>NW_027141175.1:3683169-8604723 GCF_036365525.1 Heterodontus francisci
TATGACATGGATTAATGTGACAGTGATAGTGTGGATATTTCATAGACTTGTCATGACATGGATTAATGTGACAGTGATAGTGTGGATATTTCATAGACTTGTCATGACATGGATTAATGTGACAGTGATAGTGTGGATATTTCATAGACTTGTCATGACATGGATTAATGTGACAGTGATAGTGTGGATATTTCATAGACTTGTCATGACATGGATAAATGTGACAGTGATAGTGTTAATATTTCATAGACTTGTCATGACATGGATTAATGTGACAGTGATAGTGTGGATATTTCATAGACTTGTCATGACATGGATTAATGTGACAGTGATAGTGTGGATATTTCATTGACTTGTCATGACATGGATTAATGTGACAGTGATAGTGTGGATATTTCATAGACTTGTCATGACATGGATTAATGTGACAGTGATAGTGTGGATATTTCATAGACTTGTCATGACATGGATTAATGTGACAGTGATAGTGTGGATATTTCATAGACTTGTCATGACATGGATTAATGTGACAGTGATAGTGTGGATATTTCATAGACTTGTCATGACATGGATTAATGTGACAGTGATAGTGTGGATATTTCATAGACTTGTCATGACATGGATTAATGTGACAGTGATAGTGTGGATATTTCATAGACTTGTCATGACATGGATTAATGTGACAGTGATAGTGTGGATATTTCATAGACTTGTCATGACATGGATTAATGTGACAGTGATAGTGTGGATATTTCATAGACTTGTCATGACATGGATTAATGTGACAGTGATAGTGTGGATATTTCATAGACTTGTCATGACATGGATTAATGTGACAGTGATAGTGTGGATATTTCATAGACTTGTCATGACATGGATTAATGTGACAGTGATAGTGTGGATATTTCATAGACTTGTCATGACATGGATTAATGTGACAGTGATAGTGTGGATATTTCATAGACTTGTCATGACATGGATTAATGTGACATTGATAGTGTGGATATTTCATAGACTTGTCATGACATGGATTAATGTGACAGTGATAGTGTGGATATTTCATAGACTTGTCATGACATGGATTAATGTGACAGTGATAGTGTGGATATTTCATAGACTTGTCATGACATGGATTAATGTGACAGTGATAGTGTGGATATTTCATAGACTTGTCATGACATGGATTAATGTGACAGTGATAGTGTGGATATTTCATAGACTTGTCATGACATGGATTAATGTGACAGTGATAGTGTGGATATTTCATAGACTTGTCATGACATGGATTAATGTGACAGTGATAGTGTGGATATTTCATAGACTTGTCATGACATGGATTAATGTGACAGTGATAGTGTGGATATTTCATAGACTTGTCATGACATGGATTAATGTGACAGTGATAGTGTGGATATTTCATAGACTTGTCATGACATGGATTAATGTGACAGTGATAGTGTGGATATTTCATAGACTTGTCATGACATGGATTAATGTGACAGTGATAGTGTGGATATTTCATAGACTTGTCATGACATGGATTAATGTGACAGTGATAGTGTTGATATTTCATAGACTTGTCATGACATGGATTAATGTGACAGTGATAGTGTGGATATTTCATAGACTTGTCATGACATGGATTAATGTGACATTGATAGTGTGGATATTTCATAGACTTGTCATGACATGGATTAATGTGACAGTGATAGTGTGGATATTTCATAGACTTGTCATGACATGGATTAATGTGACATTGATAGTGTGGATATTTCATAGACTTGTCATGACATGGATTAATGTGACAGTGATAGTGTGGATATTTCATAGACTTGTCATGACATGGATTAATGTGACAGTGATAGTGTGGACATTTCATAGACTTGTCATGACATGGATTAATGTGACAGTGATAGTGTTGATATTTCATAGACTTGTCATGACATGGATTAATGTGACAGTGATAGTGTGGATATTTCATAGACTTGTCATGACATGGATTAATGTGACAGTGATAGTGTGGATATTTCATAGACTTGTCATGACATGGATAAAGGTGACATTGATAGTGTGGATATTTCATAGACTTGTCATGACATGGATTAATGTGACAGTGATAGTGTGGATATTTCATAGACTTGTCATGACATGGATTAATGTGACATTGATAGTGTGGATATTTCATAGACTTGTCATGACATGGATTAATGTGACAGTGATAGTGTGGATATTTCATAGACTTGTCATGACATGGATTAATGTGACAGTGATAGTGTGGATATTTCATAGACTTGTCATGACATGGATAAATGTGACAGTGATAGTGTGGATATTTCATAGACTTGTCATGACATGGATTAATGTGACAGTGATAGTGTGGATAATTCATAGACTTGTCATGACATGGATTAATGTGACATTGATAGTGTTGATATTTCATAGACTTGTCATGACATGGATTAATGTGACAGTGATAGTGTGGATATTTCATAGACTTGTCATGACATGGATTAATGTAACAGTGATAGTGTGGATATTTCAAAGACTTGTCATGACATGGATTAATGTGACATTGATAGTGTGGATATTTCATAGACTTGTCATGACATGGATTAATGTGACAGTGATAGTGTTGATATTTCATAGACTTGTCATGACATGGATTCATGTGACAGTGATAGTGTGGATATTTCATAGACTTGTCATGACATGGATTAATGTGACATTGATAGTGTGGATATTTCATAGACTTGTCATGACATGGATTAATGTGACAGTGATAGTGTGGATATTTCATAGACTTGTCATGACATGGATTCATGTGACAGTGATAGTGTGGATATTTCATAGACTTGTCATGACATGGATTAATGTGACATTGATAGTGTTGATATTTCATAGACTTGTCATGACATGGATTAATGTGACAGTGATAGTGTGGATATTTCATAGACTTGTCATGACATGGATTAATGTGTCAGTGATAGTGTTGATATTTCATAGACTTGTCATGACATGGATTCATGTGACAGTGATAGTGTGGATATTTCATAGACTTGTCATGACATGGATTAATGTGACAGTGATAGTGTGGATATTTCATAGACTTGTCATGACATGGATTAATGTGACAGTGATAGTGTGGATATTTCATAGACTTGTCATGACATGGATTAATGTGACATTGATAGTGTGGATATTTCATAGACTTGTCATGACATGGATTAATGTGACAGTGATAGTGTTGATATTTCATAGACTTGTCATGACATGGATTAATGTGACATTGATAGTGTGGATATTTCATAGACTTGTCATGACATGGATTAATGTGACAGTGATAGTGTGGATATTTCATAGACTTGTCATGACATGGATTAATGTGACAGTGATAGTGTGGATATTTCATAGACTTGTCATGACATGGATTAATGTGACAGTGATAGTGTGGATATTTCATGGACTTGTCATGACATGGATTAATGTGACAGTGATAGTGTGGATATTTCATGGACTTGTCATGACATGGATTAATGTGACAGTGATAGTGTGGATATTTCATGGACTTGTCATGACATGGATTAATGTGACATTGATAGTGTTGATATTTCATAGACTTGTCATGACATGGATTAATGTGACAGTGATAGTGTGGATATTTCATAGACTTGTCATGACATGGATAAATGTGACAGTGATAGTGTGGATATTTCATAGACTTGTCATGACATGGATTAATGTGACAGTGATAGTGTGGATATTTCATAGACTTGTCATGACATGGATAAATGTGACAGTGATAGTGTGGATATTTCATAGACTTGTCATGACATGGATTAATGTGACAGTGATAGTGTGGATATTTCATAGACTTGTCATGACATGGATTAATGTGACAGTGATAGTGTGGATATTTCATAGACTTGTCATGACATGGATTAATGTGACAGTGATAGTGTGGATATTTCATAGACTTGTCATGACATGGATTAATGTGACAGTGATAGTGTGGATATTTCATAGACTTGTCATGACATGGATTAATGTGACAGTGATAGTGTGGATATTTCATAGACTTGTCATGACATGGATTAATGTGACAGTGATAGTGTGGATATTTCATAGACTTGTCATGACATGGATTAATGTGACAGTGATAGTGTGGATATTTCATAGACTTGTCATGACATGGATTAATGTGACATTGATAGTGTGGATATTTCATAGACTTGTCATGACATGGATTAATGTGACAGTGATAGTGTGGATATTTCATAGACTTGTCATGACATGGATTAATGTGACAGTGATAGTGTGGATATTTCATAGACTTGTCATGACATGGATAAATGTGACAGTGATAGTGTGGATATTTCATAGACTTGTCATGACATGGATTAATGTGACAGTGATAGTGTGGATATTTCATAGACTTGTCATGACATGGATTAATGTGACAGTGATAGTGTGGATATTTCATAGACTTGTCATGACATGGATTAATGTGACAGTGATAGTGTGGATATTTCATAGACTTGTCATGACATGGATTAATGTGACAGTGATAGTGTGGATATTTCATAGACTTGTCATGACATGGATTAATGTGACAGTGATAGTGTGGATATTTCATAGACTTGTCATGACATGGATTAATGTGACAGTGATAGTGTGGATATTTCATAGACTTGTCATGACATGGATTAATGTGACAGTGATAGTGTGGATATTTCATAGACTTGTCATGACATGGATTAATGTGACAGTGATAGTGTGGATATTTCATAGACTTGTCATGACATGGATTAATGTGACAGTGATAGTGTGGATATTTCATAGACTTGTCATGACATGGATTAATGTGACAGTGATAGTGTGGATATTTCATAGACTTGTCATGACATGGATTAATGTGACAGTGATAGTGTGGATATTTCATAGACTTGTCATGACATGGATTAATGTGACATTGATAGTGTGGATATTTCATAGACTTGTCATGACATGGATTAATGTGACAGTGATAGTGTGGATATTTCATAGACTTGTCATGACATGGATTAATGTGACAGTGATAGTGTGGATATTTCATAGACTTGTCATGACATGGATTAATGTGACATTGATAGTGTGGATATTTCATAGACTTGTCATGACATGGATTAATGTGACATTGATAGTGTGGATATTTCATAGACTTGTCATGACATGGATAAATGTGACAGTGATAGTGTGGATATTTCATAGACTTGTCATGACATGGATTAATGTGACAGTGATAGTGTGGATATTTCATAGACTTGTCATGACATGGATTAATGTGACAGTGATAGTGTGGATATTTCATAGACTTGTCATGACCTGGATTAATGTGACAGTGATAGTGTGGATATTTCATAGACTTGTCATGACCTGGATTAATGTGACAGTGATAGTGTGGATATTTCATAGACTTGTCATGACATGGATTAATGTGACAGTGATAGTGTGGATATTTCATAGACTTGTCATGACATGGATTAATGTGACAGTGATAGTGTGGATATTTCATAGACTTGTCATGACATGGATTAATGTGACAGTGATAGTGTGGATATTTCATAGACTTGTCATGACATGGATTAATGTGACAGTGATAGTGTGGATATTTCATAGACTTGTCATGACATGGATTAATGTGACAGTGATAGTGTGGATATTTCATAGACTTGTCATGACATGGATTAATGTGACAGTGATAGTGTGGATATTTCATAGACTTGTCATGACATGGATTAATGTGACAGTGATAGTGTGGATATTTCATAGACTTGTCATGACATGGATTAATGTGACAGTGATAGTGTGGATATTTCATAGACTTGTCATGACATGGATTAATGTGACAGTGATAGTGTGGATATTTCATAGACTTGTCATGACATGGATTAATGTGACAGTGATAGTGTGGATATTTCATAGACTTGTCATGACATGGATTAATGTGACAGTGATAGTGTGGATATTTCATAGACTTGTCATGACATGGATTAATGTGACAGTGATAGTGTGGATATTTCATAGACTTGTCATGACATGGATTAATGTGACAGTGA
Source organism: Heterodontus francisci (assembly GCF_036365525.1). Classification (NCBI taxonomy): domain Eukaryota; kingdom Metazoa; phylum Chordata; class Chondrichthyes; order Heterodontiformes; family Heterodontidae; genus Heterodontus; species Heterodontus francisci. Next base: position 3,689,265 of record NW_027141175.1, read on the forward strand.
TAGTGTGGATATTTCATAGACTTGTCATGACATGGATTAATGTGACAGTGATAGTGTGGATATTTCATAGACTTGTCATGACATGGATTAATGTGACAGTGATAGTGTGGATATTTCATAGACTTGTCATGACATGGATTAATGTGACAGTGATAGTGTGGATATTTCATAGACTTGTCATGACATGGATTAATGTGACAGTGATAGTGTGGATATTTCATAGACTTGTCATGACATGGATTAATGTGACAGTGATAGTGTGGATATTTCATAGACTTGTCATGACATGGATTAATGTGACAGTGATAGTGTGGATATTTCATAGACTTGTCATGACATGGATTAATGTGACAGTGATAGTGTGGATATTTCATAGACTTGTCATGACATGGATTAATGTGACAGTGATAGTGTGGATATTTCATAGACTTGTCATGACATGGATTAATGTGACAGTGATAGTGTGGATATTTCATAGACTTGTCATGACATGGATTAATGTGACAGTGATAGTGTGGATATTTCATAGACTTGTCATGACATGGATTAATGTGACAGTGATAGTGTGGATATTTCATAGACTTGTCATGACATGGATTAATGTGACAGTGATAGTGTGGATATTTCATAGACTTGTCATGACATGGATTAATGTGACAGTGATAGTGTGGATATTTCATAGACTTGTCATGACATGGATTAATGTGACAGTGATAGTGTGGATATTTCATAGACTTGTCATGACATGGATTAATGTGACAGTGATAGTGTGGATATTTCATAGACTTGTCATGACATGGATTAATGTGACAGTGATAGTGTGGATATTTCATAGACTTGTCATGACATGGATTAATGTGACAGTGATAGTGTGGATATTTCATAGACTTGTCATGACATGGATTAATGTGACAGTGATAGTGTGGATATTTCATAGACTTGTCATGACATGGATTAATGTGACAGTGATAGTGTGGATATTTCATAGACTTGTCATGACATGGATTAATGTGACAGTGATAGTGTGGATATTTCATAGACTTGTCATGACATGGATTAATGTGACAGTGATAGTGTGGATATGACACTGACTGAGGGACAGAAAGCAGAGAGAAGTGGTGAACAGTGATTGTTCAGACTGGAGGTGGAGGGGAGTATACAGTACTGTTTCTCAGGGTTCGATTCACTCAGCGTGATATCAAGAAACGATTGAAGGCACTGGATACTGCAAAGGCTATGGGCCCTGAGAATATTCCTGAAATAGTACTGAGGACCTGTGCTCCAGAACTTCCATTCCCCCATCAAATTGTTCAAGTACAGCTACAACATTGGCATCTGCCCGTCAATGTGAAAAATTGCCCAGGTATGTCCTGTACACAAAAAGCAGGACAAGTCCAACCCGGCCAATTACCGCCCCATCAGCCTACTCTCAATCATCAGTAAAGTGATGGAAGGTGTCAATGACAATGCTACCAAACAGCACTTGCTTAGCAATAACCTGCTCAGTGACGCTCAGTTTGGTTTCCGCCAGGGTCGCACAGCTCCTGACCTCATGACAGTCTTGGTGCAAACATGGACAAAGGAGCTGAATTCAATAGGTGAGGTATGAGTGACTGCCCTTGACACCAAGGCAGCATTTGACTGAGTATGGCATCAAGGAGCCCGAGCAAAAATGGAGTCAGCGGGAATCAGGGGGAAAACTCTCTGCTAGTTGGAGTCATACCTAGCACAAAGGAAGATGGTTGTGGTTGTTGCAGGTCAATCAGCTCAGCTCCAGGACATCACTGCAGGAGTTCCTCAGTGTTGTGTCCCAGGCCCAACCATCTTCAGCTGCTTCATCAATGACCTTCCTTTAATGATAAGGTCAGATGTGGGGATGTTTGCTGATGATTGCACAATTTTCAGCACCATTTGTGACTCCTCAAATATTGAAGCAGTCCGTGTAGAAATGCAGCAGGACTTGGATAATGTCAAGGCTTGGGCTGATAATTGGCAAGTATCGTTCACTCTGCACAAGCGCCAGGCAATGACGGTCTCCGACAAGAGATAATCTAATCATCCCCCTTGACATTCAATGATATTACCATAGCTGAATCCCCCACTATCGCATCTTAGGGGCTACCATTGACCAGATACTGAACAGGAGTAGCCATATAAATACCATGGCTAAAAGAGCAGGTCATCGGCGAGGAATCCTGAGGCGATTAACTCACCTCCTGACTCACCAAAGCCAGTCAACCATCTACAAGGCACAAGCCAGGAGTGTGATGGAATATTCTCTGCTTGCCTGGATGGGTGCAGCTCCAAAAACACTCAAGAGGCTCGGCACCATCCAGGACAAAGCAGCACTTGATTGGCACCCCATCCACAACATTCACTATCTTCACCACCAACGCAAAGAGGCAGCAGTGTGTACCATCTACAAGATGCACTGCAGCAACGCACCAAGTCTACTTAGACAGCATCTTCCAAACACACAACCTCTATCACATAGAAGGACAAGGGCAGCAGATGTATGGAAACACCAGCACCTGCAAGTTCCCCTCGAAGCCAGACATCATCCTGACTTGGAACTATATCACTGTTCCTTCTCTTTCACTGGGTCAAAATACTTGAACTCCTTCCTAACAGAACTGTGGGTGTACCTACCCCACGTGGACTGCAGTGGTTCATGAAGGCAGCTCACCACCACCTTCTCAAGGGCAATTAGGGATGGACAATAAATGCTGGCTTATCCAGCGATGTCCACATCCCATGAATGAATAAAAAAAGATGCCAGAGAACTGGAGGGCTGTAAATGTTACACCCTGTTTTAAAAAGGAGAGGTTAGATAAGCCCTGTAACTATCAGTCCAATGCTGATTCTTGGAAAATTGTTGAGGCCATAACCCAGCACAAAAATATTTCTTGCTTGTAAAATCATGTCTTAATAAATGGCGAGTAGCACGGATAGCTTCATGGAAAATCATTTCTGATCATCTTGATAGTTTGTTGATGTAATTGAGAGTGTTAGAGAGGATTGCGTGTTTCGTGTGATAGAATCATAGAATCGTAGAAAGTTTAAGGCACAGAAAGAGGCCACTTGGCCCATCGTGTCTGTGCCAGCTGAAAAATTATCCACCTATTCTAATCCAGCATTTGATCCCTAGCCCTGCAGATTATGACATTTGAGGTTCACATCCAGGCTCTTTTTGAATGAGTGGAGGGTTTCTGCCTCAACCATCTTTCATGAAGTGAATTCCAGATCCCCACTAAAAGGAGGGGACCCAGTACCGAACCCCGTAGAAAACCACTGGAAACATTCCTCCAGTCAATACCCGTCAATAATTACCCTTTGCTTCCTGTCACTGAGGCAATTTTGTATTTCTGGGTGAACATGTTTTTCCTCAACTCCCTTCTGATATTTCTACCAATCACTTTAACTCTATGTCCCCTAGTCACTGATCTTTCTGCTAATGTGAATAGACTCTTCACCTCCACTCTATCCAGGCCCCGCAAAATGTTGTTCACTTCAATCAGATCGCCCCTCAGCCTTCTCTGTTCCATGGAGAACAACCCCAGCCTTTCCAATACTTCCTCTTAGCTGCATTTTTCCAGTCCTGGCAACATCCTCGTAAATCTCCTGTGAACCCTCTCTAGTGCAATTATATCCTTTCTGTTACCAGAACTGCACACAGTATTCAAGTTGTGGCCTAACCAATGATTAAGACAGTTCCAGCATAACCTCCCAGCTCTTTCATTCTATACCTCGGTTGATAAAGGAAAGGATTCCATATGCCTTCTTAACTGCCTTATTGACCTGTCCAGGTATCTTCAGGGATATGTGGGCATTCACTCCAAAGTCCCTTACTTCCTCTACACTTCTCAGTATTGTCCTAGTAATCGTGTATTCCTTTGCTTGGTTGAGCTTCCCAATTGCATCATCTCGGACTTAACCAGGTCGAATCCCATTTTTCTGCCCATCTGACCAGACCGTCAATATCTTCCTGCAGCCTACAGTTATCCTTCTCGCTATCCACCGCATGGCCAATCTTTGTGTCGTCTGCAAACGTCTTGATCATACCCACTACATTTACGTCTAAATCTTTAATATAGACCACAAAAAGCAGGGGACCCATTACTGAGCCCTGTGGAATGACACTGGAAACAGTCCTCCAGTCGCAAAAATACTTGTCAATAAATTACCCTTTGTTTCCTGCCACTGAGCCAATTTTGTATCCGCTTTTCTGCATTTCTCTGGACGCCATGGGATTTTATTTTTTGAACGAATCTTTCAGGTGGGAGCTTGTCAGAAGCCTTGCTAATATCCATGTAGACCACATCAACTGCACTACCCTCATCTATATTCCCTGTAACATCTTCAAAAAATTCTATCAATTTGGTTAAACAAGAGCGTCCCTTAACAAATCCATGCTGACTATCCTTGATAAACCTGTGCCTCTCTAAATGACAGTTTATCCCGTCTCTCAGAATAGATTCCAATAATTTGCCCACGACTGATGTTATACTGACTAGCCTGTAATTATTCAGACTATCCTTCGCTCCCTTTTTAAACAGAGGTACAATGTTAGCAATTCTCCAATACTCCGGCACCACAACTGTATCTAGTGAGATTGGGAAATGATGGTAGGCAGACCCTCTGCTATTTCCACTCTTGCTTCTTTGAACAGCCTGGGGTACATTTCATCCGGCTGTGGTGATTTATCAACTTTCAAGGATGCTAATCCCATTAATACTTCCTCTCTCCCTATGTTTATTATATCCAATAATTCACACTTTTCCTCCTTAACGACAATATCTAAATCCCCCCTCTTTTCTGAAGACATACGCAAAGTGCTGAATAAGAACCAGTCCAATATCTTCCACCCTTATACAAAGGTTACCTTTCTGATCTATTATGGGTCCTACTCTCCCCTTAGTTATCCTCTTACTCTTAATGTATTGAGAAAACACCTTTGGGTTCACCTTGATTTTGCTTGCCAATATTCTTTCATACCCTCACTTTCCTTTCCTAATTTCCTTTTTGATTTTACCCCTTCACTTTCTGTACTCCTCTCGGCTTTCTGCAGTATTGAGTTCTCAGTGTCGGACATAAGCTTTGCTTTTCTGCGTTATCCTACCCTGTCGGCTCCTTGACATCCATGGGACTCGAGATTTGGCCGCCTCACCCTATTACTTTGTGGGAACATGTTTATCTTGAACCTCTGGAATCTCCCCTTTGAATGCCTCCCACTGCTCTGAGACTGAATTACCTTCAAACAGCTGTTTCCTCAGTTGAACAGCCTGGGGTACAACTTTCCCCATTGAGAACTCTAACTGCTGATATATCTCTTGTCCTGTCCCATAATTCAGATAAAACTAACTGAATTATGATAACTCCCACCAAAATGCTCCCCGACTGTCACTCCTCCACCTGCCCATCTTCATTTCCTAAAACAATGTCTAAAAACGCACCCTCTCTTGTTGAACTTGTTACATCCTGGTCAAAAACGTTCTCCTGAATGCACCTCAAGATTTCTGCTCCCTCAATTCTTTTCATACTAAAATTATCGCAGTTAATATTGGGGTAATGAAAATCCCCTACTATTCCTGTCCGATTGTTCTTGCACTTCTCAGAGTCTTGCCTACATATCCGATCTTCTATCTCCCTCTAACTATTTGGCTGTCGGGATCACATTCCCAGCAGTGTGATTGTCCCTTTCTGGTTCCTTAGCTCAATCCATATGGTCTCATTTGATGAACCTTCCAACATATCATCCCTCCTCACAGCTGCAATAGATTCCTTGACCGAAATTGCCACTTCCCCTCCGTTCTTATCCCCCTCCCTATCGTGTCTGAAAACCCTGTAACCAGGAACGTTGAGCTGCCATTCCTGTCCCTCCTTCAGCCATGTTTCTGTAATAGCTATGATATCATACTGCGACCTGTCTATCTGTGCCCTCAGCTCATCTACTTTATTTGCTATACTCCTTGCATTGAAATAGATACCCTTGAGCACTGCCAACCTCTTTTAAAAAAGAATTCTAACCCTCTTTTCCTCTGTCTCCTGGACTCATCCATTAATTTTCTGCCTTCTATTTTCGTTTCAGGTTTTGTCCCTACTGATTCTACCCTCAGGTCCCCATCCCCCTGCAAAACTAGTTTAAACCCTCCCCGACAGCACTCGCAAAACGTTCTGCAAGTAACCCAGTCCCGTCTCCGATCAGGTGCAACCAATCCGGCCTGCACAGGTCCCATCTAATCCAAAGCTGGTCCCAATGTCCCAGGAATCTGAAGCTCTCCCTCCTGCACCATCTTCCCAGCCACACATTCATCTGTCTTCGTTTTCTATTTCTATACTCAGTTGTGCATGGCACTGGGAGTAATCCAGAAGTTACCACTTTGAGGTCCTGCTGGCCTATTTCTTCCCTCGCTCCATAAATTCTGACTGCAGGACGACATTCCTCTTTCTACCTTTGTCTTTGGTTCCGATGTGGACCATGACAGCTGGCTGTTCACCTTCTCCTTCAAGATGCTCTGCAGTCGCTCAGTGACATCCTTGTCCCTGGAACCAGACAAGCATGACACCATCCTCGATTCACGTCTGTGGCCACATAAACGCCTCCCTGTTCCCCTGACTATTGATCACTATGGCTCTTCCAGTCATCCCTCGACCCCGCTCTGCAGCTCAGCCACCCGTGTTGACACGGACTTGGCTCTGCCTGCACTCCCCAGGTGAAGCATCACTTTCCTCAGTAGTCTGAACTGAATACCTGTTGGAGAGTGAGATGCACTCAAGGGTTTGCAGCACTACCTGCCTGATTCTTTTGGACTGTCTGGGGATCACCCATTCCCTCTCTCCCTGCATAATTTTCAGCTGTTGGGTGACCACATCAAAAACATGCTAAAGCTGAATAAACTGGTGTCTTAGAAGGAAGAATGTGCAGCGTTGATGGAAGAAGACAGGGAATGGGATTAGGAATTGCTCATTCGGAGAGGCGATGCAGACACGTCGGACTGAATAGTTCCTGTTGTGCTGTAATAACAATGTGATGGGGCATCTCAGATGGGAGTAATGGTGGAGAATGGGGGATCCGTGTTGGGAAAGGGAAGTTATCCTATGGGAACCGGAATCTTAGCAGGGACTCTCCGACAGCCTGTCAGGGTCGAAGGCATCCAGGAAGTATCCTCCCTGCCTCCTCCTCCTCCTGAGGTAGCCTGCGGATTCCTGGTGCCAATGCCTGTGTCCTCATGATGGTGATGATATGAAGGGTGCATCAGAACAGCATGAACTTGGACACCTGCTCCAGTGTGTACTGGAGCGCTCACCCCGAGCGGATCAGACGTCAGAAGCATTGCTTCATCACACCGATGGCCAGTTCCACCATGTTCCTGGTGACTTCATTGCTCACGTTATACACATGTTAATTGTGTGAGGTTGGTTGGCAGTGGGAAGTGGTTTGGGGGTGTAGAAACACGAGCTGTGTCTAGAGGGGGTTTTCTTTGTCTCCGAGGAGTCGCATTCTGGTTCTGCATGGAGACCCGCAGTGTTGGGACTGGTTGACTGCTTCAGAATGAAGGTATGGTGGCTGCTGCCAGGATAGAGGACATTCACCAACATGATGGACTGGGCATGCTCAGACACCAACTGTGCATTAATGGAGTGAGAGTTCTTTCAGTTCCTGTACCTCTCCCCGTTGACATGGGGGCCCGTCAGAGCCACGGACACCATCAGGAATCCCGCTATCCTGACAAATCCACGGGATCTCTCATCGTGCTTCTGCCTGCTGAGGGAGAAAATGATGACAAAGATGGCCACCCTCACCTCCCAGAATTATAAATGGACAATACACAGGCCTGGTAACGACTGGTCAGTTAGTTTAAAATCAGTTGTGAGGAAGGTTTTAGAAACAATAATCAGGGAAAAAGGACAACACACACTTGGAGAGGTTTGAGTTAATTAAGGAGTGTCAGCACAGATTTCTAAAAGACAGGTTATGCTTGACTAAGCGAATTGAATTTATTTCGATGATCAGAGAAGGTTGATGAAGGGAATGTGGTGGATGTTGTCTACATGGATTTTATGAAAGTATTTGATGGAGAACCAAACAAAAGTTTGGTTAACAAAATTGAAGCTCATGGAATAGCATCCAATTGGATCAAAAATTGTGCAAAGGAGAGCAAAAAGAGAAATGTGTTAAATGGTTGTTTTTCAGACTGGAAGATGGTAGACAGTTATTTTCCCCAAGGGTCAGTGTTAGGACCACAGTTTTTCTTTTGCTTTATATATAAGTGACATGGTTCTTGGAATACAAAGTAGAATTTCACAGTTTTCTGATGATACCAATCTTGGAGGAGTGGTAAACAGTGAGGATGTTACAAACTGCCTGCAGCAGGATATAGATAGGCTAGCAGAATGGACAGAGAAGTGGCAGGTGGAATTTAATACAGAGGAGTGTGAGGTGATGCATTTTGTCAGAAGGAATAGGAAGGCAATATAGACTTAATGACACAGTTCTAAAGATTGTGCAGGAACAGAGGGACTTGTGGCTCCAAATGCATTGATCTGTGAAGGTGGCAGGACAAATTAGGAGAATGTTTGGCAAAACATATCAGATCATATCATATCAGGCTTCATCATTAGAGGCAAAGATGCAAAAGCAGGGAAATTATGCTGAAACTTTATAAAGATTTGGTTAGGCCCCAACTAGAGAACTATGCCCAGTTCTGGTCACCACACTCGGAAGGATGTGAAGGTCCCTGAGAGGGTGCGGAGGAGATTTAACAGAATGGTTCCAGGGATGGGGGTTTAGTTACAAAGTGAGTTTGGAGAAGATGGAGTTGTTCTCCCTGGAGTAAAGGAATTTGAGAGAGATTTGATAGAGGTGTACAAGATTATGATAGGCTAAGATAAGATAGACAAGGAAAAACTGTTCCCATTAACTGATGAAACACGGACCAGGGGACACAGATGGAAGCTTTTGGGTAAGAGATGTAGGGGAATATGAGGAAGAACTTTTTTACACAGTGGATGTTAATGAGCTGGAACTCACTGCCCATGAGGGTTGTGGAAGCCGAGACAATCAATGATTTCAAAAGGAAACTGAATGAATATAACTTACAGGTATATGAGGAATGAGCTGGGAGTGGCACTGACTGGATTATTCCAGCGAGAGATGGCCTCCTTTTGTGTTGTGCATGACTCTACGACTCCATTGATTTCTACGAGACTATGCTGTATGTGTCTACTTCTCCTGCCTGGGAAGAACCAGATATATAGACTTTCAATGAAACTGACCTTAACGGCCACTGACAGCTCCGTCCTCACCCTGGCGTGAGGCTACAGGTCGTGTTACAGGAGGTGACACAACTCTGCGACCACCTCCTTATTGAATCAGAGTCACCTCACACACTGCTCTTGGGTTAATTGTAGGTAGGAAAAGAGCTCTTGGAAAACCCGGGGTGGGTAGGGAAGAGTCCCTCCTCCATCTTTACAGAGCTTCCGTTCTCTGCAGTCTCTGCTCCATTTGTGGGTCATGTTACAGATCCAGAGACACTGTAACTACAGTCCCCATACCTCGTACAGTGTTGAGTCACCAAATCCTCTGTCCTCCCTGAATGTCTGCAGCAGCTCACAACACAACCTCTAGAAACCCATCCACAACACCTGCACTGACTTTACAATAGCAGAAGTAAGTCAAAAGCCCCTCACCTGTAGGTCGGATGCCTGGTCCTTTTAAATAACACTAGAGGGGATTCATTGTGATGCTAAATGTATATTCAGCTGACAGTGACTAACACAAGCAGTCAGTGGTCATGCCGAGACCTGATTTCAAAGACGTACTCAAAGCTGTCTGGTTGGGACATTGAAGTCACATTCAAAAACTATCCTCACATGAGTATCACAAACATAGTATGACACGCTGGAGCCCTGTCCAGCATGGGGCACTGTGCTGACCACTCGAGAGCCCTGTTCAGCATGGGGCACAGGGCTGACCATACTAGAGCCCTGTCCAGCATGAGGCACAGGGCTGACCATACTAGAGCCCTGTCCAGCATGGGGCACTGTGCTGACCATACTAGAGCCCTGTCCAGCATGAGGCACAGGGCTGACCATACTAGAGCCCTGTCCAGCATGGGGCACTATGCTGACCATACTAGAGCCCTGTCCAGCATGGGGCATTGTGCTGACCATACTAGAGCCCTGTCCAGCATGAGGCACTGTGCTCACCATACTAGAGCCCTGTCCAGCATGGGGAACTGTGCTGACCATACTAGAGCCCTGTCCAGCATGAGGCACTGGGCTGACCACACTAGAGCCCTGTCCAGCATGGGGCATTGTGCTGACCACTCTAGAGCCCTGTCCAGCATGGGGCACTGTGCTGACCACTCCAGAGCCCTGTCCAGCATGGGGCATTGTGCTGACCACTCTAGAGCCCTGTCCAGCATGGGGCTCTGTGCTGATAATACAAGAGCCCTGTCCAGCATGAGGCACTGTGCTGACCATACTAGAGCCCTGTCCAGCATGAGGCATTGTGCTGACCATACTAGAGCCCTGTCCAGCATGAGGCATTGTGCTGACCATACTAGAGCCCTGTCCAGCATGGGGCATTGTGCTCACCATACTAGAGCCCTATCCAGCATGAGGCACTGTGCTGACCATACTAGATCCCTGTCCAGCATGAGGCATTGTGCTGACCATACTGAAGCCCTGTCCAGCATGGGGCATTGTGCTGACCATACTAGAGCCCTGTCCAGCATGGGGCTCTGTGCTGATAATACTAGAGCCCTGTCCAGCATGACGCACTGGGCTGACCGCACTCGAGCCCTGTCCAGCATGGGGCATTGTGCTGACCACTCTAGAGCCCTGTCCAGTATGGGGCTCTGTGCTGATAATACTAGAGCCCTGTCCAGCATGAGGCACAGTGCTGACCATACTAGAGCCCTGTCCAGCATGGGGCACTGTGCTGACCATACTAAAGCCCTGTCCAGCATGGGGCATTGTGCTGACCACACTAGAGCCCTGTCCAGCATGGGGCACTGTGCGGACCACACTAGAGCTCTGTCCAGCATGGGGCATTGTGCTGATAATACTCGAGCCCTGTCCAGCATGGGGCACTGGGCTGACCACACTAGAGCCCTGTCCAGCATGGGGCATTGTGCTGACCACAATAGAGCCCTTTCCAGCATGGGGCACTGTGCTGACCACACTAGAGCCCTGTCCAGCATGGGGCACTGTGCTGACCACACTAGAGCTCTGTCCAGCATGGGGCATTGTGCTGATAATACTCGAGCCCTGTCCAGCATGGGGCACTGAGCTGACCACACTAGAGCCCTGTCCAGCATGGGGCATTGTGCTGACCACATTAGAGCCCTTTCCAGCATGGGGCACTGTGCTGACCACACTAGAGCCCTGTCCAGCATGGGGCACTGTGCTGACCATACTAGAGCCCTGTCCAGCATGGGGCATCGTGCTGACCATACTAGAGCCCTGTCCAGCATGGGGCACTGTGCTGATAATACTAGAGCCCTGTCCAGCATGGGGCACTGTGCTGACCATACTAGAGCCCTGTCCAGCATGGGGCACTGTGCTGACCATACTAGAGCTCTGTCCAGCATGGGGCACTGTGCTGATAATACTAGAGCCCTGTCCAGCATGGGGCACTGTGCTGATAATACTAGAGCCCTGTCCAGCATGGGGCATTGTGCTGACCATACTAGAGCCCTGTCCAGCATGGGGCACTGTGCTGATAATACTAGAGCCCTGTCCAGCATGGGGCATTGTGCTGACCATACTATAGCCCTGTCCAGCATGGGGCATTGTGCTGACCATACTAGAGCCCTGTACAGCATGGGGCATTGTGCTGACCATACTAGAGCCCTGTCCAGCATGGGGCATTGAGCTGATAATACTAGAGCCCTGTCCAGCATGGGGCATTGTGCTGACCACACTAGAGTCCTGTCCAGCATGGGGCATTGTGCTGACCACACTAGAGTCCTGTCCAGCATGGGGCATTGTGCTGGTAATACTAGAGCCCTGTCCAGCATGGGGCACTGTGCTGACCACACTAGAGCCCTGTCCAGCATGGGGCATTGTGCTGGTAATACTAGAGCCCTGTCCAGCATGGGGCATTGTGCTGATAATACTAGAGCTCTGTCCAGCATGGGGCACTGTGCTGATAATACTAGAGCCCTGTCCAGCATGGGGCATTGAGCTGACCACACTAGAGTCCTGTCCAGCATGGGGCATTGTGCTGGTAATACTAGAGCCCTGTCCAGCATGGGGCATTGTGCTGACCATACTAGAGCCCTGTCCAGCATGGGGCATTCTGCTGACCATACTAGAGACCTGTCCAGCATGGGGCATTGTGCTGACCATACTCGGGCCCTGTCCAGCATGGGGCATTGTGCTGACCACACTAGAGCCCTGTCCAGCATGGGGCATTGTGGTGACCATACTGGAGCCCTGTCCAGCATGGGGCACTGTGCTGACCATACTAGAGCCCTGTCCAGCATGGGGCATTGTGCTGACCATACTAGAGCTCTGTCCAGCATGGGGCATTGTGCTGACCATACTAGAGCCTTGTCCAGCATGGGGCATTGTGCTGACCATACAAGAGCCCTGTCCAGCATGGGGCTTTCTGCTGACCATACTAGAGACCTGTCCAGCATGGGGCATTGTACTGACCATACTCGGGCCCTGTCCAGCATGGGGCATTGTGCTGACCACACTAGAGCCCTGTCCAGCATGGGGCATTGTGGTGACCATACTGGAGCCCTGTCCAGCATGGGGCATTGTGCTGACCATACTAGAGCTCTGTCCAGCATGGGGCATTGTGCTGACCATACTAGAGCTCTGTCCAGCATGGGGCATTGTGCTGACCATACTAAAGCCCTGTCCAGCATGGGGCATTGTGCTGACCATACTAGAGCTCTGTCCAGCATGGGGCATTTTGCTGACCATACTAGAGCTCTGTCCAGCATGGGGCACTGTGCTGACCATACTGGAGCCCTGTCCAGCATGGGGCATTGTGCTGACCATACTAGAGCTCTGTCCAGCATGGGGCACTGTGCTGACCATACTAGAGCCCTGTCCAGCATGGGGCACTGTGCTGACCATACAAGAGCCCTGTCCAGCATGGGGCACTGTGCTGACCATACTAGAGCCCTGTCCAGCATGGGGCATTGTGCTGACCATACTAGAGCTCTGTCCAGCATGGGGCATTGTGCTGACCATACTAGAGCCCTGGCCTGCATGGGGCATTGTGCTGACCGTACTAGAGCTCTGTCCAGCATGGGGCACTGTGCTGAACATACTAGAGCCCTGTCCAGCATGGGGCATTGTGCTGACCATACTAGAGCTCTGTCCAGCATGGGGCATTGTGCTGACCATACTAGAGCCCTGACCAGCATGGGGCATTGCGCTGACCATACTAGAGCCCTGTCCAGCATGGGGCATTGTGCTGACCATACTAGAGCTCTGTCCAGCATGGGGCACTGTGCTGACCACACTAGAGCCCTGTCCAGCATGGGGCATTGTGCTGACCATACTAGAGCCCTGTCCAGCATGGGGCACTGTGCTGACCACACTAGAGCCCTGTCCAGCATGGGGCATTGTGCTGACCATACTAGAGCTCTGTCCAGCATGGGGCATTGTGCTGACCATACTAGAGCCCTGTCCAGCATGGGGCATTGTGCTGACCATATTAGAGTTCTGTCCAGCATGGGGCATTGTGCTGACCATACTAGAGCTCTGTCCAGCATGGGGCATTGTGCTGATAATACTAGAGCTCTGTCCAGCATGGGGCACTTTGCTGACCATACTAGAGCTCTATCCAGCATGGGGCATTGTGCTTACCATACTAGAGCATTGTCCAGCATGGGCATTGTGCTGACCATACTCGAGCCCTGTCCAGCATGGGGCATTGTGCTTACCATATTAGAGCATTGTCCAGCATGGGGCATTGTGCTGACCATACTAGAGCCCTGTCCAGCATGGGGCATTGTGCTGACCATACTAGATCTCTGTCCAGCATGGGGCATTGTGCTGACCATACTAGAGCCCTGTCCAGCATGGGGCACTGTGCTGACCATACTAGAGCATTGTCCACCATTGGGCACTGTGCTGACCACACAAGTGTACTGCCCACCATGGGACACTGTGCTGACCACACTAGAAGTGGCCGGAAGTGTGGTTCGCATCATTTTATGGGTCCCATCTTCTGCGCCCTGAGCAACAGTGGGTTCTGTGGAGTTGAAAATCGTGGCTAGGAACAGATACAGAGAGAAAGAAATTCACTTTAAAAAGAGAATTGAGAAAAGATTGAAGGCATATTATTTGCAGAAATATGGGAAATGCACAAGAGAATGGGACTAACGGAGTGGTGAGGCCATGGAGGGATTCAGACTCAAGAATGAGAATATTAAAATTAAGGTGCTGCCAAACCGTGAGCCATTGTAGATCAGTGAGCACAGGGGTGATGGGTGATCGGGATTTGGTGTGAGTTAGGATACAGGCATCAGAGTTCTGGATGGGCTGTGGTTTATGGAGGTTTATAACTGGGAGGGTGACCAGGAGAGATTCGGAATAGTCAAGTGTGGATTTAACAAAGGCACATGTGAGGGTTTGTGCAGCAGATGGGCTGAGGCAGAAGTGGAGACGGGTGGTATTACTCAGGTGGTAGTAGGCAGGGTTGGTGATGGAGAGAATTTGGAGATGAACTCAAGTAAGGTAAAAATAGAACACAGAGGTTGTAAACTGTCTGGTTCAGCCTCAGGATCGGGTATGTGGTTCACAGATAGGGGATGGAGTTTGTGATGGAGACCAATGGACCAATGACACTGTCTTCTCTCTTCCCACAATTTACGTTCCAGAACAGTATTTCAGTAAACAGGGTTTACAGATCTCCTAGCTGGAAATAGAGACAGTATCAGCAGCAAAGAGGAGAGAGTAAATTACAAGAACTGAAATACCGTTAGCAGTGGTTTACACAGCTGATTTCTGGAGATAGAGATTCAGCAGAAATAACAACAGCAGCAAGGAGGGCAGAGAAAATTACAGGAGCAGTAATGCAGTTAAACATGGTTAATCAAGGTAATTACTGGAGATATTCACCGGGATTAACAACAGCAGCAAGGAGGGTAGAGTAAATTACAGGAATATAATACAGTTAAACATGGTTTAAGGAATAAATACCTGGAAACAGATACTAACCAGGGACACCAACAAGACCGAGGATGGGATAATAAATGTATTGAGCAATCCGAAGTGCGAGGTCGATGCGAAAGTTTAACGAGAACCGATCATAATGTGTAGAAAGATCGTGAAGTTCTGAGGATAAACTCTTGCTCATTGTTGTAACATTCCAATCTATTGTTCTCAGATTCTGACCCATTGTTCTCAGATTCTGACCCATTGTTATCAGATTCTGATCTATCCTCTCCCTCTCTCTCGAGCCGCTGATCCCTGTGAGTGCCGGGCGTGATGCTCCCGCTGACAGTATGGGATAACACATCGAAAGGAGTCCCATATTAATAGAAGAGGGAAACCCTCCTGTGACACAATTCGGTCCATGGAGACTGACATTAATTACAGTCACTGAACAAACAGTTTCAGTTAACACCTTTCAATCCAACACCTTTTTGTACCACAATAAACTGGGACTCTTACCCAGTCTGAATGGATGTATAGGGGTTTCTGAGGGAAGGAATAGTGGAAATAGCAGAGGCACTGGCCAGAATCTTCCAATCCTCCTTGGATATGGGTGTGATGACAGAGGATTGGAGGATTGTAAATCTTACATCCTGTTTAAAAAAGGAGATATGCGATAAATGCTGTAATTACTGACCAGTCAGACTAGTGTCACGACTGGGGACATTTGTAGACGTGACAACCCAAGAGAAAAATACTTGTTGCTTGTAAAAACATTGGATAGTAAATGGTTAGCAACCTGGATATGCTAAAGACTATTGATGTCTGGCAAACAACAACAACAACAACAATTTATATTTAGATATTGCCTTTAATGTGAGAAAACATCCCAAGGTGCTTCACAGGAGCATTATGAAGCAAAGTGCGAACTGAGATACAACAGGAGATATTAAGTCAAAGGACCAACAGCTTAGCCAAAGAGGAAGGTTACAAGGAATGTCTTAAAGGAGGAAAGTGAGATGGAGAGGTGCAGAGGCGGAGATGTGTATGGAGGATACTGCAGCTTGGGCCCCGGCAGCTGAAGGCACGGTCGCCAGTGGTGCAGTGATTAAAATAACGGATGTAAAAGAGACCAGAATTAGAGGAGCACAGATGTCTCGATGGGTTCTGGAGCTGGAGGAGATTACAGAGATAGGGAGGGGCGAGGCTATTGAGAGATATGACAACAAGGATGACAATTTTAAAATCAAGATATTGCTTGACTGGGAGCCAATGTCGGTCAGTGAGATATAAACGGGACTTGGTGTGAGCTAAGATATGGGCAGCAGAGTTTTGGATGACCTCAAGTTTACAGAGAGTAGATGTGGGAGATCAGCCAGGAGTGAGTTGGAACAGTCACATCGAGAGGTGACAAAGGCATGAATGAGGTTTCAGCAGCAGATGGGCTGAGACAGGGGTGAAGTCAGGCGATGTCACTGAGGTGGCAATAGGCGGTTGTAATGATCCCCTGAAAATGAGGTTAAAGCTCATTTTGTGGTGAAATGTGACACCAAGGCTGTAAACATATTGTCTGAATCTCAGACTGTCACCAGGAAGAGGGATGGAATCAATAGCAAGGGAACAGAGTTGGAGTGGGGAGTTAAAACAATGGCTTCAGTCTTCCCAATATTTAATTGGAGGAAATTTCTGCTCATCCAGTACTGGGTGTCGGATAATCAGTCTGATAATTTAACAACAGTGGAGGAATGGAGAGAGGTGGTGCTGAGGTGAACTTGATGGTGTTCTTTGATAAAACAATGGAGAGGGTTGATGAGGGTGGTGTGATTGAAGTTATATATATGGACTTTCAAAAGGTGTTCGATCAAGTGACATTCAATAGACAGGTTAGGAAAACTGAACACTATGGATTAAAGGTACAGTGAAAGTGTGGATATAACATTGGCTAAGGAACAGTAAACAGAGAGAAGTGGTGAAAGGTTGTTGTTCAGACTCAATGGGAGTATACAGTGGTGTTCCCCTGGGCTCAATATTAGGACCACTGCCCTTTTTGCTCTTGGAAACCCAGGGTGGGTAGGGCAGAGGCCATTCCTCCTCTTTCTTTCCAGAGCTTTCCCTCTCTCTGCAGCTTCTGCTCCATTTGTTGATCATGTTACAGACGCAGAGACCCTGTAACTACAGTCCCCATTCATCGTACAGAGTTGGGTCACCAAGTCCTCTCTCCTCCCTGAATGTCTGCAGCAGCTCACAGCACAACCTCCAGAAAACCATCCACAGCACCTCCACTAACTTTGTAATAACAGAAGTAAGTCAAAAGCCCCTCACCTGCAAGTTGGACGCCTGGTCCTTTTAACTAACACTAGAGGGGGATCCTCGTGCTGCTGAATGTATGTTCAGCTGAGAGTGACTAACACAGGTGGTCAGTATACATGCAAGGACCAAGTATCAAAGACGTACATCAAAGTTGCTGAAATGGCTGATCGACTTCATATTCAGACCTCTCCTCACACTACAGACACACACACGTTACACCGACACGAGCACCCCGGCCAGCCTGTGTGTCCTGTACAATGTGCTGGATGTGACCGGCAGTGCAGCTCACACCATTTTATGGATCCAAGCTTCCACAGCATGAGTGGAGCAGGAGAGATGAAATGTGTGGTCAGGAAGACCACACTGCGGCTGTCTGGATACAAAATTGTCTGGCCCATAGAAGACAGAGGGTGTTAGTAGATGGAAAGTATTCAGCATGGAGCTCGGTGACCAGTGGTGTTCTGCAGGGATCTGTTCTGGGACCTCTGCTCTTTGTGATTTTTATAAATGACTTGGATGAGGAAGTGGAAGGCTGGGTTAGCAAGTTTGCCGATGACACGAAGGTTGCTAGAGTTGTGGATAGTGTGGAAGGCTGTTGTAGGTTGCAACGGGACATTGACAGGATGCAGAGCTGGGTTGAGAAGTGGCAGATGGAGTTCAACCTGGAAAAGTGTGAAGTGATTCATTTTGGTAGGTCGAATTTGAATGCAGAATACAGGCTTAAAGACAGGGTTTTTGGTAGTGTGGAGGAACAGAGGTATCTTGGGGTCCATGTCCAGAGATCGCTCAAAGTTGCCACCCAAGTTGATAGGGTTGTTAAGAAGGCGTATGGTTTGTTGGCTTTCATTAACGGGGGATTGAGTTTAAGGGCTGCGAGGTTATGCTGCAGCTCTATAAGGCCCTGGTTCGACCACACTTGGAATATTGTGTTCAGTTCTGGTCGCCTCATTATGGGAAGGGTATGGATGCTTTAGAGAGGGTGCAGAGGAGATTTACCAGGATGCTGCCTGGACTGGAGGGCATGTCTTATGAAGAAAGATTGAGGGAGCTAGGGCTTTTCTCATTGGAGCGAAGAAGGATGAGAGGTGACTTGATAGAGGAGTACAAGATGATGAGAGGCATAGATAGAGTGGATAGTCAGAGACTTTTTCCCAGGTGGAAAGGGCTATCACTAGTGGGCATAATTTTAAGGTGACTGGAGGAAGGTTTCAGGGAGATGTCAGAGGTAGGTTCTTTACACTGAGAGTGGTGGGTGCGTGGAATGCGCTGCCAGTGGTGGTAGTAGAAGCAGATACATTAGGGAAATTTAAGCGACTCTTGGATCGGTACATGGATGATAGGAGAATGAAGGGTAGGTAGTTAGTTTGATCTTAGAGTAGGTTAAAGGTTCGGCACAACATCGTGGGCCGAAGGGCCTGTACTGTGCTGTACTGTTCTATGCTCTATGTTCTATGTTATATGAAGAGAGGCAGAGGGAAAGAAACTCACTTTTAAGCCGGAATTGGAAAAAAGATTTTTAAGAGGAACAAGTTTCAGGAACATTGGAAATGAACAGGGGATTGGGATAATCAGAGGGGTGAGGACATGGAGGGATTTGATCACATGAGTGAGAATATTAAAATTGAGGTGTTACTGGACCAAGAGCCAATGTAGGTCAGTCAGCACAGGGATGTTGGGTGAACAGAATTTGGTGCAAATTAGAAGATGGCAGCAGAGTTTTGGATGACCACAGGTTACAGAGAGCAGGATGTGGGAGACCAGCCAGGAGTGTGTTAGAATAGTCAAGTCTCGAGATAAAAAAAGGCATGGATGAGGTTTTTAGCAGCAGCTGAATTGAGCTCTCTCTCTCTCGTTCTTTCTCTCTCTGTCGGCCTCATTTGCTCTGTCCCACACTCAGAATCTTATAAGTTTCAATCAAGTCGCCTCTTACTCTTCTAAACTCCAGCTGACATAAGCCTAGCCTGTCCAGCCTTTCCTCATTAGAGAACACCCCCATTCCAGGCATTAGTCTAGTAAACCATCTCTGAACTGCTTCGAATGCATTTCCACCTGTTCTTCAATGAGTAGACCAATACTGCAAACAGTCTTCCAGAAGTGGTCTCCCTATATAACTGAAACATAACCTCCCTACATTTGTATTCAATTCCTCCTGCATTGGACGATAACATTCTATTAGTTTTCCCAATGACTTGCAATACCTACATATTAACCTTTTACAATTCATGCACAAGGACTCTCAGTTCCCCCTGGATGGTAGAGCTCTGAAATCTCTCACCATTGTGATTATATGCTTAATTTTTATTCTTCCTGCCAAAATGGACAATTTCATATTTTCCCACATTATACTCCATTTACCAGATCTTTGCCCAATCACTCAATCGATCTACCCCTTTGTGGTTCACTTGTGTCCACGTCACAACATACTGTCTGACCGACGTTTCTGTCATCAGCAAATTTAGCAAACATACCTTTGGCCCCTTCATCCAAGTGATTTATATAAATTGTAAAGAGCTAAGGCACCCGCACTGATCCCTGTGGCACACCACTCGTTACATCTTGCCAAACAGAAAATGATCCATTTAAGCCTACTCTCTGTTTCCTGTTAGCTAGCCAATTTTCTATCCATGCCAATAGGTTGCCCCCTACATCATGAGCTTTTATATTCCGCAATGAACTTTGATGTGGCACATTATGAAATCCCTTCTGGAAATCTAAGTATAGTACATCCACCAGTTCCCCTTTCTCCACAGTACCTGTTACTTCTTCAAAGAACTTCAATAAATTGGTTAAACATGGTTTCCGTTTCACAAAAGCATGTTGACTCTGCCTGATCACCTTGAATTATTCTGTGTGTCCTGTTATAACGTCTTTACTAATAGCTTCTTACATTTGATCCATAGCCAGAAAGCCTTTCTCACCTGCCACAGGCCGTATGTCCACTATGTCTATTCTGATTTTGTGCTGTATTTGAACTGTTACTCCTCAATAAACTGCTTGTGACCCTTCGACCTCCTTTTGGTTAATCTGTGACCCTGGATCAGATCTTACATTGGTGTAGGAGAGGGAACACAGCTCATGTCAAAGTCCTGCCTCCCTTTTATATGATCCTGCATAATGGACAGGGACTACTGGGCAGTAATGTGCTCAAAGGTTATCATCAGTAATTGATTATCCCTATATTTGTATATTGTAGAACATTAAAACATACCCCTACTCTGGTGTCCAGTGCACCCTCAATATTCATGATTAAAATATCAGAGGAGTGGGAACCAGACAGCTCTGATCACCCTGAGGTACAGGCGATTCTCGAGTCCGTGTCGAGTGTATCCACAACCCATAAAGATAACTGTGGAAACATGAGCAGACCGGAAGAAATTAACTGACCATTGCATGATCCATGAAGCAGTATTCTTACCGAGCTGAGATTATATCATACATTCCAGACAATATCATGTCATTGTTATACCAGGGTGTAGTTCACGAAGCCATGTTCCCTTCTAACTGCCCGATTTGACTGGTTGGAAAGCCGGATGGCAGTTGGTGACTGACTATTGACCACCACAAACTCAATTCAGTCAACCCTGCGTGAACCCGGTTGTCTGATAGACACCCACCCTACTCTCCCGGATTCTCAGTGGCAGGGCTGTCTTCTCCACCCTGGATATCTCTAATGTTTATTGGAGTATCCCAGTAAAACTAGAGAAACAAATTAAATTCACATTCACTTCTGAGGACCAGAGGTACTCCTGGACATGTCTGTCACAAGGGGTTCCACAATAACCCCACTATTTTCAACAAACGTGTAGCCGGGTCCCTTCTGAGCTTTTCACAGTCTTCCTGCTCGCTGCAATATGTCGATGATCTTCTCATCACCGTGTCCACACATTTAACCCTTTTACAGGAACTACTGCAGTGACTTTGGGAGCTGGACTAAAAGAACATCCACGTAAGGCCCAGCTGGTGCAAGACCGTGTCACCTTTCTACGTGCCCAGATCAGATCATCCTGCATCAGCCCACACCAGCGTCAGGCCGAGACCATCCAGTATCTACCCCTGTCCACCTCAAAGACTACCCTGTGTCCTATCCTCAGGCTGGTGGGGTATCAGTGGACCCTCATCCAGTGTCTACCCCTGTTCACCTCAAAGTCCTGCCCTGTGTCCTATCCTCAGGCTGCTGGGGTATCAGTGGACCCTCATCCAGTATCTACCCCTGTCCACCTCAAAGACTACCCTGTGTCCTATCCTCAGGCTGGTGGGGTATCAGTGGACCCTCATCCAGTATCTACCCCTGTTCACCTCAAAGACTACCCTGTGTCCTATCCTCAGGCTGGTGGGGTATCAGTGGACCCTCATCCAGTATCTACCCCTGTTCACCTCAAAGTCCTGCCCTGTGTCCTATACTCAGGCTGGTGGGGTATCAGTGGACCCTCATCCAGTATCTACCCCTGTCCACCTCAAAGACTACCCTGTGTCCTATCCTCAGGCTGGCAGGGTATCAGTGGACCCTCATCCCTCGATTTGCAGAGACTGTGACTCCTCTTTATGAACTACTTAATGATGGTGATGACCAGGTTTAACCCGGTTGGACTGAAGAGAGCAGAGAAGCAGTAACACAATTGAAGAAATCTGTCGCCCAGGCAACGTGTCTTATCTCACCTAACCCTGACAAGACTTTCAACATGGAGGTGGTGGACACAGTGAAAAGCCTGACTGCTGTCCTATGTAGAGAATACGAGGAGAAATTACTCCCCATTGTGAATGACTGCAGAATTGTCAGTGGGACTGAACTGATTTATTCTGTTTGTGAAGGACATTTGTTAACCACGTTCTGGGGCATCAAACATTTCACTTACATCACGGGGTTCTCCAGGGTGATACTGCCCAGTCCATTATAAACTTTCCCAGTATAGGGCGGCACAGTGGTGCAGTGGTTGGCACCGCAGCCTCACAGCTCCAGTGACCCGGGTTCAATTCTAGGTACTGCCTGTGTGGAGTTTGCCAGTTCTCCCTGTGTTTGCGTGGGTTTCCTCCGGGTGCTCCGGTTTCTACCCACATGCCAAAGACATGCAGGTTGATCGGTAAATTGGCCATTAGCAATTGCCCGTAGTATAGGTAGGTGGTCGGGAAACATAGGGACAGGTGGGGATGTGGTAGGAATATGGAATTAGTGTAGGATTAGTATAAACGGGTGGTTGATGGTCCGCACAGACTCGGTGGGCCGAAGGGCCTGTTTCAGTGCTGTATCTCTAAACTAAACTAAAATTAGTAATAGTATTCCCCTGTCAGAGAGTCGTAGAGTCATAGTCATTTCAGCACAGAATTAGGCCATTCTGCTCATCGAGTCCATGCCAGCTCTTTGTCGATAAATCCAGCCAGTCTCATTCCCCAGCTCTGACTCCATATTCCTGCAAGTTTATTTACATCAAGTGTTCTTCCAATATCCTTTTGAAATAATTCACCTTCTCTGCTTCCACCACCCTCGGAGGCAATGATTTCCAGGCCATTACCACTCGTTGTGTAAAAATTTTGTTCATCACATCACCCTTAACTTTTGCCCTCAATCTTAACTCTAGTCATTGTACCATAAGCTAATGGGAACATCTTTTCCTGTCTACCTTATCCAAACAGGTCATCATCTTGTATACATGTATCAAATCTCCCCTCAATCTCCTTTACTCCAAGGAGGACAATCCCAGCTTTTACAGACTATACTGTACTGAAAATCCTCCATCTCTGGAACCATTAAAGTAACCCTCCTCTACACCCTGTCAATGACCCTCACATCCTTCCTAAAGTGTGGTGAACAGAACTGGATGCAGTACTCCACTTGGGGCCTAACCAGAGCTTCATAAAGTTACAGCATAACTTTCCTTCTTCTGAACTCACCACCTCTATCTATGAAGCCCAAGATCCCATATGCTTTACTGACGACTCTCTCAATATATCCTGCCACCTTCAGGGATCTATGTGCATGAACCCCATGTCCCTTTGTCTCTGCACACTCTTTCGAACTTTACCATTAAGTGTATATTGCCTCTCCCTGTTACTTCTGATAAAATGCATCACTAGACACTTGTCTGTATTAAATTCCATTTGCCTCTGGTCTGCCCATTCTGCTAGCCTATCTCTGTCCTCTTACATCGATTGGTATCAACCTCAATGCCTGCCCCGCCTCCAAGTTTGGTATCACCTGCAAATTTTGAAATGTTTCTCTGTAAGCCATTATCCAAATCATTTATACATATCAGAATAAAACAGTGTTCCTAGCACTAACCCTTGGGGAACACAACTGTCTATTTTTCTCCAGTTTGAATACCAACTATTTACCGCAACTCACTGTTTTCTGTCATTAAGTCAGTTTTATATCCAAGCTGACACTGACCTTCCTTTTCCATCAGCATCAATTAACTGTCCAATTCTCACAAACTGATTGTGAAATAAAGTACAAATTCAGCTTAAAATTAAGTGAAATGCTAAATGTAAAATTAACAAATTGTTGGAAAGAGATCGACTCTTAGATCACTTAAAATTCAATCACTCGATAACTTTACTGCATTTAGTACTCTGTCCAAGCAGGACTCCCTAAAACTGGACTCAGTGCAGCTTATTACATTTAGGGTTTGGGGAGAGAATTCAAAAGCTTAGGGATGAGACCAGAAAGTGCTGGAAATACTCAGCAGGTCTGGCAGCATCTGTGTAGAGAGAAACAGAGTTAATGTTTCCGGTCTCTGACCCTTCATCAGAACTGGTAAAAGTTAGGAATGTAACAGTCTGTAATTTAATCTATCCCCTCTCTGTCCCAGCACAGTCCTTCCTTCTTGTTCTTCTTCCCACTTCCCCTCTTTCACTTGCTCAAAGACTGTTACATTTCTAACGTTTACCAGTTCTGATGAAGGGGCACAGATCTGAAACATTAACTCTGTTTCTCTCTGCACAGATGCTGCCAGACCTGCTGAGTATTTCCAGTGTTCAGCATCCGCAATATTTTGCTTTTATTTTAGTGTTTAATTCACTGACATTTATCTTCCAGGAATTACTCCCTGGAAGTTCTGCTCTACTCTTCCAGAGCGTAGGGCCTCGGCAGCTGAAGGCAGGACCACCAATGGTAGAGCAATTAAACTCGTAGATGCTCAAGAGGCCAGAAATAGATGAGTGCAGATATCTCGGAGGGTTGTCGGGCTGGAGGAGATTACACAGATAAGGAGTAGTGAGATAATGAAGGATTTGAAAAGAAGACTGAGAGTTTTAAAATTGAGGTGTTGCTGACCAGGAGCCAATGTAGGTCAGTGAGTACAGGGGGTAATGGGTGAACAGGACTTGGTGTGAGTTAGGACATGGACAGCAGTGCATTGGATCACCTCAGGGTTATGGAGAGTAGAATGTGGGAGACCAGCCAGGAGTGTGTTGGACTAGTCGAGTCTACAGGTAACACAGGCAAGGGGGAGTGTTTCGTCAGCAGAAGAGCTGAGAGAGGGGCAAAGTTGGGTGATGATACGGAAGTGTAAGTAGGCTGTTTTAGTAATATTTAGCAGGAAGCTCGTCGCAGCGTCAACTATGAAACCAGGTTGTGAACAGTTTGCTTTAGTTTCAGACAGTTGCCAAGGAGAGAGATCCAGTCTGTAGCTAGGAAACTTTTGACGTGGGGTTTGAAAACAACGGCAGCAGTCTTCCTAATATTTAATTGGCATGGCAGATGTGTGAGGAGATACATTGTCAGAAGATTTGATATATATTATCCGTTCATGGGATGTGGGTGTCGTTGACTAGGCCAGCATTTATTGCCCATCCATAATTGCCCTTGAGAAGGTGATGGTGAGCTGCATGCAAAGAACAAAGAACAAAGAAAATTACAGCACAGGAACAGGCCCTTCGGCCCTCCAAGCCGACGCCGATCCAAATCCTCTGTCTAAACCTGTCGCCTATTTTCTAAGGGTCTGTATCTCTTTACTTCCTGCCCATTCATGTATCTGTCTAGATACATCTGAAAAGACGCTATCGTGCCCGAGTCTACCACCTCCACTGGCAATGTGTTCCAGGCAGCCACCACCCTCTGCATAAAGAACTTTCCACGCATATCCCCCCTAAACTTTCCCCTCTCACTTTGAACTCGTGTCCCCTTGTAATTGAATCCCCCACTCTGGGAAAAAGCTTCTTGCTATCCACCCTGTCTATCCCTCTCATGATTTTGTACACCTCAATCAGGTCCCCCCTCAACCTCCGTCTTTCTAATGAAAATAATCCTAATCTACTCAACCTCTCTTCATAGCTAGCGCCCTCCATACCAGGCAACATCCTGGTGAACCTCCTCTGCACCCTCTCCAAAGCATCCACATCCTTTTGGTAATGTGGCGACCAGAACTGCACGCAGTATTCCAAATGTGGCCGAACCAAAGTCCTATACAACTGTAACATGACCTGCCAACTCTTGTACTCAATACCCCGTCCGATGAAGGAAAGCATGCCGTATGCCTTCTTGACCACTCTATTGACCTGCGTTGCCACCTTCAGGGAACAATGGACCTGAACACCCAAATCTCTCTGTACATCAATTTTCCCCAGGACTTTTCCATTTACTGTATAGTTCACTCTTGAATTGGATCTTCCAAAATGCATCAGCTCGCATTTGCCCTGATTGAACTCCATCTGCCATTTATCTGCCCAACTCACCAGTCTATCTATATTCTGCTGTATTCTCTGACAGTCCCCTTCACTATCTGCTACTCCACCAATCTTAGTGTCGTCTGCAAACTTGCTAATCAGACCACCTATACTTTCCTCCAAATCATTTATGTATATCACAAACAACAGTGGTCCCAGCACGGATCCCTGTGGAACACCACTGGTCACACGTCTCCATTTTGAGAAACTCCCTTCCACTGCTACTCTCTGTCTCCTGTTGCCCAGCCAGCTCTTTATCCATCTAGCTAGTACACCTTGGACCCCATGCGACTTCACTTTCTCCATCAGCCTACCATGGGGAACCTTATCAAACGCCTTACTGAAGTCCATGTATATGACATCTACAGCCCTTCCCTCATCCATCAACTTTGTCACTTCCTCAAAGAATTCTATTAAGTTGGTAAGACATGACCTTCCCTGCACAAAACCATGTTGCCTATCACTGATAAGCCCATTTTCTTCCGGATGAATGACCAGGGATAATACAAACTGAATGGCACAACTTTAAAGCTATTGAGAGTAACAGAGAGACCTGAGGTGTTTGTATGCAATCTTTGAAAGTAGCTGGACAGGTTAACAAACAGTTCACAAAGCAAATAGATTACTCGGCTTGATTAATAGAGACACAGAGTAGACTGGCCAGGATATTGTGTTAACCCTATAGAAAAGACTAGTCCGGCTCCATCTGGAGTATTGTGTCCAATACTGGAAACCACACTTTAGGAAGGACATGAAACCTTGGAGAGGGGACAGAAGAGTTTTACTGGAACTTTTCCAGGGATGAGGGATTACAGTTATGTAGCTGCGATTGTTTTCCTTGGAGCAGGGACATTTACAAGGTGATCAGATAGGGATATTTAACATCATGAAGGGTTTATGTAAATTATATAATGTTTCTAATGTATGAGGGGCCATTAACCAGAGGACATAGATTTATGGTGATTGGAAAAAAGAAGCAGAGTTGACATGGGGATTATTGTAATGCAATTTTTGCTTCGGATTTGCAAATTATTGTATGATAGGCTGAAGGATACAGATTCAAAAGTAGGTTCAAAAAGTGATTTGGTTAGATATTAAGGGGAAAAGTTCAAGGTTCTGGGAAAGATCCAGGGTGTGGAACTCACTGGAAACTCATCAAAAGAGCCAGCACAGACTTCATAGACCAAATGACCCCCTTCCATGCAATGCTATTATATGTTTCTATGACTTTTCCTGCCTGTACTTTTACAATTTTCCTATCGTTTCAAAAGGTGTTTGATAAAGTACTATATAACAGCCGTGTGACCCAATTAGAAACACATGGGATTAAAGGGCCAAAGTCAGCCGGGGCTCAGTTTGTAGCTCTCTCCACTTTCAGTCACAAGCTTCCAGGATCAAGTGTCATGAAATGGCTTTTTCACAAGAATCAAGGCTGACAGTGCAGCGACAGTACTGAGGGAGTATTGCGCTATCAGATGAGCAGTCTTTGGAATGAAACGTTAAACCAAGGCCCCATCTGCCCTCTCAGGTGGATGCTAATGATCCTGTGGGATTATTTAGCAGCAGATCAGGGGATTTATTCCCTGTGGCCTGGACAATATTTATCCATCAAGCAACATCATAAAAACAGATCTGGTCATTATCACATTGCTGCTTGTGGGATCTTGCTGTGCGAAAATTGGCTGCCCTTTTTCCAACAGTACAAGAGTGAGTAGGCATTATAAGTATACGTTGATTGTAAATCGCTTTGGAACATGCAGTAGTCATGAAAGGCGCTACATAAATGGAAGTCCTTTTTTTTCTTTTTCAATCCCAGCATGCAAGAAATTAGTTAGGTGACAGGTATCAGAGAGTGGGGAATAATGGCTGTTTTTCAGCTGGAGCGAAGTACACAGTGGGGTTCCCCAGGGTGACTGTTGGGATCCCTGATGTTGCATGCCAATGCAGTGGGCTTGAGTACAGAGGGGGTACTGTCCAAGTATTCAGATGGAAGGAAACTCAGAAATGTTAATAAACAGTGAGAAGGACAGTAACAGACTTCAGGAGGACAGAGACTGACTGATGAAATGGGCAGGAACATGGCAGATGGAATTTAACACAGTGAAATGTGAAGTGAGACATTTGGGTAGGAAGTATGAGAAGAAACAATATAAACTAAATGGTACCATTATAGAGTGAGTGCATGATTAGAGAGACCGAGGGTGTAAACACACAGATCTTAGATAGCAGCATGCAGTGTCCTTGGTGTTAGAGAGAGACACACAGAGTAATAAAACTCAGGAGGAAATGCTGATATTTATACATCATTGGTTAGGTCCCAGATGGAGAATTGTGTCCAATTCTGATCACCACACATTGGTAAGGATGTCAAGGACGTAGTGAAGATACAGAGGTGAATTACGAGAATGGTACCAGGGATCTGGGAATTCAGTTACGTGGATAGATTCGAAAAGCTGGGATTGTTCTCATTAGAGCAGTGATAGGTAAGGGGAGATTTGATATAAAATTCAAAATTATGAAGGGTTTTGATAAGGTAATCAATGTGAAACTGTTTCCAGTGTCAGAAACAGGGGCGGCACAGTGGCGCAGTGGTTAGCACTGCAGCCTCATATTATGGGTACTGCCTGTGTGGAGTTTGTGGGTTTCCTCCCTCAGCCAAAAGTCGTGCAGGTTGATAGGTAAACTGGCCATTATAAATTGCCCCTAGTATAGGTAGGTGGTAGGGGAATATAGGGACAGGTGAGGATGTGGTAGGAATATGGGATTAGTGTAGGATTAGTATAAATGGGTGGTTAATGGTCGGCACAGACTCGGTGGGCCGAAGGGCCTGTTCGAGTGCTGTATATCTAAATCCAAAAATCTAAAGTTCAGTATTAAGAAGACACAGACTGAAGGTAATTGACAAAAAACCAGAGGTGAAATGAGGAGAATTTTCTTCCACAGCGAGTTGTTGGGATCTGGAATTCACTGGCTGAAAACATGGTGGAAGCAGATTCAATAATATCATTCAAAAGGCAATTTAGCAAATACTTGAAAAGGAAAAGCAAAACAGGAGTCTGGGGAAAGAGGAGGAAAGAGAAATTAATTAGATGGCTCTTTCGAAGAGACAGCACTGACACAAAGGGCCGAATAGCCTTCTTCTGTGCTGCATCAATCTCTTATTTTATGAGCAAGAGAAAGTGAGTGAAGAGAGAGAGAAAGACAGAGTGTGAGAAAGTGTGAAAGAGAGAACAGCAAATAGAAATAGAGAGTACGTCGTGTTTTTGGGCAGAGGGATCATGATCTGCCCGTGCCCGTTCCTGTTGAGGCAGGTGACAAACACACTTCCTGCTGCCTCCTCATTTCCATGAATTCTACGTGCCACCCCGGGTAACCCGCGCTGCTGTCTGTCTGGATGCTTAACAGGGCCCTAAAGGTGTGTGAGGCTGACACATGTTTCAGCCAGGTTCAGCTTTTAAACGCAGTCTGTCCCTCTTAAAGAGAAGATGCACTGATTCACTGGAGGCTGCTGCTGCTCACTGTAAATTCTGCAATTGGAGACAAAGTAAATAGCACACTGCAACAGAGGGTTCTGCGGTTCACGGATGTGGGGATGGATGTCTTAGTTACGAAGGGTGACAGGAGGAGAGAGGCTCTGTTTCCGTGTGGTGGGGTGGAGACTCCCAAGGAACGTCCTCGGAAGCGAATCCGGGAAGGTGGCCAGGGAGGTCAATGCAAGAATTCTCGCCACGAGAATCTGGCAGCAGAGCCAGAAGAAGTTTAATGAGCTCATACGGGTGGTCAATGTCATTGAATTAATCTCCAAATGACATCTCCTACCCACAACATCACCAACCTCTCACACTGCTCAATACACCACACCCCCATCGCTCACCCATCAGCAGTCCCTAACACTCAGGACTCACACCTAACATTCACATACTCCACCTCACCCTCACACACCTTGTACTGATAGCAGCCTCACACCCACCTCTCACTGCCTCCAATTACCTACAGCTATTCAGCTATGGCAGGCACATCATCAAAACAGAGTGTAAAACAATCATTAATATTCTGCCTTCTTTCTTACAGGCCAAGGTGATCCATATTCACAGGGAGCAGCAAGTGAACCGGCGAGTGCCAGGCATACCTTCAACCCCTGAGCTTGAGGGAGGAGATGGTTCTTCACATCATGGGACCGGCTGTGACAGAGCCCCTGGCATCCGGCATCGCCGAGAGCATTCAGGATGATGCTATGTTCCTGCCTTATGCCCCTTCTTAACTCCCACCTCCCCCCGCATCCTGCTGTCTGGGATGATGTACAAGCTGCAGATGGTGGGATCATGGACCTCCTGCTTTCCAAGGATGCATGAGGGTTACTGAGGGAAGGAATGGTGAAAATAGTAGAGGCACTGGCCAGAATCATTCAATCCTCCTTGGATATGGGAGCGATGACAGAGGACTGGAGCACTGTAATTGTTACACATTGTTTAGAAAAGGAGAGATAGAGTAAACCCTGTAATTACTGAGCAGTCAGACACGCATCACTCCTGGGGAAATTTCATGGGGTCACACCCAGGAGAAATATATTCGTTTCTTTGAAAAACATACGATAACAAACAAGAAGCAGCAGGGGTCTGGTAATAACAAATCATGTTTGGCAAACTTCAACAACAATTTCTATTTATATAGCGCCTTTAACATAATGAAATGTCCCAAGGTGCTTCAAGAAAATGAGATACTCGTTTAAAGCTTGGTCAAAGAAGTAGGTTTTAAAGGGCGTGTTAAAGGATGAAAGCGAGTTGGAGAAGCGGAGAGGTGAAGGGAGGGTATTCTAGAACTTGGAGCGTCATTAGCTAAAGGTGCAGATAATAGTGGTGGAGTGATGAAAATCAGGGATGCACAAGAGGTCAGAATTAGAGATGCACAGATATCTTGGTGGATTGTGGAGCTGCAGGATATTACAGAGATAGGGAGCAGAGATAAGGAGCAAGAGGGTAACTAGAGAAAGGATTGGCCCACTCAAGGACAAAGGAGGAAAGTTATGCGTGGATTCAGAGAAAATGGGTGAGATTCTAAACGAGTACTTTGCATCGGTATTCACCGAGGAGAGGAACATGACGGATGTTGAGGTTAGGAACAGATGTTTGATTACTCTAGGTCAAGTCGGCATAAGGAGGGAGGAAGTGTTGGGTATTCTAAAAGGCATTATGGTGGACAAGTCCCCAGGTCCGGATGGGATCTATCCCAGGTTACTGAGGGAAGCGAGAGAGGAAATAGCTGGGGCCTTAACAGATATCTTTGCAGCATCCTTAAAAACGGGTGAGGTCCCGGAGGACTGGAGAATTGCTAATGTTGTCCACTTGTTTAAGAAGGGTAGCAGGGATAATCCAGGTAATTATAGACCGATGAGCCTGACGTAAGTGGTAGGGAAGCTGCTGGAGAAGATACTGAGGGATAGGATCTATTCCCATTTGGAAGAAAATGGGCTTATCAGTGATAGGCAACATGGTTGTGTGCAGGGAAGGTCATGTCTTACCAACTTAATAGAATTTTTTGAGGAAGTGTCAAAGTTGATTGATGAGGGAAGGGCTGTCGATGTCATATACATGGACTTCAGTAAGGCGTTTGATAAGGTTCCCCATGGTAGGCTGATGGAGAAAGTGAAGTCGCATGGGGTCCAGGGTGTACTAGCTAGATGGATAAAGAACTGGCTGGGCAACAGGAGACAGAGAGTAGCAGTGGAAGGGAGTTTCTCAAAATGGAGACGTGTGACCAGTGGTGTTCCACAGGGATCCGTGCTGGGACCACTGTTTGTGATATACATAAATGATTTGGAGGAAAGTATAGGTGGTCTGATTAGCAAGTTTGCAGACGACACTAAGATTGGAGGAGTAGCAGATAGTGAAGGGGACTGTCAGAGAATACAGCAGAATATAGATAGATTGGAGAGTTGGGCAGAGAAATGGCAGATGGAGTTCAATCAGGGCAAATGCGAGGTGATGCATTTTGGAAGATCCAATTCAAGAGTGAACTATACAGTAAATGGAAAAGTCCTGGGGAAGATTGATGTACAGAGAGATTTGGCTGTTCAGGTCCATTGTTCCCTGAAGGTGGCAACGCAGGTCAATAGAGTGGTCAAGAAGGCATACGGCATGCTTTCCTTCATCGGACGGGGTATTGAGTACAAGAGTTGGCAGGTCATGTTACAGCTGTATAAGACTTTGGTTCGGCCACATTTGGAATACTGCGTGCAGTTCTGGTCGCCAAATTACCAAAAGGATGTGGAAGCTTTGGAGAGGGTGCAGAGGAGGTTCACCAGGATTTTGCCTGGTATGGAGGGCGCTAGCTATGAAGAGAGGTTGAGCAGATTAGGATTATTTTCATTAGAAAGACGAAGGTTGAGGGGGGACCTGATTGAGGTGTACAGAATCATGCGAGGGAGAGACAGGGTGGATAGCAAGAAGCTTTTTCCCAGAGTGGGGGATTCAATTACTAGGGGTCACGACTTCAAAGTGAAAGGGGAAAGGTTTAGGGGGGATATGCGTGGAAAGTTCTTTACGCAGAGGGTGGTGGGTGCCTGGAACATGTTGCCAGCGGAGCTGGTAGACGCGGGCACGATAGCGTCTTTTCAGATGTATCTAGACAGATACATGAATGGGCAGGAAGCAAAGAGATACAGAGCCTTAGAAAATAGGCGAATGTTTAGATAGAGGATCTGGATCGGCGCAGGCTTGGAGGGCCGAAGGGCCTGTTCCTGTGCTGTAATTATCTTTGTTCTTTGTTCTATGGAGGTATTGAAAACGAGGATGAGAATTTTAAAATCAAGACATTGCTTGACTGGGAGCCATGTCGGTCAGTGATAGAGGAAGAAAACTTGGTGTGAGCTAGGACATGGGCAGCAGAGTTTTGGATGACCTCAAGTTTACAGAGAGTAGAATGTGGGAGATCAGCCAGGAGTGAGTTGAAATAGTTATGCACAGAGGTAACAAAGGCATGAATCAGGGAATCACATAATTGTTACAGCACAGAAGGAGGCTATTCAGTGTATCATGTACACATCGGCTCACCGAAAGAGCAATTAACCTCGTGCCATTCCCCGCCTTCTCCCCATAACCCTGCACATTCTTCCTTTTCAGATAACAGTCTAATTGCATTTTGAATGCTTCAATTGAACCTGTCTCCATCACATTCTCAGGCAGTACATTCCAGTCCTTAGCCATTCCTTGCGTGAGAAAATATTGCCTCATGTCACTTCTGCCTCTCTTACCCATTAATTTCAATCTGTGCCCTCTCGTTCTCGATTCTTTTCACGAGTGGAAACAGTTTCTCTCTGTCTCCTCTGTCCAGACCCCTCATGGTTTTGAACAACTCTATCAAATCAACTCACTTCTCAGCCTTTTCTTCTCCAAGGAAAATGATCCTAACTTCTCCTGTCTATCTTCATAACTGAAATTCCTCATGCCTGGAAGCATTCTCATGGATCTTTTCTGCACTCTCTCCAATGCCCTCACAATCTTCCTAAAGTGTGGTGCCCAGAATTGGACAGAATACTTCAGCTGAGGCTGAATCAGTGTTTTATATAAGTTCAACATAACTTCCTTGCTCTTGTACTGAATGTCCCTGTTAATAAAGCCCAGGATACTGTATGCTTTATTAAATGCTCTCTCAACCTCTCCTGCCAACATCAATGACTTATGCACATATACACCTCGGTATCTCTGCTCCTTTAGAATGGTGCCCTTTATTTTACATTATCTCAATATTCTTCCGACCAAAATGAATCACTTCATATTTCTCTGCATTGAAATTCATCTACCACCTGCCTGCCCATTCCACCAAGTTGTCTAAGTACTTTTGAAATTCAACACCATCCTCCTCACAGTTCACAATGCTTCCATGTTTCGTATCATCTGCAAACTCTGAATTTGTGCCCTGAACACCATGGTCTTGGTCAGTTACCTTCTTTGGCCTCCTTGTCTCGGGAGAAAATGTGTAAGCACCTGGAGGTGGTCAGTGGTTTGTGGAGCCGCACCTGGAGTGGCTACAAAGGCCAATTCTAGAGTGAATTGGCTCTTCCACAGGCGCTGCAGATAAAATTGGTTGTCGAGGCTATTTCATGGTTGGCTCTCTCCTTGTGCTTCTGTCTTTTTTCCTGCCAACTGTTAAGTCTCTTCGACTCACCATTCTTCAGACCCGCCTTTATGGCTATCTGCTAGCACGAGAGATCACTGGCAATTGACTCCCACAATTTGTGGTCAATGTCACAGGACTTGATTTCGCGTTTGCAGATGTCTTTAAAGCAGCGACACTGATGGCCAGTGGGTCTGATACCAGTGACAAGCTCGCTGTACAATGCGTCTTTGGGGATCCTACCATCTTCCATGTGGCTCACATGGCCAAGCCATTTCAAGCGCTGCTGACTCAGTAGGGTGTCTATGCTGGGGATATTGGGCACCTCGAGGACTTCCACGTTGGAGATATGGTCCTGCCACCTGATGCCAAGGATTCTCCGGAGGCAGCGAAGATGGAATGAATTGAGACGTCGCTCTTGTAATATATATCAGGAAAATCAAGGGTACCAACACTGATCCCTGGGGACCTCCAGCCTTTCCTCCAGCCCCCAAAAAACATTCACAAACTACAATTCTTTCTTT
Source organism: Heterodontus francisci (assembly GCF_036365525.1). Taxonomy (NCBI): domain Eukaryota; kingdom Metazoa; phylum Chordata; class Chondrichthyes; order Heterodontiformes; family Heterodontidae; genus Heterodontus; species Heterodontus francisci. The sequence continues at coordinate 3,723,998 of NW_027141175.1, forward strand.
CCTGCCACTCAGCCAAAGCCGTATCCATGTTGTTACTGTCCCTTTTCATTCATGAACTATAAGTTTTCTCACAAGTCTGTTATGTGGCACAGTATCAAATGTCTTTTGTAAATACAATACACCACATCAATAGCATTGCCTTCATCAACCCTCTCTGTTACCTTCTCAAAATCTCCAGGCTGTTAGTTAAATAGTATTTGCCCTTCAGGAATCCATGCTGTTTTCCTTACTGAACCCGAATTTGTCCATGTGACTATTAATTTGTCCCGAATTATTATTACTAGAAGTTTCCCCACCACTGCAGTTAAATTGACTGGCCTGGAGTTCTTGGGATTATCTTTACACCCATTTTTGAACAAGGATGTAATATTTGCAATTCTCCAGTCCTCCGGCATCACCCCAAGTCTAAGGAAGATTGAGAATTTATGGCCAGTGCCTCTGCGATTTTCACCCTCACTTCCCTCATAATCCTTGGATGCACCTCATTGGCCCTGGTGCTTTATTCACTTTACCTCTAGACAGCCTATCTAATATGTCCACTTTATCAATTTTAAACCCTTCTTGTTTCTGAATTACCTGCTCTTTCGCCATTGCCTGTGTTGTACCTTCTTCCTTGTGTTATGACCCGAGGCGAGAGGTGTGCACTGTTAATTCAGTCCAGCTTCTCCACAGGTCACAACATTTTTTTCTCATTTTCCCACTTGCTGAAACAGTCCATCAGATACACTATTCCCATCACAATAGAACACACTTTACTGAACTAAACAATTAACAGTTTATCATAAATGAGGCAGGTGTAAGACCAGGAATCCTACAGCGAGTAACTCACCTCCTGACTCCCCAAAGCCTGTCCACCATCTATAAGGCACAAGTCAAGAGTGTGATGGAATACTCTGCACTCGCCTGGATGGCTGCAGCTCCAACAACACTCAAGAAGCTCGACATCATCCAGGACAAAGCAGCCTATTTGATTGGCACACCATCCACATACATTGACTCCCTCCACCACCGATGCACAGTGGCAGCAGTGTGCACCGTCTACAAGATGCACTGCAGCAATGCACCAAGGCACCTTAGACAGCACCTTCCAAACCCGCGACCTCTACCATCTAGGACAAGGGGATCAAATGCATGGGAACATCACCACCTGCAAGTTCCCCTCCAATTCATACATCATTATGACTTGGAAGTATATCGCCATTCCTTCACTGTCGCTGGGTCAAAATCCTGGAAGTCCATCCCGAACACAATTGTGAGTGAACCTACCTCCCATGGACTGCAGCGATTCAAGAAGGCAGTTCACCACCACCTTCTCAAGGGTTATGGAGAGATGGGTAATAAATGCTGGCCTAGCCAGTGATGCCTACATCCCAGGATCGAATAAAAAAGTCTCAACTAGAAATGAAGTAAAACAATATCACAGATCAAATTTTTAAAAATCCAACAATTAATTTTTAACTTCCCCTTCCCACCTTAACCAAACTTCAAAGTCCCTTTTAACCTGAACCAAATTTTAAAGTTACTTTTTTTTTACCTTAGTCCCTTAAAACTCAAACACAGACATATAACCAAAAACAAGATCTAAAAAAAAAGATTTTTCGATCAGAGCTCTGTTACAAACAAAAAGCATTTGGGTTAACTAGTTGCCCATTTTGAAGGAAACAGCAGATGAGTTATGTTGTTCCAAACCAGCATGCAGTCTAACTTCTGAGCACACACATCCAGGTTACCAGACAACAGTTCTCTTCAGGCGGCATTGAGAATTATTTTTAGCAGGCTTTCTTCAAACAGGAAACAAGATGACGCAACTCCACGGACTTCACAAGGTCTGTTCTGGAATTTCTGGAAAATGAGCTGGGTTGTGGTCCTCTCTGCTTTCTTGACTTTTTCTTCAGACTTGACGTTATCTCCTTCTAGAAGGTAAAACCACACACACTGACCGACAAGCAGAAAGCTTGTCAGTTTTTCTGCCCATCCCAGGTGTTCTCTGCGACAACGGGGCTTGTCTAATCAAAGGAGAACGTATCACTTTTCTGCCCGCTACCAGGGTTTCGGATCCATCTCCAACCCGAGCCTTGTGATAAACAGTAACTCTGTTGCCAGTCCAGCTCCCTCTCAGTGACCTCTTGGTGGTTCAATTTTTAATTAAAAAACGGTCTAACATTTATTCAGCTGAACCATAAATGCCTTTAGAAATATTTTTTTTTTACCAAAAAAGAATCACTTTTGTTACACTTGGTAAAGACAGATGCAACGTATTCATTTAATACTTCAACTATGCCCTCTGCATGCATGTGCAAATCCTCTTTGTGGCCCCTAATTGGTGCAACTCCTCCTTTTGCTACCTGTTTATACATCTATAGAAAATTTAGGAACTCCATTTAATTCTAGCCGCCAGACTCTTCTCATATTCTATTTTACTTCTCTTACTTGCTTTTATGCTTCCGCTCTGCCTGGTTCTCAGTAGGATTGCCTACCTGGCGTCTGTCATAAGCACACTTTTTCTTCTTCATCTTAATCTCTACGTCACTCACCTCTTTTGTAATTCAGGGAGCTCTGGATTTGTTTACACTACCTTTCCCCTTCGAAGGAATATACCTTGACTGAGCCCAAACTATCTCTTCTTTGACGGTAGCCCATTGTTCATCTATTGTTTTCCTGCCAATCGTTGACTCCAATTTATTTTCCCCAGCTGCATTCTTACCCCACTGAAGTTGGCCTTCCCTCAGTTAATTATTCTCACCCTTTGTCCTTTTATGTAGTCAGCCTAAACCTTATGATGTAATGACCACTGTCCTTTAAGTGCTTCCCTACTGGTATTTGATCCACTTGGCCCACCTCATTCCCAAGTACCAGATCCAGCAGCGCCTCTTTTCTTGAATGAGGGTTTCAGCAGCAGATGAGCTGAGGCAGGGATTTAGTCAGGTGATGTTACAGAGATGGAAATAGGCGATTGTGGTGATGGCACCAGTATGAGGTTAGAAGCCTATTTTGTGGTCCAATGTGACACCAAGGTTGTGAACAGACTATAGTAATGTCAGACAGTTACTAGGAAGAAGGAAGGAATTGCTGGCTAGGGAAGGGAGATTGGAGCGGGAAGTAAAAACAAGGGGCTGAATTTTATTCTCCCCAGCGGAGTGTGAAACATTGGTGGCCCATATGTGCAGTCTGTGTCTGCTGTGCCACTGTGATGTAGCAGGCGACGGCTCATTTTAATACAGTGAACGGGCCGCCCACTCCACCCCCAATCACGTAACAGGGACGGCCTGAGCGACAACAGTAGTGCTGTCAGCTGTCTCTGTACAGACACTGGTGCCATTTTTAAAGGGCAACCAGACCTGCCACAAAAAGTGCAAAGTTTAACCCCGTACACACACCCCCGCCAGTGCACTGCAAATAAAATGTTGCCCATTTCCCCCAAAAAACTTACATTGTATAGTTGCCTTCCCACCATCCCCTCCAAAGACTTAAACTGCCGAGTACCCTCTCAACCCAACAACTGTCCAAAGTGTAGAGTTTGCCCCTTCTTCCCCTACACTATTAATGCAGAGTTGACCACGCCCACCACAAGAATCAGCCAACACCCCCCACCCCATCAGTACTCTAAAAATCCTACTTTCCCCCCTTCCCCACCTCTGTGGCGTTGGCTTTCCCTGGACGGGAAAGCGACGGTGTGTGAGAAGAAGGGTCACTGACCCGAAACGTTAACTCTGCCTCTCTTTCCACAGATGCTGCCAGACATGCTGAGTGGTTCCAGCATTTCTGGATTTTATTTCAGATTTCCAGCATCTGCAGTATTTTGCTTTTATTATGAAGGTGTGTGAGTGTCAGCCGCTGCATGGAAGATCCCGGGCTGTCAGTAAGATCACAGGGAATTGGACTGAAATGTATACATTAAGTTTATTGAAATATTTAAAGGAGGGTACCGCTGCCGAGCGGTTGGGGGGGGGAGGGGGCGGGGAGCCACGAGCCTCTGCACAGCTGGAAAGATCAGGCCCAGCAATCCCGATGTGTGGCTCCATGGAGACCTACATCAGGAGCCCAATAGAGTCCAGCCCAATGGTTTCAGTATTCCCAATATTTTATTGGAGGAAATGCCTGCTCATCCAGTACTGGATGTTGCATAAGCAGTCTGATAACTTAACAACAGTGGAGAAGTGGAGAGAGGTGGTGGTGAGGTAAACTTGATGAAGTTCTTTGATAAAACAATGGAGAGGGTTGATGAGGGTGGTGTGATTGAAGTTATATATATGGACGTTCAAAAGGTGGTTGATCAAATGACATTCAATAGACAGGTTAGGAAAACTGAACCCTATGGATTAAAGGGACAGTTATATTGTGGATATAACATTGGCTAATGAAAAGTAAACAGAGAGAAATGGTGAAAGGTTGTTGGTCAGACTCCAGGTGAGTATACACTGGTGTTCCCCAGGGCTCGATATTAGGACCACTGCTCTGTTTGCTCTTGGAGAACCTGGGGTGGGTAGGGCAGAGTCCCCTCCTCCTCACACTTTGCAGAGTTTCCCCTCTCTCGCCTCTGCTCCATTTGTAGGTCATGTAACTACAGTCCCCATAACTCGTCCAGAGTTCGGTTAGCAAATCCTCTGTCCTCCATGAATGTCTGCAGAAGCTCACAACGCAACCTCCAGAAAACCATCCACAGCACCTCCACTAACTTTACAATAACAGAAGTAAGTCAAAAGCACCTCACATGTAAGCTGAGTAAAAAATACACGCATATGAACTAGGAGCAGACGTAGGCCATTCGGCCCCTCGAGTCTGCACCGCCATTCAATCAGATCATAGCTGATCGGTTTGTGTTTCGAATTCCACACTCCCATCTAACCTTGATAACCTTTCATTCCCTGGCCTGATAAGAATCTATCTATCTCCACCTTAAAAATATTCAATGACCCCGTCTCCACCACCTTCTGTGGCAGAGAATTCCAAAGTCACACAACCCTCCAGAGAAAAATGTTCTCCTCCTCTCTGTCCTAAAGCGGCGACCCCTAATTTCGAAACAGTGCCCACTAGTACTGGACTCACCCACAAGAGGAAACATCCTTTCCTCATTCACCATGTCAAGGCCTTTCAGGTTCTTATAAACTTCAGTCAAATCTCCCCTCACCATTCTAAATTCCAGTGAAAACAAGACCGTCCGTCCAACCTTTACTCAGAACACAACCTGCTCAATCCTGGTATCAATCTAGTAAACCACATCTGAACCACCTCCAAAGCATTCACATCCTCCATTAAATAAGGAGACCAAAACTACAGACAGTATTCGAGATGTGGTTTCACCAATGCCCTGTATAACTGAAGCATCACATGCTGACTTTTATTTTCAATTCCTCTTGTAATAAAGGAGAGCATTCCATTAGCCTTCTTTGTTACTTGCTGTACCTACCTACTAACTGTTTGTGACTCATGCACTACAGAACCTAGATCCCTCAGCACCTCGGAATTTTGCAGTCCTCCTGCCAAAGTGAAAAACTTCACATTTTCCCACATTAGACTCCATCTGTCAGACGTTTTTCCCCACTCACTCAACCTATCTATATTGGACTACAACCTCCTTATGTACTCTTCACAACATACTTTCCTACCTATCTTTGAGTCATCTACAAATTTAGCTAACATGCCATCGCTTCCCTCATCTAAGTCTTTCATATAAATTGTAAAATGTTGAGGCCCCAGCACAGACCCATGATGGACTCAACTTGTCACATCCTGCCAATCTGAAAAGGACCCATTCATGCATACTCCCTCTTTTCGGCAACCGGCCAATAAAACTTCGATCCAAGCTAATATGCTACCCACTACACCATGAGCTCCTACTTTGCACAATAACCTTTTATGTGGCACCTTGTCTAATGCATTCTGGAAATCCAAGCGCAGTATGACAAAGGGCTCCCTTTTACCCATATCGCATGTTACTCCTTCAAAGAACTCCAATAAATTGGTTAAAGATGACTTCCCTTTCATAAAACAATGCTGTCTATTCGCGATTACCTTGAGTTTTTCTAAGTGCCCAGCGAAAGCCTCCTTAATGATCGATTCAAACATCTTCCCCACGACAGATGTCAAGCTAACTGGCCTATCGTTACCTGCTTTCTGCATCCCCCTCTTCTTGAATAGAGGGGTTATATTTATTACTTTCCAGTCTGATGGAACCGTTCCAAAATTAGTGAACTTTGAAAAATTAACAACAACACGACTACTACCTCATTAGCCACCTCTTTTAAGACACTAGGATGAAGCCCATCAGGACCCGGGGACTTTTCAGCCCGCAACTCCATAAGTTTGCTCAGTAATGCTTCCCTGGCAATTGTATTTTCACCAAGTTTCTCTCTTCCTTCCACCTCCTGATTTACAGCTACTACTGGAATGTTTCTTGTATCCTCTATAGTGAAGACAGAAACAAAATATTTGTTCATTGCATCCGCTGTTCCCTTTTTATCCACTATTAACTCCACATTCTCACTGTCCAGAGGACCAACGCTCTTTTTACTTAATCTTCTCCTTTTTAAATACGCCGAGAAACTCTTGCAATCCATTTTTACATTTCTAGCTAGCTTCCTATCATACTCGAATGTCTTTCTCCTGATTAACCCGTTAGCCATTGTCTGCTGTTCTTTATATTCTGACCAATCATCTGAACTGCCACTCATCTTTGCACAATTATCTGCCTTTTCCTTAAGTGTGATGTTTTCCGTAATTTCTTACTAAACTGCTGGTGGGTCCTCCACCTTATAGTAGGAATATACTAATTATGGAGTATTCCTGAAATATCCCCTTAAATGTCTGCCACTGCTTCTCTATTGATCTATCTCCAAGACGAGTAACCCAGTTCACTTCAACGAGCTCAACTTTCATGCCCAAATAGTTTCCCTTATTCACGTTTAAAATACTGATCTTAGATCCACTCTTCTCTCTTTGAAACTGGATGTAAAATTCAGTCATAATGTGGTCGCTGCTACCTAGAGGTGCCTTTACTCTGAGGTCATTAATTAATCCTGACACATTACATTATACGAAGTCTAATATAACCTTATCTCTGGTTGTTTCCAGAACGTGCTGCTCCAAGAAACTACCTCGAAATCATTCTATGAACTCTTCATCCGGGCTACTGTTCCCAATCTGATTTTTCCAGTTTATATGTAGATTAAAATCACCCATGATTATTGCCGTACGTCTATCACAAGTAAACAATGTTTCTTCTTGTATACGATGTCCTACATTGTGATTACTGTTAGGAGGTCTGTAGACCACTCCTGCTAGGGACTTCTTTCTCCTGGTATTCCTCACCTCCACCCAAATCGATTCTACATTTTGATCTCCTGAACCAAGGTCATCTCGAACTAATGCCCCAACACCATCCTTGATTAACAGTGTCACCCCTCCACATTTACCTAGCTTCCTATTCTTCTTGAATGTCAAATATCCCTCAATATTCAGGACCAGGAAGCCTGGTCCTTTTAAAAATACTAGAGGGGATTCCTGGTGCTGCTCAATGTATGCTCAATTGTGAGTGACTAACACACGCGATCAGTGGACACGCACGGACCAAGTTTCAAAGATGTACATATTAGCTGCTAGAAAGGGACATTGACGTTACTCCAAACCCCTCCTCAGACTAACAGCAAATGCACAGTACACCCAGGCTAGACCCCTACACAGAATGGGGGACTGTGCTGGCCACACTAGAAGTGGTTGGCTGTTCCATTCACATCGTTTTTATAGATCCAGGTTTTTGTTACATTGGCACCAGTGGCACCTTAGTGTAAAAATCACAGCCGGAGGTGCTAGGGAGGGGAAAGAAATTCACTTTCAAAAGGGAATTTAAAAAAGTTTCAAAGGCATAAGATTTACAAGAATATGTGAAATCGAGAGGGGAATAGGGCTAATTGGAGTGGTGAGGCCATGGAGAGATCCAAAGACAAGAATGAGAATATTAAAATTAAGGTGTTGCCAGACCGGAAGACAATGTAGATCAGTGAGCACAGGGGTGATGGGTGATCGGGATTTGGTGTGAGTTAGAACACAGGCAGCAGATTTCTGGATGGGCTGTGGCTTATGGAGGTTAATAACTGGGAGGGTGACCAGGATAGAATTGGAAGGTGACCAGGATAGAATTGTAATAGTCAAGTGTGGATTTAACAAAGGCACAGATGAGGGTTTATGCAGTAGATGGGCTGAGGCAGAGGTGGAGACGGGACAATTTACAGAGGTGGTGATAGGCAGGGTTGGTGATGGAGAGAATATGGAGATGAACTCAGCTCAGTGTCAACTGGATGCAGAGGTCGCAAACAGTCTGTTTCAGCCCCAGACATTGGGCAGCGAGAGGAATGCAGACAGTGGATAGGGAATGGAGTTTGTGGCAGTGACTGAAGACAATGGCTTCAGACTTCCCAAGATTGACATGACAAGAACATTAAATCTGTAAAATATGTTTATAATTCTAAACGTTGGATACAGAGACTCACCAGGGACACCAATAATAGCGAGGATGGGATAATAAATCGTTTGAATCATCTTCAATGCATAATAGATCCGATCATCTAATGTTAGCCAAAAATAATCTGCAGTAACTGGGCCAAGCCAATAGGAGAAACTCCTGCTTCCCATGGTTGTAACATCCCAAGCTATTTTTCTTATGTTCTGACCCAGTGTTGTAACATTCCAATCTATTGTTCTCAGACTCTGACCCATTGTTGTAACATTCCAATCTATTGTTCTCAGATTCTGACCCATTGTTGTAACATTCCAATCTATTGTTCTCAGATTCTGGTCTATCCTCTCTCTCGCTGGGGCTGCTGATCCTTGATAGCGCCGGAATGATGCTGTTGTTGACACTATGGGATAACACATTGAAAGGAGTCCTGTATTAATAGAAGAGGGAAACCCTCCAGCGACACAATTAGGGTCCAGGATGACTGACATTAATTACAATCACTGAACAAACAGGTTCAGTTAACCCCTTTCAATCCAACTCTTCTTGTGCCACAATAAAGTAGACCATTTACCCTGTCTGAATGGGATGTGTGGGGGATGCTGAGGGAAGGAATGTTGAAAATAGCAGAGGTAGTGACAGAATGTTCCAATCCTCCTTGGATATGGGCTTGATGCCAGAGATGGGAGGGTTGTAAATGTTACACTCGGTTTAAAGAAGGAGAGATGGAACAAACGGTGTAATTACTGACCAGTCAGTCTAACGTCGCTGGTGGGAAATTTCTAGACTTCACAGCCCAGGACAAAAACATTCGTTGCTTGGAAAAAAACACGGGACAATTAATACACGGGACGGCAGCAGGGATATGGTAATGACAAATCATATCTGGCAAAGCCCAACAACAACTTACATTTCTTGGTCAAAGCAGGAGGTATTAAGTAGTGTCTTAAGGGAGGAAAGTGAGGCATAGAGGCAGTGACAGTGGTATAGCGGTAATGTCACTGAACTAGAAAACCAGAGGTTCAGGCTAATGCCATGGGTTCAATACCCACATGGCAGTTGGTGGGAATTAAAATTCAATCAATTAATAATTTCAATTCATCAATAAAAATCTGGAAATGAAATTTAGTCTCAGTCATGGTGCCATGAATCTATCATGGATTGTTGTAAAAACCGATCTGATTTACAAATGTCCTTTCGGGAAGGAAATCTGCTGTCCTTACCTGATCTGGCCTCCATGTGACTCCAGACCCTCAACAATGTGGTTAACTCTGAACTGCCTTGTGAAATGTCCGAGCAAGTCACTCATTTGTCAAGGGCAATTAGGGATGGGAACAAATGCTGGCCTTGCCAGCGATGCACATATCCCACACACGAATAAAATAAAAGAGGTGTAGTTAGGGAATTCCAGAGCTTTGGGTCTCGGCAGCTGAAGACCTGGCTGGCAGTGGAGCAATGATGAAAATCAAGCATACACAAGAGACCAGGATTGGAGGAGTGCAGATGTCTTGGAGGGTTGTGGGTCTGGTGAATATTACATAGATAAGGAGGGGTGAGGACATCGAGGGAGTTGCAAACACGGTTGAGTGTTTTAAAATCAAGACATTGCTTAACTGGCAGCAGATGTATGTCAGTGATCGGGGAACGGGACTTGGTGTGAGTTTACACAAGAGCAGCAGATTTTGGATGACCTCAAGTTTACAGAGAGTAGAATGTGTGAGACAAGCCAGGAGTGTGTTAAAATCTGGAATAGAAAGCTAGTCTCAGTCATGGAGCCATGAAACTATCATCGCTTTTTGTTAAACACCATCTGATTCACTAATGTCCTTTAGGGAAAGAAATCTTCCGTCCTTTCCTGGTCTAGCCCACATATGACTCTAGACTCACAGCAATGTTATTGACTCTTAACTGCACTCTGTAAAGGCCTAGCAAGCAACTCTGTTGAAGCATTTGAAAAGAAGGCTGAGAGTTTTTATGTTGATGTGTTGCTGACCAGGATCCAATGTCGGTCAGTGAGTTCAGGGGGTGATGGGTGAACAGGACATGGTGTGAGTTAGGACATGGGCAGCAGTGTTTTTCATCACCTCAAGTTTATGGCGGGTAGAATGTGGGAGACCAGCCAGGAGTGTGATGGAATAGTCAAGTCTACAGGTAACACAGGCAAGGGGGAGTGTTTCATCAGCAGAGGAGCTGAGACAGGGATGAAGTCGTCCTTTGTTAAGGGGGTGGAAATAGGCAGTTCTATTGATAGCGTGAATATTTGGTAGGAAGCTCATCGCAGGAGCAACTATGACACCAGGTTGTAAACACTTTGCTTTAGTCTCAGACAGTTGCCAAGGAGAGGGATGGAGTCTGTAGCCAGGAAATGTTTGATGTGGGGTTTGAAAACACTGGCTTTAGTTTTCCTAATATTTAATTGGCCTGGCAGATGTGTGAAGTGATACATTGTGGAAAGATTTTATAATATTGTTTATTCATGGGTTGTGGGTGTCGCTGGCTGGGCCAGCAGTTATCACCCACCCCTAATAGCCTTTGAGAAGGTGATAGCGAACTGCAGGTGGATGAATGAGGAGAGATAACACAACTTTAAAGGTGGTGAGAATAACAGAGAGACCTGGGGTGTTTGTGTGCAATCTTTGAAGTGAGCTGGACAGGTTAACAAACAGTTAACAAAGAAAATAGATTCCTAGGTTTTATTAATAGAGACACAGAGTCGAATAGTCAGGATGTTATGTTACACCGATAGAAAAGACTAGATCGGCTCCACCTGGAGCATTGTGTCCAATACAGGGAACCACATTTTAGGAAGGACATGAGCCCATTGGAGAGGGGATAAAAGAGTTTTACTGGAATTTTTCCAGGGATGAGGGATTACAGTTATGTAGCTGGGATGGTTCAACTTAGAGCAGGGAAATGTAAAATCAGATCTGATCGAGATGCGAAGCAGAAAGCAGAGAGTAGTGGAGAATATTTATTGTTCAGTCTGGAGGGAAGTACACAATGGCGTTCCCCTGTTCTGAAGAAGGGTCACTGACCTGAAATATTAACTCTACTTCTCTCTCCACAGATGCTCCCAAACCTGCTGTGTATTTCCAGCATTCCTTGTACTTATTTCAGATTTCCATCATCCTCAGTATTTTTCTTTTATTATCCCGAGGGTCAGTGTTGGGATCACTGTTGCAGTATGTTAATACAATGGGCTTGTGTACAGAGGGGATAATGTCAAGGTTTTGTGATGAGTGGAAACTCAGAAATGTTAATAAACAGTGAGAAGGATAGTAACAAACTTCAGGAGGACAGAGACTGACTGGTGTAATGGACAGGAACATGGCAGATGTAATTTAACACAGTGAAGTGTGAAGTGAGACATGGGTTAGAAGTATGAGGAGAAAAAATATAAAATAAATGGTACCATTATAAAGCGCGTGCAGGATTAGAGAGACCTGCGGCGTACACATACAGATCTTTGATGGTAACATGTAGTGTCCTTGGTGTCAGAGAGAGAGGCACAGAGTAATAAAACTCATGAGGAAATGCTGATGTTTGGACATCATTGGTTAGGTCCCAGCTGGAGGATTATGTCCAATTCTGGTCACCACACTTTGATAAGGATGTCAAGGACTTAGTGAAGAGACTGAGGTGATTTATTAGAATGGTACCAGGGATCTGGGAATTCAGTTATGTGGAGAGATTGGAAAAGCTGGGATTGTTCTCCTTGGAGCAATGAAGGGTAAGGGGTGATTTAATATAGAATTGAAAATCATTAAGGGTTTTGATAGGGTAATTAATGTGAAACTGTTTCCAGTGTCAGGAAGTTCAGTATTAAGAAGACACAGATTGAAGGTAATTGACAAAGAACCAGAGGTGAAATGAGGAGAATTTTCTTACACAGCGAGTTGTTGGGATGTGGGATTCACTGCCTGAAAACATGGTGGAAGCAGATTCAATAATATCTTTCAAAAGGGAATTTAGCAAATACTTGAATAGGAAAAAAGGAGACTGCGGAAGATTGAGGGGGGTGGGTGTTGGTGGTGGAATTCATTAAGTAGCTCATTCCAAGAGACAGCACTGAAACAATGTGCCGAATAGCCTCCTTATGTACTGCATCAGTCTCTGATTCTATGAGAAACAGACAGAGAGTGTAAAGAGCGAGTGAGGACATGCATACGTGGGAAAGGAAGATAGATATAGCGAGAAAATCGGGTTTGCTTCGTTTTTCGGGTGTAGGGATTGTAATTCGTGATCTGCCCTTGCCTATTCATGTTGAGGCAGGTGACACACAATCTTCCTGCTGCCTTCTCATTTCCACGAATTCTATGTACCGCCGAGGGTGACACGCGGTGCTGTCTGTCTGCTGGGGCCTAAGGTTGTGTGAGGCTGGCTCGTGTTTCATCCAGGATTCAGCTCTTAAAGACAGTCTGTTCCTCTTAAAGGGAGGTTGCACTGAATCACAGGAGGCTGCTGCTGACTGTGAAATGCCGCAATTAGAGACAAGGTAAATGGAGTACTAGGACAGAGAGAGGGTTCTGCGGTTCACGGATGTGGTGCTGGAGGCCTTAGCCATGGAGGGTGACATGAGCAGACAGGCCATGTTCCCATGGGGTGGGGTGCAGACCCTCAAGAAATGCACTTCGAAGTTAATAGGAGCAGGTGGCCAGGGAGGTCAGTGCAAGACGTCTGGCCCCGAGGACCTGGCAGAAGAGCCAGAAGAAGTTAAATGAACTCACACGGGTGGTCAATGTCAGTGAATTCATCTCCACATGACATCTCCTGCCCTCAACACCAGTAACCTCTCACACTGCTCAATGAACCACACCCCCATCACTCACCCATCAGCTGTCCCTAACACTCAGGACCCACACCTAACATTCACATACTCCATCTCACCCTCACACACCTTCCACTGATACCAGCCTCACATCCACCTCTCCCTGCCTCCACATGCCTCCAGCTCTTCAGCTATGGCAGGCACATCACCCAAACACAGTGCAACACAATCAATGACATTCTGCCCTCTCTCTTACAGGACAAGGTGGCTCATAAACATAGGGAGCAGCAGTGATCCGGTGGGGACCAGGCATACCTTCATCCCCTGAGCCTGAGGGAGGAGATGATTCTCCACATCATGGAACCGGCTGTGACAGAGCCCGTGGCATCCAGCATCACCGAGAGCATTCAGGATGATGTTATGTTGCTGCCTTATGTTCCTTCTTAACTCCCACCTCCCCCTCATCCGACTGTCTGGGAAGAAGTACAAGCTGCAGATGGTGGGACCATGGACCTCCTGCTTTCCATCCGATTCCCAATCCCTCACCACAACCCTCCCCTTCTGATTTTATACTTTCCAATGATAACCCAGAACTGCCAGCTTCCCAGTCACAGCAGCTCCAGGTGACAGAGAGAGAGCAGCAGCACAGCACTGATGGTGAAGCCCCACCACTTGGTCTGAAACTCACAGTCACCAGATCAAATACTTTCACTGTGTGTACCTTAGAGGGTGGTATAGAGTCGGAATCTGCATGTGGTGAGTCACCGAGCACGAGTGAGCTGCAGCCAGGCCAGGGGGAAAGGATAGTTCATGTGTCAGATCACCGGAGAGCGAGGTCACAAACGAGTTATAATACACAGGACTCAGATGTGAACATTGCTGGAACAGCAGACAGGAGAATGCTGATCGACATGTACACTGAGATACTTTGTCCATTGACAGTCTGTTGTCACAGTCAAAGAACATGGAGGAGTCCGACTCCAACATGGCACAGGACATTGCACAGAGTTTGAAGCACATTCTTTCCCATGTGGAAGTGGTCACTAACTCCATGACAGCACTAGCGGACCCAGCTGTGATACAATTGTTGGTGACCATTGTCTCAGCTTCCACTGCAGCACAGATGGCAGACACCCAACGTCTCAGTGCTGCAGTGCAAACTCAGACTCAGATTGCTTGCTGCCATGTAGGATCAGACTGCTGTCATCATGGCTGTGGATCTCAGTGTTCAAAGGATTTTGCAGGATCTCACAGCAGTCCAGCAATCTGTGATCCAGTAGATTACTAGGATTCCTGAGGTGTCACCCTGTGGGAGTGACAGTGTCTCCGTGGAGCATGAACCTGCTGTCCTCTCTCAGGATGACAGTATTTGTTCTCCCTTCACTGTCACTCCACCAGTGTCCTTGCTGTTACCCATCAGCCAGCCCAGGCTGCTGCTGCCTATGTCGAGGTGGTGCAGTCCGAATCCAAGCCCTCAAAACCCAGAGCTGCTCGAGGACGTCCTGCAAGGCAATCTGCAGTCTCCCCAGTGAAAGTCAGCAGCCTTCCATCAACCATGCTGCAGACACTGGGGAAACACTGTGTAGGATCCCTAGCAAAGTCGAGGGAACCCACAAGACAGTCACTAAGGGAATCCACAAGGGTGAATAGTTGCGTTGTGTTTGCATAATTGGATGTGTTGTTGGATAAAGATGTTAATGAACAGGTTTTTATTGCAGGATGGTGACCAAGCGGAATCTGTGATGGGGCATCTCAGATGGGGACAATGGTGGAGAATGGGGAATCCGTGGTGGGAAAGTGAAGTTGACCTTTGGCAACCGGAATCTTAGCAGGCAATCGCCGGCAGCCTGTCCGGGTGGAAGGCATCCAGGAAATATTCTGGAAATATCCTGGTTGGTTGGCGATGAATGGTGGGGTTTGAATTCCTTGGGGGTGAATCATGAGCCATGCAAAGACAGGGTAGTGATTCTCTCCGAGGAGCTATATTCTGATTCTCCACAGAGATCTGAAGTTCGTGGGAACAGAGGAGGAGGTGTCGGGCGTCTTGCAAAGCATTGAAGTAAATAAGTCCCCAGGGCCTGATGGGATCTAATGCAGAATACTGAGGGAGGCAAGGGAAGAAATTGCTGGGGCCTTGACAGAAATCTTTGCATCCTCATTGGCTCTAGGTGATGTCCCAGAGGACTGGAGAATAGCAAATGTTGTTCCTTTGTTTAAGAAGGATAGCAAGGATAATCCAGGAAATTAGAGGCCGGTGAGCCTCTGGTCAGTGGTAGGGAAATTATTATAGAGGATTCTTCGGGGCAGGATTTACTTCCATTTGGAAACAAATAAACTTATTAGTAGCGAGAGGCAGCATGGTTTTGTGAAGGGGAAGTCGTGTCACACTAACTTGATCGAGTTGTTTGAGGAAGTGACGAAGATGATTGATAAAGGAAGGGCAGTGGATGTTGTCCATATGGACTTCTGTAAAGCCTTTGACAAGGTCCCTCATGGCAGACTGGTGCAAAAGGTGAAGTCACACGGGATCAGAGGTGAGCTGGCAAGATGGAGACAGAACTGGCTCGGTCATAGAAGACAGAGGGTATCAGTGGAAGGGTGCTTTTCTGAATGGAGGGCTGTGAATAGTGGTGTTCCGCAGGGATCAGTGCTGGGACCTTTGCTGTTTGTAGTATTTCTAAACGATTTGGAGGAAAATGTAGCTGGTCTGATTAGTAAGTTTGTGGAAAACACAAAGCTTGGTGGAGTTGCGGATAATGATGAGGATTGTCAGAGGATACAGCAGGATATGGATCGGTTGGAGACTAGGGCGGAGAAATGGCAGATGGAGTTTTATACAGACTCTTGCTGGCACGAGGGTGTCAATATAAATTTGTGTTTACATTCCCGGACAACTGTACACCTGGATGTGTCTCCCCCAGGGATTAGATGATAGTCCATCAACATTCCACCAGTGGTTGGACATAGATCCGGTGTTACAGGTGCCGGACCCACCCCTACCCTTTGCCCTCGATGTCGCTACCACAGATACCACCTTATCAGCGGTATTCCTTCAGAAGAAACATGGCCGATTCTGCCGAGTGGAATACGCATCTCACTTGTTAACATCAGTAGAAAGGGCCTTTACAATGTGTGAAAAAGATTTACTGTCCGTCTTCTGGGTGATTCAAAATTTTACGTTTATTGTCAGCCTCAGCCCCGTTACTATCTTAACTGAACACACACCCTTCCAGTTGTTACTGGATGGATGACTGAAGGACGGTAATGTTATGTTGTCAGCCTCAGCCCTGTTACTATCCTAACTGAACACACACCCTTCCAGTTGTTAGTGGATGGACGGCTGAAGGACGGTAATGTTATTTTGTCAGCCTCAGCCCTGTTACTATCCTAACTGAACACACACCCTTCCAGTTGTTACTGGATGGACGGTTGAAGGACGGTAATGTTATCTTGTCAGCCTCAGCCTCGTTACTATCCTAACTGAACACACACCCTTCCAGTTGTTACTGGATGGACGGTTGAAGGACGGTAATGTTATATTGTCAGCCTCAGCTCCGTTACTATCCCAACTGAACACATGCCCTTCCAGTTGTTACTGGATGGACGGCTGAAGGTCGGTAATGTTATATTGTCAGCCTCAGCCCCGTTACTATCCTAACTGAACACATGCCCTTCCAGTTGTTACTGGATGGATGGCTGAAGGTCGGTAATGTTATATTGTCAGCCTCAGCCCCGTTACTATCCTAACTGAACACACACCCTTCCAGTTGTTTCTGGATGGTCGGTTGAAGGACGGTAATGTTATCTTGTCAGCCTCAGCCTTGTTACTATCCTAACTGAACACACACCCTTCCAGTTGTTACTGGATGGATGGCTGAAGGTCGGTAATGTTATATTGTCAGCCTCAGCCCCGTTACTATCCTAACTGAACACACACCCTTCCAGTTGTTACTGGATGGTCGGTTGAAGGACGGTAATGTTATATTGAATCACATTGCTCGGTGGACCTTGCTCTTGCAAAGTAGATATATTTCAGTAAAAAAGGAAAATACTTTGACATGCTTGGCAGACAATTTAATCTACCAGGCTGAACCCCATGAGTGTCAGGTTTTGACAGAAAAGGCCCTCAAGGGACATTTTGTGTCAAAATCAGTGCGGGGCGGGAGTGTCCAATGGAAGAAATCAGAAATCAAACCAGCACTCAACATTTTTGTTGACGGTTCATCTGCAGTGGAGGATGGGATTAGGCAGGCAAAGTGCGGATTACATATACAGGATCATAATGGAAAACCTATTAAAGACATTGCCTTACAGTTACTGGCGAGTTTAAGTGTGCTGACACAACCACATGTTTCCCCCACTGGTTGATATAAATTCTGACAGTATGTACGTGTGTAACTGTTTGACCGAGTACCTACCTCTGTGGGAAGCCAGAGGTTTTGTGTCAGCAGAATGCAAACCTTTTCCATCTGTCCTATTACTACAGAGAATAGTAGATGCAGCGAGGAGAGGATTGCAGAAAATACTATGATATATTGACCTATGTTGTGAAAATTGGAAAGGAGATAATTGGGACAACTTTGTCTAAGTGCAGTCTGGAAAACCAGGTGGTCATCTGTCCTCACTCTATATATATATATATATATATATATATACACATACATACATATAAAACAGCAGAATCAAAATGTGAATTTAATACCACTATAAATTGCACTATGGAAACTAGGAAGGCATTATCAGGTTAACCCATGTGGCCTATAAGGCAAAGGGGAGATATTGCTTAACCACCACAATGAAGGAGTACCAGTATGGACATAACCGGATTTGTCTGGTGAGCAAAAGTACGTTGCTTTTCAACCCACAAATACCAACTGGAGTAGAGAAGATGGAGTTGGTCGGCATACATAAAAGAAAGACAGAAACGATAATTGTTACAGAAAGTATTAAGGACGACTTGATAAATTACCTGCGGGAATATTAATAAGCTATTCAGCCATTGCCCATACGTTTGGGTCAAGAGAGGCAGCAACGAGAAACCATTGCTGTAGTGTACTACAATCTGGAACAACAGTGGAAGATGATACAAGTTCAGATTGATGAGATAAATGATTCTACCTGGTGGGAAGACTTATGGAACTGGGGGTCAAACGTAAAGATACACCCTGGTTTAGAATTATCTCCCATGTCCTGATAGTCGTTTCGGGTGTCATGGTGATAGATGTGACATACTCAATTTGGAAATTTAAGGAATTGATTAAGGAATGTGAGAGGATGTATGAACACAGGTTGGACAGCTACCTTAAAGGCAATCAGTATTCGAAGTTGCTCCATTAAAATATTGACAATTAATTATGTAACACGAGGGTAGTTGTATAACTATTGGTAGATACTTAAAATGAATTAATGAATGACAAATGTATTCTAAAAGTTAATTTGCGACTGCGTTATGCTCGTACAAGTGATTAATTAAGTAACAATGATGTTTACATTGTGCTTTCTTTAACTATGCTTTCTACTTATGATCTTGCGTTAACAATGAAATTATAATTGCACAAGTGTACTACCTGAGAGACATGAGAGTGTGATCCATTGGGCATAGCCCTGCATGATCAGAGGGGGACGGGGGGGTGGGGGGGGGGGGGGTGTGTGTGTGGTGGTGGGTGTAGACTCAGGAAAAACACATAAAAACGTAATTGAAACAATGAGGCTCGTCACACAACAATACACAACGTTTTGAAACATAGAGGGGCTGGTTAGAAGGAGCACAGCAAACAGATTGTCAAGGAATTGTGGACCATACAGAAAAGCAGGCTGAAACAAGAGAGAGATTCTACCAGACAGTGTCCCTGCACAAACCAGATAAAGGAGTTTCTATTGGCATGAGGTATGATTAGACTCACAGTAGACAATGGCTGAAAATGGTGACAGCACGAGAACCTCGAGGAAGAACACTCAAGAAAATTCCCTGAGTCATGGACTCAGAGAATAGAAGGGCAGCTGCCATTCCGAGACTGATCATCTCGTGTCTTGGGGTAGTATAACGTGCATGTAGTGAGTGCTTGGACCTGATGATTTAATGTGTGAATAAACATTGATATACCTTCCACCAGTCCGATTCTGTGAATTCTTCAAGAGTAAGTGCAGATTAGGCACAGCAACAATCTGATAGCTCTATACAGGGTCTTACCAGGAACATAAACACAAGCAACGCCACGAGAGAAAATTACACGACCAGTAACAAAATTAGCAATGCTTCGTAGAGTTTACAGCCTTTATCAAAGACTCACCAGGAGTAACAACAACAGCAAAGAGGGATGAGAAAATGACAGGGGCAGTAATTCAGTTAAACACGGTTTATAGAATTAATTGCTGGATAAAGAGTCTTACCAGGAACACCAATAATAGCGAGGATGGGATAGTAAATATATTGAATAACCTGAAGAGCTAAAACGATCCGATAGTCTAATGAGTACCAGTCATAATATGTGGAAAGATCGTCAAATTGCCAGATGAAACTCCTGTCCATTGTTGTAACATTACAATCTATTGTTTTCAGATTCTGACCCATTGTTGTAACATTCCAATCTATTGCTCTCAGATTCTCATCTATCCTCTCCCTCTGTCTGGAGCTGTTGGTCCCTCTTACTGCCGGGTTGGATGCTCCTGTTGACACTATGTGACAATACATTGAAATGACTCCCATATTAATAGAAGATGGAAACCCTCCAGTGAAACAATTAGGGTCCGTGGAGACTGAGATTAATTCCAGTCACTGAACAAACAGGTTCAGTTAACCCCTTTCAGTCCAGCACTGTTTGTACCACAATAAAGTAGAACATTTATCCGGTCTGGATGGGATGTATGAGAGATGCTGAGGGAAGGAAAGGTGGGAATAGCGGAGGCACTGGACAGAATCTTTCAATCCTCCTTGGATATGGGAGTTGTGACAGAGGTCTGGAGGGTTGTAAATGTTACACCCTATTTGAAAAATAGGAGAGATGGGGTAGACACTGTATTTACTGACCAGACAGTTTAATGTCACTGATGGGGAAATTTCATAACCCAGGACAAATATATTCATTGCTTTGAAAAACATGGAATAATAAATAGACAGCAGGAGGGATATGTTAATGACAAAGCATGTCTGGCAAATCTCAACAACAACGTATATTTATATAGTGCTTTTAATGTTATAAAACATCCCAAAGTACTTCACAGGATCATTATGAAGCAAAGTATGACACTGAGACACAACAGGAGATATTAGATCAGATGGCCAACAGCTTGAAGAAAGAGATAGGTTTTAAGGAGTACTTGAAAGGAGGAAAGCGAGACAGAAAGGTGGTGACCGTAGCGTCGTGGTAATATTACCAAAATTGGAATACCGAGGATCAGGCTGATTCTCTGAGGACATGGGTTCAAACCCCACCGTGGCAACTGGTGCAATTTAAATTTCAATAAGTTATAAAATTCAATTAATTAATACAAATCTGCATTTGAAAGCTATTCTCAGCAATGGTGCCATGAAACTATCATTGATCATCGTTAAAAAACAACAGCCTGGATTATTGATGTTCTTCAGCAATGGAAATCTGCCATCCTTATACGGTCTGGCCTCCATGTGACTCCAGACCCACAACGATGTGGGTGACTCTAAACTGACTTCTGAAATGTCCAGCAAACCACTCAGTTATCAAGGGCAATTGGGGATGGGCAACAAATGCTGGTCTTGTCAGTGACACCCACATCGCATGAAAGAATGAAAAAAGAAAACTGTGCCGTGAGGATATTCCAGAACTTTGGGCCTAGGCAGCTGAAATCCCGGACGCCAGTGGTGTAGGGATTAAAATCAGGGCTGCACAAGAGGCTGAAATTAGAGGAGCACATGTCTCGCAGTGTGTTGTGGAGGTGGAGAAGATTACAGATATATGGGGGTGGGGTGGGGGAGAGACCATGGCGGCATCTGAAAACGAGGATGAGAATTTTAAAATCAAGACATTGCTTGACTGGGAGCCAATGTCAGTCAGTGATAGATGAACGGGACTTGGTGTGAGCTAAGGCATGGGCAGCAGAGTTTTGGATGACCTCAAGGTTACAGAGAGTAGAATGTTGGAGATCAGCCAGGAGTGAGTTGGAATAATCACATCTGGAGGTGACAAAGGCATCAATGAGGTTTCAGCAGCAGATGGGCTGAGACAGAGGTGATGTCAGGCGATGTTACTGAGGTGGAAATAGGCGGTTGTAATGATATCCTGAAATGAGGTTCAAGCCCATTTTGTGGTCAAATGTGCCACCAATGTTGTAAACATACTGTCCGAATCTCAGACTGTTACCAGGGAGAGGGATGGCATCAATAGCAGGGGAACAGAGTTGACGTGGGGTGTGAAAACAATGTCTTCAGTCTTCCCAATATTTAATTGGAGGAAATTTCTGCTCATCCAGTACTGGATGTCGGATAAGCAGTCTGATAATTTAACAACAGTGGAGGAGTGGAGAGAGGTGGTGGTGAGGTAAACATGATGGAGTTATTTGATAAAACAATGGAGAGGGTTGATGAGGGTGGTGTGATTGAAGTTATATATATGGACGTTCAAAAGGTGTTTCATTGAGTGACATTCAATAGACAGGTTAGGAAAACTGAACCCTATGGATTAAAGGGACAGTGACAGTGTGGATATAACATTGACTAAGGAACAGTAAACAGAGAGAAGTGGTGAAAGGTTGTTGTTCAGACTCAATGACAGTAGACAGTGGTGTTCCCTAGGGCTCGGTATTGGGACCACTGCTCTTTTTTCTCTTGGAAAACACGAGGTATGTAAGGCAGAGCTCTCTCCTCCTCGCTCTTTACAGAGCTTCCCCTCTCTGCAGCCTCTTCTCCATTTGTTGATCATGTTACAGACACAGCGACACTGTAACTACAGTCCCCATACCTCGTCCAGAGTTGGGTCACCAAATCCTCCGTCGACCCTGAATGTCTGCAGCAGCTCACAACACAACTTCCAGAAAACATCCAGAGCACCTCGACTAACTTTACAATGGCAGAAGTAAGTTGAAAGCCCCTCACCTGCAGGTTGGATGCCTCATCCTTTAAATAACACTAGAGGGGATTCTTCGTGCTCCTGAATGTATGTACAGCTGAGAGTGACTAACACAGGCGGTCAGTGGACATGCAAAGACCAAGTTTCAAAGATGTACATCACAGCTGCTGGAGTGGGTGATTGAGACCATATTCAGTCCCTTCCTCACACTACAGACACACACACGTTACACACACGCTCGCACCCCGGCCAGCCTGGGTTTCCTGTACAATGTGCTGGATGTGACCGGCAGTGCAGCTCATACCATTTTATGGATCCAAACTTCCACAGCACCAGTGGAGCTGGAGAGATGAAATGTGTGGTCAGGGAGAGAGACAGAGGGAAATAAACTCACTTTAAAAAGGGAATTAGAAAAAGACCTTAAGATGAACAAGTTTCAGGAATATTGGTAATGGACAGGGGATTGGGATAATTAGAGGGGTGAGGACATGAGGGATTTGATCACATGAGTGAGAATATTAAAATTGAGGTGTTACTGGACCAAGAGCCAATGTAGGTCAGTGAGCACAGGGATGTTGGGTGAACAAAATTTAATGTAAATTAGAAGATGGTAGCAGAGTTTTGGATGATCAGAAGGTTACAGATAGTAGAATGTGGGTGACCAGCCACGAGTGTTAGAATAGTCAAGTCTTGAGGTAACATAGACATGGATGAGGGTTTCAGCAGCAGATGAGCTGAGCTCTCTCTCTGTCTCTCTTTTTCTCTCTCTGTCTCCCTCACTTGCTCTGTCCCATGCTCAGAGTCTTATATTCTTCAATCCTGTCGCCTCTTACTTTTGTAAACTCCAGCTGATATAAGAGGAGCCTGTCCAGCTTTTCAACATAAGGTAACCCGCCCATTCCAGGTTTTAGTCCAGTAAAACTTCTCTGAACTGCTTCCAACCCATTTACATCCTTTCTTAAATAAGGAGACCAATACTGTACACAGTACTCCAGATGAGGTCTCTGTATAACTGAAATATAAACACCCTAATTTTGTGTCCTATTCCGCTCGCAATAAATGATAATATTCCATTAGCTTTCCTAATTACTTGCTGAACCTGCAGACTAACCTTATACAATTCATGCACCAGGATACGCATATCCCTCTGCATCTCAGATTTCTTCAATCCATCACCATTCAGATAACATTCTTGGATTTTAATATTCCTGCCAAAATGGATTTGGAGACAGAGAGAGTTTACACACGATCAAACGTGTGTGTGTCATCACTAAGCGTTGCGGGGCGGGGCGGGACGAGTGGAGCGGAATTTTAAGAGAGTTTTGAATAAGTAAAGCCAGAAATACAATGTCATTGGCATATGATAGGAAATAGTCAATTGAACAGGTAAACGTTCGAAATGTAACAGTGAAAGAGGGGAAGGGGGAAGAAGAACACGAAGGAAGGATTGTGATGGGACGGAGAGGGGAGTGTTTAAATGACAGATTGTTACATTTCTAACCTTTACCAGTTCTGATGAATGGTTAGGAAAACTGAACCCTATGGATTAAAGGGACAGTGACAGTGTGGATATAACATTGACTAAGGAACAGTAAACAGAGAGAAGTGGTGAAAGGTTGTTGTTCAGACTCAATGACAGTCGACAGTGGTGTTCCCTAGGGCTCGGTATTAGGACCACTGCTCTTTTTTCTCTTGTAAAACACGAGGTATGTAAGGCAGAGCTGAAACGTTAACTCTGTTTCTCTCTCCACAGATGGTGCCGGACCTGCTGACTATTTCTGACAATTTCTGTTCTCATTGCAGAGTTCCAGCAGCCGCAGTATTTTGCTTTCATTTTAGTATTTAATTCACTGTCACTTTTCTTCCAGGAATGCCTACCTTGAAGAAATTCTGCTCTTCTCTTGAAGAACTTAGGGCCTCTGCAGCTGAAGGCACGGCCGCCAATGGTAGAGTAATTAAACTCGGGATGTTCAAGAGACCAGAATTATATGACGTCTCAGTGATACAGTGGAAGCTCAGATTGAGGTCATGAGATCCATGCTTGCTGCCATGCAGGATCAGACTGCTGCCATCATGGCTGTGGATCTCAGTGTTCAAAGGGGTTTGCAGGATCTGACAGCAGTCCAGCAATCTGTGATCCAGTAGATTACTAGGATTGCTGAGGTATCGCCCCGTGGGAGTGACAGTGACTCCGTGGAGCAGGAACCTGTTGTCCTCTCTCAGGATGACAGTATTTGTTCTCCCTTCACTGTCACTCCACCAGTTTGCTTGCTGTTCCCCATCAGCCAGCCCAGGCTGCTGCTGCCCATGTCGAGGTGGTGCAGTCCGATTCCAAGTCCTCAAGTCACAGAGCTGCTCGGGGACATCCTGCAAGGCCATCTGCAGTCTCCCCAGTGAAAGTCAGCAGCCTTCCACCAGCCATGCTGCAGTCACTGGGGAAACACTGTATCGGAGCACTAGGCAAGTCGAGGGAACCCACAAGACAGGCACTAAGGGAATACACAGGGGTGAATAGTTCAGTTTTGTTTGTATAATTGGATGTGCTGTTGGATAAAGATGTTAATGAAAAGATTGTTGTTGGTGTTTTTTATTGCAGCATAGTGACCAAGGGGACACTGTGGGACATTCACCAACATGATGTACTGGGCATGCTCACACACCAACTGTACATTAATGGAGTGAGATTTTATTCAGTTCCTGTACCTCTCCCCGTTGACATGGGGACACCGTAGAGACAACTCGACCATCAGGAATGTGGCTCTCCTGACAAAGCCACGGGACCTCTTATCTTGCTTATCCCCGCTGAGGGTGAAAATGATGTATTAACTTCACCCAACATAGATGGCCTCTCTCACCTAGCGGGTGCATCAATGGACAACACACAGTCCTCACAGCTACAGGCCAGTTAGTCCAACATCAGTGGTGGGAAAAGTTTTAGAACAATAATCAGGGATAAAACAGCAGGCATGTTGAGAGGTTTGAGTTAATTCAGGATAGCCGGCATAGATTTACAAAAGGAATGTCATGCTTGACTAATTTAATTGCACTTTTGATGATGTAATAGAGAAGGTTGATGAAGGGAATGTGATGGATGTTGTCTAGATTGGTTTGAAGAATGTGTTTGATAAAATACCACAAAAAAGGTTAATAACCAACATTGCGTCAAATGGAACGGGAGGGTCAGTGTCCAATTGGATAAAAACAAAGGTTTACATAGAGAAAACAGTGTGTCATAGTAAATGGCAGTTTTTCAGACTGGAAGATGTTTGACAGTGAGTGTTCCCCCAGGGTCAGTGCTCGGGCCACTGTTTAATTTTGCTGTGTATAAATGACTTGGATCTTGGAATACAGAGTAGAATTTCAAAATCCGCCTCTGATACCAAACTTGGAGCTGTGACAAACAGTGAGTATGTTCAGAACCACCTGCGACAGGACATAGATACTAAGTAGATTGAGCAGACAAGTGGCAGATGAAAGTGTGAGACAAGTGTGAGGTGAGGCATTTTGACAGAGAGGATAGGAAGGCAATACAGACTTAATAACACAGTTCTAAACAGTGTGCAGGAACAGAGAGACCTGTGGGTGCATGTGTATCCATCTTTAAAGGTGACAGGACATATTGAGAGATTGGTTAGTAAAACACATATAATCTTGGATTTCATAAAGAGAGGTATTGAGTTCAAAAGCAGAGAAGTTATGATGAATGTTTAAAAATCTCTGGTTAGGTCTCAGCTGGACTAGTTTGTCCAATTCTGGTCATCACACTTCAGAAAGATTGTGAAGGTCTTTGAAATGGTGCTGAAGAGATTTAACAGAATGGTTCCAGGGATGGTGGATTTTAGTTCCAAGGTTAGGTTACAAGATTATGACAGGTCTGGATAATTTAGACAATGAAAAAGTGTTCCCATTAACTAATGGAAGATGGACTAGGAGCACGGATTGAAAGTTTTTGACAAGAGATGCAGGGGGAATATGAGGAAAAACATTTTTCTTTATGCAGCGGGTGTTAATGATCTGGAACTCACTGCCCACAAGTGTGTTGGAAGCAGAGACAATCAGTGATTTCAAATGAAAGCTGGTGGGCACCTGAATGAAATGAATTTGTGACAGGGATTGAGCGGGCGAGTGGGACTGAATGGATTGCTCCATGGAGAGCCAGCATGTACATGATGGGATGAATGGCCTCCTTCTATGTCCTAAATGGCTCTATCAGTCTCTGTAACTCGATGTTGGATACTTCTCCTGCTCCTGCCTGGAAAGATCCAGATACATAGAAGTTCAATGAAACTGTGACCTTAACAGCCACTGACAGCTCCGTCCTCACCCTGGTGTGAGGCTCCAGGTCGTGTTACAGGAGGTGACACAGCTCTGTGACCACCTCCTTATTGAATCAGAGTCACCTCACACACTGCTCCTGGGTTAGGTGTAGGTAGCAAAAGTGTTCTTGGAAAACCGGAGGTGCGTCGGGCAGAGACCCCTCTTCCTCCCTCTTTACAGAGCTTCCCCTCTATGCAGCCTCTGCTCCATTTGTTACAGACCCAGAGACAGTGTAACTACAGTCCCCATACCTTGTCCAAATTTGCGTCACCAAATCCTCTGTCCTCCCTGAATGTCGGCAGCAGCTCACAACACAACCTCCAGAGAACCATCCACAGCACCTCCACTAACTTTACAATAGCAGAGGTAAGTCAAAAACCCCTCACCTGTAAGTTGGATGCCTGGTCCTTTTTAAATAACACGAGAAGGGCTTCCTCGTGCTGCTGAATGTATGTTCAGCTGAGAGTGACTAGCACAGGCGTTCCGTGGACAGTCCAAGTTTAAAAGACGTAAATCACAGCTGCTGGAATGGCTGATAGAAGATATATACAGACCCCTCCACACGCTACCAGCACATGCTTGGTGAACGGGGGCTCGAGCCCTCTCCAGCATGGAACACTTGAAGTGACCGGCAGCTCAGCTCGTATTATTTTATGGATCCAAACTTACATGACGTTGGGCCCAGTGGTGCTGTAGAGCTGAAAATCATTGCCAGAGTAGATAAACAGAGAGAACAGCTATAGGATCATATGAATTAGGGGCAGAAGTAGGCCATTCAGACCGTCAAGCCTGCTCCACCATCTAATAAGATCATGGCTGATCTGTTTGCGTTTCGAATTCCGCACCCCCATCTCCCCCCGATAAACTTCGATTCTCTTGCCTAACAAAAATCTATCTACCTCTGCGTTAAAAATATACAATGACCCCCCCGCCCCCTCCACCACCTTCTAAGGCAGAGATTTCCAAAATCACACAATCATCTGAGGAAAAGAAAAGTCTCCTCATCTCTGTCTGAAAAGGGCGACCTCTAATTTTCGAACAGTGCCTTTTCAAACAGTTACTTTTAAAAAGGAATTGAAGAAAAGACTTTCAGGCAAAAGAGTTGTAGGAATATGGGAATGGAGAGGGGAATGGGATTAATTGGAAGGGTGAGGCCATGGAGAGATTCAACCACAATAATGAGAATATTAAAATTAAGGTGCTGCCAGACCGGGAGCTAATGTAGATCAGTGAGCACAAGGGTGATGGGTGATCGGGATTTGGTGTGAGTTAGAATACAGGCAGCATAGTTAAGGATGGGCTGTGCTTTCTGGAGGTTTATAACTGGGAGGGTGACCAGAATAGAATTGGAGTAGTCAAGTGTGTATTTAACAAAGGCACAGATGAATGTTTATGCAGCAGATAGGCTGAGGCAGAGGTGGAGATGTGTGTTAGTACAGAGGTGGTAGGAGGCAGTGTTGGTGAGAATATGGAGATGAACTCAGCTCAGATTTAAATGGAATGCAGAGGTTGCAAACTGTCTGGTTCAGCCTCAGATATTTGGCAATGAGGAGATCGTGGTTCATGGATAGTGGATGGAATTTCTTATGGAGACCAATGACAACTGCACTCTTCCCAAATTTAAATAGCAAGAACATTATTTCAGTGAAACAGATTTTACAGATGTCATAGCGGGAAATACAGACTTACCAGGGACAGCAACAGCAGCAAAGATGGGAGAGTAAATTACAGGCACTCTAAAGCACTTGGCAATGGTTGATGGAGATAATACCTGGAGACATATATTTGCCAGGAATAACAACAGCAGCAAGGAGGACAGAGGAAATGACAAGAATGGGAATGCAGTTAAACATGGTTTATCGAATTAATAGTTAGATACAGAGACTTACTAGGGACACCAATAATAGCCAGGAAGGGGTAGTAAATGTATTGAATATTCCTCAGTGTGGAATAGATCAGACTGTTTAATGAGAACTGATCATAATCTGCAGAAAGAAAGTTAAACTCCCAGATGAAACTCCTGCTCATTGTTGTAACTTTCCAATCTATTGTTCTCTGATTCTGATCTATCCTCTTCCTCTCTCCAGAGCCGCTGATCCCTATTAGTGCTGGGAGTGATGTGAAACTCCCACTGACACTATGCAAAGGCACAGATGAGGGTTCGTGCAGCAGATGGGCTGAGGCAGAGGTGGAGATGGGTGATATTACAGAGGTGGTAGTAGGCAGGGTTTGTGAAGGAGAGAATATGGAGATGAACACAGCTCAGGTTTAAATAGAACACAGAGGTTGCAAACAGTCTGGTTCAGTCTCAGACATTGGACTTGGAGTATGTAGTTCACAGATCGGGGACAGGATTTCTTATGGAGACCAATAACACTGGTTTCGGGATTCAGAGAAAAAAACATTACTTGAACAGTATTTCAGTGAACCAGGGTTTACAGATCGTATTTGTGGAAATGAAGACTTACCAGGGCAGTAACAGCAGGAAAGATGAGAATAAATTACAAGAACTATAATACTATTAGCAATGGTTGCAGAGCTAATAGCTGGAGACAGAGATTCACCAGGACTAACAACAGCAGTAAGGAGGGCAGAGTAAATTCCAGGAACATTATTGCAGTTAAATATGGTTTATAATATTAATAGCTGTATTGACAAACTTCCCAGGGACACCAACAATAGCAAGGATGGGATAGTAAATGTGTTGTATAATCAACAGTGTGTAATAGATCCGGGATGTTAAAGACAGCGAATCGTCCGTAGAAAGCATGTAAAGAGGCCATGATAATCCTCTGCCCACTATTGTAACATTCCAATCCACTGTTCTCAGATTCTGACCCATTGTTGCAAGATTCCAATCTATTGTTCTCAGGTTCCGATCTATCCTCTCCCTCTCTCTGGTGCAGCTGATGCCTGTAAGTGGTGAAGCTGACGATCGACTTTCACAATGGTATTAAACCTTGAAAGGAATCCCTTATTAATAGAAGATGGAAAACCTCCAGTGACACAATTAGGGTCCATGGAGACTGACATTAACTACAGTCACTGAACAAACAGGTTCTGTTAACCACTTTCCATCCAAACACTTTTTGTACCTCAAAGAAGTAGAACATTTACCTTGTCCGTATGGGATGCATGAGGCTACTGAGGAAAGGAAATGTGGAAATAACAGAGGCCCTGGACAGAATCTTTCAATCGTCCTTGGATATGGGAGTGATAACAGAGAACTGGAGGGTTGTAAATGTTACACCCTGTTTAAAAAAGGAGAGATGGGGTAAAACCTGTATTAACGACCAGTCAGTCTAATGTCCGTGTTTGGAAATTTCTAAAGGTCACAAGCAGGATATAAGTATTCCTTACTCATAAAAGGGATAACATTTGAGAAGCAGCACGCAAATGCGAATTCAAAATCATGTATGGCAAACGACAACAACAACTTATTTTATATAGTGTCTTTAATGTAATAAAACATCCCATGATGCTTCCTTATAAAACAAAACATGACACCGAGAGATATAAGAAATTATTAGGTCAGAGGACCAAAAGCGTGGCCAAAGATGTAGGTTTTAATAGGTGTCTCAAAAGAGGAAAGGGTGGTGGAGAGGTGGCGGGATGGAGAGGCGGAGAGGTGTAAGGAGGGTATTCGAGAGCTTGGAGCTGAGGCAACTGAAGGTGTGGTCACCAATGGTGGAACAGTTAAAATCAGGGATGCACAAGAAGCCAGAATTAGAGGAGCACAGATATATACAGGACGGGGACGAGGTCATGGAGGAAAAATAAGTTGAGAATTTAAATAAAGAGATTACTTGATCAGGAGTCAAAGTCGGTCAGTGATATGTGCACGGGACGTGGCACGATTTAGGACATGGCAGCAGAGTTCTGGAGGACATCAAGTTTACAGAGAGTAGCAGGTGGGAAATCAGAGAAAAGTGTGTTGGAGTAGTCATTTCCAGGGATAAGGAAGGCATGAATGAATTTCAGCAGCAGATGGGCTGAGACAGGGGTGAAGTCGGGCGCTGTTACTGAGGTGGAAGTAGGCGGTTGTAATGATATCCTGAAAATGAGGTTAAAGTGTGATAATAAGGCTGCAAACAAACTGTATGAATCTCAGACTGATACAGGGAGAGGGATGGAATCAATAGCAAGGGAACAGAGTTCGAGAGGGGAGTGAAAACAAGGGCTTCAGTCTTCCCAATATTTAATTGGAGGAAATTTCTGCTCATCCAGTACTGGGTGTTGGATAAGCAGTCTGATAATTTAACAACAGTGGAGAGAGGTGGTGGTGAGGTAAACTTGATGGAGTTCTTTGATAAAACAATAGAGAGGGTTCATGAGGGTGGTGTGATTGAAGTTATAGATATGGACTTTCAAAAGGTGTTTGATCAAATCACATTCAATAGACAGGTTAGGAAAACCGAACCCTATGGATTAAAGGGACAGTGACAGTGTGGATATAACATTGGCTAAGGAACAGTAAACAGAGAGAAGTGCTGAAAGGTTGTTGTTCAGACTCGATGGGAGTATACAGGGGTGTTTTCCAGTGCTCGTTATTCGGAACACTGCTCTTTTTGCTCTTGGAAAACCTGGGGTGGGTAGGGCAGAGCCCCCTCCTCCGCCCTCTTTGCACAGCTTCCCCTCTCTGCAGCCTCTGCTACATTTGTTGGTCATGTTACAGACCCAGAGACACTGTAACTACAGTCCCTATAACTTGTCCAGAGTTGGGTCAACAAATCCTCTGTCCTCCCTGAATGTCTGCAGCAGCTCACAACACAACCTCCGGAAAACCATCCACAGCACCTCCACTAACTTTACAATGGCAGAAGTCAGTAAAAAGCCCTACAGCTGTATGATGGATACCCGGTCTATTTAAATAACACTGGAGGGGGTTCCTCGTGCTGCTGAATGTATGTTCAGCTGAGAGTGACACACACAGACGGTCAGTGGACATGCAAAGACCAAGTTTCAAAGTCGTACATCAAAGCTGCCGGAATGGCTGATTGACACCATATTCAGACCTTCCTCACACCACAGACACACACACACGTTACACCCACTCCAGCACCCCGGCCAGCCTGTGTGTCCTGTACAATGTACTGGATGTGACCGGCAGTGCAGCTCACACCATTTTATGGATCCAAACTTCCACAGCACCAGTCGAGCTGGAGAGATGAAATTTGTGGTCAGCGATAGAGACAGAGGGAAATAAACTCACTTCAAAAAGGGAATTAGAAAAATACTTTAAGATGAACAAGCTTCAGGAATATTGGAAATGAACAGGGGATTGGGATAATCTGAGGGGTGAGGACATGAGGGATTTGATCATATGAGTGAGAATATTAAAATTGAGGTGTTACTGGACCAAGAGCCAATGCAGATCAGTGAGCACAGGGATGTTGGGTGAACAGAATTTAGTGTAAATTCGAAGGTGACAGCAGAGTTTTGGATGACCACAAGTTTACAGAGAATAGAATGTGGGAGAGCAGCCAGGAGTGTGTTGGAATAGTTAAGTCTTGAGGTAACAGTCGGGTCCTCCAGCCAAAATGGACAGTTTGACCTTTTCTCACATTATACTCCATTTGCCAGTTCTTTGACCACTCACTTAACCTATCTATATCCCTTTATAACCTCCTTATGTCCTCTTGAGAACTTACCTTCTTACCTATCTTGGAGTCATTAGCAAATTTCGCAAGCATACCTTCGGTCCATTCATCAAAATCATTTATATCAATTGTAAAAAGTTGAGGCCTCAGCACTGATCGCGGTGGCACACCACTCGTCGCAGCTTGCCAACCAGAAAATAACCCATTTATGCCTACTCTGTTTCCTGTTAGCTAGCCAATCCTCTATCCATGCCAATTATATTACCCCCTACACTATGAGCTTTTATTTTCCACAATGACGTTTGATGTGGTCTGTAAATCTAAGGACAGTAAATTCACCAGTTCCCCTTTATCCACAGTACATGTTACTTCTTCAAAGAACTCCAGTATATTGGTTAAACATGATTTCCCTTTCGCAAAATCATGTTGACTCTCCCTGATCACCTTGATTTTTTCGACGTGCTTTAACGTCTTTCTAACGTCTTTAATAATAGCTTCTAACATCTGATCCATAGCTGAAAGCCATTCTAACCTGCCACAGGTACAATGTGCATTATGTCACTTCTGATGTTATGCTCTATTTGAACTGTTACTCCTCAAAGAGTCATAGAATTATAGAGATATACAGCACAGAAACAGGACCTTCAGCCCACTGTGTCTGTGCCGGCCATCAAGCACCGAACTATTCTAATCCCAATTCCCAGCACTTGGCCTGTAGCCTTGTTTGCCATGGCGATTCAAGTGCTCATCTAAATACTTCTGAAATGTTGTGAGGGTTCCTGCCCGGACCATCTCTTAAGGCAGTGCGTTACAGATTCCAACCACCCTCTGGGGGAAAATTATTTTCCTCAAATCCCTTCTAAACCTCCTGCCCCTTACCTTAAATCTAATCCCCCTGGTTATTGACCCTCCGCTAAGGGAAAAAAGATTCTTCATATCTACCTATCAATGCCCCTCATTATTTTGTATAGCTCAATCATGACACCCCTCATCCTTTTCTGCTCTGAGGAAAACAACCCTAGCCTTACTGTCGCTCTTCATAGCTGAAATGCTCCAGCCCAGGCAACACCCTGGTGAATCTATTCTGCACCCTCTCCATTGCAATCACATCCTTTCAATAGTGCGGCAACCAGAACTATACACAGTCCTCCAGTTGTAGCCTAACTGGAGTTTTATGCTCCATCATAACCTCCCTGCTCTTATATTCTATGCCTCGGCTAATAAAGGCAGGTGTCCCATACGTCTTCCTGTCCGCATTGTCTACCTGTGCTGCTGCCCTCATGATCTATGGACAAGTACACCTCGGTCCCTCTGACCTTCAGTAATTCCTAGGGTCCTACCATCCATTGTATATTTCCTTGCCTTGTTCGCCCTCCCAAAATGCATCACCTCACACTTCTCAGGATTCAATTCCATTTGCCACTCCTCTGCCCATCTTACCAGCCCATCTATATCATCCTGTAATCTAAGGCTTTCCTCCTCACTATTTACAACACCACCAATTTTCGTTTCAGCTGTGAACTTACTGATCAGACCTCCTATATTCACGTCCAAATCATTAATGTACACTACAAACAGCAAGAGTCCCAGCACCGATCCCTGCAGTACACCACGGGTCACAGGCTTCCACTTGCAAAAATAACCCTTGACCATCACCCTCTGCCACCTGCCACTCAGCCAATTTTGGATCCAATTTGCCAAATTGCCCTGGATCCCATGGGCTCTTACCTTCTTAACAAATCTCCCATGCGGGACCCCATCAAAAGCCTTACTGAAGTCCATATAGACTACTGCTTTACCATCCTTTACACCCCGAGTCACCGCCTCGAAAATAATCTATCAATTTAGTTAGACACGAACTCCCCTTGACAACGCCATGCTGACTATTCCAGATTAATCCCTGCCTCTACACATGGAGATTAATCCGGTCCCTCCGAATTTCTTCCAATGGTTTCCCTGCAATAATTTTCTTGTGACCCTTCGACCTCCTTTATGTTAATCTGTGACCCTCGATCAGATCTGACAGTGGTGTAGGAGTGGCAACAGAGTTCCTGCCTCCCTTTTATATGATAAAGAGATGAAGTGTGTGGTCAGGGATAGAAACAGAGGGAAAGAAACCCACCTTTATAAAGGGAATTAGCAAAAGACTTTAAGATGAACAAGTTTCACGAATATTGGACATGGACAGGGGATTGGGATAATCAGAAGGACGAGGACACGGAGGCATTTGATCTCATGGTTGGAATATTAAAATTGTGGTGTTACTGAACCAAGAGCCAATGTCGGTCAGTGAGCACTGGCATGTTGGGTGAACAGAATTTGGTGTAAATTAGAAGATGGCAGCAGAGTTTTGGATGACCAACTTAATAGAATTCTTTGAGGAAGTGACAAAGTTGATTGATGAGGGAAGGGCTGTCGATGTCATATACATGGACTTCAGTAAGGCGTTTGATAAGGTTCCCCATGGCAGGCTGATGGAGAAAGTGAAGGCGCTTGGAGTCCAAGGTGTACTAGCTAGATGGATAAAGAACTGGCTGGGCAACAGGAGACAGAGAGTAGCAGTAGAGGGGAGTTTCTCAAAATGGAGACGTGTGACCAGTGGTGTTCCACAGGGATCCGTGCTGGGACCACTGTTGTTTGTGATATACATTAATGATTTGGAGGAAAGTATAGGTGGACTGATTAGCAAGTTTGCAGACGACACTAAGATTGGTGGAGTAGCAGATAGTGAAGGGGACTGCCAGAGAATACAGCAGAATATAGATAGATTAGAGAGTTGGGCAGAGAAATGGCAGATGGAGTTCAATCAGGGCAAATGCGAGGTGATGCATTTTGGAAGATCCAATTCAAGAGTGAACTATACAGTAAATGGAAAAGTCCTGGGGAAAATTGATGTCCAGAGAGATTTGGGTGTTCAGGTCCACTGTTCCCTGAAGGTAGCAACGCAGGTAAATAGAGTGGTCAAGAAGGCATACGGCATGCTTTCCTTCATCGGACGGGGCATTGAGTACAAGAGTTGGCAGGTCATGTTACAGTTGTATAGGACTTTGGTTCGGCCACATTTGGAATACTGCGTACAGTTCTGGTCGCCACATTATCAAAAGGATGTGGATGCTTTGGAGAGGGTGCAGAGGAGGTTCACCAGGATGTTGCCTGGTATGGAGGGCGCTAGCTATGAAGAGAGGTTGAATAGATTAGGATTATTTTCATTAGAAAGACGGAGGTTGAGAGGGGACCTGATTGAGGTGTACAAAATCATGAGAGGTATAGACAGGGTGGACAACAAGAGGCTTTTTCCCAGAGTGGGGGTTTCAATTACGAGAGGACACGAGTTCAAAGTGAAAGGGGAAATGTTTAGGGGGGATATGCGTGGAAAGTTCTTTACGCAGAGGGTGGTGGGCACCTGGAACGCGTTGCCAGCGCAGGTGGTAGACGCGGGCAAGATGGAGTCTTTTAAGATGTATCTAGACAGATACATGAATGGGCAGGAAGAAAAGAGATACAGAACCTAAGAAAATAGGCGACATGTTTAGAGAGAGGATCTGGATCGGCGCAGGCTTGGAGGGCCGAAGGGCCTGTTCCTGTGCTGTAATTATCTTTGTTCTTTGTTCTTTGACCACATTGTTACAGAGTGTAGAATGTGGGAAACAAGCCAGCAGTGTGTTCGAATAGTCAAATCTCGAGGTAACAAAGGCATGGATGAGGTTTTCAGCAACCGATGAGCTCAGCTCTCTCTTTCTCTCTTTCTCTTTCTCTCCGTCTCTCTCTCTCTGTCGCCCTCACTTGCTCTATCCCACGCTCAGAATCTTAAATGTTTCAATCAAGCCGCCCCTTACTCTTCTAAACTCCAGCTGATATAAGCCGAGCCTGTCCGGCCTTTCCTCATAAGACAGTCCGCCCATATTATTCTAATAACCTTTCTCTGAACTGCTTGCAACGCATTTACATGTTTCCTTAAATAAGTTGACCTGTGCTGAACACAGAATTCCAGATAATGTCTCACCAATGCCCTCCCTACCTTTGTATTCAATTCCACTCACAATAAGTGATAACATTATATTAGCTTTCCTAATTACTTTCTGAACCGACATACCAACCTTATGCAATTCATACACCAGGACACCCAGATACTCCTGCATCTCAGAGTTCTGCAATCCCTCACCATTCAGATAATATGCTTAGTTTAATTTCATTATTACTACCAATATGGACAATTTCACATTTCCCCACATTCTATTCCATTACCCAGATCTTTGCCTTCTCACTCAATCTATCTATGTCCGTTTGGAGACTCCTATGTCCTCTTCAGAACTTTGTTTCATCAACAGATTTAACAACCACACCTTCGGTCCTTTCATCTAATTCATTTAAATAAACTGTAAAAAGTTGAGGCCCCAGCACTGACACCTATGGCACCCCACTCGTTACATCCTGCCAACCAGAAAATTACCCATTTATGCCTGCTCTCTGTTTCCTGTTAGCTAACCAAATGTCTATCCATGGCAATGTGTTACCCCCTAAACCAAAAGCTTTTATTTTTCGCAATGACCTTTGATGTGGCACCTTATCAAATGCCTTCTGGAAATCTATGTACAGTACATCCACCAGTTCCCCTTTATCCACAGCACATGTTACTTCTTCAACGAGCTCCAGTTAATTGATTAAACATAATTTCCCTTTCACAAAACCATGTTGACTCTGCCTAACCACCTTGAATTTTTCTACCTGCCCTGCCATAACATCTTTAATAATAGCTTCTAAAAAATCTAATCCACAGCCAGAAAGCCTTTCTCAAATGTCACAGATCCTGTCTCCACTGTGTTTATTCTGATTTTGTGCTGTATTTGAACCGCCACACCTCGATAAACTGCTTGTGACCCTTTGACCTACTTTTGGGTAATCTCTGACCCTAGATCAGACCTTACAGTGGTTCGGAGAGGGAAGACAGACATCGGGATGTTAGGCTTGGTTTACTTGGTTTGTGAGAAATAGTAAACTCAGTTGAGTGATGAATGAGTCGGAGATTTGGCAACAAAAAGAGTTTACACTCAATCAAACGTGTGTGTTCATCAATAAGAGCCTGGGTGGGGGGGGGGGGGGGGGGCGGTTCTCTCAGAGAGTTTTGTATATGTAAAGCCAGAAATACAATCTCACTAGCATATCACAGGAAATAGTCAATTGATAACCTGGTAGAGAAGAAAAACAGGCACACCTGGGGAGACGGTCATCCTAAGGATTTTCGAGTTGTATGATTGTAATTACGATTTCATTCTCAATGGAATATTTGCGTATGTCCAGAAAAGCAAATTTAAGCTAAAAAAAAGGGCTGAGATAAGTTTGTCAATGGGGCACATCTGTGTACCTGAACAGAAAGTGCTGGAAATACTCAGTGGGTCTGGCAGCATCGGTGTAGAGAGAAACAGAGTTAATGTTTCAGATCTGTGACCCTTCATCAGAACTGGTAAACGTTAGAAATGTTGATGTACAAGCTGGAGATAGTGAGACCATGGACCTCCTGCTTTCCATTCCACACCCAATCCTTCACCTCAAACCTCCCCTTCTGATTTTATACTTTCCAATTACAACCCAATGCTGCCAGCTTCCCAGTCACAGCAGCTTCAGGAGTCAGAAAGAGAGCAGCAAAAGAGCAAGAAAGTCCCATCACTTGGTCTGACACTCACAGCCACCAGATCAAATACTTATAGTGCGTGTACCTTAGAGGCTGGTATCGAGTCAGAATCTGCATGTGGTAAGTCACCGAGCACGAGTGAGCTGCAGCCAGTCCAGGGGGAAAGGATAGTCCATCTGACAGATCACCGGAGGGTGAGGTTACAAACGAGTTATAATACACAGGACTCAGAAGTGAACAATGCTGGAGCTGCTGCCCATGTCGAGGTGGTGCAGTCTGAATCCGAGTCCTCAAGGCCCATAGTTGTTCGAGGACGTCCTGCAAGGGCATCTGCAGTCTCTCTCAGTGAAAGACAGCAGCCTTCCACCAGCCATGCTGCAGGCACTGGGAAACACTGTGTAGGAGCACTAGGCAAGTTGAGGGAACCCACAAGACAGGGACTAAGGGAATACACAAGGGTGAATATTTCAGTTTTGTTCGTACAATTGCATGTGTTGTTGGATAAAGATGATCATGAAAAACATTTTGTTGGTGTTTATATTGCAGGATGCTTACCTAAGGGACGCTGTGATGGGGCATCTCAGATGGATGTAATGGTGGAGAAGAGGGGGATCCATGGTGCGAAAGGGAAGTTGGCCTTTGGGAACTGGAATCTTAGCAGCGTCTCTACGACAGTGTGTCCGGTTTGAAATCATCCAGGAAATATCCTCCCTGCCTCCTCCTCCTCCTACTGTGGTAGCCTGCGGATTCCTGGTGCCAATGCCTATGTCCACATGATGGTGATGATGTGAAGGTTGCAGCAGAACACCATGAACTTGGACACCTGTTCCAGTATGTACTGGAGGGCTCCCCCCGAGCAGTTCAGACATCGGAAGCATTACTTCACCTGGTGGTTTTGTGTGGGGGAGGGGAGTGTCTAGGGTTCAGAAGTCATGAGCCACATTCTGGTTCTGCATGGGGGCCCGATGTGTTGGGACCGGCTGACTGCTTCAGAATGAAGGTACAGTGGCTGCTGCCAGGACAGTGGACATTTACCAAGATGATGTACTGGGCATGCTCACACTCCAACTGTACATTGATGGAGTGAGAGTTCTATCAGTTCCTGTACCTCTCCCCGTTGCCATGGGGATCCCGCAGAGACACCGAGACCATCAGGAATCCCGCTATCATGACAAAGCCACGGGATCTCTCACCTGCTTCTCCCTGCTGATGGAGCAGACAGTACAATTCACCTCACCCGACATAGATGGCCTCCGTCACACAGCAGATACATGAATGGACAACATAGAGAGAGATACTGGATACGTCACCCGCACTTGTCTGGAAATATCCAGATAAGAACATAATAACATAGGAACTAGGAGCTGGAGTAGGCATTCAGCCCCTCGAGCCTGCTTTGCCATTCAATATGATCATGGCTGACCTCATCTCGGCCTCAACTCCACTTTCCTGCCTGTTCTCCATAACTCTTCAACCCATTACTAATTAAAAATCTGTCTATCGCCTCCTTAAATTCACTCAATGTCCCGGCATCTACCGCACTCCGGGTAGTGAATCCCACAGACTCACGACCCTTTGAGAGAAGAAATTTCTCTTCATCTCTATTTTAAATCCTTATCCCTTATCCTAAAACAATAACCTCTCATTCTAGATTGTCCCACAAGAGGAAACGTCTTCTCTATGTCTACTTTGTCAATCCCCTTAATCATCATCTCTACCTCAATTAGATCGACTCTCATTCTTCTAAACTCTGGAGAGTAAAGGCATAAAGTGCTCAATCTCTCTTCATAAGACAAACCCCTCATCCCTGGAATCAATCTAGTGACCCTCCTCTGATCTGCCTCCAATGCAACTACATCCATCCTCAAGTCAGGAGACTAAAACTATACTCAATACTCCAGGTGCGGTCTCATTAATGCCTTGTACCGTTGCAGCAGCACTTTCCTACTTTTATATTCTATTCCTTTAGCAAGAAATACCAAAATTCCATTTGCCTTCCTTTTCACCTGCTTTACCTCCAAACAAGCTTTCTGCGATTCATGCACGAGGACACCCAGATCCTTCTGCACCGAAGCACTCTGACGTTTCTCTCCAGTTAGATAATAATTTGCCTTTCTATTCTTCCGACCAAAATGGATAACCTTACACTTATTCACGTTAAACTCCATCTGCCAAATTTTGGATCATTCACCGAACCGATCCATATCAATTTGTAAATTTCTTATTTAATTATTGCAACTTACTATCCCACCTATTTTAGTGGCATCTGCAAATTTGGCAATAGTACTTTCCATCCCTGCATCCAAGTCATAAATATATATTGTAAATAGCTGGGGCCAAGGACCAAACCCTGTGGTACCCCACTGGTTACATATTGCCAACCAGAAAAAGACCCATTTATCCCGACTCTCTGTTTTCTGTTGGTTAGCCAATCCTCTATCAAAGTTAATAAATTGCCCCTAACCCCATGTAATCTTACTTTGTGTATTAACCTTTTGAGCAGCACCTTATCAAATGTCTTCTGGAAATCAAGATATACTACATCTGCAGGATCCCCATTTTCCACTTGTCTTGTCACAGCTTCGAAGAACTCTCGCAAATTCGTCAAATAGGATTTACCCTTCATAAAACCATGCTGACTCTGATGGATTGCGTTTTGACATTCTAAATATCCTGTTATTACTTCCTTAATAATGGTTTCTAACAATTTCCCAACGATAGATGTTTCCTACTTTCTGCCTTCCTCCCTTTCACCCAGTTCATTTCAAAGTTCAATGAGGAGGATGTGGCAGAATTTTCCGTCACTTTTGAAAAGCTTGTAAAGCAACTGAAATGTCCGGCGGAGAGCTGGACACTGTTCTGACAAAACAAAGTAACAGGAAAATCCCATGAGGTTTATTCACTGTTGCCAGATGAAAGTTCATCAGATTATGAGATGACTAAAAATGCAATGCTGGGCGTACATGAGATAGTACTGGAGGTGTACCGTCAAACATTCCAAACCCTCCGAAAGCAGCCTGACTAAAATGATCTCGAGTTTGAAAGAGTTAAGCAGCTTCCGAACACAGGGACATAGGAGCAGGAGTAGGCCATTCAGCCCATCGAGGCTGCTCCACCACTCAATATGACCATGGCAGATCATCCACTTCAATGCCTTTTTCACACATTATCTCCATATCCCCTTTTTGTCATTTGCAGTTAGAAATCTGTCAATCTATAGTTTAAACATACTCACCGACTGAGATTCCACATCCGTCTGGGATGCAGAATTCCAAAGATTCAGAAACCTCTGAGTCAAGAAATTTCTCCTCATCTCTGTCCGAAGTGGCTTTCCCATTATTTTGAAATTGTATCCATTAGTTCTAGACTCCGCAACCAGGGGAAATATCGTACACGCATTTACGCTGTTTATCTCTTTAATTATTTCGTGGGTTTCAATGAGATCCCGACACATTCTTTGAAACTCTAGAGAATACAAGCCCAGTTTCTCTCTTCACAGAACAGTCTCGCTATCCCGGGAACAAGTCTGGTGAACCTTCATTGCACTCCCTCTATGGCAATAATATCCTTCCTAAGGTAAGGGGACCCAAACTGCACACAATATTCCAGGTGTGGTCTAAGCAAGGTTCTATACACATGAAGTAAGAATTCACTACTCCTGTACTCAAATCATCTTGTGATAAAGGCTAACAGACCATGAGCATTCCGAATTGCATGCTGCACTGCATGTTAGTTTTCAGTGACTTACTGACACACGGTTCCCTTTGTACATCTACACCTTCTAATCTCTTACTATTTAAGAAATACTCTGCACATCTATTCCTCCTACCAAAATGGATAACGTCATAACTGTCCATATTATATTCCATCTGCCATGTTCTTGCCCAGTCACAATGTCTGTCCAAATCTCCTTGAAGACGCTTTGCATCTTCCTCACAAGATACATTCCCACCTAGTTTTGTGTCATGTGCGAACTTGGAAATATTACATTTGGTCCCCACATCCAAATCATTGACATATATTGATAACAGCTGGGGCCCAAGTACTGATCCTTGCGGGACACAACTAATCACAGCCTGCCAAAGTGAGAATGACCCGTTTCTTCCGACTCACAGTTTTCTGCCTGTTAACCAATCTTTAATCCATGCCAGTATATTACCTCCTATCCCATGTGCTTTAATGTTGCTAACCAACCTCCTGTGGGGTGCTTTCTCAAAAGCCTTCTGGAAATTCAACTATAACACGTCCACCGACTCCCCTTTATCAATTCTGTTAGTAACATCCTCAATAAAAACGCCAACAGGTTCGTCAAACATGATTTCTCATTCATAAATCCATGTTTGCGATGCCCAAACAGATTATTATCCAACTGTCCATTTATCACATCCTTTAGAATAAAATCCCAGCATTTTCCCAACGGCTGATGCACGAAAGCAGGTCTATAATTCCTTGTTTTTACTCTCCCTCCCTGCTTAAATAGTGGGGTGACATTTGCTACCTTCCAATCTGCAGGAACCGCTCCAGAATCTATAGAATTTTTGAAGATAGTCACCAATGCAGCCACCATCTCCATAGCTATCTCTTCCCACACCCTGGAATGCAGAATATCAGATCCTGGGGCCTCATCAAACTTCAGCCCCATTAATTTCTCCAATACAACATTCTTACTAATATTAATTTCCTTCATGTCCTCATTCTCCTTAATCCCTTGGATCTCTAATCCTGGAAACTTCCTTGTATCTTCCTCAATGAGGATAGACACAAAGTAATCATTTAGCTTCACTGCCATTTCTCTGTTCACCATTATAAATTCCCCTGACTCTGCCTGTATAGGACCCACATTTGTCTTCGCCAAACGTTTCATTAATAGGTAGCTATAGAAGATTTAAAGTCAGTTTTTGTGTTTACTTTTGACCAGTGGATACAAACACTCAAATTACAGCCCACAAATCTGAACCTTAGAGTGGTGATCCATCTCAAGGAGTTCAAAAACTCGCTCTCCCTACCATTAAAACGCACAAAGAGGAACGAAAGGTTCAAAGAGCCAGGCAGGTTGCAATTCTGGCTGATGTATTTTCCCTTGTACATAAAGCCTTAAGCCCAAAGGGAAACACTTCCCTAGTCACCACAAAGACCCGAGAATAAAAGGTGGGAGGGTGATAGGAGCCCGATCAGCCTTGGGCAAGGAGGAAAAGCTGGACACCCAGGGGACCATCCTCAGGCCAAATAGGACGGCACTGAGAGCAGGAGTAAAGGCCGAAGACATGTGCGTTTCCATTGGAATAAGGCAGATCACCATCGAGCTGAATGCTGCAAGTTATGGGAAAAACCTGTAGCATTAATCAGGGACCACCAGATCAGTGCAGGATAATGGGACCTGATGGAAAGCACAACAGATCAGGCTGTGCCTCCAACTGCGGCAGTCAGAACCAGGAAACACACCACAGAGAGTGTGGGAAAAATAAACAAAATCCCTGAG
The DNA here is from genome assembly GCF_036365525.1 of Heterodontus francisci. NCBI lineage: Eukaryota > Metazoa > Chordata > Chondrichthyes > Heterodontiformes > Heterodontidae > Heterodontus > Heterodontus francisci. The sequence goes on from NW_027141175.1 coordinate 3,767,284, forward strand.
AGGTACCAGGAATTTGTATCATAATGAAAAGTGACCACATACCCCTTGAGTGAGGCAAGTGAAACAATAGTCATACTCAAGGATACAGGGGCCACCCAATCCCTTCTGCTGGGAAAAAGAAAGTGCAGTGAATGCTGGAGCGTTAGTGAATGGTATCAGAAGACAGTATATGTCCATACCCTTATATCCGGTGCAGTTGGAGTGTGACCCAGTTTCATGACCCTTTACCATGGGGATTGTACCTAGTTTACCTGTTGATGGGTCGAACTGCTCCTGGGTAATAATCTGACAGGGGAAAAGGTGGCAGCTTCCCCAGTAGTTCTAGAGAGACCAAAAGAGGTCCGGGAGACAGAGTAGTTACAGGAGAAGGTCCCTGACATTCTCCCTGATTGTGTGGTGACTCGGTCCATGGCCAAATAATCCCCTGAACTGACACTGGAGACGGATTACCCTACATTCTGGTTGTCTGAAACTTTCTTTGGGAAGTTAGAGGACCCAAAGAATGTATTAAACAGTTCTTCCTTATTTGAGGCTCAACAACCCGACCCAGTGTTAAAAAATAGCACAGACTGTCCAAACCAAAACTGAAGCAGAGGGAGTTGCAGACTGTTACCATTTAAATAATGAGGTGCTGATGAGGAAGTGGCGACCTCCTCACAGAGCAGAGGATGACGAGTGGACAGTGGTTCACCAGATAGTGGTGCCGCTGAGGTCCCTTAAAGAAATATTAAGAATGGCCCACGATGGACAATGGATGGACATTTCGGTGTATGAAAAATCAAAGCCCGCAGAAGACAGTATTTTGACTGGCCACAATTTCACAAAGATGTGGTGGCGTTCTGTAAAACAAGTCACATGTGCTAAGTTGTGGGGAAGCCCCAACCTGCAATAAAGCCTGCACCCTAATTCACATACCAGCTTTTGGGGACCCCTTCAGCAGAGTGCTGGTGGATTGTGGTGTCACCTGCTGAAAACAAAACGGGATACCAGTATCTTCTCACCATTATGGATGTGGTGACCCGATTACCAGAGGCCATTCACCCGAAGAACTATCCCTGCCAAGGCTGTGGTGAAGGGGCTAACCCAATTCTTTACCCGATATGGGCTGCCTGCTGAGATCCAGTCGGATCAGGACAAACATTTTATGTCCATTTTTTTTTATAAGGTCATAGGTAATCTGGAGCACCGCAGCCTCACAGCTCCAGCGACCCGGGTTCGATTATGTGTACTGCTTGTGCAGAGTTTGCAAGTTCTCCCTGTGACCGCGTGGGTTTTCAGCAGGTGATCTGGTTTCCTCCCACAGCCAAAGACTTGCAGCCTGATAGGTAAATTGGCCATTATAAATTGCCCCTAGTATAGGTTGGTGGGAGGGGAGTTGAGGGATGGTGGGGAGGTGGTAGGAATATGTGGTTAATGTAGGATTAGTATAAATGGGTGGTTGATGGTCGGCACAGACTCGGTGGGCCGAAGGGCCTGTTTCAGTGCTGTATCTCTAAATAAATAAAATAAGTAAATAAATAAAGTCCTCAGCCTACCATCCATAGTCACAAGGGGCGTTGGAGCGGTACTATCAGACCTTAAAGACAATGATCAGGCCATACTGCTATGAGCAACCCCATGACTGGGACAAAGGGCTGGGATTTCTCCTGTTGGTTTCCAGGGACTTATCCAATGATTCCACTGGCTTTAGTCTCTTTGAATTAGTTTATAGACACGAGGTGAGAGGTTCCCTTAAACTAATCAAGGAGAGGTCTTTGGGACACAGGGATGAGTCTTCCATGTTAGACTACATTTCTATGCTGTGGGAGCACCTATAAACCACCCAGGCAGCTATGAAAAGGTAAGGAGACAGAAATGCCAAGGCTAAAACATTTCAAGACAGAGACCATGTATTGTTACTACTCCCACTGCAGGGTGAACCCCTGAAATCCCGGTTCAGTGGTCCATATCGAGTGGCAAAAGGAATAGTCAGGTAAATTATTTAATTGACACTCCTGACCAAAGTCAAAAAGCAAAGGCTGTGGAGGGAACAGCCAAGTACAGATCTGTCAGGCAGTCAGGAGGGAAGGATTGGAAAGGGCGGTGAGGACAGGTTAGAGGAGGGCCAGGAGGATTCCCAACTGGAACCCCCTACTCTCCGAATAGCCAACCCTGAAATGTGAGATCCATCAGACACTACGCTCTCCTCCTTAAATGCAGGTCAAAGAGGCAGCCTAAAGAGGCTGCTAACAGCATTTACAGAAACGTGCAAGGACAAGAAAAGGTCCCAAAAAGGCATGTCAATGGTGAGGGAGATGCCTCACCTAGTCGACCTGCTGCTGCAGAGTGCAGCGAAAGCTGGACAAAGACCTGCGAGCAGTAATGTCCCAGAGGACATAGGGTAGATAAAATATTGATTCTTCCCATAGTAAAGGGAAAAGTGAAGGGAACGTACCCTCAAGTAAACAGCACTTGGGTACCTCACCAGAAAGCTAAAAGTAAGGTCAGTGTGGATCTACCTACTGAAGAACACAATGATCAGGTCCAGAACCCAAAGCTAATCAAACACAACAATTTCAAAGGCAAACTCAGCAAGAACAAAGGCCCAGAGGAGATCTCAGACACCTCACTGGGTCTAAAAAAAACAATTTATTACACACTGTCTGTTTAGGGAGAAAGATTGTTAAGGTGCAGGAACCTGAGTAGTTAAAACTTCATTAGAGGAGAGAAAAGGTAAACAATGCAATCGTTGATGCATTGCCCAGCGTCGAACCCGACACATAACCATCCCAGACAAAACGCCAAAAAAGTTAAATCAGTACAGCTGTAACAGACAATGTCAGCTGCAATAATTCTAAGATTAATGTGTGAATTTGAGAAGTGATTATTCAGAATGCATGTGTATTGCTTTCTTTTTCTTCCCACAGTTCTGAAATGAAATGTTCCCATTATCACATTTCTTTCCATGTGCTGCGCCAGTGTTAAGATAACACAACATGCCAAATGAGGAATTTTAATTCATCGATTGGAAACTTATACTAACCTTTTAATAGAAAAAATCCTACAGTTAACCTTGAAAAAACTGGCAGCCAAGATGGCCACCGTAATTGGCATCTGAAACACATTTTCACATTCTAAGGCCTGCAACAGGAGACACATGTCTGATGAGCCTGGACCAATATCATTGGCTTGCTCTAGTGATTGAATTATCTAAGATTACATTCATTAACACGGCATGCAAGACTACCCTGACACATTGACTTTGAAAGAGCAAACTCCCCCAAGTATAAATACTGGTATCCTGAGCCCTGGGGAGATAGACGTTTCTAACCTTGAATCTCATTAGAAGGTTCCAGAGAATACACTGAGGCAGTCATGAGACCTTCTGTCCATCTCTCTGAAAGCTGGGAGTTTCCCCTGGACAAAGACAGACAAGCCAATGATTCAAACTGTGCAGAAGCAGAAGGGCTGTGACCCCTCTCTCTCTCTCTCTCCATCTCTCCCTCCACCTAACATCACAAGTTTGAAAACCACATGTGACTGCGGACCCCTCAAGCCTACAGATTACTGCAGTCAGAGTAACCAGGGGAAGAAAGCCTCAAAGAAAATCCTGAGCAATGTGGACCAGCCACATACTGCACTTCGACAAGCAAAAGACTTCAAGAATATAACTTCAGCTGGAAGACCACGGAATCGCCCAACATCACAGAATGAGTTTTTTGAAATTTATTCTGGACTAACATCCAACCACAAATTTACTTCTCACTCTGTAATCCATTTGAGTGTGTGTGATTCTCGTATGAGTGTGCACGTAACTGTGTGTTCCGTTTTTTTATGATTTTATTCAGATCGGGTTTCTCTTGTTAAGTTTAATAAACTCTCCTCTTTCATGTTTAAACTCAAGAGAACCTGTCCAATCGGTTTCTTCACCATCACACCAAAGGTAAGATGTGGAACGCTCACTGAGACGTTAAGCATATTCACTGTTGATAAAGGACAAACACTGTTGCAGTCAAATAAAGAAGAGCCACTCTGACCCCTCCTCACATGGCCATAACAATTGGCAGGGCTGGAGATGGAGTGAATATGGGGATGAACTCAGCTCAGCATTAAGTAGATACCACAGGTTGTAAATTTCCTGGTTCAGCCTGAGACAATGGCCAGCGTGGGGGATGCAGATCATGGACAGGGAATGGAGTTGTGACAGAAACTGAAGATAATGGTTTCTGTCTTCTCACGATTTAAATGACAAGAACACTAAATCAGTGGAATATGGTTTATGAATCTAATAGTTGGATACAGAGACTTACTGGGGACACCAATAGTAGCGAGGATGGGATAGTAAATACATTGAATCATCTTCAGAGCATAATAGATCCGCAATTCTAATGTTATCCAATAATAATCTGCAGTAAGACGGTCAAACCAATTGGATACACTCCTGTCACTTGTTGTAACATTCCAATCTATTGTTCTCAGATTCTGATCTCTCCTCTCCCGCTCTCTGCAGCCCACGGATCCCTTTTCGTGCCGGAGCTGATGGTCCCGCTAATACTATCGGAAAACACATTGAAAGGAGTCCTGTATTAATAGAAGAGGGAAACCCTCCAGTGACACCATTAGGGTCCATGGTGACTGACATTAATTACAGTCACTGAACAAACAGGTTCAGTTAACCCCTTTCAATTCAACACTTTTTGTACCACAATAAAGTAGAACATTTATCCAGTCTGCATGGGTTTTGTGGGGGTTAATGAGGGAAGGAATGGTGCAAATGACAGAATCTTCCAGTCCTCCTTGGATATGGGAGTGACGCCAGAGGTCTGGAGGATTGTCAATGTTACACCCTGTTTAAAATGGAGAGGTTGGGTAAACCCTGTAACTATCAGTTTAATGTTGGTGGTTGGAAACTTCTAGAGGTCATAACCCAACACAAAAATATATCTTGCTTGTAAAACACGGGATAATAACTGACAAGCAGCACGGAAAGGTTAATGAAATATCATTCCTGATAATCTTGATCAAGTTCGTTGAGGACGTAACTGTGATTGTTTCATGTAATATAATCATAGAAAGTTTAAGATACAGAAAGAGGCCCCTTGGCCCATTGTGTCTGCAGCGGCCGAAAAATGATCCACCTATCCTAATCCCATCTTCCAGCATTTGATCCACAGCCCTGCAGATAATGACAGTTGAGGTGAACATCCAGTTTCCTTTTCACTGAGTGGAGGGATTCTGCTACAACTATTCTTTCAGGCAGTAATTTCTAGACTCTCACTGTAAACAGCGGACGCAGTACTGAACCCTGTGGAACGCCACTGTAAACAGTCCTCAGGTCAGTAAAATATCCGTCATCAACTACCCTTTAATAAAAACAAGACATGCTGGAAATACTCAGCAGGTTTGGCAGCATCTGTGGAGAGAGAAGCAGAGTTAACGTTCCAGGTCAGTGACCCTTCATCATTGACCTGAAACGTTTACTCTGCTTCTCCCTCCACAGATGCTGCCAGACCTGCCGAGTATTTCCAGCATTTCGTGTTTTACTTCAGATTTCCAGCATCCGCAGTATTTTGCTTTTATTATAACAATTACCCTTTGTTTCCTGCCACTGAGCACAATTTGTATTTTTGGGTGAACAAGTTCCTCCTCAACTCCCCGCTAATCCTTCTACCAAGCACTTTAAGTCACTTCCCCCTAGTCACTGATCTCTCTGCTAAGGTGAATAGACTCTTCACCTCCACTTTATCCAGGCCCCACAAAATTATGTCCATTTCAATCAGATCTCCCTTCAGCCTTCTCTGTTCCAAGAAGAACAACCCCAGCCGATCTAATCTTTCTTCATAGCTGCATTTTTCCAGTCCTGGCAAACATCCTTGTAAATCTCCTCTGTACCCTCTCTAGTGCAATTCCATCCTTTGTGTACTTAGGTGACCAGAACTGCAGAGTACTCAGGTTGTGGCCCAACCAATGATTTATACAGTTCCAGCATAACCTCCCTGCTCTTGTATTCTGTACCTCAGCTAATAAGGGAAAGGATTCCATATGCCTTCTTAACCACCTATCGACCTGACCTGCTACATGCAGGGATCAGTGGACATTGACTCCAAGGTCCCTCACTTCCTCTACCCGTCTCAGTATTTTCCGATTGATTGTCTATCCCTTTGCCTTGTTTGACCTCCTCAATTGCATCGTCTCATACTTAACCAGGCTGAATTCCATTTGACACTTTTATTTTAGATTAGAGATACAGCACTGAAACAGGCCCTTCGGCCCACCGTGTCTGTGCCGAACATCAACCACCCATTTATACTAATCCTACACTAATCCCATATTCCTACCAAACATCCCACCTGTCCCTCTATTTCCCTACCACCTACCTATACTAGTGGCAATTTATAATGGCCAATTTACCTACCAACATGCAAGTCTTTTGGCTTGTGGGAGGAAACCGGAGCACCCGGAGAAAACCCACGCAGACACAGGGAGTACTTGCAAACTCCACACAGGCAGTACCCAGAATCGAACCCAGGTCCCTGGAGCTGTGAGGCTGCAGTGCTAACCACTGCGCCACTGTGCCGCCCCATCAATATTTTCTGCCATCAATATTTTCCTGCAGCCTAGCTATCCTCCTCGCTACCTACCGCACAGCCAATCTGTGTACCATCTGCACACATCTTGATCATGCCCCCTACATGTACGTTCAAATCGTCAATATATACTACTAAAAGCTGGGGACCCAGTACTGAGCCCTGTGGAATGCCACTGGAAACAGACCTCAAGTCAGTAAAACGCCCGTCAACAATTACCCTTTGTTTCCTGCTGCTGAGCCAATTTTGTATCCAGCTTTCTGCATTTCCCTGGATTCCATGGGACTGTATTTGTTTTACCTAGTATGCCACATGGGACCTTGTCAAAAGCCTTGCCAAAATCTACGGAGACCATATCATCTGCACTACCCTCATCTATCATCCTTGCGACTTGCTCGAAAAATTCAATCAGGTTGGTCAACATTATCTTCCCTTATCAAATCCATGCTGACTGTCCTTGATTGACCTGAGCCTTTCTCAGTGACAGTTCATCCTGTCTCTCAGAATACTTTGCAATAATTTGCCCACAGGTTACACTGATTGGCCTGCAATTATTCGGTCTATCCTTTGCTCCTTTTTAAAGAGGTACAATGTTAACAGTTCACCAATCCTCCGGCACTACACCTGTATCCAGTGAGGACTGGGAAATGATGGTCAGACCCTCTGCTATTTCCTATCTCACTTCATTTGACAGCTTGGAATACATTTCATCTGGCCCTGGTAATTTATCAACTTTCGAAGATGCTAATCCCATTAATACTTCCTCTCTCCCTATGTATATCAGATCCAATAATTCACTCTCCTCCTCCTTAACCACAGTATCTGCATCGTCCCCTCTTCTGTTCAGACAGATACAAAGTATTCATTAAGAACCATATCAACATCTTTCGTCCCGACTCATGTATATCCACTTATGTATATAGATATTCAAACGGCCTGTGATCAACTGACATTTCAGAGACTTGTCATGACATGGATTAATGTGACAGTGATAGTGTGGATATTTCATAGACTTGTCATGACATGGATTAATGTGACAGTGATAGTGTGGATATTTCATAGACTTGTCATGACATGGATTAATGTGACAGTGATAGTGTGGATATTTCATAGACTTGTTATGACATGGATTAATGTGACAGTGATCGTGTGGATATTTCATAGACTTGTCATGACATGGATTAATGTGACAGTGATAGTGTGGATATTTCATAGACTTGTCATGACATGGATTAATGTGACAGTGATAGTGTTGATATTTCATAGACTTGTCATGACATGGATTAATGTGACAGTGATAGTGTGGATATTTCATGGACTTGTCATGACATGGATTAATGTGACAGTGATAGTGTGGATATTTCATAGACTTGTCATGACATGGATTAATGTGACAGTGATAGTGTGGATATGACACTGACTCAGGGACAGAAAGCAGAGAGAAGTGGTGAACAGTCATTGTTCAGACTGGATGTGGAGGGGAGTATACAGTACTGCTTCTCATGGTTGGATTCACTCAGCGTGATATCAAGAAACGATTGAAGGCACGGGATACTGCAAAGGCAATGGGCCCTGACAATATTCCGGAAATAGTACTGAATACCTGTGCTCCAGAACTTCCGTTCCCCCATCAAACTGTTCAAGTACAGCTGCAACATTGGCATCTACCCGTCAATGTGCAAAATTGCCCAGCTATTTCCTGTACACAAAAAGCAGGACAAGTCCAACCCGGCCAATTACCGCCCCATCAGCCTATTCTCAATCATCAGTAAAGTGATGGAAGGTGTCATCGACAATGCTATCAAACAGCACTTGCTTAGCAATAACCTGCTTAGTGACGTTCAGTTTGGGTTCCGCCAGGGTCGCACAGCTCCTGACCTCATTACAGCCTTGGTTCAAACATGGACAAAGGAGCTGAATTCAAGAGGTGACTGCCTTGACATCAAGGCAGCATTTGACTGAGTATGGCATCAAGGAGCCAGAGCAAAAATGAAGTCCGTGGGAATCAGCGGGAAAACTCTCTGCTGGTTGGAGTCATACCTAGCGCAAAGGAATATGGTTGTGGTTGTTGCAGGTCAATCAGCTCAACTCCAGGACATCACTGCAGGAGTTCCTCAGGGTAGTTTCCGAGAAACAACCATCTTCAGCTGCTTCATCCATGACCTTCCTTCAATCACAAGACCAGAAGTGGGGATGTTGGCTGATGATTGCACAATTTTCAGCACCATTCGTGACTCCTCACATACTGAAGCAGTCCGTGTAGAAATGCAGCAAGACCGGGACAATATCAAGGCTTGGGCTGATAATTGGCAAGTATCATTCGCACTGCCATAGTGCCAGGCAATGACCATCACCGACAAGAGAGAATCTAATCATCTCCCTTGACACTCAATGACATTACCATAGCTGAATCCACCACTATCAACATCCTAGGGGCTACCAATGACCAGAAACTGAACAGGAGTAGCCATATAAATACCATGGCTCAAAGAGCAGGTCATAGGCGAGGAATGCTGAGGCGATTAACTCACCTCCTGACTCCCCAAAGCCAGTCCACCATCTATAAGGCACAAGCCAGGAGTGTGATGGAATACTCTCCGCTTGTCCTCATGGGTGCAGCTCCAACAACACTCAAGAAGCTCGGCACCATCCAGTGCAAAGCAGCCCGCTTGATTGGCACCCCATCCACAACATTCACTCCCTGCACCACCGACGCACAGTGGCAGCAGTGTGTACCATCTACAAGATGCACTGCAGCAACACACCAAGGCTCCTTAGACAGCACCTTCCAAACACACAACCTCTACCATATAGAAGGGCAAGGGCAGCAGATGTATGGAAATACCACCACCTGCAAGTTCCCCTCCAAGCGACACACCATGCTGATTTGAAACTATCTAGCCGTTCCTTCACTGTCGCTGGGTCAAAATACTGGAACTTCCTTCCTAACAGCACTGTGGGTGTACCGACCCCACATGGACTGCAGTGGTTCAAGAAGGCAGCTCATCACCACCTTCGCATGGGTAATTAGGGATGGGCAATAAATGCTGGCCTGGCCAGCGGTGTCCACATCCCATGAATGAATTTTTAAAAATGCTGCCAGAGAACTGGAGGGCTGTAAATGTTACATCCTGTTTTAAGAAGGCGAGGTTGGATAAGCCTTGTAACTATCAGCCTAATGTTGATTATTGGAAAATTCTGGAGGCCATAACCCAGCACAAAAATATTTCTTACTTGTAAAATCATATCTTAATAAATGACAAGCAGCAGGGATAGCTTCATGGAAAATCATTTCTGATCATCTTGATAGTTTGTTGACAGAATTGTGAGTGTTAACGAGGATAGCGTGATTCGTGTTATAGAATCATAGAATCGTAGAAAATTTAAGGCACAGAAAGAGGTAACTTGGCCCATCGTGACTGTGCCAGCCGAAATGTTATCCACCTATTCTAATCCCACATTCCAGCACTTGATCCATAGCCCTGCAGATTATGATACTTGAGGTGCACATCCAGACTCCTTTTGAATGAGTGGAGGGTTTCTGCCTGAACCATCCTTTCATGAAGTGAGTTACAGACCCTCACTAAAAGCAGGGCACACAGTACCGAGCCCTCTGGAACACGACTGGTAACAGTCCTCCAGTCAATACCCGTCAACAATTACCCTTTGCTTCCTGTCACTGAGGCAATTTTGTATTTCTGGGTGAACATGTTTTTCCTCAACTCCCTTCTGATATTTCTGCCAATCACTTTAAATCTATGTCCCCTAGTCACTGACCTTTTTGCTAAGGTGAATAGACCCTTCACCTCCACTCAATGCAGGCCCCACAAACTGTTGTTCATTTCAATCAGATCTCCCCTCAAGCCTTCTCTGTTCCATGAATAACAACCCCAGCCTATCCAATCTTTCCTCATAGCTGCATTTTTCCAGTCCTGGCAACATCCTCGTAAATCTCCTCTGTACCCTCTCGAGTGCAATTGCCTCCTTTCTGTAATGTGGTTACCAGAACTGCACAAAATATTCAAGATGTGGCCTTACCAATGATTTATACAGTTCCAGCTCTTGCATTCTATACCTAGGCTGAAAAGGGAAATGATTCCATATGCCTTCTTAACTGCCTTATTGACCTGTCCTGCTATCTTCAGGGATCTGTGGGCATTCACTCCAAAGTCCCTTACTTCCTCTACACTTCTCAGTATTGTCCTAGTAATCGTGTATTCCTTTGCTTGTTTGAGCTCCCCAATAGCATCACCTCACACTTATCCAGGTCGATTCCCATTTTTCTGCCCATCTGACCAGACCGTCAATATCTTCCTGCAGCCAACAGTTATCCTTCTCGCTATCCACCACATGGCCAATCTTTGTGTCATCTGCAACAATCTTGATCATACCCCCTAAATTTACGTCTAAATCTTTAATATAGACCACAGAAAGCATGGGACCCATTACTGAGCCCTGTGGAATGACAATGGGGACAGTCCTCCAGTCGCAAAAATACTTGTCAATAATTACCCTGTGTTTCCTGCCACTGAGCCAATTTTGTATCCGCCTTGCTGCATTTCTCTGGATGCCATGGGATTTTATTCTTTGAACCAGGCTGTCATGTGGGACCTTGTCAGAAGCCTTGCTAAAATCCATGTAGACCACATCAACTGCACTACCCTCATCTATATTCCTTGTAACAGCTTCAAAAAATTCGATCAATTTGGTCAAACAAGAGAGTCACTTAACAAATCCATGCTGACTGTCCTTGATTGACCTGAGCCTTTCTAATTGACAGTTTATCCTGTCTCTCAGAATAGATTCCAATAATTTGCCCACTACTGATGTTATACTGACTAGCCTGTAATTATTCAGACTATCCTTCGCTCCCTTTTTAAACAGAGGGACAACGTTAGCAATTCTACAAAACTCCAGCATCACAACTGTATCTAGTGAGATTGGGAAATGATGGTAGGCAGACCCTCTGCTATTTCCTCTCTTGCTTCTTTGAACATTTCATCCGGCTCTGGTGATGTTTCAACTTTCAAGGATGCTAATCCCATTAATACTTCCTCTCTCCCTATGTTTATTATATCCAATAATTCACACTCTTCGTCCTTAACGACAATATCTAAATCCCCCCTCTTTTCTGAAGACATACGCAAAGTGTTCAATAAGAACCATACCAATATCTTCTACCCTTATACAAAGGTTACCTTTCTGATCTATTGTGGGTCTTACTCTCCCCTTCGTTATCCTTTTCCTCTTAATGTATTGAGAAAGCATCTTTAGGTTCACCTTGATTTTGCTTGCTAATATTCTTTCATACCTTCACTTTCCTTTCCTCACTTCCTTTTTGATTTGATCACTCCACTTTCTATGCTCCTCTCGGCTTTCTGCAGTATTAAGTTCTCAGTGTCGGACAGAAGCTTTCCTTTTCTGCGTTATCCTACCCTGTCGGCTCCTTGACATCCATGGGACTCCAGATTTGGCCGCCTCACACTTTTTCTTTGTGGGAACATGTTTATCCTGAACCTCTGGAATCTCCCCTTTGAATGCCTCCCACTGCTCTGAGACTGAACTACCTTCAATCAGCTGTTTCCAGTCCACTTTCACTCCTCAGTTTAGTAATATTCGCCTTTCCCCATTGAGAACACTAACTCCTGATGTATCTCTTGTCCTGTTCCATAATTAAGTTAAAACTAACTGAATTATGATCACTCCCATCAAAATGCTCTTCCCTGCCACTCCTTCCACCTGCCCATCTTCATTTCCAAAAACAATGTCTAAAACTGCTCCCTCTGTTGTTGGATTTGCTACATCCTGGCCAAAAACGTTCTCCTGAATGCACCTCAAGATTTCTGTTCCATTAATTCTTTTCATACTAAAATTATCCCAGTTAATATTGGGGTAATTAAAATCCCCTACTGTTACTGCCCTATTGTTCTTGCACTTCTCAGAGACTTGCCTACATATCTGCTCTTCTATCTCCCTCGGACTGTTTGGCTGACGGGATCACACTAACAGCAATGAGATTTATCCTTTTTGGTTCCTTAGCTCAATCCATATCGCCTCAGTTGATGTACCTTCCAACATATCATCCCTCCTCACAGCTGCAATAGATTCCTTGACCAAAATTGCCATTCCCCTCATTTCTTAACCCCCTCCCTATAGCGTCTGAAAACCCTGTAACCAGGAACGTTGAGCTGCCATTCCTGTCCCTCCTTAAGCCATGTTTCTGTAATAACTATGATATCATACTGCCACATGTCTATCTTTGCCCTCAGCTCATCTGCTTTATTTGCTGCACTCCTTACATTGAAATAGATACCCCTGAGCACTGCCAAACCTTTTTTTATTTACTCACCCTCATTTCCTCTGTCTTCCAGACTCATCCATTAATTTTCCACCTTCCATTTTCATTTCTGATTTTGTCCCAGCTGAGTCTATCCTCAGGTCCTCATCCCCACTGGTAAACTAGTTTAAACCCTTCCAACAGTACTAGCAGTGTGGCCATTAAAGAGACGGGGATATCACAGGGGCAGGAATGGATGTTGGATGTCACTGGGTTTAGATGTTTGAAAAGGAATAGGTAGGTAGGTTATAGAGGTGGGGGAGTGGCATTGCTAATCAGGGATAGTATCACAGTTGCAGAAAGGGAGGTCGTCGAGGAGGGTGTGTCTACTGAGTCATTATGGTTGGAAGTCAGAAACAGGAAAGGAGCAGTCACTTTGTTGGGAGTTTTCTGTAGACCCCCCAGTAACAACAGAGACACGGAGGAACAGATTGGGAGGCAGATTTTGGAAAGGTGCAGAAGTAACAGGGTTTTTGTCATGGGTGACTTCAACTTCCCTAATATTGATTGGAACCTCCTTCGTGCAAATAGTTTGGATGGATCAGTTTTTGTCAGGTGTGTCCAGGAAGGTTTCCTGACTCAATATGTAGATAGGCCGACTAGAGGGGAGATTATGTTGGGCTTGGTGCTTGGCAACGAACCAGGCCAGATGGCAGATCTCTCGGCGGGAGAGCATTTCGGTGGGAGTGATCACAACTCCCTGACCATAGTCATGGAGAGGGACAGGAGCAGACGGGATGGGAAAATATATAATTGGGGGAAGGGAAATTACAAGGCTATTAGACAGGAACTGGGGAGCATAAACTGGGAAAAGATGTTTTCAGGCAAATGCATAACAGAACTGTGGAGGTTGTTTAGGGAGCACTTGCTGCGACTGCTGGATAGGTTTGGCCCGATGAGGCAGGGAAGGGATGGTAGGGTGAAGAAACCTTGGATGATAAGTGATGTGGAACAGCTAGTCAAGAGGAAGAAGGAAGCTTACTTAAGGTTGAGGAAGCAAGGATCAGACAGGGCTCTAGAGGGTTGCAAGGTAGCCAGGAAGGAACTGAAGAATGGACTTAGGAGAGCTAGAAGGGGACTTGAAAAAGTCTTGGTGGGTAAGATTAAGGAAACTCCCAAGGTGTTCTACATTTATGTGAGGAACAAGAGGATGGCCAGAGTGAGGGTAGGGCCGATCAGGGATAGTGGAGGGAACTTGTGCCTGGAGTCGGAGGAGGTAGGGGAGGTCCTAAATGAATACTTTGCTTCAGTATTCACTCGTGAGCGGAGGACAGCGTGGAACAGGCTGATATGCTAGAACAGGTTGAGGTTAAGAGGGAGGATGTACTGGAAATTCTGAATGATATGAGGACAGATAAGTCCCCGGGGCCAGACGGGATATACCCAAGGATATTACGGGAAGCGAGGGAAGAGATTGCGCACCTTTGGCGATGATCTTTGCGTCCTCAGTGTCCACTGGAGTAGTACCGGATGATTGGAGGGTGGCAACTGTTGTTCCCTTGTTCAAGAAAGGGAATAGAGATAACCCTGGGAATTTGAGACCAGTCAGTCTTACGTCGGTAGTGGACAGATTATTGGAGAGGATTCTGAGAGACAGGATTTATGATTATTTGGAAAAGCATGGTTTGATTGGAGACAGTCAGCATTGCTTTTTGAGGGGCAGGTCATGCCTCACAAGCCTTATTGAATTCTTTGAAGATGTTACAAAACACAGTGACGAAGGAGGAGCAGTGGATGTGGCGTATATGGATTTTAGAAAGCCTTTGATAAGTTTCCCCATGGTAGGCTCATTCAGTAAGTGAGGAGGCATGGGATACAGGGGAAGTTGGCTGTCTGGATACAAAATTGGCTGGCCCATAGAAGACAGAGGGTGGTAGTATTCAGCATGGGGCTCGGTGACCAGTGGTCTTCCGCAGGGATCTGTTCTGGGACCTCTGCCATTTGTGATTTTTATAAATGACTTGGATGAAGAAGTGGAAGGCTGGGTTAGCAAGTTTGCCGATGACACGAAGGTTGCTGGAGTTGTGGATAGTGTGGAAGGTTGTTGCAGGTTGCAGCGGGCCATTGACAGGATGCAGAGCTGGGCTGAGAAGTGGCAGGTGGAGTTCAACCTGGAAAAGTGTGAAATGATTCATTTTGGAAGGTCGAATTTGAATGCAGAATACCAGCTTAAAGACAGGATTCTTGGTAGTGTGGAGGAACAGAGGGATCTTGGGGTCCATGTCCATAGATCGCTCAAAGTTGCCACCCAAGTTGATCGGTTTGTTATGAAGGCGCATGGTGTCTTGGCTTTCAATAACAGGGGGATTGAGTTTAAGAGCTGCGAGGTTATGCTGCAGCTCTATAAGGCCCTGGTTAGACCACACTTGGAATATTGTGTTCAGTTCTGGTTGCTTCATTATAGGAAGGATGTGGAAGCTTTAGAGAGGATGCAGAGGAGATTTACCAGGATGCTGCCTGGAGTGGAGGGCATGTCTTACGAAGATAGATTGAGGGAGCTCGGGCTTTTCTCATTGGAGCGAAGAAGGATGAGAGGTGACTTGATAGAGGGGTACAAGATGATGAGAGGCATAGATAGAGTGGATAGCCAGAGACGTTTTCCAAGGGTGGAAAGAGCTATCACCAGGGGGCATAAGTTTAAGGTGATTGGAGGAAGGTTTCGGGGAGATGTCAGAGGTAGGTTCTTTACACAGAGAGTGGTGGGTGTGTGTAATGCGTTGCCAGCGGTGGTAGTAGAAGCAGATACATTGGGGAAATTTAAGCGACTCTTGGATCGGTACTTGGATGATAGTAGAATGAAGAGCAGGTAGTTAGTTTGAACTTAGAGTAGGTTAAAGTTTCGGCACAACATCGAGGGCCGAAGAGCCTATACTGTGCTGTACTGGTCTGTTTTCTATTTTCTAAAACGTTCCGCAAGGAATCCAGTCCTGGCTCTGTTCACGTGCAACCCGTTCGGCCTGTAAAAGTCCCATCTCCCACAGAGCCGGTCCCAGTGTCCCAGGAATATGAATCCCTCCCTCCTGCAGCAACTTTCCAGCCAGGTATTCATCTGCCTTATCTTTCTATTTCTATACTAAGTTGCACCTGGCACTGCGAGTAATCTGGAGAATTCCACTTTTTGACTATGTTTGAGGTCCTGCTTGCTAATTTCTTCCCCACCTCCCTATATTTTGACTGCAAGATCACATCCCTCTTTCTACCTATGTCATTGGTTCCCATGTGGTCCACGACGTCTGGCTGTTCCCCTCCTGCTTCAAGATGTTCTGCCGTTGCTGACTGAGGTCCTTGACCCTGGTACCAGGGAGGCAGCACACCATCCTGTATTCACGTCTGTGGCCACAGAAACGCCTGTCTGTTCCCCTGACTATTGACTCACCTATCACTATGGCTCTTCCATTCATCCCTGTATCCCACTCTGCAGCTGAGCCACCCGTGGCGCCATGGACTTGGCTCTGGCTGTACTCCCGAGGTGAAGCATCACTTCCCTCAGCATTCGGAACTGAATACCTGTTAGAGAGTGAGATGGACTCAGGGGTCTCCTACACTACCTGACTGGTTCTTTTTTACTGCCTGCTGATCACCCATTCCCTCTCTCCCTGCATACTCTAAATCTTTGGGGTGACCACATCTATAACCATGCTGAAGCTGAACAAACTGGTCTATGAGAAGGAAGAATATGTAGGGTTATGGGAAAAAGACAGAGGATGGGATTAGGTGAATTGCTTATTCGGAGAGCCACAGCAGACACGAAGGGCTGAATAGCTCCTCTTTGCTGTAATAATTCTGATTGTTTTATTGCAGGATGATGCCCACGGGGACGCTGTGATGGGGTGTCTCAGATGGGTGTAATGGTGGAGAATGGGGGATCCATGGTGGGAAAGGGAAGTCGTCCTATGGGAACCGGTATCTTAGCAAGGACTCTCCGACAGCCTATCCGGGTGGAAGGCATCCAGGAAATATCCTCCCTGCATCCTTCTCCTCCTCCTCCTGAGGTAGCCTCCGGATTCCTGATGCCAATGCCTGTGTCCTCATGATGATGATGATGTGAATGGTGCAGCAGAACACCATGAACTTTGACACCTGCTCCAGTGTGTACTGGAGGGCCACCCCCGAGCGGTTCAGACATCAGAAACATTGCTTCATCACACCGATGGTCTGTTCCACCATGTTCCTGGTGACTCCATTGCTCACGTTATACACAAGTTAATTGTGTGAGGTTGGTTGACGGTCGGAGGTGGTTTGGGGATGTAGAAACATGAGCGGTGTCTAGAGGGGGATTGTCTTTGTTGCGATTAGCCACATTATTGTTTTCCATGGAGCCCCGAAGTGTTGGGACCGGCTGACTGCTTCAGAATGAAGGTCTGGTGGCTGCTGACAGGATAGTGGACATTCACCAACATGGAGTACTGTGCATGCTCACACACCAACAGTACATTAATGGAGTGAGAGTTTTTCCAGTTCCTGTACATCTCCCCGTTGACATTGGGGCCCCGCAGAGCCACGGACACCATCAGAAATCCCGCTATCCTGACAAAGCCTAGGGATCTCTCATCCTGCTTCTCCCTGCTGAGGGAGTAAATGATGACATCGATGGTCACCCTCACCTCCCAGAATTATCAATGCACAACAGACAGGCCTAGTAACTACTGGTCAGTTCGTGTAACATCAGTGGTAGGTAAGGTTTTAGAAATAATAATCAGGGAAAAAGGACAACACACACTTGGAGAGGTTTGAGTTAATTAAGGATTGTCAACACGGATTTCCAAAAGGCAGATCATGCTTAATGAACTAATGGAATTAATTTCGATCATCAGAGAAGGTTGATGATGGGAATGTGGTGGATGTTGTATACCTGGATGTTATGAAATTATTTGATGAAGAACCAAACAAAAGCTTGATTAACAAAATTGAAGTTCAGGGAATAGCATCCAATTGGATCAAAAATTGTCCAAAGGACAGCAAAAAGAGAAATGTGTGAAATGGTTGTTTTTCAGACTGGAGGATGGTAGACAGTGATGTTCCCCAAGGATCAGTGCTCGGAACGCTGATCTTTTTTTCCTTGATATATATAAATGACTTGTACCTTGGAATGCAGAGTAGAGTTTCAAAATTTTCCGATGATACCAATCTTGTAGGTGTGGTAAACAGGGGGGATGATACAAACCTTCTGCAACAGGACATTGATAGGCTGGCAGAATGGACAGAGAAGTGGCAGGTGGAATTTAATACAGAGGAGTGTGAGGTGATGTATTTCGTCAGAAGGAATAGGAAGGCAATATAGACTCAATGACACAGTTCTGAACGTTGTGCAGGAATAGAGGGACCTGGGCCTCCATATGCATTCGTCTTTGAAGGTACCAGGAAATATAAGGAGGGTGTTTAGCAAAGCATATCAGATCTTGGGCTTCATCATTAGAGGCAAAGATACAAAAGCAGGGAAGTTATGCTGAAACGTTATAAAGCTTTGGTAAGGCCCCACCTGGAGAACTTTGTCCAGTTCTGGTCACCACACGTTACGAAGGACGTGAAGGTCCCTGACAGGGTGCAGAGGAGATTTAACAGAATGGCTCCAGTGATGGCGGGGCTTTAGTTACAAGGTTTGAGAAAGGACGTTCGAGGACTCGTCTACTGAGGTAGTATGAGCCGAGGTTAGAAACAGGAGAGGTGAGGTCACCCTGTTGGGAGTCTTTTATAGACCTCCGAATAGTTCCAGAGATGTAGAGGAAAGGGTAGCGAAGATGATTCTCCACAGGGGCGAGAGTAACAGGGTAGTTGTTATGGGGGACTTTAACTTTCCAAATATCGACTGGAAATACTATAGTTCGAGTACTTTAGATGGGTCACTTTTTGTCCAGTGTGTGCAGGAGGGCTTTCTGACACAGTATGAAGACAGGCCAACCAGGGGCGATGCCACATTGGATTTGGTACTGGGTAATGAACCTGGCCAGGTGTTAGATTTAGATGTAGGTGAGCACTTTGGTGATAGTGATCACAATTCGGTTAGGTTTGCCTTAGAGATGGGCAGGGACAGGTATATACCGCAGGGCAAAAATTATAGCTGGGGGAAAGGAAATTATGATGCGATTAGGCAAGATTTAGGATGCGTAGGATGGGGAAGGAAACTGCAGGGGATGGGAACAATCGAAATGTGGAGCTTATTCAAGGAGCAGCTACTACGTGTTCTTGATAAGCATGTACCTGTGAGGCAGGGAGGAAGTTGTCGTGAGGGAGCCGTGGTTTACTAAAGAAGTTGAAGCGCTTGTCAAGAGGAAGAAGAAGGCTTATGTTCGGATGAGACGTGAAGGCTCAGTTAGGGCACTTGAGAGTTACAAGCTAGCCAGGAAGGATCTAAGGGGAGAGCTAAGAAGAGCAAGGAGAGGACACGAGAAGTCATTGGCGGATAGGATCAGGGAAAACCCGAAGGCTTTCTTTAGGTATATCAGGAATAAAAGAATGACTAGAGTTAGATTAGGGCCAATCAAGGATAGTAGTGGGAAGTTGTGTGTGGAATCAGAGGAGATAGGGGAAGTGTTAAATGAAAATTTTGCGTCAGTATTTACAGTAGAGAAAGAAAATGTTGTCGAGGAGAATACTGAGATTCAGGCCACTAGGCTAGATGGGATTGAGGTTCACAAGGAGGAGGTGTTATCAATTTTGGAAAGTGTGAAAATAGATAAGTCCCCTGGGCCAGATGGGATTTATCCAAGGATGCTCTGGGAAGCTAGGGAGGAGATTGCAGAGCCTTTGTCCTTGATCTTTATGTCGTCATTGTCGACAGGAATAGTGCCGGAAGACTGGAGGATAGCAAATGTTGTCCCCTTGTTCAAGAAGGGGAGTAGAGACAGCCCTGGTAATTATAGACCTGTGAGCCATACTTCGGTTGTGGGTAAAATGTTGGAAAAGGTTATAAGAGACAGGATTTACAATCATCTTGAAAAGAATAAGTTCATTAGCGCCAGTCAGCACGGTTTTGTGAAGGGTAGGTCGTGCCTCACAAACCTTATTGAGTTTTTCGAGAAGGTGATCAAACAGGTGGATGAGGGTAAAGCAGTGGATGTGGTGCATATGGATTTCACAAAGGCGTTTGATAAGGTTCCCCACGGTAGGCTATTGCAGAAAATACGGAAGTATGGGGTTGAAGGTGACTTAGATCTTTGGATCAGAAATTGGCTAGCTGAAAGAAGACAGAGGGTGGTGGTTGATGGCAAATGTTCATCCTGGAGTTTAGTTACGAGTGGTGTACCGCAAGGATCTGTTTTGGGGCCACTGCTGTTTGTGATTTTTATAAATGACCTGGAAGAGGGTGCAGAAGGGTGGGTTAGTAAATTTGCGGATGAAACTAAGGTCGGTGGGTTGTGGATAGTGCCGAAGGATGTTGTAGGGTACAGAGGGACATAGATAGGCTGCAGAGCTGGGCTGAGAGATGGAAAATGGAGTTTAATGCGGAAAAGTGCGTGGTGACTCACTTTGGAATGAGTAACAGGAATGCAGAGTACTGGGCTAATGGGAAGATTCTTGGTAGTGTAGATGAACAGAGAGATCTTGGTGTCCAGGTGCATAAATCCCTGAAAGTTGCTACCCAGGTTAACAGGGCTGTTAAGAAGGCATATGGTGTGTTAGCTTTTATTAGTAGGGGGATCGAGTTTCGGAGCCACGAGGTCATGCTGCAGCTGTACAAAACTCTGGTGAGACCGCACCTGGAGTATTGCGTGCAGTTCTGGTCACCGCATTATAGGAAGGATGTGGAAGCTATGGAAAGGGTGCAGAGGAGATTTACTAGGATGTTGCCTGGTATGGAGGGAAGGTCTTACGAGGAAAGGCTGAGGGACTTGAGGTTGTTTTCGTTGGAGCGAAGGAGGAGGAGAGGTGACTTAATAGAGACATATAAGATAATCAGAGGGTGAGATAGGGTGGATAGTGAGAGTCTTTTTCCTCGGATGGTGATGGCAAACACGAGGGGACATAGCTTTAAGTTGAGAGGTGATAGATGCCGGACAGAAGTCAGAGGTAATTTCTTTACTCAGAGTAGTAGGGGCGTGGAACGCCCTGCCTGCAACAGTAGTAGACTCGCCAACTTTACGGGCATTTAAGTGGTCATTGGATAGACATATGGATGAAAATGGAATAGTGTCGGTCAGATGGTTTCACAGGTCGGCGCAACATCGAGGGCCGAAGGGCCTGTACTGCGCTGTAATGTTCTAATTCTAATTCTAATGGTTAGTTTGGAGAAGATGGAGTTGGTCTCCCTGGAGTAAAGGAGACTGAGAGAGATTTGATAGAGGTGTACAAGATTATGATAGGCTTAGATACGATTGACAAGGAAAAACTGTTCCCATTAACTGATGAAACACAGATTCGGGGACACAGATGGAAGGCTTTGGGTAAGAGATGCAGGGGGAATATGAGCAAGAACGTTTTTCCACAGTGGATGGTAATGAGCTGGAACTCACTGCCCATGAGGGTGGCCGAGACAATCAATGATTTCAGAAGGAATCTGGATGGACAGCTGAAGGAAATGAACTTGCAGGGATACGGGGATTGAGTGGGGGATTGGGACTGACTGGATCGTTCCAGAGAGAGCTGGCATGGAGGGGCCGACTGGCCACCTTCTGTGTCGTAAATATCTCTATCACTCTCTGTGACTCTATGTTGGATATGTCTCCTGCTCCTGTTTGGAAAGATCCAGAAACATAGAAGTTCAATGAAACTGTGACCTTAACGGCCACTGACAGCTCTGTCCTCACCCTGGTGTGAGGCTCCAGGTTGTGTTACAGGAGGTGACACAGCTCTGTGACCACCTCCTTATTGAATCAGAGTCACCTCACACATTGCTCCTGGGTCAGGTGTAGGTAGGAAAAGTGCTCTTGGAAAAGCAGGGGTGAGTAGGGCAGAGCCCCCCACTCCTCCCTCTTTACAGAGCCTCCCCTCTCTGCAGCCTCTGCTCCATTTGTTGTTCATGTTACAGACCCAGAGACACTGTAACTACAGTCGCCATTGCTTGCCAAGACCTGGGTCACCAAATCCTCTGTCCTCCCTGCATGTCTGCAGCAGCTCACAACATAATCTCCAGAAAACCATCCACAGAACCGCCACTAACATTACAATAGCAGAAGTAAGTCAAAAGCCCCTCACCTGTAAGTTGGACGCCTGGTCCTTTTAAATAACACGAGAGGGGGTTCCTCGTGCTGCTAAATGTATGTTCAGCTGAGAGTGACTAACACAGGTGGTCAGTGGACATGCACAGACCAAGTTTCAAAGAAGTACATCAAAGCTGTCGGAATGGCTGATCTACGTCAATGCAAACCCTTCCTCACACGAACAGCACATGCATGGTATACCCAGGCTAGGTCCCTGCCCAGCACGGGGCACCACCAGGGAGAGATAGAGAGGGAAGGAAATTCACTTTAAAGGGGGACATGGAAACAGATTTGAAGGCAAAGGTTTTTCTAGAATATGGCAATGTACAGGGGAATTGGACTAATGGAGGGGTGAGGCCATGGAGGGAGTTCAAACACAAGAATGAGAATATTAAAATTAAGATGCTGCCAGACCTGGAGCCAATGTAGATCAGTGAGCACAGGGGTGATTGGTGATCGGGATTTGGTGTAAGTTAGAATACAGGCAGTGGAGTTCTGGATGGGCTGTGGTTTACATATATTTATAACTGGGAGGGTGACCAGGATAGAATTGGAATAGTCAAGTGTGGATTTAACAATGACAGGGATGAGGGTTTATGCAGCAAATGGGCTGAGGCAGAGGTGGTGATGGGTGATATTACAGAGGTGGTAGTAGGTAGGGTTGGTGATGGAAAGAATACGGAGATGAACTCAGCTCAGGTTTAAATATAACAGATGTTGTAATCAGTCTGGTTTGCCTCAGATATTGGGCAGGGTGGGGTATGCTGTTGACTGATTGGAGATGGACTTCGTGATGGAGATCAATTACATTGGCTTCAGTCTTCCCAAAATTTGCATTGCAGAACAGCATTTCAGTGAAATAGGGTTTACAGATCTCCTAGCCTGAAATAGAGACAGCAACAGCAGCAAAGATGAGAGAGTAAATGACAAGAACTGTAATACAGTGAGAAATGGTTTATCGAGCTCATAGCTGGAGATATTCACCAGGAATACAACGGCAGCAAGAAGGGCAGAGTAAATGACAGGAGCAGTAATAAACTTAAACATGGCTTATAGAATTAATAGCTTGATAGAGGGACTTACCAGGGACACCAATAGCAGCCAGGATGGGATAATAAATGTATTGAATAATAATCAGTGCACGATAGATACGAGTGTTTAATGAGTACCGATCATAATATGTAGAAAGATAGTAAAGCTCCGAGGATAAACTCCTGTCCATTGTTGTAACATTCCAATCTATTGTTCTCAGTCGCTGTCCAATTGTTGTAACATTCCAATCTACTGCTCTCAGATTCTGATCCATTGTTTTAACATTCCGATCTATTCTCCTCAGATTCGAATCTATCCTCTCTCTCTCTCTCTCAGACGCTGCTGATCTCTGTTAGTGCTAATTTTCCCGCTAACACTATGATATAACACATTGAAAGGAATCCCTTATTAATAGAAGATGGAAAACTTCCAGTGACACAATTAGGGTCCATGGAGACTGACATTAATTACAGTCACTGAACAAACAGATTCAGTTAACCCTTTTCAATCCAATAATTTTTGTACCACAATAAACCCGACCATTTACCCGGTCTGGATGTGGAGAATGATGGTTGCTGTGGGAAGCATTGGTGGTAATAGCAGAGGCATTGGCCAGAATTTTCCAATCCCCCTTAGATAGAGGCGTGATGACAGAATTCCACAGGCTCACCACTCTCTGGGTGAAAACATTTCTCCTCATCTCAGTCCTGAAAGTTTTATCCTTAGACTATGACCCCTGGATCTGGACTCCCCCACCATCGGGAACATCCTTCCTTCATTTGTCCTGTCAAGCCCTGTTAGAATTTTATGGATTTCTATGAGATCCCTCCTCACTCTTCTGAACTCCAGCGACTTTAATCCGAACTGACTCAATCTCTCCTCATACGTCAGTCCCGCCATCACAGGAGTCAGTCTGGTTTTCCTTCGCTGCACTCCCTCAATAGCAAGAACATCCTTCCTCAGATAAGGAGACCAAAACTGCACATAATATTGCCGCTGTGGCCTTACCAAGGCCCTGTATAATTGCAGCAAGACATCCCTGCTCCTGCACTCGAATCCTCTCGCTATGAAGGCCAACATACCATTTGCCTTCTTTACTGCCTGTTGCACCTGCATTCTAACTTTCAGCGACTTATGTACGGGAACACCCAGGTCTCATTGCATCGTCCCCTCTCTCAGTTTATAGCCGTTCAGATATTAATTTGCCTTGCTGATTTTGCTACCAAAGTAGATAACCTCACATTTATCCGCATTGTACTGCATCTGCCATGCATTTGCCCACTCGCTCAACCTGTCCCTATAACTCTGAAGCCTCTCTGCATCCTCCTCACAACTCACCCTCCCACCCAGTTTTGTGGCATCTGAAAATTTGGACATATTACAATTAGTTCCCTCATCTAAATCATTAATATATATTGTGAATAGCTGGGGTCCTAACACTGATCCCTGTGCTACCCCACGAGTCACTGCCTGCCATTCAGAAAAAGACCGGTTTACTCCTACACTTTGTTTCCTGTCTGCCAACCAATTTTCTATTCATCACAATACATTACCCCCAATCCCATGCGCTTTAATTTTACACCCTAATCTCTTATGTGGGACTTTGTTGAGAGCATTCTGAAAGTCCAAATAAACACATCCACTGGCTTTCCGTCATCAACTTTACTAGTTACATCCTCGAAGAATTCCAGTAAATTTATCAAGCATGATTTCCCTTCCGTAAATCCATGATGACTCTGTCCGATTCTACCACTGTTCTCCAAGTGCTCTGCTATAAAATCTTTGATAATGAACTCTGGAATTTTCCCCACTTTCGACGTCAGGCTGACTTGTCTCTAATTCCCTGCTTTCTCTATACCTCCCTTTTTAAATAGTGGGGTTACGTTACCTACCGTTCAAACTGTAGGAGCTGTTCCAGAGTCTATAGAATCTTGAAAGATGACCACCAATGCATCCACTATTTCTTGGCCCACTTACTTAAGTACTCTGGGATGTAGATTATCAGGCCCTGGGGATTTATCCGCCTTCAATCCCATCAAATTCCCCAACACAATTTATCTATCAATAATGACTTCATTCAGTTCCTCTCTCTCACTAAGCCCTGTGTTCCCCAACATTTCTGGTATGATATTTGTGTTCTCCTTTGTGAAGACAGAACCAAAGTATGCATTTAGTTGGTCAGCCATTTCTTTGTTCCTCATAATAAATGTCCCTGTTTCTGACTGTAAGGGACCTATATTTGTCTTAAACAATCCTTTCCTCTTCACATACCTATAGAAAACTTTACAGTCAGTTTTTATGTTCACTGCAAGCTTGCTCTCGGACTTTATTTCCCCCTTTTTAATAAATTCCTTGGCCTTCCTTTGCTGAATTCTAAACTGCTGCCAATCCTCAGGTCTCTTGTTTATGCTGGCGAATTTGGATGCCTCTTCCTTGGATGTAATACTATCTCTAATTTTCCTTGTAAGCCATGGATTGGCTACCTTTCGCGTTTTACTTTTGTGCCAGAAGAGAGCAAACAATTATTGTGTTCATCCATGCACACTTTAAATGTTTGCCATTGCCTATCCACCGTCATCACTTTAAATAACGTTTCCCAATCCATCATAGCCAACTCGCGCCTCATAAGTTCGCAGTTTCCTTTATTAAGATTCAGGACCCTCGTCTCAGAATCCATTAGGTCACTCTCCACTTTGATGAAGAATTCTATCATATTATGGTCGCTCAACCCCAAGGGATGTCACACAACTAGATTGTCAATTATTCCTTTCTCATCACACAAGACCTAGTCTAGTATGGCCTGTTCTCTAGTTGGTTCCTCAATGTATTGGTCCAGAAAACCATCCCGTATATACTCCCTGAATTCCTCCTCTACGGTATTGTGACCAATTTGATTTACCCAATCTATATGCAGATTAAAATAACCCATAATTACAGATGTTCCTTTATCGCATACATCTCTAATTTCCTGTTTAATGCCATTTCCAAGATCGCCACTATGGTTTGGGAGGCGGTGGCGCATTGGTACTGTCACTGGACTCGTAACCCACAGACGCAGGTTATTGCTCTGGGGGGCATGAGTTCAAATCCCACTACAGCAGAAGGTGGAATTTGAATTCAATTAATAAAAATCTGAATTAAAAAGCTAGTCTAATGATGGCCATGAAACCATTGCTGATTGCTGTAAAAACCCATCTGGTTCACTAATGTCCTTTAGGGAAGGAAATCTGCTGTCCTACCTGGTCTGGCCGACATGTGACTCCAGACTAACAGCAATGTGGTTGACTCCTGCATGCCCTCTGAAAAGGCCTAGCAAGTCACTCAGTTGTATCTAACTGCTATGAAGTCAATAAAAAGGAATGAAAAACTCCCTTCCGAACAGCACAGTGGGTGTACTTACCCCACATGGTCTACAGCGGTTCAAGAAGGCAGCTCTTCTCAAGGGAAATTAGGGATGGGCGATAAATGCAGGCCTGGCCAGTGGCGCCCACATCCCATGATGAATAAAAAAACATATACTACCCCCACTAACGTTTGTTGCCCCTTCGTGTTTCTCAGCTCTTCCTATACAGATTAAATATTGTCAGAGCTAATATCTTTCCTCACTATTGCGTTAATTTCCTCTTTAACCAGCAAGGCAACTCCACCGGGGGTGGAAATACGCCGTGTTACTGATGGTGTGAATATTTGGTAGGAAGCTCATCCCAAGACATCCCAAGGTTAACTATGTAACCAATTGTGTGAACAGTTTGCCTTGCAGTCAAACATTTACAAAGGAGAGGGATGCCGGGTGTAGTTAGGAAATCTTTGGAACAGAGACAGAAAATAATGACATCGGTCTTCTCAATATTTAATTGGCATTGCAGATGTGTGATGCAATACAATTTCGAAGGATAAATGACCAGAGACAATGCAAGTTAAATGGTACAACGATAAAGGTGGTGAAAGAACAGACACCTGGGATGGTTGTACACAAATCGTTGAAGGTGGCAGGAAAGGTTAACTAAACAGTTAATAAATACACAGGAACCCAGGTTTTATAAATAGAGGCAAAAAGAACAAAAGCAAGGACATTATGTGAAACATATATAAAATAATAGTTCAGCTGCACCTGGAGTCTTGTGTCGAATACTGGGAACCACACTTTAGGAAGGAAATGAAGCCTTCGGAGAGGGGACAGAACTGTTTTATTAGAATTTGTCCAGGCATGAGGGATTACAGTTATGTAGCTGGGTTTGTTCTGCTTAGAGCAGAGAACTTTCAGAGGAGATTTGATTAAGGTGTTTAACATTAGGAAGGGTTTAGATAAATTAAATAAAGAGAAACTGTTTCCAATGTCCAAGGGACCGGTAATCAGAGACACAGATTTATGGCGATTGGTAAAAGAAGCAGACATGAGGGTTTTGCTTCTGAGTGGTTTGGATTTGGAATGAACTGTCTGATAGGCTGATGGATACAGATTCAATAATAGATCCCAAAAGGGAATTGGATAAATACCTGATGCAGAAAAAATGTTAGGAGTTAGTGAAAGAGTCAGGGAGTGGGAGTAACTGGATTGCTCTTTGAAAGGGCCAGCACTGACTTGATGGGCAGAATGACATCATTCAGGTTGTGCGATGCTATCATTCTGTGATGGTTCCCACCTGGACTTTCACAATTTTCCTATCCTTTCAACAGATGTTTGATGAAGTACCACATAACAGCCGTGTTAACGAATTAGAAACACATGGGATTAAAGGACCAATATCAGCCGTGGCTCAGTTTGTATCTCTCTCCCCTTTCAGATTCGAGGATCAAGTGTCACTGCAGGACTTGATCACAAGGATCAAGGCTGACATTGCAGTGCAGCACTGAGGAAGTGTTGCACTGTCAGAGGTGCCGTCCTTTGAACAAAAAGTTAAGCCAAGCCCCACCTGCACTAAAATAAAAGCAAAAGGACTCTCAGGTGGAAGTTAAAGATCCCATTGGATTATTTCGGAGAAGCAGAGGGGAATTATCCCCAGTGCCCTGGTCAAGATTTACCATTCAATCAACATCACAAAAACAGATCTGATCATCATTACATTGCTACTTGTGGGATCTTACAGTGCAGAAATTGTCTGCCTGTTTCCCACATTACAAGAGTGACTACGCTTTAAAAAGTTCTGATTGTGTGTCAGATGCTTTGTGACGTCTGATGGCCATGAAAGGCACTATATAAATGCAGCTTTTTAAAAAAATCAATGCCAGCATGCAGGAAATTATCTCAGTGACAGAAAGCATAGAGTAGTGGAGAATGGTTATTGTTCAGTCTGGAGGGAAGTACACAGTGGGGTTCCCCAGTGTCACAGTCGGGATCACTGTTGCTGTATGTTATTGCCGTTGGGTTGTGTACAGGGGGGATAATGTCAACGTTTTCAGATGGACATAAGCGCAGAAATGTTAATAAACAGTGAGAAGGATAGTAACAGACTTCAGGAAGACGGAAACTGACTGGTGAAATGGACAGGAACATGACAGATATAATTTAACACAGTGAAGTGTGAAGTGAGACATTTGGGTAGGAAGTATGAGGAGAAACAATATAAACTAAATGGTACCATTATAAAGTGGGTGGAGGATTAGAGAGACTGGGGGTGGACACACACAGAGATCTTTGAAGGTAACATGTAGTGTCCTCGGTGTTAGAGAGTAATACAGAGTAATAAAATTCAGGAGGAAATGCTGATCTTTATACATCATTGTATAGGTCCCAGCTGGAGAATTGTGTCTAATCCTGAGCACCATACTTTGATAAGGATGTCAAGGACTTAGTGAAGATACAGAGGTGATTTCCTGGAATGGTACCAGGGATCTGGGAATTCAGTTATGTGGAGAGATTGGAAAAGCTGGGATTGTTCTCTTTAGAGCAGTGAAGGGCAAGAGGAGATTTAATATAGAATTCAAAATCATGAGGGGTTTTGATAGAGTATTTAATGTGAAACTGTTTCCAGTGTCAGAAAGTTCAGTGTTAAGAAGACACAGATTGAAGGTAATTGACAAAGAAGCAGAGGTGAAATGAGGAGAATTTTCTTACACAGCAACTTGTTGGGATCTGGAATTCACTGCCTAAAAACATGGTGGAAGCAGATTCAATAATATTTTCAGAAAGAAATTTAACAAATACACGAAAAGAAAAAATAAATGGGAGTCTGTGGAAAGAGGATGGGATAGGAACTAATTAAACACCTCTCTCACAGAGACAACACTGACACAATGGAGCGAATAACCTCCTTCTGTGCTACATAAATCTCTGATTCTGAGAGTAAGAGACAGAGAATGAAGAGAAAGGGAGAGAGAGAGTGAGAGGGTGAAAAGGGGAAAGGGAAATAGAGACAGAGTGAAAGAAAACTTTGCACCCGTTTTCGGGCGTAGGGATTGTGATTCGTGATCTTTCCATGCCCGTTCCTGTTGAGGCAGGTGACACACAAACTTCATGCTGCCTCCTCATTGCCATGAATTCTACGTGACCCCCAGGGTGAACTACCCTGCTCACTGTCTGCACATTTAACAGGAATCTAACTGAATGTGAGGCTGGCATGTGTTTCAGCCAGGATTCAGCTCTTAAAGGCAGTCTGTCCCTCTTAAAGAGAAGCTGCAGAGATTCACAGGAGGCTGCTGTTGCTGACTGTGAATGCTGCAATTGGAGACAAGGTAAATGGAACAATAGGACAGAGAGAGGTCTCTGCGGTTCATGGATGAGGTGCTAGATGCCTTAGTCATGACGGGTGACAGGAGAAGAGAGCCCATGTCTCTGTGGGGTGGGGTGGAGACCCTCAAGCAACGCCCTCCTCAGGGAATGGGAGCAGTTGGCCAGGGAGGTCAATGCAAGAGGTCTGGCACCGAGGACCTGGCAGCAGAGCCAGAAGAAGTTTAATGAGCTCACAAGGGTGGTCAATGTCACTGAATTCATCACCACATGACATCTCCTACCCACAACACCACCAACCTCTCATACTGCTCAATGTACCACACCCCCATCACTCACCCATCAGCAGTCCCTAAACTCAGTACTCACACTCAACATTCACGTACACCCGCTCACCATCACACACCTTCCACTGATACCAGCCTCACACCCACCTCTCACTGCCTCCACATACCTCCAGCTATTCAGCTATGGTAGGCACATCACCCAAACACAGAGCAACACAATCACTGACATTCTGCTCTCTCTCTTACAGGAGAAGGTGACCCATAATCACAGGGAGCAGCAGTGAACCGATGGCTGCCAGACATTCATTCATCCCCTGAGCCTGAGGGAGGAGATGGTTCTCCATATCATGGGACCGGCTGTGACAGAGCCCGTAGCATCCGGCATCACCGACAGCATTCAGCATGATGCTATGTTCCTGCCTTATGTCCCTTCTTAACTCCCACCTCCCCTCATCCTGCTGTCTGGAATGACCTACAAGTTGTAGACATTGATAGTGTCATAAAGTCATTGAGTTATTTTGAGCACAGAAGGAGGCCATTCGGCTCATCGTGTCCATGCTAACGCTCCACGGAACTGTCCAGTGGGTGCCACACTCCCCCCCAACCCCCGCACCCCCCGCATGATCCCCGTATCTCTGCAAGTCTATTTCACTCAGATGGCCAACCAATTTCCTCTTGAAGTCATTTTTTTTGTCTCCTCATCCACCACCCTTGTGGGCAGCGAGTTCCAGGTGATTAATACCAACTGTGTCAAAAGGTTTTTCCTCATATTCCCCCTTCATCTTCAGACCAAAACCTTCAATTTGTATCCCCTAGTCTTTGAATCATTTGTTAATCGGAACAGTCTTTCCTTGTCTAACTGATCTAAGTGAGATTAACAGCCTGAGTAACAGGAACCAGAGAGTAGTGATGAACAGTTATTTCTCAGATTGGAGGAAGGTTTATAGTGGGGTTCCCCAGGGGTCGGTGATAGGGCCACTGTTTTTCTTGATCTATATTAATGACCTGTACTTTGATCTACAGGGCACAATTTCAAAATTTGCAGCCTACAGAAAACATGGCATTATTGTGAACAAAGAGGAGGATAGTGATGGACTTCAAGAGGACAGAGATAGGCAGGTGGAATGGGAGGACACGTGGCAAATGAAATTTAATGTGGAGACGTGTGAAGTGATTCATTTTGGCTGCAAGACCGCGAAGAAGCAATAGAAAATAAAGGATACAATTCTAAAGGGTATGCAGGAGCAGAGAGACCTGGGGGCTATATATGATCCTATTGTTGGAGGTGGCAGGCAGGTTGAGAAAGCAGTCAGTAAGGCATTCAGAATCCTGGGTTTAATAAATAGAGAGAGAGAGTACGATAGCAAGGAAGCTTTGATGAAACTTTATAAAACACTGCCTCAGTCTCAGCTGGAATATTGTGTCCAGTCCTGGGCATCACAGTTCAGGAAGGTTGTGAAGGCATTAGAGAGAGCGCAGCAAAGATTTATGGGAATAGATTCAGGAATGAGGAATTCTGTTCTATGGATAGATTGGGGATGCTGGGGCTGTTCTGCTTGAAGAAAAAGTGAAGAGGAGATTTGACAGAAGTGTTCAAAGTTATAAGGGATCTGGAATGGGTGGATAGGGAGAAACTGTTGCCATTGGCGGATGCACCAAGATCAGATGACACTGATTTAAGGTGATTGGTTGAAGAACTAAAGGTGACATGAGGATAAACACAGTGAGTGGTTAGAATCTGGAATGAACTGCCTGAGAGTGCGGTGGAGGCAGATTCAAGCGTAATTTTCAAAAGGTAATTGGATAATTATCTGAAGATAAAAAAATGCAGGTCTTTGGGAAGAGGCAGGGGCAGTGGGAGGAGCTGCGTGACTTTCACAGAGATCCAACATGGACATAAAGGGGCGAATGGACTCCTACTGTGCTGTAACAATCCTATGAGACTGTGACTCGCTACGTGCAGATTCCGGCTCTACACCAGCCTCGAAGGTACACGCAGTGTAAATATTTGAGCTGGTGACTGTGAGTATCAGACCACGTGATGGGGATTCACCATCAGTGCTGTGCTGCTGCTCTCTCTCTGTCTCCTGGAGCTGCTGTGACTGGGAAGCTGGTAGTTTTGGGTTATCATTGGAAAGTATGAAACCATCTGCTTCACGAATGTCCTTTAGGGAAAGAAATCTGCTGTCCTTACCTGGTCTGGCCGACATGTGACTCCGGACCCACAGCAATGTGGTTGACTTTTAACTGCCCTCTGAAATGGCCTAGTAAGCCACTCAGTTCAAAGGCAAATCGGGATGGGCAGCAAATCCTATTCTTGACAGTGACACACAAATTCATGGAAGAATAAAAAAAAAGATCATAAGGTTTGGGGTGAGGAATTGTGGTGGGACGGAAAGCAGGACGGCCATGGTTCCATGACTGGAGTCTCAAAATTTCCGATGACACAAAATTTGGAGGAGGGCAAAAAATCAGGATGATATGAAGCACCTGCAACAGGACACAGACAGGCAAGCGGACTGGGCAGACTACTGGCAGATGGAATTTAATAGAGAGGAGTGTGAGGTGATGCATTTTGGCAGTAGGAATAGAGAGAGGTTACATAGACTAATAGTACAGTTCTAAAGAGTGTGCATGAGCAGATAAACCTGCCGGAGGATTGATCTGTGAAGGTAACAGGACATATTGAGAATGGTCAGCAAAGTATATGGGATTTGGGTTAAAAACAGAGGCATTGAGGACAAAAGCAGGGACGTATGCTGAACATTTACAGAACATTGGTTAGGCTCCAACTGGAATATACTGTCCAGTTCTGGTCACCACACGTGGGGAAGGGTGTGAGTGTCCTTGAGAGGGGGAGTGGAGGTTAGATACAAGGTTAGTTTAGAAAATGTGCCTTTGTTTGCCTTCGAACAAAAGAGATTGAATGGAGATTTTATCGAGGTGTATGAGATTATGACAGGCTTAGATAAGTTAGACAAGGAAAACTGTCCCTTTTAACTAATAGTACAAGGACTAGGGACATAGATAGAACGTTTGGGCAAGAAATTCAGGGAGAATATGGGGAAGAACTTTTTTGTTTTACATAGCGAGTGGTAATGATCTGGAACTCACTACCCACAATGGTGGTGGAAGTGGAGACGAACAATGATTTCCAGAAGAAACCGGATGGACAGTTGAAGGAAAGAAACTTGCTGAAACACGGGAATTGAATGGGGGAATGGGACTGACTGGATTACTCTGCAGAGAGACAACATGGTCTCAAACTGTACCATAAATCACTCCATGACTCCAGCACCAGTCAGAGTGAGAGCAGTGTGTACAACCTACACTATGTCCAGCAGCAACTCATCAAGCCTCCTTAGACAGCACCTTCCAAATCCGCGACCTCTACCACCTGGAAGGACAAGTGCAGCAAATGCATGGGAACACCACCAGCTGCACGTTCCCCTTCAAGTAACACACCATCCTGACTTGGAACTATATCGCCGTTCCTTCACTGTCGCTGGGTCAAATTCCTGGAACTCCCTTCCTAACAGCACTGTGGGTATACCTACCCCACATGGACTGCAGCGGTTCAGAAGGCAGCTCACCACCACCTTCTCAAGGGTAACTAGGAATGGGCACCAAATACTGGTCTAGGCAGCGACGCCCACATCACATGAATGAATAACAAATGCTGCAGCCACTGGGGTAGCAATGTATAGAAGCACTAGGCAAGACTGGCTGGATGGCATCCAGGAAATATCCTCCCTGCCTCCTCCTTCTCTGCTTCCTGAGGTAACTTTCGGATTCCTGGTCCCAATGCCCGTGTCCTCATGATGGTGATGATATGAAGGGTGCAGCAGAACACCATGAGCTTGGACACCTGCTACACTGTGTACTGGACGGCTCTGTCTGAGAGTTTCAAACATCGGAAACATTGCTTCATCACACCGTGGATCTGTTCCACCATGTTCTTGCTGGCTGGCAGTGGAAGGTGGGATTTGGGGTGTGGAATCTTGAGCCATGTATGGGGGTGGGGTGTATTAATTGTCTCCCAGTAGGCACATTCTGATTCTCCCTGAAGGCATGAAGACGTTGGGAAAGGCTGACTGCTTCAGAATAGAGGTATGGTGGCTGCTGCCAGGATAGTGGACATTCACCAACATGATGTACTGGGCATGCTCACACACCAACTGTACATTAATGGAGTGAGAGTTCTTCCAGTTCCTGTACCTCTCCCCGTTGATATGCGGGCACCGCAGAGCCACCGACACCATCAGGAATCCCGCTATCCTGACAAAGCCACGGGATCTCTCATCCTACTTCTCCCTGCTGAGGGAGCAGACAGTATAATTCACCTCACCCGGCCTCTGTCACACAATAGATACATCAATGGGCAACCTAAAGAGAGATAATGGAGACGTCACCCGCTCCTGCCTGGAAAGATCCAGATCCATAGAGGTTCAATGAAACAGTGAACTTAACCGTCGCTGACAGCTCCGTCCTCACCCTGGTGTGAGGCTTTAGGTCATGTTACAGGAGATGACACTGCTCTGTGACCACCTCCTTATTGAATCATAGACACCTCTCACACTGCTCCTGGGTTAGGTATAGGTGGAAACAGTGTTCTTGGAAAACCCGGGGTGGTTAGGGCAGAGCCCCCTCCTCCTCCCTCTTGACAGAGCATCCCCTCTCTGCAACCTCTGCTCCATTTGTTGGTCACGTTCGAGACCCAGTGACATTGTAACTACAGTCCCCATACCTCGTTCAGAGTTGGACCACCAAATCCTCTTTCCTTCCTAAATGTCTGCAGCATCTCACAACACAACCTCCAGAAAAACATCCACAGCACCTCCACTAACTTTATAATCGCAGAAGTAAGTCAAAAGATCCTCATCTGTAAGTTGGATGCCTGGTCCTTTTAAATAACACTAGAGGGGGTTCCTCGTACTGCGGAATGCATGTTCAGCTGAAAGTGACTAATGCAGGTGGTCAGTGGACATGTACAGACAAAGCTGGAAAGAGAAAGAACAAGAACAAAGAACAAAGATCAGTACAGCACAGGAACAGGCCATTCGGCCCGCCAAGCCAGCGCCGATCTTGATGCCTGCCTAAACTAACACCTTCTGCACTTCCGGGGCCCATATCCCTCTATTTACTTCCTATTCATGTATTTGTCAAGGTGTCTCTTATACGTCGCTATCGTATCTGCTTCCACTGCCTCCCCTGGCAGCACGTTCCAGGCACTCACCACTCTCTGTGTAAAAAACTTGCCTCGCACATCCTCTCTAAACTTTGCCCCTCGCAACTTAAACCTATGTCCCCGAGTAACTGACTCTTCCACCCCGGGGAAAACTTCTGACTATCCACTCTGTCCATGCCGCTCATAACTTTGTAAACTTCTGTCATGTCGCCCCTCCACCTCTGTCGTTCCAGTGAAAACAATCCGAGTTTTTCCAACCTCTCCTCATAGCTCATGCCCTCCACACCAGGCAACATCCTGGTAAACCTCCTCTGTACCCTCTCCAAGGCCTCCACGTCCTTCTGATAGTGTGGCGACCAGAATTGCACACAATATTATAAGTGTAGTCTAACTAAGGTTCTGTGCAGCCACAACATGACTTGCCAATTTTTATACTCTATGCCCCGACCGATGCAGGCAAGCATGCCGTATGCCTGTTTGACTTTCCTTATCCACCTGCGTTGCCACTTTCAGTGACATGTGGACCTGTACGCCCAGATCTCTCTGCCTGTCAATACTCCTAAGGGTTCTGTCATTTGCTGTCTACCTCCCACCTGCATTAGACCTTCCAAAATGCATTCACTCACCTTTGTCTGCATTGAATTCCATGTATCATTTCTCTGCCCTAGTCTCCAACTGATCTATATCCTGCTGTATCCTCTGACAATCCTCATCATTATCCGCAACTCCACCAACCTTCGTGTCGTCCGCAAACTGACTAATCAGACCAGCTACATTTTCCTCCAAATCATTTATATATATATATACTACAAACAGCAAAGGTCCCAGCACTGATCCCTGCGGAGCACCACTAGTCACAGCCCTCCATTCGGAAAAACACCCATCCACTGATACTCTCTGTCTTCTGTGACCAAGCCACTTCTGTATCCATCTTGCCAGCTCACCTCTGATCCCATGTGACTTCAGCTTCTGCACCAGTCTGCCATGCGGGACCTTGTCAAAGGCTTTACTAAAGTCCATATAGACAACATCGACCACCCTTCCCTCATCAATCATCTTCGTCACTTCCTCAAAAAACTCAATCAAATTAGTAAGACACGACCTCCCCTTCACAAAACAATGCGTTTTAGTACCACAATAAATTGGACCCGGTCTACATGGGATATATGAGGTTTGTTGAGGGAAGGAGTGGTAGAAATAGTAGAGGCACTGGCCAGAAGCTTCCAATCCTCCTTGGAAATGAAAGTGTTATCAAAGGACTGGAGGGTTGTAAATGTTACACCCTGTTTACAAAAGGAGACATTAGATCAACACAGTAACCTCTGACCAGTCCCTCTAAAGTCGATGGTTGGAAATTTCCAGAGGCCGTAACCGAGTACAAAAATATATCTTTCTTGGATAACATGGGATAATGAATGACAACCAGCACAATAGGTTAATGCAAAATCGCGTCTGATAATCTTGATCAAGTTCATTGATGACCTAACTGTGAGTGTTGATGAGGATAGCGTAGTTCGTGTTATGTATGTGAACTTTCAAAAGGCTTGTGATCAAATAACATTTCATACACTTGTTATGAAAAGTGGAACATATAGATTAATGTGACAGTGATAGTGTGGATATGACACTGACTCAGGGACAGAAAGCAGAGAGAAGTGGTGAACAGACACTGTTCAGACTGGGGGAGGGGGAGTATAAAGGGCTGTTTCTCAGAGGTCGCATTTTGGAAACAGTGCAGCTCCTGACAAATCGATAGATATATAAATGAAAGAGACGTTTATGTAAAAATAAAACAATTTCAACTCTTGCAAATGATATGAAACTCATAACTCAGGGTGGGAAAAATACAGACCACAGAATTATCCAACCTCACAGAACTTTTATTTATTTATTCTGGACTCTATCCAACACAAATTTATTTCTCACTTTGTAATTTATTTGTGTGAGATTCTCGTGCGAATGGGTGCGTGAATGTGGAGCGTATATATTTACGAATTTATTCAGATCCAGTTTAGATTGTTAAGTATAATAAACTCACCTCTTGTTTAAACACGAGAAAACCTGTCTGATTGGTTCTTTCACAATCACAATAATGGTAAAAGGTAAAAAACGCACTGAGATGGTCAGCATGTCCACTGCTAAAATGGAATAAACCTAGTTGTGATCAAATAAAAGATAGGACAAGAAGAGCGCCTGGGACCCCTCCTCACCTGGCTCTATCAGAAATGTGGAGGTTCCAGGGATTGTAACGCAATGACAAACGAGAAATTAGTAGTGTTAAAAATAATTGATCCTGAGAATAAAAATTTAAAATTTCAATGCAGATTTTATTGTGGTTTTCACTGCTAGAGCACCAAAATGTCCACATTCGAAGACAGTACCTTCTGAAGCCAGAGTATACGAATATATGAACATACGAATTAGGAGCAGGAGTAGGACACTCGGACATTCAATAAGATCATGACTAATCTGATTGTAACCGCGACTCCACATTCCCACCTATCCCCGATAACCATGCTTATCAAGAATCTATCTACCTCTGCCTTACAAATATTTAAAGACTCTGCTTTCACTGTCTTTTGAGGAAGAGAATTCCAAAGACACAAATTATTCTCCTGAACTCTATTTTAAATGGGCGACCCATTATTTTAAAATAGTGACCCTTATTTCTAGATACTCCCAGAACGAGAAACATCCTTTCCACATCCACCCTGTCAAGACCCCTCAGGATCATATATGTTTCAATCAATTCGCCTCTGACTCTTGTAAATTTCGGTGGATATAAGTCTCAAATGGCTGAAACAGAAATGTGGAGGTTCTAGAGATCGTAACCCAACGACAAACGAGAAATTGGAAGTGTCAGAG
The DNA here is from genome assembly GCF_036365525.1 of Heterodontus francisci. Taxonomy (NCBI): domain Eukaryota; kingdom Metazoa; phylum Chordata; class Chondrichthyes; order Heterodontiformes; family Heterodontidae; genus Heterodontus; species Heterodontus francisci. Next base: position 3,805,363 of record NW_027141175.1, read on the forward strand.
TCACAGAGTCAAACAGCACAGAAACAGTCCCTTTGGCCCACTGTGTCTGTTTCGGTTATCAAGCCTATCCATTCTAATCCCATTTTCCAGAACTTCGCCCATAACCTTGTAATCTATGGCGTTTCAAATGCTCATCTAAATACTCTTCAATTTTGTGAGTGTTTCTGCATCTACCACCGCTTCCAACAGTCTATTCCAGATTCCAACCACCCTCTGGGTGATTTCCTTTTCCTCAAATCCCCTCTAAACCTCGTGCCCCTTACCTTAAATCAACTCTCCGGGTTACTGACACCGCCGCTATGGGAAAAACGTTTCTTCCTATCTACCCTATCAATGTCCCTCATAATTTTGTATACCTCAATCATGTCCCCCTACCGCCCCACCCCCCCCCCCCCCCCCTCAGCCTTCTCTGCTCTAAGGAAAACAACCCGAGCCTATCCTGTCTCTCTTCATAGCTGAAATACTCCAGCCTATGCAACATCCTGGAGAATCTCCTCTGCACCCTCTCCAGTGCAATCACATCCTTCTTATCGTATGATGCCCAGAACTATACACAGTACTCCAGCTGTGGCCTTACTAGCGTTTTGTACAGCTCCATCATAACCTCCCCACTCTTATATTCTATGCCTCAGCTAATAAAGGCAAGCATTTCATATGCCTTCCTAACTACCTGTGCTGCTGCCTTCGGTGATCTCTGGACAAGTCCACCAATATCCCTTTGACATTCTGTACTTCCCAGCGTGCGACCATCCACTGTATATTCCCTTGCCTTGGTAATCCTCCTAAAATGCATCACGTCACATTTCTCAGGATTAAATTCCATTTGCCGCTTCTCTGCCCATCTTACCAGCCCATCTATATCGTCCTGTAATCTAAGGCTTTCCTCCTCACTATTTATGACACCACCAATTTTTGTGTCATCTGTGAACTTACTGATCATACCTTCTACATTCACATCTAAATTATAGATGTACACTACAAACAGGAATGGTCCCAACACCGATCCCTGTGGTACACCACTGGTCACAGGCTTCCAATCACAAAAACAACCCTCGACCATTACCCTCTGCCTCATGCTAATAAGCCTATTTTGGATCCAATTTGCCAAATTGAGCTGGGTCCCATGGGCTCCTACCTTTGAAACATCGAACATGGGAGCAGGAACAGGCCATTCGGCATTTCGAGCCTGCTCCTCCATTCATTATGATCATGGCTGATCATCCAACTCAGTAACCTGTTCCCGCCTCTCCCCACCGCCCCCCCCCCCACATCCTTTGATCCTTTTCAACCCAAAAGCTATATCTGACTCCTTCTTGAAAACATACTTTGTTTTGGCCTCAACTGCTTTCTGTGTTAGCGAATTCCACTGGCTCACCACTCTCTGGGTGATGACATGTCTCCTCATCTCAGTCCTGAAAGGATAACCCCGTATCTTTAGTCTATGATCCCTGGTTCTGGACTCCCCCACCATCGGGAGCATCCGTCCTTTACGAATTTTATATGTTTCTATGAGATTCCCCCTCACTCTTCTGAACTCTTGTTAAATCTTAACTGACTCAATCTCTTCTCAGACGTCAGTCCCACCATGCCTGGGATCAGTCTGGTAAACCTCCGCTGCATTCGGTCGATAGCAAGAACATCCTTCCTCAGACAAGGAGAACAAAATTTCACACAATATTCCAGGTGTGGCCTCACCGAGGCTCTGTAGAATTGCAGCAAGACATCCTTGCTTCTGTACTCGAATCCTCTCGCTATGAAGGCCAACATACCATTTGCCTTCTTTACCGCCTCTTGCACCTAAAAGCTTACCTTCAGCGGCTGATGTACGAGAACACCCAGGTCTCGTTCCATATTCCCCTCTCTCAGTTTATAGCCGTTCCATATTCCCCTCTCTCAGTTTATAGCCGTTCAGATAATAATCTGCTTTCCTGTTTTTGTTACCGAAGTGATTAACCTCACATTTATCCATATTATACTGCATCTGCCATGCATTTGCCCACTCACTCAACTTTTCCAAATCACCCTGAAGCCACTCTGCATCCTCCTCACAACTCATCCACCCACTTAGTTGTGTGTCATCTGCAAATTTGTACATATTACATTTAGTTCCCTCATCTAAATCATCAATATATATTGTGAATAGCTCGGTTCCCAGCACCAATCCCTGCGGTACCCAACTAGTCACTGTCTGTCATTCAGAAAGAGACCCGTTTAGTCCTACTCTTTGTTTCCTGTCTGACAACCAATTTTCTATCCATCGCAATACACTACCTCCAATCCCATGTGCTTTAATTTTAGACGCTGCACTCTTATGTGGGACTTTGTCGAAAGCCTTCTGAACGTCCAAATAAACCATATCCACTGGCTCCCTCTCATCAACTCTACTAGTTACATCCTGGAAGAATTCTAGTAAATCTGTCAAGCATGATTTCCCTTTCATAAATCCGTGCTGCCTCTGTCCGATTCTACCACTGTTCTGAAAGTGCTCTGCTATAAAATCTTACCCCACTGCCAACGTCAGGCTGCCTGTTTTCTCTCTATCTCCCTTTTTAAAATAGTGGGGTTACATTATCTATCCTCCAATCTGTAGGAACTGCTTCAGAGTCGATAGAATCTTGAAAGATAACCACCAATGCATCCATGATTTCTAGGGCCACTTCCTTAAGTAATCTGGGACTTCTTAAGTACTTCTTAACCCTAGTCCCATGCGGGACCTTATCAAAAACCCTCATCTACACATCTGGTCACCTCCTTGAAAGATTCAGTCAAATTTTGAGATATGATCTCCCTCTGACAAAGCCTGACTATCCCTGATTAATCCCTGCCTCTTCATGTGGAGATTAATCCTGTCTGTCAGATTTTTTCTCCAGTAGTTTCCATACCAATGATGTTAGACTCACTGGCCTGTAATTACATGATTTATCCCTGCTTCTTGAATAATGGTAACACATTCGCTATTCGCCAGTCCTCTGGCACCTCTCCTGTGGCCAGAGAAGTGGTAAAAACAATTGACTCTGAGAAAAAGAAATCATTTCATTGCAGATTTTATTGGGGTTTTCACTGTTAGAACACTAAAATGTCCACATTCGAAGCCAGTACCTTCTGAAGCCAGAGCACACGAACATATGAGCAAAGGAATTAAGAGCAGGAGTAGGCCACTCGGCCCCTCGAGCCTTCTCTGCCATTCAATAAGATCATGGCTAATCTGACTGCAAACTCGACTCCACTATGCCACTTACCCCGATATCCTTTCACCCTCTTTCTTATCAAGAATCTATCTACCTCTGCCTTAAAAAATATTGAAAGACCCTGCTTCCACTTCCTTTTGAGGAAGAGAGTTCCAAAGACCCACGACCCTCTGAGAGAATGCAATTCTCCTCTTTCCTATTTTAAAAGGGCGACCCCTTACTGTTAAATAGTAACCCCGAATTCTAGATTCTCTCTCAAGAGGAAACATTCTATCCACATCCACCCTGTCAAGATCCCTCAGGATCATATATGTTTCAATCAAGTCGCCTCATACTCTTCTATACTGCAGCGGATACAAGCCTAGCCTGCCCATTCTTTCTTCATAAGACAATCCACCCATTTCAGGTATTAGTCTAGTAAACCTTTCCTGAACTGATTCCAATGCATTTGCATCCTTCCTTACATAAGGTGACCAATATTGTACACAATCCTCCAGTTGTGATCTCACCAATGCCCTGTATAGCTGAAGCATAATCTCCTTACTTTTGTATTCAGTTCCCCTCACAATCAACAACATTGCATTATCTTTCGGAAGGAATTGCTGTATGTGAATACCAGCCTTGCACGATTCGTGCACGAGGACACCCAGATCCCTCTGCATCTCAGAGCTCTGCAATCTCTCTCCAAATAGATAATATGCTTCTTTTCACTCTTTCTGTCAAAATGAACAATTTCCCACTTTCCCACATTGTACTCCAATTGCCCACCCACTTAAACTGTCTATATTCCTTTGTAGCCTCCTTCTTTCCTCTTCACAACTTACTTCCCTATCTATCTTTGTGTCATCAGCAAATTTAGAAACCATACCTTCGGTCCCTTCATCCAAATCATTTACATAAATTGTAAAAGGTTGAGGCCCCAGCACAGATCCCTGTGGTACACCACTCGTTACATCTTGCAAACCAGAAAATGACCCATTTTTGCCTACTTTGTTTCCTGTTTGCTCGCAGGACTCGGAGGGCGGAGTTCCAGAGCAGTGAGTATATAAAATAACTTATCTCAGGGATTCACGGAGCAGACTCGGAGGGCGGAGTTCTAGAGCGGTGAGAATATGAAAAAAACTTATCTCGGGGATTCTCGGAGCAGACTCGGAGGGCGGAGTTCCAGAGCGGTGAGTAGATAAAAAAACTTATCTCGGGGATTCGCGGAGCAGAATCGGAGGGCGGAGTTCCGGAGCGTTGGATTCACAGAGTCCGTTCGCTCGGGTGGGAAAAAAAAACTGAAAAAGTGAAGTCACAGGAAAGCTATGACCTGATTGGCTGGTAGGGAATCTGCACCGAATTTGAAAATAAAACTAATAAAATTTGATTAAAACACTGATTAACTAATTAATAAGTAGAGTAACTAAACCAGAGGGAGGAGATTACTGTGTTTAGACAGCATTTAATATTTATTGTAGAAAGTTAGGACCAGGGACCACATAGTGAAGTGTATCATAATTTAGTAAGGATTTAATAAGTATTTATTTATTTTACATCAATTAACTATTTAGTGATAGAAATGTCAGTTAGAGGGGTGCAATGCTTCACCTGTGAGATGTGGGAGGTCCGTGACGCTTCCAGCGTTCCGGGCGACGACATCTACAGGAAGTGTACCCAGTCGCAGCTCCTCACAGACCACATGGATCGGTTGGAGCGGCAACTGGATGCACTTAGGAGCATGCAGGTGGCTGAAAGCGTCATAGACAGGAGTTTTAGTGAAGTGGTTACACCCAAGGTGCAGGCAGATAGATGGGTGATCGTTAGCAGGGGCAGGCAGTCAGTGAAGGATTCCCCTGTGGCTATCCCCCTCTCTAACAGGTATACCGTTTTGAATACTGTTGCGGGGGATGGCCTATCAGGGGAAAACAGCAGCGGCCAGAGCCGTGGCACCACGGCTGGCACTGTTGTTCAGCAGGGAGGGACAAAGCGCAGAAGAGCAATAGTTATCGGGGACTCTATAGTCAGGGGCACAGATAGGCGCTTCTGTGGACGTGAAAGAGACTCCAGGATGGTTTGTTACCTCCCTGGTGCCAGGGTCAAGGATGTATCTGAACAGATAGGGGGCATTCTGAAGGGGGAGGGTGAACAGCCAGAGGTGGTGGTACACATCGGTACCAACGACATAGGCAGGAAGAGTGATGAGGTCCTGCAGTGGGAGTTTAGGGAGTTAGGTAGTAAGTTAAAAAGCAGGACCTCCAGTGTTGTAATCCCTGTGCCACGTGCCAGTGAGGCTAGAAGTAGGAAGATAGTGCAGCTAAACACGTGGCTGAGCAGCAGGTGTAGAAGGGAGTGTTTCAGATATCTGCATTATTGGGCTCTCTTCAGGGACAGATGGGACCTGTACAAGAAGGACGGGTTGCATATAAACTGGAGGGGCACACATATCCTGGCTGCAAGGTTTGCTAGCGTCACTCGGGAGGGTCTAAACTATTGTGGCAGGCGGGTGGGAACCAGAGCAGTAGGACAGCTAGTGAAGTAAATGAGGAGGACATAGTAAATAAGGCCAGTAGGACTTAGAGGAAGAGCAGGCAGGGAGATGTGACTGTGCACAGCGGGACTGGTGACCTGAAGTGCATTTGTTTCAATGCGAGAAGTATAACAGGTAAGGCAGAAGAAATTAGAGTTTAGACTAGTGCTTGGAAATATGATGTTGTTCCTATTACAGAGACCTGGTTAAGGGAGGGGCAGGATTGGCAGCTAAATGTTCCAGGCTTAAGAAGCTTCAGGCGGGATTGAGGGGGATGTAAAAGGGGTGGGGGAGTTGCATTACTGGTTAAGGAGAATATCACAGCTGTACTGTGGGAGGACACCTCAGAGGGGTCATGCGGCGAGGCAATATGGGTGGAGCTCAGGAATAGGAAGGGTGCAGTCACGATGTTGGAGGTTTACTACAGGCCTCCCAACAGCCAGCGGGAGGTAGAGGAGCAGATATGTAGACAGATATTGGAAAGATGTAATGGTAACAGGGTTGCAGTGGTGCGTCATTTTAACTTCCCCAATATTGACTGGGACTCACTTAGTGCTAGGGGCTTGGATGGGGCAGAATTTGTGAGGAGCATCCAGGAGAGATTCTTGAAACAGTATGTAGATAGTCCAACCAGGGATGGGGCCATTCTGGACCTGGCATTGGAGAATGAGCTCGACCAGGTGGTTGAAGTTTCAGTGGGGAAGCAATTCGGGAGCGGTGACCATAATTCCATAAGTTTTAAGGTACTTGTGGATAAGGACAAGAGTAGTCCTCGGGTGAAGGTGCTAAATTGGGGGAAGGCTAATTATAACAATATTAGGCAGGAACTGAAGAATTTAGATTGGGGGCAGCTGTTTGAGGGTAAATCAACATCTGACATGTGGGAGCCTTTGAAGCGTCAGTTCATTAGAATCCAGGACCAGCATGTTCCTGTGAGGAAGAAAGACAAGTTTGGCAAGTTTCGGGAAGCTTGGATAACACGGGATATTGTGAGCCTAGTCAAAAAGAAAAAGGAAGCATTTGTAAGGGCTGGAAGGCAAGGAACAGCGGAAGAACTTGAGGAACATAAGGACAGTAGGAAGGAACTTAAGCAAGGAGCTAGGAGGGCTAAAATGGTTCATGAAAAGTAATTGGCGAACAGGATTAAGGAAAATCCCAAGGCTTTTTATACATATATAATGAGCAAGAGGGTAACCAGGGAAAGGGTTGGCGAACTCAAGGACAGAGATGGGAATCTATGCGTGGAGCCAGAGGAAATGGGTGAGGTGCTAAATGAGTACTTTGCATCAGTATTCACCAAGGAGAAGGACTTGGTGGATGATGAGCCGAGGGAAGGGAGTGCAGATAGTCTCAGTCATCTCATTATCAAAAAGGAGGAGGTGTTGGGTGTCTTGCAAAGTATTAAGGTAGATAAATCCCCGGGTCATGATGGGATCTACCCTAGAATACTGAGGGAGGCAAGGGAAGAAATTGCTGGGGCCTTGACAGAAATCTTTGCATCCTCACTGGCTACAGGGGAGGTCCCAAAGGACTGGAGAATAGCCAATGCTGTTCCTTTGTTTAAGAAGGGGGGTAAGGATAATCCAAGAAATTATAGGCCGGTGAGCCTTACGTCAGTGGTAGGGAAACTATTAGAGAGGATTCTTTGGGACAGGATTTACTCCCATTTGGAAACAAATGAACTTATTAGCGAGAGGCAGCATGGTTTTGTGAAGGGGTGGTCGTGTCTTACTAATTTGATTGAGTTTTTTGAGAAAATGACGAAGATGATTGATGAGGGAAGGGCGGTGGATGTTGTCTGTATGGACTTTAGTAAAGCCTTTGACAAGGTCCCGCATGGCAGACTGGTGCAGAAGGTGAAGTCACACGGGATCAGAGGTGAGCTGGCAAGATGGATACAGAACTGGCTTAGTCACAGAAGACAGAGGGAAACAGTGGATGGGTGTTTTTCTGAATTGAGGGATGTGACTAGTGGTGTTCCACAAGGATCAGTGCTGGGACCTTTGCTGTTTGTAGCACATATAAATGACTTGGAGGAAAATGTAGCTGGTCTGATTTGTAAGTTTGCAGATGACACAAAGGTTGGTGGAGTTGCAGATAATGATGAGGATTGTCAGAAGATACAGCAGGATATAGATCGGTTGGAGACTTGGGCAGAGAAATGGTACATGGAGTTCAATCCAAACAAATGTGAGGTAATGCATTTTGGAAGGTCTAATGCAGGTGGGAGGTATTCAGCAAATGGCAGAACCCTTAGGAGTATTGATAGGCTGAGAGATCTGGGCGTACAGGTCTACTGGTCACTGAAAGTGGCAACACAGGTGGATAAGGTGATCAAGAAGGCATATGGCATGCTTGCCTTCATCGGTCGGGGAACAGAGTATAAAAATTGGCGAGTCATGTTGCAGCTGTACAGAACCTTAGTTAGGCCACACTTAGAATATTGTCTGCAATTCTGGTCGCCACACTGCCAGAAGGACGTGGAGGCTTTGGACAGGGTACAGAGGAGGTCTACCAGGATGTTGCCCGGTCTGAAGGGCATTAGCTATGAGGAGAGGTTGGAAAAACTCGGATTGTTTTCACTGGAACGATGCAGGTGGAAGGGCGACATGATAGAGGTTTACAAAGTTATGAGCGGCATGGACAGAGTGGATAGTCAGAAGCTTTTTCCCAGGATGAAAGATTCAGTTACTCGGGGACATAGGTTTAAGGTGCAAGGGGCAAAGTTTAGAGTGGATGTGCGAGGTAAGTTTTTGACACAGAGGGTGGTGAGTACCTGGAACTTGCTGCCCGGGGAGGTGGCGGAATAGCGACGATTAAGAGACATCTTGACAAATATGTGACTGGGAAGGGAATAGAGGGATATGGGCCCCGTAAGTGCAGAAGGTGTTAGTTTCGGCAGGCATCAAGATTGGCGCAGGCTTGGAGGGCCGAATGGCCTGTTCTTTTGCTGCACTGTTCTTTGTTCTTTGTTCTTGTTCAATCCTCTATCAATGCCAGTGTGTTACCCCCTACACTATTAGCTTTTAATTTCCACATTAACCTTTGATCTGGCACCTGATCAAATGCTTTCTGGAAATCGAAGTGCAGTACATCCACTGGTTCCCCTTTCTCCACAGTACATGTTACTACTTCGAAGAACTCCAACAAATTGATTGAACACGATTTCCCTTTCAGAAGACCATGCTGACTCTGCCTGATTACTTTGATATTTTTTCTAACTGTCTGCGATTACGTTTTTAATAATTATGTTCACATTTCCCGCAAGAGAGATGTGAAGCAAACTGGCCTGTAGTTTCTGTCTCCCTCCCTTTGTGATTAAAGGAGTTACATTGGCAAAAAGGAGTTACATACAGAGTGAAGTAACTCGGGACATGTTAAAAGCTCTCTCTGTTGAAAAGTTGAGTAATATAGCTGGACAGTTAGGAATTACTCTCTGTCCAAAAGCTAGGAAACCCGAAATCTTAAGACTTGTGGCCAACCAGTTTTCACTTGAAGCTGAATACTCAAAAAGGTTTAGATCACTAACAGGTTGGGTAATGTTCGCTAAGGTAAAACTAGAACAGAATAGACTAGAATTAGAATTCCAGAGAGAGCGAGAAAGAGCAGAGTGATTGTCAAGAAAGGGAAAAAAATAAGAGTGTTCCAGAAGGAGAAGGAGGAAAGGGAGTTAAGGCGGCTCAAAGAACTAGTGGAAGACCCAGTACACCTAGTGAAGACACAGCTAGTGATGGAGCTGCCCCTCGCCCAGGACAATGTTCTGAGCTCTTAAAGTTCACCCAGTTCATTCTGAAGTTGAATGAGGAGGATGTGGCAGAATTTTTCATCACTTTTGAAAAGCTTGCAAAGCAGCTGAAATGGCTGGCAGAGAACTGGATACTGTTTTTACAAAACAAAGTAACAGGAAAAGCCCATGAGGTTTATTCATTGTTGTCAGATGAAAGTTCATCAGATTATAAGATAACTAAAAATTCTATCTTGGGCGCATATGAGATAGTACCAGCGGTGTCCCAGCAAAAATTCCAAACCCTCTGAAAGCAGCCTGACTAAACCGTCTCGAGTCTGAATGAGTTAAGCAGTTTAGGAACATAGGAGCAGAAGTAGGCCATTCAGCCCATCAAGCCTGCTATGCCATTCAATATGATAGTGGCTGATCATCCACTTCAATGCATTTTTCCCACATTATCCCCATATCCCTCTCTGTCAGTGGTATTTAGAAATCTGTCAATCTCTACTTTAAGCAGACTCAATCAGAGCTTCCACAACTCTCTGGAGTAGAGAATTCCGAAAGTTCACAATCCTCTGAGTAAAGAAATGTCTCCTCAGCTCAGTCCTAAGTGGCTTCCGTCTTATTTTGAAAGTGTGTCTGCTGATTCTAGTCTCCCCAACCTTGGGGAACATATTAGCTGCATCTACCCTGTCTATCTCTTTAAATAGTTTGTAGGTTTCAAAGAGATCCCCTCTCATTCTTCGAAACTCTAGAGACTACACGCCCAGTTTACCCAATCACTCTTCATAGGACAGTCCTTCCATCCCAGGAACAAGTCTGGTGAACCTTTCTTGCATTCCCTCGATGGCAATAATATCCTTCCTAGGGTAAAGGGACCAAAACTGCACACAGTACTCCAGGTGAGGTCTGACCAAGGTTCTGTACAATTGAAGTAAGCCTTCACTACTTCTGTACTCAAATATTCATGCAATAAAGGCGGACATACCATTAGCCCTCTGATTGCTTGCTGAACCTGCTTGTTTGTCTTTAGTGACTTATTGACGACGAAACTGTATACCCAGTAAAAGCACATAAGAACTTAGTTGAGACACAGGGCTAGTCAGACAACAATACACAGTGTTTTCAAACTTAGGGGGGCTTGGTGAAAGGAGGAAGAGCACACAAATGACACAGAAAATTTCAAACAGTCCAGAAAACAGACTGAAACAGAAAGAGATTCTTCCAGAGAGTGCCTTGCACACACGGGATAAAGGAGTTGCTGTGGACACGAGATATGATTAGACTCACAGTAGACAATGGGAGAGTGTGAGAAATGAAAGTGCTGACCAGGCTCTTACTGAACCCAATATGGAATTGTCATTATGTCATTACACCAGAACCCTATGAGTAATTAAGAGGGAAGGGGCTTGGAAACAAGATTTAACCACTGACTGAAACTGGGAACGGCACTAGAACCCCGGGAAAGAACACTCGAGAAGACACCCTGAGTTTAGGACTCAGGGATCAGAAGAGCAACCGCAAGTCTGAGACTGGTCACCTTGTGTCCTGATAGGTAATATAACGTGCAAGTAGGGAGAGCTTGTACTTTGATGATTTACTGTGTGACTAAAACATTTATATATTTCTGCCAGTCCGCATTTGTGTATTCTTTAAGAGGAAATGCAGATTATGCACAACATGATTGGCGATGCCAGATGGGACTGGGTTGCAATACTATTTGTGGCTCTTTTAAATAGTCTTGGTAAGTTCGAACTAATTTAAGAATTCAATGGATTGCTGAACGGTTGAGTAATTATGGTCAAGCCAGATTGGGAGTTGGGATTCCGAAAATAATTGAAGGGCAAGTGGCCCTCGTGGATAGGTTTTGCAGTTAAACAGTGCACGGGCCAGGGGTCTGTCTTAAGCCAATTCCAGACTCAAGCTGACAAGGTTGAATACAGTCTCGGTCAGACTGAGAGGGAAGCGGAGAGAGTGAAGGAACAGCTCACAAGAGTGGAACAGAAATGCTCTGACTTTCAGACCGCATTGACGGTTCTGCTCTGTTCACAGAAGGAGCGGGTGTACCAGTCAGCAGAACATACCAAATGTCAGCAGCAGATAAGTAAATAACAGTCTTAATTCTCAGCGCAATGAGATATAATATGCGCGTTTGCAGCGAAGGATGATGATGACAATGACGGCTTTAATCAGGCCGACTTGACAGATAAGGCCACTAAGTACCATGATGATGGTTACAGTCCTTGGGATGACCATCCCCCGAAGCCCCAATCGAGACTTAGACCCCCCCCCACCCTGGCCTTATGTATGAACCATTATTTACGGGGGGGGGGGGGGGCGGGGTCAGAGGGCTCCATGACGAAGTTTATTGCAGAGTGATATAAAAAGAAAATGATTTAGTGAAATTTCAAATGAGTAAAATCAAGTTACTGTGGCTTTTGATTCAAATGTGTGAATGTTGGAAGCTTCCACGAATGAAATATTATAACAATATTAGGCAGGAACTGAAAAATTGAGATTGCGGGCGGCTGTTGGAGGGTAAATCAACATCTGACATGTGGGAGTCTTCCAAACGTCAGTTGATTAGAATCCATGACCGGCATGTTCCTGTGAGGAAGAAGGATACGTTTGGCAAAATTCGAGAACTTTGGATAAGGAAGGATAGTGTGAGCATAGTCAAAAAAGGAAAAGGAAGCATTCGTCAGGGCTATAAGACTGGGAATGGACGAAGCCCTTGAGGAATATAAAGAAAGGAGGAAGGAACTTAAGCAAAGATTCAGGAGGGCTAAAAGCGGTTATGAAAAGTCATTGGCATGCAGGATTAAGGAGAATCCCAAGGCTTTTTTATGCGTATATAAAGAACAAGAGGGTAACCAGGGAAAGGGTGGGACAGAGGATGGAATCTATGTGTGCAGCCAGAGGAAATGGGTGAGGTTCTAAATGGCAACTTTACATCAGTATTCACCAAAGAGAAGGACTTGGTGGATGATATCTCCAGAGAAGGGAGTGCAGATCGTCTCGGTCAGGTCGGTATCAACAAGGAGGAGGTGTCGGGCGTCTTGCAAAGCATTAAGCTAGATTAGTCCCGAGGGCCTGATGGGATCTAACGCAGAATAATGAGGCAGGCAGAGGAAGAAATTGCTGGGGCCTTGACAGAAATCTTTGCATCTTCATTGGCTGCAGGTGAGGTTCCAGAGGACTGGAGAATAGCCAATGTTGTTCCTTTGTTTAAGAAGGGTAGCAAAGATAATCCAGAAAATTATAGGCTGGTGAGCCTTACGTCAGTGGTAGGGAAATTATTAGAGAGGATTCTTCGGGACAGGATTTACTCCCAATTGGAAACAAATGAACTTATTAGTGGCGAGAGGCAGCATGGTTTTGTGAAGGAGAGGTCTTGTCTCACTAACTTGATTAAGTTTTTTCAGAAAGTGACGAAGATGATTGATGAAGGAAGGGCAATGAATGTTATCTATATGGACTTCCGTAAAGCCTTTGACAAGGTCCCTCATGGCAGACTGATACAAAAGGTGAAGTCACACAGGATCAGAGGTGAGCTGGCAAGATGGATACAGAACTGGCTCGGTCATGGAAGACAGAGAGTATCAGTGGAAGGGCGCTTTTCTGAATGGAGGGCTGTGACTAGTGGTGTTCCGCAGGGATCAGTGCTGGGACCTTTGCTGTGTGTAGTATATATAAATGATTTGGAGGAAAATGTAGCTGGATACAGCAGGATATATTTCGGTTGGAGACTTGGACGGAGAAATGGCAAATGGAGTTTTATCCGGACTCTCGCTGGCACGAGAGTGTCAATATAAATTTGTGTTTACATTCCCGGACAACTGTACACCTGGATGTGTCTCCCCCATGGATTACATGATAGTCCATCAACATTCCACCAGTGGTTGGCACAGGGGACAGGCACAGTCCTTTCTCCCGATCAGAATGTTTGATACAATATGCAGATGAGCTACTGCTCCAAACGGAGAGTAAGGAGGAGCAGCTAGAGCTACTGGAGGAGTTCCTTCATCTCCTCTGGAAGGTCGGAGTGAAAGTTACACCTAAAAAGGCACAGCTAATGAAAGAAAAGATTTCCTGTTTGGGAATGGTGATAACACAGAGAAATCATGAGATAGAGCAGATACGAGTACAGACATTCATCAAACTCCACCTGCCACGAGATATTAAGGGTCTGAGATCAATTTTGGGCTGCGTTGGTTATTGCAGGAACCATATTGATTCCTGGTGTCAGCGTAAGTCAGCGGTTACGGAATTAAAACAGGTGCTGGCCATAGCTCAGGTGTTACAGGTGCCAGACCCACCCCCACCCTTTTCTCTCGATGTCGCTTCCACAGAGACCACCTTATCTGTGGTATTGCTGCAGGAAAAGAAACATGGCTCATTCTGCCCAGCGGCATACACATCTCACTTGTTAACGTCAGTAGAAAGGGCCTTCACAGTGTGTGAAAAAACATTTGCTGGCCGTCTTCTGGGTGATTCAAAATTGTACTTATATCGTCAGCCTCAGCCCCGTTACTATCCGAACTGAATGCACACCCTTCCAGTTGTTACTGGATGGACGACTGAAGGACGGTAATGTTATATTGTCAGCCTCAGCCCTGTTACTATCCTAACTGAACACACGTCCCTCCAGTTGTTACTAGATGGAGGACTGAAGGTTGGTAATGTTAGTCAGAATCGTATTGCTCGGTGGACCTTGCGCTTGCAAGTTAGAGATATTTCAGTAAAAAAGGAGAAGACATTGACATGCTTGGCAGACAATTTAATCTACCAGGCTGAACCCCATGTGTGAAAGGTTTTGACAGCAAAGGCCCTCAAGGGACATTTTGTGTCAAAATCACCTGGGCGGGGGTGGGGGGCGGGGTGGGGGGTGGTTGGGGGAGCGGCGTGTAGAAAGGAAGGAACCAGAAATCAAACCAGCACTCAAAATTGTTGTTGATGTTTCCTCTACAGTGGAAAATGGGATTAGGCAGGCAGAGAGCGGATTACATGTACAGGATCATAATGGAAAACCTATCAAAGACATTGCCTTACAGTTACTGGCGAGTTTAACTGTGCAGCGTGCCGCACTAGCTGCAGTCGCTTTGTGGTGACACAACCACATGTTTCCCCCACTGGTTGATATAAATTCTGACAGTATGTACGTGTGTAACAGTTTGACCGAGTACCTACCTCTGTGGGAAGCCAGAGGTTTTGTGTCAGCAGATGACAAACCTTTTCCATCTGCCCCATTACTGCAGAGAATAGTAGATGGAGCGAGGAAAGGGGAAAGGATTACAGAAAATACTATGATATATTGACCTATGTTGTGAAAATTGGTAAGGAGATAATTGGGACAACTTTGTCTAAGTTCAGTCTGGAAAACCAGGTGGTCATATGTCCTCACCCTATCTATATATATATATATAAAACAGCAGAATAAAAATGTGGATTTAATACCACTGTAGGAAACCAGGAAGGCATTATCAGGGTTAACCCATGTGGCCGATAAGGCAAAGGGGAGATATTGCTTAACCACCACAATGAAGGAGTACCAGTATGGACATAACCGGATTTGTCTGGTGAGGAACAGTACGTTTCTTTTATACCCACAAATACCAACTAGGGTAGAGAAGATGGATTTGTAGAATACATAAAAGAAAGACAGAAACGATAACTGTGACACAAAGTGTTAAGGACGACTTGATAAATTACCTCCGGGAATATGAATATACTATTCAGCCATTGCCCATACGTTTGGGTCAAGAGAGGCAGCAACTAGAATCCATTGCTGTAGTGTACTACAATCTGGAACAGGAGTGGAAGATAATACAAGATGAGATTGACGAGATAAATGATTCGACTTGGTGGCAGGGCTAATGGAACTTGGGGTCAAACGTGCAGATACACCACTGGCTTACAATTATATCCCATGTCCTGATAGTTGTTTCGGGTATCATGGTGATATATGTGACATACTTAATTCGGAAACTTAAGAAATTGATTAAGGAATATGCGAGGATGTATGAACACAGGTTGGACAGCTACCTTAAAGGCAATCAGTATTCAAACTTGTTCTATAAAAAGATAGACAATTAATTATGTAACACGAGGGTAGTTGTATATCTATTGGTACATACTTAAAATGAATGAATGAATGACAAATGTATTCTACAAATTAAATTGCGACTGTATTATGATCACACAAGTGATTAATTATGTAACAATGATGTTTAAATTGTGCTTTCTTCAACATTACACTACTTAGGATATTGCATTAACAGTGAAATTGTAATTGCACAAGTGTACTACCTAAGAGACGGGAGAGTGTGATCCCTTGCGCATAGCCCTGCAGGATCAAAGGAGGGCGGGGAGGGCTGTAGACTCAGTAAAAACACAGAAGAACTTAGTTGAAACAAAAGGACTCGTCACACAACAATACACAACGTTTTGAAATATAGTGGGGGCTGGATCGAAAGAAGCACAGCAAACAGATGGCCAAGGAATTGTAGACAGTACAGAAAAACAGGCTGAAACAAGAGAGAGATTCTACCAGACAGTATCCATGCACAAACCAGATAAAAGAGTTGCTATGGACACGAGATATGATTAGACTCACAGTAGACAATGGCTGAAACTGGTGACGGCACGAGAACCCCAGGGAAGAACAGTCAAGAAGGTTGCCTGTGTCAAGGACTCAGAGAACAAAAGGGCAGCCGCTAGTCTGAGACTGATCACCTCGTGACTTGACGGGTAGTATAACGTGCAAGTATTTAGTGCTTGTACCTGATGATTTAATGTGTGAATAAACATTGATATGACTTCCACCAGTCCGCTTCTGTGAATTCTTTAAGAGAAAGTGCAGATTAGGCACAACAACGATCTGCGAGCTCTATATAGGGTCTTACCAGGAACATTAAAAGAAGCAACACCAAGAGAGAAAATTACATGACCAGTAACAAAATTAGCAATGCTTCGTAGAGTTTACAGCCTGTATCAAAGACTCACCAGGAGTAACAACAACAGCAAAGAGGGATGAGAAAATGTCAACAGCAGTAATGCAGATAAACACGGTTTATAGAATAGCTGGATAAAGAGTCTTACCAGGAACACCAACAATAGCGAGGATGGGATAGTAAATATATTGAATAATCTGAAGAGAAAAATAGATACGATCATCTAATGAGTACCAGTCATAATATGTGGAAAGAGCGTCAAATTGCCAGATGAAACTCCTGTCCATTGTTGTCACATTACAATCTATTGTTCTCAGATTCTGATCTATCCTCTCCCTCTGTCTGGAGTTGTTGGTCCCTCTTACTGCCGGGTATGATGCTCCTGTTGACACTATGTGATAATACATTGAAAGGAGTCCCTTATTAATAGAAGATGGAAACCCTCCAGTGAAACACTTAGGGTCCATGGAGACTGACATTAATTCCAGTCACTGAACAAACAGGTTCAGTTAACCCCTTTCAGTCCAGCACTGTTTGTACAACAATAAAGTACAACATTTATCCGGTCTGGATGGGATGTATGAGAGATGCTGAGAGAAGGAAAGGTGGGAATAGCGGAGGCACTGGACAGAATCTTTCAATCCTCCTTGGATATAGGAGTTGTGACAGAGGGCTGGAGGGTTTTAAATGTTACACCCTATTTGAAAAATAGGAGAGATGGGGTAGACACTGTATTTACTGACCAGACAGTTCAATGTCACTGATGGGGAAATTTCATAACCCAGGACAAATATATTAATTGCTTTGAAAAACATGGAATAATAAATAGACAGCAGGAGGGATATGTTAATGACAAAGCATGTCTGGCAAATCTCAACAACAACGTATATTTATATAGTGCTTTTAATGTTATAAAACATCCCAAAGTACTTCACAGGATCATTATGAAGCAAAGTATGACACTGAGACACAACAGGAGATATTAGATCAGATGGCCAACAGCTTGAAGAAAGAGATAGGTTTTAAGGAGTACTTGAAAGGAGGAAAGCGAGACGGAAAGGTGATGACCGTAGCGTCGTGGTAATATTACCAAAATTGTAATACCGAGGATCAGGCTGATTCTCTGAGGACATGGGTTCAAACCCCACCCTGGCAACTGGTGCAATTTAAATTTCAATAAGTTATAAAATTCAATTAATTAATACAAATCTGCATTTGAAAGCTATTCTCAGCAATGGTGCCATGAAACTATCATTGATCATCGTTAAAAAAAAGCAGCCTGGATTATTGATGTTCTTCAGCAATGGAAATCTGCCATCCTTATACGGTCTGGCCTCCATGTGACTCCAGACCCACAACAATGTGGTTGACTCTAAACTGACTTCTGAAATGTCCAGCAAACCACTCAGTTATCAAGGGCAATTGGGGATGGGCAACAAATGCTGGTCTTGTCAGTGACACCAACATTGCATGAAAGAATGAAAAAAGAAACTGTGCAGTGAGGATAGTCCAGAACTTTGGGCCTTGGCAGCTGAAAGCCCGGACGCCAGTGGTGTAGGGATTAAAATCAGGGCTGCACAAGAGGCTGAAATTAGAGGAGCACATGTATCGCAGTGGGTTGTGGAGGTGGAGGAGATTACAGATATATGGGGGTGGGGTGGGGAGAAACCATGGCGGCATCTGAAAACGAGGATGAGAATTTTAAAATCAAGACATTGCTTGACTGGGAGCCAATGTCGGTCAGTGATAGATGAACGGGACTTGGTGTGAGCTAAGGCATGGGCAGCAGAGTTTTGGATGACCTCAAGGTTACAGAGAGTAGAATGTTGGAAATCAGCCAGGAGTGAGTTGGAATAATCACATCTAGAGGTGACAAAGGCATCAATGAGGTTTCAGCAGCAGATGGGCTGAGACAGAGGTGAAGTCGGGCGATGTTACTGAGGTGGAAATAGGCGGTTGTAATGATATCCTGAAATGAGGTTCAAGCTCATTTTGTGGTCAAATGTGACACCAAGGTTGTAAACATACTGTCCGAATCTCAGACTGTTACCAGGGAGAGGGATGGGATCAATAGCAAGGGAACAGAGTTGACGTGGGGTGTGAAAACAATGTCTTCAGTCTTCCCAATATTTAATTGGAGGAAATTTCTGCTCATCCAGTACTGGATGTCGGATAAGCAGTCTGATAATTTACCAACAGTGGAGGAGTGGAGAGAGGTGGTGGTGAGGTAAACATGATGGAGTTATTTGATAAAACAATGGAGAGGGTTGATGAGGGTGATGTGATTGAAGTTATGTATATGGACTTTCAAAAGGTGTTTCATTAAGTGACATTCAATAGACAGGTTAGGAAAACTGAACCCTTTGGATTAAAGGGACAGTGACAGTGTGGATATAACATTGACTAAGGAACAGTAAACAGAGAGAAGTGGTGAAAGGTTGCTGTTCAGACTCAATGACAGTAGACAGTGGTGTTCCCTGGGGCTCGGTATTAGGACCACTGCTCTTTTTTCTCTTGGAAAACACGAGGTATGTAAGGCAGAGCCCTCTCCTCCTCGCTCTTTGCAGAGCTTCCCCTCTCTGCAGCCTCTGCTCCATTTGTTGATCATGTTACAGACACAGCGACACTGCAACAACAGTCCCCATACCTCGTCCAGAGTTGGGTCACCAAATCCTCCGTCGACCCTGAATGTCTGCAGCAGCTCACAACACAACCTCCAGAAAACATCCAGAGCACCTCCACTAACTTTACAATGGCAGAAGTAAGTTAAAAGCCCCTCACCTGTAGGTTGGATGCCTCGTCCTTTAAATAACACTAGAGGGGGTTCTTCGTGCTCCTGAATGTATGTACAGCTGAGAGTGACTAACACAGGCGGTCAGTGGACATGCAAAGACCAAGTTTCAAAGATGTACATCACAGCTGCTGGAGTGGGTGATTGAGACCATATTCAGCCCCTTCCTCACACTACAGACACACACACGTTACACACACGCTAGCACCCCGGCCAGCCTGGGTTTCCTGTACAATGTGCTGGATGTGACCGGCAGTGCAGCTTATACCATTTTATGGATCTAAACTTCCACAGCACCAGTGGAGCTGGAGAGATGAAATGTGTGGTCAGTGAGAGAGACAGAGGGAAATAAACTCACTTTAAAAAGGGAATTAGAAAAAGACTTTAAGATGAACAAGTTTCAGGAATATTGGTAATGGACAGGGGATTGGGATAATTAGAGGGGTGAGGACATGAGGGATTTGATCACATGAGTGAGAATATTAAAATTGAGGTGTTACTGGACCAAGAGCCAATGTAGGTCAGTGAGCACGGGGATGTTAGGTGAACAAAATGTAATGTAAATTAGAAGATGGCAGCAGAGTTTTGGATGATCAGAAGGTTACAGATAGTAGAGTGTGGGAGACCAGCCAGGAGTGTGTTAGAATATTCAAGTCTTGAGGTAACATAGACATGGATGAGGGTTTCAGCAGCAGATGAGCTGAGCGCTCTCTCTCTCTCTCTGTTTCCCTCTCTGTCTCCCTCACTTGCTCTGTCCCACACTCAGAGTCTTATATTCTTCAATCCTGTCGCCTCTTACTTTTGTAAACTCCAGCTGATATAAGAGGAGCCTGGCCAACTTTTCAACATAAGGTAACCCACCCACTCCAGGTATTAGTCCAGTAAACCTTCTCTGAACTGCTTCCAACCCATTTACATCCTTTCTTAAATAAGGAGACCAATACTGTACACAGTACTCCAGATGAGGTCTCTGTATAACTGAAATATAAACACCCTAATTTTGTGTCCTATTCCGCTCGCAATAAATTATAATATTCCATTAGCTTTCCGAATTACTTGCTGAACCTGCATACTAACCTTACACAATTCATGCACCAGGATACGCATATCCCTCTGCATCTCAGATTTCTTCAATCCATCACCATTCAGATAACATTCTTGGTTTTTAATATTCCTGCCCAAATGGATTTGCAGACAGAGAGAGTTTACACTCGATCAAACGTGTGTGTGTGTCATCACTAAGAGTTGCGGGGCGGGGCGGGACGGGGGAAGCGGAATTTTAAGAGAGTTCTGAATAAGTAAAGGCAGAAATACAATGTCATTGGCATATGATAGGAAATAGTCAATTGAACAGGTAAACGTTCGAAATGTAACAGTCTTTGA
This sequence comes from Heterodontus francisci, assembly GCF_036365525.1. Classification (NCBI taxonomy): domain Eukaryota; kingdom Metazoa; phylum Chordata; class Chondrichthyes; order Heterodontiformes; family Heterodontidae; genus Heterodontus; species Heterodontus francisci. The sequence continues at coordinate 3,825,914 of NW_027141175.1, forward strand.
GCAAGTGAAAGAGGGGAAGGGGGAAGAAGAACACGAAGGAAGGATTGTGATGGGACGGAAAGGGGAGAGTTTAAATGACAGATTGTTACATTTCTAACCTTTACCAGTTCTGATGAATGGTTAGGAAAACTGAACCCTATGGATTAAAGGGACAGTGACAGTGTGGATATAACTTTGACTAAGGAACAGTAAACAGAGAGAAGTGGTAAAAGGTTGTTGTTCAGACTCAATGACAGTCGACAGTGGTGTTCCCTCGGGCTCGGTATTAGGACCACTGCTCTTTTTTCTCTTGGAAAACACGAGGTATGTAAGGCAGAGCTGAAACGTTAACTCTGTTTCTCTCTACACAGATGGTGCCAGAACTGCTGAATATTTATGACAATTTCTGTTCTCATTGCAGAGTTCCAGCAACCGCAGTATTTTGCTTTCATTTTAGTATTTAATTCACTGTCACTTCTCTTCCAGGAATGCCTACCTTGAAGAAGTTCTGCTCTTCTCTTGAAGAGCTTAGGGCCTCGGCAGCTGAAGGCACGGCCGCCAATGGTAGAGTAATTAAACTCGGGATGTTCAAGAGACCAGAATTATATGACGTTTCAGTGCTGCAGTGGAAGCTCAGACTGAGGTCATGAGATCCATGCTTGCTGCCATGCAGGATCAGACTGCTGCCATCATGGCTGTGGATCACAGTGTTCAAAGGGGTTTGCAGGATCTCACAGCAGTCCAGCAATCTGTGATCCAGTAGATTACTAGGATTGCTGAGGTGTCGCCCCCTGGGAATGACAGTGTCTCCGTGGAGCATGAACCTGCTGTCTTCTCTCAGGATGACAGTATTTGTTCTCCATTCACTGTCACTCCACCAGTGTGCTTGCTGTTACCCATCAGCCAGCCCGGGCTGCTGCTGCCCATGTCGAGGTGGTGCAGTCCGATTCCGAGTCCTCAAGTCACAGAGCTGCTCGAGGACATCCTGCAAGGCCATCTGCAGTCTCCCCAGTGAAAGTCAGCAGCCTTCCACCAGCCATGCTGCAGTCACTGGAGAAACACTGTATCGGAGCACTAGGCAAGTCGAGGGAACCCACAAGACAGGCACTAAGGGAATACACACGGTTGAATAGTTCAGTTTTGTTTGTATATTTGGATGTGCTGTTGGATAAAGATGTTAATGAAAAGATTGTTGTTGGTGTTTTTTTTTGCAGGATGATGACCACGGGGACACTCTGATGGGGCGTCTCAGATGGGTGTAATGGTGGAGAATGGGGGATCCATGGTGGGGAAGGGAAGTTGTCCTATGGGAAACAGAATATAAGCAGAAACTCTCTGACGGTCTTTCTGGGTCAAAGGCATCCAGGAAATATTCTCCCTGCCTCCTGCTCCTCCTCCTGAGTTTTCCTCCGGATTCCTGGTGCCAATGCCTGTGTGCTCATGATGGTGATGATATGAAGGGTGCAGCAGAACACCATGAACTTGGACACCTGCTCCAGTGTGTACGGGAGGGCTCCCCCTGATTATTGTTCTAAAACTTTTCCCACCACTGATGTTGGACTAACTGGCCTGTAGTTGTGAGGACTGTGTGTTGTCCATTGATGTATCCACAAGGTGAGAGAGGCCATCTATGTCGGGTGAAGGTAATACATCATTTCCTCCCTCAGCGGGGAGAAGCAGGATAAGAGGTCCCGTGGCTTTGTCAGGAGAGCCACATTCCTGATGGTCGAGGTGTCTCTACGGTGTCCCCATGTCAACGGGGAAAGGTACAGGAACTGAATAAAATCTCACTCCATTAATGTACACTTGGTGTGTGAGCATGCCCAGTACATCATGTTGGTGAATGTCCACTATTCTGGTAGCAGCCAACCAACCTCACACGGTTCGGACAGTGGAAGCATTGCTTCATCACACTGGTGGTCTGTTCCACCTTGTTCCTGGTGACTTCATTGTTCACGTTATACACATATTAATTGTGTGAGGTTGGTTGGCGGTGGGAGGAAGTTTGGGGGTGTAGAAACATGAGCTGTGTCTGGAGAAGGCGGGGTGGTTACATTTGTCTCCGAGGAGCCACATTCTGGTTCTGCATGGCAGCCCGATGTGTTGGGACTGGCTGACTGCTTCAGAATGAAGTTATTGTGGCTGCTGCCAGAATAGTGGGACATTCAACATGATGTACTGGGCATGCTCACACACCAACTGTACATTAATGGAGTGAGATTTTAGTCAGTTCCTGTACCTCTCCCCGTTGACATGGGGACACCGTCGAGACAACTCGACCATCAGGAATGTGGCTCTCCTGACAAAGCCAGGGATACCCTTATCGTGCTTCTCCCCGCTGAGGGAGAAAATGATGTATTAACTTCACCCGACATAGATGGCCTCTCTCACCTGGCGGATACATCAATGGACAACACACAGTCCTCACAACTACAGGCCAGTTAGTCCAACATCAGTGGTGGGAAAAGTTTTAGAACAATAATCAGGGATAAAACAGCAGGCATGTTGAGAGGTTTGAGTTAATTCAGGATAGCCGGCATAGATTTACAAAAGGAAAGTCATGCTTGCCTAATCTAATTGCACTTTTCATGATGTAACAGAGAAGGTTGATGAAGGGAATGTGATGGATGTTGTCTAGATTGGTTTGAACAATGTGTTTGATAAAGTGCCACAGAAAAGGTTAATTACCAACATTGAGTCAAATGGAATGGGAGGGTCAGTGTCCAATTGGATAAAAACAAAGGTTTACATAGAGATAAGAGTGTATCATAGTAAATGGCAGTTTTTCAGACTGCAAGATGTTTGACAGTGAGTGCTCCCCCAGGGTCAGTGCTCGGGCCACTGTTTATTTTTGCTGTGTATAAATGACTTGGAGCTTGGAATACAGAGTAGAATTTCAAAATCCGCCTCTGATACCAAACCTGGAGCTGTGACAAACAGTGAGTATGTTCAGAACCACCTGCGACAGGACATAGATACTACGTAGATTGAGCAGACAAGTGGCAGATGAAGGTGTGAGACAAGTGTGAGGTGAGGCATTTTGACAAGGAGGATAGGAAGGCAATATAGACTTAATAACACAGTTCTAAACAGTGTGCAGGAACAGAGAGACCTGTGGGTGCATGTGTATCCATCTTTAAAGGTGACAGGACATATTGAGAGATTGGTTAGTTAAACACATATCATCTTGGATTTCATAATGAGAGGTATTGAGTTCAAAAGCAGAGAAGTTATGATGAATGTTTAAAAATCTCTGGTTAGGTCTCAGCTGGACTAGTTTGTCCAATTCTGGTCATCACACTTCAGAAAGATTGTGAAGGTCTTTGAAATGGTGCTGAAGAGATTTAACAGAATGGTTCCAGGGATGGTGGACTTTAGTTCCAAGGTTAGGTTACAAGATTATGACAGGTCTGGATAATTTAGACAATGAAAAAGTGTTCCCATTAACTGATGGAAGAAGGACTAGGAGCACGGATTGAATGTTTTGGACAAGAGATGCAGGGGGAATATGAGGAAGAACATTTTTCTTTATGCAGCGGGTGTTAATGATCTGGAACTCACTGCCCACAAGTGTGTTGGAAGCAGAGACAATCAGTGATTTCAAATGAAAGCTGGTGGGCACCTGAATGAAATGAATTTGCGACAGGGATTCAGCGGGCGAGTGGGACTGAATGGATTGCTCCATGGAGAGCCAGCATGTACATGATGGGATGAATGACCTCCTTCTATGTCGTAAATGGCTCTATCAGTCTCTGTGACTCGATGTTGGATACATCTCCTGCTCTTGTCTAGAAAGATCCAGGTATATAGAAGTTCAATTAAACAGTGACCTTAACAGCCACTGACAGCTCCGTCCTCACCCTGGTGTGAGGCTCCAGGTCGTGTTACAGGAGGTGACACAACTCTGTGACCACCTCCTTATTGAATCAGAGTCACCTCACACACTGCTCCTGGGTTAGGTGTAGGTAGCAAAAGTGTTCTTGGAAAACCGGAGGTGCGTAGGGCAGAGCCCCCTCTTCCTCCCTCTTTGCAGAGCTTCCCCTCTATGCAGCCTCTGCTCCATTTGTTACAGACCCAGAGACACTGTAACTACATTCCCCATACCTTGTCCAAATTTACATCACCAGATCCTCTGTCCTCCCTGAATGTCGGCAGCAGCTCACAACACAACCTCCAGAGAACCATCCACAGCACCTCCACTAACATTACAATAGCAGAGGCCAAAAACCCCTTACCTGTAAGTTGAATGCCTGGTCCTTTTTAAATAACACGAGAGGGGCTTCCTCGTGCTGCTGAATGGATGTTCAGCTGAGAGTGACAAGCACAGGCGTTCCGTGGACAGTCCAAGTTTCAAAGACGTACATCACAGCTGCTGGAATGGCTGATAGAAGATATATAAAGACCCCTCCTCACGCTGCCAGCACATGCTTGGTGGACGGGGGCTCGAGCCCTCTCCAGCATGGAACACTTGAAGTGACTGGCAGAGCAGCTCGTATTATTTTATGGATCCAAACTTACATGGCGTTAGGCCCAGTGGCGCTGTAGAGCTGAAAATCATTGCCAGAGTAGATAAACAGAGAAAACGACTATAGGATCATATGAATTAGGGGCAGAAGTAGGCCATTCAACCCGTCAAGCCTGCTCCACCATCTAATAAGATCATGGCTGATCTGTTTGGATTTCGAATTCCGCACCCCCATCTACCCCCGATAAACTTGGATTCTCTTGCCTAACAAAAATCTATCTCCCTCTGCGTTAAAAATATACAATGACCCCCTCCCCGCCTCCACCACCTTCTAAGGCAGAGATTTCCAAAATCACACAATCATCTGAGGAAAAGAAAAGTCTCCTCATCTCTGTCTGAAAAGGGCGACCCCTAATTTTCAAACAGTGCCTTTTCAAACAGTTACTTTTAAAAGGTAATTGAAGAAAAAACTTTTAGGCAAAAGAGTTGTAGGAATATGGGAATGGAGAGGGGAATGGGATTAATTGGAGGGGTGAGGCCATGGAGAGATCCAAGCACAATAATGAGAATATTAAAATTAAGGTGCTGCCAGACCGGGAGCTAATGTAGATCAGTGAGCACAAGGGTGATGGGTGATCGGGATTTGGTGTGAGTTAGAATACAGACAGCATAGTTATGGATGGGCTGTGGTTTATTCAGGTTTATAACTGGGAGGGTGACCAGAATAGAATTGGAATAGTCAAGTGTGTATTTAACAAAGGCACTGATGAGTGTTTATGCAGCAGATGGGCTGAGGCAGAGTTGGAGACGTGTGTTAGTACAGAGGTGGTAGGAGGCAGGGTTGGTGAGAATATGGAGATGAACTCAGCTCAGATTTAAATAGAACACAGAGGTTACAAACTGTCTGGTTCAGCCTCAGATATTTGGCAATGAGGAGATCGTGGTTCATGGATAGTGGATGGAATTTCTTATAGAGACCAATGAAAACTCCACTTTCCCCAAATTTAAATAGCAAGAACATTATTTCAGTAAAACAAATTGTACAGATGTCATCGCGGGAAATACAGACTTACCAGGGACAGCAACAGCAGCAAAGATGGGAAAGTAAATTACAGGCACTCTAATGCACTTGGCAATGGTTTAAAGAGCTAATACCTGGAGACATATATTTGCCAGGAATAACAACAGCAGCAAGGAGGGCAGAGGAAATGACAAGAATGGGAATGCAGTTAAACATGGTTTATCGAATTAATAGTTAGATACAGAGACTTACTAGGGACACCAATAATAGCCAGGAAGGGGTAGTAAATGTATTGAATATTCCTCAGTGAGTAATAGATCCGACTGTTTAATGAGAACTGATCATAATCTGCAGAAAGAAAGTTAAACTCCCAGATGAAACTCCTGCCCATTGTTGTAACATTCCAATCTATTGTTCTCTGATTCTAATCTATCCTCTTCCTCTCTCCAGAGCTGCTCATCCCTATTAGTGCCGGGAGTGATGTGATACTCCCACTGACACGATGCAAAGGCACAGATGAGGGTTAGTGCAGCAGATGGGCTGAGGCAGAGGTGGAGATGGGTGATATTACAGAGGTGGTAGTAGGCAGGGTTTGTGAAGGAGAGAATATGGAGATGAACACAGCTCAGGTTTAAATAGAACACAGAGGTTGCAAACAGTCTGGTTCAGTTTCAGACATTGGACTTGGAGTATGTCGTTCACAGATCGGGGACAGGATTTCTTATGGACACCAATAACACTGGTTTCGGGCTTCAGAGAAAAAAAAATTACCTGAACAGTATTTCAGTGAACCAGGGTTTACAGATCATATTTGTGGAAATGAAGACTTACCAGGGCAGTAACAGCAGGAAAGATGAGAATAAATTACAAGAACTATAATACTATTAGCAATGGTTGTAGAGCTAATAGCTGGAGACAGAGATTCACCAGGACTAACAACAGCAGTAAGGAGGGCAGAGTAAATTCCAGGAACATTATTGCAGTTAAATATGGTTTATAATATTAATAGCTGTATTGACAAACTTACCAGGGACACCAACAATAGCAAGGATGGGATAGTAAATGTGTTGTATAATCAACAGTGCGTAATAGATCCGGGATGTTAAAGACAGCGAATCGTCTGTAGAAAGCATGTAAAGAGGCCATGATAATCCTCTGCCCACTTTTGTAACATTCCAATCCACTGTCCTCAGATTCTGACCCATTGTTGCAACATTCCTATCTATTGTTCTCAGGTTCCGATCTATCCTCACCCTCTCTCTGGTGCAGCTGATGCCTGTAAGTGGTGAAGCTGACGATCGACTGGCACAATGGTATTAAACCTTGAAAGGAATCCCTTATTAATAGAAGATGGAAAACCTCCAGTGACACAATTAGGGTCCATGGAGACTGACATTAACTACAGTCACTGAACAAACAGGTTCTGTTAACCACTTTCCATCCAAACACTTTTTGTACCTCAAAGAAGTAGAACATTTACCTGGTCTGTATGGGATGCATGAGGCTACTGAGGAAAGGAAATGTGGAAATAACAGAGGCCCTGGACAGAATCTTTCAATCGTCCTTGGATGTGGGAGTGATAACAGAGAACTGGAGGGTTGTAAATGTTACACCCTGTTTAAAAAAGGAGAGATGGGGTAAAACCTGTATTAATGACCAGTCAGTCTAATGTCGGTGGTTGGAAATTTCTAAAGGTCACAAGCAGGATATAAGTATTCCTTACTCATAAAAGGGATAAAATTTGAGAAGCAGCACGCAAATGCGAATTCAAAATCATGTATGTCAAACGACAACAACAACTTATTTTATATAGTGTCTTTAATGTAATAAAACATCCCATGATGCTTCCTCATAAAACAAAACATGACACCGAGAGATATAAGAAATTATTAGGCCAGAGGACCAAAAGCGTGATCAAAGATGTAGGTTTTAATGGGTGTCTTAAAAGAGGAAAGGGTGGTGGAGAGGTGGCGGAATGGATAGGCGGAGAGGTGTAAGGAGGGTATTCTAGAGCTTGGAGCTGAGGCAACTGAAGGTGTGGTCACCAATGGAGGAACAGTTAAAATCCGGGATGCACAAGAGGCCGGAATTAGAGGAGCACAGATATATACAGGACGGGGGCGAGGTGTTGGAGGAAAAATAAGTTGAGAATTTAAATAAAGAGATTACTTGATCAGGAGTCAAATTCGGTCAGTGATATGTGCACGGGACGTGGCACGATTTAGGACATGGCAACAGAGTTCTGGAGGACATCAAGTTTACAGAGAGTAGCAGGTGGGAAATCAGAGAAAAGTGTGCTGGAGTAGTCATTTCTAGGGATAAGGAAGGCATGAATGAATTTCAGCAGCAGATGGGCTGAGACAGGGGTGAAGTCGGGCGCTGTTACTGAGGTGGAAGTAGGCGGTTGTAATGATATCCTGAAAATGAGGTTAAAGCTCATTTTGTGATCAAATGTGATACTGAGGCTGCCAACAAACTGTATGAATCTCAGACTGATACAGGGAGAGGGATGGAATCAATAGCAAGGGAACAGAGTTCGAGAGGGGAGTGAAAACAAGGGCTTCAGTCTTCCCAATATTTAATTGGAGGAAATTTCTGCTCATCCAGTACTGGGTGTTGGATAAGCAATCTGATAATTTAACAACAGTGGAGAGAGGTGGTGGTGAGGTAAACTTGATGGAGTTCTTTGATAAAACAATGGAGAGGGTTCATGAGGGTGGTGTGATTGAAGTTATATATATAGACTTTCAAAAGGTGTTTGATCAAATCACATTCAATAGACAGGTTAGGAAAACAGAACCCTATGGATTAAAGGGACAGTGACAGTGTGGATATAACATTGGCTGAGGAACAGTAAACAGAGAGAAGTGCTGAAAGGTTGTTGTTCAGACTCGATGGGAGTATACAGAGGTGTTTTCCAGGGCTCGTTATTCTGATCACTGCTGTTTTTGCTCTTGGAAAACCCTGGGTGGGTAGTGCAGAGCCCCCTCCTCCGCCCTCTTTGCACAGCTTCCCCTCTCTGCAGCCTCTGCTCCATTTGTTGGTCATGTTACAGACCCAGAGACACTGTAACTACAGTCCCTATAACTTGTCCAGAGTTGGGTCAACAAATCCTCTGTCCTCCCTGAATGTCTGCAGCAGCTCACAACACAATCTCCAGAAAACCATCCACAGCACCTCCACTAACTTTACAATGGCAGAAGTCAGTAAAAAGCCCTACACCTGTAAAGTGGATACCTGGTCTACTTAAATAACACTAGAGGGGGTTCCTCGTGCTGCTGAATGTATGTTCAGCTGAGAGTGACTGACACAGACGGTCAGTGGACATGCAAAGACCAAGTTTCAAAGTCGTACATCAAAGCTGCCGGAATGGCTGATTGATACCATATTCAGACCTTCCTCACACTACAGACACACACACATTACACCCACTCCAGCACCCCGGCCAGCCTGTGTGTCCTGTACAATGTACTGGATGTGACCGGCAGTGCAGCTCACACCATTTTATGGATCCAAACTTCCACAGCACCAGTGGAGCTGGGGAGATGAAATTTGTGGGCAGGGATAGAGACAGAGGGAAAGAAACTCACTTCAAAAAGGGAATTAGAAAAATACTTTATGATGAACAAGCTTCAGGAATATTGGAAATGAACAGGGGATTGGGATAATCAGAAGGGTGAGGACATGAGGGATTTGATCACAGGAGTGAGAATATTAAAATTGAGGTATTACTGGACCAAGAGCCAATGTAGATCAGTGAGCACAGGGATGTTGGGTGAACAGAATTTAGTGTAAATTAGAAGGTGACAGCAGAGTTTTGGATGCCCACAAGGTTACAGAGAATAGAATGTGGGAGAGCAGCGAGGTGTGTGTTGGAATAGTTAAGTCTCGAGGTAACAGTCAGGTCCTCCAGCCAAAATGGACAGTTTGACCTTTTCTCACATTATACTCCATTTGCCAGTTCTTTGACCACTCATTTAACCTATCTATATCCCTTTGTAACCTCCTTATGTCCTCTTGAGAACTTACCTTCTTACCTATCTTGGAGTCATTAGCAAATTTCGCAAGCATACTTTCGTTCCATTCATCAAAATCATTGATATCAATTGTAAAATGTTGAGGCCCCAGCACTGATCGCGGTGGCACACCACTCGTCGCAGCTTGCCAACCAGAAAATAACCCATTTATGCCTACACTGTTTCCTGTTAGCTAGACAATCCTCTATCCATGCCAATTATGTTACCCCCTACACTATGAGCTTTTATTTTCCACAATGACGTTTGATGTGGTCTGTAAATCTCAGTACAGTAAATCCACCAGTTCCCCTTTATCCACACTACATGTTACTACTTCAAAGAACTCCAATATATTGGTTAAACATGATTTCCCTTTCACAAAACCATGTTGACTCTCCCTGATCACCTTGAATTTTTCGACGAGCTTTAACGTCTTTCTAACGTCTTTAATAATAGCTTCTAACATCTGATCCATAACTGAAAGCCATTCTCACCTGCCACAGGTCCTATGTACACTATGTCTCTTCTGATGTTATGCTCTATTTGAACTGTTACTCCTCAAAGAGTCATAGAATTATTGAGATATACAGCACCGAAACAGGACCTTCAGCCCACTGTGTCTGTGCCGGCCATCAAGAACCGAACTATTCTAATCCCAATTCCCAGCACTTGGCCTGTTGCCATGTTTGCTATGGCATTTCAAGTGCTCATCTAAATACTTCTGAAATGTTGTGAGTGTTCCTGCCCGGGCCATCTCTTAAGGCATTGCGTTCCTGATTCCAACCACCCTCTGGGTGAAAATTATTTTCCTCAAATCCCTTCTAAACCTCCTGCCAATTACCTTAAGTCTATGCCCCCTGGTTATTGACCCTCCGCTAAGGGAAAAAAGATTCTTCATATCTAACCTATCAATGCCCCTCGTTATTTTGTATAGCTCAATCATGACACCCCTCATCCTTTTCTGCTCTAAGGAAAACGACCCGAGCCATTTCTGTCGCTCTTCATAGCTGAAATGCTCCAGCCCAGGCAACACCATGGTGAATCTATTCTGCACCCTCTCCATTGCAATCACATCCTTTCGATAGTGCGGCAACCAGAACTATACACAGTACTCCAGTTGTAGCCTAACTGGAGTTTTATGCTCCATCATAACCTCCCTGCTCTTATATTGTATGCCTCGGCTAATAAAGGCAGGTGTCCCATACGTCTTCCTGACCGCATTGTCTGCCTGTGCTGCTGCCTTCAGTGATCAATGGACAAGTACAGCAAGGTCCCTCTGACCTTCAATATTTCCTAGGGTCCTACCATCCATTGTATATTTCCTTGCCTTGTTCGCCCTCCCAAAATGCATCACCTCACACTTCTCAGGATGAAATTCCATTTGCCACTCCTCTGCCCATCTTACCAGCCCATCTATATCATCCTGTAATCTGAGGCTTTCCTCCTCACTATTTACAACACCACCAATTTTCGTGTCAGCTGCGAACTTACTGATCAGACCTCCTATATTCACGTCTAAATCATTAATGTACACTACAAACAGCAAGAGTCCTAGCACCGATCCCTGCAGTACACCACGGGTCACAGGCTTCCACCCGCAAAAACAACCCTTGACAATCAACCTCTGCCTCCTGCCACGAAGCCAATTTTGGATCCAATTTGCCAAGTTGCCCTGGATCCCATGGGCTCTTACCTTCTCAACAAGTCTAACATGCGGGACCCCATCAAAAGCCTTACTGAAGTCCATATAGACTACTGCTTTACCATCCTTTAAACCCCTAGTCACCGCCTCGAAAATAATCAATCCATTTAGTTAGACACGAACTCCCCTTGACAAAGCCATGCTGACTATCCCTGATTAATCCCTGCCTCTCCACGTGGAGATTAATCCGGTCCCTCCGAATTTTTTCCAATGGTTTCCCTGCAATAAATTGATTGTGACCCTTCGACCTCCTTTCTGTTAAGCTGTGACACTCTATCAGATCTTACAGTGGTGTAGGAGTGGCAACAGAGTTCCTGCCTCCCTTTTATATGATTTTGCAGGATGGAAGATGAAGAGATGAAATGTGTGGTCAGGGATAGAGACAGAGTGAAAGAAACCCACCTTTAAAAGGGGAATTAGCAAAAGAATTTAAGATGAACAAGTTTCAGGAATATTGGAAATGGACAGGGGATTGGGATAATCAGAAGGACGAGTACATGGGGGGATTTGATCTCATGGTTGGAATATTAAAATTGTGGTGTTACTGGACCAAGAGCCAATGTCTGTCAGTGAGCACAGGGATGTTGGGTGAACAGAATTTGGTGTAAATTAGAAGATGGCAGCAGAGTTTTGGATGATCACAAGGTTACAGAGAGTAGAATGTGGGAAAAAAGCCAGCAGTGTATTAGAATAGTCAAATCTCGAGGTAACAAAGGCATGGATGAGGGTTTCAGCAGTCGATGAGCTCAGCTCTCTCTTTCTCTCTTTCTCCATCTCTCCCTCTCTCTCTCTGCCGCCCTCACTTGCTCTATCCCACGCTCAGAATCTTAAATGTTTCAATCAAGTCGCCCCTTACTCTTCTAAACAACAGCTGATATAAGCCTAGCCTGTCCAGCCTTTCCTCATAAGACAGTCCGCCCATATTATTCTAATAAACCTTCTCTGAACTGCTTGCAACGCATTTACATGTTTCCTTAAATAAGGAGACCAGTACTAAACACAGAATTCCAGATAATGTCTCACCAATGCCCTCCCTACGTTTGTATTCAATTCCACTCACAATAAGTGATAACATTATATTAGCTTTCCTAAATACTTTCTGAACCGACATACTAACCTAATGCAATTCATGCACCAGGACAGCCAGATACTCCTGCATCTCAGAGTTCTGCAATCCCTCACCATTCAGATAATATGCTTAGTTTAATTTCATTATTACTACCAATATGGACAATTTCACATTTCCCCACATTCTACTCCATTTCCCAGATCTTTGCCTTCTCACTCAATCTATCTATGTCCGTTTGTAGCCTCCTGTGTCCTCTTCAGAACTTTGTTACGTCAACAGATTTAACAACCACATCTTCGGTCCTTTCATCTAATTCATTTAAATAAACTGTAAAAAGTTGAGGCCCCAGCACTGATACCTGTGGCACACCTCTCGTTACATCCTGCCAACCAGAAATTTACCCATTTATGGCTGCACTCTGTTTCCTGTTAGCTAACCAAACGTCTATCCATGGCAATGTGTTACCCCCTGCACCATGAGCTTTTATTTTTCGCAATGACCTTTGATGTGGCACCTTATCAAATGCCTTCTGGAAATCTAGTACAGTACATCCACCAGTTCCCCTTTATCCACAGCGCATGTTACTTCTTCAAAGAACTCCAGTTAATTGATTAAACGTAATTTCCCTTTCACAAAACCATGTTGACTCTGCCTAATCACCTTGAATTTCTCTACCTGCCCTGTTATAACATCTTTAATAATAGCTTCTAAAAAATCTAATCCACAGCCAGAAAGCCTTTCTCAAATGTCACAGATCGTTTCTCTACTGTGTTTATTCTGATTTTGTGCTGTATTTGAACCGCCACTACTCAATAAACTGCTTGTGACCCTTTGACCTCCTTTTGGGTAATCTCTGACCCTAGATCAGACCTTACAGTGGTTAGGAGAGGGAAGACAGACATCGGGATGATAGGCTTGGTTTACTTGGTTTGTCAGAAATAGTAAACTCAGTTCAGTGATGAATGAGTCGGAGATTTGGCAACAAGAACAGTTTACACTCAAACAAACGTGTGTGTTCATCACAAAGAACGTGGGTGGGGGGGGGGGGGTGCGGCGGTTCTTTCAGAGAGTTTTGAATAAGTAAAGCCAGAAATACAATCTCACTAGCATATCACAGGAAATAGTCAATTGATAACCTGGCAGAGAAGAAAAACAGGCACACCTGGGGAGATGGACATCCTGAGGATTTTCGAGGTGTATGATTGTAATTACGATTTCATTCTCAATGGAATATTTGCGTATGTTCAGAAATGCAAATTTAAGCTAAAATAAAAGGGCTGAGATAAGTTGGTCAATAGGGCACATCTGTGTACCTGAACAGAAAGTGCTGGAAATACTCAGTGGGTCTGGCAGCATCGGAGCAGAGAGAAACAGGGTTAATGTTTCAGATCTGTGACCCTTCATCAGAACTGGTAAACGTTAGAAATGTTGATGTACAAGCTGGAGATAGTGAGACCATGGACCTCCTGCTTTCCATTCCACCCCCAATCCTTCACCTCAAACCTCCCCTTCTGATTTTATACTTTCCAATTATAACCCAATACTGCCAGCTTCCCAGTCACAGCAGCTTCAGGAGACAGAAAGAGAGCAGCAAAAGAGCAATAAAACCCCATCACTTGGTCTGACACTCATGGCCACCAGATCAAATACTTATAGTGCGTGTACCTTAGAGGCTGGTATCGAGTCAGAATCTGCACGTGGTGAGTCACCGAGTAAGAGTGAGCTGCAGCCAGTCCAGGGGGAAAGGATAGTCCATCTGACAGATCACCGGAGGGTGAGGTTACAAACGAGTTATAATACACAGGACTCAGAAGTGAACATTGCTGAAGCTGCTGCCCATGTCGAGATGGTGCAGTCTGAATCCGAGTCCTCAAGGCCCATAGTTGTTCGAGGACGTCCTGCAAGGGTTTTAGTTTTAGTTTTAGAGATACAGCACTTTAACAGGCCCTTCGGCCCACCGAGTCTGTGCCGACCATCAACCACCCATTTATACTAATCCTACACTAATCCCGTATTCCTATCACATCCCCACCTGTCCCTATATATTTCCCTACCACCTACCTATACTAGGGGCAATTTATGATGGCCAATTAACCTATCAACCTGCAAGTCTTTGGCATGTGGGAGGAAACCGGAGCACCCGGAGGAAACCCACGCAGACACAGGGAGAACTTGCAAACTCCGCACAGGCAGTACCCAGAATCGAACCCGGGTCCCTGGAGCTGTGAGGCTGCAGTGCTAACCACTGCGCCACTGTGCCGCCCAAAACTCTCAGTGAAAGACAGCAGCTTTCCACCAGCCATGCTGCAGTCACTGGGAAACACTGTGTAGGAGCACTAGGCAAGTTGAGGGAACCCACAAGACAGGGACTAAGGGAACACACAAGGGTGAATATTTCAGTTTAGTTTGTATAATTGCATGTGTTGTTGGATAAAGATGATCATGAAAAACATTTTGTTGGTGTTTTTATTGCAGGATGGTTACCTAGGGGACGCTGTGATGGGGCATCTCAGATGGATGTAATGGTGGAGAAGAGGGGGATCCATGGTGGGAAAGGGAAGTTGTCCTATGGGAACTGGAATCTTAGCAGCGTCTCTACGACAGTGTGTCCGGTTTGAAATCATCCAGGAAATATCCTCCCTGCCTTCTCCTCCTCCTACTGAGGTAGCCTGTGGATTCCTGGTGCCAATGCCTATGTCCACAAGATGGTGGTGATGTGAAGGGTGCAGCAGAACACCATGAACTTGGACACCTGTTCCAGTATGTACTGGAGGGCTCCCCCCGAGCAGTTCAGACATCGGAAGCATTACTTCACCTGGTGGTTTTGTGTGGGGGAGGGGAGTGTCTAGGGTTCAGAGGTCATGAGCCACATTCGGGTTCTGCATGGGGGCCCGATGTGTTGGGACCGGCTGACTGCTTCAGAATGAAGGTATAGTGGCTGTTGCCAGGATAGTGGACATTTACCAACATGATGTACTGGGCATGCTCGCACACCAACTGTACATTGATGGAGTGAGAGTTCTATCATTTCCTGTACCTCTCCCAGTTGCCATGGGGTTCCCGCAGAGACACCTAGACCATCAGGAATCCTGCTATCATGACAAAGCCACGGGATCTCTCACCTGCTTCTCCCTGCTCATGGAGCAGACAGTACAATTCACCTCACCTGACATAGATGGCCTCCGTCACACAGCAGATACATGAATGGACAACATAGTGAGAGATACTGGATACGTCACCCGCTCTTGTCTGGAAATATCCAGATAAGAACATAATAACATAAGAACTAGGAGCAGGAGTAGGCATTCAGCCCCTCGAGCCTGCTTTGCCATTCTATATGATCATGGCTGATCTCATCTCGGCCTCAACTCCACTTTCCTGCCCGTTCTCCATAACTCTTCAACCCATTACTAATTAAAAATCTGTCTATCTCCTCCTTAAATTCACTCAATGTCCCGGCATCTACTGCATTCCGGGTAGTGAATCCCACAGACTCACGACCCTTTGAGAGAAGAAATTTCTCTTCATCTCTATTTTAAATCCTCATTCCTTATCCTAAAACAATAACCTCTCATTCTAGATTGTCCCACAAGAGGAAACGTCATCTCTATGTCTACTTTGTAAATCCCCTTAATCATCTTCTCTACCTCAATTAGATCGACTCTCATTCTTCTAAACTCTAGAGAGTAAAGGCATAAGGTGCTCAATCTCTCTTCATAAGACAAACCCCTCATCCCTGGAATCAATCTATTGACCCTCCTCTGATCTGCCTCCAATGCAACTACATCCATCCTCAAGTCAGGAGACTAAAACTATACACAATACTCCAGGTGCAGTCTCATTAATGCCTTGTACAGTTGCAGCAACACGTTCCTACTTTTCTATTCTATTCCTTTAGCAAGAAATACCAAAATTCCATTTGCCTTCCTTTTCACCTGCTGTACCTCCATACTAGCTTTCTGCGATTCATGCACGAGGACACCCAGATCCTTCTGCACCGAAGCACTCTGAAGTTTCTCTCCAGCTAGGTAATTATTTGCCTTTCTATTCTTCCGACCAAAATGGATAACCTTACACTTACCCACGTTAAACTCCATCTGCCAAATTTTGGATCATTCACCTTACCTATCCATATCAATTTGTAAAATTCTTATTTAATTATTGCAACTTACTATACCACCTATTTTAGAGTCATCTGGAAATTTGGCAATAGTACTTTCTATCCCTGCATCCAAGTCATAAATATATATTGTAAATAGCTGGGGCCAAGGACCAAACCCTGTGGTACCCCACTCGTTACATATTGCCAACCAGAAAAAGACCCATTTATCCCGACTCTCTGTTTTCTGTTGGTTAGCCAATCCTCTATCAAAGTTAATAAATTGCCCCTAACCCCATGTAATCTTACCTTGTGTATTAACCTTTTGAGCAGCACCTTATCAAATGTCTTCTGAAAGTCCAGATATACATCTACAGGATCCCCATTTTCCACTTTTCTTGTCACAGCTTCGAAGAACTCTATCAAATTCGTCAAATAGGATTTACCCTTCATAAAACCATGCTGACTCTGATGGATTGCGTTGTGACTTTCTAAATATCCAGTTATTACTTCCTTAATAATGGGTTCTAACAATTTCCCAACGATAGATGTTTCCTACTTTCTGCCTTCCTCCCTTTCACCCAGTTCATTCCAAAGTTCAATGAGGAGGATGTGGCAGAATTTTCCGTCACTTTTGAAAAGCTTGAAAAGCAACTGAAATGTCCGGCGGAGAGCTGGACACTGTTCTGACAAAACAAAGTAACAGGAAAATCCCGTGAGGTTTATTCACTGTTGCCAGATGAAAGTTCATCAGATTATGAGATGACTAACAATGCAATGCTGGGCGTACATGAGATAGTACCGGAAGTGTACCGTCAAACATTCCAAACCCTCCGAAAGCAGCCTGACTAGTGTGATTTCGAGTTTGAAAGAGTTAAGCAGCTTCCGAACACAGGGATATAGGAGCAGGAGTAGGCCATTCAGCCCATCGAGGCTGCTCCACCACTCAATATGACCATGGCTGATCATCCACTTCAATGCCTTTTTCACACATTATCTCCATATCCCCTTTTTGTCAATCTATAGTTTAAACATACTCACCGACTGAGATTCCACATCCGTCTGGGATGCAGAATTCCAAAGATTCAGAAACCCCTGAGTCAAGAAATTTATCCTCATCTCTGTCCTAAGTGGCTTCCCCCTTATTTTGAAATTGTATCCATTAGTTCTAGACTCCACAACCAGGGGAAAATCGTACACGCATTTACGCTGTTTATCTCTTTAATTATTTCGTGGGTTTCAATGAGATCCCGACACATTCTTTGAAACTCTAGAGAATACAAGCCCAGTTTCTCTCTTCATAGAACAGTCTCGCTATCCCGGGAACAAGTCTGGTGAACCTTCATTGCACTCCCTCTATGGCAATAATATCCTTCCTAAGGTAAGGGGACCCAAACTGCACACAATATTCCAGGTGTGGTCTAAGCAAGGTTCTATACACATGAAGTAAGACTTCAATACTCCTGTACTCAAATCATCTTGTGATAAAGGCTAACAGACCATTAGCATTCCGAATTGCTTGCTGCACTGCATGTTAGTTTTCAGTGACTTGCTGACACACGGTTCCCTTTGTACATCTGCACTTTCTAATCCCTTACTATTTAAGAAATACTCTGCACATCTGTTCCTCCTACCAAAATGGATAACGTCATATCTGTCCATATTATATCCCATCTGCCATGTTCTTGCCCAGTCACAATGTATGTCCAAATCCCCTTGAAGACGCTTTGCATCTTCCTCACAACATACATTCCCACCTAGTTTTGTGTCATCTGCGAACTTGGAAATATTACATTTGGTCCCCACATCCAAATCATTGACATATATTGTTAACAGCTGGGGCCCAAGTACTGATCCTTGCGGTACACAACTAATCACAGCCTGCCAAAGTGAGAATGACCCGTTTCTTCCTACTCACTGTTTTCTGCCTGTGAACCAATCTTTAATCCATGCCAGTATATTACCTCCTATCCCATATGCTTTAATGTTGCTAACCAACCTCCTGTGGGGTACTTTATCAAAAGCCTTCTGAAAATCCAAGTTTCACACGTCCACCGACTCCCCTTTATCAATTCTGTTAGTAACATCCTCAATAAAATCTCCAACAGGTTCGTCAAACATGATTTCTCATTCATAAATCCATGTTTACGATGCCCAAACAGATTATTATCCAACTGTTCATTTATCACATCCTTTACAATAGAGTCCCAGCATTTTCCCAACGACGGATGCACGAAAGCAGGTCTCTAATTCCCTGTTTTTACTCTCCCTCCCTTCTTAAATAGTGGGGTGACATTTGCTACCTTCCAATCTGCAGGAACCGCTCCAGAATCTATAGAATTTTTGAAGATAGTCACCAATGCAGCCACCATCTCCATAGCTATCTCTTCCCACACCCTGGAATGCAGAATATCAGATCCTGGGGCCTCATCAAACTTCAGCCCCATTAATTTCTCCAATGCAACATTCTTACTAATATTAATTTCCTTCATATCCTCATTCTCCCTAATCCCTTGGATCTCTAATCCTGGAAACTTCCTTGTATCTTCCCCAATGAGGATAGACACAAAGTAATCATTTAGCTTCACTGCCATTTCTCTGTCCACCATTATAAATTCCCCTGACTTTGCCTGTATTGGACCCACATTTGTATTCGCCAAACGTTTCATTTTTAGATAGCTATAGAAGATTTAAAGTCAGCTTTTATGTTTACTTTTTACCAGTGGATACAAACACTCAAACTACAGCCCACAAATCTGAACCTTAGAGTGGTGATCCATCTCAAGGAGTTCAAAAACCCGCTCTCCCTACTATTAAAACCCACAAAGAGGAACGAAAGGTTCAAAGAGCCAGGCAGGTTGCAATTCTGGCTGATGCATTTTCCCTTGTACACAAAGCCTTAACCCCAAAGGGAAACCCTTCCCTAGTCACCACAAAGACCCGAGAATAAAAGGTGGGAAGGTTATAGGAGCCCGATTAGCCTTGGGCAAGGAGGAAAAGCTGGACACCCAGGAGACCATCCTCAGGCCAAATAGGACGGCACTGAGAGCAGGAGTAATGGCCGAAGACCGGTGCGTTTCCATTGGAATAAGGCAGATCACCATCGAGCTGAATGCTGCAAGTTATGGGAAAACCTGTAGCATTAATCAGGGACCACCAGATTAGTGCAGGATAATGGGATCTGATGGAAAGCACAACAGATCAGGCTGTGCCTCCAACTGCGGCAGTCAGAACCAGTAAACCCACCACAGAGAGTGCGGGAAAAATAAACAAAATCCCTGAGAGGTACCAGGAATTTGTATCCTAAGGAAAAGTGACCCCATACCCCTTGAGTGAGGCAAGTAAAACAATAGTCATACTCAAGGATACAGGGGGCACCCAATCCCTTCTGCTGGGAAAAAGAAAATGCAGTGAATGCTAGAGCGTTAGTGAATGGTGTCGGATGGCAGTATATGTCCATACCCTTATATCCGGTGCACTTGGAGTGTGACCCAGTTTCATGACCCTTTACCATGGGGATTGTACCTCGTTTACCGGGTGATGGGTCGAACTGCTCCTGGGTAATAATCTGACAGGGGAAAAGGTGGCAGCTTCCCCAGTAGTTCAAGAGAGACCAAAAGAGGTACGGGAGACATAGTAGTTACAGGAGAAGGTCCCTGACATTCTCCCTGATTGTGTGGTGACTCGGTCCATGGCAAAACAATCCCCTGAACTGAGACTGCAGACGGATTACCCTACATTCTGGTTGTCTGAAACCTACTTCGTGAAGTTAGAGGAGACAAAGAATGTATTAAACAGTTCTTCCTTATCTGAGGTTCAACAACCCGACCCAGTGTCAAAAAATAGCACAGACTGTCCAAACCAAAACAGAAGCAGAGGGAGTTGCAGAGTGTTACTAGTTAAATAATGAGGTGCTGATGAGGAAGTGGCGACCTCCTCACAGAGCAGAGGATGAAGAGTGGACAGTGATTCACCAGATAGTGGTGCCGCTGAAGTCCCTTAAATAAATATTAAGAATGACCCAAGACCTTCTAATGGATGGACATTTCGGTGTATGAAAAATCAAAGCCCGCAGAAGAAAATATTTTGACTGGCCACAACTTCACAAAGATGTGGTGGCGTTTTGTAAAACTAGTCACATGTGCTACGTTGTGGGGAAGCCCCAACCTGCAATGAAGCCTGCACCCTAATTCACATACCAGCTTTTGGGGACCCCTTCAGCAGAGTGCTGGTGGATTGTGGGGTCACCTGCTGAAAACAAAAAGGGATTCCAGTATCTTCTCACCATTATGGATGTGGTGACCCGATTCCCAGAGGCCATTCGCCTGAAGAACTATACCTGCCAAGGCTGTGGTGAAGGGGCTAACCCAATTCTTTACCCGATATGGGCTGCCATCTGAGATCCAGTCGGATCAGGACACACATTTTATATCCATTTTTTTTATTAGGTAATCTGTAGCACCGCAGCCTCACAGCTCCAGCGACCAGGGTTCGATTATGTGTACTGCTTGTGCAGAGTTTGCAAGTTCTCCCTGTGACCGCGTAGGTTTTCACCAGGTGATCCGGTTTCCTCCCACAGCCAAAGACTTGCAGGCTGATAGGTAAATTGGCCATTATAAATTGCCCCTAGTATAGGTTGGTGGGAGGGGAGTTGAGGGATGGTGGGGATGTGGTAGGAATATGTGATTCATGTAGGATTAGTATAAATGGGTGGTTGATGGTCGGCACAGACTCAGTCGGCCGAAGGGCCTGTTTCAGTGCTGTATCTCTAAATAAATAAAATAAGTAAATAAATAAAGTCCTCAGCCTACCATCCATAGTCACAAGGGGCTTTGGAGCGGTACGATCAGACCCTAAAGACAATGATCAGGCCATACTGCTATGAGCAACCCCATGACTGGGACAAAGGGCTGGGATTTCTCCTGTTGGTTTCCAGGGACTTATCCAATGATTCCACTGGCTTTAGTCTCTTTGAATTAGTTTATTGACACGAGGTGAGAGGTTCCCTTAAACTAATCAAGGAGAGGTTTTTGGGACACAGGGATGAGTATTCCATGTTACACTGCATTTCTATGCTGTGGGAGCACCTAAAGACCACCCAGGCAGCTATGGAAAGGTAAGGAGACAGAAATGCCAAGGCTAAAACATTTCAGGACAGAGACCATGTATTGTTACTATTCCCACTGCAGGGTGAACCCCTGAAATCCCGGTTCAGTGGTCCATATCGAGTGGCTAAAGGAATAGTCAGGTACATTATTTAATTGACACTCCAGACCAAAGGCAAGAAGCAAAGGCTCTAGAGGGAACAGCCAAGTACAGATCTGTCAGGCAGTCAGGAGGGAAGGATTGGAAAGGGCGGTGAGGACAGGTTAGAGGAGGGCCAGGAGGATTCCCAACTGGAACCCCCTACTCTCCGAATAGCCAACCCTGAAATGTGAGATCCATCAGACACTACGCTCTCCTCCTTAAATGCAGGTCAATGAGGCAGCCTAAAAAGGCTGCTAACAGCATTTACAGAAACGTGCAAGGACAAGGAAAGGTCCCAAAAAGGCATGTCAATGGTGAGGGAGATGCCTCACCTAGTCGAAGTGCCGCTGCAGAGTGCAGCGAAAGCTGGACAAAGACCTGCGAGCAGTAATGTCCCAGAGGACAAAGGGTAGATTAAAAAATGATTCCTCCCATAGTAAAGGGAAAAGTGAAGGGAACGTACCCTCAAGTAAACAGCACTTGGGTACCTCACCAGAAAGCTAAAAGTAAGGTCAGTGTGGATCTACCCACTGAACAACACAATGATCAGGTCCCAAACCCAAAGCTAATCAAACACAACAATTTCAAAGGCGAACTCAGCAAGAGCAAAGGCCCAGAGGAGATCTCAGACACCTCACAGGGTCTAAAAAAATAATTTATTACACACTGTCGGTTTAGGGAGAAAGATTGTTAAGGTGCAGGAACCTGAGTAGTTAAAACTTCATTAGAGGAGAGAAAAGGTAAACAATGCAATGGTTGATGCATTGCCCAGCGTCGAACCCGACACATAACCATCCCAGACAAAACGCCAAAAAATTTAAATCAGTACAGCTGTAACAGACAATGTCAGCTGCAATAATTCTAAGATTAATGTGTGAATTTGAGAAGTGATTATTGAGAATGCATGTGTATTTCTTTCTTTTTCTTCCCACAGTTCTGAAATGAAATGTTCCCGTTATCACATTTCTTTCCATGTGCTGCGCCGGTGTTAAGATAACACAACATGCCAAATGAGGAATTTTAATTCATCGATTGGAAACTTACACTAACCTTTAAATAGAAAAAAATCAGACAGTTAACCTTGAAAAAACTGGCAGCCAAGATGGCCACCTAAATTGGCATCTGAAACACATTTTCACATTCTAAGGCCTACAACAGGAGACACATGTCTGATGAGCCTGGACCAATATCATTGGCTTGCTCTAGTGATTGAATGACCTAAGATTACATTCATTAACACGGCATGCAAGACTACCCTGACACATTGACTATGAAAGAGCAAACTCCTCCAAGTATAAATACTGGTATCCTGAGCCCTGGGGAGATAGAAGTTTCTAACCTTGAATCTCATTGGAAGGGTCCAGAGAATACACTGAGGCAGTCATGAGACCTTCTGTCCATCTCTGTGACAGCTGGGAGTTTCCCCTGGACAAAGACAGACAAGCCAATGATTCAAACTGTGCAGAAGCAGAAGGGCTGTGACCCCTCTCTCGCTCTCTCTCCATCTCTCTCTCCACCTAACATCACAAGTTTGAAAACCACATGTGACTGCGGACCCCTCAAGCCTACAGATTACTGCAGACAGAGTAACTAGGGGAAGAAAGCCTCAAAGAAAATCCTGAGCAATGTGGACCAGCCACATACTGCACTTCGACAAGCAAAAGACTTCAAGAATATAACTTCAGCTGGAAGACCACGGAATCGCCCAACATCACAGAATGAGTTTTTTGAAATTTATTCTGGACTCAAATCCAAACACACTTTTACTTCTCACTCTGTAATATATTTGAGTGTGTGTGATTCTCGTATGAGTGTGTCCGTAACTGTGTGTTCCGTTTTTTTATGATTTTATTCAGATCGGGTTTCTCTTGTTAAGTTTAATAAACTCACCTCTTTCATGTTTAAACTCAAGAGAACCTGTCCAATCGGTTTATTCACCATCATACCAAAGGTAAGATGTAGAACACTCACTGAGACGTTAAGCATATTCACTGTTTATAAAGGACAAACACTGTTGCAGTCAAATAAAGAAGAGCCACACTGACCCCTCCTCACCTGGCCATAACAATTGACCTGGCTGGGGATGGAGGGAATATGGGGATGAACTCAGCTCAGCATTAAATAGATACCAGAGGTTGTAAACCTCCTGGTTCAGCCTCAGACAATGGCCAGCGTGGGGGATGCAGATCATAGACAGGGAATGGAGTTGTGACAGAAACGGAAGATAACGGTTTCAGTCTTCTCACAATTTAAATGACAAGAACACTAAATCAGTGAAATATGGTTTATGAATCTAATAGTTGTATACAGAGACTTACCAGGGACACCAATAGTAGCGAGGATGGCATAGTAAATAAATTGAATCATCTTCAGAGCAAAATAGAGCCGCTGTTCTAATGTTATCCAATAATAATCTGCAGTAAGACGGTCAAACCAATAGGATACACTCCTGTCACTTGTTGTAACATTCCAATCTATTGTTCTCAGATTCTGATCCATTACTGTAACATTCCAATCTATTGTTCAGATTCTGATCTCTCCTCTCCCGCTCTCTGCAGCCCACGGATCCCTTTTAGTGCCGGAGCTGATGGTCCCGCTAACACTTTCGGAAAACACATTGAAAGGAGTCCTGTATTAATAGAAGAGGGAAACCCTCCAGTGACACCATTAGGGTCCATGGAGACTGACATTAATTACAGTCACTGAACAAACTGGTTCAGTTAACCCCTTTCAATTCAACATTTTTGTACCACAATAAAGTAGAACATTTATCCAGTCTGCATGGGTTTTGTGAGGGTTACTGAGGGAAGGAATGGTGGAAATGACAGAAGCACTGGACAGAATCTTTCAGTCCTCCTTGGATATGGGAGTGATGCCAGAGGTCTGGAGGATTGTCAATGTTCAACCCTGTTTAAAATGGAGAGGTTGGGTAAACCCTGTAACCATCAGTCTAATGTTGGTGGTTGGAAACTTCTAGAGGTCATAACCCAACACAAAAATATATCCTGTTTGTAAAACACGTGATAATAAATGACAAGCAGCATGGAAAGGTTAATGAAATATCATTCCTGAAAATCTTCATCAAGTTCGTTGAGGACGTAACTGTGATTGTTTCATGTAATATAATCATAGAAAGTTTAAGATACAGAAAGAGGTCACTTGGCCCATTGTGTCTGCACCGGCCGAAAAATGATCCACCTATTCTAATCCCATCTTCCAGCATTTGATCCACAGCCCTGCAGATAATGACAGTTGAGGTGAACATCCAGATTCCTTTTCACTGAGTGGAGGGATTCTGCTTCAACTATCCTTTCAGGCAGTAATTTCTAGACTCTCACTATAAACAGGGGATGCAGTACTGAACCCTGTGGAACGCCACTGTAAACAGTCCTCAGGTCAGTAAAATATCCGTCAACAACTACCCTTTAATAAAAACAAGACATGCTGGAAATACTCAGCAGGTCTGGCAGCATCTGTGGAGAGAGAAGCAGAGTTAACGTCACAGGTCAGTGACCCTTCATCATTGAACTGAAACGTTAATCCTGCTTCTCCCTCCACAGATGCTGCCAGACCTGCCGAGTATTTCCAGCATTTCGTGTTTTATTTCAGATTTCCAGCATCCGCAGTATTTTGCTTTTATTATAACATTTACCCTTTGTTTCTTGCCACTGAGCCCATTTTGTATTTTTGGGTGAACAAGTTTCTCCTCAACTCCCCGCTAATCCTTCTACCAAGCACTTTAAGTCACTGCCCCCCAGTCACTGATCTCTCTGCTAAGGTGAATAGACTCTTCACCTCCACTCTATCCAGGCCCCACAAAATTATGTCCCTTTCAATCAGATCTCCCTTCAGCCTTCTCTGTTCCAAGTAGAACAACCCCAGCCTATCTAATCTTTCTTCATAGCTGCATTTTTCCAGTCCTGGCAAACATCCTTGCAAATCTCCTCTGTACCCTCTCTAGTGCAATTCCATCCTTTGTGTAATTAGGTGACCAGAACTGCAGAGTACTCAGGTTGTGGCCCAACCAATGATTTATACAGTTCCAGCATAACCTCACTGCTCTTGTATTCTATCCCTCAGCTAATAAAGGAAAGGATTCCATATGCCTTCTTAACCACCTTATCGACCTGACCTGCTACATTCAGGACATCAGTGGACATTGACTCCAAGGTCCCTCACTTCCTCTACACTTCTCAGTATTTTACGATTGATTGTCTATCCCTTTGCCTTGTTTGACCTCCTCAATTACATCGTCTCATACTTAACCAGGCTGAATTCCATTTGACACTTTTTTTTTTAGATTAGAGATATAGCACTGAAACAGGCCCTTCGGCCCACCGAGTATGTGCCGACCATCAACCACCCATTTATACTAATCCTAAACTAATCCCATATTCCTACCAAACATCCCCACCTTTCCCTATATTTCCCTACCACCTGCCCATACTAGTGACAATTTATAACGGCCAATTTACCTACCAACCAGCAAGTCTTTTGGCTTGTGGGAGGAAACCGGAGCACCCGGAGAAAACCCACGCAGACACAGGGAGAACTTTCAAACTCCACACAGGCAGCACCCAGAATCGACCCCGGGTCCCTGGAGCTGTGAGGCTGCAGTGCTAACCACTGCACCACTGTGCCGCCCCATCAATATTTTCTGCCATCCATATTTTCCTGCAGCCCAGCTATCCTCCTCGCCAGCTACCGCACAGCCAATCTGTGTACCATCTGCACACATCTTGATCATGCCCCCTACATGTACGTTCAAATCGTTAATATTTACTACTAAAAGCTGGGGACCCAGTACTGAGCCCTGTGGAATGCCACTGGAAATAGACCTCAAGTCAGTAAAATTCCCGTCAACAATCACCCTTTGTTTCCTGTCACTGAGCCAATTTTGTATCCAGCTTTCTGCATTTCCCTGGATTCCATGGGACTGTATTTTTTTTACCTAGTATGCCACATGGGACCTTGTCAAAAGCCTTGCCAAAATCCACGGAGACCATATCATCCGCACTACCCTCATCTATCATCCTTGCGAGTTGGTCGAAAAATTCAATCAAGTTAGTCAACAATATCTTCCCTTAACAAATCCATGCTGACTGTCCTTGATTGACCTGAGCCTTTCTAAGTGACAGTTTATCCTGTCTCTCAGAATACATTGCAATAATTTGCCCACGACTGAGGTTACACTGATTGGCCTGCAATTATTTGGTCTATCCGTTGCTCCATTTTTAAAGAGTTACAATGTTAACAGTTCACCAATCCTCTGGCACTACACCTGTATCCAGTGAGGATTGGAAAATGATGGTCAGACCCTCTGCTATTTCCTCTCTCACTTCTTTTGACAGCCTGGAATACATTTCATCTGGCCCTGGTGATATATCAACTTTCAAAGATGCTAATCCCATTAATACTTCCTCTCTCCCTATGTATATCACATCCAATAATTCACACTCCTACTCCTAAACCACAGTATCTGCATCATCCCCTCTTCTGTTCAGACAGATACAAAGTATTCATTAAGAACCATATCAACATCTTTCGCCCCTACTCATGTATATCCACTTATGTATATAGATATTCAAACGGCCTGTGATCAGCTGACATTTCATAGACTTGTTATGACATGGATTAATGTGACAGTGATAGTGTGGATATTTCATAGACTTGTCATGACATGGATTAATGTGACAGTGATCGTGTGGATATTTCATAGACTTGTCATGACATGGATTAATGTGACAGTGATCGTGTGGATATTTCATAGACTTGTCATGACATGGATTAATGTGACAGTGATAGTGTGGATATTTCATAGACTTGTCATGACATGGATTAATGTGACAGTGATAGTGTGGATATTTCATAGACTTGTCATGACATGGATTAATGTGACAGTGTTAGTGTGGATATTTCATAGACTTGTCATGACATGGATTAATGTGACAGTGATAGTGTGGATATTTCATAGACTTGTCATGACATGGATTAATGTGACAGTGATAGTGTTGATATTTCATAGACTTGTCATGACATGGATTAATGTGACAGTGATAGTGTGGATATTTCATAGACTTGTCATGACATGGATTAATGTGACAGTGATAGTGTTGATATTTCATCGACTTGTCATGACATGGATTAATGTGACAGTGATAGTGTGGATATTTCATAGACTTGTCATGACATGGATTAATGTGACAGTGATAGTGTGGATATGACACTGACTCAGGGACAGAAAGCAGAGAGAAGTGGTGAACAGTCATTGTTCAGACTGGATGTGGAGGGGAGTATGCAGTACTGCTTCCCAGGGTTGGATTCACTCAGCGTGGTATCAAGAAACGATTGAAGGCACGGGATACTGCAAAGGCTATGGGCCCTGACAATATTCCTGAAATAGTACTGAATACCTGTGCTCCAGAACTTCCGTTCCCCCATCAAACTGTTCAAGTACAGCTGCAACATTGGCATCTACCCGTCAATGTGCAAAATTGCCCAGCTATTTCC
This sequence comes from Heterodontus francisci, assembly GCF_036365525.1. Lineage (NCBI taxonomy): Eukaryota > Metazoa > Chordata > Chondrichthyes > Heterodontiformes > Heterodontidae > Heterodontus > Heterodontus francisci. The sequence goes on from NW_027141175.1 coordinate 3,854,022, forward strand.
TGTACACAAAAAGCAGGACAAGTCCAACCCGGCCAATTACCGCCCCATCAGCCTATTCTCAATCATCAGTAAAGTGATGGAAGGTGTCATCGACAATGCTATCAAACAGCACTTGCTTAGCAATAACCTGCTTAGTGACGTTCAGTTTGGGTTCCGCCAGGGTCGCACAGCTCCTGACCTCATTACAGCCTTGGTTCAAACATGGACAAAGGAGCTGAATTCAAGAGGTGACTGCCTTGACATCAAGGCAGCATTTGACTGAGTATGGCATCAAGGAGCCAGAGTAAAAATGAAGTCCGTGGGAATCAGCGGGAAAACTCTCTGCTGGTTGGAGTCATACCTAGCGCAAAGGAAGATGGTTGTGGTTGTTGCAGGTCAATCATCTCAACTCCAGGACATCACTGCAGGAGTTCCTCAGGGTAGTGTCTGAGACCCAACCATCTTCAGCTGCTTCATCAATGACCTTCCTTCAATCACCAGACCAAAAGTGGGGATGTTGGCTGATGATTGCACAATTTTCAGCACCATTCGTGACTCCTCAAATACTGAAGCAGTCCGTGTAGAAATGCAGCAAGACCTGGACAATATCAAGGCTTGGGCTGATAATTGGCAAGTATCATTAGCACTGCACTAGTGCCAGGCAATGACCATCTCCGACAAGAGAGAATCTAATCATCTCCCTTGACATTCAATGACATTACCATAGCTGAATCCACCACTATCAACATCCTCGGGGCTACCATTGACCAGAAACAGAACAGGAGTAGCCATATAAATACCATGGCTCAAAGAGCAGGTCATAGGCGAGGAATGCTGAGGCGATTAACTCACCTCCTGACTCCCCAAAGCCAGTCCACCATCTATAAGGCACAAGCCAGGAGTGTGATGGAATACTCTCCGCTTGTCTGGATGGGTGCAGCTCCAAGAACACTCAAGAAGCTCGGCACCATCCAGTACAAAGCAGCCCGCATGATTGGCACCCCATCCACAACATTCACTCCCTCCACCAGTGGCAGCAGTGTGTACCATCTACAAAATGCACTGCAGCAACACACCAAGGCTCCTTAGACAGCACCTTCCAAACACACAACCTCTACCATATAGAAGGGCAAGGGCAGCAGATGTATGGAAACACCACCACCTGCAAGTTCCCCTCCAAGCCACACACCATGCTGATTTGAAACTATCTTGCCGTTCCTTCACTGTCGCTGGGTCAAAATACTGGAACTTCCTTCCTAACAGCACTGTGGGTGTATCTACCCCACATGGACTGCAGTGGTTCAAGAAGGCAGCTCATCACCACCTTCGCATGGGTAATTAGGGATGGGCAATAAATGCTGGCCTGGCCAGCGATGTCCACATCCCATGAATGAATTTTTAAAAATGCTGCCAGAGAACTGGAGGGCTGTAAATGTTACATCCTGTTTTAAGAAGGCGAGGTTGGATAAGCCTTGTAACTATCAGCCTAATGTTGATTATTGGAAAATTCTGGAGGCCATAACCCAGCACAAAAATATTTCTTACTTGTAAAATCATATCTTAATAAATGACAAGCAGCAGGATAGCTTCATGGAAAATCATTTCTGATAGTCTTGATAGTTTGTTGACAGAATTGTGAGTGTTAACGAGGATAGCGTGTTTCGTGTTATAGAGTCATAGAATCGTAGAAAATTTAAGGCACAGAAAGAGGTAACTTGGCCCATCGTGTCTGTACCAGCCGAAAAATTATCCAACTATTCTAATCACTCCTTCCATCATTTGATCCGTAGCCCTGCAGATTATGACACTTGAGGTGCACATCCAGACTCCTTTTGAATGAGTAGAGGGTTTCTGCCTCAACCATCCTTTCATGAAGTGAGTTACAGACCCTCACTAAAAGCAGGGGACCCAGTACCAAGCCCTCTGGAACAGGACTGGTAACAGTCCTCCAGTCAATACCCGTCAACAATTACCCTTTGTTTCCTGTCACCGAGGCAATTTTGTATTTCTGGGTGAACATGTTTTTCCTCAACTCACTTCTGATATTTCTGCCAATCACTTTAACTCTATGTCCCCTAGTCAATGACATTTTTGCTAAGGTGAATAGACCCTTCACCTCCACTCAATGCAGGGCCCACAAAATGTTGTTCATTTCAATCAGATCTCCCCTCAAGCCTTCCCTGTTCCATGAAGAACAACCCCAGCCTATCCAATCTTTCCTCATAGCTGCATTTTTCCAGTCCTGGCAACATCCTCGTAAATCTCCTCTGTACCCTCTCTAGTGCAATTGCCTCCTTTCTGTAATGTGGTTACTAGAACTGCACAACGTATTCAAGTTGTGGCCTACCCAATGATTTATACAGTTCCAGCATAACCTCCCAGCTCTTACATTCTATACATCGGCTAAAAAGGGAAATGATTCCATATGCCTTCTTAACTGCCTTATTGACCTGTCCCGCTATCTTCAGGGATATGTGGGCATTCACTCCAAAGTCCCTTACTTTCTCTACATTTCTCAGTATTGTCCTAGTAATCGTGTATTCCTTTGCTTGTTTGAGCTCCCCAAATGCATCACCTCACACTTATCCAGGTCGATTCCCATTTTTCTGCCCATCTGACCAGACCGTCAATATCTTCCTGCAGCCTACAGTTATCCTTCTCGCTATCCACCACATGGCCAATCTTTGTGTCGTCTGCAAAAGTCTTGATCATACCCCCTAAATTTACGTCTAAATCTTTAATATAGACCACAGAAAGCATGGGACCCATTACTGAGCCCTTTGGAATGACAATGGGGTCAGATCTCCAGTCGCAAAAATACTTGTCAATAATTACCCTGTGTTTCCTGCCACTGAGCCAATTTTGTATCCGCCTTGCTGCATTTCTCTGGATGCCATGGGATTTTATTTTTTGAACCAGTCTGTCATGTGGGACCTTGTCAGAAGCCTTGCTAAAATCCATGTAGACCACATCAACTGCACTACCCTCATCTATATTCCTTGTAACATCTTCAAAAAATTCGATCAATTTGGTCAAACAAGAGAGTCACTTAACAAATCCATGCTGACTATCCTTGATAAACCTGTGCCTTTCTAAATGACAGTTTATCCCGTCTCTCAGAATAGATTCCAATAATTTGCCCACTGCTGAGGTTAGACTGAGTGGCCTGTAATTATTCAGACAATCCTTCGCTCCATTTTTAAACAGAGGTACAACGTTAGCAATTCTCCAATACTCCAGCATCACAACTGTATCTAGTGAGATTGGGAAATGATGGTAGGCAGACCCTCTGCTATTTCATTTCTTGCTTCTTTGAACAGCCTGGGGTCCATTTCATCCGGCTCTGGTGATGTTTCAACTTTCAAGGATGCTAATCCCATTAATACTTTCTCTCTCCCTATGTTTATCATATCCAATAATTCAAACTCTTCCACCTTAACGACAATATCTAAATCCCCCCTCTTTTCTGAAGACATACGCAACGTGCTCAATAAGAACCATACCAATATCTTCCACATTTATACAAAGGTTACCTTTCTGATCTATTATGGGTCCTGCTCTCCCCTTAGTTATCCTCTTCCTCTTAATGTATTGAGAAAGCATCATTGGGTTCACCTTGATTTTGCTTGCCAATATTCTTTCATACCCTCACTTTCCTTTCCTAACTTACTTTTTGATTTGACCCCTCCACTTTCTATACTCCTCTCGGCTTTCTGCAGTATTAAGTTCTCAGTGTCGGACAGAAGCTTTCCTTTTCTGCGTTATCCTACCCTGTCGGCTCCTTGACATCCATGGGACTCGAGATTTGGCCGCCTCACCCTTTTTCTTTGTGGGAACATGTTTATCCTGAACCTTTTGTATCTCCCCTTTGAATGCCTCCCACTGCTCTGAGACTGAACTACCTTCAAACAGCTGTTTCCAGTCCACTTTCGCTCCTGAGTTTAGTAATATTCGCCTTTCCCCATTGAGAACTCTAACTCCTGATGTATCTCTTGTCCTGTTCCATAATTAAGTTAAAACTAACTGAATTATTATCACTCCCACCAAAATGCTCTTCCCTGCCACTCCTTCCACCTGCCCATCTTCATTTCCAAAAACAATGTCTAAAACTGCACCCTCTGCTGTTGGACTTGCTACATCCTGGCCAAAAACGTTCTCCTGAATGCACCTCAAGATTTCTGTTCCATTAATTCTTTTCATACTAAAATTATCCCAGTTAATATTGGGGTAATTAAACTCCCCTACTATTACTGCCCTATTGTTCTTGCACTTCTCAGAGACTTGCCTACATATCTGCTCTTCTATCTCCCTCGGACTGTTTGGCTGACGGGATCACACTCCCAGCAGTGAGATTGCCCCTTTTTGGTTCCTTAGCTCAATCCATATTGCCTCAGTTGATGAACCTTCCAACATTTCATCCCTCCTCACAGCTGCAATAGATGTCTTGACCGAAATTGCCACTTCCCCTCCTTTCTTTAACCCCTCCCTATTGTGTCTGAAAACCCTGTAACCAGGAACGTTGAGCTGCCATTCCTGTCCCTCCTTCAGCTATGTTTCTGTGATAGCTATGATATCATACTGCCACCTGTCCACCTTGCCCTCAGCTCATCTGCTTTATTTGCTATACTTCTTGCATTGAAATAGATACCCTTGAGCACAGCCAAACACTTAAAAACAATTCTAACCCTCTTTTCCTCTGTTTTCTAAACTCATCCATTAATTTTCTGCCTTCTATTTTCATTTCAGGTTTTGTCCCAACTGAGTCTACCCTCAGGTCCCCACCCCCCTGCAAAACTAGTTTATACCCTCCCCGACGGCACGAGCAAAATGTTCTGCAAGTAACTCAGTCCCGGCTCCAATCAGGTGTAAGCAGTCAGGCCTGTGCAGGTCCCATCTCCTTCAGAGCCGGTCCCAATATCCAGGAATCTGTATCCCTCCCTCCTGCACCGTCTTCCCAGCCACGCATTCATCTGTTTTAGTTTTCTATTTCTATACTCAGCTGTGCATGGCACTGGGACTAATCCAGAAGTTACTACTTTGAGGTCCTGCTGGCCTAATTTCTTCCCTAGCTCCATAGATTCTGACTGCAGGACGACATTCCTCTTTCTACCTCTGTTGCTGGTTCCGATGTGGACCATGACAGCTGGCTGTTCCCCTTCTCCTTCAGGATGCTCTGCAGTCGCTCAGTGACATCCTTGACCCTGGCACCAGGGAAGCAGCACACCATCCTCGATTCGCGTCTGTGGCCACATAAACGCCTGCCTGTTTCCCTGACTACTGATCACTATGGCTCTTCCAGTCATCCCTCTACCCCGCTCTGCAGCTCTGCCAACCGTGTTGACACGGATTTGGCTCTGGCTGCGCCCCCCAGGTGAAGCATCACTTTCCTCAGTATTCTGAACTGAATACCTGTTGGAGAGTGAGATGCACTGAAGGGTTTGCAGCACTCCCTGCCTGATTCTTTTTAACTGTCTGGGGATCACCAATTCCTTCCCTCCCTGCATAATCTTCAGCTCTTGGGTGACCACATCTACAAACATGCTAAAGCTGAATAATTTGGTGTATTAGAAGGAAGAATGTGCAGGATTATGGGAAGAAGGCAGGGAATGGGATTAGGTGAATTGCTCATTCGGAAAGGTGACGCAGACACGTCGGACTGAATAGTTCCTTTTGTGCTGGAATAACACTGTGATGGGGCATCTCAGACGGGTGTAATGGTGGAGAATGGGGGATTCATTGTGGGAAAGGGAAGTTGTCCTATAGGAAACTGAATCTTAGCAGGGACTCTCCGACAGCCTGTCCTGGTGGAAGGCATCCAGAAAATATCCTCCCTGCCTCCTCCTCATTCTCCTGAGGTGGCCTCCGGATTCCTGCTGCCAATGCCTGTGTCCTCGTGATGGTGATGAAATGAAGGGTGCTGCAGAACACCATGAACGTGGGCACCTGCTCCAGTGTGTACTGGAGGACTTCCCCCGAGCGGTTCAGACATCGGAAGTAAAGCTTCATCACACCGATGGTCAGTTCCAACATGTTCCTGGTGACTCCATTGCTCACATTTTACACATGTTAATTGTGTGCGTTTGGTTGGTGGTGGGAGATGGTTTGGGGTTGTAGAAACATGAGTTGGGTATAGAGGGGGGTTTCCTTTGTCTCCGAGGAGTGTCATTCTGGTTCTGCATGGAGACCCGCAGTGTTGGGACTGGTTGTCTGCTTCAGAATGAAGGTATGGTGGCTGCTGCCACGATAGTGGACATTCACCAACATGATTTACTGGACATGCTCACACACCAACTGTACATTAATGGAGTGAGAGTTCTTTCAGTTGCTGACCCTCTCCCCGTTGACATGGAAACCCCGCAGAGCCACCTTCACCATCAGGAATCCCGCTATCCTGACAAACCCACGGGATCTCTCATCCTGCTTCTCCCTGCTGAGGGAGAAAATGATGACATAGATGGTCATGCTCACATCCCAGAATTATCAATGGGCAACACACAGGCCTAGTAACTACTGGTCAGTTAGTGTAACATCAGTGGTGAGTAAGGTTTTAGAAACAATGATCATGGAAAAAGGACAACACACACTTGGAGAGGTTTGAGTTAATTAAGGAGTGTCAGCACGGATTTCTAAAAGGCAGATTATGCTTGATGGGCTAATTGAATTTATTTCGATGATCAGAGAAGGTTGATGAAGGGGATGTGGTGGATGGTGCCTACCTGGATTTTATGAAAGTATTTGATTAAGAACCACACACAAGCTTGGTTAACAAAATTGAAGCTCATGGAATAGCATCTAATTGGATCAAAAATTGTTCTAAGGACAGCAAAAAGAGAAATGTGTTAAATGGTTATTTTTCAGACTGGAGGATGGTCGACATTGATGTTACACAATGGTCAGTGCTAGGACCACAGTTGTTTTTTTGCCGTATAAAAATGACACGGATCTTGGAATACGGAGTAGAATTTATATTTTTTCTGATGATTGCAACCTTGGAGGAGTGGGGAACAGTGAGAACGATACAAACCACCGACAACATGATATAGATAGGCTAGCAGAATGGACATAGAAGTGGCAGGTAGAATTTAATAAAGAGGAGTGTGAGGTAATGTATTTTGTCAGAAAGAATAGGAAGACAACATAGACTTCATGACACAAAAACAAGAAATGCTGGATTCACTCAGCAGGTCTGGCAGCATCTGTGGAAAGAGAAGCAGAGTTAACGTTTCGGGTCAGTGACCCTTCTTCGGAACTGACAAATATTAGAAAAGTCACAGATTATAAACAAGTGAGGTGGGGGTTGGGCAAGAGATAACAAAGGAGAAGGTGCAGATTGGACCAGGCCACATAGCTGACCAAAAGGTTACGGAGCAAAGGCAAACAATATGTTAATGCTGTGTTGAATGACAAAGCATTAGTACAGATTAGGTGTGAATATACTGAATATTGAACAGCAGCAAGGAAGAGGCATATCTCTAATTTTCCTTGCAAGCCATGATTTGGCTACCTTTTCCATTTTACTTTTGCGCCAGACAGGGATAAACAATTGTTGCAGTTCATCCATGCGCTCTTTGAATGTTTGCCATTGCCTTTCCACCGTTATCTCTTTAAGTAACGTTACCCAATGTAATCATCGACAACTCATGCCTCATACCTTCGCAGCTTACTTTATTAAGATTCACGACCCTAGTCTCAGAATCAACTAGGACACTCTCCATCATGATGAAGAATTCTATCATATTATGGTCGCTCATCCCCGAGGGATCTCGCACAACTAGATTGTCAATTATTCCTCTCTCATTATACAATAACCAGTCTAGGATAGCCTGTTCTCCAGTTGGTTCCTCAAAGAATTGGTCCTGAAAACCATCCCGTATATTCTCCAGGAATTCCTCCACAATGTATTGTGACCAATTTGATTTGCCCAATCTATATGCAGATTCAAGAAACCCATAATTACAGATGTTCCTTTATCACATGCGTCTCTAATTTCCTGTCCAATGCCATTCCCAAATTCAGCACTACAGTCTGGGGGTCTATATACAAACCCCACTAACGTTTTCTGCCCCTGAGTGTTTCTCAGCTCTACCCATACAGATTCGACATCGTCAGAGCTAATATCCTGCCTCACTATTGCGTTCATTGACTCTTTAACCAGCAATGAAACTCCACCGGGGTTGGAGATAGGCCGTTTTAGTGATGGTGTGAATATTTGGTAGGAAGCTGATCTCAAGGCATCTCAGGGTTAACTATGTAACTAAGTCTGTGAGCAGTTTGGCTTCGTCTCAAACATTTACAAAGGAGAGGGATGGAGTGTGTAACTAGGAAATGTTTGGAGCAGAGACAGAAAACAATGACTTCAATCTTCTCAATATTTAATTGGCATTGCAGATGTGTGAGGTAATAAATTTTGAAAGGATGAATGAAGAGAGACAATACAAGTTAAATGGTACAACTATAAAGGTGGTGAAATAACAGAGACACCTGGGATTTGTACACAAATCTTTGAAGGTGGCAGGAAAGGTTAACTTGACAGTTAATAAATGTATGGGATCCGAGGGTTTATAAATAGAGGCAAAAAGAACAAAAGCAAGGACATTATGTGAAACATATATAAAATACTAGTTCAGCTGCACCTGGAGTCTTGTGTCGAATACTGGGAATCACAGTTTAGGGAGGACATGAAGCGTTCGGAGAGGGTACATAACTGTTTTACTAGTATTTGTCCAGGCATGAGGGATTACAGTTATGTAGCTGGGGTTGTTCTGCCTAGAGCAGAGAATTTTCAGAGGAGATTTGATTGAGGTGTTTAACATTAGGAAGGATTTAGATACATTATATAAAGAGAAACTATTTCCAATGTCCAAGAGCCACAGATTTAAGGCGATTGGTAAAAGAAGCAGACATGAGGATATTTGTTTTTGAGTGGTTTGGATTTGGAATGCACTGTCTGATAGGCTGATGGATACAGATTCAATAGTAGATCCCAAAAGGGAATTGGATAAATATCTGAAGGAGAAAAAATGCAAGGATATAGTGAAAGAGCCAGGGAGTGGGACTAACTGGATTGCTCTTTGAAAGGGCCAGCACAGACTTGATTGGCCGAATTGCCTCATTCAGTTTGTGCTATTCTATGATTCTATGATGGTTCCCACCTGGACTTTCACAATATTCCAATCCTTTCACAAGGCGTTTGAGAAAGTACCACATAAAAGCCATGTTACCGAATTAGAAACACACGGGATAAAAGGACCAATGTCAGCTGTGGCTCAGTTTGTAGCTCTCTCCCCTTTCAGTGGCAAGCTTCCAGGATCAAGTGTCACTGCAGGACTTGATTACAAGAATCAATGCTGACATTGCAGTGCAGTACTGAGGGTGTGCTGCACTGTCAGAGGTGCAGTCTATCGAATGAAACTTTAAACCAAGTTGCAGTCTGCCCTCTCAGGTGGATGTTAAAGATCCCATCGCACTATGCAGAAGCAGAGCAGGGGAATTATTACCGGTGTCCTGGTCAATATTTTTTCCTTCAATCAACATCACAAAAACAGATCTGATCATTCTCACATTACTGCTTGTGGGATCTTGCTGTGCAGAAATTGTCTGCCTGTTTCCTACATTACAAGAGTGACTTCGATTTAAGAAGTATTCATTGGCTGTAAATCACTTTGGGACATGCAGTGGTCATGAAAGGCGTTTCATAAATGGAAGTCTGTTCTTTTATTTTCAATGTCAGCATGCAGGAAATTAGCGCCGTGACAGAAAGTAGAGAGCAGTGGAGAATAGTTATTCTTCAGCCTGGAGGGAAGTACACAGTGAGGTTCCCCAGGGTCACTGTTGGGATCACAGTTTTTTTTTTAAGAGATACAGCACTGAAACAGGCCCTTCGGCCCACCGAGTCTGTGCCGACCATCAACCACCCATTTATACTAATCCTACACTAATTCCATATTCCTACCACATCCCCACCTGTCCCTATATTTCCCTACCACCTAACTATACTAGGGGCAATTTATAATATCCAATTTACCTATCAACCTGCAAGTCTTTGGCATGTGGGAGGAAACCGGAGCACCCGGAGGAAACCGACGCAGACACAGGGAGAACTTGCAAACTCCACACAGGCAGTACCCAGAATTGAACCCGGGTCGCTGGAGCTGTGAGGCTGCAGTGCTAACCACTGCGCCACTGTGCTGCCCCAGTTGCTGTTTGTTAATACAATGGGCTTGTGTACAGAGGGGATAATGTCAAAGTTGACAGGAAACTCAGAAATGTTAATAAACGGTGAGAAGGATAGTAACAGACTTCAGGACGACAGCGACTGACCAGTGAAATGAGCAGGAACATGGCAAATATAAATGAACACAGTGAAGTGTGAAGTTAGACATTTGGGTAGGAAGTGTAAGGGAAGGCAACAGAAACAAAGGGGTATTGTTTAAATGAGGAGACAGGAACAGAGAGACTCGTAACGTTAACTCTGCTTGTCTTTCCACAGATGCTGCCAGACCTGCTGAGTGACTCCAGCATTTCTTGTTTTTGTTACAGAGAGACTTGGTGTGTATTCAGAAAGATCTTTGAAGGCCGCACGAAAGGTTGACAAGTTTCTGTCTGATATAACAGACATCAGGTAGAAAATACTATTGAGAAACAGGCTGAATATTGAAAGTCCAGAGGGGAAGTGAAAAAGCAAATTAGGGAAGCAAAGAGAGAGCATGAAAAGAGGCGAGCATTGAAGGAAATCCCAAAGTTTTCTATCGGCATCTAAATAGTAAAAGGGTAGTAAAAGGAATAATGGGGCCGACTCAGGACCAAAAAGGGGATTTGCACATGGAGGCAGAGGATTTAGCTGAGGTAATAAATGAATAATTTCCACCTGTCTTTACCAAGGAAGAAGATATGGAATCCTTTCCTTTATTAGCCAAGGTATAGAATATACGAGCAGGGAGGTTATGCTAGAATTCTATAACTCATTGGTTAGGACACAACTTGAGTACTGTGTGCAGTTCTGGTCAGCTCATTACAGAAAGGATGTAATTGCACCAGAGAGGGTACACAGGAGATTTACGAGGATGTGGCACGGACTGGAAAAATGCAGCTCTGAGGAAAGATTGGACAGGCTGGGACTGTTCTCCTTGAATTAGAGAAGGCTGAGGGTAAATCTGATTGAAATGTACAAAACTGAGAGTAGAGTGGAGCTGAAGGGTCCATTCACCTTAGCAAAGAGGTCAGTGGCGAGGGGGCATGGACTTAAAGTGATTGGTAGAAAGACTAAAAGGGAGCTGTGGATTTTATTTTTCACCCAGCGGGTGGTCAGAGTCTGGAACTCACTGTCCGAAAGGGTAGTTGAGGCAGAAACCAAAAACTCATTCAAAAGGTGTCTGGATGTGCACCTCAAGTGCTGTAATTTATCAAATGCTGGAAGGTAGGATTAGAATGGATGGATCGTTTTTTGGACAGCATAGACACGATGGGCCACGTGACCTCTCTCTGTGTGCCATAAACTTTCTATGATTCTAAGATGCAACCCAGGCAATGTTGAAAGAGGAGATAAGTCGGACACTAGTGGGGTTTAAAATTGATAAAGAGGAAGTATTAGATAGGCTGTCTGGAATTAAATTGAATAAGGCACCAGGACCAGATGAGATGTATCCAAAGATACTGAGGGAAGTGAGGGTGGAAATCGCAGAGGCACTGGACATAATTTTTCAGTCTTTCTTAGACTCGTGATGATGCCAGACGACTGGAGAATTGTAAACGTTACACCCTTGTTCAAAAAAGTGTGTAAAGATAAGGCCAGCAACTACAGGCCTGTCAGTTAAACTTCGGTGGTGGGAAAACTTCTAGAAATAAATAATCTTGGACAAAGCTAATAGTCACATGGACAAATGCGAGTTAATTAAACAAGCCAGCATGGATTTCTTGAGAGAACATCATGTTTAACTAATTTTCTGGAGATGTTTGGGGTGGTATCAGGGAGAGTTGATGAGGGCAATTCTGTTGATGTGGTGTACATTGATTTTCATATAACGGTCTATTCAGTTTCAAATGAACCTGCCTCCACCATTCTCAAGCAGTGCATTCCAGACATTTAACTATTCCCTGCATGCAAAAACCTTTTGATACAATGCCACACAACAGACCTGTGAGCAAACTTGTCGCTCATGGAATAAAAGGGACATTAGCAACATGGATACGAAATTAGCTGAGTGACAGGAAACAAAGAGTAGTGGTTAATGGATGTTTTACAGGCTGGAGGAAGGTTTGTGGTGGAGTTCCCCAGAGATCAGTGTTGGGATCCTTGCTTTTCCTGATATATATTAAGGACCTAAACCTGGGTGTACAGGGCACAATTTCAAAGTTTGCAGCTGATACGAACGTTGGAAGCATTGTGAACTGTGAGGAGGATAGTGTAGAACTTCAAAAGAACACACACAAGTTGATGGAATGGGCAGACAGGTGGCAGATGTCGTTCAATACAGGGAAATGTGAAGTGATTCATGTTGGTAGGAAGAACATGGGGTGACAATATACAATTCTATAGGGTGTTCAGGAGCAGAAGAACCTGTGTGCATATGTGCAGAAGTCATTGAAGGCGGCAGAACAGGTTGAGAAAGTGTTTAATAAAGCATGCAGTATCGTGGGCTTTATTAATATGGGCAAAAGTACAAGAGCAAAGAAGTTATATTGAACTTATATAAGACACTATTTCAGCCTCAGCTGTGGTATTGCGTCCAGTTCTGGGTGCCACACTTGAGGAAAGACGCGAGGGCATTGGAGAGAGTGCAGAAAAGATTGACCAGAATCATTCCCAGATTGAGGAATTTTAGTTATGAAGATAGATTGGAGAAGTTAGGACTGTTTTTCTCGGAAAAGGCCGAGAGGTGATTTATTCGAGGTTTCAAAAATCATGAGGTGTCTGCATAGAGTAGATAGAGAGAAACAGTTCCCACTCGTGAAAGGATCGAGAAAGAGAGGGTACAGATTTAATGTCATGGGTAAAAGAAGCAAAGACGACCTGAGGAAAATATTTTTTCTCACAGTGATTGGTTAGAGTCTGGAATGCACTGCCTGAGAGTATGGTGGAGGCAGGTTCAATTAAAGCTGAATAGATTGTTATATGAGAAGGAAGAATGTGCAGGATTACAGGAAGAAGGCAGGGAACGGCACTGGGTGAATTGCTCATTCGGAGAGCCAGTGCAGACACGAAAGGCTGAATTGGTCCTTCTGTGCTGTAATAATTCTCTGATGTTTTTATTACAGGATGCTGACCAAGGGGACACTGTGATGGGGCGTCTCAGATGGGTGTAATGGTGGAGAATGGGGAATTCATGGCTGGAAAGGGAAGTTGTCCTATGGGAACTGGAATCTTAGCAGGGACTCTCCGACAGCCTGTCCGGGTCGAAGGCATCCAGGAAATATCTTCCCTCCCACCTCCTCCTGAGGTGGCCTCTGGATTCCTGGTGCCAATGCCTGTGTCCTCATGATGGTGATGATATGAAGGGTGCAGCAGAACACCATGAACTTGGACACCTGCTCCAGTGAATACTGGCGGGCTCTCCCCGAGCGCTTCAGACATCGGAAGCATTGCTTCATCACACCGATGGTCTGTTCCACCATGTTCCTGGTGACTCCATTGCTCACATTATACACATGCTAATTGCGTAACTAACTGTTGATGGTGGGAGGTGGATTGAGGGTGTAGAAGCATGGGCTGTGTCTAGAGGGGGTTCATTTGTCTCCAAGGAGCTACATTCTGGTTCTTCATGGAGCCCCGATGTGTTGGGACCGGCTGACTGATTCAGAATGAAGGTATGGTGGCTGCTGCCAGGGTAGTGGACATTCACCAACATGACGTACTGGCCATGCTCACACACCAACTGTACATTGATGGAGTGAGAGTTATTTCAGTCCCTGTACGTCAACCCATGGGTTGACATGGGGTCCCCGCAGAGCCACCTACACCATCAGGAATTCCGCTATCCTGACAAAGCCACGGGATCTTTCATCCTGCTTCTCCCTGCTGAGGGAGATATTGATGATATAGATGGTCACCCTCACTTCCCAGAATTATCAATGGACAACACACAGGCCTAGTAACTACTGGCCAGTTAGTTTAACATCAGTTGTGAGGAAAGTTTTAGAAACAATAATCAGGGGAAAAGGACAACACACACTTGGAGAGGTTGAGTGAGTTAAGGATTGTCAGCACGGATTTCTAAAAGGCAGATCATGCTTGATGAAGTAATTGAATTTATTTAGAAAATCAGAGAAGGTTGATGAAGGGAATGTGGTGGATGTTGTCTCCGTGGATTTTATGAAATTATTTGACGATGAAACACACAGAAGCTTGGCTAACAAAATTGAACCTCATGGAATAGCATCTAATTGGATCAAAAATTGTCCATAGGACATAAAAAAGAGAAATGTGTTAAATGTTTTTTTTTTCAGACTGGAGGATGGTAGACAGTGATGTTCCCCAAGGGTCAGTGCTTAGGACCACTGTTTGTTTTTTTGCTATATATAAGTTACATGGATCTTGGAATACAGAGTAGATTTTCAAAACTTTCCGATGATACCAATCTTGGAGGTGTGGTAAACAGTGATGATGTTGCAAACCACCTGTAGCAGGATATAGATAGACTAGCAGAATGGACAGAGAAGTGGCAGGTGGAATTTCATACAACTGAGTGTGAGGTGATGTATTTTGTCAGAAGGAATAGGAAGGTAATATAGACTTAATGACACAGTTCTAAAGATTGTGCAGGGACAGAGCGACCTGGGGCTGCATATGCATTGATATTTGAAGTTGGCAGGACATATTAGGAGAGTGTTTAGCGAAGCATATCAGATCTTGGACTTCATCGTTAGAGACAATGAATTCAAAAGGATACTGGATGGACACCCGAAGGAGATGATCTTGCAGGGATACGGGGACTGACTGGGAGAGTGGGACTGACTGGATTGTTCCACAGGGAGCGTGCCCCGAGGGGCCGAATGGCCATCTTCTGTGCCATAAATGTATCTATCACTCTCTATGACTCTATGTTTGATATGTCTCCTGCTCCTGCCTGGAAATATTCAGATACATGGAAGTTCAATGAAACTGTGACTTTAACAGCCACTGACAACTCCGTCCTCACCCTGGTGTGAGAAAGAACAAAAGAAAAAAGAACATTACAGCACAGGAACAGGCCCTCCGGCCCTCCAAGCCTGCGCCGATCCAGATCCTCTATCTAAACATTCGCCTATTTTCTAAGGCTCTGTATCTCTTTGCTTCCTGCCCATTCATGTGTCTGTCTAGATACATCTTAAAAGACGCTATCGTGCCCGCGTCTACCACCTCCGCTGGCAATGCGTTCCAGGCACCCACCACCCTCTGCGTAAAGAACTTTCCACGCATATGCCCCCTAAGCTTTTCCCCTCTCACTTTGAACTCGTGACCCCTAGTAATTCAAACCCCACTCTGGGAAAAAGCTTCTTGCTATCCACCCTGTCTATACCTCTCATGATTTTGTACACCTCAATCAGGTCCCCCCTCAACCTCCGTCTTTCTAATGAAAATAATCCTAATCTACTCAACCTCCCTTCATAGCTAGCGCCCTCCATACCAGGCAACATCCTGGTGAACCTCCTCTGCACCCTCTCCAAAGCATCCTTTTGGTAATGTGGCGACCAGAACGGCACGCAGTGAGGCTCCAGGTCGTGTTGCAGGAGGTGACACAGCTCTGTGACCACCTCCTAATTGAATCAGATTTGCCTCACACACTGCTCCTGGATTAGGTGTGCATAGGAAAAGTGCTCTTGGAAAACCCAGGGAGGGTAGGGCAGAGCCCCTTCCTCCTCTCACTTTACATAGCTTCCCATCTCTGAAGCCTCTGCTCCATTTGTTGGTCGTGTTACAGACCCAGGGACACTGTAACTACAGTCAAGAACAAATACCAAGGAACAGTACAGCACAGGAACAGACCATTCGGCCCTCCAAACCTGCGCCGATCTTGATGCCTGCCTAAACTAACACCTTCTGCACTTCCGGGGCCCATATCCCTCTCTTCCCTTCCTATTTATGCATTTGTCAAGATGTCTCTTAAACGTCACTATCGTATTTGCTTCTAACACCTCCCCCGGCAGCAAGTTCCAGGCACTCACCACCCTCAGTGTAAAGAATCTGCCTCGCAGATTCCCTCGAAACTTTGCCCCTCGCACCTTATACCTATGTCGCCTAGTAACTGACTCTTCCACCCTGGGAAAAAGCTTGTAACTATCCACTCTGTCGATGCCGCTCATAACTTTGTAAACCTCGATTATGTCGCCCCTCCACCTCCGTCGTTCCAGTGAAAACAATTCGAGTTTTTCCAACCTCTCCTCATAACTAATGCCCTCCAGACCAGGCAACATCCTGGTGAACCTCCTCTGTACCGTCTCCAAAGCCTCCACGTCCTTCTGGTAGTGTGGCAGTCGGAATTGCACGCAAAATACCAAGTGTGGCCTAACTAAGGTTCCGTACAGCTGCAACATGACATGCCAATTTTATACTCTGTGCCTCGTCCGATGAAGGCAAGCATGCTGTATGCCTTCTTGAATACCTTATCCACCTGCGTTGCCACTTTCAGTGACCCGTGGACATGTACGCCCAGATCTCTCTGCCTGTCAATACTCCTAAGGGTTCTGCCATTTACTGCATACCTCCCACCTGCATTAGACCTTCCAAAATGCATTACCTCACATTTGTCCGGATTAAACTCCATCTGCCATTTCTCCGCCCAAGTCTGCAACCGATCTATATCCTGCTGTATCTTCTGACAATCCTCATTATTATCTGCAACTCCGCAAACTTACTAATCAGAACAGCTGCATTTTCCTCCGAATCATTTGCACATACTACAAACATCAAACGTCCCAGCACTGATCCCTGCGGAACACCACTATTCACATCCCTCCATTCAGAAAAACACCCATCCACTGTTACCCTCTGTCTTCTATGACCGAGCCACTTCTGTATCCATCTTGCCAACTCACCTATGATCCCGTGTGACTTCGCCTTTTGTACCAGTCTGCCATGCGGGACCTTGTCAGAGGCTTTACTAAAGTCCATATAGATAACATCCAATGCCCTTCCTTCATCAATCATCTTCGTCACTTCCTCAAAAAACTCAATCAAATTAGTAAGACACGACCTCCCCTTCACAAAACCATGCTGTCTCTCGCTAATAAGTTCGTTTGTTTCCAAATGGGAGTAAATCCTGTCCCGAAGAATCCTCTCTAATAATGTCCCTACCACTGACGTAAGGCTCACAGGCCTATAATTTCCTGGATTATCCTTGCCACCCTTCTTAAACAAAGGAACAACATTGGCTTTTCTCCAGTCCTCTGGGACCTCACCTGTAGCCAATGAGGATGCAAAGATTTCTGTCAAGGCCCCAGCAATTTCTTCCCTTCCCTCCCTCAGTATTCTAGGGTAGATCACGTCAGGCCCTGGAGACTTATCTATCTTATTGCTTTGCAAGACACGCAACACCTCCTCCTTTTTGATAATGAGATGACTGAGACGATCTGCACTCCCTTCCCTCGGCTCATCATCCAACAAGTCCTTCTCTTTGGTGAATACTAATGCAAAGTACTCATTTAGCACCTCGCCCATTTCCTCTGGCCCCACGCATAGATTCCCATCTCTGTCCTTGAATGGGCCAACCCTTTCCCTGGTTACCCTCTTGCTCTTTATAAATGTATAAAATGCCTTGGGATTTTCCTTAATCCTGTTTGCCAATGACTTCTCATCACCCCTTTTAGCCTTCCTGACTCCTTGCTTAAGTTCCTTCCTACTGTCTTTATATTCCTCAAGTCTGTTCCTAGCCATCCAGCCCTTACAACTGCTTCCTTTTTCTTTTTGACGAGGCTCACAATATGCTGTGTTATCCAAGCTTTCCCGAAACTTGCCAAACTTGTCTTTCTTCCTCACAGGAACATGCTGGTCCTGGATTCTAATCAGCTGACGTTTGAAAGAGTCCCACATGTCAGATGTTGATTTACCCTGAAACAGCTGCCCCCATTCTAAACTCTTCAGATCCTGCCTAATTTTGTTATAATTAGCCTTCCCCCAATTTAGCACCTTCACCCGAGGACTACTCTTATCCTTATCCACAAGTACCTTAAAACTTATGGAATTATGGTCACTGTTCTGGGAATGCTCCCCCACTGAAACTTCGACCACCTGGCCGAGCTCATTCCCCAATAACAGATCCAGAATGGCCCCATCCCTTGTTAGACTATATACATACTGTTTCAAGAAGACCTCCTGGATGTTCCTCACAAATTCTGCCCCATCCAAGCCCCTAGCACGAAGCGAGTCCCAGTCAATATTGGGGAAGTTAAAATCACCCACCACTGCAACCCTGTTACCTTTACATCTTTCCTAAATCTGTCTACATATCTGCTCCTCTACCTCCCGCTGGCTGTTGGGAGGCCTGTAGTAAACCTCCAACACCGTGACTGCACCCTTCCTATTCCTGAGCTCCACCCATATTGACTCGCTGCATGACCCCTCTGATTTGTCCTCCCGCAGTACAGCTGTGTTATTCTCCTTAACCAGTAATGCAACTCCGTCACCCCTTTTACATCCCCCTCTATCCCGCCTGAAGCTTCTAAAGCCTGCAACATTTAGCTGCCAATCCTGCCCTTCCCTCAACCAAGTCTCTGCAATAGCAACAACATCATATTTCCAAGTACTAATCCAAGCTCTAAGTTCATCTGCCTTACCTGTTATACTTCTCGCATTGAAACAAATGCATTTCAGAACACCAGTCCCGCTGTGCTCAGAAACATCTCCCTGCTTGCTTTTCCTCTTAGTCCTACTGGCCTTCTTTATTATGTCCTCTTCATTTATTTCACTAGCTGTCCTACTGCTCTGGTTCCCACCCCCCTGCCACACTGGTTTAAACCCTCCCGAGTGACGCTAGCAAACCTTGCAGCAAGGATATTAGTGCCCCTCCAGTTTATATGTAACCCGTCCTTCTTGTACAGGTCCCATCTGTCCCTGAAGAGAGCCCAATGGTCCAGATATCTGAAACCCTCCCTTCTACACCAGATGCTCAGCCACGTGTTTAGCTGCACTATCTTCCTGCTTCTAGCCTCACTGGCATGTGGCACAGGGAGTAATCCAGAGATTACAACCCTCGAGGTACTGTTTTTTAACTTTCCACCTAACTCCCTAAACTCCCCCTGCAGGACCTCATCACTCTTCCTGCCTATGTCATTGGTACCGATGTGTACCACAACCTCTGGCTGTTCACCTTCTCCCCTTCAGAATGCCCCATGTCCGTTCAGAGACATCCTTGACCCTGGCACCAGGGATGCAACATACCATCATGGAGTCTCTTTCATGTCCACAGAAGCGCCTATCTGTGCCCCTGACTATAGAATCCCCTATAACTATTGCTCTTCTGTGCTTTCTCCCTCCCTGCAGAACAACAGTGCCAGCCGTGGTGCCTCTGCTCTGGCTGCTGCTGTTTCCCCCTGATAGACCATACCTCGTCCAGAGTTGGGTCACCAAATCCTCTGTCCTCCCTGAATGTCTGCAGCAGCTCACAACACAACCTCCAACAAACCATTCACAGCACCTCCACTAACTTTACAATAACAGAAGTAAGTCAAAAGCCCCTCACCTGTAAGTTGGATGCCTGGTCCTTTTAAATAATACGAGAGGGGGTTCCTCGTGCTGCTGAATGTATGTTCAGCTGAGAGCGACTAACACATACGATCAGTGGACATGTACAGACCATGTTTCAAAGACGTACATCAAAGCTGCCGGTATGGTACATTGACAACACATTCAAAACCATCCTCAGAGCAACAACACATACATGGTACGATTGAGCTAGAGCCCTGCCCAGCATGGGGCACTGTGCAGGCCGCACGAGAAGTGCCTGGCTGTGCAGTTCACATCTCTCTATGGATCCCAGCTTCTGTACCGTCATCACCAGTAGTGCTGTAGAGTCTAAAATAGTGGCTCGGGACAGATACAGTGAGAAAGGAATTCACTTCAGAAGGAGAAATGAGAAAAGATTGAAGTCAAAACATTTTCAGGAATATGAGAATGGGCAGGACAATGGGACTAATTGGATGGGTGAGGCCATGGAGGGATTCAAACACAAGAATGCCTATTTTAAAATTAAGGTGCTGCCAGACCAGGAGCCAATGTAGATCAGTGAGCACAGGGGTGATGGGTGATCGATTTGGTGTGAGTTAGGATACAGGCAGCAGAAATCTGGATGGGCTGTGGTTTATGGAGGTTTATAACTGGGAGGGTGACCAGGATAGAATTGGAATAGCCAAGTGTGGATTTAACAAAGGTACAGTTGAGGGTTTATGCAGCAGATTGGCTGAGACAGAGGTGGAGGTGGGGGATATTACAGAGGTGGCCATAGACAGGGTTGGTACTGGAGAGAATATGGAGATGGACTCAGCTCAGGTTTAAATAGAACTCACCGATTGCAAACAGCCTCAGATATTGGACAGGGTGGTGTATTTGTTTCACAGATGGGGGATGGAGTTTGTGATGGAGACCAATGACACTGGCTTCAGTCTTCCTAAAATTTACATAACAGAACAGTATTTCAGTGAAACGGGGTTTACAGATGCCCTACCGGAAAATAGAGACAGCAACAGCAGTAAAGATGAGAGAGCAAATGTCAAGAAATCCAATAAAGTTGGCAATGGTTTATCGAGCTAATAGCTGGACATATTCACCAGGAATACAACGGCAGCAAAAAGTGCAGAGTAAATTACAGGAGCAGTAATGCTGTTAGACATGGTTTATAGAATTAATAGCTAGATAGACAGACTTACCAGGGACACCAATAATAGCCAGGATGGGATAGTAAATGTATTGAATAATCTTCAGTGCGAGAGGCATACGAGTGTTTAATGAGTAAAAATCATAATATGTAGAAAGGTAGTAAAGATCCGAGGATAAACTCCTGTCCATTGTTGCAACATTCCAATCTGTTGTTCTCAGATTCTGATCTATCCTTTCTCTCTCTCTGGAGCCGCTGATCTCTGTTGTGCCGGGGTTGATGTCCCAGCTGAAACTATGGGACAACACATGGGAGCCCCTTATTAATAGAAGATGGAAAACATCCAGTGACACAATTAGGGTCCATGGAGACTGACATTATTTACAGTCACTTAACAAACAGATTCAGTTAACCCTTTTCAATACAGCACTTTTTGTATCACAATAAAGTAGATCATTTACCAGTCTGGATGGGATGCATGTGGGTTGCTGAGGGATGGAATGGTGGAAGTAGTAGAATTTTATAGGTTTCTATGAGATCCCTCGTCACTCTTCCGAACTCCAGCGAATATAATCCTATCTCTCCTCATACGTCAGTCCCGGCATCCCAGGAATCAGTCTGATAAACCTTCATTGCACTCTCGCTATAGCAGGAACATCCTTTCTCGGAGAAGGAGACCAAAACTGCACACAATATTCCACGTGCGGCCTCACCAAAGCCCTGTATAATTGCAACAACACATCCCTGCTCCTGTACTAGAATCCTGTCTCTATGAAGGCCAACATAACATTCGCCTTTTTCTACCGCCAGTTGCACCTGCATGCTTACCTTCAGTGACTGGTGTACGAGAACACCCAGGTCTCGTTGCATACTCCCCTCTCTCAGTTTATCGCCGTTCAGATAATAATCTGCCTTCCTGTTTTTGCTAACAAAGTGGATAACCTCTCATTTATTCACATTATACTGCATCTACCATGCAATAGCCCACTCACTCAACTTGTCCAAATCACCCTGAAGCCACTTTGCATCCTCCTCACAACTCACCCTCCCACCCAGTTTTGTGTCTTCTGAAAATTTGGAGATATTACATTTAGTTCCCTCATCTAAATCATTAATATGGAGTGTGAATAGTTGGGGTCCTAGCACCGATCCCTGTGGTACCCCACTAATCACAGCCTGCCATTTGGAAAAAGATCCGTTTATCCCTACTCTTTTTTTCCATCTGCCAACCAATGTTCTATCTATCGCAATACACTACCACTAATCCCATGCGCTTTAATTTTACTCACTAATCTCTTATGTGGGACTTTGTCGAAAGCCTTCTGAAAGTCCAAATAAACCACATTCTCTGGCTCCCCATCATCCACTCTATCAGTTACATATTCGAAGAATTCTAATAGATTTATCAAGCATGATTTCCCTTTCGTAAATCCATGCTGACTCTATCCGATTCTAACACTGTTCTCCAAGTGCTTTGCTATCAAATCTTTGATAATGGACTCTAGAATTTTTCCCACTACCGACGTCAGGCTGACTTGTCTATAATGCCCTGCTTTATTTCGACCTCCCTTTTTAAATGGTGGGGTTACATTAGCTGCCCTCCAATCAGCTGGAACTGTTCCAAAGTCGAAAGAAGCTTGAAAGATGACCACCAATGCATGCACTATTTCTAGTGTCACTTCTTTAAGTAATCTGGGATGTAGATTATCAGGCCCTGAGGATTTATCGGCCTTCAATCCCATCAACTTCTCCAACACAATTTCTCTACCAATACTGATTTCCTTCGGTTCCTTCCTCTCACTAAACCCTGTGTTCCCCAACATTTCTGGTAAGATATTTGTGCCATCCTTTGTGAAGACAGAATCAAAGTATGCATTTAGTTGGTTAGCCATTTCTTTGTTTCCCATAATAAATTCCCATGTTTCTAACTGTAAGGACCTACATTTGTCTTAACCAAACCTTTCCTCTTCACATACCTACAGAAACCTTTACAGTCAGGTTGTATGTTCCCCGCAAGCTTACCCATGTACTTTATTTTCCCCTTATTAATCAATCCCTTCGTCCTCCTTTGCTGAATTCTAAACTGCTCCCCATCCTCAGGTCTGTTGCTTCTTTCTGTCGAATGTATATGCCTCTTCCGTGAATCTAATACTATCTCTAATTTTCCTTGTAAGCCATGGTTTGGCTACGTTTCCCATTTTACTTTTGCGCCAGACAGGAGTAAACAATTGTTGCAGTTCATCAATGCACTCTTTGAATATTGCCATTGCCTTTCCACCATCATCCCTTGAAGTAACGTTTCCCAATCCATCATAGCCAACTCGTGCCTCATACCTTCATACTTTTCTTTATTAAGATTCACGACCCTCGTCTCAGAATCAACTACGTCACTATCCATCTTGGAGTCATAGATTCGTGCAGCATAGAAACAGGCCCTTCGGCCCACTGCGTCCATGCCGACCAGAATGCCGATCTGTACTGGTTCCACGTGCCTGCATTAATTCCATATCCGTCTATGCTTTGCTCATTCAAATACCTGTCCAGATGACTCTTAAATGTGGCTACTGTTCCTGCCTCCACCACCTCCTCTGGCAGCTCATTCCAGATACGCAATATTCTTTGTGTGAAAAATTTACCCTTTTAATCCCCTTTAAATCTCCTCCCTTTCATCTTAAATCTATGTCCTCTAGTTTTAGTCACCCCTACCATGGGAAACAGACTCTGGCTACCTGCTCTGTCTATGCCTCTCATAATTTTATATACCTCCATCATGTCCCCTCTCTGCCGTCTTTGCTCCAGGGAAAACAGACCCAGCCTACCCAAGCTCTCTTTATAACTCAAGCCCTCCAAACCAGGCAACATCCTTATAAATCTTTTCTTCACCCTCTCTAGCTTAATCACATCTTTCCTGTAGTGCTGCGACTAGAACTGCACACTGTACTCCAAATGCGGAATAACCAATGTTATGTACAACTGTAACATGACGTCCCAACTCTTGTACTCCATGCCGCATTTGATGGAGACAAGCATGCCATACACCTTCTTCACCACCCAGTCTACCTGTGTTGCCACATTCAGGGAACTATGCACTTGCACCCCAAGGTCTCTCTTCTCAACAACACTCCCCAGGCCCTGTCATTCACTGTATATGTCCTGCCCTGGTTTAACTTCCCAAAATGCATCACTTCGCACTTGTCTGCATTAAATTCCATTTGCCAATCCCTTGCCCACTTTCCAAGTTTATCGATATCCTATTGTAACCTTAGACAACCTTCTTCACTTTCTACTATTCCATCAATTTTGTTTCATCTGCAAACTTACCAATCATGCCCCCTACATTCATATCCAAGTCATTAATATATATGACAAACAAGAGAGGGCCCAGAACCGATGCCTGTGGCACACCACTGTTCACCAGCATCCAATCTGAAAAACAACCCCCCACTACCAGGCGATCACCAAGCCAAATTTGTATCCAATTGGCTAGCACACCCTGGATCCCATGTGTTTGAACCTTCTGGACCAGCCGACCATGCGGGACATTGTCAAAGGGCTTGCTATAGTCCATGTAGACAACGTCCATCGCCCTGCCCTCGTCAATCCTCTTGGTCACCTCCTCAAAAAACGCAATCAAATTCCTGAGACATGATTCCCATGCACAAAGCCATGCTGACTATCCCTAATCAGACGTTGCCTTTCCAAATGCATATAAATCCTGTCTGTCAGAATACCTTCCAATAACTTTCCCATCACTGATGTAAGGCTCACCGGCCTGTAGTTCCCTGGCTTATCACTGCTGCCCTTCTTAAATAAAGGCACAACATTAGCTATCCTCCAGTCTTCCAGTACCTCACCCGTGGCTAACAATAATGCAGAAATCTCTGCTCGGGCTCCAGGAATATCCTCCCTTTCTTCCCATAGCATCCTAAGATACACCTGGTCAGGCCCTGGGGATTTATCGACCTTAATGCGCTTCAAAGCCTCCAACACCGCCTCCTTTGTAATGTTGATATGCTCCAGGATATCGAAATTCCCTCCCGTAAACTCACTAGCTTCCATGTCGTCTCCATGGTAAATAAAGACGAGAAGTATTCATTTAAGATCTCGCCCATTTCCCGTGGCTGCACACGTAGATTACCACACTGATCCTTAAGGGGACCGACTCTCACCCTAGCTACCCTTTTACTCTTAATATACTTACAGAATATTTTAGGATTCTCCATTATCTTATCTGCCAGGGAAATCTCATGGCCCCTTTTCTCCCTCCTTATTTCTTTCTTGAGTTTACTCCTCCATCCACTGTACTCCTGGAGGGACTCGTTTGATCCCCGCTGCCTATACCCGACATATGCCTCTTTCTTTTTCCTGACCAGACCCTCAACATCCCTCATCAACCAAGGTTCCCTAAACTTGCCAGTCTTTCCCTTCCATCTAACAGGAATATGCCAGCCCATAACTCTTCCTATCTCACTTTTAAAAGCCTCCCACTTGCCAGACGTCCCTTTACCTGTAAACAGCCCCTTCCATTCAACTTTTGAGAGTTCCTGTCTGATGCCATCGAAATCAACCTTCCTCCAATTTAGGACTTCAACCTTTGGACCAGTCCTATCCTCTTCCATAACTATCTTGAAGCTAATAGAGTTATGGTCACTGGTCCCAAAGTGCTCCCTCACTAACACATCATCCACCTGCCCATCCTCATTTTCAAAGAGGAGGTCGAGTGTAGCCTTTTCTCTCGTAGGGCCATCCACATACTGTTTCATAAAACTATCCTGGACACACTGAACAAATTCTTACCCATCTGATCCCTTAGCACTAAGGCAGTCCCAGTCAATATTAGGAAAGTTAAAATCACTTACTATTACAACCCGAAAATACCTACACCTATCTGTGATTTCCCTGCATATATGCTCCTCCAATTCCCTCTGACTATTGGGGGGCCTATAGTATAATCCCATCAAAGAGATCACCCCTTGCCTATTTCTAAGCTCCACTCATATGGCCTCACTGGACGTTCCCCCCGGGATATCCTCTCTAACTACTGCCGTGATGTGCTCCCTAATCAAAAGTGCAACTCCTCATCCTCTCTTCCCTCCAACTGAAGCATCGGTACCCCGTAACATTGAGCTGCCAGTCTTGCCTATCCCTCAACCACGTTTCTGTAATAGCTACAATATCACAATCCCATGTACTGATCCATGCTCTGAGTTCATCTGCCTTACCTGTAAGGCCTCTTGCCTGAAAGTACTTGCAGTTTAGTCGACCAGACCTTCCACTCTCCCTGTCAGGCCACTGCCAGGCCCGCCTACTGGACTGCTTGCATTAACCTCAACTATCTCATCGGAGAGACTACTACTTTGAGTCCCACCTCTCTGCAAGACTAGTTTAAACCCTCCCGAGTAGTACTAACAAACCTCCCCGCAAGGATATTGGTCCCCTTCCAGTTTAGATGCAATCCGACCCTCTTGTACAGGTCACCTCTGCACCAGAAGAGATCCCAATGATCCAAGTAGCTGAAGCCCTCCCGACTACACCAGCTCTACAGCCACACTTACATTTGCCTAATCCTCCTATTCCTACCCTCACTAGCACGTGGCACAGGGAGCAATCCTGAGATTCTTCTTCTTCTTTGTCTTTGGCCTCCTTACCTAGAGAGACAATGGGTAAGCGCCTGGAGGTGGTCAGTGGTTTGTGCAGCAGCGCCTGGAGTGGCTATAAAGGCCAATTCTAGAGTGACAGGCTCTCCCACAGGTGCTGCAGAAAAATTTGTCTGTCGGGGCTGTTACATAGTTGGCTCTCCCCTTGCGCTTCTGTCTTTTTTCCTGCCAACTGTGAAGTCTCTTCGACTCGCCACATTTTAGCCCCTCCTTTCAGGCTGCCCACCAGCTCTGGCGATCGCTGGCAACTGACTCCCACGACTTGTGATCAATGTCACAGGACTTCATGTCGCGTTTGCAGACGTCTTTAAAGCGGAGACATGGACGGCCGGTGGGTCTGATACCAGTGGCGAGCTCGCTGTACAATGTGTCTTTGGGGATCCTGCCATCTTCCATGCGGCTCACATGGCCAAGCCATCTCAAGCGCCGCTGACTCAGTAGTGTGTCTAAGCTGGGGATGTTGGCCGCCTGGAGGACTTCTGTGTTGGAGATACGGTCCTGCCACCTGATGCCAAGTATTCTCCGGAGGCAGCGAAGATGGAATGAATTGAGAAGTCGCTCTAGGCTGACATACGTTGTCCAGGCCTCGCTGCCATAGAGCAAGGTACTGAGGACACAGGCTTGATACACTCGGACTTTTGTGTTCCGTGTCAGTGCGCCATTTTCCCACACTCTCTTGACCAGTTTGGACATGGCAGTGGAAGCCTTTCCCGTGCGCTTGTTGATTTCTGCATCTAGAGACAGGTAACTGGTGACAGTTGAGCCTAGGTAGGTGAACTCTTGAACCAATTCCAGAGCGTGGCCGCCGATATTGATGGATGGAGCATTTCTGACATGCTGTCTCATGATGTTCATTTTCTTGAGGCTAATGGTTAGGCCAAATCCTGAGATTACCCCTAGAGGTTCTACTTTTTAACCTTCTGCCTAACTCCCTATATTCACTTTGCAGGACCTTATCGCTCTTCCTGTCTATGTCGTTAGCACCAATATGGACCACGACCTCTGGCTGCTCACTCTCTCCTTACAGAATTTCCTGCAGCCACTCCGAGACATCCTTGACCCTCGCAGCAGGGAAGCAACATACCATCCTGGTGCCTCTTTTGCGGCCACAGAAACACCTACCTGCACCCCTTACGATAGAATTCCCTATCACGATAGCTCTTACACCCCTTTACCTGCCCTGCTGAGCGGCAGAGCCCTCTGTGGTCCCATGGGCCTGGCTGTTGCTGCTTTCCCCTGGGAGGTCATCCCCCCCAACAGTATCCAAAGCCGTCTATCTGTTTGAGAGGGGGTGACCACAGGGGACTGCTGCACTACCTGCCTGTGCCTACTACTCTGTCTGGTGGTCACTCATCCCTTTTCTGCCTGTGCAGCTATTATCTGCGGTGTGACCACCTCGCTAAACATATTATCCACGACTTCCTCAGCATTATGGATGCTCCACAGTGAATTATCCTGCAGCTCCATCTCCATTATGCGGGTCGCCAGTAGTTGCAGATGGCCCCACTTCCTGCACACATGCTCACTAGGGACACTGGAAGCCTCCCTGATTTCCCACAAAGGGCAGGAGGAGCAGATCAAAGGCTGAACTCTCCTGTCATGACCTACCCTTAGACTAATTAGTTACACCCTTAATTAAAAAAAAATACTAATTACATGAGGGGCCTTTTTCTACCCACTTCAATCTAAGATTCTTAATAAACTACACTGAATTAAAAAAAGAAACACTTCAGCAGTACTCACCTTATCACCAGAGTTCTTTTCCCACAAAAATAAACTTTTCACTTTTTTAAAGATATCGACATGCACTAATAGCTGCTACTCACCCAACCAATCAGTTTGCAGCTCTCCTCTGACGTCACTGTTGGCTTTCTTCATGACAAATTCGATTATATTATGGTCGCTCATCCTGAAGGGATTTCACACAACTAGATTGTCAATTATTCCTCTCTCTTTACACATTACCCAGTCTGGGATGGCCTGTTCTCTAGTTGGTTCCTCAACATATTGGTCCAGAAAACCATCCCGTATTCTTTTGGGCCTCCTTATCTCGAGAGACAATGGATACGCGCCTGGAGGTGGTCAGTGGTTTGTGAAGCAGCGCCTGGAGTGGCTATAAAGGTCAATTCTAGAGTGACACGCTTTTCCACAGGTGCTGCAGAGAAATTTGTTTGTCGGGGCTGTTGCACAGTTGGCTCTCCCCTTGCGCCTCTGTCTTTTTTCCTGCCAACTACTAAGTCTCCTCGACTCGCCACATTTTAGCCCCGTCTTTATGGCTGCCCGTCAGCTCTGGCGAACGCTGGCAACTGACTCTCACGACTTGTGATCAATGTCACAGGATTTCATGTCGCGTTTGCAGACGTCTTTATAGCGGAGACATGGACGACCGGTGGGCCTAATACCAGTGGGGAGCTCGCTGTACAATGTGTCTTTGGGGATCCTGCCATCTTCCATGCAGCTCACGTGGCCAAGCCATCTCAAGAGCCGCTGACTCAGTAGTGTGTACAAGCTGGGGATGTTGGCCGCCTCGAGGACTTCTGTGTTGGAGATACGGTCCTGCCACCTGATGCCAAGTATTCTCCGGAGGCAGCGAAGATGGAAGGAATTGAGACGTCACTCTTGGCTGACATACGTTGTCCAGGCCTCGCTGCCTTAGAGCAAGGTACTGAGGACACAGGCCTGATACACTCGGACTTTTGTATACACTCCAGTAATTCCTCCTCTACGTTAGTGTGACAAATTTGATTTGACCAATCTATATTTAAGTCACCCATAATTACAGATGTTGCTTTATCGCATGCATCTCTAATTTCCTGTTTAAGACCATTCCCACATCACCACCACAGTTTGGGGGTCTATATATAACCCCCACTAACGTTTTTTGCCCCTTAGTGTTTCTCAGCTCTACCCATACAGACTCCACATCATCAGATCTCATATCCTTCCTCACTATTGTATTACTTTCCTTTTTAACCAGAAATGCAACTCCACCGCGGGTGGAAATAAGCGATTTTACTGATGGTGTGAAAATCTGGTCAGAAGCTCATCGCAAGGCATCTCAAGATTAACTATGTAACCAAGTGTGTGAACAGTTTGGCTTCGTCTCAAACATTTACAAAGGAGAGGGATGGAGTATGTAGCTAGGAAATATTTGAAGCAGAGACAGAAAGCAATGGCTTCAATCTTCTCAATATTTAATTGGCATTGCAGATGTGTGAGGTAATACATTTTGAAAGGAGGAATGAGGAGAGACAATACAAGTTAAATGGTATAACTATAAAGGTGGTGAAATAACAGAGACACCTGGAGTATTTGTACACAAATCTTTGTAGCCAAACCGTTAATAAATATATGGAATCCTCGATTTTATAAATAGAGGCAAAAAAAGCAAAAGCAAGGACATTATGTGAAACATATAAAATACTAGTTCAGCTACACCTGAAGTCTTGTGTCGAATACTGGGAACCAAACTTTAGGAAGGACATGAAGCCTTCGGAGAGGGTAAAGAACTGTTTTACGAGAATTTGTGCAGGCATGAGGGATGACAGTTATATAGCTGGGGTTGTTCTGCTTCGAGCAGAGAACTTTCAGAGGAGATTTAATTGAGCTGTTTAACATTAGGAAGGGTTTAGATAAATTAAATAAAGTGAAACTGTTTCCAATGTCCAAGGGGTCACTAACCAGAGACACAGATTTAAGGCGATTGGTAAAAGAAGCAGACATGAGGATTTTTGTTTCTGAGTGGTTTGGATTTGGGATGCACTGTCTGATAGGCTGATGGATACAGATTCAATAGTAGATCCCAAAAGGGAATTGGATAAATATCTGAAGCAGGAAAAATGTTAGGATATAGAGAAAGAGTCAGGGAGTGGGTGTAACTGGATTGTTCTTTGAAAGGGCCAGCACTGAATTGATGGGCAGAATGACATCATTCAGGACTGTGCTATTCTATGATTCTATGATTGTTCCTGCCTGTACTTTCCCAATATTCCTATCCTTTCAGCAGCTGTTTGATAAAGTAGCACATAACAGCTGTGTTACCGAATTAGAAACACATGGGATTAAAGGACCAATGTCAGCAGTGGCTCAGTTTGTCGCTCTCTCCCCTTTCAGTCACAAGCTTCTAGGATCAAGTGTCACTGCAGGACTTGATCACAAGAATCAAGGCTGACACTGCAGTGCTGTACTGAGGGAGTGTTGCACTGTCAGAGGTGCCGCCTTACCAAAGATAAGGTAAAGCCAGGCCCCGTCTGCCCACTCAGGTGGAGGAAAGATCCCATGGAATTATTTAGAAGGTCAGGGTAATTATTCCCAGTGTCCTGGTCAACATTTACCCCTCAAATCAACATCACAAAAACAGATCTGATCATGACCACACTGCTACTTGTGGGATCTTGTTGTGCGGACATTGGCTGTGTTTTTCCTACATTACAAGACTGACTAAACGGTTAAAAAGTGCTCATTGGTTGTAAGTCGCTTTGGGACATGCAGTGGTCATGAAGGCGTTACATAAATGGAAGTCCTTTTATATTTTCAATGTCAGCATGCAGGAAATTAGGTCAGTGACAGAAAGCAGAGAGTAGCGGAGAATGGTTGTTGTTTAGTCTGGAGGGAAGTACAAAGTGCGGTTCCCCAGCGTCACTGTTGGAATCACTGTTGCTGTATGTTAATGCAATGGGCTTGTGTACAGAGAGGACAATTTCAACGTTTTCAGAGGGCAGGAATCTCAGAAATGTTAATAATCAGTGAGAAGGATAGTAACAGACTGCAGAAGGACAGAGACTGACAGGTGAAATGTACAGGAACATGGCAGATATAATTTAACACAGTGAACTGTGAAGTGAGACATTTGGGTAGGCAATATGAGGAGAAACAATATAAACTCAATGGTACCATTATAAAGTGGGTGCAGGATTAGAGAGACCTGGGGTGTACACATACAGATCTTTGAATGTAACATGTAGTGTCCTTGGTGTTAGAGAGAGAGGCACAGAGTAATAAAACTAAGGAGGAAATGCTGATGTTCATCCATCATTGGTTAGGTCCCAGCTGGAGAATTGTGTCCAATTCTGATCACCACACTTTGGTAAGGATGTCAAGGACTTAGTGAATATACTGAGGTGATTTACTAGAATGGTACCAGGGATCTGGGAATTCAGTTACGTGGAGAGATTGGAAAAGCTGGGATTGTTCTCTTTAGAGCAGTGAATGGTAAGGGGAGATTTAATATAGAATTCAAAATCATGAAGGGTTTTGATAGGTTAATTAATGTGAAACTGTTTCCAGTGTCAGAAAGTTCAGTATTAAGAAGGCACAGATTGAAGGTAATTGACAAAGAACCAGAGGTGAAATGAGGAGACTTTTCTTACACAGCGAGTTGTTGGGATCTGGAATTCACTGCCTGAAAACATGGTGGAAGAAGATTCAATAATATCTTTCAAAAGAGAATTCAGCAAATACATGAATTGGAATTAAAAAAGCTGGAGTGTGGGTCAAAAGGAGGAGAGAGGAACTAATTTGATATCTCTTTCAAAGAGACTGCACTGACACAATGGGCTGAATATCCTCCTTCTGTGTGTAGGGTTTGTGATTCATGATCTGCCCGTGCCGGTACTTGTTGAGGCAGGTGACACACAAAGCTCCTACTTTCTCCTCATTTCCATGAATTCTTCTTGCTGCCCAGGGTGACCCACGCTGATGTCTGTCTGCACATTAACTGGGAGGGAAGTGTGCGTGAGGCTGGTACGTGTTTCAGCCAGCATTCAGCTTTTAAAGGCAGTCTGTCCCTCTTAAAGGGAAGCTGCACTGAATCACAGGAGGCTGCGTGTGCTGCTGCTGCTGACTGTGAATTCTGCAATTGGAAACAAGGTAAATGGAATACCAGGACAGAGAGAGGGATCTGCAGTTCACGGATGTGGTGCTGGAGGCCTTAGTCGTGGCGGGGGACAGGAGGAGGGAGGCCATGTTTTCATGGCGTGGGGCCGAGGCCCTCAAGTAACACTCTCCAAAGGGAATGGGAGCAGGTGGCCTGGGAGGTCAATGCAAGAGGTCCGGCCCCGAGGACCTGGCAGCAGAGCCAGAAGATGTTTAATGAGCTCACACGGGTGATCAATGTCGGTGAATTCATCTCCACATGGCATCTCCTACCCTCAACACAACCAACCTCTCACACTGCTCAATGTACCACACCCCCATCACTCACCCATCAGCAATCCCTAACACTCAGGACTCACACCTAACATTCACTTACTCCACCTCACCCTCACACACCTTCCACTGATGCCAGCCTCACACCCACCTCTCAATGCCTCCACATACCTCCAGCTATTCAGCTATGGCAGGCAAATCACCCAAACACAGTGAAACACAATCACTGCCATTCTGCGCTCTCTCTTACAGGACAAGGCGGCCCATAAACACAGGGAGCAGCAGTACTCCGGCGAGGGCCAGGCATAACTTCATCACCTGAGCCTGAGGGAGGAGATGGTTCTTCACATCATGGGATCGGCTGTGACAGAGCCCGTAACATCCGGCATCACCGACAGTATTCAGGATGATGATATGTTCCTGCCTGATGTCCCTTCTTAACTCCCAGCTCCCCCTCATCCTGCTGTCTGGGATGATGTACAAGCTTCAGATGGTGGGACCATTGACCTCCTGCTTTCCATCCCACCCCCAATCCCTCACCCCAACTTTTCCCTTCTAATTTTATACTTTCCAATGATAACCCAAAACTACCAGCTTCCCAGTCACAGCAACTCCAGGAGACAGAGAGAGAGCAGCAGCACAGCACTGATGGCGAAGCACCATCACTTGGTCTAATACTCACAGCCAACAGTTCAAATACTTACACTGTGTGTGCTTTAGAGGCTGGTATAAAGTCGGAATCTACACGTGCTGAGTCACCGCGCACAAGTGAGCTGCAGCCAGGCCAGGGGGAAAGGATAGTTCATGTGTCAGCTCACCAGAGGGCGAGGTCACAAACGAGTTACAATACACAGGACTCAGATATGAACATTGCTGGAACTGCATACAGGAGAATGCTGATGGACATGTACACTGAGAGACTTTGTCCATTGACAGGCCTGTCAGACAGTCTGTTATCACTGTCTCGGAACATGGAGGAGTCCAGCTCCAAGATGGCACAGGACATTGCACAGAGATTGAAGCCTATTCTTTCCCCTGTGGAAGTGGTCACTAACTCCATGACATCACTCGCAGACCCAGCCATGATACAGTATCTGCTAACCATTGTCTCAGCTTCCACTGCAGCACAGACGGCAGACACCCAACGTCTCAGTGCTGCAATGGAAGCTCAGACTGAGGTCATGTGATCCATGCTTGCTGCCATGCAGGATCAAGCTTCTCTGGTGGGTAGGGCAGAGCCCCCTCCTCTTGCCTCTTGACATTGATTCCCCTCTCTGCAGTCTCTGCTCCATTTGTTGGTCATGTTACAGACCCAGAGACACTGTAACTACAGTCCCCAAACCTCGTCCAGAATTGGGTCACAAATTCTTCTGCCCTGCCTGAATGTCTGCAGCAGGTCACAACACAACGTCCAGAAAAACATCCAAAGCACCTCCACTAACTTTACAATGGCATTAGCAAGTCAAAAGCCCCTCACCTGTAAGTTCGATGCCTGGTCCTTTGTAATAACAAGTGACTAACACAGGCTGTCAGTGGACATCCACAGACCAAGTTTCAAGGACAGACATCAACACTGTTGGGCTGGTGCACTGACGTCACCTTGAACCCTCCTTACACTAACAGCACATACATAGAACGCCCGGGCATGTCCCCTGCCCAGCATGGGGCACTGTGTTGGCCACACTAGAAGTGGCCGGCTGTACAGATAGCATCATTTTATGGATCAAGGTTTCTGTAACATTGGCACCAGCATGAAATTCACAGCCGGGGGAGATAGAGAGAAAAAGCAACTCACTTTCAATGGGGAATTGGGAAAAGAGTTGAAGGCATAAGATTTTCAAGAATATGGGATATGGACAGGGAAATGGGACTAAGTGGAGGGGTGAGGCCATGGAGGGATTCAAACACAAGAATGAGAATATTTAAATTAAGGTGCTGCCAGACCGGGAGCCAATGTAGATCAGTGAGCACAGGGGTGATGGGTGATCAGGATTTGGGGTGATGGGTGATCGGGATTTGGTGTATATTAGTTTACAGGCAGCAGAGTTCTGGATGGTCTGTGGTTTATGGAGGTTTATAACTGGGACGGTGACCAGGACAGAATTGGAATAGTCAAGTGTGGATTTAACAAAGGCACGGATGAGGGCTTATGCAGGAGATGTTTTGAGACAGAGGTGGACATGGGTGATATTACAGAAGTGGTATTAGGCAGGTTAAGTGATGGAGAGAACATGACGATGAACTCAGCTCAGGTATAAATAGAACATAGAGGTTGTAAACTGTCTGTTTCAGCCTCAGCCATTGGCTAGTCAGGTCGATATAGACAGTGGATAGGGAGCAGACTTTGTGAGAGAGACTGAAGACAGAGGCTTCAGTATTCCCAGGATTTACATGACAAGAGCACATGTCAGTGACATATGGTTTATAGATATAATAGTTGGATCCAGAGACTTACCAGGGACACCAATAATAGCGAGGATGGGATAGTAAATCGTTTGAATCATCTTTAGTGCATAATAGATTCGCATTTCTAATGTTCTCCAATAATAATCTGCAGTAACTTCGCCAAACCAATAGGATAAACTCTTGCTGCCCATTTTTGTAAAATTCCAATCTATTGTTCTCAGATTCTGATCAATCCTTTCCCACTCTCTGGAGCTGCTGTTAGTGTGGAGGTGATGCTCCCGGCTTGGAATAACACATTGAAAGAAATTCCTTATTAATAGAAGTGGAAAACTCTCCAATGACACAATTAGGGTGCATGGAGACTGACATTAATTACACACACTGAACAAACAGATTCAGTTAACCCCTGTCAAACCAACATTTAGTGTTCCAAAATAAAGTAGAACATTTACCCAGACTGGATGTTATGTATGAGGTTTTTTAAGGGAAGGAGTGGCAGAGTCACTGGCCAGAAGCTTTCACTCCTCCTTGGCTATGGGAGTAGTGACAGGGGAGTGGAGTACTGTGAATGATGCACCCTGTTTAAATAAAAAGAAATTGGATAAACCCTGTAACTTCTGACCAAACAGTCTAATGTCGGCGATTGGAAATTTCGAGAGGCCATAACCCAGCTCAAAAATATATCTTTCTTGGAAAAACATCTGATAATAAATGACAAACAGGATGGATAGCTTGATAATCAATCATGTCTGATAATCTTGATCAAGTTAGTTGATGACACAACTGTGAGTGTTGATGAGGTCAGCGTGTTTCGTGTTTTGTATATGAACTTTCAAAAGGCCTGCGATCAAATGACATTTCATAGACTTGTTATGAAAAATGGAAGACATGGATTAATGTGACAGTGATAGTGTGGATATGACATTGACTCAGGGACAGAAAGCAGAGAGAAGTTGTGAACAGACATTGTTTATTCTGGGGGTGGAGAAGTATACAGTGATGTTTCTCAGGGGTCAGTATAAGAACCAGTGCTGTTCCTAACATATAGATAGATGCATGATATAGACTTAAATGTAAAAATAAACAATTTCAACTCCTGCAGATGACATGAAACTCATATGTAAGAGTGGCAAAGGCGCAGACCACAGAATTATCCAACCTCACAGACTGTATATGTTTTTTTCTTTATCATGGACTCTCATCCAACGCCAATGTATTTTTCAGTCTAATTTATTTGTGTGTGATTCTCATGTGAGTGTGTGCGTGAATGAGCAGTGTACATGTTTATTATTTTATTCAGATCCAGTTTAGATTGTTAAGTATAATAAACTCACCTCTTGTTTAATCTCAAGAAAACCTGTCTGACTGGCTCTTTCACGAGTTCAATAAAGATATAAGGTAAAATACTCTCTGAGGTGGTCAGCACGTCCAATGCGAAAAAGGAATAAACCCTATTGTGGTCAAATGAGAGATAGGACAAGAGTGGATCTGGGACCCCTCCGCACATGGCTGTAACAGAAATTGATTGTAACCCAATGACAAACGAGAAATTAGAAGTAGGATAAACAATTGATTCCCAGAAAAAAATGAAGATTTCAATGTAGGTTTTATTGTGGCTTTCGCTGCGACAGCACTAAAAAGTTCACATTCGGAGACAGTACCATACTAAGCCACAGCTTATGAAAATATGAACAGATGAATTAGGAGCAGGAGTAGGCCACTCGGCTCCTCAAGCCTGCTCTGCCATTCAATAAGATCATGACTAATCTGATTGTAAACTCGACTTCACATTTCCGCCTGCCCCCGATAACCTTTCACCCCCTTGCTTCTCAATAATCTATCTACCTCTGCCTTACAAATATTCAAAGACTCTGCTTCCAGCGCCTTTTGAGGAAGAGATTTCCAAAAACACACGACCCTCACAGGAACAAAATCTCCTCATCTGTGTGTTAAATGGGTGACCCCCTTATTTTTAAATAGGGACCCCTAATTCTAGATTCTCCCACAATGGGAAACATCCTTTCCACATCCACCCCGTCAAGACGCCTCAGAGTCCTATATGTTTCAATCAAGTCGCCTCTTACTCTTCTAAAGTCCAGCGGATACAAGCCCAGCCTGTCCAATATTCCCACATAAGACGGCGCGCCCATTCCAGGTATCAGTCTAATAAGTCTTCTCTGAAATGCCCCCAATACAGTTACATTATTCCATTAACAAGGAGACCAATACTTTACACAATACTCCAGATGTGGTCTCACCAATGCCCTGTAAAACTGAAGCATGACCTCCATACTTTGCTATTCAATTTCTCTTGCAGTAAACAATAACATTCTATTAGTTTTCCAATTACGTGCTGTACCTGCTTACTAGCCTTTTGTGATTCATGCACTTGGACACCCAGATCCCTCTGCATCTCAGAGCACTGCAATCTCTCACCATTTAGATAACAGGCATCTTTTTTATTCTTCCTGCCAAACTGGACAATTTCACACTTTCCTGCAGTATACTCCATTTTCTAGGTCTTTGCCCACTCACTTAACCTATCTATATTCCTTTGCAGTCCCCTATGTCCTGTTCACAACTTAGTTTCCGACATATCTTTGTGTCATGGGAAAATATAGCAATTCGGTCCCTTCATCCAATTCATTTATATAAATTGTAAAAAGTTGAAGATCCCTGTGGTACACCACTCGTTTCATCTTGCCAACCAGAAAATTACCCATTTATGCTGACACTCGGTTTCCTGTTCGCTGGTCAATCTTCTTTCCATACCAATATTTTCCCCCCGACACCATGAGCTTTTATTTTCTGCGATAAACGTTGATGTGGCATCTTATCAAATGCCTTATGGAAATCTAAGTCCAGTACATCCACCGGTTCTCCTTCATCCACAGCACATGTAACTCCATCAAAGAAATCCAACAAACTGATTAAACATGATTTAACTTTCATAAATCCATGTTGATTCTGCCTGATTACCTCGATTTGTTCTGAGTGCCCGCTATACCATGTCTAATAATATCTTCTAAATATTTCCCCAAGACAAAAGTGTAGCTAACTGGCCTGTAGCTTCCTGATTTCTGTCTCCCTCCCTTTTTGAATAAAGGATTTATATTGCCCATAAAGGAGTTACATACAGAGTGAAGTAACTTGGTATAGGTTAAACGCCCTGTCTGCTGAAAAGTTGACGAATGTAGCCGGAAGGTTAGGGATTACACTCCGTCCAAAAGCTAGGGAATACGTAATCGTAAGACTTGTGGCCAACCATTTTTCACTTGAAGCTGAAGGCTCAAACAGGGTTTGAGGGTAAAATGTTGGAAAAGGTTATAAGAGATAGGATTTATAATCATCTTGAAAAGAATAAGTTCATTAGAGATAGTCAGCACGGTTTTGTGAAGGGTAGGTCGTGCCTCACAAACCTCATTGAGTTTTTTGACAAGGTGACCAAACAGGTGGATGAGGGTAAAGCCGTGGATGTGGTCAATATGGATTTCAGTAAGGCGTTTGATAAAGTTCCCCACGGTAGGCTGTTGCAGAAAATACAGAAGTATGGGATTGAAGGTGAATTAGTGCTTTGGATCAGAAATTGGCTAGCTGAAAGAAGACAGAGGGTGGTGGTTGATGGTAAATGTTCATCCTGGAGTATAGTTTCTAGTGGTGTTCCGCAAGGATCTGTTTTGGGGCCACTGCTGTTCGTCATTTTTATAAATGACCTGGATGAGGGTGCAGAAGGGTGGGTTAGTAAATTTGCGGATGACACGAAGGTCGGTGGAGTTGTGGATAGTGCCGAAGGATGTTGTAGGTTACAGAGGGACATAGATAGGCTGCAGAGCTGGGCTGAGAGATGGCAAATGGAGTTTAATGCGGAAAAGTGTGAGGTGATTCACTTCGGAAGGAGTAACAGGATTGCAGAATACTGGGCTAATGGGAAGATTCTTGGTAGTGTAGATGAGCAGAGAGATCTTGGTGTCCAGGTACATAAATCCCTGAAAGTTGCCACCCAGGTTAATAGAGCTGTTAAGAAGGCATATGGTGTGTTAGCTTTTATTAGTAGGGGGATCGAGTTTAGGAGCCACGTGGTCATGCTGCAGCTGTACAGAACTCTGGTGCGGCCGCACCTGGAGTATTGCGTGCAGTTCTGGTCACCGCATTATAGGAAGGATGTGGAAGCTTTGGAAAAGGCGCAGAGGAGATTTACTAGGATGTTGCCTGGTATGGAGGGAAGGTCTTACGAGGAAAGGCTGAGGGACTCGAGGTTGTTTTTGTTGGAGACAAGGAGGAGAAGAGGTGACTTAATAGAGACATATAAGATAATCAGAGGGTTGGACAGGGTGGATAGTGAGAGCCTTTTTCCTCGGATGGTGATGGCAAACACGAGGGGACATAGCTTCAAGTTGAGGGGTGATAGATATAGGACAGATGTCAGAGGTAGTTTCTTTACACAGAGAGTAGTAGGGGCGTGGAACGCCCTGCCTGCAGCAGTAGTAGACTCGCCAACTTTAAGGGCATTTCCGTGGTCATTGGATAGACATATGGATGAAAATGGAATAGTGTAGGTCAGATGGTTTCACAGGTCGGCGCAACATCGAGGGCTGAAGGGCCTGTACTGCGCTGGAATGTTCTATGTTCTATGTTCGACAGATAGAGTAATGTTAGCTGAGGTAAAACTAGAACAGAAAGGACTAGAATTAGAATTCCAGAGAGAGCGAGAAAGAGCAGAGTGAGTGTCAAGAAAGGGAAAAAGTAAAAGTGTTCCAGAAGGAGAAGGAGGAAAGGGAGTTATGGCTGCTCAAACAACTAGATGAAGACTCAGTACACCCAGTGAAGGCACAGCTAGTGAGGGAGCTGCCCCTAGCTCAGGACCATGTGCTGAGCTCTTAAAGTTCTCCCAGTTCATTCTAAAGTTCAATGCGGAGGATGTGGCAGCACTTTTCTTTCCTTTTAAAAATGTTTTCAAAGCAACTGCAATGACCGTCAGAGAACTGGATGCTGGTTTTACAAAATAAAATAACAGGAAAGGATGAATGTTCATCAGATTATGAGCGGACTGAAAATGCTATCCTGGGCCCATATGAGATGATACTGGAGCTGGACCAGCAGAAATTCAGAATCTTTGGAAAGCAGCCTGACCAAAACTCCCTTGGCCTTTGAAAGAGTTAAGCAATTTCGGAACATTGGAACATAGGAGCAGCAGTAGGACATCGAGCCTGTTCCACCATTCAATATGATAATAGCTGATCATCCACTTCAATGCCTTTTTCCGACACAATCCCCATTTCCCGTTATGTCACTGGTATTTAGGCCGGGGCATTGAGTACACCAATTGGGACATCATGTTACATTTGTACATAACATTGGTTTGGCCGCATTTGGAGTATTGTGGGCAGTTCTAGTCTTCGCACTACACAAAATATGTGATTAAGCGAGAGAGGGTGCAGAAAAGATTCACAAGGATGTTGCCTGGTTTGAAGGGCTTGAGTTATAAAGAGAGACTGGATAGGCTGGGACTGATTTCCCTGCAGCGAAGGAGGCTGAGAGGAGACATGATAGAGGTATATAAAATTAAGAGAGGCATAGATAGGGTAGATAGCCAGAGTCTGTTTCCCATGGTAGGGGTGACTAAAACTAGAGTGCATAGATTTAAGGTGAGAGGGAGGAGGTCTAAATGGATCAAAGGGGTAAATGTTTCAGACAAAGAATAGTGGGTATTTGGAATGATCTGCCTGAGGAGGTGGTGGAGACAGGAACAGTAGTGACATTTAAGAGGCACCTGGACAGGTACTTGAATGAACAAGGCATAGAGGGATATGGAATTAATGCAAGCAGGTGGGATTAGTATAGATCGGCATTATAGTCAGCCCGGACGCGGAGGGCCGAATGGCCTGTTTCTATGCTGTACTACTCTATGACTCCATTTAGAAATCTGTTAATCTCTGCTTTAAACATACTCAAATACTGAGCTTCCACAGCCCTCTGGGGTAGAGAATTCCAAAGATTCACAACCCTCTGAGAAAAGGCATGTCTCCTCATCTCTGTCCTAAGTGGATTTCCACTTATTTTGAAATTGTTTCCCCTGGTTCTAGATCCCCCAACCAGGGGAAACATGTTAGCTGCATCTACCCTGTCGATCACTTTCAATACTTTGTAGGTTTCAATGAGATCACCTCTCATTCTTCGAAACTGTAAAGAATACAGGCCCAGTTTCCCCAATCTCTCTTCGTGGGATGGTCCCACCATCTCGGGAACAAGTCTGATGAACCGTCATTGTCCTCCCTCTATGATCATAACATCCTTCCTAAGGTAAGGGGACCAAAACTGCACACATTACTCCAGGGGCAGTCTAACCAAGGTTCCATACAATTGCAGCAAAACGTCACTACTACTGCACTCAAATCCACTTCAATAAAGGCTAACATACCATTAGTCTTCCTAATTGCTTTCTGCACCTGCATGTTTGTTTTCAGTGACTTATTGACGAGGACATCCAGGTCCCTTCGTACAACTACACTTTCTAATTGTCTTACCGTTTAAGAAATACTCTGCACATCTGTTCCTGCTACTGAAGTGGATAACCTCACATCTTTCCACATTATATTTCAACAGCCATGTTCTTGCCCACTCACGACATCTGTCCAAATCCCCTTGAAGCCGCTTTGCATCTTCCTCGCAACACTCATTCCCATCTAGTTTACTGGCATCTGAAAGCCTGGAAATATTACATTGGTCCCCACATCCAAGTCATTGATACAGGTTACTGGTGATAGTTGAGCCTAGGTAGGTGAATTCTTGAACCACTTCCAGAGCGTGGTCGGCAATTCTGCCTGTTAACTAATCCTTAATCCATGCCAGTACATTATCTCCTATCCCATGTGCTTCAATTTTACTAACCAACCTCCTGTCGGGGACTTTATCAAAAGCCTTCTGAAAATCCAAGAATACCACGTCCACCGAATTCCCTTTATCAATTCTGTGAGCAACATCCTCAAAAAACTCCAACAGATTCGTCAAACATTGTTTCCCATTTATATATCCATGTTGACTCTGCCCAATCAGATCCATTTATCACATTCTTTAGAATAGAGTATAGCTTGTTCCCAGCGACTGATGTAAGGCTAACATGTCTGTAGTGCCCTGTTTTCTCTCTCCCTCCATTCTTAAATACTGGGGAGACATTTTCTATCATCTAATCTACAGGAACAGTTCCAGAATCTACAGAATATTGAAAGATATTCACCAATGTATCCACTATTTCCAAAGCTACCTCTTTCAACACTCTGGGATGTAGAATATCAAGTCCTGGGGACTTGTCAACCTTCAGCTCCATTAATTTCTCCAAGACAACCTTCTTACTCATACTAATTTCATTCATTTCCTCATTCTCCCGAGTCCCTTGGATCTGTAATTCTGGGAGATTTCTTGTATCTTCCTCAGTGAAGGCAGACACAAAATAATCATTTAACTTCTCTGTCATTTCTCAATGGCCCATTATAAATTCTCCTGACACTGCCTGTAATGGACCCACATTTGTCTAAGCGAAACGTTTCCTTTTCACGTATCTATAGAAGACTTTAAAGTCCATTTTTGTGTTTGTTTTTGGCCAATGATATGAGCGCTCAAGATAGAGCCCACATATGAAACACTCAGAGCGGTGAACCCTCTCGAGGAGTTCACAAACTCGGCCCCCTCCCAGTAAAACACACAAAGAGGGACAGAAGGTTCAAAGGTATTCTGGCTGATGAATTTTCCCTTGTACACAAAGCCTTAACCCCAGAGGAAAGCCCTTTTTTCGTCACCCCAAAGACCCGAGAATAAAAGGTGGAAGGGAGATCGGAGCCCAAGCAGCCATTGGCAAGAAGCGGGACACACAAGGGTTCATCCTCAGGCCAAATAGGTGCTGAGAGCAGGAGTAATGGCTGAAGATCTGCGTGTTTCCACTGTAATAAGGCAGGTCACCATCGAGTTGACTAATGGAAGTGACGGGGAAAACCTGTAGGATTAATGAGAGTCCACCAGATCAGTGCTGGAAAACGGGCCCTGATGGAAAGCACAGCAGGTCAGGCTGTGCCTTTAACTGTAACAGTCAGACACAGTAACCCCACCACAGAGAGTGCAGGAAAACTTAACAAAATCCCAGAGAGTTACAGGAATTTGTATTCCAAGGAAAAGTGACCCCATACCCCTCGAGTAGGGCAAGCAAGCCCATAGTCATACTGAGGGATACAGGGGCCAAACAAACCCTTCTGCTGGGAAAAGACCTTTACCCGAGAGAGTGCAGTGAACGCTAGAGTGTTAGTGAATGTTATCGGAAGATGATATATGACCATACCTGTATATCGACTGCACTTGGAATGTGACCCAGTTTCAAGACCGGTAACCATGGGGATTGTACCTAGTTTACCGGTGGAGGGGTCGATCAGCTCCTGGGTAATGATCTGACAGGGGAAAAGGTGGCAGCTTCCCCAGTAGCTCTGGAGAGACCAAAAGAGGTCAGGGAGACAGAGCAGTTACAGGAGAAATAAAAACAAGAAATGCTGGAACCACTCAGCAGGTCTGGCAGCATCTGTGAAAAGAGAAGCAGAGTTAACGTTTCGGGTCAGTGACCCTTCTTCGGAACAGTTACGGGAGAAGGTCCCTGGCATTCTTACTGATTGTGTGGTGAATCGGTCCATGGCCAAACAATCCCCTGAACTGACACTGCAGACGGATGACCCTACTGTCTGGTTATCTGAAACCTTCTTTGGGAAGTTAGAGGACCCAAAGGATGTGTTAAACAAATCGTCCTTAGTTGAGGCTCAACAACCTGACCCAGTGTTAAAAAAGGCACAGAGTGTCCAAACCAAAACTGAAGCAGAGGGAGTTGCAGAGTGTTACTATTTAAAGAACGAGGTGCTAATGAGGAAGTGGAGACCTCCTTACAGACCTGCGGATGAAGAGTGGACAGTGCTTCATCAGATACGGATGCCGCTGAGGTACCTTAAAGAAATATTCAGAATGGCCCACGAACTTCCAATGACTGGACATGTCGGTATATGAATAATCGAACCCCGCATAAGACAGCATCTTCACTGGCCACAACTCAATAAAGATGTGGTGGAGTTCTGTAAAACTGGTCACATGTGCCAAGTTGTGGGGAAGCCCCAAGCTGCAATAAAACCTTCACCCCTAATTCCCATACCAGCTTTTGGGGAACCCTTCAGCAGAATGCTAGTGGATTGTGTGGGACACCTGCTGAAAACAAAACGGGATGACCAGTACCTTCTCACCATTATGGATGTGGTGACCCGA
Source organism: Heterodontus francisci (assembly GCF_036365525.1). Classification (NCBI taxonomy): domain Eukaryota; kingdom Metazoa; phylum Chordata; class Chondrichthyes; order Heterodontiformes; family Heterodontidae; genus Heterodontus; species Heterodontus francisci. The sequence continues at coordinate 3,898,279 of NW_027141175.1, forward strand.
TTCCCAGAGGCCATTATCCCGAAGAACTATCTCTGCCAAGGTAGTGGTGGAGGGGCTAACCCAATTCTTTACCCGATATGGGCTGCCTGCTGAGATCCAGATGGAACAGGGCACACATTTTGTATCAAGTATTTTTGAAAAGGGAATCTGGACATAACCCAGTGCAAGTCCTCAGCCTACCATCCACAGTCACAAGGGGCTTTGGAGCGGCACCACCAGACCCCAAAGACAATGATCAGGCCATACTGCTATGAGTAACCCCATGACTGGGACAAAGGGCTGGGATTTCTCCTGTTGGTTACCAGGGACTTATCCAATGATTCCACTGGCTTTATTCTCTTTCAATTAGTTTATGGACACGAGATGAGAGGTCCTCTTAAACTAATCAAGAAAAAGTTTTTTCGGGCAGAGGGATCAAACTTCCATGTTAGACTACATTTCCTTGCTCTGGGAGTGGCTCACGAGAGACTGTGCCTTGGCTCAGTAACGCCTAAAGACCTCCCAGGCAGCTATGAAAAGGTAATCAGACTGAAATGCCGAGGCTGGAACATTTCAGGACAGAGACCATGTATTGTTACTACTCCCAATGCAGGGTGAATCCCTAAAAGCCCCCAGTTCAGTGGTCCATATCGAGTGGCAAAAGGAATAGTTAGGTAAATTATTTACTTGACACCCCAGACCAAAGGAAAAAAGCAAAGGCTTTGGAGGGGACAGACATGCACAGATCTGTCAGACAGTCAAAAGGGGAGGCTTGAAAAGGACAGTGAGGACAGGTTAGAAGAGGGCCATGAGGAATCTTAACTGGAATCCCCTAGTCTCCGATTAGCCAACCCAGAAATGTTAGATAAATTAGACCACACGCTCTCCTCTTTAAATACAACCCAAAAAAGGCACCCTAAAAAGTCTGCTAACAGCATTTACATAAAGCTGCAAGGGAAAGGTAAGTTCCAAAAAAGGCAAGCCGATGGTGAGGGAGATGCCTCACCTAGTCGAAGTGCCGCAGTAGAGTGAAGTGAAAGCTGGACAGACACTTGCGAGCACTAATGTCCCAGAGGACATAGGGCAGATCAGAAAAAAATGATGCTCTCTATAGTAAAGGGAAAAGCGAGGGCGAAATACCCTAAAGTAAACAGCATTTGTGTACCTCATCAGAAGCTAAATGTGAGGTCAGTGTGGATCTTCCCACTGAAGAACACAATGATCAGGTCCCAAACCGAAAGCTAAACAAACCCAATCAAAAAACCAATTTATTACACATTGTCAGTTTAGGGAGGAAGTTTAGACAGGAACCTGAATGGTGAAAGTTTCATTGCAGGAGAGAAAAAAAAGGTCGAACCCGTCACATCATCATCCCAGACAAAACACCAAAAAATTAAATCAACACAACTGTAATAGACAATGTCAGCTGCAGTAATTCTAAGATTAATGTTTGAATTTGAGAAGTGATTATTGAGAATGAATGTGTGTTTCCTTCTATTTCTTCTCTCAATTCTGTAATTAAATATTCCTATTATCATATTTCTTTCCATGTGCTGCAGCGGTGTCAAGATAACACAATATGCCCAATGAGAAATTTTAATTCATCGATTAGACACTTACAGTAATCTTTTAATGGAAAAAATCCTGCAGCTAACCTTGAAAAAAATGGCAGCCAAGATGGCCACCGCAATTGGCATCTGAAACACCTTTTCACATTCCAGAGGCAACAGGAGACACATGTCTGATGAGCCTGGACCCAAAACATTGGCTTTCTCTAGTTACTGAATTAACTACGATGACATTCATTAACACGGTATGCAAGGACATCCTGACAAATTGACTTTAAAAGAGCAAACTCCTCCAAGTGTAAATACTGGTATCCTGAAACCTGGGGAGATAGAAGTTCCTAACTTTGAATCTCTTAATAAGTGTCCAGCAAATACAATGAGGCAGTCAGGAGACCTTCTGTCATCTATGTGAAAGCTGGGAGTTGCCCCTGGACAAAGACAGACAAGCCAGTGATTCAAACTGTGCAGAAGCAGAAGGGCTGTGTCCCCCTCTCCCTCTCCCAATTTCTCTGTCCAGATAACTTCACAAGTTTGAAAACCACGTGCGGCTGTGAGCCCTCCAAGCCTACAGATTACTACAGACAGATACACCAGGGGAAGAAAGCCACCCACAAGTCTGCCTCCAAGAAAACCCTGAGCCACGTGGGTCAGCCACAAAGGGCACTTTGACCATCCAAAGACTTCAAGAATATAACTTCAGACAGAAGACCACCGAATCATCCAACCTCACAGAATCAGTATTTTTTAAAAATGTATTTAGGACTCCAATCCAATCACAAATGTACTTCTCACTCTGTAATCTATTTCCATGTGATTCTCGTGTGAGTGTGTGCGTAAATGTGTGGTGTATTTTTTATGGTTTTATTTAGATACGGTTTAGATTGCTAAGTATAATAAACTCACCTCTTTCCTGTTTAAACTCTAGAGAACCTGTCCGATTGGTTCCTTCACCATCACACCAACGGGAAAAGGGAAAATACTCACTGAGATGGTTACCACATCCGCTCTTTAGAAAGGACAAACCCTATTGCGGTCAAATAAGAGGAAGGACAAGAGGAGAGACTGTGAACCCTCCTCACCTGGCTGTAACAATAGGCAGGGTTGGAGATGGAGAGAACACGGGAATTAAGTCAGCTCAGCATTAAATTGCAGAGGTTGTTAACATCCTGGTTCAGCCTCAGACAATGGCCAGCGAGGGGGATGCAGATCATGGATGGGGAATATAATTTGCGACAGAAGCTGAAGACAATGGTTTCAGTCTGCTCACGATATAAATTACGAGAACACTAAATCATTGAAATATGGCTTATGAATCTAATAGTTGGATACAGAGACTTACCAGGGACACCAATAATAGCGAGGATGGGATAATAAATCGATTGAATCATCTTCAGAGCACAAAAGATCCGCTCTTCTAATGTTATCCAGTAATAATCTGCAGTGAGCCAGTAAAACCAATAGGAGAAACTCCTGCTGTCTATTGCAGTAACATTCCAATCTATTGTTCTCAGATTCTGACCCATTGTTGTAACATTCCAATCTATTGTTCTCAGATTCTGACCCATTGTTGTAACATTCCAATCTATTGTTCTCAGATTCTGACCCATTGTTGTAACATTCCAATCTATTGTTCTCAGACTCTGACCCATTGTTGTAACATTCCAATCTATTGCTCTCAGAGTCTGACCCATTGTTGTAACATTGCAATCTATTGTTCTCAGATTCTGATCTATCCTCTCCCTCTCTCTGGAGCTGCTGATCTCTGTTATGTTCCCGCTGACATTATGGGATAATACATTGAAATGAGCCCCTTATTAATAGACGATGGAAAGACTCCCAGTGACACAATTAGGGTCCATGGAGACGGACATTAACTACAGTCACTGAACAAACAGGTTCAGTTAACTCATTACAATCTAAACGTTTTTGTACCACAATAAAGTAGAACATTTATTTGGTATGGATAGGATATCTGAGGTTTAATGAGGAAAGGAATTGTGGAAACACAGCGGCACTGGCCAAAGTCTGCGAATCCTCCTTTGATATGGGATTGGTGACAGAGGACTGGAAGGCTGTAAATGTTACACCCTATTTAAAAAGAGGAGAGGTTGGACAAACCCTGTAACTACTGACCAGTTAGTCTAATGTTGATAGTTGGAAACTTCTGGAGTCCGTAACCCAGCACAAAGTATTTCTTGCCTGTAAAATCATGGTTAATAAATGACAAGCAGCATAGATAAGTTGATGGAAAATCATTTTCTAATCTTGATCGAGTTCGTTCAGGACGTAACCGTGAGTGTTAATGAGAATAGCGTGTTTCGTGTAATGGAATCAGAGAATCATTGTCGGGTTAAGGCACAGAAAGAGGCCAGTTGGAACGTTATTGCTGTGCCAGCTGATAAACGATCCACTATTCTAATCCCACCATCCAGCATTTGGCCAATAACCCTGCAGATTGTGGCACCTGAGCTGCATGTCCAGACTCCTTCTGAATGGGTTGAGTGTCCCTGCCTCAACTACCCTTTCAGGCAGTGAGTTTCAGACTCACACCAAAGCAGGGGACCCAGTCCTGAGCCTTGTGGAACGCCGCTGGAAACATCCCTCCTGACTCTAAAATACCCGTCAACAATTACCCTTTGTTTCCTGCCACTGAGCCAATTTCCTATTTCTGGGTGAACAGGTGTTTCCTCAACTCCCCTCTAATCTTTCCATCAATCATTTTAAATCTATGCCCCCTCATCACTGATCTCTCTGCTAATGTGATTAGACCCTTCACCTCCACTCTATCCAGGCCCCTAAAAATATATACATTTCAATCAGATCTCCCCTCAGCCTTCTCTGTTCCAAGAAGAACAACCCCAGCCTATCCAATCATTCCACATAGCTGCATTTTTCCAGTCCTGGCAACATCCTCGTAAAACACCTCTATGCCCTCTCTATTGCAATTATATCCTTTCAGTAATGAGGTGACCAGAACGGCACAAAACACTCAAGTTATGGTCTACCCAAAGAGTTATACAGTTCCAGTATAACCTCCCTGCTTTTGTATTCTATACCTCAGCTAATAAAGGGAAGGATTCCGTATGCCTTCTTAACCACCTAATCAACCTGTCCTGCTACTTCGGGGATCTGTGGACATTGACTCCAAAGTTCCCTCACTTCCTCTACACTTCCCAGTATTTTCCCATTAATCGTGCATCCCTTTGCTTTGTTTGAACTCCTCAATTTGCATCGCCTCATTCTTAATCAGGTGGAATCCCATTTGCCACTTTTCTGCCATCGATATCTTCCTGCAACCTACAGCAATCCTCCTCGCTATCTACCACACGGCAAATATGTGTGTCATCTACAAACCTCTTGATCATGCTTCTACATTTACGTCCAAGTCATTAATATATACCACAAAAAGCAGGGGACTCAGTCCTGATCCCTGTGGAACACCATTGGAAACAGTCCGAAGGTCTGTCTGAAACAGTCCGGGGTTCCGAAGAAGGGTCACTGACCCGAAACGTTAACTCTCCTTCTCTTTCCACAGATGCTGCCAGACCTGCTGAGTGATTCCAGCATTTGTTGTTTTTGTTTCAAATTTCCAGCATCCGCAGTATTTTGCTTTTATTATATTGGAAACAGTCCTCCAGTCAATAAAACACCCATCAACAATTGCCCTTTGTTTCCTGCCAATGAGCCAATTTTGTATCAACCTTGCTTTATTTCCCTGGATTCCATGGGATTTTATTTTTTTTAACTAGTCTGCCATGTGGGACCTTGTCAAAAGCCTTGCTTAAATCCATGTAGACCACATGAACTGCACTACCCTCATCTATCTTCCTTGTTACTTCTTCAAAAAATTCAATCAAGTTGGTCAAACTAGAGCATCCCTTAACAAATCCATGCTGACTGTCCTTGATGAGCCTGTGCCTTTCGAAGAGACAGTTTATCCTGTCTCTCAGAATAGATTCCAATAATTTGCCCACTACTGAGGTTAGACTGACTGGCCTGTAATTTTTCATTCTAACCCTGGGGTCCTTTATAAACAGAGGTTCAATGTTAACAGTACTCCAATCCTCTGGCGCCACACCTGTACCCAGTGAGGACTGGAAAATGATGGTCAGACCCTCTGTTATTTCTTCTCTTGCTTCTTTGAACAGCATAGGATGCATTTTATCTGGATCTGGTGACTTATCAACTTTCAAGGATGCTAATCCCATTAATACCTCCTCTCTCCCTAAGTATATCATATCACATACTTCATATTCCTCCTTCTTAGCTACAATATCTGCATCATACCCCTCTTTTGTAACGTGAAACACGAAGTATTCATTAAGAACCATACCAACATCTTCCCCCCCTGCACATGCATATGCAATTATGTATATACACTTATGTTTACAGACTTTCGAAAGGCTTGTGATCAAATGGCATTTCATAGACCTGTTATGAAAATGGAACACATGGATTAATGTGACAGTTATAGTGTGGATATGACACTGACTCAGGGACAGAAGGCAGAGAGAAGTAGTGAACAGACATTGTTCAGACTGGTGGAGGAGGGGGAGTATACAGTGCAATTTCTCAGGGGTCAGTATTAGAACCAGTACTCTTCCTGACATACAGATAAATAGATGCATGACAAAGACTTACGTGTGAAGAGCAGAGTCTCAACATTTGCATAAGCCAGGAAAATTATAAATGTAGTAACCAGTGTGAAGGATAGTAGCTGCTTCAGGAGGACATGGACAGTCAGATGGTGAAATGAGAATACACATGGTGAATGAAATTTAACACATAGAATTGGGGAAGTGATTATTTTGTGAGGGAGAATAAGGGGAGTGAATAGAAACTAAACTGCACCATTTAAAAGATGATACCGGAGCAGGGTGCATATGTACACAAATCTTCAATGGTGGCCGGATAAGTTCTGAAGATTTTAAAAAGGCATCCGGGATCCTTAGCTTTATAACTAGAAGCAAAGAATTTAAAAAACCACAAGAACATTCTGCTAAGACTAGAAATGAATGTTTGAGCCTCAGCTGAGATATTGTGTCCAATTCTGGACACCACACTTGATGAAGGATTCCAAGGCCTTGGAGATGGTACCTAGGTGTTACACTAGAATGGTAACAGGGATGAGGGACTTCAGTTATGTGGAGAGAAGCTGGGATTGTTCTCCGTAGAGCAGAGAAGCTAAAAGGGAGAGTTAATAGAGGGGCTGAAAATAATGATGTGTTTTGCTAGAATAAATAAAGAGAAGCTGGTTTCACTGGATGAAGGGTCAGTAACCAGAGAAAACAGTTTAATGTTGATTAACAAACAAACAGAGGAGAGATGAGCAGATTTTCATTTCTTTACACAGCTAATGTTTATGATTTGGAATGCAGTTCCTGAAAGGGTTGTGGAAGCAGATTTAACAGAAACTTTCAGTCTGGAATTGGATCAATACTAACAGGGTGATTTACTGGACTGGGAGAAAAGAACAGGGGAGAGGAATCATTGAAAATGTCCTTCAAAGAGCTGGAACTGGTACGATTTGTTAAATAGTCTCCTCCTGTGCGGTGTGATTCTCTGACTGTCTGATAACAGAAACCATTGAGTACGTATCTCATGTGTGCAATTGACATTCAGCAGTTTTTAATCCCGAGATTAATTGTTACTTGTTTTCTGATGAAGACAACAGCAGAAAGACAAATACAAGGGGCTGGTGAGGTAAATTGTGTTGACAATGTGTTTATTGGGTTATGATGTCTCTCTTTGATCACAGACCTCGCCTGGTTTCAATCCGTCAATTACAAACTCGTTGCTTTTATTCCTATTTTATTTCCTGTTTATTTGTTCTCAGGATATGGGTGATACTGACAAGGCCAGCATTTCTTCCCCATCCCTGGCTACCATGAGAAAATTGCGATTCTTGAACCACTGCAGTCCCTGTGGTTCTAACAAACAAAATAACATTTAGTATTTTGATGAGGCAGTTTCATCACTGGACAGTTCAGAATGAGTTAGGTTTGAACATGAGGATGAGAGTTTTAAAATCAAGATGCTGCCAGAGCAGGGGCCAATGTAGGTCAACGAGCACGGGAGTGATGGATGAACGGGACTTGCTTTGAGTTTAGATACAGGCAGCAGAGTTTTAGATGAACAAATATTTGTGGCAGAATCAGTACAGGTTAGATGCAGAGTAAAGCTGACTCTACACTGTGCCCATCAAACACTGCCATGAAAGGTACAGCACGGCTAAGATACAGAATAAAGCTCACTCTACACTGTCCCCCATTAAGTACTCCCAGGACAGGTACAGCACTGGGGTTGGCTGCTGCCTAATTGGAGGTGCTGAGTAGTTAACGAGGTTCAGCTGACTGTGGCTGTGTGAAGAGGCTGGAAGCTGTGTGACTGCTGCAAGAAGGAGAAACTGAGATTGAAGGAAAGGTTTTTCCACATTGTCAACAGGAGTCTGGGGAAAGAGGAGGGGAGAGCAGCTAATTAGATAGCTATTTCTAAGAGACAGTACTGACACAATGGGCCGAAAAGCCTCCTTCTGTGCTGCACCAATCTCTAATTCGATGAACAAGAGACAGAGAGTGAAGTGAGTGAGGGACAGAGAGAAAAAACGTGAAAGAGGGAAAGGTCAATAGGAAGTGCGAAAAAATCGTGTTTGCATCACTTTTTCAGCAGAGGAGTCATGATTTGCCCGTCCCCGTTCCTGTTGAGACAGGTGACACACAAACATCCTGCTGCCTCCTCATTTCCATGCATTCTACGTACACCACAAAGCGACCAGCGCTGCTGTCTGTCTGCAAGCTTAACAGGGGCCTAACTGTTTGTGAGGCTGGCTCGTGTTTCAGCCAGGCTTCAGCTCTTCAAGGCAGTCTGTCCCTCTTAACGGGAAGTTGCACTGAATCACAGGAGGCTGCTGTTGCTGATTGGGAATGCTGCAATCGGAGACAAGGCAAATGTAATACTACGACAGAGAGAGGGCTCTGTTGTTCACGGATGTGATGCTGGAGGCCTTAGCCATGGTGGGTGACAGGCGGAGAGAGGCCATGTTTCCCTGGGGTGGGCTGGAGACCCTCCAGGAACGCCCTCCGAATGGAATGGGAGCAGGTGGCCAGGGAGATCAATGCAAGAAGTCTGGCCCCGAGGACTTGGCAGCAGAGCCAGAAGAAGTTTAATGAGTTTACACGGGTCACACAATGTCAGTGAATTCATCTTCACATGGCTTCTCCTACCCCCAACATCACCAACCTCTCACACTGCTCAATGTACCACACCCCCATCACTCACCCATCAGTAGTCCCTAACACTCAGGACTCACACCTAACATTCACATACTCCATCTCACCTTCACACACATTCGACTTATACCAGCTTCACACCCAACCCTCACTGCCTCCACGTTCCTGCAGCTATTCAACTGTGCCAAGGACATCACCCAAACACAGTGCAACACAATCACTGACATTCTGCCCTCTCTCTTACAGAACATGGTGGCCGACAATCACAGGGAGCAGCAGTGAACCGGCGGGGACCAGGCAGACGTTCATCCCCTGAGCCTGAGGGAGGAGATGGTTCTTCACATCATGGGACCGGCTGTGACAGAGCCCATAGCATCCGGCATCACCGAGAGTATTCAGGATGATGCTATGTTCTGGCCTTATGTCTCTTCTTAACTCCCAACTGCCCCTCGTCCTGCTGTCTGGGATGATGTACAAGCTGCAGATGGTGGGACCATGAAGCTCCAGCTTTCCAACCCACCCCCAATCCCTCACCCCAACCCTCCCCCTCTGATTTTATACTTTCCAGTCATAACCCAAATCTGCCAGCTTCCCAGTCACAGCAGATCCAGGAGACAGAGAGAGAGAGAGAGAGCAGCACAGCACTGATGGTGAAACCCCATCACTTGGTCTGATACTCATAGTTATCAGATCAAATACTTACACTGTGTGGACCTTAGATGCTGGTATGGAGTCGGAATCTGCACATGGTGAGTCACCGAGCACGAGTGAGGTGCAGCCAGGCCAGGGGGAAAGAATAGCTCATGTGTCAGCTCACCGGAGGGTGAGGTCACAAACGTGTTATAATACACAGGACACAGATGTAAACATTGCTGGAACAGCATACAAGAGAATGCTGATCGACATGTACACTGAGATACTTTGTCCATTGACAGGCCTGTCAGACGGTCTCTTATCACTGTCTCGGAACATGGAGGAGTCCGGCTCCAACATAGCACAGGACATTGAACAGAGTTTGAAGCCCATACTTTCCCCTTTGGAAGTGGTCACTAACTCCATGACAGCAGTAGCGGACTTAGCCCTGATACAGTGTCTGGTGAACATTGTCTCAGCTTCCACTGCAGCACAGACGGCAGACACCCAACGTCTCAGTGCTGCAGTGGAAGCTCAGACTGAGGTCATGAGATCCATGTTTGCTGCCAGGCAGGATCAGACTGCGGTCATCATGGCTGTGGATCTCAGTGTTCAAAGGGGTTTGCAGGCTCTCACAGCAGTCCAGCAATCTGTGATCCAGTAGATTACTAGGATTACTGATGTGTCGCCCCGTGGGAGTGACAGTGTCTCCGTGGAGCGGGAAACTGCTGTCTTCTCTCAGGATGACAGTATTTGTTCTCACTTCACTGTCACTACACCAGTGTCCTTGCTGTTACCCATCAGCCAGCCCAGGCTGCTGCTGTCCATGTCGAGGTGGTGCAGTCTGAATCCGAGGCCTCAAGGCCCCGAGCTGCTCGAGGACGTCCTGCAAGGCCATCTGCAGTCTCCCCCAGTGAAAGTCAGCAGCCTTCCACCAGCCATGCTGCAGTCATTGGGGAAACACTGTGTAAGAGCACTGGGCAAGTCGAGGGAATCCACAAGACAGGCACGAAGGGAATATACAATGGTGAATAGTTCAGTTTCGTTTGTATAATTGAATACGTTGGATAAAGATGCTAATGAAAAGGTTTTTGTTGGTGTTTTTTACTGCAGGATGGCGACCAAGAGAACACTGTGATGGAGCGTCTCAGATGGGTGTAATGGTGGAGAATCGGGGATCCATGGTGGGAAAGGGAAGATGTACTGGGCATGCTCACACACCAAATGCACTTTAATGGAGTGAGAGTTCTTTCAGTTCCTGTACCTCTCCCCATTGACATGGGGGCCCCGCAGAGCCACCTACACCATCAGGAATGCCGCTATCCTGACAAAGCCACGGGATCTCTCATCCTGCTTCTCCCTGCTGAGGGAGAAATGATGACATAGATGATCACCCTCATCTTCCAGAATTATCAATGGACAAGGCACAGGCCTCGCATCTACTGGTCAGTTAGTTTAACATCAGTGGTGATTAAGGTTTTAGAAACTATAATCAGAGAAAAAGGACAACACACACTTGGAGAGGTTTGTGTTATGTAAGCATTGTCAGCACGGATTTCTAAAAGACAGATCACGCTTGACTGAACTAATTAAATTTATTTGATGAAGTAGCAGAGAGGTTTGATGAAGGGAATGTGGTGGATGTTGTATACATGGATATTATGAAATTATTTGATAAAGTACCACACAAAAGTTTGGCGAACAAAATTGAAGTTCATGCATTCGCATCCAATTGGATCAAATATTGTCAAGGACAGAAAAGTGTGAGTTGTGGGAAATGGTTGTTTTTCAGACTGGAGGATTGTAGACAGTGATGTTCCCCAATGGTCAGTGCTAAGAGCTTGGAATACAGAGTAGAATATCAAAATGTTCCGATCTTGGAGCAGGTGAACGGGAGGATGTTGCAAACCGCCTGCAACAGGATATAGATAGGCTGGCAGAATGGACAGAGAAATGGCAGGCGGAATTTAATACAGAGGTGTGTGAGGTGATCTATTTTGTCAGAAGGAATAGGAAGGCAATGTAGACTTAATGGCACATTTCTAAAGATTGTGCAGGAACAGAGGGACCTGGGGCTCCATAGGCATTGATCTTTGAAGGTGCCAGGACATATTAAGACAGTGTTTAGCAAAGCATATCAGATCATGGGCTTCATCATTAGAGGCAAAGATACAAAAGGAGGGAAGTTATGCTGAAACTTTATAAAGCTTTGGTTAGGCCCCAACTAGAGAACTGTGTTCAGTTCTGGTCACCACACTTTAGGAAGGATGTGAAGGTCCTTGAGAGGGTGCAGAGCAGATTTACCAGAATGGTTCCAGGGATGGGAGTTTAGTTACAAGGTTAGTTTGGAGAAGATGGAGTTGTTCTCCCTGGAGTAAAGGAGATTGAGAGAGATTTGATAGAGGTGTACAAGATTATGATAGGCTTAGAAAAGATAGACAAGGAAAAACTGTTCCCATCAACTGATAAAATATGGACTAGGGGACACAGATGGAAGGTTTTGGGTAAGAGATGCAGGGGTAATATAAGGAAGAACCTTTTTACACAGTGGATGGTAATGAGTTGAAATCACTGTCCATGAGGGTGGTGGAAGCTGAGACAATCAATGATTTCAAAAGGAAACTGGATGGGCACTTGAAGGAAATGAAATTGCAGGGATACAGGTATTGAGTGGGAGAGTGGGACTGACTGGATTGTTCCACAGAGAGCTGGCACAGAGGGGCCGAATTGCCCCTTTCTGTGTCGTAAATGTCTCTATCAATCTCTGTGAATCTATGTTGGATATGTCTTCTGCTCCTCTCTGGAAAGATCCAGATAAATAGAAGTTCAATAAAACTGTGACCTTAACAGCCACTGACAGCTCTGTCCTCACCCTGGTGTGAGGCTCCAGGTCGTGTTACAGGAGGTGACACAGCTCTGTGACCATCTCCTTATTGAATCAGCGTCACCCACACACTGCTCCGGGGTTAGGTGTAGGTAGGAAAAGTGCTCTTGGAAAACACGGGGTGGGTAGGGCAGAGCCCCCTCCTTCTCCCTCTTTACAGAGCATCCCCTCTCTGCAACCTCTGCTCCATTTGTTGGTCATGTCATAGACCCAGAGACACTGTAACTACAGTCCCCATTCCTTGTCCAGACTTGGGTCACCAAATCCTCTGTCTTCCCTGAATGTCTCTAGCAGCTCACAACACAACCTCCAGAAAACCATCCACAGGACCTCCACTAACTTAACAATGGCAGAGGTATGTCAAAAACCCCTCACCTGTAAGTTGGATGCCTGGTCCTTTTAAATAACACTAGAGGGGGTTCCTCGTGCTGCTGAATGTATGTTCAGCTGAGAGTGAATAACACAGGCGGTCAGTGGACATGCACAGACCAAGTTTCAAAGACGTACATCAAAGCTGCCGGAATGGATGATCGACACCATATTCAGACCCACCCTCAAAGGAACAACACATATATGGTACGATTGAGCTAGAGCCCAGCCCAGATTGGGACACTGTGCTGGCCACACTAGAAGTGGCCGGCTGTGAAGATAGACTAACAGCAGATAGACGATACGACCGGGCTGGAGCTCTGCCCAGCATGGGGTATTGAGCAGGCCGCACTCAAAGTTCACATCTCTTTATGGATCACAGCTTCTGCACTGTCAGCACCAGTAGTGCTGTGAAGTCTAAAATCGTGGATCAGGTCAGATACAAAGGGAAAGAAATTCACTTTGAAAGGAGATTTGGAAAAGATTGAAATAAAAAGATTTTCAGGAATATCGGAATGGGACTAATTAGAGGGGTGAGGGCATGGAGCGAGTTCAAACACAAGAATGAGAATATTAAAATTAAGGTGCTGCCAGACCGGGAGCCAATGTAGATCAGTGAGAACAGGGCTGATGGGTGATCGGGATTTGGTGTGAGTTAGGATACAGGCAGCAGAGTTCTAGATGGGCTGTGGTTTATGGAGGTTTTTAACAGGGAGGGTGACCAGGATAGAATTGGAATAGTCAAGTGTGGATTTAACAGTGACAGGGACGAGGGTTTATGCAGCAGATGGGCTGAGATATTGGGCAGGGTGAAGTTTGTATTTGACAGATCGGGGATGGACTTCATGATGGAGATCAATGACGTTGGCTTCAGTCTTCCCAAAATTTACATTGCAGACAAACATTTCAGTGAAACAGGGTTTACAGATCTCCTAGCCTGAAATAGAGACAACAACAGCAGCAAAGATGAGAGTAAATGACAGGAATTTGTAATACAGTTCACAGCAGTTTACAGAGCTAATAGCTGGAGATATTCACAAGGAATAACAACGGCAACAAGAAGGGCAGAGTAAATTACAGGAGCAGTAATGCAGTTAAGCATGGTTTATAGAAATAATAGCTAGATAAAGAGACTTACCAGGGACACCAATAATAGCCAGGATGGGATAGTAAATGTATTGAATAATCTTCAGTGCGCGGTCGATACGAGTGTTTAATGAGTACCGATCATAATATGTAGAAAGATAGTAAAGATCCCACGATAAACTCCTGTCCATTGTTGTAACATTCCAATCTATTGTTCTCAGATTCTGACCCATTGTTGTAACATTCCAATATATTGCCCTCAGTTTCTGATCTATCCTCTATCTCTCTCTGGAGCTGCTGATCTCTGTTAGTACTGATTTTCCCGCTGACACTATGTTATAACACATTGAAAGGTGCCCCTTATTAATAGAAAATGGAAAACTTCCAGTGACACAATTAGGATCCATGGAGACTGACATTAATTACAGTCACGGAACAAACAGATTCCGTTAACCCTTTTCAATCCAACACTTTTTGTACCACAATAAAGTAGACCATTTACCTAGTCTGGATGGGATGTATGAGGGTTGCTGAGGGAAGGAATGGTGGGAATAGCAGAGGCCCTAGCCAGAATCTTCCAATTCCCCTTGGATATGGGCGTGATGACAGATTTACACAGGCTTGCCACTCTCTGGGTGAAGAAATTTCTCCTCATTTCAGTCCTGAAAAGTTTACCCCGTATCCTTAGACTATGACCCCTGGTTCTGGACTCCCCCACCATCAGGAACATCCTTCCTGCATTTACCCTGTCAAGCCCTGTTAGAATTTTATAGGTTTCTGTGAGTTCCCTCCTCGTTCTTCTGAACTCCAGCGAATTTAATCCTAACCGACTCAATCTCTCCTCGTACGTCAGTCCCGCCATCCCAGGAATCAGTCTGATAAACCTTCGCTGCACTCCCTCTATAGCAAGAGCATCCTTCCTCAGATAAGGAGACCAAAACTGCACACAACATTGCCGCTGTGGCCTCACCAAGGCCCTGTATAATTGCAGCAAGACATCCCTGCTCCTGTACTCGAATCCTCTCGCTATGAAGGCCAACATAACATTCGCCTTTTTTACCACCTGTTGCACCTGCATGCTACCCTTCAGCGACTTGTGTACGAGAACACCCCGGTCTCGTTGCATATTTCACTCTCTGAGTTTATAGCCATTCAGATAATAATGTGACTTCCTGCTAACCTCACATTTATCCACATTATACAGCATCTGCCATGCATTTTCCCACTCACTCAACTTGTCCATATCACCCTGAAGCCTCCCTGCATCCTCCTCACAACTCACCCTCCCACCCCGTTTTGTGTAATCTGCAAATTTGGAGATATTACAATTAGTTCCCTCATCAAAATTATTAATGTCTATTGTGAATAGCTGGGGTCCTAACACTGATCCCTGCGGTACCCCACTAGTCATTGCCTGCCATTCAGAAAAAAGAACGGTTTACTCCTACACTTTGTTTCCTGTCTGCCAACCAATTTTCTATTCATCACAATACATTACCCCCAATCACATGAATGTTAATTTTACATGCTATGCTCTTAGGTGGGACTTTGTCGAGAGCCTTCTGAAAGTCCACTGGCTCCCCCTCATCAACTCTACTAGTTACACCCCCGAAGAATTCTATTAGGTTTATCAAGCATGGTTTCCCTTTCGTAAATCCATGATCTGTCCGATTCTATCACTATTCTCCAAGTGCTCTGCTATAAAATTTTTGATAATGGTCTCTCGAATTTTCCCCACTACCGACGTCAGGCTGACTGGTCAATAATTCCCTGCTTTCTCTCTCCCTCCCTTTTTCAACAGTGGGGTTACATTAGCTACCCTCCAATCTATAGGAACTGTTCCAGAGTCTATAGAATCTTGGAAGATGACTACCAATGCTTCCACTTTTTCTAAAGCCACTTCCGTAAGTACTGTGGGAAGCATTCCATCAGGCCCTGGGGATTTATCGGCCTTCAATCCCATCAATTTCCCCAACACCATTTCTATACAAATACTGATTTCCTTCAGTTCCTATCTCTCACTAAACCCTGTGTTCTCCAACATTTCTGGTATGATATTTGTGTTCTCCGTTGTGAAGGCAGAATCAAAGTATCCATTTAGTTGGTCAGCCATTTCTTTGTTCCCCATTATAAATTCTCCTGTTTGACTGTAAGGGACCTACTTTTGTCTTCACCAATCTTTTCCTCTTCACATAGCTATAGAAACTTTTACAATCAGTTTTTATGTTCCCCACAAGCTTACTCTCGGACACTATTTTCCCCTTCTTAATCAATCCCTTGGTCCTCCTTTGCTGAATTCTAAACTGCTCACAATCACCTGGTCTGTTGTTTTTTTCTGGCAAATTTGTATGCGTCTTCCTGGGATCTAATGCTATCTCTGATTTTCCTTGTAAGCCATGGTTTGGCTACCTTTCCCGTTTTACTTTTGCACCAGACAGGAGTAAACAATTGCAGTTCATCCATGCACTCTTTGAATTTTTGCCATTGCCGATCGACCGTCATTCCTTTTGGTAACGTTTCCCAATCCATCATAACCAACTCGAGCCTCTTACCTTCGTAGTTTCCTTTCTTAACGTTCAGGACCCTAGTCTCAGAATCAACTAGGTCACTCTCCACGTTGACGAAGAATTCTATCATATTATGGTCGCTCATCCCCAAGGGATTTCGCACAACTAGACTGTCAATTATTCCTCTCTCATTAAACGATACCCAATCTAGGATGGCCTGTTCTCTAGTTGGTTCCTCAACGTATTGGTCCAGAAAACCATTTCGTATACACTCAAGGAATTCCTCCTCTACAGTATTGTGACCAATTTGATTTGTCCAATCTATAAGCAGATTAAAGTCACTCATAATTACAGATGTTCCTTTATCGCATGCATCTCTAATTTCCTGTTTAATGCCATTCCCAACATCACCACTACAGTTTGTGGGGTCTATATACAACCCCCACGAACGTTTTCTGTCCGTTAGTGTTTCTCAGCTCTACCAATACATATTCGACATCGTCAGAGCTAATATCCTTCCTCACGATTACGTTAATTTCCTCTTTAACCAGCTATGCAACTCCAATGGGGCTGAAAATAGGCCGTTTTCCTGATGGTGTGAATATTTGGTAGGAATTTCATCTCAAGACATCTCAAGGTGAACTATGTAACCAAGTTTGTGAACAGTTTGGCTTGCTCTCAAACATTTACAAAGCAGAAGGATCGAGATAGGAAATGTTTGGAACGGAGATAGAAAAAAATGGCTTCAATCTTCTCAATATTTATTTGGCTTTGCTGATGTGTGTTGTGATACAATTTCGAAGGACGAAAGAGGACAGACAATACAAGTAAAATGAAACAACTATAAAGGTGGTGAAATAACAGAGACACCTGGGGTGTTTGTACACAAATCTTTGAAGGTGGTCGGAAAGACTAACGATACCGTTAATAAATATATGGGATCCTAGGTTTGATAAATAGAGGAAAAAAGAGCAAAAGCAAGGACATTATGTGAAGCATATAGAAAATACTAGTTCGGTTCCACCTGGAGTCTTGTATCAAATACCAGAAACCACACTTTAGGAAGGACATGGAGCCTTCAGAGAGGGGACAGAACTGTTTTACTAGAATTTGTGCAGGCATGAGGGATTACAGTTATGTAGCTGATGTTGTTCACCTTAGAGCAGAGATCTTTCAGAGGAGATTTGATTGAGGTCTTTAACATTAGGAAGGGTTTAGATAAATTAAATAAAGAGAAACTGTTTCCAATGTCCAAGGGGCCGTTAACCAGAGACACAGATTTAAGGTGATTGGTAAAAGAAGCAGACATGGGGATTTGTGTTTCTGAGTGGTTTGGATTTGGAATGCACTGTCTGATAGGCTGATGGATACAGATTCAATAGTAGATCCCAAAAGGGAATTGGATAATATCTGAAGCAGAGAAAATGCAAAGATATAGTGAAAGAGCCAGGGAGTGGGACTAACTGGATTGCTCTTTGAAAGGGCCAGCACAGATTTGATGGGTCGAATGACCTCATTATGTCTGTGGTATTCTATGTTTCTATGATTGTAGCTGCCTCTACTTTCACAATATTCCTATCCTTTCACCAGGCGTTTGATAAAGTAACACATAGCAGCCGTGTTACCAAATTAGAAACACATGGGATTAAAGGGCCAATGTCAGCAGTGGCTCAGTTTGTAGCTCTCTCCCCTTTCAGTCACAAGCTTCTAGGATGAAGTGTCACTGCAGGACTTGATCACAAGAATCAAGGCTGACACTGTAGTGCAGTCCTGAGGGTGTGTTGCACTGTCAGAGGTGCCATATATCGAATGAAACGTTAAACCAAGGCCCCGGCTGCCCTCCCATTTGGATGTCAAAGATCCCATGGGATTATTTCGAAGAACAAGGGAATTCTCCCCAGTGTCCTGATCAGTATTTACCTTTCAATCTACATCACAAAAACAGATCGGATCATCATCACATTGTTACTTGTGGGATCTTGCTGTGTAGAAATTGGCTGCCCTGTTTCCTACATTATGAAACTGACTAAGTGTTAAGAAGTATTCATTAATTGGAAGTCACTTTGGCACATGCAGTGGTCATGAAACACGTTACATAAATGGGAGACTGTTCTTTTATTTACAATGCCAGCAAGCAGGAAATTAGCACAGTGACAGAAAGCAGAGAGTATTGGAGAATGGTTATTGTTCAGTCTGGAGGGAAGTACACTGTGGGATTCCCCAGTGTCACAGTTGGGATCGCTGTTGCTGTTTGTTATTGTCGTTGCGTGGTGTACAGACGGGATGATGTCAAACCTTTCAGATGGACGGAAGCTCAGAAATGTTAATAAACAGTGAGAAGGATAGTAACAGACTTCAGGAGGACAGAGACTGACTGGTGAAATGGGCAGGAACATGGCACATGTAATTTAACACAGTGACGTGTGAAGTGAGACATTTGGGTAGGAAGTATGTGGCGAAACAATATAAACTAAATATAGGGCGGCACAGTGGCGCAGTGGTTAGCATCGCAGCCTCACAGCTCCAGAGGCCCGGGTTCGATTCCGGGTACTGCCTGTGTGGAGTTTGCAAGTTCTCTCTGTGTCTGCGTGGGTTATCTCCGGGTGCTCCTGTTTCCTCCCACAAGCCAAAAGACTTGCAGGTTGATAGGTAAATTGGCCATTATAAATTGTCACTCGTATAGGTAGGTGGTAGGGAAATATAGGGACAGGTGGGGATGTTTGGTAGGAATATGGGATTAGTGTAGGATTAGTAGGTGGTTGATGTTCGGCACAGGCTCGTTGGGCCGAAGGGCCTGTTTCAGTGCTGTATCTCTAATCTATATGATACCATTATCAAGTGGGTGCAGGAGTAGAGAGACCTGGGGTGTACACACACAGATCTTTGAAGGTAACATGTAGTGTCTTTTGAGTTGGAGAGAGACACACAGGGTAAAAAAAGCTCAGGAGGAAATGCTGATGTTTATACATCATTGGTTCGGTCCCAGCTAGAGAATTGTGTCCAATTCTGTTCACCACACTTTGGTAAGGATGTCAAGGACTCAGTGAAGATACTGAGGTGATTTACAAGAATGGTACCAGGGATCTGGGAATTCAGTTACGTGGAGAGATTGGAAAAGTTGGGATTGTTCTCTTGAGAGCCATGAAGGGCAAGGGGAGATTTGATATAAAATTCTCAATCATGAAGGGTTTTGATAGGGTAATTAATGTGAAACTGTTTCCAGTGTCAGAAAGTGCAGTATTAAGAAGACACAGATTGAAGGTAATTGACAAAGAACCAGAGGTGAAATGAGGAGAAATTTCTTACACAGCAAGTTGTTGGGATCTGGAATTCACTGCCTGAAAACATGGTGGAAGCAGATTCAATAATATCTTTCAAAAGGGAATTTAACAAATACTTGAAAATGGGAAAACACGCAGGAGTCTGGGGAAAGGGGAGGGGGCGTGGAAGTAATTAGATAGCTCTTTCAAAAGGACAGCACTGACACAATGGGCCGACAGACCTCCTTCTGTGGTGCATCAATCTCTGATTCGATGAGCAAGAGACAGAAAGTGAAGAGAGGGAGAGAGAGGGAGCAAATGTGAAAGATGGAAAGGGAAATAGCAAGAACGAGAAAATCCGGCTTTCGTCCCTTTTTGGGCAGAGGGATCATGATCTGCCTGTGTCTGTTTCTGTTGAGGCAGGTGACACACAAAGCTCCTGTCTCCTCATTTCCATTAAACCTACGTGTCGCCCATGGTGACCCGCGCTGCTGTCTGTCTGCACGCTTAACAGAGACCTAACTGTGTGTGAGACTAGATGGTCTTTCAGCCAGCATTCAGCATTTGATGGCACTCTGTCCCTCTTAAAGGGAAGCTGCACTGAATCACAGGAGGCTGCTGCTGCTGACTGTGAATGCTGCAATTGGAGACAAGGTAAATGGAATACTGGGACAGAGAGAGGGCTCTTTGGTTCACGCATGTGGTGCTGGAGGCCTTAGTCATGGAGGATGACAGGAAAAGAGAGACCCTGTTTCTGTGGGGTGGGGTGGAGACCACGAGGAACTCCCTCCGAAGGGAATGGGAGCAGGCGGCCAGGGAGGTCAATTCAAGAAGTCTGGCCCCGAGGAACTGGCAGCAGAGACAGAAGAAGTTTAATGAGTTCACACGGGTGGTCAATGTCAGTGAATTCATCTCCACATGACATCTCCTACCCCCAACATCACCAACCTCTCACACTGCTCAATGTACCACATCCCCATCACTCACCCATCAGCAGTCCCTAACACTCAGTACTCACACCTAACTTTCACATACTCCACCTCACCCTCACACACATTCCACTTATACCAGCTTCACACCCACCTCTCACTGCCTCCACATTCCCCAGCTATTCAGCTATGGCAGGGACATCACCCAAACACAGTGCAACACAATGACTGACATTTTGCCCTCTCTCTTACAGGACAAGGTTTCCCATAATAACCGGGGCCGCATTGAACCGGCGGGGGCCAGGCTTACCTTCATCCCCTGAGCCTGAGGGAGGAGATGGTTCTCCATATCATGGGACCGGCTGTCACAGAGCCCGTAGCATCCGGCATCACCGAGAGTATTCAGGATGATTTTACGCTCCTGCCTTATATCCCTTCTTAACTCCCATCTCACCCTCATCCTGATGTCTGGGATGATGTACAGGCTGCAGATGGGGGGACCATGAAACTCCTGCTTTCCATCCCACCCGCAATCTCTCACCCAACACCCCCCTTCTGAGTTTATACTTTCCAATACTTTTCTGGGCGGCACAGCGGAGCAGTGGTTAGCTCCGCAGCCTCACAGCTCAAGGGACCCGGTTTCGATTCTGGGTACTGTCTATGCGGAGTTTGCAAGTTCTCCCTGTGACCGCGTGGGTTTTCACCAGGTGCTCCGGTTTCGTCCCACAGCCAAAGCCTTGCAAGTGATAGGTAAATTGGCCATTACAAATTGCTCCTAGTGTAGGTAGGTGGTAGGGAATATGGGATTACTGTAGGGTTAGTATAAATGGGTGTTTGTTGGTCGGCACAGACTCGGTGGGCCGAAGGGCCTGTTTCAGTGCTGTATCTTTAAATAAATAAATAAATAAAACAATGATAACATAAAACTGCCAGCTTCCCAGTCACAGCAGATCCAGGAGACAGTGAGAGAGGGCAGCAGCACTGCACTGATGGTGAAACCCCATCACTTGGTCTGATACTCACAGTCACCAGATCAATTACTTACACTGCGTGCATCTTAGAGGCTGGCAAAGAGTCGGAATCTGCACGGGGTGAGTCACCGAGCACGAGTGAGCTGCAGTCAGGCCAGGGGAAAAGGAGAGTTCATGTGTCAGCTCACCGGAGGGCGAGGTCACAAACGAGTTATAATGCACAGGACTCAGATGTGAACATTGCTGGAACAGCATACAGGAGAATGCTGATGGACATGTACACTGAGATACTTTGTCCATTGACAGGCCTGTCAGACAGTCTGTTATCACTGTCTCGGAACATAGAGGAGCCCGGCTCCAACATGGCACAGGAGCTTGAAGCCCATTCTTTGCCCTGTGGAAGTGGTCACTATCTCCATGACAGCACTAGCGGACCCAGTCATGATACAGTGTCTGGTGATCATTGTCTCAGCTTCCACTGCAGCACAGACGGCAGACACCCAACGTCTCAGTGCTGCAGTGGAAGCTCAGATTGAGGACATGAGATCCATGTTTGCTGCCATGCAGGATCAGACTGCTGCCATCATGGCGGTGGATCTCAGTGTTCAAAGGGGTTTGCTGGATCTCACAGCAGTCCAGCAATCTGTGATCCAGTAGATTACCAGGATTACTGAGGTGTCGCCCTGTGGGAGTGAGAGTGTCTCCGTGGAGCATGAACCTGCTGTCCTCTCTCAGGATGACAGTATTTGTTCTCACATCACTGTCACTCCACCAGTGTTCTTGCTGTTACCCATCAGCCAGCCAAGGCTGAGACTGCACATGTCGAGGTGGTGCAGTCTGAATCCGAGCCCGCAAGGCCCAGGGCTGTTCGAGGACGTCCTGCAAGTCCATCTGCAGTCTCCCCCAGTGAAAGTCAGCAGCCTTCCACCAGCCATGCTGCAGTTACTGGGAAACACTGTGTAGGAGCAATAGGCAAGTCGAGGGAACCCACAAGACAGGCACTAAGGGAATACACAAGGGTGAATAGTTCAGTTTTGTTTGTATAATTGGATGTGTTGTTGGATAAATATGTTATGAAAAGGTTTTTGTTGGTGTTATTATTGCAGGATGCTGACCAAGGGGTCACTGCGATGGGTCATCTCAGATGGGTGTAATGTTGGAGAATGGGGAATCCATGGTGGGAAAGGGAAGTTGTCATATGGGAACCGGTGTCTTAGTAGACACTCTCCCACAGCCTGTCCAGGTCGAAGGTATCCAGGAAATATTCTCCCTTCCTCCTCCTCCTCCTCCTGATGTGGCCTCCGGATTCCTGGTGCGATTGTAATGTAAAGATTGGGGTAATCATTGTCTCCGAGGAGCCGCATATTTTTCTCTACAGATTCCTGATGGTCATGGGAATGTCTGACTGCTTCAGAATGAAGGTATGGTGGCTGCTGCCAGGATAGTGGACACTCACCAACATGATGTACTGGGCATGCTCACACACCATTAATGGAGTGAGAGTTCTTTCAGTTCTTGTCCCTCTCCCCGTTGACTTGGGGGCCCGCAGAACCACCTACACCATCAGGAATCCTGCTATTCTGACAAAGCCACGGGATCTCTCATCCTACTTCTCCCTGCTAAGGGAACAGACAGTATTATTCACCTCACCCGACATAGATGGCCTCCATCACACAGCAGATATATCAATGGACAACACACAGGCCTCACAACTACAGGCCAGTTCGTCCTAAATCAGTGGTGGTAAAGGTTTTAGAATAATAATCAGATGATAAAACAACAGACATCTGGAGAGGTTTGAGTTAATTCAGGATAGCCAGCATAGATTTACAAAAGGAAAGTCATGTTTGAGAAATATAATTGAATTTTTTAATGATGTAACAGAGAAGGTTGCTGAAGGGAATGTGATGGATGTTGTCTATATTGGTTTGAAGAATGTGTTTGATAAAATACCACATAAAAGGTTAATTACCAACATTGAGTCTCATGGAATGGGCTGGTCAGTGTCCAATTGGATAAAAGATGGATAATGTACAGAGAACAGTGTATCATAGTAAATGACAGTTTTTCAGACTGGAAGATGTTAGACAGTGAGTTTTCCCCCAGGGTCAGTGCGAGGGCCATTGTTTTATTTTGCTGTGTATAAATGACTTGGATCTTGGAATACAGAGTAGAATTTCAAAATCTGTCTCTGATACCAAACTTGGAGCTGTGACAAACAGTGAGGATATTCAGAACCACCTGTGACAGGAGATAGATACTGATTAGAATGGGCAGACAAGTGGCAGATGGAAATGTGAGACAAGTGTGAGGTGAGACATTTTGACAGAAAGGATAGGAAGGCAATATGGGTAACAGTTGTAAACAGTGTGCAGGAACAGAGAGACCTGTGGGGGCATCGATCTTTAAAGGTGACAGGACATATTGAGAGATTTGTTAGTAAAACACATATAATCGTACATTTCAAAAATAGAGTTATTGAATACAAAAGCAGGGAAGTTATGATGAGCGTTTAAAATCTCTGGTTAGGTCTCAGCTGGGCTATTGTGTCCACTTCTGGCCACCACACATCAGAAAGATTGTGAAGCTCCTTGAAATGGTGCAGAGGAGATTTAACAGGATGGTTCCAGGGATGGAGGATTTTAGTTACAAGGTTAGGTTACAAGATTATGACAGGTTTAGATAATTTAGACAATGAAAAAGTGTTCCCATTAATTGATGGAAGAAAGACTAGGGGCACGGATTGAAGGTTTTGGACAAGAGATGCAGGGGGAATGTGAGGAAGAATTTTTTTCTTATGCAGCGGGTGTTAATGATCTGGAACTCACTGCCCACAAGTGTGTTGGAAGCAGAGACAATCAGTGATTTCAAATGAAAGCTGGTGGGGACCTGAAGGAAATGAATTTGCTACAGGGATTGAGCGGGGGAGTGGGACTGACTGGATTGTTCCATGGAGAGCCAGCATGGACATGATGGGATGAATGGCCTCCTTCTATGTCGTACATGACTCGATGTTGGATACATCTCCTGCTCTTGTCTGGAAAGATCCAGATACATAGAAGTTCAATGAAACTGTGACCTTAACAGCCACTGGCACCTCCGTCCTCACCCTGGTGTGAGGCTCCAGGTCGTGTTACAGGAGGTGACACAGCTCTGTGACCACCTCCTTATTGAATCAGAGTTACCTCACACACTGCTCCTGGGTTAGGTGAAGTTATGAAAAGTGGTCTTGGAAAACCCTGGGTGGGTAGGGCAGAGCCCCCTCCTCCTCCCTCTTTACAGAGCTTCTCCTCTCCGCAGCCTCTGCTCCATTTTTTGGTCATGTTACAGACCCAGAGACACTGTAACAACAGTCCCTATGCCTCGTCCAGAGTTGGGTCACCAAATTCTCTGTCCTCCCTGAATGTCTGCAGCAGCTCACAACACAACCTCCAGAAAACCATCCGCAGCACCTCCACTAACCTTATAATAGCAGAAGTAAGTCAAAAGCCCCTCACATGTAAGTTGGATGCCTGGTCCTTTTAAATAACACTAGATGGGGTTACTCGTGCTGCTGAATGAATGTTCAGCTGAGAGTGAGTAACACATGCGGTCAGTGGACATGCACAGACCAAGTTTCAACGACATACATCAAAGTTGCTGGAATGGCTGATAGATGTCACATTCAAATCCCTCCTTACACTACGAGCACGTGCTTGGTGAACTGGAGCTAGAGCCCTGTGCAGCATTGAGCACTGGAAGTGACCAGCAGCTTTGCTTGTACCATTTTAAGAATCCAAGCTTCCATGGCGTTGGGCCCAGTGGCGCTGAAGAGCTGAAAATCATTGCCAGGAGTAGATATAGAGAGGAAGACCATATGACCGTATGAATTCGGAGCAGAATTAGGCCATTCAGCCCGTCGAGCCTGCTCCACCATTTAATATGGTCATGGTTGATCTGTTTCTGTCTCGAATTCCACACTCCCATTTACTCCCGATAACCTTTGATTCCCTTGCCCAACAAGCATCTATCTACCTCTGCCTTACAAATATTCAATGCCACCGCCTCCACCACCTTCAGAGGCAGAGTGTTCCAAAGACACACAACCCTCTGAGAGGAAAAAAAATCTCCTCATCTCTGCCCAAAAAGTGCGATCCCTAACTTTCAAACAGTGCCTTTTCAAACAGTTACTTGAAAAGAGAAATTGAAGAAAAGACTTCATGGCAAAAGATTGGCAGGAATATAGGAGTTATGTAGGGGAATTGGAGGGGTGAGGCCATGGAGGATGTACAAACACAAGAAAGAGAATATTAAAATTAAGATGCTGCTGGACCAGGAGACAATGTAGATCAGTGAGAACAGGGGTCATGGCTGATCAGGATTTGGTGTGAGTTAGAATGCAGGCAGCAGAGTTCTGGATGGGCTGTGGTTTATGAAGATTTTTAACTGGGAGGGTGTCCAGAATAGAATTGGAAAATTGGAATAGTCGAGTGTGCATTTAAGAAAGGCACAGATGAGGCTTTATGCAGCAAATGGGCTGAGGCAGTGGAGGAGACGGGTGATGTTACATAGGTGGTATTAGGCATGGTTGGTGATGGAGATGAACTCAGCTCTGGTTTATATAGAACACAGAGGTTGTTCAGCCTCAGACATTGGCCGGGGAGGAGGAAGTGGTTCATGGATAGGGGGCAGAATTGCTTATGGAGACCGATCACACTCGCTCCACTCTTCCCAAAATTAAAACTGCAAGAACATTATTTCCGTGAAACAAGGTTTCCAGATCTCAGAGCAGGAAATAGAGACTTATCAGGGACAGCAACAGCAGTGCAGATGAGAGAGTAAATTACAAGAACTCTAATACACGTAGCAATGGTTTATAAAGCTAATATCTGGAGATGGAGATTTGCCAAGAATAACAAAAGTAGAAAGGAGGGCAGAGTAAATGACAAGAACGGTAATGCAGTTAAACATGGCTTATGGAATAAATAGCTGGATAGAGAGACTTACCAGGGACACCAATAATAGCCAGGATGGGATAGAAAATGTATTGAATAATCGTCAGTGCGTAATAGATCCGACTGTTTAATGGCAGAAAATCATAATTTGCAGAAAGAAAGTCAAACTCCCAGATGGAACTCCTACCCATTGTTGTAACATTCCAATCTATTGTTCTCAGATTCTGACCCATTGTTGTAACATTCCAATCTGTTGCTCTCAGATTCTGACCCATTGTTGTAACATTCCAATCTATTGTTCTCAGATTCTGAACCATTGTTGTAACATTCCAATCTATTGTTCTCAGATTCTGATCTATCCTCTCCCTCTCTCTGGAGCTGCTGATCCCTGTTAGTGTCGGGGATGATGCTCCTGCTGACACTATGGGATACCACACTGAAAGGAGTCCCTTATTAATAGAAGAGGGAAACCCTCCAGTGACACAATTAGGGCCCATGGTGACTGACATTAATTACAGTCACTGAACAAACACGTTTAGTTAATCCCTTTCAATCAAACACTTTTTGTACCACAATAAACTAAACATTTATCCAGTTAGGATGGGAATTATGAGGGTTCGTGAGAGAATGAATGGTGAAAATAGCAGAGGCACCGGACAGAATCTGTCAATTCTCTTTGTATATGAGAGTGATGACAGAGGACTGGAGGGCTGTAAATTTTACACCTTGTTTACAAAAAGGAGTTGCGGGAACCCATGTACTGTCAGTCATGTACTGTCACCACCACCTCTCTCCACTCCTCCACTGTTGTTCAATTATCAGACTGATTATCCGACATCCAGTACTGGATGAGCAGAAATTTCCTCCAATTAAATATTGGGAAGACTGAAGCCATTATTTTCACTCCCCACTCCAACTCTGTTACCTTGCTATTTATTCCATCCCTCTCCCTGGTAACAGTCTGAGAGTCAGACAGTTTAATTGCAACCTTGGTGTCACATTTGGGATAAAATTAATGGGCACTTGGACAAATGGGTGTTAATTAAGGGAAAATTGTGTTTAACTAAATGGCTCGAGTTTTTTGAAAAGGTAAAAAGAAAGTTTGATGAGGGAAATGCTGTTGATGTGGTATAAATTGAATTCCAAAAGGCATTTGAGAAAGTGCCACACAACAGACCTATGAGCAAAGTTATAGCTCATCAAATAAAACCAACAGTAGCAACATGAAACTAAGCTGGCTGAGTGACAGGAAACAGAGAGAAGTGATTAATGGATACTTTTAGGGCTGGAGTAAGGTTTGTAGTGGAATCGAAGCAAAATACTGCGGATGCTGGAAATCTGAAATATAAACAGAAAGTGCTGGAAATACTCAGCATCTGTGGAGAGAGAAGCAGAGTTAATGTTTCAAGTCGGCGACCTTTCATCAGAACTGACAAAGTGAGAGTTTTGGGGGAAACACAAGTACAGAAATGTGACCATTAGAGCGGGGGTAGGGGATGGAGGGTGTTGAAATGATAAGCGAGCGGATGCTCGGTGTCACACTTTTGGACTGAGTGGAGGTGTTCCACAAAGCGGTCACCCAATCTGCGTTTAGCCTGCTGCGGTTTTCCAGAGAACATCAACGCCAGCTCGAGGAACATTACCTCATTGTTCGATTAGGCACTCTACAGCCTGCCGGTCTGAACACTGAGTTCAACGATTATTTTGTTTTATCATTTTTTGCCATGTGCCAGCATTAAACTGATTTTTTTATGTTGGTGCTTTTTGCTAGGGCTGTTCATTATTCTGTCATTTAACACCCTCACTACACTAATGCTTTGTCTTTCGCCGCACAACTAGCACACTTTCTTTGCCTTTTACCCATGACCTCCTGGTCAGTTAATCTCTCCGACCCTCTGTTCTATCAACAGCTCTTCTGTTCTCTTTTGCCCCACCCCTGCTTTATTTGCTTAAAACCTATTACATTTCTAACCTTTGCCAATTTTGATGAAAGGTCACAGAACTGAAACGTTAACTCTGCTTTTCTCTCCACAGATGCTGCCAGACCTGCTGCGTCTTTCCAGCACTTTTTGTTTTTATTTAAGGTTTGTAATGGAATTACCCAGGGATCAGTGTTGGGACCCTTTCTCTTCCTGACAAATATTAATGACCTAGACCTCGGTGTACAGGACACAATTTCAAAGTTTGCAGATGATACAAAATTTGGAAGCATTGTGAACTGTGAGGAGTAAATTGCAGAAAATCAAACGGACATGGACAAGTTAGTGGAATGAACAGACAGGTGGCAGATGAAGTTCAATGTGGAGAAATGTGAAGTGATTCATTTTGGTAGGAAGAACATGGAAAGACAATGTATAATAAAGGGTACAATTCTAAAGGGGGTGAGGAGCAGAGGGACCTGGATGTATATGTGCATAGGTCATTAAAGGGCGCGGGACAAGTTGAGAGAGTAGTTAATGAAACATACAGTATCCTGGGCTTTGTTAACAGCAGCATGGAATACAAGAGCAAAGAGGTTATTTTGAACTTGTACGAGACACTAGTTCGGCCTCAGTTGCAGTATTACGTCTAGTTCTGGGCACCACATTTTAGGTAACGTGAAGACATTGGAGAGTGTGAAAAAACATTCACAAGAATGGTTCCAGGGATGAAGAATATCAGTTCTGAAGATAGACTGGAGAAGTTGGAACATTTTCCTTGGAGAAGAGAAGGCTGAGAGGAGATTTGAAAAAAGGTATTCAAAATTATGATGCGTCTGGGCAGAGTGGATGGGGAAAACTGTTCCCATTCCTGAAAGGATCGACAACGAGAGGGCAAAGAATTAAAGTAATTGGTAAAAGAAGCATCAGTGACATGAGGAAAACTTTTTCACACAGCGAGTGGTTAAGGTCTGGAATGCACTGCCTGAGAGTGTGGTGGAGGCAGATTCAATCGAGGCATTCAGGAAGAAATTGGATAGTTATCTGAAAAGGAAGATTGTACAGAGTTACAGGGAGAAGGCAGGGGAGTGACACCAGACGAATTGTTCTTTTGGAGAGCCAGTACAGACACGATGGACTGAATGGCCAGCTTCTGTGCTGTAACAATTCTGTGATTCCATGGCAATCGACCACAAAATGAGCTTCCAACCTTATATTCGTGCCATCACTATGACGACCTATTTCCACATCAATAACATTGCCCAACTTCACCCCTGTCTCAACGCATCTGCTGCTGAAGCTCTCATTCATGCTTTCATTACCTGTAGACTAGACTATTCCAACTCATTCTCCGACATTCTACTATCTGTAAACTTGAAGTCATCTAAAACTCTGCAGTCTGTGTCTTAACTTACAACAAGTCCCATTCCCCGATCACTGAGCTACATCAGCTCACAGTCAAACAATGTCTTGATATTAAAATTCCCATTCTTGTTTTCCAATCCCTCCATGGCCTCACCCCTCACTAACTCTGTAATCCCCTCCAGCCCCACAACCCTCTGAGATATCTCTGCTCCTCTAATTCTGGCCTCTTGTGCATCCCTGATTTTAATTACTCAACCATTTGTGGCCACACCTTCAGTTGCCTCGGTCCCAAACTCTGGAATATCCTCCCTTCACAGCTCCACCTCTCCACCTCGCTTTTATCCTTTAAGACACTTCTTTACAACCTGCCTCTTTGACCAAGCGTTTGGAAACCTAACCTAATATCTCCCTTTGTGGTTCAGTGTCATACTTTGTTTCATAATGCTGCTGTGAAGTGCCTTGGGATAAGTTCTTGTTGAAGTTTTCCAGACAGGATTTGTCATTAGCATATCCGTGCTGCTTGAAATTTATTATGCTATGCTTTTCCAAGCAACAAACATTTATAGTGGACATGCACAGTCCAAGATTCAAAGACATACATCAAAGCTGCTGGAACAGAAGTTTGACGTGACATTCCACAACTCCTCATGCTACGAGCACACACAATGTACACCCGGGCACAGCACGGGGCAGTGTGAAGACCACACCGGAAGTGGCTGGTAACTCATATCACATCCTTTTGTGGATCCTTGCTTCCAAAGTGTGGGCAACAGTGGTGCTGTAGAGCCATAAATCACCACCAGGGAGAGATAGAGAGGGAAGGAAATTCACTTTAAAGGGGGACATGGAAACAGATTTGAAGGCGAAAGATTTTCTAGAATATGGGAATGTACAGGGGAATTGGACTAATTGGAGGGGTGAGGACATGGAGGGATTCTAACGCAAGAATGAGAATATTTAAATTAAGGTGCCGCCAGACTGGGAGCCAATATATATCAGTGAACACCGGGGTGATGGATAATCGGGATTTAGTGTGAGTGAGGTAACAGGTAGCAGAGTTCTAGATGGGCGGTAGTTTATGGAGGTTTATAACTGGGAGGATGACCAGGATAGAATTGGAATAGTCAAGTGTAGATTTAACAAAGGTACAGATGAGGGTTTATGCAGCAGATGGGCCGAGGCAGAGGTGGAGTAGGCAGGGTTTGTGATGGAGAGAATATGGAGATGAACTCAGCTCAGGTTTAAATAGAACACAGCGGTTGCAAACTGTCTGGTTCCGCCTCAGACATTGGGCAGGGAGGGGTATGCGGTTCACAGATAGGGGACTGAATTTCTGATGGAGACCAATAATACTGGCTTCATTCTTCGAAAAAAACAAACTAAATTACTTGAACAGTATTTCAGTGAACCAGGGTTTACAGATCTTATATGTGGAAATAAAGACTTACCAGGGGCAGTAACAGCAGGAGAGATGAGGGTAAATTACAAGAACTATAATAGCGTTAGCAATGGTTGTAGAGCTAATAGCTGGAGACAGAGATTCATCAGGAATAACAACAGCAATAAGGAGGGACGCAGAGGAGGCCTGAATTAGAGGAGCACAGATATATTGAAGGGTTGTGGGGCTGGATATTACAGATACAGGACGGGAGTTGAGGTCCTGGAGGGAAAACAAGGTGGAGAATTTAAATAAAGACATTATTTGATCAGGAGTCAATGTCGGTCAGTGATATGTGAATAGCACTTGCTGCGAATTAGGACATGGGCAGCAGAGTTCTGGAGGACTTCAAATTAACAGAGAGTAGCATGCGGGAGACCAGACAGGAACGTGTTGGAATAGTCATTTCTAGGGGAAATGAAGGCATGAATGAGTTTCAGCAGCAGATGGGCTGAGACAGGGGTGATGTTGCGTGCTGTTACTGCGGTGGAAACAGGCGGTCGTAGTGATAGAATGAATATTATGTTATAAGCTCATTTTGTGGTCAACTGTGACACCAAGGTTGCAAACAGACTTTCTGAATCTCCGACTGTTACCAGGGAGAGGGATGGAATCAATAGCAAGGGGACAGAGTTGGAGTGGGGAGTGATAACAATGGCTTCAGTCTTCCCAATATTTAATTGGAGGACATTTCTGCTCATCCAATACTGGATGTCGGATAATCAGTCTGATAATTTAACAGTGGAGGAGTGGAGAGAGGTGGTGGTGAGGTAAACTTGATGGAGTTCTTTGATAAAATAATGGAGAGGGTTGATGAGGCTAGTGTGATTGAAGTTATATATATGGACTTTCAAAAGGTGTTTGATCAAGTGTCATTCAATGAACAGCTTAGGAAAACTGAACCCTAT
The DNA here is from genome assembly GCF_036365525.1 of Heterodontus francisci. Lineage (NCBI taxonomy): Eukaryota > Metazoa > Chordata > Chondrichthyes > Heterodontiformes > Heterodontidae > Heterodontus > Heterodontus francisci. Next base: position 3,930,258 of record NW_027141175.1, read on the forward strand.
GGATTAAAGGGACAGTGACAGTGTGGATATAACATTGGCTATGGGACAGTAAACAGAGAGAAGTGGTGAAAGTTTGTTGTTCAGACTCGATGGGAGTATACAGTGGTATTCCCCAGGGCTCGGTATTAGGACCACTGCTCTTTGTGCTCTTGGAAAACAAGGGGTGGGTAGGGCAGAGCCCGATACTCCTCCCTCCTTACAAAGATTCCCCTCTCTGCAGCCTCTGCTCCATGTGTCGGTCATGTTACAGACCCAGCGACACAGTAACTACAGTCCCCATACCTTGTCCAGAGTTGGGTCACCAAATCCTCTGTCCTCTCTGAATGTCTGCAGCAGCTCACAACACAACCTCCAGAAAACCATTAACATCACCTCCAATAACATTACAATAGCAGAGGTAAGTCAAAAGCCCCTCACCTGTAAGTTGGATCCCTGGTCTTTTTAAATAACACTAGAGGGGGTTCCTCGTGCTGCTGAATGTCTGTTCAGCTGAGAGTGACTAACAGAGGCGGTCAGTGGACATGCAAAGACCAAGTTTCAAAGACGTCCATCAAAGCTGCTGGAATGGTTGATTGACACCATATTCAGACCCCGCTCACACTGCAGACACACACACGTTACACCCACGCTAGGACCCCGGCCAGCCTGGGTTTCCTGTACAATGCGCTGGATGTGACCGGCAGTGCAGCTCACACCATTTTCTGGATCCAAACTTCCACAGCACCAGTAGAGCTGGAGAGATGAAATGTGTGATCAGAGAGAGAGAGAGAGGGAAGGAACTCACTTTAAAATGGAATTAGATAAAGATTTTAAGATGAACACGTTTCAGGAATATTGGAAATGGGCAGGGGATTGGGATAATCAGAGGGCTGATGCCGTGGAGGGATTTGATCATACGAGTGAGAATATTAAAATTGAGGTGTTACTGGACCAAGAGCCAATGTCGGTAAGTGAGCACAGGGATGTTGGGTGAACAGAATCTGGTGTAAATTAGAAGTTGGCAGCAGAGCTTTGCATGATCACAATGTTACAGAGAGTAGAATGTGGGAGAGCAGCCAGGAGTGTGTTAGAATAGTCAAGTCTCGAGGTGACAGTCAAACCTTCCTGCCAAAATGGACAATTTCACCTTTTCCCACATTATACTCCATTTGCTAGATCTTTGACCACTCACTTAACCTATCTATATCCCTTTGTAGCGTCCTTATGTCCTCTTCAGAATTTATCTTCTTAACTATCTTGGAATCATTAGCAAATTTAGCAAGCATACCTTCGGTCCACTCATCAAAATCATTTATATAAATTGTAAAAAAGTTGAGTCCCCAGCACTGACTCCTCTGGCACACCACACGTTGCATCTGGCCAGCCATAATAATGACCCATTTATGCCTACGCTGTTTCCTGTTAGTTCGCCAATCTTCCATCCAGGCCAATATTTTACCCAATACACCATGAGCTTTTATTTTCCACAATGACGTTTGATGTGGAACTTTATCAGATGTCTTCTGGAAATCTAAGTACAGAACATCTCCCAGTTCCCCTTTACCAGCAACACATGTTACTTATTCAAAGAACTCCAATAAATTGGTTAAACATGATTTCCCTTTCACAAAAACATGTTGACTCTGCCTGATCACCTTGAATGTTTCTACCTGCCCTACTATAACGTCTTTAATAATAGCTTCTAACATCTGATCCATAGCCAGAAAGCCATTCTCACCTGCCACAGATCATATGTCCAGTATATTGATTCTGATGTTGTGCGGTATTTGAACTGTTAGTCCTCAATAGAGTCATAGAGATATACAGCAGAGAAACATGACCTTCGGCCCACTGTGTCTGTGCCAGCCATCAAGCACCTAACTATTCCTATCCCAGTTTCCAGCACTTGGCCTGCAGCCTTGTTTGGTATGGCGTTTCAAGTGCTCATCTCAATACTTCTGAAATGTTGTGACTGTTCCTGCCTCTACCACCCCTTCAGGCAGTGTGTTCCAGATTCCAACCACCCTCTGGGTGAAAATTCTTTTCCTCAAATCCCCTCTAAACCTCCTGCCCCTTACCTTAAATCTATGCCCCTGGTTATTGACCCCTCCGCTAAGGGAAAAAGATAATTCCTATCTAACCTATCAATGCCCCTCATAATTTTGCATTCCTCAATCATGACCCCTCTCATCCTTCTCTGCTCTAAGGGAAATAACACTGGACTTTTCTGTCGCTCTTCACAGCTGAAATTGTCCAGCCCAGGCAACATCCTGGTGAATCTATTCTGCTCCGCCTCCAGTGCTATCACATCCTTCCTATAGTGCAGCAACCAGAACTATACACAGTACTCCAGTTGTGGCCGAACTGGATTTTTATACTGCTCCATCATAACCTCCCTGCTCTTATATTCTATGCCTCAGCTAATAAAGGCAAGTGTCCAAAATGCCTTCCTAACCACATTGCCTACCTGTGCTGCTGCCTTCAGTCATCTATGGACAAGTACACCAAGGTCCCTCTGACCTTCTGTACATACTAGCGTCCTACCATCTACTGTATGTTTCCTTGCCTGTGTAGTCCTCCCAAAATGCATCACCTCAGACTTCTCAGGATTACATTCCATTTGCCCATCTTACTAGCCCATCTAAAACGACATGTAATCAAATGCTCTCCTCCTCACTATTTACAACACCAAAGATTTTCGTGTCAGCTGCGAACTTACTGGTCATACCTCCTATATGCACGTCCAAATCATTAATGTACACTACAAACAGCAAGGGTCCCAGCACCGATCCCTGCAGTACACTACTGGTCACAGGCTTCCACTCGCAAAAACAACCCTTGACAATCACCCTCTGCCTCCTGCTGCTGAGCCAATTTTGGATCCAATTTACCAAATTGCCCTGGATCCCATGGGCGCTTACCTTCTTAACCAATCTCACATGTAGAACCCTATCAAATGTCTTACCGAAGTCAATGTAGAATACATCAACTACTTTACCCTCATCTACACATCTACTCAATGCCTCGAAAAAATTCAATCAAGTTAGTTAGACACGATCTCCCCTTGACAAAGCCATACTGACAATCCCTGATTAATCCCTGCCTCTCCACGTGGAGATTAATCCGGTCCCTCTGAATATTTTCCAATAGTTTCCCTGCAATAAACTGCTTGTGACCCTTCGACCTCCTTTTGGTTAATCTGTGACCCTTGATCAGATCTTACAGTGGTGTAGGAGAGGGAACAGAGTTCATTTCAAAGTCCTGACTCCCTTTTATATGATCCTGCATAATGGACAGGGACTACTGGGCAGTAATGTGCTCAAAGGTTATCAGCAGTAATTGATTATCCCTATATTTGTATATTATGGAACATTAAACCATACCCCTACTCTGGTGTCCATTGCACCTTCAATATTCATGATTAAAATATCAGAGGAGTGGGTACCAGACACCTCTGATGACCCTGAGGTACAGGCGATTCTCGAGTCGGTGCTGAGTGTATTCACAACCCATAAAGATGACTGTGGAAACATGAGCAGACCTGAAGAAATTAACTGACCATTGCATGCTCCATGAAGCAGTATTCTTACCGAGCTGAGATTATATCATATATTCCAGACACTATCATGTCATTGTTATACCAGGGTGTAGTTCACAAAGACACAATCACTACTAACTAACTGCCCCATTTGGCCAGTTAGAAAACGGGATGGTAGCTGGAGACTGACTGTTGACCATCACAAACTCAACACAGTCACCCCTGTGTGAACCCGGTTGTCTGATAGACACCCACCCTACTCTCCCGGATTCCCAGCGGCAGGACTGTCTTCAGCACCATGGATATCTCTAATGGTTATTGGAGTATCCCAGTAAAACTAGAGAAACAATTTAAATTCACATTCACTTCTGAGGTCCACAGATACCCCTGGATATGTCTGTTACAAGGGATTCCACAATAACCGCACTATTTTACACAAACATATGGCCGGGGACCTTATGAGCTTTTCACAGTCTTCCTGCTTGCTGAAATAAATTGATGATCGCCTCCTCATTGCCACAGACCGTGTCCACACATTTAACCATTTTACTGGAACTTCTGCAGCTACTTTGGGAGCTAGTTTAAAAGACCATCCACGTAAGGCCCAGCTTGTGCAAGATCGTGTCACGTTTGTAGGTGTCCAGATTGGATCATTCAGCATCAGCCCAGACCAACATCAGGTCGAGGCCATCCAGCGTCTACCCCTGTCCACCTCAAAGACTGCCCTGTGTCCTATCCTCAATCTGGTGGTATTTCAGTGGACCCTCATACAGTGTCTACTCCTGTCCACCTCAAAGACTGCCCTGTGTCCTATCCTCAGACTGGTGGTGTTTCAGCCGACCCTCATACAGTGTCTACCCTGTTCTCTTCAAAGACTGTCCTATGTCCTATCCTCAAGCTGGTGGTGTATCAGCAGACCCTCATCCAGTGTCTACCGCTGTCCACCTCAAAGACTGCCCTGTGTCCTTTCCTCAGGCTGGTGGGGTATCAGCAGACCCCATCCAGTGTCTACCCCTGTCCACCACAAAGACTGCCCTGTGTCCTATCCTCAAGCTGGTGGGGTATCAGCGGACCCTCATACAGTGTCTACCCCTGTCCACCACAAAGACTGCCCTGTGTCCTATCCTCAGGCTGGTGGGGTATCAGTGGACCCTCATACAGTGTCTACCCCTGTCCACCTCAAAGACTGCCCTGTGTCCTATCCTCAGGCTGGTGGGGTATCAGTGGACCCTCATCCAGTGTCTACCCCTGTCCACCTCAAAGACTGCCCTGTGTCCTATCCTCAGGCTGGTGGGGTATCAGTGGACCCTCATCCAGTGTCTACCCCTGTCCACCTCAATGACTGCCCTGTGTCCTATCCTCAGGCTGGTGGGGTATCAGTGGACCCTCATACAGTGTCTACCCCTGTCCACCACAAAGACTGCCCTGTGTCCTATCCTCAGACTGGTGGTGTTTCAGTGGACCCTCATACAGTGTCTACCCCTGTCCACCACAAAGACTGTCCTATGTCCTATCCTCAGGCTGGTGGGGTATCAGCGGACCCTCATACAGTGTCTACCCTGTCCTCTTCAAAGACTGCTCTGTGTCCTATCCTCAGGCTGGTGGGGTATCAGTGGACCCTCATCCAGTGTCTACCACTGTCCACCTCAAAGACTGCCCTGTGTCCTATCCTTAAGCTGGTGGTGTTTCAGCGGACCCTCATCTATTTTCTATCCGTTTCCTCCTCAAAGTCTGCCCTGTGCCCTATCCTCAAGCTGGTGGGGTATCAGCAGACCCCCATCCAGTGTCTACCGCTGTCCACCTCAAAGACCGCCCTGTGTCCTATCGTCAAGCTGGTGGGGTATCAGCAGACCCCATCCAGTGTCTACCACTGTCGACCTCAAAGACTGCCCTGTGTCCTATCCTAAGGCTGGTGGGGTATCAGCAGACCCCATCCAGTGTCTACCGCTGTCCACCTCAAAGACCGCCCTGTGTCCTATCCTCAGACTGGTGGGGTATCAGCAGACCCTCATCCAGTGTCTACCCCTGTCCACCTCAAAGACTGCTCTGTGTCCTATCCTCAGACTGGTGGGGTATCAGCAGACCCCCATCCAGTGTCTACCCCTGTCCACCTCAAAGACTGCACTGTGCCCTATCCTCAGGCTGGTGGGGTATCAGTGGACCCTCATCCAGTGTCTACCCCTGTCCACCTCAAAGACTGCTCTGTGTCCTATCCTCAGTCTGGTGGGGTATCAGCAGACCCTCCTCCAGTGTCTACCCCTGTCCACCTCAAAGACTGCTCTGTGTCCTATCCTCAGACTGGTGGGGTATCAGCAGACCCCATCCAGTGTCTACCCCTGTCCACCTCAAAGACTGCCCTGTGTCCTATCCTCAGGCAGGTGGGGTTTCAGTGGACCCTCAGCCCTCGATTTGCAGAGACTGTGACTCCTCTTTATGAACTCCCTAATGGTGATGATGACCAGTTTTAACGCAGTTGGACTGAAGAGAGCACAGAAGCAGCAACACAGCTGAAGAAAGCTGTCACATCGGTAACGTGTCTGATCTCACCTAACCCTGACAAGACTTTCCACATGGAGGTAGGGGACACTGTGTAAAGCCTGGCTGCTGTCCTATGTAGAGAAAACCAGGAGAAATTACTCCCCATTGTGAATGATCCAGAATGGTGAGTGGGACTGAACTGATTTACTCTGTTGTGAAGGACATTTGTTAACCACGTTCTGGGACATCAAACATTTCACTTACATCACGGGGTTCAACAGGGTGATACTGTCCAGTCCATTATAAATTTTCCAAGTGTAGGAAAGCAGTAGTAATAGTAATCCCCTGTCAGAGAGTCGTAGTCATTTCGAGTCCATGCCAGCTTTGCAGATAAATCCAGTCAGTCTCATTCCCCAGCTCTGTCTCCATATACCTGGAAGTCGATTTCCCTCAAGTGTTCATCCAATATCCTTTTGAAATCATTCACCATCTCTGCTTCCACCACCCTCGTAGGCAGTGATTTCCAGGCCATTCCCACTCGCTCTGTAAAAATGTTGTTCCTCACATCCCCCTGTATCTCTTGCCACAACCTTAACTCTAGTCCTTGTACCATGAACTAATGGGAACATCTTTTCCTGTCTACCTTATCCAAACATGACATCATCTTGTATACCTCTATCAAATCTCCGCTCAATCTCCTTTACTCCAAGAAAAACAATCCCAGCATTTCCAAACTAACTTTGTCGCTAAAATCCTCCATCTCTGGAACCATTCTGGTAAATCTCCTCTACACCCTGTCAAGGACCCTCACATCCTTCCTAAACTATGGTGAATGGAACTGGATGCAGTACTCCAGTTCGAGCCTAACCAGAGCTTTATAAAGGTTCAGCATAACTTGCCTTCTTCTGTACTCACCACCTCTACTTAATTTAGGATGGTCAGTATGGATTTGTTAAGGGAAGATATTGTTTCACCAACTTAATCGAATGTTTTGAAGAAGCAACAAGGAAGATAAATGAGGGTAGTGCAGTTGATGTGGTCTACTTGGATGTTAGCAAGGCTTTTGACAAGGTCCTACATGGCAGACTGGTTCAAAAAATAAAATCCCACGGGATCCAGGGAAATGCAGCAAGGTAGATACAAGATTGGCTCAGTGGCAGGAAAGAAAGGGTAATTGTTGACGGCTGTTTTAGAGACTGGAAGGCTGTTTCCAGTGGCGTTCCACAGGGCTCAGTACTGGGTCCCCTGCTTTTTGTGGTGCAAGTTAACGATTTGGACGTAAATGTAGGGGGTATGATCAAGATGCTTGCAGACGTCACGAAGATTAGTCGTGTGGTAGATAGCGAGGAGGATAGCTGTAGACTGCAGAAATATATTGATGGCCTGATCAGATGGGCAGAAACGTGGCAAATGGAATTCAACTTGGAGAAATATGAGGTGATGCATTTGTGGAGGTCAAACAAGGAATACAGGAATAATGTCAAAATACTGAGAAGTGTAGAGAAAGTGAGGGACCTTGGATTGAATGTCCACACATCCCTGAAAGTAGCAGCAGAGATCGATAAGGTGGTTAGGAAGGTATATGGAATCCTTTCCTTTATTAGCCCAGGTACAGAATACAAGAACAGGGAGGTTATGCTGGAACTGTATAACTCATTGATTAGGCCACAACTTGAGTGCTGTGTACAGCTCTGGTCTCCTCAGTACAGAAAGGATGTAATTGTACTAGAGAGGGAACAGAGGAGATTTACGAGGATGTTGCCAGGAATAGAAAAATGCAGCTATGAAGAAAGATTGGATAGACAGGGGTTGTTCTCCTTGGAACAGAGAAGGCTGAGGGGTGATCTGATTGAAATGTACAAAATTATAACGGGCCTGGATAGAGAGAAGGTGAAGACTCTATTCACCATAACATCGAAGAGGGGGAATAGAGTTCACGTGATTGGTAGAAAGATCAGAGGGGAGATGAGGGTGGTGCTGGGTCTGCAATTCACTACCTGAAAGGATAGTTGAGTCAGAAACCCTCAACTCATTCAAACATAGTCTGGATATGCACCTTAAGTGCTGTAATCTGCAGCTCTATGCACCAAATGCTGGAAGGTGGGATTAGAATAAATGGATCATTTTCTGGCTGGCGCAGCCAAGATGGGCCAAGTGGCCGATTTCTGTGCCTTAACTTTATATGATTCTACTAGAATACAAGAATGCTTCCAGGGATTGGGGTGTTTTAGTTACAAGGTTAGTCTGGAGAAGATGGAGTTGCTCTCCCTGGAGTAAAGGAGATTGAGAGAGATTTGAAAGAAGTGTACAAGATTATGATGGGCTTAGGTAAGATAGACAAGGAAAACTGTTCCCATTAACTGATGAGACACGGAATAGGGGACACAGATGGAAGGGTTTGGATTAGAGATGCAGGCGGAATATGAGGAAGAACTTTTTTACACAGTGGATGGTAATGAGCTGGAACTCACTGCCCATGAGGGTGATGGCCAAGACAATCAATGATTTCAAAAGGAAATTGGATGGGCACCTGAAGGAAATGAACTTGCAGGGTAACGAGGATTGAGTGGGGGAATGGGACCGACTGGATTGTTACACAGAGAGACTCATGGAGAGTCCGACTGGTCTCCTCCTGTGTCGTAAATGACTCGATGACTCTCTGTGACTATGTTGGATATGCCGCCCACTCCTGCCTGGGGAAAGATCCGGATGCAGTGAAGATCAATGAAACTGTGACTTTAACAGCCACTGGCAGCTCCGTCCTCACCCTGGTGTGAGGCTCCAGGTCGTGTTACAGGAGGTGACACAGCTCTGTGACCACCTCCTTATTGAAACAGAGTCACCTCACACACTGCTCCTGTATTAGATGTAGGTAGGAAAAATGCTCTTGGGAAAAACGGGTTGGAAGGCCAGAGCCCCCTCCTCCTCCCTCTTTACAGAGACTCCCCTCTCTGCAGCCTCTGCTCCATTTGTTGGTCATGTTTCAGACCCAGAGACACTGTAACTACAGTCCCCATACCTCGTCCAGAGTTGGGTCACCAAATCCTCTGCCCTCCCTGAATGTCTGCAGCAGCTCACAACACAACCTCCAGAAAACTATCCACAGAACCTCCACTAACTTTACAATGGCAGAAGTAAGTCAAAAGGCCCTCACCTGTAAGTTGGATGCCTGATCCTTTGAAATAACTTTTGGGGGTGTCAGTGGGGGAAGTTCGGGTGGGGGTTCCTCATGCTGGTGAATCTATGCTCTGCTGAGAGTGACTTACACAGGTGGTCAGTGGACATGCACAGACCAAGTTTCAAAATCGTACATTAGTGCTGCAAAAATGGCTGATTGACATCAGTACAAGCCCCTCCTCACACTAACAACACATACATGGCACCCAGGCTAGATCCCTGCCCAACATGGGACACTGTGCTGACCACACTAAAAGTGACCAGCTGTCAGTTCACATCATTTTATGGATCTAGGTTTCTGTAATGATGGCACCGGTGGGACCGCAGAGTGAAAACCACAGCTGGTGGAGATAGAGAGGGAAAGCAACTCACTTTAAAAATGGAATTGGTAGCTGACTCAAAGGCTGATTTACAAGACTATGGGGAATGGACAGGGGAATGGGATTAATTGGATAGGTGAGGACACGGAGGGATTCATACACAAGGCTGAGAATATTAAAATTAAGGTGCTGCCAGACCGAAAGGCACTGTTGATCAGTGAGCACAGGGGTGATGTGTGATCGGTATTTGGTGAGAGATAGATATAGGCAGCAGAGTTCTGGATGGGTTGTGGTTTATGGAGATTTATAACTGGAGGGTTATAACGGCCAGGATATAATTTGAAGAGTCAAGTGTGGATTTAACAAAGATACGATGAGAGTTTACGCAGCTGGTAGGCTGAGGCAGATATTACAGAGGTGTTATTCGTGTCAAGGAAACACAATATGCCAATGAGGAATTTTAATTCATCAGTTGGAAACTTACATTAAAGTTTTAATGGAAAAAATCCTGCAAAAAACTGGCAGCCAAGATGGCCACTGCAATTTGTATCTGAAGTACCTTTTCATTTTCCAACATCTCCAACAGGAGACACATGTCGGATGAGCCTGGACCCAAAATAATGGCTTGCTCTTGAGACTGAATTTGCTAAGATTGCATTCATTAGCATGGAATTCAAGGACATCCTGACACCCTGACTATTGAAAGCGTAAACTACTCCAAGTGTAAATAATGGCATCCTGAGCCCTGGGGAGATGGAAATTCCTCACCTTGAATCTCATTAGAAGGCTCCAGAAAATATATTGAGGCAGCCATGAGATCGTCTGACCATTTCTGTGAAAGCTGGGAGTTTCCCCTGGACAAAGACAGACAAGCCAGTGATTCAAAATGGAAGAAGCAGAAGGTTGGTTTCCTTCCCCCCTCCCCTAGCACCACCGCACCCGCGCCCCCTCCCAACCAACCCCAAGCCCCGTTCTCTTTCTGTCTCTCTCCAGATGACATCACAAGTTTGAAAACTATTTGCGACTGTGGACCCTCCAAACCTACAGATTGCTACAGACTGAGGCACCAGGGGAAAAAGGCCACCTACCGGTCTGCCTTCAAGAAAATCCTGAGCCATGTGGATCAGCCACAATGGGCACCTCGACCAGTCAAAGACTTCAAGAGTACACCTTCAGCCAGAGGATCAGTGAATTATCAAACCTCACAGATTGCATATTATGTTTTGATTTATTCTGGACTCTAATCCAGCCACGATTTTACTTCTCATTCTGTAATATATTTGTGTACGTGAGATTCTTGTGTCAGTGGCAGCATAACTGTATAACTTACATTTTTATTATTTTATTTTGATCGGGTTTAGATGTTAAGTGTATTAAACTCACCTCTTTCATGTTTAAACACAATAAAACCTTTCCGATTGGTTCCTTCACTATCACACCAAAGGTAAAAAGTAAAACATCACAAAAATGGTAAATACATTCACGGTTAAAAAAGACCAAACACTATTGCGGTCAATTAAGAGGAAGGACTGTGACCCCTCCTCACCTGGCTGTAACAATATGAAGGGTTGGAGATGGAGTTAATATGGGGGTGAACTGAGCTCAGCATTAAAGATACCAGAGGCTGTAAACTTCCTGGTTCAGCCTCAGTGAGGGGATTGCAGATTGTGGAGAGGGAATAAAGTTTGTGACAGAAAGTGAAGACAATGGATTCAGTCTTCTCACGATTTAAATGACAAGAACACTAATTCAGTGAAATATGGTTTATGAATCTATTAGTTGGATACAGAAACTTACTGGGGACACCAATAATAGCGAGGCTGGGATAGTAAATTGTTTGAATCATCTTCAGTGCATAATAGATCCGCCGAACTAATGTTCGCCGAGTATAATTTGCAGTAACTAAACCAAACCAAAAGGAGAACCTCCTGCTGTCCATTGCTGTAACATTCCAATCTATTGTTCTCAGATTCTGACCCATTGTTGTAATATTCCAATCTATTGTTCTCAGATTCTGATCCATTGCTGTAACATTCCAATCTATTGTTCTCAGATTCTGACCCATTGTTGTAACATTCCAATCTATTGTTCTCAGATTCTGATACATTGCTGTAACATTCCAATCTATTGTTCTCAGATTCTGATCCATTGCTGTAACATTCCAATCTATTGTTCTCAGATTCTGATACATTGCTGTAACATTCCAATCTATTGTTCTCAGATTCTGATACATTGCTGTAACATTCCAATCTATTGTTCTCAGATTCTGATCCATTGCTGTAACATTCCAATCTATTGTTCTCAGATTCTGATCCATTGCTGTAACATTCCAATCTATTGTTCTCAGATTCTGATCCATTGCTGTAACATTCCAATCTATTGTTCTCAGATTCTGATACATTGCTGTAACATTCCAATGTATTGTTCTCAGATTCTGACCCATTGTTGTAACTTTCCAATCAACTGCTCACAGATTCTGATCTATCCTCTCCCTCTCTCTGGAGCCACTGATCCCTGTTAGTGCCGGGTTTGATGCTCCAGCTGACACTATGGGTAAGACATTAAATGAAGACCCTTATTAATAGAAGAGGGGAACCCTCCAGTGACACAATTAGTGTCCAAAGAGACTGACATTAATTACAGTCACTGAACAAACAGGTTGAGTTAACCCCTTTCAATCCAATACTTTTGTACCACAATAAAGTGGAACATTTAGCTGGTCTGGATGGGATGTGTGAGGGTTGCTGAAGGAAGGAATGGTGGAAATAGCAAAGGCACTGGCCAGAAGTGTTGTAAATGTTACATCCTCTTTTGAAAAGGAGAGATTAGATAAACGAGTGCTCGTCCTGACATATAGATAAATATATAAATGAAATAGACTTAGAGTAAAACAAAAACATAATTTCAACTCTTGCAGATGACATGTAAATCATAAATGCTGTCATTAGTGTGGTAGACAGTAGCAGTATTAAGGAGGACATGGACAGTCTGGTGGTGACATGAGAATACACAAGGTGACTGAAATCTAACACATAGAATTGGGGAAGTGGTTATTTTGGCAGGGATAATAAGGGGAGTGAATAGAAACTGAACTGCACAATTTAATAGATGGTACAGGAGCACAGAGTCTGGGAGTGTATGTACAGACATCCTCAATGGTGGCTGGACAAGTGGTGAAGGATTTAAAAAGGCATAGGGGATCGTTAGCTTTAGAACTAGAAGCAAAGAATTAAAAAATAACAACACAAGAACATTCTGCGAATACTAGATAAATGACTGTTTAAACCTCAGCTGGAATATTGTGTCCCATTCTGGACACCACACTTTATGAAGGATTCCAAGGCCTTGGCGATGGTGTCTCGGTGATATACTAGAATGGTAACAGGGATGAGGGACTTCAGTTATGTGGAGAGAAGCTGAGATTGTTCTCCTTAGAGCAGAGAAGATAAAAGGGAGATTTAATAGAGGTGCTCAAAAATGATGATGTGTGTTTCTCGAATAAATAAGGAGAATCTGGTTTGACTGGATGAAGTGTCAGTAACCAGTTTAATGTTGATTAACAAACAAACAGAGGAGAGATGAGGAGATTTTCTTTTCTTCACACAGCGAGTGTTTATGATTTGGAATTCACTTCCTGAAAGGGTTGTGGAAGCAGATTTAACAGAAACTTTCAGTCAGGAATTGGATCAATACGAACAGGGTGATTTACTGGACTTGGAGAAAAGAACAGGGGAGAGGAATCATTGGAAATCTCCTTCAAAGAGCTGGAACTGGTACGATTTGTTAAAAGTCTCCTCCTGTGCTGTGTGATTCTCTGACTGTCTGATAACAGAAACCATTGAGTACGTATCTCACGTGTACAATTAACATTCAGCAGTTTTTAATCCCGAGATTAATCGTTACTTATTTTCTGATGAAGACAACAACAGAAAGACAAACACAAGGAGCTGGTGAGGTAAATTGTGTTGACAATTTGTTTATTGGGTTATGACGTCTCTCTCTGATCACAGACCTCGTCTGGTTTCAATCAGTCAATGACAAACTCATTGATTTTATTGCTATTTTATTTCTTGTCTATTTGTTCTCATGATATGGGTGATACTGACAATGCTGGCATTACTTCCCCATCCCTGGTTACCATGAAAAAATGGTGGGCCTTCATCTTGAACCACTGCAGTCTGTGTTGTGAAGGTTTTCCCTCAAACAAACTAACATCTAGATTTTGAGGAGGCAGTTTCATTACTGAGTAGTTCGGAATGAGTTGGGTCAGAAACCTAGGATGAGAATTTTAAAATCGAGGCTTTACTGGATAAGGAACCAACGTAAGTCAGTGAGCACAGGAGTGAGGGATGAACGGGACTTGGTGTAAAGGCCTGTAACCCGACCCGAACCCGATGGGACCCGATGACATGTGTCGGGCCACTCTTCCGAACTCGACCTTTGGGCTTGGATCTGCTCCCATGTCGTTCTGTCGGGTTCTGGCCGGGTTTTTGTTTGTGAGCTGAGCAGGCCTTTATCTTGGTGCGAATTTGGATGGGAATTTTATTTGTGCTGAATTTTATGGCAGGGGCAGCACGGCTTAGATACAGAATGAAGCTGCCTCTAAATTGTTAAGTTAAACACTCCCAGGACATGTACAGCATGGAGTTAGATACAGAGTAAAGCTCCCTCTCCACTGTCCCCATCAAACATTCCCAGGACAGGTACAGCATGGAGTTAGATGCAGAGCAAAGCTCCCTCTCCACTGTCCCCATCAAACACTCCCAGGACATGTACAGCATGGGGTTAGATACAGAGTAAAGCTCCCTCTCCACTGTCCCCATCAAACACTCCCAGGACATGTACAGCATGGGGTTAGATACAGAGTAAAGCTCCCTCTCCACTGTCCCCATCAAACACTCCCAGGACAGGTACAGCATGGAGTTAGATGCAGAGTAAAGCTCCCTCTCCACTGTCCCCATCAAACACTCCCAGGACATGTACAGCATGGGGTTAGATACAGAGTAAAGCTCCCGAAAGAAAAAAAAACAAAAAAAAAAACAAAAAAAAAAAAACGGGGTTAGAAAAAAAAAAAAAAACGGGGTTAGATACAGAGTAAAGAAAAAAAAAAAATGGGGTTAGATACAGAGTAAAGCTCCCTCTCCACTGTCCCCATCAAACACTCCCAGGACAGGTACAGCATGGAGTTAGATGCAGAGTAAAGCTCCTTCTACACTGCCCCCATCAAACACTCCCAGGTCGGGTACAGCACGGAGTTAGATACAGAGTAAATCTCCCTCTCCACTGTCCCCATCAAACACTCCCAGGACAGGTACAGCATGGAGTTAGATGCAGAGTAAAGCTCCTTCTACACTGCCCCCATCAAACTCTCCCAGGACAGGTACAGCTCAGGGGTTAGATTAAAAAAAACAGGGTTGGAGAAAAAAACGGGGTAAAAAAGAAAAAAATGGCGTTAGATACAGACTAAATCTTCCTCTACACTGTTCCCATCAAACCCTCCCAGGTCAGATACAGCACTGGGATTGGCTGGCCAATTTGGGAAGCACTTCCTGCCTGCAATCAGGGGAATCAGCTGCACCTGTCTTGCTGCAACTGGAACTGGAGTGGAGTAACTGGAGAGGAGACAGCAGAGTGGAGTAACTGCAAAGAAATGACTGCAGAGTGGAGACAGCTGCATTTACTGTGGAACTGTTGCACTTTTTCAAGACTAAGAAGACCTGCAGGTCATTTTGGAGAGGTGGGTGTTTGAGCATCAGAGAACTGTTTGTTGTTTGGACTGTTGGGGGAGGGAAGAGGCACCAGAAGATCCAGGGGTGGGGATGCCAAATTCTATAGGGAACCCCTGAATTTGCTCTTGTGTTTAATTGGCATTCTGCACAAAAGGGGCTCCCTCCCCACCCCCAACTATGTGGCTCAGCACGGCTGGAGCTGCCTGGCTGAAGAAAGTCTTCATATTCTTTACAGAACAGTTGAGAGAACCGGGTGGTTCTAACCGACCAGGGTGAAGAACCCTCCCCTAACTGGAAGACAGGACTGTGAACTCTGAAGTAAGGTGCCTCAACTACCGAACACAGCAACACCCTCGCAGCTCATTTCTCCCTTCCAACACTCGGCTGTCTATCCTCTCCTCTCCTTGTCCTTTTTCTTTGCAGCCCTCTTCTCCTCTACCCCCACCTCTCCCATTATATTTCTTTACTTTAAAAACTGTTAGTTTATTTATTAAGTGTGGGAGTGGCTCTGCGACCCCATGGCAAATACCTCTTCACCGGTGGCGGAGCCTTCTCGCACGGTTCCTGCTGTGGCTACTGCAGCTGTTGCCCCGTCACCGTTTGCACTAATAACATCAAAGCATGGGGTCAAGATCTACGTCCATCTAAACATGACGATAGAGGCATGCGTAAATGCAATGGCAGTGGTTGTCGGCCCATCGGTCATTGTTGCAGCCTCTAAAATGTACGGGAAGGTGCTGTTTTTCCTGAAGACCGAGCGGGCAGTGTCCCTGGCTCTGAGCAAGGGGCTCACCGTGGGCGGGACCTTTCTGCCTGTGGACTCCCTGGAGGCCACTGTACAACGAATCACTTTGTGAAATGTCCCGCCCTTCATTCCTGGTAAGCTCCTCCTTCCCCACCTGCACCATCTGGGGGAGGTAAAGATGGGGCTCACCCCAGTCCTGTTCGGTCTTCGGGAGAACAGCCTGCAGCATGTTGACGCCTGCCACCGCCAGCTATTCATGCAGCTGGCGCGGGAGGAAGTCACAGAGGGCCATTTCAAGAAAGAGTTCCAGGGGATGGTCTACGGTGTTCTGGACCTTGGACGTGTCACGGTGCCATGTCTGCAAGGGAGTGGGGCATGTGCACAAGAACTGCCCCAAACTCCCGGCTGCCAACTCTACCTCGGCAGCCCAGGATGGCGCCACTGCACCTCCTCGCACCCCCCCTACACCTCCTCCAAATACCATTCAGTCAGTGCCGGAGGCTGTGCCTTTCATGGCATCCAGCTGGGAGGGGACTGCCCATCCAAGTGGAAGGAAGGCGTGGAGGAAAAATAAATATCGAGAGACACGTCTCCTGGACACCGTGACACAACCCGAGCCTGAGCTCAGCCCAAGGCCTGCTCCCAGGGAATCCAACTGCCCCAGGGCTGGTCTCAGGCCCAGGGTGACGAGTGAAAAGGTGAATGCACAGGCAGAGGCCCCTGATGACATGGTGGTCACTGAGCATCCACGCCCTTCCGAAAATAAGGAGGTGACGTCCCTCCTCTGAAGAAGGCCTTAACCAAGGGGTCCATTTGCTGGCATGTTTCCTCAGGCTCCGCCTGCTACCAGCATGATCAGGGCCTCGAGCCCTGGGCAGGAACCCTCCACTCCTCGGAATGGAGGTGGGGGAGATGCCCCTGTGATCTTGTCAACTCATGAGGTTGAGGCCCGCCCT
This sequence comes from Heterodontus francisci, assembly GCF_036365525.1. NCBI lineage: Eukaryota > Metazoa > Chordata > Chondrichthyes > Heterodontiformes > Heterodontidae > Heterodontus > Heterodontus francisci. The sequence goes on from NW_027141175.1 coordinate 3,947,180, forward strand.
TGGTCGGGGAATCTGTGGAAAGGATGGGAGAAATCATTCCTTTGGCCTCAGGGTTGGATGCCCAGGGTGTGAGCGAGACCTGTGAGGGGCAGCCCTCCCAACAGCCTGACACTTCCGCACGGGATATACCCGACCCTGAGGTCAATCTGTGTAATTCCCAGTCTGCTGGTCCTGTGGGCGCTGACGGGACAGGAGATGGCATCCTCTCTCCACCTCTGATCCTGGCTCCGGCCGGATATGTGGAGTCGGGCACTTCCATCTCCCCTGGTCCACTCATTGGCCTGGAGACGGAGGTGGAGGGGTGTAGGGGGTGTCCTGAACCGCGGGCGCCCACAGGCTCCAGTTCCATTCGAGAACGCAGAGATAACTCCTCAGCCATCGATCCCGGGGGTGCCATCTTGACGGAGGCGGGACCAGCTGGCGTGTTCGGGAAAACCAACCCACAATGTGTGGGATGTGCGTAGGCCACTTGTGGCGATGACCCGGAGGAGGATGGGAACTCTGTGTGGAGCACAGAGGACAACCTTGATGCCATCACCAGTGAGGTGGTGAAGTCCCTGGTGCCGCGCACGCCATTTCCTCTCATCCCCGTGGCAGAACTCCAGGATTTCCTCGCGGCATTCAGGGATTGCTGCAATAAAGCTCATCTGTCCCTCGGCCATTGGTCGAATCTGGCGTTGATCATCCAGTCCGTCCCTGTCGTCCTCAAGAAAGCGGGAAAGTGTGAGGGCGTCAAACTGGATGAGAGCAACCGATTTAATGCATTTCTTAATGGGTTGCTGTGGGAGTTGAAGGCGAGGTGCACTTCTGCTTCCACCTCACAGTGAAGTGTTGGTGACGGTTCTAAATACCTTTGACATGAAGATAACCATAGCCAGCCTCAGCATCAACGGCAGCAGAGGGTCTCACCACAGATTTCACAATCTCTCAGTCCTCAGGGAAGGGAGATACGTGGTGAGCTTTCTGCAGGAAATCCACACGGTTCTGGGAGACGAAGCAAGCTGGTTTCTGGAGTGGCAGGGTGGGGTCTACATGAATCGCCTCACCCTTATTTCTAGTGGGGTGGCTATCTTGTTGGCCCGACTTTTCAGCCAGGTATCTTGGGGGTGAAGGAGCTAGTGCCAGGCTGCTCGCTCCACCTCGCTGTTCACCTGGGCAGCGTGCCGCTCCACTTTGTGAACGTGTACACGCCCAGGCCCGGCGCGTTGCAGGCACGCATCTTTGAAGAAGTGTCCATTCTCTTGAGCTCCGTCGATAACACCAAGTGCATCATCCTCGGTGTGGGGAGGGTGGATTTTAACTGTATCCTCGAGGTGGGGGATCGCTCCGATCCCCAGCGTGGCCAATCATTGATGGAGAATTTTACAGTACCGATCAGCTCCCTCAACTTGGTGGACGTCTGGCGGAATCTCCAAACCGACTCCAGCGTCTTCACATGGAGGTCTAGAGGAGGGTCCCGAACCGACCACCTCCACTTTTCACAGGCGTACGAATCCCGCGTCTCGACGGCCTCCATGCGGCTGGAGCACGGACCACCAGTTGGTGTGGGCGGAGTTCACTCCACTCCATACACAGGCGGCGTCCATGTGGCAGGACCTCGGACCACCAGTTGATATGGGTGGAGTCACTCCACTCCATACACAGGCGGCGTCCATGTACTTCGACTTTAACAACCGGCAGCTGGAGGACAAGTGATTCCTCGATACATTCCGTCGATTCTGGGACGACTGGAGAAGGAAGCAGGGGGATTTCCCCTCCTTGAGGGCAAGGTGGGATGTGGGAAAGACTCACATCCGTGTCTTCTGTCAGGAGTACGTGAAGGGGTCGACCAAGCGGCGGGAAGCTGTGCTCGGGTACTAAAAGAGGGAGGTGCTCGACTTGGAGTCCCGCCTCGGTCATGCCGTCGCGGACCCGGCCCTGTGGCAGGCATACAAAGAGAAGAAAGGCACGCTGAGGGACCAGCAGCTCATAGCGTTCTGAGGCGTGTACGTGAGGTCACGGATCCAGATCCTGGAAGCTCCGGACCGCACCTCACCCTTCTTCTACACTCTGGAAAAAATTCCGGGAGGTCTGTAAGCAGCTCGTTGAGCTTCTGGCCGAAAATGGATTCTCCATCACGGATCGGGAGGGAATGGGCCACCTGCTCCATACATATTACAGTGCATTGTAATGTCCAGCGAGGACGCGCGCAGAATTTTGTGGAGGACCGTCTGAAGGTCAACCCGAAGGGTGCAGAATGATCGGAGGCATCGCTCACATTGGCAGAGCTGACCAGTGCCCTCAACCAGCTCTCGAGTGAAAAATCGCCAGAGCTGGGAGGACTGACCCTGGAGTTCCTCAGGGCATTCTAGGACATCTTGTGGGACGATTATGCGTGGGTCGTGGGGGGACGACTGGCGGCCGGGGAGATGACCGTCTCGTGGCACAGGGAAGTGATCATCTTGATGCTAAAGAGGGGCGATCTCCGCCTGCTTAAAAACTGGCGTCCGGTCTCCCTCCTCGGCACGGATTGTAAAATGCATGACCGGGCTATGTCTACCCGACTAGGCTCCGTGCTGGCCCACAAGATCCACCCCGACCAGTCCTACATGGTCCCGGGTCGGTCCATCCAGGACAACATCCACCTGGTCTGGGACCTGATTCATCATTCCCAGAGGACTGGTCTGTTGGTCGCCTTTCTCTCCCTCCATCAGGAGAAGGCGTTCGACGGAATGGGTCACAAATCTCTTTTCCGGACTCTGCACATATTCAGACTCGGGCCAAATTTTGTGGCCGTGCCCGACTTTTATACCTGCGGCAGGGTGTCTGGTCAAAGTTAACAGGTCCTTGACGGCGACCCTTAACTTTGGACAGGAATGCCTCAGGGATGCCCCTTGTCCGGCCAATTGTATACCAGCTGCTTGGAGCCTTTCCTGTGCCTGCTTCGCAGGAGGTTGACAGGGTTGGCTCTGCGCGGTCCAGGCATGCTGGTCGTCCTCTCGGCTTATGCCGATGATGTGCTCCTCATGGTCACAGATCCCGTTGACTTGCGGAGGATGCATGAGTGCCAGCAGACCTTTTCTGCTGCATCCTCCGTGAGGATCAATTGGGAGAAGTGTTATTTATTTTTATTTATTTAGAGATACAGCACTGCAACAGGCCCTTCGGCCCACCGAGTCTGTGCCGACCAACAACCACCCATTTATACTATCCCGACAGTAATCCCATATTCCCTATACTAGGGGCAATTTACAACGGCCAATTTACCTATCACCTGCAAGTCTTTGGATGTGGGAGGAAACCGGAGCACCCGGCGAAAACCCACGCAGACACAGGGAGAACTTGCAAACTCCACACAGGCAGTACCCAGAATTGAACCTGGGTCCCTGGAGCTGTGAGGCTGCGGTGCTAACCACTGCGCCACTGGTGGGTCAGTCGTGGGTGGACTCCCTACGGGAGCAGTTAACACCTTTTACATGTAGTACCACGCATTCCTTTGTCTGGGAGTCCACCTGAGGCCTGCTGAGGAAGCCTGGTTGGCAAACAGGCAGGGATTGGAGGCGAAAGTTACGACTCGCCTTGACAGCACTGTTCCAAGTGTTTTCCTACATGGTCACAAACCAAGTGGTGGCCTCGATGCTGCCGTATCGGTTGATCACTTTGGCTGCACCCCCTGCTTTTGTCAACAAGATCAAGAAGAAACTCGTTGATTTCTTCTGGGCGGCAGTCACTGGTGGGACTCTCTATCTTCGGAGATACCTTGCAGAGATACTTGTCCATCGAGCATCCTCCCAGATGAAGTACACTGCATCTTATTTTTTTACTGCCTCTAAGATAACATGCAGCTCCCGGCACAGAGCATTAGCCAAACCTCTTTGAGCGAGTTGCCTCTGTTTTACTGGGATCTATTCAGTGTCCAGAACATGGTCGCCTCCAGTCAGGGTGATTCCCCGCCTGCGGAGGAGAGCACATCGGCTCTCCGGCGGCAGGCTCCGGGGATGGACTGATGGGCAGAAGTCTAGCTGAAGCCCCTGAGACGCCACTCACTGCTGGTGACAATGTGGGCTCAGGATTACGAAGCGCTCCCGGCCGAGCTGACCCCCATTTGGCTGGAACTGCTCATCAGACCCAAGCCCCAAAACTCTCCTCAGGAGCCTGTGCTGCAGAACCTGAGCCACCTCTGGAAAATGCCCCCCCCCCACACTGCCATTCTACACAGCGTGGAGGGGTTTCCTGTATGGGCTGCTCCTACACACTCTCCACTTCCTCGCCCTTGTCATCCACCCGGACACGCCGTGGTAGTCTGTGTTGCCTTCTGGTGGCAAGAAAAATACCGGTGGATGTCTCTCTCCGTGGAATTCTTCCCACTTTACTTCGAGGAGCTGGGGTGGAGGGTGCTGCACAGGGCAGTCCCGTGCAAGAGAGACTTAAGCACATTCACGGTCTCCCAGGCTGCCTGTAATGTCTGCAGCCTGGGCGGGTCTGTGTTCCATGATTATATGGAATGTGTGAGGTTGCAGCCCCTGTTTGCATATTTAAAGGAACTGCTTCTCAAGTGCTGGCGGCACTTCAGCCCCACTCTGCTGATCTTTGTCCAGAGATGCGTGGGCCATGAGGAGAATCTCCTCGTCACTCTGCTCTTAGGCCCGGCCAAGGTGGCAATTCACAGATCCAGGTTGCGGGCCATCTGTGGGTCCGTCCACCCTGATAGCCTGCCCCTCTTCCGTGGTTACTGGCGAAGGAGCATGCGGTGTCCACCAGTACGCTTGTGGCCTTCTCTGACTGGTGGGCACCGCAAGGGCTGGAGTGCATCATCAATGCGGACAATGCTATTTTAATATGTGTTTTTGTTTTATTTATCTGTTTTCCATAACGTTATTTCAAAAATTGTATAAAAATTGGGCCTCAGCAATAAAGGCCACAAACAAAAAAAAAACTTAGTTAGGTAAAAAACAAACTGTGTAGATACAGAATAAAGCCCCTCTACATTGTTCATTTAAACACTCCCATGACAAGCACAACACGAAGGAAAACAAAAACAGGGTCAGATGCAGAGTAACATTTGGTTGGCTGGTTCCAGGATTTATAAACTTGAGTTGTGTTTAGAGGAGGCAGACCTTTCTCTCCAAGACGGCACATTCAGGTTCTCAGTGGAGTCCTGAAGATGTTGGGACTGGCTGACTGTTTCAGACTGAACTTACCCTGGCTGCTGCCAATATGATGTACTGAGCATGCTCACACACCAACTGTACATCTTTCAGTTCCTGTACCTCTCCCCATTGACATGGAGGCCCCGCAGAGCTACCTACACCATCAGGAATCCCGCTATCCTGACAAAACCACAGGAACTCTGATTTGTCTTCTCCCTGCTGAGGGAGAAAATGATGTATTCACCTCTCTCTGTAACGATAGGGGAGGTGAGTGGTGGTTCCTCATGCTGCTGAATACATGTTCAGCTGAGAGTGACTAACACAGGTGGTCAGTGCACATGCCCAGACCAAGTTTCTGAAATGTGTGTCAAAGCTGCCAGGTGCCCTGCCCAAAATGCAGCTCCATGTGAGACACGCTTGAAGTGACCAGCAGCATTCCCCACACCATTGTACAGTTTCTGGCTTTGTAGCACTGACACCAGTGGCTCAACTGAGCCCAAAATCACGGCCAGGGAGAGAGACAGAGGGACAGAAATTTACTTTATGGGGAATGCGTAGGGATGTGGGAAACTCAGAGAGAAATTGGGGATGTGATCATATAAAAGGCAAAATACTCCCAGATGAGGAGCCAATGTAGATGAGATGGGTGCGAGGGAGATGGGGTGAATAGGATTCACTGAGAGTTCGGCAGAAGAGCTTTGGATGGGCTGTGGTCTCTGAAAGTTTATAACTGGGAGGCTGACAAGGGTAACATTAAGGCAGTGAATTTTACAAAGGCGGGATAAGTGTTTCTGCAGCTGATGGATTGTGGAAGGGGACAATATTATAGAGCTGGCAGTAGACAGGATTGATACTGGAGAGGATATAGATCCAAACTCACTCAGGGTGAAAAGTATCACCAAGATTGTGAACAGTCTCATTCAGCCTCAGATATTAAGTGGAGAGGGAGATGGAGTCCATAGATGGGGTGCATAGTTTGTGATGAGGACCAAATAGTAAAATTACAAGAAAAGTAATGCAGTGAAAAAGTTGTTTACGATCTCATAGCTCTACACAGGGACATTCTAAGAACACCAACAGCAGCAACATTAAGAGAGTAAATTACAGGTACAGTAATACAGTTGACAACAGTTTTTCAGAGTCCATACCTGGTAGCAGAGACTCACCAGGAGTAACAACAGCAGCAAGGAGGGGAGAATAAATAACAAGAGCAGTGATGCAGTTAAACATGGTTTATAGAATTAATAGCTGGACAGAGAGACTTACCAGGAACACCAACAATAGCAAGGATGGGATAGTAAATGTGTTGAATGATCAAAAGTGTGTATCTGATCCGAGATGTTAATGATAGCCAATCATAATTTATAGAAAGATAGTCAAACTCCCAGATGAAACTCCTGTCCATTGTTGTAACATTCCAATCTATTATTCTCAGATTCTGACCCATTGCTGTAACATTCCAATGTATTGGTCTCAGATTCTGATCTCTCCGCTTCCCCTCTTTGCAGCAGCTGATCCCTGTTAGTGCCGAGCGTGATGCTCCCACTGACACTATGGGATAACACATTGAAAGAAGTCCCTTATTAATAGAAGAGGGAAACCCTCCAGTGACACAATTAGGCTCCATGGAGACTGACATTAATTACAGTCACTAAACAAATAGGTTCAGTTAACACTTTTCAATTCAACACTTATTGTACCACAATAAAGTAGAACAGTTACCTGGTCTGGATGGGATGTATGAGGATTACTGAGGGAAGGAACCGTGGAAATAGCAGAGGTACTGACCAGAATCTGCCACTCTTCCTTGGATATGGGGGTGATTACAGAGGACTGGAGGGTTGTAAATGTTTCACCCTGTTTAAAAAGGTGAAATGGTGTAAATCCTGTAACTAAAGGCCGTGTCAGTCTGAAGTCACTACTAAGGAAATTTCTTTGGGTTGCAACCCAGACAAGAATATTCATTTCTTGGAAAAACATGGGATAATAAACAGCATACTGCAGGGGTCTGCTAATGACAAATCATGTTTGGCAAACGTCAGCAACAACTTATATTTATATAGCCCCTTTAACCGAATGAAATGTCCCAAGGTGCTTCACAGGAGCATTATAAAACAAAGTGTGACAGTAAGACACAACAGGAGATATTAGGTCAGATGACCAAAAGGTTGGCCAAAGAGATAGATTTTAAGGTGTGTTTAAAATGAGGAAAGCGAGGTGGAGAGGTTTAGTGAGAGTGTACCAGAGCTTGGGGCATCGGTAACTGAAGGTGCAGACGCTAGTGGTGGAGTGATGAGGATCAGGAATGTAGAAGGCGCCGGAATTAGAGGAGTCCAGATATCACAGAGGATTGTGGGACTGGAGGAGATTACAGAGATATGGAGGTCGAGGCCATGGAGGGATTCAAAACAAGGATGCGAATTTTAAAATCAAGACATTGCTTGATTCGCAGACAATGACGGTCAGAGATAGATGAACGGGACCTGGTGCGAGTTAAGACATGGGCAGCAGAGATTTGGATGACCTCAAGTTTACAGAGAGTAGAATGTGGGAGATCAGCAAGGAGTGAGTTGGAATAGTCACATCTAGAGGTGACAAAGGCATGAATCACAGAATTACAGAATTGTTACAGCACAGGAGGACATTCAGCTCGTCATGTCTGCACCGACTCTCCGAAAGAGCAATTCACCTAGTGCCATTCCCCCCTCCCCATAACCCTGCACATTCTTCCTTCTCATTTAACAGTCTAATTCCTTTTTGAATGCTTCAATTGAACCTGCCTTAACCACATTCTCAGACAGTGTATTCCAGACCTTAACCACTATCTGCGTGAAAATGTTTTTCCTTATGTCGCCTTTACTACTCTTACCAAATAATTTAAATCTGTGCCCTCTCGTTCTCGATCCTTTCACGAGTGGGAACAGTTTCTCTCTATCTACTCTGTCCAGACACATCATGATTTGTGATCCCTCTATCAAATCATCTCTCAGCCTTCTCTCCTCCAAGGAAAACAGCCTTAACTTCTCCAATCTATCTTCATAACTGAAGCTCCTCATCCTTGGAACCATTCTCGTGAATCTTTTATGCGACCTCTCCAATGCTCCTCAAGTCTTTCCTAAAGTGTGACATTGTTACGACCAGGTGAGAAAGGGGTCTAGGGTTCCCTTTCATCCTTCACCTGGTTTTACCGCAACGGTTTAATGTTAAACACACCATGTTTTAAGCTCCTTCTTGGTGAATCCTGGTTCACTGCTTTCCAATTATAAGGCAAAGAAACCAGCACAAACAGGCTTTCTTAGGTTTAAAGAAGAACGGTTGAAATGTATTAAACTTGTTCTTAAACTCCAATTCAGTTATTGCCTACGGATAAAGGATACACCCACACTAGCATGCATATGTGATACATACAAATAGAGACAGAAAAAGAGTAGAAGAAATAAAGTGTACACGTTTGAGGCAATAACTGACAGTGTTTTTGTTACGGTTCTTTGAGCTCACTGTAGGTTCTTTGATTGTAGGTTGATCTTTCTTTTCCTTGGGGCCCAGTATTTTTCTTAAACTTTGTTCGCTGTAGGAGATTTTTCTCGCATGGGGTTTCAGTGGAATTGGACTTCCGTGATAAAGATATGGGAGCAGAAAGGAGAAATCTGCTCAGTCCAGGAGAAAACACTCCTCCTGAGTTTAAACACTCTGGTTAGTTCAGAATAAAAACTCTGGAATAGCCAGTTAGTCATATCACCAGCTGGTCTAACCAGTCCTGGATTGTATTACCTCAGCAATTTCTGGAATGCTCCCCTTACACATAATACCTGGTGATCATAATCCATTGGGAGTTGAATGTGTCAGGGAATGGTCCTTTGTCCTTCCAAGCACTGTCTGTTGGTATGCAAATGTCTTTTCCAGCCATGGCTGATCTGTTTAACAAGTCATTTCCTCACTCCAGAAAACAGTTTAAAATCAATGTTCATGACAAAATTCATGTGCCTCTTTCTTTGCAGGTGGGGATTCTGCATGACAGACACCCAGAACTGGACGCAATACTCCGGCTGAGGCTGAACTAGTGTCTTATACAAGTTCAACATAACCTCATTGCTCTTGCATTCTATGTACCTATTAATAAAGCCCAGGATATATATGCTTTATTAACCACTCTCTGAACCTGTCCTGCCACATTCAATTACTTATGGACATATACACCCAGGTCCCTCTGCTCCTGCACCCCCTTTAGAATTTTACCCTTTATTTTATATTGTCTCTCCATGTTGTAGATGAACAGAGAGATCTTGGTGTCCAGGTGCATAAATCCCTGAAGGTTGCTAACCAGGTTAATAGGGCTGTTAAGAAGGCATATGGTGTGTTAGCTTTTATTAGTAGGGGGGTCGAGTTTCGGAGCCACGAGGTCATGCTGCAGCTGTACAAAACTCTGGTGAGACCGCACCTGGAGTATTGCGTGCAGTTCTGGTCACCGCATTATAGGAAGGATGTGGAAGCTATGGAAAGGGTGCAGAGGAGATTTACTAGGATGTTGCCTGGTCTTTCGAGGAAAGGCTGAGGGACTTGAGGTTGTTTTCGTTGGAGAGAAGGAGGAGGAGAGGTGACTTAATAGAGACATATAAGATAATCAGAGGGTTAGATAGGGTGGATAGTGAGCGTCTTTTTCCTCGGATGGTGATGGCAAATACGAGGGGACATAGCTTCAAGTTGAGGGGTGATAGATATAGGACAGATGTGAGAGGTAGTTTCTTTACTCAGAGAGTAGTAAGGGCCTGGAACGCCCTGCCTGCAGCAGTAGTAGATTCGCCAACTTTAAGGGCATTTAAGTGGTCATTTGATAGACATATGGATGAAAATGGAATAGTGTAGGTCAGATGGTTTCACAGGTCGGCGCAACATCGAGGGCCAAAGGGCCTGTACTGCGCTGCAATGTTCTAATGTTCTAATTCTAATTCTATGTTCTTCCTACCAAAATGAATCATTTCATATTTCTCTGCATTGAACTTGGTCTGCCACCTGTCTGCCCATTCCAACAACTTGTTTTATGTCCATTTGAAGCTCTACACTATCCAACTCAAAGTTCACTGTGCTTCTAAGTTTCATATCATCTGCAAACTTTGAAATTGTACCCTGCACAACAAGGTCTAGGTCATTAATATATATCAGGAAAAGCATGGGTCCCAACACTGATCCATGGGGAACTTCACTACAATCCTTCCCCCAGTCCAAAAAACATCCATTATCCACTACTCTTTCTTTCCTGTATTCAGCCAATTTCATATCCATGTTGCTACCATCCCTTTTATTCCATGAGCTACAAGTTTACTCACAAGTCTGTTGTGTGACATTGTATCAAACACCTTTTGAAAGTCCATATACACCACATCAACAGCATTGGCCTCATTAGCCCTCGCTGTTACCTCCTCAAAAAAGTCCAGAAAGTTAGTTAAACATGATTTTCCCTTAAGAAATACATGCTGGCTTTCCTGAACTAACTCGCATTTATCCAATTGACTATTAATTTTGTCCAGAATTATTTTTGTCGAAGATTCCCCACCAACAAACTGACTGGCCTGCAGTTGTTGGGTTTATCATTACACCCTTTTTTGAACAAAGATGTAACGTTTGTAATTCTCCAGTCCCCTAGCACCACCTCAGAGTCCGAGGAAGATTAAAAAATTATGGCCAGTGCCTCTGCGATTTCCACACTCACTTCCCTCAGTATTCTTGGATGTATCTTAGCCGGCACTGGTGCCTTATCCATTTTAAGTACAGACAGCCTATCTAATGCATCCTCTTTATCAAATTGAGCAGTGGTTAGCACCGCAGCCTCACAGCTCCAGGGACCCGGGTTCGATTCCGGGTTCTGCCTGTGTGGAGTTTGCAAGTTCTCCCTGTGTCTGCGTGGGTTTTCTCCGGGTGCTCCGGTTTCCTCCCACAAGCCAAAAGACTTGCAGGTTGATAGGTTAATTGGCCATGATAAATTGTCACTAGTATAGGTAGGTGGTAGGGAAATATAGGGACAGGTGGGGATGTTTGGTTGGAATATGGGATTAGTGTAGGATTAGTATAAATGGGTGGTTGATGTTCGGCACAGACTCGGTGGGCCGAAGGACCTGTTTCAGTGCTGTATCTCTAATCTAATCTAATCTTCTAGCATCCGACTTAACTCCTCGTGGGTCTATCGTATCCTTTGGTACAGACAGATGCAAATAATTCATTTAGTACCTCAGCTATGCCCTATTCATCCATGTATATATCCCCTTTCTAGTCTCTAATCAGCCCTAGTCCTCCATTTACCACCCTTTTGATACTTATATGTCTATAGAAAACTTTGGAATACCATTATGTTAGCTACCAGTCTCTTTTCATGCTCTCTATTTGCTTCTCTTATTTGCTTTTTCACTTCTACTCTGGACTTTCTATATTCAGCCTGGTTCTCAATAGTATTTTCTACTTGGCATCTGTCACAAGCACACTTTTCCTTCTTTATCTTAATCTCTACCTCTTTTGTCATCCAGGTAGCTCTGTATTTGTTTGCTCCACTTTTCCCCTTCGAAGGAACATAACTTGACTGTGCCCGAAGGTAGCCCATCGTTCATCGACCGGTTTTCCTGCCAGCTTTTGACTCCAACTTAATCGCCCCAGCCCCATTCTTATCCCATTGAAGTTGATCTCCCCCCAGTTAATTATTCGTACCCTGGATTGCTGTTTCTCCTTTCCATAGTCAGCCTAAACCTTATGACACAATGATCACTATCCCCAAAATGTTCTCCTACTGATACTTGATCCACTTGGCCCACCTCATTCCCAAGTACAAGGTCTAGCAGCGACTGTTTTCTTGAATGAGGTTTTAAGCAGCAGCTGAGCTGAGGCAGGGCCATAGTCAGGTGATGTTACAGAGCTGGAAATAGGCGGTCAAAGTGATGGCACCAACTTGAGGTTGGAAGCTCATCTTGTGGTCAAATTGACACCAATGTTGTGAACAGACTATATTAATCATAGACTGTTACTAGGGAGAGATACAGAATTGCTAGCTAGGGAACAGAGCTAGGACCAGGAAGTACAAAAAATGGACTAAATCTTATTCTCCCCAGTGGCATGCAAAGAATTGTCGGCCCATGGGTGCAGTCCACGTGTCGCCATGCTGCTGCGATGTAGTGAGCGGTGGCTCATTTTAATATGGTGGGCAGGTCACAAGCCCCACTCCAATCACGTGGCAGGGATGGCCTCAGCGACACCAGCTGTTCTGTCAGCTGCCTCTGCACAGACACTGGAGCCATTTTTAAAGGGCTGCCCGACCTGCCACAAAAAGTGCAACGTTTGACCCCGTACCGCTCTCCCCGAATGCACTGCAAATAAAATGATAACCCTTTCCCTCAAAACACTTATAGAGTACAGTTGCCTTCTCCCCGCCCCCCAAAACTCTTAACCTGCCGAGTTTCCCCCACCCCAACAACTGTACAAAGTGTAGATTTCTCCCCTTCTCCCCCAACACTATTAATGCAGAGTTGACACCGTCAGCCACCACACTGCACTAAAAATCCGACTTTCCCCCTTCACCAACTCGGTGGCACCAGCTTTCCCTGGACAGGTAAGTGAAGGTGTGAGAGTGCCAGCTGCTGCATGGAAGATTCCGGGCAGTTGGTAAGATCCCAGGGAATTGGACTGAAATATATGCATAGAGTTTATTGAAATATTTAAAGCTTGGTCCCGTCACCGTGCGATGGAGGTCGGCACACCACGGAACCTCCACATCGCCGGGAAGATTTGGCCCAGCATTCCCGATGCCCGACTCCATGACAGGAAGACAGCATTCCCAACATCTGGTTCCGTGATGGGAAGATCAGGCACAGCAATCCCGATGTCCGGCTCCGTGGCAGCCGCTGCCACTCCGATCTTCTGCATCCCCACCACGGAACCTGACGTCAGAACTCAACAAAATCCAGCCCAATGTCTTCAGTCTTCCCAATATTTAATTGGAGGACATATTTGCTCATCCAGTACTGGATGTCGGATAAGCAGTCTGATAATTTAACAACAGTGGAGGAATGGAGAGAGGTGGTGCTGAGGTAAACTTGATGGAGTTCTTTGATAAAACAATGGAGAGAGTTGATGAGGGTGGTGTGATTGAAGTTATATATATGGACTTTCAAAAGGTGTTTGAACAAGTGACATTCAATAGACAGGTTAGGAAAACTCCACCCTATGCATTAAAGGGACAGTGACAGTGTGGATATAACATTGGCTAATGAACAGTAAACAGAGAGAAGTGGTGAAAGGTTGTTGTTCAGACTCGATGGGAGTATACAGTGGTGTTCCCTAGGGCTCGGCATTAGGACCACTGCTCTTTTTGCTTTTGGAAAACCCGGGGTGGGTAGGGCACAGCCCCCACCTCCTCCTCGCTCTTTCCAGAGCTTCCCCTCTCTGCAGCCTCTGCTCCATTTGTTGATCATGTTACAGACCCAGAGACACTGTAACTACAGTCCCCATACCTCGTCCAGAGTTGGGTCACCAAATCCTCTGTCCTCCCTGAATGTCTGCAGCTGCTCACAACACAACTTCCAGAAAACCATCCACAGCACCTCCACTAACTTTACAATAGCAGAAGTAAGTCAAAAGCCCCTCACCTGTAAGTTGGATGCCTGGTCCTTTTAAATAACACTAGAGGGGGTTCCTCGTGCTGCTGAATGTATGTTCAGCTGAGAGTGACTAACACAGGTAGTCAGTGGACATGCAAAGACCAAGTTTCAAAGACGTGCATTAAAGCTGCTGGAATGGCTGATTGACGCCATATTCAGACCCCCCTCACACTACAGACACACACATGTTACACCCACGCTAGCACCCCGGCCAGCCTGGGTGTCCTGCACAATGTGTTGGATGTGACCATCAGTGCAGCTCACACCATTTTATGGATCCAAACTTCCACAGCACCAGTGGAGCTGGAGAGATGAAATGTGTGGTCAGGGAGAGAGAGAGAGGGAAATAAACTCACTTTGAAAAGGGAATTAGAAGATGAATATTGGAAATGGACAGTGGATTTGGATAACCAGAGGGTGACGCCATGGAGGGATTTGATCGCACGAGTGAAAATATTAAAATTTGAGGTGTCACTGGACACAGGAACATAGTACTCAAGAGCATGAGTAGGCCATTAGGCCTGCTCAACCATTCGATAGGAACATGGCTGATCTGTTACTTTTAAACTTGATCCCCTTGTTCTGGTCTCCCTCACAAGAGGAAGCATCCTCCCAGTATTGGCACTATCAAGCCCACTCAGGATCTGATAGGTTTCAATAAGACACCTCTCATTCTTCTAAACCCCAACCGCTTCAAATGTTCTTCATACAATAAGCCCTTCATTCAGGGATTGGGTCAAGTGAACTTTTGTTGACCTGTCTCTTTTGCAACTATATCATTTTTATCAAGTAAGGAGACTAAGACTGTACACAATACTCCAGATGTGGTCTCACCATGGCCCGGCACAGCTGCAGTAAAACTTCTCCACTTTTATACACGATTCCCTTTGCAATAAGCATTAATATTCCATTTGCCTTCCTAATCACTTGCTGTCCCTGAATACAAATTCTTTCTGATTCATGTACCAGGACACCCAGATCCCTCTGTTCCACCGAGTTCTTCAATCTTTCTACATTTAAATAGTATACTGTTTTTCTGTTCTTCCTGCAAAAGTGGAAAAGTTGACATATTAGCACATTGTACTCCATCTGCCAAAGTTTTGCCAGCTCACTTAACCTATTTCTATCTATTTGTAATCTCTTTACCTCCACTTGACAAGGTACCTTCGCTCCCATCTTCCTGTCATCGAGAAATTTAGCTACCATGCATTCTGTCCCTTCAGCCAAGTCTTTGATATATATTGTAAATAGTTGAGGCCCTAGCACTGATCCCTGTGGCACTCCAGTAATTACAGGTTGCAAACACAAAAAGATCAATTTATCCCATTCTTTTCCTGTTAGCTAGCTAATCCTTTATCCATGTGAATATGTTACCCCTTACAACATGCCTTTTGGAAATCCAAGTGCACCACATCTACAGGTGCCCCTTTATCCACCTTGCTTTTCACTTCCTCAAAGAGCTCTAATAAATTAGTTGCATATGATTTCCCTTTCACAAAACCATGTTTGATTCTGTCTGATCCCATGATGGTTTTCCACATCCTTATTAATGGATTCTCTCAATTTCCCTAGGACAGATTTTAGGCTAACTGGCCTATCGTTTCCTGTTTTTGGTCTCCCTCCCTTCTTGAATGATTGCCTTACATTTTCTATTAACCAATGCATTGGGACCCTTCCAGAGTCTAAGGGATTTTGGAAGATTATAACCAATGCCTCTACTGTCACTGCAGCCACTGAAATTAAAGCCCTAGGATGCAGGCCATCTGGTCCTGGGGACTTGTTATACGAACATAAGAAGTAGAAGCTGGAGTAAGCCACTCAGCACCTCGAGCCTGCTCCACCATTCAATAAGATAATGGCTGATATGATTGTAACCTCGACTCCACATTCCTGCCTACCCCCAATAACCTCTCACCCCCTTGCTTATCAAGAATCTATCTACCTCTGCTTTAAAAAAATATTCAAAGACTCTGCTTCCATCGCCTTTTGAGGAAGACAATTCCAAAGACTCATGACCCTCAGAGAGATAATAAAATCTCATTTCTGTCTTAAATGGGCGACCCCTTATTTTTAAACAGTGAACCCGAGTTCTAGATTCTCACACAAGGGAAAACATCCTTTCCACATCCATCCTATCAAAATCCGTCAGGATCTTGTTTGTGTCAATCAAGTCGCCTCTTACTCTTCTAAACTCCAGCAGATACAAGCCTAGTCTGTCCAATCTTTCCTCATATGACAACTCTCCTATTCCCGGTGTTAGTCTGGTAAACCTTCTCTCAATTGCTTCCAACGCATTTACATCCTTCCTTAAATAAGAACACCAATACTGTACACAGTCCTCCAGATGTAGTCTCAACAATTTCCTGTATAACTGTAGCAAAATCTCCCTACTTTTGTATTCAATTCCCCTTGCAATAAATAATAGCATTCTATTAGCTTTCCTGATTTCTCACTGTACCTGCACACTAACCTTTTGGTATTCATGCACGAGGACACTCAGATCCCTCGGCAACTCACAGCTCTGCAATCTCTCATCAGTTAGATAATATGCTTCTTTTTTATTCTTCCTGCCAAAATGGACAATTTCACATTTTCCCACATTGTACTCCATTTGCCAGATCTTTGCCCACTAACTTAACCTATCTCGATCCCTCCTTATGCCCTCTTTACAACTCACTTCCCTACCTATCTTTGTCTCATCAGAAAATTTAATAACCATACATTCAGTCCCTTCAAACAACTTATTTCTATAAATTGTAATAAAGTTGAGACCCCAGCACTGATCCCTGTGGCACACCACTCGTTACATCTTGTTAACCCGAAAATGACCCATTTCTGCCTACTCTCTGTTTCCTGTTAGCTAGTCAATCTTCTATCCATGCCAAAATGATACTCGCGATACCATGAGCTTTTATGTTCCACAATAACCTTTGATGTGGCATCTTATCAAATGCCTTCTGGAAATCCACGTACAGTACATCCACCGACGCCCCTTTCTCCACAGCACATGTTACTTCTTCGAAGAACTCCAATAAATTGGAGAAACATGATTTTCCTTTCACAAAACGATGTTGATTCTGCCTGATTACCTTGGCGTTTTCAAACGCCCTGCTATTACATCTTCAATAATAGCTGCTAACGTTTTCCTAGGACAGATGTTAAGCTAACTGGCCCGTAGTTTCCTGCTTTCTGTCTCCCTTCCTTTTTGAATAATCTAATGGAACCCTCCCCGAATCAAGGGAATTTTAGAAAATCAAAACCAATGTATCAACTATCTCACTCATCACTTCTTTTAAGAAGTCCATCGGGACTTGTCAGCCCGCAGCTCCCACAATTTGATCATACCACTTCCATGGTGATTGTAATTGTCTAGGGTTCCTCCCTCCCTTCCATTTCCTGATTTACAGCTAACACTAGGATGTTACTTGTATCTTCAATATTGAAGACCAATACAAAATAGCTGCTCAATTCATCTGCCATCTCCTTATTTTCCGTTATTAATTCCCCAAACTCACTTTCTGTAGGACCAATACTCACTTTGTTAACTCTTCCCTTGTTCGAATATCTGTAGACTCTCTTCCTATCAGTCTTTATATTTCTAGCTAGCTTTCCCTCGTACTCTTGTTTTTTTTCCCACCGTATTAATCTTTTAGTTGTTCTTTGCTGCTTTTTATATTCTGTCAAATCTTCTGCCCTGTCACCCAGCTTTGCACCGTTATATGCTTTATCTTTAAGTTTGATACTATCTTTAGCTGCTTTAGTTAATCACGGATGGTGGGTCCTGTCAGCCTTTAGGTGTAATAGTTTTCCCTGTATCATCTTTTCTCTGGTCATGGTGATTGTTTTTAGTTCCTCACTTCCTTTTGCCTCCTGATTTAAGTATCCTTGGAAGGTTTTCAAACTCTACCACAGTGAAAACAGACTCAAAATACCTGTTCAACACCTCCGCCATGTCCTTGTTTCTCATTGTTAATTCCCCAAACTCACTCTACTGGACTAACACTAATTTTCGTTACTCTTTTCCAATGTAAATACGTGTAGAAACTTTTATTCTGTTTTTATATTACTAGCTAGCTTTCTCCCACACTATACCTTTTCCCTTTTTTATCATTGATTGCTGGTTCTTAAAATCTGTCCAATCTTTTCACCCACCAACAATCTTTGCAGATTTGTACAGTGTTTCCTTCAATTTAATATTATCCTTAACTTCCTTATTTAACCACATATGATGCAACCATCCACAAGAGTCTTTCTTTCTCACTGAAGTAATTCTTTGCTGAGAGTTAAGTAACTCCTTCAAAGTCTGCCACTGCATCTCGACTGTCCTAACTTTTAACCAAGTTTCCCAGTTCACTTTCGCTAGCTATGCCTTCATATCCTTAAAATTACCTTTATTTAGGTTTTAAAAAACTAGTCTTAGACCCACAGTTTTCCCTTCAATCTGAACATTGAAATGCTATCGTGTTATGATCACTGTCGCCCAGTGTCTGCTTTACCAGGAGGTTCTTGATTAATCCTGTCCAATTGTGCATTACCAGTTCTAGAATAGCCTGCACTCTGGTTGACTCGAGAACGTGCTGCTCTAAGAACTGTCCTGAATACACTCTATGTACTAATTTTCCAGGCTCCCTTGGCCAATCTGATTTGTCCAATCTGCACGCAGATTAAAGACACCCATGATTATTGTGGTACCGTTCTTACACACCCCATTTATTTCTTCCTTTATACTCTGTCCGACAGAAACTATTGTAAGTCACTGAGCACAGGGATGTTGCATGAATGAGATTTAGTGTGATTTAGGATATGGGCAGCAGAATTTTGGATTGCCTGCTGTTTATGGTGGTTTGTAACAGGGAGGGGAACCAGGACAGCATTGGAATAGTAAATTTGACAAAGGCAATGATCAGAGTTTCTGTCGCAAATGGGCTCACATAGAGGATGATAATTTGGAGGTGGTCGTTGTTAAGAACAGTAAAACAGTTAATCATGGGTTATAGAATTAATAGCTGGATAGAGAAACTTACCAGGGACACCAACAATAGCGAGGATTGGATAACAAATGTGTTGAATCATCCTCAGTGCACAATAGATCCGATCCGCTAATGTGTACCAATAATAATCCGCAGTAAGATAATCAAACCAATCGGATAAACTCCTGTCGATTGTTGTAACATTCCAGTCTATTCTCAGATTCTGATCTCTCCTCTCCCTCTCTCTGGAGCTGCTGATCTCTGTTAGT
Organism: Heterodontus francisci; assembly: GCF_036365525.1. Lineage (NCBI taxonomy): Eukaryota > Metazoa > Chordata > Chondrichthyes > Heterodontiformes > Heterodontidae > Heterodontus > Heterodontus francisci. The sequence continues at coordinate 3,966,184 of NW_027141175.1, forward strand.
GCTGGGGCTGCTGCTCCTACTGACACAATGTGATAACACATTGAAAGCAGCCCATTATTAATAGAAGAGAAAAGCTCTCCAGTGACACAATTATGGTCCATGGAGACAGACATTCATTACAGTCACTGCACAAACAGGTTCAATTAATACCTTGCAATCCAACACTTTTTGAAGCACAAAGTATAACATTTACCCAGTCTGGATGGGATGTCTGAGGGTTGCTGAGTGAAGGAATGGTGGAAATAGCAGAGGCACTGGCCAGGATCTTCCAATCCTTTTTGGATATGGGAGTGATGACAGTGCACTGGAGGATTGTAAATATTACACCCTGTTTAAAATAGGAGAAATGGAGTAAACCTTGTATTTACTGACCAGTCAGTGTGACATCACCAGTGGGGAAATTTCAACCCTAAACCTGGATAAAGAAAACTGCTGTATTGAAAAGCAAGGGTTTATAAATGTCAACTACCATGAACATGTCAAAGGCAAATTGTATCTAACAAACTTGAAGGATTTATTTGATGAAGCATTGGAGGGAATTGATGAGGCTGTCACAGATGGTGTTATGTATATAAACTTTCAAAAGGCGTTTGATCAAGTGTCATTTAATAGACTTCTTAGGAAAACGGAACTCAATGGATCAAAGGGGCAGTGGTTGTGTGAACATCCAATTGGCTAAGGCACAGAAAATATATTGTTTGTCAGGCTGTGGAGAAGTATACAGTGCTGTTCCGAAGACATCAATAACAAAAACATATATTTATATACGAACATACTAATTAGGAGCAGGAGTAGACCACTCGACGCTTCGAGCCTGCTCCACCATTCAATGAGTTCCTGGCTGAACTGATTACTTCACATTTCCAGCTACCCCCGGTAACCTTTCACCCCTTTGCATACCAAGAATCTATCCAGCTCTGCATTAAAAATACTCTGCTTCCACTGTCATTTGAGGAAGACTTTCGACCCTCTGAGAGGGAACACCTCTCCTCATCTCTGTTTTAATGGGTGACCCCTTATTTTTAAACAATGGCGTCTTCCCCTCTCTGTCACTGAATGATCTGTACTTAACAAATGACTCAGTTTTATGCCTTATGCCCCCACCTCTAATAATTCCAGGCATGGCATGACATTGAGTTCTTTTCCATCGCCAAGGCCTCCTGCTCACTTCTTTGACCAGCAGTCCTCCCCCCGACCAGTGGGCCCACTCACCCACCTCAAGTATTCTCCCTCCACCTGGACATCCCCCTCTGGCTTCTTACCCACTCTTGATCTTTTCATTGAGAACTGTCGGTGAGACATCAGCCATCTCAATTTCTCTGCCCACTCACTCATTTTAACCTGCCCCCCTCTGAAATTGCCACACTCCGTTCTCTCAGGTCTAATCCCGACATTGTGAACAAATCTGCAGACAATGGTGGTGCTGTTGTTGTCTGGCGTACTGCCCACTACCTTGCAGATGCTGAACGCCAACTCTGAAACACTTCTTTCTATCTCCCTCTGGACCATGATCCCGCCACAGAACATCAAGCTACTGTTCACAGGACTGTCACTAACCTCATCTCCTCTGGGGATCTTCCCTCTGCAGCTTCCAACCTCACAGTCCCACAGCCCCGGACAGCTCGCTTCTACCTCTTCCCCAAAATCCGCAAACAGGGCTTTCCTGGTCGACACATTGTTTCAGCCTGCACCTGCCTCACTGAACTTATTTCTTCCAATCGTGACTCGATTTTTTCCCCCTGGACCAGTCTCTTTCCACTTACATCTGTGACTCTTCGGACCCTCTACGTCATTTTGAAAATTTTCAGTTTCTTGGCCCTAAAAGCCTCCTCTTGACTATGGACGTCCAATCTCTCTGCAGCTCCTATCCCCCACCAGGGCGGTCTTAGGGTTCTCGGCTTCTTCCTCGAACAGAGGCCCAAGCGGTCCCCATGCACTTCCACATTCCTCCACCTGGCTGAACCTGTTCTCACATTGAACAACTTCTCCTTCAACTCCACTCACTTCATCGAGTCCAAGTTAGACAGCATAAAAACAGATCCTGTGGCCCATCGCATTGGTTGATGGCCATTGAGCACCTATTTATTTTATTCCTATTTTCCAACACTTGGTCCGTAGTCTTGTGTGCTCTGGCGTTTCAAGTGCTCATCTAAATACTTCTTAAATGTTGTGAGGGTTCCTGCTTCCACGTCCACTTCAGGCAGTGTGGTCCAGAGTCCAACCACTCTCTGGGTGAATTTATTTTCCTCAAATCCCCTCTAAAACGCCTGCCCCTTACCTTAAATCTATGCCCCCTGGTTATTGACCCCTCCGCTCAGGGAAATGGTCTATTCCTATCTACACTATCTATGCCCCTCATAATTTTGTATACCTCAATCAGGTCCCCAATCAGCCTTCTCTGCTCTAAGCAAAACAACACTAGCCTTTTCACTCCCTCTTCATAGCTGAAATGCTGCAGCCCAGGCAACATCCTGGTGAATCTCCTCTACACCTTCTCCAGTGCAATCACATCCTTCCTATAGTGTGGTGCCCCGAACTGTACACAGTACTCCAGCTGTGGCCTAACTAGTGTTTTATACAGCTCCATCATAACCTCCCTGCTCTTATATTCTATGCCTCGGCTAATAAAGACAATTATCCCGTATTCCTCCCTAACGACCTTATCTACCTGTGCTGCTCCCTTCATTGATCTATGGACAAGTACACCAAGATCCCTCTGACCCTCTGTACATCCTAGGGTCCTACCATCCATTGTATATTCCCTTGCCTTGTTCGTCCTACCAAAAGGCATCACCTCACACTTCTCAGGATTAAATTCCATTTGCCACCGCTCCGTCCATCTTACCAGCCCATCTATATCTGCCACCTCCAGCGTGATGCCACTACTAAATGCACCTACCCCTCCCCTCCCCGGTCAGCATTCCAAAGGGATTCTTCCCTCCGTGAAAGCCTGGTCCACTCCTCCATCACACCAGGCACCTTGCCTCCTTCCCAGGACACCTTCTCCTGCAATCACTTGAGGTGTAATACCTGCCCTTTTACCTCCTCACTGCTCACTATCCAAGGCCCCAAACACACCTTTCATGTGAAGCAGCGATTTATTAGTCCTTCTTTCAATTTAGTTTAGTGTATTTGCTGTTCACAATGCAGTCTCCACTACATTAAGGATGGGCAATAAATGCCGTCCTAGCCAGCAACGCCCACATCCCATGAACGATTAAAAAAAAACATTGGGAAGACCAAATACAGATTGGGTGACCGCTTTGTGGAACCTGTCCATTCATTCCACAAGCACGACCCCGATCTTCTGATCATTAACTCTGCTTCTCTCTCCACAGATGCTGCCAGACAAGCTGAGTATTTACAGCATTTTCTGTTATTTTAGATATGAATGGAACCTCACCAAATAGAAGTCAATGGGAATCAGGGGGAAATCTCTCCGCTGGTTGGAGTCATATCTAGCACAATGGAAGATGGTTGTGGTTGTTGGAGGTCAATCATCTGAGCTCCAGGACATGACTGCAGGAGTTCCTCAGGGTAGTGTCCTAGGCCCAACCATCTTCAGCTGCTTCATCAATGACCCTCTTCAATCATAAGGTCAGAAGTGGGAAAGTTCACTGATGACTGTACAATGATGATCACTATTCACAACTGCTCTGATACTGAAGGCAGACATATGCAGCAAGACCTAGACAACATTCAGGCTTGAGCTGATAAGTGGCAAGTAATATTCATGCCACAAAAGTGGCAGGAAATGATAATTTCTAATAAAAGAGATTCTAACCATCTCCCCTTGACAATCAATGGCATTACCATGGCTGAATCCCCCACCATCAACATCTTAGGGCCTACCATTGACCAGAAACTGAATTGAAACTACAAGAGCAGGTCAGAGTCTAGGAATCCTGCGGCAAGTGACTCACCCCCTGACTCGCCAAAGCCTGTCCACCAGCTATAAGGCACAAGTCAGGAGTGTGATGGAATACTCTTCACTTGCCTGGATGGGCGCAGCTCCAACAACACTCCAGGAGTTCAACACCATCCAGGACAAAGCAGCCTGCTTGATTTTTGTGATTGGGGTGGCATTCACTCCCTCCACCACCAGCACACAGGGGCAGCAGTGTGTACCATCGACAAGATGCACTGCAACAACGCACCAAGGCTCCTTAGACAGCAGCTTCCAAACCTACGACCTCTACCAACTAGAAGGACAAGGGCAACAATGCATGGGAACACCACCACCTGCAAGTTCCCCTCCAAGTGACACACCATCCTGATTTGGAACTATATCGCCGTTCCTTCACTATCGCTGGGTCAAAATCCTGAACTCAGTTCCTAACAGCACTGTGGGTGTACCCGCATCGGATGGACTGCAGCAGATCAAGAAGGCAGCTCACCACCACCTTCTCAAGGGCAATTAGGGATGGACAATAAATGCTGGCCTAGACAGCGATGCCCACATTCCATGAATTAATAAAAAGGTAACAGCAGTTCCTTCCAGCTGGACGAAAGTGGAGAGCTGTGGGAGGACGATGGTGCAACCAACATTGTAACAGGCTGCAGTAAGTTTGTGAAGGATAAGGAGGGATAGTTTGTCTTTGTAACAGTCACACAGCATGTCATTTTTAACAATTTTATCTACTTGTCCTGCCATTGCACTATTCACATGCATCCACTCTGTTGCTACACCCCCATTAAAATTACACCCTTTATTTTCCATTGCCTCTCCTCTCCGTCCTATGTAAAAGTATCAATTTGCGCTTCTGTTAAAGTTTATCTGCCACGTGTCCGTCCATTCCACCAACCTCTCTATATCCACTTGAAGTCTGTCACTATCATCCTCACTGTGCAATGCATTTCTAAGTTTTGTGCCAAGTGTAAAGTTTGAAATTGTTCCATTTACACTCAAGTCCAAGTGTTTAATATATATCATGAAAAGTAGCAGACCTAGTAACGACCCCTGGGGAAACTTCCTCCAGTCTAAAAACAACCTTTCACCCACTCTCTCCGCTTCCTGTCATGCAGACAACTTTGTCCCTTTTATTCCATGGGCTTTATCTTTACTGACAAGCCTGTTAAGTGACACTTCATCAAATGCTGTTTGGAAGTAATGGGGAACAAAGAAATGGAAGACCAATTAAATACACACTTTGGTTCTGTCTTCACAAAGGAGAACACAAATTACCTCCCAGTAATGTTGGGGAATATAGGGTCCAGTAAGAAGGAGGGACTGTATGAAATCAGAATTGGTAGAGAAATGGTGTTAGGGAAATTGATGGGATTGAAGGCCGATAAACCCCCAGGGCCTGATAATCTACATCCCAGAGTACTTAAGGAAGTGACTCTAGAAATAGTAGATGCATTGCTGGTCATTCTTCAAAATTCTATAGACTCTGGAAGAGTTCCAATGGATTGCAGGTTAGCTAATGTAACTCCACTGTTTAAAAAAGGAGGTAGAGACACAACAGGGAATTATTGACCAATTAGGCTGACATAAGTAGTGGGGAAAATGCTAGAGTACATTATAAAATATGTAATAACAGAGCACATGCAAAACAATGACAGGATCGGACAAAGTCAATATGGATTTACGAAAGGGAAATCATGCTTGGCAAATCTACTGGGATTTTCTGAGGATGTAACTCAAAGAATAGAAAAGAGAGAACGAGTGGATGCGATGTATTTGGACTTTCAGAAGGATTTTGATACGATCCCACGTAAGAAATTAGCGTGCAAAATTAAAGCACATGGGATTCAATGAAGAGTGTAAGAGGGCATGCCAGGAGCAGTACCAGGCATACCTCAAAACTAGGTGTCAACCTGGTGAAGCTACAACCCAGGACTACTTGAATGCCAAACTGCATAAGCAGCATGCGATAGGCAGAGCTAAGCGATCCCATAACCAACGGATCAGATCGAAGCTCTGCAGTCCTACCACATCTAGCCGCGAATGGTGGTGGATAATTAAGCAACTAACTGGAGGAGGTGGCTCCACAAATATCACCACCATCAATGATGGGGGAGCCCAGCACATCAGTGCAAAAGATAAGGCTGAAGCATTTGCAATAATCTTCAGCCAGAAGTGCCGAGTTGATGATCCATCTCGGCCTCCTCCTGAACTCCCCAGCATCACAGATGCCAGACGTCAGCCAATTCGATTCACTCTGTGTGATATAAAGAAACGACTGAAGGGACTGGATACTGCAAAGGATATGGGCCCGGGCAATATTCCAGCAATAGTACTGAAGACCTGTGCTCCAGAATTTGTAGCTCCCCGAGCCAAGTTGTTCCAGTACAGCTACAACACTGGCATCTACCCGGCAATATGGAAAATTACCCAGGTAAGTCTTGCACACAAAAAGCAGGACAAGTCCAACCCGGCCAATTACCGCCCCATCAGTCCACTGTCAATCATCAGTAAAGTGATGGAAGGTGTCATCGACAATGCCATCAAGTGGCACATGCTTCGCAATAACCTGCTCAGTGATGCTCAGTTTGAGTTCCACCAGGGCCACTCAGGTCCTGACCTCATTACAGCCTTGGTTCAAACATGAACAAAAGAGCTAAACAAGAGGTGAGGTGAGAGTGTCTGCCCTTGACATCAAGGCAGCATTTGACCGAATATGGTGTCAAGCAGCCCTAGCAAAACGGAAGTCAATGGGAACTAGGGGGGAAACACTCCGCTGGCTGGAGTCATAACTAGCGCAAAGGAAGATGGTTGTGGTTGTTGGAGGTCAATCATCCGAGCTCCAGGACATCACTGCAGGGGGACCTCAAGGTAGTGTCCTAGGCCCAAACATCTTCAGCTGCTTCATCAATGACCTTCCTTCAAGCATGAGGTCAGAAGTGGGGATGTTCGCTGATGAATATTTTGTTTGATAAGGTTCCCCACTGCAGGCTATTGCAGAAAATACGGAAGTATGGGGTTGAAGGTGATTTAGAGCTTTGGATCAGAAATTGGCTAGCTGAAAGAAGACAGAGGGTGGTGGTTGATGGCAAATGTTCATCCTGGAGTTTAGTTACTAGTGGTGTACCGCAAGGTTCTGTTTTGGGGCCACTGCTGTTTGTCATTTTTATAAATGACCTGGATGAGGGTGTAGAAGGGTGGGTTAGTAAATTTGCGGATGACACGAAGGTCGGTGGAGTTGTGGATAGTGTCGAAGGGTGTTGTAGGGTACAGAGGGACATAGATAGGCTGCAGAGCTGGACTGAGAGATGGCAAATGGAGTTTAATGCGGAGAAGTGTGAGGTGATTCACTTTGGAAGGAGTAACAGCAATGCAGAGTACTGGGCTAATGGGAAGATTCTTGGTAGTGTAGATGAGCAGAGAGATCTGGGTGTCCAGGTACATAAATCCCTGAAAGTTGCTACCCAGGTTAATAGGGCTGTTAAGAAGGCATTAGTGTGTTAGCTTTTATTAGTAGGGGGATCGAGTTTCGGAGCCACGAGGTCATGATGCAGCTGTACAAAACTCTGGTGAGGCCGCACCTTGAGTATTGCGTGCAGTTCTGGTCACCGCATTATAGAAAGGATGTGGAAGCTTTGGAAAGGTTGCAGTGGAGATTTACTAGGATGTTGCCTGGTATGGAAGGAAGGTCTTACGAGTAAAGGCTGAGGGACTTGGGGTTGTTTTCGTTAGAGAGAAGGCGGAGGAGAGGTGACTTAATAGAGACATACAAGATAATCAGAGGGTTAGATAGGGTGGATAGTGAGAGTCTTTTTCCTCGGATGATGATGGCAAACACGAGGGGACATAGCTTTAAGTTGAGGGGTGAAAGATATAGGACAGAAGTCAGAGGTAGTTTCTTTACGCAGAGAGTAGTCGGGGCGTGGAACGCCCTGCCTGCAACAGTAGTAGACTCGCCAACTTTAAGGGCATTTAAGTGGTCATTGGATAGACATATGGATGAAAATGGAATAGTGTAGGTCAGATGATCGGCGCAACATCGAGGGCCGAAGGGCCTGTACTGCGCTGTAATGTTCTAATGTTCTAATGTTCTAATGTTTCCACAATGCTGAGCACTATTCGTGACATATCAGATACTGAAGCAGTCTGTGTAGAAATGCAGCAAGACCTGGACTGTATCCAGGCTTGGGCTGGTAGGTGGCAAGTAACATTCACCCCACACAAGTGCCAGGCAATGACCATCTCCAACAAGAGAGAATCTAACCATCTCCCCTTGTCATTCAATGCCATTACCATCGCTGAATTCCCCATTATCAACATCCTAGGGACTACCATTGACCAGAAACAAAACTGGAGTAGCCATATAAATACCGTGGCTACAAGAGCAGGTCAGAGGACAGGGATATTGCGGCGACTAACTCACCTCCTGACTCCCCAAAGCCTGTCCACCATCTACAAGGCACAAGGCAGGTGTGTGATGGAATACTCTCCACTTGTCTGGATGGGTGAAGCTCCAACAACACTCAAGAAGCTCGACACCATCCAGTTGCACATGATTGGCACCCCATCAACAAACATTCACTCCTTCCACCACCGACGCACAGTGGCAGCAGTGTATACCATCCACAAGATGCACTGCAGAAACTCACCAAGGCTCCTTAAACAGCACCTTCCAACCCGCGACCTCCACCATATAGAAGGACAAGGGCAGCAAATGCATGGTAACACCACCACCTGCAAGTTCGCCTCCAAGTCACACACCATCCTGACTTGGAACTATATCGCCATTCCTTCACTGTCTCTGGGTCCAAATCCTGGAAATCCCTTCCTAACAGCACTGTGGGTGTACCTACCTAACATGGACTGCAGCAGTTCAATAAGGCAGCTCACAATAATCTTCTCAAGGGCAATTAGGGATGGGTAATAAATGCTGGACGAGCCAGCGACGTCCACATCCCATGAATGAATAAAATAAAATAGCCCTGAGCAAGAAGGGAGAGTTGTAAACGCAGGTGCTCCTCCTTCGGCCAGAGCAGACGGTGCTGAGAACAGGAGTGTCGCCAAACGCCTGTGTGTTTCCATTGTAACAAGGCCCATCACCTCCGAGCTGACTGCTGGACGTTCCAGTGAAAAGCTGGAGGATTAATCAGGATACACCTGACCAGTGCAGGAAAAGGAGCCCTGATGGGAAACACAGAATACCAGGCTGTGACTTTAAATGTGGCAGTAAGATCCAGTATGTCCACCACTCAGAGTGCTGGAAAATTTAACAAAATCCCTGAGAGATACCAGGATTTTGTATCCTACAGAAAAGTGACCCCATACCCCTCGAATGAGGCAAGTAAGCCCAAAGCCATACTTGGGATACAGGGGCCACCCATTCCCTCCTGCTGGGAAAATGCATGAACTTTCCCCTAGAGATGGCATCGAACGCTCAGGTATTAGTAAACAGTTTCAGGGGGAAGGTAAATGCCCAGGACTCTATATTGGGTACACATGGAGTGCAGCTTTGTTTCAGGACTGGTAACCCTGGGGATTGTCCCTAGTTTACCTATGGACAGGGTCGACCTGTGCCTGGGTAATGATCTGGTAAGGGTGAAGGTGGTAGCTTACCCAGTGGTTTTAGAGAGAATGAAATAGATCAGGCAGACAGAGCAGTTACAGGAGAAGGCCACTGACATTTTTCCTGCCTTTGTGTTGTGATGGTCCATGCTCAAACAAGCTCCGTCACAGGAGGATGAACTGACACTGCAGACTGATGACACTCCTATCTCGTTATCTGAAACCTTCTTTGGGAAGTTAGAGGACAAAAAGAATGTGTTAAATATATCTTCCTTGGTCGAGGCTGAGCAAGCTGACCCAATGTTTAATAAGTTAGCAAAGACTGTCTAAAGTTAAACAGAAGCAGAGGGAGTTCCAGAGTGTGATTATTTAAAGAATCAGGTGCTGATGAGGAAGTGGAGACCTCCGTAGAGACCTGCGGATGAAGAGTGGACAGTGGTTCACCAAATTTTCTGCCAAGGTAACATAAGTAAATACTGAGAATAACCCAGGAATTCCAATGGCTGGACATGTCGGCATCAGAAAAACCCAAGCCTGCATAAGACAGCAGTTTGACTGGCCACAACTCTACAAAGATGTGGTGGAGTTTTGTAAAACTGTTCACATGTGCCAGATTGTGGGGAAGCCCCAACTTGCAATAAAAAGTGCACCCCTAATTCCCAAACCAGCTTTTGGGGAACGCTTCAACAGAATGCTGGTGGACTGTGTGGGACTCCTGCCGAAAACAAAAGGAGTCAAGCAGTATCTTCTCACCATTATGGATGTGGAGAGGACATTCCACGGAAGAACTATCTCTGCCGAATTGGTGGAGGGGCTAAAACAATTCTTTACCCAGATGGGCTGCCTGCTGAGATCCAGTTGGATCAGTGCACAAATTTCATTGTATTAGGGATGATACCTCGTAACAATTAACCAAGATATTGCCCCTGTGGATTAGGAATGACATGTAACTTAAAAATTAAGTGGGATATTTTAGACACTGTTTTAGTTATCATGTCCAATTTAACAATTAAATAGAATATTATACATTGTGTAATAGTGATGACATCTAATTTAACAATTAACTGGAATATTATCCCCTGTGTATTAGTGATGACATCTAATTTAACAATTAACCAGAATATTATCCCCTGTGTATTAGTGATGACATCTAATTTAACAATTAACTGGAATATTATCACCTGTGTTTTAGTGATGACATCTAATTTAACAATTAACTGGAATATTATCACCTGTGTATTAGTGATGACATCTAATTTAACAATTAACTGGAATATTATCACCTGTGTATTAGTGATGATATCTAATTTAACAATTAACTGGAATATTATCCCCTGTGTATTAGTGATGATATCTAATTTAACAATTAACTGGAATATTATCACCTGTGTATTAGTGATGATATCTAATTTAACAATTAACTGGAATATTATCCCCTGTGTATTAGTGATGATATCTAATTTAACAATTAACTGGAATATTATCACCTGTGTATTAGTGATGATATCTAATTTAACAATTTACTGGAATATTATCACCTGTGTATTAGTGATGTCATCTAATTTAACATTTAACTGGAATATTGTCACCTGTGTATTAGTGATGTCATCTAATTTAACATTTAACTGGAATATTATCACCTGTGTATTAGTGATGATATCTAATTTAACAATTAACTGGAATATTATCACCTGTGTATTAGTGATGATATCTAATTTAACAATTAACTGGAATATTATCACCTGTGTATCAGTGATGACATCTAATTTAACAATTAACCCGAACATTATCACCTGTGTATTAGTGATGATATCTAATTTAACAATTAACTGGAATATTATCACCTGTGTATTAGTGATGACATCTAATTTAACAATTAACTGGAATATTATCACCTGTGTATTAGTGATGACATCTCATTTAACAATTAACTGGAGTATTATTACCTGTGTATTAGTGATGACATCTAATTTAACAATTAACTGGAATATTATCCCCTGTGTATTAGTGATGACATCTAATTTAACAATTAACTGGAATATTATCCCCTGTGTATTAGTGATGACATCTAATTTAACAATTAACTGGAATATTATCACCTGTGTATTAGTGATGCCATCTTATTTAACAATTAACTGGAATATTATCACCTGTGTATTAGTGATGATATCTAATTTAACAATTAACTGGAATATTATCACCTCTGTATTCGTGATGACATCTAATTTAACAATTAACTGGAATATTATCCCCTGTGTATTAGTGATGATATCTAATTTAACAATTTACTGGAATATTATCCCCTGTGTATTAGTGATGACATCTAATTTAACAATTAACTGGAATATTATCACCTGTGTATTAGTGATGACATCTAATTTAACAATTAACTGGAATATTATCACCTGTGTATTAGTGATGACATCTAATTTAACAATTAACTGGAATATTATCACCTGCGTATTAGTGATGATATCTAATTTAACAATTAACTGGAATATTATCACCTGTGTATTAGTGATGATATCTAATTTAACAATTAACTGGAATATAATCACCTGTGTATTAGTGATGATATCTAATTTAACAATTAACTGGAATATTTTCACCTGTGTAATAAACGAATGAATGATAAGAGTTAGAACAGGGCCAATCAAGGATAGTAGTGGGAAGTTGTGTGCGGAATCAGAGGAGATAGGGGAAGCGTTAAATGAATATTTTTCGTCAGTATTTACAGTAGAGAAAGAAAATGTTGCCGAGGAGATTACTGAGATACAGCCTACTAGGCTAGATGGGATTGAGATTCACAAGGAGGAGGTGTTAGCAATTTTGGAAAGAGTGAAAATAGATAAGTCCCCTGGGCCAGATGGGATTTATCCTAGGATTCTCTGGGAAGCCAGGGAGGAGATTGCAGAGCCGTTGTTGTTGATATTTAAGTCGTCATTGTCGACAGGAGTAGTGCCGGAGGACTGGAGGATAGCAAATGTTGTCCCCTTGTTCAAGAAGGGGAGTAGAGACAGCCCTGGTAATTATAGACCTGTGAGCCTTACTTCGGTTGTGGGTAAAATGTTGGAAAAGGTTATAAGAGACAGGATTTATAATCATCTTGAAAAGAATAAGTTCATTTGCGATAGTCAGCACGGTTTTGTGAAAGGTAGGTCGTGCCTCACAAACCTTATTGAGTTTTTCGAGAAGGTGACCAAACAGGTGGATGAGGGTAAAGCCGTGGATGTGGTGTATATGGATTTCAGTAAGGCGTTTGATAAGGTTCCCCACGGTAGGCTATTGCAGAAAATACGCAAGTATGGGGTTGAAGGTGATTTAGAGCTTTGGATCAGAAATTGGCTAGCTGAAAGAAGACAGAGGGTGGTGGTTGATGGCAAATGTTCATCCTGGAGTTTAGTTACTAGTGGTGTACCGCAAGGTTCTGTTTTGGGGCCACTGCTGTTTGTCATTTTTATAAACGACCTGGATGAGGGTGTAGAAGGGTGGGTTAGTAAATTTGCGGATGACACGAAGGTCGGTGGAGTTGTGGATAGTGTCGAAGGGTGTTGTAGGGTACAGAGGGACATAGATAGGCTGCAGAGCTGGGCTGAGAGATGGCAAATGGAGTTTAATGCGGAGAAGTGTGAGGTGATTCACTTTGGAAGGAGTAACAGCAATGCAGAGTACTGGGCTAATGGGAAGATTCTTGGTAGTGTAGATGAGCAGAGAGATCTTGGTATCCAGGTACATAAATCCCTGAAAGTTGCTACCCAGGTTAATAGGGCTGTTAAGAAGGCATATGGTGTGTTAGCCTTTATTAGTAGGGGGATCGAGTTTCAGAGCCACGGGGTCATGATGCAGCTGTACAAAACTCTGGTGAGGCCGCACCTGGAGTATTGCGTGCAGTTCTGGTCACCGCATTATAGGAAGGATGTCGAAGCTTTGGAAAGGGTGCAGAGGAGATTTACCAGGATGTTGCCTGGTATGGAAGGAAGGTCTTACGAGGAAAGGCTGAGGGACTTGGGGTTGTTTTCGTTAGAGAGAAGGAGGAGGAGAGGTGACTTAATAGAGACATACAAGATAATCAGAGGGTTAGATAGGGTGGATAGTGAGAGTCTTTTTCCTCGGATGAGGATGGCAAACACGAGGGGACATAGCTTTAAGTTGAGGGGTGAAAGATATAGGACAGATGTCAGAGGTAGTTTCTTTACGCAGAGAGTAGTAGGGGCGTGGAACGCCCTGCCTGCAACAGTAGTAGACTCGCCAACTTTAAGGGCATTTAAGTGGTCATTGGATAGACATATGGATGTAAATGGAATAGTGTAGGTCAGATGATCGGCGCAACATCGAGGGCCGAAGGGCCTGTACTGCGCTGTAATATTCTAATTCTAATTCTATCACCTGTGTATTAGTGATGATATCTAATTTAACAATTAACTGGAATATTAGCACCTGTGTATTAGTGATGACATCTAATTTAATAATTAACTGGAATATTATCACCTGTTTATTAGTGATGACATCTAATTTAACAATTAACCGGAATATTATCACCTGTGTATTAGTGATGACATCTAATTTAACAATTAACTGGAATATTATCACCTGTGTATTAGTGATGATATCTAATTTAACAATTAACTGGAATATTATCACCTGTGTATTAGTGATGATATCTAATTTAACAATTAACTGGAATATTATCCCCTGTGTATTAGTGATGATATCTAATTTAACAATTAACCCGAATATTATCACCTGTGTATTAGTGATGACATCTAATTTAACAATTAAATGGAATATTATCACCTGTGTATTAGTGATGACATCTTAATTAATAATTAACTGGAATATTATCACCTGTGTATTAGTGATGACATCTCCTTTAACAATTAACTGGAATATTATCACCTGTGTATTAGTGATGACATCTAATTTAACAATTAACTGGAATATTATCCCCTGTGTATTAGTGATGACATCTAATTTAACAATTAACTCGAATATTATCACCTGTGTATTAGTGATGACATCTTATTTAACAATTAACTGGAATATTATCACCTGTGTATTAGTGATGACATCTAATTTAACAATTAACTGGAATATTATCCCCTGTGTATTAGTGATGACATCTAATTTAACAATTAACTGGAATATTATCCCATGTGTATTAGTGATGACATCTAATTTAACAATTAACTGGAATATTATCACCTGTGTATTAGTGATGATATCTAATTTAACAATTAACTGGAATATTATCACCTGTGTATTAGTGATGATATCTAATTTAACAATTAACTGGAATATTATCCCCTGTGTATTAGTGATGATATCTAATTTAACAATTAACTGGAATATTATCCCCTGTGTGTTAGTGATGATATCTAATTTAACAATTAACTGGAATATTATCCCCTGTGTATTAGTGATGATATCTAATTTAACAATTAACCCGAATATTATCACCTGTGTATTAGTGATGACATCTAATTTAACAATTAAATGGAATATTATCACCTGTGTATTAGTGATGACATCTAATTTAACAATTAACTGGAATATTATCACCTGTGTATTAGTGATGACATCTCCTTTAACAATTAACTGGAATATTATCACCTGTGTATTAGTGATGACATCTAATTTAACAATTAACTGGAATATTATCCCCTGTGTATTAGTGATGACATCTAATTTAACAATTAACTCGAATATTATCACCTGTGTATTAGTGATGACATCTTATTTAACAATTAACTGGAATATTATCACCTGTGTATTAGTGATGACATCTAATTTAACAATTAACTGGAATATTATCCCCTGTGTATTAGTGATGACATCTAATTTAACAATTAACTGGAATATTATCCCATGTGTATTAGTGATGACATCTAATTTAACAATTAACTGGAATATTATCACCTGTGTATTAGTGATGATATCTAATTTAACAATTAACTGGAATATTATCACCTGTTTATTAGTGATGACATCTAATTTAACAATTAACTGGAATATTATCACCTGTGTATTAGTGATGACATCTAATTTAACAATTAACTGGAATATTATCACCTGTGTATTAGTGATGATATCTAATTTAACAATTAACTGGAATATTATCAACTGTTTATTAGTGATGACATCTAATTTAACAATTAACTGGAATATTATCACCTGTGTATTAGTGATGACATCAAATTTAACAATTAACTGGAATATTATCCCCTGTGTGTTAGTGATGATATCTAATTTAACAATTAACTGGAATATTATCACCTGTGTATTAGTGATGACATCTAATTTAACAACTAACCCGAATATTATCACCTGTGTATTAGTGATGACATCTAATTTAACAATTAACTGGAATATTATCCCCTGTCTATTAGTGATGACATCTAATTTAACAATTAACTGGAATATTATCCCCTGTGTATTAGTGATGACATCTTATTTAACAATTAACTGGAATATTATCACCTGTGTATTAATGATGACATCTAATTTAACAATTAACTTGAATATTATACCCTGTGTATTAGTGATGACATCTAATTTAACAATTAACTGGAATATTATCCCCTGTGTATTAGTGATGACATCTAATTTAACAATTAACTGGAATATTATCACCTGTGTATTAGTGATGATATCTAATTTAACAATTAACTGGAATATTATCACCTGTGTATTAGTGATGACATCTAATTTAACAATTAACTGGAATATTATCACCTGTGCATTAGTGATGACATCAAATTTAACAATTAACTGGAATATTATCACCTGTGTATTAGTGATGATATCTAATCTAACAATTAACTGGAATACCATCACCTGTGTATTAGTGATGATATCTAATTTAACAATTAATTGGAATATTATCACCTGTGTATTAGTGATGACATCTTATTTAACAATTAACTGGAATATTATCACCTGTGTATTAGTGATGACATCTAATTTAACAATTAACTGGAATATTATCCCCTGTGTATTAGTGATGACATCTAATTTAACAATTAACTGGAATATTATCACCTGTGTATTAGTGATGATATCTAATTTAACAATTAACTGGAATATTATCACCTGTGTATTAGTGATGACATCAAATTTAACAATTAACTGGAATATTATCACCTGTGTATTAGTGATGATATCTAATTTAACAATTAACTGGAATACCATCACCTGTGTATTAGTGATGATATCTAATTTAACAATTAATTGGAATATTATCACCTGTGTATTAGTGATGACATCTAATTTAACAATTAACTGGAATATTATCCCCTGTGTATTAGTGATGATATCTAATTTAACAATTAACTGGAATATTATCCCCTGTGTGTTAGTGATGATATCTAATTTAACAATTAACTGGAATATTATCACCTGTGTATTAGTGATGATATCTAATTTAACAATTAACTGGAATATTATCACCTGTATATTTGTGATGACATCTAATTTAACAATTAACTGGAATATTATCACCTGTGTATTAGTGATGACATCTAATTTAACAATTAACTGGAATATTATCACCTGTGTATTAGTGATGACATCTAATTTAACAATTAACTGGAATATTATCCCCTGTGTCTTAGTGATGATATCTAATTTAACAATTAACTGGAATATTATCACCAGTGTATTAGTGATGACATCTAATTTAATAATTAACTGGAATATTATCACCTGTGTATTAGTGATGACATCTAATTTAACAATTAACGGGAATGTTATCACCTGTGTATTAGTGATGATATCTAATTTAACAATTAACTGGAATATTATCACCTATGTATTAGTGATGATATCTAATTTAACAATTAACTGGAATATTATCACCTGTGTATTAGTGATGATATCTAATTTAACAATTAACTGGAATATTATCACCTGTGTATTAGTGATGATATCTAATTTAACAATTAACTGGAATATTATCACCTGTGCATTAGTGATGACATCTAATTTAACAATTAATGGGAATGTTATCACTTGTGTATTAGTGATGATATCTAATTTAACAATTAACTGGAATATTATGACCTGTGTATTAGTGATGATATCTAATTTAACAATTAACTGGAATATTATCACCTATGTATTAGTGATGATATCTAATTTAACAATTAACTGGTATATTATCCCCTGTGCAATAGTGATGATAGCTAATTTAACAATTAACTGGAATATTATCACCTGTGTATTAGTGATGATAACTAATTTAACAATTAACTGGAATATTATCCCCTGTGTATCAGTGATGACATCTAATTTAACAATTAACCCGAATATTATCACCTGTGTATTAGTGATGACATCTTATTTAACAGTTAACTGGAATATTATCACCTGTGTATTAGTGATGACATCTAATTTAACAATTAAATGGAATATTATCCCCTGTGTATTAGTGATGATATCTAATTTAACAATTAACTGGAATATTATCCCCTGTGTATTAGTGATGACATCTAATTTAACAATTAAATGGAATATTATCACCTGTGTATTAGTGATGACATCTAATTTAACAATTAACTGGAATATTATCACCTGTGTATTAGTGATGATATCTAATTTAACAATTAACTGGAATATTATCACCTCTGTATTCGTGATGACATCTAATTTAACTATTAACTGGAATATTATCCCCTGTGTATTAGTGATGATATCTAATTTAACAATTTACTGGAATATTATCCCCTGTGTATTAGTGATGACATCTAATTTAACAATTAACTGGAATATTATCACCTGTGTATTAGTGATGACATCTAATTTAACAATTAACTGGAATATTATCACTTGTGTATTAGTGATGACATCTAATTTAACAATTAACTGGAATATTATCACCTGTGTATTAGTGATGATATCTAATTTAACAATTAACTGGAATATTATCCCCTGTGCATTAATGATGATATCTAATTTAACAATTATCTGGAATATTTTCACCTGTGTATTAGTGATGACATCTAATTTAACAATTAACTGGAATATTATCACCTGTGTATTAGTGATGATATCTAATTTAACAATTAACTGGAATATTATCACCTGTGTATTAGTGATGATATCTAATTTAACAATTAACTGGAATATTAGCACCTGTGTATTAGTGATGACATCTAATTTAATAATTAACTGGAATATTATCACCTGTTTATTAGTGATGACATCTAATTTAACAATTAACTGGAATATTATCCCCTGTGTATTAGTGATGATATCTAATTTAACAATTAACTGGAATATTATCACCTGTGTATTAGTGATGACATCTAATTTAACAATTAACCCGAATATTATCACCTGTGTATTAGTGATGACATCTAATTTAACAATTAACTGGAATATTATCCCCTGTGTATTAGTGATGACATCTAATTTAACAATTAACTGGAATATTATCACCTGTGTATTAGTGATGACATCTTAATTAACAATTAACTGGAATATTATCACCTGTGTATTAGTGATGACATCTAATTTAACAATTAACCCGAATATTATCACCTGTGTATTAGTGATGACATCTAATTTAACAATTAACTGGAATATTATCAACTGTGTATTAGTGATGACATCTAATTTAACAATTAACTGGAATATTATCACCTGTGTATTATTGATGACATCTTAATTAACAATTAACTGGAATATTATCACCTGTGTATTAGTGATGACATCTAATTTAACAATTAACTGGAATATTATCCCCTGTGTATTAGTGATGACATCTAATTTAACAATTAACTGGAATATTATCACCTGTCTATTAGTGATGATATCTAATTTAACAATTAACTGGAATATTATCACCTGTGTATTAGTGATGACATCAAATTTAACAATTAACTGGAATATTATCACCTGTGTATTAGTGATGATATCTAATTTAACAATTAATTGGAATACTATCACCTGTGTATTAGTGATGATATCTAATTTAACAATTAACTGGAATATTATCACCTGTGTATTAGTGATGACATCTAATTTAACAATTAACTGGAATATTATCCCCTGTGTATTAGTGATGATATCTAATAGAACAATTAACTGGAATATTATCCCCTGTGTGTTAGTGATAATATATAATTTAACAATTAACTGGAATATTATCACCTGTGTATTAGTGATGACATCTAATTTAACAATTAACCCGAATATTATCACCTGTGTATTAGTGATGACATCTAATTTAACAATTAACTGGAATATTATCCCGTGTATTAGGGATGACATCTAATTTAACAATTAACTGGAATATTATCCCCTGTGTATTAGTGATGACATCTAATTTAACAATTAACTGGAAAACTATCACCTGTGTATTAGTGATGACATCTAATTTAACAATTAACTGGAATATTATCACCTGTGTATTAGTGATGACATCTTATTTAACAATTAACTGGAATATTATCCCCTGTGTATTAGTGATGATATCTAATTTAACAATTAACTGGAATATTATCCCCTGTGTGTTAGTGATGATATCTAATTTAACAATTAACTGGAATATTATCACCTGTGTATTAGTGATGATATCTAATTTAACAATTAACTGGAATATTATCACCTGTGTATTAGTGATGACATCTAATTTAACAATTAACCCGAATATTATCATCTGTGTATTAGTGATGACATCTAATTTAACAATTAACTGGAATATTATCACCTGTGTATTAGTGATGACATCTAATTTAACAATTAACTGGAATATTATCACCTGTGTATTAGTGATGACATCTAATTTAACAATTAACTGGAATATTATCCCCTGTGTATTAGTGATGACATCTAATTTAACAATTAACTGGAATATTATCCCCTGTGTATTAGTGATGACATCTTATTTCACAATTAACTGGAATATTATCACCTGTGTATTCGTGATGACATCTAATTTAACAATTAACTGGAATATTATCACCTGTGTATTAGTGATGATATCTAATTTAACAATTAACTGGAATATTATCCCCTGTGTATTAGTGATGACATCTAATTTAACAATTAACTGGAATATTATCACCTGTGTATCAGTGATGATATCTAATTTAACAATTATCTGGAATATTATCACCTGTGTATCAGTGATGACATCTAATTTAACAATTAACTGGAATATTATCACCTGTGTATTATCACCTTTCATTGCAGCAGCTTTTTTCGGGAGCTGCGAGTGAGCAGCTGGGAAGCTTTGTCGGGAGCTGCGAGTGAGCAGCTGGGAAGGTCAGTTTGAAAGTAAATTTAATTTCCTTTTGTTTTTCGGCGGTGGCCAGGGGGCTGCTGGGTAAGTAAAACACTATATATTTGGGCGGTTTCTGAACCCGAGACACCACACTTGTCGTGTCTCCCACCAGCCCTCCTCTTCTAACCAAAAAAAAAAGGACTCGGTGGGGTGTTTATCAGGTAAGGCTTTTTCGATTTCTCTGGTTTTATTGTGATTGGTAAAAACTTTGCGTTCCTTTTTCATTTAACTAAGTTAAGCTTAAGATTAAAAATGGCAGGAGATCTCAGACCCGTGTCATGCTCCTCTTGCTCAATGTGGGAGCTCAGGGACACGGCTGATGTCCCTGACTCCTTCACGTGCAGGAAGTGTGTCCAACTGCAGCTCTTGTTAGACCGCATGACGGCTCTCGAGCTGCGGATGGACTCACTTTGGAGCATGCGCGATGCTGAGGAGGTCGTGGATAGCACGTTTGGTGAATTGGTCACACCGCAGATTAGGATTGCTGATGGAGAAAGGGAATGGGTGACCAAAAGGCAGAGAAAGAGCAGGAAGGCAGCGCAGGAGTCCCCTGCGGTCATCTCCCTCCAAAACAAGTATACCGTTTTGGATACTGTTGAGGGAGATGGCTCACCAGGGGAAGGCAGCAGTAGCCAGGTCCATGGCACCGTGGCTGGCTCTGCTGTTCCGAAGGGCGGGAAAAAGAGTGGAAGGGCTATAGTCGTAGGGGATTCGATTGTAAGGGGAGTAGATAGGCGGTTCTGTGGTCGAAAACGAGGCTCCCGAATGGTATGTTGCCTCCCAGGTGCACGGGTCAGGGACGTCTCAGATCGGCTGCAGAACATTCTAAAGGGGGAGGGTGAACAGCCAGTTGTCATTGTGCACATAGGCACTAATGATATAGGTAAAAAACGGGATGAGGTCCTACATGCAGAGTTTAGGGAGTTAGGAGCCAAGTTAAAAAGTAGGACCTCAAAGGTAGTAATCTCAGGATTACTACCAGTGCCACGTGATAGTCAGAGTAAAAATGAAAGAATAGTCAGGATGAATGCGTGGCTTGAGAGATGGTGCAGGAAGGAGGGGTTCAGATTTTTGGGACATTGGGACCGGTTCTGGGGGAGGTGGGACTATTACAAATTGGACGGTCTACACCTGGGCCGGACTGGAACCAATGTCCTTGGAGGTGCTTTTGCTAACGCTGTTGGGGAGGGTTTAAACTAATGTGGCAGGGGGATGGGAACCAATTGAGGTCAGTTGACAGTAAGGAGGTAGTAACAAAAGCCTGTAAGGAACTAGATAATGAAGTCAGTGTGACTAAGGGGAAGAGCAGGCAAGGAGCAGATGATGAATATAAAGGGACTGGTGGTCTGAGGTGCATTTGTTTTAATGCAAGAAGTGTAGTAGGTAAGGCAGATGAACTTAGGGCTTGGATTAGTACCTGGGAGTATGATGTTATTGCTATTACTGAGACTTGGTTGAGGGAAGGGCATGATTGGCAACTAAATATCCCAGGATATCGATGCTTCAGGCGGGATAGAGAGGGAGGTAAAAGGGGTGGAGTTGCATTACTGGTCAAAGAGGATATCACAGCTGTGCTGAAGGAGGGCACTATGGAGGACTCGAGCAGTGAGGCAATATGGACAGAACTCAGAAATAGGAAGGGTGCGGTAACAATGTTGGGGCTGTACTACAGGCCTCCCAACAGCGAGCGTGAGATAGAGGTACAAATATGTAAACAGATTATGGAAAGATGTAGGAGCAACAGGGTGGTGGTGATAGGAGATTTTAATTTTCCCAACATTGACTGGGATTCGCTTAGTGTTAGAGGTCGAGATGGAGCAGAATTTGTAAGGAGCATCCAGGAGGGTTTTCTAGAGCAGTATGTAAATAGTCCAACTCGGGAAGGGGCCATACTGGACCTGGTGTTGGGGAATGAGCCCGGCCAGGTTGTTGAAGTTTCAGTAGGGGACTACTTTGGGAATAGTGATCACAATTCCGTAAGCTTTAAAATACTCATGGACAAAGACGAGAGTGGTCCAAAAGGGAGAGTGCTAAATTGGGGGAAGGCCAACTACACCAAAATTCGGCAGGAGCTGGGAAATGTAGATTGGGAGCAGCTGTTTGAAGGTAAATCCACATGTGATATGTGGGAGGCTTTTAAAGAGAGGTTGATTAGCGTGCAGGAGAGACATGTTCCTGTGAAAATGAGGGATAGAAATGGCAAGATTAGGGAACCATGGATGACAGGTGAAATTGTAAGACTAGCTAAGAGGAAAAAGGAAGCATACATAAGGTCTAGGCGGCTGATGAAAGACGAAGCTTTGAAAGAATATCGGGAATGTAGGACCAATCTGAAACGAGGAATTAAGAGGGCTAAAAGGGGTCATGAAATATCTTTAGCAAACAGGGTTAAGGAAAATCCCAAAGCCTTTTATTCGTATATAAGGAGAAAGAGGGTAACTAGAGAAAGGATTGGCCCACTAAAGGACAAAGGAGGAATGTTATGCTTGGACTCAGAGAAAATGGGTGAGATTCTAAACGAGTACTTTGCATCGGTATTCACCGAGGAGAGGGACATGACGGATGTTGAGGTTAGGAACAGATGTTTGATTACTGTAGGTCAAGTCGGCATAAGGAGGGAGGAAGTGTTGGGTATTGTAAAGGGCATTAAGGTGGACAAGTCCCCAGGTCCGGATGGGATCTATCCCAGGTTACTGAGGGAAGCGAGAGAGGAAATAGCTGGGGCCTTAACAGATATCTTGGCAGCATCCTTAAACACGGGTGAGGTCCCGGAGGACTGGAGAATTGCTAATGTTGTCCCCTTGTTTAAGAAGGGTAGCAGGGATAATCCAGGTAATTATAGACCGGTGAGCCTGACGTCAGTGGTAGGGAAGCTGCTGGAGAAGATACTGAGGGATAGGATCTATTCCCATTTGGAAGAAAATGGGCTCATCAGTGATAGGCAACATGGTTTAGTGCAGGGAAGGTCATGTCTTACCAACTTAATAGAATTCTTTGAGGAAGTGACAAAGTTGATTGATGAGGGAAGGGCTGTCGATGTCATATACATGGACTTCAGTGAGGCGTTTGATAAGGTTCCCCATGGCAGGCTGATGGAGAAAGTGAAGGCGCTTGGGGTCCAAGGTGTACTAGCTAGATGGATAAAGAACTGGCTGGGCAACAGGAGACAGAGAGTAGCAGTAGAGGGGAGTTTCTCAAAATGGAGACGTGTGACCAGTGGTGTTTAACAGGGATCCGTGCTGGGACCACTGTTGTTTGTGATATACATTAATGATTTGGAGGAAAGTATAGGTGGACTGATTAGCAAGTTTGCAGACGACAGTAAGATTGGTGGAGTAGCAGACAGTGAAGGGGACTGTCAGAGAATACAGCAGAATATAGATAGATTAGAGAGCTGGTCAGAGAAATGGCAGATGGAGTTCAATCAGGGCAAATACGAGGTGATGCATTTTGGAAGATCCAATTCAAGAGTGAACTATACAGTAAATGGAAAAGTCCTGGGGAAAATTGATGTCCATAGAGATTTGGGTGTTCAGGTCCATTGTTCCCTGAAGGTGGCAACGCAGGTCAATAGAGTGGTCAAGAAGGCATACGGCATGCTTTCCTGGTAAACATCCTGGTAAATCTCCTCTGCACCCTCTCCAAGGCTTCCACATCCTTCCTAAAATGAGGCGACCAGAACTGCACACAGTACTCCAAATGAGGCCTTACCAAGGTCCTGTACAGCTGCATCATCACCTCACGGCTCTTAAATTCAATCCCTCTGCTAATGAACGCTAACACCCCATATGCCTTCTTCACAGCCCTATCCACTTGAGTTGCAACTTTCAATGATCTATGCACATAGACCCCAAGGTCTCTCTGCTCCTCCACATGCCCAAGAACCCTACCGTTAACCCAGTATTTTGCATTCATGTTTGTCCTTCCAAAATGGACGACCTCACACTTTTCAGGGTTAAACTCCATCTGCCACTTTTCAGCCCAGCACTGCAACCTATCCAAGTCCCTTTGCAGACGACAATAGCCCTCCTCGGTATCCACAACTCCACCAACCTTTGTATCATCTGCAAATTTACTGACCCACCCTTCGACTTCCTCATCCAAGTCGTTAATAAAAATCACAAACAGGAGAGGACCCAGAACTGATCCCTGCGGCACGCCACTGGTAACTGGGCTCCAGGCTGAGTATTTACCATCTAAGACCACTCTCTGCCTTCTATCAGTTAGCCAATTCTTAATCCAACTGGCCACATTCCCCACTATCCCATGCCTCCTGACTTTCTCCATAAGTCTACCATGGGGGACCTTATCAAATGCCTTACTAAAATCCATGTACACCACATCCACTGGTTTACCCTCATCCACTTGCTTGGTCACCTGCTCAAAGAATTCAATCAGGCTTGTGAGGCAAGACCTACCCCTCACAAAACCGTGCTGACTGTCCCGAATCAAGCAGTGTCTTTCCAGATGCTCAGAAATCCTATCCCTCAGCACCTTTTCCATCAACTTGCCTACCACCGAAGTAAGACTAACTGGCCTGTAATTCCCAGGGTTGTTCCTATTCCCTTTCTTGAACAGGGGCATAACATTTGCCACCCTCCAATCACCTGGTACCACCCCCGTCAGCAGAGAAGATGAAAAGATCATTGCCAGCGGCTCTGCAATTTCATCCCTTGCTTCCCATAACATCCTTGGATATACCCCGTCAGGCCCGGGAGACTTGTCTATCTTCAAGTTATTCAAAAACCCCAACACATCTTCCCTCCTAACGAGCACTTCCTCGAGCTTACCAGTCTGTTTCACACCGTCCTCTTCAGTAATACACCCCTTCTCATTCGTAAATACCGAAGAGAAGTACTCATTCAAAACCTCACTTATCTCTTCCGGCTCAACACACAGTCTCCCGCTATTGTCCTTGACCGGACCTATGGTCCCCATAGTCATCCTCATATTTCTGACATACGCGTAAAAGGCCTTGGGGTTTTCTTTTATCCTACCCGCCAAGCATTTTTCATGCCCTCTCTTAGCTCTCCTAATCCCTTTCTTCAGATCCTTCCTGGCCATCTTGTATCCCTCCAGAGCTATGCCTGTGCCCTTTTTCCTCAACTTTATATACGCATCCTTCTTCTTCCTAACAAGACTCTCAACCTCTCTTGTCAACCACGGTTCCCTCACATGACCATCCCTTCCCTGTCTGACAGGGACATGCTTATCAATGGCCCCTACTATCTGCTCCTTGAAAAAGTTCCACATTTCGACCGTGCCCTTCCCTGCCAGCATATGCTCCCAACTTATGCTCCTCAGTTCCTGCCTGACAGCATCATATCTACCCTTCCCCCAATTGTAAACCTTGCCCTGTTGCACATACCTATCCCTCTCCATTACCACAGTGAATGCTACAGAATTGTGATCACTATCTCCAAAGTGCTCGCCCACCAACAGCTCTATCACTTGCCCTGGTTCATTACCTAGTACCAAATCCAATATTGCCTCCCCTCTGGTCGGGCAGTCTACATACTGAGTCAGAAAAGCTTCCTGGACATACTGCACAAACACTACCCCATCCAAACTATTCGATCTAAAGAGTTGCCAATCAATATTTGGGAAGTTGAAATCCCCCATAATTACTACCCTGTGACTTCTGCTCCTTTCCAAAATCTGTTTCCCAATCTGCTCTTCCACCTCCCTGCTGCTATTGGGGGGCCTATAGAAAACTCCCATCAAGGTGACTGCTCCTTTCCTGTTCCTGACCTCAACCCACAGTGCCTCAGTCGGCAGATCCTCCTCGAAAATTCTTTCAGCAGTTGTTACACTATTTCTAACTAACAATGCCACCCCCCCCACCTCTTTTACCACCATTCCTAATCTTATGAAAACATCTATAACCAGGTACCTCCAAAAACCATTCCTCCCCCTCACCTATCCACGTTTCAGTGATGGCCACAACATCGTAGTCCCAAGTGCCCATCCACGCCTTCAATTCACTCACCTTATTCCTGATGCTTCTTGCGTTGAAGTATACGCACTTTAACCCTTCTCCGTGCCCATCTGTCCTCTGCGACAGTGCTACCTTCCCCAATACCTCACTAAACTCTTTGTCTTTCTGAGTGGACCCACTGGTCCCTGGATTACAAGTCCGGTTCCCATCCCCCTCCCAAACTAGTTTAAACCCTCCCGAACAGTACTAGCAAACCTCCCTCCCAGGATATTGGTGCCCCTCTGGTTCAGATGCAGCCCGTCCTGTTTGAACAGGTCCCATCTTCCCCAGAATGCAGTCCAATTATCCAAGAACTGGAAGCCCTCCCTCCTACACCATTCCTGCAGCCACGTGTTCAGCTGTGCTCTCTCCCTATTCCTAGCCTCACTATCACGTGGCGCCGGCAACAAACCAGAGATAACAACTCTGTCCGTCCGAGCTTTCAGCTTCCAGCCTAACTCCCTAAACTCACTTCTAACATCTGTGCCACCCTTCCTTCCTACGTCGTTGGTGCCAATGTGCACCACGACCTCTGGCTGCTCCCCCTCCCCTTTAAGGATCCTGAAGACGCGATCACAAACATCACGGACCCTGGCACCAGGGAGGCAACAAAATACTGTTTATAAAAGGCAGGAAAGGTCAAAGTTCACACAGTTGTATTGAATAGAACAAAGTTTAATATATTCTGAACTTTTCTCGGTAACCACGAGACATAGGTTTTCTGATTTGGTTACTTTGATTTTTCTTGTTCCTGACTGACAAATATTCCAAACCTCAGATCAACCCAGTTGTGGGCGGCACAGTGGCGCAGTGGTTCGCAGTGCAGCTTCACAGCTTCAGAGACACGGGTTCGATTCCGGGTACTGCCTGTGTGGAGTTTGCAAGTTCTCCCTGTGTCTGCGTGTGTTTTCTCCGGGTGCTCCGGTTTCCTCCCACAAGCCAAAAGACTTGCAGGTTGGTAGGTAAATTGGCCATTATAAATTTCCACTAGTATAGGTAGGTGGTCGGGAAATATAGGGACAGGTGGGGATGTTTGGTGGGAATGTCGGATTAGTCTAAATGTGTGGTTGATGTTCGGCACAGACTCGGTGGGCCGAAGGGCCTGTTTCAGTGCTGTATCGAAGATCTAATCTCCCTCTTGCGTCATGTCCCAGTCTCGTTTAAAAGCAACACATAATGACACAAAAACTCTGCAACACGTCACACGTTCCTTCAGTGAGATTAATGTCAAGCTGTTTTCCAGGTTGAATGGAACGGTGAACAAATTTCTATCAAAGAAGTTACCTTTGAAATATCAGGACTGAATTTCTGGACAAGGAGGAACAGCCATTCCAAACTCACATCCTTCACAAAGGTTGTTTTCTCCTGTGACTGAAATTCATCATGTAACTTGAATTAGGAGTTCAAGCTCACAAGACACAGATGTGAACTTCTAATGCATGTTGTTAATAATGACATAAGGTTCTGCTGGGAGTTGAACCCAGGATCTCCTATTTAATAGGCAGGTGTTTTAGCCAACTAAGCTACAGAACCAAATAACAAATGTTTCTACAGTTGAAATCAGAAGAGGGCACTATATTCTCATCCCATTTCTCCACTGGTCACAACATATTTTAAACATTTCTCACTTCCTGAAACAGTCAATCATATACTCTATTTTTCTCTGTACTGAGAATGAATGTTTTGGAAGAAAATACATACATTCAATTGTTTCTGAAAGGTTACAGAACACAACATATGAGTAATATTCCCCATTGCTTTCTCAGCACTGATGGATTGTGAAGCGGGAGACAGCCAGAAGTCCCACTGAGCCACACTGACCCTGAGCTGAGAAAGAAATGTGATAAAGTTCAATCTCTCACAGCGAGATGCTGCAGAGAGAGGAGTCCCGAATCAAAGTGAGACTTTCTCATACTGTTGTTGAATTTCATGTCACACACTCCTTGTACTCTCTGCTAATGAAGCCCCCCAAAAAGGGAAAAACAGAATGGCACTCAAACTCACAACCCTGAGATTAAAAGTCTCATGTTCGACTGACTGAACTGTCACTTCTACTCAGTCTCTTATTGGATGGATGCAACTGTATGCTCCAATGCAGGAGCAGCTTTCAAATCCTCCCATGGATCCACATGTCAGTCTGAGTTACATGTTGTAGACTTAAGCAAAGGAAATCTGCTCCGTTCCAAAACTATCCGTGAGTTGAAGCTGATTACGATCAACATCATCAGAGGTCAGAACTACCTGGTGAAAGAAAACACCCCGAAGAAGGATCCACGATTCTTCAAACGCATCAAAAAAGTGAAAAACCAATAAATCCATGAGTTAATCCAAACCAAACAACAGAAACACAGAATAATTCCATTCCATACCAGATACTAGTCGTGTTGTTCCTGTATCCAGCTCTCAGTTACTGCTCCACCTTCATACACCCCCTTGGTGATCTGTACATTTTGTTCATTTCAATTTTGTCGACAGGCTCTTTGAATCCAGTTTTCTGGTCCTCAAACAGGCTCCGCATGAAAGTCAATTCCGCCTGCTGTCAGGCTGCAACCGATCGATGACCTTCAACTAAAAATGCAAAAGAGAACGGGCTCGTCCGGGAGTTGAACCCAGGACCTCTCGCATATCAACCAACTGTCTACCCAAAGCAAGAATCATACCTCTAGACCAACAAGCCACTTACAATACATGTATGTTTAGCTTCTGTGGAAAAGCTGTTCATCCATTTTTTTTCAGATCAAAGCAACATCCTGTAAATGCTGAAATCATGACAGAAAGTGTTGGAAATGTTCAACAACTCTGGCAGCATCTGTGGAGAGAGAAACACAGTTAACGTTTCAGGGTGTTCACCTTTTGTCTCAGCCATCCTTTCAGACTGCTTCTGTCCATCCAATCTCACTTTCTATTCTATCCACATTCTAACCATTCACTACATAATTACATTTTTCATGAATTCCTCATTTCTTTTATGAATGACAATTTCGTATTTCCGGCCCTTGCTTCGGACACCACCACAAGTGGAATCATGTCTCCATCTACCCAATCAAACCACTTCGCTATTTCCTCACATTGCAATGTTTCTTTAACCCTGACAGACGATGGAGTTTCTGCCGCTTGATTGCAGTTCTTGTTTCCTGCCAGTAGATGTCACCTCACTCCAATACAGTGAAGTTTACAAATCTGAGAGAGACACAACAGGAAATAATTGTTCACATGATAGTGAATGTGTGGGATTTCGAAACACGAGGAGTGGAGACGAGTTATTATTGCATTTTGTCAAAACAAACATAACTTATAATGTTGTGTTAAATCCATCACTCTGTTTTCTTGACTCTGCGAGTGACCTGGAGTCATTGAGTCACTGAGTCATTTGCGGGATAAAAGGAGGCCATTCGCCCCATCGAATCCATGGCGGCTCTCCAGGGAACGATCCAGTCAGTCCCACTCGAATGCTCGATCCCCGTAGCCCTGTAAATTTATTTCCTTCAAGGGCCCATCCAAATTCCTTTTGTAATCATCGATTGTTTCCACTTCCATCACCCTCATGGGCAGCGAGTTGCAGATCATTACCAATCACTGTGTAAAAAAGGTTCTTCCGCACATTCCCCCTGCATCTCTTGCCCAAAACATTCAATCTGTGTCCCTAGTCCTTGTACCAATAGTTAATGGGAACAATTTTTCCTTGCCAACTTATCTAAAACTGTCATAGCCTTATACACCTCTATCAATTCTCCCCTCAATCTCCTTTGATACAGGCAGAACAACCCTAGCTTTTCCAGCCTAACCTTGAAACTATAATCCTCCATACCTGGAACCATTCTGGTAAATCTCCTCTGCATCCTCTCAAGGGTCCGCACATTCTTTCTAAAGTGTGGTGAGCAGAACTGGACACAACACTCCAATTGGGGCCAAACCAGAGCTTTATAATGGTTCAGCATAATTCCCCTGCTTTTGTACTCAATGCCTCTATTTATAAAGCCCAAGATCCCATCTACTTTGCTAACCACTCTCGCAATATGTCTTGCCAACTTCAAAGATTGATGGACATGCACCCAAGTCCCTCTACTCCTGCACATTCTTCACAACTGTAGCATTGAGTATATATTGTCTCTCCCTATTCCTTCTGCTAAAATACATCACCTCACATCAGTCACTATTAAATTCCAGCTGCCACCTGTCTGCCCATTCTGCTATCCTATCACTGTCCTGTTGCAAACAATTCATATCATCCTCACTGTTTGCCACTCATCCAGGTTTGGTGTTATCGGCATATTTTGAGATTCTACTCTATATTTCAAGATCCAAGTCATTTATCTGTAGCAAAAAAAGCAGTGATTCTAGCACTTACCCCTGGGGAGCACCACTGTCGACTATCCTCCAGTCTGACAAAGAACCATTTAATATGACTCACTGTTTTCTGACCTTAAGCCACTTTTCTATCAAATTGGACACTGATCCTCCTATTCCATGAACCTCAATTTTGTTAACCACCCTTTTATGTGGTACCTTATCAAATACTTTCATAAAATCCATATAAACAACATCCACTGCATTCCCTTCATCAACCTGCTCTGTTAGTTCATCAAAAAATGCTGTTCAGATTAGTCAAGCATGAACTTCCATTTATAAATCCCTGCTCGCTATCCTTAATTAACTCAAATCTCTCCAGTGACTGTTGATTTTTTACCCTGATTATTCTTTCTAAAACCTTACCCAAAACTGCTGTTAATCTAACTGGCCTGTAGTTACCCAGACTGTCCTTACAGCCTTTCTTGAATAAGGGTGTCACATTTGCCTCTGTTCAATCCTGTGGCACCTCCCCCGTATCCAGGGAAGATTGGAAGATTATAACAAGCCCTTCTGTTATCTGCATACGCATTTCCTTTTGCAACCTGGGATGTAAGCCATCCGTACCAGGTGATTTATCTACCCTAAGCACAGCCCGCCTTTTTAGTAGCTCCCTCTCTCAATTTGTACCCGATCCATTGCCTCTACTCTCTCCGCTTCTACTGATATTTTGTCCGATTCCAATTCCTTAGTGATCACTGATACAAAGTACTCATTAAATATATTAACATTGCCCAGCACCTCTCAGCATGTACTATCCTCTTTGTCTTTAATAAGGCCCACTCCACCTCTTACTACCCACTGATTACTTATATACTGCTCAAAGATCTTTGGGTTCCCTTTCATGTTGACTGCCATTCTCTTCTCATAGAAATAAACAATAAGCTAAATCTAGAAGATATAACCATTTCCCATCCTTGATGAGGTGGAACTTTTTATGTTGTGGGTGGTAATGACCTGACCCACGAGTGAGGTGGAAGCAGAGTGGCGGCACAGTGGCGCAGTGGTTAGCACCGCAGCCTCACAGCTCCAGCGACCCGGGTTCAATTCTGGGTACTGCCTGTGTGGAGTTTGCAAGTTCTCCCTGTGTCTGCGTGGGTTTCCTCCGGGTGCTCCGGTTTCCTCCCACATGCCAAAAGACTTGCAGGCTGATAGGTAAACTGGCCATTATAAATTGCCCCTAGTATAGGTAGGGAAATATCGGGACAGGTGGGGATGTGGTAGGAATATGGGATTAGTGTAGGATTAGTATAAATGGGTGGTTGATGGTCGGCACAGACTCGGTGGGCCGAAGGGCCTGTTTCAGTGCTGTTTCTCTAAACTAAACAATCAATGATTTGAAAAGGAAATTGGATGGATACTTGAAGGAAAGAAACTTGCAGGAGGAAAGGGATCGAGCTGGTGAGTGGAACTGACTCGATTGCTCCGGGGAGAGCCAGCATGGACACGATAGGCCAAATGACCACCTTCTATGCTGCATATGACTCTGTGTTGTTTCTCAAATTCAATCCACTGGTGCTTGGTAAATAATTTCAAAGTAAATTGTGCAACTGGAAAATCAGAACAAAAGCATGGGACGCATAAAGAATTGAAATTGCCTTTAGATCTTCAATCTAACACTCCCCCAACTGAGCTATTTCAGCCCCACATTGTTAATGTCTTTGTGTCCTTGTTTTGGAAGAAAATACATACATTCAATTTTTCCGAAAGGTTACAGAACACAACATGTGAGTAATATTCCCCATTGCTTTCTCAGTACTGATGGATTGTGAAGCGGGAGACAGCCATAAGTCCCACCGAGCCGCACTGACCCCGAGCTGAGAAAGAAATGAGATAAAGTTCAATCTTTTGCAGTGAGATGCTGCAGAGAGAAGAGTCCTGAATCAAAGTGAGACTTTCTCATACTGTTGTTGAATTTCATTTCAAACACTCCTTGCACTCTCTGCTAATGAAGCCTCAAAAAAGGGAAAAACAGAATGGCACTCAAACTCACAACCCTGAGATTAAAAGTCTCATATTCGACTGACTGAACTGTCACTTCTACTCACTCTCTTATTGGATGGATACAACTGTATGCTCCAATGCATGGGTGGCTTTCAAATCCTCCCTTGGATCCACATGTCAGACTGAGTTACATCTTGCAGACTCAAGCAAAGGAAATTTGCTCAGTTCCAAAACTATCAGAAGCTTATTATGATCAACATCATCAGAGGTCAGAACTTCCTGGTGAACGGAAACACCCTGAAGAAGGATCCACAATTATTCAAACGCATCAAAAAAGAGAAAAACAAGAAAATCGATGAGTTATTATTATTAGAGATACAGCACTGAAACAGGCCCTTCGGCCCACCAAGTCTGTGGCGACCAACAACCACCCATTTATACTAACCCTCCAGGAATCCCATATTCCCTACCACCTACCTACACTACGGGCAATTTACCTATCACCTGCAAGTCTTTGGAGGGGGGAGGAAACCAGAGCACCCAGCAAAAACCCACACAGACACAGGAAGAACTTGCAAACTCCACACAGGCAGTACTCAGAATTGAGCCCAGGGCCCTGAAACTGTGAGTTTGTGGGTCTAACCACTGCGCCACTGTGCCACCCTAATCGAAACCGAACAACAGAAACACAGAAGAATTCCATTCCATATTGGCTACTAGTCGTGTTGTTTTTGTATCCAGCTCTCAGTTACTGCTCCACCTTCAGACACCCACTTGGTGACCTGTACATTTTGTTCATTTCAATTTTGTCGACAGGCTCTTTGAATCCAGTTCTCTGGTCCTCAAACAGGATCTGTATGAACGTCAATTTCGCTTTCTGTCAGGCTGCAACCAATTGATGACCTTCAACTAAAAACACAAATGAAGAAGGGCCAGTCTGTTAACCTCTCGCATATTAACCAATCAGACACCCAAAGTGGGAATCATACCCCTAGACCAACAAGCCACTTACAAGGTGCATTATTTTTAGTTCTATTTAGAACTGTGCTATTAAGTATATATTGTCTCTCCCAATTCCTTCTGCTATAATGCATCACCTTACACTAGTCACTATTAAATTCTATCTGCCACCTGTCTGCCCATTCTGCTAGCCTATCACTGTCCTGTTGCAGGCAGGTCATATCATCCTCACTGTTTACCACTCCTCCAGGTTTGGTGTTATCGGTATATTTTGAGATTCTACTCGATATTCCAAGATCCGAGTCATTTACATATAGCAGAAAAAGCAGTGGTTCTCACAGTGACTACTGGAGAACACCCACTGTCGACTATCCTCCAGCCTGACAAAGAACCGTTTACTATGATTCGCTATTTTCTGTCCTTAAAGCAATTTTCTATCCAATTGGACAGTGATTCTCCTATTCCATGAACCTCAATTTTGTTAACCATCCTTTTATGTGCTACCTTATCATTCATTCTGAATCCATCCATCCATCCTTCTTAAAATCCATATCAACAACATTCGCTGCATCATCTTCCTGTTAGTTCATCAAAAAATGCAGTTAGTCAAGCATGAACTCCCATTTATAAATCCATGCTCACTCTCCTCAATTAACTCAAATCTCTCCAAGTGACTGTTGATTTTTTCCCTAATATTGTTTCTAAAACCTTACTCACCACTGCTGTTAATCACACTGGCCTGTAGTTTCCCCTTACACCCTTTGTTGAAATAGGAAGTCACATTTGCCACTGTTCAGTCCTCTGGCACCTCCACAGTGCTTTTTGGGAGGGTGTTCCTGGTTTTTGACCCTGCAACAGTAAAGGAATGGCGGTATAGTGCCAAGTCAGGAGGGTGTGTGACTTGGAGGGGAACTTGAAGGTGGTGATGTTCCCATGCGTCTGCTACCTTTGTCCTTCTAGGTGGTTGAGTTTGTGGGTTGGAAGGTGCTGTTGAAGGAGGCTTGGCAAGTTGCTGCAGTACATATTGTAAATGTTACACACTGCTGCCACTCTGCACTGGTGCTAGAGGGAATGAATGTTTAAGGTGGTGGATGGGGTGCCAATCAAGTGGGCTGCTTTGACCTGATGGCGTCAATCTCTTGAGTGTTGTTGGAGCTGCACTCATCCAGGCATGAGTATTCCATCACATTCCTGACTTGTGCCTTGTAGATGGGGGGCAGGCTTTGGCGAGTCAAGAGGTGAGTTAGTCGCCGCAGAGTTCCCAGCCTCTGACCCGCTCTTGCAGTTGTAGCTGTAGCTGTAATAGTAATAGGCAACTGTCCGTCTCGGACGGCGATGGGCTACGCCTGGCGTGCAGGTCACTTCTGTATTAAACATCGTTCGTTGTGGCTGCAGAGGATGACTCGTGAGTGACAATCCCTTTCGCAGCTGATACAGATGAATATCATTGGCCCGAGGTCGACTGATAATTTTTCCATCCTCTGAGCTCTCTTTCCCCCCAACTGGTCATTTCTTTTGTCCTCTGCTTTTCCCATCGTCTTCCTGAATGCCTTTCTCCAGGAATTCCAGTCAGCAGGAAGGACTTCCCATGCATTGACTACACTCCCAGTCTGCTGGAGATCTCGTTTACAGATGTCCTTGTATCACAGACGTGGGTGACCTGTTGGTCTCGTGCTGATAGCAAGCTCACCATAGAGCATGTCTTTGGCAATGCGACCGTCATCCATTCAGCACATATGACCCAGTCAACAGAGTCACCGCTGACGCAAGAGGACAAACTTGCTGCGGATCACTGCACGCTGGTGTACTTCCGCATTCGGCACTCTGTCC
Organism: Heterodontus francisci; assembly: GCF_036365525.1. Taxonomy (NCBI): domain Eukaryota; kingdom Metazoa; phylum Chordata; class Chondrichthyes; order Heterodontiformes; family Heterodontidae; genus Heterodontus; species Heterodontus francisci. The sequence goes on from NW_027141175.1 coordinate 4,001,995, forward strand.
TGCCAGGAGATGCCCAATATCCATCTGAGGCAGTGGAGGTGGAAGCTGTTCAGCTGCTTTTCTTGGCTTGTATAAGTTGTTGATGCTTCTCAACTATAAAGGAGGGTGCTGAGAACACAAGCCTGGTACATGTGGAGCTTTGTATTTTTGGTCAGTTTGCTGTTGGTTCACATTGGTCTTCTCAACTTTGACATGACAGCTGCAGCATTGACAATCCTGGTGCTGATTTCAGTATCAAGGGACAGATTGCTGGTGATTGTTGATCCTCCAAAGTGAGGTTGTCGATGTTGATGGAAGGTGGAGTCTCTACGTCCTGGCCCAAAACTTTGATCTTCTTGATGCTGATCGTCAGTCCAAACTCCTTGCAGGCCAGGGAGAACCGATATACAAACTGCTGCAAGTGAATTTCATTATGGGATGTCAGCACAGCGTCATCAGCAAACAGCATCTCACAGACTAGGAACTGACTCATTTCAGTCTTGGCGCACAGTCTTGCCAAGATGAACAGCTTGTCATCAGCTCTGGTATGCAGGTGGACACCCCCATCTGAGTCACTGAAAATGTACAATTGCAGCATGGAGAAGAGTATGCTAATTGTAAAGGATGTGAGCTGTGAGGAGGTTACAAGGAGGCTTCCAGGGAACTTGGATAGGATAAGTGAATGAAATGACAGATGGAACATAATATAAATAAGTGTGAAGTTATCCACTTTGGTAGAATAAACAGAAAGACAGAGTATTTCTTAAATGGTGAGAGCTGAATAAGTGTTCATGTCCAAAGGGACCTGGGTGTCCTTGTTCATGAGACACTAAAAGCTCTTGTGCAGGTGCAGCAATCAATTAGGAAGGCAAATGGTATGTTGGCCTTCACACAAAGGGTCTTGAGTACAGGAGTAAAGATGTCTTGCTGCAATTGTATAGAGCCTTGGTGAGACTGCGCTGGAGTATTGTGTACAGTTTTGGTTTCCTTATCTAAGGAAGGATATACTTGCCACAGAGGGAGTGCAACGGAGGGTCACCAGACTAATCCCTGGGATGAGGAAACTGGGCTTGTATTCCTTAAAGTTTCATTTAAAAGGCCATTTAAAACTGAGATAGGGTGGAGTTTCTTCATTCAGAGGGTGGTGAATCTTTGGAATTCTCTACCCCAGGGGTCTGTGGAAGTTCAATCATTGAGCGTGTTCAAGACAGAAATTGATAGAAACCTTGATACTCATGACATCAAGGGATATGGGGATAGCACGGGCAAGTGGTGTTGAGGTAGATGATCATCCATGATCTAATTGAATGGCAGAACAGTCTCGACGGGCTAAATGGCCTCCTCCGATGTTCCTCTGTTTCTAAGAGAGTTGTTACCAGGACACAGCCCTGCTTGACCCCACTGCTGATCTTGAAAGCATCTGATGTTGCTCCATTGTAACTGATGGAACTGTGCATGTTCTCGTGGAAAGAAGAGATGATGGCCAAGTGTTCAGGAGGGCAGCCTATGTTCCATCGCAGTTTGAAGAGTCCGTCTCTGCTGACAAGATCAAAGGCCTTGGTGATGTCTATAAAGACAATGTAGAGTGGTCTGTACTGTTCACAGTACTTCTCCTGTAACTGCCGAAGTGAGACAATCATGTCGACTGTCGATCTACCAGCACTGATGCTGCACTGAGACTCAGGATAGATGTGTGATGCCAGGGTCTGCAATCTGGTCAGAGCAATGTGAGCAAAGACCTTCCCCACAATACTTAGCAAGGAGATGCCTCGGTAATTGCTGCAGTCACTGTGATCCCCTATATTTTTGTACAAGGTGACAATGTTTGCATCACGCATGTTTAGAGGCGCAGATCTCTCCTTCCAACAGAGCCACCGAAGTTCATAGAGATGCTACAGCTGTGCCGCTTTTCCACTTTTGATGATTCCAGGTGGAATACCATCATTTCCCAGGGCTTCATCACTGGCAAGACGGTCAATGGCGTTGTTGAGCTCTATGATAGTGGGGTCACTGTCCAACTCCTCCATGACAGGGAAGTCTGGAATGGTGCTGAGAGCTACTTCAATGACAATGTTCTCCGTTATGTAGAGTTCAGGGTAATGCTCCACTCACCTTTCCATCTGCTTGTTAGGTTCAGTGATGATCGTCCCTGTCTTTGTCTTCAAAGGTGCTGATTTAGTTACTGCTGCTCCCATTGCTTTCATAATTTTTTTTTTATTCATTCATGTGATGTGGTCATCACTGGCTAAGCCAGCATTTATTGCCCATCCCTCATTTCCCATGAGAAGGTGGTGGTGAGCTGCCTTCTTGAACCGCTGCAGTCTATGTGAGGTAGGTACACCCACAGTGCTGTTAGGAAGAGAGTTCCAGGATTTTGACCCAGCGACAGTGAAGGAAAGGCGATATTGTTCCAAGTCACGATAGTGTGTGGCTTGGAGGGGAACTTGCAGGTGGTGATGTTCCCATGAATTTGCTGCCCTTGTCCTTCTAGTTGGCAGAGGTTGCGGGTATGTAAGGTGCTGTCTAAGGAACCTTGGTGTGTTGAATTCCTTTATATGTCCCTCTAGCATCCCCCAGATTCAGCGGTAGATTGAATACTGTTGCAGTGTTTTAACCAGTGTTGATTGGTGCAGTGCCGAGCAGTCTGCAGAGACTTGTTTCTGGTAGTTCTGAGAGCGTCTAGAGTTTGTTTACTGGGGCTGGTTTGTAGTTCATGAGGGCTCTCTTCTTAGTTACAGTAACTGACTCCATTTCAGTCCAATAAGCCTCAAACCAGTCAGCATTCCTCCCAGCTCTTTTCCCGTGTAGAGTTATAGATGGTGGCGTGCAGATGATTCCACTTTGACACCGCACTGAAGCCTTGGGTGTTTTCTGAAAGAGCCTGATCAAGGATGTTGAGGAACTCCTGGGTCCTTTCTGGATCAGTGCTTCGGCAAGTGTTGATCCGTGAAGGACCTTTCTTCTTGGATGGGTGAAGCTTCCTTAGCTGAAGCCTGACCTTGCTACGCACTAGGGAGTGGTCAGTGTCACAGTCAGCGCTGTGATAGCTGTGAGTGATGAGGACACTTCTGAGGGTGGTACGTCTGGTGATGTTAAGTTCTAGCTGGTGCCAGTGGCGTGATCTTGGATGGCTCCAGGACACCTTGTGGCACAGCTTGAACTGGAAGTAGCTGTTTGTCACACAGAGTCCATGGTGACAGCATAGATCCAGCAACCTCTGTCCATTTTTGATCATCTTGCCAATCCCCTGGTGCCCTATGCTCGTTGGCCAAGCTATAGTCAGTACCCACACTTGAAGTCTCCTAGAAGGTACAGTCCCTCAGTGCTGAGAATTCTACTGATGGCAGCGTCAAGTGTCTCATAGAATTGATCCTTGACATCTGGGGTGGAGGTGAGTGTCGGGACATAGATGCACATGAGATTAACTGGGCCCGCGCTTGTTGACAAGTGAAGAGTATGAAGTCTCTCTGAGCCTACTGTGGGTGGTTCACTCATTGCAAGTAGCGTGTTTTTTACTGTGAGAACCACGAGTTGCCTCTTGGGCTTTCCCCTGCCAGAAGAAGGTGTAGTGTTTCTCTTTGAGGGATCCACTTTGAACGAGTCTAGTTTCTTGCAGCACAGCAATGTCCACATTGAGCCTTGTGAGTTCCTTGTCGATCACAGCTGTCTTGTGTGTGTCATCAACCTGCAGAAGGTTGTCATTAAGGCCAGGACACATGGTCCTCACATTCCAGCTTGCGATGCGAAGGACTGGTGTCTTCTTTGTTAAGTTTGTCTTGCCTGGTGCATTGATTATCGAACCGCCTGTTGAGAGATGACTCTCTAAGCTCCAAGCACCCATTGAAGCAAGTAGGTCGTGGCAGGACAGCAGTTAACTGAGTGGGTGGTAGCTATCCAATGAGACATGATGATCTCTCCCTCTGTCAGAAGTAACCCCTGGTGCTCATACTCTACACCAATTGAGTGAGAGCTTACAATCAGTAACTGTTTCTTCCCGTGTTGTGCTAATGTTTAACCACAAAGCTGGAGTGTCCTCTCCAGGGCACAGGCCTGGGCAAATAGTATGGAGACCCTGAGCATCAGGACCCCCTCTCAGCATTGCTAGTATTGTCCAAAGGAAAGGAAAAAAAACAGTACTGTTTGGTATTGCTCTGCTGTAGGAGTTGCTGGAAAACTACCTGATAAGTAACAGGTAACCGCCTATGGGACTCCACTCCGGATTTACTGTCCAGGTTTACTCCCTAAGCCTTCTTCTCTCTCAAGCCATCCACAGGGAAGTGAGATTTTTGCCCATAGATGGGGCTCTGTTTCTTGGCATCAGGATGGAACCACACACCAGTGGGCCTGCATGACATGCACAAGGATATCACACACTGCCCCATCCCTGGGACATCTCAGAGAGATACCCTGATGATAATACACCCCACAGGAACATCACAAACAGCCCCCTCCCTCGGACAGCTCAGGGTCAGACACTGCACATACTGCAACAACAGTGACATTCCTGGATTAGTCCCTCCATTCTGAAAAACAAGCATTCACCCTACTTTATGCTTTCTGTCCCTCAGCCAATTTTGTATCTATGCTGCCACTGCCCCCTCTAATCCCATCTGCTCGAATTTTGTTCACAAGTCTATTTTATGGTACTTTTTCAAACACAATTTTGAAGTCCAGACACACACCATCAACCCCACTACCCTGGTCAACTCTCTCTGAAACTTCATCAAAGAAATTAATTAATTAATTCAGACACAATCTTCTGTTTACCAATCTGTACTGGCTGTCATTTATTAGGCCATGTTCTACCAATTGACAGTTATTTTTCTCCTGGATATTTGTCTCTAAAAGTTTCCCCATCACTGACATTAGACTAACTGGTCTGTAGTTCCTGGGTTTATCTCTCTTTTTAAACAGGGCTGTAAAATTAGCAATCCTTGCAGGTGTATCTTTTAATTCTGGAAAGTCTATTGTGGACAATCTCTTTGGGCATGACTTTAACCAATTAAAGTAGGATACTTGATTAGTAAGTCCAGAACTTTTATTGAGAGTAAAATAGTACTTAATAATTGAAAGCAAAATTATCTTTAACAAACTTGGACAATATAACTTTACTGCTCGAGCAGGTGTGTGGACTGGTCGAGCTTGGTCTCAGAGTGTCACGGTCCTCTTTGTCCAGCCTAGATCCCTCATCAGGTGGAAAACTTGGTTGATGATCTGAGCCTTTACCACTGAGATCTTCTCGTGTTCCTGCACACTGAAACCTTACAAAATCCCTACTTTTAACCCCTGGATGGCCATCACACCACCTTGTAAAATAATATTTGGTCCGAGCTGTTGCTAGGTACATTTAATAAGTTCTTAATGATGTCTTCCACTAACAGTCACCTGTCCTCACAATCTCAGACATGAGTACAATGGAGTGGTTTCACACTGTCTCCCAATCTGATCTGAAACAAGTTTCCTATTCATTAAATCGAGACTCTTGAAGGTCACGATGTACCAGACCATGGGTTTTATCAGGTGTCCTAGAAAGGTCCATTGTTTGAATAAATTTCACTGAAACTGCCCTTTCCCACACAGACACAGAAACTCACAGTAATTAGATTGAACTAACTTTAAATGAAAACCCATTCTCTCTAAAATGATTATTGATTCATTAATTATAACTCAATCAAGGTTCATTACTTTTACAATCATCTGTTTCAGGATGGGTAGCTACTCATTAATTATACAGGATATAAACGTTAGTACTGAACACAAAATGGTTCCTTTGGTCATGTGTTAATTGTAAAATGGCTTCCTTGACCTAATTAGTTATTACAACAGATACATTATAAAAATGGTCAAGTTAAACTGAGATCGAACTACCCAAGCTTACCTGCATCCTCCAGTCCTCTGGCATCATTCCCATAGAAAGGGGGATTGAAAGATTGTGGCTCAAGTCTCCACTATTTCCACCCTTACTTCCCTCAGCAACCCAGGATGCAGCCCATCCAGACCGGGTGACTTTTCTACTGTGAGCACTACCAACCTTGTAATTATCTCCTCTTTACCTATTTTCATCCCCTGCACAGTGGCGCAGTGGTTAGCACTGCAGCCTCACAGCTCCAGGGACCCGGGTTCGATTCTGGGCACTGCCTGTGTGGAGTTTGCAAGTTCTCCCTGTGTCTGCGTGGGTTTTCTCCGGGTGCTCCGGTTTCCTCCCACAAGCCAAAAGACTTGCAGGTTGGTAGGTAAATTGGCCATTATAAATTGTCACTAGTATAGGTAGGTGGTAGGGAAATATAGGGACAGATGGGGATGTTTGGTAGGAATATGGGATTAGTGTAGGATTAGTATAAATGGGTGGTTGATGGTCGGCACAGACTCGGTGGGCCGAAGGGCCTGTTTCAGTGCTGTATCTCTAATCTAATCTAATTTCTCCACATCCTCCTCCTTTACTGTGTGACATTGGCAACATCCGCTCATTTTGTGATGACAGATGCAATGTACTTAATTAGTACCTCAGCCACACCCTCTGCCTCCACAGGATCTCCTAATTGACCCACCCTTTCATTGACTGTCCATATGTTGGTAAAAGACTTCAGTGTTCCCAGTTATGTGACCCACTAATCTTTTCTCACACACTCTCTTGCGGATCTCATTTCCCTTTTCAGCTGTCCTTTGTACTTTCTGTATTTTGCTTGTTTCTCCTGCAAATGAATCCTCACATGATTTCTATATTAATGGTTTTCGAACTATTTTGTTGAAGGATTGAGTTTTGTAAATTTCTCCCTAGCTCCCCTCATGGTCATGCAGAAAGTTTAACTGCTGTGTTTTCAAACAGCAACAGCTTTATTTGAAAAGCCATTATGACAGGATTCCGGGTTTTAATCCAGTCACAAATCTGGTTCTGATGTCTTGTGGCTCCAGCTGTCACATGACCTGTCAGAGGATGACCTCATAATTGACCCAGTCATGGAGCTGTGGGTTGATGTTTAAATTGTTTAAAAATAATTTTCCAGAAGGACAATTAAAATGAATCGATATATAAAAGGTAGATTTTGTGAATTTGTGCTCCCAGTGGAAATTCCTGCAGTCTGCTGGTTTTCATATCCCCAATTCCCCACAGGAAGCTCTGTGCTCAGAGTCTGTATTCATTACATCAACATTATACAGAATCATTTCTTGGGAGACCCCAGTGTGAATTGTAGACAGGTGGGTCAGTTTTAACTTTCAAAGTAACACAGGAGCAAAATACTGCAGATACTGGAAATCTGAAATAAAAACAGAAAATGCTGGAAATACTCAGCAGGTCTGGCAGCATCTGTGGAGAGAGAAACAGAGTTAATGTTTCAGATCTGTGATCTTTCATCAGAACTGGGCTGAAATTGTCTGAGGGACTGAGATTGTGGAATCAATTTCAGGGTCAAAAACATTGTACTCTGTAAGGATAGGAAGATGGTGATTATTAAGTACAGTGCAAGAATATAGATGCTTTTACATTATTTGAATCAACATTGAATTAAACTTTGTGCTCACGAATTCTATCTTTTGATCAAAATGACACTGATAACAATGGAAAAAGCAACACATGCATTTCACAGGACCTTGTAAAGCCTTTTCCAGCCAATGAAGGACTTTCCAAGTGTTGTCACTGTGCAGTACAATACAATACCCTACAATAAGGATATTTCACATTCGAGTCACACAAGTGCCAGGCAATGACCATCTCAAACAAGAGAGAACCTAACCATCTCCCCTTGACGTTCAACAGCATTACGTTTGCTGAATCTCCCACTATCAACATCCTGGGGGTTACCATTGACCAGAAAATGAACTGCAGTAGCCACATAAATATCATGGCTACAAGAGCAGGTCAGAGACTAGGAATCCTGCGGCGAGTAACTCACCTCCTGACTCCCCAAAGCCCGTCCACTATCGACAAGGCACAAGTCAGGAGTGTGATGGAATACTCTCCACTTGCCTGGATAGGTGCAGCTCCAACAACACTTCAGAAGCTCAACGCCATCCAGGACAAAGCAGCCCACTTGATTGGCACCTCATTTACAATATTCACTCTCTCCATCACCGATGCACTGTGGCAGCAGTGTGCACCATCCACAAGATGCACTGCAGCAAGGCAGCAAGCCTCCTTAGACAGCACCTTCCAAACCCGTGACTTCTACTCCCTCGAAGGACAAGGGCAGCAGATGCATGGGAACACCACCACCTGCAAGTTCCCCTCGAAGCCATACAACATCCTGAATTGGAACTATATCACTGGTCCCTTACTGTTGATGGGTCAAAATCCTGGAACTCCCTTCCGAACAGCATCACATCGACTGCAGTGGTTGAAGAAGGCAGCTCACCACCACTTTCTCCATGGAATTAGGGATGGGCAATAAATGCAATAAATAAAAATAAAATCAATAAAAAATGACAATAATCACCAAAAGTAGAAAATACATATGAAAATGAAAATATAATAAAGCACAGTCAGCATGGATTTCACAAAGAAAGTCTTGATTAACCTTTTCTTTGAAGAATCAACAGCAAGAGTAATACAGCAGATGCAGAAGAGTTTAAGTTAATAAAGATTTAGATTTTATGATTGGAGATACAGCACTGAAACAGGCCCTTCGGCCCACCGAGTCTGTGCCGAACATCAACCACCCATTTTATACTAATCCTACACTAATCCCATTTTCCCAACAAACATCCCCACCTGTTCCTATATTTCCCGACCACCTACCTGCACTAGTGACAATTTATAATGGCCAATTTACCTATCAACCTGCAAGTCTTTTGGCTTGTGGGAGGAAACCGGAGCACCCGGAGAAAACCCACGCAGACACAGGGAGAACTTGCAAACTCCACACAGGCAGTACCCGGAATCGAACCCGGGTCCCTGGAGCTGTGAGGCTGCGGTGCCAACCACTGCACCACTGTGCCGCCCTACCTCATCCTTTTATGTGCTGAAACCAACAAATTGTGGGTGAACAAACAAACACACTAACTGACAGAGCTGGGTGTTGTTCTTTCTAAATTACCCAAAAGCAGGGTGTTAATGAGTTAAATCTCCAGGTTTCTGCAACCAGAATAGCCATTGTCCACGATCAGTTTTACTGTTATAAATAAAGATGGAACATTCATTGTGAATCTAGAGAAACAGTCTGGTCCTGCACACTGCAGACACATCCACATCATCACCAACCAGCTCTCCTATAATTGGTGCAGTTATTTGACTTTTTCCCATTAGCTCCATGGAATTAATTTTAAAAGATTTAAATTCTAATAAGTTTTGTTAATATTCAGCCCTTGAGAAGAAACCATTCCCTGGCCACAGTGGAGAAAGCATTGAATATAAAACTGTAGACTACCAGGTAACACAGTGAAAGCTTATCAGCTAATCTATAATTGCTTAGTTTTCTTATTTTTGCTCTTGCTATTTGGTTTTTCATCCTTTTCAGTTCCTGACTCCGGATATTATTGTGATTAAATGTGAAAAGATGCACTGTGTCTCAGCCCCGGTATATTGACTCTTTCTCTGTACAGTGCTGTACACACTCAGATACTGACAGTGTCTCTCCCTCCCTCAACTTTCCAGCCCTGACGATGCAGAAAGCGCTGCTCAAAGTTACACATTCTGACTGTTTGCAGTTGATTAGTGAGAGATTATTAACGTATCCTTCTGCAGTGCTGCCTCGGTTAATAACAGCAGATCGAAGTCACATTTCAGATACAGAAACAGACGCATCAATTATTCACTCTTTCCCAGAGTGAGTGAGGCCGGGACAAGCAGCAACATTCCGGCCCCACAATTACCCAGCACCAGCAGAAAGCAGTGAATACAGATTCAATCAGTGGGTTAATGTCCATTACAGGGATGCAAGATTCCACAGCCCAGGACAAACATCCCCATACACCGAGAACAAGCTCAGGAAAACCCGGGGGAGTTAATATCCCAATCACTGAGCATTCCAGTAACATTGAATAAGGTCCAGAACTGAGTGAACCTTTCAAAGTACGGAAGTGATGACGAGGTCAAAAAGGTCTGAACAGTTGAGGTGACTGAGCGGTTTCAGCTTCTCTGTTCAGGTTGCAGCTTTCACTGGAGGCATGTGCTCAAATCCCACTTCTGACAACTTGATTTTCAGTTACTTTGCAGAGCTTCCTTGAAGGTTTGAGGTAGAGTAAATACTGAGGAACTGTTTCTAACTGCTGAACAGTCCATAACGTAAGTTACAGATTTAAGGTGACTCACAAAACCAGAAGGAACATGAGGAAAAATTCCTTTCTGCAACGTGTGGTTAGGATTTCAGTTATCTGGATAGATTGGAGAAGCTGGGGTTGTTCTCCTTCGAGAGGAGATTTGATAGAGGTGTTCACAATCATGAGGGGTCGTGACAGACCAGATAGAGAGAAACAGTTGGTAGAAGGATTGAGACTCAGGTAAAAGCTGTAGCTCAGTCGGTCACACTCAGCTCGAAATCACAAGCTTCTGGGTTCAGATTTCACAGCTGACACTCCATTACAGCACTGAGGGTGTTGAAGGTGCTGCCTTTCAGGTGTGATGTTAAGCCAAGACCTGGTCTGCATGTTTGGGTGAATGTAAAAGATCCCATGTTGCAATTTCAAACAAGTGAAGAGCAATTCTCCCTGGTGTTGTGATCAATATTTGCCCCTCAATCAGATCAGTTGGTCATTATCACATTGCTGTTTTTGGGTATTAGCTGCTGCATTTCTGACATTACAACAGTGATTACACTTCAAAAGTATTTCATTGTTTACAAAGTGCTTTGATATATCCAGTGGTCTTGAAAGGTGCTATATAAATGCAAGTCTTTTCTTTCTTTATCACAACACATTACTGTGTAAAAAATGGTTGTTCATGTCACCTCTGGTTCTTCTGCCAATCACCTGATATCTGTGTCCTCTGCTTACTGACCCTTTTACCACTGGAAACAGTTTCGCCTTATTTAAAATGATTTTGAACAAATGTGTCAAATCTCTTCTGACCTTTCTCTGCTGCAAGGAGAACAACCCCAGCTTCTCCAATCTCTCCACATAACTGAAATCCCTCACCCTGCTACCATTGTGGCAAATCTCGTTTTTATTCTTTCATGGGATGTGGGCATTGCTGGCAAAGCCAGCATTTATTGCCCATCCCTAATTGCCGTTGGGAAAGTGGTGGTGAGCCGCCTTTTTGAGCCATCGCAATACCTGCTGTTAGGAAGGGAGTTCCAGGATGTTGATCCAGTGACAGTGAGGGAATCATGATATAGTTCCAAGACAGGATGGTGTGTAGCTTGGAGGGGAACTTGCAGATGGTGGTGTTGCCATTCATCCAATGTCCTTCTAGGTGGTCGAGGTCGTGGTGGATGGAGTGGTGATCAAGTGAGCTGCTTTGTCCTGGATGGCGTTGAGCTTCTTTGGTGTTGTTGGAGCTGCACTCATCCAGGCAAGTGAGGAGCCTTTCATCACACTCCTGACTTGTGTCTTGGAGATGGTGGACAGGAGGTGAGTGATTCACAGTACAATTCCCAGCCTCTGACCTGCTCTTGAAGCTATGGTATTTATATGGCTGTTCCAATTCAGTTTCTGTTCATTGGCAACCCCCAGGATGTTGATAGTGAGGGATTCAGCAATGATAATGCCATTGAATGTCAAGGGGAGATAGTTAGATTCTCTCTTGTTGGAGATGATAATTTTGGGAATTGATAGGAAGCTGCTTCATGGTTGGTGGAACAAACGCCCGCCCTTGGGGTGGTGCCAACAGCTGCATCCGTCCAATAACAGACAGAGTGGAAGTACTGTATCAGGCCTTGTTAGTTCAGTTGGTAGAGAATGAGACTTTTAATCCCAGGGTCTTCGATTTGAGACCCTTGTTGTGTGGTTGTTCTTCCCTTTTTCAGACTTCGTCAGCAGAGAGTTCAAGGAGTGTGTCTGGTCCATTTCCCACACATCTGCCCTCCCCTCTTCCCATCCCTCCCAGAAACGCCACGGGTTTCCCCTTGTCCTTACTTTCCACCCCACCTGCCTCCACATCCAAAGGATTATCCTCCGCCATTTCCACCACCTCCAGCGTGATGCCACCACCAAATGCATCTTCCCCTCCCCTGTCAGCATTCCGAAAGGATCGTTCCCTCCGCAACACTCTGGTCCACTCCTCCATTATCCCCAATACCTCGTCCCCTTCCCACGGCACCTTCCCATTCAATCGCAGGAAGTGTAATAGCTTCCCTTTTACCTCCTCTCTCCTCACTATCCAAGGCCCCAAACACACCTTTCAGGTGAAGCAGCGATTTACTTGTACTTCTTTCAATTTAGTGTACTGTATTTTCTGTTCCCAATGCGGTCTTCTCTAAATTGGGGAGACCAAACGCAGATTAGCTGACCGCTTTGTGGAACACCTCCACTCAGTCCGAAAGCATGACCCTGAGCTTATGGTTGCTTGCCATTTCAACACTTCCCCCTGCTCTCATGTCAACATTTCTGTCTTTGGCCTGCTCCAGTGTTCCAGTGAACATCAACGCAAGCTCGAGGAACAGCACCTGATCTTTCGATTCGTCACTCTACAGCCTTGTGGACTGAACCTTGAGTTCAATAACTTCAGAACATGACTGGTGTCAGGCAAACCGCCCCACCCCACCTGCCAAGACTGAGGCACACATGATTTTTGCCACATGAACATTAAAACTTAAAATTGCAAGCGCCTGACTGGAAAGAAATTTGCATAGTAACAAACAGTATTGAAACAAAGGGACGCAGTCTTTTGCTTCCCCAATACACAGCAGAAGTGGTCAGACCAGTTTTAGTCACATGACTAGTTGGCTGTTGGTTTTTTGAACTTGCCACAGATTTGAACTCAGAACACCATGTGCTCCCAGATGGGGCAGACCCTCTCCAGTCCTGCCTGCCTCCATCTCTTTCCCACAGAACTGAACCTTGTGAAAACATGTGAATCTCAAAGAGAGAAAAGTATCCAGCATGTACAAGGTTTAAGTAGAATACTGGGCCCTACGAAATGCAAGAATTACCTACAAAAGTGCTATACCGTGAGCTCGAAGCACAGTAACAAGATATTGCCTCAAACTGTTCCACTTTATCTTTTATTTTTTCTGTCCCCCGCTGCATCTGTATATCAGGTGTGCATGCTAGCATGGGCGCATCGTATATCTGTTGGCATGAACCGTATTAAAGTTTAAGCAAGTTTAATAAGTTTCACTTTTCTTCTTTAAACCAAAGAAAGCCAGTTTGTGTTCATTTCTTTGCATTATAATTGGAAAGCTGTGAACAAGGATTCACAAAAGGGGGAGCACAAAACACAGTGTATTTAAAACCATGTGCCTGTTTTTCATGTAGTCAGAGCTGCTCATTATTCTGCTATTAACACTCTCTCTGGACAAATGCTTTGTCTTTGACCACAAGCATTAACGGACTCTTTGCCTTTGTCCCAGGACAACTTTGTTATTTAATCTTTCCTGCCCTCTGCCCTATCAAACACCTTCCCCTTTGTTCTCTCCCCCAGGCCCCTCTCCTTCACTTGTTTAAAACCTAATTCTTTTCTAACCTTTGGCAGTTCTGATGAAAGGTCACAGACTTGAAACTTTAACTCTGTTTCTCTCTCCACAGATGCTGCCAGACCTGCTGAGTATTTCCAGCACCTTTGTTTTTATTTCAGATTTCCAGCATATGCAGTATTTTGCTTTTACTATCTCAGAAAGTCTCTCCTTGATTCAGGACTCTTACGTCTCTCCAGCGTCTCGTTGCTAAAGATTGAACTTTATCTCATTTCACTCTCAGCTCTGGGTCAGTGTGGATCAGTGGGACTTCTGGCTGTCTCCCGCTTCACATTCCATCAGTGCTGAGAAAACAATGGGAAATATTACTCATGTTGTGTTCTGTAAATTTTGACAAACACTTGAATGTAAATATTCCCTTCCAAAGCAATGAGCGAAGGCTGGTTTTAGTGTGTGCCTGAAATAGATCAGCTGGATTTGCATTTCACTAAAAATCACAGTTCTTGGTTCAATCCCAGGTTTCGGCACTTTCAACCTCTCCTGTGTCTTTTTCTTTGGCTCCAATTGTCAAGCTGCATGATTTACTCTGAAATTAGCACTAGAGAATCAAGGCACCAGCGAGCATGAGGAGCTGAAATTAGCACAGATCAAATCCACTTAATATTTCTGACTGAAGATGGTTGCAAATGCTTCAGTTTTGCCTTTTGCACTGACGTGCTCGGCTCCACCATCATTGAGGATGTGGATGTTTTTGGAGCCTCCTCATCTTGTTAGTTATTAAATTATCCACCACCATTCACGACTGGATGTGGCAGGACTGTGGAGCTGTGATCTGATCCTGAGGGAGATATCCGTGCGTGGAGTGGCAGGATGTATGGAGAGTGATCCTGAAGAGGGTGTCCGAGCCTGGAGTGGAAGCTTTCTGTGGAGGTGCAGGAGTAGGCCATTCGGTCCCAGTGTTTTATAAAGGTTTAGTATAACTTATTTGCTTTTACTCTATGCCTCTATGAATAAAGCCAAGTGTCCTGTTTGCTTTTAGCAACATTTTCAAACCTTCTAAGATTGGTGCACATTGTCTCATTCTTCCTCCCAAACTTTATCACTTTACACTTCTCTGTGTAAAATTTTATCTGCCATGTGAAAGCCCATTTTGACAGTTTCTTTATCTTCTCCTGAAGTGTGTTACTGTCACTGGCATAAGACGAAATTCCCCAGCATTCTTTGATGCAATCTCCATGGAGAGAGCAATCTTACACGCCAGCTGAAATGTAGGATTTTGCGTGTTTAGTATCTTTTCTCATCCACCAATATCAGCACTAATCTGTCTCGTAATGTACTGTCTAAGAATGTGTCAAAGTTGCAATGTAGTGATAAATTCTTCAGTTCCACAATGTTCTTTTGGGCCTCCTTATCTCGAGAGACAATGGATACGCGCCTGGAGGTGGTCAGTGGTTTGTGAAGCAGCGCCTGGAGTGGCTATAAAGGCCAATTCTGGAGTAACAGGCTCTTCCACAGGTGCTGCAGAGAAATTTGTTTGTTGGGGCTGTTGGACAGTTGGCTCTCCCCTTGCGCCTCTGTCTTTTTTCCTGCCAACTACTAAGTCTCTTCGACTCGCCACAATTTAGCCCTGTCTTTATGGCTGCCCGCCAGCTCTGGCGAATGCTGGCAACTGACTCCCACGACTTGTGATCAATGTCACACGATTTCATGTCGCGTTTGCAGACGTCTTTATAACGGAGACATGGACGGCCGGTGGGTCTGTTACCAGTGGCGAGTTCGCTGTACAATGTGTCTTTGGGGATCCTGCCATCTTCCATGCGGCTCACATGGCCAAGCCATCTCAAGCGCCGCTGACTCAGTAGTGTGTATAAGCTGGGGATGTTGGCCGCTTCAAGGACTTCTGTGTTGGAGATATAGTCCTGCCACCTGATGCCAAGTATTCTCCGAAGGCAGCGAAGATGGAATGAATTGAGACGTCGCTCTTGGCTGGCATACGTTGTCCAGGCCTCGCTGCCGTAGAGCAAGGTACTGAGGACACAGGCCTGATACACTCGGACTTTTGTGTTCCGTGTCAGTGCGCCATTTTCCCACACTCTCTTGGCCAGTCTGGACATAGCAGTGGAAGCCTTACCCATACGCTTGTTGATTTCTGCATCTAGAGACAGGTTACTGGTGATAGTTGAGCCTAGGTAGGTGAACTCTTGAACCACTTCCAGAGCGTGGTCGCCAATATTGATGGATGGAGCATTTCTGACATCCTGCCCCATGATGTTCGTTTTCTTGAGGCTGATGGTTAGGCCAAATTCATTGCAGGCAGACGCAAACCTGTCGATGAGACTCTGCAGGCATTCTTCAGTGTGAGATGTTAAAGCAGCATCGTCAGCAAAGAGGAGTTCTCTGATGAGCAGTTCCTGCAGCCATACTGGTGCCAAACGTCGTGTCCTGCACTCCTTTGGACCCCACCAGAAAGGCCGAGAGGGGGGTTTTGACGACTGGGCAACTCTCAACCTCCATAAATTTGCCCAGGCATGCGCCATGGAGAGGTCACTCCATAGTTGCCTCACAGCGACTGAAACAACACGGAAGGCAGCAGTTACGGGTTATAAGTCCAGATAAATTGGCGTAGAAACTGGGCGCCACGGGTTGCCTTTGTCGGTGGGAGAGGTCATTGCACCTCACTGGACAGCTACCGCCCGCCTCAAACCGGGCAGCCCCCGGTCAATAAGGTTCTGTCCCGCCACAGTCTGCCTGCTTCAATGGGTGCTTGGAGCTCAGGGTCATTGCCCGAAAGGTGGACTGATACACCGCACCAAACAACATGAAAAAAGGAAAGAAGGTACCAGCCCTTCGCTTTGCAAGCTGGAACGTCAGAACTATGTGTCCTGGCCTGTCGGAAGACCTTACACAAATCAACGATTCTCGGAAGACCGCCATCATTAACAACGAGCTCAGTAGACTCAATGTGGACATTGCAGCACTTCAGGAGACTCGCCTCCCCGCGAGTGGCTCTCTAGCAGAGCAAGACTACACCTTCTTCTGGCAGGGCAGGGATCCTGAAGAACCAAGACAGCATGGAGTGGGCTTCGCCATCAGAAACTCCTTGCTCAGCATGATAGAGCCTCCCTCAAATGGCTCGGAACGCATACTGTCCATCCGACTGCTCACCACCTCTGGTCCAGTACACCTACTCAGCATCTATGCTCCAACACTCTGTTCCGCACCTGAAGCTAAAGACCAGTTCTATGAACAACTCCATAACATCATGAGCAGCATCCCCAACACCGAACACCTATTCCTGCTGGGGGACTTTAATGCCAGGGTTGGGGCCGACCATGACTCATGGCCCTCCTGCCTTGGGCGCTATGGCGTTGGAAGGATGAATGAGAACGGGCAGAGACTGCTTGAGTTGTGTACCTATCATAACCTCTGCATCACCAACTCGTTCTTTCACACTAAACCCTGTCACCAGGTTTCATGGAGGCACCCAAGATCACGTCGTTGGCACCAGCTAGACCTCATTGTCACAAGGCGAGCCGCCTTAAACAGTGTTCAAATCACACGCAGCTTCCACAGTGCGGACTGCGACACCGACCACTCCCTGGTGTGCAGCAAGGTTAGACTCAGACCAAAGAAGTTGCATCATTCCAAGCAGAAGGGCCACCCGCGCATCAACACGAGCAGAATTTCTCACCCACAGCTGTTACAAAAATTTCTAAATTCACTTGTAACAGCCCTTCAAAACACTCCCACAGGGGATGCTGAGACCAAGTGGGCCCACATCAGAGACGCCATCTATGAGTCAGCTTTGACCACCTACGGCAAAAGTGCGAAGAGAAATGCAGACTGGTTTCAATCTCATAATGAAGAGCTGGAACCTGTCATAGCCGCTAAGCGCATTGCACTTTTGAACTACAAGAAAGCCCCCAGCGATTTAACATCCGCAGCACTTAAAGCAGCCAGAAGTACTGCACAAAGAACAGCTAGGCGTTGCGCAAACGACTACTGGCAACACCTATGCAGTCATATTCAGCTGGCCTCAGACACCGGAAACATCAGAGGAATGTATGATGGCATGAAGAGAGCTCTTGGGCCAACCATCAAGAAGATCACCCCCCTCAAATCTAAATCGGGGGACATAATCACTGACCAACGCAAACAGATGGACCGCTGGGTTGAGCACTACCTAGAACTGTACTCCAGGGAGAATGCTGTCACTGAGACTGCCCTCAATGCAGCCCAGCCTCTACCAGTCATGGATGAGCTGGACGTACAGCCAACCAAATCGGAACTCAGTGATGCCATTGATTCCCTAGCCAGCGGAAAAGCCCCTGGGAAGGACAGCATTACCCCTGAAATAATCAAGAGTGCCAAGCCTGCTATACTCTCAGCACTACATGAACTGCTATGCCTGTGCTGGGACGAGGGAGCAGTACCCCAGGACATGCGCGATGCCAACATCATCACCCTCTATAAAAACAAAGGTGACCGCGGTGACTGCAACAACTACCGTGGAATCTCCCTGCTCAGCATAGTGGGGAAAGTCTTTGCTCGAGTCGCTCTGAACAGGCTCCAGAAGCTGGCCGAGCGTGTCTACCCTGAGGCACAGTGTGGCTTTCGTGCAGAGAGATCGACTATTGACATGCTGTTCTCCCTTCGTCAGATACAGGAGAAATGCCGCGAACAGCAGATGCCCCTCTACATTGCTTTCATTGATCTCACCAAAGCCTTTGACCTCGTCAGCAGACGTGGTCGCTTCAGACTACTAGAAAAGATCGGATGTCCACCAAAGCTACTAAGTATCATCACCTCATTCCATGACAATATGAAAGGCACAATTCAACATGGTGGCTCCTCATCAGAGCCCTTTCCTATCCTGAGTGGTGTGAAACAGGGCTGTGTTCTCGCACCCACACTTTTTGGGATTTTCTTCTCCCTGCTGCTTTCACATGCGTTCAAATCCTCTGAAGAAGGAATTTTCCTCCACACAAGATCAGGGGGCAGGTTGTTCAACCTTGCCCGTCCACAATGTACTCACCAACTATTTCACTACATTTCTGCTTTCTGGTTCCAAATTTCTAGCTTGCCGTGATCACTAGTGGCTTAGGGTTAAAATGTTCCTCCAACTTGGTGATGATTGTTTTGAATTCACATCTTTTGCCTTGATGGTAGCAGGAAGATTTGTTAGCATGTCATACACTTCCAGGATAATTTACATTCGCAAAATTACTTTCTTGCCCTCAAGAATTGCCTTATTCTGAGTCTCGACCTCTTCACTTTCACCTTCAAGTTCCAAAATGTTATTAACTCTGAAAAACATGTCCATTCTTTCAATATATGAACTGAATGGTTCTCGAGCCCTCTCATAAGTTCCTGGCCTTCTGATGTATCCCTTGGGTGCAGCCATATTGTCCCAAATAATCACTTTGAATCTGATGCACACTAAGACCCTGCGGTAAAGGCCTGCTCGTTTATGAAATTGAAACCCGACCCGGTCCGACCTGACCACATCCAACCTGAACCTGACCCGGGCCCGAGTCCTTTGATTTTTTTCCCGCACCCGACCTGAACCGACCCGACTACCATAATAAAGTTAATTATATCAAACATACCTTGTCCAAATGTTGTGATCCTCCATTCCGAAAGCTGGCTATTCCTGCGGAATCATGCAGAAGTTCCCTCCCTGAGCAAGGCAGCACTGTGTCCGCCTCCAGCCCAACCCGTCACGAACCCGAATGCCGGACACGGAAGAGAGACCCGACCCGAACCTGACACATGTCATCGGGTCTGGTCGGAGTCGGGTCGGGTAGCCATGCTTTACCCTAGGGCATCTCATTCAACTGAGGAGACAGTCTGTCGCACAGGCTTCACACAATCCACTTAAAATCTCCACCATCTGAGCAGGTAGGTCACCAGGAGCTAGCTGTTCTTGTTCACTGCAGTCCCTGCTGCTGTTTGCTGCCTATATTTACAGACTTTTATCTCATTCTCATCACCATTTTCTCCAATATATTCAGGGGGCATCAGCAGAGAAAATGGAGACCAAATGCGACAAGTGCAAGGAAATGTTTATTTGCAATATTACATCATAAACATAATATACAAAAACATTACATGTGTGAAACACGTCCCGATCAAGATGTGTCTGAATAAATGGATCCCCTCACAATAAACACTGTCACCTTTCAATGTTTAACGGATGAATGTGAGGGCCAGATGTGTGTGATTCCCACAGTAATGTGTTTGTTCAAAGTTCAGGAAAAGATGGAGATATGAATAATTTACAGGGAAATCTTTGAAGCATATCTCCATGTCTCTAACTCACAAAGATCTGCAAACTTGTGGATTCAGAAAGAACCCAGAGACAGATAGTCCTGCAATAACCTGTAACTCCAGGAAAGGATGTGTTTGAGATTTTGCCCTGTAGCTTAGTTGGTTAAAGCCTCTGTCTAATAAAAAGCAGAACCTAACTTCAGACACCAACAAAGCCTCACTGCAGTGAAGAAACGGAAAGTTATGATTTAAAGATTACTCTGTCAATCATTCACCACTCTGTCTTCCCCTGAACTTTGAGTTCAAATTTGTTTGTGAAGTTGAGTGACACGTTAAGACAGCACAGTCTTTGTCTTTGTGAAAGAAGTGATTTGGGAATGGCTGTTTGAAACTGTCCCTCCTTGCACAGAAATTCAGTGCAAATACTCAAATCACCCACAATTTCCACGAGAGAAATTTGTTCACAATTGCATTTGAAGTGAAACCGCCTCAACATTAATCTCACTGAAGCAGAGTATGAACATGTTGTATGTTTCAGAGTGTTGGTGCCATTATGTGTCGCTTTTAACCGAGAATGGGACACAACGCAAGGTTGATCCAAGGTTGGAATATATTATCATTCAGGAGCAAGAAAAATCAAAAGGAACCGAATAAGAAAACCCAGTCTCCAGATTTGAGAATCTGTCGATCCGCTTTGGGAAAGTGAATCAGAGCAGAATGAAGGGTGAACTGTCCAGAAGAGATGAAGACACAGCTCAGTCAACACGTTCCCCTGGTTTATGATGCTGGAACATTCCTCTCACAGAAATGATTCAACCCAATGACAAACAGTCTTACAGCTGATAATTTATGCTAATGATTGAAGGACTTTCTCATGTGGTTACCTAGTGGTAAGAAGATATTAAACTTAGTTTCAATCAATCCAGCTGCGATGAACTTTGAATTTTTCTGCCTTTTATAAACATTATTTGAAGGGTCTCAGTGACAATGTTCAGTGTTGATGAGAGTGGGGTCTGGGTGAGCAACTGCTGAGCGTGACAGGGTCAGGACTGGATGCAGGAAGTTCTCTGACAGTCACTCTCTCTCTCTCTCTCTCTCTGATGGGTTTGAGTTGGTTCACAACTGGCAGCTGTTGGTGTTTCGATAAATGAAGGAAGTTCCCTCTAACCATTTTTTTTATTCACAGTGTAGTATAAGGATGTAAAGGGTTAATGCTGAAGACAGTGGGATCAACCTCTCCCACTGTCAGAGTGATGATGTAACAGTCACATGGGATGAGGTTTGGGAGAAGAGAGAGCAGCACCAAGGATGCTCGCTGAGGAGGCTTGATGAGTGTGTAATAGTATTGTGTAAATTAGAAAAGAGTTCTTAGTTCTTTCAGCAGGAAATATGTCCAGATAATATCAAGAAACTCACAATTTTATTATTCAGGAGTCGGAACACAGATATTAATTCCAAGTTACAGTTCTGGGTTCATTTAACAAAAAAAATAGAGAATAATATTACTCACTGATTGAAATCCCCCAGTGAGGAGACAGTTAAACAGTTGGGACATCCTTCGATCCAAGGTTTTGGCAGCATTTGCAACTTTTGCAACTTTTGTTTATCCAGCTTTGATGGACGAGTGAAAAAACTGAACAATTCCATTCTTCCTTCTTCCCTTCTTTCCATCAGTTTCTCTTTTCTGTCCCAGATCAATATAATGATGAGAATCCCAATTTAATCTGCTGTTTCTGCTGTTTTATCCATTCCAATCAAATCTATTTGTTATTCCACAGTGTCTCTCCATGTGTTTTATTCTGTTGTATTCTCTCACAGTCTGTTTGATGATCAATGTTACATCTCACTCTCTGTTCTGGTGAAGATCAGAAGCAGTGATATCTGTTTACACCGCCTGACAAGTCGGCTGAGGCTGTGCCTCGCTGATCACGTGGAGTTGAAGCAATTCTTCCAGTCAGTTAGTTCAGTTGTCATTTCATGAGAAATTCGAAGTCGTCATGACTTCGTCAGTGACCTAATGGTTCAGGTGTCTGAGTGATGTTAATCATGCTGTGATCAAATGATTGTATGTTCCAGTCTTTCCGTGGTGGGTTTTCACACTGAGTAGAAACGTGTTGGACATGGTCTGGAAATGTTTCACACCGCTCCATTCCCAACAGGCCATGACCTGATGTGATGGAAATTTCATTTACTTACAGAAGCTACATTTCCATCATTACACAGCTGGCTGCACAGTCAGGATCTGTGTGAAGGTGACGGTTGTGCTTCTATTACTTGCCAGATGCCGTGGTGGCTGAGAGGTTAAGGCGATGGACTACTAAACCATTGTGCTGTGCACGCGTGGGTTTGAATCCCATCCTTGTCGTTAGTTTATCAAATTCCTGTTGCATTCTTGTTTACAGCTTCAATGTAAAGTCGGCCTGGAAACCTGTTCTTGTCAGTATCTTGACGGCGGTTCCAGAATTGTTTATACTTTATTAAAATTGAGACAGACAATTGGAATTCTTCACCCAAATTGGACTGGAATGAACATCAAATAGGGATCACGAAACGGAGCAGGATTTTCCCTCCCCTCCTTCCTTCCTTCCATCTTTACTTTCTCTGGATTTACACCAAGTGAACGACTAACGGGAAAAGCAAATGGCGAGGGAGCAGAAGCAGAACATTATCCTTTGGCAAGAAATTTATTTTCAAATCTTCTTGATAGATTAAGTGAGTGAGCAATGTTTTGGCAGATGGAGTTTAAAATGAGGGGTCATCTAGTACCTACGAAAGATAGATCAGAGTGCTTTTTGTTAAGTGGTGAGATGATAGAAACTGCGGAGGCGCAGAGACCCGAGTACTGAATCACTAAAAGCTAGTGGACTGGTAGAAACATAATGTGAAAAGTGAATGGAATATGAAGATTGGAACTCATGTTGCAGTTATATAAAGCTCTGTGCTCCTGAAGTAAATGTCCAAGCCCAGATTGTGGGGAATCAGTGGAGAGTGATTTGTTTTTTATTCATTAATGGGCGCGAGTATCGCTGATAAGTCTAGCATTTATTACCCATTCCTATTGCCGTTGAGAATGTGGTGGTGAGCTGCCTTTTTGAACTGCTACAGTCCATATGGTGTAGGAACACCCACAGTGCTATTGGGGAGGGAGTTCCAGGATTGTGACCCAACAACAGTGAAGAAATGGCGATATAGTTCCATGTCAGGATGGTGAGTGACTCAGAGGGGAACCTGCAGATGGCGAGTTCCCATGCATCTGCTGCCCTTGTCCTTCGAGGTGGTAGTGGTCACGGGTTTGGAAGGTGCTGTTGAAGGATACTTGGCGAGATACTGCAGTGCATATGGAGATGGTACACACTGCAGCCACTGTGTACTGGTAGTGGAGGAAATGAATGTTTAAGGTGGTGGGTTAGGTGCTGATCAAGTGGGCTGCTTTCTCCTGGATGGTGTTGAGCTTCTTGAGTGTTGTTGAGTGGGATGTATTCCATCCCACTCCTGACTTGTGCCTTGTACATGGTGGACAGGATTTGAGGTGTCAGGACGCAAGATACTTGCTGCAGAATTCCTAATCTCTGACCTGCACTTATAGCTGCAGCATAGGTGTGACTGGTCCAGTTTAGTTTCTGGTCAATGGTAACCCCCAAGATGTTGATGGTGGGGGATTCAGTGATGATTATGCTGCTGAATATCAAAAGGTAGATGGTTTGATTCTCTCTCAATCAAGATGTTCACTGCTTAGCACTTGTGTGGCCAGAAGGTTGCTTGTCACTTATCAGCTCAAGCCTGAAGTTTGGACAGGTCTCGCTGCTTGTGGGCACAGACTGCTTCAGTATCTGAGGAGTTGTGAGTCATCAGCGAACATTCCCACTTCTGACTTATGTTGAAGGGAAAGTGATCAATGAAACAGCTGAGGATGTTTGGGCTGAGGACACTACCCTGAGAAACTCCTGAGGCAATGTCCTGGGCTGAGATGATTGGCCTCCACTAACCACAACCATCTTGCTTTGTGCGAGGTATGACTCCACCAAGTGGAGAGTTTTCCCCCTGATTCTCATTGACTTCAATTTAGCTCGGGATCCTTGATGCCACACTCACTCAAGGGTAATCACTCTCACCTCTCCTCTAGAACTCCACTCTTTTGTGTCTGTTTGAACCAAGCTGCAATAAAAAATAAGAACAGAAGAAATATTAGCAGTAGTAGGCCATTTGGCCCCTCGAGCCTGCTCCACCATTCAATAGGATCATGGCTGACCTGATCATGGCCTCAACCCCACTTTGTTGCCTGCCCCCCATAACCCTTGACTTCCTTGTGGATAAAAATCTGTCAAACTCAGTCTTGAAGACATGCAATGACCCAGCCTCCACTACTCTCTGTGGTAGAGAATTCCAAAGATTAATGACTCTCTGAGAGAAGAAATTCCTCCTCATTTACTTCTGAAATGGAAGACCATTATTCTGAAACTGTGTCCCCTAGTTCTAAATTCCACCATGAGGGGAAACATCCTCTCAGCATCCACCCTGTCAAGCCTCCTCAAAATCTTATATGTCTCAATACGATCACCTATCATGTTTCTTAACTCCAATGAGTATAGGTCCAACCTGATCAACTCACCATATAAGACAACCACTTCATCACAGGCATCAATCCAGTGAATCTTCTCTGAGCTGCCTCCAATGCAAGTATATCCCTCCTTAAATAAGGAGACCAAAACTGGACACAGTACTCCAGGTGTGTATTCACCAACACCCTGTGCATTTGCAGCAAGACTTCTCTACTTTTATACTCCATCCCCCTTGAAATAAAGGGCAACATTCCATTTGCCTTCCTAATTATTTGCTCTACCTGCATGGTAACTTTTTGTGATTCATGTACGAGGACACCCAGATCCTTCTATACCGCATGATTCTGTAGTCTCTCGCAATTTAAATAATATTTTGCTTTTCCATTCTTCTTACCAAAGTGGATAACCTCACATTTTACCACATTATACTCTACCTGCCAAGTATTTGCCTGGAGTCGAGGAACCCTGGCAGAACCTAAACTGAGCATTGATGAGCAGATTATTGCTAAGTGTCTGGTGCTTGATAGCACTGTTGATGACATCTTCCATCACTTTGCTGATGATTGATAGGAGACTGATGGGGTGGTAATTGGTCAGATTGGATTTGTCCTGCTTTTTTTTTATGGAGTGGGCACACTTGGGCAATTTTCCACATTGTTGGGTAAATGCCTGTGTTGTAGCTCAACTGGAACAGTGTGGCTGAGAGCACAGCTAGTTCTCGAGCACAAGTCTTCAGTACTAGAGCCGGGATGTTGTTAGGGCCTATTGTCATTGCTGTATCGAGTGACTTCAGTTGTTTCTTGCTATCATGTGGAGTGAATCAAATTGGCTGAAGACTGGAAACTGTGATGCTGGGGACCTCAGGAGGCCGAGATGAATCATCCACTGAGCAATTTCTGATGAAAGATGGTTGTAAATGATTCAGCTTTGGCTCCACCATCATTGAGGATGGGGATTTTTTGGAGCCTCCTCATCTGGTTAGTTATTTAATTGTCCACCATCATTCATGACTGGATGTGGCAGGATGAAGGACCGATGATCTGATCATGAGGGAGATATCCATGCGTGGAGTGGTGGGATCTATGGAAAGTGATCCTGAAGAGGGTGTCCGAGCCGGGAGTGGTGGGATCTGTGGAGAGTCATCCTGACGAGAGTGTGCAAACCTGGAATGGAAGCTTTCTGTGGAGGTACAGGAGTAGGCCATTCAGACCCAGTATTTTATAAAGGTTTATCATAACTTATTTGCTTTTACTATATGTCTCTGTTAATAAAGCCAAGTGTCCTGTTTGCTCTTAGAAGCCTTTTCAAACCTTCTAAGATTGGTGTACATTGTCTCTCTGTTCCGGCACCCACTTTAGAATTGTAACATTTCATTTATATGGCCTCTCCTTATTCTTCCTCCCAAATTGTATCTCTTCACAATTCTCTGTGTAAATTTTATCTGCCATGTGAAAGCGCATTTTGCCAGTTTTTTTAAGCTCCCCTGAAGTGTGTTACAATCACTGGCACAGGATGAAATTCTCGAGCATTCTTTGATGCAATCTCCATGGAAAGAGCAATCTTACATGCGAGCTCGAATGTGAGATTTTGTGTGTTTAGTATCTTTTCTCATCCACCAATATAAGCACAAATCTGTCTCATAATGCACGGTCTAAGAATGTGCCAAAGTTGCAATGTAGTGATAAATCCTTCATGCCACAATGTACTCACCAACTGTTTCACTACTTTTCTGATTTCTGCTTCCAAATTTCTAGCTTGCCGTGATCTCTAGTGGCTTCGGGTTGAAATGTTCCTCCAACTTGGTGATGATTGTTTTGAATGGCACATCTTTTGCCTTGATGGGAGCAGGAAGCTTTGTTAGCTGGTCATACACTTCCAGGCTAATTTCCATTGGCAAAATAGCTTTCTTGCCCTCATGAATTGCCTTGACCTCTGCACTTTCACCTTCAAATTCCAAAATGTTATTAGCTCTGAAAAACATGTCCATTCTTTCAATATATGAACTGAATGGTTCTCAAGCCCTCTCATAAGTTCCTCACCTTCCGATGTATCCCATATGTGTGCAGCCATATTGTCCCAAATAAGCAATTTGAATCAGATGCACAGGAAGACCCTGCGGTATCTCATTCAACTGAAGAGACATTCTGTGGCCCAGGCTTCACACAATCCACCTAAAATCTCAACCATCCGAGCAGGTAGGTCACCAGGAGCGAGCTGATCCTGTTCACTGCAGTCCCTGCTGCTGTTTGCTGCCTATATTTACGGACTTTTATCTCATCCTCATCACCATTTTCTCCAATATATTCAGGGGGCATCAGCAGAGAAAATATACACCAAGCGTGGCAAGTGCAAGGAATTGTTTATTTGCGTCATTATGTCACGCACATAATATACAAATACATTACCTGTGTGAATCATTTCTTGAGCACTTTTATACCAGATGTGTCTGAATAAATGGAACCCCGTCACAATAAACACTGTCACCTTTCAATGTTTAACGGAGAGGTTTGATGGCCTGATGTGTCTGATTCCCACATTAATGTGTTTCTACAAAGTTCGGAGAAAGACGGAGATATGAATAATTTGCAGGGAAATCTTTAAGCATATCTCCATGTTTCTCACTGACAAAGTTCTGCAAACACATGGATTCAGAAAGAACCTGAGTGCAAAATCAACAAAAATAAACACAGCCAGAGAGACTTGCAATAACCTGTAGCTCAGGGAAAGTACATGATGTTATGGAAGTGATTTTGATTTTTTTTTTGTGAATTTTTTTTGAGGAATTCATCGTCAAACTTAATAAATGTCAGACCAGTTCTTTTTCAAGAGGGTACTGAAAGTATTAATTTGGCAACTATGTTTACTGGTTGTCACATGACTCAAGTTGAATGTAGAACAGAAACCCTGGTAACAGGGGGAAATGTGGACAGAGAAGTCAGTTGCGCCTCTTGATTGGACAAACCCGGCAGCAGCAGCACTCACCGAAGAGGGCAGAACAATCACAAGCTTTTATTTGTAGCAGTCATTGTGTTTTACCTTCTGGAGTGAGCAGCTGATAAAGTTAGCCTGAAGAAGTGTCAAGGAAGGAGAGAAGATCACAACCCACGTTGTTTTGCAGCAAATCTTTAAAAGACCCTGAGAACTTCACTGTGTCAATTCATCTCTTCTCCTGTCTTTGAAGAAAGCCTGCTAAAATTAATTTTCAACACTGCCTCTAAAAAACTGTTCTAAAAGACCCTAGTGACCTGTCTACGCACACTCAGAAGTTAGACTGTATGCCAGTTTTGGAACAACATATCTCATCTGCTGTTTTCTTCAGGAATGAACAAGTAATCAGCCCAAGTGTTGTTTTTGTCTTTAACAGAACTCAGAATTGTAAAAAATAATTCTTTTTTTTCAGTTAACCGGTGTATGTATGTGTGCATGTGTGGGGCTGTGGGAAGAAAGGGGCTTTCAATGTTGGTTAAGGTAAAAAGGGAACTTTTAAAATTTCTACCTGTGTATTTATGCTTTATTTCATGACTAGTTAAAACTTGTTCTGTAATAAACTGATAATTTTGCTGTTCATTAAAGAAACATGGTCAGTGTCTTCTATTCTGGGAAGAATAGAGTAAATGATTGACTGTTTCAGGAAGTGCGAAACGTTAAAATATATGTTGTGACCTGTGGAGAAGTGGGATGAGAATATATAGAAGGGTCTGAAGAAGGGTCATTGACCTGAAACGTTAACTCTGCTTCTCTCTGCACAGATGCTGCCAGACCTGATGAGTATTTCCAGCATTTCTTGTTTTTATTTGAGATTTCCTGCATCTGCTGTATTTTGCTTTGATATTGTTATTATATGAGAATAAATAGTGTACTCCTCTGATTTTAACTTTAACAATATCTGGCTCTGTAGCTTAGTTGGTTAAAGCACCTGCCTTGTAAACAGGAGATCCTAGGTTCAATTCCCAGTCGAGCCTTGTTTCACATTTGTGATGTCGAAGTTACCTCATCAATCGCTTCCATCTGTGTCTACTGAACTTCAAGTGAGAATTCAAATTGCATGATGAATTTTCGTCACAGCCTTGTGAAGGATGTGAGTTTGGAATGGCTGTTCCTCCTTCTGCAGAAATTCAGTCCTGATATTTCAAAGGCAACTTCTTTGATACAAATTTGTTCACAGTTGCATTCAACCTGGAAAACAGCTCGACATTAATGTCACTGAAGGAAAGTGTGACTGCGTTGCATGTTTCAGAGTGTTTGTGTCGTTATGTGTTGCTTGTGACTGAGATTGGGACATGACGCAAGTGGGAGGGTTGATCTGAGGTTTGGAATATTTGTCAGTCAGCAACAAGAAAAATCAAAGGAACCAAATAAGAAAACCTATGTCTCATGTGGTTACCGAGAAACGGTCAGAAGATATTAAACTTTGTTCTGTTCAATAAAGCTGTGTGAACGTTGACCTTTCCAGCCTTTCATAAACAGTATTTGAAGTGTCTCGGTAACAATATTCAGTGTTGATGAGAGTGGGGTCTGGGTGAGCATCTGCTGAGTGTGACAGGGTCAGGACTGGATGCAGGAAGTTCTCTGACAGTCTCTCTCTCTCTCGCTGATGGGTTTGAGTTGATTTTCAACTGGCAGCTGTTAGTGTTTCGATAAATCCAAGTTCCCTCCACCCATTTTTTTGGACAGACAGTGTAGTATAAGGATGTAAAGGGTTAATGCTGAAGACATTGGGATGAATCACTCCCACTGTCAGAGTGATGATGTAACAGTCACAGGAGATGAGGTTTGGGAGGAGAGAGCAGCACCAAGGATGCTAGCTTAGGAGGCTTGATGAATGTGTATATAGTATTGTGTAAATTAGAAAAGAGTTCTTAGTTCTTTCAGCAGGAAATGTGTCCCGAAAATATCGAGAAACTCATAATTTTATTACTCAGGAGTCGGAACACAGATATTAATTCCAAGTGACAGTTCTGGGTTCATTTAACAAAGAAGGGTAGAGAATAATATTACTCACTGATTGAAATCCCCTAGTGAGGAGACAGTTAAACAGGTGATCTGTTGGGGCATCCTTCGATCCAAGGTTTCGGCAGCATTTAATCTCCCTTTTTGGTGAAATTCTCTGTTATTTGCAACTTTTTTTTTATCCAGCTTTGATGGGCAAGTGAAAAAACTGAACAGTTCCATCCTTTCTTTTCTTCCTTCTTCCCTTCTTTCCATCAGTTTCTCTTTTCTGTCCCAGATCAATATAATGATAAGAATCCCAATTTAATCTGCTGTTTCTGGTGTTTTATTCATTCCAATCAAAGTCAATGTTCCAATCAAATCTATTTGTTATTCCACAGTGTCTCTCCACGTGTTTTATTCTGTTGTATTCTCTCACAGTCTGTTTGATGATCAATGTTACATCTCACTCTCTGTTCTGGTGAAGATCAGAAGCAATGATATCTGTTTACACCACCTGACAAGTCGGCCTGAGGCTGTGCCTCGCCGATCATGTGGAGTTAGGAACATAGGAACATAGGAGCAGGAGTCGGCCATTCAGCCCATCGAGCCTGCCCCACCATTCAATATGATCATGGCTGATCATCCGCTTCAATGCCCTTTTCCCCACACATTCCTCATATTCCCTGATGTCATTTGTATTTAGAAATCTGTCAATCTCTGCTTTAAACATACTCAACGACTGAGCTTCCACAGCCCTCTGGGGTACAGAATTCCAAAGATTCACAACCCTCCGTGCAAAGAAATTTCTCCTCATCTATGTCCTAAGGAGCTTCCCCCTTATTTTGAAATTGAGCCTCTGGTTCTCGACTCCCCATCCAGATGAAACATCTTAGCTGCATCTACCCTGACTTTCCTTTAAATATTTTGTAGGTTTCAATGAGATCACCTCTCATTCTTTGAAACTCTAGAGAATACAGCCCCAGTTTCCCAATCTCTCTTCATAGAACAGTCCCACCATCCCAGGAACAAGTCTGATGAACCTTCGTTGAACTCCCTCCATGGCAATAATATCCTTCCTAAGGTAAGGAGACCAAATCTGCACACAGTACTCCAAGTGCGGTCTAACCAGGTTTCTGTACAATTGAAGCAAGCATTCACTACTCCTGTACTCAAATCCTCTTGTGATAAAGGCTAACATACTATTAGCCTTCCTAATTGCTTGCTGCACCTGCATGTTAGCTTTCAGTGACTTATTGACATGGATACCCAGATCACCCTTATATTCTGCACCTCAGCTAATAAAGGAAAGGATTCCATATACCTGCTGAACCACCTTATTGACCTGTACTGCTACTTCAGGGATCTGTGAACATTCACTCCAACGTCTCTCACTTCCTCTGCACCGTTCAGTGTTCTCCCATTAATTGTGTATTCCTTCGCCTTTTTTGACCTCCCAAATGCATCACCTCACACTTGTCCAATTTGAATTCCATTTACCTCTTCTCTGCCCACCTGACCAGTCTATTGATATCTTCCTGCAGTGTACAGCTATCCTCCTCCCTATCAACAACACGGACAATTTTTGTTTCATCTGCAAACATCTTGATTGTGCCCTCTACATTTATGTCCATATCATTAATATATACCACAAAAAGCAGGGGACCTAGTTGTGAGCCCTGTGGAACACCACTGGAAACAGTCCTCCAGTTGCAAAAACACCTGTAACCAATTCCTTTTTGTTTCCTGCCACTGAACCAATTTTGTGTCCAGCTTGCTACATTCCCCTGGATCCCATGTGCTTTTATTTTTTTTAACCAGTTTGCCTTGTGGGACCTTGTCAAAAGCCTTGCTAAAATCCATGTAGATCAGATCAACTGCACTATCCTCATCAATCCTCCTTGTTACTTCTTCAAAAACATTCAGTCAAGTTCGTCAGACAGGAGCTTCCCTGAACAAATCCATGCTGACGGTACTTGATTAATCTGTGCCTTTCTAAGTGACAGTTTATCCTGTCTCTCAGAATTAATTCCAATAATTCGCCCACTATTGCGGTTAGGCTGACTGGCCTTTAATTGTTCCCTCGCTTCCTTTTTCAACAATGCTGCAATGTTAGCAATAAAAACAAAAAGTGCTGGACATACACAGCAGGTCTGGCACCATCTGTGGAGAGAGAAATAAAGTTAACATTTCAGGTCAGTGACCTTTCATCAGAACAGAAACGTTAACTTTGCTTCTCTCTCCACAGTTGCTGCCAGACCTGCTGTGTATTTCCAATGCAACTAGTTTTTATTTCAGATTTGCAGCATCTGCAGAATTTTGCTTTTCTTGCAGTGTTACGAGACCTCCAATCCTCTGACATCACACCCGTATCCAGTGAGGGATTGGAAACTGATGGTCAGACCTTCCACTATTTCCTTCCTGGCTTCTTTTAACAGCCTGTGGTACATTTCATCCGGCCCTGATGATTTATCCACTTTCAAGGATGTTAATCCCATTTATACTTCTTCTCTCCCTCAGTTTATCATGTCCAATACTTCACACTCCTTCTCCTTAATTACAATATCTGCATCACCCCCTCATTTGTGAAGACAGTAAAATATTCATTAATAAACATACCAACATCTTCCACACTGACACATAGGTTACATTTTTAGGTCTTTGATGGGCCCTACTCTTTCCGCAGTTGCCTCTGACTGCAATGTATTGATGAAACATCTTTGGATTTGTTTTGATTTTGCTTGTCAATATTCTTTCATGATCTCAGTTTGTTCTTCATCGCTACTCCCAAATACCTCTAGTCATGTCAAAACACAACTTATCAGAAGGGGAATTTGAACCCACCCCTGCAGAGAGAATTGTGATCTGAATGAACCGTCTCAGACTGCTCGGCCATCCTGACTACCCCATGTGTATGTTTAATGCTG
This sequence comes from Heterodontus francisci, assembly GCF_036365525.1. Classification (NCBI taxonomy): domain Eukaryota; kingdom Metazoa; phylum Chordata; class Chondrichthyes; order Heterodontiformes; family Heterodontidae; genus Heterodontus; species Heterodontus francisci. Next base: position 4,034,164 of record NW_027141175.1, read on the forward strand.
ACGAAATTATCCATTCATTGTGAAAGTATTTGTGAGATTGTGGAAATGTCTGGAAGAGGAAAGACCAACGGGAAAGCTCGGTCGAAGGCCAAGTCTCGCTCCTCCCGGGCTGGACTGCAGTTCCCGGTGGGCCGTGTTCACAGGCTCCTGAGAAAGGGTAACTATGCTGAGCGTGTGGGTGCCAGAGCCCAGGTCTATCTGGCTGCTGTGCTCGAGTATCTGACCGCTGAAATCCTCGAGCTGGGCGGTAACGCGGCCCGGGACAACAAGAAGACCTGCATCATCCCCAGCCACCTACAGCTGGCCGTCCTCAATGATGAGGAGCTCAACAAGCTGCTGGGAGGGGTGACCATCATTCAGGGTAGGGTGCTGCCTAATATCCAGGCCGTGTTGCTGCCCAAGAAAACCAGCGCTCCGGGCAGCAAAACCAAGTCAATCTGCCAGAATTTTTTCAAATACGCAAAGGCTCTTTTCAGAGCCACCCACAGTATCTGAAAGGGATGATTACTGTCTGAAGTCTGCTGTACCCACACCTCTGTCTATCCCTCTTCATCTGGAACAACCAATGCTATCTTCCATTCCTTTCACCATTATGTGTTTAACTAGCTTCTCCTTATAGTCAGTCCAATATCAATGTACTAATGAAATGATCTGTGTCAGTGCTGGCAATTTCCATAGAATCATAGAAAAATTAGGGCACAGAAGGAGTCCATTCAGCCCATCGCGTTTGCTCTGGCCGAAAAAACTAGCCACCCAATCTATTCCCACCTTCCAGCACCTGATCCGTAGACTTGCAGGTTACAGCACTTCAGGTGCATGTCCAGGTATTTTTAAATGAGTTGAGGGCTTCTGCCTCCACCACCATTCCTGTCAGCGAATTCCAGGCACCCACCACCCTCTGGGTAAAAACGTTTCCCCTCATGTCCCCTCTAATCCTTCTACCAATCACCTTAAATCTGTGCCCCCTGGTAACTGACCTCCCCACCAGGGGAAACAGGTCCTTACTGTCCACTCTGTCTGGGCGCCTCATAATTTTGTACACCTCATTCAAGTCACCCCTCAGACTCCTCTGTTCTAAGGAAAACAACCCGAGCCGCTCCAATATTTGCTCATAGCTGCAACTTTCAAGCCCTGGCAACGTTCTTGTAAATCTCCTCTGTACTCTCTCCAGAGCAATTATGTCCTTTCTGTAATGTGATGACCAGAACTGTACGCAATACTCCAGCTGTGGCCTAACCGCCATTTTATACAGTTCTAGCACTACATCCCTGCTTTTCTATTCTATACATTGGCCAATAAAGGAAAGCATTCTATATGCCTTCTTCACCACTCTATCTACCTGTCCTGCCACTTTCAAGGACCTGTGGACATGCACTCCAAAGTCTCTCACTTCTTCTACCCCTCTCAATATCTTCCCATTTATTGTGTATTCCCTTGCTTTGTTTGCCCTCCCCAAATGCATTCCCTCACACTTCTCCAGATTGAATTCCATTTGCCACTTTTCCGCCCACTCAACCAATCCATTCATATCATTCTGATGTCTACAGCTATCCTCCTCACTATCAATTACACGGCCAATTTTTGTGTCATCAGCAAATTTCCCAATCATAGCTCCCACATTTAATTCCAAATCATTAATATATACCACAAACAGCAAGGGACCCAACACTGAGCCCTGTGGAATGCCACTGGAAACTGCTTTCCATTCGCAAAAACATCCGTCGATAACTATCCTTTGTTTCCTGTCACTGAGTCAATTTTGGATGCAACCTGCCACATTCCTCTGTATTCCATGGGCTTTCATTTTACTGACCAGTCTGCCATGTGGGACCTTACTAAAATCCATGTAGACCACATCCACCACACTATCCTCATCAATGTTTCTTGTTACTTCCTCAAAAAACTCAATCAAGTTAGTGAGACATGACCTTCCCTTAACAAATCCATGCTGACTATCCCTGATTAATCCGTGCCTTTCTAAGTGGCAGTTTATCCTGTCCCTCAGAATTGATTCTAATAATTTACCCACCACCGAGGCCAGACTGACCGGCCTATAATTATTTGGCCTATCCCTCACATCCTTTTTAAATAATAGTACAACGTTCACAGACCTCCAATCCTCCGGCACCTCCCCCATATCCAGTGAGGATTTGAAGATGATCCTCAGCGCATCCACTATTTCCTCCCTGGGTTCCTGTAACAACCTCAGATGCAAATCATCCGGCCCTGGTGATTTATTCATTTTGAAGGATGTCAGACTCTCTAGTACTTCCACTCTCATTATGCTTATCGTATCTAATATTTCACACTCCTCTTATTTGTCTGCATCATCCCTCTCCTTTGTGAAGGCAGAGACAAAAACTCATTAAGAACCCCACACACATCTTCTGCATCCACTCATACGTTCCCTTGTGCATCTCTGATCGGCCGTACCCTTTCCTTAGTTATCCTCTTGCTCTTAATGCACTGAAAGAACATCTTTGGGGTTTCCTTCAAGTAGTTGTATCCAGTCCACATCCACCAAGTCACCTCTCAGTTTTGTAAAATTTGCCTTCCCCCAATTTAAAACCTTTACTTCTGTTGTATCTTTGTCCTTTTACATGATTATGCCAAAACTAATTGCAGCATGGTCACTAGGGGTGGTGGTGGCGTAGTGGTCTTGTCAGTAGACTTGTCAGTGGATTAGTAACCCAGACACCTAGGGTATTGCTCAGGGGACGTGGGTTCAAATCCCACCATTGAAATTTAAATCCAAATAATAAATCTGCAATTAAAAAGCAAGTCTAATGATGGCCATGAAACCATTGTTGATGGTTGTAAAAACCCATCTGGTTTACTAATGCCCTTTGGGGAAGGAAATCTGCTGTTCTTGTCTGGCCTGCATGCGACTGCAGACCCACAGCAATGTGGTTGACTCTTACATGCCCTCTGAAATGGCCGAGCGAGCCACTCAGTTGAAACTAAACACTACGAAGTCATTAAAAAGGAATGAAAGCAGACGGACCACCCGGCGTCGACCTGGGCACCAGAAATGACAATGGCAAACCCAGCGCTGTCGACCCTGCAAAGTCCTCCTTAGTAACATCTGGTGGCTTGTGTTAAGTTGGGAGAGCAACAGCCTGACATAGTCATACTCACAGAATCATACCTTACAGGCAATGTCGCAGACACTGCCATCACCATCCCTGGGTATGTCCTGTCCCACGGGCAGGACAGACTCACCAGAGGTGTCAGTAGAAAGGGAATTGCCCTGGAAGTCCTCAACATCGACTCTGGACCCCATGAGGTCTCATGGCATCAGATCAAACAATGGACAAGGAAATCTCCTGCTGATTATCACCTACTGCCCTCCCTCAGCTGATGAGTCAGTACTCCTCCATGTTGAACAGCACTTGGAGGAAGCACTGAGGGTGGCAAGAGCACAGAATGTACTCTGGGTGGGGGACTTCAATGTCCATCACCAAGAGTGGCTCGGGAGCATCTCTACTGGCCGAATCCTAAAGGACATATCTGCTAGTGCTGCTTGATGGCAATGTTGATGACACCTTCCATCACTTTCGGCCCCATCAGTCTACTCTCAATCATCAGTAAAATGATGGAAGGTGCCATCAAGCGGCACTCGCTTAGCAATAACCTGCCTCAGTGACACTCAGTTTGGGTTCTGCCAGGGCCACTCAGCTCCTGACCTCATGACAGCCTTGGTTCAAACATGGACAAAAGAGGTGAGGTGTGAGTGATTGCCTTTGACATCAAGGCAGTATTTGACCGAGTATGGCATCAAGGAGCCCGAGCAAAACTGAGGTCAATGGGAAAACCCTCCACTGGCTGGAGTCATACCTAGCGCAAAGGAAGATGGTTGTGGTTGTTGGAGGTCAATCATCTGAGCTCCAGGACATCACTGCAGGCGCTCCTCAGGGTAATGTCCTCAGCCCAACCATCTTCAGCTGCTTCATCAATGACCTTCCTTCAATCAGAAGGTCAGAAGTGGGGATGTTCGCTGATGATTGCACAATGTTCAGCACCATTCATGACTCCTCAGATACTGAAGCAGTCTGTGTAGAAATGCAGCTAGACATGGACAATATCCAGGATTGGGCTGATAAGCGGCAAGTAACATTCGGGCCGCACAAGTGCCAGGCATTGACCATCACCAACAAGAGAGAATCGAACTAACTCCCCTTGACATTCAATGGCATTACCATTGCTGAATCCCCCACTATCAACATCCTAGGGGCACCATTGACCAGAAGCTGAACTGGAGTAGCCATATAAATACCGTGGCTACAAGAGCAGGTCAGAGGCTAGGAATCCTGAGGCGAGTAACTCACCTCCTGACTCCCCAAAGCCTGTCCACGATCTACAAGGCACAAGTCAGGAGTGTGTTGGAATAGTCTCCACTTGCCTGGATAGGTGCAGCTCCAACAACACTCAAGAAGCTCAACACCATCCAGGACAAAGCAGCCCACTTGATTGGCACCCCATCTACAAACAGTCACTCCCTCCACCACTGACGCACAGTGGCAGCAGTGTGTACCAACTACAAGATGCACTGCAGCAATGCACCAAGGCTCCTTGAACAGCACCTTCCAAACCTGTGACTTCTACCAACTAGAAGTACAAGGGCAGAAAATGCATGGGAACACCACCACCTGCAAGTTCCCCACCATGACACACACCATCCTGACTTGGAACTATATCGCTGATCCTTCACTGTCACTGGGTCAAAATCCTGGAACTCCATTCTGAATAGCACTGTGGGTGCACCTATCCCAAATGGACTGCAGCGGTTCAAGAAGGCAGCTCACCACCACCTTCCCAAGGGCAATTAGGGATGGGTAATAAATGCTGACCTGGCCAGCGATGCCCAAAATCCCATGAATGAATAAGAAAAGCTATCTCCAAAATGGTCACCCACTGCTACTTGCCCAGCTTCATTACTGAAGACTACATCTAGAATTGTGCCTCCTCTCATTGGGCTTGTGATGTGCTGGCTATTAACGTTCTCTTGAATGCAGTTCAGGAATTTTGTGCCCTATGTGCACTTCACACTGTTTGTACCCCAGTTGATATTGGGATAGTTGAAATCCCCAACTATTATTTCCCTATAGTTTTGCACTCAGCAATTTGCCTACATATTTGTTCTTCTATCTCTCTCTCACTATTTGGGGGTCTACAGTGCACTCCTAGTAGTGTGGCTGCCCCTTTTTTATTTCTGAGCTCCACCCATATGGCCTCATTTGATGATTCATTTAGCATATAATCCCTCCTCAAAGCTGTATGCCTTCCTTAACTAATAATGCTATACTCCCACCTTTTTTATCCCTATGCCACATGAAAACTCTATACCCAGAGATGTTGAGCTGCCATTCTTGCCCTCTTTCAGCCAAGTTTCCCTTATTGCAATGATATTGTGTTACCATGTGTGGGCACAATGGCGCAGTGGTTAGCACCACAGCTCCAGGAACCCGGGTTCGATTCTGGGTACTGCCTGTGTGGAGTTTGCAAGTTCTCCCTGTGGGTTTTCGTCGGGTGCTCCTGTTTCCTCCCACAGCCAAAGACTTGCAGGTTGATAGGTAAATTGGCCATTGTAAATTGCACCTAGTGTAAGTAGGTGGTAGGGAATATGGGATTACTGTAGGGTTAGTATAAATGGGTGGTTGTTGGTCAGCACAGACTCAGTGGGCCAAAGGGCCTGTTTCAGTGCTGCATCTCTAAATAAAAATAAAAAGTGTGATGTTACTTTATCAGCGCAGGCTTGGAGGGCCGAATGGCCTGTTCCTGTGCTGTATTGTTCTATGTGTCTATCTGTGCCCTCATCTCATCAGCTTTATTTACTATATGAATATACATACAAGTATAAAAATTAGGAGCAGGAGTCGGCCATTCGACCCCTGGACCCTGCTTCCCCATTCAATAAGTTCACGGCTGCACTGATTACTCCACATTCCCGCCTACCCCCGATAACCTTTCACCCCTTTGCTTATCAAGAATCGATGTCCCTCTGCCTGAAAAATATTCAAAGTCTCTGCTTCCACCGCCTATTGAGGAAGAGAGTTCCAAAAACTCACCACCCTCTGAGGGAAAAACATTCTCCTCATCTCTGTCTTAAATGGGTGACCCCTTATTTTTTAACAGTGACTCCTAATTCCAGATTCTCCCACAAGGGGAAACATCCTTTCCACATCCACCCTCTCAAGACTCCTCAGGATCTGATATGTTTCAATCAAGTTGCCTCTTTAAATAAATAAATATCCTTTAACACTGCCAAATTCCTCTGCTGCACACTTTTTAAACTTTGCTTCTTCTGTCTTTCAGAGTCATTCGCTAATTTACTGCCTCCCGTTCCCTGCCCTGAAATTGCCCTGTCTGAAACTGCCCTCAGGTTCCCATCAAGCTGCCAAATTAGTTTAAACAATCCCCAACAGCACCTGCAAGGATATTCATCCCGGTCCTGTTCAGGTGTACACCGTTCGACTTATATAGGTCCTACCTTCCCCAGAACTGGTCCCAATGCCCCAGAAATCGGAAGCCCTCCTTCCTGCACCATCTCTCCAGCCATGCATTCATCTGGTGTATTCTCCTATTTCTATACTCACTAGCTTGTGTCCTTGGGAGTAATTTGGAGATTACTACCTTTGAGGTCCTGTTTGTTAATCTCTTTCCTAACTCCCTAAACTCAGCCTGAAGGATCTCATCCCTCTTTCTTCCTATATCGTTGGTACCAATGTGGACCACGACCTCTGGCTGTGCATCCTTGCCCTCCAGAATGCTCTGTAGCCACTCAGTGATATCCATGATCCTTGCACCAAGGAGGAAACCTGGTTTGCGAGCACTGAAATACCTATCTGTTCCTCGAACTATACAATCCCCTACCAGTATTGCTCGCTTGTATTTTCTCCTCCCTCCCTGCACAGCTGAGCCACCCATGGAGTTCTGGTCATGACTCTCACTGCACTCTCCAGAGGAACCCTCTCTCCCATCAGTACTCAGAACTGAATACCAGTTAGAAAGTGGGATGCCCTCCAGGGACTCCTGCACTACCTGCCTTGACCTTCTTGTCTGTCTGGCAAACTCCCAATCCCTCTCAGCGTGTGCTCTCTTCAACTCCGAGGTGACAACCTGCTGAAAAGTCCTATCCACGTAGTTCTCTGCCTTGCGGATGCACAACACTGACTCCAGTTGCTGCTCGAGTTCTGAAACCTGGAGCTCAAGCTTCTGCAGCTGGTGACACTTCCTGCAGATGTGTTTGTCAAGGACACATGGTGCATCCATGACTTCCCACATACCACAGGAGGCACATTCCACTTGGCCGAGCTGCCCTGCCATAACTTAGCTTTAAAAACTCATTATTGCTCGTGTAATAAGTGTAATAAGTAGATTAATTTACCAGTTACTCACCAATCAGCTTCTTCCCCTGTACCATGGAGGCAGAAAAAGCAGAAAAGAAAAGAGACCAAACAGCACCTCCTTCCCCTAGTCAGTGAAGTCCCTCACACATCAGCTCACAGCTTTACACTCTGTCCAAACAGCACTTTCTAATTAGTAATTATTATAAATTACACTAACTAAAACATTAGTAACCTGACCAATTACAAGGTAGCTATTTGAGGGTTTTTAAACAAAGAGCTTTTTCCCCCATCCTGATTTCAGGCCCCACTCTGGACACTTGCTTTTGATTCCAGGACACTGAGGACAGGGTGCTGCCGAATATCCAGTCCGTGTTGCTGCCCAAGAAAACCAGCGCTCCGGGCACCAAAACCAAGTCAATCTGCCAGGATTTTATCAAATACCCAAAGGCTCTTTTCAGATCCACCCACAGTATCTGAAAGGGCTGATTACTGTCTGAAGTCTGCAGTACCCACACCTCTGTCTATCCCTCTTCATCTAGAACAACCAGCGTCATCTTCCATTCCTTTCACCATCATGTGTTTAACTCGCTTCTCCTTATAGACAGTCAGATATCAATGTAATAATGAAATGATCTGTGTCAGTGCTGGCCATTTCCCTGTCCTGATTTCAGACCCCACTCTGGACACTTGTTTCCCATTCCAGGACCTTCTTGTATTAATATTCAGCACCACCTGTCAGTCAGAAACCTGTCTCAATGAACTGATCCTTTCACTGAACTTCCAACTGCTGCTGTCTATTTCTCGAGGGAAAGAGCTGCTCACTGAATAAGGATGTGAGGGGAATGTAACCCGGCTGCTGGTGAGAAGGTCCCGTCTTCTCAATCAAAAGCCTTTTATTTTACTACAGTGATTCCCAGATTCCCAGCTGGTCCGTTGAGGATTTTGTTTTCACAGAAATATGTTGTTAAATACAAATCTGATTCCAACATGTCAGTAACAGGACAGAATGGGAACCTTTTAAAAGGATGAAGCAACTATTTCAGTGGCTTCTCACTGTCCCCCTGAAGCCCGTGTGAAGGGGAATTACCAATAGTCTGTAATTTATTACTTCCACACCGGGTTTGAGTTATTTTTCACGTGAAAGATTGCTGAACGGAGTGTTTTCCTGTCAGTTACGGATAAGAAGTTGACAAAAATTGGCAAAATAAAGCTGTTCATAAAATAGCACCAGCAATTTGAGTCGGTAAAAGCAAAATTGTGTTTTAAAAGCGTTTTTTTAAAGCGTGACGGGAAAATAGATTTTTATGTACTTTTCCAGTCGATCACTTCTTTTCCACAGTGAAATTGGCAGCTTTCACGAATTCAAATATTCTGCCAGGTTGACAGGTTCAGCCAATGGATTTTTGTATTTTGTGCTTCGAGGTTCTCCGATCTGATCATTTATTTTATCGAATGGCCGTGTGGCCGAATGAATAAGGCGTTTGACTTCAGTGTATTTTATGAGGTTATCGGAAGATTGTAGGTTCGAGTTCTACCACGGTCATTTTGACCCAAAGGGGTTATGCAGGGCTTTGGGGATCGAGTCAGGGACTGAACAGATTGGAAACCCGACATGGACTTGATGGGGCGAATGGCCGCCTCATGTGGAAAGAGATGCAGTGGTTTTTGTCGAGGTTCATCCCAAGCAGCTCTGTAACACAGGAGTCTGTGCTCTCCGGGCTGTTCCCAGGGACGCACACCGAGACAAACATCAACTGCTGCTGGAGGACTATCAATTCGGTGAAAGACGCCCTTTGGTCTGCCCGAAATTTGCTGGTCTTCCAGCGCAAAGAGTTGTCCACCACCGAATGTTGCAGACTGGCACATTCCAAGGTCCAGGACTACGTGCTGAGGGACGCACTAAAGCTTGGGGCAGCCGCAGCAAAGGCTCAATGGGCAAAGACCACAATGTAAGGTCCCCCCCACCAAGCTGAACTGAGGGGCTGGATCCATGGGAAACCCCTCGAACTGTATCGTTAATATTTTAGTTTGCTGTAAATGTAAAACTGTAATTGGCATGACAATTGTGAAACGGAAGGGTTGTGAAGAAACACATCACAGTATTGAAGGAAACTGATCATCCTTGCAATGTTTGTATTTTTTGGTGCTGTTTGGAAAGTGTTTGCAATGTAATTTTTACAGATTTTTATGAATAAAGTATATTTTGGAAATAAAAAAAAAATATTCCTCAGAATTTCGAAGAGTGAGAGGTAATCTTACTGGCACCTAAAAATCTTAAGGGATTTAACAGGGTAAATGCTGGGAGGATGTTTCCTCTGGCTGGGGAATCTTGAACTAGGGATCACAGTCTCAGTATAAATGGCTCAATCATTTCGGACTGAGAAGAGGAGAATTTTTTTACACTCAAAGCATTGTGAATCTTTGGAATTCTCTATGCACGGTGGTTAGCACCGCGGCCTCACAGCTGCAGTGACCTCGGTTCCGTTCAGGGTATTGCCTGTGCAGAGTTTGCATGTTCTCTCTGTGACCGCGTGGGTTTCCGCCGGGTGCTCCAGTTTCCTCCCACAGCCAAAGACTTGCAGGTTGATAGGTAAATTGGCCATTGTAAATTGCCCCTAGTGTAGATAGGTGGTTGGAGAATGGTGGGAATGTGGTAGGGAATATGGGATGAATGTAGTATTAGTATAAATGGGTGATTGTTGGTCGGCACAGACTCGGTGGGCTGAAGGGCCTGTTTCAGTGCTGTATCTCTCTATGACTCTAGAGCTGTGGATGCTCAATCATTGGGTATATCCAAGAGAGAGATTGATAGGTTTTTGGATACTAAGGGAATTAAGGGATCTGTGCTAGTGTGGTAAGATGGAGTTGATGTAGGAGATCAGCTGTGATCTTATTGAATGGCAGAGCTATTTCGATGGGCCGAATGGCCTACTCCTATTTTTTATGTAAAGTTCCATTCTTCTCAGGGAATATTTTATTTTCAAAAAGAGAAATACTGCACACTGGAAATCTGAATAATAACAGAAGATTCTGGAAACGCTCAGCAGTTCCAGTAGTATCTGTGGAGAGAGGAAGGTAGGAGCAATGTTTCAGGTCTATAGAAGGGTCACAGAACTGGACCATTAACCCGAGCTTCTCTTCTCCACAGTTGTTTCTGGACTGGCTGAGTGTTTTCAGTATTTTAGGCTTTTTCTTTCTGTATTTCATCCTTTTCCCATTTGACTATTTGCTGTGAAACTTTCAGCGTTGTGCTCAATTCTTTGTGTCGTTGTGTTTTCTTTATTTGAAGCAATGTAAATAGTATCCTGAAATGAATTTGCCAAATGGTTGGGCAAATTGTTACAACCAGTTTTTGAGCAAGTTCTCCACATACACAGTGAAGGATTCTTTCACATTTGTGAAGACCATACAGGACTTGCATATCGATAGCAATGCCGTGTCCATGTGTTCATTTGACATTGCTAGCCGATTCACCAATGTACCACTTCAGGAAGCCATAGATATTTGCACTGCAGTGCTATGTCATAGTGATCTAGACCCGTCACCATTGTGTGAATCCATATTCATTGAACTTATGAACTCGGCAACTTGCACAGTTGAGTTCAGTTTTATTGACACCATGTATCGCTGGTGTTGCCATGGGATCCCCTCTAGGCCCAGCTCTCACAAACATCTTTGTTGGATTCCATTACAAACCTGTTTTTAAGGGAATGACACCTAACCTCCTACCTCTTGCATATTTCCAATATGTAGATGATACATTTGCTATTTGAATCCGCAGCTGCATGAAATAATTTCCTTGCATGTCTTCATGGGCTCCATCCTACACTCAAATTCACCTTTGGAATGGAGCAGTCAAATGAGCTCCCTTTCCTTGATGAACTAGTTGAGAAATCTGCTAAGTGGTTCTCTACCACGGTCTACCGCAAACCTACCTTCACTGGTCAATACACGCGTTGGGATTATTACAGTTCCACGCGCTATAAGATTGGTCTGATCAGCAACCTCATAAATAGGGCTGAGCCATTTGCTCACCATGCAAGCTTGATGCTGAAATAGGGCGAATCAAAGACATCCTGCATTACAATGGCTACACTGATCAGATCATTTCTCACTGTATATCACACAAACTTATAAACGGGCTGAAGGCCGTCATTTTGAGCCCTGAAAAGTGCCCAGTCTCCCTCAAATTACCCTGGAAGGGTAATATATCCCCAGTATTTGAGTAACAGGTGAGGCTCGCTGTTTGCAGCTGTTACTATGCAGGAGCAACAAGTGTGGTGTTCGCCACTAACATGATGCTGCTGTCAAGCAAAAGAGACGTCCTGTCTATCACACAAATAAGTAATGTGATATATGAATTTCAATACCAGTGTGATGCTAGGTTTCTAGACCGTACATCCCAAAACTGGCGGATTGTATCGAATAACATGTCCCTTCCGCTGTTCGCAATGGGCCCTACCCAACCAACCCGTGCTTGCAAAACTCAAAACACAGTATCCAACATGAGATGTGATTCCACAATAGGACAACATTTGCTAAATAATTCTCAGTGTGCTAAGAATTACACTGACAACCGATTTAAGACTGTCAGTAGGGCTCGCAGTGTGGTGCACTGGTGTGCACTGTAAGCACACCTGTAAGTACACAGGGCCCTGTTCTTTGCTGACAGAAAGAACATGCACACATGTTGTGCCTGTTTCAGCTAAACAAAATAAGTGACAGCCATTCACTGGCTCATTCCACACGGCAATGGCTTGACCAATCAGAGTCAAGCTGCCTGGTTTAAATTTCAAACAAAGCTGGGCAGTTATCTGTCAGTTACCATAAACTGGTGCATTCTGAATGGCAATGCCTCGACCAATCAGAGTTCACTTGCCAACCAATCAGCACTCTCTTCTCAGACAGAAGAAAGTTGTTGTTTTCCCTTAAATTGGTATTCTTGCGGATTGCCCTGCTGAGTGCAAGACGAAAACAACTGGCTACCAAAGTTTGGACAACATGTCACTATTTTCACGAAATGATTACTTTTATTTTCAATATAAAATTATAAAGCAATATGAGTGTAACATTTACAGACAAATTCTATTACCTCACATTGCCTGATTCTTTCACACTGACAGACTATGTGAACTACTGTCCCGATTTTGCAGTTCTTACTTCCAGTTAGCAAATGTCAGCAATCTGTGATACAGTGCAGTTTACAGACCAGACCGTCAATCACAACATGCAATAATTGTTCAGCTTATGTTGGACTGGTGGGATTTAGAAATACGAGGAATTGAGATGAGCTGTTATTGTATTTAATTATTTGTTTCATGGGATGTGGACGTCGCCAGCCAGGCCAGCATTTATAGTCCATCCCTCATTGCCCATGAGAAGGTGGTGGTGAGCTTCCTTCTTGCACCACTGCAGTCCATGTGGGGTAGGTACACCCACAGTGCTATTCGGAAGGGAGTTCCAGGATTTTTACCCAGCGACAGTGAAGGAATGGCGATATAGTTCCAAGTCAGGATGATGTGTAGCTTGGAGGAGAACTTTCAGGTGGTGGTGTTCCCATGCATCTGCTGTCCTTCTCCTTCTAGGCAGTAGAGGATGTAGGTTTGGAAGGTGCTGCCTGAGTAGCCTTGGTGCATTGTTGCAGTGCATCTTGTAGATGGTACACACTGCTGCCACTGTACGTCAGTGGTGAAGGGAGTGAATGTTGTGGACGGGGTACCAATCAAGCGTGTTGCTTTGTCCTGGATGGTGTCGAGCTTCTTGAATGTTGTTGGAGCTGCACCCATCCAGGCAAGTGGATAGTATTCCATCACACTCCAGACTTGTGCCTTGTAAATGGTGGACAGGCTTGGGGAGTCAGGAGGTGAGTTACTCACCGCATGCTTCCTACCCTCTGACCAGCTCATGTCGTCACACTATTTATAAGGCTACTCCAGTTCAGTTTCTGGTCAATGGGAACCCCTAGGAAGTTGATAGTGGGGGATTCAGCGATCGTAATGCCGTTGAATGTCATTGGGAGATCGTTAGATTCTCTCTTGAACGAGATGGTCATTGCCTGGCACTTGTCTGGCGCGAATGTTTCTTGCCACTTATCAGCCCAAGCCTGGATATTGTCCAGGTCTTGCTGCATTTCTACATGGACCTCTTCAGTATCTGAGGAGTCGCGAATGGTGCTAAATTTTGCAATCATCAGTGAACATCCCCACTTCTGACCTTATGATTGAAGGAAGGTCACTGATGAAGGAGTGAAGAAGGTTGGGCCGAGGATACTACCCTGAGGAACTCCAGCAGTAATGTCCTTGAGCTGAGATGATTGACCTCCAACAATCACAACCATTTTCCTTTGTGCTCGGTACGATTCCAACCAGGGGAGAGTTTTCCTCTTGATTCCCATTGACTCCAGTTTTGCTCTGGCTCCTTGATGCCATACTCAGTCAAATGCTACCTTGATGTCAAGGGCAGACACTCTCACCTCACCTCTTGAGTTCAGCTCTTTTGTCCTTGTTCGAACCAAGGCTGTAATGAGGTCAGGAGCTGAATGGTCCTGGCGGAACCCAACTGAGCGTCACTGAACAGGTTATTGCAAAGCAAGTGCCCCGTCGATGACATCTTCCATCACTATACTGATGATTGAGAGTAGACTGATGAGGCAGTAATTGGCTGGGTTGGAATTGTCCTGCTTTTTGTGTACAGGACATACCTGGGCAATTTTCCACATTGCCGGGTAGATGCCAGTATTGTACCTGTACTGGAACAGCTTGGCTAGGGGCGCGGCAAGTTCTGGAGCACAGGTCTTCAGTACTATTGCTGGAATATTATCAGGGCCCGTAGCCTTTGCTGTATCCAGTGCCTTCAGTCGTTTCTTGATATCACGTTGAGTGAATCGAATTAGCTGAAGACTGGCATCTGTGATGCTGGGGACTTCAGAAGGAGGCCGAGATGGATCATCAACCCGGCACTTCTGGTTGAAGATTGTCGCAAATTCTCCATCCTTGTCTTTTGCACTGATGTGCTGGGCTCCCCCATCATTGAGGTTGGGGATATTTGTGGAGCCACCTCCTCCTGTTGGTTGTTTAATTGTCCACCACCATTCATCATTGGATGTGGCAGGGTGTAGATCTGATCCGTTGGTTGTGGGATCACTTAGCCCTGTCTATTACATGCTGCTTCTGCTGTTTGGCATGAAAGTAGTCCTGGGCTGTAGCTTCATCAGGCTGACGCCTCATTTCAAGGTATGCCTGGTGCTGCTCCTGGCATGCCCTCCTGCACTCTTCATTGAATTAGGGTTGATCCCCAGCTTGTTGGTAATGTTAGAGTGGGGTAATATGCCGGGCCATGAGGTTATAGAATGTGGTTGACTGCAATTCTGCTGCTGCTAATGGTCCACAGCACCTCATGGATGCCCAGTTATACATTGCTAGTTCTGTTCAAAATCTATCCCATTTAGCACAGTGGTAGTGGCACACAACACGATAGAGGGTATCCTCAATGTGAAGACAGGACATCATCTCCACAAGGACTGTGCAGTGGTCACTCCTACCAATACTGTCATGGACTGATGCATCTGCGGCAGGCAGATTGGTGAGGATGAGGTCAAGTATGTTTTTCCCTCTTGTTAGTTCCCTCACCACCTACTGCAGACCCAATCGAGCAGCTGTGTCAATTGGGACTTGGCCAGCATGGTCAGTAGTGGTGCTACCGAGCCACTCATGGTGATAGACATTGAAATCCCCCAGCCAGACTACATTCTGTGCCCTTGCCACCCTCAGTGCTCCCTCCAAGTGGTGTTCATCAGTCTCTCGCTGTCTCTTGCTGGTTTGCTCAGTACCTTTCTCTGTCTGTTCATTTCTGAGTCCTGATAATCTCTTCCTGGTTTTCTGTGTGTCTTTCTCTGCCTGCCTCATTGTCAGTGCTGTTACTCCGTGTCCTTGTGTCATTGTGCAGTGAGGGTGAGTCCGTCAGCACGTGTGTTGCTGAGTCCGGGATTCTTGAGAAATCCGACTGCAATCCTATTTTTATAAAAACATTGGGGAAATAACACAAACAGTTCACTTTCAAAACATCAAGTATTTACCCATAATAACAAGATGCTTCCAAAGGCACTCGATTGCAATCAGCTTCTTCCTTCTCGTGAACACATCAATCAGTAACAACTCACTTTTGCTCACACGAACAAAAGCTGCAAACACGGACCAGCCGAGTTTCTCCCACTTTGTCAACCTCTTCCTGCAGAGCCTCCTTTCCACCACCAGATGGTGATGTTGGCCACAATAAAACCAGGACAAATGGTCACAGTGAGGAGACGGTCAGTAACAGAAAATAAAACAATAACAGGGAAAACCTTTACACAACAACAGGGTACATCTTTACACACCACGAAATACCTTTAGACAACAGGGAGAATACAATCATACAAATGCCTTGTTTCTCCATCTCAGTCTCGTTGTCTCTCTCTCTGTCCCTCACTTTTGCTTCCTCACAGTCTATTCTTGGTTTTCTATGTGTTTTTCTCTCTGTCCCGTTGTCGATGGTGTTACTCAGCGTCCTTGTAACATTGTGTAGCCAGGCTGAGCCTCCCAACACCTGTGTTGCTGTAATAAAAACAGAAAATGCTGGAAATGCTCAGTAGGTCTGGCAGCATCTGTGCAGAGAGAAACAGTTAACAGTTCATGTCTGTTTCGTTAGTTCACATTAACTTTGTTCTCTCTCCACAGATGCTGCCAGACCTGCTGACTATTTCAAGCATTTTCTGTTTATGTTTCAGATTTCCAGCATCCGCAGTATTTTGCTTTTGTACGTGTGTTGCTATGTCTGGGACTGTTTGAGTGCAATGCTATTGCTTTATAAACAGCGTTGAAACAAACATTTATCTCGCTAACACACAGCACTAATACACAGCTGGATATAAACAGCAGCCTGCAGCAGAGGGTGCAGTGGAAGTTTATTAACACAAATAATTCACCAACATTATATTTACTGCTATCCACAATCACACCACGCTTCATCTTAACACGTTTTACTCTTTATTTACATCAACTTCTTCCTTCCAGTAAACACTTCAATTTGGAACACAGCTTCCAAATCACCTTTATTCACAAACCCGAACACACATCAGCCCAGACTTTCCCCTTTCTGTCAACCCATTCCTGCATCATTGCCTCTCCACCAACAGTTGTTGCTAGAATCAGACAATCATAGATTGGCTGCAGCACAGAAGGAGGCCATTCGGCCTGTCGAACCCGTGCTGGCTCTCTGTTAGAGCAACTCACCTCATTTCACTCCCCAGTCAGTTCAATTTTGGAGGTGGGAAAACTTCTCGAAAGAATAATTTGGGACAAAATTAATAGTCCCATGGACAAATGTGGGTTAATTCAAGAAAGCCAGCATGGATTTCTTAACGGAAAATCATGTTTAACTGTCCTGCTGTAGTTTTTTGATGAGGTAACAGAGGGTTGATGAGGGCAATGCTGTTGATGTGGTGTACATGGACGTTCAAAAGGTCTGGCAGCATCTGAAAGGTCACTGACCTGAAACGTTAACTTTGCTTCTCTCTGTACAGATGTTGCCTGACCTGCTGAGTATTTCCAGCATTTCTTGTTTTCATTATGGCACAGAGTTCCCTTTTCAAACTTACAGAATTAACCACAATAATGTACTCTGAGATTCAAGTTAAATATCAGCCCAATATTTACACACATTATGAGTTTATAAGTTTCAGTATTAATTCCCATTAGTGCATCCTGACATATACATTAGATATAACATAACATAAGAACAGAAGAAATAGGAGCAGGAGTAGGCCATTCGGCCCCTCAAGCCTGCCTCGCCATTCAGTAAGATCATGGCTGATCTGCCCCAGACCTCAACTCCTCTTTCATGCCAGCTCTTCATAGCCCTCAACTCTCCAATATTTCAAAAATCTATTTACATCCTCTTTAAATACTTTCAGTGATTTAGCCTCCAATACTGTCTGGGGTAGAGAATTCCAGACATTCACTACCCTCTGAGAGAAGAAATTCCTTTGCATCTCAGTTTAAATGAGTGTCCCCTTATTCTGTAACTATGTCGCCTAGTTTGAGATTCCCCCACTAGTGGAAACATTTTCTCAACATCTACCCTGTTAATAAAAACAAGAAATGCTGGAAATACTCAGCAGGTCTGGCAGCATCTGTGAAGAGAGAAGCAGAGTTAATGTTTCAGGTCAGAGACCCTTCTTCACCCTATTAAGCCCCCTCAGAATCTTGTACGTTTCAAAAAGATCACCCCTCATTCTTCTAAACACGAATGAATAACCTGTTTAGCCGTTCTTGATAAGTCAACCCCTTCATCCCAGGAATCAGCTGAGTGAATCTCTTTTGAACTCCTCCAATGCCAGTACATCCTTTCTTAAGTCAAAATCTCAAGTGCGATATCAGATTGAGAGAATCTGAAAGATAGTATAACCTGAGATACAAACTGAGATTTCAGTTTAAAACTCCCCCGGATTGTGAAACTAAAAGATACAATAGCAATTCAATTTGTATAGACTGTGCTTTGGATCATATTCCAGCCCTCATACAGTATCAGACTGGAAGATACTGTAGCAATTCCATTAGTGCAGACTCAGCTCTACATTACAGAGCAGGGAACATATTTAAACAACCGGGAACACTTTTACACAAGACGGATCATATTTACACAACTGAGAAGATCTTTACCCAACAGGGAACCATTTTACACAATAACAGAGAACATCTTTACACAACAGCGAATATAGTTACACAACAGAGAACATATTACACAGCAGGAAATATCTTTAAAAGAACACAGGGAACATCTTTACACAACAGAGAACACAATTACATAAATCATCAGTCTTTCGCTGTCTCTTGCTGGTTTGCTCAGTACCTTTCTCTGCCTGTTCCTTTCTGGGTCCTGATAATATCTTCCTGGTTTTCTGTGTCTTTCTCTGTCTGTTCCTTTCTGAGTCCTGATAATCTCTTCCTGGTTTTCTGTGTGTCTTTCTCTGTCTGTTCCTTTCTGAGTCCTGATAATCTTTTCCTGGTTTTCTGTGTGTCTTTCTATGTTTGTTCCTTTCTGGGTCCTGATAATCTCTTCCTGGTTTTCTGTGTGTCTTTCTCTGTCTGTTCCTTTCTGGGTCCTGATAATATCTTCCTGGTTTTCTGTGTGTCTTTCTCTGCCTGCCTCATTGTCGGTGCTGTTACTCAGTGTCCTTGTGTCACTGTGCAGTGAGGGTGAGTCCGTCAGCACGTGTGTTGCTGAGTCCGGGTTTCTTGAGAAATCCGACCGCAATCCTATTTTTAGAAAAACATTGGGGAAATGAACATATTTCACTAACGGGCAGCTAAAATTTAAACCAGCAGTTAGCAGAGTGGTGCAGCGGAAGCGTGCTAGGCCCATAACCCAGAGGTCGATGGATCGAAGCCATTCTCTGCTATTTATGTTTGGTAGGAACACAAACCGTTCACTTTCAAAATATCATGTGTTTCCCCATAATAACAAGATGCGCTCGGTTGCAATCAGCTTTTTCCTTCGAGTGAACACATCAATCAGCAACAAATCACTTTTGCTCACACGAACACAAGCTGCAAACACGGACCAGCCGAGTCTCTCCCACTTTGTCAACCCCTTCCTGCAGAGTCTCCTCTCCACCACCAGATGGTGATGTTGGCCACAAGAAAACCAGGACAAATGGTCACAGTGAGGAGACGGTCAGGAACAGAAAATACAACAAGAACAGGGAAAACCTTTACACAACAACAGGGTACATCTTTACACAACAGAAAACATATTTACACAACAGGAAATACCGTTACACAACAGGGAGAACACAATCATACAAATGCCTTGTTTCTCCATCTCAGTTTCGTTGTCTGTCTCTCTCTCTCCGTTCCTCACTTTTATTTCCTCACAGTCTATTAGTTTCCTGTGTGTTTTTCTCTCTGTCCCGTTGTCGATGGTATCACTCAGCGTCCTTGTAACATTGCGTAGCCAGGCTGAGCCTCCCAACACCTGTTTTATAGAACATAGAACAGTACAGCACAGTACAGGCCCTTCGGTCCACGATGTTGTGCCGAACCTTTAATCTACTCTAAGATCAAAACTACCTACATACCCTTCATTCTACTATCATCCATGTACCTATCCAAGAGATGCTTAAATGTCCCTAATGTATCTGCTTCTACTACCACCACTGGCAGTGCATTCCACGCACCCACCACTCTCTTGTGTGAAGAACCTACCTCTGACATCTCCCCGAAACCTTCCTCCATCACCTTAAAATTATGCCCCCTGGTGATAGCTCTTTCCACCCTGGGAAAAAGTCTCTGGCTATCCACTCTATCTATTCCTCTCATCATCTTGTACCCCTCTATCAAGTCACCTCTCATCCTTCTTCGTTCCAATGAGAAAAGCCCCAGCTCCCTCAATCTTTCTTCGTAAGACATGCCCTCCAGTCCAGGCAGCATCCTGGTAAATCTCCTCTGCACCCTCTCTAAAGCTTCCACATCCTTCCTATAATGAGACGACCAGAACTGAACACAATATTGCAAGTGTGGTCTAACCAGGGCTTTATAGAGCTGCAGCATAACCTCGCGGCTCTTAAACTCAATCCCCCTGTTAATGAAAGCCAACACACCATACGCCTTCTTAACAACCCTATCAACTTGGGTGGCAACTTTGAGCGATCTATGGACATGGGCCCCAAGATCCCTCTGTTCCTCCACCTGTCTTTGCGCCTGTATTCTGCATTCAAATTCGACCTTCCAAAATGAATCACTTCACACTTTTCCAGGTTGAACTCCATCTGCCACTTCTCAGCCCAGCTCTGCATCCTGTCAATGTCCTGTTGCAACCTACAACAGCCTTCCACACTATCCACAACTCCAGCAACCTTCGTGTCATCGGCAAACGTGCTAACCCAGACTTCCACTTCCTCATCCAAGTCATTTATAAAAATCACAAAGAGCAGAGGTCCCAGAACAGATCCCTGCGGAACACCACTGGTCACCGAGCTCCAGGCTGAATACTTTCCATCTACTACCACCCTCTGTCTTCTCTGGGCCAGCCAATTCTGTATCCAGAGAGCCAACTTTCCCTGTATCCCATGCCTCCTTACTTTCTGAATGAGCCTACCATGGGGAACCTTATCAAACTCCTTGCTGAAATCCATAGACACCACATCCACTGCTCTTCCTTCATCAATGTGTTTTGTCACATCTTCAAACAATTCAATAAGGCTTGTGAGGCATGACCTGCCCCTCACAAAGCCATGCTGACTGTGTCTAATCAAACTATGCTTTTCCAACTAATCATAAATCCTGTCTCTCAGAATCCTCTCCAATAATTTGCCCACTACCTACGTAAGACTGACTGGTCTGTAATTCGCAGGGTTATCCCTATTCCCTTTCTTGAACAAGGGAATAACATTTGCCACCCTCCAATCATCTGGTGCTACTCCAGTGGACAGTGAGGACGCAAAGATCATCGCCAAAGGCGCGGCAATCTCTTCCCTCGCTTCCCGTAATATCCTTGGGTATATCCCGTCTGGCCCCAGGGACTTATCTGTCCTCATGTCTTTCAAAATTTCCAGCACATCCTCCCTCTTAACATCAACCTGTTTGAGCATATCAGCCTGTTTCACGCTGTCCTCACAAACGACCAGGTCCCTCTCACTAGTGAATACTGAAGCAAAGTATTCATTTAGGACCCCCCCTACCTCCTCCGACTCCAGGCACAAGTTCCCTCCACTATCCCTGATCGGCCCTACCCTCACTCTGGTCTTCCTCTTGTTCCTCACATAAGTGTAGAACGCATTGGGATTTTCCTTAATCCTACCCGCCAAGACTTTTTCATGTCCCCTTCTAGCTCTCCTAAGTCCATTCTTCAGTTCCTTCCTGGCTACCTTGTAACCCTCTAGAGCCCTGTCTGATCCTTGCTTCCTCAACCTTAAGTAAGCTTCCTTCTTCCTCTTGACTAGCTGTTCCACATTTCTTGTCATCCAAGGTTCCTTCACTCTACCATCCCTTCCTTGCCTCATCGGGACATACCTATCCAGCAGTCGCAGCAAGTGCTGCCTAAACAACCTCCACATTTCTGTCGTGCATTTCCCTGAGAACACCTGTTCCTAATTTATGCACCCCAGTTCCCGCCTAATAGCATTGTAATTCCCCCTCCCCCAATTAAATATTTTCCCATCCCGTCCGCTCCTGTCCCTCTCCATGACGATAGTAAAGGTCAGGGAGTTGTGATCACTATCACCGAAATGTTCTCCCACCGAGAGATCTGCCACCTGGCCTGGTTCGTTGCCAAGCATCAAATCCAACATAGCCTCCCCTCTAGTCGGCCTATCTACATATTGAGTCAGGAAACCTTCCTGGACACACCTGACAAAAACTGCTCCATCCAAACTATTTGCACTAAGGAGGTTCCAATCAATATTAGGGAAGTTGAAGTCACCCATGACAACAACCCTGTTACTTCTGCACCTTTCCAAAATCTGCCTCCCAATCTGTTCCTCCGTGTCTCTGTTGCTATTGGGGGGTCTAT
Source organism: Heterodontus francisci (assembly GCF_036365525.1). Taxonomy (NCBI): domain Eukaryota; kingdom Metazoa; phylum Chordata; class Chondrichthyes; order Heterodontiformes; family Heterodontidae; genus Heterodontus; species Heterodontus francisci. The sequence continues at coordinate 4,056,060 of NW_027141175.1, forward strand.
AGAAAACTCCCAATAAAGTGACTGCTCCTTTCCTGTTTCTGACTTCCACCCATAATGACTCAGTAGACAAACCCTCCTCGATGACCTCCCTTTCTGCAGCTGTGATACTATCCCTGATTAATAATGCAACTCCCCCACTTCTTTTACCTCCCTCCCTATTCCTTTTGAAACATCTAAACCCGGGAACATCCAACATCCATTCCTGCCCCTGTGATATCCAAGTGTCCGTAATGGCCACAACATCGTAGCTCGAAGTACTGATCCATGCTCTAAGTTCACCACCCTTATTCCTGACACTTCTTGCATTAAAATAGACACACTTCAACCCATCATACTGGCTGAAACTTTGCCCTGTCAACTGTCTAACCTTCCTCACAGACTCTCTGCACTCGGTATCTGCCTGTTCAACAGCTACCCCATCCACTGATCCATAGCTCCGGTTCCCATCCCCCTGCCAAACTAGTTTCAACCCTCCCGAAGAGCTCCAGCAAACCTCCCGCCCAGGATATTGGTGCCCCTCCAGTTCAGATGCAACCCGTCCTTCTTGTACAGGTCCCACCTTCCCCAGAAGGTATCCCAGTGATCCACATATCTGAAGCCCTCCCTCCTACACCAGCTCTGTAGCCACGTGTTCAGCTGCACTCGCTCTCTGTTTCTAGCCTCACTAGCACGTGGCACCGGTATCAATCCTGAGATTACTACTCTGCTCGTCCTGCCTTTTAGCTTCCAACCTAACTCCCTATATTCCCTTTTCAGGTCCTCATCCCTTTTCTGAGCTATGTCATTGGTACCGATATGTACCACGACTTCTGGCTGCTCCCCCTCCCCCTTAAGAATCCTGTAGACTCGATCTGAGACCTCCTTGACCCTGGCACCCAGGAGGCAACATACCATCTGGGAGTCTCATTCGCGACCACAGAATCTCCTGTCTGTTCCTCTAACCATTGAATCTCCTATCACTATCGCTCTCCTTTTTCTCCACCCTTCCCTTCTGAGCCGCAGAGCCAGGCTCAGTGCCAGAGACCTGGCCGCTGTGGCTTTCCCCTGGTAGGTCCCCCCCCCACAACCGTATCCAAAACGGTATACTTATTATTGAGGGGAACGGCCACAGGGGATCCCTGCACTGTGTGCCTATTTCCTTTCCCTCCCCTGACGGTCACCCAGCTACCTTTATCCTGTGACTGAGGTGTCAGTGCTTCCCTATAACTGCTCCCTATCATCCCCTCTGCCTCCCGCATGATCCGAAGTTCATCCAGCTCCAGCTCCGGTTCCCTAACGCGGTCTGAGAGGAGCTGGAGTTGGGTGCACTTCTCACAGGTGAAGTCAGCAGGGACACAAGTGGTGACCCTTACCTCCCACATCCTGCAAGAGGAGCATGCAACTGCCCTAGCTTCCATCCCCTCTGCTCGAAATTGACAACAGAGAATAAAAAAATATAAAGTAAAACCTTACCTTACCAAACCCTCCACACAAGAGTCCTTTTTTTTGGCTGGAGGAGGAGGATGGGTGGGAGACACTACACATGTAGTGTTTCGGGTTTAGCCACTGCCCGAATATATAAGTTCACTTACCCAGCAGTCCCCGTGTCCATGTCCGCCGAATCGTCAGGTAAGTACTTTATAGTGAAACGTACCTTCCCAGCTGCCCCCTGGCTCGCACTATCACCGCTACTGCTGATCAAACGTGTTGCTGTAATAAAAACAGAAAATGCTGGAAATGCTCAGTAGGTCTGGCAGCATCTGTGCAGAGAGAAACAGTTAACAGTTCAGGTCTGTTTCCTTAGCTCACATTAACTTTGTTTCTCTCTCCACAGATGCTGCCAGACCTGCCGACTATTTCAAGCATTTTCTGTTTATGTTTCAGATTTCCAGCATCCGCAGTATTTTGCTTTTGTACGTGTGTTGCTATGTCTGGGACTGTTTGAGTGCAATGCTATTGCTTTATAAACAGCGTTGAAACAAACGTTTATCTCGCTAACACACAGCACTAATACACAGCTGGATATAAACAGCAGCCTGCAGCAGAGGGTGCAGTGGATGTTTATTAACACAAATAATTCACCAACACTATATTTACTGCTATCCACAATCACACCACGCTTCATCTTAACACGTTTTACTCTTTATTTACATCAACTTCTTCCTTCCAGTAAACACTTCAATTTGGAACACAGCTTCCAAATCACCTTTATTCACAAACCCGAACACAAGCTGCAAATGCTGCAAACACACACCAGCCCAGACTTTTCCCTTTCTGTCAACCCATTCCTGCATCACTGCCTCTCCACCAACAGTTGCTGCTAGAATCATACAATCATAGAATGGCTAAAGCACAGAAGGAAGCCATTCGGCCTGACGAACCCATGCTGGCTCTCTGCTAAAGCAACTCACCTCGTCTCACTCCGCATCAGTTCAATTTCGGTGGTGGGAAAACTTCTCGAAAGAATAATTCGGGACAAAATTAATAGTCCCATGGACAAATGTGGGTTAATTCAGGAAAGACAGCATGGATTTCTTAAGGGAAAATCATGTTTAACTGTCCTGCTGGAGTTTTGTGATGAGGTAACAGAGAGGGATGATGAGGGCAATGCTGTTGATGTGGTGTACATGGACTTTCAAAAGGTCTGGCAGCATCTGAATGGTCACTGACCTGAAACATTAACTCTGTTTCTCTCTCCACAGATGCTGCCAGACCTGCTGAGTATTTCCAGCACTTTTTGTTTATATTTCAGATTTCTAGCATCTGCAGTATTTTGCTTTTATTGACTTTCAAAAGGAGTTTGATACAGTGCAACACAACAGACTTGTGAGCAAAGTTATAACTCATGGAATAAAAGGGACAGCAGTAACATGGATATGGAATTGGCTGAGTGACAGGAAACAAAGAGTAGTGAGCAATGGATGTTCTTTGGGCTGGAGGAAGGTTTGTAGTGGAGTTCCCCAGGAGTCAGTGTTGGGACCCTTGCCTTTCCTGATATATATTAATGACCTAGACCTTGGTGTACAGGGCAGAATTTCAAAGTTTATGGATGATACGAAAATTGGAAGCATTGTGAACTGTAAGGATGATAGTGTAGAACTTCAAAAGGACATAGACAAGTTGGTGGAATGGGAGGACAGATAACAGGTGAAGTTCAATGCAGAGAAATGTGAATTGATTCATTTTGGTCAGAAGAACATGGAGTGACAATATAGAATAAAGGGTACAATTCTAAAGGGGGTGCAGGAGCAGAGGGACCTGGGGGTATAAGTCATTGGTTGAGAGAGCGGTTAATAAAGCATACAGTATCCTCGGCTTTAGTAATAGAGGCATAGAATACAAGAACAAGGAGGTCATGTTGAACTTGTATAAGACACTAGCCTCAGCTGAAGTACTGCGTCCAGTTCTGGGTGCCACACTTTAGGAAAGATGTGAAGGCATTGGAGAGATTATGGAAAAGATTCATGAGAATGGTTCCAGGGATGAGGAACTTCAGTTATGAAGATAGATTGGAGAAGTTAGGACTGTTTCCCTTGGAGGAAAGAAGGCTAAGAGGAGATTTCATAGTGGTATTCAAAATGATGAGGGGTGTGGACAGAGTGGATAGGGAGAAACTGTTCCCACTTGTGAAAGGATCGAGAACGAGAGGGCACAGATTTAAAGTAATTGGTAAAAGAAGCAAAAGCGACATGGGGTAAAACTTTTTCACGCAGCGAGTGGTTAAAGTATGAACTGCCTGAGAATGTGATGGAGGCAGGTTTAATTGAAGCATTCATAGGGGAATTAGACTGTTATCCGAAAAGGAAGAATGTGCAGGATTATGGGGAGAAGACGGGGAAGTGACATGAGGTGAATTGCTCATTTGGAGAGTCAGTGCAGACACGATGGGCCAAATGGCCTCCTTCTGTGTAGTAACAATTCTGTGATTCCAATATTCAAGTCATTTATATATATGGTGGTCCTGACACTGACCCTTGTGGACATCACTGTTCACCATCTTCCATTCTGAAAAACAACCAAATACCACAACTCGCTTTTCTTGATATTTCATACATTTTTTAATCTAAGCAGATACTGACCCTCCTATTCCAGGAGCCTCAGTTTTGTTACCCAGCCTTTTATGTGGTAGTTTGTCAAACGCTTTCTGAAAATCCATATAGACAACATCCATTGCTTTCCCTTCATCAACCTTTTCTGTTATTTCATCAAAAAAATCAGTTATTTATTAATAGATGCAGCACTGAAACAGGCCCTTCGGCCCACCAAGTCTCTGCCGACCAACAACCACCCATTTATACCAATCCAACATTGTTCCCATATTCCCGACCACATCCCCCACCACCTAACTCCACTGGGGGCAATTCACAATAGTCAATTTCCCAATCAATCTGCAAGTCTTTGGCTGTGCGAGGAAACACACGCAGTCACAGGGAGAACTCAAACTGCGCACAGACATTAGCCAGAACTGAACACGGGTCGCTGGAGCTGTGAGGCTGCGGTGCTCAACACTGATCGCCCAAAATGACCGTAGCAGGACTCGAACCTACAATCTTCTGATAACTTCATTAAATACACAGAAGTCAGACGCCTTACCCATTAGCCCAAACGGCCAATAGCGAAGGAATGGAGAGGTGCTGAACCTCTCAGTTTTCGGTCTACCCAAACCAAGTTCAAGACCTGAATAATGAACCGATTGCCTCATTAGTTCTGTGAATAATACAATGATTTAATAGACAAAGTTTTGAAACATTCCTGCCCATAAATCTTGATAACAGAGAGTGTGTGGATCTCCTGACTCAGAATGTTTAATGGATACAGTCCTCAGATCCGACAAGGAACCCCTGAACATCCACAGTAAAGACAGTGTGGATGAGGAAATGGAAGAGCCGGGAGCTGAAACTCAGGGACGGCCGAGCTCTCCTGTCATTGAGCTTGTGTGTCTGCTCTGCTCGCCGCACTTCCGGCTCTACTTTGTTTCCAATGAAAAGATGAAAAGGGCCGTTCGGTTTTCCTCTCACTGACAGCGTGTTTCACTCGGGTTAATATAACCCGGGACTTTTGCTGCTGAAATGAATTCTGCAAGGTCCCAGCAAACACACCGGCTCCCTCCTTTCTCCCCTCTTTCTACCGGATTGTTTTACCAGGAGGGGCTCAATAATAACAAACCCCCTGCAGGGAATGACCGCAAATTGAGCATCTAAATGGGGCAAGTGGGCAGCTTTCTGGGTTCTAGGTTCCCCCTACCCCGCCCCTCCCTCCCTCCAGTCCAAGCCCCTCTTCACTTTCTTTGGGACTTTGATGAGGGTGAAATGGGGAAAGTTCCCATTGATGTTTGAATGCTGAATTGCTGCAGGGATCTGCGCGCGCGCGATGTAGCCCCGCCCCCAGTGGGACGTCACTATGAGGAGTGGAGCGCATGCGCATCCTTTCCCCAACCCAGTCTGTGAGGCCAATCACACAATCAGGGGAAGATGCTTTAAATCAGCTGCTAATGGAGACTTCCCGGGCCCGGGGGAAAGGAACAAACAGCATCTGCTTCCAGCAGCCACTGCTTTGGGAGCGTGTCCGCAGATGTGCTCAGAGATTAGCATTGAGTGGTGGGAAGTTGAGGGGGAGTCGGGGAGTGTTTGTAACAGACACTGTGGAGCAGGAGCTGCTCCCGGAACATGGAGTGAGCCGGGGACATGGGGAAGGGAGAGTTCATTCTCGGACAGTGTCTGTACAGGCTCAGGGAGACACAATGGGAAGAAATCACTATTGAAAATCACTGACAATTTCACCACCCAAAGGAGAGGGAATTTTCCTGCTTTAGTTCCAGTCTCTCACTGTTTGTTGGATCGTGAACAGTGGCGGAAAAATAGCCGCAAAATAACGAGCGTTTATTGCAGACACCAGGTGAGAAGTGTGAAAGGCACGTTTTAAACAGTGGCTGCTTGTTTTCCGTTGAAATAGAAATGTGACTGTGTAAAGGTCACTGCTCTATCGGACAGTCCCAGTCATTGAGCCGTGCAGGGCTTGTGTTGTTTCTGAAAGTCACAAACTTGTTGTAAAACCACTGCAAACACCTGGTAAACAGAAGCTGAATGCTGCAGTACTGCAGTGGAGTCAGACACTGACACTGTTTGTGTTCCTGGTTTTCATTTCGCGATTGTTCATAATGATTATTATTGGGAAGATTACATTGATCGCTTTTGTATCTTCCATCTCACCAGTTCCTTCATTCCTGCAGGAAAATACATGAAGGAACCTGAATAGATGTCGTGATTCTTGGACACAAGGAAAAGTGCAGCGAGCTCGTTCCAACACACAGTCGGTACAGGATCACTCCCAAAGCACAGAGATACTGCCAGCTCATCAGTTCCACTGGAACAAACAAAAGAAGTAGTCAGACAGACACTGATCCCAAAGTCGAGAGACACATTTTCAATCCAACAGTGAAACAACAGCAGGAGAGACAGAAGTTGTTTCCATTTCACTCCAATTAAATACAGCTGACAGGTTGATACATCAATCACAGTCCAAAAACAAACCCATCATCAGATCTAAATAAACTCTGTCACCATGGTTACATTTTAAATATAAACCTTGAAAAAGAACAGACAAAATTTGCATGATTGAAAGGTACAGAATGAATGCAAGGAGGCTTCAAGGGGATTTGGACAGGGTAAGTGAATGGGCAAGAACATGGCAGATGGAATATAATGTGAATAAGTGTGAATTTCTCCACTTTGGGAGAATAAACAGAAAGACAGAGTATATCTTAAATGGTGAGAGGTTGAGAAGTGTCGATGTCCAAAGGTACCTGGGTGTCCTTGTTCATGAGACACTAAAAGCTAGTGTGCAGGTGCAGAAAGCAATTAGGAAGGCAAATGGTATGTTGGCTTCATTGAAAGGGGATTTGAGTACATGGTTAAAGATGTATTGCTTCAATTGTATAAAGTCTGGCTGAGACTGCACCTGGAATATTCTGTACTATTTTGGTTTCCTTATTGAAGGAAGGATAGACTTGTCACAGAGGGAGTGCAACAGAGATTCACCGGTCTCATCCCCTGGGATGGTGGGATTGTCTTATGATGAGAGACTGCAGAAACTGGGCCGAAATTCTCTGGAGTTTCGAAGAATGAAAGGTGATCTCATTGAAACTTACAAAATTCTTACAGGGAGTGACAGGGTAGATATGGATAGGATGTTTCCTCTGTCTGGTGCGTCTAGAACAAAAGGAAACAGACTCAGAATAAGGGCAGGCCATTTGAGACTGAGATGAGCAGGATTTTTTTTACTCAGAGGGTGGGAAATCTGTGGAATTCTTTATCCCAGTGGGCTGTGGAAGATCTATCATTTAACATATTCAAGACAGAAATCGATAGATTTCTAAATACTAACAAGATCAAGGGATATGGAGATAGCAGGAAAAATGGCGTTGAGGTAGATGATCAGTCACGATCTGTTTGAATGTTGGAGCAGGCTTGATGGGCTGAATGGCCTAATGCCCCTATTTCCTATCATCCTTTGAATCCCAATAATGTACATCGGAACGTTAGACCAAGTTATGCATTACATACCAGTTCAAAAATCCCACAGAGATTAAGACTGAAAGATACAGTATCAATTCCATTACTACAAAATGAAGGACTTGGAGCTTGCAGACCAGCCCATGTATAAGATTGAAAGTTATATTTTCATTCACAATCGTTTTCACAGAGCTAAATATTAAATACCAATCCACAACTTGTACAGGACTACCAAATAAAACCTACAACTGTAAAATACAGTTAATCCATATTTTAAATTAAACACAAGGCAAACAAATATTGATACATTAAGAGAGTGGGAAACAGTGAGAGCAGAGTGGAGCATCAAGAGCCCAGGAGAGAGAGGGAGCAAGAGTTCACTCGGAGAGCAGGGAACAGCGAGAGCACGCGTCAAAAAAGGCAAAGGAATCCACAATTAATGGGAAAACACTGAATGGTGTAGAGGAAGTGAGGGACGTTGGAGTGAATGTCCACAGATTCCTGAAGTAGTAGTCCAGGTCAATAAGGTGGTTCAGCAGGTATATGGAATCCTTTCCTTTATTAACTGAGTTATAGAATATAAGGGTGATCTGGGTGTCCATGTCAATAAGTCACTGACAGCTAACATGCAGGTGCAGCAAGCAATTGGGAAGGCTAATAGTATGTTAGCCTTTATCACAAGAGGATTTGAGTACAGGAGTAGTGAATTCTTGCTTCAATTGTATAGAACCCTGGTTAGACCGCACTTGGAGTACTGTGTACAGTTTTGGTCTCCTTACCTTAGGCAGGATATTATTGCCATGGAGGGAGTTCAACGAAGGTTCATCAGACTTGTTCCTGGGATGGTGGGATTGTCCTATGAAGAGAGATTGGGGAAACTGGGGCTGTCTTCTCTAGAGTTTTGAAGAATGAGAGGTGATACCATTGAAACCCACAAAATACTTAAAGGACAGTCAGGGTAGATGCAGCTAAGATGTTTCTCCTGGTTGGGGAGTCGAAAATCAGGGGACACAATTTCAAAATAAGGGGGAAGCCACTTAGGACAGAGATGAGGAGAAATGTTGTTACTCAGAGGGTTGTGAATCTTTGGAATTCTCTACCCCAGAGGGCTGTGGAAGCTCAGTCGTTGAGTATGTTTAAAGCAGAGATTGACAGATTTGTAAATACAAATGACATAAGGGAATATGAGGAAAGTGTGGGAAAAAGGACATTGAAGTGGATGTTCAGCCAAGATCATATTGAATGGCGGGGCAGTCTCGATGGGCTGAATGGCCGACTCCTGCTCCTATGTTTCGATGTTCCTAACTCCACATTATCGATGAGACACAGCCTCAGGCCGACTTGTCGGGTGGTGCAAACAGATAACACTGCTTCTGATCTTCACCAGAACAGAGACTGAGATGTAACATTGATCATCAAACAGACTGTGAGAGAATACAACAGAACAAAACACATGGAGAGACACTGTGGAATAACAAATAGATTTGATTGGAATGTTGAATTTTGATTGGAATGGATAAAACACCAGAAACAGCAGATTAAATTGGGATTCTCATCATTATATTGATCTGAGACAGAAAAGAGAAACTGATGGGAAGAAGGAAGAATGGAGTTTTTCACTCACCCATGAAAGCTGATTAAAAAAGGATGCAAATAACAGAGAATTTCACCAAAAAGGGAGATTAAATGCTGCCGAAACCTTGGATCGAAGGATGCCCCAACAGATCACCTGTTTAACTGTCTCCTCACTGGGGGATTTCAATCGGTGAGCAATATTATTCGCTACCTTTTTTTTGTTAAATGAACCCAGAACTGTCACTTGGAGTTAATATCTGCATTCCGACTCCTGAATATTTTCTGGACACATTTCCTGCTGAAAGAACTAAGAACTCTTCTAATTTACACAATACTATATACACATTCATCCAACCTCTTAAGCTAGCATCCTTGGTGCTGCTCTCTCTTCTCCCAAACCTCATCTTATGTGACTGTTACATCATCACTCTGACAGTGGGAGGGGTTGATCCCACTATCTTCAGCATTAACCCTTTACATCCTTATACTACACTGTCTGTCCAAACAAATGGGTGGAGGGAACTTCCTTCATTTATTCAAACACTTGAAAATCAACTCAAAGCCATCAGAGAGAGAGAGGGAGAGAGAGTGTCAGAGAACTTCCTGCATCCAGTCCTGACCCTGTCACACTCAGCAGCTGCTCACCCAGACCCCACTCTCCTCAACACTGAACATTGTTACAGAGACCCTTCAAATAATGTTTATAAAAGGCGGAAAAATTCAAAGTTCATCGCAGCCGGATTGAATGGAACAAACTTTAATATCTTCTCACCGTCTCTCAATACCCACGAGATATAGGTTTTCTTATTTGGTTCCTTTGATTTTTCTTGTTCCTGATTGACAAATATTCCAAACCTCGGATCAACCTTCCCACTCGCGTCATGTCCCCAGTCTCGGTTAAAAGCAACACATAACGACACAAACACTCTGAAACATACAACGCAGTCACACTTTCCTTCAGTGAGATTAATGTCGAGCTGTTTTCCAGATTGAATGTAACCGTGAACAAATTTGTGTCAAAGAAGTTGCCTTTGGCGTATCAGCACTGAATTTCTGGACAAGGAGGAACAGCCATTCCCAACTCACATCCTTCACAAAGGCTGTTTTCTCCTGTGACTGAAATTCATCATGTAATTTGAATTCCAAGTTCAAGTTCACAAAACAGAGATATAAATGATTGACAAGGAAACTTCTGAAGCATATCACAAATGTGACATAAGGCTCTGCTGGGAGTTGAACCCAGGCTCTTCTGTCTACTAGACAGGTGCTTTAACCAACTAAGCTACAGAGAAAAATCACAAATGCTTGCGTAGTTGAAATCAGAGGAGGATCGGTTTATTCTCATCACACGTCTCCACTGGTCACAACATATTTTAACTTTTCCTATTTACTGATACATTCATATACTCTATTTTTCCCAAAACTGAGAATGGAGGTGGAGGGGCGACATGATAGAGGTTGACAAAGTTATGAGTGGCAGAGACAGAGTGGATAGTCAGAAGCTTTTTCACAGGGCGGCAGAGTCAGTTACGAGGGGACATAGGTTTAAGGCAAGAGGGGCAAAGTTTAGAGGGGATGTGCGAGGCAAGTTCTTTACACAGAGGGTGGTGAGTGCCTGGAACTTGCTGCCGGGGAAGGTGGTGGAAGCAGGGAAGATAGCGACGTTTAAGAGGCATCTTGACAAATACATGAATAGGATGGGAAGAGAGGGATACGGTCCCCTGAAGTGCAGAAGGTTTTAGTTTAGACAGGCATCAAGATCGGCGCGGGCTTGGAGGGCCGAATGGCCTGTTCCTGTGCTGTACTGTTGTTTGTTCTTTGTACATAGATAACACGTTTATAGATGTGGTCACCCCACAGCTTAAGAGTATGCAGGGAGAGAGGGAATGACCAGGCAGTCAAAAAGAATCAGGCAGGTAGTGCAGGACACCCCGAGTGCGTCTCACTCTCCAGCAGGTATTCAGTTCTGAATACAGAGGACAATGATGCTTCACCTGGGGAGTGCAGCCGGAGCCAAGTCCATGACACCATGGGTGACTCAGCAGCAAAGGGGAGTACAGGGAAGACTGGAAAAGCCATAGTGATAGGTGATTCAATCGTCAAGGGAACAATCAGGTGTTTCTATGGCCACAGACGTGAATCCAGGAATGGAGTGTTGGCTCCCTGGTGCCAGGGTCAAGGATGTCATTGAGCAGTTGCAGAGCACCCTGAAGCGGGAGGGTGAACAGCCAGCAGTGGTAGTCCACATCAGAACCAACAACATAGGTAGATATAAGGATGTTGTGCTGCAGTCAGAACATAGGGAGTGAGGGAAGAAATTAGCAAGCAGGACATCAAAAGTAATAATCTCTGGATTACTCCCAGTGCCACGTGCAAGTGAGTACAGGAATAGATGGATAAGACAGATGAATGTACAGGAATAGATGGATAAGACAGATGAACGTGTGGCTGGAAAGATGGTGCAGGAGGGAGGACTTTAGATTTTTGGGACAGGTTGGACGGGTTGCACCTGAACCGAGCCAGGACGGAGTTCCTTGCAGGATGTTTTGCTAGTGCTGTTGGGGAGGGTTTAAACTAGTTTGGCAGGGAGATGGGGACTGGAAGGTAGAGTCAGATCAGAAATGAAAATGGAAGGCAGAAAATTAATGGAGTCTGGAAGAGAGAGGAAACACTGATTAGAAACTTCAAAACAAAAAATGTTGGCAGTGCTCAAGGATATCTAAATCAATGCAAGGAGTATAGCAAATGAAGCAGATGAGCTCAGGGCACAGTTAGACACATGGCAGTATGATATCATAGCTATTACACAAACATGGCTAAAGGAGGGACAGGCGTGGCAGCTCAATCTTCCTGGTTACAGGGTTTTCAGACGTGAGAGGGAAGGGGATAAAAAAGGAGGGGGAGTGGCAATTTTGGTCAAAGAAACTATTACAGCTGTGAGGAGGGATGATATGTTGGAAGGTTTATCAAATGAGACCGTATAGATTGAGCTGAGGAACAGAAAAGAGGCAATCACACTGCTGGGAGTGTACTATAGACCCCTAAACAGTCAGAGGGAGATGGAAGAGCAGATATGTAGGCAAATATCTGAGAAGTGCAAGAACAATAGGGCAGTAACAGTTGGGGATTTGAACCACCCCAACATTAACTGGGATATTTTTCGTGTAGAGGGAATTGAGGGAGCAGAATTCTTGAGGTGTATTCAGGAGTACTTTTTTAGCCAATATGTAGCAAGTCCAACAAGAGAGGGTGAAGTTTTAGACTTAGTTTTAGGAAATGAAGAGGGGCAGGTGGAAGGAGCGGCAGTGGGACAGCAATTTGGTGGTAGTGATCATAATTCAGTCAGTTTTAATATAATTATGGAAAGGACAAGGACAGAACAGGAGTTCGAGTTCTCAATTGGGGTAAGACCAACTTTACTAAGGTGAAGATTGATTTACCGAAAGTGGACTGAAAACAGGTAGTTGAAGGTAAATCAGTGTCAGAGCAGTGGGAAGAATTCAAAGGGGAGATTCCAGGGGTTCAGAGTCAACATGTTCCCACAAAGAAAAAGGGTGGGAAGGCCAAATCTAGAGCCCCATGGATGTCAAGGAGTTTACGGGTATAATAAGGCAGTAAAGGAAAGTTTATGCCCAACACAGAGAACTGAATACTACAGAAAGCCGAGAGGAGTATAGAATGTGGAGGGGGGAAATAAACATTGAAATTAGGAAAGTTAAGCGAGAGCATAAAAGAATATTGGCAATCAAAATTATGGTGAACCCAAAGATGTTTTATCAATACATTGAGAGTAAAATGATAAATAAGGAAAGAGTAGGGCACAGAAAAGACCAAAAAGGTAACCTATGTGTAGAGCAGAAGATGCTGGCATTGTTCTGAATAAATACTTTGCATCTGTCTTCACAAAAGAGGGGGAAGATGCATATATTGTAGATAAGGAAGAGGGGTGTGAAGTATGGATGTGATCCATACAGAGGGAGAGAGGACACATTAATGGGATTAGTGTATATGAAAGTTGATAAATCACCAGCGCCGGATGGAATGCACCTCAGGCTGTTAAAAAGAAGCAAGAGAGGAAATAGCAGAAGAGCTGATCATCATTTTCCAGACCTCACTGGATACAGGTGTGGTGATGGAGGATTGGAGGACTGCTAACGTTGTACCTTTGTTTAAAAAGGGAGTGAGGGAGACCAAATAATTACAGGCCAGTCAGTCTAACATCAGTAGTGGGCAAATTATTGGAATCTATTCTGAGAGACAGGATAAAATGTTACTTCGAAAGGCACAGATTAATCAAGGATAGTCAGCATGGATTTGTTAAGGGAAGATCTTGTCTAACCAACTTGATCGAAATTTTGAAGAATTAAGAAGGAAGATAGATGAGGGTAGTGCAGTTGATGTAGTCTTCACGGATGTAAATGTAGGGGGTATGAGTTTGCAGATGGCACAAAGATTGGCTGTGTGGTAAATAGCAAGGAGGATAGCTGCAGACTGCAGGAAGATCTTCATGGTCTGGTCAGATGGACAGAAAAATGGCAAATGGAATTCAATTCAGAAGTGTGAGTTGATGCACTTGGGGAGGTTAAACAAGGCAAAGGAATACACAATTAATTGGAGAAGACTGAGAGGTGTAGAGGAAGTGAGGGACCTTGGAGTAAATGTCCACAGATCCCTGAAGGTAGCAGGACAGGTCGTTAAGGTGGTAAGAAGGCACATGGAATCCTTTCCTTTATTAGCCGAGGTACAGATTTAAGAGCAGGGAGGTTATGCTGGAACTGTATAAATCATTAGTCAGTCCACAACGAATACTGTATGCAGTTCTGATCACCTTATTACAGAAAGGATGTAATTGCACTAGAGAGGGTGCAGAGGAGATTCACGAGGATGTTGCCGGGATTGGAAAAATGCAGCTATGAGGAAAGACTGGATAGGCTGGGGCTGTTCTCCTTGGCACAGAGAAGGCTGAGGGGAAATCTCATTGAAACATACAAAATTTTGAGGTGCCTGGATAGAGTTGTAGTGAAGGGCCTATTTACCTTAGCAGAGAGGTCAGTGACTGGGGGAAACAGATTTAAAGTGATCTACACTAATGGAATTGATTCTGTATCTTTCCATTTCACAGTGTGGGTGAGTTCTGAACTGGTATCTAATTTGTGTCTCAGGTTACAATATCTTTCAGCACCTTAGAAACTTTCTCTGTAATGAATGTTGAACTTGTATGTAACTTGTATCTCAGGGTACACTATGGGGATGTTTAAACATCCTTTATCATGAATGGATGTGAGCTTTGAGTATGGTATTTAATTTAAATCTCAGGGTACAGCATTACGTTAGATTCTGTGCCATTCAATCAATACCATGTGCCAATTCTATCTGATATTTAATTGATAGCTAAGTCTGCATTATATTTAGATTGACACATTGTATTTCAATATGTTAATGTGTGTGACTTTGACCTGGGATTGATGTATCTGACTGTCAATGGGACTGAATTGGGGTGAAATGGAAACAACTTATTTCTCTCCTGCTTTGTTTGATTGTTGGATTGAAAATGTGTCTCTGGAACTCGGGATCAATGTGGGCCTGACTACTTCTGCGGTCTGAGACCAGGGAACTGATGAACTGTCTATCCCTCTGTACTCTGAGTGATAATGTACCTACTGTGTGTGAGAGGAGCTGGCTGCACTGTTCCTTGTGCCTCGAGTGCAGCAACCATCACATTCATCACGATTCCTTCAAGTATTTGCCTGTATGAAGAAAAAATATGTCTTAACTCAAGAACAGGGGAGGTGCAAAATATCAAAGAGGTGAATTTAATTTTGCAATTAATAATCATTAAAAACACCCACAAATGAAAACCAGTGTCAGTATCTGTCTCCACTGAAGTACTGAAGCTCCCAGCTCCTGCATCACAAGTGTTCTGGGCAGATCCATCCAGACAAAACACTGCACTGGGATCGTCCCAACTGCTCGATGCTCTACACATATTTCCAGCCACCCTGCTTCATATGCACAAATAAAGAAAAATAAAGCCCCATATGTATATCCCTCAATTCCTTTCTTCCCATACAGTTGTTCCACCTCCCCTTAAATGCATCGATATTATCGCCTCGACCTCTCCCTGTGGTTGCAAATTCCAGATTCTAAACACTCACTACATTAATACCTTTTTCATGAATTCCTCATTGGTTTTATGAATGTTGATTTTATATTTTTGGCTCTTGTTTCAGACAACACCACAAGAGGAAACATATCTGCATGTATTCTATAGAAGCCCTTCATTATTTCCTCACTTTTTTCATTTGTTCATGTGCTGTAGGCATCACTGGCTATGCCAGCATTTATTGCCCATTCCAAATTGCCCTTGACAAAATGGTGGTGAGCTGCCTTCTTGAGCTGCTGCAGTCCTTGAGATGTAGGAATTCCAACGGTGCTGTTTGGAAGGGAGTTCCAGGATTTTGACCCAGCGACAGTGCAGGAATGGTGATATAGTTCCAAGTCAGGATGGTGTGTGGCTTGGAGGGGAACTTGCAGGTGGTAGTGTTCCCATGTATCTGCTGCCCTTGTCCTTGTTGGTGGTAGAGGTTCCAGGTTTGGAAGGTACTGTCGAAGAAGCCTTGGTTTGTTGCTGCAGTGCATCTTTTAGCTGGTACGCACTGCTGTCACTGTGCATCAGTGGTGAATGGAGTGAATATTGAAGGTGGTGGATGTGGGCAATCAAACAGGCTACTTGAGTGTTGTTGGAGCTGCACTCATCCAGGCAAGTGGGCAGTATTCCATCACACTCCTGACTTGTGCCTTGTGAATGGTGGACGGATGTGGGGAAACAGGAGGTCAGTTACTCGCCGCAGAATTCCTAGCCTCTGACCTTGCTCTTGCAGTCACAGCACTTATATGGCTGGTCCAGTTCAGTTTCTGGTCAATGGTAACCAATGGTCAATGTTAATGGTGGGGGATTCAGTGATGGTAATGCCATTGAACATCAAGGGGAGATGATTAGATTCTCTCTTGTTTGAGATGGTCATTGCCTGGCACTTATCTGATGCCAATGTTACTTGCCACTTATCAGCCCAAGCCTGGACGTTGTGCAGGTCTTGCTGCATCTGGGTATGGGCTGCTTCAGTATCTGAGGAGTCATGAATGGTGCTGAACATTGGGCAATCATCAGAAAACATCCACACTTCTGGCCTTGTGATGGAGGGAAGGTTGTTGATGAAGCTGCTGAAGATGGTTGGGCCTAGAACACGAGCCTAAGGAATTCCAGCTGTAATGGCCGGAGACTGAGATGATTGACCTGAACAACCACAGCCATCTTCCTTAGTGCTAGGTATGACTGCAAACAGCAGAGCATTTTGCCCCGATTTCTATTTACATTGGTTTTGCTAGGGCTGCCTTGTTGCCATACATGTCAAAGGCTGCCTTGATGTCAAGGGCAGTCACTCCCACCTCACAATGCAATGTTTCTTTAACTCTAAAATAAAAGCAAAAGTCTGTAGATGCTGGACATATGAAATAAACAAAAATGCTGGAAATACTCAGCAGTTCAGGCAGCATTTGTGGAGGGAGAAACACAATTAACATTTCAGGTCTGTGTCCTTTCATTTTACAATATGCTTTATGTCCTGGTAGATAACAGTGCATTCAGTCTGCAGTAATGGAATTAATACTGTATCCTCCAGTCTGACCACTTGTGAGATTTGTGGAGTGGTGTGTAACATGTAGCTCAGTCTGCAGTCTGGTTACATTATTGAGATTAATTCTGTACTTTACAATCAGGTACTGTTTGTCTGTTCGATCTGACATTGAATTTGTAGTTCAGGCTGCTGTCTTGTGAGAGTGACACAGTGCCTTGCAATCTGATAGTGGGTGTGATTTTGGACTGGGATTGATGTATCTACCTGTCAGTGGGACGGAGTTGGGGTGAAATGGAAACAACTTCAGTCTGTCACGCTCTGTGTGACTGTTGGATTGACTGTTAGTCTCTGGAAATTGGGATCAGTGCCAGTCTGACTAGTACTGCTGGCAGTGATTGTGGAACTGATGTCTCTTTTCTCTCTGAGTGATACTGTCCTTGCTGTGTGTGAGAAGCCGGCTGCACTTCCCCTTGTGCTGAGGCATCATTCTATTTATTCTGCTTCCTTCAAGTATTTGCCTGTAGAAAGAAAAAGTATTTATTATAATTCAGGAAGAGGTGTGGTGGAAGTTACAAGAGAGACCAAAACAATCTTTGAATGAATAATCATTGTGAACAATCACAAAGGAAACCCAGCAACACAAACAGAGTCAGTGTCTGATTCCACTGCAGTCCTGCAACCCCCAGCTACTGCATACCAGAGGCTTTGGCCGTTTTACAACAATTAAATAACATCCAGAAACAATCCACTGGGCCATGAATGGGACTGACCGACGGAACAGGGACTTTTACACAGGTCAGATTTCCAGTTCCCGCTCCCATGGTCTAACCGTTCAAGCGAAACCAAACAGCCGCTGTTTAAAATGTGTCCTTCACACTTCTCACCTGGTGCCTATAATAGATTCTCTTTGTGTAACTCCCCACATTCTGACTGTCCGCTTCGATTTCCACACTTCACTGTCCAATAACAATAAACTGCGGGACCAGGCTGGATCGCTCTCTTTGAGCTGGCACGGACATGTTGGGCCGAATGGCCTCATTCTGCGCCGGAAATTTTCTATGTTTCTGTTTGCTGAATTGTTGCCTGAATCTGCGCCTGCGCTCCCCTCCCCCAGCACTGCCTGTGAGCGGAAGAAGATGGTTTAAAACAGCCGCGAATGGAGAGATCCCGGTCCCGGGGAAAGGGAGCAAACAGCAGCCTCCTTCCAGCAGCACATCGCTTTGGGAGCGTGTCCGCAGATAGACTCAGAGATCAGCATCGAGTCCGGGGCAAGTTCAGGGGCAGACGGGGGCTGTTTGTAAGAGGCGGAATGGAGAATCAACTGGTCCCGGAACATGGGGTGAGTGGGGGAAGGGAGAGGCCATTCTCAGGCTGTGTGTCGACGGGGAAAGGAGACAGAATGGGAAGAACCTGTTACTGCAGTGCAGTCAAACAATGATAATATTTGTATGACTGGGCTTCCTTTGTGGGGGCTCATTATTATTCGAGAGATTAAATTCATTAAAATCCTGTATCTTCTATCTCACCTGCATTTTAGTTATAAACATACTTTTGTTCAAACAGACAAATAATTGAATGAACCAGAATAAATGTGATGTTTCCTCCACCCAAGTTACAAGGAAGAGTGTCACCAGCTCCTTCTCACACACCGTCCGTACATTATCATTCACAGAGCGCAGAGAGACAGACAGGTCATCAGTTCCACAGTCTCAGACAGCAGAAATAGTTCCAGAGACACATTTTCAATCCATCAATCAAACAGAACAGGAGAGACGGACGTTGTTTCCATGTCACCCCAACTCAGTACCACTGACAGGTAGATTCATAAATCCCAGTCCAAATTCTCACCCACTATCAAATTATCAGTGTGTCAATCCCACAATAGTGCAACCTCAGCTACAAATTAAATACACATAGAACTGACACATGGTTCCCTTTTCAAAGCTATAGAATTAAGGGCGGTGCAGTGGTTAGCACCGCAGCCTCACAGCTCCAGCGACCCGGGTTCAATTCTGGGTACTGCCTGTGTGGAGTTTGCAAGTTCTCCCTGTGTCTGCGTGGGTTTCCTCCAGGTGCTCCGGTTTCCTCCCACATGACCAAAAGATTTACAGGTTGATAGGTAAATTGGCCATTATAAATTGCCCCTAGTATAGGTAGGTGGGAGGGAAATATAGGGACAGGTGGGGATGTGGTAGGAAGATGGAATTAGTGTAGGATTGGTATAAATGGGTGGTTGATGGTCGGCACAGACTCGGTGGCCGAAGGGCCTGTTTCAATGCTGTATCTCTAAACTAAACTAATATAATCTGAGATTCAAGTTAAATACCAGCCCAATATTTGCACATGTTATCAGTTTATTATCAGTATTAATTCCCATAATGTGTCCAGACATATACATTAGATACTAGTCCAAATCTCAAGTGCATAATCAGATTGAGAGATTCTGAAATATAGTATAACCTGAGATACAAACTCAGATTCCAGTTTAAAACTCATCCGGATTGTGAAACTAAAAGATACATTATAAATTTGATGAGTTTAGTCTGAGCTATAAATTACATACCAGTCCTGAAACCTCATAGTGTCAGATGGAAGATACTGTACAATTCCAGACTGAGCTCATTTTACACACAAGTCCAAGATTCTCCCTCAGAGTCAGACTGAATGGCATTGATCAAATTGATTAGTACAGCCTGAGTTACATTTGCACATCAATCCTGTATCAGATTGAAAGATACATTATCTTTCGCTATTATGTTCACAGTGACAGATATTTAATACTTGGCAAAACTTCAAACATATTGTCTGCTTAAAACCAACCACATCTGTGGCCTGTTGCTGTGCTGACATTTTATGCAGAATGAATCCAGGCCTGCAAACAGTCCCAGGGACGGAAGGTTATACAATGAATCCCCCACTCACACAGAGTACCAGATACTGACAGATAAAGTGATGCTGATACACATGCTCAGTGCCAGATCCTGAAAAGTATAGGTTGATTATTGCACTAACTCACAGTACCTCAGCCCGAGTCATCTAAAGCATCCTAACACACAAATAGTAGCACTGAGAGATTGAGAAAGAGTCCAAAACTCACATCGAGGACCAGGCACTGACAGATATAAAAGGAAAACTACACACACACGGATATAGGATTGGCTAACTCACAGAAAACAGAGAGTGGGGATAAATGGAGCATATTCAGATTGGCAAACTGTAACTAATGGAGTGCCACAGGTACAGTGCTGGGGCCTCAACTATTTATGGTCAATATTAATAACTTGCATGAAGGGACCAAGTATATTGTTGCCAAATTTGTAGATGGTACAAAGATAGGTAGGAAAGCAAGTTGTGAGGAGGACAAAATGTGTCTGCAAAGAGATATAGATAGGTTAAGTCAGTGGGAAAACATTTGGCAGATGGAGTATAATATGGGGAAATGTGAGATTGTCTACTTTGGCAGGTAGAATAGAAAAACAGAATATTATTTACATAGAGAGAGACTGCAGAATGCTGCTGTACCAAGGAATCTGGGTGTCCAGGCACATGAATTACAAAAATGGTAGCATGAAGGTATAGCAAGTAATTAGGAAGGCAAATGGAATGTTGGCATTTTTAGCAAGGGGAATGGAGTTTAAAAGTAAGGAAGTTTTGCTATAACTTTACAGGGCATTAGTGACATCCCAATTCCATACAGTTTTGGTCTCCTTACATAAGGAGGAATATACTTGCATTGTAATCAGTTCAAAGAAGGTTCACTCGACTGATTGCTGGGATGTTGGATTGTCTTATGAGAAAAAGTTGAGCAGGTTGGGCCTATACTCACTGGAGTTTAGAAGATTGAGTGGTGATCTTATTGAAACCTGTAAGATTCTCAGTGGGCTGGACAGGTAGATGTGGGGGATTATAGAATTAGGGGCCAGAGTTTAAGATAAGCAGTCTCTCTTTCAAGAAGGAGATGAGGAGGAATTTCTTCTCTGAGAGGGTTGTTAATCTTTGGAATTCTGCTCTCCAGAGGACTGTGGAGGCTGTGTCATTGAATATATTCAACGCAGCGATAGACAGGTTTTTGATCGACAACAGAGTCAATGGTTATGGGGGCAGGCAGGAAAGTGAAGTTATGGCCACAATCAGAACAGCCATGATCTTATTGAGTGGCAGAGCAGGCTTGATGGGCCAAATGGTCTACTCCTGTCCTATTTCGTATCTTCTTATGTTCTTACACACTCACACACACACACACACACACACACACACACACACACACACACAACCAATGTGTGGCGGATCTAGAATTAATCCCACTTTCATACACAATACCAGTGACTGAAAGGTACAGAATTAATCCCACAGATAGATACAGTACCACCGACAGGTACAGAATGAATCCCATGCTCACAGTCAGCACCCGGGATCGAAAGATACACGTGATTCCTGCCCTCACATAACAATATCAGACTGAGTTACAGAATGATTTACACATTCATACTGGGCACCAATGACTGCGAATTAATTCGTCCCACAATCACACACACTACCAAAGGCTGACAGATACAGAATTAATCCCACACTCCTATGTAGTAGCAAAGACTGACACATACAAAATCATTCTCAAATACTCCGACAGTACCTGGCAGATTCAGTGACTGCCAAACTCAAATAAATCACCAGAGACTGACAGATAAAGAATGAACTCACACACACACACAGAGATACTGACAGATATAGCTTGAATTCCACACATACAGAACCACTGACAGATTCAGACTGAGTCCCAAATCACATAACATTCCAGAGACTGACAGAATGAATCAAATACTCACACACAGTGCCACTGACAGAATGTATTCCACACTCACATAAAATACCGAAGACTGCCAGATACAGAATGTATCTCACACTTACACAAAGTACCAGTGAGTGACAGGTACAGAATGAATCCCACATTCACACATGACGTTAGAGATGGACAGCCAAAAAACAATAAGACTGCCAGAATAGATAGAATTCACATCAAAATTCTAAAATATGGCAGAGAAACACTCGACACAAATACATGTCTCATTTCCCTCATCTGGAAGGAGGAGAGCATGACAGGGGATCGCCGTGATGCGGTAATTGTGATCATCTTTAAAAAAAGTTGACACGACCGACTGTGTTAACTATAGAGGGGTATCCCTGCTGTCCACCACAGGGAAGGTCATCACAAGAGTCCTTCTCAACTGCCTCCTCCCCGTGGCTGAAGAGCTCCTACTGGAATCACAATGTGGATTCTGTCCATCAACAGGCACAGTGAACATAATCTTCACAGCAAGACAACTTCAAGAAAATGTAGGGAGCAGCAGCAACTTTTATACATGGCCTTCTCTGACCTGACAAAGGCCTTCGACTCTACCAACCGAGAGGGATTATGGAATGTCCTCCTCAAACATACTGCACTACGACATGCAAGATGTAATCCTTGCCAACGGATCTATCACTGACCCTATCCGAGTGCAAACTGGGGTCAAGTAAGGCTGTGTCATCGGCACCAATGCTCTTTTCCATCTTCCTTGCTGCAACACTCCACCTCATCTCCTCACACTCAAACACAGTACCTGACAGAGACAGAATGAATCCATACAGCACCAGAGACTGAGTTACCAAATTACATAAAACACTCAAACACAGTAGCCTAGACTAAAAATGAAATTAATTGCATACTCACATGCAATAGCAGAGACACAACGACACAGAATCAGTCAATAAGTGTCCTCCTAACAACAGCCAGGGCATTTCCAGGAAGCTCCACACAGGGAGCAGCTCTTTCAATATAAACTGGGGCTGGAGAGAGTCTTTGTGCAATATACTTCCTGATTTCAGTACGGGGATTTGTGATTGGTTGCAAATATTTAATCTGATTGGATGGCGAAAGAGACCAAATGTCGAATTACAATATTAAATCGTTGGGACATCATTCCAAATCACCCAATCACAATCTTTACTTTCCCCCATCCCTCATTAGCATAGAGCTGTGGGATTGTCTATTTAATCCGCACTCGGAAGGGGTTTGGTTTATTTCTGTGTCTGAAATTGAAACTAAAGATGGTTGAGGAGAAGAAGAAGGTAGCTGCTAAGAAGGGCGCCAAGAAAACTGTGAGCAAACCGTCAGCAAAGGGCGGTAAGAGGCGGAGAAAGTCGAGGAAGGAGAGTTACTCCATCTCCATCTACAAAGTGATGAAGCAGGTTCACCCCGACACCGGCATCTCCTCCAAGGCCATGAGCATCATGAACTCGTTTGTGAACGATATTTTCGAGCGCATCGCGGGTGAGGCTTCGCGCCTGGCCCATTACAACAAGCGCAGCACCATCAGCTCCCGGGAGATCCAGACCGCCGTGCGCCTGCTGCTGCCCGGGGAGCTGGCCAAGCACGCCGTGTCGGAAGGGACAAAGGCGGTGACCAAGTACACCAGCTCCAAGTAAAACTGCACAATGGACTGAATAACATCCCAAACACAACGGCTCTTTTAAGAGCCACCCACAATCTCTCTGAAAAAGCTGCATCCGAACATCTCTATGAAATCATTTTAAGACAATGTGTAACATAATAAATGTCCCACTGCTGTGTTTTTGTCTGCTGTCCCATAAACCGAACTCAAACCCATAATCCGCTCATCCGCCTTTACTTTTTTGCTTAAAGCTGTTATTGTGGTTTTGCACAGCCCCTGAATGACCGCATTAACAGCTGCTTTCAGCGGTAAGGGTCAGACCTCAGTCCCTTCACCCTATTCCTGAAATGTGAACTGATTCATCATTTTATTGACAGTAACTCTCCGCAGTGTTACTGCCCGGAATGGGATTATTACACAGCAGACTAAGGGCTGTTTGAGGACTCGATCCTGCTTCCTCTTTTCAGAGAAGGACACTGATTGAAGATAAACTGAATGTTTCCCTTCAGGGAAATGCTGTGAACAGGGATTTAGTACCTCCCGGGACAGTTTGAAAGCAATTGTAGAAAGATCCACAATTTAAATAACATTTTAAACCCGCGTCTGTAATTCGTGACGGAAAAAGTTGAATAAAACAAAATAAAGAGAAGGGATTTTAAATATTTGACGAAGGATGACATTTATTTTAATCCGCTCCTTTCTGACAATGAAATTGGCGGTCTTTTTGAAATTGACAAATTTTCTGCTTCTGATGTTTTGGCGGTAAACCCCGCCCTCTTCTGTTGTCAGTGACCTGATTGGTGAAGAATATAGGCAAATGAGGTGAAATAAGTACCGGCCAATGGGGAGAGTTTTCAGTCGATAAGTGAAGTAAATGCGGTGGAAATTATCCATTCTTTGTGAAAGTATTTGCGAGATTGTGGAAATGTCTGGAAGAGGAAAGACCAGCGGCAAAGCTCGGGCCAAGGCCAAGTCTCGCTCCTCCCGGGCTGGATTGCAGTTCCCGGTGGGCCGTGTTCACAGGCTCTTGAGAAAGGGCAACTATGCTGAGCGTGTGGGTGCCGGAGCCCCGGTCTATCTGGCTGCTGTGCTCGAGTATCTGACCGCTGAAATCCTCGAACTTGCCGGTAACGCGGCCCGGGACAACAAGAAGAGCCGCATCATCCCCAGACACCTGCAGTTGGCCGTCCGCAACGATGAGGAGCTCAACAAGTTGCTGGGGGGAGTGACCATCGCTCAGGGTGGGGTGCTGCCTAATATCCAGGCCGTGCTGCTGCCTAAGAAAACCAGCGCTCAGAGCTCCCAGAAAAATTAAAGCGGCCAAAATGTCACCTAATAAACCAAAGGCTCTTTTCAGAGCCACCCACAGTCTCTGTGAAAGGGCTGATTACTGTCTGATTCCAGAATGCCAGTAACAGGACCGAATGAGAACTATTTCAACTGTTTAAGCATCTGTTTCAGTGATTTCTCACTGTCACCCCAAAGCCTGTCTAATTTATTACTTCCACACTGAGTGAGTTATTTGTCCCGTTACAGATTGCTGAATAGAGTCTTACCGCCATGTACAGATAAGTAGACAAAAAATTACAGATTAAAACTTCGTAATGTATATAATCCATCAAAAGCATTTTTTATTCCGCTTTTATCAGCACAAAGTCCTGGCCCGATTATACGAACAGCTTTAAACTAACGCCAGATTTACCATTAATTCGCTTCTTTCCGACACTGAAATTGACGGCTTTTTCGAATTCAAACTTTCTGCCAATTTAAGCCAGTGATTTGCTGTATTTTCTAATTCGAGGCTCTGCGATTGGTTAAGACATGTGAATGAGACGTGGGTGACCAATCAGAAGTGGGCTCTGGACAGCGCGGGCTCAAATTGCGAGAATTCCAGGTCCCTGAATGACTGAGCTGAAACTGATCAGTTTCACAAACCCTGTCAGTTTCAGTGCAGGAAACACCGTCTCGGGGGAAATAACATCACAAGTGGGTCTGGTTCCAGTGAACGATTTAACGGCTGCTGCAAAACTCCCGGATTCTCTCATTGCAGCGAAATCATTTTGAAATTCTATGAAAACAATGAGTGATTCTGGAGGAGTGATGTGGCTTTTCACTGAGGGCATGTGTGGACTGGGAAATAACTAACTGGAGAGTCTCGGGCACTGTTTACACAGCCCGTTTAGAAAATCAAATCCACTACACATCCTTGCTGCAAATGAAATGTCAAATTCGGGGATTCCAGTTTTTTTCATCCCGAACACAGCAGATTGATTGAACAAAGAATTAAAAGTAAAATACTGCGAATGCTGGAAATCTGAAATATTTCAGATTGATTGAACTGTTCTGAACAGCCTATCCCAGCTCCCATCTCTCGGTCACTGCTCTCTCTGTGAGGCGGTGGGTGGCTCTTAGAAGAGCCTTTGTTCTGTGTTTGCTGGAAAGGGTCAAATTGTTCAACCGCCAAATCCGTAGAGAGTGCGGCCCTGCCGTTTCAGAGCGTACACCACATCCATGGCAGTGACCATCTTGCGCTTGGCGTGCTCAGTGTAGGTGACCGCATCCCTGATCACATTCTCCAGGAAAACCTTCAACACCCCGCGAGTCTCCTCATAGATCAAACCCGAGATCCGCTTGACCCCGCCACGGCGAGCCAGGCGGCGGATTGCTGGTTTGGTGATGCCTTGGATATTATCACGAAGCACTTTGCGGTGCCGCTTTGCTCCGCCTTTGCCCAGTCCTTTGCCTCCTTTACCTCTGCCAGACATGATGATTCTTCACTCAGGTCACTACACAATATAAGAAGCAGACTCTTGCAGGCTCTACTTTATACAGACTGCCCGGCCGGACCTGCCTGAGAATGGGAGAGAGAGAGCAGGAAGGGGAGGAGACAGAGTGAAGATTGAACATGGAGCAGATGGGGAGGACACACCCAGAGTGACAGACGGAGACAGAACGGCCCCTCATCTTTCAGCTCCACCTCCAGTTTTCTCTGGTTCGCCAATTTCAAACCCTTTATTAACAGTGGAACCGAAACCCAGCTCTCCACACAAACCCTTCCAGACTCGGCCTTCATAGTCAAGGCTTTCCAGAAAGCCGGAGCTTTTAAATATGGTTCCGCTACAATTAACACTCAGTAATATTCCCACCTAAACACAGTCCATTCTATAACAAATAACCTACTCAGTAACATCACCATTTCCACACACATCCTCTTCCAGCAGTTTACAAACACCTTATTGCAGCCGTTTGGGGAATCTCCTGTGTTAAGATTGGAGTTGGAAAGAGGCCTTTATCGGCAGTGTTACCGTCTCACACTGAATCTGCCAGACATCCTGTTGATCTGTCTCGTTCCCCTCTGTCTCTCTTGACTATTACATGGCACGGGTAGTATTTCAGAAAGTACTGCAATGGAGGGAGTGCTGGAGACTCCAGGCCAATCCTGGAGGGATGGGGGAAATATCTTTAGAAATTCCCTGGAGAGAATCGTGATATGACAGGTCTCCAGGGACAGACCAAGGAGAGAGTGTGGACATTGAATGGAAACATGGCAAAAAGGGTTGGGGATTCAGGAACACAATCCTCTCTGATAGGTTACAGCCTCCCCTCTGCTCCTGCTCTTTACGAGACACTTTTCCAGTTTAAATTCATGGACAAGGTGGGTTAGTTGCTCTCAGGGTGGGTGGGGGGAGAGGAGCCTCAGTGGCCATGTGTGGGACAGGGAAAATGGAGACAGAGAACCAGGACTCCGGTCACTCCCCAGCGATGTCTGCTGGAAAGTATCTGTGGATCGGATGATGCCGGGGTCCCATGGAGAGGGGAAGGGGGTGGGGTGATGGAGTGAGGAGGTGGAGAGGGAGTGTTCGTGGTGTCACAGCCAACCCCCTGCCCAAACCAAACTCCCACATCCCAGCATTATATTGTCCAATTCCTGGAGGCGGAGGATGGCGATTCCCGTTGGATTAATTTCTCATGTTCGGCATCTTATCCTGATAAAATCACCAGTTCTGAAGGAGGCCATTCTGTACTTATTCTCAGGTCATCGAGGGGTCATCTTTCCCTTTTCAGCTCCTGACTGCTGGTATTTTTGCTGTTAAATATGAAATGCAACGTATGTTCGCAGCTGTTTCTGCCCTGTTGCAGCCATAGGAACATAGAAATGAGGGTAGGCCATTCAGCCCCTCGAGCCTGCTGCACCTTTCAATTAGATCCTGGCTCACCTGTATCTTAACTCCAGCTACCTACCTCATAAACCCTCAGACCATCACTGGATAAACATCTCTCAATCTCAGGTTGGAAATTGTCAATTGACCCTCAGGTTTATCTGATTTTTCGGAGAGAATTCCAGGTTCCCACTCCCCTTTGTGTGAAAAAGTGCTTCCCGGCAATATTCCTGAAAGGCAGAAATCTAATTTTTGAGTTCGCTCCCTTTGTTGTGGAA
The DNA here is from genome assembly GCF_036365525.1 of Heterodontus francisci. NCBI lineage: Eukaryota > Metazoa > Chordata > Chondrichthyes > Heterodontiformes > Heterodontidae > Heterodontus > Heterodontus francisci. The sequence goes on from NW_027141175.1 coordinate 4,083,625, forward strand.
CTGCTTGTTTACAGATCTGACCGAAGTCCACACTGCAGAACAAGCAGCTGTTCCTCTGATCCTGTCACTTCAGCTTTGGATTTGAAGCTCATGCCTCTTTCCATGATGATTCTTTGTGCCCTATCTCTGTAAATGGTTATGCCTGTCTTTTTGTCAGGTATGTCAAACATTCTTTTTTCCAGTCCTACTCAGGACCCCACCCCCAGCTCTTTTTCCGGTACAATGATGACTGGATCAGTGTCATTTCCTGCTCCCGCTCCGAACTGGAAAATTTCATCAACATCGTTTCCGATTTCCCCCTCACTGTGGTTGACAGGGCGCTCAACCCTTTTTATTATTTTATTTTATCATTTTTTTTAACCATGTGCCTGCCTTAAACTTGGTTTTTCAAGTATGTGCTTTTGGACAGAACTATTGATTATTCTGTCATTAACACTCTCTCTGCACTAATATTTTGTCTTTCACTACACCATTAGCACACTCCCTTTGCCTTTGCCCCATGACCTCCTTGTCAGTTAATCTCTCCTGCCCTCTGCCCTATTACACACCTTCCCTTTTGTTCTCTTCCCCACCTCCTCCCACCCCCGCTTCACTTGCTTAAAACCTATTACATTGAGTGTGGGACAAATTCAATCCATCTTTTGTACTGTATGAGATTAATTTTGACACACTTACTGGTACATTATGTGACAGCGAGTTTAATTCTATATCTATCTGTCTGTGGTACTCAGTCTGAGTGTGAGATTATTTCAGTGTCAGTCTATGAAACTAAATGTGATTGTTTGATTCATTCTGTATGTCAATCATGAGTATTGTATGTGAATGTGTGGCAGCTTCTGTATCTATCTGCTACTGTGGCTGAATGTGGATATCATTCGGTATCTGTCAGTGTCTGGAACTAAATGTGAGTGTGAGATTCATTGTGTATGCATCAATCTTACAGTCAGAATGTGACTGTATGGTTCATTCTCTATGTGTCAGTCTAAGGTACCATATATGCCAGTGGTTTTAATTATGTGTCTGTCATTGCATGTGAGTCATTTTATGGTCTCACTGTATATCTGTCAATCTCTGGTTCTTTCTGTGAGAGTGAGATTAATTCTCTATCTGCTGGTCTCTGAAATTAATTGATTTTGTGACTCACTCTGTGCCTGTCAGTCTATGATACTGTGAATAAGAGGGGAATATATATGGTGTCTGTCTGAACTTGGTATCGAGTATGATTGTAGGATTCATTGTGCATCTATCAGTATCCAGACTGAATGAGAAATAAGGTTCATTCTGTACGTGAAAATCTCTGGTATTCTAGCCACGTGAACTCGAATGTGCCTGTCAGTCTTTGACACTGTATCTGATTATGGGATTGACTCAATACCTTTCAGACTTTGGTACTATGCATATGTGTGGTTCAAGTTCTGCATGTCAGTCTCTGTTACTCCATGTGAGTGTCGATATCCTTTATGTATCTGTCAGTCTCTCGCAATGAATGCAAGTGTGGGATTAACTCTCTTTTCAACAGTATCTGGTACTGACTGTGAGCATGTGACTCCTACAGTATCTGTCAGTGTTTTCTATTGTATGTGAATGTGCAATTCCTCCTATGTCTTTCAGTGCCTAGTACAGTGTGTATGGGATTCATTCTGTACCTGTCAGTATCTGGTACTGAATGAGATTGTGGGATTCATTCTGTTGTCTGTCAATCTCTGCTAATGTACGTGAGTGATATCTGTTATGCATATATTATTTTCTGGTACTGGAAGTGTATATTGTATTTATTCTTTACTTGTTAGCCTCTGGTACCGCGTATGAGTATGGGTCTCATTCTGTATCAGTCAGTTTCTGGTACAGTCTGCGTGCGCATATCCACGGCTCATTTTGCATTTGGCAGTCTCTGGTACGAAATATGCGTTACAATTCATTTTGTATGTGTCTGTCTCTTGGACAGTCCATTACAGTGGGATTAATTTTGTACCTCTCAGCTGCTGGTTATGTCTGCAAGTGTACATTCTGTATCTATGTGACGCTGGTGCTGTATGAGTGTGGAATTCTTCTGTACCTGTACTTAATATGTATCTACGGGATGGTATTGAGAACTATTTGTTTAATGCCATAATGTATCACCATTTTCTTGTCTCACTAGTATTTTAAAATATAGATCACTGCACATTTTAACTGTGTGTATTACTGAGTTGTGGTTTGAGCTTTTTGGACTAGTATTCAGTCTGTAACTGTATGAACACATTTGTGAATGACAACATATATTTCAAACTCACACATGGCATGCTCAGTATAATCAGAATCATTCAATTGATAAGATATCATTCAGTACAGCTCTTGGAGAGATTATTGGATTGGTATGTAATGTGCAGTGCAGTGTGCACTAATTGACATAATACTGTAACTTTCCTTTTGATACTGTATCAGATGTTTGTACTACATTGTAATCTGTCACTCAGTCTGCAGTCTGGGCTACATTATTAGGATTCATTCTGTACCTTTCCATCAGCTGCTCTACCTCATATTTAATTTGTAGCTGAGGGTGCACTCTTGTGGGATTGATCCGGTGCTTTTCAATATGATAGTGGGTGTGATTTTGAACTAAGATTGATGTACCTAGCTTTCAGCAGTACTGAGTTGGGGTGAATTGGAAACAACTTCTGCCTCTCCTGCTTTGTTTGATTGTCTGCTGGATTGAAAATGTGTCTCTGGAACTTGGGATCAGTGTGAGTCTGACTGCTTCTGCTCTCTGTGACTGTGGAACTCATGGCCTGTCTGTGTCTCTGAGCTCTGGGAGTGATAATGTACCTACTCTGTGTTAGAAGGAGTGGACTGTACATATCCTTGTGCCGGGGAATCATCACAATCCTTCTGGTTCCTTCAAGTATTTGCTGACAGAAAGAAAGAAAAATATCTCTTGTAACTCAAGATCAATTGAGGTGGAAGCTCGAAAAGACATGAATATACTATTTCAATTAATAATCATTATGACCAACCACAAAGGATGATCAGTAATACAAAGAGTGTCAGTGTCTGATTCCACTGCAGCACTCAGCTTCTGCTGATCAGGTTTTCTTTGGTAGTTTTATAACAATTTAGTGGCAGCCAGGAACAACCCAACATCTGCACTGCTCCATGAATGGGAATACCTGCTGGAGCAGGGATATTTGCACAAGTCAAGTTTTTAATTCCACCTGGCATTATAATGCAAGAACATAATAACTAGGAGCAGGATTAGTCCATTCCGCCACTCGAGTCTGTTCCAACATTTAATAAGATCATGGCAGATCTGATCATAGTCTCAACTCCACTATCCTGCCTGTCCCAATAACACTTCACTCCCTTGTAAATCAAAAGTCAGTCTAACTCAGCCTTGAATATATTCAATGACCAGCTTCCACCATCCTCTTGGGTAGAGAATTCCAAAGAACAACAACCCTTTGAGAGAAGAAATTCCTCTTCAATTCCATCGAAAATGGGTGCCCCCTTATGTTGAAACTGTTCCCCCTAGTTCTTGATTCCCTCATGAGGGGAAACATCATCTTAGTTAATACCCTGTCAAGCCCCTTCAGTATCTTATATGTTACATAAGATCACCTCTCATTCTTCTAAACTCCAATGAGTGCAGCACAACCAGGTCAAACGTTCCTCATAAGACAACATCTTCATCCCTGGAATCAACCTAGTGATGTTTGCCTGAACTACCTCCAATGCAAGTATTTTCCTCCTTAAATAAGGAGACCAAAACTGTATACACACTCAAGGTGTGGTCTCACCAACACGCTGTACAGTTGTAGCAAGACTTCCCTACATTTCTACTCCATCCCCATTGCAATAAAGGCCAAAATTCCAATAGCCTTCCTAATTACTTGCTGTACTTCCATGCTAACTTTTTGTGATTCATATAAGAGGACACTCAGATCCCTCTATACCACAGCATTCTGCAGTCTCTCCTTATTTAAATAATATTCTTCTTTTCTCTACATCATACCAAAGTGGATAACCTCACATTTTCCCACATTATACTTAAAATGCCAAATTTTTCCCACACACTTAACTTGTCTTTATCTCTTTGCAGACTCATTGTGTCCTCCGCACAACTTGCTTTCACACCTTTCTTTGTATCAACAGCAAATTTAGTTACAATACACTCGATCCCTTCATCCAAATCATTAATATAGACTGGAAGTAGTTGAGGCCCCAGCACTGATCCCTGTGACACTCCACGAGTTCCAGTTTGCAAACCTGAAAATGACACATTAATCCTAATTCTCTGTTTCTTGTTAGTAAGCATGTACCAGCGACCTGGGTTCGATTCTGGGTACTACCTGTGCAGAGTTTGCAAGTTTTCCCTGTGACCGCGTGGGTTTTCGCCGGGTGCTCCGGTTTCCTCCCACAGCCAAAGACTTGCATTTTGATAGGTAAATTAGCCGTTATAAATTGCCCCTAGTATAGGTAGGTGGTAGGGGAATTGAGGGAAGTTGGGGATGTGAGAGGGTAATGGGATTAATGTAGGATTAGTATAAATGGGTGGTTGATGGTCAGCTCGGACTCGGTGGCTGAAGGGCCTGTTTCAGTACTGTATCTCTAAATAAATTAAATAAATAGTATAGTACCCGTTAACACCACAAGTGCTTACCTTGTGTAGTAACATTTTGCATGGCACTTTAGCGAATGCCTTTTTAAAATACAAATACACTACATCTACTGGTTCCCCTTCAGTTACCCTGCTTCTTACATCCTCAAAGAACGCGAATAATGTTGACAAACTTGATTTCCTTTTCATAAATCCATGTTGACTCTGCATGATTGTATTATAATTTTCTAAATGTTCTACAGATTGGAGGGTGGCAAATGTAACCTCACTATTTTAAAAAGGAGAGAGAGAAAAAACAGGGAATTACGGACCAGTTAGCCTTACATCAGTAGTGGGGAAAGTGCGAGAGTCTATTATAAAGGATGTGGTAGCAGAACACCTGGAAAGCATAAACGGGTTTGGACAAAGACAGCATGGGTTAACGAAAGGGAAATCTTGCTTAACAAATCTACTGGCGTTTTTGAGGATGGAACTAGTAGAATAGATAAAGGAGAACCAGGGGATGTGTTGTATCTAGATTTTAAGAAGGCTTTTGATAAGGTCCCACATAAGAGGTTCGTGTGCAAAATTGAAGCAGATGGGATTGGGGGTAATATACTGGCATTGATTGAGAATTGCTTGACAGACAGGAAACAGAGAGTAGGAATAAACGGGCCTTTTGCCAGGTGGCAGGCAGTGACGTGTGGCGTACTACAGGGATCAGTGCCTGGGCCCCAGCTATTCACAATATATATTAATGACTTGGGTGAGGGAACATTTCCAGGTTTGCAGACGACACAAAGCTGGGGAGGAAACTGAGTTGTGAGGAGTATGCAAAGAGGCTCCAATGTGATTTGGACAAGTTGGGTGAGTGGGCAAATGCATGGCAGATGCAGTATAACTTGGATAAATGTGAGGTTATTCACTTCTGTTGTAAAAACAGAAAGGCAGATTATTATCTGAATGGTGACAGATTGGGAAAGGGGGAGGTGCAAAGAGACCTGGGTGTCCTTGTACACCAGTCGCTGAAAGCAAATATTCAGGTGCAGCAAGCAGTTAGGAAGGCAAATGGTATGTTGGCCTTCATTGCAAGCGGATTTGAGTACAGGAGCAAGGAAGTCTTACTACAGTTATACAGGGCTTTGGTGAGAGCACATCTGAAGTATTGTGTGCAGTTTTGGTCTCCTTATCTGAGGAAGGATGTTCTTGCCATGGAGGGAGTGCAAAGAAGATTTACCAGGCTGATTCCTGGGATGGCAGGATTGACAATGAGGAGAGATTGGGTTGACTCGGCCTATATTCACTAGAGTTTAGAATAATGAGAGGGAATCTCATAGAAACCTATAAAATTCTAACAACACTAGTCAGGCTATATGCAGGGAGGATGTTCCTGATGGCTGGGGAGTCCAGAATCAGGGGTCACGGTCTCAGGATATGGGTATGCCATTTAGAACCGAGATGAGGAGAAATTTCTTCACTCAGAGGGTGATGAACTTGTGGAATTCTCTACAAAGAAAGTTACAGCACAGGAACAGGCCCTTCGGCCCTCCAAGCCTGCGCCGATCCAGATCCTCTATCTAAACATGTCGCCTATTTTCTAAGGGTCTGTATCTCTTTGCTTCCTGCCCATTCATGTATCTGTCTAGATACATCTTAAAAGACGCTATCGTGTCCACGTCTACCACCTCCGCTGGCAACGTGTTCCAGGCACCCACCACCCTCTGCGTAAAGAACTTTCCACGCATATCCCCCCCGAAACTTTTCCCCTCTCACTTTGAACTCGTGACCCCTAATAATTGAATCCCCCACTCTGGGAAAAAGCTTCTTGCTATCCACCCTGTCTATACCTCTCATGATTTTGTACTGCAGAAGGCAGTGGAGGCCAAGTCATTAAAGATATTCAAGAAGGAGATAGATATATTTCTTAATACAAAAGGGATCAAGGGATATGGGGAGAAAGCGGGAAGAGGGTACTGAATTATATGATCAGACTTGATCATTTTTGAATGGCAGAGCAGGGCCGAATGGCCTACTCCTGCTCCAATTTTTCTATGTTTTCTGCGATGACTGACTTAATCATTGGTTCCAGCATTTTCTCAATGGCAGACATTAGGCTAACAGGCCTATCGTTGCCTGCTTTCTCTTTACTGCTTTCTTGAACAGGGACCTTACATTTGCAGTTTAATATCCACTGGAACTGTTGCAGGATCTAGGGAATTTAAGAAGATTACAACCAATGCATCCACTATCTATGCAGACACTTCTTTTAAACCTTAGAATGTAGGCCATCAGATCCAGGGGACTTGTCAACCTTTAGTCCCATTAGTTTTCCAAAAACATGTTTTTCTCGCGATGGTGATGTTTTAAGATCCCCCCTCCTTACTCCCCTTGATTTTCTACTATTTTTGTGATGTTTTTTCTGTCTACTTCTGTGAAGACAGATGAAAAATTCTTGTTCAGAGTATCTGCCATTTCCTTGCTTCTCTTGGATCAATCGTTCAACGGAAACCGACAGCTGCTGTTTAAAATGTTTCCTTGACACTACTCACCTGGCGCCAGCAATAGGTGTTGTTTGCATAACTGTCCCCATCCCTACTGTCTGGCTCTGTTCCCTCTATTCACTGCTCAATAACAACACAGTGTGAAACTGGAGCTAAACCATGAACATGCATTACAGGTTTGAGGAGAGAAAACAACAATGATTTTCAACAGCAGCTTCTTCCTGCTCTGTCTCCGTTACCTTGTCCACAAACAGCCTGAGAAAGGCTTCTCCTTCCGCGCTCACTCCATGTTCCTGTTCCACTCCGCCTCTTACAAACAGCCCCCAACTCCCCCTGAACTTGCTCCGTAGTCAATGCTGATCTCTGAGCCCCTCTGCGGACAGGTTCTCAAAGCGATGTGCTGCTGGAAGGAGACTGCTGTTTACTCACTTACCCCGGGGCTCTAAGTCTCCATTCCCGTCTGTTTCAAACAAACTTCTTTTGCTCACTAATTAAATGACGCAGAAGGACACGGCTGGAGGAGGCGCATCGCGCATGCGCTTCATTCCCCACTCATTTACAAAAGAAAATAAATTGGAATAAAAGCAAAATACTGCGGATGCTGGAAATCTGAAATAAAAACAAGAAATGCTGGAACCACTCAGCAGGTCTGGCAGTATCTGTGAAAAGTGAAGCAGAGTTAACGTTTCGGGTCAGTAACCCTTCATCGGAACTGACAAAAATAAACTGGAACTTTCCCCAGTTCAGTTATCTCCGAGTTTGAGCAAAGGAACTGGGGCTGTGGGGAAAGGTCAGAGAACGTTTCAAGCTGGGGGATTCCCCCTTTCTGAAGCTCAGTTTGACATCATTCCCTGCAGTGTGTTTGCTCTTCATTCACCCGTCTTCTCAAAGCAATCCTCCGAGGGAGTCGCTGTGTTTGCTGCGATCGCGCAGGAGTTAATATCTGACAGTAACAGTCCCAGATTAATGTCATCACATTGAAACTATCCTTCACTGACAGTCATATCGAGCGGTGTGAGCTGAGAGATTACAGAGATCAACAGGGCCAAGAGCGTTAAATTTGGAACATTGTTCACCTCACTCTTTAACTGTTACCCAGAGTCTAGGAATAATAATGTGTCTGTTTCTGATACAATATCAGTTAGAGATGAGACTGCACCGTCTTTCTCCCACGGATCTTTCAAGATAAAATGAGGCTTCCAGGTCAGCCTGTAACTGCTGATGGGGATCTCTCTCTCTCTCTCACGTATTCACTTTCAGCTCTGTCTCTAGTCCTCTATAAAAACGTGGGACCCAGTTATTGGGTGTGATATGGACACACGAATAGAAAATGCACTATTGACACTCCCTCTCTAATGCTGTACATATGTTTGGGATACCATTATTTAGGATGATATGTATGCACTTTATTGTGTTACTAATACTGTCTCTGATGATACATGAGAATGTGTAATACAGTGTGATATGGACACACTGTTACGAATGGTCGGACTGATTCTCTCTCTCTCTGTGGTGCTGTATATGAAAAGGGGATAATGTTAGTGAGCATGATAGAATCATAGAAGGTTAAAGGCAGAGAAAGAGACCACTTGGCCCATCATCGTATGCGGCAGCCGAAAAAAGTGAACGTAAAGGAATGGCAGGGGGGCTTCAACCTCGAGAGTCCACCTCCTGCGCTATGTGGGAGCTCCTGGATGCTTCCCGTGTCCTGGAGAACCATTTGGCGGTCATCACCTCGTAGCAGATGTAATGTACAACAATACTCCGCTCTCGTTGATTGACGTCTATGCCCCGGTTCAATGCAGCGAGCGGCTGACCGTCTTCCAGCATCTCCCACTGCTGCTGGCGACGTCCAGGCCGGTCATCCTAGGCAGTGACTTCAACGGCATCATCGATGCACCTGGATGATCCGGCAGAGACGACAGAAAACTGGATGCTATGTCCAGATTCTTAATAGAAACAGTAAAAGATGCCAAACTGCACGACGTCTTCAGCAAACCTGCAGACAGAGCGCAGCATAGATACACATGGTCAAGAACGGACGGGTCTGCCCATTCCAGGATTGACTTCCTATTTGTGTCCCGTGTTTTCACGGTCAGATCCACCGACGTCAAGCCGGTGTTATTCTCCAAGCATTGCCTTTTACTGGCTGACTTTCACTTACAGGATGACCAGCGGGTTGGCAGGGGGACATGGAAGCTCAATGCTACACTGCTAACCCCAGAGAATGTTGAGGAACTCAAAAGGGATTACAAAGGTTGGAGGACCGTGAAACCCCCACCTTTGAGTCTCCAGTTCAGTGGTGGGAAGCGATCAAGGAGAATATCAAGAGGTTCTTTATCTTCAAAGCGGTTCAGAGGGCGAGAGAGAGAGACAGATGGAAATGTCACGACTCCAGAAAAGTATGCAAAATCTGCTCTGGCTTCAGTCGATGGGGGTCAAGGTCAAGGAGGACCTTCATGAGGTGAAGAGCCAACAGGCCTCGCTCTTTGCCACGGAGGCCTCCAAGATCATCTTCCAGTCCAGAGTCCGCTCCATTGAGCAGGATGAGATGTGCTTGTGTTACTTCTTCTAAAAGGTACACAGAGAGAGCTCTGTTATCAGCAGCCTGAAGGAAGAGGACGGCTCGGTAACGTCTTCGCAGTCCGACATACTAAGGATCAGCAAATCCTTTTATGCTGGGCTGTATGACGCGAAGCCCACAGACAGCAGAGCCTCCCAGTCCTTACTGTCATCTATCACAGAGGTCTTAGATGACAGCAGGAGGGAGAGACTGGACAAACCGCTAATTCTGGATGAGCTGACTAAGGCCATCAAATCCTTCGAGATAAGTAAAACTCCTGGAAGCGACGGCTTACCGGTTGAGCTGTATTTGGCCCTGTGGGACTGGGTCGGCCCGGACCTGCTGGAAGTATACGACAGTATGCTCCTAGCCGGCAGCATGTCAGAATCCATGAGGAAAGGCATCATCACCCTCATCTACAAGGGGAAGGGGGAGAGGGCAGAAATCAGAAATTGGCGGCCCATCTCACTGCTTAATGTAGACTACAACATACTGTCAAAAGTCATAGCCAGTCGAGTCAAGTCTGCTCTGGAGTTGGTGATCCACCCTGATCAGACCTGTACTTTACCCACTCAGGGACACGATCACCCACATACGGGACAGGAGGGTGGACACCTACCTCATCAGCCTGGAGCAGGAGAAGGCTTTTGACAGGATATCGCACACCTGCATGATGGACGTACATTCCAAAATGGGGTTTGGGGAGGGAATCTGCAATTGGATCAAACTGCTCTACACAAACATCAGTAGCACAGTCTCAATCCATGGGTGGGAATCAGAAAGTTTCCCGATCCAATCTGGAGTCAGACAGGGTTGTCCTCTCTCCCCAGTCTTGTTTATTTGCTGTATTGAACCCTTTGCTGAGTCTATTAGGAAGGATGCGAGCATAAGAGGGGTGACAATCCCAGACAGTGGAGGCACTCAGGTTAAAACCTCCCTGGACATGGATGATGTCGCGGCCTTCTGCTCGAACCCGCTGTCTGTGCGCAGACTGATGAGCATCTGCGACCAGTTCGCACTGGCCTTGGGAGCCAACGTTAACCACGGCAAGAGAGAGGCCATGTTCTTTGGGAACTGGGCTGACCGATCCTTTGTCCCCTTCACCGTCAGGTCAGACTACCTGAAGGTGCTGGGGATATGGTTCTGAAGGGCCGCGGGATGCACCAAAACCTGGAAGGAGCGAGTAGCCAGGGTACAACACAAGCTGAGCATGTGGGAGCAGCAACTTTCTCCATTATGGGTAAGAACCTGGTCATCAGCTGCTAGGGGCTCACGTTGTTGCTGTAAGTGGCACAGGTCTGGCCCATACCCCATTCCTGCGCTGTGGCGATCACCCAAGTCATTTTCCGCTTCATCTCTGGATCCAAAATGGACCGGGTCCAAAGGGACATGATGTTCAAAGCTCTGGATAAGGGCGGGCATAATGTACCCAATATCACCCTCATCCTGATGACTACCTTCGTGTGCGGCTGCATCTAGCTGTGTGCAGATCCCTAATACGCCAACACCAAGTGTCACTACGTGCTGAGATTCTCTCTATCCCCAGTGTTGTGAAGGAAGGGCCTGGTCGCATTGCCGTGGAACGCTCCATCTAGTTGGATTGTGCCGCACCACCAATCCTTCGTGGAACAGTTTCTGCGGAAAACACCTTTGACCACCAATCCATCAGGCAGTGGTCTGCACGGAATGTCCTCAAGGCCCTACGGGAAAAGGAGATGGTGGATCCTGTCGGATGGTTACCCGAGCAGACCGCCAAATCATTTGGTGGAATGCCTCATCACCAGAACTTTCAAACAAGCACCAAGGTGTAGCTTGGCTGGTGGTGAGAAGAGCCCTCCCCGTCAGATCCTTCCTGCACGCCCGAAGTCTCACCCCCTCCGCACAATGCCCTCGAAGTGGCTGTGGTGGGGATGAGATGGTTGCCCAGCTTCTTCTGGAATGTGTCTTTGCAAAGCAGGTGTGGAAAGAGATGCATTGGTTTTTGTCGAGGTTCATCCCAAGCAGCTCTGCAACACAGGAGTCTGTGCTCTATGGGCTGTTCCCAGGGACACATACCGAGATAACCACAACTGCTGCTGGAGGACTATCAATTCGGTGAAAGACACTCTTTGGTCTGCCCAAAACCTGGTGGTCTTCCAGCGCAAAGAGTTGTCCACCACCGAATGTTGCAGACTGGCACACTCCAAGGTCCAGGACTACGTGTTGAGGGACGCACTAAAGCTTGGGGCATCCGCAGCAAAGGCTCAATGGGGAAAGGCCAGCATGTAAGCTCCCCCCACCAAGCTGAACTGAGGGGCTGGATCCATGGAAAACCCCTCAAACTGGAGCAGGAAAATTTTCGTTTGCCATAAAATGTATATGGCATGAAAAATGAAATGGAAGGGTTGTGAGGCAACTCACTCCTGTATTGAAGGAAACTGACCTCCTTCGCACTGTTTGTATTTTTTGACTTGGTGCTGTTTGGAACTGTTTTGTAATGTATTTTTTTACAGATCTTTATGAATAAAGTATATTTTGGAAATAAAAAAACATTTGTGCAAGTAAGTGTTGTCAATTGCGGCTGCTTGAGCTCTGGGTTTGGAACTTGAGCAGCAGCTGGAGACACAGCTGTGCATTCATGAGGAGAGTTACATGGAAAGCATGTTCATAGATGTGGTCACCCCACAGCTTAAGAGTACGCAGGGAGAGAGGGAATGGGTGACCACAAGGCAGTCAAAAAGAATCAGGCAGGAAGTGCAGGACACCCCGAGTGCATCTCACTCTCCAACAGGTATTCAGTTCTGAATACGGAGGACAGTGATGCTTCACCGGGGGAGTGCAGCCAGATCCAAGTCCATGGCACCATGGGTGACTCAGCCGCAAAGGTGGGTACAGGGAAGATTGGAAAAGCCATAGTGATAGATGATTCAACAGTGAAGGGAACAATCAGCTGTTTCTGTGGCCACTGACGTGAATCCAGGAATGGTGTGTTGCCTCCCTGGTGCCAGGGTCAAGGATGTCATTGAGCAGTTACAGAGCATCCTGAAGGGGGAGGGTGAACAGCCAGCATTTGTGGTCCACATCGGAACCAACAACATAGGTAGAAATAAGGATGTTGTCCTGCAGTCAGAATTTATGAAGCGAGGTAAGAAATTAGCAAGCAGGGCATCAAAAGTAGTAATCTCCGGATTATTCCCAGTGCCACGCGCAAGTGAGTACAGGAATAAAAGGATAAGACAGATGAATGTGTGGCTGGAAAGATGGTGCAGGAGGGAGGGCTTTAGATTATTGGGACAGGTCACACGGATTGCAGTTGAACAGAGCCTGGACAGAGTTCCTTGCGGGACATTTTGCTAGTGCTGTTGGCGATGGTTTAAACTCATTTAGCAGGGGGATGGGAACCGGAAGGTAGAGTCAGATGGGACAAAATCAGAAATGAAAATGGAAGGCAGAAAATTAATGGATGAGTCTGGAAGAAAGAGGAAAAAATGGTTAGAAAATTTAAAAAGAGTTTGGCAGTGCTCAAGCATATCTTTTTCAATGCAAGGAGTATAGAAAATAAAGCAGATGAGCTGAGGGCACAAATAGACATGTGGCAGTATGATATCATAGCTATTACAGAAACATGGCTTAAGGATGGACAGGAATAGCAGCTCAACATTCCTGGTTACAGGGTTTTCAGATGTGATAGGGAGGGGGATAAGAAAGGAGGGGGGTGGCAGTTTTGCTCAAAGTAGCTATTAAAGCTGTGAAGACGGATGATATGTTGGAAGGTTTATCAAATGAGGCCGTATAGATTGAGCTGAGGAACAAAAAAGGGGCAATCACACTGCTGAGAGTGTGCTATAGACCCCCAAACAGGAGATAGAAGAGCAGATATGTAGGCAAATCTCTGGGAAGTGCAAGAACAATAGAGCAGTAATAGTAGGGGATTTTAACCACCCCAACATGAACTGGGATACTTTTAGTGTGAAAGGAATTGAGGGAGCAGAATTCTTGAGGTGCATTCCGGAGAACTTTTTTAGCCAATATGTAGCAAGTCCAACAAGAGAGGGTGCAGTTTTAGATGTAGTTTTAGGAAATTAAGATAGGCAGGTGGAAGGAGTGGCAGTGGGAGAGCATTTTGGTGGCAGTGATCATAATTCAGTCAGTTTTAACATAATTATGTAAAGGACAAGGATAGAACAGGTGTTTAAGTTCTCAGTTGGGGCAAGGACAACTTTACTAAGCTGAGGAGTGAGTTAGCAAAAGTGGACTGGAAACAGCTACTTGATGGTAAATCAATGTCAGAGCAGTGGGAAGCACTCAAAGGGGAGATTCCAGGGGTTCAGAGTCAATATGTTCCCACAAAGAAAAAGGGTGGGAAGGCCAAATCTCGAGCCCCATGGATCTTATAAGGTAGTATTATAAGGCAGTAACAGAAAGCTTATGCCCGACTCAGAGAACTCAATACTACTGAAAGCCGAGAGGTGTATCGAATGTGGAGGGGGGAAATCAACATTGAAATTAGGAAAGCTAAGAGAGGGCATGAAAGAATCAAAATCAAGGTTCGCACAAAGATGTTTTATCAATACATTAACAGAAAAAGGATAACTATGGAAAGAGTAGGGCCCATAAAAGATCATGAAGGTAAACTATGTGTCGAGGCAGAAGATGTTGGCACTGTTCTTAATAAATACTTTGCATCTGTCTTCACAAAAGAGGGTGATGATGCAGATATTGGAGTTAAGGAAGAAGGGTATGAAGTATTGGATGTGATCAATAGAGGGAGAGAGGACATATTAGTGACAGGACATACAAATAGCATATTTGTAAGTTGATAAATCACTAGGGATGGATGCAATGTACCCCACGCTGTTAAAAGAAGCAAGAGAGGAAACAGCGGAAGGTTTGACCATCGTTTTCCAGACCTCACTGGATCCAGGTGTGATGCTGGAGGATTGGAAGACTGCGAACATTGTACCTCTGTTTAAAAAGAGAGTGAGGGATAGACCGAATAATTACAGGACAGTCAGTCTAACCTCAGTAGTGGGCAAATTATTGGAATCTATTCTGAGTGACAGGATAAAATGTCACTTAGAAAGGCACAGATTAATCAAGGATAGTCAGCATGGATTTGTTAAGGGAAGATCTTGTCTGCCCAACTTGATTGAAATTTTGAAGAATTAACAAGGAAAATAGATGAGGGTAGTGCAGTTGATGTAGTCTACATGGATGTAAATGGAGGGGGCATGATCAAGAAGTTTGCAGATGACACAAAGATTGGCTGTGTGATAAATAGCAAGGAGGATAGCTGTAGGCTGCAGGAAGATCTTCATGGTCTGGTCAGATGCACAGAAAAATGACAAATGGAATTCAATCCAGAGAAGTGTGAGGTGATGCATTTGGGGAGGTCAAACAAGGCAAAGGAATGCACGATTAAGAGGAAAATGCTGAGAGGTGTAAAGAAAGTGAGGTACCTTGGAGTAAATGTCCACAGATCCCTGAAGGTAGCAGGGCAGGTCGATAAGGTGGTAAGAAGACAATATGGAATCCTTTCCTTTATTAGCTGAGGTATAGAATATAAGAGCAGGGAGGTTATGCTGGAACTGTATAAATCATTAGTCAGGATACAACTTGAGTACTGTGTGCAGTTCTGATCACCTCATTACAGAAAGGATGTAATTGCACTAGAGAGGGTACAGAGGAGGTTTACGAGGATGTTGCCGGGACTGGCAAAATGCAGCTTTGAGGAAAGATTGAATAGTCTGGGGCTATTCTCCTTGGCACAGAGAAGACTGAGGGGAGATCTGACTGGCATGTACAAAATTTGTGGAGTCTGGATAGAATTGAAGTGAAGGGCCTGTTTACCTTAGCAAAGAGATCAGTGACTAGGGGAATAGATTCAAAGTGATTGGCAGAAAGATCACAGGGGAGATGAGGAAAAGATTTTTTAGCCAGAGGGTGGTGGGGGTCTGGTGGAATTGATACTGTATTTTAGTTTGATATTGCATCACTTTTTAGAATGGTATGTAATGTTTACATCAATCTACACTGATGGAATTGATTCTGTCTCTTTCAATTTCACAGTGTGGGCGAGGTCTGAACTGGTATCTAATTTGTGTCTCAGCTTACAATATCTTTCAGCACCTTTGAAACATTCACTCCAATGAATGTTGTACTTGTATGTAACTTGTATCTCAGGGTACACTATGGGGATGTTTAAACATCCTTTATAATGAATGGGTGTGAGCTTTGGGTATGATATTTAATTTAAATCTCAGGGTACATCACTAGGTTAGATTCTGTGCAATTCAATCAGTAGCGTGTGCCAATTCTATCTGATATTTAATTGCTAGCTCAGTCTGCATTATATTTGACAGGCAGAGAGATCTGGGCGTACAGGTCCACATGTCACTGAAAGTGGCAACGCAGGTGGATAAGGTAGTCAAGAACATATGGCATGCTTTCCTTCATCGGTCGGGGCATAGAGTATAAAAATAGGCAAGTCATGCTGCAGCTGTACAGAACTTTAGTTAGGCCACACTTAGAATATTGCATGCAATTCTGGTCGCGACACAACCAGAAGGACGTGGAGGCTTTGGAGAGGGTACAGAAGAGGTTTACCAGGATGTTGCCTGGTCTGGAGGGCATTAGCTATGAGGAGAGGTTGGATAAACTCGGATTGTTTTCACTGGAACGACGGAGGTGGAGGGGCGACATGATAGAGGTTGACAAAGTTATGAGCGGCATGGACAGAGTGGATAGTCAGAATCTTTCTCCCTGGGTGGAAGAGTCAGTTACGATGGGAAAAAGGTTTAAGGTGCGAGGGGCAAAGTTTAGAGGGATGTGCGAGGCAAGTTCTTTACACAGAGGGTGGTGAGTGCCTGGAACTTGCAGCCGGGGGAAGTGGTGGAAGCAGGTACGATAGCGACGTTTAAGAGGCATCTTGACAAATACATGAATAGGATGGGAGTAGAGGGATACGGACCCCGGAAGTGCAGAATGTTTTAGTTTAGGCAGGCATCAAGATCGGCGCAGGCTTGGAGGGCCGAATGGCCTGTTCCTGTGCTGTACTGTTCTTTGTTCTTTGTTAGATTGACACATTGCATTTCAATCTGCTAGTGGGTGTGTTTTTGACGTGGGATTGAAGTATCTGACTGTCAGTGGGACTCAATCGGGGTGAAATGGAAAAAACTTCTTTCTCTCCTGCTTTGTTTGGTTGTTGGATTGAAAATGTGTCTCTGGAACTTGGGATCAATGTGAGCCTGACTACTTCTGCAGTCTGAGACCAGGGAACTGATGAACTATCTGTACTCTGAGTGGTAATGTACCTACTGTGTGTGAGTGGAGCTGGCTGCACTGTTCCTTGTGTCTCGAGTGCAGCAACCATCACATTCATCACAATATCTTCAAATATTTTCCTGTATGAAGAAAAAAATATATCTGATAACTCAAGAACAGATGCGGTGCATAATATCAAAGAGGTCAATTTAATTTCTCAATCAATAATCATTAAGAACATCCACAAATGAAAACCGGTGTCATTATCTGCCTCCACTGAAGTACTGAAGCTCCCAGCTCCTGCATCGCAAGTGTTCTGGGCAGATCCATCCAGACAAAACACTGCACTGGGATCGTCCCAACTGCTCTATGCTCTACATATATTTCCAGCCATCCTGCTTCACATGCAAAAAATTTTTTTAAATGAAGCCCGATATGTATATCCCTCGATTCCTTTCTCCACATACAATTGTTCATTTGTTCCACCTCCCCTTCAGTGCATCGATACTATTCACCCCAACCTCTCCCTGTGATAACAAATTCCAGATTCGAACCATTCACTGCGTAAATACATTTTTCATGAATTCCTCATTGGTTTTATGAATGACGATTTTATATTTTGGCTCTTGTTTCAGATGCCACCACATGTGGAAGCATGTCTCCATGTACTCTATAAAAGCCCTTCACTATTTCCTCACTTTTTTCATTTGTTAGTGTGATGTAGGCATCACTGGCTATGCTAGCATTTATTGCCCAATCCAAATTGCCCTTGACAAAGTGGTGGTGAGCTGCCTTCTTGAGCCGCTGCAGTTCTTGAGATGTAGGAACACCAACAGTGCTGTTTGGAAGGGAGTTCCAGGATTTTTACCCAGCGACAATGAAGGAATGGCGATATCGTTCCAAGTCAGGATGATCTGTGAATTGGAGGGGAATTTGCAAGTGGTAGTGTTCCCTTGCAACTGCTGCCCTTGTCCTCCTCAGTAGTCGAAGTTCCAGGTTTGGGAGGTACTGTCAAAGGAGCTTTCGTGTGTTGCTGCAGTGCACCTTGTAGATGGTACGCACTGCTGCCACTGTGCATCAGTGGTGAACGGGGTGATTGTTGAAGGTGGTGCTTGGGGGAAATCAAGCAGGCTACTTGAGTGTTGTTGGAGCTGCACTCATCCAGGCAAGTGGAGAGTATTCCATCATACTCCTGCATTGTGTCTTGTGAATGGTGGATAGGTTTGGGGAGACAGGAGGTAAGTTACTCACCACAGAGTTCCTAGCTTCTGACCTGCTCTTGTGGCCACGGCATTTATGTGGCTGGTCCAGTTCAGTTTATGGTCAATGGTAACCCCCTCCCCCCGACCCCCTGCCCCCAAATGTTGATGGTGGGGGATTCAGTGATGGTAATGCCACTGAACATCAAGAGGAGATGATTAGATTCTCTCTTGTTTGAGATGGTCATTGCCTGGCACTTATCTGACGCGAATGTTACTTGCCACTTATCAGCCCAAGCCTGGATGTTGTCCAGGTCTTGCTGCATCTGGGCACGGGCTGCTTCAGTAGCTGAGGAGTCATGAATGGTGCTGAACATTGCGCAATCATCAGTGAACATCCCCACTTTCGGCCTTGTGATGGAGGGAAGGTCATTGATGAAGCAGCTGAAGATGTTGGGCCCAGAACACGAGCCTAAGGAATTCCAGCTGCAATGTTCTGAGACTGAGATGATTGACCTGAACAACCACAGCCATCTTCCTTAGTGCTAGGTATGACTGCAAACAGCAGAGAGTTTTGCCATGATTCCCATTTACACTAGTTTTGCTAGGGCTCCTTGGTGCCATTAATGGTCAAATGTTGCCTTGATGTCAAGGGCAGTCACTCTCACCTCACAATGCAATGTTTCTTTAACTCTAAAATAAAAGCAAAATTCTGCAGATTCTGGAAATATGAAATTTAAAATAACAAAAATGCTCAAAATACTCAACAGTTCGGGCAGCATATGTGGAGAGAGAAACAGAATTAACATTTCAGGTCTGTGTCCTTTTATCTTACAATATGTTTTATGTCCTGGTATGTAATGGTCAGGTTCATTCAGTTTGCAGTAATGGAATTAATACTGTGTCTTCCACTCTGACTATTTGTGAGATTTGTGGAGTGGTGTTTAACATGGAGCTCAGTCTGCAGTCTGGGTACATTATTGGGATAAATTCTGTACTTTACAATCAGGTACTGTTTGTCTGTTCCATCTGACATTGAATTTGTAGTACAGGCTGCTCTCTTGTGTGAGTGACACAGTGCCTTGCAATCTGATAGTGGGTGTGATTTTGGACTGGGATTGATGGATCTACCTGTCAGTGGGACTGAGTTGGGGTGAAATGGAAACAAGTTCAATCTTTCCTGCTCTGTGTGACTGTTGCATTGACTGTTGGTCTCTGGCACTTGGGATCAGTGCCGGTCTGACGACTTCTGCTGGCGGTGATTGTGGAACTGATGTCTCTGCTCTCTGTGAGTGAATCTGTACTTACTGTGTGTGAGGAGTTGGCTGCACTTCCTCGTCTGTCGACGAATCACGACATTTATTCTGCTTCCATCAAGTATTTGCCTGGAGAAAGGAAATGTATTTATTATAATTCAGGAAGAGGTGTGGTAGAAGATACAAAAGTGACCAAAACAATTTTTCAATTAATAATCATTATGAACAATCACAAAGGAAACCCAGCAATACAAACAGAGTCAGTGTCCGATTCCACTGCAGTCCTGCAGCCCCCAGCTACTGCATACCAGAGGCTTTGGCCGTTTTACAACAATTAAATGACATCCAGAAACAATCCACTGGGCCATGAATGGGACTGACCGACGGAGCAGGGACTTTTACACAGGTCAGATTTCCAGTTCCCGTTCCCATGGTCTAACCGTTCAAGTGAAACCAAACAGCCGCTGTTTAAAATGTCCTTCACACTTCTCACCTGGTGCCTATAATAGATTCTCTTTGTGTAAATCCCCACATCCTGACTGTCCGCATCTGTTTCCACACTTCACTGTCCAATAACAAGAAACTGTGGGATGAGGCTGGATCGCTCTCTTTGCGCTGGCACGGACATGATGGGCCGAATGGCCTCACTCTGTGCCGGAATTTTTCCACGTTTCTGTTTGCGGAATTGTTGCAGAAATCTGCGCCTGCGCTCCCCTCCCCCAGCACTGCCTGTGAGCGGAAGAAGATGGTTTAAAACAGCCGCCAATGGAGAGATCCCGGTCCCGGTGGAAGGGAGCAAACAGCAGCCTCCTTCCAGCAGCACATCTCTTTGGGAGCGTGTCCGCAGATTGACTCAGAGATCAGCATCGAGTCCGGGGCAAGTTCAGGGGCAGGCGGGGGCTGTTTGTAAGAGGCGGAGTGGAGCGGGAACTGGTCCCGGAACATGGAGTGAGTGGGGGAAGGGAGAGGCCATTCTCGGGTTGTGTGTGGACAAGGGGATGGAGACAGAATGGGAAGAACCTGTTACTGCAGTGCTGTCAAACAATGATAATATTTGTATGGCTGGGCTTCCTTTGTGGGCGTTTATAATTATTATGAGAGATTAAACTCATTAAAATCCTGTATCTTCTACCTCACCAGTATTTGAATTATAAACATTCTTTTGTTCAAACAGGCAAATAATTGAATGAACCAAAATAAATGTGATGTTTCCTCCACAAAGTTACATGGAAGAGTGTCACCAGCTCCTTCTCACACACAGTCCCTACATTATCACTCACAGAGTGCAGAGACACAGACAGGTCATCAGTTCCACAGTCTCAGACAGCAGAAACAGATCCAGAGACACATTTTCAATCCATCAATCAAATGGAGCAGGAGAGACGCACGTTGTTTTCATGTCACCCTAACTCAGTATCACTGACAAGTAGATACACAAATCCCAGTCCAAATTCTCACCCACTATCAAATTATCAGTGTGTCAATCCCACAACAGAGCAACCTCAGCTACAAATTAAATGCACATAGAACTGACACATGGTTGCTGTTTCAAAGTCACAGAAATAATCTCAATGAAGTGCTCCGAGATTCAAGTTAAATACCAGCCGAATATTTACACGGGTTTTGACTTTATTATCAGTATTAATTCCCATAATGTGTCCAGACATATACATTAGATACAAATCTCAAGTGCATAATCAGATTGCAGAGGTACAAACTCAGATTCCACTTTAAAACTCATCCGGATTGTGAAACTAAAAGATACAATATAAATTTGATTCGTATAGTTTGAGCTATAAATTACATACCAGTCCTAAAACCTCATATAGTGTCAGATGGAAGATACTGTACAATTCCAGACTGAGCTCATTTTACATGCAAGTCCAAGATTCTCACTCAGAGTTAGACTGAATGGCACTGATCAAATTGATGAGTACAGCCTGAGTTACACTTGCACATCAATCCTGTATCAGATTGCAGGATACATTATATTTCACTATTGTGTTCACAGTGACAGATACTATTTAATACTAGGCAAAACCTCAAACAGGATTTATGTATCTACCTGTCTGCTTAAAACCTACCACACAGCCTGTTGCTGTGCTGAATTTTGATGCAGAATAAATCCAGACTTGCACCAGTCCCAGTGACGGAAGGTTATATAATGAATCCCACACTCTCACAGAGTACCAGACACGAACAGATAGAGAGTGATTTTGAAACCCATGCTCGGTGCCAGATGCTGAAAGGTACAGGTTGATTACTGCACCCACTGACAGTACCTCAGCCTGAGTCATCTAAAGCAACCTAACACACAAATAGTAGCACTGAGAGATTGAGAAAGAGTCCAAAACTCAGAGTAACTGACACTGATAGACACAATCTGAAAACTGCACGCACGTGGATATAGTATTGGCTAACTCACAAGAAACAGAGTGGGGATAATTGGGGAATTTTCAAATTGGCAAACTGTAACTAATGGAGTGCCACAGAGATCAGTGCTGGTGCCTCAATCTTTATGGTCTTTATTAATAACTTGCATGAAGGGACCGAGTGTAAATCCATTTTTATGGATGGTACAACGATAGTGAGGAAAGCAAGTTGTGAGAAGGACACAAAGTGTCTGCAAAGAGATATAGCTAGGTTAAATCAGTGGGCAAAAGTTTGGCAGATGGAGTATAATATGGGAAAATGTAAGATTGTCTACTTTGGCAGGAAGAATAGAAAAACAGAATATTACCAAGGAATCTGTGTGTCCAGGTACATGAATTACAAAAAAGTTAGCATGCAGCTTTAGCAAGTAATTAGGAAGGCAACTGGAATGTTGGCATTTTTAGAGAGGGGAATGGAGTTTAAAAGTAGGGAAGATTTGCCGTAACTGTACAGGGCATTAGTGACATCCCAACTAAAGTACTCCACACAGTTGTGGTCTCCTTACTTAAGGAGGGCTATACTTGCATTGGAATCAGTTCAGAGAAGGTTCACTCGGCTGATACTTGGGAAGTTGGATTGTCTTATGAGAAAAAGTTGAGCAGGTTGGGCCTATACTCACTGGAGTTTAGAAGATTGAGAGGTGATCTTATTGAAACCTAGAAGATTCTCAGTGGGCTGGACAGGTAGATGCTGAGAGGATGTTTCTCCTTGTGGGGGAATGTAGAATTAGGGGCCACAGTTTCAAGATAAGTGGCCTCCCATTCAAGAAGGAGATGAGGAGGAATTTCTTCGCTCAGAGGGTTGTTCATCTTTGGAATTCTGTTCTCCAGAGGACTGTGGAGGCTGGGTCATTGAATATATTCAAGGCTGTGATAGACAGATTTTTGATCTACAAGGGAGTCAATGGTCATGGGCGCAGGCAGGAAAGTGGGGTTAAGGCCACAATCAGAACAACCCCGATCTTACTGAATGGCGGAGCAGGCTCGATGGGCCAAATGGCCATCTCCTGCTCCTATTTTGTATCTTTTTATCTTCTTACACACACACACACACACACACTCAACCAGTGTGTGGCAGTGGATCTCGAATTAATCCCACTTTCGTACAAAATACCAGAGACTGAAAGGTACAGAATAAATCCCACAGATACATACAGTATGACTGACAGGTACAGAATGAATCCCATGCTCACACACAGCACCACGGATTGAAAGATACATGTGATTCCCACCCTCACAGAACAATATCAGACTGAGTTACAGAATGATTTCCACATTCACATCGAGCACCACTGACTGCTAATTAATTCATCCCACAATCACACACACTACCAGAAGCCGACAGATACAGAATGTATTGCACACTTTCACAAAGTACCAGTGAGTGACAGGTACAGAACGAATCCCACATTCACAAACTGTACCTGAGAATGGCAGATCCAGTACCAATGACCAATTCAGAATGAACTCCAAATTTACACATGACACTAGAGATGGAGAGAATTAATTCCACATTCACACTCTGCGAGAGACTGATAGTTACAAAATGGATCCAGAACATGCAGACAGTGCCAGAGACTGACAGTTACAGAATGAAGTAAACACTCACATACAGTACCAGAAATGACAGAAATGGAATTGATACCACACATAAATGTGATACCAGAGATGGAGCATAAAGAATGAATCACACACACACACAACAAGAACAGAGATAGAGTTATACAGAATGAATCACACACACACACAACAAGAACAGAGATAGAGTTATACAGAATGAATCACACACACACAACAAGAACAGAGATAGAGTTATACAGAATGAATCTCACACACACACAACAAGAACAGAGATAGAGTTATACAGAATGAATCTCACGCTCATGTACAGGACAACAGATTAACAAGTAAACAATCACCCTCAAACACACATACATTACCAAGGGTCAGTTCAGAATGGCTACAAAACTCAAATAATGTTGAAAGATGCAGATGAATACAAAACTCACACACAAGATACTAATAGATACAGCCTGAAAACTGCACTCAAACACAGTACAAGGGACCGACAGATACTGAATGAATCCCACACTCATATTCAATACCAGAGACTGACAGATGCAGAATGGATGTCACACTAAACTTCTTCTTCGGAACTCCCTCGGGAATGAGGATGACTTTCTTCCACTCCAGGGTTGTGGTTCCTTAGGCAAGTGAATAGTCCAATTCTTGATCCACACACTCGGCCACAGGTGGGGCAGATGGTGCTTGGTGAAGTGGGTGAATGGGATTCTCCAATTTCCAAATACTCCTTCCACTGTTTGCATTTGGTTGCTTCCTGGGCATGTCGACGAATTTCAAACTGGCTGGCACCTTCGCGGATGCTTCTTCTCCATTTTGGGTGGTCTCAGGCAAGAGATGCCCATGAATCAGTGCAGATGTCAGGGCTTTTCAGGATGTCTTGAAGGAAATTCTTGTAATGTTTCCTCTGCCCTCCTGGTAGCTTCTTGCCCTGATGGAGTTCAGAGTAGAAAGCTTGTTTTGGGACTCTGGCGTCAGGCATGGGGATGATGTGGCCCGTCCAACATAACTGACTAGCCATGACCAGTGTCTCGATACTGGGGATGTTGGCCTGAGAGAGGACACTGATATTGCAGCGCCTGTCCTGCAACTGAATTTGCAGGATCTTGCGGAATCACCACCGGTGATATCTCTCCAGGACTTTGAGATGTCTGCTGTACAGTATCCATGTTTCTGACACATACAGGAGGGCAGGTAACACTGCAGCCATGTCAACCATGAGCTTGGTGTCTGATTTGAGTTCTTTGTCATCAAACATTCTTTTCCACAGATGACTGAAGGCTACGCTGACACACTAGACGTGATGCTGAGTGTCATTGTCGATATCTGCCCTTGGTGACAGGAGGTTCCCAAGGTATGAGCAGTGATCCACATTGCCCAGTGGTTCGCCGTGGATCTTGATAGTCGAGGGGCAGTGTCGGGGAGCAGGCTGGTAGAGGACCTTTGTCTTCTGGATGTTTTGCTTAAGGCCAATTATTTCATGCACCTCCGTGAATGCATTGATCTGGGTTTGACGCTTGGCCTCTGAGTGTGCACATACGCAGGCGTCGTCAGCATACTGCAGCTTGATGACATATGTTAAATAGTTTCCCACTCGTCCTGTAGAGTAGATCTACACATGCGACCTAAAGAACAGCTGATGGGCTGAAAGAACACTGGAACTACAAAAACTTGCTGACAGCCACGACATGTGAGGATTCTTCAGCACAGTCAAGACCATTCACGGCCCACGTACCCAAGGACCTACCCCACTGAGAGCAAAAGAATGGAGTGACACTGATCAAGGACAGATAGGCATTCTGCACTCGTTGCAAGGAGCACTTTGAAGATCTCCTCAATCGTGACTCAGTCCTTGATGCGAGTGCCCTTGACCGCATTCCACAGCATGCTACCCACCGTGCTGTCAGCACAATCCCAGGCTGACAGAGATTGAAAAGGCCATCTGACAGCTAAAAAACAATAAGGCCGCTGGCATAGATGGAATTCCCATCAAAATTCTAAAATCTGGCAGAGAAGCACTCTTGACACAAATACATGGTCTCATTTCCCTCATTTGGAAGGAGGAGAGCATGACAGGGGATCTCCGAGACACTGTAATAGTGATCATCTTTAAAGAAGGTGACAAGACTGACTGTGGTAACTACAGAAGGGTATCCCTGCTGTCCGCCACAGGGAAGGCCATCACAAGAGTCCTTCTCAACTGCCTCTTCCCCGTGGCTGAAGAGCTCCTGCTGGAATCACAATGTGGATTCTGTCCATCAAGTAGCACAATGGACATGATCTTCACAGCAAAACAAGTCCAAGAAAATGTAGGGAGCAGCAGCAACCTTTCTACCTGGTCTTCTCTGACCTGACAAAGGCCTTCGACTCTACCAACCAGGAGGGATTATGGAACGTCCTCAAATTTGGCTGCCCAGAGAAATTCATCATCATCCTCTGACGACTGCATGATGACATGCAAGCCGTAATCCTTCCCAACGGACCTACCACTGACCCAATCCCAATGCAAACTGGGGTCGAGCAAGGCTGTGTCATCGCACCAATGCTCGTTTCCATCATCCTTGCCACAACACTCCACCTCATCTCCTCATACTCACAGTACCAGAGACTGACAGATACAGAATGGATGTCACACTCACAGTACCACAGACTGACAGATACAGAATGGATGTCACACTCACAGTACCAGAGACTGACAGATACAGAATGGATGTCACACTCACAGTACCGGAGTCTGATAGATACAGAATGAATCCACACAGCACCGGAGACTTCTTTTCTTCTTCTTTGGCCTCCTTGTCTCGAGAGACAATGGGTAAGCGCCTGGAGCTTGTCAGTGGTTTGTGAAGCAGCGCCTGGAATGGCTATAAAGGCAAATTCTAGAGTGACAGACTCTTCCACAGGTGCTGCAGATAAAATTGGTTGTTGGGGCTGTTACACAGTTGGCTCTCCCCTTGAGCTTCTGTCTTTTTTCCTGCCAACTGCTAAGTTTCTTCGACTCACCACACTTTAGCTCCGCATTTATGGCTGTCCGCCAGCTCTGGCGATCACTGGCAACTGACTCCCATGACTTGTGATCAATGTCACAGGACTTCATGTCGTGTTTGCAAACGACTTTAAAGTGGAGACATGGATGGTCGGTGGTTCTGATACCAGTGACGAGGTTGCTGTACAATGTGTCCTTGGGGATCCTGCCATCTTCCATGCGGCTCACATGGCCAAGCCATCTCAAGCGCCGCTGGCTCCGTAGGGTGTATATGCTGGGGATGTTGACCACCTCAATGACTTCTGTGTTGGAGATACGGTCCTGCCACCTGATGCCAAGGATTCTCCAGAGGCAGCAAGGATGGAATGTATTGAGACATCGCTATTGGCTGACATACATTGTCCAGGCCTCGCTGCCGTAGAGCAAAGTACTGAGGACGTAGGCTTGATATACTTGGACTTTTGTGTTCCGTGTCAGTGTGCCATTTCCCCACACTCACTTGGCCAGTCTGGACATAGCAGTGTTCTCGCATCTACACTGTTTGGGATCTTCTTCTCCCTGCTGCTCTAACATGCGTTCAAGTCTTCAGAAGAAGGAATTTTCCTCCAAGATCAGATGGCAGTTTGTTCAACCTTGCCCGTCTAAGAGCGAAGACCAAAGTACAGAAAGTCCGCATCAGGGAACTCCTCTTTGCTGACGATGCTGCATTAACATCCCACACTGAAGAGTGTCTGCAGAGACTCATTGACAGCATTGCGGCTGCCTGCAACGAATTTGGCCAAACCATCAGCCTCAAGAAAACGAACATCATGGGACAGGACATTATAAATACTCCATCCATCAATATGGGCGAACACGCTCTGGAAGTGGTTCAAGAGTTCACCTATCCAGGCTCAACTATCACCAGTAACCTGTCTCCCGATGCAGAAGTCAACAAGCACATGGGAAAGGCTTCCACTGCTATGTCCAGACTGGCCAAGAGAGTGTGGGAAAATGGCGCACTGACACGGAACCAGAGACTGAGAGTTGCCAAATTACATAAAACACTGAAACACAGTAGCAGAAAGTAAAAATAAACGGAATTAATTGCAAACTCACATGCAATAGCAGAGACACAACGACACAGAATCAGTCAAAAAGTGTCCTCCCAACAACAGCCAGGACATTTCCAGGGAGCTTCACACATGGAGCGACTGTTTTACTAGAAACTGGGGCTGGAGAGAGTCTTTGTGAAATATGCTTCCTGATTGCAGGAAGGGTGTTTGTGATTGGTTGCAAATATTTATTCTGATTGGATGGCGGAAGACACCAATTAGAGAATTACAATATTAAACCGTTTTGACATCACTCCCAATCACCCAATCACAATCTTTACTTTCCCCCATCCCTCATTAGCATAGAGCTGTGGGATTGTCTATTTAATCCGCACTCGGAAGGGGTTTGGTTTATTTCTGTGACTGCAATTGGATCTGAAGATGGTTGAGGAGAAGAAGAAAGCAGCTGCTAAGAAGGGCGCCAAGAAAACTGTGAGTAAACCATCAGCAAAGGGCGGTAAGAGGCGGAGAAAGTCGAGGAAGGAGAGTTACTCCATCTACATCTACAAAGTGATGAAGCAGGTTCACCCCGACACCGGCATCTCCTCCAAGGCCATGAACATCATGAACTCGTTTGTGAACGATATTTTCGAGCGCATCGCGGGTGAGGCTTCCCGCCTGGCCCATTACAACAAGCGCAGCACTATCAGCTCCCGGGAGATCCAGACCGCCGTGCGCCTGCTGCTGCCCGGGGAGCTGGCCAAGCACGCCGTGTCGGAAGGGACAAAGGCGGTGACCAAGTACACCAGCTCCAAGTAAAACTGCACAATGGACTGAAAAACATCCCAAACACAACGGCTCTTTTAAGAGCCACCCACAATCTCTCTGAAAAAGCTACATCATCATCTCTATGGTATCGATTTGTTTTTAAGAGTCTGGAACTTTCTAATTGCCTTTGTGATCTCTGTTTTAACCCCATGGATTCTGGGTGATTCACTTTCACTGTTGGGATCTTTGTGTCTCTACTTAATGCCGTGTAAATTAATTACTGATCACTGACCCCATGTTTGCTTTGATATCGGACGCGCGTTCATTTTCGCGACTGTATTATTTCGTCAATAAAAGCTGACATCAGTTCTGTCACTTGTTTCCCTTGTTCAAGCTCGGCCTCAATAATTAATAAGTACATTTTCTAGAAACCCCGCTGTTGTAGGAAACCTCAGTCTCACATTTCAACTCCTGACAGTAAAACACTTTGTCTCCGACAAATAAGTTCAATCTGGAATCAGTGATGCGGTATTTTGACAAAGATTGACCTGAAATGTGTCCGCTTCCAGAATGCTGTGAGTGAGACTTTCTGCCGCCGCTTACAGACTGTTTCAAAAAGGACGGAGAATAGTCCGAGAGCAAAGCGTACATGGGGTCAGTGATCAGTAATTAATTTACGCCGCATTATTAAATAGAGACACAAAGATCAAACTGAATCACCCAGAATCCATGGGGTTAAAAGAGATCAGAAAGGCAATTAGAAAGTTCCAGACTCTTCGTATAAAAAACAAAACAAATCAAAACCAGAGAGATGATGATGTAGTTTTTTCAGAGAGATTGTGGGTGGCTCTTAAAAGAGCCGTTGTGTTTGATCTGTTTTTCAGTCCATTGTGCAGTTTTACTTGGAGCTGGTGTACTTAGTCACCGCCTTTGTCCCTTCCGACACGGCGTGCTTGGCCAGCTCCCCGGGCAGCAGCAGGCGCACGGCGGTCTGGATCTCCCGGGAGCTGATGGTTCTGCGCTTGTTGTAATATGCCAGGCGGGAAGCCTCACCCGTGATGCGCCCGAAAATATCGTTCACAAACGAGTTCATGATGCTCATGGCCTTGGAAGAGATGCCGGTGTCGGGGTGAACCTGCTTCATCACTTTGTAGATGTAGATGGAGTAACTCTCCTTCCTCGACTTTCTCCGCCTTTTGCCTCCCTTTGCTGACGGTTTACTCACAGTTTTCTTGGCGCCCCTCTTAGCAACTGCTTTCTTCTTCTCCTCAACCATCTTCAGATTCAATTTCAGACACAGAAATAAACCAGACCCCTTCCGAGTGCGGATTAAATAGACAATCCCACAGCTCTATGCTAATGAGGGATGGGGAAAAGGAAAGATTGTGATTGGGTGAATGGGAGTGATGTCACAATGGGTTTATATTGTAATACTATAATTTGGTGTCCTTCACCATCCAATCACATTCAAACTTTGCAGCCAATCACAAACATTCGGACTGCAATCAGGAAGTATGTTTCACAAAGACACTCCCCAGCTCCAGTTTATATTGAAAGTGGCGATCCCTGTGTCAAGCTCTCAACATGTTCTGCATGTTGTTGGGAGGACACTTATTGATGATTCTGTGTCGTTGTGTCTCTGCTATTGCATGTGAGTCTGCATTTAATTCCATTTCTTTTATTCTCTGCTCCTGTGTTTGAGTGTGTTCTGTTATTCGGCAGCTCTCAGTCTCTGGTGCTGTATGGATTCATTACGTATTTATTTATTTCGAGATATAGCACTGAAACAGGCCCTTCCGCCCACCGAGTCTGTGCCGACTAACAACCACCCATTTATACTAACCCTGCAGTAATCCCAACCTACACGAGGGGCAATTTACAATGACCAATTTACCGATCAGCCTGCAAGTCTTTGGCGGTGGGAGGAAACCGGAGCACCCGGCGAAAACCCACGCGGTCACAGGGAGAACTTGCAAACTCTGCACAGGCAGTACCCAGAATCAAACCCGGGTCCCTGGAGCTGTGAGGCTGCAGTGCTAACCACTGCACCACTGTATCTGTCAGACTCTGGTACTGTGTTTGAGTATGACATCCATTCTGTATCTGTCAGTCTCTGTTGCTGTGTTTGAGTGTGAGGAGTTGAGGTGGAGTGTTGCGGCAAGAAGATGGAAAAGAGCGTTGCTGCGATGACAGCCTTAGTTGACCCCAGTTTGCATTGGGATTGGGTCAGTGGTAGGACCGTTGGGAAGGATTACAGCTTGCATGTCATCATGCAGTCGTTGGAGGTTGGTGACGAATTTTTCCGGCAGCCAAATTGTGGAGGACGTTCCATAATCCCTCCTGGTTGGTAGAGTCGAAGGCCTTTGTCAGGTCAGAGAAGACCAGGTAGAAAGGTTGCTGCTGCTCCCTACATTTTCTTGGAGTTGTCTTGCTGTGAAGATCATGTCCACTGTGTCTCTTGATGGACAGAATCCACATTGTGATTCCAGTAGGAGGTCTTCAGCCACGGGGAGGAGAAAGTTGAGAAGGACTCTTGTGATGACCTTCCCTGTGGTGAACAGCTGGGATACCCCTCTGTCATTACCACAGTCGGTCTTGTCACCATTTTTGGTGATGATCACAATGACGGCATCTCAGTGATCCCTGGCATGCTCTCGTCCTTCCAGCTGAGGGAAATGAGACCATGTATTTGTGTTAAGTGTTCTTCTCTGTCGTATTTTAGATTTTCAGAGGGAATTCCATCTATGCCGGTGGCCTTCATTTTTTTTTTGCTGTTAGATTGCCTTTTCAATTTCTGTTGGGCTGGTATTGTGCTAAAAGAACAAAGAACAAAGATAATTACAGCACAGGAACAGGCCCTTCGGCCCTCCAAGCCTGCGCCGATCCAGATCCTCTCTCTAAACATGTCGCCTATTTTCTAAGGTTCTGTATCTCTTTTCTTCCTGCCCATTCATGTATCTGTCTAGATACATCTTAAAAGACTCCATCGTGCCCGCATCTACCACCTCCGCTGGCAATGCGTTCCAGCTGCCCACCACCCTCTGCGTAAAGAACTTTCCACGCATATCCCCCCTAAACTTTTCCCCTTTCACTTTGAACTCGTGTCCTCTAGTAATTGAAACCCCCACTCTGGGAAAAAGCCTCTTGCTATCCACCCTGTCTATACCTCTCATGATTTTGTACACCTCAATCAGGTCCCCCCTCAACCTCCGTCTTTCTAATGAAAATAATCCTAATCTGCTCAACCTCTCTTCATAGCTAGCGCCCTCCATACCAGGCAACATCCTGGTGAACCTCCTCTGCACCCTCTCCAAAGCATCCACATCCTTTTGATAATGCTGACGTCATGGTGAGTAACATGCTGTGGAATGCGGTCAAGGGCACTTGCATCAAGGACTGAGTTGCGATTTCGGAGATCTTCAAAGTGCTACTTCCAACGAGTGCTGACTGCCTCTCTGACCTTGATCAGTGTAACTCCATTCTTTAC
The DNA here is from genome assembly GCF_036365525.1 of Heterodontus francisci. Classification (NCBI taxonomy): domain Eukaryota; kingdom Metazoa; phylum Chordata; class Chondrichthyes; order Heterodontiformes; family Heterodontidae; genus Heterodontus; species Heterodontus francisci. The sequence continues at coordinate 4,115,247 of NW_027141175.1, forward strand.
TCTCAGTAGGGTAGGTCCTTGGTAATTTGGGCCATAAATGGTCTTGACGGTGCTGAAGAATCCACACATGTCGTGGCTGTCAGCAAGTTGCTGTATTTCCTGCACTCTTTCAGCCCATCAGCTGTTCTTTAGTTCGGGTAAGTAGATCTACTCGATAGGACGAGTGGGAAACTATTGAACCTACATTGCCTCCAGTCCAGAAGCAAGGCCACTCCAACATCTGTCATCGGGCTGCAGTATGCTGACAACGCTTGCATATGCGCACACTCAGAGGCCAAATTCAAACCCTCATCGATGCATTCATGGAGGCGTATGAAAGAATTGTCTGAAAGCAAAACATCCGGAAAGCTAAGGTCCTCTGCCAGCCTGCTCCCCGACACTGCCTCCGACTGTCAAGATCCATGGCGAATCACTGGACAATGTGGATCACTGCTCATACCTTGGGAGCCTCCTGTCACCAAGGGCAGACATTGACAATGACACTCAGGATTGCCTCCAGAAGGCCATGTGGCCCATAAATCCTGCTCTGCCATTCAATATGATCATGCCTGTTCTGATTGAGGCCTTAATTCCACTTTCCTGCCTGCGCCCATGACCAATGACTCCCTTGTACATCAAAAAATCTGTCTATCACAGCTTTGAATATATCAAATGACCCAGCCTCCACAGTCCTCTGGAGAACAGAATTCCAAAGATGAGCAACCCTCTGACAGAAGAAATTCCTCCTCAACTCCTTCTTGAATGGGAGACCGCTTATCTTGAAACTGTGGCCCCTAATTCTACATTCCCCCACAAGGAGAAACATCTTCCCAGCATCTACCTGTGCAGCCCACTGAGAATCTTATAGATTTCAATAAGATCACCTCTCAATCTTCTAAACTCCAGTGAGTAGAGGCCCAATCTGCTCAACTTATTCTCACAAGTCAACCCTTCATCCCAGGAATCAGCCTAGTGAACATTCTTTGAACTGATTCCAATACAAGTATATCCCTCCTTAAGTAAGGAGACCAAAACTGTATGAAGTACTTTAGTTGGGATGCCACTAATGCCCTGTACAGTTACAGCAAAACTTCCCTACTTTTATACTCCATTCCCCTTGCTAAAAATGCCAACATTCCATTTGCCTTCCTAATTACTTGCTATACCTTCATGCTAACTTTTTTGTAATTCATGTACCTGGCACCCAGATCCCTCAGTACAGCAGCATTTTGCAGTCTCTCTATGTAAGTAATATTCTGTTTTTCTATTCTTCCTGCCAAAGTAGGCAATCTCACATTTTCCCATATTATACTCCATCTGCCAAACTTTTGCCCACTGACTTAACCTATCTATATCTCTTTGCAGACACTTTATGTCCTCCTCACAGCTTTCTTTCCTACCTATCATTGTACCACCCATAAATTAGGCAACAGTACACTCGGTCCCTTCATGCAATTATTAATATAGATCATAAATAGTTGGGGCACCAGCACTGGTCCCTGTGACAATCCATTAGTTACAGTTTGCCAATCTGAAAATGCCCCATTTATCCCCACTCTCTGTTTCCTGTGAGTTATCCAATCCTATATCCATGTGTGTGTAGTTTTCAGTTTGTATCTGTCAGTGTCTGTTACTCTGAGTGAGTTTTGGACTCTTTCTCAGTCTCTCAGTGCTACTATTTGTGTGTTAGGTTGCTTTAGATGACTCAGGCTGAGGTACTGTGAGTGAGTGCAGTAATCAACCTATATCTTTCAGCATCTGGCACTGAGCATGTGTTTCAGCATCACTATCTATCTGTCAGTATCTGGTACTCTGTGTGAGTGTGGGATTCATTATATAATCTTCCGTCCCTGGGACTGATGACAAGTCTGGATTTATTCTACATAAAATGTCAGCACAGCAACAGGCCACTGATGTGGTAGGTTTTAAGCAGACAATATATTTGAGGTTTTGCTTAGTATTAAATATCTGTCACTGTGAACACAATAGTGAAAGATAATGTATCCTACAATCTGATACAGGATTGGTGTGCAAGTGTAACTCAGGCTGTACTAATCAATTTGATCAATGCCATTCAGTCTGACTCTGAGGGAGAATCTTGGACTTGTGTGTAAAATGAGCTCAGTCTGGAATTGTACAGTATCTTCCATCTGACACTATGAGGTTTCAGGACTGGTATGTAATTTATAGCTCAGACTATACTGATCAAATTTATAATGTATCTTTTAGTTTCACAATCCGGATGAGTTTTAAACTGGAATCTGAGTTTGTATCTCAGGTTATACTATATTTCAGAATCTCTCAATCTGATTATGCACTTGAGATTTGGACTTGAGTCTAATGTATATGTCTGGAAACATGATGGGCGGCACAGTGGCGCAGTGGTTAGCACCGCAGCCTCACAGCTCCAGTGACCCGGGTTCAATTCTGGGTACTGCCTATGTGGAGTTTGCAAGTTCTCCTTGTATCTGCGTGTGTTTTCTCCGGGTGCTCCGGTTTCTTCCCACAAGCCAAAAGACTTGCAGGTTGGTAGGTAAATTGGCCATTATAAATTGCCCCTAGTATAGTTAGGTGGTAGGGAAATATAGGGACAGATGGGGATGTGGCAGGAATATGGGATTAGTGTAGGATTAGTATAAATGGGGGTTGATGGTCGGCACAGACTCGGTGGGCCGAAGGGCCTGTTTCAGTGCTGTATCTCTAAACTAATCTAAACTAAATTAATACTGATTATAAACTCATAACCTGTGTAAATATTGGGCTGGTATTTAACTTGAATCTCAGAGTACATTATTGAGGTTATTTCTGTAACTTTGAAACAGGAACCATGTGTCAGTTCGATGTGTGTTTAATTTGTAGCTGAGGTTGCTCTTATGTGGGATTGACACACTGATAATTTGATCGTGAGTGAGAATTTGGACTGGGATTTATGTATCTACCTGTCAGTGGTACTGAGTTGGGGTGACATGGAAACAACGTCTGTCTCTCCTGTTCTGTTTGATTGATGGATTGAAAATGTGTCTCTGGAACTATTTCTGCTGTCTGAGACTGTGGAACTGATGACCTGTCTGTGTCTCTGCGCTCTGTGAGTGATAATGTACGGACTGTGTGAGAAGGAGCTGGTGACACTCTTCCTTGTAACTTGGGTGGAGGAAACATCACATTTATTCTGGTTCATTCAATTATTTGTCTGTTTGAACAAAAGTATGTTTATAACTGAAATACAGGTAGATCGAAGATACAGAGTTTTGATTAATTTAATCTCTCAAATAATAATCATTATGGATACCAGAAAAGAACCCCAGCCGCACAAATATTGTCAGTGTTTCACTCCACTACAGTAAGTTTCTTCACATTCTGTCTCCATCCCCTTGTCCACACAGAACCGGAGAATGGCCTCGCCACTCACTCCATGTTCCCGGACCGTTTCCAGCTCCACTCCGCCTCTTACAAACAGCCCCCGCCTCCCTCTGAACTTGCCCCGGACTCGATGCTGATCTCTGAGTCAATCTGCGGACACGCTCCCAAAGCGATGTGCTGCTGGAAGGAGGCTGCTGTTTGCTCCCTTCCCCCGGGACCGGGATCTCTCCATTGGCGGCTGTTTTAAACCATCTTCTTCCGCTCACAGGCCGTGCTGGGGGAGGGGAGCGCAGGCCCAGATTTCTGCAACAATTCAACCAGAAACATAGAAAATTTCCGGCACAGAATGAGGCCATTCGGCCCATCGTGTCCGCGCCAGCGCAAAGAGAGCAATATAGCCTGTTCCCACAGTTTACTGTTATTCGACAGTGAAGTGTGGAAACAGAAGCGGACAGTCAGGATATGGGGAGTTACACAAAGTGAATCTATTATAGGCACCAGGTGAGAAGTGTGAAGGACACATTTTAAACAGCGGCTGTTTGGTTTCGCCGGAACGGTTAGACCATGGGAGCGGGAACTGGAAATCTGACCTGTGTAAAAGTCCCTGCTCCGTTGGTCAGTCCCATTCATGGCCCAGTGGATTGTTTCTGGATGTCATTAAATGGTTGTAAAATGGCCAAAGCCCCTGGTATGCAGTAGCTGGGGGCTGCAGGACTGCAGTGGAATCAGACACTGACTCTGTTTGTATTGCTGGGTTTCCTTTGTGATTGCTCACAATGATTATTCATTGAAGAATTGTTTTGGTCACTTTTGTAACTTCTACCACACCTCTTCCTGAATTCTACAGGCAATACTTGAAGGAAGCAGAATAAATGTCGTGATTCCTCGACACAAGAGGAAGTGCAGCCAGCTCCTCACACACAGTAAGTACAGTATCTGTCACAGAGAGCAGAGACATCAGTTCCACAATCACCAACAGCAGAAGTAGTCAGAACACAAAAACACACAAAATAGGAGCAGGAGTAGATCATGTGGCCCGTGGAGCCTGCTCCGCCATTCAGTACCATCATGGATGATCTTAGGCTTCAATTCCACTTTCCCGCCTGCTCGCCTTATCCCCTGATTCTCTGAGAGATCAAAAATCTGTCTATCGCAGCTTTACATGTATTCAATGATGGAGCATCCACAATCCTCTGGAGTAGAAAATTCCAAAGATTCACAACCCTTTGAGTGAAGTAATTTCTCCTCATCTCAGTCCTAAATGATCAGCCCCTTATCGTGGGACTGTGTCCCCATGTTTTAGATTCTCCAACCAGCAGAAACAATCTCTCAGTGTTTCCCCTATCCAGCCCCTTTGGAATTTTGTATGTTTCAATGAGATCACCTCTCATTCTTCTAAACTCCAGAGTATAGGCCCAATTTACTCAGCCTCTCATCATAGGACAATCCCCTCATCCCAGGGACTAATTTAGTGAACATTTGCTGCACCGCCTCCAATGCACATATATCCTTTCTTAAGTGTGCAGACCAAAACGTCACACTGTATTCCAGATGTGGTCTCACCGAAATCCTGTACAATTGTAACTCACTTCTTTATTCCTGTATTCTAATCCCCTCGCAATAAAGGCCAACACGCCATTTGCCTTCCTAATTGCTTGTTGTACCTGCATGCTAACTTTCTGTATTCCTTGTACAAGAACAGTCAAGTCTCTTTGAACACCAACACTTACAAGTTTCACACCTTTGATCAAATATTCTACTTTTCTGTTCTTATGACCAAAGTGAAGAACTTCACACTTCCCTACATTATACTCCATCTACCATCTTCTTGCCCACTCACTGAACTTGTCTATATCTCTTTGCAGCCTCTCTATGTCCTCCCACAGCTTCCCTTTCCACCTACCTTTGTATCATCAGCAAACTTAGATACATTACTCTCTGTCTCTTCATTTAAGTCATCAATTTAGATTGTAAATAGCTGAGACTCCAGCACTTATCCTTGCAACACTCCATTATTCACTACCTGCCAATCCGTTCATACCCAGTCTTTGCTTCCTATCCATTAACCAATCCTTTATCCATGCTAATATATTACCCCCAATTCCATGAGTCATTATCTTCCCTATTAACCTTTTGTGTGGCACCTTGTTGAATGTTTTTCAGAAATCCAGGAATCCGACTGGTTTCCCTTTACCCTACTCGTTATATCCTCAAAAAACTCTCATAAATTTGTCAACAAGATTTCCCTTCAGTAAACTCATGTTGACTTGTTTGAATGCTTTTCTCAGTGCATTGTTCAGACTTCCTGCATTTTCCCAATGACTGATGTTAGGCTAACTGACCTGTAGTTCACAGTTTTCTCTCTCCCTCCTTTCCTGAAAAGCAGTGTAACATCTGCCAACTTCCAATCTGATGCAAATTTTCTGACCCCCTCCCACACCCACTGCAATATTACACGGAACGGCGGTAGGGAGAAACAGCCTGTCTGCCCCAGGCCAATCAAGGCCCTTAATTGGCCAATGAACTGCCACTTATGGGCCTCCTCTCTCCGCTGCGGGTATTTTGTCCTTGGTTGGGTTGGGGGCGGGGAGGCAGTGTGGCAAATGCACCAAGAACCCTGCCTGTTTTTTTTATTCATTCATGGGATGTGGACATCGCTGGCCAGGTCAGCATTTATTGCCCATCTCTAATTACCCTTGAGAAGGTTGTGGTGAGCTGCCTTCTTGAACCGCTGCAGTCCATGTGGGGTAGATACACCCACAGTGCTGTTTTTATTGACTTCATAGTGGTTAGATACAACTGTGTGGCTTGCTAGGCCATTTCAGAGGGCATGTAAGAGTCAACCACATTGCTGTGGGTCTGGAGTCACATGTCGGCCACACCAGCTAAGGACAGCAGATTTCCCTCCCTAAAGGACATTCGTGACCCAGCTGGGTTTTTACAACAATCGACAATGGTTTCATGGCCATCATTAGACTCGCTTTTTAATTCCAGATTTATTAATTGAATTCAAATTCCACCTTCTGCTGTGGTGGGATTTGAACTCATGTCCCCAGAGCAATACCCTGGGTCTCTGGGTTACTAGGCCAGTGACAATACCACTACGCCACCGCCTCCCCTGGTAAAACCAAGCGTCTTTCTTACAGGCTGCAGGCGGTCCTCCTGATAGGGCACCCTGTTCCCCATGGAGGGCCGCCCTCAAAGCTCCAACCGCCCCCAATGGACAACACAGCCCCGGACCCCGTAACCGACCCCCCATTGCATCAGACTTAAAGGTAAAATTATATATTCTATCAGAACAGACTGAAAGACAAATAACATAGCACTCCACAAAACTCTAGTGTTAGAGTGAAAGTTATTGTCTCAGTTATTTATTGCAGCCTGAGCTACACATTATATGCCAATCTAAATCCACATACAGTTTCAGACTGAGATACAGTTTTTATTCCATAAATGCAAAACGAGCTATATGTTCCACAGGAGTTCAAACTATTGAACAAGCCTGGGATCTTTTCTCTGAGTGGTCACCTAATAGAAGCATTGAATAATATGAAGGGTTTCGTTAGGGTAGAGGTAGAGATGTTTCCCACTTGTGGTGGAGTCCAAAGCTGTGAATATGAAATAGTCAGTAATAAATCAAATAAATAACTCAGGGGAAACTTCTTTACCCTGCTTTAACAGCACTTGAGCTGCTGAACATTGTTACATTTAACGTCAAGCTAAATGATGAAATGAGGCAGAAACAATTCAAGGGATTTGCTTATAGGATTAGATGAAGTAGGGTTGGAGTAAGCTCATTGGAACTACTGGCACATGGGCAGAATGGCCTGTCTGTGCTGTAAATAAAGAACAAAGAACAAAGAAAATTACAGCACAGGAACAGGCCCTTCGGCCCTCCAAGCCTGCGCCGATCCAGATCCTCTATCTAAACCTGTCGCCTATTTTCTAAGGGTCTGTATCTCTTTGCTTCCTGCCCATTCATGTATCTGTCTAGATACATCTTAAAAGACGCTATCGTGCCCGTGTCTACCACCTCCACTGGCAACGCGTTCCAGGCACCCACCACCCTCTGCGTAAAGAACTTTCCACGCATATCCCCCCTAAACTTTTCCCCTCTCACTTTGAACTCGTGACCCCTAGTAATTGAATCCCCCACTCTGGGGAAAAAGCTTCTTGCTGTCCACCCTGTCTATACCTCTCATGATTTTGCACACCTCAATGAGGTCCCCCCTCAACCTCCGTCTTTCTAATGAAAATAATCCTAATCTACTCAACCTCTCTTCATAGCTAGCGCCCTCCATACCAGGCAACATCCTGGTGAAGCTCCTCTGCACGCTCTCCAAAGCATCTACATCCTTTTGGTAATGTGGCGACCAGAACTGCACGCAGTATTCCAAATGTGGCCGACCAAAGTCTTAAACAACTGTAACATGACCTGCGAACTCTTGTACTCAATACCGCGTCCGATGAAGGAAAGCATGCCGGATGCCTTCTTGACCACTCTATTGCCCTGCGTTGCCACCTTCAGGGAACAATGGACCCAAACACCCAAATCTCTCTGAACATCAATTTTCCCCAGGACTTTTCCATTTATTGTATAGTTCACTCTTGAATTGGATCTTCCAAAATGCATCACCTCGCAATTGCCTGGATTGAACGCCATCTGCCATTTCTCTGCCCAACTCTCCAATCTATCTATATTCTGCTGTATTCTCTGACAGTCCCCGTCACTACCTGCTACTCCACCAATCTTAGTGTTGGCTGCAAACTTGCTAATCAGACCACCTATACTTTCCTCCAAATCATTTATGTATATCACAAACAACAGTGGTCCCAGCACGGATCCCTGTGGAACACCACTGGTCACACGTCTCCATTTTGAGAAACTCCCTTCCACTGCTACTCTCTGTCTCCTGTTGCCCAGCCAGTTCTTTATCCATCTAGCTAGTACACCCTGGACCCCATGCGACTTCACTTTCTCCATCAACCTACCATGGGGAACCTTATCAAACGCCTTACTGAAGTCCATGTATATGATATCTACAGCCCTTCCCTCATCAATCAACTTTGTCACTTCCTCAAAGAATTCTATTAAGTTGGTAAGACATGACCTTCCCTGCACAAAACCATGTTGCCTATCACTGATAAGCCCATTTTCTTCCAAATGGGAATAGATCCTATCCCTCAGTATCTTCTCCAGCAGCTTCCCTACCACTGACGTCAGACTCACCGGTCTATAATTACCTGGTTTATCCCTGCTGCCCTTCTTAAACAAGGGGACAACATTAGCAATTCTCCAGTCCTCCGGGACCTCACCCGTGTTTAAGGATGCTGCAAAGATATCTGTTAAGGCCCCAGCTATTTCCTCTCTCACTTCCCTCAGAAACATGGGATAGATCCCATCTGGACCTGGGGACTTGTCCACCTTAATGCCTTTTAGAATACCCAACACTTCCTCCCTCCTTATGCCGACTTGACCTTGAGTAATCAAACATCTGTCCCTAACCTCAACATCCGTCATGTCCCTCTCCTCAGTGAATACCGATGCAAAGTACTCGTTTAGAATCTCACCCATTTTCTCTGACTCCACATATAATTTTCCTCCTTTGTCCTTGAGTGGGCCAATCCTTTCTCTAGTTACCCTCTTGCTCCTTATATATGAATAAAAGGCTTTGGGATTTTCCTTAACCCTGTTTGCTAAAGATATTTCATGACCCCTTTTATTGCTCTTAATTTCTCGTTTCAGATTGGTCCTACATTCCCGGTATTCTTCCAAAGCTTCGTCTTTCTTCAGCCGCCTAGACCTTATGTATGCTTCCTTTTTCCTCTTAGCTAGTTTCACAATTTCACCTGTCATCCATGGTTCCCATATCTTGCCCTTTCTATCCCTCATTTTCACAGGAACATGTCTCTCTTGCACGCTAAATCAACCTCTCTTTAAAAGCCTCCCACATATCAAATGTGGATTTATCTTCAAACAGCTGCTCCCAATCTACATTCCCCAGCTCCTGCCGAATTTTGGTATAGTTGGCCTTCCCCCTATTTAGCACTCTTCCTTTAGGACCACTCTCGTCTTTGTCCATGAGTGTTCTAAAACTTACGGAATTCCCAAAGTAGTCCCCTACTGAAACTTCAACCACCTGGCCGGGCTCATTCCCCAACACCAGGTCCAGTATGGCCCCTTCCTGAGTTGGACTATTAATACTATGTAATTCTGTGTAGAGTGAATCCAGAATGACAAACTAACCCAGAGATTAATGGCTAATGAATGCATCCCACACACAGGCAGTACCAGAGACTGACAGATACTGAACAAAACCCACACTCACAGGCATTGCCACAGACTAACAGATACTGAACAAAACCCACACTCACAGGCAGTACCTGAGACTGACTGATATTGAACAAAACCAACACTCACAGGCAGTACCTGAGACTGACTGATATTGAACAAAACCCACACTCACAGGCAGTACCTGAGACTGACTGATATTGAACAAAACCCACATTCATAAACAGTACCAGAGACTGACAGATGTTAAATTCATCCCAAGTTCACAACAGAAACAATAACTGAGAGATCCAACAGTAATCCAACACTTACATATATTATCAGTGACTTAAAGGTACAGAATTAATCGCACACTCAAATATAGTGCATGTGACTGGGATACAGAATGAGTCTATACTGACACATAGTACCAGGGAATGACAGATACAGAATGAATCACACAGTCACATACAGCAACAGGGACATTTTGGCACAGTATGAATCTGACAGTCATGTACAGAAACAGAGGCTGACAGATATGAAATGAAACCCACACACACATACAGTGACACTGAGAGCTATAACATATATGCCGCATTCATATATAGTACCAGAGATTGACAGATACAGAATGAATTCCACACACACAAACAGTTCCAGAGCCTTATACATTCAGAGTGAATATGACACTTTGTACCAGAGACTGACCAATGCAGCATGAATCCCACACTCCCACTCAGTAATAGAGACTGACAGCCACAAATAAAGAATGATTCTCATTCTCCTGTACAGGACAACAGACTGATTTGCCACAATGGTGTCTCTAATCTTTGGGCAAACTCAATGCAATAACAACTCATCTCCATTCCCAGTATTTCTAAATCCCACCTGTCCTACATAATCTGAACAATTATTGCATGTTGTGACTGACTGTCTGATCTGCAAAACTGCACTGTATCACAGATTGCTGACATTTGCTAGCTGAAAGGGAGAACTGCAACATAGAAGCAGAAATTGGCACAGTCTGTCAGGGTTAATAAGCAGCTAATGTGAGGTATTACATTTTGTGCTACACTCATATTGCTTCACATTTTTATACTGTTCAGTGGCGCAGTGGTTAGCACTGCAGCCTCACAGCTCCAGGGACCTGGGTTCGATTCTGGGTATTGCCTGTGCAGAGTTTGCCAGTTCTCCCTGTGACCGCGTGGGTTTTCGCTGGGTGCTCCGGTTTCCTCCCACAGCCAAAGACTTGCAGGTTGATAGGTAAATTGGCCCTTATAAATTGCCCCTAGTGTCGGTAGGCGATAGGGAATATGGGATTACTGCAGGGTTAGTATAAATGGGTAGTTGTTGGTCAGCACAGGGTTAGTATAAATGGGTGGTTGTTGGTGGGCCGAAGGGCCTATTTCAGTGCTGTGTCTCTAAATAAAATAAATAAAAGTAATCAATTCTTAATAAAAATGTTTGACTGCATTGATCTGATATTTGTAAATGTGCCCTGTTATATATTACACTACATTGAGCAGTATTTCTGTCTGATTTTTCAGGATACTATTTGCATTACTTCAAATAAAGAAAACATAACTACACAAAGAACTGAGCACAATGCTGAAAATTTCACAGCAAACAGTCAAAAGTGAAAGAGATAACATATAGAAAGAAAAAAAGCTCAAATTCTGGAAACACTCAGCCAGTCCGGAAACAACTGTGGAGAAGAGAAGCTCGGGTTAATTGTCCAGTTCTGTGACCCTTCTATAGACCTGAAACATTGCCCCTACCTTCTTCTCTCCACAGATGCTTCTAGAACTGCTGAGTGTTTCTAGCATCTTCTGTTATTCAGATTTCTAGCGGCTGCAGTATTTCTCTTTTTGAAGAATAAAACAATCCCTGGGATGGAATGAAAGTTTACATAAGAAATAAAAGCAGGAGTGGCCACTCTGCCCATCGAAATAGTTCCACCATTCAACAAGATAACAACTGTTCTCCTATCTCAACTCCATCTTACCACACTGGCACAGCCCCCTTGATTCCCTTAGTATCCAAAAACCTATCGATCTCTCTTGAATATACACAATGATTGAGCATCCAGAGCTCTCTGGGATAGAGACTTCCAAAGATTCATAACCCTTTGACTGAATAAAAATCTCCTCTTCTCAGTTAAATATGACCAAGCCCTTTATACTCAGACTGTAACCCTTCGTTCTAGATTGCCCAGCTAGAGGAAACATCCTCCCAGCATTTACCATGTCAAGCCACTAAGCTTTTTATGTGCCAGTGAGATTACCTCTCGCTCTTCTGAATTCTAGGGAATAGAGGCCTAGTCTATTCAATCTCTTCTCGTAGGACAATCCCCTCATCCTCGGAAGAAGTCTACTGACACATCTCTGTACTCCCTCTAAGGCAAGTATATCCTTCCATAGATAAGGGGACCAAAACTGCACAGCACTCCAAGTGTGATCTCACCAAGGCCTGTATAATTGCAATAAATACTCCTACTCTAATCTCTTTGCAATAAAGACAAACATATCATTTGCTTTCCTAATTGGTTGAGTACCTGCATGTAAACTTTCTGTGATTCCTGGACAAGGACACTCGGGTCCCTCTGAATGTAAACATTTCCCATTCTCTCACTAATTTCAAAAATGTTCTGCATTCCTGTTTTCCTGCTGAAGTGTGTAACTTTACACTTCTCCCCATTATATTCCATCTCTCTTGTTCTTGCCCACATACTTAGTCTGTCTAAATCCATTTTTACCCTCTTTGCATCTTCCTCACAGTTTACTTTGCCACCTCACTTTATATCATCGGCAAACATGGATAGCATTACATTCAGTCACCTCATCTAAGTCATTGATACAGAATGTAAATAACTGAGTCCCGAGCACCAATCCTTGCAGTATCCAACTACTTACAGCTTTCCCACAGAAAATGACTCGGTTATTCCTGCTCTCTGTTTTTTGTCTGTTAACTAATACTCAATCTATACTAATATATTATCCCCAAATCGCATGGGACCTACATTGGTGTAATAACCTCTTGTTTGATAACTTATTGAATGCTTTTTGAAAATCCAAACAGACGACATCCACTGGTTCCCCTTATCTACCCTGGCAGTTACAACCTCTACATATTCTAATAATTTATCATTGACAATTTCCTTTTAATAAATCCATGTTGACTCTGCCCAACAATATTCTGATATTCCACATCACCATTTACCATGTCTGTAATAATAGATTGTAGCACATTCCCCATTGCTGATGTCAGGCAAACTGGCCTCTAGTTCTTTGCTTTCTCTCTCCTTCCTTTCTCGAATAGTGTGGATATGTTTGTTACCCTCCAATCCACAGCTTCCAGAATCCAGGAATTGTTTTTTATAAGGAACGGGAATAGCTGTGGGAAAATGAATCTGAGTAATTCTATTCTGAGTCCACTGTATGATTCAGGTCAAATAATAATTATCAATAAAAAAGGAGTAAAATCAGAGTTCAATTGAACTTTAATTTGAAGGAAATCTGTGTTGGAAATATGTTTATTCAAATTATACACTTCTTGGTTTGGGAAACAAAATTCCTTTGAGACAGTACCCAACTCAGTTCCTATCTTTCAGTTTCTCATCTGAGGAATTTAAGGAACGCCAAACTGTAATGGCTGGGAATCAAACCCGGGCACAGCTGCTTGGAAGGTCATTGACCTGAAACATTAACTGTTCTCTCTCCACAGATGCTGCCTGACCTGCTGAGTATTTCCAGCATTTTCTGTTTTTATTCCAGCTGTTTGGAAGGCAGCTATGCTCACTGCTCTAACAGCATCGCTCACATGGAGCAATACATTGAGTCTTTCTGTGGATTTTGGGACTGTGCCGCTGTCTATGCTGCAATCACAGCCAATAAAATACTCAGCTCAGTTCCAGGTGTTTAAAACTGGTGAACTGAAAGGCGACATGAAGAAAAACTTTTTCATGGAGTGAATGATTAGGATCTGGGATGCCTGATAGGCTGAAGAAGGCAGATTCAATCAAAGCTTTCAAGATAAGTAATTGAAATTAAAAATATGCAGGGCAGAAGAAAGGCCAATAAGCTGGCACGGAATCAATGGGCTGAATGGCCTCCTATTATGTTGTAACTATTCACTGATACTGTGAGTCTAAGACCAAAATTTGATTAAAGACCTGTTTCAGCCTAGTTACTGTTACAGATCTGAAACAGAGTTTGGCTGTTTATCAGGGTGTTTCTGAACAGCAATAAATCACAATTTTACAGCACAGAAAGAGTTCATTTGAACAATTGTGCCCGTGGCCGCTCTTTGAACGAATTATCTAATCAGTTCCACCTCCCTGTCATTTTCACATTGCCCTGTAATTTCCCCATCAAGTAATGATCCAATTCCCTCAGGAAAGTTATTATTGAATCTGTTTTCACCTCCCTTTTCAAGCAGTACATTTCTGATCATCAGAAAGCCTGTTAAAATATCACCTCGTCACCCCCTCTGATTCTTTTAACAATTCTGTGTCCATTGGTTACAGACCCTTCTGCTAGTGGGAACAATTCCTCTTAAACCCATTACAATGTAGAACACAACTATTAAATATTACATTAACATCTCTGCTCCAAGAAGAATGAATCCAGCTTTGCTATTCTTTCGCGCATCTCTTGAGCCATTCTGGTCAATCTCCTCTGCACTCTCTCTCAGACCTTGATATCCCTGCTGAAGTGTGGAACCTGGAATTAGAAATGCTCCAGCTGAGGCCGATAACTAGTGATTTAATTTATAAAAGTTCAGCATAAACTCCTTGTTTGTGACCCGTACTCCCATTTCTGGTTTCTAACCCAGTGTCGGCTCTGAGCTGTTGAAACTGCCTGAATAAATATTTCCGCCCAACAAAGCGCTCAATTTAGAGAGGCCGGAATGTGAGAAGCTGAAAATAAGGGATCCTCACAGCCAGGGGACATTTCCCGGTGAATTTTTCAATGGAAACTAGGGCTGGAGAGAGTCTTTGGGAAATGTAATTCCTGAATGCAGTGAGAGGGTTTGTGATTGGTTGCAGATGTTAAATCTGATTGGATGGCGAAAGAGACCAATTAGAGTATTACAATATAAAACCATTGTGACATCACTCCCAATCACCCAATCACAATCTTTACTTTCCCCCATCCCTTATTAGCATAGAGCTGTGGGATTGTCTATTTAATCCGCACTCGGAAGGGGTTTGGTTTATTTCTGTGTCTGAAATTGAAACTGAAGATGGTTGAGGAGAAGAAGAAAGCAGTTCCTAAGAAGGGCGCCAAGAAAACTGTGAGTAAACCATCAGCAAAGGGCGGTAAAAGGCGGAGAAAGTCGAGGAAGGAGAGTTACTCCATCACCCCGATCAGACCTGTACTGTACCCGGCAGGAAGATCTCTGATAGTCTCGCGCGACTCAGGGATACGATCGCCTACGTATGGGACAGGAGGGTGGACACCTGCCTCATCAGCCTGGACCAGGAGAAGGCTTTTGACAGGATATCGCACACCTACATGATGGACGTGCTTTCCAAAATGGGGTTTGGGGAGGGAATCTGCAATTGGATCCAACTGCTCCACACAAACATCAGTAGCGCAGTCTCAATCAACGGGTGGGAATCGGAAAGTTTCCCGCTCAAATCTGGAGTCAGACAGGGCTGTCCTCTCTCCCCGGTCTTGTTTGTTTGCTGTATTAAACCCTTTGCTGAGTCTATTAGGAAGGATGCAGCATAGGAGGGGTGACAATCCCAGGCAGCAGAGGCACTCAGGTCAAAACCTGCCTGTACATGGATGACATCGCCGTTTTCTGCTCGGATTCGCTGTCCGTGTGCAGACTGATGAGCATCTGCGACCAGTTCGAACTGGCCTCGGGAGCCAAAGTTAACCACGGCAAGAGTGAGGCCATGTTCTTTGGCAACTGGGCTGACCGATCCTTTGTCCCCTTCACCGTCAGGTCAGATTACCTGAAGGTGCTGGGGATATGGTTCGGAAGGGCTGGGGCGTGCACCAAAACATGGGAGGAGCGAGTAGCCAAGGTACGACAAAAGTTGGGCATGTGGGGGCAGCGATCTCTCTCCATTGTGGGTAAGAACCTGGTCATCAGGTGCGAGGCGCTCACGTTGTTGCTCTACGTGGCGCAGGTCTGGCCCATACCCCACTCCTGCGCCGTGGCAGTCACCCGAGCCATTTTCCGCTTCGTCTGAGGATCTAAAATGGACCGGGTCCGGAGGGACACGATGTTCAAATCTCTGGACAAGGGCGGGAAAAATGTACCCAACGTGGCCCTCATCCTGATGACCACCTTCGTGTGCGGCTGCATCAAGCTGTGTGTAGATCCCCAGTACGCAAACTCCAAGTGTCACTACGTGCTGAGGTTCTATCTGTCCCCGGTTTTGCGAAGGATGGGCCTGGTCACATTGCCGCGGAACGCTCCATGCAGTTGGGCGGTGCCGTACCACCTATCCTTCGTGGAGCAGTTTCTGCGGGAAAACACCTTTGACCACCGGTCCATCAGGCAGTGGTCTGCACGGAATGTCCTCAAGGCCCTACGGGAAAAGGAAACGGTGGATCCTGTCGGATGGTTCCCCGAGCAGACCGTCAAAGTCATTTGGTGGAATGCCTCATCACCAGAACTTTCAAACAAGCACCAAGACGTAGCTTGGCTGGTGGTGAGAAGCCTCAGATCCTTCATGCACACCCGAAGTCTCGCCCCCTCCGCACAGTGCCCCCGCGTTGGCTGTGGTGGGGAAGAGACAGTCGCCCACCTCCTCCTGGAATGTGCCTTTGCAAAGCAGGTTTGGAAAGAGATGCAGTGGTTTTTGTCAAGGTTCATCCCAAGCAGCTCTGTGACACAGGAGTCTGTGCTCTACGGGCTGTTCCCAGGGACGCACACCGAGACAAACATCAACTGCTGCTGGAGGACTATCAATTCGGTGAAAGACGCCCTTTGGTCTGCCCGAAACTTGCTGGTCTTCCAGCGCAAAGAGTTGTCCACCACCGAATGTTGCAGACTGGCACATTCCAAGGTCCAGGACTACGTGCTGAAGGACGCACTAAAGCTTGGGGCAGCCGCAGCAAAGGCTCAATGGGGAAAGACCACAATGTAAGGTTCCCCCACCAAGCTGGACTGAGGGGCTGGATCAATGGGAAACCCCTCGAACTGTATCGTTAATATTCTCAATTGCTGTAAATGTAAAACTGTAATTGACATGACTATTGTGAAACGGAAGGGTTGGGAAGAAACTCATGACAGTATTGAAGGAAACTGATCTCCCTTGCAATGTTTGTATTTTTTGGTGCTGTTTGGAAACTGTTTGGCAATGTAATTTTTACAGATTTTTATGAATAAAGTATATTTTGGAAAAAAAAGAAGAAAGCAGCTGCTAAGAAGGGCGCCAAGAAAACCTTAAATAAACCGTCAGCAAAGGGCGGCAAGAAGCGGAGAAAGTCGAGGAAGGAGAGTTACTCCATTTACATCGACAAAGTGATGAAGCTGGTTCACCCCGACACCGGCATCTCCTCCAAGGCCATGAGCATCATGAACTCGTTTGTGAACGATATTTTCGAGCGCATCGCGGGTGAGGCTTCGCGCCTGGCCCATTACAACAAGCGCAGCACCATCAGCTCCCGGGAGATCCAGACCGCCGTGCGCCTGCTGCTGCCCGGGGAGCTGGCCAAGCACGCCGTGTCGGAAGGGACAAAGGCGGTGACCAAGTACACCAGCTCCAAGTAAAACTACACAATGGACTGAAAAACAGATCAAACACAACGGCTCTTTTAAGAGCCACCCACAATCTCTCTGAAAAAGCTGCAACCAAACATCTCTATTAAATCACTTAAAGACAATGTATAATATAATAAGGATCCTACTGCTGTGTTTGCTGTCCCATAAACTTTACAAGAACCAATAATCAGCTCACCCGTCTTCACTTTTTTGCTTAAAGCTGTTATTGTACTGTTTTCTTTTCACAGCCCCTGAATGACCGCATTAACACTTGCTTTCAGTGGTTAAGATTAGGTCTTAATCCCTTAATGATTTTATTAACAGCAACTCTCCGCAGTGCAACAGCCTGAGATGGGATTATTACAGAGCAGGTTAAGGGCAGTTCCAGAACTCCATCCGGCTCCCTCTTTTCACAGAAGGACACTGAGCTCTGATTGAAAACTAAACAATGTTTCACTTCAGGCCAATGCACTGAACAGGGATTTATTCCCACCAGGGACAGTTTGAAAGCGATTGGAGAATGAGCCACAATTTAAACAACATTTTACAAGTTGAATAAAACAAAATACAGAGAAGGGATTTTAAATTTTTGACGAAGAATTACATTTATTTTAATCCGCCCCTTTCCGGCAATGAAATTGGCGGGCTTTTTGAAATTGAACAATTCTCTACTTCTGATGTCGTGGCGGGTAAATCCCGCCCTCTTCTGTTTGTCAGTGACCTGATTATTGGTGAATATAGGCAAATGAAGTGAATTAGGTACCGACCAATGAGGAAAATTCTCAGTCTATAAGTAAAGTAAATGCTGCGTAAATTAACCATTCTTTGTTAAAGCATTTGTGAGATTGTGAAAATGTCTGGAAGAGGAAAGACCAGCGGGAAAGCTCGGGCCAAGGCCAAGTCTCGCTCCTCCCGGGCTGGAGTGCAGTTCCCGGTGGGCCGGGTTCACAGGCTCCTGAGAAAGGGCAACTATGCTGAGCGTGTGGGTGCCGGAGCCCCGGTCTATCTGGCTGCTGTGCTCGAGTATATGACCGCTGAAATCCTCGAGCTGGCCGGTAACGCGGCCCGGGACAACAAGAAGAGCCGCATCATCCCCAGACACCTGCAGCTGGCCGTCCGCAACGACGAGGAGCTCAACAAGCTGCTGGGAGGAGTGACCATCGCTCAGGGAGGGGTGCTGCCTAATATCCAGGCCGTGCTGCTGCCCAAGAAAATCAGCGTTCAGAGCTCCCAGAAAAAGTAAAGCGGCCAAAATGTCATCTAATAACCCAAAGGCTCTTTTCAGAGCCACCCACAGTCTCTGTGAAAGGGCTGTTTATTGTCTAATTCCAGCATGTCAGTAACAGAACAGAATAGGAACTATTTAAAATGTTTAAGTAACTATTTCAGTGACTTCTCACTGTCCCCCTGAAGCCTGTGTGAAGGGGAATTACCAATAGTCTGTAATTTATCACTTCCACACCGAGTTTGAGTTATTGGTCCCTTAAGGATTGCTGAATGGAGTCTTTTCCCATGGAGTGGGAAATAAATGACAGGTTAAAACTGTACGTAAAATAGCGCCAGGAATTTGTGGCGATAAAAGCGGAATAAAAAAGGGTCAAGGTTACGGGAAAATATTTTACCAACAACTTTAAATAGATTTTCCAGTAATCGCTTTTTTTCGACACTGAAATTGACGCCTTTTTCGAATTCAAACTGTTAGGACGACAATTTAAGCCAATGATTTGCTGTATTTTCTAATTCGAGGCTCTGCGATTGGTTAAGACATGCGAATGGGAAGAGGGTGACCAATCAGAAGTGAGCGCGGGCTCAAACTGCGGGAATTCCAGAGTGATGTGGCTTTTCACTGAGGGCATGTGTCGACTGGGGAAATAACTAAGTGTGGAGCCTCAGGCGCTGTTTACACAGCCCGTTTAGAAAATCAAATCCACTGCACATCCTTGCGACAACTGCAATGTCAAACTCAGGGATTCCAGGTTTCTACACGAACACAGCGCAGATTTATTCCAGACAGTTCTGAACAGCCTATCCCAGCTCCCGTTTCCAGGTCACTGCTCTCTCTGTGAGGCGGTGGGTGGCTCTTAGAAGAGCCTTTGTTGTGTGTTTGCAGGAAAGGGTCGAGTTGTTCAACCGCCGAATCCGCAGAGAGTGCGGCCCTGCCGTTTCAGAGCGTACACCACACCCATGGCAGTGACCGTCTTGCGCTTGGCGTGCTCAGTGTAGGTGACCGCATCCCTGATCACATTCTCCAGGAAAACCTTCAACACCCTGCGAGTCTCCTCATAGATCAAACCTGAGATCCGCTTGACCCCGCCACGGAGAGCCAGGCGGCGGATTGCTGGTTTAGTGATGCCCTGGATATTATCACGAAGCACTTTGCGGTGCCGCTTTGCTCCCCCTTTGCCCAGTCCTTTGCCTCCTTTACCTCTGCCTGACATTTTTTTATTTCCAAAATATACTTTATTCTTAAAAATCTGTAAAAATTACATTCCCAAACAGTTTAAAACAGCATCAAGTCAAAAATACCAACAGTGCAAAGGTGATCAGTTTCCTTCTATACAATTTTGAGTTGCCTCACAACCCTTCCATTTCATTGTCATGCCATATACATTTTTACATTTACAGCACAAAAAATTTTCCCGATACAGTTCGAGGGGTTTCCCATGAATCCAGCCCCTCAGTTCAGCTTGGTGGGGGGGGACCTTACACTGTGGTCTTTCCCCATTGAGCCTTTGCTGTGGCTGCCCCAAGCTTTAGTGCGTCCCTCAGCACGTAGTCCTGGACCTTGGAATGTGCCAGTCTGCAACTTTCGGTCGTGGACAACTCTTTGCGCTGGAAGACCAGCAAGTTTCGGGCAGACCAAAGGACGTCTTTCACCGAGTTGATAGTGTTCCAGCAGCAGTTGATGTTTGTCTCGGTGTGCGTCCCTGGGAACAGCCCGTAGAGCACATACTCCTGTGTTACAGAGCTGCTTGGGATGAACCTTGACAAAAACCACTGCATCTCTTTCCACATCTGCTTTGCAAAGACACATTCCAGGAGGAGGTGGGCAACCGTCTCTTCCCCACCACAGCCACCGTGGGGGCATTGTGCAGAGGGGGCGAGACTTCGGGTGTGTATGAAGGATCTGACGGGGAAGGCTCTTCTCACCACCAGCCAAGCTACATCTTGGTGCTTGTTTGAAAGTTCTGATGATGAGGCATTCTGCCAAATGACTTTGACAGTCTGATCGGGGAACCATCCGACAGGATCCCCCGTCTCCTTTTCCCGTAGGGCCTTGAGGACATTCCGTGCAGACCACTGCCTGATGGATCGGTGGTCAAAGGTGTTTTCCCGCAGAAACTGCTCCACGAAGGATAGGTGGTACGGCACAGTCCAACTTGATGGAGCGTTCTGCGGTAATGTGACCAGGCCCATCCTTTGCAACACCAGGGACAGATAGAACCTCAGCACGTAGTGACACTTGGAGTTTGCATACTGGAGATCTACATACAGCTTGATGCAGCCGCACACGAAGGTGGTCATCAGGATGAGGGCCACGTTGGATACATTTTTGCTGCCCTTGTCCAGAGATTTGAACATCGTGTCCCTCCGGATCCGGTCCATTTTAGATCCCCAGACGAAGCGGAAAATGGCTCGGGTGACTGCCACAGCGCAGGACTGGGGTATGGGCCAGACCTGCGCCACGGAGAGCAGCACAGGGCGGCACAGTGTCGCAGTGGTTAGCACTGCAGCCTCACAACTCCAGCAACCCGGGTTCAATTCTGGGTACTGCCTGTGTGAAGTTTGCAAGTTCTCCCTGTGTCTGCGTGGGTTTCCTCCGGGTGCTCCGGTTCCTCCCACAAGCCAAAGACTTGCAGGTTGATAGGTTAATTGACCATTATAAATTGCCCCTTGTGTAGGTAGGTGGTAGGGAAATATAGGGACAGGTGGGGATGTGGTAGGAATATGGAATTAGTGTAGGATTAGTATAAAATGGGTGGTTGATGGTCGGCACAGACTCGGTGGGCCAAAGGGCCTGTTTCAGTGCTGTATGTCTGAACTACACTAAACTAAAACTAAACAACGTGATCGCCTCGCACCTGATAACCAGGTTCTTACCCACAATGGAGAGAGATCGCTGCCCCCACATGCTCAACTTTTGTTGTACCTTGGCTACTCGCTCCTCCCAGGTTTTGGTGCACGCCACTGCCCTTCCGAACCATATCCCCAGCACCTTCAGGTAATCTGACCTGACGGTGAAGGGGACAAAGGATCGGTCAGCCCAGTTGCCAAAGAACATGGCCTCACTCTTGCCGTGGTTAACTTTGGCACCCGAGGCCAGTTCGAACTGGTCGCAGATGCTCATCAGTCTGCGCACGGACAGCGGATCCAAGCCTCTGCCTGACATGATAATTCTTCACTCAGGTCACTGCTGGATATGAGAAACAGAATCCTTCAGGCTCCTTTTTATAGCGGCCGCCCGGACCTGGCTGAGAATTGCAGTGAGGGGAGGAGACAGAGTGAAGATTAAACAGAGAGCAGGAGGGGAGGAGACACCCAGAGTGACAGACAGAGAGAGAACGGCCCCTCATCTTTCAGCTCCACCTCCAGTTTCCTCCGGGCTGCCAATTTCAAACCCTTTATTAACAGTCGAACCGAAACCCAGCTCTCCACACAAACCCTTCCAGACTCGGCCTTCATAGTCAAAGCTTTCCAGAAAGCCGGAGCTTTTAAATATGATCGTGCTACAATTAACACTCAGTAATATTCCCACCAAAACACAGTCCATTCGATAACAAGAAACCTCCTCAGTAACATCACCATTTCCACACACATCCGCTTCCAGCAGTTTACAAACATCTTATTGCAGCTGTTTGGGGAATCTCCTGTGTTAAGATTGGAGTTGGAAGGCGGCTTTTACCCGGCAGTGTTATCGTCTCACACTGAATCTGCTAGACATCCTGTTCTCTTTATTGCGAGAGAGAAAGCACGGATTTAGGAAATGTTCATTTGAAATGATCTCTATTGAGAACGAGCCCAGCCGTGGGACAGGTATTCCAGTGCAAAGAGTTGTCCATGTCCGAGTGTTGCAGACTGGCACATTGCAACATCCAAGACTATGTGCTGGACGCATTAAAGCTTGGGGAAGCCAGCATGGAGTCTCAACGGAGAAAGGCTGAAGTCTAAGACAATGTATGTCAGCCAAGAGCGACGTCTCAACTCATTCCATCTTTGCTGCCTCCGGAGAATCCTTGGCATCATGTGGCAGGACTGTATCTCCATTGCAGAAGTCCTCAAGGAGGCCAACATCCCCAGCATGTACACCCTACTGAGCCAACGGCGCTTGAGATGGATTGGCCATGTGAGCTGCATGGAAGATGGCAGGATCCCCAAGGACACATTGTGCAATGAGCTCGCCACTGGTATCAGACCCACCGGCCATCCATGTCTCTGCTTTAAAGACGTCTGCAAACGCGACATGAAGTCCTGTGACATTGACCACAAGTCGTGGGAATCAGTTACCAGTGTTCGCCTGAGCTGACGGACAGCCATAAGGGCGGGGCTAAAGTTTGGTGAGTTGAAGAGACTTAGCTGTTGGCAGGAAAAAAGACAGAAGCGCAAGGAGCGAACCAACTGTGTAACAGCCCCGACAACCAATTTTATCTGCAGCACCTGTGGAAGAGTCTGTCACTCTGGAATTGGCCTTTAAAGCCACTCCAGGTGCTGTTTCACAAACCACTGACCACCTCCAGGCACTTACCGATTGTCTCTCGAGACAAGGAGGCCAAAGAAGGCCATTGTGCAGTGAGGCACTGGAACCCGTGTAAAACCCCTTGGGCTGTACGCACCAGAGAATGTTTGATGTATAATGTAATTACTGTAAATATAACCTGTGCAGACAGATATAGTGATTTACCTCATGTACTGTCGTGAAAGAAATTGATCTGTATGGCATCTTATGTAATATCAAATTTGGCCTGCTTTGCAATGTACTTCCACAAATTTTATGAATAAAATACATTTTGTGCAAAAGAAAGCAGCTTTCCTGTCAACACACACCTTGTCTCAGGGCACAGCTCTAAGCACAACTTTCCTGTGATCTTGTCACAACCAACTTCACGCTATATCTTCCGACACCCATACTTTACAGTCTGTCAATCTAAAATCAAAAGACCTTTTGTTTATTTCTCCTTTCTTTTCATTTCTCCTCTATTCTTCTCAATCACTCCCTACAACAGTCCTATTCAGATCAAGGTGGAATGTGAATAGTGTCACAACTCACCTGACGCTATTATTACCCTTCTCTTCTCTTGTCTCATTCAATGGGAAAGTTTTATTCACCAGTCTGTTGCTGTTTTACACTCTTGCCATACCATCTGGTATTGCATCCATCTGAATTCTGTGCTTTCATGGCCTTATATTTCTTTTCCACTTCTGGGTGATTTGTTTTCTTCAGTTTCATTCAACCAGGCTGGACCACAAGGAAGTTTAGAACCTTTGCCTTGGACGGGTCCACGTTGATCCATGACATTCAGAATTATCTCCTTGAAATAATTTCATAGTAGAACTACAGTAACAACACAGCATCTGCTTCAAACACTCCTCCACATTTTATCTGTTCTGACTGTCAACATCTCCAGCTCTTTTGTTTAAGTGGAACCCATCAGGTTTGTATAGGCTCCTTCTATTCTGAAAGCTGTGGCACTGGTTCAGGGAATGGAGCCCTGTTTGTCAACACTAAAGGCTCAGCCATGCTTGATTTGCCTCGTTCCCCTCTGTCTCTCTTAACTATCAAATGGCACGGGTAGTATTTCAGAAAGTACTAGAATGGAGGGAGTGCTGGGGACTCCAGGCCTATCCTGGAGGGATGGGGAAAACATCTTTAGAAATTTTCTGGAGAGAAATGTGATATGACAGGTCTCCAGGGACAGACCAAGGAGAGGATGTGTACATTGAATGGAAACATGACAAAAAGAGTTGGGGATTCAGGAACACAATCCTCTCTGATGGGGTACAGCCTCCCCTCTGCTATTTCTCTTTACAAGACACTTTTCCAGTTTACATTTATGTAAAAGGTGGGTTAATTGCTCTCAGGGTGGGTGGGAGGAGAGGAGCCTCATTGGCCATGGGTGGGACAGGGAAAATGGAAAGAGAGAACCAGGATTCCGATCACTCTCCTGTGGTGGCTGCTGGAAAGCGTCTGTGGATCAGATGCTGCCGGGGGCCGATGGAGAGGGAAAGGGGATGGGAAACGGTGTGGGGTCATAGAGCGAGGAGGTGGAGAGGGTGCGTTCGTGGTGTCACAGCCAACCCTCTGCCCAAACCTGACACCCACATCCCCTATCCCAGCATTAGAATGGCCAATTCATGGAGGCGGAGGGTGGCGATTCCCATTGGATTAATTTCTAATGTTCAGCATCTTATCCTGATAAAATCACCAGTATTGAAGGAGGCCATTCTGTACCTATTCTCAGGTCATTGAGGGGTCATCTCTCCCCTTTCAGCTCCCGGCTGCAGATATGTTTGCTGTGAAATATGAGTAAAATGCGACGTATGTTTGCAGCTCTTTCTGTTTCTGTCCCGTTGCAGTCACAGGAACATCGAAATGAGACTAGGCCATTCAGCACCTCAAGCCTGTTGCACCTTTCAAGTAGATCCTGGCTCAGCTGTATCTTAACTCCAGCTCTCTGCTGTGATTCCATAAACCCTCATAACCTCTCTGGATAAAAAATCTCTCAATCTCAGGTTTGAAGTTGTCAATTGACCCTCAGGTTTATCTGCTATTAAGCGGGAGAGTTCCAGACTCACACTGTCCTTTGTGGGAAAGAGTGTTTCCTGGCAGAATTCCTGAAAGGCCCAACTCTAATTTACTGGTTCTCCCTTTTCTTGTGGAACTGCTTGTTTCCAGCTCTGACCGAAGTCCACACCTCAGAACAACAGCTGTTCCTCTGATCCTGTCCTTTCAGCTTTGGATTTGAAGCCCATGTCTCTTTCCATGATGATTCTTTGTACCCTATCTCTGTAATTGAGTTTGTTGTAAATCACTGGCAGCAGGAAGCAGAAGTGAGTGTGATCTGGGCACTGACAGGGAATGCTGCCTCTCATAGCTCTCTCATGGGGTGGTGTGGAGGGGGTGAGACTTGGGGGAGTTGAAAACCTTCATGTGTCACCAAGTTAGAATTTATGAATCAGTGTCTCAAATACTCCAGATAAAGGAAGGATCATCATCTGGTGTCACAGCAGGAGCACATCAGACTTCAGATCAGAAAGCTGTTTGTTGTAATATATTCTGGTGGCACACGCAGAGAAAATGGGCACCAAGCATGGCCAGTTCAAGCAAGTGTTTATTTATGTCTTTACATCATCACCTCATCACCTCATCAACATAATATATAAATACATTACAGTACTTCCCACTTCAAAAGAAAAGTATTTTTCTTTTTGTTTCTCTTCAATGAACTATATCGACAAATCAAGTTTTAATAACTGGTTTACAACGTCTTTCTGATCTCCTTACGGGTTTCGGTGTTGAGTCAGGTTTTGGATTGCTTGGTTTTGGTTCAGTATTTAAAGAAGACCTTGTTTCGTTCTCCGAAATCGGTATTTCAGACACTGAACCTGAACTGGTTCAAATCCTGGCATGAGCTCGTGATCAAGCAGATCGTGCTCATGTTTTGGTTCAGCCCTTGCTGAGATCATGTGATCTACATGGACATTTCTCACTTTTCCATCAATTTCAACCAAGTATCGTTTGGTTACACAAATTCACAAAGCTCCCAGGGTGCGCAGCAGGTTAATCATGTGACTAGTTCCTTATATGGAACAAAAATAAAAACAAGAAATGCTGGAGAATTTTGTTTCCAAAATATACTTTATTCATAAAAACCTGTAAAAAAATACATTACAAAACCGTTTCAAACAGCACCAAGTCAAAAATTACAAACAGTGCAAAGGAGGTCCGTTTGCTTCAATACAATCATGAGTTGCCTCACAATCCTTCCATTTCACTTTAGTCGTGCCAGATACATTTTTACATTTTACAGCAGACAAAATTTTCCCGATACAGTTCGAGGGGTTTCTCATGGATCCAGCCCCTCAGTTCAGCTTGGTGAGGGGACCTTACACTGTGGTCTTTCCCCATTCAGCCTTTGATGCGGCTGCCCCAAGCTTTAGTGCGTCCCTCAGCACGTAGTCCTGGACCCTGGAATGAGCCAGTCTGCAACTTTCTGTCGTGGACAACTCTTTGTGCTGGAAGACCAGCAAGTTTCGGGCAGACCGAAGGGCGTCTTTCACCAAATTGATAGTCCTCCAGCAGCAGTTGATGTTTGTCTTGGTGTGCGTCCCTGGGAACAGCCCGTAGAGCACAGACTCCTGTGTTGCAGAGCTGCTTGGCATGAATCTCGACAAAAACCACTGCATCTCTTTTGGCAGCATCTGTGGAGAGAGAAGCAGAGTTAACATTTCAGGTCAATGACCCTTCTTCAGAACTGATCCCCCATCATAGTAAATAGTTCAGAATTAGATTCAGAACCTTATATGGAACAATCTCTTTGCATCCCTTGTTGGAGGCTCAAATCTCTCTGCACCAGCCAGCTAGGAATGTGACTAAAACTTTTGTGTATTGGAAGACCACTGCTGGATCCCCCATTAGTTCAACATTGTCTGTTACCATGGAAATATATTTCCAGTAAGAGATTTCAATTTTTAAACTTTTAATGTTCATATGACAAAATAATGTGTGCCTCATTCTTGGCAGGTGGGGGATTTGCCTGACAATATTAAATTTTGTTCTATTCAATACAGCTGTGATGAACTTTGACCTTTTTTGCCTTTCATAAACAGTATTTGAAGGGTCTCGGTAACAATGTTCAGTGTTGATGAGAGTGGGGTCTTGGTGAGCAGCTGCTGAGTGTGACAGGGACAGGACTGTAAGCAGGAAGTTCTCTGACAGTCTCTCTCTCTCTCTGATGGGTTGAGTTGATTGACAACTGGCAGCTGTTGGCGTTTCGATAAATGAAGTTCCCTCCAACCATTTTTTTTGACTGACAGTGTAGTATAAGGATGTAAAGGACTAATTACGATGATGGGGGAATCAACCCCTTCCACTGTCAGAGTGATGATGTAACATGAGATGAGGTTTGGGAGCAGAGAGAGCAGCACCAAGGATGCCAGCTTAGGAGGCTTGATGAGTGTGTATATAGTTTTGTGTAAATTAGAAAAGAGTTCTTAGTTCTTTCAGCAGAACATATCGAGAAAGTCACAATTTTATTATTCAGGAGTCAGAACACAGATATTAACTCTGAGTGGCAGTTCTAGGTTCATTTACCAAAGAATATAGAGAATAATATTGCTCGCTGATTGAAATCCCCCAGCGAGGAGACAGTTAAACAGGTGATCTGTTGGGGTATCCTTCGATCCAAGGTTTCAACAGCATTTAATCTCCCTTTTTGGTGAAATTCTCTGTTATTTGCAACTTTTTTTATCCAGCTTTGATGGGCGAGTGAAAAAGCTGAAAAAAAGTGAACAGTTCCATCCTTTCATTTCTTCCTTCTTCCAGTTTCTCTTTTCTGTCCCAGATCAATATAATGATGAGACTCCCAATTTAATCTGCTGTTTCTGGTGCTTTATCCATTCCAATCAAAATTCAACATTCCAATCAAATCTATCTGTTATTCCACAGTGTCTCGCCATGTGTTTTATTCTGTTGTATTCTCTCACAGTCTGTTTGATGATCAATGTTGCAGCTCACTCTGTGTTCTGGTGAAGATCAGAAGCAGTGATATCTGTTTTCACTACCCGCCAAGTCTTTCTGAGGCTGTGCCTCGCTGATCATGTGGAGTTAGGAACATAGCAACATCGGAGCAGGAGTCGGCCATTCAGCCCATTGAGCCTGCCCCGCCATTTAATATGATCATAGCTGATCATCCACTTCAATATACTTTTCCCCACACTTTCCTCATATTCCCTTATGTCATTTGTATTTAGAAATCTGTCAGTCTCTGCTTTAAACATACTTAATGACTGAGCTTCCACAGCCCTCTGGCGTAGAGAATCCCAAAGATTCACAACCTCTGAGTAAAGAAATTTCTCCTCACCTCTATCCAGTGTGGCTTCCCCCTTATTTTAAAATGGTGTCACATGGATCTAGACTCCCCAACCAGGGGAAACATCTTGGCTGCATCTACCCTGTCTATCCTTTAAGTATTTTGTAGGTTTCAATGAGATCACTTCTCATTCTATGAAACTCTAGAGAATACAGCCCCAGTCTCTCTTCATAGGATAGTTCCACTAAGCTGGGAACATGTCTGATGAACCTTCGTTGAACTCCTTCTATGGCAATAATATTCTTCCTAAGATAAGGGAAGCAAGTGCAGTCAAACCACGGTTCTATACAACTGAAGAAAGAATTCACTGCTCCTTTACTCAAATCCCCTTGCGATAAAGGCTAACAAACTATTAGCCTTCTTAATTGCATGTTAGATTTCAGTGACTTATTGAAAAGGACATCCAGGTCACCCTTATATTCTATACCTCAGCTAATAAAAGGAAAGGATTCTATATACCTGCTGATCCACCTTATTGACCTGTCCTGCTACCTTCAGGGATCTGTGGACATTCACTCCAATGTCCCTCAATTACTCTACACCATTCAGTGTCCTCCCATTAATCATGTATTCCTTTTCTTTTTTTAACCTTTTAAGTGTCCAATTTGAATTCCATTTGTAACTTTTCTGCCCACCTGACCAGTCTATTGATATCTTCTTGCAGTATACAGTTATTCTCCTCACTATCAACCAAGCGGCCAATTTTCATGTCATCTGCAAACTTCTTGATTATGTCCAAGGGTCACTGACCAGAAACATTAAATCTGTTTCTCTCTCCACAGATGCCACCAGACCTGCTGAGCATTTCCAGCATTTCTTGTTTTTATTTCAGATTTCCAGCATCCACAGTATTTTGTTTTTATGTCAATTTTTTTCTCTCTTGGCTCTTCACCGCTGCTCGTAAATGCCTCCAGTTCAGTGAAAAAAAAAGACTATGTGCTGTGGGACACATTAAAGCTTGGTGAAGCCACCATGGAGTATCAATGGGAAAGGCTACAGTCGAAGGCCATAGTACAGTGAGGGGCTGGAACCTGTGTAAAACCCCTCAGGCTGTTTGCACCAGAGAATGTTTGATGTGTAATGTAAATACTGTAAATATAACCTGTGCAGGCAGGGATAGTGAGATACCTCATGTACATTATTGAAGGAAACTGATCTGTATTGTACCTTATGTAATATTAAATTTGAACTGCTATGCAATGTAATTGCACAAATTTTATGAATAAAATACATTTTGTGCAAAAGAAAGCAGCTTTCCTGTCAACACACACCTTGTCTCAGGGCACAACTTTCCTGTGATCTTGTCACACCCAACTTCGCTCTATATTCGTTCCTTTTACAGAGTGGAAGCTGATATTTGTCCCGTTTTAAATTGCTGAACCGGACCTTCCTCCCGCCGCTTACAGTTAACAGATAGACAAATGAAAATCATTCCTAAAATAGCACCAGGATTTTATGATGGTAAATACAGTAAAACAGAACATAAAATGAGAGATCATAAAATTGTTGCCTGAAAATTGAAATTTTCCATCACTTCAATTCCTTCCTGCTCTGGAATTGCCAGGCCTTTTCCAAATGGAAAATTTCAGCCAATGAGAACTTCTATTTAATTTATGTGACACTCCGATTGGTTAATAATTGGATTGAGAAGAGGATGACCAATCAGAGACAGAGTCAAACTGCGGGGATTCCAGGCCCCCAGTAACTGAGCTGAAACTGTTCAGATTGACAAACCCTGGCAGTAGCTTCACACATTGGACACTTCACACTTGACACGGGCTGGTGTGAGAGAAGCTTCAGATCCTGTCATTACTCTCTGACTCATTATTCATCTGGAACCAAACAATTAGTAAATGTGAAGCAGTGAAGAGACTTTTCACTCTCACTGCAGAATGTGTCATCTGGGGAAATAAGGAACTATTATATTCGGAGATTCCAGGTACATTCCTCCCTGAACAAATCCATTCCTCACATTCCCGATCACAGCCTATCCCAGCTCCTGTTGTCACCCGACTCCAGCTGAATTGGAGAAACTCATGTGTTGGGGTTTGAGTTGTGAGGTGGGGTTTCTCTGCCAGTGTTACTGTCTTACAAACTCTCCCCCTGAATTTGTGAACTGAGACTGCACCGAACACATCTCCAGTTAGAGTGAGGGCCGGATATCCCTCTGTTTTATTACAGAGAGTGGGGAAAGGGCTGGGTGGAGGGGATGTCAGCGAGTCACCAGGGATCCTGGATTTACTCCAAATCATTTCCATGTGGAATCTGCAGGCGGGGCCGGGACATGAATCATTTGATCAGGGGATCAGCTCTTTCCTGAGAGATGTGGGTGGCTCTGAGAAGAGCCTTTGTGTTCAGATGTTTACAAGTTTCCCACGCTCTTTCACTTCTTTCCAGACCCTGCTTTCTGAGCCTTCGCGGCTTTCGGCTTGACCTTGCTCTTCCATGTCTGCACTTTCATCAGCGCCTTTCCGCCCGCTGCACTCTTGCCTTTTTTGACCTTCTTCGCAGGAAACTTTTTCTGAAGTGCTGCTTTCTTCACCGCCTTATTTGGCGTTGCCATCTTCTTGCTGCTCGTTTTCTTGGCTGTGACTTTCTTTGTTGTCACTTTCTTGTCTGCTGGTTTCTTCATTAAAGATTTCTTGGTTGCTGGTTTCTTCGCTAAAGATTTCTTGTCTGCTGGTTTCTTCGCGAAAGATTTCTTGTCTGCTGGTTTCTTCTCGAAAGATTTCTTGTCTGCTGGTTTCTTCACCTTCTTTCCCACTTTTACCTGGGTTTTCCTTCTTGCTGATTTTGAAGGAGCCGGAGGCGCCCTGTCCCTTGCTCTGCACCAGGGAGCCTTTGTTCACATTCCTCTTGATACTTTGCTTGATCTGGGTCCTGAGCTTCTCCTGAGCGGTGGCAGACCTGCAAGGAATCAACTATCAGCTAGCGTATGAAGCGAGACCAAGGCTCAGGGCCTTCAGTTACCTGGAGGGGAGTCGGAGAGGCAGCGGATCCTGTGAGGAACCACAATCCAGGAAGGATGAGAAGGTCATTGTCAGGGTACAGAGGAGATTAAGTTAAAGATTTACCAGTTTATAAGCAAGCGCAGAGCCAAGGAATGGTGCTGGGGCAGATCAAATAATAGGAAGCTGTGAGCAGTTGAAAGGCAAGAGTGATGAAATGACAGAAGAGATGATGGTGCAAGGCAAAAGTCAGGCAAAGAATAAATAACATTTTATAAGCACAGATACCAGGAGTGGGGTTTGAACCCACATAGACACATGTCGATTGGATCTTAAGTCGAACACCTTAACCACTCGGTCATCCTGGTACATTAACCCACCGCTGAAAATGAAATTTAATGTGATCCAGGTGCCATCTGGCCTTTTACAATATAAAGTTGATTCCTCTCCCATGCTGAATTGGACCCTTCATTATTTATGAACCTCAATCGGATCACCCCTCAGTCTAGGTTTCTCTAAGGTGTAGGGTCCCAACTCTTTTAGTCTAATTTGATAACCAAGATGTCTTATACTGGGAATTAGTCGAATGTCTCTCCTCTGTCCCCTTTCCAAAGCCTCAATATCACCTATCATGTGAGGAGACCAAGACTGGATACAATATTCCAAGTGAGTCCTGACCAATGTTTCATAAAAGGACAAATTCGGGACATCTCAGATACTGAAGGAATCCGTGTCCAGAAGCAGCAAGACCTGGACAACATTCAGGCTTGGGCTGCTAAGTGGCAAGTAACATTCACACCACATAAGTACCAGGCAATGACCATCTCCAACAAGAGAGAATGTAACCATTTCCCTTTGACGTTCAACAGCATTACCATCGCTGAATCCCCCCACCATCAACATCCTGGGGGTTCCCATTGACAGAAGCTGAACTGGACCATTCATGTAAATACTCTGGCTACAATGGTAAATCAGATAGTGGGAATTCTGTGATGAGTAACTCAGCTCAAGGCACT
The DNA here is from genome assembly GCF_036365525.1 of Heterodontus francisci. Lineage (NCBI taxonomy): Eukaryota > Metazoa > Chordata > Chondrichthyes > Heterodontiformes > Heterodontidae > Heterodontus > Heterodontus francisci. The sequence continues at coordinate 4,147,633 of NW_027141175.1, forward strand.
AGGTGAACTGCTCATTAGGAGAGCTGGAGAAATGGACTGGTCAGGTGGGCAGAAAAGTGGCAAATGGAATTCAACTTGGAGAAATGTGAGGTGATGCCTTTGGTGAGGTCAAACACAGCAAAGGAATACACAATTAATGGGTGAATGCTGAGAGGTGTAGAGGAAGTGAGGGACATTGAAGTGAACGTCCACAAATCCCTGAAAGTAGCAGGACAGGTTGATAAGTTGGTTGAGAAGGCTTGTGGAATTCTTTCCTTTATTAGCCGATGTATAGAATATAAGAGCAGGGAGGTTATGCTGGAACTGTATCAATCATTAGTTAGGCCACAACTTGAGTTCTGTTTGCAGTTCTGGTCACCTCATTACAGAAAGGATGTAATTGCACCAGAGAGGTTACAGAGGAGATTTACGAGGATGTTGCCAGGACTGGAAAAATGCAGCTATGAGGAAAGATTGGATAGACTGGGGTTGTTCTCCTTGGAATAGAAGAGGCTGAGGGGAGATTTGATTGAAATGTACAAAATTGTGAGGGGTCTGGATGGAATGGATGGGAAGGGTCTATTTACCTTCGTAGGGAGGTCAGTGACTAGGGGGCATAGATTTAATGTGATGTGTTGAACAATTAGAGGGGAGATGAGGAAAGGGTTTTTCACCCAGAGGGCTGTGGGAGTCTGGAACTCACTGCCTGTAAGGGTAGCTGAGGCAGAAACCTTCAACTCATTTAAAAGGATGTGCACCTCAAGTACCTGAACCTGCAGGGCTACGGTCCAAATGCTTGACAATGGGATTCAGCTGGGTGGCTCATTTTTTGGCCTGCCTGTACTGTAAACTTTCTATGTTCTATGATTCTATGCAGACATGATGGGCCGAATGGCCTCCGTCTGCACTAGAATAATTCTGTGATTTTTGACTCTCCAAAACTTGTCAACCATCTACAAGGCACAAACCAGGATGAGTGCAGCACCAACAATACACTAGAAACTCGACACTGTTCAGGACAAAGCAGCCACCTTGATTGTCACCCCATTCACCACCTTAAACATTCACTCCCTTCACCACTGACACACAGTGGCAGTAGTGTGTACCATCTACCAGATGCACTGCTGCAACTCACCAAGGCTCCGCAGACAGCACCTTCCAAACCGAAGACCTCCACCACCTTGAAGGACACCTTGCAGATGCATGGAAACACCACCATGTGCAAGCTCCCCTCCAAGTCACACACCATCTGATCTGCAAATATATCGCTGTTCATTCACTGATGCTGGGTCAAAATCCTGGATCTCCCTTCCTAACAGCACTGTGGGTGTACCTACACCACATGGAGTGCAGCAATTCGAGAAGGGAGCTCACCGCCACCTTGTCAAGGACAATTAGGGATGGGTAACAAATTCTGGACGTGCCAGTGTCGCTCACATCCCATGAAAGAATATGCCTCATTTTATACTCAATTGTCCTCTGAATGCAGCCCAACCCTCTATTTGCTCCAACTATCACTTCACAGCATTGCTGCTGTACCTTTAGAGATCTGTGCACTAGAACATCCAGATCTCTGCTCAAAATTATTTTCTTTCTCCATCTGCTTTAATGTTTTTCCCTGAAGGGTGTATGAATGTTGAACATTCGCCCTGTCCACATGAATAACACTGCACTTACCCAAATTAAACATCATTTACCAGTCATGAACCCAATCTCCCAACACATTAAGATCAGCCTGAAACAGTCGAGCATCGTCTACAGTCTGAACACTCGCACAGATCTTCAAATTATCTGTAAATTTACAGATGATGCCCCCTACACCTACATCCAGATCATTAATAAAAATAATAAAGAGCAACAGACCCAACACCGATCCCTGCGGGACACCACTGGTAACTGGTCTCCAAACAGATCCAGATCCATCTGTAACTACTTTCTGCCTACGTCCTGCCAGTCAGTTCCCAATCCAGATCAATATATTACCACTGATACCAGGGACTTTAATCTTATAGAGAAGCCTCTTGTGTGGAACCTTATCAAAATTTTTTGGATGAGATCAGCTAATTGAACACAGGCCGAGGATTAGGCCTAGGCCTGTCCTGCTCTGTGTATGGGTCGCAGGACCAAACAAGGTGAGATCAGCTCACTGAGCACAGGCCCTTCCTGCTCTATATGGTGCTCAGTACCTCACCAAATGAGAATAACTAACACACCACAAGCCAGGGAGCCTCGGCCCATCCTTCTCTGATTGTGGTTCAGTGCCAACCAGGTAAGATCAGCTAATTCAGCACAGACCGGAGATGGAAGCTGGACCTTTCCTGCTCTGGGGACTCCGTACCATACCAGGTGCGATGAAGTAAAATACCACAGGCCGGGGATGGAGCCTGAGATTTCCCTGTTCTGTGTGGGGCTCTGTACAACACCGTGTGAGAAGAATTATCATCCCTCAGGCTGAGGAAGGAGCCTGGGCCCATTCTGTTCTGTGTGGCTCCTACCACACTGAGTGGGATCAGTTAACTCAACACAGGCCATGAATGCAACCAGGCCCTTTCCTGCTCCGTGTGGCTCAGTATCACACCAGGTGGCATCAGCTAACACAGCACAGGCTGGGGCTGGGGCTGGAGCCTGGGCCCGTCCTGCTCTGTGGGCTCAGTAACAACCCGAAAGATGAACTTTTTTCAAAAGACTTCAGTGTATTTAACTCTGTCTAACACTGTGAGGCAGCTTTCTGTGTTTATAAAGAGTGTAATTTATTGACTGGTCTCTTGGATCAAACAGGGTAACAGACAGAGGTCTGTGTGCAGAGGTTTTGGGAGTGAGCTCTGATTCCTAACTCTTTCTGGACTGTGAGGAATAAAGAATGAATGAGAGAGAGAGAATGTGGGAGAAGGGATGATGGAAGAATTTGTCTGTGAACCTGATTAAAAGTGGCTCAAACGCAAGATAATATTAAGATATCAAGAGCAGAACATTAACATAATCTGAGTTCCACGATCTGGTCGGGTCCCATTCCCCTGAAGTGAGGAATGAACGCGTGGGGAAATTCCGCCTGGAGTTATATTTGTCTCCAATGAAGATGAGTTCACAGTGAGGCTGGAATAGCTCAGTTGGGTGAACACGAGATTGAAGAACCAGGATACAATCCCTGGTTTCATCAATTTTAATTTGGTGTTCCATCAGTTTAAGTAGAGAGAATCGGAGGGGAGATTTTCCACTCTTGATCCCATGGGCTGAATTTTAAACGAACGGTGCGGCTCTCGGCAGAGGCACCGGAAGCGGGTGCCGTTAACTCACGAGTGAAATGTGGCCGACCGACCCCGATCACGGAGCAGCCGACCAATTAATGAAGGGGAGGCGTGGGGCCCATGTAAACAAGGACCAGAGGCAGGGAACGAGGCACCGATGGCACCGACATCTGACACAACGGCAGGTGCTGGCACCATATTGAAAGGGCTGCCAGACCTGCATTCACTGCTGCCTGGTTTGAAGGAGTGTCTTCCTGAGAGCCCTCTGCTGTCCCAGGAGCCGTTCTGCTGCCTCTGCTGCCCTAGGACCCGTTCTGCTGTCACTGCTGCCCTAGGACCCGTTCTGCTGCCTCTGCTGTCCCAAAACCCGTTCTGCTGCCTCTGCTGCCCCAGGATCTGTTCTGCTGCCTCTGCTGACCCAGGACCCGTTCTGCTGCCCCAGGACCCGTTCTGCTGCCTCTGCTGCCCCAGGACCCATTAGAATTAGAATTAGAATTAGAATTAGAATTAGAATATTACAGCGCAGTACAGGCCCTTCGGCCCTCGATGTTGCGCCGATCATCTGACCTACACTATTCCATTTACATCCATATGTCTATCCAATGACCACTTAAATGCCCTTAAAGTTGGCGAGTCTACTACTGTTGCAGGCAGGGCGTTCCACGCCCCTACTACTCTCTGCGTAAAGAAACTACCTCTGACATCTGTCCTATATCTTTCACCCCTCAACTTAAAGCTATGTCCCCTCGTGTTTGCCATCCTCATCCGAGGAAAAAGACTCTCACTATCCACCCTATCTAACCCTCTGATTATCTTGTATGTCTCTATTAAGTCACCTCTCCTCCTCCTTCTCTCTAACGAAAACAACCCCAAGTCCCTCAGCCTTTCCTCGTAAGACCTTCCTTCCATACCAGGCAACATCCTAGTAAATCTCCTCTGCACCCTTTCCAAAGCTTCGACATCCTTCCTATAATGCGGTGACCAGAACTGCACGCAATACTCCAGGTGCGGCCTCACCAGAGTTTTGTACAGCTGCATCATGACCCCGTGGCTCTGAAACTCGATCCCCCTACTAATAAAGGCTAACACACCATATGCCTTCTTAACAGCCCTATTAACCTGGGTAGCAACTTTCAGGGATTTATGTACCTGGATACCAAGATCTCTCTGCTCATCTACACTACCAAGAATCTTCCCATTAGCCCAGTACTCTGCATTGCTGTTACTCCTTCCAAAGTGAATCACCTCACACTTCTCCGCATTAAACTCCATTTGCCATCTCTCAGCCCAGCTCTGCAGCCTATCTATGTCCCTCTGTACCCTACAACACCCTTCGACACTATCCACAACTCCACCGACCTTCGTGTCATCCGCAAATTTACTAACCCACCCTTCTACACCCTCATCCAGGTCGTTTATAAAAATGACAAACAGCAGTGGTCCCAAAACAGAACCTTGCGGTACACCACTAGTAACTAAACTCCAGGATGAACATTTGCCATCAACCACCACCCTCTGTCTTCTTTCAGCTAGCCAATTTCTGATCCAAAGCTCTAAATCACCTTCAACCCCATACTTCCGTATTTTCTGCAATAGCCTACCGTGGGGAACCTTATCAAACGCCTTACTGAAATCCATATACACCACATCCACGGCTTTACCCTCATCCACCTGTTTGGTCACCTTCTCGAAAAACTCAATAAGGTTTGTGAGGCACGACCTACCTTTCACAAAACCGTGCTGACTCTCTGCTGCCCCAGGATCCGTTCTGCTGTCCCAGGACCCATTCTGCTGCCCCAGGATCCGTTCTGCTGCCTCTGCTGCCCCAGGACCCGTTCTGCTGTCTCTGCTGCCCCAGGATCCGTTCTGCTGCCCCAGGACCCATTCTGCTGCCCCAGGATCCGTTCTGCTGCCTCTGATGCCCCAGGACCTGTTCTGCTGCCTCTGATGCCCCAAGACCTATTCTGCTGCTTCTGCTGCCCCAGGACCTGTTCTGCTGCCTCTGCTGCCCCAGGACCCGTTCTGCTGCCTCTGCTGCCCCAGGACCCATTCTGCTGCCCCAGGATCCGTTCTGCTGTCCCAGGACCCATTCTGCTGCCCCAGGATCCGTTCTGCTGCCTCTGATGCCCCAGGAGCTGTTCTGCTGCCTCTGATGCCCCAAGACCTATTATGCTGCCTCTGCTGCCCCAGGACCTGTTCTGCTGCATCTGCTGCCCCTGGACCCGTTCTGCTGCCTCTGCTGCCTGATAGGTAAGGAGCTGAATGTGAGCCTGCAGTGACCATGGTCCCACAGTTTAGCGATGCCTTCCTGCAGGTTCGCCTCCAGGTGGCAAGAGATAGGTGGAAGATCCTCTTTCCCAGGGATGGGAGGTGAAGACCTGCCCACCTGACCAAGTAAAGCTGGCTGGAGATAGTAGGTGAAGTCAGCAGCCGTGGGATCACCCCCAGGACATGGATCCAGTGCAGGAAGTGGGTCTATGACCTGATCCAGGCTGTTCAGGGGAGAACTCCAAACACTTTGGACCCTTTGGACATTGCGTGTGGCAGAGTGAGAGGGAGTGTTTGGTGGAAAGGGAGTGACCACCCAGTCATGTGTATTGGGGAAGGGCAGCAGGACATGCTGCCTGAGGCTTGGCTGCATCTCGGTGGGATGTGCACGTCAGTCATAGTATAAACTCACACAGTCCCTCGAGAAGGGGCCACATGCAGGAGGAATACGTGTGTCCCCATCATGGACTGCTGGACTATCACCATCAGAGATGTTGGGTTTGTCCCCGCTGGGAGACTAACTTTGTTCATCATAGTGGCTGCAGGAGAAGACAGCCCACAATCGGAAAGAGCGTGTCAAGACTGGCCGTGGAGTGCCTTATCGCCATGTCCTCATCCCAATGGAGGAGGAGGCCATGGAACAGGCCGGGCAGCAAGGCAACTGCTCCATAGCTGATGGAGAGACACATCCCTCATAAATAATTGAAATGAAATGTTTATTAGGAAATGCACAATATAAAAAAGAGAGAGAAATAAATGCTGAGAAAAATAGAAGTCAATGTTTGGAAGGTAAAAAGAGCAAAAGATGTAACTTTTATTCTGGTTGAGTGAGAGGAATATGTCACACTCTGGGGCTTTTTAAGAGGATTTAGTGATAAACCTGGGATTTGAGAGGAAGCTGGTTCATGGTTTACAGATCAAATTCAGTCCCTGGGGTGGAGCCAACAGCTGCACCGTCCAATAACAGACAGGACGGGGACACTGTCTCAGGCCTAGTGAGCTCAGTCGATGAAAGCATGAAACTCTGAATCTCAAGTTTTTGAGTCTGAGCCCCATGGTGTGTGTTTTTTATTTCCTTTTTAGGCTGATTTTACAGGCATTCTCCAGCTCTGAATTCCTCGGCAGAGAGTTCAAGGATGTTTGAAATGAGATTCAACAGCAGTATGAGAAAGTCTCTCCTTGATTCAGGACACTTACCTCTGTGCAGCAACTCGCTGCTGAAGACTGAACTTTGTCTCATTTCATTCTCAGCTCATGGCCAGTGTGGATCACTGGGACTTCTGGCTGTCTCCCACTTCACAATTCATCAGTGCTGAGAAAGCAATGGGGAATATTACTCACATGTTACAATGTTTTATAAATACTTGAATGTATTTCACACTGTGTCTAACAGTGTGAATCTCCCGTGGTATATCAGCTCACCAATACTTCAACAGAACATTCACATAATGTGAGCTCTGAGATCTGTTCAGATCCCATTCCCAAGACCTGGAAAGTGGGATTGGGCTGGATCGCTCTTTTTCAGCTGGCACAGACACGATTGCTAAATGGTCTCATTCTGTGCCATAAATTTTCTCCATTTTCTATGTTCTATGAAGTGAGGTGTGATTGGGAGGGGCAATTCCACCAGGGTTATATTTTCTACCAAAAGAATGACACAAGGGATACTTCACTTTTTTATTCATTCATTCATGCGATGTGGGCATCGCTGGCTAGGCCAGCATTTATTGCCCATGAGAAGGTGGAGGTGAGCTGTCTTCTTGAACCATTGCAGTCCATGTGGGGTAGGTACACCCACAGTGCTGTGAGAAAGGGAGTTCCAGGATTTTGACCCAGCGACAGTGAAGGAACGGCGATATAGTTCCAAGTCAGGATGGTGTGTGGCTTGGAGGGGAACTTGCATGTGGTGGTATCCCCTGCATTTGCTGCCCTTGCCCTTCTAGGAGCTAAAGGTCACTGATTTGGGAGGTGCTGTCTAAGGAGTCGTGGTGCATTGCTGCAGTGGATCTTGTAGACGGTACACACTCTGCAACTGAGGGTCGATGGTGGAGGGAGTGAATGCTTGCAGATGGGGTGCCAATCAAGCGGGCTGCTTTGTCCTGGCGGTGTTGAGATTCTTGAGTTGGAATTGCACCCATCCAGGCAAGCGGAGAGTATTCCATCACACTCTTGACTTGTCCCTTGTGGATGGTGGACAGGCTTTGGGGAGTCAAAGAGTCATGGATGAGTGAGAGGAATATATCACACTTTGGGGCTTTTGTAAGAGGATTTATTGATAAACCTGGGATTTGAGAGGAAGCTGCTTCATGGTTTACAGAACAAATTCAGCCCCTGGGGTGGAGCCAACAGCTGCACTGTAATTACTCGCCTCAGGATTCCAAGCCTCTGACCTGCTCTTGTAGCTACGTTATTTGTATGGCTACCCATGGTAACCCCCATGATGTTGATAGTGGGGGATTCAGTGATTGTAATGCTATTGAATGTCAAAGGGATATGGTTAGATTCTCTCTTGTTGCAGATGGTCATTGCCTGGCACTTGTGTGGTGCGAATGTTACTTGCCACTTATCATCCCAAGCCTGTGTGACTGAAATAGCTCAGTTGGGAGTGTGTTAGACTGAAGATCCCTGGTTGAATCTGGGGTTTTGGCAGTTCTCCTTTATTCTGCATCACCCTTTGGTTTTGACTCTTGAGCTGCACAATTTACACTGAAATTATTTACCCAACTCTGAAGGTTGGATTGGAATAGAGAGATATCAAGGATGGGAAATATATACATTGTCTGCTGTAGCTTATTCTCTATCTCCTTGTGTCCTTTTCCCCAGTTTTTGAATCTTTCGGGGCCGGGTGAACATTTGATTTGCTGCATTTGTCCCAAACTGAAGCCTTTTCCACATCTCTGGGCGGTCAGACTCACTCTGTCTGTTTTTGCTGCTCGTGACCATTAACGAGAAAGGCCACGAGTTCAACGTTTATCAGCAAATGGAAGATAATTGGAAAGAATTCTGTGTTACTCCAGACCAGTGACAAAGATACAATGGATGTTATTCAAAATAAATTCCCTTTGACATTTTATGTAAACTTGTTTGCATCTAAAAGTTGGATTTTAAGTGTTACAAAAATGTGTCAAATTAATGACTGACCATGTGACAGCGCACATGGTGATCAAATCCACAGCCTTGTTGTTATCAACACTGCGTCCTAACCAACTGAACTAAGCGGCCTATAGACAGAGCCAGGTATGGGTTTGAGCCGCACGCTGTGCGGTTTGTGTTTTATTTCTCACACTGGGTGACAGAGCGATTGTACAAACAATGGACACATCACATCCCTGAAACATTGTTCTGATATAAAACAGTGTGAAATAAGAACTGAGCATGGAAATGGAAAGGAACCAGAAATCAGGACTTTAATCTATTAAAGTTGATCTTGAAATTCAACCATTCACTGAACATTCCAATAGATCGAACTCTCTTCTGATACAAAATCCAGGAACTTGAGCTGCTGTAAAACACAACTGAGCTTGACGTGATTTGAATACGCAACCTTCTGATGTGGAGCCAGACGCGCTACCGTTGTGCCACAAGCTCACAGATAAAGCAAAGTCTTCCATTCCTGACAGATTTACTTCTTGTTTAGATTCAGTGATTGAAATTAATTCAATCCTCATCTGACCTCCACTCTGTGAAGGCCTGCGATCTGACCTGAACCCGACGGGACCCGACGACCTGTGTCGGGTTCGGGTCATGTCGGGCTCAGGTCAGGTTGGGTCAGGTTCAGGTCAGGCTGGGTCCAGGTTGGACTGAGTCCGGGTCGGACACACACAGTAAGTATTACATTTAACTCTGCTGGGAAGTTGAGTTTCATAATTGTCAAAAGTTGAAAAGCCAACCTAAGCTGGGAGTCCGGGTCATTAAGGAGGGAAACTCTGAGTCTGCTCAGTGAGCAAGTGAGCATCTCTATGACGTCATTGCGCTCATGCTGCAGCTTCCTGTAGATTCGGAATCGGGAGGTAGATAAAGTGAACATTCCGGTGGTCGGGTAAGGCTCGGGTTAGTTTGGGCTTGGGAATAAATGGAGATACTCGGGCCGGGTCGGGCTCGGGTCCAATGTGGTTCTGTGTGGTTCGGGTCGGGTATTTTTCCTGACCTGAGCAGGCCTTTACCGCTCTGTCAGTTCAGTGCCTCATTTAAACTATTACTTGGAGTTCTGTTTTACAGGGTCTCGGCTGTTTAAGTGTTTCCCAGACCCACTATTCTGATTAATCAGACATTTTGCTGCTAACTGCTGCTGCTACAATTGAAATGTAAAAAATAATTTCCAGTGACCTGCAACCAATGGACAAATACATTTCAGAAAGATAAAGCTCATTCACCAATCCACAAATGTGTCTTTCTGCTTATCTTTATAAACAACTCCTCTCCACTATGAGAACTATACAATCACTACAGTTATTTGAAAGTTAGTATAAGATGTTCCAGTTCATCAATTTTAAAACTGCAGCAGGTATTTTCCAGAAAACTTCTCTGTTGGAACCTCAGTCCCATTTAGATTGAAAGTGGACAATTAATGTATTCACTTGTTCATTGTGGACAGGTGTCTGACTTCGAATAAATCTCATTAACTTTCAATGAGGTGGCAGTATTTCTGTGCTCCCATTTTACACAGTCTGTCCTGTTCATGCACCATGTTTTTATTCTCCTCTCCCATTCTCCACAGGATACAGATTACAAGCATCATCAATCTAGCTGTTGAAAAGCATTGGAAGAATCTGGTCACACAGGTATTGAAACATTCATTATCTGCCATTTTACAATTTGGTTGCTTTAAACACAGTACAATGTGCAATCATCTTGAAAAGTGATTCTCTTCAATATCCAATACAAACTGAATTGCAAACCTGACAGACAAACACAGGAGAACAAATGACTAGTGAACACAAACCTCATGGTGCTCATTTTCAGATTTATTGCAGTCATCTTACAAAACAAGTGAAAGAATATTACAGTGAAATGATTTGGAAAGTAGGTGTGACTTTTGTTGGGGCCTTTCTTTGCTCTGTTGGTGAAACTTTCTTGCACCTGACTCCTGTTCATGTCTCTGTTTCCTCTATTGAATGAGGAAGGAGGTATTTGATCAGAAGTCAACTGGATTGTGTACCTTTGATAGGGGATTTCAGCACCGTCAGGGCTGGAAACAGGAGTGAGTGAAAGACACTGCATGGAGTTTGATTTTGTGCAGAGGGAGAGCAAATCTAACAGGACTGTGCGATATTGGCCTGGATTTTACAGTCCCAATAGCAGCAAACACTGAGACTTTCACTGCTATTGAGGGTCTGAACAGCAGTGCAACTGCCAGTACATGCACACACTAACACCAGCATCTGGAAGTTGTGGTGGTGAGAAATGTGCTTAGAAGGAGCCTCTGATCATAATCGCACCAGCCCACTCTTTAAAGTGACAGGGACCTGTAGTTCAGCAATTTGGGCTCATTGCCCACAACGTACCCTTATTTTTACCTGGGTTGGATTAGAGCCGGTACCAACAGGCTCAGGGGTGCTCGGGAAGGACTTTTCTGTTGACACAACAGCTCCACTATTCCAGGAAGACACCGGCAGCAGCAGGGGTCAACTTTCAGAGGGAGTTCAGACATTTTAAATGTTGTATTTTGTTTCTTAATTGTATGTAACTTTTTAGCATGGCCTTATCAGAGTTCTTAAATTTACATCTGACTTTTTATTAACAAGATTGAAGTGCTTTTAAAAGATCTCTAAATATATATGACTTTTTATCAAGATTTACCAGGCTTCTTTGTAAAGACTCGAGTAAGATTGAAGTGACTTTTAAAAACTACATCTTATCCTTTAAAATCCTGCTTCCATGTAGATGACATTGGAAGATGGCTTCAGAATAACTTAGACTATCTTTCTAACAGGTACTGCAACAGCTTAAGACCTACTTTTCTGCAAAAGCTGGTGAATTACAAAGAAACAATGGATTGAACATTTTATAAACTGTTGTTGCAGATGGGATTCAAACTCATACATGTAAAACAGAAGGAATTAATAATCCATCATCTTAACCTCTCAGACACCTCATCACCCAGCTTTGTGCCAGCCACCCATCACATGTCTTTTTTGCCTCTATGGAAATTTGGGCAGGACAGTCACCTTCAGCTCAGATCCTGACTGTGCAGCCAGATGTGCAATGATGGAAATGTAGCTTCTGTAAGTAAATGAAATTTCCATCACATCAGGTCATGGCCTTTTGGGAATGGAGTGGTGTGAAACATTTCCAGACCATGTCCAACACGTTTCTACTCAGTGTGAAAACCCACCACTGAAAGACTGGGACATACAATCATTTGATCACATCATGATTAACATCACTCAGACACATGAACCATTAGGTCACTGACGAAGTCATGATGACTTCTAATTTCTCATGAAATGACAACTGAACTAACTGACTGGAAGAATTGCTTTAACTCCACGTGATCAGAGAGGCACAGCCTCAGACCGACTTGGCAGATGAATATTGATTGAATAATTTCTGTGTGAGGAATGTTCCAGCATCATAAACCAGGGGAACGTGCTGACTGAGCTGTGTCTTCATCTCTTCTGGGCAGTCGGACAGTTCACCCTTCATTCTTCTCTGATTCACTTTCCCAAAGTGGATCTACAGATTCTCAAATCTGGGGACTGGGTTTTCTTATTTTGTTCCTTTTGATTTTTCTTGCTCCTGAATGATAATATATTCTAAACCTCGGATCAACCCTCCCCTTTGCGTCGTGTTATAGTCTTGGTTAAAAGAGACACAAAACGACACAAACACTCTGAAACATACAACACGGTCACACTTTCCTTCAGTGAGATTAATGTTGAGCTGTTTTCCAGGTTAAATGCAACTGCAAACACATTGCTCTCAAAGAAATTGTAGGGGATTGAGTTGCCGTTGAAATATTAGCACTGGACATCTGTACAAGGAGGAACAGCCGTTCCAAACTCACATCCTTCACAAAGGCAACCACTGAGCTGTTTTCTTGTGTGAATAAAATTCATAAGAAAAGTTAAAGTTCACAAGAAAATGGATGTAAATGATTGATAGCTAAACTTTTGAAGCAAGGATATGAATCCAAGATTTTCTGATTATTGGACAAACACTCGAACCAATTAAGCCACTGAACCAGATCACAAGTGCTGTGACAACTCGGGGCAGAGGAGGGCACTCTTTATTCTCATCCCACTTCTCCACATGTCACAACATCTATGTGAACTTTTCCCACATACTGATACAGTCAATCATGTACTCTATTTTTCCCAGAATAGAAGACACTGACCAGGTTTCTTTAATGAACAACAAAATTATCCATTTATTGTCGAATAAGTTTTAACTAGTCATGAAGTAAAGCATAAACACACAGGTGGAAATTTTAAAAGTTCCTTTTTCACCTTGAACAACTTATAAAGTCCTTTTTTTCGTCTTCGAGCCACACACACACACACACACACACCGGATAGCTGAAAAAATAAAAGGGATTTTTTTTTTAATTCAGCACTCTGTTGCAGACAAAAAAAACCTCTTGGGCTGTTTATTTGCTCATTATTGAAGAAATCATCAGATGAGATATGTTGCTCCAAAACTGGAATGCAGTCTAACTTCCGAATATACGTAGACAGGTCACTAGGGTATTTCAGAACAGTTCTTTTCAGAAGGCATTGAGAATTAATTTTAGCAGGCCTTCTTCAAAGACATGCGACAAGATGAATTAACTCAGTGGACTTCTCAGGGTCTTTTAAAGATTTTCTGGAAAACAAACTGGGTTGTGGTCTTCTCTCCTTCCTTGACGATTCTTCAGGCTAACTTTATCAGCTGCTCACTCCAGCAGGTAAAACACACTGACTACTACAACCAAAGGTTGTGAGTTTTCTGCTGTCTTCGGTTTGCGCTGCTGCTGCCAAGGTTGTCCATTCAAGTGGCATGACTGACTTCACTAACCACATTTCTCCCGGTTACCAGGGTTTCTGTTCTATATTTAACTTGAATCATGTGACAACCAGTAAACATAGTTGCCAAATTGGTTCTTTTGGTGCCCTCTTGAAAAAGAACTGGTTCTACACTTATTCAGTTTGATTATGACTTCTTCAAAAAATATTTTAACAAAAGAAACAGAATCCCTTCCATAACATCATGTACTTTCCCTGAGCTGCAGGTTATCGCAAGTCTCTCTGGCTGTGTTTATTTTAGCTGATTTTGTACTCAGGTTCTTTCTGAATCCATGTGTTTGCAGATCTTTGTGAGTGAGAGATGTGGTAATATGTTTAAAAGATTTCCCTGTAAATTATTCGTATCTCCATCTTTCCCCGAACTTTGTACAAACACATTAATATGGGAATCACACACATCAGGCCGTCAAACCTGTCTGCTAAACATTGAAAGGTGACAGTGTTTATTGTGACGGGGTTCCATTTCTGAAGACATATCTTGATGATTCACACGTATAAAAATTTGTATATTATGTTCATGACATAATGACATAAAAAACATTTCCTTGCACTTGCCATGCTTGGTGAACATTTTCTCTGCTGATGCCCCTTGAATATATTAGAGAACATGGTGACGAGGTTGAGATTAAAGTCTGTAAATATAGGCAGCAAACAGCAGCAGGGACTGCAGTGAACAAGATTTACGTGACATATTTGTGCTTATATTGGTGGGTGAAATAAGATACTAAACACACAAAATCCTACATTTGAGCTCGCGTATAAGATTGCTCTGTCTATGGAGATAGCATTAAAGAATGCTCAGGAATTTTGTCCTATGCCAGTGATAGGAACACACTTCAGGGGAACTTAAAAAAAAATGGTAAAATGGGCTTTCACATAACAGATGAAATTTTACACAGAGAAGTGTGAAGTGATACAATTTGGAAGGAAGAACGCCATATAAATGAAACGTTACAATTCTAAACTGGGTGCAGGAGCAGAGAGACAATGTGCACCAATGTGAGAAGGATTGAAAAGGTAGCTAAGAGCAAACAGGACACTTGGCTTTATTAATAGAGGCATAGAGTAAAAACATATAAGTTATGCCAAACCTCTTTAAAATACTGGGAATGAATGGCCTCCACCTGTACCTCCACAGAAAGCTTCAATTCCAGGTTTACACACACTCGTCAGGATCACTCTCCACAGATTCTGCCCTCCAGGCTTGGACACCCACTTCAGGATCACTCTCCACAGATCCCGCCATTCCAGGTTCGGACACCTACTTCAGGATCACTTTCCATACATCCCAGCACTATGGGCTCGGAGACCCTCTTCAGAGATCCTAAATCTCCAGACACGGACATCCTTTGAGGACCACTCTCCACAGATTCTTCCCTCCAGGCTCAGACACCCTCTTCAGAATCACTCTCCATACATCCCGCCACTCCACGCACGGATATCTCCCTCAGGATCAGATCAAAGAATGTTGCTTGTCACTTATCAGCTCAAGCCTGAATGTTGTTCAGGTCTTGCTGCTTGCAGGCACAGACTGCTTCAGTATCTGAGGAGTTGTGAATCATCAGCGAACATTCCCACTTCTGACTTATGTTGAAGAGAAAGCCATCAATGAAACAGCTGAGGATGGTTGGGCCTAGGTCACTGCCCTGAGAAACTAGGTATCCAGTCATGAAAGGTGGAGGACAATTAAATAACGAACCAGATGAGGAGGGTCCAAAAACATCCCTATCCTCAATGTTGGTGGAGCCGAGCACGTCAGTGCAAAAGATGAAGCTGGAGCATTTGAAACCATCTTCAGTCAGAAATTGCTCAGTGGATGATTCATCTCGGCCTCTTGAGGTCCCCAGCATCACAGCTTCCAGTTTTCAGCCAATTTGCTTCACTCCCCATAATGGCAAGAAACAGCTGAAGGCACTCGATACAGCAAAGACTATGGGCCCTAACAACATTCCGGCTCTAGTGTAATTCTGAGTTCTTTTTGCCTTCAGTCTGGTTCAGTAAATATACTGAGTCGGATGTGTAGGTAAAATCAATTACTTTATTTGCGCATTTAGCCGGCTGACTTACTCTAATGCAACGACACTGACTCCACCCAGAGTCTGTCTGGTCCACTGGAGTAAGTGAAGTTTTTTGATTCAGGTAGGACTGTTTATACATTAAGATTCATGCTATACCCCCTTGTTTTACCAATCAGTGCGATACAGTTCGACTTCACCCACGTGGTGACATGCAGTACATCTGTTACTGAGGTGACAATACACTCCATTCTCAATACATACTTGTTACTAATAAAATATTGTTTTGTACCAGCAACATAAAACAAAGCGGACAAGCAAGCTAATTAGCAAGAGCATAGGAATCATTTATAATTATTCTAGTCTCACTCCCTACATGGATCATGAGTCTGTCTCTACCTTGTGACAAGTAATTGCGGCGCATCCTGCTATCTCTATTAGGTGTACGTTCCTGAGTGTTTCGTGCAGTCTGCAGCTACATCAAGTAGTAGCAGTTCACGAAGATAAGAGGGGCCGAGCACTCCTTATCACTCACACAGGGATGGACATCATTTGATTCACAGGGGTCCATTTGTTCCAAACCACAGGGAGTCACACAATCAGGCCATAAAGAACAGATATCTTTGCAATTACCAGTGTCGGCTAGTCTTTACAGTCTCACTCGCTCTGCCTTTACTTTTAACTATTTCATTGTGGTTTCTGCCACTTAAAATCAAAGCTCAGCAAAGCTACTATTCCTAACTTGGCTATATTTCCCATTAAGCATCGTGCCATGCCTTTCTGCTCACTTCCACACTCGTACTGAAGACTTGTGCTCCAGAACTAGCTGCGCTCTCAGCCAAGCTGTTCCAGTAGAGCTACAACACGGGCATCTACTTGACAATGTGGAAAATTACCCAAGTGTGCCCTCTCCATAAAAAAAATGCAGGACAAATCCAATCTGACCAATTGCCGCCCCATCAGTCTACTATCAATCATCAGCAAAGTGATGGAAGATGTCACCAACAGTGCTATCAAGCACCACACACTTAGCAATAATCTGCTCATCGATGCTCAATTTAGGTTCTACCAGGGTCTCTCAACTCCAGGAAATAATTTGGCAGATAGAGTAGAATGTGGGAAAATGTGAGGTTATCCACTTTGGTAGGAAGAATAGAAAAGGAAAATATTATTTAAATTGTGAGAGATTACAGAATGCTGCGGTGTAGAAGGATCTGGGTGTCCTCGTACATGAATCACAAAACGTTACCATGCAGGTACACCAAATAATTAGGAAGGCAAATGGAATGTTAACCTTTATTGCAAAGGGGATGGAGTATAAAAGTAGAGAAGTCTTGCGACAAATGTACATGGTGCTGGTGAAACCACACCTAGAGTACTGTGTACAGTTTTGGTCTCCTTATTTAAGGAGGGGTATACATGCATTGGAGGCAGTTCAGAGAAGGTTCATTGGATTAATTCCTGTGATGAAGGTGTTGTCTCATGAGGAAAGTTGAGCAGGTTGGACCGATACTCATTGGAGTTGAGAAAAATGAAAGGAGAACGTATTGAGACATATAAGATTCTGAGGGAGCTTGACAGGGTAGATGCTGAGAGGATGTTTTCTCTCGTGGTGGAATCTAGAACTAGGGGACACAGTTTCAGATTTAGGGGGTTTTCATTTAAGAAGGAATTTCTTCTCTCAGAGGGTCATTAATCTTTGGAATTCTTTACCGCAGAGAGCAGTGGAGGCTGGGTCATTGAATGGCTTCAAGATTTTTATCTACAAGAGAGCCAAGGGTTATGTGGGCAGGCAAGAAAGTGGGGTTGAGGTCATGATCAGGTCAGCCATGATCCTATTGAATGGCGGAGCAAGCTCGAGGGGCCAAATGGCCTACTCCTGCTACTAGTTCATCTGATCTTATGTTCGTATGACCTCATTGCAGCTTGGTCCAAACAGAGATGAAAGACTGGAATTCCAGAGGAGAGGTGAGAGTGATTGCCCTTGAGTGAGTGTGGCATCAAGGATCCCGAGCAAAATTGAAGTCAATGGGAATCAGGGGGAAACTCTCCACTTGTTGAAGTCATACCTCGCACAAAACAAGATGTTGTGGTTAGTGGAGGCCAATCATCTCAGCCCAGGACATTGCCTCAGGAGTTTCTCAGGGTAGTGTCGCAGACCCAAACATCCCAGCTGTTTCATTGACGACTTTCTCTTCAACATCAGTCAGAAGTGGGAATGTTAGATGATGACTCACAACTCTTCAGATACTGAAGCAGTCTGTGCCTGCAAGCAGCAAGACCTGAACAACATTCAGGCTTGAGCTGATAAGTGACAAGCAACCTTCTGGCCACACAAGTGCCAAGCAGTGAACATCTCCAATGAGAGAGAAAAAAAATCTACCTTTGGATATTCAGAAGCATTATCATCGTTAAATCCCCCACCATCAACATCTTGACCAGAAACGTAACTGGACCAGTCACATCTATGCTGTGGCTATAAGCGCAGGTCAGAGATTACGAATTCTGCAGCAAGTATCTCACCTCCTGACACCCCAAATCCTGTCCACCATCTACAAGGCACAAGTCAGGAGTGTGATGGAATACATCCCACTCAACAACACTC
Organism: Heterodontus francisci; assembly: GCF_036365525.1. Lineage (NCBI taxonomy): Eukaryota > Metazoa > Chordata > Chondrichthyes > Heterodontiformes > Heterodontidae > Heterodontus > Heterodontus francisci. The sequence goes on from NW_027141175.1 coordinate 4,165,748, forward strand.
AAGAAGCTCAACACCATCCAGGACAAAGCAGCACACTTGATCGGCACCTAACCCGCCACCTTAAACATTCAATCCCTCCACAACCAGTAAACAGCGGCTGCAGTGTGTACCATCTCCATATGCACTGCAGCAACTCGCCAAGTATCCTTCAACAGCACCTTCCAAACTCGTGACCACTATCACCTCGAAGGACAAGGGCAGCAGATGCATGGGAACTCACTACCTGCAGGTTCCCCTCCAAGTCACTCACCATCCTGACTTGGAACGATATCGCCATTTCTTCACTGTTGTTGGGTCACAATCCTGGAACTCCCTCCCCAATAGCACTGTGGGTGTTCCTGCACCATATGGACTGCATCAGTTCAAGAAGGCAGCTCTCCACCACTTTCTCAACGGCAATAGGAATGGGGAATAAATGCTCGCCTTATCAGCGATACTCACACCCAAGAATGAATAAAAACCAAATCACTCTCCACAGATTCCCCACAATCTGGGCTTGGACATTTACTTCAGGAGCACAGAGCTTTATATCACTGCAACATGAGTTCCAATCTTCATATTCTGTTCACTTTTTACATTATTTTCTACCAGTCCACTAGCTTTTATTAATTCAGTATTCGGGTCTCTGCTCCTCCGCCGTTTCTAACATCTCACCTCTTCCAAAAAAACACTCTGATCTATCTTTCGTAGGTCCTAGATGACCCCTCATTTCAAACTCCATCTGCCAAAGCATTGCTCACTCAATTAATCTATCAAGAAGATATGAAAATAAATTTCTTGCCAAAGGATAATTTTCTGCATCTGCTCCCTCGCCATTTGCTTTTCCCATTTGTCTTTCACTTGGTGCAAAGCCAGAGAAAGTAAAGATGGAAGGAAGGAGGGGAAGAAAAATCCTGCTCCGTTTCGTGATCCCTATTTGATCTTCATTCCAGTGCAGTTTGGGTGAAGAATTCCAATTGTCTGTCTCAATTTTAATAAAGTATAACCAATTCTGGAATCACTGTCTGGACACAGACAAAAACGGGTTTTGAGGCTGACTTGACACATAAACTCCCCCAAAAATAAATAGTTCATAAACTAGCAACAAGTATGGGATTTGAACCCACGCATGCAAAGCTCAATGGATTAGCAGTCCATCGCCTTAACCTCTCAGCCACCTTGTCAGTTGCATAAGCATGGCTGTCACCTTCAGCACAGCTTCTAGCTGTGCAGCGAGCTGTGTCATGATGGAAATATATCTTCTGCAAGTAAATGAAGTTGGGAATGGAGCGGTGTGAAACATTTTCAGACCATGTCCAACACATTTCTACTCAGTGTGAAAACCCACCACGGAAAGACTGGAACATACAATCATTTCATCACATCATGATTAACATCACTCAGACACCTGAACCATGAGGTCACTGACGAAGTCATGATGACCGAATTTCTCATGAAATGACAACTGAACGAACTGACTGGAAGAATTGCTTTAACTCCACATGATCAGAGAGACACAGCCTCAGACCAACTTGTCGTGTGGTGTAAACAGATATCACTGCTTCTGATCTTCACCAGAACAGAGAGTGAGCTGTAACATTGATCATCAAACAGACTGTGAGAGAATACAACAGAATAAAACACATGGAGAGACACTGTGGAATAACAAATAGATTTGATTGGAATGTTGAATTCTGGTTGGAATGGATAAAACACCAGAAACAGCAGATTAAAGTGGGATTCTCATCATTATATTGATCTGGGACAGAAAAGAGAAACTGATGGAAAGAAGAGAAGAAGGAAGAAAAGAAAGGATGGAACAGTTCCATTTTTTCAGTTTTTTCACTCGCCCATCAAAGCTGATAAAAAAAGTTGCAAATAACAGAGAATTTCACCAAAAAGGGAGATTAAATGTTGCTGAAACCTTGGATCGAAGGATGCCCCAACAGATCACCTGTTTAACTGTCTCCTCACGGGGGGATTTCAATCAGTGAGCAATATTATTCTCTACTTTTTTTGTTAATTGGTCCCAGAACTGTCACTTGGAATTAATATCTGTGTTCTGACTCCTGAATAATAAAATTGTGAGTTTCTCGATATTTTCTGGACACAGTTCCTGCTGAAAGAACTAAGAACTCTTTCTAATTTACACAGTACTATATACACACTCATCAAGCCTGCTAAGCTAGCATCCTTGGTGCTGCTCTCTCTTCTCCCAAACCTCATCTCATGTGACTGTTACATCATCACTCTGACAGTGGGAGGGGTTGATCCCACTATCTTCAGCATTAACCCTTCACATCCTTCTGCCACACTGTCCAAAAAAAATGGGTGGAGGGAACTTCCTTCATTTATCAAAGCACCAACAGCAGCACAGTGGCGCAATGGTTAGCACCACAGCCTCACAGCTCCAGTGACCAGGATTCAGTTCTGGGTACTGCCTGTGTGGGGTTTGCAAGTTCTCCCTGTGTCTGTGTGGGTTTCCGCCGGGTGCTCTGGTTTCCTCCCACCTCCAAAAGACTTGCAGGTTGATAGGTAAATTGGCCATTGTAAATTGTCCCCAGTGTAGGTACGTGGTTGGAGAATGGTGGGGATGTGGTAGAGAATTTGGGATTAATGTAGGATTAGTATAAATGGGTGGTTGCTGGTTGGCACAGACTCGGTGGGCCGAAGGGCCTGTTTCAGTGCTGTATCTCTAAATAAGAAAAGTAAAATAAAAGCTACCAGTCGTAAATCAACTCAAACCCATTAGAGAGATAGAGGGAGACTGTCAGAGAACTTCCTGCATCCAGTCCTGACCCTGTCACACTCAGCAGCTTCTCACCCAGACCCCACTCTCATCAACACTGAACATTGTTACCGAGACCCTTCAAATACTGTTTATAAAAGGTCGAAAAATTCAAACTTCATCACAGCTAGATTGAATAGAACAAAGTTTAATATCTTCTCGTCGTCACTCGGTAACCACATGAGACAGTCCTTAAATCAGTAGCATAAATTATCAGCTGTAAGAATGTTTGTCATTGGGTTGAATCATTTCTGTGTGAGGAATGTTCCAGCATCATAAACCAGGGGAACGTGTTGACTGAGCTGTGTCTTCATCTCTTCTGGACAGTTCACCCTTCATTCTGCTCTGATTCACTTTCCCAAAGCGAATCTACAGATTCTCAAATCTGGAGACTGGGTTTTCTTATTTGGTTCCTGTTGATTTTTCTAAGTCCTGAATGATAATATATTCCAACCTCGGATCAACCTTGCCCTGTGTCCCAGTCTCAGTTAAAAGCGACAAATAACGTCACCAACATTCTGAAACATACAACACGGTCACATTCTGCTTCAGTGAGATGAATGCTGAGGCAGTTTCCGTGTCGAATGCGATTGTGAACAAATTTCTCTCAAGGAACTTGTAAGTGATCAAGTATTTGCACTGAATTTCTGTGCAAGAAGGGACAGTTTCAAACAACCATTCCCAAATCACTTCCTTCACAAAGACAAAGATTGTGCTGTCTTAACGTGTGAATCAACTTCACAAACAAATTTGAACTCGAAGTTCAGGAGAAGACAGAGATGTGAATGAATGACAGTGTAATCTTTAAATCATAATTTTCCGTTTCTTTGTTGAAGTGAGGCTCAACCCGAATCCACTAGAGATCGCGGAAAGCTACAAACTTGGATCCAGAAATCAGAAAAGTAGTGAAACAGTTGGTGAGTGCATTGTGACACTGAAGAATTTATCACCACATTGCAACATTGGCACATTCTTAGACCGTACATTATGAGACAGATTTGTGCTTATATTGGTGGATGAGGAAAGATACCAAACACACAAAATCCCAAATTGAGCTCGTGTGTAAGATTGCTCTTTCCACGGAGATAGCATCAAAGAATGCTCGTGAATTTCGTCCTATGCCAGTGACAGTAACACACTTCAGAGGAACTTAAACACACTGGTAAAATGGGCTTTCACACAACAGATAAAATTTTACACAGAGAATTGTGAAGTGATACAGTTTGGGAGGAAGAATGAGACAATGTACATCAATCTTTTTTGATCAAGGTTTGAAAAGGTTGCTAAGAGCAAACAGGACACTTGGCTTTATTAATAGAGGCATAGAGTAAAAGCAAATAAGTTATGCTAAAAATTTATAAAACACTGGGGCTGAATGCCTACTCCTGCACCTCCACAGAAAGCTTCCACTCCAGGCTCGGTCACCCTCTTCATGATCACTCTCCATACATCCCGTCACTCCACACATGGATATCTCCCTCAGGATCAGATCACAGCTCCACAGTCCTGCCACATCCAGTCGTGAATGGCGGTGGATAATTAAATAACTAACAAGATGAGGAGGCTCCAAAAACATTCACATCCTCAATGATGGTGGTGCTGAGCACGTCAGTGCAAAAGATGAAGCTGAAGCATTTGCAACCATCTTCAGTCAGAAAAATTAAGTGGATTTGATCTGTGCTAATTTCAGCTCTTCATGCTCGCTGGTGCCTTGGTTCTCTGGTGCTAATTTCAGAGTAAATCATGCAGCTTGACAATTGGAGCCAAAGAAAAAGACACAGGAGAGGTTGAAAGTACCAAAACCTGGTATTGAACCAAGAACTGTTGAACTGTTAGTACAGCACGAACTCCACAAAGCTCTTTCAACAACACACTGAAGCCACCATTCTGTCACTGCTTTGGAAGACAATATATACATTAAAGTGTTCGTAAAAAGTTACAGAACACAACATGTGAGTAATATTCCCCATTGTTTTCTTAGTACTGATGGACTGTGAAGTGGGAGACAGCCAGAAGTCCCACTGTGCCACACTGACCCTGAGTTGTGAGTGAAATGAGATAAAGTTCAATCTTTAGCAGAGAGATTCTGGAGAGAGGTATGAGTCCTGAATCAAGGAAAGACTTTCTGACACAATAAAAGCAAAATACTGCAGATGCTGGAAAGCCGAAATAAAAACAAAAAGTGCTGGAAATACTCAATAGCTCTGGCAGCATCTGTGGTGAGAGAAACGGAGTTAACGTTTCTGGTCTGTGACCTTTCATCAGAACTGACACAGGTTAGAAAAGAATTAGGTTTTAAACAAGTGAAGGGGAGGGGCATGTGGGAGAGAACAAAGGGGAATTTGTTTGATAGTGCAGAGGGCAGGAGAGATTAAATAACAAAGCTGTCCTGGGACAAAGGCAAAGAGTGTGTTAATGCTTGTGGTTGCCTGACACCAGTCATGCTCTGATGTTATTGAACACAATGTTCAATCCACAAGGCTGTAGAGTGCCGAATCAAAAGGTCAGGTGCTGCTCCTCAAGCTTGGGTTGATTTTCACTGGAACACTGGAACACTGGAACAGGCCAAAGACAGAAATGTTGACATGAGAGCAGGGGGGAGTGTTGAAATGGCAAGCAACCAGAAGCTCAGGATCATGCTTTTGGCCTGAACAGAGGTGTTCCACCTAATCTGCGTTTGGTCTCCCCAGTTTAGAGGAGACCGCATTGTGAGCAGTGAATACAGTATACATAATTGAAAGAAGTACAAGTAAATCGCTGCTTTACCTAAAAGGAGTGTTTGGGGCTTTAGATAATGAGCAGAGAGGAGGGAAAAGGGCAAGTATTATTTCCCCTGCGATTGCATGGGAAGGTGCCTTGGGAAGGGGACAAGGTATCGGGGGTAATGGAGGAGTGGACCAGGGTGTCGCGGAGGGAACAATCCCTTCAGAATGTTGACAGGGGAGGGGAGGATGCGTTTGGTGGTGGCATCACGCTGGAGGTGGCGGAAATGGTGGAGGATGATCCTTTGGATGTGGAGGCAGGTGGGGTGGAAAGTGAGGACAAGGGGAACCCTGTCGCAGTTCTGGGAGGGAGGGGAAGGGGGAAGGCAGAGGTTGAGAGTCCTGTCAACTACACTGGGAGGGGGGCGGGGGGGGAGTAGTTGAAATCTGGTGATGTTGTTGAATTTAATTTCAAACACTCCTTGAACTCTCTGCTGATGAAGACTGAAAAACGGAAGAACAACCACACAACAAGGGTCTCAAATCCAAGACCCTGAGATTAAAAGTCTCATGCTCTACCAACTGAGCTAACAAGGCCTGAAACAGTACTTCTCCTCTGCCTGTTATTGGACAGATGCAGCTGTTGGCTCCTCCCAAAGGGCAGGAATTTGTTCCACCAACCATGAAGCAGTTTCCTATCAATTCCCCAGATTATCAGTAAATCCACTTCCAGAAGCCCCAAAGTGTGATATATTCCTCTCACTCATCAATAATAAAACTGAAATCTTTTTACCTTCCAAATGCTGCCATCTATTTTGTCAGTATTTATTTCTCTCTCCTTTTTATTTAGTTCATGCATTTCTTCAGAATTTTTTTTTCAATTATATCTGAGGGAAGAAATGAACAGATCTGGCAGCTCAAAACTGGGCATCCATGAGGCACTGTGGGCCATCAGCAGCAGCAGAATTGTATTTAAACACAATATGTTACCTCATGGCCTGACATATCCCTCACTCTACCATTACCATCAAGCCAAGGGAGCAATAGTGGTTCAATGAAGTGTGCAGGAGGGCATGTCAGGAGCAGCACCAAGCAGACCTAAAAATGAGTGAAGCTACAACACAGGATTACTTGCATGTCAAATAGCGGAAGCAGCATGCAATAGACAAAGCTGAGTGATCTCACAACCAACAGATCAGATCAAAGCTCTGCAGTCCTGCCACATCCAGTCCTGAATGGTGGTGGATAATTAAACAATTAACAGGAGGACGAGGCTCCACAAATATCCCCATCATTAATGATAAGGGAGACCAGTATATCAGTGCAAAATACAAGGTTGAATCATTTGCAACCATCTTCAGCCAGAACTGCCAAGTAGATGATCAATCTCGGCCTCCTCCTGAGGTCCCCAGCATCACAGGTGCCAATCTTCAGCTAAATCCACTTCACTCCACATGATATCAAGAAATGGCTGAAGGCTCTGGATACTGACAACATCCTGGCTGCAGTGCTGAAGACTTGTGCTCCAGAACTAGCCACACTGCCCGCCAAGCTACAACACTGGCATCTACCCAGCAATGTAGAAAATTTCCCAGGTATGTTCTGTGTACAAAAGGCAGGACAAATCCAACCCGGTCAATTCCTGCCCGATCAGCCTCCTCTTGATCATCAGTAAAGTGATGGAAGGTGTCTTTGACAGTGCCATCAAGCAGCACTTACACAGTCATAACCTACTCACCAATGCTCATTTTGGGTTCTGCCAGGGCCACTTAGTTCCTGACCTCATTATGGCCTTGGCCCAAATATGGACAGAAGAGCTGAATTCAGGAGGTGAGGTGAGGTGACAGTGACTGCTCTTGCCAAGGGCATCAAGGAGCCCTTGCAAAATTGAAGTCAATGGCAATCAAGGAGAAAAATCACCACTGGTTGGAGTCATACCTTGCGCAAAGGAATATGGTGCTGGTTGTTGGTGGCCAATCATCTCAGTACCAGACATCGCTCAGGGTAGTGTCCTTGGTCCCAACCATCTTCAGTTGCTTCATCAATAAACTTTCTTCCATCATAAGGTCAGAAGTGGAAATGTTCACCGATGATTGCAAAATGTTCAGTTGCATTAGTAACTCCTCAGATACTGAAGCAGTCCGTGTCCACATGTAGAGAGACCTGGGCAAGATTGGGCTTGGACTGATAAGTGGCAAGTCACATGCACGCCACAAAAATGCCAGGCAATGACCATTTCCAACACGAGTGAATCTAACCATCTTCCCTTGACAGTCAATGACATTACCATTGCTGAATCCTTCACTATCAACATCCGGGGGGTTACCAATGAGCAGAAACTGAATTGGATCAGTCATATAAATACCGTAGCTACAAGAGCAGGTCAGAGGCTGGGAATTCTGCTGCAAGTAACTCACCTCCTGTCCACCATCTACAAGGCACAAGTCAGGAGTGTGATGCAATAGTCCCCACTTGCCTGGATGAGTGGAGCTCCAACAACACCAAAGAAACTCAACATCATCCAGGACAAAGCAGATCATTTGATCAGCACTCCATTCACTACTTTAAATATTCACTTCCTGCACCACCAGTGAACAGTGGCAGCAGTGTGTACCATCTACAAGATGCACTGCAGCAACTCACCAAGCCTCCTTCGACAGCACCTTCCAAACCCCCAATCTCGACCACCTAGAAGGACATTGGATCAATGGGAACACCACCATCTGCAAGCTCCCCTCCAAGTTATACACTGTCCTGACTGGGAATTATATCACCATTCCTTCACTGTCACTGGATCAAAATCTTGGAACTCACTTCCTAACAGCATTGTGGGTTTACGAACAACACATGGACTTCAGCAGCTCCAAAAAGGCGACTCACCACCACCTTCTCAAGGGCAATTAAGGATGGTCAATAAAGGCTGCGTTTGCTGACAACGCAACCACTAGGTGGCACAACTCGCTTTCTCCTCCTTTTTGCCGTTTGGATTTTTGCCGGGTGCTCCGGTTTCCTGCCTTGCAGGTGATAGGTAAATTGGCTGTTGTAAATTGCTGTTGATTTTTCAAAGATAAGGTTAATCAAGTCTTTCTTTATGAAATCCATGCTGACTGTGTTTTATTATTTTTCATTTCCATCTGTATTTTCTACTTTGGAGGATTACAGGATATTATCATTTTTTTTATTCATTCATGGGGGGTGGGTGTCGCTGGCTAGGCCAGCATTTATTATCCATCCCTAATTGCCTTGAGAGGTGGTGCTGAGCTGCCTTCTTGAACCACTGCAGTCCATGTGCTGCTGTTATGAACAGAGTTCCAGGATTTTGACCCAGCAACAGTGAAGGAACGGTGATACAGTTACAATTCAGGATGGTGTGTGGCTTGGAGGGGAACTTGCAGGTTGTGGTGTTCCCATGCATCTGCTGCCCTTGTCCTTCGAGGTGATAAAGGTCATGGGTTTGGAAGGTGCTGTCTCAGGAGCCTTGGCACATTGCTGCAGTGCATCTTGTGGATGGTACACACTGCTGCCACTGTGTGCCAGTGATGGAGGGCATGAATGTTGTAAATGGGGTGCCAATCAAGCGGGCTGCTTTGTCCTGTTGAGTTTCTTGAGTATTGTTGGAGCTGCACCCAGCCAGACAAGTGGAGAGTATTCCATCACACTCCTGACTTGTGGTCAGGCTTTGGGGAGTCAGGAGGTGAGTTACTTGCCGCAGGATTCCAAGTCTCTGACCTGCTCTTGTAGCCATAATATTTATATGGCTACTGCAGTTCAGTTTCTGTTCAATGGTAACCCCCAGGTTGTTGATAGTGGGGGATTCAGCGATGGTAATGCCATTGTATGTCAAAGGGAGATGGTTAGATTCTCTCTTGTTTGGGATGGTCATCGTCTGGCAGTTGTGTGGTGGGAATCTTATACATCTTTATTGTAGAGTACTCTATTGTACTGTTGAGTGACTACACTTGAAAAGTCATGAAATGAAAGTCTTGCTTTTTACATTGTTATCAGTGTCATTGTGATCAAAAGATAGGATTCATGAGCACAAAGTATAAATCAATTTTGATTAAAATAATGTAAAAGCATCTATATTTTTGCACTGTACTTAATAATCTCCATTTTCCTATTCTTACCAAGTACAATGTCTTTGACCCTGAAATTGATTCCACAATCTCAGTCCCTCAGACAATTTCAGCTCAGTTCTGATGAAAGGTCACAGATCTGAAACGTTAACTCTGTCTCTCTCTCCACAGATGCTGCCAGACCTGCTGAATATTTGCAGCATTTTCTGTTTTTATTTCAGATTTCCAGTATCTGCAGTATTTTGCTTCTGTGTTACTTTGAAAGTTAAAACTGGCCCACCTGTCGACAATTCACACTGGGGTCTCCCATGAAATGATTCTGTATAATGTTGATGTAATGAATACAGACTCCGAGCACAAAGGTTCCTGTGGGGAATTGGGGATATGAAAAACAGCAGACTCTGCAGGAATTTCCACTGGGAGCACAAATTCACAAAATCTACCTTTTATATATGAATTCATTTTGATTGTCCTTCTGGAAAATCATTTTGAAACAATTTAAACATCAACCCACAGCTCCATGACTGTGTCAATTATGAGGTCATCCTCTGACAGGTCATGTGACAGCTGGAGCCGCAAGACATCAGAACCAAATTTGTGACTGGATTAAAACCCGGAATCCTGTCCCAATGGCTTTTCAAATAAAGCTGTTGCTGTTTGATAACACAGCAGTTAAACTTTCTGCCTGACCATGAGGGGAGCTGGGGAGAAATTTACAAAACTAAATCCTTTTACAAAATAGTTCAAGAACCATTCACTGAGAAATCATGTGAGGATTCATCTGCAGTAGAGAAACAAGCAGAATACAGAAAGTACAGAGCAGAGCTGAAAAAGGAAATGAGATCAGCAAGATGTATGAGAAAAGATTAGCAGGTCACATAACTGGGAACACTGAAGTCTTTTACCAAACATATGGACAGTCAATGAAAGGGTGGGTCAATTAGGAGATCCTGTGGAGGCAGAGGGTGTGGCTGAAGTACTAATTAAGTACATTTCATCTGTCATCACAAAACAAACGGATGCTGCAAATGTCACAGTAAAGGAGGAGGAAGTGGAGAATTTGGAGGGGATGAAAATAGATAAAGAGGAGACAATTACAAGGTTAGCAGTGCTCACAGTAGAAAGGTCACCCGGTCTGGATGGGCTGCATCCTGGGTTGCTGAGGGAAGTCAGGGTGGAAATAGCGGAGACTCGAACCACAATCTTTCAATCCTCCTTGAATATGGGAATGATGCCAGAGGACTGGAGGATGGAGGTAAGCTTGGGTAGTTCGATCTTAGTTTAACTTGACCATTTTTATAATGTATCCATTGTCATATAACAACGTTACGAAAGCCATTTTATAATGAACACATGACCAAAGGAACCATTTTGTGTTCAATACTAACGTTTGTATCCTGCATAATTAATGAGTAGCTACCCATCATGAAACAGATGCTTGTAAAAGTAATGAACCTTGATTGAGTTATAATTAATGAATCAATAAACATTTTAGAGAGAATGGGTTTTCATTTAAAGTTTGTTCAATCTAATTACTGTGAGTTTCTGTGTCTTTGTGGGAAAGGGCAGTTTCAGCTAAATTTATTCAAACAATGGACCTTTCTAGGACACCTGATAAAACCCATGGTCTGGTACATCGTGACCTTCAAGAGTCTCGATTTAATGAATAGGAAACTTGTTTCAGATCAGATTGGGAGACAGTGTGAAACCACTCCATTGTACTCATGTCTGAGATTCTGAGGACAGGTGACTGTTCGTGGAAGACATCATTAAGAACTAATTAAATGTACCTAGCAACAGCTGGGACCAATTATTATTTTACATGGTGGTGTGATGGCCATCCAGGGGTTAAAAGTAGGGATCTTGTAAGGTTTCAGTGTGCAGGAACACTAGAAGATCTCAGGGGTAAAGGCTCAGATCATCAACCAAGTTCTCCACCTGATGAGGGATCTAGACTGGACAAAGAGGACCGTGACACTCTGAGACCAAGCTCGACCAGTCCCCAGAGCTGTAAAGTTATATTCCCCAAGTTTGTTAAGTATAATTTTACTTTCAATTATTAAGTACTATTTTACTCTCAATAAAAGTTCTGGACTTATTAATCAAGTATCCTGTTGCTTTAATTGGTTCATGTCATTCCCAAAGTGATTGTCTGCAATAGACTTTCCAGAATTAAAAGATAAGTCTGCAAGGGTTGTGAATATTACAGCCCTGTTTAAAAAGAGAGATAAACCCAGGAACTACAGACCAATTAGTCTAATGTCGGTGGTGGGGAAACTTTTAGAGACAATTATCCAGGAGGAAATTAACTGTCACTTGGTAGAACATGGGCTAATAAACGACAGCCAGTACAGATTGGTTAACAGAAGATTGTGTCTGAAATAATTAATGAATTAATTTCTTTGATGAAGTTTCAGAGAGAGTTGACGAGGGTGGTGAGGTTGATGGTACGTGTCTGGACATCAAAATTGTGTTTGAAAAGGTACCATAAACTAGACTTGGGGCAGCACAATGGCACAGTAGTTGGCACTGCAACCTCACAGCTCTCGCAACCCAGGTTCAGTTCTGGGTGCTGCCTGTGCAGAGTTTGCAAGTTCTCCCTGTGACTGGGTGTGTTTCTGCTGGGTGCTCCGGTTTCCTCCCACAAGCAAAGACTGCAGGTTGATAGGTAAATTGGCTGTTGTAAATTGCTCCTAGTGTAGGTAAGAGAATGGTGGGGATGTGGTAGGGAATATGGGATTGGTGTAGGATTACTAAAAATGTGTGGTGGTTTGTCAGCACAGACTCAGTGGGCCGGATGGCCTGTTTCAGTTTTGCATCTCTCTATGACTTGTTAACAAAATTCAAACAGAAGGGATTAAAGGGGCAGTGGCAGTGTGGATCCAAAATTGGCTGCAGGGTAAAAAGTAGGGTGAATGCTTGTTTTTCAGAATGGAGGGAGTTATACAGTAATGTCCTTGTTGTTGCAATATGTTCAATGTCAGACCCCGAGCTGTCCGAGGGATGGGGCAATTTGTGACGTTCCTGTGGTTGCAATATTTGCAGTGTCTGACCTTGATCTGTCACAGGGACGTGGCATTTCTGAGGTCCCTGTGGGGTGCTGTTTGTTTGGTGTATCACACTGACCTGTCCCAGAGAGCGGGAAGGTTGTGATGTCCTTGTGTGTTGCAATCTGTTCAGTGCCTGACTCTGATCTGTACCAGGGATGGGGCAGTGTGTGATATCCTTGTGCATGTCATACAGGCCCACTGGTGTGTGGTTCCATCCTGATGCCAAGAAACAGAGCCCCATCTCTGGGCAAAAGGTCTCACTTCTCAATGGGTGTCTCGAGAAGACACAGTGGCGCAGTGGTTAGCACCGCAGCCTCACACCTCCAGTGACCCGCGTTCGATTCTGGGTACTACCTGTGCGGAGTTTGCAAGTTCTCCCTGTGACCGCGTGGGTTTTCGCTGGGTGCTCCGGTTTCCTCCCACAGCCAAAGACTTGCAGGTTGATAGGTAAATTGGCCATTGTAAATTGCCCCTAGTGTAGGTAGGTGGTAGGGGAATTGAGGGGATGTGGTAGGAATATGGGATTAATGTAGGATTAATATAAATGGGTGGTTGATGGTCGGTACAGACTCGGTGGGCTGGAAGGGCCTGCTTCGGTACTGAATCTCTAAATAAATAAATAAGAAGGCTGAGGGAGTAAACCTGGACAGTATATCCGGAGTGGAGTCCTGGAGGCGGTTACCTGTGACTTATCAGGCAGTTTTCCAGCAACTCCTACATCAGAGCTGGTAACAAACAGTACTGGTTTTTCCTTTCCTTTGGACAATACGAGCAATGCTGAGAGGGGGTCCTGATGCTCAGGGTCTCCATACTGTTTGCCCAGGCCTGTGCCCCAGAGAGGACACTCCAGCTTCGTGGTTAAACATGAGCACAACCCGGGAATAAACAGTTACTGATTATAAGCTCTCATTCAATTGGTGTAGAGTATGAGCGCTAGGGGTTACTTCGGACAATGGGAGAGCTGTTAGTGTCTCATTGGATAGCTACCATTCACTCCAAGCTGGGCAGCCCCCAGTCAGTTAGGTGCTGTGAAGCCATGACCTGCTTGCTTCAATGGGTGCTTGGAGCTTAGAGAGTCATCTCTCAACAGGCGCATTGATAATCTATGCACCAAGAAAAACAAACTCAACACAGAAGACACCAGTCCTTCGCATCACAAGCTGGAATGTGAGGACCATGTGTCCTGGCCTTACCGACAACCTTCTGCAGGTTGATGACACACACAAGACAGCTGTGACCGACAAGGAACTCACAAGACTCAATGTGGACATTGCTGTGCTGCAAGAAACTAGACTCGTTCAAAGTGGATCCCTCAAAGAGAAACACTACACCTTCTTCTGGCAGGGGAAAGCCCAAGAGGCAACTCATGAGCATGGAGTGGGTTTCACAGTAAAATACACGCTACTTGAGATGAGTGAACCACCCACAGTAGGCTCAGGGAGACTTCTTACCCTTCACTTGTCAACAAGCGTGGGCCCAGTTAATCTCATGTGCATCTATGTCCCGACACTCACCTCCACCCCAGATGTCAAGGATCAATTCTATGTGACACTTGACACTGCCATCAGTAGAATTCCCAGCACTGAGGGACTGTACCTTCTCGGAGACTTCAACACAAGCTTGGATACTGACTACACAGCTTTGCCAATGTGCATAGAGCACCAGGGGATTTGCAAGATGAACAAAAATGTACAGAGGTTGCTGGAGCTATGCTGTCACCATGGATTCTGTGTGATGAACAGCTACTTCCAGGTCAAGCAGTGCCACAAGGTGTCCTGGAGACGTCCGAGATCATGCCATTGGCACCAGCTAGACCTTATCATCACCAGACATACCACCCTCAGCAGTGTCCTCATCACTCGCAGCTATCACAGCGCTGACTGTGACACTGACCACTCCCTGGTGTGTAACAAGGTCAGGCTTCAGCCAAGGAAGCTTCATCCATCCATGAAGTAAGGTCGTCTTCTGATCAACACTTGCCGAACCACTGACCCAGAAAGGACCCAGGAGTTCCTCAACATCCTCGATCAGGCTCTTTCAGACAACAATGCTCAAGGTCTTAGTGCAGTGTCAAAGTGGAATCATCTGCACGCCACCATCTATAACTCTGCACTCACTGTGTATGGGAAAAGAGATGGGAGGAATGCTGACTGGTTTGAGGCTTATCGGACTGAAATGGAGTCAGTTACTGCAACTAAGAGGAGAGCTCTCATGAACTACAAACAAGTCTCCAGCAAACAGCATCTAGACCGTCGATCCTCACAGCGGAGCCGCTCTTCATGCTTCCGTCACAACGGGACCGGGTGGTGACGATTCACCTCTACAACCCCCATGTTCCGGTGGTGGATGTACTCACCTTTCTCGCCAGGTCCGTCGAGGTGGCCGGCAGCAGCACTGATGTCAAGGACCCCTTTGGGATCTGGACCAGCAAGCGGCAGGTCAAGGTGACCTTGAAGGTAGATCCCAGTGGAGCCATCATCCACCCTCCCTCCAGCTTCGCTATCGGGGGAAGTCGAGGCTTCTTGGTCTACGCTGGGCAGCCCAGAGTTTGCCGCACCTGTGGCAAATCTGGTCACATGGCAGCCAACTGCAGCACGGTTGTTTGCAAGAACTGCAAAGAGGAAGGCCATCAGACCAAGGACTGTTAGCAGACTAAGTGTTGCAACTTGTGCGGTGCGGCAGGCCATCTCTACAAGACCTGCCCCAAACGTTGCCTCAGCTATGCTCAGGCGGCAAGGTCCAAGGAGAGGCCGGGAGAAGGTTCGACGAAGGCGTCCGCTGTTCGAAAGGAGACCAGCAACCTTCTCTGCAGTGAGGAACTTCAACCTGAGAAGGAAGGGGAGGCGGCTGAAACCAACGACCCAGCACCTACCCAGCGCCCGGAAACCCCGACTCCACAGACAGAATCAATGGAGGAGGAGGCAGCAGATGGACAAACAGGTCAGTGGCAAGTTGTCCAGAGGAAAACCACAAAGAAAAAACATCCCAAAGCCACCACCCAAACCAGTGGCAAGAGGATGCTCTCTTCTGCATCAGACTGCAACAACTCCTCTTCACTGGACGGGGAAATGCTGGAACGACAGCCCCTTCAAAAGAGGCGGCAGAACTCCGAGATGGATGATAAAGCATCCCAGCCCCCGAGCACTGGAAACTGTGATGGGCCCGGCG
The DNA here is from genome assembly GCF_036365525.1 of Heterodontus francisci. Lineage (NCBI taxonomy): Eukaryota > Metazoa > Chordata > Chondrichthyes > Heterodontiformes > Heterodontidae > Heterodontus > Heterodontus francisci. Next base: position 4,181,511 of record NW_027141175.1, read on the forward strand.
TGCCCCAACCCCAATGCCCCACACGTAACGAAGTGGCCAACGCATCTCAGCTCTGCGACACCGGGAGCAAAGACACGTCTGGCGCACCTGGGCTCCGGGAGACCGGGAGCTGTGATGTTTTCGAGGAGGAACAGATGGAAGCAGCTGAGGACAACCCAATCCTCTCTGCCTACAAGACCCCCCCGATGTCACCCGAGCGGCACAAACCCTGCATGAAAAATCAGGAGGGGTTTTTGAGCCCAACCAACGTGAAACTGCTTGCGCATACGATGGGTATGCAGGAACATCAAACCTTCAGAAAACCTGCAGACGGAGCGCAGCGCAGATACACATGGTCAAGATCGGACGGGTCTGCCCATTCCAGGATTGACTTCCTGTTTGTGTCCCGTGCTGTCACGGTCGGATCCACCGACGTCAAGCCGGTGTTCTTCTCCGACCACTGCCTCTTACTGGCCGACTGTCACTTACAGGACGACCAGCGAGTTGGCAGAGGGACGTGGAAGCTCAATGCGACACTGCTGACCCCAGAGAACGTTGAGGAACTCAAAAGGGATTACAATGGTTGGAGGACCGTGAAACCCCTCTTTGAGTCTCCAGTTCACTGGTGGGAAGCGATTAAGGAGAACATCAAGAGGTTCTTCATCCACAAAGGTGTTCAGAAGGCGAGAGAGAGACAGAGGGAAGTGTCCCGACTCCAGAAAATTATGCAAAATCTACTCCGGTTGCAGTCAATGGGGGTCGAGGTCAAGGAGGACCTCCAAGAGGTGAAGAGCCAGCAGGCCTCGCTCTTTGCCAAGGAGGCCTCCAAGATCATCTTCCGGTCCAGAGTCCGCTCCATCGAGCAGGATGAGACGTGCTCGCGTTACTTCTTCCAAAAGGTACACAGAGAGAGCTCTGTTATCAGCAGCCTGAAGGAAGAAGATGGCTCGGTAACGTCTTCGCAGTCCGACATACTCAGGATCAGCAAATCCTTTTATGCTGGACTGTATGACGCGAAGCCCACAGACAGCAGAGCCTCCCAGTCCTTCCTGTCATCTATCACAGAGGTCCAAGACGACAGCAGGAGGGAGAGACTGGACAAGCCGCTAACTCTGGACGAGCTGATAAAGGCCATAGAGTCTTTCGAGACGAGTAAAACTCCCGGGAGCGACGGCTTACCGGTCGAGTTGTACTCGGCCCTGTGGGACTGGGTCGGCCCGGACCTGCTGGAAGTATACGAGAGTATGCTCCTGGCCGGCAGCATGTCAGAATCCATGAGAAAAGGCATCATCACCCTCATTTACAAGCAGAAGGGGGAGAGGGCAGAAATCAGAAATTGGCGGCCCATCTCACTGCTCAATGTTGATTACAAGATTCTGTCCAAAGTCATAGCCAGTCGAGTCAAGTCTGCTCTGGAGTTGGTGATTCACCCCGATCAGACCTGTACTGTACCCGGCAGGAAGATCTCTGATAGTCTCGCGCTACTCAGGGATACGATCACCTACGTACGGGACAGGAGGGTGGACACCTGCCTCATCAGCCTGGACCAGGAGAAGGCTTTTGACAGGATATCGCACACCTACATGATGGACGTGCTTTCCAAAATGGGGTTTGGGGAGGGAATCTGCAATTGGATCCAACTGCTCTACACAAACATCAGTAGCGCAGTCTCAATCAAAGGGTGGGAATCTGAAAGTTTCCCGATCAAATCTGGAGTCAGACAGGGCTGTCGTCTGTCCGGGGTCTTGTTTGTTTGCTGTATTGAACCCTTTGCTGAGTCTATTAGGAAGGATGCGAGCATAAGAGGGGTGACAATCACAGGCAGCGGAGGCACTCAGGTCAAAACCTCCCTGTACATGGATGACGTCGCCGTTTTCTGCTCGGATCCGCTGTCCGTGCGCAGACTGATGAGCATCTGCGACCAGTTCGAACTGGCCTCGGGAGCCAAAGTTAACCACGGCAAGAGCGAGGCCACGTTCTTTGGGAACTGGGCTGACCGATCCTTTGTCCCCTTCACCGTCAGGTCAGACTACCTGAAGGTGCTGGGGGTATGGTTCGGAAGGGCCGGGGCGTGCACCAAAACATGGGAGGAGCGAGTAGCCAAGGTACGACAAAAGTTGGGCATGTGGGGGCAGCGATCTCTCTCCATTGTGGGTAAGAACCTGGTCATCAGGTGCGAGGCGCTCACGTTGTTGCTCTACGTGGCGCAGGTCTGGCCCAAACCCCACTCCTGCACTGTGGCAGTCACCCGAGCCATTTTCCGCTTCGTCTGGGGATGTAAAATGAACCGGGTCCGGAGGGACACGATGTTCAAATCTCTGGACAAGGGCGGGAAAAATGTACCCAACGCGGCCCTCATCCTGATGACCACCTTCGTGTGCGGCTGCATCAAGCTGTGTGTAGATCCCCAATACGCAAACTCCAAGTGTCACTACGTGCTGAGGTTCTATCTGTCCCCGGTGTTGCGAAGGATGGGCCTGGTCACATTGCCGCGGAACGCTCCGTGCAGTTGGGCGGTGCCGTACCACCTATCCTTCGTGGAGCAGTTTCAGCGGGAAAACACCTTTGACCACCAGTCCATCAGGCAGTGGTCTGCACGGAATGTCCTCAAGGCCCTACGGGAAAAGGAAACGGTGGATCCTGTCGGATGGTTCCCCGAGCAGACCGTCAAAGTCATTTGGCGGAATGCCTCATCACCAGAACTTTCAAACAAGCACCAAGACGTAGCTTGGCTGGTGGTGAGAAGGGCCCCCCCCCGTCCGATCCTTCATGCACACCCGAAGTCTCGCCCCCTCCGCACAGTGCCCCCGCGTTGGCTGTGGTGGGGAAGAGACGGTCGCCCACCTCCTCCTGGAATGTGCCTTTGCAAAGCAGGTGTGGAAAGAGATGCAGTGGTTTTTGTCAAGGTTCATCCCAAGCAGCTCTGTAACACAGGAGTCTGTGCTCTACGGGCTGTTCCCAGGGACGCACACCGAGACAAACATCAACTGCTGCTGGAGGGCTATCAATTCGGTGAAAGACGCCCTTTGGTCTGCCCGAAACTTGCTGGTCTTCCAGCGCAAAGAGTTGTCCACCGCCGAATGTTGCAGACTGGCACATTCCAGGGTCCAGGACTACGTGCTGAGGGACGCACTAAGGCTTGGGGCAGCCGCAGCAAAGGCTCAATGGGGAAAGACCACAGTGTAAGGTTCCCCCACCAAGCTGGACTGAGGGGCTGGATCCATGGGAAACCCCTCGAACTGTATCGTTAATATTCTCAATTGCTGTAAATGTAAAACTGTAATTGACATGACAATTGTGAAACAGAAGGGTTGGGAAGAAACTCATGACAGTATTGAAAGAAACTGATCTCTTTTGCAATGTTTGTATTTTTTGGTGTGGTTTGGAAACTGTTTGGCAATGTAATTTTTACAGATTTTTATGAATAAAGTATATTTTCGAAATAAAAAATAAAAAAACTGCTCAGCACCTCACCAATCAATACTGGTTAAAACTCTGCTGCTGAATCTGGGGATGCTAGAGGGATGTATGAAGGAATTCAGAAAGCAATGGGCCCAGTAGTAACTAAATCAGCACCTTTTGAAGACAAAGACAGGGACGATCATCACTGAACCTAACAAGCAGATGCAAAGGTGAGTGGAGCATTACCTTGAACTCAGCATAACGGAGAACATTGTCATTGAAGTAGCTCTCAGTGCCATTCCAGACTTCCCTGTCATGGAGGAACTGGACAGTGAGCCCTCCATAGTCGAGCTCAACAAGGGCTCAAAACATGCGTGAAGCAAACATTGTCACCTTGTGCAAAATTAAGGGGGATCGCAGTGACTGCAGCAATTATCGGAGCCAGATACTCAGTTCCACTCACCTGCTCGATCCCTTTCCTCCTGCAAGTTCCTTTGCTTCAAGTATCCATCCAATTTCTTTTTCAAATCATTGATTGTCTCTACTTCCACCACACTCGTGGGTCAGGACATTACCACTCACAGCATTAAAAAATTCCACCTCACCCAAGGATGGGAAATATTTACATCTTCTCTATTTAGCTTATTCTCTATCTCTACGAGAATAGAATGGCAGTCAACATGAAAGGGAACCCAAAAATCTTCGGGCAGTATATAAATAATAAGCAGGTAGTAAGCGGTGGAGTGGGCCCCATTAGGGACCAAGATGGTAATATATACTGAGAGCTGCAGGGCAATGTTAATCTAGTTAATAAGTACCTTGTATCAATGATCACTAAGGAAGTGGAATTTGACAAAATATCAGTAGAAGTGGAGAGTGTAGAGGCAACGGAGAGGGTACAAATTGAGAGAGGGAGGTACTGAAAAGGCTGGTTATGCTTCAGGAAGATAAATTACCTGGTCCGGATGGCTTTCATCCCAGATTGCAAAAGGAAATGTGGATGCAGATAACAGAAGGGCTTGCTATAATCTTCCAATCTTCCCTGGATACGGGGGAGGTGTCAGAGGATTAAACAGTGGCAAATGTGACACCCTTATTCAAGAAAGGGTGTAAGGACAGTCCGGTTCACTGCAGGCCAGTTAGATTAACAGCAGTGGTGGGTAAGGTTTTAGAAAGAACAATCAGGGAAAAAAATCAACAGTCACTTGTAGAGGTTTGAGTTAATTAAGGAGAGTGAGCATGGATTTATACATGGGAGTTCATGCTTGACTAATCTAACTGCATGTTTTGATGAACTAACAGAGAAGGTTTATGAAGGGCATGCAGTGGATGTTGTTTATGTGGATTTTAAGAAACGACACATAAAAGGGTGATTAACAACATTGAGGTTCATGGAATAGGAGGGTCAGTGTCCAATTGGATAGAAAATTGGCTTAAGGACAGAAAACAGCAAGTCGTAATAAATGGTTCATTCTCAGACTGGAAGGTTGTCGACAGTGCTGCTCCCCAAGGGTCACTGCTGGAACCACTGCTTTTTATTTGCTACAGATAAATGACTTGGATCTTGGAATATAGAGTAGAATCTCAAAATATGCCGATAACACCAAACGTGGAGAAGTGGCAAACAGTGAGGATGAAATGAACCACCTGCAGATAGGCTAGCAGAATGGGCAGACAGGTGCAGATGGATTTTAATAGTGACGAGTGTGAGGTGATGCATTTTAGCAGAAGGAATAGGGAGAGGCAATATATACTTAATGGCACAGTTCTAAAGAGTGTACAGAAATAGAGGGACCTGTTCACTGTCACGTGAACAGTTACTTCTTCTTGTGTGCTCTCAGATTTGCAACCTTCACTCTACTGGAGTGAGGTGACATCTGCTGGCAGGAAGCAAGAACTGCAATCAAGCAGCAGAAACTCCATGATCTGTCAGGGTGAAAGAAACATTGCAATGTGAGGAAATTTTGAATGGGTTTGATTGGGTTGATGGAGACATGATTCCACTTGTGGTGGAGTCCAAAGCAAAGGCCAGAAATATAAAATTGTCATTAATAAAAGAAATGAGGAATTCATGAAAAATGTAGAAACGTAGTGAATGGTTGGAATGTGGATAGAATAGAAAGTGAGATTGGATGGACGAAGCAGTCTGAAAGGATGGCTGAAACAAAAGGTGAGTGCCGTGAAACGTTAACTGTGTTTCTCTCTCCACAGATGCTGCCAGAGCTTCTGAACATTTCCAACACTTTCTGTTTTTATTTCAGAATTTGCAGGATGTTGCTTTGCTCTGAAAAAAAAATGGATGGTCGGCTTTGGCTGCCAGTGAAATTCCACAGGAGCTAAAAGGAAGTTCTGATATCAGTGGCATGTTGATCTAGGGGTATGATTCTTGCTTAGGGTGAGTGATTAATTAATGTGTGAGAGATCCTGGGTTCAAATCCTGGACAAGCCCTTCTTCTTTGGCATTTTTAGTTTAAGGTCATTGGTTGGTTTCAGCCTTGCAGAAGGCGGAATTGATTTCCATATGGAGCCTGCTTGAGGACCAGAGAGCTGGATTCAAAGAGCTTGATTAACTAAATGTGCAGATAGCCAAGTGGGAATATAAAGTTGTTGCAGTAATTGTGAAATGACCCCAAAAACAACAGGACTGGGTTCTGGACTGGAATGGAATGGAATTCTTCAGTGTTTCTGTTGTTTGGCTTGCATTGACTCATCGATTTTCTTGTTTTTCACTTTGTCGATGCCTTTGAATAATTGTGGATCCTTCTTCAGAGTGTCTTCTTTCACCAGGTAGTTCTGACCTCTGATGATGATGATCGTAATGAGCTTCAACTCACTGATAATTTTGGAACTGAACAGATTTCCTTTGCTTGAGTCTACAACATGGAACTCAGTCTGACATGTGGACCCATGGGAGAATTTGAATGCCACCCCTGCGTTGAAGAATACAGTTGCATCCATCCAATAAGAGAGCGAGTAGAAGTGACAGTTCAGTCAGTCAAACATTAAACTTTTAATTTCAGGGTGGTGAGTTTGAGTGCCATTTTGTTTTTCCCTTTTTTAAGGCTTCATTAGCAGAGAGTACAAGGAGTGTTTGAAATGAAATTCAGCAAAAGTATGAGAAAGTCTCACTTTGATTCGGGACTCTTATCTCTCTGCAGTGTCTCGCTGTGAAAGATTGAACTTCATCTCATTTCATTCCCAGCTCGGGGTCAGTGCGGCTCAGTGGGACTTCTGGCTGTCTCCTGCTTCACAATCCATCAGTGCTGAGAAAGCAATGGGGAATATTATTCATGGCTCTGTAACCAGAGGACACCGATTTAAGGTGAATGGCAAAAGAACCAAAGGCAACATGAGGAAAAACTTCTTTTGCACAGCGAGTGGTTGAGATCTGATGTGCACTGCTTGAGAGTGTGATGGAGGCTGATTCAACCATGGCTTTCAAAATGGTATAAGATAATTATCTGAAGTGGAAAAAATTGCATGTTTTCATGGAAGACATGAGTCTGTGGCATGAGCTGAGTTGCTCGTGCAGAGAAGCAGCACAAGCACAATGAGCTGAATGGCTTCCTTTTGTTCTGTAACTATTCTATGATCTATGATTCTTTTCAGAGTGAAATCAACACTCACATACAAGAAACTGACAGGGACAATGTAAACCCCACACTAACATACCAGCGAATGCTAGGGACAGAGTAAAACCAACTCAGTCCCAGACTAGAAACTGACAGGTACACTGTAAACTTCGCATTACCAGACAAGAAATTGACAGATACAGTGTGAAACCCACAGTCACGTAGCAGCAGCTGGCAGGTAACGTGTAAAAATCTTTCTTTCATATCCCAACTGCATGGTACAAAGGAAATTAGGTACAAACCCAGGCTCACACTTCAAAGACTGAGAGATACAAAGCAAAACACATATTCACCTACAAGTACAGAGACGAAGACACACTCAGAGGAGGTGCAGATTAAAGACACATGCATGTAACAGAAACTGATAGGGATAAAATCAAACCCTTTCTCACTTCTCAGAAACTGATAGATATCGACAAAAGCTGATGCTCACATACAAGTTGTTGAAAGATATATGGTGAAACTCACAGAGCAATAGCAGAAACAAACAGGTACTGAATAATACCCACAGTCACAGACCAAAAACTGAAATATACTGAGTTAAACACCACTTTCTCACACCAGAAGCTCATGGCTACAAAGTGAAGCTGACTCTATCCTCCCAGGCATTGACAGGTGCAAAAGAAAACACTCACGACGATACCAGGTCATGAAATGCACGCAATAAAACCTATCAGCTGAAAGAATAGAATTAATGACAGGTGTGGTACCCAGAATGCTCAGCGGCCTAGAATCCGCCCTATCTGTGACAGGAGTGGGGCGCGCAGGCGCAGTAGAGACAGCTCGGTCAGCAGCTGAAGCTGCGGGTTCGGAGTTGGAGCGGGATATTCACAAAGTGCGAGAAGACTTTGCGGGCTCACACAGCTGGAGCAGGGCCTCAGGCCACAATAACATGGAACACTCCCATCTGTATCACTGCGGATGGCGGTGGTGAAGCTTTTCCCGGTGAGGCTTCCCGAAACCGCGTCCATAAATGGATAAGAATTGGGGACTGGGCAGGGAGCGTCTCTAAATGAATAAAATTTGGGTACTGGTCAGGGAGCGTCTGTAAATGGATAAGAACTGGGGACTGGGCAGGGGGTGTCTATAATTGAATACGAGTTGGAGACTGGGCAGGGAGCGTTTCTAAATGAATAAGATTTGGGGACTGGGCAGGGAGCGTCTATAAATGCTTAAGAATTGGGGATTGGTAAGGGAGCGTTTTTTTATTCGTTCGTGGGATGTGGGCGTCGCTGGCTCGATCTCAGCTCGAGTAATGTGTCCAGTTCTGGGCACCAGGCTTCAGAAAGGACATCAAAGCTTCTGAGACAGTTCAGAGGAGATTTACTAGAATGATACCAGAGATGCGGGGTGTCAGTTCTCTGGACAGGCTGGTGAAGCTGGGATTGTTCTCCTCAGAGTAGAGAATGTTCAGGGAAGATTTAATAGAGGTGTTCAGTATCATGAAGGATTTTCATAGGGTAGAGAGGGAGAAACTGTTTCCACTGTCCTGGGGGTCAGTAACCAGAGGACACAGGTTTAAAATAATTGGCCAAAAATGTCAAGGGGAGGTGAGGAGAGATCTTTTTACCCAGTAACTGATTCGGATTTGGAATGAATTGTCTGACAGGGTGGTGGAAACAGATTCAATTATAACTTTCATAAAGGAATTGGACAAATATTTCAAAGTGAAATTCTCCAGGATTATGGGGAAATAGGCAGGGGGTTGGACTAATTGCATATTTTTGTCAGAGAGTCAGCAGATGCACAATGGGGCTGAATGGCCTCCTTCTGTGCTGCATGATTCTATGAACATAAGAACGAGGAGCCGGAGTCGGCAAGTCAGCCACTCGAGCCTGCTCTGCCATTCAATACAATCATGGCTGATCTCATCACGGCAGTACTTGTTTCTTGCCAGTAGATGTCACCTCACTCCAATACAGTGAAGTTTACAAATCGGAGAGAGACACAACAGGAAATAATTGTTCACATTATATTGAATGTGTGGGATTTAGAAATACTAGGAATGGAGACGAGTTATGACTTGTCTGCTCGATCTCCATAGCCCTGTAAAATTATTTCCTTCAAGTGCCCATTCAAATTCCTTTTGTAATCCTCAATTGTCTCCATTTCCACCGCCCTCGTGGGCAGCGAGTTACAGATCATCACCAATCAGTGTAAAAAAGTTCTTGCGCACATTCCCCCTGTACCTCCTGTCCAAAACCTTCAATCTGTGTCCCCTAGTCCTTGTGCCAATAGTTAACGGGAACAATGTTTCCTTGCCAACTTATTTTAAACTGTCATCGCCTAAAACACATCTATCAATTCTCCCCTCACTCTCCTTTGACACAGGCAGAACAACCCTAGCTTTTCCAACCTAACCTTGTAACTAAAATCCTCCATCCCTGGATCCATTCTGGTGAATTTCCTCTGCATCCTCTCAAGGACCCTCACATGCTTTCTTAGGTGTGGCAAGCAAAACTGGAAGCAACACGCCAACTGGGGCCTAACCAGAGCTTTATAATGGTTCAGCATAACTTCCCTGCTTTGTACTCAATGCCTCTATTTATAAAGCCCAAGATCCCATATGCTTTGCTAACCACTCTCGCAATATGTCTTGCCACCTTCAAAGATTGATGCACATGAACCCCAAGTCCCTCTATTCCAGCACACTCTTTAGAACTGTGCCATTAAGTATATATTGCCTCTCCCTATTCCTTATGCCAAAATACATCACCTCACACTTGTCACTATTAAATTCCATCTGCCACCTGTCTGCCCATTCTGCTAGCCTATCATTGTCCTGTTGCAGGCAGTTCATATCATCCTCACTGTTTGCCACTCCTCCAAGTCTGGTGTCATCGGCATATTTTGAGATTCTACTCTGTATTGCAAGATCCAAGTCACTTACCTTTAGCAAAAAAAGCAGTGGTTCTAGCACTGACCCTTGGGGAACACCACTGTCGACTATCCTCCAGTCTGACCAAGAACCATTTAATAAGACTCGCTGTTTTCTCTCCTTAAACCAATTTTCTATCCAATTGGACACTGACCCTCCTATACCACGAACCTCAATTTTGTTAACCGCCCTTTTATGTGGTACCTTGTCAAACGCTTCCGTAAAATCCATATAAACAACATCCATTGCATTCCCTTCATCAAGCTGCTCTGTTAGTTCATCAAAAAATGCAGTTAGATTTGTCAAGCATGAACTCCCATTTATAAATCCATGCTCACTCTCCTTAATTAACTCGAACCTCTCCAAGTGACTGTTGATTTTTTTTACCCTGATGATTCTTTCTAAAACCTTACCCACCGCTGCTGTTAATCTAACTGGCCTGTAGTTACCCAAACTGTCCTTACACCCTTTCTTGAATAAGGGCGTCGCATTTGCCACTGTTTACTCCTGGCACCTCCCCCGTATCCAGGGAAGATTGTAAGATTATGGCAAACTCTTCCATTATCTGCATCCGCATTTCCTTTCGCAACCTGGGATGTGAGCCATCCAGACCAGGTGATTTATCTACCCTAAGCACAGCCAGCCTTTTTAGTACCTCCCTCTCTCAATTTGTACCCTCTCCATTGCCTCTACTCTCTTCACTTCGACTGATATTTTGTCAAATTCCACTTCCTTAGTGATCACTGATACAAAGTACTCATTAAGTAGATTAACATTGCCCTGCACCTCTAAGCATACATTATCCTCTTTGTTCCTAATCGGCCCGACTCAACCTCTTACTACCCACTTATCATTTACATGATGCTCGAAGATTTTTGGGTTTCCTTTCATATTGTCTGCCAGTCTATTCTCATAGAAATAGAGAATAAGCTAAATATAGAAGGTGTAAGTATTTCCCATCCTTGATGAGGTGGAATTTTTTATGCTGTGGGTAGTAATGTCTTGGCCCACGAGTGTGGTGGAAGCAGAGACAATCAATGATTTGAAAAGGAAATTGGATGGATACCTGAAGGAAAGAAACTTGCAGGAGGAAAGGGATCGAGCTGGTGAGTGGAACTGACTAGATTGCTCCGGGGAGAGCCAGCATGGACATGATAGGCCAAACGACCACCTTCTGTGCTGGAAATGACTCTGTGTTGTTTCTCAAATTCAATCCACTGGTGCTTGGTAAATAATTTCAAAGTAAATTATGCAGCCGGAAAATCAGAACCAAGGCAAGGGACGCATGAGGAAGCAAAATTGCTGAAACCTGGGATTGAACCAGGGACCTTTAGATCTTCAGTCTAACGCTCTCCCAACTGAGCTATTTCAGCCCTACATTAACAGTGGCTTGGTGTCCTTGTTTTGGAAGAAAATACATACATTCAAGTTTTCCAAAAAATTAAAGAACACAACATGTGAGTAATATTCCCCATTGCTTTCTCAGTACTGATGGATTGTGAAGCGGGAGACAGCCAGAAGTGTCACTGAGCCGCACAGACCCCGAGCTGAGAATGAAATGAGATCAAATTCAATCTTTCATCGTGAGATGCTGCTGAGAGGTAAGAGTCCTGAATCAAAGCGAGACTTGCTCATTTCAAACACTCCCTGTACTCTCTGCTCATGAAGCCTTAAAAAAGGGAAAAACAGAATGGCACTCAAACTCACAACCCTGCCATTAAAAGTCTCATATTCGACTGACAGAACTGTCACTTCTACTCGGTGTCATATTGGATGGATGCAACTCCAACGCAGGGGTGGCATTCAAATCCTCCCATGGGTCCACATGTCAGACTGAGTTCCATGTTGTAGACTCAAGCAAATGAAATCTGCTCACTTCCAAAACTATCAGCGAATTGAAGCTGATTTCAATCAACATCATCAGAGGTCAGAACTACCTGGTGAAAGAAGACACTCTGAAGAAGGATCCACAATTATTCAAAGGCATCGACAAAGTGAAAAACAAGAAAATCGATGAGTCAATGCAAGCCAAACAACAGAAACACTGAAGAATTCCATTCCATTCCAGTCCAGAACCCAGTCCTGTTGTTTTTGGACTCAGGTCTCAATTACTGCAACAACTTTATATTCCCACTTGGCTATCTGTACATTTAGTTAATTACAATTTTGTCGACAAGCTCTTTGAATCCAGTTGTCTGGTCCTCAAGCCAGCTCCGTATGGAAGTCAATTCCACCTTCTGCAAGGCTGAAACCAATAGATAACCTTAATCTAAAAATGCCAGCAGACCAGGGCTCGTCCGGGACTTAAACCCCGATCCCTCGCATGTTAATTAACCATACTTCTTAAGCAAGAATCATACCCCTAGACCAACGAGCCACTGACAGGCCAAGTTTTATTCGCTGCTGTGGAATTTCACTGGAACCCCCCAGCCAATCATCCATTTTTTTTCAGATCAAAGCAACATCCTGCAAATGCTGAAATAAAAACAGAGAGTGCTGGAAATGTTCAGCAGCTCTGGCAGCATCTGTGCTGAGAAAAACACGGTTAACGTTTCAGGGCACTCACCTTTTGTTTCAGCCATCCTTTCAGACTGCTTCTGTCCATCCAATCTCACTTTCTATTCTATCCACATTCTAACCATTCACTACGTTACTACATTTTTCATGAATTCCTCATTTCTTTTATTAATGACAATTTTGTATTTCTGGCCTTTGCTTCAGACACCACCACAAGTGGAATCATGTCTCCATCTACCCAATCAAACCACTTCGCTATTTCCTCACATTGCAATCTTTCTTTCACCCTGACAGACAGTGGAGTTTCTGCTGCTAGGTTGCAGTTCTTGCTTCCCGCCAGTAGATGTCACCTCACTCCAATAGAGTGAAGTTTACAAATCTGAGAGAGACACAACAGGAAATAATTGTTCACATTCTAGTGAATGTGTGGGATTTAGAAATACTCGGAGTGGAGACGAGTTATTATTGCACTCTGCTATTACATCTTTTATAATGGACTCCAGCATTTTCCCCACGACTGATGTCAGGCTAACCGGTATATAATTCGCTGTTTTCTTTCTGCCTCTTTTTTTAAATAATGGAGTTGCATTAACTACCGTCCACTCCATTGGAACTGTTCCAGAGTCGATAGAATTTTGAAAAAAGACCAGAAATGCATCTGCTATTTCAAGGGCCACTTCCTTAAGTACTCTGGGATGTAGATTATCAGGCCCTGGGGATTTATCGGCCTTCAATCCCATCAATTTCCCAAACATTCCCCACTAATACTGATTTCATACAGTTCCTCCTTCTCACTAGACCCTATGTTCCCCAACATTTCTGGGAGGTAATTTGTATCCTCCTTTGTGAAGACAGATCCAAAGTATGTATTTAATTGGTCTGCCTTCTTTGTTCCCCATTATAAATTCCCCCGTTTCTGACTGTAAGGGACCCACATTTGTCTTCACTACTCTTTTTCTCTACACATATCTAAAGAAGCTTTTACAGTCAGTTTTTATGTTCTCTGCTAGCTTACTCTCATACTCTATTTCCCCCTTCTTAATCAATCCTTTTGTCCTCCTCTGCTAAATTCCAAACTGCTCACAATCGTCAGGTTTGCTGCTTGTTCTGACCATTTTATATTTCTCCTCCTTGGATCTAATACTTTCCTTAATTTCTTTTGTAAGCCACAGTTGAGCCACCCTTCCTGTTTTACTTTTGCACAGACAGGAATGAACAATTGTTGTAATTCATCCATGCGCTCTTTAAATGCTAGCCATTGCCGATATACTGTCAACCCTTTAAGTAACGTTCCCCAATCTATCATAGCCAACTCCCGCCTCATACCTTCATAGTTTCCTTTGTTTAGATTCAGGACCCGAGTCTCGGAATCAACTCTCTCACTCTCCATCTTCATGAAGAATTTTATCATATTATGGGCGCACTTCCCCAAGGGACCCCACACATCAAGATTGTTAACTAATCCTTTCTCATTACACAATACCCAGTCCAGGATGGCCTGTTCTCTGAAGGTGCTATACACCTCTATCAATTCTCCACTCAATCTCCTTTGAGATAGGCAGAATAATCCTAGCTTTTCCAACCTAACCTTGTAACTAAAATCCCCCAGCCCTTGATCCATTCTGGTAAATCGCCTCTGCGTCCTCGCAAGGACCCTCACATTCTTTCTAAAGTCTGCTGAGCAGAACTGGAAGCAACACTCCAATTGGGGCTTAACCAGAGTTTCATAATGGTTCAGCATAACTTCCCTGCTTTTGTACTCAATGCCTCTATTTATCAAGCCCAAGATCCCATATGCTTTGCGAACCACTCTCGCAATATGTCTTGCCACCTTCAAAGATTGATGCACATGAACCCCAAGTCCCTCTATTCCAGCACACGCTTTAGAACTGTGCCATTAAGTATATATTGCCTCTCCCTATTCCTTATGCCAAAATACATCACCTCACACTTGTCACTATTAAATTCCATCTGCCACCTGTCTGCCCATTCTGCTAGCCTATCACTGTCCTGTTGCAGGCAGTTCATATCATCCTCACTGTTTGCCGCTCCTCCAAGTTTGGTGATGGGATTTCTGTACAGTCAGAGCAGGGAACAGCAGTGAGACCAGTGTTAATGTGCAGCTATGGGAGGGGATTTTTGTACAGTCAGTGCAGGGAACAGCAGTGAGACCTGTGTTAATGTGCAGCTATGAGAGGGGATTTCTGTACAGTCAGGGAATGGAACAGCAGTGAGACAGTGTTAATGTGCAGCTTTGAGAGGGGATTTCTGTACAGTCAGGGAATGAAACAGCAGTGAGACCAGTGTTAATGTGCAGCTATGAGAGGGGACTTTTGTACAGTCAGGGCAGGGAACAGCAGTGAGACCAGTGTTAATGTGCAGCTATGGGAGGGGATTTTTGTACAGTCAGGGCAGGGAACAGCAGTGAGACCAGTGTTAATGTGCAGTTATGAGATTGGATTTCTGTACAGTCAGGGAATGGAACAGCAGTGAGACCAGTGTTAATGTGTAGCTATGAGAGGGGATTTCTGTCCAGTCAGGGAATGAAACAGCAGTGAGACCAGTGTTAATGTGCAGCTATGAGAGGGGATTTCTGTACAGTCAGGGCAGGGAACAGCAGTGAGACCAGTGTTAATGTGCCTCTATGAGAGGGGATTTCTGCACAGTCAGGGAATGAAACAGCAGTGAGACCAGTGTTAATGTGCAGCTATGAGAGGGGATTTATGTACAGTCAGGGCAGGGAACAGCAGTGAGACCAGTGTTAATGTGCAGCTATGAGAGGGGATTTCTGTACCGTCAGGGCAGGGAACAGCAGTGAGACCAGTGTTAATGTGCAGCTATGAGAGGGGATTTCTGTACCGTCAGGGCAGGGAACAGCAGTGAGACCAGTGTTAATGTGCAGTTATGAGAGGGGATTTATGTACCGTCAGGGCAGGGAACAGCAGTGAGACCAGTGTTAATGTGCAGCTATGGGAGGGGATTTTTGTACAGTCAGGGCAGGGAACAGCAGTGAGACCAGTGTTAATGTGTAGCTATGAGAGGGGATTTCTGTACAGTCAGGGAATGAAACAGCAGTGAGACCAGTGTTAATGTGCAGCTATGAGAGGGGATTTCTGTACAGTCAGGGCAGGGAACAGCAGTGAGACCAGTGTTAATGTGCCTCTATGAGAGGGGATTTCTGCACAGTCAGGGAATGAAACAGCAGTGCGACCAGTGTTAATGTGCAGCTATGAGAGGGGATTTCTGTACAGTCATGGAATGAAACAGCAGTGAGACCAGTGTTAAGGTGCAGCTATGAGAGGGGATTTCTGTGCAGTCAGGGAATGAAACAGCAGTGAGACCAGTGTTAATGTGCAGCTATGAGAGGGGATTTCTGCACCATCAGGGCAGGGAAAAGCAGTGAGACCAGTGTTAATGTGCAGCTTTGAGAGGGGATTTCTGTACAGTCAGGGCGGGGAACAGCAGTGAGGGAGAGAAGCTGTCGGTATCTGGGCAGGGTCTGAGTTTATCGAATAGTATCAAGAAAGAGCAATTATATTGGGACTGGGTTGTGTTCTCTCTCACACACAGTCAGTTACTCTCCCTCCCTCTGTCTTGCTCTCTCTCACAGACACATACCCATTTTTTTCTCTCTCTTGTGAACTCTGTCTCATACTCTTTCTCTCTGCCCATTTTCCAGTAGAAATAGAAAGCCTTCTACTATTTTGGAGAATCTGGAGTTGTTCTTCTTTGGGAAGAGAAGGTTGAGATGAGATTTGATAGAGGTGTTCAAAATCATGAAGGGTTTGGACAGAGTAGATAGGGAGATACTATTCTCATTGGCAGAAGTGTCAAGAACCAGAGGGCACAGATTTAAGGTGAAAGGCCAAAGAACCAGAGGCAACATGAGGAAAAACTTTTTTATGCAGCGACTGGTTAGGATCTGGATTGCACTGCCTGACAGTGTGGTGGAGGCAGATTCAATCATGACTTTTGAAAGAGAATTTAATAATTATCTGAAGAAAAGAAAATGCAGGGTTACAGGCAAAGGCGGGGGAGTGTGACTAGCTGGCTTGTTCTTGCAGAGAGCTGGCATGGACACAAAGGGCTGAATGGCCTCCTTCTGTGCTGTAACCTGTCTATGATTCTATGACTCTAAGCCTAGAGATTACCAGTGCCTGTGAGTGTCTCAAATGTCTACAGGTGGTGAACCAGCCCACAAACCAAGGAATGAAGCAGTAATTAAAGTTCAGAAATCCTAAGGTATCAGGATGTGGGAGGGACTATTGCTCTCAGTTTAAAGTACTGATTTCATTAATTGAATATCCTTAGTGTCCCAGCTGAGTGTAATCCTGAGCAATAATTGCCAGCAGGTTTTTGAAGTGACAATTAAATGAGGCCCTGTTGGTGGATGTTAAAGATTCCCCAGCGTTATTGAAAGAATCACAGGGAATTCTCGCACTGTCCTGACCAACATTCCTGACTCAGTAACATCACCTGAAACAGCTGAACACAAAGAACTAACTGAAGGGTCAAAGTTTAAGGGAGAAAAACCAAACCCGTGTCAACTTCACACAGGAACCCATCGACCATCAGAAAACACACTTCATGAGCTGCAATGTCTGATCATTGAGTCACAGGTATCTCCTCCTGCCTGGCTTCGTTCCGTGTGGGAATGGGAATTAGAATGTTTCAGCAACTCATGAAGGTATCCCCGGAGCAGTTGAAACAGCATTCCCCGTGTTTCAATAAGAAATTCTGATCTGAAATGAAGAAAAAACAGAAAATGCTGGTAATACTCAGCAGATCTTTCCATCACAGGACTGATACAAGCTCAATTCTCAATCGAAACAGTGAGAGATCCAAACACTGAGACAGAATATGAACAGAGAGAGAAAAAACAGGTTAACTGTGCTATGAGAGTAAAAGCAGGATATGCTGGAAATACTCAGCAGGTTTTGGCAGCATCTGTGTAGAGAGAGAAGTAGAGTTAACATTTCAAGTCAGTTACCCTTCATCACAGCTGACAAATATTATAAATGAAAAGGTTTTAAGCAAGTAAAGCTGGGGGTGGGGCAAGAGATAACAAAAGAGGTGTTGATTGGACAAGGTCACAGAGAATAACTGACCAGAAGGGCATGGAACAAAGGCGAACAGTGCTGAACAGTGCTCAATGGTGTGCTGAAAGACAAAGCGTTACGACAGAGAAGGTGTGAATTGACTGTAATGCACAAAGCACTCCGAGCACACACATTAAACATTTTTTTAAAACAGAAACAATGGGTAGACACAGTAGAAACAAACTAACCAAACTAAAAAAAACTGAAATAAAATAACCAAATAAAAAAGAAAAAAAACTAAACAAAAAAAAGTGTGTTTGGGGGGTGTGGGGGGTGGGGGGGGGCGTCCGTCATGCTCTGAAATGATTGAATTTAATGTTCAGTCCGGCAGGTTGTAGTGTGCCTAATCACTGACCTGAAACGTTAATTCTGTTTCTCTCTCCACAGATGCTGCCAGACCTGCTGAGTGCTTCCAGCAATTTTTGTTTTTGTTTCAGATTTCCAGCATCTGCAGTATTTTGCTTTTATGTTATGAGAGTACTTCTACTGTTTTTGTAAACATGTTTTAAATATGTAAAGTTGAATTATGGACACTGATTCATGTGGAATCTTGAGGAGATTCCTCCAGTCCTCTGGCAACATTCCCATATTCAAGGAGGATTGAAAGATTGTGGTTCGAGTCTCCGCTATTTCCAACCTTACCTCCCTCAACAACCCAGGATGCAGCCCATTCAAACTGGGTGACTTTTCTACTGTGAGAGCTGCCAACCTTATAATTGTCTCCTCTTTATCTATTTTCATTCCGTCCAATTTTCTCACTTCCTCCTCCTTTACTGTGACATTGGCAACATCCGCTCATTTTGTGATGACAGATGAAATGTACTTAATTAGTACCACAGCCACACCCTCTGCCTCCACAGGATCTCCTAATTGACCCACCCTTTCATTGACTGTCCATATGTTGGTAAAATACTTCAGTGTTCCCAGTTATGTGACCCGCTAATCTTTTCTCATACATTCTCTTGCTGATATCATTTCCTTTTTCAGCTCTCCTCTGTACTTTCTGTATTCTGCTTGTTTCTCTACTGCATATAAAACCTCACATGATTTCGATATTAATGATTTTTGAACTATTTTGTTGAAGGATTGAGTTTTGTAAATTTCTCCCTCGCTCCCCTCATGGTCAGGCAGAAAGTTTAACTGCTGTGTTTTCAAACAGCAACAGCTTTATTTGAAAAGCCATTGGGACAGGATTCCGGGTTTTAATCCAGTCACAAATCTGGTTCTGATGTCTTGTGGCTCCAGCTGTCACATGACCTGTCAGAGGATGACCTCATAATTGACCCAGTCATGGAGCTGTGGGTTAATGTTTAAATTGCTTCAAAATAATTTTCCAGAAGGACAATTAAAATGAATCGATATATAAAAGGTAGATTTTGTGAATTTGTGCTCCCAGTGGAAATTCCTGCAGTCTGCTGGTTTTCATATCCCCAATTCCCCACAGGAAGCTCTATGCTCGGAGTCTGCATTCATTCTAACAACATTACACAGAATCATTTCATGGGAGACCCCAGTGTGAATTGTAGACAGGTGGGTCAGTTTTAACTTTCAAAGTAACACAGAAGCAAAATACTGCAGATACTGGAAATCTGAAATAAAAACAGAAAATGCTGGAAATACTCAGCAGGTCTGGCAGCATCTGTGGAGAGAGAAACAGAGTTAACGTTTCTGGTCTGTGACCTTTCATCAGAACTCGGCTGAAATTGTTTGTGGAACAGACACGATGGGCCAAGTGGCCTCTTTCTGTGCCTTAAACTTTCTCTGACTCTGTGATTCCATGAGATTGTGGAATCAATTTCAGGGTCGATGACATTGCACTCTGTAAGGATAGGAAGATGGAGATTATTAAGTACAGTGCAAGAATATAGATGCTTTTACATTATTTTAATCAAAATTGATTTAAACTTTGTGTTCACGCATCCGATCTTTTGATCACAATGACACTGATAACAATGGAAAAAGCAAGACTTGCATTTCACGACCACAGGACGTTGCAAAGCCTTTTACAGCCAATGAAGGACTTTCCAAATGTAGTCACTGTAGTCATGTAGGAAACATGGTGGCCAATGTGCGCACAGCAAGCTCCCAGAAACAACAATGTGATAAAAAGGAGATAATCTGTTTTTAAGTGATGTTGATTCAGGGTTAAACAATGACCAGCACCCCAGAAATAATTCCCCTTCTATTCTCTGAAATAGTGCCATGGTACCTTTAACATCCACCTGAGAGTGCAGAGGGATCCTCAGTTTTCTGTCTCACCTGAAAAACAGCACTGCCTTGGTACTCTACTGGAGTGTCAGCCATTTTTAAAGGGCTGTTAGTCCTACTGGAAAATATTTAAAGGAAGATTAAATGAAATGAAATAAATACATTGCTTTTGCCTCTCTCCCATCCCCCCAATAACAGTTAAATTAATTATTTGCCCTTTCCCTCCCAAAACCTACCTTTACCATCTGACCTTCCGCCCAAAACTGCACAAACTGTAAACTAGAACCCTTCCCACCATCCCCTACACCCATGACATTCATTTGACTCCGTCTCCCCACCCCCACACTGAGAAACGTACCTTCTCCCCCCTCCCCACCAGTGTTGCACCTCATTTGCCCGGATGGGGCTCCGAAGGCACGGCAGTGCCGGCCACTGGGCTGAAGATCGCAGCTGGATATCAGGAAGTGATGGGATAATAATTAATGCAGGTTTGTGGTCCCGTTGCCGAGCGGTGGGGGTCCCCCCACAAGGCCTCGCCGTCGCCGGCAATATCGAGCCAGGCCCTGCCGGCGTTGAGGTCCGTGGCGGGCCTCATCCGGGGCCATCCTCAGGCGGCTCCCACCCCACCCCCACCACAGATCTCGACGTCGAGGGCGCTATAGAATCCAGCCCATTGTGTCTGTCAATATCAACTCCACAAGGATTTGCCTGTTAATTGTAGAAAAATTAAAGCTCTATAACCTTTTGATAAAAGGGGGTTCAAATCCATTTCCAAACAAATGATAGTTCTCATTGTATCTAGAACATGTTTTCTTACATACAAACATACCAATTAGGAGCAGGAGTAGACCACTCGGCCCCTCGAGCCTGCTCCACCATTCAATAGTATCATGGCTGATCTGATTGTAACCTCAACTCCACATTCCCACCTGCCCCCGATAACCTTTCACCCCCTTGTTTATCAAGAATCTATCTACCTCTATCTTAAAATATTTCAGAATTTCTGTCGTCCAGCAACTCTCACTTTATTTCCTGGATTTCACCTAAAAAATGTATTTCCACACTTTGGATATCCTGTACTTCATTAATGTTTTTGCTCTCTGGGGATTTCCCTTTAATTATATTCAGGGCTGGTATTTTACTGCCATACACTGACTGAAAGTGTCCCATCTTTCTGCAGGAAAAACACTCAGCTTCTTTGGCGAGGCAGTTTTCCCACTTGTGTCTCTCTCGGCCACACCTACTGCAATTGGTTGCAGCTACCACTAGATGTTCTTCTCGTCTTTCTTGTCTTTTACCACTAATTTTTCCTTTTGTTTTCTTAACAAATTCAATTGAGTCTGCAACTCTCGAGATCAGACTCTCCCTGTTCCCTCGGACAACGGATTGGTTAAACTTTCTAACCTCTGCTTGTCTGCTCAATTGAAATTCTTTCGTTAATGTGAGATCAGCCCTGGACTGTAGATAATCTGAAAGGGTGTTGTCTAATACCCCGAACACAATCCTGTCTCCATTCAGCTCTTCTCTTAAGTTGCGGTATTCACAAACCTCCGTGAGATTGTACAAGTCATTGATAAATGAATGAATACTCTCCCCTTTCTGTTTTGTACGCTTATTAAATTCAAAGTGATTCCTGACAATGCAGCAGCCAGCCGACGTCATCAGAGCGCTCCAAGCTGCGCACATGCACAAACACACTCCTGCGCTCTGAGATGCTGCGCATGCTCAGCCTCCGTCTTCCAGGACTAACTGGCGCATGCGCAGGAAAACGCACTACCCCTTCGGCCACTCACTCCAGGCCGCTCGCTGCCCGCTCCTCGCTACCCCGCTCCCCCGCCCTCCGGCCGCTTGCTACCCCCCCACCCCCGCACTGCCCTCTCTCCGTCCACTCACGCCCCGCTTCCCCCCCACGTCCCTCCAGACACTAGCTCTAAGCCATGCTGCTTCCCTCCTCTAGGCCTCTCGCTCCAACATTCGATCATTCTTCACCGCACCACCCGATAAAGCAAGGCGAGCCTCGAGGGGTGATGGGGCAATGTTGGAGCGAGTGGCCGAGAGGAGGGAAGCGGCAGAGCCCATGGCCTGGAGTGTGAGCAGCCAGAGAGCAGGATGGGGGTGGTGGTGGGTGAAGCGGGGAGTGAGCAGTCAGAGAGTGGGATGGGGGGAAGCGGGGAATGATCGTCCGGAGAATGGGATGGCACTGTTTCGAGGGGATTTGAGGAAAAAATGTTTCACCTCGAGGGTGGTTCGAATCTGGAACACATTGCCTGAAGGAGTGGTAGAGGCAGGAACCCTCACAACATTTAAGAAGTATCTAGATGAGCACTCAAAACGCCACAGAATACAAGGCTACGGCCACGTGCTGGAAAATGGAATTAGAATAGATAGGTACTTGATGGCCGGCACGGACATGATGGCCGAAGGGCCTGTTTCTGTGCTGCATAACTCTATGACTCTATGAAACCTCACTGAATTACAGAGGGTGTGCAGCACTGTCAGAGGTGCTGTCCTTCTAATGAGACTTCAAATAGCGCAACGTTCTCCGAGTATCAACCAAAACATGTCCATTGTGTAGATATGTGCCATATTTGCTTATGAAATGACAGTCACTGCTCCGAAAGTAATTCACTTTAGGTGAATTAAGATGACTTGGTACTATATAATTGGCGAATGCGCAAGAGGTAGCGGGGGACTGTTGGGGGTGGGACGGAGGCGGCGATGGCAACCTTTGAGGGGATTTTTGGGTCGAAGTTGTTTTCTGTGATAAATTGAGTAGCTCCATCTTTCATCCTGGCGGCTGCCTGAATGTCACAGACAGTGACGTTTCAGTGGAAGAGGCTGCATTTGCACATGTGCTAGTACAGCGTCACCTGGTGGTTGCGTTGTCAGCAAATGCAGCGTTTTAACTTTGGCTCCACGATGACATTTATTTCCTCAATTAAAATAGGTCTTGAGTGCCTTAATAACTTCTTCACACGTAGCCTACCCACTCCCTCCATTGCAGACAATAGCGTACTGACCTGCTCCATGTCTGGCTTCTGCACGAGACCCGATGCAGTACGATACCTTGCAAACCTCTGGAACCATCTCGGTCACTCCTCGGCTTGCTTCAGTCCAGTGACCTTTTCAAAGGTACAGGCAAAGATTTCTCCATCATTGCTTTGGTTTACTGTGGCCCCCATATAATATTCTGATATCTGTCAAGGCTTAGTACACAATTTATAAGAATCTGACGGTTAAAATAACCTGAGTTTACTCTACACATCTTGCATTGAAGGTTTCATCTACAACTCTCCATGAGGTGCCGCACAGATTATATTACATCACTTCCTGTGATGATGCACATAGTCTATTTATATAATCTGCCCAGTAACAACCCAATGTCCACTCTTATATTATTGTACAGATGTGAGAAAAGCTGAGGATGGGAATGGAACGTCTGAATGAAGATTTCATGATGCTGATGATGTAAATGAGGCTGATCTGTTTCCCATTCCACAATCCCTCTTTATTTCTGTGCATGTTTCTCGATGCTGTTTCAACCAAATTGAAAAAGAATCACAAATCCTCCTCTGGAGCCTCAGGTGTCCATTAGCAAAAGGCATGGTGGCCAAGTGGTAAAGCGTCAGTCTCGTAAACTGAAGATCACTGGTTCAATCCCTGTCAGTGCCTGATGATTAGTTACTCACTTTAAATGTGATGTTTCCACAAAAGATGTCCGTTGCATTTGTTTCATCCATCTGGAAATCAGTGTCATGTTGCACTTTTTCCTGGACACTGGGAAGAACATGAGGAGCAGCCACATGGTCCCTCGAGCCTTCTCTGCCATTGATAGAGTGAAAATAACTGAGGTCCAAGCACTGAACCTTATTACTGTGCATTTGCTTGATATTTAACAGAGCTATTCTATTAATCCCACATCCCACACTCCTGTCCTTTCCCCCATTGCCCTGTTATATTTTCCATGTCAGGTATATATCCAATTCCATTCAGAGTTAACATTGAATCTGCTTCCACTGACCTTTCAGGATTGCATTCCAGACCAGAACAACACACTGCTGAAAAAACAATCTCCTCATCACAACTCGAATTCTTTTGTCAATTACTTTAAATGTGTTTCCTCTGGTTACTGACCCTTCTGTCACTGGCAACACTTTCTCCTTCTTCACTCTATCAAAACTCTTCAGGATTTGCATTTCCTGCTGCCTTTGCTGATATAACAAGGCTGAGCACACATCACCAAAAGGAATATGATTGGCTTTGAATCACATTTATCCTTCCTGTCAATCTGATGTGGACCTTGTATTTTCCCGGAACCAAACAATCTGAGCAGCAAGTGTGGGTTCCAGTGATTCCCACCGCTCTGAGAGAGAGAGGATGTGATAATGAGCCAGATAGAAGAAAGGAGTGAGATAGAGAGTAAAATAGCCCTGGTCTGTTTCTACTAACCCCCGGCCCCCTACTTAAAATGGCATCATTTTCTCCTGCCTCTCCACATTCTAATCCATTGATTAATGCAATCATTTCATCTGTAACATAGAACATAGAACAGTACAGCACAGTACAGGCCCGTCGGCCCACGATGTTGTGCCGAACCTTTAACCTACTCTACTATCATCCATGTACCTATCCAAGAGTCGCTTAAATGTCCCTAATGTATCTGCTTCTACTACCACCGCTGGCAGTGCATTCCACGCACCCACCACTCTCTGTGTAAAGAACCGACATCTGACATCTCCCCAAAACCTTCCTCCATCACCTTAAAATTATGCCCCCTGGTGATAGCCCTTTCTGCCCTGGGAAAAAGTCTCTGGCTATCCACTCTATCTATGCCTCTCATCATCTTGTACCCCTCTATCAAGTCACCTCTCATCCTTCTTCGTTCCAATGAGAAAAGCCCTAGCACCCTCAACCTTTCTTCGTAAAACATACCCTCCAGTCCAGGCAGCATCCTGGTAAATCTCCTCTGCACCTTCTCTAAAGCTTCCACATCCTTCCTATAATGAGGCGACCAGAACTGAACACAATATTCCAAGTGTGGTCTAACCAGGGCTTTATAGAGCTGCAGCATAACCTCGCGGCTCTTAAACTCAATCCCCCTGTTAATGAAAGCCAACACACCATATGCCTTCTTAACAATCCTATCAACTTGGGTGGCAACTTTGAGCGATCTATGGACATGGACCCCAAGATCCCTCTGTTCCTCCACACTCCCAAGCATCCTGTCTTTAAGCCTGTATTCTGCATTCAAATTCGACCTTCCAAAATGAATCACTTCACACTTTTCCAGGTTGAACTCCATCTGTCCCTTTAATTCCTGTTTCCTAATCCATTGATGTTTCACAATGTACTGAACTGTCCCAATCCATTGATATAACTCAGTCTATAGAATTTCCCAATCCACTGTTATTTTCCAGTCCATTGACTATCTCAATCCATTAATGGTTCCTGACCATTGACATTCCCAATCCATTTATATTGCCTGTGATTTCAAAGCAACTGTGGAATACAAATAGTATCAGTATTATCAGATACATCGAGACGAGGTGCAATAGCCAAGTGGACAGATGTCAGGTTTATAAAGAAAAAAGCACTGGCTCGATATTTGTCCAGTCTATCACTGGATCTGAACTCTCAACCTACTGTTTTTCTGTGGGTCTGCTGACTTGTAGATGTGAAGAACCATTGGATGTTTCTCAATCCTCTGACTTTTCTCATTCTTGTGCCATATTTGTTCCTTTGGGTTCACCAGTGAAGAAAATTATTCCCTATTACATTTGGTGAAGACTTTAATAACCTCACATCCTTGTGTCTCACCATCTCAGGTCAAACTCCCTACAGAAACTTTAAACATTTAACTTATTCTGCTGGAAACATTTTCAAGAGCACAGCCATTCCTTCATTACGCTTCCTTCTTTGACATGTGATTGACAAATATGTGTGTAATGGAGAGAGAGAGAGTGAAAAAAAAGAGAGAGAGAGTGCGATAGAAAGTTAGAGGACCAGCTAAAGACAGATAGAGAGAGAAAGGCAGAGAGAGGTAAAGCGATAGACAGAGAGAGAGAGAGAAGGAGAGAGAGAGTCATTGAGTCATGGAGTCACTACAGTACAGTAAGTCATTTTGCCCATCAAGCCCATGTAAATCAATCCATTCAGTCCCATTCCCCCGCTCTATCCCCATCGCCCTGTAAGTTATCTAAACCTGTCATATTTATTATAATCTTGTACATGTCTATCAAATCTCCCCTCAATCTCCTTTGCTCCAAGGAGAACAACCCCAGCTTCTCCAACCTAACCTTACAGCTAAAATCCCTCATGTCTGGAACCATTCTGATAAATCTTCTCCACCCTCTCAAGGACACTCACATCCCTCCAAACGTGTGTTGACTAGAACTGGCTGCAATTCTGTGGTTGTGGCCCAACTAGAGATTTATACAGGTTCAGCATAACTTCCCTACTTTTGTACTCAGTACCTCTATTTATGAAGCCCAAGATCCCATATGCTTTGCTAACTACTTTCTCAATGTGTCCTGCCACCTTCAAAGAACTATGCATATGAATCCCCAGGATTTTATTCCTAAAAATATGCTTTCTTCATATAAATCTGTAAAAACTGCATTACACAACAGTTCAAAACAGCACCAAGTTGACATTCCAAAAAGTGCAAAGGAAATCAGTTTTCTTCAATACAGGAGTGAGTTGCCTCACAACCCTTCCATTCCATTTTACCTGACATGGACATTTTACAGCAAACCCATACCTGGTGTATGCAGCACGTGGGGTTTCCAATGGGTCCAGCTGCCCAGTTCACTATGGCGGGGGGACCTTACACAGTGGTCTTTCCCCATTGAGCCTTTGCAGTGGCTACCCCAAGCTTTAGTGCGTCCCTCAGCACGTAGTCCTGGACCTTGGAATGTGCCAGTCTGCAAAACTCGGTCGTGGACAACTCTTTGCGCTGCAACACCAGCAGGTTTCGGGCAGACCAAAGAGTGTCTATCACCAAATTGATGGTCCTCCAGCAGCAGTTAATGTTTATCTCGGTGTGCATCCCTGGGAACAGCCCGGAGAGCACAGACTCCTGTGTTGCAGAGCTGCTTGGGATGAACCTCGACAAAAACCACTGCATCTCTTTCCACACCTGCTTTGCAAAGACACATTCCAGAAGGAGGTGGGAAACTGTCTCTTCCCCACCGCAGCCACCTCGAGGGCCGCGTGTGGAGGGGGCGAGACTTCGGGCATGCAGGAAGGATCTGACAGGAAGGGCTCTTCTTACCACCAGCCAAGCTACATCTTGGTGCTTGTTTGAAAGTTCTGGTGATGAGGCATTCTGCCAAATGACTTTGGCAGTCTGCTCGGGGAACCATCCGACCGGATCCACCATCTCCTTTTCCCGTAGGGCCTTGAGGACATTCCGTGCAGACCACTGCCTGATGGATTGGTGGTCAAAGGTGTTTTCCCGCAGAAACTTTCCCACGAAGGATAGCTGGTACGGTATGGTCCAACTGGATGAAGCGATCCTCGGCAATGTGACCAGACCCATCCTTCGCAACACCTCAGCACATAGTGACACTTGGTGTTTGTGTACTGGGGCTCCACACACAGCTTGGTGCAGCTGCACACGAAGGTGGTCATCAGGATGAGGGCGACGTTGGGTACATTTTTCCCGCCCTTGTCCAGAGGTTTGAACATCGTGTCCCTCCCGCCCTGGTCCATTTTAGATCTCCAGATGATGCAGTTGAAGTCACCGCCTAGGATGACCAGCCTGGACGTCGCCAGCAGCAGTGGGAGCTGCTGGAAGACGGTCAGCCGCTCGCTGCGTTGTACCGGGGCGTACACGTTGATCAACCGGAGCGGAGCGTTGTTGTACATCACGTCTGCTACGAGGAGGCGGCCGCCCACCACCTCCTTAACTTCGGAGATGGTGAAGTTACCTCCCCGCAGCAGAATACCCAGGCCGGAGGAACGGCAGTCATTACCCCCCGACCAGATCGATGGCCCGTGGGACCACCATCGCGACCACTGCCTGTAGGTGCTGAGGTGTGGTATTCCACACTCCTGCAGAAACAGTAGGTCAGCTTTGACCTTGGCAAGGTCATCCAAGGTTGAAACACATCGCGTAGTAGATTTAATGCTACGCACATTAATGGAAGCAATTCTTACACCCATTTTGTAATGAAAATTAGTTGTTACTTCCCATGCCATTTGTCCTCGCCTCCTTGATGAAGGGTCACTGACCCGAAACGTTAACTCTGCTTCTCTTTCCACAGATGCTGCCAGACCTGCTGAGTGGTTCCAGCATTTCTTGTTTTTATTTCAGATTTCCAGCATCCGCAGTATTTTGCTTTTATCTCGCTGTCTCTTGCTGGTTTGCTCAGTACCTTTCTCTGTCTGTTCCTTTCTGAGTCCTGATAATATCTTCCCGGTTTTCTGTGTGTCTTTCTCTGCCTGCCTCATTGTCGGTGCTGTTACTCAGTGTCCTTGTGTCATTGTGCAGTGAGGGTGAGTCCGTCAGCGTGTGTGTTGCTGAGTCCGGGATTCTTGAGAAATCCGACTCCAATCCTATTTTTATAAAAACATTGGGGAATGAACATATTTCACTAACGGGCAGCTGAAATTGAAGACAGTAGTTAGCAAAGTGGTGCAGCGGAAGCGTGCTGGGCCCATAACCCAGAAGTCGATGGGTCGAAACCATTCTCTGCTATTTATGTTTGGTAATCATACAAACAGTTCACTTTCAAAACATCAAGTATTTCCCCAAAATAACAAGATGCTTCCAAAGGCACTCTATTGCAATCAGCTTCTTCTTTCTAGTGAACACATCAATCAGTAACAAATCACTTTTGCTCACACGAACACAAGCTGCAAACACGGACCAGCCGAGTCTCTCCCACTTTGTCAACCCCTTCCTGCAGAGCCTCCTCTCCACCACCAGATGGTGATGTTGGCCACAATAAAACCAGGACAAATGGTCACAGTGAGGAGACGGTCAGTAACAGAAAATAAAACAATAACAGGGAAAACCTTTACACAACAACAGGGTACATCTTTACACAACAGAAAACTTATTTACACAACAGGAAATACCTTCAGATAACAGGGAGAACACAATCATACAAATGCCTTGTTTCTCCATCTCAGTCTCGTTGCCTCTCTCTCTGTCCCTCACTTTTGCTTCCTCACAGTCTATTCTTGGTTTTCTGTGTGTTTTTCTCTCTGTCCCGTTGTCGATGGTGTTACTCAGCGTCCTTGTAACATTGTGTAGCCAGGCTAAGCCTCCCAACACCTGTGTTGCTGTAATAAAAACAGAAAATGCTGGAAATGCTCAGTAGGTCTGGCAGCATCTGTGCAGAGAGAAACAGTTAACAGTTCAGGTCTGTTTCCTTAGCTCACATTAACTTTGTTCTCTCTCCACAGATGCTGCCAGACCTGCTGATTATTTCAAGCATTTTCTGTTTATGTTTCAGATTTCCAGCATCTGCAGTATTTTGCTTTTGTACGTGTGTTGCTGTGTCTGGGACTGTTTGAGTGCAATGCTATTGCTTTATAAACAGCGTTGAAACAAACATTTATCCAGTTAACACACAGCACTAATACACAGCTGCATATAAACAGCAGCCTGCAGCAGAGGGCGCAGTGGAAGTTTATTAACACAAATAATTCACCAACACTATATTTACTGCTATCCACAATCACACCACGCTTCATCTTAACACGTTTTACTCTTTATTTACATCAACTTCTTCCTTCCAGTAAACACTTAAATTTGGAACACAGCTTCCAAATCACCTTTATTCACAAACCCGAACACACACCAGCCCAGACTTTCCCCTTTCTGTCAACCCATTCCTGCATCACTGCCTCTCCACCAACAGTTGTTGCGAGAATCATACAATCATAGAATGGCTACAGCACAGAAGGAGGCCATTCAGCCTGTCGAACCCGTGCTGGCTCTCTGTTAGAGCAACTCACCTCATTTCACTCCCTAGTCAGTTCAATTTTGGAGGTGGGAAAACTTCTCGAAAGAATAATTCGGGACAAAATTAATAGTCCCATGGACAAATGTGGGTTAATTCAAGAAAGCCAGCATGGATATCTTAAGGGAAAATCATGTTTAACTGTCCTGCTGTAGTTTTTTGATGAGGTTACAGAGAGGGATGATGAGGGCAATGCTGTTGATGTGGTGTCCATGGACTTTCAAAAGGTCTGGCAGCATCTGTAAGGTCACTGACCTGAAACGTTAACTTTGCTTCTCTCTGCACAGATGCTGCCTGACCTGCTGAGTATTTCCAGCATTTCTTGTTTTCATTATGGCACAGAGTTCCCTTTTCAAACTTACAGAATTAACTACAATAATGTACTCTGAGATTCAAGTGAAATATCAGCCCAATATTTACACACATTATGAGTTTATAAGTTTCAGTATTAATTCCCATAGTGCATCCTGACATATACATTAGATATAACATAACATAAGAACAGAAGAAATAGGAGCAGGAGTAGGCCATTCGGCCCCTCAAGCATGCCCTGCCATTCAGTAAGATCATGGCTGATCTGCCCCAGACCTCAACTCCTCTTTCATGGCAGCTCTTCATGGACCTCAACTCTCCAATATTTCAAAAATCTATTTACATCCTCTTTAAATACTTTCAGTGATTTAGCCTCCAATACTGTCTGGGGTAGAGAATTCCAGACATTCACTACCCTCTGAGAGAAGAAATACCTTTGCATCTCAGTTTAAATGAGTGTTCCCTTATTCTGTAACTATGTCGCCTAGTTTGAGATTCCCCCACTAGTGGAAACATTTTCTCAACATCTACCCTGTTAATAAAAACAAGAAATGCTGGAAATACTCAGCAGGTCTGGCAGCATCTGTGAAGAGAGAAGCAGAGTTAATGTTTCAGGTCAGAGACCCTTCTTCACCCTGTTAAGCCCCCTCAGAATCTTGTACGTTTCAAAAAGATCACCCCTCATTCTTCTAAACACGAATGAATAACCTGTTTAGCCGTTCTTCATAAGTCAACCCCTTCATCTCAGGAATCAGCTGAGTGAATCGCTTTTGAACTCCTCCAATGCCAGTACATCCTTTCTTAAGTCTAAATCTCAAGTGTGATATCAGATTGAGAGAATCTGAAAGATAGTATAACCTGAGATACAAACTGAGAATTCAGTTTAAAACTCCCCCGGATTGTGAAACCAAAAGATACAATAGCAATTCAATTTGAAAGACTGTGCGTTGGATCACATTCCAGCCCTCATCCAGTATCAGACTGGAAGATACTGTAGCAATTCCATTAGTGCAGACGCAGCTCTACATTACAGAGCAGGGAACATATTTAAACAACCGGGAACACTTTTACACAAGATGGATCATATTTACACAACTGAGAAGATCTTTACCCAACAGGGAACCATTTTACATAATAACAGAGAACATCTTCACACAACAGCGAATACAGTAACACAACAGAGAACATATTACACAGCAGGAAATATCTTTAAAAGAACACAGGGAACATCTTTACACAACAGAGAACTCAATTACATAAATCATCAGTCTTTCGCTGTCTCTTGCTGGTTTGCTCTGTACCTTTCTCTGTCTGTTCCCTTCTGGGTCCTGATAATCTCTTCCTGGTTTTCTGTGTGTCTTTCTCTGCCTGCCTCATTGTCGGTGCTGTTACTCAGTGTCCTTGTGTCATTGTGCAGTGAGGGTGAGTCCGTCAGCACGTGTGTTGCTGAGTCCGGGATTCTTGAGAAATCCGACCACAATCCTATTTTTATAAAAACATTGGAGAAATGAACATATTTCACTAACAGGCAGCTAAAATTTACGATAGTAGTTAGCAGAGTGGCGCAGCGGAAGCGTGCTGGGCCCATAACCCAGAGTTCGATAGATCGAAACCATTCTCTGCTATTTATGTTTGGTAGTAACACAAACAGTTCACTTTCAAAACATCGAGTGTTTCCCCAAAATAACAAGATGCGCTCGATTGCAATCAGCTTTTTCCTTCGAGAGAACAGATCAATCAGTAACAAATCACTTTTGCTCACACGAACACAAACTGCAAACACGGACCAGCCGAGTCTCTCCCACTTTGTCAACCCCTTCCTGCAGAGTCTCCTCTCCACCACCAGATGGTGATTTTGGCCACAATAATACCAGGACAAATGGTCACAGTGAGGAGACGGTCAGCAACAGAAAATAAAACAATAACAGGGAAAACCTTTACACAACAACAGGGTACATCTTTACACAACAGAAAACATATTTACACAACAGGAAATACCTTTAGACAACAGGGAGAGCACAATCGTACAAATGCCTTGTTTCTCCATCTCAGTTTCGTTGTCTGTCTCTCTCTCTCCGTTCCTCACTTTTGCTTCCTCACAGTCTATTCGTTTTCTGTATGTTTTTCTCTCTGTCCCGTTGTCGATGGTGTCACTCAGCGTCCTTGTAACATTGCGTAGCCAGGCTGAGCCTCCCAACACCTGTGTTATAGAACAAAGAACATAGAACAGTGCAGCACAGTACAGGCCCTTCGGCCCACGATGATGTGCCGAACCTTTAACCTACTCTAAGATCAAAACTACCTACATACCCTTCATTCTACTGTCATCCATGTACCTATCCAAGAGACGCTTAAATGTCCCTAATGTATCTGCTTCTACTACCACCGCTGGCAGTGCATTCCACGCACCCACCACTCTCTGTGTAAAGAACCTACCTCTGACATCTCACCGAAACCTTCCTCCATCACCTTAAAATGATGCCCCCTGGTGATAGCCCTTTCCACCCTGGGAAAAAGTCTCTGGCTATCCACTCGATATATGCCTCTCATCATCTTGTACCCCTCTATCAAATCACCTCTCATCCTTCTTCGTTCCAATGAGAAAAGTCCCAGCTCCCTCAATCTTTCTTCGGAAGACATGCCCTCCAGTCCAGGCAGCATCCTGATAAATCTCCTCTGCACCCTCTCTAAAGCTTCCACATCCTTCCTATAATGAGACGACCAGAACTGAACACAATATTCCAAGTGTGGTCTGACCAGGGCTTTATAGAGCTGCAGCATAACCTCGCGGCTCTTAAACTCAATCCCCCTGTTAATGAAAGCCAACACACCATACGCCTTCTTAACAACCCTATCAACTTGGGTGGCAACTTTGAGCGATCTATGGACATGGGCCCCAAGATCCCTCTGTTCCTCCACACTACCAAGAATCCTGTCTTTTCGCCTGTATTCTGCATTCAAATTCAACCCTCCAAAATGAATCACTTCACACTTTTCCAGGTTGAACTCCATCTGCCACTTCTCAGCCCAGCTCTGCAGCCTGTCAATGTCCTGTTGCAACCTACAACAGCCTTCCACACTATCCACAACTCCAGCAACCTTCGTGTCATCGGCAAACTTGCTAACCCAGACTTCCACTTCCTCATCCAAGTCATTTATAAAAATCACAAAGAGCAGAGGTCCCAGAACAGATCCCTGCGGAACACCACTGGTCACCGAGCTCCAGGCTGAATACTTTCCATCTACTACCACCCTCTGTCTTCTATGGGCCAGCCAATTCTGTATCCAGACAGCCAACTTTCCCTGTATCCCATGCCTCCTTACTTTCTGAATGAGCCTGCCATGGGGAACCTTATCAAACGCCTTGCTGAAATCCATATACACCACATCCACTGCTTTTCCTTCATCAATGTGTTTTGTCACATCTTCAAAGAATGCAATAAGGCTTGTGAGGCATGACCTGCCCCTCACAATGCCATGCTGACTGTCTTTAATCAAACTATGCTTTTCCAACTAATCATAAATCCTGTCTCTCAGAATCCTCTCCAATAATTTGCCCACTACCGACGTAAGACTGACTGGTCTATAATTCCCAGGGTTATCCCTATTCCCTTTCTTGAACAAGGGAATAACATTTGCCACCCTCCAATCATCTGGTACTACTCCAGTGGACAGTGAGGACGCAAAGATCATCGCCAAAGGCGCGGCAATCTCTTCCCTCGCTTCCCGTAATATCCTTGGGTATATCCTGTCTGGCCCCAGGGACTTATCTGTCCTCATGTCTTTCAAAATTTCCAGCACATCCTCCCTCCTAACATCAACCTGTTCGAGCATATCAGCCTGTTTCACGCTGTCCTCACAAACGACCAGGTCCCTCTCACTAGTGAATACTGAAGCAAAGTATTCATTTAGGACCTCCCCTACCTCCTCCGACTCCAGGCACAAGTTCCCTCCACTATCCTTGATCGGCCCTACCCTCACTCTGGCCATCCTCTTGTTCCTCACATAAGTGTAGAACGCATTGGGATTTTCCTTAATCCTACCCGCCAAAGACTTTTTCATGTCCCCTTCTAGCTCTCCTAAGTCCATTCTTCAGTTCCTTCCTGGCTACCTTGTAACCCTCTAGAGCCCTGTCTGATCCTTGCTTCCTCAACCTTAAGTAAGCTTCCTTCTTCCTCTTGACTAGCTGTTCCACATTTCTTGTCATCCAAGGTTCCTTCACCCTACCATCCCTTCCTTGCCTCATCGGGACAAACCTATCCAGCAGTCGCAGCAAGTGCTCCCTAAACAACCTCCACATTTCTGTCGTGCATTTCCCTGAGAACATCTGTTCCCAATTTATGCACCCCAGTTCCTGCCTAATAGCATTGTAATTCCCCCTCCCCCAATTAAATACTTTCCCATCCCGTCTGCTCCTGTCCCTCTCCATGACGATAGTAAAGGTCAGGGAGTTGTGATCACTATCACCGAAATGCTCTCCCACCGAGAGATCTGCCACCTGGCCTTGTTCGTTGCCAAGCACCAAATCCAACATAGCTTCCCCTCCAGTCAGCCTATCCACACAAACAGGTCAGTGGCAAGTGGTCCAGAGGAAAACCACAAAGAAAAAACATCCCAAAGCCACCACCCAAACCAGTGGCAAGAGGAGGCTCTCTTCTGAATCAGACTGCAACAACTCCTCTTCACTGGACGGGGAAATGCTGGAACGACAGCCCCTTCAAAAGCGGCGGCAGAACTCCGAGATGGATGATAAAGCATCCCAGCTCCCGGGCACTGGAAGCTGTGATGGGCCCGGCGTGGCCCAACCCCAATGCCCCACACGTAACGACGTGGCCAACGCATCTCAGCTCTGGGACACCGGGAGCAAAGACACGTCTGGCGCACCTGAGCTCCGGGAGACCGGGAGCTGTGATGTTTTCGAGGAGGAACAGATGGAAGCAGCTGAGGACAACCCAATGCTCTCTGCCTACAAGACCCCCCCGATGTCACCCGAGCGGCACAAACCCTGCATGAAAAATCAGGAGGGGTTTCTGAGCCCAACCAACGTGAAACTGCTTGCGCACAAGATGGGTATGCAGGAACATCCCGAAGGACTGGGACTAGCAAGGACAAATGGTATGGGAAGCAACAACTAATTTTTAGTAAAACATGGGTGTAAGAATTGCTTCCATTGATGTGCGTAGCATTAAATCTACTGCGCTATGTGTTTCAACCTTGCATTACCTTGCCAAGGTCAAAGCTGACCTACTGTTTCTGCAGGAGTGTGGAATACCACACCTCAGCACCTACAGGCAGTGGTCGCAATTGTGGTCCCACGGGCCATCGATCTGGTCGGGGGGTAATGACTGCCGTTCCTCCGGCCTGGGTATTCTGCTGCGGGGAGGTAACTTCACCATCTCCGAAGGTAAGGAGGTGGTGGGCGGCCGCCTCCTCGTAGCAGACATGATGGACAACAACGCTCCGCTCCGGTTGATCAACGTGTACGCCCCGGTACAACGCAGCGAGCGGCTGACCGTCTTCCAGCAGCTCCCACTGCTGCTGGCGACATCCAGGCCGGTCATCCTAGGCGGTGACTTCAACTGCATCATCGATGCGGCTGGACGATCCGGCAGTGACGACAGCAAACTGGACGCTACGTTCAGATTCCTAATAGAAACAGTCAAGGATGCCAAACTGCACGACGTCTTCAGCAAACCTGCAGACGGAGCGCAGCGCAGATACACATGGTCAAGATCGGACGGGTCTGCCCGTTCCAGGATTGACTTCCTGTTTGTGTCCCGTGCTGTCACGGTCGGATCCACCGACGTCAAGCCGGTGTTCTTCTCCGACCACTGCCTCTTACTGGCCGACTGTCACTTGCAGGACGACCAGCGGGTTGGCAGAGGGACGTGGAAGCTCAATGCGACACTGCTGACCCCAGAGAACGTTGAGGAACTCAAAAGGGATTACAATGGTTGGAGGACCGTGAAACCCCTCTTTGAGTCTCCAGTTCACTGGTGGGAAGCGATTAAGGAGAACATCAAGAGGTTCTTCATCCACAAAGGTGTTCAAAAGGCGAGAGAGAGACAGAGGGAACTGTCCCGACTCCAGAAAATTATGCAAAATCTACTCCGGTTGCAGTCAATAGGGGTCGAGGTCAAGGAGGACCTCCAAGAGGTGAAGAGCCAGCAGGCCTCGCTCTTTGCCAAGGAGGCCTCCAAGATCATCTTCCGATCCAGAGTCCGTTCCATCGAGCAGGATGAGACGTGCTCGCGTTACTTCTTCCAAAAGGGACACAGAGAGACCTCTGTTATCAGCAGCCTGAAGGAAGAAGATGGCTCGGTAACGTCTTCGCAGTCCGACATACTAAGGATCAGCAAATCCTTTTATGCTGGGCTGCATGACGCGAAGCACACAGACAGCAGAGCCTCCCAGTCCTTCCTGTCATCTATCACAGAGGTCTAAGATGTCAGCAGGAGGGAGAGACTGGACAAGCCGCTAACTCTGGACGAGCTGACAAAGGCCGTCCAGTCTTTCGAGACGAGTAAAACTCCCGGGAGCGACGGTTTACCGGTCGAGTTGTACTCGGCCCTGTGGGACTGGGTCGGCCCGGACCTGCTGGAAGTATACGAGAGTATGATCCTGGCCGGCAGCATGTCAGAATCCATGAGAAAAGGCATCATCACCCTCATTTACAAGCAGAAGGGGGAGAGGGCAGAAATCAGAAATTGGCGGCCCATCTCACTGCTTAATGTTGATTACAAGATTCTGTCCAAAGTCATAGCCAGTCGAGTCAAGTCTGCTCTGGAGTTGGTGATTCACCCCGATCAGACCTGTACTGTACCCGGCAGGAAGATCTCTGATAGTCTCGCGCTACTCAGGGATACGATCGCCTACGTACGGGACAGGAGGGTGGACACCTGCCTCATCAGCCTGGACCAGGAGAAGGCTTTTGACAGGATATCGCACACCTACATGATGGACGTGCTTTCCAAAATGGGGTTTGGGGAGGGAATCTGCAATTGGATCCAACTGCTCTACACAAACATCAGTAGCACAGTCTCAATCAACGGGTGGCAATCGGAATGTTTCCCGATCAAATCTGGAGTCAGACAGGGCTGCCCTCTGTCCCCGGTCTTGTTTGTTTGCTGTATTGAACCCTTTGCTGAGTCTATTAGGAAGGATGCGAGCATAAGAGGGGTGACAATCCCAGGCAGCAGAGGCATTCAGGTCAAAACCTCCCTGTACATGGATGACGTCGCCGTCTTCTGCTCGGATCCGCTGTCCGTGCGCAGACTGATGAGCATCTGCGACCAGTTCGAACTGGCCTCGGGAGCCAAAGTTAACCACGGCAAGAGCGAGGCCATGTTCTTTGGCAACTGGGCTGACCGATCCTTTGTCCCCTTCACCGTCAGGTCAGATTACCTGAAGGTGCTGGGGATATGGTTCGAAAGGGCCGGGGCGTGCACCAAAACATGGGAGGAGCGAGTAGCCAAGGTGCGACAAAAGTTGGGCATGTGGGGGCAGCGATCTCTCTCCATTGTGGGTAAGAACCTGGTCATCAGGTGCGAGGCGCTCACGTTGTTGCTCGACGTGGCGCAGGTCTGGCCCATACCCCACTCCTGCGCCGTGGCAGTCACCCGAGCCATTTTCCGCTTCGTCTGGGGATCTAAAATGGACCGGGTCCGGAGGGACACGATGTTCAAATCTCTGGACAAGGGCGGGAAAAATGTACCCAACGCGGCCCTCATCCTGATGACCACCTTCGTGTGCGGCTGCATCAATCTGTGTGTAGATCCCCAGTACGCAAACTCCAAGTGTCACTACGTGCTGAGGTTCTATCTGTCCCCGGTGTTGCGAAGGATGGGCCTGGTCACATTGCCGCGGAACGCTCCATGCAGTTGGGCGGAGCCGTACCACCTATCCTTCGTGGAGCAGTTTCTGCGGGGAAACACCTTTGACCACCGGTCCATCAGGCAGTGGTCTGCACGGAATGTCCTCAAGGCCCTACGGGAAAAGGAAACGGTGGATCCTGTCGGATGGTTCCCCGAGCAGACCGTCAAAGTCATTTGGCGGAATGCCTCATCACCAGAACTTTCAAACAAGCACCAAGATGCAGCTTGGCTTGTGGTGAGAAGGGCCCTCCCCGTCAGATCATTCATGCACACCCGAAGTCTCGCCCCCTCCGCACAGTGCCCCCGCGTTGGCTGTGGTGGGGAAGAGACGGTCGCCCACCTCCTCCTGGACTGTGCCTTTGCAAAGCAGGTATGGAAAGAGATGCAGTGGTTTTTGTCAAGGTTCATCCCAAGCAGCTCTGTAACACAGGAGTCTGTGCTCTACGGGCTGTTCCCAGGGACGCACACCGAGACAAACATCAACTGCTGCTGGAGGACTATCAATTCGGTGAAAGACGCCCTTTGGTCTGCCCGAAACTTGCTGGTCTTCCAGCGCAAAGAGTTGTCCACCACCGAATGTTGCAGACTGGCACATTCCAAGGTCCAGGACTACGTGCTGAGGGACGCACTAAAGCTTGGGGCAGCCGCAGCAAAGGCTCAATGGGGAAAGACCACAGTGTAAGGTTCCCCCAATAAGCTGGACTGAGGGGCTGGATCCATGGGAAACCCCTCGAACTGTATCGTTAATATTCTCAATTGCTGTAAATGTAAAACTGTAATTGACATGACAATTGTGAAACGGAAGGGTTGGGAAGAAACTCATGACAGTATTGAAGGAAACTGGTCCCCCTGGCAATGTTTATATTTTTGGTGCTGTTTGGAAACTGTTTGGCAATGTAATTTTTACAGATCTTTATGAATAAAGTATATTTTGGAAATATATTTTGCCCTGTCAACTGTCTAACCTTGTTCACAGACCCTCTGCACTCGGTATCTGCCTGTTCAACAGCTACCCCATCCACTGATCCATAGCTCCGGTTCCCATCCCCCTGCCAAACTAGTTTAAACCCTCCCGAAGAGCTCTAGCAAACCTCCCGCCCAGGATATTGTTGCCCCTCCAGTTCAGATGCAACCCGTCCTTCTTGTACAGGTCCCACCTTCCCCAGAAGGTATCCCAATGATCCACATAACTGAAGCCCTCCCTGCTACACCAGCTCTGTAGCCACGTGTTCAGCTGCACTCGCTCTCTGTTTCTAGCCTCACTAGCACGTGGCACCGGTATCAATCCTGAGATTACTACTCTGCTCGTCCTGCCTTTTAGCTTCCAACCTAACTCCTATATTCGCTTTTCAGGTCCTCATCCCTTTTCCCAGCTATGTCATTGGTACCGATATGTACCACGACTTCTGGCTGCTCCCCCTCCCCCTTAGGAATCCTGTAGACTCGATCTGAGACATCCCTGACCCTGGCACCCAGGAGGCAACATACCATCCGGGAGTCTCGTTCGCGACCACAGAATCTCCTGTCTGTTCCTCTAACCAATGAATCTCCTATCACTGTCGCTCTCCTATTCTCCACCCTTCCCTTCTGAGCCGCAGAGCCAGGCTCAGTGCCAGAGACCTGGCCGCTGTGGCTTTCCCCTGGTAGGTCCCCCCCCGCAACCGTATCCAAAACGGTATACTTATCATTGAGGGGAACGGCCACAGGGGATCCCTGCACTGTGCGCCTATTCCCTTTCCCTCCCCTGAAGGTCACCCAGCTACCTTTATCCTGTGACTGAGGTGTCAGTACTTCCCTATAACTGCTCTCTATCATCCCCTCTGCCTCCCGCATGATCCGAAGTTCATCCAGCTCCAGCTCCGGTTCCCTAACGCGGTCTGTGAGGAGCTGGAGTTGGGTGCACTTCTCACAGGTGAAGTCAGCAGGGACACAAGTGGTGACCCTTACCTCCCACATCCTGCAAGAGGAGCATGCAACTGCCCTAGCTTCCATCCCCTCTGCTCGAAATTGACAACAGAGAATAAAAAAATATAAAGGAAAACCTT
The DNA here is from genome assembly GCF_036365525.1 of Heterodontus francisci. Lineage (NCBI taxonomy): Eukaryota > Metazoa > Chordata > Chondrichthyes > Heterodontiformes > Heterodontidae > Heterodontus > Heterodontus francisci. The sequence goes on from NW_027141175.1 coordinate 4,221,431, forward strand.
ACCTTACCAAACCCTCCACACAAGAGTCCTTTTTTTTGGTTGGAGGAGGAGGATGGGTGGGAGACACGACACATGTAGTGTTTCGGGTTTAGCCACTGCCCGAATATATAAGTTCACTTACCCAACAGTCCCCGTGTCCGCGTCCGCCGAATCGTCAGGTAAGTACTTCATAGTGAAACGTACCTTCCCGGCTGCCCCCTGGCTCGCACTATCACCGCTACTGCTGATCAAAGGTGTTGCTGTAATAAAAACAGAAAATGCTGGAAATGCTCAGTAGGTCTGGCAGCATCTGTGCAGAGAGAAACAGTTAACAGTTCAGGTCTGTTTCCTTAGCTCACATTAACTTTGTTTCTCTCTCCACAGATGCTGCCAGAACTGCCGACTATTTCAAGCATTTTCTGTTTATGTTTCAGATTTCCAGCATCCGCAGTATTTTGCTTTTGTACGTGTGTTGCTATGTCTGGGACTGTTTGAGTGCAATGCTATTGCTTTATAAACAGCGTTGAAACAAACATTTATCTCGCTAACACACAGCACTAATACACAGCTGGATATAAACAGCAGCCTGCAGCAGAGGGTGCAGTGGAAGTTTATTAACACAAATAATTCACCAACACTATATTTACTGCTATCCACAATCACACCACGCTTCATCTTAACACGTTTTACTCTTTATTTACATCAACTTCTTCCTTCCAGTAAACACTTCAATTTGGAACACAGCTTCCAAATCACCTTTATTCACAAACCCGAACATAAGCTGCAAATGCTGCAAACACATACCAGCCCAGACTTTCCCCTTTCTGTCAACCCATTCCTGCATCACTGCCTCTCCACCAACAGTTGTCGCTAGAATCATACAATCATAGAATGGCGAAAGCACAGAAGGAAGCCATTCGGCCTGACGAACCCATGTTGGCTCTCTGCTAAAGCAACTCACCTCGTCTCACTCCCCAGTCAGTTCAATTTCGGTGGTGGGAAAACTTCTCGAAAGAAGAATTCGGGACAAAATTAATAGTCCCATGGACAAATGTGGGTTAATTCAGGAAAGACAGCATGGATTTCTTCAGGGAAAATCATGTTTAACTGTCCTGCTGGAGTTTTTTGATGAGGTAACAGAGAGGGTTGATGAGGGCAATGCTGTTGATGTGGTGTACATGGACTTTCAAAAGGTCTGGCAGCATCTGAATGGTCACTGACCTGAAACATTAACTCTGTTTCTCTCTCCACAGATGCTGCCAGACCTGCTGAGTATTTCCAGCACTTTTTGTTTATACTTCAGATTTCTAGCATCTGCAGTATTTTGCTTTTATTGACTTTCAAAAGGAGTTTGATACAGTGCAACACAACAGACTTGTGAGCAAAGTTATAACTCATGGAATAAAAGGGACAGCAGTAACATGGATATGGAATTGGCTGAGTGACAGGAAACAAAGAGTAGTGAGCAATGGATGTTCTTCGGGCTGGAGGAAGGTTTGTAGTGGAGTTCCCCAGGAGTCAGTTTTGGGACCCTTGCCTTTCCTGATATATATTAATGACCTAGACCTTGGTGTACAGGGCAGAATTTCAAAGTTTATGGATGATACGAAAATTGGAAGCATTGTGAACTGGAAGGATGATAGTGTAGAACTTCAAAAGGACATAGACAAGTTGGTGGAATGGGAGGACAGATGACAGGTGAAGTTCAATGCAGAGAAATGTGAATTGATTCATTTTGGTCAGAAGAACATGGAGTGACAATATAGAATAAAGGGTACAATTCTAAAGGGGGTGCAGGAGCAGAGGGACCTGGGGGGGTATAAGTCATTGGTTGAGAGAGCGGTTAATAAAGCATACAGTATCCTCGGCTTTAGTAATAGAGGCATAGAGTACAAGAACAAGGAGGTCATGTTGAACTTGTATAAGACACTAGCCTCAGCTGAAGTACTGCGTCCAGTTCTGGGTGCCACACTTTAGGAAAGATGTGAAGGCATTGGAGACATTATGGAAAAGATTCATGAGAATGGTTCCAGGGATGAGGAACTTCAGTTATGAAGATAGATTGGAGAAGTTAGGACTGTTTTCCTTGGAGAAAAGAAGGCTAAGAGGAGATTTCATAGTGGTATTCAAAATGATGAGGGGTGTGGACAGAGTGGATAGGGAGAAACTGTTCCCACTTGTGAAAGGATCGAGAATGAGAGGGCACAGATTTAAAGTAATTGGTAAAAGAAGCAAAAGCGACATGGGGTAAAACTTTTTCACGCAGCGAGTGGTTAAAGTATGAACTGCCTGAGAATGTGATGGAGGCAGGTTTAATTGAAGCATTCATCGGGGAATTAGACTGTTATCTGAAAAGGAAGAATGTGCAGGATAATGGGGAGAGGACGGGGAAGTGACATGAGATGAATTGCTCATTTGGAGAGTCAGTGCAGACACGATGGGCCAAATGGCCTCCTTCTGTGCAGTAACAATTCTGTGATTCCAATATTCAAGTCATTTATATATATGGTGGTCCTGACACTGACCCTTGTGGACATCACTGTTCACCATCTTCCATTCTGAAAAACAACCAAATACCACAACTCGCTTTTCTTGATATTTCATACATTTTTTAATCTAAGCAGATACTGACCCTCCTATTCCAGGAGCCTCAGTTTTGTTACCCAGCCTTTTATGTGGTAGCTTGTCAAACGCTTTCTGAAAATCCATATAGACAACATCCATTGCTTTCCCTTCATCAACCTTTTCTGTTATTTCATCAAAAAAATCAGTTATTTATTAATAGATGCAGCACTGAAACAGGCCCTTCGGCCCACCAAGTCTCTGCCGACTAACAACCACCCATTTATGCGAATCCAACATTATTCCCATATTCCCGACCACATCCCCCACCACCTACCTCCACTGGGGGCAATTCACAATGGTCAATTTACCAATCAATCTGCAAGTCTTTGGCTGTGCGAGGAAACACACGCAGTTGCAGGGAGAACTCGAACTGCACACAGACATTAGCCAGAACTGAACACGGGTCGCTGGAGCTGTGAGGCTGCGGTGCCAAACACTGTTCGCCCAAAATGACCGTAGCAGGACTCGTACCTACAATCTTCTGATAACCTCGTTAAATACACGGAAGTCAGACGCCTTATCCATTAGGCCACACAGCCAATAGTGAAGGATTGGAGAGGTGCTGAACCTCTCAGTTTTCGGTCTACCCAAACCAAGTTCAAGGCCTGAATAATGAACCGATTGCCTCTCATTAGTTCTGTGAATAATACAATGATTTAATAGACAAAGTTTTGAAACATTCCTGCCCATAAATCTTGATAACAGAGAGTGTGTGGATCTCCTGACTCAGAATGTTTAGTGGATACAGTCCTCAGATCCGACAAGGAATCCCTGAACATCCACAGTGAAGACAGTGTGGATGAGGAAATGGAAGAGCCGGGAGCTGAAACTCAGGGACGTCCGAGCTCTCCTGTCATTGAGCTTGTGTGTCTGCTCTGCTCGCCGCACTTCCGGCTCTACTTTGTTTCCAATGAAAAGATGAAAAGGGCCGTTCGGTTTTCCTCTCACTGACAGCGTGTTTCACTCGGGTGAATATAACCCGGGACTTTTGCTGCTGAAATGAATTCTGCAAGGTCCCAGCTAACACACCGGCTCCCTCCTTTCTCCCCTCTTTCTATCGGATTGTTTTACCAGGAGGGGCTCAATAATAACAAACCCCCTGCAGGGAATGACCGCAAATTGAGCATCTAAATGGGGCAAGTGGGCAGCTTTCTGGGTTCTAGGTTCCCCCTACCCCGCCCCTCCCTCCCTCCAGTCCAAGCCCCTCTTCACTTTCTTTGAAACTTTGATGAGGGTGAAATGGGGAAAGTTCCCATTGATGTTTGAATGCTGAATTGCTGCAAAGATCTGTGCACGCGCGGTGTTGCCCCGCCCCCAGTGGGACGTCACAATGAGGAGTGGAGCGCATGCGCAGCCTTTCCCCAACCCAATCTGTGAGGCCATTCACTCAATCAGGGGAAGATGGTTTAAATCAGCTGCTAATGGAGACTTCCCGGGCCCGGGGGAAGGGAACAAACACCATCTGCTTCCAGCAGCCACTGCTTTGGCAGCGTGTCCGCAGATGTGCTCAGAGATTCGCATTGAGTGGTGGGAAGTTGAGGGGGAGTCGGGGAGTGTTTGAAACAGACACTGTGGAGCAGGAGCTGCTCCCGGAACATGGAGTGAGCCGGGGACACGGGGAAGGGAGAGTTCATTCTCGGACAGTGTCTGTACAGGCTCAGGGAGACACAATGGGAAGAAATCACTATTGAAAATCACTGACAATTTCACCACCCAAAGGAGAGGGAATTTTCCTGCTTTAGTTCCAGTCTCTCACTGTTTGTTGGATTGTGAACAGTGGGGGAGAAATAGCCGCAAAATAACCATGTGGAGAGTTAGACAAAGAGCATTTATTGCAGACACCAGGTGAGAAGTGTGAAAGGCACATTTTAAATAGTGGCTGCTTGTTTTCCGTTGAAATAGAAATGTGACTGTGTAAAGGTCACTGCTCTATCGGACAGTCCCTGTCATTGAGCAGTGCAGGGCTTGTGTTGTTTCTGAATGTCACAAACTTGTTGTAAAACCACTGCAAACACCTGGTAAACAGAAGCTGAATACTGCAGTACTGCAGTGGAGTCAGACACTGACACTGTTTGTGTTCCTGATTTTCATTTCGCGATTGTTCATAATGATTATTATTGGGACGATTACATTGATCGCTTTTGTATCTTCTATCTCACCAGTTCTTTCATTCCTGCAGGAAAATACATGAAGGAACCTGACTGGATGTGGTGATTCTTGGACAAAAGGAAAAGCGCAGCGAGCTCGTTCCAACACACAGTCGGTATAGGATCACTCCCAAAGCACAGAGATACTGCCAGCTCATCAGTTCCACTGGAACAAACAAAAGAAGCAGTCAGACAGACACTGATCCCAAAGTCGAGAGACACATTTTCAATCCAACAGTCAAACAACAGCAGGAGAGACAGAAGTTGTTTCCATTTCACTCCAATTCAGTACAGCTGACAGGTTGATACATCAATCACAGTCCAAAAACAAACCCATCATCAGATCTAAATAAACTCTGTCACCATGGTTACATTTTAAATATAAACCTTGAAACAGAACAGACAAAATTTGCATGATTGAAAGGTACAGAATGAATGCAAGGATGCTTCAAGGGGATTTGGACAGGGTACGTGAATGGGCAAGAACATGGCAGATGGAATATAATGTGAAAAAGTGTGAATTTCTCCACTTTGGGAGAATAAACAGAAAGACAGAGTATTTCTTAACTGGTGAGAGGTTGAGAAGTGTCGATGTCCAAAGGTACCTGGGTGTCCTTGTTCATGAGACACTAAAAGCTCGTGTGCAGGTGCAGAAAGCAATTAGGAAGGCAAATGGTATGTTGGCTTCATTGAAAGGGGATTTGAGTACATGGTTAAAGATGTATTGCTTCAATTGTATAAAGTCTGGCTGAGACTGCACCTGGAATATTCTGTACTATTTTGGTTTCCTTATTGAAGGAAGGATAGACTTGTCACAGAGGGAGTGCAACAGAGATTCACCGGACTAATCCCCTGGGATGGTGGGATTGTCTTATGATGAGAGACTGCAGAAACTGGGCCGAAATTCTCTGGAGTTTCGAAGAATGAAAGGTGATCTCATTGAAACTTACAAAATTCTTACAGGGTAGTTATGGAGAGGATGTTTCCTCTGTCTGGTGAGTCTAGAACAAGGGGACACAGACTCAGAATAAGGGCAGGCCATTTGAGACTGAGATCAGCAGGAATTTCTTTACTCAGAGGGTGGGAAATCTGTGGAATTCTTTATCCCAGTGGGCTGTGGAAGATCAATCATTGAACATATTCAAGACAGAAATCGATAGATTTCTAAATACTAACAGGATCAAGGGATATGGAGATAGCAGGAAAAATGGCGTAGAGGTAGATGATCAGTCACGATCTGTTTGAATGTTGGAGCAGGCTTCATGGGCTGAAATACCTAATGCCCCTATTCCCTATCATCCTTTGAATCCCAATAATGTACATCAGAACGTTAGACCAAGTTATGCATTACATACCAGTTCAAAAATCCCACAGAGATTAAGACTGAAAGATACAGTATCAATTCCATTACTACAAAATGAAGGACTTGGAGCTTGCAGACCAGCCCATGTATAAGATTGAAAGTTATATTTCCATTCACAATCGTTTTCACAGAGCTAAATATTGAATACCAATCCACAACTTGTACAGGACTACCAAATAAAACCTACAACTGTAAAATACAGTTAATCCATATTTTAAATTAAACACAAGGCAAACAAATATTGATACATTAAGAGAGTGGGAAACAGTGAGAGCAGAGTGGAGCATCAAGAGCCCAGGAGAGAGAGGGAGCAAGAGTTCACTCGGAGAGCAGGGAACAGCGAGAGCACGCGTCAAAAAAGGCAAAGGAATCCACAATTAATGGGAAAACACTGAATGGTGTAGAGGAAGTGAGGGACGTTGGAGTGAATGTCCACAGCTTCCTGAAGTAGCAGTACAGGTCAATAAGGTGGTTCAGCAGGTATATGGAATCCTTTCCTTTATTAACTGAGTTATGGAATATAAGGGTGATCTGGGTGTCCATGTCAATAAGTCACTGACAGCTAACATGCAGGTGCAGCAAGCAATTAGGAAGGCTAATAGTATGTTAGCCTTTATCACAAGAGGATTTGAGTACAGGAGTAGTGAATTCTTGCTTCAATTGTACAGAACCCTGGTTAGACCGCACTTGGAGTACTGTGTACAGTTTTGGTCTCCTTACCTTAGGCAGGATATTATTGCCATGGAGGGAGTTCAACGAAGGTTCATCAGACTTGTTCCTGGGATGGTGGGATTGTCCTATGAAGAGAGATTGGGGAAACTGGGGCTGTCTTCTCTAGAGTTTTGAAGAATGAGAGGTGATCCCATTGAAACCCACAAAATACTTAAAGGACAGTCAGGGTAGATGCAGCTAAGATGTTTCCCCTGGTTGGGGAGTCGAAAATCAGGGGACACAATTTCAAAATAAGGGGGAAGCCACTTAGGACAGAGATGAGGAGAAATGTTGTTACTCAGAGGGTTGTGAATCTTTGGAATTCTCTACCCCAGAGGGCTGTGGAAGCTCAGTCGTTGAGTATGTTTAAAGCAGAGATTGACAGATTTGTAAATACAAATGACATAAGGGAATATGAGGAAAGTGTGGGAAAAAGGGCATTGAAGTGGATGTTCAGCCAAGATCATATTGAATGGTGGGGCAGTCTCGATGGGCTGAATGGCCGACTCCTATGTTTCGATGTTCCTAACTCCACATTGTCGATGAGACACAGCCTCAGGCCGACTTGTCGGGTGGTGCAAACAGATAACACTGCTTCTGATCTTCACCAGAACAGAGACTGAGATGTAACATTGATCATCAAACAGACTGTGAGAGAATACAACAGAATAAAACACATGGAGAGACACTGTGGAATAACAAATTGATTTGATTGGAATGTTGAATTTTGATTGGAATGGATAAAACACCAGAAACAGCAGATTAAATTGGGATTCTCATCATTATATTGATCTGAGACAGAAAAGAGAAACTGATGGGAAGAAGGAAGAATGGAGTTTTTCACTCACCCATGAAAGCTGATTTAAAAAAGATGCAAATAACAGAGAATTTCACCAAAAAGGGAGATTAAATGCTGCCGAAACCTTGGATCGAAGGATGCCCCAACAGATCACCTGTTTAACTGTCTCCTCACTGGGGGATTTCAATCAGTCAGCAATATTATTCGCTACCTTTTTTTTGTTAAATGAACCCAGAACTGTCACTTGGAGTTAATATCTGCATTCCGACTCCTGAATATTTTCTGGACACATTTCCTGCTGAAAGAACTAAGAACTCTTTTCTAATTTACACAATACTATATACACATTCATCAAACCTCTGAAGCTAGCATCCTTGGTGCTGCTCTCTCTTCTCCCAAACCTCATCTCATGTGACTGTTACATCATCACTCTGACAGTGGGAGGGGTTGATCCCACTCTCTTCAGCATTAACCCTTTACATCCTTATACTACACTGTCTGTCCAAACAAATGGGTGGAGGGAACTTCCTTCATTTATTCAAACACTTGAAAGTCAACTCAAAGCCATCAGAGAGAGAGGGAGAGAGAGTGTCAGAGAACTTCCTGCATCCAGTCCTGACCCTGTCACACTCAGCAGCTGCTCACCCAGACCCCACTCTCATCAACACTGAACATTGTTACAGAGACCCTTCAAATAATGTTTATAAAAGGCGGAAAAATTCAAAGTTCATCGCAGCCGGATTGAATGGAACAAAGATTAATATCTTCTCACCGTCTCTCAACACCCACGAGACATAGGTTTTCTTATTTGGTTCCTTTGATTTTTCTTGTTCCTGATTGAAAAATATTCCAAACCTCGGATCAACCCTCCCACTTGCGTCATGTCCCCAGTCTCGGTTAAAAGCAACACATAACGACACAAACACTCTGAAACAAACAACGCAGTCACACTTTCCTTCAGTGAGATTAATGTCGAGCTGCTTTCCAGATTGAATGTCACCGTGAACAAATTTGTATCAAAGAAGTTGCCTTTGGCGTCTCAGCACTGAATTTCTGGACAAGGAGGAACAGCCATTCCCAACTCACATCCTTCACAACGGCTGTTTTCTCCTGTGACTGAAATTCATCATGTAATTTGAATTCCAAGTTCAAGTTCACAAAACAGAGATATAAATGATTGATAAGGAAACTTCTAAAGCATATCACAAATGTGACATAAGGCTCTGCTGGGAGTTGAACCCAGGCTCTTCTGTTTACTGGACAGGTGCTTTTACCAACTAAGCTACAGAGCCAAATCACAAATGCTTGTGTAGTTGAAATCAGAGGAGGATCTGTTTATTCTCATCACACGTCTCCACTGGTCACAACATATTTTAACTTTTCCTACTTACTGATACAGTCATATACTCTATTTTTCCCAAAACTGAGAATGGAGGTGGAGGGGCGACATGATAGAGGTTGACAAAGTTATGAGTGGCAGAGACAGAGTGGATAGTCAGAAGCTTTTTCACAGGGTGGCAGAGTCAGTTACGAGGGGACATAGGTTTAAGGCAAGAGGGGCAAAGTTTAGAGGGGATGTGCGAGGCAAGTTCTTTACACAGAGGGTGGTGAGTGCCTGGAACTTGCTGCCGGGGAAGGTGGTGGAAGCAGGGAAGATAGCGACGTTTAAGAGGCATCTTGACAAATACATGAATAGGATGGGAAGAGAGGGATACGGTCCCCTGAAGTGCAGAAGGTTTTAGTTTAGACAGGCATCAAGATCGGCGCGGGCTTGGAGGGCCGAATGGCCTGTTCCTGTGCTGTACTGTTGTTTGTTCTTTGTACATAGATAACACGTTTATAGATGTGGTCACCCCACAGCTTAAGAGTATGCAGGGAGAGAGGGAATGGGTGACCACCAGGCAGTCAAAAAGAATCAGGCAGGTAGTGCAGGACACCCCGAGTGCGTCTCACTCTCCAGCAGGTATTCAGTTCTGAATACAGAGGACAATGATGCTTCACCTGGGTAGTGCAGCCGGAGCCAAGTCCATGACACCATGGGTGACTCAGCAGCAAAGGGGAGTACAGGGAAGACTGGAAAAGCCATAGTGATAGGTGATTCAATCGTCAAGGGAACAATCAGGTGTTTCTATGGCCACAGACGTGAATCCAGGAATGGAGTGTTGGCTCCCTGGTGCCAGGGTCAAGGATGTCATTGAGCAGTTGCAGAGCACCCTGAAGCGGAAGGGTGAACAGCCAGCAGTGGTAGTCCACATCAGAACCAACAACATAGGTAGATATAAGGATGTTGTGCTGCAGTCAGAACATAGGGAGTGAGGGAAGAAATTAGCAAGCAGGACATCAAAAGTAATAATCTCCGGATTACTCCCAGTGCCACGTGCAAGTGAGTACAGGAATAGATGGATAAGACAGATGAATGTACAGGAATAGATGGATAAGACAGATGAACGTGTGGCTGGAAAGATGGTGCAGGAGGGAGGACTTTAGATTTTTGGGACAGGTTGGATGGGTTGCACCTGAACCGAGCCAGGACGGAGTTCCTTGCAGGATGTTTTGCTAGTGCTGTTGGGGAGGGTTTAAACTAGTTTGGCAGGGAGATGGGGACTGGAAGGTAGAGTCAGATCAGAAATGAAAATGGAAGGCAGAAAATTAATGGAGTCTGGAAGAGAGAGGAAACACTGATTAGAAAATTCAAAACAAAAAATGTTGGCAGTGCTCAAGGATATCTAAATCAATGCAAGGAGTATAGCAAATGAAGCAGATGAGCTCAGGGCACAGTTAGACACATGGCAGTATGATATCATAGCTATTACACAAACATGGCTAAAGGAGGGACAGGCATGGCAGCTCAATCTTCCTGGTTACAGGATTTTCAGACGTGAGAGGGAAGGGGATAAAAAAGGAGGGGGAGTGGCAATTTTGGTCAAAGAAACTATTGCAGCTGTGAGGAGGGATGATATGTTGTAAGGTTTATCAAATGAGACCGTATAGATTGAGCTGAGGAACAAAAAAGAGGCAATCACACTGCTGGGAGTGTACTATAGACCCCTAAACAGTCAGAGGGAGATGGAAGAGCAGATATGTAGGCAAATATCTGAGAAGTGCAAGAACAATAGGGCAGTAACATTGGGGGATTTGTACCACCCAAACATTAACTGGGATACTTTTTGTGTAGAGGGAATTGAGGGAGCAGAATTCTTGAGGTGCATTCAGGAGTACTTTTTTAGCCAATATGTAGCAAGTCCAACAAGAGAGGGTGAAGTTTTAGACTTAGTTTTAGGAAATGAAGAGGGGCAGGTGGAAGGAGCGGCAGTGGGACAGCAATTTGGTGGTAGTGATCATAATTCAGTCAGTTTTAATATAATTATGGAAAGGACAAGGACAGAACAGGAGTTCGAGTTCTCAATTGGGGTAAGACCAACTTTACTAAGGTGAAGATTGATTTACCGAAAGTGGACTGAAAACAGGTAGTTGAAGGTAAATCAGTGTCAGAGCAGTGGGAAGAATTCAAAGGGGAGATTCCAGGGGTTCAGAGTCAACATGTTCCCACAAAGAAAAAGGGTGGGAAGGCCAAATCTAGAGCCCCATGGATGTCAAGGAGTTTACGGGTATAATAAGGCAGTAAAGGAAAGTTTATGCCCAACACAGAGAACTGAATACTACAGAAAGCCGAGAGGAGTATAGAATGTGGAGGGGGGAAATAAACATTGAAATTAGGAAAGTTAAGCGAGAGCATAAAAGAATATTGGCAATCAAAATTATGGTGAACCCAAAGATGTTTTATCAATACATTGAGAGTAAAATGATAAATAAGGAAAGAGTAGGGCACAGAAAAGACCAAAAAGGTAACCTATGTGTAGAGCAGAAGATGCTGGCATTGTTCTGAATAAATACTTTGCATCTGTCTTCACAAAAGAGGGGGAAGATGCATATATTGTAGATAAGGAAGAGGGGTGTGAAGTATGGATGTGATCCATACAGAGGGAGAGAGGACACATTAATGGGATTAGTGTATATGAAAGTTGATAAATCACCAGCGCCGGATGGAATGCACCTCAGGCTGTTAAAAAGAAGCAAGAGAGGAAATAGCAGAAGAGCTGATCATCATTTTCCAGACCTCACTGGATACAGGTGTGGTGATGGAGGATTGGAGGACTGCTAACGTTGTACCTTTGTTTAAAAAGGGAGTGAGGGAGACCAAATAATTACAGGCCAGTCAGTCTAACATCAGTAGTGGGCAAATTATTGGAATCTATTCTGAGAGACAGGATAAAATGTTACTTCGAAAGGCACAGATTAATCAAGGATAGTCAGCATGGATTTGTTAAGGGAAGATCTTGTCTAACCAACTTGATCGAAATTTTGAAGAATTAAGAAGGAAGATAGATGAGGGTAGTGCAGTTGATGTAGTCTTCACGGATGTAAATGTAGGGGGTATGAGTTTGCAGATGGCACAAAGATTGGCTGTGTGGTAAATAGCAAGGAGGATAGCTGCAGACTGCAGGAAGATCTTCATGGTCTGGTCAGATGGACAGAAAAATGGCAAATGGAATTCAATTCAGAAGTGTGAGTTGATGCACTTGGGGAGGTTAAATAAGGCAAAGGAATACACAATTAATTGGAGAAGACTGAGAGGTGTAGAGGAAGTGAGGGACCTTGGAGTAAATGTCCACAGATCCCTGAAGGTAGCAGGACAGGTCGTTAAGGTGGTAAGAAGGCACATGGAATCCTTTCCTTTATTAGCCGAGGTACAGATTTAAGAGCAGGGAGGTTATGCTGGAACTGTATAAATCATTAGTCAGTCCACAACGAATACTGTATGCAGTTCTGATCACCTTATTACAGAAAGGATGTAATTGCACTAGAGAGGGTGCAGAGGAGATTCACGAGGATGTTGCCGGGATTGGAAAAATGCAGCTATGAGGAAAGACTGGATAGGCTGGGGCTGTTCTCCTTGGCACAGAGAAGGCTGAGGGGAAATCTCATTGAAACATACAAAATTTTGAGGTGCCTGGATAGAGTTGTAGTGAAGGGCCTATTTACCTTAGCAGAGAGGTCAGTGACTGGGGGAAACAGATTTAAAGTGATCTACACTAATGGAATTGATTCTGTATCTTTCCATTTCACAGTGTGGGTGAGTTCTGAACTGGTATCTAATTTGTGTCTCAGGTTACAATATCTTTCAGCACCTTAGAAACTTTCTCTGTAATGAATGTTGAACTTGTATGTAACTTGTATCTCAGGGTACACTATGGGGATGTTTAAACATCCTTTATCATGAATGGATGTGAGCTTTGAGTATGGTATTTAATTTAAATCTCAGGGTACAGCATTACGTTAGATTCTGTGCCATTCAATCAATACTGTGTGCCAATTCTATCTGATATTTAATTGATAGCTAAGTCTGCATTATATTTAGATTGACACATTGTATTTCAATATGTTAATGTGTGTGACTTTGACCTGGGATTGAGGTATCTGACTGTCAATGGGACTGAATTGGGGTGAAATGGAAACAACTTATTTCTCTCCTGCTTTGTTTGATTGTTGGATTGAAAATGTGTTTCTGGAACTCTGGATCAATGTGGGCCTGACTACTTCTGCAGTCTGAGACCAGGGAACTGATGAACTGTCTATCCCTCTGTACTCTGAGTGATAATGTACCTACTGTGTGTGAGAGGAGCTGGCTGCACTGTTCCTTGTGCCTCGAGTGCAGCAACCATCACATTCATCACGATACCTTCAAGTATTTGCCTGTATGAAGAAAAAATATGTCTTAACTCAAGAACAGGGGAGGTGCAAAATATCAAAGAGGTGAATTTAATTTCGCAATTAATAATCATTAAAAACACCCACAAATGAAAACCAGTGTCAGTATCTGTCTCCACTGAAGTACTGAAGCTCCCAGCTCCTGCATCACAAGTATTCTGGGCAGATCCATCGAGACAAAACACTGCACTGGGATCATCCCAACTGCTCGATGCTCTACACATATTTCCAGCCACCCTGCTTCATATGCACAAATAAAGAAAAATAAAGCCCCATATGTATATCCCTCAATTCCTTTCTTCCCATACAGTTGTTCCACCTCCCCTTAAATGCATCAATATTATCGCCTCGACCTCTCCCTGTGGTTGCAAATTCCAGATTCTAACCACTCACTACATAAATACCTTTTTCATGAATTCCTCATTGGTTTTATGAATGTCGATTTTATATTTTTGGCTCTTGTTTCAGACAACACCACAAGAGGAAACATATCTGCATGTATTCTATAGAAGCCCTTCACTATTTCCTCACTTTTTTCATTTGTTCATGTGATGTCGGCATCACTGGCTATGCCAGCATTTATTGCCCATTCCAAATTGCCCTTGACAAAATGGTGGTGAGCTGCCTTCTTGAGCTGCTGCAGTCCTTGAGATGTAGGAATTCCAACGGTGCTGTTTGGAAGGGAGTTCCAGGATTTTGACCCAGCGACAGTGCAGGAATGGTGATATAGTTCCAAGTCAGGATGGTGTGTGGCTTGGAGGGGAACTTGCAGGTGGTAGTGTTCCCATGTATCTGCTGCCCTTGTCCTTGTTGGTGGTAGAGGTTCCAGGTTTGGAAGGTACTGTCGAAGAAGCCTTGGTGTGTTGCTGCAGTGCATCTTTTAGCTGGTACGCACTGCTGCCACTGTGCATCAGTGGTGAATGGAGTGAATATTGAAGGTGGTGGATGTGGGCAATCAAACAGGCTACTTGAGTGTTGTTGGAGCTGCACTCATCCAGGCAAGTGGGCAGTATTCCATCACACTCCTGACTTGTGCCTTGTGAATGGTGGACGGATGTGGGGAAACAGGAGGTCAGTTACTCGCCGCAGAATTCCTAGCCTCTGACTTTGCTCTTGCAGTCACAGCACTTATATGGCTGGTCCAGTTCAGTTTCTGGTCAATGGTAACCAATGGTCAATGTTAATGGTGGGGGATTCAGTGATGGTAATGCCATTGAACATCAAGGGGAGATGATTAGATTCTCTCTTGTTTGAGATGGTCATTGCCTGTCACTTATCTGATGCCAATGTTACTTGCCACTTATCAACCCAAGCCTGGATGTTGTGCAGGTCTTGCTGCATCTGGACATGGGCTGCTTCAGTATCTGAGGAGTCATGAATGGTGCTGAACATTGGGCAATCATCAGAAAACATCCACACTTCTGGCCTTGTGATGGAGGGAAGGTTGTTGATGAAGCTGCTGAAGATGGTTGGGCCTAGAACACGAGCCTAAGGAATTCCAGCTGTAATGGCCGGAGACTGAGATGATTGACCTGAACAACCACAGCCATCTTCCTTAGTGCTAGGTATGACTGCAAACAGCAGAGCATTTTGCCCCGATTTCTATTTACATTGGTTTTGCTAGGGCTGCCTTGTTGCCATACATGTCAAAGGCTGCCTTGATGTCAAGGGCAGTCACTCCCACCTCACAATGCAATGTTTCTTTAACTCTAAAATAAAAGCAAAAGTCTGTGGATGCTGGAAATATGAAATAAACAAAAATGCTGGAAATACTCAGCAGTTCAGGCAGCATTTGTGGAGGGAGAAACACAATTGGGCGGCACAGTGGCGCAGTGGTTAGCACCGCAGCCTCACAGCTCCAGGGACCCGGGTTCAATTCTGGGTACTGCCTGTGTGGAGTTTGCAAGTTCTCCCTGTGTCTGCGTGGGTTTTCTCCGGGTGCTCCGGTTTCCTCCCACAAGCCAAAAGACTTGCAGGTTGATAGGTAAATTGGCCATTATAAATTGTCACTAGTATAGGTAGGAGGTAGGGAAATATAGGGACAGGTGGGGATGTGGTAGGAATATGGGATTCGTGTAGGATTAGTATAAATGGGTGGTTGATGGTCGGCACAGACTCGGTGGGCCGAAGGGCCTGTTTCAGTGCTGAATCTCTAATCTAATCTAATCTAATTAACATTTCAGGTCTGTGTCTTTTCATTTTACAATATGCTTTATGTCCTGGTAGATAACAGTGCATTCAGTCTGCAGTAATGGAATTAATACTGTATCCTCCAGTCTGACCACTTGTGAGATTTGTGGAGTGGTGTGTAACATGTAGCTCAGTCTGCAGTCTGGTTACATTATTGAGATTAATTCTGTACTTTACAATCGGGTACTGTTTGTTCGATCTGACATTGAATTTGTAGTTCAGGCTGCTGTCTGGTTACATTATTGAGATTAATTCTGTACTTTACAATCAGGTACTGTTTGTCTGTTCTATCTGACATTGAATTTGTAGTTAAGGCTGCTCTCTTGTGAGAGTGACACAGTGCCTTGCAATCTGATAGTGGGTGTGATTTTGGACTGGGATTGATGTATCTACCTGTCAGTGGGACGGATTTGGGGTGAAATGGAAACAACTTCAGTCTGTCATGCTCTGTGTGACTGTTGGATTGACTGTTAGTCTCTGGAACTTGGGATCAGTGCCAGTCTGACTAGTACTGCTGGCAGTGATTGTGGAACTGATGTCTCTTTTCTCTCTGAATGATACTGTCCTTACTGTGTGTGAAAAGCCGGCTGCACTTCCCCTTGTGCTGAGGCATCATTCTATTTATTCTGCTTCCTTCAAGTATTTGCCTGTAGAAAGAAAAAGTATTTATTATAATTCAGGAAGAGGTGTGGTGGAAGTTACAAGAGAGACCAAAACAATCTTTGAATGAATAATCATTGTGAACAATCACAAAGGAAACCCAGCAATACAAACAGAGTCAGTGTCTGATTCCACTGCAGTCCTGCAGCCCCCAGCTACTGCATACCAGGGGCTTTGGCCGTTTTACAACAATTAAATGACATCCAGAAACAATCCACTGGGCCATGAATGGGACTGACCGACGGAACAGGGACTTTTACACAGGTCAGATTTCCAGTTCCCGCTCCCATGGTCTAACCGTTCAAGCGAAACCAAACAGCGCTGTTTAAAATGTGTCCTTCACACTTCTCACCTGGTGCCTATTATCGATTCTCTTTGTGTAACTCCCCACATCCTGACTGTCCGCTTTTGTTTCCACACTTCACTGTCCAATAACAATAAACTGTGGGAACAGGCTGGATCGCTCTCTTTGAGCTGGCACGGGCATGTTCGGCCGAATGGCCTCATTCTGCGCCGGAAATGTTTTATGTTTCTGTTTGCTGAATTGTTGCCTGAATCTGCGCCTGCGCTCCCCTCCCCCAACACTGCCTGTGAGCGGAAGAAGATGGTTTGAAACAGTCGCGAATGGAGAGATCCCCGTTCCCGGGGGAAGGAAGCAAACAGCAGCCTCCTTCCAGCAGCACATCGCTTTGGGAGCGTGTCCGCAGATAGACTCAGAGATCAGCATCGAGTCCGGGGCAAGTTCAGGGGCAGACGGGGGCTGTTTGTAAGAGGCGGAATGGAGAATCAACTGGTCCCGGAACATGGGGTGAGTGGGGGAAGGGAGAGGCCATTCTCAGGCTGTGTGTCGACGGGGAAAGGAGACAGAATGGGAAGAACCTGTTACTGCAGTGCAGTCAAACAATGATAATATTTGTATGACTGGGCTTCCTTTGTGGGGGCTCATTATTATTCGAGAGATTAAATTCATTAAAATCCTGTATCTTCTATCTCACCTGTATTTTAGTTATAAACATACTTTTGTTCAAACAGACAAATAATTGAATGAACCAGAATAAATGTGATGTTTCCTCCACCCAAGTTACAAGGAAGAGTGTCACCAGCTCCTTCTCACACACAGTCCGTACATTATCATTCACAGAGCGCAGAGACACAGACAGGTCATTAGTTCCACAGTCACAGACAGCAGAAATAGTTCCAGAGACACATTTTCAATCCATCAATCAAACAGAACAGGAGAGACGGACGTTGTTTCCATGTCACCCCAACTCAGTACCACTGACAGGTAGATTCATAAATCCCAGTCCAAATTCTCACCCACTATCACATTATCAGTGTGTCAATCCCACAATGGTGCAACCTCAGCTACAAATTAAATACACATAGAACTGACACATGGTTCCCTTTTCAAAGTTATAGAATTAAGGGCGGTGCAGTGGTTAGCACCGCAGCCTCACAGCTCCAGCGACCCGGGTTCAATTCTGGGTACTGCCGGTGTGGAGTTTGCAAGTTCTCCCTGTGTCTGCGTGGGTTTCCTCCAGGTGCTCCGGTTTCCTCCCACATGACCAAAAGATTTACAGGTTGATAGGTAAATTGGCCATTATAAATTGCCCCTAGTATAGGTAGGTGGTAGGGAAATATAGGGACAGGTGGGGATGTGGCAGGAATATGGATTTAGTGTAGGATTAGTCTAAATGGGTGGTTGATGGTTGGCACAGACTCGGTGGCCGAAGGGCCTGTTTCAGTGCTGTATCTCTAAACTAAACTAATATAATCTGAGATTCAAGTTAAATACCAGCCCAATATTTACACATGTTATCAGTTTATTATCAGTATTAATTCCCATAATGTGTCCAGACATATGCATTAGATCCAAGTGCAAATCTCAAATGCATAATCAGATTGAGAGATTCTGAAATATAGTATAACCTGAGATACAAACTCAGATTCCAGTTTAAAACTCATCCGGATTGTGAAACTAAAAGATACATTATAAATTTGATGAGTTTAGTCTGAGCTATAAATTACATACCAGTCCTGAAACCTCATAGTGTCAGATGGAAGATACTGTACAATTCCAGACTGAGCTCATTTTACACACAAGTCCAAGATTCTCCCTCAGAGTCAGACTGAATGGCATTGATCAAATTGATTAGTACAGCCTGAGTTACATTTGCACATCAATCCTGTATCAGATTGAAAGATACATTATCTTTCGCTATTATGTTCACAGTGACAGATATTTAATACTTGGCAAAACTTCAAACATATTGTCTGCTTAAAACCAACCACATCTGTGGCCTGTTGCTGTGCTGACATTTTATGCAGAATGAATCCAGACTTGCAAACAGTCCCAGGGACGGAAGGTTATATAATGAATCCCCCACTCACACAGAGTACCAGATACTGACAGATAAAGTGATGCTGATACACATGCTCAGTGCCAGATGCTGAAAAGTATAGGTTGATTATTGCACTCACTCACAGTACCTCAGCCCGAGTCATCTAAAGCAACCTAACACACAAATAGTAGCACTGAGAGATTGAGAAAGAGTCCAAAACTCACATAGAGTACCAGGCATTGACAGATACAAACTGAAAACTACACACACATGGATATGGGATTGGCTAACTCACAGAAAACAGAGAGTGGGGATAAATGGAGCATATTCAGATTGGCAAACTGTAACTAATGGAGTGCCACAGGTACAGTGCTGGGGCCTCAACTATTTATGGTCTATATTAATAACTTGCATGAAGGGTCCACGTATATTGTTGCCAAATTTGTAGATGGTACAAAGATTGGTAGGAAAGCAAGTTGTGAGGAGGACACAATGTGTCTGCGAAGAGATATAGATAGGTTAAGTCAGTGGGAAAACATTTGGCAGATGGAGTACAATATGGGGAAATGTGAGATTGTCTACTTTGGCAGGTAGAATAGAAAAACAGAATATTATTTACATAGAGAGAGACTGCAGAATGCTGCTGTACCAAGGAATCTGGGTGTCCAGGTACATGAATTACAAAAATGTTAGCATGAAGGTATAGCAAGTAATTAGGAAGTCAAATGGAATGTTGGCATTTTTAGCAAGGGGAATGGAGTTTAAAAGTAAGGAAGTTTTGCTATAACTTTACAGGGCATTAGTGACATCCCAATTCCATACAGTTTTGGTCTCCTTACATAAGGAGGAATATACTTGCATTGTAATCAGTTCAAAGAAGGTTCACTCGACTGATTGCTGGGATGTTGGATTGTCTTATGAGAAAAAGTTGAGCAGGTTGGGCCTATACTCACTGGAGTTTAGAAGATTGAGTGGTGATCTTATTGAAACCTGTAAGATTCTCAGTGGGCTGGACAGGTAGATGCTGAGAGGATGTTTCTCCTTGTGGGGGATTATAGAATTAGGGGCCAGAGTTTAAGATAAGCAGTCTCTCTTTCAAGAAGGAGATGAGGAGGAATTTCTTCTCTGAGAGGGTTGTTAATCTTTGGAATTCTGCTCTCCAGAGGACTGTGGAGGCTGTGTCATTGAATATATTCAACGCAGCGATAGACAGGTTTTTGATCGACAACAGAGTCAATGGTTATGGGGGCAGGCAGGAAAGAGAAGTTAAGGCCACAATCAGAACAGCCATGATCTTATTGAGTGGCAGAGCAGGCGTGATGGGCCAAATGGTCTACTCCTGTCCTATTTCGTATCTTCTTATGTTCTTACACACACACACACACACACACACACACACACACACACAACCAATGTGTGGCGGATCTAGAATTAATCCCACTTTCATACACAATACCAGTGACTGAAAGGTACAGAATTAATCCCACAGATAGATACAGTACCACCGACAGGTACAGAATGAATCCCATGCTCACCGTCAGCACCCGGGATAGAAAGATACACGTGATTCCTACCCTCACATAACAATATCAGACTGAGTTACAGAATGATTTACACATTCATACTGGGCACCAATGACTGCGAATTAATTCATCCCACAATCACACACACTACTAAAGGCTGACAGATACAGAATTAATCCCACACTCCTATGTAGTAGCAAAGACTGACACATACAAAATCATTCTCAAATACTCCTACAGTACCTGGCAGATTCAGTGACTGCCAAACTCACATAAATCACCAGAGACTGACAGATAAAGAATGAACTCACACACACACTGAGATACTGACAGATATAGCTTGAATTCCACACATACAGAACCACTGACAGATTCAGACTAAGTCCCAAATCACATAACATTCCAGAGACTGACAGAATGAATCAAATACTCACACACAGTGCCACTGACAGAATGTATTCCACACTCACATACAATACCGAAGACTGCCAGATACAGAATGTATCTCACACTTACACAAAGTACCAGTGAGTGACAGGTACAGAATGAATCCCACATTCACACATGACGTTAGAGATGGACAGCCAAAAAACAATAAGACTGCCAGAATAGATAGAATTCACATCAAAATTCTAAAATATGGCAGAGAAACACTCGACACAAATACATGTCTCATTTCCCTCATCCAGAAGGAGGAGAGCATGTCAGGGGACCTCCGCGATGCGGTAATTGTGATCATCTTTAAAAAAAGTTGACATGACCGACTGTGTTAACTATAGAGGGGTATCCCTGCTGTCCACCACAGGGAACGTCATCACAAGAGTCCTTCTCAACTGCCTCCTCCCCGTGGCTGAAGAGCTCCTACTGGAATCACAATGTGGATTCTGTCCATCAACAGGCACAGTGAACATAATCTTCACAGCAAGACAACTTCAAGAAAATGTAGGGAGCAGCAGCAACTTTTATACATGGCCTTCTCTGACCTGACAAAGGCCTTCGACTCTACCAACCGAGAGGGATTATGGAATGTCCTCCTCAAACATACTGCACTACGACATGCAAGCTGTAATCCTTGCCAACGGATCTATCACTGACCCAATCCGAGTGCAAACTGGGGTCAAGTAAGGCTGTGTCATCGGCACCAATGCTCTTTTCCATCTTCCTTGCCGCAACACTCCACCTCATCTCCTCACACTCAAACACAGTACCTGACAGAGACAGAATGAATCCATACAGCACCAGAGACTGAGTTACCAAATTACATCAAACACTCAAACACAGTAGCCTAGACTAAAAATGAAATTAATTGCACACTCACATGCAATAGCAGAGACACAACGACACAGAATCAGTCAATAAGTGTCCTCCTAACAACAGCCAGGACATTTCCAGGAAGCTCCACACAGGGAGCAGCTCTTTCAATATAAACTGGGGCTGGAGAGAGTCTTTGTGCAATATACTTCCTGATTTCAGTACGGGGATTTGTGATTGGTTGCAAATATTTAATCTGATTGGATGGCGAAAGAGACTAAATGTCGAATTACAATATGAAATCGTTGGGACATCATTCCAAATCACCCAATCACAATCTTTACTTTCCCCCATCCCTCATTAGCATAGAGCTGTGGGATTGTCTATTTAATCCGCACTCGGAAGGGGTTTGGTTTATTTCTGTGTCTGAAATTGAAACTGAAGATGGTTGAGGAGGAGAAGAAAGCAGCTGCTAAGAAGGGCGCCAAGAAAACTGTGAGTAAACCATCAGCAAAGGGCGGTAAGAGGCGGAGAAAGTCGAGGAAGGAGAGTTACTCCATCTACATCTCCAAAGTGATGAAGCAGGTTCACCCCGACACCGGCATCTCCTCCAAGGCCATGAGTATCATGAACTCGTTTGTGAACGATATTTTCGAGCGCATCGCGGGTGAGGCTTCCCGCCTGGCCCATTACAACAAGCGCAGCACCATCAGCTCCCGGGAGATCCAGACCGCCGTACGCCTGCTGCTGCCCGGGGAGCCGGGCTGTATGACGCGAAGCCCACAGACAGCAGAGCCTCCCAGTCCTTCCTGTCATCTATCACAGAGGTCTTAGATGACAGCAGGAGGGAGGGACTGGACAAGCCGCTAACTCTGGACGAGCTGACAAAGGCCGTCGAGTCTTTCGAGACGAGTAAAACTCCCGGGAGCGACGGCTTACCGGTCGAGTTGTACTCGGCCCTGTGGGACTGGGTCGACCCAGACCTGCTGGAAGTATACGAGAGTATGCTCCTGGCCGGCAGCATGTCAGAATCCATGATAAAAGGCATCATCACCCTCATTTACAGGCAGAAGGGGGAGAGGGCAGAAATCAGAAATTGGCGGCCCATCTCACTGCTTAATGTTGATTACAAGATTCTGTCCAAAGTCATAGCCAGTCGAGTTAAGTCTATTCTGGAGTTGGTGATTCACCCCGATCAGACCTGTACTGTACCCGGCAGGAAGATCTCTGATAGTGTTGCGCTACTCAGGGATACGATCGCCTATGTACGGGACAGGAGGGTGGACACCTGCCTCATCAGCCTGGACCAGGAGAAGGCTTTTGACAGGATATCGCACACCTACATGATGGACGTGCTTTCTAAAATGGGGTTTGGGGAGGAAATCTGCAATTGGATCCAACTGCTCGACACAAACATCAGTAGCGCAGTGGCAATCAACGGGTGGGAATCTGAAAGTTTCCCGATCAAATCTGGAGTCAGACAGGGCTGTCCTCTGTCCCCGGTCTTGTTTGTTTGCTGTATTGAACCCTTTGCTGAGTCTATTAGGAAGGATGCGAGCATAAGAGGGGTGACAATCCCAGGCAGCGGAGACACTCAGGTCAAAACCTCCCTGTACATGGATGACGTCGCCGTTTTCTGCTCGGATCCGCTGTCCGTGCGCAGACTGATGAGCATCTGCGACCAGTTCGAACTGGCCTCGGGAGCCAAAGTTAACCACGGCAAGAGCGAGGCCATGTTCTTTGGGAACTGGGCTGACCGATCCTTTGTCCCCTTCACCGTCAGGTCAGATTACCTGAAGGTGCTGGAGATATGGTTCGGAAGGGCCAGGGCGTGCACCAAAACATGGGAGGAGCGAGTAGCCAAGGTACGACAAAAGTTGGGCATGTGGGGGCAGCGATCTCTCTCCATTGTGGGTAAGAACCTGGTCATCAGGTGCGAGGCGCTCAAGTTGTTGCTCTACGTGGCGCAGGTCTGGCCCATACCCCACTCCTGCGCCGTGGCAGTCACCCGAGCCATTTTCCGCTTCGTCTGGGGATCTAAAATGGACGGGGCCCGGAGGGACACGATGTTCAAATCTCTGGACATGGGCGGGAAAAATGTACCCAACGTGGCCCTCATCCTGATGACCACCTTCGTGTGCGGCTGCATCAAGCTATGTGTAGATCCCCAGTACGCAAACTCCAAGTGTCACTACGTGCTGAGGTTCTATCTGTCCTCGGTGTTGCGAAGGATGGGCCTGGTCACATTGCCGCGGAACGCACCATGCAGTTGGGTGGCGCCGTACCACCTATCCTTCGTGGAGCAGTTTCTGCGGAAAAACACCTTTGACCACCGGCCCATCAGGCAGTGGTCTGCACGGAATGTCCTCAAGGCCCTACGGGAAAAGGAAACGGTGGATCCTGTCGGATGGTTCCCCGAGCAGACCGTCAAAGTCATTTGGCGGAATGCCTCATCACCATAACTTTCAAACAAGCACCAAGACGTAGCTTGGCTGGTGGTGAGAAGGGCCCTCCCCGTCATATCCTTCATGCACACCCGAAGTCTCGCCCCCTCCGCACAGTGCCCCCGCGTTGGCTGTGGTGGGGAAGAGACGGTCGCCCACCTCCTTCTGGAATGTTTCTTTGCAAAGCAGGTGTGGAAAGAGATGCAGTGGTTTTTGTCAAGGTTCATCCCAAGCAGCTCTGTGACACAGGAGTCTGTGCTCTACGGGCTGTTCCCAGGGACGCACACCGAGACAAACATCAACTGCTGCTGGAGGACTATCAATTCGGTGAAAGACGCCCTTTGGTCTGCCCGAAACCTGCTGGTCTTCCAGCGCAAAGAGTTGCCCACCACCGAATGTTGCAGACTGGCACATTCCAAGGTCCAGGACTACGTGCTGAGGGACGCACTAAAGCTTGGGGCAGCCGCAGCAAAGGCTCAATGGGGAAAGACCACAGTGTAAGGTTCCCCCACCAAGCTGGACTGAGGGGCTGGATCCATGGGAAACCTCTCGAACTGTATCGTTAATATTCTCAATTGCTGTAAATGTAAAACTGTAATTGACATGACAATTGTGAAACGGAAGGGTCGGGAAGAAACTCATGACAGTATTGAAGGAAACTGATCTACCTTGCAATGTTTGTATTTTTTGGTGCTGTTTGGAAACTGTTTGGCAATGTAATTTTTACAGATTTTTATGAATAAAGTATATTTTGCAAATAAAAAAAAAGAGAAGAGGAAAGCAGCTGCTGAGAAGGGCGCCAAGAAAACTGTGAGTAAACCGTCATCAAAGGGCGGCAAGAAGCGGAGAAAGTCGAGGAAGGAGAGTTACTCCATCTACATCTACAAAGTGATGAAGCAGGTTCACCCCGACACCGGCATCTCCTCCAAGGCCATGAGCATCATGAACTCGTTTGTGAACGATATTTTCGAGCGCATCGCGGGTGAGGCTTCCCGCCTGGCCCATTACAACAAGCGCAGCACCATCAGCTCCCGGGAGATCCAGACCGCCGTGCGCCTGCTGCTGCCCGGGGAGCTGGCCAAGCACGCCGTGTCGGAAGGGACAAAGGCGGTGACCAAGTACACCAGCTCCAAGTAAAACTGCACAATGGACTGAAAAACATCCCAAACACAACGGCTCTTTTAAGAGCCACCCACAATCTCTCTGAAAAAGCTGCATCCGAACATCTCTATGAAATCATTTTAAGACAATGTGTAACATAATAAATGTCCCACTGCTGTGTTTTTGTCTGCTGTCCCATAAACCGAACTCAAACCCATAATCCGCTCATCCGCCTTTACTTTTTTGCTGAAAGCTGTTATTGTGGTTTTGCACAGCCCCTGAATGACCGCATTCACAGCTGCTTTCAGCGGCAAGAGTCAGACCTCAGTCCCTTCACTCTATTCCTGAAATGTGAACTGATTCATCATTTTATTAACAGTAACTCTCCGCAGTGTTACTGCCCGGAATGGGATTATTACACAGCAGACTAAGGGCAGTTTGAGGACTCGATCCTGCTTCCTCTTTTCAGAGAAGGACACTGATTGAAGATAAACTGAATGTTTCCCTTCAGGGAAATGCTGTGAACAGGGATTTAGTACCTCCCGGGACAGTTTGAAAGCAATTGTAGAAAGATCCACAATTTAAATAACATTTTGAACCCGCGTCTGTAATTCGTGACGGAAAAAGTTGAATAAACAAAATAACGAGAAGGGATTTTAAATATTTGACGAAGGATGACATTTATTTTAATCCGCTCCTTTCTGACAATGAAATTGGCGGTCTTTTTGAAATTGACAAATTTTCTGCTTCTGATGTTGTGGCGGTAAACCCCGCCCTCTTCTGTTGTCAGTGAACTGATTGGTGAAGAATATAGGCAAATGAGGTGAATTAAGTACCGGCCAATGGGGAGAGTTTTCAGTCTATAAGTAAAGTAAATGCGGCGGAAATTATCCATTCTTTGTGAAAGTATTTGCGAGATTGTGGAAATGTCTGGAAGAGGAAAGACCAGCGGCAAAGCTCGGGCCAAGGCCAAGTCTCGCTCCTCCCGGGCTGGACTGCAGTTCCCGGTGGGCCGTGTTCACAGGCTCTTGAGTAAGGGCAACTATGCTGAGCGTGTGGGTGCCGGAGCCCCGGTCTATCTGGCTGCTGTGCTCGAGTATCTGACCGCTGAAATCCTCGAGCTGGCTGGCAACGCGGCCCGGGACAAAAAGAAGAGCCGCATCATCCCCAGACACCTGCAGTTGGCCGTCCGCAACGATGAGGAGCTCAACAAGTTGCTGGGGGGAGTGACCATCGCTCAGGGTGGGGTGCTGCCTAATATCCAGGCCGTGCTGCTGCCGAAGAAAACCAGCGCTCAGAGCTCCCAGAAAAAGTAAAGCGGCCAAAATGTCACCTAATAAACCAAAGGCTCTTTTCAGAGCCACCCACAGTCTCTGTGAAAGGGCTGGTTCCTGTCTGATTCCAGAATGCCAGTAACAGGACCGAATGAGAACGATTTCAAATGTTTAAGCATCTGTTTCAGTGATTTCTCACTGTCACCCCAAAACCTGTCTAATTTATTACTTCCACAGAGTGAGTTATTTGTCCCATTACAGATTGCTGAATCGAGTCTTGCCGCCACGTACAGATAAGTAGACAAATAAGTTACAGATTAAAACTTCGTAATATATATAATCCATCAAAAGCTTTTTTTATTCCGCTTTTATCAGCACAAAGTCCTGGCCCGATTTTACGAACAGCTTTAAACTAACGCCAGATTTACCATTAATTCGCTTCTTTCCGACACTGAAATTGACGGCTTTTTCGAATTCAAACTTTCTGCCAATTTAAGCCAGTGATTTGCTGTATTTTCTAATTCGAGCCTCGGCAATTGGTTAAGACATGTGAATGAGACGTGGGTGACCAATCAGAAGTGGGCTCTGGACAGCGCGGGCTCAAATTGCGGAAATTCCAGGTCCCTGAATGACTGAGCTGAAACTGATCAGTTTCACAAACCCTGTCAATTTCAGTGCAGGAAACACCGTCTCGGGGGAAATAACATCACAAGTGGGTCTGGTTCCAGTGAACGATTTAACGGCTGCTGCAAAACTCCCGGATTCTCTCATTGCAGCGAAATCATTTTGAAATTCTATGAAAACAATGAGTGATTCTGGAGGAGTGATGTGGCTTTTCACTGAGGGCATGTGTGGACTGGGGAAATAACTAACTGGAGAGTCTCGGGCACTGTTTACACAGCCCGTTTAGAAAATCAAATCCACTACACATGCTTGCTGCAAATGAAATGTCAAATTCGGGGATTCCAGTTTTTTTCATCCCGAACACAGCAGATTGATTGAACAAAGAATTAAAAGTAAAATACTGCGAATGCTGGAAATCTGAAATATTTCAGATTGATTGAACTGTTCTGAACAGCCTATCCCAACTCCCATTTCTCGGTCACTGCTCTCTCTGTGAGGCGGTGGGTGGCTCTTAGAAGAGCCTTTGTTTTGTGTTTGCTGGAAAGGGTCAAATTGTTCAACAGCCGAATCCGTAGAGCGTACGGCCCTGCCGTTTCAGAGCGTACACCACATCCATGGCAGTGACCGTCTTGCGCTTGGCGTGCTCAGTGTAGGTGACCGCATCCCTGATCACATTCTCCAGGAAAACCTTCAACACCCCGCGAGTCTCCTCATAGATCAAACCCGAGATCCGCTTGACCCCGCCACGGCGAGCCAGGCGGCGGATTGCTGGTTTGGTGATGCCCTGGATATTATCACGAAGCACTTTGCGGTGCCGCTTTGCTCCACCTTTGCCCAGTCCTTTGCCTCCTTTACCTCTGCCAGACATGATGATTCTTCGCTCAGGTCACTACACAATATAAGAAGCAGACTCTTGCAGGCTCTACTTTACACAGACCGCCCGGACCTGCCTGAGAATGGGAGAGAGAGAGCAGGAAGGGGAGGAGACAGAGTGAAGATTGAACAGAGAGCAGATGGGGAGGAGACACCCAGAGTGACAGACGGAGAGAGAACGACCCCTCATCTTTCAGCTCCACCTCCAGTTTCCTCTGGTTCGCCAATTTCAAACCCTTTATGAACAGTGGAACCGAAACCCAGCTCTCAACACAAACCCTTCCAGACTCGGCCTTCATAGTCAAGGCTTTCCAGAAAGCCGGAGCTTTTAAATATGGTTCCGCTACAATTAACACTCAGTAATATTCCCACCTAAACACAGTCCATTCTGTAACAAATAACCTACTCAGTAACATCACCATTTCCACACACATCCTCTTCCAGCAGTTTACAAACACCTTATTGCAGCTGTTTGGGGAATCTCCTGTGTTAAGATTGGAGTTGGAAAGCGGCCTTTACCCGGCAGTGTTACCGTCTCACACTGAATCTGCCAGACATCCTGTTGATCTGTCTCGTTCCCCTCTGTCTCTCTTGACTATTACATGGCACGGGTAGTATTTCAAAAAGTACTGCAATGGAGGGAGTGCTGCAGACTCCAGGCCAATCCTGGAGGGATGGGGGAAATATCTTTAGAAATTCCCTGGAGAGAATCGTGATATGACAGGTCTCCAGGGACAGACCAAGGAGAGAGTGTGGACATTGAATGGAAACATGGCAAAAAGAGTTGGGGATTCAGGAACACAATCCTCTCTGATAGGTTACAGCCTCCCCTCTGCTCCTGCTCTTTACGAGACACTTTTCCAGTTTAAATTTATGGTCAAGGTGGGTTAGTTGCTCTCAGGGTGGGTGGGGGGAGAGGAGCCTCAGTGGCCATGGGTGGGACAGGGAAAATGGAGACAGAGAACCAGGACTCCGGTCACTCCCCAGCGATGTCTGCGAGAAAGTATCTGTGGATCGGATGATGCCGGGGTCCCATGGAGATGGGAAGGGGGTGGGGTGATGGAGTGAGGAGGTGGAGAGGGAGTGTTCGTGGTGTCACAGCCAACCCCCTGCCCAAACCAAACTCCCACATCCCAGCATTATATTGTCCAATTCCTGGAGGCGGAGGATGGCGATTCCCGTTGGATTAATTTCTAATGTTCGGCATCTTATCCTGATAAAATCACCAGTTCTGAAGGAGGCCATTCTGTACTTATTCTCAGGTCATCGAGGGGTCATCTTTCCCTTTTCAGCTCCTGACTGCTGGTATTTTTGCTGTTAAGTATGAAATGCAACGTATGTTCGCAGCTGTTTCTGCCCTGTTGCAGCCAAAGGAACATAGAAATGAGGGTAGGCCATTCAGCCCCTCGAGCCTGCTGCACCTTTCAATTAGATCCTGGCTCACCTGTATCTTAACTCCAGCTACCTGCTGTGATTTCATAAACCCTCAGACCATCACTGGATAAACATCTCTCAATCTCAGGTTGGAAATTGTCAATTGACCCTCAGGTTTATCTGATTTTTCTCTGCTAATGTACGTGAGTGATATCTGTTATGCATATATTATTTTCTGGTACTGGAAGTGTATATTGTATTTATTCTTTACTTGTTAGCCTCTGGGACCGCGTATGAGTATGGGTCTCATTCTGTATCAGTCAGTTTCTGGTACAGTCTGCGTGTGCATATCCACGGCTCATTTTGCATTTGGCAGTCTCTGGTACGAAATATGCGTTACAATTCATTTTTTATGTGTCTGTCTCTTGGACAGTCCATTACAGTGGGATTAATTTTGTACCTCTCAGCTGATGGTTATGTCTGCAAGTGTACATTCTGTATCTATGTGACGCTGGTGCTGTATGAGTGTGGAATTCTTCTGTACCTGTACTTAATATGTATCTACGGGATGGTATTGAGAACTATTTGTTTAATGCCATAATGTATCACTATTTTCTTGTCTCACTAGTATTTTAAAATATAGATCACTGCACATTTTAACTGTGTGTATTACTGAGTTGTGGTTTGAGCTTTTTGGACTAGTATTCAGTCTGTAACTGTATGAACACATTTGTGAATGACAACATATATTTCAAACTCACACATGGCATGCTCAGTATAATCAGAATCATTCAATTGATAAGATATCATTCAGTACAGCTCTTGCAGAGATTATTGGATTGGTATGTAATGTGTAGTGCAGTGTGCACTAATTGACATAATACTGTAACTTTCCTTTTGATACTGTATCAGATGTTTGTACTACATTGTAATCTGCCACTCAGTCTGCAGTCTGGGCTACATTATTAGGATTCATTCTGTACCTTTCCATCAGCTGCTCTACCTCATATTTAATTTGTAGCTGAGGGTGCACTCTTGTGGGATTGATCCGGTGCTTTTCAATATGATAGTGGGTGTGATTTTGAACTAAGATTGATGTACCTAGCTTTCAGCAGTACTGAGTTGGGGTGAATTGGAAACAACTTCTGCCTCTCCTGCTTTGTTTGATTGTCTGCTGGATTGAAAATGTGTCTCTGGAACTTGGGATCAGTGTGAGTCTGACTGCTTCTGCTCTCTGTGACTGTGGAACTCATGGCCTGTCTGTGTCTCTGAGCTCTGGGAGTGATAATGTACCTACTCTGTGTTAGAAGGAGTGGACTGTACATATCCTTGTGCCGGGGAATCATCACAATCCTTCTGGTTCCTTCAAGTATTTGCTGACAGAAAGAAAGAAAAATATCTCTTGTAACTCAAGATCAATTGAGGTGGAAGCTTGAAAAGACATGAATATACTATTTCAATTAATAATCATTATGACCAACCACAAAGGATGATCAGTAATACAAAGAGTGTCAGTGTCTGATTCCACTGCAGAACTCAGCTTCTGCTGATCAGGTTTTCTTTGGTAGTTTTATAACAATTTAGTGGCAGCCAGGAACAACCCAACATCTGCACTGCTCCATGAATGGGAATACCTGCTGGAGCAGGGATATTTGCACAAGTCATGTTTTTAATTCCACCTGGCATTATAATGCAAGAACATAATAACTAGGAGCAGGATTAGGCCATTCCGCCACTCGAGTCTGTTCCAACATTTAATAAGATCATGGCAGATCTGATCTTAGTCTCAACTCCACTATCCTGCCTGTCCCAATAACACTTCACTCCCTTGTAAATCAAAAGTCAGTCTAACTCAGCCTTGAATATATTCAATGCCCAGCTTCCACCATCATCTTGGGTAGAGAATTCCAAAGAACAACAACCCTTTGAGAGAAGAAATTCCTCTTCAATTCCATCGAAAATGGGTGCCCCCTTATGTTGAAACTGTTCCCCCTAGTTCTTGATTCCCTCATGAGGGGAAACATCATCTCAGTAAATACCCTGTCAAGCCCCTTCAGTATCTTATATGTTTCATAAGATCACCTCTCATTCTTCTAAACTCCAATGAGTGTAGCACAACCAGGTCAAACGTTCCTCATAAGACAACATCTTCATCCCTGGAATCAACCTAGTGATGTTTGCCTGAACTACCTCCAATGCAAGTATTTTCCTCCTTAAATAAGGAGACCAAAACTGTATACACACTCAAGGTGTGGTCTCACCAACACGCTGTACAGTTGTAGCAAGACTTCCCTACATTTCTACTCCATCCCCATTGCAATAAAGGCCAAAATTCCAATAGCCTTCCTAATTACTTGCTGTACTTCCATGCTAACTTTTTGTGATTCATATAAGAGGACAGCCAGATCCCTCTATACCACAGCATTCTGCAGTCTCTCCTTATTTAAATAATATTCTTCTTTTCTCTACATCATACCAAAGTGGATAACCTCACATTTTCCCACATTATACTTAAAATGCCAAATTTTTCCCACACACTTAACTTGTCTTTATCTCTTTGCAGACTCATTGTGTCCTCCGCACAACTTGCTTTCACACCTTTCTTTGTATCAACAGCAAATTTAGTTACAATACACTCGATCCCTTCATCCAAATCATTAATATAGACTGGAAGTAGTTGAGGCCCCAGCACTGATCCCTGTGGCACTCCACGAGTTCCAGTTTGCAAACCTGAAAATGACCCATTTATCCTAATTCTCTGTTTCTTGTTAGTAAGCATGTACCAGCGACCTGGGTTCGATTCTGGGTACTACCTGTGCAGAGTTTGCAAGTTTTCCCTGTGACCGCGTGGGTTTTCGCCGGGTGCTCCGGTTTCCTCCCACAGCCAAAGACTTGCATTTTGATAGGTAAATTGGCCGTTATAAATTGCCCCTAGTATAGGTAGGTGGTAGGGGAATTGAGGGAAGTTGGGGATGTGAGAGGGTAATGGGATTAATGTAGGATTAGTATAAATGGGTGGTTGATGGTCAGCACAGACTCGGTGGCTGAAGGGCCTGTTTCAGTACTGTATCTCTAAATAAATAAAATAAATAATATAGTACCCGTTAACACCACAAGTGCTTACCTTGTGTAGTAACATTTTGCATGGCACTTTAGCGAATGCCTTTTCAAAATACAACTACACTACATCTACTGGTTCCCCTTCAGTTACCCTGCTTCTTACACCCTCAAAGAACGCGAATAATGTTGGCAAACTTGATTTCCTTTTCGTAAATCCATGTTGACTCTGCATGATTGTATTATAATTTTCGAAATGTTCTACAGATTGGAGGGTGGCAAATGTAACCTCACTATTTAAAAAAGGAGAGAGAGAAAAAACAGGGAATTACGGACCAGTTAGCCTTACATCAGTAGTGGGGAAAGTGCGAGAGTCTATTATAAAGGATGTGGTAGCAGAACACCTGGAAAGCATAAACGGGTTTGGACAAAGACAGCATGGGTTAACGAAAGGGAAATCTTTGTTAACAAATCTACTGGCGTTTTTGAGGATGGAACTAGTAGAATAGATAAAGGAGAACCAGGGGATGTGTTGTATCTGGATTTTAAGAAGGCTTTTGATAAGGTCCCACATAAGAGGTTCGTGTGCAAAATTAAAGCAGATGGGATTGGGGGTAATATACTGGCATTGATTGAGAATTGCTTGACAAACAGGAAACAGAGAGTAGGAATAAACGGGCCTTTTGCCAGGTGGCAGGCAGTGACGTGTGGCGTACTACAGGGATCAGTGCCTGGGCCCCAGCTATTCACAATATATATTAATGACTTGGGTGAGGGAACATTTCCAGGTTTGCAGACGACACAAAGCTGGGGAGGAAACTGAGTTGTGAGGAGTATGCAAAGAGGCTCCAATGTGATTTGGACAAGTTGGGTGAGCGGGCAAATGCATGGCAGATGCAGTATAACTTGGATAAATGTGAGGTTATTCACTTCGGTTGTAAAAACAGAAAGGCAGATTATTGTCTGAATGGTGACAGATTGGGAAAGGGGGAGGTGCAAAGAGACCTGGGTGTCCTTGTACACCAGTCGCTGAAAGCAAATATTCAGGTGCAGCAAGCAGTTAGGAAGGCAAATGGTATGTTGGCCTTCATTGCAAGCGGATTTGAGTACAGGAGCAAGGAAGTCTTACTACAGTTATACAGGGCTCTGGTGAGAGCACATCTGAAGTATTGTGTGCAGTTTTGGTCTCCTTATCTGAGGAAGGATGTTCTTGCCATGGAGGGAGTGCAAAGAAGATTTACCAGGCTGATTCCTGGGATGGCAGGATTGACAATGAGGAGAGATTGGGTTGACTAGGCCTATATTCACTAGAGTTTAGAACAATGAGAGGGAATCTCATAGAAACTTAAAAATTCTAACAGCACTAGTCAGGCTATATGCAGGGAGGATGTTCCTGATGGCTGGGGAGTCCAGAATCAGGTGTCACGGTCTCAGGATATGGGTATGCCATTTAGAACCGAGATGAGGAGAAATTTCTTCACTCAGAGGGTGATGAACTTGTGGAATTCTCTACAAAGAAAATTACAGCACAGGAACAGGCCCTTCGGCCCTCCAAGCCTGCGCCGATCCAGATCCTCTATCTAAACATGTCGCCTATTTTCTAAGGGTCTGTATCTCTTTGCTTCCTGCCCATTCATGTATCTGTCTAGATACATCTTAAAAGACGCTATCGTGTCCACGTCTACCACCTCCGCTGGCAACGTGTTCCAGGCACCCACCACCCTCTGCGTAAAGAACTTTCCACGCATATCCCCCCCGAAACTTTTCCCCTCTCACTTTGAACTCGTGACCCCTAATAATTGAATCCCCCACTCTGGGAAAAAGCTTCTTGCTATCCACCCTGTCTATACCTCTCATGATTTTGTACTGCAGAAGGCAGTGGAGGCCAAGTCATTAAATATATTCAAGAAGGAGATAGATATATTTCTTAATACAAAAGGGATCAAGGGATATGGGGTGAAAGCGGGAAGAGGGTACTGAATTATATGATCAGACTTGATCATTTTTGAATGGCAGAGCAGGGCCGAATGGCCAACTCCTGCTCCAATTTTTCTATGTTTTCTGCGATGACTGACTTAATCATTGGTTCCAGCATCTTCTCAATGGCAGACATTAGGCTAACAGGCCTATCGTTGCCTGCTTTCTCTTTACTGCTTTCTTGAACAGGGACATTACATTTGCAGTTTAATATCCACTGGAACTGTTGCAGGATCTAGGGAATTTAAGAAGATTACAACCAATGCATCCACTATCTATGCAGACACTTCTTTTAAACCTTAGAATGTAGGCCATCAGATCCAGTGGACTTGTCAACCTTTAGTCCCATTAGTTTTCCAAAAACATGTTTTTCTCGCGATGGTGATGTTTTAAGTTCCCCCCTCCTTACTCCCCTTGATTTTCTACTATTCTTGGGATGTTTTTTGTGTCTACTTCTGTGAAGACAGATGAAAAATTCTTGTTCAGAGTATCTGCCATTTCCTTGCTTCTCTTGGATCAATCGTTCAACGGAAACCGACAGCTGCTGTTTAAAATGTTTCCTTGACACTACTCACCTGGCGCCAGCAATAGGTGTTGATTGCATAACTGTCCCCATCCCTACTGTCTGGCTCTGT
Source organism: Heterodontus francisci (assembly GCF_036365525.1). Taxonomy (NCBI): domain Eukaryota; kingdom Metazoa; phylum Chordata; class Chondrichthyes; order Heterodontiformes; family Heterodontidae; genus Heterodontus; species Heterodontus francisci. The sequence goes on from NW_027141175.1 coordinate 4,256,149, forward strand.
TCCCTCTCTTCACTGCTCAATAACAACACAGTGTGAAACTGGAGCTAAACCATGAACATGCATTACAGGTTTGAGGAGAGAAAACAACAATGATTTTCAACAGCAGCTTCTTCCTGCTCTGTCTCCGTTACCTTGTCCACAAACAGCCTGAGAAAGGCTTCTCCTTCCGCGCTCACTCCATGTTCCTGTTCCACTCCGCCTCTTACAAACAGCCCCCAACTCCCCCTGAACTTGCTCCGCAGTCAATGCTGATCTCTGAGCCCCTCTGCGGACAGGCTCTCAAAGCAATGTGCTGCTGGAAGGAGACTGCTGTTTACTCACTTACCCCGGGGCTCGAAGTCTCCATTCCCGTCTATTTCAAACCATCTTCTTCCGCTCACTAATTAAATGACGCAGAAGGACACGGTTGGAGGAGGCGCATCGCGCATGCGCTTCTTTCCCCACTCATTTACAAAAAAAAATAAATTGGAATAAAAGCAAAATACTGCGGATGCTGGAAATCTGAAATAAAAACAAGAAATGCTTGAACCACTCAGCAGGTCTGGCAGTATCTGTGAAAAGTGAAGCAGAGTTAACGTTTCGGGTCAGTGACCCTTCATCGGAACTGACAAAAATAAACTGGAACTTTCCCCAGTTCAGTTTTCTCCGAGTTTGAGCAAAGGAACTGGGGCTGTGGGGAAAGGTCAGAGAACGTTTCAAGCTGGGGGATTCTGAAGCTCAGTTTGAGATCATTCCCTGCAGTGTGTTTGCTCTTCATTCACCCGTCTTCTCAAAGCAGTCCTCCGAGGGAGTCGCTGTGTTTGCTGCGATCGCGCAGGAGTTAATATCTGACAGTAACAGTCCCAGATTAATGTCATCACATTGAAACTGTCCTTCACTGACAGTCATATCGAGCGGTGTGAGCTGAGAGATTACAGAGATCAACAGGGCCAAGAGCGTTAAATTTGGAACATTGTTCACCTCACTCTCTAACTGTTACCCAGAGTCTAGGAATAATAATGTGTCTATTTCTGATGCAATATCAATTAGAGATGAGACTGCACCGTCTTTCTCCCACGGATCTTTCAAGATAAAATGAGGCTTCCAGGTCAGCCTGTAACTGCTGATGGGGATCTCTCTCTCTCTCTCACGTATTCACTTTCAGCTCTGTCTCTAGTGCTCTATAAAAACGTGGGATCCAGTTATTGGGTGTGATATGGACACACGAATAGAAAATGCACTATTGACACTCCCTCTCTAATGCTGTACATATGTTTGGGATACCATTATTTAGAATGATATGTATGCACTTTATTGTGTTACTAATACTGTCTCTGATGATACATGAGAATGTGTAATACAGTGTGATATGGACACACTGTTACGAATGGTCGGACTGATTCTCTCTCTCTCTGTGGTGCAGTATATGAAAAGGGGATAATGTTAGTGAGCATCATAGAATCATAGAATCATAGAAGGTTTAAGGCAGAGAAAGAGACCACTTGGCCCATCATCGTATGCGGCAGCCGAAAAACAGTGAACGTAAAGGAATGGCAGGGGGGGCTTCAACCTCGAGAGTCCACCTCCTGTGCGATGTGGGAGCTGCTGGATGCTTCCCGTGTCCTGGAGAACCATTTGGCGGTCATCACCTCGTAGCAGATGTAATGTACAACAATACTCCGCTCTCGTTGATTGACGTCTATGCCCCGGTTCAATGCAGCGAGCAGCTGACCGTCTTCCAGCATCTCCCACTGCTGCTGGCGACATCCAGGCCGGTCATCCTCGGCGGTGACTTCAAAGGCATCATCGATGCACCTAGATGATCCGGCAGAGACGACAGCAAACTGGATGCTATGTCCAGATCCTTAATAGAAACAGTAAAAGATGCCAAACTGCACGACGTCTTCAGCAAACCTGCAGACAGAGCGCAGCATAGATACACATGGTCAAGAACGGACGGGTCTGCCCATTCCAGGATTGACTTCCTATTTGTGTCCCGTGTTTTCACGGTCAGATCCACCGACGTCAAGCCGGTGTTCTTCTCCAAGCATTGCCTTTTACTGGCTGACTTTCACTTACAGGATGACCAGCGGGTTGGCAGGGGGACATGGAAGCTCAATGCTACACTGCTAACCCCAGAGAATGTTGAGGAACTCAAAAGTGATTACAAAGGTTGGAGGACCGTGAAACCCCACCTTTGAGTCTCCAGTTCAGTGGTGGGAAGCGATCAAGGAGAACATCAAGAGGTTCTTTATCTTCAAAGGGGTTCAGAGGGCGAGAGAGATAGACAGATGGAAATGTCACGACTCCAGAAAAGTATGCAAAATCTGCTCTGGCTTCAGTCGATGGGGGTCAAGGTCAAGGAGGACCTTCATGAGGTGAAGAGCCAGCAGGCCTCGGAAGATACTGTCAAAAGTCATAGCCAGTCGAGTCAAGTCTGCTCTGGAGTTGGTGATCCACCCTGATCAGACCTGTACTTTACCCACTCAGGGACACGATCACCCACATTCGGGACAGGAGGGTGGACACCTGCCTCATCAGCCTGGACCAGGAGAAGGCTTTTGACAGGATATCGCACACCTACATGATGGACGTACTTTCGAAAATGGGGTTTGGGGAGGGAATCTGCAATTGGATCAAACTGCTCTACACAAACATCAGTAGCACAGTCTCAATCCATGGGTGGGAATCAGAAAGTTTCCCGATCCAATCTGGAGTCAGACAGGGTTGACCTCTCTCCCCTGTCTTGTTTATTTGCTGTATTGAACCCTTTGCTGAGTCTATTAGGAAGGATGCGAGCATAAGAAGGGTGACAATCCCAGACAGTGGAGGCACTCAGGTTAAAACCTCCCTGGACATGGATGACGTCGCAGCCTTCTGCTCGAACCCGCTGTCTGTGCGCAGACTGATGAGCATCTGCGACCAGTTCGCACTGGCCTTGGGAGCCAACGGTAACCACGGCAAGAGAGAGGCCATGTTCTTTGGGAACTGGGCTGACCGATCCTTTGTCCCCTTCACTGTCAGGTCAGACTACCTGAATGTGCTGGGGATATGGTTCTGAAGGGCAGTGGCATGCACCAAAACCTGGAAGGAGCGAGTCGCCAGGGTACAACACAAGCTGAGCATGTGGGAGCAGCAACTCTCTCCATTATGGGTAAGAACCTGGTCCTCAGGTGCGAGGCGCTCACGTTGTTGCTGTAAGTGGCACAGGTCTGGCCCATACCCCATTCCTGCGCTGTGGCGATCACCCGAGTCATTTTCTGCTTCATCTCTGGATCCAAAATGGACCGGGTCCAAAGGGACATGATGTTCAAACCTCTGGATAAGGGTGGGCATAATGTACCCAATATCACCCTCATCCTGATGACTACCTTCGTGTGCGGCTGCATCAAGCTGTGTGCAGATCCCCAATACGCCAACACCAAGTGTCACTACGTGCTGAGATTCTCTCTGTCCCCAGTGTTGTGAAGGAAGGACCTGGTCGCATTGCCGTGGAACGCTCCATCTAGTTGGACTGTGCCGTACCACCAGTCATTCGTGGAACAGTTTCTGCGGAAAACACCTTTGACCACCAATCCATCAGGCAGTGGTCTGCACGGAATGTCCTCAAGGCCCTACGGGAAAAGGAGATGGTGGATGCTGTCGGATGGTTGCCCGAGCAGACTGCCAAATCATTTGGCGGAATGCCTCATCACCAGAACTTTCCAACATGCACCAAGGTGTAGCTTGGCTGGTGGTGAGAAGAGCCCTCCCCGTCAGATCCTTCCTGCACGCCCGAAGTCTCACCCCCTCCGCACAATGCCCTCGAAGTGTCTGCGGTGGGGATGAGATGGTTGCCCAGCTTCTTCTGGAATGTGTCTTTGCAAAGCAGGTGTGGAAAGAGATGCATTGTTTTTTGTCGAGGTTCATCCCAAGCAGCTCTGTAACACAGGAGTCTGTGCTCTCCGGGCTGTTCCAAGGGACACACACCGAGATAACCACAACTGCTGCTGGAGGACTATCAATTCGGTGAAAGACACTCTTTGGTCTGCCCAAAACTTGGTGGTCTTCCAGCGCAAAGAGTTGTCCACCACCGAATGTTGCAGACTGGCACACTCGAAGGTCCAGGACTACGTGTTGAGGGACGCACTAAAGCTTGGGGCAGCCACAGCAAAGGCTCAATGGGGAAAGACCACCATGTAAGCTCCCCCCACCAAGCTGAACTGAGGGGCTGGATCCATGGAAAACCCCCACAAACTGTAGCGGGAAAATTTTCGTTTGCCATAAAATGTATATGGCATGAAAAATGAAATGGAAGGGTTGTGAGGCAACTCACTCCTGCATTGAAGGAAACTGACCTCCTTTGCACTTTTTGTACTTTTTGACTTGGTGCTGTTTGGAACTGTTTTGTAATGTATTTTTTACAGATCTTTATGAATAAAGTATATTTTGGAAATAAAAAAAACATTTGTGCAAGTCAGTTTTGTCAATTGCGGCTGCTTGAGCTCTGGGTTTGGAACTTGAGCAGCAGCTGGAGACACAGCTGTGCATTCATGAGGAGAGTTACATGGAAAGCATGTTCATGATTAGAGAGAGATTAGAGATGCAGCTCTGAAACAGGCCCTTCGGCCCACTGAGTCTGTGCCGAACATCAACCACCCATTTATACTAATCCGACACTAATCCCATATTCCTACCAAACATCCCCACCTGTCCCTACATTCCCTACCACCTACCTACACTAGTGACAATTTATAATGGCCAATTTACCTATCAACCTGCAAGTCTTTTGGCTTGTGGGAGGAAACCGGAGCACCCGGAGAAAACCCACGCAGACACAGGGAGAACTTGCAAACTCCACACAGGCAGTACCCGGAATCCAACCAGGGTCCCTGGAGCTGTTAGGCTGCGGTGCTAACCACTGCGCCACTGTGCCGCCCACAGTGGTCACCCCACAGCTTAAGAGTACGCAGGGAGAGAGGGAATGGGTGACCACAAGGCAGTCAAAAAGAATCAGGCAGGAAGTGCAGGACAGCCCGAGTGCATCTCACTCTCCAACAGGTATTCAGTTCTGAATACGGAGGACAGTGATGCTTCACCAGGGGAGTGCAGCCAGATCCAAGTCCATGGCACCATGGGTGACTCAGCTGCAAAGGTGGGTACAGGGAAGATTGGAAAAGCCATAGTGATAGATGATTCAATAGTGAAGGGAACAATCAGCTATTTCTGTGGCCACAGACGTGAATCGAGGAATGGTGTGTTGCCTCCCTGGTGCCAGGGTCAAGGATGTCATTGAGCAGTTACAAAGCATCCTGAAGGGGGAGGGTGAGCAGCCAGCATTTGTGGTCCACATCGGAACCAACAACATCGGTAGAAATAAGGATGTTGTCCTGCAGTCAGAATTTATGATGCTAGGTAAGACATTAGCAAGCAGGGAATCAAAAGTAGTAATCTCCGGAATATTCCCAGTGCCACGTGCAAGTGAGTACAGGAATAAAAGGATAAGACAGATGAACGTGTGTCTGGAAAGATGGTGCAGGAGGGAGGGCTTTAGATTCTTGGGACAGGTCACACGGATTGCAGTTGAACAGAGCCTGGACAGAGTTCCTTGCGGGACATTTTGATAGTGCTGTTGGCGAGGGTTTAAACTCATTTAGCAGGGGGATGGGAACCGGAAGGCATGGAAGGCAGAAAATTAATGGATGAGTCTGGAAGAAAGAGGAAACAAAGGTGAGAAAATGTAAAAAGAGTTTGGCAGTGCTCAAGCATATCTTTTTCAATGCAAGGAGTATAGAAAATAAAGCAGATGAGCTGAGGGCACAAATCGACATGTGGCAGTATGATATCACAGCTATTACAGAAACATGGCTTAAGGAGGGACAGTAATAGCAGCTCAACATTCCTGGTTACAGGGTTCTCAGATGTGATAGGGAGGGGGATAAGAAAGGAGGGGTGTGGCAGTTTTGCTCAAAGTAACTATTACAGCTGTGAAGACGGATGATATGTTGGAAGGTTTATCAAATGAGGCCGTATAGATTGAGCTGAGGAACAAAAAAGGGGCAATCACACTGCTAAGAGTGTGCTATAGACCCCCAAACAGGAGATAGAAGAGCAGATATGTAGGCAAATCTCTGAGAAGTGCAAGAACAATAGAGCAGTAATAGTAGGGGATTTTAACCACCCCAACATGAACTGGGATACTTTTAGTGTGAAAGAAATTGAGGGAGCAGAAGTCTTGAGGTGCATTCAGGAGAACTTATTTAGCCAAGATGTAGCAAGTCCAACAAGAGAGGGTGCAGTTTTAGATGTAGTTTTAGGAAATGAAGGTAGGCAGGTGGAAGGAGTGGCAGTGGGAGAGCATTTTGGTGGTAGTGATCATAATTCAGTCAGTTTTAACATAATTATGTAAAGGACAAGGATAGAACAGGTGTTTAAGTTCTCAGTTGGGGCAAGGACAACTTTACTAAGCTGAGGAGTGAGTTAGCAAAAGTGGACTGGAAACAGCTACTTGAAGGTAAATCAATGTCAGAGCAGCGGGAAGCACTCAAAGGGGAGATTCCAGGGGTTCAGAGTCAATATGTTCCCACAAAGAAAAAGGGTGGGAAGGCCAAATCTAGAGCCCCATGGATCTTATAAGGTAGTATTAAAAGGCAGTAACGGAAAGCTTATGCCCGACTCAGAGAACTCAATACTACTGAAAGCCGAGAGGTGTATCGAATGTGGAGGGGGGAAATCAACATTGAAATTAGGAAAGCTAAGAGAGGGCATGAAAGAATATTGGCAATCAAAATCAAGGTTCGCACAAAGATGTTTTATCAATACATTAACAGAAAAAGGATAACTATGGAAAGAGTAGGGCCCATAAAAGATCATGAAGGTAACCTATGTGTAGGGGCAGAAGATGTTGGCACTGTTCTTAATAAATACTTTGCATCTGTCTTCACAAAAGAGGGTGATGATGCAGATATTGGAGTTAAGGAAGAAGGGTATGAAGTATTGGATGTGATCAATAGAGGGAGAGAGGACATATTAGTGACAGGACATACAAATAGCATATTTGTAAGTTGATAAATCACTCGGGATGGATGCAATGTACCCCACGCTGTTAAAAGAAGCAAGAGAGGAAACAGCGGAAGGTTTGACCATCGTTTTCCAGACCTCACTGGATACAGGTATGATGCTGGAGGATTGGAAGACTGCGAACATTGTACCTCTGTTTAAAAAGGGAGTGAGGGATAGACCGAATAATTACAGGACAGTCAGTCTAACCTTAGTAGTGGGCAAATTATTGGAATCTATTCTGAGTGACAGGATAAAATGTCACTTAGAAAGGCACAGATTAATCAAGGAGCGTCAGCATGGATTTGTTAAGGGAAAATCTTGTCTGCCCAACTTGATTGAAATTTTGAAGAATTAACAAGGAAAATAGATGAGGGTAGTGCAGTTGATGTAGTCTACATGGATGTAAATGTAGGGGGCATGATCAAGAAGTTTGCAGATGACGCAAAGATTGGCTGTTTGATAAATAGCAAGGAGGATAGCTGCAGGCTGCAGGAAGATCTTCATGGTCTGGTCAGATGCACAGAAAAATGACAAATGGAATTCAATCCAGAGAAGTGTGAGGTGATGCATTTGGGGAGGTCAAACAAGGCAAAGGAATACACGATTAACAGGAAAATGCTGAGAGGTGTCGAGAAAGTGAGGTACCTTGGAGTAAATGTCCACAGATCCCTGAAGGTCGCAGGACAGGTCGACAAGGTGGTAAGAAGACAATATGGAATCCTTTCCTTTATTAGCTGAGGTATAGAATATAAGAGCAGGGAGGTTATGCTGGAACTGTATAAATCATTAGTCAGGCCACAACTTGAGTACTGTGTGCAGTTCTGATCACCTCATTACAGAAAGGATGTAATTGCACTAGAGAGGGTACAGAGGAGATTTACGAGGATGTTGCCGGGACTGGAAAAATGCAGCTTTGAGGAAAGATTGGATAGGCTGGGGCTATTCTCCTTGGCACAGAGAAGACTGAGGGGAGATCTGACTGGCATGTACAAAATTTGTGGAGTCTGGATAGAATTGAAGTGAAGGGCCTGTTTACCTGAGCAAAGAGATCAGTGACTAGGGGAATAGATTCAAAGTGATTGGCAGAAAAATCACAGGGGAGATGAGGAAAAGACTTTTTAGCCAGAGGGTGGTGGGGGTCTGGTGGAATTGATACTGTATTTTGGTTTCGTATTGCATCACTTTTTAGAATGGCATGTAATGTTTATATCAATCTACACTGATGGAATTGATTCTGTCTCTTTCAATTTCACAGTGTGGGCGAGGTCTGAACTGATATCTAATTTGTGTCTCAGCTTACAATATCTTTCAGCACCTTTGAAACATTCACTGCAATGAATGTTGTACTTGTATGCAACTTGGATCTCAGGGTGCACTGTGGGGATGTTTAAACATCCTTTATAATGAATGGGTGTGAGCTTTGGGTATGATATTTAATTTAAATCTCAGGGTACATCACTAGGTTAGATTCTGTGCCATTCAATCAGTAGCGTGTGCCAATTCTATCTGATATTTAATTGCTAGCTCAGTCTGCATTAAATTTGACAGGCAGAGAGATCTGGGCGTACAGGTCCACATGTCACTGAAAGTGGCAACGCAGGTGGATAAGGTAGTCAAGAACATATGGCATGCTTTCCTTCATCGGTCGGGGCATAGAGTATAAAAATAGGCAAGTCATGCTGCAGCTGTACAGAACTTTAGTTAGGCCACACTTAGAATATTGCATGCAATTCTGGTCGCGACACAACCAGAAGGACGTGGAGGCTTTGGAGAGGGTACAGAAGAGGTTTACCAGGATGTTGCCTGGTCTGGAGGGCATTAGCTATGAGGAGAGGTTGGATAAACTCGGATTGTTTTCACTGGAACGACGGAGGTGGAGGGGCGACATGATAGAGGTTGACAAAGATATGAGCGGCATGGACAGAGTGGATAGTCAGAAGCTTTCTCCCTGGGTGGAAGAGTCAGTTGCTGGGGGACATAGGTTTAAGGTGCGAGGGGCAAAGTTGAGAGGGATGTGCGAGGCAAGTTCTTTACACAGAGGGTGGTGAGTGCCTGGAACTTGCAGCCGGGGGAAGTGGTGGAAGCAGGTACGATACCGACGTTTAAGAGGCATCTTGACAAATACATGAATAGGATGGGAAAAGAGGGATACGGACTCCGGAAGTGCAGAAGGTTTTAGTTTAGGCAGGCATCAAGATCGGCGCAGGCTTGGAGGGCCGAATGGCCTGTTCCTGTGCTGTACTGTTCTTTGTTAGATTGACACATTGCATTTCAATCTGCTAGTGGGTGTGATTTTGACCTGGGATTGAAGTATCTGACTGTCAGTGGGACTCAATCGGGGTGAAATGGAAAAAACTTATTTCTCTCCTGCTTTGTTTGGTTGTTGGATTGAAAATGTGTTTCTGGAACTTGGGATCAATGTGAGCCTGACTATTTCTGCAATCTGAGACCAGGGAACTGATGAACTATCTGCACCTCTGCACTCTGAGTGATAATGTACCTACTGTGTGTGAGTGGAGCTGGCTGCACTGTTCCTTGTGCCTCGAGTGCAGCAACCATCACATTCATCATAATATCTTCAAGTATTTGCCTGTTTGAAGAAAGAAATATATCTGATAACTCAAGAACAGATGCGGTGCATAATATCAAAGAGGTCAATTTAATTTCTCAATCAATAATCATTAAGAACATCCACAAATAAAAACCTGTGTCATTATCTGCCTCCACTGAAGTACTGAAGCTCCCAGCTCCTGCATCGCAAGTGTTCTGGGCAGATCCATCCAGACAAAACACTGCACTGGGATCGTCCCAACTGCTCTATGCTCTACATATATTTCCAGCCATCCTGCTTCACATGCAAATTTTTTTTTTTAAATGAAGCCCGATATGTATATCCCTCGATTCCTTTCTCCACATACAATTGTTCATTTGTTCCACCTCCCCTTCAGTGCATCGATACTATTCACCCCAACCTCTCCCTGTGATAACAAATTCCAGATTCGAACCATTCACTGCGTAAATACATTTTTCATGAATTCCTCATTGGTTTTATGAATGCCGATTTTATATTTTGGCTCTTGTTTCAGATGCCACCACAAGTGGAAGCATGTCCCCATGTACTCTATCAAAGCCCTTCACTATTTCCTCACTTTTTTCATTTGTTAGTGTGATGTAGGCATCACTGGCTATGCCAGCATTTATTGCCCAATCCAAATTGCCCTTGACAAAGTGGTGGTGAGCTGCCTTCTTGAGCCGCTGCAGTCCTTGAGATGTAGGAACACCAACAGTGCTGTTTGGAAGGGAGTTCCAGGATTTTTACCCAGCGACAATGAAGGAATGGCGATATCGTTCCAAGTCAGGATGATCTGTGAATTGGAGGGGAATTTGCAAGTGGTAGTGTTCCCTTGCAACTGCTGCCCTTGTCCTCCTCAGTAGTCGAAGTTCCAGGTTTGGAAGGTACTGTCAAAGGAGCTTTCGTGTGTTGCTGCAGTGCACCTTGTAGATGGTACGCACTGCTGCCACTGTGCATCAGTGGTGAATGGGGTGATTGTTGAAGGTGGTGCTTGGGGGCAATCAAGCAGGCTACTTGAGTGTTGTTGGAGCTGCACTCATCCAGGAAAGTGGAGAGTATTCCATCATACTCCTGCATTGTGTCTTGTGAATGGTGGATAGGTTTGGGGAGACAGGAGGTAAGTTACTCACCACAGAGTTCCTAGCTTCTAACCTACTCTTGTAGCCACGGCATTTATGTGGCTGGTCCAGTTCAGTTTATGGTCAATGGTAACCCCCTCCCCCCCACACCCCCCGCCCCCAAATGTTGATGGTGGGGGATTCAGTGAAGGTAATGCCACTGAACATCAAGAGGAGATGATTAGATTCTCTCTTGTTTGAGATGGTCATTGCCTGGCACTTATCTGACGCTAATGTTACTTGCCACTTATCAGCCTAAGCCTGGATGTTGTCCAGGTCTTGCTGCATCTGGGCACGGGCTGCTTCAGTAGCTGAGGAGTCATGAATGGTGCTGAACATTGCGCAATCATCAGTGAACATCCCCACTTTCGGCCTTGTGATGGAGGGAAGGTCATTGATGAAGCAGCTGAAGATGGTTGGACCTAGAACACGAGCCTAAGGACTTCCAGCTGTAATGTCCTGAGACTGAGATGATTGACCTGAACAACCACAGCCATCTTCCTTAGTGCTAGGTATGACTCCAAACAGCAGAGGGTTTTGCCATGATTCCCATTTACACTAGTTTTGCTGGGGCTCCTTGGTGCCATTAATGGTCAAAGGTTGCCTTGATGTCAAGGGCAGTCACTCTCACCTCACAATGCAATGTTTCTTTAACTCTAAAATAAAAGCAAAATTCTGCAGATTCTGGAAATATGAAATTTAAAAAAACAAAAATACTCAAAATACTCCACAGTTCAGGCAGCGTATGTGGAGAGAGAAACAGAATTAACATTTCAGGTCTGTGTCCTTTCATCTTACAATATGTTTTATGTCCTGGTATGTCATGGTCAGGTTCATTCAGTTTGCAGTAATGGAATTAATAATGTGTCTTCCACTCTGACTATTTGTGAGATTTGTGGAGTGGTGTGTAACATGGAGCTCAGTCTGCAGTCTGGGTACATTATTGTGATTAATTCTGTACTTTACAATCAGGTACTGTTTGTCTGTTCCATCTGACATTGAATTTGTAGTTCAGGCTGCTCTCTTGTGAGAGTGACACAGTGCCTTGCAATCTGATAGTGGGTGTGATTTTGGACTGGGATTGATGTACCTACGTGTCAGTGGGACTGAGTTGTGGTGAAATGGAAACAAGTTCAATCTTTCCTGCTCTGTCTGACTGTTGCATTGACTGTTGGTCTCTGGAACTTGGGATCAGTGCCGGTCTGACTACTTCTGCTGGCGGTGATTGTGGAACTGATGTCTCTGCTCTCTGTGAGTGATAGTGTACTTACTGTGTGTGAGGAGCTGGCTACACTTCCTCGTGTCGAGGAATCACGACATTTATTCTGCTTCCATCAAGTATTTGCCTGTAGAAAGGAAATGTATTTGTTATAATTCAGGAAGAGATGTAGTAGAAGATACAAAAGTGACCAAAACAATTTTTCAATTAATAATCATTATGAACAATCACAAAGGAAACCCAGCAATACAAACAGAGTCAGTGTCTGATTCCACTGCAGTCCTGCAGCCCCCAGCTGCTGCATACCAGGGGCTTTGGCCATTTTACAACAATTAAATGACATCCAGAAACAATCCACTGGGCCATGAATGGGACTGACCGACGGAACAGGGACTTTTACACAGGTCAGATTTCCAGTTCCCGCTCCCATGGTCTAACCATTCAAGTGAAACCAAACAGCCACTCTTTAAAATGTGTCCTTCACACTTCTCACCTGGTGCCTATAATAAATTCTCTTTGTGTAACTCCCCACATCCTGACTGTCCGCTTCTGTTCCCACACTTCACTGTCCAATAACAAGAAACTGTGGGAACAGGCTGGATCGCTCTCTTTGCGCTGGCACGGACATGATTGGCCGAATGGCCTCATTCTGTGCTGGAATTTTTCCATGTTTCTGTTTGCCGAATTGTTGCAGAAATCTGCGCCTGCGCTCCCCTCCCCCAGCACTGCCTGTGAGCGGAAGAAGATGGTTTAAAACAGCCGCCAATGGAGAGATCCCGGTCCCGGTGGAAGGGAGCAAACAGCAGCCTCCTTCCAGCAGCACATCGCTTTGGGAGCGTGTCCGCAGATAGACTCAGAGATCAGCATCGAGTCCGGGGCAAGTTCAGGGGCAGGCGGTGGCTGTTTGTTTGAGGCGGAGTGGAGCAGGAACTGGTCCCGGAACATGGAGTGAGTGGGGGAAGGGAGAGGCCATTCTCGGGTTGTGTGTGGACAAGGGGATGGAGACAGAATGGGAAGAAACTGTTACTGCAGTGCAGTCAAACAATGATAATATTTGTATGGCTGGGCTTCCTTTGTGGGCGTTTATAATTATTATGAGAGATTAAATTCATTAAACTCCTGTATCTTCTACCTCACCAGTATTTGAATTATAAACATTCTTTTGTTTAAACAGACAAATAATTGAATGAACCAAAATAAATGTGATGTCTCCTCCACCAAGTTACATGGAAGAGTGTCACCAGCTCCTTCTCACACACAGTCCGTACATTATCACTCACAGAGCGCAGAGACACAGACAGGTCATCAGTTCCACAGTCTCAGACAGCAGAAACAGATCCAGAGACACATTTTCAATCCATCAATCAAATGGAGCAGGAGAGCCGCACGTTGTTTTCATGTCACCCCAACTCAGTATCACTGACAGGTAGATACACAAATCCCTGTCCAAATTCTCACCCACTATCAAATTATCAGTGTGTCAATTCCACAATGGAGCAACCTCAGCTACAAATTAAATGCACATAGAACTGACACATGGTTGCTGTTTCAAAGTTACAGAAATAACCTCAATGAAGTGCTCCGAGATTCAAGTTAAATACCAGCCTAATATTTACACGGGTTTTGACTTTATTATCAGTATTAATTCCCATAATGTGTCCAGACATATACATTAGATACAAATCTCAAGTGCATAATCAGATTGCAGAGGTACAAACTCAGATTCCACTTTAAAACTCATCCGGATTGTGAAACTAAAAGATACAATATGAATTTGATGAGTTTAGTCTGAGCTATAAATTACGTACCAGTCCTAAAACCTCATAGTGTCAGATGGAAGATACTGTACAATTCCAGACTGAGCTCATTTTACATGCAAGTCCAAGATTCTCACTCAGAGTTGGACTGAATGGCACTGATCAAATTGATGAGTACAGCCTGAGTTACACTTGCACATCAATCCTGTATCAGATTGCAGGATACATTATATTTCACTATTGTGTTCACAGTGACAGATAATATTTAATACTAGGCAAAACCTCAAACAGGATTTATGTATCTACCTGTCTGCTTAATACCTACCACATCAGTGGCCTGTTGCTGTGCTGAATTTTTATGTAGAATAAATCCAGACTTGCACCAGTCCCAGTGACGGAAGGTTATATAATGAATCCCACACTCTCACAGAGTACCAGACACTAACAGATAGAGAGTGATTTTGAAACCCATGCTCGGTGCCAGATGCTGAAAGGTATAGGTTGATTACTGCACTCACTGACAGTACCTCAGCCTGAGTCATCTAAAGCAACCTAACACACAAATAGTAGCACTGAGAGATTGAGAAAGAGTCCAAAACTCAGAGTAACAGACACTGATAGACACAATCTGAAAACTGCACGCACATGGATACAGTATTGGCTAACTCACAAGAAACAGAGTGGGGATAATTGGGGAATTTTCAAATTGGCAAACTGTAACTAATGGAGTGCCACAGAGATCAGTGCTGGTGCCTCAATCTTTATGGTCTTTATTAATAACTTGCATGAAGGGACCGAGTGTAAATCCAAATTTATGGATGGTACAACGATAGGGAGGAAAGCAAGTTGTGAGAAGGACACAAAGTGTCTGCAAAGAGATATAGCTAGGTTAAATCAGTGGGCAAAAGTTTGGCAGATGGAGTATAATATGGGAAAATGTCAGATTGTCTACTTTGGCAGGAAGAATAGAAAAACAGAATATTACTTACATGGAGAGAGAGTGCAGAATGCTGCTGTACCAAGGAATCTGTGTGTCCAAGTACATGAATTACAAAAAAGTTAGCATGCAGCTATAGCAAGTAATTAGGAAGGCAACTGGAATGTTGGCATTTTTAGAGAGGGGAATGGAGTTTAAAAGTAGGGAAGATTTGCTGTAACTGCACAGGGCATTAGTGACATCCCAACTAAAGTACTCCACACAGTTGTGGTCTCCTTACTTAAGGAGGGCTATACTTGCATTGGAATCAGTTCAGAGAAGGTTCACTCGGCTGATACTTGGGAAGTTGGATTGTCTTAGGAGAAACAGTTGAGCAGGTTGGGCCTATACTCACTGGAGTTTAGAAGATTGAGAGGAGATCTTATTGAAACCTATAAGATTCTCAGTGGGCTGGACAGGTAGATGCTGAGAGGATGTTTCTCCTTGTGGGGGAATGTAGAATTAGGGGCCACATTTTCAAGATAAGTGGCCTCCCTTTCAAGAAGGAGATGAGGAGGAATTTCTTCACTCAGAGGGTTGTTCATCTTTGGAATTCTGTTCTCCAGAGGACTGTGGAGGCTGGGTCATTGAATATATTCAAGGCTGTGATAGACAGATTTTTGATCTACAAGGGAGTCAATGGTCATGGGCGCAGGCAGGAAAGTGGAGTGAAGGCCACAATCAGAACAACCCCGATCTTATTGAATGGCAGAGCAGGCTCGATGGGCCAAATGGCCATCTCCTGCTCCTATTTTGTATCTTTTTATCTTCTTACACACACACACACACACACACACACACACTCAACCAGTGTGTGGCAGTGGATCTAGAATTAATCCCACTTTCGTACAAAATGCCAGAGACTGAAAGGTACAGAATAAATCCCACAGATACGTACAGTCTGACTGACAGGTACAGAATGAATCCCATGCTCACACACAGCACCAGGGATTGAAAGATACATGTGATTCCCACCCTCACAGAACAATATCAGACTGAGTTACAGAATGATTTCCACATTCACATCGAGCACCACTGACTGCTAATTAATTCATCCCACAATCACACACACTACCAGAGGCCGACAGATACAGAATGTATTGCACACTTTCACAAAGTACCAGTGAGTGACAGGTACAGAATGAATCCCACATTCACAAACTGTACTAGAGAATGGCAAATCCAGTACCAATGACCAATTCAGAATGAACTCCAAATTTACACATGACACTAGAGATGGAGAGATACAAAATTAATTCCACATTCACACTGCGCGAGAGACTGATAGTTACAAAATGGATCCAGAACATGCAGACAGTGCCAGAGACTGACAGTTACAGAATGAAGTAAACACTCACATACAGTACCAGAAATGACAGAAATGGAATTGATACCACACATATATGTGATACCAGAGATGGAGCATATAGAATGAATCACACACACACAACAAGAACAGAGATAGAGTTATACAGAATGAATCTCACGCTCATGTACAGGACAACAGATTAACAGGTAAACAATCACCCTCAAACACACATACATTACCAAGGGTCAGTTCAGAATGACTACAAAACTCAAATAATGTCTTCGAGGTTGAAAGATGCAGATGAATACAAAACTCACACACAAGATACTAATAGATACAGCCTGAAAACTGCACTCAAACACAGTACAAGGGACCGACAGATACTGAATGAATCCCACACTCATATTCAATACCAGAGACTGACAGATGCAGAATGGATGTCACACTAAACTTCTTCTTCGGAACTCCCTTGGGAATGAGGATGACTTTCTTCCACTCCAGGGTTGTGGGTCCTTAGGTAACTGAATAGTCCAATTCTTGATCCACACACTCAGCCACAGGTGGGGAAGATGGTGCTTGGTGAAGTGGGTGAATGGGATTCTCCAATTTCCAAATACTCCTTCCACTGTTTGCATTTCGTTGCTTCCTGGGCATGTCGACGAATTTCAAACTGGCTGGCACCTTCGCGGATGCTTCTTCTCCATTTTGGGTGGTCTCAGGCAAGAGATGCCCATGAATCAGTGCAGATGTCACGTTTTTTCTGGATGTCTTGAAGGAAATTCTTGTAATGTTTCCTCTGCCCTCCTGGTAGCTTCTTGCCCTGATGGAGTTCAGAGTAGAAAGCTTGTTTTGGGACTCTGGCGTCAGGCATGGGGATGATGTGGCCCATCCAACATAACTGACTAGCCATGACCAGTGTTTCGATACTGGGGATGTTGGCCTGAGAGAGGACACTGATATTGCAGCGCCTGTCCTGCAACTGAATTTGCAGGATCTTGCGGAATCACCACCGGTGATATCTCTCCAGGACTTTGAGATGTCTGCTGTACAGTATCCATGTTTCTGACACATACAGGAGGGCAGGTAACACTCCAGCCATGTCAACCATGAGCTTGGTGTCTGATTTGAGTTCTTTGTCATCAAACATTCTTTTCCACAGATGACTGAAGGCTACGCTGACACACTAGACGTGATGCTGGGTGTCATTGTCGATATCTGCCCTTGGTGACAGGAGGTTCCCAAGGTATGAGCAGTGATCCACATTGCCCAGTGGTTCGCTGTGGATCTTGATAGTTGAGGGGCAGTGTCGGGGAGCAGGCTGGTAGAGGACCTTTGTCTTCTGGATGTTTTGCTTAAGGCCAATTATTTCATGCACCTCCGTGAATGCATTGATCAGGGTTTGACGCTTGGCCTCTGAGTGTGCGCATACGCAGGCATCGTCAGCATACTGCAGCTTGATGACAGAGGTTGGAGTGGCCTTACATCTGGACTGGAGGCAACATAGGTTAAATAGTTTCCCACTCGTCCTGTAGACTAGATCTACACATGCAACCTAAAGAACAGCTGATGGGCTGAAAGAACACTGGAACAACAAAAACTTGCTGACAGCCACGACATGTGAGGATTCTTCAGCACAGTCAACAGCATTCACGGTTCACGTACCCAAGGACCGACCCGACTGAGAGCAAAAGAATGGAGTGACACTGATCAAGGACAGATAGGCAGTCTGCACTCGTTGCAAGGAGCACTTTGAAGATCTCCTCAATCGTGACTCAGTCCTTGATGCGAGTGCCCTTGACCGCATTCCATGCATGCTACCCACCGTGCTGTCAGCACAATCCCAGGCTGACAGAGGTTGAAAAGGCCATCTGACAGCTAAAAAACAATAAGGCCGCTGGCATAGATGGAATTCCCATCAAAATTCTAAAATCTGGCAGAGAAGTGCTCTTGATACAAATACATGGTCTCATTTCCCTCATTTGGAAGGAGGAGAGCATGACAGGGGATCTCCGAGACACTGTAATAGTGATCATCTTTAAAGAAGGTGACAAGACTGACTGTGGTAACTACAGAGGGGTATCCCTGCTGTCCGCCACAGGGAAGGCCATCACAAGAGTCCTTCTCAACTGCCTCCTCCCCGTGGCTGAAGAGCTCCTCCAGGAATCACAATGTGGATTCTGTCCATCAAGAAGCACAATGGACATGATTTTCACAGCAAGACAACTCCAAGAAAATGTAGGGAGCAGCAACAACCTTTATACCTGGTTTTCTCTGACCTGACAAAGGCCTTCGACTCTCCCAACCAGGAGGGATTATGGAACGTCCTCAAATTTGGCTGCCCAGAGAAATTCATCATCATCCTCTGACGACTGCATGATGACATGCAAGCTGTAATCCTTCCCAACGGACCTACCATTGACCCAATCCCAATGCAAACTGGGGTCGAGCAAAGCTGTGTCATCGCACCAATGCTCTTTCCCATCATCCTTGCCGCAACACTCCACCTCATCTCCTCACACTCACAGTCCTAGAGTCTGATAGATACAGAATGGATGTCACACTCACAGTACCAGAGTCTGACAGATACAGAATGGATGTCACACTCACAGTCCTAGAGTCTGATAGATACAGAATGGATGTCACACTCACAGTACCAGAGACTGACAGATACAGAATGGATATCACACTCACAGTCCTGGAGTCTGATAGATACAGAATGAATCCACACAGCACCGGAGACTTCTTTTCTTCTTCTTCTTCTTTGGCCTCCTTGTCTCGAGAGACAATGGGTAAGCGCCTGGAGCTTGTCAGTGGTTTGTGAAGCAGTGTCTGGAATGGCTATAAAGGCAAATTCTAGAGTGACAGACTCTTCCACAGGTGCTGCAGATAAAATTGGTTGTCGGGGCTGTTACACAGTTGTCTCTCCCCTTGAGCTTCTGTCTTTTTTCCTGCCAACTGCTATGTTTCTTCGACTCACCGTACTTTAGCTCCCCATTTATGGCTGTCCGCCATCTCTGGCGATCACTGGCAACTGACTCCCACGACCTGTGATCAATCTCACAGGACTTCATGTCGTGTTTGCAAACGACTTTAAAGCAGAGACATGGATGGTCGGTGGTTCTGATACCAGTGACAAGGTTGCTGTACAATGTGTCCTTGGGGATCCTGCCATCTTCCATGCGGCTCACATGGCCAATCCATCTCAAGCGCCACTGGCTCCGTAGGGTGTATGTGCTGGGGATGTTGACCGCCTCAAGGACGTCTGTGTTGGAGATATGGTCCTGCCACCTGATGCCAAGGATTCTCCAGAGGCAGCAAAGATGGAATGTATTGAGACGTCACTCTTGGCTGACATACGTTGTCCAGGCCTCGCTGCCGTAGAGCAAAGTACTGAGGACACAGGCTTGATATACTTGGACTTTTGTGTTCCGTGTCAGTGTGCCATTTCCCCACACTCACTTGGCCAGTCTGGACATAGCAGTGTTCTCGCACCTACACTGTTTGGGATCTTCTTCTCCCTGCTGCTCTCACATGCGTTCAAGTCTTCAGAAGAAGGAATTTTCCTCCACACAAGATCAGATGGCAGTTTGTTCAACCTTGCCCGTCCAAGAGCGAAGAGCAAAGTACAGAAAGTCTTCATCAGGGAACTCCTCTTTGCTGACGATGCTGCATTAACATCCCACACTGAAGAGTGTCTGCAGAGACTCATTGACAGCATTGCGGCTGCCTGCAACGAATTTGGCCTAACCATCAGCCTCATGAAAACGAACATCATGGGACAGGACATTATAAATACTCCATCCATCAATATGGGCGAACACGCTCTGGAAGTGGTTCAAGAGTTCACCTATCCAGGCTCAACTATCACCAGTAACCTGTCTCCCGATGCAGAAGTCAACAAGTGCATGGGAAAGGCTTCCACTGCTATGTCCAGACTGGCCAAGAGAGTGTGGGAAAATGGCGCACTGACACGGAACCAGAGACTGAGAGCGAACAAATTACATAAAACACTCAAACACAGTAGCAGAGAGTAAAATAAACGGAATTAATTGCACACTCACATGCAATAGCAGAGACACAACGACACAGAATGAGTCAAAAAGTGTCCTCCCAACAACAGCCAGGACATTTCCAGGGAGCTTTACACAGGGAGCGACTGTTTTACGATAAAATGGGACTGGAGAGAGTCTTTGTGAAATATACTTACGGATTGCAGTAAGGGTGTTTGTGATTGGTTGCAAATATTTATTCTGATTGGATGGCGGAAGACACCAGTTAGAGAATTACAATATAAAACCGTTTTGACATCATTGCCAATCACCCAATCACAATCTTAACTTTCCCCCATCCCTCATTAGCATAGAGCTGTGGGATTGTCTATTTAATCCGCACTCGGAAGGGGTTTGGTTTATTTCTATGTCTGAAATTGAATCTGAAGATGGTTGAGGAGAAGAAGAAAGCAGCTGCTAAGAAGGGCGCCAAGAAAACTGTGAGTAAACCGTCAGCAAAGGGCAGCAAAAGGCGCAGAAAGTCGAGGAAGGAGAGTTACTCCATCTACATCTACAAAGTGATGAAGCAGGTTCACCCCGACACCGGCATCTCCTCCAAGGCCATGAGTATCATGAACTCGTTTGTGAACGATATTTTCGAGCGCATCGCGGGTGAGGCTTCACGCCTGGCCCATTACAACAAGCGCAGCACCATCAGCTCCCGGGAGATCCAGACCGCCGTGCGCCTGCTGCTGCCCGGGGAGCTGGCCAAGCACGCCGTGTCGGAAGGGACAAAGGCGGTGACCAAGTACACAATGGACTGAAAAACATACCAAACACAACGGCTCTTTTAAGAGCCACCCACAATCTCTCTGAAAAAGCTACAACATCATCTCTATGGTATCAATTTGGTTTTTTTTATGCGAAGAGTCTGGAACTTTCTAATTGCCTTTGTGATATCTGTTTTAACCCCATGGATTCTGGGTGATTCACTTTCACTGTTGAGATCTTTGTGTCTCTACTTAACAATGCCGTGTAAATTAATTACTGATCACTGACCCCATGTACGCGTTCATTTTCGCTGTTGTACTATTTCGTCAATAAGCTGACAGATCAGTTCTCAGTCACTTGTTTCCCTTGTTCAAGCTCGACCTCAATAATTAATAAGTACATTTTCTAGAAACCCCGCTGTTGTTGGAAACCTCAGTCTCACATTTCAACTCCTGACACTTTCTCTCCGCTTTTGTCTCCCACAAATAGGTTCAATCTAGAATCAGTGATGCGGTATCTTGACAAAGATTGACCTGAAATGTGTCCGCTTCCAGAATGCTGTGAAAGAGACTTTCTGCCGCCGCTTACAGACTGTTAAAAAAAGGACGGAGAATAGTCCGAGATCAAAGCGCACATGGGCTCAGTGATCAGTAATTAATTTACGCGGCATTATTAAGTCGACACAAAGATCTCAGACAGTGAAACTGAATCACCCAGAATCCATGCGGCTAAAAGAGATCAGAAAGGCAATTAGAAAGTTCCAGACTCTTCGTATAAAAAAACAAAACAAATCAAAACCAGAGAGATGATGTTGTAGCTTTTTCAGAGAGATTGTGGGTGGCTCTTAAAAGAGCCGTTGTGTTTGGGATGTTTTTCAGTCCATTGTGCAGTTTTACTTGGAGCTGGTGTACTTGGTCACCGCCTTTGTCCCTTCCGACACGGCGTGCTTGGCCAGCTCCCCGGGCAGCAACAGGCGCACGGCGGTCTGGATCTCCCGGGAGCTGATGGTTCTGCGCTTGTTGTAATGGGCCAGGCGGGAAGCCTCACCCGCGATGCGCCCGAAAATATCGTTCACAAACGAGTTCATGATGCTCATGGCCTTGGAGGAGATGCCGGTGTCGGGGTGAACCTGCTTCATCACTTTGTAGATGTAGATGGAGTAACTCTCCTTCCTCGACTTTCTCCGCTTCTTGCCGCCCTTTGCTGACGGTTTACTCACAGTTTTCTTGGCGCCCTTCTGAGCAGCTGCTTTCTTCTTCTCCTCAACCATCTTCAGATTCAATTTCAGACACTGAAATAAACCAAACCCCTTCCGAGTGCGGATTAAATAGACAATCCCACAGCTCTATGCTAATGAGGGATGGGGGAAAGTAAAGATTGTGATTGGGAGTGATGTCACAATGGTTTAATATTGTAATACTATAATTGGTGTCCTTCACCATCCAATCACATTCAAACTTTGCAGCCAATCACAAACATTCGGACTGCAATCAGGAAGTATATTTCACAAAGACTCTCTCCAGCTGCAGTTTACATTGAAAGAGCCGCTCCCTGTGCCAAGCTTTCTGGAAATGTTCTGCATGTTGTTGAGAGGACGCTTATTGATGACTCTGTGTCGTTACTATTGCATGTGAGTGTGCAATTAATTCCATTTCTTTTATTCTCTGCTCCTGTGTTTGAGAGTGTTCTGTCATTCAGCAGTTCTTAGTCTCTGGTGCTGTATGGATTTATTCCGTATTTATTTGTTTCGAGATACAGCACTGAAACAAGCCCTTCGGGCCGCCGAGTCTGTGCCGGCCAACAACCACCTATTTATACTAACCCCGCAGTAATCCCAACCTACACACGGGCAATTTACAATGACCAATTTGCTGATCAACCTGCAAGTTTTTGGCGGTGGGAGGAAACCGGAGCACCCGGCGAAAACCCACGCGGTCACAGGGAGAACTTGCAAACTCTGCACAGGCAGTACCCAGAATCGAACCCGGGTCATTGGAGCTGTGAGGCTGCAGTGCTAACCACTGCACCACTGTATCTGTCAGACTCTGGTACTGTGTTTGAGTATGACATCCATTCTGTATCTGTCAGTCTCTGTTGCTGTGTTTGAGTGTGAGGAGTTGAGGCGGAGTGTTGCGGCGAGGAAGATGGAAAAGAGCGTTGGTGAGATGACACAGACTTAGTTGACCCCAGTTTGCATTGGGATTGGGTCAGTGGTAGGTCCGTTGGGAAGGATTACAGCTTGCATGTCATCATGCAGTCGTTGGAGGTTGGTGACGAATTTTTCCGGCAGCCAAATTTGAGGAGGACGTTCCATAATCCCTCCTGGTTGGTGGAGTCGAAGGCCTTTGTCAGGTCAGAGAAGACCAGGTAGAAAGGTTGCTGCTGCTCCCTACATTTTCTTGGCGTTGTCTTGCTGTGAAGATCATGTCCACTGTGTCTCTTGATGGACAGAATCCACATTGTGATTCCAGTAGGAGATCTTCAGCCACGGGGAAGAGACAGTTGAGAAGGACTCTTGTGATGACCTTCCCTGTAGTGAACAGCTGGGATACCCGTCTATCATTACCACAGTCGGTCTTGTCACCATTTTTGGTGATGATCACAATGACAGCATCTCAGAGATCCCTGGCGTGCTCTCGTCCTTCCAGCTGAGGGAAATGAGACCATGTATTTGTGTTAAGTGTTCTTCTCTGTCGTATTTTAGATTTTCAGAGGGAATTCCATCGAGTCCGGTGGCCTTCATTTTTTTTTACCTGTTAGATTGCCTTTTCAATTTCTCTTGGGCTGGGATTGTGCTGACGTCATGGTGGGTAACATGCTGTGGAATGTGGCACTTGCATCAAGGACTGAGTTGCGATTGAGAAGATCTTCAAAGTGCTACTTCCAACGAGTGCTGACTGCCTCTCTGACCTTGATCATTGTCACTCCATTCTTTACTCTCAGTAGGGTAGGTCCTTGGTAATTTGGGCCATAAATGGTCTTGACGGTGCTGAAGAATCCACACATGTCGTGGCTGTCAGCAAGTTGCTGTATTTCCTGCACTCTTTCAGCCCATCAGCTGTTCTTTAGTTCGTGTAAGCAGATCTACTCTACAGGACGAGTGGGAAACTGTTGAAACTACATTGCCTGCAGTCCTGAAGCAAGGCCACTCCAACATCTGTCATCGGGCTGCAGTGTGCTGACAATGCTTGCATATGCGTACACTCAGAGGCCAAGCTTCAAACCCTCATCGATGCATTCATGGAGGCGTATGAAAGAATTGGCTTGAAGCAAAACATCCGGAAAGCTAAGGTCCTCTGCCAGCCTGCTCCCCGACACTGCCCCAACTATTAAGATCCACGGCGAATCACTGGACAATGTGGATCACTGCTCATACCTTGGGAACCTCCTGTCACCAAGGGCAGATATCGACAATGACACTCAGGATCGCTTCCAGAAGGCCATGTGGCCCATAAATCCTGCTCTGCCATTCAATAAGATCATGTCTGTTCTGATTGAGGCCTTAATTCCACTTTCCTGCCTGTGCCCATTGACCAATGACTCCCTTGTACATCAAAAAATCTGTCTGTCACAGCCTTGAATATATTCAATGACCCAGCCTCCACAGTCCTCTGGAGAACAGAATTCCAAAGATGAGCAACCCTCTGACAGAAGAAATTCCTCCTCATCTCTTTCTTGAATGGGAGACCACTTATCTTGAAACTGTGGCCCATAATTCTACATTCCCCCACAAGGAGAAACATCTTCCCAGCATCTACCTGTCCAGCCCACTGAGAATCTTATAGGTTTCAATAAGATCACCTCTCAATCTTCTAAACTCCAGTGAGTAGAGGCCCAATCTGCTCAACTTTTTCTCACAAGTCAACCCTTCATCCCAGGAATCAGCCTAGTGAACATTCTTTGAACTGATTCCAATACAAGTATATCCCTCCTTAAGTAAGGAGACCAAAACTGTATGGAGTACTTTAGTTGGGATGCCACTAATGCCCTGTACAGTTACAGCAAAACTTCCCTACTTTTATACTCCATTCCCCTTGCTAAAAATTCCAACATTCCATTTGCATTCCTAATTACTTGCTGTACCTTCATGCTAACTTTTCTGTAATTCATGTACCTGGCACCCAGATCCCTCAGTACAGCAGCATTCTGCAGTCTGTCTATGTAAGTAATATTCTGTTTTTCTATTCTTCCTGCCAAAGTAGACAATCTCACATTTTCCTATATTATACTCCATCTGCCAAACTTTTGCCCACTGACTTAACCTATCTATATCTCTTTGCAGACACTTTATGTCCTCCTCACAGCTTTCTTTCCTACCTATCTTTGTACCATCCACAAATTTGGCAACAGTACAATCGGTCCCTTCATGCAATTATTATAATAGATCATAAATAGTTCAGGCACAAGCACTGGTCACTGTGACAATCCATTAGTTACAGTTTGCCAATCTGAATATGCCCCATTTGTCCCCACTCTCTGTTTCCTGTGAGTTAGCCAATCCTATATCCATGTGTGTGTAGTATTCAGTTTGTATCTATCAGTGTCTGGTACTCGATGTGAGTTTTGGACTCTTTCTTACTCTCTCACTGCTATTTTTTGTGTGTTAGGTTGCTTTAAATGACTCAGGCTGAACTACTGTGAGTGAGTGCAGTAATCAACATCTATCTTTCAGCATCTGGCACTGAGCATGTGTTTCAGCATCACTCTCTATCTGTCAGTATCTGGTACTCTGTGTGAGTGTGGGATTCATTATATAATCTTCCGTCCCTGGGACTGATGGCAAGTCTGGATTTATTCTCCATAAAATGTCAGCACAGCAACAGGCCACTGATGTGGTTGGTTTTAAGCAGACAATATATTTGAAGTTTTGCTTAGTATTAAATATCTGTCACTGTGAACACAATAGTGAAAGATAATGTATCCTACAATCTGATACAGGATTGGTGTGCAAGTGTAACTCAGGCTGTACTAATCAATTTGATCAGTGCCATTCAGTCTGAGTGAGTATCTTGGACTTGCATGTAAAATGAGCTCAGTCTGGAATTGTACAGTATCTTCCATCTGCCACTGTACGAGGTTTCAGGACTGCTATGTAATTTAGAGCTCAGACTATACTGATCAAATTTATAATGTATCTTTTAGTTTCACAATCCGGATGAGTTTTAAACTGGCATCTGAGTTTGGATCTCAGGTTATACGATATTTCAGAATCTCTCAATCTGATTATGGACTTGAGTCTAATGTATATGTCTGGAAACATGATGGGAATTAATACTGATAATAAACTCATAACCTGTGTAAATATTGGGCTGGTATTTAACTTGAATCTCAGAGTACATTATTGAGGTTAATTCTGTAACTTTGAAACAGGAACAACGTGTCAGTTCTCTGTGTGTTTAATTTGTAGCTGAGGTTGCACTATTATGGGATTGACACACTGATAATTTGATTGTGGGTGAGATGTTGGACTGGGATTTATGTATCTACCTGTCAGTGGTAATGAGTTGGGATGACATAGAAACAACGTCTGTCTTTCCTGCTCTATTTGATTGATGGATTGAAAATGTGTCTCTGGAACTATTTCTGCTGTCTGAGACTGTGGAACTGATGACCTGTCTGTGTCTCTGCGCTTTGTGAGTTATAATGTACGTATTGTGTGTGAGAAGGAGCTGGTGACACTCTTCCTTGTAACTTGGGTGGAGGAAATAGCCCATTTATTCTGGTTCATTCAATCATTTGCCTGTTTGAACAAAAGTATGTTTGTAACTAAAATACAGGTGAGATCAAAGAAATAGAGTTTTAATGAATTTAATCTCTCAAATAATAATCATTATGGATACCCGCAAAAGAACCACCGCAACACAAATATTGTCAGTGTTTCACTCCACTACAATAAGTTTCTTCCCATTCTGTCTCCATCCCCTTGTCCACACACAACCGGAGAATGGCCTCTCCACTCACTCCATGTTCCGAGACCAGTTCCAGATCCACTCCGCCTGCCCCTGAACTTGCCCCGGACTCGATGCTGATCTCTGAGTCTTTCTGCGGACATGCTCCCAAAGCGATGTGCTGCTGGAAGGAGGCTGCTGTTTTCTCTCTTCCCCCAGGACCGGGATCTCTCCATTCGCGGCTGTTTTAAACCATTTTCTTCCGCTCACAGGCAGTGCTGGGGGAGGGGAGCGCAGGCCCAGATTTCTGCAGCACTTCAGCCAGAAACGTGGAAAACTTCCGGCACAGAATGAGTCCATTCGGCCCATCATGTCCGCGCCAGCGGAATGAGAGGGATATAGCCTGTTCCCACAGTTTATTGTTATTGGACAGTGAAGTGTGGAAACAGAAGCGGACAGTCAGGATGTGGGGAGTTACACAAAGAGAATCTATTATTGGCACCAGCTGAGAAGTGTGAAGGACACATTTTAAACAGCGGCTGTTTGGTTTCATTTGAACGGTTAGACAATGGGAGCGGGAACAGGAAATCTGACCTGTGTAAAAGTCCCTGCTCCGTCGTTCAGTCCCATTCATGGCCCAGTGGATTGTTTCTGGATGTTATTAAATTGTTGTAAAATGGCCAAAGCCCCTGGTATGCAGTAGCTGGGGGCTGCAGGACTGCAGTGGAATCAGACACTTACTCTGTTTGTATTGCTGGGTTTCCTTTGTGATTGTTCACAATGATTATTCATTGAAAAATTGTTTTGGTCTCTCTTGTAACTTCCACCGCATCTCTTCCTGAATTATAATAAATACTTTTTCTTTCAACAGGCAATACTTGAGGAAGCTGAATAAATGTAGTGATTCCTCGACACAAGGGGAAGTGCAGCCAGCTCCTCACACACAGTAAGTGCAGTATCACTCACAGAGAGCAGAGACATCAATTCCACAATCACCGACAGCAGAAGTAGTCAGAACATAAAAACACACACAATAGGAGCAGGAGTAGATCATGTGGCCCGTGGAGCCTGCTCCGCCATTCAGTACCATCATGGATGATCTTAGGCTTCAATTCCACTTTCCCGCCTGCTCGCCTTATCCCCTGATTCTCTGAGAGATCAAAAATCTGTCTATCGCAGCTTTACATGTATTCAATGATGGAGCATCCACAATCCTCTGGAGTAGAAAATTCCAAAGTTTCACAACCCTTTGAGTGAAGTAATTTCTCCTCATCTCAGTCCTAAATGATCAGCCCCTTATCGTGGGACTGTGTCCCCATGTTTTAGATTCTCTGACCAGCAGAAACAATCTCTCAGTGTCTCCCCTATCCAGCCCCTTCGGAATTATGTATGTTTCAATGAGATCACCTCTCATTCTTCTAAACTCCAGAGTATAGGCCCAGTTTACTCAGCCTCTCATCATAGGACAATCCCCTCATCCCAGGGACTAATTTAGTGAACATTTGCTGCACCGCCTCCAATGCACATATATCCTTTCTTCAGTGTGCAGACTCAAACTTCACACTGCATTCCAGATGTGGTCTCACCGAAATCCTGTACAATTGTAACTCACTTCTTTATTGCTGTATTCTAATCCCCGCGCAATAAAGGCCAACACGCCATTTGCCTTCCTAATTGCTTGTTGTACCTGCATGCTAACTTTCTGTATTCCTTGGACAAGTACACTCAAGTCTCTTTGAACACCAACAGTTACAAGTTTCACACCTTTTATCAAATATGCTACTTTTCTATTCTTATGACCAAAGTGAAGAACTTCACACTTCCCTACATTATACTCCATCTACCATCTTCTTGCCCACTCACTGAACTTGTCTATATCTCTTTGCAGCCTCTCTATGTCCTCCCACAGCTTCCCTTTGCACCTACCTTTGTATCATCAGCAAACTTAGATACATTACTCTCTGTCTCTTCATCTAAGTCATTAATTTAGATTGTAAATAGCTGAGACCCCAGCACTTATCCTTGCGACACTCCATTATTCACTGCCTGCCAATCTGTTTATACCCACTCTTTGCTTCCTGTCCATTAACCAATCCTCTATCCATGCTAATATATTACCCACAATTCCATGAGTCCCTTATCTTCTCTATTAACCTTTTATGTAGCACCTTATTGAATGCCTTTTGGAAATCCAGGAATACGACTAGTTTCCCTTTACCCTGCTAGTTACATCCTCAAAAAACTCTCATAAATTTGTCAAACAAGATTTCCCTTCAGGAAAATCATGTTGACTTGTTTGAATGCTTTTCTCTGCATTGTTCAGACTTCCTGGATTTTCCCAAGGACTGATATTAGGCTAACTGGCCTGTAGTTCACAGTCCTCCTGATTAGGCACCCTGTTCCCCATGGAGGGCCACCCTCAAAGCTCCAACCACCCCGATTGGGCACCTCCGGACCCTGTACCTGACCCCCCCATTGCCTCAGATTTAAAGGTAACATTATATATTCTATCAGAACAGACTGAATGACAGATAACATAGCACTACACAAAACTATAGTGTTAGAGTGACAGATATTGTCTCAGTTATTTATTGCAGCCTGAGCTACACATTATATGCCAATCTAAAATCACGTACAGTTTCAGAATGAGATACAGTATTTATTCCATAAATGCAAACCGAACTATATGTTCCACAGGAGTTCATACTATTGAACAAGCCTGGGCTCTTTTCTCTGAGTGGTCACCTAATAGAAGCATTGAATAATATGAAGGGTTTTGTGAGGGTAGAGGTAGAGATGTTTCCCACTTGTGGTGGAGTCCGAAGCTGTCGATATGAAATAGTCAATAATAAATTAAATAAATAACTCAGGGGAAACTTCTTTACCCTGCTTTGACAGCACTTGAGCTGCTGAACATTGTTACATTTAACGTCAAGCTAAATGATGAAATGAGGCAGAAACAATTTGAGAGATTTGCTGATAGGATTAGATGAAGTAGGGTTGGAGTAACCTCATTGGAACTACCAGCACTTGGGCAGAAAAGCCTGTCACTGTGCTGTAAATACTATGTAATTCTGTGTAGAGTGAATCCAGAATGACAAACTAACCCAGAGATTAATGGCTACTGAATGCATCCCACACACAGGCAGTACCAGTGACTGACAGATACTGAACAAAACCCACACTCACAGGAAGTACCAGAGACTGACAGATGCTGAACAAAACCCACACTCACAGGAAGTACCAGAGACTGACAGATACTGAACAAAACCCACACTCACAGGCAATACCAGAGACTGACAGATACTGAACATAACCTACACTCACAGGCAGTACCAGAGACTGACAGATACTGAACAAAACCCACACTCACAGGCAATACCAGAGACTGACAGATACTGAACATAACCTACACTCACAGGCAATACCAGAGACTGACAGATACTGAACATAACCTACACTCACAGGAAGTACCAGAGACTGACAGATGCTGAACAAAACTCACACTCACAGGAAGTACCAGAGACTGACAGATACTGAACAAAACCCACACTCACAGGCAGTACCAGAGACTGACAGATACTGAACATAACCTACACTCACAGGCAGTACCAGAGACTGACAGATACTGAACAAAACCCACACTCACAGGCAGTACCAGAGACTGACAGATACTGAACATAACCTACACTCACAGGCAGTACCAGAGACTGACAGATACTGAACATAACCTACACTCACAGGCAGTACCAGAGACTGACAGATACTGAACAAAACCCACACTCACAGGAAGTACCAGAGACTGACAGATACTGAACAAAACCCACACTCACAGGAAGTACCAGAGACTGACAGATACTGAACAAAACCCACACTCACAGGCAATACCAGAGACTGACAGATACTGAACATAACCTACACTCACAGGCAGTGCCAGAGACTGACAGACATTGAACATAACCTACACTCACAGGCAGTACCAGAGACTGACAGATACTGAACAAAACCCACACTCACAGGCAGTACCAGAGACTGACAGATACTGAACATAACCTACACTCACAGGCAGTGCCAGAGACTGACAGACATTGAACATAACCCACACTCACAGGCAGTACCAGAAACTGAAAATATTGAACAAAAAGTACACACGCGGACAGTACCTGAGACTGACAGATATTGAACAAAACACACACTCACAGGCAGTACCAGAGACTGACAGATGTTATGTTCATCCCAAATTCACAACAGAAACAATAACTGAGAGATCCAACAGAAATCCAACACTTACACATAATATCAGTGACTTAAAGGTCCAGAATTAATCGCACTCTTAAATATAGTGCATGTGACTGGGATACAGAATGAGTCTATACTGACACATAGTACCAGGGAATGGCAGATACAGAATGAATCACACAGTCACATACAGCAACAGGGACATTTTGGCACAGTATGAATCTGACAGTCGTGTACAGAAACAGAGGCTGACAGATATCAAATGAAACCCACACACACATACAGTGACACTGAGAGCTATAACATATATGCCACATTCATATATAGTACCAGAGATTGACAGATACAGAATGAATTCCACACACACAAACAGTTCCAGAGCCTTATACATTCAGAGTGAATATCACACTTTGTACCAGAGACTGACCAATGCAGCATGAATCCCACACTCCCACTCAGTAATAGAGACTGACAGCCACAAATACAGAATGATTCTCATTCTCATGTACAGGACAACAGACTGATTTGCCACAATGGTGTATCTAATCTTTGGGAAAACTCAGTGTAATAACAACTCATCTCCATTCCCAGTATTTCTAAATCTCACCTGTCCTACATAATCTGAACAATTATTGCATGTCGTGTTGACTGTCTGATCTGTAAACTGCACTGGATCACAGATTGCTGACATTTGCTAGCTGAAAGTGAGAACTGCAAAATAGAAGCAGAAATTGGCACAGTCTGTCAGGGTTAATAAGCAGGTAATGTGAGGTAATGAACTGTGTCATAAACTCATATTGCTTCACATTTTTATACTGAAAATAAAAGTAATCAATTCTTAATAAAAATGTTTACTACATTGACCTGATATTTGTAAATGTGCCCTGTTATATATTACACTACATTGAGCAGTATTGCTGTCTGATTTTTCAGGATACTATTTGCATTACTTCAAATAAAGAAAACATAACGACACAAAGAACTGAGCACAATGCTGAAAGTTTCACAGCAAAGTCAAAAGGGAAAGAGATAACATATAGAAAGAAAAAAAGCTAAAATACTGAAAACACTCAGCCAGTCCGGAAACAACTGTGGAGAAGAGAAGCTCGGGTTAATGGTCCAGTTCTGTGACCCTTCTATAGACCTGAAACATTGCTCCTCCCTTCCTCTCTCCACAGATACTGCTGGAACTGCTGAGTGTTTCCAGAATCTTCTGTTATTCAGATTTCTAGCGGCTGCACTGTTTCTCTTTTTGAAGAATAAAACAATCCCTGGGAGGGAATGAAAGTTTACATAAGAAATAAGAGCAGGAGTGGCCACTCTGCCCATCGAAATAGTTCCACCATTCAATAAGATAACAGCTGATCTCCTACCTCAACTCCATTTTACCACACTGGCACAGCCCCCTTGATTCCCTTAGTATCCAAAAACCTATCAATCTCTCTTGAATATACACAATGATTGAGGATCCAGAGCTCTCTGGGATAGAGAATTCCAAAGATTCTTAACCCTTTGACTGAAAAGAAAATCTCCTCTTCTCTGTCAAATATGACCAAGCCCTTTATACTGAGACTGTAACCCTTCATTCTAGATTGCCCAGCTAGAGGAAACATCCTCCCAGCATTTACCATGTCAAGCCACTGAGCATTTTATCTGCCAGTGAGATTACCTCTCACTCTTCTGAATTCTGGGGAATAGAGGCCTAGTCTATTCAATCTCTTCTCATAGGACAATCCCCTCATCCTAGGAAGCAGCCTAGTGGCACGTCTCTGTACTCCCTCTAAGGAAAGTATATCCTTCCTTAGATAAGGGGACCAAAACTGCACAGCACTCCAAGCGTGATCTCACGCTGTATAATGCCAATAAATACTCATACTCTAATCTCTTTGCAATAAAGACAAACATATCATTTGCTTTCCTAATTGGTTGAGTACCTGCACGTTAACTTTCTGTGATTCCTGGACAAGGACACTCGGGTCCCTCTGAATGTAAACATTTCCCAGTCTCTCACTAATTTCAAAAATGTTCTGTTTTGCTGTTTTCCTGCCAAAGTGTGTAACTTTACACTTCTCCCCATTATATTCCATCTCTGACATTCTTGCCCACATACTTAGTCTGTCTAAATCACTTTTCTCCCCGTTCGCATCCTCCTCACAGTTTACTTTGCCACCTCACTTTATATCATTGGCAAACATGGATAAAATTACATTCGGTCACCTCATCTAAGTCATTGATACAGAATGGAAATAACTGAGTCCCGAGCACCAATCCTTGCAGTATCCAATTACTTACAGCTTTCCTGCCGAAAATGACTCGGTTATTCCTACTCTCTGTTTTTTGTCTGTTAACTACTACTCAATCTATACTAATATATTATCCCCAAATTGCATGGGACCTACATTGGTGTAATAACCTCTTGTTTGATAACTTATTGAATACTTTTTGAAAATCCAAACAGACTACATCCACTGGTTCCCCTTATCTACCCTGGCAGTTACAACATCAACAAATTCTAATAATTTATCATTGACAATTTCCTTTTAATAAATCCATGTTGACTCTGCCCAACCATATTCTGATATTCCACATCACCATTTACCATGTCTGTAATAATAGATTATAGCATATTCCCCATTGCTGATGTCAGGCAAACTGGCCTCTAGTTCTTTGCTTTCTCTCTCGTTCCTTTCTTGAATAGTGTGGATATGTTTGTTACCCTCTAATCCACAGCTTCCAGAATCCAGGAATTGTTTCTTCTAAGGAACGGGAATAGCTGTGGGAAAATGAATCTGAGTAATTCTATTCTGAGTCCACTGTATGATTCAGGTCAAATAATAATTATCAATAAAAAGGAGTAAAATCAGAGTTCAATTTAACTATAATTTGAAGGAAATCAGCGTTGGAAATATGTTTATTCAAATTATACACTTCTTGCTTTGGGAAACAAAATTCCTTTGAGACAGCACCCAACTCAGTTCCTGTCTTTCAGTTTCTCATCTGAGGAATTTAAGGAACGCCAAACTGTAATGTCTGGGAATCAAACCAGGGCACAGCTGCTTGGAAGGTCATTGACCTGAAACATTAACTCTGTTCTCTCTCCACAGATGCTGCCTGACCTGCTGAGTATTTCCGGCATTTTCTGTTTTTGTTCCAGCTGTTTGGAAGGCAGCTATGCTCACTGCTCTAACAGCATCGCTCACATGGAGCAATACATTGAGTCTTTCTGTGGACTTTGGGACTGGGCCGCTGTCTTTTGGTCTCTGATGCTATAATCACAGCCAATAAAATACTCAGCTCAGTTCCAGGTGTTTAAAACTGGTGAACTGAAAGGCGACATGATGTTTCAGGATGTGTCAGGATGTTTCTGAACAGCAATAATCACAATGTTTGCAACACAGAAAGAGTTAATTTGAACAATTGTGCTGCTCTTTGAAAGATCTATCCAATCAGGCCCACCTCCCTGTCATTTTCACATTGCCCTGTAATTTCCCCATCAAGTAATGATCCAATTCCCTCAGGAAAGTTATTATTGAATCTGTTTTCACCTCCCTTTTCAAGCAGTACATTTCTGATCATCAGAACGCGTGTTAAAATATCACCTGATCTTCCCCTGATTCTTTTAACAATTCTGTGTCCATTGGTTCCAGACCCTTCTGCCAGTGGGAACAGTTCCTCTTCAACCCATTAGAATGTAGAACACAACTATTAAATATTACATTAACATCTCTGCACCAAGAAGAACGACCCTAGCTTTGCTATCCTTTCACGCATCTCTTGAACCATTCTAGTCAATCTCCTCTGCACTCTCTCTCAGGCCTTGATATCCCTGCTAAAATGTGGAACCTAGAATTAGACACAATGCTATCGGCTGAGGCCGATAACCAGTGAGATTTATAAAGGTTCAGCACAAACTCCTTGTTTGTGACCCGTATTGCCATTTCTGGTTTCTAACCCAGTGTCGGCTCTGAGCTGTTGAAACTGCCTGAATAAATATTTCCGCTCAACTTAGAGGCCGGAATGTGAGAAGCTGCTGAGAATAAGAGACCCTCGCAGCCAGGCGTCATTTCCCGGTGGATTTTTCAATAGAAACTGGGGTTGGAGAGAGTCTTTGGGAAATGTAATTCCTGAATGCAGTGAGAGAGTTTGTGATTGGTTGCAGATATAAAACTATTGTGACATCACTGCCAATCACCCAATCACAATCTTTACTTTCTCCCATCCCTCATTAGCAGAGAGCTGTGGGATTGTCTATTTAATCCGCACTCGGAAGGGGTTTGGTTTATTTCTGTATCTGAAACTGAAAATGGTAAGCTCCCCCCACCAAGCTGAACTGAGGGGCTGGACCCCTGGGAAACCCCTCGAACTGTATCGGGAAAATTTTCATTTGCTGTAAATGTAAAAATGTAATTGGCATGACAAATGTGAAATGGAAGGGTTGTGAAGCAACTCATGATTGTATTGAAGGAAACTGATCTCCCTTGCAATGTTTGTATTTTTTGGTGCTGTTTGAAACTGTTTGGCAATGTATTTTTTACAGATTTTTATGAATAAAGTATATTTTGGAAATAAAAAAAAGAGAAGAAAGCAGCTCCTAAGAAGGGCGCCAAGAAAACCTTAAATAAACCGTCAACAAAGGGCGGCAAGAAGCGGAGGAAGGAGAGTTACTCCATCTACATCTGCAAAGTGATGAAGTAGGTTCACCCCGACACCGGCATCTCCTCCAAGGCCATGAGCATCATGAACTCGTTTGTGAACGATATTTTCGAGCGCATCGCGGGTGAGGCTTCACGCCTGGCCCATTGCAACAAGCGCAGCACCATCAGCTCCCGGGAGATCCAGACCGCCGTGCGCCTGCTGCTGCCCGGGGAGCTGGCCAAGCAAGGGACAAAGGCGGTGACCAAGTACACCAGCTCCAAGTAAAACTGCACAATGGACTGAATAACATCCCAAACACAACGGCTCTTTTAAGAGCCACCAACAATCTCTGAAAAAGCTGCATCCGACATCTCGATGAAATCACTTTCAGACAATGTATAACATAATAACAATCCCACTGCTGTGTTTGTATCTCCTGTTATTAACCGAACACGAACCCATAATCTGATCACCCGCCTTCACTTTTTTTGCTTAAAGCTGCTCTTATTCAGGTTTTTCACAGCCCCTGAATGACCACATTAACAGCTGATTTCAACGGTAAGGATTAGACCTTAATCCCTTCACTGATTAATCATTTTATTAATAGCAACTCTCCGCAGTGTAACAGCCTGGGATGGGATTATTACAGAGCAAGTTAAGGGCCGTTTGAGGACTTGATCCGGCTTCCTCTTTTCAGAGAAGGACACTGGGCTCTGATTGAAAACTAAACTGAGTATTTCACTTCAGGCCAATGCAGTCCCCACCCGGGACAGTTTGAAAGCGATTGTAGAATGAGTCACAGTTTGAATAACATTTTCCAAGTTGAATAAAACAAAATCAAGAGATGGGATTTTAAATCTTTGACTAAGGATGACATTTATTTTAATCCGCTCCTTTCCGGCAATGAAATTGGCGGTCTTTTTGAAATTAACAAATTCTCTGCTTCTGATGTCGTGGCGGGTAAATCCCGCCCTCTTCTGTTGGTCACATGACTGGGGAAGAATATAGGCCAATGGAATTAAGTACCGACCATTGAGGAGAGTTCTCAGTCTTTAAGTAAAGTAAATGCTACGGAAATTATCCATTTGTGAAAGTATTTGTGAGATTGTGGAAATGTCTGGAGGAAAGACCGGCGGGAAAGCTCGGGCCAAGGCCAAGTCTCGCTCCTCCCGGGCTGGACTGCAGTTCCCGGTGGGCCGTGTTCACAGGCTCCTGAGAAAAGGCAACTGTGCTGAGCATGTGGGTGCTGGAGCCCCGGTCGATCTGGCTGCTGTGCTCGAGTATCTGACCGCTGAAATCCTCGAGCTGGCCGGTAACGCGGCCGGGACAACAAGAAGACCCGCATCATCCCCAGACACCTGCAGCTGGCTGTCCGCAACGATGAGGAGCTCAACAAGCTGCTGGGAGGGGTGACCATCGCTCAGGGCGGGGTGCTACCCAAGAAAACCAGCGCTCAGAGCTCCCAGAAAAAGTAAAGCAGACAAAATGTCATCTAATAAACCAAATACTCTTTTCAGAGCCACCCACAGTCTCTGAAAGGGCTGATTACTGTCTGATTCCAGCATGTCAGTAACAGAACAGAATAGGAACTAATTAAAATGTTTATGAGCAACTATTTCAGTGGCTTCTCACTGTCCCCCTGATCCCTGTGTGAAGGGGAATTACCAAGAGTCTAATTTATTCCTTTCCACACCGAGTTTGAGTTTTTGGTCCCTGAAGGATTGCTGAATGGAGTCTTTTACCGCCGGTTGCAGATAAGAAGTGGGGGAAAAATGACAGGTTAAAGCAGTGCGTAAAATAGCGCCAGGAATTTGTGGCGATAATAGCGGAATAAAGAAAGGTTTTTAAAGGTTGGTGGAAAATATTTTACGAACAACTTTCAATAGATTTTCCAGTAATTCGCTTTTTGCCGACACTCAAATTCGAATTCAAACGTTCTGCCAATTTCGACAATTTAAGCCAATGATTTGCTGCATTCTCCCTAATTCGAGGCTCTGCGATTGGTTAAGAAATGCGAATGGGAAGAGGGTGACCAATCAGAAGTGAGCGCGGGCTCAAACTGTGGGAATTCCAGGTCCCTGAATGATTGAGCTGAAACTGATCAGTTTCACAAACCCTGTCAGTTTCAGTGCAGGAAACACCGTCTCGGGGGAAATAACATCACAAGTGGGTCTGCTTCCAGTGACCGATTTAACGGCTGCTGCAAAACTCCCGGATTCTCTCATTGCAGCGAAATCATTTTGAAATTCTATGAAAACAATGAGTGATTCTGGAGGAGTGATGTGGCTTTTCACTGAGGGCATGTGTCGACTGGGGAAATAACTAACTGTAGAGTCTCGGGCACTGTTTACACAGCCCGTTTAGAAAATCAAATCCACTGCACATCCTTGCTGCAACTGAAATGTCAATTTCGAGGATTCCAGTTTTCTACCCGAAGACAGCACAGACTTATTCCAGTCAGTTCTGAACAGCCTATCCCATCTCCCGTTTCCAGCTCACTGCTCTCTCTGTGAGACGGTGGGTGGCTCTTCGAAGAGCCTTTGTTGTGTGTTTGCTGGAAAAGGTCGAGTTGTGCGGCCCTGCCGTTTCAGAGCGAACACCACATCCATGGCAGTGACCGTCTTGCGCTTGGCGTGCTCAGTGTCGGTGACCGTATCCCTGATCACATTCTCCAGGAAAACCTTCAACACCCCGCGAGTCTCCTCACAGATCAAACCCGAGATCCGCTTGACCCCGCCACGGCGAGCCAGGCGGCGGATTGCTGGTTTGGTGATGACCTGGATATTATCAGGAAGCACTTTGCGGTGCCGCTTTGCTCCGCCTTTGCCTAGTACTTTCCCTCCTTTACCTCTGCCAGACTTTCTTTTATTAACTTCCAAAATATACTTTATTCATAAAAATCTGTAAAAAATACATTACAAAACAGTTCCAAAAAGCACCAAGTCAAACAATACAAAGAGTGGAAAGGAGATCAGTTTCCTTCAATACAGGCGTGAGTTGCCTCACAACCCTTCCATTTCATTTCTCATGCCATGTACATTTTACAGCAACCAAAAATTTCTGGCTACAGTTCGAGGGGTTTCCCATGGATCCTGCCCCTCAGTTCACTATGGTGGGGGGACCTTACACAGTGGTCTTTCCCCATTGAGCCTTTGCTGCAGCTGCCCCATGCTTTAGTGCGTCCCTCAGCACGTAGTCCTGGACCTTGGAATGTGCCAGTCTGCAACATTCGGTGGTGGACAACTCTTTGCGCTGGAAGACCAGCAAGTTTCAGGCAGAGCAAAGAGCATCTTTCAACGAATTGATAGTCTTCCAGCAGCAGTTGATGTTTATCTCGGTGTGCGTCCCTGGGAACAGCCCGTAGAGCACAGACCCCTGTGCTACAGAGCTGCTTGAGATGAACCTCGACAAAAACCATTGCATCTCTTTCCATACCTGCTTTGCAAAGACACATTCCAGAAAGAGGTGGGCAACCGTCTCTTCCCCATCACAGCCACCTCGAGGGCATTGTGCAGAGGGGGTGAGACTTCGGGCGTGCAGGAAGGATCTGACGAGGAGGACTCTTCTCACCATCAGCCAAGCTACATCTTGGTGCTTGTTTGAAAGTTCTGGTGATGGGGCATTCCGCCAAATGACTTTGGAAGTCTGCTCGGGGAACCATCCGACAGGATCCACCATCTTCTTTTCCCGTCGGGCCTTGAGAACATTCCGTGCAGACCAGTGCCTGATGGATTGGTGGTCAAAGGCGTTTTTCCACAGAAACTTTTCCATGAAGGATAGGTGTTACAGCACAGTCCAACTGGATGGAGCGTTCCACGGCAATGCGACCAGGCCCATCCTTCGCAACACTGGGGACAGATAGAACCTCAGCACGGAGTGACACTTGGAGTTTGTATACTGGAGGTCTACACACAGCTTGATACAGCCACACACAAAGGTAGCCATCAGGATGAGGGCGATGTTGGGTACATTTTTCCCGCCTTTCTCCAGAGGTTTGAACATCGTGTCCCTCGGGACCTGGTCCATTTTGGATCCCCAGATGAAGCGTAAAATGGCTCAGGTGATCACCACAGTGCAGGAGTGCAGTATGGGCCAGACCTGCACCACGTACAGTAACCTGACACAATAGAGAGAGATCGCTGCTCCCACATGTTCAGCTTATGTTGTACCCTGGCTACTCATTCCTCCCAGGTTTTGGTGCACGCCCCGGCCCTTCCAAATCATACCCCAGCACCTTCAGGTTGTCTGACCTAATGGTGAAGGGGACAAAGGATCGGTCAGCTGAGTTCCCACAGAACATGGCCTCGCTCTTGCTGTGTTTAACATTGGCTCCCGAGGCCAGTTCGAGCTGGTCACAGATGCTCATCAGTCTGCGCACAGGCAGCGGATTCAAGCAGAAAACGGCGACGTCATTCATGTACAGGGAGGTTTTAACCTGAGTGCCTCCACTGCCTGGGATTGTTACCCTTCTGATACTCGCATTCTTCCTAATAGACTCAGAAAAGGGTTCAATACAGCAAACAAAGAAGACAGGGGAGAGAGGACAGCCCTGCCTGACTCCAGATTGGATTGAGAAACTTTCTGATTCCCACCCATTGATTGAGACTGCGCTCCTGATATTTGTGTAGACCAGTTTGATCCAATTGCAGATTCCCTCCCCAAACCCCATTTTGGAAAGTACGTCCATCATGTAGGTGTGCGATATCCTGTCAAAAGCCTTCTCCTGGTCCAGGCTGATGAGGCAGGTGTCCCCCTCCTGTCCCATACATAGGTGATCGTATCCCTGAGTAGCGCAAGACTATCAGAGATCTTCCTGCCTGGTATAGTACAGGTCTGATCAGGGTCAATCACCAACCCCAGAGTAGATTTGACTCGACTGGCAATGACTTTTGACAGAATCATGTAGTCGATGTTAAGCAATGAGATGATCCGCCAATTTCTGATTTCTGCCCCCTCCCCCTTCCGCTTGTAGATGAGGGTGATGATGCCTTTCCTCATGGACCATACTCTGGTATACTGCCAGACTTTTTTTTTAAATTTCCAAAATATACTTTATTCATAAAAATCTGTAGAAATTACATTCCCAAACAGTTTAAAACAGCATCAAGTCAAAAAATACAAACAGTGCAAAGGTGATCAGTTTCCTTCCATATAATCACGAGTTGCCTCACAACTCTTCCATTTCATTGTCATGCCATATACATTTCTACATTTACAGCACACAAAACTTTCCCGAGACGGTTCGAGGGGTTTCCCATGGATCCAGCCCCTCCGCTCAGCTTGGTGGGGGGACCTTACACAGTGGCCTTTCCCCATTGAGCCTTTGCTGCGGCTGCCCCAAGCTTAAGTGCGTCCCTGACCACGTTGTCCTGGACCTTGGAATGTGCCAGTCTGCGACATTCGGTGGTGGACAACTGTTTGCGCTGGAAGACCAGCAAGTTTCGGGCAGACTAAAGGGCGTCTTTCACCGATTTGATAGTCCTCCAGCAGCAGTTGATGTTTATCTTGGTGTGCGTCCCTGGGAACAGCCCGTGGAGCACAGACTCCTGTGTTATCGAGCTGCTTGGGATGAACCTCGACAAAAACCACTGCATCTCTTTCCACACCAGCTTTGCAAAGACACATTCCAGGAGGAGGTGGGCGACCGTCTCTTCCCCACCACAGCCGCCATGATAATTCTTGCCTCAAATCAGTGCACAATAAAAGAGACTGATTCCGTCAGCTTCCTTTTTTTTACAGGCCGCCCGGACCTGGCTGAGAAAGGCAGAGTGAGAGCAGGGAGGGGAGGAGACAAGAGTGAAGATTAAACAGAGAGCGAGAATGAAGGAGACACCCAGAGTGACAGACAGAGAGAGAACGGCCCCTCATCTTTCAGCTCCACTTCCAGTTTCCTCCGGGTTGCCAATTTCAAACCCTTTATTAACAGTAGAACCGAAACCCAGCTCTCCACGCAAACTCTTCCAGACTCGACCTTCATAGTCAAGGCTTTCCAGAAAGCCAGAGTTTTTAAATATGGTCCCGCTACAATTAACACTCAGTAATATTCTCACCTAAACACAGTCCATTCTATACTAAGAAACCTCCTCAGTAACATCACCATTTCCACACACATCCGCTTCCAGCAGTTTACAGCACCTTACTGCAGCTGTTTGGGGAATCTCCTGTGTTAAGATTGGAGTTGGAAAGCGGCCTTTACCCGGCAGTGTTCTTGTTTCACACTGAATCTGCGAGACATCCTGTTCTCTTATTGCGAGAGAGAAAGCACATATTTAGGAAATGTTCATTTGAAATGATCTCTATTGAGAACGAGCCCGGCCGTGGGACAGGTATTCCAGTGCAAAGAGCTGTCCATGACCGAGTGTTGCAGACTGGCACATTGCAACATCCAAGACTATGTGCTGTGGGACGGCATTAAAGCTTGGGGAAGCCACCATGGAGTCTCAATAGAAAAGGG
The DNA here is from genome assembly GCF_036365525.1 of Heterodontus francisci. NCBI lineage: Eukaryota > Metazoa > Chordata > Chondrichthyes > Heterodontiformes > Heterodontidae > Heterodontus > Heterodontus francisci. Next base: position 4,298,096 of record NW_027141175.1, read on the forward strand.
ACAGTCTAAGGCCCTAGTGCAGCGAGAGGCTGGAACCTGTGTAAAACCCCTCGGGCTGTTTGCACCAGAGAATGTTGGATGTGTAATGTAAATACTGTAAATATAACCTGTGCAGGCAGGGATAGTGAGATACCTCATGTACTTTATTGAAAGAAACTGATCTGTATTGTACCTTATGTAATATTAAAATTGAACTGCTTTGCAATGTAATTGCACAAATTTTATGAATAAATTACATATTGTGCAAAAGAAAGCAGCTTTCCTGTCAATACGCACCTTGTCTCAGGGCACAACTTTCCTGTGATCTTGTCACACCCAACTTCGCTCTATATCTTCTGACACACACACTTTACAGTCTGTCATTTCCAAAAACAAGCATTCTAAAATCAAAAGACCTTTTGTTTATTTCTCCTTTCTTTTCATTTCTCCTCTATTCTTCTCAATCACTCCCTTCAACAGTCCTATTCAGATCAAGGTGGAATGTGAATAGTGTCACAACTCACCTCTGACACTATTATTACCCTTCTCTTCTCTTGTCTTATTCAATGGGAAAGTTTTATTCACCAGTCTGTTGCTGTTTTACACTCTTGCCATACCATCTGATATTGCATCCATCTGAATTCTGTGCTTTCATGACCTTATACATCTTTTCCTCTTCTGAATGATTTGTTTGCTTCAGTTCCATTCAACCAGGCTGGACCACAGGGAAGCTTACAACAAAGAACAAAGAACAGTACAGCACAGGAACAGGCCATTCGGCCCTCCAAGCCTGCGCCGATCTTGATGCCTGCCTAAACTAACACCTTCTGCACTTCCGTGGCCTATATCCCTCTATTCCCTTCCTATTCATGTATTTGTCAAGATGTCTCTTAAACGTCGCTATCGTATATGCTTCCACCACCTTCTCTGGCAGCAAGTTCCAGGCACTCACCACCCTCTGTGTAAAAAACTTGCCTCGCACATCCCCTCTAAACATTGCCCCTCGCACCTGAAACCTATGTCCCCTAGTAACTGACTCTTCCACCCTGGGAAAAAGCTTCTGACTATCCACTCTGTCCATGCCGCTCATAACTTTGTAAATCTCTATCATGTCGCCCTTCCACCTCCGTCGTTCCAGTGAAAACAATCTGAGTTTTTCCAACCTCTCCTCATAGCTAGTGCCCTCCAGACCAGGCAACATCCTGGTAAACCTCCTCTGTACCCTCTCCAAAGCCTTCACGTCCTTCTGTTAGTGTGGCGACCAGAATTGCACGCAATATTCTAAGTGTGGCCTAACTAAGGTTCTGTACAGCTGCAACACGACTTGCCAATTTTTATACTCTATACCCCGACCGATGAAGGCAAGCATGCCGTATGCCTTCTTGACTACCTTATCCACCTGCGTTGCCACTTTCAGTGACCTTTGCCTTGGGTGGGTCCACGTTGATCCATTACATTCAGAATCACCTCCTTGAAATAACGCCATAGTACAACGACAGTAACCACACAGAATCTGCTTCAAACACTCCTCCACATTTTATCTGTTCTGACTGTCAACACCTCCAGCTCTTTTGTTTAAGTGGAACCCATCAGGTTTGTCTAGGCTCCTTCTATTCTGAAAGCTGTAGCACTGGTTCAGGGAATTCAGCCCTGTTTCTCTACTCGAAAGGCTCAGCCATGCTTGATCTGCCTCGTATTTTGCTTTTATTGCAACGTTACAAGACCTCCAATCCTCTGGAAAACGATGGTCAGACCTTCCACTATTTCTTCCCTGGCTTCATTCAACAGCCTGGGGTACATTTCGTCTGGTCCTGGTGATTTATCCACATTCAAGGATGCTCATCCCATTAAGACTTCCTCTCTCCTTAAGTTATCACGTCCAATACTTCACACTCCTCCTTCATAACAACATCTGCATCACCCCCTCATTTGAGAAGACAGTAATGTATTCATTCAGGATATTGGCAACATCTTCCACCCCGATACAAAGGTTACATTTTTGATCTTTTCTGTGCCCTGCTGTTTGCTCAGTTGCCTCTTACTCTAATGTTTTGATGCAACATCTTTGGGTCCATTGTTATTTTGCTTGTCCATGTTCTTTCCTGTTCTCTCTTTGCTCTTCACCGCTGCTCCCAAACGCCTCCAGTGCAGTCAAAACACAAGGTGTCAAAAGTGAGATTCGAACCCACGCCTCCAATGGAGACTGCGACCTAAACGCAGCGCCTTAGACCGCTCGGCCATCCTGACCGCCTGCTGGTTATTATAAATGCTAAGGAAATTATTCATTCTTTGTGAAAGTATTTGTGAGATTGTGGAAATGTCTGGAAGAGGAAAGACCAGCGGGAAAGCTCGGGCCAAGGCCAAGTCTCACTCCTCCGGGGCTGGACTGCAGTTGCCGGTGGGCCGTGTTCACAGGCTCCTGAGAAAGGGCAACTATGCTGAGCGTGTGAGTGCCGGAGCCCCGGTATATCTGGCTTGTGTGCTCGAGTATCTGACCGCTGAAATCCTCGAGCTGGCCGGTAACGCTGCCCGGGACAACAAGAAGACCCGCATCATCCCCAGACACCTGCAGCTGGCCGTTTGCAACGACGAGGAGCTCAACAAGCTGCTGGGAGGGGTGACTATCGCTCAGGGCGGGGTGCTGCCTAATATCCAGGCCGTGCTGCTGCCCAAGAAAACCAGCACTCAAGAGCTCCCAGAAAAAGTAAAGCGGCCAAAATGTCATCTCATAAACCAAAGGCTCTTTTCAGAGCCACCCACAGTCTCTGTGAAAGGGCTGGTTACTGTCAGGAGGGAATCAGAGATGGAGTTATTGTAACAGTGGATTGACCTGTTTCACATCTGTCCAGTTGTCTTTTCAGTTCCCTCTCTGGATTTCGCTCTGTTTCTCTGCTCACACATCTCCCCCTCCAGTTAAGTGAAGAACTGAACTATAGGGTGTCAGAATCAACAATTTAATAAATCCCGCTGCCTTCGATTTTATAAATCCCGAGACCATCCCGGTACATTAACGGGAACTGGTTCGGAGCTGATGAATTAATTTAATAATGGAAGTGTCCGGGTTAATTCTCTGTTTTTCATTTGGACAGTTTGAATTGTGTTTTTTTTTTTCTCTCCGGTGATCTGAGCGCCACTTCTCAATGAGAATCTGCTCCCAGAACAGAGTAAATGCAGGAAGAAAGAGGCCATTCTCGGGCTGTGTGTTTCTCTCCTGACCTGATCTGTTTAGACCGCACTGTTCCCAGAGGACGGAATCAGTGAGAGTTGTGCACACACATGAGCTGAGTCCACTGCAGCGCTTCAATATGTGCCTTCTCCCCGGCTCTCCCTATTCTCCGGACACAAAGTTGTTTGTTCGCCCGGCGGCGGGGTAGAGTCGGGGATTCTCTCCCCGCAGTGTCAGTGGCTGCAGCCCCGGGGAACTGGCGGTTTCAGTCAGAGTGACCGAGCTACCTTACAGGACTCTCCCCCTGAATTTGTGAACTGAGACTACACCGAACACATCTCCAGTTAGAGTGAGGGCCGGACATCCTTCTGTTTTATTACAGAGAGTGGAGAAAGGGCTGGGTGGAGGGGATCTCAGCGAGTCACCAGGGATCCTGGATTTACTCCAAATCATTTCCATGTGGAATCTGCAGGCGGGGCCGGGACAGGGATCATTTGATCAGGGGATCAGCTCTTTCCTGAGAGATGTGGGTGGTTCTGAGAAGAGCCTTTGTGTTCAGATGTTTACAAGTTTCCCGCGCTCTTTCACTTCTTTCCAGACCCTGCTTTCTGAGCCTTCGCTGCTTTCGGCTTGACCTTGCTCGTCCATGTCTGCACTTTCTTCAGCGCCTTTCCACCCGCCGCACTCTTGCCTTTTTTGACCTTCTTCGCAGGAGACTTTTTCTGAAGCGCGGCTTTCTTCACCGCCTTATTTGGCGTTGCCGCCACCTTGCTGCTCGTTTTCTTGGCTGTTACTTTCTTTGTTGTCACTTTCTTGGCTGCTGGTTTCTTCACCAATGATTTCTTGTCTGCTGGTTTCAAACGAAGGATTTATTGTCTGCTGGTTCCTTCACTAAAGATTTCTTGTCGACTGGTGTCTTCACTAAAGATTTCTTAGCTGCTGATTTCTTCGCTAAAGATTTCTTGGTTGCTGGTTTCTTCACTAAAGATTTCGTGTCTGCTGGTTTCTTCACTAAAGATTTCTTGTCTGCTGGTTTCTTCACCTTCTTTCCGACTTTTCCCTGGGTTTTCCTTCTTGCTGATTTTGAAGGAGCTGGAGGTTCCCTGTCCCTTGCTCTGCACCAGGGAGCCTGTGTTCACATTCCTCTTGATACTTTGCTTGATCTGGGTCCTGAGCTTCTCCACATCGACACCGCTGCTACCCAGAGCCTTCTTTATGGTGGCCAGGGACATCCCCTTGCGATCGCCGAAAGCCGGCACAATCTTAAGGATCTGTTCGCCCAACAGGAGAGCGGCTGGCTTGTTCAGGGGAGCCACCTTCTTCTTCTTGGGGGTCTTGACTTGGGCGGCGGCGGCGGCTGGAGGAGCCGTTTGGGCGGCTGCACTATCAGTCATGTCCGGGACTCAGCACAAATTCTCTCTGTCAATGTGAACTGGGTCAGAAATGAAGCCGGTGGTGGGTGCACAGAGCAACTTAAAGGCAGAGAGAGAACGGGGCGGAGACAAGCTGCTGTCAGCTCCCGGCTCCTGCTGTCTCTCTGTGTTTCTCTCTCCTCACAAACTCTCCAATTCCATTGAAATTCAGAGACTCCAGACTTCCAGACTAGATCTTTCCTGTCTCTCACTCCAGTATGTTTGCTGTTGAAAAGCTTTCACTAGGATTGAGGACTCCATTTTCCATTTCACCTGGTTTTATTGCTGCACTGACCGCCCTCTCTCACCCCTCGCTGACATGTTCTCTACTTTTCAACTGAAATCTTGAAATAAACAAAAAATGATCCCGAATTCCCACTTTGGGGCTGAGCAGGGAACAGGGCGGTTCTTTGACTGGAAAATCATTTGATTTTACACAAGAATGACTCTGAAATCCGGCGATGAGAGCGGACCCACAAACACAGTGGCTTCAGACTAACCCGCCCTCCCCTTTAATATAATCTGTCTTCCACAATATTCACATCTGCATATTCACAGGACAAACTGTTCCCTGAATGTAGAGTTCCCAGGACAGGTTTTCCCCTCCGCTCGGTCTGTGCTGCGGATTCTCGGGGGTGAGTTGTATTTTCTCAGCTCAGTCAGTGTTAAACAGTCTGGGGCCGGCGCTCCGAATATTGTCTGTTAACCAGAGTCCGCTACAAGAGCCAATCACAGTTGTGACTTTTTTTATTCGTTCATGGGATTTGGGTGTGAGTGCAGAACCAGGGGTCATAATCTAAGGATACGGGGTAAAACTTTCAGGTTGTCCTTTCTCTCTCTGCCCCTCTCTCTCTGCCGACACCCCCCCCCCCCCCCCCCGGTCTCCTCTCTCCCTCTGACTCTCCTCTCTCTCTCTCCCTCTTTCTGACAGTTGCAGAGAGCGAGAACTCTCAGCTTTATGGTTAGTCTTTTTTTCAAAATCGCAGCCGTCAGTTTCACAGCTGACAGGTGCTTTGAGTAGAGACAGCACTTCCGAAACTCGGACAAGCTCCGGGTTTTCTGGAGGGCTTTTAAATGAAATCAGAACTGCCGGAAAGCTCCGAACTTGTCCGAGGTTCTGAAACGTTGTCTCTGCTCTTAGGACCTGTCAGCTGTGAAACTGACGGCTGCGATTTGATTGAAAGTCAGACTGGTCTGGAAGAAGAAGCCAATGGCAAATTTCTCATCCCTGAAATTATCAGTCACGGACCGAACTGTTTTAACGTGGACACTGGTGTCCATGTACAGACATGTTGCCAACCCCTGTTCTTCACACAGACTTACCAATCAAACACTGATCAACGCCAACAAATAATTTGACTTTTTTATTGAAGACTGACAATACTATATACAATTTACAGGAGAGTATTACAGGCACATCTTACCGGGGATCATCCCATCGCCTACTCTGTCTCATACTGTATGACATCACTTCCTGAAGTGATGATGCACACACGAGTTACCAATTCCTTGAAATAAAGAGTAGGCATAAATGGGCCATTTTCTCATTGGCAGGATCTGGCTGGTGGAGTGCCACAAGGATCAGTGCTTGGAGTTCAATTATTTACTATCTATATTAATGACATGGAGGAGGGGGCAGAGTGTAATATATCCAAATTTGCTGATGATACAAAAATAGGTAGGGCATGTTGTCATGAAGACATAAGGAATCTGCAAGGGGATATAGATAGGTTGAGTGAGTGGGCAAAAACTTGGCAGATGGATTTAATGTAGGAAAGTGTGAGGTCATACACTTTGGTAGGAAGAATCAAAATGCAGACTATTATATAAATAGAGAGAGACTCCAAAAAAGAGGGATCTGGGTGTTCTTGTGATTTAAACACAAAAAATTAGCATGCAGGTGCAGCAAGTAATTAAGAGGGCAAATGGAATTTTGGCCTTTATTGCTAGGGGGCTGGAGTTTAAAAATAGGGAAGTCTTGTCAAAGCTGTACAGGGTGTTGGTGAGGCCACACCTGGAGTGCTGTGTACAGTTTTGGTCCCCGTATTTAAGAAAGGATATATTGGCATTGGATACAGTCAAAAGAGATTCACTCGGCTGATTCCTGGGAGAAAGGGGTTGACTTATCAAGAATGGCTAACAAGTTAGGCCTTTATACATTAAAGTTCAGAAGAATAAGGGTGATCTTATTGAAATGTATAAGATTCTGAGGGGGCTTGACAGGGTAGATGTTTCCACTAGTTGGGGAATCTCAATCTAGGTGACATAGTTACAGAATAAGGGGACAGTCATTTAAAACTGAGATGCAAATGAATTTCTTCTCTCAGAGGGTAGTGAATGTCTGGAATTCTCTACCCAGAAAGTTGTGGAGGCTAAATCACTGAAAGCATTTAAAGAGGAGGTAGATAGATTTTTGAAATATTGGGGAGTTGAGGACTGTGAGGAGCTGGCACGGAAGAGGAGTTGAAGGTCTGGGGCAAATCATCCCTGATCTTATTAAATGATGGGGCAGGCTTTGGGGACTGAATGGCCTACTCCTGCTCCTATTTCTTATGTACTTATAAGGGGGCTACAAAGAGATGTAGATCGGTTAAGTGAGTGGGCAACAACCTGGCAAATGGAGTAAAATGTGGGAAAGTGTGAAATTGTCCAGTTTGGCAGGAAGAATAAAAAAGAAGCATGTTATCTAAATGGTGAGAGATTGCAGAGCCCTGAGATGCAGAGGGATCTGGGTGTCCTCGTGTATGAATCGCACAAGGTTAGTATGCAGGTACAGCACGTAATTAGGATAGCTAATAGAATGCTCCTGTTTATCACGAGGGGAATTGAATACAAAAGTAGGGAGGTTATGCTTCAGCTATACAGGGCATTGGTAAGACCACATCTGGAGTACTGTCTGCAGAACTGGTCTCCTTATTTAAGGAAGGATGTGAATGCATTGGAGGCAGTTCAGAGAAGGTTTACTGGACAAATACCTGGAATGGTGGGCTGTCTTTCAAGGAAAAATTGGACAGGCTTGGCTTGTATCCACCAGATTTTAGAAGAGTAAGAGGCAACTTGATTGAAACACATAAGATCCTGAGGGTCTTGACAGGGTGGATGTAGAAAGGATGTTTGCTCTTGTGGGAGAATCTAAAATTAGGGGTCACTGTTTAAAAATATGGAGTCGCCCATTTAAGACAGAGATGAGGAGAATTTTTTTCTCTTAGAGGGTTGTGAGTCTTTGCAGTTCTCTTCCTCAAAACGCAGTGGAAGCAAAGTCTTTGAATATTTTTAAGGCAGATGTAGATAGATTCTTGATAAGCAAGGGGGTGGTCAGGGCTGGCTGGAAATGTGGGTCATCAGTTCAGCTATGAAATTATTGAATGGCGGAGCATGCTGGAAGGGCCGAGTGGCCTACTCCTGCTCCGAATTCATTTGTTCGTATGCATGTATGTTTGTATAAAGCCCAAGATGCCATATATTTTACTACTACTCTCTCAATATGCCCTGCTACCTGCAAAGATCGATGCACATTCATCCCCAGGTCCCTCTGTCCCTGAACACTCTTTAGAACTGTGCCATTAAGTATACATTGCCTCTCCCTATTCCTTCTGTCAAAATGCATCACCTCACACTTAACAGTATTAAATTCCATCCATCACCTCTCTGCTCATTCTGCTGGCCTATCTATGTCCTATTGCAGGCGGTTCATATCATCCTCACTGTTTGCCTCACCTCCAAGTTTGGTATTGTCAGCAAATTGTGAGATTCTGTTCCGTATTCCAAGATCCACATATTTTATACACAGGAGGAAAAGCAGTGATCCCAGCACTGACCCTCGGGGAACTCCACTGTCGACCATCCCCTAGTCTGAAAAGAAACCATTTACTACAACTTGCTTGTTTCTGCCCTTAATCCAATTTTTTAACCAATTGGACACTGACCCTCCTATTCCATGAGCCACAATTTTGTTAACCAGCCTTTTATGTGATACCTTATTAAATGCTTTCGTAAAATCCATAGAAACAACATCCACTGCATTTCCTTCATCAAACTTCTCTGCTCCTTCATCAAAAAATTCAATTAGATCAGTGAAGCATGATCTGCCTTTTACAAATCCATGCTGGATATCCTTAATTAACTCAAACCTCTCTAAATGTCCATTGATATTTTCCCTGATTATCATTTCTGAAACCTTACCCAGCATTGATGTTAAATTAACTGGCATGGAGTTGCTTGGACTGTCCTTACACCCTTTCTTGAATAAGGGTGTCATTTGCCACTCTCCGATCCCCTTATCCAGGGAAGATTGGAAGATTATGGCAAGCCCTCCCTGGAGGAGTCTGGACATGCAAGGACTCAACTACCAGCAAGCGTATAAAGCAAGACCCAGGCTCAGGGCCTTCAGTTACCCCTGGAGGGGAGTCGGAGAGGCAGCGGATCCTGTGAGGAACCACAGTTCAGGAAAGATGAGAAGGTCATTGTGAGGGGACAGAGGAGATTAAGTTCAAGGTTTCCCAGCTTATAAGCAAGTGCAGAGACAAGGAACGGTGCTGGGGCAAATAATAGGAAGCTGTGATCGGTTGGAAGGCAGGAGTGATTAAATGACAGAAGAGATGATGGTGCAAGGCAAAAGTCAGGGAAACAACAAGTAACATTTGGCCGGCACAGATACCAGAAGTGGGGTTTGAATACACACAGACATATATTCATCGGATTTTATGTCCAACAACTTAACCACTCAGCCCTCCTGGTTCATTAACCCGTTGCTGAAAATGAAATTTAATGTGATCCGGGTGACATCTGGCCTTTTACAATATACAATTATGACTCCTCTCCCATGCTAAATTGGACCCTTCATTACTTATGAACCTCAACTGGATCACCCCTCAGTCTAGGTTTCTCTTAGGTGCAGGGTCCCAACTCTTTTAGTGAAACTTGATAACGAAGATGTCTTACACTGGGAATTAGTTTAATGTCTCTCCTCTGTACCCTGTCAAAAGCCTCAATATCACCCATCATGTGAGGAGACCAAGACTGGATACAATATTCCAAGTGAGGCCTGACCAAGGTTTCATAAAAATACAAATTCGGGACATCTCAGATACTGAAGGAGTCCGTGTCCAGAAGCAGCAAGACCTGGACAACATTCAGGCTTGGCCTGCTAAGTGGCAAGTAACATTCACACCACATAAGTACCAGGCAATGACGATCTCCAACAAGAGAGAATGTAACCATCTCCCTTTGACGTTCAACAGCATTACCATCGCTGAATCCCCCCCACCATCAACATCCTGGGGGTAACCATAGACACAAGCTTAACTGGACCATTCATATAAATACTGTGGCACCAAAGGTAAAACAGACAGTGAGAATTCTGCAATGAATAATTCAGCTCTTGGCACGAGGTGAAATGCTCATTAGTAGAGCTGGAAAAATGGACTGGTCAGGTATGCAGAAAAGTGGCAAATGGAATTCAACTTGGAGAAGTGTGAGGTGATGCCTTTGGTGAGGCCAAACACGGCAAAGGAATACACAATTAATGGGAGAATGATGAGAGATGTAGAGGAAGTGAGGTACCTTGAAGTGAATGTCCACAGATCCCTGAAAGTAGCAGGACAGGTTGATAAGTTGGTTGAGAAGGCTTATGGTATCCTTTCCTTTATTAGCCGAGGTATAGAATATCAGAGCAGGGAGGTTATGCTGGAACTGCATCAATCATTAGTTAGGCCACAACTTCAGTTCTGTGTGCAGGTCTGGTCACCTCATTCCAGAAAGGATGTAATTGCACTCGAGAGGTTACAGAGGAGATTTACGAGGATGTTGCCAGCTCTGGAAAAATGCAGCGATGAGGAAAGATTGGATCGGCTAGGGTTGAATAGAGGAGGCTGAGGGGAGATTTGATTGAAATGTATAAAATTGTGAGGAGTCTGGATAGAGTGGATGGGAAGAGTCTATTTACCTTAGCAGGGAGGTCAATGACTAAGGGGCATAGATTTAAAGTGATTCGTTGAACGATTAGAGGGGAGATGAGGAAACGTTTTTTCACCCAGAGGGTGCGAGGGGTCTGAAACTCACTGCCTATAAGGGTAGTTGAGGCAGAAACCCTCAACTCATTTAAGAGGAGTCTGGATGTGCACCTCAAGTACCTGAACCTGCAGGGCTACGGTCCAAATGCTGGACAATGGGATTCCGCTGGGTTGCCCGATTTTTGGCCTTCCTGTGCTGTCAACTTTCTATGTTCAATGATTCTATGCAGACACAATGGGCCGAATAGCCTCCTTCTGCACTGTAATAATTTTGTGATTTTTGACTCTCCAAAACATGTCCACCATCTACAAGGCACAAGCCAGGATGAGTGCAGCTCCAACAATACACTAGAAAGTCGACACTGTACAGGACAAAGCAGCTGCCTTGATTGTCACCCCATTCACCACCTTAAACATTCACTCCCTTCACCACTGACGCACAGTGGCAGTAGTGTGTACCATCTACCAGATGCACTGCTGCAACTCACCAAGGCTCCTTCGAAAACACCTTCCAAACCGAAGACCTCCACCACCTTGAAGGACAAGGGCTGCAGATGCATGGAACCAACACCATCTGCAAGTTCCCCTTCAAGTCACACACCATCTGATCTGCAACAGTATCGCTGTTCATTCACTGATGTTGGGTCAAAATCCTGGATCTCTCTTCCTTGCAGCACTGTGGGTGAACTTACACCACATGGAGTGCAGCAATTCAAGAAGGCAGCTCACCACCACCTTGTCAAGGACAATTAGGGATGGGTAACAAATTCTGGCCTTGCCAGTGTCGCTCACATCCCATGAAGGAATATGCACCATCTTATATGCAATTATCCTCTGAATGCAGCCCAACCCCCTATTTGCTCCAGCTATCACTTCACAGCATTGCTGCTGTACCTTTCGAGATCTGTGCACTAGAACATCCAGATCTCTGCTCAAAATTATTTTCTTTCTCCACCTGCTTTAATGTTTTTCCCTGAAGGGTGTATGAATGTTGAGCATTCGCCCTGTCCACATGAATAACACTGCACTTACCCAAATTAAACATCATTTACCAGTCATGAACCCAATCTCCCAACACATTAAGATCAGCCTGAAACAGTCGAGCATCGTCTACAGTCTGAACACTCGCACAGATCTTCAAATCATCTGTAAATTTACAGATGGTGCCCCCTACACCTACATCCAGATCATTAATAAAAATAATAAAGAGCAACAGACCCAACACCGATCCCTGTGGGACACCACTGGTAACTGGTCTCCAAACAGATCCAGATCCATCTGTAACTACTTTCTGCCTACGTCGTGCCAGTCAGTTCCCAATCCAGATCAATATATTACCACTGATACCAGGGACTTTAATCTTATAGAGAAGCCTCTTGTGTGGAACCTAATCAAAATCTTTTGGCTGAGATCCGCTAATTGAGCACAGGCCGGGGATGAGGCCGAGGCCTGTCCTGCTCTGTGTGTGGGTCTCAGGAAGGCACAAGGTGAGATCAGCTCACTGAGCACAGGCACTTCCTGCTCTATATGGTGCTCAGTACCTCACCAAATGAGAATAACTAACACACCACAGGCCAGGGAGCCACTGCCCATCCTCCCCTGATTGTGGTTCAGTGCCAACCAGGTCAGATTAGCTAATTCAGCACAGGCTGGAGATGGAAGCTGGATCTTTGCTGCTCTGGGGGCTCCGTACCATACCAGGTGTGATGATTTAAAATACCACAGGCCGGGGATGGAGCCTGGGATTTTCCTGTTCTGTGTGGGGCTCTGTACAACACCGTGTGAGATGAACTATCATCCCACAGGCTGAGGAAGGAGCCTGGGCCCATTATGTTCTGTGTGGCTCCGACAACATTGGGTGGGTTCAGTTAACTCAACACAGGCCATGAATACAACCAGGCCCTTTCCTGCTCCATGTGGCTCAGTATCACACCAGGTGACATCAACTAACACAGCCCAGGTGGGGCTGGGGCTGGAGCCTGGGCCTGTCCTGCTCTGTGGGCTCAGTAACACAGCCCGTAAGATGAACTTTTTTCAAAAGACTTCAGTGTATTTAACTCTGTGTCCAACACTGTGAGGCACCTTTCTGTGTTTATAAAGAGTGTAATTTATTGACTGGTCTCTTGGATCTTGGAGCAAACAGGGTGACAGACAGATGTCTGTGTGCGGAAGGTTTGCGGGTGAGCTCTGATTCCTAACCCTTTCTAGATTGTGAGGAATAAAGAATGAATGAGAGAGAGAGAATGTGGGAGAAGGGATGATCGAAGAATTTGTCCGTGAACCTGATTAAAAGTGGCTCAAACGCAAAATAATATGAAGGTATCAAGTGCAGAACATTAACATAATCTGAGTTCTGCGATCTGGTCGGGTCCCATTCCCCTGAAGTGAGGAATGAACGGGTGGGGAAATTCCGCCTGGAGTTATATTTGTCTCCAATGAAGATGAGCTCACAGTGAGGATGGAATAGCTCAGTTGGGAGAACACTAGATTGAAGAACCAGGATACAATCCCTGGTTTCATCAGTTTTAATTTGGTGTCTCCTTCATTTTAAGTAGAGAGAATCAGAGGGGAGATTTTCCACTCTTGACCCCATGGGCTGAATTTTAAACCAATGGTGCGGCTCTCGGCAGAGGCACCGGAAGCGGGTGTCGTCACCGCACGAGTGAAATGTGGCCGACCGACTCCGATCACGGAGCAGCCGACAAATTAATGAAGGGGAGGCGTGGGGCCCATGTAAACAAGGACCAGAGGCAGGGAACGAGGTGCTGATGGCACCGACATCTGACACAACGGCAGGTGCTGGCACCATATTTAAAGGGCTGCCAGCCCTGCATTCACTGCTGCCTGGTTTAAAGGAGTGTCTTCCTGAGAGCCCTCTGCTGTCCCAGGGCCCGTTCTGCTGCCTCTGTTGCCTGATGGGTAAGGAGCTGAATGCGAGCCTGCAGTGACCATTGTCCCACGGTTTAGCGATGCCTCCCTGCAGGTTCACCTCCAGGTGGCAAGAGAAAGGTGGAAGATCCTCTTCCCCAGAGATGGGAGGTGGAGACCTGTCCACCTGACCAAGCAAAGCTGGCTGGAGATAGTAGGTGAGGTCAGCAGCCATGGGTTCACCCCCAGGACATGGATCCAGTGCAGGAAGTGGGTCAATGACCTGATCCAGGTTGCTCAGGCGACAACTCAAAACACTTTGGACCCTTTGGACATTGCATGTGGCAGAGTGAGAGGGAATGTTTAGTGGAAAGGGAGTGACCACCCAGTCATGTGTATTGGGGAGAGGCACACGTCAGTCATTTTATAACCTCACACAGTCCCTCGAGAGGGGCCGCATGCAGGAGGCATATGTGTGTCCACATCATGGACTGCTGGACTATCACCATCAGAGATGTTGGGCTTGTCCCCGCTGGGAGACTAACTTTGTTCATCATTGTGTCTGCAGTAGAAGACATCCCACAATTGGAAAGAGCGTGTCAAGACTGGCGGTGGAGTGCCTTATCTCCGAGTTCTCATCCCGATGGAGGATGAGGCCATGCAACAGGCAGGGCAGCAAAGCAGCTGCTCCATAGCTGATGGAGAGACAGGGGCATCTACCCAAGAGAGTGAGTGAACATCTCCTGGCGCACAAGGGAGCATCCGCTGCAAAGGAGCCACACTGCCCATCTGTTCACCACTGCATCAAAGAAGCTGCACAGTAGGGGTGGTTGGAATGTCACGATGGGCAGACCGTAACCCTTCAATGTCCCTGTTTTCTCATGAAGGCCCGGATGAACTACAAAAGCAAAGAGCTGGAGAGACTGGGAGACTGCCGGACACGTCTGAGGAGGAGGAGGGAGCCTCAGATGGTGCACCATCACATCATTCCCCTGCACCCTCCACCAGAACAGAAACGCTCACGCAAACTGATGAGCACATCACAGACAGGCCCGGGCAGCTGACAGAGGCTGTGACAGCCGAGGCCACTGACAGTTGGTGGTCTGTGGGAGGACAGGCCCACACTGAGCCCCAGCCTGATGACATGCCTCTGGTGTCACCAGCAACACGGGAAATACCGCAGCTGCAGCGAGAGGTCAGGTTACATCTGGCAGAGTTGCCAGAGGCTATGTGTACCCAAACAAGGATGGTGGAGGAGTCCATCCAGGCCTTGGGTGCTGCACTGTCTCTGATGGGCGTGTGTCTGGCTTCCTCCATTGAGAGATTGGTGACTCTCATGGAGAACCATATCCAGCCGATCAATCAGTGGCTGCCAGAGATGTTCGCAGACCTGCACTCCATCACTTTGTCCATGAGCTCCATTCAGCGGTGACAAGGTGAGAGGGGGGACGAGGCACCTGAATTCTCCACCAGGTCCACGTCCCTCTCAGGTCAGCAGGGAGGTACAAGTGTGTCTTATATGGGGGAGGAGCAGCTGGCTGCTACATCTGGGGTCTCCTCTCAGGGTGCTCCTGGTGTGGACAGTAGCTCGAAAGTCCCTCTGCCAGTGACACCAGTGATGCCAGTTCCTCCATCATCCTCGATGACAGAGGGGGGTTCCTGTACCTGTGCAGGAGGCCCTTAGTGTGCCGGGGCCCTCCAGGCCTCAGGCAGCCAGAGGACGGCCACCAATGTCATCCCAAGCAATGGGGCAGCAAGGTCAGCAGCCTGTCTCCTCCTCAGCTGCCAGAGCAGGGGGAGCACCACGTAGGAGCACCCGGAAAAGATTTAAGAAGAGCACCTAGATTCACTGAGTGGTTCACGGGTGAATGTACATTCCAGATGGATAGGGTTGTGTTTGGTGTCACACAGAATAAAGAAATGATGTTCTCTCACTATGTCTCCTTCTAATTGTTGATGCCCTTTGGGACTTCATTTAAACCCTTCCTCCCAAGGGTCTGGAAGTGAGGGACCAAGCCCTGAGTTCACAAAGCTTCGGCCTTGCCACTGTGCGAAGTGTACCTGGGCGCTGTCGTGCAGAATGAAGGAGGTGACAACAGGGCTGATCAAAGCTAAGACTTTATTGACTTGGTTCCAGAAGGTGGTAACGCTCAAAGGAAACTTGAATGTATAAGGGAGTCTCGTGTTTCCCTCGTGTGGATCTCATGGTGGCTTTCCTGCTGTGCCTGAGGTCCTTCATCTGGCACTGCCTGACCAGCGTCCTCCTCCACATCCTCATCATCAGAGGAGACATCACACTCCATGATATCCTCACGAGTCAACACCTCACCCCTCTGTAATGCCAGATTGTGCTGTGCACAGCAAACCACCGCGATATACGAGACCCTCGCCGGGACATACTGAAGGACTCCACTGGAACAATCCAGGCGCTTCAATCTCATCTTCAGGAGACCAATGGCCTCCTTGATGGTCACTCGGGTTGACCCGCAGCAGGTGTTGTACCTCTCCTCTGCATCCTTGTGTGGATTCCTCACAGGCGTCAGTACTCATGTCCTCACTGGGTTGCCCTTGTCTCCAAGGATCCATCTCAGAAAGCGCATGGGGCCACGGAAAAGTTCTGGCACCTGCGACTGCCTTGGTATGCAGGCGTTGTGGCTGCTTCCCTGGATTTGTGCACACACTTGTAGGATCCATTTGTGATGGTCACAGACCAGTTACACACTGAGCAAATGGAAGCCCTTCCTGTTGAAGGCTGCTGGCTGGTCTGCACGATCCATGATGGTCACGTGGGTGCAGTCAATGACACCCTACACCTGGGGAAATCCAGCGATGGCCCTGAATCCAAGAGCCCTCTCAGCGTGACTGTTTGGATCGATGTGCACATAGTCACCGGCCCTCCTGAAGAGGACATTGGTGACCTCCTTGATGCACTGATTCACCACAGACTGTGACATTACACACATATCTCCAGTGGATCCCCGCAATGATCTGGTTATCCAGAAGATCAGTGGCACAGTGACCTTCAGTGACACCGGCATCAGGTGCCCACCAAGTCCCATGGGGCACAGCTGCATCATGGCAGAGAGATCAGTGACAACCTCCGTGGAGAGGTGCAGTCTGTGGTGACACTGTCAATCGGACATCTGCAGGTAGTTGAACCTTGGCTGACGTGTTCCTCTGCCTCCTTCTCCAGCCTCCAGTTCGAGGCTGGCCTTCCTGTGGGCACCCAAGCTGCTGTGGTGTCCCTGCTGGTGCCTGCCCTTCCCTCCCTCCCTCTCTACTCCTCCTCAATGGGAGCCTCGAATCCAGGGTGAATGAGGCCCATGACAGGTTGCCTCTCCCTGAGTGCAAGGCCTTCACAGTAAACAACACCCAGCCACATTTACCTCAATCTTTACCCACTCACATTTACCCTCATTGAGGTGGCACTGCCTCAATGGCACCCTGAAGTAGCTCCCCCTGCAGAGCTGGCACATTGGCCCCCACTCCTGACAGTGATTCCGGATGCCCTATCCCCCTCCACCCTTGCTGCCAAGTTACGCTACCTCACCCGACAGCTTCCCAGTGAAGCCAACACTCAGCTCCCACCTCCCAGTCACCTCCTTTAACCAGGCGAGGCTCTGACACCCCGTGGCTCCCGTGTGCTATTAGTTCAATTGGATCCAGTGAATAAAATTGCTGACAATTGGACTCATAAATACTTGAAATGCCTTCTTGCCGTGTGGATGTGCGAAGTCAGCCCTCCATGTCAGCCACCGACAGAAAAATCCATTCCAATGTCTTCCATCCCAATAGGCCATTCTCAATAAAGTGTCAGGAATGAAGGTCAGAGGACCAGACCAGGCTGGAAACACAGAAAGAGCGAGGAGAAGCTGGTGTGAAAAACAGAGATTAAACAACAGGCTTGTTCAGTTGGTTTGGGTCTGGTGTTTAGAATACCCGGAATCTGGGTTCACTTCCCTTCCAACTCAGCGAATTGCATCAACATTATGTTCATAAAACCATAGACTGATACCCAAAGAAGGAGACCATTTGGTCCATTGTGTCAGTGCTGTCTCTTTGGTTGTGCTATACAATTAGTCCTGCTGCTCAGCTTTTTCCTGTAATCCGTACATTTTTCCTTCCAGTATTTATCCCTATTGCTTTTCAAAGTTACTACTGAATCTGCTTTCAAGTCTTGATCAGACAGTGCATTTCAGATCACAATACATCACTGTATAAAAAATCATTCCTCATTTCGCCTCTGGTTCTTTTCTCAATCACCTGATAAATACATCCTCTGGTTACTGACCCTTTTGCCACTGGAAACAATTTCTCCTTATTTAACTTATTGAAAAAATTCTTGATGATGTCACATACTAGACTGCCAGTAAAACTGAAGCCCATGTAATAAAAGGGACAAGGACAGCATGCATATGAAGTTAGCAGACTGATAGGAACATAGAAGCAGGAGTAGGCCATTCAGCCCATCGAGACCACCCCACCATTCAATATGATGATGACTGATCATCCACTTCAATGCCTTTTTCCCACATTATCTCCATATCCCCTATGTCATTTGTATTTAGAAATCTGTCAATCTCTGCTTTAAACATACTCAATGACTGAGCTTCCACAGCTCTCTGGGGTGGAGAATTCCAAAGATTCACAACCCTCTGAGTAAAGAAATTTCTCCTGGTCTCTGTCCGAAGTGCCTTTCCCCTTCTGTTGAAATTGTGCCCCCTGGTTCTAGATTCCTCAAACGGAGGAAAAACTTCAAATACCCTGTCTATCCCTTTAAATATTTTGTAAGTTTCAATGAGATCACCTCTCATTCTTTGAAACTCCAGAGAATACAGTCCCAGTTTCCCCAATCTCTCTTCATAGGAAAGTCGTGCCATCCCGGG
Organism: Heterodontus francisci; assembly: GCF_036365525.1. Lineage (NCBI taxonomy): Eukaryota > Metazoa > Chordata > Chondrichthyes > Heterodontiformes > Heterodontidae > Heterodontus > Heterodontus francisci. Next base: position 4,316,418 of record NW_027141175.1, read on the forward strand.
AACAAGTCTGGTCAACCTTCATTGCACTGCCTCTATGGCAATGATGTCCTTCCTAAGGTAAGGGGACCAAAAATGCACACAGTATTCCAAAGTGCAGTCCAACCAAGGTTATTTACAATTGACGCAAGACTTCACTACTCCTGTACTCAAATCCTCTTGCGATAGAGGCTAACATATCATTCGTCTTTTGAATTGCTTGCTGCACCTGCATGTTAGCTTTCAGTCACTTATTGACAAGGGCACCCAGGCCCCTTTGTACATCTACACTTTCTAATCTCTTACCATTTAAGAAATAATCTGCACATCTGTTCCTCCTACCAAAGTGGATAACCTCACATTTTTACACATTATATTCCATGTGCCACTTTCTTGTCCACTCACTAAGTCTGTCCAAATCCCCTTGAAGCCGCTTTGCATCTTCCTCACAAAACACATTCCCACCTAGTTTTGTGTCATCTGCGAACTTGGAAATACTACATTTGGTCCCCACATCCGAATCATTGATGTATATTGTGAACAGCTGGGTCACAGTGTAGTGGTGAACAGTTGCATTTCTGTCTGGAGGAAGGTTTACAGTGGGTTCCCCATGGTTCCTCATAACTTCAGACTGGAAAAGCTGGGGTTGTTCTCCTTGGAGCAGAGCAAGTTCAGAACTACTTTGACAGAGTTAGAATCAAGGAATCAAATGGTTACAGTACAGAAGGAGACCATTCAGTCCATCATGTCCATGACAGCTCTTTGCAAGAGCAAATCAGCTAATTCCACTCCTCTGCCCTTTCTTTGTAACCCTGCAAATTTTCTCTATTCAGGTGTTTATCCAATTCCCTTTTGAAAACCACGATTGAATCTGCCTCCAGCACTCTCAGGCAGTGTAATCCAGATCCGAACCACTCACTCTGTCGCACACCCCTGGTACCATTGCAGAAAATATTTTCTGTTCATTTCATCCCTCATAAATAATTGAAATGAAATGTTTATTAGGAAATGCACAATATAAAATAGAGAGAGAAGTAAATGCTGAGAAAAATAGAAGTCAATGTTTGGAAGGTAAAAAGAGCAAAAGATGTAACTTTTATTCTGGTTGAGTGAGAGGAATTTATCACACTTTGGGGATTTTTAAGAGGATTTACTGATAAACCTGGGATTTGAGAGGATGCTGGTTCATGGTTTACAGAACAAATTCAGTCCCTGGGGTGGAGGCAACAGCTGCACCGTCCAATAACGAACAGGACGGGGACACTGTCTCAGGCCTGGTGAGCTCAGTCGATGAAAGCATGAAACTCTGAATCTCAAGTTTTTGAGTTTGAGCCCCACGATGGGTGTTTTTTATTTCCTTTTTAGGCTGATTTTACAGGCATTCTCCAGCTCTGAATTCCTCGGCAGAAGGTTCAAGGAGTGTTTGAAATGAGATTCAACAGCAGTATGAGAAAGTCTCTCCTTGATTCAGGAATCTTACCTCTCTGCAGCAACTCGCTGCTGAAGATTGAACTTTATCTCATTTCATTTTCAGCTCATGGTCAGTGTGAATCAGTGAGACTTCTGGCTGTCTCCCACTTCACAATCCATCAGTGCTGAGAAATCAATGGGGAGTATTACTCACATGTTACAATGTTTTATAAATACTTGAATGTATTTCACACTGTGTCTAACAGTGTGAATCTCCCCTGGTATATCAGCTCACCAACACTTCAACAGAACATTCACATAATGTGAGCTCTGAGATCTGTTCAGATCCCATTCCCAGGACCTGGAAAGTGGGATTGGGCTGGATCGCTCTTTTTCAGCTGGCACAGGCACGATTGCTAAATGGTCTCATTCTGTGCCATAAATTTTCTCCATTTTCTATGTTCTATGAAGTGAGGTGTGATTGTGAGGGACAATTCCACCAGGGTTATATTTTCTACCAAAACAATGACACAAGGGATACTTCACTTTTTTATTCATTCATTCATGCGATGTGGGCATCGCTGGCTAGGCCAACATTTATTGCCCATGAGAAGGTGGTGGTGAGCTGCCTTCTTGAACCATTACAGTCCATGTGGGGTAGGTACACCCACAGTGCTGTGAGAAAGGGAGTTCCAGGATTTTGACCCTGCGACAGTGAAGGAACGGCGATATAGTTCCAAGTCAGGATGGTGTGTGGCTTGGAGGGGAACTTGCATGTGGTGGTATCCCCTGCATTTGCTACCCTTGCCCTTCTAGGTGGTAAAGGTCACTGGTTTGGAAGGTGCTGTCGAAGGAGTCGTGGTGCATTGCTGCAGTGCATCTTGCAGACGGTACACACTCTGCAACTGTGCGTCGATGGTGGAGGGAGTGAATGTTTGCAGATGGGGTGCCAATGGGCTTTGGCCTGGCGGTGTTGAGATTCTTGAGTTGGAATTGCACCCATCCAGGCAAGTGGAGAGTATTCCATCACACTCTTGACTTGTGCCTTGTGGATGGTGAACAGGCTTTGGGGAGTCAAGAGTCATGGATGAGTGAGAGGAATATATCACACTTTGGGGCTTTTGTAAGAGGATTTATTGATAAACCTGGGATTTGAGAGGAAGCTGCTTCATGGTTTACAGATCAAATTCAGCCCCTGGGGTGGAGCCAACAGCTGCACTGTAATTACTCGCCTCAGGATTCCAAGCCTCTGACCTGCTCTTGTAGCTACGTTATTTGTATGGCTCCCCATGGTAACCCCCATAATGGTGATAGTGGGGGATTCAGTGATTGTAATGCTATTGAATGTCAAGGGGAGATGGTTAGATTCTCTCTTGTTGGAGATATTCATTGCCTGGCACTTGTGTGGTGCGAATGTTACTTGCCACTTATCATCCCAAGCCTGTGTGACTGAAATAGCTCAGTTGTGAGAGTGTTAGACTGAAGATCCCTGGTTCAATCTGGGGTTTTGGCAGTTCTCCTTTATTCTGCATCGCCCTTTGGTTTTGACTCTTGAGCTGCACAATTTACACTGAAATTATTTACCCAACTCTGAAGGTTGGATTGGAATAGAGAGATATCAAGGATGGGAAATATTTACATTGTCTGCTGTAGCTTATTCTCTATCTCCTTGTGTCCTTTTCCCCAGTTTTTGACTCTCTCGGGGCAGGGTGAACATTTGATTTGCTGCATATGTCCCAAACTGAAGCCTTTTCCACATCTCTGGGTGGTCAGACTCGCTCTGTCTGTTTTTGCTGCTCGTGACCATTAACGAGAACAGGCCACGAGTTCAACGTTTATCAGCAAATGGAAGATAATTGGAAAGAATTCTGTGTTACTCCAGACCAGTGACAAAGATACAATGGATGTTATTCAAAATATGTTTCCTCTGACATTTTATGTAAACTTGTTTGTATCTAAAAGTTGGATTTTAAGTGTGCAAAAATGTGTCGAATTATTGACTGACCATGTGACATCGCAGTTGGGGATCAAATCCACAGCCTTGTTGTTATCAACACTGCGTCCTAACCAACTGAACTAAGTGGCCTCTAGACAGAGCCAGGTATGGGATTGAGCCGCACGCTGGGCGGTTTGTGTTTTATTTCTCACACTGGGTGACAGAGCAATTGTGCAAACAATGGACACATCACATCCCTGAAACATTGTTCTGATATAAAACAGTGTGAAATAAGAACTGAGCATGGAAATGGAACGGAACCAGAAATCAGGACTTTAATCTATTAAAGTTGATCTTGAAATTCAACCATTCACTGAACATTCCAAAAGATTGAATTCTCTCCTGATATAAAATCCAGTAACTTGAGCTGCTGTAAAACATAACTGAGCCTGATGTGATTTGAACACACAACTTTCTGATCTGGAATTAGACACGATACCGTTGTGCCACAAGCTCACAGATAAAGCAAAGTCTTCCATTCCTGGCAGATTTACTTCTTGTTTAGATTCAGTGATTGAAATTAATTCAATCCTCATCTGACCTCCACTCTGTCAAGGCCTGCTACCCGACCTGAATCCGACGGGACCCGACTAACTGTGTCGGGTTCGGGTCATGTCGGGTCGCTCTTCCGGGTCTGGCTTTTGGACTCGGGTAGGGTCAGGCCAGGTTCAGGTCAGGCTGGGTCCAGGTTGGACTGAGTCCGGGTGTGACACACACAGTAAGTATTAAATTTAACTCTGCTGGGAAGTTGAGTTTAATAAGTGTCAAAAGTTGAAAAGCCAACCAAAGCCGGGAGTCCGGGTCATTAAGGAGGGAAACTCTGAGTCTGCTCAGTGAGCAAGTGAGCATCTCTATGACGTCATTGCGCTCATGCTGCAGCTTCCTGTAGATTCGAAATCGGGAGGTAGGTAAAGTGAACAATCCGGTGGTCGGGAAAGGCGCGGGTCGGTTCGGGCGCGGGAATAAATGGAGATACTCGGGCCGGGTCGGGCTTGGGTCCAATGTGGTTCTGTCGGGTTCGGGTCGGGTATTTTTTCCTGACCTGAGCAGGCCTTTACCGCTCTGTCAGTTCAGTGCCTTATTTAAACTATTACTTGGAGTTCTGTTTTACAGGGTCTCGGCTGTTTAAGTGTTTCCCAGACCCACTACTCTGATTAACCAGACATTTTGCTGTTAACTGCTGCTGCGACAATTGAAATGTAAAAAAGAATGTCCAGTGACCTGCAACCAATGGACAAATACATTTCAGAAAGTTAAAACTCATTCACCAATCCGCAAATGTGTCTTTCTGCTTTTATTTATAAACAACTCCTTCTCTCCACGATGAGAACTATACAATCACTCCAGTTATTTGAAAGTTAGTATCAGATGTTCCAGTTCATCAATTTTAAAACTGCAGCAGGTATTTTCCAGAAAACTTCTCTGTTGGAACCTCGGTCCCATTTAGATTGAAAGTGGACAATTAATGTATTCACTTGTTCATTGTGGACAGGTATCTGACTTTGAATAAATCTCATTAACCTTCAATGAGGTGGCAGTATTTCTGTGCTCCCATTTTACAGTCTGTCCTGTTCATGCACCATGTTTTTATTCTCCCCTCCCATTCTCCACAGGATACAGATTACAAGCATCATCAATCCAGCTGTTGCAATGCATTGGAAGAATCTGGTCACACAGGTATTGAAACATTCATTATTTTCCATTATACAATTTGGTTGCTTTAAACACAGTACAATGTGCAATCATCTGAAAAGAGATTCTCTTCAATATCCAATCCAAACTGAATTGCAAACCTGACAGACAAACACAGGAGAACAATTGACTCGTGAACACAAACCTCATGGTGCTCATTTTCAGATTTATTGCAGTCATCCGACAAAACAAGTGAAAGAATATTACAGTGAAATGATTTGGAAAGTTGGGGTGACTTTTGTTGGTGCCTTTCTTTGCTCTGTTGGTGAAACTTTCTTGCACCTGACTCCTGTTCATGTCTCTGTTTCCTCGATTGAATGAGGAAGGAGATATTTGATCAGAAATTAACTGGATTGTGTACCTTTGAGAGGGGATTTCTGCACCATCAGGGCTGGAAACAGGAGTGAGTGAAAGACAATGTGTGGAGTTTGATTTTGTACAGAGGGAGAGCAAATCTAACAGGACTGTGCGATATTGGCCTGGATTTTACAGCCCCAATAGCGGTGAACTCTGAGACTTTCACTGCTATTGAGGGTCTGAACAGCACTGCAACTGCCAGTACATGCACACATTAACACCAGCATCTGGAAGTTGTGGTGGTGAGAAATGTGCTTAGAAGGAGCCTCTGATCATAATCACATCAGCCCACTCTTTAAAGTGACAGGGACCTGTAGTTCAGCAATTTGGGCTCATTGCCCCCAATGTATCCTGATTTTTACCTTGGTTGGATTAAAGCCGGTACCAACAGGCTCAGGGCCTGTTCGGGAAGGACTTTTCTGTTGACACAACAGCTCCACTATTCCAGGAAGACACCGGCAGCAGCAGGGGTCAACTTTCAGAGGGAGTTCAGACATTTTAAATGTTGTATTTTATTTCTTAATTGTATGTAAGTTTTTAGCATGGCCTTATCAGAGTTCTTAAATTTACATCTGACTTTTTATTAACAAGATTGAAGTGCTTTTAAAAGATCTCTAAATATATATGACTTTTTATCAAAGATTTACCTGGCTTCTTTGTAAAGACTTATGTCAGATTGAAGTGACTTTTAAAAACTACATCTTATCCTTTAAAACCCTGCTCACATGTAGATGACATTGGAAGATGGCTTCAGAATAGCTCAGACTATCTTTCTAACAGGTACTGCAACAGCTTAAGTCCTACTTTCGGCAAAAGCTGGTGAATTACAAAGAAACAATGTATTGAACATTTTATAAACTGTTGATGCAGATGGGATTCAAATTCATACATGGAAAACAGAAGGAATTAATAATCCATCATCTTAACTTCTCAAACACTTCATCACCCAGCTTTGTGCCAGCAACCCATCACATGTCTTTTTTGCCTCTATGAAAATTTGGGCAGGATGGTCACCTTCAGCTCAGATCCTGACTGTGCATCCAGATGTGCAATGATGGAAATGTAGCTTCTGTAAGTAAATGACATTTCCATCACATCAGGTCATGGCCTGTTGGGAATGGAGCGGTGTGAAACATTTCCAGACCATGTCCAACACGTTTCTACTCCGTGTGAAAACCCACCACGGAAAGACTGGAACATACAATCAATTGATCACATCATGATTAACATCACTCAGACACCTGAACCATTAGGTCACTGACGAAGTCATGATGACTTCGAATTTCTCATGAAATGACAACTGAACTAACTGACTGCATGAATTGCTTTAACTCCACATGATCAGAAAGGCACAGCCTCAGACCGACTTGGCAGATGAATATTGATTGAATAATTTCTGTGTGAGGAATGTTCCAGCATCATAAACCAGGGGAACGTGCTGACTGAGCTGTGTCTTCATCTCTTCTGGGCAGTCGGACAGTTCACACTTCATTCTGCTCTGATTCACTTTCCCAAAGCGGATCTACAGATTCTCAAATCTGGAGACTGGGTTTTCTTATTTTGTTCCTTTTGATTTTTCTTGCTCCTGAATGATAACATATTCTTAACCTCGGATTTAAGGGCATGTAAGTGGTCATTGGATAGACATATGGATGAAAATGGAATAGTGTAGGTCAGATGGTCGGCGCAACAACGAGGGCCGAAGGGCCTGTACTGCGCTGTAATGTTCTAATGTTCTAATGTTCTAATCGATCAACCCTCCCCTTTGCGTCGTGTTATAGTCTTGGTTAAAAGAGACACAAAACGGCACAAACACTCTGAAACATACAACACGGTCACACTTTCCTTCCGTGAGATTAATGTTGAGCTGTTTTCCAGGTTAAATGCAACTGCAAACACATTGCTCTCAAAGAAATTGTAGGGGATTGATTTGCCATTGAAATATTAGCACTGGACATCTGTACGAGCAGGAACAGCCATTTCAAACTCACATCCTTCACAAAGGCAACCACTGAGCTGTTTTCTTTTGTGAATGAAATTCATAAGAAAAGTTAAAGTTCACAAGAAAATGGATGTAAATTATTGATAGCTAAACTTTAGAAGCAAGGATATGAATCCAAGATTTTCTGATTATTAGACAAACACTCAAACCAATTAAGCTACTGAGCCAGATGACAAGTGCTGTGACAACTAAGGGCAGAGGAGGGTACTCTTTGTTCTCATCCCACTTCTCCACAGGTCACAACATCTATTTTAACTTTTCCCACTTACTGATACAGTCAATCATATACTCTATTTTTCCCAGAATAGAAGACACTGACCAGGTTTCTTTAATGAACAACAAAATTATCCATTTATTGTCGAACAAGTTTTAACTAGTCATGAAGTAAAGCATTAACACACAGGTGGAAATTTTAAAAGTTCCTTTTTCACCTTGAACAACTTTTAAAGTCCTTTTTTATCTTCGAGCCACATGCACACACACACACACACCGTATAGCTGAATAAATAAAAGGGATTTTTTTTTTCAAATTCAGCACTCTGTTACAGACAAAAAAAACCTCTTGGGCTGTTTATTTGCTCATTTTTGAAGAAATCATTAGATGAGATATGTTGCTGCAAAACTGGAATACAGTCTAACTTCCGAGTATCCGTAGACAGGTCACTAGGGTATTTTACAACAGTTCTTTTCAGAAGGCATTGAGAATTAATTTTAGCAGGCCTTCTTCAAAGACATGCGACAAAATGAATTAACTCAGTGGACTTCTCAGGGTCTTTTAAAGGTTTTCTGGAAAACAAACTGGGTTGTGGTCTTCTCTCCTTCCTTGACGATTCTTCAGGCTAACTTTATCAGCTGCTCACACCAGCAGGTAAAACACACTGACTGCGACAACCAATGGTTGTGAGTTTTCTGGCTTCTTAGGTTTGCACTGCTGCTGCCAAGCTTGTCCAATCAAGGGGCATGACTGACTTCACTAACCACATTTCTCCCTATGACCAGGGTTTCTGCTCTATATTTAACTTGAATCATGTGACAACCAGTCAACATAGTTGCCAAATTGGTTCTTTTGGTGCCCTCTTGAAAAAGAACTGGTCCTACTGGTCCTACATTTATTCAGTTTGATTTTGACTTCTTCAAAAAATATATTAAAAGAAACAAAATCCATTCCATAACATCATGTACTTTCCCTGAGCTACAGGTTATTGCAAGTCTCTCTGGCTGTGTTTATTTTCGGTGATTTTGTACTCAGGTTCTTTTGGAATCCATGTGTTTGCAGATCTTTATGAGTGAGAGCTGTGGTAATATGTTTAAAAGATTTCCCTGTAAATTATTCGTATCTCCATCTTTCCCCGAACTTTGTACAAACACATTAATATGGGAATCACACACATCAGGCCATCAAACCTGTCTGCTAAACATTGAAAGGTGATAGTGTTTATTGTGACGGGGTTCCATTTATGAAGACACATCTTGATGATTCACACATGTAAAAATTTGTACATTATGTTCATGACATAATGACATAAATAAACATTTCCTTGCACTTGCCATGCTTGGTGAACATTTTCTCTGCTGATGCCCCCTGAATATATGAGAGAACATGGTGACGAGGTTGAGATAAAAGTCTGTAAATATAGGCAGCAAACAGCAGCAGGGACTGCAGTGAACAAGATTTACGTGACATATTTGTGCTTATGTTGGTGGGTGAAATAAGATACTAAACACACAAAATCCTATATTTGAGCTAGCGTAAAAGATTGCTCTGTCTATGGAGATAGCATCAAAGAATTCTCAGGAATTTTGTCCTTGCTAGTGATCGGAACACACTTCAGGGGAACTTAAAAAAAAATGGTAAAATGGGCTTTCACATAACAGATGAAATTTTACACAGAGAAGTGTGACGTGATACAATTTGGAAGGAAGAATGCCATATAAATGAAACGTTACAATTCTAAACTGGGTGCAGAAGCAGAGAGACAATGTACACCAATGTTAGAAGGATTGAAAAGGTAGCGAAGAGCAAACAGGACACCTGGCTTTATTAATAGTGGCAAAGAGTAAAAACATATAAGTTATGCTAAACCTTTATAAAATACTGGGAATGAATGGCCTCCACCTGTACCTCCACAGAAAGCTTCCATTCCAGGTTTACACACTCTCATCAGGATCACTGTCCACAGATCCTGCCACTCCAGGCTCGGACACCCACTTCAGGATCACTCTCCACAGATCCCGCCATTCCAGGTTCGGACACCCACTTCAGGATCACTCTCCATAGATCCCAGCACTATGGGCTCGGAGACACTCTTCAGAGATCCTAAATCTCCAGACATGGACATCCTTTGAGGACCACTCTCCACAGATTCTGCCCTCCAGGCTCAGACATCCTCTTCAGCGTCACTCTCCATACATCCCGCCGCTCCACGCACGGATATCTCCCTCAGGATCCGATCAAAGAATGTTGCTTGTCACTTATCAGCTCAAGCCTGAATGTTGTTCAGGTCTTGCTGCTTGCAGGCACAGATGGTTTCAGTATCTGAGGAGTTGTGAATCATCAGCCAACATTCCCACTTCTCACTTATGTTGAAGAGAAAGCCATCAATGAAACAGCTGAGGATGGTTGGGCCCAGGGCACTGCCCTGAAAAACTGGGTATCCTGTCATGAATGGTGGTGGGCAATTAAATAACGAACCAGATGAGGAGGCTCCAAAAACATCCCTATCCTCAATGTTGGTGGAGCCGAGCACGTCAGTGCAAAAGGTGAAGCTGAAGCATTTGAAACCATCTTCAGTCAGAAATTCAGTGGATGATTCATCTCGGCCTCATGAGGTCCCCAGCATCACAGCTTCCAGTTTTCAGCCAATTCGCTTCACTCCACATAATGGCAAGAAACAGCTGAAGGCACTCGATACAGCAAAGACTATGGGCCCTAACAACATTCCGGCTCTAGTACTGAAGACTTGTGCTCCAGAACTAGCTGCGCTCTCAACCAAGCTGTTCCAGTAGAGCTACAACACGGGCATCTACTTGACAATGTGGAAAATTGCCCAAGTGTGCCCTCTCCATAAAAAAAATGCAGGACAAATCCAATCTGACCAATTGCCACCCCATCAGTCTACGATCAATCTGCAGCAAAGTGATGGAAGATGTCACCAACAGTGCTATCAAGCACCACGCACTTAGCAATAATCTGATCATCGAAGCTCAATTTACGTTCTGCCAGGGTCTCTCAGCTCCAGGAAATAATTTGGCAGATAGAGTAGAATGTGGGAAAATGTGAGGTCATTCTCTTTGGTAGGAAGAATAGAAAAGGAAAATATTATTTAAATTGTGAGAGATTACAGAATGCTGCGGTGTCGAAGGATCTGGGTGTCCTCGTACATGAATCACAAAAAGTTACCATGCAGGTACAGCAAATAATTAGGAAGGCAAATGGAATATTACCCTTTATTGCAAGGGGAATGGAGTATAAAAGTAGAGAAGTCTTTCTGCAAATGTACATGGTGCTGGTGAAACCACACCTGGAGTAATGTGTACAGTTTTGGTCTCCTTATTTAAGGAGGGATATACTTGCATAGGAGGCAGTTGAGAGAAGGTTCATTGGATTGATTCCTGTGATGAAGGTGTTGTCGTATGAAGAAAGTTGAGCAGGTTGGACCGATACTCATTGGAGTTGAGAAAAATGAAAGGTGAACGTATTGAGACATATAACATCCTGAGGGGGCTTGACAGGGCAGATGCTGAGAGGATGTTTCCTCTCGTGGTGGAATCTAGAACTAGCGGACACAGTTTCAGATTTAGGGGTTTTTCATTTAAGAAGGAATTTCTTCTCTCAGAGGGTCATTAATCTTTGGAATTCTTGACCGCAGAGAACAGTGGAAGCTGGGTCATTGAATGTCTTCAAGATTTTTATCTACAAGAGAGCCAAGGGTTATGTGGGCAGGCAAGAAGTGGGGTTGAGGTCATGATAAGGTCAGCCATGATCCTATTGAATGGCGGAGCAAGCTCGAGCGGCCAAATGGCCTACTCCTGCTACTAGTTCTTCTGATCTTCTGTTCGCATGATCTCATTGCAGCTTGGTCCAAACAGAGATGAAAGAGTGGAATTCCAGAGGAGAGGTGAGAGTGATTGCCCTTGAGTGAGTGTGGCATCAAAGATCCCTAGCAAAATTGAAGTCAATGGGAATCAGGGGGAAAACTCTCCGCTTGTTGACGTCATACCTCGCACAAAACAAGATGTTGTGGTTAGCGAAGGCCAATCATCTCAGCCCAGGACATTGCCTCAGGAGTTTCTCAGGGTAGTGTCCTGGACCCAAACATCCCAGCTGTTTCATTGACGACTTTCTCTTCAACATCACTCAGAAGTGGGAATGTTAGATGATGACTCACAACTCTTCAGATACTGAAGCAGTCTGTGCCTGCAAGCAGCAAGACCTGAACAACATTCAGGCTTGAGCTGATAAGTGACAAGCAACCTTCTGGCCACACAAGTGCCAAGCAGTGAACATCTCCAATGAGAGAGAAAAAAAATCTGCCTTTTGATATTCAGAAGCATTATCATCGTTAAATCCCCCACCATCAACATCTTGACCAGAAACGTAACTGGACCAGTCACATCTATGCTGTGGCGATAAGCGCAGGTCAGAGATTACGAATTCTGCAGCAAGTATCTCACCTCCTGTCACCCCAAATCCTGTCCACCATCTACAAGGCACAAGTCAGGAGTGGGATGGAATACATCCCACTCAACAACACTCAAGAAGCACAACACCATCCAGGACAAAGCAGCCCACTTGATCGGCACCTCACCCGCCACCTTAAACATTCAATCCCTCCACAACCAGTAAACAGTGGCTGCAGTGTGTACCATCTCCATATGCACTGCAGCAACTCGCCAATTATCCTTCAACAGCACCTTCCAAACTCGTGACCACTACCACCTCGAAGGACAAGGGCAGCAGATGCATGGGAACTCACTACCTGCAGGTTCCCCTCCAAGTCACTCACCATCCTGACTTGGAACAATATAGCCATTTCTTCACTGTTGTTGGGTCACAATCCTGGAACTCCCTCCCCAATAGCACTGTGGGTGTTCCTGCACCATATGGACTGCATCAGTTCAAGAAGGCAGTTCTCCACCACCTTCTCAACGGCAATCGGAATGGGGAATAAATGCTAGGCTTATCAGCGATACTCACACCCAAGAATGAATAAAAACCAAATCACTCTCCACAGATTCCCCACAATCTGGGCTTGGACATTTACTTCAGGAGCACAGAGCTTTGTATCACTGCAATATGAGTTCCAATCTTCATATTCTGTTCACTTTTCACATTATTTTCTACCAGTCCACTAGCTTTTATTAATTCAGTATTCGGGTCTCTGCTCCTCCGCCGTTTCTAACATCTCACCTCTGACAATAAAACACTCTGATCTATCGTCGGTAGTAGATGACCTCTCATTTTAAACTCCATCTGCCAAAGCATTGCTCACTCACTTAATCTATCAAGAAGATTTGAAAATAAATTTCTTGCCAAAGGATAATTTTCTGCATCTGCTCCCTCGCCATTTGCTTTTCCCATTTGTCTTTCACTTGGTGTAAATCCAGAAAAAGTAAAGATGGAAGGAAGGAGGGGAGGAAAAATCCTGCTCCGTTTCGTGATCCCTATTTGATCTTCATTCCAGTGCAGTTTGAGTTAAGAATTCCAATTGTCTGTCTCAATTTTAATAAAGTATAACCAATTCTGGAATCACTGTCTGGACATGGACAAGAACAGGTTTCGAGGCTGACTTTACACATAAACTCCCCCAACATAAACAATACACAAACTAGCGACAAGGATGGGATTCGAAACCACGTGTGCAGAGCACAACGAATTAATAGTTCATCGCCTTAACCTCTCAGCCACCTTGGCAGTTGGACAAGAGTAGCTGTCACCTTCAGCACAGTTTCTGGCTGTGCAGCCAGCTGTGCAATGATGGAAATCTATCTTCTGTCAGTAAATGAAGTTGGGAATGGAGCGGTGTGAAACATTTCCAGACCATGTCCAACACGTTTCTACTAAGTGTGAAAACCCACCACGGAAAGACTGGAACATCCAATCAATTCATCACATCATGATTAACATCACTCAGTCACGTGAACCATTAGGTCACTGACGAAGTCATGATGACCGAATTTCTCATGAAGTGACAACTGAACTAACTGACTGGAAGAATTGCTTTAACTCCACATGATCAGAGAGACACAGGCTCAGGCCGACTTGTCGGGTGGTGTAAACAGATATCACTGCTTCTGATCTTCACCAGAACAGAGAGTGAGATGTAACATTGATCATCAAACAGACTGTGAGAGAATGCAACAGAATAAAACACATGGAGAGACACTGTGGAATAACAAATAGATTTGATTGGAATGTTGAAATTTTGATTGGAATGGATAAAACACCTGAAACAGCAGATTAAATTGGGCTTCTCATCGTTATATTGATCTGGGACAGAAAAGAGAAACTGATGGAAAGAAGAGAAGAAGGAAGAAAAGAAAGGATGGAACTGTTCGATTTTTTCAGTTTTTTCACTCGCCCATCAAAGCTGATAAAAAACTTTGCAAATAACAGAGAATTTCACCAAAAAGGGAGATTAAATGTTGTTGGAACCTTGGATTGAAGGATGCCCCAACAGATCACCTGTTTAACTGTCTCCTCACTGGGGGATTTCAATCAGTGAGCAATATTATTCTCTACTTTTTTTGTTAATTGGTCCCAGAACTGTCACTTGAAATTAATATCTGTGTTCCGACTCCTGAATAATAAAATTGTGAGTTTCTCGATATTTTCTGGACACAGTTCCTGCTGAAAGATCTAAGAACTCTTTTCTAATTTACGCAATACTATATACACATTCATCAAGCCTCCTAAACTAGCATCCTTCGTGCTGCTCTCTCTTCTCCCAAACTTCATCTCATGTGACTGTTACATCATCACTCTGACAGTGGGAGTGGTTGATCCCACTATCTTCAGCATTAATCCTTTACATCCTGATCGCACACTGTCTGTCCAAAAAAAATGGGTGGAGGGAACTTCCTTCATTTATCAAAACACCAACAGCAGCACAGTGGCGCAATGGTTAGCACCGCAGCCTCACAGCTCCAGCAATCAGGATTTAGTTCTGGGTACTGCCTTTGTGGAGTTTGCAAGTTCTCCATGTGTCTGTGTGGGGTTCCGCCGGGTGCTCTGGTTTCCTCCCACCTCCAAAAGACTTGCAGGTTGATAGGTAAATTGGCCATTGTAAATTGTCCCTGGTGCAGGTACGTGGTAGGAGAATGGTGGGGATGTGGTAGAGAATATGGGATTAATGTAGGATTAGTATAAATGGGTGGTTGCTGGTTGGCACAGACTCAGAGGGCCGAAGGGCCTGTTTCAGTGCTGTATCTCTAAATAAGAAAAGTAAAATAAAAGCTACCAGTCGTAAATCAACTCAAACCCATTAGAGAGATAGAGGGAGACTGTCAGAGAACTTCCTGCATCCAGTCCTGACCCTGTCACACTCAGCAGCTTCTCACCCAGACCTCACTCTCATCAACACTGAACATTGTTACCGAGATCCTTCAAATACTGTTTATAAAAGGGAGAAAAATTCAAACTTCATCACTGCTGGATTGAATAGAACAAAGTTTAATATCTTCTCGTCGTCACTCGGCAACCACATGAAACAGTCCTTAAATCAGGAGCATAAATTCTCAGCTGTCAGAATGTTTCTCATTGGGTTGAATCATTTCTGTGTGAGGAATGTTCCAGCATCATAAACCTGGGCAGTCGGACAGTTCACCCTTCATTCTGCTCTGATTCACTTTCCCAAAGCGGATCTACAGATTCTCAAATCCGGAGACTGGGTTTTCTTATTTTGTTCCTTTTGATTTTTCTTGCTCCTGAATTATAATATATTCCAACCTTGGATCAACATTGCCCTGTGTCCCAGTCTCGGTTAAAAGCGACAAATAACGGCACCAACATTCTGAAACATACAACACGGTCACATTCTGCTTCAGTGAGATTAATGCTGAGGCAGTTTCCGTGTCGACTGCGATTGTGAACAAATTTCTCTCGAGGAAATTGTGAGTGATCAAGTATTTGCACTGAATTTCAGTGCAAAAAGGGACAGTTTCAAACAGCCATTCCCAAATCACTTCCTTCACAAAGGCAAAGACTGTGCTGTCTTAACGTGTGACTCAACTTCACAAACAAATTTGAACTCGAAGTTCAGGAGAAGACAGAGATGTGAATGATTGACGGTGTAATCTTTAAATCATAATTTTACGTTTCTTCGTTGAAGTGAGGCTCAACCCTAAGCCACCAGAGATCGCGGAAAGCTACAAACTTGGATCCAGAAATCAGAAAAGTAGTGAAACAGTTGGTGAGTACATTGTGACACTGAAGAATTTATCACCACATTGCAACATTGTCACATCCTTAGACCGTACATTATGAGACAGATTAGTGCTTATATTGGTGGATGAGGAAAGATACTAAACACACAAAATCCCAATTTGAGCTAGTGTGGAAGATTGCTCTTTCCATGGAGATAGCGTCAAAGAATGCTCGTGAATTTCGTCCTATGCCAGTGACAGTAACACACTTCAGAGGAACTTAAACACACTGGGAAAATGGGCTTTCACACAACAGATAAAATTTTACGCAGAGAATTGTGAAGTGATACAGTTTGGGAGGAAGAATGAGACAATGTACACCAATCTTTTTTGATCAAGGTTTGAAAAGGTTGCGAAGAGCAAACAGGATACTAGGCTTTATTAACAGAGGCACAGAGTAAAAGCAAATAAGTTATGCTAAACCTTTATAAAACAGTGGGGCTGAATGGCCTACTCCTGCACCTCCACGGAAAGCTTCCACTCCAGGCTCAGACACCCTCTTCAGGATCACTCGCCATACATCCCGCCACTCCACGCACGGATATCTCCCTCAGGATCAGATCACAGCTCCACAGTCCTGCCACATCCAGTCGTGAATGGTGGTGGATAATTAAATAACTAACGAGATGAGGAGGCTCCAAAAACATTCACATCCTCAATGATGGTGGTGCTGAGCACGTCAGTGCAAAAGATGAAGCTGAAGCATTTGCAACCATCTTCAGTCAGAAATATTAAGTGGATTTGATCTGTGCTAATTTCAGCTCCTCATGCTCGCTGGTGCCTTGGTTCTCTGGTGCTAATTTCAGAGTAAATCATGCAGCTTGACAATTGGAGCCAAAGAAAAAGACACAGGAGAGGTTGAAAGTGCCAAAACCTGGGATTGAACCAAGAACTGTTTAACTGTTAGTACAGCACGAACTCAACAAAGCTATTTCAACAACACACGAAAGCCACCATTCTGTCACTGCTTTGGAAGACAGTATAGAACATACAACATGGAACATTATAGCGCAGAACAGGCCCTTCAGCCCTCGGTGTTGCGCCGACCTGTGAAACCATCTGACCTACACTATTCCATTTTCATCCATATGTCTATCCAATGACCACTTAAATGCCCTTAAATTTGGCGAGTCTACTACTGTTGCAGGCAGGGCGTTCCACGCCCTACTACTCTCTGTGTAAAGAAACTACCTCTGACATCTGTCCTATATCTATCACCCCTCAACTTACAGCTATGTCCTCTCGTGTTTGCCATCACCATCCGAGGAAAAAGACGCTCACTATCCACCCTTTCCAACCCTCTGATTATCTTATATGTCTCTATTAAGTCACCTCTTCTCCTCCTTCTCTCTAACGAAAACAGCCTCAAGTCTCTCAGCCTTTCCTCGTAAGACCTTCCCTCCATATCAGGCAACATCCTAGTAAATCTCCTCTGCACCTTTTCCAAAGCTTCCACATCCTTCCTATAATGCGGTGACCAGAACTGCATGCAATACTCCAGGTGCGGCCGCACCAGAGTTCTGCACAGCTGCAGCATGACCTCGTGGCTCCTAAACTCGGTCCCCCTACTAATAAAAGCTAACACACCATATGCCTTCTGAACAGCTCTATTAACCTGGGTGGCAACTTTCAGGGATTTATGTACCTGGACACCAAGATCTCTCTGCTCATCTACACTACCAAGAATTTTCCCATTAGCCCAGTATTCTGAAATCCTGTTACTCCTTCCGAAGTGAATCACCTCACACTTTTCCGCATTAAACTCCATTTGCCATCTCTCAGCCCAGCTCTGCAGCCTATCTATGTCCCTGTGTAACCTACAACATCCTTCGGCACTATCCACAACTCCACCGACCTTCGTGTCATCCGCAAATTTACTAACCCACCCTTCTACACCCTCATCCTGGTCATTTATAAAAATGACAAACAGCAGTGGCCCCAAAACAGATCCTTGCGGTACACCACTAGAAACTATACTCCAGGATGAACATTTACCATCAACCACCACCCTCTGTCTTCTTTCAGCTAGCCAATTTCTGATCCAAAGCACGAATTCACCTTCAATCCCATACTTCTGTATTTTCTGCAATAGCCTACCGTGGGGAACTTTATCAAACGCCTTACTAAAATCCATATCGACCACAATCACGGCTTTACCCTCATCCACCTGTTTGGTCACCTTGTCAAAAAACTCAATAAGGTTTGTGAGGCACGACCTACCCTTCACAAAACCGTGCTGACTATCTCTAATGAACTTATTCTTTTCACGATGATTATAAATCCTATCTCTTATAACCTTTTCCAACATTTTACCCACAACCGAAGTAAGGCTCACAGGTCTATAATTACCAGGGCTGTCTCTACTCCCCTTCTTGAACAAGGGGACAACATTTGCTATCCTCCAGTCTTCCGGCACTATTCCTGTCGACAATGGCGAGATAAAAATCAAGGACAAAGGCTCTGCAATCTCCTCCCTTGCTTCCCAGAGAATCCTAGGATAAATCCCATCTGGCCCAGGGGACTTATCTATTTTCACATCCTGTGGTGAATGAACGCTTGGCTCTCTATTGCACGACTGTATTGTCCATGTGAAGAAGGCAAAGTCACAAGAGTCTGAGTTCAGTCTATTCTTGGTGAATGTCCCCCAAGCGCTCCCAATGTGCATTCCCAATTCATCCACAAATGCAATGTTCCTTTCCACATCGTGACGAGCTCCACAGCATGATCCAGTTGCCTTCGTTGCTTGAAGTCTCAAGGATTGTTTTCTCGACGGCATGTTTTACATGAAAAGATATAAAGCAAATCAGAGTCAGAGTTTGCCTCCGTCCATCCACTAAAATTACTGTTGTGCACACCTTTTTAAGTTCTGCAGTGAAACGAAAGTGACCGTTTAGATGGTGGGTTGCAGCACATGTACTGCCTGCACACAGACACTCACAACAGGGACTGGAGCACATGCGGTGCCCCAGACAATGGAAAGGCTTTCAGAGCAGCTGACAACAGGGACTGGAGAAAGTGCGGTGTCCCAGTCAATGGAACTGTTTTCAGAGCAGCTGACAAAGGCAGAGCAACTTACCTTTGAACAATCTCCTGTGTCTAATAAAAATGAAGCAAGTCTCCAAAACGACTAAATAATTCAGATAAAATGCGAGAAAATGCCCGACGAAACCTCTCCTTCCACTTTCAAAAAGTCGCGCCGAAGCTTTGACGCATGCGTGAATATCCGAAGTTGACGCATGCGCAGAGGCTAACCTGGCGCGTTGCCCGAGGAAGACGACAGAACGCGATGACGTCTTCTGCGCATGCGCAAAACGGTCCCGGCAAGCCGGACCTCAGCGCATGCGCAGAGGGCAGGAGACCGTCTGCGCATGTACGCACCGCGGCCCATCCCGATGACGTCGGCGATGACGAAGCGTTGTCATGAATCACTTTGATAAAATAAAGGAGAATCCTAAAAGATTCTATAATTTTATTAAGAGTAAAAGGGTAGCTTGGGAGAGAGTAGGTCCCCTTAAGGATCAATGTGGTAATCTATGTGTGGAGCAATGGGAAATGGGCGAGGTCTTAAATGAATACTTCTCGTCTGTATTTACCGTGGAGAAGGTCATGGAAGCTAGTGAGTTCAAGGGACGGAACAGCGATATCCTGAAGCATATCAACATTACAAAGGAGAAGGTGTTGAAGGATTTGAAGCGCATTAAGGTGGATAAATCCCCAGGACCTGACCAGGTGTATCTTAGGATGCTATGGGAAGCAAGGGAGGAGATTGCTGGGGCCCTGGCAGAGATTTTTGTATCATCATTAGCCACGGGTGAGGTACCAGAAGACTGGAGGATAGCTAATGTTGTGCCTTTATTTAAGAATGGCAGCAGGGATAAGCCAAGGAACTGCAGGCCGGTGAGCCTTACATCAGTGGTGGGAAAGTTATTGGAAGGGATTCTGAAAGACAAGATTTATATGCATTTGGAAAGGCAAGGTCTGATTCGGGATAGTCAGCATGGCTTTGTGCGTGGGAAATCATGTCTAATGAATTTGATTGAGTTTTTTGAGGAGGTGACCAAGAGGATTGACAAGGGCAGGGCGATGGACGTTGTCTACATGGACTTCAGCAAGGCCTTTGACAAGGTCCCACATGGTAGGCTGGTCCAGAAGGTTCGTACACATGGGATCCAGGGTGAGCTAGCCAATTGGATACAGAATTGGCTTGGTGATGGGGGGCAGAGGGTGGTAGTGGAGGGTTGTTTTTCAGATTGGAGGCCGGTGACCAATGGTGTGCCACAGGGATCGTTGCTGGGCTCTCTGTTGTTTGTCATATATATTAATGACTTGGATGTGAATTAGAGGGCATGATTAGTAAGTTTGCAGATGACACCAAAATTGGTGGTATAGTGGACAGTGAAGAACGTTGTCTAAGGTTACAACATGATATAGATAAAATGGGAATGTGGGCAAGGGATTGGCAAATGGAATTTAATGCAGACATGTGCGAGGTGAAGCATTTTGGGAAGTTAAACCAGGGCAGGGCATATACAGTGAATGGCAGGACCCTGGGGAGTGTTGTTGAGCAGAGACACCTTGGGGTGCAAGTACATAGTTCCCTGAAAGTGGCAACACAGGTAGACAGGGTGGTGAAGAACGCGTATGGCATGCTTGCCTTCACTGGCCGAGGCATTGAGTACAAGAGTTGGGATGTTATGTTACAGTTGTACATAATGTTGGTTAGGCTGCATTTGGAGTACTGTGTGCAGTTCTGGTCGCCGCACTACAGGAAAGATGTGATTCAGCTAGAGAGAGTGCAGAAAAGATTCACAAGGATGTTGCTTGGTTTGGAGTGCTTGAGTTATAAAGAGAGATTGGATAGGCTGGGTCTGTTTTCCCTGGAGCGAAGGAGGCTGAGAGGGGACATGATAGAGGTATATAAAATTATGAGAGGCATAGATAGGGTAGATAGCCAGAGTCTGTTTCCCATGGTAGGGGTGACTAAAACTAGAGGGCATAGATTTAAGGTGAGAGGGAGGAGGATAAAGGGGATCAAAGGGGTAAATTTTTCACACAAAGAATAGTGGGTATCTGGAATAAGTTGCCAGAGGAGGTGGTGGAGTCAGGAACAGTATCAACATTTAAGAGGCATCTGGAAAAGTATTTGAATGAGCAAGGCATAGAGGGATAAGGAATTAATGCAGACAAGTGAGATAAATATAGATAGGCATTATGGTTGGCATGGGTGCGGTGGGCTGAAGGGACTGTTTCTATGCTGTACGACTCAATGACTTTACAGTACAATACAGTACTCCATAATAAGGATATTTCACATTCACATCACTAAGTGCCAGGCAATGACCATCGCAAACAAGAGACAATCTAACTATCTCCCCTTGACATTCAATGGCATTCTGATCGCTGAATCCCCCACTATCAACATCCTGGGGGTTACCATTGACCAGAAACTGAACTGCAGTAGCCATATAAATATCACGGATACAAGAAAGACTTGATTAACCTTATCTTTGAAGAATCAACAGCAAGAGTAATACAGCAGATGTAGAAGAGTTTAAGTTAATAAAGCCTCATCCATTTATGTGCTTAAACCTACAAATTGTGGGTTAACAAACAAGCACACTAACTGACAGAGCTGGGTGTTGTTCTTTCTAGATTACCCTCAAGCAGGGTGTCAATGAGTTAAATCTCCAGGTTGCTGCAACCAGAACAGCCATTGTCCACGATCAGTTTTACTGTTACAAATAAAGGGTGGAACATTCATTGTGAATCCATAGAAACAGTCTGGTCCTGCACACTGCAGACACATCCACGTCATCACCAACCAGCTCTCCTATAATTGGTTATTTGACTTTTCCCCATTAGCTCAATTGAATTACTTTTAAAAGATTTTAAATTACAAGCAGTTTTGTTAATATTCAGCCCTTGAGAAGAAATCATTCCCTGGCCACAGTGGAGAGAGCATTGAATATAAAACAGTAGACTACCAGATAACACAGTGAAAGCTTATCAGCTAATCTATAATTACTTACTTTTCTTATTTTTGCTCTTGCTATTCGGTTATTCATCATTTTCAGTTCCTGACTGTGGATATTATTGTGATTAAATGTGAAAAGATGCACTGTGTCTCAGCCCCGGTGTATTGGCTCTTTCCCTGTGCAGTGCTGCATGCACTCAGATACTGACTGTGTTTCTCCATCCCTCAACTTTTCAGCCCTGACGGTGCAGAAAGTGCTGCTCAAAGTTACACATTCTGACTGTTTGCAGTTGATTAGTGAGAGATTATTAACGTATCCTCCTGCAGCGCTGCCTCGGTTAATAACAGCAGATCGAAGTCACATTTCAGATACAGAAACAGATGCATCAATTATTCACTCTTTCCCAGAGTGAGTGAGGCCGAGACAAGCAGCAACATTCCAGCCCCACGCTCTGCAATTACCCAGCACCAGCGGAAAGCAGTGAATACAGATTCAATCAGTGGGTTAATGTCCATTACAGGGATGCAAGATTCCACGGCCCAGGATAAACATCCCCATACACCGAGAACAAGCTCAGGAAAACCCGGGGGAGTTAATATCCCAATCACTGAGCATTCCAGTAACATTGAACAAGCTCCTGAACTGAGTGAACCTTTCAAAGTACAGAAGTGATGACGAGGTCAAAAAGGTCTGAACAGTTGAGGTGACTGAGCGGTTTCAGCTTCTCTGTTCAGGTTGCAGCTTTCATTGGAGGCATGTGTTTAAATCCCACTTCTGACAAATTGATTTTCAGTTACTTTGCAGAGCTTCCTTGAAGGTTTGAGGTAGAGTAAATACTGAGGAACCGTTTCTAACTGCTGAACGGTCAATAACCGAAGGTTACAGATTTAAGGTGACTCACAAAACCAGAAGGAACATGAGGAAAAATTCCTTTCTGCAACGTGTGGTTAGGATTTCAGTTATGTGGATAGATTGGAGAAGCTGGGGTTGTTCTCCTTGGAGAGGAGATTTGATAGAGGTGTTCACAATCATGAGGGGTTGTGACAGACCTGATAGAGAGAAACTGTTGGTTGAAGGATTGAGACTCAGGTAAAAGCTGTGGCTCAGTTGGTCACACTCACCTCGAAATCACAAGCTTCTGGGTTCAGATTTCATAGCTGACACAGCACTGAGGGTGTTGAAGGTGCTGCCTTTCAGGTGTGATGTTAAACCAAGACCTGGTCTGCATGTTTGGGTGAATGTAAAAGATCCCATGCTGCAATTTCAAACAAGTGAAGAGCAATTCTCCCTGGTATTGTGAACAATATTTGCCCCTCAATCAGATCAGTTGGTCATTATCACATTGCTGTTTGTGGGTATTAGCTGCTGCATTTCTGACATTACAACAGTGATTACACTTCAAAAGTATTTCATTGTCTACAAAGTGCTTTGATATGTCCAGTGGTCAGGAAAGGTGCTATATAAATGCAAGTCTTTTCTTTCTTTATCACAACACATTGCTGTGTTAAAAATGGTTCCTCATGTCACCTCTGGTTCTTCTGCCAATCACCTGATATCTGTGTCCTCTGCTTACTGACCCTTTTACGACTGGAAACAGTTTCTCCTTATTTAAACTATTGAAAACCTCCCTGATTCTGAACAAATGTGTCAAATCTCTTCTGAACTTTCTCTGCTGCAAGGAGAACAACCCCAGCTTCTCCAATCTCTCCACATAACTGAAATCCCTCACACTGCTACCATTGTGGTAAATCTCTTTTTTATTCTTTCCTGGGATGTGGGCACTGCTGACACAATGTGATTCCTGTCAATGGAGCGGCCCGCTGACATCATCGGAGAGCGCCAAGCTGCTCATGGGCACAGCTGCATCTTGCCAGGATTAAGTGGCACATGCGCAGGATGATGTCATTGCGCAGCGCCAACGTCATCGCATATCCACACCTGGTCCATCTTCGCACATGTGCGGTAAAGTGTCATCGGGTAATCAGCCTCTCACTTAGCTGGAGGAAGTGGCTGAATGGGGGACTTTGAGGCTGGAGCTCTCCCCCCTCGGCAACTCACTCCAGGCCTCGAGGCTTCCTCCCCTCAGCCGCTCGCTCTCCACCGCGATGCTCCCCTGGACGATTGTTCCCCGCTCGCGCCATCCAGCTCTCCGGCCACTCGCTCCCCACCGTTAGCTCTTGGCTGTGGCACTTCCCTCCTCTAGGCCACTCGCTACTCGCTCCTACATCACTTTGCAGCCCACCTTGCTTCTTCAGGCGGCGCATGGAGACTGGTCAAACGTGGGAGCGAGTGGCCGAGAGAAGGGAAGCAGCGCGGCCTAGAGCTGGCGGCTGTAGGGGAGGGGGTACGGGGAACGACGAGTGGAGAATGGGGTATTGCGACCAGGGGACAATCGGCCAGGGAAGTGGGGGGAGCAGCAAGGTCTGGACTGTGTGACTGTGAGGGGTGGAAGCGGGTGGTGCGGCGGAGGGGAGGTAAGCGAGTTGTGCCACATCGTGGTTGCGTTGTCAGCAAACGCAGCCTTTATTGCCCATCCTTAATTGCCCTTGAGAAGTTGGTGGTGAGCTGCTGCAGTCCGTGCAGCACGTAAACCCACAGTGCTGTTAGGAAGGGAGTTCCAGGATTTTGATCCAGTGAGAGTGACGGAATGATGATATAGTTCCAATTCAGGATGGTGTTTAACCTGGAGGGGAGCTTGCAGATGGTGGTGTTCCCATTCATTCAATGTCCTTCTAGGTGGTCGAGGTCAGGAGTTAGGAAGGTGCTGTTGAAGGAGGCTTGGTGAGTTGCTGCAGTGCATCTTGCAGATGGTACACACTGCTGCCACTGTTCACTGGTTGAGCAGGGAGTGAATATTTAAAGTAGTGGATGGAGTGCTGATCAAGCGATCTGCTTTGTTCTGGATGGTGTTGAGTTTCTTTGGTGCTGTTGGAACTGCACTTATCCAGGCAAGTGGGGAGTATTGCATCACACTCCTGACTTGTGCCTTGTAGATGGTGGACAGAAGGTGAGTTACTTGCAGCAGAATTCCCAGCCTCTGACCTGCTCTTGTAGCTATGCTATTTACATGGCTGATCCAATTCATTTTCTGCTCAATGGTAAGCCCCCAGGATGTTGATAGTGAAGGGTTCAGCAATGGTAATGCGATTGAATGTCAAGGGGAGATGGTTAGATTCTCTCTTGTTGGAGATGGTCATTACCTGGCATTTTTATTTATTTTTTTAGAGATACAGCACTGAAACAGGCCCTTCGGCCCACCGAGTCTGTGCTGACCATCAACCACCCATTTATACTCATACTACATGAATCCCATATTCCGACCACATCCCCACCTTCCCTCAATTGCACCTACCTATACTGGGGTCAATCTATAATGGCCCACTTACCTATCAACCTGCAAAGTCTTTGGCTGTGGGAGGAAACTGGAGCACCTGGCAAAAACCCACACGGTCACCGGGAGAACCTGCAAACTCCACACAAGCAGTACCCAGTAACAAACCCAGGTTGCTGGAGCTGTGAGGTTGTGGTGTCAACCACTGCACCGCCCTATAATTTGATTTTGGTGGGACTTAAACCCACAACCTTCGAATATCTTCTCTAATCATTAGTTAAAAGTCCAACACGCTATCAATTGCGCCACAAAGGCACCTTTTTCTTGTGCGAATGTTACTTGCCACTTATCAGCCCAAGCCCAATGTTGTCCCGGTCTCTCCAAATGTGGACATGGACTGCTTCAGTATCTGAGGAGTTGCGAATGCGACTGAACATTTTGCAATCATCAGTGAACATCCCCACTTCTGACCTTATGATACAGGGAAGGTCATTGATGAAGCAGCTGAAGATGGTTGGGGCCTAGGACGTGACCCTGAGGAACTCTTGAGCAATGTTCTGGGACTGAGATGATTGGCCACCAACAACCATCACCATATTCCTTTGCACGAGGTATGACTCCAACCAGTGGAGAGTTTCCCCCTGATTGACATTGACTTCAATTTTGCAAGTGCTCCTTGATGCCCTTGGCAAGAACAGTCACTGTTACCTCACCTCACCTCCTGAATTCAGCTCTTTTGCCCATATTTGGGCCAAGGCCAGAATGAGGTCAGGAACTGAGTGGCCCTGGCGGAACCCAAAATGAGCATCGGTGAGCAGGTTATGACTGTGTAAGTGCTGCTTGATAGCACTGTCAACGACACCTTACATCACTTGACTGATGATCAAGAGGAGGCTGGTGGGGCAGTAATTGACAGGGTTGGATTTGTCCTGCTTTTTGTGTACAGGACATACCTGGGCAATTTTCCACATTTCCGGGTAGATGCCAGTGTTGCAGCTGTATTGGAACATCTTGGCTAGCGGCGCGGTTAGTTCTGGAGCACAAGTCTTCAGCACTACAGCCGGAATGTTGTCAGTATCCAGTGCCTTCAGCCATTTCTTGATATCATGTGGAGTGAATTGGATGAGCTGAAGATTCGCATCTGTGATGCTTGGGGACATCAGGAGGAGGCCAAGATGGATCATCTACTTGATACTTCTGGCTGAAGATGGTTGTAAATGATTCAACCTTGTATTTTGCACTGATATACTGGTCTCCCCTATCATTAAGGATGGGGATATTTGTGGAGCTTTGACCTCCTGTGAATTGTTTAATTATCCACCACCATTCAGGACTGGATGTGGCAGGACTGCAGAGCTTTGATCTGATCTGTTGGTTGTGAGATCACTTAGCTCTGTCTATTGCATGCTGCTTCCGCTGTTTGACATGCAAGTAATCCTGTGTTGTAGCTTCACCAGGTTGACACCTCATTTTTAGGTCTGCTTGGTGCTGCTCCTGACATGTCCTCCTGCACACTTCATTTAACCACTATTGCTCCGTTGGCTTGATGGTAATGGTAGAGTGAGGGATATGCCAGGCCATGAGGTAACATATTGTGTTTAAATACAATTCTGCTGCTGCTGATGGCCCACAGTGCCTCATGGATGCCCAGTTTTAAGCTGCCAGATTCCTTTGCGCTAGGTATGACTCCAGCAAGTGGAGAGTTTCCCCCTGATTGACATTGACTTCAATTTTTCAAGGGCTCCTTGATGCCCTTGGCAAGAGCAGTCACTGTTACCTCATCTCACCTCCTGAATTCAGCTCTTTTGCCCATATTTGGGCCAAGGCCATAATGAAGTCAGGAACTGAGTGGCCCTGGCGGAAACCAAACTGAGCATCGGTGAGCAGGTCCTCAGAAATAATTGGAAAAAATGTTCCGAAGGGATTCTAAGTGTCTGGTGCTTGATAGCACTGTTGATGACATCTTCCATCACTTTGCTGATGATTGATAGTAGACTGATGGGGCGGCAATTGGTCAGATTGGATTTGTCCTGCTTTTTTTTTTATGGAGAGGGCACACTCGGGCAATTTTCCACATTGTCCAGTAGATGCCTGTGTTGTAGCTGTACTGGAACAGCTTGGCTGAGAGCGCAGCTAGTTCTGGAGCACAAATCTTCGGTACTGGAAGCGGAGTGTTGTTAGGGCCCAGAGTCTTTGCTGTATCGAGTGACTTCAGCTGTTTCTTACTATCATGTGGAATGAATCGAATTGGCTGAAGACTGGAAACTGTGATGTTGGAGACCTCAGGAGGCCGAGATGAATCATCCACTGAGCAATTTCTGATGTAAGATTGTAAACCTGGAATGGAAGCTTTCTGTGGAGGTACAGGAGTAGGCCATTCAGACCCAGTATTTTATAAAGGTTTATCATAACTTATTTACTTTTACTCTATGCCTCTATTAATAAAGCCAAGTGTCCTGTTTGCTCTTTGAAGCCTTTTCAAACCTTCTAAGATTGGTGTACATTGTCACTTTGTTACTGCACCCACTTTAGAATAGTACCATTTCATTTATATGGCCTCTCCTTATTCTTCCTCCCAAATTGTATCTATTCACAATTCTCTGTGTAAATTTTATCTGCCATGTCAAAGCCCATTTTACTAGTATTTTGAAGTTCCCCTGAAGTGTGTTACTATCACTGGAACTGGATGAAATCCCCGAGCATTCTTTGATGCAATCTCCATGGAAAGAGCAATCTTACACGTTCGCTCAAATGTAGGATTTTGTGTGTTTAGTATCTTTTCTCATCCACCAATATAAGCACAAATCTGTCTCATAATGCAATGTCTAAGAATGTGCCAAAGTTGCAATGCAGTGATAAATTCTTCAGTGCCACAATGTACTCACCAACTGTTTCACTACGTTTCTGCCTTCTGGTTCCAAATTTCTAGCTTGCCGTGATCTCTAATGGCTTCGGGTTGAAATGTTCCTCCAACTTCGTGATGATTATTTTGAATGGCACATCTTTTGACTTGATGGGAGCAGGAAGCTTTGTTAGCATGTCAGACACTTCCAGGATAATTTCCATTCGCAAAATTGCTTTCTTGCCCTCAAGAATTACCTTATTCTGAGTCTTGACCTCTGCACTTTCACCTTCAAATTCCAAAATGTTATTAGCTCTGAAAAACATGTCCATTCTTTCAATATATCAACTAAATCGTTCTCGAGCCCTCTCATATGCTCCTAGCCTTCCGATGTATCCCATGAGTTCAGCCATATTGTCCCAAATAATCACTTTGAATCTGATGCGCACTAAGACCCTGCAACATCTCATTCAACTGAGGAGACAGTCTGTGGCCCAGGCTTCACACAATCCACCCAAATTCTCCACCATCCGAGCAGGTAGGTCACCAGGAGCTGGCTGATCTTGTTCACTTCAGTCCCTGCTGCGGTTTGCTGCCTACATTTACAGACTTTTATCTCATCCTCATCACCATTTTCTCAAAGATATTCAGGGGGCATCAGCAGAGAAAATATACACCAAGCGTGGCAAGTGCAAGGAATTGTTTATTTACATCATTAGATCATGAATATAATATACAAATACATTACCTGTGTGAGTCACGTCTCGATCACTGATACTTTTACACCAGATGTGTCTGAATAAATGGAACCTCGTCACAATATACACTGTCACCTTTCAATGTTTAGTGGAAAGGTTTGATAGCTTGATAGGTGTGATTCCCACATTAATGTGTTTGTACAAAGTTCGGAGCAAGACGGAGATATGAATAATTTATTGGGACATCTTTAAGCACATCTCAATGTCTCTCACTCACAAAGATCTGCAAACACATGGATTCAGAAAGAACCTGAGTGCAAAATCAACAGAAAAAAACACAGCCAGAGAGATTTGCAATAACCTGTAGCTCACTAAATCACAAGCTTTTGTTGTAGCAGTCAGTGTATTTTACCTTCTGGAGTGAGCAGCTGATAAAGTAAGTCTGAAGAAGTGTCAAGGAAGGAGAGAAGACCACAACCCAGCTTGTTTTGCAGCAAATCTTGAAAAGACTGTGAGAAGTTCACTGTGTCAATTCATCTCATCTCCTGTCTTTGAAGAAAGCCTGCTAAAATTAATTCTCAACACTGCCTCTAAAAAACTGTTCTAAAAGACCCTAGTGGCCCGTCTACGTATACTCGGAAATTCGACTTCACGCCAGTTTTGGAACAACATATCTCATCTGCTGTTTTGTTCTTAAATGGGCAAGTAATCAGTCCAAGTGGGGTTTTTTTGTCTTTAACAGAGCTCTGAATTGTAAAAAATAACCCCTTTTATTTTTTTCAGTTAACCGCTGTATGTGTGTGTCCGTGTGTGGGGCTGAGGTAAGAAAGGGACTTTAAAAGTCAGTTAAGGTAAAAAGGGAACTTTTAAAATTTCCACCTGAGTATTTATACTTTAATTCATGACTAGTTAAAACTTGTTCGATAAGAAACTGATAATTTTGTTGTTCATTAAAGAAACCTGGTCTGTGCCTTCTATTCTGTGAAAAATAGAGTATATGATTGACTCTATCAGTAAGTGGGAAAAGTTAAAATTTTTGTTGTGACCTGTGGAAAAATGGTATAAGAATAAAGAGCAACCACCTCTGATTTCAATTGTAGCACCATTTGTAAACTGGCTCTGTAGCTTAGCTGGTTAAAGCACCTGTCTAATAAACAGGTGGTTGTGGGTTCAACTCCCGGTTAAGCCTTTTTTCATATTAGTGATGGGCTTTATCAGTTTCTGCATCAACATTTACATCAGTATCTTGTGAACTTTAACTTAGAATTCAAATTTCATGATGAATTTCAGTCACAGGAAAAAACAGCCTTTGTGAAGGATGTGAGTTTGGAATGGCTGTTCCTCCTTGTGCAAAAATTCAGTGCTGATATTCCAAAGGCAACTTCTTTGATAGAAATTTGTTCACAGTTGCATTCAACCTGGAAAACAGCTCGACATTAATCTCACTGAAGGAAAGTGTGACCGTGTTGCATGTTTCAGAGTGTTTGTGTCATTGTGTGTTGCTTGTAACTGTGACTGGGACATGACATAAGCAGGAGGATTGATCCAAGTTTCGGAATATTAGCCAATCAGGAACAAGAAAAATCAAAGGAACCAAATAAGAAAACCTATGTCTCGTGGTTACCGAGAGACAGTAAGAAGATATTAAATCTTGTTCTACTCAATACAGCGGTGATTAACTTTGACCTTTTCTGCCTTTTGTCAACAGTATTTGAAGGGTCTCGGTAACAATGTTCAGTGTTGATGAGAGTGGGGTCTGGGTGAGCAGCTGCTGAGAGTGACAGGGTCAGGACTGGATGCAGGAAGTTCTCTGACAGTCTCTCTCTCTTTCTCTCTCTCTCTCTCTCTGATGGGATTGAGTTGATTTTTAACTGGCGGATGTTGATGTTTCAATAAATGAAGGAAGTTCCCTCTAACCATTGTTTTGACTTACAGTGTAATATAAGGATGTAAAGGGTTAATGTTGAAGACACAGTGGTGCAGTGGTTAACACCGCAGCCTCACAGCTCCATGGACCCGGGTTTGACTCTGGGTACTGCCTGTGTGGAGTTTGCAAGTTCTCCCTTTGACCATGTGGGTTTTTGCCGGGTGCTCTGGTTTCCTCCCACAGCCCAAGACTTGCAGGTTGATAGGCAAATAGGTCATTGTAAATTGCCCCTAGTGTAGGTAGGTGGTAGGGAATATGGGATTATTGCAGGGTTAGTATAAATGGGTGGTTGATGGTCGGCACAGACTTGGTGAGCCGAAGGGCCTGTTTCAGTGCTGTATCTCTGAATAAAAAATGAAATAAACAGTGGGAACAACCCCTCCCACTGTCAGAGTGATGATGTAACAGTCACATGAGATGAGGTTTGGGAGAAGAGAGAGCAGCACCAAGGATGCTAGTTTAGGAGGCTTGATGAGTGTGTAGATAGTATTGTGTAAATTAGATACGAGTTCTTAGTTCTTTCAGCAGGAAATGTGTCCAAAAAATATCAAGAAACTCACAATTTTATTATTCAGGATTTGAAACACAGATATTAACACCAAGTGACAGTTGTGGGTTTATTTAACAAAGGAAAAGAAGAGAATAATATAACTCACTGATTGAAATCCCCTAGTGAGGAGACAGTTAAACAGGTGATCTGTTGGGGCATCCTTCGATCCAAGGTTTCAGCAACATTTAATCTCCCTTTTTGTTAAAATTCTCTGTTATTTGCAATTTTTTTTTATTCAGCATTGATGGGCGAGTGAAAAAACTGAAACAAGTGAACAGATCCATCCTTTCTTTTCTTCCTTCTTCCCTTCTTTCAATCAGTTTCTCTTTTCTGTCCCAGATCAATATAATGATGAGAATCCCAATTTAATCTGCTGTTTCTGCTGTTTTATCCATTCCAATCAAAATTCAACATTCCAATCAAATCTATTTGTTATTCCACAGTGTCTCTCCATGTGTTTTATTCTGTTGTATTCTCTCACAGTCTGTTTTATGATCAACATTACATCTCACTCTCTGTTCTGGTGAAGATCAGAAGCAGTGATATCCGTTTGCACCACCCACCAAGTCGGCCTGAGGCTGTGCCTCACCGATCATGTGGAGTTAGGAACATAGAAACATAGCTCATCGCCAGAACTTTCAAACAAGCACCAGCTTGGCTGGTGGTGAGAAGGGCCCGCCCTGTCAGATCTTTCCTGCATGCCCAGAATCTCACAGCCTCCACACGCAGCCCTCGAGGTGGCTGTGGTGGGGAAGAGACAGTTGCCCACCTCCTTCTGCAATGTGCCTTTGCAAAGCAGGTGTGGAAAGAGATGCAGTGGTTTTTGTCGAGTTTCATCTCAAGCAGCTCTGTAACACAGGAGTCTGTGCTCTGCGGGCTGTTCCCAGGGACACACACCGAGATAAACATCAACTGCTGCTGAATGACCATCAATTCAGTGAAAGACGCTCTTTGGTCTGCTCGAAACTTGCTCGTCTTCCAGTGGAAAGAGTTGTCCACGACCGAGTGTTGCAGATTGGCATATTCCGAGGTCCAGGACTACGTGCTGTGGGGCGCACTAAAGCTTGGGGCAGCCGCTGCAAAGTCTCAATGAGGAAAGACCTTTGTGTAAGGTCCTCCCAGCAAAATGAACTGAAGGGCTGGACCCATGTGAAACCCCTCGGGCTGTATACACCAAATATGAATTTGCTGTAAAATGTACATGGTATGGAAAATGGGATGGAAGGGTTGTCAAGGTCGAGGAAGGAGAGTTACTCCATCCACATCAACAAAGTGATGAAGCAGGTTCACCCCGACACCACCATCTCCTCCAGGGCCATGAGCATCATGAATTCGTTTGTGAACGATATTTTGAATTTATGGCTTTTAATGTTAAATATTTTGCTGGCGGATTGTGATTCCATTTTTGAATCGTTTTTCTATCCGGTGGTAAGTTTCTGGGAAATGCAGTTTCACTACCCAGCAGAATATTTGCCTCCCGATTCACTGTTTGTGATTTAAACTGAACATTGCTCCCTGATCCTTTGCCGTTTTCTGGTCTGACCCGTTCATGTTCCGCCTCTTCCCAGACTATGGTCAGTAAGAGCTGATTTAAAGGGAATGGCTCAGTCTTCAGTCACTCATTTCTCTTTTTCCAGCTTGTTTACTTATTGGGGAATATTAATTCATTAACCTAAACCGCTGGGAGTGTAACAACCT
Source organism: Heterodontus francisci (assembly GCF_036365525.1). NCBI lineage: Eukaryota > Metazoa > Chordata > Chondrichthyes > Heterodontiformes > Heterodontidae > Heterodontus > Heterodontus francisci. Next base: position 4,349,296 of record NW_027141175.1, read on the forward strand.
TAATGTCACTTTTACTTCTTACACCAGAAGTCTGGGCTCAGGTTTAGCTCCCTTGGCAGTTCCTGTCACCAGCCATCAATCTATAATCTGTAATAAAAGCAAAATACTGCGGATGCTGGAAATCTGAAACAAAAACAAGAAATGCTGGATTCACTCAGCAGGTCTGGCAGCATCTGTGGAAAGAGAAGCAGAGTTAACGTTTCGGGTCAGTGACCCTTCTTCGGAACAATCTATAATCTGTGATGTGTTTTCTTTACACAGATTGAGCTGGAATGTGTCCCGTTACAGAATGCTGTGAATGGGGCTTTATCCCCTTCCGTTACAGACAGTGTCAAATAGAAGGGTCAATAAACCTGAATACAGACCGGATTTTAAAAGCAAGTCATAGAGTCATGGAGTTATACCGCACAGAAACAGGCCGTTCAGCCCATCGTATCTGTGCCGGCCATCAAGCACCTAATTATTCTAATCCCATTTTCCAGCATTTGGGATGTAGCCTTGTATCCTATGGCATTTCAAGTGCTCATTGAAATACTTCTTAAATGTTGTGATGGTCCCTGCCTCTACCACCTCTTCAGGGAGTGTTTTCTAGATTCGAACCACCCTCTGAGTGAAAGAAAATGTCCTCAAATTCCCTCTAAACCTCCTGTCCCTTATCTTAAATCTATGCCCCCTGGTTATTGACCCCTCCGCTAAGGGAAACAGTTTCTTCCTATGTGGACTATCAATGCTCCTCATAATTTTGTATCCCTCAATCATGTCCCTCCTCAGCCTTCTCTGCTCTAAGGAAAACAACCCTAGCCTTTTCAGTCTCCCTTCATAGCTGAAATGCTCCAGCCCAGGCAACATCCTGGTGAATCTCCTCTGCACCCTCTCTGGGGCAATCACATCCCTCCTATAGTGTGGTGCCCAGAACTGTACACAGTACTCCAGCTGTGGCCTAACTAGCATTTTATACAGCTCCATCATAACCTCCCTGCTCTTATATTATATGCCTCGGCTAATAAAGGCAACTATCCCATATGCCTTCCTAACCAGCTTATCGAGCTGTGCTGCTGCCTTCAGTGATCTATGACAAGTACACCAAGGTCCGTCTGACCATCTGTACTTCCTAGTGTTCTTCCATCCATTGTATATTCCCTTGCCTTGTTAGTCCTCCTAAAATGCAAGGCCTCACACTTCTCAGGATTGAATTCCATTTGCCACTGCTCCGCCCATCTTACCAGCCCATCTATATTGTCCTGTAATCGAAGGCTTTCCTCCTTATTATTTATGATACCACCAATTTTCATGTCATCTGCAAACGTACTTATCATACCTGCTGTATTCACTTCTAAATCATTAATGTACACTAAAAACAGCAAGGGTCCCAGCACCGTTCCCTGGTCACAGACTTCCACTCGCAAAAACAACCCTTGACCATTACCCTCTGCCTCCTGCCACTAAGCTAATTTTGGATCAAATTTGCCCAATTGGCCTGTATCCCATGGGCTCTTACCTTCTTAACCAATCTCCCATGTGAGACCTTATCAAAAGCCTTAGTGAAGTCCATGTAGACTACATCAACTGCTTGACCCTCATCTACACATCTCGTCACCGCCTCGAAAAATTCAATCAAGTTAGTTAGAAACACGCTCCCCCTGACAAAGCCATGCTGACTATCCCTGATTAATCCCTGCCTATCCAAGTGGAGATTAATCCTGTCCCTCAGAATTTTTCAAAATACAGTTTCCCTACCACTGATGTTAGACTCACCGGCCTGTTATTACCTGGTTTATCCCTGCCATCCTTCTTGAATAAAGGAACCACATTTGCTGTCCTCCAATCTTCTGGTACCTCCCCTGTGGCCAGAGAGGATTTGAAAATTTGTGTCAGAGCCCCTGCTATTTCCTCCCTTGCCTCACATAACTGCCTGGGATACATCTCATCTGAACCTGAGGATTTATCCACTTTTAAGCCCACTAAAACAGTTAATACTTCCTCCCTTTTAATGCTAATATGTTCAAGTATATCACAATTCCCCTCCCTGATCACTACACCGACATTGTCCTTCTCCATAGTGAACACAGATGAAAAGAAATCATTTAAAACCTCACCTATGTCCTCCGTTCTCCCACACAGGTCTGCTCCACTCCCGGAAGGTAAGTGACTGGGCCGCGATCCTTGGGCTCAATTTATCAGCTCCACTCTCGGTGTTCTCCCCACAGGTCTGATCCTCTCCGCTCCACTCCCGGAAGGAAAGTAAGTCTGGTATCTGTGACGGACAATGAGGAGAAACACAATATCAGGAGAGAGTGAAATACATTTTACTCTTTAGACGATATTATTTATTATATTTCAGCTGTTCCTTGTTTCACAAATATTTTGGCGGGCTTTTCAGATTTGAGAATGGATTTCAGCTCTGACAATTTGTCATTCTCCGTCCCATTTTCTCATTGCCCATTGATGATCGGCGAAATAGCAGCTACCTGATTGGTGACATGAACCAGCCAATGGGATTCAGCAAACAGTAACCAATCAGACGGAGCCGGACTGCATTCCTCCAGAAGGTAAAGCAGGGAAGTGCGGGAGGAATTCCTCACTCTTTGTGAAAGTATTTGTGGAAATGTCTGGAAGAGGAGCAGGGGAGAGACCATGATCCTGTCTCAGGTAAGTTTTTGAGTCGAATGGCTGTAACCAATTCTGTAACTTCAGGCCAGGGTGTGTGTAACACTGTTCGGGTGGCAGTGAAGGATAATGATGGAGATGCACCGGTTGATCGTACCTTCTTCATTAAGAAAATCCTTATTGATTGCTGTGGATTCCAAGCTGTGAACATCTTCTGCCTGCAGGACTTCCCCAGCTGTGGATATTTTGACGTGACGTCCAAGTACGTGGTGGATGCATCAAGTTCCTGAAGGTGTTCAAGGAGAAGGGAAACCATGCGCCGCAATCGATCCTCACAATGGAGCAGCTCATCACACTGCCATCGCAACGTGACCGGGTGGTGAGAATCCACCTCTACAACCTCCATGTTCCTGTCGTGGATGAACTCACCTTCCTCACCAGGTATGTTGAGGTGGCCGGTGGCAGCACTGATGTCAAGGACCCATTTGGATTTGGACCAGCTAGCGGCAGGTCAAGGTGACCTTGAAGGTCGATGCCAATGGAGCATCATCCATCCTCACTCCAACTTCGCTTTCGGGGGAAGTCGAGGCTTCATGGTCTATGCGGAGCAGCCCAGAGTTTGTCGTACCTGCGGCACATCTGGTCATGTGGCAACTAACTGCAGCACAGTCGTCTGCAAGAACTGCAAGAAGGAAGGCCATCAGACCAAGGACTGTAAACAGAGTAAGTGCTGCAACCTGTGACGTGGGGCAGGCCGCCTCTACAAAACCTGCCCAAACGCTGCCTCAGTTATGCTCAGGCAGCAAGGACCAAGGAAAGACCGGGTTAAGGAACGGTGAACATGTCTGGTGCTGGGAGGGAAACAAGCAATCCTCCCCACAGCGATGAAAGTCTATCTGAGAAAGAGAAGAAAGGGGAGGAAGCTGCAACCAGCGACCCAACACCTACTCCGTGCCTGGAAACTCCTCCACTACAGACAGAATTAATGGAGGAGGAGGCAGCAGATGGACAAACAGGTCAGTGGCAGGTGGTACAAAGGAAGACCACAAAGAAAAAACCTCCAAAAAAGGAACAGGTCACCACCCAAACCAATGGCAAGAGGAGGCTTCCGTCTGAGACAGACTACAGCAGCTCCTCCTCACTGGACGAGGAAGGGCCGGAACGATGGCTCCTCCAAAGGAAGCAGCAGAACTCAAAGGAGCTGGAAGATAAAGCCTCCCAGCTCCGGGGCACTGGAAGCTGTGGCACGCCCAGCGCACCCCAAACCAAAAGCATGGAACCCAAGGAGATGCTCAGTGCACCCCAGCTCCGGGAGACCGAGAGCAGCGAAGTGTCCTGCGCACTCCAGCTCCAGCTCCGGGAAGTCAGGAACAGTGATGTCTTCGAGGAGGGACCGAGGGGAAATACACCAACAGCAGAGGACAACCCAAGCCTTGCTGCCTACAAGACCCGTCCCCCACCCGCCGATGTCACTCCAGTGGAACAAAACCCTCATGAATAACCATGAGGGGTTTCTGGGCTCAACGAATGGGAAACAGCTTGCGTACACTATGGGTATGCAGGAACATACTCAAGGACTGGGACTAGCAAGGACACCTGGTGTGGTGAGCAACACCCAACTTTATAGTGGATATAAAGATTGCTTCGATTAACATGCATTGTGTTAAATCCACCACGTGATGTGTTTCAACCTTGGATGACTTTGCAAAGGTCAAAGCCGGCATACTGTTTTGTCAGGAGTGTGGAATCCGGTACCGCAGCACTTACAGGCAATGGTCCCACGGGCCATCGATCTGGTCCAGAGGAAATGATTCCTGTTCTTCCGGCCTGGGTATTCTGCTGTGGGGAGGCAATTTAACTATCTCTGAAGTTAAGATGCTGTTGGGCGGTCGCCTTCTCGTAGCAGATGTAATGCACAACAATGCTCCGCTCCATTTAAGCAACGTATATGCCCCGGTCCAATACAGTGAGCGGCTGACCATCCTCCAGCAGCTCCCACTGCTGCTGGTGACATCCAGGCCGGTCATTCTTGGAGGTGACTTCAACTGCATCATTGATGCAGTTGGACGATCTGGCAATGACGACAGAAAACTGGACGCGACATCCAAATTCTTAAATGAAACAGTAAAAAATGCCAAACTGCACAACGTCTTCAGCAAACCTGCAGACAGAGAGCAGCATAGATACACATGGTCAAGATTGGACGGGTCTGCCCGTTCCAGGATTGACTTCCTGTATGTGTCCCCTGCTTTCACGGTCAGATCCGCCGACGTCAAGCCGGTGTTCTTCTCTGGCCACTGCCTCTTACTGGTTGACTGTCACTTACAGGATGACCAGCGGGTTAGCAGGGGGACATGGAAGCTCAATGCTACACTGCTAACCCCAGAGAACATTGTGGAACTCAAAAGAGATTGAAAAAGTTGGAGAACAGTGAGACCCTCTTTGAGTATCCGGTGCACTGGTGGGAAGCGATCAAGGTGAATATCAAGAGGTTCTTTATCTCCAAAGGTGTTCAGAGGGCGAGAGAGAGACAAAGGGAAATGTCCCAACTCCAGAAAAGTATGCAAAATCTGCTCCGGCTGCAGTCGATGGGGGTCGAGGTCAAGGAGGATCGCCAAGAGGTGAAGAGCCAGCAGGCCTCTCTCTTTGGCACGGAGGCCTCCAAGATCATCTTCCGGTCCAGAGTCCACTCCATTGAGCAGGATGAGACGTGCTCGCATTACTTCTTCCAAAAGGTACACAGAGAGAGCTCTGTGATCAGCAGCCTGAAGGAAGAGGATGGCTCGGTCACAACTTCACACTCCGACATACTAAGGATTAGCAAATCCTTGAATGCTGGGCTGTAAGACGTGAAGTCTATGGACAGCATGGTCTCCCAGTCCTTCCTGTCATCAATCACAGAGGTCTTAGATGACAGCATGCAGGAGAATATGGACAAAGCGCTAACTCTGGACAAGCTGACAAAGGACATCAAGTCTTTTGAGACGAAGAAAACTCCCGGAAGCGATGGCTTACCAGTTGAGTTGTATTCGGCCCTGTGGTACTGGGTCAGCCCAGACCTGCTGGAAGTGTACAAGAGTATGCTCCTGGCTGGCAGCATGTCAGAATCCATGAGGAAAGGCAACATCACCCTCATCTACAAGCAGAAGGGGGAGAGGGCAGAACTCAGAAATTGGCGGCCCATCTCACTGCTTAATGTAGACTACAAGATTCTGTCCAAAGTCATCGCCAATCGAGTCAAGTCTGCTCTGGAGTTGGTGATTCACCCTGACCAGACCTGTACTGTACCCAGCAGGACGATCTCTGATAGTCTCGTGCTACTCAAGGATACGATCGCCTATGTACGGGACAGGAGGGTGGACACCTGCCTCATCAGCCTGGACCAGGAGAATGCTTTTGACAGGATATCGCACACATACATGATGGACGTGCTTTCCAAAATGGGGTTTGGGGAGGGAATCTGCAATCGGATCAAACTGCTCTACACAAACATCAGTAGTACAGTCCAAAAAATTGGGTGGGAATCAGAAAGTTTCGAATCAAATCTGGAGTCAGGCAGGGCTGTCCTGTTTCCCCTGCCTTGTGTGTTTGCTGTATCGAACCCTTTGCTGAGTCTATTTGGAAGGATGCGGGCATAAGAGGGGTGACAATCCCAGGCAGTGGAGTCACTCAGGTCAAAGCCTCCCTGTACATGGATGATGTTGCAGTATTCTGATCGGATCCGCTGTCCATTCACAGACTGATGAGCATCTGCGACCAGTTCGAACTGGATTCGGGAGCCAATGTTAACCATGGCAAGAGCGAGGCCATGTTCCTTGGAAACTGGGCTGACCGATCCTTTGTCCCCTTCACCGTCAGGTCAGACTACCTGAAGGTGCTGGGGATATGGTTTGTAAGGGCCGGGACGTGCACCAAAACCTGGGAGGAGCGAGTCGCCAGGGTACAACATAAACTGAGCAAGTGGGAGCAGCGATCTCTCTCTATTATGGGTAAGAACCTGGTCATCATGTGCAAGGTGCTCACGTTGTTGCTGTAAGTGGCACAGGTCTGGCCCATACCCCACTCCTGTGCTGTGGCGATCACCCGAGCCATTTCCCGCTTTATCTGAAGACGCAAAATGGACAGGGGCCGGAGGGACACGATGTTCAAACCTCTGGATAAAGGCGAAAAAATGTACTCAACATCGCCCTCAACCTGATGGCCGCCTTAGTATGTGGCTGCATCAAGCTGTGCGTAGAGCCCCCGTATGCAAACACCAAGTGTCACTACGTGCTGAGGTTCTATCTGACCCCGGTGTTGTGAAGGATGGATCTGGTCACATTGCCACGGAACGCTAAATCCAGTTGGACTGTGCGTTCGTGGAAATGTTTGTGTGGAAAAACACCTTTGACCACCAATCCATCAAGCAGTGGTCTGCACGGAATGTCCTCAAGAATATTTTTGGAAAAGAAAAGTCTGGAAGAGGAAAGACCGGCGGGAAAGCTCGGTCCAAGGCCAAGTCTCGCTCCTCCCGGGCTGGGCCGTGTTCACAGGCTCCTGAGAAAGGGCAACTATGCTGAGTGTGTGGGCGCCGGAGCCCCGGTCTATCTGGCTGCTGTGCTCGAGTATCTGTCCGCTGAAATCCTCGAGTTGGCCAGTAACGCGGCCCAGGACAACAAGAAGACCCGCAACATCCTCAGACACCGACAGCTGGCTGTCTAGAATGACGAGGAGCTCACCAAGCTGCTGGGAGGGGTGACCATCACTCAGGGCTGGGTGCTGCCGAATATCTAGGCCATGCTGCTGCCCAAGAACACCAGCGCTCCGGGCACCAAACCCAAGGCAATCTGCCAGGATTTTATCAAATACCCAAAGGTTCTTTTCAGAGTCACCCACAGTATCATTCTTGTAAATCTCCTCTGTACTCTCTACACAGCAATTATGTCCTTTCTGTAATGTGATGACCAGAACTGTACCCAATACTCCAGCTGTGGCCAAACCACCGTTTTAAACAGTTCTCGCATTACATCCCTGCTTTTATCGACCAAGAAAGGAAAGCATTCCATATGCCTTCTTCACCACTCTATATACCTATCCTGTCACTTTCAGGGACCTGTGGACATGCACTCCAAAGTCTCTCACTTCTTCTAACCCTCTCAATATCTTCCCGTTTATTGTGTATTCCCTTGCTTTGTTTGCCCTGCCCAAATGCATTACCTCACACTTCTCCAGATTGAATTCCATTTGCCACTTTTCCGCCCACTCAACTAATCCATTCATATCATTCTGAAGTCTTCAGCTATCCTCCTCACCATCAATTACACGGCCAATTTTTGTGTCATCAGCAAATTTCCCAATCATAGCTCCCACATTTAATTCCAAATAATTAATTTTTTTTTTAAAGCGATACAGCACTGAAACAGGCCCTTCGGCCCACCGAGTCTGTGCCAACCATCAATCATCCATGTTCTCCTAACGCTACATTAATTCTATATTGCTACAACATCCCCACCTGTCCCTATATTTCCCTACCACCTACGTACACGAGGGACAATTTATAATGGCCAATTAACCAACAAGTTTTTGACATGTGGGAGAACACTGGAGCACATGGAAGAAACACACACAGACACAGGGAGAACTTGCATACTCCACACAGACAGTACCCAGAATTGAACCCTGGTCGCTGGAGCTGAGAAGCTGCGGTGCTAACCACTGCGCCACTGTGCCGCCCGTATGGCAACATACACCACAAACAGCAAGGGACCCAACACTGAGCCCTGTGGAACGCCACTGAAAACCGCTTTCCATTCGCAAAAACATCCGTTGACTACTATCCTTTGTTTCCTGCCACTGAGTCAATTTTGGATCCAACCTGCCACATTCCCCTGTATCCCATGGGCTTTCACTTTATTGACCAGACTGCCATGTGCGTCCTTATCAAATGCCTTACTAAAATCCATGTAAACAACATCCACCGCACTATCCTCATCAATGTTCCTTGTTGCCTCCTCAAAAAACTCAATCAAGTTAGTGAGACATGACCTTCCCTTAACAAATCCATGCTGACTATCCCTGATTAATCCATGTCTTTCCAAGTGGTAGTTTATCCTGTCCCTCAGAATTGATTCGAATAATTTACCCACCACTGAGGTCAGACTTACCACATCCTTTTAAAATAATAGTCCAACGTTCGTAGACCTCCAATCCTCCGGCACATCCCCCATATCCAGTGAGGATTTGAAGATGATCCTCAGCGCATCCACTATTTACTCCTTGGCTTCCTTTAACAACCTCAGATGCAAACCATCTGGTCCTGGTGATTTATTCATTTTCAAGGATGTCAGACCCTCTAGTACTTCCACTCTCATTATGCTTATCGTATCTAATATTTCACCCTCCTCTTCTTTTACTATAATGTCTGCATCATCCCTCTCCTTTGTGAAGGCAGAGACAAAAAACTCATTCAGAACCCCGCCCACATCTTCTGGATCCACACAGAAGTTCCCTTGTACATCTCTGATAGGCCATACCCTTTCCTTAGTTATCCTCTTGCTCTTAATGGACTGATAAAACATCCTTGGGTTTCCTTCAAGTAGTTGTATCCAGTCCACATCCAACAAATCACCTCTCAGTTTTGTAAAATTTGCCTTCCCCCAGTTTCGAACTTTTACTTTTAGAGCTGCCCTGCCATTACTTAGCTTTACAAACTCATTATTGCTCGTGTAATAAGTGTAATAAGTGGAATAATTTACCAGTTACTCACCGATCAGCTTCTTCCCCTGTATCATGGAAGCTGAAAAGGCAGAAAAGAAAAGAGAGACCAAAGAGCACCTCCTTCCCCTAGTCAGTGAAGTCCCTCACACATCAACTCACAGCTTTACACTCTGTCCAAACAGCACTTTCTAATTAATAATTATTAATTATTAATAGAACAACCAGCGTCATCTTCCATTCCTTTCACCATCATGTGTTTAACTCGCTTCTCCTTTTAGACAGTCAGATATCAATGTAATAATGACATGATCTGTGTCAGTGCTGGCCATTTCCCTGTCCTGATTTCAGACCCCACTCTGGACACTTGTTTCCCATTCCAGGTCCTTCTTGTATTAATATTCAGCACCACCTGTCAGTCAGAAATTTGTCTCAATGAACCGATCCTTTTACTGAACTTCCAACTGCTGCTGTCTATTTCTCGAGGGAAAGAGCTGCTCACTGTGTAAGGATGTGAGGGGAATGTAACCCGGCTGCTGATGAGAAGGTCCCGTCTTCTCAATCAAAAGCCTTTTATTTTACTATAGTGATTCCCAGATTCCCAGATGGTCCGTTGAGGATTTTGCTTTCACAGAAATAACTTGTTAAATAAAAATCTGATTCCAACACATCAGTAACAGGACAGAATGGGAACGTTTTAAAAGGATGAAGCAACTATTTCAGTGTCTTCTCACTGTCCCCCTGAAGCCTGTGTGAAGGGGAATTACCAATAGTCTGTAATTTATTACTTCCACACCGAGTTTGAGTTATTTGTCGTGTGAAAGTTTGCTGAACGAAGTGTTTTACTGTCAGTTACGGATGCGAAGTTGACAAAAATTGGCAAAATAAAGCTGTTCATAAAATAGCACCAGCAATTTGAGTCGGTAAAAGCAAAATTGTGTTTTAAAAGTTTATTTAAACCGCTACGGGAAAATAGATTTTTATGTACTTTTCCAGTCGATCACTTCTTTCCATTGTGAAATTGGCGGCTTTCACAAATTGAAATATTGTGCCAGGTTAACAGGTTCAACCAATGATTTTTTGTATTTTGTGCTTCGAGGTTCTCTGATTGAATCATTCAGGTGAACTAACGGCAGTGTGTGGTATAGTGGATAAGGTGTCTGACTTTGATATATTCTATGATGTCATCAGAAGATTGCAGGTTCGAGTCCTGTCACGGTCATTTTGACCCAAAGGGATTATGCAGGGCTTTGGGGATCGAGTCGGGGACTGAACAGATTGGAAACCAGACTTGGACTTAATGGGGCGAATGGCCTCCTCATGTTCTGTCACTTACTTTTTGAGAAGAGGGTGACCAATCAGAAGTGGGCTGGGGTTGCAGCGGGCTCAAACTGCAGGAATTCCAGGTCCCTGAATGACTGAGCTGAAACTGATCAGTTTCACTGCAGGAAACACCGTCTCGGGGGAAATAACATCGCAAATAATTCCATTTGACTAATTATTCAATTATAAAACAATGGGCAGATGTGAAGGTGTGATGTTACTTATCACTGTGAGGGGGGAATCCGCCATCTGGGTAAATCAGCAACTTTGTAACATCGTCTGTACGTTTGGAAAAGAAACGATGAAAACTCTCCCCATAACCCTGGTGTGGTGGAAAGGCTCAATTCAGAGATTGGACTATAACGAGAGCACAACATAAATCATTAACTGATATTTCCGGCATAAAACCCCAGCTCCCGTTCCCATGTCACTGCTGTCCCTCTGAGGCGGTTGGTGACTCTGAAAAGAGACTTTGTTTTGTGTTTCTGCAGGAAAACCACAAAGATCCTCCCAGGCAGTGAAACTCATCTTCCCAGAATCTCCATACCAGATTGAAACAGCAAACACAAAGACAGTGAGAAAGTTCCAGAGAGTTACTGAGCATTAAAACCAATGAAATAATCCAATTCTGGAGAGATGTTGGTGCAGCTTTTTCAGAGAGATTGTGGATGGCTCTTAAAAGAGCCGTTGTGTTTCGAGTGTTTTCACGACATGGTGGAGTTTTACTTGGAGTTGATGTACTTGGTCACTCACTTTGTCCCTTCACACATTCAGAGCGCTTTGTTGGGTGGAAATGTTTCTTCAGGCAGTTTCCACAGCTCAGAGCCGACATTGAGTCAGAAACCAGAAATGGGAGTACGGGACACAGACAAGGAATTGAGGTTGAACCTTTATAAATCTCACTGGTTATAGGCCTCAGCTAGAGCATTGTGTGTAATTCCATGCTCCACACTTTAGCAGGAATGTCAAGGCCTTAGAGATGGTGCAGAGGAGATTTACTGGAATGTATCAGAGATGCAGGAATTCAGCTAATGTGGAAAGAATAGGGGTCTGGGATGTGTGAAGCTGGGGTCCTTCTTCTTAGAGCAGAGATGTTAATGGGGCAGTTAATAGTTGTGTTCAACATTGTGAAAAGTTTTTATAAGAAAAAAGAAGTTTGACTACAATTAGACAGAGCCTTGGTGAGATCACACCTGGAGCACTGTGTACAGTTTTGGTCCCCTTATCTAAGGAAGGATGTACTTGCCTTAAAGGAAGTGTATCAAAGTGTCACTCGATTGCTTCCTGGGATGAGGGGATTGTCCGATGAGAAGAGATTGAATAGACGAGGCCGATATTCCTCAGAATTTAGAAGAGTGAGAGGTAATCTTACTGGCACCTAAAAATCTTAAGGGATTTAACAGGGTAAATGCTGGGAGGATGTTTCCTCTGGCTGGGGAATCTAGAACTAGGGATCACAGTCTCAGTATAAATGGCTCAATCATTTAGGACTGAGAAGAGGAGCATTTTTTTTCACTCAAAGCATTGTGAATCTTTGGAATTCTCTACACGCAGTGGTTAGCACCGCAGCCTCACAGCTCCTGTGACCTCGGTTCCGTTCAGGGTATTGCCTGTGCGGAGTTTGCAAGTTCTCTCTGTGACCACGTGGGTTTCATCCGGGTGCTCCAGTTTCCTCCCACAGCCAAAGACTTGCAGGTTGATAGTTAAATTGACCATTGTAAATTGCCCCTAGTGTAGATAGGTGGTAGGAGAATGGTGGGAATGTGGTAGGGAATATGGGATGAATGTGGGATTAGTATAAATGGGTGGTTGTTGGTCGGCTCAGACTCGGTGGGCCGAAGGGCCTTTTTCAGTGCTGTATCTCTCTGTGACTGTTGAGATGTGGATGCTCAATCATTGGGTATATCCAAGAGAGAGATCGATAGGTTTTTGGATACTAAGGGAATCAAGGGATCTGTGCTAGTGTGGTAAGATGGAGTTGATGTAGGAGATCAGCTGTGATCTTATTGAATGGCAGAGCTATTTCGATGGGCCGAATGGCCTACTCCTATTTTTTATGTAAAGTTCCATTCCTCTCAGGGAATATTTTATTTTCAAACAGAGAAATACTGCACACATTGTAAATCTGAATAATAACAGAAGATTCTGGAAACACTCAGCAGTTCCAGCAGTATCTGTGGAGAGAGGAAGGGAGGAGCAATGTTTCAGGTCTATAGAAGGGTCACAGAACTGGACCATTAACCCGAGCTTCTCTTCTCCACAGTTGTTTCCGGACTCGCTGAGTGTTTTCAGTATTTTAGGCTTTTTCTTTCTGTATTTCATCCTTTTTCCATTTGACTATTTGCTGTGAAACTTTCAGCGTTGTGCTCAATTCTTTGTGTCGTTGTGTTTTCTTTATTTGAAGTAATGTAAATAGTATCCTGAAATGAATTTGCCAAATGGTTGGGCAAATTGTTACAACCAGTTTTTGAGCAAGTTCTCCACATACACGGTGAAGGATTCTTTCACATTTGTGAAGACCATACAGGACTTGCATATCGATAGCAATGCCGTGTCCATGTGTCATTTGACATTGCTAGCCAATTCACCAATGTACCACTTCAGGAAGCCATAGATATTTGCACTGCAGTGCTATATCATGGCGATCTAGACCCGTCACCATTGTGTGTATCCGTATTCATTGAACTTATGAACTCGGCAACTTGCACAGTTGAGTTCAGCTATATTGACACCATGTATCGCTGGTGTTGCCGTGGGATCCCCTCTGGGCCCAGCTCTCACAAACATCTTTGTTGGATTCCATGACAAACCTGTTTTTAAGGGAATGACACCTAACCTCCTACCTCTTGAATATTTCCAATATGTAGATGATACGTTTGCTATATTTGAATCCGCAGCTGCATGAAATAATTTCCTTGCACGTCTTCATGGGCTCCATCCTGCAATCAAACTCACCTTTGGAATGGAGCAGTCAAATGAGCTCCCTTTCCTTGATGTACTAGTTGAGAAATCTGCTAAGTGGTTTTCTACCACGGTCTACCGCAAACCTACCTTCACTGGTCAATACACGCGTTGGGATTATTACAGTTCCACGCGCTATAAGATTGGTCTTATCGACAACCTCATAAATAGGGCTGAGCCATTTGCTCACCATGCAAGCTTGATGCTGAAATGGGGCGAATCAAAGACATCCTGCATTACAATGGCTACACTGATCAGATCATTTCTATCTGTATATCACACAGACTTATAAACGGGCTGAAGGCCGTCATTTTGAGCCCTGGAAAGTGCCCAGTCTCCCTCAAATTACCCTGGAAAGGTAATATATCCACAGTATTTGAGTAACAGGTGAAGCTCGCTGTTTCCTGCTGTTACTATGCAGGAGCAACAAGTGTGGTGTTCACCACTAACAGGATGCTGCTGTCAAGCAAAAGAGACGTCCTGCCTATCACACAAATAAGTAACGTGATATATGAATTTCAATACCAGTGTGATGCTAGGTTTCTTGACCGTACATCCCAAAACTGGCGGATTGTATCAAATAACATGGCCCTTCCGCTGTTCGCAATGGGCCCTACCCAACCAACCCGTGCTTGCAAAACTCAAAACACAGTATCCAACATGAGATGTGATTCCACAATAGGACAGCATTTGCTAAATAATTCTCAGTGTGCTAAGAATTACACTGACAACCGATTTAAGACTGTCAGTAGGGCTCGCAGTGTGGTGCATTGGTGTGTCCTGTAAGCTGCATATATTAATACACAGGGCCCTGTTCTTTGCAGACAGAAAGAACATGCACACACATTGTGCCTGTTTCAGCTAAACAAAATAAGTGACAGCCATTCACTGGCTCATTCCACAGGGCAATGCCCTGACCAATCAGAGTCAAGCTGCCTGGTTTAAATTTCAAACAAAGCTGGGCAGTTATCTGTCAGTTACCATAAACTGATGCATTCTGAATGGCAATGCCTCGACCAATCAGAGTTCACTTGCCAACCGATCAGCACTCTCTTCTCATACAGAAGAATGTTGTTGTTTTCCCTTAAATTGGCATTCTTGCGGATTGCCCTGCTGAGTGCAAGACGAAAACAACTGGCTACCAAAGTTTGGACAACATGTCACTATTTTCACGAAATGATTACTTTTATTTTCAATATAAAAATATAAAGCAATATGAGTGTAACATTTACAGACAAATTCTATTACCTCACATTGCCTGATTCTTTCACACTGACCGACTATGTGAACTACTGTCCCGATTTTGCAGTTCTCACTTCCAGTTAGCAAATGCCAGCAATCTGTGATACAGTGCAGTTTACAGACCAGACCGTCAATCGCAACATGCAATAATTGTTCAGCTTATGTAGGACTGGTGGGATTTAGAAATACTAGGAATTGAGATGAGCTGTTATTGCATTTAATTATTTGTTTCATGGGATGTGGACGTCGCCAGCCAGGCCAGCATTTATTGTCCATCCCTAATTGCCCATGAGAAGGTGGTGGTGAGCTTCCTTCTTGAACCACTGCAGTCCATGTGGGGTAGGTACACCCACAGTGCTATTAGGAAGGGAGTTCCAGGATTTTTACCCAGCGACAGTGAAGGAATGGCGATATAGTTCCAAGTCAGGATGATGTGTAGCTTGGAGGAGATCTTTCAGGGGGTGGTATTCCCATGCATCTGCTGCCCTTGTCCTTCTAGGCGGTAGAGGATGCAGGTTTGGAAGTTGCTGCCTGAGTAGCCTAGGTGCATTGTTGCAGTGCATCTTGTAGATGGTACACACTGCTGCCACTGTACGCCAGTGGTGAAGGGAGTGAATGTTGTGGACGGGGTGCCAATCAAGCGTGTTGATGGTGTCGGGCTTCTTGAATGTTGTTGGAGCTGCACCCATCCGGGCAAGTGGACAGTATTCCATCACACTCCAGACTTGTGCCTTGTAAATGGTGTACAGGCTTGAGGAGTCAGGAGGTGATTTACTCACCGCATGCTTCCTACCCTCTGACCAGCTTATGTCGTCACACTATTTATAAGGCTACTCCAGTTCAGTTTCTGGTCAATGGGAACCCCCAGGAAGTTGATAGTGGGTGATTCAGCGATCGTAATGCCGTTGAATGTCAATGGGAGATCGTTAGATTCTCTCTTGTTCGAGATGGTCATTGCCTGGCACTTGTGTGGCGCGAATGTTACTTGCCACTTATCAGCCCAAGCCTGGATATTGTCCAGGTCTTGCTGCATTTCTACATGGACTGCTTCAGTATCTGAGGAGTCGCGAATGATGCTAAATTTTGCAATCATCAGTGAACATCCCCACTTCTGACCTTATGATTGAAGGAAGGTCACTGATGAAGTAGTGAAGAAGGTTGAGCCGAGGATACTACCTTGAGGAACTCCAGCAGTAATGTCCTGGAGCTGAGATGATTGACCTCCAACAATCACAACCATTTTCCTTTGTGCTAGGTACGATTCCAACCAGTGGAGAGTTTTCCTCTTGATTCCCATTGACTCCAGTTTTGCTGTGGCTCCTTGGTGCCATACTCAGTCAAATGCTACCTTGATGTCAAGGGCAGACACTCTCACCTCACCTCTTGAGTTCAGCCCTTTTGTCCTTGTTTGAACCAAGGCTGTAATGAGGTCAGGAGCTGAATGGCCCTGGCGGCACCCAACTGTGCGTCACTGAACAGGTTATTGCAAAGCAAGTGCCACTTGATATCTCTGTCGATGACATCTTCCATCACTATACTGATGATTGAGAGTAGACTGATGCGGCAGCAATTGTCTGGGTCGGATTTGTCCTGCTTTTTGTGTCCAGGACATACCTGGGCAATTTTCCACGTTGCCGGGTAGATGCCAGTGTTGTAGCTGAACTGGAGCAGCTTGGCTAGGGGCGCGGCAAGTTCTGGAGCACAGGTCTTCAGTACCATTGCTGGAATATTGTCAGGGCCCGTAGCCTTTGCTGTATCCAGTGCCTTCAGTCGTTTCTTGATATCAAGTTGAGTGAATCGAATTGGCTGAAGACTGGCATCTGTGATGCTGGGGACTTCGGAAGGAGGCCGAGATGGATCTTCAACCCGGCACTTCTGGCTGAAGATTGTTTCAAATCCTTCATCCTTGTCTTTTGCACTGATGTGCTGGGCTCCCCCATCATTGAGGTTGGGGATAATAGTGGAGCCACCTCCTCCTGTTGGTTGTTTAATTGTCCACCACCATTCATCATTGGATGTGGCAGTGTGTAGGTCTGATCCGTTGGTTGTGGGATCACTTAGCCCTTTCTATTACATGCTGCTTCTGCTGTTTGGCGTGAAAGTAGTCCTGGGCTGTAGCTTCATCAGGCTGAAGCCTCATTTCAAGGTATGCCTGGTGCTGCTCCTGGCATGCCCTCCTGCACTCTTCATTGAATTAGGGTTGATCCCCCAGCTTGTTGGTAATGTTAGAGTGGGGAAATATGCCGGGCCATGAGGTTATAGAATCTGGTTGACTACAATTCTGCTGCTGGTAATGGTCCACAGCACCTCATGGATGCCCAGTTATACATTGCTAGATCTGTTCAAAATCTATCCCATTTAGCACAGTGGTAGTGGCAAACAACACGATAGAGGGTATCCTCAATGTGAAGACGGGACATCATCTCCACAAGGACTGTGCAGTGGTCACTCCTACCAATACTGTCATGGACTGATGCATCTGCGGCAGGCAGATTGGTGAGGATGAGGTCAAGTATATTTTTCCCTCTTGCTAGTTCCCTCACCACCTACTGCAGACCCAATAGAGCAGCTATGTCCATTAGGACTCGGCCAGCATGGTCAGTAGTGGTGCTACCGAGCCACTCATGGTGATGGACATTGAAATCCCCCAGCCAGACTACATTCTGTACCCTTGCCACCCTCAGTGCTCCCTCCAAGTGGTGTTCATCAGTCTCTCGCTGTCTCTTGCTGGTTTGCTCAGTACCTTTCTCTGTCTGTTCCTTTCTGGGTCCTGATAATCTCTTCCTGGTTTTCTGTGTGTCGTTCTCTGCCTGCCTCATTGTCGGTGCTGTTACTCAGTGTCCTTGTGTCATTGTGCAGTGAGGGTGAGTCTGTCAGCACGTGTGTTGCTGAGTCCGGGATTCTTGAGAAATCCAACTACAATCCTATTTTTATAAAAACATTGGGGAAATGAATATTTCACTAACGGGCAGCTAAAATTTACCACAGCAGTTAGCAGAGTGGCACAGCGGCAGCGTGCTGGGCCCGCAACTCCGAGGTCAATGTTTCAAAACCGTTCTCTGCTATTTATGTTTGGTAATAATACAAACAATTCACTTTCAAAACATCAAGTATTTACCCAGAATAACGAGATGCTTCCTGAGGCACTCTATTGCAATCAGCTTCTTCTTTCTAGTGAACACAACAATCATCCACAAATCACTTTTGCTCACACGATCACAAGCTGCAAACACAGGCCAGCCAAGTCTCTCCCACTTTGTCAACCCCTTCCTGCAGAGCCTCCTCTCCACCACCAGATGGTGATGTTGGCCACAATAAAACCAGGACAAATGGTCACAGTGAGGAGACGGTCAGTAACAGAAAATAAAACAATAACAGGGAAAACCTTTACACAACCACAGGGTACATCTTTACACAACAGAAAACATATTTACACGCCAGGAAATACCGTTAGACAACAGGGAGAATACAATCATACAAATGCCTTGTTTCTCCATCTCAGTCTCGTTGTCTCTCTCTCTGTTCCTCACTTTTGCTTCCTCACAGTCCATTGGTTTTTTGTGTGTTTTTCTCTCTATCCCGTTGTCGATGGTGTTACTCAGCGTCCTTGTAACATCGTGTAGCCAGGCTGAGCCTCCCAACACCTGTGTTGCTGTAATAAAAACAGAAAATGCTGGAAATGCTCAGCTGGTCTGGCAACATCTGTGCAGAGAGAAACAGTTAACAGTTCAGATCTGTTTCCTTAGCTCACATTAACTTTGTTTCTTTCTCCACAGATGCTGCCAGACCTGCTGACTATTTCAAGCATTTTCTGTACATGTTTCAGATTTCCAGCATCCGCAGTATTTTGCTTTTGTACGTGTGTTGCTGTGTCTGGGACTGTTTGAGTGCAATGCTATTGCTTTATAAACAGCGTTGAAACAAACATTTATCTCACTAACACACAGCACTAATACACAGCTGGATATAAACAGCTGCCTGCAGCAGAGGGCGCAGTGGAAGTTTATTAACACAAATAATTCACCAACACTATATTTACTGCTATCCCCAATCACACCACGCTTCGTTTTAACACGTTTTACTCTTTATTTACATCAACTTCTTCCTTCCACTAAACACTTCAATTTGGAACACAGCTTCCAAATCACCTTTATTCACAAACCCAAACATACACCAGCCCAGACTTTCCCCTTTCTGTCAACCCATTCCTGCATCACTGCCTCTCCACCAACAGTTGTTGCTAGAATCATACAATCATAGAATGGCTACAGCACAGAAGGAGGCCATTCAGCCTTTCGAACCCGTGCTGGCTCTCTGCTGAAGCAACTCACCTCATTTCACTCCCCAGTCAGTTCAATTTTGGAGGTGGGAAAACTTCTCGAAATAATAATTCGGGACAAAATTAATAGTCCCATGGACAAATATGGGTTAATTCAAGAAAGCCAGCATGGATTTCTTAAGGGAAAATCATGTTTAACTGTCCTGCGGGAGTTTTTTGATGAGGTAACAGAGAGGGATGATGAGGGCAATGCTGTTGATGTGGTGTACATGGACTTTCAAAAGGTCTGGCAGCATCTGAAAGGTCACTGACCTGAAACGTTAACTTTGCTTCTCTCTGGACAGATGCTGCCTGACCTGCTGAGTATTTCCAGCATTTCTTGTTTTCATTATGGCACAGAGTTCCCTTTTCAAACTTACAGAATTAACCACAATAATGTACTCTGAGATTCAAGTTAAATATCATCCCAATATTTACACACATTATGAGTTTATAAGTTTCAGTATCAATTCCCATAGTGCATCCTGACATATACAATAGATATAACATAACATAAGAACAGAAGAAATAGGAGCAGGAGTAGGCCTTTCGGCCCCTCAAGCCTGCCCCGCCATTCAGTAAGATCATGGCTGATCTGCCCCAGACTTCAACTCCTCTTTCATGCCAGCTCTTCATAGCCCTCAACTCTCCAATATTTCAAAAATCTATTTACATCCTCTTTAAATACTTTCAGTGATATCGCCTCCAATACTGTCTGGGGTAGAGAATTCCAGACATTCACTACCCTCTGAGAGAAGAAATTCCTTTGCATCTCAGTTTTAAATGAGTGTCCCCTTATTCTGTAACTATGTCGCCTAGTTTGAGATTCCCCCACTAGTGGAAACATCTTCTCAACATCTACCCTGTTAATAAAAGCAAGAAATGCTGGAAATACTCAGCAGGTCTGGCAGCATCTGTGAAGAGAGAGGCAGAGTTATTGTTTCAGGTCAGAGACCCTTCTTCACCCTGTTAAGCCCCCTCAGAGTCTTGTACGTTTCAAAAAGATCACCCCTCATTCTTCTGGACACGAATGAATAACCTGTTTAGCCGTTCTTCATAAGTCAACTCCTTCATCCCAGGAATCAGCTGAGTGAATCGTTTTTGAACTCCTCCAATGCCAGTACATCCTTTCTTAAGTCTAAATCTCAAGTGCGATATCAGATTGAGAGTATCTGAAAGATAGTATAACCTGAGATACAAACTGAGAATTCAGTTTAAAACTCCCCCGGATTGTGAAACTAAAAGATACAATCGCAATTCAATTTGTATAGACTGTGCTTTGGATCACATTCCAGCCCTCATACAGTATCAGACTGGAAGATACTGTCGCAATTCCATTCGTGCAGACTCAGCTCTACATTACAGAGCAGGGAACATATTTAAACAACCGGGAACACTTTTACAGAAGACGGATCATATTTACACAACAGAGAAGATCTTTACCCAACAGGGAACCATTTTACACAATAACAGAGAACATCTTTACACAACAGCGAATATAGTTACACAACAGAGAACATATTACACAGCAGGAAATATCTTTAAAAGAACACAGGGAACATCTTTACACAACAGAGAACACAATTACATCAATCATTGGTCTTTCGCTGTCTGTTGCTGGTTTGCTCAGTACCTTTCTCTGTCTGTTCCCTTCTGGGGCCTGATAATCTCTTCCTGGTTTTCTGTGCGTCTTTCTCTGTCAGTTCCTTTCTGGGTCCTGATAATCTCTTCCTGGTTTTCTGTGTGTCTTTCTCTGTCTGTTCCTTTCTGGGTGCGAATGATCTCGACCCGGTTTTCTTGTGTCTTTCTCTGTCTGTTCCTTTCTGAGTCCTGATAATATCTTCCCGGTTTTCTGTGTGTCTTTCTCTGCCTGCCTCATTGTCGGTGCTGTTACTCAGTGTCCTTGTGTCATTGTGCAGTGAGGGTGAGTCCGTCAGCACGTGTGTTGCTGAGTTCGGGATTCTTGAGAAATCCGACTACAATCCTATTTTTATAAAAACATTGGGGAAATGAACATATTTCAATAACAGGCAGCTAAAATTTAGATTACATTAGATTACAGATACAGCACTGAAACAGGCCCTTCGGACCACCGAGTCTGTGCCAAACATCAACCACCCATTTATACTAATCCTACACTAATCCCATATTCCTACCAAACATCCCCACCTGTCCCTATATTTCCCTACCACCTACCACCTACCTATACTCGTGACAATTTATAATGGCCAATTTACCTATCAACCTGCAAGTCTTTTGGCTTGTGGGAGGAAACCGGAGCACCCGGAGAAAACCCACGCAGACACAGGGAGAACTTGCAAACTCCACACAGGCAGTTCCCGGAATCGAACCCGGGTCCCTGGAGCTGTGAGGCTGCATTGCTAACCACTGTGCCACTGTACTGCACGACAGCAGTTAGCAGAGTGGCACAGCTGAAGTGCGTTGGGTCAATAACCCAGAGGTCGATGGATCGAAACCATTTTCTGCTATTTATGTTTGGTAAAAACACAAACAATTCACTTTCAAAACATCAAGTGTTTCCCCATAATAACAAGATGCGCTCGATTGCAATCAGCTTTTTCCTTCTCGTGAACACATCAATCAGTAACAAATCACTTTTGCTCACACGAACACAAACTGAAAACACGGACCAGCCGAGTCTCTCCCACTTTGTCAACCCCATCCTGCAGAGCCTCCTCCCCACCACAATAAAACCAGGACAAATGGTCACATTTGACTGAGGAGACAGTCAGTAACAGAAAATAAAACAATAACAGGGAAAACCTTTACACAACAACAGGCTACATCTTTACACAACAGAAAACATATTTACACAACAGGAAATACCGTTACACAACAGGGAGAACACAATCATGCAAATGCCTTGTTTCTCCAACTCAGTTTCGTTGTCTGTCTCTCTCCGTTCCTCACTTTTATTTCCTCACAGTCCATTACTTTTCTGTGTGTTTTTCTCTCTGTCCCGTTGTCGATGGTGTTACTCAGCGTCCTTGTAACATTGCGTAGCCAGGCTGAGCCTCCCAACACCTGTGTTTTCGAACACAGAACATAGAACAGTACAGCGCAGTACAGGCCTTTCGGCCCACGATGTTGTGCCGAACCTTTAACCGACTCTAAGATCAAAACTACGTACATACCCTTCATTCTACATCATCCATGTACCTATCCAAGAGACGCTTAAATGTCCCTAATGTATCTGCTTCTACTACCACCGCTGGCAGTGCATTCCACGCACCCACCACTCTCTGTGTAAAGAACCTACGTCTGACATCTCCCCGAAACCTTCCTCCATCACCTTAAAATTATGCCCCCTGGTGATAGCCCTTTTCACCCTGGGAAAAAGTCTCTGGCTATCCACTCTATCTATGCCTCTCATCATCTTGTACCCCTCTATCAAGTCACCTCTCATCCTTCTTCGTTCCAATGAGAAAAGCCCTAGCACCCTCAACCTTTCTTCGTAAGACATGCCCTCCAGTCCAGGCAGCATCCTGATAAATTTCCTCTGCACCCTCTCTAAAGCTTCCACATCCTTCCTATAATGAGACGACCAGAACTGAACACAATATTCCAAGTGTGGTCTAACCAGGGCTTTATAGAGCTGCAGCATAACCTCGCGGCTCTTAAACTCAATCCCCCTGTTAATGAAAGCCAACACACCATACGCCTTCTTAACAACCCTATCAACTTCGGTGGCAGCTTTGAGCGATCGATGGACATGGGCCCCAAGATCACTCTGTTCCTCCACACTACCAAGAATCCTGTCTTTTAGCCTGTATTCTGCATTCAAATTCAACCTTCCAAAATGAATCACTTCACACTTTTCCAGGTTGAACTCCATCTGCCACTTCTCAGCCCAGCTCTGCATCCTGTCAATGTCCCGTTGCAACCTACAACAGCCTTCCACACTATCCACAACTCCAGAAACCTTCGTGTCATCGGCAAACTTGCTAACCCAGACTTCCACTTCCTCATCCAAGTCATTTATAAAAATCACAAAGAGCAGAGGTCCCAGAACAGATCCCTGCAGAACACCACTGGTCACCGAGCTCCAGGCTGAATACTTTCCATCTACTACCACCCTCTGTCTTCTATGGGCCAGCCAATTCTGTATCCAGACAGCCAACTTTCCCTGTATCCCATGCCTCCTTACTTTCTGAATGAGCCTACCATGGGGAACCTTCTCAAACGCCTTGCTGAAATCCATATACACCACATCCACTGCTCTTCCTTCATCAATATGTTTTGTCACATCTTCAAAGAATTCAATAAGGCCTGTGAGGCATGTCCTGCCCCTCACAAAGCAGTGCTGACTGTCTCTAATCAAACTATGCTTTTCCAACTAATCATAAATCCTGTCTCTCAGAATCCTCTCCAATAATAAGTTCACTACCTACGTAAGACTGACTGGTCTATAATTCCCAGGGTTATCCCTATTCCCTTTCTTGAACAAGGGAATAACATTTGCCACCCTCCAATCATCTGGTACTACTCCAGTGGACAGTGAGGACGCAAAGATCATCGCCAAAGGCGCGGCAATCTCTTCCCTCGCTTCCCTTAATATCCTTGGGTATATCCCGTCTGGCCCCAGGGACTTATCTGTCCTCATGTCTTTCATAATTTCCAGCACATCCTCCCTCTTAACATCAACCTGTTCGAGCATATCAGCCTGTTTCACGCTGTCCTCACAAACGACCAGGTCCCTCTCACTAGTGAATACTGAAGCAAAGTATTCATTTAGGACCTCTGCTACCTCCTCCGTATCCAGGCACAAGTTCCCTCAACTATCCCTGATCGGCCCTATCCTCACTCTGGCCATCCTCTTATTCCTCACATAAGTGTAGAACGCATTGGGATTTTCCTTAATCCTACCCACCAATCCTTTTTCATGTCCCCTTCTAGCTCTCCTAAGTCCATTCTTCAGTTCCTTCCTGGCGACCTTGTAACCCTCTAGAGCCCTGTCTAATCCTTGCTTCCTCAACCTTAAATAAGCCTCCTTCTTCCTCTTGACTAGCTGTTCCACATTCCTTGTCATCCAAGGTTCCTTCACCCTACCATCCCTTCCTTGCCTCATCAGGACAAACCTATCTAGCAGTCGCAGCAAGTGCTCCCTAAACAACCTCCACATTTCTGTCGTGCATTTCCCTGAGAACATCTGTTACCAATTTATGCACCCCAGTTCGTGCCTAATAGCATTGTAATTCCCCTCCCCAATTAAATATTTTCCCATCCCGTCTGCTCCTGTCCCTCTCCATGACTATAGTAAAGGTCCGGGAGTTGTGATCACTATCACCGAAATGTTCTCCCACCGAGAGATCTGCCACCTGGCCTGGTTCGTTGCCAAGCACCAAATCCAACATAGCCTCCCCTCTAGTCGGCTTATCTGCATATTGAGTCAGGAAACCTTCCTGGACACACCTGACAAAAACTGCTCCATCCAAACTATTTGCACGAAGGAGGTTCCAAAGAATATTAGGGAACTTGAAGTCACCCATGACAACAAACCTGTTACTTCTGCAACTTTCCAAAATCTGCCTCCCAATCTGTTCCTCCGTGTCTCTGTTGCTATTGGGGGGTCTATAGAAAACTCCCAATAAAGTGACTGCTCCTTTCCTTTTTCTGACTTCCATCCATAATGACTCAGTAGACAAACCCTCCTCGATGACCTACCTTTCTGCAGCTGTGAAACTATCCCTGATTAACAATGCCACTCCCCCACCTCTTATACCTCCCTCCCTATTCCTTTTGAAACATCCAAACCCGGGAACATCCAACATCCATTCCTGCCCCTGTGATATCCAAGTGTCCGTAATGGCCACAACATCGTAGCTCGAAGTACTGATCCATGCTCTAAGTTCATCACCCTTATTCCTGACACTTCTTGCATTAAAATAGACACACTTCAACCCATCATACTGGCTGCAACTTTGCCCTGTCAACTGTCTAACCTTCCTCACAGGCTCTCTGCACTCAGCATCTGCCTGATCAACAGCTACCCATCCACTTATCCATAGCTCCGGTTCCCATCCCTCTGCCAAACTAGTTGAAACCCTCCCGAAGAGCTCGAGCAAACCTCCCGCCCAGGATATTGGTGCCCCTCCATTTCAGATGCAACCGGTTCTTCTTGTGCAGGTCCCACCTTCCCCAGAAGGTATCCCAATGATCCACAAAACTGAAGCCCTCCCTCCTACACCAGCTCTGTAGCCACGTGTTCAGCTGCACTCGCTCTCTGTTTCTAGCCTCACTAGCACGTGGCACCGGTATCAATCCTGAGATCACTACTCTGCTCGTCCTGCCTTTTAGCTTCCAACCTAACTCCCTATATTCGCTTTTCAGGTCCTCATCCCTTTTCCTCGCTATGTCATTGGTACCGATATGTACCACGACGTCTGACTGCTCCCCCTCCCCGTTAAGAATCCTGTAGACTCGATCCGAGACATCCCTGACCCTGGCACCCGGGAGGCAACATAGCATCCGGGAGTCTCGTTCGCGACCACAGAATCTCCTGTCTGTTCCTCTAACCATTGAATCTCCTATCACTATCGCTCTCCTATTCTCCACCCTTCCCTTCTGAGCCGCAGAGCCAGGCTCATTGAGACCTGGCCGCTGTGGCTTTCCCCTGGTCGCCCCCCACCCCCCACAACCGTATCCAAAACGGTATAGTTATTATTGACGGGAACGGCCACAGGAGATCACTGCACTGTGCGCCTATTCCCTTTCCCTCCCCTGACGGTCACCCAGCTACCTTTATCCAGTGACTTAGGTGTCAGTACTTCCCTATAACTGCTCTCTATCATCCCCTCTGCCTCCCGCATGATCGGAAGTTCATCCAGCTCCAGCTCCCGAACACGGTCTCTGAGGAGCTGGAGTTGGGTGCACTTCTCACAGGTGAAGTCAGCAGGGACACAAGTGGTGACCCTTACCTCCCACATCCTGCAAGAGGAGCATGCAACTGCCCTAGCTTCCATCCCCTCTGCTCGAAATTGACAACAGAGATTCAAAAAATATAAAGGAAAACCTTACCTTACCAAACCTTCCACACAAGAGTCCTTTTTTTTGGTTGGAGGAGGAGGATGGGTGGGAGACACTACACGTGTAGTGTTTCGGGTTTAGCCACTGCCCAAATATATAAGTTCACTTACCCAGCAGTCCCCGTGTCCGCCGAATCGCCAGGTAAGTACTTTGTAGTGAAACTTACCTTCCCGGCTGCCCCCTGGCTCGCACTATCACCGCTACTGCTGATAAAAGGTGTTGCTGTAATAAAAACAGAAAATGCTGGAAATGTTCAGTACGTCTGGCAGCATCTGTGCAGAGAGAAACAGTTAACAGTTCAGGTCTGTTTCCTTAACTCACATTAACTTTGCTTCTTTGTCCACAGATGCTGCCAGACCTGCTGACGATTTCAAGCATTTTCTGTTCATGTTTCAGATTTCCAGCATCCGCAGTATTTTGCTTTTGTACGTGTGTTGCTATGTCTGGGACTGTTTGAGTGCTTTATAAACAGCGTTGAAACAAACATGTATCTAGTCAACACACAGCACTAATACACAGCTGGATATAAACAGCAGCCTGCAGCAGAGGGTGCAGTGGAAGTTTATTAACACAAATAATTCACCAACACAATATTTACTGCTATCCACAATCACACCACGCTTCACCTTAACACGTTTTATTCTTCATTGACATCAACTTCTTGCTTCCAATAAACAATTCAATTTGGAAAACAGCTTCAAAATCACCTTTATTCACAAACCCGAACACAAGCTGCAAATTCTGCAAACACACACCAGCCCAGACTTTCCCCATTCTGTCAACCCATTCCTGCATCACTGCCTCTCCACCAACAGTTGCTGCTAGAATCATACAATCATAGAATGGCTACAGCACAGAAGGAGGCCATTCGGCCTGACGAACCCATGCTGGCTCTCTGCTAAAGCAACTCACCTCGTCTCACTCCCCAGTCAGTTCAATTTCGGTGGTGGGAAAACTTCACGAAAGAATAATTCGGGACAAAATTAATAGTCCCATGGACAAATGTGGGTTAATTCAGGAAAGACAGCATGGATTTCTTCAGGGAAAATCATGTTTAACTGTCCTGCTGGAGTTTTTTGATGAGGTAACAGAGAGGGTTGATGAGGGCAATGCTGTTGATGTGGTGTACATGGATTTTCAAAAGGTCTGGCAGCATCTGAATGGTCACTGACCTGAAACATTAACTCTGTTTCTCTCTCCACAGATGCTGCCAGACCTGCTGAGTATTTCCAGAACTTTTTGTTTATATTTCAGATTTCTAGCATTTGCAGTATTTTGCTTTTATTGACTTTCAAAAGAAGTTTGATGCAATGCAACACAACAGACTTGTGAGCAGAGTTATAACTCATGGAATAAAAGGGACAGTAGTAACATGGATATGGAATTGGCTGAGTGACAGTAAACAAAGAGTAGTGAGCAATGGATGTTCTTCGGACTGGAGGAAGTTTTGTAGTGGAGTTCCCCAGGAGTCAGTGTTGGGACCCTTGCCTTTCCTGATATATATTAATGACCAAGACCTGTGTGTACAGGGCAGAATTTCAAAGTTTATGGATGATCCGAAAATTGGAAGCATTGTGAACTGTAAGGATGATAGTGTAGAACTTCAAAAGGACATAGACAAGTTGGTGGAATGGGAGGACAGATGACAGGTGAAGTTCAATGCAGAGAAATGTGAATTGATTCACTTCGGTCGGAAGAACATGGAATGACAATGCAGAATAAAGGGTAAAATTCGAAAGGGGGTGCAGGAGCAGGGGGACCTGGGGTTATATGTTATTGGTTGAGAGAGTGGTTAATGAAGCATACAGTATCCTCGGCTTTAGTGATAGAGGCATAGAGTACAAGAACAAGGAGGTCATGTTGAACTTGTATAAGACACTAGCCTCAGCTGAAGTATTGCGTCCAGTTCTGGGTGCCACACTTTAGGAAAGATGTGAAGGCATTGGAGAGATTATGGAAAAGATTCATGAGAATGGTTCCAGGGATGAGGAATTTCAGTTATGAAGATAGATTGGAGAAGTTAGGACTGTTTCCCTTGGAGAAAATAAGGCTAAGAGGAGATTTCATAGTGGTGTTCAAAATGATGAGGGGTGTGGACAGAGTGGATAGGGAGAAACTGTTCCCACTTGTGAAAGGATCAAGAATGAGAGGGCACAGATTGAAAGTCTTTGGTAAAAGAAGCAAATGCGACATGAGGAAAAACGTTTTCACACAGCGAATGGTTAAAGTATGAACTGCCTGAGAATGTGATGGAGGCAGGTTTAATTGAAGCATTCATAGGGGAATTGGACAGTTATCTGAAAAGGAAGAATGTGCAGGATAATGGGAAGAGGACGGGGAAGTGACATGAGGTGAATTGCTCATTTGGAGAGTCAGTGCAGACACGATGTGCCAAATGGCCTCCTTCTGTGCAGTAACAATTCGGTGATTCTGTGATTCCAATATTCAAGTCATTTCTGTATATGGTGGTCCTGACACTGACCCTTGTGGACATCACTGTTCAACATCTTCCATTCTGAAAAACAACCAAATATCACAACTCGCTTTTCTTGATATTTCATCCATTTTTGAATCGAAGCATATACTGACCCTCCTATTCCAGGAACCTCAGTTTTGTTACCCAGACTTTCATGTGGTAGTTTGTCAAACGCTTTCTTAAATTCCATATAGACAACATCCATTGCTTTCCCTTCATCAACCTTTTCTGTTACTTCATCAAAAAAATTAGTTATGTTGGTGAAGAAGTGGAAAGGTGCTGAACCTCTCAGTTTTCGGTCTACCCAAACCAAGTTCAAGGCCTGAATAATGAACCGATTACCTCATTAGTTCTGTGAATAATACAATGATTGAATAGACAAAGTTTTGAAACATTCCTGCCCATAAATCTTGATAACAGAGTGTGTGTGGATCTCCTGACTCAGAATGTTTAATGGATACAGTCCTCAGATCCGACAAGGAACCCCTGAACATCCACAGTAAAGACAGTGTGGATGAGGAAATGTAAGAGCCGGGAGCTGAAACTCAGGGACGGCCGAGCTCTCCTGTCATTGAGTTCGTGTGTCTGCTCTGCTCGCCGCACTTCCGGCTCTACTTTGTTTCCAATGAAAAGATGAAAGGGCCGTTCGGTTTTACTCTCACTGACAGCGTGTTTCACTCGGGTTAATATAACCCGGGACTTTTGCTGCTGAAATGAATTCTGCAAGGTCCCAGCAAACACACCGGCTCCCTCCTTTCTCCCCTCTTTCTATCGGATTGTTTTACCAGGAGGGGCTCAATAATAACAAACCCCCTGCAGGGAATGACCGCAAATTGAGCATCTAAATGGGGCAAGTGGGCAGCTTTCTGGGTTCTAGGTTCCCCCTACCCCGCCCCTCCCTCCCTCCAGTCCAAGCCCCTCTTCACTTTCTTTGGGACTTTGATGAGGGTGAAATGGAGAAAGTTCCCATTGATGTTTGAATGCTGAATTGCTGCAAAGATCTGCGCACGCGCGACATAGCCCCGCCCCCCAGTGGGACGTCACAATGAGGAGTGGAGCTCCTGCGCAGTCTTGCCCCAACCCAGTCTGTGAGGCCATTCACTCAATCAGGGGAAGATGCTTTCAATCAGCTGCTAATGGAGACTTCCCGGGCCAGGGGGAAGGGAACAAACAGCATCTGCTTCCAGCAGCCACTGCTTTGGGAGCGTGTCCGCAGATGTGCTCAGAGATTAGGATTGAGTGGTGGGAAGTTGAGGGGGAGTCGGGGAGTGTTTGTAACAGACACTGTGGAGCAGGAGCTGCTCCTGGAACATGGAGTGAGCCGGGGACACGGGGAAGGGAGAGTTCATTCTCGGACAGTGTCTGTGCAGGCTCAGGGAGACACAATGGGAAGAAATCAATCTTGAAAATCACTGACAATTTCACCACCCAAAGGAGAGGGAATTTTCCTGCTTTAGTTCCAGTCTCTCACTATTTGTTGGATCGTGAACAGTGGGGGGAAAATAGCCGCAAAATAAAGATGTGGACAGTTCGACAAAGAACATTTATTGCAGACACCAGGTGAGAAGTGTGAAAGGCACATTTTAAATAGTGGCTGCTTGTTTTCCGTTGAAATAGAAATGTGACTGTGTAAAGGTCACTGCTCTATCGGACAGTCCCAGTCATTGAGCAGTGCAGGGCTTGTGTTGTTTCTGAATGTCACAAACTTGTTGTAAATCCACTGCCAACACCTGGTAAACAGAAGCTGAATACTGCAGTACTGCAGTGGAATCAGACACTGACACTGTTTGTGTTCCTGGTTTTCATTTTGTGATTGTTAATAATGATTATTATTGGGACGATTACATTGATCGCTTTTGTATCTTCTACATCACCAGATCTTTCATTCCTGCAGGAAAATACATGAAGGAACCTGAATGGATGTGGTGATTCCTTGATATACACTGATCCCAAAGTCAAGAGACACATTTTCAATCCAACAGTCGAACAACAGCAGGAGAGACAGAACTTGTTTCCATTTCACTCCAATTCAGTTCAGCTGAAAGGTGGATACATCAATCGCAGTCCAAAAACAAACCCACTATCAGATCTGAATAAACTCTGTCACCATGGTCACATTTTAAATATAAAATCTGAAATAGAACAGACAAAATTTACATGATTGAAAGGTACAGAATGAATGCAAATAGGATTCAAAGGGGATTTGGACAGGGTAGGTGAATGGGCAAGAACATGGCAGATGGAATATAATGTGAATAAGTGTGAAGTTCTCCACTTTGGTAGAATAAACAGAAAGACAGAGTATTTCTTCAATGGTGAGAGGTTGGGAAGTGTTGATGCCCAAAGGGACCTGGGTGTCCTTGTTCATGAGACACTAAAAGCTAGTATGCAGGTGCAGCAATCAATTAAGAAGGCAAATGGGATGTTGGCTTCATTGAAAAGGGATTTGAGTACATGTGTAAAGATGTATTGCTTCAATTATATAAAGTCTAGCTGAGAGTGCACCTGGAGTATTCCGTACAATTTTGGTTTCCTTATCTAAGGAAGGATAGACTTGTCACAGAGGGAGTGCAACAGAGATTCACCAGACTAATCCCCGAGGATGGTGGGATTGTTGAAAGATGAGAGACTGCAGAAACTGGGCCTAAATTCTCGAGAGTTTTGAAGAATGAGCGGTGATCTCATTGAAACAGACAAAGTTCTTACAGGGTGTCACAGGGTAGATATGGATAGGATGTTTCCTCTGTCTGGTGAGTCTAGAACAAGGGGACACAGTCTAAGAATAAGGGCAGGCCATTTGAGACTGAGATGAGCAGGAATTTCTTTACTCAGAGGGTGGGAAATCTGTGGAATTATTTATCCCCGAGGGCTATGGAGCCTCAATCATTGAACATATTCAAGATAGAAATCGATAGATTTCTAAATACTAACAAGATCAAGGGAGATGGAGATAGCAGGTAAAATGGCGTAGAGGTAGATGATCAGTCACGATCTGTTTGAATATTGGAGAAGGCTCGATGGGCTGAATGGCCGAATGCCCATATTTCCTATGATCCTATGAATCCCAATAATGTACATCAGACGTTAGACCAAGTTATGCATTACATACCAGTTCAAAAATCCCACAGAGATTAAGACTGAAAGATACAGTATCAATTCCATTACTACAAAGTGAAGGACTTGGAGCTTGCAGACCAGCCCATGTATAAGATTGAAAGTTATATTTTCATTCACAATCGTTTTCACAGAGCTAAGTATTAAATACCAATCCACAACTTACACAGGACGACCAAATAAAAGCTACAACTGTAAAATATAGTTAATCCATATTTTAAATTAAACACAAGGCAAATAAATATTGATACATTAAGAGAGCGGGAAACAGTGAGAACAGAGTGGAGCATAGAGTGCCCAGGAGACAGAGGGAGCAAGAGTTCACTCGGAGAGCTGGCAACAGTGAGAGCAGACATCAAAAAAGGCAAAGGATTACACAATTAACGGGAGAACACTGAATGGTGTAGAGGAAGAGAGGGACGTTTAAGTGAATGTCCACAGATCCCTGAAGGTAGCAGGACTGGTCAATAAGGTGGCTCAGCAGGTCTATGGAATCCTCTCCTTTATTAACTGAGGTATAGAATATAAGGGTGACCTGGTGTCCATGTCAATAAGTCACTGACAGCTCACATGCGTGTGCATCAAGCAATTAGGAAGGCTGATAGTATGTTAGCCTTTATCACAAGAGGATTTGAGTACAGGAGTCGTGAATTCTTGCTTCAATTGTTAAGAACCTTGGTTAGACTGCACTTGGAGTACTGTGTGCAGTTTCAGTCCCCTTACCTTAGGAAGGATATTATTGCCACAGAGGGAGTGCAACGAAGGTTCAACAGACTTGTTCCTGGGATGGTGGGACTGTTCTATGAAGAAAGATTGGGGAAACTGGGACTGTATTCTCTAGAGTTTTGAAGAATGAGAGGTGATAAGATGCAGCTGAGATGTTTTCCTTGGTTGGGGAGTCAAGAACCAGGGGACGCAATTTCAAAATAAGGGGGAAGCCACTGAGGACAGAGATGAGGAGAAATGTTGCTACTCAGAGGGTTGTGAATCTTTGGAATTCTGTTACCCAGAGGGCTGTGGAAGCTCAGTCATTGAGTGTGTTTAGAGCAGAGATTGACAGATTTCTAAATGCAAATGATAGGAGGGAATATGAGGAAAGTGTGGGGAAAAGGGCATTGAAGTGGATGATCAGCCATGATCATATTGAATGGCGGGACAGACTTGATGGGCTGAATGGCCGATTCCTGATCCTATGTTCCTAACTCCACATGATCGGTGAGGTACAGCCTCAGGCCGACTTGGTGGGCGGTGCAAACAGATATCACTGCTTCTGATCTTCACCAGAACAGAGAGTGAGATGTCACATTGATCATCAAACAGACTGTAAGAGAATACAATAGAATAAAACACATAGAGAGACACTGTGGAATAACAAATAGATTTGATTGGAATGTTGAATTTTGATTGGAATGATTAAAACAGCAGATTAAATTGGGATTCTCATCATTATATTGATCTGGGACAGAAAAGAGAAACTGATGGAAGAAAGAAGAAAAGAAAAAATGGAACTGTTCAGTTTTCTTCAGTTTTTCCACTCGCCCATCAAAGTTGGATTAAAAAAAGATGCAAATAACAGAGAATTTCACCAAAAAGGCAGATTAAATGCTTCTGAAACCTTGGATCGAAGGATGCCCCAACAGATCACCTGCTTAACTGTCTCTTCACTGGGGGATTTCAATCAGTGAGCAATATTATTCTCTACTTTTATTTTGTTAAATGAAACCACTACTGTCACTTGGAGTTAATATCCCTGTATTCCGATTCCTGAATAATAAAATTGTGAGTTTCTCGATATTTGCTGGACAAAGTTCCTGCTGAAAGAACAAAGAACTCTTATCTAATTTACACAATACTATATACACAGTCATCAAGCCTCCTAAACTAGCATCCTTGGTGCTGCTCGCTCTTCTCCCAAACCTCATCTCATGTGAGTGTTACATCATCACTCTGACAGTGGGAAGGGTTGATCCCACTGTCTTCAGCATTAACCCATTACATTCTTATACTACACTGTCTGTCCAAAAAAATGGGTGGAGGGAACTTGATTTATCCAAACAGCAACAGCTGCCAGTTGAAAATCAACTCAATCGAATCAGCGATGGGATTGTTGCTGACTGACAAATATTCCAAACCTCAGATCAACCCTCCCTCTTGCGTCATGTCCCAGTCTCGGTTAAAAGCAACACATATCGACTCAAACACTCTAAAACATACAACCTGGTCACACTTTCCTTCAGTGAGATTAATGTCGAGCTGTTTTCCAGGTTGAATGCAACTGTGAACAAATTTCTGTCAAATAAGTTGCCGTTGGAGTATCAGCACTGAATTTCTGTACAAGGAGGAACAGCCATTCCAAATTCACATCCTTCACAAAGGCTGTTTTTTTCTGTGACTGAAATTCATCATGTAATTTGAATTCTGAGTTAAAGTTCACAAGACACAGATGTAAACATAGGTAAGGAAACTTCTAAAGCATGTTGCTACTGTGAATTAAGGCTCTGTTGGGAGTTGAACCCAGGATTTGTTGTTGGTTAGGCAGGTGCTTTAACCAATTAAGCTACAGAGCCAGAGCACAGATGTGCGTGCAATTGAAATCAGAAGAGGGCACTATTTATTCTCATCCCATTTCTCCACAGGTCACAACATATTTTAACTTTTCCCACTTACTGAAACAGTCAATCATATACTCTATTTTTCCCAGTACTGAGAATGAATGTTTTGGAAGAAAATACATACAATCAATTGTTTCTGAAAGGTTACAGAACACAACATGTGATTAATATTCCCCATGGCTTTCTCAGCACTGATGGATTGTGAAGCGGGAGACCACCAGAAGCCCCACTGAGCTGCACTGACCCTGAGCTGAGAATGAAATGAGATAAAGTTCAAACTTTCACAGCGAGATGCTGCAGAGAGTTAAGAGTCCGGAATCAAAGTGAGACTTTCTCATACTGTTGTTGAATTTCATGTCAAACACTCCTTGCACTCTCTGCTAATGAAGCCTAAAAAAAGGGAAAAACAGAATGGCACTCAAACTCACAACCCTGAGATTAAAAGTCTCATGTTCGACTGACTGAACTGTCACTTCTACTCAGTCTCTTATTGGATGGATACAACTGTATGCATCAATGCAGAGGTGGCTTTCAAATCCTCCCATGGGTCCACATGTCAGACTGAGTTCCATGTTGTAGACTCAAGCAAAGGAAATCTGCTCACTTTCAAAACTATCAGTGTGTTGAAGCTGATGACGATCAACATCATCAGAGGTCAGAACTAACTGGTGAACGAAAATACCCTGAAGAAGGATCCACAATTATTCAAACACATCAAAAAAGTGAAAAACAAGAAAATCGATGAGTTAATCCAAACCAAACAACAGAAACACAGAAGAATTCCATTCCATAACAGATACTAGTCGTGTTGTTTTGTATCCAGCTCTCAGTTACTGCTCCACCTTCATACACACACTTGGTGATCTGTACATTTTGTTCATTTCAATTTTGTCGACAGGCTCTTTGAATCCAGTTCTCTGGTCGTCAAACAGGCTTCGTATGAAGTCAATTCCGCTTTCTGTAAGGCTGCAACCAATCAATGACCTTCAACTAAAAACACAAATGAAAATGGGCTCGTCGGGCAGTTGAACCCGAGACCCCTCGCATGTTAGTCAATTGTACACCCAAAGCGAGAATCATGCCCCTAAACCAACAAGCCACTTACAGTATGCATTTTTTTTAGCTCCTGTGGAAAAGCTGTTCTTCCATTTTTTTTTCAGATCAAAGCAACATCCTGTAAATGCTGAAATCATAACAGAAAGTGTTGGAAATGTTCAGCAGCTCTGGCAGCATCTGTGGAGAGAGAAACACAGTTAACGTTTCAGGGTGTTCACCTTTTGTCTCAGCCATCCTTTCAGACTGCTTCTGTCCATCCAATCTCACTTTCTATTCTCTTCACATTCTAACCATTCACTACGTAATTACATTTTACATGAGTTCCTCAATTCTTTTATGAATGACAATTTCATATTTCCAACCCTTGCTTCAGACACCACCACAAGTGGAATCATGTCTCCATCTACCCAATCAAACACCTTCACTATTTCCTCACATTGCAATGTTTCTTTAACCCTGACAGACGATGGAGTTTCAGCAGCTTGAGTGCCGTTCTTGCTTCCTGCCAGTAGATGTCACCTCACTCCAATACAGTGAAGTTTACAAATGTGAGAGAGACACAACAGGAAATAATGGTTCACATTATAGTGAATGTGTGGGATTTAGTAACACTAGGAGTGGAGACGAGATATTATTGCATTTTGTCAAAACAAACATAACTTATAATGTTGTGTTAAATCCGTCACTCTGTTGTCTTGACTCTGCGAGTGACTTAGAGTCATCGAGTCATTGAGTCATTTGTGGTATAGAAGGAGGCCATTCGCCCCGTCGAGTCCTGGCCGGCTCTCCAGGGAGCGATCCAGTCAGTCCCACTCGTCTGCTCGATCCCCGTAGCCCTGTAAATTTATTTCCTCCAAGTGCCCATCCAAATTCCTTTTGTAATCATCAATTGTTTCCACTTCCTCCACCCTCATGGGCAGTGAGTTACAGATCATTACCAATCACTGTGTAAAAAGGTTCTTTCGCACATTCCCCCTGCATCTCTTGTAAAAAACCTTCAATCTGTGTCCCCTAGTCCTTGTACCAATAGTTAATGGGAACAATTTTTCCTTGCCAACTTATCTAAAACTGTCATAGTCTTATACACCTCTATCAATTCTCCCCTCAATCTCCTTTGATACAGGCAGAACAACCCTAGCTTTTCCAGCCTAACCTTGAAACTATAATCCTCTATCCCTGGAACCATTCTGGAAAATCTCCTCTGCATCCTCTCAAAGATCCGCACATTCTTTCTAAAGTGTGGTGAGCAGAACTGAACGCAACACTCCGATTGGGGCCTAACCAGAGCTTTATGAGTTTCAGCATAATTCCCCTGCTTTTGTACTCAATGCCTCTATTTATAAAGCCCAAGATCCCATATACTTTGCTAACCATTCTCGCAATATGTCCTGCCAACTTCAAAGATTGATGGACATGCACCCAAGTCCCTCTACTCCTGCACAATCTTCACAACTGTAGCATTGCGTATCTATTGCCTCTCCCTATTCCTTCTACTAAAATACATCACCTCACACTAGTCACTATTAAATTCCATCTGCCACCTGTCTTCCCATTCTGCTAGCCTATCACTGTCCTGTTGCGAGCAGTTCATATCATCCTCACTGTTTGCCACTCATCTAAGTTTGATGTTATCGGCATATTTTGAGATTCTACTCTATTTTCAAGATCCAAGTCATTTATCTGGAGCAACAAAAGCAGTGGTTCTCGCACTGACCCTTGGCGAGCACCACTGTCGACTATCCTCCAGTCTGACAAAGAACCATTTACTACGACTCACTGTTTTCTATCCATAAACCAATTTTCTATCAAATTGGACACTGATCCTTCGATTCCATGAACCTCATTTTTGTTAACCACCCTTTTATGTGGTACCTTATCAAATACTTTCATAAAATCCATATAAACAACATCCACTGCATTACCTTCATCAACCTGCTCTGTTAGTTCAACAA
This sequence comes from Heterodontus francisci, assembly GCF_036365525.1. NCBI lineage: Eukaryota > Metazoa > Chordata > Chondrichthyes > Heterodontiformes > Heterodontidae > Heterodontus > Heterodontus francisci. The sequence continues at coordinate 4,386,697 of NW_027141175.1, forward strand.
AAAATGCAGTTAGATTAGTCAAGCATGAAACTTCCATTTCTCAATTCATGCTCGCTCTCCTTAATTAACTCAAACCTCTCCAAGTGACTGTTGATTTTTTCCCTGTTTATTGTTTCTAAAACCTTATCCACCACTACTGTTAATCGAACTGGCCTGTAGTTACCCGGACTGTCCTTACACCCTTTCTTGAATAAGGGTGCCATATTTGCCACTGTTAAATCCTCTGGCCCCTCCACTGTTTCCAGGGAAGATTATAGCAAGCCCTTCCGTTATCTGCATCAGCATTTCCTTTAGCAACCTGGGATGTAAGACATCCGGACCAGGTGATTTACATACCCTAAACATAGCCAGTCTTTTTAGTACCTCCCTTTCTCAATCTGTATCCTATCCATTGCCTCTACTCTCTCCGCTTCGACTGATAGTTTGTCAGATTCCACTTCCTTAGTGATCACTGATACAAAGTACTCATTAAGTATATTAACATTGCCCAGCACCTCTCAGCATATAATATCATCTTTGTCCTTAATAAGGTCCCACTCCACCTCTTACTACCCACTTATTACTTATATACCGCTCAAGGACTTTTGGGTTGCCTTTCATGTTGACTGCCAGTCTCTTCTCATTGAACTAGAGGATAAGCCAAATATAGAAGATATAAATATTTCACATCCTTGTGTGAGGTGGAACTTTTTATGCCGTGGGTGGTGGAAGCAGAGACAATCAATGATTTGAAAAGGAAATTGGATGGATACTTGATAGAAAGAAACTTGCAGGAGGAAAGGGATCGAGCTGGTGAGTGGAACTGACTAGATTGCTCCGGGGAGAGCCAGCATGGACGTGATAGGCCAAACGACCACCTTCTATGCTGTGAATGACTCTGTGTTGTTTCTCAAATCCAATCCACTGGTGCTTGGTAAATAATTTCAAAGTAAATTGTGCAACTGGAAAATCAGAACCAAAGCATGGGACGCATAAAAAATTGAAATTGCTGAACCCCGGGATCGGACAAGGGGCCTTTAGATCTTCAATCTAACACTCCCTCAACGGAGCTATTTCAGTCCCACATTGTTAATGTCTTTGTGTCCTTGTTTTGGAAGAAAATACATACATTCAATTGTTTCCGAAAGGTTACAGAACACAACATGTGAGTAATATTCCCCATTGCTTTCTCAGTACTGATGGATTGTGAAGTGGGAGACAGCCAGAAGTCCCACTGAGCTGCACTGACCCCGAGCTGAAAATGAAATGAGATAAAGTTCAATCATTCACAGCAGAGTTAAGAGTCCCGAATGAAAGTGAGACTTGCTCATACTGTTGTTGACTTTCATTTCAAACACTCCTTGTAATCTCTGCTAATGAAGCCGAAAAAAAGGGAAAAACTAAATAGCACTCAAACTCACAACCCTGAGATTAAACGTCCCATGATCGACAGACTGAACTGTCACTTCTACTCTACCTCTGTTTGGATGGATGCAACTGTATGCTCCAATGCAAGGGCAGCTTTCAAATCCTCCCATGGGTCCACATGTCAGACTGAATTCCATGTTATAGACTCAAGCAAAGGAAATCTGCTCAGTTCCAAAACTATCAGCGAATTGAAGCTGATTACGATCAACATCATCAGAGGTCAGAACTACCTGGTGAAAGAAGACACCCTGAAGAAGGATCCACAATTATTCAAAGGCATCGACAAAGTGAAAAACAAGAAAATCGATGAGTCAATCCAAGCCAAACAGAAACACAGAAGAATTCTATTCCAGACCAGAACACAGTACTGTTGCTTTTGGAGCTAGGTCTCAGTTAATGCTAGAACATGGCTCCCTGCCTGACCCTAACCCGACGGGTCCCGATGACATGTGTCGGTTTGGGTCGCTCCACCGGGTTCAGCATTTGGGTTCAGCATTCGGGCTCGGGTCAGGCCGGGCTGGGTCAGACACACTCGAACACTCTAAATGCCTTGTGTTATATTTGTGTTAGTGAAACAACAGAAAGCGCAGATCTTTTGAAGTGTACTTCCTACTCTGCTTGGTATTTCAACTTCCTGTGTACTATTCAATAAACAGCTTTTTGTGTACATTGTAGCAGAACTCAGCCCCAGGGACATAATTATCCAGTTAGCCCTTTCTTGCCCTTTCCTGATTCTAGGGGTGTTAAAGGTCTTTGCCATTTTAATCTTAATGAAATATTTACAATGTAATCAGTTGCTGCACTGTTGTGTAATAAGATGTTTTTAATGAGTTCTATTTTTCATTGACACAAATTTAACCTTTTTATGTTTTGGTTTATTTCTTGGTTTTCCTTCGTGCTTTGTATTCTTGGTGACAAAAGCAGTTGAACAGCTTCAATCTGCATTAATAGCAACTTCACCCTTTTCTTTAATTGCACAGTTTGCAAATGAATTGACTGCATCCCGTTAGGGGTTGGCAAGACTTCTTGTGCCTGCCTCAAAACGTATTGTATTGAATAAAGATTGTAAAGTAATGGAGGCTTGTAAGGTAAATAAAGATATTTAAAGGGGAAAGACAATGAATTATGCTCTGAATTTGGAATATATTTAATCAATTAAGTGTCAGACTTGATAAATCGCTGCTTTTAGTTAAATGTGGCCTCAGTGTTTATGGATAATTAATGAAATTATGAGGCATTTTTTTATATACAAAGCTGGGCATTAGTATTTAATAGTTGATATATAATTTTGAATATATTTTAATTTCTTTATTCATTTGACACTGCTAAATACGAAGCAGTCTAAAATCAGTTAATTTTTTTTTTGTAAAATCTGACTTAGCAGATCAAAATATTAAATCAAGGGATACATTTGAAAGATTACAGAACCAGTAATCCAGAGGCCTGGACTCAAGATCCAGTGACAGCCAGGACGTCAAGGTGGGAAACACTCTGCACTAGTCTGCAGTGAGCGATTCCATCGAAGGTAGAGCACAATCTCTTTAATATAAGAATGTATATTTTATAATAATTAATCACTCAAGACCTTACTGGTCTCTGCATCTCAGCTGCTCTCTTGATAAACTTGCAGTAAGTATTTCAATCTGTAAAGCAGGAGTCTAGGGAATGTATAATGATATTTTCTAGCCTTCGGGCAATATTTTAATCAATACAGTGTGAGACAACCTGTCTGGGCTCAACTCCATGAGTTTCTCTTTAACTAGTGACCTAACAATCACTAACTTCTATGGTAACAATCTTCAGCTCATCACCTCCGGCACGTAGCTCGAATCTTAATGTACATTGAAACAACCTTTCAAGTCCAGTTACAGTTTTTGTTGCTTATCTGCACAAGTGAAAAAGTGAAAAAGGGAAGCAAGTTGAACTGAACATTCTTGTGGTCGGTTCGGGCACGGGAAAAAAATGAAAGGACTCGGACCAGGTGGAATATGGCGCTGTCAGGCTTGGGTCAGGTTTCATTTGCAGACCTGAGCAGGCCTTTAGTTACTGCTGCAACTTTATTTTCCCACTTGACGATTTGCATATTTTGTTCATTTCAATGTTGTCGACAAGCTCTTTGAACATGGTTCCCCGGCCCTCAAGCAGGCTCAGTTTGGAAATCGATTCCGCTTTCTGGAAGGCTGAAACCAATTGATGACTTTCAACTAAAAATAGCAACACGGAAGGGGTGATTTAGGATTCGAACTCAGGACTTCTCACACGTTAATTATTTATACACCCAAAGCAAGAACCATACCCCTGGACCAACGAGCCACTGTTGGCAAAGTTTTTATTCGCTCCTGTGGAATTTCACTGGCACCCACAGCCGATCATCCATTTTTTCCGATCAAATCAACATCCTGCAAAGCTGAAATAAAAACAGAAAGTGCAGGAAATGCTCAGCACCTCGGGCAGCATCTTTGGAGAGAGAAACAGAGTTAACATTTCAGGGTTTTCACCTTTTGTTTGAGTATCTTTTCAGACTGCTTCTGTCCATCCAATCTCACTTTTTATTCTATCCACATTCAAAAGGTGGTGCAGTGGTGAGCACTGCAGTCTCACAACTCCAATGACCCAGGTTTAGTTCTGAGTACTGCTTGCGTGGAGTTTGGAAGTAGTGGTACTTTATCAAACTCATTCGTAAAATCCAAATAAACAACACCCACTGCATTCCCTTCATCAACTTTCTCAGATAGTTTGTCAAAAAATACAGTTAGATTTGTCAAGCATGAACTTCCATTTATAAATCCATGCCCACTCTCCTTAATTAACTCAAACCTCTCCAAATGACTTGATTTTTTTCCCTCACCTGTTGGTCTCGTGCTGACAGCAAGCTCACCATAGAGCATGTATTTGGCAATGTGACCGTCATTCATTTGACCCAGTCAACAGAGCCACCACTGACTCTAGACGGCAAACATGCTGCGGATCCCTGCACGCTGGTGTACTTCCGCATTCGGCACTCTGTCCTGCCAGGAGATGCCCAATATCCATCTGAGGCAGTGGAGGTGGAAGCTGTTCAGCTGCTTTTCTTGGCTTGCATAAGTTGTTGATGCTTCTCTGCTAGAAAGGAGGGTGCTGAGAACACAAGCTGAGTACACGTGGAGCTTTGTATTTATGGTCAGTTTGCCGTCGGTTTACACTTGTCTTCTCAATTTTGACATGACAGCTGCAGCATTGGCAATCCTGGTGCTGATTTCAGTATCAAGGGACAGATTGCTGGTGATTGTTGATCCAAGGTATGTGAAGCTGTTGACAACCTCCAAAGTGATGTTGTCGATATTGATGGAAGGTGGAGTCTCGACATCCTGCCGCATAATTTTCATCTTCCTGAGGCTGATCGTCAGTCCAAACTCCTTGCAGGCCAGGGAGAACCGATATACAAGCTGCTGTAAGTGAACTTCATTATGGGATGTCAGCACAGCGTCATCAGCAAACAGCAACTCACAAACTAGGAATTTATCCACTTTGGTCTTGGCGCACAGTCTTGCCAAGTTGAACAGCTTGTCGTCAGCTCTGATGTGCAGGTGCACAACCCCATCTGAGTACAGAAAGCGTACAATAGCAGCATGGAGAAGAATACACCAATTATAAAGGATGGGATAAGTAGACAGTTAGAAAATAATGATTTGATTGGGCAGAGTCAACATAGATTTATGAAAAGAAAAACAGGTTTGAAAAACCTGTTGAGTTTTTTGAGGATTTTACCTGTAGAACAGATAACGGAGAACCTGTGGATGTGTGGTATTTGCATTTTCCTTTGGTAAGGTCCCACACAGGAGGTCAGTAAACAAAGTTAGAGCATGTAGGATTGGGGATAATATACTGGTACGGATTGAGAATTGGTTAACAGACCGAAAACAGAGAGCAGGAATAACGGGTCCTTCTCAGGATGGCAGGCTGTTACTATTGGGGTACTGCAAGGATCAGTGTTGGAGCCACAGCTGTTAACAACCTATATAAATGATTTGGACGTGGGGATTAAATGTAATATTTCCAAGTTTGCAGATGACACAAAGCTCGGTGAAGTGTGAGTTGTGAGGAGGATGCAGAGAGGCTTCCAGGGGACCTGGAGCAGCTCAGTGAATGGGCAAAATCATGGAATATAATGTGAATAAGTGTGAAGTTATCCACTTTGGTAGAATAAACAGAAAGACAGAGTATTTCTTAAATGGTGAGACGTCGGGAAGTGTTGATGTCCAAAGGGACCTGGGTGTCCTTGTTCCTGAGACACTAAAAACTCTTGTGCAGGTGCAGCAATCAATTAGGAAAGCAAATGGTATGTTGGCCTTCACACGAGGGGTCATGAGTACAGGAGTAAAGATGTCTTGCTGCAATTGTATAGAGCCTTGGTGAAACCGCGCTGGAGTATTGTGTATAGTATGGTTTCCTCATCTCAGGAAGGATATACTTGCCATAGAGGGAGTGAAACAGAGGGTCACCAGACTAATCCCTGGGATGGTGGGATTGTCTAATGAGGAAACTGGGCCTGTATTCCTTAAACTTTCGAAGAATGAGAGGTGATCTCATTGAAACTGATAAAATTCTTACAGGGTGTGACAGTGTAGATGTAGACAGGATGTTTGCCCTGGTTGGTGAGTCTCAAACCAGGGGACATAGTCTCAGAATAAGGAGTAGGCAATTTAAAACTGAGATAGGGTTGAATTTCTACACTCAGACGGTGGTGAATCATTGGAGTTCTGTACCCCAGAGAGCTGTGGCAGCTCAATCATTGAGCATGTTCAAGACAGAAATTGATAGAAATCTTGATACTCATGACATCAAGGGATATGGGGATAGCAGGGGAAAGGGGCATTGAGCTGGATAATCAGCCATGATCTAATTGAATGGTAGAGCAGGCTCAACGGGCTGAATGGCCTCCTCCTATGTTCCTCTGTTCCAAAGAGAGTTGGCGCCAGCGCGCAGCCCTGCTTTACCCCACTGCTGTTGGTGAAAGTGTCTGATGTTGCTCCCTTGTAACTGATGGAACTGTGCATGTTCTCGGAGAAAGAAGAAATGATGCCCAAGTGTTCAGGAGGGCAGGCAATGTTCCATCGCAGTTTGAAGAGTCCGTCTCTGCTAACAAGATCAAAGGCCTTGGTGATGTCGACCAGCACATGTATGCCTCTGTGGTGCAATGGATAGCGCGTTGGACTTCTGAATAATGATCAAAAAATTATTCAAAAGTTGTAGGTTCAAATCCCACCACAGTCAGATTTTGGACCAGAGACAGAGGAACACGACGGAACAGAGAGTTCAGAATGCGTCAAAAGCACAGACTCTGAGAGAGAGCAAGAGAAAGAACAGCACAGCAGGAGTGACATCACAATGGAGAGTGAGAGCAGGGAAACAGAGAGCTGCTGGGGTGAGTTTACAGGATTTGGTTCTTGCTTCGGTGCAGTGGAAGGAGCTGTTTGGTGAGGATCTGGTAAGCTGTGACATCACAGGCAGGCAGGTAGTTGATTGGTTTGGAAGAAGCTACCTGTTTGATGAGTATCTGGTAAGTGATTAAGGTCCATTTTAGTCCTAACGTTTAAAATAGTAAACAAACTAGTAGTAAGCTTAATAAAATATACAGTAAAATAAATAATTGAATAAAATATTTAAGTATTTAATTGAAACACGTTAAGGATGACAGGACAGGTGATGTGTCACAGCTGCAGCATGTGGGAGTTCCTGGATGCCAGTGTGATCCAGGGCAAACACGGCTGCAGTAAGTGTTTGCGGCTCAAAGAGGGAGAAAAAAGGAATGTAGTGGTAGTAGGGGACAGTATAGTAAGGTGGATTGACTCTGTTCTCTGCAGCAAAGAGCAAGCGTCCAGACGGCTGTGTTGCCTGCCGGTGTTAGGATTAAGGACATCTGCTCAGGGCTGGAGTGAAACATACAATGGGAGGGGGAGGATCCAGTCATCGTGGTCCATGTCGGTACCAACGACATAGGCAGGACAAGGATAGAGGTTCTGCAAAGTCTTTATGAGGAACTAGGCACCACATTAAGAAGCAGAACCTCAAAGGTAATCATCTCTGGATTATTACCTGAGCCATGTGCAAATTGGCAGAGGACAAACAAGATTAGAGAAATTTATGCACAGTTCAAAGACTGGTGTGGTAGTAGTGGGTTCTGGTTCGTGGGGCATTGGCACCAGTACTGGGGAAAGAGGTGGCTGTACCGTTGGGATGGTCTGCAGCTGAACCGTGCTGGGACCGGTTTTCTCGCGAACCACATAACTAGGGAAATAGAGACAGTTTTAAACTGAATAGTGGGGGCAAGTAATCAAATTTGGGAAGATATGGTGAATCAAGGAGTTCAAGGTGAAACAAGGCAAGAGAGAAAGGTATAAATATGGGAAATGATAAAGAGACTGTGACAGGAAGGGACAGAATGTACAAATCAAAGAGTAAATAAACAAATAAGGCGAGAGGTGACAAAAATAATAAAAGGACAAAACTAAATGCTCTGTATCTGAATGCATGGAGCATTCAAAACAAAACAAATGAACTGACAGCACAAATATAATAAATAAGTACGATCTGATAGTCATTACAGAGACATGGGATGTGAATATTGGAGGTTACATGGCATTTTGGAAGGACAGGAAGCTAGGAAAAGGTGGCGGGGTAGCTCTGTTAATTAATGATGGTATTAGCGCAATAGAGAGGGATGACCTGAGTTCTGGAGATCACGATGTCGAAGCAGTTTGGGCAGAGATGAGAAATCATAAAGGCAAGAAGTCACTTGTGGGAGCGGTGCACAGGCCACCTAACATTAACCATATTGTAGGATGGGGTATAAAGGAAGAAATAGTGGCAGCTTGTCAGAAAGGTACAGCGATAATTATGGGGGGCTTTAATCGACATATAGACTGGAAAATTCAGATGGGCAGAGGTAGCCTAGATGAGGAGTACATAGAATGTTTTGGGGATAATTTCTTGGAACAATACATTCTGGAGCCAACCAGAGAGCAGGCTATACTAGACTTGGCATTGTGCAACGAGATAGGATTAATTAGTGATCTCATAGTTAAGGTGCCTCTAGGTAGTAGCAATCATAATATGATTGAATTTTACGTTCAGTTTGAGGGAGAGAAGAGTGGGTCACAGACTACTATTTTAAACATAAATAAGGGCCTTTTGGCTAAGATCAAGTGTAGTATCTGTTCTTATCAGTGCTTATTTGGAAGAGAAGAAACCATGATCAGTGGCTTTTGATCCTGGGTAAGCTTTGAGTAAAATGGCTATAACCAATCTTTGCGCTTCAGGCCAGGGAGTGCGGAACACCGTTCGGGTGGTGGTGAAGGACAAGGAAGGAGATGCACTGGTCGATCGCACCTTCTTCATCAAGAAAATTCTCATCGATTGCTGTTTATTTCAAGCTTCGGACATCTTCTGCCTGCAGGATTTCCCCAGCAGTGGGTATTTCGACGTGACGTTCAAGAATGTGGCGGGATGCATCAAGTTCCTGAAGGCGTTCAAGGAGCCGCTGTCGATCCTCACAGTGGAGGCACTCTTCACAACGTGACCGGGTGGTGACGATTCACCTCTACAACCCCCATGTTCCGGTGGTGGATGTACTCACCTTTCTCGCCAGCTACGTCGAGGTGGCCGGCAGCAGCACTGATGTCAAGGAACCCTTTGGGATTTGGACCAGCAAGCGGCAGGTCAAGGTGACATTGAAGGTCGATGCCAGTGGAGCCATCTTCCATCCTCCCTCCAGCTTCGCTTTCGGGGGAAGTCGAGGCTTCTTGGTCTACGCTGGGCAGCCCAGATTTTGCTGCACCTGTGGTAAATATGGTCACGTGGCAGCTAACTGCAGCACGGTTGTTTGTAAGAACTGCGAGGAGGAAGGCCATCAGACCAAAGACTGTAAGCAGACTAAGTGTTGCAACTTGTGCGGTGCGGCAGGCCATCTCTACAAAACCTGCCCCAAACGCTGCCTCAGTTATGCTCAGGCGGCAAGGTCCAAGGAACGGCCGGGAGAAGATTCAACGAAGGCGTCCGGTGCTGGAAAGGAGACAAGCAACCTTTTCTGCAGTGAGGAACTTCTACCTGAGAAGGAGAAGAAAGTGGAGGCAGCTGAAACCAGCGACCCAGCACCTACCCTGCACCTGGAAACCCCTCCTCCACAGACAGAATCAATGGAGGAGGAGGCAGCAGATGGACAAACCGGTCAGTGGCAAGTGGTACAAAGGAAAAACACAAAAAAGACCTCCAAAAGCGGAACAGGCCACCACACAAACCAATGGCAAGAGGAGACTACCATCTGAGACAGACTACAACAGCTCCTCTTCACTGGATTAGGAAGTGCTGGAATGACGGCCCCTTCAAAAGAAGCGGCAGATCTCCAAGGAGCTGGAAGATAAAGCCCCCCAGCCCCCGGACACAGGAGGCTGTGATGGGCCTGGCGAGCCCCAACCCCAAAGCGCCAAACCTAACGACATGGCCAGCGCATCCCAGCTCCGGGACACCGGGAGCAAAGACACGTCTGGCGCACCTCAGCTCCGGGACACCGGGAGCAAAGACACGTCTGGCGCAACTCAGCTCCGGGAAGCCGGGAGCAGTGATGTTTTCGAGGAGGAACAAAGGGGAACAGCAGAGAACAAACCAATACTTGCTACCGACAAGACCATCCCCCCCACCCGATGTCACCCCAGCGGAACAAATGTGAAACAGCTTGCGCACACTATGGGTATGCAGGAATATCCCGAAGGACTGGGACTAACAAGGACAAATGGTATGGAAAGCAACAACCAACTTTTAAAAAATGGGTATAAGAATTGCTTCCATTAACATGCACAGCATTAAATCCACAGCGCGATGTGTTTCAACCTAATATTACCTTGCCAAGGTCAAAGCCAACCTACTGTTTCTGCACGAGTGTGGAATACCACACCTCAGCACCTACAGACAGTGTCGCGATGGTGGTCCCACGGGCCATCGATCTGGTCAGGGGGTAATGATTGCCATTCCTCCGGCCTGGGTATTCTGCTGCGGGGAGGTAAATTCACCATCTCCGAAGTTAAGGAGGTGGTGGGCGGCCGCCTCCTCGTAGCAGATGTAATCTACAACAACGCTCCGCTCCGGGTGATCAACGTGAACGCCCCGGTACAATGCAGCGAGCAGCTGACCGTCTTCCAGCAGCGCCCACTACTGCTGGCGACATCCATGCCGGTCATCCTAGGCGGTGACTTCAACTGCAGCATTGATGCAGCTGGACGATCCGGCAGAGACGACAGCAAACTGGACGCCAAGTCCAGATTCCTAATAGAAACAGTTAAAGATGCCAAACTGCACGACGTCTTCAGCAAACCTGCAGACGGAGCGCAGCATAGATACACCTGGTCAAGATCGGACCGGTCTGCCCGTTCCAGCATTGACTTCCTGTTTGTGTCCCGCACTGTCATGGTCGGATCCACCGACGTCAAGCCGGTGTTCTTCTCCAAGCATTGCCTCTTACTGGCTGACTTTCACTTACAGGATGACCAGCGGGTTGGCAGAGGGACGTGGAATCTCAAAGCTACACTGCTAACCCCAGAGAACGTTGAGGAACTCAAAAGGGATTACAAAGGTTGGAGGACCGTGAAACCCCTCCTGAGTCTCCAGTTCACTGGTGGGAAGCGATCAAGGAGTACATCAAGAGGTTCTTCATCCATAAAGGTGTTCAGAGGGTGAGAGAGAGAGAGAAGAAAATGTCCCGACTCCAGAAAAGTATGCAAAATCTGCTCCGGCTGCAGTCAATGGGGGTCGAGGTCAAGGAGGACCTCCAAGAGGTGAAGAGCCAGCAGGCCTCGCTCTTTGCCAAGGAGGCCTCCAAGATCATCTTCCGGTCCAGAGTCCGCTCCATTGAGCAGGATGAGATGTGCCCGTGTTACTTCTTCCAAAAGGTACACAGAGAGAGCTCTGTGATCAGCAGCCTGAAGGAAGAAGATGGCTCTGTGACGGCTACGCAGTCCGACATACTAAGTATCAGCAAATCCTTTTATGCTGGGCTGTATGACGCGAAGCCCACAGACAGCAGAGCCTCCCAGTCCTTCCTGTCATCTAACACAGAAGTCTTAGATAACAGCAGGAGGGCGAGACGAGACAAGCCGCAAACTCTGGACGAGCTGACAAAGGCCGCCGAGTCCTTCGAGACAAGTAAAACTCCCAGAAGCGACGGCTACCAGTTGAGTTGTATTCGGCCCTGTGGGACTGGGTCGGCCCAGACCTGCTGGAAGTATACGAGAGTATGCTCCTGGCCGGGAGCATGTCAGACTCCATGAGGAAAGGCATCATCACCCTCATCTACAAGCAGAAGGGGGAGAGGGCAGAAATGAGAAATTGGCGGCCCATCTCACTGCTTAATGTTGACTACAAGATTATGTACAAAGTCATAGCCAGTCGATTCAAGTCTGCTCTGGAGTTGGTGATCCACCCTGATCAGACCTGTACTGTACCCGGCAGGAAGATCTCTGATAGTCAAGCGCTACTCAGGGATACGATCGCCTATGTACGGGACAGGAGGGTGGACACCTGCCTCATCAGCCTGGACCAGGAGAAGGCTTTTGACAGGATATTGCACACATACATGATGGACGTGCTTTCCAAAATGGTGTTTGGGGAGGGAATCTGCAATTGGATCAAACTGCTCTCCACAAACATCAGTAGCGCAGTTTCAATCAATGGGTGGGAATTGGAAAGTTTCCCGATCCAATCTGGAGTCAGACAGGGCTGTCCTCTATTCCCGGTCTTGTTTGTTTGCTGTATTGAACACTTTGCTGAGTCTATTAGGATGGATGCGAGCATAAGAGGGGTGACAATCCCAGGCAGTGGATGCACTCGGGGTAAAACCTCCCTGTACATGGATGACGTCGCCGTCTTCTGCTCTGATCCGCTGTCCATGCGCAGACTGATGAGCATCTGCGACCAGTTCGAACTGGCCTCGGGAGCCAAAGTTAACCACGGCAAGAGCGAGGCCATGTTCTTTGGGAACTGGGCAGACCGATCCTTTATCCCCTTCACCGTTAGGTCAGACTACCTGAAGGTGCTGGGGATATGGTTCGGAAGGGCCAGGGTATGCACAAAAACATGGGAGGAGCGAGTAGCCAGGGTACAACACCAGCTGAGAATGTGGGGGCAGCAACTCTCTCCATTATGGGTAAGAACCTGGTCATCAGGTGCGAGGCACTCACGTTGTTGTTACACGTGGTGCAGGTCTGGCCCATACCCCACTCCTGCGCTGTGGCAGTCACCAAGCCATGTTCCGCTTCATCTGGGGATCTAAAATGGACCGTGTCTGGAGGGACATGATGTTCAAACCTCTGGATAAGATTGGGAAAAATGTACCCAACGTGGCCCTCATCCTGATGACCACCTTCGTGTGCGGCTGCATCAAGCTGTGTGTAGACCTCCAGTACGCAAACTCCAAGTGTCACGACGTGCTGAGATTTTATCTGTCCCCGGTGTTGCGAAGGATGGGCCTGGTCACACTGCCGCAGAACGCTCCATCCTGTTGGACTGTGCCCAACCACCTATCCTTCGTGGAGCAGTTTCTGCGGGATAACACCTTGGACCACCGATCCATCAGGCAGTGGTCCTCAAGGCCCTCCGGGAAAATGAGACGGTGGATCCTGTCGGATGGTTCCTCGAGCAGACTGCCAAAGTCATTTGGCGGACTGTGCCCAGGGACGCACACCGAGATAAACATCAACTGCTGCTGGAGGACTATCAATTCGGTGAAAGACGCCCTTTGGTCAACCCGAAACATTCTGGTCTTCCAGCGCAAAGAGTTGTCCACGACTGAATGTTGCAGAATGGCACATTCCAAGGTCCAGAACTACGTGCTGAGGGATCCACTAAAGCTTGGGGCAGCCGCAGGAAAGGCTCAATGGGGAAAGACCTCAGTGTAAGGTCCCCCCACCAAGCTGAACCGAGGGGCTAGATCCATGTGAAACCCCTTGAACTGTATCGGGAAAATGTTTTTTCCTGTAAAATGTAAAAATGTATCTGGCGCGACAAATGTGAAATGGAAGGGTTGTGAGGCAACTCATGATTGTATTGAAGCAAACGGACCTCCTTTCCACTGTTTGTAATTTCTGACTTGGTGCTGTTTGAAACTGGTGATGTATTTTTTACAGATTTTTATGAATAAAGTATATTTTGGAAATAAAAAAAAGTTCAGAGAAGTTTCACTTCAGAGAAGGCTGATTCCTTGGATGAGGGGTCTGTCTTATGAGGAAAGGTTGAGCATGTTGGGCCTGTACTCATTGGAGTTTAGAAGAATGAGAGGTGATCTTATTAAAACATATAAGATCCTGAAGGGGCTTGACAGGGTACATGCTGAGAGAGTGTTTCCTCTCATGGGGGAATGTAGAAATAGCGGACACAGTTTCATATTAAGGTGATTCCAGTTGAAGATGGTGATGAGGAGGAATTTCTTCTCTCAGAAGGTCATTAGCGTTTGGAATTCTCTTTCCCAGCGAGCAGTGGAGGCTGGGTCAATGAATATATTCAAGGCTGAGTTGGACAGATTTTTGATTGACAAGAGAACCAAGGGTTATTGGGGGGCAGGAAAGTGGAGTAAAGACCACGATAAGATCAGCCATGATTTTTTTGAATGGCGGAGCAGGCTCAAGGGGCTGAATGGCCTTCTGCTGTTCCTACTTCTTATGTTCTTATACCTACACAGACAGTCCTTTTTCACAGCTAATCTAAAACAAATGATATTTTAATGACTCTTTCACACAATCCTTTCCGACTGAAACATACTTCATTCACCCGACTTCATTCTCCAAACCTAGATCCAGTACCATCTCCTTCCCCATTGGATTGAAGACATACTGATTCAGAAAGTTCTCTTACACACATTCCAGGAATTCTTCTCCCTCTTTGCCCTTCACACAGTTATTTTCCCAGCCTGTATTCGGATAATTGAAATCCCCATTAGCATTACTCAGAGGTTCTTGCATCTTGCGACAATTTGCCTGCAAATTTGCTCCTCTGTCCACTTCCTACTATTTAGTGGCCTGGATATACACTGAACAGTGGAATAACTCCTCTGTTGATGCATTATTCTAAACAAATAGATTCTACCTTTCAACCCTCAAGTACATTTTCTCTTCCTAGTGCTCTAACAGTATCTTTGATCAATACAGCTGCACCCACACAATCCTCTGCCTATTTTTCTTCTCTATCTTTCTTGAATACATCACAGTGAGGAATATTAAGTTCCCATTCCTCCCCTTGTTTGATCCATGTCTCCGTTATTGCCACTGGATCACAATCCCATGTGGCTGCTTGTACCTGCAGCTCACCAATTCTATTTACCATGCTGCAAGTATTTACAAACATGCACTCTAAACCTATCTCAGTCTGCCTTGCATTTCTCTCTTGTTTGAGTCTTGTGTTTCTGAACTATTCTTTATTCTAATGCTGTTTGTTTCTCTCAGTCCTCGGTGCACCTTGTATTTATTCTCTAATGCTTCATCCTTGTGCCCCTCCCCCAGCCAAATTAGTATAAATCCTTTCACAAAGCATTAGTTAAAGTGACAGCGAGGACATTTGTCCTGTCCATTTTGTGCAGGTCACATCAACACCAGACGTGGTGACAATGTTCCTGGAAGCTGTAGCCCTGCCTCATCCACCATTTCTCCAGCCATGCATTAACCTGCATTATCCTAGTATTCCTATACTCACTAATACACATGGGAGTAATTCAAATATTATAACCTTTGTGGTCTTGCTCTTTAACTTCCTTCCCAGCTCCTAAAACTCTGATTGTAGGATCTCAACCCTTTTCTTACCTATGTCATTGGTTCCAAAATAGACCACGACTTCTGACTGTTCTTCTTCCCCATTGAACATGTTTTGAAGCCTGAAAACTGATTTCAGAATCTCACACTTGGTCCCACTGCCAAGCGGCCGGTGGGGGGGAGGTGGGGAGGTGAGCGGGGTGGGGGGGGGGGGAAGCTGCACCGAGGTCCCCCCACTGCTGGTAATATGCGGCGGGTCTTTCCCGAAGTCGGGGGTCGAGGTGGGACTCTTCCCGCAGAATTTTATGGCCCCCTCCTGCCGTGACCCATGACAACGAGAGGCTGGTAAAATTCAGCCCAATATGTTCAGCAACAATGGCGGTTCTTGCTGCCCTCTTCTGGTCATTGGCTGATTTACATGCAAAGTTTCTGCAAAATGAATGTGACGTGGATATATTGCCAGGACAGGGGAGGATCACCTTGAGATTTTTTTAGGGAAAAGCAGAGCAGTTGGACTAATTGGAGAACACAGCCAAAGATACAGCACTGGCATGATGGGCCAAATGGTCTTTGTTCACTATTCTGTGACTCGATGAACATTTCCCATCCTAATTTCACATTTTCTGCAACTGCAGCATTTGGCTTTGTGAAGGTCTGATGTGTAGACTTTTCCCAGAACTGCAAATAGTACCTTGTGACAATATAAACTGTCAGTGTGTGAATGTGGGTGTCACATTTCTATACAAAATGAGAGCTGAAGTTATGACGGTGTCAGTTGTAAATGTATTTTCATTATGTTTCTAATCTGTAATATGTTATACATATCTATGATTGAAACTGTGCTCCTGTAAATGGTGAGTTTTATTAATCATTCATTGGATGTGGACATCGTTTACAAGGCCAACATTTACTGCCCATCCTGACTTGCCCTTGAGATGCTGGTGCTGAACCGGCTTCCTGAACAGCTGCAGCCCGTGTGGATTTGCAGTTTTTCTTGTAGTTGTTCATTTGAAACAGATGAACGGTATGCTCGGGCATTTCAGAGAGCAGTAAAGAGTTAACTACATTGCTGTGAGTTTGAAGTCACACATGGGCCAGACCAGGTGAGGAGAACAGATTTCCTGTCCTAAGAACATTAGTGATCCAATACTCCAGTTGTTTCATTCTCACCATTACTGATACAAGCTATTTATTGCTGATTTATTTCATTAACTGAACTTAAATTCTGCAACTGTGGTGATGGGATTTGAAAGCACTGTCACCAGATTACTGATGGGATTTGAAATCACTGTCACCAGATTACTGATGGGATTTGAAATCACTGTCACCAGATTATTGCTGGAATTTGAAATCACTGTCACCAGATTACTGATGGGATTTGAAATCACTGTCACCAGATTATTGCTGGGATTTGAAATCACTGTCACCAGATTACTGATGGGATTTCAAATCACTGTCACCAGATTATTGCTGGGATTTGAAATCACTGTCACCAGATTATTGCTGGGATTTGAAATCACTGTCACCAGATTATTAGTCCAGGCCTCTGGATTACTGGTGCAGTAAATATAACCACTATTTTACTGTAGCCGGGGGTGCATCAATGGGCTCATTATGAATAAATGTGTGTATCTGTGTGTGTGGTTTTGGAATATATTTGTGTGTATCTTTGTGTATAAATGTACTTCGGTGTTATTAATAAATAAAACTGAAATAAATAAACAAATAATTTTTTTTGAGCAAGACAATTCAACCTGAATAAATAACAGATTCGTGCAAATAAGCATGTAAGCACTATTTAACATAAGGAATCAAAAATGTTCGAGTTTAACATGGATGAAAGGAAGAGCAAATGTAACAGGGCTTTAAGGTGATAAACTCATAGAATCAGTGACTGGTTGCAGCACAGAAGGAGGCCATTCAGCCTATCGTGTCAATGCTAGCTCACTGCAACAGCAACTCACCTAGTCCCACTCCCCTGCCTTTTCCACATTGCCCTGCACATTTTTCTCCTCAGATAATTATCCAATTCTCTTTTGAAGGCATCGATTGAACCTGCCTCCGCCGCACTCTCAGGCAGTGCATTCCAGATCCTAACCACTCGCTGCTTAAAATAGTTTTTCCTCATGTTGCCATTGATTCTTTAGCCAATCATCTTAAATCGGTGCCCTTTGGTTGTTGATCCTTCCAGCAATGGGAACGGTTTCTCCCTATCTACTCTGTACAGACACAAGAACACAAGAACATCAGTAGTATGACAAATGGTCCATTTTCCTGCTGATTTTTCGATTGCCTCACCTCAATAACCACAATAACAATCATCTCCTTGGGTTTCAGGGTTTATTGAATGAACTTGCAGTCCTGACACAGTGTGAATCCACAGAAGTCATCGATAAGGTCCATCTACTGCCCCGTGACATGGTGTAGCTAGCTCTATTCTGTCAATGAAAGTAATTCGCATTGGCATTACATACTATATTGCTTGCTTGCTAGCTAATGCATTTTGCTGCTCTCCATTGATGTTTGTATGCTACTTTATTTATAGGAAGAAATATGTTTTAAATCAGACTGTGTTTTGAAGGCATCAGATTGGCTATACAATTTATATACAGATTAATTGCCCCCATGTCCGTGGCTGAGTCAATAATTTTGTACAAATGTCCATGGTGCAACATCAACATGTCAGTGCCTATCCCTGCACAGATAAGAGGGGCTCTCTCTTCATTTAGGGCGGGGGGAGGGGGAATGGCTTTCCCAGAAGACATAAATCTCAAAGAACACATGCATTTGGAGTTTTGACTGAACTGAACTGCACAGAATATTGTGAGATAACAATCCAGTTCCTTTTCCCACTCTCTTGGGGCTTGAGGAAAAAATGTTCTTTAAAACAAAGAAAGAAATGCACTGGACACATTCAACTGGAGAAACGGGATCAAAATTATTTGCAGCTGTTTGTTGTTCCACCTCCCCTAAAGGTTTAATGGGTGCACGTGGCGTGGCAATGGAATGATGGAAACTCGGAAACCCCAAGGTAGATTTGCCCAGATTTGTGCTGAGCTGACGTACCACATTTAGTCTCAGTGTCCTTAGTTTAAGAATGGGAAAACGTAGCCAGGATTCCTCCTCCTAATAGCAATTCAGTGACTTGATGTCAATGACACAGGTATGGACCTGAGGCAAGGGAGAGATTAAGCTCAACTTGTGATGTGCTCCACAGTCAAGCAGCCTGTCAACAATGGCTCTCTCAGCTCACACATGAAGAATGTTCTAGAGGGCTGACCGAACCCATGGATCATAATCCCAGTGAGGACTCAACAACCAGAGGAGGAGAAAAAGATAAAAAAACAGTGAGTGGATAAAATAATTGAAATGCTGTTTGTAAAGTTATATATAATGCAATAGTTCATGCTGCAACAAAACAACATGATGTGGATTTGAACCCGTAAGTGCCCAGCAGTAATATTCTCCATCTACAGACTAGGAGGCTCCTCAGTGAAAGTGAAATTGGAGTATCAGCCTAGGACATGAAGGCGAGTGCCAGTTATTTTAGCAAACCAAGACACACAGGTTCAACTGGTAGAAAGCAAAATTAGGACTGATGTCGGGTGTTCCGTACACAAATAGTGATCGCCGTGTGGAAAAGACTTCCAGATAGGGCAGTGAAGATAAAAAAGCTTGGCAACATTGAGGAAACAGTTGGAGAGTGTGGGAGTGAGGGATGCAGTTCTTTCTGCATCAATGAGCTGGCTGCGAGGTTTGCTAGTGTCACTCGGGAGGGTTTACACTAGTGTGGCATGGGGGTGGGAACCAGAGCAGTAGGACAGCAAGTGAAATAAATGATGAGGAACTAGTATATAAGGCCAGGAAGGCTGAGAGGAAGAGCAGGCAGGGAGATGTTGCGGAGAACAGCGGGACTGGTGGTCTGAAGTGCATTTGTTTCAATGCCAGAAGTATAACAGAAGGCAGATGAACTTAGACCTTGGATTTGTACTTGGAACGATGATGTTGTTGCTTTTACAGAGACTTGGTTGAGGGAAGGACAGGATTGGCAGCTAAATGTTCCATGATTTAGAAGCTTCAGGCGGGATCGAGGGGAATGTATAAGGGGTGGGGGAGTTGCATTACATTAAGGAGAATATCACAGCTTAACTGCGGGAGGACACCTCGGAGGGGTCATGCAGCGAGGCAATATGGGTGGAGCTCAGGAATAGGAAGGGTGCAGTCACGATGTTGGGGGTTTACGACAGGCCTCCCAACAGCCAGCAGATATGTAGACAGATTTTGGAAAGATGTAAAGATAACAGGGTTGTCGTGGTGGGTGATTTTAACTTCCCCTATATTGACTGGGACTCACTTAGTGTTAGGGGTTTGGATGGGGCAGAATTTGTAAGGAGCATCCAGGAGGGCTTCTTGAAACAATATGTAGATAGTCCAACTAGGGATGGGGCCGTACTGGACCTGGTATTGGGGAATGTGCCCGGACAGGTGATCAAAGTTTCAGTAGGGGCCCATTTCGGGAACAGTGACCATAATTCCATAAGTTTTAAGGTACTTATGGATAAGAATAAGAGTAGTCCTCGGGTGAAGGTGCTAAATTGAGGGAAGGCTAATTATAACAATGTTAGGCAAGAACTGAAGAATTTAGATTGGGGGCGGCTGTTTGAGGGTAAATCAACATCTGACATGTGGGAGTCTTTCAAACGTCAGTTGATTAGAATCCAGGACCAGCATGTTCCTGTGAGGAAGAAGGATAAGTTTGGCAAGTTTCGGGAACCTTGGATAACACGGGATATTGTGAGCCTCGTCAAAAAGAAAAAGGAAGCATTTGTAAGGGCTGGAAGGCAAGGAACAGACGAATCCCTTGAGGAATAAAAAGACAGTAGGAAGGAACTTAAGCAAGGAGTCAGGAGGGCTAAAAGGGGTTATGAGAAGTCATTGGCAAACAGGATTAAGGAAAATCCCAAGGCTTTTTACACGTATATAAAGAGCAAGAGGGTAACCAGGGAAAGGGTTGGCCCACTCAAGGACAGAGAAGGGAATCTATGTGTGGAGCCAGAGGAAATGGGCGAGGTACTAAATGGGTACGTTGCATCACTATTCACCAAGGAGAAGGACTTGGTGGATGATGAGCCGAGGGAAGGGAGTGTAGATAGTCTCAGTCATCTCATTATCAAAAAGGAGGAAGTGTTGGGTGTCTTGCAAAGCATTAAGGTAGATAATTCCCCAGGGCCTGATGGGATCTATCCCAGAATACTGAGGGAGGCAAGGGAAGAAATTGCTGGGGCCTTGACAGAAATCTTTGCATCCTCATTGGCTACAGGTGAGGTCCCAGAGGACTGGAGAATAGCCAATGTTGTTCCTTTGTTTAAGAAGGGTAGCAAGGACAATCCAGGAAATTATAGGCCGGTGAGCCTTACGTCAGTGGTAAGGAAATTATTAGAGAGGATTCTTCGGGACAGGATTTATTCCCATTTGGAAACAAACGGACTTATTAGCGAGAGGCAGCATGGTTTTGTGAAGGGGAGGCCGTGTCTCACTAATTTGATTGAGTTTTTTGAGGAAGTGACAAAGATGATTGATGAAGGAAGGGCAGTGGATGTTATTTATATGGACTTCAGTAAAGCCTTTGACAAGGTCCCTCATGGCAGACAGATACAACAGGTGAAGTCACACGGGATCAGAGGGGAGCTGGAAAGATGGATACAGAACTGCTCGGTCATAGAAGACAGAGGGTAGCAGTGGAAGGGTGCTTTTCTGAATGAAGGGCTGTGACTAGTGGTGTTCCACAGGGATCAGTGCTGGGACCTTTGCTGTTTGCAGTATATATAAATGATTTGGAGGAAAATGTAGCTGGTCTGGTTAGTAAGTTTGCAGACGACACAAAGATTGGTGGAGCTGCGGACAGTGATGAGGATTGTCAGAGGATACAGCAGGATATAGATCGGTTGGAGACTTGGGCGGAGAAAATGCAGATGGAGTTTAATTCGGACAAATGTGAGGTAATGCATTTTGGAAGGTCTAATGCAGGTGGGAAGTATACAGTAAATGGCAGAACCCTTAGGAGTATTGACAGGCAGAGAGATCTGGGCGTACAGGTCAACAGGTCACTGAAAGTGGCAACGCAAGTGGATAAGGTAGTCAAGAAGGCATACGGCATGCTTGCCTTCATCGGTTGGGGCACAGAGTACAAAAATAGGCAAGTCATGCTGCAGCTGTACAGAACTTTAGTTAGGCCACAGAATATTGCATGCAATTCTGGTCACCACACTACTAGAAGGATGTGGAGCCTTTGGAGAGGGTACAGTAGAGGTTTATCAGGATGATGCCTGGTCTGGAGGGCATTAGCTATGAGGAGAGGTTGGATAAACTCGGAGTGTTTTCACTGGAACGACGGAGGTGGAGGGGCGACATGATAGAGGTTTACAAAGTTATAAACGGCATGGACAGAGTGGATAGTCAGAAGCTTTTTCCCAGGGTGGAAGAGTCAGTTACTAGGGGACATAGGTTTAAGATGAGAGGGGCAAAGTTTAGAGGGGATGTGCGAGGGTGGTGAGTGCCTGGAACTTGCTGCCAGGGGAGGTGGTGGAAGCAGGTACCATAGAGACGTTTAAGAGGCATCTTGACAAATACATGAATAGGATGGGAATAGAGGGATATGGGCCCCGGAAGTGCAGAAGGTTTTAGTTTAGCCAGGCATCAAGATCGGCGCAGGCTTGGAGGGCCGAATGGCCTGTTCCTGTGCTGTACTGTTCTTTGTTCTTTGTTCCTGTGAATAGGCCAGATGGCATTCCTCAGAATCCCAATGTTTATAACCTGTAAGGCTGAATAGCTACATGTCTGGGGATAGGTTATCTGTTTTCTTTGTAGTCTGAGTGAAGTGGCTTGCATTGGCAAAACAACCAATGGAAAAGGGATAACTCACCTACATGAGACTCCCTCTCATGCAGAGTGACAAGGTTACGATAAGCACGGTGAGGACACAGAACTGCGAGCTCAAGGTACAGCTAACAGATCTCCAAAATAGATTTGTCAAACCTGTATGTATTTTACATCACCTCTTTGTAAAACCCTAGATCTTATTCACAAATGTGTTGCTGAATCTATTTCACTAATCCTCACATCAACTGGAGCCATTATGAAGTCCTTGTGGTCAAAATCCTGAAGTTTATCATTTTGGGTGTATTTTGACTGCATTTTCGATCAGTGTGAAGTGGTTTCAGCTTTGCACTGACACTTTTATTGTGTTCGTTCAGAGGTAATGTAAGATCCATCTTCGAAAAGGGTGACAGAACTAAGCCGAATAATTGCAGCCCAGTTAATTTAACATCTATGTTAGTTGAGTGAGTTTGTTCAAGACTGAGATTGGTAGAGTGTTGGACACGAATGGAAACAAGGGAAATGGGGATAGGGTGGGAAAAGGGTTGAGGTGGAAGATCAACCATGATCTTATTGGATGGTGGAGAGGCTCGAGGGGCCGTACAATCTACACCCGCTCCAATTTCTTATTTTCTAGGTCAATATTTAGAATCTTTAAAGATAAAATTACTAAATATCCAAGTGAGAAAATAATTAGAAGCAGAAACACTGGTATCATAAAGGAAAGTCGTGCTCGACAAAACCCTATAGAGTTCTTTCGAAGTGACAGATGATGGTGGCCGTGTGTACAGGGACATTCGGAATGCCTTGGAAAAGTTAGTAGAGAGGAGACCATTGGAGAAGATTAACACATTTGGAATTAGGGGAAGGGGATGAAATGGGATTAAAAACTGGTTCTGAGGGAGGGGAGAGTAGGAGTTAAGGGCAGTTTCTCCGTGGGGATGGAAGTGGGGAGCAGTGCCCCACACGGTTCTGTTCTAGTGCTGCTAATTTGTAGTGTGTAAGGTCACTTGTGCACTTGGCGAGGAGTGAATTATGGTGCGGGGCATGGGGAAGGTGCAAAAAGGCCATCTTTAAGAAAAGGAGTCTGGCCTCAAAGGTCGGGGCAGAAACACTTGTGACACCATGCAGTCACATTGACTACCTCGTATGCACGGGTTTGGCCTGTGTTGACAGCCTGAGCAATAAGGGAATACTTTTTTTCTGCAGAATGTAACATTTGTTTCGATTTAGGTTGAGTTGAAGAATGACGGATTTTATACAATTGAGAAACTGCATGTTTCTCTTATGGATTTTGTTGAACCCAGACTGAGCCAGAACACTTCAATAACCTGAAACGTTCTCAGCACAGTAACTTTTTATTCATGTGATTGTGTTTTTTACTCCCCAGATCTAGAAGACAGCAGCTTGACAGATGATATTGAGTCTTCAAGCACTTCACTGAGCTGCTGTGCTTCCAGCAGAGGCTCTGCAGCAAGAGCAGGCTTGCCTTCCGAAGACTGCACTACTAAACAGACCATACAACTTACCGAAGAAATCCAGAACCCACAAGCCAAACAGAACTCATCCCTGACCTTTTGTAAATGTATTCACTTTCTCTACAAGCATGAAAAAACATGAGATAATCAAGATTAGAGCCGTCCGACAATCTGATCCATTCAAGCACGGGGAATAAGATTTTTTGGGGAGTGGGAGATGGTTGTAAATAGTTAAGGATCTAAAGGCTAAATGTGTTGATGAGCAACATTGTGGTCGAACGCGAGGAATTTTGAGACCAGAGAAACCGTGGTTCTTAAAAACACCAGCGTTCATCTAGCATGACCTCTAATAATGCCTCATCAAAAAGATGACTATAATTCATAACCGAGTTCCTTTAACTTCTGTAAACAGCTGCTTTGAAACTGTTTACAAACATAATCACTTATATTGTGGATTTTTAAAAACCCAGTGTAATAAGTTCCTCTCCTTCCCAGAGATTTAAGTTATTATAATTCTCAAATGACATTAATCGGATTGTCCCAATCAGTAGCCATTTGACCTGTCTGCTTTTGTAGACTAATTACACTCTATCCTCAAGGCTCAATGGGAACTCAGTGCATTTGTGTAAAAACCAGACAGGGAATTGTGAAAATAAATTAAATCTGTGTTCTTTAAGCTGCTGAAAACAAATTGCACGTTTTAATTTAGAAATGCATTTTGTCAAGTTCTCCCAATGGTCTAGTGGTAAAGGCACTGCCGTTCACCTGACATTCAACCATATGAACTAGAGGATCTCAGGCTTGATTCCCACTCTTGGTTGAGTTAGCTAATTTCAACTAGACACGCTGTCGGGGCTGCTGCAGTTACCTTAGTCACCACTTGAGCCATGTAGGTTTGGTGCTCCGAGGTCGGAGATGATAAAGGGGGTGCAGAAGGGAACGGTGGCCTCATTCCCTGTCTCTGTTCAAGTTTTGGAGCTGGGAGATCCACCAAACACCACCAGGTTTCATCAATTTCTGTCTCCGCTGGGCAAGCTAATATTGTCACTTGCTGTCCTTCCATCCTCTTCGCAACCACTCACAATCACTCTGGTGAGCAGATTGTTGAGGTATTTGCTGTTTGCTTCTCTAATTGCAGTGTGTCAGGGGCCTGGAGAACATGACCTTTGGAGATGTTGCATGGTTTTGGAGGGTGCTGGACTCAATCATTAACCTGTTGAGGAATAAGCAGAACAAAGAGACGCTAATGCTTGAGGTGCTGTCATACATGATTCTGTTGAGAGTAAATACTAATCCACCCTTTGTCGAGACAATCCTCAGCAGAATTCAGTCACTCTTTGAGGGAAGGTGTGAGAAAGTACAGGTGGAAATGTTCCAATGTGTTGGGAAACTTGACCAAGTGGAATCTGAGGGTGAAGATCTTTCTTCTACCAACAGGTCCATTCCAAACTGGTTCACTTATTGTTGCACTTGGATGGAAAGAGTGAGGAGATCATCAGATCTTGTAGGTCAACACTGTGGATGATCTTGCCACTTACTGGATCTTCCGAGGCTTCCTCAGAGATATCTAGAGGAGCCCAATGGGAGTTACGTGTCCTTCCTCAGATACCTATCACAGCAGTTAGTTTAAGATGCTTCGAAACCTGTGGAGCTTTTATCACTTCTCCAAGGAAGACAGTCACAGTGACTGCCTGACAGTGTTGGACCTTAAGGATGTGAGAAGCCAGCTGCTCCACAATACCAGGCAGACTGGGACCAGCATATTCCACCATTGCTCTGGCAGCAGAACAACCCCTTTGTTGTATTTGCAGAGGTTCATCATCTGTTCCCATCCTCCATTTCTTTCCATGTATTCACCTCCGTCTCTATAATTGTCTGATTCAAAGGGATCTTTAGTGTCTCCACACTATTGACACACAAATCCCTACTTATAGACGTTTGAAATTTAGCTGTGAATTCGCTCTGCTGTGATTCACTCTCAGAAACAAAACCATTGATCAGTGAAAGATCAATTCCTATACCATGGATTGTGAGTTATTCTTCAATAATGAGCAGGAGCAGCTCCGAGAACACGCGTGACCTTTTCAACTTTACTCCTGCAGCAGCTGGAACGTGTCTGACCCGCCCGGTGGGTTACCTGGTGGACGAGCTGTGTAATGAACTGCTGCTGTCCCCCACCAGAATGAAACCTAAAGACACAGACCTCGATCCTCCTCCACCTCCTCCTCTTCAGAACAACAAACTGATCATTCTTTCAACATGACCTACACATTTGTAAATGTATGGATTGTAATTAAATAAATATTCTGTTGTGTTATTGTAACTATTGGTGAATCTTCAAACCCATTCAGGGAGGTAGTATTCCTGACACAGAGCAGCAGTGAGCAGGAGGAACTGGGGATAACATTGAGGAGAAATCTGTCTCTCCCCGGGGGTGACAGAAGCAGGAGGTCTCAGCTGAGGATTCCAAGAGCAAGATCTCTGAGGCCTCGGCTAGTAAAGATCAATGATTGTTGAGCATTGGTCTCACACACAGGCTGTGGAGACAGTCTCTTCTCTCCTGGTGCAGATGACGGGACAATTGGAGGAGTCCAGAACTCACACCGACAACACAATGAGGGAGGCAACACACGAAGTGAGGAAGACCCTGGGCACTGGCCGTCCGGGAGATCAATGTAGCTGCCAACCAGACATTAGGAGGAGGGTAGAAGAGCTCTGGTCACTTCTACAGTGACAACAGTTACTGCTTCCATAGCTGGCATTCTGACAACGTAGCCTTGACTGCTCAGAAACTGCAGTTTCATCATCATTGCCATAACTCCTGGTAAATCCGTGATCCAGAATTAGCCCACTGTGTGTTCACATTTAGCCATTTCTCCCCCGTCGCTCCAGTCATTTGATTCTGGTGGGTGCACTGTCACAAAATGATCAGAGTTACAGAGGCTCAGAGAGGGAAATCATGGCAGAAATCCCAGTGGTCACTTCTGGTGTGGAGTTTTGCTGTGGGGCCATGTCCCACTTCACAGTGCACAGTGGCGCAGTGGTTAGCACCGCAGCCTCACAGCTCCAGGGCCCCTATTTCGATTCCGGGTACTGCCTGTGTGGAGTTTGCAAGTTCTCCCTGTGTCTGTGTGGGTTTTCGCCGGGTGCTCCGGTTTCCTCCCACAAGCCAAAAGACTTGCAGGTTGATAAGTAAATTGGCCATTATAATAATTGTCACTAGTATAGGTAGGTGGTAGGGAAATATAGGGACAGGTGGGGATGTTTGGTAGGAATATGGGATTAGTGTAGAATGAGTATAAATGGGTGGTTGATGGTCGGCACAGACCAGCTCCCAGAAGTGGGTGGTTTTCAGAAGGAAATTCCAGCTGGTGATTTTGGGATACGGGTGCTGCGATAATAAGACTCGCCTGTTTGAAATCTGGTTTTCACATAACATTCTGATGACCATAATTTGAAATTGCATGCAGGCATGAAAACAGAAAGCTGCAGTTCATCACTCGAGTGCTGATTCGAAGCAATGTTCTTGGTGCAGTATAAGTGGGTTCCACACACACATTTCCACTGAAGGTATGAAGTGTGCTGTCTGACACACAGCAGCATGTTTCAGGATCACTCAGGGACTGAGGGAACGAAGGCACAGGTTCACAGATACAGTACTGGAGGTCCTGATCGAGGAGGTCCAAAGGAGGAGGAATGTCCTGTACTTACAGAGGAGAAGGAGTCCACCTCCCTCTCCTGTCCTTTTCTCCTGCCGCGGCAGGTGCTGCTCAGCCTGTCCTCGTGTCCTCCTCCCATTTCTCCCGCAGACCGAGCAAGATGTCAATGACCAAACGCTCCCTTTCTCCTGCTGATTCCTATAAAGTTTCCAATAAGGTGGAGTAACACAGCACTTACTCTTTATAGGTGAAATCCTCAGAGTTTTTCCCGAGTAAATGCTGACAGAGTGTTGGTGAAGTCTTGACAAAGTTTCCCAGAAAGTCTCCCAACGTGTTTCAAATGTCCTCTTCAAACCTCCAGCAGTAAGTGAACAGTAAAAGGTGATTAATCTTTAAATAGCACTTGAAATCCACAGCGATGACTTGTTTACTCCTGTCACTGTCAGGAGACGGTGTGAGTTCAACATCCAGCCACCAAAATGCTGAACTGAGCAAGATGTCGATGACTAAACACTCCCTTTGTCCTGGTGACTCTGATAGGGAGGGGTCGACCCAACTCACAATCTCACTGATTTCACACAAATCATAAACTGCAGGACTGTCTGTGAAATTAACCTCCAATGTAGCATTCAAAATAAAATATGAATTCATAATTTAATAGTTTGTTTTAAAACTCCTCTGTGGTCACTGTGATATAAAAACACTTCACTTCCTTCATGCGATGATGTGATCTTCCAAAAGGAAATTGAAACAGTCCTCGTTCAGGAGTGAGAATTCTTCTGGTCACTGGCTGCAGAGTTAAAGGTGCCAACAATAGCTTCCTCTCTTGCGGATTTCCACTGTAATCACAGTTTCATAGAACAAGGAAAGTGTTTACCAGCATATATCAGCAGTATGGAATTCTGTTGTGTATACAGGAAAGGGAGGTGGGAACAGGACAGGCACATGGGATTAGGACGACTGCTCATGTGGAGGATGATCACCAGTAATCTATCAGAGATCAGATTACACCAGAGAGACTCCAAAAGAGAAACTGGTGTTGAATTTGTGAGGCTTGCTTTGTGGAATGCTTTAGTATTTAATGAGAATGTTGAACCAGTGAAATTTTGCAGCTGTTGGATGACAGTTACCTGAATAGATATTATAATATTTATTGCAACATTAAGGTACCATGTGTACTGAGTGTAACAACGTGAGCAGCATCCAATCATACAGCTGTGAAATATCTGCAAATGTTGCTATTTATGTCGTGAGACAAATTGAAAAGTGTTTAATTTCTCTGCGATTTAAATAGACATCTAGTCACTGGACCCAGAACCCTGAAGTGGAAGAAAATCATTCTCGTTCTCGAGGGACTGCCTAAGAAGAAGAAGAAGAAGAAGAATGGAATAAAGTAACACCCTGACAGTTCATTAATTGTCTGTATGGAACCTTGCAGAATTTGGAAGACAGGCAGAAAAGTCAAAGTCACTGTCCTGGTCCCAAGTCCTCCACTCTTCCAATATTGCATATTTACATCTCTGTAAAGGAGATGGCTTTTTGGTAAAGGAGCAGAATTCCCGCTGTGTATTTGTGTGAGGTCCTGGGTTCAAATCATACATTAGCCCTCATTTCGCCAGTCACATTAGAACTTGTAAGTGAAGTATTTAATACTTTTTCCCATGCGAATTGTGAAATTTACAGTAGTCTGCTACAAAAGAGGTTGAACCTCTGTTGAAAAAGGGAGCGAAGGAAAGACCGAGTAATTACAGGCCAGTCAGACTAACCTCAGTCATGGCCCAATAACTGGAACCTATTCTGAGAGACAGAATAAACTGTCAGTTCGAAAAGCACAGGTTAATCAAGGATAGTCAGCATGGATTTTTAAGCGAAGATCTTGTTTGACCAACTTGATGGAATTTTTTGAAGAATTAACAAGCAAGATAAATGAGGGTAGTGCAGCTGACGTGTCCTACATGGATGTTATCAAGGCATTTGGCAAGGTCCCACATGGCGGACTGGTTAAATAAATAAAAACCCATGGGATCCAGGGAAATGCAGTAAGGTGGATACAAAATTAGCTCAGTGGCAGGAAACAAAGGGTAATTGTTGACGGGTGTTTTAGCGACTGGAGGGCTGTTTCCAGTGTGTTCTGCAGGGCTCAGTACCAGGTCCCCTGCTTTTTGTGGTACATATTAGCGATTTGGAAGTCAATGTAGGGGGCATGATCAAGACCTTTGCAGACGACACAAAGATTGGCCATGAGGTAGATAATGAAGAGGATAGCTGTAGGCTGCAGGAAGATATTGATGGCTTGGTCAGGTGGGCAGAAAAGTGGCAAATGGAATTCAACCTGGAGAAGTGTGAAGTGATGCATTTGGGGATTTCAAACAAGGCAACAGAATACACGATACTGAGAAGTATAGAGGAAGTGACAGACCTTGGATTGAATGTCCACAGATCCCTGAAGATGGCAGGACAGGTCGATAAGGTGGTTAAGAAGGCAGATGGAATCCTTTCCTTTGTTAGCCGAGGTATAGAATACAAGAGCAGCGAGCTTATGCTGCAACTGTATAACTCATTGGTTAGGCTACAACTTGAGTTCTGTGTGCAGTTCTGGACACCTCATTACAGAAAGGATGCAATTGCACGAGAGAAGGTACAGAGGAGATTTACAAGGATGTTGCCAGGACTGGAAAAATGCAGCGATGAGGAAAGACTGGATAGGCTAGGGCTGTTCTCCTTGGAACAGAGGAGGCTGAGAGGAGATCTGATTGAAATGTACAAAATTTTGAGCGGTCTAAATAGAGTGGAAGCCGAGGGTCTATTCACCTTAGCAGAGAGGTCAGTGACGAGGGGGCATAGATTTAAAGTGATTTGTAGAAATATTGGAGGGGAGACGAGGAAAAACCTTTTCACCCAGAGGATGGTGTGGGTGTGGAACTCACTGCCTGAAAGGGTGGTTGAGACAGAAACCCTCTACTCATCCAAAAGGAGTCTGGATAATCACCTCAAGTGCCGTAATCTGCAGGACTACGGACCAAATGCTGGAAGGTGGGATTAAAACAGGTGGATCGTTTTTCAGCCGCCACAGACATGATGGGCCAAGTGGCCTCTTTCTGTGCGCTGCACCTTCTATGATTCTGTGATTCTTAACTATCTCCAGCATCTTGCTTATTTATTTTCTTGTTTTTCTTGTTTTTCACTTTGTCGATGCCTTTGAATAATTGTGGATCCTTCTTCAGGGTGTCTTCTTTCACCAGGTAGTTCTGACCTCTGATGATGTTGATCGTAATCAGCTTCAATTCGCTGATAGTTCTGGAACTGAGCAGATTTCCTTTGCTTGAGTCTACAACATGGAACTCAGTCAGACATGTGGACCCATGGGAGGATTTGAATGCAACCCCTGCATTGGAGTTGCATCCATCCAATAAGAGACCGAGTAGAAGTGATTGTTCTGTCAGTCGAACATGAGACTTTTAATGGCAGGGTTGTGAGTTTGAGTCTCATTCTGTTTTTCCCTTTTTTAAGGCTTCATGAGCAGAGAGTACAGGGAGTGTTTGAAATGAGCAAGTCTCGCTTTGATTCAGGACTCTCACCTCTCAGCAGCATCTCACTATGAAAGATTGAATTGGATCTCATTTCATTCTCAGCTCGGGGTCTGTGCGGCTCAGTGGAACTTCTGGCTGTCTCCCGCTTCACAATCCATCAGTACTGAGAAAGCAATGGGGAATATTACTCACATGTTGTGTTCTTTAATTTTTTGGAAAACTTGAATGTATGTATTTTCTTCCAAAACAAGGACACCAAGCCACTGTGAGCGTAGGGCTGAAATAGATCAGTTGTGAGAGCGTTAGACTGAAGATTTAAAAGTCCCAGGTTCAATCCTGGGTTTCAGCAATTCCGCTTCCTTATGCGTCCCTTGCCTTGGTTCTGATTTTCCAGTTGCACAATTTACTTTGAAATAATTTACCAAGCACCAGTGGATTGAATTTGAGAAACATCACAGAGTCATTTGCAGCACAGAAGGTGGTCGTTTGGCCTATCACGTCCATGCTGGCTCTCCCCGGAGCAATCTGGTCAGTACCACTCACCAGCTCGATCCCTTTCCTCCTGCAAGTTTCTTTCCTTCAAGTATCCATCCAAAATCCTTTTCAAATCATTGATTGTCTCTGCTTCCACCACACTCGTGGGCCAAGTCATTACCACCCACAGCATAAAAACGTTCCACCTCATCAAGGATGGGAAATACATATATCTTCTATATTTGCTTATTCTCTATTTCTATGAGAATAGACTGGCAGTCAGCATGAAAGGGAACCCAAAAATCTTCGAGCATCATGTAAATGATAAGTGGGTAGTAAGAGGTTGAGTAGGGTCTATTAGGGACAAAACAGATAATATAAGCATAGAGGTGCAGGGCAATGTTAATCTACTTAATGAGTACTTTGTATCAGTGATCACTAAGGAAGTGGAATTTGAAAAAATATCAGTCGAAGTGAAGAGAGTAGAGGCAATGGAGAGAGCACAAATTAGGAGAGGGAGTTTCTAAAAAGGATGGCTGTGCTTAGGGAAGATAAATCACCTGGTCCGGATGGCTCACATCCCAGGTTACGAAAGGAAATGCAGATGCAGATAACGGAAGGGCTTGCTATAATCTTCCAATCTTCCCTGGATGCGAGGGAGGTGCCAGAGGATTAAACAGTGGCAAATGCGACACCCTTATTCAAGAAAGGGTGCAAGGACAGTCTGGGTAACTACAGGCTAGTTAGATTAACAGCAGTGGTGGGTAAGGTTTTAGAAAGAATAATCAGGGTAAAAAATCAACAGTCACTTGGAGAGGTTCGATGTAATTAAGGAGAGTGAGCATGGATTTATAAATGGGAGTTCATGCTTGACTAATCTAACTGCATTTTTTGATGAACTAACAGAGCAGGTTAATGAAGGGAATGCAGTGGATGTTGTTTATATGGATTTTAAGGAAGCGTTTGACAAGGTACCACATAAAAGGGCGGTTAACAAAATTGAGGTTCGTGGTATAGGAGGGTCGGTGTCCAATTGGATAGAAAATTGGTTTAAGGACAGAAAACAGCGAGTCTTATTAAATGGTTCTTTGTCAGACTGGAGGATAGTCGACAGTGGTGTTCCCCAAGGGTCAGTGCTAGAACCAAAGAACAAAGAACAAAGAACAAAGATAATTACAGCACAGGAACAGGCCCTTCGGCCCTCCAAGCCTGCGCCGATCCAGAGCCTCTCTCTAAACATGTCGCCTATTTTCTAAGCTTCTGTATCTCTTTTCTTCCTGCCCATTCATGTATCTGTCTAGATACATCTTAAAAGACTTCATCGTGCCCGCATCTACCACCTCCGCTGGCAATGCGTTCCAGGTGCCCACCACCCTCTGTGTAAAGAACTTTCCACGCATATCCCCCCTAAACTTTCCCCTTTCACTTTGAACTCGTGTCCTCTAGTAATTGAAACCCCCACTCTGGGAAAAAGCTTCTTGCTATCCACCCTGTCTATACCTCTCATGATTTTGTACACCTCAATCAGGTCCCCCCTCAACCTCCGTCTTTCTAATGAAAATAATCCTAATCTACTCAACCTCTCTTCATAGCTAGCGCCCTCCATACCAGGCAACATCCTGGTGAACCTCCTCTGCACCCTCTCCAAAGCATCCACTTCCTTTTGATAATGTGGCGACCAGAACTGCACGCAGCATTCCAAATGAGGCCGAACCAAAGTCCTATACAACTGTAACATGACCTGCCAACTCTTGTACTCAATGCCCCGTCCAATGAAGGAAAGCATGCCGTATGCCTTCTTGACCACTCTATTTACCTGCGTTGCCACCTTCAGGGAACAGTGGACCAGAACACCCAAATCTCTCTGGACATCAATTTTCCCCAGGACTTTTCCATTTACTGTCTAGTTCACTCTTGAATTGGATCTTCCAAAATGCATCACCTCGCATTTGCCCTGATTGAACTCCATCTGCCATTTCTCTGCCCAACTCTCCAATCTATCTATATTCTGCTGTATTCTCTGACAGTCCCCTTCACTATCTGCTACTCCACCAATCTTAGTGTCGTCTGCAAATTTGCTAATCAGTCCACCTATACTTTCCTCCAAATCATTAATGTATATCACAAACAACAGTGGTCCCAGCACGGATCCCTGTGGAACACCACTGGTCACACGTCTCCATTTTGAGAAACTCCCTTCTACTGCTACTCTCTGTCTCCTGTTGCCCAGCCAGTTCTTTATCCATCTAGCTAGTACACCTTGGACCCCAAGCGCCTTCACTTTCTCCATCAGCCTGCCATGGGGAACCTTATCAAACGCCTTACTGAAGTCCATGTATATGACATCGACAGCCCTTCCCTCATCAATCAACTTTGTCACTTCCTCAAAGAATTCTATTAAGTTGGTAAGATATGACCTTCCCTGCACAAAACCATGTTGCCTATCACTGATGAGCCCATTTTCTTCCAAATGGGAATAGATCCTATCCCTCAGTATCTTCTCCAGCAGCTTCCCTACCACTGACGTCAGGCTCACCGGTCTATAATTACCTGGATTATCCCTGCTACCCTTCTTAAACAAGGGGACAACATTAGCAATTCTCCAGTCCTCCGGGACCTCACCCGTGTTTAAGGATGCTGCAAAGATATCTGTTAAGGCCCCAGCTATTTCCTCTCTCGCTTCCCTCAGTAACCTGGGATAGATCCCATCCGGACCTGGGGACTTGTCCACCTTAATGCCCTTTAGAATACCCAACACTTCCTCCCTCCTTATGCCGACTTGACCTAGAGTAATCAAACATCTGTTCCGAACCTCAACATCCGTCATGTCCCTCTCCTCGGTGAATACCGATGCAAAGTACTCGTTTAGAATCTCACCCATTTTCTCTGAGTCCAAGCATAACATTCCTCCTTTGTCCTTTAGTGGGCCAATCCTTTCTCTAGATACCCTCTTTCTCCTTATATATGAATAAAAGGCTTTGGGATTTTCCTTAACCCTGTTTGCTAAAGATATTTCATGACCCCTTTTAGCCCTCTTAATTCCTCGTTTCAGATTGGTCCTACATTCCCGATATTCTTTCAAAGCTTCGTCTTTCATCAGCCGCCTAGACCTTATGTATGCTTCCTTTTTCCTCTTAGCTCGTCTCACAATTTCACCTGTCATCCATGGTTCCCTAATCTTGCCATTTCTATCCCTCATTTTCACAGGAACATGTCTCTCCTGCACGCTAATCAACCTCTCTTCAAAAGCCTCCCACATATCACATGTGGATTTACCTTCAAACAGCTGCTCCCAATCTACATTTCCCAGCTCCTGCCGAATTTTGGTATAGTTGGCCTTCCCCCAATTTAGCACTCTTCCTTTAGGACCACTCTCGTCTTTGTCCATGAGTATTTTAAAGCTTACAGAATTGTGATCACTATTCCCAAAGTAGTCCCCTACTGAAACTTCAACAACCTGGCCGGGCTCATTCCCCAACACCAGGTCCAGTATGGCCCCTTCCCGAGTTGGACTATTTACATACTGCTCTAGAAAACCCTCCTGGATGCTCCGTACAAATTCTCCTCCATCTGGACCTCTAACATTAAGCGAATCCCAGTCAATGTTGGGAAAATTAAAATCTCCTATCACCACCACCCTGTTGCTCCTACCATTGCTTTTTTTGCTAAAGATAAGTGACTTGCGTCTTGGAATAAAGAGTAGAATCTCAAAATATGCCGATGACACCAAACTTGGAGGAGTGGCAAACAGTGAGGATGATATGAACTGCCTGCAACAGGACAGTGATAGGCCAGCAGAATGGGCAGACAGGTGGCAGATGGAATTTAATAGTGACAAGTGTGAGGTGATGTATTTTGGCATAAGGAATAGGGAGAGGCAATATTTACTTAATGGCACAGTTCTAAAGAGTGTGTTGGAATATAGGGACTTGGGGTTCATGTGCATCAATCTTTGAAGGTGGCAAGACATATTGCGAGAGTGGTTCGCAAAGCATATGGGATCTTGGGCTTTATAAATAGAGGCATTGAGTACAGAGCAGGGAAGTTATGCTGAACCATTATAAAGCTCTGGTTAGGCCCCAGTTGGCGTGTTGCTTCCAGTTTTTCTCAGCACACTTCAGAAAGCATGTGAGGGTCCTTGAGAGGATGCAGAGGAAATTCACCAGAATGGATCCAGGGATGGAGGATTTTAGTTACAAGGTTAGGTTGGAAAAGCTAGGGTTGTTCTGCCTGTATCAAAGGAGAGTGAGGGGAGAATTGATAGATGTGTTTTCGGCTATGACAGTTTTAAATAAGTTGGCAAGGAAACATTGTTCCCGTTAACTATTGGTACAAGGACTAGGGGACACAGATTGAAGGTTTTGGACAGGAGATACAGGGGGAATGTGCGGAAGAACTTTTTTACGCAGTGATTGGTGATGATCTGTAATTCGCTGCCCACGAGGGCGGTGGAAATGGAGACAATCGAGGATTACAAAAGTAATTTGAATGGGCACTTGAAGGAAATAATTTTACAGGACAATGGGGATTGAGCAGACAAGTAATACCTCGTCTCCACTCCTAGTATTTCTAAATCCCACACATTCAATATAATGTGAACAATTATTTCCTGTTGTGTCTCTCTCCGATTTGTAAACCTCACTGTATTGGAGTGAAGTGACATCTACTGGCAAGAAATAACAACTGCCGTGATGAGATCAGCCATGATTGTATTGAATGGCAGAGCAGGCTCGAGGGGCTGACTTGCCGACTCCGGCTCCTCGTTCTTATGTTCATAGAATCATACAGCACAGAAGGAGGCCATACGGCCCCATTGTGCCTCTGCTGACTCTCTGACAAAAAGATGCAATTAGTCCAACCCCCTGCCTATTTCCCCATAATCCTGGAGAATTTCACTTTGAAATATTTGTCCAATTCCTTTATGAAAGTTATAATTGAATCTGTTTCCACCACCCTGTCAGACAATTCATTCCAAATCCGAATCAGTTTCTTGGTAAAAAGATCTCTCCTCACCTCCCCTTGACATTTTTGGCCAATTATTTTAAATCTGTGTCCTCTGGTTACTGACCCCCAGGACAGTGGAAACAGTTTCTCCCTCTCTACCCTATGAAAATCCTTCATGATTCTGAACACCTCTATTAAATCTTCCCTTAACCTTCTCTACTCTGAAGAGAACAATCCCAGCTTCACCAGCCTGTCCAGAGAACTGAAACCCCTCATCTCTGGTATCATTCTAGTAAATCTCCTCTCAACTGTCTCAGAAGCTTTGATGTCCTTTCTAAAGCCTGGTGCCCAGAACTGGACACATTACTCGAGCTGAGATCGAGCCAGCGACGCCCACATCCCACGAACGAATAAAAAAACGCTCCCTAACCAGTCCCCAATTCTTAAGCATTTATCGACGCTCCCTGCCCAGTCCCCAAATCTTATTCATTTAGAAACGCTCCCTGCCCAGTCTCCAATTCTTATTCAATTATAGACACTCCCTGCCCAGTCCCCAATTCTTATTCATTTAACGACACTCCCTGCCCAGTCCCAAATTCTTATTCATTTAGAGATGCTCCCTGACCAGTACCCAAATTTTATTCATTTAGAGACGCTCCCTGCCCAGTCCCCAATTCTTATCCATTTACAGACGCTCCCTGACTAGTACCCAAATTTTATTCATTTACAGACGCTCCCTGCCCAGTCTCCAATTCTTATCCATCTCCAGACGCTCCCTGCCCAGTCCCCAATTCTTATCCATTTCTCGACGCAGTTTCGGGAAGCCTCACCGGGAAAAGCTTCACCACCGCCATCCGCAGGGATGCAGATGGGATTGTTCCATGTTATTGTGGCCCTGAGGCCCTGCTCCAGCTGTGTGAGCTCACAAAGTCTTCTCGCACTTTGTGAATATCCCGCTCCAACTCCGAACCCGCAGCTCCAGCTGCTGACAGAGCTGTCTCTACTGCGCCTGCGCGTCCCGCTCCTGTCACAGAGAGCGCGGATTCTAGGCCGCTGAGCATTCTGGGTACCACACCTGTCATTAATGCTATTCATTCAGCTGATAGGTTTTATTGCGTACATTTCATGACCTGGAATCGTCGTGAGTGTTTTCTTTTGCACCTGTCAATGCCTGGGAGGATGGAGTCATCTTCACTTTGTAGCCATGAGTTTCTGGTGTGAGAAAGTGGTGTTTAACTCAGTATATTTCAGTTTTTGGTCTGTGACTGTGGGCATTATTTAGTACCTGTTTGTTTCTGCTATTGCTATGTGAGTTTCACCACATATCTTTCAACAACTTGTATGTGAACATCAGCTTTTGTCTATATCTATCAGTTTCTGAGAAGTGAGAAAGGGTTTGATTTTATCCCTATCAGTTTCTGTTACATGCATGTGTCTTTAATCTGCACCTCCTCTGAGTGTGTCTTCTTCTCTGTACTTGTAGGTGAGTATGTGTTTTGCTTTGTATCTCTCAGTCTTTGAAGTGTGAGCCTGGGTTTGTACATAATTTCCTTTGTACCTTGTAGTTGGGAGATGAAAGAAAGATTTTTACACGTTACCTGCCAACTGCTGCTCAGTGGGTTTCACACAGAATCTGTCAATTTCTTGTCTGGTAATGCGAAGTTTACAAAGTACCTGTCAGTTTCTAGTCTAGGACTGAGTTGGTTTTACTCTGTCCCTAGCATTCGCTGGTATGTTAGTGTGGGGTTTACATTATACCTGTCAGTTTCTTGTATGTGAGTGTTGATTTCACTCTGAAAAGAATCATAGATCATTGAATAGTTACAGAACAAAAGGAAGCCATTCAGCTCATTGTGCTTGTGCTGCTTCTCTGCACGAGCAACTCAGCTCATGCCACAGACTCATGTATTCCATGAAAACATGCAATTTTTTTCACTTCAGATAATTATCTTATACCATTTTGAAAGCCATGTTTGAATCAGCCTCCATCACACTCTCAAACAGTGCATATCAAATCTTAACCACTCGCTGTGCAAAAGAAGTTTTTCCTCATGTTGCCTTTGGTTCTTTTGCCATTCACCTTAAATCGGTGTCCTCTGGTTACAGAGACGTGAATAATATTCCCCATTGCTTTCTGAGCACTGATGGATTGTGAAGTGGGAGACAGCCAGAAGTCCCACTGAGCCGCACTGACCCCGAGCTGGGAATGAAATGAGATGAAGTTCAATCTTTCACAGCGAGATGCTGCAGAGAGATAAGAGTCCCGAATCAAAGTGAGACTTTCTCAAAATTTTGCTGAATTTCATTTCAAACACTCCTTTTACTCTCTGCTAATGAAGCCTTAAAAAAGGGAAAAATAAAATGGCACTCAAACTCACCACCCTGAAATTAAAAGTTTAATGTTTGACTGACTGAACTGTCACTTCTACTCGCTCTCTTATTGGATGGATGCAACTGTATTCATCAACGCAGGGGTGTCATTCAAATCCTTCCATGGGTCCACATGTCAGACTGAGTTCCATGTTGTAGACTCAAGCAAAGGAAATCTGTTCAGTTCCAAAACTATCAGTGAGTTGAAGCTCATTACGATCATCATCATCAGAGGTCAGAACTACCTGGTGAAAGAAGACAATCTGAAGAAGGATCCACAATTATTCAAAGGCATCGACAAAGAGAAAAACAAGAAAATCGATGAGTCAATGCAAGCCAAACAGCAGAAACACTGAAGAATTCCATTCCATTCCAGTCCAGAACCCAGTCCTGTTGTTTTTGGAGTCAGGTCACAATTACTGCAACAACTTTATATTCCCACTTTGCTATCTGTTCATTTAGTTAATCAAGCTCTTTGAATCCAGCTCTCTGGTCCTCAAGCAGGCTCCATATGGAAATCAATTCCGCCTTCTGCAAGGCTGAAACCAATCAATGACCTTAAACTAAAAATGCCAAAGAAGAAGGGCTTGTCCAGGATTTGAACCCAGGATCTCTCACACATTCATTAATAACTCACGCTAAGCAAGAATCATACCCCGAGATCAACATGCCACTGATATCAGAACTTCCTTTTCGCTCCTGTGGAATTTCACTGGCAGCCAAAGCCGATCATCCATTTCTTTTTTCAGAGCAAAGCAACTTCTTGCAAATTCTGAAATAAAAACAGAAAGTGTTGGAAATGTTCAGAAACTCTGGCAGCATCTGTGGAGAGAGAAACAGAGTTAACCTTTCAGGGCGTTTACCTTTTGTTTGAGCCATCCTTTCACACTGCTTCTGTCCACCCAATCTCACTTTCTATTTTATCAAGATTCCACCCACTCACTACCTAAGTACATTTATCATGAATTCCTCATATCTTTTAATAATGACAATTTTATATTTCTGGCCTTTGCTTTGGACTCCACCACAAGTGGAATCATGTCTCCATCAAGCCAATCAAACCCATTCACTATTTCCCCACATTGCAATGTTTCTTTCACCCTGACAGACGATGGAATTTCTGCTGCTTGATTGCAGTTCTTGCTTCCTGCCAGTAGATGTCACCTCACTCCAGTACAGTGAAGGTGACTAATCTGAGAGCACACAACAAGAAGTAATTGTTCACGTTGTTCATTGTTCAGTGAACAGGTCCCTCTATTCCTGCACACTCTTTAGAAATGTGCCATTAAGTATATATTGCCTCCCCCTATTCCTTCTGCTAAAATGCATCACCTCAAGCTGTGAAGTCAATTTCAGTGTCAGTTTAAAAGTGACTTCCCTTTTGTTTTCGGAGGACCAGAGGACTGCTGGGAAAGTAAAAGGTATATATTTGTGTAGTGGAAAATCTCTTTCTTTTAGTTTCGGTGACTGCAGCTTTGATAGTAACGGAGGTGCGGGAGCGGGTTTACAGCTGTGAAGTCAATTTCAGTGTAAGTTTAAAAGTGAATTCCTTTTGTTTTCGGAGGACCAGGGGACTGCTGGGTAAGTAAAAAGTATATATTTGTGTGGTGGCTGTAACCGAGACACTACACGTGTAGTGTCTCCCACACACTCTCCTCCTCTAACCAAAAAAAAAGGACTCTGGTGTGTTGATAAGGTAAGCTTTTTATTTAAGAAGTTCTGTCCGTTGGATTGCTAACCTAACAAGTTTTGACTTTTTGTTTTTGGTTTTTCAGTAGATTTGTTGGGAATTTAGAATAGTGGGAATGGAGGTTAAGGCAGTTGTATGTTCCTCCTGCAGAATGTCGGAGGTAAGGGTCGCCAAGAGTGTCCCTGCTGACTGCATCTGTGGGAAGTGCACTCAACTCCAGCTCCTCGAGAACCGCGTTAGGGAACTGGAGCTGGAGCTGGATGAACTTCGGATCATTCGGGAGGCGGAGGGGGTTATTGAGAGGAGTTATGGGGAGGTAGTCACACCTCAGGTAAAAGAATTACGTGGATGGGTTACCGTCAGGGGAAGGAGAGGGAACCAGCAGGCAGTGCAGGGATCCCCTGTGGCCGTTTCCCTCAACAACAGGTATACCGTTTAGGATACTGTTGCGTGGGACGACTTACCAGGGGCAAGCAATGGGGTACAGGTATCTGGCACAGAGTCTGTCCCTGTTGCTCAGAAGGGAAGGGAAAGAGGAGCAGAACATTAGTCATTGGGGACTCCATAGTTAGGGTAA
Organism: Heterodontus francisci; assembly: GCF_036365525.1. Taxonomy (NCBI): domain Eukaryota; kingdom Metazoa; phylum Chordata; class Chondrichthyes; order Heterodontiformes; family Heterodontidae; genus Heterodontus; species Heterodontus francisci. The sequence goes on from NW_027141175.1 coordinate 4,427,468, forward strand.
CAGATAGGAGGTTCTGTGGGAACGAGAGAGACTCACGGTTGGTTTGTTGCCTCCCAGGTGCCAGGGTTCGTGATGTCTCGGATCGTGTTTTTGGGATCCTTAAGGGGGAGGGGGAGCAGCCCCAAGTCGTGGTCCACATAGGCACCAACGACATAGGTAGGAAGAGAGATGGGGTTTTAAGACAGAAATTCAGGGAGCTAGGGTGGAAGCTGAGAGCAAGAACAAACAGAGTTGTTATCTCTGGGTTGTTGCCCGTGCCACGTGATAGCGAAGCGAGGAATCGGGAGAGAGAGAAGTTGAACACGTGGCTGCAGGGATGGTGCAGGAGGGAGAGTTTTGGTTTCCTGCATAATTGGGGCTCTTTCTGGGGTAGGTGGGACCTCTACAAACAGGATGGTCTTCACCTGAACCAGAGGGGTCCCAATATCCTGGGGGGGGAGATTTGCTAGTGCTCTTCGGGGGGGTTTAAACTAATTCAGCAGGGGAATGGGAACCTAAATTGTAGTGCCAGTGTCCAGGATATTGAGAGGAGTGAGGTCAGGGATATGGTTACAAGGACGCAAGACGGCACTGGCAAGCAAGAACCAGGTTTAAAGTGTGTCTACTTCAACGCCAGGAGCATCCGGAATAAGGTGGGTGAGCTTGCAGCATGGGTTGGTACCTGGGATCTCGATGTAGTGGCCATTTCGGCGACATGGATAGAGCAGGGGCAGGAATGGATGTTGCAGGTTCCGGGATTTAGATGTTTCTGTCAGAACAGAGAAGATGGTAAAAGAGGGGTGGGGGGTGGCATTGTTAATCAAGGAGAGTATTTCAGCGACAGAAAGGACGTTTGAGGACTCGTCTACTGAGGTAGTATGGGCCGAGGTTAGAAACGGAGAGGTGAGGTTACCCTGTTGGGAGTCTTTTATGGACCTCCGAATAGTTCCAGAGATGTAGAGGAAAGGATAGCGAAGATGATTCTCGACAGGGGCGAGAGTAACAGGGTAGTTGTTATGGGGGACTTTAACTTTCCAAATATCGACTGGAAATACGATAATTCGAGTACTTTAGATGGGTCAGTTTTTGTCCAGTGTGTGCAGGAAGGTTTTCTAACACAGTATGTAGACAGGCCAACCAGGGGCGATGCCATATTGGATTTGGTACTGGGAAATGAACCCGGCCAGGTGTTAGATTTAGATGTAGGTGAGCACTTTGGTGATAGTGATCACAATTCGGTTAGGTTTACCTTGGCGATGGGCAGGGACAGGTATATACCGCAGGGCAAAAATTATATCTGGGGGAAAGGAAATTATGATGCGATTAGGCAAGATTTAGGATGCGGAAGATGGGAAGGAAACTGCAGGGGATGGGAACAATCGAAATGTGGAGCTTATTCAAGGAGCAGCTACTGTGTGTCCTTGATAAGTATGTACCTGTGAGGCAGGGAGGAAGTTGTCGAGCAAGGGAGCCGTGGTTTACTAAAGAAGTTGAAGCGCTTGTCAAGAGGAAGAAGAAGGCTTATGTCAGAATGAGACGTTAAGGCTCAGCTAGGGCGCTTGAGAGCTACAAGCTAGCCAGGAAGGATCTAAAGTGAGAGCTAAGAAGAGCAAGGAGAGCACACGACAAGTCATTGGCGGATAGGATCAGAGAAAACCCTAAGGCTTTCTATAGGTATATCAGGAATAACGAATGACTAGAGTTAGATTAGGGACAATCAAGGATTGTAGTGGGAAGTTGTGTGTGGAATCAGAGGAGATAGGGGAAGTGTTAAATGAATATTTTGCGTCAGTATTTACAGTAGTGAAAGAAAATGTTGTTGTGGAGAATACTGAGATTCAGGCTACGAGACTAGATGGGATTGAGTTTCACAAGGAGGAGGTGTTATCAATTTTGGAAAGTGTGAAAATAGATAAGTCCCCTGGGCCAGATGGGATTTTTCCTAGGATTCTCTGGGAAGCAAGGGAGGAGATTGCAGAGCCTTTGTCCTTGATCTTTATGTCGTCATTGTGGACAGGAATAGTGCCGGAAGACTGGAGGACAGCAAATGTTGTCCCCTTGTTCAAGAAGGGGAGTAGAGACAGCCATGGTAATTATAGACCTGTGAGCCTTACTTCGGTTGTGGGTAAAATGTTGCAAAAGGTTATAAGAGACAGGATTTATAATCATCTTGAAAAGAATAAGTTCATTAGAGATAGTCAGCACGGTTTTGTCAAGGGTAGGTCGTGCCTCACAAACCGTATTGAGTTTTTCGAGAAGGTGACCAAACAGGTGGATGAGGGGAAAGCAGTGGATGTAGTGTATATGGATTTCAGTAAGGCGTTTGATAAGGTTCCCCACGGTCGGCTATTGCAGAAAATACGGAAGTATGGGGTTGAAGGTGATTTAGAGCTTTGGATCAGAAATTGGCTAGCTGGTGGTGGTTGATGGCAAATGTTCATCCTGGAGTTTAGTTACTAGTGGTGTACCGCAAGGATCTGTTTTGGGGCCATTGCTGTTTGTCATTTTTATAAATGACCTGGAAGAGGGTGTAGAAGGGTGGGTTAGTAAATTTGCAGATGACACTAAGGTCGGTGGAGTTGTGGATGGTGCCGAAGGATGTTGTAGGGTACAGAGGGACATAGATAGGCTGCAGAGCTGGGCTGAGAGATGGCAAATGGAGTTTAATGCGGAAAAGTGTGAGGTGATTCACTTTGGAAGGAGTAACAGGAATGCAGAGTACTGGGCTAATGGGAAGATTCTTGGTAGTGTAGATGAACATAGAGATCTTGGTGTCCAGGTGCATAAATCCCTGAAAGTTGCTACCCAGGTTAATAGGGCTGTTAAGAAGGCATATGGTGTGTTAGCTTTTATTAGTAGGGGGATCGAGTTTCGGAGCCACGAGGTCATGCTGCAGCTGTACAAAACCCTGGTGAGACCGCACCTGGAGTATTGCGTGCAGTTCTGGTCACCACATTATAGGAAGGATGTGGAAGCTATGGAAAGGGTGCAGAGGAGATTTACTAGGATGTTGCCTGGTATGGAGGGAAGGTCTTCCGAGGAAAGGCTGAGGGACTTGAGGTTGTTTTCGTTGGAGAGAAGGAGGAGGAGAGGTGACTTAATAGAGGCATATAAGATAATCAGAGGGTGAGATAGGGTGGATAGTGAGCGTCTTTTTCCTCGGATGGTGATGACAAACACGAGGGGACATAGCTTCAAGTTGAGGGGGTGATAGATATAGGACAGATGTGAGAGGTAGTTTCTTTACTCAGAGAGTAGTAAGGGCGTGGAACACCCTGCCTGCAGCAGTAGTATTTCCGCCAACTTTAAGGGCATTTAAGTGGTCATTGGATAGACATATGGATGAAAATGGAATAGTGTAGGTCAGATGGTTTCACAGGTCGGCGCAACATCGAGGGCCGAAGGGCCTGTACTGCGCTGCAATGTTCTAATTCTAATTCTCACACGAGTCACTATTAAATTCCATCTGCACCTGTCCGCCCATTCTGCTAGCCTATCACTGTCTTGTTGCAGGTGGTTCATTTCATCCTCACTTCTCCAAGTTTGGTGTTATCGGCATATTTAGAGATTCTGCTCTATATTCCAAGATCCAAGTCATTTATCTGTCGCAAGTAAAAAGCAGTGGTTCCAGCAGTGACCCTTGGGGAACAGCACTGTCGACAACATTCCAGTCTGAGAATGAATCATTTATTACGACTTGCTGTTTCTGTCCTTAAGCCAATTTTCTATCCAATTGGACACTGACCCTCCTATTCCATGAACCTCAATGTTGTTAATCACCCTTTTATGTGTCGTTTCTTAAAATCCATATAAACAACATCCACTGCATGCCCTTCATAAACCTTCTCTGTTAGTTCATCAAAACATGCAGTTAGATTAGTCAAGCATGAACTCCCATTTATAAATCCATGCTCACTCTCCTTAATTAACTCAAACCTCTACAAGTGACTGTTGATTTTTTCCCTGATTGTTCTTTCTGAAACCTTACCCACCACTGCTGTTAATCTAACTGGCCTGTAGTTAGCCGGACTGTCCTTACACCCTTTCTTGAATAAGGGTGTCACATTTGCAACTGTTTAATCCTCTGACACCTCCCCCGTATCCAGGGAAGATTGGAAGATTATAGCAAGCCTTTCTGTTATCTGCATCCACATTTCCTTTCGCAATCTGGGATGAAAGCCATCCGGACCAGGTAATTTATCTTCATGAAGCATAACCAGCCTTTTCAGTACCTCCCTCTCTCAATTTGTACCCTCTCCATTGCCTCTACACTCTCCACTTCTACTGATATTTTGTCAAATTCCACTTCCTTAGTGATCATTGATACAAGGTACTTATTAACTAGATTAACATTGCCCTGCAGCTCTAAGTATATATGACCCTCTTTGGCCCTAAATGGGCCCACTTCACTACTTACGACCTGCTTATTATTTATATACTGCTTGAAGATTTTTGGGTTCCCTTTCATGTTGACTGCTATTCTATTCTCGTAGAGACAGAGAATACGCTAAATATAGAAGATATAAATATTTCCCATCCTTGGGTGAAGTGGAATTTTTTTATGCTGTGAGTGGTAATGTCCTGACCCACGAGTGTGGTGGATGTAGAGACAATCAATGATTTGAAAAGGAAATTGGATGGATACTTGAAGCAAAGGAACTTGCAGGATGAAAGGGATCGAGCACGTGAGTGAAACTGAGTAGCTGGCTCCGATAATTGCTGCAGTCACTGCGATCCCCCTTAATTTTGTACAAGGTGACAATGTTTGCGTCACGCATGTTTTGAGCCCTTGTTGAGCTCGACTATGGAGGGCTCACTGTCCAGTTCCTCCATGACAGGGAAGTCTGGAATGGCACTGAGAGCTACTTCAATGACAATGTTCTCCGTTATGTAGAGTTCAAGATAATGCTCCAGTCACCTTTGCATCTGCTTGTTAGGTTCAGTGATGACCACCCCTCTCTTTGTCTTCAAAAGGTGCTGATTTAGTTACTACTGGGCCCATTGCTTTCTTAATTCCTTCATACATCCCTCTCGCATCCACCCATTCATCAGCAGAGTTTTAACCAGTATTGATTGGTGCAGTGCCGAGCAGTCTGCAGAGACTTGTTTCTGGCAGCTTTGAGAGCATTTAGATGTTGTTTGCTGGGGACTTGTTTGTAGTTCATGAGGACTCTCCTCTTAGTTACAGTAACTGACTCCATTTCAGTCCAATAAGCCTCAAACCAGTCAGCATTCCTCCCATCTCTTTTCCTATACACAGTGAGTGCAGAGTTATAGATGGTGGTGTGCAGATGATTCCACTTTGACACTGCACTGAGGCCTTGAGCATTGTTGTCTGAAAGAGCCTGATCGAGGAAGTTGAGGAACTCCTGGGTCCTTTCTGGATCAGTGGTTCGGCAAGTGTTGATCAGAAGACGACCTTTCTTCATGGATGGATGAAGCTTCCTTGGCTGAAGCCTGACCTTGCTACACACAGGGGAGTGGTCAGTGTCACAGTCAGCGCTGTGAAAGCTGCGAGTGATGAGGACACTGCTGAGGGTGGTATGTCTGGTGAAGATAAGGTCTAGCTGGTGCCAATGGCATGATCTCGGATGTCTCCAGGACACCTTGTAGCACAGCTTGACCTGGAAGTAGCTGTTCATCACACAGAATCCATGGTGACAGCATAGCTCCAGCAACCTCTGTCCATTTTTGTTCATCTTGCCAATCCCCTGGTGCCCTAAGCTCATTGGCCAAGCTATAGTCAGTATCCAAGCTTGCGTTGACGTCTCCTAGAAGGTCCAGTCCCTCAGTGCTGGGAATTCTACTGATGGCAGTGTCAAGTGTCACATAGAATTGATCCTTGACATCTGGGGTGGAGGTGAGTGTCGGGACATAGATGCACATGAGATTAACTGGATTAGCTTGCTGACAAGTGAAGAGTAAGAAGTCTCTCTGAGCCTACTGTGGGTGGTTCACTCATCTCAAGTGGCGTGTATTTTACTGTGAAACCCACTCCATGCTCACGAGTTGCCTCTTGGGCTTTCCCCTGCCAGAAGAAGGTGTAGTGTTTCTCTTTGAGGGATCCACTTTGAACGAGTCTAGTTTCTTGCAGCACAGCAATGTCGACATTGAGTCTTGTGAGTTCCTTGTCGATCACAGCTGTCTTGTGTGTGTCATCAACCTGCAGAAGGTTGTCGGTAAGGCCAGGACACATGGTCCTTAGATTCCAGCTTGTGATGCGAAGGACTGGTGTCTTCTTTGTTGAGTTTGTTTTTCTTGGTGCGTAGATTATCAATCCGTCTGTTGAGAGATGACTCTCTGAGCTCCAAGCACCCATTGAAGCAAGCAGGTCGTGGCTTCACAGCACCTAACTGACTGAGGGCTGCCCAGCTTGGAGTGAATGGTAGCTATCTAATGAGACACTAAGAGCTCTCCCACTGTCCGAAGTAACCCCTCGCGCTCATACTCTACACCAATTGAATGAGAGTTTATAATCGGTAACTGTTTATTCCCGGGTTGTGCTCATATTTAACCACGAAGCTGGAGTGTCCTCTCCAGGGCACAGGCCTGGGCAAACAGTATGGAGACCCTGAGCATCAGGACCCCCTCTCAGCATTGCTCGTATTGTCCAAAGGAAAGGAAAAACCAGTACTGTTTGTTACCAGCTCTGCTGCAGGAGTTGCCGGAAAACTGCCTGACAAATCACAGGTAACCGCCTCCAGGACTCCACCCCGGATTTACTGTCCAGGTTTACTGCCTCAGCCTTCTTATTTATTTATTTATTTAGAGATACAGTACTGAAACAGGCCCTTCCTGCCCACCGAGTCTGTACTGACCATCAACCACCCATTTATACTTATCCTACATTAATCCCATATTCCTACCACATCCCCTCAATTCCCCTACCACCTACCTACACTCGGAGCAATTTACAATGGCCAATTTACCTATCAACCTGCAAGTCTTTGGCTGTGGGAAGAAACCAGAGCACCCGGCAGAAACCCACGCAGTCACAGGGAGAACTTGTAAACTCTGCACAGGCAGTACCCAGAATCGAACGCGGGTCACTAAAGGTGTGAGGTTGCGGTGCTAACCACTGCGCCACTGTGTCTTCTCGAGACACCCCTTGAGAAGTGAGACTTTTTGCCCAGAGATGGGGCTCTATTTCTTGGCATCAGGATGGAACCACACACCAGTGGGCCTGTATGACATGCACAAGGATATCACACACTGCCCCATCCCTGTGACAGCTCAGAGAGATACCCTGATGATAATGCACCCCACAGGAAAATCACAAACAGCCCGCTCCCTAGGACAGCTCAGAGTCAGACACTGCACACACTGCAACAACAGTGACATTACTGTATTAGTCCCTCCATTCTGAAAAACAAGCATTCACCCTACTTTATGTTTTCCGTCTCTCAGCCAATTTTGTATCCACGCTGCCACTGCCTCTTTAATCCCATCTGCTCAAATTTTGTTAACAAGTTTATTTTATGGTACTTTTTCAAACACAATTTTGAAGTGCAGACACACACCATCAACCTCACCACCCTGGTCAACTCTCTGTGAAACTTCATCAAATAAATTAATTCATTAATTAATTCATACACAATCTTCTGTTAACCAATCTGTACTGGCTGTCATTTATTAGCCCATGTCTCTTTTTAAACAGGGCTGTAAAATTAGCAATCCTTGCTGACTTATCTTTCAGTTCTGGAAAGTCTATTGTGGAGAATCTCTTTGGGCATGACTTTAACCAATTAAAGCAACAGGATACTTGATTAATAAGTCCAGAACTTTTATTGAGAGTAAAATAGTACTAAATAATTGGAAGTAAAATTATCTTGAACAAACTTGGGGAATATTACTTGACAGCTCTAGCAGGTGTGTGGACTGGTCGAGCTTGGTCTCAGAGTGTCACGGTCCTCTTTGTCCAGTCTAGATCCCTCATCAGGTGGAAAACTTGGTTGATGATCTGAGCCTTTACCCCTGAGGTCTTCTCGCGTTCCTGCACACTGAAACCTTACAAGATCCCTACTTTTAACCCCTGGATGGCCATCACACCACCATGTAAAATGATAATTGGTCTGAGCTGTTGCTTGGTACATTTAATTAATGATGTCTTCCACTAACAGCCAACTGTCCTCAGAATCCCAGACATGAGTACAATGGAGTGGTTTCACACTGTCTCCCAATCTGATCTGAAACAAGTTTCCTATTCATTAAATCGAGACTCTTGAAAATGCTGGAAATACTCAGCAGGTCTGACAGCATCTGTGGAGAGAGAAACAGAGTTAACGTTTCAGATCTGTGATCTTTCATCAGAACTGGGTTGAAATTGTCTGAGGGACTGAGATTGTGGAATCAATTTCAGGGTCAAAAACATTGTACTCTGCAAGGATGGGAAGATGGTGATTATTAAGTATAGTGCAAGAATATAGATGCTTTTACATTATTTGAATCAACATTGATTTAAACTTTGTGCTCACGAAACCTATCTTTTGATCAAAATGACACTGATAACAATGGAAAAAGCAACACATGCATTTCACGACCACAGGGCTTTGTAAAGCCTTTTACAGCCAATGAAGGACTTTCCAAGTGCAGTCACTGTACAGTACAATACAATACCCTACAATAAGGATATTTCACATTCGAGTCACGCAAGTCCCAGGCAATGACCTTCTGAAACAAGAGAGAATCTAACCCTCTCCCCTTGACATTCAACAGCATTACGATTGCTGAATCCCCCACTATCAACATCCTGGGGGTTACCATTGACCAGAAACTGAACAGCAGTAGCCAAATAAATATCATGGCTACAAGAGCAGGTGAGACACGAGGAATCCTGCGGCAACTAACTCACCTCCTGACTCCCCAAAGCCTGTCCCCTATCTGCAAGGCACAAGTCAGGAGTGTGATGCAATATTCTCCATTGCCTGGATAGGTGCAGCTCCAACAACACTTAAGAAGCTCAACGTCATCCAGGACAAAGCAGCCCACTTGATTGGTGCCTCATTCATTATATTCACTCTCTCCATCACCAACGCACAGTGGTAGCAGTGTGTCCCATCCACAAGATGCACTGCAGCAACGCAGCAAGCCTCCTTACACAGCACCTTCCAAACCCGTGAATTCTATCACCTTGAAGGACAAGGGCAGCAGATGCATGGGAACACCACCACCTGCAAGTTCCCCTCTGAGCCTCACATCATCCTGGAATTGGAACTATATCACCGTTCCTTCACTGTGGCTGGGTCAAAACCCTGGAACTCCCTTCCTAACAGCACCACATCGACTGCAGTGGTTCAAGAAGGCAGCTCACCACCACCTTCTCGAGGGAATTAGGGATGGGCAATAAATGCAATAAATAAAAATAAAATCAATAAAAAATGACAATATCCTGTAATCCCCAAAAGTAGAAAATACATATGAAAATGAAAATATGATAAAACACAGTCAGCATGGATTTCACAAAGAAAGTCTTGATTAACCTTATCTTTGAAGAATCAACAGCAAGAGTAATACAGCAGATGTAGAAGAGTTTAAGTTAATAAAGCCTCATACTTTTAAGTGCTTGAAACAACAAATTGTGGGTTAACAAACAAGCACACTAACTGACAGAGCTGGGTGTTGTGCTTTCTAGATTACCCTAAAGCAGGGTGTCAATGAGTTAAATCTTCAGGTTGCTGCAACCAGAATAGCCATTGTCCACGATCAGTTTTACTGTTACAAATAAAGGGTGGAACGTTCATTGTGAATCTATAGAAACAGTCTGGTCCTGCACACTGCAGACACATCCACGTCGTCACCAACCAGCTCTCCTATAATTGATGCAGTTATTTGACTTTTCCCCATTAGCTCCATGGAATTAATTTTGAAAGATTTTAAATTCCAAGAAGTTTTGTTAATATTCAGCCCTCGAGAAGAAATCATTCCCTGGCCACAGTGGAGACATCATTGAATATAAAACAGTAGACTACCAGGTAACACAGAGAAAGCTGATCAGCTAATCTATAATTACTTACTTTTCTTACTTTTGCTCTTGCTATTCGGATTTTCATCATTTTCATCTCCTGACTGTGGATATTATTGCGATTAAATGTGAAAAGATGCACTGTGTCTCAGCCCCGGTATATTGACTCTTTCTCTGTACAGTGCGGTACACACTCAGATACTGACAGTGTCTCTCCCTCCCTCAACTTTCCAGCCCTGACGGTGCAGAAAGCGCTGCTCAAAGTTACACATTCTGACTGTTTGCAGTTGATTAGTGAGAGATTATTAACGTATCCTTCTGCAGCGCTGCCTCGGTTAATAACAGCAGATCTAATTCACATTTCAGATACAGAAACAGACGCATCAATTATTCACTCTTTCCCAGAGCGAGTGAGGCCGAGACAAGCAGCAACATTCCAGCCCCACGCTCTGCAATTACCCAGCACCAGCGGAAAGCAGTGAATGCAGATTCAATCAGTGGGTTAATGTCCATTACCGGGATGCAAGATTCCACGGCCCAGGATAAACATCCCCATACACCGAGAACAAGCTCAGGAAAACCCGGGGGAGTTAATATCCCAATCACTGAGCATTCCAGTAACATTGAACAAGCTCCTGAACTGAGTGAACCTTTCAAATTACAGAAGTGATGACGAGGTCAAAAAGGTCTGAACAGTTGAGGTGACTGAGCGGTTTCAGCTTCTCTGTTCAGGTTGCAGCTTTCATTGGAGGCATGTGTTTAAATCCCACTTCTGACAACTTGATTTTCAGTTACTTTGCAGAGCTTCCTTGAAGGTTTGAGGTAGAGTAAATACTGAGGAACTGTTTCTCACTGCTGAACGGTCAATAACCGAAGGTTACAGATTTAAAGTGACTCACAAAACCAGAAGGAACATGAGGAAAAATTCCTTTCTGCAACATGTGGTTAGGATTTCAGTTATGTGGATAGATTGGAGAAGCTGGGGTTGTTCTCCTTAGAGAGGAGATTTGATAGAGGTGTTCACAATCATGAGGGGTCGTGACAGACCTGATAGAGAGAAACTGTTGGATGAAGGATTGAGACTCAGGTAAAAGCTGTGGCTCAGTTGGTCACACTCACCTCGAAATCACAAGCTTCTGGGTTCAGATTTCACAGCTGACACTCCAGTACAGCACTGAGGGTGTTGAAGGTGCTGCCTTTGAGGTGTGATGTTAAACCAAGACCTGGTCTGCATGTTTGGGTGAATGTAAAAGATCCCATGCTGCAATTTCAAACAAGTGAAGAGCAATTCTCCCTGCTGTTGTGATCAATATTTGCACCTCAATCAGATCAGTTGGTCATTATCACATTGCTGTTTGTGGGTATTAGCTGCTGCATTTCTGACATGACAACAGTGATTACACTTCAAAAGTATTTCATTGTCTACAAAGTGCTTTGATATGTCCAGTGGTCAGGAAAGGTGCTATATAAATGCAAGTCTTTTCTTTCTTTATCACAACCATTGCTGTGTAAAAAATGGTTCTTCATGTCACCTCTGGTTCTTCTGCCAATCACCTGATATCTGTGTCCTCTGCTTTACTGACCCTTTTACCACTGGAAACAGTTTCTCCTTATTTAAACTCTTGAAAACCTCCATGATTTTGAACAAATGTGTCAAATCTCTTCTGAATTTTCTCTGCTGCAAGGAGAACAACCCCAGCTTCTCCAATCTCTCCACATAACTGAAATCCCTCACCCTGCTACCATTGTGGCAAATCTCTTTTTTATTCTTTCCTGGGATGTGGGCACTGCTGACACAATGTGATTCCTGTCAACGGAGCGGCCCGCTGACATCATCGGAGAGCGCCAAGCTGCGCAGAGGCACAGCTACATCTTGCCAGGGTTAAGTGGCACATGTACAGGATGATGTCATGGCTCAGCGCCAACATCATCGCATATCAGCCCATGGTCCATCTTCGCACATTCACGCTAAAGCGTCATCGGGTATCCAACCTCTCACTCAGCTGGAGGAAGCAGCTGAATGGGAGACTTTGAGGTTGGAGCTCTCCCCCCTCAGCCTTGACGCTTCTTCTCCTCAGCTGCTCGCTCTCCACCTCGCTGCTCCCCTGGACGATTGTTCCCCACTCGCGTCACCCAGCTCTCCTGCCACTCGCTCCCAGCCCCCCAACCCCCACTCCAGCCATTACAACGAGGCCGTGCCACTTCCCTCCTCTTGGCCACTCGTTCTTCACTCCGACGTCACACTTTTTGAGAGGCATAGATAGTGTAGATAGCCAGAGTCTGTGTCCCATGGTGGGGGTGAATAAAACTAGAGGGCATAGATTTAAGCTTTTAGGGAGGAGGTTTAAAGGGAGTCAAAGGGGTAAATTTTTCACAGAAAGAAAAGTGGGCATCTGGAATGAGCTGCCTGGTGGAGGCAGGAACAGTAGTCACATTTAAGAGGCATCTGGACAGGTACTTGAATGAGCAAGGCATGGAGGGATATGGAATTAATGCAGGCAGGTCGGATTAGTATAGATCGGCATTATGGTCGGCATGGACGCGGTGGGCCGAAGGGCCTGGTTCTATGCTGTCCGACTCTATGACCCTCTGTGACTCCTGTTAATTGTTTAATTATCCACCACCATTCAGGACTGGATGTGGCAGGACTGCAGAGCTTTGATCTGATCTGTTGATTGTGAGATTGCTTAGCTCTGTCTATTGCATGCTGCTTCCGCAATATGACATGCAAGTAATCCTGTGTTGTAGCTTCACCAGGTTGACACCTCATTTTTTGGTCTGCTTGGTGCTGTTGCTGACATGCCCTCCTGCACACTTCATTGAACCACTATTGCTCCCTTGGCTTGATGGTAATGGTAGAGTGAGGGATATGCCAGGCCAGGAGGTAACATATTGTGTTTAAATACAATTCTGCTGCTGCTGATGACCCACAGTGCCTCATGGATGCCCAGTTTTGAGCTGCCAGATCTGTTCATTTTTTCCCTCAGATATAATTGAAAAAAAAATTCTGAAGAAATGCATGAACTAAATATAAAGGAGAGAGAAATAAATACTGACAAAATAGATGGCAGCAATTGGAAGGTAAAAAGATTTCAGTTTTATTATTGATGAGTGAGAGGAATTTCTCACACTTTGGGGCTTCTGTAAGTGGATTTACTGTATCAGAGTAGAAGTACTGTATCAGGCCTTGTTAGCTCAGTTGGTAGAGTATGAGACTTTTAATCTCAGGGTCTTGGATTTGAGACCCTTGTTGTGTGGCTGTTCTTCCCTTTTTCAGTCTTCATCGGCAGAGAGTTCAAGGAGTGTTTGAAATTAAATTCAACAACATCACCAGATTTCAACCACCCCCCCTTGCCCCCATCCCAGTGTAGCTGACAGGACCATCAACCTCTGCCTTCCCCCTTCCCCTCCCTCCCAGAACTGCGACAGGGATCCCCTTGTCCTCACTTTCCACCCCACCTGCCTCCACATCCAAAGGATCATCCTCCACCATTTCCACCACCTCCAGCGTGATGCCACTACCAAACGCATCTTCCCCTCCCCTGTCAGCATTCCGAAGGGATCGTTCCCTCCGCGACACCCTGGTCCACTCCTCCATTAACCCTGACACCTCATCCCCTTCCCAAGGCACATTCTCATGCAATCGCAGGAGATATAATACCTGCCCTTTTCCCTCCTCTCTGCTCATTATTTAAAGCCCAAACACTCCTTTCAGGTGAAGCAGCGATTTACTTGTACTTCTTTCAATTATGTATACTGTATTCACTGCTCACAATGCGGTCTCCTCTAAACTGGGGAGACCAAGCGCAGATTATGTCGAACACCTCTGCTCAGTCCGAAAGCATGACCCCGAGCTTCTGGTTGCTTGCCATTTCAACACTCCCCCCTGCTCTCATGTCAACATTTCTGTCTTGGGGCTGTTCCAGTGTACCAGTGAACATCTCCATGGAAAGATCAATCTTACACGTTAGCTCAAATGTTGGATTTTGTATGTTTAGTATCTTTTCTCATCCAAAGATTACACTATCAATCATTCACCACTCTGTCGTCTCCTGAATTTCGTGTTCAAATTTGTTTGTGAAGTTGAGTGACACGTTAAGACAGCACAGTCTTTGTCTTTGTGAAGGAAGTGATTTCGGAATGGCTGTTTGAAACTGCCCCTCGTTGCACAGAAATTCAGTGCAAATGCTCAAATCACCCACAATTTCTTTGAGAGAAATTTGTTCACAATTGCATTCGACATGTAAACCGCCTCAACATTAATCTCACTGAAGGAAAGTGTGACCGTGTTGTTTGTTTCAGAGTGTTGGTGCCGTTATGTGTCGCTCTTAACCAAGACTGGGACACAACGCAAGGTTGATCCAAGGTTGGCATATATTATCATTCAGGAGCAAGAAAAATCAAAAGGAACCTAACAAGAAAACCCAGTCTCCAGATTTGAGAATCTGTAGATCCGCTTTGGGAAAGTGAATCAGAGCAGAATGAAGGGTGAACTGTCCGACTGCCCTGAAGAGATGAAGACACAGCTCAGTCAGCACGTTCCCCTGGTTTATGGTGCTGGAACATTCCTCACACAGAAATTATTCAACCCGATGACAAACGTGCTTACAGCCGATAATTTATTAAGATAATTTTTTTTTGAGCTACAACACAAACAGCTACTCGACAATGTGGAAAATTGCCCAGGTGTGTCCTGTCCATAAAAAAAAAGCAGGACAAATCCAATCTGACCAATTACCGCCCCATCAGTCTACTATCAATCATCAGCAAAGTGATGGAAGATGTCATTAACAGTGCTATCAATCACCACGCATTTAGCAATAATCTGCTCATCGATGCACAGTTTAGATTCCGCCAGGGCCTCTCGGATCCAGGCAAACATTTGGAAGCTGGAGTATAATGTGGGAAAATGTGAGGTTATTCACTTTGGTAGTAAGAACAGATAAATTAAATATTATTTAAATTGCGAGAGACTACAGAATGCTGCGGTAGAGAAGGATCTGGGTGTCTTCGGACATGAATCACAAAAAGTTAGCATGCAGGTAGAGCAAATAATTAGGAAGGCAAATGGAATGTTACCCTTTATTACAAGGGGAATGGAGTATAAAAGGAGAGAAGTCTTGCTACAAATGTACAGGGTGTTGGTGAAACCACACCTGGAGCACTGTGTAAAGTTTTGTTCTCCTTATTTAAGGAGGGATATACTTGCATTGGAGGCAATTCAGAGAAAGAGGTGGGCCACTGTCTCTTCCCCACCACAGCCACCTCGAGGGCATTGTGCGGAGGGGGTGAGACTTCGGGCGTGCAGGAAGGATCTGATGGGGAGGGTTCTTCTCACCACCAGCCAAGTTACATCTTGGTGCTTGTTTGAAAGTTCTGGTGATGAGGCATTCCGCCAAATGACTTTGGCAGTTTGCTCGGGGAACCATCCGACTGGATCCACCATCTCCTTTTCCTGTAGGGCCTTGAGGATATTCCGTGCAGACCACTACCTAAAGGATTGGTGGTCTAAGATGTTTTTCCACAGAAACTTTCCCACGAAGGATAGGTGGTACGGCACGGTCCAACTGGATGGAGCATTCCGCGGCAATGTGACCAGGCCCATCCTTCACAACGCTGGGGACAGATAGAACCTCAGCACGTAGTGACACTTGGAGATTGTGTCCTGGGGATCTGCGCACAGCTTGATGCAGCAGCACATGAAGGTAGTCATCAGGATGAGGGTGACGTTGGGTACATTTTTCCCGCCCTTATCCAGGGGTTTGAACAACGTGTCCCTCCAGACCTGGTCCATTTTGGAACCCCATATGAAGCGGAAAATGGCTCGGGTGATCGCCACAGCGCAGGAGTGGCGTATGGGCCAGACCTGCACCACGTACAGCAAGGTGAGCGCATCGCACCTGATGACCAGGTTCTTACCCACAATGGAGAGAGATCGCTGCTCCCACATGCTCAGCTTATGGTGTATCCTGGCTACTCGCTACTTCCAGGTTTTGGTGCACGCCCCGGCCCTTCCGAACCATATCCCCAGCACCTTCAGGTAGTCTGACCTGATGGTGAAGGGGACAAAGGATCGGTCAGCCCAGTTCCCAAAGAACATGGACTCGCACTTGCCATGGTTAACTTTGGCTCCCGAGGCGCGTTCGAACTGGTCGCAGATGCTGATCAGTCTGCGAACGGACAGTGGATCCGAGAAAAATATTACGACCTCATCCAGGTACAGGGAAGTTTTAACCTGACTGACTGCACTGCCTCGGATTGTAACCCCCCACTTATGCTTGCATCCTTCCTAATAGACTCAGCAAAGGGTTCAATGCAACAAACAAACAAGACAGAGGAGAGAGGACTGCCCTGTCTGTCTTTGCAAAGCAGGTGTAGAAAAAGATGCAGTGGTTTTTATTGCGGTTGATCCCAAGCAGCTGTGTAACACAGGAGTCTGTGCTCCACAGGCTGTTCTCAGGGATGCACACCGAGATAGACATCAACTGCTGCTGGAGGACTATCAATTCGGTGAAAGACGCACTTTGGTCTGCCCGAAACATGCTGGTCGTCCAGCGCAAAGAGTTGTCCACGACCTAATGTTGCAGACTGGCACATTCCAACGTCCAAGACTACGTGCTGAGTGACGTACTACAGCTTGGGGCAGCCGCTGCAAAGGCTCCCTGGGGAAGACCACTGTGTAAGGTACCCCCACCAAGGTGAACTGAGGGGCAGGATCCATGGAAATCCCCTCGGGCTGTATCCAGGAAATATTTCTCCGCGTCCAGGCTCACTTCTTTGACCAGGAGTCCTCCTCCCAACCAGCAGACCCATTCACCCACCTCCAGCATTCTCCCTCTACCTGGACCCCTCCCCCTGGCCACTTACCCACTCTTGATCTCTTCATTGAAAACTATCGGCGAGACATTTGTCATCTCAATTTCTCTGCCCCCCTCACTCACTCTAACCTGTCCCCCTCTGAACTTGAGGCATTCCGTTCTCTCAGGTCTAACCCCGACATGGTCATCAAACCTGCAGACAAGGGTGGTGCTGTTGTTGTATGGCGTACCGACCTCTACCTTGCAGAGGCTCAGCGCCAACTCACAGACACTTCTTCCTATCTCCCTCTGGACCATGACCCCATCGCCGAAAATCAAGCCACCGTCCAAAGGACTGTCACTGACCTCATCTCCTCTGGAGAACTTCCCTCTACAGCTTCCATCCTCATAGTCCCGCAACCCCGAACAGCCCGCTTCTACCTCCTTCCCAAAATCCACAAACGGGAATGTCCCGGCAGACCCATTGTGTCAGCCTGCTCCTGCCCCACTGAACTTATGTCTTCCTATCTTGACTCTATCATTTCTCCGCTGGTCCAGTCTCTTCCCACCTACATCCGTGACTCTTCTGACGCCCTCCGTCATTTTGACAATTTCCAGTTTCCTGGTCCCAACCGCCTCCTCTTTACTATGGACGTCCAATCGCTCTGCACCTCCATCCCCCGCCAGGATGGTTTGAGGGCTCTCCGCTTCTTCCTGGAACAGAGGCCCAACCAGTCCCCATCCACCACCACCCTCCTCTGCCTGGCTGAACTTGTTCTCACATTGAACAACCTCTCCTTCAACTCCGCGCACTTCCTTCAAGTAAAAGGTGTCGCTATGGGTACCCGCATGGGTCCGAGTTATGCCTGTCTTTTTGTGGGATATGTTGAGCATTCTTTGTTCCAGTCCTACTCAGGCCCCCTCCCCCAACTCTTTTTCTGGTACATTGATGACTGTATCGGTGCCGTTTCCTGCTCCCGCCCCGAACTGGAAAACTTTATCAACTTTGCTTCCAATTTCCACTCTTCTCTCACCCTTACATGGTCCATCTCTGACACTTCCCTTCCCTTCCTCAACTTCTCTGTCTCCATCTCGGGGGTAGGTTGTCTACTAATATCCATTATATGCCCACCGACTCCCACAGCTACCTCGACTACACTTCTTCACACCCTACCTCCCGTAAGGACTCCATTCCATTCTCCCAATTTCTCCGTCTTCGATGCATCTGCTCTGATGATGCTACCTTCCATGACGGTGCTTCTAGTATGACCTCCTTTTTCCTCAACCGAGGAATCCCCCCCACTGTTGTTGACAGGGCCCTCAACCGTGTCCGGCCCATTTCCCATACCTCTGCCCTCAACCCTTCCCCTCCCTCCCAGAACCGTGACAGGGTTCCCCTTGTCCTCACTTTCTACCCCATCAGCCTCCATATCCAAAGGATCATCCTCTGCCATTTCCACCACTTCCAGCGTGATGCCACTACCAAACACATCTTCCCCTCCCTTCCCCTGTCAGTATTCCGAAGGGATCGTTCCCTCTGCGACACCCTGGTCCACTCCTCCATTACCCCCACCACCTCGTCCCCATCCCATGGCACCTTCCCCTGCAATCGCAGGAGGTGTAATACCTGCCCATTTACCTCCTCTCTCCTCACTATCCCAGGCCCCAAATACTCCTTTCAGGTGAACCAGCGATTTACTTGTACTTCTTTCGATGTAGTATACTGTATTCGCTGCTCACAATGTGGTCTCCTCTATATCGGGGAGACCAAGCGCAGACTGGGTGACCGTTTAGCGGAACACCTCCGCTCGGTCCGCAAGCAGGACCCTGAGCTTCCGGTTTCTTGCCATTTCAACACCGTCCCCTGCTCTCATGCTCACATCTCTGTCCTGGGATTGCTGCAGTGTTCCAGTGAACATCAACGCAAGCTCGAGGAACAGCGTCTCATCTACCGATTAGGCACACTACAGCCTGCCGGACTGAACATTGAGTTCAATAATTTCAGAGCATGACAGCCCCCCATTTTACTTTCATTTTTAGTTGTTTTTTCTTTTTTCTTCTTTTTTGCTTTTTTACATTTTTTACAACCTTTTATATTGCATTTATTTCATTTCATCTTAGTTTATTCAGTTTGCTTACCCACTGTTTTTTTTTTCAGGTTTGCACTTGCTGCTGTTCAATATTCAGTCCGTTAACACCTATTCTGTACTAATGCTTTGTCTTTCAACACACCATTAACATATTGTTTGCCTTTGCTCCATGACCTTTTGGTCAGCTATGTGGCCTTGTCCAACCTGCACCTTCTCCTTTGTTATCTCTTGCCCCACCCACACCTCACTTGCTTATAACCTGTGACATTTTTAATATTTGTCAGTTCCGAAGAAGGGTCAGTGACCCGAAACGTTAACTCTGCTTCTCTTTCCACAGATGCTGCCAGACCTGCTGAGTGGTTCCAGTATTTCTTGTTTTTATTCCAGAAAATATTTGTTTGCTGCAAAACGTACATGACAGGTAAAATGAAATGGAAGGGTTGTGAGGCAATTCACTCCTGTACTGAAGGAAACTTATCTCCTTTGCAATCTTTGTATTGTTGACTTGGTGCTGTTTTTGAACTGTTTTGTAATGTATCTTTTTATAGTTTATTTAACGAATAAAGTACATTTTGGAAATAAAAAAAAAGTTCAGAGAAGGTTCACTGGATTTATTCCTGTGATGAAGGGGTTGTCTTATGAGGAGGATTGAGCAGGTTGGACCTATACTGATTGGAGTTTAGAAACATGAGAGGTGATCGTATTGAGACATATAAGATTCTGAAGGGTCTTGACAGGGTAGATGCTGAGAGGATGTTTCCCATCGTGGTGGAATCTAGAACTCGGGGACACAGTTTCAGAATTAGGGATTTTCCATTTAAGAAGGAAATGAGGAGGAATTTCTTCTCTCAGACAGTCGTTCATCTTTGGATTTTTATCTACAAGGAAGTCAAGGTTTATGGGGTGCAGGCAAGAAATTGGGGTTGATGCCATGATCAGATCAGCCATGATCCTATTGAATGGCGGAGAAGGCTCGAGGGGGCCAAATGGCCTCCTGCCTCGACTATTTCTGTTCTTATGATCTCATTGCAGCTTGTTCCAAATAGAGACAAAAGAGTGGAATTCCAGAGGAGAGGTGAGAGTAATTACCCTTGAGTGAGTGTGGCATCAAGGATCCCTAGCAATATTGAAATCAATGGGAATCAGGGGAAAAGTGTCCACTTGTTGGAGTCATACCTGGCACAAAGCAAGATGATTATGGTTGGTGGATGCCGATCATCTCAATCCAGGACATTGCCTCAGCAGTTTCTCAGTGTGGTGTCCTAGGCTCAACCATCCTCAGCTCTTTCATTAATGAGTTTCCACTCAACTTAAGTCTGAAGTGGGAATGTTAGGTGATGATTCACAACTCCTCAGATTCTGAAGCAGTCCGTGTCCACAAGCAGCGAGACCTGAACAACATTCAGGCTTGAGCTGATAAGTGACAAGTGACTTGGTTGCCACAAAAGTGCCACGCAGTGAACATCTCCAATGAGAGACAATCAAACCATCTACATTTTAATACTCAGCAGCATTATCATCACTGAATCCCTCACCAGCAACATCTTGGGGGTTACCATTGACCAGAAACTAAACTGGACCAGTCACATCTATGCTGCGGCTTTTAGCGTAGGTCAGAAATTGGGAATTCTGCAGCAAGTATCTCACCTCCTGACAGGCCAAAGCCTGTCCATTGTCTAAAAGGCACAAGTCAGGAATGTGATGGAATACTCTCCACTTTTCTGGATAGCTGCAGCTCCAACAACACATAAAAAGCTCAATACCACCCAGGACAAAGCAGTCCTCTTCATCGGTACCTCACCCACCACCTTAAACATTCACTCCCTCCACCAGCAGAGCACAGTGACAGCAGTGTGTACCACCTACAAGATGTACTGCAGTAACTCGCTAAGTAACGTTCAAAAGCACCATCCAAACCCGTGATCACTACCACCTCGAAGGATAAGGGCAGCAGATGCATGGGAACACCACCACCTGCAGGTTCACCTCCAAGTCACTCAACATCATGACTTGGAACTATATCACCATTTCTTCACTGTTGCTGGGTCAAAATCCTGGAACTCCCTCTGCAATAGCACTGTGGGTGTTCCTACACCACATTGACTGCAGCAGTTCAAGAAGGGAACTCCCCACCACATTCTCAAGGGCAATTAGGGATGGACAATAAATGCCAGCCTTGCCAGCGATACTCACACCAAAGAATGAATAAAAAACAAATCATTCTCCACAGATTCCCCACAATCCAGGCTTGGACATTTACTTCAGGAGCACAGAGCTTTATATAACTACAACATGAGTTCCAATCTTCAGATTCCATTAGTCTTTCACATTATTTTCTACCAGTCCACTAGCTTTTAGTGATTCAGCACTCGGGTCTCTGCTTCTCCAGTTTCTAACATCTCACCACTTATAAAAAACACTCTGATCTATCTTTCGTAGGGACTAGATGACCCCTCATTTTAAACTCCATCTGCCAAAGCATTGCTCACTCACTTAATCTATCAAGAAGATTTGAAAATAAATTTCTTGCCAAAGGATAATGTTCTGCTTCTGCTCCCTCGCCATTTGCTTTTCCCGTTAGTCTTTCATTTGGTGTAAATCCAGAGAAAGTAAAGATGGAAGGCAGGAGGGAGGGAAAAATCTTGCTCTTTTTCGTGATCCCTATTTGATCTTCATTCCAGTCCAATTTGGGTGAAGAATTCCGATTGTCTGTCTCAATTTTAATAAAGTATAAACAATTCTGGAATCACCAGCGAGATATTGACAAGAACATGTTTCCAGGCCAACTTTCCACAAAATCTCCCCCACAACAATGTTTTGGACACTTCATAAACTGACTACAAAATTGGGATCCGAACCCACACATGCAAAGCAAAATGCATTAGCACGCCCCCGTCTTAACCTCTCGACCACCTTGTCAGCTGTTTGGACAGTACAGATCGTGGCTGTGCAGCCAGATGTGCAATGATGGAAATGCAGCTTCTGTAAGTAAATGAAATTTCCATCACATCAGGTCATGACCTGTTGGGAATGGAGCGGTGTGAAACATTTCCAGACCATGTCCAACAAATTTCTACTCAGTGTGAAAATCCACCACGGAAAACCTGGAACATACAATCATATCATCACATCATGATTAACATCACTCAGACACCTGAACCATTAGGTCACTGACGAAGTTATGATGACCGAATTTCTCATGAAATGACAACTGAACTAACTGACTGGAAGAATTGCTTTAATTCCACATGATCAGAGAGGCACAGCCTCAGACCGACTTGGCAGATGAATATTGATTGAATAATTTTTGTGTGAGGAATGTTCCAGCATCATAAACCAGGGGAACGTGCTGACTGAGCTGTGTCTTCACCTCTTCTGGGCAGTCAGACAGTTCACCCTTCATTCTGCTCTGATTCACTTTCCCAAAGCGGATCTACAGATTCTCAAATCTGGGGACTGGGTTTTCTTATTTATTTCCTTTTCATTTTTCTTGCTCCTGACTGACAAATATATTCTAAATCTCGGATCAACCCTCCCCTTTGCGTCGTGTTACAGTCTTGTTTAAAAAAGACACAAAACGGCACAAACACTCTGAAACAGACAACACGGTCACACTTTCCTTCAGTGAGATTAACCTGTTTTCCAGGTTAAATGCAATTGCAAACACATTGCTCTCAAAGAAATTGTGGGGGATTGAGTTGCCGTTGAAATATTCGCACTGAACATTTGTACAAGGAGGAACAGCCATTCCAAACTCACATCCTTCACAAAGGCAACCACTGAGCTGTTTTATTGTGTGAATAAAATTCATAAGAAAAGTTAAAGTTCACAAGAAAACAGATGTAAACGATTGATAGCTAAACTTTTGAAGCAAGGATATGAATCCAAGATTTTCTGATTTTTAGACAAACATTCGAGCCAACAAAGCTGCAGAGGCAGATCACAAATGCTGTGACAACTAAGGGCAGAGGAGGGCACTCTTTATTCTCATCCCACTTCTCCACAGGTCACAACATCTATTTTAACTTTCCCCACTTACTGAAACAGTCAATCATATACTCTATTTTTCCCAGAATAGAAGACACTGCCCAGATTTCTTTAATGAACAACAAAATGATTCATTTATTGTAGAACAAGTTTTAACTAGTCATGAAGTAAAGCATAAACACACAGGTGGAAATTTCGAAAGTTCCCTTTTCACCTTTCCATTTAAAGTCCTTTTTTTAAATCTTCGAGCCACATGCGCACACACACATACACCGGTTAACTGAAAAGATAAAAGGGATTTTAAAAAAAAAATAATTTTGTTACAAACACAAAAAAAAAAAAACTCTTGGGCTGTTTATTTGCTCGTTTTTGAAGAAAACATCAGATGAGATACCTTGCTCCAAGATTGGAATACAGTCTAACTTCTGAGTATACGTAGTCAGGTCACGAGGGTATTTTAGAACAGTTCTTTTCAGAAAGCATTGAGAATTAATTTTAGCAGGCCTTCTTCAAAGAAATGTAACAAGATGAATTAACACACTGGACTTCTCAGGATCTTTTAAAGATTTTCTGGAAAACAAGCTGGGTTGTGGTCTTCTCTCCTTCCTTGACACTTCTTCAGGCTAACTTTATCTGCTGCTCACTCCAGCAGGTAAAACACACTGACTCTACAACCAAAAGCTTGTGAGTTTTCTGCTGTCTTCGGTGTACGCTGCTGCTGCCGAGCTTGTCCAATCAAGGGGCGTGAATGACTTCACTAACCACATCTCCCTGTTACCAGGGTTTCTGTTCTATATTTAACTTGAATTATGTGACAAACAGTAAACATAATTGCCAAATTGGCTCTTTTGGTGCTCTCTTGAAAAAGAAATGGCCCTACCTTTATTCAGTTTGATTATGACTTCTTTAAAAAATATTTTAACAGAAGAAACAGAATCACTTCCAAAACAGCATGTACTTTCCCTGAGCTACAGGTTATTGCAAGACTCTTTAGCTGTGTTTATTTTAGGTGATTTTGTATTCAGGTTCTTTCTGAATCCATGTGTTTGCAGATCTTTGTGAATGAGAGATGTGGAGACATGCTTAAAAATTTCCCTTTAAATTATTCATATCTCCGTCTTTTCCCGAACTTTGTGCAAACACATTAATGAGGGAATCACACACATCAAGCCGTCAAACCTGTCCGCTAAACATTGAAAGG
Organism: Heterodontus francisci; assembly: GCF_036365525.1. Lineage (NCBI taxonomy): Eukaryota > Metazoa > Chordata > Chondrichthyes > Heterodontiformes > Heterodontidae > Heterodontus > Heterodontus francisci. The sequence goes on from NW_027141175.1 coordinate 4,451,483, forward strand.
TGACAGTGTTTATTGTAACGGGGTTCCATTTATTCAGACACACCTTGATGATTCACACATGTAATGTATTTTTATATTATATTCATGACATAATGATGTAAATAAACACTTCCTTGCACTTGCCATCCTTGTTGAACATTTTCTCTGCTGATGCCCCCTGAATATTTTAGAGAACATGGTGACGAGGTTGAGATAAAAGTCTGTAAATATAGGCAGCAAACAGCAGCAGGGACTGCAGTGAACAAGATTTACGTGACATATTTGTGCTTCTATTGGTGGGTGAAATAAGATAGAAAACACACAAAATCCTACATTTGAGCTCACGTATAAGATTGCTCTGTCTATGGAGATATCATCAAAGAATGCTCAGGAATTTTGTCCTATGCCAGTGATAGGAACACACTTCAGGGGAACTTAAAAAAAACTGGTAAAATGGGCTTTCACAAAACAGATGAAATTTTACACAGAGAAATGTGAAGTGATACAATTTGGAAGGAAGAATGCCTGATAAATGAAACGTTACAGTTCTAAACTGGGTGCAGGAGCAGAGACACAATGTACACCAATGTTAGAAGGATTGAAAAGGTAGCTAAGAGCAAACAGGACACTTGGCTTTATTAATAGAGGCATAGAGTAAAAACTTATAAGTTATGCTAAACCTTTATAGAATACTGGGAATGAATGGCCTCTTCCTGTACCTCCACAGAAAGCTTCCATTCCAGGTTTACACACACTCATCAGGATCACACTCCACAGATCGTGCCACTCCAGGCACGGACACCCACTTCAGGATCACTCTCCACAGATCCCGCCATTCCAGGTTCGGACACCCACTTCAGGATCACTCTCCATAGATCCCAGCCCTACGGGCTCGGAGACCCTCTTCAGAGATCCTAAATCTCCAGACACGGACATCCTTTGAGGACCACACTCCACAGATTCTTCCCTCCAGGCTCAGACACACTCTTCAGAATCACTCTCCATACATCCCGCCGCTCCACACACGGATATCTCCCTCAGGATCAGATCAAAGAATGTTGCTTGTCACTTATCAGCTCAAGACTGAATGCTGTTCAGGTCTTGCTGCTTGCAGGCACAGACTGCTTCAGTATCTGAGGAGATGTGAATCATCAGCGAACATTCCCACTTCTGACTTATGTTGAAGAGAAAGCCATCAATGAAACAGCTGAGGATGGTTGGGACTAGGACACTGCCCTGAGAAACTAAGTATCCAGTCATGAATGGTGGTGGACAATTAAATAACGAACCAGATGAGGAGGGTCCAAAAACATTCCTATCCTCAATGTAGGTGGGGCCGAGCACGTCAGTGCAAAAGGTGAAGCTGGAGCATTTGAAACCATCTTCAGTCAGAAATTGCTCAGTGGATGATTCATCTCGGCCTCTTGAGTTCCCCAGCATCACAGCTTCCAGTTTTCAGCCAATTTGCTTCACTCCACATAATGGCAAGAAACAGCTGAAGGCACTCGATACAGCAGACTATGGTCCCTAGCAACATTCCGGCTCTAGCACTGAAGACTTGTGCTCCAGAACTAGCTGCGCTCTCAGCCAAGCTGTTCCAGTAGAGCTACAAAACAGGCGTCTACTCAACAATGTGGAAAATTGCCCAGGTGTGCCCTTTCCGTAAAAAAGCAGGACAAATGCAATCTGAGAAATTACCGCCCCATCTGTCTACTATTAATCATCAGCAAAGTGATGGAAGATGTCACCAACAGTGCTATCAAGCACCACACACTTAGCAATAATCTGATCATCGGTGCTCAGTTTAGGTTCTGCCAGGGTCTCTCAGCTCCAGGAAATAATTTGGCAGATAGAGTATAATGTTTGCCCCGGGTGGAGCAAAGCGTTACAAGGGGTCATAAATTTAAGGTGAAGGGTGGGAGATATAAGGGGGATGTCAGGGGAAGGTTCTTTACCCAGAGAGTGGTCGAGGCATGGAATGCCTTGCCCGGGGAAGTTGTTGAGTCAGAAACTTTAGGGAATTTCAAAAGGCTTTTGGATAGGTATATGGTTAAAGGAGAATGATGGGGTATAGATTAAATTGTCCTTGACAGAGGACAAAGGATCGGCACAACATTGTGGGCCGAAGGGCCTGTTCTGTGCTGTATGTTCTATGTTCTATGTAATGTGAGGTTATCAACTTTGGTAGGAAGAATAGAACAGGAAAATATTATTTCAATTGTGAGAGATTACAGAATGCTGCAGTGCAGAAGGATCTGGGTGTCCTCGGACATGAATCACAAAAAGTTACCATGCAGGTACAGCAAATAATTAGGAAGGCAAATGGAATGTTACCCTTTATTGCAAGGGGGATGGAGTATAAAAGTAGAGAAGTCTTGCTACAAATGTACATGGTGCTGGTGAAACCACACCTAGAGTACTGTGTACAGTTTTGGTTTCCTTATTTAAGGAGGGATATACTTGCATTGGAGGCAGTTCAGAGAAGGTTCACTAGATTTATTCCAGTGATGAAGGGGTTGTCGTATGAGGAAAGTTGAGCAAGTTGGACCGATAATCCTTGGAGCTGAGAAAAATGAGAGGTGACTGTCTTGAGACATATAAGATTCTGAGGGGACTTGACAGGGTAGATGCTGAGAGGAAGTTTCCCCTCGTGATGGAATCTAGAACTAGGGGACACAGTTTCAGATTTAGGGGTTTTTCATTTAAGAAGGAATTTCTTCTCTCAGAGGGTCATTAATCTTTGGAATTCTCTACCACATAGAGCAGTGGAGGCTGGGTCATTGAATGTCTTCAAGATTTTTATCTACAAGAGAGCCAAGGGTTATGTGGGCAGGCAAGGAAGTGGGGTTGAGGTTATGATCAGGTCAGCCATGATCCTATTGAATGGCGGAGCAAGCTCGAGGGGCCAAATGGCCTACTCCTGCGACTAGGTCTTCTGATCTTCTGCTCTTATCACTCATTGCAGCTTGGTCCAAACAGAGATGAAAGAGTGGAATTCCAGAGGAGAGGTGAGAGTGATTGCCCTTGAGTGAGTGTGGCATCAAGGATCCCTAGCAAAATTGAAGTCAATGGGAATCAGGGGGAAAACTCTCCACTTGCTGGAGTTGTACCTCGCACAAAACAAGATGTTGTGGTTAGTGGAGGCCAATCATCTCAGCCCAGGACATTGCTTCAGTAGTTTCTCAGGGTAGTGTCGTAGACCCAAACATCCTCAGCAGTTTCATTGACGACTTTCCCTTCAACATAGGTCAGAAGTGGGAATGTTAGGTGATGATTCACAACTCCTCAGTTGAAGCAGTCTGTGCCTACAAGCAGCAAGACCTGAACAATATTCAGGCTTGAGCTGATAAGTGACAAGCAACCTTCTGGCCACACAAGTGCCACGCAGTGAACATCTCCAATGAGAGAGAGAAAAAAATCTACCTTTTGATATTCAGAAGCATTATCATTGCTGAATCCCCCACCATCAATATGTTGGGGGTTACCATTGACCAGAAACTTAACGGGACCAGTCACATCTATGCTGCGGCTATAAGTGCAGGTCAGAGATTAGGAATTCTGCAGCAAGTATCTCACCTCCTGATACACCAAAACCTGTCCACCATCTACAAGGCACAAGTCAGGAGTGTGATGGAATACAGCCCACTCAACAACACTCAAGAAGCTCAATTCCATCCAGGACAAAGAAGCCCACTTGATCGCCACCTAACCCACCAACTTAAATATTCACTCTCTCCACCACCAGTACACAGCAGCTGCAGTGTGTACCATCTCTATATGCACTGCAGTTACTCGCCAAGTATCCTTCAACAGCACCTTTCAAACCTGTGACCTCTACCACCTCGAAGGACAAGGGCAGCAGATGCATGGGAACTCGCCATCTGCAGGTTCTTCTCCAAGTCACTCACCATCCTGACTTGGAACTATATCGCCATTTCTTCACTGTTGTTGGGTCACAATCCTGGAACTCCCTACCCAGTAGCACTGTGGGTGTTCCTACACCATATGGACTGCAGCAGTTCAAGACGGCAGCTCACCACTGCATTCTCAAAGGCAATTAGGAATGGGTAATAAATGCTAGCCTTATCAGCGATACTCACATCCTAGAATGAATAAAAAACAAATCACTCTCCACAGATTCCCCACAATCTGGGCTTGGACATTCGCTTCAGGAGCACAGAGCTTTATACCACTGCAACATGAGTTCCAAACTTCATATTCCGTTCGCTTTTCACATTATTTTTCTGCCAATCCACTAGTTTTTAGTAATTCTGTATTCGGGTCTCGGCTCCCCAAAAGTTTCTAACATCTCACCTCTTGCAAAAAACACTCTGATCTATCTTTCGTAGGTCCTAGATGACCCCACATTTTAAACTCCATCTGTCAAAGCATTGCTCACTCACTTAATCTATCAAGAAGATTTGGAAATAAATTTCTTGCCAAAGTATCATGTTCTGCTTCTGCTCCCTCGCCGTTTGCTTTTCCCGTTCGTCTTTCACTTGGTGGAGATCCAGAAAATTTCAAGATGGAAGGAAGGGAGGGAGGCAAAATCTTGCTCCGTTTCGTGATCCCAATTTGATCTTCATTCCAGTCCAATTTGGGTGAAGAATTCCAATTGTCTGTCTCAATTTTAATAAAGTATAAACAATTCTGGAATCACTGTCTGGAAATTGACAAGAACAGGTTTCCAGGCTGACTTTACGCAAAAAGTGCCCCATTTTAAACAATGCACTACACAGCTCACAAACTAACAATAAGAATGGGATTCAAACCCATACATGAAGAACAAATAGATCAGCAGTCCATTGCCTTAACCTCTCAGCCACCTGGTCAATTGCACAAGCATGACTGTCACCTTCAACACAACTCCTGGCTGTGCAGCCAGCTGCAGTGACCGAATGGTTCAGGCGTCTGAGTGATGTTAATCATGATGTGATCAAATGATTGTATGTTCCACTCTTTCGGTGGTGGATTTTCACACTGAGTGGAAACGTGTTGGACATGGTCTGGACATGTTTCACACCGCTCCATTCTCTATTTCATTTACTTACAGAAGGTATATTTCCATCATTACACAACCCATAAGATGAACTTTTTCCAAAAGACTTCAATGTGTTTAACTCTGTGTCCAACACTGTGAGGCAGCTTTCTGTGTTTATAAAGAGTGTAATTTATTGACTGGTCTCTTGGATCTTGGATCAAACAGGGTGACAGACAGAGGTCTGTGTGCAGAGGGTTTGGAGGTGAGCTCTGATTCCTCACCCTTTCTGGATTATGAGGAATAAAGAATGAATGAGAGAGAGAGAATGTGGGAGAAGGGATGATGGAAGGATTTGTCCGTGAACCTGATTAAAAGTGGCTCAAACGCAAGATAATATTAAGATATCAAGAGCAGAACATTAACATAATCTGAGTTCCACAATCTGGTCGGGTCCCATTCCCCTGAAGTGAGGAATGAACGGGTGGGAAATTCCGCCTGGAGTTATATTTATCTCCAATGAAGATGAGTTCACAGTGAGGATGGAATAGCTCAGTTGGGAGAACACTAGATTGAAGAACCAGGATACAATCCCTGGTTTCATCAGGTTTAATTTGGTGTCTCCATCATTTTAAGTAGAGAGAATCAGAGGGGAGATTTTCCACTCTTGACCCCATGGGCTGAATTTTAAACTAACGGTGCGGCTCTTGGCAGAGGCACCGGAAGTGGGTGTCGACACCAAACGAGTGAAATGTGGCCGACCGACCCCGATCACGGAGCAGCCGACCAATTAATGAAGGGGAGACGTGGGGCCCATGTAAACAAGGACCAGAGGTAGGGAATGAGGCGCTGATGGCACCGACATCTGACACAACGGCAGGTGCTGGCACCATATTTAAAGGGTTGCCAGCCCTGCATTCACTGCTGCCTGGTTTAAAGGAGTGTCTTCCTGAGAGCCCTCTGCTGTCCCAGGACCCGTTCTGCTGCCTCTGATGCCCCAGGACCCGTTCTGCTGCCTGATGGGTAAGGAGCTGAATGCGAGCCTGCAGTGACCATGGTCCCACGGTTTAGCGATGCCTCCCTGCCAGTTCTCCTCCAGGTGGCAAGAGAAAGGTGGAAGATCCTCTTCCCCAGGGATGGGAGGTGGAGACCTGTCCACCTGACCAAGCAAAGCTGGCTGAAGATAGTAGGTGAGGTCAGCAGCCGTGGGTTCAGCCCCAGGACATGGATCCAGTGCAGGAAGTGGGTCAATGGCCTGATCCAGGCTGCTCAAGTGAGAACTCCAAACACTTTGGACCCTTTGGACATTGCGTGTTGCAGAGTGAGAGGGAGTGTTTGGTGGAAAGGGAGTGACCACCCAGTCATGTGTATTGGGGAAGGGCAGCAGGACATGCTGCCTGAGGCTTGGCTGCATCTCGGTGAGAGGTGCATGTCAGTCAATGTATAACCTCACGCAGTCCCTCGAGAGGGGCCGCATGCAGGAGGAATACGTGTATCCCCATCATGGACTGCTGGGCTATCACCATCAGAGATCTTGTCCCCGCTGGGAGACTAACTTTGTTCATCATTGTGTCTGCAGGAGAAGACATCCCACAATTGGAAAGAGCCAATCAAGACCGACGGTGGAGTGCCTTATCTCCATGTCCTCATCCCGATGGAGGAGGAGGCCATGGCACTGGCCGGGCAGCAAAGCAGCTGTTCCATAGCTGATGGAGAGACAGGGGCACCTACCCAAGAGAGTGAGTGAACATCTCCTGGGGCACAAGGGAGCATCTGCTGCAAAGGAGCCACACTGCTCATCTGTTCACCACTGCATCAATGGAGCTGCACAGTAGGGGTGGTTGGAATGTCACGATGGGAAGACCCTAACCCTTCAATGTCCCTGTTTTCTCATGAAGGCCCGGATGAATGACATGAGCGAAGAGCTGGAGAGACTGGGAGACAGCTGCACACATCTGAGGAGCAGGAGGGAGCCTCAGAGGGTGCACCGTCACATCATTCCCCCGCATCCTGCACCAGAACAGAAACTCTCACGTTGGTGGGTATCCGTTCGCTGTTAGATTTGGGCACAGAAACTGATGAGCACATCACAGACAGGCCCGGGCAGATGACGGAGGCTGTGACAGCCGAGGCCACTGGCACTTGGCGGTCTGTGGGAGGCCAGGCCCACGCTGAGCCCCAGGCTGATGACATGCCTCTGGTGTTACTAGCAACACGGGAAATTCTGCAGCTGCAGTAAGAGGTCAGGCAACATCTGGCTGAGTTGCCAGACGCTATGTGTACCCAAGCATGGACAATGGAGGAGTCCATCCAGGCCTTGGACGCTGCACTGTCTCTGATGGGTGTGTGTCTGGCTTCCTCCATTGAGAGATTGGTGACTCTCATGGAGAGGCAGATCCAGCCGCCCAATCAGTGGCTGCCGGAGATGTGCGCAGACCTGCACTCCATCACTTTGTCCTTGAGCTCCATCCAGCGGTGACAAGGTGAGAGGGGGGACGAGGCGCCTGAACTCTCCACCAGGTCCACGTCCCTCTCAGGTCAGCAGGGAGGGACAAGTGTGTCTGATAAGGGGGAGGAGCAGCTGGCTGCTACATCTGGGGTCTCCTCTCAGGGGTCTCCTGGTGTGGACAGTAGCTCTGAAGCCCCTCTGCCAGTAACACCAGTGATGCCATCCTCGCTGACAGAGGGGGTCCCTGTACGTGTGCAGGAGGTCCTCAGTGTGCCAGGGCCCTCCAGGCCTCAGGCAGTGAGAGGACGGCCGCCAATGTCATCCCAAGCCATGGGGCAGCAAGGTCAGCAGCCTGTCTTCACCTCAGCTGACAGAGCAGGGGGAGTAGCACGTAGGAGCACCCGGAAAAGATTTAAGAAGAGCACCTAGATTCACTGAGGGGTTCACGGGTGAATGTACATTCCAGGTGGATAGGGTTGTGTTTGGTGTCGCACAGAATAAAGAAATGATGTTCTCTCACTATGTCTCCTTCCAATTGTTGATGCCCTTTTGGACTTCATTTCAACCCTTCCTCCCAAGGGGCTGGAAGTGAGGGACCAAGCCGTGAGTTCACAAAGCTTCGGCCTTGTCACTGTGCGATGTGTAACTGGGCGCTGTAGTGCAGAAGAAAAGAGGTGACAACAGGGCTGCTTAAAGCTAAGGCTTTATTGCTGTGGTTCCAGAAGGTGGTAAGGCTCAAAGGAAACTTGAATCTATAAGGGTGTCTCGTGCCTCCCTTGTGTGTATCTCATGGTGGCTTTCCTGCTGTGCCTGAGGTTCTTCATCTGGCACTGCTTGGGCAGCATCCTCCTCCACATCCTCATCATCAGAGGAGGCATCACACTCCATGATATCCTCACTAGTCAACACCTCACCCCTCTGTAATGCCAGATTGTGCAGAGCACAGCAAACCACCATGATATGCGAGACCCTCACCAGGACATACTGAAGGGCTCCACAGGAACAATCTAAGTGCCTGAATCTCATCTTCAGGAGACCAATGACCTCCTTGATGGTCGCTCGGGTTGACCTGCAGCAGGTATTGTACCTCTCCTCTGCATCTTGTGTGGGTTCCTCACAGGCGTCAGTACTCATGTCCTCAGTGGGTAGCCCTTGTCTCTAAGGATCCATCTCAGAAAGCGCATGGGGCCACGGAAAAGTTCTGGCACCTGCGACTGCCTTGGTAAGCAGGTGTTGTGGCTGCTTCCCGGGATTTGTGCACACTTCTGTAGGATCCATTTGTGATGGTCACAGACCAGTTACACACTGAGCAAGTGGAAGCCCTTCCTGTTGAAGGCTGCTGGCTGGTCTGCAGGAGCCTTGATGGTCACATGGGTGCAGTCAATGACACCCTACACCTGGGGGAATCCAGCGATGGCCCCGAATCCTATAGCCCTCTCAGCGTGACTGTTTGGATCGATGTGCACATAGTCACCGGCCCTCCTGAAGAGGACATTGGTGACCTCCTTGATGCACTGATTCACCACAGACTGTGAGATTCCACACATATCTCCAGTGGATCCCCGCAATGATCTGCTGGTGTAGAAGTTCAGTGGCACGGTGGCCTTGAGTGACACTGGCATCAGGTGCCCACCAAGTCCCATGGGGCGCAGCTGCATCATGGCAGAAACGACCTCCGTGGAGATGTGCAGTCTGTGGAGACACTGTCACTCGGACATCTGCAGGAAGTTGAACCTCGGCTGACGTGTTTCTCTGCCTCCTTCTCCTGCCTCCTGGTCGAGGCTGGCCCTCCTGTGGGCCCCCAAGCAGCTGTGGTGCCCCTGCTGGTGCCTGCGCTCCCTCTCTACTACTGCTCTTCTTCAATGGGAGCCTCAAATCCAGGGTGAATGAGGCTGATGACAGGTTGCCCCTCCCTTAGTGCAAGGCCTTCACAGTAAACAACACCCAGCCACAGTTCCCTCACTTGTCATCCTCAATGAGGTGGCACTGCCCCAATGGCACCCTGGTGTTGTTCCCCCTGCAGAGCTGGCACATTGGCCCCCACTCCTGACAGTGTTTCCCGATGCCCTTTCCCCCTCCACCCTTGCTGCCAAGTTTTGCTGCCTCACCCGATAGCTTCCCAGTGAAGCCAACACTCAGCTCCCACCTCCCAGTCACCTCCTTTAACCAGGCGATGCTCTGAAGCCCCGTGGTCCCCATGTGCTATTAATTCAATTGGACCCAGTGAATAAAATTGCTGACAATTGGACTCATAAATACTTTAAATGCCTTCTTGCCGTGTGGATGTGCGAAGTCTGCCCTCCATTTCAGCCGCCGACAGAAAAATCTGGTCCGAAGTCTTCCATCCCTATTTTATACACCCCCCTCCCCCTCCCCAGCCTCCATTCCCGTCTCCAACGGTCCCTTAAAATTCTGGCCCATGTCTCTAAGACTAATGGGAGTTAAACTACCTCTGATCCTTAGACTGAACAGGGAGAGCTGCTCTCTCTGTGTTTAAAGTGAATGAATCTGAGCTTTACCTTGTCTTACTGGAACGTTCACTGTCTGGAAATGTCTGTTTGAAAATGTTTTCCTGATATATTAATGGAGCAGAGGAGCAGATGTGAGGTACTGTTGAACAGAGAGGTTTGGAAGTGGGTGAAGGGGTGGAGTGACAGTGGGAGTGAGAGGCGCAGTGAATTGGCCATTCTCAATAGAGTGTCAGGAATGAAGGTCAGAGGAACAGACCAGGCTGGAAACACAGACAGAGCGAGGAGAAGCTGGTGTGAAAAACACAGATTAAACAACAGGCTTGATCAGTTGGTTTGGTTCTGGTGTTTAGAATACCCGGAATCTGGGTTCACTTCCCTTCCAACTCAGGCAACTGTACCAACATTATGTTCATAAAACCATAGACTGATACCCAAAGAAGGAGACCATTTGGTCCATTGTGTCAGTGCTGTCTCTTTGGTTGTGCTATCCAATTAGTCCTGGTGTTCAGCTTTTTCCTGTAATCTGTACATTTTCCTTCCAGTATTTATCCCAATTGCTTTTCAAAGTTACTACTGAATCTGCTTTCAAGTCCTGATCAGGCAGTGCATTCCAGATCACAACACATCACTGTATAAAAAATCATTCCTCATTTCGCCTCTGGTCTTTTCTCAATCACTTGATAAATACATCCTCTGGTTACTGACCCTTTTGCCACTGGAAACAATTTCTCCTTATTTAAAACTTATTGAAAACCTTCTTGATGATGTCACATACTAGACTGCCAGTAAATCTGAAGCCCATGTAATAAAAGGGACAATGACAGCATGCATATGAAGTTAGCAGACTGATAGGAACATAGAAGCAGGAGTAGGCCATTCAGCCCATCGAGACCACCCCACCATTCAATATGATGATGACTGATCATCCACTTCAATGCCTTTTTCCCACACTATCTCCATCTCCCCTATGTCATTTGTATTTAGACATCTGTCAATCTCTGCTTTAAACATACTCAATAACTGAACTTCCACAGCCCTCTGGGTAGACAATTCCAAAGATTCACAACCCACTGAGTAAAGAAATTTCTCCTCATCTCTGTCCTAAGTGGCTTTCCCCTTACGTTGAAATTGTGTCCCCTGGTTCTAGATTCCTCAACCGGAGGAAACAGCTTCATCTACCCTGTCTATCCCTTTAAATATTTTGTAAGTTTCAATGAGATCACCTCTCATTCTTCAAAACTCTAGAGAATACAGGCCCAGTTTCCCCAATCTCTCTTCATATGACAGTCCCGCCATCCCGGGAACAAGTCTGGTGAACCTTCGTTGCACTCCCTCTATGGCAATGATATCCTTCCTAAGGTAAGGGGAACAAAACTGCACACAGTATTCCAAACTGCAGACCAACCAAGGTTATATACAATCGAAGCAAGACTTCACTACTCCTGTACTCAAATCCTCTTGCGATAGAGTCTAACATGTCATTCGCCTTCCTAATTGCTTGCTGCACCTGCATGTTAGCTTTCAGTCACTTATTGACAAGGACACCCAGGCCCCTTTGCACATTTACACTTTCTAATCTCATACCATTCAAGAAATAATCTGCACATCTCTTCCTCCAACAAAAATGGATAACCTCACATTTTTACACATGATATTCCATGTGCCATTTTCTTGTTCACTCACTAAGTCTGTCCAAGTTTTGTGTCATCCACGAACTTGGAAATACTACATTTGGTCCCCACATCCGAATCATTGATATATACTGTGAAAAGCTGGGTCACAGTGTGGTGGTGAACAGTTGCATTTCTGTATGGAGGAAGGTTTACTGTAGGTTCCCCATGGTTCCTCATAACTGTAGTTATGTGCAGACACTGGAAAAGCTGGGGTTTTTCTCCTTGGAGCAGAGCAAGTTCAGAACAACTTTGACAGAGTTAGAAGCAAGGAATCAAATGGTTACAGTTCAGATGGAGACCATTCAATCCATCATGTCCATGACAGCTCTTTGCAAGAGCAAATCAGCTAATTCCACTCCTCTGCCCTTTCATTGTAGCCCTGCAAATTTTCTCTATTCAGGTGTTTATCCATTTCCCTTTTGAAAGCCACGATTGAATCTGCCTCCAGCACACTCTCAGGCAGTGTACACCAGATCCGAACCAGTCGCTCTGTCCCACACCCCTGGTATCATTGCAGAAAATCTCTTCTGTTCATTTCATCCCTCATAAATAATTGAAATGTAATGTTCCTTAGGAAATGCACAACATGAAAAGGAGAGAGAAATAAATGCTGAGCAAAATAGAAGTCAATGTTTGGAAGGTAAAAAGAGCAAAAGATGTAACTTTTATTCTGGACGAGTGAGAGGAATATATCACACTTTGGGGATTTTGTAAGAGGATTTATTGATAAACCTGGGATTTGAGAGGAAGCTGGTTCATGGTTTACAGAACAAATTCAGCCGCTGGGGTGGAGCCAACAGCTGCACCGTCCAATAACAGACAGGACGCGGACACTGTCTCAGGCCTGGTGAGCTCAGTCGATGAAAGCATGAAACTCTGAATCTCAAGTTTTTGAGTTTGAGCCCCACGGTGGGTGTTTTTTATTTCCTTTTTAGGCTGATTTTACAGGCGTTCTCCAGCTCTGAATTCCTCGGCAGAGAGTTCAAGGAGTGTTTGAAATGAGATTCAACAGCAGTATGAGAAAGTCTCTCCTTGATTCAAGACTCTTACCTGTCCGCAGCAACTCCCTGCTGAAGATTGAACTTTATCTCATTTCATTCTCAGCTCAGGGTCAGTGTGGATCACTGGGACTTCTGGCTGTGTCCCACTTCACAATCCATCAGTGCTGAGAAAGCAATGGGGAATATTACTCACATGTTGTAATGTTTTATAAATACTTGAATGCATTTCACACTGTGTCTAACAGTGTGAATCTCCCCTGGTATATCAGCTCACCAATACTTCAACAGAACATTCACATAATGTGAGCTCTGAGATCTGTTCAGATCCCATTCCCAAGACCTGGAAAGTGGGATTGGGCTGGATTACTCTTTTTCAGCTGGCACAGACACGATTGCTAAATGATCTCATTCTGTGCCATCAATTTTCTCCATTTTCTATGTTCTATGAAGTGAGGTGTGATTGGGAGAGGCAATTCCACCAGGGTTATATTTTCTACCAAAACAATGACACAAGGGATACTTCACATTTTTATTCATTCATTCATGGGATGTGGGCATCGCTGGCTAGGCCAGCATTTATTGCCCATCCCTAATTGCCCTTGAGAAGGTGGTGGGTTGGGCTGCCTTCTTGAACCACCGCAGTCCATGTGGGGTAGGTACATCCACAGTGCTGTGAGGAAGGGAGTTCCAGGATTTTGATACAGCGACAGTGAAGGAACGGCGATATAGTTCCAAGTCAGGATGGTGTGTGGCTTGAAGGGGAACTTGCAGGTGGTGGAATCCCCTGCATTTTCTGCCCTTGCCCTTCTAGGTGGTAGAGGTTGCTGGGTTTGGAAGGTGCTGTCGAAGGAGTCTTGGTGCATTGCTGCAGTGCATCTTGTAGACAGTACACACTGCTGCCACTGTGCGTCGATGGTGGAGGGAGTGAATGTTTGTAGATGGGGTGCCAATCAAGCGGGCTGCTTTGTCCTGGACGGTGTTGAGATTCTTGAATTGGAATTGCACCCATCCAGGCAAGCGGAGAGGATTCCATCACACTCTTGACTTGTGCCTTGTAGATGGTGGACAGGCTTTGGGGAGTCAGGAGTCATCGATGAGTGAGAGGAATATATCACACTTTGGGGCTTTTGTAAGAGGATTTATTGATAAACCTGGGATTTGAGAGAAGCTGCTTCATGGCTTACAGAACAAATTCAGCCTCTGGGGTGGAGCCAACAGCTGCACTGTAATTACTCACCTCAGGATTCCAAGCCTCTGACCTGCTCTTGTAGCCACGTTATTTGTATGGCTACCCATTGTAACCCCCGTGATGTTGATAGTGGGGGATTCAGTGATTGTAATGCTATAGAATGTCAAGGGGAGATAGTTAGATTCTCTCTTGTTGGAGATATTCAGTGCCTGGCACTTGTGTGGTGCGAATGTTACTTGCCACTTATCATGCCAAGCCTGTGAGACTGAAATAGCTCAGTTGGGAGTGTGTTAGACGGAAGATCCCTGGTTCAATCTGGGGTTTTGGCAGTTCTCCTTTATTCTGCATCGCCATTTGGTTTTGACTCTCGAGTTGCACAATTTACACTGAAATTATTTACCCAACTCTGAAGGTTGGATCGAAATAGAGAGATATCAAGGATGGGAAATATTTACATTGTCTTCTTTAGCTTATTCTCATCTCCTTGTGTCATTTTCCCCAGTTTTTGACTCTCTTGGGGCCGGGTGAACATTTGATTTGCTGCATTTGTCCCAAGCTGAAGCCTTTTCCACATCTCTGGACGGTCAGACTCACTCTGTCTGTTTTTGCTGCTCGTGACCATTAACGAGAACAGGCCACGAGTTCAATGTTTATCAGCAAACGGAAGATAACTGGAAAGAATTCTGTTTTACTCCAGACCAGTGACAAAGATGCAATGGATGTTATTCAAAATAAGTTCCCTCTGACATTTTATGTAAACTTGTTTGCATCTAAAAGTTGGATTTTAAGTGTTACCAAAATGTGTCAAATTAATGACTGACCATGTGATAGCGCACATGGGGATCAAATCCACAGCCTTGTTGTTATCAACACTGCGTCCTAACCAACTGAACTAAGTGGCCTATAGGCAGAGCCAGGTATGGGTTTGAGCCGCACGCTGGGCGGTTTGTGTTTTATTTCTCACACTGGGTGACAGAGCGATTGTCGAAACAATGGACACATCACATCCCTGAAACATTGTTCTGATATAAAACAGTGTGAAATAAGAACTGAGCATGGAAATGGAACGGAACCAGAAATCAGGACTTTAATCTATTGAAGTTGATCTTGAAATTCAACCATTCACTGAACATTCCAAGAGATCGAACTCTCTTCTGATATAAAATCCAGGAACTTGAGCTGCTGTAAAACACAACTGAGCTTGACGTGATTTGAACACGCAACCTTCTAATCTGGAGTCAGACGCGCTACCGTTGTGCCACAAGCTGACAGATGAAGCAAAGTGTTCCATTCCTGACAGATTTACTTCTTGTTTAGATTCAGTGATTGAAATTAATTCAATCCTCATCTGACCTCCGCTCTGTAAAGGCCTGCAATCGGACCTGAACCCGACGGGACCCGACGACCTGTGTCGGGTTCGGGTCATGTCCGGTCGCTCTTCCGGTTCTGGCTTTCGGGCTCGGGTCAGATTGGGTCATGTTCAGGTCAGGCTGGGTCCAGGTTGGACTGAGTCCGGGTCGGACACACACAGTAAGTATTACATTTAACTCTGCTGGGAAGTTGAGTTTAATAAGTGTCAAAAGTTGAAAAGCCAACCAAAGCCGGGAGTCCGGGTCATTAAGGAGGGAAACTCTGAGTCTGCGCAGTGAGCAAGTGAGCATCTCGATGATGTCATTGCGCTCATGCTGCAGCTTCCTGTAGATTCGGAATCGGGAGGGAGATAAAGTGAACATTCCGGTGGTCGGGTAAGGCGCGGGTCGGTTCGGGCGCGGGAATAAATGGAGATACTCGTGCCGGGTCGGGCTTGGGTCCAATGTGGTTCTGTCGGGTTCGGGTCGGGTAATTTTTCCTGACCTGAGCAGGCCTTTACCGCTCTGTCAGTTCAGTGCCTTATTTAAACTATTACTTGGAGTTCTGTTTTACAGGGTCTCGGCTGTTGAAGTATTTCCCAGACCCACTACTCTGATTAATCATACATTTTGCTGCTAACTGCTGCTGCTACAATTGAAATGTAAAAAAGAATTTCCAGTGACCTGAAACCAATGGGCAAATACATTTCAGAAAGATAAAGCTCATTCACCAATCCGCAAATGTGTCTTTCAGCTTATATTTATAAACAACTCCTTCTCTCCACTATGAGAACTATACAATCACTCCAGTTATTTGAAAGTTAGTATAAGATGTTCTAGTTCATCAATTTTAAAACTGCAGCAGGTATTTTCCAGAAAACTTCTCTGTTGGAACCTCAGTCCCATTTAGATTGAAAGTGGACAATTAATGTATTCACTTGTTCATTGTGGACAGGTGTCTGACTTCGAATAAATCTCATTAACTTTCAATGAGGTGGCAGTATTTCTGTGCTCCCATTTTACAGTCTGTCCTGTTCATGCACCATGTTTTTATTCTCCTCTCCCATTCTCCACAGGATACAGATTACAAGCATCATCAATCTAGCTGTTGAAAAGCATTGAAAGAATCTGGTCACACAGGTATTGTAACATTCATTATCTGCCATTTTACAAGTTTGTTGCTTTAAACACAGTACGATGTGCAATCATCTTGAAAAGAGATTCTCTTCAATATCCAAAACAAATTGAATTACAAACCTGACAGACAAACACAGGAGAACAAATGACTAGTGAACACAAACCTGATGGTGCTCATTTTCAGATCTATTGCAGTCATCTTACAAAACAAGTGAAAGAATATTACAGTGAAATGATTTGGAAAGGAGGTGTGACTTTTGTTGGTGCCTTTCTTTGCTCTGTTGGTGAAACTTTCTTGCACCTGACTCCTGTTCATGTCTCTGTTTCCTCGATTGAGTGAGGAAGGAGGCATTTGATCAGAAATCAACTGGATTGTGTACCTTTGAGAGGGGATTTCTGCACCGTCAGGGCTGGAAACAGGAGTGAGTGAAAGACACTGCATGGAGTTTGATTTTGGACAGAGGGAGAGCAAATATAACATGACTGTGCAATATTGGCCTGAATTTTACAGTCCCAATAGCAGCAAACGCTGAGACATTCACTGCTATTGAGGGTCTGAACAGCAGTGCAACTGCCGGTACATGCACACATTAACACCAGCATCTGGAAGTTGTGGTGGTGAGAAATGTGCTTAGAAGGAGCCTCTGATCATAATCACACCAGCCCACTCTTTAAAGTGACAGGGACCTGTAGTTCAGCAATTTGGGCTCATTGCCCACAACGTACCCTGATTTTTACCTGGGTTGGATTAGAGCCGGCACCAACAGGCTTAGGGCCTGCTCGGGAAGGACTTTTCTGTTGACACAACAGCTCCACTATTCCAAGAAGACACCGGCAGCAGCAGGGGTCAACTTTCAGAAAGGAGTTCAGACATTTTAAATGTTGTATTTTGTTTCTTAATTAGATGTAAGTTTTTAGCATGGCCTTATCAGAGTTCTTAAATTTACATCTGACTTTTTATCAACAAGATTGAAGTGCTTTTAAAAGATCCCTAAATATATATGACTTTTTATCAAGATTTACCTGGCTTCTTTGTAAAGACTCGAGTAAGATTGAAGTGACTTTTAAAAACTACATCTTATCCTTTAAAATCCTGCTTCCATGCAGATGACATTGGAAGATGGCTTCAGAATAACTTAGACTATCTTTCTAACAGGTACTGCAACAGCCTAAGTCCTACTTTCTGCAAAAGCTGGTGAATTACAAAGAAACAATGTATTGAACATTTTATAAACTGTTGATGCAGATGGGATTCAAACTCATACATGTAAACAGAAGTAATTAATAATCCATCATCTTAACCTCTCAAACACTTCATCACCCAGCTTTGTGCCAGCAGCCCATCACATGTCTTTTTTGCCTCCATGAAAATTCGGGCAGGATGGTCACCTTCAGCTCAGATCCTGACTGTGCAGCCAGATGTGCAATGATGGAACAGTAGCTTCTGTAAGTAAATGACATTTCCATCACATCAGGTCATGGCCTGTTGGGAATGGAGTGGTGTGAAACATTTCCAGACCATGTCCAACACGTTTCTACTCAGTGTGAAAACCCACCACTGAAAGACTGGAACATACAATCATTTGATCACATCATGATTAACATCACTCAGACACCTGTACCATTAGGTCACTGACGAAGTCATGATGACTTCGAATTTCTCATGAAATGACAACTGAACTAACTGACTGGAAGAATTGCTTTAACTCCACATGATCAGAAAGGCACAGCCTCAGACCGACTCGGCAGATGAATATTGATTGAATAATTTCTGTGTGAGGAATGTTCCAGCATCATAAACCAGGGGAACGTGCTGACTGAGCTGTGTCTTCATCTCTTCTGGGCAGTCGGACAGTTCACCCTTCATTCTGCTCTGATTCACTTTCCCAAAGCGGATCTACAGATTCTCAAATCTGGAGACTCGTTTTCTTATTTTGTTCCTTTTGATTTTTCTTGCTCTTGAATGATAATATATTCTAAACCTCGGATCAACCCTCCCCTGTGCGTCGTGTTATAGTCTTGGTTAAAAGAGACACAAAACGGCACAAACACTCTGAAACATCCAACACGGTTACACTTTCCTTCAGTGAGATTAATGTTGAGCTGTTTTCCAGGTTAAATGCAATTGCAAACACATTGCTCTCAAAGAAATTGTAGGGGATTGAGTTGCCGTTGAAATATTAGCACTGGACATCTGTACGAGCAGGAACAGCTATTTCAAACTCACATCCTTCACAAAGGCAACCACTGAGCTGTTTTCTTGTGTGAATAAAATTCATAAGAAAAGTTAAAGTTCATAAGAAAATGGATGTAAATGATTGATAGCTAAACTTTTGAAGCAAAGATATGAATCCAGGATTTTCTGATTATTAGACAAACACTCAAACCAATTAAGCTACTGAGCCAGATCACAAGTGCTGTGACAACTAAGGGCAGAGGAGGGCACTCTTTATTCTCATCCCACTTCTCCACAGGTCACAACATCGATGTGAACTTTTCCCACATACTGATCCAGTCAATCATGTACTCTATTTTTCCCAGAATAGAAGACACTGTCCAGGTTTCTTTAATGAACAAGAAAATTATCCATTTATTGTCGAACAAGTTTTAACTGGTCATGAAGTAAAGCATAAACACACAGGTGGAAATTTTAAAAGTTCCTTTTTCACCTTGAACAACTTTTAAAGTCCTTTTTTTTTATCTTCGAGCCAAACGCACACACACACACACTGGATAGCTGAAAAAATAAAAGGGAATATTTTTTAAATTCAGCACTCTGTTACAGACAAAAAAAACCTCTTGGGCTGTTTATTTGCTCGTTTTTGAAGACATCATCAGATGAGATATGTTGCTCCAAAACTGGAATACAGTCTAACTTCCGAGTATACATAGACAGGTCACTAGGGTATTTTGGAACAGTTCTTTTCAGAAGGCATTGAAAATTAATTTTAGCAGGCCTTCTTCAAAGACATGCGACAAGATGAATTAAGTCAGTGGACTTCTCAGGGTCTTTTACAGATTTTCTGGAAAACAAACTGGGTTGTGGTCTTCTCTTCTTCCTTGACGATTCTTCAGGCTAACTTTATCAGCTGCTCACTCCAGCAGGTAAAACACACTGACTGCTACAACCAAAGGTTGTGAGTTTTCTGCCTTCTTAGGTTTGCACTGCTGCTGCCAAGCTTGTCCAATCAAGGGGCATGACTGACTTCTCGGTCCACATTTCTCCCTGTTACCAGGGTTTCTGCTCTATATTTAACTTGAATCATGTGACAACCAGTAAACATTCTTGCCAAATTGGTTCTTTTGGTGCCCTCTTGAAAAAGAACTGGTCCTACATTTATTCAGTTTGATTATGACTTCTTCAAAAAATATTTTAAAAGAAACAGAATCCCTTCCATAACATCATTTACTTTCCCTGAGCTACAGGTTATTGCAAGACTCTCTGGCTGTGTTTATTTTAGGTGATTTTGTACTCAGGTTCTTTCTGAATCCATGTGTTTGCAGATCTTTGTGAGTGAGAGATGTGGAGATATGTTTAAAAGATTTCCCTGTAAATTATTCATATCTCCATCTTTCCCCGAACTTTGTACAAGCACATTAATATGGGAATCACACACATCAGGCCGTCAAACCTGTCTGCTAAACATTGAAAGGTGACAGTGTTTATTGTGACGGGGTTCCATTTATGAAGACACATCTTGATGATTCACACATGTAAAAATTTGTATATTATGTTCATGACATAATGACATAAATAAACATTTCCTTGCACTTGCCATGCTTGGTGAACATTTTCTCTGCTCATGCCCCCTGAATATATTAGAGAACATGGTGACGAGGTTGAGATAAAAGTCTGTAAATATAGGCAGCAAACAGCAGCAGGGACTGCAGTGAACAAGATTTACGTGACATATTTGTGCTTATATTGGTGGGTGAAATAAGATACTAAACACACAAAATCCTACATTTGAGCTCGTGTAAAAGATTGCTCTGTCTATGGCGATAGCATCAAAGAATGCTCAGGAATTTTGCCCTATGCCAGTGATCGTAACACACTTCAGGGGAACTTTTAAAAAATGGTAAAATGGGCTTTCACATAACAGATGAAGGTTTACACAGAGAAGTGTGAAGTGATACAATTTGGAAGGAAGAATGCCATATAAATGAAACGTTACAGTTCTAAACTGGGTGCAGGAGCAGAGAGACAATGTACACCAATGTTAGAAGGATTGAAAAGGTTGCTTAGAGCAAACAGGACACTTGGCTTTATTAATAGAGGCATAGAGTAAAGGCATATAAGTTATGCTAAACCTTTATAAAATACTGTGAATGAATGGCCTCTTCCTGTACCTCCACAGAAAGCTTCCATTCCAGGTTTACACCCACTCATCAGGATCACTCTCCACAGATCCCGCCATCCCAGGTTCGGACACCCACTTCAGGATCACTCTCCATACATCGCAGCACTATGGGCTCGGAGATCCTCTTCAGAGATCCTAAATCTCCAGACACGGACATCCTTTGAGGAACATTCTCCACAGATTCTTCCCTCCAAGCTTAGGCACCCTCTTCAGAATCACTCTCCATACATCCCGCTACTCCACGCATGGATATCACCCTCAGGATCAGATCAAAGAATGTTGCTTGTCACATATCAGCTCAAGCCTGAATGTTGTTCAGGTCTTGCTGCTTGCAGGCACAGACTGCTTCAGTATCTGAGGAGTTGTGAATCATCAGCGAACATTCCCACTTCTGACTTATGTTGAAAAGAAAGCCATCAATGAAACAGCTGAGGATGGTTGGGCCTAGGACACTGCCCTGAGAAACTAAGTATCCAGTCATGAATGGTGGAGGACAATTAAATAACGAACCAGATGAGGAGGCCCCAAAAACATCCCTATCCTCAATGTTGGTGGATCCGAGCACGTCAGTGCAAAAGATGAAGCTGAAGCATTTGAAACCATCTTCAGTCAGAAATTGCTCAGTGGATGATTCATCTCAGCCTCTTGAGGTCCCCAGCATCACAGCGTCCATTTTTCAGCCAATTCGCATCACTCCACATAATGGCAAGAAACAGCTGAAGGCAATCGATATAGTAAGGACTATGGGCCATAACATTCCGGCTCTAGTACTGAAGACTTGTGCTCCAGAACTAGCTGCGCTCTCAGCCAAGCTGTTCCAGTAGAGCTACAACACGGGCATCTACTTGACAATGTGGAAAATTGCCCAAGTGTGCCCTCTCCATAAAAAAATGCAGGACAAATCCAATCTGACCAATTGCCGCCCCATCAGTCTACTATCAATCATCAGCAAAGTGATGGAAGATGTCACCAACAGTGCTATCAAGCACCAGACACTTCGCAATAATCTGATCATCGATGCTCAGTTTAGGTTCTGGCAGGGTCTCTCAGCTCCAGGAAATAATTTGGCAGATAGGGTAGAATGTGGGAAAATGTGAGGTTATCGACTTTGGTAGGAAGAATAGAAAAGGAAAATATTATTTCAATTGTGAGAGATCACAGAATGCTGCGGTGTAGAAGGATCTGGGTGTCCTTGTACATGAATCACAAAAAGTTACCATGCAGGTACAGCAAATAATTAGGAAAGCAAATGGAATGTTACCCTTTATTTCAAGGGGGATGGAGTATAAAAGTAGAGAAGTCTTGCTACAAATGTACATGGTGCTGGTGAAACCACACCTAGAGCACTGTGTACAGTTTTGGTCTCCTTATTTAAGGAGGGATATACTTGCAAAGGAGGCAGTTGAGAGAAGGTTCATTGGATTGATTCCTGTGATGAAGGTGTTGTCTTATGAGGAAAGTTGAGCAGGTTGGACCGATACTCATTGGAGTTGAGAAAAATGAAAGGTGAATGTATTGAGACATATAAGATTCTGAGGGGGCTTGACAGGGTAGATGCTGAGAGGATGTTTCCTCTTGTGGTGGAATCTAGAACTAGGGGACACAGTTTCAGATTTAGGGGTTTTTATTTAAGAAGGAATTTCTTCTCTGAGAGGGTCATTAATCTTTGGAATTCTCTACCGCAGAGAGCAGTGGAGGCTGGGTCATTGAATGTCTTCAAGATTTTTATCTACAAGAGAGCCAAGGGTTATGTGGGCAGGCAAGAAAGTGGGGTTGAGGTCATGATCAGGTCAGCCATGATCCTATTGAATGGCGGAGCAAGCTCGAGGGGCCAAATGGCCTACTCCTGCTACTAGTTCTTCTGATCTTCTGTTCTTATGACCTCATTGCAGCTTGGTCCAAACAGAGACAAAAGATGGAATTCCAGAGGGGAGGAGAGAGTGATTGCCCTTGAGTGAGTGTGGCATCAAGGATCCCGAGCAAAATTGAAGTCACTGGGAATCGGGGGAAAACTCTCCACTTGCTGGAGTTGGACCTCGCACAAAACAAGATGTTGTGGTTCGTCGAGGCCAATCATCTCAGTCCAGGACACTGCCTCAGGTGTTTCTCAGGGTAGTGTCGCAGACCCAAACATCCCAGCTGTTTCATTGACGACTTTCTCTTCAACATCAGTCAGAAGTGGGAATGTTAGATGATGACTCACAACTCTTCAGATGCTGAAGCAGTTTGTGCCTGCAAGCAGCAAGACATGAACAACATTCAGGCTTGAGCTGATAAGTGACAAGCAACCTTCTGGCCACACAAGTGCCAAACAGTGAACATCTCCAATGAGAGAGAAAAAAAATCTGCCTTTTGATATTCAGAAGCATTATCATCGTTAAATCCCCCACCATCAACATCTTGACCAGAAACATAACTGGACCAGTCACATCTATGCTGTGGTTATAAGCGCAGGTCAGAGATTACGAATTCTGCAGCAAGTATCTCACCTCCTGACACCCCAAATCCTGTCCACCATCTACAAGGCACAAGTCAGGAGTGTGATGGAATACATCCCACTCAACAACATTCAAGAAGCTCAACACCATCCAGGACAAAGCAGCGCACTTGATCGGCACCTCACCCGCCACATTAAACATTCAATCCCTCCACAACCAGTAAACAGTGGCTGCAGTGTGTACCATCTCCATATGCAATGCAGCAACTCGCCAATTATCCTTCAACAGCACCTTCCAAACTCGTGACCACTACCACCTCGAAGGACAAGGGCAGCAGATGCATGGGAACTCACTACCTGCAGGTTCCCCTCCAAGTCACTCACCATCTTGACTTGGAACTATATCGCCATTTCTTCACTGTTGTTGGGTCACAATCCTGGAACTCCCTCCCCAATAGCACTGCGGGTGTTCCTGCACCATATGGACTGCATCAGTTCAACAAGGCAGCTCTCCACCACCTTCTCAACGGCAATAGGAATGGTTAATACATGCGCGCCTTATCAGCGATACTCACACCCAAGAACGAATAAAAACCAAATCACTCTCCACAGATTCCCCACAATCTGGGCTTGGACATTTACTTCAGGAGCACAGAGCTTTATATCACTGCAACATGAGTTCCAATCTTCATATTCTGTTCACTTTTCACATTATTTTCTCCCAGTCCACGAGCTTTTATTAATTCAGTATTCGGGTCTCTGCTCCTCCGCCGTTTCTAACATCTCACCTCTGACAATAAATCACTCTGATCTATCGTAGGTACTAAATGACCCCTCATTTTAAACTCCATCTGCCAAAGCATTGCTCACTCACTTAATCTATCAAGAAGATTTGAAAATAAATTTCTTGCCAAAGGATAATTTTCTGCATCTGCTCCCTCACCATTTGCTTTTCCCATTTGTCTTTCACTTGGTGCAAATCGAGAGAAAGTAAAGATGGAAGGAAGGAGGGGAGGAAAAATCCTGTTCTGTTTCGTGATCCCTATTTGATCTTCATTCCAGTGCAGTTTGGGTGAAGAATTCCAATTGTCTGTCTCAATTTTAATAAAGTATAACCAATTCCGGAATCACTGTCTGGACATCGACAAGAACAGGTTTCGAGGCTGACTTTACAAATAAACTCACCTAACATAAACAATTCACGAAACAGTTCACAAACTAGCGACAAAGATGAGCTCCGAACCCACTTGTGCAGAGCACAGTGGATTAGCAGTCCATCACCTTAACCTCGCAGCCACCTTGTCAGTTGCACAGACATAGCTGTCACCTTCAGCACAGCTTCTGGCTCTGCAGCCAGCTGTGGAATTATGGAAATATATCTTCTGTTCGTAAATGAAGTTGGGAATGGAGCGGTGTGAAACATTTCCAGACCATGTCCAACACGTTTCTACTCAGTGTGAAAACCCACCACGGAAAGACTGGAACAAACAATCATTTCAACACATCATGATTAACATCACTCAGACATCTGAACCATTCGGTCACTGACGAAGTCATGATGATCGGATTTCTCATGAAATTACAACTGAACAAACTGACTGGAAGAATTGCTTAAACTCCACATGATCAGAGAGCCACAGCCTCAGGCCGACTTGGTGGTGGTGCAAACGGATATCACTGCTTCTGATCTTCACCAGAACAGAGAGTGAGATGTAACATTGATCATCAAACAGACTGTGAGAGAGTACAACAGAATAAAACACATGGAGAGACACTGTGGAATAACAAATAGATTTGATTGGAATGTTGAAATTTTGATTGGAATGGATAAAACACCAGAAACAGCAGATTAAAGTGGGATTCTCATCATTATATTGATCTGAGACAGAAAAGAGAAACTGTTGGAAAGAAGAGAAGAAGGAAGAAAAGAAAGGATGGAACTGTTCAATTTTTTCAGTTTTTTCACTCGCCCATCAAAGCTGATAAAACAAGTTGCAAATAACAGAGAATTTCACCAAAAAGGGAGATTAAATGTTGCTGAAACCTTGGATCGAAGGATGCCCCAACAGATCACCTGTTTAACGGTCTCATCATTGGGGGATTTCAATCAGTGAGCAATATTATTCTCTACTTTTATTGTTAATTGGTCCCAGAACTGTCACTTGGAATTAATATCTGTGTTCCGACTCCTGAATAATAAAATTGTGAGTTTCTCGATATTTTCTGGACACAGTTCCTGCTGTACGAACTAAGAACTCTTTTCTAATTTCCACAATACTCCAGACACACTCATCAAGCCTGCTAAGCTAGCATCCTTGGTGCTGCTCTCTCTTCTCCCAAACTTCATCTCATGTGACTGTTCCATCATCACTCTGACAGTAGGAGGGGTTGATCCCACTATCTTCAGCATTAACCCTTTACATCCTTAAACCACACTGTCTGTCCAAAAAAAATGGGTGGAGGGAACTTCCTTCATTGATCAAAACACCAACAGCAGCAAAGTGGTGCAATGGTTAGCACCGCAGCCTCACAGCTCCAGCGACCAGGATTCAGTTCTGGGTACTGCCTGTGTGGAGTTTGCAAGTTCTCCCTGTGTCTGTGTGGGTTTCCGCCGGGTGCTCTGGTTTCCTCCCACCTCCAAACGATTTGCAGGTTGATAGGTAAATTGGCCATTGTAAATTGTCCCTAGTGTAGGTACGTGGTTGGAGAATGGTGGGGATGTGGTACAGTATATGGGATTAATGTAGGATTAGTATAAATGGGTGGTTGCTGGTTGGCACAGACTCGGTGGGCCGAAGGGCCTGTTTCAGTGCTGTATCTCTAAATAAGAAAAGTAAAATAAAAGCTACCAGTCGTAAATCAACTCAAACACATTAGAGAGATAGAGGGAGACTGTCAGAGAACTTCCTGCATCCAGTCCTAACCCTGTCACACTCAGCAGCTTCTCACCCAGACCCCACTCTCATCAACACGGAACATTGTTACCGAGACCCTTCAAATACTGTTTATAAAAGGTAGAAAAATTCAAACTTCATCACAGCTAGATTGAATAGAACAAAGTTTAATATCTTTTCGTCGTCACTCGGTAACCACATGATACAGTCCTTAAATCAGTAGCATAAATTATCAACTGTAAGAATGTTTGTCATTGGGTTGAATCATTTCTGTGTGAGGAATGTTCCAGCATCATAAACCAGGGGAACGTGTTGACTGAGCTGTGTCTTCATCTCTTCTGGACAGTTCACCCTTCATTCTGCTCTGATTCACTTTCCCAAAGCAGATCGACAGATTCTCAAATCTGGAGACTGGGTTTTCTTATTTTGTTCCTTTTGATTTTTCTTTCTCTTGAATGATAATATATTCCAACCTCGGATCAAACTTGCCCTGTGTCCCAGTCTCGGTTAAAAGCGACAAATAACGGCACCAACATTCTGAAAAATACAACACTGTCACATTCTGCTTCAGTGAGATTAATGCTGAGGCAGTTTCCGTGTCGAATGCGATTGTGAAAAAATTTATCTCGAGGAAATTGTGAGTGATCAAGTATTTGCACTGAATTTCTGTGCAAGAAGGGACAGTTTCAAACAGCCATTCCCAAATCACTTCCTTCACATAGACAAAGATTGTGCTGTCTTAACGTGTGAATCAACTTCACAAACAAATTTGAACTCGAAGTTCAGGAGAAGACAGAGATGTGAATGATTGACAGTGTAATCTTTAAATCATAATTTTCCGTTTCTTCGTTGAAGAGAGGCTCAACCCTAATCCACTGGAGATCGCGCAAAGCTACAAACTTGGATCCAGAAATCAGAAAAGTAGTGAAACAGTTGGTGAGTACATTGTGACACTGAAGAATTTATCACCACATTGCAACATTGGCACATTCTTAGACCGTACATTATGAGACAGATTTGGGCGTATATTGGTGGATGAGGAAAGATACTAAACACACAAAATCCCAATTTGAGCTAGTGTGTAAGATTGCTCTTTCCACGGAGATAGCATCAAAGAATGCTCGTGAATTTCGTCCTATGCCAGTGACAGTAACACACTTCAGAGGAACTTAAACACGCTGGTAAAATGGGCTTTCACACAACAGATAAAATTTTACACAGAGAATTGTGAAGTGATACAGTTTGGGAGGAAGAATGAGACAATGTACACCAATCTTTTTTGATCAAGGTTTGAAAAGGTTGCTAAGAGCAAACAGGACACTTGGCTTTATTAATAGAGGCATAGTGTAAAAGCAAATAAGTTATTCTAAACCTTTATAAAACACTGCTGCTGAATGGCCGACACCTGCACCTCCACGGAAAGCTTCCACTCCAGGCTCGGACACCCTCTTCAGGATCACTCTCCATACATCCCGCCACTCCACGCACGGATATCTCCCTCAGGATCAGATCACAGCTCCACAGTCCTGCCACATCCAGTCGTGAATGGTGGTGGATAATTAAATAACTAACAAGATGAGGAGGCTCCAAAAACATTCACATCCTCAATGATGGTGGTGCTGAGCACGTCAGTGCAAAAGATGAAGCTGAAGCATTTGCAACCATCTTCAGTCAGAAATATTAAGTGGATTTGATCTGTGCTAATTTCAGCTCGTCATGCTCGCTGGTGCCTTGGTTCTCTGGTGCTAATTTCAGAGTAAATCATGCAGCTTGACAATTGGAGCCAAAGAAAAAGACACAGGAGAGGTTGAAAGTGCCAAAACCTGGGATTGAACCAAGAACTGTTTAACTGTTAGTACAGCACAAACTCAACAAAGCTATTTCAACAACACAATAAAGCCACCATTCTGTCACTGCTTTGGAAGACAATATGTGTCATTAAAGTGAATTAAAGACAATTAAAGTGTTTGTAAAAAGTTACAGAACACAACATGTGAGTAATATTCCCATTGTTTTCTCAGTACTGATGGATTGTGAAGTGGGAGACAACCAGAAGTCCCACTGTGCCACACTGACCCTGAGCTGTGAGTGAAATGAGATAAAGTTCAATCTTTAGCAGAGAGATTCTGGAGAGAGGTAAGAGTCCTGAATCAAGGAAAGACTTTCTGACACAACAAAAGCAAAACACTGCAGATGCTGGAAATCTGAAATAAAAACAAAAAGTGCTGGAAATACTCAATAGCTCTGGCAGCATCTGTGATGAGAGAAACAGAGTTAACGTTTCTGGTCTGTGACCTTTCATCAGAACTGACACAGGTTAGAAAAGAATTAGGTTTTAAACAAGTGAAGGGGAGGGGCATGTGGGAGAGAACAAAGGGGAAGGTGTTTGATAGTGCAGAGGGCAGGAGAGATTAAATAACAAAGCTGTCCTGGGACAAAGGTAAAGAGTGTGTTAATGCTTGTGGTTGCCTGACACCAGTCATGCTCTGATGTTATTGAACACAATGTTCAATCCACAAGGCTGTAGAGCGCCGAATCAAAAGGTCAGGTGCTGCTCCTAGAGCTTGGGTTGATTTTCACTGGAACACTGGAGCAGGCCAAAGACAGAAATGTTGACATGCAAGCAGGGGGGAGTGTTGAAATGGCAAGCAACCAGAAGCTCAGGATCATGCTTTCTGCCTGAGCAGAGGTGTTCCATCTAATCTGCGTTTGGTCTCCGCAGTTTAGAGGAGACCGCATTGTGAGCAGTGAATACAGTATACATAATTGAAAGAAGTACAAGTAAATCGCTTCTTCACCTAAAAGGAATGTTTGGGGCTTTAGATAATGAGCAGAGTGGAGGGAAAAGGGCAGGTATTATATCTCCTGCGATTGCATGGGAAGGTGCCTTGGGAAGGGGACGAGGTATTGGGGGTAATGGAGGAGTGGACCAGGGTGTCGCGGAGGCAACAATCCCTTCAGAATGTTGACAGGGGAGGGGAGGATGCGTTTGGTGGTGGCATCACGCTGGAGGTGGCTGAAATGGTGGAGGATGATCCTTTGGATGTGGAGGCAGGTGGGGTGGAAAGTGAGGACAAGGGGAACCCTGTCGCAGTTCTGGGAGGGAGGGGAAGGGGGAAGGCAGAGGTTGATGGTCCTGTCAATTACACTGGGAGGGGGCGGGGTGGGAGTAGTTGAAATCTGGTGATGTTGTTGAATTTAATTTCAAACACTCCTTGAACTCTCTGCTGATGAAGACTGAAAAAGGGAAGAACAACCACACAACAAGGGTCTCAAATCCAAGACCCTGAGATTAAAAGTCTCATACTCTACCAACTGAGCTAACAATTCCTGATACAGTACTTCCACTCTGTCTGTTATTGGACGGATGCAGCTGTTGGCTCCACCCCAAGGGCGGGAATTTGTTCCACCAACTATGAAGCAGTTTCCCATCAATTCCCCAGATTATCAGTAAATCCACTTCCAGAAGACCCAAAGTGTGATATATTCCTCTCACTCATCAATAATAAAACTGAAATATTTTTACCTTCCAAATGCTGCCATCTATTTTGTCAGTATTTATTTCTCTCTCCATTTTATTTAGTTCATGCATTTCTTCAGAATTTTTTTTTCAATTATATCTGAGGGAAGAAATGAACAGAACTGGCAGCTCAAAACTGGGCATCCATGAAGCACTGTGGGCCATCAGCAGCAGCAGAATTGTATTTAAACACAATATGTTACCTCATGGCCTGGCATATCCCTCACTCTGCCATTACCATCAAGCCAAGGGAGCAATAGTGGTTCAATGAAGTGTGCAGGAGGGCATGTCAGGAGCAGCACCAAGCAGACCTAAAAATGAGTGAAGCTACAACACAGGACTACATGCATGTCATATAGCAGAAGCAGCATGCAATAGACAAAGCTGAGTGATCTCACAACCAACAGATCAGATCAAAGCTCTGCAGTCCTGCCACATCCAGTCCTGAATGGTGGTGGATAATTAAACAATTAACAGGAGGAAGAGGCTCCACAAATATCCCCATCCTTCATGATAAGGGAGACCAGTATATCAGTGCAAAATACAAGGTTGAATCATTTGCAACCATCTTCAGCCAGAAGTGCCAAGTAGATGATCCACCTCGGCCTCCTCCTGAGGTCCCCAGCATCACAGGTGCCAATCTTCAGCTAAATCCACTTCACTCCACATGATATCAAGAAATGGCTGAAGGCTCTGGATACTGACAACATCCTGGCTGCAGTGCTGAAGACTTGTGCTCCAGAACTAGCCACGCTGCCTGACAAGCTACAACACTGGCATCTACCCAGCAATGTGGAAAACTGCCCAGGTATGTTCTGTATACAAAAGGCAGGACAAATCCAACCTGGTCAATTCCTGCCCGATCAGCCTCCTCTTGATCATCAGTAAAGTGATGGAAGGTGTCGTTGACAGTGCCATCAAGCAGCACTTACACAGCCATAAACTACTCACCAATGCTAATTTTGGGTTCTGCCAGGGCCACTTAGTTCCTGACCTCATTATGGCCTTGGCCAAAATATGGACAGAAGAGTTGGATTCAGGAGGTGAGGTGAGGTGACAGTGACTGCTCTTGCCAAGGGCATCGAGGAGCCCTTGCAAAATTGAAGTCAATGGCAATCAAGGAGAAAAATCTCCACTGGTTGGAGTCATACCTTGCGCAAAGGAATATGGTGCTGGTTGTTGGTGGCCAATCATCTCAGTACCAGACATCGCTCAGGAGTTCCTCGGGGTAGTGTCCTAGGCCCCAACCGTCTTCAGTTGCTTCATCAATAAACTTCCTCCATCATAAGGTCAGATGTGGAAATGTTCACTGATGATTGCAAAATGTTCAGTTGCATTAGTAACTCCTCAGATACTGAAGCAGTCCGTGTCCACATGTAGAGAGACCTGGACAATATCCAGGCTTGGACTGATAAGTGGCAAGTAACATGCACGCCACAAAAATGCCAGGCAATGACCATTTCCAACAAGAGTGAATCTAACCATCCCCCTTTGACAGTCAATGACATTACCATTGCTGAATCCTTCACTATCAACATCTGGGGGGTTACCAATGAGCAGAAACTGAATTGGATCAGTCATATAAATACCGTAGCTACAAGAGCAGGTCAGAGGCTGGGAATTCTGCTGCAAGTAACTCACCACCTGTCCACCATCTACAAGGCACAAGTCAGGAGTGTGATGCAATACTCCCCACTTGCCTGGATGAGTGGAGCTCCAACAACATCAAAGAAACTCAACACCATCCAGGACAAAGCAGATCACTTGATCAGCACTCCATGCACTACTTTAAATATTCAAATCCTGCACCACCAGTGAACGGTGGCAGCAGTGTGTACCATCTACAAGATGCACTGCAGCAACTCACCAAGCCTCCTTCGACAGCACCTTCCAAACCCCCAACCTCGACCACCTAGAAGGACATTGGATGAATGGAAACACCACCATCTGCAAGCTCCCCACCAAGTTACACACTGTCCTGACTGGGAACTATATCACCATTCCTTCACTGTCACTGGATCAAAATCTTGGAACTCCCTTCCGAACAGCACTGTGGGTTTACGTACAACACATGGACTGCAGCAGCTCCAAAAAGGCAGCTCACCACCACCTTCTCAAGGGCAATTAAGGATGGACAATAAAGGCTGCGTTTGCTGACAACGCAACCACTAGGTGGCACAATTCGCTTTCTCCCCCTGCTTTGCACCGGCCGCTTCCACCCTCCACAGTCGCTCGCTCCAGACCTCGCTGCTCCCCCCCACCACTTCCCTGGCCGATTGTCACCTGATCAGGTCACCCCATTCTCCGGTCGTTCGCTCACTCCCCACCCCACCTCCCCTCCAGCCGCTGGCTCTAGGCTGCGCAGCTTCCCTTCTCTCGGCCACTTGCTCCCATGTTTGTCCAGTCTCCACGCGCCGCCCGAAGAAGCAAGCTGGGCTGCAAAGTGTGACGTAGGAGTGAGTAGTGAGTGGCCTAG
The DNA here is from genome assembly GCF_036365525.1 of Heterodontus francisci. Classification (NCBI taxonomy): domain Eukaryota; kingdom Metazoa; phylum Chordata; class Chondrichthyes; order Heterodontiformes; family Heterodontidae; genus Heterodontus; species Heterodontus francisci. The sequence goes on from NW_027141175.1 coordinate 4,483,397, forward strand.
AGGAGGGAAGTGGCACGGCCTAGAGCAAGCGGCTGGAGCGGGGGTTGGGGGGCAGAGAGCAAGCGGCCATAGAGCTGGATGACGCGAGTGGGGAACAATTGTCCAGGGGAGCATCGAGGTGTGGAGCGAGCGGCTGAGGGGAGGAAGCGTCGAGGCCTGGAGCGAGTTGCCGAGGAGGGAGAGCTCCAGCCTCAAAGTCTCCTATTCAGCCGCTTCCTTGAGCTGAGTGAAGGGCTGGATACCCGATGACGCTTTAGCGCACATGTGCGAAGATGGAACAGGCGCGAATATGCGATGATGTTGGCGCTGCGAAATGACATCATCCTACGCATGTGCCACTTAATCCTGGCAAGATGTAGCTGTGCCTATGCACAGCTTAGCACAGTCCGATGATGTCAGCGGGCCGTTGCATTGACAGGAATCACATTGTGTCAGCAGTGCCCACATCCCATGAAAGAATGAAAAAGAGATTTACCACAATGGTAGCAGGGTGAGGGATTTCAGTTATGTGGAGAGATTGGAGATGCTGGGGTTGTTCTCCTTGCAGCAGAGAAAATTCAGAAGAGATTTGACACATTTGTTCAAAATCATGAAGTTCTTCAATAGTTTAAATAATGAGAAACTGTTTGCAGTGGTTAAAGGGTCAGTAAGCAGAGGACACAGATATCAGGTGATTGGCAGAAGAACCAGAGGTGACATGAGGAACCATTTTTTACACAGCAATGTGTTGTGAGAAAGAAAGAAAAGACTTGCATTTATATAGCACCTTTCGAGACCACTGGACATATCAAAGCACTTTGTAGACAATGAAATACTTTTGAAGTGTAATCACTGTTGTAATGTCAGAAATGCAGCAGCTAATACCCACAAACAGCAATGTGATAATGACCAACTGATCTGATTGAGGGGCAAATATTGATCACAACACCAGGGAGAATTGCTCTTCACTTGTTTGAAATTGCAGCATGGGATCTTTGACATTCACCCAAACATGCAGACCAGGTCTTGGTTTAACATCACACCTGAAAGGCAGCACCTTCAACACCCTCAGTGCTTTACTGGAGTGTCAGCTGTGAAATCTGAACCCAGAAGCTTGTGATTTCGAGGTGAGTGTGACCAACTGAGCCACAGCTTTTACCTGAGTCTCAATCCTTCGACCAACAGTTTCTATCGGGTCTGTCGCAACCCCTCATGATTGTGAACACCTCTATCAAATCTCCTCTCTCGAGAAGAACCCCAGCTTCTCCAATCTATCCACATAACTGAAATCCTAACCGCATGTTGCAGAAAGGAATTTTTCCTCAAGTTCCTTCTGGTTTTGTGAGTCACCTTAAATCTGTAACCTTCGGTTATTGACCTTTCAGCAGTTAGAAACAGTTCCTCAGTATTTACTCTACCTCAAACCTTCAAGGAAGCTCTGCAAAGTAACTGAAAATCAAGTTGTCAGAAGTGGGATTTAAAAACATGCCTCCAGTGAAAGTTGCAACCTGAACAGAGAAGCTGAAACCGCTCAGTCACCTCAACTGTTCAGACCTTTTTGACCTCATCATCACTTCTGTACTTTGAAAGGTTCACTCAGTTCAGGAACTTGTTCAATGTTGCTGGAATGCTCAGTGACTGGGATATTAACTCCCTCGGGTTTTCCTGAGCTTGTTCTCGGTGTATGGGGATGTTTGTCCTGGGCTGTGGAATCTTGCATCCCTGTAATGGACATTAACCCACTGATTGAATCTGTATTCACTGCTTTCCGCTGGTGCTGGGTAATTGCAGAGCGTGGGGCTGGAATGTTGCTGCTTGTCCTGGCCTCACTCACTCTGGGAAAGAGTGAATAATTGATGCGTCTGTTTCTGTATCTGAAATTTGACTTCGATCTGCTGTTATTAACCGAGACAGCGCTGCAGCAGGATACGTTATTAATCTCTCACTAATCAACTGCAAACAGTCAGAATGTGTAACTTTGAGCAGCACTTTCTGCACCGTCAGGGCTGGAAAGTTGAGGGAGGGAGAGACAGTGTCAGTATCTGAGTGTGTACAGCACTGTACAGAGAAAGAGCCAATATACCGGGGCTGAGACACAGTGCATCTTTTCACATTTAATCACAATAATATTCACAGCCAGGAGCTGAAAATGATGAAAAACCGAATAGCAAGAGCAAAAATAAGAAAACTAAGCAATTATAGATTACCTGATCAGCTTTCTCTGTGTTACCTGGTAGTCTACTGTTTTATATTCAATGCTCTCTCCACTGTGGCCAGGGAATGATTTCTTCTCAAAGGCTGAACATTAACAAAGCTGCTTGTAATTTAAAATCTTCTAGGTGATAAAGGTCACGGGTTTGGAAGGTGCTGTCTAAGGAGCCTTGGCGCATTGCTGCAGTGCATCTTGTGGATGGTACACTGCTGCCACTGTGTGCCAGTGATGGCGGGCATGAATGTTGTAAATGGGGTGCCAATCAAGCGGGCTGCTTTGTCCTGTTGAGTTTCTTGAGTATTGTTGCAGCTGCACCCAGCCAGACAAGTGGAGAGTATTCCATCACACTCCTGACTTTTGGACAGGCTTTGGGGAGTCAGGAGGTGAGTTACTTGCCGCAGGATTCCTAGTCTCTGACCTGCTCTTGTAGCCATAATATTTATATGGCTACTGCAGTTCAATTTCTGCTCAATGGTAACCCCCAGGTTGTTGAGAGTGGGGGATTCAGCGATAGTAATGCCATTGAATGTCAAAGGGAGATGGTTAGATTCTCTCTTGTTTGGGATGGTCATTGTCTGGCAGTTGTGTGGTGAGAATCTTATACATCTTTATTGTAGGGTACTCTATTGTACTGTTGAGTGACTACACTTGAAAAGTCCTTCCTTCATTGGCTGTAAAAGGCTTTGCAATGTCCTGTGGTCGTGAAATGCAAGTCTTGCTTTTTCCATTGTTATCAGTGTCATTGTGATCAAAAGATAGGATTCATGAGCACAAAGTTGAAATCAACTTTGATTAAAATAATGTAAAAGCATCTATATTTTTGCACTATACTTAATAATCTCCATCTTCCTATCCTTACCAAGGATAGAGGAGAGCCCACATGAACTACAAACAAGTCTCCAGCAAACAACATACAGATGCTCTCAGAGCTGCCAGAAACAAGTCTCTGCAGACTGCTCGGCACTGCACCAATCAATACTGGTTAAAACTCTGCTGCTGAATCCGGGGATGCTAGATGGATGTATGAAGGTATTAAGAAAGCAATGGGCCCAGTAGTAACTAAATCAGCACCTTTTGAAGACAAAGACAGGGACAATCATCACTGAACCTAACAAGCAGATGGAAAGGTGAGTGGAGCATTACCTTGAACTCTACATAACGGAGAACATTGTCATTGAAGTAGCTCTCAGTGCCATTCCAGACTTCCCTGTCATGGAAGAACTGGAAAGTGAGCCCACCATAGTGCAGCTCAACAAGGGCTCAAAACATGCCTGATGCAAACATTGTCACCTTGTACAAAATTAAGGCGGATCGCAGTGACTGCAGCAATTATCGGAGCCAGCTACTCAGTTTCACTCACCTGCTCGATCCATTTCCTCCTGCAGGTTCCTTTGCTTCAAGTATCCATCCAATTTCCTTTTCAAATCATTGATTGTCTCTACTTCCACCACACTCGTGGGTCAGGACATTACCACTCACAGCATAAAAAAATTCCACCTCACCCAAGGATGGGAAATATTTATATCTTCTATATTTAGCTTATTCTCTATCTCTACGAGAATAGAATGGCAGTCAACATGAAAGGGAACTCAAAAATCTTCGAGCAGTATATAAATAATAAGCAGGCAGTAAGCGGTGAAGTGGGCCCCATTAGGGACAAAAATGGTAATATATACTTAGAGCTGCAGGGCAATGTTAATCTAGTTAATGAGTACCTTGTATCAATGATCACTAAGGAAGTGGAATTCGACAAAATATCAGTAGAAGTGGAGAATGTAGAGGAAATGGAGAGGGTACAAATTGAGAGAGGGAGGTACTGAAAAGGCTGGTTATGCTTCAGGAAGATAAATTACCTGGTCCGGTTGGCTTTCATCCCAGATTGCGAAAGGAAATGTGGGTGCAGATAACAGAAAGGCTTGCTATAATCTTCCAATCTTCCCTGGATATGGGGGAGGTGTCAGAGGATTAAACAGTGGCAAATGTGACACCCTTAATCAAGAAAGGGTGTAAGGACAGTCCGGCTAACTACAGGCCAGTTAGATTAACAACAGTGGTGGCTAAGGTTTTAGAAAGAACAATCAGGGAAAAAATGAACAGTCACTTGGAGAGGTTTGAGTTAATTAAGGAGAGTGAGCATGGATTTATAAATGGGAGGTCATGCTTGACTAATCTAACTGCATGTTTTGATGATCTAACAGAGAAGGTTTATGAAGGGCATGCAGTGGATGTTGTTCATGTGGATTTTAAGAAATGACACATAAAAGGGTGATTAACAACATTGAGGTTCATGGAATAGGAGGGTCAGTGTCCAATTGGATAGAAAATTGGCTTAAGGACAGAAAACAGCAAGTCGTAATAAATGGTTCATTCTCAGACTGGAAGGCTGTCGACAGTGCTGTTCCCCAAGGGTCACTGCTGGAACCACTGCTTTTTAATTGCCACAGATAAAAGACTTGGATCTTGGAATATAGAGTAGAATCTCAAAATATGCCGATAACACCAAACTTGGAGAAGTGGCAAACAGTGAGGATGAAATGAACCACCTGCAACAAGACAGTGATAGGCTAGCAGAATGGGCAGACAGGTGCAGATGGATTTTAATAGTGACTAGTGTGAGGTGATGTATTTTAGCAGAAGGAACAGGGAGAGGCAATATATACTTAATGGCACAGTTCTAAAGAGTGTGCAGGAAGAGAGGGACCTGTTCACTGTCACGTGAACAATTACTTCTTGTGTGCTCTCAGCTTTGGAACCTTCACTGTACTGGAGTGAGGTGACATCTACTGGCAGGAAGCAAGAACTGCAATCAAGCAGCAGAAACTTCATATTCTGTCAGGGTGAAAGAAACATTGCAATGTGAGGAAATAGTGAATGGGTTTGATTGGGTTGATGGAGACATGATTCCACTTGTGGTGGAGTCCAAAGCAAAGGCCTGAAATATAAAATTGTCATTATTAAAAGATATGAGGAATTCATGATAAATGTATTTAGGTGGTGAGTGGGTGGAATCTGCATAGACTAGAAAGTGAGATTGGGTGGACAGAAGCAGTGTGAAAGGATGGCTCAAACAAAACGTAAACGCCCTGAAATGTTAACTCTGTTTCTCTCTCCACAGATGCTGCCAGAGCTTCTGAACAATTCCAACACTTTCTGTTTTTATTTCAGAATTTGCATAATGTTGCTTTGCTCTGAAAAAAAATGGATGATCGGCTTTGTCTGCCAGTGAAATTCCACAGGAGCTAAAAGGAAGTTCTGATATCAGTGGCATGTTGAGCTAGGGGTATGATTCTTGCTTCGGGTGAGTGATTAATTAATGTGTGAGAGATCCTGGGTTCAAATCCTGAACAAGCCCTTCTTCTTTGGTATTTTTAGTTTAAGGTCATTGATTGGTTTCAGCCTTGCAGAAGGCGGAATTGATTTCCATATGGAGCCTGCGTGAGGACCAGAGAGCTGGATTCAAAGAGCTTGATTAACTAAATGTGCAGATAGCCAAGTGGGAATATAAAGTTGTTGCAGTAATTGTGACCTGACTCCAAAAACAACAGGACTGGGTTCTGGACTGGAATGGAATGGAATTCTTCAGTGTTTCTGTTGTTTGGCTTCCATTGACTCATCGATTTTCTTGTTTTTCACTTTGTCGATGCCTTTGAATAATTGTGGATCCTTCTTCAGGGTGTCTTCTTTCACCAGGTAGTTCTGACCTCTGATGATGATGATCGTAATGAGCTTCAATTCGCTGATAGTTTTGGAACTGAGCAGATTTCATTGGCTTGAGCCTACAACATGGAACTCAGTCTGATATGTGGACCCATGGGAGGATTTGAATGCCACCCCTGCGTTGAAGAATACAGTTGCATCCATCCAATAAGAGACCGAGTAGAAATGACAGTTCAGTCAGTCAAACATTAAACTTTTAATTTCAGGGTGGTGAGTTTGAGTGCCATTTTGTTTTTCCCTCTTTTAAGGCTTCATTAGCAGAGAGTACAAGGAGTGTTTGAAATGAAATTCAGCAAAAGTATGAGAAAGTCTCACTTTGATTCGGGACTCTTATCTCTCTGCAGCATCTCGCTGTGAAAGATTAAACTTCATCTCATTTCATTCCCAGCTCGGGGTCAGTGCGGCTCAGTGGGACTTCTGGCTGTCTCCTGCTTAACAATCGATCAGTGCTGAGAAAGCAATGGGGAATAATATTCACCGATTTAAGGTGAATGGCAAAAGAACCAAAGGCAACATGAGGAAAAACTTCTTTTGCACAGCGAGTGGTTAAGATCTGAAATGCACTGCTTGACAGTGTGATGGAGGCTGATTCAACCATGGCTTTCAAAATGGTATAAGATAATTATCTGAAGTGAAAAAAATTGCATGTTTTCATGGAATACATGAGTCTGTGGCATGAGCTGAGTTGCTCGTGCAGAGAAGCAGCACAAGCACAATGAGCTGAATGGCTTCCTTTTGTTCTGTAACTATTGTATGATCTATGATTCTTTTCAGAGTGAAAACAACACTCACATACAAGAAACTGACAGGTACAATGTAAACCCCACACTAACATACCAGCGAATGCTAGGGACAGAGTAAAACCAACTCAGTCCTAGACTAGAAACTGACAGGTGCACTGTAAAGTTCGCATTACCAGACAAGAAATTGACAGATACAGTGTGAAACCCACAGTCACGTAGCAGCAGTTGGCAGGCAACGTGTAAAAATCTTTCTTTCATATCCCAACTGCAAGGTACAAAGGAAATTAGGTACAAACCCAGGCTCACACTTCAAAGACTGAGAGATACAAAGCAAAACACATACTCACCTACAAGTACAGAGAAGAAGACACACTCAGAGGAGGTGCAGATTAAAGACACATGCATGTAACAGAAACTGATAGGGATAAAATCAAACCCTTTCTCACTTCTCAGAAACTGATAGATCTAGACAAAAGCTGATGCTCACATACAAGTTGTTGAAAGATATGTGGTGAAACTCACATAGCAATAGCAGAAACAAACAGGTACTGAATAATACCCACAGTCACAGACCAAAAACTGAAATATACTGAGTTAAACACCACTTTCTCACACCAGAAACTCATGGCTACAAAGTGAAGCTGACTCTATCCTCCCAGGCATTGACAGGTGCAAAAGAAAACACTCACGACGATTCCGGGTCATGAAATGTACGCAATAAAACCTATCAGCTGAATGAATAGCATTAATGACAGGTGTGGTGCCCAGAATGCTCAGCGGCCTAGAATCCGACCGATCTGTGACAGGAGCGGGGCGCGCAGGCACAGTAGAAACAGCTTTGTCAGCAGCTGGAGCTGCGGGTTCGGAGTTGGAGCGGGATATTCACAAAGTGCGAGAAGACTTTGTGGGCACACACAGCTGGAGCAGGGCCTCAGGGCCACAATAACATGGAACAATCCCATCTGTATCCCTGTGGATGGCGGTGGTGAAGCTTTTCCCGGTGAGGCTTCCCGAAACTGCGTCGATAAATGGATAAGAATTGGGGACTGGGCAGGGAGCGTCTCTAAATGAATAAAATTTGGGTACCAGTCAGGGAGCGTCTATAAATGGATAAGAACTGGGGACTGGGCAGGGAGCGTTTCTAAATGAATAAAATTTAGGTACTGGTCAGGGAGCATCTTTAAACGAATAAGAATTGGGGACTGGGCAGGGAGTGTCCATAACTGAATAAGAATTGGAGACTGGGCAGGGAGCGTTTCTAAATGAATAAGATTTGGGGACTGGGCAGGGAGCGTCGATAAATGCTTAAGAATAGGGGACTGGTTAAGGAGCGTTTTTTAATTCGTTCGTGGGATGTGGGCGTCGCTGGCTCGATCTCAGCTCAAGTAATGTGTTCAGTTCTGGGCACCAGGCTTTAGAAAGGACATCAAAGCTTCTGAGACAGTTCAGAGGAGATTTACTAGAATTATACCAGAGATGAGGGGTTTCAGTTCTCTGGAAAGGCTGGTGAAGCTGGGATTGTTCTCTTCAGAGTAGAGAAGGTTAAGGGAAGATTTAATAGAGGTGTTCAGAATCATGAAGGATTGTCATAGGGTAGAGAGGGAGAAACTGTTTCCACTGACCTGGGGGTCAGTAACCAGAGGACACAGATTTAAAATAATTGGCCCAAAATGTCAAGGGGAGGTGAGGAGAGATCTTTTTGCCCAGTAACTGATTCGGATTTGGAATGAATTGTCTGACAGGGTGGTGGAAACAGATTCAATTATAACTTTCATAAAGGAATTGGACAAATATTTCAAAGTGAAATTCTCCAGGATTATGGGGAAATAGGCAGGGGGTTGGACTAATTGCATCTTTTTGTCAGAGAGTCAGCAGAGGTTCAATGGGGCCGAATGGCCTCCTTCTGTGCAGTATGATTCTATGAACATAAGAACTAGGAGCAGGACTCGGCAAGTCAGCCCCTCGAGCCTGCTCTGCCATTCAATGCAATCATGGCTGATCTCATCACGGCAGTTCTTGTTTCTTGCCAGTAGATGTCACTTCACTCCAATACAGTGAAGTTTACAAATCTGAGAAACAACAGGAAAGAATTGTTCACATTATATTGAATGTGTGGGACTTAGAAATACTAGGAGTGGAGACGAGCTATTACTTGTCTGCTCGATCCCCATAGCCCTGTAAAATTATTTCCTTCAAGTGCCCATTCAAATTCCTTTTGTAATCCTCGATTGTCTCCATTTCCACCGCCCTCGTGGGCAGCGAGTTACAGATCATCACCAATCACTGCGTAAAAAAGTTCTTCCGCACATTCCCCCTGTATCTCCTGTCCAAAACCTTCAATCTGTGTCCCCTAGTCCTTGTACCAATAGTTAACGGGAACAATGTTTCCTTGCCAACTTATTTAAAACTGTCATAGCCGAAAACACATCTATCAATTCTCCCCTCACTCTCCTTTGATACAGGCAGAACAACCCTAGCTTTTCCAACCTAACCTTGTAACTAAAATCCTCCATCCCTGGATCCATTCTGGTGAATTTCCTCTGCATCCTCTCAAGGACCCTCACATGCTTTCTGAAGTGTGCTGAGAAAAACTGGAAGCAACACGCCAACTGGGGCCTAACCAGAGCTTTATAATGGTTCAGCATAACTTCCCTGCTCTGTACTCAATGCCTCTATTTATAAAGCCCAAGATCCCATATGCTTTGCTAACCACTCTCGCAATATGTCATGCCACCTTCAAAGATTGATGCACATGAACCCCAAGTCCCTCTATTCCAACACACTCTTTAGAACTGTGCCATTAAGTAAATATTGCCTCTCCCCATTCCTTATGCCAAAATACATCACCTCACACTTGTCACTATTAAATTCCATCTGCCACCTGTCTGCCCATTCTGCTAGCCTATCATTGTCCTGTTGCAGGCAGTTCATATCATCCTCACTGTTTGCCGCTCCTCCAAGTTTGGTGTCATCGGCATATTTTGAGATTTTACTCTGTATTCCAAGATCCAAGATGCTTTAGCAAAAAAAGCAGTGGTTCTAGCACTGACCCGAGGGGAACACCACTGTCGACTATCCTCCAGTCTGACAAAGAATCTTTTCAAAAGACTCGCTGTTTTCTGTCCTTAAACCAATTTTCTATCCAATTGGACACTGACCCTCCTATACCACGAACCTCAATTTTGTAAACCACCCTTTTATGTGGTACCTTGTCAAACGCTTCCTTAAAATCTATATAAACAACATCCACTGCATTCCGTTCATCAAGCTGCTCTGTTAGTTCATCAAAAAATGCAGTTAGATTAGTCAAGCATGAACTCCCATTTATAAATCCATGCTCACTCTCCTTAATTAACTCAAACCTCTCCAAGTGAATGTTGATTTTTTACCCTGATTATTCTTTCTAAAACCTTACCCACCACTGCTGTTAATCTAACTAGCCTGTAGTTAGCCGGACTGACCTTACACCCTTTCTTGAATAAGGGCGTCGCATTTGCCACTGTTTACTCCTGGCACCTCCCCCGTATCCAGGGAAGATTGGAAGATTATAGCAAACTCTTCCATTATCCGCATCCGCATTTCCTTTTTCTACCTGGGATGCAAGCCATCCAGACCAGGTGATTTATCTACCCTAAGCACAGCCAGCCTTTTTAGTACCTCCCTCTCTCAATTTGTACCCTATCCATTGCCTCCACTCTCTTCACTTCGACTGATATTTTGTCAAATTCCACTTCCTTAGGGATCACTGATACAAAGTACTCATTAAGTAGATTAACATTGCCCTGCACCTCGGAGCATACATTATCCTCTTTGTCCCTAATAGGCACGACTCAACCTCTTACTACCCACTTATCATTTACATGCTGCTCGAATATTTTTGGGTTTCCTTTCATGTTGACTGCCAGTCTATTCTCATAGAAATAGAGAATAAGCAAATATAGAAGATATAAGTATTTCCCATCCTTGATGAGGTGGAACTTTTTTATGCTGTGGGTAGTAATGTCTTGGCCCACGAGTGTGGTGAAAGCAGAGACAATCAATGATTTAAAAAGGAAATTAGATGGATACTTGAAGGAAAGAAACTTGCAGGAGGAAAGGGATCTAGCTGGTGAGTGGAACTGACTAGATTGCTCCGGGGAGAGCCAGCATGGACGTGATAGGCCAAACGACCACCTTCTATGCTGTAAATGACTCTGTGTTGTTTCTCAAATTCAATCCACTGGTGCTTGGTAAATAATTTCAAAGTAAATTGTACAACTGGAAAATCAGAACCAAGGCAAGGGACGCATAAGGAAGCAAAATTGCTGAAACCCGGGATTGTTAGATCTTCAGTCTAATGCTCGCCCAACTGAGCTATTTCAGCCCTAAATTAACAGGCTTGGTGTCCTGGTTTTGGAAGAAAATACATACATTCAAGTTTTCCAGAAAATTAAAGAACACAACATGTCAGTCAAATTCCCCATTGCTTTCTCAGTACTGATGGATTGTGAAGTGGGAGACAGCCAGAAGTGCCACTGAGCCACACAGACCCTGAGCTGAGAATGAAATGAGATCAAATTCAATCTTTCATAGTGAGATGCTGCTGAGAGGTAAGAGTCCTGAATCAAAGCGAGACTTGCTCATTTCAAACACTCCCTGTACTCTCTGCTCATGAAGCCTTAAAAAAGGGAAACACAGAATGGCACTCAAACTCACAACCCTGCCATTAAAAGTCTCATGTTCGACTGACAGAACTGTCACTTCTATTCGGTCTCTTATTGGATGGATGCAACTCCAACGCAGCGGTGGCATTGAAATCCTCCCATGGGTCCACATGTCAGACTGAGTTCCATGTTGTAGACTCAAGCAAAGGAAATCTGCTCAGTTCCAAAACTATCAGCGAATTGAAGCTGATTACAATCAACATCATCAGAGGTCAGAACTACCTGGTGAAAGAAGACACTCTGAAGAAGGATCCACAATTATTCAAAGGCATCGACAAAGTGAAAAACAAGAAAATCGATGAGTCAATGCAAGCCAAACAACAGAAACACTGAAGAATTCCATTCCATTCCAGTCCAGAACCCAGTCCTGTTGTTTTTGGAGTCAGGTCTCAATTACTGCAACAACTTTATATTCCCAGTTGGTTATCTGTACATTTAGTTAATTACAATTTTGTCGACAAGCTCTTTGAATCCAGTTGTCTGGTCCTCAAGCCAGCTCCATATGGAAGTTAATTCCACCTTCTGCAAGGCTGAAACCAATGGATAACATTAATCTAAAAAATGCCAGCAGACCAGGGCTCGTCTGGGACTAGAACCCACGATCTCTCGCATGTTAATTAACCATACACCCAAAGCGCGAATCATACCCCTGGACCAACGAGCCACTGACAGGTCAGGTTTTATTAGCTGCTGTGCAATTTCACTGGAACCCCCCAGCTAATCATCCATCTTTTTCAGATCAAACAACATCCTGCAAATGCTGAAATAAAAACAGAAAGTGCTGGAAATGCTCAGCAGCTCTGGCAGCATCTGTTCTGAGAGAAACACAGTTAACGTTTCAGGGCACTCACCTTTTGTTTCAACAATGCTTTCAGACTGCTTCTGTCCATCCAATCTCACTTTCTATTCTATCCACATTCCAACCATTCACTACGTTCCTACATTTTTCATGAATTCCTCATTTCTTTTATTAATGACAAATTTGTATTTCTGGCCTTTGCTTCAGACACCACCACAAGTGGAATCATGTCTCCATCTACCCAATCAAACCACTTCGCTGTATCCTCACATTGCAATGTTTCTTTAACCCTGACAGACTGTGGAGTTTCTGCTGCTTGTTTGCAGTTCTTGCTTCCCGCCAGTAGATGTCACCTCACTCCAATACTCCAAGTTACAAATCTGAGAGAGACACAACAGGAAATAATTGGTCACATTATAGTGAATGTGTGGGATTTAGAAATACTAGGAGTGGAGACGAGTTATTAATGCACTCTGCTATTACATCTTTTATAATGGACTCCAGCATTTTCCCCACGACTGATGTCAGGCTAACCGGTATATAATTGGCTGTTTTCTTTCTGCCTCTTTTTTTAAATAATGGAGTTACATTAACTACCGTCCAATCCATTGGAACTGTTCCAGAGTCTATAGAATTTTGAAAAAAGACCAGAAATGCATCTGCTATTTCAAGGGCCACTTCCTTAAGTACTCTGGGATGTAGATTATCAGGCCCTGGGGATTTATCGGCCTTCAATCCCATCAATTTCCCAAACATTCCCTACTAATACTGATTTCATACAGTTCCTCCTTCTCACTAGACCCTATGTTCCCCAACATTTCTGGGATATAATTTGTATCCTCCTTTGTGAAGACAGATCCAAAGTATGTATTTAATTGGTCTGCCATTTCTTTGTTCCCCATTATAAATTCCCCCGTTTCTGACTTTAAGGGGCCACATTTGTCTTCACTAATCTTTTTCTCTACACATATCTATAGAAGCTTTTACAGTCAGTTTCTATGTTCTCTGCTAGCTTACTCTCATACTCTATTCCCCCCTTCTTAATCAATCGTTTTGTCCTCCTCTGCTAAATTCCAAACTGCTCACAATCTTCAGGTTTGCTGCTTGTTCTGACCATTTTATATTTCTCCTTCTTGGATCTAATACTTTACTTAATTTCTTTTGTGAGCCACAGTTGAGCCACCCGTCCTGTTTTACTTTTGCACAGACAGGAATGAATAATTGTTGTAATTCATCCATGCGCTCTTTAAATGCTAGCCATTGCCTATCCACTGTCAACCCTTTAAGTAACGTTCCCCAATCTATCATAGCCAACTCCCGCCTCATACGTTCATAGTTTCCTTTGTTTAGATTCAGGACCCAAGTCTCGGAATCAACTCTCTCACCCTCCATCTTAATGAAGAATTTTATCATATTATGGGCGCACTTCCCCAAGGCACCCCACACAACAAGATTGTTAACTAATCCTTTCTCATTACACAATACCCAGTCCAGGATGGCCTGTTCTCCAGAGGTGTTATACACCTCTATCAATTCTCCACTCAATCTCCTTTGATATAGGCAGAATAATCCTAGCTTTTCCAACCTAACCTTGTAACTAAAATCCCCCATCCCTGGATCCATTCTGGTAAATCGCCTCTGCATCCTCTCAAGGACCCTCACATTCTTTCTAAAGTCTGCTGAGCAGAACTGGAAGCAACACTCCAATTGGGGCCTAACCAGAGTGTTATAATGGTTCAGCATAACTTCCCTGCTCTTGTACTCAATGCCTCTATTTATAAAGCCCAAGATCCCATATGCTTTGCGAACCACTCTCGCAATGTGTCTTGCCACCTTCAAAGATTGATGCACATGAACCCCAAGTTCCTCTATTCCAGCACACTCTTTAGAACTGTGCCATTAAGTATATATTGCCTCTCCCTATTTCTTCAGCCAAAATACATCACCTCACACTTGTCACTATTAAATTCCATCTGCCACCTGTCTGCCCATTCTGCTAGCCTATCACTGTCCTGTTGCAGGCAGTTCATATCATCCTCACTGCTGGCCACTGTTCCAAGTTTGGTGTCATCGGCATATTTTGAGATTCTACTCTGTATTCCAAGATCCAAGTCACTTACCTTTAGCAAAAAAAGCAGTGGTTCTCGCACTGACCCTTGGGGAACACCACTGTCGACGATCCTCCGGTCTGACCAAGAACCATTTAATATGACTCGCTGTTTTCAGTCTTTAAAACAATTTACTATCCAAATGGACACTGACCCTCCAAATCCATGAACCTCAATTTTGTTAACCACCCTTTTCTGTGGTACTTTATAAAATGCTTTCGTAACATCCATATAAACAACATCCACTGCATTCCCTTCATCAGCATTCTCAGATAGTTTATCAACAAATACAGTTAGATTCGTCAAGCATGAACTCCCATTTATAAATCCACGCCCACTCTCCTGAATTAACTCGAACCTCTCCAAAGGACTTGATTTTTTTCCCTCACCTGTTGGTCTCGTGCTGATAGCAAGCTCACCATAGAGCATGTATTTGGCAATGTGACCGTCATCCATTTGGCCCAGTCAACAGAGTCACCGCTGACTCAAGAGGGCAAACATGCTGCGGATCCCTGCACGCTGGTGTACTTCCGCATTCGGCACTCTGTCCTGCCAGGAGATGCCCAGTATCCATATGAGGCAGTGGAGGTGGAAGCTGTTCAGCCGTTTCTTTTGGCTTGTATAAGTTGTTGATGCTTCTCTACTCTAAAGGAGGGTGCTGAGAGCACAAGCCTGGTAGACGAGGAGCTTTGTATTTTCGGTCAGTTTGCTGTCGGTTCACACTTGTCTTCCCAACTTTGACATGACAGCTGCCGCATTGGCAATCCTGGTGCTGATTTCAGTATCAAGGGACAGATTGCTGGTGATTGTTGATCGAAGGTATGTGAAGCTGTTGACAACCTCCAAAGTGAGGTTGTCGATGTTGATGGAAAGTGGAGTCTCTACGTCCTGGCCCATAACTTTCATCTGCCTGATGCTGATCGTCAGTCCAAACTCTTTGCAGGCCAGGGAGAACCGATCTACAAGCTGCTGTGACTGAACTTCATTATGGGATGTCAGCACAGTATCATCAGCAAACAGCAACTCACAGACTAGGAATTTACCCTCTTTGGTCTTGGCGCACAGTCTTGCCAAGTTGAACAGCTTGTCGTCAGCTCTGATGTGCAGGTGAACACCCCCATCTGAGTCATTGAAAGTGTACAATAGCAGCATGGAGAAGAATATGCCACTTATAAAGGATGTGATAACTAGACAGTTCGAAAATGATGATATGATTGGGCAGAGTCAACATAGATTTATGAAAAGGAAAACAGGTTTGAAAAACCTCTTGAGTTTTTTGAGGATGTTACCGATAGAACAGATAAAGGAGAACCAGTGGATGTGTGGTATTTGTATTTTCCTTTGGTAAGGTCCCACACAGGAGGGGAGTAAACAAAATTAGAGCTCATAGGCTTGGGGATAATATACTGATATGGATTGAGAATTGGTTAACAGACCGAAAACAGAGAGCAGGAATAACGGGTCCTTCTCAGGATGGCAGGCTGTTACTATTGGGGTACTGCAAGGATCAGTGTTGGAGCCACAGCTGTTAACAACCTATATAAATGATTTGGATGTGGGGATTAAATGTAATATTTCCAAGTTTGCAGATGACACAAAGCTCGGTGAAGTGTGAGTTGTGAGGAGGATGCAGAGAGGCTTCCAGGGGACCTGGAGAGGCTAAGTGAATGGGCAAGAACATGGAATATAATGTGAATAAGTGTGAAGTTATCCACTTTGGTAGAACAAACAGAAAGACAGAGTATTTCTTAAATGGTGAGAGGTTGGGAAGTGTCGATGTCCAAAGGGACCTGGGTGTCCTTGTTCCTGAGACACTAAAAGCTCTTGTGCAGGTGCAGCAATCAATTAGGAAGGCAAATGATATGTTGTACCCACACGAGGGGTCATGAGTACAGGAGTAAAGATGTCTTGCTGCAATTGTATAGAGCCTTGGTGAATCCGCACTGGAGTATTGTGTACAGTTTAGTCTCCTCATCTTATGAAGGATACACTTGCCATAGAGGGGGTGAAACAGAAGGTCAACAGACTAATCTTTTTTTTGCATTTATTTCATTTCATCTCAGTTTGTTCAGTTTGCTTACCTACTGTTTTTTTCAGGTTTGTCCTTGCTGCTGTTCAATATTCAGTCCGTTAACACCTAATCTGTACTAATGCTTTGTCTTTCAACATACCATTAACATATTGTTTGCCTTTGCTGCATGACCTTTTGGTCAGCTATTTGGCCTTGTCCAATCTGCACCTTCTCCTTTGTTATCTCTTGCCCCACCCCCACCTCACTTGCTTATAACCTGTGACTTTTCTAATATATGTCATTTCCGAAGAAGGGTCACTGACCTGAAACGTTAATTCTGCTTCTCTTTTCACAGATGCTGCCAGACCTGCTGAGTGGTTCCAGCATTTCTTGTTTTTATGTCACCAGACTAATCCCTGGGATGGTGGGATTGTCTTATGAGGAAACTGGGCCTGTATTCCTTAAAGTTTCGAAGAATGAGAGGTGATCTGATTGAAACAGACAAAATTCTTACAGGGCGTGACAGTGTGGATGTAGAAAGGATGTTTGCCCTGGTTGGTGAGTCTAAAACCAAAGGACATCGTCTCAGAATAAGGAGTAGGCCATTTAAAACTGAGATGGGTGGAATTTCTTCACTCAGACGGTGGTGAATCATTGGAATACTGTGCCCCAGAGGGCTGTGGCAGCTCAATCATTGAGCATGTTCAAGACAGAAATTGATAGAAATCTTGATACTCATGAAATCAAGGGATATGGGGATAGCATGGGAAAGGGGCTTTGAGGTAGGTGATCAGCCATGATCGAATTGAATGACAGAGCAGGCTCGACGGGTGAATAGCTTACTCCTATGTTCCTCTGTTCCTAAGAGAGTTGGCGCCAGCGTGCAGCCCTGCTTTACCCCACTGCTGATCTTGAAAGCGTCTGATGTTGCTCCATTGTAACTGATGGAACTGTGCATGTTCTCGTTGAAAGAAGAGATGATGCCCAAGAGGTCAGGAGGGCAGCCTGTGTTCCATCGCAGTTTGAAGAGGCCGTCTCTGCTGACAAGATCAAAGGCCTTAGTGATGTTGGTAAGGATGTGTGAGGTTCTGTGGCGCAATGGATAGTGTGTTGGACTTCTAATTAATGACGAAAAAGATATTCAAAGGTTGTGGTTTCAAGTCCACGAAAGTCAGATTTTGGACCAGAAACAGAAGATCACAACGGAACAACAAAAGAAGAAATGCGCCAAAAGCACAGATTCGGAGATCGAGCGAGAGAGAGAGGAGCAGAGCAGGGGTAAAAAATCGAGGAGTGACATCACAATGGAGAGTGAGAGCAGGGAAACAGAGAGCTGCTGGGGTGAGTTTACAGGATTTGTTTCTTTCTTCGGTGCAGTGGAAGGAGCTGTTTGGTGAGGCTCTGGTAAGCTGTGACATCACAGGCAAGCAGGTAGTTGATTGGTTTGGAAGAACCGACCTGCTTGATGCGCATCTGGTAAGTGATTAAGGTCCATTTTAGTCCTAACGTTTAAAATAGTAAACAAACTAGCAGTAAGTTTAATAAAATATGCAATAAAATGAATAATTGAATAAAATATTTCAGTAGTTAATTGAAACACGTTAAGGATGACAGGACAGGTGATGTGTCACAGCTGCAGCATGTGGGAGCTCCTGGATGCCAGTGTGATCCAGGGCAAACACATCTGCAGTAAGTGTTTGCGGCTCAAAGAGGGAGAAAAAAGGAATGTAGTGGTAGTAGGGGACAGTATCGTAAGGTGGATTGACTCTGTTCTCTGCAGCAAAAGCAAGAGTCCAGACGGCTGTGTTGCCTGCCGGTGCCAGGATTCAGGACATCTGCTCAGGGCTGGAGTGAAACATGCAATGGGAGGGGGAGGATCCAGTCATCGTGGTCCATGTCGGTACCAACGACAGAGGCAGGACAAGGATAGAGGTTCTGTAAAGTCAGTATGAGGAACTAGGCTCCAAATTAAGAAGCAGAACCTCAAAGTTAATCATCTCTGGATTAGTACCTGAGCCAAGTGCAAATTGGCATAGGACAAATAAGATTAGAGAAAGTAATGTGCGGCTGAAAGACTGGTGTGGTAGTAGTGGGTTCTGGTTCGTGGGGCATTGGCACCAGTACTGGGGAAAGAGGTGGCTGTACCGTTGGGACGGTCTACACCTGAATCGTGCTGGTGCCGGTGTTCTAGCGAGCCACATAACGAGGGAAGTAGAGACGGTTTTAAACTGAATAGTGGGGGCAAGGGATCAAATTTGGGAAGATATGGTGAATCAAGGAGGAGAGACAAGGCAAGAGAGAAAGGTATAAATATGGGAAATGATAAACAGACTGGGACAGGAAGGGACAGAATGTACAAATCTAAGAGTAAATCGACAGATAAGGCTAGAGGTGACAAAAATAATAAAAGGACAAAACTAAATGCTCTGTATCTGAATGCATGGAGCATTCGAAACAAACAGATGAACTGAGAGCACAAATAGAATAAATAAGTACGATCTGATAGTCATTACAGAGACATGGCTGCAGGGCGACATAGATTGGGATGTGAATATTGGAGGTGACATGGCATTTTGGAAGGACAGGAAGCCAGGAAACGGTGGCGGGGTAGCTCTGTTAATTAATGATGGTATTAGCGGAAGAGAGAGGGATGACCTGAGTTCTGGAGATTAGGATGTAGAAGCAGTTTGGGTACAAATGAGAAATCAAAAAGGCACGAAGTCACTTGTGGGAGTGGTGTACAGACCACCTAACATTAACCACACTGTCGGATGGGATAGAAAGGAAGAAATAGTGGCAGCTTGTCAGAAAGGTACTGTGATAATTATGGGGGATTTTAATCTACATATAGACTGGAAAATTCAGATGGGCAGAGGTAGCCTAGATGAGGAGTACATAGAATGTTTTGGGGATAATTTCTTGGAACAATACATTCTGGAGCCAACCAGAGAGCAGGCTATACTAGACCTGGCATTGTGCAACGAGATAGGATTAATTAATGACCTCATAGTTCAGATGCCCCTAGGTAGTAGCAATTATAATATGATTGAATTTTACATTCAGTTTGAGGGAGAGGAGAGTGGGTCCCAGACTAGTATTTTAAATTTAAATAAGGGCAATTATAAGGTCATGAAAGCAGAGCTAGCTAAAGTGAACTGGCAAATTAGGTTAAGGGATAAGTCAATAGAGATGCAGTGGCAGGCATTTAAGGGGATATTTCAGAATACACAGAATAGATACATTTCAACGAAAAGAAAAGTTCCAAAGGTGGGACTCACCATCCATGGTTCACGAAAACATTTAAAGATACTACCAAACTTAAAGAAAAAGCCTATAATTGTGCAAAGGTGGGAGGCAGGTCAGAAGATTGGACAGAATATAAAAAAAACAGCAAACAATTACTAAAAGATTGATAAGGAAGGTAAAATTAGAGTATGAGAGAAAGCTCGCAAGAAATTTCAAGACAACTAGTAAGAGTTTCGACAGATATTTTAAAAAGAAAAGAGTTAACAAAGCGACTGTTGGTCCGATAGAAAGTGTGTCTGGGGAATTAATAATGGATAATTAAGAGATGGCAGATGAATTGAACAGATACTTTGCATCTGTCTTCACTATTGAGGATACAAATAACATCCCGGTATTAGCCGTATATCAGGAAATTGAAGGGATGGAGGAACTCAAGAAAATTACAATCACCAGGGAAGTGGTACTAAACAAATTGTTGGAGCTGCGGGCTGACAAGTCGCCAGGTCCTGAATTGGCTAGTGAGATAGTTGATGCGCTGCTTTTAATATTCCAAAATTCCCTAGATTCGGGAAGGTTCCATTAGATTGGAAAAGAGTGAATGTAACTCATTTAGTCAAAAAGGGATGGAGACAGAAAGCAGGAAACGACAGGCCAGTTAGCTTAACATTTGTCTTAGGGAAAATGTTTGGAGCTATTACAGAGGATGTTATAGCAGGGCATTTAGAAAAAAATAAGGTAATCAGGCAGAGTCAACATGGTTTTTTGAAAGGGAAATCATGTTTAACCAATTTATTGGAGTTCTTTGAGGGAGTTACATGTTCTGTGGATAAAGGGGAACCAGTGGATGTATTGTATTTCGATTTCCAGAAGGATAAGGTGCCATATCAAAGGTTATTGCAGAAAATAAAATCTCATGGTGTCGGGGGTAACATATTGGCATGGATAGAAGATTGGCTAGCTGACAGGAAACAGAGAGTCAGCACAAATGGGTCATTTTCTGGTTGGCAAGAAGTAACGAGTGGTGTGCCACAGGGATCTGTGCTGGGGCCTCAACTTTTTACAATTTATATAAATGACGTAGATGAAGGGACCGAAGGTATTGTTGCTAAATTTGCTGATCACAAAGATATGTAGGAAAGTAGGTTGTGAAGAGGACATCAGGGGGCTACAAAGGGATATAGATAGGTTAAGTGATTGGGCAAAGACCTGGCAAATGGAGTATAATGTGGGAAAGTCGGAAATTGGCCACTATGGCAGGAAGAATAAAAAAACATATTATCTAAATGGTGAGAGATTGTAGAGCTCTGAGATGCAGAGGGATCTGGGTGTCCGAGGGCATGAATTGCAAAAGGTTAATATGCAGGTCCAGCACGTAATTAGGAAAGCTAATAGAATGTTATCATTTATCACCATGGGAATTGAATACAATAGTAGGGAGGTTATGCTTCAGCTATACAGGACATTGGTGAGACCTCTTCTGCAGTACTGAGTACAGTACTGGTCTCCTTATTTGCGGAAGGATGTAAATGCATTGGAGGTAGCACAGAGAAAGTTTACTGGACTAATACATGGAATGGGTGGGCTGTCTTACGAGGAAAGATTGGACAAGCTAGGCTTGTCTCCGCCAGAGTTTAGAAGAGAAAGAGGCGACATGATTTGTTATTTAATTTATTAATTAACAAATTAGCTATCCTCCAGTCTTCTGGTACCTCACCCGTGGCTAACGATGATACAAAAATCTCTGCCAGTGCCCCAGCAATCTCCTCCCTTGCTTCCCATAGCTTCCTAGGATACATCTGATCAGGCCCTGGGGATTTATCCACCTTAATGCGCTTCAATACCTCCAACACCTCCTCCTTTGTAATGTTGATATGCTGCAGGATATCGCTGTTCCCTCCCTTGAACTCACTAGCTTCCATGACCTTCTCCACGGTAAATACAGACGAGAAATATTCATTTAAGACCTCGCCCATTTCGCGTGGCTTCACACATAGATTGCCACACTGATCCTTAAGGGGACCTACTCTCTCCCTAGCTACCCTTTTGCTCTTAATATACTTATAGAATCTTTTCGGATTCTCCTTTATCTTATCTGCCAGGGAAATCTCATGGCCACTTTTCGCCCTCCTAATTTCCTTCTTAAGTGTACTCCTACATCCCCTATACTTCTCGAGGGACTCGCTCGATCCCAGCTGCCTATACCTGACGTATGCCTCCTTCTTTGTCCTGACCAGACCCTCAAAATCCCTCGTCAACCAAGGTTCCCTAAACTTGCCAGCCTTGCCCTTCCATCTAACAGGAACATGCTGGTCCTGAACTCTTCCTATCTCACTTTTAAAAGCCTCCCACTTGCCAGACGTCCCTTTACCTGTAAACAGCCTCTCCCATTCAACTTTTGAGAGTTCCTGTCTGATGCCATGGAAATTAACCTTCCCCCAATTTAGGACTTCAACCTGAGGACCAGTCCTTTCCTTTTTCATAACTATCTTGAAGCTAATAGAGTTATGGTCACGGGTCCCAAAGTGCTCCCCCACTGACACATCAACCACCTGCCCATCCTCATTTCCTAAGAGGAGGTCGAGTGTAGCCCCTTCTCCAGTGGAGCCATCCACATACTGCTTCAGAAAACTATCCTGGACACACTTAACAAATTCTTCCCCATCTGATCCCTTAGCACTAAGGCAGTCCCAGTCAATATTAGGGAAGTTAAAATCAATTACTATTACAACCCAATAATTCCTACACCTATCTGTGATTTCCCTACATATATGCTCCTCCACTTCCCTCTGACTATTGGGGGGCCTATAGTATCATCCCATCAAAGTGAATACCCCTTTCTTATTTCTCAGTTCTACCAGTATGGCCTCACTGGACATTCACCCCGGGATATCCTCTCTAAGTACTGATGTCCTCCCTAATCAATAGTACAACTCCCCCTCCTCTCTAACCTCCACCTCTGTCACGCCGGAAAGATCGGTACCCCGGAACATTGAGCTGCCAGTCCTGCCCATCCCTCAACCACGTTTCCGTAATAGCTACAATATCACAATCCCATGTACCGATCCATGCTCTGAGTTCATCTGCCTTATCTGTAAGGATACTTGCATTAAAGTAAATGCAGTTTAGCCTACCAGACCTTCCACGCTCCCTGTCCTGCCCCTGCCTGGCCTGCCTACTGGACTTGCTTGCTTTAACCTCTACATTTGCCTCAACTATCTCATCGGAGAGACTACTACTTTGGGTCCCACCCCCGCTGCAAGACTAGTTTAAACCCTCCCGTGTATTACTATAAAATCTCCCTCCAAGGATATTGGTCCCCTTCCAGTTCAGATGCAACCCGTCCCTCTTGTACAGGTCACCTCTGCACCAGAAGAGATCCCAATTATCCAAGTACCTGAAGCCCTCCCGCCTTCGCCAGTCTTCAGCAACGCATTCATTTGCCTAATCCTCCTATTCCTACCCGCACTAGCACATGTCACAGGGAGTAATCCTGAGATTACAACTCTAGAGGTCCTGCTTTTTAACCTTCTGCCTAACATCCTATATTCACTTTGCAGAGCTTCATCTCTCTTCCTGCCTATGTCGTTCGTACCAATATGGACCACGATCTCTGGCTGCTCACCCTCCCCTTTCAGAATGTCCTGCAGCTGCTCTGAAACATCCTTGACCCTAGAATTAGGGAGGCAACATACCATCCTGGAGTCATGTTTGCGGCCACAGAAACGCCTATCTGCACCCCTTATGATAGAATCCCCTATCACAATAGCTCTTCCACTCCTTTTCCTCCCCTGCTGTGCAGCAGAGCCCTCCGTGGTACCACGGACCGCGCTGTTGCTCTTTTCCCCTGGGAGGCCTTCCCCCCAACAGTAACCAAAGCGGTGTATCTGTTTGAGAGGGGGTTGGCCACAGGGGACTCCTGCACTACCTGCCTGCTCCTACTATTCCATCAGGTGGTCACCCATCCCTTTTCTGCCTGTGCATCCATTACCTGCGCTGCGACCACCTCACTAAACATGCTATCCATGACGTCCTCAGCTTCGCGGAACCTCCACAGTGAAACCACCCGCAGCTCCAGCTCCATAATGCGAGTAGCCAGTAGCTGCAGCTGGATACACTTCCTGCACACATGGTCGTCATGGAGACTGGGAGGGTTACTGAATCCCCACATAGCGCAGGAGGAGCATATCATGGGGCTGAGTTCTCCTGCCATGACTTACCCTGAGATTAATTAGTTACTCCCTTAATTAAAAAATACTAATGACACTAGGGGCCTTGTTGAACCCACTACAATCTAAAGTCGTTCATAAGCTACACTGAATGAAAAAAAACTTTAGTAGTACTCACCTTATCACCAGAGGTTTTAATTTCAACTAAAAAACTTTGCCCTTTTCCTGAAGAAATTTAACTGCACTAACAGCAGTGACTCACCAACCAATCACCTTGCAGCTCTCCTCTGACGTCACAGTTGGCTTCTTTTTTTTCAAAACTCCAGCACACTGGAAGAGCTCCACTCCACTCCTGGAAGGTAAGAGACTGGGCCTCGATCCTCGGATAGGATTTATAGGCTCCGCTCTCGGCGTTCTCCTCATATCGGTCCATATAGGTCTGCTCCGCTCCGCTCCTCTCCGCTCCCGGATGGCAATTCACCAGCTTTTGCAGAAAAGTAGGTCTTAAGCTGTTGCAGTACCTGTTAGAAAGATAGTCTAAGTTATTCTGAAGCCATCTTCCAATGTCATCTACATGGAAGCAAGATTTTAAAGGATAAGATGTAGTTTTTAAAAGTCACTTCAATCTTGCTCAAGAATCTTTACAAAGAAGCCAAGTAAATCTTGATAAAAAGTCATATACATTTAGAGATCTTTTAAAAGCACTTCAATCTTGTTAATAAAAAGTCAGATGTAAATTTAAGAACTCTGATAAGGCCATGCTAAAAAGTTACATCCAATTAAGAAATAAAATACAACATTTAAAATGACTGAACTCCTTTCTGAAAGTTGACACCTGCTGCTGCCGGTGTCTTCCTGGAATAGTGGAGCTGTTGTGTCAACAGAAAAGTCTTTCCCGAGCAGCCCTGAGCCTGTTCGTACCGGCTCTAATCCAACCCATGTAAAAATCTGGGTACGTTGTGGGCAATGAGCCCAAATTGCTGAACTACAGGTCCCTGTCACTTTAAAGAGTGGGCTGGTGCGATTATGATCAGAGGCTCCTTCGAAGCACATTTCTCACCACCACAACTTCCAGATGCTGGTGTTAGTGTGTGCATGTACCGGCAGTTGCAGTGCTGTTCAGACCCTCAATAGCAGTGAAAGTCTCAGAGTTCACCGCTATTGGGCTGTAAAATCCAGGCCAATATCTCACAGTCCTGTTAGATTTGCTCTCCCTCTGTACAAAATCAAACTCTACACATTGTCTTTCACTCACTCCTGTTTCCAGCCCTGATGGTGCAGAAATTCCCTCTCAATGGTACACAATCCAGTTGATTTCTGATCAAATACCTCCTTCCTCATTCAATAGAGGAAACAGAGACATGAACAGGAGTCAGGTGCAAGAAAGTTTCACCAACAGAGCAAAGAAAGGCCCCAACAAAAGTCACACCTACTTTCCAAATCATTTCACTGGAATATTCTTTCACTTGTTTTGTCGGATGACTGCAATAAATCTGAAAATGAGCACCATGAGGTTTGTGTTCACTAGTCACTTGTTCTCCTGTGTTTGTCTGTCAGGTTTGTAATTCAATTTGCATTGTATATTGAAGAGAATCTCTTTTCAAGATGATTGCACATCGTACTGTGTTTAAAGCAACCAACTTGTAAAATGGCAGAAAATGAATGTTTCAATACCTGTGTGACCAGATTCTTCCAATGCTTTTCAACAGCTAGATTGATGATGCTTGTAATCTGTATCCTGTGGTGAATGGGAGAGGAGAATAAAAACATGGTGCATGAACAGGACAGACTGTGTAAAATGGGAGCACAGAAATACTGTCACCTCATTGAAAGTTAATGAGATTTATTCGAAGTCAGATACCTGTCCACAATGAACAAGTGAATACATTAATAGTCCACTTTCAATCGAAATGGGACTGAGGTTCCAACAGAGAAGTTTTCTGGAAAATACCTGCTGCAATTTTAAAATTGATGAACTGGAACATCTTATACTAACTTTCAAATAACTGGAGTGATTGTGTAGTTCTCATAGTGGAGAGAAGGAGTTGTTTATAAATATAAGCAGAAAGACACATTTGTGGATTGGTGAATGAGCTTTATCTTTCTGAAATGTATTTGCCCATTGGTTGCAGGTCACTGGAAATTCTTTTTTACATTTCAATTGTAGAAGCAGCAGTTAGCAGCAAAATGTCTGATTAATCAGAGTAGTGGGTCTGGGAAACACTTCAACAGCCGAGACCCTGTAAAACAGAACTCCAAGTAATATTTTAAATAAGGCACTGAACTGACAGAGCGCTCAAGGCCTGCTCCGGTCTGGAAAAAAAACCCGACCCGAACCCAACAGAACCACATTGGACCCGAGCCCGACGCGGCCCGAGTATCTCCATTTATTCCTTCGCCCAAACTAACCCGAGCCTTACCCGACCACCAGAATGTTCACTTTACCAACCTCCCAATTCCGAATCTACAGGAAGCTGCAGCATGAGCGTAATGACGTCATAGAGATGCTCACTTGCTCACTGAGCAGACTCAGAGTTTCCCTCCTTGATGATCCGGACTCCCAGCTTAGGTTAGCTTTTCAACTTTTGATACTTATTAAACTCAACTTCCCGGCAGAGTTAAATGTAATACTTACTGTGTGTGTCCGACACGGACTCAGCCCGACCTGGACCCAGCCCGACCAGAACCTGGCCCGACCTGACCCGAGCCCGAAAGCCAGACCCGGAAGAGCGACCCGACACGACCTGGACCTGACACAGGTCGTCGGGTCCCGTCGGGTTCAGGTCGGGTAGCAGGCCTTTACAGAGCGGAGGTCAGATGAGGATTGAATTAATTTCAATCACTGAATCTAAACAAGAAGTAAATCTGCCAGGAATGGAAGACTTTGCTTTATCTGTGAGCTTGTGGCACAGCGGTAGCGCGTCTGACTCTAGTTCAGAAGGTTGTGTGTTCAAATCACGTCAAGCTCAGTTACGTTTTACAGCAGCTCAAGTTCCTGGATTTTATATCAGAAGAGAGTTCGTTCTCTTGGAATGTTCGTGCATTGTAGAATTTCAAGATCAACTTTAATAGATTAAAGTCCTGATTTCTGGTTCCGTTCCATTTCCATGCTCAGTTCTTATTTCACACTGTTTTGTATCAGAACAATGTTTCAGGGATGTGATGTGTCCATTGTTTGTACAATCGCTCTGTCATCCAGTGTGAGAAATAAAACACAAACCGCACAGCGTGCGGCTCAAACCCATACCTGGCTCTGTCTATAGGCCGCTTAGTTCAGTTGGTCAGGATGCAGTGTTGATAACAACAAGGCTGTGAATTTGATCCCCATGTGCGCTGTCACATGGTCAGTCATTAATTTGACACATTTTGGTAACACTTAAAATCCAACTTTTAGATGCAAACAAGTTTACATAAAATGTCAAATGGAATTTATTTTGAATAACATCCATTGCATCTTTGTCACTGGTCTGGAGTAACACAGAATTCTTTCCAATTATCTTCCGTTTGCTGATAAACATTGAACTCGTGGTCTGTTCTCGTTAATGGTCACGAGCAGCAAAAACAGACAGAGCGAGTCTGACCACGCAGAGATGTGGAAAAGGCTTCAGTTTGGGACATATGCAGCAAATCAAATGTTCACCCGGCCCCGAAAGATTCAAAAACTGGGGAAAAGGACACAAGGAGATAGAGAATAAGCTAAAGCTGACAATGTAAATATTTCCCATCCTTGATATCTCTCTATTCCAATCCAACCTTCAGAGTTGGGTAAATAATTTCAGTGTAAATTGTGCAGCTCAAGAGTCAAAACCAAAGGGCGATGCAGAATAAAGGAGAACTGCCAAAACCCCAGATTGAACCAGGGATCTTCAGTCTAACACACTCCCAACTGAGCTATTTCAGTCTCACAAGCTTGGGATGATAAGTGGCAAGTAACATTCGCACCACACAAGTGCCAGGCAATGAACATCTCCAACAAGAGAGAATCTAACTATCTCCCCTTGACATTCAACAGCATTACAATCACTGAATCCCCCACCATCAACATCATGGAGGTTACCATGGGTAGCCATACAAATAACGTGACAACAAGAGCAGGCCAGAGGCTTGGAATCCTGAGGTGAGTAATTGCAGTGCAGCTGTTGGCTCCACCCCAGGGGCTGAATTTGTTCTGTAAACCATGAAGCAGCTTCCTCTCAAATCCCAGGTTTATCAATAAATCCTCTTACAAAAGCCCCAAAGTGTGATATATTCCTCTCACTCATCCATGACTCCTGACTCCCCAAACCCTGTCCACCATCTGCAATTCACAAGTCAAGAGTGTGATGGAATACTCTCCACTTGCCTGGATAGGTGCAAATACAACTCAAGAATCTCAACACCGTCCAGGACAAAGCAGCCCACTTGATTGGCACCCCATCTACAAACATTCACTCCCTCCACCATCGGCACACAGTGGCAGCAGTGTGTACCGTCTACAAGATGCACTGCAGCAATGCACCAAGACTCCTCAGACAGCACCTTCCAAACCCAGCGACCTTTACCACCGAGAAGGGCAAGGGCAGCAAATGCACGGGATACCACCACCTGCAAGTTCCCCTCCAAGCCACACACCATCCTGACTTGGAACTATATCGCCGTTCCTTCACTGTCACTGGGTCAAAATCCTGGAAGTCCCTTCCTGACAGCATTGTGGGTGTACCTACCCCACATGGACTGCAGCGGTTCAAGAAGGCAGTTCACCACCACCTTCTCATGGGCAATTAGGGATGGGCAATAAATTCTGGCCTAGCCAGCAACGCCCACATCGCATGAATGAATGAATAAAAAAGTGAAGTATCCCTTGTGTCATTGTTTTGGTAGAAAATATAACCCTGGTGGAATTGCCCCTCCCAATCACACCTCACTTCATAGAACATAGAAAATGGAGAAAATTTAGCAATCGTGTCTGTGCCAGCTGAAAAAGAGCGACCCAGCCCAATCCCACTTTCCAGGTCTTGGGAACGGGATCTGAACAGATCTCAGAGTTCACATTATGTGAATGTTCTGTTGAAGTATTGGTGAGCTGATATACCAGGGGAGATTCACACAGTTAGACACAGTGTGAAATACATTCAAGTATTTATAAAACATTACAACATGTGAGTAATATTCCCCATTGGTTTCTCAGCACTGATGGATTGTGAAGTGGGAGACAGCCAGAAGTCCCAGTGATCCACACTGACGCTGAGCTGAGAATGAAATGAGAAAAAGTTCAATCTTCAGCAGTGAGATGCTGCAGGGATGTAAGAGTCCTGAATCAAGGAGAGACTTTCTCATACTGCTGTTGAATCTCATTTCAAACACTCCTTGAACTCTCTGCCGAGGAATTCAGAGCTGGATAACGCCTGTAAAATCAGCCTAAAAAGGAAATAGAAAACACCCACCGTGGGCTCAAACTCAAAAACTTGAGATTCAGAGTTTCATGCTTTCATCGACTGAGCTCACCAGGCCTGAGACAGTGTCCCCTTCCTGTCTGTTATTGGACGGTGCAGCTGTTGGCTCCACCCCAGGGGCTGAATTTGTTCTGTAAACCATGAACCAGCTTCCTCTCAAATCCCAGGTTTATCAATAAATCCTCTTACAAAAGCCCCAAAGTGTGATATATTCCTCTCACTCATCCAGAATAAAAGTTACATCTTTTGCTCTTTTTACCTTCCAAACATTGACTTCTATTTTACTCAGCATTTATTTCTCTCTCCTTTTTATGTTGTGCATTTCCTAATAAACATTTCATTTCAATTATTTATGAGGGATGAAATGAACAGAAAAGATTTTCTGCAATGGTACCGGGGTGTGGGACAGAGCGAGTGGTTCGGATCTGGAATAAACTGCCTGAGAGTGTGCTGGAGGCAGATTCAATTGTGGCTTTCAAAAGGGAATTGGATAAACACCTGAATAGAGAAAATTTGCAGGGTTACAATGAAAGGGCAGAGGAGTGGAATTAGCTGATCTGCTCTTGCAAAGAGCTGTCATGGACATGATGGACTGAATGGTCTCCTTCTGTACTGTAACCATTTGATTCCTTGATTCTAACTCTGTCAAAGTTGTTCTGAACTTGCTCTGCTCCAAGGAGCACAACCCCAGCTTTTCCAGTGTCTGCACATAACTGAAGTTATGAGGAACCATGGGGAAACCACTGTAACCTTCCAACAGACAGAAATACAACTGTTCACCACCACACTGTGACCCATCTATTCACATGATTTGGATGTGGGGACCAAATGTAGTATTTCCAAGTTTGCAGATGACACAAAACTAGGTGGGAATGTGTGTTGTGAATAAGATGCAAAGCAGCTTCAAGGGAATTTGGACAGATTTAGTGAGTGGACAAGAAAGTGGCACATGAAATACAATGTGTAAAAATGTGAGGTTGTCCTGTTTGGTAGGAGAAACAGATGTGCAGATTATTTGTTAAATGGTAAGAGTGTGAATGTACAAAGGGGCCTGGGTGTCCTTGTCAATAAGTGACTGAAAGCTAACATGCAGGTGCAGCAAGCAATTAGGAAGGCGAATGATATGTTAGCCTCTATCACAAGAGGATTTGAGTACAGGAGTAGTGAAGTCTTGCTTCAATTGTATATAACCTTGGTTGGTCTGCAGTTTGGAATACTGTGTGAAGTTTTGTTCCCCTTACCTTAGGAAGGATATCATTGCCAACGATGGAGTGCAACGAAGGTTCACCAGACTTGTTCCCGGGATGGCGGGACTTTCAAATGAAGAGAGATTGGGGAAACTGGGCCTGTATTCTCTAGAGTTTCAAAGAATGAGAGGTGATCTCATTGAAACTTACAAAATATTAAAAGGGATAGACAGGTAGATGAAGCTTAGATGTTTCCCCCGGTTGAGGAGTCTAGAACCAGGGGACACAATTTCAACGTAAGGGGAAAACCACTTTGGACAGCGATGAGGAGAAATTTCTTTACTCAGTGGGTTGTGAATCTTTGGAATTCTCTACCTCAGTCATTGAGTATGTTTAAATCAGAGATTGACAGATTTCTAAATACAAATGACATAGGGGATATGGAGGTAGTGTGGGGAAAAGGCATTGAAGTGGATGATCAGTCATCATCATATTGAATGGCAGGATGGGCTCGACGGGCTGAATGGCCTACTCCTGCTCCTATGTTCCTATCAGTCTGGAAACTTCATATGCATGCTGTCATTGTCCCTTTTATTCCATGGGCTTCAGTTTTACTGGCAGTCTAGTATGTGACATCATCAAGAAGGTTTTCAATAAGTTAAATAAGGAGAAATTGTTTCCAGTGGCAAAAGCGTCAGTAACCAGAGGATGTATTTATCAGGTGATTGAGAAAAGAACCAGAGGCGAAATGAGGAATTATTTTTTATACAGTGATGTGTTGTGATCTGGAATGCACTGTCTGATCAGAACTTGAAAGCAGATTCAGTCGTAACTTTGAAAAGCAATTGGGATAAATACTGGAAGGAAAAATGTACAGATTACAGGAGACAGCACTGACACAGCGGACCAAATGGTCTCCTTCTTTGGGTATCATTCTTTGGTTTTATGAACATAATGTTGATACAATTCGCTGAGTTGGAAGGGAAGTGAACCCAGATTCCGGGTATTCTGAACACCAGACCCAAACCAAATGAACAAGCCCGTTGTTTAATCTCTGTTTTTCACACCAGCTTCTCCTCGCTCTTTCTGTGTTTCCTGCCTGGTCTGTTCCTCTGACCTTCATTCCTGACACTCTATTGAGAATGGCCAACTCACTGCGCCTCTCACTCACACCGTCACTCCACCCCTTCACCCACT
Source organism: Heterodontus francisci (assembly GCF_036365525.1). NCBI lineage: Eukaryota > Metazoa > Chordata > Chondrichthyes > Heterodontiformes > Heterodontidae > Heterodontus > Heterodontus francisci. The sequence goes on from NW_027141175.1 coordinate 4,514,897, forward strand.
TCCAAACCTCTCTGTTAAACAGGACCTCACATTTGCTCCTCTGCTCCATTAATGTAACAGTAAAACATTTTCAAACAGACATTTCCAGACAGTGAACGTTCCAGTAAGACAAGGTAAAGATCAGATTCATTCACTTTTTTTTTAGAATATTACAGCGCAGTACAGGTCCTTCGGCCCTCGATGTTGCGCCGATCATCTGACCTACACTATTCCATTTACATCCATATGTCTATCCAATTACCACTTAAATGCCCTTAAAGTTGGCAAGTCTACTACAGTTGCAGGCAAGGCGTTCCACGCCCCTACTACTCTCTGCGTAAAGAAACTAACTCTGACATCTGTCCTATATCTTTCACCCCTCAACTTAAAGCTATGTCCCCTCGTGTTTGCCATCCTCATCCGAGGAAAAAGACTCACTATCCACCCTATCTAACCATCTGATTATCTTGTATGTCTCTATTAAGTCACCTCTCCTCCTCCTTCTCTCTAACGAAAACAACCCCAAGTCCCTCAGCCTTTCCTCATAAGACCTTCCTTCCATGCCAGGAAACATCCTGGTAAATCTCCTCTGCACCCTTTCCAAAGCTTCCACATCCTTCCTATAATGCGGTGACCAGAACTGCACGCAATACTCAAAGTGCGGCCTCACCAGAGTTTTGTACAGCTGCATCATGACCTCGTGGCTCCGAAACTCGATCCCCCTACTAATAAAAGCTAACACACCATATGCCTTCTTAACAGCCCTATTAACCTGGGTAGCAACTTTCAGGGATTTATGTACCTGGATACCAAGATCTCTCTGCTCATCTACACTACCAAGAATCTTCCCATTCGCCCAGTACTCTGCATTGCTGTTACTCCTTCCAAAGTGAATCACCTCACACTTCTCCGCATTAAACTCCATTTGCCATCTCTCAGCCCAGCTCTGCAGCCTATCTATGTCCCTCTGTACCCTACAACACCCTTCGACACTATCCACAACTCCACCGACCTTCGTGTCATCCGCAAATTTACTAACCCACCCTTCTACACCCTCATCCAGGTCGTTTATAAAAATGACAAACAGCAGTGGCCCCAAAACAGAACCTTGCGGTACACCACTAGTAACTAAACTCCAGGATGAACATTTGCCATCAACCACCACCCTCTGTCTTCTTTCAGCTAGCCAATTTCTGATCCAAAGCTCTAAATCACCTTCAACCCCATACTTCCGTATTTTCTGCAATAGCCTACCGTGGGGAACCTTATCAAACGCCTTACTGAAATCCATATACACCACATCCACGGCTTTACTCTCATCCACCTGTTTGGTCACCTTCTCGAAAAACTCAATAAGGTTTGTGAGGCACGACCTACCTTTCACAAAACCGTGCTGACTATCGCAAATGAACTTATTCTTTTCAAGATGATTATAAATCCTTTCTCTTATAACCTTTTCCAACATTTTACCCACAACCGAAGTAAGGCTCACAGGTCTATAATTACCAGGGCTGTCTCTACTCCCCTTCTTGAACAAGGGGACAACATTTGCTATCCTCCAGTCCTCCGGCACTACTCCTGTCGACAATGACGACATAAAGATCAACAACAACGGCTCTGCAATCTCCTCCCTGGCTTCCCAGAGAATCCTAGGATAAATCCCATCTGGCCCAGGGGACTTATCTATTTTCACTCTTTCCAAAATTGCTAACACCTCCTCCTTGTAATCTCAATCCCATCTAGCCTAGTAGGCTGTATCTCAGTAATCTCCTCGGCAACATTTTCTTTTTCTACTGTAAATACTGACGAAAAATATTCATTTAACGCTTCCCCTATCTCCTCTGATTCCGCACACAACTTCCCACTACTATCCTTGATTGGCCCTGTTCTAACTCTTTTCATTCGTTTATTCCTGATATACCTATAGAAAGCCTGAGGGCTTTCTTTGATCCTATCCGCCAATGACTTCTCGTGTCCTCTCCTTGCTCTTCTTAGCCCTCCCTTTAGATCCTTCCTGGCTAGCTTGTAACTCTCAAGCGCCCTAACTGAGCCTTCACGTCTCATCCTCACATAAGCCGCCCTCTTCCTCTTGACAAGCGCTTCAACTTCTTGAGTAAACCACGGCTACCTCGCTCGACAACTTCCTCCCTGCCTGACAGGTACATACTTATCAAGGACTCGCAGTAGCTGCTCCTTGAATAAGCTCCACATTTCGTTTGTGCCCATCCCCTGCAGTTTCCTTCCCCATCCTACACATCCTAAATCTTGCCTAATCGCGTCATAATTTCCTTTCCCCCAGCTATAATTCTTGCCCTGCGGTATATACCTGTCCCTGCCCATCGCTAAGGTAAACCTAACCGAATTGTGATCACTATCGCCAAAGTGCTCACCTACATCTAAATCGAACATCTGGCCGGGTTCATTACCCAGTACCAAATCCAATGTGGCATCGCCCCTGGTTGGCCTGTCCACATACTGTGTCAGAAAACCCTCCTGCACACACTGGACAAAAACAGACCCATCTGAAGTACTCGAACTATAGTATTTCCAGTCAATATTTGGAAAGTTAAAGTCCCCCATAACCACTATCCTGTTACTCTCGCTCCTGTCGAGAATCATCTTCGCTATCCTTTCCTCTACATCTCTGGAACTATTCGGAGGTCTATAGAAAACTCCCAACAGGGTGACCTCTCCTCTCCTGTTTCTAACCTCGGCCCATACTACCTCAGTAGACGAGTCCTCAAACGTCCTTTCTGCCGCTGTAATACTTTCCTTGATTAACAATGCCACACCCCCCCCCCCCTCTTTTACCCTCTTCTCTGTTCTTACTGAAACATCTAAATCCCGGAACCTGCAACATCCATTCCTGCCCCTGCTCGACCCATGTCTCTGAAATGGCCACAACATCAGGATCCCAGGTACCAACCCATGCTGCAAGCTCACCCACCTTATTCCGGATGCTCCTGGCGTTGAAGTAGACACACTTTAAACCAAGTTCTTGCTTGCCAGTGCCCTCTTGCGTCCCTGTAACCTTATCCCCTACCTCACTACTCTCAACAGCCTGTACACTGGAACTACAATTTAGGTTCCCATTCCCCTGCTGATTTAGTTTAAACCCCACCGAAGAGCACTAACAAATCTCCCCCCCAGGATATTGGTACCCCTCTGGTTCAGGTGAAGACCATCCTGTTTGTAGAGGTCCCACCGACCCCAGAAAGAGCCCCAATTATCCAGGAAACCAAAACCTTCCCTCCTACACCATCCCTGCAGCCACGTGTTCAACTCATCTCTCTCCCTATTCCTCTCTTCGCTAGCACGTGGCACAGGCAACAACCCAGAGATAACAACTCTGGTTGTTCTCGCTCTAAGCTTCCACCCTAGCTCCCTGAATTTCTGCCTTAAATCCCCATCTCTCTTCCTACCTATGTCGTTGGTGTCTATGTGGACCACGACCTGGGGGTGCTCCCCCTCCCCCTTAAGGATCCCAAAAACACGATCGGAGACATCACGTACCCTGGCACCTGGGAGGCAACACACCAACCGTGAGTCTCTCTCGTTCCCACAGAACCTCCTATCTGTTCCCCTAACTATGGAGTCCCCAATGACTAATGCTCTGCTCCTCTTCCCTTTTCCCTTCTGAGCAACAGGGACAGACTCTGTGCCAGAGATCTGCACCCCATTGCTTACCCCTGGTAAGTCGTCCCCCCCAACAGTATCCAAAACGGTATACCTATTGTTGAGGGAAACGGCCACAGGGGATCCCTGCACTGCCTGCTGGTTCCCTTTCCTTCCCCTGACGGTAACCCATCTACCTACTTCTATTACCTGAGGGGTGACTGCCTCCCTATAACTCCTGTCAATAATCCCCTCCCCCTCCCGAATGATCCGAAGTTCATCCAGTATGTCTTTTTAACTGGGTGTCAGTGTGTGTCTGTGTTACTTGGTGTCAGTGCATGTCTTTGTTACTGTGTATCAGTGTTTCTCTGTGTTACTGGGTGTCAGTGTGTGTTTGTTTGTGTTACTGGGTGTCAGTGTGTGTCTGTGACACTAGGTGTCAGTATTTAGTTTAGTTTAGAGATGCAGCACTGAAACAGGCCCTTCGGCCCACCGAGTCTGTGCCGACCATCAACCACCCATTTATACTAGTCCTACACTAATCCCGTATTCCTATCACATCCCCACCTATTCCTATATATTTCCCTACCACCTACCTACACTAGGGGCAATTTATGATGACCAATTAACCTACCAACCTGCAAGCCTTTGTCATGTGGGAGGAAACCGGAGCACCGGGAGGAAACCCACGTAGACACAGGGAGAACTGACAAACTCCGCACAGGCAGTACCCAGAATCGAACCCGGGTCCATGGAGCTGTGAGGCTGCGGTGCTAACCACTGCGCCAATGTGCCCCCCAGTGTGTGCCTGTGTTACCGGGTATCAGTGTATGTCTTTGTTCCTTGGTGTCAGTGTATGTCAAAATACTTGGTGTAAGTGTATGTCTTTTTTACTGGGTGTAATTGTCTGTCTTTGACACTTGGTGTCAGTGTATGTCTGTGTTACTTAGTGTAAGTGTGTGTCTTTGTTACTTGGTGGAAGTGTATGTCTTTGTTACTTGATGTCAGTGTATGTCTTTGTTTCTTGGTGTCAGTGTGTGTCTGTGTTACTGGGCATCAGTGTATGTCTTTGTGACTTGGTATCAGTGTATGTCTTTGTGACTTGGTGTCAGTGGATGTCTTTTTTACTGGGTGTAAGTGTGTGTCTGCGTTACTGGGTATCAGTGTATGTCTTTGTTACTTGGTGTCAGTGTATGTCAAAATACTTGGTGTAAGTATCTGTCTTTGTTACTTGGTGTAATTGTCTGTCTTTGTTACTTGGTGTCAGTGTATGTCTGTGTTACTTGGTGTAAGTGTGTGTCTTTGTTACTTGGTGTAAGCGTATGTCTTTGTTACTTGGTGTCAGTGTATGTCTGCGTTACTTGGTGCAAGAGTGTGCCTGTGTTACTGGGTATCAGTGAATGTCTTTGTTACTTGGTGTCAGTGTATTTCTGTGTTACTTGGTGTCAGTGTGTTTGTTTGCGTTACTGGGTGTCAGTGTGTGTCTGTGTTACTTGGTGTAAGTGTGTGTCTTAGTTACTTGGTGTCCATGTGTGTCTGTGTTACTGGGTGTCAGTGTATGTCTTTGTTACTGGGTGACAGTGTATGTCTTTGTTACTTGGTGTAAGTGTGTGTCTGTGTTACTGGGTATCAGTGTCTGTCTTCGTTACTTGGTGTAAGTGTGTGTCTGTGTTACTGGGTATCAGTGTATGTCTTTGTTACTTGGTGTCAGTGTATGTCTGTGTTACTTGGTGTACGTGTGTGTCTGTGTTATTGGGTATCAGTGTATGTCTTTGTGACTTTGTATCAGTGTATGTCTTTGTGACTTGGTGTCAGTGTGTGTCCGTGTTATTGGGTATCAGTGTATGTCTTTGTTACTTGGTGTCAGTGTGTGTCTGTGTTACTGGGTATCAGTGTATGTCTTTGTGACTTGGTATCAGTGTATGTCTTCGTTACTTGGTGTCAGTGTATGTCTCTGTTACTTGGGGTAAGTGTGAGTCTGTGTTACTGGGTATCAGTGTATGTCTTTGGTAATTGGTGTCAGTGTATGTCAGTGTTACTTGGACTAAGTGTGTGTCTGTGTTACAGGGTATCAGTGTATGTCTTTGTGACTTGGTGTCACTGTATGTTTTTGTTACTGGGTGTCAGTGTGTGTCTTTGTGACTTCGTGTAAGTGTGTGTCTGTGTTACTGGGTATCAGTGTATGTCTTTGTTACTTGGTGTCAGTGTATGTCAAAATACATGGTGTAAGTGTATGTCTTTGTTACTTGGTGTAATTGTCTGTCTTTGTTACTTGGTGTCAGTGTATGTCTGTGTTACTTTGTGTAAGTGTGTGTCTTTGTTACTTGGTGTAGGTGTATGGCTTTGTTACTTGGTGTCAGTGTATGTCTTTGTTACTTGGTGTCAGTGTGTGTCTGTGTTATTGGGTATCAGTGTATGTCTTTGTGACTTGGTATCAGTGTATGTCTTTGTGACTTGGTGTTAGTGTATGTCTTTGTTACTATGTGTCAGTGTGTGTCTGTTTTATTTGGTGTCCGTGTATGTCTTTGTTACTGTGTATCAGTGGATCTCTGTGTTACTGGGTGTCAGTGTGTGTTTGTTTGCGTTACTGGGTGTCAGTGTGTGTCTGTGACACTGGGTGTCAGTATTTAGTTTAGTTTAGAGATCCAGCACTTAAACAGACCCTTCGGCCCACCGAGTCTGTGCCGACCATCAACCACCCATTAATGCTAATCCTACACTAATCCCGTATTTCTATCACATCCCCACCTGTCCCTATATATTTTCCTACCACCTACCTATACTAGGGGCAATTTAAGATGGCCAATTAACCTATCAACCTGCAAGTCTTTGGCATGTGGGAGGAAACCGGAGCACCCGGAGGAAACTCACGCAGCCAAAGGGAGAACTTGCAAACTCCGCACAGGCAGTACCCAGAATCGAGCCCGGGTCCCTGGAGCTGTGAGGCTGCGGTGCTAACCACTGCTCCAATGTGCCCCCCCACCCCCAGTGTGTGCCTGTGTTACTGGGTATCAGTGTATGTCTTTGTTACTTGGTGTGAGTGAGTGTCTGTGTTACTGGGTATTAGTAAATGTCTTTGTTACTTGGTGTCAGTGTATGTCTTTGTTACTTGGTGTAAGTGTGTGTCTTTGTTACTGGGTGTCAGTGTGTGTCTGTGTTACTTGGTGTAATTGTGTGTCTTTGTTACTTGGTGTCCGTGTGTGTCTGTGTTACTGGGTGTCAGTGTATGTCTTTGTTACTGGGTGTCAGTGTATGTCTTTGTTACTGGGTGTCAGTGCATTCTTTGTTACTTGGTGCAAGTGTGTCTCTGTGTTCTTGGGTATCAGTGTATGTCTTTGTTGCTTGGTGTCAGTGTATGTCTGTCTTACTTGGTGTAAGTGTGTGTCTGTGTTACTGGGTGTCAGTGAATGTCTTTGTGACTTGGTGTCAGTGTATGTCTTTGTTACTGGGTGTCAGTGTGTGTCTTTGTGACTTGGTGTCAGTGTATGTCTTTGTTCCTTGGTGTAAGTGTGTGTCTGTGTTATTGGGTATCAGTGCATGTCTTTGTTACTTGGTGTCACTGTATGTCTGTGTTACTTGGTGTAAGTGTGTGTCTTTGTTACTTGGTGTCCGTGTGTGTCTGTGTTACTGGGTGTCAGTGTATGTCTTTGTTACTGGGTGTCAGCGTATGTCTTTGTTAATTGGTGTAAGTGTGTGACTGTGTTACTGGGTATCAGTGTCTGTCTTTGTTACTTGGTGTAAGTGTGTGTCTGTGGGACTTGGTGTAAGTGTATGTCTTTGTTACTTGGTGTAAGTGTGTGTCTGTGTTACTGGGTATCAGAGTATGTCTTTGTTACTGGGTGTCAGTGTATTCTTTGTTACTTGGTGTAAGTGTGTGTCTGTGTTACTGAGTATCAGTGTCTGTCTTTGTTACTTGGTGTAAGCGTGTGTCTGTGTTACTGGGTATCGGTGTATGTCTTTGTTACTTGGTGTCAGTGTATGTCTGTCTTAATTGATGTAAGTGTGTGTCTGTGAGACTGGGTATCAGTGTATGTCTTTGTTACTTGGTGTAAGTTTGTGTCTGTGTTACTGGGTATCAGTGCATGTCTTTGTTACTTGGTGTCAGTGTATGTCAAAATACTTGGTGTAAGTGTATGTCTTTGTGACGAGGTGTAATTGTCTGTCTTTGTTACTTGGTGTAAGTGTGTGCCTTTGTTACTTGGTGTAAGTGTATGTCTTTGTTACTAGGTGTAATTGTCTGTCTTTCTTACTTGGTGTAAGTGTGTGTCTGTGTTACTTAGTGTAAGTGTGTGTCTTTGTTACTTGGTGTCCGTGTGTGTCTGTGTTACTGGGTGTCAGTGTCTGTCTTTGTTACTTTGTGTAAGAGTGTGTCTGTGTTACTGGGTATCAGTGTATGTCTTTGTTACTTGGTGTCAGTGTATGTCTATGTTACTGGGTGTCAGTATATGTCTTTGTTAATTGGTGAAAGTGTGTGTCTGTGTTACTGGGCATCAGTGTCTGTCTTTGTTACTTTGTGTAAGTGTGTGTCTGTGTTACTGGGTATCAGTGTATGTCTTTGTTACTTGGTGTCAGTGTATGTCTGTGTTACTTGTTGTAACTGTGTGACTGTGTTACTGGGTATCAGTGTATGTCTTTGTGACTTTTTGTCAGTGCATGTCTTAGTTACAGGGTGTCTGTGTGTGTCTTTGTGACTTGGTGTCAGTGTATGTCTTTGTTACTTGGTGTAAGTGTATGTCTGTGTAACTGGGTATCAGTGTATGTCTTTGTTACTTGGTGTCAGTGTATGTCTGTGTTACATGGTGTAAGTGTGTGTCCGTGCTACTGGGTATCAGTGTATGTCTGTTTTACTTGGTGTAAGTGTGTGTCTGTGTTACTGGGTATCAGTGCATGTCTTTGTTACTTGGTGTCAGTGTATGTCTTTGTTACTTGGTGTAATTGTATGTCTTTGTTCCTTGGTGTCAGTGTATGTCTTTGTTACTTGGTGTCAGTGTATGTCTGTGTTACATGGTGTAAGTGTGTGTCTGTGTTACTGGGTATCAGTGTATGTCTTTGTTACTTGGTGTAAGTGTGTCTGTGTTACTGGGTATCAGTGTATGTCTTTTTTACTTGGTGTCAGTGTATGTCTTTGTTAGATGGTGTAAGTGTATTTATTTGTTACTTGGTGTCAGTGTATGTCTTTGTTACTTGGTGTAAGTGTGTGTCTGTGTTACTTGGTGTCCGTGTGTGTCTGTGTTACTGGGTGTCAGTGTATGTCTTTGTTACCTGGTGTCTGTGTATGTCTGTGTTACTTGTTGTAACTGTGTGACTGTGTTACTGGGTATCAGTGTATGTCTTTGTGACTTTTTGTCAGTGCATGTCTTAGTTACAGGTTGTCTGTGTGTGTCTTTGTGACTTGGTGTCAGTGTATGTCTTTGTTACTTGGTGTAAGTGTATGTCTGTGTAACTGGGTATCAGTGTATGTCTTTGTTACTTGGTGTCAGTGTATGTCTGTGTTACATGGTGTAAGTGTGTGTCCGTGTTACTGGGTATCAGTGTATGTCTGTTTTACTTGGTGTAAGTGTGTGTCTGTGTTACTGGGTATCAGTGTATGTCTTTGTTACTTGGTGTCAGTGTATGTCTTTGTTACTTGGTGTAATTGTATGTCTTTGTTCCTTGGTGTCAGTGTATGTCTTTGTTACTTGGTGTCAGTGTATGTCTGTGTTACATGGTGTAAGTGTGTGTCTGTGTTACTGGGTATCAGTGTATGTCTTTGTTACTTGGTGTAAGTGTGTCTGTGTTACTGGGGATCAGTGAATGTCTTTTTTACTTGGTGTCAGTGTATGTCTTTGTTAGATGGTGTAAGTGTATTTATTTGTTACTTGGTGTCAGTGTATGTCTTTGTTACTTGGTGTAAGTGTGTGTCTGTGTTACTTGGTGTCCGTGTGTGTCTGTGTTACTGGGTGTCAGTGTATGTCTTTGTTACCTGGTGTCAGTGTATGTCTTTGTTACATGGTGTAAGTGCGTGTCTGTGTTACTGGGTATCAGTATATGTTTTTGTTACTTGGTGTCAGTGTATGTCTGTGTTACTTGGTGTAAGTGTGTGTCTGTGCTACTGGTTATCAGTGTGTGTCTGTGTTACTGGGTGTAAGTGTGTGTCTGTGTTACTGGGTATCAGTGTATGTCTTTGTTACTTGGTGTCAGTGTATGTCTGTGTTACTTGTTGTAACTGTGTGACTGTGTTACTGGGTATCAGTGTATGTCTTTGTGACTTGGTGTCAGTGTATGTCTTTGTTACTGGGTGTCAGTGTGTGTCTTTGTGACTTGGTGTCAGTGTATTTCTTTGTTACTTGGTGTAAGTGTATGTCTGTGTTACTGGGTATCAGTGTATGTCTTTGTTACTTGGTGTCAGTGTATGTCAAAATACTTGGTGTAAGTGTATGTCTTTGTTACTTGGTGTAATTGTCTGTCTTTGTTACTTGGTGTCAGTGTACGTCTGTGTTACATGGTGTAAGTGTGTGTCTGTGTTACTGGGTATCAGTGTATGTGTTTGTTGCTTGGTGTAAGTGTGTGTCTGTGTTACTGGGTATCAGTGTATGTCTTTGTTACGTGGTGTAAGTGTATGTCTTTGTTACTTGGTGTAAGTGTGTGTCAGTGTTACTGGGTGTCAGTGTGTGTCTGTGTTACTTGGTGTCCGTGTGTGTCTGTGTTACTGGGTGTCAGTGTATGTCTTTGTTACCTGGTGTCAGTGTATGTCTTTGTTACATGGTGTAAGTGCGTGTCTGTGTTACTGGGTGTAAGTGTGAGTCTGTGTTACTGGGTATCAGTGTATGTCTTTGTTACTTGGTGTCAGTGTATGTCAAAATACTTGTTGTAAGTGTATGTCTTTGTTACTTGGTGTAATTGTCTGTCTTTGTTACTTGGTGTCAGTGTATGTCTGTGTTACTTGGTGTAAGTCTGTGTCTTTGTTACTTGGTGTAAGTGTTTGCCTTTGTTACTTGGTGTCAGTGTATGTCTTTGTGACTTGGTGTCAGTGTGTGTCTGTGTTACTGGGTATCAGTGTATGTCTTTGTTACTGTGTATCAGTGGTTCTCTGTGTTACTGGGAGTCAGTGTGTGCTTGTTTGTGTTACTGGGTGTCAGTGTGTGTCTGTGACACTCGGTGTCAGTATTTAGTTTAGTTCAGAGAAACAGCACTTGAACAGGCCCTTCGGCCCACCGAGTCTGTGCCGACCATCAACCAACCATTTATACTAATCCTACACTAATCCCGTATTTCTATCACATCCCCACCTGTCCCTATATATTTCCCTACCACCTACCTATACTAGGGGCAATTTATGATGGCCAATTAACCTATCAACCTGCAAGTCTTTGGCATGTGGGAGGAAACCGGAGCTCCCGGAGGAAACTCACGCAGACACAGTAAGAACTTGCAAACTCCGCACAGGCAGTGCCCAGAATCGAACCCGGGTCACTGGAGCTGTGAGGCTGCGGTGCGAACCACTGCGCCAATGTGCCCTCCCCCCGACCCCCCCCCCCCCACCCCCCGTGTGTGCCTGTGTTACTGGGTATCAGTATATGTCTTTGTTACTTGGTGTCAGTGTATGTTTGTGTTACTTGGTGTAAGTGTGTGTCTGTGTTACTGGGTATCAGTGTATGTCGTTGTTACTTGGTGTAAGTGTGTGTCTGTGTTACTGGGTATCAGTGTATGTCTTTGGTACTTGTTGTCAGTGTATGTCTTTGTTACTTGGTGTAAGTGTATGTCTTTGTTACTTGGTGGTAGTGTATGTCTTTGTTACTTGGTGGAAGTGTGTGTCTTTGTTACTTGGTGCCCGTGTGTATCTTTGTTACTTGGTGCCCGTGTGTGTCTGTGTTACTGGGTGTCACTTTATGTCTTTGTTACTTGGTGTCAGTGTATGTCTTTGTTACTTGGTGTAAGTGTGTGTCTGTGTTACTGGGTATCAGTGTCTGTCTTTGTTACTTGGTGTAAGTGTGTGTCTGTGTTACTGGGTATCAGTGTATGTCTTTGTTACTTGGTGTCATTGTATGTCTGTGCTACTTGGTGTAAGTGTGTGTCTGTGCTACTGGGTATCAGTGTATGTCTTTGTTACTTGGTGTAAGTGTGTGTCTGTGTTACTGGGTATCAGTGTATGTCTTTGTTACTTGGTGTCAGTGTATGTCTTTGTTACTTGGTGCAAGTGTATGTCTTTGTTACTTGGTGTCAATGTATGTCTTTGTTACTTGGTGTAAGTGTGTGTCTGTGTTACTGGGTGTCAGTGTGTGTCTGTGTTCCTTGGTGTCCATGTGTGTCTGTGTTACTGGGTGTCACTGTATGTCTTTGTCACCATGTGTCAGTGTATGTCTTTGTTACATGGTGTAAGTGCGTGTCTGTGTTACTGGGTATCAATGTATGTCTTTGTTACTTGGTGTCAGTGTATGTCTTTGTTACTTGGTGTAAGTGTATGTCTTTGTTACTTGGTGTCAGTGTATGTCTTTGTTACTTGGTGTAAGTGTGTGTCTGTGTTACTGGATGTAAGTGTGTGTTTGTGTTACTGGGTATCAGTGTATGTCTTTGTTACTTGGTGTCAGTGTATGTCAAAATACTTGGTGTAAGTGTATGTCTTTGTTACTTGCTGTAATTGTCTGTCTTTGTTTCTTGATGTCAGTGCATGTCTGTGTTACTTGGTGTAAGTGTGTGTCTTTGTTACTTGGTGTAAGTGTATGCCTTTGTTACTGGGAGTCTGTGTGTGTCTGTGTTACTTGGTATCAGTGTATGTCTTTGTTACTGTGTATCAGTGGTTCTATGTGTTACTGGGTGTCAGTGTGTTTTTGTTTGTGTTACTGGCTGTCAGTGTGTGTCTGTGACACTAGGTGTCAGTATTTAGTTTAGTTTGGAGATGCAGCACTTAAACAGGCCCTTCGGCCCACCGAGTATGTGCCGACCAACAACCAACCATTTATACTAATCCTACACTAATCCCTTATTTGTATCACATCCCCACCTGTCACTGTATATTTCCCTGCCACCTACCTATACTAGGGGCAATTTATGATGGCCAATTAACCTATCAACCTGCAAGTCTTTGGCATGTGGGAGGAAACCGGAGCTCCCGGAGGAAACTCACGCAGACACAGGAAGAACTTGCAAACTCCGCACAGGCAGTGCCCAGAATCGAACCCGGGTCACTGGAGCTGTGAGGCTGCGGTGCGAACCACTGCGCCAATGTGCCACCCCCCCCCCCCCCCCCCCCCCCCCCCCCCCCCAGTGTGTGCCTGTGTTACTGGGTATCAGTATATGTCTTTGTTACTTGGTGTCAGTGTATGTCTGTGTTACTTGGTGTAAGTGTGTGTCTGTGTTACTGGGTATCAGTGTATGTCTTTGTTACTTGGTGTAAGTGTGTGTCAGTGTTCCTGGGTATCAGTGTATGTCTTTGTTACTTGGTGTCAGTGTATGTCTTTGTTACTTGGTGTAAGTGTATGTCTTTGTTACTTGGTGTCAGTGTATGTCTTTGTTACTTGGTGTAAGTGTGTGTCTTTGTTACTTGGTGTCCGTGTCTGTCTGTGTTGCTGGGTGTCACTTTATGTCTTTGTTACTTGGTGTCAGTGTATGTCTTTGTTACTTGGTGTAAGTGTGTGTCTGTGTTACTGGGTATCAGTGTATGTCTTTGTAACTTGGTGTCAGTGTATGTCTGTGCTACTTGGTGGAAGTGTGTGTCTGTGCTACTGGGTATCAGTGTATGTCTTTGTTACTTGGTGTAAGTGTGTGTCTGTGTTACTGGGTATCAGTGTATGTCTTTGTTACTTGGTGTCAGTGTATGTCTTTGTTACTTGGTGTAAGTGTACGTCTTTGTTACTTGGTGTCAGTGCATGTCTTTGTTACTTGGTGGAAGTGTGTGTCTGTGTTACTGGGTGTCAGTGTGTGTCTGTGTTACTTGGTGTCCATGTGTGTCTGTGTTACTGGGTATCAGTGTATGTCTTTGTAACCATGTGTCAGTGTATGTCTTTGTTACATGGTGTAAGAGCGTGTCTGTGTTACTGGGTATCAATGTATGTCTTTGTTACTTGGTGTCAGTGTATGTCTTTGTTACTTGGTGTAAGTGTATGTCTTTGATACTTGGTGTCAGTGTATGTCTTTGTTACTTGGTGTCAGTGTATGTCTTTGTTACTTGGTGTAAGTGTATGTCTTTGTTACTTGGTGTCAGTGTATGTCTTTGTTACTTGGTGTAAGTGTGTGTCTGTGTTACTGGGTGTAAGTGTGTGTCTGTGTTACTTGGTGTCCGTGCGTGTCTGTGTTACTGGCTGTCAGTGTGTGTCTGTGACACTAGGTGTCAGTGTTTAGTTTAGTTTCGAGATACAGCACTGAAACAGGCCCTTCGGACCACCGAGTCTGTGCCGACCATCAACCACCCATTTATACTAATCCTACACTAATCCCGTATTTCTATCACTTCCCCACCTGTCCCTATATATTTCCCTACCACCGACCTATACTAGGGGCAATTTATGATGGCCAATTAACCTATCAACCTGCAAGTCTTTGGCATTTGGGAGGAACCCGGAGCACCCGGAGGAAACTCACGCAGACACAGGGAGAACTTGCAAACTCCGCACAGGCAGTGCCCAGAATCGAACCCGTGTCCCTGGAGCTGTGAGGCTGCTGTGCGAACCACTGCGCCAATGTGCCTCCCCGCCCCACCCCAGTGTGTGCCTGTGTTACTGGGTATCAGTGCATGTCGTTGTTACTTGGTGTAAGTGTATGTCTTTGTTACTGGTTATCAGTGTATGTCTTTGTTACTGGGTGTCAGTGTGTGTTTGTTTGTGTTACTGGGTGTCAGTATTTAGTTTTGTGATACAGCACTGAAACAGGCCCGTCGGCCAACCGAGTCTGTGCCGACCATCAACCACCCATTTATACTAATCCTACACTAATCCCGTATTCCTATCACATCCCCACCTGTCCCTATATATATCCCTGCCACCTACCTATACTAGGGTGAATTTATAATGGCCAGTTGACCTATCAACCTGCAAGTGTTTGGCATGTGGGAGGAACCCGGAGCACCCGGAGGAAACTCACGCAGACACAGGGAGAACTTGCAAACATCGCACAGGCAGTACCCAGAAACGAGCCCGGGTCCCTGGAGCTGTGAGGCTGCTAACCACTGTGCCAATGTGCTGCCCGGTGTGTGTCTGTGTTAGTGGGTATCAGTGTATGTCTTTGTTACTTTGTGTAAGTGTGTGTCTGTTTTACTGGGTAACAGTGTATGTCTTTGTTACTTGGTGTCAGTGTATGTCTGTGTTACTTGGTGCACGTGTGTGTCTTTGTTACTTGGTGTAATTGTATGTCTGTGTTCCTTGGTGTCAGTGTATGTCTGTGTTACTTGGTGCAAGTGTATGTCTTTGTTACTTGGTGTCAGTGTATGTCTTTGTGACGTGGTGTCATAGTCTGTCTTTGTTACTGGGTGTCAGTGTCTGTCTTCGTTACTTGGTGTCAGTGTATGTATTTGTTACTTGGTGTAAGTGTGCGTCTGTGTTACTGGGTAACAGTGTATGTCTTTGTTACTTGGTGTCAGTGTATGTCTGTGTTACTTGGTGTAAGTGTGTGTCTTTGTTACTGGGTATCAGTGTATGTCTTTGTGCCTTGGTGTCAGTGTATGTCTTTGTTACTGGGTGTCAGTGTGTGTCTTTGTGACTTGGTGTCAGTGTATGTCTTTGTTACTTGGTGTAAGTGTGTGTCTGTGTTACTGGGTATCAATGTATGTCTTTGTTACTTGGTGTCAGTATATGTCAAAATTCTTGGTGTAAGTGTATGTCTTTTTTACTTGGTGTAATTGTCTGTCTTTGTTACTTGGTGTCAGTGTATGTCTGTGTTACCTGGTGTCAGTGTATGTCTGTGTTACTTGGTGTAAGTGAATGTCTTTGTGACTTGGTGTCAGTGTATGTCTTTGTGACGTGGTGTCATTGTCTGTCTTTGTTACTGGTGTCAGTGTCTGTCTTCGCTACTGGGTGTCAGTGTCTGTCTTTGTGACTTGGTGTCAGTGTATGTCTTTGTTGCTTGGTGTAAATTTGTGTCTGTGTTACTGGGTATCAGTGCATGTCTTTGCTACATGGTGACAGTGTATGTCTGTGTTACTTGGTGTAAGTGTGTGTCTTTGTTACTTGGTGTAATTGTATGTCTTTGTTACTTGGTGTCAGTGTATGTCTGTGTTCCTTGGTGTAAGTGTATGTCTTTGTTACTTGGTGTAAGTGTGTGTCTGTGTTACCCGGTGTAAGTGTGTGTCTGTGTTATTAGGTATCAGTGCATGTCTTTGTTACTTGGTGTCAGTGTATGTCTGTGTTACTTGGTGTAAGTGTGTGTCTTTGTTACTTGGTGTCAGTGTATGTCTTTGTGACGTGGTGTCAGTGTCTGTCTTTGTTACTGGGTGTCAGTGTCTGTCTTCGCTACTGGGTGTCAGTGTCTGTCTTTGTGACTTGGTGTCAGTGTATGTCTTTGTTGCTTGGTGTAAGTGTGTGTCTGTGTTACTGGGTATCAGTGCATATCTTTGTTACTTGGTGTAAATGTGTGTCTGTGTTACTGGGTATCAGTGCATGTCTTTGCTACATGGTAACAGTGTATGTCTGTGTTACTTGGTGTAAGTGTGTGTCTTTGTTACTTGGTGTAATTGTATGTCTTTGTTACTTGGTGTCAGTGTATGTCTGTGTTCCTTGGTGTAAGTGTATGTCTTTGTTACTTGGTGTAAGTGTGTGTCTGTGTTACCCGGTGTAAGTGTGTGTCTGTGTTACCCGGTGTAAGTGTGTGTCTGTGTTATTAGGTATCAGTGCATGTCTTTGTTACTTGATGTAAGTGTGTGTCTCTGTTACTGTGCAACAGTGTATGTCTTTGTTACTTGGTGTCAGTGTATGTCTGTGTTACTTGTTGTAAGTGTGTGTATTTGTGACTTGGTGTAATTGTATGTCTTTGTTACTTGGTGTCAGTGTCTGTCTTTGTTACTTGGTGTAAGTGAGTGTTTGTGTTACTTGGTGTAAGTGTGTGTCTGTGTCACTTGGTGCAAGTGTATGTCTTTGTTACTTGGTGTCAGTGTTTGTCTTTGTTACTTGGTGTAAGTGAGTGTTTGTGTTACTTGGTGTAAGTGTGTGTCTGTGTCACTCGGTATCAGTGTATGTCTTTGTTACTTGGTGTCAGTGTATGTCAAAATACTTGGTGTAAGTGTATATCTTTGTTACTTGGTGTAATTGTCTGTCTTTGTTACTTGGTGTCAGTGTATGTCCGTGTTACTTGGTGTAAATGTGTGTCTTTGTTACTTGGTGTCTGTGTATGTCTTTGTTACTTGGTGTCAGAGTGTATCTGTGCTACTGGGTATCAGTGTATGTCTTTGTGACTTGTTATCAAAGTATGTCTTTGTTACTTGGTGTCAGTGTATGTCTTTGTTACTGTGTTTCAGTGGTTCTCTGTGTTACTTGGTGTCAGTGTCTGTTTGTTTGTGTTACTGGGTGTCAGTGTGTGTCTGTGACACTAGGTGTCAGTATTTAGTTTAGTTTAGAGATGCAGCACTTAAACAGGCCCTTCGGCCCACCGAGTCTGTGCCGACCATCAACCACCCATTTATACTAATCCTACACTAATCCCGTATTTCTATCACTTCCCCACCTGTCCCTATATATTTCCCTGCCACCTACCTATATTAGGGGCAATTTGTGACGGCCAATTAAACTATCAACCTGCAAGTCTTTGGCATGTGGGAGGAAACTGGAGCACCCGGAGGAAACTCACGCAGACATAGGGAGAACTTGCAAACTCCGCACAGGCAGTACCCAGAATCGAGCCCGGGTCCCTGGAGCTGTGAGGCTGATAAACACTGTGCCAATGTGCCGCCCGGTGTGCGTCTGTGTTACTGGGTATCAGTGTATGTCTTTGTTACTTGGTGTAAGTGTGTGTCTGTGTTACTGGGTTACAGTGTATGTCTTTGTTACTTGGTGTTAGTGTATGTCTGTGTTACTTGGTGTAAGTGTGTGTCTTTGTTACTTGGTGTAATTGTATGTCTTTGTTACTTGGTGTAATTGTATGTCTTTGTTACTTGGTGTCAGTGTATGTCTGTGTTACTTGGTGAAAGTGTATGTCTTTGTTACTGGGTGTCAGTGTCTGTCTTCGTTACTTGGAGTCAGTGTTTCTCTTTGTTACTTGGTGTCAGTGTATGTCTTTGTTACTTGGTGTAAGTGTGTGTCTGTGTTTTTGGGTGTCAGTTTATGTCTTTGTTACTTGGTGTCAGCGCATGTCTTTGTTACTTGGTGTTAGTGTATGTCTGTGTTACTTGGTGTAGTGTGTGTCTTTGTTACTTGGTGTAAGTGTGTGTCTGTGTTACTGGGTATCAGTGTATGTCTTTGTTACTTGGTGTAAGTGTGTGTCTTTGTTACTTGGTGTAAGTGTGTGTCTGTGTTACTGGGTATCAGTGTGTGTCTTTGTTACTTGGTGTAAGTGGGTGTCTGTGTTACTGGGTGTCAGTGTCTGTCTGTGTTGCTTGGTGTAAGTGTGTGTCTTTGTTACTTGGTGTAAGTGTATGTCTTTGTTACTTGGTGTCAGTGTATGTCTGAGTTACTTGGTGTAAGTGTGTGTCTGTGTTACTTGGTATCAGTGTATGTCTTTGTTACTTGGTGCAAGTGTGTGTCTGTGTTACTGGGTAACAGTGTATGTCTTTGTTACTTGGTGTCAGTGTATGTCTGTGTTACTTGGTGTAAGTGTGTGTCTGTGTTACTTGGTGTAAGTGTGTGTCTTTGTTACTTGGTGTAATTGTATGTCTTTGTTAATTGGTGTCAGTGTATGTCTGTGTTACTTGGTGTAAGTGAATGTCTTTGTGACTTGGTGTCAGTGTATGTCTTTGTGACGTGGTGTCATTGTCTGTCTTTGTTACTGGGTGTCAGTGTCTATCTTCGCTACTGGGTGTCAGTGTCTGTCTTTGTGACTTGGTGTCAGTGTATGTCTTTGTGACTTGGTGTCAGTGTATGTCTTTGTTGCTTGGTGTAAGTGTGTGTCTGTGTTACTGGGTATCAGTGCATATCTTTGTTACTTGGTGTAAATGTGTGTCTGTGTTACTGGGTATCAGTGCATGTCTTTGCTACATGGTGACAGTGTATGTCTGTGTTACTTGGTGTAAGTGTGTGTCTTTGTTACTTGGTGTAATTGTATGTCTTTGTTACTTGGTGTCAGTGTATGTCTGTGTTCCTTGGTGTAAGTGTATGTCTTTGTTACTTGGTGTAAGTGTGTGTCTGTGTTACCTGGTGTAAGTGTGTGTCTGTGTTATTAGGTATCAGTGCATGTCTTTGTTACTTGGTGTAAGTGTGTGTCTCTGTTACTGTGCAACAGTGTATGTCTTTGTTACTTGGTGTCAGTGTATGTCTGTGTTACTTGTTGTAGGTGTGTGTATTTGTGACTTGGTGTAATTGTATGTCTTTGTTACTTAGTGTCAGTGTCTGTCTTTGTTACTTGGTGTAAGTGAGTATTTGTGTTACTTGGTGTAAGTGTGTGTCTGTGTCACTTGGTATCAGTGTATGTCTTTGTTACTTGGTGTAAGTGTGTGTCTGTGTTACCTGGTGTAAGTGTGTGTCTTTGTTACTTGGTGTAAGTGAATGTATTTGTTACTTGGTGTCAGTATATGTCAAAATACTTGGTGTAAGTGTATGTCTTTTTTACTTGGTGTAATTGTCTGTCTTTGTTACTTGGTGTCAGTGTGTGTCTGTGTTACCTGGTGTCAGTGTGTGTCTTTGTTACTTGGTGTAAGTGAATGTATTTGTTACTTGGTGTCAGTGTATGTCTTTGTGACGTGGTGTCATTGTCTGTCTTTGTTACTGGGTGTCAGTGTCTGTCTTCGTTACTTGGTGTCAGTGTTTGTCTTTGTTACTGGGTGTCAGTGTCTGTCTTTGTGACTTGGTGTCAGTGTATGTATTTGTTTCTCGGTGTCAGTGTATGTCTTTGTTACTTGGTGTAAGTGTGTGTCTGTGTTACTGGGTATCAGTGCATATCTTTGCTACATGGTGACAATGTATGTCTGTGTTACTTGGTGTAAGTGTGTGTCTTTGTTACTTGGTGTAATTGTATGTCTTTGTTACTTGGTGTCAGTGTATGTCTGTGTTCCTTGGTGTAAGTGTATGTCTTTGTTACTTGGTGTAAGTGTGTGTCTGTGTTACCTGGTGTAAGTGTGTGTCTGTGTTATTAGGTATCAGTGCATGTCTTTGTTACTTGGTGTAAGTGTGTGTCTCTGTTACTGTGCAACAGTGTATGTCTTTGTTACTTGGTGTCAGTGTATGTCTGTGTTACTTGTTGTAGGTGTGTGTATTTGTGACTTGGTGTAATTGTATGTCTTTGTTACTTAGTGTCAGTGTCTGTCTTTGTTACTTGGTGTAAGTGAGTATTTGTGTTACTTGGTGTAAGTGTGTGTCTGTGTCACTTGGTATCAGTGTATGTCTTTGTTACTTGGTGTAAGTGTGTGTCTGTGTTACCTGGTGTAAGTGTGTGTCTTTGTTACTTGGTGTAAGTGAATGTATTTGTTACTTGGTGTCAGTATATGTCAAAATACTTGGTGTAAGTGTATGTCTTTTTTACTTGGTGTAATTGTCTGTCTTTGTTACTTGGTGTCAGTGTGTGTCTGTGTTACCTGGTGTCAGTGTGTGTCTTTGTTACTTGGCGTAAGTGAATGTATTTGTTACTTGGTGTCAGTGTATGTCTTTGTGACGTGGTGTCATTGTCTGTCTTTGTTACTGGGTGTCAGTGTCTGTCTTCGTTACTTGGTGTCAGTGTTTGTCTTTGTTACTGGGTGTCAGTGTCTGTCTTTGTGACTTGGTGTCAGTGTATGTATTTGTTTCTCGGTGTCAGTGTATGTCTTTGTTACTTGGTGTAAGTGTGTGTCTGTGTTACTGGGTATCAGTGCATGTCTTTGCGAAATGGTGACAGTTTATGTCCGTGTTACTTGGTGTAAGTGTGTGTCTTTGTTACTTGGTGTAATTGTATGTCTTTGTTACTTGGTGTCAGTGTATGTCTGTGTTACTTGGTGTAAGTGTATGTCTTTGTTACTTGGTGTCAGTGTATGTCTTTGTTACTTGGTGTAAGTGTGTGTCTGTGTTCCTGGGTAACAGTGTATGTCTTTGTTACTTGGTGTCAGTGTATGTCTTCGTTACTTGGTGTAAGTGTGTGTCTTTGTGACTTGGTGTAATTGTATGTATTTGTTACTTGGTGTCAGTGTATGTCTTTGATACTTGGTGTAAGTGAGTGTTTGTGTTACTTGGTGTAAATGTGTGTCTGTGTCACTTGGTGTCAGTGTATGTCTGTGTTACTTGGTGTAAGTGTGTGTCTCTGTTACTGGGTAACAGTGTATGTCTTTGTTACTTGGTGTCAGTGTATGTCTGTGTTACTTGTTGTAAGTGTGTGTCTTTGTGACTTGGTGTAATTGTATGTCTTTGTTACTTGGTATCAGTGTATGTCTTTGTTACTTGGTGTAAGTGAGTGTTTGTGTTACTTGGGGTAAGTGTGTGTCTGTGTCACTTGGTATCAGTGTATGTCTTTGTTACTTGGTGTAAGAGTGTGTCTATGTTACTGGGTATCAGTGTATGTCTTTGTTACTTGGTGTAAGTGTGTGTCTGTGTTGCTGGGTATCAATGTATGTCTTTGTTTCCTGGTGTCACTGTATGTCTTTGTTACTTGGTGTAAGTGTCTGTCTTTGTTACTTTGTGTCTGTGTATGTCTTTGTTACTTGGTGTAAGTGTGTGTCTGTGTTACTGGGTGTCAGTGTGTGTCTGTGTTACTTGGTGTAAGTGTATGTCTTTTTTACTTGGTGTCCGTGAGTGTCTGTGTTACTGGGTGTCAGTGTATGTCTTTGTTACTTGGTGTAACTGTCTGTCTTTGTTACTTGGTGTCAGTGTATGTCTTTTAAACTTGGTGTCTGTGTGTGTCTGTGTTACTGGGTGTCAGTGTATGTCTTTGTTACTGGGTGTCAGTGTATGTCTTTGTTACTTGGTGTATGTGTGTGTCTGTGTTACTGGGTATCAGTGTATGTCTTTGTTACTTGGTGTCAGTGTATGTCTGTGTTACTTGGTGTAAGTGTGTGTCTCTGTTACTGGGTATCAATGTATGTCTTTGTGCCTTGGTGTCAGTGTATGTCTTTGTTACTGGGTGTCAGTGTGTGTCTTTGTGACTTGGTGTCAGTGTATGTCTTTGTTACTTGGTGTAAGTGTGTGTCTGTGTTACTGGGTATCAATGTATGTCTTTGTTACTTGGTGTCAGTATATGTCAAAATTCTTGGTGTAAGTGTATGTCTTTTTTACTTGGTGTAATAGTCTGTCTTTGTTACTTGGTGTCAGTGTATGTCTGTGTTACCTGGTGTAAGTGTGTGTCTTTGTTACTTGGTGTAAGTGAATGTCTTTGTTACTTGGTGTCAGTGTATGTCTTTGTGACGTGGTGTCATTGTATGTCTTTGTTACTGGGTGTCAGTGTTTGTCTTTGTTACTGGGTGTCAGTGTCTGTCTTTGTGACTTGGTGTCATTGTATGTATTTGTTTCTTGGTGTCAGTGTATGTCTTTGTTACTTGGTGTAAGTGTGTGTCTGTGTTGCTGGGTATCAGTGCATGTCTTTGTTACTTGGTGTCAGTGTATGTCTTTGTTACTTGGTGTAAGTGTGTGTCTGTGTTACTTGGAGTAAGTGTGTGTCTTTGTGACTTGGTGTAATTGTATGTATTTGTTACTTGGTGTCAGTGTATGTCTTTGATACTTGGTGTAAGTGAGTGTTTGTGTTACTTGGTATAAATGTGTGTCTGTGTTACTTGGTGTAAGTGTGTGTCTTTTTTACGTGGTGTCCGTGAGTGTCTGTGTTACTGGGTGTCAGTTATGTCTTTGTTACTTGGTGTAAGTTTCTGCCTTTGTTACTTGGTGTCAGTGTATGTCTTTGTTACTTGGTGTAAGTGTGTGTCTGTGTTACTGGGTAACAGTGTATGTCTGTGTTACTTGGTGTAAGTGTATGTCTTTGTTACTTGGTGTCAGTGTATGTCTTTGTTAATTGGTGTCAGTGTGTGTCTGTGTTACTTGGTATCAGTGTATGTCTTTGTTACTTGGTGTCAGTGTATGTCTTTGTGACTTCGTGTCAGTGTATGTCTTTGTTAATTGGTGTCAGTGTGTGTCTGTGTTACTTGGTATCAGTGTAAGTCTTTGTTACTTGGTGTCAGTGTATGTCTTTGTGACTTGGTGTCAGTGTATGTCTTTGTTACTGGGTGTCAGTAAATGTCTTTGTGACTTGGTGTCAGTGCATGTCTTTGTGACTGGGTGTCATTTTATGTCTTTGTTACATGGTGTCAGTGCATGTCTTTGTTAATTGCTGTCAGTGTATGTCTGTGTTACTTGGTGTAAGTGTGTGTCTGTGTTACTGGGTATCAGTGTATGTCATTGTTACTTGGTGTCAGTGTATGTCTGAGTTACTTGGTGTCAGTGTATGTCTTTGTTACTTGGTGTCAGTGTATGTCTTTGTGACGTGGTGTCATTGTCTGTCTTTGTTACTGGGTGTCAGTGTCTGTCTTCGTTACTTTGTGTCAGTGTTTGTCTTTGTTACTGGGTGTCAGTGTCCGTCTTTGGGACTTGTTGTCAGTGTATGTCTTTGTTACTTGGTGTAAGTGTGTGTCTGTGTTACTGGGTAACAGTGTATGTCTGTGTTACTTGGTGTAAGTGTATGTCTTTGTTACTTGGTGTCAGTGTCTGTCTTTGTTAATTGGTGTCAGTGTGTGTCTGTGTTACTTGGTATCAGTGTATGTCTTTGTTACTTGGTGTCAGTGTATGTCTTTGTGACTTGGTGTCAGTGTATGTCTTTGTTACTGGGTGTCAGTATATGTCTTTGTGACTTGGTGTCAGTGCATGTCTTTGTTACTGGGTGTCATTTTATGTCTTTGTTACATGGTGTCAGTGCATGTCTTTGTTAATTGCTGTCAGTGTATGTCTGTGTTACTTGGTGTAAGTGTGTGTCTGTGTTACTGGGTATCAGTGTATGTCTTTGTTACTTGGTGTCAGTGTATGTCTTTGTTACTTGGTGTAAGTGTGTGTCTGTGTTACTGGGTGTCAGTGTATGTCTTTGTTACTTGGTGTAAGTGTGTGTCTGTGTTACTGGGTAACAGTGTATGCCTTTGTTACATGGTGTCAGTGTATGTCTGTGTTATTTGGTGTAAGTGTGTGTCTTTGTTACTTGGTGTAATTGGATGTCTTTGTTACTTGGTGTCAGTGTATGTCTGTGTTACTTGGTGTAAGTGCATGTCTTTGTTACTTGGTGTCAGTGTATGTCTTTGTTAATTGGTGTCAGTGTGTGTCTGTGTTACTTGGTATCAGTGTATGTCTTTGTTACTTGGTGTCAGTGTATGTCTTTGTGACTTGGTGTCAGTGTATGTCTTTGTTACTGGGTGTCAGTATATGTCTTTGTGACTTGGTGTCAGTGTAAGGCTTTGATACTGGGTGTCATTTTATGTCTTTGTTACTTGGTGTAAGTGTGTGTCTGTGTTAGTTGGTGTAAGTGTGTGTCTGTGTTCCTTTGTATCAGTGTATGTCTTTGTTAATTGGTGTAAGTGTGTGTCTGTGTTACTGGGTAACGATGTATGTCTTTGTTACTTGGTGTCAGTGTATGTCTGTGTTACTTGGTATAAGTGTGTGTCTTTGTTACTTGGTGTAATTGAGTGTTTGTGTTACTTAGTGTAAGTGTGTGTCTGTCTCTCTTGGTATCAGTGCATGTCTTTGTTACTTGGTATCAGTGTATGTCTGTTACTTGGTGTAAGTGTATGTCTTTGTTACTTGGTGTCAGTGTATGTCTTTGTTACTTGGTGTAAGTGTGTGTCTGTGTTACTGGGTGTCAGTGTGTGTCTTTGTTACTTGGTGTCCGTGTGTGCCTGTGTTACTCGGTGTCAGTGTATGTCTTTGTTACTGGGTGTCAGTGTATGTCTTTGTTACTTGGTATAAGTGTTTGTCTGTGTTACTGGGTATCAGTGTATGTCTTTGTTACTTGGTATCAGTGTATGTCTGTTACTTGGTGTAAGTGTATGTCTTTGTTACTTGGTGTCAGTGTATGTCTTTGTTACTTGGTGTAAGTGTGTGTCTGTGTTACTGGGTGTCAGTGTGTGTCTTTGTTACTTGGTGTCCGTGTGTGCCTGTGTTACTCGGTGTCAGTGTATGTTTTTGTTACTGGGTGTCAGTGTATGTCTTTGTTACTTGGTGTAAGTGTTTGTCTGTGTTACTGGGTATCAGTGTATGTCTTTGTTACTTGGTGTCAGTGTATGTCTGTGTTACTTGGTGTAAGTGTATGTCTTTGTTACTTGGTGTCAGTGTATGTCTTAGTTACTTGGTGTCAGTGTGTGTCTGTGTTACTGGGTATCAGTGTATGTCTTTGTTACTTGGTGTCAGTGTGTGTCTTTGTGTCTTGGTGTCAGTGTATGTCTTTGTTTACTTAGTTTAAGTGTGTGTCTGTGTTACTGGGTATCAGTGTATGTCTTTGTTACTTGGTGTCAGTGTACGTCAAAATACTTGGTGTAAGTGTATGCCTTTGGTACTTGGTGTAATTGTCTGTCTTTGTTACTTGGTGTCAGTGTATGTCTGTGTTACTTGGTGTAAGTGCATGTCTTTGTTACTTGGTGCAAGTGTGTGTCTGTGTTACTGGGGAACAGTGTATGTCTTTGTTACTTGGTGTCAGTGTATGTCTGTGTTACTTGGTGTAAGTGTGTGTCTTTGTTACTTGGTGTAAGTGTATGCCTTTGTTACTTGGTGTCAGTGTATGTCTTTGTTACTTGGTGTAAGTGTGTGCCTGTGTTACTGGGTGTCAGTGTATGTCTTTGTTACTGGGTGTCAGTGTATGTCTTTGTTACTTGATGACAGTGTGTGTCTGTGTGTCAGTGTATGTCTTTGTTACTGTGCATCAGTGTTTCTCTATGTTTCTGTGTGTCAGTGTGTGTTTGTTTGTGTTACTGGGTGTCAGTATTTAGTTTAGTGATACAGCACTGAAACAGCCCCTTCGGCCAACCGAGTCTGTGCCGACCTTCAACCACCCATCTATACTAAGCCGACACTAATCCCGTATTCCTATCACATCCGCACCTTTCCCTATATATTTCCCTACCACCTACCTATTCTAGGGGCAATTTATAATGGCCAATTAACCTATCAACCTGCAAGTCTTTGGCATGTGGGAGGAAACCGGAGCACCCGGAGGAAACTCACGCAGACACAGGGAGAACTTGCAAACTCCGCACAGGCAGTACCCAGAATCGAGCAACGGTCCCTGGAGCTGTGAGGCTGCTTACCACTGTGCCAATGTGCCGCCCGGTGTGTGTCTGTGTTACTGGGTATCAGTGTATGTCTTTGTTACTTGGTGTAAGTGTGTGTCTGTGTTACTGGGTAACAGTGTATGTCTTTGTTACTTGGTGTCAGTGTATGTCTGTGTCACTTGGTGTAAGCGTGTGTCTTTGTTACTTGGTGTAATTGTATGTCTTTGTTACTTGGTTTCAGTGTATGTCTGAGTTACTTGGTGTCAGTGTATGTCTTTGTTACTTGGTGTCAGTGATGTCTTTGTGACGTGGTGTCATTGTCTGTCTTTGTTACTGGGTGTCAGTGTCTGTCTTCGTTACTTTGTGTCAGTGTTTGTCTTTGTTACTGGGTCTCAGTGTCCGTCTTTGGGACTTGTTGTCAGTGTATGTCTTTGTTACTTGGTGTAAGTGTGTGTCTGTGTTACTGGGTAACAGTGTATGTCTGTGTTACTTGGTGTAAGTGTATGTCTTTGTTACTTGGTGTCAGTGTCTGTCTTTGTGACTTGGTGTCAGTGTATGTCTTTGTTACTGGGTGTCAGTATATGTCTATGTGACTTGGTGTCAGTGCATGTCTTTGTTACTGGGTGTCATTTTATGTCTTTGTTACATGGTGTCAGTGCATGTCTTTGTTAATTGCTGTCAGTGTATGTCTCTGTTACTTGGTGTAAGTGTGTGTCTGTGTTACTGGGTATCAGTGTATGTCTTTGTTACTTGGTGTCAGTGTATGTCTTTGTTACTTGGTGTAAGTGTGTGTCTGTGTTACTGGGTGTCAGTGTATGTCTTTGTTACTTGGTGTCAGTGTATGTCTGTGTTGCTTGGTGTAAGTGTGTGTCTTTGTTACTTGGTGTCAGTGTATGTCTGTGTTACTTGGTGTAAGTGTATGTCTCTGTTACTTGGTGTCAGTGTTTGTCTTTGTTACTTTGTGGAAGTGTGTGTCTGTGTTACTGGTATCAGTGTATGTCTTTGTGACTTGCTGTCAGTGTATGTCTTTGTTACTTGGTGTCAGTGTTTGTCTTTGTTACTGTGTATCAGTGGTTCTCTGTGTTTCTGGGTGTCAGTGTGTGTTTGTTTGTGTGACTGGTTGTCAGTGTGTGTCTGTGACACTAGGTGTCAGTATTTAGTTTAGTTTAGAGATACAGCACTTAAACAGGCCCTTCGGCCAACCGTGTCTGTGCCGACCATCAACCACCCATTTATACTAATCCTACACTAATCCCGTATTCCTATCACATCCCCACCTGTCCCTATATATTTCCCCACCACCTGCCTATACTAGGGTCAATTTATAATGGCCAATTAACCTATCAACCTGCAAGTCGTTGGCATGTGGGAATAAACCAGAGCACCCAGAGGCAACTCACGCAGACAAAGGGAGAACTTGCAAACTCCGCACAGGCAGTACCCAGAATCGAGCCCGGGTCCCTGGAGCTGTGACGCTGCTAACCACTGTGCCAATGTGCCGCCCAGTGTGTGTATGTGCTTCTGGGTATCAGTGTATGTCTTTGTTACTTGGTGTCATTGTATGTCTGTGTTAATTGGTGTAAGCGTGTGTCTTTGTTACTTGGTATCAGTGTATGTCTTTGTTATTTGGTGTCAGTGTGTGTCTGTGTTACTGGGTAACAGTGTGTGTCTTTGTTACTTGGTGTCAGTGTATGTCTGTTTGACTTGGTGTAAGTGTGTGTCTTTGTTACTTGGTGTAATTGTATGTCTTTCTTTCTTGGTGTCAGTGTATGTCTGTGTTACTTGGTGTAAGTGTATGTCTTTGTTACCCGGTGTCAGTGTATGTCTTTGTGACGTGGTGTCATTGTTTGTCTTTGTTACTGGGTGTCAGTGTCTGTCTCTGTGACTTGATGTCAGTGTATGTCTTTGTTAATTGGTGTAAGTGTGTGTCTGTGTTACTGGGTATCAGTGCATGTCTTTGCTACATGGTGTCATGTATGTCTGTGTTACTTGGTGTAAGTGTATGTCTTTGTTACTTGGTGTCAGTGTATGACTTTGTTACTTGGTGTAAGTGTGTGTCTGTGTTAGTTGGTGTAAGTGTGTGTCTGTGTTCCTTTGTATCAGTGTATGTCTTTGTTAGTTGGTGTAAGTGTGTGTCTGTGTTACTGGGTAACGATGTATGTCTTTGTTACTTGGTGTCAGTGTATGTCTTTGTTACTTGGTGTAATTGAGTGTTTGTGTTACTTAGTGTAAGTGTGTGTCTGTGTCTCTTGGTATCAGTGGATGTCTTTGTTACTTGGTGTAAGTGTGTGTCTGTGTTACTGGGTATCAGTGTATGTCTTTGTTACTTGGTGTCAGTGTATGTCTGTGTTACTTGGTGTAAGTGTATGTCTTTGTTACTTGGTGTCAGTGTATGTCTTAGTTTCTTGGTGTAAGTGTGAGTCTGTGTTACTGGGTATCAGTGTATGTCTTTGTTACTTGGTGTCAGTGTGTGTCTTTATGTCTTGGTGTCAGTGTATGTCTTTGTTACTTAGTTTAAGTGTGTGTCTGTGTTACTGGGTATCAGTGTATGTCTTTGTTACTTGGTGTCAGTGTATGTCAAAATACTTGGTGTAAGTGTATGCCTTTGGTACTTGGTGTAATTGTCTGTCTTTGTTACTTGGTGTCAGTGTATGTCTGTGTTACTTGGTGCAAGTGTTTGTCTTTGTTACTTGGTGTAAGTGTATGCCCTTGTTACTTCGTGTCAGTGTATGTCTTTGTTACTTCGTGTCAGTGTATGTCTTTGTTACTTGGTGTCAGTGTGTCTGTTTTACTGGGTATCAGTGTATGTCTTTGTTACTTGGTGTCATTGCATGTCTGTGTTACTTGGTGTAAGTGTGCGTCATGTTCCTTGGTATCAGTGCATGTCTTTGTTACTTGGTGTATGTTTGAGTCTGTGTTACTGGGTAACAGTGTATGTCATTGTTACTTTGTGTCATTGTATGTCTGTGTTACTTGGTGTAAGTGTGTGTCTTTGTTACTTGGTGTAATTGCATGTCTTTGTTACTTGGTGTCAGTGTATGTCTGTGTTACTTGGTGTAAGTGTATGTCTTTGTTACTGGGTGTCAGTGTATGTCTTTGTGACGTCGTGTCATTGTCTGTCTTTGTTACTGGGTGTCAGTGTCTGTCTTCGTTACTTGGTGTCATTGTTTGTCTTTGTTACTGGGTGTCGGTGTCTGTCTTTTTGACTTGGTGTCAGTCTATGTCTTTGTTACTTGCTGTCAGTGTATGTCTTTGTTACTTGGTGTAAGTGTGTGTCTGTGTTAAAGGGTATCAGTGTATATCTTTGTTACTTGGTGTAAGTGTGTGGCTGTGTTACAGGGTATCAGTGCATGTCTTTGCTACATGGTGACAGTGCATGTCTGTGTTACTTGGTGTAAGTGTGTGTCTTTGTTCCTTGGTGTAATTGAATGTCTTTCTTTCTTGGTGTCAGTGTGTCTGTGCTAGTTGGTGTAAGTGTGTGTCTTTGTTACTTTGTATCAGTGTATGTCTTTGTTACTTGGTGTAAGTGTGTGTCTGTGTTACTGGGTAACGATGTATGTCTTTGTTACTTGGTGTCAGTGTATGTCTGTGTTACTTGGTGTAAGTGTGTGTCTTTGTTACCTGGTGTAATTGCATGTCTTTGTTACTTGGTGTCAGTGTCTGTCTTTGTTACTTGGTGTAATTGAGTGTCTGTGTTACTTAGTCTAAGTGTGTGTCTGTGTCTCTTGGTATCAGTGTATGTCTTTGTTACTTGGTGTAAGCGTGTGTCTGTGTTACTGGGTATCAGTGTATGTCTTTGTTACTTGGTGTCAGTGTATGGCTGTGTTACTTGGTGTAAGTGTATGTCTTTGTTACTTGGTGTCAGTGTATGTCTTTGTTACTTGGTGTAAGTGTGTGTCTGTGTTACTGGGTGTCAGTGTGTGTCTTTGTTACTTGGTATCCGCGTGTGCCTGTGTTACTCGGTGTCAGTGTATGTCTTTGTTACTGGGTGTCAGTGTATGTCTTTGTTACTTGGTGTAAGTGTTTGTCTGTGTTACTGGGTATCAGTGTATGTCTTTGTTACTTGGTGTCAGTGTATGTCTGTGTTACTTGGTGTAAGTGTATGTCTTTGTTACTTGGTGTCAGTGTATGTCTTAGTTACTTGGTGTAAGTGTGTGTCTGTGTTACTGGGTATCAGTGTATGTCTTTGTTACTTGGTGTCAGTGTGTGTCTTTGTGTCTTGGTGTCAGTGTATGTCTTTGTTACTTAGTTTAAGTGTGTGTCTGTGTTACTGGGTATCAGTGTATGTCTTTGTTACTTGGTGTCAGTGTATGTCAAAATACTTGGTGTAAGTTTATGCCTTTGGTACTTGGTGTAATTGTCTGTCTTTGTTACTTGGTGTCAGTGTATGTCTGTGTTACTTGGAGTAAGTGTGTGTCTTTGTTACTTGGTGTAAGTGTATGCCTTTGTTACTTGGTGTCAGTGTATGTCTTTGTTACTTGGTGTCAGTGTGTCTGTTTTACTGGGTATCAGTGTATGTCCTTGTTACTTGGTGTAAGTGTATGTCTTTGTTACTTGGTGTCAGTGTATGTCGTTGTTACTTCTTGTAAGTGTGTGTCTGTGTTACTGGTTATCAGTGTATGTCTTTGTGACTCGGTGTCAGTGTATGTCTTTGTTACTGGGTGTCAGTGTATGTCTTTGTTACTTCGTGACAGTGTGTGTCTGTGTGTCAGTGAAGGTCTTTGTTACTGTGTATCAGTGTTTCTCTATGTTACTGGGTGTCATTGTGTGTGTGTTTGTGTTATGGGTGTCAGTATTCAGTTTAGTGATACAGGACTGAAACAGGCCCTTCGGCCAACCGAGTCTGTGCAGACCATCAACCACCCATTTATATTAATCCTACACTAATCCCGTATTTCTATCACATCCCCACCGGTCCCTATATATTTCCCTACCACCTACCTATACTAGTGTCAATTTATAATGGCCAATTAACCTATCAACCTGCTAGTCTTTGGCATGTGGGAAGAAACCGGAGCACCCGGAGGAAACTCACGCAGACACAGGGAGAACTTGCAAACTCCGCACAGGCAGTACCCAGAATCGAGCCCGGGTCCCTGGAGCTGTGAGGCTGCTAACCACAGTGCGAATGTGCCGCCCAGTGTGTGTCTGTGCTACTGGGTCTCAGTGTATGTCTTTGTTACTTGGTGTCAGTGTATGTCTGTGTTACTTGGTGTAAGTGTGCGTCTGTGTTCCTTGGTATCAGTGCATGTCTTTGTTACTTGGTGAATGTGTGAGTCTGTGTTACTGGGTAGCAGTGTATGTCTTTATTACTTTGTGTCATTGTATGTCTGTGTTACTTGGTGTAAGTGTGTGTCTTTGTTACTTGGTGTAATTGTATGTCTTTGTTACTTGGTGTCAGTGTATGTCTGTGTTACTTGGTGTAAGTGTATGTCTTTGTTACTTGGTGTCAGTGTATGCCTTTGTGACGTCGTGTCATTGTCTGTCTTTGTTACTGGGTGTCAGTGTCTGTCTTCGTTACTTGGTGTCATTGTTTGTCTTTGTTACTGGGTGTCAGTGTCTGTCTTTTTGACTTGGTGTCAGTGTATGTCTTTGTTACTTGGTGTCAGTGTATGTCTTTGTTACTTGGTGTAAGTGTGTGTCTGTGTCAAAGGGTATCAGTGTATATCTTTGTTACTTGGTGTAAGTGTGTGTCTGTGTTACTGGGTATCAGTGCATGTCTTTGCTACACGGTGACAGTGCATGTCTGTGCTACTTGGTGTAAGTGTGTGTCTTTGTTACTTGGTGTAATGGTATGTCTTTGTTACTTGGTGTCAGTGTATGTCTGTGTTACTTGGTGTAAGTGTATGTCTTTGTTACTTGGTGTCAGTGTATGTCTTTGTCACTTGGTGTAAGTGTGTGTCTGTGTTACTTAGCGTTAGTGTGTGTCTGTGTTACTTGGTATCAGTGTATGTCTTTGTTACTGGGTGTCAGTGTATGTCTGTGTTACTTCCTGTAAGTGTGTGTCTTTGTTACTTATTGTAATTGTATGTCTTTGCTACTTGGTGTCAGTGTATGTCTTTGTTACTTGGTGTCAGTGTATGTCTTTGTGACTTGGTGTCAGTGTATGTCTTTGTGACTTGGTTTCAGTGTATGTCTTGGTTACTGGGTGTCAGTGTATGTCTTTGTGACTTGGTGTCAGTGTATGTCTTTGTTACTGGGTGTCAGTTTATGTCTTTGTTACTTGGTGTCAGTGTATGTCTTTGTTACTTGGTGTCAGTGTATGTCTGTGTTACTTGTTGTAATTGTGTGTCTTTGTTACTTGGTGTAAGTGTTTGTCTGTGTTACTGGGTATCAGTGTATGTCTTTGTTACTTGGTGTCAGTGTATCTCTTTGTTACTTGGTGACAGTGTGTGTCTGTGTTAGTCTTTGTTACTTGGTGTCAGTGTGTGTCTGTGTATGTCTTTGTTACTGTGCGTCAGTGTTTCTCTATGTTACTGGGTGTCAGTGTGTGTTTGTTTCTGTTGCTGGGTGTCAGTGTTTGTCTGTGTTACTTGGTCTAAGTGTATGTCTTTGTTTCTTGGTGTCAATGGCTGTCTTTGTTACTTGGTGTCAGAGTTTGTCTTTGTTACTTGGTGTAAGTGTGTGTCTGTGTTACTGGATATCAGTGTATGTCTTTGTGACTTGGTGTCAGTGTATGTCTTTGTTACTTGGTGTAAGTGTGTGTCTGTGTCAAAGGGTATCAGTGTATATCTTTGTTACTTGGTGTAAGTGTGTGTCTATGTTACTGGGTATCAGTGCATGTCTTTGCTACACGGTGACAGTGCATGTCTGTGCTACTTGGTGTAAGTGTGTGTCTTTGTTACTTGGTGTAATGGTATGTCTTTGTTACTTGGTGTCAGTGTATGTCTGTGTTACTTGGTGTAAGTGTATGTCTTTGTTACTTGGTGTCAGTGTATGTCTTTGTCACTTGGTGTAAGTGTGTATCTGTGTTACTTAGCGTAAGTGTGTGTCTGTGTTACTTGGTATCAGTGTATGTCTTTGTTACTGGGTGTCAGTGTATGTCTGTGTTACTTGCTGTAAGTGTGTGTCTTTGTTACTTATTGTAATTGTATGTCTTTGCTACTTGGTGTCAGTGTATGTCTTTGTTACTTGGTGTCAGTGTATGTCTTTGTGACTTGGTGTCAGTGTATGTCTTTGTGACTTGGTTTCAGTGTATGTCTTGGTTACTGGGTGTCAGTGTATGTCTTTGTGACTTGGTGTCAGTGTATGTCTTTGTTACTGGGTGTCAGTTTATGTCTTTGTTACTTGGTGTCAGTGTATGTCTTTGTTACTTGGTGTCAGTGTATGTCTGTGTTACTTGTTGTAATTGTGTGTCTTTGTTACTTGGTGTAAGTGTTTGTCTGTGTTACTGGGTATCAGTGTATGTCTTTGTTACTTGGTGTCAGTGTATCTCTTTGTTACTTGGTGACAGTGTGTGTCTGTGTTAGTCTTTGTTACTTGGTGTCAGTGTGTGTCTGTGTATGTCTTTGTTACTGTGTGTCAGTGTTTCTCTATGTTACTGGGTGTCAGTGTGTGTTTGTTTCTGTTGCTGGGTGTCAGTGTTTGTCTGTGTTACTTGGTCTAAGTGTATGTCTTTGTTTCTTGGTGTCAATGGCTGTCTTTGTTACTTGGTGTCAGAGTTTGTCTTTGTTACTTGGTGTAAGTGTGTGTCTGTGTTACTGGATATCAGTGTATGTCTTTGTGACTTGGTGTCAGTGTATGTCTTTGTTATTTGTTGTAAGTGTGTGTCTGTGTTACTGGGTATCAATGAATGTCTTTGTTTGTTGGTGTCATTGTATGTCTTTGTTACTTGGTGTCAGTGTATATCTGTGTTACTGGGTGTCAGTGCATGTCTTTATTAAATTGTGTCAGTGTATGTCTGTGTTACTTGGTGTAAGTGTGTGTCTTTGTTACTTGGTGTAATTGTATGTCTTTGTTACTTGGTTTCACTGTGTGACTCTGTTACTTGGTGTAAGTGTGTTTCTTGGTTACTTGGTGTAAGTGTATGTCTTTGTTACTTGGTGTAAGTTTATGACTTTGTTACTTGGTGTCAGTGTATGTCTTTGTTACTTGGTGTCAGTGTGTGTCTGTTTTGCTGGGTATCAGTGTATGACTTTGTTACTTGGTGTAAGTGTATGTCTTTATTACTTGGTGTCAGTGTATGTCGTTGTTACTTCTTTTAAGTGCGTGTCTGTGTTACTGGTTATCAGTGTATGTCTTTGTGACTCGGTGTAATTGTGTGTCTGTGTGTCAGTGTATGTCTTTGTTACTGTGCATCAGTATTTCTCCATGTTACTGGGTGTCAGTGTGTGTTTGTTTGTGTTACTGGGTGTCAGTATTTAGTTTAGTGTTACAGCACTGAAACAGGCCCTTCGGCCAACCGAGTCTGTGCCGACCATCAGCCACTCATTTATACTAATCCTACACTAATCCCGTATTCCCATCAGATCACCACCTGTCCCTATATATTTCCCTACCACCTACCTATACTAGTGTCAATTTATAATGGCCAATTAACCTTTCAACATGCAAGTCTTTGGCATGTGGGAAGAAACCGCAGCACCCGGAGGAAACACACGCAGACACAGGGAGTACTTGCAAACTCCACACAGGCAGTACCCAGAATCGAGCCCGGGTCCCTGGAGCAGTGAGGCTGCTAACCACTGTGCCAATGTGCCGCCCAGTGTGTGCCTGTGCCACTGGGTATCAGAGTATGTTTTTGTTACTTGGTGTCAGTGTATGTCTGTGTTACTTGGTGTAAGTGTGTGTCTGTGTTAATTGGTATCAGTGCATGTCTTTGTTACTTGGTGTAAGTGTGTGTCTGTGTTCCTGGGTAACAGTGTATGTCTTTGTTACTTGGTGTCAGTGTATGTCTGTGTTACTTGGTGTAAGTGTGTGTCTGTGTTAATTGGTATCAGTGCATGTCTTTGTTACTTGGTGCAAGTGTGTGTCTTCGTTACTGGGTGTCATTGTCTGTCTTCGTTACTTGGTGTCAGTGATTGTCTTTGTTACTGGGTGTCAGAGTCTGTCTTTGTGATTTGGTGTCAGTGTATGTCTTTGTTACTTGGTGTCAGTGTATGTCTTTGTTACTTGGTGTAAGTGTGTGTCTGTGTTACTGGGTATCAGTGTATATCTTTGTTACTTGGTGTAAGTGTGTCTCTGTGTTACTGGGTATCAGTGCATGTCTTTGCTACATGGTGACTGTGCATGTCTGTGTTACTTGGTGTAAGTGTGTGACTTTGTTAATTGGTGTAATTGTATGTCTTTGTTATTGGTGTCAGTGTATGTCTGCGTTACTTGGTGTAAGTGTATCTCTTTGTTACTGGGTGTCAGTGTATGTCTTTGTTACTTGGTGTAAGTGTGTGTCTGTGTTACTTGGTGTAAGTGTGTGTCTGTGTTACATGGTAGCAGTGCATGTCTTTGTTACTTGGTGTAAGTGCGTGTCTGTCTTACTGGGTAACAATGTATGTCTTTGTTACTTGGTGTCAGTGTATGTCTGTGTTACTTGGTGTAGGTGTGTGGCTTTGTTACTTGGTGTAATTGTATGTCTTTGTTACTTGGTGTCAGTGTATGTCTTTGTGACGTGGAGTCATTGTCTGTCTTTGTTACTGGGTGTCAGTGTCTGTCTTCGTTACTTGGTGTCAGTGTTTGTCTTTGTTACTGGGTGTCAGTGTCTGTCTTTGTGACTTGGTGTCAGTGTATGTCTTTGATACTTGGTGTCAGTGTATGTCTTTGTTACTTGGTGTAAGTGTGTGTCTGTGTTACTGGGTATCAGTGTATATCTTTGTTACTTGGTGCAAGTGTGTGTCTGTGTTACTGGGTATCAGTGCATGTCTTTGCTACATGGTGACAGTGCATGTCTGTGTTACTTGGTTTAAGTGTGTGTCTTTGTTACTTGGTGTAATTGTATGTCTTTGTTATTGGGGTCAGTGTATGTCTGTGTTACTTGGTGTAAGTGTATCTCTTTGTTACTTGGTGTCAGTGTATGTCTTTGTTACTTGGTGTAAGTGTGTGTCTGTGTTACTTGGTGTAAGTGTGTGTCTGTTTTACCTGGTAGCAGTGCATGTCTTTGTTACTTGGTGTAAGTGCGTGTCTGTGTTACTGGGTAACAGTGTATGTCTTTGTTACTTGGTGTCAGTGTATGTCTGTGTTACTTGGTGTCAGTGTATGTCTTTGTTACTTGGTGTAAGTGTGTGTCTGTGTTACTGGGTATCAGTGTATATCTTTGTTACTTGGTGTAAGTGTGTGTCTGTGTTACTGGGTATCAGTGCATGTCTTTGCTACAAGGTGACAGTGCATGTCAGTGTTACTTGGTGTAAGTGTGTGTCTTTGTTACTTGGTGTAATTGTATGCCTTTGTTACTTGGTGTCATTGTATGTCTGTGTTACTTGGAGTAAGTGTATCACTTTGTTACTTGGTGTCAGTGTATGTCTTTGTTACTTGGTGTAAGTGTGTGTCTGTGTTATTTGGTGTAAGTGTGTGTCTATGTTACTTGGTATCAGTGCATGTCTTTGTTACTTGGTGTAAGTGTGTGTCTGTGTTACTGGGTAACTGTGTATGTCTTTGTTACTTGGTGTCAGTGTATGTCTGTGTTACTTGGTGTAAGTGTGTGTCTTTGTTACTTGGTGTAATTGTATATCTTTGTTACTTGGTGTCAGTGTATGTCTGTGTTACTTGGTGTCAGTGTATTTCTTTGTGACGTGGAGTCATTGTCTATCGTTGTTCTTGGGTGTCAGTGTCTATCTTCGTTTCTAGGTGTCAGTGTTTGTCTTTGTTACTGGGTGTCAGTGTTTGTCTTTGTGACTTGGTGTCAGTGTATGTCTTTGTTACTTGGTGTCAGTGTATGTCTTTGTTACTTGGTGTAAGTGTGTGTCTGTTTTACTGGGTATCAGTGTATATCTTTGTTACTTGGTGTAAGTGTGTGTCTGTGTTCCTGGGTATCAGTGCATGTCTTTGCAACATGGTGACAGTGCATGTCTGTGTTACTTGGTGTAAGTGGGTGTCTGTGTTACTTGGTGTAAGTGAGTGTCTGTGTTATTTGGTATCAGTGTATGTCTTTGTTACTTGGTGTAAGTGTCTGTCTGTGTTACTGGGTAACAGTGTATGTCTTTGTTACTTGGTGTCAGTGTATGGCTGTGTTATTTGGTGTAAGTGTGTGTCTTTGTTACTTGGTGTAATTGTATGTCTTTGTTGCTTGTTGTCAGTGTATGTCTTTGTTACTTGGTGTAAGTGTGTGTCTGTGTCACTTGGTATCAGTGTATGTCTTTGTTTCTTGGTGTAAGTGTGTGTCTGTGTGACTGAGTAACAGTGTATGTCTTTGTTACTTGGTGTAATTGCATGTCTTTGTTACTTGTTGTCAGTGTATGTCTTTGTTACTTGGTGTAAGTGTGTGTCTATGTTACTGGGTATCAGTGCATGTCTTTGTTACTTGGTGTCAGTGTATGTCTTTGTGACTTGGTGTCAGTGTATGTCTTGGTTACTGGGTGTCAGTGTATGTCTTTGTGACTTGGTGCCAGTGCATGTCTTTGTTACTGGGTGTCAGTTTACGTCTTTGTTACTTGGTTTCAGTGTTTGTCTTTGTTACTTGGAGTCAGTGTATGTCTGTGTTACTTGGTGTAATTGTGTGTCTTTGTTACTTGCTGTAAGTGTGTGTCTGTGTTACTGGGTATCAGTGTATGTCTTTTTGTAGAAGTAGAACATTACAGCGCAGTACAGGCCCTTCGGCCCTCGATGTTGCGCCGACCTGTGAAACCATCTGACCTACACTATTCCATTTTCATCCATGTGTCTATCCAATGTCCACTTAAATGCCCATAAAGTTGGCGAATCTACTACTGCTGCAGGCAGGGCGTTCCACGCCCTTACTACTCTCTGAGTAAAGAAACTACCTCTCACATCTGTCCTATATCTATCACCCCTCAACTTGAAGCTATGTCCCCTCGTGTTTGCCATCACCATCTGAGGAAAAAGACGCTCACTATCCACCCTGTCTAACCCTCTGATTATCTTATATGTCTCTATTAAGTCACCTCTCCTCCTCCTTCTCTCCAACGAAAACAACCTCAAGTCCCTCAGCCTTTCCTCGTAAGACCTTCCCTCCATACCAGGCAACATCCTAGTAATTCTCCTCTGCACCCTTTCCATAGCTTCCACATCCTTCCTATAATGCGGTGACCAGAACTGCACGCAATACTCCAGGTGCGGTCTCACCAGAGTTTTGTACAGCTGCAGCATGACCTCGTGGCTCCGAAACTCGACCCCCCTACTAATAAAAGCTAACACACCATATGCCTTCTTAACAGCCCTATTAACCTGGTTAGCAACTTTAAGGGATTTATGTACCTGGACACCAAGATCTCTCTGTTCATCTACAGTACCAAGAATCCTCCCATTATCCCAGTACTCTGCATTCCTGTTGCTCCTTCCTAAGTGAATCACCTCACACTTTTCCGCATTAAACTCCATTTGCCATCTCTCAGCCCAGCCCTGCAGCCTATCTATGTCTCTCTGCACCCGACAACATCCTTCGGCACTATCCACAACTCCACCGACCTTAGTGTCATCTGCAAATTTACTAACCCACCCTTCTACACCCTCTTCCAGGTCATTTATAAAAATGACAAACAGCAGTGGCACCAAAACAGATCCTTGCGGTACACCACTAGTAACTAAACTCCAGGATGAAGATTTGCCATCAACCACCACCCTCTGTCTTCTTTCAGCTAGCCAATTTCTGATCCAAAGCTCTAAATCACCTTCAACCCCATACTTGCGTATTTTCTGCAATAGCCTACCGTGGGGAACCTTATCAAACGCCTTACTGAAATCCATATACACCACATCCACTGCTTTACCCTCATCCACCTGTTTGGTCACCTTCTCGAAAAACTCAATAAGGTTTGTGAGGCACGACCTACCCGTCACAAAACCGTGCTGACTATCTCTAATGTACTTATTCTTTTCAAGATGATTATAAATCCTGTCTCTTATAACCTTTTCCAACATTTTACCCACAACAGAAGTAAGGCTCACAGGTCTATAATTACCAGGGCTGTCTCTACTTGGTGTCAGTGTATGTCTTTGTTACTTGGTGTAAGTGTGTGTCTGTGTCACTTGGTATCAGTGTATGTCTTTGTTACTTGGTGTAAGTGTGTATCTGTGTTACTGAGTAACAGTGTATGTCTTTGTTACTTGGTGTCAGTTTATGGCTGTGTTATTTGGTGTAAGTGTGTGTCTTTGTTACTTGGTGTAATTGTATATCTTTGTTACTTGTTGTCAGTGTATGTCTTTGTTACTTGGTGTAAGTGTGTGTCTGTGTTACTGGGTATCATTGTATGTCTTTGTTACTTGGTGTCAGTGTATGTCTTTGTGACTTGGTGTCAGTGTATGTCTTTGTTACTGGGTGTCAGTCTATGTCTTTGTTACTTGGTTTCAGTGCGTGTCTTTGTTACTTGGAGGCAGTGTAAGTCTGTGTTACTTGGTGTAATTGTGTGTCTTTGTTACTTGGTGTAAGTGTGTGTCTTTGTTACTGGGTATCAGTGTATGTCTTTGTTACTTGGTGTCAGTGTTTGTCTTTGTTACTTTGTGGAAGTATGTGTCTGTGTTACTGGGTATCAGTGTATGTCTTTGTGACTTGGTGTCAGTGCATGTCTTTGTTACTGGGTGTCAGTGTATGTCTTTGTTACTTGGTGACAGTGTGTGTCTGTGTTAGTCTTTGTTACTTGGTTTCAGTGTGTGTCTGTGTTACTGGGTATCAGTGTATGTCTTTGTTTCTTGGTGTCATTGTATGTCTTTGTTACTTGGTGTCAGTGTATATCTGTGTTACTGGGTATCAGTGCATGTCTTTATTAAATG
The DNA here is from genome assembly GCF_036365525.1 of Heterodontus francisci. Classification (NCBI taxonomy): domain Eukaryota; kingdom Metazoa; phylum Chordata; class Chondrichthyes; order Heterodontiformes; family Heterodontidae; genus Heterodontus; species Heterodontus francisci. The sequence goes on from NW_027141175.1 coordinate 4,554,609, forward strand.
GTGTCAGTGTATGTCTATGTTGCTTGGTGTAAATGTGTTTCTTTGTTACTTGGTGTAATTGTATGTCTTTGTTACTTGGTGTCAGTATATGTCTGTGTTACTTGGTGTAAGTGTATGTCTTTGTTACTTGGTGTCAGTGTTTGTCTTTGTTACTTGGTGGAAGTGTGTCTCTGTGTTACTTGGTGTAAGTGTGTGTCTTTCTTACTTGGTGTCCGTGTGTGTCTGTGTTACTGGCTGTCAGTGCATGTTTTTGTTACTTGGTGCCAGTGTATATCTGTGTTAATTGGTGTAAGTGTGTGTCTTTGTTAATTGGTGTAATTGTATGTCTGTGTTACTTGGTGCAAGTGTGTGTCTGTGTTACTGGGTGTCAGTGTGTGTCTGTGTTACTTGGTGTAAGTGTGTGTCTTTGTTACTTGGTGTGCGTGTGTGTCTGTGTTCCTGGGTGTCAGTTTATGCCTTTGTTACTGGGTGTCAGTGTATGTCTTTGTTACTTGGTGTCAGTGTATGTCTGTGTTACTTGGTGTAAGTGTGTGTCTGTGTTACTGGGTGTCAGTGTCTGTCTGTGTTACTTGGTGTAAGTGTATGTCTGTGTTACATGGTGTAAGTGAGTGTCTGTGTTACTGGGTGTCAGTGTCTGTCTGTGTTACTTGGTGTAAGTGCGTGTCTTTGTTACCTCGTGTCCGTGTGCGTCTATGTTACTGGGTGTCAGTGCATGTTTGTTTTGCTTGGTGTCAGTGTCTATCTGTGTTACATGGTGTAAATGTGTGTCGTTGTTACTTGGTGTAATTGTATGTCTTTGTTACTTGGTGTCAGTGTATGTCTGTGTTACTTGGTGTAAGTGTGTGTCTTTGTTACTTGGTGTCAGTGTATGTCTTTGTTACCTGGTGTCAGTGTGTGTCTTTGTTACTTGGTGTCAGTGTGTGTCTGTGTTACTGGGTATCAGTGTACGTCTTTGTGACTTGGTATCAGTGTATGTCTTTGTTACTGGGTGTCAATGTGCGTTAGTGTTACTGGGTATCAGTGTATGTCTTTGTGACTTGGTATCAGTGTATGTCTTTGTTACTGGGTATCAGTGAGTGTCTGTGTTACTGGGTATCAGTGTATGTCTTTGTGACTTGGTATCAGTATATTTATTTGTTACTGGGTGTCAGTGTGTGTCTTTGTGACTTGGTGTCAGTGTATGTCTGTGTTAATGTTTATTAGTGTTTCTCAGTGTTACTGGGTGTCAGTGTGTGTTTGTTTGTGTTACTGGGTGTCAGTGTATGTCTTTGTTACTTGGTGTATGTGTGTGTCTGTGTTACTGGGTATCAATGTCTATCTTTGTTACTTGGTGTAAGTGTGTCTTTGTTACTTGGTGCAATTGTATGTCTTTGTTACTTGGTGTCAGTGTGTGTCTGTGCTCCTGGGTATCTGTGTATGTCTTTGTTACTTGGTGTCAGTGTATGTCTGATTAGGTTGGTGTAAGTGTGTTTCAGTGTTACTGGGTATCAGTGTATGTCTTTGTTACTTGGTGTCAGTGCATGTCTGTGTTACTTGGTGTAAGTGTGTGTCTGTGTTACTGGGTGTCACTGTGTGTCTGTGTTACTTGGTGTCCGTGTGTGTCTGTGTTACTGGGTGTCAGTGCATGTCTTTGATACTTTGTGTCAGTGTATATCTGTGTTACTGGGTGTCAGTGCATGTCTTTGTTACTGGGTGTCAGTGTATGTCTTTGTTACCTGGTGTAAGTGTGTGTCTGTGTTCAAGGGTATCAGTATATGTCTTTGTTACTTGGTGTCATTGTATGTCTGTGTTGCTTGGTGTAAGTGTGTGTCTGTGTTACTGGGTGTCAGTGTGTGTCTGTGTTACTTGGTGTAAGTGTGTGTCTTTGTTACTTGGTGTCCGTGTGTGTCTGTGTTACTGGGTGTCAGTGCATGTCTTTGTTACTGGGTGTCAGTGTATGTCTTTGTGACTTGGTGTAAGTGTGTGTCTGTGTTACTGGGTATCAGTGTCTGTCTTTGTTACTTGGTGTAAGTGTGTGCCTGTGTTACTTGGTGTAAGTGTGTGTCTTTGTTAATTGTTGTCCGTGTGTGTCTGTGTTACTGGCTGTCAGTGCATGTCTTTGTTACTTGGTGCCAGTGTATATCTATGTTACTTGGTGTATGTGTGTGTCTTTGTTACTTGGTGTAATTGTATGTCTTTGTTACTTGGTGTCAGTGTATGTCTGTGTTCCTTGGTGTAAGTGTATGTCTTTTTTACTTGGTGTCAGTGTGTGTCTGTGTTACTTGGTGCAAGTGTGTGTCTGTGTTCCTGGGTATCAGTGTATGTCTTTGTTACTTGATGTAAGTGTCTGTCTTTGTTACTTGGTGTAAGTGTGTGTCTGTGTTACTTGGTGTAAGTGTGTGTCTTTGTTAATTGTTGTCCGTGTGTGTCTGTGTTACTGGCTGTCAGTGCATGTCTTTGTTACTTGGTGCCAGTGTATATCTATGTTACTTGGTGTATGTGTGTGTCTTTGTTACTTGGTGTAATTGTATGTCTTTGTTACTTGGTGTCAGTGTATGTCTGTGTTCCTTGGTGTAAGTGTATGTCTGTGTTACTTGGTGTAAGTGTGTGTCTGTGTTACTGGGTATCAATCTATGTCTGTGTTACATGGTGTAAGTGTGTGTCTTTGTTACTTGGTGTCAGTGTATGTCTGTGTTACTTGGTGTCAGTGTATGTCTGTGTTACTTGGTGTAAGTGTGTCTCTGTTACTGGATATCAGTGTATGTCTTTGTGACTTGGTGTCAGTAAATGTCTTTGTTACTGGGTGTCAGTGTGTGTCTTTGTGACTTGGTGTCTGTGTATGTCTGTGTTACTTGGTGTAAGTGTGTGTCTGTGTTACTGGGTATCAGTGTATGTCTTTGTTACTTGGTGTCAGTGTATGTCTGTGTTACTTGGTGTAAGTGTGTGTCTGTGTTACTGGGTGTCAGTGTGTGTCTGTGTTACTTGGTGTAAGTGTGTGTCTTTGTTAAGTGGTGTACGCGTGTGTCTGTGTTACTGGGTGTCATTGTATGTCTTTGTTACTGGGTGTCAGTGTATGTCTTTGTTACTTGGTGTAAGTGTGTGTCTGTGTTACTTGGTAACAGTGTATGTCTTTGTGACTTGGTGTCAGTGTATGTCTTTGTTACTGGGTGTCAGTGTGTGCCTTTGTGACTTGGTGTCGGTGTATGTCTTTGCTACTTGGTCTAAGTATGTTTCTGTGTTACTGGGTATCAGTGTTTGTCTTTGTTACTTGGTGTCAGTGTATGTCAAAATAATTGGTGTAAGTGTATGTCTTTGTTACTTGGTGTAATTGTCTGTCTTTGTTACTTGGTGTAAGTGTATGTCTTTGTTACTTGGTTTCAGTGTATGTCTTTGTTACTTGATGTCAGTGTATGTCTGTGTTACTTGGTGTAAGTGTCTGTCTTTGTTACTTGGTTTCAGTGTGTGTCTGTGTTACTGGGTATCAGTGTCTGTATTTGTGACTTTGTATCAGTGTATGTCTTTGTTACTGGGTGTCAGTGTGTGTCTGTGTTACTGGGTATCAGTGTATGTCTTTGTGACTTGGTATCAGTGTATGTCTTTGTTAATGTTTGTCAGTGTGTTTCTGTGTTACTGGGTAACAGTGTATGTCTTTGTGACTTGGTATCAGTGTATGTCTTTGTTACTGCGTGTCAGTGTGTGTCTGTGTTCCTGGGTATCAGTGTATGTCTTTGTGACTTGGTGTCAGAATGTGTCTGTGTTACTGGGTATCAGTGTATGTCTTTGTTACTGGGTGTCAGAGTGTGTGTCTGTGTTACTGGGTATCAGTGTATGTCTTTGTTACTTGGTGTCAGTGCATGTCTGTGTTACTTGGTGTAAGTGTGTGTCTGTGTTACTCGGTATCAGTGTATGTCTGTGTTACTTGGTGTAAGTGTATGTCTTTGTTACTTGGTGTCAGTGTATGTCTTTGTTACTTGGTGTAAGTGTATGTCTTTGTTACTGGGTAACAGTGTCTGTCTTTGTTTCTTGGTGTCTGCGTATGTCTTTGTTACTTGGTGTAAGTGTGTGTCTTTGTTACTTGGTGTCAGTGTGAGTCTCTGTTACTGGGTGTCAGTGTTTGTCTTTGTTACTGGGTGTCAGAGTATGTCTTTGTGACTTGGTGTTAGTGTGTGTCTGTGTTACTGGGTATCAGTGTCTGTCTTTGTTACTTGGTGTAAGTGTGTGTCTGTGTTACTGGGTATTAGTGTATGTCTTTGTTACTTGGTGTCAGTGTATGTATGTGTTACTTGGTGTACCTGTATGTCTTTGTTACTTTGTGTAAGTGTATGTCTGTGTTACTTGGTGTAAGAGTATGTCTTTGTTACTTGGTGTCAGTGTATGTCTTTGTTACTTGGTGTAAGAGTATGTCTTTGTTACTTGGTGTAAGATTATGTCTTTGTAACTTGGTGTCAGTGTATGTATGTGTTACTTGGTGTAAGTGTATGTCTTTGTTACTTGGTGTAAGTGTATGGCTTTGTTACTTGGTGCCAGTGTATGTCTTTGTTACTTGGTTTAAGTGTATTTCTTTGCTACTTGGTATCAGTGTATGTCTTTGATACTTGGTGTAAGTGTATGTATTTGTCACTTGGTGTCAGTTTATGTCTGTGTTCCTTGGTGTCAGTGTATGTCTGTGTTATTGGGTATCAGTGAATGTCTTTGTTACTTGGTGTCAGTGTATGTCTTTTTTAATTGGTGTAAGTGGATGTCTTTGTTACTTGGTGTCAGTGGATGTCTTTGTTACTTGGTGTAAGTTTGTGTCTTTGTTACTGGGTTCAGTGTATGTCTTTGTTAATTGGTGTCAGTGTATGTATGTGTTACTTGGTGAAAGTGTGTGTCTGTGTTACTGGGTATCAGTGTATTTCTGTGTTACTTGGTGTAAGTGTATGTCTTTGTTACTTGGTGTCAGTGTATGTCTTTGTTACTTGGTGTAAGTGTATGTCTTTGTTACTGGGTAACAGTGTCTGTCTTTGTTTCATGGTGTCTGCGTATGTCTTTGTTACTTGGTGTAAGTGTGTGTCTTGGTTACTTGGTGTCAGTGTGAGTCTCTGTTACTGGGTGTCAGAGATTGTCTTTGTTACTGGGTGTCAGTGTATGTCTTTGTGACTTGGTGTTAGTGTGTGTCTGTGTTACTGGGTATCAGTGTCTGTCTTTGTTACTTGGTGTAAGTGTGTGTCTGTGTTACTGGGTATCAGTGGATGTCTTTGTTACTTGGTGCCAAAGTATGTCTTTGTTACTTGGTGTAAGTGTATGTCTTTGTTACTTGGTGTCAGTGTATGTCTTTGTTACTTTGTGTAAGTGTATGTCTTTGTAACTTGGTGTAAGTGTATGTCTGTGTTATTGTGTATCAGTGCCTGTCTTTGTTACTTCGTGTCTGTGTATGTCTTTGTTACTTTGTGTAAGTGTATGTCTTTGTTACTTGGTGTCAGTGTATGTCAGTGTTAATTGGTGTAAGTGTATGTCTTTGTTACTTGTTGTCAGTGTATGTCTTTGTTACTTGGTGTAAGTGTATGTCTTTGTTACTTGGTGTCAGTGTATGTCTTTGTTACTTGGTTCAGTGTGTGCCTGTGTTGCTGGGTATCAGTGTATGTCTTTGTTACTTGGTGCAAGTGTGTGTCTGTGTTACTGGGTATCAGTGTCTGTCTTTGTTACTTGGTGTCTGTGTATGTCTTTGTTACTTGGTGTAAGTGTGTGTCTTTGTTACTTGGTGTCTGTGTGTGTCTTTGTTACTGGGTGTCAGTGTTTGTCTTTGTTACTGGGTGTAAGTGTATGTCTTTGTGACTTGGTTTTAGTGTGTGACTGTGTTACTGGGTATCAGTGTCTGTCTTTGTTACTTGGTGTAAGTGTGTGTTTGTGTTACTGGGTATCAGTGTATGTCTTTGTTACTTGGTGTCAGTGTATGTCTGTGTACTTGGTGTATGTGTGTGTCTTTGTTACTTGTTGTCAGTGTATGTCTGTGTTACTTGGTGTAAGTGTATGTCTTTGTTACTGGGTGTCAGTGTATGTCTTTGTTACTTGGTGGAAGTGTATGTCTTTGTTACTTGGTGTAAGTGCATGTCTTTGTTACTTGGTGTAAGTGTATGTCTTTGTTACTTGGTGTCAGTGGATGTCTCTGTTACTTGGTGTAAGTGTGTGTCTGTGTTACTGGGTATCAGTGTATGTCTTTGTTACTTGGTGTCATTGTCTGTCTTTGTTACTTGGTGAAAGAGTGTGTCTGTGTTACTTGGTGTAAGTGTGTGTCTGTGTTACTGGGTATCAGTGTATGTCTTTGTTACTTGGTGTCAGTGTATGTATTTGTTACTTGGTTTCAGTGTATGTCTGTGTTCCTTGGTGTCAGTGTATGTCTGTGTTACTTGGTGTAAGTGTATGTCTTTGGTACTTGGTGTCAGTGTATGTCTTTGTTACTTGGTGTCAGTGTATGTCTCTGTTACTTGGTGTAAGTGTGTGTCTGTGTTACTGGGTATCAGTGTACGTCTTTGTTACTTGGTGTCAGTGTATGTCTTTGTGACTTGGTGTTAGTGTGTGTCTGTGTTACTGGGTATCAGTGTCTGTCTTTGTTACTTGGTGTAAGTGTGTGTCTGTGTTACTGGGTATCAGTGTATGTCTTTGTTACTTGGTGTCAGTGTATGTCTTTGTTACTTGGTGTAAGTGTATGTCTTTGTTACTTGGTGTCAGTGTATGTATGAGTTACTTGGTGTACGTGTATGTCTTTGTTACTTGGTGTCAGTGTATGTCTTTGTTACTTTGTGTAAGTGTATGTCTTTGTAACTTGGTGTAAGTGTATGTCTGTGTTATTGGGCATCAGTGCCTGTCTTTGTTACTTTGTGTCTGTGTATGTCTTTGTTACTTGGTGTAAGTGTATGTCTTTGTTACTTGGTGTCAGTGTATGTCAGTGTTAATTGGTGTAAGTGTATGTCTGTGTTACTTGTTGTCAGTGTATGTCTTTGTTACTTGGTGTAAGTGTATGTCTTTGTTACTTGGTGTCAGTGTATGTCTTTGTTACTTGGTGTCAGTGTGTGCCTGTGTTGCTGGGTATCAGTGTCTGTCTTTGTTACTTGGTGCAAGCTTGTGTCTGTGTTACTGGGTATCAGTGTCTGTCTTTGTTACTTGGTGTCTGTGTATGTCTTTGTTACTTGGTGTAAGTGTGTGTCTTTGTTACTTGGTGTCTGTGTGTGTCTTTGTTACTGGGTGTCAGTGTTTGTCTTTGTTACTGGGTGTAAGTGTATGTCTTTGAGACTTGGTTTTAGTGTGTGACTGTGTTACTGGGTATCAGTGTCTGTCTTTGTTACTTGGTGTAAGTGTGTGTCTGTGTTACTGGGTATCAGTGTATGTCTTTGTTACTTGGTGTCAGTGTATGTCTGTGTACTTGGTGTATGTGTGTGTCTTTGTTACTTGGTGTCAGTGTATGTCTGTGTTACTTGGTGTAAGTGTATGTCTTTGTTACTGGGTGTCAGTGTATGTCTTTGTTACTTGGTGGAAGTGTATGTCTTTGTTACTTGGTGTAAGTGCATGTCTTTGTTACTTGGTGTAAGTGTATGTCTTTGTTACTTGGTGTCAGTGGATGTCTCTGTTACTTGGTGTAAGTGTGTGTCTGTGTTACTGGGTATCAGTGTATGTCTTTGTTACTTGGTGTCATTGTCTGTCTTTGTTACTTGGTGAAAGTGTGTGTCTGTGTTACTTGGTGTAAGTGTGTGTCTGTGTTACTGGGTATCAGTGTATGTCTTTGTTACTTGGTGTCAGTGTATGTATTTGTTACTTGGTTTCATTGTATGTCTGTGTTCCTTGGTGTCAGTGTATGTCTGTGTTACTTGGTGTAAGTGTATGTCTTTTGTACTTGGTGTCAGTGTATGTCTTTGTTACTTGGTGTCAGTGTATGTCTCTGTTACTTGGTGTAAGTGTGTGTCTGTGTTACTGGGTATCAGTGTATGTCTTTGTTACTTGGTGTCAGTGTATGTCTTTGTGACTTGGTGTTAGTGTGTGTCTGTGTTACTGGGTATCAGTGTCTGTCTTTGTTACTTGGTGTAAGTGTGTGTCTGTGTTACTGGGTATCAGTGTATGTCTTTGTTACTTGGTGTCAGTGTATGTCTTTGTTACTTGGTGTAAGTGTATGTCTTTGTTACTTGGTGTCAGTGTATGTATGTGTTACTTGGTGTACGTGTATGTCTTTGTTACTTGGTGTCAGTGTATGTCTTTGTTACTTTGTGTAAGTGTATGTCTTTGTAACTTGGTGTAAGTGTATGTCTGTGTTATTGGGCATCAGTGCCTGTCTTTGTTACTTTGTGTCTGTGTATGTCTTTGTTATTTGGTGTAAGTGTATGCCAGTGTTAATTGGTGTAAGTGTATGTCTGTGTTACTTGTTGTCAGGGTATGTCTTTGTTACTTGGTGTAAGTGTATGTCTTTGTTACTTGGTGTCAGTGTATGTCTTTGTTACTTGGTGTCAGTGTATGTCTTTGTTACTTGGTGTCAGTGTGTGCCTGTGTTGCTGGGTATCAGTGTCTGTCTTTGTTACTTGGTGCAAGTGTGTGTCTGTGTTACTGGGTATCAGTGTCTGTCTTTGTTACTTGGTGTCTTTGTTACTTGGTGTAAGTGTGTGTCTTTGTTACTTGGTGTCTGTGTGTGTCTTTGTTACTGGGTGTCAGTGTTTGTCTTTGTTACTGGGTGTAAGTGTATGTCTTTGTGACTTGGTTTTAGTGTGTGTCTGTGTTACTGGGTATCAGTGTCTGTCTTTGTTACTTGGTGTAAGTGTGTGTCTGTGTTACTGGGTATCAGTGTATGTCTTTGTTACTTGGTGTCAGTGTATGTCTGTGTACTTGGTGTCTGTGTGTGCCTTTGTTACTTGGTGTCAGTGTATGTCTGTGTTACTTGGTGTAAGTGTATGTCTTTGTTACTGGGTGTCAGTGTATGTCTTTGTTACTTGGTGGAAGTGTATGTCTTTGTTACTTGGTGTAAGTGCATGCCTTTGTTACTTGGTGTAAGTGTATGTCTTTGTTACTTGGTGTCAGTGGATGTCTCTGTTACTTGGTGTAAGTGTGTGTCTGTTTTACTGGGTATCAGTGTATGTCTTTGTTACTTGGTGTCATTGTCTGTCTTTGTTACTTGGTGAAAGTGTGTGTCTGTGTTACTTGGTGTAAGTGTGTGTCTGTGTTACTGGGTATCAGTGTATGTCTTTGTTACTTGGTGTCAGTGTATGTATTTGTTACTTGGTTTCAGTGTGTGTCTTTGTAACTTGGTGTAAGTGTATGTCTGTGTTATTGGGCATCAGTGCCTGTCTTTGTTACTTTGTGTCTGTGTATGTCTTTGTTACTTGGTGAAAGTGTATGTCTTTGTTACTTGGTGTCAGTGTATGCCAGTGTTAATTGGTGTAAGTGTATGTCTGTGTTACTTGTTGTCAGGGTATGTCTTTGTTACTTGGTGTAAGTGTATGTCTTTGTTACTTGGTGTCAGTGTATGTCTTTGTTACTTGGTGTCAGTGTGTGCCTGTGTTGCTGGGTATCAGTGTCTGTCTTTGTTACTTGGTGCAAGTGTGTGTCTGTGTCACTGGGTATCAGTGTCTGTCTTTGTTACTTGGTGTCTGTGTATGTCTTTGTTACTTGGTGTAAGTGTGTGTCTTTGTTACTTGGTGTCTGTGTGTGTCTTTGTTACTGGGTGTCAGTGTTTGTCTTTGTTACTGGGTGTAAGTGTATGTCTTTGTGACTTGGTTTTAGTGTGTGTCTGTGTTACTGGGTATCAGTGTCTGTCTTTGTTACTTGGTGTAAGTGTGTGTCTGTGTTACTGGGTATCAGTGTATGTCTTTGTTACTTGGTGTCAGTGTATGTCTGTGTACTTGGTGTATGTGTGTGTCTTTGTTACTTGGTGTCAGTGTATGTCTGTGTTACTTGGTGTAAGTGTATGTCTTTGTTACTGGGTGTCAGTGTATGTCTTTGTTACTTGGTGGAAGTGTATGTCTTTGTTACTTGGTGTAAGTGCATGTCTTTGTTACTTGGTGTAAGTGTATGTCTTTGTTACTTGGTGTCAGTGGATGTCTCTGTTACTTGGTGTAAGTGTGTGTCTGTTTTACTGGGTATCAGTGTATGTCTTTGTTACTTGGTGTCATTGTCTGTCTTTGTTACTTGGTGAAAGTGTGTGTCTGTGTTACTTGGTGTAAGTGTGTGTCTGTGTTACTGGGTATCAGTGTATGTCTTTGTTACTTGGTGTCAGTGTATGTATTTGTTACTTGGTTTCAGTGTATGTCTGTGTTCCTTGGTGTCAGTGTATGTCTGTGTTACTTGGTGTAAGTGTATGTCTTTGGTACTTTGTGTCTGTGTATGTCTTTGTTACTTGGTGTCAGTGTATGTCTCTGTTACTTGGTGTAAGTGTGTGTCTGTGTTACTGGGTATCAGTGTATGTCTTTGTTACTTGGTGTCATTGTCTGTCTTTGTTAATTGGTGAAAGTGTGTGTCTGTGTTACTTGGTGTAAGTGCGTGTCTTTGTTACTGGGTATCAGTGTATGTCTTTGTTACTTGGTGTCAGTGTATGTCTTTGTTACTTGGTGTAAGTGTATGTCTTTGTTACTTGGTGTCAGTGTATGTATGTGTTACTTGGTGTACGTGTATGTCTTTGTTACTTGGTGTCAGTGTATGTCTTTGTTACTTTGTGTAAGTGTATGTCTTTGTAACTTGGTGTAAGTGTATGTCTGTGTTATTGGGTATCAGTGCCTGTCTTTGTTACTTTGTGTCTGTGTATGTCTTTGTTACTTGGTGTAAGTGTATGTCTTTGTTACTTGGTGTCAGTGTATGTCAGTGTTAATTGGTGTAAGTGTATGTCTTTGTTACTTGTTGTCAGTGTATGTCTTTGTTACTTGGTGAAAGTGTATGTCTTTGTTACTTGGTGTAAGTGTATGTCTTTGTTACTTGGCGTCAGTGTATGTCTTTGTTACTTGGCGTCAGTGTGTGCCTGTGTTGCTGGGTATCACTGTCTGTCTTTGTTACTTGGTGCAAGTGTGTGTCTGTGTTACTGGGTATCAGTGTCTGTCTTTGTTACTTGGTGTCTGTGTATGTCTTTGTTACTTGGTGTAAGTGTGTGTCTTTGTTACTTGGTGTCTGTGTGTGTCTTTGTTACTGGGTGTCAGTGTTTGTCTTTGTTACTGGGTGTAAGTGTATGTCTTTGTGACTTGGTTTTAGTGTGTGTCTGTGTTACTGGGTATCAGTGTCTGTCTTTGTTACTTGGTGTAAGTGTGTGTCTGTGTTACTGGGTATCAGTGTATGTCTTTGTTACTTGGTGTCAGTGTATGTCTGTGTACTTGGTGTATGTGTGTGTCTTTGTTACTTGGTGTCAGTGTATGTCTGTGTTACTTGGTGTAAGTGTATGTCTTTGTTACTGGGTGTCAGTGTCTGTCTTTGTTACTTGGTGGAAGTGTATGTCTTTGTTACTTGGTGTAAGTGCATGTCTTTGTTACTTGGTGTAAGTGTATGTCTTTGTTACTTGGTGAAAGTGTGTGTCTGTGTTACTGGGTATCAGTGTATGTCTTTGTTACTTGGTGTCATTGTCTGTCTTTGTTACTTGGTGAAAGTGTGTGTCTGTGTTACTTGGTGTAAGTGTGTGTCTGTGTTACTGGGTATCAGTGTATGTCTTTGTTACTTGGTGTCATTGTCTGTCTTTGTTACTTGGTGAAAGTGTGTGTCTGTGTTACTGGGTATCAGTGTATGTCTTTGTTACTTGGTGTCATTGTCTGTCTTTGTTACTTGGTGAAAGTGTGTGTCTGTGTTACTTGGTGTAAGTGTGTGTCTGTGTTACTGGGTATCAGTGTATGTCTTTGTTACTTGGTGTCAGTATATGTATTTGTCACTTGGTTTCAGTGTATGTCTGTGTTCCTTGGTGTCAGTGTATGTCTGTGTTACTTGGTGTAAGTGTATGTCTTTGGTACTTGGTGTCAGTGTATGTCTTTGTTACTTGGTGTTAGTGTATGTCTCTGTTACTTGGTGTAAGTGTGTGTCTGTGTTACTGGGTATCAGTGTACGTCTTTGTTACTTGGTGTCATTGTCTGTCTTTGTTACTTGGTGAAAGTGTGTGTCTGTGTTACTTGGTGTAAGTGCGTGTCTGTGTTACTGGGTATCAGTGTATGTCTTTGTTACTTGGTGTCAGTGTATGTATTTGTTACTTGGTGTCAGTGTATGTCTGTGTTCCGTGGTGTCAGTGTATGTCTGTGTTACTTGGTGTAAGTGTATGTATTTGTTACTTGGTGTCAGTGTATGTCTTTGGTGTCAGTGTATGTCTTTGTTACTTGGTGTAAGTGTATGTCTTTGTTACTTGGTGTCAGTGTCTGTCTTTGTTATCTGGTTTAATTGTATGTCTTTGCTGCTTGGTGTCAATGTATGTCTTTGATACTTGGTGTTAGTGTATGTCTTTGTTACTTGGTGTCAGTGTATGTCTCTGTTACTTGGTGTAAGTGTGTGTCTGTGTTACTGGGTATCAGTGTATGTCTTTGTTACTTGGTGTCAGTGTATGTCTTTTTTAATTGGTGTAAGTGTATGTCTTTGTTACTTGGTGTCAGTGCATGTCTTTGTTACTTGGTTTAAGTGTATGTCTTTGCTACTTGGTATCAGTGTATGTCTTTGATACTTGGTGTAAGTGTGTGTCTGTTTTACTGGGTATCAGTGTATGTCTTTGTTACTTGGTGTCAGTGTATGTATTTGTCACTTGGTGTCAGTGTCTGTCTTTGTTACTTGGTTTAATTGTATGTCTTTGCTACTTGGTATCAGTGTATGTCTTTGATACTTGGTGTAAGTGTGTGTCTGTTTTACTGGGTATCAGTGTATTTCTTTGTTACTTGTTGTCAGTCTATGTATTTGTCACTTGGTGTCCGTGTATGTCAGTGATCCTTGGTGTCAGTGTATGCCTGTGTCATTCGGTATCAGTGTCTGTCTTTGTTACTTGGTGTCAGTGTATGTCTTTTTTAATTGGTGTAAGTGGATGTCTTTGTTACTTGGTGTCAGTGGATGTCTTTGTTACTTGGTGTAAGTTTGTGTCTGTGTTACTGGGTATCAGTGTATGTCTTTGTTAATTGGTGTCAGTGTATGTCTGTGTTACTTGGTGTAAGGGTGTGTCTGTGTTACTGGGTATCAGTGTATTTCTGTGTTACTTGGTGTAAGTGTATGTCTTTGTTACTTGGTGTCAGTGTATGTCTTTGTTACTTGGTGTCAGTGTATGTCTTTGTTACTGGGTAACAGTGTCTGTCTTTGTTTCTTGGTGTCTGCGTATGTCTTTGTTACTTGGTGTAAGTGTGTGTCTTTGTTACTTGGTGTCAGTATGAGTCTCTGTTACTGGGTGTCAGTGTTTGTCTTTGTTACTGGGTGTCAGTGTATGTTTTTGTGACTTGGTGTTAGTGTGTGTCTGTGTTACTGGGTATCAGTGTCTGTCTTTGTTACGTGGTGTAAGTGTGTGTCTGTGTTTCTGGGTATCAGTGTATGTCTTTGTTACTTGGTGTCAGTGTATGTCTTTGTTCCTTGGTGTCAGTGTATGTCTTTGTTACTTGGTGTCAGTGTGTGCCTGTGTTGCTGGGTATCAGTGTCTGTCTTTGTTACTTGGTGTAAGTGTGTGTCTTTGTTACTTGGTGTCTGTGTGTGTCTTTGTTACTGGGTGTCAGTGTTTGTCTTTGTTACTGGGTGTAAGTGTATGTCTTTGTGACTTGGTTTTAGTGTGTGTCTGTGTTACTGGGTATCAGTGTCTGTCTTTGTTACTTGGTGTAATTGTGTGTCTGTGTTACTGGGTATCAGTGTATGTCTTTGTTACTTGGTGTCAGTGTATGTCTGTGTACTTGGTGTATGTGTTTGTCTTTGTTACTTGGTGTAAGTGTATGTCTTTGTTACTGGGTGTCAGCGTATGTCTTTGTTACTTGGTGGAAGTGTATGTCTTTGTTACTTGGTGTAAGTGCATGTCTTTGTTACTTGGCGTCAGTGTATGTCTTTGTTACTTGGCGTCAGTGTGTGCCTGTGTTGCTGGGTATCAGTGTCTGTCTTTGTTACTTGGTGCAAGTGTGTGTCTGTGTTACTGGGTAGCAGTGTCTGTCTTTGTTACTTGGTGTCTGTGTATGTCTTTGTTACTTGGTGTAAGTGTGTGTCTTTGTTACTTGGTGTCTGTGTGTGTCTTTGCTACTGGGTGTCAGTGTTTGTCTTTGTTACTGGGTGTAAGTGTATGTCTTTGTGACTTGGTTTTAGTGTGTGTCTGTGTTACTGGGTATCAGTGTCTGTCTTTGTTACTTGGTGTATGTGTGTGTCTGTGTTACTGGGTATCAGTGTATGTCTTTGTTACTTGGTGTCAGTGTATGTCTGTGTACTTGGTGTATGTGTGTGTCTTTGTTACTTGGTGTCAGTGTATGTCTGTGTTACTTGGTGTAAGTGTATGTCTTTGTTACTGGGTGTCAGTGTCTGTCTTTGTTACTTGGTGGAAGTGTATGTCTTTGTTACTTGGTGTAAGTGCATGTCTTTGTTACTTGGTGTAAGTGTATGTCTTTGTTACTTGGTGTCAGTGGATGTCTCTGTTACTTGGTGCAAGTGTGTGTCTGTGTTACTGGGTATCAGTGTATGTCTTTGTTACTTGGTGTCATTGTCTTCCTTGTTACTTGGTGAAAGTGTGTGTCTGTGTTACTGGGTATCAGTGTATGTCTTTGTTACTTGGTGTCATTGTCTGTCTTTGTTACTTGGTGAAAGTGTGTGTCTGTGTTACTTGGTGTAAGTGCGTGTCTGTGTTACTGGGTATCAGTGTATGTCTTTGTTACTTGGTGTCAGTGTATGTATTTGTTACTTGGTGTCAGTGTATGTCTGTGTTCCTTGGTGTCAGTGTATGTCTGTGTTACTTGGTGTAAGTGTATGTATTTGTTACTTGGTGTCAGTGTATGTCTTTGGTGTCAGTGTATGTCTTTGTTACTTGGTGTAAGTGTATGTCTTTGTTACTTGGTGTCAGTGTCTGTCTTTGTTATCTGGTTTAAGTGTATGTATTTGCTACTTGGTATCAGTGTATGTCTTTGATACTTGGTGTTAGTGTATGTCTTTGTTACTTGGTGTCAGTGTATGTCTCTGTTACTTGGTGTAAGTGTGTGTCTGTGTTACTGGGTATCAGTGTATGTCTTTGTTACTTGTTGTCAGTCTATGTATTTGTCACTTGGTGTCCGTGTATGTCTGTGTTCCTTGGTGTCAGTGTATGTCTGTGTTATTGGGTATCAGTGTATGTCTTTGTTACTTGGTGTCAGTGTATGTCTTTTTTAATTGGTGTAAGTGTATGTCTTTGTTACTTGGTGTCAGTGCATGTCTTTGTTACTTGGTTTAAGTGTATGTCTTTGCTACTTGGTATCAGTGTATGTCTTTGATACTTGGTGTAAGTGTGTGTCTGTTTTACTGGGTATCAGTGTATGTCTTTGTTACTTGGTGTCAGTGTATGTATTTGTCACTTGGTGTCAGTGTCTGTCTTTGTTACTTGGTTTAAGTGTATGTCTTTGCTACTTGGTATCGGTGTATGTCTTTGATACTTGGTGTAAGTGTGTGTCTGTTTTACTGGGTATCAGTGTATTTCTTTGTTACTTGTTGTCAGTCTATGTATTTGTCACTTGGTGTCCGTGTATGTCAGTGATCCTTGGTGTCAGTGTATGTCTGTGTCATTGGGTATCAGTGTCTGTCTTTGTTACTTGGTGTCAGTGTATGTCTTTTTTAATTGGTGTAAGTGGATGTCTTTGTTACTTGGTGTCAGTGGATGTCTTTGTTACTTGGTGTAAGTTTGTGTCTGTGTTACTGGGTATCAGTGTATGTCTTTGTTAATTGGTGTCAGTGTATGTCTGTGTTACTTGGTGTAAGGGTGTGTCTGTGTTACTGGGTATCAGTGTATTTCTGTGTTACTTGGTGTAAGTGTATGTCTTTGTTACTTGGTGTCAGTGTATGTCTTTGTTACTTGGTGTAAGTGTATGTCTTTGTTACTGGGTAACAGTGTCTGTCTTTGTTTCTTGGTGTCTGCGTATGTCTTTGTTACTTGGTGTAAGTGTGTGTCTGTGTTACTGGGTATCAGTGTCTGTCTTTGTTACTTGGTGTAAGTGTGTGTCTGTGTTACTGGGTATCAGTGTATGTCTTTGTTACTTGGTGTCAGTGTATGTCTTTGTTACTTGGTGTCAGTGTGTGCCTGTGTTGCTGGGTATCAGTGTCTGTCTTTGTTACTTGGTGCAAGTGTGTGTCTGTGTTACTGGGTATCAGTGTCTGTCTTTGTTACTTGGTGTCTGTGTATGTCTTTGTTACTTGGTGTAAGTGTGTGTCTTTGTTACTTGGTGTCTGTGTGTGTCTTTGTTACTGGGTGTCAGTGTTTGTCTTTGTTACTGGGTGTAAGTGTATGTCTTTGTGACTTGGTTTTAGTGTGTGTCTGTGTTACTGGGTATCAGTGTCTGTCTTTGTTACTTGGTGTAAGTGTGTGTCTGTGTTACTGGGTATCAGTGTATGTCTTTGTTACTTGGTGTCAGTGTATGTCTGTGTACTTGGTGTATGTGTGTGTCTTTGTTACTTGGTGTCAGTGTAGGTCTGTGTTACTTGGTGTAAGTGTATGTCTTTGTTACTGGGTGTCAGTGTATGTCTTTGTTACTTGGTGGAAGTGTATGTCTTTGTTACTTGGTGTAAGTGCATGTCTTTGTTACTTGGTGTAAGTGTATGTCTTTGTTACTTGGTGTCAGTGGATGTCTCTGTTACTTGGTGTAAGTGTGTGTCTGTTTTACTGGGTATCAGTGTATGTCTTTGTTACTTGGTGTCATTGTCTGTCTTTGTTACTTGGTGAAAGTGTGTGTCTGTGTTACTTGGTGTAAGTGTGTGTCTGTGTTACTGGGTATCAGTGTATGTCTTTGTTACTTGGTGTCAGTGTATGTATTTGTTACTTGGTTTCAGTGTATGTCTGTGTTCCTTGGTGTCAGTGTATGTCTGTGTTACTTGGTGTAAGTGTATGTCTTTGGTACTTGGTGTCAGTGTATGTCTTTGTTACTTGGTGTCAGTGTATGTCTCTGTTACTTGGTGTAAGTGTGTGTCTGTGTTACTGGGTATCAGTGTATGTCTTTGTTGCTTGGTGTCATTGTCTGTCTTTGTTACTTGGTGAAAGTGTGTGTCTGTGTTACTTGGTGTAATTGCGTGTCTGTGTTACTGGGTATCAGTGTATGTCTTTGTTACTTGGTGTCAGTGTATGTATTTGTTACTTGGTGTCAGTGTATGTCTGTGTTCCTTGGTGTCAGTGTATGTCTGTGTTACTTGGTGTAAGTGTATGTATTTGTTACTTGGTGTCAGTGTATGTCTTTGTTACTTTGTGTAAGTGTATGTCTTTGTTACTTGGTGTCAGTGTCTGTCTCTGTTATCTGGTTTAAGTGTATGTCTTTGCTACTTGGTATCAATGTATGTCTTTGATACTTGGTGTTAGTGTATGTCTTTGTTACTTGGTGTCAGTGTATGTCTCTGTTACTTGGTGTCAGTGTGTGTCTGTGTTACTGGGTATCAGTGTATGTCTTTGTTACTTGTTGTCAGTCTATGTATTTGTCACTTGGTGTCCGTGTATGTCTGTGTTCCTTGGTGTCAGTGTATGTCTGTGTTATTGGGTATCAGTGTATGTCTTTGTTACTTGGTGTCAGTGTATGTCTTTTTTAAATGGTGTAAGTGTATGTCTTTGTTACTTGGTGTCAGTGTATGTCTTTGTTACTTGGTTTAAGTGTATGTCTTTGCTACTTGGTATCAGTGTATGTCTTGGATACTTGGTGTAAGTGTGTGTCTGTTTTACTGGGTATCAGTGTATGTCTTTGTTACTTGGTGTCAGTGTATGTATTTGTCACTAGGTGTCAGTGTATGTCTTTGTTACATGGTTTAAGTGTATGTCTTTGCTACTTGGTATCAGTGTATGTCTTTGATACTTGGTGTAAGTGTGTGTCTGCTTTACTGGGTATCAGTGTATTTCTTTGTTACTTGTTGTCAGTCTGTGTATTTGTCACTTGGTGTCCGTGTATGTCAGTGATCCTTGGTGTCAGTGTATGCCTGTGTTATTGGGTATCAGTGTCTGTCTTTGTTACTTGGTGTCAGTGTATGTCTTTTTTAATTGGTGTAAGTGGATGTCTTTGTTACTTGGTGTCAGTGGATGTCTTTGTTACTTGGTGTAAGTTTGTGTCTGTGTTACTGGGGATCAGTGTATGTCTTTGTTAATTGGTGTCAGTGTATGTCTGTGTTACTTGGTGTAAGTGTGTGTCTGTGTTACTGGGTACCAGTGTATTTCTGTGTTACTTGGTCTAAGTGTATGTCCTTGTTACTTGGTGTCAGTGTATGTCTTTGTTACTTGGTGTAAGTGTATGTCTTTGTTACTGGGTAACAGTGTCTGTCTTTGTTTCTTGGTGTCTGCGTATGTCTTTGTTACTTGGTGTAAGTGTGTGTCTTTGTTACTTGGTGTCAGTGTGAGTCTCTTTTACTGGGTGTCAGTGTTTGTCTTTGTTACTGGGTGTCAGTGTATGTCTTTGTGACTTGGTGTTAGTGTGTGTCTGTGTTACTGGGTATCAGTGTCTGTCTTTGTTACTTGGTGTAAGTGTGTGTCTGTGTTACTGGGTATCAGTGTATGTCTTTGTTACTTGGTGTCAGTGTATGTCTTTGTTACTTGGTGTAAGTGTATGTCTTTGTTACTTGGTGTCAGTGTGAGTCTTTGTTACTTGGTGTCAGTGTATGTCTTTGTTACTTTGTGTAAGTGTATGTCATTGTTACTTGGTGTAAGTGTATGTCTGTGTTATTGGGTATCAGTGTCTGTCTTTGTTACTTTGTGTCTGTGTATGTCTTTGTTACTTGGTGTAAGTGTATGTCTTTGTTACTTGGTGTCAGTGTATGTCAGTGTTAATTGGTGTAAGTGTATGTCTTTGTTACTTGTTGTCAGTGGATGTCTTTGTTACTTGGTGTAAGTGTATGTCTTTGTTACTTGGTGTCAGTGTATGTCTTTGTTACTTGGTGTCAGTGTGTGCCTGTGTTGCTGGGTATCAGTGTATGTCTTTGTTACTTGGTGTAAGTGTGTGTCTGTGTTACTGGGTATCAGTGTCTGTCTTTGTTACTTGGTGTCTGTGTATGTCTTTGTTACTTGGTGTAAGTGTGTGCCTGTGTTGCTGGGTATCAGTGTATGTCTTTGTTACTTGGTGCAAGTGTGTGTCTGTGTTACTGGGTATCAGTGTCTGTCTTTGTTACTTGGTGTCTGTGTATGTCTTTGTTACTTGGTGTAAGTGTGTGTCTTTGTTACTTGGTGTCTGTGTGTGTCTTTGTTACTGGGTGTCAGTGTTTGTCTTTGTTACTAGGTGTAAGTGTATGTCTTTGTGACTTGGTTTTAGTGTGTGTCTGTGTTACTGGGTGTCAGTGTCTGTCTTTGTTACTTGGTGTAAGTGTGTGTCTGTGTTACTGGGTATCAGTGTATGTCTTTGTTACTTGGTGTCAGTGTATGTCTGTGTACTTGGTGTATGTGTGTGTCTTTGTTACTTGGTGTCAGTGTATGTCTGTGTTACTTGGTGTAAGTGTATGTCTTTGTTACTGGGTGTCAGTGTATGTCTTTGTTACTTGGTGGAAGTGTATGTCTTTGTTACTTGGTGTAAGTGCATGTCTTTGTTACTTGGTGTAAGTGTATGTCTTTGTTACTTGGTGTCAGTGGATGTCTCTGTTACTTGGTGTAAGTGTGTGTCTGTGTTACTGGGTATCAGTGTATGTCTTTGTTACTTGGTGTCATTGTCTGTCTTTGTTACTTGGTGAAAGTGTGTGTCTGTGTTACTTGGTGTAAGTGTGTGTCTGTGTTACTGGGTATCAGTGTATGTCTTTGTTACTTGGTGTCAGTGTATGTATTTGTTACTTGGTTTCAGTGTATGTCTGTGTTCCTTGGTGTCAGTGTATGTCTGTGTTACTTGGTGTAAGTGTATGTCTTTGGTACTTGGTGTCAGTGTATGTCTTTGTTACTTGGTGTCAGTGTATGTCTCTGTTACTTGGTGTAAGTGTGTGTCTGTGTTACTGGGTATCAGTGTATGTCTTTGATACTTGGTGTCATTGTCTGTCTTTGTTACTTGGTGAAAGTGTCTGTCTGTGTTACTTGGTGTAAGTGCGTGTCTGTGTTATTGGGTATCAGTGTATGTCTTTGTTACTTGGTGTCAGTGTATGTATTTGTTACTTGGTGTCAGTGTATGTCTGTGTTCCTTGGTGTCAGTGTATGTCTGTGTTACTTGGTGGAAGTGTATGTATTTGTTACTTGGTGTCAGTGTATGTCTTTGTTACTTGGTGTAAGTGTATGTCTTTGTTATCTGGTTTAAGTGTATGTCTTTGCTACTTGGTATCAATGTATGTCTTTGATACTTGGTGTTAGTGTGTGTCTGTTTTACTGGGTATCAGTGTATGTCTTTGTTACTTGTTGTCAGTCTATGTATTTGTCACTTGGTGTCCGTGTATGTCTGTGTTCCTTGGTGTCCGTGTATGTCTGTGTTATTGGGTATCAGTGTATGTCTTTGTTACTTGGTGTCAGTGTATGTCTTTTTTAATTGGTGTAAGTGTATGTCTTTGTTACTTGGTGTCAGTGTATGCCTTTGTTACTTGGTTTTAGTGTATGTCTTTGCTACTTGGTATCAGTGTATGTCTTTGATACTTGGTGTAAGTGTGTGTCTGTTTTACTGGGTATCAGTGCATGTCTTTGTTACTTGGTGTCAGTGTATGTATTTGTCATTTGGTGTCAGTGTCTGTCTTTGTTACTTGGTTTAAGTGTATGTCTTTGCTTCTTGGTATCAGTGTATGTCTTTGATACTTGGTGTAAGTGTGTGTCTGTTTTACTGGGTATCAGTGTATTTCTTTGTTACTTGTTGTCAGTCTATGTATTTGTCACTTGGTGTCCGTGTATGTCAGTGATCCTTGGTGTCAGTGTATGCCTGTGTTATTGGGTATCAGTGTCTGTCTTTGTTACTTGGTGTCAGTGTATGTCTTTTTTAATTGGTGTAAGTGGATGTCTTTGTTACTTGGTGTCAGTGGATGTCTTTGTTACTTGGTGTAAGTTTGTGTCTGTTACTTTGATGTAAGTGTGTGTCTGTGTTACTGGGTATCAGTGTATTTCTGTGTTACTTGGTGTAAGTGTATGTCTTTGTCACTTGGTGTCAGTGTATGTCTTTGTTACTTGGTGTCAGTGTATGTCTTTGTTACTGGGTAACAGTGTCTGTCTTTGTTTCTTGGTGTCTGCGTATGTCTTTGTTACTTGGTGTAAGTGTGTGTCTTTGTTACTTGGTGTCAGTGTGAGTCTCTGTTACTGGGTGTCAGTGTTTGTCTTTGTTACTGGGTGTCAGTGTATGTCTTTGTGACTTGGTGTTAGTGTGTGTCTGTGTTACTGGGTATCAGTGTCTGTCTTTGTTACTTGGTGTAAGTGTGTGTCTGTGTTACTGGGTATCAGTGTATGTCTTTGTTACTTGGTGTCAGTGTATGTCTTTGTTACTTGGTGTAAGTGTATGTCTTTGTTACTTGGTGTCAGTGTATGTCTTTGTTACTTGGTGTAAGTGTATGTCTGTGTTATTGGGTATCAGTGTCTGTCTTTGTTACTTTGTGTCTGTGTATGTCTTTGTTACTTGGTGTAAGTGTATGTCTTTGTTACTTGGTGTCAGTGTATGTCAGTGTTAATTGGTGTAAGTGTATGTCTTTGTTACTTGTTGTCAGTGTATGTCTTTGTTACTTGGTGTAAGTGTATGTCTTTGTTACTTGGTGTCAGTGTATGTCTTTGTTACTTGGTGTCAGTGTGTGCCTGTGTTGCTGGGTATCAGTGTATGTCTTTGTTACTTGGTGTAAGTGTGTGTCTGTGTTACTGGGTATCAGTGTCTGTCTTTGTTACTTGGTGTCTGTGTATGTCTTTGTTACTTGGTGTAAGTGTGTGTCTTTGTTACTTGGTGTCTGTGTGTGTCTTTGTTACTGGGTATCAGTGTCTGTCTTTGTTACTTGGTGTCAGTGTATGTCAGTGTTAATTGGTGTAAGTGTATGTCTTTGTTACTTGGTGTCAGTGTATGTCTGTGTACTTGGTGTATGTGTGTGTCTTTGTTGCTGGGTGTCAATGTATGTCTTTGTTACTTGGTGGAAGTGTATGTCTTTGTTACTTGGTGTAAGTGCATGTCTTTGTTACTTGGTGTAAGTGTATGTCTTTGTTACTTGGTGTCAGTGGATGTCTCTGTTACTTGGTGTAAGTGTGTGTCTGTGTTACTGGGTATCAGTGTATGTCTTTGTTACTTGGTGTCATTGTCTGTCTTTGTTACTTGGTGAAAGTGTGTGTCTTTGTTACTTGGTGTAAGTGTGTGTCTGTGTTACTGGGTATCAGTGTATGTCTTTGTTACTTGGTGTCATTGTCTGTCTTTGTTACTTGGTGAAAGTGTATGTCTTTGTTACTTGGTGTCAGTGTATGTCTTTGTTACTTGGTTTTAGTGTATGTCTTTGCTACTTGGTATCAGTGTATGTCTTTGATACTTGGTGTAAGTGTGTGTCTGTTTTACTGGGTATCTGTGCATGTCTTTGTTACTTGGTGTCAGTGTATGTATTTGTCATTTGGTGTCAGTGTCTGTCTTTGTTACTTGGTTTAAGTGTATGTCTTTGCTTCTTGGTATCAGTGTATGTCTTTGATACTTGGTGTAAGTGTGTGTCTGTTTTACTGGGTATCAGTGTATTTCTTTGTTACTTGTTGTCAGTCTATGTATTTGTCACTTGGTGTCCGTGTATGTCAGTGATCCTTGGTGTCAGTGTATGCCTGTGTTATTGGGTATCAGTGTCTGTCTTTGTTACTTGGTGTCAGTGTATGTCTTTTTTAATTGTTGTAAGTGGATGTCTTTGTTACTTGGTGTCAGTGGATGTCTTTGTTACTTGGTGTAAGTTTGTGTCTGTGTTACTGGGTATCAGTGTATGTCTTTGTTAATTGGTGTCAGTGTATGTCTGTTACTTTGATGTAAGTGTGTGTCTGTGTTACTGGGTATCAGTGTATTTCTGTGTTACTTGGTGTAAGTGTATGTCTTTATTACTTGGTGTCAGTGTATGTCTTTGTTACTTGGTGTAAGTGTATGTCTTTGTTACTGGGTAACAGTGTCTGTCTTTGTTTCTTGGTGTCTGCGTATGTCTTTGTTACTTGGTGTAAGTGTGTGTCTTTGTTACTTGGTGTCAGTGTGAGTCTCTGTTACTGGGTGTCAGTGTTTGTCTTTGTTACTGGGTGTCATGTGAATGTCTTTGTGACTTGGTGTTAGTGTGTGTCTGTGTTACTGGGTATCAGTGTCTGTCTTTGTTACTTGGTGTAAGTGTATGTCTGTGTTACTGGGTATCAGTGTATGTCTTTGTTACTTGGTGTCAGTGTATGTCTTTGTTACTTGGTGTAAGTGTATGTCTTTGTTACTTGGTGTCAGTGTATGTCTTTGTTACTTTGTGTAAGTGTATGTCTTTGTTACTTGGTGTAAGTGTGTGTCTGTTTTACTGGGTATCAGTGCATGTCTTTGTTACTTGGTGTCAGTGTATGTATTTGTCATTTGGTGTCAGTGTCTGTCTTTGTTACTTGGTTTAAGTGTATGTCTTTGCTTCTTGGTATCAGTGTATGTCTTTGATACTTGGTGTAAGTGTGTGTCTGTTTTACTGGGTATCAGTGTATTTCTTTGTTACTTGTTGTCAGTGTATGTCTGTTACTTTGATGTAAGTGTGTGTCTGTGTTACTGGGTATCAGTGTATTTCTGTGTTACTTGGTGTAAGTGTATGTCTTTGTTACTTGGTGTCAGTGTATGTCTTTGTTACTTGGTGTAAGTGTATGTCTTTGTTACTGGGTAACAGTGTCTGTCTTTGTTTCTTGGTGTCTGCGTATGTCTGTGTTACTTGGTGTAAGTGTGTGTCTTTGTTACTTGGTGTCAGTGTGAGTCTCTGTTACTGGGTGTCAGTGTTTGTCTTTGTTACTGGGTGTCAGTGTATGTCTTTGTGACTTGGTGTTAGTGTGTGTCTGTGTTACTGGGTATCAGTGTCTGTCTTTGTTACTTGGTGTAAGTGTGTGTCTGTGTTACTGGGTATCAGTGTATGTCTTTGTTACTTGGTGTCAGTGTATGTCTTTGTTACTTGGTGTAAGTGTATGTCTTTGTTACTTGGTGTCAGTGTATGTCTTTGTTACTTTGTGTAAGTGTATGTCTTTGTTACTTGGTGTAAGTGTATGTCTGTGTTATTGGGTATCAGTGTCTGTCTTTGTTACTTTGTGTCTGTGTATGTCTTTGTTACTTGGTGTAAGTGTATGTCTTTGTTACTTGGTGTCAGTGTATGTCAGTGTTAATTGGTGTAAGTGTATGTCTTTGTTACTTGTTGTCAGTGTATGTCTTTGTTACTTGGTGTAAGTGTATGTCTTTGTTACTTGGTGTCAGTGTATGTCTTTGTTACTTGGTGTCAGTGTGTGCCTGTGTTGCTGGGTATCAGTGTATGTCTTTGTTACTTGGTGTAAGTGTGTGTCTGTGTTACTGGGTATCAGTGTCTGTCTTTGTTACTTGGTGTCTGTGTATGTCTTTGTTACTTGGTGTAAGTGTGTGTCTTTGTTACTTGGTGTCTGTGTGTGTCTTTGTTACTGGGTATCAGTGTCTGTCTTTGTTACTTGGTGTCAGTGTATGTCAGTGTTAATCGGTGTAAGTGTATGTCTTTGTTACTTGGTGTCAGTGTATGTCTGTGTACTTGGTGTATGTGTGTGTCTTTGTTACTGGGTGTCAGTGTATGTCTTTGTTACTTGGTGGAAGTGTATGTCTTTGTTACTTGGTGTAAGTGCAAGTCTTTGTTACTTGGTGTAAGTGGATGTCTTTGTTACTTGGTGTCAGTGGATGTCTCTGTTACTTGGTGTAAGTGTGTGTCTGTGTTACTGGGTATCAGTGTATGTCTTTGTTACTTGGTGTCATTGTCTGTCTTTGTTACTTGGTGAAAGTGTGTGTCTTTGTTACTTGGTGTAAGTGTGTGTCTGTGTTACTGGGTATCAGTGTATGTCTTTGTTACTTGGTGTCATAGTCTGTCTTTGTTACTTGGTGAAAGTGTGTTTCTGTGTTACTTGGTGTAAGTGCGTGTCTGTGTTACTGTGTATCAGTGTATGTCTTTGTTACTTGGTGTCAGTTTATGTATTTGTCACTTGGTGTCACTGTATGTCTGTGTTACTTGGTGTCAGTGTATGTCTTTGTTACTTGGTGTATGTGTATGTCTTTGTTACATGGTGTCAGTGTCTGTCTTTGTTACTTGGTTTAAGTGTATGTCTTTGCTACTTGGTATCAGTGTATGTCTTTGTTAATTGGTGTCAGTGTATGTCAGTGTTACTTGGTGTAAGTGTGTGTCTGTGTTACTGGGTATCAGTGTATTTCTGTGTTACTTGGTGTAAGTGTATGTCTTTGTTACTTGGTGTCAGTGTATGTCTTTGTTACTTGGTGTAAGTGTATGTCTTTGTTACTGGGTAACAGTGTCTGTCTTGTTTCTTGGTGTCTGCGTATGTCTTTGTTACTTGGTGTAAGTGTGTGTCTTTGTTACTTGGTGTCAGTGTGAGTCTCTGTTACTGGGTGTCAGTCTTTGTCTTTGTTACTGGGTGTCAGTGTATGTCTTTTTTGACTTGGTGTTAGTGTGTGTCTGTGTTACTGGGTATCAGTGTCTGTCTTTGTTAATTGGTGTAAGTGTGTGTCTGTGTTACTGGGTATCAGTGAATGTCTTTGTTACTTGGTGTCAGTGTATGTCTTTGTTACCTGGTGTAAGTGTATGTCTTTGTTACTTGGTGTCAGTGTTTGTATGTGTTACTTGGTGTAAGTGTATGTCTTTGTTACTGGGTGTCAGTGTATGTCTTTGTTACTTGGTGGAAGTGTATGTCTTTGTTACTGGGTGTCAGTGTATATCTTTGTGACTTGGTGTCAGTGCATGTCTTTGTTAATTGGTGTCAGTGTATGTCTCTGTTACTTGGTGTAAGTGTGTGTCTGTGTTACTGGATATCAGTGTATGTCTTTGTTACTTGGTGTCATTGTATGTATTTGTTACTTGGTGTCAGTGTATGTCTGTGTTCCTTGGTGTCAGTGCATGTCTGAGTTACTTGGTGTAAGTGTATGTCTTTGTTACTTGGTGTCAGTGTATGTCTTTGTTACTTGGAGTCAGTGTATGTCTTTGTTACTTGGTGTAAGTGTGTGTCTGTTTTACTGGGTATCAGTGGATGTCTTTGTTACTTGGTGTCAGTGTATGTATTTGTCACTTGGTGTCAGTGTCTGTCTGTGTTCCTTGGTGTCAGTGTATGTCTGTGTTATTGGGTATCAGTGTATGTCTTTGTTACTTGGTGTCAGTGTATGTCTTTTTTAATTGGTGCAAGTGGATGTCTTTGTTACTTGGTGTAAGTTTGTGTCTGTGTTACTGGGTATCAGTGTATGTCTTTGTTAATTGGTGTCAGTGTATGTCAGTGTTACTTGGTGTAAGTGTGTGTCTGTGTTACTGGGTATCAGTGTATTTCTGTGTTACTTGGTGTAAGTGTATGTCTTTGTTACTTGGTGTCAGTGTATGTCTTTGTTACTTGGTGTAAGTGTATCTCTTTGTTACTGGGTAACAGTGTCTGTCTTGTTTCTTGGTGTCTGCGTATGTCTTTGTTACTTGGTGTAAGTGTGTGTCTTTGTTACTTGGTGTCAGTGTGAGTCTCTGTTACTGGGTGTCAGTGTTTGTCTTTGTTACTGGGTGTCAGTGTATGTCTTTTTGACTTGGTGTTAGTGTGTGTCTGTGTTACTGGGTATTAGTGTCTGTCTTTGTTAATTGGTGTAAGTGTGTGTCTGTGTTACTGGGTATCAGTGAATGTCTTTGTTACTTGGTGTCAGTGTATGTCTTTGTTACTTGGTGTAAGTGTATGTCTTTGTTACTTGGTGTCAGTGTATGTATGTGTTACTTGGTGTACGTGTATGTCTTTGTTACTTGGTGTCAGTGTATGTCTTGGTTACTTTGTGTAAGTGTATGTCTTTGTTACTTGGTGTAAGTGTATGTCTGTGTTATTGGGTATCAGTGTCTGTCTTTGTTACTTTGTGTCTGTGTATGTCTTTGCTACTTGGTGTAAGTGTATGTCTTTGTTACTTGGTGTCAGTGTATGTCAGGGTTAATTGGTGTAAGTGTATGTCTTTGTTACTTTTTGTCAGTGTATGTCTTTGTTACTTGGTGTAAGTGTATGTCTTTGTCACTTGGTGTCAGTGTATGTCTTTGTTACTTGGTGTCAGTGTATGTCTGTGTTACTTGGTGTAAGTGTATGTCTTTGTTACTGGGTGTCAGTGTATGTCTTTGTTACTTGGTGGAAGTGTATGTCTTTGTTACTTGGTGTCATTGTCTGTCTTTGTTACTTGGTGAAAGTGTGTGTCTGTGTTACTAGGTGTAAGTGCGTGTCTGTGTTACTGGGTATCAGCGTATGTCTTTGTTACTTGGTGTCAGTGTATGTATTTGTTACTTGGTGTCAGTGTATGTCTGTGTTCCTTGGTGTCAGTGTATGTCTGTGTTACTTGGTGTAAGTGTATGTCTTTGTTACTTGGTGTCAGTGTATGTCTTTGTTACTTGGTGTCAGTGTATGTCTTTGTTACTTGGTGTAAGTGTATGTCTTTGTTACTTGGTGTCAGTGTCTGTCTTTGTTACTTGGTTTAAGTGTATGTCTTTGCTACTTGGTATCAGTGTATGTCTTTGATACTTGGTGTTAGTGTGTGTCTGTTTTACTGGGTATCAGTGTATGTCTTTGTTACTTGTTGTCAGTCTATGTATTTGTCACTTCGTGTCAGTGTATGTCTGTGTTCCTTGGTGTCAGTGTATGTCTGTGTTATTGGGTATCAGTGTATGTCTTTGTTACTTGTTGTCAGTGTATGTCTTTTTTAATTGGTGTAAGTGTATGTCTTTGTTACTTGGTGTCAGTGTATGTCTTTGTTACATGGTGTAAGTTTGTGTCTGTGTTACTGGGTATCAGTGTATGTCTTTGTTAATTGGTGTCAGCGTATGTCTGTGTTACTTGGTGTAAGTGTGTGTCTGTGTTACTGGGTATCAGTGTATGTCTGTGTTACTTGGTGTAAGTGTATGTCTTTGTTACTTGGTGTCAGCGTATGTCTTTGTTACTTGGTGTAAGTGTATGTCTTTGTTACTGGGTGTCAGTGTATGTCTTTGTGACTTGGTGTTTGTGTGTGTCTGTGTTACTGGGTATCAGTGTCTGTCTTTGTTACTTGGTGTAAGTGTGTGTCTGTGTTACTGGGTATCAGTGTATGTCTTTGTTACTTGGTGTCAGTGTATGTCTTTGTTACTTGGTGTAAGTGTATGTCTTTGTTACTTGGTGTCAGTGTATGTATGTGTTACCTGGTGTACGTGTATGTCTTTGTTACTTGGTGTCAGTGTATGTCTTTGTTACTTTGTGCAAGTGTATGTCTTTGTTACTTGGTGTAAGTGTATGTCTGTGTTATTGGGTATCAGTGTCTGTCTTTGTTACTTTGTGTCTGTGTATGTCTTTGTTACTTGGTGTAAGTGTATGTCTTTGTTACTTGGTGTCAGTGTATGTCAGTGTTAATTGGTGTAAGTGTATGTCTTTGTTACTTGTTGTCAGTGTATGTCTTTGTTACTTGGTGTAAGTGTATGTCTTTGTTACTTGGTGTCAGTGTATGTCTTTTTTACTTGTTGTCAGTGTGTGCCTGTGTTGCTGGGTATCAGTGTATGTCTTTGTTACTTGATGTAAGTGTGTGTCTGTGTTACTGGGTATCAGTGTCTGTCTTTGTTACTTGGTGTCTGTGTATGTCTTTGTTACTTGGTGTAAGTGTGTGTCTTTGTTACTTGGTGTCTGTGTGTGTCTTTGTTACTGGGTGTCAGTGTTTGTCTTTGTTACTGGGTGTCAGTGTATGTCTTTGTGACTTGGTTTTAGTGTGTGTCTGTGTTACTGGGTATCAGTGTCTGTCTTTGTTACTTCGTGACAGTGTATGTCTGTGTACTTGGTGTATGTGTGTGTCTTTGTTACTTGGTGTCAGTGTATGTCTGTGTTACTTGGTGTAAGTGTATGTCTTTGTTACTGGGTGTCAGTGTATGTCTTTGTTACTTTGTGTCTGTGTATGTCTTTGTTACTTGGTGTAAGTGTATGTCTTTGTTACTTGGTGTCAGTGTATGTCTGTGTTAATTGGTGTAAGTGTATGTCTTTGTTACTTGTTGTCAGTGTATGTCTTTGTTACTTGGTGTAAGTGTATGTCTGTGTTACTTGGTGTCAGTGTATGTCTTTGTTACTTGTTGTCAGTGTGTGCCTGTGTTGCTGGGTATCAGTGTATGTCTTTGTTACATGGTGTCAGTGTGTGTCTGTGTTACTGGGTATCAGTGTCTTTCTTTGTTACTTGGTGTCTGTGCATGTCTTTGTTACTTGGTGTAAGTGTGTGTCTTTGTTACTTGGTGTCTGTGTGTGTCTTTGTTACTGGGTGTCAGTGTTTGTCTTTGTTACTGGGTGTCAGTGTATGTCTTTGTGACTTGGTTTTAGTGTGTGTCTGTGTTACTGGGTATCAGTGTATGTCTTTGTTACTTGGTGTAAGTGTGTGTCTGTGTACTTGGTGTATGTGTGTGTCTTTGTTACTTGGTGTCAGTGTATGTCTGTGTTACTTGGTGTAAGTGTATGTCTTTGTTACTGGGTGTCAGTGTATGTCGTTGTTACTTGGTGGAAGTGTATGTCTGTGTTACTTGGTGTAATTGTATGTCTTTGTTACTGGGTGTCAGTGTATGTATTTGTTACTTGGTGTCAGTGTATGTCTGTGTTCCTTGGTGTCAGTGTATGTCTGTGTTACTTGGTGTAAGTGTATGTCTGTGTTACTTGGTGTCAGTGTATGTCTTTGTTACTTGGTGTCAGTGTATGTCTCTGTTACTTGGTGTAAGTGTGTGTCTGTGTTACTGGGTATCAGTGTATGTCTTTGTTACTTGGTGTCATTGTCTGTCTTTGTTACTTGGTGAAAGTGTGTGTCTGTGTTACGTGGTGTAAGTGCGTGTCTGTGTTACTGGGTATCAGTGTATGTCTTTGTTACTTGGTGTCAGTATATGTATTTGTTACTTGGTGTCAGTGTATGTCTGTGTTCCTTGGTGTCAGTGTATGTCTGTGTTACTTGGTGTAAGTGTATGTCTTTGTTACTTGGTGTAAGTGTATGTCTTTGTTACTTGGTGTCAGTGTATATCTTTGTTACTTGGTGTAAGTGTATGTCTTTGTTACTTGGTGTCAGTGTCTGTCTTTGTTACTTGGTTTAAGTGTATGTCTTTGTTACTTAGTATCAGTGAATGTCTTTGATACTTGGTGTTAGTGTGTGTCTGTTTTACTGGGTATCAGTGTATGTCTTTGTTACTTGTTGTCAGTCTATGTATTTGTCACTTGGTGTCAGTGTATATCTGTGTTCCTTGGTGTCAGTGTATGTCTGTGTACTTGGTGTAAGTGTGTGTCTTTGTTACTTGGTGTCAGTGTGTGTCTTTGTTACTTGGTGTCAGTGTATGTCTGTGTTACTTGGTGTAAGTGTATGTCTTTGTTACTGGGTGTCAGTGTATGTCTTTGTTACTTGGTGGAAGTGTATGTCTGTGTTACTTGGTGTAAGTGTATGTCTCTGTACTGGGTGTCAGTGTATGTATTTGTTTTTTGATGTCAGTGTATGTCTCTGTTACTTGGTGTAAGTGTGTGTCTGTGTTACTGGGTATCAGTGTATGTCTTTGTTACTTGGTGTCATTGTCTGTCTTTGTTACTTGGTGAAAGTGTGTGTCTGTGTTACTTGGTGTAAGTGCGTGTCTGTGTTACTGGGCATCAGTGTATGTCTTTGTTACTTGGTGTCAGTATATGTATTTGTTACTTGGTGTCAGTGTATGTCTGTGTTACTTGGTGTAAGTGTATGTCTTTGTTACTTGGTGTCAGTGTCTGTCTTTGTTACTTGGTTTAAGTGTATGTATTTGTTACTTGGTATCAGTGTATGTCTTTGTTACTTGTTGTCAGTCTATGTATTTGCCACTTGGTGTCAGTGTATGTCTGTGTTCCTTGGTGTCAGTGTATGTCTGTGTTATTGGGTATCAGTGTATGTCTTTTTAACTTGGTGTCAGTGTATGTCTTTTTTAATTGGTGTATGTGTATGTCTTTGTTACTTGGTGTCAGTGTATGTCTTTGTTACATGGTGTAAGTTTGTGTCTGTGTTACTGGGTATCAGTGTATGTCTTTGTTAATTGGTGTCAGTGTATGTCTGTGTTACTTGGTGTAAGTGTGTGTCTGTGTTACTGGGTATCAGTGTATGTCTGTGTTACTTGGTGTATGTGTATGTCTTTGTTACTTGGTGTCAGCGTATGTCTTTGTTACTTGGTGTAAGTGTATGTCTTTGTTACTGGGTAACAGTGTCTGTCTTTGTTTCTTGGTGTCTGCGTATGTCTTTGTTACTTGGTGTAAGTGTGTGTCTTTGTTACTTGGTGTCAGTGTGAGTCTTTGTTACTGGGCGTCAGTGTTTGACTTTGTTACTGGGTGTCAGTATATGTCTTTGTGTCTTGGTGTTAGTGTGTGTCTGTGTTACTGGGTATCACTGACTGTCTTTGTTACTTGGTGTAAGTGCGTGTCTGTGTTACTGGGTATCAGTGTATGTCTTTGTTACTTGGTGTCAGTGTATGTCTTTGTTACTTGGTGTAAGTGTATGTCTTTGTTACTTGGTGTCAGTGTATGTATGTGTTACTTGGTGTACGTGTATGTCTTTGTTACTTGGTGTCTGTGTATGTCTTTGCTACCTTGTGTAACTGTATGTCTTTGTTACTTGGTGTCAGTGTATGTCTTTGTTACTTGGTGCAAGTGTATGTCTGTGTTATTGGGTATCAGTGTCTGTCTTTGTTACTTGGTGTCTGTGTATGTCTTTGTTACTTGGTGTAAGTGTATGTCTTTGTTACTTGGTGTCAGTGTATGTCTTTGTTACTTGGTGTAAGTGTATGTCTTTGTTACTTGGTGTCAGTGTATGTCTTTGTTACTTGGTGTCAGTGTGTGCCTGTGTTGCTGGGTATCAGTGCATGTCTTTGTTACTTGGTGTAAGTGTGTGTCTGTTTTACTGGGTGTCAGTGTCTGTCTTTGTTACTTGGTGTCTGTGTATGTCTTTGTTACTTGGTGTAAGTGTGTGTCTTTGTTACTTGGTGTCTGTGTTTGTCTTTGTTACTGGGTGTCAGTGCTTGTCTTTGTTACTGGGTGTCAGTGTATGTCTTTGTGACTTGGTGTTAGTGTGTGTCTGTGTTACTGGGTATCAGTGTATGTCTTTATTACTTGGTGTCAGTGTATGTCTGTGTACTTGGTGTATGTGTGTGTCTTTGTTACTTGGTGTCAGTGTATGTCTGTGTTACTTGGTGTAAGTGTATGTCTTTGTTACTGGGTGTCAGTGTATGTCTTTGTTACTTGGTGTAAGTGCATGTCTTTGTTACTTGTTGTAAGTGTATGTCTTTGTTACTTGGTGTCACTGGATGTCTCTGTTACTTGGTGTAAGTGTGTGTCTGTGTTACTGGGTATCAGTGTATGTCTTTGTAACTTGGTGTCATTGTCTGTCTTTGTTACTTGGTGAAAGTGTGTGTCTGTGTTACTTGTTGTAAGTGTGTGTCTGTGTTGCTGGGTATCAGTGTATGTCTTGGTTACTTGGTGTCAGTGTATGTATTTGTTACTTGGTGTCATTGTCTGTCATTGTTACTTGGTGAAAGTGTGTGTCTGTGTTACTTGTTGTAAGTGTGTGTCTGTGTAACTGGGTATCAGTGTATGTCTTTGTTACTTGGTGTCAGTGTATGTTTTTTTTAATTGGTGTAAGTGCATGTCTTTGTTACTTGGTGTCAGTGTATGTCTTTGTTACTTGGTGTAAGTGTGTGTCTGTGTTAGTGGGTATCAGTGTGTGTCTTTGTTAATTGGTGTCAGTGTATGTCTTTGTTACTTGGTGTAAGTGTATGTCTTTGTTACTTTGTGTCAGTGTATGTCTTTGTTACTTTGTGTCAGTGTATGTCTTTGTTACTTGGTGTAAGTGTATGTCTTTTTTACTTGTTGTCAGTGTATGTCTTTGTTACTTGGTTTAAGTGTATGTCTTTGCTACTTGGTATCAGTGTATGTCTTTGATACTTGGTGTAAGTGTGTGTCTGTTTTACTGGGTATCAGTGTATGTCTTTGTTACTTGGTGTCAGTGTATGTATTTGTCACTTGGTGTCAGTGTATGTCTGTGTTCCTTGGTGTCACTGTATGTCTGTGTTACTGGGTATCAGTGTATGTCTTTGTTATTTGGTGTCAGTGTATGTCTGTGTACTTGGTGTAAGTGTATGTCTTTGTTACTGGGTGTCAGTGTATGTCTTTGTTACTTGGTGGAAGTGTATGTCTGTGTTACTTGGTGTAATTGTATGTCTTTGTTACTGGGTGTCAGTGTATGTATTTGTTACTTGGTGTCAGTGTATGTCTGTGTTCCTTGGTGTCAGTGTATGTCTGTGTTACTTGGTGTAAGTGTATGTCTGTGTTACTTGGTGTCAGTGTATGTCTTTGTTACTTGGTGTCAGTGTATGTCTCTGTTACTTGGTGTAAGTGTGTGTCTGTGTTACTGGGTATCAGTGTATGTCTTTGTTACTTGGTGTCATTGTCTGTCTTTGTTACTTGGTGAAAGTGTGTGTCTGTGTTACGTGGTGTAAGTGCGTGTCTGTGTTACTGGGTATCAGTGTATGTCTTTGTTACTTGGTGTCAGTATATGTATTTGTTACTTGGTGTCAGTGTATGTCTGTGTTCCTTGGTGTCAGTGTATGTCTGTGTTACTTGGTGTAAGTGTATGTCTTTGTTACTTGGTGTAAGTGTATGTCTTTGTTACTTGGTGTCAGTGTATATCTTTGTTACTTGGTGTAAGTGTATGTCTTTGTTACTTGGTGTCAGTGTCTGTCTTTGTTACTTGGTTTAAGTGTATGTCTTTGTTACTTAGTATCAGTGAATGTCTTTGATACTTGGTGTTAGTGTGTGTCTGTTTTACTGGGTATCAGTGTATGTCTTTGTTACTTGTTGTCAGTCTATGTATTTGTCACTTGGTGTCAGTGTATATCTGTGTTCCTTGGTGTCAGTGTATGTCTGTGTACTTGGTGTAAGTGTGTGTCTTTGTTACTTGGTGTCAGTGTGTGTCTTTGTTACTTGGTGTCAGTGTATGTCTGTGTTACTTGGTGTAAGTGTATGTCTTTGTTACTGGGTGTTAGTGTATGTCTTTGTTACTTGGTGGAAGTGTATGTCTGTGTTACTTGGTGTAAGTGTATGTCTCTGTACTGGGTGTCAGTGTATGTATTTGTTTTTTGATGTCAGTGTATGTCTCTGTTACTTGGTGTAAGTGTGTGTCTGTGTTACTGGGTATCAGTGTATGTCTTTGTTACTTGGTGTCATTGTCTGTCTTTGTTACTTGGTGAAAGTGTGTGTCTGTGTTACTTGGTGTAAGTGCGTGTCTGTGTTACTGGGCATCAGTGTATGTCTTTGTTACTTGGTGTCAGTATATGTATTTGTTACTTGGTGGCAGTGTATGTCTGTGTTACTTGGTGTAAGTGTATGTCTTTGTTACTTGGTGTCAGTGTCTGTCTTTGTTACTTGGTTTAAGTGTATGTATTTGTTACTTGGTATCAGTGTATGTCTTTGTTACTTGTTGTCAGTCTATGTATTTGCCACTTGGTGTCAGTGTATGTCTGTGTTCCTTGGTGTCAGTGTATGTCTGTGTTATTGGGTATCAGTGTATGTCTTTTTAACTTGGTGTCAGTGTATGTCTTTTTTAATTGGTGTATGTGTATGTCTTTGTTACTTGGTGTCAGTGTATGTCTTTGTTACATGGTGTAAGTTTGTGTCTGTGTTACTGGGTATCAGTGTATGTCTTTGTTAATTGGTGTCAGTGTATGTCTGTGTTACTTGGTGTAAGTGTGTGTCTGTGTTACTGGGTATCAGTGTATGTCTGTGTTACTTGGTGTATGTGTATGTCTTTGTTACTTGGTGTCAGCGTATGTCTTTGTTACTTGGTGTAAGTGTATGTCTTTGTTACTGGGTAACAGTGTCTGTCTTTGTTTCTTGGTGTCTGCGTATGTCTTTGTTACTTGGTGTAAGTGTGTGTCTTTGTTACTTGGTGTCAGTGTGAGTCTTTGTTACTGGGCGTCAGTGTTTGACTTTGTTACTGGGTGTCAGTATATGTCTTTGTGTCTTGGTGTTAGTGTGTGTCTGTGTTACTGGGTATCACTGACTGTCTTTGTTACTTGGTGTAAGTGCGTGTCTGTGTTACTGGGTATCAGTGTATGTCTTTGTTACTTGGTGTCAGTGTATGTCTTTGTTACTTGGTGTAAGTGTATGTCTTTGTTACTTGGTGTCAGTGTATGTATGTGTTACTTGGTGTACGTGTATGTCTTTGTTACTTGGTGTCTGTGTATGTCTTTGCTACCTTGTGTAAGTGTATGTCTTTGTTACTTGGTGTCAGTGTATGTCTTTGTTACTTGGTGCAAGTGTATGTCTGTGTTATTGGGTATCAGTGTCTGTCTTTGTTACTTGGTGTCTGTGTATGTCTTTGTTACTTGGTGTAAGTGTATGTCTTTGTTACTTGGTGTCAGTGTATGTCTTTGTTACTTGGTGTAAGTGTATGTCTTTGTTACTTGGTGTCAGTGTATGTCTTTGTTACTTGGTGTCAGTGTGTGCCTGTGTTGCTGGGTATCAGTGCATGTCTTTGTTACTTGGTGTAAGTGTGTGTCTGTTTTACTGGGTGTCAGTGTCTGTCTTTGTTACTTGGTGTCTGTGTATGTCTTTGTTACTTGGTGTAAGTGTGTGTCTTTGTTACTTGGTGTCTGTGTTTGTCTTTGTTACTGGGTGTCAGTGCTTGTCTTTGTTACTGGGTGTCAGTGTATGTCTTTGTGACTTGGTGTTAGTGTGTGTCTGTGTTACTGGGTATCAGTGTATGTCTTTATTACTTGGTGTCAGTGTATGTCTGTGTACTTGGTGTATGTGTGTGTCTTTGTTACTTGGTGTCAGTGTATGTCTGTGTTACTTGGTGTAAGTGTATGTCTTTGTTACTGGGTGTCAGTGTATGTCTTTGTTACTTGGTGTAAGTGCATGTCTTTGTTACTTGTTGTAAGTGTATGTCTTTGTTACTTGGTGTCACTGGATGTCTCTGTTACTTGGTGTAAGTGTGTGTCTGTGTTACTGGGTATCAGTGTATGTCTTTGTAACTTGGTGTCATTGTCTGTCTTTGTTACTTGGTGAAAGTGTGTGTCTGTGTTACTTGTTGTAAGTGTGTGTCTGTGTTGCTGGGTATCAGTGTATGTCTTGGTTACTTGGTGTCAGTGTATGTATTTGTTACTTGGTGTCATTGTCTGTCATTGTTACTTGGTGAAAGTGTGTGTCTGTGTTACTTGTTGTAAGTGTGTGTCTGTGTAACTGGGTATCAGTGTATGTCTTTGTTACTTGGTGTCAGTGTATGTTTTTTTTAATTGG
This sequence comes from Heterodontus francisci, assembly GCF_036365525.1. NCBI lineage: Eukaryota > Metazoa > Chordata > Chondrichthyes > Heterodontiformes > Heterodontidae > Heterodontus > Heterodontus francisci. The sequence continues at coordinate 4,591,039 of NW_027141175.1, forward strand.
TGTAAGTGCATGTCTTTGTTACTTGGTGTCAGTGTATGTCTTTGTTACTTGGTGTAAGTGTGTGTCTGTGTTAGTGGGTATCAGTGTGTGTCTTTGTTAATTGGTGTCAGTGTATGTCTTTGTTACTTGGTGTAAGTGTATGTCTTTGTTACTTTGTGTCAGTGTATGTCTTTGTTACTTTGTGTCAGTGTATGTCTTTGTTACTTGGTGTAAGTGTATGTCTTTTTTACTTGGTGTCAGTGTATGTCTTTGTTACTTGGTTTAAGTGTAAGTCTTTGCTACTTGGTATCAGTGTATGTCTTTGATACTTGGTGTAAGTGTGTGTCTGTTTTACTGGGTATCAGTGTATGTCTTTGTTACTTGGTGTCAGTGTATGTATTTGTCACTTGGTGTCAGTGTATGTCTGTGTTCCTTGGTGTCACTGTATGTCTGTGTTACTGGGTATCAGTGTATGTCTTTGTTATTTGGTGTCAGTGTATGTCTGTGTACTTGGTGTAAGTGTATGTCTTTGTTACTGGGTGTCAGTGTATGTCTTTGTTACTTGGTGGAAGTGTATGTCTGTGTTACTTGGTGTAAGTGTATGTCTTTGTACTGGGTGTCAGTGTATGTATTTGTTACTTGGTGTCAGTGTATGTCTGTGTTCCTTGGTGTCAGTGTATGTCTGTGTTACTTGGTGTAAGTGTATGTCTTTGTTACTTGGTGTCAGTGTATGTCTTTGTTACTTGGTGTCAGTGTATGTCTCTGTTACTTGGTGTAAGTGTGTGTCTGTGTTACTGGGTATCAGTGTATGTCTTTGTTACTTGGTGTCATTGTCTGTCTTTGTTACTTGGTGAAAGTGTGTGTCTGTGTTACTTGGTGTAAGTGCGTGTCTGTATTACTGGGTATCAGTGTATGTCTTTGTTACTTGGTGTCAGTATATGTATTTGTTACTTGGTTTCAGTGTATGTCTGTGTTCCTTGGTGTCAGTGTATGTCTGTGTTACTTGGTGTAAGTGTATGTCTTTGTTACTTGGTGTAAGTGTATGTCTTTGTTACTTGGTGTCAGTGTCTGTCTTTGTTACTTGGTTTAAGTGTATGTCTTTGTTACTTGGTATCAGTGTATGTCTTTGTTACTTGTTGTCAGTCTATGTATTTGTCACTTGGTGTCAGTGTATGTCTGTGTTCCTTGGTGTCAGTGTATGTCTGTGTTATTGGGTATCAGTGTATTTTTTTGTTACTTGGTGTCAGTGTATGTCTTTTTTAATTGGTGTATGTGTATGTCTTTGTTACTTGGTGTCAGTGTATGTCTTTGTTACATGGTGTTAGTTTGTGTCTGTGTTACTGGGTATCAGTGTATGTCTTTGTTAGTTGGTGTCAGTGTATGTCTGTGTTACTTGGTGTAAGTGTGTGTCTGTGTGACTGGGTATCAGTGTATGTCTGTGTTACTTGGTGTAAGTGTATGTCTTTGTTACTTGGTGTCAGCGTATGTCTTTGTTACTTGGTGTAAGTGTATGTCTTTGTTACTGGGTAACAGTGTCTGTCTTTGTTTCTTGGTGTCTGCGTATGTCTTTGTTACTTGGTGTAAGTGTGTGTCTTTGTTACTTGGTGTCAGTGTGAGTCTTTGTTACTGGGCGTCAGTGTTTGACTTTGTTACTGGGTGTCAGTATATGTCTTTGTGTCTTGGTGTTAGTGTGTGTCTGTGTTACTGGGTATCACTGTCTGTCTTTGTTACTTGGTGTAAGTGTGTGTCTGTGTTACTGGGTATCAGTGTATGTCTTTGTTACTTGGTGTCAGTGTATGTCTTTGTTACTTGGTGTAAGTGTATGTCTTTGTTACTTGGTGTCAGTGTATGTATGTGTGACTTGGTGTACGTGTATGTCTTTGCTACCTTGTGTAAGTGTATGTCTTTGTTACTTGGTGTCAGTGTATGTCTTTGTTACTTGGTGCAAGTGTATGTCTGTGTTATTTTGTATCAGTGTCAGTCTTTGTTACTTGGTGTCTGTGTATGTCTTTGTTACTTGGTGTAAGTGTATGTCTTTGTTACTTGGTGTCAGTGTATGTCAGTGTTACTTGGTGTAAGTGTATGTCTTTGTTACTTGTTGTCAGTGTATGTCTTTGTTACTTGGTGTAAGTGTATGTCTTTGTTACTTGGTGTCAGTGTATGTCTTTGTTACTTGGTGTCAGTGTGTGCCTGTGTTGCTGGGTATCAGTGCATGTCTTTGTTACTTGGTGTAAGTGTGTGTCTGTTTTACTGGGTATCAGTGTCTGTCTTTGTTACTTGGTGTCTGTGTATGTCTTTGTTACTTGGTGTAAGTGTGTGTCTTTGTTACTTGGTGTCTGTGTTTGTCTTTGTTAATGGGTGTCAGTGCTTGTCTTTGTTACTGGGTGTCAGTGTATGTCTTTGTGACTTGGTGTTAGTGTGTGTCTGTGTTACTGGGTATCAGTGTATGTCTTTATTACTTGGTGTCAGTGTATGTCTGTGTACTTGGTGTATGTGTGTGTCTTTGTTACTTGGTGTCAGTGTATGTCTGTGTTACTTGGTGTAAGTGTATGTCTTTGTTACTGGGTGTCAGTGTATGTCTTTGTTACTTGGTGTAAGTGCATGTCTTTGTTACTTGTTGTAAGTGTAAGTCTTTGTTACTTGGTGTCACTGGATGTCTCTGTTACTTGGTGTAAGTGTGTGTCTGTGTTACTGGGTATCAGTGTATGTCTTTGTAACTTGGTGTCATTGTCTGTCTTTGTTACTTGGTGAAAGTGTGTGTCTGTGTTACTTGTTGTAAGTGTGTGTCTGTGTTGCTGGGTATCAGTGTATGTCTTGGTTACTTGGTGTCAGTGTATGTATTTGTTACTTGGTGTCATTGTCTGTCATTGTTACTTGGTGAAAGTGTGTGTCTGTGTTACTTGTTGTAAGTGTGTGTCTGTGTAACTGGGTATCAGTGTATGTCTTTGTTACTTGGTGTCAGTGTATGTTTTTTTTAATTGGTGTAAGTGCATGTCTTTGTTACTTGGTGTCAGTGTATGTCTTTGTTACTTGGTGTAAGTGTGTGTCTGTGTTAGTGGGTATCAGTGTGTGTCTTTGTTAATTGGTGTCAGTGTATGTCTTTGTTACTTGGTGTAAGTGTATGTCTTTGTTACTTTGTGTCAGTGTATGTCTTTGTTACTTTGTGTCAGTGTATGTCTTTGTTACTTGGTGTAAGTGTATGTCTTTTTTACTTGGTGTCAGTGTATGTCTTTGTTACTTGGTTTAAGTGTAAGTCTTTGCTACTTGGTATCAGTGTATGTCTTTGATACTTGGTGTAAGTGTGTGTCTGTTTTACTGGGTATCAGTGTATGTCTTTGTTACTTGGTGTCAGTGTATGTATTTGTCACTTGGTGTCAGTGTATGTCTGTGTTCCTTGGTGTCACTGTATGTCTGTGTTACTGGGTATCAGTGTATGTCTTTGTTATTTGGTGTCAGTGTATGTCTGTGTACTTGGTGTAAGTGTATGTCTTTGTTACTGGGTGTCAGTGTATGTCTTTGTTACTTGGTGGAAGTGTATGTCTGTGTTACTTGGTGTAAGTGTATGTCTTTGTACTGGGTGTCAGTGTATGTATTTGTTACTTGGTGTCAGTGTATGTCTGTGTTCCTTGGTGTCAGTGTATGTCTGTGTTACTTGGTGTAAGTGTATGTCTTTGTTACTTGGTGTCAGTGTATGTCTTTGTTACTTGGTGTCAGTGTATGTCTCTGTTACTTGGTGTAAGTGTGTGTCTGTGTTACTGGGTATCAGTGTATGTCTTTGTTACTTGGTGTCATTGTCTGTCTTTGTTACTTGGTGAAAGTGTGTGTCTGTGTTACTTGGTGTAAGTGCGTGTCTGTATTACTGGGTATCAGTGTATGTCTTTGTTACTTGGTGTCAGTATATGTATTTGTTACTTGGTTTCAGTGTATGTCTGTGTTCCTTGGTGTCAGTGTATGTCTGTGTTACTTGGTGTAAGTGTATGTCTTTGTTAATTGGTGTAAGTGTATGTCTTTGTTACTTGGTGTCAGTGTCTGTCTTTGTTACTTGGTTTAAGTGTATGTCTTTGTTACTTGGTATCAGTGTATGTCTTTGTTACTTGTTGTCAGTCTATGTATTTGTCACTTGGTGTCAGTGTATGTCTGTGTTCCTTGGTGTCAGTGTATGTCTGTGTTATTGGGTATCAGTGTATTTTTTTGTTACTTGGTGTCAGTGTATGTCTTTTTTAATTGGTGTATGTGTATGTCTTTGTTACTTGGTGTCAGTGTATGTCTTTGTTACATGGTGTTAGTTTGTGTCTGTGTTACTGGGTATCAGTGTATGTCTTTGTTAATTGGTGTCAGTGTATGTCTGTGTTACTTGGTGTAAGTGTGTGTCTGTGTGACTGGGTATCAGTGTATGTCTGTGTTACTTGGTGTAAGTGTATGTCTTTGTTACTTGGTGTCAGCGTATGTCTTTGTTACTTGGTGTAAGTGTATGTCTTTGTTACTGGGTAACAGTGTCTGTCTTTGTTTCTTGGTGTCTGCGTATGTCTTTGTTACTTGGTGTAAGTGTGTGTCTTTGTTACTTGGTGTCAGTGTGAGTCTTTGTTACTGGGCGTCAGTGTTTGACTTTGTTACTGGGTGTCAGTATATGTCTTTGTGTCTTGGTGTTAGTGTGTGTCTGTGTTACTGGGTATCACTGTCTGTCTTTGTTACTTGGTGTAAGTGTGTGTCTGTGTTACTGGGTATCAGTGTATGTCTTTGTTACTTGGTGTCAGTGTATGTCTTTGTTACTTGGTGTAAGTGTATGTCTTTGTTACTTGGTGTCAGTGTATGTATGTGTGACTTGGTGTACGTGTATGTCTTTGCTACCTTGTGTAAGTGTATGTCTTTGTTACTTGGTGTCAGTGTATGTCTTTGTTACTTGGTGCAAGTGTATGTCTGTGTTATTTTGTATCAGTGTCAGTCTTTGTTACTTGGTGTCTGTGTATGTCTTTGTTACTTGGTGTAAGTGTATGTCTTTGTTACTTGGTGTCAGTGTATGTCAGTGTTACTTGGTGTAAGTGTATGTCTTTGTTACTTGTTGTCAGTGTATGTCTTTGTTACTTGGTGTAAGTGTATGTCTTTGTTACTTGGTGTCAGTGTATGTCTTTGTTACTTGGTGTCAGTGTGTGCCTGTGTTGCTGGGTATCAGTGCATGTCTTTGTTACTTGGTGTAAGTGTGTGTCTGTTTTACTGGGTATCAGTGTCTGTCTTTGTTACTTGGTGTCTGTGTATGTCTTTGTTACTTGGTGTAAGTGTGTGTCTTTGTTACTTGGTGTCTGTGTTTGTCTTTGTTAATGGGTGTCAGTGCTTGTCTTTGTTACTGGGTGTCAGTGTATGTCTTTGTGACTTGGTGTTAGTGTGTGTCTGTGTTACTGGGTATCAGTGTATGTCTTTATTACTTGGTGTCAGTGTATGTCTGTGTACTTGGTGTATGTGTGTGTCTTTGTTACTTGGTGTCAGTGTATGTCTGTGTTACTTGGTGTAAGTGTATGTCTTTGTTACTGGGTGTCAGTGTATGTCTTTGTTACTTGGTGTAAGTGCATGTCTTTGTTACTTGTTGTAAGTGTATGACTTTGTTACTTGGTGTCAGTGGATGTCTCTGTTACTTGGTGTACGTGTGTGTCTGTGTTACTGGGTATCAGTGTATGTCTTTGTTACTTGGTGTCATTGTCTGTCTTTGTTACTTGGTGAAAGTGTGTGTCTGTGTTACTTGTTGTAAGTGTGTGTCTGTGTTACTGGGTATCAGTGTATGTCTTGGTTACTTGGTGTCAGTGTATGTATTTGTTACTTGGTGTCATTGTCTGTCTTTGTTACTTGGTGAAAGTGTGTGTCTGTGTTACTTGTTGTAAGCGTGTGTCTGTGTAACTGGGTATCAGTGTATGTCTTTGTTACTTGGTGTCAGTGTATGTTTTTTTTAATTGGTGTAAGTGCATGTCTTTGTTACTTGGTGTCAGTGTATGTCTTTGTTACTTGGTGTAAGTGTGTGTCTGTGTTAGTGGGTATCAGTGTGTGTCTTTGTTAATTGGTGTCAGTGTATGTCTTTGTTACTTGGTGTAAGTGTATGTCTTTGTTACTTGGTGTCAGTGTATGTCTTTGTTACTTGGTGTAAGTGTATGTCTTTTTTACTTGGTGTCAGTGTATGTCTTTGTTACTTGGTTTAAGTGTATGTCTTTGCTACTTGGTATCAGTATATGTCTTTGATACTTGGTGTAAGTGTGTGTCTGTTTTACTGGGTATCAGTGTATGTCTTTGTTACTTGGTGTCAGTGTATGTATTTGTCACTTGGTGTCAGTGTATGTCTGTGTTATTGGGTATCAGTGTATGTCTTTGTTACTTGGTGTCAGTGTATGTCTTTTTTAACTGGTGTAAGTGTATGTCTTTGTTACTTGGTGTCAGTGTATGTCTTTGTTACTTGGTGTAAGTGTATGTCTGTGTTACTTGGTATCAGTGTCTGTCTTTGCTACTTGGTGTAAGTGTGTCTCTGTGTTACTGGGTATCAGTGTACGTCTTTGTTACTTGATGTCTGTGCGTGTCTGTGTTACTTGGAGTAAGTGTGTGTCTGTGTAACTGGGTATCAGTGTATGTCTTTGTTACTTGGTGTAAGTGTGTGTCTGTGTTATTGGGTATCAGTGTATGTCTTTGTTACTTGGTGTCAGTGTATGTCTTTTTTAATTGGTGTAAGTGTGTGTCTTTGTTACTTGGTGTCAGTGTATGTCTTTGTTACTTGGTGTAAGTGTGTGTCTGTGTTACTTGGTATCAGTGTATGTCTTTGTTCCTGTGTGTTAGTGTATGTCCTTGTGACTTGGTGTAAGTGCGTGTCTGTGTTACTGGGTATCAGTGTATGTCTTTGTTACTTGGAGTAAGTGTTTCTCTGTGTTACTGGGTGTCAGTGTGCATCTGTGTTCCTGGGTGTCATTGTATGTCTTTGTTACTTTGTGTCAGTGTATGACTGTGTTAGTTGGTGATAGTGTGTGTCTGTGTTATTGGGTATCAGTGTATGTCTTTGTAACTTGGTGTAAGTGTATGTCTTTGTTACTGGGTAACAGTGTCTGTCTTGTTTCTTGGTGTCTGCGTATGTCTTTGTTACTTGGTGTAAGTGTGTGTCTTTGTTACTTGGTGTCAGTGTGAGCCTCTGTTACTGGGTGTCAGTGTTTGTCTTTGTTACTGGGTGTCAGTGTATGTCTTTGTGACTTGTTGTTAGTGTGTGTCTGTGTTACTGGGTATCAGTGTCTGTCTTTGCTAATTGGTGTAAGTGTGTGTCTGTGTTACTGGGTATCAGGTTATGTCTTTGTTACTTGGTGTCAGTGTATGTCTTTGTTACTTGGTGTAAGTGTATGTCTTTGCTACTTGGTGTCAGTGTATGTATGTGTTACTTGGTGTACGTGTATGTCTTTGTTACTTGGTGTCAGTGTATGTCTTTGTTACTTTGTGTAAGTGTATGTCTTTGTTACTTGGTGTAAGTGTATGTCTGTGTTATTGGGTATCAGTGTCTGCCTTTGTTACTTTGTGTCTGTGTATGTCTTTGTTACTTGGTGTAAGTGTATGTCTTTGTTACTTGGTGAAAGTGTCTGTCTGTGTTACTTGTTGTAAGTGTGTGTCTGTGTTACTGGGTATCAGTGTATGTCTTGGTTACTTGGTGTCAGTGTATGTATTTGTTACTTGGTGTCATTGTCTGTCTTTGTTACTTGGTGAAAGTGTGTGTCTGTGTTACTTGTTGTAAGTGTGTGTCTGTGTAACTGGGTATCAGTGTATGTCTTTGTTACTTGGTGTCAGTGTATGTTTTTTTTAATTGGTGTAAGTGCATGTCTTTGTTACTTGGTGTCAGTGTATGTCTTTGTTACTTGGTGTAAGTGTGTGTCTGTGTTAGTGGGTATCAGTGTGTGTCTTTGTTAATTGGTGTCAGTGTATGTCTTTGTTACTTGGTGTAAGTGTATGTCTTTGTTACTTGGTGTCAGTGTATGTCTTTGTTACTTGGTGTAAGTGTATGTCTTTTTTACTTGGTGTCAGTGTATGTCTTTGTTACTTGGTTTAAGTGTATGTCTTTGCTACTTGGCATCAGTGTATGTCTTTGATACTTGGTGTAAGTGTGTGTCTGTTTTACTGGGTATCAGTGTATGTCTTTGTTACTTGGTGTCAGTGTATGTATTTGTCACTTGGTGTCAGTGTATGTCTGTGTTATTGGGTATCAGTGTATGTCTTTGTTACTTGGTGTCAGTGTATGTCTTTTTTAACTGGTGTAAGTGTATGTCTTTGTTACTTGGTGTCAGTGTATGTCTTTGTTACTTGCTGTAAGTGTGTGTCTGTGTTACTGGGTATCAGTGTATGTCTGTGTTACTTGGTGTAAGTGAATGTCTTTGTTACTTGGTGTCAGTGTATGTCTTTGTTACTTGGTGCAAGTGTATGTCTGTGTTACTTGGTATCAGTGTCTGTCTTTGCTACTTGGTGTAAGTGTGTCTCTGTGTTACTGGGTATCAGTGTACGTCTTTGTTACTTGATGTCTGTGCGTGTCTGTGTTACTTGGAGTAAGTGTGTGTCTGTGTAACTGGGTATCAGTGTATGTCTTTGTTACTTGGTGTAAGTGTGTGTCTGTGTTATTGGGTATCAGTGTATGTCTTTGTTACTTGGTGTCAGTGTATGTCTTTTTTAATTGGTGTAAGTGTGTGTCTTTGTTACTTGGTGTCAGTGTATGTCTTTGTTACTTGGTGTAAGTGTGTGTCTGTGTTACTGGGTATCAGTGTATGTCTTTGTTCCTGTGTGTCAGTGTATGTCCTTGTGACTTGGTGTAAGTGCGTGTCTGTGTTACTGGGTATCAGTGTATGTCTTTGTTACTTGGAGTAAGTGTTTCTCTGTGTTACTGGGTGTCAGTGTGTATCTGTGTTCCTGGGTGTCATTGTATGTCTTTGTTACTTTGTGTCAGTGTATGACTGTGTTATTTGGTGTTAGTGTGTGTCTGTGTTATTGGGTATCAGTGTATGTCTTTGTTACTGGGTGTAAGTGTGTGTCTGTGTTACTGGGTATCAGTGTATGTCTTTGTTACTTGGTGTAAGTGTATGTCTTTGTTACTGGGTAACAGTGTCTGTCTTGTTTCTTGGTGTCTGCGTATGTCTTTGTTACTTGGTGTAAGTGTGTGTCTTTGTTACTTGGTGTCAGTGTGAGCCTCTGTTACTGGGTGTCAGTGTTTGTCTTTGTTACTGGGTGTCAGAGTATGTCTTTGTGACTTGGTGTTAGTGTGTGTCTGTGTTACTGGGTATCAGTGTCTGTCTTTGTTAATTGGTGTAAGTGTGTGTCTGTGTTACTGGGTATCAGTGTATGTCTTTGTTACTTGGTGTCAGTGTATGTCTTTGTTACTTGGTGTAAGTGTATGTCTTTGTTACTTGGTGTCAGTGTATGTCAGTGTTAATTGGTGTAAGTGTATGTCTTTGTTACTTGTTGTCAGTGTATGTCTTTGTTACTTGGTGTAAGTGTATGTCTTTGTTACTTGGTGTCAGTGTATGTCTTTGTTACTTGGTGTCAGTGTGTGCCTGTGTTGCTGGGTATCAGTGTATGTCTTTGTTACTTGGTGTAAGTGTGTGTCTGTGTTACTGGGTATCAGTGTCTGTCTTTGTTACTTGGTGTCTGTGTATGTCTTTGTTACTTGGTGTAAGTGTGTGTCTTTGTTACTTGGTGTCTGTGTGTGTCTTTGTTACTTGGTGTCAGTGTTTGTCTTTGTTACTGGGTGTCAGTGTATGTCTTTGTGACTTGGTTTTAGTGTGTGTCTGTGTTACTGGGTATCAGTGTCTGTCTTTGTTACTTGGTGTAAGTGCATGTCTTTGTTACTTGGTGTAAGTGTGTGTCTGTGTTACTGGGTATCAGTGTCTGTCTTTGTTACTTGGTGTAAGTGCATGTCTTTGTTACTTGGTGTCAGTGTATGTCTTTGTTACTTGGTGTAAAAGTATGTCTTTGTAACTTGGTGTAAGAGTATGTCTTTGTAACTTGGTGTCAGTGTATGTATGTGTTACTTGGTGTAAGTTTATGTCTTTGTTACTTGGTGTCAGTGTATGTCTTTGTTACTTGGTGGAAGTGTCTGTCTTTGTTACTTGGTGGAAGTGTATGTCTTTGTTACTTGGTGTAAGAGCATGTCTTTGTTACTTGGTGTAAGTGTGTGTCTGTGTTACTGGTTATCAGTGTATGTCTTTGTTACTTGGTGCCAGTGTATGTCTTTGTTACTTGGTGTAAGAGTATGTCTTTGTAACTTGGTGTCAGTGTATGTATGTGTTACTTGGTGTAAGTGTATGTCTTTGTTACTTGGTGTCAGTGTATGTCTTTGTTACTTGGTGGAAGTGTATGTCTTTGTTACTTGGTGGAAGTGTATGTCTTTGTTACTTGGTGTAAGTGCATGTCTTTGTTACTTGGTGTAAGTGTTTGTCTGTGTTACTCGTTATCAGTGTATGTCTTTGTTACTTGGTGCCAGTGTATGTCTTTGTTACTTGGTGTAAGAGTATGTCTTTGTCACTTGCTGTCAGTGTATGTATGTGTTACTTGGTGTAAGTGTATGTCTTTGTTACTTGGTGTCAGTGTATGTCTTTGTTACTTGGTGTAAGTGTATGTCTTTGTTACTTGGTGTCAGTGTATGCATGTGTTACTTGGTGTAAGTGTATGTCTTTGTTACTGGGTGTCAGTGTATGTCTTTGTTCCTTGGTGGAAGTGTATGTCTTTGTTACTGGGTGTCAGTGTATGTCTTTGTTACTTGGTGTAAGTGCATGTCTTTGTTACTTGGTGTCAGTGTATGTCTTTGTTACTTGGTTTAAGTGTATGTCTTTGCTACTTGGCATCAGTGTATGTCTTTGATACTTGGTGTAAGTGTGTGTCTGTTTTGCTGGGTATCAGTGGATGTCTTTGTTACTTGGTGTAAGTGTATGTCTTTGTTACTTGGTGTCAGTGTATGTATGTGTTACTTGGTGTACGTGTATGTCTTTGTTACTTGGTGTCAGTGTATGTCTTTGTTACTTTGTGTAAGTGTATGCCTTTGTGACTTGGTTTTAGTGTGTGTCTGTGTTACTGGGTATCAGTGTCTGTCTTTGTTACTTGGTGTAAGTGTGTGACTGTGTTACTGGGTATCAGTGTATGTCTTTGTTACTTGGTGTCAGTGTATGTCTGTGTTACTTGGTGTAAGTGTATGTCTTTGTTACTGGGTGTCAGTGTATGTCTTTGTTACTTGGTGGAAGTGTATGTCTTTGTTAATTGGTGTAAGTGCATGTCTTTGTTACTTGGTGTAAGTGTATGTCTTTGTTACATGGCGTCAGTGGATGTCTCTGTTACTTGGTGTAAGTGTGTGTCTGTGTTACTGGGTATCAGTGTATGTCTTTGTTACTTGGTGTCAGTGTATGTCTGTGTTCCTTGGTGTCAGTGTATGTCTGTGTTACTTGGTGTAAGTGTATGTCTGTGTTACTTGGTGTAAGTGTATGTCTTTGTTACTTGGTGTCAGTGTATGTCTCTGTTACTTGGTGTAAGTGTGTGTCTGTGTTACTGGGTATCAGTGTATGTCTTTGTTACTTAGTGTCATTGTCTGTCTTTGTTACTTGGTGAAAGTGTGTGTCTGTGTTACTTGGTGTAAGTGCGTGTCTGTGTTACTGGGTATCAGTGTATGTCTTTGTTACTTGGTGTCAGTGTATGTATTTGTTACTTGGTGTCAGTGTATGTCTTTGTTACTTGGTGTCAGTGTATGTCTTTGTTACTTGGCGTAAGTGTATGTCTTTGTTACTTGGTGTCAGTGTCTGTCTTTGTTACTTGGTTTAAGTGTATGTCTTTGCTACTTGGTATCAGTGTATGTCTTTGATACTTGGTGATAGTGTGTGTCTGTTTTACTGGGTATCAGAGTATGTCTTTGTTACTTGTTGTCAGTCTATGTATTTGTCACTTGGTGTCAGTGTATGTCTGTGTTCCTTGGTGTCAGTGTATGTCTGTGTTATTGGGTATCAGTGTATGTCTTTGTTACTTGGTGTCAGTGTATGTCTTTTTTAATTGGTGTAAGTGTATGTCTTTGTTACTTGGTGTCAGTGTATGTCTTTGTTACATGGTGTAAGTTTGTGTCTGTGTTACTGGGTATCAGTGTATGTCTTTGTTAATTGGTGTCAGTGTATGTCTGTGTTACTTGGTGTAAGTGTGTGTCTGTGTTAAAGGGTATCAGTGTATGTCTGTGTTACTTGGTGTAAGTGTATGTCTTTGTTACTTGGTGTCAGCGTATGTCTTTGTTACTTGGTGTAAGTGTATGTCTTTGTTACTGGGTGTCAGTGTCTGTCTTTGTGACTTGGTGTTAGTGTGTGTCTGTGTTACTGGGTATCAGTGTCTGTCTTTGTTACTTGGTGTAAGTGTGTGTCTGTGTTACTGGGTATCAGTGTATGTCTTTGTTACTTGGTGTCAGTGTATGTCTTTGTTACTTGGTGTAAGTGTATGTCTTTGTTACTTGGTGTCAGTGTATGTATGTGTTACCTGGTGTACGTGTATGTCTTTGTTACTTGGTGTCAGTGTATGTCTTTGTTACTTTGTGCAAGTGTATGTCTTTGTTACTTGGTGTAAGTGTATGTCTGTGTTATTGGGTATCAGTGTCTGTCTTTGTTACTTTGTGTCTGTGTATGTCTTTGTTACTTGGTGTAAGTGTATGTCTTTGTTACTTGGTGTCAGTGTATGTCAGTGTTAATTGGTGTAAGGGTATGTCTTTGTTACTTGTTGTCAGTGTGTGCCTGTGTTGCTGGGTATCAGTGTATGTCTTTGTTACTTAGTGTAAGTGTGTGTCTGTGTTACTGGGTATCAGTGTCTGTCTTTGTTACTTGGTGTCTGTGTATGTCTTCGTTACTTGGTGTAAGTGTGTGTCTTTGTTACTTGGTGTCTGATTGAGTCTTTGTTACTGGGTGTCAGTGTTTGTCTTTGTTACTGGGTGTCAGTGTATGTCTTTGTGACTTGGTTTTAGTGTGTGTCTGTGTTATTGGGTATCAGTGTCTGTCTTTGTTACTTGGTGTAAGTGTGTGTCTTTGTTACTGGGTATCAGTGTATGTCTTTGTTACTTGGTGTCAGTGTATGTCTGTGTACTTGGTGTATGTGTGTGTCTTTGTTACTTGGTGTCAGTGTATGTCTGTGTTACTTGGTGTAAGTGTATGTCTTTGTTACTGGGTGTCAGTGTATGTCTTTGTTACTTTGTGTCTGTGTATGTCTTTGTTACTTGGTGTAAGTGTATGTCTTTGTTACTTGGTGTCAGTGTATGTCAGTGTTAATTGGTGTAAGTGTATGTCTTTGTTACTTGTTGTCAGTGTATGTCTTTGTTACTTGGTGTAAGTGTATGTCTGTGTTACTTGGTGTCAGTGTATGTCTTTGTTAGTTGTTGTCAGTGTGTGCCTGTGTTGCTGGGTATCAGTGTATGTCTTTGTTACATGGTGTAAGTGTATGTCTGTGTTACTGGGTATCAGTGTCTGTCTTTGTTACTTGGTGTCTGTGTATGTCTTTGTTACTTGGTGTAAGTGTGTGTCTTTGTTACTTGGTGTCTGTGTGTCTTTGTTACTGGGTGTCAGTGTTTGTCTTTGTTACTGGGTGTCAGTGTATGTCTTTGTGACTTGGTTTTAGTGTGTGTCTGTGTTACTGGGTATCAGTGTATGTCTTTGTTACTTGGTGTAATTGTGTGTCTGTGTTACTGGGTATCAGTGTATGTCTTTGTTACTTGGTGTCAGTGTATGTCTGTGTACTTGGTGTATGTGTGTGTCTTTGTTACTTGGTGTCAGTGTATGTCTTTGTTACTTGGTGGAAGTGTATGTCTGTGTTACTTGGTGTAAGTGTATGTCTTTGTTACTTGGTGTCAGTGTATGTCTTTGTTACTTGGTGTCAGTGTATGTCTCTGTTACTTGGTGTAAGTGTGTGTCTGTGTTACTGGGTATCAGTGTATGTCTTTGTTACTTGGTGTCATTGTCTGTCTTTGTTACTTGGTGAAAGTGTGTGTCTGTGTTACTTGGTGTAAGTGCGTGTCTGTGTTACTGGGTATCAGTGTATGTCTTTGTTACTTGGTGTCAGTATATGTATTTGTTACTTGGTGTCAGTGTATGTCTGTGTTCCTTGGTGTCAGTGTATGTCTGTGTTACTTGGTGTAAGTGTATGTCTTTGTTACTTGGTGTAAGTGTCTGTCTTTGTTACTTGGTTTAAGTGTATGTCTTTGTTACTTAGTATCAGTGAATGTCTTTGATACTTGGTGTTAGTGTGTGTCTGTTTTACTGGGTATCAGTGTATGTCTTTGTTACTTGTTGTCAGTCTATGTATTTGTCACTTGGTGTCAGTGTATATCTGTGTTCCTTGGTGTCAGTGTATGTCTGTGTTACTGGGTATCAGTGTATGTCTTTGTTACTTGGTGTCAGTGTATGTCTGTGTACTTGGTGTATGTGTGTGTCTTTGTTACTTGGTGTCAGTGTATGTCTGTGTTACTTAGTGTAAGTGTGTGTCTGTGTTACTGGGTATCAGTGTCTGTCTTTGCTACTTGGTGTCTGTGTATGTCTTTGTTACTTGGTGTAAGTGTGTGTCTTTGTTACTTGGTGTCTGTGTGTGTCTTTGTTACTGGGTGTCAGTGTTTGTCTTTGTTACTGGGTGTCAGTGTATGTCTTTGTGACTTGGTTTTAGTGTGTGTCTGTGTTACTGGGTATCAGTGTCTGTCTTTGTTACTTGGTGTAAGTGTGTGACTGTGTTACTGGGTATCAGTGTATGTCTTTGTTACTTGGTGTCAGTGTATGTCTGTGTTACTTGGTGTAAGTGTATGTCTTTGTTACTGGGTGTCAGTGTATGTCTTTGTTACTTGGTGGAAGTGTATGTCTTTGTTACTTGGTGTAAGTGCATGTCTTTGTTACTTGGTGTAAGTGTATGTCTTTGTTACATGGCGTCAGTGGATGTCTCTGTTACTTGGTGTAAGTGTGTGTCTGTGTTACTGGGTATCAGTGTATGTCTTTGTTACTTGGTGTCAGTGTATGTCTGTGTTCCTTGGTGTCAGTGTATGTCTGTGTTACTTGGTGTAAGTGTATGTCTGTGTTACTTGGTGTAAGTGTATGTCTTTGTTACTTGGTGTCAGTGTATGTCTTTGTTACTTGGTGTCAGTGTATGTCTCTGTTACTTGGTGTAAGTGTGTGTCTGTGTTACTGGGTATCAGTGTATGTCTTTGTTACTTGGTGTCATTGTCTGTCTTTGTTACTTGGTGAAAGTGTGTGTCTGTGTTACTTGGTGTAAGTGCGTGTCTGTGTTACTGGGTATCAGTGTATGTCTTTGTTACTTGGTGTCAGTGTATGTATTTGTTACTTGGTGTCAGTGTATGTCTTTGTTACTTGGTGTCAGTGTATGTCTTTGTTACTTGGTGTAAGTGTATGTCTTTGTTACTTGGTGTCAGTGTCTGTCTTTGTTACTTGGTTTAAGTGTATGTCTTTGCTACTTGGTATCAGTGTATGTCTTTGATACTTGGTGTTAGTGTGTGTCTGTTTTACTGGGTATCAGTGTATGTCTTTGTTACTTGTTGTCAGTCTATGTATTTGTCACTTGGTGTCAGTGTATGTCTGTGTTCCTTGGTGTCAGTGTATGTCTGTGTTATTGGGTATCAGTGTATGTCTTTGTTACTTGGAGTCAGTGTATGTCTTTTTTAATTGGTGTAAGTGTATGTCTTTGTTACTTGGTGTCAGTGTATGTCTTTGTTACATGGTGTAAGTTTGTGTCTGTGTTACTGGGTATCAGTGTATGTCTTTGTTAATTGGTGTCAGTGTATGTCTGTGTTACTTGGTGTAAGTGTGTGTCTGTGTTAAAGGGTATCAGTGTATGTCTGTGTTACTTGGTGTAAGTGTATGTCTTTGTTACTTGGTGTCAGCGTATGTCTTTGTTACTTGGTGTAAGTGTATGTCTTTGTTACTGGGTGTCAGTGTATGTCTTTGTGACTTGGTGTTAGTGTGTGTCTGTGTTACTGGGTATCAGTGTCTGTCTTTGTTACTTGGTGTAAGTGTGTGTCTGTGTTACTGGGTATCAGTGTATGTCTTTGTTACTTGGTGTCAGTGTATGTCTTTGTTACTTGGTGTAAGTGTATGTCTTTGTTACTTGGTGTCAGTGTATGTATGTGTTACCTGGTGTACGTGTATGTCTTTGTTACTTGGTGTCAGTGTATGTCTTTGTTACTTTGTGCAAGTGTATGTCTTTGTTACTTGGTGTAAGTGTATGTCTGTGTTATTGGGTATCAGTGTCTGTCTTTGTTACTTTGTGTCTGTGTATGTCTTTGTTACTTGGTGTAAGTGTATGTCTTTGTTACTTGGTGTCAGTGTATGTCAGTGTTAATTGGTGTAAGTGTATGTCTTTGTTACTTGTTGTCAGTGTATGTATTTGTTACTTGGTGTAAGTGTATGTCTTTGTTACTTGGTGTCAGTGTATGTCTTTGTTACTTCTTGTCAGTGTGTGCCTGTGTTGCTGGGTATCAGTGTATGTCTTTGTTACTTAGTGTAAGTGTGTGTCTGTGTTACTGGGTATCAGTGTCTGTCTTTGTTACTTGGTGTCTGTGTATGTCTTCGTTACTTGGTGTAAGTGTGTGTCTTTGTTACTGGGTATCAGTGTATGTCTTTGTTACTTGGTGTAAGTGTGTGTCTGTGTTACTGGGTATCAGTGTATGTCTTTGTGACTTGGTGTTAGTGTGTGTCTGTGTTACTGGGTATCAGTGTCTGTCTTTGTTACTTGGTGTAAGTGTGTGTCTGTGTTACTGGGTATCAGTGTATGTCTTTGTTACTTGGTGTCAGTGTATGTCTTTGTTACTTGGTGTAAGTGTATGTCTTTGTTACTTGGTGTCAGTGTATGTATGTGTTACCTGGTGTACGTGTATGTCTTTGTTACTTGGTGTCAGTGTATGTCTTTGTTACTTTGTGCAAGTGTATGTCTTTGTTACTTGGTGTAAGTGTATGTCTGTGTTATTGGGTATCAGTGTCTGTCTTTGTTACTTTGTGTCTGTGTATGTCTTTGTTACTTGGTGTAAGTGTATGTCTTTGTTACTTGGTGTCAGTGTATGTCAGTGTTAATTGGTGTAAGTGTATGTCTTTGTTACTTGTTGTCAGTGTATGTATTTGTTACTTGGTGTAAGTGTATGTCTTTGTTACTTGGTGTCAGTGTATGTCTTTGTTACTTCTTGTCAGTGTGTGCCTGTGTTGCTGGGTATCAGTGTATGTCTTTGTTACTTAGTGTAAGTGTGTGTCTGTGTTACTGGGTATCAGTGTCTGTCTTTGTTACTTGGTGTCTGTGTATGTCTTCGTTACTTGGTGTAAGTGTGTGTCTTTGTTACTGGGTATCAGTGTATGTCTTTGTTACTGGGTGTCAGTGTATGTCTTTGTTACTGGGTGTCAGTGTATGTCTTTGTGACTTGGTTTTAGTGTGTGTCTGTGTTATTGGGTATCAGTGTCTGTCTTTGTTACTTGGTGTAAGTGTGTGTCTTTGTTACTGGGTATCAGTGTATGTCTTTGTTACTTGGTGTCAGTGTATGTCTGTGTACTTGGTGTATGTGTGTGTCTTTGTTACTTGGTGTCAGTGTATGTCTGTGTTACTTGGTGTAAGTGTATGTCTTTGTTACTGGGTGTCAGTGTATGTCTTTGTTACTTTGTGTCTGTGTATGTCTTTGTTACTTGGTGTAAGTGTATGTCTTTGTTACTTGGTGTCAGTGTATGTCAGTGTTAATTGGTGTAAGTGTATGTCTTTGTTACTTGTTGTCAGTGTATGTCTTTGTTACTTGGTGTAAGTGTATGTCTGTGTTACTTGGTGTCAGTGTATGTCTTTGTTAGTTCTTGTCAGTGTGTGCCTGTGTTGCTGGGTATCAGTGTATGTCTTTGTTACATGGTGTAAGTGTATGTCTGTGTTACTGGGTATCAGTGTCTGTCTTTGTTACTTGGTGTCTGTGTATGTCTTTGTTACTTGGTGTAAGTGTGTGTCTTTGTTACTTGGTGTCTGTGTGTGTCTTTGTTACTGGGTGTCAGTGTTTGTCTTTGTTACTGGGTGTCAGTGTATGTATTTGTGACTTGGTTTTAGTGTGTGTCTGTGTTACTGGGTATCAGTGTATGTCTTTGTTACTTGGTGTAAGTGTGTGTCTGTGTTACTGGGTATCAGTGTATGTCTTTGTTACTTGGTGTCAGTGTATGTCTGTGTACTTGGTGTACGTGTGTGTCTTTGTTACTTGGTGTCAGTGTATGTCTGTGTTACTTGGTGTAAGTGTATGTCTTTGTTACAGGGTGTCAGTGTATGTCTTTGTTACTTGGTGGAAGTGTATGTCTGTGTTACTTGGTGTAAGTGTATGTCTTTGTTACTGGGTGTCAGTGTATGTATTTGTTACTTGGTGTCAGTGTATGTCTGTGTTCCTTGGTGTCAGTGTATGTCTGTGTTACTTGGTGTAAGTGTATGTCTTTGTTACTTGGTGTCAGTGTATGTCTTTGTTACTTGGTGTCAGTGTATGTCTCTGTTACTTGGTGTAAGTGTGTGTCTGTGTTACAGGGTATCAGTGTATGTCTTTGTTACTTGGTGTCATTGTCTGTCTTTGTTACTTGGTGAATGTGTGTGTCTGTGTTACTTGGTGTAAGTGCGTGTCTGTGTTACTGGGTATCAGTGTATGTCTTTGTTACTTGGTGTCAGTATATGTATTTGTTACTTGGTGTCAGTGTATGTCTGTGTTCCTTGGTGTCAGTGTATGTCTGTGTTACTTGGTGTAAGTGTATGTCTTTGTTACTTGGTGTAAGTGTATGTCTTTGTTACTTGGTGTCAGTGTATGTCTTTGTTACTTGGTGTAAGTGTATGTCTTTGTTACTTGGTGTCAGTGTCTGTCTTTGTTACTTGGTTTAAGTGTATGTCTTTGTTACTTAGTATCAGTGAATGTCTTTGATACTTGGTGTTAGTGTGTGTCTGTTTTACTGGGTATCAGTGTATGTCTTTGTTACTTGTTGTCAGTCTATGTATTTGTCACTTGGTGTCAGTGTATATCTGTGTTACTTGGTGTCAGTGTATGTCTGTGTTACTGGGTATCAGTGTATGTCTTTGTTACTTGGTGTCAGTGTATGTCTGTGTACTTGGTGTATGTGTGTGTCTTTGTTACTTGGTGTCAGTGTATGTCTGTGTTACTTGGTGTAAGTGTATGTCTTTGTTACTGGGTGTCAGTGTATGTCTTTGTTACTTGGTGGAAGTGTGTGTCTGTGTTACTTGGTGTAAGTGTATGTCTTTGTACTGGGTGTCAGTGTATGTATTTGTTACTTGGTGTCAGTGTATGTCTGTGTTCCTTGGTGTCAGTGTATGTCTGTGTTACTTGGTGTAAGTGTATGTCTTTGTTACTTGGTGTCAGTGTATGTCTTTGTTACTTGGTGTCAGTGTATGTCTCTTACTTGGTGTAAGTGTGTGTCTGTGTTACTGGGTATCAGTGTATGTCTTTGTTACTTGGTGTCATTGTCTGTCTTTGTTACTTGGTGAAAGTGTGTGTCTGTGTTACTTGGTGTCAGTGCGTGTCTGTGTTACTGGGTATCAGTGTATGTCTTTGTTACTTGGTGTCAGTATATGTATTTGTTACTTGGTGTCAGTGTATGTCTTTGTTACTTGGTATCAGTGTATGTCTTTGTTACTTGTTGTCAGTCTATGTATTTGTCACTTGGTGTCAGTGTATGTCTGTGTTCCTTGGTGTCAGTGTATGTCTGTGTTATTGGGTATCAGTGTATGTCTTTGTTACTTGGTGTCAGTGTATGTCTTTTTTAATTGGTGTATGTGTATGTCTTTGTTACTTGGTGTCAGTGTATGTCTTTGTTACATGGTGTAAGTTTGTGTCTGTGTTACTGGGTATCAGTGTATGTCTTTGTTAATTGGTGTCAGTGTATGTCTGTGTTACTTGGTGTAAGTGTGTGTCTGTGTTACTGGGTATCAGTGTATGTCTGTGTTACTTGGTGTAAGTGTATGTCTTTGTTACTTGGTGTCAGCGTATGTCTTTGTTACTTGGTGTAAGTGTATGTCTTTGTTAGTGGGTAACAGTGTCTGTCTTTGTTTCTTGGTGTCTGCGTATGTCTTTGTTACTTGGTGTAAGTGTGTGTCTTTGTTACTTGGTGTCAGTGTGAGTCTTTGTTACTGGGCGTCAGTGTTTGACTTTGTTACTGGGTGTCAGTATATGTCTTTGTGTCTTGGTGTTAGTGTGTGTCTGTGTTACTGGGTATCACTGTCTGTCCTTGTTACTTGGTGTAAGTGTGTGTCTGTGTTACTGGGTATCAGTGTATGTCTTTGTTACTGGGTGTCAGTGTATGTCTTTGTTACTTGGTGTAAGTGTATGTCTTTGTTACTTGGTGTCAGTGTATGTATGTGTTACTTGGTGGACGTGTATGTCTTTGTTACTTGGTGTCTGTGTATGTCTTTGCTACCTTGTGTAAGTGTATGTCTTTGTTACTTGGTGTCAGTGTATGTCTTTGTTACTTGGTGCAAGTGTATGTCTGTGTTATTGGGTATCAGTGTCTGTCTTTGTTACTTGGTGTCTGTGTATGTCTTTGTTACTTGGTGTAAGTGTATGTCTTTGTTACTTGGTGTCAGTGTATGTCGGTGTTACTTGGTGTAAGTGTATGTCTTTGTTACTTGTTGTCAGTGTATGTCTTTGTTACTTGGTGTAAGTGTATGTCTTTGTTACTTGGTGTCAGTGTATGTCTTTGTTACTTGGTGTCAGTGTGTGCCTGTGTTGCTGGGTATCAGTGCATGTCTTTGTTACTTGGTGTAAGTGTGTGTCTGTTTTACTGGGTATCAGTGTCTGTCTTTGTTACTTGGTGTCTGTGTATGTCTTTGTTACTTGGTGTAAGTGTGTGTCTTTGTTACTTGGTGTCTGTGTTTGTCTTTGTTACTGGGTGTCAGTGCTTGTCTTTGTTACTGGGTGTCAGTGTATGTCTTTGTGACTTGGTGTTAGTGTGTGTCTGTGTTACTGGGTATCAGTGTATGTCTTTATTACTTGGTGTCAGTGTATGTCTGTGTACTTGGTGTCTGTGTGTGTCTTTGTTACTTGGTGTCAGTGTATGTCTGTGTTACTTGGTGTACGTGTATGTCTTTGTTACTGGGTGTCAGTGTATGTCTTTGTTACTTGGTGTAAGTGCATGTCTTTGTTACTTGTTGTAAGTGTATGTCTTTGTTACTTGGTGTCAGTGGATGTCTCTGTTACTTGGTGTAAGTGTGTGTCTGTGTTACTGGGTATCAGTGTATGTCTTTGTTACTTGGTGTCATTGTCTGTCTTTGTTACTTGGTGAAAGTGTGTGTCTGTGTTACTTGTTGTAAGTGTGTGTCTGTGTAACTGGGTATCAGTGTATGTCTTTGTTACTTGGTGTCAGTGTATGTTTTTTTTAATGGGTGTAAGTGCATTTCTTTGTTACTTGGTGTCAGTGTATGTCTTTGTTACTTGGTGTAAGTGTGTGTCTGTGTTAGTGGGTATCAGTGTGTGTCTTTGTTAATTGGTGTCAGTGTATGTCTTTGTTACTTGGTGTAAGTGTATGTCTTTGTTACTTGGTGTCAGTGTATGTCTTTGTTACTTGGTGTAAGTGTATGTCTTTTTTACTTGGTGTCAGTGTATGTCTTTGTTACTTGGTTTAAGTGTATGTCTTTGCTACTTGGGATCAGTGTATGTCTTTGATACTTCTTGTAAGTTTGTCTCTGTTTTACTGGGTATCAGTGTATGTCTTTGCTACCTTGTGTAAGTGTATGTCTTTGTTACTTGGTGTCAGTGTATGTCTTTGTTACTTGGTGCAAGTGTATGTCTGTGTTATTGGGTATCAGTGTCTGTCTTTGTTACTTGGTGTCTGTGTATGTCTTTGTTACTTGGTGTAAGTGTATGTCTTTGTTACTTGGTGTCAGTGTATGTCAGTGTTACTTGGTGTAAGTGTATGTCTTTGTTACTTGTTGTCAGTGTATGTCTTTGTTACTTGGTGTAAGTGTATGTCTTTGTTACTTGGTGTCAGTGTATGTCTTTGTTACTTGGTGTCAGTGTGTGCCTGTGTTGCTGGGTATCAGTGCATGTCTTTGTTACTTGGTGTAAGTGTGTGTCTGTTTTACTGGGTATCAGTGTCTGTCTTTGTTACTTGGTGTCTGTGTATGTCTTTGTTACTTGGTGTAAGTGTGTGTCTTTGTTACTTGGTGTCTGTGTTTGTCTTTGTTACTGGGTGTCAGTGATTGTGTTTGTTACTGGGTGTCAGTGTATGTCTTTGTGACTTGGTGTTAGTGTGTGTCTGTGTTACTGGGTATCAGTGTATGTCTTTATTACTTGGTGTCAGTGTATGTCTGTGTACTTGGTGTCTGTGTGTGTCTTTGTTACTTGGTGTCAGTGTATGTCTGTGTTACTTGGTGTAAGTGTATGTCTTTGTTACTGGGTGTCAGTGTATGTCTTTGTTACTTGGTGTAAGTGCATGTCTTTGTTACTTGTTGTAAGTGTATGTCTTTGTTACTTGGTGTCAGTGGATGTCTCTGTTACTTGGTGTAAGTGTGTGTCTGTGTTACTGGGTATCAGTGTATGTCTTTGTTACTTGGTGTCATTGTCTGTCTTTGTTACTTGGTGAAAGTGTGTGTCTGTGTTACTTGTTGTAAGTGTGTGTCTGTGTAACTGGGTATCAGTGTATGTCTTTGTTACTTGGTGTCAGTGTATGTTTTTTTTAATTGGTGTAAGTGCATTTCTTTGTTACTTGGTGTCAGTGTATGTCTTTGTTACTTGGTGTAAGTGTGTGTCTGTGTTAGTGGGTATCAGTGTGTGTCTTTGTTAATTGGTGTCATTGTCTGTCTTTGTTACTTGGTGTAAGTGTATGTCTTTGTTACTTGGTGTCAGTGTATGTCTTTGTTACTTGGTGTAAGTGTATGTCTTTTTTACTTGGTGTCAGTGTATGTCTTTGTTACTTGGTTTAAGTGTATGTCTTTGCTACTTGGGATCAGTGTATGTCTTTGATACTTGGTGTAAGTGTGTCTCTGTTTTACTGGGTATCAGTGTATGTCTTTGTTACTTGGTGTCAGTGTATGTATTTGTCACTTGGTGTCAGTGTATGTCTGTGTTCCTTGGTGTCACTGTATGTCTGTGTTACGGGGTATTAGTGTATGTCTTTGTTACTTGGTGTCAGTGTATGTCTGTGTACTTGGTGTATGTGTGTGTCTTTGTTACTTGGTGTCAGTGTATGTCTGTGTTACTTGGTGTAAGTGTATGTCTTTGTTACTGGGTGTCAGTGTATGTCTTTGTTACTTGGTGGAAGTGTATGTCTGTGTTACTTGGTGTAAGTGTATGTCTGTGTTACTTGGTGTAAGTGTATGTCTTTGTACTGGGTGTCAGTGTATGTATTTGTTACTTGGTGTCAGTGTATGTCTGTGTTCCTTGGTGTCAGTGTATGTCTGTGTTCCTTGGTGTAAGTGTATGTCTTTGTTACTTGGTGTCAGTGTATGTCTTTGTTACTTGGTGTCAGTGTATGTCTCTGTTACTTGGTGTAAGTGTGTGTCTGTGTTACTGGGTATCAGTGTATGTCTTTGTTACTTGGTGTCATTGTCTGTCTTTGTTACTTGGTGAAAGTGTGTGTCTGTGTTACTTGGTGTAAGTGCGTGTCTGTGTTACTGGGTATCAGTGTATGTCTTTGTTACTTGGTGTCAGTATATGTATTTGTTACTTGGTGTCAGTGTATGTCTGTGTTCCGTGGTGTCAGTGTATGTCTGTGTTACTTGGTGTAAGTGTATGTCTTTGTTACTTGGTGCCAGTGTATGTCTTTGTTACTTGATGTAAGTGTATTTCTTTGTTACTTGATGTCAGTGTCTGTCTTTGTTACTTGGTTTAAGTGTATGTCTTTGTTACTTTGTATCAGTGTATGTCTTTGTTACTTGTTGTCAGTCTATGTATTTGTCACTTGGTGTCAGTGTATGTCTGTGTTCCTTGGTGTCAGTGTATGTCTGTGTTATTTGGTATCAGTGTATGTCTTTGTTACTTGGTGTCAGTGTATGTCTTATTTAATTGGTGTATGTGTATGTCTTTGTTACTTGGTGTCAGTGTATGTCTTTGTTACATGGTGTAAGTTTGTGTCTGTGTTACTGGGTATCAGTGTATGTCTTTGTTAATTGGTGTCAGTGTATGTCTGTGTTACTTGGTGTAAGTGTGTGTCTGTGTTACTGGGTATCAGTGTATGTCTGTGTTACTTGGTGAAAGTGTATGTCTTTGTTACTTGGTGTCAGCGTATGTCTTAGTTACTTGGTGTAAGTGTATGTCTTTGTTACTGGGTAACATTGTCTGTCTTTGTTTCTTGGTGTCTGCGTATGTCTTTGTTACTTGGTGTAAGTGTGTGTCTTTGTTACTTGGTGTAAGTGTGTGTCTGTGTTACTGGGTATCAGTGTATGTCTTTGTTACTTGGTGTCAGTGTATGTCTTTGTTACTTGGTGTAAGTGTATGTCTTTGTTACTTGGTGTCAGTGTATGTATGTGTTACTTGGTGTACGTGTATGTCTTTGTTACTTGGTGTCTGTGTATGTCTTTGCAACCTTGTGTAAGTGTATGTCTTTGTTACTTGGTGTCAGTGTATGTCTTTGTTACTTGGTGCAAGTGTATGTCTGTGTTATTGGGTATCAGCGTATGTCTTTGTTACTTGGTGTCAGTGTATGTATTTGTCACTTGGTGTCAGTGTATGTCTGTGTTCCTAGGTGTCACTGTATGTCTGTGTTACTGGGTATCAGTGTATGTCTTTGTTACTTGGTGTCAGTGTATGTCTGTGTACTTGGTGTATGTGTGTGTCTTTGTTACTTGGTGTCAGTGTATGTCTGTGTTACTTGGTGTAAGTGTATGTCTTTGTTACTGGGTGTCAGTGTATGTCTTTGTTACTTGGTGGAAGTGTATGTCTGTGTTACTTGGTGTAAGTGTATGTCTGTGTTACTTGGTGTAAGTGTATGTCTTTGTACTGGGTGTCAGTGTATGTATTTGTTACTTGGTGTCAGTGTATGTCTGTGTTCCTTGGTGTCAGTGTATGTCTGTGTTCCTTGGTGTAAGTGTATGTCTGTGTTACTTGGTGTAAGTGTATGTCTTTGTTACTTGGTGTCAGTGTATGTCTTTGTTACTTGGAGTAAGTGTATGTCTTTGTTACTTGGTGTCAGTGTCTGTCTTTGTTACTTGGTTTAAGTGTATGTCTTTGTTACTTGGTATCAGTGTATGTCTTTGTTACTTGTTGTCAGTCTATGTATTTGTCACTTGGTGTCAGTGTATGTCTGTGTTCCTTGGTGTCAGTGTATGTCTGTGTTATTGGGTATCAGAGTATGTCTTTGTTACTTGGTGTCAGTGTATGTCTTTTTTAATTGGTGTATGTGTATGTCTTTGCTACTTGGTGTCAGTGTATGTCTTTGTTACATGGTATAAGTTTGTGTCTGTGTTACTGGGTATCAGTGTATGTCTTTGTTAATTGGTGTCAGTGTATGTCTGTGTTACTTGGTGTAAGTGTGTGTCTGTGTTACTGGGTATCAGTGTATGTCTGTGTTACTTGGTGTAAGTGTATGTCTTTGTTACTTGGTGTCAGCGTATGTCTTTGTTACTTGGTGTAAGTGTATGTCTTTGTTAGTGGGTAACAGTGTCTGTCTTTGTTTCTTGGTGTCTGCGTGTGTCTTTGTTACTTGGTGTAAGTGTGTGTCTTTGTTACTTGGTGTCAGTGTGAGTCTTTGTTACTGGGCGTCAGTGTTTGACTTTGTTACTGGGTGTCAGTATATGTCTTTGTGTCTTGGTGTTAGTGTGTGTCTGTGTTACTGGGTATCACTGTCTGTCTTTGTTACTTGGTGTAAGTGTATGTCTTTGTTACTTGGTGTCAGTGTATGTCAGTGTTACTTGGTGTAAGTGTATGTCTTTGTTACTTGTTGTCAGTGTATGTCTTTGTTACTTGGTGTAAGTGTATGTCTTTGTTACTTGGTGTCAGTGTATGTCTTTGTTACTTGGTGTCAGTGTGTGCCTGTGTTGCTGGGTATCAGTGCATGTCTTTGTTACTTGGTGTAAGTGTGTGTCTGTTTTACTGGGTATCAGTGTCTGTCTTTGTTACTTGGTGTCTGTGTATGTCTTTGTTACTTGGTGTAAGTGTGTGTCTTTGTTACTTGGTGTCTGTGTTTGTCTTTGTTACTGGGTGTCAGTGCTTGTCTTTGTTACTGGGTGTCAGTGTATGTCTTTGTGACTTGGTGTTAGTGTGTGTCTGTGTTACTGGGTATCAGTGTATGTCTTTATTACTTGGTGTCAGTGTATGTCTGTGTACTTGGTGTCTGTGTGTGTCTTTGTTACTTGGTGTCAGTGTATGTCTGTGTTACTTGGTGTAAGTGTATGTCTTTGTTACTGGGTGTCAGTGTATGTCTTTGTTACTTGGTGTAAGTGCATGTCTTTGTTACTTGTTGTAAGTGTATGTCTTTGTTACTTGGTGTCAGTGGATGTCTCTGTTACTTGGTGTAAGTGTGTGTCTGTGTTACTGGGTATCAGTGTATGTCTTTGTTACTTGGTGTCATTGTCTGTCTTTGTTACTTGGTGAAAGTGTGTGTC
The DNA here is from genome assembly GCF_036365525.1 of Heterodontus francisci. Classification (NCBI taxonomy): domain Eukaryota; kingdom Metazoa; phylum Chordata; class Chondrichthyes; order Heterodontiformes; family Heterodontidae; genus Heterodontus; species Heterodontus francisci. Next base: position 4,617,547 of record NW_027141175.1, read on the forward strand.
TGTGCTACTTGTTGTAAGTGTGTGTCTGTGTAACTGGGTATCAGTGTATGTCTTTGTTACTTGGTGTCAGTGTATGTTTTTTTTTAATTGGTGTAAGTGCATTTCTTTGTTACTTGGTGACAGTGTATGTCTTTGTTACTTGGTGTAAGTGTGTGTCTGTGTTAGTGGGTATCAGTGTGTGTCTTTGTTAATTGGTGTCAGTGTATGTCTTTGTTACTTGGTGTAAGTGTATGTCTTTGTTACTTGGTGTCAGTGTATTTCTTTGTTACTTGGTGTAAGTGTATGTCTTTTTTACTTGGTGTCAGTGTATGTCTTTGTTACTTGGTTTAAGTGTATGTCTTTGCTACTTGGGATCAGTGTATGTCTTTGATACTTGGTGTAAGTGTGTCTCTGTTTTACTGGGTATCAGTGTATGTCTTTGTTACTTGGTGTCAGTGTATGTATTTGTCACTTGGTGTCAGTGTATGTCTGTGTTCCTTGGTGTCACTGTATGTCTGTGTTACGGGGTATCAGTGTATGTCTTTGTTACTTGGTGTCAGTGTATGTCTGTGTACTTGGTGTATGTGTGTGTCTTTGTTACTTGGTGTCAGTGTATGTCTGTGTTACTTGGTGTAAGTGTATGTCTTTGTTACTGGGTGTCAGTGTATGTCTTTGTTACTTGGTGGAAGTGTATGTCTGTGTTACTTGGTGTAAGTGTATGTCTGTGTTACTTGGTGTAAGTGTATGTCTTTGTACTGGGTGTCAGTGTATGTATTTGTTACTTGGTGTCAGTGTATGTCTGTGTTCCTTGGTGTCAGTGTATGTCTGTGTTCCTTGGTGTAAGTGTATGTCTTTGTTACTTGGTGTCAGTGTATGTCTTTGTTACTTGGTGTCAGTGTATGTCTCTGTTACTTGGTGTAAGTGTGTGTCTGTGTTACTGGGTATCAGTGTATGTCTTTGTTACTTGGTGTCATTGTCTGTCTTTGTTACTTGGTGAAAGTGTGTGTCTGTGTTACTTGGTGTAAGTGCGTGTCTGTGTTACTGGGTATCAGTGTATGTCTTTGTTACTTGGTGTCAGTATATGTATTTGTTACTTGGTGTCAGTGTATGTCTGTGTTCCGTGGTGTCAGTGTATGTCTGTGTTACTTGGTGTAAGTGTATGTCTTTGTTACTTGGTGTCAGTGTATGTCTTTGTTACTTGGTGTAAGTGTATTTCTTTGTTACTTGATGTCAGTGTCTGTCTTTGTTACTTGGTTTAAGTGTATGTCTTTGTTACTTTGTATCAGTGTATGTCTTTGTTACTTGTTGTCAGTCTATGTATTTGTCACTTGGTGTCAGTGTATGTCTGTGTTCCTTGGTGTCAGTGTATGTCTGTGTTATTTGGTATCAGTGTATGTCTTTGTTACTTGGTGTCAGTGTATGTCTTTTTTAATTGGTGTATGTGTATGTCTTTGTTACTTGGTGTCAGTGTATGTCTTTGTTACATGGTGTAAGTTTGTGTCTGTGTTACTGGGTATCAGTGTATGTCTTTGTTAATTGGTGTCAGTGTATGTCTGTGTTACTTGGTGTAAGTGTGTGTCTGTGTTACTGGGTATCAGTGTATGTCTGTGTTACTTGGTGTAAGTGTATGTCTTTGTTACTTGGTGTCAGCGTATGTCTTTGTTTCTTGGTGTCTGCGTATGTCTTTGTTACTTGGTGTAAGTGTATGTCTTTGTTACTTGGTGTCAGTGTGAGTCTTTGTTACTGGGCGTCAGTGTTTGACTTTGTTACTGGGTGTCAGTATATGTCTTTGTGTCTTGGTGTTAGTGTGTGTCTGTGTTACTGGGTATCACTGTCTGTCTTTGTTACTTGGTGTAAGTGTGTGTCTGTGTTACTGGGTATCAGTGTATGTCTTTGTTACTTGGTGTCAGTGTATGTCTTAGTTACTTGGTGTAAGTGTATGTCCTTGTTACTTGGTGTCAGTGTATGTATGTGTTACTTGGTGTACGTGTATGTCTTTGTTACTTGGTGTCTGTGTATGTCTTTGCAACCTTGTGTAAGTGTATGTCTTTGTTACTTGGTGTCAGTGTATGTCTTTGTTACTTGGTGCAAGTGTATGTCTGTGTTATTGGGTATCAGTGTCTGTCTTTGTTACTTGGTGTCTGTGTATGTCTTTGTTACTTGTTGTCAGAGTATGTCGTTTTTAATTGGTGTAAGTGTATGTCTTTGTTACTTGGTGTCAGTGTATGCCTTTGTTACTTGGTGTAAGTGTGTGTCTGTGTTACTGGGTATCAGTGTATGTCTTTGTTAATTGGTGTCAGTGCATGTCTTTGTTACTTGGTGTAAGTGTGTGTCTGTGTTACTGGGTATCAGTGTATGTCTTTGTTACAGTGTGTCAGTGTATGTCTTTGTGACTTGGTGAAAGTGCGTGTCTGTGTTACTGGGTATCAGTGTATGTCTTTGTAACTTGGAGTAAGTGTTTCTCTGTGTTACTGGGTGTCAGTGTGTATCTGTGTTCCTGGGTGTCAGTGTATGTCTTTGTTACTTTGTCTCAGTGTATGACTGTGTTACTTGGTGTAAGTGTGTGTCTGTGTTATTGGGTATCAGTGTATGTCTTTGTTACTTGGTGTAAGTGTGTGTCTTTGTTACTGGGTATCAGTGTATGTCTTTGTGACTTGGTGTCACTGTATGTCTTTGTTACTTGGTGTAAGTGTATGTCTTTGTTACTTTGTGTCAGTGTATGTCTTTGTTACTTGGTGTAAGTGTGTGTCTGTGTTACTGGGTATCAGTGTACGTCTTTTTTACTTGGTGTAATTGTGTGTCTGTGTTACTGGGTATCAGTGTCTGTCTTTGTTACTTGTTGTCAGTGTATGTCTTTGTTACTGGGTGTCAGTGTATGTCTGTGTTACTTGGTGTCAGTGTGTGTCTTTGTTACTTGGTGTCAGTGTTTCTCTGTGTTACTGGGTGTCACTGTGTATCTGTGTTCCTGGGTATCAGTGTATGTCTTTGTGACTTGGTGTCAGTGTATGTCTTTGTTACTTGGTTTAAGTGCATGTCTTTGCTACTTGGTATCAGTGTATGTCTTTGATACTTGGTGTAAGTGTATGTCTGTGTTATCGGGTATCAGTGTACGTCTTTGTTACTTGGTGTCTGTGTGTGTCTGTGTTACTTGGTGTAAGTGTGTGTCTGTGTAACTGGGTATCAGTGTATGTCTTTGTTATTTGGTGTAAGTGTGTCTCTGTGTTATTGGGTATCAGTGTATGTCTTTGTTACTTGGTGTCAGTGTATGTCTTTTTTAATTGGTGTAAGTGTATGTCTTTGTTACTTGGTGTCAGTGTATGTCTTTGTTACTTGGTGTAAGTGTGCGTCTGTGTTACTTGGTGTAAGTGTATGTCTTTGTTACTTGGTATCAGTGTATGTCTTTGATACTTGGTCTAAGTGTGTGTCTGTTTTACTGGGTATCAGTGTATGTCTTTGTTACTTGGTTTCAGTGTATGTATTTGTCACTTGGTGTCAGTGTATGTCTGTGTTCCTTGGTGTCACAGTATGTCTGTGTTATTGGGTATCAGTGTATGTCTTTGTTACTTTGTGTCAGTGTATGTCTTTTTTAACTGGTGTAAGTGTATGTCTTTGTTACTTGGTGTCAGTGTATGTCTTTTTTACTAGGTGTAAGTGTGTGTCTGTGTTACTGGGTAACAGTGTATGTCTGTGTTACTTGGTGTAAGTGTATGTCTTTGTTACTTGGTGTCAGTGTATGCCTTTGTTACTTGGTGTAAGTGTATGTCTGTGTTACTTGGTATCAGTGTCTGTCTTTGTTACTTGGTGTACGTGTGTGTCTGTGTTGCTGGTTTTCAGTGTATGTCTTTGCTGCATGGTGTAAGTGTGTCTCTGTGTTACTGGGTATCAGTGTACGTCTTTGTTACTTGATGTCTGTGCGTGTCTGTGTTACTTGGAGTAAGTGTGTGTCTGTGTAACTGGGTATCAGTGTATGTCTTTGTTACTTGGTGTAAGTGAGTGTCTGTGTTATTGGGTATCAGTGTATGTCTTTGTTACTTGGTGTCAGTGTATGTCTTTTTTAATTGGTGTAAGTGTGTGTCTTTGTTACTTGGTGTCAGTGTATGTCTTTGTTACTTGGTGTAAGTGTGTGTCTGTGTTACTGGGTATCAGTGTATGTCTTTGTTCCTGTGTGTCAGTGTATGTCCTTGTGACTTGGTGTAAGTGCGTGTCTGTGTTACTTGGTGTCAGTGTATGTCTTTGTTACTTGGTGTAAGTGTGTGTCTGTGTTACTTGCTGTCAGTGTGTATCTGTGTTCCTGGGTGTCATTGTATGTCTTTGTTACTTTGTGTCAGTGTATGACTGTGTTAGTTGGTGTAAGTGTGTGTCTGTGTTACTGGGTATCAGTGTATGTCTTTGTTAATTGGTGTCAGTGCATGTCTTTGTTACTTGGTGTAAGTGTGTGTCTGTGTTACTGGTTATCAGTGTATGTCTTTGTTACAGTGTGTCAGTGTATGTCTTTGTTACTTGGTGTCACTGTATGTCTTTGTTACTTGGTGTAAGTGTATGTCTCTGTTACTTTGTGTCAGTGTATGTCTTTGTTACTTGGTGTAAGTGTGTGTCTGTGTTACTGGGTATCAGTGTATGTCTTTTTTACTTGGTGTAATTGTGTGTCTGTGTTACTGGGTATTATGTCTTTGTTACTTGGTGTCAGTGTATGTCTTTTTTAACTGGTGTAAGTGTATGTCTTTGTTACTTGGTGTCAGTGTATGTCTTTGTTACTTGGTGTAAGTGTGTGTCTGTGTTTCGGGTGTCACTGTATGCCTTTGTTGCTTTGGGTCAGTGTATGTCTTTGTACTTGGTGTAAGTGAATGTCTTTGTTACTTGGTGTCAGTGTATGTCTGTGTTTCTTGGTGTCAGTGTGTGTCTTTGTTACTTGGTTTAAGTGTATGTCTTTGCTACTTGGTATCAGTGTATGTCTTTGATACATGGTGTAAGTGTATGTCTGTGTTACCGGGTATCAGTGTACGTCTTTGTTACTTGGTGTCTGTGTGTGTCTGTGTTACTTGGTGTAAGTGTGTGTCTGTGTAACTGGGTATCAGTGTATGTCTTTGTTACTTGGTGTAAGTGTGTGTCTGTGTTATTGGGTATCAGTGTATGTCTTTGTTGCTTGGTGTCAGTGTATGTCTTTTTTAATTGGTGTAAGTGTATGTCTTTGTTACTTGGTGTCAGTGTATGTCTTTGTTACTTGGTGTAAGTGTGCGTCTGTGTTACTTGGTGTAAGTGTATGTCTTTGTTACTTGGTGTCAGTGTATGTCTTTTTTAACTGGTGTAAGTGTATGTCTTTGTTACTTGGTGTCAGTGTATGTCTTTGTTACTTGGTGTAAGTGTGTGTCTGTGTTACTGGGTGTCACTGTATGTCTTTGTTACTTGGTGTAAGTGTATGTCTTTGTTACTTGGTGTCAGTGTATGTCTTTGTTACTTGGTGTAAGTGTATGTCTGTGTTACTTGGTATCAGTGTCTGTCTTTGTTACTTGGTGTAAGTGTGTGTCTGTGTTACTGGTTATCAGTGTCTGTCTTTGTTACTTGTTGTCAGTGTATGTCTTTGTTACTGGGTGTCAGTGCGTGTCTGTGATACTGGGTATCACTGTATGTCTTTGTTGCTTGGTGTCAGTGTATGTCTTTGTACTTGGTGTAAGTGAATGTCTTTGTTACTTGGTGTCAGTGTATGTCTGTGTTACTTGGTGTCAGTGTGTGTCTTTGTTACTTGGTGTCAGTGTTTCTCTGTGTTACTGGGTGTCACTGTGTATCTGTGTTCCTGGGTATCAGTGTATGTCTTTGTGACTTGGTGTCAGTGTATGTCTTTGTTACTTGGTTTAAGTGTATGTCTTTGCTACTTGGTATCAGTGTATGTCTTTGATACATGTTGTAAGTGTATGTCTGTGTTACCGGGTATCAGTGTACGTCTTTGTTACTTGGTGTCTGTGTGTGTCTGTGTTACTTGGTGTAAGTGTGTGTCTGTGTAACTGGGTATCAGTGTATGTCTTTGTTACTTGGTGTAAGTGTGTGTCTGTGTTACTGGGTATCAGTGTATGTCTTTTTTACTTGGTGTAATTGTGTGTCTGTGTTACTGGGTATCAGTGTCTGTCTTTGTTACTTGTTGTCAGTGTATGTCTTTGTTACTGGGTGTCAGTGCGTGTCTGTGATACTGGGTATCACTGTATGTCTTTGTTGCTTGGTGTCAGTGTATGTCTTTGTACTTGGTGTAAGTGAATGTCTTTGTTACTTGGTGTCAGTGTATGTCTGTGTTACTTGGTGTCAGTGTGTGTCTTTGTTACTTGGTGTCAGTGTTTCTCTGTGTTACTGGGTGTCACTCTGTATCTGTGTTCCTGGGTATCAGTGTATGTCTTTGTGACTTGGTGTCAGTGTATGTCTTTGTTACTTGGTTTAAGTGTATGTCTTTGCTACTTGGTATCAGTGTATGTCTTTGATACATGGTGTAAGTGTATGTCTGTGTTACCGGGTATCAGTGTACGTCTTTGTTACTTGGTGTCTGTGTGTGTCTGTGTTACTTGGTGTAAGTGTGTGTCTGTGTAACTGGGTATCAGTGTATGTCTTTGTTCCTTGGTGTCACAGTATGTCTGTGTTATTGGGTATCAGTGTATGTCTTTGTTACTTGGTGTCAGTGTATGTCTTTTTTAACTGGTGTAAGTGTATGTCTTTGTTACTTGGTGTCAGTGTATGTATTTGTTACTTGGTGTAAGTGTGTGTCTGTGTTACTGGGTATCAGTGTATGTCTGTGTTACTTGGTGTAAGTGTCTGTCTTTGTTACTTGGTGTCTGTGTATGTCTTTGTTACTTGGTGTAAGTGTATGTCTGTGTTACTTGGTATCAGTGTCTGTCTTTGTTACTTGGTGTAAGTGTGTGTCTGTGTTGCTGGTTTTCAGTGTATGTCTTTGCTACTTGGTGTAAGCGTGTCTCTGTGTTACTGGGTATCAGTGTACGTCTTTGTTACTGATGTCTGTGCGTGTCTGTGTTACTTGGAGTAAGTGTGTGTCTGTGTAACTGGGTATCAGTGTATGTCTTTGTTACTTGGTGTAAGTGTGTGTCTGTGTTATTGGGTATCAGTGTATGTCTTTGTTACTTGGTGTCAGTGTATGTCTTTTTTAATTGGTGTAAGTGTGTGTCTTTGTTACTTGGCGTCAGTGTATGTCTTTGTTCCTGTGTGTCAGTGTATGTCCTTGTTACTTGGTGTAAGTGCGTGTCTGTGTTACTGGGTATCAGTGTATGTCTTTGTTACTTGGAGTAAGTGTTTCTCTGTGTTACTGGGTGTCAGTGTGTATCTTTGTTACTTGGTGTCAGTGTATGTCTTTGTTACTTGTTGTCATAGTATGTCTTTTTTAATTGGTGTAAGTGTATGTCTTTGTTACTTTGTGTCAGTGTATGCCTTTGTTACTTGGTGTAAGTGTGTGTCTGTGTTACTGGGTATCAGTGTATGTCTTTGTTAATTGGTGTCAGTGCATGTCTTTGTTACTTGGTGTAAGTGTGTGTCTGTGTTACTGGGTATCAGTGTATGTCTTTGTTACAGTGTGTCAGTGTATGTCTTTGTGACTTGGTGTAAGTGCGTGTCTGTGTTACTGGGTATCAGTGTATGTCTTTGTAACTTGGAGTAAGTGTTTCTCTGTGTTACTGGATGTCAGTGTGTATCTGTGTTCCTGGGTGTCAGTGTATGTCTTTGTTACTTTGTGTCAGTGTATGACTGTGATAGTAGGTGTAAGTGTGTGACTGTGTTATTGGGTATCAGTGTATGTCTTTGTTACTTGGTGTAAGTGTGTGTCTTTGTTACTGGGTATCAGTGTATGTCTTTGTTACTTGGTGTCAGTGTATGTCTTCGTTACTTGGTGTCAGTGTACGTCTTTGTTACTTGGTGTAAGTGTATGTCTGTGTTCCTTGGTGTCACAGTATGTCTGTGTTATTGGGTATCAGTGAATGTCTTTGTTACTTGATGTCAGTGTATCTCTTTTTTAACTGGTGTCAGTGTATGTCTTTGTTACTTGATGTCTGTGCGTGTCTGTGTTACTTGTAGTAAGTGTGTGTCTGTGTAACTGGGTATCAGTGTATGTCTTTGTTACTTGGTGTAAGTGTGTGTCTGTGTTATTGGGTATCAGTGTATGTCTTTGTTACTTGGTGTCAGTGTATGTCTTTTTTAATTGGTGTAAGTGTGTGTCTTTGTTACTTGGTGTCAGTGTATGTCTTTGTTACTTGGTGTAAGTGTGTGTCTGTGTTACTGGGTATCAGTGTATGTCTTTGTTCCTGTGTGTCAGTGTATGTCCTTGTGACTTGGTGTAAGTGCGTGTCTGTGTTACTGGGTATCAGTGTATGTCTTTGTTACTTGGACTAAGTGTTTATCTGTGTTACTGGGTGTCAGTGTGTATCTGTGTTCCTGGGTGCCATTGTATGTCTTTGTTACTTTGTGTCAGTGTATGACTGTGTTAGTTGGTGTTAGCGCGTGTCTGTGTTATTGGGTATCAGTGTATGTCTTTGTTACTTGGTGTAAGTGTGTGTCTGTGTTACTGGGTATCAGTGTATGTCTTTGTTACTTGGTGTCAGTGTATGTCTTTGTTACTTGTTGTCAGAGTATGTCTTTTTTAATTGGTGTAAGTGTATGTCTTTGTTACTTGGTGTCAGTGTATGCCTTTGTTACTTGGTGTAAGTGTGTGTCTGCGTTACTGGGTATCAGTGTATGTCTTTGTTAATTGGTGTCAGTGCATGTCTTTGTTACTTGGTGTAAGTGTGTGTCTGTGTTACTGGGTATCAGTGTATGTCTTTGTTACAGTGTGTCAGTGTATGTCTTTGTGACTTGGTGTAAGTGCGTGTCTGTGTTACTGGGTATCAGTGTATGTCTTTGTAACTTGGAGTAAGTGTTTCTCTGTGTTCCTGGGTGTCAGTGTATGTCTTTGTTACTTTGTGTCAGTGTATGACTGTGTTAGTTGGTGTAAGTGTGTGTCTGTGTTATTGGGTATCAGTGTATGTCTTTGTTACTTGGTGTAAGTGTGTGTCTTTGTTACTGGGTATCAGTGTATGTCTTTGTTACTTGGTGTCACTGTATGTCTTTGTTACTTGGTGTAAGTGTATGTCTTTGTTACTTTGTGTCAGTGTATGTCTTTGTTACTTGGTGTAAGTGTGTGTCTGTGTTACTGGGTATCAGTGTATGTCTTTTTTACTTGGTGTAATTGTGTGTCTGTGTTACTGGGTATCAGTGTCTGTCTTTGTGACTTGTTGTCAGTGTATGTCTTTTTTACTGGGTGTCAGTGCGTGTCTGTGATACTGGGTATCACTGTATGTCTTTGTTGCTTGGTGTCAGTGTATGTCTTTGTACTTGTTGTAAGTGAATGTCTTTGTTACTTGGTGTCAGTGTCTGTCTGTGTTACTTGGTGTCAGTGTGTGTCTTTGTTACTTGGTGTCAGTGTTTCTCTGTGTTACTGGGTGTCACTGTGTATCTGTGCTCCTGGGTATCAGTGTATGTCTTTGTGACTTGGTGTCAGTGTATGTCTTTGTTACTTGGTATCAGTGTATGTCTTTGATACATGGTGTAAGTGTATGTCTGTGTTACCGGGTATCAGTGTACGTCTTTGTTAATTGGTGTCAGTGCATGTCTTTGTTACTTGGTGTAAGTGTGTGTCTGTGTAACTGGGTATCAGTGTATGTCTTTGTTACTTGGTGTAAGTGTGTGTCTGTGTTATTGGGTATCAGTGTATGTCTTTGTTACTTGGTGTCAGTGTATGACTTTTTTAATTGGTGTAAGTGTATGTCTTTGTTACTTGGTGTCAGTGTATGTCTTTGTTACTTGGTGTAAGTGTGCGTCTGTGTTACTTGGTGTAAGTGTATGTCTTTGTTACTTGGTATCAGTGTATGTCTTTGATACTTGGTGTAAGTGTGTGTCTGTTTTACTGGGTATCAGTGTATGTCTTTGTTACTTGGTGTCAGTGTATGTATTTGTCACTTGGTGTCAGTGTATGTCTGTGTTCCTTGGTGTCACAGTATGTCTGTGTTATTGGGTATCAGTGTATGTCTTTGTTACTTGGTGTCAGTGTATGTCTTTTTTAACTGGTGCAAGTGTATGTCTTTGTTACTTGGTGTCAGTGTATGTCTTTGTTACTTGGTGTAAGTGTGTGTCTGTGTTACTGGGTATCAGTGTATGTCTGTGTTACTTGGTGTAAGTGTATGTCTTTGTTACTTGGTGTAAGTGTATGTCTGTGTTACTTGGTATCAGTGTCTGTCTTTGTGACTTGGTGTAAGTGTGTGTCTGTGTTGCTGGTTTTCAGTGTATGTCTTTGCTACTTGGTGTAAGCGTGTCTCTGTGTTACTGGGTATCAGTGTACGTCTTTGTTACTTGATGTCTGTGCGTGTCTGTGTTACTTGGAGTAAGTGTGTGTCTGTGTAACTGGGTATCAGTGTATGTCTTTGTTACTTTGTGTAAGTGTGTGTCTGTGTTATTGGGTATCAGTGTATGTCTTTGTTACTTGGTGTCAGTATATGTCTTTTTTAATTGGTGGAAGTGTGTGTCTTTGTTACTTGGCGTCAGTGTATGTCTTTGTTACTTGGTGTAAGTGTGTGTCTGTGTTACTGCGTATCAGTGTATGTCTTTGTTCCTGTGTGTCAGTGTATGTCCTTGTTACTTGGTGTAAGTGCGTGTCTGTGTTACTGTGTATCAGTGTATGTCTTTGTTACTTGGAGTAAGTGTTTCTCTGTGTTACTGGGTGTCAGTGTGTATCTGTGTTCCTGGGTGTCATTGTATGTCTTTGTTACTTTGTGTCAGTGTATGACTGTGTTAGTTGGTGTTAGTGTGTGTCTGTGTTCCTGGGAATCAGTGTATGTCTTTGTTACTTGGTGTCAGTGTATGTCTTTGTTACTTGTTGTCAGAGTATGTCTTTTTTAATTGGTGTAAGTGTATGTCTTTGTTACTTTGTGTCAGTGTATGCCTTTGTTACTTGGTGTAAGTGTGTGTCTGTGTTACTGGGTATCAGTGTATGTCTTTGTTAATTGGTGTCAGTGCATGTCTTTGTTACTTGGTGTAAGTGTGTGTCTGTGTTACTGGGTATCAGTGTATGTCTTTGTTACAGTGTGTCAGTGTATGTCTTTGTGACTTGGTGTAAGTGCGTGTCTGTGTTACTGGGTATCAGTGTATGTCTTTGTAACTTGGAGTAAGTGTTTCTCTGTGTTACTGGATGTCAGTGTGTATCTGTGTTCCTGGGTGTCAGTGTATGTCTTTGTTACTTTGTGTCAGTGTATGACTGTGTTAGTTGGTGTAAGTGTGTGTCTGTGTTATTGGGTATCAGTGTATGTCTTTGTTACTTGGTGTAAGTGTGTGTCTTTGTTACTGGGTATCAGTGTATGTCTTTGTTACTTGGTGTCACTGTATGTCTTTGTTACTTGGTGTAAGTGTATGTCTTTGTTACTTTGTGTCAGTGTATGTCTTTGTTACTTGGTGTAAGTGTGTGTCTGTGTTACTGGGTATCAGTGTATGTCTTTTTTACTTGGTGTAATAGTGTGTCTGTGTTACTGGGTATCAGTGTCTGTCTTTGTTACTTGTTGTCAGTGTATATCTTTGTTACTGGGTGTCAGTGCGTGTCTGTGATACTGGGTATCACTGTATGTCTTTGTTGCTTGGTGTCAGTGTCTGTCTTTGTACTTGGTGTAAGTGAATGTCTTTGTTACTTGGTGTCAGTGTATGTCTGTGTTACTTGGTGTCAGTGTGTGTCTTTGTTACTTGGTGTCAGTGTTTCTCTGTGTTACTGGGTGTCAATGTGTATCTGTGTTCCTGGTTATCAGTGTATGTCTTTGTGACTTGGTGTCAGTGTATGTCTTTGTTACTTGGTTTAAGTGTATGTCTTTGCTACTTGGTATCAGTGTATGTCTTTGATACTTGGTGTAAGTGTATGTCTGTGTTACCGGGTATCAGTGTCTGTCTTTGTTACTTGGTGTAAGTGTGTGTCTGTGATGCTGGGTATCAGTGTATGTCTTTGTTACTTGGTGTAAGTGTGTCTCTGTGTTACTGGGTATCAGTGTACGTCTTTGTTACTTGGTGTCTGTGTGTGTCTGTGTTACTTGGTGGAAGTGTGTGTCTGTGTTATTGGGTATCAGTGTATGTCTTTGTTACTTGGTGTCAGTGTATGTCTTTTTTAATTGGTATAAGTGTATGTCTTTGTTACTTGGTGTCAGTGTATGTCTTTGTTACTTGGTGTAAGTGTGCGTCTGTGTTACTTGGTGTAAGTGTATGTCTTTGTTACTTGGTATCAGTGTATGTCTTTGATACTTGGTGTAAGTGTGTCTGTTTTACTGGGTATCAATGTATGTCTTTGTTACTTGGTGTCAGTGTATGTATTTGTCACTTGGTGTCAGTGTATGTCTGTGTTCCTTGGTGTCAGTGTATGTCTGTGTTATTGGGTATCAGTGTATGTCTTTGTTACTTGGTGTCAGTGTATGCCTTTTTTAATTGGTGTAAGTGGATGTCTTTGTTACTTGGTGTCAGTGGATGTCTTTGTTACTTGATCTAATTTTTTGTCTGTGTTACTGGGTATCAGTGTATGTCTTTGTTAATTGGTGTCAGTGAATGTCTGTGTTACTTGGTGTAAGTGTGTGTCTCTGTTACTGGGTATCAGTGTATGTCTGTGTTACTTGGTGTAAGTGTATGTCTTTGTTACTTGGTGTCAGTGTATGTCTTTGTTACTTGGTGTAAGTGTACGTCTTTGTTACTGGGTAACAGTGTCTGTCTTTGTTTCTTGGTGTCTGCGTATGTCTTTGTTACTTGGTGTAAGTGTGTGTCTTTGTTACTTGGTGTCAGTGTGAGTCTCTGTTACTGGGTGTCAGTGTTTGTCTTTGTTACTGGGTGTCAGAGTATGTCTTTGTGTCTTGGTGTTAGTGTTTGTCTTTGTTACTGGGTGTCAGAGTATGTCTTTGTTACTTGGTGTCAGTGTATGTCTTTTTTAATTGGTGTAAGTGTATGTCTTTGTTACTTGGTGTCAGTTCATGTCTTTGCTACTTGGTGTAAGTGTGCGTCTGTGTTACTGGGCATCAGCATATGTCTTTGTTAATAGGTGTCAGTGTATGTCTTTGTTACTTGGTGTAAGTGTGTTCATGTGTTTCTGGGTATCAGTGTATGTCTGTGTTACTTGGTGTAAGTGCATGTCTTTGTTACTTGGTGTCAGTGTATGTCTTTGTTACTTGGTGTAATTGTATGTCTTTGTTACTTGGTGTAAGTGTGTCTCTGTGTTACTGGGTATCAGTGTACGTCTTTGTTACTTGATGTCTGTATGTGTCTGTGTTACTTGGAGTAAGTGTGTGTCTGTGTAACTGGGTATCAGTGTATGTCTTTGTTACTTGGTGTAAGTGTGTGTCAGTGTTATTGGGTATCAGTGTATGTCTTTGTTACTTGGTGTCAGTGTATGTCTTTTTTAATTGGTGTAAGTGTGTGTCTTTGTTACTTGGTGTCAGTGTATGTCTTTGTTACTTGGTGTAAGTGTGTGTCTGTGTCTCTGGGTATCAGTGTATGTCTTTGTTACTGTGTGTCAGTGTATGTCTTTGTGACTTGGTGTAAGTGCGTGTCTGTGTTACTGGGTATCAGTGTATGTCTTTGTTACTTGGAGTAAGTGTTTCTCTGTGTTACTGGGTGTCAGTGTGTATCTGTGTTCCTGGGTGTCATTGTATGTCCTTCTTACTTTGTGTCAGTGAATGACTGTGTTAGTTGGTGCAAGTGTGTGTCTGTGTTATTGGGTATCAGTGTATGTCTTTGTTACTTGGTGTAAGTGTGTGTCTGTGTTACTGGGTATCAGTGTCTGTCTTTGTTACTTGGTGTCAGTGTATGTCTTTGTTACTTGTTTTCAGAGTATGTCTTTGTTACTTGGTGTCAGTGTATGTCTTTGTTACTTGGAGTAAGTGTTTCTCTGTGTTACTGGGTGTCAGTGTGTATCTGTGTTCCTGGGTGTCAGTGTATGTCTTTGTTACTTGGTGTAAGTGTGTGTCTTTGTTACAGGGTATCAGTGTATGTCTTTGTTACTTGGTGTCAGTGTATGTCTTTGTTACTTGGTGTAAGTGTATGACTTTGTTACTTTGTGTCAGTGTATGTCTTTGTTACTTGGTGTAAGTGTGTGTCTGTGTTACTGGGTATCAGTGTATGTCTTTGTTACTTGGTGTAATTGTGTGTCTGTGTTACTGGGTATCAGTGTCTGTCTTTGTTACTTGTTGTCAGTGCATGTCTTTGTTACTGGGTGTCAGTGCGTGTCTCTGATACTGGGTATCATTGTATGTCTTTGCTGCTTGGTGTCAGTGTATGTCTTTGTACTTGGTGTAAGTGAATGTCTTTGTTACTTGGTGTCAGTGTATGTCTGTGTTACTTGGTGTCAGTGTGTGTCTTTGTTACTTGGTGTCAGTGTTTCTCTGTGTTACTGGGTATCACTGTGTATCTGTGTTCCTGGGTATCAGTGTATGTCTTTGTGACTTGGTGTCAGTGTATGTCTTTGTTACTGGGTGTCAGTGTATGTCTTTGTTACTTGGTTTAAGTGTATGTCTTTGCTACTTGGTATCAGTGTATGTCTTTGATACTTGTTGCAAGTGTATGTCTGTGTTACCGGGTATCAGTGTCCGTCTTTGTTACTTGGTGTAAGTGTGTGTCTGTGTTGCTGGGTATCAGTGTATGTCTTTGATAGTTGGTGTAAGTGTTTCTCTGTGTGACTGGGTATCAGTGTACGTCTTTGTTACTTGATGTAAGTGTTTGTCTGTGTAACTGGGTATCAGTGTATGTCTTTGTTACTTGGCGTAAGTGTGTGTCTCTGTTATTGGGCATCAGTGTATGTCTTTTTTAATTGGTGTAAGTGTATGTCTTTTTTAATTGGTGTCAGTGTATGTCTTTGTTACTTGGTGTAAGTGTGTGTCTGTGCTACTGGGTATCAGTGTATGTCTTTGTTACTTGGTGTCAGTGTATGTCTTTGTTACTTGGTGTAAGTGTGTGTCTGTGTTACTGGGTATCAGTGTATGTCTTTGTTACTTGGTGTCAGTGTATGTCTTTGTTACTTGTTGTCAGAGTATGTCTTTTTTACTTGGTGTAAGTGTATGTCTTTGTTACTTGGTGTCATTGTATGTCTTTGCTACTTGATATCAGTGTATGTCTTTGATACTTGATATCAGTGTCTGTCTTTGATACTTTGTGTAAGTGTGTGTCTTTTTTACTTGATGTCAATGTATGTCTGTGTTCCTTGGTGTCAGTGTATGTCTGTGTTCCTTGGTGTCAGTGTATGTCTGTGTTCCTTGGTGTCAGTGTATGTCTTTGTTACTTGGTGTCAGTGTATGTCTTTGTTACTTGGTGTAAGTGTATGTCTTATTTAATTGGTGTAAGTGTATGTCTTTGTTACTTGGTGTAAGTGTGTGTCTTTGTTACTTGGTGTAAGTGTATGTCTTTGTTAATTGGTGTCAGTGTATGTCTTTGTTACTTGTTTTCAGAGTATGACTTTTTTAATTGGTGTAAGTGTATGTCTTTGTTACTTGGTGTCAGTGTATGTCTTTGTTACTTGGAGTAAGTGTTTCTCTGTGTTACTGGGTGTCAGTGTGTATCTGTGTTCCTGGGTGTCAGTGTACGTCTTTGTTACTTGGTTTAAGTGTGTGTCTTTGTTACAGGGTATCAGTGTATGTCTTTGTTACTTGGTGTCAGTGTATGTCTTTGTTACTTGGTGTAAGTGTATGACTTTGTTACTTTGTGTCAGTGTATGTCTTTGTTACTTGGTGTAAGTGTGTGTCTGTGTTACTGGGTATCAGTGTATGTCTTTGTTACTTGGTGTAATTGTGTGTCTGTGTTACTGGGTATCAGTGTCTGTCTTTGTTACTTGTTGTCAGTGCATGTCTTTGTTACTGGGTGTCAGTGCGTGTCTCTGATACTGGGTATCATTGTATGTCTTTGCTGCTTGGTGTCAGTGTATGTCTTTGTACATGGTGTAAGTGAATGTCTTTGTTACTTGGTGTCAGTGTATGTCTGTGTTACTTGGTGTCAGTGTGTGTCTTTGTTACTTGGTGTCAGTGTTTCTCTGTGTTACTGGGTATCACTGTGTATCTGTGTTCCTGGGTATCAGTGTATGTCTTTGTGACTTGGTGTCAGTGTATGTCTTTGTTACTGGGTGTCAGTGTATGTCTTTGTTACTTGGTTTAAGTGTATGTCTTTGCTACTTGGTATCAGTGTATGTCTTTGATACTTGTTGCAAGTGTATGTCTGTGTTACCGGGTATCAGTGTCCGTCTTTGTTACTTGGTGTAAGTGTGTGTCTGTGTTGCTGGGTATCAGTGTATCTCTTTGATAGTTGGTGTAAGTGTTTCTCTGTGTGACTGGGTATCAGTGTACGTCTTTGTTACTTGGTGTAAGTGTTTGTCTGTGTAACTGGGTATCAGTGTATGTCTTTGTTACTTGGTGTAAGGGTGTGTCTGTGTTATTGGGCATCAGTGTATGTCTTTTTTAATTGGTGTCAGTGTATGTCTTTGTTACTTGGTGTCAGTGTATGTCTGTGTTACTTGGTGTAAGTGTATGTCTTTGTTACTTGGTGTCAGTGTATGCCTTTGTTACTTGGTGTAAGTGTATGTCTTTGTTACTTGGTGTCAGTGTACGTCTTTGTTACTTGGTGTCAGTGTATGTCTTTGTTACTTGGTGTAAGTGTGTGTCTGTGTTACTGGGTATCAGTGTATGTCTTTGTTACTTGGTGTCAGTGTATGTCTTTGTTACTTGGTGTAAGTGTGTGTCTGTGTTACTGGGTATCAGTGTATGTCTTTGTTACTTGGTGTCAGTGTATGTCTTTGTTACTGTGTGTCAGAGTATGTCTTTTTTAATTGGTGTAAGTGTATGTCTTTGTTACTTGGTGTCAGTGTATGTCTTTGTTCCTTGGTGTAAGTGTGTGTCTGTGTTAATGGGTATCAGTGTATGTCTTTGTTACTTGGTGTCAGTGTATGTCTTTGTTACTTGGTGTCAGTGTATGTCTTTGCTACTTGATATCAGTGTATGTCTTTGATACTTGAAATCAGTGTCTGTCTTTGATACTTTGTGTAAGTGTGTGTCTTTTTTACTTGATGTCAATGTATGTCTGTGTTCCTTGGTGTCAGTGTATGTCTGTGTTCCTTGGTGTCAGTGTATGTCTGTGTTCCTTGGTGTCAGTGCATGTCTTTGTTACTTGGTGTCAGTGTATGTCTTTGTTACTTGGTGTATGTGTATGTCTTTTTTAATTGGTGTAAGTGTATGTCTTTGTTACTTGGTGTAAGTGTGTGTCTTTGTTATTTGGTGTAAGTGTATGTCTTTGTTAATTGGTGTCAGTGTATGTCTTTGTTACTTGGTGTCAGTGTATGTCTTTGTTACTTGGTGTAAGTGTATGTCTTTGTTACTTGGTGTCACTGTATGTCTTTGTTACTTGGTGTCAGTGTATGTCTTTGCTACTTGGTATGAGTGTATGTCTTTGATACTTGGTTTAAGTGTATGTCTGTGTTACTGGGTATCAGTGTCTGTCTTTGTTACTGGGTATCAGTGTCTGGCTGTGTTACTTGGTGTGCGTGTGTGTCTTTGTTACTGGTTTTCAGTGTATGTCTTTGTTACTTCGTGTCTGTGTGTGTCTGTGTTACTTTGTGTAAGTGTGTGTCTGTGTAACTGGGTATCAGTGTATGTCTTTGTTACTTGGTGTAAGTGTGTGTCTGTGTTATTGTGTATCAGTGTATGTCTTTGTTACTTGGTGTCAGTGTATGTCTTTTTTAATTGGTGTAAATGTATGTCTTTGTTACTTGGTGTCAGTGTATGTCTTTGTTACTTGGTGTAAGTGTGCGTCTGTGTTACTGGGTCTCAGTGTATGTCCTTGTTACTGAGTGTCAGTGTATGTCATTGTCAATTGGTGTAAGTGCGTGTCTGTGTTACTGGGTATCAGTGTATGTCTTTGTTACTTGGAGTAAGTGTTTCTCTGTGTTCCTGGGTGTCATTGTATGTCTTTGTTACTTTGTGTCAGTGTATGACTGTGCTAGTTGGTTTAAGTGTGTGTCTGTGTTATTGGGTATCAGTGTATGTCTTTGTTACTTGGTGCAAGTCTGTGTCTGTGTTACTGGGTATCAGTGTATGTATTTGTTACTTGTTGTCAGTGTATGTCTTTTTTAATTGGTGAAAGTGTATGTCTTTGTTACTTGGTGTCAGTGTATGTCTTTGTTACTTGGTGTAAGTGTGTGTCTGTGTTACTGGGTATCAGTGTATGTCTTTGTGACTTGGTGTCAGTGTATGTCTTTGTTACTGGGTGTCAGTGTATGTCTTTGTAACTTGATTTAGGTGTATGTCTTTGCTACTTGGTATCAGTGTATGTCTTTGATACTTGGTGTAAGTGTATGTATGTGTTACTGGGTATCAGTGTCTGTCTTTGTTACTTGGTGTAAGTGTGTGTCTGTGTTGCTGGGTATCAGTGTATGTCTTTGTTACTTGGTGTAAGTGTGTCTCTGTGTTACTGTGTATCAGTGTACGTCTTTGTTACTTTGTGTCTGTGTGTGTCTGTGTTACTTGGTGTAAGTGTGTGTCTGTGTAACTGGGTATCAGTGTATGTCTGTGTTATTGGGTATCAGTGTATGTCTTTGTTACTTGGTGTCAGTGTATGTCTTTGTTAATTGGTGCCAGTGTGTGTCTGTGTTACTGGGAATCAGTGTATGTCTTTGTTACTGTGTGTCAGTGTATGTCTTTGTTACTGTGTGTCAGTGTATGTCTTTGTGACTTGGTGTAAGTGCGTCTCTGTGTTACTGGGTATCAGTGTATGTCTTTGTTACTGGGTGTCTGTGTTTCTCTGTGTTCCTGGGTGTCATTGTGTATGTGTGTTCCTGGGTGTCAGTGTATGACTGTGTTACTTTGTGTCAGTGTATGACTGTGTTATTGGGTAACAGTGTGTGTCTGTGTTATTGGGTGTCAGTGTATGTCTTTGTTACATGGTGTAAGTGTGTGTCTGTGTTACTGGGTATCAGTGTATGTCTTTGTTACTTGTTGTCAGAGTATGTCTTTTTTAATTGGTGTAAGTGTATGTCTTTCTTACTTGGTGTCAGTGCATGTCTTTGTTCCTTGGTGTAAGTGTGTGTCTGTGTTACTGGGTATCAGTGTATGTCTTTGTTTATTGGTGTCAGTGCATGTCTTTGTTACTTGGTGTAAGTGTGTGTCTGTGTTACTGGGTATCAGTGTATGTCTTTGTTACAGTGTGTCAGTGTAAGTCTTTGTGACTTGGTGTAAGTGCGTCTCTGTGTTACTGGGTATCAGTGTATGTCTTTGTTACTTGGAGTAAGTGTTTCTCTGTGTTACTGGGTGTCAGTGTGTCTCTGTGTTCCTGGGTGTAATTTTATGTCTTTGTAACTTTGTGTCAGTGTATGACCGTGTTAGTTGGTGGAAGTGTGTGTCTGTGTTATTGGGTATCAGTGTATGTCTTTGTTATTTGGTGTCAGTGTATGTCTTTGTTACTTGTTGTCAGTGTATGTCTTTGTTACTGGGTGTCAGTGTGTGTCTGTGATACTGGGTATCATTGTATGTCTTTGTTGCTTGGTGTCAGTGCATGTCTTTGTACTTGGTGTAAGTGGATGTCTTTGTTACTTGGTGTCAGTGTATGTCTGTGTTACTTGGTGTCAGTGTGTGTCTTTGTTACTTGGTGTCAGTGTTTCTCTGTGTTACTGGGTGTCACTGTGCATCTGTGTTCCTGGGTATCAGTGTATGTCTTTGTGACTTGGTGTCAGTGTATGTCTTTGTTACTGGGTGTCAGTGTATGTCTTTCTTACTTGGTTTAAGTGTATGTCTTTGCTACTTGGTATTAGTGTATGTCTTTGATACTTGGTGTAAGTGTATGTCTGTGTTACTGGGTATCAGTGTCTGTCTTTGTTACTTGGTGTAAGTGTGAGTCTGTGTTGCTGGGTATCAGTGTATGTCTTTGTTACTTGGTGTAAGTGTGTGTCTGTGTTATTGGGTATCAGTTTATGTCTTTGTTACTGAGTGTCAGTGTATGTCTTTGTTACTTGGTGTAAGTGTGCGTCTGTGTTACTGGGTCTCAGTGTATGTCCTTGTTACTGAGTGTCAGTGTATGTCATTGTCAATTGGTGTAAGTGCGTGTCTGTGTTACTGGGTATCAGTGTATGTTTTTGTTACTTGGAGTAAGTGTTTCTCTGTGTTCCTGGGTGTCATTGTATGTCTTTGTTACTTTGTGTCAGTGTATGACTGTGCTAGTTGGTGTAAGTGTGTGTCTGTGTTATTGGGTATCAGTGTATGTCTTTGTTACTTGGTGTAATTGTGTGTCTGTGTTATTGGACATCAGTGTATGTCTTTGTTACTTGGTGTCAGTGTATGTCTTTTTTAATTTGTGTAAGTGTATGTCTTTGTTACTTGGTGTCAGTGTATGTCTTTGTTACTTGGTGTAAGTGTGCGTCTGTGTTACTGGGTATCAGTGTATGTCCTTGTTACTGAGTGTCAGTGTATGTCATTGTCAATTGGTGTAAGTGCGTGTCTGTGTTACTGGGTTTCAGTGTATGTCTTTGTTACTTGGAGTAAGTGTTTCTCTGTGTTCCTGGGTGTCATTGTATGTCTTTGTTACTTTGTGTCAGTGTATGACTGTGCTAGTTGGTGTAAGTGTGTGTCTGTGTTATTGGGTATCAGTGTATGTCTTTGTTACTTGGTGTAAGTCTGTGTCTGTGTTACTGGGTATCAGTGTATGTCTTTGTTAGTTGTTGTCAGTGTATGTCTTTTTTAATTGGTGTAAGTGTATGTCTTTGTTACTTGGTGTCAGTGTATGTCTTTGTTACTTGGTGTAAGTGTGTGTCTGTGTTACTGGGTATCAGTGTATGTCTTTGTGACTTGGTGTCAGTGTATGTCTTTGTTACTGGGTGTCAGTGTATGTCTTTGTAAATTGATTTAAGTGTATGTCTTTGCTACTTGGTATCAGTGTATGTCTTTGATACTTGGTGCAAGTGTATGTATGTGTTACTGGGTATCAGTGTCTGTCTTTGTTACTTGGTGTAAGTGTGTGTCTGTGTTGCTGGGTATCAGTGTATGTCTTTGTTACTTGGTGTAAGTGTGTCTCTGTGTTACTGTGTATCAGTGTACGTCTTTGTTACTTGGTGTCTGTGTGTGTCTGTGTTACTTGGTGTAAGTGTGTGTCTGTGTAACTGGGTATCAGTGTATGTCTTTGTTTCTTGGTGTAAGTGTGTGTCTGTGTTATTGGGTATCAGTGTATGTCTTTGTTACTTGGTGTCAGTGTATGTCTTTTTTAATTTGTGTAAGTGTATGTCTTTCTTACCTGGTGTCAGTGTGCGTCTGTGTTACTGGGTATCAGTGCATGTCTTTCTTACTTGGTGTCAGTGTATGTCTTTGTTACTTGGTCCAAGTGTATGTCTGTGTTACTGGGTATCAGTGTATGTCTTTGTTACTTGGTGTCAGTGTATGTCAAAATACTTGGTGAAAGTGTATGTCTTTGTTACTTGGTGTAATTGTCTGTCTTTGTTACTGGGCATCAGTGTATGTCTTTGTGACTTGGTATCAGTGTATGTCTGTTTTACTGGGTGTCAGTGTGTGTCTGTGTTACTTGGTGTCAGTGTATGTCTTTGTTACTGTTTATCAGTGTTTCTCTGTGTGATAGGGTGTCAGTGTGTGTTTGTTTGTGTGACTGGGTGTCAGTGTGTGTCTGTGACACTAGGTGTCAGTATTTAGTTTAGTTCAGAGATACAGCACTTTAACAGGCCCTTCGGCCCACCGAGTCTGTGCCGACCATCAACCACCCATTTATACTAATCCTACACTAATCCCGTATTCCTATCACATCCCCACCTATCCCTATATATTTCTCGACCACCGACCTATACCATGGGGAAACTTATGATGGCCAATTAACCTATCAACCTGCAAGACTTTGGCATGTGGGAGGAAACCGGAGCACCTGGATGAAACCCACGCAGAAACAGGGAAAACTTGGAAAATCCGCACAGGCAGTGCCCAGAATCGAACCCGGGTCCCTGGAGCTGTGAGGCTGCGGTGCTAACCACTGCCCCAATGTGCCCCCACCTCAGTGTGTGCCTGTGTTACTGGGTATCAGTGTATGTCTTTGTTAATTGGTATCAGTGTATGTCTTTGTTACTTGGTGTCAGCGTGTTTGTTTGTGTTACTGGGTGTCAGTGTGAGTCTTTGTAACTTGGTGTCCATGTGTGTCTGTGTTACTGGGTGTCAGTGTAAGTCTTTGTTGCTGGGTGTCAGTGCATGTCTTTGTTACTTGGTGTAAGTGTGTGTCTGTGTTCCTGGGTATCAGTGTCTGTCTTTGTTACTTGGTGTAAGTGCATGTCTGTGTTACTTGGTGTCCGTCTGTGTCTGTGTTACTGGGTGTCAGTGTATTTCTGTGTTACTGGGGGTCAGTTTGTGTCTGTGTTACTGGGAGTCAGTGTGTGTTTCTAACTGGGTGTCAGTGTGTGTCTGTGTTACTGGGTATCAGTGTATTCCTTTGTTACTTGGTGTAAGTGTATGTCTTTGTTACTTGGTGTCAGTGTAAGTGTTTGTGACTTGGTGTCAGTGTATGTCTTTGTGACTGTTCATTAGTGTTTCTCTGTGTTACTGGGTGTCAGTGTGTGTCTGTGTTACTGGGTGTCAGTGTATGTCTTTGTTACTGGGTGTCAGTGTATGTCTTTGTTACTTGGTGTTAGTGTGTGTCTGTGTTACTGGGTATCAGTGTCTGTCTTTTTTACTTGGTGTAAGTGTGTGTCTGTGTTACTGGGTATCAGTGCATGCCTTTGTTACTTGGTGTCAGTATATGTCTGTGTTACTTGGTGTAAGTGTGTGTCTGTGTTACTGGGTATCAGTGTATGTCTTTGTTACTTGGTGTCAGTGTATGTCAAAATACTTGGTGTCAGTGTATGTCTTTGTTACTTGGTGCAATGGTCTGTCTTTGTTACTTGGTGTCATTGTATGTCTGTGTTACGTGGTGTAAGTGTGTGTCTTTGTTACTTGGTGGAAGTGCATGTCTTTGTTACTTGGTGTCAGTGTATGTCTTTGTTACTTGGTGTCAGTGTGTGTCTGTGTTGCTGGGCATTAGTGTATGTCTTTGTAACTTGGTATCAGTGTATGTCTTTGTGACTTGGTGTCAGTGTATGTCTTTTTTACTGGATGTCAGTGTGTTTCTGTGCTACTTTGTGTCAGTGTATGTCTTTGTTACTGGGTGTCCGTGTGTGTCTGTGTTACTGGGTGTCAGTGTATGTCTGTGTTACTGGGGGTCAGTGTGTGTCTGTGTTACTTGGTGTAAGTCTGTGTCTTTGTTCCTGGGTGTCCGTGTGTGTCTGTGTTACTGGGTGTCAGTGTTTGTCTGTGTTACTGGGGGTCAGTGTGTGTCTGTGTTACTGGGGTTCAGTGTGTGTTTCTTACTAGTTTTCAGTGTGTGTCTGTGTTACTGGGTATCAGTGTGTGTCTTTGTTACATGGTGTAAGTGTATGTCTTTGTTTCTTGGTGTCAGTGTATGTGTTTGTTACTTGGTGTCAGGGTATGTCTTTGTTACTGTTCATTAGTGTTTCTCTGTGTTGCTGGGTGTCAGTGTGTGTATGTTTGTGTTACTGGGGGTCAGTGTGTGTCTGTGACACTAGGTGTCAGTATTTAGTTTAGTTTGGTTATACAGCAATTTAACAGGCCCTTCGGCCCACCGAGTCTGTGCCGACCATCAACCACACATTTATACTAGTACGACACTAATCCCGTATTCCTATCACTTCCCCACCTCTCCCTGTATATTTCTCTACCTCCTACCTATACTAGGGGCAATTTATGATGGCCAATTAACCTATCAACCTGCAAGTCTTTGTCATGTGGGAGGAAACCGGAGCACCCGGAGGAAACCCACGCAGACACAGGGAGAACTTGCAAACTCCGCACAGGCAGTACCCAGAATCGAACCCGGTTCCCTGGAGCTGTGAGGCTGCGGTGCCACCCACTGCGCCAATGTGCCCCCTCCCCCCGCCCCGGCAGTGTGTGCCTGTGTTACTGGGTATCAGTGTATGTCTTTGTTACTTGGTGTCAGAGTATGTCTGTGTTACTTGGTGTAAGTGTGTGTCTGTGTTACTGGGTATCAGTGTGTGTCTGTGTTACTTGGTGTAAGTCTGTGTCTTTGTTACTTGGTGTCCGTGTGTGTCTGTGTTACTTGGTGTAAGTGTGTGTCTGCGTTACTGGGTATCAGTGCATGTCTTTCTTACTTGGTGTCAGTGTATGTCTTTGTTACTTGGTGCAAGTGTATGTCTGTGTTACTGGGTATCAGTGTCTGTCTTTGTTACTTGGTGTCAGTGTATGTCAAAATACTTGGTTTAAGTGTATGTCTTTGTTACTTGGTGTAATTGTCTGTCTTTGTTACTTGGTGTAAGTGTGTGTCTGTGTTACTGGGTGTCAGTGTGTGTCTGTGTTACTTGGTGTAACTCTGTGTCTTTGTTACTGGGCATCAGTGCATGTCTTTGTGACTTGGTATAAGTGTATGTCTTTGTGACTTGGTGTCAGTGTATGTCTCTTTTACTGGGTGTCAGTGTGTGTCTGTGTTACTTGGTGTCAGTGTATGTCTTTGTTACTGTGTATCAGTGTTTCTCTGTGTTACTGGGTGTCAGTGTGTGTTTGTTTGTGTTACTGGGTGTCAGTGTATGTCTTTGCTACTTGGTGTCAGTGTATTTCTTTCTTACTTGGTGTCATTGTATGTCTGTGTTACTTGGTGTAAGTGTATGTCTTTGTTACTGGGTGTCAGTGTATGTCTGTGTTACTTGTTGTCAGTGTGTTTATTTGTGTTACTGGGTGTCAGTGTGTGTCTGTGTTACTTGGTGTAAGTGTGTGTCTTTGTTACTTGGTGTCCGTGTGTGTCTGTGTTACTGAGTGTCAGAGTATGTCTTTGTTACTGGGTGTCAGTGTATGTCTCTGTTACTTGGTGTAAGTGTGTGTCTGTGTTACTGGGTATCGGTGCATGTCTTTGTTACTTGGTGTCAGTGTTTGTCTGTGTTACTTGGTGTAAGTGTGTGTCTGTGTTACTGGGTATCAGTGGATGTCTTTGTTACTTGGTGCCAGTGTATGTCAAAATACTTGGTGTAAGTGTATGTCTTTGTTACTTGGTGTAATTGTCTGTCTTTGTTACTTGGTGTCAGTGCATGTCTGTGTTACTTGGTGTAAGTGTGTGTCTTTGTTACTTGGTGTATGTGTATGTCTTTGTTACTTGGTGTCAGTGGATGTCTTTGTTACATGGTGTCAGTGTGTGTCTGTGTTACTGGGCATCAGTGTATGTCTTTCTGACTTGGTATCATTGTATGTCTTTGTGACTTGGTGTCAGTGTATGTCTTTCTTACTGGGTGTCAGTGTTTCTCTGTGTTACTGGGTGTCAGTGTGTGTTTGTTTGTGGTACTGGGTGTCAGTGTGTGTCTGTGACACTCGGGGTCAGTATTTTGTTTAGTTTAGAGATACAGCACTTAAACAGGCCCTTCGGCCCACCGAGTCTGTGCCGACCATCAACAACCCATTTATACTAATCCTACACTAATCCCGTATTCCTATCACATCCCCACCGGTCCCTATCTATTTCCCTACCACCTACCTATACTAGGGGCAATTTATAATGGCCAATTAATCTATCAACCTGCAAGTCTTTGGCATGTGGGAGGAAACCGGAGCTCCCGGAGGAAACCCACGCAGACACAGGGAGAACTTGCAAACTCCGCACAGGCAGTACCCAGAATCGAACCCGGTCCCTGGAGCTGTGAGGCTGCGGTGCGAACCACTGCGCCAATGTGCACCCGCCCCCTCACCCCAGTGTGTGTCTGAGTTACTGGGTATCAGTGTATGTCTTTGTTACTTGGTGTCAGTGTATGTCTGTGTTACTTGGTGTCAGTGTGTTTGTTTGTGTTACTGGGTGTCACTGTGTGTCTGTGTTACTTGGTGTACGTGTGTGTCTGTGTTACTGGGTGTCAGTGTATGTCTTTGTTACTGGGTGTCAGTGTATGTCTTTGTTACTTGGTGTAAGTGTGTGTCTGTGTTACCGGGTATCAGTGGCTGTCTTTGTTACTTGGTGTAAGTGTATGTCTGTGTTACTGGGTTTCAGTGTGTGTCTGTGTTACTTGGTGTAAGTCTGTGTCTTTGTTACTTGGTGTCCGTCTGTGTCTGTGTTCCTGGGTGTCAGTGTATTTCTGTGTTACTGGGGGTCAGTGTGTGTCTGTTTTACTGGGAGTCAGGGTGTGTTTCTAACTGGGTGTCAGTGTGTGTCTGTGTTACTGGGTATCAGTGTATGTGTTTGTGACTTGGTGTCAGTGTATGTCTTTGTGACTGTTCATTAGTGTTTCTCTGTGTTACTGGGTGTCAGTGTGTGTCTGTGTTACTGGGTGTCAGTGTATGTCTTTGTTACTGGGTGTCAGTGTATGTCTTTTTTACTTGGTGTAAGTGTGTGTCTGTGTTACTGGGTATCAGTGCATGTCTTCGTTACTTGGTGTCAGTGTATGTCTGTGTTACTTGGTGTAAGTGTGTGTCTGTGTTACTGGGTATCAGTGTATGTCTTTGTTACTTGGTGTCAGTGTCTGTCCAAATACTTGGTGTAAGTGTATGTCTTTGTTACTTGGTGTAATGGTCTGTCTTTGTTACTTGGTGTCAGTGTATGTCTGTGTTACGTGGTGTAAGTGTGTGTCTTTGTTACTTGGTGTAAGTGTATGTCTTTGTTACTTGGTGTCAGTATATGTCTTTGTTACTTGGTGTCAGTGTGTGTCTGTGTTACTGGACATCACTGTATGTCTTTGTGACTTGGTATCAGTGTATGTCTTTGTGACTTGGTGTCAGTGTATGTCTTTTTTACTGGGTGTCAGTGCGTTTCTGTGTTACGTGGTGTCAGTGCGTGTCTGTGTTACTGGGTATCAGTGCATGTCTTTGTTAATTGTTGTCAGTGTATGTCTGCGTTACTTGGTGTCAGTGTGTTTGTTTGTGTTACTGGGTGTCAGTGTGTGTCTGTGTTACTGGGTGTCAGTGTATGTCTTTTTTACTTGGTGTAAGTGTGTTTCTGTGTTACTGGGTATCAGTGCATGTCTTTGTTACTTGGTGTCATTGTATGTCTGTGTTACTTGGTGTAAGTGTGTGTCTGTGTTACTGGGTATCAGTGTATGTTTTTGTTCCTTGGTGTAAGTGTGTGTCTTTGTTTCTTGGTGTAAGTGTATGTCTTTGTTACTTGGTGTCTGTGTCTGTCTTTCTTACTTGGTGTCAGTGTGTGTCTGTGTAACTGGGCATCAGTGTATGTCTTTGTGACTTGGTATCAGTGTATGTCTTTGTGACTTGGTGTCAGTGTATGTCTGCGTTACTTGCTGTAAGTGTGTGTCTGCGTTACTTGGTGTAATTGTCTGTCTGTGTTACTTGGTGTCAGTGTATGTCTGTGTTACTTGGTGTCAGTGTATGTCAAAATACCTGGTGTAAGTGTATGTCTTTGTTACTTGGTGTAATTGTCTGTCTTTGTTACTTGGTGTCAGTGTATGTCTGTGTTACTTGGTGTAAGTGTGTGTCTTTGTCACTGGGCATCAGTGCATGTCTTTGTGACTTGGTATCAGTGTATGTCTTTGTGACTTGGTGTCAGTGTATGTCTTTTTTACTGGGTGTCAGTGTGTGTCCGTGTTACTTGGTGTCAGTGTATGTCTTTGTTCCTGTGTGTCAGTGTTTCTCTGTGTTCCTGAGTGTCAGTGTGTGTTTGTTTGTGGTACTGGGTGTCAGTGTGTGTCTGTGACACTAGGTGTCAGTATTTAGTTTAGTTTGGAGATGCAGCACTTAAACAGGCCCTTCGGCCCACCGAGTCTGTGCCGACCATCAACAACCATTTATCCTAATCCTACACTAATCCCGTATTCCTATCACATCCCCACCGGTCCCTATATATTTCCCTGCCACCTACCTATACTTGGGGCAACTTATAATTGCCAATTAACCTATCAACCTGCAAGTCTTTGGCACGTGGGAGGAAACCGGAGCACCGGGAGGAAACCCACGCAGACACAGGGAGAACTTGCAAACTCCGCACAGGCAGTACCCAGAATCGAACCCGGGTCCCTGGAGCTGTGAGGCTGCGGTGCGATCCACTGCGCCAATGTGCACCCCCCCCCCCCCCCACCCACCCACCCCAGTGTGTGTCTGTGTTACTGGGTATCAGTGTGTGTCTGTGTTACTTGGTGTCAGTGTCTGTCATTGTTACTGTGTATCAGTGTTTCTCTGTGTTACTGGGTGTCAGTGTGTGTTTGTTTGTGTTACTGGGTGTCAGTGCGTGTCTGTGACACTAGGTGTCAGTATTTAGTTTAGTTAATCGATGCAGCACTTGAACAGGCCCTTCGGCCCACCGAGTCTGTGCCGACCATCAACAACCCATTTATACTAATCCTACACTAATCCCGTATTCCTATCACATCCCCACCTGTCCCTATATATTTCCCTACCACCGACCTATACTAGGGGCAATTTATGATGGCCAATTATCCTATCAACCTGCAAGTCTTTGGCATGTGGGATGAAACCAGAGCACCGGGAGGAAACCCGCGCAGACACAGGGAGAACTTGCAAACTCCGCACAGGCAGTACCCAGAATCGAACCCGGGTCCCTGGAGCTGTGAGGCTGCGGTGCTAACCACTGCCCCAATGTGCCCCCTCCCCATCACCTCAGTGTGTGCCTGTGTTACTGGGTATCAGTGTATGTCTTTGTGACTTGTTGTCAGTGTATGTCTGCGTTACTTGGTGTCAGTGTGTTTGTTTGTGTTACTGGGTGTCAGTGAGTGTCTGTGTTACTGGGTGTCAGTGTATATCTTTTTTACTTGGTGTAAGTGTGTGTCTGTGTTACTGGATATCAGTGTCTGTCTTCTTTACTTTGTGTAAGTGTGTGTCTGTGTTACTGGGTATCAGTGCATGTCTTTGTTACTTGGTGTCATTGTATGTCTGTGTTACTTGGTGTAAGTGTGTGTCTGTGTTACTGGGTATCAGTGTATGTCTTTGTTACTTGGTGTCAGTGTATGTCTTTGTTACTTGGTGTCAGTGTCTGTCAAAATACTTGGTGTCAGTGTATGTCTTTGTTACTTGGTGTCAGTGTATGTCTGTGTTACTTGGTGTAAGTGTGTGTCTTTGTCACTGGGCATCAGTGTATGTCTTTGTGACTTGGTATCAGTGTATGTCTTTGTTACTGTGTATCAGTGTTTCTCTGTGTTACTGGGTGTAAGTGTGTGTCTTTGTTTGTGTTACTGGGTGTCAGTGTGTGTCTGTGTTACTGGGTGTCAGTGTATGTCAAAATACTTGGTGGAAGTGTATGTCTTTGTTACTTGGTCAATGTGTATGTCTTTGTTACTTGGTGTCAGTGGATGTCTTTGTTACATGGTGTCAGTGTGTGCCTGTGTTACTGGGCATCAGTGTATCTCTTTGTGACTTGGTATCAGTGTATGTCTTTGTGACTTGGTGTCAGTTTATGTCTTTTTTACTGGGTGTCAGTGTGTGTCTGTGTTACTTGGTGTCAGTGTATGTCTTTGTTCCTGTGTGTCAGTGTTTCTCTGTGTTACTGGGTGTCATTGTGTGTTTGTTTGTGGTACTGGGTGTCAGTGTGTGTCTGTGACACTAGGTGTCAGTATTTAGTTTAGTTTGGAGATGCAGCACTTAAACAGGCCCTTCGGCCCACCGAGTCTGTGCCGACCATCAATAACCCATTTATCCTAATCCTACACTAATCCCGTATTCCTATCACATCCCGACCGGTCCCGAGATATTTCCCTGCCACCGACCTATACTAGGGGCAATTTATAATTGCCAATTAACCTGTCAACCTGCATGTCTTTGGCATGTGGGAGGAAACCGGAGCACCCGGAGGAAACCCACGCAGACACAGGGAGAACTTGCAAACTCCGCACAGGCAGTACCCAGAATCGAACCCGGGTCCCTGGAGCTGTGAGGCTGCGGTGCGATCCACTGCGCCAATGTGCACCCCCCCCCCCCACCCACCCCAGTGTGTGTCTGTGTTACTGGGTATCAGTGTGTGTCTGTGTTACTTGGTGTCAGTGTCTGTCATTGTTACTGTGTATCAGTGTTTCTCTGTGTTACTGGGTGTCAGTGTGTGTTTGTTTGTGTTACTGGGTGTCAGTGCGTGTCTGTGACACTAGGTGTCAGTATTTAGTTTAGTTAATCGATGCAGCACTTGAACAGGCCCTTCGGCCCACCGAGTCTGTGCCGACCATCAACAACCCATTTATACTAATCCTACACTAATCCCGTATTCCTATCACATCCCCACCTGTCCCTATATATTTCCCTACCACCGACCTATACTAGGGGCAATTTATGATGGCCAATTATCCTATCAACCTGCAAGTCTTTGGCATGTGGGATGAAACCAGAGCACCGGGAGGAAACCCGCGCAGACACAGGGAGAACTTGCAAACTCCGCACAGGCAGTACCCAGAATCGAACCCGGGTCCCTGGAGCTGTGAGGCTGCGGTGCTAACCACTGCCCCAATGTGCCCCCTCCCCATCACCTCAGTGTGTGCCTGTGTTACTGGGTATCAGTGTATGTCTTTGTGACTTGTTGTCAGTGTATGTCTGCGTTACTTGGTGTCAGTGTGTTTGTTTGTGTTACTGGGTGTCAGTGAGTGTCTGTGTTACTGGGTGTCAGTGTATATCTTTTTTACTTGGTGTAAGTGTGTGTCTGTGTTACTGGATATCAGTGTCTGTCTTCTTTACTTTGTGTAAGTGTGTGTCTGTGTTACTGGGTATCAGTGCATGTCTTTGTTACTTGGTGTCATTGTATGTCTGTGTTACTTGGTGTAAGTGTGTGTCTGTGTTACTGGGTATCAGTGTATGTCTTTGTTACTTGGTGTCAGTGTATGTCTTTGTTACTTGGTGTCAGTGTCTGTCAAAATACTTGGTGTCAGTGTATGTCTTTGTTACTTGGTGTCAGTGTATGTCTGTGTTACTTGGTGTAAGTGTGTGTCTTTGTCACTGGGCATCAGTGTATGTCTTTGTGACTTGGTATCAGTGTATGTCTTTGTTACTGTGTATCAGTGTTTCTCTGTGTTACTGGGTGTAAGTGTGTGTCTTTGTTTGTGTTACTGGGTGTCAGTGTGTGTCTCTGTTACTGGGTGTCAGTGTATGTCAAAATACTTGGTGGAAGTGTATGTCTTTGTTACTTGGTCAATGTGTATGTCTTTGTTACTTGGTGTCAGTGGATGTCTTTGTTACATGGTGTCAGTGTGTGCCTGTGTTACTGGGCATCAGTGTATCTCTTTGTGACTTGGTATCAGTGTATGTCTTTGTGACTTGGTGTCAGTTTATGTCTTTTTTACTGGGTGTCAGTGTGTGTCTGTGTTACTTGGTGTCAGTGTATGTCTTTGTTCCTGTGTGTCAGTGTTTCTCTGTGTTACTGGGTGTCATTGTGTGTTTGTTTGTGGTACTGGGTGTCAGTGTGTGTCTGTGACACTAGGTGTCAGTATTTAGTTTAGTTTGGAGATGCAGCACTTAAACAGGCCCTTCGGCCCACCGAGTCTGTGCCGACCATCAATAACCCATTTATCCTAATCCTACACTAATCCCGTATTCCTATCACATCCCGACCGGTCCCGAGATATTTCCCTGCCACCGACCTATACTAGGGGCAATTTATAATTGCCAATTAACCTGTCAACCTGCATGTCTTTGGCATGTGGGAGGAAACCGGAGCACCCGGAGGAAACCAACGCAGACACAGGGAGAACTTGCAAACTCCGCACAGGCAGTACCCAGAATCGAACCCGGGTCCCTAGAGCTGTGAGGCTGCGGTGCTAACCACTGCCCCAATGTGCCCCCCGCCCCCAGTGTGTGCCTGTGTTACTGGGTATCAGTGTATGTCTTTGTTACTTGGTGTCAGTGCATGTCTGCGTTACTTGGTGTCAGTGTGTTTGTTTGTGTTACTGGGTGTCAGTGAGTGTCTGTGTTACTGGGTGTCAGTATATGTCTTTTTTACTTGGTGTAAGTGTGTGTCTGTGTTACTGGGTATCAGTGCATGTCTTTGTTACTTTGTGTTATTGTCTGTCTTTGTTACTTGGTGTCAGTGTATGTCTGTGTTACTTGGTGTAAGTGTGTGTCTTTGTTACTGGGCATCAGTGTATGTCTTTGTGACTTGGTATCAGTGTATGTCTTTGTGACTTGGTGTCAGTGTATGTATGTGTTACTTGGTGTCAGTCTGTTTGTTTGTGTTACTGGGTGTCAGTGTATGTCTTTGTTACTTGGTGTAAGTGTGTGTCTTTGTTACTTGGTGTCCGTGTGTGTCAGTGTTACTGGGTGTCAGTGTATGTCTTTGTTACTGTTTATCAGTGTTTCTCTGTGTTACTGGGTGTCAGTGTGTGTTTGTTTGTGGTAGTGGGTGTCAGTGTGTGTCTGTGACACTAGGTGTCGGTATTTAGTTTAGTTTGGAGATGCAGCAAAAAAACAGGCCCTTCGGCCCACCGAGTCTGTGCCGACCATCAACAACCCATTTATACTAATCCTACACTAATCCCTTATTCCTATCACATCCCCACCTGTCCCTATATATTTCCCTACCACCGACCTATACTAGGGGCAATTTATGATGGCCAATTATCCTATCAACCTGCAAGTCTTTGGCATGTGGGATGAAACCAGAGCACCGGGAGGAAACCCGCGCAGACACAGGGAGAACTTGCAAACTCCGCACAGGCAGTACCCAGAATCGAACCCGGGTCCCTGGAGCTGTGAGGCTGCGGTGCTAACCACTGCCCCAATGTGCCCCCTCCCCATCACCTCAGTGTGTGCCTGTGTTACTGGGTATCAGTGTATGTCTTTGTGACTTGTTGTCAGTGTATGTCTGCGTTACTTGGTGTCAGTGTGTTTGTTTGTGTTACTGGGTGTCAGTGAGTGTCTGTGTTACTGGGTGTCAGTGTATATCTTCTTTACTTTGTGTAAGTGTGTGTCTGTGTTACTGGGTATCAGTGCATGTCTTTGTTACTTGGTGTCATTGTATGTCTGTGTTACTTGGTGTAAGTGTGTGTCTGTGTTACTGGGTATCAGTGTATGTCTTTGTTACTTGGTGTCAGTGTATGTCTTTGTTACTTGGTGTCAGTGTCTGTCAAAATACTTGGTGTCAGTGTATGTCTTTGTTACTTGGTGTCAGTGTATGTCTGTGTTACTTGGTGTAAGTGTGTGTCTTTGTCACTGGGCATCAGTGTATGTCTTTGTGACTTGGTATCAGTGTATGTCTTTGTTACTGTGTATCAGTGTTTCTCTGTGTTACTGGGTGTAAGTGTGTGTCTTTGTTTGTGTTACTGGGTGTCAGTGTGTGTCTGTGTTACTGGGTGTCAGTGTATGTCAAAATACTTGGTGGAAGTGTATGTCTTTGTTACTTGGTCAATGTGTATGTCTTTGTTACTTGGTGTCAGTGGATGTCTTTGTTACATGGTGTCAGTGTGTGCCTGTGTTACTGGGCATCAGTGTATCTCTTTGTGACTTGGTATCAGTGTATGTCTTTGTGACTTGGTGTCAGTTTATGTCTTTTTTACTGGGTGTCAGTGTGTGTCTGTGTTACTTGGTGTCAGTGTATGTCTTTGTTCCTGTGTGTCAGTGTTTCTCTGTGTTACTGGGTGTCATTGTGTGTTTGTTTGTGGTACTGGGTGTCAGTGTGTGTCTGTGACACTAGGTGTCAGTATTTAGTTTAGTTTGGAGATGCAGCACTTAAACAGGCCCTTCGGCCCACCGAGTCTGTGCCGACCATCAATAACCCATTTATCCTAATCCTACACTAATCCCGTATTCCTATCACATCCCGACCGGTCCCGAGATATTTCCCTGCCACCGACCTATACTAGGGGCAATTTATAATTGCCAATTAACCTGTCAACCTGCATGTCTTTGGCATGTGGGAGGAAACCGGAGCACCCGGAGGAAACCCACGCAGACACAGGGAGAACTTGCAAACTCCGCACAGGCAGTACCCAGAATCGAACCCGGGTCCCTGGAGCTGTGAGGCTGCGGTGCGATCCACTGCGCCAATGTGCACCCCCCCCCCCCCCACCCACCCCAGTGTGTGTCTGTGTTACTGGGTATCAGTGTGTGTCTGTGTTACTTGGTGTCAGTGTCTGTCATTGTTACTGTGTATCAGTGTTTCTCTGTGTTACTGGGTGTCAGTGTGTGTTTGTTTGTGTTACTGGGTGTCAGTGCGTGTCTGTGACACTAGGTGTCAGTATTTAGTTTAGTTAATCGATGCAGCACTTGAACAGGCCCTTCGGCCCACCGAGTCTGTGCCGACCATCAACAACCCATTTATACTAATCCTACACTAATCCCGTATTCCTATCACATCCCCACCTGTCCCTATATATTTCCCTACCACCGACCTATACTAGGGGCAATTTATGATGGCCAATTATCCTATCAACCTGCAAGTCTTTGGCATGTGGGATGAAACCAGAGCACCGGGAGGAAACCCGCGCAGACACAGGGAGAACTTGCAAACTCCGCACAGGCAGTACCCAGAATCGAACCCGGGTCCCTGGAGCTGTGAGGCTGCGGTGCTAACCACTGCCCCAATGTGCCCCCTCCCCATCACCTCAGTGTGTGCCTGTGTTACTGGGTATCAGTGTATGTCTTTGTGACTTGTTGTCAGTGTATGTCTGCGTTACTTGGTGTCAGTGTGTTTGTTTGTGTTACTGGGTGTCAGTGAGTGTCTGTGTTACTGGGTGTCAGTGTATATCTTTTTTACTTGGTGTAAGTGTGTGTCTGTGTTACTGGATATCAGTGTCTGTCTTCTTTACTTTGTGTAAGTGTGTGTCTGTGTTACTGGGTATCAGTGCATGTCTTTGTTACTTGGTGTCATTGTATGTCTGTGTTACTTGGTGTAAGTGTGTGTCTGTGTTACTGGGTATCAGTGTATGTCTTTGTTACTTGGTGTCAGTGTATGTCTTTGTTACTTGGTGTCAGTGTCTGTCAAAATACTTGGTGTCAGTGTATGTCTTTGTTACTTGGTGTCAGTGTATGTCTGTGTTACTTGGTGTAAGTGTGTGTCTTTGTCACTGGGCATCAGTGTATGTCTTTGTGACTTGGTATCAGTGTATGTCTTTGTTACTGTGTATCAGTGTTTCTCTGTGTTACTGGGTGTAAGTGTGTGTCTTTGTTTGTGTTACTGGGTGTCAGTGTGTGTCTCTGTTACTGGGTGTCAGTGTATGTCAAAATACTTGGTGGAAGTGTATGTCTTTGTTACTTGGTCAATGTGTATGTCTTTGTTACTTGGTGTCAGTGGATGTCTTTGTTACATGGTGTCAGTGTGTGCCTGTGTTACTGGGCATCAGTGTATCTCTTTGTGACTTGGTATCAGTGTATGTCTTTGTGACTTGGTGTCAGTTTATGTCTTTTTTACTGGGTGTCAGTGTGTGTCTGTGTTACTTGGTGTCAGTGTATGTCTTTGTTCCTGTGTGTCAGTGTTTCTCTGTGTTACTGGGTGTCATTGTGTGTTTGTTTGTGGTACTGGGTGTCAGTGTGTGTCTGTGACACTAGGTGTCAGTATTTAGTTTAGTTTGGAGATGCAGCACTTAAACAGGCCCTTCGGCCCACCGAGTCTGTGCCGACCATCAATAACCCATTTATCCTAATCCTACACTAATCCCGTATTCCTATCACATCCCGACCGGTCCCGAGATAT
Organism: Heterodontus francisci; assembly: GCF_036365525.1. NCBI lineage: Eukaryota > Metazoa > Chordata > Chondrichthyes > Heterodontiformes > Heterodontidae > Heterodontus > Heterodontus francisci. Next base: position 4,653,172 of record NW_027141175.1, read on the forward strand.
TTCCCTGCCACCGACCTATACTAGGGGCAATTTATAATTGCCAATTAACCTGTCAACCTGCATTTCTTTGGCATGTGGGAGGAAACCGGAGCACCCGGAGGAAACCAACGCAGACACAGGGAGAACTTGCAAACTCCGCACAGGCAGTACCCAGAATCGAACCCGGGTCCCTGGAGCTGTGAGGCTGCGGTGCTAACCACTGCCCCAATGTGCCCCCCGCCCCCAGTGTGTGCCTGTGTTACTGGGTATCAGTGTATGTCTTTGTTACTTGGTGTCAGTGCATGTCTGCGTTACTTGGTGTCAGTGTGTTTGTTTGTGTTACTGGGTGTCAGTGAGTGTCTGTGTTACTGGGTGTCAGTATATGTCTTTTTTACTTGGTGTAAGTGTGTGTCTGTGTTACTGGGTATCAGTGCATGTCTTTGTTACTTTGTGTTATTGTCTGTCTTTGTTACTTGGTGTCAGTGTATGTCTGTGTTACTTGGTGTAAGTGTGTGTCTTTGTTACTGGGCATCAGTGTATGTCTTTGTGACTTGGTATCAGTGTATGTCTTTGTGACTTGGTGTCAGTGTATGTATGTGTTACTTGGTGTCAGTCTGTTTGTTTGTGTTACTGGGTGTCAGTGTATGTCTTTGTTACTTGGTGTAAGTGTGTGTCTTTATACTTGGTGTCCGTGTGTGTCAGTGTTACTGGGTGTCAGTGTATGTCTTTGTTACTGTTTATCAGTGTTTCTCTGTGTTACTGGGTGTCAGTGTGTGTTTGTTTGTGGTAGTGGGTGTCAGTGTGTGTCTGTGACACTAGGTGTCGGTATTTAGTTTAGTTTGGAGATGCAGCAAAAAAACAGGCCCTTCGGCCCACCGAGTCTGTGCCGACCATCAACAACCCATTTATACTAATCCTACACTAATCCCTTATTCCTATCACATCCCCACCTGTCCCTATATATTTCCCTACCACCGACCTATACTAGGGGCAATTTATGATGGCCAATTATCCTATCAACCTGCAAGTCTTTGGCATGTGGGATGAAACCAGAGCACCGGGAGGAAACCCGCGCAGACACAGGGAGAACTTGCAAACTCCGCACAGGCAGTACCCAGAATCGAACCCGGGTCCCTGGAGCTGTGAGGCTGCGGTGCTAACCACTGCCCCAATGTGCCCCCTCCCCATCACCTCAGTGTGTGCCTGTGTTACTGGGTATCAGTGTATGTCTTTGTGACTTGTTGTCAGTGTATGTCTGCGTTACTTGGTGTCAGTGTGTTTGTTTGTGTTACTGGGTGTCAGTGAGTGTCTGTGTTACTGGGTGTCAGTGTATATCTTCTTTACTTTGTGTAAGTGTGTGTCTGTGTTACTGGGTATCAGTGCATGTCTTTGTTACTTGGTGTCATTGTATGTCTGTGTTACTTGGTGTAAGTGTGTGTCTGTGTTACTGGGTATCAGTGTATGTCTTTGTTACTTGGTGTCAGTGTATGTCTTTGTTACTTGGTGTCAGTGTCTGTCAAAATACTTGGTGTCAGTGTATGTCTTTGTTACTTGGTGTCAGTGTATGTCTGTGTTACTTGGTGTAAGTGTGTGTCTTTGTCACTGGGCATCAGTGTATGTCTTTGTGACTTGGTATCAGTGTATGTCTTTGTTACTGTGTATCAGTGTTTCTCTGTGTTACTGGGTGTAAGTGTGTGTCTTTGTTTGTGTTACTGGGTGTCAGTGTGTGTCTGTGTTACTGGGTGTCAGTGTATGTCAAAATACTTGGTGGAAGTGTATGTCTTTGTTACTTGGTCAATGTGTATGTCTTTGTTACTTGGTGTCAGTGGATGTCTTTGTTACATGGTGTCAGTGTGTGCCTGTGTTACTGGGCATCAGTGTATCTCTTTGTGACTTGGTATCAGTGTATGTCTTTGTGACTTGGTGTCAGTTTATGTCTTTTTTACTGGGTGTCAGTGTGTGTCTGTGTTACTTGGTGTCAGTGTATGTCTTTGTTCCTGTGTGTCAGTGTTTCTCTGTGTTACTGGGTGTCATTGTGTGTTTGTTTGTGGTACTGGGTGTCAGTGTGTGTCTGTGACACTAGGTGTCAGTATTTAGTTTAGTTTGGAGATGCAGCACTTAAACAGGCCCTTCGGCCCACCGAGTCTGTGCCGACCATCAATAACCCATTTATCCTAATCCTACACTAATCCCGTATTCCTATCACATCCCGACCGGTCCCGAGATATTTCCCTGCCACCGACCTATACTAGGGGCAATTTATAATTGCCAATTAACCTGTCAACCTGCATGTCTTTGGCATGTGGGAGGAAACCGGAGCACCCGGAGGAAACCCACGCAGACACAGGGAGAACTTGCAAACTCCGCACAGGCAGTACCCAGAATCGAAACCGGGTCCCTGGAGCTGTGAGGCTGCGGTGCGATCCACTGCGCCAATGTGCACCCCCCCCCCCCACCCACCCCAGTGTGTGTCTGTGTTACTGGGTATCAGTGTGTGTCTGTGTTACTTGGTGTCAGTGTCTGTCATTGTTACTGTGTATCAGTGTTTCTCTGTGTTACTGGGTGTCAGTGTGTGTTTGTTTGTGTTACTGGGTGTCAGTGCGTGTCTGTGACACTAGGTGTCAGTATTTAGTTTAGTTAATCGATGCAGCACTTGAACAGGCCCTTCGGCCCACCGAGTCTGTGCCGACCATCAACAACCCATTTATACTAATCCTACACTAATCCCGTATTCCTATCACATCCCCACCTGTCCCTATATATTTCCCTACCACCGACCTATACTAGGGGCAATTTATGATGGCCAATTATCCTATCAACCTGCAAGTCTTTGGCATGTGGGATGAAACCAGAGCACCGGGAGGAAACCCGCGCAGACACAGGGAGAACTTGCAAACTCCGCACAGGCAGTACCCAGAATCGAACCCGGGTCCCTGGAGCTGTGAGGCTGCGGTGCTAACCACTGCCCCAATGTGCCCCCTCCCCATCACCTCAGTGTGTGCCTGTGTTACTGGGTATCAGTGTATGTCTTTGTGACTTGTTGTCAGTGTATGTCTGCGTTACTTGGTGTCAGTGTGTTTGTTTGTGTTACTGGGTGTCAGTGAGTGTCTGTGTTACTGGGTGTCAGTGTATATCTTTTTTACTTGGTGTAAGTGTGTGTCTGTGTTACTGGATATCAGTGTCTGTCTTCTTTACTTTGTGTAAGTGTGTGTCTGTGTTACTGGGTATCAGTGCATGTCTTTGTTACTTGGTGTCATTGTATGTCTGTGTTACTTGGTGTTAGTGTGTGTCTGTGTTACTGGGTATCAGTGTATGTCTTTGTTACTTGGTGTCAGTGTATGTCTTTGTTACTTGGTGTCAGTGTCTGTCAAAATACTTGGTGTCAGTGTATGTCTTTGTTACTTGGTGTCAGTGTATGTCTGTGTTACTTGGTGTAAGTGTGTGTCTTTGTCACTGGGCATCAGTGTATGTCTTTGTGACTTGGTATCAGTGTATGTCTTTGTTACTGTGTATCAGTGTTTCTCTGTGTTACTGGGTGTAAGTGTGTGTCTTTGTTTGTGTTACTGGGTGTCAGTGTGTGTCTGTGTTACTGGGTGTCAGTGTATGTCAAAATACTTGGTGGAAGTGTATGTCTTTGTTACTTGGTCAATGTGTATGTCTTTGTTACTTGGTGTCAGTGGATGTCTTTGTTACATGGTGTCAGTGTGTGCCTGTGTTACTGGGCATCAGTGTATCTCTTTGTGACTTGGTATCAGTGTATGTCTTTGTGACTTGGTGTCAGTTTATGTCTTTTTTACTGGGTGTCAGTGTGTGTCTGTGTTACTTGGTGTCAGTGTATGTCTTTGTTCCTGTGTGTCAGTGTTTCTCTGTGTTACTGGGTGTCATTGTGTGTTTGTTTGTGGTACTGGGTGTCAGTGTGTGTCTGTGACACTAGGTGTCAGTATTTAGTTTAGTTTGGAGATGCAGCACTTAAACAGGCCCTTCGGCCCACCGAGTCTGTGCCGACCATCAATAACCCATTTATCCTAATCCTACACTAATCCCGTATTCCTATCACATCCCGACCGGTCCCGAGATATTTCCCTGCCACCGACCTATACTAGGGGCAATTTATAATTGCCAATTAACCTGTCAACCTGCATGTCTTTGGCATGTGGGAGGAAACCGGAGCACCCGGAGGAAACCAACGCAGACACAGGGAGAACTTGCAAACTCCGCACAGGCAGTACCCAGAATCGAACCCGGGTCCCTGGAGCTGTGAGGCTGCGGTGCTAACCACTGCCCCAATGTGCCCCCCGCCCCCAGTGTGTGCCTGTGTTACTGGGTATCAGTGTATGTCTTTGTTACTTGGTGTCAGTGCATGTCTGCGTTACTTGGTGTCAGTGTGTTTGTTTGTGTTACTGGGTGTCAGTGAGTGTCTGTGTTACTGGGTGTCAGTATATGTCTTTTTTACTTGGTGTAAGTGTGTGTCTGTGTTACTGGGTATCAGTGCATGTCTTTGTTACTTTGTGTTATTGTCTGTCTTTGTTACTTGGTGTCAGTGTATGTCTGTGTTACTTGGTGTAAGTGTGTGTCTTTGTTACTGGGCATCAGTGTATGTCTTTGTGACTTGGTATCAGTGTATGTCTTTGTGACTTGGTGTCAGTGTATGTATGTGTTACTTGGTGTCAGTCTGTTTGTTTGTGTTACTGGGTGTCAGTGTATGTCTTTGTTACTTGGTGTAAGTGTGTGTCTTTGTTACTTGGTGTCCGTGTGTGTCAGTGTTACTGGGTGTCAGTGTATGTCTTTGTTACTGTTTATCAGTGTTTCTCTGTGTTACTGGGTGTCAGTGTGTGTTTGTTTGTGGTAGTGGGTGTCAGTGTGTGTCTGTGACACTAGGTGTCGGTATTTAGTTTAGTTTGGAGATGCAGCAAAAAAACAGGCCCTTCGGCCCACCGAGTCTGTGCCGACCATCAACAACCCATTTATACTAATCCTACACTAATCCCTTATTCCTATCACATCCACACCTATCCCTATATATTTCCCTACCACCTACCTATACTAGGGGCAATTTATGATGGCCAATTAACCTATCAACCTGCAAGCCTTTGGCATGTGGGAGGAAACCGGAGCACCGGGAGGAAACCCACGCAGACACAGGGAGAATTTGCAAACTCCGCACAGGCAGTACCCAGAATCGAACCCGGGTCCCTGGAGCTGTGAGGCTGCGGTGCGATCCACTGCGCCAATGTGCACCCCCCCCCCCCCCCCCCCAGTGTATGCCTGTGTTACTGGGTATCAGTGTATGTCTTTGTTACTTGGTGTCAGTGTATGTCAAAATACTTGGTTTAAGTGTATGTCTGTGTTACTTGGTGTAATTGTCTGTCTTTGTTACTTGGTGTCAGTGTATGTTTGTGTTACTTGGTGTAAGTGTGTGACTTTGTTACTTGGTGTAAGTGTATGTCTTTGTTACTGTGTATCAGTGTGTGTCTGTGTTACCTGGTGTCAGTGTATGTCATTGTTACTGTGTATCAGTGTTTCTCTGTGTTACTGGGTGTCAGTGTGTGTTTGTTTGTGTTACTGGGTGTCAGTGCGTGTCTGTGACACTAGGTGTCAGTATTTAGTTTAGTTCATAGATGCAGCACTTGAACAGGCCCTTCGGCCCACCGAGTCTGTGCCGACCATCAACAACCCATTTATACTAATCCTACACTAATCCCGTATTCCTATCACATCCCCACCTGTCCCTATATATTTCCCTACCATCCACCTATACTAGGGGCAATTTATGATGGCCAATTAACCTATCAACCTGCAAGTCTTTGGCATGTGGGAGGAAACCAGAGCACCGGGAGGAAACCCGCGCAGACACAGGGAGAACTTGCAAACTCCGCACAGGCAGTACCCAGAATCGAACCCGGGTCCCTGGAGCTGTGAGGCTGCGGTGCGATCCACTGCGCCAATGTGCACCCCCCCCACCTCCCCAGTGTGTGCCTGTGTTACTGGGTATCAGTGTATGTCTTTGTGACTTGTTGTCAGTGTATGTCTGCGTTACTTGGTGTCAGTGTGTTTGGTGGTGTTACTGGGTGTCAGTGAGTGTCTGTGTTACTGGTTGTCAGTGTATGTCTTTTTTACTTTGTGTAAGTGTGTGTCTGTGTTACTGGGTATCAGTGTATGTCTTTGTTACTTGGTGTCAGTGTATGTCTTTGTTACTTGGTGTCAGTGTATGTCAAAATGCTTGGTGTCAGTGTATGCCTTTGTTACTTGGTCTCAATGTCTGTCAAAATACTTGGTGTAAGTGTATGTCTTTGTTACTTGGTGTAATTGTCTGTCTTTGTTACTTGGTGTCAGTGTATGTCTGTGTTACTTGGTGTAAGTGTGTGTCTTTGTTACTGGGCATCAGTGTATGTCTTTGTGACTTGGTATCAGTGCATGTCTTTTTTACTGTGTATCAGTGTTTCCCTGTGTTACTGGGTGTCAGTGTGTGTTTGTTTGTGTTACTGGGTGTCAGTGCGTGTCTGTGACACTAGGTGTCAGTATTTAGTTTAGTTTAGAGATGCAGCACTTAAACAGGCCCTTCGGCCCACCGAGTCTGTGCCGACCATCAACAACCCATTTATACTAATCCTACACTAATCCCGTATTCCTATCACATCCACACCTATCGTGTTACTGGGTGTCAGTGTGTGTCTGTGTTACTTGGTGTAAGTTTGTGTCTGTGTTACTTGGTGTAAGTGTGTGTCTGTGTTCCTGGGTATCAGTGTATGTCTTTGTTACTTGGTGTCAGTGTATGTCTGTGTTACTTGGTGCAAGTGTGTGTCTGTGTTACTGGGTGCCACTGTGTGTCTGTGTTACTTGGTGTAAGTGTGTGTCTTTGTTACTTGGTGTCCGTGTGTGTCTGTGTTACTTTGTGTCAGTGCATGTCTTTGTTACTTGGTGTCAGTGTATATCTGTGTTACTTTGTGTAAGTGGTGTCTTTGTTACTTGGTGTAATTGTATGTCTTTGTTACTTGGTGTCAGTGTTTGTCTGTGTTACTTGGTGTCAGTGTATGTCTTTGTTACTTGGTGTCAGTGTATGTCTTTGTTACTTGGTGTCAGTGTATGTCTGTGTTACTTGGTGTAAGTGTGTGTCTGTGTTACTGGGTATCAGTGCATGTCTTTGTTACTTCGTGTCAGTGTATGTCTGTGTTGCTTGGTGTAAGTGTGTGTCTGTGTTACTGGGTGTAAGTGTGTGTCTGTGTTACTGGGTACCAGTGTCTGTCTTTGTTACTTGGTGTAAGTGTGTGCTGTGTTACTGGGTATCTGTGTATGTCTTTGTTACTTGGTGTCAGTGTATGTCTGTGTTACTTGGTGTAAGTGTGTGTCTGTGTTACTGGGTATCAGTGTATGTCTTTGTGACTTGGTGTCAGTGTATATCTGTGTTACTTGGTGTAAGTGGTGTCTTTGTTACTTGGTGTAATTGTATGTCTTTGTTACTTGGTGTCAGTGTTTGTCTGTGTTACTTGGTGTCAGTGTATGTCTTTGTTACTTGGTGTCAGTGTATGTCTGTGTTACTTGGTGTAAGTGTGTGTCTGTGTTACTGGGTATCAGTGCATGTCTTTGTTACTTGGTGTCAGTGTATGTCTGTGTTGCTTGGTGTAAGTGTGTGTCTGTGTTACTGGGTGTAAGTGTGTGTCTGTGTTACTGGGTACCAGTGTCTGTCTTTGTTACTTGGTGTAAGTGTGTGCTGTGTTACTGGGGATCTGTGTATGTCTTTGTTACTTGGTGTCAGTGTATGTCTGTGTTACTTGGTGCAAGTGTGTGTCTGTGTTACTGGGTATCAGTGTATGTCTTTGTGACTTGGTGTCAGTGTATGTCTTTGTTACTTGGTGTCAGTGTATGTCAAATTACTTGTTGTAAGTGTTTGTCTTTGTTACTTGGTGTAATTGTCTGTCTTTGTTACTTGGTGTCAGTGTATTTCTTTGTTACTTGGTGTCAGTGTATGTCTTTGTTACTTGGTCTCAGTGTGTGTCTTTGTTACTTGGTGTCAGTGTGTGTCTGTGTTACTGGGTATCAGTGTACGTCTTTGTGACTTGGTATCAGTGTATTTCTTTGTTACTGGGTGTCAGTGTGTGTCTGTGTTGCTGGGTATCAGTGTCTGTCTTTGTGACTTGGTATCAGTGTATGTCTTTGTTACTGGGTATCAGTGAGTGTCTGTGTTACTGGGTATCAGTGTATGTCTTTGTGACTTGGTATCAGTGTATTTCTTTGTTACTGGGTGTCAGTGTGTGTCTGTGTTCCTGGGTATCAGTGTATGTCTTTGTGACGTGTGGTCAGTGTATGTCTTTGTTACTGTGTGTCAGTGTGTGTCTTTGTGACTTGATGTCAGTGTATGTCTGTGTTACTGTTTATTAGTGTTTCTCTGAGTTACTGGGTGTCAGTGTGTGTTTGTTTGTGTTACTGGGTGTCAGTGTATGTCTTTGTTACTTGGTGTAAGTGTGTGTCAGTGTTACTGGGTGTCAGTGTCTGTCTTTGTTACTTGGTGTCATTGTGTGTCTTTGTTACTTGGTGTAATTGTATGTCTGTGTTACTTGGTGTAAGTGTGTGTCTGTGTTCCTGGGTATCAGTGTATGTCTTTGTTACTTGGTGTCAGTGTATGACTGTGTTAGTTGGTGTAAGTGTGTTTCAGTGTTAATGGGTATCAGTGTATGTCTTTGTTACTTGGTGTCAGTGTATGTCTGTGTTACTTGGTGCAAGTGTGTGTCTGTGTTACTGGGTGCCACTGTGAGTCTGTGTTACTTGGTGTAAGTGTGTGTCTTTGTTACTTGGTGTCCGTGTGTGTCTGTGTTACTTGGTGTCAGTGCATGTCTTTGTTACTTGGTGTCAGTGTATATCTGTGTTACTTGGTGTAAGTGGTGTCTTTGTTACTTGGTGTAATTGTGTGTCTTTGTTACTTGGTGTCAGTGTGTGTCTGTTTTACTTGGTGTCAGTGTATGTCTTTGTTACTTGGTGTAAGTGTGTGTCTGTGTTACTTGCTGCAAGTGTGTGTCTGTGTTCCTGGGTATCAGTGTATGTCTTTGTTACTTGGTGTCAGTGTATGTCTGTGTTACTTGGTGTCAGTGTGTGTCTGTGTTACTGGGTATCAGTGCATGCCTTTGTTACTTGGTGTCAATGTCTGTCAAAATACTTGGTGTAAGTGTTTGTCTTTGTTACTTGGAGTAATTGTCTGTCTTTGTTACTTGGTGTCAGTGTATGTCTGTGTTACTTGGTGTAAGTGTGTGTCTGTTTTACTGGTTATCAGTGTATGCCTTTGTGACTTGGTGTCAGTGTATGTCTTTGTTACTGGGTGTCAGTGTGTGTCTTTGTGACTTGGTGTAATTGTCTGTCTTTGTTACTTGGTGTCAGTGTCTGTCTTTGTTCCTTGGTGTCAGTGTGTGCCTGTGTTACTGGGTATCAGTGCATGTCTTTGATACTGGGTGTCAGTGCATGTCTTTGTTACTTTGTGTAAGTCTGTGTCTGTGTTACTGGGTATCAGTGTCTGTCTTTGTTACTTGGTGTCCTTGTGTGTCTGCGTTACTGGGTGTCAGTGTATGTCTTTGTTACTGGGTGTCATTGTATGTCTTTGTTACTTGGTGTAAGTGTGTGTCTGTGTTACTGGGTGTCAGTGTATGTCTGTGTTACTTGGTGTAAGTGTGTGTCTGTTTTATTGGTTATCAGTGTATGCCTTTGTGACTTGGTGTCAGTGTGTGTCAAAATACTTGGTGTAAGTGTATGTCTTTGTTACTTGGTGTAATTGTCTGTCTTTGTTACTTGGTGTCAGTGTCTGTCTTTGTTCCTTGGTGTCAGTGTGTGCCTGTGTTACTGGGTATCAGTGCATGACTTTGCGACTTGGTATCAGTGTATGTCTTTGTTACTTTGTATTAGTGTTTCTCTGTGTTACTGGGTGTCAGTGGGCGTTTGTTTGTGTTACTGGGTATCAGTGTATGTCTTTGTGACTTGGTGTCAGTGCATGTCTTTGTTACTGGGTGTCAGTGTGTCTCTGTGTTACTTGGTGTCAGTGTTTCAGTGTTTCTCTGTGTGACTGGGTGTCAGTGTGTGTTTGTTTGTGTTACTGGGTGTCAGTGACACTAGGTGTCAGTATTTAGTTTAGTTTAGAGATGCAGCACTTCAACAGGCCCTTCGGCCCACCGAGTCTGTGCCGACCATCAACCACCCATTTACACTAATCCTACACTAAACCCGTATTCCTATCACATCCCAACCTATCCCTATATATTTCACTACCACGTACCTATACTAGGGGCAATTTATGATTTCCAATTAACCTATCAACCTGCAAGTCTTTGGCATGTCGGAGGAAACCGGAGCACCCGGAGGAAACCCACGCAGACACAGGGAGTACTTACAAACTCCGCACAGGCAGTATCCAGAATCGAACCCGGGTCCCTGGAGCTGTGAGGCTGCGGTGCCAACCACTGCGCCAATGTGCCCCCTCCGCAGTGTGTGCCTTTATTACTTGGTGTCAGTGTGTGTCTGTGTTACTGGGCATCAGTGTATGTCTTTGTGACTTGGTGTCAGTGGATGTCTGTGTTACTTGGTGTAAGTGTGTGTCTGTTTTACTGGGTGTCAGAGTGTTTCTGTGTTAATTGGTGTAAGTGTGTGTCTTTGTTACTTGGTGTCAGTGTATGTCTGTGTTACTTGGTGTCAGTGTGTTTGTTTGTGTTACTTGGTGTCAGTGTGTGTCTGTGTTACTTGGTGTAAGTGTGTGTCTTTGATACTGGGTGTCAGTGCATGTCTGTGTTCCTGGGTATCAGTGTATGTCTTTGTGACTTGGTGTCAGTGTATGTCTTTTTTACTGGGTGTAATTGTCTGTCTTTGTTACTTGCTGTCAGTGTATGTCTGTGTTAGTTGGTGTCAGTGTGTCTCTGTGTGACTGTGTGTCAGTGTGTGTCTTTTTGTGTTACTGGGTATCAGTGTATGTCTTTGTGACTTGGTATCAGTCTATGTCTTTGTTACTGGGTGTCAGTGTGTGTCTGTGCTACTTGGTGTAAGTGTGTGTCTTTGTTACTTGGTGTCCGTGTGTGTCTGTGTTACTGGGTGTCAGTGTATGTCTTTGTTACTTGGTGTCAGTGTATGTCTTTGTTACTTGGTGTAAGTGTGTGTCTGTGTTACTTGGTATCAGTGTATGTCTGTGTTACTTGGTGTAAGTGTGTGTCTGTGTTACTGGGTATCATGTATGTCTTTGTTACTTGGTGTCAGTGTATGTCAAAATACTTGGTGTAAGTGTGTGTCTTTGTTACTTGGTGTAATTGTCTGTCGTTGTTACTTGGTGCAGGTGTATGTCTTTGTTACTTGGTGTCAGTGTGTGTCTGTGTTCCTGGGTATCAGTGTATGTCTTTGTTACTTGGTGTCAGTGTATGCCAAATTACTTGGTGTATGTGTATGTCTTTGTTACTTGGTGTCAGTGTCTGTCTTTGTTACTTGGTGTCAGTGCATGTATGTGTTACTTGGAGTCAGTGTGTGTCTGTGTTACTTGGAGTCAGTGTGTGTCTGTGTTACTGGGTATCAGTGTACGTCTTTGTGACTTGGTATCAGTCTATGTCTTTGTTACTGGGTGTCAGTGTGTGTCTGTGTTACTGGGTATCAGTGTATGTCTTTGTGACTTGGTATCAGTGTATGTCTTTGTTACTGGGTATCAGTGAGTGTCTGTGTTACTGGGTATCAGTGTATGTCTTTGTGACTTGTTATCAGTGTATTTATTTGTTACTGGGTGTCAGTGTGTGTCTGTGTTCCTGGGTATCAGTGTATGTCTTTGTGACTTGGTGTCAGTGTATGTCTTTGTTACTGTGTGTCTGTGTGTGTCTTTGTGACTTGGTGTCAGTGTATGTCTGTGTTACTGTTTATTAGTGTTACTCTGTGTTACTTGGTGTCAGTGTGTGTTTGTTTGTGTTACTGGGTGTCAGTGTATGTCTTTGTAACTTGGTGTAAGTGTGTGTCAGTGTTACTGGGTGTCAGTGTCTGTCTTTGTTACTTGGTGTCATTGTGTGTCTTTGTTACTTGGTGTAATTGTATGTCTTTGTTATTTGCTGTCAGTGTATGTCTGTGTTAGTTGGTGTCAGTGTGTCTCTGTTACTGGGTGTCAGTGTGTGTCTTTTTGTGTTACTGGGTATCAGTGTATGTCTTTGTTACTTGGTGTCAGTGTATGACTGTGTTAGTTGGTGTAAGTGTGTTTCAGTGTTAATGGGTATCAGTGTATGTCTTTGTTACTTGGTGTCAGTGTATGTCTGTGTTACTTGGTGCAAGTTTGTGTCTGTGTTACTGGGTGCCACTGTGAGTCTGTGTTACTTGGTGTAAGTGTGTGTCTTTGTTAATTGGTGTCCGTGTGTGTCTGTGTTACTTGGTGTCAGTGCATGTCTTTGTTACTTGGTGTCAGTGTATATCTGTGTTACTTGGTGTAAGTGGTGTCTTTGTTACCTGGTGTAATTGTATGTCTTTGTTACTTGGTGTCAGTGTGTGTCTGTGTTACTTGGTGTCAGTGTATGTCTTTGTTACTTGGTGCAAGTGTGTGTCTGTGTTACTTGCTGTAAGTGTGTGTCTGTGTTCCTGGGTATCAGTGTATGTCTTTGTTACTTGGTGTCAGTGTATGTCTGTGTTACTTGGTGTCAGTGTGTGTCTGTGTTACTGGGATTCAGTGTATGTCTTTGTTACTTGGTGTCATTGTATGTCTGTGTTGCTTGGTGTAAGTGTGTGTCTGTGTTACTGGGTGTCAGTGCATGTCTTTGTTACTTGGTGTAAGTGTGTGTCTGTGTTACTGGGTATCAGTGTCTGTCTTTGTTACTTGGTGTCCTTGTGTGTCTGCGTTACTGGTTGTCAGTGTATGTCTTTGTTACTGGGTGTCATTGTATGTCTTTGTTACTTGGTGTAAGTGTGTGTCTGTGTTACTGGGTGTCAGTGTATGTCTGTGTTACTTGGTGTAAGTGTGTGTATGTTTTACTGGTTATCAGTGTATGCCTTTGTGACTTGGTGTCAGTGTATGTCTTTGTTACTGGGTGTCAGTGTGTGTCTTTGTGACTTTGTGTAATTGTCTGTCTTTGTTACTTGGTGTCAGTGTCTGTCTTTGTTCCTTGGTGTCAGTGTGTGCCTGTGTTACAGGGTATCAGTGCATGTCTTTGTTACTGGGTGTCATTGTATGTCTTTGTTACTTGGTGTAAGTGTGTGTCTGTGTTACTGGGTGTCAGTGTATGTCTGTGTTACTTGGTGTAAGTGTGTGTCTGTTTTATTGGTTATCAGTGTATGCCTTTGTGACTTGGTGTCAGTGTGTGTCAAAATACTTGGTGTAAGTGTATGTCTTTGTTACTTGGTGTAATTGTCTGTCTTTGTTACTTGGTGTCAGTGTCTGTCTTTGTTCCTTGGTGTCAGTGTCTGTCTTTGTTCCTTGGTGTCAGTGTGTGCCTGTGTTACTGGGTATCAGTGCATGTCTTTGCGACTTGGTATCAGTGTATGTCTTTGTTACTTTGTATTAGTGTTTCTCTGTGTTACTGGGTGTCAGTGTGCGTTTGTTTGTGTTACTGGGTATCAGTGTATGTCTTTGTGACTTGGTGTCAGTGCATGTCTTTGTTACTGGGTATCAGTGTATGTCTTTGTTACTTGGTGTAAGTGTGTGTCTGTGTTACTTGGTGTAAGTGTGTGTCTGTGTTCCTGGTTATCAGTGTATGTCTTTGTTACTTGGTGTCAGTGTATGACTGTGTTACTTGGTGTAAGTGTGTGTCTGTGTTACTGGTTATCAGTGTATGTCTTTGTTACTTGGTGTCATTGTATGTCTGTGTTGCTTGGTGTAAGTGTGTGTCTGTGTTACACGGTATCAGTGTCTGTCTTTGTTACTTGGTGTCAGTGTATGTCTTTGTTACTTGGTGTAAGTGTGTGTCTGTGTTACTGGGTGTCAGTGTATGTCTTTGTTACTGGGTGTCCGTGTGTGTCTTTGTGACTCGGTGTCAGTGTATGTCTTTGTTACTTGTTGTAAGTGTGTGTCTGTGTTACTGGGTATCAGTGTATGTCTTTGTTACTTGGTGTCAGTGAGAGTCAAAATACTTGGTGTCATTGTATGTCTTTGTTACTTGGTGTAATTGTCTGTCTTTGTTACTTGGTGTAATTGTGTGTCTGTGTTACTGGGTGTCAGTGTGTGTCTGTGTTACTTGGTGTAACTCTGTGTCTTTGTTACTTGGTGACCGTGTGTGTCTGTGTTACTGGGTGCAGTGCATGTCTTCGTTACTGGGTGTCAGTGTAAGTCTTTGTTACTTGGTGTAAGTGTGTCTCTTGTTCCTGGGTATCAGTGTATGTCTGTGTTACTGGGTGTCAGTGTATGTCTGTTTTGCTTGGTGTAAGTGTGTGTCTGTGTTTATGGGTATCAGTGTATGTATTTGTGACTTGGTGTCAGTGTATGTCTGTGTTACTTGGTGTAAGTGTGTGGCTGTGTTCCTGGGTATCAGTGTATGTCTGTGTTACTGGGTGTCAGTGTATGTCTGTGTTACTTGGTGTAAGTGTGTGTCTGTGTTCCTGGGTATCAGTGTATGGCTTTGTGACGTGGTCTCAGTGTATGTCTTTGTTACTGGGTGTCAGTGTGTGTCTTTGTGACTTGGTGTCAGTGTATGTCTTTTTTACTGGGTGTCAGTGTGTCTCTTTGTCACTGGGTGTCAGTGTGTGTCTTTTTGTGTTACTGGGTATCAGTGTATGTCTTTGTGACTTGGTATCAGTCTATGTCTTTGTTACTGGGTGTCAGTGTGTGTCTGTGCTACTTGGTGTAAGTGTGTGTCTTTGTTACTTGGTGTCCGTGTGTGTCTGTGTTACTGGGTGTCAGTGTATGTCTTTGTTACTTGATGTCAGTGTATGTCTTTGTTACTTGGTGTAAGTGTCTGTCTGTGTTACTTGGTATCAGTGTATGTCTGTGTTACTTGGTGTAAGTGTGTGTCTGTGTTACTGGGTATCATGTATGTCTTTGTTACTTGGTGTCAGTGTATGTCAAAATACTTGGTGTAAGTGTGTGTCTTTGTTACTTGGTGTAATTGTCTGTCGTTGTTACTTGGTGCAGGTGTATGTCTTTGTTACTTGGTGTCAGTGTTTTTCTGTGTTCCTGGGTATCAGTGTATGTCTTTGTGACTTGGTATCAGTGTATGTCTTTGTGACTTGATGTCAGTGTATGTCTTTGTTACTTGGTGTAAGTGTGTGTCTGTGTTACTGGGTATCAGTGTATGTCTGTGTTACTTGGTGTAAGTGTGTGTCTGTGTTACTGGGTATCATGTATGTCTTTGTTACTTGGTGTCAGTGTATGTCAATATACTTGGTGTAAGTGTGTGTCTTTGTTACTTGGTGGAATTGTCTGTCGTTGTTACTTGGTGTAAGTGTATGTCTTTGTTACTTGGTGTCAGTGTGTGTCTGTGTTACTGGGTATCAGTGTATGTCTTTGTGACTTGGTATCAGTGTATGTCTTTGTGACTTGATGTCAGTGCATGTCTTTGTTACTGGGTGTCAGTGTGTGACAGTGTTACTTGGTGCCAGTGTCTGTCTTTGTTACTTGGTGTATGTGTGTGTCTTTGTTACTTGGTGTAATTGTATGTCTTTGTTACTTGGTGTCAGTGTATGTCTGTGTTACTTGGTGTAAGTGTGTGTCTGTGTTACTGGGTATCAGTGTATGTCTTTGTGACTTGGTATCAATGTATGTCTTTTTACTGGGTGTCAGTGTGTGTCTTTGTGACTAGGTGTCAGTGTATGTCTGTGTTACTTGGTGTAAGTGTGTTTCTGTGTTACTGGGTATCAGTGTCTGTCTTTGTTACTTGGTGTCAGTGTATGTCTGTGTTACTTGGTGTAAGTGTGTGTCTGTGTTACTTGGTGTAAGTGTGTGTCTGTGTCACTTGGTGTAAGTGTGTGTCTTTGTTGCTTCGTGTCCGTGTGTCTGTGTTACTGGGTGTCAGTGCATGTCTTTGTTACTTAGTGTAAGTCTGTGTCTGTGTTACTGGGTATCAGTGTCTGTCTTTGTTACTTGGTGTCCTTGTGTGTCTGCGTTACTGGGTGTCAGTGTATGTCTTTGTTACTGGGTGTCATTGTATGTCTTTGTTACTTGGTGTAAGTGTGTGTCTGTGTTACTGGGTGTCAGTGTATGTCTGTGTTACTTGGTGTAAGTGTGTGTATGTTTTAATGGTTATCAGTGTATGCCTTTGTGACTTGGTGTCAGTGTATGTCTTTGTTACTGGGTGTCAGTGTGTGTCTTTGTGACTTTGTGTAATTGTCTGTCTTTGTTACTTGGTGTCAGTGTCTGTCTTTGTTCCTTGGTGTCAGTGTGTGCCTGTGTTACAGGGTACCAGTGCATGTCTTTGTTACTGGGTGTCAGTGCATGTCTTTGTTACTTTGTGTAAGTCTGTGTGTGTGTTACTGGGTATCAGTGTCTGTCTTTGTTACTTGGTGTCCTTGTGTGTCTGCGTTACTGGGTGTCAGTGTATGTCTTTGTTACTGGGTGTCATTGTATGTCTTTGTTACTTGGTGTAAGTGTGTGTCTGTGTTACTGGGTGTCAGTGTATGTCTGTGTTACTTGGTGTAAGTGTGTGTCTGTTTTATTGGTTATCAGTGTATGCCTTTGTGACTTGGTGTCAGTGTGTGTCAAAATACTTGGTGTAAGTGTATGTCTTTGTTACTTGGTGTAATTGTCTGTCTTTGTTACTTGGTGTCAGTGTCTGTCTTTGTTCCTTGGTGTCAGTGTCTGTCTTTGTTCCTTGGTGTCAGTGTGTGCCTGTGTTACTGGGTATCAGTGCATGTCTTTGCGACTTGGTATCAGTGTATGTCTTTGTTACTTTGTATTAGTGTTTCTCTGTGTTACTGGGTGTCAGTGTGCGTTTGTTTGTGTTACTGGGTATCAGTGTATGTCTTTGTGACTTGGTGTCAGTGCATGTCTTTGTTACTGGGTATCAGTGTATGTCTTTGTTACTTGGTGTAAGTGTGTGTCTGTGTTACTTGGTGTAAGTGTGTGTCTGTGTTACTGGTTATCAGTTTATGTCTATGTTACTTGGTGTCAGTGTATGACTGTGTTACTTGGTGTAAGTGTGTGTCTGTGTTACTGGTTATCAGTGTATGTCTTTGTTACTTGGTGTCATTGTATGTCTGTGTTGCTTGGTGTAAGTGTGTGTCTGTGTTACACGGTATCAGTGTCTGTCTTTGTTACTTGGTGTCAGTGTATGTCTTTGTTACTTGGTGTAAGTGTGTGTCTGTGTTACTGGGTGTCAGTGTATGTCTTTGTTACTGGGTGTCCGTGTGTGTCTTTGTGACTCGGTGTCAGTGTATGTCTTTGTTACTTGTTGTAAGTGTGTGTCTGTGTTACTGGGTATCAGTGTATGTCTTTGTTACTTGGTGTCAGTGAGAGTCAAAATACTTGGTGTCATTGTATGTCTTTGTTACTTGGTGTAATTGTCTGTCTTTGTTACTTGGTGTAATTGTGTGTCTGTGTTACTGGGTGTCAGTGTGTGTCTGTGTTACTTGGTGTAACTCTGTGTCTTTGTTACTTGGTGACCGTGTGTGTCTGTGTTACTGGGTGTCAGTGTATGTCTTCGTTACTGGGTGTCAGTGTAAGTCTTTGTTACTTGGTGTAAGTGTGTCTCTGTGTTCCTGGGTATCAGTGTATGTCTGTGTTACTGGGTGTCAGTGTATGTCTGTCTTGCTTGGTGTAAGTGTGTGTCTGTGTTCCTGGGTATCAGTGTATGTATTTGTGACTTGGTGTCAGTGTATGTCTGTGTTACCTGGTGTAAGTGTGTGTCTGTGTTCCTGGGTATCAGTGTATGTCTGTGTTACTGGGTGTCAGTGTATGTCTGTGTTACTTGGTGTAAGTGTGTGTCTGTGTTCCTGGGTATCAGTGTATGGCTTTGTGACGTGGTCTCAGTGTATGTCTTTGTTACTGGGTGTCAGTGTGTGTCTTTGTGACTTGGTGTCAGTGTATGTCTTTTTTACTGGGTGTCAGTGTGTCTCTGTGTCACTGGGTGTCAGTGTGTGTCTTTTTGTGTTACTGGGTATCAGTGTATGTCTTTGTGACTTGGTATCAGTCTATGTCTTTGTTACTGGGTGTCAGTGTGTGTCTGTGCTACTTGGTGTAAGTGTGTGTCTTTGTTACTTGGTGTCCGTGTGTGTCTGTGTTACTGGGTGTCAGTGTATGTCTTTGTTACTTGGTGTCAGTGTATGTCTTTGTTACTTGGTGTAAGTGTCTGTCTGTGTTACTTGGTATCAGTGTATGTCTGTGTTACTTGGTGTAAGTGTGTGTCTGTGTTACTGGGTATCATGTATGTCTTTGTTACTTGGTGTCAGTGTATGTCAAAATACTTGGTGTAAGTGTGTGTCTTTGTTACTTGGTGTAATTGTCTGTCGTTGTTACTTGGTGCAGGTGTATGTCTTTGTTACTTGGTGTCAGTGTTTTTCTGTGTTCCTGGGTATCAGTGTATGTCTTTGTGACTTGGTATCAGTGTATGTCTTTGTGACTTGATGTCAGTGTATGTCTTTGTTACTTGGTGTAAGTGTGTGTCTGTGTTACTGGGTATCAGTGTATGTCTGTGTTACTTGGTGTAAGTGTGTGTCTGTGTTACTGGGTATCATGTATGTCTTTGTTACTTGGTGTCAGTGTATGTCAATATACTTGGTGTAAGTGTGTGTCTTTGTTACTTGGTGGAATTGTCTGTCGTTGTTACTTGGTGTAAGTGTATGTCTTTGTTACTTGGTGTCAGTGTGTGTCTGTGTTACTGGGTATCAGTGTATGTCTTTGTGACTTGATGTCAGTGCATGTCTTTGTTACTGGGTGTCAGTGTGTGACAGTGTTACTTGGTGCCAGTGTCTGTCTTTGTTACTTGGTGTATGTGTGTGTCTTTGTTACTTGGTGTAATTGTATGTCTTTGTTACTTGGTGTCAGTGTATGTCTGTGTTACTTGGTGTAAGTGTGTGTCTGTGTTACTGGGTATCAGTGTATGTCTTTGTGACTTGGTATCAATGTATGTCTTTTTACTGGGTGTCAGTGTGTGTCTTTGTGACTAGGTGTCAGTGTATGTCTGTGTTACTTGGTGTAAGTGTGTTTCTGTGTTACTGGGTATCAGTGTCTGTCTTTGTTACTTGGTGTCAGTGTATGTCTGTGTTACTTGGTGTAAGTGTGTGTCTGTGTTACTTGGTGTAAGTGTGTGTCTTTGTTACTTGGTGTCCGTGTGTGTCTGTGTTACTGGGTGTCAGTGCATGTCTTTTTTACTTGGTGTCAGTGTATATCTGTGTTACATGGTGTAAGTGTGTGTCTTTGTTACTTGGTGTAATTGTATGTCTTTGTTACTTGGTGTCAGTGTATGTCTGTGTTACTTGGTGTAAGTGTATGTCTTTGTTACTTGGTGTAAGTGTGTGTCTGTGTTACTTGGTGTAAGTGTGTGTCTGTGTTCCTGGGTATCAGTGTATGTCTTTGTTACTTGGTGTCAGTGTATGTCTGTGTTGCTTGGTGTAAGTGTGTGTCTGTGTTACTGGGTGTCAGTGTGTGACTATGTTACTTGGTGTAAATGTGTGTCTTTGTTACTTGGTGTCAGTGTATGTCAAATTACTTGGTGTATGTGTATGTCTTTGTTACTTGGTGTCAGTGTATGTCTTTGTTACTTGGTGTCAGTGCATGTCTGTGTTACTTGGTGTCAGTGTGTGTCTGTGTTACTGGGTATCAGTGTACGTCTTTGTGACTTGGTATCAGTGTATGTCTTTGTTACTGGATGTCAGTGTGTGTCTGTGTTACTGGGTATCAGTGTATGTCTTTGTGACTTGGTATCAGTGTATGTCTTTGTTACTGGGTATCAGTGAGTGTCTGTGTGACTTGGTATCAGTGTATGTCTTTGTGACTTGGTATCAGTGTATTTATTTGTTACTGGGTGTCAGTGTGTGTCTGTGTTCCTGGGGATCAGTGTATGTCTTTGTGACTTGGTGTCAGTGTATGTCTTTGTTAATGTGTGTCTGTGTGTGTCTTTGTGACTTGGTGTCAGTGTATGTCTGTGTTACTGTTTATTAGTGTTGCTCTGTGTTACTTGGTGTCAGTGTGTGTTTGTTTGTGTTACTGGGTGTCAGTGTATGTCTTTGTTACTTGGTGTCAGTGTGTGTCTGTGTTACTTGGTGTCAGTGTATGTCTTTGTTACTTGGTGTAAGTGTGTGTCTGTGTTACTTGGTGTAAGTGTGTGTCTGTGTTCCTGGGTATCAGTGCAGGTCTTTGTTACTTGGTGTCAGTGTATGACTGTGTTACTTGGTGTAAGTGTGTGTCTGTGTTACACGGTATCAGTGTATGTCTTTGTTACTTGGTGTCAGTGTATGTCTTTGTTA
Organism: Heterodontus francisci; assembly: GCF_036365525.1. Lineage (NCBI taxonomy): Eukaryota > Metazoa > Chordata > Chondrichthyes > Heterodontiformes > Heterodontidae > Heterodontus > Heterodontus francisci. Next base: position 4,673,464 of record NW_027141175.1, read on the forward strand.
CTTGGTGTAAGTGTGTGTCTGTGTTACTGGGTGTCAGTGTATGTCTTTGTGACTTGGTGTCAGTGTATGTCTTTGTTACTGGGTGTCCGTGTGTGTCTTTGTGACTCGGTGTCAGTGTATGTCTTTGTTACTTGTTGTAAGTGTGTGTCTGTGTTACTGGGTATCAGTGTATGTCTTTGTTACTTGGTGTCAGTGAGAGTCAAAATACTTGGTGTCATTGTATGTCTTTGTTACTTGGTGTAATTGTCTGTCTTTGTTACTTGGTGTAAGTGTGTGTCTGTGTTACTGGGTGTCAGTGTGTGTCTGTGTTACTTGGTGTAACTCTGTGTCTTTGTTACTTGGTGACCGTGTGTGTCTGTGTTCCTGGGTATCAGTGTATGTCAGTGTTACTGGGTGTCAGTGTATGTCTGTTTTGCTTGGTGTAAGTGTGTGTCTGTGTTCCTGGGTATCAGTGTATGTCTTTGTGACTTGGTGTCAGTCTATGTCTTTGTTACTGGGTGTCAATGTGTGTCTTTATGACTTGGTGTCACTGTATGTCTTTGTTACTTGGTGGAAGTGTGTGTCTGTGTTACTGGGTATCAGTGTATGTCTTTGTTACTTGTTGTCAGTGTATGTCAAAATATTTGTGGCAAGTGGATGTCTTTGTTACTTGGTGTAATTGTCTGTCTTTTTTACTTGGTGTAAGTGTATGTCTTTGTTACTTGGTGTCAGTGTATGTCTTTGTTACTTGGTGTCAGTGTATGTCTTTGCTACTTGGTGTCAGTGTGTGTCTGTGTTACTGGGTATCAGTGTATGTCTTTGTGACTTGGTATCAGTGTATGGCTTTGTGACTTGGTGTCAGTGTATGTCTTTGTTACTGGGTGTCAGTGTGTGACTGTGTTACTTGGTGTCAGTGTATGTCTTTGTTACTGTTTATTAGTGTTTCTCTGTGTTACTGGGTGTCAGTGTGTGTTTGTTTGATTTACTGGGTGTCAGTATATGTCTTTGTCACTTGGTGTAAGTGTGTGTCTGTGTTACTGGGTGTCAGTGTCTGTCTTTGTTACTTGGTGTAATTGTGTGCCTTTGTTACTTGGTGTAACTGGATGTCTTTGTTACTTGGTGTCAGTGTATGTCTGTGTTACTTGGTGTTAGTGTATGTCTTTGTTACTTGCTGTCAGTGTGTGTCTGTGTTACTTGGTGTAAGTGTGTGTCTGTGTTCCTTGGTGTAAGTGTGTGTCTGTGTTCCTGTGTATCAGTGTATGTCTTTGTTACTTGGTGTCAGTGTATGTCTGTGTTACTTGGTGTAAGTGTGTGTCTGTGTTAATGGGTATCAGTGTACGACTTTGTTACTTAGTGTCAGTGTATGTCTGTGTTACTTGGTGTAAGTGTGTGTCTGTGTTACACGGTATCAGTGCATGTCTTTATTACTTGGTGTCAGTGTATGTCTTTGTTCCTTGGTGTAAGTGTGTGTCTGTGTTACTGGGTGTCAGTGTATGTCTTTGTGACTTGGTGTCAGTGTATGTCTTTGTTACTGGGTGTCAGTGTGTGTCTTTGTGACTTGGTGTCTGTGTATGTCTTTGTTACTTGTTGTAAGTGTGTGTCTTTGTTACTTGGTGTCCGTGTGTGTCTGTGTTACTGGGTGTCAGTGTATGTCTTTGTTACTGGTTGTCAGTGTATGTCTGTGTTACTTGGTGTTAGTGTATGTCTTTGTTACTTGGTGTAAGTGTGTGTCTGTGTTCCTGGGTATCAGTGTATGTCTTTGTTACTTGGTGTCAGTGTATGTCTGTGTTACTTGGTGTAAGTGTGTGTCTGTGTTACTGGGTATCAGTGTATGACTTTGTTACTTAGTGTCAGTGTATGTCTGTGTTACTTGGTGTAAGTGTGTGTCTGTGTTCCTGGGTATCAGTGTATGGCTTTGTGACGTGGTGTCAGTGTATGTCTTTGTTACTGGGTGTCAGTGTGTGTCTTTGTGACTTGGTGTCAGTATATGTCTGTGTTAATGTTTATTAGTGTTTCTCTGTGTTACTGGGTGTCAGTGTATGTCTTTGTTACTTGGTGTAAGTGTGTGTCTGTTTTACTGGGTATAAATGTCTATCTTTGTTACTTAGTGTAAATGTGTGTCTTTGTTACTTGGTGTAATTGTATGTCTTTGTTCCTTGGTGTCAGTGTATGTCTGTGTTACGTGGTGTAAGTGTGTGTCTGTGTTCCTGGGTATCAGTGTATGTCTTTGTTACTTGGTGTCAGTGCATGTCTGTGTTGGTTGGTGTAAGTGTGTTTCAGTGTGACTGGGTATCAGTGTATGTCTTTGTTACTTGGTGTCTTTATATGTCTGTGTTACTTGGTGTAAGTGTGTGTCTGTGTTTCTGGGTGTCACTGTGTGTCTGTGTAACTTGTTGTAAGTGTGTGTCTTTGTTACTTGGTGTCCGTGTGTGTCTGTGTTACTGGGCGTCAGTGCATGTCTTTGATACTTGGTGTCAGTGTATATCTGTGTTACTTGGTGTAAGTGTGTGTCTTTGTTACTTGGTGTAATTGTATGTCTTTGTTACTTGGTGTCAGTGTGTATCTGTGTTACTTGGTGTCAGTGCATGTCTTTGTTACTTGGTGTCATTGTATGTCTGTTTTGCTTGGTGTAAGTGTGTGTCTGTGTTACTGGGTGTCCGTGTGTGTCTGTGTTGCTGGGTGTCAGTGTATGTCTTTGTTACTGGGTGTCAGTGTATGTCTTTGTTACCTGGTGTAAGTGTGTGTCTGTGTTACTGGATATCAGTGTCTGTCTTTGTTACTTGGTGCAAGTGTGTGTCTGTGTTACACGGTATCAGTGCATGTCTTTGTTACTTGGTGTCAGTGTATGTATTTGTTACCTGGTGTAAGTGTGTGTCTGTGTTACTGGGTATCAGTGTCTGTCTTTGTTACTTGGTGCAAGTGTGTGTCTGTGTTACACGGTATCATTGCATGTCTTTGTTACTTGGTGTAAGTGTATGTCTTTGTTACTTGGTGTAAGTGTGTGTCTGTGTTACTGGGTGTCAGTGCATGTCTTTGTGACTTGGTGTCAGTGTATGTCTTTGTTACTGGGTGTCAGTGTGTGTCTTTGTGACTTGGTGTCTGTGTATGTCTTTGTTACTTGTTGTAAGTGTGTGTCTTTGTTACTTGGTGTCCGTGTGTGTCTGTGTTACTGGTTGTCAGTGTATGTCTCTGTGACTTGGTGTAAGTGTGTGTCTGTGTTACTGGGTATCAGTGTCTGCCTTTGTTACTTGGTGTAAGTTTGTGTCTGTGTTACTGGGTATCAGTGAATGTCTTTGTTACTTAGTGTCAGTGTGTGTCTTTGTGGCTTGGTGTCAGTTTATTTCTTTGTTACTTGGTGTAAGTGTGTGTCTGTGTTACTGGGTATCAGTGTATGTCTTTGTTACTTGGTGTCAGTGTGTGTCAAAATACTTTGTGTAAGTGTATGTCTCTGTTACTTCGTGTAATTGTCTGTCTTTGTTACTTGGTGTCAGTGTATGTCTTTGTTACTGTGTATTAGTGTTTCTCTGTGTTACTGGGTGTCAGTGTATGTCTTTGCGACTTGGTATCAGTGTATGTCTTTGTTACTGTGTATTAGTGTTTCTCTGTGTTACTGGGTGTCAGTGTGCGTTTGTTTGTGTTACTGGGTATCAGTGTATGTCTTTGTGACTTGGTATCAGTGAATGTCTTTGTGACTGGGTGTCAGTATGTCTCTGTGTTACTTGGTGTCAGTGTTTCAGTGTTTCTCTGTGTGACTGGGTGTCAGTGTGTGTTTGTTTGTGTTACTGGGTGTCAGTATTTAGTTTAGTTTAGAGATGCAGCACTTCAACAGGCCCTTCGGCCCACCGAGGCAGAGCCGACCATCAACCACCCATTTATACTAATCCTACACTAATCCCGTATTCCTATCACATCCCCACCTATCCCTATATATTTCACTACCACGTACCTATACTAGGGGCAATTTATGATTTCCAATTAACCTATCAACCTGCAAGTCTTTGGCATGTAGGAGGAAACCGGAGCACCCGGAGGAAACCCACGCAGACACAGGGAGAACTGACAAACTCCGCACAGGCAGTACCCAGAATCGAACCCGTGTCCCTTGAGCTGTGAGTCTGCGGTGCCAACCACTGCGCCAATGTGCCCCCCCCCAGTTTGTGCCTGTGTTACTGGGTATCAGTGTATGACTTTGTTACTTGGTGTCAGTGGATGTCTGTGTTACTTGGTGTTCGTGTGTGTCTGTGTTACTGGGTGTCAGTGTGTGTCTGTGTTAATTGGTGTAAGTGTGTGTCTTTGTTACTTGGTGTCAGTGTATGTCTGTGTTACTTGGTGTCAGTGTATGTCTTTGATACTGGGTGTCAGTGTATGTCTGTGTTACTGGGTATCAGTGTATGTCTTTGTTACTTCGTGTAATTGTCTGTCTTTGTTACTTGGTGTCAGTGCATGTCTGTGTTACTTGGTGTCAGTGTATGTCTTTGTTACTTGGTGTCAGTGTGTGTCTTTGATACTGGGTATCAGTGTATGTCTTTGTTACTTGGTGTAATTGTCTGTCTTTGTTACTTGGTGTCAGTGCATGTCTGTGTTACTTGGTATCAGTGTATGTCTTTGTGACTTGGTATCAGTGTATGTCTTTGTGACTTGGTGTTAGTGTATGTCTTTGTTACTGTGTATCAGTGTTTCTCTGTGTTTGTGGTTGTCAGTGTGTGTTTGTTTGTGTTACTGGGTGCCAGTGACTCTAGGTGTCAGTATTTAGTTTAGTTTCGAGATACAGCACTTAAACAGGCCCTTCGGCCCACCGTGTCTGTGCCGACCATCAACCACACATTTATACTCGTCCTACACTCATCCCGTATTCCTATCACTTCCGCACCTCTCCCTATATATTTCCCTACCTCCTACCTATACTAGGGGCAATTTATGATGGCCAATTATCCTCTCAACCTTCAAGTCTTTGGCGTGTGGGAGGAAACCGGAGCACCCGGAGGAAACCCACGCAGACACAGAAAGAACTTGCAAACTCCGCACAGGCTGTACCCAGAATCGGACCCGGGTCCCTGGAGCTGTGAGGCTGCGGTGCTAACCAATGCGCCAATGTGCCCCCTCCGCAGTGTGTGCCTTTGTTACTTGGTGTCAGTGTGTGTCTGTGTTACTGGGCATCAGTGTATGTCTTTGTGACTTGGTGTCAGTGTATGTCTTTTTTACTGGGTGTCAGTGTGTCTCTGTGTTACTGGGTGTCAGTGTGTGTCTGTTTGTGTTACTGGGTATCAGTGTATGTCTTTGTGACTTGGTATCAGTCTATGTCTTTGTTACTGGGTGTCAATTTGTGTCTGTGCTACTTGGTGTAAGTGTGTGTCTTTGTTACTTTGTGTCCGTGTGTGTCTGTGTTACTGGGTGTCAGTGTATGTCTTTGTTACTTGGTGTCAGTGTATGTCTTTGTTACTTGGTGTAAGTGTGTGTCTGTGTTACTGGGTATCAGTGTATGTCAGTGTTACTTGGTGTAAGTGAGTGTCTTTGTTACTGGGTATCATGTATGTCTTTGTTACTTGGTGTCAGTGTATATCAAAATACTTGGTGTAAGTGTATGTCTTTGTTACTTGGTGTCAGTGTGTGTCTGTGTTACTGGGTATCAGTGTATGTCTTTGTGACTTGGTATCAGTGTATGTCTTTGTGACTTGATGTCAGTGTATGTCTTTGTTACTGGGTGTCAGTGTGTGACAGTGTTACTTGGTGCCAGTGTATGACTTTGTTACTGTTTATTAGTGTTTCTCTGTGTTACTGGGTGTCAGTGTGTGTTTGTTTGTGTTACTGGGTGTCAGTTTGTGTCTTTGTTACTTGGAGTAAGTGTGTGTCTGTGTTACTGGGTATCAGTGTCTGTCTTTGTTACTTGGTGTATGTGTGTGTCTTTGTTACTTGGTGTAATTGTATGTCTTTGTTACTTGGTGTCAGTGTATGTCTGTGTTACTTGGTGTAAGTGTGTGTCTGTGTTACTGGGTATCAGTGTATGTCTTTGTGACTTGGTATCAATGTATGTCTTTGTTCCTTGGTGTCAGTGTGTGTCTTTGTGACATGGTGTCATTGTATGTCTGTGTTACTTGGTGTAAGTGTGTTTCTGTGTTAATGGGTATCAGTGTCTGTCTTTGTTACTTGGTGTCAGTTTATGTCTGTGTTACTTGGTGGAAGTGTGTGTCTGTGTTACTGGCTGTCAGTGTGTGTCTGTGTTACTTGGTGTAAGTGTGTGTCTTTGTTACTTGGTGTCCGTATGTGTCTGTGTTCCTGGGTGTCAGTGTATGTCTTTGTTACTGGGTGTCAGTGTATGTCTTTGTTACTTGATGTAAGAGTGTGTCTGTGTTACTAGGTATCAGTGTATGTCTTTGTTACTTGGTGTCAGTGTATGTCTGTGTTACTTGGTGTTAGTGTGTGTCTGTGTTACTGGGTGTCAGTGTCTGTCTGTGTTACTTGGTGTAAGTGTGTGTCTTTGTTACTTGGTGTCCGTGTGTGTCTGTGTTACTGGCTGTCAGTGCATGTCTTTTTTACTTGGTGTCAGTGAATATCTGTGTTACATGGTGTAAGTGTGTGTCTTTGTTACTTGGTGTAATTGTATGTCTTTGTTACTTGGTGTCAGTGTATGTCTGTGTTACTTGGTGTAAGTGTATGTCTTTGTTACTTGGTGTAAGTGTGTGTCTGTGTTACTTGGTGTAAGTGTGTGTCTGTGTTCTGGGGTATCAGTGTATGTCTTTGTTAATTGGTGTCAGTGTATGTCTGTGTTGCATGGTGTCCGTGTGTGTCTGTGTTACTGGGTGTCAGTGTGTGTCTGTGTTACTTGGTGTAAGTGTGTTACTTTGTTACTTGGTGTCCGTGTGTGTCTGTGTTACTGGGTGTCAGTGTATGTCTTTGTTACTGGTTGCCAGTGTATGTCTTTGTTACTTGGTGTAAGTGTGTGTCTGTGTTACTGGGTATCAGTGTATGTCTGTGTTACTTGGTGTAAGTGTGTGTCTGTGTTACTGGGTATCAGTGTATGTCTTTGTTACTTGGTGTCAGTGTATGTCTTTGATACTTGGTGTCAGTGCATGTCTGTGTTACTTGGTGTAAGTGTGTGTCTTTGTTACTAGGTGTAAGTGTAAGTCTTTGTTACTTGGTGTCAGTGTGTGTCTTTGTTACTTGGTGTCAGTGTGTGTCTGTGTTACTGGGTATCAGTGTATGTCTTTGTGACTTGGTATCAGTGTCTGTCTTTGTTACTGGGTATCAGTGAGTGTCTGTGTTACTGGGTATCAGTGTATGTCTTTGTGACTTGGTATCAGTGTATGTCTTTGTTACTGTGTGTCAGTGTGTGTCTTTGTGACTTGGTGTCAGTGTATGTCTGTGTTACTGTTTATTAGTGTTTCTCTGTGTTACTGGGTATCAGTGTGTGTCTTTGTTACTTGGTGTCCGTGTGTGTCTGTGTTACTGGGTGTCAGTGTGTGTCTGTGTTACTTGGTGTAAGTGTGTGTCTTTGTTACTTTGTGTCCATGTGTGTCTGTGTCACTGGGTGTCAGTGTATGTCTTTGTTACTTGGTGTCAGTGTATGTTTTTTTTAATTGGTGTAAGTGCATTTCTTTGTTACTTGGTGACAGTGTATGTCTTTGTTACTTGGTGTAAGTGTGTGTCTGTGTTACTGGGCATCAGTGTATGTCTTTGTGACTTGGTGTCAGTGTATGTCTTTTTTACTGGGTGTCAGTGTGTCTCTGTGTTACTGGGTGTCAGTGTGTGTCTGTTTGTGTTACTGGGTATCAGTGTATGTCTTTGTGACTTGGTATCAGTCTATGTCTTTGTTACTGGGTGTCAGTGTGTGTCTGTGCTACTTGGTGTAAGTGTGTGTCTTTGTTACTTGGTGTCCGTGTGTGTCTGTGTTACTGGGTGTCAGTGTATGTCTTTGTTACTTGGTGTCAGTGTATGTCTTTGTTACTTGGTGTAAGTGTGTGTCTGTGTTACTGGGTATCAGTGTATGTCTGTGTTACTTGGTGTAAGTGAGTGTCTTTGTTACTGGGTATCATGTATGTCTTTGTTACTTGGTGTCAGTGTATATCAAAATACTTGGTGTAAGTGTATGTCTTTGTTACTTGGTGTCAGTGTGTGTCTGTGTTACTGGGTATCAGTGTATGTCTTTGTGACTTGGTATCAGTGTATGTCTTTGTGACTTGATGTCAGTGTATGTCTTTGTTACTGGGTGTCAGTGTGTGACAGTGTTACTTGGTGCCAGTGTATGACTTTGTTACTGTTTATTAGTGTTTCTCTGTGTTACTGGGTGTCAGTGTGTGTTTGTTTGTGTTACTGGGTGTCAGTTTTTGTCTTTGTTACTTGGAGTAAGTGTGTGTCTGTGTTACTGGGTATCAGTGTCTGTCTTTGTTACTTGGTGTATGTGTGTGTCTTTGTTACTTGGTGTAATTGTATGTCTTTGTTACTTGGTGTCAGTGTATGTCTGTGTTACTTGGTGTAAGTGTGTGTCTGTGTTACTGGGTATCAGTGTATGTCTTTGTGACTTGGTATCAATGTATGTCTTTGTTCCTTGGTGTCAGTGTGTGTCTTTGTGACATGGTGTCATTGTATGTCTGTGTTACTTGGTGTAAGTGTGTTTCTGTGTTAATGGGTATCAGTGTCTGTCTTTGTTACTTGGTGTCAGTTTATGTCTGTGTTACTTGGTGGAAGTGTGTGTCTGTGTTACTGGCTGTCAGTGTGTGTCTGTGTTACTTGGTGTAAGTGTGTGTCTTTGTTACTTGGTGTCCGTATGTGTCTGTGTTCCTGGGTGTCAGTGTATGTCTTTGTTACTGGGTGTCAGTGTATGTCTTTGTTACTTGATGTAAGAGTGTGTCTGTGTTACTAGGTATCAGTGTATGTCTTTGTTACTTGGTGTCAGTGTATGTCTGTGTTACTTGGTGTTAGTGTGTGTCTGTGTTACTGGGTGTCAGTGTCTGTCTGTGTTACTTGGTGTAAGTGTGTGTCTTTGTTACTTGGTGTCAGTGTGTGTCTGTGTTACTGGCTGTCAGTGCATGTCTTTTTTACTTGGTGTCAGTGAATATCTGTGTTACATGGTGTAAGTGTGTGTCTTTGTTACTTGGTGTAATTGTATGTCTTTGTTACTTGGTGTCAGTGTATGTCTGTGTTACTTGGTGTAAGTGTATGTCTTTGTTACTTGGTGTAAGTGTGTGTCTGTGTTACTTGGTGTAAGTGTGTGTCTGTGTTCTGGGGTATCAGTGTATGTCTTTGTTAATTGGTGTCAGTGTATGTCTGTGTTGCATGGTGTCCGTGTGTGTCTGTGTTACTGGGTGTCAGTGTGTGTCTGTGTTACTTGGTGTAAGTGTGTTACTTTGTTACTTGGTGTCCGTGTGTGTCTGTGTTACTGGGTGTCAGTGTATGTCTTTGTTACTGGTTGCCAGTGTATGTCTTTGTTACTTGGTGTAAGTGTGTGTCTGTGTTACTGGGTATCAGTGTATGTCTGTGTTACTTGGTGTAAGTGTGTGTCTGTGTTACTGGGTATCAGTGTATGTCTTTGTTACTTGGTGTCAGTGTATGTCTTTGATACTTGGTGTCAGTGCATGTCTGTGTTACTTGGTGTAAGTGTGTGTCTTTGTTACTAGGTGTAAGTGTAAGTCTTTGTTACTTGGTGTCAGTGTGTGTCTTTGTTACTTGGTGTCAGTGTGTGTCTGTGTTACTGGGTATCAGTGTATGTCTTTGTGACTTGGTATCAGTGTCTGTCTTTGTTACTGGGTATCAGTGAGTGTCTGTGTTACTGGGTATCAGTGTATGTCTTTGTGACTTGGTATCAGTGTATGTCTTTGTTACTGTGTGTCAGTGTGTGTCTTTGTGACTTGGTGTCAGTGTATGTCTGTGTTACTGTTTATTAGTGTTTCTCTGTGTTACTGGGTATCAGTGTGTGTCTTTGTTACTTGGTGTCCGTGTGTGTCTGTGTTACTGGGTGTCAGTGTGTGTCTGTGTTACTTGGTGTAAGTGTGTGTCTTTGTTACTTTGTGTCCATGTGTGTCTGTGTCACTGGGTGTCAGTGTATGTCTTTGTTACTGGTTGCCAGTGTATGTCTTTGTTACTTGGTGTAAGTGTGTGTCTGTGTTACTGGGTATCAGTGTCTGTCTTTGTTACTTGGTGTAAGTGTGTGTCTGTGTTACTGGGTATCAGTGTATGTCTTTGTTTCTTGGTGTCAGTGTATGTCTGTGTTACTTGGTGTAAGTGTGTGTCTGTGTTACTGGGTATCAGTGTATGGCTTTGTGACTTGGTATCAATGTATGTCTTTGTTACTGGGTGTCAGTGTGTGTCTTTGTGACTTGGTGTCAGTGTATGTCTTTGTTACTTGGTGTAAGTGTGTGTCTGTGTTACTGGGTATCAGTGTATGTCTTTGTTACTGGGTGTCAGTGTATGTCTTTGTTACTTGGTGTAAGTGTGTGTCTGTGTTCCTGGTTATCAGTGTCTGTCTTTGTTACTTGGTGTAAGTGTGTGTCTTTGTTACTTGGTGTAATTGTATGTCTTTGTTACTTGGTGTCAGTGTATGTCTGTGTTACGTGGTGTAAGTGTATGTCTGTGTTACGTGGTGTAAGTGTATGTCTTTGTTACTTGGTGTAAGTGTGTGTCTGTTTTACTTGGTGTAAGTGTGTTTTAGTGTTACTGGGTGTCTGTGTATGTCTTTGTTACTTGGTGTTAGTGCATGCCTGTGTTACTTCGTGTAAGTGTGTGTCTGTGTTACTGGGTGCCACTGTGTGTCTGTGTTACTTGGTGTAAGTGTGTGTCTTTGTTACATGGTGTCCGTGTGTGTCTGTGTTACTTGGTGTCAGTGCATGTCTTTGTTACATGGTGTCAGTGTATGTCTGTGTTACTTGGTGTAAGTGGTGTCTTTGTTACTTGGTGTAATTGTATGTCTTTGTTACTTGGTGTCAGTGTGTATCTGTGTTACTTGGTGTCAGTGTATGTCTTTGTTACTTGGTGTAAGTGTGTGTCTGTGTTCCTGGGTATCAGTGTATGTCTTTGTTACTTGGTGTCAGTGTATGACTGTGTTACTTGGTGTAAGTGTTTGTCTGTGTTACTGGTTATCAGTGTATGTCTTTGTTACTTGGTGTCATTGTATGTCTGTGTTGCTTGGTGTAAGTGTGTGTCTTTGTTACTTGGTGTCCGTGTGTCTGTGTTACTGGGTGTCAGTGTATGTCTTTGTTACTGGGTGTCAGTGTATGTCTTTGTTACATGGTGTAAGTGTGTGTCTGTGTTACTGGGTATCAGTGTCTGTCTCTGTTACTTGGTGTAAGTGTGTGTCTGTGTTACACGGTATCAGTGTATGTCTTTGTTACTTGGTGTCAGTGTATGTCTTTGTTACTTGGTGTAAATGTGTGTCTGTGTTACTGGGTGTCAGTGTATGTCTTTGTGACTTGGTGTCAGTGTATGTCTTTGTTACTGGGTGTCCGTGTGTGTCTTTGTGACTTGGTGTAAGCGTATGTCTGTGTTCCTTGGTGTAAGTGTGTATATTTGTTACTTGGTGTAAGTGTAAGTCTTTGTTACTTGGTGTCATTGTTTGTCTGTGTTACTGGGTATCAGTGTATGTCTTTGTGACTTGGTATCAGTGTATGTCTTTGTTACTGGGTGTCAGTGTGTGTCTGTGTTACTGGGTATCAGTGTATGTCTTTGTGACTTGGTATCAGTGTATGTCTTTGTTACTGGGTTTCAGTGTGTGTCTGTGTTCCTGGGTATCAGTGTATGTCTTTGTGACTTGCTGTCAGTGTACGTCTTTGTTACTGGGTGTCAGTGTGTGTCTTTGTGACTTGGTGTCAGTGTATGCCTTTGTTACTTGGTGTAAGTGTGTGTCTGTGATACTGGGTATCAGTGTTTGTCTTTGTTACTTGGTGTCAGTGTATGTCTGTGTTACTTGGTGTAAGTGTGTGTCTGTGTATCAGTGTATGTCTTTGTGACTTGGTGTCAGTGTATGTCTTTGTTACTGGGTGTCAGTGCGTGTCTGTGTTACTGGGGGTCAGTGTGTGTTTCTAACTGGGTGTCAGTGTGTGTCTGTGTTACTGGGTATCAGTGTATGTCTTTGTTACTTGGTGTCAGTGTGTGTCTGTGTTACTTGGTGTATGTGTGTGTCTGTGTTCCTGGGTATCATTGTATGGCTTAGTTACATGGTGTCAGTGTATGTCTGTGTTACTTGGTGTAAGTGTGTGTCTGTGTTACTGGGTATCAGTGCATGTCTTTGTTACTTTGTGTCAGTGTATGTCTGTGTTACTTGTTGTAAGTGTGTGTCTTTGTTACTTGGTGTCCGTGTGTGTCTGTGTTGCTGGGTGTCAGTGCATGTCTTTGATACTTGGTGTCAGTGTGTGTCTGTGTTACTTGGTGTCAGTGTATGTCTTTGTTACTTGGTGCAAGTGTGTGTCTGTGTTACTTGGTGGAAGTGTGTGTCTGTGTTACTTGGGTATCAGTGTATGTCTTTGTTACTTGGTGTCATTGTACGTCTGTGTTGCTTGGTGTAAGTGTCTGTCTGTGCTACTGGGTGTCAGTGTGTGTCTGTGTTCTTGGGTATCAGCGTATGTCTTTGTTACTTGGTGTCAGTGTATGTCTTTGTTACCTGGTGTAAGTGTGTGTCAGTGTTACTGGGTATCAGTGTATGTCCTTGTTACTTGGTGTAAGTGTGTGTCTGTGTTGCACGGTATCAGTGTATGTCTTTGTTACTTGGTGTCACTGTATGTCTTTGTTACTGGGTGTCAGTGTGTGTCTTTGTGACTTGGTGTCAATGTATGTCTTTGTTACTGGGTGTCAGTGTATGTCTTTGTTACTTGGTGTAAGTGTGTGTCTGTGTTGCACGGTATCAGTGTATGTCTTTGTTACTTGGTGTCACTGTGTGACTGTGTTACTGGATGTCAGTGTATGTCTTTGTGACTTGGTGTCAATGTATGTCTTTGTTACTGGGTGTCAGTGTATGTCTTTGTTACTTGTTGTAAGTGTGTGTCTTTGTTACTTGGTGTCCGTGTGTGTCTGTGTTACTGGGTGTCAGTGTATGTCGTTGTTACTGGATGTCAGTGTTTATCTTTGTTACTTGGTGCAAGTGTGTGTCTGTGTTACTGGGTATCAGTGTCTGTCTTTGTTACTTGGTGTAAGTGTGTGTCTGTGTTACTGGGTATCAGTGAATGTCTTTGTTACTTGGTGTAAGTGTATGTCTGTGTTACTTGGTGTAAGTGTGTGTCTGTGTTACTGGGTATCAGTGAATGTCTTTGTTACTTGGTGTAAGTGTATGTCTGTGTTACTTGGTGTAAGTGTATGTCTTTGTTACTTGGTGTAATGTATGTCTTTGTTACTTGGTGTAAGTGTATGTCTTTGTTTTTTGGTGTCAGTGTATGTCTTTGTTACTTGGTGTCAGTGTATGTCTGTGTTCCTTGGTGTGAGTGTGTATATTTGTTACTTGGTGTAAGTGCAAGTCTTTGTTACTTGGTGTCAGTGCATGTCTTTGTTACTGGGTGTCAGTGTGTTTCTGTGTTACTGGGTATCAGTGTATGTCTTTGTGACTTGGTATCAGTGTATGTCTATGTTACTGGGTGTCAGTGTGTGTCTGTGTTCCTGGGTATCAGTGTATGTCTTTGTGACTTGGTGTCAGTGTACGTCTTTTTTACTGGGTGTCAGTGTGTGTCTTTGTGACTTCGTGTCAGTGTATGTCTTTGTTACTTGGTGTAAGTGTGTGTCTGTGATACTGGGTATCAGTGTATGTCTTTGTTACTTGGTGTCAGTGTATGTCTGTGTTACTTGGTGTAAGTGTGTGTCTGTGTTCCTGGTTATCAGTGTCTGTCTTTGTTACTTGGTGTAAGTGTGTGTCTTTGTTACTTGGTGTAATTGTATGTCTTTGTGAAATGGTGTCAGTGTGTGTTTCTAACTGGGTGTCAGTGTGTGTCTGTGTTACTGCGGGTCAGTGTATGTCTTTGTTACTTGGTGTCAGTGTGTGTCTGTGTTACTTGGTGTATGTGTGTGTCTGTGTTCCTGGGTATCATTGTATGGCTTAGTTACATGGTGTCAGTGTATGTCTGTGTTACTTGGTGTAAGTGTGTGTCTGTGTTACTGGGTATCAGTGCATGTCTTTGTAACTTTGTGTCAGTGTATGTCTGTGTTACTTGTTGTAAGTGTGTGTCTGTGTTACTTGGTGTAAGTGTGTGTCTGTGTTACTTGGTGTCCGTGTGTGTCTATGTTGCTGGGTTTCAGTGCATGTCTTTGTTACTTGGTGCCTGTGTATATCTGTGTTACTTGGTGTAAGTGTGTGTCTTTGTTACTTGGTGTAATTGTATGTCTTTGTTACTTGTTGTCAGTGTGTGTCTGTGTTACTGGGTATCAGTGTCTGTCTTTGTTACTTGGTGTAAGTGTGTGTCTGTGTTACTGGGTATCAGTGAATGTCTTTGTTACTTGGTGTAAGTGTATGTCTGTGTTACTTGGTGTAAGTGTGTGTCTGTGTTACTGGGTATCAGTGTATGTCTTTGTGAGTTGGTGTCAATGTATGTCTTTGTTACTGGGTGTCAGTGTGTGTCTTTGTGACTTGTTGTCAGTGTATGTCTTTGTTACTTGGTGTCAGTGTATGTCAAAATACTTGGTGTAAGTGTATGTCTTTGTTACTTGGTGTAATGTATGTCTTTGTTACTTGGTGTAAGTGTATGTCTTTGTTTTTTGGTGTCAGTGTATGTCTTTGTTACTTGGTGTCAGTGTATGTCTGTGTTCCTTGGTGTGAGTGTGTATATTTGTTACTTGGTGTAAGTGCAAGTCTTTGTTACTTGGTGTCAGTGCATGTCTTTGTTACTGGGTGTCAGTGTGTTTCTGTGTTACTGGGTATCAGTGTATGTCTTTGTGACTTGGTATCAGTGTATGTCTATGTTACTGGGTGTCAGTGTGTGTCTGTGTTCCTGGGTATCAGTGTATGTCTTTGTGACTTGGTGTCAGTGTACGTCTTTTTTACTGGGTGTCAGTGTGTGTCTTTGTGACTTCGTGTCAGTGTATGTCTTTGTTACTTGGTGTAAGTGTGTGTCTGTGATACTGGGTATCAGTGTATGTCTTTGTTACTTGGTGTCAGTGTATGTCTGTGTTACTTGGTGTAAGTGTGTGTCTGTGTATCAGTGTATGTCTTTGTGAAATGGTGTCAGTGTGTGTTTCTAACTGGGTGTAAGTGTGTGTCTGTGTTACTGGGTATCAGTGCATTTCTTTGTAACTTTGTGTCAGTGTATGTCTGTGTTACTTGCTGTAAGTGTTTGTCTGTGTTACTTGGTGTAAGTGTGTGTCTGTGTTACTTGGTGTCCGTGTGTGTCTATGTTGCTGGGTTACAGTGCATGTCTTTGTTACTTGGTGCCTGTGTATATCTGTGTTACTTGGTGTAAGTGTGTGTCTTTGTTACTTGGTGTAATTGTATGTCTTTGTTACTTGTTGTCAGTGTGTGTCTGTGTTACTTGGTGTAAGTGTATGTCTTTGTTACTTGATGTAAGTGTGTGTCTGCGTTACTTGGTGTAAGCGTGTGTCTGTGTTCCTGGGTATCAGTGTATGTCTTTGTTACTTGGTGTCAGTGTATGTCTTTGTTACTTGGTGTAAGTGTTTGCCTGTGTTACTGGGTGTCTTTGTATGTCTTTGTTACTGGGTGTCAGTGTATGTCTTTGTTACTTGGTGTAAGTGTGTGTCTGTGTTACTGGGTATCAGTGTCTGTCTTTGTTACTTGGTGTAAGTGTGTGTCTGTGTTACTTGGTGAAAGTGTGTGTCTTTGTTACTTGGTGCCAGTGTCTTTCTGTGTTACTTGGTGTAAGAGTGTGTCTGTGTTACTGCGGGTCAGTGTGTGTCTGCGTTACTGGGGGTCAGTGTGTGTTTCTAACTGGGTGTCAGTGTGTGTCTGTGTTACTGGGTATCAGTGTATGTCTTTGTTACTTGGTGTCAGTGTGTGTCTGTGTTACTTGGTGTATGTGTGTGTCTGTGTTCCTGGGTATCATTGTATGGCTTAGTTACATGGTGTCAGTGTATGTCTGTGTTACTTGGTGTAAGTGTGTGTCTGTGTTACTGGGTATCAGTGCATGTCTTTGTAACTTTGTGTCAGTGTATGTCTGTTTTACTTGGTGTAAATGTGTGTCTGTGTTACTGGCTGTCAGTGTGTGTCTGTGTTACTTGTTGTAAGTGTGTGTCTGTGTTACTTTAGTAAGTGTGTGTCTGTGTTACTTGGTGTAAGTGTGTGTCTTTGTTATTTGGTGTCCGTGTGTGTCTATGTTGCTGGGTGTCAGTGCAGGTCTTTGTTACTTGGTGCCTGTGTATATCTGTGTTACTTGGTGTAAATGTGTGTCTTTGTTACTTGGTGTAATTGTATGTCTTTGTTACTTGTTGTCAGTGTGTGTCTGTGTTACTTGGTGTAAGTGTATGTCTTTGTTACTTGATGTAAGTGTGTGTCTGCGTTACTTGGTGTAAGCGTGTGTCTGTGTTCCTGGGTATCAGTGTATGTCTTTGTTACTGGGTGTCAGTGTATGTCTTTGTTACTTGGTGTAAGTGTGTGTCTGTGTTACTGGGTATCAGTGTCTGTCTTTGTTACTTGGTGTAAGTGTGTGTCTGTGTTACTTGGTGAAAGTGTGTGTCTTTGTTACTTGGTGCCAGTGTCTTTCTGTGTTACTTGGTGTAAGTGTGTGTCTGTGTTCCTTGGTGTAAGTGTATGTCTTTGTTACTTGGTGTAAGTGTATGTCTGTGTTACTTGGTGTAAGTGTGTGTCTGTGTTACTTGCTGTAAGTGTGTGTCTGTGTTCCTGGGTAACAGTGTATGTCTTTGTTACTTGGTGTCAGTGTATGTCTGTTTTACTTGGTGTAAATGTGTGTCTGTGTTACTGGGTGTCAGTGTGTGTCTGTGTTACTTGGGGTAAGTGTGTGTCTTTGTTACTTGGTGTCCGTGTGTGTCTGTGTTACTGGGTATCAGTGCATGTCTTTGTGACTTGGTGTCAGTGTATGTCTTTGTTACTGCGTGTCAGTGTGTGTCTTTGTGACTTGGTGTCAGTGTATGTCTTTGCTACTTGGTGAAAGTGTGTGTCTGTGTTCATGGGTATCAGTGTATGTCTTTGTTACTTGGTGGAAGTGTATGTCTTTGTGACTTGGTGTCAGTGTATGTCTTTGTTACTTGTTGTCAGTGTATGTCTGTGTTACTTGGTGAAAGTGTGTGTCTCTGTTACTGGGTGTCAGTGTGCGTCTGTGTTACTTGGTGTAAGTGTGTGTCTTTGTTACTTGGTGTCACTGTGTTTCTGTGTTACTGGGTGTCAGTGCATGTCTTTGTTACTGGATGTCATTGTATGTCTTTGTTAGTTGGTGTAAGTGTGTGTCTGTGTTACTCGGTATCAGTGTCTGTCTTTGTTACTTGGAGTAAGTGTGTGCCTGTGTTACTGGGTATCAGTGTATGTCTTTGTTACTTGGTGTCAGTGTATGTCTGTGTTACTTGGTGTAAGTGTGTGTCTGTGTTACTGGGTATCAGTGTATGTCTTTGTTACTTGGTGTCAATGTATGTCAAAATACTTGGTGTAAGTGTATGTCTTTGTTACTTGGTGTAATAGTCTGTCTTTGTTACTTGGTGTAAGTGTATGTCTTTGTTACTTGGTGTAAGTGTGTGTCTTTGTTACTTGGTGTAAGTGTATGTCTTTGTTACTTGTTGTCAGTGCATGTCTTTGTTACTTGGTGTCAGTGTGTGTCTGTGTTACTGGGTATCTGTGTATGTCTTGGTGATTGGTATCAGTGTATGTCTTTGTCACTCGGTGTCAGTGTGTTTCTGTGTTACTGGGTATCAGTGTATGTCTTTGTGACTTGGTGTCAGTGTATGTCTGTGTTACTTGGTGTAATTGTATGTCTTTGTTACTTGGTGTCAGTGTATGTCTGTGTTACTTGGTGTAAGTGTATGTCTGTGTTACTTGGTGTAAGTGTGTGTCTGTGTTCCTGGGTATCATTGCATGTCTTTGTTACAAGGTGTCAGTGTATGTCTGTGTTACTTGGTGTAAGTGTGTGTCTGTATATCAGTGTATGTCTTTGTGACTTGGTGTCAGTGTATGTCTTTGTTACTGGGTGTCAGTGTGTGTCTTTGTGACTTGGTGTCTGTTTATGTCTGTGTTACTGGGGGTCATTGTGTGTCTGTGTTAATGGGGGTGAGTGTGTGTCTGTGTTACTGGGTATAAGTGTATGTCTTTGTTACTTGGTGTCAGTTTATGTCCGTGTTACTTGGTGTAAGTGTATGTCTGTGTTACTTGGTGTACGTGTGTGTCTGTGTTCCTGGGAATCATTGTATGTCTTTGTTACAAGGTGTCAGTGTATGTCTGTGTTACTTGGTGTAAGTGTGTGTCTGTATATCAGTGTATGTCTTTGTGACTTGGTGTCAGTGTATGTCTTTGTTACTGGGTGTCAGTGTGTGTCTTTGTGACTTGGTGTCTGGTTATGTCTGTGTTACTGGGGATCGTTGTGTCTCTGTGTTAATGGGGGTCAGTGTGTGTCTGTGTTACTGGGTATCAGTGTATGTCTTTGTTACTTGGTGTCAGTGTATGTCTGTGTTACTTGGTGTAATTGTATGTCTTTGTTACTAGGTGTCAGTGTATGTCTGTGTTACTCGGTGTAAGTGTACGTCTGTGTTACTGGCTGTCAGTGTGTTTCTGTGTTCCTGGGTATCATTGTGTGTCTTTGTTACAAGGTGTCAGTGTATGTCTTTGTTACTTGGTGTCCGTGTGTGTCTGTGTTGCTGGGTGTCATTGCATGTCTTTGTTACTTGGTGCCAGTGTATATCTGTGTTACTTGGTGTAAGTGTGTGTCTTTGTTACGTGGTGTAATTGTATGTCTTTGTTACTTGATGTCAGTGTATGTCTGTGTTACTTGGTGTAAGTGTATGTCTTTGTTACTTGGTGTCAGTGTGTGTCTGTGTTACTTGGTGTAAGTGTGTGTCTTTGTTACTTGGTGTCCGTGTCTGTCTGTGTTCCTGGATGTCAGTGTATGTCTTTGTTACTGGGTGTCAGGGTATGTCTTTGTTACTTGGTGTAAGTGTGTGTCTGTTTTACTGTGTATCAGTGTCTGTCTTTGTTACTTGGTGCAAGTGTATATCTGTGTTACTTGGTGTAAGTGTGTGTCTTCGTTACTTGGTGTAATTGTATGTCTTTGTTATTTGGTGTCAGTGTATGTCTGTGTTACTTGGTGTAAGTGTATGTCTGTGTTACTTGGTGTAAGTGTGTGTCTGTGTTACTGGGTATCAGTGTATGCCTTTGTTAATTGGTGTCAGTGTATGTCTGTGTTACTTGGTGAAAGTGTGTGTCTCTGTTACTGGGTGTCAGTGTGCGTCTGTGTTACTTGGTGTAAGTGTGTGTCTTTGTTACTTGGTGTCACTGTGTTTCTGTGTTACTGGGTGTCAGTGCATGTCTTTGTTACTGGATGTCAGTGTATGTCTTTGTTAGTTGGTGTAAGTGTGTGTCTGTGTTACTCGGTATCAGTGTCTGTCTTTGTTACTTGGAGTAATTGTGTGCCTGTGTTACTGGGTATCAGTGTATGTCTTTGTTACTTGGTGTCAGTGTATGTCTGTGTTACTTGGTGTAAGTGTGTGTCTGTGTTACTGGGTATCAGTGTATGTCTTTGTTACTTGGTGTCAATGTATGTCAAAATACTTGGTGTAAGTGTATGTCTTTGTTACTTGGTGTAATAGTCTGTCTTTGTTACTTGGTGTAAGTGTATGTCTTTGTTACTTGGTGACAGTGTATGTCTTTTTTACTTGGTGACAGTGTATGTCTTTGTTACTTGGTGTGAGTGCATGTCTGTGTTACTTGGTGTAAGTGTGTGTCTTTGTTACTTGGTGTAAATGTATGTCTTTGTTATTTGGTGTCAGTGCATGTCTTTGTTACTTGGTGTCAGTGCATGTCTGTGTTACTGGGTATCAGTGTATGTCTTTGTTACTGGGTGTCAGAGTGTGTGTCTTTGTTACTGGGTATCAGTGTACGTCTTTGTTACTTGGTGTCAGTGCATGTCTGTGTTACTTGGTGTAAGTGTGTGTCTGTGTTACTGGGTGTCAGTGTGTGTCTGCGTTACTTGGTGTAAGTGTGTGTCTGTTACTTGGTGTCCGTGTGTGTCTGTGTTCCTGGGTGTCAGTGCATGTCTTTGTTACTGGGTGTCAGTGTATGTCTTTGTTACTCGGTGTAAGTGTGTGTCTTTGTTACTGGGTATCAGTGTCTGTCTTTGTTACTTGGTGTAAGTGTGTGTCTGTGTTACTTGTTGTAAGTGTGTGTCTTTGTTACTTGGTGTCCGTGTGTGTCTGTGTTACTGGCTGTCAGTGCATTTCTTTGTTACTTGGTGCCAGTGTATATCTGTGTTACTTGGTGTAAGTGTGTGTCTTTTTTACTTGGTGTAAGTGTGTGTCTGTGTTTCTTGGTGCAAGTGTGTGTCTGTGTTCCTGGGTATCAGTCTATGTCTTTGTTACTTGATGTCAGTGTATTTCTGTGTTACATGGTGTAAGTGTGTGTCCTTGTTACTTCGTGTCCGTGTGTGTCTGTGTTACTGGGTGTCAGTGTATGTATTTGTTACAGGGTGTCAGTGTATGTCTTTGTTACTGGGTGTCAGTGTGTGTCTTTGTGACTTGGTGTCAGTGTATGTCTTTGTTACTTGGTGTAAGTGTGTGACTGTGTTCCTGGGTATAAGTGTATGTCTTTCTTACTTGGTGTCAGTGTATGTCTGTGTTACTTGGTGTAAAAGTGTGTCTGTGTTACTGGGTATCAGTGTATGTCTTTGTTACTTGGTGTCAGTGTATGTCTGTGTTACTTCGTGTAAGTGTGTGTCTGTGTTACTGGGTGTCAGTGTGTGTCTGTGTTACGTGGTGTAAGTGTGTGTCTTTGTTACTTGGTGTCCGTGTGTGTCTGTGTTACTGGGTGTCAGTGTATGTCTTTGTTACCTGGTGTCAGTGTATGTCAAAATACTTGGTGTAAGTGAATGTCTTTGTTACTTGGTGTAATTGTCTGTCTTTGTTACTTGGTGTAAGTGTATGTCTTTGTTTTTTGGTGTCAGTGTATGTCTTTGTTACTTGGTGTCAGTGTATGTCTTTGTTCCTTGGTGTAAGTGTGTATCTTTGTTACTTGGTATAAGTGTAAGTCTTTGTTACTTGGTGTCATTGCATGTCTTTGTTACTTGGTGTCAGTGTGTGTCTGTGTTACTGGGTATCAGTGTATGTCTTTGTGACTTGGTATCATTGTATGTCTTTGTTACTGGGTGTCAGTGTGTGTCTGTGTTACTGGGTATCAGTGTATGTCTTTGTGACTTGGTGTCAGTGTATGTCTTTGTGACTTGGTGTCAGTGTATGTCTTTGTTACTGGGTGTCAGTGTGTTTCTGTGTTACTGGGTATCAGTGTATGTCTTTGTGACTTGGTGTCAGTGTATGTCTTTGTTACTTGGTGTAAGTGTGTGTCTGTGTTACTGGGTATCAGTGCATGTCTTTGTGACTTGGTGTCAGTGTATGTCTTTGTTACTGGGTGTCAGTGTGTTTCTGTGTTACTGGGTATCAGTGTATGTCTTTGTTACTGGGTGTCAGTGTGTTTCTGTGTTACTTGGTGTCAGTGTATGTCTTTGTTGCTGGGTGTCAGTGTGTGTCTGTGTTACTGGGGGTCAGTGTGTGTCTGTGATACTGGGGGTCAGTGTGTGTTTCTAACTGGGTGTCAGTTTGTGTCTGTGTTACTGGGTATCAGTGTATGTCTTTGTTACTTGGTGTCAGTGTGTGTCTGTGATACTTGGTGTATGTGTGTGTCTGTGTTCCTGGGTATCATTGTATGGCTTAGTTACATGGTGTCAGTGTATGTCTGTGTTACTTGGTGTAAGTGTGTGTCTGTGTTACTTGGTGTAACTGTGTGTCTTTGTTAGTTGGTGTCCGTGTGTGTCTGTGTTGCTGGGTGACAGTGCATGTCTTTGTTACTTGGTGTAAGTGTGTGTCTGTGTTACTGGGTATCAGTGTATGTCTTTGTGACTTGGTGTCAGTGTATGTCTTTGTTACTGGGATCAGTGTGTGTCTTTGTGACTTGGTGTAAGTGTATGTCTTTGCTACTTGGTCTAAGTGTGTTTCTGTGTTACTGGGTATCAGAGTATGTCTTTGTTACTTGGTGTCAGTGTATGTCAAAATAATTGGTGTAAGTGTATATCTTTGTTACTTGGTGTAATTGTCTGTCTTTGTTACTTGGTGTAAGTGTGTGTCTGTTACTTGTTGTCCGTGTGTGTCTGTGTTCCTGGGTGTCAGTGCATGTCTTTGTTACTGGGTGTCAGTGTCTGTCTTTGTTACTTGGTGTAAGTGTGTGTCTGTGTTACTTGGTGTAAGTGTGTGTCTTTGTTACTTGGTGTCCGTGTGTGTCTGTGTTACTGGCTGTCAGTGCATGTCTTTGTTACTTGCTGCCAGTGTATATCTGTGTTACTTGGTGTAAGTGTGTGTCTTTGTTACTTGGTGTAATTGTCTGTCTTTGTTACTTGATGTCAGTGTATGTCTGTGTTACTTGGAGTAAGTGCTTGTCTTTTTTACTGGGTGTAAGTGTTTGTCTGTGTTTCTTGGTGCAAGTGTGTGTCTGTGTTCCTGGGTATCAGTCTATGTCTTTGTTACTTGATGTCAGTGTATGTCTGTGTTACTTGGTGTAAGTGTGTGTCTGTGTTACTGGGTATCAGTGTATGTCTGTGTTACATGGTGTAAGTGTGTGTCCTTGTTACTTGGTGTCCGTGTGTGTCTGTGTTACTGGGTGTCAGTGTATGTCTTTGTTACTGGGTGTCAGTGTATGTCTTTGTTACTTGGTGTAAGTGTGTCTCTGTTACTGGGTATCAGTGTAAATCTTTGTGTCTTGGTGTCAGTACATGTCTTTGTTGCTGGGTGTCAGTGTGTGTCTTTGTGACTTGGTGTCAGTGTATGTCTTTGTTACTGGGTGTCAGTGTATGTCTTTGTTACTTGGTGTAAGTGTGTGTCTGTGTTACTGGGTATCAGTGTATGTCTTTGTTACTTGGTGTAAGTGTGTGTCTTTGTTACTTGTTGTAAGTGTATGTCTTTGTTACTTGGTGTCAGTGCATGTCTTTGTTACTTGGTGTCACTGTGTGTCTGTGTTACTGGGTATCAGCGTATGTCTTTGTTACTGGGTGTCAGAGTGTGTGTCTGTGTTACTGGGTATCAGTGTATGTCTTTGTTACTTGGTGTCAGTGCATGTCTGTGTTACTTGGTGTAAGTGTGTGTCTGTGTTACTGGGTGTCAGTGTGTGTCTGTGTTACTTGGTGAAGTGTGTGTCTGTTACTTGGTGTCCGTGTGTGTCTGTGTTCCTGGGTGTCAGTGCATGTCTTTGTTACAGGGTGTCATTGTATGTCTTTGTTACTTGATGTAAGTGTGTGTCTTTGTTACTGGGTATCAGTGTCTGTCTTTGTTATTTGGTGTAAGTGTGTGTCTGTGTTACTTGGTGTAAGTGTGTGTCTTTGTTACATGTTGTCCTTGTGTGTCTGTGTTACTGGCTGTCAGTGCATGTCTTTGTTACTTGGTGCCAGTGTATATCTGTGTTACTTGGTGTAAGTGTGTGTCTTTGTTACTTGGTGTAATTGTATGTCTTTGTTCCTTGATGTCAGTGTATGTCTGTGTTACTTGGTGTAAGTGCATGTCTTATTTACTTGCTGTAAGTGTGTGTCTGTGTTTCTTGGTGCAAATGTGTGTCTGTTTTCCTGGGTATCAGTCGATGTCTTTGTTACTTGATGTCAGAGTATGTCTGTGTTACTTGGTGTAAGTGTGTGTCTGTGTTACTGGGTATCAGTGTATGTCTGTGTTACATGGTGTAAGTGTGTGTCCTTGTTACTTGGTGTCCGTGTGTGTCTGTGTTACTGTGTGTCAGTGTATGTCTTTGTTACTGGGTGTCAGTGTATGTCTTGTTACTTGGTGTAAGTGTGTCTCCGTTACTGGGTATCAGTGTATGTCTTTGTTACTTGGTGTCAGTGTATGTCTGTGTTACTTGGTGTAAAAGTGTGTCTGTGTTACTGGGTATCAGTGTATGTCTTTGTTACTTGGTGCAAGTGTATGTCTGTGTTACTGGGTATCAGTGTATGTCTTTGTGACTTGGTGTCAGTGTCTGTCTTTGTTACTGGGTGTCAGTGTATGTCTGTGTTACTTGGTGAAAGTGTGTGTCTCTGTTACTGGGTGTCAGTGTGCGTCTGTGTTACTTGGTGTCAGTGTGTGCCTGTGTTACTGGGTATCAGTGTATGTCTTTGTTACTGGGTGTCAGAGTGTGTGTCTGTGTTACTGGGTATCAGTGTTTGTCTTTGTTACTTGGTGTCAGTGCATGTCTGTGTTACTTGGTGTAAGTGTGTGTCTGTGTTACTGGGTGTCCGTGTGTGTCTGTGTTACTTGGTGTAAGTGTGTGTCTGTGTTACTTGGTGTCCGTGTGTGTCTGTGTTCCTGGGTGTCAGTGTATGTCTTTGTTACTTGGTGTAAGTGTGTGTCTTTGTTACTGGGTATCAGTGTCTGTCTTTGTTACTTGGTGTAAGTGTGTGTCTGTGTTACCTGGTGTAAGTGCATGTCTTTGTTGCTTGGTGCCAGTGTATATCTGTGTTACTTGGAGTAAGTGTGTCTCTGTTACTGGGTATCAGTGTATGTCTTTGTGTCTTGGTGTCAGTAAATGTCTTTGTTACTGGGTGTCAGTGTGTGTCTTTGTGACTTGGTGTCAGTGTATGTCTTTGTTACTTGGTGTAAGTGTGTGACTGTGTTCCTGGGTATCAGTGTATGACTTTCTTACTTGGTGTCAGTGTATGTCTGTGTTACTTGGTGTAAAAGTGTGTCTGTGTTACTGGGTATCAGTATATGTCTTTGTTACTTGGTGTCAGTGTGTGTCTGTGTTACTGGGTGTAGGTGTGTGTCTTTGTGACTTGGTGTAAGTGTGTGTCTTTGTTACTTGGTGTCCGTGTGTGTCTGTGTTACTGGGATCAGTGTGTGTCTTTGTGACTTGGTGTCAGTGTATGTCTTTGCTACTTGGTCTAAGTGTGTTTCTGTGTTACTGGGTATCAGAGTATGTCTTTGTTACTTGGTGTCAGTGTATGTCAAAATAATTGGTGTAAGTGTATATCTTTGTTACTTGGTGTAATTGTCTGTCTTTGTTACTTGGTGTATGTGTGTGTCTGTTAATTGGTGTACGTGTGTGTCTGTGTTCCTGGGTGTCAGTGCATGTCTTTGTTACTGGGTGTCAGTGTATGTCTTTGTTACTGGGTATCAGTGTCTGTCTTTGTTACTTGGTGTAAGTGTGTGTCTGTGTTACTTGGTGTAAGTGTGTGTCTTTGTTACTTGGTGTCCGTGTGTGTCTGTGTTACTGGCTGTCAGTGCATGTCTTTGTTACTTGGTGCCAGTGTATATCTGTGTTACTTGGTGTAAGTGTGTGTCTTTGTTACTTGGTGTAATTGTATGTCTTTGTTACTTGATGTCAGTGTATGTCTGTGTTACTTGGAGTAAGTGCATGTCTTTTTTACTGGGTGTAAGTGTTTGTCTGTGTTTCTTGGTGCAAGTGTGTGTCTGTGTTCCTGGGTATCAGTCTATGTCTTTGTTACTTGATGTCAGTGTATGTCTGTGTTACTTGGTGTAAGTGTGTGTCTGTGTTACTGGGTATCAGTGTATGTCTGTGTTACATGGTGTAAGTGTGTGTCCTTGTTACTTGGTGTCCGTGTGTGTCTGTGTTACTGGGTGTCAGTGTATGTCTTGTTACTTGGAGTAAGTGTGTCTCTGTAACTGGGTATCAGTGTATGTCTTTGTGTCTTGCTGTCAGTAAATGTCTTTGTTACTGGGTGTCAGTGTGTGTCTTTGTGACTTGGTGTCAGTGTATGTCTGTGTTACTTGGTGTAAGTGTGTGAATGTGTTCCTGGGTATCAATGTATGTCTTTCTTACTTGGTGTCAGTGTATGTCTGTGTTACTTTGTGTAAAAGTGTGTCTGTGTTACTGGGTGTCAGTGTATGCCTTTGTTACTTGGTGTAAGTGTGTGTCTGTGTTACTGGGTGTCAGTTTATGTCTGTGTTACTTGGTGTAAGTGTATGTCTTTGTTACTTGGTGTCCGTGTGTGTCTTTGTTACTTGGTGTCCGTGTGTGTCTGTGTTACTGGGTGTCAGTGTATGTCTTTGTTACTGGGTGTCAGTGTATATCTTTGTTACTTGGTGTAAGTGTGGGTCTGTGTTACTGGGTATCAGTGTATGTCTTTGTGACTTGGTGTCAGTGTATGTCTTTGTTACTGGTTGTCAGTGTGTGTCTTTGTGACTTGGTGTCAGTGTATGTCTTTGCTACTTGGTTTAAGTGTGTTTCTGTGTTACTGGGTATCAGTGTCTGTCTTTGTTACTTATTGTCAGTGTATGTCAAAATAATTGGTGTAAGTGTATGTCTTTGTTACTTGGTGTAATTGTCTGTCTGTGTTACTTGGTGTAAGTGTATGTCTTTGTTACTTGGTGTCAGTGTATGTCTTTGTTAATTGGTGTCAGTGTGTCTCTGTGTTACTGGGTATCAGTGTATGTCTTTGTTACTGGGTGTCAGAGTGTGTGTCTGTGTTACTGGGTATCAGTGTATGTCTTTGTTACTTGGTGTCAGTGCATGTCTGTGTTACTTGGTGTAAGTGTGTGTCTGTGTTACTGGGTGTCAGTGTGTGTCTGTGTTACTTGGTGTAAGTGTGTGTCTGTGTTACTTGGTGTCCGTGTGTGTCTGTGTTCCTGGCTGTCAGTGTATGTCTTTGTTACTTGGTGTAAGTGTGTGTCTTTGTTACTGGGTATCAGTGTCTGTCTTTGTTACTTGGTGTAAGTGTGTGTCTGTGTTACCTGGTGTAAGTGCATGTCTTTGTTGCTTGGTGCCAGTGTATATCTGTGTTACTTGGTGTAAGTGTGTCTCTGTTACTGGGTATCAGTGTATGTCTTTGTGTCTTGGTGTCAGTAAATGTCTTTGTTACTGGGTGTCAGTGTGTGTCTTTGTGACTTGGTGTCAGTGTATGTCTTTGTTACTTGGTGTAAGTGTGTGACTGTGTTCCTGGGTATCAGTGTATGACTTTCTTACTTGGTGTCAGTGTATGTCTGTGTTACTTGGTGTAAAAGTGTGTCTGTGTTACTGGGTATCAGTATATGTCTTTGTTACTTGGTGTCAGTTTGTGTCTGTGTTACTGGGTGTAAGTGTGTGTCTTTGTGACTTGGTGTAAGTGTGTGTCTTTGTTACTTGGTGTCCGTGTGTGTCTGTGTTACTGGGATCAGTGTGTGTCTTTGTGACTTGGTGTCAGTGTATGTCTTTGCTACTTGGTCTAAGTGTGTTTCTGTGTTACTGGGTATCAGAGTATGTCTTTGTTACTTGGTGTCAGTGTATGTCAAAATAATTGGTGTAAGTGTATATCTTTGTTACTTGGTGTAATTGTCTGTCTTTGTTACTTGGTGGAAGTGTGTCTCTGTTACTGGGTATCAGTGTATGTCTTTGTGTCTTGGTGTCAGTAAATGTCTTTGTTACTGGGTGTCAGTGTGTGTCTTTGTGACTTGGTGTCAGTGTATGTCTTTGTTACTTGGTGTAAGTGTGTGACTGTGTTCCTGGGTATCAGTGTATGACTTTCTTACTTGGTGTCAGTGTATGTCTGTGTGACTTGGTGTAAAAGTGTGTCTGTGTTACTGGGTATCAGTATATGTCTTTGTTACTTGGTGTCAGTGTGTGTCTGTGTTACTGGGTGTAAGCGTGTGTCTTTGTGACTTGGTGTAAGTGTGTGTCTTTGTTACTTGGTGTCCGTGTGTGTCTGTGTTACTGGGATCAGTGTGTGTCTTTGTGACTTGGTGTCAGTGTATGTCTTTGCTTCTTGGTCTAAGTGTGTTTCTGTGTTACTGGGTATCAGAGTATGGCTTTGTTACTTGGTGTCAGTGTATGTCAAAATAATTGGTGTAAGTGTATATCTTTGTTACTTGGTGTAATTGTCTGTCTTTGTTACTTGGTGGAAGTGTGTGTCTGTTAATTGGTGTCCGTGTGTGTCTGTGTTCCTGGGTGTCAGTGCATGTCTTTGTTACTGGGTGTCAGTGCATGTCTTTGTTACTGGGTGTCAGTGTATGTCTTTGTTACTGGGTATCAGTGTCTGTCTTTGTTACTTGGTGTAAGTGTGTGTCTGTGTTACTTGGTGTAAGTGTGTGTCTTTGTTACTTGGTGTCCGTGTGTGTCTGTGTTACTGGCTGTCAGTGCATGTCTTTGTTACTTGGTGCCTGTGTATATCTGTGTTACTTGGTGTAAGTGTGTGTCTTTGTTACTTGGTGTAATTGTATGTCTTTGTTACTTGATGTCAGTGTATGTCTGTGTTACTTGGAGTAAGTGCATGTCTTTTTTACTGGGTGTAAGTGTTTGTCTGTGTTTCTTGGTGCAAGTGTGTGTCTGTGTTCCTGGGTATCAGTCTATGTCTTTGTTACTTGATGTCAGTGTATGTCTGTGTTACTTGGTGTAAGTGTGTGTCTGTGTTACTGGGTATCAGTGTATGTCTGTGTTACATGGTGTAAGTGTGTGTCCTTGTTACTTGGTGTCCGTGTGTGTCTGTGTTACTGGGTGGCAGTGTATGTCTTGTTACTTGGTGTAAGTGTGTCTCTGTAACTGGGTATCAGTGTATGTCTTTGTGTCTTGCTGTCAGTAAATGTCTTTGTTACTGGGTGTCAGTGTGTGTCTTTGTGACTTGGTGTCAGTGTATGTCTGTGTTACTTGGTGTAAGTGTGTGAATGTGTTCCTGGGTATCAATGTATGTCTTTCTTACTTGGTGTCAGTGTATGTCTGTGTTACTTTGTGTAAAAGTGTGTCTGTGTTACTGGGTGTCAGTGTATGCCTTTGTTACTTGGTGTAAGTGTGTGTCTGTGTTACTGGGTGTCAGTTTATGTCTGTGTTACTTGGTGTAAGTGTATGTCTTTGTTACTTGGTGTCCGTGTGTGTCTTTGTTACTTGGTGTCCGTGTGTGTCTGTGTTACTGGGTGTCAGTGTATGTCTTTGTTACTGGGTGTCAGTGTATATCTTTGTTACTTGGTGTAAGTGTGGGTCTGTGTTACTGGGTATCAGTGTATGTCTTTGTGACTTGGTGTCAGTGTATGTCTTTGTTACTGGTTGTCAGTGTGTGTCTTTGTGACTTGGTGTCAGTGTATGTCTTTGCTACTTGGTTTAAGTGTGTTTCTGTGTTACTGGGTATCAGTGTCTGTCTTTGTTACTTGGTGTCAGTGTATGTCAAAATAATTGGTGTAAGTGTATGTCTTTGTTACTTGGTGTAATTGTCTGTCTGTGTTACTTGGTGTAAGTGTATGTCTTTGTTACTTGGTGTCAGTGTATGTCTTTGTTAATTGGTGTCAGTGTGTCTCTGTGTTACTGGGAATCAGTGTATATCTTTGTGACTTGGTATCAGTGTATTTCTTTGTTACTGCGTGTCAGTGTGTGTCTTTGTGACTTGGTGTCACTGTATGTCTTAGTTACTTGGTGTACGTGTGTGTCAGTGATACTGGGTATCAGTGTATGTCTTTGATACTTGGTGTCAGTGTATGTCTTTGTTACTGGATGTCAGTGTGTGTCTTTGTGACTTGGTGTCAGTGTATGTCTGTGTTACTGGGGGTCAGTGTGTGTCTGTGTTAATGGGTGTCAGTGTATGTCTTTGTTACTTGGTGTCCGTGTGTGTCTGTGTTACTGGGTGTCAGTGTATGTCTTTGTTACATGGTGTCAGTGTATGTCTGTTTTACTTGGTGTAAGTGTGTGTCTGTGTTACTGGGTATCAGTGTATGTCTTTGTTACTTTGTGTCAGTGTATGTCTGTGTTACTTGTTGTAAGTGTGTGTCTGTGTTACTGGGTGTCAGTGTGTGTCTTTGTTACTTGGTGTCAGTGTATGTCTGTGTTACTTGGTGTAAGAGTATGTCTTTGTTACTTGGTGTCAGTGTGTGTCTCTGTTACTGGGTGTCAGAGTGTCTTTGTTACTGGGTGTCAGTGTATGTCTTTGTTACTTGGTGTCCGTGTGTGTCTGTGTTACTGGGTGTCAGTGTATGTCATTGTTACATGGTGTCAGTGTATGTCTGTTTTACTTGGTGTAAGTGTGTGTCTGTGTTACTGGGTATCAGTGTATGTCTTTGTTACTTTGTGTCAGTGTATGTCTGTGTTACTTGTTGTAAGTGTGTGTCTGTGTTACTGGGTGTCAGTGTGTGTCTTTGTTACTGGGTGTCAGTGTATGTCTGTGTTACTTGGTGTAAGAGTATGTCTTTGTTACTTGGTGTCAGTGTGTGTCTCTGTTACTGGGTGTCAGAGTGTCTTTGTTACTGGGTGTCAGTGTATGTCTTTGTTACTTGGTGTAAGTGTGTGTCTGTGTTATAGGGTATCAGTGTCTGTCTTTGTTACTTGGTGTAAGTGTGTGCCTGTGTTACTTGGTGCAAGTGTGTGTCTTTCTTACGTGGTGTCCGTGTGTGTCTGTGTTACTGGCTGTCAGTGCATGTCTTTGTAAATTGGTGCCAGTGTATATCTGTGTTACTTGGTGTCAGTGTATGTCTTTGTTACTTGGTGTAAGTGTGTGACTGTGTTCCTGGGTATCAGTGTATGTCTTTGTTACTTGGTGTCAGTGTATGTCTGTGTTACTTGGTGTAAGTGTGTGTCTGTGTTACTGGGTGTCAGTGTGTTTCTGTGTTACTTGGTGTAAGTGTGTGTCTTTGTTACTTGGTGTCCGTGTGTGTCTGTGTTACTGGGTGTCACTGTATGTCTTTGTTACTGGGTGTCAGTGTATGTCTTTGTTACGTGGTGTAAGTGTGTGTCTTTGTTACTGGGCATCAGTGTATGTCTTTGTGACTTGGTGTCAGTGTATGTCTTTGTTACTGGGTGTCAGTGTGTGTTTTTGTGACTTGGTGTCAGTGTATGTCTTTGCTACTTGTTCTAAGTGTGTGTCTGTGTTACTGGGTATCAGTGTATGTCTTTGTTACTTGGTGTCAGTGCATGTCAAAATACTTGGTGTAAGTGTATGTCTTTGTTACTTCGTGTAATTGTCTGTCCTTGTTACTTGGTGTAAGTGTATGTCTTTGTTACGTAGTGTCAGTGTATGTCTTTGTTCCTGGGTGTCAGTGTGTGTATTTGTCACTTGGTGTCTGTGTATGTCTTTGTTACTTGGTGTAAGTGTGTGTCTGTGATACTGGGTATCAGTGGATGTCTTTGTTACTTGGTGTCAGTGTATGTCTGTGTTACTTGGTGTAAGTGTATGTCTGTGTTACTTGGTGTAAGTGTGTGTCTGTGTTCCTGGGTATCATTGTATGTCTTTGTTACATGGTGTCAGTGTATGTCTGTTTTACTTGGTGTAAGTGTGTGTCTGTGTTACTGCGTATCAGTGTATGTCTTTGTTACTTGGTGTCAGTGTATGTCAGTGTTACTTGGTGTAAGTGTGTGTCTGTGTTACTGGGTGTCAGTGTGTGTCTGTGTTACTTGGTGTAAGTGTGTGTCTTTGTTACTTGGTGTCCGTGTGTGTCTGTGTTGCTGGGTGTCAGTGCATGTCTTTGTTACTTGGTGCCAGTGTATATCTGTGTTACTTGGTGTAAGTGTGTGTCTTTGTTACTTGGTGTAATTGTATGTCTTTGTTACTTGGTGCAAGTGTATGTCTTTGTTATTTGGTGTCAGTATATGTCTGTGTTACTTGGTGTAAGTGTATGCCTTTGTTACTGGGTGTCATTGTATGTCTTTGTTATTTGGTGTAAGTGTGTGTCTGTGTTATTGGGTATCAGTGTCTGCCTTTGTTACTTGGTGTAAGTGTGTGTCTGTGTTACTTGGTGTAAGTGTGTGTCTTTCTTACTTGGTGTCCGTGTGTGTCTTTCTTACTTGGTGTCCGTGTGTGTCTGTGTTACTGGCTGTCAGTGCATGTCTTTGTAACTTGGTGTCAGTGTATGTCTGTGTTACTTGGTGTAAGTGTATGCCTTTGTTACTGGGTGTCAGTGTGTGTCTTTGTGACTTGTTGTCAGTGTATGTCTTTGTTACTTGGTGCAAGTGTGTGACTGTGTTCCTGGGTATCAGTGTATGTCTTTGTTACTTGGTGTCAGTGTATGTATGTGTTACTTGGTGTAAGTGTGTGTCTGTGTTACTGTGTATCAGTGTATGTCTTTGTTACTTGGTGTCAGTGTATGTCTGTGTTACTTGGTGTAAGTGTGTGTCTGTGTTGCTGGGTGTCAGTGTGTTTCTGTGTTACTTGGTGTAAGTGTGTGTCTTTGTTACTTGGTGTCCGTGTGTGTCTGTGTTACTGGGTGTCAGTGTATGTCTTTGTTACTGGGTGTCAGTGTATGGCTTTGTTACTTGGTGTAGGTGTGTGTCTGTGTTACTGGGCATCAGTGTATGTCTTTGTGACTTGGTGTCAGTGTATGTCTTTGTTACTGGGTGTCAGTGTGTGTCTTTGTGACTTGGTGTCAGTGTATGTCTTTGCGACTTGGTGTAAGTGAAGTGTCTGTGTTACTGGGTATCAGTGTATGTCTTTGCTACTTGGTGTCAGTGTATGTCAAAATACTTGGTGTAAGTGTATGTCTTTGTTACTTGGTGTAATTGTCTGTCTTTGTTACTTGGTGTAAGTGTATGTCTTTGTTACGTGGTGTCAGTGTATGTCTTTGTTACTTGGTGTCAGTGTATGTCTGTGTTACTTGGTGTAAGTGTATGTCTTTGTTACTTGGTGTCAGTGCATGCCTTTGTTACTTGGTGTCAGTGTGTGTCTTTGTTACTGCATGTCAGTGTGTGTCTGTGTTCCTGGGTATCAGTGTATGTCTTTGTGACTTGGTGTCAGTGTATGTCTTTGTTACTGGTTGTCAGTGTGTGTCTTTGTGACTTGGTGTCAGTGTATGTCTTTGTTACTTGGTGTAAGTGTGTGTCTGTGATACTGGGTATCAGTGTATGTCGTTGATACTTGGTGTCAGTGTATGTCTGTGTTAATTGGTGTAAGTGTGTGTCTGTGTATCAGTGTATGTCTTTGTGACTTGGTGTCAGTGTATGTCTTTGTTCCTGGGTGTCAGTGTGTGTCTTTATGACTTGGTGTCAGTGTATGTCTGTGTTACTGGGGGTCAGTGTGTGTCTGTGTTAATGGGGGTCAGTGTGTGTTTCTAACTGGGTGTCAGTGTGTGTCTGTGTTACTGGGTAGCAGTGTATGTCTTTGTTACTTGGTGTCAGTGTATGTCTGTGTTACTTGGTGTAAGTGTATGTCTGTGTTAGTTGGTGTAAGTGTGTGTCTGTGTTCCTGGGTATCATTGTCTGTCTTTGTTACATGGTGTCAGTGTATGTCTGTTTTACTTGGTGTAAGTGTGTGTCTGTGTTACTGGGTATCAGTGTATGTCTTTGTTACTTGGTGTCAGTGTATGTCTGTGTTATTGGGTATCAGTGTCTGTCTTTGTTACTTGGTGTAAGTGTGTGTCTGTGTTACTTGGTGCAAGTGTGTGTCTTTCTTACTTGGTGTCCATGTATGTCTGTGTTACTTGGTGTAAGTGTGTATCTGTGTTACTGGGTATCAGTGTGTTTCTGTGTTACTTGGTGTAAGTGTGTGTCTTTGTTACTTGGTGTCCGTGTGTGTCTGTGTTACTGGGTGTCACTGTATGTCTTTGTTACTGGGTGTCAGTGTATGTCTTTGTTACTTGGTGTAAGTGTGTGTCTGTTTTACTGGGCATCAGTGTATGTCTTTGTGACTTGGTGACAGTGTATGTCTTTGTTACTGGGTGTCAGTGTGTGTCTTTGTGACTTGGTGTCAGTGTATGACTTTGCTACTTGGATTAAGTGTGTGTCTGTGTTACTGGGTATCAGTGTATGTCTTTGTTACTTGGTGTCAGTGCATGTCAAAATACTTGGTGTCAGTGGATGTCTTTGTTACTTCGTGCAATTGTCTGTCTTTGTTACTTGGTGTCAGTGCATGCCTTTGTTACTTGGTGTCAGTGTATGTCTGTGTAATTGGGTATCTGTGTATGTCTTTGTGACTTGGTATCAGTCTATGTCTTTGTTACTGGGTGTCAGTGTCTGTCTGTGTTACTGGGTATCAGTGTATGCCTTTGTGACTTGATGTCAGTGCATGTCTTTGTTACTTGGTGTAAGTGTGTGCCTTTGATACTGGGTATCAGTGTATGTCTTTGATACTTGCTGTCAGTGTATGTCTGTGTTACTTGGTGTAAGTGTGTGTCTGTGTATCAGTGTATGTCTTTGTGACTTGGTGTCAGTGTATGTCTTTGTTACTGGGTGTCTGTGTGTCTTTGTGACTTGGTGTCAGTGTATGTCTGTGTTACTGGGGGTCAGTGTGTTTCTGTGTTAATGGGGTCAGTGTGTGTTTCTAACTGGGTGTCAGTGTGTGTCTGTGTTACTGGGTATCAGTGTATGTCTTTGTTACTTGGTGTCAGTGTATGTCTGTGTTACTTGGTGTAAGTGTATGTCTGTGTTACTTGGTGTATGTGTGTGTCTGTGTTCCTGGGTATTATTGTATGTCTTTGTTACATGGTGTCAGTGTATATCTGTGTTACTTGGTGTAAGTGTGTCTCGGTGTTACTGGGTATCAGTGTATGTCTTTGTTTCTTGGTGTCAGTGTTTGTCTGTGTTACTTGGTGGAATTGTGTGTCTGTGATCCTGGGTGTCAGTGTGTGTATGTGTTACTTGGTGTAAGTTTGTGTCTTTGTTACTTGGTGTCCGTGTGTGTCTGTGTTGCTGGGTGTCACTGCATGTCTTTGTTACTTGGTGCCAGTGTATATCTGTGTTACTTGGTGTAAGTGTATGTCTTTGTTACTTGGTGTCAGTGTATGTCTGTGTTACTTGGTGTAAGTGTATGTCTTTGTTACTTGGTGTCAGTGTATGTCTGTGTTACTTGGTGTAAGTGTATGTCTTTGATACTTGGTGTCAGTGTATGTCTGTGTTACTTGGTGTAAGTGTATGCCTTTGTTACTTGGTGTCAGTGTGTGTCTGTGTTACTCGGTGTAAGTGTGAGTCTTTGTTACTTGGTGTAAGTGTGTGTCTGTGTTATTGGGTATCAGTGTCTGTCTTTGATACTTGGTGTAAGTGTGTGTCTGTGTTACTTGGTGTAAGTGTGTGTCTTTCTTACTTGGTGTCCGTGTGTGTCTTTGTGACTTGGTGTCAGTGTATGTCTTTGTTACTTGGTGTAAGTGTGTGACTGTGTTCCTGGGTATCAGTGTATGTCTTTGTTACTTGGTGTCAGTATATGTCTGTGTTACTTGGTGGAAGTGTGTGTCTGTGTTACTGGGTATCAGTGTATGTCTTTGTTACTTGGTGTCAGTGTATGTCTGTGTTACTTGGTGTAAGTGTGTGTCTGTGTCACTGTGTGTCGGTGTGTTTCTGTGTTACTTGGTGTAAGTGTGTGTCTTTGTTACTTGGTGTCCGTGTGTGTCTGTGTTACTGGGTGTCACTGTATGTCTTTGTTACTGGGTGTCAGTGTATGTCTTTGTTACTTGGTGTAAGTGTGTGTCTGTGTTACTGGGCATCAGTGTATGTCTTTGTGACTTGGTGTCAGTGTATGTCTTTGTTACTGGGTGTCAGTGTGTGTCTTTGTGACTTGGTGTCAGTGTATGTCTTTGCTACTTGGTGTAAGTGTGTGTCTGTGTTACTGGGTATCAGTGTATGTCTTTGTTACTTGGTGTCAGTGCATGTCAAAATACTTGGTGTAAGTGTATGTCTTTGTTACGTGGTGTCAGTGTCTGTCTTTGTTACTGGGTGTCAGTGTGTGTCTTTGTGACTTGGTGTCAGTGTATGTCTTTGTTACTTGGTGTTGGTGTGTGTCTGTGTATCAGTGTATGTCTTTGTGACTTGGTGTCAGTGTATGTCTTTGTTACTGGGTGTCAGTGTGTGTCTTTGTGACTTGGTGTCAGTGCATGTCTGTGTTACTGGGTGTCAGTGTGTGTCTGTGTTAATGGGGGTCAGTGTGTGTTTCTAACTGGGTGTCAGTGTGTGTCTGTGTTAATGGGGGTCAGTGTGTGTTTCTAACTGGGTGTCAGTGTATGTCTTTGTTACTTGGTGTCAGTGTATGTCTGTTTTACTTGGTGTAAGTGTGTGTCTGTGTTACTGGGTATCAGTGTATGTCTTTGTTACTTGGTGTCAGTGTATGTCTGTGTTTCTTGGTGTAAGTGTGTGTCTTTGTTACTGGGTGTCAGTGTGTGTCTTTGTTACTGGGTGTCAGTGTGTGTCTTTGTGACTTGGTGTCAGTGTATGTCTTTGTTACTAGGTGTCAGTGTGTGAGTGTGTTCCTGGATATCAGTGTATGTCTTTGTTACTTGGTGTCAGTGTATGTCTGTGTTACTTGGTGTAGGTGTGTGTCTGTGTTACTGGGCATCAGTGTATGTCTTTGTGACTTGGTGTCAGTGTTTGTCTTTGTTACTGGGTGTCAGTGTGTGTCTTTGCGACTTGGTGTCAGTGTATGTCTTTGCTACTTGGTGTAAGTGTGTGTCTGTGTTACTGGGTATCAGTGTATGTCTTTGCTACTTGGTGTCAGTGTATGTCAAAATACTTGGTGTAAGTGTAGGTCTTTGTTACTTGGTGTAATTGTCTGTCTTTGTTACTTGGTGTCAGTGTATGTCTGTGTTACTTGGTGTAAGTGTATGTCTTTGTTACTTGGTGTCAGTGTATGTCTTTGTTACTTGGTATCAGTCTATGTCTTTGTTACTGGGTGTCAGTGTCTGTCTGTGTTACTGGGTATCAGTGTATGTCTTTGTGACTTGGTATCAGTGTATGTCTTTGTTACTGGGTGTCAGTGTGTTTCTGTGTTACTGGGTGTCAGTGTGTTTCTGTGTTACTGGGTATCAGTATATGTCTTTGTGACTTGGTATCAGTGTATGTCTTTGTTACTGCGTGTCAGTGTGTGTCTTTGTTACTGGGTGTCAGTGTGTGTCTTCGTGACTTGATGTCAGTGCAAGTCTTTGTTACTTGGTGTAAGTGTGTGTCTTTGATACTGGGTATCAGTGTATGTCATTGATACATGGTGTCAGTGTGTGTCTGTGTTACTTGGTGTAAGTGTGTGTCTGTGTATCAGTGTATGTCTTCTTGACTTGGTGTCAGTGTATGTCTTTGTTAATGGGTGTCAGTGTGTGACTTTGTGACTTGGTGTCAGTGTATGTCTGTGTTACTGGGGGTCATTGTGTGTCTGTGTTAATGGGGGTCAGTGTGTGTTTCTCACTGTGTGTCAGTGTGTGTCTGTGTTACTGGGTATCAGTGTATGTCTTTGTTACTTGGTGTCAGTGTATGTCTGTGTTACTTCGTGTAAGTGTATGTCTGTGTTACTTGGTGTAAGTGTGTGTCTGTGTTCCTGGGTATCATTGTATGTCTTTGTTACATGGTGTCAGTGTATATTTGTGTTACTTGGTGTAAGTGTGTCTCGGTGTTACTGGGTATCAGTGTATGTCTTTGTTTCTTGGTGTCAGTGTATGTCTGTGTTACTTCGTGTAAGTGTATGTCTGTGTTACTGGGTGTCAGTGTGTGTCTGTTACTTGGTGCAAGTGTGTGTCTTTGTTACTTGGTGTCCGTGTGTGTCTGTGTTGCTGGGTGTCAGTGCATGTCATTGTTACTTGGTGCCAGTGTATATCTGTGTTCCTTGGTGTCAGTGTGTGTCTTTGTTACTTGGTTTAATTGTATGTCTTTGTGACTTGGTTTCAGTGTATGTCTGTGTTACTTGGTGTAAGTGTATGTCTTTGTTACTTGGTGTCAGTGTATATCTGTGTTACTTGGTGTAAGTGTATGTCTTTGGTACTTGGTGTCAGTGTGTGCCTGTGTTACTTGGTGAAAGTGTGTGTCTTTGTTACTTGGTGTCCGTGTGTGTCGGTGTTCCTGGGTGTCAGTGTATGTCTTTGTTACTTGGTGTAAGTGTGTGTCTGTGTTATTGGGTATCAGTGTCTGTCTTTGTTACTTGGTGCAAGTGTGTGTCTGTGTTACTTGGTGTAAGTGTGTGTCTTTCTTACTTGGTGTCCGTGTGTGTCTGTGTTACTGGCTGTCAGTGCATGTCTTTGTTACTTGGTGCCAGTGTATATCTGTGTTAATTGGTTTAAGTGTGTGTCTTTGTTAATTGGTGTCATTGTATGTCTGTGTTACTTGGTGCAAGTGTGTGTCTGTGTTACTGGGTGTCAGTGTGTGTCTGTGTTACTTGGTGTAAGTGTGTGTCTTTGTTACTTGGTGTGCGTGTGTGTCTGTGTACCTGGGTGTCAGTGCATGTTTGTTTTACTTGGTGTCAGTGTCTATCTGTTACATGGTGTAAATGTGTGTCTTTGTTACTTGGTGTAATTGTATGTCTTTGTTACTTGGTGTCAGTGTATGTCTGTGTTACTTGGTGTAAGTGTGTGTCTTTGTTACTTGGTGTCAGTGTATGTCTGTGTTACTGGGTATCAGTGTATGTCTTCGTGACTTGATATCAGTGTATGTCTTTGTTACTGGGTGTCAATGTGCGTTAGTGTTACTGGGTATCAGTGTATGTCTTTGTGACTTGGTATCAGTGTATTTATTTGTTACTGGGTGTCAGTGTGTGTCTTTGTGACTTGGTGTCAGTGTATGTCTGTGTTAATGTTTATTAGTGTTTCTATGTGTTACTGGGTGTCAGTGTGTGTTTGTTTGTGTTACTGGGTATCAGTGTGTGTCTGTGTTACTTGGTGTCCGTGTGTGTCTGTGTTACTGGGTGTCAGTGCATGTCTTTATTACTTGGTGTAATTGTCTGTCTTTGTTACTTGGTGGAAGTGTATGTCTTTGTGACTTGGTGTCAGTGTGTGTCTGTGTTATTTGGTGTCAGTCTATGTCTGTGTTACTTGGTGTAAGTGTGTGTCTTTGTTACTTGGTGTAAGTGTATGTCTTTTTTACTTGTTGTCAGTGCATGTCTTTGTTACTTGGTGTAAGTGTGTGTCTGTGTTACTTGATGTCCGTGTGTGTCTGTGTTACTGGGTGTCAGTGTATGTCTTTGTTACTGGGTGTCAGTGTATGTCTTTGTGACTTGGTGTCAGAGTATGTCTTTGTTACTTGTTGTAAGTGTGTGTCTTTGTTACTTGGTGTCCGTGTGTGTCTATGTTCCTGGGTGTCAGTGTATGACTTTGTTACTGGGTGTCAGTGTATGTCTTTGTTACTTGGTGTAAGTGTGTGTCTGTGTTACTGGGTATAAGTGTCTGTCTTTGTTACTTGGTGTAAGTGTGTGTCTGTGTTACGTGGTGGAAGTGTGTGTCTTTGTTACTTGTTGTCAGTGCATGTCTTTGTTACTTGGTGTAAGTGTGTGTCTGTGTTACCTGGTGTAAGTGTGTGTCTGTGATACTGGGTATCAGTGTCTGTCTTTGTTACTTGGTGTAATTGTGTGTCTGTGTTACACGGTATCAGTGTATGTCTGTGTTACTGGGTGTCAGTGTATGTCTTTGTGACTTGGTGTCAGAGTATGTCTTTGTTACTTGTTGTAAGTGTGTGTCTTTGTTACTTGGTGTCCGTGTGTGTCTATGTTCCTGGGTGTCAGTGTATGACTTTGTTACTGGGTGTCAGTGTATGTCTTTGTTACTTGGTGTAAGTGTGTGTCTGTGTTACTGGGTATAAGTGTCTGTCTTTGTTACTTGGTGTAAGTGTGTGTCTGTGTTACGTGGTGGAAGTGTGTGTCTTTGTTACTTGTTGTCCGTGTGTGTCTGTGTTACTGGCTGTCAGTGCATGTCTTTGTTACTTGGTGCCAGTGTATATCTGTGTTACTTGGTGTATGTGTGAGTCTTTGTTACTTGTGTAATTGTATGTCTGTGTTACTTGGTGTCAGTGTATGTCTGTGTTACTTGGTGGAAGTGCGTGTCTGTGTTACTGGGTATCAGTGTGTGTCTGTGTTACTTGGTGTATGTGTGTGTCTTTGTTACTTGGTGTCCGTGTGTGTCTGTGTTACTGGGTGTCAGTGCATGTCTTTGTTACTTGGTGTAATTGTCTGTCTTTGTTACTTGGTGGAAGTGTATGTCTTTGTGACTTGGTGTCAGTGTGTGTCTGTGTTACTTGGTGTCAGTGTATGTCTGTGTTACTTGGTGTAAGTGTGTGTCTTTGTTACTTGGTGTAAGTGTATGTCTTTTTTACTTGTTGTCAGTGCATGTCTTTGTTACTTGGTGTCAGTGTGTGTCTTTGTGACTTGGTGTCAGTTTATGTCTGTTTTACTGGGTGTCAGTGTGTGTCTGTGTTACTGGGTATCAGTGTATGTCTTTGTTACTTGGTGTCAGTGTATGTCTGTGTTACTTGGTGTAAGTGTATGTCTGTGTTACTTGGTTTAAGTGTGTGTCTGTGTTCCTGGGTATCATTGTATGTCTTTGTGACTTGGTATCAGTGTATTTATTTGTTACTGGGTGTCACTGTGTGTCTTTGTGACTTGGTGTCAGTGTATGTCTGTGTTAATGTTTATTAGTGTTTCTCTGTGTTACTGGGTGTCAGTGTGTGTTTGTTTGTGTTACTGGGTATCAGTGTGTGTCTGTGTTACTTGGTGTCCGTGAGTGTCTGTGTTACTGGGTGTCAGTGCATGTCTTTATTACTTGGTGTAATTGTCTGTCTTTGTTACTTGGTGGAAGTGTATGTCTTTGTGACTTGGTGTCAGTGTGTGTCTGTGTTACTTGGTGTCAGTCTATGTCTGTGTTACTTGGTGTAAGTGTGTGTCTTTGTTACTTGGTGTAAGTGTATGTCTTTTTTACTTGTTGTCAGTGCATGTCTTTGTTACTTGGTGTAAGTGTGTGTCTGTGTTACTTGGTGTCCGTGTGTGTCTGTGTTACTGGGTGTCAGTGTATATCTGTGTTACTTGGTGTATGTGTGAGTCTTTGTTACTTGTGTAATTGTATGTCTGTGTTACTTGGTGTCAGTGTATGTCTGTGTTACTTGGTGGAAGTGTGTGTCTGTGTTACTGGGTATCAGTGTGTGTCTGTGTTATTTGGTGTCCGTGTGTGTCTGTGTTACTGGGTGTCAGTGCATGTCTTTGTTACTTGGTGTAATTGTCTGTCTTTGTTACTTGGTGGAAGTGTATGTCTTTGTGACTTGGTGTCAGTGTGTGTCTGTGTTACTTGGTGTCAGTGTATGTCTGTGTTACTTGGTGTAAGTGTGTGTCTTTGTTACTTGGTGTAAGTGTATGTCTTTTTTACTTGTTGTCAGTGCATGTCTTTGTCACTTGGTGTCAGTGTGTGTCTTTGTGACTTGGTGTCAGTTTATGTCTGTTTTACTGGGGTCAGTGTGTGTCTGTGTTAATGGGGGTCAGTGTGTGTTTCTAACTGGGTGTCAGTGTGTGTCTGTGTTACTGGGTATCAGTGTATGTCTTTGTTACTTGGTGTCAGTGTATGTCTGTATTACTTGGTGTAAGTGTGTGTCTGTGTTACTGGGTGTCAGTGTGTGTCTGTGTTACTTGGTGTAAGTGTATGTCTTTGTTACTTGGTGTCCGTGTGTGTCTGTGTTGCTGGGTGTCAGTGCATGACTTTGTTACTTGGTGCCAGTGTATATCTGTGTTACTTGGTGGAAGTGTGTGTCTTTGTTACTTGGTGTCAGTGTATGTCTGTGTTACTTGGTTTAAGTGTATGACTTTGTTGCTTGCTGTCAGTGTATGTCTGTGTTACTTTGTGTAAGTGTATGTCTTTGTTACTTGGTGTCAGTGTGTGTCTGTGTTACTTGCTGTAAGTGTGTGTCTTTGTTACTTGTTGTCCGTGTGTGTCTGTGTTACTGGCTGTCAGTGCATGTCATTGTTACTTGGTGCCAGTGTATATCTGTGTTACTTGGTGTATGTGTGTGTCTTTGTTACTTGGTGTAATTGTATGTCTTTGTTACTTGGTGTCAGTGTCTGTCTGTGTTACTTGGTGTCAGTGTATGTCTGTTTTACTTGGTGTAAGTGTGTGTCTGTGTTACTGGGTATCAGTGTATGTCTTTGTTACTTGGTGTCAGTGTATGTCTGTGTTTCTTGGTGTAAGTGTGTGTCTTTGTGACTTGGTGTCAGTGTATGTCTTTGTTACTAGGTGTCAGTGTGTGAGTGTGTTCCTGGATATCAGTGTATGTCTTTGTTACTTGGTGTCAGTGTATGTCTGTGTTACTTGGTGTAAGTGTGTGTCTGTGTTACTGGGTATCAGTGTATGTCTGTGTTACTTGGTGTAAGTGTGTGTCTGTGTTACTGGGTGTCAGTGTGTTTCTGTGTTACTTGGTGTAAGTGTGTGTCTTTGTTACTGGGTGTCAGTGTATGTCTTTGTTACTTGGTGTAGGTGTGTGTCTGTGTTACTGGGCATCAGTGTATGTCTTTGTGACTTGGTGTCAGTGTTTGTCTTTGTTACTGGGTGTCAGTGTGTGTCTTTGCGACTTGGTGTCAGTGTATGTCTTTGCTACTTGGTGTAAGTGTGTGTCTGTGTTACTGGGTATCAGTGTATGTCTTTGCTACTTGGTGTCAGTGTATGTCAAAATACTTGGTGTAAGTGTAGGTCTTTGTTACTTGGTGTAATTGTCTGTCTTTGTTACTTGGTGTCAGTGTATGTCTGTGTTACTTGGTGTAAGTGTATGTCTTTGTTACTTGGTGTCAGTGTGTGTCTGTGTTATTGGGTATCAGTGTATGTCTTTGTGACTTGGTGTCAGTGTATGTCTTTGTTACTTGGTATCAGTCTATGTCTTTGTTACTGGGTGTCAGTGTCTGTCTGTGTTACTGGGT
The DNA here is from genome assembly GCF_036365525.1 of Heterodontus francisci. Lineage (NCBI taxonomy): Eukaryota > Metazoa > Chordata > Chondrichthyes > Heterodontiformes > Heterodontidae > Heterodontus > Heterodontus francisci. Next base: position 4,715,991 of record NW_027141175.1, read on the forward strand.
ATCAGTGTATGTCTTTGTGACTTGGTATCAGTGTATGTCTTTGTTACTGGGTGTCAGTGTGTTTCTGTGTTACTGGGTGTCAGTGTGTTTCTGTGTACTGGGTATCAGTATATGTCTTTGTGACTTGGTATCAGTGTATGTCTTTGTTACTGCGTGTCAGTGTGTGTCTTTGATACTGGGTATCAGTGTATGTCATTGATACTTGGTGTCAGTGTGTGTCTGTGTTACTTGGTGTAAGTGTGTGTCTGTGTATCAGTGTATGTCTTTGTGACTTGGTGTCAGTGTATGTCTTTGTTAATGGGTGTCAGTGTGTGACTTTGTGACTTGGTGTCAGTGTATGTCTGTGTTACTGGGGGTCATTGTGTGTCTGTGTTAATGGGGGTCATTGTGTGTCTGTGTTAATGGGGGTCAGTGTGTGTTTCTCACTGTGTGTCAGTGTGTGTCTGTGTTACTGGGTATCAGTGTATGTCTTTGTTACTTGGTGTCAGTGTATGTCTGTGTTACTTCGTGTAAGTGTATGTCTGTGTTACTTGGTGTAAGTGTGTGTCTGTGTTCCTGGGTATCATTGTATGTCTTTGTTACATGGTGTCAGTGTATATCTGTGTTACTTGGTGTAAGTGTGTCTCGGTGTTACTGGGTATCAGTGTATGTCTTTGTTTCTTGGTGTCAGTGTATGTCTGTGTTACTTCGTGTAAGTGTATGTCTGTGTTACTGGGTGTCAGTGTGTGTCTGTTACTTGGTGCAAGTGTGTGTCTTTGTTACTTGGTGTCCGTGTGTGTCTGTGTTGCTGGGTGTCAGTGCATGTCATTGTTACTTGGTGCCAGTGTATATCTGTGTTCCTTGGTGTCAGTGTGTGTCTTTGTTACTTGGTTTAATTGTATGTCTTTGTGACTTGGTTTCAGTGTATGTCTGTGTTACTTGGTGTAAGTGTATGTCTTTGTTACTTGGTGTCAGTGTATATCTGTGTTACTTGGTGTAAGTGTATGTCTTTGTTACTTGGTGTCAGTGTGTGCCTGTGTTACTTGGTGAAAGTGTGTGTCTTTGTTACTTGGTGTCCGTGTGTGTCGGTGTTCCTGGGTGTCAGTGTATGTCTTTGTTACTTGGTGCAAGTGTGTGTCTGTGTTACTTGGTGTAAGTGTGTGTCTTTCTTACTTGGTGTCCGTGTGTGTCTGTGTTACTGGCTGTCAGTGCATGTCTTTGTTACTTGGTGCCAGTGTATATCTGTGTTAATTGGTTTAAGTGTGTGTCTTTGTTAATTGGTGTCATTGTATGTCTGTGTTACTTGGTGCAAGTGTGTGTCTGTGTTACTGGGTGTCAGTGTGTGTCTGTGTTACTTGGTGTAAGTGTGTGTCTTTGTTACTTGGTGTGCGTGTGTGTCTGTGTTCCTGGGTGTCAGTGCATGTTTGTTTTACTTGGTGTCAGTGTCTATCTGTGTTACATGGTGTAAATGTGTGTCTTTGTTACTTGGTGTAATTGTATGTCTTTGTTACTTGGTGTCAGTGTATGTCTGTGTTACTTGGTGTAAGTCTGTGTCTTTGTTACTTGGTGTCAGTGTATGTCTGTGTTACTGGGTATCAGTGTATGTCTTTGTGACTTGGTATCAGTGTATGTCTTTGTTACTGGGTGTCAATGTGCGTTAGTGTTACTGGGTATCAGTGTATGTCTTTGTGACTTGGTATCAGTGTATGTCTTTGTTACTGGGTATCAGTGAGTGTCTGTGTTACTAGGTATCAGTGTATGTCTTTGTGACTTGGTATCAGTGTATTTATTTGTTACTGGGTGTCAGTGTGTGTCTTTGTGACTTGGTGTCAGTGTATGTCTGTGTTAATGTTTATTAGTGTTTCTCTGTGTTACTGGGTGTCAGTGTGTGTTTGTTTGTGTTACTGGGTATCAGTGTGTGTCTGTGTTACTTGGTGTATGTGTGTGTCTTTGTTACTTGGTGTCCGTGTGTGTCTGTGTTACTGGGTGTCAGTGCATGTCTTTATTACTTGGTGTAATTGTCTGTCTTTGTTACTTGGTGGAAGTGTATGTCTTTGTGACTTGGTGTCAGTGTGTGTCTGTGTTACTTGGTGTCAGTGTATGTCTTTGTTACTGGGTGTCAGTGTCTGTCTTTGTTACTTGGTGTAATTGTGTGTCTGTGTTACACGGTATCAGTGTATGTCTGTGTTACTGGGTGTCAGTGTATGTCTTTGTGACTTGGTGTCAGAGTATGTCTTTGTTACTTGTTGTAAGTGTGTGTCTTTGTTACTTGGTGTCCGTGTGTGTCTATGTTCCTGGTTGTCAGTGTATGACTTTGTTACTGGGTGTCAGTGTATGTCTTTGTTACTGGGTGTCAGTGTATGTCTTTGTTACTTGGTGTAAGTGTGTGTCTGTGTTACTGGGTATAAGTGTCTGTCTTTGTTACTTGGTGTAAGTGTGTGTCTGTGTTACGTGGTGGAAGTGTGTGTCTTTGTTACTTGTTGTCCGTGTGTGTCTGTGTTACTGGCTGTCAGTGCATGTCTTTGTTACTTGGTGCCAGTGTATATCTGTGTTACTTGGTGTATGTGTGAGTCTTTGTTACTTGTGTAATTGTATGTCTGTGTTACTTGGTGTAAGTGTATGTCTGTGTTACTTGGTGTAAGTGTGTGTCATTGTTACTTGGTGTCAGTGTATGTCTGTGTTACTTGGTGGAAGTGTGTGTCTGTGTTACTGGGTATCAGTGTGTGTCTGTGTTACTTGGTGTATGTGTGTGTCTTTGTTACTTGGTGTCCGTGTGTGTCTGTGTTACTGGGTGTCAGTGCATGTCTTTGTTACTTGGTGTAATTGTCTGTCTTTGTTACTTGGTGGAAGTGTATGTCTTTGTGACTTGGTGTCAGTGTGTGTCTGTGTTACTTGGTGTCAGTGTATGTCTGTGTTACTTGGTGTAAGTGTGTGTCTTTGTTACTTGGTGTAAGTGTATGTCTTTTTTACTTGTTGTCAGTGCATGTCTTTGTTACTTGGTGTCAGTGTGTGTCTTTGTGACTTGGTGTCAGTTTATGTCTGTTTTACTGGGGTCAGTGTATGTCTGTGTTAATGGGGGTCAGTGTGTGTTTCTAACTGGGTGTCAGTGTGTGTCTGTGTTACTGGGTATCAGTGTATGTCTTTGTTACTTGGTGTCAGTGTATGTCTGTGTTACTTGGTGTAAGTGTATGTCTGTGTTACTTGGTTTAAGTGTGTGTCTGTGTTCCTGGGTATCATTGTATGTCTTTGTTACAAGGTGTCAGTGTATGTCTGTGTTACTTGGTGTAAGTGTGTGTCTGTGTTACTGGGTATCAGTGTATCTCTTTGTTACTTGGTGTCAGTGTATGTCTGTGTTACTTGGTGTAAGTGTGTGTCTGTGTTGCTGGGTGTCAGTGTGTGTCTGTGTTACTTGGTGTAAGTGTATGTCTTTGTTACTTGGTGTCCGTGTGTGTCTGTGTTGCTGGGTGTCAGTGCATGACTTTGTTACTTGGTGCCAGTGTATATCTGTGTTACTTGGTGTAAGTGTGTGTCTTTGTTACTTGGTGTAATTGTATGTCATTGTTACTTGGTGTCAGTGTATGTCTGTGTTACTTGGTGTAAGTGTATGACTTTGTTGCTTGCTGTCAGTGTATGTCTGTGTTACTTTGTGTAAGTGTATGTCTTTGTTACTTGGTGTCAGTGTGTGTCTGTGTTACTTGCTGTAAGTGTGTGTCTTTGTTACTTGGTGTCCGTGTGTGTCTGTGTTCCTGGGTGTCAGTGTATGTCTTTGTTACTGGGTGTCAGTGTATGTCTGTGTTACTTGGTGTAAGTGTGTGTCTTTCTTACTTGGTGTCCGTGTGTGATTGCGTTACTGGCTGTCAGTGCATGTCTTTGTTACTTGGTGCCAGTGTGTGTCTGTGTTACTTGGTGTAAGTGTGTGCCTTTGTTACTTGGTGTACGTGTGTGTCTGTGTTACTGGGTGTCATTGTATGTCTTTGTTACTGGGTGTCAGTGTATGACTTTGTTACTTGGTGTAAGTGTGTTTCTGTGTTACTTGGTGCAAGTGTGTGTCTGTGTTCCTGGGTATCAGTGTATGTCTGTGTTACTTGGTGTCAGTGTGTGTCTGTGTTACTTGGTGTAAGTGTGTGTCTGTGTTACTGGGTATCAGTGTCTGTCTTTGTTACTGGGTGTCAGTGTATGTCTTTGTGACTTGGTGTAAGTGTGTGTCTGTGTTACTGGGTATCAGTGTCTGTCTTTGTTACTGGGTATCAGTGTATGTCTGTGTTACATGGTGTAAGTGTGTGTCTTTTTTACTTGGTGTCCGTGTGTGTCTGTGTTACTGGCTGTCAGTGTATGTCTTTGTTACTGGGTGTCAGTGTATGTCTTTGGTACTTGGTGCAAGAGTGTGTCTGTGTTACTGGGTATCATTGTCTGTCTTTGTTACTTGGAGTAAGTGTCTTTCTGTGTTACTGGGTATCAGTGTCTTTCTTTGTTACTTGGTGTAAGTGTGTGTCTGTGTTACTTGGTGTAAGTGTGTGTCTTTCTTACTTGGTGTCCGTGTGTGATTGCGTTACTGGCTGTCAGTGCATGTCTTTGTTACTTGGTGCCAGTGTGTGTCTGTGTTACTTGGTGTAAGAGTGTGTCTTTGTTACTTGGTGTACGTGTGTGTCTGTGTTACTGGGTGTCATTGTATGTCTTTGTTACTGGGTGTCAGTGTGTGTCTTTGTTACTTGGAGTAAGTGTGTTTCTGTGTTACTGGGTATCAGTGCCTGTCTTTGTTACTTGGTGCCAGTGTATATCTGTGTTACTTGGTGTATGTGTGTGTCTTTGTTACTTGGTGTAATTGTATGTCTTTGTTACTTGGTGTCAGTGTATGTCTGTGTTCCTTGGTGAAAGTGTATGTCTTTTTCACTTGGTGCAAGTGTGTGTCTGTGTTCCTGGGTATCAGTGTATGTCTTTGTTACTTGATGTCAGTGTATGTCTGTGTTACTTGGTGTAAGTGTGTGTCTGTGTTACTGGGTTTCAGTGTACGTCTGTGTTACATGGTGTAAGTGTGTGTCTTTGTTACTGGGTGTCAGTGTATGTCTTTGGTACTTGGTGTAAGTGTGTTTCTGTGTTACTGGGTTTCAGTGTATGTCTTTGTTACTTGGTGTCAGTGTATGTCTGTGTTACTTGGTGTAAGTGTGTGTCTTTGTTACTTGGTGTAAGTGTATGTCTTTGTTACTGGGTGTCAGTGTGTGTCTTTGTGACTTGGTGTCGGTGTATATCTTTGCTACTTGGTCTAAGTGTGTTTCTGTGTTACTGGGTATCAGTGTATGTCTTTGTTACTTGGTGTCAGTGTATGTCAAAATAATTGGTGAAAGTGTATGTCTTTGTTACTTGGTGTAATTGTCTGTCTTTGTTACTTGGTGTAAGTGTATGTCTTTGTTACTTGGTTTCAGTGTATGTCTTTGTTACTTGATGTCAGTGTATGTCTGTGTTACTTGGTGTAAGTGTGTGTCTTTGTTAATTGGTGTAAGTGTATGTCTTTGTTACTTGGTGTCAGTGCATGTCTTTGTTACTTGGTTTCAGTGTGTGTCTGTGTTACTGGGTATCAGTGTCTGTATTTGTGACTTTGTATCAGTGTATGTCTTTGTTACTGGGTGTCAGTGTGTGTCTGTGTTACTGGGTATCAGTGTATGTCTTTGTGACTTGGTATCAGTGTATGTCTTTGTTAATGGGTGTCAGTGCATGTCTGTGTTACTTGGTGTAAGTGTGTGTCTGTGTTACTGGGTGTCAGTGTGTGTCTATGTTACTTGGTGTAAGTGTGTGTCTTTGTTACTTGGTGTCCGTGTGTGTCTGTGTTCCTGGGTGTCAGTGTATGTCTTTTTTACTGGGTGTCAGTGTGTGTCTGTGTTGCTGGGTGTCAGTGTATGTCTTTGTGACTTGGTGTCAGTGTATGACTTTGTGACTTGGTGTCAGTGTATGTCTTTGTTACTTGGTGTAATTGTGTGTCTGTGATACTGGGTATCAGTGTATGTCTTTGTTACTTGGTGTCAGTGTACGTCTTTGTTACTGGGTGTCAGTGTGTGTCTTTGTGACTTGGTGTCAGTTTATGTCTGTGTTACTGGGGTCAGTGTGTGTCTGTGTTACTGGGTGTCAGTGTGTGTCTTTGTTACTTGGTGTCAGTGTATGTCTGTGTTACTTGGTGTAAGTGTATGTATGTGTTACTTGGTGTAAGTGTATGTCTGTGTTCCTGGGTATCATTGTATGTCTTTGTTACCCGGTGTCAGTGCATGTCTGTGTTACTTGGTGTAAGTGTGTGTCTGTGTTACTGGGTATCAGTGTCTGTCTTTGTTACTTGGTGTCAGTGTATGTCTGTGTTACTTGGTGTAAGTGTGTGTCTGTGTTACTGGGTGTCAGCGTGTGTCTGTGTTACTTGGTGTAAGTGTATGTCTTTGTTACTTGGTGTCCGTGTGTGTCTGTGTTGCTGGGTGTCAGTGCATGTCTTTGTTACTTGGTGCAAGTGTATATCTGTGTTACTTGGTGTAAGTGTGTGTCTTTGTTACTTGGTGTAATTGTATGTCTTAGTTACTTGGTGTCAGTGTATGTCTGTGTTACTTGGTATAAGTGTATGTCTTTGTTACTTGGTGTAAGTGTATGTCTTTGTTACTTGGTGTCAGTGTGTGTCTGTGTTACTTGGTGTAAGTGTGTGTCTGTGTTACTTGGTGTCCGTGTGTGTCTGTGTTCCTGGGTGTCAGTGTATGTCTTTGTTACTGGGTGTCAGTGTATGTCTTTGTTACTTGGTGTAAGTGTGTGTCTGTGTTACTGGGTATCAGTGTCTGTTTTTGTTACTTGGTGTAGGTGTGTGTCTGTGTTACTTGGTGTAAGTGTGTGTCTTTCTTACTTGGTGTCCGTGTGTGATTGCGTTACTGGCTGTCAGTGCATGTATTTGTTACTTGGTGCCAGTGTATATCTGTGTTACTTGGTGTCAGTGTGTGTCTTTGTTACTTGGTGGAAGTGTATGTCTTTGTTACTTGTTGTACGTTTGTTTCTGTGTTACTTGGTGCAAGTGTGTGTCTGTGTTCCTGGTTATCAGTGTATGTCTGTGTTACTTTGTGTCAGTGTGTGTCTGTGTTACTTGGTGTCAGTGCATGTCTGTGTTACTTGGCATAAGTGTGTGTCTGTGTTACTGGGTGTCAGTGCGTGTCTGTGTTACTTGGTGTAAGTGTGTGTCTGTGTTACTGGGTGTCAGTGCGTGTCTGTGTTACTTGGTGTAAGTGTGTGTCTTTGTTACTTGGTGTAATTGTCTGTCTTTTTTACTTGGTGTAAGTGTATGTCTTTGTTACTTGGTGTCAGTGTATGTCTTTGTTACTTGGTGTCAGTGTATGTCTTTGTTACTTGGTGTAAGTGTATGTCTGTGTTACTTGGTGTAAGTGTGTGTCTTTGTTACTTGGTGTAATTGTCTGTCTTTGTTACTTGGTGTAAGTGTATGTCTTTGTTACTTGGTTTCAGTGTATGTCTTTGTTACTTGGTTTCAGTGTATGTCTTTGTTACTTGATGTCAGTGTATGTCTGTGTTACTTGGTGTAAGTGTGTGTCTTTGTTAATTGGTGTAAGTGTATGTCTTTGTTACTTGGTGTCAGTGCATGTCTTTGTTACTTGGTTTCAGTGTGTGTCTGTGTTACTGGGTATCAGTGTCTGTATTTGTGACTTTGTATCAGTGTATGTCTTTGTTACTGGGTGTCAGTGTGTGTCTGTGTTACTGGGTATCAGTGTATGTCTTTGTGTCTTGGTATCAGTGTATGTCTTTGTTACTGGGTGCCAGTGTGTTCCTGTGTTACTGGGTATCAGTGTATGTCTTTGTGACTTGGTATCAGTGTATGTCTTTGTTACTGCGTGTCAGTGTGTGTCTGTGTTCCTGGGTATCAGTGTATGTCTTTGTGACTTGGTGTCAGTGTGTGTCTGTGTTACTGGGTATCAGTGTATGTCTTTGTGACTTGGTGTCAGTGTGTGTCTGTGTTACTGGGTATCAGTGTATGTCTTTGTTACTTGGTGTCAGTGCATGTCTTTGTTACTTGGTGCCAGTGTATATCTGTGTTACTTGGTGTAAGTGTGTGTCTTTGTTACTTGGTGTAATTGTATGTCTTTGTTACTTGGTGTCAGTGTATGTCTGTGTTACTTGGTGTAAGTGTATGTCTTTTTTACTTGGTGTAAGTGTGTGTCTGTGTTCCTGGGTGTCAGTGTATGCATTTGTTACTGGGTGTCAGTGTATGTCTTTGTTACTTGGTGTCAGTGTATGTCTGTGCTACTTGGTGTAAGTGTGTGTCTGTGTTACTGGGTGTCAGTGTCTGTCTGTGTTACTTGGTGTAAGTGTGTGTCTTTGTTAATTGGTTTTGTGTGCGTCTGTGTTACTGGGTGTCAGTGCATGTTTTTTCTACTTGGTGTCAGTGTATATATCTGTGTTACATGGTGTAAATGTGTGTCTTTGTTACTTGGTGTAATTGTATGTCTTTGTTACTTGGTGTCAGTGTATGTCTGTGTTACTTGGTGTAAATGTGTGTCTGTGTTACTTGGTGTAAGTGTGTGTCTGTGTTACTTGGTGTCAGTGTATGTCAAATTACTTGGTGTAAGTGTATGTCTTTATTACTTGGTGTCAGTGTGTGTCTTTGTTACTTGGTGTCAGTGTGTGTCTGTGTTACTGGGTATTAGTGTACGTCTTTGTGACTTGGTATCAGTGTATGTCTTTGTTACTTGGTGTCACTGTGCGTTAGTGTTACTGGGTATCAGTGTATGTCTTTGTGACTTGGTAACAGTGTATGTCTTTGTTACTGGGTATCAGAGAGTGTCTGTGTTACTGGGTATCAGTGTATGTCTTTGTGACTTGGTATCAGTGTACTTATTTGTTAGTGGGTGTCAGTGTGTGTCTGTGTTCATGGGTATCAGTGTATGGCTTTGTGACTTGGTGTCAGTGTTTGTCTTTGTTACTGGGTGTCAGAGTGTGTCTTTGTGACTTGGTGTCAGTGTGTGTCTGTGTTAATGTTTATTAGTGTTTCTCTGTGTTACTGGGTGTCACTGTGTGTTTGTTTGTGTTACTGGGTGTCAGTGTATGTATTTGTTACTTGGTGTATGTGTGTGTCTGTGTTACTGGGTATCAATGTCTATCTTTGTTACTTGGTGTCAGTGTGTGCCTGTGCTCCTGGGTATCAGTGTATGTCTTTGTTACTTGGTGTCAGTGTATGTCTGATTAGGTTGGTGCAAGTGTGTTTCAGTGTTACTGGGTATCAGTGTATGTCTTTGTTACTTGGTGTCAGTGCATGTCTGTGTTACTTGGTGTAAGTGTGTGTCTGTGTTACTGGGTGTCACTGTGTGTCTGTGTTACTTGGTGTCCGTGTGTGTCTGTGTTACTGGGTGTCAGTGCATGTCTTTGATACTTGGTGTCAGTGTATATCTGTGTTACTTGGTGTAAGTGTGTGTCTTTGTTACTTGGTGTAATTGTATGTCTTTGTTACTTGGTGTCAGTGTATGTCTGTGTTACTTGGTGTAAGTGTGTGTCTGTGTTACTGGGTATCAGTGTGTGTCTGTGTTACTTGGTGTATGTGTGTGTCTTTGTTACTTGGTGTCCGTGTGTGTCTGTGTTACTGGGTGTCAGTGCATGTCTTTGTTACTTGGTGTAAGTGTGTGTCTGTGTTACTGGGTATTAGTGTATGTCTTTGTGACTTGGTGTCAGTGTATGTCTTTGTTACTTGGTGGAAGTGTATGTCTTTGTGACTTGGTCTCAGTGTATGTCTTTGTTACTTGGTGTCAGTGTATGTCTGTGTTACTTGGTGTAAGTGTGTGTCTTTGTTACTTGGTGTAAGTGGATGTCTTTGTTACTGGGTGTCAGTGTGTGTCTGTGTTCCTGGGTATCAGTGTATGACTTTGTTACTGGGTGTCAGTGTGTGTCTTTGTGACTTGGTGTCAGTGGATGTCTTTGTTACTTGGTGTAATTGTGTGTCTGTGATACTGGGTATCAGTGTATGTCTTTGTTACTTGGTGTCAGTGTATGTCTGTGTTACTTGGTGTAAGTGTGTGTCTGTGTATCAGTGTATGTCTTTGTGACTTGGTGTCAGTGTATGTCTTTGTGACTTGGTGTCAGTGTGTGTCTTTGTTACTTGGTGTAAGTGTGTGTCTGTGATACTGGGTATCAGTGTATGTCTTTGTTACGTGGTGTCAGTGTATGTCTGTGTTACTTGGTGTAAGTGTGTGTCTGTGTATCAGTGTATGTCTTTGTGACTTGGTGTTAGTTTATGTCTGTTTTACTGGGGTCAATGTGTGTCTGTGTTAATGGGGGTCAGTGTGTGTTTCTAACTGGGTGTCAGTGTGTGTCTGTGTTACTGGGTATCAGTGTATGTCTTTGTTACTTGGTGTCAGTGTATGTCTGTGTTACTTGGTGCAAGTGTATGTCTGTGTTACTTGGTGCAAGAGTGTGTCTGTGTTACTGGGTATCATTGTCTGTCTTTGTTACTTGGAGTAAGTGTGTTTCTGTGTTACTGGGTATCAGTGTCTGTCTTTGTTACTTGGTGTAAGTGTGTGTCTGTGTTACTTGGTGTAAGTGTGTGTCTTTCTTACTTGGTGTCAGTGTGTGTCTGTGTTACTGGGTGTCAGTGTATGTCTTTGTTACTTGGTGTCCGTGTGTGTCTGTGTTGCTGGGTGTCAGTGCATGTCTTTGTTACTTGGTGCCAGTGTATATCTGTGTTACTTGGTGTAATTGTATGTCTTTGTTACTTGGTGTCAGTGTATGTCTGTGTTACTTGGTGTAAGTGTATGACTTTGTTGCTTGCTGTCAGTGTATGTCTGTGTTACTTTGTGTAAGTGTATGTCTTTGCTACTTGGTGTCAGTGTGTGTCTGTGTTACTTGGTGTAAGTGTGTGTCTTTGTTACTTGGTGTCCGTGTGTGTCTGTGTTTCTGGGTGTCAGTGTATGTCTTTGTTACTGGGTGTCAGTGTATGTCTTTGTGACTTGGTGTAAGTGTGTGTCTGTGTTACTGGGTATCAGTGTCTGTCTTTGTTACTTGGTGTAAGTGTGTGTCTGTGTTACTTGGTGTAAGTGTGTGTCTGTGTTACTTGGTGTCCGTGTGTGTCTGTGTTACTGGGTGTCAGTGTATGTCTATGTTACTGGGTGTCAGTGTATGTCTTTGGTACTTGGTGTAAGTGTGTGTCTGTGTTACTGGGTATCATTGTCTGTCTTTGTTACTTGGAGTAAGTGTGTTTCTGTGTTACTGGGTTTCAGTGTATGTCTTTGTTACTTGGTGTCAGTGTATGTCTGTGTTACTTGGTGTAAGTGTGTCTCTGTTACTGGGTATCAGTGTATGTCTTTGTGACTTGGTGTCAGTAAATGTCTTTGTTACTGGGTGTCAGTGTGTGTCAGTGTTACATGGTGTAAGTGTTGTCTTTGTTACTTGGTGTCCGTGTGTGTCTGTGTTCCTGGGTATCAGTGTATGTCTTTGTTACTTGGTGACAGTGTATGTCTGTGTTACTTGGTGTAAGTGTGTTTCTGTGTTACTGGGTATCAGTGTATGTCTTTGTTACTTGGTGTCAGTGTATGTCTGTGTTACTTGGTGTCAGTGTGTGTCTGTGTTCCTGGGTATCATTGTATGTCTTTGTTACAAGGTGTCAGTGTATGTCTGTGTTACTTGGTGTCAGTGTGTGTCTGTGTTACTGGGTATCATTGTCTGTCTTTGTTACTTGGAGTAAGTGTGTTTCTGTGTTACTGGGTATCAGTGTCTGTCTTTGTTACTTGGTGTAAGTGTGTGTCTGTGTTACTTGGTGTAAGTGTGTGTCTTTCTTACTTGGTGTCCGTGTGTGATAGCGTTACTGGCTGTCAGTGCATGTATTTGTTACTTGGTGTAAGTGTGTTTCTGTGTTACTTGGTGCAAGTGTGTGTCTGTGTTCCTGGGTATCAGTGTATGTCTGTGTTACTTGGTGTCAGTGTGTGTCTGTGTTACTTGGTGTAAGTGTGTGTCTTTGTTACTTGGTGTCCTTGTGTGTCTGTGTTCCTGGGTGTCAGTGCATGTCTTTGTGACTTGGTGTAAGTGTGTGTCTGTGTTACTGGGTATCAGTGTCTGTCTTTGTTACTTGGTGTAAGTGTGTGGCTGTGTTACTTGGTGTAAGTGTGTGTCTTTGTTACTTGTTGTCCGTGTGTGTCTGTGTTACTGGCTGTCAGTGCATGTGTTTGTTACTTGGTGCCAGTGTATATCTTTGTTACTTGGTGTCAGTGTATGTCTGTGTTCCTTGGTGTAAGTGTATGTCTTTTTTACTTGGTGTAAGTGTGTGTCTGTCTTACTTGGTGCAAGTGTGTGTCTGTGTTCCTGGGTATCAGTGTATGTCTTTGTTACTTGATGTCAGTGTATGTCTGTGTTACTTGGTGTAAGTGTGTGTCTGTGTTACTGGGTATCAGTGTATGTCTGTGTTACATGGTGTAAGTGTGTGTCTTTGTTACTTGGTGTCCGTGTGTGTCTGTGTTACTGGGTGTCAGTGTATGTCTTTGTTACTGGGTATCATTGTCTGTCTTTGTTACTTGGTGTAAGTGTGTGTCTGTGTTACTTGGTGTAAGTGTGTGTCTTTCTTACTTGGTGTCCGTGTGTGATTGCGTTACTGGCTGTCAGTGCATGTCTTTGTTACTTGTTGCCAGTGTGTGTCTGTGTTACTTGGTGTAAGTGTGTGTCTTTGTGACTTGGTGTACGTGTGTGTCTGTGTTTCTGGGTGTCATTGTATGTCTTTGTTACTGGGTATCAGTGTATGTCTTTGTGACTTGGAGTCAGTAAATGTCTTTGTTACTTGGTGTAAGTGTGTTTCTGTGTTACTTGGTGCAAGTGTGTGTCTGTGTTCCTGGGTATCAGTGTATGTCTGTGTTACTTGGTGTCTGTGTGTGTCTGTGTTACTTGGTGTAAGTGTGTGTCTTTGTTACATGGTGTCCGTGTGTGTCTTTGTTACTTGGTGTAAGTGTGTGTTTGTGCTACTTGGTGTAAGTGTGTGTCTGTGTTACTTGGTGTCAGTGTATGTCTTTGTTACTTGGTGTCAGTGTATGTCTGTGTCACTTGGTGTCAGTGTATGTCTGTGTCACTTGGTGTCAGTCTGTTTGTTTGTGTTACTGGGTGTCAGTGTGTGTCTATGTTACATGGTGTAAGTGTGTGTCTTTGTTACTTGGTGTCCGTGTATGTCTGTGTTACTTGGTGTAAGTGTGTCTCTGTTACTGGGTATCAGTGTCTGTCTTTGTTACTTGGTGTAAGTGTGTGTCTGTGTTACTTGGTGTAAATGTGTGTCTTTCTTACTTGGTGTCCGTGTGTGATTGCGTTACTGGCTGTCAGTGCATGTCTTTTTTACTTGGTGCAAGTGTGTGTCTGTGTTACTTGTTGTAAGTGTGTGTCTTTGTTACTTGGTGTACGTGTGTGTCTGTGTTACTGGGTGTCATTGTATGTCTTTGTTACTGGGTGTCAGTGTATGTCTTTGTTACTTGGTGAAAGTGTGTTTCTGTGTTACTTGGTGCAAGTGTGTGTCTGTGTTCCTGGGTATCAGTGTATGTCTGTGTTACTTGGTGTCAGTGTGTGTCTGTGTTACTTGGTGTAAGTGTGTGTCTTTGTTACTTGGTGTCCTTGTGTGTCTGTGTTCCTGGGTGTCAGTGCATGTCTTTGTTACTGGGTGTCAGTGTATGTCTTTGTGACTTGGTGTAAGTGTGTGTCTGTGTTACTGGGTATCAGTGTCTGTCTTTGTTACTTGGTGTAAGTGTGTGTCTGTGTTACTTGGTGTAAGTGTGTGTCTTTGTTACTTGGTGTCCGTGTGTGTCTGTGTTACTGGGTGTCAGTGTATGTTATGTTACTGGGTGTCAGTGTATGTCTTTGGTACTTGGTGTAAGTGTGTGTCTGTGTTACTGGGTATCATTGTCTGTCTTTGTTACTTGGAGTAAGTGTGTTTCTGTGTTACTGGGTGTCAGTGTATGTCTGTGTTACTTGGTGTAAGTGTGTCTCTGTTACTGGGTATCAGTGTATGTCTTTGTGACTTGGTGTCAGTAAATGTCTTTGTTACTGGGTGTCAGTGTGTGTCAGTGTTACATGGTGTAAGTGTGTGTCTTTGTTACTTGGTGTCCTTGTGTGTCTGTGTTCCTGGGTGTCAGTGTATGTCTTTGTTACTGGGTGTCAGTGTATGTCTTTGTTACTGGGTGTCAGTGTATGTCTTTGGTACTTGGTGTAAGTGTGTGTCTGTGTTACTGGGTATCATTGTCTGTCTTTGTTACTTGGAGTAAGTGTGTTTCTGTGTTACTGGGTTTCAGTGTATGTCTTTGTTACTTGGTGTCAGTGTATGTCTGTGTTACTTGGTGTAAGTGTGTCTCTGTTACTGGGTATCAGTGTATGTCTTTGTGACTTGGTGTCAGTAAATGTCTTTGTTACTGGGTGTCAGTGTGTGTCTTTGTGACTTGGTGTCTGTGTATGTCTTTGTTACTTGTTGTAAGTGTGTAAGTGTGTGACTGTGTTCCTGGGTATCAGTGTATGTCTTTGTTACTTGGTGACAGTGTATGTCTGTGTTACTTGGTGTAAGTGTGTTTCTGTGTTACTGGGTATCAGTGTATGTCTTTGTTACTTGGTGTCAGTGTATGTCTGTGTTACTTGGTGTCAGTGTGTGTCTGTGTTCCTGGGTGTCATTGTATGTCTTTGTTACAAGGTGTCAGTGTATGTCTGTGTTACTTGGTGTCAGTGTGTGTCTGTGTTACTGGGTATCATTGTCTGTCTTTGTTACTTGGAGTAAGTGTGTTTCTGTGTTACTGGGTATCAGTGTCTGTCTTTGTTACTTGGTGTAAGTGTGTGTCTGTGTTACTTGGTGTAAGTGTGTGTCTTTCTTACTTGGTGTCCGTGTGTGATAGCGTTACTGGCTGTCAGTGCATGTATTTGTTACTTGGTGTAAGTGTGTTTCTGTGTTACTTGGTGCAAGTGTGTGTCTGTGTTCCTGGGTATCAGTGTATGTCTGTGTTACTTGGTGTCAGTGTGTGTCTGTGTTACTTGGTGTAAGTGTGTGTCTTTGTTACTTGGTGTCCTTGTGTGTCTGTGTTCCTGGGTGTCAGTGCATGTCTTTGTTACTGGGTGTCAGTGTATGTCTTTGTGACTTGGTGTAAGTGTGTGTCTGTGTTACTGGGTATCAGTGTCTGTCTTTGTTACTTGGTGTAAGTGTGTGGCTGTGTTACTTGGTGTAAGTGTGTGTCTTTGTTACTTGTTGTCCGTGTGTGTCTGTGTTACTGGCTGTCAGTGCATGTGTTTGTTACTTGGTGCCAGTGTATATCTTTGTTACTTGGTGTCAGTGTATGTCTGTGTTCCTTGGTGTAAGTGTATGTCTTTTTTACTTGGTGTAAGTGTGTGTCTGTGTTACTTGGTGCAAGTGTGTGTCTGTGTTCCTGGGTATCAGTGTATGTCTTTGTTACTTGATGTCAGTGTATGTCTGTGTTACTTGGTGTAAGTGTGTGTCTGTGTTACTGGGTATCAGTGTATGTCTGTGTTACATGGTGTCAGTGTGTGTCTTTGTTACTTGGTGTCCGTGTGTGTCTGTGTTACTGGGTGTCAGTGTATGTCTTTGTTACTGGGTATCATTGTCTGTCTTTGTTACTTGGTGTAAGTGTGTGTCTGTGTTACTTGGTGTAAGTGTGTGTCTTTCTTACTTGGTGTCCGTGTGTGATTGCGTTACTGGCTGTCAGTGCATGTCTTTGTTACTTGGTGCCAGTGTGTGTCTGTGTTACTTGGTGTAAGTGTGTGTCTTTGTTACTTGGTGGACGTGTGCGTCTGTGTTTCTGGGTGTCATTGTATGTCTTTGTTACTGGGTATCAGTGTATGTCTTTGTGACTTGGTGTCAGTAAATGTCTTTGTTACTTGGTGTAAGTGTGTTTCTGTGTTACTTGGTGCAAGTGTGTGTCTGTGTTCCTGGGTATCAGTGTATGTCTGTGTTACTTGGTGTCAGTGTGTGTCTGTGTTACTTGGTGTAAGTGTGTGTCTTTGTTACTTGGTGTCCGTGTGTGTCTTTGTTACTTGGTGTAAGTGTGTGTTTGTGCTACTTGGTGTAAGTGTGTGTCTGTGTTACTTGGTGTCAGTGTATGTCTTTGTTACTTGGTGTCAGTGTATGTCTGTGTCACTTGGTGTCAGTGTATGTCTGTGTCACTTGGTTTCAGTCTGTTTGTTTGTGTTACTGGGTGTCAGTGTGTGTCTTTGTTACATGGTGTAAGTGTGTGTCTTTGTTACTTGGTGTCCGTGTATGTCTGTGTTACTTGGTGTAAGTGTGTCTCTGTTACTGGGTATCAGTGTCTGTCTTTGTTACTTGGTGTAAGTGTGTGTCTGTGTTACTTGGTGTAAATGTGTGTCTTTCTTACTTGGTGTCCGTGTGTGATTGCGTTACTGGCTGTCAGTGCATGTCTTTTTTACTTGGTGCAAGTGTGTGTCTGTGTTACTTGTTGTAAGTGTGTGTCTTTGTTACTTGGTGTACGTGTGTGTCTGTGTTACTGGGTGTCATTGTATGTCTTTGTTACTGGGTGTCAGTGTATGTCTTTGTTACTTGGTGAAAGTGTGTTTCTGTGTTACTTGGTGCAAGTGTGTGTCTGTGTTCCTGGGTATCAGTGTATGTCTGTGTTACTTGGTGTCAGTGTGTGACTGTGTTACTTGGTGTAAGTGTGTGTCTTTGTTACTTGGTGTCCTTGTGTGTCTGTGTTCCTGGGTGTCAGTGCATGTCTTTGTTACTGGGTGTCAGTGTATGTCTTTGTGACTTGGTGTAAGTGTGTGTCTGTGTTACTGGGTATCAGTGTCTGTCTTTGTTACTTGGTGTAAGTGTGTGTCTGTGTTACTTGGTGTAAGTGTGTGTCTTTGTTACTTGTTGTCCGTGTGTGTCTGTGTTACTGGCTGTCAGTGCATGTCTTTGTTACTTGGTGCCAGTGTATATCTTTGTTACTTGGTGTATGTGTGTGTCTTTGTTACTTGGTGTAATTGTATGTCTTTGTTACTTGGTGTCAGTCTATGTCTGTGTTCCTTGGTGTAAGTGTATGTCTTTTTTACTTGGTGTAAGTGTGTGTGTGTTACTTGTTGCAAGTGTGTGTCTGTGTTACTGGGTATCAGTGTATGTCTGTGTTACATGGTGTAAGTGTGTGTCTTTGTTACTTGGTGTCCGTGTGTGTCTGTGTTACTGGGTGTCAGTGTATGTCTATGTTACTGGGTGTCAGTGTATGTCTTTGGTACTTGGTGTAAGTGTGTGTCTGTGTTACTGGGTATCATTGTCTGTCTTTGTTACTTGGAGTAAGTGTGTTTCTGTGTTACTGGGTTTCAGTGTATGTCTTTGTTACTTGGTGTCAGTGTATGTCTGTGTTACTTGGTGTAAGTGTGTCTCTGTTACTGGGTATCAGTGTATGTCTTTGTGACTTGGTGTCAGTAAATGTCTTTGTTACTGGGTGTCAGTGTGTGTCTTTGTGACTTGGTGTCTGTGTATGTCTTTGTTACTTGTTGTAAGTGTGTGACTGTGTTCCTGGGTATCAGTGTATGTCTTTGTTACTTGGTGACAGTGTATGTCTGTGTTACTTGGTGTAAGTGTGTTTCTGTGTTACTGGGTATCAGTGTATGTCTTTGTTACTTGGTGTCAGTGTATGTCTGTGTTACTTGGTGTCAGTGTGTGTCTGTGTTACTGGTGTCAGTGTGTGTCTGTGTCACTTGGTGTTAGTGTGTGTCTTTGTTAAGTGGTGTACGCGTGTGTCTGTGTTCCTGGGTATCAGTGTATGTCTTTGTTACTTGATGTCAGTGTATGTCTGTGTTACTTGGTGTAAGTGTGTGTCTGTGTTACTGGGTATCAGTGTATGTCTGTGTTACATGGTGTAAGTGTGTGTCTTTGTTACTTGGTGTCCGTGTGTGTCTGTGCTACTGGGTGTCAGTGTATGTCTTTGTTACTGGGTGTCAGTGTATGTCTTTGGTACTTTGTGTAAGTGTGTGTCTGTGTTACTGGGTATCATTGTCTGTCTTTGTTACTTGGAGTAAGTGTGTTTCTGTGTTACTGGGTTTCAGTGTATGTCTTTGTTACTTGGTGTCAGTGTATGTCTGTGTTACTTGGTGTAAGTGTGTCTCTGTTACTGGGTATCAGTGTATGTCTTTGTGACTTGGTGTCAGTAAATGTCTTTGTTACTGGGTGTCAGAGTGTGTCTTTGTGACTTGGTGTCTGTGTATGTCTTTGTTACTTGTTGTAAGTGTGTGACTGTGTTACTGGGTGTCATTGTATGTCTTTGTGACTTGGTGTCCGTGTATGTCTTTGTTACTTGGTGTAATTGTCTGTCTTTGTTACTTGGTGTAAGTGTATGTCTTTGTTACTTGGTGTCAGTGTATGTCTTTGTTACTTGGTGTCAGTCTATGTCTTTGTTACTTGGTGTCAGTCTATGTCTTTGTTACTTGGTGTAAGTGTGTGTCTTTGTTCCTGGGTATCAGTGTATGTCTTTGTTACTTGGTGACAGTGTATGTCTGTGTTACTTGGTGTAAGTGTGTGTCTGTGTTACTGGGTATCAGTGTATGTCTTTGTTACTTGGTGTAAGTGTATGTCTTTGTTACTTGGTGTCAGTGTATGTCTTTGTTACTTGGTGTCAGTGTATGTCTGTGTTACTTGGTGTCAGTGTGTGTCTTTGTTAATTGGTGTAAGTGTATGTCTTTGTTACTTGGTGTCAGTGCATGTCTTTGTTACTTGGTTTCAGTGTTTGTCTCTGTTACAGGGTATCAGTGTCTGTATTTGTGACTTTGTATCAGTGTATGTCTTTGTTACTGGGTGCCAGTGTGTGTCTGTGTTACTGGGTATCAGTGTATGTCTTTGTGACTTGGTATCAGTGTATGTCTTTGTTACTGGTTGTCAGTGTGTTTCTGTGTTACTGGGTACCAGTGTATGTCTTTGTGACTTGGTATCAGTGTATGTCTTTGTTACTGCGTGTCAGTGTGTGTCTGTGTTCCTGGGTATCAGTGTATGTCTTTGTGACTTGGTGTCAGTGTGTGTCTGTGTTACTGGGTATCAGCGTATGTCTTTGTTACTGGGTGTCAGAGTGTGTGTCTGTGTTACTTTCTGTAAGTGTGTGTCTTTCTTACTTGGTGACCGTGTGTGATTGCGTTACTGGCTGTCAGTGCATGTCTTTGTTACTTGGTGCCAGTGTGTGTCTGTGTTACTTGGTGTAAGTGTGTGTCTGTGTTACTTGGTGTACGTGTGTGTCTGTGTTACTGGGTGTCATTGTATGACTTTGTTACTGGGTGGCATTGTATGACTTTGTTATTTGGTGTAAGTGTGTTTCTGTGTTCCTTGGTGCAAGTGTGTGTCTGTGTTCCTGGGTATCTGTGTATGTCTGTGTTAATTGGTGTCAGTGTGAGTCTTTGTTACTTGTTGTCCTTGTGTGTCTGTGTTCCTGGGTGTCAGTGCATATCTTTGTTACTGGGTGTCAGTGTATGTCTTTGTGACTTTGTGTAAGTGTGTGTCTGTGTTACTGGGTATCAGTGTCTGTCTTTGTTACTTGGTGTAAGTGTGTGTCTGTGTTACTTGGTGTAAGTGTGTGTCTTTGTTACTTGTTGTCCGTGTGTGTCTGTGTTACTGGCTGTCAGTGCATGTCTTTGTTACTTGGTGCCAGTGTATATCTGTGTTACTTGGTGTATGTGTGTGTCTTTGTTACTTGGTGTAATTGTATGTCTTTGTTACTGGGTGTCAGTGTATGTCTTTGTGACTTGGTGTCAGTGTGTGTCTGTGTTACTGGGTATCAGTGTCGGTCTTTGTTACTTGGTGTAAGTGTATGTCTTTTTTACTTGGTGTAAGTGTCTGTCTGTGTTACTTGGTGCAAGTGTGTGTCTGTGTTCCTTGGTATCAGTGTATGTCTGTGTTACTTGGTGTCAGTGTGTGACTGTGTTACTTGGTGTAAGTGTGTGTCTTTGTTACTAGGTGTCCTTGTGTGTCTGTGTTCCTGGGTGTCAGTGCATGTCTTTGTTACTGGGTGCCAGTGTATATCTTTGTTACTTGGTGTATGTGTGTGTCTTTGTTACTTGGTGTAATTGTATGTCTTTGTTACTTGGTGTCAGTGTATGTCTGTGTTCCTTGGTGTAAGTGTATGTCTTTTTTACTTGGTGTAAGTGTGTGTGTGTTACTTGTTGCAAGTGTGTGTCTGTGTTCCTGGGTATCAGTGTATGTCTTTGTTACTTGATGTCAGTGTATGTCTGTGTTACTTGGTGTAAGTGTGTGTCTGTGTTACTGGGTATCAGTGTATGTCTGTGTTACATGGTGTAAGTGTGTGTCTTTGTTACTTGGTGTCCGTGTGTGTCTGTGTTACTGGGTGTCAGTGTATGTCTATGTTACTGGGTGTCAGTGTATGTCTTTGGTACTTGGTGTCCGTGTGTGTCTGTGTTACTGGGTGTCAGTGTATGTCTATGTTACTGGGTATCATTGTCTGTCTTTGTTACTTGGAGTAAGTGTGTTTCTGTGTTACTGGGTTTCAGTGTATGTCTTTGTTACTTGGTGTCAGTGTATGTCTGTGTTTCTTGGTGTAAGTGTGTCTCTGTTACTGGGTATCAGTGTATGTCTTTGTGACTTGGTGTCAGTAAATGTCTTTGTTACTGGGTGTCAGTGTGTGTCAGTGTTACATGGTGTAAGTGTGTGTCTTTGTTACTTGGTGTCCGTGTGTGTCTGTGTTCCTGGGTGTCAGTGTATGTCTTTGTTACTGGGTGTCAGTGTATGTCTTTGGTACTTGGTGTAAGTGTGTGTCTGTGTTACTGGGTATCATTGTCTGTCTTTGTTACTTGGAGTAAGTGTGTTTCTGTGTTACTGGGTTTCAGTGTATGTCTTTGTTACTTGGTGTCAGTGTATGTCTGTGTTACTTGGTGTAAGTGTGTCTCTGTTACTGGGTATCAGTGTATGTCTTTGTGACTTGGTGTCAGTAAATGTCTTTGTTACTGGGTGTCAGTGTGTGTCTTTGTGACTTGGTGTCTGTGTATGTCTTTGTTACTTGTTGTAAGTGTGTGACTGTGTTCCTGGGTATCAGTGTATGTCTTTGTTACTTGGTGTCAGTGTATGTCTGTGTTACTTGGTGTCAGTGTGTGTCTGTGTTACTGGTGTCAGTGTGTGTCTGTGTCACTTGGTGTTAGTGTGTGTCTTTGTTAAGTGGTGTACGCGTGTGTCTGTGTTCCTGGGTATCAGTGTATGTCTTTGTTACTTGATGTCAGTGTATGTCTGTGTTACTTGGTGTAAGTGTGTGTCTGTGTTACTGGGTATCAGTGTATGTCTGTGTTACATGGTGTAAGTGTGTGTCTTTGTTACTTGGTGTCCGTGTGTGTCTGTGCTACTGGGTGTCAGTGTATGTCTTTGTTACTGGGTGTCAGTGTATGTCTTTGGTACTTTGTGTAAGTGTGTGTCTGTGTTACTGGGTATCATTGTCTGTCTTTGTTACTTGGAGTAAGTGTGTTTCTGTGTTACTGGGTTTCAGTGTATGTCTTTGTTACTTGGTGTCAGTGTATGTCTGTGTTACTTGGTGTAAGTGTGTCTCTGTTACTGGGTATCAGTGTATGTCTTTGTGACTTGGTGTCAGTAAATGTCTTTGTTACTGGGTGTCAGAGTGTGTCTTTGTGACTTGGTGTCTGTGTATGTCTTTGTTACTTGTTGTAAGTGTGTGACTGTGTTACTGGGTGTCATTGTATGTCTTTGTGACTTGGTGTCCGTGTATGTCTTTGTTACTTGGTGTAATTGTCTGTCTTTGTTACTTGGTGTAAGTGTATGTCTTTGTTACTTGGTGTCAGTGTATGTCTTTGTTACTTGGTGTCAGTCTATGTCTTTGTTACTTGGTGTCAGTGTATGTCTGTGTTACTTGGTGTAAGTGTGTGTCTTTGTTAATTGGTGTAAGTGTGTGTCTTTGTTCCTGGGTATCAGTGTATGTCTTTGTTACTTGGTGACAGTGTATGTCTGTGTTACTTGGTGTAAGTGTGTGTCTGTGTTACTGGGTATCAGTGTATGTCTTTGTTACTTGGTGTAAGTGTATGTCTTTGTTACTTGGTGTCAGTGTATGTCTTTGTTACTTGGTGTCAGTGTATGTCTGTGTTACTTGGTGTCAGTGTGTGTCTTTGTTAATTGGTGTAAGTGTATGTCTTTGTTACTTGGTGTCAGTGCATGTCTTTGTTACTTGGTTTCAGTGTTTGTCTCTGTTACAGGGTATCAGTGTCTGTATTTGTGACTTTGTATCAGTGTATGTCTTTGTTACTGGGTGTCAGTGTGTGTCTGTTACTGGGTATCAGTGTATGTCTTTGTGACTTGGTATCAGTGTATGTCTTTGTTACTGGTTGTCAGTGTGTTTCTGTGTTACTGGGTACCAGTGTATGTCTTTGTGACTTGGTATCAGTGTATGTCTTTGTTACTGCGTGTCAGTGTGTGTCTGTGTTCCTGGGTATCAGTGTATGTCTTTGTGACTTGGTGTCAGTGTGTGTCTGTGTTACTGGGTATCAGCGTATGTCTTTGTTACTGGGTGTACGTGTGTGTCTGTGTTACTGGGTGTCATTGTATGACTTTGTTACTGGGTGGCAGTGTATGACTTTGTTATTTGGTGTAAGTGTGTTTCTGTGTTCCTTGGTGCAAGTGTGTGTCTGTGTTACTTTCTGTAAGTGTGTGTCTTTCTTACTTGGTGACCGTGTGTGATTGCGTTACTGGCTGTCAGTGCATGTCTTTGTTACTTGGTGCCAGTGTGTGTCTGTGTTACTTGGTGTAAGTGTGTGTCTTTGTTACTTGGTGTACGTGTGTGTCTGTGTTACTGGGTGTCATTGTATGACTTTGTTACTGGGTGGCAGTGTATGACTTTGTTATTTGGTGTAAGTGTGTTTCTGTGTTCCTTGGTGCAAGTGTGTGTCTTTCTTACTTGGTGTCCGTGTGTGATTGCGTTACTGGCTGTCAGTGCATGTCTTTGTTACTTGGTGCCAGTGTGTGTCTGTGTTACTTGGTGTAAGTGTGTGTCTGTGTTACTTGGTGTACGTGTGTGTCTGTGTTACTGGGTGTCATTGTATGTCTTTGTTACTGGGTGTCAGTGTATGTCTTTGTTACTGGGTGTAAGTGTGTTTCTGTGTTACTTGGTGTCAGTGTGTGTCTTTGTTACTTGGTGTCCTTGTGTGTCTGTGTTCCTGGGTGTCAGTGCATGTCTTTGTTACTGGGTGTCAGTGTATGTCTTTGTGACTTGGTGTAAGTGTGTGTCTGTGTTACTGGGTATCAGTGTCTGTCTTTGTTACTTGGTGTAAGTGTGTGTCTGTGTTACTTGGTGTAAGTGTGTGTCTTTGTTACTTGTTGTCCGTGTGTGTCTGTGTTACTGGCTGTCAGTGCATGTCTTTGTTACTTGGTGCCAGTGTATTTCTTTGTTACTTGGTGTATGTGTGTGTCTTTGTTACTTGGTGTAATTGTATGTCTTTGTTACTTGGTGTCAGTGTATGTCTGTGTTCCTCGGTGTAAGTGTATGTCTTTTTTACTTGGTGTAAGTGTGTGTCTGTGTTACTTGGTGCAAGTGTGTGTCTGTGTTCCTGGATATCAGTGTATGTCTTTGTTACTTGATGTCAGTGTATGTCTGTGTTACTTGGTGTAAGTGTGTGTCTGTGTTACTGGGTATCAGTGTATGTCTGTGTTACATGGTGTAAGTGTGTGTCTTTGTTACTTGGTGCCCGTGTGTGTCTGTGTTACTGGGTGTCAGTGTATGTCTTTGTTACTGGGTGTCAGTGTATGTCTCTGGTACTTGGTGTAAGTGTGTGTCTGTGTTACTGGGTATCATTGTCTGTCTTTGTTACTTGGAGTAAATGTGTTTCTGTGTTACTGGGTTTCAGTGTATGTCTTTGTTACTTGGTGTCAGTGTATGTCTGTGTTACTTGGTGTAAGTGTGTCTCTGTTACTGGGTATCAGTGTATGACTTTTTGACTTGGTGTCAGTAAATGTCTTTGTAACTGGGTGTCAGTGTGTGTCTGTGTTACATGGTGTAAGTGTGTGTCTTTGTTACTTGTTGTCCGTGTGTGTCTGTGTTACTGGGTGTCAGTGTATGTCTTTGTTACTGGGTGTCAGTGTATGTCTTTGGTACTTGGTGTAAGTGTGTGTCTGTGTTACTGGGTATCATTGTCTGTCTTTGTTACTTGGAGTAAGTGTGTTTCTGTGTTACTGGGTTTCAGTGTATGTCTTTTGTTACTTGGTGTCAGTGTATGTCTGTGTTACTTGGTGTAAGTGCGTCTCTGTTACTGGGTATCAGTGTATGTCTTTGTGACTTGGTGTCAGTAAATGTCTTTGTTACTGGGTGTCAGTGTGTGTCTTTGAGACTTGGTGTCTGTGTATGTCTTTGTTACTTGTTGTAAGTGTGTGACTGTGTTCCTGGGTATCAGTGTATGTCTTTGTTACTTGGTGACAGTGTATGTCTGTGTTACTTGGTGTAAGTGTGTGTCTGTGTTACTGGGTGTCAGTGTGTGTCTGTGTCACATGGTGTAAGTGTGTGTCTTTGTTAAGTGGTGTACGCGTGTGTCTGTGTTCCTGGGTATCAGTGTATGTCTTTGTTAATTGATGTCAGTGTATGTCTGTGTTACATGGTGTAAGTGTGTGTCTGTGTTACTTGGTGTAAGTGTGTGTCTGTGTTACTGGGTGTCAGTGTGTGTCTGTGTTACTTGATGTAAGTGTGTGTCTTTGTTAAGTGGTGTACGCGTGTGTCTGTGTTACTGGGTGTCATTGTATGTCTTTGTTACTGGGTGTCAGTGTATGTCTTTGTTACTTGGTGTAAGTGTGTGTCTGTGTTATTGTTATCAGTGTATGTCTTTGTGACTTGGTGTCAGTGCATGTCTTTGTTACTTGGTGTAATTGTCTGTCTTTGTTACTTGGTGTAAGTGTATGTCTTTGTTACTTGGTGTCAGTGTATGTCTTTGGTACTTGGTGTAAGTGTGTGTCTGTGTTACTGGGTATCATTGTCTGTCTTTGTTACTTGGAGTAAGTGTGTTTCTGTGTTACTGGGTTTCAGTGTATGTCTTTGTTACTTGGTGTCAGTGTATGTCTGTGTTACTTGGTGTAAGTGTGTCTCTGTTACTGGGTATCAGTGTATGTCTTTGTGACTTGGTGTCAGTAAATGTCTTTGTTACTGGATGTCAGTGTGTGTCTTTGTGACTTGGTGTCTGTGTATGTCTTTGTTACTTGTTGTCAGTGCGTGACTGTGTTCCTGGGTATCAGTGTATGTCTTTGTTACTTGGTGACAGTGTATGTCTGTGTTACTTGGTGTAAGTGTGTGTCTGTGTTACTGGGTATCAGTGTATGTCTTTGTTACTTGGTGTCAGTGTCTTTTGGGCCTCCTTATCTCGAGAGACAATGGATACGCGCCTGGAGGTGGTCAGTGGTTTGTGAAGCAGCGCCTGGAGTGGCTATAAAGGCCAATTCTGGAGTGACAGGCTCTTCCACAGGTGCTGCAGAGAAATTTGTTTGTTGGGGCTGTTGCACAGTTGGCTCTCCCCTTGCGCCTCTGTCTTTTTTCCTGCCAACTACTAAGTCTCTTCGACTCGCCACAATTTAGCCCTGTCTTTATGGCTGCCCGCCAGCTCTGGCGAATGCTGGCAACTGACTCCCACGACTTGTGATCAATGTCACACGATTTCATGTCGCGTTTGCAGACGTCTTTATAACGGAGACATGGACGGCCGGTGGGTCTGATACCAGTGGCGAGCTCGCTGTACAATGTGTCTTTGGGGATCCTGCCATCTTCCATGCGGCTCACATGGCCAAGCCATCTCAAGCGCCGCTGACTCAGTAGTGTGTATAAGCTGGGGATGTTGGCCGCTTCAAGGACTTCTGTGTTGGAGATATAGTCCTGCCACCTGATGCCAAGTATTCTCCGAAGGCAGCGAAGATGGAATGAATTGAGACGTCGCTCTTGGCTGGCATACGTTGTCCAGGCCTCGCTGCCGTAGAGCAAGGTACTGAGGACACAGGCCTGATACACTCGGACTTTTGTGTTCCGTGTCAGTGCGCCATTTTCCCACACTCTCTTGGCCAGTCTGAACATAGCAGTGGAAGCCTTACCCATGCGCTTGTTGATTTCTGCATCTAGAGACAGGTTACTGGTGATAGTTGAGCCTAGGTAGGTGAACTCTTGAACCACTTCCAGAGCGTGGTCGCCAATATTGATGGATGGAGCATTTCTGACATCCTGCCCCATGATGTTCGTTTTCTTGAGGCTGATGGTTAGGCCAAATTCATTGCAGGCAGACGCACACCTGTCGATGAGACTCTGCAGGCATTCTTCAGTGTGAGATGTTAAAGCAGCATCGTCAGCAAAGAGGAGTTCTCTGATGAGGACTTTCCGTACTTTGGACTTCGCTCTCAGACGGGCAAGGTTGAACAACCTGCCCCCTGATCTTGTGTGGAGGAAAATTCCTTCTTCAGAGGATTTGAACGCATGTGAAAGCAGCAGGGAGAAGAAAATCCCAAAAAGTGTGGGTGCGAGAACACAGCCCTGTTTCACACCACTCAGGATAGCAAAGGGCTCTGATGAGGAGCCACCATGTTGAATTGTGCCTTTCATATTGTCATGGAATGAGGTGATGATACTTAGTAGCTTTGGTGGACATCCGATCTTTTCTAGTAGTCTGAAGAGACCACGTCTGCTGACGAGGTCAAAGGCTTTGGTGAGATCAATGAAAGCAATGTAGAGGGGCATCTGTTGTTCACGGCATTTCTCCTGTATCTGACGAAGGGAGAACAGCATGTCAATAGTCGATCTCTCTGCACGAAAGCCACACTGTGCCTCAGGGTAGACGCGCTCGGCCAGCTTCTGGAGCCTGTTCAGAGCGACTCGAGCAAAGACTTTCCCCACTATGCTGAGCAGGGAGATTCCACGGTAGTTGTTGCAGTCACCGCGGTCACCTTTGTTTTTATAGAGGGTGATGATGTTGGCATCGCGCATGTCCTGGGGTACTGCTCCTTCGTCCCAGCACAGGCATAGCAGTTCATGTAGTGCTGAGAGTATAGCAGGCTTGGCACTCTTGATTATTTCAGGGGTAATGCTGTCCTTCCCAGGGGCTTTTCCGCTGGCTAGGGAATCAATGGCATCACTGAGTTCCGATTTGGTTGGCTGTATGTCCAGCTCATCCATGACTGGTAGAGGCTGGGCTGCATTGAGGGCAGTCTCAGTGACAGCATTCTCCCTGGAGTACAGTTCTGGGTAGTGCTCAACCCAGCGGTCCATCTGTTTGCGTTGGTCAGTGATTATGTCCCCCGATTTAGATTTGAGGGGGGTGATCTTCTTGATGGTTGGCCCAAGAGCTCTCTTCATGCCATCATACATTCCTCTGATGTTTCCGGTGTCTGAGGCCAGCTGAATATGGCTGCATAGGTGTTGCCAGTAGTGCCAGTAGTTGCCAGTGGTGTCAGTGTATGTCTGTGTTAATTGGTGTAAGTGTGTGTCTGTGTTACTGGGTGTCAGTGTGTGTCTGTGTTACTTGGTGTAAGTGTGTGTCTTTGTTAAGTGGTGGACGCGTGTGTCTGTGTTACTGGGTGTCATTGTATGTCTTTGTTACTTGGTGTAATTGTCTGTCTGTGTTACTTGGTGTAAGTGTGTGTCTTTGTTAATTGGTGTAAGTGTATGTCTTTGTTACTTGGAGTCAGTGCATGTCTTTGTTACTTGGTTTCAGTGTGCGTCTGTGTTACTGGGTATCAGTGTCTGTATTTGTGACTTTGTATCAGTGTATGTCTTTGTTACTGAGTGTCAGTGTGTGTCTGTGTTACTGGGTATCAGTGTATGTCTTTGTGACTTGGTATCTGTGTATGTCTTTGTTACTGGGTGTCAGTGTGTTTCTGTGTTACTGGGTAACAGTGTATGTCTTTGTGACTTGGTATCAGTGTATGTCTTTGTTACTGCGTGTCAGTGTGTGTCTGTGTTCCTGGGTATCAGTGTATGTCTTTGTGACTTGGTGTCAGTGTGTGTCTGTGTTACTGGGTGTCAGTGCATGTCTTTGTTACTTGGTGTCAGAGTGTGTGTCTGTGTTACTGGGTATCAGTGTATGTCTTTGTTTCTGGGTGTCAGTGTGTGTCTGTGTTCCTGGGTATCAGTGTATGTCTTTGTGACTTGGTGTCAGTGTATGACTTTGTTACTGGGTGTCAGTGTGTGTCTTTGTGACTTGGTGTCAGTGTATGTCTTTGTTACTTGGTGTAATTGTGTGTCTGTGATACTGGGTATCAGTGTATGTCTTTGTTACTTGGTGTCAGTGTATGTCTGTGTTACTTGGTGTAAGTGTGTGTCTGTGTATCAGTGTATGTCTTTGTGACTTGGTGTCAGTGTATGACTTTGTTACTGGGTGTCAGTGTGTGTCTTTGTGACTTGGTGTCAGTGTATGTCTTTGTTACTTGGTGTAATTGTGTGTCTGTGATACTGGGTATCAGTGTATGTCTTTGTTACTTGGTGTCAGTTTATGTCTGTGTAACTGGGGTCAGTGTGTGTCTGTGTTAATGGGGGTCAGTGTGTGTTTCTAACTGGGTGTCAGTGTAGTCTGTGTTCCTGAGTATCATTGTATGTCTTTGTTACAAGGCGTCAGTGTATGTCTGTGTTACTTGGTGTAAGTGTGTGTCTGTGTTACTGGGTATCAGTGCCTGTCTTTGTTACTTGGTGTCAGTGTGTGTCTGTGTTACTGGGTGTCAGTGTGTGTCTGTGTTACTTGGTGTAAGTGTATGTCTTTGTTACTTGGTGTCCGTGTGTGTCTGTGTTGCTGGGTGTCAGTGTATGTCTTTGTTACTTGGTGTAAGTGTGTGTCTGTGTTACTGGGTATCAGTGTCTGTCTTTGTTACTTGGTGTAAGTGTGTGTCTGTGTTACTTGGTGTAAGTGTGTGTCTTTGTTACTTGTTGTCCCTGTGTGTCTGTGTTACTGGCTGTCAGTGCATGTCTTTGTTACTTGGTGCCAGTGTATATCTGTGTTACTTGGTGTATGTGTGTGTCTTTGTAACTTGGTGTAATTGTATGTCTTTGTTACTTGGTGTAAGTGTATGTCTGTGTTCCTTGGTGCAAGTGTATGTCTTTTTTACTTGGTGTCCGTGTGTGTCTGTGTTACTGGGTGTCAGTGTATGTCTTTGGTACTTGGTGTAAGTGTGTGTCTGTGTTACTGGGTATCATTGTCTGTCTTTGTTACTTGGAGTAAGTGTGTTTCTGTGTTCCTGGGTATCAGTGTATGTCTTTGTTACTTGGTGTCAGTGTATGTCTGTGTTACTTGGTGTAAGTGTGTCTCTGTTACTGGGTATCAGTGTATGTCTTTGTGACTTGGTATCAGTGTAAGTCTTTGTTACTGGGTGCCAGTGTGTTTCTGTGTTACTGGGTATCAGTGTCTGTCTTTGTTACTTGGTGTCAGTGCATGTCTGTGTTACTTGGTGTAAGTGTGTGTCTGTGTTACTGGGTGTCAGTGCGTGTATTTGTGACTTGGTGTCGGTGTATGTCTTTGCTACTTGGTGTAAGTGTGTCTCTGTTACTGGGTATCAGTGTATGTCTTTGTTACTTGGTGTAAGTGTATGTCTGTGTTACTTGGTGTAAGTGTGTGTCTGTGTTACTGGGTATCAGTGTATGTCTTTGTTACTTGGTGTCAGTGCATATCTGTGTTACTTGGTGTAAGTGTGTGTCTGTGTTACTGGGTGTCAGTGTGTGTCTGTGTTACTTGGTGTAAGTGTGTGTCTTTGTTACTTCGTGTCCGTGTGTGTCTGTGTTACTGGGTGTCAGTGTATGTCTTTGTTACTTGGTGTCAGTGTATGTCTTTGTTACTTGGTGTAAGTGTATGTCTTTGTTACTTGGTATCAGTGTATGTCTTTGTTACTTGGTGTAAGTGTATGTCTGTGTTACTTGGTATAAGTGTGTGTCTTTGTTAATTGGTGTAAGTGTATGTCTTTGTTACTTGGTGTCAGTGCATGACTTTCTTAATTGGTTTTAGTGTGTGTCTGTGTTACTGGGTATCAGTGTCTGTATTTGTGAATTTGTATCAAGAATATGTCTTTGTTACTGGGTGTCAGTGTGTGTCTTTGTGTCTTGGTATCAGTGTATGTCTTTGTTACTGGGTGCCAGTGTGTTTCTGTGTTACTGGGTATCAGTGTATGTCTTTGTTACTGGGTGTCAGAGTGTGTGTCTGTGTTACTGGGTATCAGTGTATGTCTTTGTTACTGGGTGTCAGTGTGTGTCTGTGTTACTTGGTGTAAGTGTGTGTCTTTGTTACTTGGTGTCCGTGTGTGTCTGTGTTCCTGGGTGTCAGTGCATGTCTTTGTTACTGGGTGTCAGTGTATGTCTTTGTTACTTGGTGTAAGTGTGTGTCTGTGTTACTGGGTATCAGTGTCTCTCTTTGTTACTTCGTGTCCGTGTGTGTCTGTGTTACTGTCTGTCAGTGCATGTCTTTGTTACTTGGTGCCAGTGTATATCTGTTACTTGGTGTAAGTGTGTGTCTTTGTTACTTGGTGTAATTGTATGTCTTTGTTACTTGGTGTCAGTGTATGTCTGTGTTACTTGGTGTAAGTGTATGTCTTTTTTACTTGGTGGAAGTGTGTGTCTGTCTTCCTGGGTATCAGTGTATGTCTTTGTTACTTGGTGTCAGTGTATGTCTGTGTTACTTGGTGTAAGTGTGTGTCTGTGTTACTGGGTATCAGTGTATGTCTTTGTTACTTTGTGTCAGTGTGTTTCTTTGTTACTTGGTGTCCGTGTGTGTCTGTGTTACTGGGTGTCAGTGTATGTCTTTGTTACTGGGTGTCAGTGTATGTCTTTGTTACTGGGTGTAAGTGTGTGTCTGTGTTGCTGGGTATCAGTGTATGTCTTTGTGACTTGGTGTCAGTGTATGTCTTTGTAACTGGGTGTCAGTGTGTGTCTTTGTTACTTGGTGTCAGTGTATGTCTTCGCTACTTGGTCTAAGTGTGTTTCTGTGTTACTGGGTATCAGTATATGTATTTGTTACTTGGTGTCAGTGTATGTCAAAATAATTGGTGTAAGTGTATGTCTTTGTTACTTGGTGTAATTGTCTGTCTGTGTTACTTGGTGTAAGTGTGTGTCTTTGTTACTTGGTGTAAGTGTATGTCTTTGTTACATGGTGTCAGTGCATGTCTTTGTTACTTGGTGTCAGTGTGTGTCTGTGTTACTGGGTATCAGTGTATGTCTTTGTGACTTGGTATCAGTGTATGTCTTTGCTACTGGGTGGCAGTGTGTTTCTGTGTTACTGGGTATCAGTGTATGTCTTTGTGACTTGGTATCAGTGTATGTCTTTGTTGCTGCGTGTCAGTGTGTGTCTGTGTTCCTGGGTATCAGTGTATGTCTTTGTTACTTGGTGTCCGTGTGGGTCCGTGTTCCTGGGTGTCAGTGCATGTCTTTGTTACTGGGTGTAAGTGTGTGTCTGTGTTACTGGGTATCAGTGTCTGTGTTTGTTACTTGGTGTAAGTGTGTGTCTGTGTTACTTGGTGTAAGTGTGTGTCTTTGATACTTATTGTCCGTGTGTGTCTGTGTTACTGGGCATCAGTGCATGTCTTTGTTACTTGGAGCCAGTGTATATCTGTGTTACTTGGTGTAAGTGTGTGTCTTTGTTACTTGGTGTAATTGTATGTCTTTGTTACTTGGTGTCAGTGTATGTCTGTGTTACTTCGTGTAAGTGTATGTCTTTTTTACTTGATGTCAGTGTGTGTCTGTGTTACTTGGTGTAAGCGTGTGTCTGTGTTACTGGGTATCAGTGTACGTCTGTGTTACATGGTGTAAGTGTGTGTCTTTGTTACTTGGTGTCCGTGTTTGTCTGTGTTACTGGGTGTCAGTGGATGTCTTTGTTACTGGGTGTCAGTGTATTTCTTTGTTACTTGGTGTAAATGTGTGTCTGTGTTACTGGGTATCAGTGTCTGTCTTTGTTACTTGGAGTAAGTGTGTGTCTGTGTTACTGGGTATCATTGTATGTCTTTGTTACTTTATGTCAGTGTATGTCTGTGTTACTTGGTGTAAGTGTGTGACTGTGTTCCTGGGTATCAGTGTATGTCTTTGCTGCTTGGTGTCAGTGTATGTCTGTGTTACTTGGTGTAAGTGTGTGTCTGTGTTACTGGGTGTCAGTGTGTGTCTGTGTTACTTGGTGTAAGTGTGTGTCTTTGTTACTTGGTGTCCGTGTGTGTCTGTGTTACTGGGTGCCAATGTATGTCTTTGTTACTGGGTATCAGTGCATGTCTTTGTTACTTGGTGCCAGTGTATATCTGTGTTACTTGGTGTAAGTGTGTGTCTTTGTTACTTGGTGTAATTGTATGTCTTTGTTACTTGGTGTCAGTGTATGTCTGTGTTACTTCGTGTAAGTGTATGTCTTTTTTACTTGGTGTAAGTGTGTGTCTGTCTTCCTGGGTATCAGTGTATGTCTTTGCTACTTGATGTCAGTGTGTGTCTGTGTTACTTGGTGTAAGCGTGTGTCTGTGTTACTGGGTATCAGTGTACGTCTGTGTTACATGGTGTAAGTGTGTGTCTTTGTTACTTGGTGTCCGTGTTTGTCTGTGTTACTGGGTGTCAGTGGATGTCTTTGTTACTGGGTGTCAGTGTATTTCTTTGTTACTTGGTGTAAATGTGTGTCTGTGTTACTGGGTATCAGTGTCTGTCTTTGTTACTTGGAGTAAGTGTGTGTCTGTGTTACTGGGTATCATTGTATGTCTTTGTTACTTTATGTCAGTGTATGTCTGTGTTACTTGGTGTAAGTGTGTGACTGTGTTCCTGGGTATCAGTGTATGTCTTTGCTACTTGGTGTCAGTGTATGTCTGTGTTACTTGGTGTAAGTGTGTGTCTGTGTTACTGGGTGTCAGTGTGTGTCTGTGTTACTTGGTGTAAGTGTGTGTCTTTGTTACTTGGTGTCCGTGTGTGTCTGTGTTACTGGGTGCCAATGTATGTCTTTGTTACTGGGTATCAGTGTATGTCTTTGTGACTTGGTGTCAGTGTATGTCTTTGTAACTGGGTGTCAGTGTATGTCTTTGTGACTTGGTGTCAGTGTATGTCTTCGCTACTTGGTCTAAGTGTGTTTCTGTGTTACTGGATATCAGTGTATGTCTTTGTTCCTTGGTGTCAGTGTATGTCAAAATAATTGGTGTAAGTGTATGTCTTTGTTACTTGGTGTAATTGTCTGTCTTTGTTACTTGGTGTAAGTGTATGTCTTTGTTACTTGGTGTCAGTGTATGTCTTTGTTACTTGGTGTCATTGTATGTCTGTGTTACTTGGTGTAAGTGTGTGTCTTTGTTACTTGGTGTAAGTGTATGTCTTTGTGACTTGGTATCAGTGTATGTCTTTGTTACTGGGTGTCAGTGTGTTTCTGTGTTACTGGGTATCAGTGTATGTCTTTGTGACTTGGTATCAGTGTATGTCTTTGTTACTGCGTGTCAGTGTGTGTCTGTGTTACTGCGTGTCAGTGTATGTCTTTGTGACTTGGTGTCAGTGTATGTCTTTGTTACTGGGTGTTAGTGTGTGTCTTTGTGACTTGGTGTCAATGGATGTCTTTGTTACTTGGTGTAAGTGTGTGTCTGTGATACTGGGTATCAGTGTATGTCTTTGATACTTGGTGTCAGTGTACGTCTGTGTTACTTGGTGTAAGTGTGTGTCTGTGTATCAGTGTATGTCTTTGTGACATGGTGTCAGTGTGTGTCTGTGTTACTGGGTGTCAGTGTGTGTCTTTGTGACTTGGTGTCAGTGTATGTCTGTGTTACTGGGGTTCAGTGTGTGTCTGTGTTAATGGGGGTCAGTGTGTGTTTCTAACTGGGTGTCAGTGTGTGTCTGTGTTACTGGGTATCAGTGTATGTCTTTGTTACTTGGTGTCAGTGTATGTCTGTGTTACGTGGAGTAAGTGTATGTCTGTGTTACTTGGTCTAAGTGTGTGTCTGTGTTCCTGGGTATCATTGTATGTCTTTGTTACATGGTGTCAGTGTATGTCTGTGTTACTTGGTGTAAGTGTGTGTCTGTGTATCAGGGTATGTCTTTGTGACTTGGTGTCAGTGTTTGTCTGTGTTACTGGGTGTCAGTGTGTGTCTTTGTGACTTGGTGTCAGTGTATGTCTGTGTTACTGTGGGTCAGTGTGTGTCTGTGTTAATGGGGGTCATTGTGTGTTTCTAACTGGGTGTCAGTGTGTGTCTGTGTTACTGGGTATCAGTGTATGTCTTTGTTACTTGGTGTCAGTGCATGTCTGTGTTACTGGGTGTCAGTGTGTGTCTTTGTTACTTGGTGTAAGTGTGTGTCTTTGTTACTTGGTGCTCGTGTGTGTCTGTGTTGCTGGGTGTCAGTGCATGTCTTTGTTACTTGGTGCCAGTGTATATCTGTGTTACTTGGTGTAAGTGTGTGTCTTTGTTACTTGGTGTAAGTGTATGTCTTTGTTACTTGTTGTCAGTGCATGTCTTTGTTACTTGGTGTCAGTGTGTGTCTGTGTTACTGGGTATCAGTGTATGTCTTTGTGACTTGGTATCAGTGTATGTCTTTGTTACTGGGTGTCAGTGTGTGTCTGTGTTACTGGGTATCAGTGTATGTCTTTGTGACTTGGTATCAGTGTATGTCTTTGTTACTGAGTTTCAGTGTGTTTCTGTGTTACTGGGTATCAGTGTATGTCTTTGTGACTTGGTATCAGTGTATGTCTTTGTGACTTGGTGTCAGTGTATGTCTTTGTTTGTGGGTGTCAGTGTGTGTCTTTGTGACTTGGTGTCAGTTTATGTCTGTGTTACTGGGGGTCAGTTTGTGTCTGCGTTAATGGGGATCAGTGTGTGTTTCTAACTGGGTGCCAGTGTGTGTCTGTGTTACTGGGTATCATTGTATTTCTTTGTTACTTGGTGTCAGTGTATGTCTGTGTTACTTGGTGTAAGTGTATGTCTGTGTTACTTGGTGTAAGTGTGTGTCTGTGTTCCTGGGTATCATTGTATGTCTTTGTTACAAAGTGTCAGTGTATGTCTGTATTACTTGGTGTCATTGTATGTCTGTGTTACTTGGTGTAAGAGTGTGTCTGTGTTACTGGGTGTCAGTGTGTGTCTGTGTTACTGGGTGTAAGTGTGTGTCTGTGTTGCTGGGTGTCAGTGTATGTCTTTGTTACTTGGTGTCAGTGTATGTCTGTGTTACTTGGTGTAAGTGTATGTCTTTGTTACTTGGTGTCAGTGTATGTCTGTGTTACTTGGTGTCATTGTATGTCTTTGTTACTTGGTGTCAGTGTATGTCTGTGTTACTTGGTGTAAGTGTATGTCTTTGTTACTTGGTGTCAGTGTGTGTCTGTGTTACTTGGTGTTAGTGTGTGTCTTTGTTACTTGGTGTCCGTGTGTGTCTGTGTTCCTGGGTGTCTGTGTATGTCTTTGTTACTGGGTGTCAGTGTATGTCTTTGTTACTTGGTGTAAGTGTATGTCTTTGTTAGTTGGTGTCAGTGTGTGTCTGTGTTACTTGGTGTTAGTGTGTGTCTTTGTTACTTGGTGTCCGTGTGTGTCTGTGTTCCTGGGTGTCTGTGTATGTCTTTGTTACTGGGTGTCAGTGTTTGTCTGTGTTATTTGGTGTAAGTGTGTGTCTTTCTTACTTGGTGTCCGTGTGTGATTGCGTTACTGGCTGTCAGTGCATGTCTTTGTTACTTGGTGCCAGTGTCTATCTGTGTTACTTGGTGTAAGTGTGTGTCTTTGTTACTTGGTGTAATTGTATGTCTTTTTTATTTGGTGTCAGTGTATGTCTGTGTTACTTGGTGTAATTGTATGTCTTTGTTACTTGGTGTAAGTGTGTTTCTGTGTTACTTGGTGCAAGTGTGTGTCTGTGTTCCTGGGTATCAGTGTATGTCTGTGTTACTTGGTGTCAGTGTGTGTCTTTGTTACTTGTTGTCCGTGTGTGTCTGTGTTCCTGGGTGTCAGTGCTTGTCTTTGTTACTGGGTGTCAGTGTATGTCTTTGTTACTTGTTGTCCGTGTGTGTCTGTGTTCCTGGGTGTCAGTGTATGTCTTTGTTACTTGGTGTAAGTGTGTGTCTGTGTTTCTGGGTATCAGTGTCTGTCTTTGTTACTTGGTGTAAGTGTGTGTCTGTGTTACTTGGTGTTAGTGTGTGTCTTTGTTACTTGTTGTCCGTGTGTGTCTGTGTTCCTGGGTGTCAGTGCTTGTCTTTGTTACTGGGTGTCAGTGTATGTCTTTGTTACTTGGTGTAAGTGTGTGTCTGTGTTACTGGGTATCAGTGTATGTCTTTGAGACTTGGTGTCAGTGTATGTCTTTTTTACTGGGTGTCAGTGTGTGTCTTTGTGACTTGGTGTCGGTATATGTCTTTGCTACTTGGTCTAAGTGTGTTTCTGTGTTACTGGGTATCAGTTCATATCTTTGTAACTTGGTGTCAGTGTATGTCAAAATAATTGGTGTCAGTGTATGTCTTTGTTACTTGGTGTAAGTGTGTGTCTGTGTTTCTGGGTATCAGTGTCTGTCTTTGTTACTTGGTGTAAGTGTGTGTCTGTGTTACTTGGTGTTAGTGTGTGTCTTTGTTACTTGTTGTCCGTGTGTGTCTGTGTTACTGAGTATCAGTGTATGTCTTGTGACTTGGTATCAGTGTATGTCATTGTTACTTGGTGTCCGTTTGTGTCTGTGTTGCTGGGTGTCAGTGCATGTCTTTGTTACTTGGTGCCAGCGTATTTCTGTGTTCCTTGGTGTAAGTGTGTGTCTTTGTTACTTGGTGTAATTGTATGTCTTTGTTACTTGGTGTCAGTGTATATCTGTGTTACTTGGTGTAAGTGTATGTCTTTGTTACTTGGTGTCAGTGTATGTCTGTGTTACTTGGTGTAAGTGTATGTCTGTGTTACTTGGTGTAAGTGTGTGTCTGTGTTACTGGGTGTCAGTGTATGTCTGTGTTACTTGGTGTCACTGTCTGTCTTTGTTACTTGGTGTCCGTTTGTGTCTGTGTTGCTGGGTGTCAGTGCATGTCTTTGTTACTTGGTGCCAGCGTATTTCTGTGTTCCTTGGTGTAAGTGTGTGTCTTTGTTACTTGGTGTAATTGTATGTCTTTGTTACTTGGTGTCAATGTATATCTGTGTTACTTGGTGTAAGTGTATGTCTTTGTTACTTGGTGTCAGTGTGTGTCTTTGTTACTTGTTGTCCGTGTGTGTCTGTGTTCCTGGGTGTCAGTGTATGTCTTTGTTACTGGGTGTCAGTGTATGTCTTTGTTACTTGGTATAAGTGTGTGTCTGTGTTACTGGGTATCAGTGTCTGTCTTTGTTACTTGCTGTAAGTGTGTGTCTGTGTTACTTGGTGTAAGTGTGTGTCTTTCTTACTTGGTGTAATTGTATGTCTGTGTTATTGGGTATCAGTTTATGTCTTTGTGACTTGGTATCAGTGTATGTCTTTGTTACTGGGTGTCAGTGTGTGTCTGTGTTCCTGGGTATCAGTGTATGTCTTTGTGACTTGGTGTCAGTTTATGTCTGTGTTACTGGGGGTCAGTGTGTGTCAGTGTCAATGGGGGTCAGTGTGTGTTTCTAACTGGGTGCCAGTGTGTGTCTGTGTTACTGGGTATCAGTGTATGTCTTTGTCACTTGGTGTCAGTGTATGTCTGTGTTACTTGGTGTAAGTGTATGTCTGTGTTACTTGGTGTAAGTGTGTGTCTGTGTTCCTGGGTATCATTGTATGTCTTTGTTACAAGGTGTCAGTGTAAGTCTGTGTTACTTGGTGTAAGTGTGTGTCTGTGTTACTGGGTATCAGTGTATGTCTTTATTACTTGGTGTCAGTGTATGTCTGTGTTACTGGGTGTAAGTGTGTGTCTTTGTTACTTGGTGTAATTGTATGTCTGTGTTGCTGGGTGTCAGTGTATGTCTGTGTTACTTGGTGTAAGTGTATGTCTCTGTTACTTGGTGTATGTGTGTGTCTGTGTTACTTGGTGTAAGTGTGTGTCTTTCTTACTTGGTGTCCGTGTGTGATTGCGTTACTGGCTGTCAGTGCATGTCTTTGTTACTTGGTGCCAGTGTATATCTGTGTTACTTGGTGTAAGTGTGTGTCTTTGTTACTTGGTGTAATTGTATGTCTTTGTTATTTGGTGTCAGTGTATGTCTGTGTTACTTGGTGTAAGTGTATGTCTTTGTTACTTGGTGTAAATGTGTTTCTGTGTTACTTGGTGCAAGTGTGTGTCTGTGTTCGTGGGTATCAGTGTATGTCTGTGTTACTTGGTGTCAGTGTGTCTCTGTGTTACTTGGTGTAAGTGTGTGTCTTTGTTACTTGGTGTCCGTGTGTGTCTGTGTTACAGGCTGTCAGTGCATGTCTTTGTTACTTGGTGTAAGTGTGTGTCTGTGTTACTGGGTATCAGTGTCTGTCTTTGTTACTTGGTGTAAGTGTGTGCCTGTGTTACTTGGTGTAAGTGTGTGTCTTTGTTACTGGTTGTCCGTGTGTGTCTGTGTTACTGGCTGTCAGTGCATGTCTTTGTTGCTTGTTGCCAGTGTATAGCTGTGTTACTTGGTGTATGTGTGTGTCTTTTTTACTTGGTGTAAGAGTGTGTCTGTGTTACTGGGTATCAGTGTATGTCTGTGTTACATGGTGTAAGTGTGTGTCTTTGTTACTAGGTATCGGTGTATGTCTTTGTTACTTGGTGTCAGTGTATTTCTTTGGTATTTGGTGTAAGTGTGTGTCTGTGTTACTGGGTATCATTGTCTGTCTTTGTTACTTGGAGTAAGTGTGTGTCTGTGTTACTGGGTATCAGTGTATGTCTTTGTTACTTGGTGTCAGTGTATGTCTGTGTTACTTGGTGTAAGTGTGTCTCTGTTACTGGGTATCAGTGTATGTCTTTGTGACTTGGTGTCAGTAAATGTCTTTGTTGTTGCGTGCCATTGTGTGTCTTTGTGACTTGGTGTCTGTGTATGTCTTTGTTACTTGGTGTCAGTGTATGTCTGTTACTTGGTGTAAGTCTGTGTCTGTGTTACTGGGTGTCAGTGTGTGTCTGTGTTACTTGGTGTAAGTGTGTGTCTTTGTTACTTGGTGTCCGTGTGTGTCTGTGTTACTGGATGTCAGTGTATGTCATTGTTACTGGGTGTCAGTGTATGTCTTTGTTACTTGGTGTAAGTGTGTGTCTGTGTTACTGGGTATCAGTGTATGTCTTTGTGACTTGGTGTCAGTGTATGTCTTTGTTACTGGGTGTCAGTGTGTGTCTTTGTGACTTGGTGTCGGTGTATGTCTTTGCTACTTGGTCTAAGTGTGTTTCTGTGTTGCTGGGTATCAGTGCATGTCTTTGTTACTTGGTGTCAGTGTATGTCAAAATAATTGGTGTAAGTGTATGTCTTTGTTACTTGGTGTAAGTGTATGTCTTTGTTACTTGGTGTCAGTGCATGTCTTTGTTACTTGGTGTCAGTGCATGTCTTTGTTACTTGGTGTCAGTGTATGTCTGTGTTACTTGGTGTAAGTGTGTGTCTTTGTTACTTGGTGTCCGTGTGTGTCTGTGTTACTGTCTGTCAGTGCATGTCTTTGTTACTTGGTGCCAGTGTATATCTGTGTTACTTGGTGTTAGTGTGTGTCTTTGTTACTTGGTGTAATTGTATGTCTTTGTTACTTGGTGTCAGTGTATGTCTGTGTTACTTGGTGTCAGTGTATGTCTGTGTTACTTGGTGTAAGTGTATGTCTTTTTTACTTGGTGTAAGTGTGTGTCTGTGTTCCTGGGTATCAGTGTATGTCTTTGTTACTTGGTGTAAGTGTGTGTCTGTGTTACTGGGTATCAATGTACGTCTGTGTTACATGGTGTAAGTGTGTGTCTTTTTTACTGGGTGGTCGTGTGTGTCTGTGTTACTGGGTGTCAGTGTATGTCTTTGTTACTGGGTGTCAGTGTATGTCTTTGTTACTTGGTGTAAGTTTGTGTCTGTGTTACTGGGTATCAGTGTTTGTCTTTGTTACTTGGTGTAAGTGTTTGACTGTGTTCCTGCGTATCAGTGTATGTCTTTGTTACTTGGTGTCAGTGTATGTCTGTGTTACTTGGTGTAAGTGTGTGTCTGTGTTACTGGGTATCAGTGTATGTCTTTGTTTCTTGGTGTCAGTGTATGTCTGTGTTACTTGGTGTAAGTCTGTGTCTGTGTTAATGGGTGTCAGTGTGTGTCTGTGTTACTTGGTGTCAGTGTGTGTCTTTGTTACTGGGTGTCAGTGTGTGTCTTTGTGACTTGGTGTCGGTGTATGTCTTTGCTACTTGGTCTAAGTGTGTTTCTGTGTTACTGGGTATCAGTGCATGTCCTTGTTACTTGGTGTCAGTGTATGTCAAAGTAATTGGTGTAAGTGTATGTCTTTGTTACTTGGTGTAATTGTCTGTCTTTGTTACTTGGTGTCAGTGCATGTCTTTGTTACTTGGTGTCAGTGTATGTCTGTGTTACTTGGTGTAAGTGTGTGTCTTTGTTACTTGGTGTAAGTGTATGTCTTTGTCACTTGGTGTAAGTGCATGTCTTTGTTACTTGGTTTCAGTGTGTGTCTGTGTTACTGGGTATCAGTGTATGTCTTTGTGACTTGGTATCAGTGCATGTCTTTGTTACTGGGTGTCAGTGTTTTTCTGTGTTACTGGGTATCAGTGTATGTCTTTGTGACTTGGTATCAGTGTATGTCTTTGTTAATGCGTGTCAGTGTGTGTCTGTGTTCCTGGGTATCAGTGTATGTCTTTGTGACTTGGTGTCAGTGTGTGTCTGAGTTTTGGGTATCAGTGTATGTCTTTGTTACTGGGTGTCAGAGTGTGTGTCTGTGTTACTGGGTGTCAGTGTGTGTCTGTGTTACTTGGTGTAAGTGTGTGTCTTTTTTACTTGGTGTCCGTGTCTATCTGTGTTCCTGGGTGTCAGTGCATGTCTTTGTTACTGGGTGTCAGTGTATGACTTTGTTACTTGGTTTCAGTGTGTGTCTGTGTTACTGGGTATCAGTGTATGTCTTTGTGACTTGGTATCAGTGCATGTCTTTGTTACTGCGTGTCAGTGTGTGTCTGTGTTCCTGGGTATCAGTGTATGTCTTTGTGACTTGGTATCAGTGTATGTCTGAGTTTTGGGTATCAGTGTATGTCTTTGTTACTGGGTGTCAGAGTGTGTGTCTGTGTTACTGGGTGTCAGTGTGTGTCTGTGTTACTTGGTGTAAGTGTGTGTCTTTGTTACTTGGTGTCCGTGTGTGTCTGTGTTACTGTCTGTCAGTGCATGTCTTTGTTACTTGGTGCCAGTGTATATCTGTGTTGCTTGGTGTCAGTGTATGTCTTTGTTACTTGATGTCAGTGTGTGTCTGTGTTACTTGGTGTAAGTGTGTGTCTGTGTTACTGGGTATCAATGTATGTCTGTGTTACATGGTGTAAGTGTGTGTCTTTTTTACTTGGTGGCCGTGTGTGTCTGTGTTACTGGGTGTCAGTGTATGTCTTTGTTACTGGGTGTCAGTGTATGTCTTTGTTACTGGGTGTCAGTGTGTGTCTGTGTTACTGGGTATCAGTGTGTGTCTGTGTTACTTGGAGTAAATGTGTGTCTGTGTTACTGGTTATCAGTATGTCTTTGTTACTGGTTGTCAGTGTATGTCTGTGTTACTTGGTGTAAGTGTGTGTCTGTGTTAGTGGGTATCAGTGTATGTCTTTATTACTTGGTGTCAGTGTTTGTCTGTGTTACCTGGTGTAAGTGTGTGTCTGTGTTACTGGGTGTCAGTGTGTGTCTGTGTTACTTGGTGTCAGTGTCTGTCTTTGTGACTTGGTGTCAGTGTATGTCTTTGTGACTTGGTGTCAGTGTATGTCTTTGTGACTTGGTGTCAGTGTATGTCTTTGTGACTGGGTGTCAGTGTATGTCTTTGTGACTTGGTGTCAGTGTATGTCTTTGTGACTTGGTGTCAGTGTATGTCTTTGTGACTTGGTGTCAGTGTATGTCTGTGTTACTTGGTGTAATTGTGTGTCTTTGTTACTTGGTGTAAGTGTGTGTCTGTGTTACTGGGTATCAGTGTATGTCTTTGTTACTTGGTGTCAGTAGATGTCTTTGTTACTTGGTGTCAGTGTTTGTCTTTGTTACTTTGTGGAAGTGTGTGTCTGTGTTACTGGGTATCAGTGTATGTCTTTGTGACCTGGTGTCAGTGTATGTCTTTGTTACTGGGTATCAGTGTATGTCTTTGTGACCTGGTGTCAGTGTATGTCTTTGTTACTGTGTATCAGTGTTTCTCTATGTTACTGGGTGTCAGTGTGTGTTTGTTTGTGTTACTGGGTGTCAGTATTTAGTTTAGTGATTCAGCACTGAAACAGGCCCTTCGGCCAACCGAGTCTGTGCCGACCATCAACCACTCATTTATACTAATCCTACACTAATCCCGTATTCCTATCACATCCCCACCTGTCCCTATATATTTCCCGACCACCTACCTATACTAGTGTCAATTTATAATGGCCAATTAACCTATCAGCCTGCAAGTCTTTGGCATGTGGATAGAAACCGGAGCACCCGGAGGAAACTCACGTTGACACAGCGAGAACTTGCAAACTCCGCACAGGCAGTACCCAGAATCGAGCCCGGGTCCCTGGAGCTGTGAGGCTGCTAACCACTGTGCCAATGTGCCGCCCAGCGTGTGTCTGTGCTACTGGGTATCAGTATATGTCTTTGTTACTTGGTGTCAGTGTATGTCTTTGTTACTTGGTGTCAGTGCATGTCTTTGTGACGTGGTGTCATTGTCTGTCTTTGTTACTGGGTGTCAGTGTCTGTCTTCTTTACTTGGTGTCAGTGTTTGTCTTTGTTACTGGGTGTCAGTGTCTGTCTTTGTGACTTGGTGTCAGTGTATGTCTCTGTTACTTGGTGTAAGTGTGTGTCTGTGTTACTGGGTATCAGTGTATATCTTTGTTACTTGGTGCAAGTGTGTGTCTGTGTTACTGGGTATCAGTGCATGTCTTTGCTACATGGTGACAGTGCATGTCTGTGTTACTTGGTGTAAGTGTGTGTCTTTGTTACTTGGTGTAATTGTATGTCTTTGTTACTTGGTGTAATTGTATGTCTGTGTTTTATGGTGTCAGTGTATGTCTTTGTTAGTTGGTGTCAGTGTATGTCTTTATTACTTGGTGTAAGTGTGTGTCTGTGTTACTGGGTAACAGTGTATGTCTTTGTTACTTGGTGTAAGTGTATGTCTGTGTTACTTGGTGAAAGTTTATGTCTTTGTTACTTGGTGTCAGTGTATGTCTTTGTTACTTGGTGTAAGTGTGTGCCTGTGTTACTGGGTATCAGTGTATGTGTTTGTTACTTGGTGTCAGTGTATGTCTTTGTGACTTGGTGTAAGTGTATGTCTTTGTTACTGGGTGTCAGTGTATGTCTTTGTGACTTGGTGTCAGTGTATGTCTTCGCTACTGTGTGTCAGTGTATGTCTGTGTTACTTGGTGTAAATGTGTGTCTTTGTTTCTTGGTGTAAGTGTGTGTCTGTGTTACTGGGTATCAGTGTATGTCTTTGTGACCTGGTGTCAGTGTATGTCTTTGTTACTGGGTGTCAGTGTATGTCTTTGTTACATGCTGACTGTGTGTGTCTGTGTTAGTCTTTGTTACTGTGTGTCAGTGTTTCTCAATGTTACTGGGTGTCAGTGTGTATTTGTTTGTGTTGCTGGGTGTCAGTGTGTGTCTGTGTTACTTGGTGCAAGTGTATGTCTCTGTTTCTTGGTGTCAGTGGCTGTCTTTGTTACTTGGTGTCAGAGTTTGTCTTTGTTACTTGGTGTAAGTGTGTGTCTGTGTTACTGGGTATCAGTGTATGTCTTTGTGACTTGGTGTCAGTGTATGTCTTTGTTACTGGGTGTCAGTGTATGTCTTTGTTACTGGGTGTCAGTGTATGTCTTTGTTACTTGTTGTAAGTGTGTGTTTGTGTTACTGGGTATCAGTGTATGTCTTTGTTTCTTGGTGTCATTGTATGTCTTTGTTACTTGGTGTCAGTGTATATCTGTGTTCCTGGGTATCAGTGCATGTCTTTATTAAATGGTGTCAGTGTATGTCTGTGTTACTTGGTGTAAGTGTGTGTCTGTGTTACTGGGTATCAGTGT
Organism: Heterodontus francisci; assembly: GCF_036365525.1. Taxonomy (NCBI): domain Eukaryota; kingdom Metazoa; phylum Chordata; class Chondrichthyes; order Heterodontiformes; family Heterodontidae; genus Heterodontus; species Heterodontus francisci. Next base: position 4,759,851 of record NW_027141175.1, read on the forward strand.
ATGTCTTTGTTACTTGGTGTCAGTGTATGTCTTTGCGACTTGGTGTCAGTGTATGTCATTGTTACTGGGTGTCAGCGTATTTCTTTGTTACTTGGTGTCAATGTATGTCTTTGTTACTGGGTGTCAGTTTATGTCTTTGTTACTGGGTGTCAGTGTATGTCTTTGATAATTGGTGTCAGTGTATGTCTGTGTTACATGGTGTAAGTGTGTGTCTTTGTTACTTGGTGTCAGTGTGTGTCTGTGTTACTGGGTATCAGTGTATGTCTTTTTACTTGGTGTCAGTGTATGTCTGTGTTACTTGGTGTAAGTGTGTGTCTTTGTTACTTGGTGTCAGTGTATGTCTTTGTTACTTGGTGTCAGTGTATGTCTGTGTTACATGCTGTCAGTGTGTATCTTTGTTAGTTGGTGTAAGCGTATGCCTTTGTTACTTGGTGTCAGTGTATGTCTGTGTTACTTGGTGTAAGTGTGTGTCTTTGTTACTGGGCATCAGTGTATGTCTTTGTGACTTGGTATCAGTGTATGTCTGTGTTACTTGGTGTAAGTGTGTGTCTTTGTTACTTGGTGTCATTGTCTGTCTTTGTTCCTGTGTGTCAATGTCTGTCTCTGTGACTTGATGTCAGTGTATGTTTTTGTTACTTGGTGTAAGTGTGTGTCTGTGTTACTGGGTATCAGTGCATGTATTTGCTACATGGTGACAGTGTATGTCAATGTTACTTGGTGTAAGTGTGTGTCTTTGTCATTTGGTGTAATTGTATGTCTTTGTTACTTGGTGTCAGTGTATGTCTGTGTTACATGGTGTAAGTGTATGTCTTTGTTACTTGGTGTCAGTGTATGTAAGTGTGTGTCTGTGTTACTTGGTGTAAATGTGTGTCTGTGTTACTTGGTATCAGTGTATGTCTTTGTTGCTTGGTGTAAGTGAGTGTCTGTGTTACTTGGTGTAAGTGTATGCCTTTGTTACTTGGTGTCAGTGTATGTCTTTGTTACTTGGTGACAGTGTGTGTCTGTGTGTCAGTGTATGCCTTTGTTACTTGGTGTCAGTGTGTGTTTGTGTTACTGGGGGTCAGTGTGTGTCTGTGTTACTGGGGGTCAGCGTGTGTTTCTAACTGGGTGTCAGTGTCTGTGTTACAGGGTGTAAGTGTGTGTCTGTGTTACTGGGTATCATTGTATGTCTTTGTTACTTGGTGTCAGTGTATGTCTTTGTTACATGGTGTAAGTGTGTGTCTGTGTTACTGGGTATCAGTGCATGTCTTTGTTACTTGGTGTAAGTGTATGTCTTTGTTACTTGGTGTAAGTGTGTGTCTTTTTTACTTGGAGTCAGCGTTTGTCTTTGTTACTTGGTGTCAGTGTATGTCTTTGTTACAGGGTGTCAGTGTATGTCTTTGTGACTTGGTGTCAGTGTATGTCTTTGTGACTTGGTGTCAGTGGATGTCTTCGTTACTTACTGTCAGTGTGTGTCTGTGTTACTGTGTGTCAGTGTATGTCTTTGTTACTTGGTGTAAGTGTATGTCTGTGTTACTGGGTGTCAGTATGTTTGTTTGTGTTACTGGGTGTCAGTGTGTGTCTGTGTTACTAGGTGTAAGTGTGTGTCTTTGTTACTGGGTATCAGTGTCTGTCTTTGTGACTTGGTGTCAGTGTGTGTCTGTGTTACTGGGTGTCAGTGTGTGTCTGTGTTACTTGGTGTAAGTGTGTGTCTTTGTTACTTGGTGTAAGTGTATGTCTTTTTTACTTGGTGTCAGTGTTTGTCTTTGTTACTTGGTGTCAGTGTCTGTCTTTGTTACTTGGTGTAAGTGTGTGTCTGTGTTACTGGGTATCAGTATATGTCTTTGTTACTTGGTGTCAATGTATGTCTGTGTTACTTGGTGTAAGTGTATGTCTGTGTTACTTGGTGTAAGTGTATGTCTTAGTTACTTGGTGTAAGTGTGTGTCTGTGTTACTGGGGGTCAGTGTGCGTCTGTGTTACTGGGGGTCAGCGTGTGTTTCCAACTGGGTGTCAGTGTGTGTGTTACTGGGTGTAAGTGTGTGTCTGTGTAACTGGGTATCATTGTACGTCTTTGTTACTTGGTGTAAGTGTATGTCTTTGTTACTTGGTGTCAGTGTATGTGTTTGTGACTTGGTGTCAGTGTATGTCTTTGTTACAAGGTGTCAGTGTATGTCTTTGTGACTTGGTGTCAGTGTATGTCTGTGTTACTGGGTGTCAGTGGATGTCTTTGTTACTTGGTGTCAGTGTGTGTCTGTGTTACTGGGTGTCAGTGTGTTTGTTTGTGTTACTGGGTGTCAGTGTGTGTCTGTGTTACTTGGTGTAAGTGTGTATCTTTGTTACTGGATGTCAGTGTATGTCTGTGTTACTTGGTGTAAGTGTGTGTCTGTGTTACCGGCTATCAGTGTATGTCTTTGTGACTTGGTGTCAGTGTATGTCTTTGTTACTGGGTGTCAGTGTGTGTCTTTGTGACTTGGTGTCAGTGTATGTCTTTGTTACTTGGTGTAAGTGTGTGTCTGTGTTACTGGGGGTCAGTGTATGTCTTTGTTACTTTGTGTCAGTGTATGTCAAAATACTTGGTGTAAGTGTATGTCTTTGTTACTTGGTTTAATTGTCTGTCTTTGTTACTTGGTGTCAGTGTATGTCTGTGTTTCTTGGTGTCAGTGTGTGTCTGTGTTACTGGGTATCAGTGTATGTCTTTGTGACTTGGTGTCAGTGTATGTCTTTGTTACTGGGTATCAGTGTATGTCTTTGTTACTTTGTGTCAGTGTATGTCTGTGTTACTTGGTGTAAGTGTGTGTCTTTGTTACTTGGTGTCAGTGTATGTCTTTGTTACTGGGTATCAGTGCATGTCTTTGTTACTTGGTGTAAGTGTGTGTCTTTGTTACTTGGTGTAAGTGTATGTCTTTGTTACTTGGTGTCATTGTATGTGTTTGTGACTTGGTGTCAGTGTATGTCTTTGTTACTGGGTATCAGTGCATGTCTTTGTTACTTGGTGTAAGTGTATGTCTTTGTTACTTGGTGTAAGTGTGTGTCTTTTTTACTTGGAGTCAGCGTTTGTCTTTGTTACTTGGTGTCAGTGTATTTCTTTGTGACTTGGTGTAAGTGTATGTCTTTGTGACTTGGTGTAAGTGTATGTCTTTGTGACTTGGTGTAAGTGTATGTCTTTGTGACTTGGTGTCAGTGGCTGTCTTCGTTACTTGGTGTCAGTGTGTGTCTGTGTTACTGGGTATCAGTGTATGTCTTTGTTACTTGGTGTAAGTGTATGTCTGTGTTACTGGGTGTCAGTATGTTTGTTTGTGTTACTGGGTGTCAGTGTGTGTCTATGTTACTTGGTGTAAGTGTGTGTCTTTGTTACTGGGTATCAGGGTCTGTCTTTGTTACTTGGTGTAAGTGTGTGTCTGTGATACTGGGTATCAGTGTGTGTCTGTGTTACTGGGTATCAGTGTGTGTCTGTGTTACTGGGTATCAGTGTATGTCTTTGTTACTTGGTATCAGTGTATGTCTTTGTGACTTGGTGTCAGTGTATGTCTTTGTTACTGGGTATCAGTGTATGTCTTTGTTACTTGGTGTCAGTGTATGTCTTTTTTACTTGGTGTAAGTGTATGTCTTTGTTACTTGGTGTAAGTGTGTGTCTTTTTTACTTGGTGTCAGTGTTTGTCTTTGTTACTGGGTGTCAGTGTGTGTCTTTGTTACTTGGTGTCAGTGTATGTCTTTGTTACTGGATGTCAGTGTATCTCTTTGTTACTTGGTGTAAGTGTGTGTCTGTGTTACTGGGTATCAGTGCATGTGTTTGTGACTTGGTGTCAGTGTATGTCTTTGTTACTGGGTATCAGTGTATGTCTTTGTTACTTGGTGTCAGTGTATGTCTTTTTTACTTGGTGTAAGTGTATGTCTTTGTTACTTGGTGTAAGTGTGTGTCTTTTTTACTTGGTGTCAGTGTTTGTCTGTGTTACTGGGTATCAGTGTATGTCTTTGTTACTTGGTGTCAGTGTATGTCTTTGTTACTTGGTGTAAGTGTGTGTCTTTTTTACTTGGTGTCAGCGTTTGTCTTTGTTACTTGGTGTCAGTGTGTGTCTGTGTTACTGGGTGTCAGTGTATGTCTTTGTTACTTGGTGTAAGTGTGTGTCTGTGTTACTGGGTGTCAGTGTGTTTGTTTGTGTTACTGGGTGTCAGTGTGTGTCTGTGTTACTAGGTGTCAGTGTGTGTCTTTGTTACTGGGTATCAGTGTATGTCTTTGTTACTTGGTGTCAGTGTATGTCTGTGTTACTTGGTGTAAGTGTGTGTCTGTGTTACTGGCTATCAGTGTATGTCTTTGTGACTTGGTGTCAGTGTATGTCTTTGTTACTGGGTGTCAGTGTGTGTCTTTGTGACTTGGTGTCAGTGTATGTCATTGTTACTTGGTGCAATTGTCTGTCTTTGTTACTTGGGGTCAGTGTATGTCTGTGTTACTTGGTGTTAGTGTGTGTCTTTGTTACTGGGTATCAGTGTCTCTCTTTGTTACTTGGTGTCAGTGTATGTCTGTGTTACTTGGTGTCAGTGTGTGTCTGTGTTACTTGGTATCCGTGTATTTCTTTGTTACTGTGTACCAGTGTTTCACTGTGTTACTTGGTGCCAGTGTGTGTCTGTGTTACCTGGTGTCAGTGTATGTCTTTGTTACTTGGCATCAGTGTATGTCTTTGTGACTTGGTGTCAGTGTATGTCTTTGTTACTGGGTATCGGTGTATGTCTTTGTTACTTGGTGTCAGTGTATTTCTGTGTTACTTGGTGTAAGAGTGTGTCTTTGTTACTTGGTGTAAGTGTATGACATTGTTACTTGGTGTCAGTGTATGTCTGTGTTACTTGGTGTAAGTGTATGTCTTTGTTACTTGGTGTCAGTGTATGTCTTTGTTACTTGGTGTAAGTGTGTGTCTGTGTTACTGGGTATCAGTGTATGTCAGTGTTACTGGGGGTCAGTGTGTGTCTGTGTTACTGGGGGTAAGCGTGTGTTTCTAACTGGGTGTCAGAGTGTGTGTTACTGGGTATAAGTGTGTGTCTGTGTTGCTGGGTATCATTGTATGTCTTTGTTACTTGGTGTCAGTGTATGTGTTTGTGACTTTGTGTCAGTGTATGTCTTTGTTACTGGGTGTCAGTGTATGTCTTTGTTGCTTGGTGTAAGTGTGTGTCTGTGTTACTGGGTATCAGTGCATGTCTTTGTTGCTTGGTGTCAGTGCATGTCTTTGTTACTTGGTTTCATTGCATGTGTTTGTGACTTGGTGTCAGTGTATGTCTTTGTTACTGGGTGTCAGTTTATGTCTTTGTTACATGGTGTAAGTGTGTGTCTGTGTTACTGGGTATCAGTGCATGTCTTTGTTACTTGGTGTAAGTGTATGTCTTTGTTACTTAGTTTAATTGTGTGTCTTTTTTACTTGGTGTCAGTGTATGTCTTTGTTACAGGTTGTCAGTGTATGGCTTTGTGACTTGGTGTCAGTGTATGTCTTTGTTACTTGGTGTCAGTGTATGTCTTCGTTACTTGGTGTCAGTGTGTGTCTGTGTTACTGGGTGTCAGTGTATGTCTTTGTTACTTGGTGTAAGTGTGTGTCTGTGTTACTGGGTGTCAGTGTGTTTGTTTGTGTTACTGGGTGTCAGTGTGTGTCTGTGTTACTTGGTGTAAGTGTGTGTCTTTGTTACTGGGTATCAGTGTCTCTCTTTGTTACTTGGTGTCAGTGTATGTCTGTGTTACTTGGTGTAAGTGTGTGTCTGTGTTACTGGCTATCATTGTATGTCTTTGTGACTTGGTGTCAGTGTATGTCTTTGTTACTTGGTGTCAGTGTGTGTCTTTGTGACTTGGTGTCAGTGTGTGTCTTTGTGACTTGGTGTCAGTGTGTGTCTTTGTGACTTGCTGTAACTGTCTGTCTTTGTTACTTGGTGTTAGTGTGTCTCTTTGTTACTTGGTGTAAGTGTATGTCTTTGTTACTTGGTATCAGTGTATGGCTTTGTTACTTGGTATCAGTGTATGTCTTTGTTACTTGGTATCAGTGTATGTCTTTGTTATTTGGTGTCAGTGTATGTGTTTGTGACTTTGTGTCAGTGTATGTCTTTGTTACTGGGTGACAGTGTATGTCCTGGTTACTTGGTGTCACTGTGTGTCTTTGTGACTTGGTGTCAGTGTATGTCATTGTTACTTGGTGTAATTGTCTGTCTTTGTTACTTGGTGTAAGTGTATGTCTTTGTTACTTGGTGTAAGTGTATGTCTTTGTTACTTGGTATCAGTGTATGTCTTTGTGACTTGGTGTCAGTGTATGGCTTTGTTACTTGGTGTCAGTTTATGTCTGTGTTACTTGGTGTTAGTGTGTGTCTTTGTTACGTGGTGTAAGTGTCTGTCTTTGTTACTTGGTATCAGTGTATGTCTTTGTGACTTGGTGTCAGTGTATGTCTTTGTTACTGGGTGTCAGTGTGTGTCTGTGTTACTTGGTATCAGTGTATGTCTTTGTTACTGTGTACCAGTGTTTCACTGTGTTACTTGGTGTCAGTGTGTGTCTGTGTTACTGGGGATCAGTGTATGTCTTTGCGACTTGGTATCAGTGTATGTCTTTGGGACTTGGTGTCAGTGTATGTCTTTGTTACTTGGTGTCAGTGTATGTCTTTGTGACGTGGTGTCAGTGTCTGTCTTTGTTACTGGGTGTCAGTGTCTGTCTTCGTTACTTGGTGTCAGTGTTTGTCTTTGTGACTTGGTGGAATTGTCTGTCTTTGTTAATTGGTGTAAGTGTGTGTCTTTGTTACTTGGTGTCAGTGTATGTCTTTGTTACTGTGTACCAGTGTTTCACTGTGTTACTTGGTGTCAGTGTGTGTCTGTGTTACCTGGTATCAGTGTATGTCTTTGTTACTTGGTATCAGTGTATGGCTTTGTGACTTGGTGTCAGTGTATGACATTGTTACTTGGTGTCAGTGTATGTCTTTGTTACTGGGTATCAGTGTATGTCTGTGTTACTTGGTGTCAGTGTATGTCTGTGTTACTGGGTATCAGTGTGTGTCTGTGTTACTGGGGGTCAGTGTGTGTCTGTGTTACTGGGGGTAAGCGTGTGTTTCTAACTGGGTGTCAGAGTGTGTGTTACTGGGTATAAGTGTGTGTCTGTGTTGCTTGGTATCATTGTATGTCTTTGTTACTTGGTGTAAGTGTATGTCTTTGTTACTTGGTGTCAGTGTATGTGTTTGTGACTTTTTGTCAGTGTATGTCTTTGTTACTGGGTGACAGTGTATGTCCTGGTTACTTGGTGTAAGTGTGTGTCTGTGTTACTGGGTATCCGTGTATGTCTTTGTTACTTTGTGTTAGTGTGTCTCTTTGTTACTTGGTGTAAGTGTATGTCTTTGTTACTTGGTGTCAGTGTATGTCTTTGTTCGTGGGTATCAGTGTATGTCTGTGTTACTGGCTATCATTGTATGTCTTTGTGACTTGGTATCAGTGTATAGCTTTGTTACTTGGTATCAGTGTATAGCTTTGTGACTTGGTGTCAGTGTATGGCTTTGTTACTGGGTGTCAGTGTGTGTCTGTGTTACTTGGCATCAGTGTATGTCTTTGTTACTGTGTACCAGTGTTTCACTGTGTTACTGGGTATCAGTGTGTGTCTGTGTTACTGGGGGTCAGTGTGTGTCTGTGTTACTGGGTATCAGTGTGTGTCTGTGTTACTGGGGGTCAGTGTGTGTCTGTGTTACTGGGGGTCAGTGTGTGTCTGTGTTACTGGGGGTAAGCGTGTGTTTCTAACTGGGTGTCAGAGTGTGTGTTACTGGGTATAAGTGTGTGTCTGTGTTGCTTGGTATCATTGTATGTCTTTGTTACTTGGTGTAAGTGTATGTCTTTGTTACTTGGTGTCAGTGTATGTGTTTGTGACTTTTTGTCAGTGTATGTCTTTGTTACTGGGTGACAGTGTATGTCCTGGTTACTTGGTGTAAGTGTGTGTCTGTGTTACTGGGTATCCGTGTATGTCTTTGTTACTTTGTGTTAGTGTGTCTCTTTGTTACTTGGTGTAAGTGTATGTCTTTGTTACTGGGTGTCAGTGTATGTCTTTGTTACTGGGTGACAGTGTATGTCCTGGTTACTTGGTGTAAGTGTGTGTCTGTGTTACTGGGTATCAGTGTATGTTTTTGTTACTTTGTGTCAGTGTATGTCTGTGTTACTTGGTGTAAGTGTGTGTCTGTGTTACTGGCTATCAGTGTATCTCTATGTGACTTGGTGTCAGTGTATGTCATTGTTACTGCATGTCAATGTGTGTCTTTGTGACTTGGTGTCAGTGTATGTCTTTGTTACTTGGTGTCAGTGTATGTCTTTGTTACTTGGTGTAAGTGTATGTCTTTGTTAATTGGTGTCAGTGGCTGTCTTCGTTACTTAGTGTCAGTGTGTGACTGTGTTACTGGGTGTCAGTGTGTTTGTTTGTGTTACTGGGTGTCAGTGTGTGTCTGTGTTACTGGGTATCAGTGTCTGTCTTTGTTACTTGGTGTAAGTGTGTGTCTGTGTTACTGGGCATCAGTGTCTGTCTTTGTTACTTGGTGTAAGTGTGTGTCTGTGTTACTGGGTATCAGTGTATGTCTTTGTTACTTTGTGTCAGTGTATGTCTGTGTCACTTGGTGTAAGTGTGTGTCTGTGTTACTGGGTGTCAGTGTGTTTGTTTGTGTTACTGGGTGTCAGTGTGTGTCTGTGTTACTGGGTATCAGTGTCTGTCTTTGTTACTTGGTATCAGTGTCTGTCTTTGTTACTGTGTACCAGTGTTTCTCTGTGTTACTTGGTGTCAGTGTGTGTCTGTGTTACTGGGTATCAGTGTATGTCTTTGCGACTTGGTATCAGTGTATGTCTTTGGGACTTGGTGTCAGTGTATGTCATTGTTACTTGGTGTAAGTGTATGTCTTTGTTACTTGGTATCAGTGTATGGCTTTGTGACTTGGTGTCAGTGTATGGCTTTGTTACTGGGTGTCAGTGTGTGTCTGTGTTACTTGGCATCAGTGTATGTCTTTGTTACTGTGTACCAGTGTTTCACTGTGTTACTTGGTGTAAGTGTATGTCTTTGTTACTTGGTGTCAGTGTATGTCTTTGTTACTTGGTGTAAGTGTGTGTCTTTGTTACTGGGTATCAGTGTATGTCTGTGTTACTGGCGGTCAGTGTGTGTCTGTGTTACTGGGGGTAAGCGTGTGTTTCTAACTGGGTGTCAGAGTGTGTGTTACTGGGTATAAGTGTGTGTCTGTGTTGCTGGGTATCATTGTATGTCTTTGTTACTTGGTGTAAGTGTATGTCTTTGTTACTGGGTGACAGTGTATGTCCTGGTTACTTGGTGTAAGTGTGTGTCTGTGTTACTGGGTATCAGTGCATGTCTTTGTTGCTTGGTGTCAGTGTATGTCTTTGTTACTTGGTGTAAGTGTATGTCTTTGTTAATTGGTGTAAGTGTGTGTCTTTTTTACTTGGTGTCAGTGTTTGTCTTTCTTACTTGGTGTCAGTGTATGTCTTTGTTACAGGGTGTCAGTGTATGTCTTTGTGACTTGGTGTCAGTGTATGTCTTTGTTACTTGGTGTCAGTGGCTGTCTTCGTTACCTGGTGTCAGTGTGTGTCTGTGTTACTGGGTGTCAGTGTATGTCTTTGATACTTGGTGTCAGTGTGTGTCTTTGTTACTTGGTGTCAGTGTATGTCAAAATACTTGGTGTAAGTGTATGTCTTTATTACTTGGTGTAATTGTCTGCCTTTGTTACTTGGTGTCTGTGTATGTCTGCGTTACTTGGTGTAAGTGTGTGTCTTTGTTTCTTGGTGTAAGTGTATGTCTTTGTTACTTGGTGTCAGTGTATGTCTTTGTTACTTGGTGTAAGTGTGTGTCTGTGTTACTGGGTATCAGTGTATGTCTTTGTTACATGGTGTCAGTGTATGTCAGTGTTACTTGGTGTAAGTGTGAGTCTTTGTTACTGGGTATCAGTGTATGTCTTTGTGAATTGGTGTCAGTGTATGTCTTTGTTACTTGGTGGATTTGTGTGTCTGTGTTACTGGGTATCAGTGTATGTCTTTGTTACTTGGTGTCAGTGTATGTCTGTGTTACTTGATGTCAGTGTGTGTCTGTGTTACTGGGTATCAGTGTATGACCTTGTTACTTGGTGTCAGTGTATGTCAAAATACTTGGTGTAAGTGTATGCCTTTGTTACTGGTGTCAGTGTATGTCTTTGTTACTTGGTGTCAGTGTGTTTCTGTGTGTCAGTGTGTGTTTGTTTGTGTTACTGGGTGTCAGTATTTAGTTTTTTGATACAGCACTGAAACAGGCCCTTCGGCCAATGGAGTCTGTGCCGACCATCAACCACCCATTTGTCCCAATCCTACACGAATCCCGTATTCTTATCACATCCCCACCTGTCCCGCAATATTTCGCTACCACCTACCTACACTAGGGTCAATTTATAATGGCCAAATAACCTATCAACCTGCAAGTTTTTGGCATGTGGGAAGAAACTGGAGCACCCGGAGGAAACTCACGCAGACACAGGGAGAACTTGCAAACTCCGCACAGGCAGTACCCAGAATCGAACCCGGGTCACTGGAGCTGTGAGGCTGCTAACCACTGTGCCAATGTGCCGCCCGGTGTGTGTCTGTGCTACTGGGTATCAGTGTATGTCTTTGTTACTTGGTGTCAGTGTCTGTCTGTGTCACTTGGTGTAAGTGTGTGTCTGTGTTACTTGGTATCAGTGTCTGTCTTTGTTACTTGGTGCAAGTGTGTGTCTGTGTTACTGGGTAACAGTGTATGTCTTTGTTACCTGGTGTCAGTGTATGTCTGTGTTACTTGGTGTAATTGTATGTCTTTGTTACTTGGTGTCAGTGTATATCTTTGTGACGTGGTGTCATTGTCTGTCTTTGTTACTGGGTGTCAGTGTCTGTCTTCGTTACTTGGTGTCAGTGTTTGTCTTTGTGACTTGGTGTAATTGTCTGTCTTTGTTAATTGGTGTAAGTGTGTGTCTTTGTGACTTGGTGTCAGTGTATGTCTTTGTTACTTGGTGTCAGTGTATGTCTTTGTTACTTGGTGTCAGTTGATGTCTTTGTTACTTGGTGTCAGTTGATCTCTTTGTTACTTGGTGTCAGTGTATGTCAAAATACTTGGTGTAAGTGTATGTCTTTGTTACTTGGTGTAATTGTCTGTCTTTGTTACCTGGTGTCAGTGTATGTCTGTGTTACATGGTGTAAGTGTGTGTCTGTGTTACTGGGTATCAGTGAATGTCTTTGTTACTTGGTGTAAGTGTGTGTCTGTGGTACTGGGTGTCAGTGTGTGTCTGTGTTACTGGGTAACAGTATCTGTCTTTGTTACTTGGTGTAAGTGTATGTCTGTGTCACTGGGTATCAGTGTATGTCTTTGTTACTTGGTGTCAGTGTATGTCTGTGTTACTTGGTGTAAGTTTGTGTCTGTGTTACTGGGTATCAGTGTATGTCTTTGTGACTTGGTGTCAGTGTATGTCTTTGTTACTGGGTGTCAGTGTGTGTCTTTGTGACTTGGTGTCAGTGTATGTCTTTGTTACTTGGTATAAGTGTGTGTCTGTGTTACTGGGTATCAGTGTATGTCTTTGTTACTTGGTGTCAGTGTATGTCAAAATACTTGGTGTAAGTGTATGTCAAAATACTTGGTGTAAGTGTATGTCTTTGTTACTTGGTGTAATTGTCTGTCTTTGTTACTTGGTCTCAGTGTATGTCTGTGTTACTTGGTGTACCTGTGTGTCTTTGTTACTTGGTGTAAGTGTATGCCTTTGTTACTTGGTGTCAGTGTATGTCTTTGTTACTTGGTGTCAGTGTGTGTCTGTGTTACTGGGTATCAGTGTATGTCTTTGTGACTTGGTGTCAATGTATGTCTTTGTTACTTGGTGTCAGTGTATGTCTTTGTTACTGGGTGTCAGTGTGTGTCTGTGTTACTTGGTGTCGGTGTATGTCTTTGTTACTGTGTATCAGTGGTTCTCTGTGTTACTTGGTGTAAGTATGTGCCTGTGTTACTGGGTATCAGTGTATGTCTTTGTTACTTGGTGTCAGTGTATGTCTGTGTTACTTGGTGTAAGTGTGAGTCTTTGTTACTGGGTATCAGTGTATGTCTTTGTTACTTGGTGTAAGTGTGTGTCTGTGTTACTGGGTATCAGTGTATGTCTTTGTTACTTGCTGTCAGTGTATGTCTGTGTTACTTGTTGTAAGTGTATGTCTGTGTTACTTGTTGTAAGTGTATGTCTGTGTTACTTGGTGTAAGTGTGTGTCTTTGTTACTGGGTATCAGTGTATGTCTTTGTTACTTGGTGTAAGTGTGTGTCTGTGTTACTGGGTATCAGTGTATGTCTTTGTTACTTGGTGTAAGTTTGTGTCTGTGTTACTGGGTATCAGTGTATGTCTTTGTTACTTGGTGTCAGTGTATGTCTTTGTTACTTGGTGTCAGTGTATGTCTTTGTTACTTGGTGTCAGTTTATGTCAAAATAATTGGTGTAAATGTATGTCTTTGTTACTTGGTGTAATTGTCTGTCTTTGTTACTTGGTGTCAGTGTATGTCTGCCTTACTTGGTGTAAGTGTGAGTCTTTGTTACTTGGTGTCAGTGTATGTCTTTGTTACTGGGTGTCAGTTTATGTCTTTGTTACTGGGTGTCAGTTTATGTCTTTGTTACTTGGTGTCAGTGCATGTCTTTGTTCCTTGGTGTCAGTGTATGTCTGTGTTACCTGCTGTAAGTGTGTGTCTTTGTTACTTGGTGTAAGTGTGTGTCTGTGTTACTGGGTATCAGTGTATGTCTTTGTTACTTGGTGTAAGTGTGTGTCTGTTTTACAGGGTGTCAGTGTATGTCTTTGTTACTTGGTGTCAGTGTATGTCTGTGTTGCTTGGTGTAAGTGTGTGTTCTTTGTTACTTGGTGTAAGTGTATGTCTTTGTTACTTGGTGTCAGTGCATGTCTTTGTTACATGGTGTAAGTGTGTGTCTGTGTCACTTGGTATCAGTGTATGTCTTTGTTACTAGGTGTAAGTGTGTGTCTGTGTTACTGGGTAACAGTGTATGTCTTTGTTACATGTTGTCAGTGTATGTCTGTGTTATTTGGTGTAAGTGTGTTTCGTTGTTACTTGGTGTAATTGTATGTCTTTGTTACTTGGTGTCAGTGTATGTCTGTGTTACTTGGTCTAAGTGTATGACTTTGTTACTTGGTGTAAGTGTGTGCATTTGTTACTGGGTGTAAGTGTGTGTCTGTGTTACTGGGTGTCACTGTATGGCTTTGTTACCTGGTGTCAGTGTATGTCTTTGTTACATGGTGTAAGTGTGTGTCTGTGTCACTTGGTATCAGTGTATGTCTTTGTTACTAGGTGTAAGTGTGTGTCTGTGTTCCTGGGTAACAGTGTATGTCTTTGTTACATGTTGTCAGTGTATGTCTGTGTTATTTGGTGTAAGTGTGTTTCTTTGTTACTTGGTGTAATTGTATGTCTTTGTTACTTGGTGTCAGTGTATGTCTGTGTTACTTGGTGTAAGTGTATGACTTTGTTACTTGGTGTCAGTGTATGTCTTTGTTACTTGGTGTAAGTGTGTGCCTTTGTTACTGGGTGTAAGTGTGTGTCTGTGTTCCTGGGTGTCAGTGTATGTCTTTGTTACCTGGTGTCAGTGTATGTCTTTGTTACTTGGTGTAAGTGTGTGCCTTTGTTACTGGGTGTAAGTGTGTGTCTGTGTTACTGGGTGTCAGTGTATGTCTTTGTGACTTGGTGTCAGTGTATGTCTTTGTTACTGGGTGTCAGTTTATGTCTTTGTTACTGGGTGTCAGTTTATGTCTTTGTTACTTGGTGTCAGTGCATGTCTTTGTTCCTTGGTGTCAGTGTATGTCTGTGTTACTTGCTGTAAGTGTTTGTCTTTGTTACTTGGTGTAAGTGTGTGTCTGTGTTACTTGGTGTCAGTGTATGTCTTTGTTACTTGGTGTCAGTGTATGTCTTTGTTACCTGGTGTCAGTGTATGTCTTTGTTACTTGGTGTCAGTGTATGTCTGTGTTACTTGTTCTAAGTGTGTGTCTTTGTTACTTGGTGTAAGTGTATGCCTTTGTTTCTTGGTGTCAGTGTATGTCTTTGTTACTTGGTGTAAGTGTGTGCCTTTGTTACTGGGTGTAAGTGTGTGTCTGTGTTACTGGGTGTCAGTGTATGTCTTTGTTACATGGTGTAAATGTGTGTCTGTGTCACATGGTATCATTGTATGTCTTTGTTACTTGGTGTAAGTGTGTGTCAGTGTTACTGGGTAACAGTGTATGTCTTTGTTACATGGTGTCAGTGTATGTCTGTGATACTTGGTGTCAGTGTATGTCTTTGTTACTGTGTATCAGTTGTTCTCTGTGCTACTGTGTGTCAGTGTGTGTTTGTTTGTGTCACTGGCTGTCAGTGTGTGTCTGTGACACTAGGTGTCAGTATTTAGTTTAGTTCAGAGATACAGCACGAAAACAGGCCCTTCGGCCCACCGAGTCTGTGCCGACCATCAACCACCCATTTATGCTAAGCCTACACTAATTCCGTATTCCGATCACATCCCCACCTGTCCCTATATATTTCCCTATCACCTACCTGTGCTAGAGGCAATTTATGATTGCCAATTAACCTATCAACCTTCAAGTCATTGGCATGTGTAAAGAAACCGGTGCACACGGAGGAAACTCACGCAGACACAGGGAGAACTTGCAAACTCCGCACAGGCAGTACCCAGAATCGAACCCGGGTCCCTGGAGCTGTGAGGCTGTGGTGCTAACCACTGCGCCAATGTGCCCCCCAACCCACACCCCCCCTCCCCCCCCCCCCGCCCCCCGCAGTGTGTGCATGTGTTACTGGGTATCAGTGTACGTCTTTGTTACATGGTGTCAGTGTATGTCTGTGTTACTTGGTGTAAGTGTGTGTCTGTGTTACTGGGTATCAGTGTATGTCTTTGTTACTTGCTGTAAGTGTGTGTCTGTGTTACTGGGTATCAGTGTATGTATTTGTTACTTGGTGTCAGTGTATATCTGTGTTACTTGGTGTAAGTGTGTGTCTGTGTCACTGGGTATCAGTGTATGTCTTTGTTACTTGGTGTAAGTTTTTGTTTGTGTTACTGGGTATCAGTGTATGTCTTTGTTACTTGGTGTCAGTGTATGTCAAAATACTTGGTGTAAGTGTGTGTCTTTGTTACTTGGTGTAAGTGTATGCCTTTGTTACTTGGTGTCAGTGTGTGTCTGTGTTACTGGGTATCAGTGTATGCCTTTGTGACTTGGTATCAATGTATGTCTTTGTTAATTGGTGTAATTTTCTGTCTTTGTTACATGATGTAAGTGTGTGTCTGTGTCACTTGGTATCAGTGTATGTCTTTGTTACTTGGTGTAAGTGTGTGTCTGTGTTACTGGGTAACAGTGTATGTCTTTGTTACTTGGTGTCAGTGTATGTCTGTGTTACTTGGTGGAAGTGTATGTCTTAGTTACTTGGTGTCAGTGTATGTCTTTGTGACTTGGTGTCAGTGTATGTCTTTGTGACATGGTGTCAGTGTATGTCTTTGTGACTTGGTGTCAGTGTATGTCTTTGTTACTGGGTGTCAGTGTATGTCTTTGTGACTTGGTGTCAGTGTATGTCTTTCTTACTGGGTGTCAGTTTATGTCTTTGTTACTTGGTGTCAGTGCATGTCTTTGTTCCTTGGTGTCAGTGTATGTCTGTGTTACTTGGTGTCAGTGTATGTCTTTGTTCCTTGGTGTAAGTGTGTGTCTGTGTTACTGGGTGTAAGTGTGTGTCTGTTTTACAGGGTGTCAGTGTATGTCTTTGTTACTTGGTGTCAGTGTATGTCTGTGTTGCTTGGTGTAAGTGTCTGTTCTTTGTTACTTGGTGTAAGTGTATGTCTTTGTTACTTGGTGTCAGTGCTTGTCTTTGTTACATGGTGTAAGTGTGTGTCTGTGTCACTTGGTATCAGTGTATGTCTTTGTTACATGTTGTCAGTGTATGTCTGTGTTATTTGGTGTATGTGTGTTTCTTTGTTACTTGGTGTAATTGTATGTCTTTGTTACTTGGTGTCAGTGTATGTCTGTGTTACTTGGTGTAAGTGTATGTCTGTTTTACTGGGTGTCAGTTGATGTCTGTGTTGCTTGTTGTAAGTGTGTGTTCTTTGTTACTTGGTGTAAGTGTATGTCTTTGTTCCTTGGTGTCAGTGCATGTCTGTGTTACTTGGTGTAAGTGTATGTCTTTGTTACTTGGTGTCAGTGTTTGTCTTTGTTCCTTTGTGGAAGTGTGTGCTGGGTTACTGGGTATCAGTGTATGTCTTTGTGACTTGCTGTCATTGTATGTCTTTGTTACTGGGTGTCAGTGTGTTTCTGTGTTACTTGGTGTCAGTGTATGTCTTTGTTACTGTGTATCAGTGGTTCTCTGTGTTACTCGGTGTCAGTGTGTGTTTGTTTGTGTTACTGGGTGTCAGTGTGTGTCTGTGACACTCGGTGTCAGTATTCAGTTTAGTTTAAAGAGACAGCACTTAAACAGGCCCTTCTGCCCACCGAGTCTGTGCCGACCATCAACCACCCATTTATACTAATCATACACTAATCCCGTATTCCTATCACTTCCCCACCTGCCCCTATATATTTCCCTACCACCTACCTATACTAGGGTCAATTTATAATGGCGAATTAACCGATCAACCTGCAAGTCTTTGGCATCTGGGATGAAACCGGAGCACCCGGAGAAAACTCACGCAGACAAAGGAAAAACTTGCAAACTCCGCACAGGCAGTCCCCAGAATCGAGCCCGGGTCCCTGGAGCTGTGAGGCTGCTAACCACTGTGCCAATGTGCTGCCCAGTGTGTGTCTGTGCGACTGGGTATCAGTGTATGTCTTTGTTTCTTGGTGTCATTGTATGTCTGAGTTACTTGGTGTCAGTGCATGTCTGTGTTACTTGGTGTCAGTGTATGTCTGTGTTACATGCTGTCAGTGTGTGTCTTTGTTAGTTGGTGTCATTGTCTGTCTTTGTTACTGTGTGTAAGTGTGTGTCTTTGTTACTGGGCATCAGTGTATGTCTTTGTGACTTGGTATCAGTGTATGTCTGTGTTACTTGGTGTAAGTGTGTGTCTTTGTTACTTGGTGTCATTCTCTGTCTTTGTTACTGTGTGTCAGTGTCTGTCTTTGTTACTGTGTGTCAGTGTCTGTCTCTGTGACTTGATGTCAGTGTATGTCTTTGTTACGTGGTGTAAGTGTGTGTCTGTGTCATTTGGTGTAATTGTATGTCTTTGTTACTTGGTGTCAGTGTATGTCTTTGTGACTTGGTGTCAGTGTATGTCTTTGTTACTGGGTATCAGTGTATGTCTTTGTTACTTGGTGTCAGTGTATGTCTGTGCTACATGGTGTAAGAGTGTGTCTTTGTTACTTGGTGTAAATGTGTGTCTGTGTTACTTGGTATCTGTGTATGTCTTTGTTACTTGGTGTAAGTGTATGTCTGTGTTACTTGGTGTAAATGTGTGTCTGTGTTACTTGGTATCTGTGTATGTCTTTGTTACTTGGTGTAAGTGTGTGCCTGTGTTACTTGGTGTAAGTGTGTGTCTTTGTTACCTTGTGTAATTGTATGTCGTTGTTACTTGGTGTCAGTGCATGTCTTTGTTACTTGGTGTAAGTGAGTGTCTGTGTTACTTGGTGTCAGTGTATGCCTTTGTTACTTGGTGTCAGTGTATGTCTTTGTTACTTGGTGACAGTGTGTGTCTGTGTGTCAGTGTATGTCTTTGTTGCTGTGTATCCGTGTTTCTCTATGTTACTGGGTGTGAGTGTGTGTTTGTTTGTGTTACTGGGTGTCAGTATTTAGTTTAGTGATTCAGCACTGAAACAGGCCCTTCGGCCAACCGAGTCTGTGCCGAACATCAACCACTCATTTATACTAATCCTACACTAATCCCGTATTCCTATCACATCCCCACCTGTTCCTATGTATTTCCCAACCACCGACCTATACTAGTGTCAATTTATAATGGCCAATTAACCTATCAGCCTGCAAGTCTTTGGCATGTGGGTAGAAACCGGAGCACCCGGAGGAAACTCACGTTGACACAGGGAGAACTTGCAAACTCCGCACAGGCAGGACCGAGAATCGAGCCCGGGTCCCTGGAGCTGTGAGGCTGCTAACCACTGTGCCAATGTGCCGCCCAGTGTGTGTCTGTGCTACTGGGTATCAGTATATGTCTTTGTTACTTGGTGTCAGTGTGTGTCTGTGTTACTTGGTGCAAGTGTATGTCTTTGTTACTTGGTGTCAGTGTATGTCTTTGTTACTTGGTGTCAGTGTATGTCTGTGTTACATGCTGTCAGTGTGTGTCTTTGTTAGTTGGTGTAAGCGTATGCCTTTGTTACTTGGTGTCAGTGTATGTCTTTGTGACTTGGTATCAGTGTATGTCTGTGTTACTTGGTGTAAGTGTGTGTCTTTGTTACTTGGTGTCATTGTCTGTCTTTGTTACTGTGTGTCAGTGTCTGTCTCTGTGACTTGATGTCAGTGTATGTCTTTGTTACTTGGTGTAAGTGTGTGTCTGTGTTACTGGGTATCAGTGCATGTATTTGCTACATGGTGACAGTGTATGTCAATGTTACTTGGTGTAAGTGTGTGTCTTTGTCATTTGGTGTAATTGTATGTCTTTGTTACTTGGTGTCAGTGCATGTCTGTGTTACATGGTGTAAGTGTATGTCTTTGTTACTTGGTGTCAGTGCATGTCTTTGTGACGTGGTGTCATTGTCTGTCTTTGTTACTGGTTGTCAGTGTCTGTCTTTGTTACTGGTTGTCAGTGTCTGTCTTCTTGACTTGGTGTCAGTGTTTGTCTTTGTTACTGGGTGTCAGTGTCTGTCTTTGTGACTTGGTGTCAGTGTATGTCTTTGTTACTTGGTGTCAGTGTATATCTTTGTTACTTGGTGTAAGTGTGTGTCTGTGTTACTGGGTATCAGTGCATGTCTTTGCTACATGGTGACAGTGCATGTCTGTGTTACTTGGTGTAAGTGTGTGTCTTTGTTACTTGGTGTAATTGTATGTCTTTGTTACTTGGTGTCAGTGTATGTCTGTTATTTGTTGTAAGTGTATGTCTTTGTTAGTGGGTGTCAGTGTATGTCTTTATTACTTGGTGTAAGTGTGAGTCTGTATTACTTGGTGTAAATGTGTGTCTGTGTTACTTTGTATCAGTGTATGTCTTTGTTACTTGGTGTAAGTATGTGTGTGTGTTACTGGGTAACAGTGTATGTCTTTGTTACTTGGTGTCAGTGTATGTCTGTGTTACTTGGTGTAAGTGTGTGTCTTTGTTACTTGGTGTAATTGCATGTCTTTGCTACTTGGTGTCAGTTTATGTCTTTGCTACTTGGTGTAAGTGAGTGTTTGTGTTACTTGGTGTAAGTGTGTGTCTGTGTTACTGGGTAACAGTGTATGTTTTTGTTACTTGGTGTCAGTGTATGGCTGTATTTTTTGGTGTAAGTTTGTGTCTTTGTTACTTGGTGTAATTGTATGTCTGTGTTACTTGGTGAAAGTTTATGTCTTTGTTACTTGGTGTCAGTGTATGTCTTTGTTACTGGGTGTCAGTATATGTCTTTGTGACTTGGTGTCAGTGTATGTCTTTGTTACTTGGTGTAAGTGTGTGTCTGTGTTACTGTGTGTCAGTAGATGTCTTTGTTACTTGGTGTCAGTGTTTGTCTTTGTTACTTTGTGGAAGTGTGTGTCTGTGTTACTGGGTATCAGTGTATGTCTTTGTGACCTGATGTCAGTGTATGTCTTTGTTACTGGGTGTCAGTGTTTCTCTCTGTTACTGGGTGTCAGTGTGTATTTGTTTGTGTTGCTGGGTGTCAGTGTGTGTCTGTGTTACTTGGTGCAAGTGTATGGCTCTGTTTCTTGGTGTCAGTGGCTGTCTTTGTTACTGGGTGTCAGTGTATGTCTTTGTTACTTGGTGTCATTGTATGTCTTTGTTACATGGTGTCAGTGTATATCTGTGTTACTGGGTATCAGTGCATGTCTTTATTAAATGGTGTCAGTGTATGTCTGTGTTACTTGGTGTAAGTGTGTGTCTGTGTTACTGGGTATCAGTGTATGTCTGTGTTACTGGGTATCAGTGTATGTCTTTTTACTTGGTGTCAGTGTATGTCTTTTTACTTGGTGTCAGTGTATGTCTTTGTTACTTGGTGTCAGTGTATGTCTGTGACATGCTGTCAGTGTGTATCTTTGTTAGTTGGTGTAAGTGTATGCCTTTGTTACTTGGTGTCAGTGTATGTCTGTGTTACTTGGTGTAAGTGTGTGTCTTTGTTACTGGGCATCAGTGTATGTCTTTGTGACTTGGTATCAGTGTATGTCTGTGTTACTTGGTGTAAGTGTGTGTCTGTGTTACTTGGTGTCATTGTCTGTCTTTGGTCCTGTGTGTCAGTGTCTGTCTCTGTGACTTGATGTCAGTGTATGTTTTTGTTACTTGGTGTAAGTGTGTGTCTGTGTTACTGGGAATCAGTGCATGTATTTGCTACATGGTGACAGTGTATGTCAATGTTAATTGGTGTAAGTGTGTGTCTTTGTCATTTGGTGTCAGTGTATGTCTTTGTTACTTGGTGTAAGTGTGTGTCTTTGTTACTTGGTGTAAATGTGTGTCTGTGTTACTTGGTATCAGTGTATGTCTTTGTTACTTGGTGACAGTGTGTGTCTGTGTGTCAGTGTATGTCTTTGTTACTGTGTATCAGTGTTTCTCTATGTTCCTGGGTGTCAGTATTTAGTTTAGTGATTCAGCACTGAAACAGGCCCTTCGGCCAACCGAGTCTGTGCCGACCATCAACCACTCATTTATACTAATCCTACACTAATCCCGTATTCCTATCACATCCCCACCTGTCCCTATATATTTCCCGACCACCTACCTATACTAGTGTCAATTTATAATGGCCAATTAACCTATCAGCCTGCAAGTCTTTGGCATGTGGTTAGAAACCGGAGCACCCGGAGGAAACTCACGTTGACACAGGGAGAACTTGCAAATTCCGCACAGGCAGTACCCAGAATCGAGCCCGGGTCCCTGGAGCTGTGAGGCTGCTAACCACTGTGCCAATGTGCCGCCCAGTGTGTGTCTGTGCTACTGGGTATCAGTATATGTCTTTGTTACTTGGTGTCAGTGCGTGTCTTTGTGACGTGGTGTCATTGTCTGTCTTTGTTACTTGGTGTCAGTGTTTGTCTTTGTTACTGGGTGTCAGTGTCCGTCTTTGTGACTTGGTGTCAGTGTCTGTCTTTGTGACTTGGTGTCAGTGTCTGTCTTTGTGACTTGGTGTCAGTGTATGTCTTTGTTACTTGGTGTCAGTGTATGTCTTTGTTACTTGGTGTCAGTGTATGTCTTTGTTACTTGGTGTAAGTGTGTGTCTGTGTTACTGGGTATCAGTGCATGTCTTTGCGACATGGTGACAGTGCATGTCTGTGTTACTTGGTGTAAGTGTGTGTCTTTGTTACTTGGTGTCAGTGCGTGTCTTTGTGACGTGGTGTCATTGTCTGTCTTTGTTACTTGGTGTCAGTGTTTGTCTTTGTTACTGGGTGTCAGTGTCCGTCTTTGTGACTTGGTGTCAGTGTCTGTCTTTGTGACTTGGTGTCAGTGTCTGTCTTTGTGACTTGGTGTCAGTGTATGTCTGTGTCACTTGGTATCAGTGTATGTCTTTGTTACTTGGTGTAAGTGTGTGTCTGTGTTACTGGGTAACAGTGTATGTCTTTGTTACTTGGTGTCAGTTTATGGCTGTGTTTTTTGGTGTAAGTTTGTGTCTTTGTTACTTGGTGTAATTGTATCTCTTATTTACTTGGCGTCAGTGTATGTCTGTGTTACTTGGTGAAAGTTTGTGTCTTTGTTACTTGGTGTCAGTGTATGTCTTTGTTACTTGGTGTAAGTGTGTGCCTGTGTTACTGGGTTTCAGTGTATGTCTTTGTTACTTGGTGTCAGTGTATGTCTTTGTTTCTTTGTGGAAGTGTGTGTCTGCGTTACTGGGTATCAGTGTATGTCTTTGTGACTTGGTATCAGTGCATGTCTTTGTGACTTGGTGTCAGTGTATGTCTGTGTTACTTGGTATCAGTATATGGCTTTGTGACTTGGTGTCACTGTATCTCTTTGTTACTTGGTGTCAGTGTGTGTCTGTGTTACTGGGTATCAGTGTATGTCTTTGTGACTTGGTATCAGTGCATGTCTTTGTGACTTGGTGTCAGTGTATGTCTGTGTTACTTGGTATCAGTATATGGCTTTGTGACTTGGTGTCAGTGTATGTCTTTGTTACTGGGTATCAGTGTATGTCTTGGTGACTTGGTGTCAGTGTATGTCTGTGTTACTTGGTGTTAGTGTGTCTCTTTGTTACTTGGTGTAAGTGTATGTCTTTGTTACTTGGTATCAGTGTGTGGCTTTGTGACTTGGTGTCAGTGTATGTCTTTGTTTCTTGGTGTCAGTGAATGTCTTTGTTACTTGGTGTAAGTGTATGTCTTTGTTACTTCGTGTAAGTGTATGTCTTTGTTACTTGGTGTCAGTGTTTGTCTTTGTTACTTGGTGTCAGTGGCTGTCTTCGTTACTTGGTGTCAGTGTGTTTGTTTGTGTTACTGGGTGTCAGTGTATGTCTTTGTTACTTGGTGTAAGTGTGTGTCTTTGTTACTTGGTGTAAGTGTATGTCTTTGTTACTTGGTATCAGTGCATGTCTGTGTTACTTGGTGTAAGTGTATGTCTTTGTTACTTGGTGTCAGTGTATGTCTTTGTTACTTGGTGTAAGTGTGTGTCTTTGTTACTGGGTATCATTGTATGTCTTTGTTACTTGGTGTCAGTGTATGTGTTTGTGACTTTGTGTCAGTGTATGTCTTTGTTACTTGGTTTCATTGTATGTGTTTGTGACTTGGTGTCAGTGTATGTCTTTGTTACATGGTGTAAGTGTGTGTCTGTGTTACTGGGTGTCAGTGCATGTCTTTTGTTACTTGGTGTAAGTGTATGTCTTTGTTACTTCGTGTAATTGTGTGTATTTTTTACTTGGTGTCAGCGTTTGTCTTTGTTACTTGGTGTCAGT
This sequence comes from Heterodontus francisci, assembly GCF_036365525.1. Classification (NCBI taxonomy): domain Eukaryota; kingdom Metazoa; phylum Chordata; class Chondrichthyes; order Heterodontiformes; family Heterodontidae; genus Heterodontus; species Heterodontus francisci. The sequence goes on from NW_027141175.1 coordinate 4,782,796, forward strand.
GTATGTCTTTGTTACAGGGTGTCAGTGTATGTCTTTGTGACTTGGTGTCAGTGTATGTCTTTGTGACTTGGTGTCAGTGTATGTCTTTGTTACTTGGTGTCAGTGGCTGTCTTCGTTACTTGGTGTCCGTGTGTGTCTGTGTTACTGGGTGTCAGTGTATGTCTGTGTTGCTGGGTGTCAGTGTGTCTGTTTGTGTTACTTGGTGTTAGTGTGTCTCTTTGTTACTTGGTGTAAGTGCATGGCTTTGTGACTTGGTGTCAGTGTATGGCTTTGTTACTGGGTGTCAGTGTGTGTCTGTGTTACTTGGTATCAGTGTATGTCTTTGTTACTGTGTACCAGTGTTTCACTGTGTTACTTGGTGCCAGTGTGTGTCTGTGTTACCTGGTATCAGTGTATGACTTTGTTACTTGGTATCAGTGTATGTCTTTGTTACTTGGTATCAGTGTATGTCTTTGTGACTTGGTGTCAGTGTATGTCTTTGTGACTTGGTGTCAGTGTATGTCTGTGTTACTTGGTGTAAGAGTGTGTCTTTTTTACTTGGTGTAAGTGTATGACATTGTTACTTGGTGTCAGTGTATGTCTGTGTTACGTGGTGTAAGTGTATGTCTTTGTTACTTGGTGTCAGTGTATGTCTTTGTTACTTGGTGTCAGTGTATGTCTTTGTTACTTGGTGTAAGTGTGTGTCTGTGTTACTGGGTATCAGTGTATGTCTGTGTTACTGGGGGTCAGTGTGTGTCTGTGTTACTGGGGGTAAGCGTGTGTTTCTAACTGGGTGTCAGAGTGTGTGTTACTGGGTATAAGTGTGTGTCTGTGTTGCTGGGTATCATTGTATGTCTTTGTTACTTGGTGTAAGTGTATGTCTTTGTTACTTGGTGTCAGTGTATGTGTTTGTGACTTTGTGTCAGTGTATGTCTGTGTTACTGGGTGACAGTGTATGTCCTGGTTACTTGGTGTAAGTGTTTGTCTGTGTTACTGGGTATCAGTGCATGTCTTTGTTGCTTGGTGTAAGTGTATGTCTTTGTTTCTTGGTGTAAGTGTATGTCTTTGTTAATTGGTGTAAGTGTGTGTCTTTTTTACTTGGTGTCAGTGTTTGTCTTTCTTACTTGGTGTCAGTGTGTGTCTGTGTTACTGGGTGTCAGTGTGTTTGTTTGTGTTACTGGGTGTCAGTGTGTGTCTGTGTTACTTGGTGTAAGTGTGTGACTTTGTTCCTGGGTGTCAGTGTATGTGTTTGTTACTTGGTGTAAGTGTGTGTCTGTGTTACTGGGTATCAGTGTCTGTCTTTGTTACTTGGTGTAAGTGTGTGTCTGTGTTACTGGGTATCAGTGTCTGTCTTTGTTACTTGGTGTAAGTGTGTGTCTGTGTTACTGGGTATCAGTGTATGTCTTTGTTACTTTGTGTCAGTGTATGTCTGTGTTACTTGGTGTAAGTGTGTGTCTGTGTTACTGGCTATCAGTGTATCTCTATGTGACTTAATGTCAGTGTATGTCATTGTTACTGCATGTCAATGTGTGTCTTTGTGACTTGGTGTCAGTGTATGTCTTTGTTACTTGGTGTAAGTGTGTGTCTGTGTTATTGGGTATCTGTGTATGTCTTTGTTACTTGGTATCAGTGTATGTCTTTGTTCCTCGGTGTCAGTGCGTGTCTTTGTGACTTGCTGTCAGTGTATGTCTTTGTTACTTGGTGTAAGTGTGTGTCTGTGTTACTGGGTATCAGTGTATGTCTTTGTTACTTGGTGTCAGTGTATGTGAAAATACTAGGTGTAAGTGTATGTCTCTGTTACTTGGTGTAATTGTTTGTCTTTGTTACTTGGTGTCAGTGTATGTCTGTGTTACTTGGTGTTAGTGTGTGTCTTTGTTACGTGGTGTAAGTGTATGTCTTTGTTACTTGGTATCAGTGTATGTCTTTGTGACTTGGTGTCAGTGTATGTCTTTGTTACTGGGTGTCAGTGTGTGTCTGTGTTACTTGGTATCAGTGTATGTCTTTGTTACTGTGTACCAGTGTTTCACTGTGTTACTTGGTGTCAGTGTGTGTCTGTGTTACCTGGTATCAGTGTATGTCTTTGTTACTTGGTATCAGTGTCTGGCTTTGTGACTTGGTGTCAGTGTATGGCTTTGTTACTGGGTGTCAGTGTGTGTCTGTGTTACTTGGTATCAGTGTATGTCTTTGTTACTGTTTACCAGTGTTTCACTGTGTTACTTGGTGCCAGTGTGTGTCTGTGTTACCTGGTATCAGTGTATGTCTTTGTTACTTGGTATCAGTGTATGTCTTTGTGACTTGGTGTCAGTGTATGTCTTTGTTACTGGGTGTCAGTGTATGTCTGTGTTACTTGGTGTCAGTGTATGTCTGTGTTACTTGGTGTAAGAGTGTGTCTTTGTTACTTGGTGTCAGTGTATGTCTGTGTTACTTGGTGTAAGTGTATGTCTGTGTTACTTGGTGTCAGTGTATGTCTTTGTTACTTGGTGTCAGTGTATGTCTGTGTTACTGTGTATCAGTGTATGTCTGTGTTACTGGGTATCAGTGTATGTCTGTGTTACTGGGTGTCAGTGTGTGTCGGTGTCACTGGGTGTCAGTGTGTGTCTGTGTCACTGGGGGTAAGCGTGTGTTTCTAACTGGGTGTCAGAGTGTGTGTTACTGTGTATAAGTGTGTGTCTGTGTTGCTGGGTATCATTGTATGTCTTTGTTACTTGGTGTAAATGTATGTCTTTGTTACTTGGTGTCAGTGTATGTGTTTGTGACTTTGTGTCAGTGTATGTCTGTGTTACTGGGTGACAGTGTATGTCCTGGTTACTTGGTGTAAGTGTGTGTCTGTGTTACTGGGTATCAGTGCATGTCTTTGTTGCTTGGTGTAAGTGTGTCTTTCTTACTTGGTGTCAGTGTATGTCTTTGTTACTGGGTGTCAGTGTATGTCTTTGATACTTGGTGTCAGTGTGTGTCTGTGTTACTGGGTGTAAGTGTATGTCTGTGTTAATTGGTGTAAGTGTGTGTCTGTGTTCCTGGCTATCAGTGTATCTCTATGTGGCTTGGTGTCAGTGTATGTCTTTGTTACTGCATGTCAGTGTGTGTCTTTGTGAATTGGTGTCAGTGTATGTCTTTGTTACTTGGTGTAAGTGTGTGTCTGTGTTACTGGGTATCTGTGTATGTCTTTGTTACTTGGTGTCAGTGTATGTCTGTGTTACTTGGTGTATGTGTGTGTCTGTGTTACTGGCTATCAGTGTATGTCTTTGTGACTTGGTGTCAGTGTATGTCATTGTTACTGCATGTCAATGTGTGTCTTTGTGACTTGGTGTCAGTGTATGTCTTTGTTACTTGGTGTAAGTGTGTGTCTGTGTTATTGGGTATCTGTGTATGTCTTTGTTACTTGGTGTCAGTGTATGTCAAAATACTTGGTTTAAGTGTATGTCTTTATTACTTGGTGTAATTGTCTACCATTGTTACTTGGTGTAAGTGTATGTCTTTGTTACTTGGTGTCAGTGCATGTCTTTGTTACTTGTTGTAAGTGTGTGTCTGTGTTACTGGGTATCAGTGTATGTCTTTGTTACTTGGTGTCAGTGTATGTCAGTGTTACTTGGTCTAAGTGTGAGTCTTTGTTACTTGGTGTAAGTGTATGTCTGTGTTAATTGGTGTATGTGTGTGTCTGTGTTCCTGGCTATCAGTGTATCTCTATGTGGCTTGGTGTCAGTGTATGTCTTTGTTACTGCATGTCAGTGTGTGTCTTTGTGAATTGGTGTCAGTGTATGTCTGTGTTACTTGGTGTATGTGTGTGTCTGTGTTACTTGCTATCAGTGTATGTCTTTGTGACATGGTGTCAGTGTATGTCTTTGTTACTCGGTGTCAGTGTGTGTCTTTGTGACTTGCTGTCAGTGTATGTCTTTGTGACTTGGTGTTAGTGTGTCTCTTTGTTACTTGGTGTTAGTGAATGTCTTTGTTACTTGGTATCAGTGTATGGTTTTGTGACTTGGTGTCAGTGTATGTCTGTGTTACTTGGTGTTAGTGTGTCTGTTTGTTACTTGGTGTTAGTGAATGTCTTTGTTACTTGGTATCAGTGTATGGTTTTGTGACTTGGTGTCAGTGTATGTCTGTGTTACTTGGTGTTCGTGTGTCTCGTTGTTACTTGGTGTAAGTGTATGTCTTTGTTACTTGGTATCAGTGTGTGGCTTTGTGACTTGGTGTCAGTGTATGTCTTTGTTACTGGGTATCAGTGTATGTCTTTGTTAATGTGTACCAGTGTTTCACTGTGTTACCTGGTATCAGTGTATGTCTTTGTTACTTGGTATCAGTGTATGTCTTTGTGACTTGGTGTCAGTGTATGTCTTTGTTACTGGGTATCAGTGTATGTCTTTGTTACTTGGTGTCAGTGTATGTCTGTGCTACATGGTGTAAGAGTGTGTCTTTGTTACTTGGTGTAAGTGTATGTCTTTGTTACTTGGTGTAAGTGTTACTGGGTATCAGTGTATGTCTGTGTTACTGGGGGTCAGTGTGTGTCTGTGTTACTGGGTGTCAGTGTTTGTGTTTCTAACTGGGTTTCAGTGTTTGTGTTACTGGGCATAAGTGTGTGTCTGTGTTGCTGGGTATCATTGTCTGTTTTTGTTACTTCGTGTAAGTGTATGTCTTTGTTACTTGGTGTCAGTGTATGTGTTTGTGACTTGGTGTCAGTGTATGTCTTTGTTACTGGGTGTCAGTGTATGTCTTTGTTGCTTGGTGTCAGTGTATGTCTTTGTTACTTGGTGCAAGTGTATGTCTTTGTTCATTGGTGTAAGTGTGTGTCTTTTTTACTTGGTGTCAGTGTTTGTCTTTTTTACTTGGTGTCAGTCTATGTCTTTGTTACAGGGTGTCAGTGTATGTCTTTGTGACTTGGTGCCAGTGTATGTCTTTGTTACTTGTTGTCAGTGGCTGCCTTCGTTACTTGGTGTCAGTGTGTGTCTGTGTTACTGGGTGTCAGTGTGTTTGTTTGTGTTACTGGGTGTCAGTGTGTGTCTGTGTTACTTGGTGTAAGTGTGTGACTTTGTTAATGGGTGTCAGTGTATGTCTTTGTTACTTGGTGTAAGTGTGTGTCTGTGTTACTGGGTATCAGTGTATGTCTTTGTTACTTGGTGTCAGTGTATGTCTGTGTAACTTGGTGTAAGTGTTTGTCTGTGTTACTGGCTATCAGTGTATGTCTTTGTGACTTTGTGTCAGTGTATGTCTTTGTTACTCTGTGTCAGTGTGTGTCTTTGCGACTTGGTGTAAGTGTGTGTCTGTGTTACTGGGTATCAGTGCATGTCTTTGCTACATGGTGACAGTGCATGTCTGTGTTACTTGGTGTAAGTGTGTGTCTTTGTTACTTGGTGTAATTGCATGTCTTTGCTACTTGGTGTCAGTGTATGTCTGTGTTACTTGGTGTAAGTGAGTGTTTGTGTTACTTGGTGTAAGTGTGTGTCTGTGTCACTTGGTATCAGTGTATGTCTTTGTTACTTGGTGTAAGTGTGTGTCTGTGTTACTGGGTAACAGTGTATGTCTTTGTTACTTGGTGTCAGTTTATGGCTGTGTTTTCTGGTGTAAGTTTGTGTCTTTGTTACTTGGTGTAATTGTATCTCTTATTTACTTGGCGTCAGTGTATGTCTGTGTTACTTGGTGAAAGTTTGTGTCTTTGTTACTTGGTGTCAGTGTATGTCTTTGTTACTTGGTGTAAGTGTGTGCCTGTGTTACTGGGTATCAGTGTATGTGTTTGTTACTTGGTGTCAGTGTATGTCTTTGTGACTTGGTGTAAGTGTATGTCTTTGTTACTGTGTGTCAGTGTATGTCTGTGTTACGTGGTGTAATTGTGTGTCTTTGTTACTTGGTGTAAGTGTGTGTCTGTGTTACTGGGTTTCAGTGTATGTCTTTGTTACTTGGTGTCAGTGTATGTCTTTGTTTCTTTGTGGAAGTGTGTGTCTGTGTTACTGGGTATCAGTGTATGTCTTTGTTACATGCTGACAGTGTGTGTCTGTGTTACTTGGTATCAGTGTATGTCTTTGTGACTTGGTGTCACTGTATCTCTTTGTTACTTGGTGTCAGAGTGCGTCTGTGTTACTGGGTATCAGTGTATGTCTTTGTGACTTGGTATCAGTGCATGTCTTTGTGACTTGGTGTCAGTGTATGTCTGTGTTACTTGGTATCAGTATATGGCTTTGTGACTTGGTGTCAGTGTATGTCTTTGTTACTGGGTATCAGTGTATGTCTTTGTGACTTGGTGTCAGTGTATGTCTGTGTTACTTGGTGTTAGTGTGTCTCTTTGTTACTTGGTGTAAGTGTATGTCTTTGTTACTTGGTATCAGTGTGTGGCTTTGTGACTTGGTGTCAGTGTATGTCTTTGTTTCTTGGTGTCAGTGTATGTCTTTGTTACTTGGTGTAAGTGTATGTCTTTGTTACTTGGTGTATGTGTGTGTCTGTGTTACTGGTTGTCAGTGTATGTCTTTGTTTCTTGGTGTCAGTGTATGTCTTTGTTAGTTGGTGTAAGTGTATGTCTTTGTTAATTGGTGTTAGTGTGTCTCTTTGTTACTTGGTGTCAGTGTTTGTCTTTGTTACTTGGTGTCAGTGGCTGTCTTCGTTACTTGGTGTCAGTGTGTTTGTTTGTGTTACTGGGTGTCAGTGTATGTCTTTGTTACTTGGTGTAAGTGTGTGTCTTTGTTACTTGGTGTAAGTGTATGTCTTTGTTACTTGGTATCAGTGCATGTCTGTGTTACTTGGTGTAAGTGTATGTCTTTGTTACTTGGTGTCAGTGTATGTCTTTGTTACTTGGTGTAAGTGTGTGTCTGTGTTGCTGGGTATCATTGTATGTGTTTGTGACTTTGTGTCAGTGTATGTCTTTGTTACTGGGTGTCAGTGTATGTCTTTGTTACTTGGTGTAAGTGTGTGTCTTTTTTACTTGGTGTCAGTGTTTGTCTTTCTTACTTGGTGTCAGTGTATGTCTTTGTTACTTGGTTTCATTGTATGTGTTTGTGACTTGGTGTCAGTGTATGTCTTTGTTACATGGTGTAAGTGTGTGTCTGTGTTACTGGGTGTCAGTGCATGTCTTTTGTTACTTGGTGTAAGTGTATGTCTTTGTTACTTGGTGTAAGTGTATGTCTTTGTTACTTAGTGTAATTGTGTGTATTTTTTACTTGGTGTCAGTGTATGTCTTTGTTACAGGGTGTCAGTGTATGTCTTTGTGACTTGGTGTCAGTGTATGTCTTTGTGACTTGGTGTCAGTGTATGTCTTTGTTACTTGGTGACAGTGGCTGTCTTCGTTACTTGGTGTCAGTGGCTGTCTTCGTTACTGGGTGTCAGTGTATGTCTGTGTTGCTGGGTGTCAGTGTGTCTGTTTGTGTTACTTGGTGTTAGTGTGTCTCTTTGTTACTTGGTGTAAGTGCATGGCTTTGTGACTTGGTGTCAGTGTATGGCTTTGTTACTGGGTGTCAGTGTGTGTCTGTGTTACTTGGTATCAGTGTGTGTCTGTGTTACTTGGTATCAGTGTATGTCTTTGTTACTGTGTACCAGTGTTTCACTGTGTTACTTGGTGCCAGTGTGTGTCTGTGTTACCTGGTATCAGTGTATGACTTTGTTACTTGGTATCAGTGTATGTCTTTGTTACTTGGTATCAGTGTATGTCTTTGTTACTTGGTATCAGTGTATGTCTTTGTGACTTGGTGTCAGTGTATGTCTTTGTGACTTGGTGTCAGTGTATGTCTGTGTTACTTGGTGTAAGAGTGTGTCTTTTTTACTTGGTGTAAGTGTATGACATTGTTACTTGGTGTCAGTGTATGTCTGTGTTACTTGGTGTAAGTGTATGTCTTTGTTACTTGGTGTCAGTGTATGTCTTTGTTACTTGGTGTCAGTGTATGTCTTTGTTACTTGGTGTAAGTGTGTGTCTGTGTTACTGGGTATCAGTGTATGTCTGTGTTACTGGGGGTCAGTGTGTGTCTGTGTTACTGGGGGTAAGCGTGTGTTTCTAACTGGGTGTCAGAGTGTGTGTTACTGGGTATAAGTGTGTGTCTGTGTTGCTGGGTATCATTGTATGTCTTTGTTACTTGGTGTAAGTGTATGTCTTTGTTACTTGGTGTCAGTGTATGTGTTTGTGACTTTGTGTCAGTGTATGTCTGTGTTACTGGGTGACAGTGTATGTCCTGGTTACTTGGTGTAAGTGTTTGTCTGTGTTACTGGGTATCAGTGCATGTCTTTGTTGCTTGGTGTAAGTGTATGTCTTTGTTTCTTGGTGTAAGTGTATGTCTTTGTTAATTGGTGTAAGTGTGTGTCTTTTTTACTTGGTGTCAGTGTTTGTATTTCTTACTTGGTGTCAGTGTATGTCTTTGTTACTTGGTGTCAGTGTATGTCTTTGATACTTGGTGTCAGTGTGTGTCTGTGTTACTGGGTGTCAGTGTGTTTGTTTGTGTTACTGGGTGTCAGTGTGTGTCTGTGTTACTTGGTGTAAGTGTGTGACTTTGTTCCTGGGTGTCAGTGTATGTCTTTGTTACTTGGTGTAAGTGTATGTCTGTGTTACTGGGTATCAGTGTCTGTCTTTGTTACTTGGTGTAAGTGTGTGTCTGTGTTACTGGGTATCAGTGTATGTCTTTGTTACTTGGTGTAAGTGTGTGTCTGTGTTACTGGGTATCAGTGTATGTCTTTGTTACTTTGTGTCAGTGTATGTCTGTGTTACTTGGTGTAAGTGTGTGTCTGTGTTACTGGCTATCAGTGTATCTCTATGTGACTTAATGTCAGTGTATGTCATTGTTACTGCATGTCAATGTGTGTCTTTGTGACTTGGTGTCAGTGTATGTCTTTGTTACTTGGTGTAAGTGTGTGTCTGTGTTATTGGGTATCTGTGTATGTCTTTGTTACTTGGTGTCAGTGTATGTCAAAATACTTGGTGTAATTGTCTGCCTTTGTGACTTGCTGTCAGTGTATGTCTTTGTTACTTGGTGTAAGTGTGTGTCTGTGTTACTGGGTATCAGTGTATGTCTTTGTTACTTGGTGTCAGTGTATGTCAAAATACTAGGTGTAAGTGTATGTCTCTGTTACTTGGTGTAATTGTTTGTCTTTGTTACTTGGTGTCAGTGTATGTCTGTGTTACTTGGTGTTAGTGTGTGTCTTTGTTACGTGGTGTAAGTGTATGTCTTTGTTACTTGGTATCAGTGTATGTCTTTGTGACTTGGTGTCAGTGTATGTCTTTGTTACTGGGTGTCAGTGTGTGTCTGTGTTACTTGGTGTAAGTGTATGTCTTTGTTACTGTGTACCAGTGTTTCACTGTGTTACTTGGTGTCAGTGTGTGTCTGTGTTACCTGGTATCAGTGTATGTCTTTGTTACTTGGTATCAGTGTCTGGCTTTGTGACTTGGTGTCAGTGTATGGCTTTGTTACTGGGTGTCAGTGTGTGTCTGTGTTACTTGGTATCAGTGTATGTCTTTGTTACTGTTTACCAGTGTTTCACTGTGTTACTTGGTGCCAGTGTGTGTCTGTGTTACCTGGTATCAGTGTATGTCTTTGTTACTTGGTGTCAGTGTATGTCTTTGTTACTGGGTATCAGTGTATGTCTTTGTTACTGGGTGTCAGTGTATGTCTGTGTTACTTGGTGTAAGAGTGTGTCTTTGTTACTTGGTGTCAGTGTGTGTCTGTGTTACTTGGTGTAAGTGTATGTCTGTGTTACTTGGTGTCAGTGTATGTCTTTGTTACTTGGTGTCAGTGTATGTCTGTGTTACTGGGTATCAGTGTATGTCTGTGTTACTGGGTATCAGTGTATGTCTGTGTTACTGGGTGTCAGTGTGTGTCTGTGTTACTGGGGGTAAGCGTGTGTTTCTAACTGGGTGTCAGAGTGTGTGTTTCTGTGTGTAAGTGTGTGTCTGTGTTGCTGGGTATCATTGTATGTCTTTGTTACTTGGTGTAAATGTATGTCTTTGTTACTTGGTGTCAGTGCATGTGTTTGTGACTTTGTGTCAGTGTATGTCTGTGTTACTGGGTGACAGTGTATGTCCTGGTTACTTGGTGTAAGTGTGTGTCTGTGTTACTGGGTATCAGTGCATGTCTTTGTTGCTTGGTGTAAGTGTGTCTTTCTTACTTGGTGTCAGTGTATGTCTTTGTTACTGGGTGTCAGTGTATGTCTTTGATACTTGGTGTCAGTGTGTGTCTGTGTTACTGGGTGTAAGTGTATGTCTGTGTTAATTGGTGTAAGTGTGTGTCTGTGTTCCTGGCTATCAGTGTATCTCTATGTGGCTTGGTGTCAGTGTATGTCTTTGTTACTGCATGTCAGTGTGTGTCTTTGTGAATTGGTGTCAGTGTATGTCTTTGTTACTTGGTGTAAGTGTGTGTCTGTGTTACTGGGTATCTGTGTATGTCTTTGTTACTTGGTGTCAGTGTATGTCTGTGTTACTTGGTGTATGTGTGTGTCTGTGTTACTGGCTATCAGTGTATGTCTTTGTGACTTGGTGTCAGTGTATGTCATTGTTACTGCATGTAAATGTGTGTCTTTGTGACTTGGTGTCAGTGTATGTCTTTGTTACTTGGTGTAAGTGTGTGTCTGTGTTATTGGGTATCTGTGTATGTCTTTGTTACTTGGTGTCAGTGTATGTCAAAATACTTGGTTTAAGTGTATGTCTTTATTACTTGGTGTAATTGTCTGCCTTTGTTACTTGGTGTAAGTGTATGTCTTTGTTACTTGGTGTCAGTGCATGTCTTTGTTACTTGTTGTAAGTGTGTGTCTGTGTTACTGGGTATCAGTGTATGTCTTTGTTACTTGGTGTCAGTGTATGTCAGTGTTACTTGGTCTAAGTGTGAGTCTTTGTTACTTGGTGTAAGTGTGTGTCTGTGTTCCTGGCTATCAGTGTATCTCTATGTGGCTTGGTGTCAGTGTATGTCTTTGTTACTGCATGTCAGTGTGTGTCTTTGTGAATTGGTGTCAGTGTATGTCTGTGTTACTTGGTGTATGTGTGTGTCTGTGTTACTTGCTATCAGTGTATGTCTTTGTGACATGGTGTCAGTGTATGTCTTTGTTACTCGGTGTCAGTGTGTGTCTTTGTGACTTGGTATCAGTGTATGGTTTTGTGACTTGGTGTTAGTGTGTCTGTTTGTTACTTGGTGTTAGTGTGTCTGTTTGTTACTTGGTGTTAGTGAATGTCTTTGTTACTTGGTATCAGTGTATGGTTTTGTGACTTGGTGTCAGTGTATGTCTGTGTTACTTGGTGTTAGTGTGTCTCGTTGTTACTTGGTGTAAGTGTATGTCTTTGTTACTTGGTATCAGTGTGTGGCTTTATGACTTGGTGTCAGTGTATGTCTTTGTTACTGGGTATCAGTGTATGTCTTTGTTAATGTGTACCAGTGTTTCACTGTGTTACCTGGTATCAGTGTATGTCTTTGTTACTTGGTATCAGTGTATGTCTTTGTGACTTGGTGTCAGTGTATGTCTTTGTTACTGGGTATCAGTGTATGTCTTTGTTACTTGGTGTCAGTGTATGTCTGTGCTACATGGTGTAAGTGTGTGTCTTTGTTACTTGGTGTAAGTGTATGTCTTTGTTACTTGGTGTAAGTGTTACTGGGTATCAGTATATGTCTGTGTTACTGGGGGTCAGTGTGTGTCTGTGTTACTGGGTGTCAGTGTTTGTGTTTCTAACTGGGTTTCAGTGTTTGTGTTACTGGGCATAAGTGTGTGTCTGTGTTGCTGGGTATCATTGTCTGTTTTTGTTACTTCGTGTAAGTGTATGTCTTTGTTACTTGGTGTCAGTGTATGTGTTTGTGACTTGGTGTCAGTGTATGTCTTTGTTACTGGGTGTCAGTGTATGTCTTTGTTACTTGGTGTAAGTGTGTGTCTGTGTTAATGGGTATCAGTGCATGTCTTTGTTGCTTGGTGTCAGTGTATGTCTTTGTTACTTGGTGCAAGTGTATGTCTTTGTTCAATGGTGTAAGTGTGTGTCCTTTTTACTTGGTGTCAGTGTTTGTCTTTTTTACTTGGTGTCAGTCTATGTCTTAGTTACAGGGTGTCAGTGTATGTCTTTGTGACTTGGTGCCAGTGTATGTCTTTGTTACTTGTTGTCAGTGGCTGCCTTCGTTACTTGGTGTCAGTGTGTGTCTGTGTTACTGGGTGTCAGTGTGTTTGTTTGTGTTACTGGGTGTCAGTGTGTGTCTGTGTTACTTGGTGTAAGTGTGTGACTTTGTTAATGGGTGTCAGTGTATGTCTTTGTTACTTGGTGTAAGTGTGTGTCTGTGTTACTGGGTATCAGTGTATGTCTTTGTTACTTGGTGTCAGTGTATGTCTGTGTTACTTGGTGTAAGTGTTTGTCTGTGTTACTGGCTATCAGTGTATGTCTTTGTGACTTGGTGTCAGTGTGTGTCTTTGCGACTTGGTGTCTGTGTATGTCTGCGTTACTTGGTGTAAGTGTGTGTCTTTGTTTCTTGGTGTAAGTGTATGCCTTTGTTACTGGGTATCAGTGTATGTCTTTGTTAATGTGTACCAGTGTTTCACTGTGTTACCTGGTATCAGTGTATGTCTTTGTTACTTGGTATCAGTGTATGTCTTTGTGACTTGGTGTCAGTGTATGTCTTTGTTACTGGGTATCAGTGTATGTCTTTGTTACTTGGTGTCAGTGTATGTCTGTGCTACATGGTGTAAGAGTGTGTCTTTGTTACTTGGTGTAAGTGTATGTCTTTGTTACTTGGTGTAAGTGTTACTGGGTATCAGTGTATGTCTGTGTTACTGGGGGTCAGTGTGTGTCTGTGTTACTGGGTGTCAGTGTTTGTGTTTCTAACTGGGTTTCAGTGTTTGTGTTACTGGGCATAAGTGTGTGTCTGTGTTGCTGGGTATCATTGTCTGTTTTTGTTACTTCGTGTAAGTGTATGTCTTTGTTACTTGGTGTCAGTGTATGTGTTTGTGACTTGGTGTCAGTGTATGTCTTTGTTACTGGGTGTCAGTGTATGTCTTTGTTACTTGGTGTAAGTGTGTGTCTGTGTTAATGGGTATCAGTGCATGTCTTTGTTACTTGGTGTCAGTGTATGTCTGTGTTACTTGGTGTAAGTGTTTGTCTGTGTTACTGGCTATCAGTGTATGTCTTTGTGACTTGGTGTCAGTGTATGTCTTTGTTACTCTGTGTCAGTGTGTGTCTTTGCGACTTGGTGTCTGTGTATGTCTGCGTTACTTGGTGTAAGTGTGTGTCTTTGTTTCTTGGTGTAAGTGTATGTCTTTGTTACTTGGTGTCAGTGTATGTCTTTGTTACTTGGTGTAAGTGTGTGTCTGTGTTACTGGGTATCAGTGTATGTCTTTGTTACTTGGTGTCAGTGTATGTCAGTGTTACTTGGTGTAAGTGTGAGTCTTTGTTACTTGGTGTAAGTGCATGTCTGTGTTAATTGGTGTATGTGTGTGTCTGTGTTACTGGCTTCAGTGTATGTCTTTGTTACTCGGTGTCAGTGTGTGTCTTTGTGACTTGCTGTCAGTGTATGTCTTTGTTACGTGGTGTAAGTGTATGTCAAAATACTAGGTGTAAGTGTATGTCTTTGTTACTTGGTGTAATTGTTTGTCTTTGTTACTTGGTGTCAGTGTATGTCTGTGTTACTTGGTGTTAGTGTGTGTCTTTGTTACGTGGTGTAAGTGTTTGTCTTTGTTACTTGGTATCAGTGTATGTCTTTGTGACTTGGTGTCAGTGTATGTCTTTGTTACTGGGTGTCAGTGTATGTCTTTGTGACTTGGTATCTGTGTATGTCTTTGTGACTTGGTGTCAGTGTATGTCTGTGTTACTTGGTGTCAGTGTATGTCTGTGTTACTTGGTGTTAGTGTGTCTTTGTTACTTGGTGTAAGTGAATGTCTTTGTTACTTGGTATCAGTGTATGGTTTTGTGACTTGGTGTCAGTGTATGTCTGTGTTACTTGGTGTAAGTGGATGTCTTTGTTACTTGGTGTCAGTGTATGACTTTGTTACTTGGTGTAAGTGTGTGTCTGTGTTCCTGGGTATCAGTGCCTGTCTTTGTTACTTGGTGTAAGTGTGTGTCTGTGTTACTGGGTATCAGTGTATGTCTGTGTTACTGGGTGTCACTGTGTGTCTGTGTTACTTGGTGCAAGTGTGTGTCTTTGTTACTTGGTGTCCGTGTGTGTCTGTGTTACTGGGTGTCAGTGTATGTCTTTGTTACTTTGTGTCAGTGTATGTCTGTGTTCCTTGGTGTAAGTGTGTGTCTGTGTTACTGGCTATCAGTGCATCTCTTTTTGACTTGGTGTCAGTGTATGTCTTTGTTACTGCTGTCAGTGTGTGTCTTTGTGACTTGATGTCAGTGTGTGTCTTTGTGACTTGATGTCAGTGTGTGTCTGTGTTACTGTGTATCAGTGTATGTCTTTGTTACATGGTGTCAGTGTATGTCAAAATACTTGGTGCAAGTGTATGTCTGTGTTACTTGGTGTAAGTGTGTGTCTTTGTTACTTGGTGTAAGTGTGTGTCTTTGTTACTTGGTGTAAGTGTGTGTCTTTGTTACTTGGTGTAAGTGTGTGTCTTTGTTACTTGGTGTAAGTGTATGTCTTTGTTACTTGGTCTCAGTGTGTGTCTGTGTTACTGGATATCAGTGTATGTCTTTGTGACTTGGTGTAAGTGTATGTCTTTGTTACTTGGTGTCAGTGTATGTCTGTGTTACTTGGTGTCAGTGTATGTCTGTGTTACTTGGTGTAAGTGTGTGTCTGTGTTACTTGGTGTAAGTGTGTGTCTTTGTTACTTGGTGTCAGTGTATGTCTTTGTTACAGGGTGTCAGTGTATGTCTTTGTGACTTGGTGTCAGTGAATGTCTTTGTTACTTGGTGTCAGTGGCTGTCTTCGTTACTTGGTGTCAGTTTGTGTCTGTGTTACTGGGTGTCAGTGTATGTCTTTGTTACTTTGTGTCAGGGTGTGTCTGTGTTACTGGGTGTCAGTGTGCTTGTTTGTGTTACTGGGTGTCAGTGTGTGTCTGTGTTACTTGGTGTAAGTGTATGTCTTTGTTACTTGGTGTCAGTGTATGTCTGTGTTACTTGGTGTAAGTGTGTGTCTGTGTTACTGGGTATCAGTGTATGTCTGTGTTACTGGGTATCAGTGTGTGGCTGTATTACTGGGTGTCATTGTATGTGTTTGTGACTTGGTGTCAGAGTATGTCTTTGTTACTGGGTGTCAGTGTATGTCTTTGTTACTTGGTGTCAGTGTATGTCTTTGTTACTTGGTGTAATTGTCTGTCTTTGTTACTTGGGGTCAGTGTATGTCTGTGTTACTTGGTGTCAGTGTATGTCTGTGTTACTTGGTGTCAGTGTATGTCTGTGTTACTTGGTGTCAGTGTATGTCTTTGTTACTGGGTATCAGTGTATGTCTTTGTTACTTGGTGTCAGTGTATGTCTGTGGTACTTGGTGTAAGTGTGTGTCTGTGTTAACTGGCTATCAGTGTATGTCTTTGTGACTTGGTGTCAGTGTTCGTCTTTGTTACTGGGTTTCAGTGTGTGTCTTTGTGACTTGGTGTCAGTGTATGTCTTTGTTACTTGGTGTAATTGTCTGTCTTTGTTACTTGGGGTCAGTGTATGTCAATGTTACTTGGTGTTAGTGTGTCTCTTTGTTACTTGGTGTAAGTGTATGTCTGTGTTACCTGGTATCAGTGTATGTCTTTGTTACTTGGTGTCAGTGTATGGCTTTGTTACTGGGTATCAGTGTATGTCTTTGTTACTGGGTGCCAGTGTATGTCTGTGTTACTTGGTGTAAGAGTGTGTCTTTGTTACTTGGTGTCAGTGTATGTCTGTGTTACTTGGTGTAAGTGTATGTCTGTGTTACTTGGTGTAAGTGTATGTCTGTGTTACTTGGTGTCAGTGTATGTCTTTGTTACTTGGTGTCAGTGTATGTCTGTGTTACTGGGTATCAGTGTATGTCTGTGTTACTGGGTATCAGTGTATGTCTGTGTTACTGGGTGTCAGTGTGTGTCTGTGTTACTGGGGGTAAGCGTGTGTTTCTAACTGGGTGTCAGAGTGTGTGTTTCTGTGTATAAGTGTGTGTCTGTGTTGCTGGGTATCATTGTATGTCTTTGTTACTTGGTGTAAATGTATGTCTTTGTTACTTGGTGTCAGTGCATGTGTTTGTGACTTTGTGTCAGTGTATGTCTGTGTTACTGGGTGACAGTGTATGTCCCGGTTACTTGATGTAAGTGTGTGTCTGTGTTACTGGGTATCAGTGCATGTCTTTGTTGCTTGGTGTAAGTGTGTCTTTCTTACTTGGTGTCAGTGTATGTCTTTGTTACTGGGTGTCAGTGTATGTCTTTGATACTTGGTGTCAGTGTGTGTCTGTGTTACTGGGTGTAAGTGTATGTCTGTGTTAATTGGTGTAAGTGTGTGTCTGTGTTCCTGGCTATCAGTGTATCTCTATGTGGCTTGGTGTCAGTGTATGTCTTTGTTACTGCATGTCAGTGTGTGTCTTTGTTACTTGGTGTCAGTGTATGTCTGTGTTACTTGGTGTATGTGTGTGTCTGTGTTACTGGCTATCAGTGTATGTCTTTGTGACTTGGTGTCAGTGTAT
Organism: Heterodontus francisci; assembly: GCF_036365525.1. Taxonomy (NCBI): domain Eukaryota; kingdom Metazoa; phylum Chordata; class Chondrichthyes; order Heterodontiformes; family Heterodontidae; genus Heterodontus; species Heterodontus francisci. The sequence goes on from NW_027141175.1 coordinate 4,799,265, forward strand.
GTCATTGTTACTGCATGTCAATGTGTGTCTTTGTGACTTGGTGTCAGTGTATGTCTTTGTTACTTGGTGTAAGTGTGTGTCTGTGTTATTGGGTATCTGTGTATGTCTTTGTTACTTGGTGTCAGTGTATGTCAAAATACTTGGTTTAAGTGTATGTCTTTATTACTTGGTGTAATTGTCTGCCTTTGTTACTTGGTGTAAGTGTATGTCTTTGTTACTTGGTGTCAGTGCATGTCTTTGTTACTTGTTGTAAGTGTGTGTCTGTGTTACTGGGTATCAGTGTATGTCTTTGTTACTTGGTGTCAGTGTATGTCAGTGTTACTTGGTCTAAGTGTGAGTCTTTGTTACTTGGTGTAAGTGTATGTCTGTGTTAATTGGTGTAAGTGTGTGTCTGTGTTCCTGGCTATCAGTGTATCTCTATGTGGCTTGGTGTCAGTGTATGTCTTTGTTACTGCATGTCAGTGTGTGTCTTTGTGAATTGGTGTCAGTGTATGTCTGTGTTACTTGGTGTATGTGTGTGTCTGTGTTACTTGCTATCAGTGTATGTCTTTGTGACATGGTGTCAGTGTATGTCTTTGTTACTCGGTGTCAGTGTGTGTCTTTGTGACTTGGTATCAGTGTATGGTTTTGTGACTTGGTGTTAGTGTGTCTGTTTGTTACTTGGTGTTAGTGTGTCTGTTTGTTACTTGGTGTTAGTGAATGTCTTTGTTACTTGGTATCAGTGTATGGTTTTGTGACTTGGTGTCAGTGTATGTCTGTGTTACTTGGTGTTAGTGTGTCTCGTTGTTACTTGGTGTAAGTGTATGTCTTTGTTACTTGGTATCAGTGTGTGGCTTTATGACTTGGTGTCAGTGTATGTCTTTGTTACTGGGTATCAGTGTATGTCTTTGTTAATGTGTACCAGTGTTTCACTGTGTTACCTGGTATCAGTGTATGTCTTTGTTACTTGGTATCAGTGTATGTCTTTGTGACTTGGTGTCAGTGTATGTCTTTGTGACTTGGTGTCAGTGTATGTCTTTGTTACTTGGTGTCAGTGTATGTCTGTGCTACATGGTGTAAGAGTGTGTCTTTGTTACTTGGTGTAAGTGTATGTCTTTGTTACTTGGTGTAAGTGTTACTGGGTATCAGTGTATGTCTGTGTTACTGGGGGTCAGTGTGTGTCTGTGTTACTGGGTGTCAGTGTTTGTGTTTCTAACTGGGTTTCAGTGTTTGTGTTACTGGGCATAAGTGTGTGTCTGTGTTGCTGGGTATCATTGTCTGTTTTTGTTACTTCGTGTAAGTGTATGTCTTTGTTACTTGGTGTCAGTGTATGTGTTTGTGACTTGGTGTCAGTGTATGTCTTTGTTACTGGGTGTCAGTGTATGTCTTTGTTACTTGGTGTAAGTGTGTGTCTGTGTTAATGGGTATCAGTGCATGTCTTTGTTGCTTGGTGTCAGTGTATGTCTTTGTTACTTGGTGCAAGTGTATGTCTTTGTTCATTGGTGTAAGTGTGTGTCTTTTTTACTTGGTGTCAGTGTTTGTCTTTTTTACTTGGTGTCAGTCTATGTCTTTGTTACAGGGTGTCAGTGTATGTCTTTGTGACTTGGTGCCAGTGTATGTCTTTGTTACTTGTTGTCAGTGGCTGCCTTCGTTACTTGGTGTCAGTGTGTGTCTGTGTTACTGGGTGTCAGTGTGTTTGTTTGTGTTACTGGGTGTCAGTGTGTGTCTGTGTTACTTGGTGTAAGTGTGTGACTTTGTTAATGGGTGTCAGTGTATGTCTTTGTTACTTGGTGTAAGTGTGTGTCTGTGTTACTGGGTATCAGTGTATGTCTTTGTTACTTGGTGTCAGTGTATGTCTGTGTTACTTGGTGTAAGTGTTTGTCTGTGTTACTGGCTATCAGTGTATGTCTTTGTGACTTGGTGTCAGTGTATGTCTTTGTTACTCTGTGTCAGTGTGTGTCTTTGCGACTTGGTGTCTGTGTATGTCTGCGTTACTTGGTGTAAGTGTGTGTCTTTGTTTCTTGGTGTAAGTGTATGTCTTTGTTTCTTGGTGTCAGTGTATGTCTTTGTTACTTGGTGTAAGTGTGTGTCTGTGTTACTGGGTATCAGTGTATGTCTTTGTTACTTGGTGTCAGTGTATGTCAGTGTTACTTGGTGTAAGTGTGAGTCTTTGTTACTTGGTGTAAGTGTATGTCTGTGTTAATTGGTGTATGTGTGTGTCTGTGTTACTGGCTTCAGTGTATGTCTTTGTTACTCGGTGTCAGTGTGTGTCTTTGTGACTTGCTGTCAGTGTATGTCTTTGTTACGTGGTGTAAGTGTATGTCAAAATACTAGGTGTAAGTGTATGTCTTTGTTACTTGGTGTAATTGTTTGTCTTTGTTACTTGGTGTCAGTGTATGTCTGTGTTACTTGGTGTTAGTGTGTGTCTTTGTTACGTGGTGTAAGTGTTTGTCTTTGTTACTTGGTATCAGTGTATGTCTTTGTGACTTGGTGTCAGTGTATGTCTTTGTTACTGGGTGTCAGTGTGTGTCTGTGTTACTGGGTATCAGTGTATGTCTTTGTGACTTGGTATCTGTGTATGTCTTTGTGACTTGGTGTCAGTGTATGTCTGTGTTACTTGGTGTTAGTGTGTCTTTGTTACTTGGTGTAAGTGAATGTCTTTGTTACTTGGTATCAGTGTATGGTTTTGTGACTTGGTGTCAGTGTATGTCTGTGTTACTTGGTGTAAGTGGATGTCTTTGTTACTTGGTGTCAGTGTATGACTTTGTTACTTGGTGTAAGTGTGTGTCTGTGTTCCTGGGTATCAGTGCCTGTCTTTGTTACTTGGTGTAAGTGTGTGTCTGTGTTACTGGGTATCAGTGTATGTCTGTGTTACTGGGTGTCACTGTGTGTCTGTGTTACTTGGTGCAAGTGTGTGTCTTTGTTACTTGGTGTCCGTGTGTGTCTGTGTTACTGGGTGTCAGTGTATGTCTTTGTTACTTTGTTTAAGTGTGTGTCTGTGTTACTGGGTATCAGTGTTTGTCTGTGTTACTGGGTATCAGTGTATGTCTTTGTTACTTTGTGTCAGTGTGTGTCTGTGTTCCTTGGTGTAAGTGTGTGTCTGTGTTACTGGCTATCAGTGCATCTCTTTTTGACTTGGTGTCAGTGTATGTCTTTGTTACTGCTGTCAGTGTGTGTCTTTGTGACTTGGTGTCAGTGTGTGTCTGTGTTACTGGGTATCAGTGTATGTCTTTGTTACATGGTGTCAGTGTATGTCAAAATACTTGGTGCAAGTGTATGTCTTTATTACTTCGTGTAATTGTCTGCCTTTGTTACTTGGTGTCAGTGTATGTCTGTGTTACTTGGTGTAAGTGTGTGTCTGTGTTACTTGGTGTAAGTGTGTGTCTTTGTTACTTGGTGTAAGTGTGTGTCTTTGTTACTTGGTGTAAGTGTGTGTCTTTGTTACTTGGTGTAAGTGTGTGTCTTTGTTACTTGGTGTAAGTGTATGTCTTTGTTACTTGGTCTCAGTGTGTGTCTGTGTTACTGGATATCAGTGTATGTCTTTGTTACTTGGTGTCAGTGTATGTCTGTGTTACTTGGTGTAAGTGTGTGTCTGTGTTACTTGGTGTAAGTGTGTGTCTGTGTTACTGGGTATCAGTGTATGTATGTGTTACTGGGTATCAGTGTGTGGCTGTATTACTGGGTGTCATTGTATGTGTTTGTGACTTGGTGTCAGAGTATGTCTTTGTTACTGGGTGTCAGTGTATGTCTTTGTTACTTGGTGTAAGTGTGTGTCTGTGTTACTGGGTATCAGTGCATGTCTTTGTTACTTGGTGTAAGTGTATGTCTGTGTTACTTGGTGTCAGTGTATGTCTGTGTTACTTGGTGTAAGTGTGTGTCTGTGTTACTTGGTGTAAGTGTGTGTCTTTGTTACTTGGTGTCAGTGTATGTCTTTGTTACAGGGTGTCAGTGTATGTCTTTGTGACTTGGTGTCAGTGAATGTCTTTGTTACTTGGTGTCCGTGGCTGTCTTCGTTACTTGGTGTCAGTTTGTGTCTGTGTTACTGGGTGTCAGTGTATGTCTTTGTTACTTGGTGTCAGGGTGTGTCTGTGTTACTGGGTGTCAGTGTGTTTGTTTGTGTTACTGGGTATCAGTGTATGTCTGTGTTTCTTGGTGTAAGTGTATGTCTTTGTTACTTGGTGTAAGTGTATGTCTTTGTTACTTGGTGTAAGTGTATGTCTTTGTTACTTGGTATCAGTGTATGTCTTTGTGACTTGGTGTCAGTGTATGCCATTGTTACTTGGTATCAGTGTATGTCTTTGTTGCTGTGTTCCAGTGTTTCTCTGTGTTACTTGGTGTCAGTGTGTGTCTTTGTTACTTGGTGTCAGTGTGTGTCTGTGTTACTGGGTGTCAGATGTGTTTGTTTTTGTTACTGGGTGTCAGTGTGTGTCTGTGTTACTGGGTATCAGTGTCTGTCTTTGTTACTTGGTGTCAGTGTGTGTCTGTGTTACCTGGTATCAGTGTATGTCTTTGTTACTTGGTGTCAGTGTATGTCTTTGTGACTTGGTGTCAGTGTATGTCTTTGTTACTGGGTATCAGTGTATGTCTTTGTTACTTGGTGTCAGTGTATGTCTGTGTTACTTGGTGTAAGTGTATGTCTGTGTTACTTGGTGTCAGTGTGTGTCTGTGTTACTGGGTATCAGTGTGTGTCTGTGTTACTGTGGGTCAGTGTGTGTCTGTGTTACTGGGGGTCAGCGTGTGTTTCTAACAGGGTGTCAGTGTGTGTGTTACTTGGTGTAAGTGTGTGTCTGTGTTACTGGGTATCAGTGTTTGTCTGTGTTACTGGGGGTCAGTGTGTGTCTGTGTTACTGGGGGTCAGTGTGTGTTTCTAACTGGGTATCAGTGTGTGTGTTACTGGGTGGAAGTGCGTGTCTGTGTTGCTGGGTATCATTGTATGTCTTTGTTACTTGGTGTAAGTGTATGTCTTTGTTACTTGGTGTCAGTGCATGTGTTTGTGACTTTGTGTCAGTTTATGTCTTTGTTACTGGGTGTCAGTGTATGTCTTTGTTACTTGGTGTAAGTGTGTGTCTGTGTTACTGGGTATCAGTGTATGTCTGTGTTACTGGGGGTCATTGTGTGTCTGTGTTACTGGGGGTCAGCGTGTGTTTCTAACAGGGTGTCAGTGTGTGTGTTACTGGGTGCAAGTGTGTGTCTGTGTTACTGGGTATCATTGTATGTCTTTGTTACTTGGTGTCAGTGTATGTCTTTGTTACTTGGTGTCATTGTATGTGTTTGTGACTTGGTGTCAGTGTATGTGTTTGTTACTGGGTGTCAGTGTATGTCTGTGTTACTGGGTATCAGTGTATGTCTTTGTTACTTGGTGTCAGTGTATGTCTGTGTTACTTGGTGTAAGTTTGTGTCTGTGTTACTGGCTATCAGTGTATGTCTTTGTGACTTGGTGTCAGTGCATGTCTTTGTTACTCGGTGTCAGTGTGTGTCTTTGTAACTTGGTGTCAGTGTATGTCTTTGTTACTTGGTGTAAGTGTGTGTCAGTGTTACTGAGTATCAGTGTATGTATTTGTTACTTGTTGTCAATGTATGTCAAAATACTTGGTGTAAGGGTATGTCTTTGTTACTTGGTGTAATTGTTTGTCTTTGTTACTTGGTGTCAGTGTTTGTCTGTGTTACTTGGTGTCAGTGTGTGTCTTTGTTACTTGGTGTAAGTGTATGTCTTTGTTACTTGGTATCAGTGTATGTCTTTGTGACTTGGTGTCAGTGCATGTCTTTGTTACTGGGTGTCAGTGTGTGTCTGTGTTACTGGTTATCAGTGTATGTCTTTGTGACTTGGTATCAGTGTATGTCTTTTGTGACTTGGTGTCAGTGTATTTCTTAGTTACTGGGTATAGGTGTATGTCTTTGTTACTTGGTGTCAGTGTATGTCTGTGTTACTTGGTGTAACAGTGTGTCTTTGTTACTTGGTGTAAGTGTATGTCTTTGTTACTTGGTGTCAGTGTATGTCTGTGTTACTTGGTGTACGTGTGTGTCTTTGTTACTTTGTGTACGTGTATGTCTTTGTTACTTGGTGTCAGTGTATGTCTGTGTTACTTGGTGTAAGTGTGTGTCTGTGTTACTGGGTATCAGTGTATGTCTGTGTTACTGGGGGTCAGTGTGTGTCTGTGTTACTGGGGGTCAGTGTGTGTCTGTGTTACTGGGTGTAAGTGTGTGTCTGTGTTACTGGGTATCATTGTATGTCTTTGTTACTTGGTGTAAGTGTATGTCTTTGTTACTTGGTGTCATTGTATGTGTTTGTGACTTGGTGTCAGTGTATGTCTTTGTTACTGGGTATCAGTGCATGTCTGTGTTACTTGGTGGAAGTGTATGTCTTTGTTACTGGGTGTCAGTGTATGTCTTTGTTACTTGGTGTAAGTGTATGTCTTTGTTACTTGGTGCAAGTGTGTGTCTTTGTTACTTGGTGTCAGTGTTTGTCTTTGTTACTTGGTGTCAGGGTATGTCTTTGTTACAGGGTGTCAGTGTATGTCTTTGTGACTTGGTGTCAGTGTATGTCTTTGTTACTTGGTGTCAGTGGCTGTCTACGTTACTTGGTGTCAGTGGCTGTCTACGTTACTGGGTGTCAGTGTATGTCTTTGTTACTTGGTGTCAGTGTGTGTCTGTGTTACTGGGTGTCAGTGTGTTTATTTGTGTTACTGGGTGTCAGTGTGTGTCTGTGTTACTTGGTGTAAGTGTGTGTCTTTGTTACTGGGTATCAGTGTCTGTCTTTGTTACTTGGTGTAAGTGTGTGTCTGTGTGACTGTGTATCAGTGTCTGTCTTTGTTACTTCTTGTAAGTGTGTGTCTGTGTTGCTGGGTATCAGTGTATGTCTTTGTTACTTGGTGTCAGTGTATGTCTGTGTCACTGGCTATCACTGACTGTCTTTGTTACTTGGTGTCAGTGCATGTCTTTGTTACTCGGTGTCAGTGTGTGTCTTTGTGACTTGGTGTCAGTGCATGTCTATGTTACTTGGTGTCAGTGTGTGTCTGTGTTACTGGGTGTCAGTGTGTTTGTTTGTGTTACTGGGTGTCAGTGTGTTTGTTTGTGTTACTTGGTGTAAGTGTGTGTCTTTGTTACTGGGTATCAGTGTCTGTCTTTGTTACTTGGTGTAAGTGTGTGTCTGTGTTACTGGGTATCAGTGTATGTCTTTGTTACTTGGTGTCAGTGTATGTCTGTGTTACTAGGTGTAAGTGTGTGTCTGTGTTACTGGCTATCAGTGTATGTCTTTGTGACTTGGTGTCAGTGTATGTCTTTGTTACTTGGTGTAATTGTCTGTCTTTGTTACTTGGGGTCAGTGTATGTCTGTGTTACTTGGTGTTAGTGTGTCTCTTTGTTACTTAGTGTAAGTGTATGTCTTTGTTACTTGGTATCAGTGTATGTCTTTGTGACTTGGTGTCAGTGTATGTCATTGTTACTGGGTGTCAGTGTGTGTCTGTGTTACTTGGTATCAGTGTATGTCTTTGTTGCTGTGTTCCAGTGTTTCTCTGTGTTACTTGGTGTCAGTGTGTGTCTGTGTTACCTGGTATCAGTGTCTGTCTTTGTTACTTGGCTTCAGTGTATTTCTTTGTGACTTGGTGTCAGTGTATGTCTTTGTTACTGGGTATCAGTGTATGTCTTTGTTACTTGGTGTCAGTGTATGTCTGTGTTACTTGGTGTAAGAGTGTATCTTTGTTACTTAATGTAAGTGTATGTCTTTGTTACTTGGTGTCAGTGTATGTCTGTGTTACTTGGTGTAAGTGTATGTCTTTGTTACTTGGTGTCAGTGTATGTCTTTGTTACTTGGTGTCAGTGTGTGTCTGTGTTACTGGGTATCAGTGTTTGTCTGTGTTACTGGGGGTCAGTGTGTGTTTCTAACTGGGTGTCAGTGTGTGTGTTACGGGGTGTAAGTGTGTGTCTGTGTTGCTGGGTATCATTGTATGTCTTTGTTACTTGGTGTAAGTGTATGTCTTTGTTACTTGGTGTCAGTGTATCTCTTTGTTACTTGGTGTCAGTGTATCTCTTTGTTACATGGTGCCAGTGTATGTCTTTGTTACTTGGTGTAAGTGTGTTTGTGTTACTGGGTATCAGTGCATGTCTTTGTTGCTTGGTGTCAGTGTATGTCTTTGTGACTTGGTGTCAGTGTGTGTCTTTGTGACTTGGTGTCAGTGTGTGTCTGTGTTTTGGGTGTCAGTGTATGTCTTTGTTACTTGGTGTCAGTGTGTGTCTGTGTTACTGGGAGCCAGTGTTTTTGTTTGTGTTACTTGGTGTCAGTGTATGTCTGTGTTACTTGGTGTAACAGTGTGTCTTTGTTACTTGGTGTAAGTGTATGTCTTTGTTACTTGGTGTCAGTGTATGTCTGTGTTACTTGGTGTACGTGTGTGTCTTTGTTACTTGGTGTACGTGTATGTCTTTGTTACTTGGTGTCAGTGTATGTCTGTGTTACTTGGTGTAAGTGTGTGTCTGTGTTACTGGGTATCAGTGTATGTCTGTGTTACTGGGGGTCAGTGTGTGTCTGTGTTACTGGGGGTCAGCGTGTGTTTCTAACAGGGTGTCAGTGTGTGTGTTACTGGGTGTAAGTGTGTGTCTGTGTTACTGGGTATCATTGTATGTCTTTGTTACTTGGTGTAAGTGTATGTCTTTGTTACTGGGTGTTAGTGTATGTCTTTGTTACTTGGTGTAAGTGTGTGTCTGTGTTACTGGGTATCAGTGCATGTCTGTGTTACTTGGTGTTGGTGTGTCTCTTTGTTACTTGGTGTAAGTGTATGTCTTTGTTACTTGGTATCAGTGTATGTCTTTGTGACTTGGTGTCAGTGATTGTCATTGTTACTGGGTGTCAGTGTGTGTCTGTGTTACCTGGTATCAGTGTCTGTCTTTGTTACTTGGCTTCAGTGTATTTCTTTGTGACTTGGTGTCAGTGTATGTCTTTGTTACTGGGTATCAGTGTAAGTCTTTGTTACTTGGTGTCAGTGTATGTCTGTGTTACTTGGTGTAAGAGTGTATCTTTGTTACTTAATGTAAGTGTATGTCTTTGTTACTTGGTGTCAGTGTATGTCTTTGTTACTTGGTGTAAGTGTGTGTCTGTGTTACTGGGTATCAGTGTTTGTCTGTGTTACTGGGGGTCAGTGTGTGTTTCTAACTGGGTGTCAGTGTGTGTGTTACGGGGTGTAAGTGTGTGTCTGTGTTGCTGGGTATCATTGTATGTCTTTGTTACTTGGTGTAAGTGTATGTCTTTGTTACTTGGTGTCAGTGTATGTGTTTGTGACTTGGTGTCAGTGTATCTCTTTGTTACTGGGTGCCAGTGTATGTCTTTGTTACTTGGTGTAAGTGTGTTTGTGTTACTGGGTATCAGTGCATGTCTTTGTTGCTTGGTGTCAGTGTATGTCTTTGTTACTTGGTGTCAGAGTATGTCTTTGTTACAGGGTGTCAGTGTGTGTCTTTGTGACTTGGTGTCAGTGTGTGTCTTTGTTACTTGGTGTCAGTGGCTGTCTTCGTTACTTGGTGTCAGTGTGTGTCTGTGTTTTGGGTGTCAGTGTATGTCTTTGTTACTTGGTGTCAGGGTGTGTCTGTGTTACTGGGAGTCAGTGTGTTTGTTTGTGTTACTGGGTGTCAGTGTGTGTCTGTGTTACTTGGTGTAAGTGTGTGACTTTGTTACTTGGTGTCAGTGTATGTCTTTGTTACTTGGTGTAAGTGTGTGTCTGTGTTACTGGGTATCAGTGTGTGTCTGTGTTACTTGGTGTAAGTGTGTGTCTGTGTTACTGGGTATCAGTGTATGTCTGTGTTACTTGGTGTCAGTGTATGTCTGTGTCACTTGGTGTAAGTGTGTGTCTGTGTTACTGGCTATCAGTGTGTGTCTGTGTTACTGGGTATCAGTGTATGTCTTTGTTACTTGGTGTCAGTGCATGTCTTTGTTACTCGGTGTCAGTGCATGTCTTTGTTACTTGGTATAAGTGTGTGTCTGTGTTACTGAGTATCAGTGTATGTCTTTGTAACTTGGTGTCAGTGTATGTCAAAATAATTGGTGTAAGTTTATGTCTTTGTTACTTGGTGTAATTCTTTGTCTTTGTTACTTGGTGTCAGTGTATGTCTGTGTTACTTGGTGTCAGTGCATGTCTTTGTTACTTGGTATCAGTGTATGTCTTTGTGACTTGGTTTCAGTGTATGTCTTTGTTACTGTGTACCAGTGTTTCTCTGTGTTACTTGGTGTCAGTGTGTGGCTGTGTTACTGGGTATCAGTGTATGTCTTTGTTACTTGGTGTCAGTGTATGTCTGTGTTACTTGGTGTAACAGTGTGTCTTTGTTACTTGGTGTAAGTGTATGTCTGTGTTACTTGGTGTCAGTGTATGTCTGTGTTACTTGGTGTAAGTGTATGTCTGTGTTACTTGGTCTCAGTGTATGTCTTTGTTACTTGGTGTAAGTGTGTGTCTGTGTTACTGGGTTTCAGTGTATGTCTGTGTTACTGGGGGTCAGCGTGTGTTTCTAACTGGGTGTCAGTGTGTGATTTTGTTACTTGGTGTCAGTATATGTCTGTGTTAATTGGTGTAAGTGTGTGTCTGCGTTGCAGGGTATGATTGTATGTCTTTGTTACTTGGTGTCAGTGTATGTCTTTGTGACTTGGTGTCAGTGTATGTCTTTGTTACTGGGTGTCAGTGTATGTCTTTGTTACTGGGTGTAAGTGTGTGTCTGTGTTACTGGTATCAGTGCATGTCTTTGTTGCTTGGTGTCAGGGTATGTCTTTGTTACTTGGTTTAAGTGTATGTCTTTGTTAATTGGTGTAAGTGTGTGTATTTTTTACTTGGTGTCAGTGTTTGTCTGTGTTACTGGGTATCAGTGTCTGTCTTTGTTACTTGGTGTAAGTGTGTGTCTGTGTTACTGGGTACCAGTGTATTTCTTTGTTACTTGGTGTCAGTGTATGTCAAAATACTTGGTGTAAGTCCATGTCTTTGTTACTTGGTGTAATTGTTTGTCTTTGTGACTTGGTGTCAGTGTATGTCATTGTTACCTGACGTCAGTGTGTGTCTGTGTTACTTGGTATCAGTGTATGTCTTTGTTACTGTGTACCAGTGTTTCTCTGTGTTACTTGGTGTCAGTGTGTCTGTGTTACTGGGTGTCAGTGTATGTCTGTGTTGCTTGGTGTAAGTGTGTGTCTGTGTTACGTGGTATCAGTGTATGTCTTTGTTACTGTGTACCAGTGTTAATCTGTGTTACTTGGTGTCAGTGTGTGTCTGTGTTACTGGGTATCAGTGTATGTCTGTGTAACTGGGGGTCAGTGTGTGTCTGTGTTACTGGGGGTCAGCGTGTGTTTCTAACTGGGTGTCAGTGTGTGTGTTACTGGGTGTAAGTGTGTGTCTGTGTTTATGGGCATCATTGCATGACTTTGTTACTTGGTGTAAGTGTATGTCTTTGTTACTTGGTATCAGTGTGTGTCTTTGTGACTTGGTGTCAGTGTATGTCATTGTTACTGGGTGTCAGTGTGTGTCTGTGTTACTTGGTATCAGTGTATGTCATTGTTACTCTGTACCAGTGTTTCTCTGTGTTACTTGGTGTCAGTGTGTGTCTGTGTTACTGGGTATCAGTGTATGTCTTTGTGACTTTCTATCAGTGTATGTCTTTGTGACTTGGTGTCAGTGTATGTCTTTGTGACTTGGTGTCAGTGTATGTCTTTGTGACTTGGTGTCAATGTATGTCTTTGTTACTTGGTGTCAGTGTATGTCTGTGTTGCTTGGTGTAAGTGTATGTCTGTGTTGCTTGGTGTAAGTGTGTGTCTTTGTTACTTGGTGTAAGTGTATGTCTTTGTTACTTGGTGTAAGTGTATGTCTTTGTTACCTGGTGTCAGTGTATGTGTTTGTTACTGGGGGTCAGTGTGAGTCTGTGTTACTGGGGGTCAGCGTGTGTTTCTAACTGGGTGTCAGTGTGTGTGTTACTGGGTGTAAGTGTGTGTCTGTGTTTATGGGTATCATTGTATGACTTTGTTACTTGGTGTAAGTGTATGTCTTTGTTACTTGGTGTCAGTGTATGTGTCTGTGACTGGGTGTCAGTGTACGTCTTTGTTACTTGGGGTAAGTGTGTGTCTATGTTACTGGGTATCAGTGCATGTCTTTGCTACTTGGTGTCAGTGTATGTCTTTGTTACTTGGTGTAACTGCATGTCTTTGTTACTGGGTGTCAGTGTATGTCTTTGTGACTTGGTGTCAGTGTATGTCTTTTTTACTTGGTGTAAGTGTGTGTCTTTGTTACTTGGTGTCCGTGTGTGTCTGTGTTACTGGGTGTCAGTGTCTGTCTTTGTTACTTGGTGTATGTGTGTGTCTGCGTTACTGGGTATCAGTGTATGTCTTTGTTACTTTGTGTCAGTGTATGTCTGTGTTCCTTGGTGTAAGTGTGTGTCTGTGTTACTGGGTATCAGTGCATGTCTTTGCTACTTGGTGTCATTGTATGTCTTTGTTACTTGGTGTAAGTGTATGTCTTTGTTACTGGGTGTCAGTGTATCTCTTTGTGACTTGGTGTCAGTGTATGTCTTTTTTACTTGGTGTAAGTGTGTGTCTTTGTTACTTGGTGTCCGTGTGTGTCTTTGTTACTGGGTGTCAGTGCCTGTCTTTGTTACTTGGTGTATGTGTGTGTCTGCGTTACTGGGTATCAGTGTATGTCTTTGTGACTTTGTGTCAGTGTATGTCTTTGTTACTGCTTGTCAGTGTGTGTCTTTTTGACTTGGTGTAAGTTTATGTCTTTATTACTTGGTGTAATTGTCTGCCTTTGTTGCTTGGTGCCAGTGTATGTCTGTGGTACTTGGTGTAAGTGTGTGTCTTTGTTACATGGTTTAAGTGTATGTCTTTGTTACTTGGTAAAAGTGTATGTGTTTGTGACTTGGTGTCAGTGTATGTCTGTGTTACTTGGTGTCAGTGTATGTCTGTGTTACTTGGTACAAGTGTATGTCTGTGTTACTTGGTGTAAGTGTATGTCTGTGTTACTTGGTCTAAGTGTATGTCTGTGTTACTGGGTATCAGTGCATGTCTTGGTTACTTGGTGTAAGTGTATGTCTTTGTTACTTGGTGTAAGTGTGTGTCATTGTTACTTGGTGTCAGTGTGTGTCCGTGTTACTGGGTATCAGTGCATGTCTTTATTACTTGGTGTCACTGTATGTCAGAATACTTGGTGTAAATGTATGTCTTTGTTATTTGGTGTAATTGTCTGCCTTTGTTACTTGGTGCCAGTGTATGTCTGTGGTACTTGGGGTAAGTGTGTGTCTTTGTTACATGGTTTAAGTGTGTGTCTTTGTTACTTGGTGTCAGTGTATGTCTTTGTTACTTGGTGTCTGTGTGTGTCTGTGTTACTGGGTATCAGTGTATGTCTTTCTGATTTGGTGTCAGTGTATGTCTTTGTTACTGGGTGCCAGTGTGTGCCTGTGTTACTTGCTATCAGTGCATGTCTTTATTATTGTGTACCAGTGTTTCTCTGTGTTACTGGGTGTCAGTGTGTGTTTGTTTTTGTTACTGGGTGTAAGTGTGTGTCTTGGTTTCTTGGTGTAAGTGTATGTCTTTGTTACTTGGTGTCAGTGTATGTCTGTGTTACTTGGTGTAAGTGTATGTCTTTGTTACTTGGTGTCAGTGTATGTCTGTGTTACTTGGTACAAGTGTATGTCTTTGTTACTTGGTAAAAGTGTATGTGTTTGTGACTTGGTGTCAGTGTATGTCTGTGTTACTTGGTCTAAGTGTATGTCTGTGTTACTGGGTATCAGTGCATGTCTTGGTTACTTGGTGTAAGTGTATGTCTTTGTTACTTGGTGTAAGTGTGTGTCATTGTTAGTTGGTGTCAGTGTGTGTCCGTGTTACTGGGTATCAGTGCATGTCTTTATTACTTGGTGTCACTGTATGTCAGAATACTTGGTGTAAATGTATGTCTTTGTTATTTGGTGTAATTGTCTGTCTTTGTTACTTGGTGTCAGTGTATGTCTGTGTTCCGTGGTGTAAGTGTGTATCTTTGTTACTTGGTGTAAGTGTATGTCTTTGTTACTTGGTGTCAGTGTGTGTCCGTGTTACTGGGTATCAGTGTATGTCTTTGTGACTTGGTATCAGTGTATGTCTTTGTTACTGGGAGTCAGTGTGTGTTTGTGTTACTTGGTATCAGTGTATGTCTTTATTATTGTGTACCAGTGTTTCTCTGTGTTACTTGGTGTAAGTGTGTGTCTGTGTTACTGGGTATCAGTGTATGTCATTGTTTTTGGGGGTGAGTGTGCGTCTTTGTTATCGGGGGTCAGCGTGTGCTTCTAACTGGGTGTCAGTGTGTGTGTTCCTGGGTGTAAGTGTGTGTCTGTGTTACTGGGTATCATTGTATGTCTTTGTTACTTGGTGTAAGTGTATGTCTTTGTGACTTGGTGTCAGTGTATGTCTTTGTTACTTGGTGTCAGTGGCTGTCTTCGTTACTTGGTGTCAGTGTGTGTCTGTGTTACTGGGTGTCAGTGGCTGTCTTCGTTACCTGGTGTCAGTGTGTGTCTCTGTTACTGGGTGTCAGTGTGTGTCTGTGTTACTTGGTGTAAGTGTGTGTCTTTGTTAAAAGGTGTCAGTGTATGTCTTTTTTACTTGGTGTACGTGTGTGTCTGTGTTACTGGGTATCAGTGTCTGTCTTTGTTACTTGCTGTAAGTGTGTGTCTGTGTTACTGGGTATCTGTGTATGTCTTGGTTACTTGGTGTCAGTGTATGTCTGTGTTACTGGAGGTCAGCGTGTGTTTCTAACTGGGTGTCAGTGTGTATGTTACTGGGTGGAAGTGTGTGTCTTTGTTACTGGGTGTCAGTGTATGACTTTGTTACTTGCTGTCAGTGTGTGTCTTTGTTACTGGTTAACAGTGTATGTCTTTGTTCCTTGGTGTCAGTGTATGTCTGTGTTGCTTGGTGTAAGTGTGTGTCTTTGTTACTTGGTGTCAGTGTATGTGTTTGTTACTTGGTGTAAGTGTGTGTCTGTGTTACTGGGTATCAGTGTATGTCTTTGTTACTTGGTGTAAGTGTGTGTCTGTGTTTATGGGTATCATTGTATGTGTTTGTGACTGGGTGTCAGTGTATGTCTTTGTTACTTGGGGTAAGTGTGTGTCTGTGTTACGGGGTATCAGTGCATGTCTCTGCTACTTGGTGTCAGTGTATGACTTTGTTACTTGGTGTAAGGGTATGTCTTTGTTACTTGGTGTAAGTGTGTGTCTTTGTTACTTGGTGTCAGTGTATGTCTTTGTTACTTGGTGTCAGTGTATGTCTTTGTTACTTGGTGTCAGTGTATGTCTGTGTTACTGGGTGTCAGTGTGTTTATTTGTGTTACTGGGTGTCACTGTGTGTCTGTGTTACTTGGTGTAAGTGTGTGTCTTTGTTACTTGGTGTCCGTGTGTGTCTGTGTTACTGGGTGTGAGTGTATGTCTTTGTTACTTGGTGTATTTGTGTGTCTTTGTTACTGGGTATCAGTGTCTGTCTTTGTTACTTGGTGTAAGTGTGTGTCTGTGTTACTGGGTATCAGTGTATGTCTTTGTTACTTTGTGTCAGTGTATGTCTTTGTGACTTGGTGTCAGTGTATGTCTTTGTTACTGCTTGTCAGTGTGTGTCTTTTTGACTTGGTGTCAGTGTATGTCTTTGTTACTTGGAGTAAGTGTGTGTCTGTGTTACTGGGTATCAGTGTATGTCTTTTTACATGGTGTCAGTGTATGTCAAAATACTTGGTGTAAGTTTATGTCTTTATTACCTGGTGTAATTGTCTGCCTTTGTTACTTGCTGCCAGTGGATGTCTGTGGTACATGGTGTAAGTGTGTGTCTTTGTTACATGGTGTAAGTGTATGTCTTTGTTACTTGGTGTCAGTGTATGTCTTTGTTACTTGGTGTCAGTGTGTGTCTGTGTTACTGGGTATCAGTGTATGTCTTTGTGACTGGGTATCAGTGTATGTCTTTGTGATTTGGTGTCAGTGTATGTCTGTGTTACTTGGTGTAAGTCTATGTCTGTGTTACTTGGTGTAAGTCTATGTCTGTGTTACTTGGTGTCAGTGAATGTCTTTGTTACTTGGTGTAAGTGTGTGTCTGTGTTACTGGGTATCATTGTATTTCTTTGTAACTTGATGTAAGTGGATGTCTTTGTGACTTGGTGTCAGTGTATGTCTTTGAGACTTGGTGTCAGTGTATGTCTTTGTGACTTGGTGTCAGTGGCTGTGTTCGTTACGTGGTGTCAGTGTGTGTCTGTGTTACTGGGTGTCAGTGGCTGTCTTCGTTACTTGGTGTCAGTGTGTGTCTGTGTTACTGGGTGTCAGTGTGTGTCTGTGTTACTTGGTGTAAGTATGTGTCTTTGTTACTGGGTGTCAGTGTATGTCTTTGTTACTTGGTGTACGTGTGTGTCTGTGTTACTGGGTATCAGTGTCTGTCTTTGTTACTTGCTGTAAGTGTGTGTCTGTGTTACTGGGTAACTGTGTATGTCTTTGTTACTTGGTGTCAGTGTATGTCTTTGTTACTTGGTGTAAGTGTGTGTCTTTATTAATTGGTGTCAGTGTATGTCTTTGTTACTTGGTGTAAGTGTGTGTCTGTGTTACTGGGGGTCAGTGTATGTCTGTGTTACTGGGTGTCAGTGTATGTCTGTGTTACTGGGGGTCAGCGTGTGTTTCTAACTGGGTGTCAGTGTGTATGTTACAGGGTGTAAGTGTGTGTCTGTGTTACTGGGTATCATTGTATGTCTTTGTTACTTTTTGTAAGTGTATGTCTTTGTTACTTGGTAAAAGTGCATGTGTTTGTGACTTGGTGTCAGTGTATGTCTTTGTTACTGGGTGTCAGTGTATGACTTTGTTACTTAGTGTAAGTGTCTGTCTGTGTTACTGGGTATCATTGTATGTCTTTGTTACTTGTTGTAAGTGTATGTCTTTGTTACTTGGTAAAAGTGCATGTGTTTGTGACTTGGTGTCAGTGTATGTCTGTGTTCCGTGGTGTAAGTGTGTATCTTTGTTACTTGGTGTAAGTGTATGTCTTTGTTACTTGGTGTCAGTGTGTGTCCGTGTTACTGGGTATCAGTGTATGTCTTTGTGACTTGGTATCAGTGTATGTCTTTGTTACTGGGAGTCAGTGTGTGTTTGTGTTACTTGGTATCAGTGTATGTCTTTGTTACTGTGTACCAGTGTTTCTCTGTGTTACTGGGTGTAAGTGTGTCTGTGTTCCCGGGTATCAGTGTATGTCTTTTTGACTTGGTGTCAGTCTATGTGTTTGAGACATGGTGTCAGTGTATGTGTTTGTTACTGGGTGTCAGTGTTTGTCTTTGTTACTTGGTGTAAGTGTGTGTCTGCTTTACTGGGTATCAGTGAATGTCTTAGTTACTTGGTGTCAGTGTATGTCTTTGTTACCTGGCGTAAGTGTCTGTCTTTGTTACTTGGTCTCAGTGTATGTCTTTGTTACTTGGTGTCAGTGAGTGTCTGTGTTACTGGGTGTCAGTGCATGTCTTTGTTACTTGGTGTACGTGTGTGTCTGTGTTACTGGGTATCAGTGTATGTCTTTGTGATTTGGTGTCAGTGTATGTCTTTGTTACTGGGTGCCAGTGTGTGCCTGTGTTACTGGGTATCAGTGTATGTCTTTATTATTGTGTTCCAGTGTTTCTCTGTGTTACTGGGTGTCATTGTGTGTTTGTTTTTGTTACTGGGTGTAAGTGTGTGTCTTGGTTTCTTGGTGTAAGTGTATGTCTTTGTTACTTGGTGTCAGTGTACGTCTGTGTTACTTGGTGTAAGTCTATGTCTGTGTTACTTGGTGTCAGTGAATGTCTTTGTTACTTGGTGTAAGTGTGTGTCTGTGGTACTGGGTATCATTGTATGTCTTTGTTACTTCGTGCAACTGTATGTCTTTGTTACTTGGTGTCAGTGCATGTATTTGTTACTTGGTGTCAGAGTATGTATTTGTTACTTGGTGTCAGTGTATGTCTGTGTTACTTGGTGTCAGTGTATGTCTGTGTTACTTGGTGTAAGTGTGTGCCTTTGTTACAGGGTATCAGTGTCTGTCTTTGTTACTTGGTGTAAGTATGTGTCTGTGCTACTGCGTATCAGTGTATGTCTTTGTTACTTGGTGTAAGTCTATGTCTGTGTTACTTGGTGTCAGTGAATGTCTTTGTTACTTGGTGTAATTGTCTGTCTTTGTTACTTGGTGTCAGTGCATGTATTTGTTACTTGGTGTCAGTGTATGTATTTGTTACTTGGTGTCAGTGTATGTCTGTGTTACTTGGTGTCAGTGTATGTCTGTGTTACTTGGTGTAAGTGTGTGCCTTTGTTACAGGGTATCAGTGTCTGTCTTTGTTACTTGGTGTAAGTATGTGTCTGTGCTACTGCGTATCAGTGTATGTCTTTGTTACTTGGTGTCAGTGTATGTCTGTTACTTGGTGTCAGTGTGTGTCCGTGTTACTGGGTATCAGTGTATGTCTTTGTGACTTGGTATCAGTGTATGTCTTTGTTACTGTGTACCAGTGTTTCTCTGTGTTACTTGGTGTAAGTGTGTGTCTGTGTTACTGGGTATCAGTGTATGTCAGTGTTTTTGGGGGTTAGTGTGCGTCTTTGTTACTGGGGGTCAGCGTGTGTTTCTAACTGGGTGTCAGTGTGTGTGTTACTGGGTGTAAGTGTGTGTCTGTGTTACTGGGTATCATTGTATGTCTTTGTGACTTGGTGTCAGTGTATGTCTTTGTGACTTGGTGTCAGTGGCTGTCTTCGTTACTTGGTGTCAGTGTGTGTCTGTGTTACTGGGTGTCAGTGTGTGTCTTCGTTACTTGGTGTCAGTGTGTGTCTGTGTTACTGGGTGTCAGTGTGTGTCTGTGTTACTTGGTGTAAGTGTGTGTCTGTGTTACTGGGTGTCAGTGCATGTCTTTGTTACTTGCTGTAAGTGTGTGTCTGTGTTACTGGGTATCTGTGTATGTCTTTGTTACTTGGTGTCAGTGTATGTCTGTGTTACTGGAGGACAGCGTGTGTTTCTAACTGGGTGTCAGTGTGCATGTTTTTGGGTGTAAGTGTGTGTCTTTGTTACTGGGTATCATTGTATGTCTTTGTGACTTGGTATCAGTGTATGTCTTTGTTACTGGGAGTCAGTGTGTGTTTGTGTTACTTGGTATCAGTGTATGTCTTTGTTACTGTGTACCAGTGTTTCTCTGTGTTACTTGGTGTAAGTGTGTGTCTGTGTTACTTGGTGTAAGTCTATGTCTTTGTTACTTGGTATCAGTGTATGTCTTTGTGACTTGGTGTCAGTGTATATCTTTGTTACTGTGTACCAGTGTTTCTCTGTGTTACTTGGTATCAGTGTATGTCTTTGTGACTTGGTGTCAGTGTATGTCTTTGTTACTGGTTAAAAGTGTATGTCTTTGTTACTGGTTAAAAGTGTATGTCTTTGTTACTTGGTGTCAGTGTATGTCTGTGTTGCTTGGTGTAAGTGTGTGTCTTTGTTACTTGGTGTAAGTGTATGTCTTTGTTACTTGGTGTCAGTGTATGTCAGTCTTACTTGGTGTAAGTGTATGTCTTTGTTACTGGGTATCAGTGTATGTCTGTGTTACTGGGGGTCAGTGTGTGTCTGTGTTACTGGGGGTCAGCGTGTGTTTCTAACTGGGTGTCAGTGCGTGTGTTACTGGGTGTAAGTGTGTGTCTGTGTTTATGGGTATCATTGTATGTCTTTGTTACTTGGTGTAAGTGTATGTCTTTGTTACTTGGTGTCAGTGTATGTGTTTGTGACTGGGTGTCAGTTTATGTCTTTGTTACTTTGTGTCACTGTGTGTCTGTGTTACTGGGTGTCAGTGTGTTTATTTGTGTTACTGGGTGTCACTGTGTGTCTGTGTTACTTGGTGTAAGTGTGTGTCTTTGTTACTTGGTGTCCGTGTGTGTCTGCGTTACTGGGTATCAGTGTCTGTCTTTGTTACTTGGTGTAAGTGTGTGTCTGCGTTACTGGGTATCAGTGTATGTCTTTGTTCCTTTGTGTCAGTGTATGTCTGTGTTCCTTGGTGTAAGTGTGTGTCTGTGTTACTGGCTATCAGTGTATCTCTTTGTGACTTGGTGTCAGTGTATGTCTTTGTTACTGCTTGTCAGTGTGTGTCTTTTTGACTTGGTGTCAGTGTATGTCTTTGTTACTTGGTGTACGTGTGTGTCTGTGTTACTGGGTATCAGTGTATGTCTTTGTTACATGGTGTCGGTGTATGTCAAAATACTTGGTGTAAGTTTATGTCTTTATTACCTGGTGTAATTGTCTGCCTTTGTTACTTGCTGCCAGTGCCTGTCTTTGTTACTTGGTGTCAGTGTATGTCTTTGTTACTTGGTGCCAGAGTGTGCCTGTGTTACTGGGTATCAGTGTATGTCTTTATTATTGTGTACCAGTATTTCTCTGTGTTACTGGGTGTCAGTGTGTGTTTGTTTTTGTTACTGGGTGTAAGTGTGTGTCTTGGTTTCTTGGTGTAAGTGTATGTCTTTGTTACTTGATGTCAGTGTATGTCTGTGTTACTTGGTGTAAGTGTATGTCTGTGTTACTTGGTGTAAGTGTATGTCTGTGTTACTTGGTGTCAGTGTATGTCCTTGTTACTTGGTGTCAGTGTATGTCTGTGTTACTTGGTGTAAGTGTGTGTCTTTGTTACTTGGTGTAAGTGTGTGTCTTTGTTACTTGGTGTAAGTGTATGTCTGTGTTACTTGGTGTCAGTGTATGTCTGTGTTACTTGGTGTCAGTGTATGTCTGTGTTACTGGGGGTCAGCGTGTGTTTTTTAACTGGGTGTCAGTGTGTATGTTACTGGGTGTAAGTGTGTGTCTGTGTTACTGGGTATCATTGTATTTCTTTGTTACTTGATGTAAGTGAATGTCTTTGTTACTTGGTAAAAGTGTATGTGTTTGTGACTTGGTGTCAGTGCATGTCTTTGTTACTTGGTGTCAGTGTATGTCTTTGTTACTTGGTGTCAGTGTATGTCTTTGTTACTGGGTGTCAGTGTATGTCTTTGTTACTTGGTGTCAGTGTATGTCTTTGTTACTTGGTGTCAGTGTATGTCTTTGTTACTTGGTGTAAGTGTGTGTCTGTGTTACTGGGTATCAGTGTATGTCTGTGTTACTTGGTGTAAGTGTATGTCTTTGTTACTTGGTGTAAATGTATGTCTTTGTTACTTGGTGTCAGTGTGTGTCCGTGTTACTGGGTATCAGTGTATGTCTTTGTGACTTGGTATCAGTATATGTCTTTGTTACTGGGAGTCAGTGTGTGTTTGTGTTACTTGGTATCAGTGTATGTCTTTGTTACTGTGTACCAGTGTTTCTCTGTGTTACTTGGTGTAAGTGTGTGTCTGTGTTACTTGGTGTAAGTCTATGTCTTGGTTACTTGGTATCAGTGTATGTCTTTGTGACTTGGTGTCAGTGTATATCTTTGTTACTGTGTACCAGTGTTTCTCTGTGTTACTTGGTATCAGTGTATGTCTTTGTGACTTGGTGTCAGTGTATGTCTTTGTTACTGGTTAAAAGTGTATGTCTTTGTTACTGGTTAAAAGTGTATGTCTTTGTTACTTGGTGTCAGTGTATGTCTGTGTTGCTTGGTGTAAGTGTGTGTCTTTGTTACTTGGTGTAAGTGTATGTCTTTGTTACTTGGTGTCAGTGTATGTCAGTCTTACTTGGTGTAAGTGTATGTCTTTGTTACTGGGTATCAGTGTATGTCTGTGTTACTGGGGGTCAGTGTGTGTCTGTGTTACTGGGGGTCAGCGTGTGTTTCTAACTGGGTGTCAGTGCGTGTGTTACTGGGTGTAAGTGTGTGTCTGTGTTTATGGGTATCATTGTATGTCTTTGTTACTTGGTGTAAGTGTATGTCTTTGTTACTTGGTGTCAGTGTATGTGTTTGTGACTGGGTGTCAGTTTATGTCTTTGTTACTTTGTGTCACTGTGTGTCTGTGTTACTGGGTGTCAGTGTGTTTATTTGTGTTACTGGGTGTCACTGTGTGTCTGTGTTACTTGGTGTAAGTGTGTGTCTTTGTTACTTGGTGTCCGTGTGTGTCTGCGTTACTGGGTATCAGTGTCTGTCTTTGTTACTTGGTGTAAGTGTGTGTCTGCGTTACTGGGTATCAGTGTATGTCTTTGTTACTTTGTGTCAGTGTATGTCTGTGTTCCTTGGTGTAAGTGTGTGTCTGTGTTACTGGCTATCAGTGTATCTCTTTGTGACTTGGTGTCAGTGTATGTCTTTGTTACTGCTTGTCAGTGTGTGTCTTTTTGACTTGGTGTCAGTGTATGTCTTTGTTACTTGGTGTACGTGTGTGTCTGTGTTACTGGGTATCAGTGTATGTCTTTGTTACATGGTGTCAGTGTATGTCAAAATACTTGGTGTAAGTTTATGTCTTTATTACCTGGTGTAATTGTCTGCCTTTGTTACTTGCTGCCAGTGCCTGTCTTTGTTACTTGGTGTCAGTGTATGTCTTTGTTACTTGGTGCCAGAGTGTGCCTGTGTTACTGGGTATCAGTGTATGTCTTTATTATTGTGTACCAGTATTTCTCTGTGTTACTGGGTGTCAGTGTGTGTTTGTTTTTGTTACTGGGTGTAAGTGTGTGTCTTGGTTTCTTGGTGTAAGTGTATGTCTTTGTTACTTGGTGTCAGTGTATGTCTGTGTTACTTGGTGTAAGTGTATGTCTGTGTTACTTGGTGTAAGTGTATGTCTGTGTTACTTGGTGTCAGTGTATGTCTTTGTTACTTGGTGTCAGTGTATGTCTGTGTTACTTGGTGTAAGTGTGTGTCTTTGTTACTTGGTGTAAGTGTGTGTCTTTGTTACTTGGTGTAAGTGTATGTCTTTGTTACTTGGTGTCAGTGTATGTCTGTGTTACTTGGTGTCAGTGTATGTCTGTGTTACTGGGGGTCAGCGTGTGTTTTTTAACTGGGTGTCAGTGTGTATGTTACTGGGTGTAAGTGTGTGTCTGTGTTACTGGGTATCATTGTATTTCTTTGTTACTTGATGTAAGTGAATGTCTTTGTTACTTGGTAAAAGTGTATGTGTTTGTGACTTGGTGTCAGTGCATGTCTTTGTTACTTGGTGTCAGTGTATGTCTTTGTTACTTGGTGTCAGTGTATGTCTTTGTTACTGGGTGTCAGTGTATGTCTTTGTTACTGGGTGTCAGTGTGTGTCTTTGTGACTTGGTGTCAGTGTATGTCTTTGTTACTTGGTGTAAGTGTGTGTCTGTGTTACTGGGTATCAGTGTATGTCTGTGTTACTTGGTGTAAGTGTATGTCTTTGTTACTTGGTGTAAATGTATGTCTTTGTTACTTGGTGTCAGTGTGTGTCCGTGTTACTGGGTATCAGTGTATGTCTTTGTGACTTGGTATCAGTGTATGTCTTTGTTACTGGGAGTCAGTGTGTGTTTGTGTTACTTGGTATCAGTGTATGTCTTTGTTACTGTGTA
Organism: Heterodontus francisci; assembly: GCF_036365525.1. NCBI lineage: Eukaryota > Metazoa > Chordata > Chondrichthyes > Heterodontiformes > Heterodontidae > Heterodontus > Heterodontus francisci. The sequence goes on from NW_027141175.1 coordinate 4,822,603, forward strand.
CCAGTGTTTCTCTGTGTTACTTGGTGTAAGTGTGTGTCTGTGTTACTGGGTATCAGTGTATGTCAGTGTTTTTGGGGGTTAGTGTGCGTCTTTGTGACTGGGGGTCAGCGTGTGTTTCTAACTGGGTGTCAGTGTGTGTGTTACTGGGTGTAAGTGTGTGTCTGTGTTACTGGGTATCATTGTATGTCTTTGTTACTTGGTGTAAGTGTATGTCTTTGTTACCTGGTGTCAGTCAATGTGTTTGTGACTTGGTGTCAGTGTATGTCTTTGTTACTTGGCGTAAGTGTCTGTCCTTGTTACTTGGTGTAAGTGTGTGTCTGTGTTCCTGGGTTTCAGTGTATGTCTTTGTTACTTGGTGTCAGTGAGTGTGTGTGTTACTGGGTGTAAGTGTGTGTCTGTGTTACTGGGTATCAGCGTATGTCTTTGTTACTTGGTGTCAGTGTATGTCAAAATACTTGTTTTAAGTGTACGTCTTTGTTACTTGGTGTAATTGTCTGTCTTTGTTACTTGGTGTCAGTGTATGTCTTTGTTACTTGGTGTCAGTGTGTGTCTGTGTTACTGGTTATCAGTGTATGTCTTTGTTACTTGGTGACAGTGTATGTCTGTGTTACTTGGTGTAAGTGTGTGTCTGTGTTGCTGGGTATCAGTGTATGTCTTTGTGACTTGGTGTCAGTGTATGTCTTTGTTACTTCGTGCAACTGTATGTCTTTGTTACTTGGTGTAATTGTCTGTCTTTGTTACTTGGTGTCAGTGTATGTCTGTGTTACTTGGTGTAAGTGTTTGTTTCTGTTACTTGGTGTAAGTGTGCGCCTTTGTTACTGGGTGTCAGTGTATGTCATTGTTACTTGGTGTAAGTGTGTGTCTGTGTTACTGGGTATCAGTGTCTGTCTTTGTTACTTTGTGTAAGTATGTTTCTGTGTTACTGGTTATCAGTGTATGTCTTTGTGACTTGGTGTCAGTGTGTGTCTTTGTTACTGGGTGTCAGTGTGTGTCTTTGTGACTTGGTGTCAGTGTATGTCTTTGTTACTGGGTATCAGTGTGTGTCTGTGTTACTGGGTATCAGTGTATGTCTGTGTTACTTGGTGTCAGTGTATGTCTGTGTTACTTTGTATCAGTGTATGTCTGTGTTACTTTGCACCAGTGTTTCTCTGTGTTAATTGATGTCCGTGTGTGTCTGTGTTACTGGGTATCAGTGTATGTCTTTGTTACTAGGTGTCAGTGTATGTCTGTGTTACTAGGTGTAAGTGTATGTCTTTGTTACATGGTGTAAGTGTGTATCTGTGTTACTGGGTATCCGTGTATGTCTGTGTTACTGGGTATCAGTGTATGTCTTTGTGACTTGGTGTCAGTGCATTTCTTTGTTACTTGGTGTCAGTGTATGTCAGTGTTACTTGGTGTAAGTGTGTGTCTGTGTTACTGGGTATCAGTGTCTGTCTTTGTTACTTGGTGTAAGTATGTGTTTGTGTTACTGCGTATCAGTGCATGTCTTGGTTACTTGGTGTCAGTGTCTGTCTGTGTTACTTGGTGTAAGTGTGTGTCTGTGTTACTGGGTATCATTGTATGTTTTTGTTACTTGGTGTAAGTGCATGTCTTTGTTACTTGGTGTCAGTGTATGTGTTTGTGACTTGGTGTCAGTGCATAGCTTTGTTACTGGGTGTCAGTGTATGTCTTTGTTACTTTGTGTAAGTGTGTGTCTGTGTTACTGGGTATCAGTGCATGTCTTTGTTGCTTGGTGTCAGTGTATGTCTTTGTTACTTGGTGTAAGTGTGTGTCTTTTTTACTTGGTGTCAGAGTTTGTCTTTGTTACTTGGTGTCAGTGTATGTCCTTGTTACAGGGTGTCAGTGTCTGTCTTTGTTACAGTGTGTCAGTGTCTGTCTTTGTGACTTGGTGTCAGTGTCTGTCTTTGTGACTTGGTGTCAGTGTATGTCTCTGTTACTTGGTGTCAGTGGCTGTCTTCGTTACTTGGTGTCAGTGTGTGTCTGTGTTACTGGGGGTCAGAGTGTGTTTCTAACTAGGTGTCAGTGTGTGTGTTACTGGGTGTAAGTGTGTGTCTGTGTTACTGGGTATCATTGTATGTCTTTGTTACTTGGTGTAAGTGTATGTCTTTGTTACTTGGTGTCAATGTATGTGTTTGTGACTTGGTGTCAGTGTATGGCTTTGTTACTGGGTGTCATTGTATGTCTTTGTTACTTCGTGTAAGAGTGTGTCTGCGATATTGGGTATCAGTGCATGTCTTTGTTGCTTGGTGTCAGTGTATGTCTTTGTTACTTGGTGCAAGTGTATGTCTTTGCTAATTGGTGTAAGTGTGTGTCTTTTTTATTTGGTGTCAGTTTTTGTCTTTGTTACTTGGTGTCAGTGTATGTCATTGTTACAGGGTGTCAGTGTATGTTTTTGTGACTTGGTGTCAGTGTATGACTTTGTTACTTGGTGTCAGTGGCTGTCTTCGTTACTTGGTGTCAGTGTGTGTCTGTGTTACTTGGTGTCAGTGTCTGTCTTTGTTACTGGGTATCAGTGTATGTCTGTGTTACTTGGTGTAAGTGTGTGTCTTTGTTACTGGGTGTCAGTGTATGTCTTTGTTACTTGCTGTAAGTGTGTGTCTGTGTTACTGGGTATCAGTGTATGTCTTTGTTACTTGGTGTCAGTGTATGTCTGTGTTACTTGGTGTAAGTGTGTTTCTGTGTTACTGGCTATCAGTGTATGTCTTTGTTTCTTGGTGTCAGTGTGTGTCTGTGTTACTGGGTGTCAGTGTGTTTGTTTGTGTTACTGGGTATCAGTGTGTGTGTTTGTGACTTGGTGTCAGTGTATGTCTTTGTTACTTGGTGTAAGTGTGTGTCTGTGTTACTGGGTATCAGTGTATGTCTTTGTTACTTGGTGTCAGTGTATGTCAAAACACTTGGTGTAAGTGTATGTCTTTGTTACTTGGTGTCAGTGAGTGTCTGTGTTACTGGGTATCAATGTATGTCTTTGTGACTTGGTATCAGTGTGTGTCTTTGTTACTTGGTGAAAGTGTATGTCTGTGTTACTTGGTGCAAGTGTGTGTCTATGTTACTGGTTATCAGTGTATGCCTGTGTTACAGGGGGTCAGTGTGTGTCTTTGTTACTGGGGGTCAGTGTGTGTCTGTGTTACTGGGTGTAAGTGTATGTCTTTGCTACTTGGTGTCAGTGTATGTCTTTGTTACTTGGTGTAAGTGTATGTCTTTGTTACTTGGTGTAAGTGTATGTCTTTGTTACTTGGTATCAGTGTATGTCTTTGTTACTTGGTATCAGTGAATGTCTTTGTGACTTGGTATCAGTGAATGTCTTTGTGACTTGGTGTCAGTGTGTGTCTTTGTTACTGGGTGTCAGTGTGTGTCTGTGTTACTTGGCATCAGTGTATGTCTTTGTTACTGTGTACCAGCGTTCCTCTGTGTTACTTGGTGTCAGTGTGTGTCTGTGTTACTGGGTGTCAGTGTATGTCTTTGTTACTTGGTGTCAGTGTGTGTCTGTGTTCCTGGGTGTCAGTGTGTTTGTTTGTGTTACTGGGTGTCAATGTATGTCTTTGTTACTTGGTGTAAGTGTGTGTCTGTGTTTCTGGGTATCAGTGCATGTCTTTGTTGCTTGGTGTCAGTGTATGTCTTTGTTACTTGGTGTAAGTGTATGTCTTTGTTAATTGGTGTAAGTGTGTTTCTGTGTTACTGGCTAGCATTGTATGTCTTTGTGACTTGGTGTCAGTGTATGTCTTTTTTACTGGGTGTCAGTGTGTGTCTTTGTGACTTGGTGTCAGTGTGTTTGTTTGTGTTACTGGGAATCAGTGTGTGTCTTTGAGACTTGGTGTCAGTGTATGTCTTTGTTACTTGGTGTAAGTGTGTGTCTGTGTTACTGGGTATCAGTGTATGTCTTTGTTACTTGGTGTCAGTGTATGTCAAAATACTTGGTGTAAGTGTATGTCTTTGTTACTTGGTGTAATTGTTTGTCTTTGTTACTTGGTGTCAGTGAGTGTCTGTGTTACTGGGTATTAATGTATGTCTTTGTGACTTGGTATCAGTGTGTGTCTTTGTTACTTGGTGAAAGTGTATGTCTGTGTTACTTGGTGTCAGTGTATGCCTGTGTTACTTGGTGCAAGTGTGTGTCTATGTTACTGGTTATCAGTGTATGCCTGTGTTACAGGGGATCAGTGTGTGTCTTTGTTACTGGGGGTCAGTGTGTGTCTGTGTTACTGGGTGTAAGTGTGTGCCTGTGTTTTTGGCTATCATTGTATGTCTTTGTTACTTGGTGTAAGTGTATGTCTTTGCTACTTGGTGTCAGTGTATGTCTTTGCTACTTGGTGTAAGTGTATGTCTTTGTTACTTGGTGTAAGTGTATGTCTTTGTTACTTGGTGTAAGTGTATGTCTTTGTTACTTGGTATCAGTGTATGTCTTTGTTACTTGGTATCAGTGAATGTCTTTGTGACTTGGTGTCAGTGTGTGTCTGTGTTACTGGGTGTCAGTGTGTGTCTGTGTTGCTTGGCATCAGTGTATGTCTTTGTTACTGTGTACCAGCGTTCCTCTGTGTTACTTGGTGTCAGTGTGTGTCTGTGTTACTGGGTGTCAGTGTATGTCTTTGTTACTTGGTGTCAGTGTGTGTCTGTGTTACTGGGTGTCAGTGTGTTTGTTTGTGTTACTGGGTGTCACTGTGTGTCTGTGTTACTTGGTGTAAGTGTGTGTCTTTGTTACTTGGTGTCCGTGTGTGTCTGTGTTACTGGGTGTCAGTGTATGTCTTTGTTACTTGGTTTAAGTGTGTTTCTGTGTTACTGGGTATCAGCGTCTGTCTTTGTTACTTGGTGTAAGTGTGTGTCTGTGTTACTGGGTATCAGTGTATCTCGTTGTGACTTGGTGTCAGTGTATGTCTTTGTTACTTGGTGTAAGTGTATGTCTTTGTTAATTGGTGTAAGTGTGTTTCTGTGTTACTGGCTAGCAGTGTATGTCTTTGTGACTTGGTGTCAGTGTATGTCTTTTTTACTGGGTGTCAGTGTGTGTCTTTGTGACTTGGTGTCAGTGTATGTCTGTGTTACTTGGTGTAAGTGGGTGTCTGTGTTACAGGCTATCAGAGTATGTCTGTGTTACTTGGTATCAGTGTATGTCTTTGTGAGTTGGTGTCAGTGTATGACTTTGTTACTGGGTGTCAGTGTGTGTCTGTGTTACTGGTTATCATTGTATGTCTTTGTGACTTGGTATCAGTGTCTGTCTTTGTGACTTGGTGTCAGTGTCTGTCTTTGTGACTTGGTGTCAGTGTATGTCTTTGTTACTTGGTGTCAGTGTATGTCTGTGTTACTTGGTGTCAGTGTATGTGTTTGTGACTTGGTGTCAGTGTCTGGCTTTGTTGCTGGGTGTCAGTGTATGTCTTTGTTACTGGGTGTCAGTGTGTGTCTGTGTTACTGGGTATCAGTGTATATCTTTGTTACTTGGTGTAAGTGTATGTCTTTGTTACTTGGTGTCAGTGTATGTCTTTGTTACTTGGTGTCAGTGTATGTCAAAATACTTGGTGTAAGTGTATGTCTTTGTTACTTGGTGTAATTGTTTGTCTTTGTTACTTGGTGTCAGTGTATGTCAGTGTTACTTGGTGTTAGTGTGTGTCTTTGTTACTGGGTGTCAGTGTATGTCTTTGTTACTGGGTGTCAGTGTATGTCTTTGTTACTTGGTATAAGTGTGTGTCTGTGTTACTGGGTATCAGTGCATGTCTTTGTTACTGGGTGTCAGTGTGTGTCTGTGTTACTTGGCATCAGTGCATGTCTTTGTTACTGTGTACCAGCGTTTCTCTGTGTTACTTGGTGTCAGTGTGTTTCTGTGTTACTGGGTATCAATGTATGTCTTTGTGACTTTGCATCAGTGTCTGTCTTGGTGACATGGTGTCAGTGTATGTCATTGTTACTGGGTATCAGTGTATGTCTTTGTTACTTGGTGTCAGTGTATGTCTGTGTTACTTGGTGTAAGTGTATGTCTTTGTTACTTGGTGTAAGTGTATGTCTTTGTTACTTGGTGTCAGTGTATGTGTTTGTGACTTGGTGTCAGTGTATGTGTTTGTGACTTGGTGTCAGTGTATGTCTGTGTTACTTGGTGTAAGTGTGTGTCTGTGTTACTGGGTATCAGTGCATGTCTTTGTTGCTTGGTGTCAGTGTATGTCTTTGTTACTTGGTGTAAGTGTATGTCTTTGTTAATTGGTGTATGTGTGTGTCTTTTTACTTGGTGTCAGTGTTTGTCTTTGTTACTTGGTGTCAATGTTTGTCTTTGTTACTTGGTGTCAGTGTTTGTCTTTGTTACTTGGTGTCAGTGTATGTCTTTGTTACAGGGTGTCAGTGTATGTCTTTGTGACTTGGTGTCAGTGTATCTCTTTGTTACTTGGTGTAAATGTGTGTCAGTGTTACTGGCTATCAGTGTATCTCTTTGTGACTTGGTGTCAGTGTATGTCTTTGTTACTTGTTGCAAGTGTGTGTCTACGTTACTGAGTATCAGTGTATGTCTTTGTGACTTGGTGTCAGTGTATGTCAAAATACTTGGTGTCAGTGTATGTCTTTGTTACTTGGTGTCAGTGTATGTCTTTGTTACTGGGAGTCAGTGTATGTCTTTGTTACTGGGAGTCAGTGTATGTCTTTGTTACTGGGAGTCAGTGTATGTCTTTGTTACTGGGTGTCAGTGTGTGTCTTTGTGACTTGGTGTCAGTGTATGTCTTTGTTACTTGGTGCAAGTGTATGCCTTTGTTACTGGGTGTCAGTGTGTGTCTTTGTTACTGGTTATCAGTGTATGTCTTTGTGACTTGGTGTCAGTGTAAGTCTTTGTTAGTGGGTGTCAGTGTGTGTCTGTGTTACTGGTTATCAGTGTATGTCTTTGTTACTTGGTGCAAGTGTATGCCTTTGTGACTTGGTGTAATTGTCTGTCTTTGTTACTTGGTGTCAGTGTATGTCTTTGTTACTTGGTGTCAGTGTGTGTCTGTGTTACTTGGTGTAAGTGTGTGTCTGTGTTACTTGGTGTAAGTGTGTGTCTTTGTTACTTGGTGTCAGTGTGTGTCTTTGAGACTTGGTGTCAGTGTGTGTCTTTGAGACTTGGTGTCAGTGTGTGTCTTTGAGACTTGGTGTCAGTGTGTGTCTTTGAGACTTGGTGTCAGTGTATTTCTTTGTTACTGGGTGTAAGTGTGTGTCTTTGTGACTTGGTGTCAGTGTATGTCTTTGTTACTTGGCATAAGTGTCTGTCTTTGTTACTTTGCATAAGTGTCTGTCTTTGTTACTTGTTGCAAGTGTGTGTCTGTGTTACTGGTTATCAGTGTATGTCTTTGTTACTTGGTGTCAGTGTATGTCTTTGTTACTGGGTGTCAGTGTCTGTCTTTGTGACTTGGTGTCAGTGTATGTCTTTGTTACTGGGTGCAAGTGTATGCCTTTGTTACTTGGTGTAATTGTCTTTTTTTGTTACTTGGTGTAAGTGTATGTATTCGTTACTTGGTGTAAGTGTATGTATTTGTTACTTGGTGTCAGTGTATGTCTTTGTTACTTGGTGTCAGTGTATTTCTGTGTTACTTGGTGTAAGTGTGTGTCTGTGTTACTGGGTATCAGTGTATGTCTTTGTGACTTGGTGTCAGTGTGTGTCTGTGTTACTGTGTGTAAGGTGTGTGTCTGTGTTACTGGGTATCAGTGTATGTCTTTGTGACTTGGTGTCAGTGTATGTCTTTGTTACTGGGTGTCAGTGTGTGTCTTTGTTACTTGGTGTAAGTGTATGTCTTTGTTACTTGGTGTAATTGTCTGTATTTGTTACTTGGTGTCAGTGTATGTCTGTGTTACTTGGTGTCAGTGTATGTCTGTGTTACTTGGTGTCAGTGTATGTCTGTGTTACTTGGTGTAAGTGTGTGTCTGTGTTACTTGGTGTAAGTGTATGTCTTTGTTACTTGGTGTCAGTGTGTGTCTTTGAGACTTGGTGTCAGTGTATGTCTTTGTTACTGGGTGTAAGTGTGTGTCTTTGTGACTTGGTGTCAGTGTATGTCTTTGTTACTTGGCATAAGTGTCTGTCTTTGTTACTTGTTGCAAGTGTGTGTCTGTGTTACTGGTTATCAGTGTATGTCTTTGTTACTTGGTGTCAGTGTATTTCTGTGTTACTTGGTGTAAGTGTGTGTCTGTGTTACTGGGTATCAGTGTATGTCTTTGTGACTTGGTGTCAGTGTATGTCTTTGTTACTGGGTGTCAGTGTGTGTCTGTGACTTGGTGTCAGTGTATGTCTTTGTTACTTGGTGTAAGTGTATGTATTTGTTACTTGGTGTAAGTGTATGTATTTGTTACTTGGTGTCAGTGTATGTATGTGTTACTGGGTGTAAGTGTGTGTCTTTGTTTCTGGTTATCAGTGTATGTCTTTGTTACTTGGTGTCAGTGTGTGTCTGTGTTACTGTGTGTAAGTGTGTGTCTGTGTTACTGGGTATCAGTGTATGTCTTTGTGACTTGGTGTCAGTGTATGTCTTTGTTACTGGGTGTCAGTGTGTGTCTTTGTGACTTGGTGTAAGTGTGTGTCTATGTGACTTGGTGTAAGTGTATGTCTTTGTGACTTGGTGTAAGTGTATGTCTTTGTTACTTGGTGTAAGTGTGTGTCTTTGTTACTTGGTGTCAGTGTGTGTCTGTGTTCCTGGGTGTCAGTGTATGTCTTTGTTACTTGGTCTCAGTGAGTGTGTGTGTTACTGGGTGTAAGTGTGTGTCTGTGTTAATGGGTATCAGTGTCTGTCTTTGTTACTTGGTGTAAGTGTATGTCAAAATACTTGGTGTAAGTGTATGTCTTTGTTACTTGGTGTAATTGTCTGTCTTTGTTACTTGGTGTCAGTGTATGTCTTTGTTACTTGGTGTAAGTGTGTGTCTTTGTTACTTGGTGTAAGTGTATGTCTTTGTTACTTGGTGTCAGTGTGTGTCTGTGTTACTGTGTGTAAGTGTGTGTCTGTGTTACTGGGTATCAGTGTATGTCTTTGTGACTTGGTGTCAGTGTATGTCTTTGTTACTGGGTGTCAGTGTGTGTCTTTGAGACTTGGTGTCAGTGTATGTCTTTGTTACTTGGTGTAAGTGTATGTCTTTGTTACTTGGTGTAAGTGTATGTATTTGTTACTTGGTGTCAGTGTGTGTCTTTGTTACTTGGTCTAAGTGTATGTCTTTGTTACTTGGTGTCAGTGTGTGTCTTTGTTACTGGGTGTCAGTGTATGTATTTGTTACTTGGTGTCAGTGACTGTGTGTGTTACTGGGTGTAAGTGTGTGTCTGTGTTAATGGGTATCAGTGTCTGTCTTTGTTACTTCGTGTCAGTGTATGTCTTTGTTACTGGGTGTCAGTGTGTGTCTTTGTGACTTGGTGTCAGTGTATGTCTTTGTGACTTGGTGTCAGTGTATGTCTTTGTTACTTGGTGTAATTGTCTGTATTTGTTACTGGTTATCAGTGTAGGTCTTTGTTCCTTGTTGTCAGTGTACGTCTGTGTTACTTGGTGTAATTGTGTGTCTGTGTTACAGGGTATCAGTGCATGTCTTTGTGACTTGGTGTCAGTGTATGTCTTTGTTACTGGGTGTCAGTGTGTGTCTTTGTGACTTGGTGTCAGTGTATGTCTTTGTTACTTGGTGTAAGTGTATGTCTTTGTGACTTGGTGTAATTGTCTGTCTTTGTTACATGGTGTAAGTGTGTGTCTGTGCCACTAGGTGTCAGTATTTAGTTTAGTTTCGAGATGCAGCACTGAATCAGGCCCTTCGGCCCACCGAGTCTGTGCCGACCATCAACCACCCATCTATACTAATCCTACACGAATCCCATATTCCAATAACATCCCCACCGGTCCCTATATATTTCTTTACCACGTACCTCTTCTAGGGGCAATTTATTATGGCCCATTAACCTATCAACCTGCAGATCTTTGGCATGTGGGAGGAAACCGGTGCACCCGGAGGAAACCCACGCAGACACAGGGAGAACTTGCAAACTCCGCACAGGCAGTACCCAGAATCGAAATCGGGTCCCTGGAGCTGTGAGGCTGCAGTGCTAACCACTGCGCCACTGTGCCTCCCAGTGTGTGTCTGTGTTATTGGGTGTCAGTGTATGTCTTTGTTACTTGGTGTCAGTGTGTGTCTGTGTTACTGGGTGTCAATGTGTTTGTTTGTGTTACTGGGTGTCAGTGTGTGTCTGTGTTACTTGGTGTAAGTGTGTGTCTTTGTTACTTGGTGTCCGTGTGTGTTTGTGTTACTGGGTGTAAGTGTGTGTCTGTGTTACTGGGTATCAGTGTATGTCTTTGTTACTTGGTGTCAGTGTGTTTGTTTGTGTTCCTGGGTGTCAGTTTGTGTCTGTGTTACTTGGTGTAAGTGTGTGTCTTTGTTACTTGGTGTGTGTGTGTCTGTGTTACGGGGTGTCAGTGTATGTCTTTGTTACTTGGTGGAGGTGTGTGTCTTTGTTACTTGGTGTAAGTGTATGTCTTTGTGACTTGGTGTCAGTGTGTGTCTTTGTTACTTGGTATCAGTGTATGTCTTTGTTACTTGGTGTCAGTGTATGTCTGTGTTACTTGGTGTAAGTGTGTGTCTGTGTTACTGGGTATCAGTGTGTGTCTGTGTTACTGGGTGTAAGTGTGTGTCTGTGTTACTGGGTATCAGTGTATGTCTTTGTTACTTGGTGTCAGTGTGTTTGTTTGTGTTCCTGGGTGTCAGTTTGTGTCTGTGTTACTTGGTGTAAGTGTGTGTCTTTGTTACTTGGTGTGTGTGTGTCTGTGTTACGGGGTGTCAGTGTATGTCTTTGTGACTTGGTGTAAGTGTATGTCTTTGTGACTTGGTGTAAGTGTATGTCTTTGTGACTTGGTGTAAGTGTGTGTCTTTGTGACTTGGTGTAAGTGTATGTCTTTGTTACTTGGTGTAAGTGTATGTCTTTGTGACTTGGTGTAAGTGCATGTCTTTGTGACTTGGTGTAAGTGTTTGTCTTTGTGACTTGGTGTAAGTGTATTTCTTTGTGACTTGGTGTAAGTGTGTGTCTGTGCCACTAGGTGTCAGTGTATGTCTTTGTTACATGGTGTCACTGTATGTCTATGTCACTTGGTGTCAGTGTGTTTGTTTGTGTTCCTGGGTGTCAGTTTGTGTCTGTGTTACTTGGTGTAAGTGTGTGTCTTTGTTACTTGGTGTGTGTGTGTCTATGTTACGGGGTGTCAGTGTATGTCTTTGTTACTTGGTGTAAGTGTGTGTCTGTGTTACTGGGTATCAGTGTCTGTCTTTGTTACTTGGTGTCAGTGCATGTCTGTGTTACTTGGTGTAAGTGTGTGTCTGTGTTACTGGGTATCAGTGTATGTCTTTGTGACTTGGTGTCAGTGTATGTCTTTGTTACTGGGTGTCAGTGTGTTTCTTTGTGACTTCGTGTCAGTGTCTGTCTTTGTTACTTGGTGTAAGTGTATGTCTTTGTTACTTGGTGTCAGTCTCTGTCTGTGTTACATGGTGTAAGTGTGTGTCTGTGTTACTTGGTGTCAGTGTATGTCTTTGTTACTTGTTGTCAGTGTATGTCTGTGTCACTTGGTTTCAGTCTGTTTGTTTGTGTTACTGGGTGTCAGTGTGTGTCTATGTTACTTGGTGTAAGTGTGTGTCTTTGTTACTTGGTGTAAGTTTATGTCTTTGTTACTGGGTGTCAGTGTGTGTCTTTGTGACTTGGTGTCAGTGTATGTCTTTGTTACTTGGTATAAGTGTGTGTCTGTGTGACTGGGTATCAGTGTATGTCTTTGTTACTTGTTGTCAGTGTATGTCAAAATACTTGGTGTAAGTGTATGCCTTTGTTACTTGGTGTCAGTGTATGCCTTTGTTACTTGGTGTCAGTGTGTGTCTGTGTTACTTGGTAACAGTGTATGTCTCTGTGACTTGGTAACAGTGTATGTCTCTGTGACTTGGTAACAGTGTATGTCTGTGTTACTGGGTATCAGTGTATGTCTTTGTGACTTGGTATCAGTGTATGTCTTTGTTACTTGGTGTTAATGTGTGTCTTTGTTACTTGGTGTCCGTGTGTGTCTGTGTTACTGGGTGTAAGTGTGTGTCTTTGTTACTGGGTGTCAGTGTATGTCTTTGTTACTGGGTGTCCGTGTGTGTCTGTGTTACTGGGTGTCAGTGTGTGTCTGTGTTACTGGGTGTCAGTGTGTGTCTGTGTTACTTGGTGTCAGTGTATCTCTGTGTTACTTGGTGTAAGTGTATGTCTTTGTTACTTGGTGTCAGTCTATGTCTGTGTTACTTGGTGTAAGTGTGTGTCTTTGTTACTTGGTGTCAGTGTATGTCTTTGTTACTTGGTGTAAGTGTGTGTTTGTGTTACTTGGTGTAAGTGTATGTCTGTGTTACCTGGTGTCAGTGTATGTCTTTGTTACTTGGTGTCAGTGTATGTCTGTGTCACTTGGTGTCAGTGTGTTTGTTTGTGTTCCTGGGTGTCAGTTTGTGTCTGTGTTTATTGGTGTCAGTGTATGTCTTTGTTACTTGGTGTAAGTGTGTGTCTGTGTTACTGGGTATCAGTGTCTGTCTTTGTTACTTGGTGTCAGTGTATGTCTGTGTCACTTGGTGTCAGTGTGTTTGTTTGTGTTCCTGGGTGTCAGTTTGTGTCTGTGTTACTTGGTGTAAGTGTGTGTCTTTGTTACTTGGTGTGTGTGTGTCTGTGTTACGGGGTGTCAGTGTATGTCTTTGTTACTAGGTGTCAGTGTATGTCAAAATACTTGGTGTAAGTGTATGTCTTTGTTACTTGGTGAAATTGTCTGTCTTTGTTACTTGATTTCTGTGTATGTCTGTGTTACTTGGTGTAAGTGTGTGTCTTTGTTACTTGGTGTAAGTGTATGTCTTTGTTACTTGGTGTCAGTCTCTGTCTGTGTTACTTGGTGTAAGTGTGTGTCTTTGTTACTTGGTGTCAGTGTATGTCTTTGTTACTTGGTGTAAGTGTGTGTTTGTGCTACTTGGTGTAAGTGTGTGTCTGTGTTACTTGGTGTCAGTGTTTGTCTTTGTTACTTGGTGTCAGTGTATGTCTGTGTCACTTGGTTTCAGTCTGTTTGTTTGTGTTACTGGGTGTCAGTGTGTGTCTATGTTACTTGGTGTCAGTGTATGTCTTTGTTACTGGGTGTCAGTGAATGTCTTTGTTACTGGGTGTCAGTGAATGTCTTTGTTACTGGGTGTCAGTGTGTGTCTTTGTTACTTGGTGTCAGTGTATGTCTTTTTTACTTGGTGTCAGTGTATGTCTGTGTTACTTGGTGTAAGCGTGTGCCTGTGTTACTGGGTGTCAGTGTGTGTCTGTGTTACTTGGTGTCAGTGTATCTGTGTGTTACTTGGTGTCAGTGTATGTCTTATTACTTGGTGTCAGTCTGTGTCTGTGTTACTTGGTATAAGTGTGTGTCTTTGTTACTTGGTGTAAGTGTGTGTTTGTGTTACTTGGTGTAAGTGTGTGTCTGTGTTACTTGGTGTCAGTGTATGTCTTTGTTACTTGGTGTCAGTGTATGTCTTTGTTACTTGGTGTCAGTGTTTGTCTGTGTCACTTGGTGTCAGTGTGTTTGTTTGTGTTCCTGGGTGTCAGTTTGTGTCTTTGTTACTTGGTGTAAGTGTGTGTCTTTGTTACTTGGTGTGTGTGTGTCTGTGTTACGGGGTGTCAGTGTATGTCTTTGTTACTTGGTGTAATTGTGTGTCTGTGTTACTGGGTATCAGTGTCTGTCTTTGTTACTTGGTGTCAGTGTATGTCTGTGTTACTTGGTGTAAGTGTGTGTCTGTGTTACTGGGTATCAGTGTATGTCTTTGTGACTTGGTGTCAGTGTATGTCGTTGTTACTTGTTGTCAGTGTATGTCTGTGTCACTTGGTGTCAGTGTGTTTGTTTGTGTTCCTGGGTGTCAGTTTGTGTCTGTGTTACTTGGTGTAAGTGTGTGTCTTTGTTACTTGGTGTGTGTGTGTCTGTGATACGGGGTGTCAGTGTATGTCTTTGTTACTAGGTGTCAGTGTATGTCAAAATACTGGGTGTAAGTGTATCTCTTTGTTACTTGGTGAAATTGTCTGTCTTTGTTACTTGGTTTCTGTGTATGTCTGTGTTACTAGGTGTAAGTGTGTGTCTTCGTTACTTGGTGTAAGTGTATCTCTTTGTTACTTGGTGTCAGTCTCTGTCTGTGTTACTTGGTGTAAGTGTGTGTCTTTGATACTTGGTGTCAGTGTATGTCTTTGTTACTTGTTGTAAGTGTGTGTTTGTGCTACTTGGTGTCCGTGTGTGTCTGTGTTACAGGGTGTCAGTGTATGTCTTTGTTACTTGGGGTAAGTGTATGCCTTTGTTACTTGGTGTCAGTGTATGTCTTTGTTACTTGGTGTCAGTGTGTGTCTGTGTTACTTGGTATCAGTGTATGTCTTTGTTACTTGCTGTAAGTGTAAGTCTTTGTTACTTCGTGTCAGTCTATGTCTGTGTTACTTGGTGTAAGTGAGTGTCTTTGTTACTTGGTGTCAGTGTGTGTCTGTGTTACTTGGTGTAAGTGTGTGTTTGTGTTACTTGGTGTAAGTGTGTGTCTGTGTTACTTGGAGTCAGTGTGTGTCTGTGTTACTGGGTGTCAGTGTATGTCTGTGTTACTGGGTGTCAGTGTGTGTCTGTGTTACTGGGTGTCAGTGTGTGTCTGTGTTACTGGGTGTCAGTGTGTTTGTTTGTGTTCCTGGGTGTCAGTTTGTGTCTGTGTTACTTGGTGGAGGTGTGTGTCTTTGTTACTTGGTGTAAGTGTATGTCTTTGTGACTTGGTGTCAGTGTATGTCTTTGTGACTTGGTGTAAGTGTATGTCTTTGTGACTTGGTGTAAGTGTATGTCTTTGTGACTTGGTGTAAGTGTCTGTCTTTGTGACTTGGTGTAAGTGTCTGTCTTTGTGACTTGGTGTAAGTGTGTGTCTGTGCCACTAGGTGTCAGTGTATGTCTTTGTTACATGGTGTCACTGTATGTCTATGTCACTTGGTGTCAGTGTGTTTGTTTGTGTTCCTGGGTGTCAGTTTGTGTCTGTGTTACTTGGTGTAAGTGTGTGTCTTTGTTACTTGGTGTGTGTGTGTCTATGTGACGGGGTGTCAGTGTATGTCTCTGTTACTTGGTGTAAGTGTGTGTCTGTGTTACTGGGTATCAGTGTCTGTCTTTGTTACTTGGTGTCAGTGTATGTCTTTGTTACTTGGTGTAAGTGTATGTCTTTGTGACTTGGTGTAATTGTCTGTCTTTGTTACTTGGTGTAATTGTCTGTCTTTGTTACTTGGTGTAAGTGTATGTCTTTGTTACTTGGTGAAATTGTCTGTCTTTGTTACTGGGTGTCAGTGTGTGTCTATGTTACTTGGTGTAAGTGTGTGTCTTTGTTACTTGGTGTAAGTGTATGTCTTTGTTACTGGGTGTCAGTGTGTGTCTTTGTGACTTGGTGTCAGTGTATGTCTTTGTTACTTGGTATAAGTGTGTGTCTGTGTGACTGGGTATCAGTGTATGTCTTTGTTACTTGTTGTCAGTGTATGTCAAAATACTTGGTGTAAGTGTATGCCTTTGTTACTTGGTGTTAGTGTATGTCTTTGTTACTTGGTGTCAGTGTATGTCAAAATACTTGGTGTAAGTGTATGCCTTTGTTACTTGGTGTTAGTGTATGTCTTTGTTACTTGGTGTAAGTGTGTGTCTGTGTTACTGGGTATCAGTGTATGTCTTTGTGACTTGGTATCAGTGTATGTCTTTGTTACTTGGTGTTAATGTGTGTCTTTGTTACTTGGTGTCCGTGTGTGTCTGTGTTACTGGGTGTCAGTGTATGTATTTGTTACTGGGTGTCAGTGTATGTCTGAGTTACCTCGTGTAAGAGTGTGCCTGTGTTACTGGGTATCTGTGCGTGTCTTTGTTACTTGATGTCAGTGGATGTCTGTGTTACTTGGTGTAAGTTTGTGTCTGTGTTACTGGGTGTCAGTGTGTGTCTGTGTTACTGGGTATCAGTGTATGTCTTTGTTACTTGGTGTCAGTGTATCTCTGTGTTACTTGGTGTAAGTGTATGTCTTTGTTACTTGGTGTCAGTCTACGTCTGTGTTACTTGGTATAAGTGTGTTTCTTTGTTACTTGGTGTCAGTGTATGTCTTTGTTACTTGGTGTAAGTGTGTGTTTGTGTCACTTGGTGTCAGTGTGTTTGTTTGTGTTCCTGGGTGTCAGTTTGTGTCTGTGTTTATTGGTGTAAGTGTGTGTCTTTGTTACTTGGTGCGTGTGTGTCTGTGTTACGGGGTGTCAGTGTATGTCTTTGTTACTTGGTGTAAGTGTGTGTCTGAGTTACTGGGTATCAGTGTCTGTCTTTGTTACTTGGTGTCAGTGTATGTCTGTGTTACTTGGTGTAAGTGTATGTCTTTGTGACTTGGTGTAATTGTCTGTCTTTGTTACTTGGTGTAATTGTCTGTCTTTGTTACTTGGTGTAAGTGTATGTCTTTGTTACTTGGTGAAATTGTCCGTCTTTGTTACTGGGTGTCAGTGTGTGTCTATGTTACTTGGTGTAAGTGTGTGTCTTTGTTACTTGGTGTAAGTGTATGTCTTTGTTACTGGGTGTCAGTGTGTGTCTTTGTGACTTGGTGTCAGTGTGTGTCTTTGTGACTTGGTGTCAGTGTATGTCTTTGTTACTTGGTATAAGTGTGTGTCTGTGTGACTGGGTATCAGTGTATGTCTTTGTTACTTGTTGTCAGTGTATGTCAAAATACTTGGTGTAAGTGTATGCCTTTGTTACTTGGTGTTAGTGTATGTCTTTGTTACTTGGTGTCAGTGAATGTCAAAATACTTGGTGTAAGTGTATGCCTTTGTTACTTGGTGTTAGAGTATGTCTTTGTTACTTGGTGTAAGTGTGTGTCTGTGTTACTGGGTATCAGTGTATGTCTTTGTGACTTGGTATCAGTGTATGTCTTTGTTACTTGGTGTTAATGTGTGTCTTTGTTACTTGGTGTCCGTGTGTGTCTGTGTTACTGGGTGTCAGTGTATGTCTTTGTTACTGGGTGTCAGTGTATGTCTGTGTTACCTCGTGTAAGAGTGTGCCTGTGTTACTGGGTATCTGTGCGTGTCTTTGTTACTTGATGTCAGTGGATGTCTGTGTTACTTGGTGTAAGTGTGTGTCTGTGTTACTGGGTGTCAGTGTGTGTCTGTGTTACTGGGTATCAGTGTATGTCTTTGTTACTTGGTGTCAGTGTATCTCTGTGTTACTTGGTGTAAGTGTATGTCTTTGTTACTTGGTGTCAGTCTACGTCTGTGTTACTTGGTATAAGTGTGTGTCTTTGTTACTTGGTGTCAGTGTATGTCTTTGTTACTTGGTGTAAGTGTGTGTTTGTGTCACTTGGTGTCAGTGTGTTTGTTTGTGTTCCTGGGTGTCAGTTTGTGTCTGTGTTTATTGGTGTAAGTGTATGTCTTTGTTACTTGGTGTAAGTGTGTGTCTGAGTTACTGGGTATCAGTGTCTGTCTTTGTTACTTGGTGTCAGTGTATGTCTGTGTCACTTGGTGTCAGTGTGTTTGTTTGTGTTCCTGGGTGTCATTTTTTGTCTGTGTTACTTGGTGTAAGTGTGTGTCTTAGTTACTTGGTGTTTGTGTGTCTGTGTTACGGGGTGTCAGTGTATGTCTTTGTTACTAGGTGTCAGTGTATGTCAAAATACTTGGTGTAAGTGTATGTCTTTGTTACTTGGCGAAATTGTCTGTCATTGTTACTTGATTTCTGTGTATGTCTGTGTTACTTGGTGTAAGTGTGTGTCTTTGTTACTTGGTGTAAGTGTATGTCTTTGTTACTTGGTGTCAGTCTCTGTCTGTGTTACTTGGTGTAAGTGTGTGTCTTTGTTACTTGGTGTCAGTGTATGTCTTTGTTACTTGGTGTAAGTGTGTGTTTGTGCTACTTGGTGTAAGTGTGTGTCTGTGTTACTTGGTGTCAGTGTTTGTCTTTGTTACTTGGTGTCAGTGTATGTCTGTGTCACTTGGTTTCAGTCTGTTTGTTTGTGTTACTGGGTGTCAGTGTGTGTCTATGTTACTTGGTGTAAGTGTGTGTCTTTGTTACTTGGTGTCCGTGTGTGTCTGTGTTACAGGGTGTCAGTGTATGTCTTTGTTACTGGGTGTCAGTGTTTGTCTTTGTTACTTGGTGTCAGTGTGTGTCTGTATTACTGGGTATCAGTGTCTGTCTTTGTTACTTGGTGTAAGTGTGTGTCTGTTTTACTGGGTATCAGTGTATGTCTTTGTGACTTGGTGTCAGTGTATGTCTTTGTTACTTGGTGTCAGTGTATGTCTTTGTTACTTGGTGTCAGTGTATGTCTTTGTTACTTGGTGTCAGTGTGTGTCTGTGTTACTGGGTATCAGTGTATGTCTTTGTGACTTAGTATCAGTGTATGTCTTTGTTACTTGGTGTTAATGTGTGTCTTTGTTACTTGGTGTCCGTGTGTGTCTGTGTTACTGGGTGTCAGTGTATGTATTTGTTACTGGGTGTCAGTGTATGTCTGAGTTACCTCGTGTAAGAGTGTGCCTGTGTTACTGGGTATCTGTGCGTGTCTTTGTTACTTGATGTCAGTGGATGTCTGTGTTACTTGGTGTAAGTGTGTGTCTGTGTTACTGGGTGTCAGTGTGTGTCTGTGTTACTGGGTATCAGTGTATGTCTTTGTTACTTGGTGTCAGTGTATCTCTGTGTTACTTGGTGTAAGTGTATGTCTTTGTTACTTGGTGTCAGTCTACGTCTGTGTTACTTGGTATAAGTGTGTTTCTTTGTTACTTGGTGTCAGTGTATGTCTTTGTTACTTGGTGTAAGTGTGTGTTTGTGTCACTTGGTGTCAGTGTGTTTGTTTGTGTTCCTGGGTGTCAGTTTGTGTCTGTGTTTATTGGTGTAAGTGTGTGTCTTTGTTACTTGGTGCGTGTGTGTCTGTGTTACGGGGTGTCAGTGTATGTCTTTGTTACTTGGTGTAAGTGTGTGTCTGAGTTACTGGGTATCAGTGTCTGTCTTTGTTACTTGGTGTCAGTGTATGTCTGTGTTACTTGGTGTAAGTGTATGTCTTTGTTACTTGGTGTAATTGTCTGTCTTTGTTACTTGGTGTAAGTGTATGTCTTTGTTACTTGGTGAAATTGTCTGTCTTTGTTACTGGGTGTCAGTGTGTGTCTATGTTACTTGGTGTAAGTGTGTGTCTTTGTTACTTGGTGTAAGTGTATGTCTTTGTTACTGGGTGTCAGTGTGTGTCTTTGTGACTTGGTGTCAGTGTGTGTCTTTGTGACTTGGTGTCAGTGTATGTCTTTGTTACTTGGTATAAGTGTGTGTCTGTGTGACTGGGTATCAGTGTATGTCTTTGTTACTTGTTGTCAGTGTATGTCAAAATACTTGGTGTAAGTGTATGCCTTTGTTACTTGGTGTTAGTGTATGTCTTTGTTACTTGGTGTCAGTGAATGTCAAAATACTTGGTGTAAGTGTATGCCTTTGTTACTTGGTGTTAGAGTATGTCTTTGTTACTTGGTGTAAGTGTGTGTCTGTGTTACTGGGTATCAGTGTATGTCTTTGTGACTTGGTATCAGTGTATGTCTTTGTTACTTGGTGTTAATGTGTGTCTTTGTTACTTGGTGTCCGTGTGTGTCTGTGTTACTGGGTGTCAGTGTATGTCTTTGTTACTGGGTGTCAGTGTATGTCTGTGTTACCTCGTGTAAGAGTGTGCCTGTGTTACTGGGTATCTGTGCGTGTCTTTGTTACTTGATGTCAGTGGATGTCTGTGTTACTTGGTGTAAGTGTGTGTCTGTGTTACTGGGTGTCAGTGTGTGTCTGTGTTACTGGGTATCAGTGTATGTCTTTGTTACTTGGTGTCAGTGTATCTCTGTGTTACTTGGTGTAAGTGTATGTCTTTGTTACTTGGTGTCAGTCTACGTCTGTGTTACTTGGTATAAGTGTATGTCTTTGTTACTTGGTGTAAGTGTGTGTTTGTGTCACTTGGTGTCAGTGTGTTTGTTTGTGTTCCTGGGTGTCAGTTTGTGTCTGTGTTTATTGGTGTAAGTGTATGTCTTTGTTACTTGGTGTAAGTGTGTGTCTGAGTTACTGGGTATCAGTGTCTGTCTTTGTTACTTGGTGTCAGTGTATGTCTGTGTCAATTGGTGTCAGTGTGTTTGTTTGTGTTCCTGGGTGTCAGTTTTTGTCTGTGTTACTTGGTGTAAGTGTGTGTCTTAGTTACTTGGTGTTTGTGTGTCTGTGTTACGGGGTGTCAGTGTATGTCTTTGTTACTAGGTGTCAGTGTATGTCAAAATACTTGGTGTAAGTGTATGTCTTTGTTACTTGGTGAAATTGTCTGTCTTTGTTACTTGATTTCTGTGTATGTCTGTGTTACTTGGTGTAAGTGTGTGTCTTTGTTACTTGGTGTAAGTGTATGTCTTTGTTACTTGGTGTCAGTCTCTGTCTGTGTTACTTGGTGTAAGTGTGTGTCTTTGTTACTTGGTGTCAGTGTATGTCTTTGTTACTTGGTGTAAGTGTGTGTTTGTGCTACTTGGTGTAAGTGTGTGTCTGTGTTACTTGGTGTCAGTGTTTGTCTTTGTTACTTGGTGTCAGTGTATGTCTGTGTCACTTGGTTTCAGTCTGTTTGTTTGTGTTACTGGGTGTCAGTGTGTGTCTATGTTACTTGGTGTAAGTGTGTGTCTTTGTTACTTGGTGTCCGTGTGTGTCTGTGTTACAGGGTGTCAGTGTATGTCTTTGTTACTGGGTGTCAGTGTTTGTCTTTGTTACTTGGTGTCAGTGTGTGTCTGTATTACTGGGTATCAGTGTCTGTCTTTGTTACTTGGTGTAAGTGTGTGTCTGTTTTACTGGGTATCAGTGTATGTCTTTGTGACTTGGTGTCAGTGTATGTCTTTGTTACTTGGTGTCAGTGTATGTCTTTGTTACTTGGTGTCAGTGTATGTCTTTGTTACTTGGTGTCAGTGTGCGTCTGTGTTACTGTATATCAGTGTATGTCTTTGTGACTTGGTGTCAGTGTATGTCTTTGTTACTGGGTGTCAGTGTATGTCTTTGTTACTGGGTGTCAGTGTATGTCTTTGTTACTGGGTGTCAGTGTATGTCTTTGTTACTGGGTGTCAGTGTGTGTCTTTGTTACTGGGTGTCAGTGTGTGTCTGTGTTACTTGGTGCAAGAGTGTGTCTGTGTTACTTGGTGCAAGTGTATGCCTTTGTTACTTGGTGTCAGTGTATGTCTTTGTTACTTGGTGTCAGTGTGTGTCTGTGTTACTTGGTATCAGTGTATGTCTTTGTGACTTGATAACAGTGTATGTCTTTGTGACTTTGTGTCAGTGTATGTCTTTGTTACTTGGTGTAATGTGTGTTTGTGCTACTTGGTGTAAGTGTATGTCTTTATGACTTGGTGTCAGTGTATGTCTTTGTTACTTGGTGTCACTGTATGTCTTTGCTCCTGGGTATCAGTGTCTGTCTTTTTTACTTGGTGTAAGTGTGTGTCTGTGTTACTGGGTATCAGTGTATGTCTTTGTGACTTGCTATCAGTGTATGTCTTTGTTACTTGCTGTTAATGTGTGTCTTTGTTACTGGGTGTCAGTGAATGTCTTTGTTACTGGGTGTCAGTGTGTGTCTTTGTTACTTGGTGTCAGTGTGTGTCTTTGTTACTTGGTGTCAGTGTGTGTCTGTGTTACTTGGTGTAAGAGTGTGCCTGCGTTACTGGGTATCTGTGCATGTCTTTGTTACTTGATGTCAGTGGATGTCTGTGTTACTTGGTGTAAGTGTGTCTGTGTTACTGGGTGTCAGTGTGTGTCTGTGTTACTGGGTATCAGTGTATGTCTTTGTTACTTGGTGTCAGTGTATCTGTGTGTTACTTGGTGTCAGTGTATGTCTTATTACTTGGTGTCAGTCTATGTCTGTGTTACTTGGTATAAGTGTGTGTTTGTGTTACTTGGTGTAAGTGTGTGTCTTTGTTACTTGGTGTCAGTGTATGTCTGTGTCACTTGGTGTCAGTGTATGTCTGTGTCACTTGGTGTCAGTGTGTTTGTTTGTGTTCCTGGGTGTCAGTTTGTGTCTGTGTTACTTGGTGTAAGTGTGTGTCTTTGTTACTTGGTGTGTGTGTGTCTGTGTTACGGGGTGTCAGTGTATGTCTTTGTTACTTGGTGTAATTGTGTGTCTGTGTTACTGGGTATCAGTGTATGTCTTTGTTACTTGGTGTCAGTGTATGTCTGTGTTACTTGGTGTAAGTGTGTGTCTGTGTTACTGGGTATCAGTGTATGTCTTTGTGACTTGGTGTCAGTGTATGTCTTTGTTACTTGTTGTCAGTGTATGTCTGTGTCACTTGGTGTCAGTGTGTTTGTTTGTGTTCCTGGGTGTCAGTTTGTGTCTGTGTTACTTGGTGTAAGTGTGTGTCTTTGTTACTTGGTGTCAGTCTCTGTCTGTGTTACTTGGTGTAAGTGTGTGTCAAAATACTGGGTGTAAGTGTATCTCTGTTACTTGGTGAAATTGTCTGTCTTTGTTACTTGGTTTCTGTGTATGTCTGTGTTACTAGGTGTAAGTGTGTGTCTTTGTTACTTGGTGTCAGTCTCTGTCTGTGTTACTTGGTGTAAGTGTGTGTCTTTGATACTTGGTGTCAGTGTATGTCTTTGTTACTTGGTGTAAGTGTGTGTTTGTGCTACTTGGTGTCCGTGTGTGTCTGTGTTACAGGGTGTCAGTGTATGTCTTGGTTACTGGGTGTCAGTGTTTGTCTTTGTTACTTGGTGGAAGTGTGTGTCTGTGTTACTGGGTATCAGTGTCTGTCTTTGTTACTTGGTTTAAGTGTGTGTCTGTGTTACTGGGTATCAGTGTATGTGTTTGTTACTCGGTGTCAGTGTATGTCTGTGTTACTTGGTGTATGTGTGCGTCTGTGTTACTGTATATCAGTGTATGTCTTTGTGACTTGGTGTCAGTGTATGTCTTTGTTACTGGGTGTCAGTGTATGTCTTTGTTACTGGGTGTCAGTGTGTGTCTTTCTGACTTGGTGTCAGTGTATGTCTTTGTTACTTGGTGTAAGTGTATGTCAAAATACTTGGTGTAAGTGTATGTCTTTGTTACTTGGTGGAAGTGTGTGTCTGTGTTACTTGGTGCAAGAGTGTGTCTTTGTTACTTGGTGTAAGTGTATGCCTTTGTTACTTGGTGTCAGTGTATGTCTTTGTTACTTGGTGTCAGTGTATGTCTTTGTTACTTGGTGTCAGTGTATGTCTGTGTTACTTGGTGTCAGTGTGTGTCTGTGTTACTTGGTATCAGTGTGTGTCTGTGTTACTTGGTATCAGTGTGTGTCTGTGTTACTTGGTATCAGTGTGTGTCTTTGTGACTTGGTATCAGTGTGTGTCTGTGTTACTTGGTATCAGTGTGTGTCTTTGTGACTTGGTAACAGTGTATGTCTTTGTGACTTGATGTCAGTGTATGTCTGTGTTACTTGGTATAAGTGTGTGTCTGTGTTACTGGGTATCAGTGTCTGTATTTGTGACTTGGTTTCAGTGTCTGTCTTTGTTACTGGGTGTCAGTGTGTGTCTTTGTGACTTGGTGTCAGTGCATTTCTTTGTTACTTGGTGTAAGTGTTTGTCTGTGCGACTGGGTATCAGTGTATGTCTTTGTTACTTGGTGTCAGTGTATGTCTGTTACTTGGTGTAAGTGTGTGTGTGTGTTACTTGGTGTAAGTGTGTGCCTTTTTTGCGTGGTGTCCGTGTGTGTCTGTGTTACTGGGTGTCGGTGTATGACTTTGTTACTGGGTTTCAGTGTATGTCTTTGTTACTTGGTGTCAGTGTGTGTCTGTTTTACTGGGTATCAGTGTCTGTCTTTGTTACTTGGTGTAAGCGTGTGTCTGTGTTACTGGGTATCAGTGTATGTCTTTGTTACTTGGTGTCAGTGTATGTCTGTGTTACTTGGTGTCAGTGTATGTCTTTGTTACTTCGTGTCAGTCTATGTCTGTGTTACTTGGTGTAAGTGAGTGTCTTTGTTACTTGGTGTCAGTGTATGTCCTTGTTACTTGGTGTAAGTGTGTGTTTGTGTTACTTGGTGTAAGTGTGTGTCTGTGTTACTTGGAGTCAGTGTATGTCTTTGTTGCTTGGTGTCAGTGTATGTCTGTGTCACTTGGTGTCAGTGTGTTTGTTTGTGTTACTGGGTGTCGGTGTGTGTCTGTGTTACTTGGTGTAAGTGTGTGTCTTTGTTACTTGGTGTCCGTGTGTGTCTGTGTTACTGGGTGTCAGTGTATGTCTTTGTTACTGGGTGTCAGTGTATGTCTTTGTTACTTGGTGTAAGTGTGTGTCTGTGTTACTGGGTATCAGTTTCTGTCTTTGTTACTTGGTGTCCGTGTATGTCTTTGTTACTGTGTGTCAGTGTGTGTCTTTGTGACTTGGTGTCAGTGTATGTCTTTGTTACTTGGTGTAAGTGTGTGTCTGTGTTACTGGATATCAGTGTATGTCTTTGTTACTTGGTGTCAGTGTATGTCAAAATACTTGGTGTAAGTGTATGTCTTTGATACTTGGTGAAATTGTCTGTCTTTGTTAATTGGATTCAGTGTATGTCTGGGTTACCTGGTGTAAGTGTGTGTCTTTGTTACTGGGTGTAAGTGTATGTCTTTGTTAATTGGTGTCAGTGTCTGTCTTTGTCACTTGGTGTCAGTGTGTGTCTGTGTTACTGGGTATCTGTGTATGTCTTTGTTACTTGATGTCAGTGGATGTCTGTGTTACTTGGTGTAAGTGTGTGTCTGTGTTACTGGGTGTCAGTGTGTGTCTGTGTTACTGGGTGTCAGTGTGTCTCTGTGTTACTTGGTGTAAGTGTATGTCTTTGTTACTTGGTCAGTCTATGTCTGTGTTACTTGGTTTAAGTGTGTGTCTTTGTTACTTGGTGTCAGTGCATGTCTTTGTTACTTGGTGTCAGTGTGTGTTTGTGTTACTTGGTGTAAGTGTGTGTCTGTGTTACTTGGTGTAAGTGTGTGTCTGTGTTACTTGGTGTAAGTGTGTGTCTGTGTTACTTGGTGTAAGTGTGTGTCTTTGTTACTTGGTGTCAGTCTATGTCTGTGTTACTTGGTGCAAGTGTGTGTCTGTGTTACTTGGTGTAAGTGTGTGTCTGTGTTACGGGGTGTAAGTGTATGTCTTTGTTACTTGGTGTAAGTGTGTGTCTGTGTTACTGGGTATCAGTGTCTGTCTTTGTTACTTGGTGTCTGTGTATGTCTGTGTTACTTGGCGTAAGTGTGTGTCTGTGTTACTGCGTATCAGTGTATGTCTTTGTGACTTGGTGTAAGTGTGTGTCTGTGTTACTGGGTATCTGTGTATGTCTTTGTTACTTGATGTCAGTGGATGTCTGTGTTACTTGGTGTCAGTGTATGTCTTTGTTACTTGGTGTCTGTGTATGTCTGTGTCACTTGGTTTCAGTGTGTTTGTTTGTGTTACTGGGTGTCAGTGTGTGTCTGTGTTACTTGGTGTAAGTGTGTGTCTTTGTTACTGGTTGTCACTGTCTGTCTTTGTTACTTGGTGTAAGTGTATGTCTTTGTTACTTGATGTCAGTCTTTGTCTGTGTTACTTGGTGTAAGTGAGTGTCTTTGTTACTGGGTGCAAGTGTATGTCTTTGTCAATTGGTGTCAGTGTATGTCTTTGTCACTTGGTGTCAGTGTATGTCTTTGTCACTTGGTGTCAGTGTATGTCTTTGTCACTTGGTGTAAGTGTATGTCTGTGTTACTTGGTGTAAGTGTATGTCTGTGTTACTGGGTATCAGTGTATGTCTTTGTTACTTGGTGTCATTGTCTGTCCGTGTTACCTGTCTGTAAGTGTGTGTATTTGTTAATTGGTGTCCGTGTGTGTCTGTGTTACTGGGTGTCAGTGCATGTCTGTGTTACTGGGTATCAGTGTCTGTCTTTGTTACTTGGTGTAAGTGTGTGTCTGTGTTACTGGGTATCAGTGTATGTGTTTGTTACTCGGTGTCAGTGTATGTCTGTGTTACTTGGTGGAAGTGTGCGTCTGTGTTACTGTATATCAGTGTATGTATTTGTGATTTGGTGTCGGTGTATGTCTTTGTTACTGGGTGTCAGTGTGTGTCTTTGTGACTGGGTATCAGTGTATGTCTTTGTTACTTGTTGTCAGTGTATGTCAAAATACTTGGTGTAAGTGTGTGTCTGTGTTACTTGGTGCAAGAGTGTGTCTTTGTTACTTGGTGTAAGTGTATGCCATTGTTACTTGATGTCAGTGTGTGTCTGTGTTACTTGGTATCAGTGTCTGTCTTTGTGACTTGGTATCAGTGTATGTCTTTGTGACTTTGTGTGAGTGTATGTCTGTGTTACTTAGTATAAGTGTGTGTCTGTGTTACTGGGTATCAGTGTATGTCTTTGTGACTTGGTGTCAGTGTATGTCTTTGTTACTTGGTGTAAGTGTGTGTCTGTGCTACTGGGTATCAGTGTGTGTCTGTGTTCATTGGTGTAAGTGTGTGCCTTTTTTGCTTGGTGTAATTGTCTGTCTTTGTTACTTGGTGTCAGTGTATCTCTGTGTTACTTGGTGTAATTGTGTGCCTGTGTTACTGGGTGTCAGTGTGTGTCTGTGTTACTGGGTGTCAGTGTGTGCCTTTTTTGCTTGGTGTCCGTGTGTGTCTGTGTTACTGGTTGTCAGTGTCTGTCTTTGTTACTGGGTGTCAGTGTGTGTCAAAATACTTGGTGTAAGTGTATGTCTTTGTTACTTGGTGCAATTGTCTGTCTTTATTACTTGGTGTCAGTGTATGTCTGTGTTACTTGGTGTAAGTGTGTGTCTGTGTTACTGGGTGTCAGTGTGTGTCTGTGTTACTTGGTGTAAGTGTGTGCCTTTTTTGCTTGGTTTCCGTGTGTGTCTGTGTTACTGGTTGTTAGTGTCTGTCTTTGTGACTTGGTATCAGTGTATGTCTTTGTTACTTGGTGTCAGTGTGTGTCTGTGCTCCTGGGTATCAGTGTATGTCTTTGTTACTTGGTGTCAGTGTATGTCAAAATTCTTGGTGTCAGTGTATGTCTTTGTTACTTAGTGTAAGTGTGTGTTTGTGTTACTTGGTGTATGTGTGTGTCTGTGTTACTTGGAGTCAGTGTATGTCTTTGTTGCTTGTTGTCAGTGTATGTCTGTGTCACTTGGTGTCAGTGTGTTTGTTTGTGTTCCTGGGTGTCGGTGTGTTTCTGTGCTACTTGGTTTAAGTGTGTGTCTTTGTTACTTGGTGTCCGTGTGTTTCTGTGTTACTGGGTGTCAGTGTATGTCTTTGTTACTGGGTGTCAGTGTATGTCTGTGTTACTGGGTGTCAGTGTATGTCTGTGTTACTTGGTGTAAGTGTGTGTCTGTGTTACTTGGTGTAAGTGTGTGTCTGTGTTACTTGGTGTCAGTGTATGTCTGTGCTACTTGGTGTAAGTGTGTGTCTGTGTTACCTGGTGTCAGAGTATGTCTTTGTTACTTGGTGTCAGTGTATGTCTGTGTCACTTTGTTTCCGTGTGTCTGTTTGTGTTACTGGGTGTCAGTGTGTGTCTTCGTTACTTGGTGTAAGTGTGAGTCTTTGTTACTTGGTGTCCGTGTGTGTCTGTGTTACAGGGTGTCAGTGTATGTCTTTGTTACTGGGTGTCAGTGTATGTCTTTGTTACCTGGTGGAAGTGAGTGTCTGTGTTACTGGGTATCAGTGTCTGTCTTTGTTACTTGGTGTAAGTGTGTGTCTGTGTTACTGGGTATCAGTGTATGTGTTTGTTACTCGGCGCCAGTGTATGTCTGTGTTACCTGGTGTAAGTGTGCGTCTGTGTTACTGTATATCAGTGTATGTCTTTGTGACTTGCTGTCCGTGTATGTCTTTGTTACTTGGTGTCAGTGTATGTCTTTGTTACGTGGTGTAAGTGTGTGTCTGTGTGACTGGGTATCAATGTATGTCTTCGTTACTTGTTGTCAGTGTATGTCAAAATACTTGGTGTAAGTGTATGTCTTTGTTACTTGGTGTAATTGTGTGTCTTTGTTACTTGGTGTAAGTGTATGCCTTTGTTACTTGGTGTCAGTGTATGTCTTTGTTACTTGGTGTCAGTGTGTGTCTGTGTTACTTGGTATCAGTTTATGTCTTTGTGATTTGGTATCAGTGTATGTCTTTGTGACTTTGTGTCAGTGTATGTCTGTGTTACGTGGTATAAGTGTGTGTCTGTTACTGGGTATCAGTGTTTGTCTTTGTGATTTGGTTTCAGTGTCTGTCTTTGTTACTGCTTGTCAATTTGTGTCTTTGTGACTTGGTGTCAGTGTATGTCTGTGTTACTTGGTGTAAGTGTGTGTCTGTGTTACTTGGTGTCAGTGTGTGTCTGTGTTACTGGGTATCAGTGTCTGTCTTTGTTACTTGGTGCAAGCGTGTGTCTGTGTTACTGGGTATCAGTGTATGTCTTTGTTACTTGGTGTCAGTGTATGTCTGTGTTACTTGGTGCAGGTGTGTGCCTTTGTTACTGGATATCAGTGTGTGTCTTTGTGACTTGGTGTCAGTGTATGTCTTTGTTACTGTGTGTCAGTGTGTTTCTTTGTGACTTGGTGTCAGTGTATGTCTGTGTTACTTGGTGTAAGTGTGTGCCTGTGTTACTGGGTATCAGTGTATGTCTTTGTTACTTGGTGTCATTGTATGTCTGTGTTACTTGGTGTCATTGTATGTCTGTGTTACTTGGTGTAAGTGTGTGTCTTTGTTCCTTGGTGTCCGTGTATGTCTGTGTTACTTGGTGTAAGTTTCTGTCTTTGTTACTTGGTGTCAGTCTAAGTCTGTGCTGCTTGGTGTAAGTGTTTGTTTGTGTTACTGGGTGTCAGAATGTGTCTGTGTTACTTGGTGTAAGTGTGTGTCTTTGTTACTTGGTGTACGTGTGTGTCTGTGTTACTGGGTGTCAGTGTATGTCTTTGTTACTGGGTGTCAGTGTATGTCTTTGTTACTTGTTGTAAGTGCGTGTCTGTGTTACTGGGTATCAGTGCATGTCTTTGTTACTTGGTGTCAGTGTATGTCTGTGTTACTTGGTGTAAGTGTGTGTCTGTGTTTCTGGGTATCAGTGTATGTCTTTGTGACTTGGTGACAGTGTATGTCTTTGTTACTGGGTGTCAGTGTGTGTCTTTGTGATTTGGTGTAAGTGTATGTCTTTGTTACTTGGTGTCATTCGATGTCTGTGTTACTTGGTGTAAGTGTGTGTCTTTGTTACTTGGTGTCAGTGTATGTCTTTGTTACTTGGTGTCAGTGTATGTCTTTGTTACTTGGTGTCAGTGTATGTCTTTGTTACTTGGTGTAAGTGTGTGTCTGTGTTACTTGGTGTCAGTTATGTCTTTGTTACTTGGTGTCAGTCTATGTCTGTGTTACTTGGTGTAAGTGTGTGTCTGTGTTACTGGGTATCAGTGTCTGTCTTTGTTACTTGGTGTCAGTGTATGTCTGTGTTACTTGGCGTAAGTGTGTGTCTGTGTTACTGCGTATCAGTGTATGTCTTTGTGACTTGGTGTAAGTGTGTGTCTGTGTTACTGGGTATCTGTGTATGTCTTTGTTACTTGATGTCAGTGGATGTCTGTGTTACTTGGTGTAAGTCTGTGTCTGTGTTACTTGGTGTAAGTGTGTGTCTGTGTTACTGGGTGTCAGTGTATGTCTTTGTTACTTGGTTTCAGTGTATGTCTGGGATACTTGGTGTAAGTGTATGTCTTTGTTACTTGGTGTAAGTGTGTGTTTGTGCTACTTGGTTTCAGTGTGTTTGTTTGTGTTAGTTGGTGTCAGTTTATGTCTTTGTTACTTGGTGTCAGTGTATGTCTGTGTCACTTGGTTTCAGTGTGTTTGTTTGTGTTACTGGGTGTCAGTGTGTGTCTGTGTTACTTGGTGTAAGTGTGTGTCTTTGTTACTTGGTGTCAGTCTCTGACTGTGTTACTTGGTGTAAGTGTGTGTCTTTGTTACTGGTTGTCATTGTCTGTCTTTGTTACTTGGTGTAAGTGTATGTCTTTGTTACTTGATGTCAGTCTTTGTCTGTGTTACTTGGTGTAAGTGAGTGTCTTTGTTACTGGGTGCAAGTGTATGTCTTTGTCAATTGGTGTCAGTGTATGTCTTTGTCACTTGGTGTCATTGTATGTCCGTGTTACCTGTCTGTAAGTGTGTGTCTTTGTTAATTGGTGTCCGTGTGTGTCTGTGTTACTGGGTGTCAGTGCATGTCTTTGTCACTGCGTATCAGTGTCTGTCTTTGTTACTTGGTGTAAGTGTGTGTCTGTGTTACTGGGTATCTGTGTCTGTCTTTGTTACTTGATGTCAGTGGATGTCTGTGTTACTTGGTGTAAGTGTGTGTCTGTGTTACTGGGTGTCAGTGTGTGTCTGTGTTACTTGGTGGAAGTGTGTGTCTGTGTTACTGGGTATCAGTGTCTGTCTTTGTTACTTGGTGTAAGTGTGTGTCTGTGTTACTGGGTATCAGTGTATGTGTTTGTTACTCGGTGTCAGTGTATGTCTGTGTTACTTGGTGGAAGTGTGCGTCTGTGTTACTGTATATCAGTGTATGTATTTGTGATTTGGTGTCGGTGTATGTCTTTGTTACTGGGTGTCAGTGTGTGTCTTTGTGACTTGGTGTCAGTGTATGTCTTTGTTACTTGGTGTAAGTTTGTGTCTGTGTGACTGGGTATCAGTGTATGTCTTTGTTACTTGTTGTCAGTGTATGTCAAAATACTTGGTGTAAGTTTGTGTCTGTGTGACTGGGTATCAGTGTATGTCTTTGTTACTTGGTGTAAGTGTATGCCATTGTTACTTGCTGTCAGTGTATGTCTTTGTTACTTGGTGTCAGTGTGTGTCTGTGTTACTGGGTATCAGTGTATGTCTTTGTGACTTGGTGTCAGTGTATGTCTTTGTTACTTGGTGTAAGTGTGTGTCTGTGCTACTGGGTATCAGTGTGTGTCTGTGTTCCTTGGTGTAAGTGTGTGCCTTTTTTGCTTGGTGTAATTGTCTGTCTTTGTTACTTGGTGTCAGTGTATCTCTGTGTTACTTGGTGTAAGTGTGTGTCTGTGTTACTGGGTGTCAGTGTGTGTCTGTGTTACTTGTTGTAAGTGTGTGCCTATTTTGCTTGGTGTCCGAGTGTGTCTGTGTTACTGGTTGTCAGTGTCTGTCTTTGTTACTGGGTGTCAGTGTGTGTCAAAATACTTGGTGTAAGTGTATGTCTTTGTTACTTGGTGCAATTGTCTGTCTTTATTACTTGGTGTCAGTGTATGTCTGTGTTACTTGGTGTAAGTGTGTGTCTGTGTTACTGGGTGTCAGTGTGTGTCTGTGTTACTTGGTGTAAGTGTGTGCCATTTTGGTTGGTGTCCGTGTGTGTCTGTGTTACTGGTTGTTAGTGTCTGTCTTTGTTACTGGGTATCAGTGTGTCTTTGTGACTTGGTATCAGTGTATGTCTTTGTTACTTAGTGTAAGTGTGTGTTTGTGTTACTTGGTATCAGCGTATGTCTTTGTTACTTGGTGTCAGTGTGTGTCTGTGCTCCTGGGTATCAGTGTATGTCTTTGTTACTTGGTGTCAGTGTATGTCAAAATTCTTGGTGTCAGTGTATGTCTTTGTTACTTAGTGTAAGTGTGTGTTTGTGTTACTTGGTGTAAGTGTATGTCTGTGTCACTTGGTGTCAGTGTGTTTGTTTGTGTTCCTGGGTGTCGGTGTGTTTCTGTGCTACTTGGTTTAAGTGTGTGTCTTTGTTACTTGGTGTCCGTGTGTTTCTGTGTTACTGGGTGTCAGTGTATGACTTTGTTACTGGGTGTCAGTGTATGTCTGTGTTACTGGGTGTAAGTGTGTGTCTGTGTTACTTGGTGTAAGTGTGTGTCTGTGTTACTTGGTGTAAGTGTGTGTCTGTGTTACTTGGTGTCAGTGTATGTCTGTGCTACTTGGTGTCAGTGTGTGTCTGTGCTACTTGGTGTCAGTGTGTGTCTGTGCTACTTGGTGTCAGAGTATGTCTTTGTTACTTGGTGTCAGTGTATGTCTGTGTCACTTTGTTTCAGTGTGTCTGTTTGTGTTACTGGGTGTCAGTGTATGTCTTTTTTACTTGGTGTAAGTGCGTGTCTGTGTTACTGGGTATCAGTGCATGTCTTTGTTACTTGGTGTCAGTGTATGTCTGTGTTACTTGGTGTAAGTGTGTGTCTGTGTTTCTGGGTATCAGTGTATGTCTGTGACTTGGTGTCAGTGTATGTCTTTGTTACTGGGTGTCAGTGTGTGTCTTTGTGATTTGGTGTAAGTGTTTGTCTTTGTTACTTGGTGTCATTCGATGTCTGTGTTACTTGGTGTAAGTGTATGTCTTTGTTACTTGGTGTAAGTGTGTGTTTCTGTTACTTGGTGTAAGTGTGTGTTTGTGTTACTGGGTGTCAGTGTATGTCTTTGTTACTTGGTGTCAGTGTATGTCTTTGTTACTTGGTGTCAGTGTATGTCTGTGTCACTTGGTGTCAGTGTGTTTGTTTGTGTTCCTGGGTGTCAGTCTATGTCTGTGTTACTTGGTGTAAGTGTGTGTCTTTGTTACTTGGTGTCCGTGTGTGTCTGTGTTACTGGGTGTCAGTGTCTGTCTTTGTTAATTGGTGTCAGTGTATGTCTTTGTTACTTGGTGGAAGTATGTGTCTGTTACTGGGTATCAGTGTCTGTCTTTTTTACTTGGTGCAAGAATGTGTCTGTGTTACTGGGTATCAGTGTATGTCTTTGTTACTTGGTGTCAGTGTATGTCTTGGTTACTGGGTGTCAGTGTGTGTCTTTGTGACTTGGTGTCAGTGTATGTCTTCGTTACTTGGTGTAAGTGTGTGTCTGTGTTACTGGTTATCAGTGTATGTCTTTGTTACTTTGTGTCAGTGTATGTCAAAATGCTTGGTGTAAGTGTATGTCTTTGTTACTTGGTGTAATTGTCTGTCTTTGTTACTTTGTTTCAGTGTATGTCTGGGTTAATTGGTGTAAGTGTGTGTCTTTGTTACTTGGTGTCAGTGTTTGTCTTTGTTACTTGGTGTAAGTGTGTGTCTTTGTTACTTGGTGTAAGTGTGTGTCTGTGTTACTGGGTGTCAGTGTATGTCTTTGTTACTTGGTGTAAGTGTATGTCTTTGTTACTTGGTGTAAGTGTGTGTCTGTGTTACTGGGTATCAGTGTCTGTCTTTGTGACTTGGTGTAAGCGTGTGTCTGTCGAACTGGGTATCAGTGTATGTCTTTGTTACTTGGTGTCAGTCTATGTCTGTGTTACTTGGTGTAAGTGTGTGTCTTTGTTACTTTGTGTCAGTGTATGTCTTTGTTACTTGGTGTAAGTGTGTGTTTGTGTTACTTGGTGTAAGTTTCTGTCTGTGTTACTGTCCATCAGTGTATGTCTTTGTGACTTGGTGTCAGTGTATGTCTTTGTTACTTGGTGCAAGTGTGTGACTGTGTTATTGGGTATCAGTGTATGTCTTTGTTACTTGGTGTGAGTGTATGTCAAAATACTTGGTGTCAGTGTATGTCTTTGTGACTTGTTGTCAATGTATGTCTTTGTTACCGAGTGTCAGTGTGTGTCTGTGTTACTTGGTGTCAGTGTGTGTCTTTTTTCCTGTGTATCAGTGGTTCTCTGTGTTACTGGGTGCCAGTGTGTGTTTGTTTGTGTTACTGGGTGTCAGTGTGTGTCTGTGACACAAGGTGTCAGTATTTAGTTTAGTTTTAAGATGCAGCCCTTAAACAGGCCCTTCGGCCCACCGAGACTGTGCCATCCATCAACCACCCATTTATGCTAATCCTACACTAATCCCGTATTCCTATCACATCCCAACCGGTCCCTATATATTTCCCTGCCACCTACCTATACTAGGGGCAAATTATGATGGCCGATTAATCTATCAACCTGCAAGTCTTTGGCATGTGGGAGGAAACCGGAGCACCCGGAGGAATCTCACGCAGACACAGGGAGAACTTGCAAACTCCGCACAGGCAGTACCCAGAATCGAACCCGGGTCCCTGGAGCTGTGAGGCTGCGGTGCTAACCACTGCGGCAATGTGGCCACCGCCCCCCATTACCCCCCAGTGTGTGCCTCTGTTACTGGGTATCAGTGTCTGTCTTTGTTACTTGGTGTCAGTGTATGTCTGTGTCACTTGGTGTCAGTGTGTTTGTTTGTGTTACTGGGTGTCAGTTTGTGTCTGTGTTACTTGGTGTAAGTGTGTGTCTTGGTTACTTGGTGTAAGTGTGTGTCTGTGTTACGGGGTGTCAGTGTATGTCTTTGTTACTTGGTGTAAGTGTGTGTCTGTGTTACTGGGTATCAGTGTCTGTCTTTGTTACTTGGTGTCAGTGTATGTCTGTGTTACTTGGTGTAAGTGTGTGTCTGTGTTACAGGGTATCAGTGTATGTCTTTGTGACTTGGTGTCAGTGTGTGTCTTTGTTACTTGGTGTAAGTGTGTGTCTTTGTTACTTGGTGTCTGTGTATGTCTGTTACTTGGTGTAATTGTGTGTCTCTGTTTCTGGGTATCAGTGTATGTCTTTGTGACTTGGTGTCAGTGTATGTCTTTGTTACTGGGTGTCAGTGTGTGTCTTTGTGACTTGGTGTCAGTGTGTGTCTTTGTGAC
The DNA here is from genome assembly GCF_036365525.1 of Heterodontus francisci. Taxonomy (NCBI): domain Eukaryota; kingdom Metazoa; phylum Chordata; class Chondrichthyes; order Heterodontiformes; family Heterodontidae; genus Heterodontus; species Heterodontus francisci. The sequence continues at coordinate 4,856,988 of NW_027141175.1, forward strand.
TTGGTGTCAGTGTGTGTCTTTGTGACTTGGTGTCAGTGTGTGTCTGTGTTCCTGGGTATCAGTGTCCGTCTTTGTTACTTGGTGTAAGTGTGTGTCTGTGTTACTGGGTATCATTGTATTTCTTTGTTACTTGGTGTCAGTGTATGTCTGTGTTACTTGGTGTAAGTGTGCTTCTGTGTTACTGTGTATCAGTGTATGTCTTTGTTACTTGGTGTAAGTGTGTGTCTGTGTTACTGGGTATCACTGTCTGTCTTTGTTACTTGGTGTCAGTGTGTGTCTGTGTTACTGGGTATCAGTGTCTGTCTTTGTTACTAGGTGTAAGTGTGTGTCTGTGTTACTGGGTATCAGTGTATGTCTTTGTGACTTGGTGTCAGTGTATGTCTTTGTTACTGGGTGTCAGTGTGTGTCTTTGTTACTTGGAGTCAGTGTATGTCTGTGTTACTTGGTGTAAGTGTGTGTCTGTGTTACTGGATATCAGTGCATGTCTTTGTTACTTGCTGGAACTGTGTGTCTGTGTTACTGGGTATCAGTGTATGTCTTTGTTACTTGGTGTCAGTGTATGTCTGTGTTACTTGGTATCAGAGTATGTCTTTGTTACTTGGTATCAGAGTATGTCTGTGTTACTTGGAGTAAGTGTGTGTCTGTGTTACAGGGTATCAGTGTATGTCTTTGTGACTTGGTGTCAGTGTGTGTCTTTGTTACTTGGTGTAAGTGTATGTCTTTGTTACTTGGAGTCAGTGTATGACTTTGTTACTTGGAGTCAGTGTATGACTTTGTTACTTGGTGTAAGTGTGTGTCTTTTTACTTGGTGTAAGTGTGTGTCTGTGTTACTGGGTATCAGTGTCTGACTTTGTTACTTGGTGTAAGTGTGTGTCTGTGTTACTGGGTATCAGTGTATGTCTTTGTTACTTGGTGTCTGTGTATGTCTGTGCTACTTGGTGTAATTGTGTGTCTCTGTTTCTGGGTATCAGTGTATGTCTTTGTGACTTGGTGTCAGTGTATGTCTTTGTTACTGGGTGTCAGTGTGTGTCTTTGTGACTTGGTGTCAGTGTATGTATTTGTTACTTGGTGAAAGTGGAAAGTGTGTGTCTGTGTTACTGGGTATCAGTGTCTGTCTTTGTTACTTGGTGTAAGTGTGTGTCTGTGTTACTGGGTATCATTGTATTTCTTTGTTACTTGGTGTCAGTGTATGTCTGTGTTACTTGGTGTAAGTGTGCTTCTGTGTTACTGTGTATCAGTGTATGTCTTTGTTACTTGGTGTAAGTGTGTGTCTGTGTTACTGGGTATCACTGTCTGTCTTTGTTACTTGGTGTAAGTGTGTGTCTGTGTTACTGGGTATCAGTGTATTTCTTTGCTACTTGGTGTCAGTGTATGTCTGTGTTAATTGGTGTAAGTGTGTGTCTTTGTTACTTGGTGTCAGTGTATGTCTTTGTTACGTGGTGTAAGTGTGTGTCTGTGTTACCTGGTGTCAGTGTATGTCTTTGTTACTTGGTGTCAGTGTATGTCTGTGTCACTTGGTGTCAGTGTGTTTGTTTGTGTTCCTGGGTGTCAGTTTGTGTCTGTGTTTATTGGTGTAAGTGTGTGTCTTTGTTACTTGGTGCGTGTGTGTCTGTGTTACGGGGTGTCAGTGTATGTCTTTGTTACTTGGTGTAAGTGTGTGTCTGTGTTACTGGGTATCAGTGTCTGTCTTTGTTACTTGGTGTCAGTGTATGTCTGTGTCACTTGGTGTCAGTGTATGTCTGTGTCACTTGGTGTCAGTGTATGTCTGTGTCACTTGGTGTCAGTGTATGTCTGTGTCACTTGGAGTCAGTGTATGTCTGTGTCACTTGGTGTCAGTGTGTTCGTTTGTGTTCCTGGGTGTCAGTTTGTGTCTGTGTTACTTGGTGTAAGTGTGTGTCTTTGTTACTTGGTGTGTGTGTGTCTGTGTTACGGGGTGTCAGTGTATGTCTTTGTTACTAGGTGTCAGTGTATGTCAAAATACTTGGTGTAAGTGTATGTCTTTGTTACTTGGTGAAATTGTCTGTCTTTGTTACTTGGTGTAAGTGTATGTCTTTGTTACTTGGTGTAAGTGTATGTCTTTGTTACTTGGTGTAAGTGTATGTCTTTGTTACTTGGTGTCAGTGTATGTCTTTGTTACTTGGTGTCAGTCTCTGTCTGTGTTACTTGGTGTAAGTGTGTGTTTGTGCTACTTGGTGTAAGTGTGTGTCTGTGTTACTTGGTGTCAGTGTATGTCTTTGTTACTTGGTGTCAGTGTATGTCTTTGTTACTTGGTGTCAGTGTATGTGTGTCACTTGGTTTCAGTCTGTTTGTTTGTGTTACTGGGTGTCAGTGTGTGTCTATGTTACTTGGTGTAAGTGTGTGTCTTTGTTACTTGGTGTCCGTGTGTGTCTGTGTTACAGGGTGTCAGTGTATGTCTTTGTTACTTGGTGTCAGTGTGTGTCTGTGTTACTGGGTATCAGTATCTGTCTTTGTTACTTGGTGTAAGTTTGTGTCTGTTTTACTGGGTATCAGTGTATGTCTTTGTGACTTGGTGTCAGTGTATGTCTTTGTTCCTGGGTGTCAGTGTGTGTCTTTGTGACTTGGTGTCAGTGTATTTCTTTGTTACTTGGTGTCAGTGTATGTCTGTGTTACTTGGTGTAAGTGTGCTTCTGTGTTACTGTGTATCAGTGTATGTCTTTGTTACTTGGTGTAAGTTTGTGTCTGTGTTACTGGGTATCAGTCTATGTCTTTGTTACTTGGTGTAATTGTCTGTCCTTGTTACCTGTTGTCAGTGTATGTCTTTGTTAGTTGATGTCAGTGTATGTCTTGTGTTCCTTGGTGTAGGTGTGTGTCTGTGTTACTGGGTGTCAGTGTGTGTCTGTGTTACTTGGTGTAAGTGTGTGTCATTGTTACTTGGTGTCAGTGTGTGTCTGTGTTACTGGGTATCAGTGTCTGTCTTTGTTACTAGGTGTAAGTGTGTGTCTGTGTTACTGGGTATCAGTGTATGTCTTTGTGACTTGGTGTCAGTGTATGTCTTTGTTACTGGGTGTCAGTGTGTGTCTTTGTTACTTGGAGTCAGTGTATGTCTGTGTTACTTGGTGTAAGTGTGTGTCTGTGTTACTGGATATCAGTGCATGTCTTTGTTACTTGCTGGAACTGTGTGTCTGTGTTACTGGGTATCAGTGTATGTCTTTGTTACTTGGTGTCAGTGTATGTCTGTGTTACTTGGTATCAGAGTATGTCTTTGTTACTTGGTATCAGAGTATGTCTGTGTTACTTGGAGTAAGTGTGTGTCTGTGTTACAGGGTATCAGTGTATGTCTTTGTGACTTGGTGTCAGTGTGTGTCTTTGTTACTTGGTGTAAGTGTATGTCTTTGTTACTTGGAGTCAGTGTATGACTTTGTTACTTGGAGTCAGTGTATGACTTTGTTACTTGGTGTAAGTGTGTGTCTTTTTACTTGGTGTAAGTGTGTGTCTGTGTTACTGGGTATCAGTGTCTGACTTTGTTACTTGGTGTAAGTGTGTGTCTGTGTTACTGGGTATCAGTGTATGTCTTTGTTACTTGGTGTATGTGTATGTCTGTGCTACTTGGTGTAATTGTGTGTCTCTGTTTCTGGGTATCAGTGTATGTCTTTGTGACTTGGTGTCAGTGTATGTCTTTGTTACTGGGTGTCAGTGTGTGTCTTTGTGACTTGGTGTCAGTGTATGTATTTGTTACTTGGTGAAAGTGGAAAGTGTGTGTCTGTGTTACTGGGTATCAGTGTCTGTCTTTGTTACTTGGTGTAAGTGTGTGTCTGTGTTACTGGGTATCATTGTATTTCTTTGTTACTTGGTGTCAGTGTATGTCTGTGTTACTTGGTGTAAGTGTGCTTCTGTGTTACTGTGTATCAGTGTATGTCTTTGCTACTTGGTGTAAGTGTGTGTCTGTGTTACTGGGTATCACTGTCTGTCTTTGTTACTTGGTGTCAGTGTGTGTCTGTGTTACTGGGTATCAGTGTATTTCTTTGCTACTTGGTGTCAGTGTATGTCTGTGTTAATTGGTGTAAGTGTGTGTCTTTGTTACTTGGTGTCAGTGTATGTCTTTGTTACGTGGTGTAAGTGTGTGTCTGTGTTACCTGGTGTCAGTGTATGTCTTTGTTACTTGGTGTCAGTGTATGTCTGTGTCACTTGGTGTCAGTGTGTTTGTTTGTGTTCCTGGGTGTCAGTTTGTGTCTGTGTTTATTGGTGTAAGTGTGTGTCTTTGTTACTTGGTGCGTGTGTGTCTGTGTTACGGGGTGTCAGTGTATGTCTTTGTTACTTGGTGTAAGTGTGTGTCTGTGTTACTGGGTATCAGTGTCTGTCTTTGTTACTTGGTGTCAGTGTATGTCTGTGTCACTTGGTGTCAGTGTATGTCTGTGTCACTTGGTGTCAGTGTATGTCTGTGTCACTTGGAGTCAGTGTATGTCTGTGTCACTTGGAGTCAGTGTATGTCTGTGTCACTTGGAGTCAGTGTATGTCTGTGTCACTTGGTGTCAGTGTGTTCGTTTGTGTTCCTGGGTGTCAGTTTGTGTCTGTGTTACTTGGTGTAAGTGTGTGTCTTTGTTACTTGGTGTGTGTGTGTCTGTGTTACGGGGTGTCAGTGTATGTCTTTGTTACTAGGTGTCAGTGTATGTCAAAATACTTGGTGTAAGTGTATGTCTTTGTTACTTGGTGAAATTGTCTGTCTTTGTTACTTGGTGTAAGTGTATGTCTTTGTTACTTGGTGTAAGTGTATGTCTTTGTTACTTGGTGTAAGTGTATGTCTTTGTTACTTGGTGTAAGTGTATGTCTTTGTTACTTGGTGTCAGTGTATGTCTTTGTTACTTGGTGTCAGTCTCTGTCTGTGTTACTTGGTGTAAGTGTGTGTTTGTGCTACTTGGTGTAAGTGTGTGTCTGTGTTACTTGGTGTCAGTGTATGTCTTTGTTACTTGGTGTCAGTGTATGTCTTTGTTACTTGGTGTCAGTGTATGTGTGTCACTTGGTTTCAGTCTGTTTGTTTGTGTTACAGGGTGTCAGTGTATGTCTTTGTTACTTGGTGTCAGTGTGTGTCTGTGTTACTGGGTATCAGTATCTGTCTTTGTTACTTGGTGTAAGTTTGTGTCTGTTTTACTGGGTATCAGTGTATGTCTTTGTGACTTGGTGTCAGTGTATGTCTTTGTTCCTGGGTGTCAGTGTGTGTCTTTGTGACTTGGTGTCAGTGTATTTCTTTGTTACTTGGTGTCAGTGTATGTCTGTGTTACTTGGTGTAAGTGTGCTTCTGTGTTACTGTGTATCAGTGTATGTCTTTGTTACTTGGTGTAAGTGTGTGTCTGTGTTACTGGGTATCACTGTCTGTCTTTGTTACTTGGTGTAAGTTTGTGTCTGTGTTACTGGGTATCAGTCTATGTCTTTGTTACTTGGTGTAATTGTCTGTCCTTGTTACCTGTTGTCAGTGTATGTCTTTGTTAGTTGATGTCAGTGTATGTCTTGTGTTCCTTGGTGTAGGTGTGTGTCTGTGTTACTGGGTGTCAGTGTGTGTCTGTGTTACTTGGTGTAAGTGTGTGTCATTGTTACTTGGTGTCTGTGTGTGTCTGTGTTACTTGGTGTCAGTGTATCTCTGTGTTACTTGGTGTAAATGTGTGTCTGTGTTACTTGGTATCAGTGTATGTCTTTGTTACTTGGTGTAAGTGTGTGTTTGTGCTACTTGGTGCAAGTGTGTGTCTGTGTTACTTGGTGTCAGTGTATGTCTTTGTCACTTGGTGTCAGTGTATGTCTGTGTCACTTGGTGTCAGTGTATGTCTGTGTCACTTGGTGTCAGTGTATGTCTGTGTCACTTGGTGTCAGTGTGTTTGTTTGTGTTACTGGGTGTCAGTGTGTGTCTATGTTACTTGGTGTAAGTGTGTGTCTTTGTTACTTGGTGTCCGTGTCTGTCTGTGTTACAGGGTGTCAGTGTATGTCTTTGTTACTGGGTATCAGTGTCTGTCTTTGTTACTTGGTGTCAGTGTATGTCTTTGTTACTGGGTGTCAGTGTGTGTCTTTGTGACTTGGTGTCAGTGTATTTCTTTGTTACTTGGTGTAAGTGTGTGTCTGTTTTACTGGGTATCAGTGTATGTCTTTGTGACTTGGTGTCAGTGTATGTCTTTGTTACTGGGTGTCAGTGTGTGTCTTTGTTACTTGGTGTAAGTGTGCTTCTGTGTTACTGTGTATCAGTGTATGTCTTTGTTACTTGGTGTAAGTGTGTCTGTGTTACTGGGTATCACTGTCTGTCTTTGTTACTTGGTGTAAGTTTGTGTCTGTGTTACTGGGTATCAGTCTATGTCTTTGTTACTTGGTGTAAGTGTATGTCTTTGTTTCTTGGTGTAATTGTCTGTCCTTGTTACCTGTTGTCAGTGTATGTCTTTGTTACTTGGTGTAAGTGTGTGTTTGTGCTACTTGGTGTAAGTGTGTGTCTGTGTTACTTGGTGTCAGTCTATGTCTTTGTTACTTGGTGTCAGTGTATGTCTGTGTCACTTGGTGTCAGTGTATGTCTGTGTCACTTGGTGTCACTGTATGTCTGTGTCACTTGGTGTCAGTGTATGTCTGTGTCACTTGGTGTCAGTGTATGTCTGTGTCACTTGGTGTCAGTGTATGTCTGTGTTACTGGGTGTCAGTGTGTGTCTATGTTACTTGGTGTAAGTGTGTGTCTATGTTACTTGGTGTAAGTGTGTGTCTTTGTTACTTGGTGTAAGTGTGTGTCTTTGTTACTTGGTGTCCGTGTGTGTCTGTGTTACTTGGTGTCAGTGTATGTCTTTGTTACTGGGTTTCAGTGTTTGTCTTTGTCACTTGGTGTCAGTGTGTGTCTGTGTTACTGGGTATCAGTGTCTGTCTTTGTTACTTGGTGTAAGTGTGTGTCTGTTTTACTGGGTATCAGTGTATGTCTTTGTGACTTGGTGTCAGTGTATGTCTTTGTTACTGGGTGTCAGTGTGTGTCTTTGTGACTTGGTGTCAGTGTATTTCTTTGTTACTTGGTGTCAGTGTATGTCTGTGTTACTTGTTGTAAGTGTGCTTCTGTGTTACTGTGTATCAGTGTATGTCTTTGTTACTTGGTGTAAGTGTGTCTGTGTTACTGGGTATCACTGTCTGTCTTTGTTACTTGGTGTAAGTTTGTGTCTGTGTTACTGGGTATCAGTCTATGTCTTTGTTACTTGGTGTAAGTGTATGTCTTTGTTTCTTGGTGTAATTGTCTGTCCTTGTTACCTGTTGTCAGTGTATGTCTTTGTTAGTTGATGTCAGTGTCTGTCTGTGTTACTTGGTGTAAGTGTGTGCCTGTGTTACTGGGTATCAGTGTATGTCTTTGTTACTTGGTGTCAGTGTCTGTCTTGTGTTCCTTGGTGTAAGTGTGTGTCTGTGTTACTGGGTGTCAGTGTGTGTCTGTGTTACTTGGTGTCAGTGTGTGTCTGTGTTACTTGGTGTAAGTGTGTGTCATTGTTACTTGGTGTAAGTGTGTGCCTGTGTTACTTGGTGTCAGTGTAAATCTGTGTTACTTGGTGTAAGTGTCTGTCTGTGTTACTTGGTATCAGTGTATGTCTTTGTTGCTGGGTGTCAGAGTGTGTCTTTGTGGCTTGGTGTCAGTGTACGTCTTTGTTGCTTGGTGTAAGTGTGTGTCTGTGTTGCTGGGTATCAGTGTATGTCTTTGTTACTTGATGTAAGTCTGTGTCTTTATTACTTGGTGTCCGTGTGTGTCTGTGTTACTGGGTGTCAGTGTATGTCTTTGTTACTTTGTCTAAGTGTGTGTCTGTGTTACTGGGTATCAGTGTCTGTCTTTGTTACTTGGTGTAAGTGTGTGTCTGTGTTACTGGGTATCAGTGTATGTGTTTGTTACTTGGTGTCAGTGTATGTCTATGTTACTTGGTGTAAGTGTGTGTCTGTGTTACTGGGTATCAGTGTATGTCTTTGTGACTTGGTGTCAGTGTATGTCTTTGTTACTTGGAGTCAGTGTGTGTCTGTGTTACTTGGTGTAAGTGTGTGTCTGTGTTACTGGATATCAGTGCATGTCTTTGTTACTTGCTGGAACTGTGTGTCTGTGTTACTGGGTATCAGTGTATGTCTTTGTTACTTGGTATCAGTGCATGTCTTTGTTACTTGGTGTAAGTTTGTGTCTGTGTTACTGGGTATCAGTCTGTGTCTTTGTTACTTGGTGTCAGTGTATGTCTTTGTTACTTGGTGTCAGTGTATGTCTTTGTTACTTGGTGTCAGTGTATGTCTTTGTTACTTGGTGTCAGTGTGTGTCTGTGTTACTGGGTGTCAGCGTGTGTCTGTGTTACTTGGTGTAAGTGTGTGTCTTTGTTACTGGGTGTCAGTTTATGTCTTTGTTACTTGGTGTCATTGTATGTCTTTGTTACTTGGTGTAAGTGTGTGTCTGTGTTACTGGGTATCAGTGTCTGTCTTTGTTACTTGGTGCAAGTGTGTGTCTGTGTTACTGGGTATCAGAGTATGTCTTTGTTACTTGGTGTCAGTGTATGTCTGTGTTACTTGGTGTAAGTGTGTGTCTGTGTTACAGGGTATCAGTGTATGTCTTTGTGACTTGGTGTCAGTGTGTGTCTTTGTTACTTGGTGTAAGTGTATGTCTTTGTTACTTGGAGTCAGTGTATGACTTTGTTACTTGGAGTCAGTGTGTGTCTTTTTACTTGGTGTAAGTGTGTGTCTGTGTTACTGGGTATCAGTGTCTGACTTTGTTACTTGGAGTAAGTGTGTGTCTGTGTTACTGGGTATCAGTGTATGTCTTTGTTACTTGGTGTCTGTGTATGTCTGTGTTACTTGGTGTAATTGTGTGTCTCTGTTTCTGGGTATCAGTGTATGTCTTTGTGACTTGGTGTCAGTGTATGTCTTTGTTACTGGGTGTCAGTGTATGTCTTTGTGACTTGGTGTCAGTGTATGTCTTTGTGACTTGGTGAAAGTGGAAAGTGTGTGTCTGTTTTACTGGGTCTCAGTGTCTGTCTTTGTTACTTGGTGTAAGAGTGTGTCTGTGTTACTGGGTATCATTGTATTTCTTTGTTGCTTGGTGTCAGTGTATGTCTGTGTTACTTGGTGTAAGTGTGCTTCTGTGTTACTGTGTATCAGTGTATGTCTTTGTTACTTGGTGTAAGTGTGTGTCTGTGTTACTGGGTATCACTGTCTGACTTTGTTACTTGGTGTAAGTGTGTGTCTGTGTTACTGGGTATCAGTGTATTTCTTTGTTACTTGGTGTCAGTGTATGTCTTTGTTACTTGGTGTAAGTGTATGTCTTTGTTACTTGGTGTCAGTGTATGTCTTTGTTACTTGGTGTCAGTGTATGTCTTTGTTACTTGGTGTCAGTGTGTGTCTTTGTTACTTGGTGTAAGTGTGTGTCTGTGTTACTGGGTGTCAGCGTGTGTCTGTGTTACTGGGTGTCAGCGTGTGTCTGTGTTACTTGGTGTCCGTGAGTGTCTGTGTTACTGGGTGTCAGTTTATGTCTTTGTTACTTGGTGTCATTGTATGTCTTTGTTACTTGGTGTAAGTGTGTGTCTGTGTTACTGGGTATCAGTGTCTGTCTTTGTTACTTGGTGCAAGTGTGTGTCTGTGTTCCTGGGTATCAGAGTATGTCTGTGTTACTTGGTGTCAGTGTATGTCTGTGTTACTTGGTGGAAGTGTGTGTCTGTGTTACAGGGTATCAGTGTATGTCTTTGTGACTTGGTGTCAGTGTGTGTCTTTGTTACTTGGTGTGAGTGTATGTCTTTGTTACTTGGAGTCAGTGTATGACTTTGTTACTTGGTGTAAGTGTGTGTCTTTTTACTTGGTGTAAGTGTGTGTCTGTGTTACTGGGTGTCTGTGTGTCTTTGTGACTTGGTGTCAGTGTATGTATTTGTTACTTGGTGAAAGTGGAAAGTGTGTGTCTGTGTTACTGGGTATCAGTGTCTGTCTTTGTTACTTGGTGTAAGTGTGTGTCTGTGTTACTGGGTATCATTGTATTTCTTTGTTACTAGGTGTCAGTGTATGTCTGTGTTACTTGGTGTAAGTGTGCTTCTGTGTTACTGTGTATCAGTGTATGTCTTTGTTACTTGGTGTAAGTGTGTGTCTGTGTTACTGGGTATCACTGTCTGTCTTTGTTACTTGGTGTAAGTGTGTGTCTGTGTTACTGGGTATCAGTGTATTTCTTTGTTACTTGGTGTCAGTGTATGTCTTTGTTAGTTGATGTCAGTGTATGTCTGTGTTACTTGGTGTAAGTGTGTGCCTGTGTTACTGGGTATCAGTGTATGTCTTTGTTACTTGGTGTCAGTGTCTGTCTTGTGTTCCTTGGTGTAAGTGTGTGTCTGTGTTACTGGGTGTCAGTGTGTGTCTGTGTTACTGGGTGTAAGTGTGTGTCATTGTTGCTTGGTGTCTGTGTGTGTCTGTGTTACTGGGTGTCAGTGTATGTCTTTGTTACTTGGTGTCAGTGTATCTCTGTGTTACTTTGTGTAAGTGTGTGTCTGTGTTACTTGGTATCAGTGTATGTCTTTGTTGCTGGGTGTCAGAGTGTGTCTTTGTGGCTTGGTGTCAGTGTACGTCTTTGTTGCTTGGTGTAAGTGTGTGTCTGTGTTGCTGGGTATCAGTGTATGTCTTTGTTACTTGATGTAAGTCTGTGTCTTTATTACTTGGTGTCCGTGTGTGTCTATGTTACTGGGTGTCAGTTTATGTCTTTGATACTTGGTGTCAGTGTATGTCTTTGTTACTTTGTCTAAGTGTGTGTCTGTGTTACTGGGTATCAGTGTCTGTCTTTGTTACTTGGTGTAGGTGTGTGTCTGTGTTACTGGGTATCCGTGTATGTCTTTGTTACTTGGTGTCAGTGTATGTCTATGTTACTTGGTGTCAGTGTATGTCTATGTTACTGGGTGTCAGTGTGTGTCTTTGTTACTTGGTGTCAGTGTATGTCTTTGTTACTTGGTGTAAGTGTGTGTCTGTGTTACTGGGTATCAGTGTCAGTCTTTGTTACTTGGTGAAAGTTTGTGTCTGAGTTACTGGGTATCAGTGTATGTTTTTGTTACTTGGTGTCAGTGTATGTCTGTGTTACTTGGTGTAAGTGTGTGTCTGTGTTACTTGGTGTAAGTGTGTGTCTGTGTTACTGGGTATCAGTGCATGTCTTTGTTACTTGGTGTAAGTTTGTGTCTGTTTTACTGGGAATCAGTCTATGTCTTTGTTACTTGGTGTCAGTGTATGTCTTTGTTACTTGGTGTAAGTGTATGTCTTTGTTACTTGGTGTAAGTGTATGTCTTTGTTACTGGGTATCAGAGTATGTCTTTGTTACTGGGTATCAGAGTATGTCTGTGCTACTTGGTGCAAGTGTGTGTCTGTGTTACTGGGTATCAGTGTATGTCTTTGTTACTTGGTATAAGTTTGTGTCTGTGTTACTGGGTATCAGTGTATGTCTTTGTTACTTGGTGTCAGTGTATGTCTTTGTTACTTGGTGTCAGTGTTTGTCTTTGTTACTTGGTGTCAGTGTTTGTCTTTGTTACTTGGTGTCAGTGTATCTCTGTGTTACTGGGTGTAAATGTGTGTCTTTGTTACTTGGTGTCCGTGTGTGTCTGTGTTACTGGGTGTCAGATTATGGCTTTGTTACTTGGTGTCAGTGTATGTCTTTGTGACTTGGTGTAATTGTGTGTCGGTGTTACTGGGTATCTGTGTCTGTCTTTGTTACTTGGTGTAAGTGTGTGTTTGTGTTACTGGGTATCAGTGTATGTCTTTGTTACTTGGTGTCAGTTTATGTCTGTGCTACTTGGTGTAAGTGTGTGTCTGTGTTACTGGGTATCAGTGTATGTCTTTGTGACTTGGTGTCAGTGTATGTCTTTGTTACTGGGTGTAAAAGTGTGTCTTTGTTACTTGGTGTCAGTGTATGTCTGTGTTACTTGGTGTAAGTGTGTGTCTGTGTTACTGGGTATCAGTGTATGTCTTTGTTACTTGGTGTCAGTGTATGTCTTTGTTACTTGGTGTCAGTGTGTCTGTGTTACTGGGTATCAGTGTCAGTCTTTGTTACTTGGTGTAAGTTTGTGTCTGTGTTACTGGGTATCAGTGTATGTTTTTGCTACTTGGTGTCAGTGTAAGTCTGTGTTACTTGGTGTAAGTGTGTGTCTGTGTAACTGGGTATCAGTGTATGTCTTTGTGACTTGGTGTCAGTGTATGTCTTTGTTACTGGCTGTCAGTGTGTGTCTTTGTTACTTGGTGTCAATGTATGTCTGCGTTACTTGGTGTAAGTGTGTGTCTGTGTTACTGGGTATCAGTGTATGTCTTTGTAACTTGCTGTAAGTGTGTGTCTGTGTTACTGGGTATCAGTGTAAGTCTTTGTTACTTGGTGTCAGTGTATGTCTTTGTTACTTGGTGTAAGTGTGGGTCTGTGTTACTGGGTATCAGTGTCAGTCTTTGTTTCTTGGTGTAAGTGTGTGTCTGTGTTACTGGGTATCAGTATATGTCTTTGTTACTTGGTGTCAGTGTATGTCTGTGTTACTTGGTGTAAGTGTGTGTCTGTGTTACTGGGTATCAGTGTATGTCTTTGTTACTTGGTGTAAGTTTGTGTCTGTGTTACTGGGTATCAGTGTATGTCTTTGTTACCTGGTGTCAGTGTATGTCTTTGTTTCTTGGTGTAAGTGTATGTCTGTGTTACTGGGTGTCAGTGTGTGTCTGTGTTACTTGGTGTAAATGTGTCCCTTTGTTACTTGGTGTCCGTGTGTGTCTGTGTTACTGGGTGTCAGATTATGTCTTTGTTACTTGGTGTCAGTGTATGTCTTTGTGACTTGGTGTAATTGTGTGTCGGTGTTACTGGGTATCTGTGTCTGTCTTTGTTACTTGGTGTAAGTGTGTGTTTGTGTTACTGGGTATCAGTGTATGTCTTTGTTACTTGGTGTCAGTTTATGTCTGTGCTACTTGGTGTAAGTGTGTGTCTGTGTTACTGGGTATCAGTGTATGTCTTTGTGACTTGGTGTCAGTGTATGTCTTTGTTACTGGGTGTAAATGTGTGTCTTTGTTACTTGGTGTCAGTGTATGTCTGTGTTACTTGGTGTAAGTGTGTGTCTGTGTTACTGGGTATCAGTGTATGTCTTTGTTACTTGCTGGAACTGTGTGTCTGTGTTACTGGGTATCAGTGTATGTCTTTGTTACTTGGTGTCAGTGTATGTCTTTGTTACTTGGTGTAAGTGTGTGTCTGTGTTACTGGGTATCAGTGTCAGTCTTTGTTACTTGGTGTAAGTTTGTGTCTGTGTTACTGGGTATCAGTGTATGCTTTTGTTACTTGGTGTCAGTGTATGTCTGTGTTACTTGGTGTAAGTGTGTGTCCGTGTTACTGGGTATCAGTGTATGTCTTTGTTACTTGGTGTAAGTTTGTGTCTGTGTTACTGGTTATCAGTCTATGTCTTTGTTACTTGGTGTCAGTGTATGTCTGTGTTACTGGGTATCAGTGTATGTCTGTGTTACTTGGTGTCAGTGTATGTCTGTGTTACTTGGTGTAAGTGTATGTCTGTGTTACTTGGTGTAAGTGTGTGTCTTTGTTACTGGGTATCAGTGTCAGTCTTTGTTACTTGGTGTAAGTTTGTGTCTGTGTTACTGGGTATCAGTGTATGTTTTTGTTACTTGGTGTCAGTGTATGTCTGTGTTACTGGGTATCAGAGTATGTCTGTGTTACTTGGTGTCAGTGTATGTCTTTGTTACTGGCTGTCAGTGTGTGTCTTTGTTACTTGGTGTCAATGTATGTCTGTGTTACTTGGTGTCAATGTATGTCTGTGTTACTTGGTGTAAGTGTGTGTCTGTGTTACTGGGTATCAGTGTATGTCTTTGTAACTTGCTGTAAGTGAGTGTCTGTGTTACTGGGTATCAGTGTAAGTCTTTGTTACTTGGTGTCAGTGTATGTCTTTGTTACTTGGTGTAAGTGTGTGTCTGTGTTACTGGGTATCAGTGTCAGTCTTTGTTACTTGGTGTCAGTGTATGTCTGTGTTACTTGGTGCAAGTGTGTGTCTGTGTTACTGGGTATCAGTGTATGTCTTTGTTACTTGGTGTAGGTTTGTGTCTGTGTTACTTGGTATCAGTGTATGTCTTTGTTACTTGGTGTCAGTGTATGTCTTTGTTACTTGGTGTAAGTGTATGTCTTTGTTACTTGGTGTAAGTGTATGTCTTTGTTACTTGGTGTAAGTGTGTGTCTGTGTTACTGGGTGTCAGTGTGTGTCTGTGTTACTTGGTGTAAGTGTGTGTCTTTGTTACTTGGTGTCCGTGAGTGTCTGTGTTACTGGGTGTCAGTTTATATCTTTGTTACTTGGTGTCAGTGTATATCTTTGTTACATGGTGTAAGTGTGTGTCTGTGTTACTGGGTATCAGTGTCTGTCTTTGTTACTTGGTGCAAGTGTGTGTCTGTGTTACTGGGTATCAGTGTATGTCTTTGTTACTTGGTGTCAGTGTATGTCTGTGCTACTTGGTGTCAGTGTGTGTCTGTGTTACTGGGTATCAGTGTATGTCTTTGTTACTTGGTGTAAGTTTGTGTCTGTGTTACTGGGTATCAGTGTATGTCTTTGTTACTTGGTGTCAGTGTATGTCTTTGTTCCTTGGTGTCACTGTATGTCTTTGTTCCTTGGTGTCAGTGTATGTCTTTGTTCCTTGGTGTCAGTGTGTGTCTGTATTACTGGGTGTCAGTGTGTGTCTGTGTTACTTGGTGTCAGTGTGTGTCTGTGTTACTTGGTGTCCGTGTGTGTCTGTGTTACTGGGTGTCAGATTAAGTCTTTGTTACTTGGTGTCAGATTAAGTCTTTGTTACTTGGTGTCAGTCTCTGTCTTTGTGACTTGGTGTAATTGTGTGTCGGTGTTACTGGGTATCTGTGTCTGTCTTTGTTACTTGGTGTAAGTGTGTGTTTGTGTTATTGGGTATCAGTGTATGTCTTTGTTACTTGGTGTCAGTTTATGTCTGTGCTACTTGGTGTAAGTGTGTGTCTGTGTTACTGGGTATCAGTGTATGTCTTTGTGACTTGGTGTCAGTGTATGTCTTTGTTACTGGGTGTAAATGTGTGTCTTTGTTACTTGGTGTCAGTGTATGCCTGTGTTACTTGGTGTAAGTGTGTGTCTGTGTTACTGGGTGTCAGTGTATGTCTTTGTTACTTGCTGGAACTGTGTGTCTGTGTTACTGGGTATCAGTGTATGTCTTTTTTACTTGGTGTCAGTGTATGTCTTTGTTACTTGGTGTAAGTGTATGTCTGTGATACTGTGTATCAGTGTCAGTCTTTGTTACTTGATGTAAGTTTGTGTCTGTGTTACTGGGTATCAGTGTATGTTTTTGTTACTTGGTGTCAGTGTATGTCTGTGTTACTTGGTGTAAGTGTGTGTCTGTGTTACTGGGTATCAGTGTATGTCTTTGTTACTTGGTGTAAGTTTGTGTCTGTGTTACTGGGTATCAGTCTATGTCTTTGTTACTTGGTGTCAGTGTATGTCTTTGTTACTTGGTGTAAGTGTATGTCTTTGTTACTTGGTGTCAGTGTATGTCTTTGTTACTTGGTGTCAGTGTATGTCTTTGTTACTTGGTGTCAGTGTATGTCTTTATTACTGGGTGTCAGTGTCTGTCTTTGTTACTTGGTTTAAGTGTGTGTCTGCGTTACTGGGTATCAGTGTATGTCTTTGTTACTTGGTGTCAGTGTATGTCTGTGTTACTTGGTGTAAGTGTGTGTCTGTGTTACTGGGTATCAAAGAACAAAGAACAAAGAACAAAGATAATTACAGCACAGGAACAGGCCCTTCGACCCTCCAAGCCTGGGCCGATCCAGATCCTCTCTCTAAACATGTCGCCTATTTTCTAAGCTTCTGTATCTCTTTTCTTCCTGCCCATTCATGTATCTGTCTAGATACATCTTAAAAGACTCCATCGTGCCCGCATCTACCACCTCTGCTGGTAATGCGTTCCAGGTGCCCACCACCCTCTGCGTAAAGAACTTTCCACGCATATCCCCCCTAAACTTTTCCCCTTTCACTTTGAACTCGTGTCCTCTAGTAATTGAAACCTCCACTCTGGGAAAAAGCCTCTTGCTATCCACCCTGTCTATACCTCTCATGATTTTGTACACCTCAATCAGGTCCCCCCTCAACCTCCGTCTTTCTAATGAAAATAATCCTAATCTACTCAACCTCTCTTCATAGCTAGCGCCCTCCATACCAGGCAACATCCTGGTGAACCTCCTCTGCACCCTTTCCAAAGCATCCACATCCTTTTGATAATGTGGCGACCAGAACTGTACGCAGTATTCCAAATGTGGCCGAACCAAAGTCCTATACAACTGTAACATGACCTGCCAACTCTTGTACTCAATGCCCCGTCCGATGAAGGAAAGCATGCCGTATGCCTTCTTGACCACTCTATTTACCTGCGTTGCCACCTTCAGGGAACAGTGGACCTGAACACCCAAATCTCTCTGGACATCAATTTTCCCCAGGACTTTTCCATTTACTGTATAGTTCACTCTTGAATTGGATCTTCCAAAATGCATCACCTCGCATTTGCCCTGATTGAACTCCATCTGCCATTTCTCTGCCCAACTCTCCAATCTATCTATATTCTGCTGTATTCTCTGACAGTCCCCTTCACTATCTGCTACTCCACCAATCTTAGTGTCGTCTGCAAATTTGCTCATCAGTCCACCTATACTTTCCTCCAAATCATTAATGTATGTCACAAACAGTGGTCCCAGCACGGATCCCTGTGGAACACCACTGGTCACACGTCTCCATTTTGAGAAACTCCCTTCTACTGCTACTCTCTGTCTCCTGTTGCCCAGCCAGTTCTTTATCCATCTAGCTAGTACACCTTGGACCCCAAGCGCCTTCACTTTCTCCATCAGCCTGCCATGGGGAACCTTATCAAACGCCTTACTGAAGTCCATGTATATGACATCGACTGCCCTTCCGTCATCAATCAACTTTGTCACTTCCTCAAAGAATTCTATTAATTTGGTTAGACATGACCTTCCCTGCACAAAACCATGTTGCCTATCACTGATGAGCCCATTTTCTTCCAAATGGGAATAGATCCTATCCCTCAGTATCTTCTCCAGCAGCTTCCCTACCACTGACGTCAGGCTCACCGGTCTATAATTACCTGGATTATCCCTGCTACCCTTCTTAAACAAGGGGACAACATTAGCAATTCTCCAGTCCTCCGGGACCTCACCCGTGTTTAAGGATGCTGCAAAGATATCTGTTAAGGCCCCAGCTATTTCCTCTCTCGCTTCCCTCAGTAACCTGGGATAGATCCCATCCGGACCTGGGGACTTGTCCACCTTAATGCCCTTTAGAATACCCAACACTTCCTCCCTCCTTATGCCGACTTGACCTAGAGTAATCAAACATCTGTTCCTAACCTCAACATCCGTCATGTCCCTCTCCTCGGTGAATACCGATGCAAAGTACTCGTTTAGAATCTCACCCATTTTCTCTGAGTCCAAGCATAACATTCCTCCTTTGTCCTTTAGTGGGCCAATCCTTTCTCTAGTTACCCTCTTTCTCCTTATATATGAATAAAAGGCTTTGGGATTTTCCTTAACCCTGTTTGCTAAAGATATTTCATGACCCCTTTTAGCCCTCTTAATTCCTCGTTTCAGATTGGTCCTACATTCCCGATATTCTTTCAAAGCTTCGTCTTTCATCAGCCGCCTAGACCTTATGTATGCTTCCTTTTTCCTCTTAGCTAGTCTCACAATTTCACCTGTCATCCATGGTTCCCTAATCTTGCCATTTCTATCCCTCATTTTCACAGGAACATGTCTCTCCTTCACGCTAATCAACCTCTCTTTAAAAGCCTCCCACATATCACATGTGGATTTACCTTCAAACAGCTGCTCCCAATCTACATTTCCCAGCTCCTGCCGAGTTTTGGTATAGTTGGCCTTCCCCCAATTTAGCACTCTTCCTTTAGGACCACTCTCATCTTTGTCCATGAGTATTTTAAAGCTTACGGAATTGTGATCACTATTCCCAAAGTAGTCCCCTACTGAAACTTCAACAACCTGGCCGGGCTCATTCCCCAACACCAGGTCCAGTATGGCCCCTTCCCGAGTTGGACTATTTACATACTGCTCTAGAAAACCCTCCTGGATGCTCCTTACAAATTCTGCTCCATCTGGACCTCTAACATTAAGCGAATCCCAGTCAATGTTGGGAAAATTAAAATCTCCTATCACCACCACCCTGTTGCTCCTACATCTTTCCATAATTGTTTACATATTTGTACCTCTATCTCACGCTCGCTGTTGGGAGGCCTGTAGTACAGCCCCAACATTGTTACCGCACCCTTCCTATTTCTGAGTTCTGTCCATATTGCCTCACTGCTCGAGTCCTCCATAGTGCCCTCCTTCAGCACAGCTGTGATATCCTCTTTGACCAGTAATGCAACTCCTCCACCCCTTTTACCTCCCTCTCTATCCCGCCTGAAGCATCGATATCCTGGGATATTTAGTTGCCAATCATGCCCTTCCCTCAACCAAGTCTCAGTAATAGCAATAACATCATACTCCCAGGTACTAATCCAAGCCCTAAGTTCATCTGCCTTACCAACTACACTTCTTGCATTAAAGCAAATGCACCTCAGACCACCAGTCTCTTTATATTCATCATCTGCTCCCTGCCTGCTCTTCCCCTTAGTCACACTGACTTCATTATCTAGTTTCTTACAGGCTTTTGTTACAACCTCCTCACTGTCAACTGACCTCAATTGGTTCCCATCCCCCTGCCACATTAGTTTAAACCCTCCCCAACAGCGTTAGCAAAAGCACCTCCAAGGACATTGGTTCCAGTCCGGCCCAGGTGTAGACCGTCCAATTTGTAATAGTCCCACCTCCCCCAGAACCGGTCCCAATGTCCCAAAAATCTGAACCCCTCCTTCCTGCACCATCTCTCAAGCCACGCATTCATCCTGACTATTCTTTCATTTTTACTCTGACTATCACGTGGCACTGGTAGTAATACTGAGATTACTACCTCTGAGGTCCTACTTTTTAACTTGGCTCCTAACTCCCTAAACTCTGCTTGTAGGACCTCATCCCGTTTTTTACCTATATCATCAGTGCCTATGTGCACAATGACAACTGGCTGTTCACCCTCCCCCTTTAGAATGTTCTGCAGCCGATCTGAGACATCCCTGACCCGTGCACCTGGGAGGCAACATACCATTCGGGAGCCTCGTTTTCGACCACAGAACCGCCTGTCTACTCCCCTTACAATCGAATCCCCTACGACTATAGCCCTTCCACTCTTTTTCCCGCCCTTCTGAGCAGCAGAGCCAGCCACGGTGCCATGGACCTGGCTACTGCTGCCTTCCCCTGGTGAGCCATCTCCCTCAACAGTATCCAAAACGGTATACTTATTTTGGAGGGAGATGACCGCAGGGGACTCCTGCGCTGCCTTCCTGCTCTTTCTCTGCCTTTTGGTCACCCATTCCCTTTCTCCCTCAGCAATCCTAATCTGCGGTGTGACCAATTCACTAAACGTGCTATCCACGACCTCCTCAGCATCGCGCATGCTCCAAAGTGAGTCCATCCGCAGCTCGAGAGCCGTCATGCGGTCTAACAAGAGCTGCAGCTGTACACACTTCCTGCACGTGAAGGAGACAGGGTCATCAACCATGTCCCTGAGCTCCCACATTGAGCAAGAGGAGCATGATACGGGTCTGAGATCTCCTGCCATTTTTAATCTTAAGTTTAAACTTAGTTAAATGAAAAAGGAACGAAAAGTTTTTACCAATCACAATAAAACCAGAGAAATCGAAAAAGCCTTACCTTATAAACACCCCACCGAGTCGTTTTTTTTTTTGGTTAGAAGAGGAGGCCGGGTGGGATACACTACAAGTGTGGTGTCTCGGGTTCAGAAACCGCCCAAATATATAGTGTTTTACTTACCCAGCAGCCCCCTGGCCTCCGCCGAAAAACAAAATGAAATTAAATTTACTTTCAAACTGACTTTCCCAGCTGCTCACTCGCTCACACGCTGCTCCCGAAAAAGCTGCTGCACTGAGAGGAAAGTTATTTTAAACCGACCAAATATATAGTGTTTTACTTACCCAGCAGCCCCCTGGCCTCCGCCGAAAAACAAAAGGAAATTAAATTTACTTTCAAACTGACTTTCCCAGCTGCTCACTCGCTCACACGCTGCTCCAGAAAAAGCTGCTGCACTGAAAGGAAAGTTATTTTAAACCGCCCAAATATATAGTGTTTTACTTACCCAGCAGCCCCCTGGCCTCCGCCGAAAAACAAAAGGAAATTAAATTTACTTTCAAACTGACTTTCCCAGCTGCTCACTCGCTCACACGCTGCTCCCGAAAAAGCTGCTGCACTGAAAGGAAAGTTATTTTAAACCGCCCAAATATATAGTGTTTTACTTACCCAGCAGCCCCCTGGCCTCCGCCGAAAAACAAAAGGAAATTAAATTTACTTTCAAACTGACTTTCCCAGCTGCTCACTCGCTCACACGCTGCTCCCGAAAAAGCTGCTGCACTGAAAGGAAAGTTATTATAAACCGCCCAAATATATAGTGTTTTACTTACCCAGCAGCCCCCTGGCCTCCGCCGAAAAACAAAAGGAAATTAAATTTACTTTCAAACTGACTTTCCCAGCTGCTCACTCGCTCACACGCTGCTCCCGAAAAAGCTGCTGCACTGAAAGGAAAGTTATTTTAAACCGCCCAAATATATAGTGTTTTACTTACCCAGCAGCCCCCTGGCATCCGCCGAAAAACAAAAGGAAATTAAATTTACTTTCAAACTGACTTTCCCAGCTGCTCACTCGCTCACACGCTGCTCCCGAAAAAGCTGCTGCACAGTGTATGTCTTTGTGACTTGGTGTCAGTGTATGTCTTTGTTACTGGCTGTCAGTGTGTGTCTTTGTTACTTGGTGTCAATGTATGTCTGTGTTACTTGGTGTAAGTGTGTGTCTGTGTTACTGGGTATAAGTGTATGTCTTTGTTACATGGTGTAATTTTGTGTCTGTGTTACTGGGTATGAGTCTATGTCTTTGTTACTTGGTGTCAGTGTATGTCTTTGTTACTTGGTGTAAGTGTATGTCTTTGTTACTTGGTGTCAGTGTACGTCTTTATTACTTGGTGTAAGTGTGTGTCTGTGTTACTGGGTGTCAGTGTGTGTCTGTGTTACTTGGTGTAAGTGTGTGTCTTTGTTACTTGGTGTCCGTGAGTGTCTGTGTTACTGGGTGTCAGTTTATGTCTTTGTTACTTGGTGTAAGTGTGTGTCTGTGTTACTGGGTATCAGTGTCTGTCTTTGTTACTTGGTGCAAGTGTGTGTCTGTGTTACTGGGTATCAGTGTATGTCTTTGTTACTTGGTGTCAGTGTATGTCTGTGCTCCTTGGTGCAAGTGTGTGTCTGTGTTACTGGGTATCAGTGTATGTCTTTGTTACTTGGTGTAAGTTTGTGTCGGTGTTACTGGGTGTCAGTTTATGTCTTTGTTACTTGGTGTCAGTGTATGTCTTTGTGACTTGGTGCAATTGTGTGTCGGTGTTACTGGGTATCTGTGTCTGTCTTTGATACTTGGTGTAAGTGTGTGTTTGTGTTACTGGGTATCAGTGTATGTCTTTGTTACTTGGTGTCAGTTTATGTCTGTGCTACTTGTTGAAAGTGTGTGTCTGTGTTACTGGGTATCAGTGTATGTATTTGTTACTTGGTGTAATTGTCTGTCCTTGTTACTTGGTGTCAGTGTATGTCTTTGTTAGTTGATGTCAGTGTATGTCTGTGTTACTTGGTGTAAGTGTGTGCCTGTGTTACTGGGTATCAGTGTATGTCTTTGTTACTTGGTGTCAGTGTCTGTCTTGTGTTACTTGGTGTAAGTGTGAGTCTGTGTTACAGGGTGTCAGTCTGTGTCTGTGTTACTTGGTGTAAGTGTATGTCTTTGTTACTTGGTGTCAGTGTATGTCTGTGTTACTTGGTGTAAGTGTGATCTTTGTTACTGGGTATCAGTGTATGCCTTTGTTCCTTGGTGTCAGTGCATGTCTTTGTTACTTGGTGTCAGTGTGTGTATGTGTTACTTGGTGTAAGTCTGTGTCTTTATTACTTGGTGTCCGTGTGTGTCTGTGTTACTGGGTGTCAGTTTATGTCTTTGATACTTGGTGTCAGTGTATGTCTTTGTTACTTTGTATAAGTGTGTGTCTGTGTTACTGGGTATCAGGGCCTGTCTTTGTTACTTGGTGTAAGTGTGTGTCTGCGTTACTGGGTATCAGTGTATGTCTTTGTTACTTGGTGTCAGTGTATGTCTGTGTTACTTGGTGTAAGTGTGTGTCTGTGTTACTGGGTATCAGTGTATGTCTTTGTGACTTGGTGTCAGTGTATGTCTTTGTTACTGGCTGTCAGTGTGTGTCTTTGTTACTTGGTGTCAATGTATGTCTGTGTTACTTGGTGTAAGTGTGTGTCTGTGTTACTGGGTATCAGTGTATGTCTTTGTAACTTGCTGTAAGTGTGTGTCTGTGTTACTGGGTATCAGTGTATGTCTTTGTGACTTGGTGTCAGTGTATGTCTTTGTTACTTGGTGTAAGTGTGTGTCTGTGTTACTGGGTATCAGTGTCAGTCTTTGTTACTTGGTGTAAGTGTGTGTCTGTGTTACTGGGTATCAGTGTATGTCTTTGTTACTTTGTGTCAGTGTATGTCTGTGTTACTTGGTGTAAGTGTGTGTCTGTGTTACTGGGTATCAGTGTATGTCTGTGTTACTTGGTGTAATTGTATGTCTTTGTTACTTGGTGTCAGTGTATGTCTTTTTTACTTGGTGTAAGTGTGTGTCTGTGTTACTGGGTATCAGTGAATGTCTTTGTTACTTGGTGACAGTGTATGTCTTTGTTACTTGGTGTAAGTGTGTGTCTGTGTTACTGGGTATCAGTGTAGGTCATTGTTACTTGGTGTCAGTGTGTGTCTTTGTTACTTTGTATCATTGTGTGTCTTTGTTACTGGGTGTCAGTGTCTGTCTTTGTTACTGTGTGTCAGTGTATGTCTTTGTGACTTGGTCTAAGTGTGTGTCTGTGTTACTGGGTATCAGTGTCTGTCATTGTTACTTGGTGTAAGTGTGTGTCTGTGTTACTGGATATCAGTGTATGTCTTTGTTACTTGGTGTCAGTGTATGTCTGTGTTACTTGGTGTAAGTGTGTGTCTTTGTTACTTGGTGTCAGTGTATGTCTGTGTTACCTGGTGTAAGTGTATGTCTTTGTTACTTGGTGTCAGTGTATGTCTTCGTTACTTGGTGTCAGTGCATGTCTTTGTTACATGATGTAAGTGTGTGTCTGTGTGGCTGGGTATCAGTGTATGTCTTTGTTACTTGGTGTAAGTGTGTGTCTTTGTTACTGGGTATCAGTGTATGTCTTGGTAACTTGGTGTCTGTGTATGTCTTTGTTTACTTTGCGTCTGTGTGTGTCTTTGTTACTTGGTGTCAGTGTGTTACTTTGTTACTGGGTGTCAGTGTTTGTCTTTGTTACTGGGTATCAGTTTATCTCTTTGTTACTGGGTACCAGTGTCTGTCTTTGTTACTTGGTGTCAGTGTATGTCTGTGTACTTAGTGTAAGTGTGTGTCTTTGTTACTTGGTGTCAGTGCATGTCTGTGTTGCTTGGTGTCAGTGTATGTCTTTGTTACTTGGTGTCAGTGTATGTCTTTGTTACTTGGTGTCAGTGTACGTCTTTATTACTTGGTGTAAGTGTGTGTCTGTGTTACTGGGTGTCAGTGTGTGTCTGTGTTACTTGGTGTAAGTGTGTGTCTTTGTTACTTGGTGTCCGTGAGTGTCTGTGTTACTGGGTGTCAGTTTATGTCTTTGTTACTTGGTGTAAGTGTGTGTCTATGTTACTGGGTATCAGTGTCTGTCTTTGTTACTTGGTGCAAGTGTGTGTCTGTGTTACTGGGTATCAGTGTATGTCTTTGTTACTTGGTGTCAGTGTATGTCTGTGCTCCTTGGTGCAAGTGTGTGTCTGTGTTACTGGGTATCAGTGTATGTCTTTGTTACTTGGTGTAAGTTTGTGTCGGTGTTACTGGGTGTCAGTTTATGTCTTTGTTACTTGGTGTCAGTGTATGTCTTTGTGACTTGGTGCAATTGTGTGTCGGTGTTACTGGGTATCTGTGTCTGTCTTTGATACTTGGTGTAAGTGTGTGTTTGTGTTACTGGGTATCAGTGTATGTCTTTGTTACTTGGTGTCAGTTTATGTCTGTGCTACTTGTTGAAAGTGTGTGTCTGTGTTACTGGGTATCAGTGTATGTATTTGTTACTTGGTGTAATTGTCTGTCCTTGTTACTTGGTGTCAGTGTATGTCTTTGTTAGTTGATGTCAGTGTATGTCTGTGTTACTTGGTGTAAGTGTGTGCCTGTGTTACTGGGTATCAGTGTATGTCTTTGTTACTTGGTGTCAGTGTCTGTCTTGTGTTACTTGGTGTAAGTGTGAGTCTGTGTTACAGGGTGTCAGTCTGTGTCTGTGTTACTTGGTGTAAGTGTATGTCTTTGTTACTTGGTGTCAGTGTATGTCTGTGTTACTTGGTGTAAGTGTGATCTTTGTTACTGGGTATCAGTGTATGCCTTTGTTCCTTGGTGTCAGTGCATGTCTTTG
Organism: Heterodontus francisci; assembly: GCF_036365525.1. NCBI lineage: Eukaryota > Metazoa > Chordata > Chondrichthyes > Heterodontiformes > Heterodontidae > Heterodontus > Heterodontus francisci. The sequence goes on from NW_027141175.1 coordinate 4,881,515, forward strand.
TTACTTGGTGTCAGTGTGTGTATGTGTTACTTGGTGTAAGTCTGTGTCTTTATTACTTGGTGTCCGTGTGTGTCTGTGTTACTGGGTGTCAGTTTATGTCTTTGATACTTGGTGTCAGTGTATGTCTTTGTTACTTTGTATAAGTGTGTGTCTGTGTTACTGGGTATCAGGGCCTGTCTTTGTTACTTGGTGTAAGTGTGTGTCTGCGTTACTGGGTATCAGTGTATGTCTTTGTTACTTGGTGTCAGTGTATGTCTGTGTTACTTGGTGTAAGTGTGTGTCTGTGTTACTGGGTATCAGTGTATGTCTTTGTGACTTGGTGTCAGTGTATGTGTTTGTTACTGGCTGTCAGTGTGTGTCTTTGTTACTTGGTGTCAATGTATGTCTGTGTTACTTGGTGTAAGTGTGTGTCTGTGTTACTGGGTATCAGTGTATGTCTTTGTAACTTGCTGTAAGTGTGTGTCTGTGTTACTGGGTATCAGTGTATGTCTTTGTGACTTGGTGTCAGTGTATGTCTTTGTTACTTGGTGTAAGTGTGTGTCTGTGTTACTGGGTATCAGTGTCAGTCTTTGTTACTTGGTGTCAGTGTGTGTCTGTGTTACTGGGTATCAGTGTATGTCTTTGTTACTTTGTGTCAGTGTATGTCTGTGTTACTTGGTGTAAGTGTGTGTCTGTGTTACTGGGTATCAGTGTATGTCTGTGTTACTTGGTGTAATTGTATGTCTTTGTTACTTGGTGTCAGTGTATGTCTTTTTTACTTGGTGTAAGTGTGTGTCTGTGTTACTGGGTATCAGTGAATGTCTTTGTTACTTGGTGACAGTGTATGTCTTTGTTACTTGGTGTAAGTGTGTGTCTGTGTTACTGGGTATCAGTGTAGGTCATTGTTACTTGGTGTCAGTGTGTGTCTTTGTTACTTTGTATCATTGTGTGTCTTTGTTACTGGGTGTCAGTGTCTGTCTTTGTTACTGTGTGTCAGTGTATGTCTTTGTGACTTGGTCTAAGTGTGTGTCTGTGTTACTGGGTATCAGTGTCTGTCATTGTTACTTGCTGTAAGTGTGTGTCTGTGTTACTGGATATCAGTGTATGTCTTTGTTACTTGGTGTCAGTGTATGTCTGTGTTACTTGGTGTAAGTGTGTGTCTTTGTTACTTGGTGTCAGTGTATGTCTGTGTTACCTGGTGTAAGTGTATGTCTTTGTTACTTGGTGTCAGTGTATGTCTTCGTTACTTGGTGTCAGTGCATGTCTTTGTTACATGATGTAAGTGTGTGTCTGTGTGGCTGGGTATCAGTGTATGTCTTTGTTACTTGGTGTAAGTGTGTGTCTTTGTTACTGGGTATCAGTGTATGTCTTGGTAACTTGGTGTCTGTGTATGTCTTTGTTTACTTGGCGTCTGTGTGTGTCTTTGTTACTTGGTGTCAGTGTGTTACTTTGTTACTGGGTGTCAGTGTTTGTCTTTGTTACTGGGTATCAGTTCATCTCTTTGTTACTGGGTACCAGTGTCTGTCTTTGTTACTTGGTGTCAGTGTATGTCTGTGTACTTAGTGTAAGTGTGTGTCTTTGTTACTTGGTGTCAGTGCATGTCTGTGTTGCTTGGTGTAAGTGTATGTCTTTGTTACTTGGTGTCAGTGCATGTCTTTGTTGCTTGGTGTAAGTGTACGTCTTTGTTACTTGGTGTCAGTGTATGTCTCTGTCACTTGGTGTCAGTGTGTTTCTGTGTTACTGGGTATCAGTGTATGTCTTTGTTACTTGGTGTCATTGTCTGTCTTTGTTACTTGGTGTAAGTGTGTGTCTGTGTTACTGGGTATCAGTGTATGTCTGTGTTACTTGGTGTAATTGTCTGTCTTTGTTACTTGGTGTCAGTGTGTGTCTTTGTTACTTGGTGTAAGTGTATGTCTTTGCTAGTTGGTGTCAGTGTATGTCTTTGATACTTTGTGCAAGTGTATGTCTGTGTTACTGGGTATCAGTGTCTGTCTTTGTTACTTGGTGTAAGTGTGTCTCGGTGTTACTGGGTATCAGTGTATGTCTTTGTTACTTGGTGTCAGTGCATGTCTTTGTTACTTGGTGTCAGTGCATGTCTTTGTTACTTGGTGTCAGTGTATGTCTTTGTTACTTGGTGTAAGTGTGAGTCTGTGTTACTGGGTATCAGTGTATGTCTTTGTTACTTGTTGTCATTGTCTGTCTTTGTTACTTGGTGTAAGTGTGTGTCTGTGTTACTGGGTATCAGTGTATGTCTGTGTTACTTGGTGTAATTGTATGTCTTTGTTACTTGGTGTCAGTGTGTGTCTTTGTTACTTGGTGTCAGTGTATGTCTGTGCTCCTTGGTGCAAGTGTGTGTCTGTGTTACTGGGTATCAGTGTATGTCTTTGTTACTTGGTGTAAGTTTGTGTCGGTGTTACTGGGTATCAGTGTATGTCTTTGTTACTTGGTGTCAGTGTATGTCTTTGTTTCTTGGTGTAAGTGTATGTCTTTGTTACTTGGTGTCAGTGTGTGTCTGTGTTACTTGGTGTAAATGTGTGTCTTTGTTACTTGGTGTCCGTGTGTGTCTGTGTTACTGGGTGTCAGTTTATGTCTTTGTTACTTGGTGTCAGTGTATGTCTTTGTGACTTGGTGCAGTTGTGTGTCGGTGTTACTGGGTAACTGTGTCTGTCTTTGTTACTTGGTGTAAGTGTGTGTTTGTGTTACTGGGTATCAGTGTATGTCTTTGTTACTTGGTGTCAGTTTATGTCTGTGCTACTTGTTGAAAGTGTGTGTCTGTGTTACTGGGTATCAGTGTATGTATTTGTTACTTGGTGTAATTGTCTGTCCTTGTTACTTGGTGTCAGTGTATGTCTTTGTTAGTTGATGTCAGTGTATGTCTTGTGTTACAGGGTGTCAGTGTGTGTCTGTGTTACTTGGCGTAAGTGTATGTCTTTGTTACTTGGTGTCAGTGGATGTCAGTGTTACTTGGTGTAAGTGTGATCTTTGTTACTGTTATCAGTGTATGCCTTTGTTCCTTGGTGTCAGTGCATGTCTTTGTTACTTGGTGTCAGTGTATGTCTTTGTTACTTGGTGTAAGTGTGTGCCTGTGTTACTGGGTATCAGTGTATGTCTTTGTTACTTGGTGTCAGTGTCTGTCTTGTGTTACTTGGTGTAAGTTTGTGTCTGTGTTACAGGGTGTCAGTGTGTGTCTGTGTTACTTGGTGTAAGTGTATGTCTTTGTTACTTGGTGTCAGTGGATGTCTGTGTTACTTGGTGTAAGTGTGATCTTTGTTACTGTTATCAGTGTATGCCTTTGTTCCTTGGTATCAGTGCATGTCTTTGTTACTTGGTGTCAGTGTATGTCTTTGTTACTTTGTATAAGTGTGTGTCTGTGTTACTGGGTATCAGTGCCTGTCTTTGTTACTTGGTGTAAGTGTGTGTCTGCGTTACTGGGTATCAGTGTGTGTCTTTGTTACTTGGTGTCAGTGCATGTCTGTGTTGCTTGGTGTAAGTGTATGTCTTTGTTACTTGTTGTCAGTGCATGTCTTTGTTGCTTGGTGTAAGTGTACGTCTTTGTTACTTGGTGTCAGTGGATGTCAGTGTTACTTGGTGTAAGTGTGATCTTTGTTACTGTTATCAGTGTATGCCTTTGTTCCTTGCTGTCAGTGCATGTCTTTGTTACTTGGTGTCAGTGTATGTCTTTGTTACTTGGTGTAAGTGTGTGCCTGTGTTACTGGGTATCAGTGTATGTCTTTGTTACTTGGTGTCAGTGTCTGTCTTGTGTTACTTGGTGTAAGTGTGTGTCTGTGTTACAGGGTGTCAGTGTGTGTCTGTGTTACTTGGTGTAAGTGTATGTCTTTGTTACTTGGTGTCAGTGGATGTCTGTGTTACTTGGTGTAAGTGTGATCTTTGTTACTGTTATCAGTGTATGCCTTTGTTCCTTGGTATCAGTGCATGTCTTTGTTACTTGGTGTCAGTGTATGTCTTTGTTACTTTGTATAAGTGTGTGTCTGTGTTACTGGGTATCAGTGCCTGTCTTTGTTACTTGGTGTAAGTGTGTGTCTGCGTTACTGGGTATCAGTGTGTGTCTTTGTTACTTGGTGTCAGTGCATGTCTGTGTTGCTTGGTGTAAGTGTATGTCTTTGTTACTTGTTGTCAGTGCATGTCTTTGTTGCTTGGTGTAAGTGTACGTCTTTGTTACTTGATGTCAGTGCATGTCTTTGTTACTTGGTGTAAGAGTATGACTTTGTTACTTGGTGTCAGTATATGTCTCTGTCACTTGGTGTCAGTGTGTTTCTGTGTTACTGGGTATCAGTGTATGTCTTTGTTACTTGGTGTCATTGTCTGTCTTTGTTACTTGGTGTAAGTGTGTGTCTGTGTTACTGGGTATCAGTGTATGTCTGTGTTACTTGGTGTAATTGTCTGTCTTTGTTACTTGGTGTCAGTGTGTGTCTTTGTTACTTGGTGTAAGTGTATGTCTTTGTTACTTGGTGTCAGTGTATGTCTTTGTTACTTGGTGTAAGTGTATGTCTTTGCTACTTGGTGTCAGTGTATGTCTTTGATACTTTGTGCAAGTGTATGTTTGTGTTACTGGGTATCAGTGTCTGTCTTTGTTACTTGGTGTAAGTGTGTCTCGGTGTTACTGGGTATCAGTGTATGTCTTTGTTACTTGGTGTCAGTGCATGTCTTTGTTACTTGGTGTCAGTGTATGTCTTTGTTACTTGGTGTAAGTGTGTGTCTGTGTTACTGGGTATCAGTGTATGTCTTTGTTACTTGTTGTCATTGTCTGTCTTTGTTAATTGGTGTAAGTGTGTGTCTCTGTTACTGGGTATCAGTGTATGTCTTTGTTACTTGGTGTCATTGTCTGTCTTTGTTACTTGGTGTAAGTGTGTGTCTGTGTTACTGGGTATCAGTGTATGTCTGTGTTACTTGGTGTAATTGTATGTCTTTGTTACTTGGTGTCAGTGTGTGTCTTTGTTACTTGGTGTCAGTGTATGTCTTTGATACGTGGTGTAAGTGTATGTCTGTGTTACTGGGTATCAGTGTCTGTCTTTGTTACTTGATGTAAGTGTGTGTCCGTGTTACTGGGTATCAGTGTATGTCTTTGTTACTTGGTGTCAGTGTATGTCTTTTTTACTTGGTGTAAGTGTATGTCTTTGTTACTTGGTGTCAGTGTATGTCTTTGTTACTTGGTGTAAGTGTGTATCTGTGTCACTGGGTATCAGTGTATGTCTTTGTTACTTGGTGTCTTTGTGTGTATGTGTTACTTGGTGGAAGTGTGTGTCTGTGCTACTGGGTATCAGTGCATGTCTTCGTTACTTGGTGTCAGTGTATGTCTTTTTTACTTGGTGTATCTGTATGTCTTTGTTACTTGGTCTCAGTGTATGTCTTTGATACTTTGTGCAAGTGTATGTTTGTGTTACTGGGTATCAGTGTCTGTCTTTGTTACTTGGTGTAAGTGTGTCTCGGTGTTACTGGGTATCAGTGTATGTCTTTGTTACTTGGTGTCAGTGCATGTCTTTGTTACTTGGTGTCAGTGTATGTCTTTGTTACTTGGTGTAAGTGTGTGTCTGTGTTACTGGGTATCAGTGTATGTCTTTGTTACTTGTTGTCATTGTCTGTCTTTGTTAATTGGTGTAAGTGTGTGTCTCTGTTACTGGGTATCAGTGTATGTCTTTGTTACTTGGTGTCATTGTCTGTCTTTGTTACTTGGTGTAAGTGTGTGTCTGTGTTACTGGGTATCAGTGTATGTCTGTGTTACTTGGTGTAATTGTATGTCTTTGTTACTTGGTGTCAGTGTGTGTCTTTGTTACTTGGTGTCAGTGTATGTCTTTGATACGTGGTGTAAGTGTATGTCTGTGTTACTAGGTATCAGTCTCTGTCTTTGTTACTTGATGTAAGTGTGTGTCCGTGTTACTGGGTATCAGTGTATGTCTTTGTTACTTGGTGTCAGTGTATGTCTTTTTTACTTGGTGTAAGTGTATGTCTTTGTTACTTGGTGTCAGTGTATGTCTTTGTTACTTGGTGTAAGTGTGTGTCTGTGTCACTGGGTATCAGTGTATGTCTTTGTTACTTGGTGTCTTTGTGTGTATGTGTTACTTGGTGGAAGTGTGTGTCTGTGTAACTGGGTAACAGTGTATGTCTTTGTTACTTGGTGTAAGTGTCTGTCTGTGCTACTGGGTATCAGTGCATGTCTTCGTTACTTGGTGTCAGTGTATGTCTTTTTTACTTGGTGTATCTGTATGTCTTTGTTACTTGGTCTCAGTGTATGTCTTTGTTACTTTGTGTAAGTGCATGTCTTTGTAACTTGGTGTCAGTGTATGTCTCTGTAACTTGGTGTAAGTGTGTGTCTTTGTTAGTTGGTGTAAGTGTATATCTTTGTTACTTGGTGTCAGTGTATGTCTGTGTTATTTGGTGTAAGTGCATGTATTTGTTACTTGGTGTCGGTGTATTTCTTTGTTACTTGGTGTAAGTGTTTGTCTGTGTTACTGGGTATCAGTGTATGTCTTTGTTAGTTGGTGTCTGTGTATGTCTGTGATACTTGGTGTAAGTGTGTGTCTGTGTTACCGGGTATCAGTGTATGTCTTTGTTACTTCGTGTTAGTGTGTGTCTGTTTTCCTGGGTATCAGTGTATGTCTTTGTTACTTGGTGTAAGTGTATGTCTTTGTTACATGGTGTCAGTGTATGTATTTGTTACCTGGTGTAGGTGTGTGTCATTGTTACTGGGTATCAGTGTACGTCTTTGTTAATTTGTTTCAGTGGATGTCTTTGTTACTTGGTGTCAGTTTGTGTCTTTGTTACTGGGTGTCAGTGTATGTCTTTGTTACTTGGTGTAAGTGTGTGTCTGTGTTACTGGGAATCAGTGAATGTCTTTGTTACTTGGTGACAGTGTATGTCTTTGTTTCTTGGTGTAAGTGTGTGTCTGTGTTACTGGGTATCAGTGTAGGTCATTGTTACTTGGTGTCAGTGTGTGCCTTTGTTACTTGGTATCATTGTGTGTGTTTGTTACTGGGTGTCAGTGTATGTCTTTGTTACTGTGTGTCAGTGTATGTCTTTGTGACTTGGTGTAAGTGTGTGTCTGTCTTACTGGGTATCAGTGTCTGTCATTGTTACTTTGTGTAAGTGTGTGTCTGTGTTACTGGATATCAGTGTATGTCTTTGTTACTTGGTGTCAGTGTATGTCTGTGTTACTTGGTGTCAGGGTGTGTATTTGTTACTTGGTGTCAGTGTATGTCTGTGTTACTTGGTGTAAGTGTATGTCTTTGTTACTTGGTGTCAGTGTATGTCTTCGTTACTTGGTGTCAGTGCATGTCTTTGTTACTTGGTGTAAGTGTGTGTCTGTGTTACTGGGTATCAGTGAATGTCTTTGTTATTTGGTGACAGTGTATGTCTTTGTTACTTGTTGTAAGTGTGTGTCTGTGTTACTGGGTATCAGTGTAGGTCATTGTTACTTGGTGTCAGTGTGTGCCTTTGTTACTTGGTATCATTGTGTGTCTTTGTTACTGGGTGTCAGTGTATGTCTTTGTGACTTGGTGTAAGTGTGTGTCTGTGTTACTGGGTATCAGTGTCTGTCATTGTTACTTGGTGTAAGTGTGTGTCTGTGTTTTTGCATATCAGTGTATGTCTTTGTTACTTGGTGTCAGTGTATGTCTGTGTTACTTGGTGCAAGTGTGCGTCTTTGTTACTTGGTGTCAGTGTATGTCTGTGTTACTTGGTGTAAGTGTATGTCTTTGTTACTTGGTGTCAGTGTTTGTCTTCGTTACTTGGTGTCAGTGTATGTCTTTGTTACGTGATGTAAGTGTGTGTCTGTGTTACTAGGTATCAGTGTATGTCTTTGTTACTTGGTGTCAGTGTATGTCTGTGATACTAAGTGTAAGTGTGCGTCTGTGTGTCTGGGTATCAGTGTATGTCTTTGTTACTTGGTGTAAGTGTGTGTCTTTGTTACTGGGTATCAGTGTATGTCTTTGAAACTTGGTGTCTGTGGATGTCTTTGTTTACTTGGCGCCAGTGTGCATCTTTGTAACTTGGTGTCAGTGTGTTTCTTTGTTACTGGGTGTCAGTGTTTGTCTTTGTTACTGGGTATCAGTGTATTTCTTTGTTACTGGGTACCAGTGTCTGTCTTTGTTACTTGATGTAAGTGCGTGTCTGTGTTACTGGGTATCAGTGTATGTCTTTGTTACTTGGTGTCAGTGTATGTCTGTTTACTTAGTGTATGTGTGTGTCTTTGTTACTTGGTGTCAGTGTATGTCTGTGTTGCTTGGTGTAAGTATATGTCTTTGTTACTTGGTGTCAGTGCGTGTCTTTGTTACTTGGTGTAAGTGTACGTCTTTGTTACTTGGTGTCTGTGCATGTCTTTGTTCCTTGGTGTAAGTTTATGCCTTTGTTTCTTGGTGTCAGTGTATGTCTCTGTCACTTGGTGTCAGTGTGTGTCTGTGTTACTGTGTATCAGTGTATGTCTTTGTTACTTGGTGTCATTGTCTGTCTTTGTTACTTGGTGTATGTGTGTGTCTGTGTTACTGGGTATCAGTGTATGTCTGTGTTACTTGGTGTAATTGTATGTCTTTGTTACTTGGTGTCAGTGTGTGTCTTTGTTACTTGGTGTAAGTGTATGTCTTTGTTACTTGGTGTCAGTGTATGTCTTTGTTACTTGGTGTAAGTGTATGTCGTTGTTAGTTGGTGTCAGTGTGTGTCTTTGTTACTGGGTGTCAGTGTACGTCTTTGTTACTGGGTGTCAGTGTATGTCTTTGTGACTTGGTGTAAGTGTGTGTCAGTGTTACTGGGTATCAGTGTATGTCTTTGTTACTTGGTGTAACTGTATGTCTTTGTTACTTGGTGTCAGTGTGTGTCTTTGATACTTGGTGTCAGTGTATGTCTGTGTTACTTGGTGTAAGTTTGTGTCTTTGTTACTTGGTGTCTGTGTATGTATTTGTTACTTGGTGTCAGTGTATGTCTGTGTTACTTGGTGTAAGTGTTTGTCTGTGTTACTGGGTATCAGTGTATGTCTTTGTTAGTTGGTGTCTGTGTATGTCTGTGATACTTGGTGTAAGTGTGTTTCTGTGTTACCGGGTATCAGTGTATGTCTTTGTTACTTCGTGTTAGTGTGTGTCTGTGTTGCTGGGTATCAGTGTTTGTCTTTATTACTTGGTGTCAGTGTCTGACTTTGTTACTTGGTGTAAGTGTGTGTCTTTGTTACTGGGTATCAGTGTATGTCTTTGTAAAATGGTGTCTGTGGATGTCTTTGTTACTTGGTGTCAGTGTGTTTCTTTGTTACTGGGTGTCAGTGTTTGTCGGTTGTTACTGGGTATCAGTGTATGTCTTTGTTACTGGGTACCAGTGTCTGTCTTTGTTACTTGGTGTAAGTGTGTGTCTGTGTTACTGGGTATCAGTGTATGTCTTTGTTACTTGGTGTCAGTGTATGTCTGTGTATTTAGTGTATGTGTGTGTCTTTGCTACTTGGTGTCAGTGTATGTCTGTGTTGCTTGGTGTAAGTGTACGTCTTTGTTACTTGGTGTCTGTGCAAGTCTTTGTTCCTTGGTGTAAGTTTATGCCTTTGTTTCTTGGTGTCAGTGTATGTCTCTGTCACTTAGTGTCAGGGTGTGTCTGCGTTACTGTGTATCAGTGTATGTCTTTGTTACTTGGCGTCATTGTCTGTCTTTGTTACTTGGTGTAAGTGTGTGTCTGTGTTACTGGGTATCAGTGTATGTCTGTTACTTGGTGTCTGTGTGTGTATGTGTTACTTGGTGCAAGTGTGTGTCTGTGTAACTGGGTAACAGTGTATGTCTTTGTTACTTGGTGTAAGTGCGTGTCTGTGCTACTGGGTATCAGTGCATGTCTTTGTTACTTGGTGTCAGTGTATGTCTTTTTTACTTGGTGTAAGTGTATGTCTTTGTTACTTGGTGTCAGTGGATGTCTTTGTTACTTGGTGTAAGTCCGTGTCTGTGTTACTGGGTATCAGTGTATGTCTTTGTTAATTGGTGTCAGTGTATGTCTTTCTTACTTGGTGTAAGTGTGTGTCTGTGCTATTGGGTATCAGTGCATGTCTTTGTTACTGGGTGTCAGTGTATGTCTTTGTTACTTGGTGTAAGTGTATGTCTTTGTTACTTGGTGTCAGTGTGTGTCTTTGTTACTGGGTGTCAGTGTATGTCTTTGTTACTGGGTATCAGTGTCTGTCTTTGTTACTTGGTGTCAGTGTAGGTCTGTGTTACTTGGTGTAAGTGTGTGTCTTTCTTACTTGGTGTAAGTGCATGTCTTTCTTACTTGGTGTCAGTGTATGTCTCTGTAACTTGGTGTAAGTGTGTGACTTTGTTAGTTGGTGTAAGTGTATATCTTTGTTACTTGGTGTCAGTGTATGTCTGTGTTATTTGGTGTAAGTGTATGTATTTGTTACTTGGTGTCGGTGTATGTCTTTGTTACTTGGTGTAAGTGTTTGTCTGTGTTACTGGGTATCAGTGTATGTCTTTGTTAGTTGGTGTCTGTGTATGTCTTTTTTACTTGGTGTAAGTGTATGTCTTTGTTACTTGGTGTCAGTGTATGTCTTTGTTACTTTTTGTAAGTGTGTGTCTGTGTTACTGGGTACCAGTGTATGTCTTTGTTACTTGGTGTCTGTGTATGTCTGTGATACTTGGTGTAAGTGTGTGTCTGTGTTACCGGGTATCAGTGTATGTCTTTGTTACTTCGTGTTAGTGTGTGTCTGTGTTCCTGGGTATCAGTGTATGTCTTTATTACTTGGTGTCAGTGTCTGTCTTTGTTACTTGGTGTAAGTGTGTGTCTTTGTTACTGGGTATCAGTGTATGTCTTTGTAACTTGGTGTGTGTGGATGTCTTTGTTTACTTGGCGTCAGTGTTTGTCTTTGTTACTGGGTATCAGTGTATGTCTTTGTTACTGGGTACCAGTGTCTGTCTTTGTTACTTGGTGTAAGTGTGTGTCTGTGTTACTGGGTATCAGTGTATGTCTTTGTTACTTGGTGTCAGTGTATGTCTGTGTACTTAGTGTATGTGTGTGTCTTTGTTACTTGGTGTCAGTGTATGTCTGTGTTGCTTGGTGTAATTGTATGTCTTTGTTACTTGGTGTCAGTGCGTGTCTTTGTTACTTGGTGTAAGTGTACGTCTTTGTTACTTGGTGTCTGCATGTCTTTGTTCCTTGGTGTAAGTTTATGCCTTTGTTTCTTGGTGTCAGTGTATGTCTCTGTCACTTGGTGTCAGTGTGTGTCTGTGTTACTGTGTATCAGTGTATGTCTTTGTTACTTGGTGTCATTGTCTGTCTTTGTTACTTGGTGTAAGTGTGTGTCTGTGTTACTGGGTATCAGTGTATGTCTGTGTTACTTGGTGTAATTGTATGTCTTTGTTACTTGGTGTCAGTGTGTGTCTTTGTTACTTGGTGTAAGTGTATGTCTTTGTTACTTGGTGTCAGTGTATGTCTTTGTTACTTGGTGTAAGTGTATGTCTTTGCTACTTGGTGTCAGTGTATGTCTTTGTTACTTGGTGTAAGTGTGTGTCTGTGTTACTGGGTATCAGTGTCTGTCTTTGTTACTTGGTGTAAGAGTGTGTCCGTGTTACTTGGTGTAAGTGTGTGTCTGTGTTACTGGGTAACAGTGTATGTCTTTGTTACTTGGTGTAAGTGTGTGTCTGTGCTACTGGGTATCAGTGCATGTCTTTGTTACTTGGTGTCAGTGTATGTCTTTTTTACTTGGTGTAAGTGTATGTCTTTTTTACTTGGTGTAAGTGTATGTCTTTGTTACTTGGTGTCAGTGTATGTCTTTGTTACTTGGTGTAAGTGCGTGTCTGTGTTACTGGGTATCAGTGTATGTCTTTGTTAATTGGTGTCAGTGTATGTCTTTGTTACTTGGTGTAAGTGTGTGTCTGTGCTACTGGGTATCAGTGCATGTCTTTGTTACTGGGTGTCAGTGTATGTCTTTGTTACTTGGTGTAAGTGTATGTCTTTGTTACTTGGTGTCAGTGTGTGTCTTTGTTACTGGGTGTCAGTGTATGTCTTTGTTACTGGGTATCAGGGTCAGTCTTTGTTTCTTGGTGTCAGTGTAGGTCTGTGTTACTTGGTGTAAGTGTGTGTCTTTCTTACTTGGTGTAAGTGCATGTCTTTCTTACTTGGTGTCAGTGTATGTCTCTGTAACTTGGTGTAAGTGTGTGACTTTGTTAGTTGGTGTAAGTGAATATCTTTGTTACTTGGTGTCAGTGTATGTCTGTGTTATTTGGTGTAAGTGTATGTATTTGTTACTTGGTGTCGGTGTATGTCTTTGTTACTTGGTGTAAGTGTTTGTCTGTGTTACTGGGTATCAGTGTATGTCTTTGTTAGTTGGTGTCTGTGTATGTCTTTTTTACTTGGTGTAAGTGTATGTCTTTGTTACTTGGTGTCAGTGTATGTCTTTGTTACTTGGTGTAAGTGTGTGTCTGTGTTACTGGGTACCAGTGTATGTCTTTGTTACTTGGTGTCTGTGTGTGTATGTGTTACTTGGTGTACGTGTGTGTCTGTGTAACTGGGTAACAGTGTATGTCTTTGTTACTTGGTGTAAGTGTGTGTCTGTGCTACTGGGTATCAGTGCATGTCTTTGTTACTTGGTGTCAGTGTATGTCTTTTTTTACTTGGTGTATGTGTATGTCTTTGTTACTTGGTGTCAGTATATGTATTTGTTACTTGGTGTAAGTGTGTGTCTGTGTTACTGGGTATCACTGTATGTCTTTGTTACTTGGTGTAAGTGTATGTCTTTGTTACTTGGTGTCTGTGTGTGTATGTGTTACTTGGTGTAAGTGTGTGTCTGTGTAACTGGGTAACAGTGTATGTCTTTGTTACTTGGTGTAAGTGTGTGTCTGTGCTACTGGGTATCAGTGCATGTCTTTGTTACTTGGTGTCAGTGTATGTCTTTTTTACTTGGTGTCAGTGTATGTCTTTGTTACTTGGTGTAAGTGTGTGTCTGTGCTATTGGGTATCAGTGCATGTCTTTGTTACTGGGTGTCAGTGTATGTCTTTGTTACTTGGTGTAAGTGTATGTCTTTGTTACTTGGTGTCAGTGTGTGTCTTTGTTACGGGGTGTCAGTGTATGTCTTTGTTACTGGGTATCAGTGTCTGTCTTTGTTACTTGGTGTCAGTGTAGGTCTGTGTTACTTGGTGTAAGTGTGTGTCTTTCTTACTTGGTGTAAGTGCATGTCTTTCTTACTTGGTGTCAGTGTATGTCTCTGTAACTTGGTGTAAGTGTGTGACTTTGTTATTTGGTGTTAGTGTATATCTTTGTTACTTGGTGTCAGTGTATGTCTGTGTTATTTGGTGTAAGTGTATGTATTTGTTACTTGGTGTCGGTGTATGTCTTTGTTACTTGGTGTAAGTGTTTGTCTGTGTTACTGGGTATCAGTGTATGTCTTTGTTAGTTGGTGTCTGTGTATGTCTTTTTTACTTGGTGTAAGTGTATGTCTTTGTTACTTGGTGTCAGTGTATGTCTTTGTTACTTTTTGTAAGTGTGTGTCTGTGTTACTGGGTACCAGTGTATGTCTTTGTTACTTGGTGTCTGTGTATGTCTGTGATACTTGGTGTAAGTGTGTGTCTGTGTTACCGGGTATCAGTGTATGTCTTTGTTACTTCGTGTTAGTGTGTGTCTGTGTTCCTGGGTATCAGTGTATGTCTTTATTACTTGGTGTCAGTGTCTGTCTTTGTTACTTGGTGTAAGTGTGTGTCTTTGTTACTGGGTATCAGTGTATGTCTTTGTAACTTGGTGTGTGTGGATGTCTTTGTTTACTTGGCGTCAGTGTTTGTCTTTGTTACTGGGTATCAGTGTATGTCTTTGTTACTGGGTACCAGTGTCTGTCTTTGTTACTTGGTGTAAGTGTGTGTCTGTGTTACTGGGTATCAGTGTATGTCTTTGTTACTTGGTGTCAGTGTATGTCTGTGTACTTAGTGTATGTGTGTGTCTTTGTTACTTGGTGTCAGTGTATGTCTGTGTTGCTTGGTGTAAGTGTATGTCTTTGTTACTTGGTGTCAGTGCGTGTCTTTGTTACTTGGTGTAAGTGTACGTCTTTGTTACTTGGTGTCTGCATGTCTTTGTTCCTTGGTGTAAGTTTATGCCTTTGTTTCTTGGTGTCAGTGTATGTCTCTGTCACTTGGTGTCAGTGTGTGTCTGTGTTACTGTGTATCAGTGTATGTCTTTGTTACTTGGTGTCATTGTCTGTCTTTGTTACTTGGTGTAAGTGTGTGTCTGTGTTACTGGGTATCAGTGTATGTCTGTGTTACTTGGTGTAATTGTATGTCTTTGTTACTTGGTGTCAGTGTGTGTCTTTGTTACTTGGTGTAAGTGTATGTCTTTGTTACTTGGTGTCAGTGTATGTCTTTGTTACTTGGTGTAAGTGTATGTCTTTGCTACTTGGTGTCAGTGTATGTCTTTGTTACTTGGTGTAAGTGTGTGTCTGTGTTACTGGGTATCAGTGTCTGTCTTTGTTACTTGGTGTAAGAGTGTGTCCGTGTTACTTGGTGTAAGTGTGTGTCTGTGTTACTGGGTAACAGTGTATGTCTTTGTTACTTGGTGTAAGTGTGTGTCTGTGCTACTGGGTATCAGTGCATGTCTTTGTTACTTGGTGTCAGTGTATGTCTTTTTTACTTGGTGTAAGTGTATGTCTTTTTTACTTGGTGTAAGTGTATGTCTTTGTTACTTGGTGTCAGTGTATGTCTTTGTTACTTGGTGTAAGTGCGTGTCTGTGTTACTGGGTATCAGTGTATGTCTTTGTTAATTGGTGTCAGTGTATGTCTTTGTTACTTGGTGTAAGTGTGTGTCTGTGCTACTGGGTATCAGTGCATGTCTTTGTTACTGGGTGTCAGTGTATGTCTTTGTTACTTGGTGTAAGTGTATGTCTTTGTTACTTGGTGTCAGTGTGTGTCTTTGTTACTGGGTGTCAGTGTATGTCTTTGTTACTGGGTATCAGTGTCTGTCTTTGTTACTTGGTGTCAGTGTAGGTCTGTGTTACTTGGTGTAAGTGTGTGTCTTTCTTACTTGGTGTAAGTGCATGTCTTTCTTACTTGGTGTCAGTGTATGTCTCTGTAACTTGGTGTAAGTGTGTGACTTTGTTAGTTGGTGTAAGTGTATATCTTTGTTACTTGGTGTCAGTGTATGTCTGTGTTATTTGGTGTAAGTGTATGTATTTGTTACTTGGTGTCGGTGTATGTCTTTGTTACTTGGTGTAAGTGTTTGTCTGTGTTACTGGGTATCAGTGTATGTCTTTGTTAGTTGGTGTCTGTGTATGTCTTTTTTACTTGGTGTAAGTGTATGTCTTTGTTACTTGGTGTCAGTGTATGTCTTTGTTACTTGGTGTAAGTGTGTGTCTGTGTTACTGGGTACCAGTGTATGTCTTTGTTACTTGGTGTCTGTGTGTGTATGTGTTACTTGGTGTACGTGTGTGTCTGTGTAACTGGGTAACAGTGTATGTCTTTGTTACTTGGTGTAAGTGTGTGTCTGTGCTACTGGGTATCAGTGCATGTCTTTGTTACTTGGTGTCAGTGTATGTCTTTTTTTACTTGGTGTATGTGTATGTCTTTGTTACTTGGTGTCAGTATATGTATTTGTTACTTGGTGTAAGTGTGTGTCTGTGTTACTGGGTATCAGTGTATGTCTTTGTTACTTGGTGTAAGTGTATGTCTTTGTTACTTGGTGTCTGTGTGTGTATGTGTTACTTGGTGTCAGTGTATGTCTTTTTTACTTGGTGTCAGTGTATGTCTTTGTTACTTGGTGTAAGTGTGTGTCTGTGCTATTGGGTATCAGTGCATGTCTTTGTTACTGGGTGTCAGTGTATGTCTTTGTTACTTGGTGTAAGTGTATGTCTTTGTTACTTGGTGTCAGTGTGTGTCTTTGTTACGGGGTGTCAGTGTATGTCTTTGTTACTGGGTATCAGTGTCTGTCTTTGTTACTTGGTGTCAGTGTAGATCTGCGTTACTTGGTGTAAGGGTGTGTCTTTCTTACTTGGTGTAAGTGCATGTCTTTCTTACATGGTGTCAGTGTATGTCTCTGTAACTTGGTGTAAGTGTGTGTCTTTGTTAGTTGGTGTAAGTGTATATCTTTGTTACTTGGTGTCAGTGTATATCTGTGGTGTATTTGGTGTAAGTGTATGTATTTGTTACTTGGTGTCGGTGTATGTCTTTGTTACTTGGTGTAAGTGTTTGTCTGTGTTACTGAGTATCAGTGTATGTCTTTGTTAGTTGGTGTCTGTGTATGTCTGTGATACTTGGTGTAAGTGTGTGTCTGTGTTACCGGGTATCAGTGTATGTCTTTGTTACTTCGAGTTAGTGTGTGTCTGTGTTCCTGGGTATCAGTGTATGTCTTTGTTACTTGGTGTCTGTGTCTGTCTTTGTTACTTGGTGTAACTGTATGTCTTTGTTACTTGGTGTCAGTGTATGTGTTTGTTACTTGGTGTAAGTGTGTGTCTTTGTTACTGGGTATCAGTGTACGTCTTTGTTACTGGGTGTCAGTGTATGTCTTTGTTACTGGGTGTCAGTGTATGTCTTTGTGACTTGGTGTAAGTGTGTGTCAGTGTTCCTGGGTATCAGTGTATGTCTTTGATACTTGGTGTCAGTGTATGTCTGTGTTACTTGGTGTAAGTTTGTGTCTTTGTTACTTGGTGTCTGTGTATGTATTTGCTACTTGGTGTCAGTGTATGTCTGTGTTACTTGGTGTAAGTGGATGTCTTTGTTACTTGGTGTCAGTGTATTTCTTTGTTACTTGGTGTAAGTGTGTGTCTTTGTTACTTGGTGTAAGTGTATGTCTTTGTTACTTGGTGTCAGTGTATGACTGTGTTACTTGGTGTAAGTGTATGTCTTTGTTACTTGGTGTCAGTGTATTTCTTTGTTACTTGGTGTAAGTGTGTGTCTTTCTTCCTTGGTGTAAGTGCATGTCTTTGTTACTTGGTGTCAGTGTATGTCTCTGTAACTTGTTGTAAGTGTGTGTCTTTGTTAGTTGGTGTAAGTGTATATCTTTGTTACTTGGTGTCAGTGTATGTCTGTGTTATTTGGTGTAAGTGTATGTATTTGTTACTTGGTGTCGGTGTATGTCTTTGTTGCTTGGTGTAAGTGTTTGTCTGTGCTACCGGGTATCAGTGTATGTCTTTGTTAGTAGGTGTCTGTGTATGTCTGTGATACCTGGTGTAAGTGTGTGTCTGTGTTAACGGGTATCAGTGTATGTCTTTGTTACTTCATGTGAGTGTGTGTCTGTGTTCCTGGGTATCAGTGTATGTCTTTGTTACTTGGTGTCAGTGTATGTCTTTGTTACTTGGTGTAAGTGTATGTCTTTGTTCCTTGGTGTCAGTGTATGTATTTGTTAATTGGTGTAAGTGTGTGTCTTTGTTACTGGGTATCAGTACGTCTTTGTTAATTTGTGTCAGTAAATGTCTTTGTTACTTGGTGTCAGTTTGTGTCTTTGTTACTGGGTGTCAGTGTATGTCTTTGTTACTGGGTGTCAGTTTATGTCTTTGTGACTTGGTGTAAGTGTGTGTCAGTGTTACTGGGTATCAGTGTATGTCTTTGTTACTTGGTGTAACTGTATGTCTTTGTTACTTGGTGTCAGTGTATGTCTTTGATACTTGGTGTCAGTGTATGTCTGTGTTACTTGGTGTAAGTTTGTGTCTTTGTTACTTGGTGTCTGTGTATGTATTGGTTACTTGGTGTCAGTGTATGCCTGTGTTACTTGGTGTAAGTGTATGTCTTTGTTACTTGGTGTCAGTGTATTTCTTTGTTACTTGGTGTAAGTGTGTGTCTTTGTTACTTTGTGTAAGTGTATGTCTGTGTTAGTTGGTGTCAGAGTATGTATTTGTTACTTGGTGTCAGCGTATGTCTGTGTTACTTGGTGTAAGTGTATGTCTTTGTTACTTGGTTTCAGTGTATGTCTTTGTTACTTGGTGTCAGTGTATGTCTGTGTTACTTGGTGTAAGTGTATGTCTTTGTTACTTGGTTTCAGTGTATGTCTTTGTTACTTGGTGTCAGTGTATGTCTGTGTTTCTTGGTGTAAGTGTATGTCTTTGTTACTTGGTGTCAGTGTATTCTGTGTTACTTGGTGTAAGTGTGTGTCTGTGTTACTGGGTATCAGAGTATGTCTTTGTGACTTGGTGTCAGTGTATGTCTTTGTTACTGGGTGTCAGTGTGTGTCTTTGTTGCTTGGTGTCAGTGTATGTCTGTGTTACTTGGTGTCAGTGTGTGTCTGTGTTACTGGGTATCAGTGTATGTCTTTGTTACTTGCTGTAACTGTGTGTCTGTGTTACTGGGTATCAGTGTATGTCTTGTTACTTGGTGTCAGTGTATGTCTTTGTTACTTGGTGTAAGTGTGTGTCTGTGTTACTGGGTATCAGTTTATGTCTTGTTACTTGGTGTCAGTGTATGTCTTTGTTACTTGGTGTAAGTTTGTGTCTGTGTGACTGGGTTTCAGTGTATGTTTTTGTTACTTGGTGTCAGTGTATGTCTGTGTTACTTGGTGTAAGTGTGTGTCTGTGTCACTGGGTATCAGTGTATGTCTTTGTTACTTGGTGTAAGTTTGTGTCTGTGTTACTGGGTATCAGTCTATGCCATTGTTACTTGGTGTCAGTGTATGTCTTTGTTACTTGGTGTAAGTGTGTGTCTGTGTTACTGGGTGTCAGTGTGTGTCTGTGTTACTTGGTGTAAGTGTGTGTCTTTGTTAATTGGTGTCCGTGAGTGTCTATGTTACTGGGTGTCAGTTTATGTCTTTGTTACTTGGTGTCAGTGTATGTCTTTGTTACTTGGTGCAATTGTGTGTCTGTTTTACTGGGTATCAGTGTCTGTCTTTGTTACTTGGTGCAAGTGTGTGTCTGTGTTACTGGGTATCAATGTATGTCTTTGTTACTTGGAGTAAGTTTGTGTCTGTGTTACTGGGTATCATTGTATGTCTTTGTTATTTGGTGTCAGTGTATGTCTTTGTTTCTTGGTGTAAGTGTATGTCTTTGTTACTTGGTGTCAGTGTATGTTTTTGTTACTTGGTGTTAGTGTGTGTCTGTGTTACTGGGTGTCAGTGTGTGTCTGTGTTACTTGGTGTAAATGTGTGTCTTTGTTACTTGGTGTCCGTGTGTGTCTTTGTTACTGGGTGTCAGTTTATGTCTTTGTTACTTGGTGTCATTGTATGTCTTTGTTACTTGGTGTAATTGTGTGTCGGTGTTACTGGGTATCTGTGTCTGTCTTTGTTACTTGGTGTAAGTGTGTGTTTGTGTTACTGGGTATCAGTGTATGTCTTTGTTACTTGGTGTCAGTTTATGTCTGTGCTACTTGGTGAAAGTGTGTGTCTGTTTTACTGGGTATCAGTGTATGTATTTGTTACTTGGTGTAATTGTCTGTCCTTGTTACTTGGTGTCAGTGTATGTCTTTGTTAGTTGATGTCAGTGTATGTCTGTGTTACTTGGTGTAAGTGTATGCCTGTGTTACTGGGTATCAGTGTATGTCTTTGTTACTTGGTGGCAGTGTCTGTCTTGTGTTACTTGGTGTAATTGTGTGTCGGTGTTACTGGGTATCTGTGTCTGTCTTTGTTACTTGGTGTAAGTGTGTGTTTGTGTTACTGGGTATCAGTGTATGTCTTTGTTACTTGGTGTCAGTATATGTCTGTGCTACTTGGTGAAAGTGTGTGTCTGTGTTACTGGGTATCAGTGTATGTATTTGTTACTTGGTGTAATTGTCTGTCCTTGTTACTGGGTATCAGTTTATGTCTTTGTTACTTGGTGTCAGTGTATGTCTTTGTTACTTGGTGTAAGTGTGTGCCTGTGTTACTGGGTATCAGTGTCTGTCTTTGTTACTTGGTGCAAGTGTGTGTCTGTGTTACTTGGTATCAGTGTATGTCTTTGTTACTTGGTGTCAGTGTATGTCTGTGCTACTTGGCGTAAGTGTGTGTCTGTGTTACTGGTTATCAGTGTATGTCTTTGTTACTTGGTGTAAGTTTGTGTCTGTGTTATTGGGTATCAGTGTATGTCTTTGTTACTTGGTGTCAGTGTATGTCTTTGTTTCTTGGTGTAAGTGTATGTCTTTGTTACTTGGTGTCAATGTTTGTCTTTGTTACTTGGTGTAAGTGTGTGTCTGTGTTACTGGGTGTCAGTGTGTGTCTGTGTTACTTGGTGTAAATGTGTGTCTTTCTTACTTGGTGTCCTTGTGTGTCTGTGTTACTGGGTGTCAGTTTATGTCTTTGTTACTTGGTGTCAGTGCATGTCTTTGTTACTTGGTGTAAGTGTGTGTTTGTGTTTCTAAGTATCAGTGTATTTCTTTGTTACTTGGTGTCAGTGTCTGTCTTGTGTTACTAGGTGTAAGTGTGTGTCTGTGTTACTGGGTGTCAGTGTGTGTCTTTGTTACTTGGTGTAAGTGTGTGGCTGTGTTACTGGGTATCAGTGTATGTCTTTGTTACTTGGTGTCAGTGTCTGTCTTGTGTTACTTGGTGTAAGTGTGTGTCTGTGTTACTGGGTGTCAGTGTGTGTCTGTGTTACTTGGTGTAAGTGTGAGTCATTGTTACTTGGTGTCTGTGTGTGTCTGTGCTACTGGGTGTCAGTGTATGTCTTTGTTTCTTGGTGTATGTGTATGTCTTTGTTACTTGGTGTCAGTGTATGTCTTTGTTACTTGGTGTAAGTGTGTGTCTGTGTTCCTGGGTGTCAGTGTGTGTCTGTGTTACTTGGTGTAAATGTGTGTCTTTGTTACTTGGTGTCCGTGTGTGTCTGTGTTACTGGGTGTCAGTTTATGTCTTTGTTACTTGGTGTCAGTGTATGTCTTTGTTACTTGGTGTAATTGTGTGTCGGTGTTACTGGGTATCAGTGTCTGTCTTTGTTACTTGGTGTCAGTTTATGTCTGTGCTACTAGGTGAAAGTGTGTGTCTGTGTTACCTGGTATCAGTGTATGTCTTTGTTACTTGGTGTAAGTGTGTCTCTTTGTTACTGGGTATCAGTGTATGTCTTTTTTAACTTGTGTCAGTGGTTGTCTTTGTTACTTGGTGTCAGTGTGTGTCTTTGTTACTTGGTGTCAGTGTATGTCTTTGTGACTTGGTGTAAGCGTGTGTCTCTGTTACTGGGTATCAGTGTCTGTTTTTGTTCCTTCGCTTAAGTGTGTGTCTGTGTTACTGGGTATCAGTGTATGTCTTTGATACTTGGTGTCAATGTATGTCTGTGTTACAGCGTGTAATTTGTGTCTTTGTTACTTGGTGTCAGTGTATGTATTTGTTACTTGGTGTCAGTGTATGTCTTTGTTACTTGGTGTAAGTGTGTGTCTTTGTTACTTGGTGTAAGTGTAAGTCTTTGTTACTTGGTGTCAGTGTATGTCTGTGTTTCTTGGTGTAAGTGTGTGTCTTTGTTAGTTGGTGTAAGTGTATGTCTTTGTTACTTGGTGTCAGTGTATGTCTGTGTGACTGGGGATCAGTGAATGTCTTCTTTGCTTGGTGTCTGTGTATGTCTCTGTTACTTGGTGTCAGTGTGTGTCTTTGTTACTTGGTGTCTGTGTATGTATTTGTTACTTGGTGTAAGTGTGTGTCTGTGTGACTGGGGATCAGTGAATGTCTTTGTTACTTGGTGTCAGTGTATGTCTTTGTTACTGGGTGTCAGTGTATGTTTTTGTTACTGGGTGTCAGTGTATGTCTTTGTTACTTGGTGTCCGTGTGTGTCTGTGTTACTGGGTGTCAGTGTATGTCTTTGATACTGGGTGTCAGTGTATGCCTTTGTTACTTGGTGTCAGTGTATGTTTTTGTTACTTGGTTTCAGTGTATGTCTTTGTTACTTGGTGTAAGTGTGTGTCTGTGTTACTGGGTATCAGTGAATGTCTTTGTTACTTGGTGACAGTGTATATCTATGTTACTTGGTGAAAGTGTGTGTCTGTGTTACTGGGTATCAGTGTAGGTCATTGTTACTTGGTGTCAGTGTGTGCCTTTGTTACTTTGTATCATTGTGTGTCTTTGTTACTGGGTGTCAGTGTATGTCCTTGTTACTGTGTGTCTGTGTATGTCTTTGTGACTTGGTGTAAGTGTGTGTCTGTGTTACTGGGTATCAGCGTCTGTCATTGTTACTTGGTGTAAGTGTGTGTCTGTGTTACTGGATATCAGTGTATGTCTTTGTTACTTGGTGTCAGTGTATGTCTGTGTTACTTGGTGTAAGTGTGTGTCTTTGTTACTTGGTGTCAGTGTATGTCTGTGTTACTTGGTGTAAGTGTATGCCTTTGTTACTTGGTGTCAGTGTATGTCTTCGTTAATTGGTGTCAGTGTATGTCTTTGTTACATGATGTAAGTGTGTGTCTGTGTTACTGGGTATCAGTGTATGTCTTTGTTACTTGGTGTCTGTGTATGTCTGTGATACTTGGTGTAAGTGTATGTCTGTGTGGCTGGGTATCAGTGTATGTCTTTGTTCCTTGGTGTAAGTGTGTGTCTTTGTTACTGGGATTCAGTGTATGTCTTTGTAACTTGGTGTCTGTGTATGTCTTTGTTTACTTGGCGTCAGTGTGTGTCTTTGTTACTTGGTGTCAGTGTGTTTCTTTGTTACTGGGTGTCAGTGTTTGTCTTTGTTACTGGGTATCAGTGTATGTCTTTGTTACTGGATACCAGTGTCTGTCTTTGTTACTTGGTGTCAGTGTATGTCTGTGTACTTAGTGTAAGTGTGTGTCTTTGTTACTTGGTGTCAGTGTATGTCTGTGTTGCTTGGTGGAAGTGTATGTCTTTGTTACTTGGTGTCAGTGCATGTCTTTGTTACTTGGTGTAAGTGTATGTCTTTGTTACTTGGTGTCAGTGGATGTCTCTGTCACTTGCTGTCAGTGTGTGTCTGTGTTACTGGGTATCAGTGTATGTCTTTGGTACTTGGTGTCATTGACTGTCTTTGTTACTTGGTGTAAGTGTGTGTCTGTGTTACTGGGTATCTGTGTATGTCTGTGTTACTTGGTGTAATTGTATGTCTTTGTTACTTGGTGTCAGTGTGTGTCTTTGTTACTTGGTGTAAGTGTATGTCTTTGTTACTTGGTGTCAGTGCATGTCTTTGTTACTGGGTGTAAGTGTATGTCTTTGCTACTTGGTGTCAGTGTATGTCTTTGATACTTTGTGTAAGTGTATGTCTGTGTTACTGGGTATCAGTGTCTGTCTTTGTTACTTGGTGTAAGTGTGTGTCCGTGTTACTGGGTATCAGTGTATGTCTTTGTTACTTGGTGTCAGTGTATGTCTTTGTTACTTGGTGTAAGTGTGTGTCTGTGTTACTGGGTATCAGTGTATGTCTTTGGTTCTTGGTGTCAGTGTATGTCTTTGATACTTTGTGTAAGTGTATGTCTGTGTTACTGGGTATCAGTGTCTGTCTTTGTTACTTGGTGTAAGTGTGTGTCCGTGTTACTGGGTATCAGTGTATGTCTTTGTTACTTGGTGTAAGTGTATGTCTTTGTTACTTGGTGTCAGTGTATGTCTTTGTTACTTGGTGTAAGTGTGTGTCTGTGTTACTGGGTATCAGTGTATGTCTTTGTTACTTTGTGTCAGTGTATGTCTTTGTTACTTGGTGTAAGTGTGTGTCTGTGCTACTGGGTATCAGTGCATGTCTTTGTTACTGGGTGTCAGTGTATGTCTTTGTTACTTGATGGAAGTGTATGTCTTTGTTACTTGGAGTCAGTGTGTGTCTTTGTTACTGGCTGTCAGTGTATGTCTTTGTGACTGGGTATCAGTGTCTGTCTTTGTTACTTGGTGTCAGTGCAGGTCTGTGTTACTTGGTGTAAGTGTGTGTCTTTCTTACTTGGTGTAAGTGCATGTCTTTGTTACTTGGTGTCAGTGTATGTCTCTGTAACTTGGTGTAAGCGTGTGTCTTTGTTAGTTGGTGTAAGTGTATATCTTTGTTACTTGGTGTAAGTGTTTGTCTGTGTTACTGGGTATAAGTGTATGTCTTTGTTAGTTGGTGTCTGTGTATGTCTGTGAGACTTGGTCTAAGTGTGTGTCTGTGTTACCGGGTATGAGTGTATGTCTTTGTTACTTCGTGTTAGTGTGTGTCTGTGTTCCTGGGTATCAGTGTATGTCTTTGTTACTTGGTGTCAGTGTATGTCTTTGTTACTTGGTGGAAGTGTATGTCTTTGTTACTTGGTGTCAGTGTATGTATTTGTTACTTGGTGTAAGTGTGTGTCTTTGTTACTGGGTATCGGTGTACGTCTTTGTTAATTTGTGTCAGTGGATGTCTTTGTTACTTGGTGTCAGTTTGTGTCTTTGTTACTCGGTGTAAGTGTATGTCTTTGTTACTTGGTGTCAGTGCATGTCTTTGTTACTCGGTGTCAGTGTATGTCTTCGTTACTTGGTGTCAGTGTATGTATTTGTTACTTGGTGTAAGTGTGTGTCTGTGTTACTGGGTATCAGTGAATGTCTTTGTTACTTGGTGACAGTGCATGTCTTTGTTAGTTGGTGTAAGTGTGTGTCTGTGTTACTGGGTATCAGTGTAGGTCATTGTTACTTGGTGTCAGTGTGTGCCTTTGTTACTTGGTATCATTGTGTGTCTTTGTTACTGGGTGTCAGTGTATGTCTTTGTTACTGTGTGTCAGTGTATGTCTTTGTGACTTGGTGTAAGTGTGTGTCTGTGTTACTGGGTATCAGTGTCTGTCATTGTTACTTGGTGTAAGTGTGTGTCTGTGTTACTGGATATCAGTGTATGTCTTTGTTACTTGGTGTCAGTGTATGTCTGTGTTACTTGGTGTAAGTGTATGTCTTTGTTACTTGGTGTCAGTGTTTGTCTTCGTTACTTGGTGTCAGTGTATGTCTTTGTTACATGATGTAAGTGAGTGTCTGTGTTACTGGGTATCAGTGTATGTCTTTGTTACTTGGTGTCAGTGTATGTCTGTGATACTTGGTGTAAGTGTGTGTCTGTGTGTCTGGGTATCAGTGTATGTCTTTGTTACTTGTTGTAAGTGTGTGTCTTTGTTCCTGGGTATCAGTGTATGTCTTTGTAACTTGGTGTCTGTGGATGTCTTTGTTTACTTGGTGTCAGTGTGTTTCTTTGTTACTGGGTGTCAGTGTTTGTCTTTGTTACTGGGTATCACTGTTTGTCTTTGTTACTGGGTACCAGTGTCTGTCTTTGTTAATTGTTGTAAGTGTGTGTCTGTGTTACTGGGTATCAGTGTATGTCTTTGTTACTTGGTGTCAGTGTATGTCTGTGTACATAGTGTAAGTGTGTGTCTTTGTTACTTGATGTCAGTGTATGTCTGTGTTGCTTGGTGTAAGTGTATGTCTTTGTTACTTGGTGTCAGTGCATGTCTTTTTTACTTGGTGTAAGTGTACGTCTTTGTTACTTGGTGTCTGTGCATGTCTTTGTTCCTTGGTGTAAGTTTATGCCTTTGTTTCTTGGTGTCAGTGTATGTCTCTGTCACTTGGTGTCAGTGTGTGTCTGTGTTACTGTGTATCAGTGTATGTCTTTGTTACTTGGTGTCATTGTCTGTCTTTGTTACTTGGTGTAAGTGTGTGTCTGTGTTACTGGGTATCAGTGTATGTCTGTGTTACTTGGTGTAATTGTATGTCTTTGTTACTTGGTGTCAGTGTGTGTCTTTGTTACTTGGTGTAAGTGTATGTCTTTGTTACTTGGTGTCAGTGTATGTCTTTGTTACTTGGTGTAAGTGTATGTCTTTGCTACTTGGTGTCAGTGTATGGCTTTGATACTTGGTGTAAGTGTATGTCTGTGTTACTGGGTATCAGTGTCTGTCTTTGTTACTTGGTGTAAGAGTGTGTCCGTGTTACTGGGTATCAGTGTATGTCTTTGTTACTTGGTGTCAGTGTATGTCTTTTTTACTTGGTGTAAGTGTGTGTCTGTGTTACTGGGTATCAGTGTATGTCCTTGTTACTTGGTGTCTGTGTGTGTATGTGTTACTTGGTGTAAGTGTGTGTCTGTGTAACTGGGTCACATTGTCTGTCTTTATTACTTGGTGTAAGTGTGTGTCTGTGCTACTGGGTATCAGTGCATGTCTTTGTTACTTGGTGTCACTGTATGTCTTTTTTACTTTGTGTAAGTGTATGTCTTTGTTACTTGGTGTCAGTGTATGTCTTTGTTACTTGGTGTAAGTGTGTGTCTGTGTTACTGGGTATCAGTGTATGTCTTTGTTAATTGGTGTCAGTGTATGTCTTTGTTACTTGGTGTAAGTGTGTGTCTGTGCTACTAGGTATCAGTGCATGTCTTTGTTACTGGGTGTCAGTGTATGTCTTTGTTACTGGGTGTCAGTGTATGTCTTTGTTACTGTGTTTCAGTGTCTGTCTTTGTTACTTGATGTCAGTGTAGGTCTGTGTTACTTGGTGTAAGTGTGTGTCTTTCTTACTTGGTGTAAGTGCATGTCTTTCTTACTTGGTGTCAGTGTATGTCTCTGTAACTTGTGTAAGTGTGTGTCTTTGTTAGTTGGTGTAAGTGTATATCTTTGTTACTTGGTGTCGGTGTATGTCTTTGTTACTTGGTGCAAGTGTTTGTCTGTGTTACTGGGTATCAGTGTATGTCTTTGTTAGTTGGTGTCTGTGTATGTCTGTGATACTTGGTGTAAGTGTGTGTCTGTGTTACCGGGTATCAGTGTATGTCTTTGTTACTTCGTGTTAGTGTGTGTCTGTGTTCCTGGGTATCAGTGTATGTCTTTGTTACTTGGTGTCAGTGTCTGTCTTTGTTACTTGGTGTAAGTGCATGTCTTTGTTACTTGGTGTCAGGGTATGTGTTTGTTACTTGGTGTCAGTGTGTGTCTTTGTTACTGGGTATCAGTGTACGTCTTTGTTAATTTGTGTCAGTGGATGTCTTTGTTACTTGGTGTCAGTTTGTGTCTTTGTTACTGGGTGTCAGTGTATGTCTTTGTTACTGGGTGTCAGTGCATGTCTTTGTGACTTGGTGGAAGTGTGTGTCAGTGTTACTGGGTATCAGTGTATGTCTTTGTTACTTGGTGTAACTGTATGTCTTGTTACTTGGTGTCAGTGTATGTCTTTGATACTTGGTGTCAGTGTATGTCTGTGTTACTTGGTGTAAGTTTGTGTCTTTGTTACTTGGTGTCAGTGTATGTATTTGTTACTTGGTGTCAGTGTATTTCTTTGTTACTTGGTGTAAGTGTGTGTCTTTGTTACTTGGTGTAAGTGTATGTCTTTGTTACTTGGTGTCAGTGTATGTATTTGTTACTTGTTGTCAGTGTATGACTGTGTTACTTGGTGTAAGTGTATGTCTTTGTTACTTGGAGTCAGTGTATTTCTTTGTTACTTGGTGTAAGTGTGTGTCTTTCTTACTTGGTGTAAGTGCATGTCTTTGTTACTTGGTGACAGTGTATGTCTCTGTAACTTGGTGTCAGTGTATGTCTGTGTTACTTGGTGTAAGTGTATGTCTTTGTTACTTGGTGTCAGTGTATTTCTTTGTTACTTGCTGTAAGTGTGTGTCTTTCTAACTTGGTGTCTGTGTATGTATTTGTTACTTGGTGTAAGTGTATGTCTTTGTTACTTGGAGTCAGTGTATTTCTTTGTTACTTGGTGTAAGTGTGTGTCTTTCTTACTTGGTGTAAGTGCATGTCTTTGTTACTTGGTGACAGTGTATGTCTCTGTAACTTGGTGTCAGTGTGTGTCAGTGTTACTGGGTATTAGTGTATGTCTTTGTTACTTGGTGTAAATGTATGTCTGTGTTACTTGGTGTAAGCTTGTGTCTTTGTTACTTGGTGTCTGTGTATGTATTTGTTACTTGGTGTCAGTGTATGTCTGTGTTACTTGGTGTAAGTGTATGTCTTTGTTACTTGGTGTCAGTGTATTTCTTTGTTACTTGGTGTAAGTGTGTGTCTTTGTTACTTGGTGTCAGTGTATGTCTTTGTTACTTGGTGTCAGTGTATTTATTTGTTACTTGGTGTCAGTGTATGTCTGTGTTACTTGGTGTAAGTGTATGTCTTTGTTACTTGGTGTCAGTGTATTTCTTTGTTACTTGGTGTAAGTGTGTGTCTTTCTCACTTGGTGTAAGTGCATGTCTTTGTTACTTGGTGTCAGTGTATGTCTCTGTAACTTGGTGTCAGTGTATGTCTGTGTTACTGGGTATCAGTGTATGTCTTTGTTAGTTGGTGTCTGTGTATGTCTGTGATACTTGGTGTAAGTGTGTGTCTGTGTTACCGGGTATCAGTGTATGTCTTTGTTACTTCGTGTTAGTGTGTGTCTGTGTTCCTGGGTATCAGTGTATGTCTTTGTTACTTGGTGTCAGTGTCTGTCTTTGTTACTTGGTGTAAGTGCATGTCTTTGTTACTTGGTGTCAGGGTATGTGTTTGTTACTTGGTGTCAGTGTGTGTCTTTGTTACTGGGTATCAGTGTACGTCTTTGTTAATTTGTGTCAGTGGATGTCTTTGTTACTTGGTGTCAGTTTGTGTCTTTGTTACTGGGTGTCAGTGTATGTCTTTGTTACTGGGTGTCAGTGCATGTCTTTGTGACTTGGTGGAAGTGTGTGTCAGTGTTACTTGGTGTAAGTGTATGTCTTTGTTACTTGGTGTCAGTGTATGTATTTGTTACTTGTTGTCAGTGTATGTCTGTGTTACTTGGTGTAAGTGTATGTCTTTGTTACTTGGAGTCAGTGTATTTCTTTGTTACTTGGTGTAAGTGTGTGTCTTTCTTACTTGGTGTAAGTGCATGTCTTTGTTACTTGGTGTCAGTGTATGTCTCTGTAACTTGGTGTCAGTGTATGTCTGTGTTACTTGGTGTAAGTGTATGTCTTTGTTACTTGGTGTCAGTGTATTTCTTTGTTACTTGCTGTAAGTGTGTGTCTTTCTAACTTGGTGTAAGTGCATGTCTTTGTTACTTGGTGTCAGTGTATGTATTTGTTAATTGGTGTAAGTGTGTGTCTTCGTTACTGGGTATCAGTGTACGTCTTTGTTACTTGGTGTAACTGTATGTCTTTGTTACTTGGTGTCAGTGTATGTCTTTGATACTTGGTGTCAGTGTATGTCTGTGTTACTTGGTGTAAGTTTGTGTCTTTGTTACTTGGTGTCTGTGTATGTATTTGTTACTTGGTGTCAGTGTATGTCTGTGTTACTTGGTGTAAGTGTATGTCTTTGTTACTTGGTGTCAGTGTATTTCTTTGTTACTTGGTGTAAGTGTGTGTCTTTGTTACTTTGTGTAAGTGTATTTCTTTGTTACTTGGTGTAAGTGTGTGTCTTTGTTACTTGGTGTAAGTGTATGTCTTTGTTACTTGGTGTCAGTGTATGTATTTGTTACTTGGTGTCAGTGTATGTCTGTGTTACTTGGTGTAAGTGTATGTCTTTGTTACTTGGAGTCAGTGTATTTCTTTGTTACTTGGTGTAAGTGTGTGTCTTTCTTACTTGGTGTAAGTGCATGTCTTTGTTACTTGGTGTCAGTGTATGTCTCTGTAACTTGGTGTCAGTGTATGTCTGTGTTACTTGGTGTAAGTGTATGTCTTTGTTACTTGGTGTCAGTGTATTTCTTTGTTACTTGCTGTAAGTGTGTGTCTTTCTAACTTGGTGTAAGTGCATGTCTTTGTTACTTGGTGTCAGTGTATGTATTTGTTAATTGGTGTAAGTGTGTGTCTTCGTTACTGGGTATCAGTGTACGTCTTTGTTACTTGGTGTAACTGTATGTCTTTGTTACTTGGTGTCAGTGTATGTCTTTGATACTTGGTGTCAGTGTATGTCTGTGTTACTTGGTGTAAGTTTGTGTCTTTGTTACTTGGTGTCTGTGTATGTATTTGTTACTTGGTGTCAGTGTATGTCTGTGTTACTTGGTGTAAGTGTATGTCTTTGTTACTTGGTGTCAGTGTATTTCTTTGTTACTTGGTGTAAGTGTGTGTCTTTGTTACTTTGTGTAAGTGTATGTCTTTGTTACTTGGTGTCAGTGTATCTATTTGTTACTTGGTGTCAGCGTATGTCTGTGTTACTTGGTGTAAGTGTATGTCTTTGTTACTTGATGTCAGTGTATTTCTTTGTTACTTGGTGTAAGTGTGTGTCTTTGTTAGTAGGTGTCAGTGTATGTCTTTGTTACTTGGTGTCAGTGCATGTCTGTGTTACTTGGTGTAAGTGTATGTCTTTCTTACTTGGTGGCAGTGTATGTCTCTGTAACTTGGTGTAAGTGTGTGTCTTTGTTAGTTGTTGTAAGTGTATATCTTTATTACTTGGTGTCAGTGTATGTCTGTGTTATTTGGTGTAAGTGTATGGATTTGTCACTTGGTGTCTGTGTATGTCTTTGTTACTTGGTGTAAGTGTTTGTCTGTGTTACTGGGTATCAGTGTATGTCTTTGTTAGTTGGTGTCTGTGTATGTCTGTGATACTTGGTGTAAGTGTGTGTCTGTGTTACCGGGTATCAGTGTATGTCTTTGTTATTTCGTGTTAGTGTGTGTCTGTGTTCCTGGGTATCAGTGTATGTCTTTGTTACTTGGTGTCAGTGTATGTCTTTGTTACTTGGTGTAAGTGTATGTCTTTGTTACTTGGTGTCAGTGTATGTATTTGTTACTGGGTGTCAGTGTATGTCTTTGTGACTTGGTGTAAGTGTGTGTCAGTGTTACTGGGTATTAGTGTATGTCTTTGTTACTTGGTGTAAATGTATGTCTGTGTTACTTGGTGTAAGCTTGTGTCTTTGTTACTTGGTGTCTGTGTATGTATTTGTTACTTGGTGTCAGTGTATGTCTGTGTTACTTGGTGTAAGTGTATGTCTTTGTTACTTGGTGTCAGTGTATTTCTTTGTTACTTGGTGTAAGTGTGTGTCTTTGTTACTTGGTGTCAGTGTATGTCTTTGTTACTTGGTGTCAGTGTATTTATTTGTTACTTGGTGTCAGTGTATGTCTGTGTTACTTGGTGTAAGTGTATGTCTTTGTTACTTGGTGTCAGTGTATTTCTTTGTTACTTGGTGTAAGTGTGTGTCTTTCTCACTTGGTGTAAGTGCATGTCTTTGTTACTTGGTGTCAGTGTATGTCTCTGTAACTTGGTGTCAGTGTATGTCTGTGTTACTTGGTGTAAGTGTATGTCTTTGTTACTTGGTGTCAGTGTATGTCTCTGTAACTTGGTGTACGTGTGTGTCTTTGTTAGTTGGTGTAAGTGTATATCTTTGTTACTTGGTGTCAGTGTATGTCTGCGTTATTTGGTGTAAGTGTATGTATTTGTTACTTGGTGTCGGTGTATGTCTTTGTTTCTTGATGTAAGTGTTTGCCTGTGTTACTGGGTATCTGTGTATGTCTTTTTTAGTTGGTGTCTGTGTATGTCTGTGATACTTGGTGTAAGTGTGTGTCTATGTTACCGGGTATCAGTGTATGTCTTTGTAACTTCGTGTGAGTGTGTGTCTGTGTTCCTGGGTATCAGTGTATGTCTTTGTTACTTGGTGTCAGTGTCTGTCTTTGTTACTTGGTGTAAGTGTATGTCTTTGTTACTTGGTGTCAGTGTATGTATTTGTTAATTGGTGTAAGTGTGTGTCTTCGTTACTGGGTATCAGTGTACGTCTTTGTTAATTTGTGTCAGTGGAGGTCTTTATTACTTGGTGTCAGTTTGTGTCTTTGTTACTGGGTGTCAGTGTATGTCTTTGTTACTGGGTGTCAGTTTATGTCTTTGTGACTTGGTGTAAGTGTGTGTCACTGTTACTGGGTATCAGTGTACGTCTTTGTTACTTGGTGTAACTGTATGTCTTTGTTACTTGGTGCCAGTGTATGTCTTTGATACTTGGTGTCAGTGTATGTCTGTGTTACTTGGTGTAAGTTTGTGTCTTTGTTACTTGGTGTCTGTGTATGTATTTGTTACTTGGTGTCAGTGTATGTCTGTGTTACTTGGTGTAAGTGTATGTCTTTGTTACTTGGTGTCAGTGTATTTCTTTGTTACTTGGTGTAAGTGTGTGTCTTTGTTACTTGGTGTAAGTGTATGTCTTTGTTACTTGGTGTCAGTGTATGTAATTGTTCCTTGGTGTCAGTGTATGTCTGTGTTACTTGGTGGAAGTGCATGTCTTTGCTACTTGGTGTCAGTGTATTTCTTTGTTACTTGGTGTAAGTGTGTGTCTTTCTTACTTGGTGGAAGTGCATGTCTTTGTTACTTGGTGTCAGTGTATGTCTCTGTAACTTGGTGTCAGTGTATGTCTGTGTTACTTGGTGTAAGTGTATGTCTTTGTTACTTGGTGTCAGTGTATTTCTTTGTTACTTGGTGTAAGTGTGTGTCTTTCTTACTTGGTGTAAGTGCATGTCTTTGTTACTTGGTGTCAGTGTATGTCTCTGTAACTTGGTGTACGTGTGTGTCTTTGTTAGTTGGTGTAAGTGTATATCTTTGTTACTTGGTGTCAGTGTATGTCTGCGTTATTTGGTGTAAGTGTATGTATTTGTTACTTGGTGTCGGTGTCTGTCTTTGTTACTTGGTGTAAGTGTTTGTCTGTGTTACTGGGTATCAGTGTATGTCTTTGTTAGTTGGTGTCTGTGTATGTCTGTGATACTTGGTGTATGTGTGTGTCTGTGTTACTTGGTGTATGTGTGTGTCTGTGTTACCGGGTATCAGTGTATGTCTTTGTAACTTCGTGTGAGTGTGTGTCTGTGTTCCTGGGTATCAGTGTATGTCTTTGTTACTTGGTGTCAGTGTCTGTCTTTGTTACTTGGTGTAAGTGTGTGTCTTTGTTACTTTGTGTAAGTGTATGTCTTTGTTACTTGGTGTCAGTGTATGTATTTGTTACTTGGTGTCAGCGTATGTCTGTGTTACTTGGTGTAAGTGTATGTCTTTGTTACTTGATGTCAGTGTATTTCTTTGTTACTTGGTGTAAGTGTGTGTCTTTGTTAGTAGGTGTCAGTGTATGTCTTTGTTACTTGGTGTCAGTGCATGTCTGTGTTACTTGGTGTAAGTGTATGTCTTTCTTACTTGGTGGCAGTGTATGTCTCTGTAACTTGGTGTAAGTGTGTGTCTTTGTTAGTTGTTGTAAGTGTATATCTTTATTACTTGGTGTCAGTGTATGTCTGTGTTATTTGGTGTAAGTGTATGGATTTGTCACTTGGTGTCTGTGTATGTCTTTGTTACTTGGTGTAAGTGTTTGTCTGTGTTACTGGGTATCAGTGTATGTCTTTGTTAGTTGGTGTCTGTGTATGTCTGTGATACTTGGTGTAAGTGTGTGTCTGTGTTACCGGGTATCAGTGTATGTCTTTGTTATTTCGTGTTAGTGTGTGTCTGTGTTCCTGGGTATCAGTGTATGTCTTTGTTACTTGGTGTCAGTGTATGTCTTTGTTACTTGGTGTAAGTGTATGTCTTTGTTACTTGGTGTCAGTGTATGTATTTGTTACTGGGTGTCAGTGTATGTCTTTGTGACTTGGTGTAAGTGTGTGTCAGTGTTACTGGGTATTAGTGTATGTCTTTGTTACTTGGTGTAAATGTATGTCTGTGTTACTTGGTGTAAGCTTGTGTCTTTGTTACTTGGTGTCTGTGTATGTATTTGTTACTTGGTGTCAGTGTATGTCTTTGTTACTTGGTGTAAGTGTATGTCTTTGTTACTTGGTGTCAGTGTATTTCTTTGTTACTTGGTGTAAGTGTGTGTCTTTGTTACTTGGTGTCAGTGTATGTCTTTGTTACTTGGTGTCAGTGTATTTATTTGTTACTTGGTGTCAGTGTATGTCTGTGTTACTTGGTGTAAGTGTATGTCTTTGTTACTTGGTGTCAGTGTATTTCTTTGTTACTTGGTGTAAGTGTGTGTCTTTCTCACTTGGTGTAAGTGCATGTCTTTGTTACTTGGTGTCAGTGTATGTCTCTGTAACTTGGTGTCAGTGTATGTCTGTGTTACTTGGTGTAAGTGTATGTCTTTGTTACTTGGTGTCAGTGTATTTCTTTGTTACTTGGTGTAAGTGTGTGTCTTTCTTACTTGGTGTAAGTGCATGTCTTTGTTACTTGGTGTCAGTGTATGTCTCTGTAACTTGGTGTACGTGTGTGTCTTTGTTAGTTGGTGTAAGTGTATATCTTTGTTACTTGGTGTGAGTGTATGTCTGCGTTATTTGGTGTAAGTGTATGTATTTGTTACTTGGTGTCGGTGTATGTCTTTGTTTCTTGATGTAAGTGTTTGCCTGTGTTACTGGGTATCTGTGTATGTCTTTTTTAGTTGGTGTCTGTGTATGTCTGTGATACTTGGTGTAAGTGTGTGTCTATGTTACCGGGTATCAGTGTATGTCTTTGTAAATTCGTGTGAGTGTGTGTCTGTGTTCCTGGGTATCAGTGTATGTCTTTGTTACTTGGTGTCAGTGTCTGTCTTTGTTACTTGGTGTAAGTGTATGTCTTTGTTACTTGGTGTCAGTGTATGTATTTGTTAATTGGTGTAAGTGTGTGTCTTCGTTACTGGGTATCAGTGTACGTCTTTGTTAATTTGTGTCAGTGGAGGTCTTTATTACTTGGTGTCAGTTTGTGTCTTTGTTACTGGGTGTCAGTGTATGTCTTTGTTACTGGGTGTCAGTTTATGTCTTTGTGACTTGGTGTAAGTGTGTGTCACTGTTACTGGGTATCAGTGTACGTCTTTGTTACTTGGTGTAACTGTATGTCTTTGTTACTTGGTGCCAGTGTATGTCTTTGATACTTGGTGTCAGTGTATGTCTGTGTTACTTGGTGTAAGTTTGTGTCTTTGTTACTTGGTGTCTGTGTATGTATTTGTTACTTGGTGTCAGTGTATGTCTGTGTTACTTGGTGTAAGTGTATGTCTTTGTTACTTGGTGTCAGTGTATTTCTTTGTTACTTGGTGTAAGTGTGTGTCTTTGTTACTTGGTGTAAGTGTATGTCTTTGTTACTTGGTGTCAGTGTATGTATTTGTTACTTGGTGTCAGTGTATGTCTGTGTTACTTGGTGGAAGTGCATGTCTTTGCTACTTGGTGTCAGTGTATTTCTTTGTTACTTGGTGTAAGTGTGTGTCTTTCTTACTTGGTGGAAGTGCATGTCTTTGTTACTTGGTGTCAGTGTATGTCTCTGTAACTTGGTGTCAGTGTATGTCTGTGTTACTTGGTGTAAGTGTATGTCTTTGTTACTTGGTGTCAGTGTATTTCTTTGTTACTTGGTGTAAGTGTGTGTCTTTCTTACTTGGTGTAAGTGCATGTCTTTGTTACTTGGTGTCAGTGTATGTCTCTGTAACTTGGTGTACGTGTGTGTCTTTGTTAGTTGGTGTAAGTGTATATCTTTGTTACTTGG
Organism: Heterodontus francisci; assembly: GCF_036365525.1. Taxonomy (NCBI): domain Eukaryota; kingdom Metazoa; phylum Chordata; class Chondrichthyes; order Heterodontiformes; family Heterodontidae; genus Heterodontus; species Heterodontus francisci. The sequence continues at coordinate 4,916,507 of NW_027141175.1, forward strand.
TGTCAGTGTATGTCTGCGTTATTTGGTGTAAGTGTATGTATTTGTTACTTGGTGTCGGTGTCTGTCTTTGTTACTTGGTGTAAGTGTTTGTCTGTGTTACTGGGTATCAGTGTATGTCTTTGTTAGTTGGTGTCTGTGTATGTCTGTGATACTTGGTGTATGTGTGTGTCTGTGTTACTTGGTGTATGTGTGTGTCTGTGTTACCGGGTATCAGTGTATGTCTTTGTAACTTCGTGTGAGTGTGTGTCTGTGTTCCTGGGTATCAGTGTATGTCTTTGTTACTTGGTGTCAGTGTCTGTCTTTGTTACTTGGTGTAAGTGTATGTCTTTGTTACTTGGTGTCAGTGTATGTATTTGTTAATTGGTGTAAGTGTGTGTCTTCGTTACTGGGTATCAGTGTACGTCTTTGTTAATTTGTGTCAGTGGATGTCTTTGTTACTTGGTGTCAGTTTGTGTCTTTGTTACTGGGTGTCAGTGTATGTCTTTGTTACTGGGTGTCAGTTTATGTCTTTGTGACTTGGTGTAAGTGTGTGTCAGTGTTACTGGGTATCAGTGTACGTCTTTGTTACTTGGTGTAACTGTATGTCTTTGTTACTTGGTGTCAGTGTATGTCTTTGATACTTGGTGTCAGTGTATGTCTGTGTTACTTGGTGTAAGTTTGTGTCTTTGTTACTTGGTGTCTGTGTATGTATTTGTTACTTGGTGTCAGTGTATGTCTGTGTTACTTGGTGTAAGTGTATGTCTTTGTTACTTGGTGTCAGTGTATTTCTTTGTTACTTGGTGTAAGTGTGTGTCTTTGTTACTTTGTGTAAGTGTATGTCTTTGTTCCTTGGTGTCAGTGTATGTATTTGTTACTTGGTGTCAGCGTATGTCTGTGTTACTTGGTGTAAGTGTATGTCTTTGTTACTTGATGTCAGTGTATTTCTTTGTTACTTGGTGTAAGTGTGTGTCTTTGTTAGTTGGTGTCAGTGTATGTCTTTGTTACTTGGTGTCAGTGTATGTCTGTGTTACTTGGTGTAAGTGTATGTCTTTCTTACTTGGTGGCAGTGTATGTCTTTGTTACTTGGCGTCTGTGTATGTCTGTGATACTTGGTGTCAGTGTATGTCTTTGTTACTGGGTGTCAGTGTATGTTTTTGATACTGGGGGTCAGTGTATGTCTTTCTTACTGAGTGTCCGTGTGTGTCTGTGTTACTGGGTGTCAGTGCATGTCTTTGTTTCTGGGTGTCAGTGTATGCCTTTGTTACTTGGTGTCAGTGTATGTCTTTGTTACTTGGTGTCAGTGTATGTCTGTGTTCCTTGGTGTAAGTGTATGTCTTTGTTACTTGGTGTAAGTGTGTGTCTGTGTTACTGGGTATCAGTGTATGTCTTTGTTACTTGGTGTCAGTGTATGTCTTTGTTACATGATGTAAGTGTGTGTCTGTGTTGTGGGTATCAGTGTATGTCTTTGTTACTTGGTGTCTGTGTATGTCTGTGAAACTTGGTGTAAGTGTGTGTCTGTGTGGCTGGGTATCAGTGTATGTCTTTGTTACTTGGTTTAAGTGTGTGTCTGTGTTACTTGGTGTAAGTGTATGTCTTTGTTACTTGGTGTAAGTGTTTGTCTTTGTTACTTGGTGTATGTGTGTTTCTTTGTTACTGGGTGTCAGTGTTTTTCTTTGTTACTGGGTGTCAGTGTATGTCTGTGTTACTTGGTGTAAGTGTATGGCTTTGTTACTTGGTGTAAGTGTGTGTCTGTGTTACTGGGTATCAGTGTATGTCTTTGTTACTTGGTGTCAGTGTAAGACTTTGTTACGTGATGTAAGTGTGTGTCTGTGTTACTGGGTATCAGTGTCTGTCTGTGTTACTTGGTGTAAGTGTGTGTCTTTCTTACTTGGTGTAAGTGCATGTCTTTGTTACTTGGTGTCAGTGTATGTCTCTGTAACTTGGTGTAAGTGTATGTCTTTGTTCGTTGGTGTAAGTGGATATCTTTGTTACTTGGTGTCAGTGTATGTCTTTGTTACTTGGTGGAAGTGTATGTCTTTGTTACTTGGTGTCAGTGTATGTATTTGTTACTTGGTGTAAGTGTGTGTCTTTGTTACTGGGTATCGGTGTACGTCTTTGTTAATTTGTGTCAGTGGATGTCTTTGTTACTTGGTGTCAGTTTGTGTCTTTGTTACTCGGTGTAAGTGTATGTCTTTGTTACTTGGTGTCAGTGCATGTCTTTGTTACTTGGTGTCAGTGTATGTCTTCGTTACTTGGTGTCAGTGTATGTCTTTGTTACTTGGTGTAAGTGTGTGTCTGTGTTACTGGGTATCAGTGAATGTCTTTGTTACTTGGTGACAGTGCATGTCTTTGTTAGTTGGTGTAAGTGTGTGTCTGTGTTACTGGGTATCAGTGTAGGTCATTGTTACTTGGTGTCAGTGTGTGCCTTTGTTACTTGGTATCATTGTGTGTCTTTGTTACTGGGTGTCAGTGTATGTCTTTGTTACTGTGTGTCAGTGTATGTCTTTGTGACTTGGTGTAAGTGTGTGTCTGTGTTACTGGGTATCAGTGTCTGTCATTGTTACTTGGTGTAAGTGTGTGTCTGTGTTACTGGATATCAGTGTATGTCTTTGTTACTTGGTGTCAGTGTATGTCTGTGTTACTTGGTGTAAGTGTATGTCTTTGTTACTTGGTGTCAGTGTTTGTCTTCGTTACTTGGTGTCAGTGTATGTCTTTGTTACATGATGTAAGTGAGTGTCTGTGTTACTGGGTATCAGTGTATGTCTTTGTTACTTGGTGTCAGTGTATGTCTGTGATACTTGGTGTAAGTGTGTGTCTGTGTGTCTGGGTATCAGTGTATGTCTTTGTTACTTGTTGTAAGTGTGTGTCTTTGTTCCTGGGTATCAGTGTATGTCTTTGTAACTTGGAGTCTGTGGATGTCTTTGTTTACTTGGTGTCAGTGTGTTTCTTTGTTACTGGGTGTCAGTGTTTGTCTTTGTTACTGGGTATCACTGTTTGTCTTTGTTACTGGGTACCAGTGTCTGTCTTTGTTAATTGTTGTAAGTGTGTGTCTGTGTTACTGGGTATCAGTGTATGTCTTTGTTACTTGGTGTCAGTGTATGTCTGTGTACATAGTGTAAGTGTGTGTCTTTGTTACTTGATGTCAGTGTATGTCTGTGTTGCTTGGTGTAAGTGTATGTCTTTGTTACTTGGTGTCAGTGCATGTCTTTTTTACTTGGTGTAAGTGTACGTCTTTGTTACTTGGTGTCTGTGCATGTCTTTGTTCCTTGGTGTAAGTTTATGCCTTTGTTTCTTGGTGTCAGTGTATGTCTCTGTCACTTGGTGTCAGTGTGTGTCTGTGTTACTGTGTATCAGTGTATGTCTTTGTTACTTGGTGTCATTGTCTGTCTTTGTTACTTGGTGTAAGTGTGTGTCTGTGTTACTGGGTATCAGTGTATGTCTGTGTTACTTGGTGTAATTGTATGTCTTTGTTACTTGGTGTCAGTGTGTGTCTTTGTTACTTGGTGTAAGTGTATGTCTTTGTTACTTGGTGTCAGTGTATGTCTTTGTTACTTGGTGTAAGTGTATGTCTTTGCTACTTGGTGTCAGTGTATGGCTTTGATACTTGGTGTAAGTGTATGTCTGTGTTACTGGGTATCAGTGTCTGTCTTTGTTACTTGGTGTAAGAGTGTGTCCGTGTTACTGGGTATCAGTGTATGTCTTTGTTACTTGGTGTCAGTGTATGTCTTTGTTACTTGGTGTAAGTGTGTGTCTGTGTTACTGGGTATCAGTGTATGTCCTTGTTACTTGGTGTCTGTGTGTGTATGTGTTACTTGGTGTAAGTGTGTGTCTGTGTAACTGGGTCACATTGTCTGTCTTTGTTACTTGGTGTAAGTGTGTGTCTGTGCTACTGGGTATCAGTGCATGTCTTTGTTACTTGGTGTCACTGTATGTCTTTTTTACTTTGTGTAAGTGTATGTCTTTGTTACTTGTTGTCAGTGTATGTCTTTGTTACTTGGTGTAAGTGTGTGTCTGTGTTACTGGGTATCAGTGTATGTCTTTGTTAATTGGTGTCAGTGTATGTCTTTGTTACTTGGTGTAAGTGTGTGTCTGTGCTACTAGGTATCAGTGCATGTCTTTGTTACTGGGTGTCAGTGTATGTCTTTGTTACTGGGTGTCAGTGTATGTCTTTGTTACTGGGTTTCAGTGTCTGTCTTTGTTACTTGATGTCAGTGTAGGTCTGTGTTACTTGGTGTAAGTGTGTGTCTTTCTTACTTGGTGTAAGTGCATGTCTTTCTTCCTTGGTGTCAGTGTATGTCTCTGTAACTTGTGTAAGTGTGTGTCTTTGTTAGTTGGTGTAAGTGTATATCTTTGTTACTTGGTGTCAGTGTATGTCTGTGCTTTTTGGTGTCAGTGTATGTATTTGTCACTTGGTGTCGGTGTATGTCTTTGTTACTTGGTGCAAGTGTTTGTCTGTGTTACTGGGTATCAGTGTATGTCTTTGTTAGTTGGTGTCTGTGTATGTCTGTGATACTTGGTGTAAGTGTGTGTCTGTGTTACCGGGTATCAGTGTATGTCTTTGTTACTTCGTGTTAGTGTGTGTCTGTGTTCCTGGGTATCAGTGTATGTCTTTGTTACTTGGTGTCAGTGTCTGTCTTTGTTACTTGGTGTAAGTGCATGTCTTTGTTACTTGGTGTCAGGGTATGTGTTTGTTACTTGGTGTCAGTGTGTGTCTTTGTTACTGGGTATCAGTGTACGTCTTTGTTAATTTGTGTCAGTGGATGTCTTTGTTACTTGGTGTCAGTTTGTGTCTTTGTTACTGGGTGTCAGTGTATGTCTTTGTTACTGGGTGTCAGTGTATGTCTTTGTTACTTGGTGTAACTGTATGTCTTGTTACTTGGTGTCAGTGTATGTCTTTGATACTTGGTGTCAGTGTATGTCTGTGTTACTTGGTGTAAGTTTGTGTCTTTGTTACTTGGTGTCAGTGTATGTATTTGTTACTTGGTGTCAGTGTATTTCTTTGTTACTTGGTGTAAGTGTGTGTCTTTGTTACTTGGTGTAAGTGTATGTCTTTGTTACTTGGTGTCAGTGTATGTATTTGTTACTTGGTGTCAGTGTATGTCTGTGTTACTTGGTGTAAGTGTATGTCTTTGTTACTTGGAGTCAGTGTATTTCTTTGTTACTTGGTGTAAGTGTGTGTCTTTGTTACTTGGTGTAAGTGTATGTCTTTGTTACTTGGTGTCAGTGTATGTATTTGTTACTTGGTGTCAGTGTATGTCTGTGTTACTTGGTGTAAGTGTATGTCTTTGTTACTTGGAGTCAGTGTATTTCTTTGTTACTTGGTGTAAGTGTGTGTCTTTCTTACTTGGTGTAAGTGCATGTCTTTGTTACTTGGTGTCAGTGTATGTCTCTGTAACTTGGTGTCAGTGTATGTCTGTGTTACTTGGTGTAAGTGTATGTCTTTGTTACTTGGTGTCAGTGTATTTCTTTGTTACTTGCTGTAAGTGTGTGTCTTTCTAACTTGGTGTAAGTGCATGTCTTTGTTACTTGGTGTCAGTGTATGTATTTGTTAATTGGTGTAAGTGTGTGTCTTCGTTACTGGGTATCAGTGTACGTCTTTGTTACTTGGTGTAACTGTATGTCTTTGTTACTTGGTGTCATTTTATGTCTTTGATACTTGGTGTCAGTGTATGTCTGTGTTACTTGGTGTAAGTTTGTGTCTTTGTTACTTGGTGTCTGTGTATGTATTTGTTACTTGGTGTCAGTGTATGTCTTTGTTACTTGGTGTAAGTGTATGTCTTTGTTACTTGGTGTCAGTGTATTTCTTTGTTACTTGGTGTAAGTGTGTGTCTTTGTTACTTTGTGTAAGTGTATTTCTTTGTTACTTGGTGTAAGTGTGTGTCTTTGTTACTTGGTGTAAGTGTATGTCTTTGTTACTTGGTGTCAGTGTATGTATTTGTTACTTGGTGTCAGTGTATGTCTGTGTTACTTGGTGTAAGTGTATGCCTTTGTTACTTGGAGTCAGTGTATTTCTTTGTTACTTGGTGTAAGTGTGTGTCTTTCTTACTTGGTGTAAGTGCATGTCTTTGTTACTTGGTGTCAGTGTATGTCTCTGTAACTTGGTGCCAGTGTATGTCTGTGTTACTTGGTGTCAGTGTATTTCTTTGTTACTTGCTGTAAGTGTGTGTCTTTCTAACTTGGTGTAAGTGCATGTCTTTGTTACTTGGTGTCAGTGTATGTATTTGTTAATTGGTGTAAGTGTGTGTCTTCGTTACTGGGTATCAGTGTACGTCTTTGTTACTTGGTGTAACTGTATGTCTTTGTTACTTGGTGTCAGTGTATGTCTTTGTTACTTGGTGTCAGTGTATTTCTTTGTTACTTGCTGTAAGTGTGTGTCTTTCTAACTTGGTGTAAGTGCATGTCTTTGTTACTTGGTGTCAGTGTATGTATTTGTTAATTGGTGTAAGTGTGTGTCTTCGTTACTGGGTATCAGTGTACGTCTTTGTTACTTGGTGTAACTGTATGTCTTTGTTACTTGGTGTCAGTGTATGTCTTTGATACTTGGTGTCAGTGTATGTCTGTGTTACTTGGTGTAAGTTTGTGTCTTTGTTACTTGGTGTCTGTGTATGTATTTGTTACTTGGTGTCAATGTATGTCTGTGTTACTTGGTGTAAGTGTATGTCTTTGTTACTTGGTGTCAGTGTATTTCTTTGTTACTTGGTGTAAGTGTGTGTCTTTGTTACTTTGTGTAAGTGTATGTCTTTGTTACTTGGTGTCAGTGTATGTATTTGTTACTTGGTGTCAGCGTATGTCTGTGTTACTTGGTGTAAGTGTATGTCTTTGTTACTTGATGTCAGTGTATTTCTTTGTTACTTGGTGTAAGTGTGTGCCTTTGTTAGTAGGTGTCAGTGTATGTCTTTGTTACTTGGTGTCAGTGCATGTCTGTGTTACTTGGTGTAAGTGTATGTCTTTCTTACTTGGTGGCAGTGTATGTCTCTGTAACTTGGTGTAAGTGTGTGTCTTTGTTAGTTGTTGTAAGTGTATATCTTTATTACTTGGTGTCAGTGTATGTCTGTGTTATTTGGTGTAAGTGTATGGATTTGTCACTTGGTGTCTGTGTATGTCTTTGTTACTTGGTGTAAGTGTTTGTCTGTGTTACTGGGTATCAGTGTATGTCTTTGTTAGTTGGTGTCTGTGTATGTCTGTGATACTTGGTGTAAGTGTGTGTCTGTGTTACCGGGTATCAGTGTATGTCTTTGTTATTTCGTGTTAGTGTGTGTCTGTGTTCCTGGGTATCAGTGTATGTCTTTGTTACTTGGTGTCAGTGTATGTCTTTGTTACTTGGTGTAAGTGTATGTCTTTGTTACTTGGTGTCAGTGTATGTATTTGTTACAGGGTGTCAGTGTATGTCTTTGTGACTTGGTGTAAGTGTGTGTCAGTGTTACTGGGTATCAGTGTATGTCTTTGTTACTTGGTGTAACTGTATGTCTGTGTTACTTGGTGTAAGCTTGTGTCTTTGTTACTTGGTGTCTGTGTATGTATTTGTTACTTGGTGTCAGTGTATGTCTGTGTTACTTGGTGTAAGTGTATGTCTTTGTTACTTGGTGTCAGTGTATTTCTTTGTTACTTGGTGTCAGTGTATGTCTTTGTTACTTGGTGTCAGTGTATTTATTTGTTACTTGGTGTCAGTGTATGTCTGTGTTACTTGGTGTAAGTGTATGTCTTTGTTACTTGGTGTCAGTGTATTTCTTTGTTACTTGGTGTAAGTGTGTGTCTTTCTCACTTGGTGTAAGTGCATGTCTTTGTTACTTGGTGTCAGTGTATGTCTCTGTAACTTGGTGTCAGTGTATGTCTGTGTTACTTGGTGTAAGTGTATGTCTTTGTTACTTGGTGTCAGTGTATTTCTTTGTTACTTGGTGTAAGTGTGTGTCTTTCTTACTTGGTGTAAGTGCATGTCTTTGTTACTTGGTGTCAGTGTATGTCTCTGTAACTTGGTGTACGTGTGTGTCTTTGTTAGTTGGTGTAAGTGTATATCTTTGTTACTTGGTGTCAGTGTATGTCTGCGTTATTTGGTGTAAGTGTATGTATTTGTTACTTGGTGTCGGTGTATGTCTTTGTTTCTTGATGTAAGTGTTTGCCTGTGTTACTGGGTATCTCTGTATGTCTTTTTTAGTTGGTGTCTGTGTATGTCTGTGATACTTGGTGTAAGTGTGTGTCTATGTTACCGGGTATCAGTGTATGTCTTTGTAACTTCGTGTGAGTGTGTGTCTGTGTTCCTGGGTATCAGTGTATGTCTTTGTTACTTGGTGTAAGTGTATGTCTTTGTTACTTGGTGTCAGTGTATGTATTTGTTAATTGGTGTAAGTGTGTGTCTTCGTTACTGGGTATCAGTGTACGTCTTTGTTAATTTGTGTCAGTGGATGTCTTTATTACTTGGTGTCAGTTTGTGTCTTTGTTACTGGGTGTCAGTGTATGTCTTTGTTACTGGGTGTCAGTTTATGTCTTTGTGACTTGGTGTAAGTGTGTGTCACTGTTACAGGGTATCAGTGTACGTCTTTGTTACTTGGTGTAACTGTATGTCTTTGTTACTTGGTGCCAGTGTATGTCTTTGATACTTGGTGTCAGTGTATGTCTGTGTTACTTGGTGTAAGTTTGTGTCTTTGTTACTTGGTGTCTGTGTATGTATTTGTTACTTGGTGTCAGTGTATGTCTGTGTTACTTGGTGTAAGTGTATGTCTTTGTTACTTGGTGTCAGTGTATTTCTTTGTTACTTGGTGTAAGTGTGTGTCTTTGTTACTTTGTGTAAGTGTATGTCTTTGTTACTTGGTGTAAGTGTATGTATTTGTTACTTGGTGTCAGTGTATGTCTGTGTTACTTGGTGGAAGTGTATGTCTTTGCTACTTGGTGTCAGTGTATTTCTTTGTTACTTGGTGTAAGTGTGTGTCTTTCTTACTTGGTGGAAGTGCATGTCTTTGTTACTTGGTGTCAGTGTATGTCTCTGTAACTTGGTGTCAGTGTATGTCTGTGTTACTTGGTGTAAGTGTATGTCTTTGTTACTTGGTGTCAGTGTATTTCTTTGTTACTTGGTGTAAGTGTTTGTCTGTGTTACTGGGTATCAGTGTATGTCTTTGTTAGTTGGTGTCTGTGTATGTCTGTGAGACTTGGTGTATGTGTGTGTCTGTGTTACTTGGTGTATGTGTGTGTCTGTGTTACCGGGTATCAGTGTATGTCTTTGTAACTTCGTGTGAGTGTGTGTCTGTGTTCCTGGGTATCAGTGTATGTCTTTGTTACTTGGTGTCAGTGTCTGTCTTTGTTACTTGGTGTAAGTGTACGTCTTTGTTAATTTGTGTCAGTGGATGTCTTTGTTACTTGGTGTCAGTTTGTGTCTTTGTTACTGGGTGTCAGTGTATGTCTTTGTTACTGGGTGTCAGTTTATGTCTTTGTGACTTGGTGTAAGTGTGTGTCAGTGTTACTGGGTATCAGTGTACGTCTTTGTTACTTGGTGTAACTGTATGTCTTTGTTACTTGGTGTCAGTGTATGTCTTTGATACTTGGTGTCAGTGTATGTCTGTGTTACTTGGTGTAAGTTTGTGTCTTTGTTACTTGGTGTCTGTGTATGTATTTGTTACTTGGTGTCAGTGTATGTCTGTGTTACTTGGTGTAAGTGTATGTCTTTGTTACTTGGTGTCAGTGTATTTCTTTGTTACTTGGTGTAAGTGTGTGTCTTTGTTACTTTGTGTAAGTGTATGTCTTTGTTCCTTGGTGTCAGTGTATGTATTTGTTACTTGGTGTCAGCGTATGTCTGTGTTACTTGGTGTAAGTGTATGTCTTTGTTACTTGATGTCAGTGTATTTCTTTGTTACTTGGTGTAAGTGTGTGTCTTTGTTAGTTGGTGTCAGTGTATGTCTTTGTTACTTGGTGTCAGTGTATGTCTGTGTTACTTGGTGTAAGTGTATGTCTTTCTTACTTGGTGGCAGTGTATGTCTTTGTTACTTGGCGTCTGTGTATGTCTGTGATACTTGGTGTCAGTGTATGTCTTTGTTACTGGGTGTCAGTGTATGTTTTTGATACTGGGGGTCAGTGTATGTCTTTCTTACTGAGTGTCCGTGTGTGTCTGTGTTACTGGGTGTCAGTGCATGTCTTTGTTTCTGGGTGTCAGTGTATGCCTTTGTTACTTGGTGTCAGTGTATGTCTTTGTTACTTGGTGTCAGTGTATGTCTGTGTTCCTTGGTGTAAGTGTATGTCTTTGTTACTTGGTGTAAGTGTGTGTCTGTGTTACTGGGTATCAGTGTATGTCTTTGTTACTTGGTGTCAGTGTATGTCTTTGTTACATGATGTAAGTGTGTGTCTGTGTTGTGGGTATCAGTGTATGTCTTTGTTACTTGGTGTCTGTGTATGTCTGTGAAACTTGGTGTAAGTGTGTGTCTGTGTGGCTGGGTATCAGTGTATGTCTTTGTTACTTGGTTTAAGTGTGTGTCTGTGTTACTTGGTGTAAGTGTATGTCTTTGTTACTTGGTGTAAGTGTATGTCTTTGTTACTTGGTGTCAGTGTATGTATTTGTTAATTGGTGTAAGTGTGTGTCTTCGTTACTGGGTATCAGTGTACGTCTTTGTTAATTTGTGTCAGTGGAGGTCTTTATTACTTGGTGTCAGTTTGTGTCTTTGTTACTGGGTGTCAGTGTATGTCTTTGTTACTGGGTGTCAGTTTATGTCTTTGTGACTTGGTGTAAGTGTGTGTCACTGTTACAGGGTATCAGTGTACGTCTTTGTTACTTGGTGTAACTGTATGTCTTTGTTACTTGGTGCCAGTGTATGTCTTTGATACTTGGTGTCAGTGTATGTCTGTGTTACTTGGTGTAAGTTTGTGTCTTTGTTACTTGGTGTCTGTGTATGTATTTGTTACTTGGTGTCAGTGTATGTCTGTGTTACTTGGTGTAAGTGTATGTCTTTGTTACTTGGTGTCAGTGTATTTCTTTGTTACTTGGTGTAAGTGTGTGTCTTTGTTACTTTGTGTAAGTGTATGTCTTTGTTACTTGGTGTAAGTGTATGTATTTGTTACTTGGTGTCAGTGTATGTCTGTGTTACTTGGTGGAAGTGTATGTCTTTGCTACTTGGTGTCAGTGTATTTCTTTGTTACTTGGTGTAAGTGTGTGTCTTTCTTACTTGGTGGAAGTGCATGTCTTTGTTACTTGGTGTCAGTGTATGTCTCTGTAACTTGGTGTCAGTGTATGTCTGTGTTACTTGGTGTAAGTGTATGTCTTTGTTACTTGGTGTCAGTGTATTTCTTTGTTACTTGGTGTAAGTGTTTGTCTGTGTTACTGGGTATCAGTGTATGTCTTTGTTAGTTGGTGTCTGTGTATGTCTGTGAGACTTGGTGTATGTGTGTGTCTGTGTTACTTGGTGTATGTGTGTGTCTGTGTTACCGGGTATCAGTGTATGTCTTTGTAACTTCGTGTGAGTGTGTGTCTGTGTTCCTGGGTATCAGTGTATGTCTTTGTTACTTGGTGTCAGTGTCTGTCTTTGTTACTTGGTGTAAGTGTACGTCTTTGTTAATTTGTGTCAGTGGATGTCTTTGTTACTTGGTGTCAGTTTGTGTCTTTGTTACTGGGTGTCAGTGTATGTCTTTGTTACTGGGTGTCAGTTTATGTCTTTGTGACTTGGTGTAAGTGTGTGTCAGTGTTACTGGGTATCAGTGTACGTCTTTGTTACTTGGTGTAACTGTATGTCTTTGTTACTTGGTGTCAGTGTATGTCTTTGATACTTGGTGTCAGTGTATGTCTGTGTTACTTGGTGTAAGTTTGTGTCTTTGTTACTTGGTGTCTGTGTATGTATTTGTTACTTGGTGTCAGTGTATGTCTGTGTTACTTGGTGTAAGTGTATGTCTTTGTTACTTGGTGTCAGTGTATTTCTTTGTTACTTGGTGTAAGTGTGTGTCTTTGTTACTTTGTGTAAGTGTATGTCTTTGTTCCTTGGTGTCAGTGTATGTATTTGTTACTTGGTGTCAGCGTATGTCTGTGTTACTTGGTGTAAGTGTATGTCTTTGTTACTTGATGTCAGTGTATTTCTTTGTTACTTGGTGTAAGTGTGTGTCTTTGTTAGTTGGTGTCAGTGTATGTCTTTGTTACTTGGTGTCAGTGTATGTCTGTGTTACTTGGTGTAAGTGTATGTCTTTCTTACTTGGTGGCAGTGTATGTCTTTGTTACTTGGCGTCTGTGTATGTCTGTGATACTTGGTGTCAGTGTATGTCTTTGTTACTGGGTGTCAGTGTATGTTTTTGATACTGGGGGTCAGTGTATGTCTTTCTTACTGAGTGTCCGTGTGTGTCTGTGTTACTGGGTGTCAGTGCATGTCTTTGTTTCTGGGTGTCAGTGTATGCCTTTGTTACTTGGTGTCAGTGTATGTCTTTGTTACTTGGTGTCAGTGTATGTCTGTGTTCCTTGGTGTAAGTGTATGTCTTTGTTACTTGGTGTAAGTGTGTGTCTGTGTTACTGGGTATCAGTGTATGTCTTTGTTACTTGGTGTCAGTGTATGTCTTTGTTACATGATGTAAGTGTGTGTCTGTGTTGTGGGTATCAGTGTATGTCTTTGTTACTTGGTGTCTGTGTATGTCTGTGAAACTTGGTGTAAGTGTGTGTCTGTGTGGCTGGGTATCAGTGTATGTCTTTGTTACTTGGTTTAAGTGTGTGTCTGTGTTACTTGGTGTAAGTGTATGTCTTTGTTACTTGGTGTAAGTGTTTGTCTTTGTTACTTGGTGTATGTGTGTTTCTTTGTTACTGGGTGTCAGTGTTTTTCTTTGTTACTGGGTGTCAGTGTATGTCTGTGTTACTTGGTGTAAGTGTATGGCTTTGTTACTTGGTGTAAGTGTGTGTCTGTGTTACTGGGTATCAGTGTATGTCTTTGTTACTTGGTGTCAGTGTAAGACTTTGTTACGTGATGTAAGTGTGTGTCTGTGTTACTGGGTATCAGTGTCTGTCTGTGTTACTTGGTGTAAGTGTGTGTCTTTCTTACTTGGTGTAAGTGCATGTCTTTGTTACTTGGTGTCAGTGTATGTCTCTGTAACTTGGTGTAAGTGTATGTCTTTGTTCGTTGGTGTAAGTGGATATCTTTGTTACTTGGTGTCAGTGTATGTCTGTGTTATTTGGTGTAAGTGTATGTATTTGTTCCTTGGCGTCGGTGTATGTCTTTGTTACTTGGTGTAAGTGTTTGTCTGTGTTACTGGGTATCAGTGTATGTCTTTGTTAGTTGGTGTCTGTGTATGTCTGTGATACTTGGTGTAAGTGTGTGTCTGTGTTACCGGCTATCAGTGTATGTCTTTGTTACTTCGTGTTAGTGTTTGTCTGTGTTCCTGGGTATCAGTGTATGTCTTTGTTACTTGGTGTCAGTGTATGTCTTTGTTACTTGGTGTAAGTGTATTTCTTTGTTACTTGGTGTCAGTGTATGTATTTGTTACTGGGTGTAAGTGTGTGTCTTTGTTACTGGGTATCAGTGTATGTCTTTGTTAATTTGTGTCAGTAAATGTCTTTGTTACTTGGTGTCAGTTTGTGTCTTTGTTACTGGGTGTCAGTGTATGTCTTTGTTACTGGGTGTCAGTGTATGTCTTTGTGACTTGGTGTAAGTGTGTGTCAGTGTTACTGTGTATCAGTGTATGTCATTGTTACTTGGTGTAACTGTATGTCGTTGTTACTTGGTGTCAGTGTATGTCTTTGTTACTTGGTGTAAGTGTGTGTCTGTGATACTGGGTGTCAGTGTCTGACTTTGTTAATTGGTGTCTGTGTATGTCTGTGATACTTGGTGTCAGTGTATGTCTTTGTTACTGGGTGTCAGTGTATGTTTTTGTTACTGGGTGTCAGTGTCTGTCTTTGTTACTAGGTGTCCGTGTGTGTCTGTGTCACTGGGTGTCAGTGTATGTCTTTGTTACTGGGTGTCAGTGTATGCCTTTGTTACTTGGTGTCAGTGTATGTCTTTGTTACTTGGTGTCAGTGTATGTCTGTGTTTCTTGGTGTAAGTGTATGTCTTTGTAACTTGGTGTAACTGTGTGACTGTGTTACTGGGTATCAGTGTATGCCTTTGTTACTTGGTGTCTGTGTGTGTATGTGTTACTTGGTGTAAGTGTGTGTCTGTGTAACTGGGTAACATTGTATGTCTTTGTTACTTGGTGTAAGTGTGTGTCTGTGCTACTGGGTATCATTGCATGTCTTTGTTACTTGGTGTCAGTGTATGTCTTTTTTACTTTGTGTAAGTGTATGTCTTTGTTATTTGGTGTCAGTGTATGTCTTTGTTACTTGGTGTAAGTGTGTGTCTGTGTTACTGGGTATCAGTGTATGTCTTTGTTAATTGGTGTCAGTGTATGTCTTTGTTACTTGGTGTAAGTGTGTGTCTGTGCTACTAGGTATCAGTGCATGTCTTTGTTACTGTGTGTCAGTGTATGTCTTTGTTACTGGGTGTCAGTGTATGTCTTTGTTACTGGGTTTCAGTGTCTGTCTTTGTTACTTGGTGTCAGTGTAGGTCTGTGTTACTTGGTGTAAGTGTGTGTCTTTGTTACTTGGTTTAAGTGCATGTCTTTCTTACTTGGTGTCAGTGTATGTCTCTCTAACTTGGTGTAAGTGTGTGTCTTTGTTAGTTGGTGTAATTGTATATCTTTGTTACTTGGTGTCAGTGTATGTCTGTGTTATTTGGTGTAAGTGTATGTATTTGTCACTTGGTGTCGGTGTATGTCTTTGTTACTTGGTGTAAGTGTTTGTCTGTGTTACTGGGTATCAGTGTATGTCTTTGTTAGTTGGTGTCTGTGTATGTCTGTGATACTTGGTGTAAGTGTGTGTCTGTGTTACCGGGTATCAGTGTATGTCTTTGTTACTTCGTGTTAGTGTGTGTCAGTGTTCCTGGGTATCAGTGTATGTCTTTGTTACTTGGTGTCAGTGTCTGTCTTTGTTACTTGGTGTCAGTGCATGTCTTTGTTACTTGGAGTCAGGGTATGTGTTTGTTACTTGGTGTAAGTGTGTGTCTTTGTGACTGGGTATCAGTGTACGTCTTTGTTAATTTGTGTCAGTGGATGTCTTTGTTACTTGGTGTCAGTTTGTGTCTTTGTTACTGGGTGCCAGTGCATGTCTTTGTTACTGGGTGTCAGTGTATGTCTTTGTGACTTGGTGTAAGTGTGTGTCAGTGTTACTGGGTATCAGTGTATGTCTTTGTTAATTGGTGTAACTGTATGTCTTTGTTACTTGGTGTCTGTGTATGTATTTGTTAATTGGTGTCAGTGTATGTCTGTGTTACTTGGTGTAAGGGTATGTCTTTGTTACTTGGTGTCAGTATATTTCTTTGTTACTTGGTGTAAGTGTGTGTCTTTGTTACTTGGTGTAAGTGTATGTCTTTGTTACTTGGTGTCAGTGTATGTATTTGTTACTTGGTGTCAGTGTATGTCTGTGTTACTTGGTGGAAGTGTATGTCTTTGTTACTTGGTGTCAGTGTATTTCTTTGTTACTTGGTGTAAGTGTGTGTCTTTCTTACTTGGTGTAAGTGCATGTCTTTGTTACTTGGTGTCAGTGCATGTCTGTGTAACTTGGTGTCAGTGTATGTCTGTGTTACTTGGTGTAAGTGTATGTCTTTGTTACTTGGTGTCAGTGTATTTCTTTGTTACTTGGTGTAAGTGTGTGTCTTTCTTACTTGGTGTAAGTGCATGTCTTTGTCACTTGGTGTCAGTGTATGTCTCTGTAACTTGGTGTACGTGTGTGTCTTTGTTAGTTGGTGTAAGTGTATATCTTTGTTACTTGGTGTCAGTGTATGTCTGCGTTATTTGTTGTAAGTGTATGTATTTGTTACTTGGTGTCGGTGTATGTCTTTGTTAATTGCTGTAAGTGTTTGTCTGTGTTACTGGGTATCAGTGTATGTCTTTGTTAGTTGGTGTCTGTGTATGTCTGTGATACTTGGTGTAAGTGTGTGTCTGTGTTACCGGGTATCAGTGTATGTCTTTGTAACTTCGTGTGAGTGTGTGTCTGTGTTCCTGGGTATCAGTGTATGTCTTTGTTACTTGGTGTAAGTGTATGTCTTTGTTACTTGGTGTCAGTGTATGTATTTGTTACTTGGTGTAAGTGTGTGTCTTTGTTACTTTGTGTAAGTGTATTTCTATGTTACTTGGTGTAAGTGTGTGTCTTTGTTACTTGGTGTAAGTGTATGTCTTTGTTACTTGGTGTCAGTGTATGTATTTGTTACTTGGTGTCAGTGTATGTCTGTGTTACTTGGTGTAAGTGTATGCCTTTGTTACTTGGAGTCAGTGTATTTCTTTGTTACTTGGTGTAAGAGTGTGTCTTTCTTACTTGGTGTAAGTGCATGTCTTTGTTACTTGGTGTCAGTGTATGTCTCTGTAACTTGGTGCCAGTGTATGTCTGTGTTACTTGGTGTAAGTGTATGTCTTTGTTACTTGGTGTCAGTGTATTTCTTTGTTACTTGCTGTAAGTGTGTGTCTTTCTAACTTGGTGTAAGTGCATGTCTTTGTTACTTGGTGTCAGTGTATGTATTTGTTAATTGGTGTAAGTGTGTGTCTTCGTTACTGGGTATCAGTGTACGTCTTTGTTACTTGGTGTAACTGTATGTCTTTGTTACTTGGTGTCAGTGTATGTCTTTGATACTTGGTGTCAGTGTATGTCTGTGTTACTTGGTGTAAGTTTGTGTCTTTGTTACTTGGTGTCTGTGTATGTATTTGTTACTTGGTGTCAGTGTATGTCTGTGTTACTTGGTGTAAGTGTATGTCTTTGTTACTTGGTGTCAGTGTATTTCTTTGTTACTTGGTGTAAGTGTGTGTCTTTGTTACTTTGTGTAAGTGTATGTCTTTGTTACTTGGTGTCAGTGTATGTATTTGTTACTTGGTGTCAGCGTATGTCTGTGTTACTTGGTGTAAGTGTATGTCTTTGTTACTTGATGTCAGTGTATTTCTTTGTTACTTGGTGTAAGTGTGTGCCTTTGTTAGTAGGTGTCAGTGTATGTCTTTGTTACTTGGTGTCAGTGCATGTCTGTGTTACTTGGTGTAAGTGTATGTCTTTCTTACTTGGTGGCAGTGTATGTCTCTGTAACTTGGTGTAAGTGTGTGTCTTTGTTAGTTGTTGTAAGTGTATATCTTTATTACTTGGTGTCAGTGTATGTCTGTGTTATTTGGTGTAAGTGTATGGATTTGTCACTTGGTGTCTGTGTATGTCTTTGTTACTTGGTGTAAGTGTTTGTCTGTGTTACTGGGTATCAGTGTATGTCTTTGTTAGTTGGTGTCTGTGTATGTCTGTGATACTTGGTGTAAGTGTGTGTCTGTGTTACCGGGTATCAGTGTATGTCTTTGTTATTTCGTGTTAGTGTGTGTCTGTGTTCCTGGGTATCAGTGTATGTCTTTGTTACTTGGTGTCAGTGTATGTCTTTGTTACTTGGTGTAAGTGTATGTCTTTGTTACTTGGTGTCAGTGTATGTATTTGTTACTGGGTGTCAGTGTATGTCTTTGTGACTTGGTGTAAGTGTGTGTCAGTGTTACTGGGTATCAGTGTATGTCTTTGTTACTTGGTGTAACTGTATGTCTGTGTTACTTGGTGTAAGCTTGTGTCTTTGTTACTTGGTGTCTGTGTATGTATTTGTTACTTGGTGTCAGTGTATGTCTGTGTTACTTGGTGTAAGTGTATGTCTTTGTTACTTGGTGTCAGTGTATTTCTTTGTTACTTGGTGTCAGTGTATTTATTTGTTACTTGGTGTCAGTGTATGTCTGTGTTACTTGGTGTAAGTGTATGTCTTTGTTACTTGGTGTCAGTGTATTTCTTTGTTACTTGGTGTAAGTGTGTGTCTTTCTCACTTGGTGTAAGTGCATGTCTTTGTTACTTGGTGTCAGTGTATGTCTCTGTAACTTGGTGTCAGTGTATGTCTGTGTTACTTGGTGTAAGTGTATGTCTTTGTTACTTGGTGTCAGTGTATTTCTTTGTTACTTGGTGTAAGTGTGTGTCTTTCTTACTTGGTGTAAGTGCATGTCTTTGTTACTTGGTGTCAGTGTATGTCTCTGTAACTTGGTGTACGTGTGTGTCTTTGTTAGTTGGTGTAAGTGTATATCTTTGTTACTTGGTGTCAGTGTATGTCTGCGTTATTTGGTGTAAGTGTATGTATTTGTTACTTGGTGTCGGTGTATGTCTTTGTTTCTTGATGTAAGTGTTTGCCTGTGTTACTGGGTATCTGTGTATGTCTTTTTTAGTTGGTGTCTGTGTATGTCTGTGATACTTGGTGTAAGTGTGTGTCTATGTTACCGGGTATCAGTGTATGTCTTTGTAACTTCGTGTGAGTGTGTGTCTGTGTTCCTGGGTATCAGTGTATGTCTTTGTTACTTGGTGTAAGTGTATGTCTTTGTTACTTGGTGTCAGTGTATGTATTTGTTAATTGGTGTAAGTGTGTGTCTTCGTTACTGGGTATCAGTGTCCGTCTTTGTTAATTTGTGTCAGTGGAGGTCTTTATTACTTGGTGTCAGTTTGTGTCTTTGTTACTGGGTGTCAGTGTATGTCTTTGTTACTGGGTGTCAGTTTATGTCTTTGTGACTTGGTGTAAGTGTGTGTCACTGTTACTGGGTATCAGTGTACGTCTTTGTTACTTGGTGTAACTGTATGTCTTTGTTACTTGGTGCCAGTGTATGTCTTTGATACTTGGTGTCAGTGTATGTCTGTGTTACTTGGTGTAAGTTTGTGTCTTTGTTACTTGGTGTCTGTGTATGTATTTGTTACTTGGTGTCAGTGTATGTCTGTGTTACTTGGTGTAAGTGTATGTCTTTGTTACTTGGTGTCAGTGTATTTCTTTGTTACTTGGTGTAAGTGTGTGTCTTTGTTACTTTGTGTAAGTGTATGTCTTTGTTACTTGGTGTCAGTGTATGTATTTGTTACTTGGTGTCAGTGTATGTCTGTGTTACTTGGTGGAAGTGTATGTCTTTGCTACTTGGTGTCAGTGTATTTCTTTGTTACTTGGTGTAAGTGTGTGTCTTTCTTACTTGGTGGAAGTGCATGTCTTTGTTACTTGGTGTCAGTGTATGTCTCTGTAACTTGGTGTCAGTGTATGTCTGTGTTACTTGGTGTAAGTGTATGTCTTTGTTACTTGGTGTCAGTGTATTTCTTTGTTACTTGGTGTAAGTGTTTGTCTGTGTTACTGGGTATCAGTGTATGTCTTTGTTAGTTGGTGTCTGTGTATGTCTGTGAGACTTGGTGTATGTGTGTGTCTGTGTTACTTGGTGTATGTGTGTGTCTGTGTTACCGGGTATCAGTGTATGTCTTTGTAACTTCGTGTGAGTGTGTGTCTGTGTTCCTGGGTATCAGTGTATGTCTTTGTTACTTGGTGTCAGTGTCTGTCTTTGTTACTTGGTGTAAGTGTATGTCTTTGTTACTTGGTGTCAGTGTACGTATTTGTTAATTGTTGTAAGTGTGTGTCTTCGTTACTGGGTATCAGTGTACGTCTTTGTTAATTTGTGTCAGTGGATGTCTTTGTTACTTGGTGTCAGTTTGTGTCTTTGTTACTGGGTGTCAGTGTATGTCTTTGTTACTGGGTGTCAGTTTATGTCTTTGTGACTTGGTGTAAGTGTGTGTCAGTGTTACTGGGTATCAGTGTACGTCTTTGTTACTTGGTGTAACTGTATGTCTTTGTTACTTGGTGTCAGTGTATGTCTTTGATACTTGGTGTCAGTGTATGTCTGTGTTACTTGGTGTAAGTTTGTGTCTTTGTTACTTGGTGTCTGTGTATGTATTTGTTACTTGGTGTCAGTGTATGTCTGTGTTACTTGGTGTAAGTGTATGTCTTTGTTACTTGGTGTCAGTGTATTTCTTTGTTACTTGGTGTAAGTGTGTGTCTTTGTTACTTTGTGTAAGTGTATGTCTTTGTTCCTTGGTGTCAGTGTATGTATTTGTTACTTGGTGTCAGCGTATGTCTGTGTTACTTGGTGTAAGTGTATGTCTTTGTTACTTGATGTCAGTGTATTTCTTTGTTACTTGGTGTAAGTGTGTGTCTTTGTTAGTTGGTGTCAGTGTATGTCTTTGTTACTTGGTGTCAGTGTATGTCTGTGTTACTTGGTGTAAGTGTATGTCTTTCTTACTTGGTGGCAGTGTATGTCTTTGTTACTTGGCGTCTGTGTATGTCTGTGATACTTGGTGTCAGTGTATGTCTTTGTTACTGGGTGTCAGTGTATGTTTTTGATACTGGGGGTCAGTGTATGTCTTTCTTACTGAGTGTCCGTGTGTGTCTGTGTTACTGGGTGTCAGTGCATGTCTTTGTTTCTGGGTGTCTTTGTATGCCTTTGTTACTTGGTGTCAGTGTTTGTCTTTGTTACTTGGTGTCAGTGTATGTCTGTGTTCCTTGGTGTAAGTGTATGTCTTTGTTACTTGGTGTAAGTGTGTGTCTGTGTTACTGGGTATCAGTGTATGTCTTTGTTACTTGGTGTCAGTGTATGTCTTTGTTACATGATGTAAGTGTGTGTCTGTGTTGTGGGTATCAGTGTATGTCTTTGTTACTTGGTGTCTGTGTATGTCTGTGAAACTTGGTGTAAGTGTGTGTCTGTGTGGCTGGGTATCAGTGTATGTCTTTGTTACTTGGTTTAAGTGTGTGTCTGTGTTACTTGGTGTAAGTGTATGTCTTTGTTACTTGGTGTAAGTGTTTGTCTTTGTTACTTGGTGTATGTGTGTTTCTTTGTTACTGGGTGTCAGTGTTTTTCTTTGTTACTGGGTGTCAGTGTATGTCTGTGTTACTTGGTGTAAGTGTATGGCTTTGTTACTTGGTGTAAGTGTGTGTCTGTGTTACTGGGTATCAGTGTATGTCTTTGTTACTTGGTGTCAGTGTAAGACTTTGTTACGTGATGTAAGTGTGTGTCTGTGTTACTGGGTATCAGTGTCTGTCTGTGTTACTTGGTGTAAGTGTGTGTCTTTCTTACTTGGTGTAAGTGCATGTCTTTGTTACTTGGTGTCAGTGTATGTCTCTGTAACTTGGTGTAAGTGTATGTCTTTGTTCGTTGGTGTAAGTGGATATCTTTGTTACTTGGTGTCAGTGTATGTCTGTGTTATTTGGTGTAAGTGTATGTATTTGTTCCTTGGCGTCGGTGTATGTCTTTGTTACTTGGTGTAAGTGTTTGTCTGTGTTACTGGGTATCAGTGTATGTCTTTGTTAGTTGGTGTCTGTGTATGTCTGTGATACTTGGTGTAAGTGTGTGTCTGTGTTACCGGCTATCAGTGTATGTCTTTGTTACTTCGTGTTAGTGTTTGTCTGTGTTCCTGGGTATCAGTGTATGTCTTTGTTACTTGGTGTCAGTGTATGTCTTTGTTACTTGGTGTAAGTGTATGTCTTTGTTACTTGGTGTCAGTGTATGTATTTGTTACTGGGTGTAAGTGTGTGTCTTTGTTACTGGGTATCAGTGTATGTCTTTGTTAATTTGTGTCAGTAAATGTCTTTGTTACTTGGTGTCAGTTTGTGTCTTTGTTACTGGGTGTCAGTGTATGTCTTTGTTACTGGGTGTCAGTGTATGTCTTTGTGACTTGGTGTAAGTGTGTGTCAGTGTTACTGTGTATCAGTGTATGTCATTGTTACTTGGTGTAACTGTATGTCGTTGTTACTTGGTGTCAGTGTATGTCTTTGTTACTTGGTGTAAGTGTGTGTCTGTGATACTGGGTGTCAGTGTCTGACTTTGTTAATTGGTGTCAGTGTATGTTTTTGTTACTGGGTGTCAGTGTCTGTCTTTGTTACTAGGTGTCCGTGTGTGTCTGTGTCACTGGGTGTCAGTGTATGTCTTTGTTACTGGGTGTCAGTGTATGCCTTTGTTACTTGGTGTCAGTGTATGTCTTTGTTACTTGGTGTCAGTGTATGTCTGTGTTTCTTGGTGTAAGTGTATGTCTTTGTAACTTGGTGTAACTGTGTGACTGTGTTACTGGGTATCAGTGTATGCCTTTGTTACTTGGTGTCTGTGTGTGTATGTGTTACTTGGTGTAAGTGTGTGTCTGTGTAACTGGGTAACATTGTATGTCTTTGTTACTTGGTGTAAGTGTGTGTCTGTGCAACTGGGTATCATTGCATGTCTTTGTTACTTGGTGTCAGTGTATGTCTTTTTTACTTTGTGTAAGTGTATGTCTTTGTTATTTGGTGTCAGTGTATGTCTTTGTTACTTGGTGTAAGTGTGTGTCTGTGTTACTGGGTATCAGTGTATGTCTTTGTTAATTGGTGTCAGTGTATGTCTTTGTTACTTGGTGTAAGTGTGTGTCTGTGCTACTAGGTATCAGTGCATGTCTTTGTTACTGTGTGTCAGTGTATGTCTTTGTTACTGGGTGTCAGTGTATGTCTTTGTTACTGGGTTTCAGTGTCTGTCTTTGTTACTTGGTGTCAGTGTAGGTCTGTGTTACTTGGTGTAAGTGTGTGTCTTTGTTACTTGGTTTAAGTGCATGTCTTTCATACTTGGTGTCAGTGTATGTCTCTGTAACTTGGTGTAAGTGTGTGTCTTTGTTAGTTGGTGTAATTGTATATCTTTGTTACTTGGTGTCAGTGTATGTCTGTGTTATTTGGTGTAAGTGTATGTATTTGTCACTTGGTGTCGGTGTATGTCTTTGTTACTTGGTGTAAGTGTTTGTCTGTGTTACTGGGTATCAGTGTATGTCTTTGTTAGTTGGTGTCTGTGTATGTCTGTGATACTTGGTGTAAGTGTGTGTCTGTGTTACCGGGTATCAGTGTATGTCTTTGTTACTTCGTGTTAGTGTGTGTCAGTGTTCCTGGGTATCAGTGTATGTCTTTGTTACTTGGTGTCAGTGTCTGTCTTTGTTACTTGGTGTCAGTGCATGTCTTTGTTACTTGGAGTCAGGGTATGTGTTTGTTACTTGGTGTAAGTGTGTGTCTTTGTGACTGGGTATCAGTGTACGTCTTTGTTAATTTGTGTCAGTGGATGTCTTTGTTACTTGGTGTCAGTTTGTGTCTTTGTTACTGGGTGCCAGTGCATGTCTTTGTTACTGGGTGTCAGTGTATGTCTTTGTGACTTGGTGTAAGTGTGTGTCAGTGTTACTGGGTATCAGTGTATGTCTTTGTTAATTGGTGTAACTGTATGTCTTTGTTACTTGGTGTCTGTGTATGTATTTGTTAATTGGTGTCAGTGTATGTCTGTGTTACTTGGTGTAAGGGTATGTCTTTGTTACTTGGTGTCAGTATATTTCTTTGTTACTTGGTGTAAGTGTGTGTCTTTGTTACTTGGTGTAAGTGTATGTCTTTGTTACTTGGTGTCAGTGTATGTATTTGTTACTTGGTGTCAGTGTATGTCTGTGTTACTTGGTGGAAGTGTATGTCTTTGTTACTTGGTGTCAGTGTATTTCTTTGTTACTTGGTGTAAGTGTGTGTCTTTCTTACTTGGTGTAAGTGCATGTCTTTGTTACTTGGTGTCAGTGCATGTCTGTGTAACTTGGTGTCAGTGTATGTCTGTGTTACTTGGTGTAAGTGTATGTCTTTGTTACTTGGTGTCAGTGTATTTCTTTGTTACTTGGTGTAAGTGTGTGTCTTTCTTACTTGGTGTAAGTGCATGTCTTTGTCACTTGGTGTCAGTGTATGTCTCTGTAACTTGGTGTACGTGTGTGTCTTTGTTAGTTGGTGTAAGTGTATATCTTTGTTACTTGGTGTCAGTGTATGTCTGCGTTATTTGGTGTAAGTGTATGTATTTGTTACTTGGTGTCGGTGTATGTCTTTGTTACTTGCTGTAAGTGTTTGTCTGTGTTACTGGGTATCAGTGTATGTCTTTGTTAGTTGGTGTCTGTGTATGTCTGTGATACTTGGTGTAAGTGTGTGTCTGTGTTACCGGGTATCAGTGTATGTCTTTGTAACTTCGTGTGAGTGTGTGTCTGTGTTCCTGGGTATCAGTGTATGTCTTTGTTACTTGGTGTAAGTGTATGTCTTTGTTACTTGGTGTCAGTGTATGTATTTGTTAATTGGTGCAAGTGTGTGTCTTCGTTACTGGGTATCAGTGTACGTCTTTGTTAAGTTGTGTCAGTGGATGTCTTTGTTACTTGGTGTCAGTTTGTGTCTTTGTTACTTGGTGTAACTGTATGTCTTTGTTACTTGGTGTCAGTGTATGTCTTTGATACTTGCTGTCAGTGTATGTCTGTGTTACTTGGTGTAAGTTTGTGTCTTTGTTACTTGGTGTCTGTGTTTGTATTTGTTACTTGGTGTCAGTGTATTTCTGTGTTACTTGGTGTAAGTGTATGTCTTTGTTACTTGGTGTCAGTGTATTTCTTTGTTACTTGGTGCAAGTGTGTGTCTTTGTTACTTTGTGTAAGTGTATGTCTTTGTTACTTGGTGTCAGTGTATGTATTTGTTACTTGGTGTCAGTGTATGTCTGTGTTACTTGGTGTAAGAGTATGTCTTTGTGACTAGGTGTCAGTGTATTTCTTTGTTACTTGGTGTAAGAGTGTGTCTTTGTTAGTTGGTGTCAGTGTATGTCTTTGTTACTTGGTGCCAGTGTATGTCTGTTTTACTTGGTGTAAGTGTATGTCTTTCTTACTTGGTGGCAGTGTATGTCTTTGTTACTTGGTGTCTGTGTATGTCTGTGATATTTGGTGTCAGTGTATGTCTTTCTTACTGAGTGTCCGTGTGTGTCTGTGTTACTGGGTGTCAGTGCATGTCGTTGTTTCTGGGTGTCAGTGTATGCCTTTGTTACTTGGTGTCAGTGTATGTCTTTGTTACTTGGTGTCAGTGTATGTCTGTGTTCCTTGGTGTAAGTGTATGTGTTTGTTACATGATGTAAGTGTGTGTCTGTGTTGTGGGTATCATTGTATGTCTTTGTTACTTGGTGTCTGTGTTTGTCTGTGATACTTGGTGTAAGTGTGTGTCTGTGTGGCTGTGTATCAGTGTATGTCTTTGTTACTTGGTTTAAGTGTGTGTCTGTGTTACTTCGTGTAAGCGTATGTCTTTGTTACTTGGTGTAAGTGTGTGTCTTTGTTACTTGCTGTCAGTGTGTTTCTTTGTTACTGGGTGTCAGTGTTTTTCTTTGTTACTGGGTGTCAGTGTATGTCTGTGTTACTTGGTGTAAGTGTATGTCTTTGTTACTTGGTGTAAGTGTTTGTCTGTGTTACTGGGTATCAGTGTATGTCTTTGTTAGTTGGTTTCTGTGTATGTCTGTGATACTTGGCGTAAGTGTGTGTCTGTGTTACCGGCTGTCAGTGTATGTCTTTGTTACTTCGTGTTAGTGTTTGTCTGTGTTCCTGGGTCTCAGTGTATGTCTTTGTTACTTGGTGTTAGTGTATGTCTTTGTTACTTGGTGTAAGTGTATGTCTTTGTTACTTGGTGTCAGTGTATGTATTTGTTACTGGGTGTAAGTGTGTGTCTTTGTTACTGGGTATCAGTGTATGTCTTTGTTAATTTGTGTCAGTAAATGTCTTTGTTACTTGGTGTCAGTTTGTGTCTTTGTTACTGGGTGTCAGTGTATGTCTTTGTTACTGGGTGTCAGTGTATGTCTTTGTGACTTGGTGTAAGTGTGTGTCAGTGTTACTGTGTATCAGTGTATGTCATTGTTACTTGGTGTAACTGTATGTCGTTGTTACTTGGTGTCAGTGGATGTCTTTGATACTTGGTGTCAGTGTATGTCTGTGTTTCTTGGTGTAAGTTTGTGTCTTTGTTACTTGGTGTCTGCGTATGTATTTGTTACTTGGTGTCAGTGTATGTCTGTGTTACTTGGTGTAAGTGTATGTATTTGTTACTTGGTGTCAGTGTATTTCTTTGTTACTTGGTGTAAGTGTATGTATTTGTTACTTGGTGTCAGTGTATTTCTTTGTTACTTGGTGTAAGTGTATATCTTTGTTACTTGGTGTCATTGTATGTCTGCGTTATTTGGTGTAAGTGTATGTATTTGTTACTTGGTGTCGGTGTATGTCTTTGTTACTTGCTGAAAGTGTTTGTCTGTGTTACTGGGTATCAGTGTATGTCTTTGTTAGTTGGTGTCTGTGTATGTCTGTGATACTTGGTGTAAGTGTGTGTCTGTGTTACCGGGTATCAGTGTATGTCTTTGTAACTTCGTGTGAGTGTGTGTCTGTGTTCCTGGGTATCAGTGTATGTCTTTGTTACTTGGTGTCAGTGTCTGTCTTTGTTACTTGGTGTAAGTGTATGTCTTTGTTACTTGGTGTCAGTGTATGTATTTGTTAATTGGTGTAAGTGTGTGTCTTCGTTACTGGGTATCAGTGTACGTCTTTGTTAATTTGTGTCAGTGGATGTCTTTGTTACTTGGTGTCAGTTTGTGTCTTTGTTACTGGGTGTCAGTGTATGTCTTTGTTACTGGCAGTCAGTTTATGTCTTTGTGACTTGGTGTAAGTGTGTGTCAGTGTTACTGGGTATCAGTGTACGTCTTTGTTACTTGGTGTAACTGTATGTCTTTGTTACTTGGTGTCAGTGTATGTCTTTGATACTTGGTGTCAGTGTATGTCTGTGTTACTTGGTGTAAGTTTGTGTCTTTGTTACTTGGTGTCTGTGTATGTATTTGTTACTTGGTGTCAGTGTATGTCTGTGTTACTTGGTGTAAGTGTATGTCTTTCTTACTTGGTGTCAGTGTATGTCTGTGATATTTGGTGTCAGTGTATGTCTTTCTTACTGAGTGTCCGTGTGTGTCTCTGTTACTGGGTGTCAGTGCATGTCTTTGTTTCTGGGTGTCAGTGTATGCCTTTGTTACTAGGTGTCAGTGTATGTCTTTGTTACTTGGTGTCAGTGTATGTCTGTGTTCCTTGGTGTAAGTGTATGTCTTTGTTACTTGGTGTAAGTGTGTGTCTGTGTTACTGGGTATCAGTGTATGTCTTTGTTACTTGGTGTCAGTGTATGTCTTTGTTACATGATGTAAGTGTGTGTCTGTGTTGTGGGTATCATTGTATGTCTTTGTTACTTGGTGTCTGTGTTTGTCTGTGATACTTGGTGTACGTGTGTGTCTGTGTGGCTGTGTATCAGTGTATGTCTTTGTTACTTGGTTTAAGTGTGTGTCTGTGTTACTTCGTGTAAGTGTATGTCTTTGTTACTTGGTGTAAGTGTGTGTCTTTGTTACTTGGTGTCAGTGTGTTTCTTTGTTACTGGGTGTCAGTGTTTTTCTTTGTTACTGGGTGTCAGTGTATGTCTGTGTTACTTGGTGTAAGTGTATGTCTTTGTTACTTGGTGTAAGTGTGTGTCTGTGTTACTGGGTATCAGTGTATGTCTTTGTTACTTGGTGTCAGTGTAAGACTTTGTTACGTGATGTAAGTGTGTGTCTGTGTCACTGGGTATCAGTGTCTGTCTGTGTTACTTGGTGTAAGTGTGTGTCTTTCTTACTTGGTGTAGGTGCATGTCTTTGTTACTTGGTGTCAGTGTATGTCTCTGTAACTTGGTGTAAGTGTGTGTCTTTGTTCGTTGGTGTAAGTGGATGTCTTTGTTACTTGGTGTCAGTGCATGTCTGTGTTATTTGGTGTAAGTGTATGTATTTGTTCCTTGGCGTCTGTGTATGTCTTTGTTACTTGGTGTAAGTGTTTGTCTGTGTTACTGGGTATCAGTGTATGTCTTTGTTAGTTGGTGTCTGTGTATGTCTGTGATACTTGGTGTAAGTGTGTGTCTGTGTTACCGGCTGTCAGTGTATGTCTTTGTTACTTCGTGTTAGTGTTTGTCTGTGTTCCTGGGTATCAGTGTATGTCTTTGTTACTTGGTGTTAGTGTATGTCTTTGTTACTTGGTGCAAGTGTATGTCTTTGTTACTTGGTGTCAGTGTATGTATTTGTTACTGGGTGTAAGTGTGTGTCTTTGTTACTGGGTATCAGTGTATGTCTTTGTTAATTTGTGTCAGTAAATGTCTTTGTTACTTGGTGTCAGTTTGTGTCTTTGTTACTGGGTGTCAGTGTATGTCTTTGTTACTGGGTGTCAGTGTATGTCTTTGTGACTTGGTGTAAGTGTGTGTCAGTGTTACTGTGTATCAGTGTATGTCATTGTTACTTGGTGTAACTGTATGTCGTTGTTACTTGGTGTCAGTGTATGTCTTTGATACTTGGTGTCAGTGTATGTCTGTGTTACTTGGTGTAAGTGTATGTCTTTGTTACTTGGTGTCAGTGTATTTCTTTGTTACTTGGTGTAAGTGTGTGTCTTTGTTAGTTGGTGTCAGTGTATGTCTTTGTTACTTGGTGTCAGTGTATGTCTGTGTTACTTGGTGTAAGTGTATTTCTTTCTTACTTGGTGGCAGTGTATGTCTTTGTTACTTGGTGTCTGTGTATGTCTGTGATATTTGGTGTCAGTGTATGTCTTTGTTACTGGGTGTCAGTGTATGTTTTTGATACTGGGGGTCAGTGTATGTCTTTCTTACTGAGTGTCCGTGTGTGTCTGTGTTACTGGGTGTCAGTGCATGTCTTTGTTTCTGGGTGTCAGTGTATGCCTTTGTTACTTGGTGTCAGTGTATGTCTTTGTTACTTGGTGTCAGTGTATGTCTGTGTTCCTTGGTGTAAGTGTATGTCTTTGTTACTTGGTGTAAGTGTGTGTCTGTGTTACTGGGTATCAGTGTATGTCTTTGTTACTTGCTGTCAGTGTATGTCTTTGTTATATGATGTAAGTGTGTGTCTGTGTTGTGGGTTTCAGTGTATGTCTTTGTTACTTGGTGTCTGTGTATGTCTGTGATACTTGGTGTAAGTGTGTGTCTGTGTGGCTGTGTATCAGTGTATGTCTTTGTTACTTGGTTTAAGTGTGTGTCTGTGTTACTTGGTGTAAGTGTATGTCTTTGTTACTTGGTGTCAGTGTAAGACTTTTTTACGTGATGTAAGTGTGTGTCTGTGTTACTGGGTATCAGTGTCTGTCAGTGTTACTTGGTGTAAGTGTTTCTCTTTCTTACATGGTGTAAGTGCATGTCTTTGTTACTTGGTGTCAGTGTATGTCTCTGTAACTTGGTGTAAGTGTGTGTCTTTGTTCGTTGGTGTAAGTGGATATCTTTGTTACTTGGTGTCAGTGTATGTCTGTATTATTTGGTGTAAGTGTATGTATTTGTTCCTTGGCGTCTGTGTATGTCTTTGTTACTTGGTGTAAGTGTTTGTCTGTGTTACTGGGTATCAGTGTATGCCTTTGTTAGTTGGTGTCTGTGTATGTCTGTGATACCTGGTGTAAGTGTGTGTCTGTGTTACCGGCTATCAGTGTATGTCTTTGTTACTTCGTGTTAGTGTTTGTCTGTGTTCCTGGGTATCAGTGTATGTCTTTGTTACTTGGTGTCAGTGTATGTCTTTGTTACTTGGTGTAAGTGTATGTCTTTGTTACTTGGTGTCAGTGTATGTATTTGTTACTGGGTGTAAGTGTGTGTCTTTGTTACTGGGTATCAGTGTATGTCTTTGTTACTGGGTGTCGGTGTATGTCTTTGTGACTTGGTGTAAGTGTGTGTCAGTGTTACTGTGTATCAGTGTATGTCATTGTTACTTGGTGTCAGTGTATGTCTGTGTTACTTGGTGTCAGTGTATGTCTGTGTTACTTGGTGTAAGTGTATGTCATTGTTACTTGGTGTCAGTGTATTTCTTTGTTACTTGGTGTAAGTGTGTGTCTTTGTTACTTGGTGAAAGTGTATGTCTTTGTTACTTGGTGTCAGTGTATGTCTGTGTTACTTGGTGTAAGTGTGTGTCTTTGTTAGTTGGTGTAAGTGTATGTCTTTGTTACTTGGTGTCAGTGTATGTCTGTGTTACTTGGTGTAAGTGTATGTCTTTGTTACTTGGTGTCAGTGTATGTCTTTGTTACTTGGTGTAAGTGTGTGTCTGTGATACTGGGTGTCAGTGTATGTCTTTGTTAATTGGTGTCTGTGTATGTCTGTGATACTTGGTGTCAGTGTATGTCTTTGTTACTGGGTGTCAGTGTATGTTTTTGTTACTGGGTTTCAGTGTCTGTCTTTGTTACTAGGTGTCTGTGTGTGTGTCTGTGTCACTGGGTGTCAGTGTATGTCTTTGTTACTGGGTGTCAGTGTATGCCTTTGTTACTTGGTGTCAGTGTATGTCTGTGTTACGTGGTGTAAGTGTGTGTCTTTGTTAGTTGGTGTAAGTGTATGTCTTTGTTACTTGGTGTCAGTGTATGTCTGTGTTACTTGGTGTAAGTGTATGTCTTTGTTACTTGGTGTCAGTGTATGTCTTTGTTACTTGGTGTAAGTGTGTGTGTGTG
The DNA here is from genome assembly GCF_036365525.1 of Heterodontus francisci. Lineage (NCBI taxonomy): Eukaryota > Metazoa > Chordata > Chondrichthyes > Heterodontiformes > Heterodontidae > Heterodontus > Heterodontus francisci. The sequence continues at coordinate 4,946,574 of NW_027141175.1, forward strand.
ATACTGGGTGTCAGTGTATGTCTTTGTTAATTGGTGTCTGTGTATGTCTGTGATACTTGGTGTCAGTGTATGTCTTTGTTACTGGGTGTCAGTGTATGTTTTTGTTACTGGGTGTCAGTGTCTGTCTTTGTTACTAGGTGTCCGTGTGTGTCTGTGTCACTGGGTGTCAGTGTATGTCTTTGTTACTGGGTGTCAGTGTATGCCTTTGTTACTTGGTGTCAGTGTATGTCTTTGTTACTTGGTGTCAGTGTATGTCTGTGTTTCTTGGTGTAAGTGTATGTCTTTGTTACTTGGTGTAACTGTGTGACTGTGTTACTGGGTATCAGTGTATGTCTTTGTTACTTGCTGTCTGTGTATGTCTGTGATACTTGGTGTCAGTGTATGTCTTTGTTACAGGGTGTCAGTGTGTGTTTTTGTTACTGTGTGTCAGTGTATGTCTTTGTTACTTGGTGTCCGTGTGTGTCCGTGATACTGGGTGTCAGTGCATGTCTTTGTTACTTTGTGTCAGTGTATGCCTTTGTTACTTGGTGTCAGTATATGTCTTTGTTACTTGGTGTCAGTGTATGTCTTTGTTACTTGGTGTAAGTGTGTGTCTGTGTTACTGGGTATCAGTGAATGTCTTTGTTATTTGGTGTCAGTGTATGTCTTTGTTACTTGGTGTAAGTGTGTATCTGTGTTACAGGGTATCAGTGTATGTCATTGTTACTTGGTGTCAGTGTGTGCCTTTGTTACTTGGTGTCATTGCGTGTCTTTGTTACTGGGTGTCAGTGTATGTCTTTGTAACTGGGTGTCAGCGTATGTCTTTGTGACTTGGTGTAAGTGTGTGTCTGTGTTACTGGGTGCAGTGTCTGTCATTGTTACTTGGTGCAAGTGTGTGTCTGTGTTACTGGGGATCTGTGTATGTCTTTGTTACTTGGTGTCAGTGTATGTCTGTGTTACTTGGTGTAAGTGTATGTCTTTGTTACTTGGTGTCTGTGTATGTATTTGATACTTGTTGTAAGTGTGTGTCTTTGTTACTGGGTATCAGTGTCTGTCTTTGTTACTTGGTGTCAGTGTATGTCTGTGTTACTTGGTGTAAGTTTGTGTCTTTGTTACTTGGTGTCAGTGTATGACTGTGTTACTTGGTGTAAGTGCATGTCTTTGTTAATTTGTGTCAGTGGATGTCTTTGTTACTTGGTGTCAGTTTTTGTCTTTGTTACTGTGTATCAGTGGATGTCTTTGTTACTGGGTGTCAGTGTATGTCTTCGTGACTTGGTGTAAGTGTGCCTCGCTGTTACTGGGTATCAGTGTCTGTCTTTGTTACTTGGTGTAAGTGTGTGTCAGTGTTACTGGGTATCAGTGTATGTCTTTGTTACTTGGTGTAACTGTATGTCTTTGTTACTTGGTGTCAGTGTATGTCTTTGATACTTGGTGTCAGTGTATGTCTGTGTTACTTGGTGTAAGTTTGTGTCTTTGTTACTTGGTGTCAGTGTATGTCTTTGTTACTTGGTGTCAGTGTCTGTCTGTGTTACTTGGTGTAAGTGTGTGTCTTCGTTAGTTGGTGTAAGTGTATGTCTGTGTTACTGGGGATCAGTGAATGTCTTTGTTACTTGGTGTCAGTGTCTGCCTTTGTTACTTGGTGTCAGTGAATGTCTTTGTTACTTGGTGTCAGTGTATGTCTTTGTTACTTGGTGTAAGTGTGTGTCTGTGTTACTGGGTATCAGTGAATGTCTTTTTAATTAGGTGTCAGTGTTTGTCTTTGTTACTTGGTGTAAGTGTGTGTCTGTGTAACTGGGTATCAGTGCATGTCTTTGTAACTTGGTGTACGTGTGTGTCTCTGTTACTGGGTATCAGTGTCTGTCTTTGTTACTTGGTGTAACTGTATGTCTTTGTTACTTGGTGTCAGTGTATGTCTTTGTTACATGGTGTAAGTGTGTGTCTGTGTTACAGGGTATCAGTGTCTGTCATTGTTACTTGGTGTAAGTGTGTGTCTGTGTTATTGGGTATCAGTGCATGTCTTTGTTACTTGGTGGCAGTGTATGTCTGTGTTACTTGGTGTAAGTGTGTGTCTTTGTTACTTGGTGTCAGTGCATGTCTGTGTTACTGGGTGTACGTATATGTCTTTGTTACTTGGTGTCAGTTTATATCTTTGTTACTTGGTGTCAGTGCATGTCTTTGTTACATGGTGTAAGTGTGTGTCTGTGTTACAGGGTATCAGTGTATGTCTTTGTTACTTGGTGTCTGTGTATGTCTGTGATACTTGGTGTAAGTGTGTGTATATGTGGCTGGGTATCAGTGTATGTCTTTGTTACTTGGTATCAGTGTATGTCTTTGTTACTTGGTGTAAGAGTGTGTCTGTGTTACTGGGTATCGGTGAATGTCTTTGTTATTTGGTGTCAGTGTATGTCTTTGTTACTTGGTGTAAGTGTGTGTCTGTGTTACTGGGTATCAGTGTATGTCTTTGTTACTTGGTATCTGTGTATGTCTTTGTATATTTGGTGTCAGTGTGTGTCTTTGTTACTTGGTGTCATTGTGTGTCTTTGTTACTGGTTGTCAGCGTATGTCTTTGTTTCTTGGTGTCAGTGTATGTCTTTGTGACTTGGTGTAAGTGTGTGTCTGTGTTACTGGGTATCAGTGTATGTCTTTGTTACTTGGTATCTGTGTATGTCTTTGTATATTTGGTGTCAGTGTGTGTCTTTGTTACTTGGTGTCAGTGTGTTTCTTTGTTACTGGGTGTCAGTGTGTGTCTTTGTTACTTGGTGTCAGTGTATGTCTTTGTTACATGGTGTAAGTGTGTGTCTATGTGGCTGGGTATCAGTGTATGTCTTTGTTACTTGGTGTAAGTGTGTGTCTGTGTTACTGGGTATCAGTGTACGTCTTTGTTACTTGGTGTCTATGTATGTCTTTGTATATTTGGTGTCAGTGTGTGTCTTTGTTACTTGGTGTCAGTGTGTTTCTTTGTTACTAGGTTTCAGTGTTTGTCTTTGTTACTGGGTACCAGTGTCTGTCTTTGTTACTTGCTGTAAGTGTGTGTCTGTGTTACTGGGTATCATTGTATGGCTTTGTTACTTGGTGTCGTTATATGTCTGTGTATTTGGTGTAAGTGTGTGTCTTTGTTACTTGGTGTCAGTGTATGTCTGAGTTACTTGGTGTAAGTATATGTCTTTGTTACTTGGTGTCAGTGCCTGTCTTTGTTACTTGATGTAAGTGTACGTCTTTGTTACTTGGTGTCAGTGCATGTCTTTGTTACTTTGTGTAAGTGTATGCCTTTGTTACTTGGTGTCAGTGTATGTCTCTGTTACTTGGTGTAAATGTGTGTCTGTGTTACTGGGTATCAGTGTATGTCTTTGTTACTTGCTGTCATTGTCTGTCTTTGTTACTTGGTGTAAGTGTGTGTCTGTGTTACTGGGTATTAGTGTATGTCTTTGTTTCTTGGTGTCAGTGTATGTCTGTGTTACTTGGTGTAAGTGTGTGTCTGTGTTACTGGGTATCAGTGTATGTCTTTGATACTTGGTGTCAGTGTATGTCTTTGTTACTTGGTGTAAGTGTATGTCTTTGTTACTTGGTGTAAGTGTGCGTCTGTGCTACTGGGTATCAGTGTATGACTTTGTTACTTGGTGTCTGTGTGTGTCTGTGTTACTTGGTGTAAGTGTGTGTCTGTGTAACTGGCTATCAGTGTATGTCTTTGTTACTTGGTGTCAGTGTATGTCTTTGTTACTTGGTGTAAGTGTGTGTTTGTGTTACTGGGTATCAGTGGTTGTCTTTGTTAATTGGTGTCTGTGTATGTTTTTGTTACTTGGTGGAAGTGTGTGTCTGTGTTACTGGGTATCAGTGTATGTCTTTGTTAATTGGTGTCTGTGTATGTCTTTGTTACTTGGTGTAAGTGTGTGTCTGTGTTACTTGGTGTAAGTGTGTGTCTGTGTAACTGGGTATCAGTGCATGTCTTTGTTACTTGGTGTAAGCGTGTGTCTGTGTTACTGGGTATCAGTGTATGTCTTTGTTACTTTGTGTCAGTGTATGTCTTTGTTACTTGGTGTCAGTGTATGTTTGTGTTACTGGGTATCAGTGGTTGTCTTTGTTAATTGGTGTCTGTGTATGTTTTTGTTACTTGGTGGAAGTGTGTGTCTGTGTTACTGGGTATCAGTGTATGTCTTTGTTAATTGGTGTCTGTGTATGTCTTTGTTACTTGGTGTAAGTGTGTGTCTGTGTTACTTGGTGTAAGTGTGTGTCTGTGTAACTGGGTATCAGTGTATATCTTTGTTACTTGGTGTAAGCGTGTGTCTGTGTTACTGGGTATCAGTGTATGTCTTTGTTACTTTGTGTCAGTGTATGTCTTTGTTACTTGGTGTCAGTGTGTGTCTGTGTTACTGGGTATCGGTGTATGTCTTTGTTAATTGGTGTCTGTGTATGTCTTTGTTACCTGGTGTAAGTGTGTGTCTGTGTTACTGGGTATCAGTGTATGTCTTTGTTACTTGGTGTCAGTGTGTGTCTTTGTTACTGGGTGTCAGTGCATGTCTTTGTTACTGGGTGTCAGTGTATGTCTTTGTTACTTGGTGTAAGTGTATGTCTTTGTTACTTGGTGTCAGTGTGTGTCTTTGTTACTGGGTGTCAGTGCATGTCTTTGTTACTGGGTATCAGTGTCTGTCTTTATTCCTTGGTGTAAGAGTGTGTCTGTGTTGCTGGGTATCACTGTATGTCTTTGTTACTTGGTGGCAGTGCAGGTCTGTCTTACTTTGTGTAAGTGTGTGTCTTTCTTACTTGCCGTAAGTGCATGCATTTGTTACTTGTTGTCAGTGTATGTCAGTGTAACTTTGTGTAAGTGTGTGTCTTTGTTAGTTGGTGTAAGTGTATATCTTTGTTACTTGGTGTCTGTGTATGTCTTTGATACTTGGTGTCAGTGTATGTCTGTGTTACTTGGTGTAAGTTTGCGTCTTTATTACTTGGTGTAAGTGTGTGTCTTTGTTACTTGGTGTAAGTGTATGTCTTTGTTACTTGGTGTCAGTGTATGTCTGTGTTTCTTGGTGTAAGTGTATGTCTTTGTTACTTGGTGTCAGTGTATGTCTTTGTTACTTGGTGTAAGTGTGTGTCTGTGTTACTGGGTATCAGTGTATGTCTTTGTTACTTGGTGTCTGTGTATGTCTTTGTTACTTGGTGACAGTGTGTGTCTTTGTTACTTGCTGTCAGTGTATGTCTTTGTGACTTGGTGTAAGTGTGTGTCTGTGTTGCTGGGTATCAGTTTCTGTCTTTGTTACTTGTTGTAAGTGTGTGTCATTGTTACTTGGTGTCAGTGTATGTCTGTGTTACCGGGTATCAGTGTATGACTTTGTTACTTGGTGTCAGTGTATGTCTTTGTTACTTGGTGTAAGTGTATGTCTTTGTTACTTGGTGTCAGTGTATGTATTTGTTACTTGGTGTAAGTGTGTGTCTTTGTTCCTGGGTATCAGTGTATGTCTTTGTTAATTTGTGTCTGTGGATGTCTTTGTTACTTGGTGTCAGTGTGTGTCCTTGTTACTGGGTGTCAGTGTATGTCTTTGTTACTGGGTGTCAGTGTATGTCTTTGTGACTTGGTGTAAGTGTGTGTCTCTGTTACTGGGTATCAGTGTCTGTCTTTGTTACTTGGTGTCAGTGTATGTCTTTGATACTTGGTGTCAGTATATGTCTGTGTTACTTGGTGTCAGTATATGTCTGTGTTACTTGGTGTAAGTTTCCGTCTTTGTTACTTGGTGTCAGTGCATGTATTTGTTACTTGGTGTCAGTGTATGTCTGTGTTAAATGGTGTAAGTGTATGTCTTTGTTACTTGGTGTCAGTGTATGTCTTTGTTACTTGGTGTAAGTGTGTGTCTTTGTTACTTGGTGTAAGTGTGTGTCATTGTTACTTGGTGTCAGTGTATGTCTGTGTTACTGGGTATCAGTGTATGTCTTTGTTAGTTGGTTTCTGTGTATGTCTGTGATACTTGGTGTAAGTGTGTGTCTGTGTTACCGGGTATCAGTGTATGACTTTGTTACTTGGTGTCAGTGTATGTCTTTGTTACTTGGTGTAAGTGTATGTCTTTGTTACTTGGTGTCAGTGTATGTATTTGTTACTTGGTATCTGTGTATGTCTTTATATATTTGCTGTCAGTGTGTGTCTTTGTTACTTGGTATCATTGTGTGTCTTTGTTACTGGGTGTCAGTGTATGTCTTTGTTACTTGGTGTCAGTGTATGTCTTTGTGACTTTTTGTAAGTGTGTGTCTGTGTTACTGGGTATCAGTGTATGTCTTTGTTACTTGGTATCTGTGTATGCATTTGTATATTTGGTGTCAGTGTGTGTCTTTGTTACTTGGTGTCAGTGTGTTTCTTTGTTACTGGGTGTCAGTGTGTGTCTTTGTTACTTGGTGTCAGCGTATGTATTTGTTACTTGGTGTCAGTGTGTGTCTGTGTTACTGGGTATCAGTGTATGTCTTTGTTAATTTGTGTCAGTGTATGTCTTTGTTACTTGGTGTAAGTGTGTGTCTGTGTTACTGGGTCTCAGTGTATGTCTCTGTTAATTGGTATCAGTGTATGTCTTTGTTACTTGGTGTAAGTGTGTGTCTGTGTTACTGGGTATCAGTCGTTGTCTTTGTTAATTGGTGTCTGTGTATGTTTTTGTTACTTGGTGGAAGTGTGTGTCTGTGTTACTGGGTATCAGTGTATGTCTTTGTTAATTGGTGACTGTGTATGTCTTTGTTACTTGGTGTAAGTGTGTGTCTGTGTTACTTGGTGTAAGTGTGTGTCTGTGTAACTGGGTATCAGTGTATGTCTTTGTTACTTGGTGTAAGCGTGTGTCTGTGTTACTGGGTATCAGTGTATGTCTTTGTTACTTTGTGTCAGTGTATGTCTTTGTTACTTGGTGTAAATGTGTGTCTGTGTTACTGGGTTACGGTGTATGTCTTTGTTAATTGGTGTCTGTGTATGTCTTTGTTACTTGGTGTAAGTGTGTGTCTGTGTTACTGGGTATCAGTGTATGTCTTTGTTACTTGGTGTCAGTGTGTGTCTTTGTTACTGGGTGTCAGTGCATGTCTTTGTTACTGGGTGTCAGTGTATGTCTTTGTTACTTGGTGTAAGTGCATCGCTTTGTTACTTGGTGTCAGTGTGTGTCTTTGTTACTGGGTGTCAGTGCATGTCTTTGTTACTGGGTATCAGTGTCTGTCTTTATTCCTTGGTGTAAGAGTGTGTCTTTGTTGCTGGGTATCACTGTATGTCTTTGTTACTTGGTGGCAGTGCAGGTCTGTCTTACTTTGTGTAAGTGTGTGTCTTTCTTACTTGCCGTAAGTGCATGCCTTTGTTACTTGTTGTCAGTGTATGTCAGTGTAACTTTGTGTAAGTGTGTGTCTTTGTTAGTTGGTGTAAGTGTATATCTTTGTTACTTGGTGTCTGTCTATGTCTTTGATACTTGGTGTCAGTGTATGTCTGTGTTACTTGGTGTAAGTTTGCGTCTTTGTTACTTGGTGTCAGTGCATGTATTTGTTACTTGGTGTCAGTGCATGTCTGTGTTACTTGGTGTAAGTGTATGTCTTTGTTACTTGGTGTCAGTGTATGTCTTTGTTACTTGGTGTAAGTGTGTGTCTGTGTTACTGGGTATCAGTGTATGTCTTTGTTACTTGGTGCCTGTGTATGTCTGTGATACTTGGTGTAAGTGTGTGTCTTTGTTACTGGGTATCAGTGTATGTCTTTGTTTCTTGCTGTAAGTGTGTGTCTGTGTTACTGGGTATCAGTGTATGTCTTCGTTACTTGGTGTCTGTGTATGTCTTTGTTACTTGGTGACAGTGTGTGTCTTTGTTACTTGCTGTCAGTTTGTGTCTTTGTTACTGTGTGTCAGTGTTTGTCTTTGTTACTTGGTGTCAGTGTATGTCTTTGAGACTTTGTGTAAATGTGTGTCTGTGTTGCTGGGTATCAGTTTCTGTCTTTGTTACTTATTGTAAGTGTGCGTCTGTGTTACTGGGTGTCAGTGTATGTCTTTGTTACTTGGTGTCAGTGTTTGTCTGTGTACTTGTTGTAAGTGTGTGTCATTGTTACTTGGTGTCAGTGTATGTCTGTGTTACCGGGTATCAGTGAATGACTTTGTTACTTGGTGTCAGTGTATGTCTTTGTTACTTGGTGCAAGTGTATGTCTTTGTTACTTGGTGTCAGTGTATGTATTTGTTACTTGGTGTAAGTGTGTGTCTTTGTTCCTGGGTATCAGTGTATGTCTTTGTTAATTTGTGTCTGTGGATGTCTTTGTTACTTGGTGTCAGTGCGTGTCCTTGTTACTGGGTGTCAGTGTATGTCTTTGTTACTGGGTGTCAGTGTATGTCTTTGTGACTTGGTGTAACTGTGTGTCTCTGTTACTGGGTATCAGTGTCTGTCTTTGTTACTTGGTGTCAGTGTATGTCTTTGATACTTGGTGTCAGTATATGTCTGTGTTACTTGGTGTAAGTTTCCGTCTTTGTTACTTGGTGTCAGTGCATGTATTTGTTACTTGGTGTCAGTGTATGTCTGTGTTAAATGGTGTAAGTGTATGTCTTTGTTACTTGGTGTCAGTGTGTGTCTGTGTTACTGGGTATCAGTGTCTGTCTTTGTTACTTGGTGTCAGAGTGTGTCTCTTTTACTGGGTATCAGTGTCTGTGTTTGTTACTTGGTGTCAGTGTATGTCTGTGTACTTGGTGTAAGTGTGTGTCTTTGTTACTTGTTGTAAGTGTATGTATTTGTTACTTTGTGTCAGTGTATGTCTGTGTTACTTGGTGTCAGTGTATGTCTGTGTTACATGGTGTAATTGTATGTCTTTGTTACTTGGTGTCAGTGTATGGCTTTGTTACTTGGTGTAAGTGTATGTCTTTGTTACTTGGTGTCAGTGTATGTCTTTGTTACTTGGTGTAAGTGTATGTCTTTGTTACTTGGTGTCAGTGTATGTCTTTGTTACTTGGTGTCAGTGTATGTCTTTGTCACTTGGTGGAAGTGTGTGTCTTTGCTACTTGGTGTCAGAGTATGTCTTTGATACTTCGTGTAAATGTATGTCTGTGTTACTGGGTATCAGTGTCTGTCTTTGTTACTTGGTGTAAGTGTGTGTCTGTGTTACTGGGTATCAGTGTCTGTCTTTGTTACTTGGTGGCAGTGTATGTCTTTGTTACTTGGTGTCAGTGTATGTCTGTGTTACTTGGTGTAAGTGTATGTCTTTGTTACTTGGTGTAAGTGTGTGTCTGTGTTACTGGGTATCAGTGTCTGTCTTTGTTACTTGGTGTCTGTGTATGTCTTTGTTACTTGGTATAAGTGTGTGTCTTTGTTACTTGGTTTCAGTGTGTGTCTTTGTTACTGGGTGTCAGTGTTTGTCTTTGTTACTGGGTGTCAGTATATGTCTTTGTTACTTGGTGTTAGTGTGTGTCTGTGTTACTGGGTATCGGTGTCTGTCTTTGATACTTGTTGGCAGTGTATGTCTTTGTTACTTGGTGTCAGTGCATGTCTGTGTTACTTGGTGTAAGTGTATGTCTTTGTTACTTGGTGTAAGTGTGTGTTTGTGTTACTGGGTATCAGTGTCTGTCTTTGTTACTTGGTGTCTGTGTATGTCTTTGTTACTTGGTGTAAGTGTGTGTCATTGTTACTTGGTGTCAGTGTGTGTCATTGTTACTTGGTGTCAGTGTGTGTCTTTGTTACTGGGTGTCAGTGTCTGTCTTTGTAACTGGGTGTCAGTATATGTCTTTGTTACTTGGTGTTAGTGTCTGTCTGTGTTACTGGGTATCAGTGTCTGTCTTTGTTACTTGGTGTAAGTGTGTGTCTGTGTTACTGGGTATCAGTGTATGTCTTTTTTAATTGGTGTCAGTGTATGTCTGTATACTTTGTGTAAGTGTGTGTCTGTGTTACTGGGTATCAGTGTACGTCTTTGTTACTTGGTGTCTATGTATGTCTTTGTATATTTGGTGTCAGTGTGTGTCTTTGTTACTTGGTGTCAGTGTGTTTCTTTGTTACTAGGTTTCAGTGTTTGTCTTTGTTACTGGGTACCAGTGTCTGTCTTTGTTACTTGGTGTAAGTGTGTGTCTGTGTTACTGGGTATCATTGTATGGCTTTGTTACTTGGTGTCGTTATATGTCTGTGTATTTGGTGTAAGTGTGTGTCTTTGTTACTTGGTGTCAGTGTATGTCTGAGTTACTTGGTGTAAGTATATGTCTTTGTTACTTGGTGTCAGTGCCTGTCTTTGTTACTTGATGTAAGTGTACGTCTTTGTTACTTGGTGTCAGTGCATGTCTTTGTTACTTTGTGTAAGTGTATGCCTTTGTTACTTGGTGTCAGTGTATGTCTCTGTTACTTGGTGTAAATGTGTGTCTGTGTTACTGGGTATCAGTGTATGTCTTTGTTACTTGCTGTCATTGTCTGTCTTTGTTACTTGGTGTAAGTGTGTGTCTGTGTTACTGGGTATTAGTGTATGTCTTTGTTTCTTGGTGTCAGTGTATGTCTGTGTTACTTGGTGTAAGTGTGTGTCTGTGTTACTGGGTATCAGTGTATGTCTTTGATACTTGGTGTCAGTGTATGTCTTTGTTACTTGGTGTAAGTGTATGTCTTTGTTACTTGGTGTAAGTGTGCGTCTGTGCTACTGGGTATCAGTGTATGACTTTGTTACTTGGTGTCTGTGTGTGTCTGTGTTACTTGGTGTAAGTGTGTGTCTGTGTAACTGGCTATCAGTGTATGTCTTTGTTACTTGGTGTCAGTGTATGTCTTTGTTACTTGGTGTAAGTGTGTGTCTGTGTTACTGGGTATCAGTGTATGTCTTTGTTAATTGGTATCAGTGTATGTCTTTGTTACTTGGTGTAAGTGTGTGTTTGTGTTACTGGGTATCAGTGGTTGTCTTTGTTAATTGGTGTCTGTGTATGTTTTTGTTACTTGGTGGAAGTGTGTGTCTGTGTTACTGGGTATCAGTGTATGTCTTTGTTAATTGGTGTCTGTGTATGTCTTTGTTACTTGGTGTAAGTGTGTGTCTGTGTTACTTGGTGTAAGTGTGTGTCTGTGTAACTGGGTATCAGTGCATGTCTTTGTTACTTGGTGTAAGCGTGTGTCTGTGTTACTGGGTATCAGTGTATGTCTTTGTTACTTTGTGTCAGTGTATGTCTTTGTTACTTGGTGTCAGTGTATGTTTGTGTTACTGGGTATCAGTGGTTGTCTTTGTTAATTGGTGTCTGTGTATGTTTTTGTTACTTGGTGGAAGTGTGTGTCTGTGTTACTGGGTATCAGTGTATGTCTTTGTTATTTGGTGTCTGTGTATGTCTTTGTTACTTGGTGTAAGTGTGTGTCTGTGTTACTTGGTGTAAGTGTGTGTCTGTGTAACTGGGTATCAGTGTATGTCTTTGTTACTTGGTGTAAGCGTGTGTCTGTGTTACTGGGTATCAGTGTATGTCTTTGTTACTTTGTGTCAGTGTATGTCTTTGTTACTTGGTGTCAGTGTGTGTCTGTGTTACTGGGTATCGGTGTATGTCTTTGTTAATTGGTGTCTGTGTATGTCTTTGTTACCTGGTGTAAGTGTGTGTCTGTGTTACTGGGTATCAGTGTATGTCTTTGTTACTTGGTGTCAGTGTGTGTCTTTGTTACTGGGTGTCAGTGCATGTCTTTGTTACTGGGTGTCAGTGTATGTCTTTGTTACTTGGTGTAAGTGTATGTCTTTGTTACTTGGTGTCAGTGTGTGTCTTTGTTACTGGGTGTCAGTGCATGTCTTTGTTACTGGGTATCAGTGTCTGTCTTTATTCCTTGGTGTAAGAGTGTGTCTGTGTTGCTGGGTATCACTGTATGTCTTTGTTACTTGGTGGCAGTGCAGGTCTGTCTTACTTTGTGTAAGTGTGTGTCTTTCTTACTTGCCGTAAGTGCATGCCTTTGTTACTTGTTGTCAGTGTATGTCAGTGTAACTTTGTGTAAGTGTGTGTCTTTGTTAGTTGGTGTAAGTGTATATCTTTGTTACTTGGTGTCTGTGTATGTCTTTGATACTTGGTGTCAGTGTATGTCTGTGTTACTTGGTGTAAGTTTGCGTCTTTGTTACTTGGTGTAAGTGTGTGTCTTTGTTACTTGGTGTAAGTATATGTCTTTGTTACTTGGTGTCAGTGTATGTCTGTGTTTCTTGGTGTAAGTGTATGTCTTTGTTACTTGGTGTCAGTGTATGTCTTTGTTACTTGGTGTAAGTGTGTGTCTGTGTTACTGGGTATCAGTGTATGTCTTTGTTACTTGGTGTCTGTGTATGTCTTTGTTACTTGGTGACAGTGTGTGTCTTTGTTACTTGCTGTCAGTGTATGTCTTTGTGACTTGGTGTAAGTGTGTGTCTGTGTTGCTGGGTATCAGTTTCTGTCTTTGTTACTTGTTGTAAGTGTGTGTCATTGTTACTTGGTGTCAGTGTATGTCTGTGTTACCGGGTATCAGTGTATGACTTTGTTACTTGGTGTCAGTGTATGTCTTTGTTACTTGGTGTAAGTGTATGTCTTTGTTACTTGGTGTCAGTGTATGTATTTGTTACTTGGTGTAAGTGTGTGTCTTTGTTCCTGGGTATCAGTGTATGTCTTTGTTAATTTGTGTCTGTGGATGTCTTTGTTACTTGGTGTCAGTGTGTGTCCTTGTTACTGGGTGTCAGTGTATGTCTTTGTTACTGGGTGTCAGTGTATGTCTTTGTGACTTGGTGTAAGTGTGTGTCTCTGTTACTGGGTATCAGTGTCTGTCTTTGTTACTTGGTGTCAGTGTATGTCTTTGATACTTGGTGTCAGTATATGTCTGTGTTACTTGGTGTCAGTATATGTCTGTGTTACTTGGTGTAAGTTTCCGTCTTTGTTACTTGGTGTCAGTGCATGTATTTGTTACTTGGTGTCAGTGTATGTCTGTGTTAAATGGTGTAAGTGTATGTCTTTGTTACTTGGTGTCAGTGTATGTCTTTGTTACTTGGTGTAAGTGTGTGTCTTTGTTACTTGGTGTAAGTGTGTGTCATTGTTACTTGGTGTCAGTGTATGTCTGTGTTACTGGGTATCAGTGTATGTCTTTGTTAGTTGGTTTCTGTGTATGTCTGTGATACTTGGTGTAAGTGTGTGTCTGTGTTACCGGGTATCAGTGTATGACTTTGTTACTTGGTGTCAGTGTATGTCTTTGTTACTTGGTGTAAGTGTATGTCTTTGTTACTTGGTGTCAGTGTATGTATTTGTTACTTGGTATCTGTGTATGTCTTTATATATTTGCTGTCAGTGTGTGTCTTTGTTACTTGGTATCATTGTGTGTCTTTGTTACTGGGTGTCAGTGTATGTCTTTGTTACTTGGTGTCAGTGTATGTCTTTGTGACTTTTTGTAAGTGTGTGTCTGTGTTACTGGGTATCAGTGTATGTCTTTGTTACTTGGTATCTGTGTATGCATTTGTATATTTGGTGTCAGTGTGTGTCTTTGTTACTTGGTGTCAGTGTGTCTCTTTGTTACTGGGTGTCAGTGTGTGTCTTTGTTACTTGGTGTCAGCGTATGTATTTGTTATTTGGTGTCAGTGTGTGTCTGTGTTACTGGGTATCAGTGTATGTCTTTGTTAATTTGTGTCAGTGTATGTCTTTGTTACTTGGTGTAAGTGTGTGTCTGTGTTACTGGGTCTCAGTGTATGTCTCTGTTAATTGGTATCAGTGTCTGTCTTTGTTACTTGGTGTAAGTGTGTGTCTGTGTTACTGGGTATCAGTCGTTGTCTTTGTTAATTGGTGTCTGTGTATGTTTTTGTTACTTGGTGGAAGTGTGTGTCTGTGTTACTGGGTATCAGTGTATGTCTTTGTTAATTGGTGACTGTGTATGTCTTTGTTACTTGGTGTAAGTGTGTGTCTGTGTTACTGGGTCTCAGTGTATGTCTCTGTTAATTGGTATCAGTGTATGTCTTTGTTACTTGGTGTAAGTGTGTGTCTGTGTTACTGGGTATCAGTCGTTGTCTTTGTTAATTGGTGTCTGTGTATGTTTTTGTTACTTGGTGGAAGTGTGTGTCTGTGTTACTGGGTATCAGTGCATGTCTTTGTTACTGGGTGTCAGTGTATGTCTTTGTTACTTGGTGTAAGTGCATCGCTTTGTTACTTGGTGTCAGTGTGTGTCTTTGTTACTGGGTGTCAGTGCATGTCTTTGTTACTGGGTATCAGTGTCTGTCTTTATTCCTTGGTGTAAGAGTGTGTCTTTGTTGCTGGGTATCACTGTATGTCTTTGTTACTTGGTGGCAGTGCAGGTCTGTCTTACTTTGTGTAAGTGTGTGTCTTTCTTACTTGCCGTAAGTGCATGCCTTTGTTACTTGTTGTCAGTGTATGTCAGTGTAACTTTGTGTAAGTGTGTGTCTTTGTTAGTTGGTGTAAGTGTATATCTTTGTTACTTGGTGTCTGTCTATGTCTTTGATACTTGGTGTCAGTGTATGTCTGTGTTACTTGGTGTAAGTTTGCGTCTTTGTTACTTGGTGTCAGTGCATGTATTTGTTACTTGGTGTCAGTGTATGTCTGTGTTACTTGGTGTAAGTGTATGTCTTTGTTACTTGGTGTCAGTGTATGTCTTTGTTACTTGGTGTAAGTGTGTGTCTGTGTTACTGGGTATCAGTGTATGTCTTTGTTACTTGGTGCCTGTGTATGTCTGTGATACTTGGTGTAAGTGTGTGTCTTTGTTACTGGGTATCAGTGTATGTCTTTGTTTCTTGCTGTAAGTGTGTGTCTGTGTTACTGGGTATCAGTGTATGTCTTCTTTACTTGGTGTCTGTGTATGTCTTTGTTACTTGGTGACAGTGTGTGTCTTTGTTACTTGCTGTCAGTTTGTGTCTTTGTTACTGTGTGTCAGTGTTTGTCTTTGTTACTTGGTGTCAGTGTATGTCTTTGAGACTTTATGTAAATGTGTGTCTGTGTTGCTGGGTATCAGTTTCTGTCTTTGTTACTTATTGTAAGTGTGCGTCTGTGTTACTGGGTGTCAGTGTATGTCTTTGTTACTTGGTGTCAGTGTTTGTCTGTGTACTTGTTGTAAGTGTGTGTCATTGTTACTTGGTGTCAGTGTATGTCTGTGTTACCGGGTATCAGTGAATGACTTTGTTACTTGGTGTCAGTGTATGTCTTTGTTACTTGGTGCAAGTGTATGTCTTTGTTACTTGGTGTCAGTGTATGTATTTGTTACTTGGTGTAAGTGTGTGTCTTTGTTCCTGGGTATCAGTGTATGTCTTTGTTAATTTGTGTCTGTGGATGTCTTTGTTACTTGGTGTCAGTGCGTGTCCTTGTTACTGGGTGTCAGTGTATGTCTTTGTTACTGGGTGTCAGTGTATGTCTTTGTGACTTGGTGTAACTGTGTGTCTCTGTTACTGGGTATCAGTGTCTGTCTTTGTTACTTGGTGTCAGTGTATGTCTTTGATACTTGGTGTCAGTATATGTCTGTGTTACTTGGTGTAAGTTTCCGTCTTTGTTACTTGGTGTCAGTGCATGTATTTGTTACTTGGTGTCAGTGTATGTCTGTGTTAAATGGTGTAAGTGTATGTCTTTGTTACTTGGTGTCAGTGTGTGTCTGTGTTACTGGGTATCAGTGTCTGTCTTTGTTACTTGGTGTCAGATTGTGTCTCTTTTACTGGGTATCAGTGTCTGTGTTTGTTACTTGGTGTCAGTGTATGTCTGTGTACTTGGTGTAAGTGTGTGTCTTTGTTACTTGTTGTAAGTGTATGTATTTGTTACTTGGTGTCAGTGTATGTCTGTGTTACTTGGTGTCAGTGTATGTCTGTGTTACATGGTGTAATTGTATGTCTTTGTTACTTGGTGTCAGTGTATGGCTTTGTTACTTGGTGTAAGTGTATGTCTTTGTTACTTGGTGTCAGTGTATGTCTTTGTTACTTGGTGTAAGTGTATGTCTTTGTTACTTGGTGTCAGTGTATGTCTTTGTTACTTGGTGTCAGTGTATGTCTTTGTCACTTGGTGGAAGTGTGTGTCTTTGCTACTTGGTGTCAGAGTATGTCTTTGATACTTCGTGTAAATGTATGTCTGTGTTACTGGGTATCAGTGTCTGTCTTTGTTACTTGGTGTAAGTGTGTGTCTGTGTTACTGGGTATCAGTGTCTGTCTTTGTTACTTGGTGGCAGTGTATGTCTTTGTTACTTGGTGTCAGTGTATGTCTGTGTTACTTGGTGTAAGTGTATGTCTTTGTTACTTGGTGTAAGTGTGTGTCTGTGTTACTGGGTATCAGTGTCTGTCTTTGTTACTTGGTGTCTGTGTATGTCTTTGTTACTTGGTATAAGTGTGTGTCTTTGTTACTTGGTTTCAGTGTGTGTCTTTGTTACTGGGTGTCAGTGTTTGTCTTTGTTACTGGGTGTCAGTATATGTCTTTGTTACTTGGTGTTAGTGTGTGTCTGTGTTACTGGGTATCGGTGTCTGTCTTTGATACTTGTTGGCAGTGTATGTCTTTGTTACTTGGTGTCAGTGCATGTCTGTGTTACTTGGTGTAAGTGTATGTCTTTGTTACTTGCTGTAAGTGTGTGTTTGTGTTACTGGGTATCAGTGTCTGTCTTTGTTACTTGGTGTCTGTGTATGTCTTTGTTACTTGGTGTAAGTGTGTGTCATTGTTACTTGGTGTCAGTGTGTGTCATTGTTACTTGGTGTCAGTGTGTGTCTTTGTTACTGGGTGTCAGTGTATGTCTTTGTAACTGGGTGTCAGTATATGTCTTTGTTACTTGGTGTTAGTGTCGGTCTGTGTTACTGGGTATCAGTGTCTGTCTTTGTTACTTGGTGTAAGTGTGTGTCTGTGTTACTGGGTATCAGTGTATGTCTTTTTTACTTGGTGTCAGCGTATGTCTGTATACTTGGTGTATGTGTGTGTCTTTGTTAAGTGGTGTCAGTGAATGTCTGTGTTTCTTGGTGTAAGTGTATGTCTTTGTTACTTGGTTTCAGTGTATGTCTTTGTTACTTGGTGTCAGTGTATTTCTCTGTTACTTGGTGTAAGTGTGTGTCTGTGTTACTGGGTATCAGTGTATGTCTTTGTTGCTTGGTGTCATTGTCTGTCTTTGTTACTTGGTGTAAGTTTGTGTCTGTGTTACTTGGTGTAAGTGTGTGTCTATGTTATTGGGTATCTTTGTATGTCTTTGTTACTTGGTGTCTGTGTATGTCTTTGTTACTTGGTGTAAGTGTGTGTCTGTGTTACTGGGTATCAGTGTATGTCTTTGTTACTTGGTGTCAGTGTATGACTTTGTTACTTGGTGTAAGTGTGTGTCCTTGTTAATTGGTGTAAGTGTGTGTCTGTGTTACTGGGTATCAGTGAATGTCTTTGTTACTTGGTGTCAGTGTATGTCTTTGTTACTGGGTGTCCGTGTGTGTCTGTGCTACTGGTTGTCAGTGTATGTCTTTGTTACTGGGTGTCAGTGTATGCCTTTGTTACTTGGTGTCAGTGTATGTCTTTGTTACTTGGTGTAAGTGTGTGTCTGTGTTACTTGGTGTAAGTTTATGTCTTTGTTACTTGGTGTCAGTGTATGTCTTTGTTACTTGGTGTCATTGTATGTCTTTGTTACATGGTGTAAGTGTGTGACTGTGTTACTGGGTATCAGTGTATTTCTTTGTTACTTGGTGTCTGTGTATGTCTGTGATACATCGCGGAAGTGTGTGTCGCTGTTGCTGGGTATCAGTGTGTGTCTTTGTTACTTCGTGTCAGAGTGTGTCTTTGTTACTGGCTGTCAGTGAATGTCATTGATACTGGGAGTCAGTGTATGTCTTTGTGACTTGGTGTCAGTGTGTGTCTGTGTTACTGGGCATCAGTGTCTGTCTTTGTTACTTGGTGTCTGAATGTGTCTCTGTTACTGGGTATCAGTGTCTGTGTTTGTTACTTGGTGTCAGTGTATGTCTGTGTACTTGGTGTAAGTGTGTGTCTTTGTTACTTGTTGTAAGTGTATGTATTTGTTACTTTGTGTCAGTGTATGTCTGTGTTACTTGGTGTCAGTGTATGTCTGTGTTACTTGGTGTAATTGTATGTCTTTGTTACTTGGTGTAAGTGTGTGTCCGTGTTACTCAGTATCTGTGTATGTCTTTGTTACTTGGTGTCAGTGTATATCTTTGTCAGTTGGTGTCAGTGTATGTCTTTGTTACTGGGTATCAGTGTATGTCTTTGTTACTTGGTGTCAGTGTATGTCTTTGTTACTTGGTGTAAGTGTGTGTCCGTGTTACTGAGTATCTGTGTATGTCTTTGTTACTTGGTGTCAGTGTATATCTTTGTCAGTTGGTGTCAGTGTATGTCTTTGTTAATTGGTGTAAGTGTGTGTCTGTGTTACTGGGTATCAGTGAATGTCTTTGTTACTTGGTGTCAGTGTATGCCTTTGTTACTTGGTGTCAGTGCATGTCTTTGTTACTTGGTGTAAGTGTATGTCTTTGTTACTTGGTGTCAGTGTATTTCTCTGTTACTTGGTGTAAGTGTGTGTCTGTGTTACTGGGCATCAGTGTCTGTCTTTGTTACTTGGTGTCTGAATGTGTCTCTGTTACTGGGTATCAGTGTCTGTGTTTGTTACTTGGTGTCAGTGTATGTCTGTGTACTTGGTGTAAGTGTGTGTCTTTGTTACTTGTTGTAAGTGTATGTATTTGTTACTTTGTGTCAGTGTATGTCTGTGTTACTTGGTGTCAGTGTATGTCTGTATACTTGGTGTATGTGTGTGTCTTTGTTAAGTGGTGTCAGTGAATGTCTGTGTTACTTGGTGTAAGTGTATGTCTTTGTTACTTGGTTTCAGTGTATGTCTTTGTTACTTGGTGTAAGTGTATGTCTTTGTTTCTTGGTGTCAGTGCATGTCTTTGTTACTTGGTGTAAGTGTATGTCTTTGTTACTTGGTGTCAGTGTATTTCTCTGTTACTTGGTGTAAGTGTGTGTCTGTGTTACTGGGTATCAGTGTATGTCTTTGTTACTTGGTGTCATTGTCTGTCTTTGTCACTTGGTGGAAGTGTGTGTCTTTGCTACTTGGTGTCAGTGTATGTCTGTGTTACTTGGTGTAAGTGTATGTCTTTGTTACTTGGTGTAAGTGTGTGTCTGTGTTACTTGGTGTAAGTGTGTGTCTATGTTATTGGGTATCTTTGTATGTCTTTGTTACTTGGTGTCTGTGTATGTCTTTGTTACTTGTTGTAAGTGTATGTATTTGTTACTTTGTGTCAGTGTATGTCTGTGTTACTTGGTGTAAGTGTATGTCTTTGTTACTTGGTGTCAGTGTATGTCTTTGTTACTTGGTGTAATTGTATGTCTTTGTTACTTGGTGTCAGTGTATGTCTTTGTTACTTGGTGTAAGTGTATGTCTTTGTTACTTGGTGTCAGTGTATGTCTCTGTTACTTGGTGTAAGTGCGTGTCTGTGTTACTGGGTATCAGTGTATGTCTTTGTTACTTGGTGTCATTGTCTGTCTTTGTTACTTGGTGTACGTGTGTGTCTGTGTTACTTGGTGAATGTTTGTGTCTGTGTTACTGGGTGTCAGTGCATGTCTTTGTTACATGGTGTCAGTGTGTGTGTTTGTTAATTGTTGCAAGTGTATGTATTTGTTACTTGGTGTCAGTGTATGTCTGTGTTACTTGGTGTCAGTGTATGTCTGTGTTACTTGGTGTAAGTGTATGTCTTTGTTACTTGGTGTCAGTGTATGTCTTTGTTACTTGGTGTAAGTGTATGTCTTTGTTACTTGGTGTCAGTGTATGTCTGTGTTACTTGGTGTAAGTGTGTGTCTTTGTTACTTGGTGTCAGTGTATGTCTTTGTTACTTGGTGTAAGTTCATGTCTTTGTTACTTGGTGTCAGTGTATGTCTTTGTCACTTGGTGTAAGTGTATGTCTTTGCTACTTGGTGTCAGTGTATGTCTTTGATACTTGGTGTAAATGTATGTCTGTGTTACTGGGGATCAGTGTCCGTCTTTGTTACTTGGTGTAAGTGTGTGTCTGTGTTACTGGGTATCGGTGTCTGTCTTTGTTACTTGTTGGCAGTGTATGTCTTTGTTACTTGGTGTCAGTGTATGTCTGTGTTACTTGGTGTAAGTGTATGTCTTTGTTACTTGGTGTAAGTGTGTGTCTGTGTTACTGGGTATCAGTGTCTGTCTTTGTTACTTGGTATCTGTGTATGTCTTTGTTACTTGGTGTAAGTGTGTGTCATTGTTACTTGGTGTCAGTGTGTGTCTTTGTTACTGGGTGTAAGTGTTTGTCTTTGTAACTGGGTGTCAGTATATGTCTTTGTTACTTGGTGTTAGTGTGTGTCTGTGTTACTGGGTATCAGTGTCTGTCTTTGTTACTTGGTGTAAGTGTGTGTCTGTGTTACTGGGTATCAGTGTATGTCTTTTTTACTTGGTGTCAGTGTATGTCTGTATACTTGGTGTATGTGTGTGTCTTTGTTAAGTGGTGTCAGTGAATGTCTGTGTTACTTGGTGTCAGTGAATGTCTGTGTTACTTGGTGTAAGTGTATGTCTTTGTTACTTGGTGTAAGTGTATGTCTTTGTTACTTGGTGTCAGTGTATTTCTCTGTTACTTGGTGTAAGTGTGTGTCTGTGTTACTGGGTATCAGTGTATGTCTTTGTTACTTGGTGTCATTGTCTGTCTTTGTTACTTGGTGTAAGTGTGTGTCTGTGTTACTTGGTATAAGTGTGTGTCTATGTTATTGGGTATCTTTGTATGTCTTTGTTACTTGGTGTCAGTGTATGTCTTTGTTACTTGTTGTAAGTGTATGTATTTGTTACTTTGTGTCAGTGTATGTCTGTGTTACTTGGTGTCAGTGTATGTCTGTGTTACTTGGTGTAATTGTATGTCTTTGTTACTTGGTGTCAGTGTATGTCTTTGTTACTTGGTGTAAGTGTATGTCTTTGTTACTTGGTGTCAGTGTATGTCTTTGTTACGTGGTGTAAGTGTATGTCTTTGTTACTTGGTTTCAGTGTATGTCTTTGTTACTTGGTGTCCGTGTATGTCTTTGTCACTTGGTGTAAGTGTGTGTCTTTGCTACTTGGTGTCAGCGTATGTCTTTGATACTTGGTGTAAATGTATGCCTGTGTTACTGGGTATCAGTGTCTGTCTTTGTTACTTGGTGTAAGTGTGTGTCTGTGTTACTGGGTATCAGTGTCTGTCTTTGTTACTTGGTGGCAGTGTATTTCTTTGTTACTTGGTGTCAGTGTATTTCTGTGTTACTTGGTGTAAGTGTATGTCTTTGTTACTTGGTGTAAGTGTGTGTCTGTGTTACTGGGTATCAGTGTCTGTCTTTGTTACTTGGTGTCTGTGTATGTCTTTGTTACTTGGTGTAAGTGTGTGTCTTTGTTACTTGGTGTCAGTGTGTGTCTTTGTTACTGGGTGTCAGTGTTTGTCTTTGTTACTGGGTGTCAGTATATGTCTTTGTTACTTGGTGTTAGTGTGTGTCTGTGTTATTGGGTATCGGTGTCTGTCTTTGTTACTTGTTGGCAGTGTATGTCTTTGTTACTTGGTGTTAGTGTGTGTCTGTGTTACTGGGTATCAGTGTGTGTCTTTGTTACTTGGTGTAAGTGTTTGTCTGTGTTACTGGGTATCAGTGTATGTCTTTTTTACTTGGTGTCAGTGTATGTCTGTATACTTGGTGTATGTGTGTCTTTGTTAAGTGGTGTCAGTGAATGTCTGTGTTACTTGGTGTAAGTGTATGTCTTTGTTACTTGGTGTAAGTGTATGTCTTTGTTACTTGGTGTCAGTGTATTTCTCTGTTACTTGGTGTAAGTGTGTGTCTGTGTTACTGGGTATCAGTGTATGTCTTTGTTACTTGGTGTCATTGTCTGTCTTTGTTACTTGGTGTAAGTGTGTGTCTGTGTTACTTGGTGTAAGTGTGTGTCTATGTTATTGGGTATCTTTGTATGTCTTTGTTACTTGGTGTCAGTGTATGTCTTTGTTACTTGTTGTAAGTGTATGCATTTGTTACTTTGTGTCAGTGTATGTCTGTGTTACTTGGTGTCAGTGTATGTCTGTGTTACTTGGTGTAATTGTATGTCTTTGTTACTTGGTGTCAGTGTATGTCTTTGTTACTTGGTGTAAGTGTATGTCTTTGTTATTTGGTGTCAGTGTATGTCTTTGTTATGTGGTGTAAGTGTATGTCTTTGTTACTTGGTTTCAGTGTATGTCTTTGTTACTTGGTGTCCGTGTATGTCTTTGTCACTTGGTGTAAGTGTATGTCTTTGCTACTTGGTGTCAGCGTATGTCTTTGATACTTGGTGTAAATGTATGCCTGTGTTACTGGGTATCAGTGTCTGTCTTTGTTACTTGGTGTAAGTGTGTGTCTGTGTTACTGGGTATCAGTGTCTGTCTTTGTTACTTGGTGGCAGTGTATGTCTTTGTTACTTGGTGTCAGTGTATTTCTGTGTTACTTGGTGTAAGTGTATGTCTTTGTTACTTGGTGTCAGTGTATGTCTTTGTTACGTGGTGTAAGTGTATGTCTTTGTTACTTGGTTTCAGTGTATGTCTTTGTTACTTGGTGTCCGTGTATGTCTTTGTCACTTGGTGTAAGTGTGTGTCTTTGCTACTTGGTGTCAGCGTATGTCTTTGATACTTGGTGTAAATGTATGCCTGTGTTACTGGGTATCAGTGTCTGTCTTTGTTACTTGGTGTAAGTGTGTGTCTGTGTTACTGGGTATCAGTGTCTGTCTTTGTTACTTGGTGGCAGTGTATTTCTTTGTTACTTGGTGTCAGTGTATTTCTGTGTTACTTGGTGTAAGTGTATGTCTTTGTTACTTGGTGTAAGTGTGTGTCTGTGTTACTGGGTATCAGTGTCTGTCTTTGTTACTTGGTGTCTGAGTATGTCTTTGTTACTTGGTGTAAGTGTGTGTCTTTGTTACTTGGTGTCAGTGTGTGTCTTTGTTACTGGGTGTCAGTGTTTGTCTTTGTTACTGGGTGTCAGTATATGTCTTTGTTACTTGGTGTTAGTGTGTGTCTGTGTTATTGGGTATCGGTGTCTGTCTTTGTTACTTGTTGGCAGTGTATGTCTTTGTTACTTGGTGTTAGTGTGTGTCTGTGTTACTGGGTATCAGTGTGTGTCTTTGTTACTTGGTGTAAGTGTTTGTCTGTGTTACTGGGTATCAGTGTATGTCTTTTTTACTTGGTGTCAGTGTATGTCTGTATACTTGGTGTATGTGTGTCTTTGTTAAGTGGTGTCAGTGAATGTCTGTGTTACTTGGTGTAAGTGTATGTCTTTGTTACTTGGTGTCAGTGTATGTCTTTGTTACTTGGTGTAAGTGTATGTCTTTGTTTCTTGGTGTCAGTGCATGTCTTTGTTACTTGGTGTAAGTGTATGTCTTTGTTACTTGGTGTCAGTGTATTTCTCTGTTACTTGGTGTAAGTGTGTGTCTGTGTTACTGGGTATCAGTGTATGTCTTTGTTACTTGGTGTCATTGTCTGTCTTTGTTACTTGGTGTAAGTGTGTGTCTGTGTTACTTGGTGTAAGTGTGTGTCTATGTTATTGGGTATCTTTGTATGTCTTTGTTACTTGGTGTCTGTGTATGTCTTTGTTACTTGTTGTAAGTGTATGTATTTGTACTTTGTGTCAGTGTATGTCTGTGTTACTTGGTGTAAGTGTATGTCTTTGTTACTTGGTGTCAGTGTATGTCTTTGTTACTTGGTGTAAGTGTATGTCTTTGTTACTTGGTGTCAGTGTATGTCTTTGTTACTTGGTGTAAGTGTATGTCTTTGTTACTTGGTGTCAGTGTATGTCTTTGTTACTTGGTGTCCGTGTATGTCTTTGTCACTTGGTGTAAGTGTGTGTCTTTGCTACTTGGTGTCAGCGTATGTCTTTGATACTTGGTGTAAATGTATGTCTGTGTTACTGGGTATCAGTGTCTGTCTTTGTTACTTGGTGTCAGTGTGTGTCTGTGTTACTGGGTATCAGTGTCTGTCTTTGTTACTTGGTGGCAGTGTATGTCTTTGTTACTTGGTGTCAGTGTATGTCTGTGTTACTTGGTGTAAGTGTAAGTCTTTGTTACTTGGTGTAAGTGTGTGTCTGTGTTACAGGGTATCAGTGTCTGTCTTTGTTACTTGGTGTCTGTGTATGTCTTTGTTACTTGGTGTAAGTGTGTCTCTTTGTTACTTGGTGTCAGTGTGTGTCTTTGTTACTGGGTGTCAGTGTTTTTCTTTGTTACTGGGTGTCAGTATATCTCTTTGTTACTTGGTGTTAGTGTGTGTCTGTGCTACTGGGTATCAGTGTCTGTCTTTGTTACTTGGTGTAAGTGTGTGTCTGTGTTACTGGGTATCAGTGTATGTCTTTTTTACCTGGTGTCAGTGTATGTCTGTATACTTGGTGTATGTGTGTGTCTTTGTTAAATGGTGTCAGTGAATGTCTGTGTTACTTGGTGTAAGTGTATGTCTTTGTTACTTGGTGTCAGTGTATGTCTTTGTTACTTGGTGTAAGTGTATGTCTTTGTTTCTTGGTGTCAGTGCATGTCTTTGTTACCTGGTGTAAGTGTATGTCTTTGTTACTTGGTGTCATTGTCTGTCTTTGTTACTTGGTGTAAGTTTATGACTTTGTTACTTGGTGTAAGTGTATGTCTATGTTACTGGGTAACTTTGTTTGTCTTTGTTACTTGGTGTCAGTGTATGTCTTTGTTACTTGTTGTAAGTGTATGTATTTGTTACTTTGTGTCAGTGTATGTCTGTGTTACTGGGTATCAGTGTATGTCTTTGTTACTTGGTGTCATTGTCTGTCTTTGTTACTTGGTGTAAGTGTGTGTCTGTGTTACTTGGTGTAAGTGTGTGTCTATGTTACTGGGTAACTTTGTATGTCTTTGTTACTTGGTGTCAGTGTATGTCTTTGTTACTTGTTGCAAGTGTATGTATTTGTTACTTTGTGTCAGTGTATGTCTGTGTTACTTGGTGTCAGTGTATGTCTGTGTTACTTGGTGTAAGTGTATGTCTTTGTTACTTGGTGTCAGTGTATGTCTTTGTTACTTGGTGTAAGTGTATGTCTTTGTTACTTGGTGTCAGAGTATGTCTTTGTTACTTGGTGTAAGTGTATGTCTTTGTTACTTGGTGTCAGTGTATGTCTTTGTTACTTGGTGTAAGTTTATGACTTTGTTACTTGGTGTCAGTGTATGTCTTTGTCACTTGGTGTAAGTATATGTCTTTGCTACTTGGTGTCAGTGTATGTCTTTCATACTTGGTGTAAATGTATGTCTGTGTTACTGGGTATCAGTGTCTGTCTTTGTTACTTGGTGTAAGTGTGTGTCTGTGTTACTGGGTATCAGTGTCTGTCTTTGTTACTTGGTAACAGTGTATGTCTTTGTTACTTGGTGTCAGTGTATGTCTGTGTTACTTGGTGTAAGTGTATGTCTTTGTTACTTGGTGTAAGTGTGTGTCTGTGTTAGTGGGTATCAGTGTCTGTCTTTGTTACTTGCTGTCTGTGTATGTCTTTGTTACTTGGTGTAAGTGTGTGTCTTTGTTACTTGGTGTCAGTGTGTGTCTTTGTTACTGGGTGTCAGTGTTTGTCTTTGTTACTGGGTGTCAGTATATGTCTTTGTTACTTGGTGTTAGTGTGTGTCTGTGTTACTGGGTGTCAGTATATGTCTTTGTTACTTGGTGTTTGTGTGTGTCTGTGTTACTGGGTATCAGTGTCTGTCTTTTTTACTTGGTGTCAGTGTATGTCTGTATAATTGGTGTATGTGTGGGTCTTTGTTAAATGGTGTAATTGTCTGTCTTTGTTTCTGGGTATCAGTGTATGTCTTTGTTATTTGGTGTCAGTGTATGTCTTTGTTACGGGGTGTCAGTGTGTTTCTTTGTGACTTGGTGTCAGTGTATGTCTTTGTTACTTGGTGAAAGTGTGTGTCTGTGTTACTGGGAATCAGTGCATGTCTTTGTTACTTGGTGTTAGAGTCTGTCTGTGTTACTTGGTGTCAGTGTGTGTCTGTGACACTAGGTGTCAGTATTTAGTTTAGTTTAGAGATCCAGCACTGAAACAGGCCCTCCGGCCCACCTAGTCAGTTACCACAATCAACCAAACATTTATACTAATCCGACACGAATGCCATATTCCAATAACATCCCCACCGGTCCCTATATATTTCCCTACCACATTCCTATACTAGGGGCAATTTATCATGGCCAATTAACCTCCCAACCTGCAAGTCTTTGGCATGTGGGAGGAAACCGGAGCACCCGGAGGAAACTCACGCAGACACAGGGAGAACTTGCAAACTCCGCACAGGCAGTACCCATAATCGAACCCTGGTCCCTGGTGCTGTGAGGCTGCAGTGCTAACCACTGTGCCACTGTGCCGCCCAGTGTGTGTCTGTGTTACTGGGTGTCAGTGTGTTTGTTTGTGTTACTGGGTGTCAGTGTCTGTCTTTGTGACTTGGTGTCAGTGTATGTCGTTGTTACTTGGTGTAATTGTCTGTCTTTGTTTCTGGGTATCAGTGTATGTCTTAGTCATTTGGTGTCTGTGTATGTCTTTGTTACGGGGTGTCAGTGTGTTTCTTTGTGACTTGGTGTCAGTGTATGTCTTTGTTACTTGGTGAAAGTGTGTGTCTGTGTTACTGGGAATCAGTGTATGTCTTTGTTACTTGGTGTTAGTGTATGTCTGTGTTACTGTGTATCAGTGTATGTCTTTGTTACCTGGTGTTAGTGTATGTCTTAGTTACTTGGTGTCAGTGTGTGTCTGTGTTACTGGGTATCAGTGTTTGTCTTTGTTACTGTGTATCAGTGTGAGTGACTGGGTGTCAGTGTGTGTCTGTGACACTAGGTGTCAGTATTTAGGTTAGTTTCGAGATACAGCACTGAAACAGGCCCTCCAGCCCACCGAGTCAGTGACGACCATCAACCAAACATTTATACTAATCCGACACGAATCCCATATTCCAATAACATCCCCACCGGTCCCTATATATTTCCCTACCACCTACCTATACTAGGGGCAATTTATAATGGCCAATTAACCTACCAACCTGCAAGTCTTTGGCATGTGGGAGGAAACCGGAGCACCCGGAGGAAACTCACGCAGACACAGGGAGAACTTGCAAACTCCGCACAGGCAGTACCCATAATCGAACCCTGGTCCCTGGAGCTGTGAGGCTGCAGTGTTAACCACTGTGCCACTGTGCCGCCCAGTGTGTGTCTGTGTTACTGGGTGCCAGTGTATATCTTTGTTACTTGGTGTCAGTGTGTGTCTGTGTTACTGGGTGTCAGTGTGTTTGTTTGTGTTACTGGGTGTCAGTGTCTGTCTGTGTTACTTGGTGTAAGTGTGTGTCTTTGTTACTTGGTGTCCGTGTGTGTCTGTGTTACTGGGTGTCAGTGTATGTCTTTGTTACTGGATGTCAGTGTATGTCTTTGTTACTTGTTGTCAGTGTGTGTCTGTGTTACTGGGTATCAGTGTGTGTCTTTGTTACTGGGTATCAGTGTATGTCTTTGTGACTTGGTGTCAGTGTATGTCTTTGTTACTGGGTGTCAGTGTGTGTCTTTGTGACTTGGTGTCAGTGTATGTCTTTGTGACTTGGTGCAAGTGTGTGTCTGTGTTACTGGGTATCAGAGTATGTCTTTGCTACTTGGTGTCAGTGTATGTCTTTGTTACTGGGTGTCAGTGTGTGTCTTTGTGACTTGGTGTCAGTGTATGTCTTTGTTACTTGGTGTAAGTGTGTGTCTGTGTTACTGGGTACCAGTGAATGTCTTTGTTACTTGGTGTCAGTGTATGTCAAAATACCTGGTGCAAGTGTATGTTTTTGTTACTTGTTGTAATTGTCTGTCTTTGTTACTTGGTGTCAGTGTATGTCTGTGTTACTTGGTGTAAGTGTGTGTCTTTGTTACTTCTTGTCAGTGTATGTCTTTGTTCCTTGGTGTAAGTGTGTGTCTTTGTTACTTGGTGTCTGTGTGTGTCTGTGTTACTGGGTGTCAGTGGATGTCTTTGTTACTGGATGTCAGTGTCTGTCTTTGTTACTTGGTTTAAGTGTGTGCCTGTGTTACTGGGTATCAGTGTGTGTCTTTGTTACAGGGTATCAGTGTATGTCTTTGTGACTTGGTGTCAGTGTATATCTTTGTTACTGGGTGTCAGTGTGTGTCTTTGTTAGTTGGTGCAAGTGTATATCTTTGTTACTTGGTGTAAGTGTTTGTCTGTGTTACTGGGTATCAGTGTATGTCTTTGTTAGTTGGTGTCTGTGTATGTCTGTGATGCTCGGTGTAAGTGTGTGTCCGTGTTACCGGGTATCAGTGTATGACTTTGTTACTTGGTGTCAGTGTATGTATTTGTTACTTGGTGTAAGTGTGTGTCTTTGTTACTGGGTATCAGTGTATGTCTTTGTTAATTTGTGTCTGTGGATGTCTTTGTTACTTGGTGTCAGTGTGTGTCTTTGTTACTTGGTGTCAGTGTCTGTCTTTGTTACTGGGTGTCAGTGTATGTCTTTGTGACTTGGTGTAAGTGTGTGTCTCTGTTACTTGGTATCAGTGTCTGTCTTCGTTACTTGGTGTCAGTGTATGTCTTTGAAACTTGGTGTCAGTGTATGTCTGTGTTACTTGGTGTAAGTTTTCGTCTTTGTTACTTGGTGTCAGTGCATGTATTTGTTACTTGGTGTCAGTGCATGTCTGTGTTACTTGGTGTAAGTGTATGTCTTTGTTACTTGGTGTCAGTGTATGTCTTTGTTACTTGGTGTAAGTGTGTGTCTTTGTTACTTGTTGTAAGTGTATGTCTTTGTTACTTGGTGTCAGTGGATGTCTGTGTTACTTGGTGTAAGTGTATGTCTTTGTTACTTGGTGTCAGTGTATGTCTTTGTTACTTGGTGTAAGTGTGTGTCTGTGTTACTGGGTATCAGTGTATGTCTTTGTTACTTGGTGTCTGTGTATGTCTGTGATACTTGGTGTAAGTGTGTGTCTTTGTTACTGGGTATCAGTGTATGTCTTCGTTACTTGGTGTCTGTGTATGTCTTTGTTACTTGGTGACAGTGAGTGTCTTTGTTACTTGCTGTCAGTGTGTGTCTTTGTTACTGGGTGTCAGTGTTTGTCTTTGTTACTGGGTGTCAGTGTATGTCTTTGTGACTTGGTGTAAGTGTGTGTCTGTGTTGCTGGGTATCAATTTCTGTCTTTGTTACTTATTGTAAGTGTGCTTCTGTGTTACTGGGTGTCAGTGTATGTCTTTGTTACTTGGTGTGAGTGTTTTTCTGTGTACTTGGTGTAAGTGTGCGTCATTGTTACTTGGTGTCAGTGTATGTCTGTGTTACTGGGTATCAGTGTATGTCTTTGTTAGTTGGTGTCTGTGTATGTCTGTGATACTTGGTGTTCGTGTGTGTCTGTGTTACCGGGTATCAGTGTATGACTTTGTTACTTGGTGTCAGTGTATGTCTTTGTTACTTGGTGTAAGTGTATGTCTTTGTTACTTGGTGTCTGTGTATGTCTGTGATACTTGGTGTAAGTGTGTGTCTTTGTTACTGGGTATCAGTGTATGTCTTCGTTACTTGGTGTCTGTTTATGTCTTTGTTACTTGGTGACAGTGTGTGTCTTTGTTACTTGCTGTCAGTGTGTGTCTTTGTTACTGGGTGTAAGTGTGTGTCTGTGTTACTGGGTATCAGTGTATGTCTTTGTTACTTGGTGTCAGTGTATGTCAAAATACTTGGTGTAAGTGTATGTCTTTGTTACTTGTTGTAATTGTCTGTCTTTGTTACTTGGTGTCCGTGTGTGTCTGTGTTACTGGGTGTCAGTGCATGTCTTTGTTACTTGGTGTCAGTGTATGTCTGTGTAACTTGGTGTAAGTGTGTGTCTTTGTTAGTTGGTGCAAGTGTATATCTTTGTTACTTGGTGTCAGTGTATGTCTGTGTTATTTGGTGTAAGTGTATGTCTTTGTTACTTGGTGTCAGTGTATGTCTTTGTTACTTGGTGTAAGTGTGTGTCTTTGTTACTTGCTGTAAGTGTATGTCTTTGTTACTTGGTGTCAGTGTATGTCTTTGTTACTTGGTGTCAGTGCATGTATTTGTTACTTGGTGTCATTGTATGTCTGTGTTACTGGGTATCAGTGTATGTCTTTGTTCGTTGGTGTCTGTGTATGTCTGTGATACTAGGTGTAAGTGTGTGTCCGTGTTACCGGGTATCAGTGTATGACTTTGTTACTTGGTGTCAGTTATATGTCTTTGTTACTTGGTGTAAGTCTATGTCTTTGTTACTTGGTGTCAGTGTATGTATTTGTTACTTGGTGTAAGTGTGTGTCTTTGTTACTGGGTATCAGTGTCTGTCTTTGTTAATTTGTGTCTGTGGATGTCTTTGTTACTTGGTGTCAGTGTGTGTCTTTGTTACTGGGTGTCAGTGTATGTCTTTGTGACTTGGTGTAAGTGTGTGTCTCTGTTACTGGGTATCAGTGTCTGTCTTTGTTACTTGTTGTCAGTGTATGTCTTTGATAATTGGTGTCAGTGTATGTCTGTGTTAGTTGGTGTAAGTTTGCGTCTTTGTTACTTGGTGTCAGTGCATGTATTTGTTACTTGGTGTCAGTGCATGTCTGTTTTACTTGGTGTAAGTGTATGTCTTTGTTACTTGGTGTCAGTGTATGTCTTTGTTACTTGGTGTAAGTGTGTGTCTTTGTTACTTGCTGTAAGTGTATGTCTTTGTTACTTGGTGTCAGTGTATGTCTGTGTTACTTGGTGTAAGTGTATGTCTTTGTTACTTGGTGTCAGTGTATGTCTTTGTTACTTGGTGTAAGTGTGTGTCTGTGTTACTGGGTATCAGTGTATGTCTTTGTTACTTGGTGTCTGTGTATGTCTGTGATACTTGGTGTAAGTGTGTGTCTTTGTTACTGGGTATCAGTGTATGTCTTCGTTACTTGGTGTCTGTGTATGTCTTTGTTACTTGGTGACAGTGTGTGTCTTTGTTACTTGCTGTCAGTGTGTGTCATTGTTACTGGGTGTCAGTGTTTGTCTTTGTTACTGTGTGTCGGTATATGTCTTTGTGACTTGGTGTAAGTGTGTGTCTTTGTTACTTGGTGACAGTGTGTGTCTTTGTTACTGGCTGTTAGTGTGTGTCTTTGTTACTGGGTGTCAGTGTTTGTCTTTGTTACTGTGTGTCAGTGTATGTCTTTGTGACTTGGTGTAAGTGTGTGTCTGTGTTGCTGGGTATCAGTTTCTGTCTTTGTTACTTATTGTAAGTGTGCTTCTGTGTTACTTGGTGTCAGTGTATGTCTGTGTTACTGGGTATCAGTGTATGTCTTTGTTAGTTGGTGTCTGTGTATGTCTGTGATACTTGGTTTAAGTGTGTGTCTGTGTTACCGGGTATCAGTGTATGACTTTGTTACTTGGTGTCAGTGTATGTCTTTGTTACTTGGTGTAAGTGTATGTCTTTGTTACTTGGTGTCAGTGAATGTATTTGTTACTTGATGTAAGTGTGTGTCTTTGTTACTGGGTATCAGTGCATGTCTTTGTTAATTTGTGTCTGTGGATGTCTTTGCTACTTGGTGTCAGTGTGTGTCATTGTTACTGGGTGTCAGTGGATGTCTTTGATACTTGGTGTCAGTGTATGTCTGTGTTACTTGGTGTAAGTTTGCGTCTTTGTTACTTGGTGTCAGTGCATGTATTTGTTACTTGGTGTCAGTGCATGTCTGTTTTACTTGGTGTAAGTGTATGTCTTTGTTACTTGGTGTCAGTGTATGTCTTTGTTACTTGGTGTAAGTGTGTGTCTTTGTTACTTGCTGTAAGTGTATGTCTTTGTTACTTGGTGTAAGTGTATGTCTTAGTTACTTGGTGTTAGTGTATGTCTTTGTTGCTTGGAGTCTGTGTGTGTGTTACTGTGTATCAGTGTATGTCTATGTTACTTGGTGTTAGTGCATGTCTTTGTTACTTGGTGTCAGTGTGTGTCTGTGTTAGTGGGTGTCAGTGTATGTCTGTGGCACTAGGTGTCAGTATTTAGTTTAGTTTAGAGATACAGCACTGAAACAGGCCCTCCGGCCCACCGAGTCAGTGCCGACCATCAACCAAACATTTATACTAATCCGAGACGAATCCCATATTCCAATAACATCCCCACCGGTCCCTATATATTTCCCTACCACCTACCTATACTAGGAGCAATTTCTAATGGCCAATTAACCTACCAACCTGCAAGTCTTTGGCATGTGGGAGGAAACCGGAGCACCCGGAGGAAACCCACGCAGACACAGGGAGAACTTGCAAACTCCGCACAGGCAGTACCCAGAATCGAACCCTGGTCCCTGGAGCTGTGAGGCTGCAGTGCTAACCACTGCGCCACTGTGCCGCCCAGTGTGTGTCTGTGTTACTGGGTGTCAGTGTATGTCTTTGTTACTTGGTGTCAGTGTGTGTCTGTGTTACTGGGTGTCAGTGTGTTTGTTTGTGTTACTGGGTGTCAGTGTCTGTCTGTGTTACTTGGTGTAAGTGTGTGTCTTTGTTACTTGGTGTAAGTTTGTGTCTGTGTAACTGGGTATCAGTGTGTGTCTTTGTTACTGGGTATCAGTGTATGTCTTTGTGACTTGGTGTCAGTGTATGTCTTTGTTACTGGGTGTCAGTGTATGTCTTTGTTACTTGGTGTAAGTGTGTGTCTGTGTTACTGGGTATCAGTGTATGTCTTTGTTACTTGGTGTCAGTGAATGTCTTTGTTCCTGGGTGTCACTGTGTGTCTTTGTGACTTGCTGTCAGTGTATGTCTTTGTTACTTGGTGTAAGTGTGTGTCTGTGTTACTGGGTATCAGTGTATGTCTTTGTTACTTGGTGTCAGTGTATGTCAAAATACTTGGTGTCAGTGTATGTCTTTGTTACTTGTTGTAATTGTCTGTCTTTTTTACTTGGTGTCCGTGTGTGTCTGTGTTACTGGGTGTCAGTGCATGTCTTTGTTACTTGGTGTCAGTGTATGTCTGTGTAACTTGGTGTAAGTGTGTGTCTTTGTTAGTTGGTGCAAGTGTATATCTTTGTTACTTGGTGTCATTGTATGTCTGTGTTATTTGGTGTAAGTGTATGTCTTTCTTACTTGGTGTCAGTGTATGTCTTTGTTACTTGGTGTAAGTGTGTGTCTTTGTTACTTGCTGTAAGTGTATGTCTTTGTTACTTGGTGTCAGTGTATGTCTTTGTTACTTGGTGTCAGTGCATGTATTTGTTACTTGGTGTCAGTGTATGTCTGTGTTACTGGGTATCAGTGTAGGTCTTTGTTAGTTGGTGTCTGTGTATGTCTGTGATACTTGGTGTAAGTGTGTGTCCGTGTTACCGGGTATCAGTGTATGACTTTGTTACTTGGTGTCAGTGTATGTCTTTGTTACTTGGTGTAAGTCTATGTCTTTGTTACTTGGTGTCAGTGTATGTATTTGTGACTTGGTGTAAGTGTGTGTCTTTGTTACTGTGTATCAGTGTCTGTCTTTGTTAATTTGTGTCTGTGGATGTCTTTGTTACTTGGTGTCAGTGTGTGTCTTTGTTACTTGGTGTCAGTGTGTGTCTTTGTTACTGGGTGTCAGAGTATGTCTTTGTGACTTGGTGTAAGTGTGTGTCTCTGTTACTGGGTATCAGTGTCTGTCTTTGTTACTTGGTGTCAGTGTATGTCTTTGATACTTGGTGTCAGTGTATGTCTGTGTTAATTGGTGTAAGTTTGCGTCTTTGTTACTTGGTGTCAGTGCATGTATTTGTTACTTGGTGTCAGTGCATGTCTGTGTTACTTGGTGTAAGTGTATGTCTTTGTTACTTGGTGTCAGTGTATGTCTTTGTTACTTGGTGTAAGTGTGTGTCTTTGTTACTTGCTGTCAGTGTATGTCTTTGTTACTTGGTGTCAGTGTATGTCTGTGTTACTTGGTGTAAGTGTATGTCTTTGTTACTTGGTGTCAGTGTATGTCTTTGTTACTTGGTGTAAGTGTGTGTCTGTGTTACTGGGTATCAGTGTATGTCTTTGTTACTTGGTGTCTGTGTATTTCTGTGATACTTGGTGTAAGTGTGTGTCTTTGTTACTGGGTATCAGTGTATGTCTTCGTTACTTGGTGTCTGTGTATGTCTTTGTTACTTGGTGACAGTGTGTGTCTTTGTTACTTGCTGTCAGTGTGTGTCTTTGTTACTGGGTGTCAGTGTTTGTCTTTGTTACTGTGTGTCAGTGTATGTCTTTGTGACTTGGTGTAAGTGTGTGTCTGTGTTGCTGGGTATCAGTTTCTGTCTTTGTTACTTATTGTAAGTGTGCTTCTGTGTTACTGGGTGTCAGTGTATGTCTTTGTTACTTGGTGTGTGTGTTTTTCTGTGTACTTGGTGTAAGTGTGCGTCATTGTTACTTGGTGTCAGTGTATGTCTGTGTTACTGGGTATCAGTGTATGTCTTTGTTAGTTGGTGTCTGTGTATGTCTGTGATACTTGTTGTAAGAGTGTGTCTGTGTTACCGGGTATCAGTGTATGACTTTGTTACTTGGTGTCAGTGTATGTCTTTGTTAATTTGTGTCTGTGGATGTCTTTGTTACTTGGTGTCAGTGTGTGTCATTGTTACTGGGTGTCAGTGTATGTCTTTGTTACTGGGTGTCATTGTATGTCTTTGTGTAAGTGTGTGTCTCTGTTACTGGGTATCAGTGTCTGTCTTTGTTACTTGGTGTCAGTGTATGTCTTTGATGCTTGGTGTCAGTGTTTGTCTGTGTTACTTGGTGTAAGTTTGCGTCTTTGTTACTTGGTGTCAGTGCATGTATTTGTTACTTGGTGTCAGTGTATGTCTGTGTTACTTGGTGTAAGTGTATGTCTTTGTTACTTGGTGTCAGTGTATGTCTTTGTTACTTGGTGTAAGTGTGTGTCTTTGTTACTTGGTGAAAGTGTGTGTCTGTGTTACTGGGTATCAGTGTATGTCTTTGTTACTTGGTGTTCGTGTGTGTCTTTGTTACTGGGTGTCAGTGTGTGTCTGTGAGACTAGGTGTCAGTATTTAGTTTAGTTTAGAGATACAGCACTGAAACAGGCCCTCCGGCCCACCGAGTCAGTGCCGACCATCAACCAAACATTTATACTAATCCGACACGAATCCCATATTCCAATAACATCCCCACCGGTCCCTATATATTTCCCTACCACCTACCTGTACTAGGGGCAATTTATAATGGCCAATTAACCTACCAACCTGCAAGTCTTTGGCATGTGGGAGGAAACCGGAGCACCCGGAGGAAACCCACGCAGACACAGGGAGAACTTGCAAACTCCGCACAGGCAGTACCCAGAATCGAACCCTGGTCCCTGGAGCTGTGAGGCTGCAGTGCTAACCACTGCGCCACTGTGCCGCCCAGTGTGTGTCTGTGTTACTGGGTGTCAGTGTATGTCTTTGTTACTTGGTGTCAGTGTGTGTCTGTGTTACTGGGTGTCAGTGTGTTTGTTTGTGTTACTGGGTGTCAGTGTCTGTCTGTGTTACTTGGTGTAAGTGTGTGTCTTTGTTACTTGGTGTAAGTGTGTGTCTGTGTAACTGGGAATCAGTGTGTGTCTTTGTTACTGGGTATCAGTGTATGTCTTTGTGACTTGGTGTCAGTGTATGTCTTTGTTACTGGGTGTCAGTGTATGTCTTTGTTACTTGGTGTAAGTGTGTGTCTGTGTTACTGGGTATTTGAGTATGTCTTTGTTACATGGTGTCAGTGTATGTCTTTGTTCCTGGGTGTCAGTGTGTGTCTTTGTGACTTGGTGTAAGTGTATGTCTTTGTTACTTGGTGTAAGTGTGTGTCTGTGTTACTGGGTATCAGTGTATGTCTTTGTTACTTGGTGTCAGTGTATGTCAAAATACTTGGTGTCAGTGTATTTCTTTGTTACTTGTTGTAATTGTCTGTCTTTGTTACTTGGTGTCCGTGTGTGTCTGTGTTACTGGGTGTCAGTGCATGTCTTTGTTACTTGGTGTCAGTGTATGTCTGTGTAACTTGGTGTAAGTGTGTGTCTTTGTTAGTTGGTGCAAGTGTATATCTTTGTTACTTGGAGTCAGTGTATGTCTGTGTTATTTGGTGTAAGTGTATGTCTTCGTTACTTGGTGTCAGTGTATGTCTTTGTTACTTGGTGTAAGTGTGTGTCTTTGTTACTTGCTGTAAGTGTATGTCTTTGTTACATGTTGTCAGTGTATGTCTTTGTTACTTGGTGTCAGTGCATGTATTTGTTACTTGGTGTCAGTGTATGTCTGTGTTACTGGGTATCAGTGTATGTCTTTGTTCGTTGGTGTCTGTGTATGTCTGTGATACTCGGTGTAAGTGTGTGTCCATGTTACCGGGTATCAGTGTATGACTTTGTTACTTGGTGTCAGTGTATGTCTTTGTTACTTGGTGTAAGTCTATGTCTTTGTTACTTGGTGTCAGTGTATGTATTTGTTACTTGGTGTAAGTGTGTGTCTTTGTTACTGGGTATCAGTGTCTGTCTTAGTTAATTTGTGTCTGTGGATGTCTTTGTTACTTGGTGTCAGTGTGTGTCTTTGTGACTTGGTGTCAGTGTGTGTCTTTGTTACTGGGTGTCAGTGTATGTCTTTGTGACTTGTGTAAGTGTGTGTCTCTGTTACTGGGTATCAGTGTCTGTCTTTGTTACTTGGTGTCAGTGTATGTCTTTGATACTTGGTGTCAGTGTATGTCTGTGTTACTTGGTGTAAGTTTGCGTCTTTGTTACTTGGTGTCAGTGCATGTATTTGTTACTTGGTGTCGGTGCATGTCTGTGTTACTTGGTGTAAGTGTATTTCTTTGTTACTTGGTGTCAGTGTATGTCTTTGTTACTTGGTGTAAGTGTGTGTCTTTGTTACTTGCTGTAAGTGTATGTCTCTGTTACTTGGTGTCAGTGTATGTCTGTGTTACTTGGTGTAAGTGTATGTCTTTGTTACTTGGTGTCAGTGTATGTCTTTGTTACTTGGTGTAAGTGTGTGTCTGTGTTACTGGGTATCAGTGTATGTCTTTGTTACTTGGTGTCTGTGTATGTCTGTGATACTTGGTGTAAGTGTGTGTCTTTGTTACTGGGTATCAGTGTATGTCTTCGTTACTTGGTGTCTCTGTATGTCTTTGTTACTTGGTGACAGTGTGTGTCTTTGTTACTTGCTGTCAGTGTGTGTCTTTGTTACTGGGTGTCAGTGTTTGTCTTTGTTACTTGGTGTAAGTGTGTGTCTTTGTTACTTGGTGTAAGTGTCTGTCTTTGTTACTTGGTGAAAGTGTATGTCTTTGTTACTTGGAGTCTGTGTGTGTCTGTGTTACTGTGTATCAGTGTATGTCTTTGTTACTTGGTGTTAGTGTATGTCTTTGTTACTTGGTGTTAGTGTATGTCTGTGACACTAGGTGTCAGTATTTAGTTTAGTTTAGAGATACAGCACCTAAACAGGCCCTCCGGCCCACCGAGTCAGTGCCGACCATCAACCAAACATTTATACTAATCCGACACGAATCCCATATTCCAATAACATCCCCACCGCTCCCTATATATTTCCCTACCACCTACCTATACTAGGGGCAATTTATAATGGCCAATTAACCTACCAACCTGCAAGTCTTTGGCATGTGGGAGGAAACCGGAGCACCCGGAGGAAACCCACGCAGACACAGGGAGAACTTGCAAACTCCGCACAGGCAGTCCCCAGAATCGAACCCTGGTCCCTGGAGCTGTGAGGCTGCAGTGCTAACCACTGCGCCACTGTGCCGCCCAGTGTGTGTCTGTGTTACTGGGTGTCAGTGTATGTCTTTGTTACTTGGTGTCAGTGTGTGTCTGTGTTACTGGGTGTCAGTGTGTTTGTTTGTGTTACTGGGTGTCAGTGTCTGTCTGTGTTACTTGGTGTAAGTGTGTGTCTTCGTTACTTGGTGTAAGTGTGTCTCTGTGTTACTGGGTATCAGTGTGTGTCGTTGTTACTGGGTATCAGTGTATGTCTTTGTGACTTGGTGTCAGTGTATGTCTTTGTTACTGGGTGTCAGTGTATGTCTTTGTTACTTGGTGTAAGTGTGTGTCTGTGTTACTGGGTATCAGTGTATGTCTTTGTTACTTGGTGTCAGTGTATGTCTTTGTTCCAGGGTGTCACTGTGTGTCTTTGTGACTTGCTGTCAGTGTATGTCTTTGTTACTTGGTGTAAGTGTGTGTCTGTGTTACTGGGTATCAGTGTATGTCTTTGTTACTTGGTGTCAGTGTATGTCAAAATACTTGGTGTAAGTGTATGTCTTTGTTACTTGTTGTAATTGTCTGTCTTTTTTACTTGGTGTCCGTGTGTGTCTGTGTTACTGGGTGTCAGTGCATGTCTTTGTTACTTGGTGTCAGTGTATGTCTGTGTAACTTGGTGTAAGTGTGTGTCTTTGTTAGTTGGTGCAAGTGTATATCTTTGTTACTTGGTGTCATTGTATGTCTGTGTTATTTGGTGTAAGTGTATGTCTTTGTTACTTGGTGTCAGTGTATGTCTTTGTTACTTGGTGTAAGTGTGTGTCTTTGTTACTTGCTGTAAGTGTATGTCTTTGTTACTTGGTGTCAGTGTATGTCTTTGTTACTTGGTGTCAGTGCATGTATTTGTTACTTGGTGTCAGTGTATGTCTGTGTTACTGGGTATCAGTGTATGTCTTTGTTAGTTGGTGTCTGTGTATGTCTGTGATACTTGGTGTAAGTGTGTGTCCGTGTTACCGGGTATCAGTGTATGACTTTGTTACTTGGTGTCAGTGTATGTCTTTGTTACTTGGTGTAAGTCTATGTCTTTGTTACTTGGTGTCAGTGTATGTATTTGTTACTTGGTGTAAGTGTGTGTCTTTGTTACTGGGTATCAGTGTCTGTCTTTGTTAATTTGTGTCTGTGGATGTCTTTGTTACTTGGTGTCAGTGTGTGTCTTTGTTACTTGGTGTCAGTGTGTGTCTTTGTTACTGGGTGTCAGAGTATGTCTTTGTGACTTGGTGTAAGTGTGTGTCTCTGTTACTGGGTATCAGTGTCTGTCTTTGTTACTTGGTGTCAGTGTATGTCTTTGATACCTGGTGTCAGTGTATGTCTGTGTTACTTGGTGTAAGTTTGCGTCTTTGTTACTTGGTGTCAGTGCATGTATTTGTTACTTGGTGTCAGTGCATGTCTGTGTTACTTGGTGTAAGTGTATGTCTTTGTTACTTGGTGTCAGTGTATGTCTTTGTTACTTGGTGTAAGTGTGTGTCTTTGTTACTTGCTGTCAGTGTATGTCTTTGTTACTTGGTGTCAGTGTATGTCTGTGTTACTTGGTGTAAGTGTATGTCTTTGTTACTTGGTGTCAGTGTATGTCTTTGTTACTTGGTGTAAGTGTGTGTCTGTGTTACTGGGTATCAGTGTATGTCTTTGTTACTTGGTGTATGTGTATTTCTGTGATACTTGGTGTAAGTGTGTGTCTTTGTTACTGGGTATCAGTGTATGTCTTCGTTACTTGGTGTCTTTGTATGTCTTTGTTACTTGGTGACAGTGTGTGTCTTTGTTACTTGCTGTCAGTGTGTGTCTTTGTTACTGGGTGTCAGTGTTTGTCTTTGTTACTGTGTGTCAGTGTATGTCTTTGTGACTTGGTGTAAGTGTGTGTCTGTGTTGCTGGGTATCAGTTTCTGTCTTTGTTACTTATTGTAAGTGTGCTTCTGTGTTACTGGGTGTCAGTGTATGTCTTTGTTACTTGGTGTGTGTGTTTTTCTGTGTACTTGGTGTAAGTGTGCGTCATTGTTACTTGGTGTCAGTGTATGTCTGTGTTACTGGGTATCAGTGTATGTCTTTGTTAGTTGGTGTCTGTGTATGTCTGTGATACTTGGTGTAAGAGTGTGTCTGTGTTACCGGGTATCAGTGTATGACTTTGTTACTTGGTGTCAGTGTATGTCTTTGTAACTTGGTGTCAGTGTATGTCTTTGCAACTTGGTGTAAGTGTATGTCTTTGTTACTTGGTGTCAGTGTATGTATTTGTTACTTGATGTCAGTGTGTGTCTTTGTTACTGGGTATCAGTGCATGTCTTTGTTAATTTGTGTCTGTGGATGTCTTTGTTACTTGGTGTCAGTGTGTGTCATTGTTACTGGGTGTCAGTGTATGTCTTTGTTACTGGGTGTCATTGTATGTCTTTGTGTAAGTGTGTGTCTCTGTTACTGGGTATCAGTGTCTGTCTTTGTTACTTGGTGTCAGTGTATGTCTTTGATACTTGGTGTCAGTGTTTGTCTGTGTTACTTGGTGTAAGTTTGCGTCTTTGTTACTTGGTGTCAGTGCATGTATTTGTTACTTGGTGTCAGTGTATGTCTGTGTTACTTGGTGTAAGTGTATGTCTTTGTTACTTGGTGTCAGTGTATGTCTTTGTTACTTGGTGTAAGTGTGTGTCTTTGTTACTTGGTGCAAGTGTGTGTCTTTGTTACTTGGTGAAAGTGTGTGTCTGTGTTACTGGGTATCAGTGTATGTCTTTGTTACTTGGTGTTCGTGTGTGTCTTTGTTACTGGGTGTCAGTGTGTGTCTGTGAGACTAGGTGTCAGTATTTAGTTTAGTTTAGAGATACAGCACTGAAACAGGCCCTCCGGCCCACCGAGTCAGTGCCGACCATCAACCAAACAGTTATACTAATCCGACACGAATCCCATATTCCAATAACATCCCCACCGGTCCCTATATATTTCCCTACCACCTACCTATACTAGGGGCAATTTATAATGGCCAATTAACCTACCAACCTGCAAGTCTTTGGCATGTTGGAGGAAACCGGAGCACCCGGAGGAAACCCACGCACACACAGGGAGAACTTGCAAACTCCGCACAGGCAGTACCCAGAATCGAACCCTGGTCCCTGGAGCTGTGAGGCTGCAGTGCTAACCACTGCGCCACTGTGCCACCCAGTGTGTGTCTGTGTTACTGGGTGTCAGTGTATGTCTTTGTTACTTGGTGTCAGTGTGTGTCTGTGTTACTGGGTGTCAGTGTGTTTGTTTGTGTTACTGGGTGTCAGTGTCTGTCTGTGTTACTTGGTGTAAGTGTGTGTCTTTGTTACTTGGTGTCCGTGTGTGTCTGTGTTACTGGGTGTCAGTGTATGTCTTTGTTACTTGGTGTCAGTGTATGTCTTTGTTCCTGGGTGTCAGTGTGTGTCTTTGTGACTTGGTGTCAGTGTATGTCTTTGTTACTTGGTGTAAGTGTGTGTCTGTGTTACTGGGTATCAGAGTATGTCTTTGTTACTTGGTGTCAGTGTATGTCAAAATACTTGGTGTAAGTGTATGTCTTTGTTACTTGGTGTCAGTGTATGTCTGTGTAACTTGGTGTAAGTGTGTGTCTTTGTTAGTTGGTGCAAATGTATATCTTTGTTACTTGGTGTCAGTGTATGTCTGTGATATTTGGTGTAAGTGTATGTCTTTGTTACTTGGTGTCAGTGTATGTCTTTGTTACTTGGTGTAAGTGTGTGTCTTTGTTACTTGCTGTAAGTGTATGTCTTTGTTACTTGGTGTCAGTGTATGTCTTTGTTACTTGGTGTCAGTGCATGTATTTGTTACTTGGTGTCAGTGTATGTCTGTGTTACTGGGTATCAGTGTATGTCTTTGTCAGTTGGTGTCTGTGTATGTCTGTGATACTTGGTGTAAGTGTGTGTCCGTGTTACCGGGTTTCAGTGTATGACTTTGTTACTTGGTGTCAGTGTATGTCTTTGTTACTTGGTGTAAGTCTATGTCTTTGTTACTTGGTGTCAGTGTATGTATTTGTTACTTGGTGTAAATGTGTGTCTTTGTTACTGGGTATCAGTGTATGTCTTTGTTAATTTGTGTCTGTGGATGTCTTTGTTACTTGGTGTCAGTGTGTGTCTTTGTTACTTGGTGTCAGTGTGTGTCTTTGTTACTGGGTGTCAGTGTATGTCTTTGTGACTTGGTGTAAGTGTGTGTCTCTGTTACTGGGTATCAGTGTCTGTCTTTGTTACTTGCTGTCAGTGTATGTCTTTGATACTTGGTGTCAGTGTATGTCTGTGTTACTTGGTGTAAGTTTGCGTCTTTGTTACTTGGTGTCAGTGCATGTATTTGTTACTTGGTGTCAGTGCATGTCTGTGTTACTTGGTGTAAGTGTATGTCTTTGTTACTTGGTGTCAGTGTATGTCTTTGTTACTTGGTGTAAGTGTGTGTCTTTGTTACTTGCTGTAAGTGTATGTCTTTGTTATTTGGTGTCAGTGTATGTCTGTGTTACTTGGTGTAAGTGTATGTCTTTGTTACTTGGTGTAAGTGTGTGTCTGTGTTACTGGGTATCAGTGTATGTCTTTGTTACTTGGTGTCTGTTTATGTCTGTGATACTTGGTGTAAGTGTGTGTCTTTGTTACTGGGTATCAGTGTAAGTCTTCGTTACTTGGTGTCTGTGTATGTCTTTCTTACTTGGTGACAGTGTGTGTCTTTGTTACTGGGTGTCAGTGTTTGTTTTTGTTACTTGGTGTCAGTGTTTTTCTGTGTACTTGGTGTAAGTGTGCGTCATTGTTACTTGGTGTCAGTGTATGTCTGTGTTACTGGGTATCAGTGCATGTCTTTGTTACTTATTGTAAGTGTGCTTCTGTGTTACTGGGTGTCAGTGTATGTCTTTGTTACTTGGTGTCAGTGTTTTTCTGTGTACTTGGTGTAAGTGTGCGTCATTGTTACTTGGTGTCAGTGTATGTCTGTGTTACTGGGTATCAGTGCATGTCTTTGTTAGTTGGTGTCTGTGTATGTCTGTGATACTTGGTGTAAGTGTGTGTCTGTGTTACCGGGTATCAGTGTATGACTTTGTTACTTGGTGTCAGTGTATGTCTTTGTTACTTGGTGTAAGTGTATGTCTTTGTTACTTGGTGTCAGTGTATGTATTTGTTACTTGATGTAAGTGTGTGTCTTTGTTACTGGGTATCAGTGCATGTCTTTGTTAATTTGTGTCTGTGGATGTCTTTGTTACTTGGTGTCAGTGTGTGTCATTGTTACTGCGTGTCAGTGTATGTCTTTGTTTCTGGGTGTCATTGTATGTCTTTGTGACTTGGTGTAAGTGTGTGTCTCTGTTACTGGGTATCAGTGTCTGTCTTTGTTACTTGGTGTCAGTGTATGTCTTTGATACTTGATGTCAGTGTTTGTCTGTGTTACTTGGTGTAAGTTTGCGTCTTTGTTACTTGGTGTC
Organism: Heterodontus francisci; assembly: GCF_036365525.1. Classification (NCBI taxonomy): domain Eukaryota; kingdom Metazoa; phylum Chordata; class Chondrichthyes; order Heterodontiformes; family Heterodontidae; genus Heterodontus; species Heterodontus francisci. The sequence continues at coordinate 4,989,385 of NW_027141175.1, forward strand.
AGTGCATGTATTTGTTACTTGGTGTCAGTGTATGTCTGTGTTACTTGGTGTAAGTGTATGTCTTTGTTACTTGGTGTCAGTGTCTGTCTTTGTTACTTGGTGTAAGTGTGTGTCTTTGTTACTTGGTGCAAGTGTGTGTCTTTGTTACTTGGTGAAAGTGTGTGTCTGTGTTACTGGGTATCAGTGTATGTCTTTGTTACTTGGTTTTAGTGTATGTCTTTGTTACTTGGAGTCAGTGTGTGTCTGTGTTACTGTGTATCAGTGTATTTCTTCGTTACTTGGTGTCAGTGTGTGTCTGTGTTACTGGGTGTCAGTGACACTAGGTGTCAGTATTTAGTTTAGTTTAGAGATACAGCACTGAAACAGGCCCTCCGGCCCACCGAGTCAGTGCCGACCATCAACCAAACATTTATACTAATCCGACATGAATCCCATATTCCAATAAAATCCCCACCGGTCCCTATATATTTCCCTACCACCTACCTATACTAGGGGCAATTTATAATGGCCAATTAACCTACCAACCTGCAAGTATTTGGCATGTGGGAGGAAACCGGAGCACCCGGAGGAAACCCACGCAGACACAGGGTGAACTTCCAAACTCCGCACAGGCAGTACCCAGAATCGAACCCTGGTCCCTGGAGCTGTGAGGCTGCAGTGCTAACCACTGCGCCACTGTGCCACCCAGTGTTTGTCTGTGTTACTGGGTGTCAGTGTATGTCTTTGTTACTTGGTGTCAGTGTGTGTCTGTGTTACTCGGTGTCAGTGTGTTTGTTTGTGTTACTGGGTGTCAGTGTCTGTCTGTGTTACTTGGTGTAAGTGTGTGTCTTTGTTACTTGGTGTCCGTGTGTGTCTGTGTTACTGGGTGTCAGTGTATGTCTTTGTTACTGGATGTCAGTGTATGTCTTTGTTACTTGGTGTAAGTGTGTGTCTGTGTTACTGGGTATCAGTGTGTGTCTTTGTTACTGGGTATCAGTGTATGTCTTTGTGACTTGGTGTCAGTGTATGTCTTTGTTACTGGGTGTCAGTGTATGTCTTTGTTACTTGGTGTAAGTGTGTGTCTGTGTTACTGGGTATCAGAGTATGTCTTTGTTACTTGGTGTCAGTGTATGTCTTTGTTCCTGGGTGTCAGTGTGTGTCTTTGTGACTTGGTGTCAGTGTATGTCTTTGTTACTTGGTGTAAGTGTGTGTCTGTGTTACTGGGTATCAGTGTATGTCTTTGTTACTTGGTGTCAGTGTATGTCAAAATACTTGGTGTATGTGTATGTCTTTGTTACTTGGTGTCAGTGTATGTCTGTGTAACTTGGTGTAAGTGTGTGTCTTTGTTAGTTGGTGCAAGTGCATATCTTTGTTACTTGGTGTCAGTGTATGTCTGTGTTATTTGGTGTAAGTGTATGTCTTTGTTACTTGGTGTCAGTGTATGTCTTTGTTACTTGGTGTAAGTGTGTGTCTTTGTTACTTGCTGTAAGTGTATGTCTTTGTTACTTGGTGTCAGTGCATGTATTTGTTACTTGGTGTCAGTGTATGTCTGTGTTACTGGGTATCAGTGTATGTCATTGTTAGTTGGTGTCAGTGTATGTCTGTGATACTTGGTGTAAGTGTGTGTCCGTGTTACCGGGTATCAGTGTATGACTTTGTTACTTGGTGTCAGTGTATGTCTTTGTTACTTGGTGTAAGTCTATGTCTTTGTTACTTGGTGTTAGTGTATGTATTTGTTACTTAGTGTAAGTGTGTGTCTTTGTTGCTGGGGATCAGTGTATGTCTTTGTTAATTTGTGTCTGTGGATGTCTTTGTTACTTGGTGTCAGTGTGTGTCTTTGTTACTTGGTGTCAGTGTGTGTCTTTGTTACTGGGTGTCAGTGTATGTCTTTGTGACTTGGTGTAAGTGTGTGTCTCTGTTACTGGGTATCAGTGTCTGTCTTTGTTACTTGGTGTCAGTGTACGTCTTTGATACTTGGTGTCAGTGTATGTCTGTGTTACTTGGTGTAAGTTTGCGTCTTTGTTACTTGGTGTCAGTGCATGTATTTGTTACTTGGTGTCAGTGCATGTCTGTGTTACATGGTGTAAGTGTATGTCTTTGTTACTTGGTGTCAGTGTATGTCTTTGTTACTTGGTGTAAGTGTGTGTCTTTGTTACTTGCTGTAAGTGTATGTCTTTGTTACTTGGTGTCAGTGTATGTCTGTGTTACTTGGTGTAAGTGTATGTCTTTGTTACTTGGTGTCAGTGTATGTCTTTGTTACTTGGTGTAAGTGTGTGTCTGTGTTACTGGGTATCAGTGTATGTCTTTGTTACTTGGTGACAGTGTGTGTCTTTGTTACTTGCTGTCAGTGTGTGCCTTTGTTACTGGGTGTCAGTGTTTGTCTTTGTGACTTGGTGTAAGTGTGTGTCTGTGTTGCTGGGTATCAGTTTCTGTCTTTGTTACTTATTGTAAGTGTGCTTCTGTGTTACTGGGTGTAAGTGTGCGTCATTGTTACTTGGTCTCAGTGTATGTCTGTGTTACTGGGTATCAGTGTATGTCTTTGTAAGTTGGTGTCTGTGTATGTCTGTGATACTTGGTGTAAGTGTGTGTCTGTGTTACCGGGTATCAGTGTATGACTTTGTTACTTGGTGTCAGTGTATGTATTTGTTACTTGGTGTAAGTGTATGTCTTTGTTACTTGGTGTCAGTGTATGTATTTGTTACTTGATGTAAGTGTGTGTCTGTGTTACTGGGTGTCAGTGTATGTCCTTGTTACTTGGTGTCAGTGTGTGTCTGTGTTAGTGGGTGTCAGTGTGTTTGTTTGTGTTACTGGGTGTCAGTGTCTGTCTGTGTTACTTGGTGTAAGTTTGTGTCTTTGTTACTTGGTGTCCGTGTGTGTCTGTGTTACTGGGTGTCAGTGTATGTCTTTGTTACTGGATGTGAGTGTATGTCTTTGTTACTTGGTGTAAGTGTGTGTCTGTGTTACTGGGTATCAGTGTGTGTCTTTGTTACTGGGTATCAGTGTATGTCTTTGTGACTTGGTGTCAGTGTATGTCTTTGTTACTGGGTGTCAGTGTATGTCTTTGTTACTTGGTGTAAGTGTGTGTCTGTGTTACTGGGTATCAGAGTATGTCTTTGTTACTTGGTGTCAGTGTATGTCTTTGTTCCTGGGTGTCAGTGTGTGTCTTTGTGACTTGGTGTCAGTGTATGTCTTTGTTACTTGGTGTAAGTGTGTGTCTGTGTTACTGGGTATCAGTGTATGTCTTTGTTACTTGGTGTCAGTGTATGTCAAAATACTTGGTGTAAGTGTATGTCTTTGTTACTTGTTGTAATTGTCTGTCTTTGTTACTTGGTGTCCGTGTATGTCTGTGTTACTGGGTGTCAGTGTATGTCTTTGTTACTTGGTGTCAGTGTATGTCAGTGTAACTTGGTGTAAGTGTGTGTCTTTGTTAGTTGGTGCAAATGTATATCTTTGTTACTTGGTGTCAGTGTACGTCTGTGTTATTTGGTGTAAGTGTATGTCTTTGTTACTTGGTGTCAGTGTATGTCTTTGTTACTTGGTGTAAGTGTGTGTCTTTGTTACTTGGTGTCAGTGTATGTCTTTTTTACTTGGTGTCAGTGTATGTCTGTGTTACTTGGTGTCAGTGCATGTATTTGTTACTTGGTGTCAGTGTATGTCTGTGTAACTGGGTATCAGTGTATGTCTTTGTTAGTTGGTGTCTGTGTATGTCTGTGATACTTGGTGTAAGTGTGTGTCCGTATTACCGGGTATCAGTGTATGACTTTGTTACTTGGTGTCAGTGTATGTCTTTGTTACTTGGTGTAAGTCTATGTCTTTGTTACTTGGTGTCAGTGTATGTATTTGTTACTTGGTGTAAGTGTGTGTCTTTGTTACTGGGTATCAGTGTATGTCTTTGTTAATTTGTGTCTGTGGATGTCTTTGTTATTTGGTGTCAGTGTGTGTCTTTGTTACTTGGTGTCAGTGTGTGTCTTTGTTACTGGGTGTCAGTGTATGTCTTTGTGACTTGGTGTAAGTGTGTGTCTCTGTTACTGGGTATCAGTGTCTGTCTTTGTTACTTGCTGTCAGTGTATGTCTTTGATACTTGGTGTCAGTGTATGTCTGTGTTACTTGGTGTAAGTTTGCGTCTTTGTTACTTGGTGTCAGTGCATGTATTTGTTACTTGGTGTCAGTGCATGTCTGTGTTACTTGGTGTAAGTGTATGTCTTTGTTACTTGGTGTCAGTGTATGTCTGTGTTACTTGCTGTAAGTGTATGTCTTTGTTACTTGGTGTCAGTGTATGTCTGTGTTACTTGGTTTAAGTGTATGTCTTTGTTACTTGGTGTCAGTGTATGTCTTTGTTACTTGGTGTAAGTGTGTGACTGTGTTACTGGGTATCAGTGTATGTCTTTGTTACTTGGTGTCTGTGTATGTCTGTGATACTTGGTGTAAGTGTGTGTCTGTGTTACCGGGTATCAGTGTATGACTTTGTTACTTGGTGTCAGTATATGTCTTTGTTACTTGGTGTAAGTGTATGTCTTTGTTACTTGGTGTCTGTGTATGTCTGTGATACTTGGTGTAAGTGTGTGTCTTTGTTACTGGTTATCAGTGTATGTCTTCGTTACTTGGTGTCTGTGTATGTCTTTGTTACTTGGTGACAGTGTGTGTCTTTGTTACTTGCTATTAGTGTGTGTCTTTGTTACTGGGTGTCAGTGTTTGTCTTTGTTACTGTGTGTCAGTGTATGTCTTTGTGACTTGGTGTAAGTGTGTGTCTGTGTTGCTGGGTATCAGTTTCTGTCTTTGTTACTTATTGTAAGTGTGCTTCTGTGTTACTGGGTGTCAGTGTATGTCTTTGTTACTTGGTGTGAGTGTTTTTCTGTGTACTTGGAGTAAGTGTGCGTCATTGTTACTTGGTGTCAGTGTATGTCTGTGTTACTGGGTATCAGTGTATGTCTTTGTTAGTTGGTGTCTGTGTATGTCTGTGATACTTGGTGTAAGTGTGTGTCTGTGTTACCGGGTATCAGTGTATGACTTTGTTACTTGGTGTCAGTGTATGTCTTTGTTACTTGGTGTAAGTGTATGTCTTTGTTACTTGGTGTCAGTGTATGTATTTGTTACTTGATGTAAGTGTGTGTCTTTGTTACTGGGTATCAGTGCATGTCTTTGTTAATTTCTGTCTGTGGATGTCTTTGTTACTTGGTGTCAGTGTGTGTCATTGTTACTGGGTGTCAGTGTATGTCTTTGTTACTGGGTGTCATTGTATGTCTTTGTGACTTGGTGTAAGTGTGTGTCTCTGTTACTGGGTATCAGTGTCTGTCTTTGTTACTTGGTGTCAGTGTATGTCTTTGATACTTGGTGTCAGTGTTTGTCTGTGTTACTTGGTGTAAGTTTGCGTCTTTGTTACTTGGTGTCAGTGCATGTATTTGTTACTTGGTGTCAGTGTATGTCTGTGTTACTTGGTGTAAGTGTATGTCTTTGTTACTTGGTGTCAGTGTATGTCTTTGTTACTTGGTGTAAGTGTGTGTCTTTGTTACTTGGTGTAAGTGTGTGTCTTTGTTACTTGGTGAAAGTGTGTGTCTGTGTTACTGGGTATCAGTGTATGTCTTTGTTACTTGGTGTTAGTGTATGTCTTTGTTACTTGGAGTCAGTGTGTGTCTGTGTTACTGTGTATCAGTGTATGTCTTTGTTACTTGGTGTTAGTGTATGTCTTTGTTACTTGGTGTCAGTGTGTGTCTGTGTTACTGGGTGTCAGTGTGTGTCTGTGACACTAAGTGTCAGAATTTAGTTTAGTTTAGAGATACAGCACTGAAACAGGCCCTCCGGCCCACCGAGTCAGTGCCGACCATCAACCAAACATTTATACGAATCCGACACGAATCCCATATTCCAATAACATCCCCATCGGTCCCAATATATTTCCCTACCACCTACCTATACTCGGGGCAATTTATAATGGCCAATTAACCTACCAAAATGCAAGTCTTTGGCATGTGGCAGGAAACCGGAGCACCCGGAGGGAACCCACGCAGACACAGGGAGAACTTGCAAACTCCGCACAGGCAGTACCCAGAATCGAACCCTGGTTCCTGGAGCTGTGAGGCTGCAGTGCTAACCACTGCGCCACTGTGCCGCCCAGTGTGTGTCTGTGTTACTGGGTGTCAGTGGATGTCTTTGTTACTTGGTGTCAGTGTATGTCTTTGTTACTTGGGGTCAATGTATGTATTTGTTACTTGATGTAAGTGTGTGTCTTTGTTACTGGGTATCAGTGCATGTCTTTGTTAATTTCTGTCTGTGGATGTCTTTGTTACTTGGTGTCAGTGTGTGTCATTGTTACTGGGTGTCAGTGTATGTCTTTGTTACTGGGTGTCATTGTATGTCTTTGTGACTTGGTGTAAGTGTGTGTCTCTGTTACTGGGTATCAGAGTCTGTCTTTGTTACTTGGTGTCAGTGTATGTCTTTGATACTTGGTGTCAGTGTTTGTCTGTGTTACTTGGTGTAAGTTTGCGTCTTTGTTACTTGGTGTCAGTGCATGTATTTGTTACTTGGTGTCAGTGTATGTCTGTGTTACTTGGTGTAAGTGTATGTCTTTGTTACTTGGTGTCAGTGTATGTCTTTGTTACTTGGTGTAAGTGTGTGTCTTTGTTACTTGGTGTAAGTGTGTGTCTTTGTTACTTGGTGAAAGTGTGTGTCTGTGTTACTGGGTATCAGTGTATGTCTTTGTTACTTGGTGTTAGTGTATGTCTTTGTTACTTGGAGTCAGTGTGTGTCTGTGTTACTGTGTATCAGTGTATGTCTTTGTTACTTGGTGTTAGTGTATGTCTTTGTTACTTGGTGTCAGTGTGTGTCTGTGTTACTGGGTGTCAGTGTGTGTCTGTGACACTAGGTGTCAGAATTTAGTTTAGTTTAGAGATACAGCACTGAAACAGGCCCTCCGGCCCACCGAGTCAGTGCCGACCATCAACCAAACATTTATACTAATCCGACACGAATCCCATATTCCAATAACATCCCCATCGGTCCCTATATATTTCCCTACCACCTACCTATACTCGGGGCAATTTATAATGGCCAATTAACCTACCAAAATGCAAGTCTTTGGCATGTGGGAGGAAACCGGAGCACCCGGAGGGAACCCACGCAGACACAGGGAGAACTTGCAAACTCCGCACAGGCAGTACCCAGAATCGAATCCTGGTCCCTGAAGCTGTGAGGCTGCAGTGCTAACCACTGCGCAACTGTGCCGCCCAGTGTGTGTCTGTGTTACTGGGTGTCAGTGGATGTCTTTGTTACTTGGTGTCAGTGTGTGTCTGTGTTACTGGGTGTCAGTGTGTTTGTTTGTGTTACTGGGTGTCAGTGTCTGTCTGTGTTACTTGGTGTAAGTGTGTGTCTTTGTTACTTGGTGTAAGTGTGTGTCTGTGTTACTGGGTATCAGTGTGTGTCTTTGTTACTGGGTATCAGTGTATGTCTTTGTGACTTGGTGTCAGTGTATGTCTTTGTTACTGGGTGTCAGTGTATGTCTTTGTTACTTGGTGTAAGTGTGTGTCTGTGTTACTGGGTATCAGAGTATCTCTTTGTTACTTGGTGTCAGTGTATGTCTTTGTTACTGGGTGTCAGTGTGTGTCTTTGTGACTTGGTGTCAGTGTATGTCTTTGTTACTTGGTGTAAGTGTGTGTCTGTGTTACTGGGTATCAGTGTATGTCTTTGTTACTTGGTGTCAGTGTATGTCAAAATACTTGGTGTAAGTGTATGTCTCTGTTACTTGTTGTAATTGTCTGTCTTTGTTACTTGGTGTCCGTGTGTGTCTGTGTTACTGGGTGTCAGTGCATGTCTTTGTTACTTGGTGTCAGTGTATGTCTGTGTAACTTGGTGTAAGTGTGTGTCTTTGTTAGTTGGTGCAAGTGTATGTCTTTGTTACTGGGTGTCAGTGTATGTCTTTGTTACTTGGTGTAAGTGTGTGTCTGTGTTACTGGGTATCAGAGTATGTCTTTGTTACTTGGTGTCAGTGTATGTCTTTGTTACTGGGTGTCAGTGTGTGTCTTTGTGACTTGTTGTCATTGTATGTCTTTGTTACTTGGTGTAAGTGTGTGTCTGTGTTACTGGGTATCAGTGTATGTCTTTGTTACTTGGTGTCAGTGTATGTCAAAATACTTGGTGTAAGTGTATGTCTCTGTTACTTGTTGTAATTGTCTGTCTTTGTTACTTGGTGTCCGTGTGTGTCTGTGTTACTGGGTGTCAGTGCATGTCTTTGTTACTTGGTGTCAGTGTATGTCTGTGTAACTTGGTGTAAGTGTGTGTCTTTGTTAGTTGGTGCAAGTGTATGTCTTTGTTACTTGGTGTCAGTGTATGTCTGTGTTATTTGGTGTAAGTGTATGTCTTTGTTACTTGGTGTCAGTGTATGTCTTTGTTACTTGGTGTAAGTGTGTGTCTTTGTTACTTGCTGTAAGTGTATGTCTTTGTTACTTGGTGTCAGTGTATGTCTTTGTTACTTGGTGTCAGTGCATGTATTTGTTACTTGGTGTCAGTGTATGTCTGTGTTACTGGGTATCAGTGTATGTCTTTGTTAGTTTGTGCCTGTGTATGTCTGTGATACTTGGTGTAAGTGTGTGTCCGTGTTACCGGGTATCAGTGTATGACTTTGTTACTTGGTGTCAGTGTATGTCTTTGTTACTTGGTGTAAGTCTATGTGTTTGTTACTTGGTGTCAGTGTATGTATTTGTTACTTGGTGTATGTGTGTGTCTTTGTTACTGGGTAACAGTGTATGTCTTTGTTGATTTGTGTCTGTGGATGTCTTTGTTACTTGGTGTCAGTGTGTGTTTTTGTTTCTTGGTGTCAGTCTGTGTCTTTGTACTGGGTGTCCGTGTATGTCTTTGTGACTTGTTGTAAGTGTGTGTCTCTGTTACTGGGTATCAGTGTCTGTATTTGTTACTTGGTGTCAGTGCATGTCTGTGTTACTTGGTGTTAGTGTATGTCTTTGTTACTTGTTGTCAGTGTATGTCTTTGTTACTTGGTGTAAGTGTGTGTCTTTGCTACTTGCTGTAAGTGTATGTCTTTGTTACTTGGTGTCAGTGTATGTCTGTGTTACTTGGTGTAAGTGTATGTCTTTGTTACTTGGTGTCAGTGTATGTCTGTGATACTTGGTGTAAGTGTGTGTCTTTGTTACTGGGTATCAGTGTAAGTCTTCGTAACTTGGTGTCTGTGTATGTCTTTCTTACTTGGTGTCATTGTATGTCTTTGTGACTTGGTGTAAGTGTGTGTCTCTGTTACTGGGTATCAGTGTCTGTCTTTGTTACTTGGTGTCAGTGTATGTCTTTGATACTTGGTGTCAGTGTTTGTCTGTGTTACTTGGTGTAAGTTTGCGTCTTTGTTATTTGGTGTCAGTGTTACATGGTGTAAGTGTATGTCTTTGTTACTTGGTGTCAGTGTATGTCTTTGTTACTTGGTGTAAATGTGTGTCTTTGTTACAAGTGTGTGTCTTTGTTACTTGGTGAAAGTGTGTGTCTGTGTTACTGGTATCAGTGTATGTCTTTGTTACTTGGTGTCAGTGTGTGTCTGTGTTACTGGGTGTCAGTGTGACTAGGTGTCAGTATTTAGTTTAGTTTAGAGATACAGCACTGAAACAGGCCCTCCGGCCCACCGAGTCAGTGCCGAACATCAACCAAACATTTATACTAATCCGACACGAATCCCATATTCCAATAACATCACCACCGGTCCCTATATATTTCCCTACCACCTACCTATACTAGGGGCAATTTATAATGGCCAATTAACCTACCAACCTGCAAGTCTTTGGCATGTGGGAGGAAACCGGAGCACCCGGAGGAAACCCACGCAGACACAGGGAGAACTTCCAAACTCCGCACAGGCAGTACCCAGAATCGAACCCTGGTCCCTGGAGCTGTGAGGCTGCAGTGCTAACCACTGCGCCACTGTGCCGCCCAGTGTGTGTCTGTGTTACTGGGTGTCAGTGTATGTCTTTGTTACTAGGTGTCAGTGTGTGTCTGTGTTACTGGGTGTCAGTGTGTTTGTTTGTGTTACTGGGTGTCAGTGTCTGTCTGTGTTACTTGGTGTAAGTGTGTGTCTTTGTTACTTGGTGTCCGTGTGTGTCTGTGTTACTGGGTGTCAGTGTATGTCTTTGTTACTTGGTGTCAGTGTATGTCTTTGTTACTTGGTGTAAGTGTGTGTCTTTGTTACTTGCTGTAAGTGTATGTCTTTGTTACTTGGTGTCAGTGTATGTCTTTGTTACTTGGTGTCAGTGCATGTATTTGTTACTTGGTGTCAGTGTATGTCTGTGTTACTGGGTATCAGTGTATGTCTTTGTTAGTTTGTGCCTGTGTATGTCTGTGATACTTGGTGTAAGTGTGTGTCCGTGTTACCGGGTATCAGTGTATGACTTTGTTACTTGGTGTCAGTGTATGTCTTTGTTACTTGGTGTAAGTCTATGTGTTTGTTACTTGGTGTCAGTGTATGTATTTGTTACTTGGTGTATGTGTGTGTCTTTGTTACTGGGTAACAGTGTATGTCTTTGTTAATTTGTGTCTGTGGATGTCTTTGTTACTTGGTGTCAGTGTGTGTTTTTGTTTCTTGGTGTCAGTCTGTGTCTTTGTACTGGGTGTCCGTGTATGTCTTTGTGACTTGTTGTAAGTGTGTGTCTCTGTTACTGGGTATCAGTGTCTGTATTTGTTACTTGGTGTCAGTGCATGTCTGTGTTACTTGGTGTTAGTGTATGTCTTTGTTACTTGTTGTCAGTGTATGTCTTTGTTACTTGGTGTAAGTGTGTGTCTTTGCTACTTGCTGTAAGTGTATGTCTTTGTTACTTGGTGTCAGTGTATGTCTGTGTTACTTGGTGTAAGTGTATGTCTTTGTTACTTGGTGTCAGTGTATGTCTTTGTTACTTGGTGTAAGTGTGTGTCTGTGTTACTGGGTATCAGTGTATGTCTTTGTTACTTGGTGTCTGAATATGTCTGTGATACTTGGTGTAAGTGTGTGTCTTTGTTACTGGGTATCAGTGTAAGTCTTCGTAACTTGGTGTCTGTGTATGTCTTTCTTACTTGGTGTCATTGTATGTCTTTGTGACTTGGTGTAAGTGTGTGTCTCTGTTACTGGGTATCAGTGTCTGTCTTTGTTACTTGGTGTCAGTGTATGTCTTTGATACTTGGTGTCAGTGTTTGTCTGTGTTACTTGGTGTAAGTTTGCGTCTTTGTTATTTGGTGTCAGTGTTACATGGTGTAAGTGTATGTCTTTGTTACTTGGTGTCAGTGTATGTCTTTGTTACTTGGTGTAAATGTGTGTCTTTGTTACAAGTGTGTGTCTTTGTTACTTGGTGAAAGTGTGTGTCTGTGTTACTGGTATCAGTGTATGTCTTTGTTACTTGGTGTCAGTGTGTGTCTGTGTTACTGGGTGTCAGTGTGACTAGGTGTCAGTATTTAGTTTAGTTTAGAGATACAGCACTGAAACAGGCCCTCCGGCCCACCGAGTCAGTGCCGAACATCAACCAAACATTTATACTAATCCGACACGAATCCCATATTCCAATAACATCACCACCGGTCCCTATATATTTCCCTACCACCTACCTATACTAGGGGCAATTTATAATGGCCAATTAACCTACCAACCTGCAAGTCTTTGGCATGTGGGAGGAAACCGGAGCACCCGGAGGAAACCCACGCAGACACAGGGAGAACTTCCAAACTCCGCACAGGCAGTACCCAGAATCGAACCCTGGTCCCTGGAGCTGTGAGGCTGCAGTGCTAACCACTGCGCCACTGTGCCGCCCAGTGTGTGTCTGTGTTACTGGGTGTCAGTGTATGTCTTTGTTACTAGGTGTCAGTGTGTGTCTGTGTTACTGGGTGTCAGTGTGTTTGTTTGTGTTACTGGGTGTCAGTGTCTGTCTGTGTTACTTGGTGCAAGTGTGTGTCTTTGTTACTTGGTGTCCGTGTGTGTCTGTGTTACTGGGTGTCAGTGTATGTCTTTGTTACTTGGTGTCAGTGTATGTCTTTGTTCCTGGGTGTCAGTGTGTGTCTTTGTGACTTGGTGTCAGTGTATGTCTTTGTTACTTGGTGTAAGTGTGTGTCTGTGTTACTGGGTATCAGTGCATGTCTTTGTTACTTGGTGTCAGTGTATGTCAAAATACTTGGTGTCAGTGCATGTCTTTGTTACTTGGTGTCAGTGTATGTCTGTGTAACTTGGTGTAAGTGTGTGTCTTTGTTAGTTGGTGCAAGTGTATATCTTTGTTACTTGCTGTCAGTGTATGTCTTTGTTACTTGGTGTAAGTGTGTGTCTTTGTTACTTGCTGTAAGTGTATGTCTTTGTTACTTGGTGTCAGTGTATGTCTTTGTTACTTGGTGTCAGTGCATGTATTTGTTACTTGGTGTCAGTGTATGTCTGTGTTACTGGGTATCAGTGTATGTCTTTGTTTGTTGGTGTCTGTGTATGTCTGTGATACTTGGTGTAAGTGTGTGTCCGTGTTACCGGGTATCAGTGTATGACTTTGTTACTTGGTGTCAGTGTATGTCTTTTTTATTTGGTGTAAGTCTATGTCTTTGTTTCTTGGTGTCAGTGTATGTATTTGTTACTTGGTGTAAGTGTGTGTCATTGTTACTGGGTATCAGTGTATGTCTTTGTTAATTTGTGTCTGTGGATGTCTTTGTTACTTGGTGTCAGTGTGTGTTTTTGTTACTTGGTGTCAGTCTGTGTCTTTGTTACTGGGTGTCAGTGTATGTCTTTGTGACTTGGTGTAAGTGTGTGTCTCTGTTACTGGGTATCAGTGTCTGTCTTTGTTACTTGGTGCAAGTGTGTGTCTGTGTTACTTGGTGTAAGTTTGCGTCTTTGTTACTTGGTGTCAGTGCATGTATTTGTTACTTGGTGTCAGTGCATGTCTGTGTTACTTGGTGTAAGTGTATGTCTTTGTTACTTGGTGTCAGTGTATGTCTTTGTTACTTGGTGTAAGTGTGTGTCTTTGTTACTTGCTGTAAGTGTATGTCTTTGTTACTTGGTGTCAGTGTATGTCTGTGTTACTTGGTGTAAGTGTATGTCTTTGTTACTTGGTGTCAGTGTATGTCTTTGTTACTTGGTGTAAGTGTGTGTCTGTGTTACTGGGTATCAGTGTATGTCTTTGTTACTTGGTGTCTGTGTATGTCTGTGATACTTGGTGTAAGTGTGTGTCTTTGTTACTGGGTATCAGTGTAAGTCTTCGTTACTGGTATCAGTGTATGTCTTTTTTACTTGGTGTTAGTGTATGTCTGTGTTACTTGGTGTAAGTGTGTGTCTTTGTTACTTGGTGTCCGTGTGTGTCTGTGTTACTGGGTGTCAGTGTATGTCTTTGTTCCTGGGTGTAAGTGTGTGTCTTTGTTACTTGGTGTAAGTGTGTGTCTGTGTTACTGGGTATCAGTGTATGTCGTTGTTACTTGGTGTCAGTGTATGTCAAAATACTTGGTGTAAGTGTATGTCTTTGTTACTTCTTTCTTTTTCTTTTGGGCCTCCTTATCTCGAGAGACAATGGATACGCGCCTGGAGGTGGTCAGTGGTTTGTGAAGCAGCGCCTGGAGTGGCTATAAAGGCCAATTCTGGAGTGACAGGCTCTTCCACAGGTGCTGCAGAGAAATTTGTTTGTTGGGGCTGTTGCACAGTTGGCTCTCCCCTTGCGCCTCTGTCTTTTTTCCTGCCAACTACTAAGTCTCTTCGACTCGCCACAATTTAGCCCTGTCTTTATGGCTGCCCGCCAGCTCTGGCGAATGCTGGCAACTGACTCCCACGACTTGTGATCAATGTCACACGATTTCATGTCGCGTTTGCAGACGTCTTTATAACGGAGACATGGACGGCCGGTGGGTCTGATACCAGTGGCGAGCTCGCTGTACAATGTGTCTTTGGGGATCCTGCCATCTTCCATGCGGCTCACATGGCCAAGCCATCTCAAGCGCCGCTGACTCAGTAGTGTGTATAAGCTGGGGATGTTGGCCGCTTCAAGGACTTCTCTGTTGGAGATATAGTCCTGCCACCTGATGCCAAGTATTCTCCGAAGGCAGCGAAGATGGAATGAATTGAGACGTCGCTCTTGGCTGGCATACGTTGTCCAGGCCTCGCTGCCGTAGAGCAAGGTACTGAGGACACAGGCCTGATACACTCGGACTTTTGTGTTCCGTGTCAGTGCGCCATTTTCCCACACTCTCTTGGCCAGTCTGAACATAGCAGTGGAAGCCTTACCCATGCGCTTGTTGATTTCTGCATCTAGAGACAGGTTACTGGTGATAGTTGAGCCTAGGTAGGTGAACTCTTGAACCACTTCCAGAGCGTGGTCGCCCATATTGATGGATGGAGCATTTCTGACATCCTGCCCCATGATGTTCGTTTTCTTGAGGCTGATGGTTAGGCCAAATTCATTGCAGGCAGACGCAAACCTGTCGATGAGACTCTGCAGGCATTCTTCAGTGTGAGATGTTAAAGCAGCATCGTCAGCAAAGAGGAGTTCTCTGATGAGGACTTTCCGTACTTTGGACTTCGCTCTTAGACGGGCAAGGTTGAACAACCTGCCCCCTGATCTTGTGTGGAGGAAAATTCCTTCTTCAGAGGATTTGAACGCATGTGAAAGCAGCAGGGAGAAGAAAATCCCAAAAAGTGTGGGTGCGAGAACACAGCCCTGTTTCACACCACTCAGGATAGGAAAGGGCTCTGATGAGGAGCCACCATGTTGAATTGTGCCTTTCATATTGTCATGGAATGAGGTGATGATACTTAGTAGCTTTGGTGGACATCCGATCTTTTCTAGTAGTCTGAAGAGACCACGTCTGCTGACGAGGTCAAAGGCTTTGGTGAGATCAATGAAAGCAATGTAGAGGGGCATCTGTTGTTCACGGCATTTCTCCTGTATCTGACGAAGGGAGAACAGCATGTCAATAGTCGATCTCTCTGCACGAAAGCCACACTGTGCCTCAGGGTAGACGCGCTCGGCCAGCTTCTGGAGCCTGTTCAGAGCGACTCGAGCAAAGACTTTCCCCACTATGCTGAGCAGGGAGATTCCACGGTAGTTGTTGCAGTCACCGCGGTCACCTTTGTTTTTATAGAGGGTGATGATGTTGGCATCGCGCATGTCCTGGGGTACTGCTCCCTCGTCCCAGCACAGGCATAGCAGTTCATGTAGTGCTGAGAGTATAGCAGGCTTGGCACTCTTGATTATTTCAGGGGTAATGCTGTCCTTCCCAGGGGCTTTTCCGCTGGCTAGGGAATCAATGGCATCACTGAGTTCCGATTTGGTTGGCTGTATGTCCAGCTCATCCATGACTGGTAGAGGCTGGGCTGCATTGAGGGCAGTCTCAGTGACAGCATTCTCCCTGGAGTACAGTTCTAGGTAGTGCTCAACCCAGCGGTCCATCTGTTTGCGTTGGTCAGTGATTATGTCCCCCGATTTAGATTTGAGGGGGGTGATCTTCTTGATGGTAGGCCCAAGAGCTCTCTTCATGCCATCATACATTCCTCTGATGTTTCCGGTGTCTGAGGCCAGCTGAATATGACTGCATAGGTGTTGCCAGTAGTCGTTTGCGCAACGCCTAGCTGTTCTTTGTGCAGTACTTCTGGCTGCTTTAAGTGCTGCGGATGTTAAATCGCTGGGGGCTTTCTTGTAGTTCAAAAGTGCAATGCGCTTAGCGGCTATGACAGGTTCCAGCTCTTCATTATGAGATTGAAACCAGTCTGCATTTCTCTTCGCACTTTTGCCGTAGGTGGTCAAAGCTGACTCATAGATGGCGTCTCTGATGTGGGCCCACTTGGTGTCAGTGTATGTCTGTGTAACTTGGTGTAAGTGTGTGTCTTTGTTAGTTGGTGCAAGTGTATATCTTTGTTACTTGGAGTCAGTGTGTGTCTTTGTTACTGTGTATCAGTGTATGTCTTTCTTACTTGGTGTCAGTGTCTGTCTGTGTTACTTGGTGTAAGTGTGTGTCTTTGTTACTTGGTGTCCGTGTGTGTCTGTGTTCCTGGGTGTCAGTGTATGTCTTTGTTACTGGATGTCAGTGTATGTCTTTGTTACTTGGTGTACGTGTGTGTCTGTGTTGCTGGGTATCAGTGTGTGTCTTTGTTACTGGGTATCAGTGTATGTCTTTGTGAATTGGTGTCAGTGTATGTCTTTGTTACTGGGTGTCAGTGTATGTCTTTGTTACTTGGTGTAAGTGTGTGTCTGTGTTACTGGGTATCAGTGTATATCTTTGTTACTTGGTGTCAGTGTATGTCTTTGTTCCTAGGTGTCAGTGTGTGTCTTTGTGACTTGGTGTCAGTGTATGTCTTTGTTACTTGGTGTAAGTGTGTGTCTGTGTTACTGGGTATCAGTGTATGTCTTTGTTACTTGGTGTCAGTGTATGTCAAAATACTTGGTGTAAGTGTATGTCTTTGTTACTTGGTGTCAGTGTATGTCTGTGTAACTTGGTGTAAGTGTGTGTCTTTGTTAGTTGGTGCAAGTGTATATCTTTGTTACTTGGTGTCAGTGTATGTCTGTGTTATTTGGTGTCAGTGTATGTCTTTGTTACTTGGTGTCAGTGTATGTCTTTGTTACTTGGTGTAAATGTGTATCTTTGTTACTTGCTGTAAGTGTATGTCTTTGTTACTTGGTGTCAGTGTATGTCTGTGTTACTTGGTGTCAGTGCATGTATTTGTTACTTGGTGTCAGTGTATGTCTGTGTTACTGGGTATCAGTGTATGTCTTTGTTAGTTGGTGTCTGTGTATGTCTGTGATACTTGGTGTAAGTGTGTGTCCGTGTTACCGGGTATCAGTGTATGACTTTGTTACTTGGTGTCAGTGTATGTCTTTGTTACTTGGTGTAAGTCTATGTCTTTGTTACTTGGTGTTAGTGTATGTATTTGTTACTTGGTGTAAGTGTGTGTCTTTTTTGCTGGGTATCAGTGTATGTCTTTGTTAATTTGTGTCTGTGGATGTCTTTGTTACTTGGTGTCAGTGTGTGTCTTTGTTACTGGGTGTCAGTGTATGTCTTTGAGACTTGGTGTAAGTGTGTGTCTCTGTTACTGGGTATCAGTGTCTGTCTTTGTTACTTGGTGTCAGTGTATGTCTTTGATACTTGGTGTCAGTGTATGTCTGTGTTACTTGGTGTAAGTTTGCGTCTTGGTTACTTTGTGTCAGTGCATGTATTTGTTACTTGGTGTCAGTGCATGTCTGTGTTACTTGGTGTAAGTGTATGTCTTTGTTACTTGGTGTCAGTGTATGTCTTTGTTACTTGGTGTAAGTGTGTGTCTTTGTTACTTGCTGTAAGTGTATGTCATTGTTAATTGGTGTCAGTGTATGTCTGTGTTACTTGGTGTAAGTGTATGTCTTTGTTACTTGGTGTCATTGTATGTCTTTGTTACTTGGTGTAAGTGTGTGTCTGTGTTACTGGGTATCAGTGTATGTCTTTGTTACTTGGTGACAGTGTGTGTCTTTGTTACTTGCTGTCAGTGTGTGTCTTTGTTACTGGGTGTCAGTGTTTGTCTTTGTGACTTGGTGTAAGTGTGTGTCTGTGTTGCTGGGTATCAGTTTCTGTCTTTGATACTTATTGTAAGTGTGCTTCTGTGTTATTGGGTGTAAGTGTGCGTCATTGTTACTTGGTCTCAGTGTATGTCTGTGTTACTGGGTATCAGTGTATGTCTTTGTTAGTTGGTGTCTGTGTATGTGTGTGATACTTGGAGTAAGTGTGTGTCTGTGTTACCGGGTATCAGTGTATGACTTTGTTACTTGGTGTCAGTGTATGTCTTTGTTACTTGGTGTAAGTGTATGTCTTTGTTACTTGGTGTCAGTGTATGTATTTGTTACTTGATGTAAGTGTGTGTCTTTGTTACTGGGTGTCAGTTTATGTGCTTGTTACTTGGTGTCAGTGTGTGTCTGTGTTACTGGGTGTCAGTGTGTTTGTTTGTGTTACTGGGTGTCAGTGTCTGTCTGTGTTACTTGGTGTAAGTGTGTGTCTTTGTTACTTGGTGTCCGTGTGTGTCTGTGTTACTGGGTGTCAGTGTATGTCTTTGTTACTGGATGCCAGTGTATGTCTTTGTTACTTAGTATAAGTGTGTGTCTGTGTTACTGGGTATCAGTGTGTGTCTTTGTTACTGGGTATCAGTGTATGTCTTTGTTACTTGGTATAAGTGTGTGTCAGTGTTACTGGGTATCAGAGTATGTCTTTGTTACTTGGTGTCAGTGTATGTCTTTGTTCCTGGGTGTCAGTGTATGTCTTTGTTACTTGGTGTCAGTGTATGTCAAAATACTTGGTGTTAGTGTATGTCTTTGTTACTTGTTGTAATTGTCTGTCTTTGTTACTTGGTGTCCGTGTATGTCTGTGCTACTGGGTGTCAGTGTATGTCTTTGTTACTTGGTGTCAGTGTATGTCAGTGTAACTTGGTGTAAGTGTGTGTCTTTGTTAGTTGGTGCAAGTGTATATCTTTGTTACTTGGTGTCAGTGTATGTCTTTGTTACTTGGTGTCAGTGTATGTCTTTGTTACTTGGTGTAAGTGTGTGTCTTTGTTACTTTCTGTAAGTGTATGTCTTTTTTCTTGGTGTCAGTGTATGTCTGTGTTGCTTGGTGTCAGTGCATGTATTTGTTACTTGGTGTCAGTGTATGTCTGTGTTACTGGGTATCAGTATATGTCTTTGTTAGTTGGTGTCTGTGTATGTCTGTGATACTTGGTGTAAGTGTGTGTCCGTTTTACCGGGTATCAGTGTATGCCTTTGTTACTTGGATTCAGTGCATGTCTGTGTTACTTGGTGTAAGTGTATGTCTTTGTTACTTGGTGTCAGTGTATGTCTTTGTTACTTGGTGTAAGTGATTGTCTTTGTTACTTGCTGTAAGTGTATGTCTTTGTTACTTGGTGTCAGTGTATGTCTGTGTTACTTGGTATAAGTGTATGTCTTTGTTACTTGGTGTAAGTGTGTGTCTGTGTTACTGGGTATCAGTGTATGTCTTTGTTACTTGGTGACAGTGTGTATCTTTGTTACTTGCTGTCAGTGTGTGTCTTTGTTACTGGGTGTCAGTGTTTGTCTTTGTGACTTGGTGTCAGTGTATGTCTTTGTTCCTGGGTGTCAGTGTGTGTCTTTGTGACTTGGTGTCAGTGTATGTCTTTGTTACTTGGTGTAAGTGTGTGTCTGTGTTACTGGGTATCATTGTATGTCTTTGTTACTTGGTGTCAGTGTATGTCAAAATACTTGGTGTAAGTGTATGTCTTTGTTACTTGGTGTCAGTGTATGTCTGTGTAACTTGGTGTAAGTGTGTGTCTTTGTTAGTTGGTGCAAGTGTATATCTTTGTTACTTGGAGTCAGTGTGTGTCTTTGTTACTGTGTATCAGTGTATGTCTTTCTTACTTGGTGTCAGTGTCTGTCTGTGTTACTTGGTGTAAGTGTGTGTCTTTGTTACTTGGTGTCCGTGTGTGTCTGTGTTACTGGGTGTCAGTGTATGTCTTTGTTACTGGATGTCAGTGTATGTCTTTGTTACTTGGTGTACGTGTGTGTCTGTGTTGCTGGGTATCAGTGTGTGTCTTTGTTACTGGGTATCAGTGTATGTCTTTGTGAATTGGTGTCAGTGTATATCTTTGTTACTGGGTGTCAGTGTATGTCTTTGTTACTTGGTGTAAGTGTGTGTCTGTGTTACTGGGTATCAGAGTATGTCTTTGTTACTTTGTGTCAGTGTATGTCTTTGTTCCTGGGTGTCAGTGTGTGTCTTTGTGACTTGGTGTCAGTGTATGTCTTTGTTACTTGGTGTAAGTGTGTGTCTGTGTTACTGGGTATCAGTGTATGTCTTTGTTACTTGGTGTCAGTGTATGTTAAAATACTTGGTGTAAGTGTATGTCTTTGTTACTTGGTGTCAGTGTATGTCTGTGTAACTTGGTGTAAGTGTGTGTCTTTGTTAGTTGGTGCAAGTGTATATCTTTGTTACTTGGTGTCAGTGTATGTCTGTGTTATTTGGTGTCAGTGTATGTCTTTGTTACTTGGTGTCAGTGTATGTCTTTGTTACTTGGTGTAAATGTGTGTCTTTGTTACTTGCTGTAAGTGTATGTCTTTGTTACTTGGTGTCAGTGTATGTCTGTGTTACTTGGTGTCAGTGCATGTATTTGTTACTTGGTGTCAGTGTATGTCTGTGTTACTGGGTATCAGTGTATGTCTTTGTTAGTTGGTGTCTGTGTATGTCTGTGATACTTGGTGTAAGTGTGTGTCCGTGTTACCGGGTATCAGTGTATGACTTTGTTACTTGGTGTCAGTGTATGTCTTTGTTACTTGGTGTAAGTCTATGTCTTTGTTACTTGGTGTTAGTGTATGTATTTGTTACTTGGTGTAAGTGTGTGTCTTTTTTGCTGGGTATCAGTGTATGTCTTTGTTAATTTGTGTCTGTGGATGTCTTTGTTACTTGGTGTCAGTGTGTGTCTTTGTTACTTGGTGTCAGTGTGTGTCTTTGTTACTGGGTGTCAGTGTATGTCTTTGTGACTTGGTGTAAGTGTGTGTCTCTGTTACTGGGTATCAGTGTCTGTCTTTGTTACTTGGTGTCAGTGTATGTCTTCGATACTTGGTGTCAGTGTATGTCTGTGTTACTTGGTGTAAGTTTGCGTCTTGGTTACTTTGTGTCAGTGCATGTATTTGTTACTTGGTGTCAGTGCATGTCTGTGTTACTTGGTGTAAGTGTATGTCTTTGTTACTTGGTGTCAGTGTATGTCTTTGTTACTTGGTGTAAGTGTGTGTCTTTGTTACTTGCTGTAAGTGTATGTCATTGTTACTTGGTGTCAGTGTATGTCTGTGTTACTTGGTGTAAGTGTATGTCTTTGTTACTTGGTGTCATTGTATGTCTTTGTTACTTGGTGTAAGTGTGTGTCTGTGTTACTGGGTATCAGTGTATGTCTTTGTTACTTGGTGACAGTGTGTGTCTTTGTTACTTGCTGTCAGTGTGTGTCTTTGTTACTGGGTGTCAGTGTTTGTCTTTGTGACTTGGTGTAAGTGTGTGTCTGTGTTGCTGGGTATCAGTTTCTGTCTTTGATACTTATTGTAAGTGTGCTTCTGTGTTACTGGGTGTAAGTGTGCGTCATTGTTACTTGGTCTCAGTGTATGTCTGTGTTACTGGGTATCAGTGTATGTCTTTGTTAGTTGGTGTCTGTGTATGTGTGTGATACTTGGTGTAAGTGTGTGTCTGTGTTACCTGGTATCAGTGTATGACTTTGTTACTTGGTGTCAGTGTATGTCTTTGTTACTTGGTGTAAGTGTATGTCTTTGTTACTTGGTTTCAGTGTATGTATTTGTTACTTGATGTAAGTGTGTGTCTGTGTTACTGGGTGTCAGTTTATGTGCTTGTTACTTGGTGTAAGTGTATGTCTGTGTTACTGGGTGTCAGTGTGTTTGTTTGTGTTACTGGGTGTCAGTGTCTGTCTGTGTTACTTGGTGTAAGTGTGTGTCTTTGTTACTTGGTGTCCGTGTGTGTCTGTGTTACTGGGTGTCAGTGTATGTCTTTGTTACTGGATGCCAGTGTATGTCTTTGTTACTTAGTATAAGTGTGTGTCTGTGTTACTGGGTATCAGTGTGTGTCTTTGTTACTGGGTATCAGTGTATGTCTTTGTTACTTGGTGTAAGTGTGTGTCTGTGTTACTGGGTATCAGAGTATGTCTTTGTTACTTGGTGTCAGTGTATGTCTTTGTTCCTGGGTGTCAGTGTATGTCTTTGTTACTTGGTGTCAGTGTATGTCAAAATACTTGGTGTTAGTGTATGTCTTTGTTACTTGTTGTAATTGTCTGTCTTTGTTACTTGGTGTCCGTGTATGTCTGTGCTACTGGGTGTCAGTGTATGTCTTTGTTACTTGGTGTCAGTGTATGTCAGTGTAACTTGGTGTAAGTGTGTGTCTTTGTTAGTTGGTGCAAGTGTATATCTTTGTTACTTGGTGTCAGTGTATGTCTGTGTTATTTGGTGTAAGTGTATGTCTTTGTTACTTGGTGTCAGTGTATGTCTTTGTTACTTGGTGTAAGTGTGTGTCTTTGTTACTTGCTGTAAGTGTATGTCTTTTTTCTTGGTGTCAGTGTATGTCTGTGTTGCTTGGTGTCAGTGCATGTATTTGTTACTTGGTGTCAGTGTATGTCTGTGTTACTGGGTATCAGTATATGTCTTTGTTAGTTGGTGTCTGTGTATGTCTGTGATACTTGGTGTAAGTGTGTGTCCGTTTTACCGCGTATCAGTGTATGCCTTTGTTACTTGGAGTCAGTGCATGTCTGTGTTACTTGGTGTAAGTGTATGTCTTTGTTACTTGGTGTCAGTGTATGTCTTTGTTACTTGGTGTAAGTGTTTGTCTTTGTTACTTGCTGTAAGTGTATGTCTTTGTTACTTGGTGTCAGTGTATGTCTGTGTTACTTGGTATAAGTGTATGTCTTTGTTACTTGGTGTCATTGTATGTCTTTGTTACTTGGTGTAAGTGTGTGTCTGTGTTACTGGGTATCAGTGTATGTCTTTGTTACTTGGTGACAGTGTGTATCTTTGTTACTTGCTGTCAGTGTGTGTCTTTGTTACTGGGTGTCAGTGTTTGTCTTTGTGACTTGGTGTAAGTGTGTGTCTGTGTTGCTGGGTATCAGTGTGTGTCTTTGTTACTGGGTATCAGTGTATGTCTTTGTGACTTGGTGTCAGTGTATGTCTTTGTTACTGGGTGTCAGTGTATGTCTTTGTTACTTGGTGTAAGTGTGTGTCTGTGTTACTGGGTGTCAGTGTGTGTCTTTGTGACTTGGTGTCAGTGTATGTCTTTGTTACTTGGTGCAAGTGTGTGTCTGTGTTACTGGGTTTCAGTGTATGTCTTTGTCACTTGGTGTCAGTGTATGTCAAAATACTTGGTGTAAGTGTATATCTTTGTTACTTGTTGTAATTGTCTGTCTTTGTTACTTGGTGTCCGTGTATGTCTGTGTTACTGGGTGTCAGTTTATGTCTTTGTTACTTGGTGTCAGTGTATGTCAGTGTAACTTGGTGTAAGTGTGTGTCTTTGTTAGTTGGTGCAAGTGTATATCTTTGTTACTTGGTGTCAGTGTATGTCTGTGTTATTTGGTGTTAGTGTATGTCTTTGTTACTTGGTGTCAGTGTATGTCTTTGTTACTTGGTGTAAGTGTGTGTCTTTGTTACTTGCTGTAAGTGTATGTCTTTTTTACTTGGTGTCAGTGTATGTCTGTGTTGCTTGGTGTCAGTGCATGTATTTGTTACTTGGTGTCAGTGTATGTCTGTGTTACTGGGTATCAGTGTATGTCTTTGTTAGTTGGTGTCTGTGTATGTCTGTGATACTTGGTGTAAGTGTGTGTCCGTGTTACCGGGTATCAGTGTATGCCTTTGTTACTTGGAGTCAGTGTATGTCTTTGTTCCTGGGTGTCAGTGTGTGTCTTTGTGACTTGGTGTCAGTGTATGTCTTTGTTACTTGGTGTCAGTGTATGTCTTTGTTACTTGGTGTAAGTGTGTGTCTGTGTGGCTGGGTATCAGTGTATGTCTTTGTTACTGGGTGTCAGTGTATGTCAAAATACTTGGTGTAAGTGTATGTCTTTGTTACTTGGTGTCAGTGTATGTCTGTGTAACTTGGTGTAAGTGTGTGTCTTTGTTAGTTGGTGCAAGTGTATATCTTTGTTACTTGGTGTCAGTGTATGTCTGTGTTATTTGGTGTAAGTGTATGTCTTTGTTACTTGGTGTCAGTGTATGTCCTTGTTACTTGGTGTAAGTGTGTGTCTTTGTTACTTGCTGTAAGTGTATGTCTTTGTTACTTGGTGTCAGTGTATGTCTGTGTTACTTGGTGTCAGTGCATGTATTTGTTACTTGGTGTCAGTGTATGTCTGTGTTACTGGGTATCAGTGTATGTCTTTGTTAGTTGGTGTCTGTGTATGTCTGTGATACTTGGTGTAAGTGTGTGTCCGTGTTACCGGGCATCAGTGTATGACTTTGTTACTTGGTGTCAGTGTATGTCTTTGTTACTTGGTGTAAGTCTATGTCTTTGTTACTTGGTGTTAGTGTATGTATTTGTTACTTGGTGTAAGTGTGTGTCTTTGTTGCTGGGTATCAGTGTATGTCTTTGTTAATTTGTGTCTGTGGATGTCTTTGTTACTTGGTGTCAGTGTGTGTCTTTGTTACTTGGTGTCAGTGTGTGTCTTTGTTACTGGGTGCCAGTGTATGTCTTTGTGACTTGGTGTAAGTGTGTGTCTCTGTTACTGGGTATCAGTGTCTGTCTTTGTTACTTGGTGTCAGTGTATGTCTTTGATACTTGGTGTCAGTGTATGTCTGTGTTACTTGGTGTAAGTTTGCGTCTTTGTTACTTGGTGTCAGTGTACGTCTTTGTTACTTGGTGTAAGTGTGTGTCTTTGTTACTTGCTGTAAGTGTATGTCTTTGTTACTTGGTGTCAGTGTATGTCTGTGTTACTTGGTGTAAGTGTATGTCTTTGTTACTTGGTGTCATTGTATGTCTTTGTTACTTGGTGTAAGTGTGTGTCTGTGTTACTGGGTATCAGTGTATGTCTTTGTTACTTGGTGACAGTGTGTGTCTTTGTTACTTGCTGTCAGTGTGTGTCTTTGTTACTGGGTGTCAGTGTTTGTCTTTGTGACTTGGTGCAAGTGTGTGTCTGTGTTGCTGGATATCAGTTTCTGTCTTTGTTACTTATTGTAGGTGTGCTTCTGTGTTACTGGGTGTAAGTGTGCGTCATTGTTACTTGGTCTCAGTGTATGTCTGTGTTACTGGGTATCAGTGTATGTCTTTGTTAGTTGGTGTCTGTGTATGTCTGTGATACTTGGTGCAAGTGTGTGTCTGTGTTACCGGGTATCAGTGTATGACTTTGTTACTTGGTGTCAGTGTATGTCTTTGTTACTTGGTGTAAGTGTATGTCTTTGTTACTTGGTGTCAGTGTATGTCTTTGTTACTTGATGTAAGTGTGTGTCTGTGTTACTGGGTGTCAGTGTATGTCCTTGTTACTTGGTGTCAGTGTGTGTCTGTGTTACTTGGTGTCAGTGTGTTTGTTTGTGTTACTGGGTGTCAGTGTCTGTCTGTGTTACTTGGTGTAAGTGTGTGTCTTTGTTACTTGGTGTCCGTGTATGTCTGTGTTACTGGGTGTCAGTGTATGTCTTTGTTACTTGGTGTAAGTGTGTGTCTGTGTTACTGGGTATCAGTGTGTGTCTTTGTTACTGGGTATCAGTGTATGTCTTTGTGACTTGGTGTCAGTGTATGTCTTTGTTACTGGGTGTCAGTGTATGTCTTTGTTACTTGGTGTAAGTGTGTGTCTGTGTTACTGGGTATCAGAGTATGTCTTTGTTACTTGGTGTCAGTGTATGTCTTTGTTCCTGGGTGTCAGTGTATGTCTTTGTTACTTGGTGTCAGTGTATGTCAAAATACTTGGTGTTAGTGTATGTCTTTGTTACTTGTTGTAATTGTCTGTCTTTGTTACTTGGTGTCCGTGTATGTCTGTGTTACTGGGTGTCAGTGTATGTCTTTGTTACTTGGTGTCAGTGTATGTCAGTGTAACTTGGTGTAAGTGTGTGTCTTTGTTAGTTGGTGCAAGTGTATATCTTTGTTACTTGGTGTCAGTGTATGTCTGTGTTATTTGGTGTAAGTGCATGTCTTTGTTACTTGGTGTCAGTGTATGTCTTTGTTACTTGGTGTAAGTGTGTGTCTTTGTTACTTGCTGTAAGTGTATGTCTTTTTTACTTGGTGTCAGTGTATGTATTTGTTACTTGGTGTCAGTGTATGTCTGTGTTACTGGGTATCAGTGTATGTCTTTGTTAGTTGGTGTCTGTGTATGTCTGTGATACTTGGTGTAAGTGTGTGTCCGTGTTACCGGGTATCAGTGTATGACTTTGTTACTTGGTGTCAGTGTATGTCTTTGTTACTTGGTGTAAGTGTATGTCTTTGTTACTTGGTGTCAGTGTATGTATTTGTTACTTGATGTAAGTGTGTGTCTTTGTTACTGGGTATCAGTGCATGTCTTTGTTAATTTGTGTCTGTGGATGTCTTTGTTACTTGGTGTCAGTGTATGTCTTTGTTTCTGGGTGTCATTGTATGTCTTTGTGACTTGGTGTAAGTGTGTGTCTCTGTTACTGGGTATCAGTGTCTGTCTTTGTTACTTGGTGTCAGTGTATGTCTTTGATACTTGGTGTCAGTGTTTGTCTGTGTTACTTGGTGTAAGTTTGCGTCTTTGTTACTTGGTGTCAGTGCATGTATTTGTTACTTGGTGTCAGTGTATGTCTGTGTTACTTGGTGTAAGTGTATGTCTTTGTTACTTGGTGTCAGTGTATGTCTTTGTTACTTGGTGTAAGTGTGTGTCTTTGTTACTTGGTGCAAGTGTGTGTCTTTGTTACTTGGTGAAAGTGTGTGTCTGTGTTACTGGGTATCAGTGTATGACTTTGTTACTTGGTGTTAGTGTATGTCTTTGTTACTTGGAGTCAGTGTGTGTCTGTGTTACTGTGCATCAGTGTATGTCTTTGTTACTTGGTGTTAGTGTATGTCTTTGTTACTTGGAGTCAGTGTGTGTCTGTGTTACTGTGCATCAGTGTATGTCTTTGTTACTTGGTGTTAGTGTATGTCTTTGTTACTTGGTGTCAGTGTGTGTCTGTGTTACTGGGTGTCAGTGTGTGTCTTTGACACTAGGTGTCAGTATTTAGTTTAGTTTAGAGATACAGCACTGAAACAGGCCCTCCGGCCCACCGAATCAGTGCCGACCATCAACCAAACATTTATACTAATCCGACACGAATCCCATATTCCAATAACATCCCCACCGGTCCCTATATATTTCCCTACCACCTACCTATACTAGGGGCAATTTATAATGGCCAATTAACCTACCAACCTGCAAGTCTTTGGCATGTGGGAGGAAACCGGAGCACCCGGAGGAAACCCACGCAGACACAGGGAGAACTTCCAAACTCCGCACAGGCAGTACCCAGAATCGAACCCTGGTCCCTGGAGCTGTGAGGCAGCAGTGCTAACCACTGCGCCACTGTGCCTCCCAGTGTGTGTCTGTGTTACTGGGTGTCAGTGTGTTTGTTTGTGTTACTGGGTGTCAGTGTCTGTCTGTGTTACTTGGTGTAAGTGTGTGTCTTTGTTACTTGGTGTCCGTGTGTGTCTGTGTTACTGGGTGTCAGAGTATGTCTTTGTTACTGGATGTCAGTGTATGTCTTTGTTACTTGGTGTAAGTGTGTGTCTGTGTTGCTGGGTATCAGTGTATGTCTTTGTTACTTGGTGACAGTGTGTGTCTTTGTAACTTGCTGTCAGTGTGTGTCTTTGTTACTGGGTGTCAGAGTTTGTCTTTGTGACTTGGTGTAAGTGTGTGTCTGTCTTGCTGGGTATCAGTGTGTGTCTTTGTGACTTGGTGTCAGTGTATGTCTTTGTTACTGGGTGTCAGTGTATGTCTTTGTTACTTGGTGTAAGTGTGTGTCTGTGTTACTGGGTATCAGAGTATGTCTTTGTTACTTGGTGTCAGTGTATGTCTTTGTTCCTGGGTATCAGTGTCTGTCTTTGTGACTTGGTGTCAGTGTATGTCTTTGTTACTGGGTGTCAGTGTATGTCTTTGTTACTTGGTGTAAGTGTGTGTCTGTGTTACTGGGTATCAGAGTATGTCTTTGTTACTTGGTGTCAGTGTATGTCTTTGTTCCTGGGTGTCAGTGTGTGTCTTTGTGACTTGGTGTCAGTGTATGTCTTTGTTACTTGGTGTAAGTGTGTGTCTGTGTTACTGGGTATCAGTATATGTCTTTGTTACTTGGTGTCAGTGTATGTTAAAATACTTGGTGTAAGTGTATGTCTTTGTTACTTGGTGTCAGTGTATGTCTGTGTAACTTGGTGTAAGTGTGTGTCTTTGTTAGTTGGTGCAACTGTATATCTTTGTTACTTGGTGTCAGTGTATGTCTGTGTTATTTGGTGTAAGTGTATGTCTTTGTTACTTGGTGTCAGTGTATGTCTTTGTTACTTGGTGTAAGTGTGTGTCTTTGTTACTTGCTGTAAGTGTATGTCTTTGTTACTTGGTGTCAGTGTATGTCTGTGTTACTTGGTGTCAGTGCATGTATTTGTTACTTGGTGTCAGTGTATGTCTGTGTTACTGGGTATCAGTGTATGTCTTTGTTAGTTGGTGTCTGTGTATGTCTGTGATACTTGCTGTAAGTGTGTGTCCGTGTTACCGGGTATCAGTGTATGACTTTGTTACTTGGTGTCAGTGTATGTCTTTGTTACTTGGTGTAAGTCTATGTCTTTGTTACTTGGTGTTAGTGTATGTATTTGTTACTGGGTGTAAGTGTGTGTCTTTGATGCTGGGTATCAGTGTATGTCTTTGTTAATTTGTGTCTGTGGATGTCTTTGTTACTTGGTGTCAGTGTGTGTCTTTGTGACTTGGTGTAAGTGTGTGTCTCTGTTACTGGGTATCAGTGTCTGTCTTTGTGACTTGGTGTAAGTGTGTGTCTGTGTTGCTGGGTATCAGTGTGTGTCTTTGTTACTGGGTATCAGTGTATGTCTTTGTGACTTGGTGTCAGTGTATGTCTTTGTTACTGGGTGTCAGTGTATGTCTTTGTTACTTGGTGTAAGTGTGTGTCTGTGTTACTGGGTGTCAGTGTGTGTCTTTGTGACTTGGTGTCAGTGTATGTCTTTGTTACTTGGTGCAAGTGTGTGTCTGTGTTACTGGGTTTCAGTGTATGTCTTTGTCACTTGGTGTCAGTGTATGTCAAAATACTTGGTGTAAGTGTATATCTTTGTTACTTGTTGTAATTGTCTGTCTTTGTTACTTGGTGTCCGTGTATGTCTGTGTTACTGGGTGTCAGTTTATGTCTTTGTTACTTGGTGTCAGTGTATGTCAGTGTAACTTGGTGTAAGTGTGTGTCTTTGTTAGTTGGTGCAAGTGTATATCTTTGTTACTTGGTGTCAGTGTATGTCTGTGTTATTTGGTGTTAGTGTATGTCTTTGTTACTTGGTGTCAGTGTATGTCTTTGTTACTTGGTGTAAGTGTGTGTCTTTGTTACTTGCTGTAAGTGTATGTCTTTTTTACTTGGTGTCAGTGTATGTCTGTGTTGCTTGGTGTCAGTGCATGTATTTGTTACTTGGTGTCAGTGTATGTCTGTGTTACTGGGTATCAGTGTATGTCTTTGTTAGTTGGTGTCTGTGTATGTCTGTGATACTTGGTGTAAGTGTGTGTCCGTGTTACCGGGTATCAGTGTATGCCTTTGTTACTTGGAGTCAGTGTATGTCTTTGTTCCTGGGTGTCAGTGTGTGTCTTTGTGACTTGGTGTCAGTGTATGTCTTTGTTACTTGGTGTCAGTGTATGTCTTTGTTACTTGGTGTAAGTGTGTGTCTGTGTGGCTGGGTATCAGTGTATGTCTTTGTTACTGGGTGTCAGTGTATGTCAAAATACTTGGTGTAAGTGTATGTCTTTGTTACTTGGTGTCAGTGTATGTCTGTGTAACTTGGTGTAAGTGTGTGTCTTTGTTAGTTGGTGCAAGTGTATATCTTTGTTACTTGGTGTCAGTGTATGTCTGTGTTATTTGGTGTAAGTGTATGTCTTTGTTACTTGGTGTCAGTGTATGTCCTTGTTACTTGGTGTAAGTGTGTGTCTTTGTTACTTGCTGTAAGTGTATGTCTTTGTTACTTGGTGTCAGTGTATGTCTGTGTTACTTGGTGTCAGTGCATGTATTTGTTACTTGGTGTCAGTGTATGTCTGTGTTACTGGGTATCAGTGTATGTCTTTGTTAGTTGGTGTCTGTGTATGTCTGTGATACTTGGTGTAAGTGTGTGTCCGTGTTACCGGGCATCAGTGTATGACTTTGTTACTTGGTGTCAGTGTATGTCTTTGTTACTTGGTGTAAGTCTATGTCTTTGTTACTTGGTGTAAGTGTGTGTCTTTGTTGCTGGGTATCAGTGTATGTCTTTGTTAATTTGTGTCTGTGGATGTCTTTGTTACTTGGTGTCAGTGTGTGTCTTTGTTACTTGGTGTCAGTGTGTGTCTTTGTTACTGGGTGCCAGTGTATGTCTTTGTGACTTGGTGTAAGTGTGTGTCTCTGTTACTGGGTATCAGTGTCTGTCTTTGTTACTTGGTGTCAGTGTATGTCTTTGATACTTGGTGTCAGTGTATGTCTGTGTTACTTGGTGTAAGTTTGCGTCTTTGTTACTTGGTGTCAGTGTACGTCTTTGTTACTTGGTGTAAGTGTGTGTCTTTGTTACTTGCTGTAAGTGTATGTCTTTGTTACTTGGTGTCAGTGTATGTCTGTGTTACTTGGTGTAAGTGTATGTCTGTGTTACTTGGTGTAAGTGTATGTCTTTGTTACTTGGTGTCATTGTATGTCTTTGTTACTTGGTGTAAGTGTGTGTCTGTGTTACTGGGTATCAGTGTATGTCTTTGTTACTTGGTGACAGTGTGTGTCTTTGTTACTTGCTGTCAGTGTGTGTCTTTGTTACTGGGTGTCAGTGTTTGTCTTTGTGACTT
The DNA here is from genome assembly GCF_036365525.1 of Heterodontus francisci. Lineage (NCBI taxonomy): Eukaryota > Metazoa > Chordata > Chondrichthyes > Heterodontiformes > Heterodontidae > Heterodontus > Heterodontus francisci. The sequence continues at coordinate 5,019,734 of NW_027141175.1, forward strand.
GGTGCAAGTGTGTGTCTGTGTTGCTGGATATCAGTTTCTGTCTTTGTTACTTATTGTAGGTGTGCTTCTGTGTTACTGGGTGTAAGTGTGCGTCATTGTTACTTGGTCTCAGTGTATGTCTGTGTTACTGGGTATCAGTGTATGTCTTTGTTAGTTGGTGTCTGTGTATGTCTGTGATACTTGGTGCAAGTGTGTGTCTGTGTTACCGGGTATCAGTGTATGACTTTGTTACTTGGTGTCAGTGTATGTCTTTGTTACTTGGTGTAAGTGTATGTCTTTGTTACTTGGTGTCAGTGTATGTCTTTGTTACTTGATGTAAGTGTGTGTCTGTGTTACTGGGTGTCAGTGTATGTCCTTGTTACTTGGTGTCAGTGTGTGTCTGTGTTACTTGGTGTCAGTGTGTTTGTTTGTGTTACTGGGTGTCAGTGTCTGTCTGTGTTACTTGGTGTAAGTGTGTGTCTTTGTTACTTGGTGTCCGTGTATGTCTGTGTTACTGGGTGTCAGTGTATGTCTTTGTTACTTGGTGTAAGTGTGTGTCTGTGTTACTGGGTATCAGTGTGTGTCTTTGTTACTGGGTATCAGTGTATGTCTTTGTGACTTGGTGTCAGTGTATGTCTTTGTTACTGGGTGTCAGTGTATGTCTTTGTTACTTGGTGTAAGTGTGTGTCTGTGTTACTGGGTATCAGAGTATGTCTTTGTTACTTGGTGTCAGTGTATGTCTTTGTTCCTGGGTGTCAGTGTATGTCTTTGTTACTTGGTGTCAGTGTATGTCAAAATACTTGGTGTTAGTGTATGTCTTTGTTACTTGTTGTAATTGTCTGTCTTTGTTACTTGGTGTCCGTGTATGTCTGTGTTACTGGGTGTCAGTGTATGTCTTTGTTACTTGGTGTCAGTGTATGTCAGTGTAACTTGGTGTAAGTGTGTGTCTTTGTTAGTTGGTGCAAGTGTATATCTTTGTTACTTGGTGTCAGTGTATGTCTGTGTTATTTGGTGTAAGTGCATGTCTTTGTTACTTGGTGTCAGTGTATGTCTTTGTTACTTGGTGTAAGTGTGTGTCTTTGTTACTTGCTGTAAGTGTATGTCTTTTTTACTTGGTGTCAGTGTATGTATTTGTTACTTGGTGTCAGTGTATGTCTGTGTTACTGGGTATCAGTGTATGTCTTTGTTAGTTGGTGTCTGTGTATGTCTGTGATACTTGGTGTAAGTGTGTGTCCGTGTTACCGGGTATCAGTGTATGACTTTGTTACTTGGTGTCAGTGTATGTCTTTGTTACTTGGTGTAAGTGTATGTCTTTGTTACTTGGTGTCAGTGTATGTATTTGTTACTTGATGTAAGTGTGTGTCTTTGTTACTGGGTATCAGTGCATGTCTTTGTTAATTTGTGTCTGTGGATGTCTTTGTTACTTGGTGTCAGTGTATGTCTTTGTTTCTGGGTGTCATTGTATGTCTTTGTGACTTGGTGTAAGTGTGTGTCTCTGTTACTGGGTATCAGTGTCTGTCTTTGTTACTTGGTGTCAGTGTATGTCTTTGATACTTGGTGTCAGTGTTTGTCTGTGTTACTTGGTGTAAGTTTGCGTCTTTGTTACTTGGTGTCAGTGCATGTATTTGTTACTTGGTGTCAGTGTATGTCTGTGTTACTTGGTGTAAGTGTATGTCTTTGTTACTTGGTGTCAGTGTATGTCTTTGTTACTTGGTGTAAGTGTGTGTCTTTGTTACTTGGTGCAAGTGTGTGTCTTTGTTACTTGGTGAAAGTGTGTGTCTGTGTTACTGGGTATCAGTGCATGACTTTGTTACTTGGTGTTAGTGTATGTCTTTGTTACTTGGAGTCAGTGTGTGTCTGTGTTACTGTGCATCAGTGTATGTCTTTGTTACTTGGTGTTAGTGTATGTCTTTGTTACTTGGAGTCAGTGTGTGTCTGTGTTACTGTGCATCAGTGTATGTCTTTGTTACTTGGTGTTAGTGTATGTCTTTGTTACTTGGTGTCAGTGTGTGTCTGTGTTACTGGGTGTCAGTGTGTGTCTTTGACACTAGGTGTCAGTATTTAGTTTAGTTTAGAGATACAGCACTGAAACAGGCCCTCCGGCCCACCGAATCAGTGCCGACCATCAACCAAACATTTATACTAATCCGACACGAATCCCATATTCCAATAACATCCCCACCGGTCCCTATATATTTCCCTACCACCTACCTATACTAGGGGCAATTTATAATGGCCAATTAACCTACCAACCTGCAAGTCTTTGGCATGTGGGAGGAAACCGGAGCACCCGGAGGAAACCCACGCAGACACAGGGAGAACTTCCAAACTCCGCACAGGCAGTACCCAGAATCGAACCCTGGTCCCTGGAGCTGTGAGGCAGCAGTGCTAACCACTGCGCCACTGTGCCTCCCAGTGTGTGTCTGTGTTACTGGGTGTCAGTGTGTTTGTTTGTGTTACTGGGTGTCAGTGTCTGTCTGTGTTACTTGGTGTAAGTGTGTGTCTTTGTTACTTGGTGTCCGTGTGTGTCTGTGTTACTGGGTGTCAGAGTATGTCTTTGTTACTGGATGTCAGTGTATGTCTTTGTTACTTGGTGTAAGTGTGTGTCTGTGTTGCTGGGTATCAGTGTATGTCTTTGTTACTTGGTGACAGTGTGTGTCTTTGTAACTTGCTGTCAGTGTGTGTCTTTGTTACTGGGTGTCAGAGTTTGTCTTTGTGACTTGGTGTAAGTGTGTGTCTGTCTTGCTGGGTATCAGTGTGTGTCTTTGTGACTTGGTGTCAGTGTATGTCTTTGTTACTGGGTGTCAGTGTATGTCTTTGTTACTTGGTGTAAGTGTGTGTCTGTGTTACTGGGTATCAGAGTATGTCTTTGTTACTTGGTGTCAGTGTATGTCTTTGTTCCTGGGTATCAGTGTCTGTCTTTGTGACTTGGTGTCAGTGTATGTCTTTGTTACTGGGTGTCAGTGTATGTCTTTGTTACTTGGTGTAAGTGTGTGTCTGTGTTACTGGGTATCAGAGTATGTCTTTGTTACTTGGTGTCAGTGTATGTCTTTGTTCCTGGGTGTCAGTGTGTGTCTTTGTGACTTGGTGTCAGTGTATGTCTTTGTTACTTGGTGTAAGTGTGTGTCTGTGTTACTGGGTATCAGTGTATGTCTTTGTTACTTGGTGTCAGTGTATGTTAAAATACTTGGTGTAAGTGTATGTCTTTGTTACTTGGTGTCAGTGTATGTCTGTGTAACTTGGTGTAAGTGTGTGTCTTTGTTAGTTGGTGCAACTGTATATCTTTGTTACTTGGTGTCAGTGTATGTCTGTGTTATTTGGTGTAAGTGTATGTCTTTGTTACTTGGTGTCAGTGTATGTCTTTGTTACTTGGTGTAAGTGTGTGTCTTTGTTACTTGCTGTAAGTGTATGTCTTTGTTACTTGGTGTCAGTGTATGTCTGTGTTACTTGGTGTCAGTGCATGTATTTGTTACTTGGTGTCAGTGTATGTCTGTGTTACTGGGTATCAGTGTATGTCTTTGTTAGTTGGTGTCTGTGTATGTCTGTGATACTTGCTGTAAGTGTGTGTCCGTGTTACCGGGTATCAGTGTATGACTTTGTTACTTGGTGTCAGTGTATGTCTTTGTTACTTGGTGTAAGTCTATGTCTTTGTTACTTGGTGTTAGTGTATGTATTTGTTACTGGGTGTAAGTGTGTGTCTTTGATGCTGGGTATCAGTGTATGTCTTTGTTAATTTGTGTCTGTGGATGTCTTTGTTACTTGGTGTCAGTGTGTGTCTTTGTGACTTGGTGTAAGTGTGTGTCTCTGTTACTGGGTATCAGTGTCTGTCTTTGTTACTTGGTCTCAGTGTGTGTCTTTGATACTTGGTGTCAGTGTATGTCTGTGTTACTTGGTGTAAGTTTGCGTCTTTGTTACTTGGTGTCAGTGCATGTATTTGTTACTTGGTGTCAGTGCATGTCTGTGTTATTTGGTGTAAGTGTATGTCTTTGTTACTTGGTTTCAGTGTATGTCTTTGTTACTTGGTGGAAGTGTGTGTCTTTGTTACTTGCTGTAAGTGTATGTCTTCGTTACTTGGTGTCAGTGTATGTCTGTGTTACTTGGTGTAAGTGTATGTCTTTGTTACTTGGTGTCATTGTATGTCTTTGTTACTTGGTGTAAGTGTGTGTCTGTGTTACTGGGTATCAGTGTATGTCTTTGTTACTTGGTGACAGTGTGTGTCTTTGTTACTTGCTGTCAGTGTGTGTCTTTGTTACTGGGTGTCAGTGTTTGTCTTTGTGACTTGGTGTAAGAGTGTGTCTGTGTTGCTGGGTATCAGTTTCTGTCTTTGTTACTTATTGTAAGTGTGCTTCTGTGTTACTGGGTGTAAGTGTGCGTCATTGTTACTTGGTGTCAGTGTATGTCTGTGTTACTGGGTATTAGTGTATGTCTTTGTTAGTTGGTGTCTGTGTATGTCTGTGATACTTGGTGTAAGTGTGTGTCTGTGTTACCGGGTATCAGTGTATGACTTTGTTGCTTGGTGTCAATGTATGTCTTTGTTACTTGGTGCAAGTGTATGTCTTTGTTACTTGGTGACAGTGTATGTATTTGTTACTTGATGTAAGTGTGTGTCTGTGTTACTGGGTGTCAGTGTATGTCCTTGTTACTTGGTGTCAGTGTGTGTCTGTGTTACTGGGTGTCAGTGTGCTTGTTTGTGTTACTGGGTGTCAGTGTCTGTCTGTGTTACTTGGTGTAAGTGTGTGTCTTTGTTACTTGGTGTCCGTGTGTGTCTGTGTTACTGGGTGTCAGTGTATGTCTTTGTTACTGGATGTCAGTGTATGTCTTTGTTACTTGGTGTAAGTGTGTGTCTGTGTTACTGGGTATCAGTGTGTGTCTTTGTTACTGGGTATCAGTGTATGTCTTTGTGACTTGGTGTCAGTGTATGTCTTTGTTACTGGGTGTCAGTGTATGTCTTTGTTACTTGCTGTAAGTGTGTGTCTGTGTTACTGGGTATCAGAGTAAGTCTTTGTTACTTGGTGTCAGTGTATGTCTTTGTTCCTGGGTGTCAGTGTGTGTCTTTGTGACTTGGTGTCAGTGTATGTCAAAATACTTGGTGTAAGTGTATGTCTTTGTTACTTGTTGTAATTGTCTGTCTTTGTTACTTGGTGTCCGTGTATGTCTGTGTTACTGGGTGTCAGTGTATGTCTTTGTTACTTGGTGTCAGTGTATGTCAGTGTAACTTGGTGTAAGTGTGTGTCTTTGTTAGTTGGTGCAAGTGTATATCTTTGTTACTTGGTGTCAGTGTATGTCTGTGTTATTTGGTGCAAGTGTATGTCTTTGTTACTTGGTGTCAGTGTATGTCTTTGTTACTTGGTGTAAGTGTGTGTCTTTGTTACTTGCTGTAAGTGTATGTCTTTGTTACTTGGTGTCAGTGTATGTCTGTGTTACTTGGTGTCAGTGCATGTATTTGTTACTTGGTGTCAGTGTATGTCTGTGTTACTGGGTATCAGTGTATGTCTTTGTTAGTTGGTGTCTGTGTATGTCTGTGATACTTGGTGTAAGTGTGTGTCCGTGCTACCGGGTATCAGTGTATGACTTTGTTACTTGGTGTCAGTGCATGTCTGTGTTACTTGGTGTAAGTGTATGTCTTTGTTACTTGGTGTCAGTGTATGTCTTTGTTACTTGGTGTAAGTGTGTGTCTTTGTTACTTGCTGTAAGTGTATGTCTTTGTTACTTGGTGTCAGTGTATGTCTGTGTTACTTGGTGTAAGTGTATGTCTTTGTTACTTGGTGTCATTGTATGCCTTTGTTACTTGGTGTAAGTGTGTGTCTGTGTTACTTGGTATCAGTGTATGTCTTTGTTACTTGGTGTAAGTGTATGTCTTTGTTACTTGGTGTCAGTGTATGTCTTTGTTACTTGGTGTAAGTGTGTGTCTTTGTTACTGGGTGTCAGTGTTTGTCTCTGTGACTTGGTGTAAGTGTGTGTCTGTGTTGCTGGGTATCAGTTTCTGTCTTTGTTACTTATTGTAAGTGTGCTTCTGTGTTACTGGGTGTAAGTGTGCGTCATTGTTACTTGGTCTCAGTGTATGTCTGTGTTACTGGGTAGCAGTGTATGTCTTTGTTAGTTGGTGTCTGTGTATGTCTGTGATACTTGGTGTAAGTGTGTGTCTTTGTTACCGGGTATCAGTGTATGACTTTGTTGCTTGGTGTCAGTGTATGTCTTTGTTACTTGGTGTAAGTGTATGTCTTTGTTACTTGGTGTCAGTGTCTGTATTTGTTACTTGATGTAAGTGTGTGTCTCTGTTACTGGGTATCAGTGTCTGTCTTTGTTACTTGGTGTCAGTGTATGTCTTTGATACTTGGTGTCAGTGTTTGTCTGTGTTACTTGGTGTAAGTTTGCGTCTTTGTTACTTGGTGTCAGTGCATGTATTTGTTACTTGGTGTCAGTGTATGTCTGTGTTACTTGGTGTAAGTGTATGTCTTTGTTACTTGGTGTCAGTGTATGTCTTTGTTACTTGGTGTAAGTGTGTGTCTTTGTTACTTGGTGCAAGTGTGTGTCTTTGTTACTTGGTGAAAGTGTGTGTCTGTGTTACTGGGTATCAGTGTATGACTTTGTTACTTGGTGTTAGTGTATGTCTTTTTTACTTGGAGTCAGTGCGTGTCTGTGTTACTGTGTATCAGTGTATGTCTTTGTTACTTGGTGTTAGTGTCTGTATTTGTTACTTGATGTAAGTGTGTGTCTGTGTTACTGGGTGTCAGTGTATGTCCTTGTTACTTGGTGTCAGTATGTGTCAGTGTTACTGGGTGTCAGTGTGTTTGTTTGTGTTACTGGGTGTCAGTGTCTGTCTGTGTTACTTGGTGTAAGTGTGTGTCTTTGTTACTTGGTGTCCGTGTGTGTCTGTGTTACTGGGTGTCAGTGTATGTCTTTGTTACTGGATGTCAGTGTATGTCTTTGTTACTTGGTGTCAGTGTGTGTCTGTGACACTCGGTGTCAGTATTTAGTTTTGTTTAGAGATACAGCACTGAAACAGGCCCTCCGGCCCACCGAGTCAGTGCCGACCATCAACCAAACATTTATCCTAATCCGACACGAATCCCATATTCCAATAACATCCGCACCGGTCCCTATATATTTCCCTACCACCTACCTATACTAGGGGCAATTTATAATGGCCAATTAACCTACCAACCTGCAAGTCTTTGGCATGTGGGAGGAAACCGGATCACCCGGAGGAAACCCACGCAGACACAGGGAGAAATTCCAAACTCCGCACAGGCAGTACCCAGAATCGAACCCTGGTCCCTGGAGCTGTGAGGCTGCAGTGCTAACCACTGCGCCACTGTGCCGCCCAGTGTGTGTCTGTGTTACTGGGTGTCAGTGTAAGACTTTGTTACTTGGTGTCAGTTTGTGTCTGTGTTACTGGGTGTCAGTGTGTTTGTTTGTGTTACTGGGTGTCAGTGTCTGTCTGTGTTACTTGGTGTAAGTGTGTGTCTTTGCTACTTGGTGTCCGTGTGTGTCTGTGTTACTGGGTGTCAGTGTATGTCTTTGTTACTGGATGTCAGTGTATGTATTTGTTACTTGGTGTAAGTGTGTGTCTGTGTTACTGGGTATCAGTGTGTGTCTTTGTTACTGGGTATCGGTGTATGTCTTTGTGACTTGGTGTCAGTGTATGTCTTTGTTACTGGGTGTCAGTGTATGTCTTTGTTACTTGGTGTAAGTGTGTGTCTGTGTTACTGGGTATCCGAGTATGTCTTTGTTACTTGGTGTCAGTGTATGTCTTTGTTCCTGGGTGTCAGTGTGTGTCTTTGTGACTTGGTGTCTGTGTATGTCTTTGTTACTTGGTGTAAGTGTGTGTCTGTGTTACTGGGTATCAGTGTATGTCTTTGTTACTTGGAGTCAGTGTCTGTCCAAATACTTGGTGTAAGTGTATGTCTTTGTTACTTGTTGTAATTATCTGTCTTTGTTACTTGGTGTCCGTGTGTGTCTGTGTTACTGGGTGTCAGTGTATGTCTTTGTTACTTGGTGTCAGTGTATGTCTGTGTATCTTGGTGTAAGTGGGTGTCTTTGTTAGTTGGTGCAAGTGTATATCTTTGTTACTTGGTGTCAATGTATGTCAGTGTAATTTGGTGTAAGTGTATGTATTTGTTACTTTGTGTCGGTTTATGTCTTTGTTACTTGGTGTAAGTGTTTGTCTGTGTTACTGGGTATCAGTGTATGTCTTTGTTAGTTGGTGTCTGTGTATGTCTGTGATACTTGGTGTAAGTGTGTGTCTGTGTTACCGTGTATCAGTGTATGACTTTGTTGCTTGGTGTCAGTGTATGTCTTAGTTACTTGGCGTAAGTCTATGTCTTTGTTACTTGGTGTCAGTGTATGTATTTGTTACTTGGTGTAAGTGTGTGTCTTTGTTACTGGGTATCAGTGTATGTCTTTGTTAATTTGTGTCTGTGGATGTCTTTGTTATTTGGTGTCAGTGTGTGTCTTTGTTACTTGGTGTCAGTGTGTGTCTTTGTTACTGGGTATCATTGTATGTCTTTGTTAGTTGGTGTCTGTGTATGTCTGTGATACTTGGTGTAAGTGTGTGTCCATGTTACCGGGTATCAGTGTATGACTTTGTTACTTGGTGTCAGTGCATGTCTGTGTTACTTGGTGTAAGTGTATGTCATTGTTACTTGGTGTCAGTGTATGTCTTTGTTACTTGGTGTAAGTGTGTGTCTTTGTTACTTGCTGTAAGTGTATGTCTTTGTTACTTGGTGTCAGTGTATGTCTGTGTTACTTGGTGTAAGTGTATGTCTTTGTTACTTGGTGTCATTGTATGTCTTTGTTACTTGGTGTAAGTGTGTGTCTGTGTTACTGGGTATCAGTGTATGTCTTTGTTACTTCGTGACAGTGTGTGTCTTTGTTACTTGCTGTCAGTGTGTGTCTTTGTTACTGGGTGTCAGTGTTTGTCTTTGTGACTTGGTGCAATTGTGTGTCTGTGTTGCTGGGTATCAGTTTCTGTCTTTGTTACTTATTGTAAGTGTGCTTCTGTGTTACTGGGTGTAAGTGTGCGTCATTGTTACTTGGTCTCAGTGTATGTCTGTGTTACTGGGTATCAGTGTATGTCTTTGTTAGTTGGTGTCTGTGTATGTCTGTGATACTTGGTGTAAGTGTGTGTCTGTGTTACCGGGTATCAGTGTATGACTTTGTTACTTGGTGTCAGTGTATGTCTTTGTTACTTGGTGTAAGTGTATGTCTTTGTTACTTGGTGTCAGTGTATGTATTTGTTACTTGATGTAAGTGTGTGTCTGTGTTACTGGGTGTCATTGTATGTCCTTGTTACTTGGTGTCAGTGTGTGTCTGTTTGTGTTACTGGCTGTCAGTGTCTGTCTGTGTTACTTGGTGTAAGTGTGTGTCTTTGTTACTTGGTGTCCGTGTGTGTCTGTGTTACTGGGTGTCAGTGTATGTCTTTGTTACTGGATGTCAGTGTATGTCTTTGTTACTTGGTGTCAGTGTGTGTCTGTGTTACTGGGTGTCAGTGTGTGTCTGTGACACTAGGTGTCAGTATTTAGTTTAGTTTAGAGATACAGCACTGAAACAGGCCCTCCGGCCCACCGAGTCAGTGCCGACCATCAACCAAACATTTATCCTAATCCGACACGAATCCCATATTCCAATAACATCCCCACCGGTCCCTATATATTTCCCGACCACCTACCTATACTAGGGGCAATTTATAATGGCCAATTAACCTACCAGCCTGCAAGTCTTTGGCATGTGGGAGGAAACCGGAGCACCCGGAGGAAACCCACGCAGACACAGAGAGAACTTCCAAACTCCGCACAGGCAGTACCCAGAATCGAACCCTGGTCCCTGGAGCTGTGAGGCTGCAGTGCTAACCACTGCGCCACTGTGCCGCCCAGTGTGTGTCTGTGTTACTGGGTGTCAGTGTAAGTCTTTGTTACTTGGTGTCAGTGTGTGTCTGTGTTACTGGGTGTCAGTGTGCTTGTTTGTGTTACTGGGTGTCAGTGTCTGTCTGTGTTACTTGGTGTAAGTGTGTGTCTTTGCTACTTGGTGTCCGTGTGTGTCTGTGTTACTGGGTGTCAGTGTATGTCTTTGTTACTGGATGTCAGTGTATGTATTTGTTACTTGGTGTAAGTGTGTGTCTGTGTTACTGGGTATCAGTGTGTGTCTTTGTTACTGGGTATCAGTGTATGTCTTTGTGACTTGGTGTCAGTGTATGTCTTTGTTACTGGGTGTCAGTGTATGTCTTTGTTACTTGGTGTAAGTGTGTGTCTGTGTTACTGGGTATCCGAGTAAGTCTTTGTTACTTGGTGTCAGTATATGTCTTTGTTCCTGGGTGTCAGTGTGTGTCTTTGTGACTTGGTGTCAGTGTATGTCTTTGTTACTTGGTGTAAGTGTGTGTCTGTGTTACTGGGTATCAGTGTATGTCTTTGTTACTTGGTGTCAGTGTATGTCCAAATACTTGGTGTAAGTGTATGTCTTTGTTACTTGTTGTAATTGTCTGTCTTTGTTACTTGGTGTCCGTGTGTGTCTGTGTTACTGGGTGTCAGTGTATGTCTTTGTTACTTGGTGTCAGTGTATGTCTGTGTATCTTGGTGTAAGTGTGTGTCTTTGTTCGTTGGTGCAAGTGTATATCTTTGTTACTTGGTGTCAGTGTATGTCTGTGTTATTTGCTGTAAGTGTATGTATTTGTTACTTGGTGTCGGTTTATGTCTTTGTTACTTGGTGTAAGTGTGTGTCTGTGTTACCGTGTATCAGTGTATGACTTTGTTACTTGGTGTCAGTGTATGTCTTAGTTACTTGGTGTAAGTCTATGTCTTTGTTACTTGGTGTCAGTGTATGTATTTGTTACTTGGTGTAAGTGTGTGTCTTTGTTACTGGGTATCAGTGTATGTCTTTGTTAATTTGTGTCTGTGGATGTCTTTGTTATTTGGTCTCAGTGAGTGTCTTTGTTACTTGGTGTCAGTGTGTGTCTTTGTTACTAGTTGTCAGTGTATGTCTTTGTTACTGGGTGTCAGTGTATGTCTTTGTGACTTGGTGTAACTGTGTGTCTCTGTTACTGGGTATCAGTTTCTGTCTTTGTTACTTGGTGTCAGTGTATGTCTTTGATACTAGGTGTCAGTGTATGTCTGTGTTACTTGGTGTAAGTTTGCGTCTTTGTTACTTGATGTCAGTGCATGTATTTGTTTCTTGATGTCAGTGCATGTCTGTGTTACTTGGTGTAAGTGTATGTCTTTGTTACTTGGTGTTAGAGTATGTCTTTGTTACTTGGTGTAAGTGTGTGTCTTTGTTACTTGGTGTAAGTGTATGTCTTTGTCACTTGGTGTCAGTGTATGTCTGTGTTACTTCGTGTAATTGTATGTCTTTGTTACTTGGTGTCAGTGTATGTCTTTGTTACTTGGTGTAAGTTTGTGTCTGTGTTACGGGGTATCAGTGTATGTCTTTGTTACTTGGTGTCTGCGTATGTCTGTGATACTTGGTGTAAGTGTGTGTCTTTGTTACTGGGTATCAGTGTATGTCTTTACCACTTGGTGTAAGTGTGTGTCCGTGTTACTGGGTATCAGTGTATGTCTTCGTTACTTGGTGTCTGTGTATGTCTTTGTTACTTGGTGACAGTGTGTGTCTTTGTTACTTGCTGTCAGTGTGTGTCTTTGTTACTGGGTGTCAGTGTTTGTCTTTGTTACTTTGTGTCAGTGTATGTCTTTGTGACTTGGTGTAAGTGAGTTTCTGTGTTGCTGGGTCTCAGTTTCTGTCTTTGTTAATTATTGTAAGTGTGCTTCTGTGTTACTGGGTGTCAGTGTATGTCTTTGTTACTTGGTGTCCGTGTGTGTCTGTGTTACTGGGTGTCAGTGTATCTCTTTGTTACTGGATGTCAGTGTATGTATTTTTTACTTGGTGTAAGTGTGTGTCTGTGTTACTGGGTATCAGTGTGTGTCTTTGTTACTGGGTATCAGTGTATGTCTTTGTGACTTGGTGTCAGTGTATGTCTTTGTTACTGGGTGTCAGTGTATGTCTTTGTTACTTGGTGTAAGTGTGTGTCTGTGTTACTGGGTATCAGTGTATGTCTTTGTTACTTGGTGTCAGTGTATGTCCAAATACTTGGTGTAAGTGTATGTCTTTGTTACTTGTTGTAATTGTCTGTCTTTGTTACTTGGTGTCCGTGTGTGTCTGTGTTACTGGGTGTCAGTGTATGTCTTTGTTACTTGGTGTCAGTGTATGTCTGTGTATCTTGGTGTAAGTGTGTGTCTTTGTTCGTTGGTGCAAGTGTATATCTTTGTTACTTGGTGTCAGTGTATGTCTGTGTTATTTGGTGTAAGTATATGTATTTGTTACTTGGTGTCGGTTTATGTCTTTGTTACTTGGTGTAAGTGTGTGTCTGTGTTACCGTGTATCAGTGTATGACTTTGTTACTTGGTGTCAGTGTATGTCTTAGTTACTTGGTGTAAGTCTATGTCTTTGTTACTTGGTGTCAGTGTATGTATTTGTTACTTGGTGTAAGTGTGTGTCTTTGTTACTGGGTATCAGTGTATCTCTTTGTTAATTTGTGTCTGTGGATGTCTTTGTTATTTGGTGTCAGTGAGTGTCTTTGTTACTTGGTGTCAGTGTGTGTCTTTGTTACTGGTTGTCAGTGTATGTCTTTGTTACTGGGTGTCAGTGTATGTCTTTGTGACTTGGTGTAACTGTGTGTCTCTGTTACTGGGTATCAGTTTCTGTCTTTGTTACTTGGTGTCAGTGTATGTCTTTGATACTAGGTGTCAGTGTATGTCTGTGTTACTTGGTGTAAGTTTGCGTCTTTGTTACTTGATGTCAGTGCATGTATTTGTTTCTTGATGTCAGTGCATGTCTGTGTTACTTGGTGTAAGTGTATGTCTTTGTTACTTGGTGTTAGAGTATGTCTTTGTTACTTGGTGTAAGTGTGTGTCTTTGTTACTTGGTGTAAGTGTATGTCTTTGTCACTTGGTGTCGGTGTATGTCTGTGTTACTTCGTGTAATTGTATGTCTTTGTTACTTGGTGTCAGTGTATGTCTTTGTTACTTGGTGTAAGTGTGTGTCTGTGTTACGGGGTATCAGTGTATGTCTTTGTTACTTGGTGTCTGCGTATGTCTGTGATACTTGGTGTAAGTGTGTGTCTTTGTTACTGGGTATCAGTGTATGTCTTTACCACTTGGTGTAAGTGTGAGTCCGTGTTACTGGGTATCAGTGTATGTCTTCGTTACTTGGTGTCTGTGTATGTCTTTGTTACTTGGTGACAGTGTGTGTCTTTGTTACTTGCTGTCAGTGTGTGTCTTTGTTACTTGCTGTCAGTGTGTGTCTTTGTTACTGGGTGTCAGTGTTTGTCTTTGTTACTTTGTGTCAGTGTATGTCTTTGTGACTTGGTGTAAGAGAGTTTCTGTGTTGCTGGGTCTCAGTTTCTGTCTTTGTTAATTCTTGTAAGTGTGCTTCTGTGTTACTGGGTGTCAGTGTATGTCTTTGTTACTTGGTGTCCGTGTGTGTCTGTGTCACTGGGTGTCAGTGTATCTCTTTGTTACTGGATGTCAGTGTATGTATTTGTTACTTGGTGTAAGTGTGTATCTGTGTTACTGGGTATCAGTGTGTGTCTTTGTTACTGGGTATCAGTGTATGTCTTTGTGACTTGGTGTCAGTGTATGTCTTTGTTACTGGGTGTCAGTGTATGTCTTTGTTACTTGGTGTAAGTGTGTGTCTGTGTTACTGGGTATCCGAGTATGTCTTTGTTACTTGGTGTCAGTGTATGTCTTTGTTCCTGGGTGTCAGTGTGTGTCTTTGTGACTTGGTGTCAGTGTATGTCTTTGTTACTTGGTGTAAGTGTGTGTCTGTGTTACTGGGTATCAGTGTATGTCTTTGTTACTTGGTGTCAGTGTATGTCCAAATACTTGGTGTAAGTGTATGTCTTTGTTACTTGTTGTAATTGTCTGTCTTTGTTACTTGGTGTCCGTGTGTGTCTGTGTTACTGGGTGTCAGTGTATGTCTTTGTTACTTGGTGTCAGTGTATGTCTGTGTTATTTGGTGTAAGTGTATGTATTTGTTACTTGGTGTCGGTTTATGTCTTTGTTACTTGGTGTAAGTGTTTGTCTGTGTTACTGGGTATCAGTGTATGTCTTTGTTAGTTGGTGTCTGTGTATGTCTGTGATACTTGGTGTAAGTGTGTGTCTGTGTTACCGTGTATCAGTGTATGACTTTGTTACTTGGTGTCAGTGGATGTCTTAGTTACTTGGTGTAAGTCTATGTCTTTGTTACTTGGTGTCAGTGTGTGTATTTGTTACTTGGTGTAAGTGTGTGTCTTTGTTACTGGGTATCAGTGTATGTCTTTGTTAATTTGTGTCTGTGGATGTCTTTGTTATTTGGTGTCAGTGAGTGTCTTTGTTACTTGGTGTCAGTGTGTGTCTTTGTTACTGGGTATCAGTGTATGTCTTTGTTAGTTGGTGTCTGTGTATGTCTGTGATACTTGGTGTAAGTGTGTGTCTTTGTTACTTGCTGTAAGTGTATGTCTTTGTTACTTGGTGTCAGTGTATGTCTGTGTTACTTGGTGTAAGTGTATGTCCGCTTTACCGGGTATCAGTGTATGACTTTGTTACTTGGTGTCAGTGCATGTCTGTGTTACTTGGTGTAAGTGTATGTCTTTGTTACTTGGTGTCAGTGTATGTCTTTGTTACTTGCTGTAAGTGTGTGTCTTTGTTACTTGCTGTAAGTGTATGTCTTTGTTACTTGGTGTCAGTGTATGTCTGTGTTACTTGGTGTAAGTGTATGTCTTTGTTACTTGGTGTCATTGTATGTCTTTGTTACTTGGTGTAAGTGTGTGTCTGTGTTACTGGGTATCAGTGTATGTCTTTGTTACTTGGTGACAGTGTGTGTCTTTGTTACTTGCTGTCAGTGTGTGTCTTTGTTACTGGGTGTCAGTGTTTGTCTTTGTGACTTGGTGTAAGTGTGTGTCTGTGTTGCTGGGTATCAGTTTCTGTCTTTGTTACTTATTGTAAGTGTGCTTCTGTGTTACTGGGTGTAGTTGTGCGTCATTGTTACTTGGTCTCAGTGTATGTCTGTGTTACTGGGTATCAGTGTATGTCTTTGTTAGTTGGTGTCTGTGTATGTCTGTGATTCTTGGTGTAAGTGTGTGACTGTGTTACCGGGTATCAGTGTATGACTTTGTTACTTGGTGTCAGTGTATGTCTTTGTTACTTGGTGTAAGTGTATGTCTTTGTTACTTGTTGTCAGTGTATGTATTTGTTACTTGATGTAAGTGTGTGTCTGTGTTACTGGGTGTCAGTGTATGTCCTTGTTACTTGGTGTCAGTGTGTGTCTGTGTTACTGGGTGTCAGTGTGTTTGTTTGTGTTACTGGGTGTCAGTGTCTGTCTTTGTTACTTGGTGTAAGTGTGTGTCTTTGTTACTTGGTGTAAGTGTGTGTCCGTGTTACCGGGTATCAGTGTATGACTTTGTTACTTGGTGTCAGTGCATGTCTGTGTTACTTGGTGTAAGTGTATGTCTTTGTTACTTGGTGTCAGTGTATGTCTTTGTTACTTGGTGTAAGTGTGTGTCTTTGTTACTTGCTGTAAGTGTATGTCTTTGTTACTTGGTGTCAGTGTAAGTCTGTGTTACTTGGTGTAAGTGTATGTCTTTGTTACTTGGTGTCATTGTATGTCTTTGTTACTTGGTGTAAGTGTGTGTCTGTGTTACTGGGTATCAGTGTATGTCTTTGTTACTTGGTGACAGTGTGTGTCTTTGTTACTTGCTGTCAGTGTGTGTCTTTGTTACTGGGTGTCAGTGTTTGTCTCTGTGACTTGGTGTAAGTGTGTGTCTGTGTTGCTGGGTATCAGTTTCTGTCTTTGTTACTTATTGTAAGTGTGCTTCTGTGTTACTGGGTGTAAGTGTGCGTCATTGTTACTTTTCTCAGTGTATGTCTGTGTTACTGGGTATCAGTGTATGTCTTTGTTAGTTGGTGTCTGTGTATGTCTGTGATACTTGGTGTAAGTGTGTGTCTGTGTTACCGGGTATCAGTGTATGACTTTGTTACTTGGTGTCAGTGTATGTCTTTGTTACTTGGTGTAAGTGTATGACTTTGTTACTTGGTGTCAGTGTATGTATTTGTTACTTGATGTAAGTGTGTGTCTGTGTTACTGGGTGTCAGTGTATGTCCTTGTTACTTGGTGTCAGTGTGTGTCTGTGTTACTGGGTGTCAGTGTGTTTGTTTGTGTTACTGGGTGTCAGTGTCTGTCTGTGTTACTTGGTGTAAGTGTGTGTCTTTGTTACTTGGTGTCCGTGTGTGTCTGTGTTACTGGGTGTCAGTGTATGTCTTTGTTACTGGATGTCAGTGTATGTCTTTGTTACTTGGTGTCAGTGTGTGTCTGTGTTACTGGGTGTCAGTGACACTAGGTGTCAGTATTTAGTTTAGTTTAGAGATGCAGCACTGAAACAGGCCCTCCTGCCCACCGAGTCAGTGCCGACCATCAACCAAACATTTATCCTAATCCGACACGAATCCCATATTCCAATAACATCCCCACCGGTCCCTATATATTTCCCTACCACCTACCTATACTAGGGGCAATTTATAATGGCCAATTAACCTACCAACCTGCAAGTCTTTGGCATGTGGGAGGAAACCGGAGCACCCGGAGGAAACCCACGAAGACACAGGGAGAACTTCCAAACTCCGCACAGGCAGTACCCAGAATCGAACCCTGGTCCCTGGAGCTGTGAGGCTGCAGTGCTAACCACTGCGCCACTGTGCCGCCCAGTGTGTGTCTGTGTTACTGGGTGTCAGTGTAAGTCTTTGTTACTTGGTGTCAGTGTGTGTCTGTGTTACTGGGTGTCAGTGCGTTTGTTTGTGTTACTGGGTGTCAGTGTCTGTCTGTGTTACTTGGTGTAAGTGTGTGTCTTTGCTACTTGGTGTCCGTGTGTGTCTGTGTTACTGGGTGTCAGTGTATGTCTTTGTTACTGGATGTCAGTGTATGTATTTGTTACTTGGTGTAAGTGTGTGTCTGTGTTACTGGGTATCAGTGTGTGTCTTTGTTACTGGGTATCAGTGTATGTCTTTGTGACTTGGTGTCAGTGTATGTCTTTGTTACTGGGTGTCAGTGTAAGTCTTTGTTACTTGGTGTCAGTGTGTTTGTTTGTGTTACTGGGTGTCAGTGTCTGTCTGTGTTACTTGGTGTAAGTGTGTGTCTTTGCTACTTGGTGTCCGTGTGTGTCTGTGTTACTGGGTGTCAGTGTATGTCTTTGTTACTGGATGTCAGTGTATGTATTTGTTACTTGGTGTAAGTGTGTGTCTGTGTTACTGGGTATCAGTGTGTGTCTTTGTTACTGGGTATCAGTGTATGTCTTTGTGACTTGGTGTCAGTGTATGTCTTTGTTACTGGGTGTCAGTGTATGTCTTTGTTACTTGGTGTAAGTGTGTGTCTGTGTTACTGGGTATCCGAGTATGTCTTTGTTGCTTGGTGTCAGTGTATGTCATTGTTCCTGGGTGTCAGTGTGTGTCTTTGTGACTTGGTGTCAGTGTATGTCTTTGTTACTTGGTGTAAGTGTGTGTCTGTGTTACTGGGTATCAGTGTATGTCTTTGTTACTTGGTGTCAGTGTCTGTCCAAATACTTGGTGTAAGTGTATGTCTTTGTTACTTGTTGTAATTGCCTGTCTTTGTTGCTTGGTGTCCGTGTGTGTCTGTGTTACTGGGTGTCAGTGTATGTCTTTGTTACTTGGTGTCAGTGTATGTCTGTGTATCTTGGTGTAAGTGTGTGTCTTTGTTAGTTGGTGCAAGTGTATATCTTTGTTACTTGGTGTCAATGTATGTCTGTGTTATTTGGTGTAAGTGTATGTATTTGTTACTTGGTGTCGGTTTATGTCTTTGTTACTTGGTGTAAGTGTTTGTCTGTGTTACTGGGTATCAGTGTATGTCTTTGTTAGTTGGTGTCTGTGTATGTCTGTGATACTTGGTGTAAGTGTGTGTCTGTGTTACCGTGTATCAGTGTATGACTTTGTTACTTGGTATCAGTGTATGTCTTAGTTACTTGGTGTAAGTCTATGTCTTTGTTACTTGGTGTCAGTGTATGTATTTGTTACTTGGTGTAAGTGTGTGTCTTTGTTACTGGGTATCAGTGTATGTCTTTGTTAATTTGTGTCTGTGGATGTCTTTGTTATTTGGTGTCAGTGAGTGTCTTTGTTACTTGGTGTCAGTGTGTGTCTTTGTTACTGGTTGTCAGTGTATGTCTTTGTTACTGGGTGTCAGTGTATGTCTTTGTGACTTGGTGTAACTGTGTGTCTCTGTTACTGGGTATCAGTTTCTGTCTTTGTTACTTGGTGTCAGTGTATGTCTTTGATACTAGGTGTCATTGTATGTCTGTGTTACTTGGTGTAAGTTTGCGTCTTTGTTACTTGATGTCAGTGCATGTATTTGTTTCTTGATGTCAGTGCATGTCTGTGTTACTTGGTGTAAGTGTATGTCTTTGTTACTTGGTGTCAGAGTATGTCTTTGTTACTTGGTGTAAGTGTGTGTCTTTGTTACTTGGTGTAAGTGTATGTCTTTGTTACTTGGTGTCAGTGTATGTCTGTGTTACTTGGTGTAAGTGTATGTCTTTGTTACTTGGTGTCAGTGTATGTCTTTGTTACTTGGTGTAAGTGTGTGTCTGTGTTACGGGGTATCAGTGTAAGTCTTTGTTACTTGGTGTCTGCGTATGTCTGTGATACTTGGTGTAAGTGTGTGTCTTTGTTACTGGGTATCAGTGTATGTCTTTACCACTTGGTGTAAGTGTGTGTCCGTGTTACTGGGTATCAGTGTATGTCTTCGTTACTTGGTGTCTGTGTATGTCTTTGTTACTTGGTGACAGTGTGTGTCTTTGTTACTTGCTGTCAGTGTGTGTCTTTGTTACTGGGTATCAGTGTATGTCTTAGTTACTTGGTGTAAGTCTATGTCTTTGTTACTTGGTGTCAGTGTATGTATTTGTTACTTGGTGTAAGTGTGTGTCTTTGTTACTGGGTATCAGTGTATGTCTTTGTTAATTTGTGTCTGTGGATGTCTTTGTTATTTGGTGTCAGTGAGTGTCTTTGTTACTTGGTGTCAGTGTGTGTCTTTGTTACTGGGTATCAGTGTATGTCTTTGTTACTTGGTGTCTGTGTATGTCTGTGATACTTGGTGTAAGTGTGTGTCTTTGTTACTTGCTCTAAGTGTATGTCTTTGTTACTTGGTGTCAGTGTATGTCTGTGTTACTTGGTGTAAGTGTATGTCTTTGTTACTTGGTGTCATTGTATGTCTTTGTTACTTGGTGTAAGTGTGTGTCCGTGTTACCGGGTATCAGTGTATGACTTTGTTACTTGGTGTCAGTGCATGTCTGTGTTACTTGGTGTAAGTGTATGTCTTTGTTACTTGGTGTCAGTGTATGTCTTTGTTACTTGGTGTAAGTGTGTGTCTTTGTTACTTGCTGAAAGTGTATGTCTTTGTTACTTGGTGTCAGTGTATGTCTTTGTTACTTGGTGTCAGTGTATGTCTGTGTATCTTGGTGTAAGTGTGTGTCTTTGTTACTTGGTGAAAGTGTGTGTCTGTGTTACTGGGTATCAGTGTATGTCTTTGTTACTTGGAGTCAGTGTGTGTCTGTGTTACTGTGTATCAGTGTATGTCTTTGTTACTTGGTGTTAGTGCATGTCTTTGTTACTTGGTGTCAGTGCGTGTCTGTGTTACTGGGTGTCAGTGTGTGTCTGTGACACTAGGTGTCAGTATTTAGTTTAGTTTAGAGATACAGCACTGAAACAGTCCCTCCGGCCCACCCAGTCCGTGCCGACCATCAACCAAACATTTATCCTAATCCGACACGAATCCCATATTCCAATAACATCCCCACCGGTCCCTATATATTTCCCTACCACCTACCTATACTAGGGGCAATTTATAATGGCCAATTAACCTACCAACCTGCAAGTCTTTGGCATGTGGGAGGAAACCGGAGCACCCGGAGGAAACCCACGAAGACACAGGGAGAACTTCCAAACTCCGCACAGGCAGTACCCAGAATCGAACCCTGGTCCCTGGAGCTGTGAGGCTGCAGTGCTAACCACTGCGCCACTGTGCCGCCCAGTGTGTGTCTGTGTTACTGGGTGTCAGTGTAAGTCTTTGTTACTTGGTGTCAGTGTGTGTCTGTGTTACTGGGTGTCAGTGCGTTTGTTTGTGTTACTGGGTGTCAGTGTCTGTCTGTGTTACTTGGTGTAAGTGTGTGTCATTGCTACTTGGTGTCCGTGTGTGTCTGTGTTACTGGGTGTCAGTGTATGTCTTTGTTACTGGATGTCAGTGTATGTATTTGTTACTTGGTGTAAGTGTGTGTCTGTGTTACTGGGTATCAGTGTGTGTCTTTGTTACTGGGTATCAGTGTATGTCTTTGTGACTTGGTGTCAGTGTATGTCTTTGTTACTGGGTGTCAGTGTAAGTCTTTGTTACTTGGTGTCAGTGTGTTTGTTTGTGTTACTGGGTGTCAGTGTCTGTCTGTGTTACTTGGTGTAAGTGTGTGTCTTTGCTACTTGGTGTCCGTGTGTGTCTGTGTTACTGGGTGTCAGTGTATGTCTTTGTTACTGGATGTCAGTGTATGTATTTGTTACTTGGTGTAAGTGTGTGTCTGTGTTACTGGGTATCAGTGTGTGTCTTTGTTACTGGGTATCAGTGTATGTCTTTGTGACTTGGTGTCAGTGTATGTCTTTGTTACTGGGTGTCAGTGTATGTCTTTGTTACTTGGTGTAAGTGTGTGTCTGTGTTACTGGGTATCCGAGTATGTCTTTGTTGCTTGGTGTAAGTGTATGTCATTGTTCCTGGGTGTCAGTGTGTGTCTTTGTGACTTGGTGTCAGTGTATGTCTTTGTTACTTGGTGTAAGTGTGTGTCTGTGTTACTGGGTATCAGTGTATGTCTTTGTTACTTGGTGTCAGTGTCTGTCCAAATACTTGGTGTAAGTGTATGTCTTTGTTACTTGTTGTAATTGCCTGTCTTTGTTACTTGGTGTCCGTGTGTGTCTGTGTTACTGGGTGTCAGTGTATGTCTTTGTTACTTGGTGTCAGTGTATGTCTGTGTATCTTGGTGTAAGTGTGTGTCTTTGTTAGTTGGTGCAAGTGTATATCTTTGTTACTTGGTGTCAATGTATGTCTGTGTTATTTGGTGTAAGTGTATGTATTTGTTACTTGGTGTCGGTTTATGTCTTTGTTACTTGGTGTAAGTGTTTGTCTGTGTTACTGGGTATCAGTGTATGTCTTTGTTAGTTGGTGTCTGTGTATGTCTGTGATACTTGGTGTAAGTGTGTGTCTGTGTTACCGTGTATCAGTGTATGACTTTGTTACTTGGTGTCAGTGTATGTCTTAGTTACTTGGTGTAAGTCTATGTCTTTGTTACTTGGTGTCAGTGTATGTATTTGTTACTTGGTGTAAGTGTGTGTCTTTGTTACTGGGTATCAGTGTATGTCTTTGTTAATTTGTGTCTGTGGATGTCTTTGTTATTTGGTGTCAGTGAGTGTCTTTGTTACTTGGTGTCAGTGTGTGTCTTTGTTACTGGTTGTCAGTGTATGTCTTTGTTACTGGGTGTCAGTGTATGTCTTTGTGACTTGGTGTAACTGTGTGTCTCTGTTACTGGGTATCAGTTTCTGTCTTTGTTACTTGGTGTCAGTGTATGTCTTTGATACTAGGTGTCATTGTATGTCTGTGTTACTTGGTGTAAGTTTGCGTCTTTGTTACTTGATGTCAGTGCATGTATTTGTTTCTTGATGTCAGTGCATGTCTGTGTTACTTGGTGTAAGTGTATGTCTTTGTTACTTGGTGTCAGAGTATGTCTTTGTTACTTGGTGTAAGTGTGTGTCTTTGTTACTTGGTGTAAGTGTATGTCTTTGTTACTTGGTGTCAGTGTATGTCTGTGTTACTTGGTGTAAGTGTATGTCTTTGTTACTTGGTGTCAGTGTATGTCTTTGTTACTTGGTGTAAGTGTGTGTCTGTGTTACGGGGTATCAGTGTAAGTCTTTGTTACTTGGTGTCTGCGTATGTCTGTGATACTTGGTGTAAGTGTGTGTCTTTGTTACTGGGTATCAGTGTATGTCTTTACCACTTGGTGTAAGTGTGTGTCCGTGTTACTGGGTATCAGTGTATGTCTTCGTTACTTGGTGTCTGTGTATGTCTTTGTTACTTGGTGACAGTGTGTGTCTTTGTTACTTGCTGTCAGTGTGTGTCTTTGTTACTGGGTATCAGTGTATGTCTTTGTTAATTTGTGTCTGTGGATGTCTTTGTTATTTGGTGTCAGTGAGTGTCTTTGTTAGTTGGTGTCTATGTATGTCTGTGATACTTGGTGTAAGTGTGTGTCTTTGTTACTTGCTCTAAGTGTATGTCTTTGTTACTTGGTGTCAGTGTATGTCTGTGTTACTTGGTGTAAGTGTATGTCTTTGTTACTTGGTGTCATTGTATGTCTTTGTTACTTGGTGTAAGTGTGTGTCCGTGTTACCGGGTATCAGTGTATGACTTTGTTACTTGGTGTCAGTGCATGTCTGTGTTACTTGGTGTAAGTGTATGTCTTTGTTACTTGGTGTCAGTGTATGTCTTTGTTACTTGGTGTAAGTGTGTGTCTTTGTTACTTGCTGAAATTGTATGTCTTTGTTACTTGGTGTCAGTGTATGTCTTTGTTACTTGGTGTCAGTGTATGTCTGTGTATCTTGGTGTAAGTGTGTGTCTTTGTTAGTTGGTGCAAGTGTATATCTTTGTTACTTGGTGTCAATGTATGTCTGTGTTATTTGGTGTAAGTGTATGTATTTGTTACTTGGTGTCGGTTTATGTCTTTGTTACTTGGTGTAAGTGTTTGTCTGTGTTACTGGGTATCAGTGTATGTCTTTGTTAGTTGGTGTCTGTGTATGTCTGTGATACTTGGTGTAAGTGTGTGTCTGTGTTACCGTGTATCAGTGTATGACTTTGTTACTTGGTGTCAGTGTATGTCTTAGTTACTTGGTGTAAGTCTATGTCTTTGTTACTTGGTGTCAGTGTATGTATTTGTTACTTGGTGTAAGTGTGTGTCTTTGTTACTGGGTATCAGTGTATGTCTTTGTTAATTTGTGTCTGTGGATGTCTTTGTTATTTGGTCTCAGTGAGTGTCTTTGTTACTTGGTGTCAGTGTGTGTCTTTGTTACTGGTTGTCAGTGTATGTCTTTGTTACTGGGTGTCAGTGTATGTCTTTGTGACTTGGTGTAACTGTGTGTCTCTGTTACTGGGTATCAGTTTCTGTCTTTGTTACTTGGTGTCAGTGTATGTCTTTGATACTAGGTGTCATTGTATGTCTGTGTTACTTGGTGTAAGTTTGCGTCTTTGTTACTTGATGTCAGTGCATGTATTTGTTTCTTGATGTCAGTGCATGTCTGTGTTACTTGGTGTAAGTGTATGTCTTTGTTACTTGGTGTCAGAGTATGTCTTTGTTACTTGGTGTAAGTGTGTGTCTTTGTTACTTGGTGTAAGTGTATGTCTTTGTTACTTGGTGTCAGTGTATGTCTGTGTTACTTGGTGTAAGTGTATGTCTTTGTTACTTGGTGTCAGTGTATGTCTTTGTTACTTGGTGTAAGTGTGTGTCTGTGTTACGGGGTATCAGTGTAAGTCTTTGTTACTTGGTGTCTGCGTATGTCTGTGATACTTGGTGTAAGTGTGTGTCTTTGTTACTGGGTATCAGTGTATGTCTTTACCACTTGGTGTAAGTGTGTGTCCGTGTTACTGGGTATCAGTGTATGTCTTCGTTACTTGGTGTCTGTGTATGTCTTTGTTACTTGGTGACAGTGTGTGTCTTTGTTACTTGCTGTCAGTGTGTGTCTTTGTTACTGGGTATCAGTGTATGTCTTTGTTAATTTGTGTCTGTGGATGTCTTTGTTATTTGGTGTCAGTGAGTGTCTTTGTTACTTGGTGTCAGTGTGTGTCTTTGTTACTGGGTATCAGTGTATGTCTTTGTTAGTTGGTGTCTGTGTATGTCTGTGATACTTGGTGTAAGTGTGTGTCTTTGTTACTTGCTCTAAGTGTATGTCTTTGTTACTTGGTGTCAGTGTATGTCTGTGTTACTTGGTGTAAGTGTATGTCTTTGTTACTTGGTGTCATTGTATGTCTTTGTTACTTGGTGTAAGTGTGTGTCCGTGTTACCGGGTATCAGTGTATGACTTTGTTACTTGGTGTCAGTGCATGTCTGTGTTACTTGGTGTAAGTGTATGTCTTTGTTACTTGGTGTCAGTGTATGTCTTTGTTACTTGGTGTAAGTGTGTGTCTTTGTTACTTGCTGAAAGTGTATGTCTTTGTTACTTGGTGTCAGTGTATGTCTGTGTTACTTGGTGTAAGTGTATGTCTTTGTTACTTGGTGTCATTGTATGTCTTTGTTACTTGGTGTAAGTGTGTGTCTGTGTTACTGGGTATCAGTGTATGTCTTTGTTACTTGGTGACAGTGTGTGTCTTTGTTACTTGCTGTCAGTGTGTGTCTTTGTTACATGGGTGTCAGTGTTTGTCTTTGTGACTTGGTGTAAGTGTGTGTCTGTGTTGCTGGGTATCAGTTTCTGTCTTTGTTACTTATTGTAAGTGTGCATCTGTGTTACTGGGTGTAAGTGTGCGTCATTGTTACTTGGTCTCAGTGTATGTCTGTGTTACTGGGTATCAGTGTATGTCTTTGTTAGTTGGTGTCTGTGTATGTCTGTGATACTTGGTGTAAGTGTGTGTCTGTGTTACCGGGTATCAGTGTATGACTTTGTTACTTGGTGTCAGTGTATGTCTGTGTTACTGGGTGTCAGTGTATGTCCTTGTTACTTGGTGTCAGTGTGTGTCTGTGTTACTGGGTGTCACTGTGTTTGTTTCTGTTACTGGGTGTCAGTGTCTGTCTGTGTTACTTGGTGTAAGTGTGTGTCTTTGTTACTTGGTGTCAGTGTGTTTCTTTGTTACTGGGTATCAGTGTATGTCTTTGTTAGTTGGTGTCTGTGTATGTCTGTGATACTTGGTGTAAGTGTGTGTCCGTGTTACCGGGTATCAGTGTATGACTTTGTTACTTGGTGTCAGTGCATGTCTGTGTTACTTGGTGTAAGTGTATGTCTTTGTTACTTGGTGTCAGTGTATGTCTTTGTTACTTGGTGTAAGTGTGTGTCTTTGTTACTTGGTGTAAGTGTATGTATTTGTTACTTGGTGTCAGTGTAAGTCTGTGTTACTTGGTGTAAGTGTATGTCTTTGTTACTTGGTGTCATTGTATGTCTTTGTTACTTGGTGTAAGTGTGTGTCTGTGTTACTGGGTATCAGTGTATGTCTTTGTTACTTGGTGACAGTGTGTGTCTTTGTTACTTGCTGTCAGTGTGTGTCTTTGTTACTGGGTGTCAGTGTTTGTCTCTGTGACTTGGTGTAAGTGTGTGTCTGTGTTGCTGGGTATCAGTTTCTGTCTTTGTTACTTATTGTAAGTGTGCTTCTGTGTTGCTGGGTGTAAGTGTGCGTCATTGTTACTTGGTCTCAGTGTATGTCTGTGTTACTGGGTATCAGTCTTTGTTAGTTGGTGTCTGTGTATGTCTGTGATACTTGGTGTAAGTGTGTGTCTGTGTTACCGGGTATCAGTGTATGACTTTGTTACTTGGTGTCAGTGTATGTCTTTGTTACTTGGTGTAAGTGTATGTCTTTGTTACTTGGTGTCAGTGTATGTATTTGTTACTTGATGTAAGTGTGTGTCTGTGTTACTGGGTGTCAGTGTATGTCCTTGTTACTTGGTGTCAGTGTGTGTCTGTGTTACTGGGTGTCAGTGTGTTTGTTTGTGTTACTGGGTGTCAGTGTCTGTCTGTGTTACTTGGTGTAAGTGTGTGTCTTTGTTACTTGGTGTCCGTGTGTGTCTTTGTTACTGGATGTCAGTGTATGTCTTTGTTACTTGGTGTCAGTGTGTGTCTGTGTTACTGGGTGTCAGTGTGTGTCTGTGACACTAGGTGTCAGTATTTAGTTTAGTTTAGAGATACAGCACTGAAACAGGCCCTCCGGCCCACCGAGTCAGTGCCGACCATCAACCAAACATTTATCCTAATCCGACACGAATCCCATATTCCAATAACATCCCCACCGGTCCCTATATATTTCCCTACCACCTACCTATACTAGGGGCAATTTATAATGGCCAATTAACCTACCAACCTGCAAGTCTTTGGCATGTGGGAGGAAACCGGAGCACCCGGAGGAAACCCACGAAGACACAGGGAGAACTTCCAAACTCCGCACAGGCAGTACCCAGAATCGAACCCTGGTCCCTGGAGCTGTGAGGCTGCAGTGCTAACCACTGCGCCACTGTGCCGCCCAGTGTGTGTCTGTGTTACTGGGTGTCAGTGTAAGTCTTTGTTACTTGGTGTCAGTGTGTGTCTGTGTTACTGGGTGTCAGTGTGTTTGTTTGTGTTACTGGGTGTCAGTGTCTGTCTGTGTTACTTGGTGTAAGTGTGTGTCTTTGCTACTTGGTGTCCGTGTGTGTCTGTGTTACTGGGTGTCAGTGTATGTCTTTGTTACTGGATGTCAGTGTATGTATTTGTTACTTGGTGTAAGTGTGTGTCTGTGTTACTGGGTATCAGTGTGTGTCTTTGTTACTGGGTATCAGTGTATGTCTTTGTGACTTGGTGTCAGTGTATGTCTTTGTTACTGGGTGTCAGTGTATGTCTTTGTTACTTGGTGTAAGTGTGTGTCTGTGTTACTGGGTATCCGAGTATTTCTTTGTTGCTTGGTGTCAGTGTATGTCTTTGTTCCTGGGTGTCAGTGTGTGTCTTTGTGACTTGGTGTCAGTGTATGTCTTTGTTACTTGGTGTAAGTGTGTGTCTGTGTTACTGGGTATCAGTGTATGTCTTTGTTACTTGGTGTCAGTGTCTGTCCAAATACTTGGTGTAAGTGTATGTCTTTGTTACTTGTTGTAATTGCCTGTCTTTGTTACTTGGTGTCCGTGTGTGTCTGTGTTACTGGGTGTCAGTGTATGTCTTTGTTACTTGGTGTCAGTGTATGTCTGTGTATCTTGGTGTAAGTGTGTGTCTTTGTTAGTTGGTGCAAGTGTATATCTTTGTTACTTGGTGTCAATGTATGTCTGTGTTATTTGGTGTAAGTGTATGTATTTGTTACTTGGTGTCGGTTTATGTCTTTGTTACTTGGTGTAAGTGTTTGTCTGTGTTACTGGGTATCAGTGTATGTCTTTGTTAGTTGGTGTCTGTGTATGTCTGTGATACTTGCTGTAAGTGTGTGTCTGTGTTACCGTGTATCAGTGTATGACTTTGTTACTTGGTGTCAGTGTATGTCTTAGTTACTTGTGTAAGTCTATGTCTTTGTTACTTGGTGTCAGTGTATGTATTTGTTACTTGGTGTAAGTGTGTGTCTTTGTTACTGGGTATCAGTGTATGTCTTTGTTAATTTGTGTCTGTGGATGTCTTTGTTATTTGGTGTCAGTGAGTGTCTTTGTTACTTGGTGTCAGTGTGTGTCTTTGTTACTGGTTGTCAGTGTATGTCTTTGTTACTGGGTGTCAGTGTATGTCTTTGTGACTTGGTGTAACTGTGTGTCTCTGTTACTGGGTATCAGTTTCTGTCTTTGTTACTTGGTGTCAGTGTATGTCTTTGATACTAGGTGTCAGTGTATGTCTGTGTTACTTGGTGTAAGTTTGCGTCTTTGTTACTTGATGTCAGTGCATGTATTTGTTTCTTGATGTCAGTGCATGTCTGTGTTACTTGGTGTAAGTGTATGTCTTTGTTACTTGGTGTCAGAGTATGTCTTTGTTACTTGGTGAAAGTGTGTGTCTTTGTTACTTGGTGTAAGTGTATGTCTTTGTTACTTGGTGTCAGTGTATGTCTGTGTTACTTGGTGTAAGTGTATGTCTTTGTTACTTGGTGTCAGTGTATGTCTTTGTTACTTGGTGTAAGTGTGTGTCTGTGTTACGGGGTATCAGTGTATGTCTTTGTTACTTGGTGTCTGCGTATGTCTGTGATACTTGGTGTAAGTGTGTGTCTTTGTTACTGGGTATCAGTGTATGTCTTTACCACTTGGTGTAAGTGTGTGTCCGTGTTACTGGGTATCAGTGTATGTCTTCGTTACTTGGTGTCTGTGTATGTCTTTGTTACTTGGTTACAGTGTGTGTCTTTGTTACTTGCTGTCAGTGTGTGTCTTTGTTACTGGGTGTCAGTGTTTGTCTTTGTTACTTTGTGTCAGTGTATGTCTTTGTGAATTGGTGTAAGTGTGTTTCTGTGTTGCTGGGTCTCAGTTTCTGTCTTTGTTACTTATTGTAAGTGTGCTTCTGTGTTACTGGGTGTCAGTGTATGTCTTTGTTACTTGGTGTCAGTGTATGTCTGTGTTACTGGGTATCAGTGTATGTCTTTGTTACTTGGTGTCAGTGTATGTCTTTGTTACTTGCAGTAAGTGTATGTCTTTGTTACTTGGTGTCAGTGTATGTATTTGTTACTTGATGTAAGTGTGTGTCTTTGTTACTGGGTATCAGTGTATGTCTTGGTTAATTTGTGTCTGTGGATGTATTTGTTACTTGATGTCAGTGTGTGCCCTTGTTACTGGGTGTCAGTGTATGTCTTATGTTACTTGGTGTAAATGTATGTCTTTGTTACTTGGTGTCAGTGTATGTCTGAGTTACTTGGTGTAAGTGTATGTCTTTGTTACTTGGTGTAAGTGTATGTCTTTGTTACTTGGTGTCAGTGTATGTCTTTGTTACTTGGTGTAAGTGTGTGTCTGTGTTACTGGGTATCACTGTATGTCTTTGTTACTTGGTGTCTGTGTATGTCTGTGTTACTTGGTGTAAGTGTATGTCTTTGTTATTTGGTGTAAGTGTGTGTCCGTGTTACTCGGTATCAGTGTATGTCTTCGTTACTTGGTGTCTGTGTATGTCTTTGTTACTTGGTGACAGTGTGTGTCTTTGTTACTTGCTGTCAGAGTGTGTCTTTGTTACTGGGTGTCAGTGTTTGTCTTTGTTACTGTGTGTCAGTGTATGTCTTTGTGACTTGGTGTAAGTGTGTGTCTGTGTTGCTGGGGATCAGTTCCTGTCTTTGTTACTTATTGTAAGTGAGCTTCTGTGTTACTGCGTGTCAGTGTATGTATTTGTTACTTGGTGTCAGTGTTTGTCTGTGTACTTGGTGTAAGTGTGTGTCATTGTTACTTGGTGTCAGTGTATGTCTGTGTTACTGGATATCAGTGTATGTCTTTGTTAGTTGGTGTCTGTGTATGTCTGTGATACTTGGTGGAAGTGTGTGTCTGTGTTACCGGGTATCAGTGTATGACTTTGTTACTTGGTGTCAGTGTATGTCTTTGTTACTTGGTGTAAGTGTATGTCTTTGTTATTTGGTGTCAGTGTATGTATTTGTTACTTGATGTAAGTGTGTGTCTTTGTTACTAGGTATCAGTGTATGTCTTTGTTAATTTGTGTCTTTGGATGTCTTTGTTACTTGGTGTCAGTGTGTGTCCTTGTTACTGGGTGTCAGTGTATGTCTTTGTTACTGGGTGTCAGTGTATGTCTTTGTGACTTGGTGTAAGTGTGTGTCTCTGTTACTGGGTATCAGTGTTTGTCTTTGATACTTGGTGTCAGTGTATGTCTGTTTTACTTGGTGTAAGTTTGCGTCTTTGTTACTTGGTGTCAGTGCATGGTTTTGTCACTTGGTGTCAGTGTATGTCTGTGTTACTTGGTGTAAATGTATGTCTTTGTTACTTGGTGTCAGTGTATGTCTTTGTGACTTGGTGTAAGTGTGTGTCTCTGTTACTGGGTATCAGTGTTTGTCTTTGTTACTTGGTGTCAGTGTATGTCTTTGATACTTGGTGTCAGTGTATGTCTGTTTTACTTGGTGTAAGTTTGCGTCTTTGTTACTTGGTGTCAGTGCATGTATTTGTCACTTTGTTTCAGTGTATGTCTGTGTTACTTGGTGTAAATGTAAGTCTTTGTTACTTGGTGTCGGTGTATGTCTTTGTTACTTGGTGTAAGTGTGTGTCTTTGATACTTGGTGTAAGTGTGTGTCTTTGTTACTTGGTGAAAGTGTGTGTCTGTGTTACTGGGTATCAGTGTATGTCTTTGTTACTTGGGTTTAGTGTATGTCTTTGTTACTTGGAGTCTGTGCGTGTCTGTGTTGCTGTGTATCAGTGTATGTCTTTGTTACTTGGTGTTCGTGTATGTCTTTGTTACTTGGTGTCAGTGTGTTTCTGTGACACTAGGTGTCAGTATTTAGTTTACTTTAGAGATACAGCACTGAAACAGGCCTTCCGGCCCACCGAGTCAGTGCCGACCATCAACCAAACATTTATACTAATCCGACACGAATCCCATATTCCAATAACATCCCCACCGGTCCCTATATATTTCCCTACCACCTACCTATACTAGGGGCAATTTATAATGGCCAATTAACCGACCAACCTGCAAGTCTTTGGCATGTGGGAGGAAACCGGAGCACCCGGAGGAAACCCACGCAGACACAGGGAGAACTTCCAAACTCCGCACAGGCAGTACCCAGAATCGAACCGTGGTCCCTGGAGCTGTGAGGCTGCAGTGCTAACCACTGCGCCACTGTGCCGCCCAGTGTGTGTCTGTGTTACTGGGTGTCAGTGTATGTCTTTGTTTCTTGGTGTCTGTGTGTGTCTGTGTTACTGGGTGTCAGTGTGTTTGTTTGTGTTACTGGGTGTCAGTGTCGGTCTGTGTTACTTGGTGTAAGTGTGTGTCTGTGTTACCGGGTATCAGTGTCTGACTTTGTTACTTGGTGTCAGTGTCTGTCTTTGTTACTTCGTGTAAGTGTATGTCTTTGTTACTTGGTGTCAGTGTATATATTTGTTACTTGATGTAAGTGTGTGTCTTTGTTCCTGGCTATCAGTGCATGTCTTTGTTAATTTGTGTCTGTGGATGTCTTTGTTACTTGGTGTCAGTGTGTGTCATTGTTACTGGGTGTCAGTGTATGTCTTTGTTACTGGGTGTCAGTGTATGTCTTTGTGACTTGGTGTAAGTCTGTGTCTCTGTTACTGGGTATCAGTGTCTGTCTTTGTTACTTGGTGTCAGTGTATGTCTTTGATACTTGGTGTCAGTGTTTGTCTGTGTTACTTGGTGTAAGTTTGCGTCTTTGTTACTTGGTGTAAGTGTATGTCTTTGTTACTTGGTGAAAGTGTGTGTCTGTGTTACTGGGTATCAGTGTATGTCTTTGTTACTTGGAGTCAGTGTGTGTCTGTGTTACTGTGTATCAGTGTATGTCTTTGTTACTTGGTGTTAGTGCATGTCTTTGTTACTTGGTGTCAGTGTGTGTCTGTGTTACTGGGTGTCAGTGTGTGTCTGTGACACTAGGTGTCAGTATTTAGTTTAGTTTAGAGATACAGCACTGAAACAGGCCCTCCGGCCCACCGAGTCAGTGCCGACCACCAACCAAACATTTATACTGATCCTACACGAATCCCATATTCCAATAACATCCCCACCGGTCCCTATATATTTCCCTACCACCTACCTATACTAGGGGCAATTTATAATGGCCAATTAACCGACCAACCTGCAAGTCTTTGGCATGTGGGAGGAAACCGGAGCACCCGGAGGAAACCCACGCAGACACAGGGAGAACTTCCAAACTCCGCACAGGCAGTACCCAGAATCGAACCGTGGTCCCTGGAGCTGTGAGGCTGCAGTGCTAACCACTGCGCCACTGTGCCGCCCAGTGTGTGTCTGTGTTACTGGGTGTCAGTGTATGTCTTTGTTTCTTGGTGTCTGTGTGTGTCTGTGTTACTGGGTGTCAG
Source organism: Heterodontus francisci (assembly GCF_036365525.1). Lineage (NCBI taxonomy): Eukaryota > Metazoa > Chordata > Chondrichthyes > Heterodontiformes > Heterodontidae > Heterodontus > Heterodontus francisci. The sequence goes on from NW_027141175.1 coordinate 5,051,397, forward strand.
TGTGTTTGTTTGTGTTACTGGGTGTCAGTGTCGGTCTGTGTTACTTGGTGTAAGTGTGTGTCTGTGTTACCGGGTATCAGTGTCTGACTTTGTTACTTGGTGTCAGTGTCTGTCTTTGTTACTTCGTGTAAGTGTATGTCTTTGTTACTTGGTGTCAGTGTATATATTTGTTACTTGATGTAAGTGTGTGTCTTTGTTCCTGGCTATCAGTGCATGTCTTTGTTAATTTGTGTCTGTGGATGTCTTTGTTACTTGGTGTCAGTGTGTGTCATTGTTACTGGGTGTCAGTGTATGTCTTTGTTACTGGGTGTCAGTGTATGTCTTTGTGACTTGGTGTAAGTCTGTGTCTCTGTTACTGGGTATCAGTGTCTGTCTTTGTTACTTGGTGTCAGTGTATGTCTTTGATACTTGGTGTCAGTGTTTGTCTGTGTTACTTGGTGTAAGTTTGCGTCTTTGTTACTTGGTGTCAGTGTATGTCTTTGTTACTTGGTGAAAGTGTGTGTCTGTGTTACTGGGTATCAGTGTATGTCTTTGTTACTTGGAGTCAGTGTGTGTCTGTGTTACTGTGTATCAGTGTATGTCTTTGTTACTTGGTGTTAGTGCATGTCTTTGTTACTTGGTGTCAGTGTGTGTCTGTGTTACTGGGTGTCAGTGTGTGTCTGTGACACTAGGTGTCAGTATTTAGTTTAGTTTAGAGATACAGCACTGAAACAGGCCCTCCGGCCCACCGAGTCAGTGCCGACCACCAACCAAACATTTATACTGATCCGACACGAATCCCATATTCCAATAACATCCCCACCGGTCCCTATATATTTCCCTACCACCTACCTATACTAGGGGCAATTTATAATGGCCAATTAACCTACCAACCTGCAAGTCTTTGGCATGTGGGAGGAAACCGGAGCACCCGGAGGAAACCCACGCAGACACAGGGAGAACTTGCAAACTCCGCACAGGCAGTACCCAGAATCGAACCCTAGTCCCTGGAGCTGTGAGGCTACAGTGCTAACCACTGCGCCACTGTGCCGCCCAGTGTGTGTCTGTGTTACTGGGTGTCAGTGTAAGTCTTTGTTACTTGGTGTCAGTGTGTGTCTGTGTTACTGGGTGTCAGTGTGTTTGTTTGTGTTACTGGGTGTCAGTGTCGGTCTGTGTTACTTGGTGTAAGTGTATGTCTTTGTTACTTGGTGTAAGTATGTGTCTGTGTTACTGGGTATCAGTGTGTGTCTTTGTTACTGGTATCAGTGTATGTCTTTGTGACTTGGTGTCAGTGTATGTCTTTGTTACTGGGTGTCAGTGTATGTCTTTGTTACTTGGTGTAAGTGTGTGTCTGTGTTACTGGGTATCAGAGTATGTCTTTGTAACTTGGTGTCAGTGTATGTCTTTGTTCCTAGGTGTCAGTGTGTGTCTTTGTGACTTGGTGTCAGTGTATGTCTTTGTTACTTGGTGTAAGTGTGTGTCTGTGTTACTGGGTATCAGTGTATGTCTTTGTTACTTGGTGTCAGTGTATGTCAAAATACTTGGTGTAAGTGTATGTCTTTGTTACTTGTTGTAATTGTCTGTCTTTGTTACTTGGTGTCCGTGTGTGTCTGTGTTACTGGGTGTCAGTGTATGTCTTTGTGACTTGGTGTCAGTGTATGTCTGTGTAACTTGGTGTAAGTGTGTGTCTTTGTTAGTTGGTGCAAATGTATATCTTTGTTACTTGGTGTCAGTGTATGTCTGTGTTATTTCGTGTAAGTGTATGTATTTGTTACTTGGTGTCGGTTTATGTCTTTGTTACTTGGTGTAAGTGTTTGTCTGTGTTACTGGGTATCAGTGTATGTCTTTGTTAGTTGGTGTCTGTGTATGTCTGTGATACTTGGTGTAAGTGTGTGTCTGTGTTACCGGGTATCAGTGTATGACTTTGTTACTTGGTGTCAGTGTATGTCTTTGTTACTTGGTGTAAGTCTATGTCTTTGTTACTTGGTGTCAGTGTATGTATTTGTTACTTGGTGTAAGTGTGTGTCTTTGTTACTGGGTATCAGTGTATGTCTTTGTTAATTTGTGTCTGTGGATGTCTTTGTTATTTGGTGTCAGTGAGTGTCTTTGTTACTTGCTGTCAGTGTGTGTCTTTGTTACTGGGTGTCAGTGTATGTCTTTGTTACTTGGTGTCAGTGTATGTCTTTGTGACTTGGTGTTACTGTGTGTCTCTGTTACTGGGTATCAGTGTCTGTCTTTGTTACTTGGTGTCAGTGTATGTCTTTGATACTTGGTGTCAGTGTATGTCTGTGTTACTTGGTGTAAGTTTGCGTCTTTGTTACTTGATGCCAGTGCATGTATTTGTTTCTTGATGTCAGTGCATGTCTGTGTTACTTGGTGGAAGTGTATGTCTTTGTTACTTGGTGTCAGAGTATGTCTTTGTTACTTGGTGTAAGTGTGTGTCTTTGTTACTTGGTGTAAGTGTATGTCTTTGTGACTTGGTGTCAGTGGATGTCTGTGTTACTTGGTGTAAGTGTATGTCTTTGTTACTTGGTGTCAGTGTATGTCTTTGTTACTTGGTGTATGTGTGTGTCTGTGTTTCGGGTTATCAGTGTACGTCTTTGTTACTTGGTGTCTGTGCATGTATGTGATACTTGGTGTAAGTGTGTGTCTTTGTTACTGGGTATCAGTGTATGTCTTTACCACTTGGTGTAAGTGTGTGTCCGTGTTACTGGGTATCAGTGTTTGTCTTCGTTACTTGGTGTCTGTGTATGTCTTTGTTACTTGGTGACAGTGTGTGTCTTTGTTACTTGCTGTCAGTGTGTGTCTTTGTTACTGGGTGTCAGTGCATGTCTTTGTGACTTGGTGTAAGTGTGTGTCTGTGTTGCTGGGTCTCAGTTTCTGTCTTAGTTACTTATTGTAAGTGTGCTTCTGTGTTACTGGGTGTCAGTGTCTGTCTTTTTTACTTGGTGTCAGAGTTTGTCTGTGCGCTTGGTGTAAGTGTGTGTCATTGTTACTTGGTGTCAGTGTATGTCTGTGTTACTGGGTATCAGTGTATGTCTTTGTTACTTGGTTTAAGTGTGTGTCTGTGTTACGGGGTATCAGTGTATGTCTTTGTTACTTGGTGTCTGCGTATGTCTGTGATACTTGGTGTAAGTGTGTGTCTTTGTTACTGGGTATCAGTGTATGACTTTACCACTTGGTGTAAGTGTGTGTCCGTGTTACTGGGTATCAGTGTATGTCTTCGTTACTTGGTGTCTGTGTATGTCTTTGTTACTTGGTGACAGTGTGTGTCTTTGTTACTTGCTGTCAGTGTGTGTCTTTGTTACTGGGTGTCAGTGTTTGTCTTTGTTACTTTGTGTCAGTGTATGTCTTTGTGAATTGGTGTAAGTGTGTTTCTGTGTTGCTGGGTCTCAGTTTCTGTCTTTGTTACTTATTGTAAGTGTGCTTCTGTGTTACTGGGTGTCAGTGTATGTCTTTGTTACTTGGTGTCAGTGTTTGTCTGTGCACTTGGTGTAAGTGTGTGTCATTGTTACTTGGTGTCAGTGTATGTCTGTGTTACTGGGTATCAGTGTATGTCTTTGTTACTTGGTGTCAGTGTATGTCTTTGTTACTTGGTGTAAGTGTATGTCTTTGTTACTTGGTGTCAGTGTATGTATTTGTTACTTGATGTAAGTGTGTGTCTTTGTTACTGGGTATCAGTGTATGTCTTGGTTAATTTGTGTCTGTGGATGTATTTGTTACTTGATGTCAGTGTGTGCCCTTGTTACTGGGTGTCAGTGTATGTCTTATGTTACTTGGTGTAAGTGTATGTCTTTGTTACTTGGTGTCAGTGTATGTCTGAGTTACTTGGTGTAAGTGTATGTCTTTGTTACTTGGTGTAAGTGTATGTCTTTGTTACTTGGTGTCAGTGTATGTCTTTGTTACTTGGTGTAAGTGTGTGTCTGTGTTACTGGGTATCACTGTATGTCTTTGTTACTTGGTGTCTGTGTATGTCTCTGATACTTGGTGTAAGTGTGTGTCTTTGTTACTGGGTATCAGTGTATGTCTTTGTTATTTGGTGTAAGTGTGTGTCCGTGTTACTAGGTATCAGTGTATGTCTTCGTTACTTGGTGTCTGTGTATGTCTTTGTTACTTGGTGACAGTGTGTGTCTTTGTTACTTGCTCTCAGAGTGTGTCTTTGTTACTGGGTGTCAGTGTTTGTCTTTGTTACTGTGTGTCAGTGTATGTCTTTGTGACTTGGTGTAAGTGTGTGTCTGTGTTGCTGGGTATCAGTTCCTGTCTTTGTTACTTATTGTAAGTGAGCTTCTGTGTTACTGCGTGTCAGTGTATGTATTTGTTACTTGGTGTCAGTGTTTGTCTGTGTACTTGGTGTAAGTGTGTGTCATTGTTACTTGGTGTCAGTGTATGTCTGTGTTACTGGATATCAGTGCATGTCTTTGTTAGTTGGTGTCTGTGTATGTCTGTGATACTTGGTGGAAGTGTGTGTCTGTGTTACCGGGTATCAGTGTATGACTTTGTTACTTGGTGTCAGTGTATGTCTTTGTTACTTGGTGTAAGTGTATGTCTTTGTTACTTGGTGTCAGTGTATGTATTTGTTACTTGATGTAAGTGTGTGTCTTTGTTACTGGGTATCAGTGTATGTCTTTGTTAATTTGTGTCTATGGATGTCTTTGTTACTTGGTGTCAGTGTGTGTCCTTGTTACTGCGTGTCAGTGTATGTCTTTGTTACTGGGTGTCAGTGTATGTCTTTGTGACTTGGTGTAAGTGTGTGTCTCTGTTACTGGGTATCAGTGTTTGTCTTTGTTACTTGGTGTCAGTGTATGTCTTTGATACTTGGTGTCAGTGTATGTCTGTTTTACTTGGTGTAAGTTTGCGTCTTTGTTACTTGGTGTCAGTGCATGTATTTGTCACTTGGTGTCAGTGTATGTCTGTGTTACTTGGTGTAAATGTAAGTCTTTGTTACTTGGTGTCGGTGTATGTCTTTGTTACTTGGTGTAAGTGTGTGTCTTTGATACTTGGTGTAAGTGTGTGTCTTTGTTACTTGGTGAAAGTGTGTGTCTGTGTTACTGGGTATCAGTGTATGTCTTTGTTACTTGGGTTTAGTGTATGTCTTTGTTACTTGGTGTCAGTGCGTGTCTGTGTTGCTGTGTATCAGTGTATGTCTTTGTTACTTGGTGTCAGTGTGTTTCTGTGACACTAGGTGTCAGTATTTAGTTTACTTTAGAGATACAGCACTGAAACAGGCCTTCCGGCCCACCGAGTCAGTGCCGACCATCAACCAAACATTGAAACTAATCCGACACGAATCCCATATTCCAATAACATCCCCACCGGTCCCTATATATTTCCCTACCACCTACCTATACTAGGGGCAATTTATAATGGCCAATTAACCGACCAACCTGCAAGTCTTTGGCATGTGGGAGGAAACCGGAGCACCCGGAGGAAACCCACGCAGACACAGGGAGAACTTCCAAACTCCGCACAGGCAGTACCCAGAATCGAACCCTGGTCCCTGGAGCTGTGAGGCTGCAGTGCTAACCACTGCGCCACTGTGCCTCCCAGTGTGTGTCTGTGTTACTGGGTGTCAGTGTATGTCTTTGTTTCTTGGAGTCTGTGTGTGTCTGTGTTACTGGGTGTTTGTTTGTGTTACTGGGTGTCAGTGTCTGTCTGTGTTACTTGGTGTAAGTGTGTGTCTGTGTTACCGGGTATCAGTGTCTGACTTTGTTACTTGGTGTCAGTGTCTGTGTTTGTTACTTCGTGTAAGTGTATGTCTTTGTTACTTGGTGTCAGTGTATGTATTTGTTACTTGATGTAAGTGTGTGTCTTTGTTCCTGGGTATCAGTGCATGTCTTTGTTAATTTGTGTCTGTGGATGTCTTTGTTACTTTGTGTCAGTGTGTGTCATTGTTACTGGGTGTCAGTGTATGTCTTTGTTTTTGGGTGTCAGTGTATGTCTTTGTGACTTGGTGTAAGTCTGTGTCTCTGTTACTGGGTATCAGTGTCTGTCTTTGTTACTTGGTGTCAGTGTATGTCTTTGATACTTGGTGTCAGTGTTTGTCTGTGTTACTTGGTGTAAGTTTGCGTCTTTGTTACTTGGTGTCAGTGTATGTCTTTGTTACTTGGTGTAAGTGTGTGTCTTTGTTACTTGGTGAAAGTGTGTGTCTGTGTTACTGGGTATCAGTGTATGTCTTTGTTACTTGGAGTCAGTGTGTGTCTGTGTTACTGTGTATCAGTGTATGTCTTTGTTACTTGGTGTTAGTGCATGTCTTTGTTACTTGGTGTCAGTGCGTGTCTGTGTTACTGGGTGTCAGTGTGTGTCTGTGACACTAGGTGTCAGTATTTAGTTTAGTTTAGAGATACAGCACTGAAACAGGCCCTCCGGCCCACCGAGTCCGTGCCGACCATCAACCAAATATTTATACTGATCCGACACGAATCCCATATTCCAATAACATCCCCACCGGTCCCTATATATTTCCCTACCACCTACCTATACTAGGGGCAATTTATAATGGCCAATTAACCTACCAACCTGCAAGTCTTTGGCATGTGGGAGGAAACCGGAGCACCCGGAGGAAACCCACGCAGACACAGGGAGAACTTGCAAACTCCGCACAGGCAGTACCCAGAATCGAACCCTAGTCCCTGGAGCTGTGAGGCTGCAGTGCTAACCACTGCGCCACTGTGCCGCCCAGTGTGTGTCTGTGTTACTGGGTGTCAGTGTAAGTCTTTGTTACTTGGTGTCAGTGTGTGTCTGTGTTACTGGGTGTCAGTGTGTTTGTTTCTGTTACTGGGTGTCAGTGTCGGTCTGTGTTACTTGGTGTAAGTGTATGTCTTTGTTACTTGGTGTAAGTATGTGTCTGTGTTACTGGGTATCAGTGTGTGTCTTTGTTACTGGGTATCAGTGTATGTCTTTGTGACTTGGTGTCAGTGTATGTCTTTGTTACTGGGTGTCAGTGTATGTCTTTGTTACTTGGTGTAAGTGTGTGTCTGTGTTACTGGGTATCAGAGTATGTCTTTGTAACTTGGTGTCAGTGTATGTCTTTGTTCCTGGGTGTCAGTGTGTGTCTTTGTGACTTGGTGTCAGTGTATGTCTTTGTTACTTGGTGTAAGTGTGTGTCTGTGTTACTGGGTATCAGTGTATGTCTTTGTTACTTGGTGTCAGTGTATGTCAAAATACTTGGTGTAAGTGTATGTCTTTGTTACTTGTTGTAATTGTCTGTCTTTGTTACTTGGTGTCCGTGTGTGTCTGTGTTACTGGGTGTCAGTGTATGTCTTTGTTACTTGGTGTCAGTGTATGTCTGTGTAACTTGGTGTAAGTGTGTGTCTTTGTTAGTTGGTGCAAGTGTATATCTTTGTTACTTGGTGTCAGTGTATGTCTGTGTTATTTCGTGTAAGTGTATGTATTTGTTACTTGGTGTCGGTTTATGTCTTTGTTACTTGGTGTAAGTGTTTGTCTGTGTTACTGGGTATCAGTGTATGTTTTTGTTAGTTGGTGTCTGTGTATGTCTGTGATACTTGGTGTAAGTGTGTGTCTGTGTTACAGGGTATCAGTGTATGACTTTGTTACTTGCTGTCAGTGTATGACTTTGTTACTTGGTGTAAGTCTATGTCTTTGTTACTTGGTGTCAGTGTATGTATTTGTTACTTGGTGTAAGTGTGTGTCTTTGTTACTGGGTATCAGTGTATGTCTTTGTTAATTTGTGTCTGTGGATGTCTTTGTTATTTGGTGTCAGTGAGTGTCTTTGTTACTTGCTGTCAGTGTGTGTCTTTGTTACTGGGTGTCAGTGTATGTCTTTGTTACTTGGTGTCAGTGTATGTCTTTGTGACTTGGTGTTACTGTGTGTCTCTGTTACTGGGTATCAGTGTCTGTCTTTGTTACTTGGTGTCAGTGTATGTCTTTGATACTTGGTGTCAGTGTATGTCTGTGTTACTTGGTGTAAGTTTGCGTCTTTGTTACTTGATGCCAGTGCATGTATTTGTTTCTTGAAGTCAGTGCATGTCTGTGTTACTTGGTGGAAGTGTATGTCTTTGTTACTTGGTGTCAGAGTATGTCTTTGTTACTTGGTGTAAGTGTGTGTCTTTGTTACTTGGTGTAAGTGTATGTCTTTGTGACTTGGTGTCAGTGGATGTCTGTGTTACTTGGTGTAAGTGTATGTCTTTGTTACTTGGTGTCAGTGTATGTCTTTGTTACTTGGTGTATGTGTGTGTCTGTGTTACGGGTTATCAGTGTATGTCTTTGTTACTTGGTGTCTGTGCATGTATGTGATACTTGGTGTAAGTGTGTGTCCGTGTTACTGGGTATCAGTGTTTGTCTTCGTTACTTGGTGTCTGTGTATGTCTTTGTTACTTGGTGACAGTGTGTGTCTTTGTTACTTGCTGTCAGTGTGTGTCTTTGTTACTGGGTGTCAGTGCATGTCTTTGTGACTTGGTGTAAGTGTGTGTCTGTGTTGCTGGGTCTCAGTTTCTGTCTTTGTTACTTATTGTAAGTGTGCTTCTGTGTTACTGGGTGTCAGTGTATGTCTTTTTTACTTGGTGTCAGTGTTTGTCTGTGCGCTTGGTGTAAGTGTGTGTCATTGTTACTTGGTGTCAGTGTATCTCTGTGTTACTGGGTATCAGTGTATGTCTTTGTTACTTGGTGTCAGTGTATGTCTTTGTTACTTGGTGTAAGTGTATGTCTCTGTTACTTGATGCCAGTGTATGTATTTGTTACTTGATGTAAGTGTGTGTCTTTGTTACTGGGTATCAGTATATGTCTTTGTTAATTTGTGTCTGTGGATGTCTTTGTTACTTGGTGTCAGTGTGTGCCCTTGTTACTGGGTGTCAGTGTATGTCTTTGTTACTTGGTGTAAGTGTATGTCTTTGTTACTTGGTGTCAGTGTATGTCTGTGTTACTTGGTGTAAGTGTATGTCTTTGTTACTTGGTGTCAGTGTATGTCTTTGTTACTTGGTGTAAGTGTGTGTCTGTGTTACTGGGTATCAGTGTATGTCTTTGTTACTTGGTGTCTGTGTATGTCTGTGATACTTGGTGTAAGTGTGTGTCTTTGTTACTGGGTATCAGTGTATGTCTTTGTTACTTGGTGTAAGTGTGTGTCCGTGTTACTGGGTATCAGTGTATGTATTCGTTACTTGCTGTCTGTGTATGTCTTTGTTACTTGGTGACAGTGTGTGTCTTTGTTACTTGCTGTCAGTGTGTGTCTTTGTTACTGGGTGTCAGTGTTTGTCTTTGTTACTGTGTGTCAGTGTATGTCTTTGTGACTTGGTGTAAGTGTGTGTCTGTGTTGCTGGGTGTCAGTGTATGTATCTGTTACTTGGTGTCAGTGTTTGTCTGTGTACTTGGTGTAAGTGTGTGTCATTGTTAATTGGTGTCAGTGTATGTCTGTGTTACTGGATATCAGTGTATGTCTTTGTTTTTTGATGTCTGTGCATGTCTGTGATACTTGGTGTAAGTGTGTGTCTGTGTTACCGGGTATCAGTGTATGACTTTGTTACTCGGTGTTAGTGTATGTCTTTGTTAATTGGTGAAAGTGTATGTCTTTGTTACTTGGTGTCAGTGTATGTATTTGTTACTTGATGTAAGTGTGTGTCTTTGTTACTGGGTATCAGTGGCCTGGACAACGTATGCCAGCCAAGAGCGACGTCTCAATTCATTCCATCTTCGCTGCCTTCGGAGAATACTTGGCATCAGGTGGCAGGACTATATCTCCAACACAGAAGTCCTTGAAGCGGCCAACATCCCCAGCTTATACACACTACTGAGTCAGCGGCGCTTGAGATGGCTTGGCCATGTGAGCCGCATGGAAGATGGCAGGATCCCCAAAGACACATTGTACAGCGAGCTCGCCACTGGTGTCAGACCCACCGGCCGTCCATGTCTCCGTTATAAAGACGTCTGCAAACGCGACATGAAATCGTGTGACATTGATCACAAGTCGTGGGAGTCAGTTGCCAGCATTCGCCAGAGCTGGCGGGCAGCCATAAAGACAGGGCTAAATTGTGGCGAGTCGAAGAGACTTAGTAGTTGGCAGGAAAAAAGACAGAGGCGCAAGGGGAGAGCCAACTGTGCAACAGCCCCAACAAACAAATTTCTCTGCAGCACCTGTGGAAGAGCCTGTCACTCCAGAATTGGCCTTTATAGCCACTCCAGGCGCTGCTTCACAAACCACTGACCACCTCCAGGCGCGTATCCATTGTCTCTCGAGATAAGGAGGCCCAAAAGAAAGATAAAGAAGATCAGTGTATGTCTTTGTTAATTTGTGTCTCTGGATGTCTTTGTTACTTGGTGTCAGTATGTGTCCTTCTTACTGGGTGTCAGTGTATGTCTTTGTTACTGGGTGTCAGTGTATGACTTTGTGACTTGGTGTAAGTGTGTGTCTCTGTTACTGGGTATCAGTGTTTGTCTTTGTTACTTGGTGTCTGTGTATGTCTTTGATACTTGGTGTCAGTGTATGTCTGTTTTACTAGGTGTAAGTTTGCGTCTTTGTTACTTGGTGTCAGTGCATGTATTTGTTACTTGGTGTCAGTGTATGTCTGTGTTACTTGGTGTAAGTGTATGTCTTTGTTACTTGGTGTCAGTGTATGTCTTTGTTACTTGGTGTAACTGTGTGTCTTTGTTACTTGGTGTAAGTGCGTGTCTTTGTTACTTGGTGAAAGTGTGTGTCTGTGTTACTGGGTATCAGTGTATGTCTTTGTTACATGGTGTTAGTGTATGTCTTTGTTACTTGGTGTCAGTGTATGTCTTTGTTACTGTGTGTCAGTGTGTGTCTTTGTGACTTGGTGTCAGTGTATGTCTTTGTTACTTGGTGTAAGTGTGTGTCTGTGTTACTGGGTATCAGTGTATGTCTTTGTTACTTGGTGTCAGTGTATGTCAAAATACTTGGTGTAATTGCATGTCTTTGTTACTTGTTGTAATTGTCTGTCTTTGTTACTTGGTGTCAGTGCATATCTGTGTTACTTGGTGTAAGTGTGTGTCTTTGTTACTTCTTGTCAGTGTATGTCTTTGTTACTTGGTGTAAGTGAGTTTCTTTGTTACTTGGTGTCTGTGTGTGTCTGGGTTACTGGGTGTCAGTGTATGTCTTTGTTACTGGATGTCAGTGTCTGTCTTTGTTACTTGGTGTTAGTGTGTGTCTGTGTTACTGGGTATCAGTGTGTCTCTTTGTTACTGGGTATCAGTGTATGTCTTTGTGACTTGGTTTCAGTGTATATCTTTGTTACTGGGTGTCAGTGTATGTCTTTGTTACTTGGTGTAAGTGTGTGTCTTTGTTACTTGGTGAAAGTGTGTGTCTGTGTTACTGGGTATCAGTGTATGTCTTTGTTACTTGGTGTTAGTGTATGTATTTGTTACTTGGAGTCAGTGTGTGTCTGTGTTACTGTGTATCAGTGTATGTCTTTGTTGCTTGGTGTTAGTGTATGTCTTTGTTACTTGGTGTCAGTGTGTGTCTGTGTTACTGGGTATCGATGTTTGTCTTTGTTACTGTGTTTCAGTGTGTGTTACTGGGTGTCAGTGTGTGTCTGTGACACTATTTGTCAGTATTTAGTTTAGTTTAGAGATACAGCACTGAAACAGGCCCTCCGGCCCACCGAGTCAGTGCCGACCATCAACCAAACATTTATACTAATCCGACACGAATCCCATATTCCAATAACATCCCCACCGGTCCCTATATATTTCCCTACCACCTACCTATACTAGGGGCAATTTATAATGGCCAATTAACCGACCAACCTGCAAGTCTTTGGCATGTGGTAGGAAACCGGAGCACCCGGAGGAAACCCACGCAGACACAGGGAGAACTTCCAAACTCCGCACAGGCAGTACCCAGAATCGAACCCTGGTCCCTGGAGCTGTGAGGCTGCAGTGCTAACCACTGCGCCACTGTGCCGCCCAGTGTGTGTCTGTGTTACTGGGTGTCAGTGTATGTCTTTGTTACTTGGTGTCAGTGTGTGTCTGTGTTACTGGGTGTCAGTGTGTTTGTTTGTGTTACTGGGTGTCAGTGTCTGTCTGTGTTACTTGGTGTAAGTGTGTGTCTTTGTTACTTGGTGTCCGTGTGTGTCTGTGTTACTGGGTGTCAGTGTATGTCTTTGTTACTGGATGTCAGTGTATGTATTTGTTACTTGGTGTAAGTGTGTGTCTGTGTTACTGGGTATCAGTGTGTGTCTTTGTTACTGGGTATCAGTGTATGTCTTTGATACATGGTGTCATTGTTTGTCTGTGTTACTGGGTGTAAGTTTGCGTCTTTGTTACTTGGTGTCAGTGCATGTATTTGTTACTTGGTGTCAGTGTATGTCTGTGTTACTTGGTGTAAGTGTATGTCTTTGTTACTTGGTGTAAGTGTGTGTCTTTGTTACTTGGTGTAAGTGTGTGTCTTTGTTACTTGGTGAAAGTGTGTGTCTGTGTTACTGGGTATCAGTGTATGTCTTTGTTACTTGGTGTTAGTGCATGTCTTTGTTACTTGGAGTCAGTGTGTGTCTGTGTTACTGTGTATCAGTGTATGTCTTTGTTACTTGGTGTTAGTGTATGTCTTTGTTACTTGGTGTCAGTGTGTGTCTGTGTTACTGGGTGTCAGTGTGTGTCTGTGACACTAGGTGTCAGTATTTAGTTTAATTCAGAGATACAGCACTGAAACAGGCCCTCCGGCCCACCGAGTCAGTGCCGACCATCAACCAAACATTTAAACAATCCGACACGAATCCCATATTCCAATATCATCCCCACCGGTCCCTATATATTTCCCTACCACCTACCTATACTAGGGGCAATTTATAATGTCCAATTAAGCTATCAACCTGCAAGTCTTTGGCATGTGGGAGGAAACCAGAGCACCCGGAGGAAACCCACGCAGACACAGGGAGAACTTGCAAACTCCGCACAGGCAGTACCCAGAATCGAAACCTGGTCCCTGGAGCTGTGAGGCTGCAGTGCTAACCACTGCGCCACTGTGCCGCCCAGTGTGTGTCTGTGTTACTGTGTGTCTGTGTTACTGTGTGTCTGTGTTACTGGGTGTCAGTGTAAGTCTTTGTTACTTGGTGTCAGTGTGTGTCTGTGTTACTGGGTGTCAGTGTGTTTGTTTGTGTTACTGGGTGTCAGTGTCTGTCTGTGTTAATAGGTGTAAGTGTGTGTCTTTGCTACTTGGTGTCCGTGTGTGTCTGTGTTACTGGGTGTCAGTGTATGTCTTTGTTACTGGATGTCAGTGTATGTCTTTGTTACTTCGTGTAAGTGTGTGTCTGTGTTACTGGGTATCAGTGTGTGTCTTTGTTACTGAGTATCAGTGTATGTCTTTGTGACTTGGTGTCATTGTATGTCTTTGTTACTGGGTGTCAGTGTATGTCTTTGTTACTTGGTGTACGTGTGTGTCTGTGTTACTGGGTATCAGAGTATGTCTTTGTTACTTGGTGTCAGTGTATGTCTTTGTTCCTGTGTGTCAGTGTGTGTCTTTGTGACTTGGTGTCAGTGTATGTCTTTGTTACTTGGTGTCAGTGTATGTCTTTGTTACTTGGTGTCCGTGTGTGTCTGTGTTACTGGGTGTCAGTGTATGTCATTGTTACTTGGTGTCAGTGTATGCCTGTGTAACTTGGTGTAAGTGTGTGTCTTTTTTAGTTGGTGCAAGTGTATATCTTTGTTCCTTGGTGTCATTGTATGTCTGTGTTATTTGGCGTAAGTGTATGTATTTGTTACTTGGTGTCGGTTTATGTCTTTGTTACTTGGTGTAAGTGTTTGTCTGTGTTACTGAGTATCAGTGTATGTCTTTGTTAGTTGGTGTCTGTGTATGTCTGTGATACTTGGTGTAAGTGTGTGTCTGTGTTACCGGGTATCAGTGTATGACTTTGTTACTTGGTGTCAGTGTATGTCTGTGTTACTTGGTGTAAGTGTATGTCTTTGTTACTTGGTGTCAGTGTATGTCTTTGTTACTTGGTGTATGTGTGTGTCTGTGTTACGGGGTATCAGTGTATGTCTTTGTTACTTGGTGTCTGTGTATGTCTGTGATACTTGGTGTAAGTGTGTGTCTTTGTTACTGGGTATCAGTGTATGTCTTCGTTACTTGGTGTCTGTGTATGTCTTTGTTACTTGGTGACAGTGTGTGTCTTTGTCACTTGCTGTCAGTGTGTGTCTTTGTTACTGGGTGTCAGTGTTTGTCTTTGTTACTGTGTGTCAGTGTATGTCTTTGTGACTTGGTGTAAGTGTGTGTCTGTGTTGCTGGGTCTCAGTTTCTGTCTTTGTTACTTATTGTAAGTGTGCTTCTGTGTTACTGGGTGTCAGTGTATGTCTTTGTTACTTGGTGTCAGTGTATGTCTTTGTTACTTGGTGTCAGTGTATGTCTTTGTTACTTGGTGTAAGTGTATGTCTTTGTTACTTGGTGTCAGTGTATGTATTTGTTACTTGATGTAAGTGTGTGTCTTTGTTACTGGGTATCAGTGTATGTCTTTGTTAATTTGTGTCTGTGGATGTCTTTGTTACTTGGTGTCAGTGTGTGCCCTTGTTACTGGGTGTCAGTGTATGTCTTTGTTACTTGGTGTAAGTGTATGTCTTTGTTACTTGGTGTCAGTGTATGTCTGTGTTGCTTGGTGTAAGTGTATGTCTTTGTTACTTGGTGTCAGTGTATGTCTTTGTTACTTGGTGTAAGTGTGTGTCTGTGTTACTGGGTATCAGTGTATGTCTTTGTTACTTGGTGTCTGTGTATGTCTGTGATACTTGGTGTAAGTGTGTGTCTTTGTTACTGGGTATCAGTGTATGTCTTTGTTACTTGGTGTAAGTGTGTGTCCGTGTTACTGGGTATCAGTGTATGTCTTCGTTACTTGGTGTCTGTGTATGTCTTTGTTACTTGGTGACAGTGTGTGTCTTTGTTACTTGCTGTCAGTGTGTGTCTTTGTTACTGGGTGTCAGTGTTTGTCTTTGTTACTGTGTGTCAGTGTATGTCTTTGTGACTTGGTGTAAGTGTGTGTCTGTGTTGCTGGGTATCAGTTCCTGTCTTTGTTACTTATTGCAAGTGTGCTTCTGTGTTACTGGGTGTCAGTTTATGTCTTTGTTACTTGGTGTCAGTGTTTGTCTGTGTACTTGGTGTAAGTGTGTGTCATTGTTACTTGGTGTCAGTGTATGTCTTTGTTACTTGGTGTCAGTGTCTGTCAAAATACTTGGTGTAAGTGTATGTCTTTGTTACTTGTTGTAATTGTCTGTCTTTGTTACTTGGTGTCCGTGTGTGTCTGTGTTACTTGGTGTCAGTGTATGTCTGTGTAACTTGGTGTAAGTGTGTGTCTTTGTTAGCTGGTGCAAGTGTATATCTTTGTTACTTGGTGTCAGTGTATGTCTGTGTTATTTGGTGTAAGTGTATGTATTTGTTACTTGGTGTCGGTTTATGTCTTTGTTACTTGGTGTAAGTGTTTGTCTGTGATACTGGGTATCAGTGTATGTCTTTGTTAGTTGGTGTCTGTGTATGTCTGTGATACTTGGTGGAAGTGTGTGTCTGTGTTACCGGGTATCAGTGTATGACTTTGTTACTTAGTGTCAGTGTATGTCTTTGTTACTTGGTGTAAGTCTATGTCTTTGTTACTTGGTGTCAGTGTATGTATTTGTTACTTGGTGTAAGTGTGTGTCTTTGTTACTGGGTATCAGTGTATGTCTTTGTTACTTGGTGTCAGTGTATGTCTTTGTTAATTGGTGTAAGTGTATGTCTTTGTTACTTGGTGTCAGTGTATGTATTTGTTACTTGATGTAAGTGTGTGTCTTTGTTACTGGGTATCAGTGTATGTCTTTGTTAATTTGTGTCTGTGGATGTCTTTGTTACTTGGTGTCAGTGTGTGCCCTTGTTACTGGGTGTCAGTGTATCTCTTTGTTACCTGGTGTAAGTGTATGTCTTTGTTACTTGGTGTCAGTGTATGTCTGTGTTACTTGGTGTAAGTGTATGTCTTTGTTACTTGGTGTAAGTGTGTGTCTGTGTTACTGGGTATCAGTGTATGTCTTTGTTACTTGGTGTCTGTGTATGTCTGTGATACTTGGTGTAAGTGTGTGTCTTTGTTACTGGGTATCAGTGTATGTCTTTGTTACTTGGTGTCTGTGGATGTCTTTGTTACTTGGTGTCAGTGTGTGCCCTTGTTACTGGGTGTCAGTGTATGTCTTTGTTACCTGGTGTAAGTGTATGTCTTTGTTACTTGGTGTCAGTGTATGTATGTGTTACTTGGTGTAAGTGTATGTCTTTGTTACTTGGTGTAAGTGTGTGTCCGTGTTACTGGGTATCAGTGTATGTCTTCGTTACTTGGTGTCTGTGTATGTATTTGTTACTAGGTGACAGTGTGTGTCTTTGTTACTTTCTGTCAGTGTGTGTCTTTGTTACTGGGTGTCAGTGTTTGTCTTTGTTACTGTGTGTCAGTGTATGTCTTTGTGACTTGGTGTAAATGTGTGTCTGTGTTGCTGGGTATCAGTTCCTGTCTTTGTTACTTATTGTAAGTGTGCTTCTGTGTTACTGGGTGTCAGTGTATGTATTTGTTACTTGGTGTCAGTGTTTGTCTGTGTAAATGGTGTAAGTGTGTGTCATTGTTACTTGGTGTCAGTGTATGTCTGTGTTACTGGATATCAGTGTATGTCTTTGTTACTTGGTGTCTGTGTATGTCTGTGATACTTGGTGTAAGTGTGTGTCTGTGTTACCGGGTATCAGTGTATGACTTTGTTACTTGGTGTCAGTGTATGTCTTTGTTACTTGGTGTAAGTGTATGTCTTTGTTACTTGGTGTCAGTGTATGTATTTGTTACTTGATGTAAGTGTGTGTCTTTGTTACTGGGTATCAGTGTATGTCTTTGTTAATTTGTGTCTATGGATGTCTTTGTTACTTGGTGTCAGTGTGTGTCCTTGTTACTTGGTGTCAGTGTATGTCTTTGTTACTGGGTGTCAGTGTATGTCTTTGTGACTTGGTGTAAGTGTGTGTCTCTGTTACTGGGTATCAGTGTTTGTCTTTGTTACTTGGTGTCAGTGTATGTCTGTTTTACTTGGTGTAAGTTTGCGTCTTTGTCACTTGGTGTCAGTGCATGTATTTGTTACTTGGTGTCAGTGTATGTCTGTGTTACGTGGTGTAAGTGTATGTCTTTGTTACTTGGTGGAAGTGTGTGTCTTTGTTACTTGGTGTAAGTGTGTGTCTTTGTTACTTGGTGAAAGTTTGTGTCTGTGTTACTGGGTTTCAGTGTATGTCTTTGTTAAATGGTGTTAGTGTATGTCTTTGTTACTTGGAGTCAGTGTGTGTCTGTGTTACTGTGTATCAGTGTATGTCTTTGTTACTTGGTGTTAGTGTGTGTCTTTCTTACTTGGTGTCAGTGTGTGTCTGTGACACTAGGTGTCAGTATTTAGTTTAGTTTAGAGATACAGCACTGAAACAGACCCTCCGGCCCACCGAGTCAGTGCCGACCATCAACCAAACATTTATACTAATCCGACACGAATCCCATATTCCAATAACATCCCCACCGGTCCCTATATATTTCCCTACCACCTACCTATACAAGGGGCAATTTATGATGGCCAATTAACCGACCAACCTGCAAGTCTTTGGCATGTGGGAGGAAACCGGAGCAGCCGGAGCAAACCCACGCAGACACAGGGAGAACTTCCAAACTCCGCACAGGCAGTACCCAGAATCGAACCCTGGTCCCTGGAGCTGTGAGGCTGCAGTGCTAACCACTGCGCCACTGTGCCGCCCAGTGTGTGTCTGTGTTACTGGGTGTCAGTGTGTTTGTTTGTGTTACTGGGTGTCAGTGTCTGTCTGTGTTACTTGGTGTAAGTGTGTGTCTTTGTTACTTGGTGTCCGTGTGTGTCTGTGTTACCGGGTATCAGTGTTTGACTTTGTTACTTGGTGTCAGTGTCTGTCTTTGTTACTTGGTGTAAGTGTGTGTCTGTGTTACTGGGTATCAGTGTGTGTCTTTGTTACTGGGTATCAGTGTATGTCTTTGTGACTTGGTGTCAGTGTATGTCTTTGTTACTGGGTGTCAGTGTGTGTCTTTGTGACTTGGTGTCAGTGTATGTCTTTGTTACTTGGTGTAAGTGTGTGTCTGTTTTACTGGGTATCAGTGTATGTCTTTGTTACTTGGTGTCAGTGTTTGTCTGTGTTACTGTGTATCAGTGTATGTCTTTGTTACTTGGTGTTAGTGTATGTCTTTCTTACTTGGTGTAAGTGTGTGTCTGTTTTACTGGGTATCAGTGTATGTCTTTGTTACTTGGTGTCAGTGTTTGTCTGTGTTACTGGGTATCAGTTTATGTCTTTGTTACTTGATGTCAGTGTCTGTCAAAATACTTGGTGTAAGTGCATGTCTTTGTTACTTGTTGTAATTGTCTGTCTTTGTTACTTGGTGTCAGTGTATGTCTGTGTTACTTGGTGTAAGTGTGTGTCTTTGTAACTTCTTGTCAGTGTATGTCTTTGTTACTTGGTGTAAGTGAGTTTTTTGTTACTTGGTGTCTGTGTGTGTCTGTGTTACTGGGTGTCAGTGTATGTCTTTGTTACTGGATGTCAGTGTCTGTCTTTGTTACTTGGTGTAAGTGTGTGTCTGTGTTACTGGGTATCAGTGTGTCTCTTTGTTACTGGGTATCAGTGTATGTCTTTGTTACTTGGTGTCAGTGTATGTCTTTGTTACTTGTTGTGTGTGTATCTGTGTTACTGGGTATCAGAGTATGTCTTTGTTACTTGGTGTCAGTGTATGTCTTTGTTACTTGGAGTCAGTGTGTGTCTGTGTTACTGGGTATCAGTGTGTGTCTTTGTTACTGGGTATCAGTGTATGTCTTTGTGACTTGGTTTCAGTGTATATCTTTGTTACTGGGTGTCAGTGTATGTCTTTGTTACTTGGTGTTAGTGTATGTATTTGTTACTTGGAGTCAGTGTGTGTCTGTGTTACTGTGTATCAGTGTATGTCTTTGTTACTTGGTGTTAGTGTATGTCTTTGTTACTTGGTGTCAGTGTGTGTCTGTGTTACTGGGTATCGATGTTTGTCTTTGTTACTGTGTTTCAGTGTGTGTTACTGGGTGTCAGTGTGTGTCTGTGTTACTGGGTGTCAGTGTGTTTGTTTGTGTTACTGGGTGTCAGTGTCTGTCTGTGTTACTTGGTGTAAGTGTGTGTCTTTGTTACTTGGTGTCCGTGTGTGTCTGTGTTACTGGGTGTCAGTGTATGTCTTTGTTACTGGATGTCAGTGTATGTATTTGTTACTTGGTGTAAGTGTGTGTCTGTGTTACTGGGTATCAGTGTGTGTCTTTGTTACTGGGTATCAGTGTATGTCTTTGATACATGGTGTCAGTGTTTGTCTGTGTTACTTGGTGTAAGTTTGCGTCTTTGTTACTTGGTGTCAGTGCATGTATTTGTTACTTGGTGTCAGTGTATGTCTGTGTTACTTGGTGTAAGTGTATGTCTTTGTTACTTGGTGTCAGTGTATGTCTTTGTTACTTGGTGTAAGTGTGTGTCTTTGTTACTTGGTGAAAGTGTGTGTCTGTGTTACTGGGTATCAGTGTATGTCTTTGTTACTTGGTGTTAGTGCATGTCTTTGTTACTTGGAGTCAGTGTGTGTCTGTGTTACTGTGTATCAGTGTATGTCTTTGTTACTTGGTGTTAGTGTATGTCTTTGTTACTTGGTGTCAGTGTGTGTCTGTGTTACTGGGTGTCAGTGTGTGTCTGTGACACTAGGTGTCAGTATTTAGTTTAATTCAGAGATACAGCACTGAAACAGGCCCTCCGGCCCACCGAGTCAGTGCCGACCATCAACCAAACATTTAAACAATCCGACACGAATCCCATATTCCAATATCATCCCCACCGGTCCCTATATATTTCCCTACCACCTACCTATACTAGGGGCAATTTATAATGTCCAATTAAGCTACCAACCTGCAAGTCTTTGGCATGTGGGAGGAAACCGGAGCACCCGGAGGAAACCCACGCAGACACAGGGAGAACTTGCAAACTCCGCACAGGCAGTACCCAGAATCGAAACCTGGTCCCTGGAGCTGTGAGGCTGCAGTGCTAACCACTGCGCCACTGTGCCGCCCAGTGTGTGTCTGTGTTACTGTGTGTCTGTGTTACTGTGTGTCTGCGTTACTGGGTGTCAGTGTAAGTCTTTGTTACTTGGTGTCAGTGTGTGTCTGTGTTACTGGGTGTCAGTGTGTTTGTTTGTGTTACTGGGTGTCAGTGTCTGTCTGTGTTAATAGGTGTAAGTGTGTGTCTTTGCTACTTGGTGTCCGTGTGTGTCTGTGTTACTGGGTGTCAGTGTATGTCTTTGTTACTGGATGTCAGTGTATGTCTTTGTTACTTGGTGTAAGTGTGTGTCTGTGTTACTGGGTATCAGTGTGTGTCTTTGTTACTGGGTATCAGTGTATGTCTTTGTGACTTGGTGTCAGTGTATGTCTTTGTTACTGGGTGTCAGTGTATGTCTTTGTTACTTGGTGTACGTGTGTGTCTGTGTTACTGGGTATCAGAGTATGTCTTTGTTACTTGGTGTCAGTGTATGTCTTTGTTCCTGTGTGTCAGTGTGTGTCTTTGTGACTTGGTGTCAGTGTATGTCTTTGTTACTTGGTGTCAGTGTATGTCTTTGTTACTTGGTGTCCGTGTGTGTCTGTGTTACTGGGTGTCAGTGTATGTCTTTGTTACTTGGTGTCAGTGTATGCCTGTGTAACTTGGTGTAAGTGTGTGTCTTTTTTAGTTGGTGCAAGTGTATATCTTTGTTCCTTGGTGTCATTGTATGTCTGTGTTATTTGGTGTAAGTGTATGTATTTGTTACTTGGTGTCGGTTTATGTCTTTGTTACTTGGTGTAAGTGTTTGTCTGTGTTACTGAGTATCAGTGTATGTCTTTGTTAGTTGGTGTCTGTGTATGTCTGTGATACTTGGTGTAAGTGTGTGTCTGTGTTACCGGGTATCAGTGTATGACTTTGTTACTTGGTGTCAGTGTATGTCTGTGTTACTTGGTGTAAGTGTATGTCTTTGTTACTTGGTGTCAGTGTATGTCTTTGTTACTTGGTGTATGTGTGTGTCTGTGTTTCGGGGTATCAGTGTATGTCTTTGTTACTTGGTGTCTGTGTATGTCTGTGATACTTGGTGTAAGTGTGTGTCTTTGTTACTGGGTATCAGTGTATGTCTTCGTTACTTGGTGTCTGTTTATGTCTTTGTTACTTGGTGACAGTGTGTGTCTTTGTTACTTGCTGTCAGTGTGTGTCTTTGTTACTGGGTGTCAGTGTTTGTCTTTGTTACTGTGTGTCAGTGTATGTCTTTGTGACTTGGTGTAAGTGTGTGTCTGTGTTGCCTGGTCTCAGTTTCTGTCTTTGCTACTTATTGTAAGTGTGCTTCTGTGTTACTGGGTGTCAGTGTATGTCTTTGTTACTTGGTGTCAGTGTATGTCTTTGTTACTTGGTGTAAGTGTATGTCTTTGTTACTTGGTGTCAGTGTATGTATTTGTTACTTGATGTAAGTGTGTGTCTTTGTTACTGGGTATCAGTGTATGTCTTTGTTAATTTGTGTCTGTGGATGTCTTTGTTACTTGGTGTCAGTGTGTGCCCTTGTTACTGGGTGTCAGTGTATGTCTTTGTTACTTGGTGTAAGTGTATGTCTTTGTTACTTGGTGTCAGTGTATGTCTGTGTTGCTTGGTGTAAGTGTATGTCTTTGTTACTTGGTGTCAGTGTATGTCTTTGTTACTTGGTGTAAGTGTGTGTCTGTGTTACTGGGTATCAGTGTATGTCTTTGTTACTTGGTGTCTGTGTATGTCTGTGATACTTGGTGAAAGTGTGTGTCTTTGTCACTGGGTATCAGTGTATGTCTTTGTTACTTGGTGTAAGTGTGTGTCCGTGTTACTGGGTATCAGTGTATGTCTTCGTTACTTGGTGTCTGTGTATGTCTTTGTTACTTGGTGACAGTGTGTGTCTTTGTTACTTGCTGTCAGTGTGTGTCTTTGTTACTGGGTGTCAGTGTTTGTCTTTGTTACTGTGTGTCAGTGTATGTCTTTGTGACTTGGTGTAAGTGTGTGTCTGTGTTGCTGGGTATCAGTTCCTGTCTTTGTTACTTATTGTAAGTGTGCTTCTGTGTTACTGGGTGTCAGTTTATGTCTTTGTTACTTGGTGTCAGTGTTTGTCTGTGCACTTGGTGTAAGTGTGTGTCATTGTTACTTGGTGTCAGTGTATGTCTTTGTTACTTGGTGTCAGTGTATGTCAAAATACTTGGTGTAAGTGTATGTCTTTGTTACTTGTTGTAATTGTCTGTCTTTGTTACTTGGTGTCCGTGTGTGTCTGTGTTACTTGGTGTCAGTGTATGTCTGTGTAACTTGGTGTAAGTGTGTGTCTTTGTTAGTTGGTGCAAGTGTATATCTTTGTTACTTGGTGTCAGTGTATGTCTGTGTTATTTGGTGTAAGTGTATGTATTTGTTACTTGGTGTCGGTTTATGTCTTTGTTACTTGGTGTAAGTGTTTGTCTGTGTTACTGGGTATCAGTGTATGTCTTTGTTAGTTGGTGTCTGTGTATGTCTGTGATACTTGGTGGAAGTGTGTGTCTGTGTTACCCGGTATCAGTGTATGACTTTGTTACTTAGTGTCAGTGTATGTCTTTGTTACTTGGTGTAAGTCTATGTTTTTGTTACTTGGTGTCAGTGTATGTATTTGTTACTTGGTGTAAGTGTGTGTCTTTGTTACTGGGTATCAGTGTATGTCTTTGTTACTTGGTGTCAGTGTATGTCTTTGTTAATTGGTGTAAGTGTATGTCTTTGTTACTTGGTGTCAGTGTATGTATTTGTTACTTGATGTAAGTGTGTGTCTTTGTTACTGGGTATCAGTGTATGTCTTTGTTAATTTGTGTCTGTGGATGTCTTTGTTACTTGGTGTCAGTGTGTGCCCTTGTTACTGGGTGTCAGTGTATGTCTTTGTTACCTGGTGTAAGTGTATGTCTTTGTTACTTGGTGTCAGTGTATGTCTGTGTTACTTGGTGTAAGTGTATGTCTTTGTTACTTGGTGTAAGTGTGTGTCTGTGTTACTGGGTATCAGTGTATGTCTTTGTTACTTGGTGTCTGTGTATGTCTGTGATACTTGGTGTAAGTGTGTGTCTTTGTTACTGGGTATCAGTGTATGTCTTTGTTACTTGGTGTCTGTGGATGTCTTTGTTACTTGGTGTCAGTGTGTGCCCTTGTTACTGGGTGTCAGTGTATGTCTTTGTTACCTGGTGTAAGTGTATGTCTTTGTTACTTGGTGTCAGTGTATGTCTGTGTTACTTGGTGTAAGTGTATGTCTTTGTTACTTGGTGTAAGTGTGTGTCCGTGTTACTGGGTATCAGTGTATGTCTTCGTTACTTGGTGTCTGTGTATGTATTTGTTACTAGGTGACAGTGTGTGTCTTTGTTACTTTCTGTCAGTGTGTGTCTTTGTTACTGGGTGTCAGTGTTTGTCTTTGTTACTGTGTGTCAGTGTATGTCTTTGTGACTTGGTGTAAATGTGTGTCTGTGTTGCTGGGTATCAGTTCCTGTCTTTGTTACTTATTGTAAGTGTGCTTCTGTGTTACTGGGTGTCAGTGTATGTATTTGTTACTTGGTGTCAGTGTTTGTCTGTGTAAATGGTGTAAGTGTGTGTCATTGTTACTTGGTGTCAGTGTATGTCTGTGTTACTGGATATCAGTGTATGTCTTTGTTAGTTGGTGTCTGTGTATGTCTGTGATACTTGGTGTAAGTGTGTGTCTGTGTTACCGGGTATCAGTGTATGACTTTGTTACTTGGTGTCAGTGTATGTCTTTGTTACTTGGTGTAAGTGTATGTCTTTGTTACTTGGTGTCAGTGTATGTATTTGTTACTTGATGTAAGTGTGTGTCTTTGTTACTGGGTATCAGTGTATGTCTTTGTTAATTTGTGTCTATGGATGTCTTTGTTACTTGGTGTCAGTGTGTGTCCTTGTTACTTGGTGTCAGTGTATGTCTTTGTTACTGGGTGTCAGTGTATGTCTTTGTGACTTGGTGTAAGTGTGTGTCTCTGTTACTGGGTATCAGTGTTTGTCTTTGTTACTTGGTGTCAGTGTATGTCTGTTTTACTTGGTGTAAGTTTGCGTCTTTGTCACTTGGTGTCAGTGCATGTATTTGTTACTTGGTGTCAGTGTATGTATTTGTTCCTTGATGTAAGTGTGTGTCTTTGTTACTGGGTATCAGTGTATGTCTTTGTTAATTTGTGTCTGTGGATGTCTTTGTTACTTGGTGTCAGTGTGTGCCCTTGTTACTGGGTGTCAGTGTATGTCTTTGTTACTTGGTGTAAGTTTATGTCTTTGTTACTTGGTGTCAGTGTATGTCTGTGTTGCTTGGTGTAAGTGTATGTCTTTGTTACTTGGTGTCAGTGTATGTCTTTGTTACTTGGTGTAAGTGTGTGTCTGTGTTACTGGGTATCAGTGTATGTCTTTGTTACTTGGTGTCTGTGTATGTCTGTGATACTTGGTGTAAGTGTGTTTCTTTGTTACTGGGTATCAGTGTATGTCTTTGTTACTTGGTGTAAGTGTGTGTCCGTGTTACTGGATATCAGTGTATGTCTTCGTTACTTGGTGTCTGTGTATGTCTTTGTTTCTTGGTGACAGTGTGTGTCTTTGTTACTTGCTGTCAGTGTGTGTCTTTGTTACTGGGTGTCAGTGTTTGTCTTTGTTACTGTGTGTCAGTGTATGTCTTTGTGACTTGGTGTAAGTGTGTGTCTGTGTTGCTGGGTATCAGTTCCTGTCTTTGTTACTTATTGTAAGTGTGCTTCTGTGTTACTGGGTGTCAGTTTATGTCTTTGTTACTTGGTGTCAGTGTTTGTCTGTGTACTTGGTGTAAGTATGTGTCATTGTTACTTGGTGTCAGTGTATGTCTTTGTTACTTGGTGTCAGTGTATGTCAAAATACTTGGTGTAAGTGTATGTCTTTGTTACTTGTTGTAATTGTCTGTCTTTGTTACTTGGTGTCCGTGTGTGTCTGTGTTACTTGGTGTCAGTGTATGTCTGTGTAACTTGGTGTAAGTGTGTGTCTTTGTTAGTTGGTGCAAGTGTATATCTTTGTTACTTGGTGTCAGTGTATGTCTGTGTTATTTGGTGTAAGTGTATGTATTTGTTACTTGGTGTCGGTTTATGTCTTTGTTACTTGGTGTAAGTGTTTGTCTGTGTTACTGGGTATCAGTGTATGTCTTTGTTAGTTGGTGTCTGTGTATGTCTGTGATACTTGGTGGAAGTGTGTGTCTTTGTTACTGGGTATCAGTGTATGTCTTTGTTAATTTGTGTCTATGGATGTCTTTGTTACTTGGTGTCAGTGTGTGTCCTTGTTACTTGGTGTCAGTGTATGTCTTTGTTACTGGGTGTCAGTGTATGTCTTTGTGACTTGGTGTAAGTGTGTGTCTCTGTTACTGGGTATCAGTGTTTGTCTTTGTTACTTGGTGTCAGTGTATGTCTGTTTTACTTGGTGTAAGTTTGCGTCTTTGTCACTTGGTGTCAGTGCATGTATTTGTTACTTGGTGTCAGTGTATGTCTGTGTTACGTGGTGTAAGTGTATGTCTTTGTTACTGGGTGTCAGTGTATGTCTTTGTGACTTGGTGTAAGTGTGTGTCTCTGTTACTGGGTATCAGTGTTTGTCTTTGTTACTTGGTGTCAGTGTATGTCTGTTTTACTTGGTGTAAGTTTGCGTCTTTGTCACTTGGTGTCAGTGCATGTCTTTGTTACTTGGTGTAAGTGTGTGTCTTTGTTACTTGGTGTAAGTGTGTGTCTTTGTTACTTGGTGAAAGTTTGTGTCTGTGTTACTGGGTTTCAGTGCATGTCTTTGTTACTTGGTGTTAGTGTATGTCTTTGTTACTTGGAGTCAGTGTATGTCTTTCTTACCTGGTGTCAGTGTGTGTCTGTGACACTAGGTGTCCGTATTTAGTTTAGTTTAGAGATACAGAACTGAAACAGACCCTCCGGCCCACCGAGTCAGTGCCGACCATCAACCAAACATTTATACTAATCCGACACGAATCCCATATTCCAATAACATCCCCACCGGTCCCTATATATTTCCCTACCACCTACCTATACAAGGGGCAATTTATGATGGCCAATTAACAGACCAACCTGCAAGTCTTTGGCATGTGGGAGGAAACCGGAGCACCCGGAAGAAACCCACGCCGACACAGGGAGAACTTGCAAACTCCGCACAGGCAGTACCCAGAATCGAACCCTTGTCCCTGGAGCTGTGAGGCTGCAGTGCTAACCACTGCGCCACTGTGCCGCCCAGTGTGTGTCTGTGTTACTGGGTGTCAGTGTGTTTGTTTGTGTTACTGGGTGTCAGTGTCTGACTGTGTTACTTGGTGTAAGTGTGTGTCTTTGTTACTTGGTGTCCGTGTGTGTCTGTGTTACTGGGTGTCAGTGTATGTCTTTGTTACTGGATGTCAGTGTATGTCTTTGTTACTTGGTGTAAGTGTGTGTCTGTGTTACTGGGTATCAGTGTGTGTCTTTGTTACTGGGTATCAGTGTATGTCTTTGTGACTTGGTGTCAGTGTATGTCTTTGTTACTGGGTGTCAGTGTGTGTCTTTGTGACTTGGTGTCAGTGTATGTCTTTGTTACTTGGTGTAAGTGTGTGTCTGCTTTACTGGGTATCAGTGTATGTCTTTGTTACTTGGTGTCAGTGTATGTCTTTGTTACTGGGTGTCAGTGTGTGTCTTTGTGACTTGGTGTCAGTGTATGTCTTTGTTACTTGGTGTAAGTGTTTGTCTGTGTTACTGGGTATCAGTGTATGTCTTTGTTACTTGATGTCAGTGTCTGTCAAAATACTTGGTGTAAGTGTATGTCTTTGTTACTTGTTGTAATTGTCTGTCTTTGTTACTTGGTGTCAGTGTATGTCTGTGTTACTTGGTGTAAGTGTGTGTCTTTGTTACTTCTTGTCAGTGTATGTCTTTGTTACTTGGTGTAAGTGAGTTTTTTGTTACTTGGTGTCTATGTGTGTCTGTGTTACTGGGTGTCAGTGTATGTCTTTGTTACTGGATGTCAGTGTCTGTCTTTGTTACTTGGTGTAAGTGTGTGTCTGTGTTACTGGGTATCAGTGTGTCTCTTTGTTACTGGGTATCAGTGTATGTCTTTGTGACTTGGTTTCAGTGTATATCTTTGTTACTGGGTGTCAGTGTATGTCTTTGTTACTTGGTTTAAGTGTGTGTCTTTGTTACTTGGTGTAAGTGTGTGTGTTTGTTACTTGGTGAAAGTGTGTGTCTGTGTTACTGGGTATCAGTGTATGTCTTTGTTACTTGGTGTTAGTGTATGTATTTGTTACTTGGAGTCAGTGAGTGTCTGTGTTACTGTGTATCAGTGTATGTCTTTGTTACTTGGTGTTAGTGTATGTCTTTGTTACTTGGTGTCAGTGTGTGTCTGTGTTACTGGGTATCAGTGTATGTCTTTGTGACTTGGTGTCAGTGTATGTCTTTGTTACTGGGTGTCAGTGTGTGTCTTTGTGACTTGGTGTCAGTGTATGTCTTTGTTACTTGGTGTAAGTGTGTGTCTGTGTTACTGGGTATCAGAGTATGTCTTTGTTACTTCGTGTCTGTGTATGTCTTTGTTACTGGGTGTCAGTGTGTGTCTTTGTGACTTGGTGTCAGTGTATGTCTTTGTTACTTGGTGTAAGTGTGTGTCTGTGTTACTGGGTATCAGAGTATGTCTTTGTTACTTGGTGTCAGTGTATGTCTTTGTCACTGGGTGTCAGTGTGTGTCTTTGTGACTTGGTGTCAGTGTATGTCTTTGTTACTTGGTGTAATTGTGTGTCTGTGTTACTGGGTATCAGTGTATGTCTTTGTTACTTGGTGTCAGTGTATGTCAAAATATTTGGTGTAAGTGTATGTCTTTGTTACGTGTTTGTAATTGTCTGTCTTTGTTACTTGGTGTCAGTGTATGTCTATGTTACTTGGTGTAAGTGAGTTTCTTTGTTACTTGGTGTCTGTGTGTGTCTGTGTTACTGGGTGTCAGTGTATGTCTTTCTTACTGGATGTCAGTGTCTGTCTTTGTTACTTGGTGTAAGAGTGTGTCTGTGTTACTGGGTATCAGTGTGTCTCTTTGTTACTGGGTATCAGTGTATGTCTTTGTGACTTGGTGTCAGTGTATATCTTTGTTACTGGGTGTCAGTGTGTGTCTTTGCTACTTGGTGTTAGTGTATGTCTCTGTTACTTGGTGTCGGTGTGTGTCTGTGTTACTGGGTGTCAGTGTATGTCTTTGTTACTTGGTGTCAGTGTATGTCTGTGTAACTTGGTGCAAGTGTATATCTTTGTTACTTGGTGTCAGTGTATGTCTGTGTTATTTGGTGTAAGTGTATGTATTTGTTACTTGGTGTCTGTGTATGTATGTGATACTTGGTGTAAGTGTGTGTCTGTGTTACCGGGTATCAGTGTATGACTTTGTTACTTGGTGTCAGTGTATGTCTTTGTTACTTGGTGTAAGTCTATGTCTTTGTTACTTGGTGTCAGTGTATGTATTTGTTACTTGGTGTAAGTGTGTGTCTTTGTAACTGGGTATCAGTGTATGTCTTTGTTAATTTGTGTCTGTGGATGTCTTTGTTACTTGGTGTCAGTGTGTGTCTTTGTTACTTGGTGTCAGTGTGTGTCTTTGTTACTGGGTGTCAGTGTATGTCTTTGTTACTGGGTGTCAGTGTATGTCTTTGTGACTTGGTGTAAGTGTGCGTCTCTGTTACTGGGTATCAGTGTCTGTCTTTGTTACTTGGTGTCAGTGTATGTCTTTGATACTTGGTTTCAGTGTATGTCTGTGTTACTTGGTGTAGGTTTGCGTCTTTGTTACTTGGTGTCAGTGCAAGTATTTGCTACTTGGTGTCAGTGCATGTCTGTGTTACTTGGTGTAAGTGTATGTCTTTGTTACTTGGTGTAAGTGTATGTCTTTGTTACTTGGTGTCAGTGTATGTCTGTGTTACTTGGTGTAAGTGTATGTCTTTGTTACTTGGTGTCAGTGTATGTCTTTGTTACTTGGTGTAAGTGTGTGTCTGTGTTACTGGGTATCAGTGTAGGTCTTTGTTACTTGGTGTCTGTGTATGTCTGTGATACTTGGTGTCAGTGTGTGTCTTTGTTACTGGGTATCAGTGTATGTCTTTGTTACTTGGTTTAAGTGTGTGTCCGTGTTACTGGGTATCAGTGTATGTCTTCGTTACTTGGTCTCTGTGTCTGTCTTTGTTACTTGGTGACAGTGTGTGTCTTTGTTACTTGCTGTCAGTATGTGTCATTGTTACTGGGTGTCATTGTTTGTCTTTGATACTGTGTGTCAGTGTATGTCTTTGTGACTTGGTGTAAGTGTGTGTCTGTGTTGCTGGGTCTCAGTTTCTGTTTTTGTTACTTATTGTAAGAGTGCTTCTGTGTTACTGGGTGTCAGTGTATGTCTTTGTTACTTGGTGTCAGTGTTTGTCTGTGTACTTGGTGTAAGTGTGTGTCATTGTTACTTGGTGTCAGTGTATGTCTGTGTTACTGGGTATCAGTGTATGTCTTTGTTAGTTGGTGTCTGTGTATGTCTGTGATACTTGGTGTAAGTGTGTGTCTGTGTTACCGGGTATCAGTGTATGTCTTTGTTACTTGGTGTAAGTGTATGTCTTTGTTACTTGGTGTCAGTGTATGTATTTGTTACTTGGTGTAAGTTTGCGTCTTTGTTACTTGGTGTCAGTGCATGTGTTTGTTACTTGGTGTCAGTGCATGTCTGTGTTACTTGGTGTACTTGTATGTCTTTGTTACTTGGTGTCAGAGTATGTCTTTGTTACTTGGTGTAAGTGTGTGTCTTTGTTACTTGGTGTCAGTGTATGTCTTTGTTACTGGGTGTCAGTGTATGTCTTTGTGACTTGGTGTAAGTGTGTGTCTCTGTTACTGGGTATCAGTGTCTGTCTTTGTTACTTGTTGTCAGTGTATGTCTTTAATACTTGGTGTCAGTGTATGTCTGCGTTACTTGGTGTAAGTTTGCGTCTTTGTTACTTGGTGTCAGTGCATGTATTTGTTACTTGGTGTCAGTGCATGTCTGTGTTACTTGGTGTAAGTGTATGTCTTTGTTACTTGGTGTCAGAGTATGTCTTTGTTACTTGGTGTAAGTGTGTGTCTTTGTTACTTGGTGACAGTGTATGTCTGTGTTACCTGGTGTAAGTGTATGTCTTTGTTACTTGGTGTCAGTGTATGTCTTTGTTACTTGGTGGAAGTGTGTGTCTGTGTTACTGGGAATCAGTGTATGTCTTTGTGACTTGGTGTCAGTGTATGTCTTTGTTACTTGGTGTCAGTGGATGTCAAAATACTTGGTGTAAGTGTATGTCTTTGTTACTTGTTGTAATTGTCTGTCTTTGTTACTTGGTGTCAGTGTATGTCTGTGTTACTTGGTGTAAGTGTGTGTCTTTGTTACTTCTTGTCAGTGTATGTCTTTGTTACTTGGTGTAAGTGTGTGTCTTTGTTACTTGGTGTCAGTGTGTGTCTGTGTTCCTGGGTGTCAGTGTATGTCTTTGCTACTTGGTGTAAGTGTATGTCTTTGTTCCTTGGTGTCAGTGTATGTGTTTGTGACTTGTTGTCAGTGGATGTCTTTGTTACTGGGTGTCAATGTATGTCTTTGTTACTTGGTGTCAGTGTATGTGTTTGTGACTTGTTGTCAGTGGATGTCTTTGTTACTGGGTGTAAGTGTATGTCTGTGTTACTTGGTGTAAGTGTTTGTCTTTGTTACTTGGTGTAAGTGTGCGTCTGTGTTACTGGCTATCAGTGTATGTCTTTGTTACTGGGTATCAGTGTATTTCTTTGCTACTTGGTGTCAGTGTATGCCTTTGTTACTGGGTGTCAGTGTGTGTCTTTGTGACTTTGTGTCAGTGTATGTCTTTGTTACTTGGTGCAAGTGTGTGTCTGTGTTACTGTGTATCAGTGTATGTCTTTGTTACTTGGTATAAGTGTGTGTCTTTGTTACTTGGTGTAAGTGTATGTCTTTGTTACTTGGTGTCATTGTATGTGTTTGTGACTTTTTGTCAGTGAATGTCTTTGTTACTGGGTGTCAGTGTATGTCTTTGTTACTTGGTGTAAGTGTGTGTCAAAATACTTGGTGTAAGTGTATGTCTGTGTTACTTGGTGTAACTGTATGTCTTTGTTACTTGCTGTAAGTGTGCGTCTGTATTACTGACTATCAGTGTATGTCTTTGTTACTGGGTATCAGTGTATGTCTTTTTGACTTGCTGTCAGTGTATGTCTTTGTTACTGGGTGTCAGTGTGTGTCTTTGTGACTGGGTATCAGTGTATGTCCTTGTTACTTGGTGTTAGTGTATGTCATTGTTACTTGGAGTCAGTGTGTGTCTGTGTTACTGTGTATCAGTGTATGTCTTTGTTACTTGGTGTTAGTGTATGTCTTTGTTACTTGGTGTCAGTGTGTGTCTGTGTTGCTGGGTATCAGTGTTTGTCTTTGTTACTGTGTATCAGTGTGTGTTACTGGGTGTCAGTGTGTGTCTGTGACACTAGGTGTCAGTATTTAGTTTAGTTTAGAGAAACAGCACTGAAACAGGCCCTCCGGCCCACCGAGTCAGTGCCGACAATCAACCAGACATTTATACTAATCCTACACGAATCCCATATCCCAATAACATCCCCACCGGTCCCTATATATCTCCCTACCTCCTACCTATACTAGGGGCAATTTATAATGGTCAATTAACCTACCAACCTGCAAGTCTTTGGCATGTGGGAGGAAACCGGAGCATACGGAGGAAACCGACGCAGACACAGGGAGAACTTGCAAACTCCGCACAGGCAGTACACAGAATCGAACCCTGGTCCCTGGAGCTGTGAGGCAGCAGTGCTAACCACTGCGCCACTGTGCCGCCCAGTGTGTGTCTGTTTTACTGGGTGTCAGTGTATGTCTTTGTTACTTGGTGTCAGTGTGTGTCTGTGTTACTGGGTGTCAGTGTGTTTGTTTGTGTTACTGGGTGTCAGTGTCTGTCTGTGTTACTTGGTGTAAGTGTGTGTCTTTGTTACTTGGTGTAAGTATGTGTCTGGGTTACTGGGTATCAGTGTGTGTCTTTGTTACTGGGTATCAGTGTATGTCTTTGTTACTTGGTGTAAGTGTGTGTCTGTGTTACTGGGTATCAGTGTTTGTCTTTGTTACTTGGTGTGTGTGTGTCTGTGTTACTGGATATCAGTGTATGTCTTTGTTACTGGGTATCAGTGTATGTCTTTGCAACTTGGTGTCAGTGCATGGCTTTGTTACTTGGTGTAAGTGTGTGTCTGTGTTACTGGGTGTCAGTGTGTGTCTGTGTTACTTGGTGTAAGTGTGTGTCTTTATGACTTGGTGTCCGTATGTGTCTGTGTTAATGGGTGTCAGTGCATGTCTTTGTTACTGGGAGGAAGTGTATGTCTTTGTTACTTGGTGTAAGTGTGTGTCTGTGTTACTGGGTATCAGTGTTTGTCTTTGTTACATGGTGTAAGTGTGTGTCTGTGTTACTGGAAAGCAGTGTATGTCTTTGTTACTGGGTGTCAGTGTGTGTCTTTGCGACTTGCTGTCAGTGTATGGCTTTGTTACTTGGTGTAAGTGTGTGTCTGTGTTACTGGGTATCAGTGTGTGTCTTTGTGACTTGGTGTCAGTGTATGTCTTAGTTACTTGGTGTAAGTGTGTGCCTGTGTTACTGGGTATCAGTGTATGTCTTTGTTACTTTGTGTTGGTGTATGTCTTTGTTACTTGGAGTCAGTTTGTGTCTGTGTTACTGGGTATCAGTGTATGTCTTTTTTACTTGGTGTCAGTGTATGTCTGTGTTACCTGGTGTAAGTTTGCGTCTGTGTTACTGGGTGTCAGTGTCTGTCTGTGTTACTTGGTGTAAGTGTGTGTCTTTGTTACTTTGTGTCCGTGTGTGTCTGTTTTACTGTGTGTCATTGTATGACTTTGTTACTGGGTGTCAGTGTGTGTCTTTGTTACTTGGTGTAAGTGTGTGTCTAGTTACTGGGTATCAGTGTCTATCTTTGGTACTTGGTGTAAGCGTGTGTCTGTGTTACTGGGTATCAGTGTATGTCTTTGTTACTTGGTGTCAGTGTATGTCTTTGTTACTTGGTGTAAGTGTATGTCTGTGTTACTGGATATCAGTGTATGTCTTTGTCTGTCTGTGTTACTTGGTGTAAGTGTGTGTCTTTGTTACTTGGTGTCCGTGTGTGTCTGTTTTACTGGGTGTCAGTGTATGACTTTGTTACTGGGTGTCAGTGTGTGTCTTTGTTACTTGGTGTAAGTGTGTGTCTAGTTACTGGGTATCAGTGTCTGTCTTTGGTACTTGGTGTAAGCGTGTGTCTGTGTTACTGGGCATCAGTGTATGTCTTTGTTACTTGGTGTCAGTGTATGTCTGTGTTACTTGGTGTAAGTGTATGTCTGTGTTACTGGATATCAGTGTATGTCTTTGTTACTTGGTGCCAGTGTATGTCAAAATACTTGGTGTAAGTGTATGTATTTGTTACTTGGTGAAATTGTCTGTCTTTGTTACTTGGTTTCAGTGCATGTCTGGGTTACTTGGTGTAAGTGTGTGGCTTTGTTACTTGGTGTAAGTGTATGTCTTTGTTACTTGGTGGCAGTGAATGTCTTTGTCACTTGGTGTCAGTGTATGTCTGTGTTACTTGTTGTAAGTGTGTGCCTGTGTTACTGCTATCACTGTATGTCTTTGTTACTTGGTGTCAGTGTATGTCTGTGTTACATGGTGTAAGTGTGTGTCTGTGTTACTGGGTGTCAGTGTGTGTCTGTGTTACTTGGTGTAAGTGTGTGTCTTTGTCACTTGGTGTGTGTGTGTCTGTGTTACTGGGTGTCAGTGTATGTCTTTGTTACTGGGTATCAGTGTATGTCTTTGTTACTTGGTGTCAGTGTATGTCTGTGTTACTTAGTGTAAGTGTGTGTCTGTGTTTTGGGTATCAGTGTCTGTCTTTGTTACTTGGTGTAAATGTGTGTCTGTGTTGCTGGGTATCAGTGTATGTCTGTGTTACTTGGTGTAAGTGTGTGTCTGTGTTACTGGGTATCAGTGAATGTCTTTGTCACTTGGTGTTAGTGTATGTCTTTGTTACTTGGTGTAAGTGTGTGTCTGCGTTACCGGATATCAGTGTATGTCTTTGTTACTTGGTGCCAGTGTATGTCAAAATACTTGATGTAAGTGTCTGTATTTGTTACTAGGTGAAATTGTCTGTCTTTGTGACTTGGTGTCAGTGTATGTCTTTGTTACGTGGTGTCAGTGTATGTCTTTGTTACTTGGTGTGAGTGTGTGTCTGTGTTACTTGGTGTAAGTGTGTGCCTTTGTTACTGGGTATCAGTGTATGTCTTTGTTACTTGGTGTAAGTGTGTGTCTGTGTTACTGGGTATCAGTGTATGTCTTTCTTACTTGGTGTCAGTGTATGTCTTTGTTACTTGGTGTCAGTGTATGTCTGTGTCAATTGGTGGAAGTGTGTTCATGTGTTACTGGGTATCAGTGTATGTCTTTGTTACTTGGTGTCAGGGTATGTCTTTGTTACTTGGTGTAAGTGTATGTCTTTGTTACTTGGTGTCAGTGTATGTCTTTGTTACTTGGTGTAAGTGTATGTCTTTGTTACTTGGTGTCAGTGTATGTCTTTGTTACTTGGTATCAGTGTATGTCTTTGTTACTTGGTGTAAGTGTGTGTCTGTGTTACTGGGTATCAGTGTATGTCTTTGTTACTTGGTGTCAGTGTATGTCAACATATTTGGTGCAAGTGTATGTCTTTGTTACTTGGTGTAATTATCTGTCTTTGTTACTTGGTTTCAGTGTTTGGCTGGTTTACTTGGTGTAAGTGTGTGTCTTTGTTACTTGGTGTAAGTGTATGTCTTTGTTATTTGGTGCCAGGGAATGTCTTTGTTACTTGGTGTCAGTGTATGTCTGTGTTACTTGGTGTAAGTGTGTGTCTAGTTACTGGGTATCAGTGTCTGTCTTTGGTACTTGGTGTAAGCGTGTGTCTGTGTTACTGGGTATCAGCGTATGTCTTTGTTACTTGTTGTCAGTGTATGTCTTTGTTACTTGGTGTAAGTGTATGTCTGTGTTACTGGATATCAGTGTATGTCTTTGTCTGTCTGTGTTACTTGGTGTAAGTGTGTGTCTTTGTTACTTGGTGTCCGTGTGTGTCTGTTTTACTGGGTGTCAGTTTATGACTTTGTTACTGGGTGTCAGTGTGTGTCTTTGTTACTTGTTGTAAGTGTGTGTCTAGTTACTGGGTATCAGTGTCTGTCTTTGGTACTTGGTGTAAGCGTGTGTCTGTGTTACTGGGCATCAGTGTATGTCTTTGTTACTTGGTGTCAGTGTATGTCTGTGTTACTTGGTGTAAGTGTATGTCTGTGTTACTGGATATCAGTGTATGTCTTTGTTACTTGGTGCCAGTGTATGTCAAAATACTTGGTGTAAGTGTATGTATTTGTTACTTGGTGAAATTGTCTGTCTTTGTTACTTGGTTTCAGTGCATGTCTGGGTTACTTGGTGTAAGTGTGTGGCTTTGTTACTTGGTGTAAGTGTATGTCTTTGTTACTTGGTGACAGTGAATGTCTTTGTCACTTGGTGTCAGTGTATGTCTGTGTTACTTGTTGTAAGTGTGTGCCTGTGTTACTGCTATCAGTGTATGTCTTTGTTACTTGGTGTCAGTGTATGTCTGTGTTACATGGTGTAAGTGTGTGTCTGTGTTACTGGGTGTCAGTGTGTGTCTGTGTTACTTGGTGTAAGTGTGTGTCTTTGTCACTTGGTGTCCGTGTGTGTCTGTGTTACTGGGTGTCAGTGTATGTCTTTGTTACTGGGTATCAGTGTATGTCTTTGTTACTTGGTGTCAGTGTATGTCTGTGTTACTTAGTGTAAGTGTGTGTCTGTGTTTTGGGTATCAGTGTCTGTATTTGTTACTAGGTGAAATTGTCTGTCTTTGTGAATTGGTGTCAGTGTATGTCTTTGTTACGTGGTGTCAGTGTATGTCTTTGTTACTTGGTGTGAGTGTGTGTCTGTGTTACTTGGTGTAAGTGTGTGCCTTTGTTACTGGGTATCAGTGTATGTCTTTGTTACTTGGTGTCAGTGTATGTCTGTGTTACTTGGTATAAGTGTGTGTCTTTGTTACTTGGTGCCAGTGTATGTCTTTGTTACTTGGTGTAAGTGTGTGTTTGTGTTACTTGGGGTATTTGAGTGTCTGTGTTACTTGGTGTCAGTGTATGTCTTTGTTACTTGGTGTCAGTGTATGTCTGTGTCACTTGGTGTCAGTGTGTTTGTTTGTGTTACTGCGTGTCAGTGTGTGTCTGTGTTACTTGGTGTAAGTAAGTGCCTTTGTTACTTGGTGTCCCTGTGTGTCTTTGTTACTGGGTGTCAGTGTCTGTCTGTGTTACTTGGTGTAAGTGTGTGTCTGTGTTACTGGGTATCAGTGTATGTCTTTGTGACTTGGTTTGAGTGTATGTCTTTGTTACTGGGTGTCAGTGTGTTTTTGTTTGTCACTTGGTGTCAGTGTAAGTCTTTGTTACTTGGTGTAAGTGTGTGTCTGCGTTACTGGATATCAGTGTATGTCATTGTTCCTTGGTGCCAGTGTATGTCAAAATACTTGGTGTAAGTGTCTGTATTTGTTACTTGGTGAAATTGTCTGTCTTTGTGACTTGGTGTCAGTGTATGTCTTTGTTACTTGGTGTAAGTGTGTGTCTGTGTTACTTGGTGTAAGTGTGTGCCTTTGTTACTGGGTATCAGTGTATGTCTTTGTTACTTGGTGTCAGTGTATGTCTGTGTTACTTGGTGTAAGTGTGTGTTTGTGTTACTGGGTGTCAGAGTGAGTCTGTGTTACTTGGTGTAAGTGTGTGTCTTTGTTACTTGGTGTCCGTGTGTGTCTGTGTTACTGGCTGTCAGTGTATGACTTTGTTACTGGCTGTTAGTGTATGTCTTTGTTACTTGGTTTAAGTGTGTGTCTGTGTTACTGGGTATCAGTGTCTGCCTTTGTTACTTGGTGAAAGCGTGTGTCTGTGTTACTGGGTATCAGTGTATGACTTTGTTACTTGGTGTCAGTGTATGTCTGTGTTACTTGGTGTAAGTGTATGTCTTTGTAACTTGGTGTCAGTCTATGTCTGTGTTACTTGGTGTCAGTGTATGTCTTTGTTGCTTGTTGTCAGTGTATATCAGTGTCACTTGGGGTCAGTGTGTTTGTTTGTTTTACTGGGTGTCAGTGTGTGTCTGTGTTACTTGGTGTAAGTGTGCGTCTTTGTTACTTGGTGTCCGAGTGTGTCTGTGTTACTGGGTGTCAGTGTATGTCTTTGTTACTGGGTGTCAGTGTATGTCTTTGTTACTTGGTGTAATTGTGTGTCTGTGTTACTGGGTATCAGTGTCTGTCTTTGTTACTTGGTGTAAATGTGTGTCTGTGTTGCTGGGTATCAGTGTATGTCTTTGTTACTCGGTGTCAGTGAATGTCTGTGTTACTTGGTGTAAGTGTATGTCTTTGTTACTTGGTGTCAGTGTATGTCTTTGTTACTTGGTGTAATTGTGTGTCTGTGTTACTGGGTATCAGTGTATGTCTTTGTTACTTGGTGTCAGTGTGTGTCTGTGTTTTTGGGTATCATTGTCTTTCTTTGTTACTTGGTGTAAGCGTGTGTCTGTGTTACTGGGTATCAGTGTATGTCTTTCTTACTTGGTGTCAGTGTATGTCTTTGTTACTTGGTGTCAGTGTATGTCTGTGTCAATTGGTGGAAGTGTGTTCATGTGTTACTGGGTATCAGTGTATGTCTTTGTTACTTGGTGTCAGGGTATGTCTTTGTTACTTGGTGTAAGTGTATGTCTTTGTTACTTGGTGTCAGTGTATGTCTTTGTTACTTGGTGTAAGTGTATGTCTTTGTTACTTGGTGTCAGTGTATGTCTTTGTTATTTGGTATCAGTGTATGTCTTTGTTACTTGGTGTAAGTGTATGTCAACATATTTGGTGCAAGTGTATGTCTTTGTTACTTGGTGTAATTATCTCTCTTTGTTACTTGGTTTCAGTGTATGGCTGGTTTACTTGGTGTAAGTGTGTGTCTTTGTTACTTGGTGTAAGTGAATGTCTTTGTTATTTGGTGCCAGGGAATGTCTTTGTTACTTGGTGTCAGTGTATGTCTGTGTTACCTGGTGTAAGTGTGTGCCTGTGTTACTGGGTATCAGTGCATGTCTTTTTTACTTGGTGTCAGTGTATGTCTGTGTTACCTGGTGTAAGTTTGTGTCTGTGTTACTGGGTGTCAGTGTCTGTCTGTGTTACTTGGTGTAAGTGTGTGTCTTTGTTACTTTGTGTCCGTGTGTGTCTGTTTTACTGTGTGTCAGTGTATGACTTTGTTACTGGGTGTCAGTGTGTGTCTTTGTTACTTGGTGTAAGTGTGTGTCTAGTTACTGGGTATCAGTGTCTGTCTTTGGTACTTGGTGTAAGCGTGTGTCTGTGTTACTGGGTATCAGTGTATGTCTTTGTTACTTGGTGTCAGTGTATGTCTGTGTTACTTGGTGTAAGTGTATGTCTGTGTTACTGGATATCAGTGTATGTCTTTGTCTGTCTGTGTTACTTGGTGTAAGTGTGTGTCTTTGTTACTTGGTGTCCGTGTGTGTCTGTTTTACTGGGTGTCAGTGTATGACTTTGTAACTGGGTGTCAGTGTTTGTCTTTGTTACTTGGTGTAAGTGTGTGTCTAGTTACTGGGTATCAGTGTCTGTCTTTGGTACTTGGTGTTAGCGTGTGTCTGTGTTACTGGGCATCAGTGTATGTCTTTGTTACTTGGTGTCAGTGTATGTCTGTGTTACTTGGTGTAAGTGTATGTCTGTGTTACTGGATATCAGTGTATGTCTTTGTTACTTGGTGCCAGTGTATGTCAAAATACTTGGTGTAAGTGTATGTATTTGTTACTTGGTGAAATTGCCTGTCTTTGTTACTTGGTTTCAGTGCATGTCTGGGTTACTTGGTGTAAGTGTGTGGCTTTGTTACTTGGTGTAAGTGTATGTCTTTGTTACTTGGTGACAGTGAATGTCTTTGTCACTTGGTGTCAGTGTATGTCTGTGTTACTTGTTGTAAGTGTGTGCCTGTGTTACTGCTATCAGTGTATGTCTTTGTTACTTGGTGTCAGTGTATGTCTGTGTTACATGGTGTAAGTGTGTGTCTGTGTTACTGGGTGTCAGTGTGTGTCTGTGTTACTTGGTGTAAGTGTGTGTCTTTGTCACTTGGTGTCCGTGTGTGTTTGTGTTACTGGGTGTCAGTGTGTGTCTTTGTTACTTGGTGTCAGTGTATGTCTGTGTTACTTAGTGTAAGTGTGTGTCTGTGTTTTGGGTATCAGTGTCTGTCTTTGTTACTTGGTGTAAATGGGTGTCTGTGTTGCTGGGTATCAGTGTATGTCTTTGTTACTCGGTGTCAGTGTATGTCTGTGTTACTTCGTGTAAGTGTGTGTCTGTGTTACTGGGTATCAGTGAATGTCTTTGTCACTTGGTGTTAGTGTATGTCTTTGTTACTTGGTGTAAGTGTGTGTCTGCGTTACCGGATATCAGTGTATGTCTTTGTTACTTGGTGCCAGTGTATGTCAAAATACTTGATGTAAGTGTCTGTATTTGTTACTAGGTGAAATTGTCTGTCTTTGTGACTTGGTGTCAGTGTATGTCTTTGTTACGTGGTGTCAGTGTATGTCTTTGTTACTTGGTGTCAAT
Source organism: Heterodontus francisci (assembly GCF_036365525.1). Lineage (NCBI taxonomy): Eukaryota > Metazoa > Chordata > Chondrichthyes > Heterodontiformes > Heterodontidae > Heterodontus > Heterodontus francisci. Next base: position 5,090,916 of record NW_027141175.1, read on the forward strand.
GTATGTCTGTGTTACCTGGTGTAAGTGTGTGCCTGTGTTACTGGGTATCAGTGCATGTCTTTTTTACTTGGTGTCAGTGTATGTCTGTGTTACCTGGTGTAAGTTTGTGTCTGTGTTACTGGGTGTCAGTGTCTGTCTGTGTTACTTGGTGTAAGTGTGTGTCTTTGTTACTTTGTGTCCGTGTGTGTCTGTTTTACTGTGTGTCAGTGTATGACTTTGTTACTGGGTGTCAGTGTGTGTCTTTGTTACTTGGTGTAAGTGTGTGTCCAGTTACTGGGTATCAGTGTCTGTCTTTGGTACTTGGTGTAAGCGTGTGTCTGTGTTACTGGGTATCAGTGTATGTCTTTGTTACTTGGTGTCAGTGTATGTCTGTGTTACTTGGTGTAAGTGTATGTCTGTGTTACTGGATATCAGTGTATGTCTTTGTCTGTCTGTGTTACTTGGTGTAAGTGTGTGTCTTTGTTACTTGGTGTCCGTGTGTGTCTGTTTTACTGGGTGTCAGTGTATGACTTTGTAACTGGGTGTCAGTGTGTGTCTTTGTTACTTGGTGTAAGTGTGTGTCTAGTTACTGGGTATCAGTGTCTGTCTTTGGTACTTGGTGTTAGCGTGTGTCTGTGTTACTGGGCATCAGTGTATGTCTTTGTTACTTGGTGTCAGTGTATGTCTGTGTTACTTGGTGTAAGTGTATGTCTGTGTTACTGGATATCAGTGTATGTCTTTGTTACTTGGTGCCAGTGTATGTCAAAATACTTGGTGTAAGTGTATGTATTTGTTACTTGGTGAAATTGTCTGTCTTTGTTACTTGGTTTCAGTGCATGTCTGGGTTACTTGGTGTAAGTGTGTGGCTTTGTTACTTGGTGTAAGTGTATGTCTTTGTTACTTGGTGACAGTGAATGTCTTTGTCACTTGGTGTCAGTGTATGTCTGTGTTACTTGTTGTAAGTGTGTGCCTGTGTTACTGCTATCAGTGTATGTCTTTGTTACTTGGTGTCAGTGTATGTCTGTGTTACATGGTGTAAGTGTGTGTCTGTGTTACTGGGTGTCAGTGTGTGTCTGTGTTACTTGGTGTAAGTGTGTGTCTTTGTCACTTGGTGTCCGTGTGTGTCTGTGTTACTGGGTGTCAGTGTGTGTCTTTGTTACTTGGTGTCAGTGTATGTCTGTGTTACTTAGTGTAAGTGTGTGTCTGTGTTTTGGGTATCAGTGTCTGTCTTTGTTACTTGGTGTAAATGGGTGTCTGTGTTGCTGGGTATCAGTGTATGTCTTTGTTACTCGGTGTCAGTGTATGTCTGTGTTACTTGGTGTAAGTGTGTGTCTGTGTTACTGGGTATCAGTGAATGTCTTTGTCACTTGGTGTTAGTGTATGTCTTTGTTACTTGGTGTAAGTGTCTGTCTGCGTTACCGGATATCAGTGTATGTCTTTGTTACTTGGTGCCAGTGTATGTCAAAATACTTGATGTAAGTGTCTGTATTTGTTACTAGGTGAAATTGTCTGTCTTTGTGACTTGGTGTCAGTGTATGTCTTTGTTACGTGGTGTCAGTGTATGTCTTTGTTACTTGGTGTGAGTGTGTGTCTGTGTTACTTGGTGTAAGTGTGTGCCTTTGTTACTGGGTATCAGTGTATGTCTTTGTTACTTGGTGTCAGTGTATGTCTGTGTTACTTGGTATAAGTGTGTGTCTTTGTTACTTGGTGCCAATGTATGTCTTTGTTACTTGGTGTAAGTGTGTGTTTGTGTTACTTGGGGTATTTGAGTGTCTGTGTTACTTGGTGTCAGTGTATGTCTTTGTTACTTGGTGTCAGTGTATGTCTGTGTCACTTGGTGTCAGTGTGTTTGTTTGTGTTACTGCGTGTCAGTGTGTGTCTGTGTTACTTGGTGTAAGTAAGTGCCTTTGTTACTTGGTGTCCCTGTGTGTCTTTGTTACTGGGTGTCAGTGTCTGTCTGTGTTACTTGGTGTAAGTGTGTGTCTGTGTTACTGGGTATCAGTGTATGTCTTTGTGACTTGGTTTCAGTGTATGTCTTTGTTACTGGGTGTCAGTGTGTTTTTGTTTGTCACTTGGTGTCAGTGTAAGTCTTTGTTACTTGGTGTAAGTGTGTGTCTGCGTTACTGGATATCAGTGTATGTCATTGTTCCTTGGTGCCAGTGTATGTCAAAATACTTGGTGTAAGTGTCTGTATTTGTTACTTGGTGAAATTGTCTGTCTTTGTGACTTGGTGTCAGTGTATGTCTTTGTTACTTGGTGTAAGTGTGTGTCTGTGTTACTTGGTGTAAGTGTGTGCCTTTGTTACTGGGTATCAGTGTATGTCTTTGTTACTTGGTGTCAGTGTATGTCTGTGTTACTTGGTGTAAGTGTGTGTTTGTGTTACTGGGTGTCAGAGTGAGTCTGTGTTACTTGGTGTAAGTGTGTGTCTTTGTTACTTGGTGTCCGTGTGTGTCTGTGTTACTGGGTGTCAGTGTATGACTTTGTTACTGGCTGTTAGTGTATGTCTTTGTTACTTGGTTTAAGTGTGTGTCTGTGTTACTGGGTATCAGTGTCTGCCTTTGTTACTTGGTGAAAGCGTGTGTCTGTGTTACTGGGTATCAGTGTATGACTTTGTTACTTGGTGTCAGTGTATGTCTGTGTTACTTGGTGTAAGTGTATGTCTTTGTAACTTGGTGTCAGTCTATGTCTGTGTTACTTGGTGTCAGTGTATGACTTTGTTGCTTGGTGTCAGTGTATGTCAGTGTCACTTGGTGTCAGTGTGTTTGTTTGTTTTACTGGGTGTCAGTGTGTGTCTGTGTTACCTGGTGTAAGTGTGCGTCTTTGTTACTTGGTGTCCGAGTGTGTCTGTGTTACTGGGTGTCAGTGTATGTCTTTGTTACTGGGTGTCAGTGTATGTCTTTGTTACTTGGTGTAATTGTGTGTATGTGTTACTGGGTATCAGTGTCTGTCTTTGTTACTTGGTGTAAATGTGTGTCTGTGTTGCTGGGTATCAGTGTATGTCTTTGTTACTCGGTGTCAGTGAATGTCTGTGTTACTTGGTGTAAGTGTATGTCTTTGTTACTTGGTGTCAGTGTATGTCTTTGTTACATGGTGTAATTGTGTGTCTGTGTTACTGGGTATCAGTGTCTGTCTTTGTTACTTGGTGTCAGTGTGTGTCTGTGTTTTTGGGTATCATTGTCTTTCTTTGTTACTTGGTGTAAGCGTGTGTCTGTGTTACTGGGTATCAGTGTATGTCTTTCTTACTTGGTGTCAGTGTATGTCTTTGTTACTTGGTGTCAGTGTATGTCTGTGTCAATTGGTGGAAGTGTGTTCATGTGTTACTGGGTATCAGTGTATGTCTTTGTTACTTGGTGTCAGGGTATGTCTTTGTTACTTGGTGTAAGTGTATGTCTTTGTTACTTGGTGTCAGTGTATGTCTTTGTTACTTGGTGTAAGTGTATGTCTTTGTTACTTGGTGTCAGTGTATGTCTTTGTTATTTGGTATCAGTGTATGTCTTTGTTACTTGGTGTAAGTGTGTGTCTGTGTTACTGTGTATCAGTGTATGTCTTTGTTACTTGGTGTCAGTGTATGTCAACATATTTGGTGCAAGTGTATGTCTTTGTTACTTGGTGTAATTATCTGTCTTTGTTACTTGGTTTCAGTGTATGGCTGGTTTACTTGGTGTAAGTGTGTGTCTTTGTTACTTGATGTAAGTGTATGTCTTTGTTATTTGGTGCCAGGGAATGTCTTTGTTACTTGGTGTCAGTGTATGTCTGTGTTACCTGGTGTAAGTGTGTGCCTGTGTTACTGGGTATCAGTGCATGTCTTTTTTACTTGGTGTCAGTGTATGTCTGTGTTACCTGGTGTAAGTTTGTGTCTGTGTTACTGGGTGTCAGTTTCTGTCTGTGTTACTTGGTGTAAGTGTGTGTCTTTGTTACTTTGTGTCCGTGTGTGTCTGTTTTACTGTGTGTCAGTGTATGACTTTGTTACTGGGTGTCAGTGTGTGTCTTTGTTACTTGGTGTAAGTGTGTGTCTAGTTACTGGGTATCAGTGTCTGTCTTTGGTACTTGGTGTAAGCGTGTGTCTGTGTTACTGGGTATCAGTGTATGTCTTTGTTACTTGGTGTCAGTGTATGTCTGTGTTACTTGGTGTAAGTGTATGTCTGTGTTACTGGATATCAGTGTATGTCTTTGTCTGTCTGTGTTACTTGGTGTAAGTGTGTGTCTTTGTTACTTGGTGTCCGTGTGTGTCTGTTTTACTGGGTGTCAGTGTATGACTTTGTTACTGGGTGTCAGTGTGTGTCTTTGTTACTTGGTGTAAGTGTGTGTCTAGTTACTGGGTATCAGTGTCTGTCTTTGGTACTTGGTGTAAGCGTGTGTCTGTGTTACTGGGCATCAGTGTATGTCTTTGTTACTTGGTGTCAGTGTATGTCTGTGTTACTTGGTGTAAGTGTATGTCTGTGTTACTGGATATCAGTGTATGTCTTTGTTACTTGGTGCCAGTGTATGTCAAAATACTTGGTGTAAGTGTATGTATTTGTTACTTGGTGAAATTGTCTGTCTTTGTTACTTGGTTTCAGTGCATGTCTGGGTTACTTGGTGTAAGTGTGTGGCTTTGTTACTTGGTGTAAGTGTATGTCTTTGTTACCTGGTGACAGTGAATGTCTTTGTCACTTGGTGTCAGTGTATGTCTGTGTTACTTGTTGTAAGTGTGTGCCTGTGTTACTGGGTATCAGTGTATGTCTTTGTTACTTGGTGTAAGTGTGTGTCTTTGTCACTTGGTGTCCGTGTGTGTCTGTGTTACTGGGTGTCAGTGTATGTCTATGTTACTGGGTATCAGTGTATGTCTTTGTTACTTGGTGTCAGTGTATGTCTGTGTTACTTAGTGTAAGTGTGTGTCTGTGTTTTGGGTATCAGTGTCTGTCTTTGTTACTTGGTGTAAGTGTGTGTCTGTGTTACTGGGTATCAGTGAATGTCTTTGTCACTTGCTGTTAGTGTATGTCTTTGTTACTTGGTGTAAGTGTGTGTCTGCGTCACCGGATATCAGTGTATGTCTTTGCTACTTGGTGCCAGTGTATGTCAAAATACTTGATGTAAGTGTCTGTATTTGTTACTAGGTGAAATTGTCTGTCTTTGTGTCTTGGTGTCAGTGTATGTCTTTGTTACGTGGTGTCAGTGTATGTCTTTGTTACTTGGTGCCAGTGTATGTCTTTGTTACTTGGTGTAAGTGTGTGTTTGTGTTACTTGGGGTATTTGAGTGTCTGTGTTACTTGGTGTCAGTGTATGTCTTTGTTACTTGGTGTCAGTGTACGTCTGTGTCACTTGGTGTCAGTGTGTTTGTTTGTGTTACTGCGTGTCATTGTGTGTCTGTGTTACTTGGTGTAAGTAAGTGCCTTTGTTACTCGGTGTCCCTGTGTGTCTTTGTTACTGGGTGTCAGTGTCTGTCTGTGTTACTTGGTGTAAGTGTGTGTCTGTGTTACTGGGTATCAGTGTATGTCTTTGTGACTTGGTTTCAGTGTATGTCTTTTTTACTGGGTGTCAGTGTGTTTTTGTTTGTCACTTGGTGTCAGTGTATGTCTTTGTTACTTGGTGTAATTGTGTGTCTGCGTTACTGGATATCATTGTATGTCATTGTTCCTTGGTGCCAGTGTATGTCAAAATACCTGGTGTAAGTGTCTGTATTTGTTACTTGGTGAAATTGTCTGTCTTTGTGACTTGGTGTCAGTGTGTGTCTTTGTTACTTGGTGTAAGTGTGTGTCTGTGTTACTTGGTGTAAGTGTGTGCCTTTGTTACTGGGTATCAGTGTATGTCTTTGTTACTTGGTGTCAGTGTATGTCTGTGTTACTTGGTGTAAGTGTGTGTTTGTGTTACTGGGTGTCAGAGTGAGTCTGTGTTACTTGGTGTAAGTGTGTGTCTTTGTTACTTGGTGTCCTTGTGTGTCTGTGTTACTGGGTGTCAGTGTATGACTTTGTTACTGGCTGTTAGTGTATGTCTTTGTTTCTTGGTTTAAGTGCGTGTCTGTGTTACTGGGTATCAGTGTCTGCCTTTGTTACTTGGTGAAAGCGTGTGTCTGTGTTACTGGGTATCAGTGTATGACTTTGTTACTTGGTGTCAGTGTATGTCTGTGTTACTTGGTGTAAGTGTATGACTTTGTAACTTGGTGTCAGTCTATGTCTGTGTTACTTGGTGTCAGTGTATGTCTTTGTTGCTTGGTGTCAGTGTATGTCAGTGTCACTTGGTGTCAGTGTGTTTGTTTGTTTTACTGGGTGTCAGTGTGTGTCTGTGTTACTTGGTGTAAGTGTGCGTCTTTGTTACTTGGTGTCCGAGTGTGTCTGTGTTACTGGGTGTCAGTGTATGTCTTTGTTACTGGGTGTCAGTGTATGTCTTTGTTACTTGGTGTAAGTGTGTGTCTGTGTTACTGGGTATCAGTGTCTGTCTTTGTTACTTGGTGTAAATGTGTGTCTGTGTTGCTGGGTATCAGTGTATGTCTTTGTTACTCGGTGTCAGTGAATGTCTGTGTTACTTGGTGTAAGTGTATGTCTTTGTTAAGTGGTGTCAGTGTATGTCTTTGTTACTTGGTGTAATTGTGTGTCTGTGTTACTGGGTATCAGTGTATGTCTTTGTTACTTGGTGTCAGTGTGTGTCTGTGTTATTGGGTATCAGTGTCTGTCTTTGTTACTGGGAGTCAGTGTGCGTCTTTGTGACTTGGTGTAAGTGTGTGTCTGCATTACTGGGTATCAGTGTCTGTCTTTGTTACTTGGTGTAAGTGTGTGTCTGTGTTACTGGGTATCAGTGTATGTCTTTGTTACTTGGTGTCAGTGTAAGGCGGTGTTACTTGGTGTCAGTATCTGTCTTTGTTACTTGGTGTAAGTGTGTGTCTGTGTTACTGGGTATCAGTGTATGTCTGTCTTACTTGGTGCAAATGTATGTCTTTGTTACTTGGTGTCAGTGTATGTCTTTGCTACTTGGTGTAAGTGTTTGTCTTTGTTACTTGGTGTCAGTGTATGTCTTTGTTACTTGGTGTAAGTGTGTGCCTGTGTTACTGGATATCAGTGTATGTCATTGTTCCTTGGTGCCAGTGTATGTCAAAATACTTGGTGTAAGTGTCTGTATTTGTTACTTGGTGAAATTGTCTGTCTTTGTGACTTGGTGTCAGTGTATGTCTTTGTTACTTGGTGTAAGTGTGTGTCTGTGTTACTTGGTGTAAGTGTGTGCCTTTGTTACTGGGTATCAGTTTATGTCTTTGTTACTTGGTGTCAGTGTATGTCTGTGTTACTTGGTGTAAGTGTGTGTTTGTGTTACTGGGTGTCAGAGTGAGTCTGTGTTACTTGGTGTAAGTGTGTATCTTTGTTACTTGGTGTCCGTGTGTGTCTGTGTTACTGGGTGTCAGTGCATGACTTTGTTACTGGGTGTCAGTGTGTGTCTTTGTTACTTGGTGTAAGTGTGTGTCTTTGTTACTTGGTTTAAGTGTGTGTTTGTGTTACTTGGTGTATTTGAGTGTCTGTGTTACTTGGTGTCAGTGTATGTCTCTGTTACTTGGTGTCAGTGTATGTCTGTGTCACTTGGTGTCAGTGTGTTTGTTTGTGTTACTGCGTGTCAGTGTGTGTCTGTGTTACTTGGTGTAAGTGTGTGTCTGTGTTACTGGGTATCAGTGTATGTCTTTGTGACTTGGTGTCCCTGTGTGTCTTTGTTACTGGGTGTCAGTGTCTGTCTGTGTTACTTGGTGTAAGTGTGTGTCTGTGTTACTGGGTATCAGTGTATGTCTTTGTGACTTGGTTTCAGTGTATGTCTTTGTTACTTGGTGTAAGTGTGTGACTGTGTTACTGGGTATCAGTGTATGTCTTTGTTACTTGGTGTCAGTGTATGTCTTTGTTACTTGGTGTAAGTGTGTGTCTGTTTTACTGGGTGTCAGTGTATGTCTTTGTTAATTGGTGTCAGTGTCTGTCTTTGTTACTTGGTGTCAGTGTATGTCTGTGTTACTTGGTGTAATTGTGTGTCTGTGTTACTGGGTATCAGTGTATGTCTTTGTTACTTGGTGTCAGTGTATGTCTTTGTTACTGGGTGTCAGTGTGTGTCTTTGTGACTTGGTGTAAGTGTGTGTCTGTGTTACTGGATGTCAGTGTCTGTCTTTGTTACTTGGTGTAAGTGTGTGTCTGTGTTATTGGGTATCAGTGTCTGTCTTTGTTACTGGGTGTCAGTGTGTGTCTTTGTGAATTGGTGTAAGTGTTTGACTGCATTACTGGGTATCAGTGTCTGTCTTTGTTACTTGGTGTAAGTGTGTGTCTGTGTTACTGGGTATCAGTGTATGACTTTGTTACTTGGTGTCAGTGTATGTCTGTGTTACTTGGTGTAAGTGTATGTCTTTGTAACTTGGTGTCAGTCTATGTCTGTGTTACTTGGTGTCAGTGTATGTCTTTGTTGCTTGTTGTCAGTGTATGTCAGTGTCACTTGGTGTCAGTGTGTTTGTTTGTTTTACTGGGTGTCAGTGTGTGTCTGTGTTACTTGGTGTAAGTGTGCGTCTTTGTTACTTGGTGTCCGAGTGTGTCTGTGTTACTGGGTTTCAGTGTAGGTCTTTGTTACTGGGTGTCAGTGTATGTCTTTGTTACTTGGTGTAAGTGTGTGTCTGTGTTACTGGGTATCAGTGTCTGTCTTTGTTACTTGGTTTAAATGTGGGTCTGTGTTGCTGGGTATCAGTGTATGTCTTTGTTACTGGGAGTCAGTGTTCGTCTTTGTGACTTGGTGTCAGTGTGTGTCTGCATTACTGGGTATCAGTGTCTGTCTTTGTTACTTGGTGTAAGTGTGTGTCTGTGTTACTGGGTATCAGTGTATGTCTTTGTTACTTGGTGTCTGTGTAAGGCGGTGTTACTTGGTGTCAGTATCTGTCTTTGTTACTTGGTGTAAGTGTGTGTCTGTGTTACTGGGTATCAGTGAATGTCTGTCTTACTTGGTGCAAATGTATGTCTTCGTTACTTGGTGTCAGTGTATGTCTTTGCTACTTGGTGTAAGTGTTTGTCATTGTTACTTGGTGTCAGTGTATGTCTTTGTTACTTGGTGGAAGTGTATGTCTTTGTTACTTGGTGTCAGTGTATGTCTTTGATTCTTGGTGTAAGTGTGTGTCTGTGTTACTGGGCATCAGTGTCTGTCTTTGTTACTTGGTGTAAGAGTGTGTCTGTGTTGCTGGGTATCAGTGTATGTCTTTGTTACTTGGTGTCAGTGTGTGTCTGTGTTACTTGGTGTAAGTTTGTGCCTGTGTTACTGGGTATCAGTGTATGTCTTTGTTACTTGGTGTCAGTGTATGTCTGTGTTACATGGTGTAAGTGTGTGTCTGTGTTACTGGGTGTCAGTGTGTGTCTGTGTTACTTGGTGTAAGTGTGTGTCTTTGTCACTTGGTGTCCGTGTGTGTCTGTGTTACTGGGTATCAGTGTATGTCTTTGTTACTTGGTGTCAGTGTATGTCTGTGTTACATGGTGTAAGTGTGTGTCTGTGTTACTGGGTATCAGTGTATGTCTTTGTGACTTGGTTTCAGTGTATGTCTTTGTTACTGGGTGTCAGTGTGTTTCTTTGTCACTTGGTGTTAGTGTATGTCTTTGCTACTTGGTGTAAGTGTGTGTCTGCGTTAACGGATATCAGTTTATGTCTTTGTTACTTGTTGCCAGTGTATGTCAAAATACTTGATGTAAGTGTCTGTATTTGTTACTTGGTGAAATTGTCTGTCTTTGTGACTTGGTGTCATTGTATGTATTTGTTACGTGGTGTCAGTGTATGTCTTTGTTACTTGGTGTGAGTGTGTGTCTGTGTTACTTGGTGTAAGTGTGTGCCTTTGTTACTGGGTATCAGTGTATGTCTTTGTTACTTGGTGTCAGTGTATGTCTGTGTTACTTGGTATAAGTGTGTGTCTTTGTTACTTGGTGCCAGTGTATGTCTTTGTTACTTGGTGTAAGTGTGTGTTTGTGTTACTTGGTGTATTTGAGTGTCTGTGTTACTTGGTGTCAGTGTATGTCTTTGTTACTTGGTGTCAGTGTATGTCTGTGTCACTTGGTGTCAGTGTGTTTGTTTGTGTTACTGCGTGTCAGTGTGTGTCTGTGTTACTTGGTGTAAGTGTGTGTCTGTGTTACTGGGTATCAGAGTATGTCTTTGTGACTTGGTGTCCCTGTGTGTCTTTGTTACTGGGTGTCAGTGTCTGTCTGTGTTACTTGGTGTAAGTGTGTGTCTGTGTTACTGGGTATCAGTGTATGTCTTTGTGACTTGGTTTCAGTGTATGTCTTTGTTACTTGGTGTAAGTGTGTGACTGTGTTACTGGGTATCAGTGTATGTCTTTGTTACTTGGTGTCAGTGTATGTCTTTGTTAATTGGTGTCAGTGTCTGTCTTTGTTACTTGGTGTCAGTCTATGTCTTTGTTACTTGGTGTAATTGTGTGTCTGTGTTACTGGGTATCAGTGTATGTCTTTGTTACTTGGTGTCAGTGTGTGTCTTTGTTACTGGGTGTCAGTGTATGTCTTTGTTACTGGGTGTCAGTGTGTGTCTTTGTGACTTGGTGTAACTGTGTGTCTGTGTTACTGGATGTCAGTGTCTGTCTTTGTTACTTGGTGTAATTGTGTGTCTGTGTTATTGGGTATCAGTGTCTGTCTTTGTTACTGGGTGTCAGTGTGTGTCTTTGTGACTTGGTGTAAGTGTTTGACTGCATTACTGGGTATCAGTGTCTGTCTTTGTTACTTGGTGTAAGTGTGTGTCTGTGTTACTGGGTATCAGTGTATGTCTTTGTTACTTGGTGTCAGTGTATGGCGGTGATACTTGGTTTAAGTGTGTGTCTTTGTTAATTGGTGTAAGTGTATCTCTGTCTCACTTGGTGTAAGTGTATGTCTTTGTTACTTGGTGTCAGTGTATGTCTTTGTTACTTGGTGTAAGTGTATGTCTTTGTTACTTGGTGTCAGTGTATGTCTTTGTTACTGGGTGTCAGTGTTTCTCTTTGTTACTGGGTGTAAGTGTGTGACTGTGTTACTGGGTATCAGTGTATGTCTTTGTTACTTGGTGTCAGTGTATGTCTTTGTTACTTGGTGTAAGTGTATGTCTTTGTTACTTGGTGTCAGTGTATGTCTTTGCTACTTGGTGTAAGTGTGTGTCTGTGTTACTGGGTATCAGTGTATGTCTTTGTTAATTGGTGTCCGTGTCTGTCTTTGTTACTTGGTGTCAGTCTATGTCTTTGTTACTTGGTGTAATTGTGTGTCTGTGTTACTGGGTATCAGTGTATGTCTTTGTTACTTGGTGTCAGTGTGTGTCTTTGTTACTGGGTGTCAGTGTATGTCTTTGTTACTGGGTGTCAGTGTGTGTCTATGTGACTTGGTGTAAGAGTGTGTCTGTGTTACTGGATGTCAGTGTCTGTCTCTGTTACTTGGTGTAAGTGTGTGTCTGTGTTATTGGGTATCAGTGTCTGTCTTTGTTACTGGGTGTCAGTGTGTGTCTTTGTGACTTGGTGCAAGTGTTTGACTGCATTACTGGGTATCAGTGTCTGTCTTTGTTACTTGGTGTAAGTGTGTGTCTGTGTTACTGGGTATCAGTGTATGTCTTTGTTACTTGGTGTCAGTGTATGGCGGTGATACTTGGTTTAAGTGTGTGTCTTTGTTAATTGGTGTAAGTGTATGTCTGTCTCACTTGGTGTAAGTCTATGTCTTTGGAACTTGGTGTCAGTGTATGTCTTTATTACTTGGTGTAAGTGTATGTCTTTGTTACTTGGTGTCAGTGTATGTCTTTGTTACTGGGTGTCAGTGTTTGTCTTTGTTACTGGGTGTCAGTGTATGTCTTTGTTACTTGGTGTAAGTGTGTGTCTGTGTTACTGGGTATCAGTGTAACTCTTTGTTACTTGGTGTCAGTGCATGTCTTTGTTACTTGGTGTAAGTGTATGTCTTTGTTACTTTATGTCGGTTTATGTCTTTGTTACTTGGTGTAAGTGTGTGTCTGTGTTACTGGGTATCAGTGTCTGTCTTTGTTACTTGGTGTCAGTGTATGTCTTTGTAACTGGGTGTCAGTGCGTGTCTGTGATACTGGGTATCAGTGTATGTCTTTGTTACTTGGTGTCAGTGTATGTCTGTGTTACTTGGTGTAAGTGTGTGTCTGTGTTACTGGGTTTCAGTGTATGTCTTTGTTACTTGGTGTAAGTCTATGACTTTGTTACTTGGTGTCAGTGTCAGTCTGTGTTACTTGGTGTAAGTGTATGTCTTTGTTACTTGGTGTCAGTGTATGTCTTTGTTACTGGGTGTCAGTGCGTGTCTGTGATACTGGGTATCAGTGTATGTCTTTGTTACTTGGTGTCAGTGTATGTCTGTGTTACTTGGTGTAAGTGTGTGTCTGTGTTACTGGGTTTCAGTGTATGTCTTTGTTACTTGGTGTAAGTCTATGTCTTTGTTACTTGGTGTCAGTGTCAGTCTGTGTTACTTGGTGTAAGTGTATGTCTTTGTTACTTGGTGTCAGTGTATGTCTTTGTTACTTGGTGTAAGTGTATGTCTTTGTTACTTGGTGTCAGTGTATGTCTTTGTTACTTGGTGTCAGTGCATGTCTTTGTTACTTGGTGTAAGTGTAGATCTTTGTTACTTGGTGTCAGTGTATGTCTCTGTTACTTGGTGTAAGTGTGTGTCTGTGTTACTGAGTATCAGTGTATGTCTTTGTTACTTGGAGTCATTGTCTGTCTGTGACTTGGTGTAAGTGTGTGTCTGTGTTACTGGGTAACAGTGTATGTCGTTGTTACTTGGTGTCAGTGTTTGTCTTTGTTACTGGGTGCCAGTGTATGTCTGTGTTACTTGGTGTAAGTGAATGTCTTTGTTTCTTGGTGTAAGTGTATGTCTGTGTTACTTGGTGGAAGTGTATGTCTTTGTTACTTGGTGTCTTTGTATGTCTTTGTTACTTGGTGTAAGTGTATGTCTTTGTTACTTGGTGTCAGTGTATGTCTTTGTTACTTGGTGTAAGTGTATGTCTTTGCTACTTGGTGTCAGTGTATGTCTTTGATTCTTGGTGTAAGTGTATGTCTTAGTTACTGGGTATCAGTGTCTGTCTTTGTTACTTGATGTAAGTGTGTGTCTCTGTTACTTGGTGTAAGTGTGTGTCTGTGTTGCTGGGTATCAGTGTATGTCTTTGTTGCTTGGTGTCAGTGTGTGTCTGTGTTACTGGGTATCAGTGTCTGTTCATGTTACTTGGTGTCTGTGCATGTCTTTGTTACTTGGTGTCAGTGTGTGTCTTTGTTACTTGGTGTCAGTGTGTGTCTTTGTTACTGGGTGTCAGTGTATGTCTTTGTTACTTGGTGTCAGTGTATGTCTTTGTTACTTGGTGTCAGTGCATGTCTTTGTTACTTGGTGTAAGTGTAGGTCTTTGTACCTGGTGTCAGTGTATGTCTCTGTTACTTGGTGTAAGTGTGTGTCTGTGTTACTGGGTATCAGTGTATGTCTTTGTTACTTGGAGTCATTGTCTGTCTGTTACTTGGTGTAAGTGTGTGTCTGTGTTACTGGGTAACAGTGTATGTCTTTGTTACTTGGTATCAGTGTTTGTCTTTGTTACTGGGTGTCAGTGTATGTCTGTGTTACTTGGTGTAAGTGTGTGTCTGTGTTACTGGGTATCAGTGTATGTCTTTGTTACTTGGTGTCAGTGTATGTCTTTGCTACTTCGTGTAAGTGTATGTCTTTGCTACTTGGTGTCAGTGTATGTCTTTGATTCTTGGTGTAAGTGTATGTCTTAGTTACTGGGTATCAGTGTCTGTCTTTGTTACTTGATGCAAGTGTTTGTCTTCGTTACTTGGTGTAAGTGAATGTCTTTGTTACTTGGTGTCAGTGTATGTCTGTGTTACTTGGTGTAAGTGTATGTCATTGTTACTTGGTGTAAGTGTATGTCTTTGTTACTTGGTGTCAGTGTATGTCTTTGCTACTTGGTGTAAGTGTATGTCTTTGCTACTTGGTGTCAGTGTATGTCTTTGATTCTTGGTGTAAGTGTATGTCTTAGTTACTGGGTATCAGTGTCTGTCTTTGTTACTTGATGCAAGTGTTTGTCTGAGTTACTTGGTGTAAGTGTGTGTCTGTGTTGCTGGGTATCAGTGTATGTCTTTGTTACTTGGTGTCTGTGTGTGTCTGTGTTACTGGGTATCAGTGTCTGTTCATGTTACTTGGTGTCTGTGTATGTCTTTGTTACTTGGTGTCAGTGTGTGTCTTTGTTACTTGGTGTCAGTGTGTGTTTTTGTTACTGGGTGTCAGTGTTTGTCTTTGTTACTGGGTGTCAGTGTATGTCTTTGTTACTTGGTGTAAGTGTGTGTCTGTGTTACTGGGTATCAGTGTATCTCTTTGTTACTTGTTGTCAGTGCATGTCTTTGTTACTTTATGTCAGTGTATGTATTAGTTACTTGGTGTAAGTGTGTGTCTGTTATACTGGGTATCAGTGTATGTCTTTGTTACTTGGTGTAAGTGTGTGTCTGTGTTACTGGGTATCAGTGTCTGTCTTTGTTACTTGGTGTAGTGTATGTCTTTGTTACTTGGTGTAAGTGTGTGTCTGTGTTACTGGGTATCAGTGTATCTCTTTGTTACTTGGTGTCAGTGCATGTCTTTGTTACTTGGTGCAAGTGTATGTCTTTGTTACTTTATGTCAGTGTATGTCTGTGTTACTTGGTGTAAGTGTGTGTCTGTTATACTGGGTATCAGTGTATGTCTTTGTTACTTGGTGTAAGTGTGTGTCTGTGATACTGGGTATCATTGTTTGTCTTTGTTACTTGGTGTCAGTGTATGTCCTTGTACTTGCTGTAAGTGGATGTCTTTGTAACTTGGTGTCAGTGTATGTCTGTGTTACTTGGTGTCAGTGTGTGTCTTTGTTACTTGGTGTCAGTGTTTCTCTGTGTTACTGGGTGTCACTGTGTATCTGTGTTCCTGCGTGTCAGTGTATGTCTTTGTTACTTGGTGTCAGTGTATGTCTGTGTTACTTGGTGTAAGTGTGTGTCTGTCTTACTTGGTGTAAGTGTGTGTCTGTGCTACTGGGTATCAGTGTATGTCTTTGTTACTTGGTGTCAGTGTATGTCTTTGTTACTTGATGAAAGTGTATGTCTTTGTTACTTGGTGTAAGTGTGTGTCTGTGTTACTGGGTATCAGTGTATGACTTTGTTACTTGGTGTAAGTATGTGACCTTGTTACTGGGTATCTGTGTATGTCTTTGTTACTTGGTGTCAGTGTATGTCTTTGTTACTTGGTGTAAGTGTATGTCTTTGTTGCTTGGTGTCAGTGTATGTCTTTGTTACTTGGTGTAAGTGTCTGTCTGTGTTACTGGGTATCAGTGTATGTCTTTGTTAATTGGTGTCAGTGTCTGTCTTTGTTACTTGGTGTCAGTGCATGTCTTTGTTACTTGGTGTAATTGTGTGTCTGTGTTACTGGGTATCAGTGTATGTCTTTGTTACTTGGTGTCAGTGTGTGTCTTAGTTACTGGGTGTCAGTGCATGTCTTTGTTACTGGGTGTCAGTGTGTGTCTTTGTGACTTGGTGTAAGTGTGTGTCTGTGTTACTGGATGTCAGTGTCTGTCTTTGTTACTTGGTGTACATGCGTGTCTGTGTTATTGGGTATCAGTGTCTGTCTTTGTTACTGGGTGTCAGTGTGTGTCCTTGTGACTTCGTGTAAGTGTTTGACTGCATTACTGGGTATCAGTGTCTGTCTTTGTTACTTGGTGTCAGTGTATCTCTTTGTTACTTGGTGTAAGTGTATGTCTTTGTTTCTTGGTGTCAGTGCATGTCTTTGTTACTTGGTGTAACTGTATGTGTTTGTTACTTGGTGTCAGTGTATGTCTTTGATACTTGGTGTAAGTGTATGTCTTAGTTACTGGGTATCAGTGTCTGTCTTTGTTACTTGGTGTAAGTGTTTGACTGCATTACTGGGTATCAGTGCCTGTCTTTGTTACTTGGTGTCAGTGTATCTCTTTGTTACTTGGTGTAAGTGTATGTCTTTGTTACTTGGTGTCAGTGTATGTCTTTGTTACTTGTTGTAAGTGTATGTCTTTGTTACTTGGTGTCAGTGTATGTCTTTGTTACTTGGTGTCAGTGTATGTCTTTGATTCTTGGTGTAAGTGTGTGTCTGTGTTACTGGGTATCAGTGTATGTCTTTGTTACTTGGTGTCAGTGTATGTCTTTGTTACTTGGTGTAAGTGTGTGTCTGTGTTACTGGGTATCAGTGTATGTCTTTGTTACTTGGTGTCAGTGTATGTCAACATATTTGGTGCAAGTGTATGTCTTTGTTACTTGGTGTAATTATCTGTCTTTGTTACTTGGTTTGAGTGTATGGCTGATTTACTTGGTGTAAGTGTGTGTCTTTGTTACTTGGTGTAAGTGTATGTCTTTGTTATTTGGTGCCAGGGAATGTCTTTGTTACTTGGTGTCAGTGTATGTCTGTGTTACTTGGTGTAAGTGTGTGCCTGTGTTACTGGGTATCAGTGTATGTCTTTTTTACTTGGTGTCAGTGTATGTCTGTGTTACCTGGTGTAAGTTTGTGTCTGTGTTACTTGGTGTCAGTGTCTGTCTGTGTTACTTGGTGTAAGTGTGTGTCTTTGTTACTTGGTGTCCGTGTGTGTCTGTTTTACTGTGTGTCAGTGTATGACTTTGTTACTGGGTGTCAGTGTGTGTCTTTGGTACTTGGTGTAAGCGTGTGTCTGTGTTACTGGGTATCAGTGTATGTCTTTGTTACTTGGTGTCAGTGTATGTCTGTGTTACTTGGTGTAATTGTATGTCTGTGTTACTGGATGTCAGTGTATGTCTTTGTCTGTCTGTGTTACTTGGTGTAAGTGTGTGTCTTTGTTACTTGGTGTCCGTGTGTGTCTGTTTTACTGGGTGTCAGTGTATGACTTTGTTACTGGGTGTCAGTGTGTGTCTTTGTTACTTGGTGTAAGTGTGTGTCTAGTTACTGGGTATCATTGTCTGTCTTTGGTACTTGGTGTAAGCGTGTGTCTGTGTTACTGGACATCAGTGTATGTCTTTGTTACTTGGTGTCAGTGTATGTCTGTGTTACTTGGTGTAAGTGTATGTCTGTGTTACTGGATATCAGTGTATGTCTTTGTTACTTGGTGCCACTGTATGTCAAAATACTTGGTGTAAGTGTATGTATTTGTTACTTGGTGAAATTGTCTGTCTTTGTTACTTGGTTTCAGTGCATGTCTGTGTTACCTGGTGTAAGTTTGTGTCTGTGTTACTGGGTGTCAGTGTCTGTCTGTGTTACTTGGTGTAAGTGTGTGTCTTTGTTACTTGGTGTCCGTGTGTGTCTGTTTTACTGTGTGTCAGTGTATGACTTTGTTACTGGGTGTCAGTGTGTGTCTTTGGTACTTGGTGTAAGCGTGTGTCTGTGTTACTGGGTATCAGTGTATGTCTTTGTTACTTGGTGTCAGTGTATGTCTGTGTTACTTGGTGTAATTGTATGTCTGTGTTACTGGATGTCAGTGTATGTCTTTGTCTGTCTGTGTTACTTGGTGTAAGTGTGTGTCTTTGTTACTTGGTGTCCGTGTGTGTCTGTTTTACTGGGTGTCAGTGTATGACTTTGTTACTGGGTGTCAGTGTGTGTCTTTGTTACTTGGTGTAAGTGTGTGTCTAGTTACTGGGTATCATTGTCTGTCTTTGGTACTTGGTGTAAGCGTGTGTCTGTGTTACTGGACATCAGTGTATGTCTTTGTTACTTGGTGTCAGTGTATGTCTGTGTTACTTGGTGTAAGTGTATGTCTGTGTTACTGGATATCAGTGTATGTCTTTGTTACTTGGTGCCACTGTATGTCAAAATACTTGGTGTAAGTGTATGTATTTGTTACTTGGTGAAATTGTCTGTCTTTGTTACTTGGTTTCAGTGCATGTCTGGGTTACTTGGTGTAAGTGTGTGGCTTTGTTACTTGGTGTAAGTGTATGTCTTTGTTACTTGGTGTCAGTGAATGTCTTTGTCACTTGGTGTCAGTGTATGTCTGTGTTACATGGTGTAAGTGTGTGTCTGTGTTACTGGGTGTCAGTGTGTGTCTGTGTTACTTGGTGTAAGTGTGTGTCTTTGTCACTTGGTGTCCGTGTGTGTCTGTGTTACTGGGTGTCAGTGTATGTCTTTGTTACTGGGTATCAGTGTATGTCTTTGTTACTTGGTGTCAGTGTATGTCTGTGTTATTGGGTATCAGTGTCTGTCTTTGTTACTGGGAGTCAGTGTGCGTCTTTGTGACTTGGTGTAAGTGTGTGTCTGCATTACTGGGTATCAGTGTCTGTCTTTGTTACTTGGTGTAAGTGTGTGTCTGTGTTACTGGGTATCAGTGTATGTCTTTGTTACTTGGTGGAAGTGTATGTCTTTGTTACTTGGTGTCAGTGTATGTCTTTGATTCTTGGTGTATGTGTGTGTCTGTGTTACTGGGCATCAGTCTCTGTCTTTGTTGCTTGGTGTAAGAGTGTGTCTGTGTTGCTGGGTATCATTGTATGTCTTTGTTACTTGGTGTCAGTGTGTGTCTGTGTTACTTGGTGTAAGTGTGTGCCTGTGTTACTGGGTATCAGTGTATGTCTTTGTTACTTGGTGTCAGTGTATGTCTGTGTTTCATGGTGTAAGTGTGTGTCTGTGTTACTGGGTGTCAGTGTGTGTCTGTGTTACTTGGTGTAAGTGTGTGTCTTTGTCACTTGGTGTCCGTGTGTGTCTGTGTTACTGGGTGTCAGTGTATGTCTTTGCTACTGGGTATCAGTGTATGTCTTTGTTACTTGGTGTCAGTGTATGTCTGTGTTACTTTGTGTAAGTGTGTGTCTGTCTTTTGGGTATCAGTGTCTGTCTTTGTTACTTGGTGTAAATGTGTGTCTTTGTTGCTGGGTATCAGTGTATGTCTTTGTTACTCTGTGTCAGTGTATGTCTGTGTTACTTGGTGTAAGTGTGTGTCTGTGTTACTGGGTATCAGTGTATGTCTTTGTGACTTGGTTTCAGTGTATGTCTTTGTTACTGGGTGTCAGTGTGTTTCTTTGTCACTTGGTGTTAGTGTATGTCTTTGTTACTTGGTGTAAGTGTGTGTCTGCGTTACCGGATATCAGTGTATGTCTTTGTTACTTGGTGCCAGTGTATGTCAAAATACTTGATGTAAGTGTCTGTATTTGTTACTTGGTGAAATTGTCTGTCTTTGTGACTTGGTGTCAGTGTATGTCTTTGTTACGTGGTGTCAGTGTATGTCTTTGTTACTTGGTGTGAGTGTGTGTCTGTGTTACTTGGTGTAAGTGTGTGCCTTTGTTACTGCGTATCAGTGTATGTCTTTGTTACTTGGTGTCAGTGTATGCCTGTGTTACTTGGTATAAGTGTGTGTCTTTGTTACTTGGTGCCAGTGTATGTCTTTGTTACTTGGTGTAAGTGTGTGTTTGTGTTACTTGGTGTATTTGAGTGTCTGTGTTACTTGGTGTCAGTGTATGTCTTTGTTACTTGGTGTCAGTGTATGTCTGTGTCACTTGGTGTCAGTGTGTTTGTTTGTGTTACTGCGTGTCAGTGTGTGTCTGTGTTACTTGGTGTAAGTAAGTGCCTTTGTTACTTGGTGTCCCTGTGTGTCTTTGTTACTGTGTGTCAGTGTCTGTCTGTGTTACTTGGTGTAAGTGTGTGTCTGTGTTACTGGGTATCAGTGTATGTCTTTGTGACTTGGTTTCAGTGTATGTCTTTGTATTTGGGTGTCAGTGTGTTTTTGTTTGTCACTTGGTGTCAGTGTATGTCTTTGTTACTTGGTGTAAGTGTGTGTCTGCGTTACTGGATATCAGTGTATGTCATTGTTCCTTGGTGCCAGTGTATGTCAAAATACTTGGTGTAAGTGTCTGTATTTGTTACTTGGTGAAATTGTCTGTCTTTGTGACTTGGTGTCAGTGTATGTCTTTGTTACTTGGTGTAAGTGTGTGTCTGTGTTACTTGGTGTAAGTGTGTGCCTTTCTTACTGGGTATCAGTGTATGTCTTTGTTACTTGGTGTCAGTGTATGTCTGTGTTACTTGGTGTAAGTGTGTGTTTGTGTTACTGGGTGTCAGAGTGAGTCTGTGTTATTTGGTGTAAGTGTGTGTCTTTGTTACTTGGTGTCCGTGTGTGTCTGTGTTACTGGGTGTCAGTGTATGACTTTGTTACTGGCTGTTAGTGTATGTCTTTGTTACTTGGTTTAAGTGTGTGTCTGTGTTACTGGGTATCAGTGTCTGCCTTTGTTACTTGGTGAAGGCGTGTGTCTGTGTTACTGGGTATCAGTGTATGACTTTGTTACTTGGTGTCAGTGTATGTCTTTGTGACTTGGTGTAAGTGTGTGTTTGTGTTACTTGGTGTATTTGAGTGTCTGTGTTACTTGGTGTCAGTGTATGTCTTTGTTGCTTGGTGTCAGTGTATGTCAGTGTCACTTGGTGTCAGTGTGTTTGTTTGTTTTACTGGGTGTCAGTGTGTGTCTGTGTTACTTGGTGTAAGTGTGCGTCTTTGTTACTTGGAATCCGAGTGTGTCTGTGTTACTGGGTGTCAGTGTATGTCTTTGTTACTGGGTGTCAGTGTATGTCTTTGTTACTTAGTGTAAGTGTGTGTCTGTGTTACTGGGTATCAGTGTCTGTCTTTGTTACTTGGTGTAAATGTGTGTCTGTGTTGCTGGGTATCAGTGTATGTCTTTGGTACTCGGTGTCAGTGAATGTCTGTGTTACTTGGTGTCAGTGTATGTATTTGTTACTTGGTGTCAGTGTATGTCTGTGTTACTTGGTGTAAGTGTATGTCTTTGTTACTTGGTGTCAGTGTATGTCTTTGTTACTTGGTGTAATTGTGTGTCTGTGTTACTCGGTATCAGTGTATGTCTTTGTTACTTGGTGTCAGTGTGTGTCTGTGTTATTGGGTATCAGTGTCTGTCTTTGTTACTGGGAGTCAGTGTGCGTCTTTGTGACTTGGTGTAAGTGTGTGTCTGCATTACTGGGTATCAGTGTCTGTCTTTGTTACTTGGTGGAAGTGTGTGTCTGTGTTACTGCGTATCAGTGTATGTCTTTGTTACTTGGTGTCAGTGTAAGGCGGTGTTACTTGGTGTCAGTATCTGTCTTTGTTACTTGGTGTAAGTGTGTGTCTGTGTTACTGGGTATCAGTGTATGTCTTTGTTACTGGGTATCAGTGTATGTCTGTCTTACTTGGTGCAAATGTATGTCTTTGTTACTTGGTGTCAGTGTATGTCTTTGCTACTTGGTGTAAGTGTTTGTCTTTGTTACTTGGTGTCAGTGTATGTCTTTGTTACTTGGTGTAAGTGTATGTCTTTGTTACTTGGTGTCAGTGTATGTCTTTGATTCTTGGTGTAAGTGTGTGTCTGTGTTACTGGGCATCAGTGTCTGTCTTTGTTACTTGGTGTAAGAGTGTGTCTGTGTTGCTGGGTATCAGTGTATGTCTTTGTTACTTGGTGTCAGTCTGTGTCTGTGTTACTTGGTGTAAGTGTGTGCCTGTGTTACTGGGTATCAGTGTATGTCTTTGTTACTTTGTGTCAGTGTATGTCTGTGTTACATGGTGTAAGTGTGTGTCTGTGTTACTGGGTGTCAGTGTGTGTCTGTGTTACTTGGTGTAAGTGTGTGTCTTTGTCACTTGGTGTCCGTGTGTGTCTGTGTTACTGGGTGTCAGTGTATGTCTTTGCTACTGGGTATCAGTTTATGTCTTTGTTACTTGGTGTCAGTGCATGTAGTGTTACTTAGTGTAAGTGTGTGTCTGTGTTTTGGGTATCAGTGTCTGTCTTTGTTACTTGGTGTAAATGTGTGTCTGTGTTGCTGGGTATCAGTGTATGTCTTTGTTACTCGGTGTCAGTGTATGTCTGTGTTACTTGGTGTAAGTGTGTGTCTGTGTTACTGGGTATCAGTGTATGTCTCTGTGACTTGGTTTCAGTGTATGTCTTTGTTACTGGGTGTCAGTGTGTTTCTTTGTCACTTGGTGTTAGTGTATGTCTTTGTTACTTGGTGTAAGTGTGTGTCTGCGTTACCGGATATCAGTGTATGTCTTTGTCACTTGGTGCCAGTGTATGTCAAAATAATTGATGTAAGTGTCTGTATTTGTTACTTGGTGAAATTGTCTGTCTTTGTGACTTGGTGTCAGTGTATGTCTTTGTTACGTGGTGTCAGTGTATGTCTTTGTTACTTGGTGTGAGTGTGTGTCTGTGTTACTTGGTGTAAGTGTGTGCCTTTGTTACTGGGTATCAGTGTATGTCTTTGTTACTTGGTGTCAGTGTATGTCTGTGTTACTTGGTATAAGTGTGTGTCTTTGTTACTTGGTGCCAGTGTATGTCTTTGTTACTTGGTGTAAGTGTGTGTTTGTGTTACTTGGTGTACTTGAGAGTCTGTGTTACTTGGTGTCAGTGTATGTCTTTGTTACTTGGTGTCAGTGTATGTCTGTGTCACTTGGTGTCAGTGTGTTTGTTTGTGTTACTGCGTGTCAGTGTGTGTCTGTGTTACTTGGTGTAAGTAAGTGCCTTTGTTACTTGGTGTCCCTGTGTGTCTTTGTTACTGGGTGTCAGTGTCTGTCTGTTTTACTTGATGTAAGTGTGTGTCTGTGTTACTGGGTATCAGTGTATGTCTTTGTGACTTGGTTTCAGTGTATGTCTTTGTTACTGGGTGTCAGTGTGTTTTTGTTTGTCACTTGGTGCCAGTGTATGTCTTTGTTACTTGGTGTAAGTGTGTGTCTGCGTTACTGGATATCAGTGTATGTCATTGTTCCTTGGTGCCAGTGTATGTCAAAATACTTGAAGTTAATGTCTGTACTTGTTACTTGGTGAAATTGTCTGTCTTTGTGACTTGGTGTCAGTGTATGTCTTTGTTACTTGGTGTCAGTGTATGTCTTTGTTACTTGGTGTAAGTGTGTGTCTGTGTTACTTGGTGCAAGTGTGTGCCTTTGTTACTGGGTATCAGTGTATGTCTTTGTTACTTGGTGTCAGTGTATGTCTGTGTTACTTGGTGTAAGTGTGTGTTTGTGTTACTGGGTGTCAGAGTGAGTCTGTGTTACTTGGTGTAAGTGTGTGTCTTTGTTACTTGGTGTCCGTGTGTGTCTGTGTTACTGGGTGTCAGTGTATGACTTTGTTACTGGCTGTTAGTGTATGTCTTTGTTACTTGGTTTAAGTGTGTGTCTGTGTTACTGGGTATCAGTGTCTGCCTTTGTTACTTGGTGAAAGCGTGTGTCTGTGTTACTGGGTATCAGTGTATGACTTTGTTACTTGGTGTCAGTGTATGTCTGTGTTACTTGGTGTAAGTGTATGTCTTTGTAACTTGGTGTCAGTCTATGTCTGTGTTACTTGGTGTCAGTGTATGTCTTTGTTGCTTGGTGTCAGTGTATGTCAGTGTCACTTGGTGTCAGTGTGTTTGTTTGTTTTACTGGGTGTCAGTGTGTGTCTGTGTTACTTGGTGTAAGTGTGCGTCTTTGTTACTTGGTGTCCGAGTGTGTATGTGTTACTGGGTGTCAGTGTATGTCTTTGTTACTGGGTGTCAGTGCATGTCTTTGTTACTTGGTGTAAGTGTGTGTCTGTGTTACTAGGTATCAGTGTCTGTCTTTGTTACTTGGTGTAAATGTGTGTCTGTGTTGCTGGGTATCAGTGTATGACTTTGTTACTCGGTGTCAGTGAATGTCTGTGTTACTTGGTGTCAGTGTATGTATTTGTTACTTGGTGTCAGTGTATGTCTGTGTTACTTGGTGTAAGTGTATGTCTTTGTTACTTGGTGTCAGTGTATGTCTTTGTTACTTGGTGTAATTGTGTGTCTGTGTTACTGGGTATCAGTGTATGTCTTTGTTACTTGGTGTCAGTGTGTGTCTGTGTTATTGGGTATCAGTGTCTGTCTTTGTTACTGGGAGTCAGTGTGCGTCTTTGTGACTTGGTGTAAGTGTGTGTCTGCATTACTGGGTATCAGTGTCTGTCTTTGTTACTTGGTGTAAGTGTGTGTCTGTGTTACTGGGTATCAGTGTATGTCTTTGTTACTTGGTGTCAGTGTAAGGCGGTGTTACTTGGTGTCAGTATCTCTCTTTGTTACTTGGTGTAAGTGTGTGTCTGTGTTACTGGGTATCAGTGTATGTCTGTCTTACTTGGTGCAAATGTATGTCTTTGTTACTTGGTGTCAGTGTATGTCTTTGTTACTTGGTGGAAGTGTATGTCTTTGGTACTTGGTGTCAGTGTATGTCTTTGATTCTTGGTGTAAGTGTGTGTCTGTGTTACTGGGCATCAGTGTCTGTCTTTGTTACTTGGAGTAAGAGTGTGTCTGTGTTGCTGGGTATCAATGTATGTCTTTGTTACTTGGTGTCAGTGTGTGTCTGTGTTACTTGGTGTAAGTGTGTGTCTTTCTTACTTGGTGTAAGTTCATGTCTTTGTTAATTGGTGTCAGTGTATGTCTGTGTTACTTGGTGTAAGTGTGTGTCTTTGTTAGTTGGTGTAAGTGTATGTCTTTGTTAATTGGTGTCAGTGTATGCCTGTGTTATTTGCTGTAAGTGTATGTCTTTGTTACTTGGTGTCAGTGTATGTCTTTGTTACTTGCTGTAAGTGTTTGCCTGTGTTACTGGGTATCAGTGTATGTCTGTGTTACTTGGTGTAAGTGTATGTCTTTGTTACTTGGTGTCAGTGTATGTCTTTGTTGCTTGGTGTAATTGTGTGTCTGTGTTACTGGGTATCAGTGTATGTCTTTTTTACTTGGTGTCAGTGTGTGTCTGTGTTATTGGGTATCAGTGTCTGTCTTTGTTACTGGGTGTCAGTGTGTGTCTTTGTGACTTGGTGTAAGTGTGTGTCTGCATTACTGGGTATCAGTGTCTGTCTTTGTTACTTGGTGTAAGTGTGTGTCTGTGTTGCTGGGTATCAGTGTATGACTTTGTTACTTGGTGTAAGTGTATGCCTGTGTTACTTGGTGTAACTGTACGTCTTTGTTACTTGGTGTAAGTGTGTGACTGTGTACTGGGTATCATTGTATGTCTTTGTTACTTGGTGTCAGTGTATGTCTTTGTTACTTGGTGTAATTGTATGTCTTTGTTACTTGGTGTCAGTGTAGGTCTTTGTTACTTGGTGTAAGTGTGTGTCTTTGTTACTTGGTGTCAGTGTATGTCTTTGTGACTTGTTATAAGTGTATGTCTTTGTTACTTGGTGTCAGTGTAGGTCTTTGTTACTTGGTGTAAGTGTGTGTCTGTGTTACTGGGTATCAGTGTATGTCTTTGTTACTTGGTGTCAGTGTATGTCTCTGTTACTTGGTGTCAGTGTGTGTCTTTGTTACTGGGTGTCAGTGTATGTCTTTGTTACTGGGTGTCAGTGTGTGTTTTGTGACTTGGTTTAAGTGTGTGTCTGTGTTACTGGATGTCAGTGTCTGTCTTTGTTATTTGGTGTAAGTGTGTGTCTGTGTGATTGGGTGTCAGTGTGTGTCTTTGTGACTTGGTGTAAGTGTTTGTCTGCATTACTGGGTATCAGTGTCTGCCTTTGTTACTTGGTGTCAGTGTGTGTCTGTGTTACTGGGTATCAGTTTATGTCTTTGTTACTTGGTGTCAGTGTATGGCGGTGATACTTGGTTTAAGTGTGTGTCTTTGTTACTTGGTGTCAGTCTATGTCTTTGTTACTTGGTGTCACTGGATGTCTTTGTTGCTTGGTGTCAGTGGATGTCAGTGTCACTTGGTGTCAGTGTGTTGTTTGTTTTACTGGGTGTCAGTGTGTGTCTGTGTTACTTGGTGTAAGTGTGCGTCTTTGTTACTTGGTGTCCGAGTGTGCCTGTGTTACTGGGTGTCAGTGTATGTCTTTGTTACTGGGTGTCAGTGTATGTCTTTGTTACTTGGTGTAAGTGTGTGTCTGTGTTACTGGGTATCAGTGTCTGTCTTTGTTACTTGGTGTAAATGTGTGTCTGCGTTACTGGGTATCAGTGTCTGTCTTTGTTACTTGGTATCAGTGTATGTCTTTGTTACTTGGTGTAAATGTATGTCTTTGTTACTTGGTGTCAGTGTATGTCTGTGTTACTTGGTGTCAGTGTGTGTCTTTGTTACTTGGTGTCAGTGTATGTCTTTGTTACTTGGTGTAAGTGTATGTCTTTGTTACTTGGTGTAAGTGTGTGTCTGTGTTACTTGGTGTAAGTGTGTGCCTTTGTTCATGGGTATCAGTGTATGTCTTTGTTACTTGGTGTCAGTGTATGTCTGTGCTACTTGGTGTAAGTGTGTGTCTTTGTTACTTGGTGTCCGTGTGTGTCTGTGTTACTGGGTGTCAGTGCATGACTTTGTTACTGGCTGTTAGTGTATGCCTTTGTTACTTGGTTTAAGTGTGTGTCTGTGTTGCTGGGTATCAGTGTCTGCCTTTGTTACTTGGTGTCAGTGTGTGTCTGTGTTAATTGGTGTAAGTGTATGTCTTTGTTACTTGGTGTCAGTCTATGTCTGTGTTACTTGGTGTCAGTGTATGTATTTGTTGCTTGGTGTCAGTGTATGTCAGTGTCACTTGTTGTCAGTGTGTGTGTTTCTGTTACTGGGTGTCAGTGTGTGTCTGTGTTACTTGGTGTAAGTGTGCGTCTTTGTTACTTGGTGTCCGAGTGTGTCTGTGTTACTGGGTGTCAGTGTATGTCTTTGTTACTAGGTGTCAGTGTATGTCTTTGTTACTTGGTGTAAGTGTGTGTCTGTGTTACTGGGTATCAGTGTCTGTCTTTGTTACTTGGTGTAAATGTGTGTCTGTGTTGCTGGGTATCAGTGCATGTCTTTGTTACTCGGTGTCAGTGAATGTCTGTGTTACTTGGTGTCAGTGTATGTATTTGTTACTTGGTGTCAGTGTATGTCTTTGTTACTTGGTGTAATTGTGTGTCTGTGTTACTGGGTATCAGTGTATGTCTTTGTTACTTGGTGTCAGTGTGTGTCTGTGTTATTAGGTATCAGTGTCTGTCTTTGTTACTGGGTGTCAGTGTGCGTCTTTGTGACTTGGTGTAAGTGTGTGTCTGCATTACTGGGTATCAGTGTCTGTCTTCGTTTCTAGGTGTAATTGTGTGTCTGTGTTACTGGGTATCAGTGTATGTCTTTGTTACTTGGTGTCAGTGTAAGGCGGTGTTACTTGGTGTCAGTATCTGTCTTTGTTACTTGGTGTAAGTGTGTGTCTGTGTTACTGGGTATCAGTGTATGTCTGTCTTACTTGGTGTAAGTGTATGTCTTTGTTACTTGGTGTCAGTGTATGTCTTTGTTACTTGGTGTAAGTGTATGTCTTTGATACTTGGTGTCAGTGTATGTCTTTGTTACTTGGTGGAAGTGTATGTCTTTGTTACTTGGTGTCAGTGTATGTATTTGTTGCTTGGTGTCAGTGCATGTCAGTGTCACTTGGTGTCAGTGTGTTTGTTTGTGTTACTGGGTGTCAGTGTGTGTCTGTGTTACTTGGTGTAAGTGTGCGTCTTTGTTACTTGGTGTCCGAGTGTGTCTGTGTTACTGGGTGTCAGTGTATGTCTTTGTTACTGGGTGTCAGTGTATGTCTTTGTTACTTGGTGTAAGTGTGTGTCTGTGTTACTGGGTATCAGTGTATGTCTTTGTTACTCGGTGTCAGTGAATGTCTGTGTTAGTTGGTGTCAGTGTATGTATTTGTTACTTGGTGTCAGTGTATGTCTGTGTTACTTGGTGTAAGTGTATGTCTTTGTTACTTGGTGTCAGTGTATGTCTTTGTTACTTGGTGTAATTGTGTGTCTGTGTTACTGGATATCAGTGTATGTCTTTGTTACTTGGTGTCAGTGTGTGTCTGTGTCATTGGGTATCAGTGTCTGTCTTTGTTACTGGGTGTCAGTGTGCGTCTTTTTGACTTGGTGTAAGTGTGTGTCTGCATTACTGGGTAGCAGTGTCTGTCTTTGTTTCTTGGTGTAATTGTGTGTCTGTGTTACTGGGTATCAGTGTATGTCTTTGTTACTTGGTGTCAGTGTAAGGCGGTGTTACTTGGTGTCAGTATCTGTCTTTGTTACTTGGTGTAAGTGTGTGTCTGTGTTACTGGGTATCAGTGTATGTCTGTCTTACTTGGTGTAAGTGTATGTCTTTGTTACTTGGTGTCAGTGTATGTCTTTGTTACTTGGTGTAAGTGCATGTCTTTGTTACTTGGTGTCAGTGTATGTCTTTGTTACTAGGTGGAAGTGTATGTCTTTGTTACTTGGTGTCAGTGTATGTCTTTGATTCTTGGTGTAAGTGTGTGTCTGTGTTACTGGGTATCAGTGTATGTCTTTGTTACTTGGTGTCAGTGTAGGTCTGTGTTACTTGGTGTAAGTGAGTGTCTTTCTTACTTGGTGTAAGTGCATGTCTTTGTTAATTGGTGTCAGTGTATGTCTGTGTTTCTTGGTGTAAGTGTGTGTCTTTGTTAGTTGGTGTAAGTGTATGTCTTTGTTACTTGGTGTCAGTGTATGTCTTTTTTACTTGCTGTAAGTGTTTGCCTGTGCTACTGGGTATCAGTGTATGTCTGTGTTACTTGGTGTAAGTGTATGTCTTTGTTACTTGGTGTCAGTGTATGTCTTTGTTACTTGGTGTAATTGTGTGTCTGTGCTACTGGGTATCAGTGTATGTCTGTGTTACTTGGTGTAAGTGTGTGTCTTTGTTACTTGGTGTCAGTGTATGTCTTTGTTACTTGGTGTAATTGTGTGTCTGTGTTATTGGGTATCAGTGTCTGTCCTTGTTACTGGGTGTCAGTGTCTGTCTTTGTTACTTGGTGTAAGTGTTTGTCTGTGTTGCTGGGTATCGGTGTATGTCTTTGTTCATTGGTGTAAGTGTATGTCTTTGTTACTTGGTGTCAGTGTATGTCTGTGTTACTTGGTGTAAGTGTGTGTTTGTGTTACTGGGTGTCAGTGTGTGTCTGTGTTACTTGGTGTAAGTGTGTGTCTTTGTTACTTGGTGTCAGTGTAGGTCTGTGTTACTTGGTGTAAGTGTGTGTCTTTCTTACTTGGTGTAAGTGCATGTCTTTGTTAATTGGTGTCATTGTATGTCTGTGTTACTTGGTGTAAGTGTGTGTCTTTGTTAGTTGGTGTCAGTGTATGTCTTTGTTACTTGCTGTAAGTGTTTGCCTGTGTTACTGGGTATCAGTGTATGTCTGTGTTACTTGGTGTAAGTGTATGTCTTTGTTACTTGGTGTCAGTGTATGTCTTTGTTACTTGGAATAATTGTGTGTCTGTGTTACTGGGTATCAGTGTATGTCTTTGTTACTTGGTGTCAGTGTGTGTCTGTGTTATTGGGTATCAGTGTCTGTCTTTGTTACTGGGTGTCAGTGTGTGTCTTTGTGAATTGGTGTAAGTGTGTGTCTGCATTACTGGGTATCAGTGTCTGTCTTTGTTACTTGGTGTAAGTGTTTGTCTGTGTTGCTGGGTATCAGTGTATGTTTTTGTTACTTGGTGTAAGTGTGTGTCTGTGTTACTGGGTATCAGTGTCTGTTCATGTTACTTGGTGTCTGTCTATGTCTTTGTTACTTGGTGTCAGTGTGCGTCTTTGTGACTTGGTGTCAGTCTGTGTCTTTGTTACTGGGTGTCAGTGTTTGTCTTTGTTACTGGGTGTCAGTGTATGTCTTTGTTACTTGGTGTAAGTGTGTGTCTGTGTTACTGGGTATCAGTGTATCTCTTCGTTACTTGATGTCAGTGCATGTCTTTGTTACTTGGTGTAAGTGTATGTCTTTGTTACTTGGTGTCAGTGTATGTCTTTGTTACTTGGTGGAAGTGTATGTCTTTGATTCTTGGTGTAAGTGTGTGTCTGTGTTACTGGGTATCAGTGTCTGTCTTTGTTACTTGGTGTAAGAGTGTGTCTGTTTTGCTGGGTATCAGTGTATGTCTTTTTTACTTGGTGTCAGTGTAGGTCTGTGTTACTTGGTGTAAGTGTGTGTCTTTCTTACTTGGTGTAAGTGCATGTCTTTGTTAATTGGTGTCAGTGTATGTCTGTGTTACTTGGTGTAAGTGTGTGTCTTTCTTACTTGGTGTAAGTGCATGTCTTTGTTAATTGGTGTCAGTGTATATCTGTGTTACTTGGTGTAAGTGTGTGTCTTTGTTAGTTGGTGTAAGTGTATGTCTTTGTTAATTGGTGTCAGTGTATGTCTGTGTTATTTGCTGTAAGTGTATGTCTTTGTTACTTGGTGTCAGTGTATGTCTTTGTTACTTGCTGTAAGTGTTTGCATGTGCTACTGGGTATCAGTGTATGTCTGTGTTACTTGGTGTAAGTGTATGTCTTTGTTACTTGGTGTCAGTGTATGTCTTTGTTTCTTGGTGTAATTGTGTGTCTGTGCTACTGGGTATCAGTGTATGTCTGTGTTACTTGGTGTAAGTGTGTGTCTTTGTTACTTGGTGTCAGTGTATGCCTTTGTTACTTGGTGTAATTGTGTGTCTCTGTTATTGGGTATCAGTGTCTGTCTTTGTTACTGGGTGTCAGTGTGTGTCTTTGTGACTTGGTGTAAGTGTGTGTCTGCATTACTGGGTATGAGTGTCTGTCTTTGTTACTTGGTGCAAGTGTTTGTCTGTGTTGCTGGGTATCAGTGTATGTCTTTGTTACTTGGTGTAAGTGTATGTATTTGTTACTTGGTGTCAGTGTATGTCTTTGTTACTTGGTGTAAGTGTTTGTCTGTGTTACTTGGTGTAAGTGTGTGCCTTTGTTCCTGGGTATCAGTGTATGTCTTTGTTACTTGGTGTCAGTGTATGTCTGTGTTACTTAGTGTAAGTGTGTGTTTGTGTTACTGGGTGTCAGTGTGTGTCTGTGTTACTTGGTGTAAGTGTGTGTCTTTGTTACTTGGTGTCAGTGCAGGTCTGTATTACTTGGTGTAAGTGTGTGTCTTTCTTACTTGGTGTAAGTGCATGTCTTTGTTAATTGGTGTCAGTGTATGTTTGTGTTACTTGGTGTAAGTGTGTGTCTTTGTTAGTTGGTGTAAGTGTATGTCTTTGTTAATTGGTGACAGTGTATGTCTGTGTTATTTTCTGTAAGTGTATGTCTTTGTTACATGGTGTCAGTGTATGTCTTCGTTACTTGCTGTAAGTGTTTGCCTGTGTTACTGGGTATCAGTGTATGTCTGTGTTACTTGGTGTAAGTGTATGTCTTTGTTACTTGGTGTCAGTGTATGTCTTTGTTACTTGGTGGAAGTGTATGTCTTTGATTCTTGGTGTAAGTGTGTGTCTGTGTTACTGGGTATCAGTGTCTGTCTTTGTTACTTGGTGTATGAGTGTGTCTGTGTTGCTGGGTATCAGTGTATGTCTTTGTTACTTGGTGTCAGTGTAGGTCTGTGTTACTTGGTGTAAGTGTGTGTCTTTCTTACTTGGTGTAAGTGCATGTCTTTGTTAATTGGTGTCAGTGTATGTCTGTGTTACTTGGTGTAAGTGTGTGTCTTTCTTACTTGGTGTAAGTGCATGTCTTTGTTAATTGGTGTCAGTGTATGTCTGTGTTACTTGGTGTAAGTGTGTGTCTTTGTTAGTTGGTGTAAGTGTATGTCTTTGTTAATTGGTGTCAGTGTATGTCTGTGTTATTTGCTGTAAGTGTATGTCTTTGTTACTTGGTGTCAGTGTATGTCTTTGTTACTTGCTGTAAGTGTTTGCCTGTGCTACTGGGTATCAGTGTATGTCTGTGTTACTTGGTGTAAGTGTATGTCTTTGTTACTTGGTGTCAGTGTATGTCTTTGTTACTTGGTGTAATTGTGTGTCTGTGCTACTGGGTATCAGTGTATGTCTGTGTTACTTGGTGTAAGTGTGTGTCTTTGTTACTTGGTGTCAGTGTATGTCTTTGTTACTTGGTGTAATTGTGTGTCTGTGTTATTGGGTATCAGTGTCTGTCTTTGTTACTGGGTGTCAGTGTGTGTCTTTGTGACTTGGTGTAAGTGTGTGTCTGCATTACTGGGTATGAGAGTCTGTCTTTGTTACTTGGTGTAAGTGTTTGTCTGTGTTGCTGGGTATCAGTGTATGTCTTTGTTACCTGGTGTAAGTGTATGTCTTTGTTACTTGGTGTCAGTGTATGTCTTTGTTACTTGGTGTAAGTGTTTGTCTGTGTTACTTTGTGTAAGTGTGTGCCTTTGTTCCTGGGTATCAGTGTATGTCTTTGTTACTTGGTGTCAGTGTATGTCTGTGTTACTTAGTGTAAGTGTGTGTTTGTGTTACTGGGTGTCAGTGTGTGTCTGTGTTACTTGGTGTAAGTGTGTGTCTTTGTTACTTGGTGTCAGTGAAGGTCTGTATTACTTGGTGTAAGTGTGTGTCTTTCTTACTTGGTGTAAGTGCATGTCTTTGTTAATTGGTGTCAGTGTATGTGTGTGTTACTTGGTGTAAGTGTGTGTCTTTGTTAGTTGGTGTAAGTGTATGTCTTTGTTAATTGGTGACAGTGTATGTCTGTGTTATTTTCTGTAAGTGTATGTCTTTGTTACATGGTGTCAGTGTATGTCTTCGTTACTTGCTGTAAGTGTTTGCCTGTGTTACTGGGTATCAGTGTATGTCTGTGTTACTTGGTGCAAGTGTATGTCTTTGTTACTTGGTGTCAGTGTATGTCTTTGTTACTTGGTATAATTGTGTGTCTGTGTTACTGGGTATCAGTGTATGTCTTTGTTACTTGGTGTCAGTGTGTGTCTGTGTTATTGGGTATCAGTGTCTGTCTTTGTTACTGGGTGTCAGTGTGTGTCTTTGTGACTTGGTGTAAGTGTGTGTCTGCATTACTGGGTATCAGTGTCTGTCTTTGTTACTTGGTGTAAGTGTTTGTCTGTGTTACTGGGTATCAGTGTCTGTTCATGTTACTTGGTGTCTGTCTATGTCTTTGTTACTTGGTGTCAGTGTGCGTCTTTGTTACTTGGTGTCAGTGTGTGTCTTTGTTACTGGGTGTCAGTGTTTGTCTTTGTTACTGGGTGTCAGTGTATGTCTTTGTTACTTGGTGTAAGTGTGTGTCTGTGTTACTGGGTATCAGTGTATCTCTTCGTTACTTGGTGTCAGTGCATGTCTTTGTTACTTGGTGTAAGTGTGTGTCTGTTATACTGGGTATCAGTCTTTGTCCTTGTTACTTGGTGTAAGTGTGTGTCTGTGTTACTGGGTATCTGTGTCTGACTTTGTTACTTGGTGTCAGTGTATGTCTTTGTTACTTGGTGTAAGTGTGTGTCTGTGTTACTGGGTATCAGTGTATCTCTTTGTTACTTGGTGTCAGTGCATGTCTTTGTTACTTGGTGTAAGTGTATGTCTTTGTTACTTTATGTCAGTGTATGTCTTTGTTACTTGGTGGAAGTGTATGTCTTTGTTACATGGTGTCAGTGTATGTCTTCGTTACTTGCTGTAAGTGTTTGCCTGTGTTACTGGGTATCAGTGTATGTCTGTGTTACTTGGTGCAAGTGTATGTCTTTGTTACTTGGTGTCAGTGTATGTCTTTGTTACTTGGTATAATTGTGTGTCTGTGTTACTGGGTATCAGTGTATGTCTTTGTTACTTGGTGTCAGTGTGTGTCTGTGTTATTGGGTATCAGTGTCTGTCTTTGTTACTGGGTGTCAGTGTGTGTCTTTGTGACTTGGTGTAAGTGTGTGTCTGCATTACTGGGTATCAGTGTCTGTCTTTGTTACTTGGTGTAAGTGTTTGTCTGTGTTGCTGGGTATCAGTGTATGTCTTTGTTACTTGGTGTAAGTGTGTGTCTGTGTTACTGGGTATCAGTGTCTGTTCATGTTACTTGGTGTCTGTCTATGTCTTTGTTACTTGGTGTCAGTGTGCGTCTTTGTTACTTGGTGTCAGTGTGTGTCTTTGTTACTGGGTGTCAGTGTTTGTCTTTGTTACTGGGTGTCAGTGTATGTCTTTGTTACTTGGTGTAAGTGTGTGTCTGTGTTACTGGGTATCAGTGTATCTCTTCGTTACTTGGTGTCAGTGCATGTCTTTGTTACTTGGTGTAAGTGTGTGTCTGTTATACTGGGTATCAGTCTTTGTCCTTGTTACTTGGTGTAAGTGTGTGTCTGTGTTACTGGGTATCTGTGTCTGACTTTGTTACTTTGTGTCAGTGTATGTCTTTATTACTTGGTGTAAGTGTGTGTCTGTGTTACTGGGTATCAGTGTATCTCTTTGTTACTTGGTGTCAGTGCATGTCTTTGTTACTTGGTGTAAGTGTATGTCTTTGTTACTTTATGTCAGTGTATGTCTTTGTTACTTGGTGGATGTGTATGTCTTTGTTACATGGTGTCAGTGTATGTCTTCGTTACTTGCTGTAAGTGTTTGCCTGTGTTACTGGGTATCAGTGTATGTCTGTGTTACTTGGTGCAAGTGTATGTCTTTGTTACTTGGTGTAAGTGTGTGTCTGTGTTACTGGGTATCAGTGTCTGTTCATGTTACTTGGTGTCTGTCTATGTCTTTGTTACTTGGTGTCAGTGTGCGTCTTTGTTACTTGGTGTCAGTGTGTGTCTTTGTTACTGGGTGTCAGTGTTTGTCTTTGTTACTGGGTGTCAGTGTATGTCTTTGTTACTTGGTGTAAGTGTGTGTCTGTGTTACTGGGTATCAGTGTATCTCTTCGTTACTTGGTGTCAGTGCATGTCTTTGTTACTTGGTGTAAGTGTGTGTCTGTTATACTGGGTATCAGTCTTTGTCCTTGTTACTTGGTGGAAGTGTGTGTCTGTGTTACTGGGTATCTGTGTCTGACTTTGTTACTTGGTGTCAGTGTATGTCTTTGTTACTTGGTGTAAGTGTGTGTCTGTGTTACTGGGTATCAGTGTATCTCTTTGTTACTTGGTGTCAGTGCATGTCTTTGTTACTTGGTGTAAGTGTATGTCTTTGTTACTTTATGTCAGTGTATGTCTTTGTTACTTGGTGGAAGTGTGTGTCTGTTATACTGGGTATCAGTCTTTGTCCTTGTTACTTGGTGTAAGTGTGTGTCTGTGTTACTGGGTATCAGGGTCTGTCTTTGTTACTTGGTGTCAGTGTATGTCCATGTTACTTGGTGTAAGTGTGTGTCTGCGTTACTGGGTATCAGTGCATGTCTGTTATACTGGGTATCAGTCTTTGTCCTTGTTACTTGGTGTAAGTGTGTGTCTGTGTTACTGGGTATCAGTGTCTGTCTTTGTTACTTGGTGTCAGTGTATGTCCATGTTACTTGGTGTAAGTGTGTGTCTGCGTTACTGGGTATCAGTGTATCTCTTTGTTACTTGGTGTCAGTGCATGTCTTTGTTCCTTGGTGTAAGTGTATGTCTTTGTTACTTTATGTCAGTGTATGTCTGTGTTACTTGGTGTAAGTGTGTGCCTGTTATACTGGGTATCAGTGTATGTCTTTGTTACTTGGTGTAAGTGTGTGTCTGTGATACTGGGTATCATCGTTTGTCTTTGTTACTTGGTGTCAGTGTATGTCCTTGTTCTTGCTGTAAGTGTATATCTGTGTTACTTGGTGTCAGTGTGTGTCTTTGTTACTTGGTGTCAGTGTTTCTCTGTGTTACTGGGTGTCACTGTGTATCTGTGTTCCTGCGTGTCAGTGTATGTCTTTGTTACTTGGTGTCAGTGTCTGTCCTTGTTACTTGGTGTAAGTGTGTGTCTGTGTTACTTGGTGTCAGTGTGTGTCTGTGCTACTGGGTATCAGCGTATGTCTTTGTTACTTGGTGTCAGTGTATGTCTTTATTACTTGGTGAAAGTGTATGTCTTTGTTACTTGGTGTCAGTGTATGTCTGTGTTACTTGGTGTAACTGTATGTCTTTGTTACTAGGTGTCAGTGTATGTCTTTGTTACTTGGTGTAAGTGTGTGTCTGTGTTACTGGGTATCAGTGTATGTCTTTGTTACTTGGTGTAAATGTGTGACTGTGTTACTGGGTATCAGTGTATGTCTTTGTTACTTGGTGTCAGTGTATGTCTTTGTTACTTGGTGTAAGTGTATGTCTTTGTTACTTGGTATAATTGTGTGTCTGTGTTACTGGGTATCAGTGTATGTCTTTGTTACTTGGTGTCAGTGTGTGTCTGTGTTATTGGGTATCAGTGTCTGTCTTTGTTACTGGGTGTCAGTGTGTGTCTTTGTGACTTGGTGTAAGTGTGTGTCTGCATTACTGGGTATCAGTGTCTGTCTTTGTTACTTGGTGGAAGTGTTTGTCTGTGTTGCTGGGTATCAGTGTATGCCTTTGTTACTTGGTGTAAGTGTGTGTCTGTGTTACTGGGTATCATTGTCTGTTCATGTTACTTGGTGTCTGTCTATGTCTTTATTACTTGGTGAAAGTGTATGTCTTTGTTACTTGGTGTCAGTGTATGTCTGTGTTACTTGGTGTAACTGTATGTCTTTGTTACTTGGTGTCAGTGTATGTCTTTGTTACTTGGTGTAAGTGTGTGTCTGTGTTACTGGGTATCAGTGTATGTCTTTGTTACTTGGTGTAAATGTGTGACTGTGTTACTGGGTATCAGTGTATGTCTTTGTTACTTGGTGTCAGTGTATGTCTTTGTTACTTGGTGTAAGTGTATGTCTTTGTTACTTGGTATAATTGTGTGTCTGTGTTACCGGGTATCAGTGTATGTCTTTGTTACTTGGTGTCAGTGTGTGTCTGTGTTATTGGGTATCAGTGTCTGTCTTTGTTACTGGGTGTCAGTGTGTGTCTTTGTGACTTGGTGTAAGTGTGTGTCTGCATTACTGGGTATCAGTGTCTGTCTTTGTTACTTGGTGTAAGTGTTTGTCTGTGTTGCTGGGTATCAGTGTATGCCTTTTTTACTTGGTGTAAGTGTGTGTCTGTGTTACTGGGTATCATTGTCTGTTCATGTTACTTGGTGTCTGTCTATGTCTTTGTTACTTGGAGTCAGTGTGCGTCTTTGTTACTTGGTGTCAGTGTGTGTCTTTGTTACTGGGTGTCAGTGTTTGTCTTTGTTACTGGGTGTCAGTGTATGTCTTTGTTACTTGGTGTAAGTGTGTGTCTGTGTTACTGGGTATCAGTGTATCTCTTCGTTACTTGGTGTCAGTGCATGTCTTTGTTACTTGGTGTAAGTGTGTGTCTGTTATACTGGGTATCAGTCTTTGTCCTTGTTACTTGGTGTAAGTGTGTGTCTGTGTTACTGGGTATCTGTGTCTGACTTTGTTACTTGGTGTCAGTGTATGTCTTTGTTACTTGGTGTAAGTGTGTGTCTGTGTTACTGGGTATCAGTGTATCTCTTTGTTACTTGGTGTCAGTGCATGTCTTTGTTACTTGGTGTAAGTGTATGTCTTTGTTACTTTATGTCAGTGTATGTCTTTGTTACTTGGTGGAAGTGTGTGTCTGTTACACTGGGTATCAGTCTTTGTCCTTGTTACTTGTTGTAAGTGTGTGTCTGTGTTACTGGGTATCAGTGTCTGTCTTTGTTACTTGGTGTCAGTGTATGTCCATGTTACTTGGTGTAAGTGTGTGTCTGCGTTACTGGGTATCAGTGTATGTCTGTTATACTGGGTATCAGTCTTTGTCCTTGTTACTTGGTGTAAGTGTGTGTCTGTGTTACTGGGTATCAGTGTCTGTCTTTGTTACTTGGTGTCAGTGTATGTCCATGTTACTTGGTGTAAGTGTGTGTCTGCGTTACTGGGTATCAGTGTATCTCTTTGTTACTTGGTGTCAGTGCATGTCTTTGTTCCTTGGTGTAAGTGTATGTCTTTGTTACTTTATGTCAGTGTATGTCTGTGTTACTTGGTGTAAGTGTGTGTCTGTTATACTGGGTATCAGTGTATGTCTTTGTTACTTGGTGTTAGTGTGTGTCTGTGATACTGGGTATCATCGTTTGTCTTTGTTACTTGGTGTCAGTGTATGTCCTTGTTCTTGCTGTAAGTGTATATCTGTGTTACTTGGTGTCAGTGTGTGTCTTTGTTACTTGGTGTCAGTGTTTCTCTGTGTTACTGGGTGTCACTGTGTATCTGTGTTCCTGCGTGTCAGTGTATGTCTTTGTTACTTGGTGTCAGTGTCTGTCCTTGTTACTTGGTGTAAGTGTGTGTCTGTGTTACTTGGTGTAAGTGTGTGTCTGTGCTACTGGGTATCAGTGTATGTCTTTGTTACTTGGTGTCAGTGTATGTCTTTATTACTTGGTGAAAGTGTATGTCTTTGTTACTTGGTGTCAGTGTATGTCTGTGTTACTTGGTGTAACTGTATGTCTTTGTTACTTGGTGTCAGTGTATGTCTTTGTTACTTGGTGTAAGTGTGTGTCTGTGTTACTGGGTATCAGTGTATGTCTTTGTTACTTGGTGTAAATGTGTGACTGTGTTACTGGGTATCAGTGTATGTCTTTGTTACTTGGTGTCAGTGTATGTCTTTGTTACTTGGTGTAAGTGTATGTCTTTGTTACCTGGTGTAAGTGTGTGTCTGTGTGACTGGGTATCAGTGTATGTCTTTGTTAATTGGTGTCAGTGTCTGTCTTTGTTACTTTGTGTCAGTGTATGTCTTTGTTACTTGGTGTAATTGTGTGTCTGTGTTACTGGGTATCAGTGTATGTCTTTGTTACTTGGTGTCAGTGTGTGTCTTTGTTACTGGGTGTCAGTGTATGTCTTTGTTACTGGGTGTCAGTGTTTGTCTTTGTGACTTGGTTTAAGAGTGTGTCTGTGTTACTGGATGTCAGTGTCTGTCTTTGTTACTTGGTGTAAGTGTGTGTCTGTGTTATTGGGTGTCAGTGTGTGTCTTTGTGACTTGGTGTAAGTGTTTGTCTGCATTACTGGGTATCTGTGTCTGTCTTTGTTACTGGGTATCAGTGTATGTCTTTGTTACTTGGTGCCAGTGTATGGCGGTGATACTTGGTTTAAGTGTGTGTCTTTGTTAATTGGTGTAAGTGTATGTCTGTCTCACTTGGTGTAAGTTTATGTCTTTGTTACTTGGTGTCAGTGTATGTCTTTGTTACTTGGTGCAAGTGTATGTCTTTGTTACTTGGTGTCAGTGTATGACTTTGTTACTTGGTGTAAGTGTATGTCTTTGTTACTTGGTGTCAGTGTCTGTCTTTGATTCTTGGTGTAAGTGTGTGTCTGTGTTAGTGGGTATCATTGTCTTTCTTTGTTACTTGGTGTAAGTGTGTGTCTCTGTTACTGGGTATCAGTGTATGTCTTTCTTACTTGGTGTCAGTGTATGTCTTTCTTACTTGGTGTCAGTGTATGTCTGTGTCACTTGGTGGAAGTGTGTTCATGTGTTACTGGGTATCAGTGCATGTCTTTGTTACTTGGTGTAAGTGTATGTCTTTGTTACTTGGTGTCAGTGTATGTCTTTGTTACTTGGTGTAAGTGTACGTCTTTGATACTTGGTGTCAGTGTATGTCTCTGTTACTTGGTGTAAGTGTATGTCTTTGTTACTTGGTGTCAGTGTATGTCTTTGTTACTTGATATCAGTGTATGTCTTTGTTACTTGGTGTAAGCGTGTGTCTGTGTTACTGGGTATCAGTGTATGTCTTTGTTACTTGGTGTCAGTGTATGTCAAAATATTTGGTGCAAGTGTATGTCTTTGTTACTTGTTGTAATTATCTGTCCTTGTTACTTGGTTTCAGTGTATGGCTGGTTTACTTGGTGTAAGTGTGTGTCTTTGTTACTTGGTGTAAGTGTATGTCTTTGTTATTTGGTGTCAGTGTATGTCTTTGTTACTTGGTGTCAGTGTATGTCTGTGTTACTTGGTGTAAGTGTGTGCCTTTGTCACTGGGTATCAGTGTATGTCTTTTTTACTTGGTGTCAGTGTATGTCTGTGTTACCTGGTGTAAGTTTGTGTCTGTGTTACTGGGTGTCAGTGTGTGTCTGTGTTACTTTGTGTAAGTGTGTGTCTTTGTTACTTGGTGTCCGTGTGTGTCTGTTTTACTGGGTGTCAGTGTATGACTTTGTTACTGGGTGTCAGTGTATGTCTTTGTTACTTGGTTTAAGTGTGTGTCTGTGTTACTGGGTATCAGTTTATGTCTTTGTTACTTGGTGTCAGTGTATGTCTTTGTTACTTGGTGTAAGTGTGTGTCTGTGTTACTGGGTATCAGTGTATGTCTTTGTTACTTGGTGTCAGTGTATGTCTGTGTTACTTGGTGTAAGTGTATGTCTGTGTTACTGGATATCAGTATATGTATTTGTTACCTGGTGCCAGTGTATGTCAAAATACATGGTGTAAGTGTATGTATTTGTTACTTGGTGAAATTGTCTGTCTTTGTTACTTGGTTTCAGTGCATGTCTGGGTTACTTGGTGTAAGTATGTGGCTTTGTTACTTGGTGTAAGTGTATGTCTTTGTTACCTGGTGTCAGTGAATGTCTTTGTTACTTGGTGTCAGTGTATGTCTGTGTTACATGGTGTAAGAGTGTGCCTGTGTTACTGGGTATCAGTGTATGTCTGTGTTACTTGGTGTAAGTGTGTGTCTTTGTCACTTGGTGTCCGTGTGTGTCTGTGTTACTGGGTGTCAGTGTATGTCTTTTTTACTGGGTATCAGTGTATGTCTTTGTTATTTGGTGTCAGTGTATGTCTGTGTTACTTGGTGTAAGTGTGTGTCTGTGTTTTGGTTATCAGTGTCTGTCTTGGTTACTTGGTGTAAATGTGTGTCTGTGTTGCTGGGTATCAGTGTATGTCTTTGTTACTCGGTGTCAGTGTATGCCTGTGTTACTTGGTGTAAGTGTGTGTCTGTGTTACTGGGTATCAGTGCATGTCTTTGTGACTTGGTTTCAGTGTATGTCTTTGTTACTGGGTGTCAGTGTGTTTCTTTGTCACTTGGTGTTAGTGTATGTCTTTGTTACTTGGTGTAAGTGTGTGTCTGCGTTACCGGATATCAGTGTATGTCTTTGTTACTTGGTGCCAGTGTATGTCAAAATACTTGATGTAAGTGTCTGTATTTGTTACTTGGTGAAATTGTCTGTCTTTGTGACTTGGTGTCAGTGTATGTCTTTGTTACGTGGTGTCAGTGTATGTCTTTGTTACTTGGTGTGAGTGTGTGTCTGTGTTACTTGGTGTAAGTGTGTGCCTTTGTTACTGCGTATCAGTGTATGTCTTTGTTACTTGGTGTCAGTGTATGCCTGTGTTACTTGGTATAAGTGTGTGTCTTTGTTACTTGGTGCCAGTGTATGTCTTTGTTACTTGGTGTAAGTGTGTGTTTGTGTTACTTGGTGTATTTGAGTGTCTGTGTTACTTGGTGTCAGTGTATGTCTTTGTTACTTGGTGTCAGTGTATGTCTGTGTCACTTGGTGTCAGTGTGTTTGTTTGTGTTACTGCGTGTCAGTGTGTGTCTGTGTTACTTGGTGTAAGTAAGTGCCTTTGTTACTTGGTGTCCCTGTGTGTCTTTGTTACTGTGTGTCAGTGTCTGTCTGTGTTACTTGGTGTAAGTGTGTGTCTGTGTTACTGGGTATCAGTGTATGTCTTTGTGACTTGGTTTCAGTGTATGTCTTTGTATTTGGGTGTCAGTGTGTTTTTGTTTGTCACTTGGTGTCAGTGTATGTCTTTGTTACTTGGTGTAAGTGTGTGTCTGCGTTACTGGATATCAGTGTATGTCATTGTTCCTTGGTGCCAGTGTATGTCAAAATACTTGGTGTAAGTGTCTGTATTTGTTACTTGGTGAAATTGTCTGTCTTTGTGACTTGGTGTCAGTGTATGTCTTTGTTACTTGGTGTAAGTGTGTGTCTGTGTTACTTGGTGTAAGTGTGTGCCTTTCTTACTGGGTATCAGTGTATGTCTTTGTTACTTGGTGTCAGTGTATGTCTGTGTTACTTGGTGTAAGTGTGTGTTTGTGTTACTGGGTGTCAGAGTGAGTCTGTGTTATTTGGTGTAAGTGTGTGTCTTTGTTACTTGGTGTCCGTGTGTGTCTGTGTTACTGGGTGTCAGTGTATGACTTTGTTACTGGCTGTTAGTGTATGTCTTTGTTACTTGGTTTAAGTGTGTGTCTGTGTTACTGGGTATCAGTGTCTGCCTTTGTTACTTGGTGAAGGCGTGTGTCTGTGTTACTGGGTATCAGTGTATGACTTTGTTACTTGGTGTCAGTGTATGTCTTTGTGACTTGGTGTAAGTGTGTGTTTGTGTTACTTGGTGTATTTGAGTGTCTGTGTTACTTGGTGTCAGTGTATGTCTTTGTTGCTTGGTGTCAGTGTATGTCAGTGTCACTTGGTGTCAGTGTGTTTGTTTGTTTTACTGGGTGTCAGTGTGTGTCTGTGTTACTTGGTGTAAGTGTGCGTCTTTGTTACTTGGAATCCGAGTGTGTCTGTGTTACTGGGTGTCAGTGTATGTCTTTGTTACTGGGTGTCAGTGTATGTCTTTGTTACTTAGTGTAAGTGTGTGTCTGTGTTACTGGGTATCAGTGTCTGTCTTTGTTACTTGGTGTAAATGTGTGTCTGTGTTGCTGGGTATCAGTGTATGTCTTTGGTACTCGGTGTCAGTGAATGTCTGTGTTACTTGGTGTCAGTGTATGTATTTGTTACTTGGTGTCAGTGTATGTCTGTGTTACTTGGTGTAAGTGTATGTCTTTGTTACTTGGTGTCAGTGTATGTCTTTGTTACTTGGTGTAATTGTGTGTCTGTGTTACTCGGTATCAGTGTATGTCTTTGTTACTTGGTGTCAGTGTGTGTCTGTGTTATTGGGTATCAGTGTCTGTCTTTGTTACTGGGAGTCAGTGTGCGTCTTTGTGACTTGGTGTAAGTGTGTGTCTGCATTACTGGGTATCAGTGTCTGTCTTTGTTACTTGGTGGAAGTGTGTGTCTGTGTTACTGCGTATCAGTGTATGTCTTTGTTACTTGGTGTCAGTGTAAGGCGGTGTTACTTGGTGTCAGTATCTGTCTTTGTTACTTGGTGTAAGTGTGTGTCTGTGTTACTGGGTATCAGTGTATGTCTTTGTTACTGGGTATCAGTGTATGTCTGTCTTACTTGGTGCAAATGTATGTCTTTGTTACTTGGTGTCAGTGTATGTCTTTGCTACTTGGTGTAAGTGTTTGTCTTTGTTACTTGGTGTCAGTGTATGTCTTTGTTACTTGGTGTAAGTGTATGTCTTTGTTACTTGGTGTCAGTGTATGTCTTTGATTCTTGGTGTAAGTGTGTGTCTGTGTTACTGGGCATCAGTGTCTGTCTTTGTTACTTGGTGTAAGAGTGTGTCTGTGTTGCTGGGTATCAGTGTATGTCTTTGTTACTTGGTGTCAGTCTGTGTCTGTGTTACTTGGTGTAAGTGTGTGCCTGTGTTACTGGGTATCAGTGTATGTCTTTGTTACTTTGTGTCAGTGTATGTCTGTGTTACATGGTGTAAGTGTGTGTCTGTGTTACTGGGTGTCAGTGTGTGTCTGTGTTACTTGGTGTAAGTGTGTGTCTTTGTCACTTGGTGTCCGTGTGTGTCTGTGTTACTGGGTGTCAGTGTATGTCTTTGCTACTGGGTATCAGTTTATGTCTTTGTTACTTGGTGTCAGTGCATGTAGTGTTACTTAGTGTAAGTGTGTGTCTGT
Organism: Heterodontus francisci; assembly: GCF_036365525.1. Taxonomy (NCBI): domain Eukaryota; kingdom Metazoa; phylum Chordata; class Chondrichthyes; order Heterodontiformes; family Heterodontidae; genus Heterodontus; species Heterodontus francisci. Next base: position 5,134,044 of record NW_027141175.1, read on the forward strand.
GTTTTGGGTATCAGTGTCTGTCTTTGTTACTTGGTGTAAATGTGTGTCTGTGTTGCTGGGTATCAGTGTATGTCTTTGTTACTCGGTGTCAGTGTATGTCTGTGTTACTTGGTGTAAGTGTGTGTCTGTGTTACTGGGTATCAGTGTATGTCTCTGTGACTTGGTTTCAGTGTATGTCTTTGTTACTGGGTGTCAGTGTGTTTCTTTGTCACTTGGTGTTAGTGTATGTCTTTGTTACTTGGTGTAAGTGTGTGTCTGCGTTACCGGATATCAGTGTATGTCTTTGTCACTTGGTGCCAGTGTATGTCAAAATAATTGATGTAAGTGTCTGTATTTGTTACTTGGTGAAATTGTCTGTCTTTGTGACTTGGTGTCAGTGTATGTCTTTGTTACGTGGTGTCAGTGTATGTCTTTGTTACTTGGTGTGAGTGTGTGTCTGTGTTACTTGGTGTAAGTGTGTGCCTTTGTTACTGGGTATCAGTGTATGTCTTTGTTACTTGGTGTCAGTGTATGTCTGTGTTACTTGGTATAAGTGTGTGTCTTTGTTACTTGGTGCCAGTGTATGTCTTTGTTACTTGGTGTAAGTGTGTGTTTGTGTTACTTGGTGTACTTGAGAGTCTGTGTTACTTGGTGTCAGTGTATGTCTTTGTTACTTGGTGTCAGTGTATGTCTGTGTCACTTGGTGTCAGTGTGTTTGTTTGTGTTACTGCGTGTCAGTGTGTGTCTGTGTTACTTGGTGTAAGTAAGTGCCTTTGTTACTTGGTGTCCCTGTGTGTCTTTGTTACTGGGTGTCAGTGTCTGTCTGTTTTACTTGATGTAAGTGTGTGTCTGTGTTACTGGGTATCAGTGTATGTCTTTGTGACTTGGTTTCAGTGTATGTCTTTGTTACTGGGTGTCAGTGTGTTTTTGTTTGTCACTTGGTGCCAGTGTATGTCTTTGTTACTTGGTGTAAGTGTGTGTCTGCGTTACTGGATATCAGTGTATGTCATTGTTCCTTGGTGCCAGTGTATGTCAAAATACTTGAAGTTAATGTCTGTACTTGTTACTTGGTGAAATTGTCTGTCTTTGTGACTTGGTGTCAGTGTATGTCTTTGTTACTTGGTGTCAGTGTATGTCTTTGTTACTTGGTGTAAGTGTGTGTCTGTGTTACTTGGTGCAAGTGTGTGCCTTTGTTACTGGGTATCAGTGTATGTCTTTGTTACTTGGTGTCAGTGTATGTCTGTGTTACTTGGTGTAAGTGTGTGTTTGTGTTACTGGGTGTCAGAGTGAGTCTGTGTTACTTGGTGTAAGTGTGTGTCTTTGTTACTTGGTGTCCGTGTGTGTCTGTGTTACTGGGTGTCAGTGTATGACTTTGTTACTGGCTGTTAGTGTATGTCTTTGTTACTTGGTTTAAGTGTGTGTCTGTGTTACTGGGTATCAGTGTCTGCCTTTGTTACTTGGTGAAAGCGTGTGTCTGTGTTACTGGGTATCAGTGTATGACTTTGTTACTTGGTGTCAGTGTATGTCTGTGTTACTTGGTGTAAGTGTATGTCTTTGTAACTTGGTGTCAGTCTATGTCTGTGTTACTTGGTGTCAGTGTATGTCTTTGTTGCTTGGTGTCAGTGTATGTCAGTGTCACTTGGTGTCAGTGTGTTTGTTTGTTTTACTGGGTGTCAGTGTGTGTCTGTGTTACTTGGTGTAAGTGTGCGTCTTTGTTACTTGGTGTCCGAGTGTGTATGTGTTACTGGGTGTCAGTGTATGTCTTTGTTACTGGGTGTCAGTGCATGTCTTTGTTACTTGGTGTAAGTGTGTGTCTGTGTTACTAGGTATCAGTGTCTGTCTTTGTTACTTGGTGTAAATGTGTGTCTGTGTTGCTGGGTATCAGTGTATGACTTTGTTACTCGGTGTCAGTGAATGTCTGTGTTACTTGGTGTCAGTGTATGTATTTGTTACTTGGTGTCAGTGTATGTCTGTGTTACTTGGTGTAAGTGTATGTCTTTGTTACTTGGTGTCAGTGTATGTCTTTGTTACTTGGTGTAATTGTGTGTCTGTGTTACTGGGTATCAGTGTATGTCTTTGTTACTTGGTGTCAGTGTGTGTCTGTGTTATTGGGTATCAGTGTCTGTCTTTGTTACTGGGAGTCAGTGTGCGTCTTTGTGACTTGGTGTAAGTGTGTGTCTGCATTACTGGGTATCAGTGTCTGTCTTTGTTACTTGGTGTAAGTGTGTGTCTGTGTTACTGGGTATCAGTGTATGTCTTTGTTACTTGGTGTCAGTGTAAGGCGGTGTTACTTGGTGTCAGTATCTCTCTTTGTTACTTGGTGTAAGTGTGTGTCTGTGTTACTGGGTATCAGTGTATGTCTGTCTTACTTGGTGCAAATGTATGTCTTTGTTACTTGGTGTCAGTGTATGTCTTTGTTACTTGGTGGAAGTGTATGTCTTTGGTACTTGGTGTCAGTGTATGTCTTTGATTCTTGGTGTAAGTGTGTGTCTGTGTTACTGGGCATCAGTGTCTGTCTTTGTTACTTGGAGTAAGAGTGTGTCTGTGTTGCTGGGTATCAATGTATGTCTTTGTTACTTGGTGTCAGTGTGTGTCTGTGTTACTTGGTGTAAGTGTGTGTCTTTCTTACTTGGTGTAAGTTCATGTCTTTGTTAATTGGTGTCAGTGTATGTCTGTGTTACTTGGTGTAAGTGTGTGTCTTTGTTAGTTGGTGTAAGTGTATGTCTTTGTTAATTGGTGTCAGTGTATGCCTGTGTTATTTGCTGTAAGTGTATGTCTTTGTTACTTGGTGTCAGTGTATGTCTTTGTTACTTGCTGTAAGTGTTTGCCTGTGTTACTGGGTATCAGTGTATGTCTGTGTTACTTGGTGTAAGTGTATGTCTTTGTTACTTGGTGTCAGTGTATGTCTTTGTTGCTTGGTGTAATTGTGTGTCTGTGTTACTGGGTATCAGTGTATGTCTTTTTTACTTGGTGTCAGTGTGTGTCTGTGTTATTGGGTATCAGTGTCTGTCTTTGTTACTGGGTGTCAGTGTGTGTCTTTGTGACTTGGTGTAAGTGTGTGTCTGCATTACTGGGTATCAGTGTCTGTCTTTGTTACTTGGTGTAAGTGTGTGTCTGTGTTGCTGGGTATCAGTGTATGACTTTGTTACTTGGTGTAAGTGTATGCCTGTGTTACTTGGTGTAACTGTACGTCTTTGTTACTTGGTGTAAGTGTGTGACTGTGTACTGGGTATCATTGTATGTCTTTGTTACTTGGTGTCAGTGTATGTCTTTGTTACTTGGTGTAATTGTATGTCTTTGTTACTTGGTGTCAGTGTAGGTCTTTGTTACTTGGTGTAAGTGTGTGTCTTTGTTACTTGGTGTCAGTGTATGTCTTTGTGACTTGTTATAAGTGTATGTCTTTGTTACTTGGTGTCAGTGTAGGTCTTTGTTACTTGGTGTAAGTGTGTGTCTGTGTTACTGGGTATCAGTGTATGTCTTTGTTACTTGGTGTCAGTGTATGTCTCTGTTACTTGGTGTCAGTGTGTGTCTTTGTTACTGGGTGTCAGTGTATGTCTTTGTTACTGGGTGTCAGTGTGTGTTTTGTGACTTGGTTTAAGTGTGTGTCTGTGTTACTGGATGTCAGTGTCTGTCTTTGTTATTTGGTGTAAGTGTGTGTCTGTGTGATTGGGTGTCAGTGTGTGTCTTTGTGACTTGGTGTAAGTGTTTGTCTGCATTACTGGGTATCAGTGTCTGCCTTTGTTACTTGGTGTCAGTGTGTGTCTGTGTTACTGGGTATCAGTTTATGTCTTTGTTACTTGGTGTCAGTGTATGGCGGTGATACTTGGTTTAAGTGTGTGTCTTTGTTACTTGGTGTCAGTCTATGTCTTTGTTACTTGGTGTCACTGGATGTCTTTGTTGCTTGGTGTCAGTGGATGTCAGTGTCACTTGGTGTCAGTGTGTTGTTTGTTTTACTGGGTGTCAGTGTGTGTCTGTGTTACTTGGTGTAAGTGTGCGTCTTTGTTACTTGGTGTCCGAGTGTGCCTGTGTTACTGGGTGTCAGTGTATGTCTTTGTTACTGGGTGTCAGTGTATGTCTTTGTTACTTGGTGTAAGTGTGTGTCTGTGTTACTGGGTATCAGTGTCTGTCTTTGTTACTTGGTGTAAATGTGTGTCTGCGTTACTGGGTATCAGTGTCTGTCTTTGTTACTTGGTATCAGTGTATGTCTTTGTTACTTGGTGTAAATGTATGTCTTTGTTACTTGGTGTCAGTGTATGTCTGTGTTACTTGGTGTCAGTGTGTGTCTTTGTTACTTGGTGTCAGTGTATGTCTTTGTTACTTGGTGTAAGTGTATGTCTTTGTTACTTGGTGTAAGTGTGTGTCTGTGTTACTTGGTGTAAGTGTGTGCCTTTGTTCATGGGTATCAGTGTATGTCTTTGTTACTTGGTGTCAGTGTATGTCTGTGCTACTTGGTGTAAGTGTGTGTCTTTGTTACTTGGTGTCCGTGTGTGTCTGTGTTACTGGGTGTCAGTGCATGACTTTGTTACTGGCTGTTAGTGTATGCCTTTGTTACTTGGTTTAAGTGTGTGTCTGTGTTGCTGGGTATCAGTGTCTGCCTTTGTTACTTGGTGTCAGTGTGTGTCTGTGTTAATTGGTGTAAGTGTATGTCTTTGTTACTTGGTGTCAGTCTATGTCTGTGTTACTTGGTGTCAGTGTATGTATTTGTTGCTTGGTGTCAGTGTATGTCAGTGTCACTTGTTGTCAGTGTGTGTGTTTCTGTTACTGGGTGTCAGTGTGTGTCTGTGTTACTTGGTGTAAGTGTGCGTCTTTGTTACTTGGTGTCCGAGTGTGTCTGTGTTACTGGGTGTCAGTGTATGTCTTTGTTACTAGGTGTCAGTGTATGTCTTTGTTACTTGGTGTAAGTGTGTGTCTGTGTTACTGGGTATCAGTGTCTGTCTTTGTTACTTGGTGTAAATGTGTGTCTGTGTTGCTGGGTATCAGTGCATGTCTTTGTTACTCGGTGTCAGTGAATGTCTGTGTTACTTGGTGTCAGTGTATGTATTTGTTACTTGGTGTCAGTGTATGTCTTTGTTACTTGGTGTAATTGTGTGTCTGTGTTACTGGGTATCAGTGTATGTCTTTGTTACTTGGTGTCAGTGTGTGTCTGTGTTATTAGGTATCAGTGTCTGTCTTTGTTACTGGGTGTCAGTGTGCGTCTTTGTGACTTGGTGTAAGTGTGTGTCTGCATTACTGGGTATCAGTGTCTGTCTTCGTTTCTAGGTGTAATTGTGTGTCTGTGTTACTGGGTATCAGTGTATGTCTTTGTTACTTGGTGTCAGTGTAAGGCGGTGTTACTTGGTGTCAGTATCTGTCTTTGTTACTTGGTGTAAGTGTGTGTCTGTGTTACTGGGTATCAGTGTATGTCTGTCTTACTTGGTGTAAGTGTATGTCTTTGTTACTTGGTGTCAGTGTATGTCTTTGTTACTTGGTGTAAGTGTATGTCTTTGATACTTGGTGTCAGTGTATGTCTTTGTTACTTGGTGGAAGTGTATGTCTTTGTTACTTGGTGTCAGTGTATGTATTTGTTGCTTGGTGTCAGTGCATGTCAGTGTCACTTGGTGTCAGTGTGTTTGTTTGTGTTACTGGGTGTCAGTGTGTGTCTGTGTTACTTGGTGTAAGTGTGCGTCTTTGTTACTTGGTGTCCGAGTGTGTCTGTGTTACTGGGTGTCAGTGTATGTCTTTGTTACTGGGTGTCAGTGTATGTCTTTGTTACTTGGTGTAAGTGTGTGTCTGTGTTACTGGGTATCAGTGTATGTCTTTGTTACTCGGTGTCAGTGAATGTCTGTGTTAGTTGGTGTCAGTGTATGTATTTGTTACTTGGTGTCAGTGTATGTCTGTGTTACTTGGTGTAAGTGTATGTCTTTGTTACTTGGTGTCAGTGTATGTCTTTGTTACTTGGTGTAATTGTGTGTCTGTGTTACTGGATATCAGTGTATGTCTTTGTTACTTGGTGTCAGTGTGTGTCTGTGTCATTGGGTATCAGTGTCTGTCTTTGTTACTGGGTGTCAGTGTGCGTCTTTTTGACTTGGTGTAAGTGTGTGTCTGCATTACTGGGTAGCAGTGTCTGTCTTTGTTTCTTGGTGTAATTGTGTGTCTGTGTTACTGGGTATCAGTGTATGTCTTTGTTACTTGGTGTCAGTGTAAGGCGGTGTTACTTGGTGTCAGTATCTGTCTTTGTTACTTGGTGTAAGTGTGTGTCTGTGTTACTGGGTATCAGTGTATGTCTGTCTTACTTGGTGTAAGTGTATGTCTTTGTTACTTGGTGTCAGTGTATGTCTTTGTTACTTGGTGTAAGTGCATGTCTTTGTTACTTGGTGTCAGTGTATGTCTTTGTTACTAGGTGGAAGTGTATGTCTTTGTTACTTGGTGTCAGTGTATGTCTTTGATTCTTGGTGTAAGTGTGTGTCTGTGTTACTGGGTATCAGTGTATGTCTTTGTTACTTGGTGTCAGTGTAGGTCTGTGTTACTTGGTGTAAGTGAGTGTCTTTCTTACTTGGTGTAAGTGCATGTCTTTGTTAATTGGTGTCAGTGTATGTCTGTGTTTCTTGGTGTAAGTGTGTGTCTTTGTTAGTTGGTGTAAGTGTATGTCTTTGTTACTTGGTGTCAGTGTATGTCTTTTTTACTTGCTGTAAGTGTTTGCCTGTGCTACTGGGTATCAGTGTATGTCTGTGTTACTTGGTGTAAGTGTATGTCTTTGTTACTTGGTGTCAGTGTATGTCTTTGTTACTTGGTGTAATTGTGTGTCTGTGCTACTGGGTATCAGTGTATGTCTGTGTTACTTGGTGTAAGTGTGTGTCTTTGTTACTTGGTGTCAGTGTATGTCTTTGTTACTTGGTGTAATTGTGTGTCTGTGTTATTGGGTATCAGTGTCTGTCCTTGTTACTGGGTGTCAGTGTCTGTCTTTGTTACTTGGTGTAAGTGTTTGTCTGTGTTGCTGGGTATCGGTGTATGTCTTTGTTCATTGGTGTAAGTGTATGTCTTTGTTACTTGGTGTCAGTGTATGTCTGTGTTACTTGGTGTAAGTGTGTGTTTGTGTTACTGGGTGTCAGTGTGTGTCTGTGTTACTTGGTGTAAGTGTGTGTCTTTGTTACTTGGTGTCAGTGTAGGTCTGTGTTACTTGGTGTAAGTGTGTGTCTTTCTTACTTGGTGTAAGTGCATGTCTTTGTTAATTGGTGTCATTGTATGTCTGTGTTACTTGGTGTAAGTGTGTGTCTTTGTTAGTTGGTGTCAGTGTATGTCTTTGTTACTTGCTGTAAGTGTTTGCCTGTGTTACTGGGTATCAGTGTATGTCTGTGTTACTTGGTGTAAGTGTATGTCTTTGTTACTTGGTGTCAGTGTATGTCTTTGTTACTTGGAATAATTGTGTGTCTGTGTTACTGGGTATCAGTGTATGTCTTTGTTACTTGGTGTCAGTGTGTGTCTGTGTTATTGGGTATCAGTGTCTGTCTTTGTTACTGGGTGTCAGTGTGTGTCTTTGTGAATTGGTGTAAGTGTGTGTCTGCATTACTGGGTATCAGTGTCTGTCTTTGTTACTTGGTGTAAGTGTTTGTCTGTGTTGCTGGGTATCAGTGTATGTTTTTGTTACTTGGTGTAAGTGTGTGTCTGTGTTACTGGGTATCAGTGTCTGTTCATGTTACTTGGTGTCTGTCTATGTCTTTGTTACTTGGTGTCAGTGTGCGTCTTTGTGACTTGGTGTCAGTCTGTGTCTTTGTTACTGGGTGTCAGTGTTTGTCTTTGTTACTGGGTGTCAGTGTATGTCTTTGTTACTTGGTGTAAGTGTGTGTCTGTGTTACTGGGTATCAGTGTATCTCTTCGTTACTTGATGTCAGTGCATGTCTTTGTTACTTGGTGTAAGTGTATGTCTTTGTTACTTGGTGTCAGTGTATGTCTTTGTTACTTGGTGGAAGTGTATGTCTTTGATTCTTGGTGTAAGTGTGTGTCTGTGTTACTGGGTATCAGTGTCTGTCTTTGTTACTTGGTGTAAGAGTGTGTCTGTTTTGCTGGGTATCAGTGTATGTCTTTTTTACTTGGTGTCAGTGTAGGTCTGTGTTACTTGGTGTAAGTGTGTGTCTTTCTTACTTGGTGTAAGTGCATGTCTTTGTTAATTGGTGTCAGTGTATGTCTGTGTTACTTGGTGTAAGTGTGTGTCTTTCTTACTTGGTGTAAGTGCATGTCTTTGTTAATTGGTGTCAGTGTATATCTGTGTTACTTGGTGTAAGTGTGTGTCTTTGTTAGTTGGTGTAAGTGTATGTCTTTGTTAATTGGTGTCAGTGTATGTCTGTGTTATTTGCTGTAAGTGTATGTCTTTGTTACTTGGTGTCAGTGTATGTCTTTGTTACTTGCTGTAAGTGTTTGCATGTGCTACTGGGTATCAGTGTATGTCTGTGTTACTTGGTGTAAGTGTATGTCTTTGTTACTTGGTGTCAGTGTATGTCTTTGTTTCTTGGTGTAATTGTGTGTCTGTGCTACTGGGTATCAGTGTATGTCTGTGTTACTTGGTGTAAGTGTGTGTCTTTGTTACTTGGTGTCAGTGTATGCCTTTGTTACTTGGTGTAATTGTGTGTCTCTGTTATTGGGTATCAGTGTCTGTCTTTGTTACTGGGTGTCAGTGTGTGTCTTTGTGACTTGGTGTAAGTGTGTGTCTGCATTACTGGGTATGAGTGTCTGTCTTTGTTACTTGGTGCAAGTGTTTGTCTGTGTTGCTGGGTATCAGTGTATGTCTTTGTTACTTGGTGTAAGTGTATGTATTTGTTACTTGGTGTCAGTGTATGTCTTTGTTACTTGGTGTAAGTGTTTGTCTGTGTTACTTGGTGTAAGTGTGTGCCTTTGTTCCTGGGTATCAGTGTATGTCTTTGTTACTTGGTGTCAGTGTATGTCTGTGTTACTTAGTGTAAGTGTGTGTTTGTGTTACTGGGTGTCAGTGTGTGTCTGTGTTACTTGGTGTAAGTGTGTGTCTTTGTTACTTGGTGTCAGTGCAGGTCTGTATTACTTGGTGTAAGTGTGTGTCTTTCTTACTTGGTGTAAGTGCATGTCTTTGTTAATTGGTGTCAGTGTATGTTTGTGTTACTTGGTGTAAGTGTGTGTCTTTGTTAGTTGGTGTAAGTGTATGTCTTTGTTAATTGGTGACAGTGTATGTCTGTGTTATTTTCTGTAAGTGTATGTCTTTGTTACATGGTGTCAGTGTATGTCTTCGTTACTTGCTGTAAGTGTTTGCCTGTGTTACTGGGTATCAGTGTATGTCTGTGTTACTTGGTGTAAGTGTATGTCTTTGTTACTTGGTGTCAGTGTATGTCTTTGTTACTTGGTGGAAGTGTATGTCTTTGATTCTTGGTGTAAGTGTGTGTCTGTGTTACTGGGTATCAGTGTCTGTCTTTGTTACTTGGTGTATGAGTGTGTCTGTGTTGCTGGGTATCAGTGTATGTCTTTGTTACTTGGTGTCAGTGTAGGTCTGTGTTACTTGGTGTAAGTGTGTGTCTTTCTTACTTGGTGTAAGTGCATGTCTTTGTTAATTGGTGTCAGTGTATGTCTGTGTTACTTGGTGTAAGTGTGTGTCTTTCTTACTTGGTGTAAGTGCATGTCTTTGTTAATTGGTGTCAGTGTATGTCTGTGTTACTTGGTGTAAGTGTGTGTCTTTGTTAGTTGGTGTAAGTGTATGTCTTTGTTAATTGGTGTCAGTGTATGTCTGTGTTATTTGCTGTAAGTGTATGTCTTTGTTACTTGGTGTCAGTGTATGTCTTTGTTACTTGCTGTAAGTGTTTGCCTGTGCTACTGGGTATCAGTGTATGTCTGTGTTACTTGGTGTAAGTGTATGTCTTTGTTACTTGGTGTCAGTGTATGTCTTTGTTACTTGGTGTAATTGTGTGTCTGTGCTACTGGGTATCAGTGTATGTCTGTGTTACTTGGTGTAAGTGTGTGTCTTTGTTACTTGGTGTCAGTGTATGTCTTTGTTACTTGGTGTAATTGTGTGTCTGTGTTATTGGGTATCAGTGTCTGTCTTTGTTACTGGGTGTCAGTGTGTGTCTTTGTGACTTGGTGTAAGTGTGTGTCTGCATTACTGGGTATGAGAGTCTGTCTTTGTTACTTGGTGTAAGTGTTTGTCTGTGTTGCTGGGTATCAGTGTATGTCTTTGTTACCTGGTGTAAGTGTATGTCTTTGTTACTTGGTGTCAGTGTATGTCTTTGTTACTTGGTGTAAGTGTTTGTCTGTGTTACTTTGTGTAAGTGTGTGCCTTTGTTCCTGGGTATCAGTGTATGTCTTTGTTACTTGGTGTCAGTGTATGTCTGTGTTACTTAGTGTAAGTGTGTGTTTGTGTTACTGGGTGTCAGTGTGTGTCTGTGTTACTTGGTGTAAGTGTGTGTCTTTGTTACTTGGTGTCAGTGAAGGTCTGTATTACTTGGTGTAAGTGTGTGTCTTTCTTACTTGGTGTAAGTGCATGTCTTTGTTAATTGGTGTCAGTGTATGTGTGTGTTACTTGGTGTAAGTGTGTGTCTTTGTTAGTTGGTGTAAGTGTATGTCTTTGTTAATTGGTGACAGTGTATGTCTGTGTTATTTTCTGTAAGTGTATGTCTTTGTTACATGGTGTCAGTGTATGTCTTCGTTACTTGCTGTAAGTGTTTGCCTGTGTTACTGGGTATCAGTGTATGTCTGTGTTACTTGGTGCAAGTGTATGTCTTTGTTACTTGGTGTCAGTGTATGTCTTTGTTACTTGGTATAATTGTGTGTCTGTGTTACTGGGTATCAGTGTATGTCTTTGTTACTTGGTGTCAGTGTGTGTCTGTGTTATTGGGTATCAGTGTCTGTCTTTGTTACTGGGTGTCAGTGTGTGTCTTTGTGACTTGGTGTAAGTGTGTGTCTGCATTACTGGGTATCAGTGTCTGTCTTTGTTACTTGGTGTAAGTGTTTGTCTGTGTTACTGGGTATCAGTGTCTGTTCATGTTACTTGGTGTCTGTCTATGTCTTTGTTACTTGGTGTCAGTGTGCGTCTTTGTTACTTGGTGTCAGTGTGTGTCTTTGTTACTGGGTGTCAGTGTTTGTCTTTGTTACTGGGTGTCAGTGTATGTCTTTGTTACTTGGTGTAAGTGTGTGTCTGTGTTACTGGGTATCAGTGTATCTCTTCGTTACTTGGTGTCAGTGCATGTCTTTGTTACTTGGTGTAAGTGTGTGTCTGTTATACTGGGTATCAGTCTTTGTCCTTGTTACTTGGTGTAAGTGTGTGTCTGTGTTACTGGGTATCTGTGTCTGACTTTGTTACTTGGTGTCAGTGTATGTCTTTGTTACTTGGTGTAAGTGTGTGTCTGTGTTACTGGGTATCAGTGTATCTCTTTGTTACTTGGTGTCAGTGCATGTCTTTGTTACTTGGTGTAAGTGTATGTCTTTGTTACTTTATGTCAGTGTATGTCTTTGTTACTTGGTGGAAGTGTATGTCTTTGTTACATGGTGTCAGTGTATGTCTTCGTTACTTGCTGTAAGTGTTTGCCTGTGTTACTGGGTATCAGTGTATGTCTGTGTTACTTGGTGCAAGTGTATGTCTTTGTTACTTGGTGTCAGTGTATGTCTTTGTTACTTGGTATAATTGTGTGTCTGTGTTACTGGGTATCAGTGTATGTCTTTGTTACTTGGTGTCAGTGTGTGTCTGTGTTATTGGGTATCAGTGTCTGTCTTTGTTACTGGGTGTCAGTGTGTGTCTTTGTGACTTGGTGTAAGTGTGTGTCTGCATTACTGGGTATCAGTGTCTGTCTTTGTTACTTGGTGTAAGTGTTTGTCTGTGTTGCTGGGTATCAGTGTATGTCTTTGTTACTTGGTGTAAGTGTGTGTCTGTGTTACTGGGTATCAGTGTCTGTTCATGTTACTTGGTGTCTGTCTATGTCTTTGTTACTTGGTGTCAGTGTGCGTCTTTGTTACTTGGTGTCAGTGTGTGTCTTTGTTACTGGGTGTCAGTGTTTGTCTTTGTTACTGGGTGTCAGTGTATGTCTTTGTTACTTGGTGTAAGTGTGTGTCTGTGTTACTGGGTATCAGTGTATCTCTTCGTTACTTGGTGTCAGTGCATGTCTTTGTTACTTGGTGTAAGTGTGTGTCTGTTATACTGGGTATCAGTCTTTGTCCTTGTTACTTGGTGTAAGTGTGTGTCTGTGTTACTGGGTATCTGTGTCTGACTTTGTTACTTTGTGTCAGTGTATGTCTTTATTACTTGGTGTAAGTGTGTGTCTGTGTTACTGGGTATCAGTGTATCTCTTTGTTACTTGGTGTCAGTGCATGTCTTTGTTACTTGGTGTAAGTGTATGTCTTTGTTACTTTATGTCAGTGTATGTCTTTGTTACTTGGTGGATGTGTATGTCTTTGTTACATGGTGTCAGTGTATGTCTTCGTTACTTGCTGTAAGTGTTTGCCTGTGTTACTGGGTATCAGTGTATGTCTGTGTTACTTGGTGCAAGTGTATGTCTTTGTTACTTGGTGTAAGTGTGTGTCTGTGTTACTGGGTATCAGTGTCTGTTCATGTTACTTGGTGTCTGTCTATGTCTTTGTTACTTGGTGTCAGTGTGCGTCTTTGTTACTTGGTGTCAGTGTGTGTCTTTGTTACTGGGTGTCAGTGTTTGTCTTTGTTACTGGGTGTCAGTGTATGTCTTTGTTACTTGGTGTAAGTGTGTGTCTGTGTTACTGGGTATCAGTGTATCTCTTCGTTACTTGGTGTCAGTGCATGTCTTTGTTACTTGGTGTAAGTGTGTGTCTGTTATACTGGGTATCAGTCTTTGTCCTTGTTACTTGGTGGAAGTGTGTGTCTGTGTTACTGGGTATCTGTGTCTGACTTTGTTACTTGGTGTCAGTGTATGTCTTTGTTACTTGGTGTAAGTGTGTGTCTGTGTTACTGGGTATCAGTGTATCTCTTTGTTACTTGGTGTCAGTGCATGTCTTTGTTACTTGGTGTAAGTGTATGTCTTTGTTACTTTATGTCAGTGTATGTCTTTGTTACTTGGTGGAAGTGTGTGTCTGTTATACTGGGTATCAGTCTTTGTCCTTGTTACTTGGTGTAAGTGTGTGTCTGTGTTACTGGGTATCAGGGTCTGTCTTTGTTACTTGGTGTCAGTGTATGTCCATGTTACTTGGTGTAAGTGTGTGTCTGCGTTACTGGGTATCAGTGCATGTCTGTTATACTGGGTATCAGTCTTTGTCCTTGTTACTTGGTGTAAGTGTGTGTCTGTGTTACTGGGTATCAGTGTCTGTCTTTGTTACTTGGTGTCAGTGTATGTCCATGTTACTTGGTGTAAGTGTGTGTCTGCGTTACTGGGTATCAGTGTATCTCTTTGTTACTTGGTGTCAGTGCATGTCTTTGTTCCTTGGTGTAAGTGTATGTCTTTGTTACTTTATGTCAGTGTATGTCTGTGTTACTTGGTGTAAGTGTGTGCCTGTTATACTGGGTATCAGTGTATGTCTTTGTTACTTGGTGTAAGTGTGTGTCTGTGATACTGGGTATCATCGTTTGTCTTTGTTACTTGGTGTCAGTGTATGTCCTTGTTCTTGCTGTAAGTGTATATCTGTGTTACTTGGTGTCAGTGTGTGTCTTTGTTACTTGGTGTCAGTGTTTCTCTGTGTTACTGGGTGTCACTGTGTATCTGTGTTCCTGCGTGTCAGTGTATGTCTTTGTTACTTGGTGTCAGTGTCTGTCCTTGTTACTTGGTGTAAGTGTGTGTCTGTGTTACTTGGTGTCAGTGTGTGTCTGTGCTACTGGGTATCAGCGTATGTCTTTGTTACTTGGTGTCAGTGTATGTCTTTATTACTTGGTGAAAGTGTATGTCTTTGTTACTTGGTGTCAGTGTATGTCTGTGTTACTTGGTGTAACTGTATGTCTTTGTTACTAGGTGTCAGTGTATGTCTTTGTTACTTGGTGTAAGTGTGTGTCTGTGTTACTGGGTATCAGTGTATGTCTTTGTTACTTGGTGTAAATGTGTGACTGTGTTACTGGGTATCAGTGTATGTCTTTGTTACTTGGTGTCAGTGTATGTCTTTGTTACTTGGTGTAAGTGTATGTCTTTGTTACTTGGTATAATTGTGTGTCTGTGTTACTGGGTATCAGTGTATGTCTTTGTTACTTGGTGTCAGTGTGTGTCTGTGTTATTGGGTATCAGTGTCTGTCTTTGTTACTGGGTGTCAGTGTGTGTCTTTGTGACTTGGTGTAAGTGTGTGTCTGCATTACTGGGTATCAGTGTCTGTCTTTGTTACTTGGTGGAAGTGTTTGTCTGTGTTGCTGGGTATCAGTGTATGCCTTTGTTACTTGGTGTAAGTGTGTGTCTGTGTTACTGGGTATCATTGTCTGTTCATGTTACTTGGTGTCTGTCTATGTCTTTATTACTTGGTGAAAGTGTATGTCTTTGTTACTTGGTGTCAGTGTATGTCTGTGTTACTTGGTGTAACTGTATGTCTTTGTTACTTGGTGTCAGTGTATGTCTTTGTTACTTGGTGTAAGTGTGTGTCTGTGTTACTGGGTATCAGTGTATGTCTTTGTTACTTGGTGTAAATGTGTGACTGTGTTACTGGGTATCAGTGTATGTCTTTGTTACTTGGTGTCAGTGTATGTCTTTGTTACTTGGTGTAAGTGTATGTCTTTGTTACTTGGTATAATTGTGTGTCTGTGTTACCGGGTATCAGTGTATGTCTTTGTTACTTGGTGTCAGTGTGTGTCTGTGTTATTGGGTATCAGTGTCTGTCTTTGTTACTGGGTGTCAGTGTGTGTCTTTGTGACTTGGTGTAAGTGTGTGTCTGCATTACTGGGTATCAGTGTCTGTCTTTGTTACTTGGTGTAAGTGTTTGTCTGTGTTGCTGGGTATCAGTGTATGCCTTTTTTACTTGGTGTAAGTGTGTGTCTGTGTTACTGGGTATCATTGTCTGTTCATGTTACTTGGTGTCTGTCTATGTCTTTGTTACTTGGAGTCAGTGTGCGTCTTTGTTACTTGGTGTCAGTGTGTGTCTTTGTTACTGGGTGTCAGTGTTTGTCTTTGTTACTGGGTGTCAGTGTATGTCTTTGTTACTTGGTGTAAGTGTGTGTCTGTGTTACTGGGTATCAGTGTATCTCTTCGTTACTTGGTGTCAGTGCATGTCTTTGTTACTTGGTGTAAGTGTGTGTCTGTTATACTGGGTATCAGTCTTTGTCCTTGTTACTTGGTGTAAGTGTGTGTCTGTGTTACTGGGTATCTGTGTCTGACTTTGTTACTTGGTGTCAGTGTATGTCTTTGTTACTTGGTGTAAGTGTGTGTCTGTGTTACTGGGTATCAGTGTATCTCTTTGTTACTTGGTGTCAGTGCATGTCTTTGTTACTTGGTGTAAGTGTATGTCTTTGTTACTTTATGTCAGTGTATGTCTTTGTTACTTGGTGGAAGTGTGTGTCTGTTACACTGGGTATCAGTCTTTGTCCTTGTTACTTGTTGTAAGTGTGTGTCTGTGTTACTGGGTATCAGTGTCTGTCTTTGTTACTTGGTGTCAGTGTATGTCCATGTTACTTGGTGTAAGTGTGTGTCTGCGTTACTGGGTATCAGTGTATGTCTGTTATACTGGGTATCAGTCTTTGTCCTTGTTACTTGGTGTAAGTGTGTGTCTGTGTTACTGGGTATCAGTGTCTGTCTTTGTTACTTGGTGTCAGTGTATGTCCATGTTACTTGGTGTAAGTGTGTGTCTGCGTTACTGGGTATCAGTGTATCTCTTTGTTACTTGGTGTCAGTGCATGTCTTTGTTCCTTGGTGTAAGTGTATGTCTTTGTTACTTTATGTCAGTGTATGTCTGTGTTACTTGGTGTAAGTGTGTGTCTGTTATACTGGGTATCAGTGTATGTCTTTGTTACTTGGTGTTAGTGTGTGTCTGTGATACTGGGTATCATCGTTTGTCTTTGTTACTTGGTGTCAGTGTATGTCCTTGTTCTTGCTGTAAGTGTATATCTGTGTTACTTGGTGTCAGTGTGTGTCTTTGTTACTTGGTGTCAGTGTTTCTCTGTGTTACTGGGTGTCACTGTGTATCTGTGTTCCTGCGTGTCAGTGTATGTCTTTGTTACTTGGTGTCAGTGTCTGTCCTTGTTACTTGGTGTAAGTGTGTGTCTGTGTTACTTGGTGTAAGTGTGTGTCTGTGCTACTGGGTATCAGTGTATGTCTTTGTTACTTGGTGTCAGTGTATGTCTTTATTACTTGGTGAAAGTGTATGTCTTTGTTACTTGGTGTCAGTGTATGTCTGTGTTACTTGGTGTAACTGTATGTCTTTGTTACTTGGTGTCAGTGTATGTCTTTGTTACTTGGTGTAAGTGTGTGTCTGTGTTACTGGGTATCAGTGTATGTCTTTGTTACTTGGTGTAAATGTGTGACTGTGTTACTGGGTATCAGTGTATGTCTTTGTTACTTGGTGTCAGTGTATGTCTTTGTTACTTGGTGTAAGTGTATGTCTTTGTTACCTGGTGTAAGTGTGTGTCTGTGTGACTGGGTATCAGTGTATGTCTTTGTTAATTGGTGTCAGTGTCTGTCTTTGTTACTTTGTGTCAGTGTATGTCTTTGTTACTTGGTGTAATTGTGTGTCTGTGTTACTGGGTATCAGTGTATGTCTTTGTTACTTGGTGTCAGTGTGTGTCTTTGTTACTGGGTGTCAGTGTATGTCTTTGTTACTGGGTGTCAGTGTTTGTCTTTGTGACTTGGTTTAAGAGTGTGTCTGTGTTACTGGATGTCAGTGTCTGTCTTTGTTACTTGGTGTAAGTGTGTGTCTGTGTTATTGGGTGTCAGTGTGTGTCTTTGTGACTTGGTGTAAGTGTTTGTCTGCATTACTGGGTATCTGTGTCTGTCTTTGTTACTGGGTATCAGTGTATGTCTTTGTTACTTGGTGCCAGTGTATGGCGGTGATACTTGGTTTAAGTGTGTGTCTTTGTTAATTGGTGTAAGTGTATGTCTGTCTCACTTGGTGTAAGTTTATGTCTTTGTTACTTGGTGTCAGTGTATGTCTTTGTTACTTGGTGCAAGTGTATGTCTTTGTTACTTGGTGTCAGTGTATGACTTTGTTACTTGGTGTAAGTGTATGTCTTTGTTACTTGGTGTCAGTGTCTGTCTTTGATTCTTGGTGTAAGTGTGTGTCTGTGTTAGTGGGTATCATTGTCTTTCTTTGTTACTTGGTGTAAGTGTGTGTCTCTGTTACTGGGTATCAGTGTATGTCTTTCTTACTTGGTGTCAGTGTATGTCTTTCTTACTTGGTGTCAGTGTATGTCTGTGTCACTTGGTGGAAGTGTGTTCATGTGTTACTGGGTATCAGTGCATGTCTTTGTTACTTGGTGTAAGTGTATGTCTTTGTTACTTGGTGTCAGTGTATGTCTTTGTTACTTGGTGTAAGTGTACGTCTTTGATACTTGGTGTCAGTGTATGTCTCTGTTACTTGGTGTAAGTGTATGTCTTTGTTACTTGGTGTCAGTGTATGTCTTTGTTACTTGATATCAGTGTATGTCTTTGTTACTTGGTGTAAGCGTGTGTCTGTGTTACTGGGTATCAGTGTATGTCTTTGTTACTTGGTGTCAGTGTATGTCAAAATATTTGGTGCAAGTGTATGTCTTTGTTACTTGTTGTAATTATCTGTCCTTGTTACTTGGTTTCAGTGTATGGCTGGTTTACTTGGTGTAAGTGTGTGTCTTTGTTACTTGGTGTAAGTGTATGTCTTTGTTATTTGGTGTCAGTGTATGTCTTTGTTACTTGGTGTCAGTGTATGTCTGTGTTACTTGGTGTAAGTGTGTGCCTTTGTCACTGGGTATCAGTGTATGTCTTTTTTACTTGGTGTCAGTGTATGTCTGTGTTACCTGGTGTAAGTTTGTGTCTGTGTTACTGGGTGTCAGTGTGTGTCTGTGTTACTTTGTGTAAGTGTGTGTCTTTGTTACTTGGTGTCCGTGTGTGTCTGTTTTACTGGGTGTCAGTGTATGACTTTGTTACTGGGTGTCAGTGTATGTCTTTGTTACTTGGTTTAAGTGTGTGTCTGTGTTACTGGGTATCAGTTTATGTCTTTGTTACTTGGTGTCAGTGTATGTCTTTGTTACTTGGTGTAAGTGTGTGTCTGTGTTACTGGGTATCAGTGTATGTCTTTGTTACTTGGTGTCAGTGTATGTCTGTGTTACTTGGTGTAAGTGTATGTCTGTGTTACTGGATATCAGTATATGTATTTGTTACCTGGTGCCAGTGTATGTCAAAATACATGGTGTAAGTGTATGTATTTGTTACTTGGTGAAATTGTCTGTCTTTGTTACTTGGTTTCAGTGCATGTCTGGGTTACTTGGTGTAAGTATGTGGCTTTGTTACTTGGTGTAAGTGTATGTCTTTGTTACCTGGTGTCAGTGAATGTCTTTGTTACTTGGTGTCAGTGTATGTCTGTGTTACATGGTGTAAGAGTGTGCCTGTGTTACTGGGTATCAGTGTATGTCTGTGTTACTTGGTGTAAGTGTGTGTCTTTGTCACTTGGTGTCCGTGTGTGTCTGTGTTACTGGGTGTCAGTGTATGTCTTTTTTACTGGGTATCAGTGTATGTCTTTGTTATTTGGTGTCAGTGTATGTCTGTGTTACTTGGTGTAAGTGTGTGTCTGTGTTTTGGTTATCAGTGTCTGTCTTGGTTACTTGGTGTAAATGTGTGTCTGTGTTGCTGGGTATCAGTGTATGTCTTTGTTACTCGGTGTCAGTGTATGCCTGTGTTACTTGGTGTAAGTGTGTGTCTGTGTTACTGGGTATCAGTGCATGTCTTTGTGACTTGGATTCAGTGTATGTCTTTGTTACTGGGTGTCAGTGCGTTTCTTTGTCACTTGGTGTCAGTGTATGTCTTTGTTACTTGGTGTAAGTGTGTGTCTGCGTTACTGGATATCAGTGTATGTCTTTGTTACTTGGTGCCAGTGTATGTCAAAATACTTGTTGTAAGTGTCTGTATTTGTTACTTGGTGAAATTGTCTGTCTTTGTGACTTGGTGTCAGTGTATGTCTTTGTTACTTGGTGTGAGTGTGTGTCTGTGTTACTTGGTGTAAGTGTGTGCGTTTGTTACTGGGTATCAGTGTATGTCTTTGTTACTTGGTGTCAGTGTATGTCTGTGCTACCTGGTGTAAGTGTGTGTCTTTGTTACTTGGTGCCAGTGTATGTCTTTGTTACTTGGTGTAAGTGTGTGTTTCTGTTATTTGGTGTATTTGAGTGTCTTTGTTACTTGGTGTCAGTGTATGTCTTTGTTACTTGGTGTCAGTGCATGTCTGTGCCACTTGGAGTCAGTGTGTTTGTTTGTGTTACTGGGTGTCAGTGTGTGTCTGTGTTACTTGGTATAAGTAAGTGCCTTTGTTACTTGGTGTCCCTGTGTGTCTTTGTTACAGGGTGTCAGTGTATGTCTGTGTTACTTGGTGTAAGTGTGTGTCTGTGTTACTGGGTATCATTGTATGTCTTTGTGACTTGGTTTCAGTGTATGTCTTTGTTACTGGGTGTCAGTGTGTTTCTTTGTCACCTGGTGTCAGTGTATGTCTTTGTTACTTGGTGTAAGTGTGTGTCTGTGTTACTGGATATCATTGTATGTCATTGTTACTTGGTGCCAGTGTATGTCAAAATATTTGGTGTAAGTGTCTGTATTTGTTACTTGGTGAAATTGTCTGTCTTTGTGACTTGGTGTCAGTGTATGTCTTTGTTACTTCGTGTCAGTGTATGTCTTTGTTACTTGGTGTAAGTGTGTGTCTGTGTTACTTGGTGTAAGTGTGTGCCTTTGTTACTGGGTATCAGTGTATGTCTTAGTTACTTGGTGTCAGTGTATGTCTGTGTTACTTGGTGTAAGTGTGTGTTTGTGTTACTGGGTGTCAGTGTGTGTCTGTGTTACTTGGTGTAAGTGTGTGTCTTTGTTACTTGGTGTCCGTGTGTGTCTGTGTTACTGGGTGTCAGTGTATGACTTTGTTACTGGCTGTTAGTGTATGTCTTTGTTACATGGTTTAAGTGTGTGTCTAAGTTACTGGGTATCAGTGTCTGCCTTTGTTACTTGGTGAAAGCGTGTGTCTGTGTTACTGGGTATCAGTGTATGACTTTGTTCCTTGGTGTCAGTGTATGTCTTTGTTACTTGGTGTCAGTCTATGTCTGGGTTACTTGGTGTCAGTGTATGTCTTTGTTGCTTGGTGTCAGTGTATGTCAGTGTCACTTGGTGTCATTGTGTTTGTTTGTGTTACTGGGTGTCAGTGTGTGTCTGTGTTACTTGGTATAAGTGTGTGTCTTTGTTACTTGGTGTCCGAGTGTGTCTGTGTTACTGGGTGTCAGTGTATGTCTTTGTTACTGGGTGTCAGTGTATGTCTTTGTTACTTGGTGTAAGTGTGTGTCTGTGTTACTGGGTATCAGTGTCTGTCTTTGTTACTTGGTGTTAATGTGTGTCTGTGTTGCTGGGTATCAGTGTATGTCTTTGTTACTCGGTGTCAGTGAATGTCTGTGTTACTTGGTGTCAGTGTATGTATTTGTTACTTGGTGTCAGTGTATGTCTGTGTTACTTGGTGTAAGTGTATGTCTTTGTTACTTGGTGTCAGTGTATGTCTTTGTTACTTGGTGTAAGTGTATGTCTTTGTTACTTGGTGTCAGTGTATATCTTTGTTACTTGGTGTCAGTGTATGTCTGTGTTACTTGGTGTAAGTGTGTGCCTGTGTTACTGGGTATCAGTGTATGTCTTTGTTACTTGGTGTCAGTGTATGTCTGTGTTACATGGTGTAAGTGTGTGTCTGTGTTACTGGGTGTCAGTGTGTGTCTGTGTTACTGGGTGTCATTGTATGTCTTTGTGACCGGGTATCAGTGTATGTCTTTGTTACTTGGTGTCAGTGTATGTCTGTGTTACTTGGTGCAAGTGTATGTCTTTTTTACTTGGTGTCAGTCTATGTCTGTGTTACTTGGTGTAAGGGTGTGTCTTTGTTACTTGGTGCCAGTGTATGTCTTTGTTACTTGGTGTAAGTGTGTGTTTGTGTTACATGTTGTATTTAAGTGTCTGTGTTACTTGGTGTCAGTGTATGTCTTTGTTACTTGGTGTCAGTGTATGTCTGTGTCACTTGATTTCAGTGTGTTTGCTTGTGTTACTGGGTGTCAGTATGTGTCTGTGTAACTTGGTGTAAGTAAGTGTCTTTGTTACTTGGTGTCCGTGTGTGTCTTTGTTACTGGGAGTCAGTGTATGTCTTTGTTACTAGGTGTAAGTGTGTGTCTGTGTTACTGGGTATCAGTGTCTGTCTTTTTTACTTGGAGTAAGTGTGTGTCTGTGTTCCTGGGTATCAGTGTATGTCTTTGTTACTTGGTGTCAGTGTATGTCTGTGTTACTTGGTGTAAGTGTGTGTCTGTGTTACTGGGTATCAGTGGATGTCTCTGTGACTTGGTGTCAGAGTATGTCTTTTTAACTGGGTGTCAGTGTGTGTCTTTGTGACTTGGTGTCAGTGTATGTTTGTGTTACTTGGTGTAAGTGTATGTCTTTGTTACTTGGTGTCAGTCTCCGTCTGTGTTTCTTGGTGTAAGTGTGTGTCTTTGTTACTTGGTGTCAGTGTATGTCTTTGTTACTTGGTGTAAGTGTGTGTTTGTGTTACTTGGTGTCAGTGTATGTCTGTGTCACTTGGTGTCAGTGTGTTTGTTTGTGTTACTGGGTGTCAGTGTGTGTCTGTGTTACTTGGTGTTAGTGTGTGTCTTTGTTACTTGGTGTCCGTGTGTGTCTGTGTTACTGGGTGTCAGTGTATGTCTTTGATAAATGGGTGTCAGAGTATGTCTTTGTTACTTGGTGGAAGTGTGTGTCTGTGTTACTGGGTATCACTGTCTGTCTTTGTTACTTGGTGTAAGTGTGTGTCTGTGTTACTGGGTATCAGTGTATGTCTTTGTTACTTGGTGTCAGTGTATGTCTGTGTTACTTGGTGTAAGTGTGTGTCTGTGTTACTGGGTATCAGTGTATGTCTTTGTGACTTGGTTTGAGTGTATGGCTTTGTTACTGGGTGTCAGTGTGTGTCTTTGTGACTTGGTGTCAGTGTATGTCTTTGTTAATTGGTGTCAGTGTATGTCAAAATACTTGTTGTACATATAAGTCTTTGTTACTTGGTGTAATTGTCTTTCTTTGTTACTTGGTTTCAGTGTATGTCTGGGTTACTTGGTGTCAGTGTATGTCTTTGTTACTTGGTGTCAGTGTATGTCTGTGTTACTTGGTGTAAGTGTGTGCCTGTGTTACTGGGTATCAATGTATGTCTTTGTGACTTGGTGTCAGTGTATGTCTGTGTTACTTGGTGTAAGTGTGTGTCTGTGTTACTGGGTGTCAGTGTGTGTCTGTGTTACTTGGTGTAAGTGTGTGTCTGTGTTACTGGGTGTCCGTGTGTGTCTTTGTTACTTGGTGTCAGTGTATGTCAATATACTTGGTGTACGTATAAGTCTTTGTTACTTGGTGTAATTGTCTTTCTTTGTTACTTGGTGTCAGTGTATGTCTGGGTTACTTGGTGTCAGTGTATGCCTTTGTTACTTGGTGTCAGTGTATGTCTGTGTTACTTGGTGTAAGTGTGTGCCTGTGTTACTGGGTATCAATGTATGTCTTTGTTACTTCGTGTAAGTGTGTGTCTTTGTTACTTTGTGTCAGTGTATGTCTTTGTTACTTGGTGTCAGTGTATGTCTGTGTTACTTGGTGTAAGTGTGTGCCTGTGTTACTGGGTATCAATGTATGTCTTTGTTACTTAGTGTCAGTGTATGTCTGTGTTACTTGGTGTCAGTGTGTGTCTGTGTTACTGGGTGTCAGTGTGTGTCTGTGTTACTTGGTGTAAGTGTGTGTCAATGTTACTTGGTGTCAGTGTATGTCTTTGTTACTTGGTGTCAGTGCATGTCTGTGTCACTTGGTGTCAGTGTGTTTGTTTGTGTTACTGGGTGTCAGTGTCTGTCTTTGTTACTTGGTGGAAGTGTGTGTCTGTGTTACTGGGTATCAGTGTATGTCTTTGTTACTTGGTTTCAATGTATGTCTGTGTTACTTGGTGTAATTGTGTGTCTCTGTTACTGGGTATCAGTGTACGTCTTTGTGACTTGGTTTCAGTGTATGACTTTGTGACTGGGTGTCAGTGTGTGTCTTTGTGACTTGGTGTCAGTGTATGTCTTTGTTACTTGGTGTAAGTGTGTATCTGTGTTACTGGGTATCAGTGTATGTCTTTGTTACTTGGGGTCAGTGTATGTCAAAATACATGGTGTACGTGTAAGTCTTTGTTACTTGGTGTAATTGTCTTTCTTTGTTACTTGGTTTCAGTGTATGTCTGGGTTACTTGGTGTAAGTGTGTGTCTTTGTTACTTGGTGGAAGTGTATGTATTTGTTACTTTGTGTCAGTGTATGTCTTTGTTACTTGGTGTCAGTGTATGTCTGTGTTACTTGGTGTAAGTGTGTGCCTGTGTTACTGGGTATCAATGTGTGTCTTTGTTACTTGGTGTCAGTGTATGTCTGTGTTACTTGGTGTAAGTGTGTGTCTGTGTTACTGGGTGTCAGTGTGTGTCTGTGTTACTTGGTGTAAGTGTGTATCTTTGTTACTTGGTGTCCGTGTGTGTCTGTGTTACTGGGTGTCAGTGTATGACTTTGTTACTGGGTGTCAATGTATGTCTTTGTTACTTGGGGTAAGTGTGTGTCTGTGTTACTGGTTATCAGTGTCTGTCTTTGTTACTTGGTGTAAGCGTCTGTCTGTGTTACTGGATATCAGTGTATGTCTTTGTTTCTTGGTGTCAGTGTATGTCTGTGTTACTTGGTGTAAGTGTATGTCTTTGTTACTTGGTGTCAGTCTATGTCTGTGTTACTTGGTGTAAGTGTGTGTCTTTGTCACTTGGTGTCAGTGTGTTTGTTTGTGTTCCTGTGTGTCAGTGTGTGTCTGTGTTACTTGGTGTAAGTGTTTGTCTTTGTTACTTGGTGTCCGTGTGTGTCTGTGTTACTGGGTATCAGTGTCTGTCTTTGTTACCTGGTGTCAGTGTGTGTCTGTCTTACTGGGTATCAGTGCAAGTCTTTTTTACTGGATGTCAGTGTATGTCTGTGTTACTTGGTGTAAGTGTGTGTCTGTTTTACTGGGTATCAGTGTATGTCTTTGTGACTTTGTGTCAGTGCATGTCTTTGTTACTGGGTGTCAGTTTGTTTCTTTGTGAACTGGTGTCAGTGTATGTCTTTGTTACTTGGTGTAAGTGTGTGTCTGTGTTACTGGTTATCAGTGTATGTCTTTGTTACTTGGTGTCAGTGTATGTCTGGGTTACTTGGTGTAAGTGTGTGTCTTTGTTACTTGGTGTAAGTGTATGTCTTTGTTACTTGGTGTCAGAGTATGTCTTTGTTACTTGGTGTCAGTGTATGTCTTTGTTACTGGGTAACAGTGCATGTCTTTGTTACTTGGTGTCAGTGTATGTCTGTGTTACTTGGTGTAAGTGTATGTCTTTGTTACTTGGTGTCACTCGATGTCTGTGTTACTTGGTGTAAGTGTGTGTCTTTGTTACTTGGTGTCAGTGTATGTCTTTGTTACTTGGTGTAAGTGTGTACTTGGTGTAAGTGTGTGTCTGTGTTACTTGGTGTCAGTGTATGTCTTTGTTACTTGGTGTCAGTGCATGTCTGTGTCACTTGGTGTCAGTGTGTTTGTTTGTGTTACTGGGTGTCAGTGTGTGTCTGTGTTACTTGGTGTAAGTGTGTGTCTTTGTTCCTTGGCGCCCGTGTGTGTCTGTGTTACTGGGTGTCAGTGTATGTCTTTGTTAATTGGTGTCAGTGTGTGTCTGTGTTACTGGGTATCAGTGTATGTCTTTGTTACTTGGTGTCAGTGTATGTTTTTGTTACTGGGTGTCAGTGTGTGTCTTGGTTCCTTGGTGTCAGTCTATGTCTTTGTTACTTGGTGTAATTGTGTGTCTTTGTTACTTGGTGTCAGTGTATGTCTTTGTTACTTGGTGTAAGTGTGTGTTTGTGTTACTTGGTGTAAGTGTGTGTCTGTGTTACTTGGTGTCAGTGGATGTCTTTGTTAATTGGTGTCAGTGTATGTCTGTGTCACTTGGTGTCAGTCTGTTTGTTTGTGTTACTGGGTGTCAGTGTGTGTCTGTGTTACTTTGTGCAAGTGTGTGTCTTTGTTACTTGGTGTCCGTGTGTGTCTGTGTTACTGGGTGTCAGTGTATGTCTTTGTTACTGGGTGTCAGTGCATGTCTTTGTTACTGGGTGTCAGTTTGTTTCTTTGTGACCTGGTGTCAGTGTATGTCTTTGTTACTTGGTGTAAGTGTGTGTCTGTGTTACTGGTTATCAGTGTATGTCTTTGTTACTTGGTGTCAGTGTATGTCAAACTACATGGTGTTAATGTATGTCTTTGTTACTTGGTGAAATTGTCTGTCTTTGTTACTTGGTTTCAGTGTATGTCTGGGTTACTTGGTGTAAGTGTGTGTCTTTGTTACTTGGTGTAAGTGTATGTCTTTGTTACTTGCTGTCAGAGTATGTCTTTGTTACTTGGTGTCAGTGTCGGTCTTTGTTACTGGGTAACAGTGCATGTCTTTGTTACTTGGTGTCAGTGCATGTCTGTGTTACTTGGTGTAAGTGTATGTCTTTGTTACTTGGTTTCACTCGATGTCTGTGTTACTTGGTGTAAGTGTGTGTCAATGTTACTTGGTGTCAGTGTATGTCTTTGTTACTTGGTGTAAGTGTGTACTTGGTGTAAGTGTGTGTCTGTGTTACTTGGTGTCAGTGTATGTCTTTGTTACTTGGTGTCAGTGCATGTCTGTGTCACTTGGTGTCAGTGTGTTTGTTTGTGTTACTGGGTGTCAGTGTGTGTCTTTGTTACTTGGTGTAAGTGTGTGTCTTTGTTCCTTGGCGCCCGTGTGTGTCTGTGTTACTGGGTGTCAGTGTATGTCTTTGTTAATTGGTGTCAGTGTATGTTTTTGTTACTGGGTGTCAGTGTGTGTCTTTGTTCCTTGGTGTCAGTCTATGTCTTTGTTACTTGGTGTAATTGTGTGTCTTTGTTACTTGGTGTCAGTGTATGTCTTTGTTACTTGGTGTAAGTGTCTGTTTGTGTTACTTGGTGTAAGTGTGTGTCTGTGTTACTTGGTGTCAGTGGATGTCTTTGTTACTTGGTGTCAGTGTATGTCTGTGTCACTTGGTGTCAGTCTGTTTGTTTGTGTTACTGGGTGTCAGTGTGTGTCTGTGTTACTTTGTGCAAGTGTGTGTCTTTGTTACTTGGTGTCCGTGTGTGTCTGTGTTACTGGGTGTCAGTGTATGTCTTTGTTACTGGGTGCCAGTGTATGTCTTTGTTACTTGTTGGAAGTGTGTGTCTGTGTTACTGGGTATCAGTGTCTGTCTTTGTAACTTGGTGTAAGTGTGTGTCTGTGTTACTGGGTATCAGTGTATTTCTTTGTTACTTGGTGTCAGTGTATGTCTGTGTTACTTGGTGTAAGTGTGTGTCTGTGTTACTGTGTATCAGTGTATGTCTTTGTGACTTTGTGTCAGTGTATGTCTTTGTTACTGGCTGTCAGTGTGTGTCTTTGTGACTTGGTGTCAGTGTATGTCTTTGTTACTTGGTGCAAGTGTGTGTCTTTGTTACTGGGTATCAGTGTATGTCTTTGTTACTTGGTGTCAGTGTATGTCAAAATACTTGGTGTAAGTGTATGTCTTTGTTACTTGTTGTCAGTGTATGTCTGTGTTACTTGGTGTCCGTGTGTGTCTGTGTTACTGGGTATCAGTGTCTGTCTTTGTTACCTGGTGTCAGTGTGTGTCTGTCTTACTGGGTATCAGTGCAAGTCTTTTTTACTGGATGTCAGTGTATGTCTGTGTTACTTGGTGTAAGTGTGTGTCTGTTTTACTGGGTATCAGTGTATGTCTTTGTGACTTTGTGTCAGTGCATGTCTTTGTTACTGGGTGTCAGTTTGTTTCTTTGTGACCTGGTGTCAGTGTATGTCTTTGTTACTTGGTGTAAGTGTGTGTCTGTGTTACTGGTTATCAGTGTATGTATTTGTTACTTGGTGTCAGTGTATGTCAAAATACACGGTGTTAATGTATGTCTTTGTTACTTGGTGAAATTGTCTGTCTTTGTTACTTGGTTTCAGTGTATGTCTGGGTTACTTGGTGTAAGTGTGTGTCTTTGTTACTTGGTGTAAGTGTATGTCTTTGTTACTTGGTGTCAGTGTATGTCTTTGTTACTGGGTAACAGTGCATGTCTTTGTTACTTGGTGTCAGTGTATGTCTGTGTTACTTGGTGTAAGTGTATGTCTTTGTTACTTGGTGTCACTCGATGTCTGTGTTACTTGGTGTAAGTGTGTGTCTTTGTTACTTGGTGTCAGTGTATGTCTTTGTTACTTGGTGTAAGTGTGTACTTGGTGTAAGTGTGTGTCTGTGTTACTTGGTGTCAGTGTATGTCTTTGTTACTTGGTGTCAGTGCATGTCTGTGTCACTTGGTGTCAGTGTGTTTGTTTGTGTTACTGGGTGTCAGTGTGTGTCTGTGTTACTTGGTGTAAGTGTGTGTCTTTGTTCCTTGGCGCCCGTGTGTGTCTGTGTTACTGGGTGTCAGTGTATGTCTTTGTTAATTGGTGTCAGTGTGTGTCTGTGTTACTGGGTATCAGTGTATGTCTTTGTTACTTGGTGTCAGTGTATGTTTTTGTTACTGGGTGTCAGTGTGTGTCTTTGTTCCTTGGTGTCAGTCTATGTCTTTGTTACTTGGTGTAATTGTGTGTCTTTGTTACTTGGTGTCAGTGTATGTCTTTGTTACTTGGTGTAAGTGTGTGTTTGTGTTACTTGGTGTAAGTGTGTGTCTGTGTTACTTGGTGTCAGTGGATGTCTTTGTTAATTGGTGTCAGTGTATGTCTGTGTCACTTGGTGTCAGTCTGTTTGTTTGTGTTACTGGGTGTCAGTGTGTGTCTGTGTTACTTTGTGCAAGTGTGTGTCTTTGTTACTTGGTGTCCGTGTGTGTCTGTGTTACTGGGTGTCAGTGTATGTCTTTGTGACTTTGTGTCAGTGCAGGTCTTTGTTACTGGGTGTCAGTTTGTTTCTTTGTGACCTGGTGTCAGTGTATGTCTTTGTTACTTGGTGTAAGTGTGTGTCTGTGTTACTGGTTATCAGTGTATGTCTTTGTTACTTAGTGTCAGTGTATGTCTGTGTTACTTGGTGTCAGTGTGTGTCTGTGTTACTGGGTGTCAGTGTGTGTCTGTGTTACTGGGTGTCAGTGTGTGTCTGTGTTACTTGGTGTAAGTGTGTGTTTGTGTTACTTGGTGTAAGTGTGTGTCAGTGTTACTTGGTGTCAGTGTATGTCTTTGTTACTTGGTGTCAGTGCATGTCTGTGTCACTTGGTGTCAGTGTGTTTGTTTGTGTTACTGGGTGTCAGTGTCTGTCTTTGTTACTTGGTGGAAGTGTGTGTCTGTGTTACTGGGTATCAGTGTATGTCTTTGTTATTTGTTGTCAGTGTATGTCTGTGTTACTTGGTGTCAGTGTATGTCTTTGTTACTTGGTGTCAGTGCATGTCTGTGTCACTTGGTGTCAGTGTGTTTGTTTGTGTTACTGGGTGTCAGTGTGTGTCTGTGTTATTTGGTGTAAGTGTGTGTCTTTGTTCCTTGGCGCCCGTGTGTGTCTGTGTTACTGGGTGTCAGTGTATGTCTTTGTTAATTGGTGTCAGTGTGTGTCTGTGTTACTGGGTATCAGTGTATGTCTTTGTTACTTGGTGTCAGTGTATGTTTTTGTTACTGGGTGTCAGTGTGTGTCTTTGTTCCTTGGTGTCAGTCTATGTCTTTGTTACTTGGTGTAATTGTGTGTCTTTGTTACTTGGTGTCAGTGTATGTCTTTGTTACTTGGTGTAAGTGTGTGTTTGTGTTACTTGGTGTAAGTGTGTGTCTGTGTTACTTGGTGTCAGTGGATGTCTTTGTTAATTGGTGTCAGTGTATGTCTGTGTCACTTGGTGTCAGTCTGTTTGTTTGTGTTACTGGGTGTCAGTGTGTGTCTGTGTTACTTTGTGCAAGTGTGTGTCTTTGTTACTTGGTGTCCGTGTGTGTCTGTGTTACTGGGTGTCAGTGTATGTCTTTGTGACTTTGTGTCAGTGCAGGTCTTTGTTACTGGGTGTCAGTTTGTTTCTTTGTGACCTGGTGTCAGTGTATGTCTTTGTTACTTGGTGTAAGTGTGTATCTGTGTTACTGGTTATCAGTGTATGTCTTTGTTACTTAGTGTCAGTGTATGTCTGTGTTACTTGGTGTCAGTGTGTGTCTGTGTTACTGGGTGTCAGTGTGTGTCTGTGTTACTGGGTGTCAGTGTGTGTCTGTGTTACTTGGTGTAAGTGTGTGTTTGTGTTACTTGGTGTAAGTGTGTGTCAGTGTTACTTGGTGTCAGTGTATGTCTTTGTTACTTGGTGTCAGTGCATGTCTGTGTCACTTGGTGTCAGTGTGTTTGTTTGTGTTACTGGGTGTCAGTGTCTGTCTTTGTTACTTGGTGGAAGTGTGTGTCTGTGTTACTGGGTATCAGTGTATGTCTTTGTTACTTGTTGTCAGTGTATGTCTGTGTTACTTGGTGTCCGTGTGTGTCTGTGTTACTGGGTATCAGTGTCTGTCTTTGTTACCTGGTGTCAGTGTGTGTCTGTCTTACTGGGTATCAGTGCAAGTCTTTTTTACTGGATGTCAGTGTATGTCTGTGTTACTTGGTGTAAGTGTGTGTCTGTTTTACTGGGTATCAGTGTATGTCTTTGTGTCTTTGTGTCAGTGCATGTCTTTGTTACTGGGTGTCAGTTTGTTTCTTTGTGACCTGGTGTCAGTGTATGTCTTTGTTACTTGGTGTAAGTGTGTGTCTGTGTTACTGGTTATCAGTGTATGTATTTGTTACTTGGTGTCAGTGTATGTCAAAATACACGGTGTTAATGTATGTCTTTGTTACTTGGTGAAATGGTCTGTCTTTGTTACTTGGTTTCAGTGTATGTCTGGGTTACTTGGTGTAAGTGTGTGTCTTTGTTACTTGGTGTAAGTGTATGTCTTTGTTACTTGGTGTCAGTGTATGTCTTTGTTACTGGGTAACAGTGCATGTCTTTGTTACTTGGTGTCAGTGTATGTCTGTGTTACTTGGTGTAAGTGTATGTCTTTGTTACTTGGTGTCACTCGATGTCTGTGTTACTTGGTGTAAGTGTGTGTCTTTGTTACTTGGTGTCAGTGTATGTCTTTGTTACTTGGTGTAAGTGTGTACTTGGTGTAAGTGTGTGTCTGTGTTACTTGGTGTCAGTGTATGTCTTTGTTACTTGGTGTCAGTGCATGTCTGTGTCACTTGGTGTCAGTGTGTTTGTTTGTGTTACTGGGTGTCAGTGTGTGTCTGTGTTACTTGGTGTAAGTGTGTGTCTTTGTTCCTTGGCGCCCGTGTGTGTCTGTGTTACTGGGTGTCAGTGTATGTCTTTGTTAATTGGTGTCAGTGTGTGTCTGTGTTACTGGGTATCAGTGTATGTCTTTGTTACTTGGTGTCAGTGTATGTTTTTGTTACTGGGTGTCAGTGTGTGTCTTTGTTCCTTGGTGTCAGTCTATGTCTTTGTTACTTGGTGTAATTGTGTGTCTTTGTTACTTGGTGTCAGTGTATGTCTTTGTTACTTGGTGTAAGTGTCTGTTTGTGTTACTTGGTGTAAGTGTGTGTCTGTGTTACTTGGTGTAAGTGTGTGTTTGTGTTACTTGGTGTAAGTGTGTGTCTGTGTTACTTGGTGTCAGTGGATGTCTTTGTTAATTGGTGTCAGTGTATGTCTGTGTCACTTGGTGTCAGTCTGTTTGTTTGTGTTACTGGGTGTCAGTGTGTGTCTGTGTTACATTGTGCAAGTGTGTGTCTTTGTTACTTGGTGTCCGTGTGTGTCTGTGTTACTGGGTGTCAGTGTATGTCTTTGTTACTGGGTGTCAGTGCATGTCTTTGTTACTGGGTGTCAGTTTGTTTCTTTGTGACCTGGTGTCAGTGTATGTCTTTGTTACTTGGTGTAAGTGTGTGTCTGTGTTACTGGTTATCAGTGTATGTCTTTGTTACTTGGTGTCAGTGTATGTCAAACTACATGGTGTTAATGTATGTCTTTGTTACTTGGTGAAATTGTCTGTCTTTGTTACTTGGTTTCAGTGTATGTCTGGGTTACTTGGTGTAAGTGTGTGTCTTTGTTACTTGGTGTAAGTGTATGTCTTTGTTACTTGCTGTCAGAGTATGTCTTTGTTACTTGGTGCCAGTGTCGGTCTTTGTTACTGGGTAACAGTGCATGTCTTTGTTACTTGGTGTCAGTGCATGTCTGTGTTACTTGGTGTAAGTGTATGTCTTTGTTACTTGGTGTCACTCGATGTCTGTGTTACTTGGTGTAAGTGTGTGTCAATGTTACTTGGTGTCAGTGTATGTCTTTGTTACTTGGTGTAAGTGTGTACTTGGTGTAAGTGTGTGTCTGTGTTACTTGGTGTCAGTGTATGTCTTTGTTACTTGTTGTCAGTGCATGTCTGTGTCACTTGGTGTCAGTGTGTTTGTTTGTGTTACTGGGTGTCAGTGTGTGTCTGTGTTACTTGGTGTAAGTGTGTGTCTTTGTTCCTTGGCGCCCGTGTGTGTCTGTGTTACTGGGTGTCAGTGTATGTCTTTGTTAATTGGTGTCAGTGTGTGTCTGTGTTACTGGGTAACAGTGTATGTCTTTGTTACTTGGTGTCAGTGTATGTTTTTGTTACTGGGTGTCAGTGTGTGTCTTTGTTCCTTGGTGTCAGTCTATGTCTTTGTTACTTGGTGTAATTGTGTGTCTTTGTTACTTGGTGTCAGTGTATGTCTTTGTTACTTGGTGTAAGTGTCTGTTTGTGTTACTTGGTGTAAGTGTGTGTCTGTGTTACTTGGTGTCAGTGGATGTCTTTGTTACTTGGTGTCAGTGTATGTCTGTGTCACTTGGTGTCAGTCTGTTTGTTTGTGTTACTGGGTGTCAGTGTGTGTCTGTGTTACTTTGTGCAAGTGTGTGTCTTTGTTACTTGGTGTCCGTGTGTGTCTGTGTTACTGGGTGTCAGTGTATGTCTTTGTTACTGGGTGCCAGTGTATGTCTTTGTTACTTGTTGGAAGTGTGTGTCTGTGTTACTGGGTATCAGTGTCTGTCTTTGTAACTTGGTGTAAGTGTGTGTCTGTGTTACTGGGTATCAGTGTATTTCTTTGTTACTTGGTGTCAGTGTATGTCTGTGTTACTTGGTGTAAGTGTGTGTCTGTGTTACTGTGTATCAGTGTATGTCTTTGTGACTTTGTGTCAGTGTATGTCTTTGTTACTGGCTGTCAGTGTGTGTCTTTGTGACTTGGTGTCAGTGTATGTCTTTGTTACTTGGTGCAAGTGTGTGTCTTTGTTACTGGGTATCAGTGTATGTCTTTGTTACTTGGTGTCAGTGTATGTCAAAATACTTGGTGTAAGTGTATGTCTTTGTTACTTGTTGTCAGTGTATGTCTGTGTTACTTGGTGTCCGTGTGTGTCTGTGTTACTGGGTATCAGTGTCTGTCTTTGTTACCTGGTGTCAGTGTGCGTCTGTCTTACTGGGTATCAGTGCAAGTCTTTTTTACTGGATGTCAGTGTATGTCTGTGTTACTTGGTGTAAGTGTGTGTCTGTTTTACTGGGTATCAGTGTATGTCTTTGTGACTTTGTGTCAGTGCATGTCTTTGTTACTGGGTGTCAGTTTGTTTCTTTGTGACCTGGTGTCAGTGTATGTCTTTGTTACTTGGTGTAAGTGTGTGTCTGTGTTACTGGTTATCAGTGTATGTATTTGTTACTTGGTGTCAGTGTATGTCAAAATACACGGTGTTAATGTATGTCTTTGTTACTTGGTGAAATTGTCTGTCTTTGTTACTTGGTTTCAGTGTATGTCTGGGTTACTTGGTGTAAGTGTGTGTCTTTGTTACTTGGTGTAAGTGTATGTCTTTGTTACTTGGTGTCAGTGTATGTCTTTGTTACTGGGTAACAGTGCATGTCTTTGTTACTTGGTGTCAGTGTATGTCTGTGTTACTTGGTGTAAGTGTATGTCTTTGTTACTTGGTGTCACTCGATGTCTGTGTTACTTGGTGTAAGTGTGTGTCTTTGTTACTTGGTGTCAGTGTATGTCTTTGTTACTTGGTGTAAGTGTGTACTTGGTGTAAGTGTGTGTCTGTGTTACTTGGTGTCAGTGTATGTCTTTGTTACTTGGTGTCAGTGCATGTCTGTGTCACTTGGTGTCAGTGTGTTTGTTTGTGTTACTGGGTGTCAGTGTGTGTCTGTGTTACTTGGTGTAAGTGTGTGTCTTTGTTCCTTGGCGCCCGTGTGTGTCTGTGTTACTGGGTGTCAGTGTATGTCTTTGTTAATTGGTGTCAGTGTGTGTCTGTGTTACTGGGTATCAGTGTATGTCTTTGTTACTTGGTGTCAGTGTATGTTTTTGTTACTGGGTGTCAGTGTGTGTCTTTGTTCCTTGGTGTCAGTCTATGTCTTTGTTACTTGGTGTAATTGTGTGTCTTTGTTACTTGGTGTCAGTGTATGTCTTTGTTACTTGGTGTAAGTGTGTGTTTGTGTTACTTGGTGTAAGTGTGTGTCTGTGTTACTTGGTGTCAGTGGATGTCTTTGTTAATTGGTGTCAGTGTATGTCTGTGTCACTTGGTGTCAGTCTGTTTGTTTGTGTTACTGGGTGTCAGTGTGTGTCTGTGTTACTTTGTGCAAGTGTGTGTCTTTGTTACTTGGTGTCCGTGTGTGTCTGTGTTACTGGGTGTCAGTGTATGTCTTTGTGACTTTGTGTCAGTGCAGGTCTTTGTTACTGGGTGTCAGTTTGTTTCTTTGTGACCTGGTGTCAGTGTATGTCTTTGTTACTTGGTGTAAGTGTGTGTCTGTGTTACTGGTTATCAGTGTATGTCTTTGTTACTTAGTGTCAGTGTATGTCTGTGTTACTTGGTGTCAGTGTGTGTCTGTGTTACTTGGTGTCAGTGTGTGTCTGTGTTACTGGGTGTCAGTGTGTGTCTGTGTTACTTGGTGTAAGTGTGTGTTTGTGTTACTTGGTGTAAGTGTGTGTCAGTGTTACTTGGTGTCAGTGTATGTCTTTGTTACTTGGTGTCAGTGCATGTCTGTGTCACTTGGTGTCAGTGTGTTTGTTTGTGTTACTGGGTGTCAGTGTCTGTCTTTGTTACTTGGTGGAAGTGTGTGTCTGTGTTACTGGGTATCAGTGTATGTCTTTGTTACTTGGTGTCAATGTATGTCTGTGTTACTTGGTGTAATTGTGTGTCTCTGTTACTGGGTATCAGTGTACGTCTTTGTGACTTGGTTTCAGTGTATGACTTTGTGACTGGGTGTCAGTGTGTGTCTTTGTGACTTGGTGTCAGTGTATGTCTTTGTTACTTGGTGTAAGTGTGTATCTGTGTTACTGGGTATCAGTGTATGTCTTTGTTACTTGGTGTCAGTGTATGTCAAAATACATGGTGTACGTGTAAGTCTTTGTTACTTGGTGTAATTGTCTTTCTTTGTTACTTGGTTTCAGTGTATGTCTGGGTTACTTGGTGTAAGTGTGTGTCTTTGTTACTTGGTGGAAGTGTATGTATTTGTTACTTTGTGTCAGTGTATGTCTTTGTTACTTGGTGTCAGTGTATGTCTGTGTTACTTGGTGTAAGTGTGTGCCTGTGTTACTGGGTATCAATGTGTGTCTTTGTTACTTGGTGTCAGTGTATGTCTGTGTTACTTGGTGTAAGTGTGTGTCTGTGTTACTGGGTGTCAGTGTGTGTCTGTGTTACTTGGTGTAAGTGTGTATCTTTGTTACTTGGTGTCCGTGTGTGTCTGTGTTACTGGGTGTCAGTGTATGACTTTGTTACTGGGTGTCAATGTATGTCTTTGTTACTTGGGGTAAGTGTGTGTCTGTGTTACTGGTTATCAGTGTCTGTCTTTGTTACTTGGTGTAAGCGTCTGTCTGTGTTACTGGATATCAGTGTATGTCTTTGTTTCTTGGTGTCAGTGTATGTCTGTGTTACTTGGTGTAAGTGTATGTCTTTGTTACTTGGTGTCAGTCTATGTCTGTGTTACTTGGTGTAAGTGTGTGTCTTTGTCACTTGGTGTCAGTGTATTTGTTTGTGTTCCTGTGTGTCAGTGTGTGTCTGTGTTACTTGGTGTAAGTGTTTGTCTTTGTTACTTGGTGTCCGTGTGTGTCTGTGTTACTGGGTATCAGTGTCTGTCTTTGTTACCTGGTGTCAGTGTGTGTCTGTCTTACTGGGTATCAGTGCAAGTCTTTTTTACTGGATGTCAGTGTATGTCTGTGTTACTTGGTGTAAGTGTGTGTCTATTTTACTGGGTATCAGTGTATGTCTTTGTGACTTTGTGTCAGTGCATGTCTTTGTTACTGGGTGTCAGTTTGTTTCTTTGTGAACTGGTGTCAGTGTATGTCTTTGTTACTTGGTGTAAGTGTGTGTCTGTGTTACTGGTTATCAGTGTATGTCTTTGTTACTTGGTGTCAGTGTATGTCAAAATACACGGTGTTAATGTATGTCTTTGTTACTTGGTGAAATTGTCTGTCTTTGTTACTTGGTTTCAGTGTATGTCTGGGTTACTTGGTGTAAGTGTGTGTCTTTGTTACTTGGTGTAAGTGTATGTCTTTGTTACTTGGTGTCAGAGTATGTCTTTGTTACTTGGTGTCAGTGTATGTCTTTGTTACTGGGTAACAGTGCATGTCTTTGTTACTTGGTGTCAGTGTATGTCTGTGTTACTTGGTGTAAGTGTATGTCTTTGTTACTTGGTGTCACTCGATGTCTGTGTTACTTGGTGTAAGTGTGTGTCTTTGTTACTTGGTGTCAGTGTATGTCTTTGTTACTTGGTGTAAGTGTGTACTTGGTGTAAGTGTGTGTCTGTGTTACTTGGTGTCAGTGTATGTCTTTGTTACTTGGTGTCAGTGCATGTCTGTGTCACTTGGTGTCAGTGTGTTTGTTTGTGTTACTGGGTGTCAGTGTGTGTCTGTGTTACTTGGTGTAAGTGTGTGTCTTTGTTCCTTGGCGCCCGTGTGTGTCTGTGTTACTGGGTGTCAGTGTATGTCTTTGTTAATTGGTGTCAGTGTGTGTCTGTGTTACTGGGTATCAGTGTATGTCTTTGTTACTTGGTGTCAGTGTATGTTTTTGTTACTGGGTGTCAGTGTGTGTCTTTGTTCCTTGGTGTCAGTCTATGTCTTTGTTACTTGGTGTAATTGTGTGTCTTTGTTACTTGGTGTCAGTGTATGTCTTTGTTACTTGGTGTAAGTGTGTGTTTGTGTTACTTGGTGTAAGTGTGTGTCTGTGTTACTTGGTGTCAGTGGATGTCTTTGTTAATTGGTGTCAGTGTATGTCTGTGTCACTTGGTGTCAGTCTGTTTGTTTGTGTTACTGGGTGTCAGTGTGTCTCTGTGTTACTTTGTGCAAGTGTGTGTCTTTGTTACTTGGTGTCCGTGTGTGTCTGTGTTACTGGGTGTCAGTGTATGTCTTTGTTACTGGGTGTCAGTGCATGTCTTTGTTACTGGGTGTCAGTTTGTTTCTTTGTGACCTGGTGTCAGTGTATGTCTTTGTTACTTGGTGTAAGTGTGTGTCTGTGTTACTGGTTATCAGTGTATGTCTTTGTTACTTGGTGTCAGTGTATGTCAAACTACATGGTGTTAATGTATGTCTTTGTTACTTGGTGAAATTGTCTGTCTTTGTTACTTGGTTTCAGTGTATGTCTGGGTTACTTGGTGTAAGTGTGTGTCTTTGTTACTTGGTGTAAGTGTATGTCTTTGTTACTTGGTGTCACTCGATGTCTGTGTTACTTGGTGTAAGTGTGTGTCAATGTTACTTGGTGTCAGTGTATGTCTTTGTTACTTGGTGTAAGTGTGTACTTGGTGTAAGTGTGTGTCTGTGTTACTTGGTGTCAGTGTATGTCTTTGTTACTTGGTGTCAGTGCATGTCTGTGTCACTTGGTGTCAGTGTGTTTGTTTGTGTTACTGGGTGTCAGTGTGTGTCTGTGTTACTTGGTGTAAGTGTGTGTCTTTGTTCCTTGGCGCCCGTGTGTGTCTGTGTTACTGGGTGTCAGTGTATGTCTTTGTTAATTGGTGTCAGTGTGTGTCTGTGTTACTGGGTATCAGTGTATGTCTTTGTTACTTGGTGTCAGTGTATGTTTTTGTTACTGGGTGTCAGTGTGTGTCTTTGTTCCTTGGTGTCAGTCTATGTCTTTGTTACTTGGTGTAATTGTGTGTCTTTGTTACTTGGTGTCAGTGTATGTCTTTGTTACTTGGTGTAAGTGTCTGTTTGTGTTACTTGGTGTAAGTGTGTGTCTGTGTTACTTGGTGTCAGTGGATGTCTTTGTTACTTGGTGTCAGTGTATGTCTGTGTCACTTGGTGTCAGTCTGTTTGTTTGTGTTACTGGGTGTCAGTGTGTGTCTGTGTTACTTTGTGCAAGTGTGTGTCTTTGTTACTTGGTGTCCGTGTGTGTCTGTGTTACTGGGTGTCAGTGTATGTCTTTGTTACTGGGTGCCAGTGTATGTCTTTGTTACTTGTTGGAAGTGTGTGTCTGTGTTACTGGGTATCAGTGTCTGTCTTTGTAACTTGGTGTAAGTGTGTGTCTGTGTTACTGGGTATCAGTGTATTTCTTTGTTACTTGGTGTCAGTGTATGTCTGTGTTACTTGGTGTAAGTGTGTGTCTGTGTTACTGTGTATCAGTGTATGTCTTTGTGACTTTGTGTCAGTGTATGTCTTTGTTACTGGCTGTCAGTGTGTGTCTTTGTGACTTGGTGTCAGTGTATGTCTTTGTTACTTGGTGCAAGTGTGTGTCTTTGTTACTGGGTATCAGTGTATGTCTTTGTTACTTGGTGTCAGTGTATGTCAAAATACTTGGTGTAAGTGTATGTCTTTGTTACTTGTTGTCAGTGTATGTCTGTGTTACTTGGTGTCCGTGTGTGTCTGTGTTACTGGGTATCAGTGTCTGTCTTTGTTACCTGGTGTCAGTGTGTGTCTGTCTTACTGGGTATCAGTGCAAGTCTTTTTTACTGGATGTCAGTGTATGTCTGTGTTACTTGGTGTAAGTGTGTGTCTGTTTTACTGGGTATCAGTGTATGTCTTTGTGACTTTGTGTCAGTGCATGTCTTTGTTACTGGGTGTCAGTTTGTTTCTTTGTGACCTGGTGTCAGTGTATGTCTTTGTTACTTGGTGTAAGTGTGTGTCTGTGTTACTGGTTATCAGTGTATGTATTTGTTACTTGGTGTCAGTGTATGTCAAAATACACGGTGTTAATGTATGTCTTTGTTACTTGGTGAAATTGTCTGTCTTTGTTACTTGGTTTCAGTGTATGTCTGGGTTACTTGGGGTAAGTGTGTGTCTTTGTTACTTGGTGTAAGTGTATGTCTTTGTTACTTGGTGTCAGTGTATGTCTTTGTTACTGGGTAACAGTGCATGTCTTTGTTACTTGGTGTCAGTGTATGTCTGTGTTACTTGGTGTAAGTGTATGTCTTTGTTACTTGGTGTCACTCGATGTCTGTGTTACTTGGTGTAAGTGTGTGTCTTTGTTACTTGGTGTCAGTGTATGTCTTTGTTACTTGGTGTAAGTGTGTACTTGGTGTAAGTGTGTGTCTGTGTTACTTGGTGTCAGTGTATGTCTTTGTTACTTGGTGTCAGTGCATGTCTGTGTCACTTGGTGTCAGTGTGTTTGTTTGTGTTACTGGGTGTCAGTGTGTGTCTGTGTTACTTGGTGTAAGTGTGTGTCTTTGTTCCTTGGCGCCCGTGTGTGTCTGTGTTACTGGGTGTCAGTGTATGTCTTTGTTAATTGGTGTCAGTGTGTGTCTGTGTTACTGGGTATCAGTGTATGTCTTTGTTACTTGGTGTCAGTGTATGTTTTTGTTACTGGGTGTCAGTGTGTGTCTTTGTTCCTTGGTGTCAGTCTATGTCTTTGTTACTTGGTGTAATTGTGTGTCTTTGTTACTTGGTGTCAGTGTATGTCTTTGTTACTTGGTGTAAGTGTGTGTTTGTGTTACTTGGTGTAAGTGTGTGTCTGTGTTACTTGGTGTCAGTGGATGTCTTTGTTAATTGGTGTCAGTGTATGTCTGTGTCACTTGGTGTCAGTCTGTTTG
Source organism: Heterodontus francisci (assembly GCF_036365525.1). Lineage (NCBI taxonomy): Eukaryota > Metazoa > Chordata > Chondrichthyes > Heterodontiformes > Heterodontidae > Heterodontus > Heterodontus francisci. The sequence continues at coordinate 5,173,003 of NW_027141175.1, forward strand.
TTTGTGTTACTGGGTGTCAGTGTGTGTCTGTGTTACTTTGTGCAAGTGTGTGTCTTTGTTACTTGGTGTCCGTGTGTGTCTGTGTTACTGGGTGTCAGTGTATGTCTTTGTGACTTTGTGTCAGTGCAGGTCTTTGTTACTGGGTGTCAGTTTGTTTCTTTGTGACCTGGTGTCAGTGTATGTCTTTGTTACTTGGTGTAAGTGTGTGTCTGTGTTACTGGTTATCAGTGTATGTCTTTGTTACTTGGTGTCAGTGTATGTCAAACTACATGGTGTTAATGTATGTCTTTGTTACTTGGTAAAATTGTCTGTCTTTGTTACTTGGTTTCAGTGTATGTCTGGGTTACTTGGTGTAAGTGTGTGTCTTTGTTACTTGGTGTAAGTGTATGTCTTTGTTACTTGGTGTCAGAGTATGTCTTTGTTACTTGGTGTCAGTGTATGTCTTTGTTACTGGGTAACAGTGCATGTCTTTGTTACTTGGTGTCAGTGTATGTCTGTGTTACTTGGTGTAAGTGTATGTCTTTGTTACTTGGTGTCACTCGATGTCTGTGTTACTTGGTGTAAGTGTGTGTCTTTGTTACTTGGTGTCAGTGTATGTCTTTGTTACTTGGTGTAAGTGTGTACTTGGTGTAAGTGTGTGTCTGTGTTACTTGGTGTCAGTGTATGTCTTTGTTACTTGGTGTCAGTGCATGTCTGTGTCACTTGGTGTCAGTGTGTTTGTTTGTGCTACTGGGTGTCAGTGTGTGTCTGTGTTACTTGGTGTAAGTGTGTGTCTTTGTTCCTTGGCGCCCGTGTGTGTCTGTGTTACTGGGTGTCAGTGTATGTCTTTGTTAATTGGTGTCAGTGTGTGTCTGTGTTACTGGGTATCAGTGTATGTCTTTGTTACTTGGTGTCAGTGTATGTTTTTGTTACTGGGTGTCAGTGTGTGTCTTTGTTCCTTGGTGTCAGTCTATGTCTTTGTTACTTGGTGTAATTGTGTGTCTTTGTTACTTGGTGTCAGTGTATGTCTTTGTTACTTGGTGTAAGTGTGTGTTTGTGTTACTTGGTGTAAGTGTGTGTCTGTGTTACTTGGTGTCAGTGGATGTCTTTGTTACTTGGTGTCAGTGTATGTCTGTGTCACTTGGTGTCAGTCTGTTTGTTTGTGTTACTGGGTGTCAGTGTGTGTCTGTGTTACTTTGTTCAAGTGTGTGTCTTTGTTACTTGGTGTCCGTGTGTGTCTGTGTTACTGGGTGTCAGTGTATGTCTTTGTTACTGGGTGTCAGTGCATGTCTTTGTTACTGGGTGTCAGTTTGTTTCTTTGTGACCTGGTGTCAGTGTATGTCTTTGTTACTTGGTGTAAGTGTGTGTCTGTGTTACTGGTTATCAGTGTATGTCTTTGTTACTTGGTGTCAGTGTATGTCTGTGTTACTTGGTGTAAGTGTGTGTCTGTGTTATTGTGTATCAGTGTATGTCTTTGTGACTTATTGTCAGTGTATGTCTTTGTTACTGGCTGTCAGTGTGTGTCTTTGTGACTTGGTGTCAGTGTATGTCTTTGTTACTTGGTGCAAGTGTGTGTCTGTGTTACTGGGTATCAGTGTATGTCTTTGTTACTTGGTGTCAGTGTATGTCAAAATACTTGGTGTAAGTGTATGTCTTTGTTACTTGTTGTCAGTGTATGTCTGTGTTACTTGGTGTAAGTGTGTGTCTTTGTTACTTGGTGTCAGTGTATGTCTTTGTTACTTAGTGTCAGTGTGTGTCTGTGTTACTGGGTATCAGTGTATGTCTTTGTTACTTGGTGAAATTGTCTGTCTTTGTTACTTGGTTTCAGTGTATGTCTGGGTTACTTGGTGTAAGTGTGTGTCTTTGTTACTTGGTGTAAGTGTATGTCTTTGTTACTTGGTGTCAGTGTATGTCTTTGTTACTGGGTAACAGTGCATGTCTTTGTTACTTGGTGTCAGTGTATGTCTGTGTTACTTGGTGTAAGTGTATGTCTTTGTTACTTGGTGTCACTCGATGTCTGTGTTACTTGGTGTAAGTGTGTGTCTTTGTTACTTGGTGTCAGTGTATGTCTTTGTTACTTGGTGTAAGTGTGTACTTGGTGTAAGTGTGTGTCTGTGTTACTTGGTGTCAGTGTATGTCTTTGTTACTTGGTGTCAGTGCATGTCTGTGTCACTTGGTGTCAGTGTGTTTGTTTGTGTTACTGGGTGTCAGTGTGTGTCTGTGTTACTTGGTGTAAGTGTGTGTCTTTGTTCCTTGGCGCCCGTGTGTGTCTGTGTTACTGGGTGTCAGTGTATGTCTTTGTTAATTGGTGTCAGTGTGTGTCTGTGTTACTGGGTATCAGTGTATGTCTTTGTTACTTGGTGTCAGTGTATGTTTTTGTTACTGGGTGTCAGTGTGTGTCTTTGTTCCTTGGTGTCAGTCTATGTCTTTGTTACTTGGTGTAATTGTGTGTCTTTGTTACTTGGTGTCAGTGTATGTCTTTGTTACTTGCTGTAAGTGTGTGTTTGTGTTACTTGGTGTAAGTGTGTGTCTGTGTTACTTGGTGTCAGTGGATGTCTTTGTTAATTGGTGTCAGTGTATGTCTGTGTCACTTGGTGTCAGTCTGTTTGTTTGTGTTACTGGGTGTCAGTGTGTGTCTGTGTTACTTTGTGCAAGTGTGTGTCTTTGTTACTTGGTGTCCGTGTGTGTCTGTGTTACTGGGTGTCAGTGTATGTCTTTGTGACTTTGTGTCAGTGCAGGTCTTCGTTACTGGGTGTCAGTTTGTTTCTTTGTGACCTGGTGTCAGTGTATGTCTTTGTTACTTGGTGTAAGTGTGTGTCTGTGTTACTGGTTATCAGTGTATGTCTTTGTTACTTGGTGTCAGTGTATGTCAAACTACATGGTGTTAATGTATGTCTTTGTGACTTGGTAAAATTGTCTGTCTTTGTTACTTGGTTTCAGTGTATGTCTGGGTTACTTGGTGTAAGTGTGTGTCTTTGTTACTTGGTGTAAGTGTATGTCTTTGTTACTTGGTGTCAGAGTATGTCTTTGTTACTTGGTGTCAGTGTATGTCTTTGTTACTGGGTAACAGTGCATGTCTTTGTTACTTGGTGTCAGTGTATGTCTGTGTTACTTGGTGTAAGTGTATGTCTTTGTTACTTGGTGTCACTCGATGTCTGTGTTACTTGGTGTAAGTGTGTGTCTTTGTTACTTGGTGTCAGTGTATGTCTTTGTTACTTGGTGTAAGTGTATACTTGGTGTAAGTGTGTGTCTGTGTTACTTGGTGTCAGTGTATGTCTTTGTTACTTGGTGTCAGTGCATGTCTGTGTCACTTGGTGTCAGTGTGTTTGTTTGTGTTACTGGGTGTCAGTGTGTGTCTGTGTTACTTGGTGTAAGTGTGTGTCTTTGTTCCTTGGCGCCCGTGTGTGTCTGTGTTACTGGGTGTCAGTGTATGTCTTTGTTAATTGGTGTCAGTGTGTGTCTGTGTTACTTGGAATCAGTGTATGTCTTTGTTACTTGGTGTCAGTGTATGTTTTTGTTACTGGGTGTCAGTGTGTGTCTTTGTTCCTTGGTGTCAGTCTATGTCTTTGTTACTTGGTGTAATTGTGTGTATTTGTTACTTGGTGTCAGTGTATGTCTTTGTTACTTGGTGTAAGTGTGTGTTTGTGTTACTTGGTGTAAGTGTGTGTCTGTGTTACTTGGTGTCAGTGGATGTCTTTGTTACTTGGTGTCAGTGTATGTCTGTGTCACTTGGTGTCAGTCTGTTTGTTTGTGTTACTGGGTGTCAGTGTGTGTCTGTGTTACTTTGTGCAAGTGTGTGTCTTTGTTACTTGGTGTCCGTGTGTGTCTGTGTTACTGGGTGTCAGTGTATGTCTTTGTTACTGGGTGCCAGTGTATGTCTTTGTTACTTGTTGGAAGTGTGTGTCTGTGTTACTGGGTATCAGTGTCTGTCTTTGTAACTTGGTGTAAGTGTGTGTCTGTGTTACTGGGTATCAGTGTATTTCTTTGTTACTTGGTGTCAGTGTATGTCTGTGTTACTTGGTGTAAGTGTGTGTCTGTGTTACTGTGTATCAGTGTATGTCTTTGTGACTTAGTGTCAGTGTATGTCTTTGTTACTGGCTGTCAGTGTGTGTCTTTGTGACTTGGTGTCAGTGTATGTCTTTGTTACTTGGTGCAAGTGTGTGTCTGTGTTACTGGGTATCAGTGTATGTCTTTGTTACTTGGTGTCAGTGTATGTCAAAATACTTGGTGTAAGTGTATGTCTTTGTTACTTGTTGTCAGTGTATGTCTGTGTTACTTGGTGTAAGTGTGTGTCTTTGTTACTTGGTGTAAGTGTATGCCTTTGTTACTTGGTGTCAGTGTATGTCTTTGTTACTTAGTGTCAGTGTGTGTCTGTGTTACTGGGTATCAGTGTATGTCTTTGTGACTTGGTATCAGTGTATGTCTTTGTGACTTGGTGTCAGTGGATGTCTTTGTTACTGGGTGTCAGTGTGTGTCTGTGTTACTTGGTTTCAGTGTATGTCTTTGTTCCTGTGTATTAGTGGTTCTCTGTGTTGCTGGGTGTCAGTGTGTGTTTGTTTGTGTTACTGGGTGTCAGTGTGTGTCTGTGACACAAGGTGTCAATATTTAGTTTTGTTTCCAGATACAGCACTCAAACATGCCCTTCGTCCCACCGAGACTGTGCCGACCATCAACCACCCATTTATGCTAATCCGACACTAATCCCGTATTCCTCTCACATCCCCAGCTGTCCCTATATATTTCCCTACCACCTACAAATGCTAGGGGCAATTTATGATGGCCAATTAAACTATCAACCTGAAAGCCTTAGGCATGTGGGAGGAAAACGGAGCACCCGGAGGAAACCCGCGCAGACAAAGGGAGAACTTGCAAACTCCTCACAGGCAGTACCCAGAATCGACCCCGGGTCCCTGGAGCTGTGAGGCTGCGGTGCTAACCACTGCGCCAATGTGCCCCCCACTCACACCCAGTGTGTGCCTGTGTTACTGGGTATCAGTGTATGTCTTTGTTACTTGGTGTCAGTGTATGTCTGTGTTACTTGGTGTAAGTGTATGTCTTTGTTACTTGGTGTCAGTGTATGTCTGTGTTACTTGGTGTAAGTGTGTGCCTGTGTTACTGGGTATCAATGTATGTCTTTGTTACTTGGTGTCAGTGTATGTCTGTGTTACTTGGTGTAAGTGTGTGTCTGTGTTACTGGGTGTCAGTGTGTGTCTGTGTTACTTGGTGTAAGTGTGAGTCTTTGATACTTGGTGTCCGTGTGTGTCTGTGTTACTGGGTGTCAGTGGATGTCTTTGTTAAATGGGTGTCAGTGTATGTCTTTGTTACTTGGTGGAAGTGTGTGTCTGTGTTACTGGGTATCAGTGTATGTCTTTGTTATTTGGTGTCAGTGTATGTCTGTGTTACTTGGTGTAAGTGTGTGTCTCTGTTTCTGGGTATCAGTGTATGTCTTTGTGACTTGGTTTCAGTGTATGACTTTGTTACTTGGTGTCAGTGTGTGTCTGTGTTACTGGGTATCAGTGTATGTCTTTGTTACTTGGTGTCAGTGTATGTCAAAATACTTGGTGTACGTTTAAGTCTTTGTTACTTGGTGTAATTGTCTTTCTTTTTTACTTGGTTTCAGTGTATGTCTGGGTTACTTGGTGTAAGTGTGTGTCTTTGTTACTTGGTGTAAGTGTATGTCTTTGTTACTTTGTGTCAGTGTATGTCTTTGTTATTTGGTGTCAGTGTATGTCTGTGTTACTTGGTGTAAGTGTGTGCCTGTGTTACTGGGTATCAATGTATGCCTTTGTTACTTGGTGTCAGTGTATGTCTGTGTTACTTGTTGTAAGTGTGTGTCTGTGTTACTGGGTTTCAGTGTGAGTCTGCGTTACTTGGTGTAAGTGTGTATCTTTGTTACTTGGTGTCCGTGTGTGTCTGTGTTACTGGGTGTCAGTGTATGACTTTGTTACTGGGTGTCAATGTATGTCTTTGTTACTTGGGGTAGTGTGTGTCTGTGTTACTGGTTATCAGTGTCTGTATTTGTTACTTGGTGTAAGCGTGTGTCTGTGTTACTGGGTATCAGTGTATGTCTTTGTTACTTGGTGTCAGTGTATGTCTGTGTTATTTGGTGTAAGTGTATGTCTTTGTTACTTGGTGTCAGTCTATGTCTGTGTTACTTGGTGTAAGTGTATGTCTTTGTTACTTGGTGTAAGTGTGTGTTTGTGTTACTTGGTGTAAGTCTGTGTTTGTGTTACTTGGTGTCAGTGTGTGTCTGTGTTACTTGGTGTCAGTGTATGTCTTTGTTCCTTTGTGTCAGTGTATGTCTGTGTCACTTGGTGTCAGTGTGTTTGTTTGTGTTACTGGGTGTCAGTGTGTGTCTGTGTTACTTGGTGTAAGTGTGTGTCTTTGTTACTTGGTGTCCGTGTGTGTCTGTGTTACTGGGTGTCAGTGTCTGTCTTTGTTACTGGGCGTTAGCGTATGCCTTTGTTACTTGGTGTAATTGTGTGTCTGTGTTACAGGGTATCAGTGTCTGTCTTTGTTACCTGGTGTGAGTGTGTGTCTGTGTTACAGGGTATAAGTGTATGTTTTTTTTACTTGTTGTCAGTGTATGTCTGTGTTACTTGGTGTAAGTGTGTGTCTGCGTTACTGGATATCAGTGTATGTCTTTGTGACTTGGTGTCAGTATATGTCTTTGTCACTGGGTGTCAGTGTGTGTCTTTGTTACTTCGTGTCCGTGTGTGTCTGTGTTACTGGGTGTCAGTGTCTGTCTTTGTTACTGGGCTTTAGTGTATGCCTTTGTTACTTGGTGTAAGTGTGTGTCTGTGTTACAGGGTATCAGTGTCTGTCTTTGTTACCTGGTGTGAGTGTGTGTCTGTGTTACAGGGTATAAGTGTATGTTTTTTTTACTTGTTGTCAGTGTATGTCTGTGTTACTTGGTGTAAGAGTGTGTCTGCGTTACTGGATATCAGTGTATGTCTTTGTGACTTGGTGTCAGTATATGTCTTTGTCACTGGGTGTCAGTGTGTGTCTTTGTTACTTCGTGTCCGTGTGTGTCTGTGTTACTGTGTGTCAGTGTCTGTCTTTGTTACTGGGCTTTAGTGTATGCCTTTTTTACTTGGTGTAAGTGTGTGTCTGTGTTACTCGGTATCAGTGTCTGTCTTTGTTACCTGGTGTGAGTGTGTGTCTGTGTTACAGGGTATCAGTGTATGTTTTTTTTTACTTGCTGTCAGTGTATGTCTGTGTTACTTGGTGCAGGTGTGTGTCTCTGTTACTGGTTATCAGTGTATGTCTTTGTTACTTGGTGTCAGTGTCTGTCAAAATACATGGTGTTAATGTATGTCTTTGTTACTTGGTGAAATTGTCTGTCTTTGTTACTTCGTTTCAGTGTATGTCTGGGTTACTTGGTGTAAGTGTGTGTCTTTGTTACTTGGTGTAAGTGTATGTCTTTGTTACATGGTGTCAGTGTATGTCTTTGTTACTTGGTGTCAGTATATGACTTTGTCACTGGGTGTCAGAGTGTTTCTTTGTGACTTGATGTCAGTTTATGTCTTTGTTACTTGGTGTAAGTGTGTGTCTGTGTTACTGGTTATCAGTGTATGTCTTTGTTACTTGGTGTCAGTGTCTGTCAAAATACATGGTGTTAATGTATGTCTTTTTTACTTGGTGAAATTGTCTGTCTTTGTTACTTCGTTTCAGTGTATGTCTGGGTTACTTGGTGTCAGTGTGTGTCTTTGTTACTTGGTGTAAGTGTATGTCTTTGTTACTTGGTGTCAGTGTATGTCTTTGTTACTTGGTGTCAGTGTATGTCTGTGTTACTTGGTGTAAGTGTGTGCCGGTGTTACTGGGTATCAGTGTATGTCTTTGTTACTTGGTGTCAGTGTGTGTCTGTGTTACTTGGTGTAAGTGTGTGTCTGTGTTACTGGTTGTCAGTGTGTGTCTGTGTTACTTGGTGTAAGCGTGTGTCTTTGTTACTTGGCGTCCGTGTGTGTCTGTGTTACTGGGTGTCAGTGTATGTCTTTGTTAATGGGTATCAGTGTATGTCTTTGTTACTTGGTGTCAGAGTATGTCTTTGTTACTTGGTGTCAATCTATGTCTGTGTTACTTGGTGTAAGTGTGTGTCTATGTTACTTGGTGTCAGCGTATGTCTTTGTTACTTGGTGTCAGTGTATGTCTGTGTCACTTGGTGTCAGTGTGTTTGTTTGTGTTACTGGGTGTCAGTGTGTGTCTGTGTTACTTGGTGTAAGTGTGTGTCTTTGTTACTTGGCGCCCGTGTGTGTCTGTGTTACTGGGTGTCAGTGTATGTCTTTGTTACTGGGTGTCAGTGTATGTCTTTGTTACTTGGTGTAAGTGCGTGTCAGTGTTACTGGGTATCAGTGTCTGTCTTTTTTACTTGGTGTAAGTGTGTGTCTGTGTTTCTGGGTATCAGTGTATGTCTTTGTTACTTAGTGTCAGTGTATGTTTTTGTTACTGGGTGCCAGTGTGTGTCTTTGTGACTTGGTGTCAGTGTATTTCTGTGTTACTTGGTGTAATTGTATGTCTTTGTTCCTTGGTGTCAGTCTATGTCTTTGTTACTTGGTGTAATTGTGTGTCTTTGTTACTTGGTGTCAGTGTATGTCTTTGTTACTTGGTGTAAGTGTGTGTTTGTGTTACTTGGTGTAAGTGTGTGTCTGTTTTACTTGGTTTCAGTGGATGTCTTTGTTACTTGGTGTCAGTGTATGTCTGTGTCACTTGGTGTCAGTGTGTTTGTTTGTGTTACTGGGTGTCAGTGTGTGTCTGTGTTACTTTGTGTAAGTGTGTGTCTTCGTTACTTGGTGTCCGAGTGTATCTGTGTTGCTGGGTGTCAGTGTATGTTTGTGTTACTTGGTGTAAGTGTATGTCTTTGTTACTTGGTGTCAATGTATGTTTTTGTTACTTGGTGTAAGTGTATGTCTTTGTTACTTGGTGTCAGTGCATGTCTTTGTTAATTGGTGTAAGTGTATGTCTTTGTTACTTGGTGTCAGTGTATGTCTCTGTTACTTGGTGTGAGTGTGTGTCTGTGTTACTGGGTATCAGTGTATGTCTTTGTTACTTGGTGTCAGTGTATGTCTTAGTTCCTTTGTGTCAGTGTATGTCTGTGTCACTTGGTGTCAGTGTGTTTGTTTCTGTTACTGGGTGTCAGTGTGTGTCTGTGTTACTTGGTGTAAGTGTGTGTCTTTGTTACTTGGTGTCCGTGTGTGTCTGTGTTACTGGGTGTCAGTGTCTGTCTTTGTTACCTGGTGTGAGTGTGTGTCTGTGTTACAGGGTATCAGTGTATCTTTTTTTTACTTGCTGTCAGTGTATGTCTGTATTACTTGGTGTAAGTGTGTGTCTGTGTTACTGGGTATCAGTGTATGTCTTTGTGACTTGGTGTCAGTATATGTCTTTGTCACTGGGTGTCAGTGTGTTTCTTTGTGACTTGGTGTCAGTTTATGTCTTTGTTACTTGGTGTAAGTGTGTGTCTGTGTTACTGGTTATCAGTGTATGTCTTTGTTACTTAGTGTCAGTGTCTGTCAAAATACATGGTATTAATGTATGTCTTTTTTACTTGGTGAAATTGTCTGTCTTTGTTACTTCGTTTCAGTGTATGTCTGGGTTACCAGGTGTAAGTGTGTGTCTTTGTTACTTGGTGTAAGTGTATGTCTTTGTTACTTGGTGTCAGTATATGTCGTTGTTACTTCTTGTAAGTGTGTGTCTGTGTTACTGGTTATCAGTGTATGTCTTTGTTACTGGGTGTCAGTGTATATCTTTGTTACTTGGTGTCCGTGTGTGTCTGTGTTACTGGGTGTCAGTGTATGTCTTTGTTAAGTGGGTGTCAGTGTATGTCTTTGTTACTTTGTGGAAGTGTGTGTCTGTGTTACTGGGTATCAGTGTATGTCTTTGTTACTTGGTGTCAGTGTATGTCTGTGTTGCTTGGTGTAAGTGCGTGTCTCTGTTACTGGGTATCAGTGTATGTCTTTGTGACTTGGTTTCAGTGTATGACTTTGTTACTTGGTGTCAGTGTGTGTCTGTGTTACTGGGTATCAGTGTATGTCTTTGTTACTTGGTTTCAGTGTATGTCTGGGTTACTTGGTGTAAGTGTGTGTCTTTGTTACTTGGTGTAAGTGTATGTCTTTGTTACTTTGTGTCAGTGTATGTCTTTGTTATTTGGTGTCAGTGTATGTCTGTGTTACTTGGTGTAAGTGTGTGCCTGTGTTACTGGGTATCAATGTATGTCTTTGTTACTTGGTGTCAGTGTATGTCTGTGTTACTTGTTGTAAGTGTGTGTCTGTGTTACTGGGTTTCAGTGTGAGTCTGTGTTACTTGGTGTAAGTGTGCATCTTTGTTACTTGTTGTCCGTGTGTCTCTGTGTTACTGTGTGTCAGTGTATGACTTTGTTACTGGGTGTCAATGTATGTCTTTGTTACTTGGGGTAAGTGTGTGTCTGTGTTACTGGTTATCAGTGTCTGTATTTGTTACTTGGTGTAAGCGTGTGTCTGTGTTACTGGGTATCAGTGTATGTCTTTGTTACTTGGTGTCAGTGTATGTCTGTGTTACTTGGTGTAAGTGTATGTCTTTGTTACTTGGTGTCAGTCTATGTCTGTGTTACTTGGTGTAAGTGTGTGTCTTTGTTACTTGGTGTAAGTGTGTGTTTGTGTTACTTGGTGTAAGTGTGTGTTTTTGTTACTTGGTGTCAGTGTGTGTCTGTGTTACTTGGTGTCAGTGTGTGTCTGTGTTACTGGGTGTCAGTGTATGTCTTTGTTAAATGGGTGTCATTGTATGTCTTTGTTACTTGGTGAAATTGTCTGTCTTTGTTACTTCGTTTCAGTGTATGTCTGGGTTACTTGGTGTAAGTGTGTGTCTTTGTTACTTGGTGTAAGTGTATGTCTTTGTTACTTGGTGTCAGTGTATGTCTTTGTTACTTGGTGTCAGTATATGTCATTGTCACTGGGTGTCAGTGTGTTTCTTTGTGACTTGGTGTCAGTTTATGTCTTTGTTACTTGGTGTAAGTGTGTGTCTGTGTTACTGGTTATCAGTGTATGTCTTTTTTACTTGGTGTCAGTGTCTGTCAAAATACATGGTGTTAATGTATGTCTTTTTTACTTGGTGAAATTGTCTGTCTTTGTTACTTCGTTTCAGTGTATGTCTGGGTTACTTGGTGTAAGTGTGTGTCTTTGTTACTTGGTGTAAGTGTATGTCTTTGTTACTTGGTGTCAGTGTATGTCTGTGTTACTTGGTGTAAGTGTGTGCCGGTGTTACTGGGTATCATTGTATGTCTTTGTTACTTGGTGTCAGTGTGTGTCTGTGTTACTTGGTGTAAGTGTGTGTCTGTGTTACTGGGTGTCAGTGTGTGTCTGTGTTACTTGGTGTAAGCGTGTGTCTTTGTTACTTGGTGTCCGTGTGTGTCTGTGTTACTGGGTGTCAGTGTATGTCTTTGTTAATGGGTATCAGTGTATGGCTTTGTTACTTGGTGTCAGAGTATGTCTGTGTTACTTGGTGTAAGTGTATGTCTTTGTTACTTGGTGTCAATCTATGTCTGTGTTACTTGGTGTAAGTGTGTGTCTATGTTACTTGGTGTCAGTGTATGTCTTTGTTACTTGGTGTAAGTGTGTACTTGGTGTAAGTGTATGTCTGTGTCACTTGGTGTCAGTGTGTTTGTTTGTTTTACTGGGTGTCAGTGTGTGTCTGTGTTAATTGGTGTAAGTGTGTGTCTTTGTTACTTGGCGCCCGTGTGTGTCTGTGTTACTGGGTGTCAGTGTATGTCTTTGTTACTGGGTGTCAGTGTATGTCTTTGTTACTTGGTGTAAGTGCGTGTCTGTGTTACTGGGTATCAGTGTCTGTCTTTTTTACTTGGTGTAAGTGTGTGTCTGTGTTACTGGGTATCAGTGTATGTCTTTGTTACTTGGTGTCAGTGTATGATTTTGTTACTGGGTGCCAGTGTGTGTCTTGGTGACTTGGTGTCAGTGTATTTCTGTGTGACTTGGTGCAAGTGTATGTCTTTGTTCCTTGGTGTCAGTCTATGTCTTTGTTACTTGGTGTAATTGTGTGTCTTTGTTACTTGGTGTCAGTGTATGTCTTTGTTACTTGGTGTAAGTGTGTGTTTGTGTTACTTGGTGTAAGTGTGTGTCTGTTTTACTTGGTGTCAGTGGATGTCTTTGTTTCTTGCTGTCAGTGTATGTCTGTGTCACTTGGTGTCAGTGTGTTTGTTTGTGTTACTGGGTGTCAGTGTGTGTCTGTGTTACTTTGTGTAAGTGTGTGTCTTTGTTACGTGGTGTCCGAGTGTATCTGTGCTACTGGGTGTCAGTGTATGTCTTTGTTACTGGGTGTCAGTGTATGTCTTTGTTACTTGTTGGAAGTGTGTGTCTGTGTGACTGGGTATCAGTGTCTGTCTTTGTAACTTGGTGTAAGTGTGTGTCTGTGTTACTGGGTATCAGTGTATTTCTTTGTTACTTGGTGTCAGTGTATGTCTGTGTTACTTGGTGTAAGTGTGTTTCTGTGTTACTGTGTATCAGTGTATGTCTTTGTGTCTTGGTGTCAGTGTATGTCTTTGTTACTGGGTGTCAGTGTGTGTCTTTGTGACTTGGTGTCAGTGTATGTCTGTGTCACTTGGTGTCCGTGTGTGTCTGTGTTACTGGGTGTCAGTGTATGTCTTTGTTAAATGGGTGTCAGTGTATGTCTGTGTTACTTGGTGTAAGTGTGTGTCTGTGTTACTGTGTATCAGTGTATGTCTTTGTGACTTGGTGTCATTGTATGTCTTTGTTACTGGGTGTCAGTGTGTGTCTTTGTGACTTGGTGTCATTGTATGTCTGTGTCACTTGGTGTCAGTGTGTTTGTTTGTGTTACTGGGTGTCAGTGTGTGTCTGTGTTACTTGGTGTAAGTGTGTGTCTTTGTTTCTTGGTGTCCGTGTGTGTCTGTGTAACTGAGTATCAGTGTATGTCTTTGTTACTTGGTGTAAGTGTGTGTCTGTGTTTCTGGGCATCAGTGTATGTCTTTGTTACTTGGTGTCAGTGTATGTCTTTGTTACTTAGTGTAAGTGTGTGTCTGTGTTACTGGGTATCAGTGAATTTCTTTCTTACTTGGTGTCAGTGTATGTCCTTGTTACCTGGTGTAAGTGTGTGTCTGTGTTACTGGGTATCAGTGCCTGTCTTTGTTACTTGGTGTCAGTGTGTGCCTTTGTTACTTGGTGTCATTGTGTGTCTTTGTTACTGGGTGTCAGTGTATGCCTTTGTTACTGGGTGTCAGTGTATGTCTTTGTGACTTGGTGTAAGTGTGTGTATGTGTTACTGGGTATCAGTGTCTGTCATTGTTACTTGTTGTAAGTGTGTGACTGTGTTACTGGGTATCAGTGTATGTCTTTGTTACTTGGTGTCAGTGTATGTCTGTGTTTCTTGGTTTAAGTGTGTGTCTTTGTTACTTGGTGTCAGTGTATGTCTGTGTTACTTGGTGTAAGTGTGTGTCTTTGTTACTTGGTGTCAGTGTATGACTTTGTTACTTGGTGTCATTGTATGTCTTTGTTACATGGTGTAAGTGTGTGTCTGTGTTACTGGGTATCAGTGTATGTCTTTGTTACTTGGTGTCTGTGTATGTCTGTGATACTTGGTGTAAGTGTGTGTCTGTGTTGCTGGGTATCAGTGTATGCCTTTGTTACTTGGTATAAGTGTGTGTCTGTGTTACTGGGTATCAGTGTCTGTCTTTGTTACCTGGTGTCAGTGTGTGTCTGTTTTACTGGGTATCAGTGTATGTCTTTGTTACTTGGTGTCAGTGTATGTCTTTGTGACTTGGTGTCAGTGTATGTCTGTGTCACTTGGTGTCAGTGTGTTTGTTTGTGTTACTGGGTGTCAGTGTGTGTCTGTGTTACTTGGTGTAAGTGTGTGTCTTTGTTTCTTGGTGTCCGTGTGTGTCTGTGTTACTGGGTGTCAGTGTATGTCTTTGTTAAATGGGTGTCAATGTATGTCTGTGTTACTTGGTGTAAGTGTGTGTCTGTGTTACTGTGTATCAGTGTATGTCTTTGTGACTTGGTGTCAGTGTATGTCTTTGTTACTGGGTGTCAGTGTGTGTCTTTGTGACTTGGTGTCAGTGTATGTCTGTGTCACTTGGTGTCAGTGTGTTTGTTTGTGTTACTGGGTGTCAGTGTGTGTCTGTGTTACTTGGTGTAAGTGTGTGCCTTTGTTTCTTGGTGTCCGTGTGTGTCTGTGTTACTGGGTGTCAGTGTATGTCTTTGTTAAATGGGTGTCAGTGTATGTCTGTGTACTTGGTGTAAGTGTGTGCCTTTGTGACTTGGTGTCAGTGTATGTTTGTGTTACTTGGTGTAAGTGTATGACTTTGTTACTTGGTGTCAGTGTATGTTTTTGTTACTTGGTGTAAGTGTATGTCTTTGTTACTTGGTGTCAGTGCATGTCTTTGTTAATTGGTGTAAGTGTATGTCTTTGTTACTTGGTGTCAGTGTATGTCTCTGTTACTTGGTGTGAGTGTGTGTCTGTGTTACTGGGTATAAGTGTATGTCTTTGTTACTTGAGTGTCAGTGCATGTCTTTGTTCCTTTGTGTCAGTGTATGTCTGTGTCACTTGGTGTCAGTGTGTGTCTGTGTTACTGGGTGTCAGTGTCTGTCTTTGTTACTGGGCGTTAGTGTATGCCTTTGTTACTTGGTGTAAGTGTGTGTCTGTGTTACTGGGTATCAGTGTCTGTCTTTGTTACCTGGTGTGAGTGTGTGTCTGTGTTCCAGGGTATCAGTGTATCTTTTTTTTACTTGCTGTCAGTGTATGTCTGTGTTACTTGGTGTAAGTGTGTGTCTGTGTTACTGGGTATCAGTGTATGTCTTTGTGACTTGGTGTCAGTATATGTCTTTGTCACTGGGTGTCAGTGTGTTTCTTTGTGACTTGGTGTCAGTTTATGTCTTTGTTACTTGGTGTAAGTGTGTGGCTGTGTTACTGGTTATCAGTGTCTGTATTTGTTACTTGGTGTAAGCGTGTGTCTGTGTTACTGGGTATCAATGTATGTCTTTGTTACTTGGTGTCAGTGTATGTCTGTGTTACTTGTTGTAAGTGTGTGTCTGTGTTACTGGGTGTCAGTGTGAGTCTGTGTTACTTGGTGTAAGTGTGTATCTTTGTTACTTGGTGTCCGTGTGTGTCTGTGTTACTGGGTGTCAGTGTATGACTTTGTTACTGGGTGTCAATGTATGTCTTTGTTACTTGGGGTAAGTGTGTGTCTGTGTTACCGGTTATCAGTGTCTGTATTTGTTACTTGGTGTAAGCGTGTGTCTGTGTTACTGGGTATCAGTGTATGTCTTTGTTACTTGGTGTCAGTGTATGTCTGTGTTACTTGGTGTAAGTGTATGTCTTTGTTACTTGGTGTCAGTCTATGTCTGTGTTACTTGGTGTAGGTGTGTGTCTTTGTTACTTGGTGTAAGTGTGTGTTTGTGTTACTTGGTGTCAGTGTGTGTCTGTGTTACTTGGTGTCAGTGTGTGTCTGTGTTACTGGGTATCAGTGTCTGTCTTTGTTACCTGGTGTCAGTGTGTGTCTGTGTTACTGGGTATCAGTGTATGTCTTTGTTACTTGGTGTCAGTGTATGTCTTTGTGACTTGGTGTCAGTGTATGTCTGTGTCACTTGGTGTCAGTGTGTTTGTTTGTGTTACTGGGTGTCAGTGTGAGTCTGTGTTACTTGGTGTAAGTGTGTGTCTTTGTTTCTTGGTGTCCGTGTGTGTCTGTGTTACTGGGTGTCAGTGTATGTCTTTGTTAAATGGGTGTCAATGTATGTCTGTGTTACTTGGTGTAAGTGTCTGTCTGTGTTACTGTGTATCAGTGTATGTCTTTGTGACTTGGTGTCAGTGTATGTCTGTGTCACTTGGTGTCAGTGTGTTTGTTTGTGTTACTGGGTGTCAGTGTGTGTCTGTGTTACTTGGTGTAAGTGTGTGTCTTTGTTTCTTGGTGTCCGTGTGTGTCTGTGTTACTGGGTGTCAGTGTATGTCTTTGTTAAATGGGTGTCAGTGCATGTCTGTGTACTTGGTGTAAGTGTGTGCCTTCGTGACTTGGTGTCAGTGTATGTTTGTGTTACTTGGTGTAAGTGTATGTCTTTGTTACTTGGTGTCAGTGTATGTTTTTGTTACTTGGTGTAAGTGTATGTCTTTGTTACTTGGTGTCAGTGCATGTCTTTGTTAATTGGTGTAAGTGTATGTCTTTGTTACTTGGTGTCAGTGTATGTCTCTGTTACTTGGTGTGAGTGTGTGTCTGTGTTACTGGGTATAAGTGTATGTCTTTGTTACTTGAGTGTCAGTGCATGTCTTTGTTCCTTTGTGTCAGTGTATGTCTGTGTCACTTGGTGTCAGTGTGTGTCTGTGTTACTGGGTGTCAGTGTCTGTCTTTGTTACTGGGCGTTAGTGTATGCCTTTGTTACTTGGTGTAAGTGTGTGTCTGTGTTACTGGGTATCAGTGTCTGTCTTTGTTACCTGGTGTGAGTGTGTGTCTGTGTTCCAGGGTATCAGTGTATCTTTTTTTTTACTTGCTGTCAGTGTATGTCTGTGTGACTTGGTGTAAGTGTGTGTCTGTGTTACTGGGTATCAGTGTATGTCTTTGTGACTTGGTGTCAGTATATGTCTTTGTCACTGGGTGTCAGTGTGTTTCTTTGTGACTTGGTGTCAGTTTATGTCTTTGTTACTTGGTGTAAGATTGTGGCTGTGTTACTGGTTATCAGTGTATGTCTTTGTTACTTGGTGTCAGTGTCTGTCAAAATACATGGTGTTAATGTATGTCTTTGTTACTTGGTGAAATTGTCTGTCTTTGTTACTTCGTTTCAGTGTATGTCTGGGTTACTTGGTGTAAGTGTGTGTCTTTGTTACTTGGTGTAAGTGTATGTCTTTGTTACTTGGTGTCAGTGTATGTCTTTGTTACTTGGTGTCAGTGTATGTCTGTGTTACTTGCTGTAAGTGTGTGCCGGTGTTACTGGGTATCAGTGTATGTCTTTGTTACTTGGTGTCAGTGTGTGTCTGTGTTACTTGGTGTAAGTGTGTGTCTGCGTTACTGGGTGTCAGTGTGTGTCTGTGTTACTTGGTGTCAGCGTGTGTCTTTGTTACTTGGTGTCCGTGTGTGTCTGTGTTACTGGGTGTCAGTGTGTGTCTGTGTTACTTGGTGTAAGTGTGTGTCTTTGTTACTTGGTGTCCGTGTGTGTCTGTGTTACTGGGTGTCAGTGTATGTCTTTGTTAAATGGGTGTCAGTGGATGTCTTTGTTACTTGGTGGAAGTGTGTGTCTGTGTTACTGGGTATCAGTGTATGTCTTTGTTACTTGGTGTAAGTGTGTGCCTGTGTTACTGGGTATCAATGTATGTCTTTGTTACTTGGTGTCAGTGTATGTCTGTGTTACTTGTTGTAAGTGTGTGTCTGTGTTACTGGGTGTCAGTGTGAGTCTGTGTTACTTGGTGTAAGTGTGTATCTTTGTTACTTGGTGTCCGTGTGTGTCTGTGTTACTGGGTGTCAGTGTATGACTTTGTTACTGGGTGTCAATGTATGTCTTTGTTACTTGGGGTAAGTGTGTGTCTGTGTTACTGGTTATCAGTGTCTGTATTTGTTACTTGGTGTAAGCGTGTGTCTGTGTTACTGGGTATCAGTGTATGTCTTTGTTACTTGGTGTCAGTGTATGTCTGTGTTACTTGGTGTAAGTGTATGTCTTTGTTACTTGGTGTCAGTCTATGTCTGTGTTACTTGGTGTAGGTGTGTGTCTTTGTTACTTGGCGTAAGTGTGTGTTTGTGTTACTTGGTGTAAGTGTGTGTTTGTGTTACTGGGTGTCAGTGTCTGTCTTTGTTACTGGGCGTTAGTGTATGCCTTTGTTACTTGCCGTAAGTGTGTGTCTGTGTTACTGGGTATCAGTGTCTGTCTTTGTTACCTGGTGTGAGTGTGTGTCTGTGTTACAGGGTATCAGTGTATGTTTTTTTTACTTGCTGTCAGTGTATGTCTGTGTTACTTGGTGTAAGTGTGTGTCTGTGTTACTGGGTATCAGTGTATGTCTTTGTGACTTGGTGTCAGTATATGTCTTTGTCACTGGGTGTCAGTGTGTTTCTTTGTGACTTGGTGTCAGTTTATGTCTTTGTTACTTGGTGTAAGTGTGTGTCTGTGTTACTGGTTATCAGTGTATGTCTTTGTTACTTGGTGTCAGTGTCTGTCAAAATACATGGTGTTAATGTATGTCTTTGTTACTTGGTGAAATTGTCTGTCTTTGTTACTTCGTTTCAGTGTATGTCTGGGTTACTTGGTGTAAGTGTGTGTCTTTGTTACTTGGTGTAAGTGTATGTCTTTGTTACTTGGTGTCAGTGTATGTCTTTGTTACTTGGTGTCAGTATATGTCTTTGTCACTGGGTGTCTGTGTGTTTCTTTGTGACTTGGTGTCAGTTTATGTCTTTGTTACTTGGTGTAAGTGTGTGTCTGTGTTACTGGTTATCAGTGTATGTCTTTGTTACTTGGTGTCAGTGTCTGTCAAAATACATGGTGTTAATGTATGTCTTTTTTACTTGGTGAAATTGTCTGTCTTTGTTACTTCGTTGCAGTGTTTGTCTGGGTTACTTGGTGTAACTGTGTGTCTTTGTTACTTGGTGTAAGTGTATGTCTTTGTTACTTGGTGTCAGTGTATGTCTGTGTTACTTGGTGTAAGTGTGTGCCGGTGTTACTGGGTATCAGTGTATGTCTTTGTTACTTGGTGTCAGTGTGTGTCTGTGTTACTTGGTGTAAGTGTGTGTCTGTGTTACTGGGTGTCAGTGTGTGTCTGTGTTACTTGGTGTAAGCGTGTGTCTTTGTTACTTGGTGTAAGTGTGTACATGGTGTAAGTGTGTGTCTGTGTACTTGGTGTCAGTGTATGTCTTTGTTACTTGGTGTCAGTGTATGTCTTTGTTACTTGGTGTCAGAGTATGTCTGTGTTACTTGGTGTAAGTGTATGTCTTTGTTACTTGGTGTCAATCTATGTCTGTGTTACTTGGTGTAAGTGTGTGTCTATGTTACTTGGTGTCAGTGTATGTCTTTGTTACTTGGTGTAAGTGTGTACTTGGTGTAAGTGTGTGTCTGTGTACTTGGTGTCAGTGTATGTCTTTGTTACTTGGTGTCAGTGTATGTCTGTGTCACTTGGTGTCAGTGTGTTTGTTTGTGTTACTGGGTGTCAGTGTGTGTCTGTGTTACTTGGTGTAAGTGTGTGTCTTTGTTACTTGGCGCCCGTGTGTGTCTGTGTTACTGGGTGTCAGTGTATGTCTTTGTTACTGGGTGTCAGTGTATGTCTTTATTACTTGGTGTAAGTGCGTGTCTGTGTTACTGGGTATCAGTGTCTGTCTTTTTTGCTTGGTGTAAGTGTGTGTCTGTGTTACTGGGTATCAGTGTATGTCTTTGTTACTTGGTGTCAGTGTATGTTTTTGTTACTGGGTGCCAGTGTGTGTCTTGGTGACTTGGTGTCAGTGTATTTCTGTGTTACTTGGTGTAAATGTATGTCTTTGTTCCTTGGTGTCAGTCTATGTCTTTGTTACTTGGTGTAATTGTGTGTCTTTGTTACTTGGTGTCAGTGTATGTCTTTGTTACTTGGTGTAAGTGTGTGTTTGTGTTACTTGGTGTAAGTGTGTGTCTGTTTTACTTGGTGTCAGTGGATGTCTTTGTTACTTGGTGTCAGTGTATGTCTGTGTCACTTGGTGTCAGTGTGTTTGTTTGTGTTACTGGGTGTCAGTGTGTGTCTGTGTTACTTTGTGTAAGTGTGTGTCTTTGTTACTTGGAGTCCGAGTGTATCTGTGTTACTGGGTGTCAGTGTATGTCTTTGTTACTGGGTGTCAGTGTCTGTCTTTGTTACTTGTTGGAAGTGTGTGTCTGTGTGACTGGGTATCAGTGTCTGTCTTTGTAACTTGGTGTAAGTGTGTGTCTGTGTTACTGGGTATCAGTGTATTTCTTTGTTACTTGGTGTCAGTGTATGTCTGTGTTACTTGGTGTAAGGGTCTGTCTGTGTTACTGTGTATCAGTGTATGTCTTTGTGTCTTGGTGTCAGTGTATGTCTTTGTTACTGGGTGTCAGTGTGTGTCTTTGTGACTTGGTGTCAGTGTATGTCTGTGTCACTTGGTGTCCGTGTGTGTCTGTGTTACTGGGTGTCAGTGTATGTCTTTGTTAAATGGGTGTCAGTGTATGTCTGTGGTACTTGGTGTAAGTGTGTGTCTGTGTTACTGTGTATCAGTGTATGTCTTTGTTAAATGGGTGTCAGTGTATGTCTGTGTACTTGGTGTAAGTGTGTGCCTTTGTGACTTGGTGTCAGTGTATGTTTGTGTTAGTTGGTGTAAGTGTGTGTCTGTGTTACTGTGTATCAGTGTATGTCTTTGTGATTTGGTGTCAGTGTATGTCTTTGTTACTGGGTGTCAGTGTGTTTGCTTGTGTTACTGGGTGTCAGTGTGTGTCTGTGTTACTTGGTGTAAGTGTGTGTCTTTGTTTCTTGGCGTCCGTGTGTGTCTGTGTTACTGGGTGTCAGTGTATGTCTTTGTTAAATGGGTGTCAGTGTATGTCTGTGTTACTTGGTGTAAGTGTGTGTCTGTGTTACTGTGTATCAGTGTATGTCTTTGTGACTTGGTGTCAGTGTATGTCTTTGTTACTGGGTTTCAGTGTGTGTCTTTGTGAATTGGTGTCAGTGTATGTCTGTGTCACTTGGTGTCAGTGTGTTTGTTTGTGTTACTGGGTGTCTGTGTGTGTCTGTGTTACTTGGTGTAAGTGTGTGTCTTTGTTTCTTGGTGTCCGTGTGTGTTTGTGTTACTGGGTGTCAGTGTATGTCAGTGTACTTGGTGTAAGTGTGTGCCTTTGTGACTTGGTGTCAGTGTATGTTTGTGTTACTTGGTGTAAGTGTATGTCTTTGTTACTTGGTGTCAGTGCATGTCTTTGTTACTTGGTGTAAGTGTATGTCTTTGTTACTTGGTGTCAGTGTATTTCTCTGTTACTTGGTGTGAGTGTGTGTCTGTGTTACTGGGTATCAGTGTATGTCTTTGTTACTTGGTGTCAGTGTATGTCTCTGTTACTTGGTGGAACTGTGTGTCTTTGTTACTTGGGTCAGTGTATGTCTGTGTTACTTGGTGTAAGTGTATGTCATTGTTACTTGGTGTCATTGTCTGTCTTTGTTACTTGGTGTAAGTGTGTGTCTGTGTTACTGGGTATCAGTGTATGTCTTTGTTACTTGGTGTCAGTGTATGTCTTTGTTACTTGGTGTCAGTGTATGTCTGTGTTACTTGGTGTAATTGTGTGTCTGTGTTAGTGTCTATTTTTGTATGTCTTTGTTACTTGGTGTCAGTGCATGTCTGTGTTACTTAGTGTAAGTGTGTGTCTGTGTTACTGGGTATCAGTGTATGTCTTTGTTACTTGGTGTCAGTGTATGTCTTTGTTACTTGGTGTCAGTGTATGTCTGTGTTACTTGGTGTAAGTGTGTGTCTGTGTTACTGAGTTTCAGTGTATGTCTTTGTTCCTTGGTGTAAGTGTTTGTCTGTGTTACTGGGTATCAGTGTATGTCTTTGTTACTTGCTGTCAGTGTATGTCTTTGTTCCTTTGTGTCAGTGTATGTCTGTGTCACTTGGTGTCAGTGTGTTGGTTTGTGTTACTGGGTGTCAGTGTGTGTCTGTGTTACTTGGTGTAAGTGTGTGTCTTTGTTACTTGGTGTCTGTGTGTGTCTGTGTTACTGGGTGTCAGTGGCTGTCTTTGTTACTGGGCGTTAGTGTATGCCTTTGTTACTTGCCGTAAGTGTGTGTCTGTGTTACTGGGTATCAGTGTCTGTCTTTGTTACCTGGTGTGAGTGTGTGTCTGTGTTACAGGGTATCAGTGTATGTTTTTTTTACTTGCTGTCAGTGTATGTCTGTGTTACTTGGTGTAAGTGTGTGTCTGTGTTACTGGGTATCAGTGCATGTCTTTGTGACTTGGTGTCAGGATATGTCTTTGTCACTGGGTGTCAGTGTGTTTCTTTGTGACTTGGTGTCAGTTTATGTCTTTGTTACTTGGTGTAAGTGTGTGTCTGTGTTACTGGTTATCAGTGTATGTCTTTGTTACTTGGTGTCAGTGTCTGTCAAAATACATGGTGTTAATGTATGTCTTTGTTACTTGGTGAAATTGTCTGTCTTTGTTACTTCGTTTCAGTGTATGTCTGGGTTACTTGGTGTAAGTGTGTGTCTTTGTTACTTGGTGAAAGTCTATGTCTTTGTTACTTGGTGTCAGTGTATGTCTTTGTTACTTGGTGTCAGTATATGTCTTTGTCACTGGGTGTCAGTGTGTTTCTTTGTGACTTGGTGTCAGTGTATGTCTTTGTTACTTGGTGTAAGTGTGTGTCTGTGTTACTGGTTATCAGTGTATGTCTTTGTTACTTGGTGTCAGTGTCTGTCAAAATACATGGGGTTAATGTATGTCTTTTTTACTTGGTGAAATTGTCTGTCTTTGTTACTTCGTTGCAGTGTATGTCTGGGTTCCTTGGTGTAACTGTGTGTCTTTGTTACTTGGTGTAAGTGTATGTCTTTGTTACTTGGTGTCAGTGTATGTCTGTGTTACTTGGTGTAAGTGTGTGCCGGTGTTACTGGGTATCAGTGTATGTCTTTGTTACTTGGTGTCAGTGTGTGTCTGTGTTACTTGGTGTAAGTGTGTGTCTGTGTTACTGGGTGTCAGTGTGTGTCTGTGTTACTTGGTGTAAGCGTGTGTCTTTGTTACTTGGTGTCCGTGTGTGTCTGTGTTACTGAGTGTCAGTGTATGTCTTTGTTACTTGGTGTAAGTGTGTACATGGTGTAAGTGTGTGTCTGTGTACTTGGTGTCAGTGTATGTCTTTGTTACTTGGTGTCAGTGTATGTCTTTGTTACTTGGTGTCAGAGTATGTCTGTGTTACTTGGTGTAAGTGTATGTCTTTGTTACTTGGTGTCAATCGATGTCTGTGTTACTTGGTGTAAGTGTGTGTCTATGTTACTTGGTGTCAGTGTATGTCTTTGTTACTTGGTGTAAGTGTGTACTTGGTGTAAGTGTGTGTCTGTGTACTTGGTGTCAGTGTATGTCTTTGTTACTTGGTGTCAGTGTATGTCTGTGTCACTTGGTGTCAGTGTGTTTGTTTGTGTTACTGGGTGTCAGTGTGTGTCTGTGTTACTTGGTGTAAGTGTGCGTCTTTGTTACTTGGCGCCCGTGTGTGTCTGTGTTACTGGGTGTCAGTGTATGTCTTTGTTACTGGGTGTCAGTGTATGTCTTTGTTACTTGGTGTAAGTGCGTGTCTGTGTTACTGGGTATCAGTGTCTGTCTTTTTTACTTGGTGTAAGTGTGTGTCTGTGTTACTGGGTATCAGTGTATGTCTTTGTTACTTGGTGTCAGTGTATGTTTTTGTTACTGGGTGCCAGTGTGTGTCTTGGTGACTTGGTGTCAGTGTATTTCTGTGTTACTTGGTGTAAATGTATGTCTTTGTTCCTTGGTGTCAGTCTATGTCTTTGTTACTTGGTGTAATTGTGTGTCTTTGTTACTTGGTGTCAGTGTATGTCTTTGTTACTTGGTGTAAGTGTGTGTTTGTGTTACTTGGTGTAAGTGTGTGTCTGTTTTACTTGGTGTCAGTGGATGTCTTTGTTACTTGGTGTCAGTGTATGTCTGTGTCACTTGGTGTCAGTGTGTTTGTTTGTGTTACTGGGTGTCAGTGTGTGTCTGTGTTACTTTGTGTAAGTGTGTGTCTTTGTTACTGGGAGTCCGAGTGTATCTGTGTTACTGGGTGTCAGTGTATGTCTTTGTTACTGGGTGTCAGTGTCTGTCTTTGTTACTTGTTGGAAGTGTGTGTCTGTGTGACTGGGTATCAGTGTCTGTCTTTGTAACTTGGTGTAAGTGTGTGTCTGTGTTACTGGGTATCAGTGTATTTCTTTGTTACTTGGTGTCAGTGTATGTCTGTGTTACTTGGTGTAAGGGTCTGTCTGTGTTACTGTGTATCAGTGTATGTCTTTGTGTCTTGGTGTCAGTGTATGTCTTTGTTACTGGGTGTCAGTGTGTGTCTTTGTGACTTGGTGTCAGTGTATGTCTGTGTCACTTGGTGTCCGTGTGTGTCTGTGTTACTGGGTGTCAGTGTATGTCTTTGTTAAATGGGTGTCAGTGTATGTCTGTGTTACTTGGTGTAAGTGTGTGTCTGTGTTACTGTGTATCAGTGTATGTCTTTGTTAAATGGGTGTCAGTGTATGTCTGTGTACTTGGTGTAAGTGTGTGCCTTTGTGACTTGGTGTCAGTGTATGTTTGTGTTAGTTGGTGTAAGTGTGTGTCTGTGTTACTGTGTATCAGTGTATGTCTTTGTGATTTGGTGTCAGTGTATGTCTTTGTTAGTGGGTGTCAGTGTGTTTGTTTGTGTTACTGGGTGTCAGTGTGTGTCTGTGTTACTTGGTGTAAGTGTGTGTCTTTGTTTCTTGGTGTCCGTGTGTTGTCTGTGTTACTGGGTGTCAGTGTATGTCTTTGTTAAATGGGTGTCAGTGTATGTCTGTGTTACTTGGTGTAAGTGTGTGTCTGTGTTACTGTGTATCAGTGTATGTCTTTGTGACTTGGTGTCAGTGTATGTCTTTGTTACTGGGTGTCAGTGTGTGTCTTTGTGAATTGGTGTCAGTGTATGTATGTGTCACTTGGTGTCAGTGTGTTTGTTTGTGTTACTGGGTGTCTGTGTGCGTCTGTGTTACTTGGTGTAAGTGTGTGTCTTTGTTTCTTGGTGTCCGTGTGTGTTTGTGTTACTGGGTGTCAGTGTATGTCTTTGTTAAATGGGTGTCAGTGTATGTCTGTGTACTTGGTGTAAGTGTGTGCCTTTGTGACTTGGTGTCAGTGTATGTTTGTGTTACTTGGTGTAAGTGTATGTCTTTGTTACTTGGTGTCAGTGTATGTTTTTGTTACTTGGTGTAAGTGTATGTCTTTGTTACTTGGTGTCAGTGCATGTCTTTGTTAATTGGTGTAAGTGTATGTCTTTGTTACTTGGTGTCAGTGTATGTCTCTGTTACTTGGTGTGAGTGTGTGTCTGTGTTACTGGGTACCAGTGTATGTCTTTGTTACTTGGTGTCAGTGTATGTCTCTGTTACTTGGTGTAAGTGTGTGTCTTTGTTACTTGGGTCAGTGTATGTCTGAGTTCCTTGGTGTAAGTGTATGTCTTTGTTACTTGGTGTCAGTGCATGTCTGTGTTACTTAGTGTAAGTGTGTGTCTGTGTTACTGGGTATCAGTGTATGTCTTTGTTACTTGGTGTCAGTGTATGTCTTTGTTACTTGGTGTCAGTGTATGTCTGTGTTACTTGGTGTAAGTGTGTGTCTGTGTAACTGAGTTTCAGTGTATGTCTTTGTTCCTTGGTGTAAGTGTTTGTCTGTGTTACTGTGTATCAGTGTATGTCTTTGTTACTTGCTGTCAGTGTATGTCTTTGTTACTTGTTGTCAGTGTATGTCTTTGTTACTTAGTTTAAGTGTGTGTCTGTGTTACTGGGTATCAGTGAATGTCTTTGTTACTTGGTGTCAGTGTATGTCTTTGTTACTGGGGGTCAGTGTATGCCTTTGTTACTTGGTATCCATGTGTGTCTGTGTAACTGAGTATCAGTGTATGTCTTTGTTACTTGGTGTAAGTGTGTGTCTGTGTTTCTGGGTATCAGTGAATGTCTTTGTTACTTGGTGTCAGTGTATGTCTTTGTTACTTGGTGTAAGTGTGTGTCTGTGTTACTGGGTATCAGTGAATTTCTTTGTTAATTGGTGTCAGTGTATGTCCTTGTTACCTGGTGTAAGCGTGTGTCTGTGTTACTGGGCATCAGTGCCTGTCTTTGTTACTTGGTGTCAGTGTCTGCCTTTGTTACTTGGTGTCATTGTGTGTCTTTGTTACTGGGTGTCAGTGAATTTCTTTGGTAATTGGTGTCAGTGTATGTCCTTGTTACCTGGTGTAAGCGTGTGTCTGTGTTACTGGGCATCAGTGCCTGTCTTTGTTACTTGGTGTCAGTGTCTGCCTTTGTTACTTGGTGTCATTGTGTGTCTTTGTTACTTGTTGTCAGTGTATGTCTTTGTTACTTAGTTTAAGTGTGTGTATGTGTTACTGGGTATCAGTGTCTGTCATTGTTACTTGTTGTAAGTGTGTGACTGTGTTACTGGGTATCAGTGTATGTCTTTGTTACTTGGTGTCAGTGTATGTCTGTGTTACTTGGTGTAAGTGTGTGTCTTTGTTACTTGGTGTCAGTGTATGTCTTTGTTACTTGGTGTCATTGTATGTCTTTGTTACATGGTGTAAGTGTGTGTCTGTGTTACTGGGTATCAGTGTATGTCTTTGTTACTTGGTGTCTGTGTATGTCTGTGATACTTGGTGTAAGTGTGTGTCTGTGTTGCTGGGTATCAGTGTATGCCTTTGTTACTTGGTGTAAGTGTGTGTCTGTGTTACTGGGTATCAGTGTCTGTCTTTGTTACCTGGTTTGAGTGTGTGTCTGTGTTACAGGGTATCAGTGTATGTTTTTTTACTTGCTGTCAGTGTATGTCTGTGTTACTTGGTGTAAGTGTGTGTCTGTGTTACTGGGTATCAGTGTATGTCTTTGTGACTTGGTGTCAGTATATGTCTTTGTCACTGGGTGTCAGTGTGTTTCTTTGTGACTTGGTGTCAGTTTATGTCTTTGTTACTTGGTGTAAGTGTGTGTCTGTGTTACTGGTTATCAGTGTATGTCTTTGTTACTTGGTGTCAGTGTCTCTCAAACTACATGGTGTTAATGTATGTCGTTGTTACTTGGTGAAATTGTCTGTCTTTGTTACTTCGTTTCAGTGTATGTCTGGGTTACTTGGTGTAAGTGTGTGTCTTTGTTACTTGGTGTAAGTGTATGTCTTTGTTACTTGGTGTAAGTGCGTGTCTGTGTTACTGGGTATCAGTGTCTGTCTTTTTTACTTGGTGGAAGTGTGTGTCTGTGTTACTGGGTATCAGTGTATGTCTTTGTTACTTGGTGTCAGTGTATGTTTTTGTTACTGGGTGCCAGTGTGTGTCTTTGTGACTTGGTGTCAGTGTATTTCTGTGTTACTTGGTGTAAGTGAATGTCTTTGTTCCTTGGTGTCAGTCTATGTCTTTGTTACTTGGTGTAATTGTGTGTCTTTGTTACTTGGTGTCAGTGTATGTCTTTGTTACTTGGTGTAAGTGTGTGCTTGTGTTACTTGGTGTAAGTGTGTGTCTGTTTTAATTGGTGTCAGTGGATGTCTTTGTTACTTGGTGTCAGTGTATGTCTGTGTCACTTGGTGTCCGTGTGTGTCTGTGTTACTGGGTGTCAGTGTATGTCTTTGTTAAATGGGTGTCAGTGTATGTCTGTGTTACTTGGTGTAAGTGTGTGTCTGTGTTACTGTGTATCAGTGTATGTCTTTGTGACTTGGTGTCAGTGTATGTCTTTGTTACTGGGTGTCAGTGTGTGTCTTTGTGACTTGGTGTCAGTGTATGTCTGTGTCACTTGGTGTCAGTGTGTTTGTTTGTGTTACTGGGTGTCAGTGTGTGTCTGTGTTACTTGGTGCAAGTGTGTGTCTTTGTTTCTTGGTGTCCGTGTGTGTCTGTGTTACTGGGTGTCAGTGTATGTCTTTGTTAAATGGGTGTCAGTGTATGTCTGTGTACTTGGTGTAAGTGTGTGCCTTTGTGACTTGGTGTCAGTGTATGTTTGTGTTACTTGGTGTAAGTGTATGTCTTTGTTACTTGGTGTCAGTGTATGTTTTTGTTACTTGGTGTAAGTGTATGTCTTTGCTACATGGTGTCAGTGCATGTCTTTGTTAATTGGTGTAAGTGTATGTCTTTGTTACTTGGTGTCAGTGTATGTCTCTGTTACTTGGTGTGAGTGTGTGTCTGTGTTACTGGGTATCAGTGTATGTCTTTGTTACTTGGTGTCAGTGTATGTCTCTGTTACTTGGTGTAAGTGTGTGTCTGTGTTACTGGTTATCAGTGTATGTATTTGTTACTTGGTATCATTGTCTGTCTTTGTTACTTGGTGTAAGTGTGTGTCTTTGTTACTTGGGTCAGTGTATGTCTGTGTTACTTGGTGTAAGTGTATGTCATTGTTACTTGGTGTCATTGTCTGTCTTTGTTACTTGGTGTCAGTGTATGTCTGTGTTACTTGGTGTAATTGTGTGTCTGTGTTAGTGTGTATCAGTGTATGTCTTTGTTACTTGGTGTCAGTGTATGTCTTTGTTACTTGGTGTAAGTGTGTGTCTGTGTTACTGAGTTTCAGTGTATGTCTTTGTTCCTTGGTGTAAGTGTTTCTCTGTGTTACTGGGTATCAGTGTATGTCTTTGTTACTTGCTGTAAGTGTGTGACTGTGTTACTGGGTATCAGTGTATGTCTTTGTTACTTGGTGTCAGTGTATGTCTGTGTTACTTGGTGTAAGTGTGTGTCTTTGTTACTTGGTGTCAGTGTATGTCTGTGTTACTTGGTGTAAGTGTGTGTCTTTGTTACTTGGTGTCAGTGTATGTCTTTGTTACTTGGTGTCATTGTATGTCTTTGTTACATGGTGTAAGTGTGTGTCTGTGTTACTGGGTATCAGTGTATGTCTTTTTTACTTGGTGTCTGTGTATGTCTGTGATACTTGGTGTAAGTGTGTGTCTGTGTTGCTGGGTATCAGTGTATGCCTTTGTTACTTGGTGTAAGTGTGTGTCTGTGTTACTGGGTATCAGTGTCTGTCTTTGTTACCTGGTGTGAGTGTGTGTCTGTGTTACAGGGTATCAGTGTATGTTTTTTTTTACTTGCTGTCAGTGTATGTCTGTGTTACTTGGTGTAAGTGTGTGTCTGTGTTACTGGGTATCAGGGTATGTCTTTGTGACATGGTATCAGTATATGTCTTTGTCACTGGGTGTCAGTGTGTTTCTTTGTGACTTGGTGTCAGTTTATGTCTTTGTTACTTGGTGTAAGTGTGTGTCTGTGTTACTGGTTATCAGTGTATGTCTTTGTTACTTGTCGTCAGTGTCTGTCAAAATACATGGTGTTAATGTATGTCTTTGTTACTTGGTGAAATTGTCTGTCTTTGTTACTTCGTTTCAGTGTATGTCAGGGTTACTTGGTGTAAGTGTGCGTCTTTGTTACTTGGTGTACGTGTATGTCTTTGTTACTTGGTGTCAGTGTCTGTCTTTGTTACTTGGTGTCAGTGTATGTCTGTGTTACTTGGTGTAAGTGTGTGCCGGTGTTACTGGGTATCAGTGTATGTCTTTGTTACTTGGTGTCAGTGTGTGTCTGTGTTACTTGGTGTAAGTGTGTGTCTGTGTTACTGGGTGTCAGTGTGTGTCTGTGTTACTTGGTGTAAGCGTGTGTCTTTGTTACTTGGTGTCCGTGTGCGTCTGTGTTACTGGGTGTCAGTGTATGTCTCTGTTACTGGGTATCAGTGTATGTCTTTGTTACTTGGTGTCAGAGTATGTCTGTGTTACTTGGTGTAAGTGTCTGTCTTTGTTACTTGGTGTCAATCTATGTCTGTGTTACTTGGTGTAAGTGTGTGTCTTTGTTACTTGGTGTCAGTGTATGTCTTTGTTACTTGGTGTAAGTGTGTACTTGGTGTAAGTGTGTGTCTGTGTTACTTGGTGTCAGTGTATGTCTTTGTTACTTGGTGTCAGTGTATGTCTGTGTCACTTGGTGTCAGTGTATGCCTTTGTTACTGGGTGTCAGTGTATGTCTTTGTGACTTGGTGTAAGTGTGTGTATGTGTTACTGGGTATCAGTGTCTGTCATTGTTACTTGTTGTAAGTGTGTGACTGTGTTACTGGGTATCAGTGTATGTCTTTGTTACTTGGTGTCAGTGTATGTCTGTGTCACTTGGTGTCAGTGTATGCCTTTGTTACTGGGTGTCAGTGTATGTCTTTGTGACTTGGTGTAAGTGAGTGTATGTGTTACTGGGTATCAGTGTCTGTCATTGTTACTTGTTGTAAGTGTGTGACTGTGTTACTGGGTATCAGTGTATGTCTTTGTTACTTGGTGTCAGTGTATGTCTGTGTTACTTGGTGTAAGTGTGTGTCTTTGTTACTTGGTGTCAGTGTATGTCTGTGTTACTTGGTGTAAGTGTGCGTCTTGTTACTTGGTGTCAGTGTATGTCTTTGTTACTTGGTGTCATTGTATGTCTTTGTTACATGGTGTAAGTGTGTGTCTGTGTTACTGGGTATCAGTGTATGTCTTTGTTACATGGTGTCTGTGTATGTCTGTGATACTTGGTGTAAGTGTGTGTCTGTGTTGCTGGGTATCAGTGTATGCCTTTGTTACTTGGTGTAAGTGTGTGTCTGTGTTACTGGGTATCAGTGTCTCTCTTTGTTACCTGGTGTGAGTGTGTGTCTGTGTTACAGGGTATCAGTGTATGTTTTTTTTACTTGCTGTCAGTGTATGTCTGTGTTACTTGGTGTAAGTGTGTGTCTGTGTTACTGGGTATCAGTGTATGTCTTTGTGACTTGGTGTCAGTATATGTCTTTGTCACTGGGTGTCAGTGTGTTTCTTTGTGACTTAGTGTCAGTTTATGTCTTTGTTACTTGGTGTAAGTGTGTGTCTGTGTTACTGGTTATCAGTGTATGTCTTTGTTACTTGGTGTCAGTGTCTGTCAAAATACATGGTGTTAATGTATGTCTTTGTTACTTGGTGAAATTGTCTGTCTTTGTTACTTCTTTTCAGTGTATGTCTGGGTTACTTGGTGTAAGTGTGTGTCTTTGTTACTTGGTGTAAGTGTATGTCTTTGTTACTTGGTGTCAGTGTATGTCTTTGTTACTTGGTGTCAGTGTATGTCTGTGTTACTTGGTGTAAGTGTGTGCCGGTGTTACTGGGTATCAGTGTATGTCTTTGTTACTTGGTGTCAGTGTGTGTCTGTGTTACTTGGTGTAAGTGTGTGTCTGTGTTACTGGGTGTCAGTGTGTGTCTGTGTTACTTGGTGTAAGCGTGTGTCTTTGTTACTTGGTGTCCGTGTGCGTCTGTGTTACTGGGTATCAGTGTATGTCTTTGTTACTTGGTGTCAGAGTATGTCTGTGTTACTTGGTGTAAGTATATGTCTTTGTTACTTGGTGTCAATCTATGTCTGTGTTACTTGGTGTAAGTGTGTGTCTTTGTTACTTGGTGTCAGTGTATGTCTTTGTTACTTGGTGTAAGTGTGTACTTGGTGTAAGTGTGTGTCTGTGTTACTTGGTGTCAGTGTATGTCTTTGTTACTTGGTGTCAGTGTATGTCTGTGTCACTTGGTGTCAGTGTGTTTGTTTGTGTCACTGGGTGTCAGTGTGTGTCTGTGTTACTTGGAGTAAGTGTGTGTCTGTGTTACTGGGTATCAGTGAATTTCTTTGTTACTTGGTGTCAGTGTATGTCCTTGTTACCTGGTGTAAGTGTGAGTCTGTGTTACTGGGTATCAGTGCATGTCATTGTTACTTGTTGTAAGTGTGTGACTGTGTTACTGGGTATCAGTGTATGTCTTTGTTACTTGGTGTCAGTGTATGTCTGTGTTACTTGGTGTAAGTGTGTGTCTTTGTTACTTGGTGTCAGTGTATGTCTGTGTTACTTGGTGTAAGTGTGCGTCTTTGTTACTTGGTGTCAGTGTATGTCTTTGTTACTTGGTGTCATTGTATGTCTTTGTTACATGGTGTAAGTGTGTGTCTGTGTTACTGGGTATCAGTGTATGTCTTTGTTACATGGTGTCTGTGTATGTCTGTGATACTTGGTGTAAGTGTGTGTCTGTGTTGCTGGGTATCAGTGTATGCCTTTGTTACTTGGTGCATGTGTGTGTCTGTGTTACTGGGTATCAGTGTCTGTCTTTGTTACCTGGTGTGAGTGTGTGGCTGTGTTACAGGGTACCAGTGTATGTTTTTTTTACTTGCTGTCAGTGGATGTCTGTGTTACTTGGTGTAAGTGTGTGTCTGTGTTACTGGGTATCAGTGTATGTCTTTGTGACTTGGTGTCAGTATATGTCTTTGTCACTGGGTGTCAGTGTGTTTCTTTGTGACTTGGTGTCAGTTTATGTCTTTGTTACTTGGTGTAAGTGTGTGTCTGTGTTACTGGTTATCAGTGTATGTCTTTGTTACTTGGTGTCAGTGTCTGTCAAAATACATGGTGTTAATGTATGTCTTTGTTACTTGGTGAAATTGTCTGTCTTTGTTACTTCGTTTCAGTGTATGTCTGGGTTACTTGGTGTAAGTGTGTGTCTTTGTTACTTGGTGTCAGTGTGTGTCTGTGTTACTTGGTGTCCGTGTGTGTCTTTGTTACTTGGTGTCCGTGTGCGTCTGTGTTACTGGGTGTCAGTGTATGTCTCTGTTAATGGGTATCAGTGTATGTCTTTGTTACTTGGTGTCAGAGTATGTCTGTGTTACTTGGTGTAAGTGTATGTCTTTGTTACTTGGTGTCAATCTATGTCTGTGTTACTTGGTGTAAGTGTGTGTCTTTGTTACTTGGTGTCAGTGTATGTCTTTGTTACTTGGTGTAAGTGTTTACTTGGTGTAAGTGTGTGTCTGTGTTACTTGGTGTCTGTGTATGTCTTTGTTACTGGGTGTCAGTGTGTGTCTGTGTTACTTGGTGTAAGTGTGTGTCTGTGTTACTGGGTATCAGTGAATTTCTTTGTTACTTGGTGTCAGTGTATGTCCTTGTTACCTGGTGTAAGTGTGTGTCTGTGTTACTGGGTATCAGTGCCTGTCTTTGTTACTTGGTGTCAGTGTGTGCCTTTGTTACTTGGTGTCATTGTGTGTCTTTGTTACTGGGTGTCAGTGTATGCCTTTGTTACTGGGTGTCAGTGTATGTCTTTGTGACTTGGTGTAAGTGTGTGTATGTGTTACTGGGTATCAGTGTCTGTCATTGTTACTTGTTGTACGTGTGTGACTGTGTTACTGGGTATCAGTGTATGTCTTTGTTACTTGGTGTCAGTGTATGTCTGTGTTACTTGGTGTAAGTGTGTGTCTTTGTTACTTGGTGTCAGTGTATGTCTGTGTTACTTGGTGTAAGTGTGTGTCTTTGTTACTTGGTGTCAGTGTATGTCTTTGTTACTTGGTGTCATTGTATGTCTTTGTTACTGGGTGTCAGTGTATGTCTTTGTTACTGGGTATCAGTGTATGTCTTTGTTACTTGGTGTCTGTGTATGTCTGTGATACTTGGTGTAAGTTTGTGTCTGTGTGGCTGGGTATCAGTGTATGCCTTTGTTACTTGGTGTAAGTGTGTGTCTGTGTTACTGGGTATCAGTGTCTGTCTTTGTTACCTGGTGTGAGTGTGTGTCTGTGTTACAGGGTATCAGTGTATGTTTTTTTTACTTGCTGTCAGTGTATGTCTGTGTTACTTGGTGTAAGTGTGTGTCTGTGTTACTGGGTATCAGTGTATGTCTTTGTGACTTGGTGTCAGTATATGTCTTTGTCACTGGGTGTCAGTGTGTTTCTTTGTGACTTAGTGTCAGTTTATGTCTTTGTTACTTGGTGTAAGTGTGTGTCTGTGTTACTGGTTATCAGTGTATGTCTTTGTTACTTGGTGTCAGTGTCTGTCAAAATACATGGTGTTAATGTATGTCTTTGTTACTTGGTGAAATTGTCTGTCTTTGTTACTTCTTTTCAGTGTATGTCTGGGTTACTTGGTGTAAGTGTGTGTCTTTGTTACTTGGTGTAAGTGTATGTCTTTGTTACTTGGTGTCAGTGTATGTCTTTGTTACTTGGTGTCAGTGTATGTCTGTGTTACTTGGTGTAAGTGTGTGCCGGTGTTACTGGGTATCAGTGTATGTCTTTGTTACTTGGTGTCAGTGTGTGTCTGTGTTACTTGGTGTAAGTGTGTGTCTGTGTTACTGGGTGTCAGTGTGTGTCTGTGTTACTTGGTGTAAGCGTGTGTCTTTGTTACTTGGTGTCCGTGTGCGTCTGTGTTACTGGGTATCAGTGTATGTCTTTGTTACTTGGTGTCAGAGTATGTCTGTGTTACTTGGTGTAAGTATATGTCTTTGTTACTTGGTGTCAATCTATGTCTGTGTTACTTGGTGTAAGTGTGTGTCTTTGTTACTTGGTGTCAGTGTATGTCTTTGTTACTTGGTGTAAGTGTGTACTTGGTATAAGTGTGTGTCTGTGTTACTTGGTGTCAGTGTATGTCTTTGTTACTTGGTGTCAGTGTATGTCTGTGTCACTTGGTGTCAGTGTGTTTGTTTGTGTTACTGGGTGTCAGTGTGTGTCTGTGTTACTTGGAGTAAGTGTGTGTCTGTGTTACTGGGTATCAGTGAATTTCTTTGTTACTTGGTGTCAGTGTATGTCCTTGTTACCTGGTGTAAGTGTGAGTCTGTGTTACTGGGTATCAGTGCATGTCATTGTTACTTGTTGTAAGTGTGTGACTGTGTTACTGGGTATCAGTGTATGTCTTTGTTACTTGGTGTCAGTGTATGTCTGTGTTACTTGGTGTAAGTGTGTGTCTTTGTTACTTGGTGTCAGTGTATGTCTGTGTTACTTGGTGTAAGTGTGCGTCTTTGTTACTTGGTGTCAGTGTATGTCTTTGTTACTTGGTGTCATTGTATGTCTTTGTTACATGGTGTAAGTGTGTGTCTGTGTTACTGGGTATCAGTGTATGTCTTTGTTACGTGGTGTCTGTGTATGTCTGTGATACTTGGTGTAAGTGTGTGTCTGTGTTGCTGGGTATCAGTGTATGCCTTTGTTACTTGGTGCATGTGTGTGTCTGTGTTACTGGGTATCAGTGTCTGTCTTTGTTACCTGGTGTGAGTGTGTGGCTGTGTTACAGGGTACCAGTGTATGTTTTTTTTACTTGCTGTCAGTGGATGTCTGTGTTACTTGGTGTAAGTGTGTGTCTGTGTTACTGGGTATCAGTGTATGTCTTTGTGACTTGGTGTCAGTATATGTCTTTGTCACTGGGTGTCAGTGTGTTTCTTTGTGACTTGGTGTCAGTTTATGTCTTTGTTACTTGGTGTAAGTGTGTGTCTGTGTTACTGGTTATCAGTGTATGTCTTTGTTACTTGGTGTCAGTGTCTGTCAAAATACATGGTGTTAATGTATGTCTTTGTTACTTGGTGACATTGTCTGTCTTTGTTACTTCGTTTCAGTGTATGTCTGGGTTACTTGGTGTAAGTGTGTGTCTTTGTTACTTGGTGTCAGTGTGTGTCTGTGTTACTTGGTGTCCGTGTGTGTCTTTGTTACTTGGTGTCCGTGTGCGTCTGTGTTACTGGGTGTCAGTGTATGTCTCTGTTAATGGGTATCAGTGTATGTCTTTGTTACTTGGTGTCAGAGTATGTCTGTGTTACTTGGTGTAAGTGTATGTCTTTGTTACTTGGTGTCAATCTATGTCTGTGTTACTTGGTGTAAGTGTGTGTCTTTGTTACTTGGTGTCAGTGTATGTCTTTGTTACTTGGTGTAAGTGTTTACTTGGTGTAAGTGTGTGTCTGTGTTACTTGGTGTCTGTGTATGTCTTTGTTACTGGGTGTCAGTGTGTGTCTGTGTTACTTGGTGTAAGTGTGTGTCTGTGTTACTGGGTATCAGTGAATTTCTTTGTTACTTGGTGTCAGTGTATGTCCTTGTTACCTGGTGTAAGTGTGTGTCTGTGTTACTGGGTATCAGTGCCTGTCTTTGTTACTTGGTGTCAGTGTGTGCCTTTGTTACTTGGTGTCATTGTGTGTCTTTGTTACTGGGTGTCAGTGTATGCCTTTGTTACTGGGTGTCAGTGTATGTCTTTGTGACTTGGTGTAAGTGTGTGTATGTGTTACTGGGTATCAGTGTCTGTCATTGTTACTTGTTGTACGTGTGTGACTGTGTTACTGGGTATCAGTGTATGTCTTTGTTACTTGGTGTCAGTGTATGTCTGTGTTACTTGGTGTAAGTGTGTGTCTTTGTTACTTGGTGTCAGTGTATGTCTGTGTTACTTGGTGTAAGTGTGTGTCTTTGTTACTTGGTGTCAGTGTATGTCTTTGTTACTTGGTGTCATTGTATGTCTTTGTTACTGGGTGTCAGTGTATGTCTTTGTTACTGGGTATCAGTGTATGTCTTTGTTACTTGGTGTCTGTGTATGTCTGTGATACTTGGTGTAAGTTTGTGTCTGTGTGGCTGGGTATCAGTGTATGCCTTTGTTACTTGGTGTAAGTGTGTGTCTGTGTTACTGGGTATCAGTGTCTGTCTTTGTTACCTGGTGTGAGTGTGTGTCTGTGTTACAGGGTATCAGTGTATGTTTTTTTTACTTGCTGTCAGTGTATGTCTGTGTTACTTGGTGTAAGTGTGTGTCTGTGTTACTGGGTATCAGTGTATGTCTTTGTGACTTGGTGTCAGTATATGTCTTTGTCACTGGGTGTCAGTGTGTTTCTTTGTGACTTTGTGTCAGTTTATGTCTTTGTTACTTGGTGTAAGTGTGTGTCTGTGTTACTGGTTATCAGTGTATGTCTTTGTTACTTGGTGTCAGTGTTTGTCAAAATACATGGTGTTAATGTATGTCTTTGTTACTTGGTGAAATTGTCTGTCTTTGTTACTTCGTTTCAGTGTATGTCTGGGTTACTTGGTGTAAGTGTGTGTCTTTGTTACTTGGTGTAAGTGTATGTCTTTGTTACTTGGTGTCAGTGTATGTCTTTGTTACTTGGTGTCAGTGTATGTCTGTGTTACTTGGTGTAAGTGTGTGCCGGTGTTACTGGGTATCAGTGTATGTCTTTGTTACTTGGTGTCAGTGTGTGTCTGTGTTACTTGGTGTAAGTGTGTGTCTGTGTTACTGGGTGTCAGTGTGTGTCTGTGTTACTTGGTGTAAGCGTGTGTCTTTGTTACTTGGTGTCCGTGTGCGTCTGTGTTACTGGGTGTCAGTGTATGTCTCTGTTAATGGGTATCAGTGTATGTCTTTGTTACTTGGTGTCAGAGTATGTCTGTGTTACTTGGTGTCAATCTATGTCTGTGTTACTTGGTGTAAGTGTGTGTCTTTGTTACTTGGTGTCAGTGTATGTCTTTGTTACTTGGTGTAAGTGTGTACTTGGTGTAAGTGTGTGTCTGTGTTACTTGGTGTCAGTGTATGTCTTTGTTACTTGGTGTCAGTGTATGTCTGTGTCACTTGGTGTCAGTGTGTTTGTTTGTGTTACTGGGTGTCAGTGTGTGTCTGTGTTACTTGGTGTAAGTGTGTGTCTTTGTTACTTGGCGCCCGTGTGTGTCTGTGTTACTGGGTGTCAGTGTATGTCTTTGTTACTGGGTGTCAGTGTATGTCTTTGTTACTTGGTATAAGTGCGTGTCTGTGTTACTGGGTATCAGTGTCTGTCTTTTTTACTTGGTCTAAGTGTGTGTCTGTGTTACTGGGTATCAGTGTATGTCTTTGTTACTTGGTGTCAGTGTATTTTTTTGTTACTGGGTGCCAGTGTGTGTCTTTGTGACTTGGTGTCAGTGTATTTCTGTGTTACTTGGTGTAATTGTATGTCTTTGTTCCTTGGTGTCAGTCTATGTCTTTGTTACTTGGTGTAATTGTGTGTCTTTGTTACTTGGTGTCAGTGTATGTCTTTGTTACTTGGTGCAAGTGTGTGTTTGTGTTACTTGGTGTAAGTGTGTGTCTGTTTTACTTGGTGTCAGAGGATGTCTTTGTTACTTGGTGTCAGTGTATGTCTGTGTCACTTGGTGTCAGTGTGTTTGTTTGTGTTACTGGGTGTCAGTGTGTGTCTGTGTTACTTTGTGTAAGTGTGTGTCTTTGTTACTTGGTGTCCGAGTGTGTCTGTGTTACTGGGTGTCAGTGTATGTCTTTGTTACTGGGTGTCAGTGTATGTCTTTGTTACTTGTTGGAAGTGTGTGTATGTGTGACTGGGTATCAGTGTCTGCCTTTGTAACTTGGTGTAAGTGTGTGTCTGTGTTACTGGGTATCAGTGTATTTCTTTGTTACTTGTTGTAAGTGTGTGTCTTTGTTTCTTGGTGTCCGTGTGTGTCTGTGTTACTGGGTGTCAGTGTATGTCTTTGTTAAATGGGTGTCAGTGTATGTCTGTGTTACTTGGTGTAAGTGTGTGTCTGTGTTACTGTGTATCAGTGTATGTCTTTGTGACTTGGTGTCAGTGTATGTCTTTGTTACTGGGTGTCAGTGTGTGTCTTTGTGACTTAGTGTCAGTGTATGTCTGTTTCACTTGGTGTCAGTGTGTTTGTTTGTGTTACTGGGTGTCAGTGTGTGTCTGTGTTACTTGGTGTAAGTGTGTGTCTTTGTTTCTTGGTGACCGTGTGTGTCTGTGTTAATGGGTGTCAGTGTATGTCTTTGTTAAATGGGTGTCAGTGTATGTCTGTGTACTTGGTGTAAGTGTGTGCCTTTGTGACTTGGTGTCAGTGTATGTTTGTGTTACTTGGTGTAAGTGTATGTCTTTTTTACTTGGTGTCAGTGTATGTTTTTGTTACTTGGTGTAAGTGTATGTCTTTGTTACTTGGTGTCAGTGCATGTCTTTGTTAATTGGTGTAAGTGTATGTCTTTGTTACTTGATGTCAGTGTATGTCTCTGTTACTTGGTGTGAGTGTGTGTCTGTGTTACTGGGTAGCAGTGTATGTCTTTGTTACTTGGTGTCAGTGTATGTCTCTGTTACTTGGTGTAAGTGTGTGTCTGTGTTACTGGGTATCAGTGTATGTCTTTGTTACTTGGTGTCATTGTCTGTCTTTGTTACTTGGTGTAAGTGTGTGTCTTTGTTACTTGGGTCAGTGTATGTCTGTGTTACTTGGTGTAAGTGTATGTCATTGTTACTTGGTGTCATTGTCTGTCTTTGTTACTTGGTGTAAGTGTGTGTCTGTGTTACTGGGTATCAGTGTATGTCTTTGTTATTTGGTGTAAGTGTGTGTCTTTGTTACTTGGTGTCAGTGTATGTCTTTGTTACTTGGTGTAAGTGTGTGTCTGTGTTACTGAGTTTCAGTGTATGTCTTTGTTCCTTGGTGTAAGTGTTTGTCTGTGTTACTGGGTATCAGTGTATGTCTTTGTTACTTGCTGTCAGTGTATGTCTTTGTTACTTGGTGTCAGTGTATGTCTTTGTTACTTGGTGTAAGTGTGTGTCTGTGTTACTGGGTATCAGTGAATGTCTTTGTTACTTGGTGTCAGTGTATGTCTTTGTTACTGGGTGTCAGTGTATGCCTTTGTTACTTGGTATCCATGTGTGTCTGTGTAACTGACTATCAGTGTACGTCTTTGTTACTTGGTGTAAGTGTGTGTCTGTGTTTCTGGGTTTCAGTGTATGTCTTTGTTACTTGGTGTCAGTGTATGTCTTTGTTACTTGGTGTAAGTGTGTGTCTGTGTTACTGGGTATCAGTGAATTTCTTTGTTAATTGGTGTCAGTGTATGTACTTGTTACTTGGTGTAAGTGTGTGTCTGTGTTACTGGGTATCAGTGCCTGTCTTTGTTACTTCGTGTCAGTGTGTGCCTTTGTTACTTGGTGTCATTGTGTGTCTTTGTTACTGGGTGTCAGTGTATGCCTTTGTTACTGGGTGTCAGTGTAGGTCTTTGTGACTTGGTGTAAGTGTGTGTATGTGTTACTGGGTATCAGTGTCTGTCATTGTTACTTGTTGTAAGTGTGTGACTGTGTTACTGGGTATCAGTGTATGTCTTTGTTACTTGGTGTCAGTGTATGTCTGTGTTACTTGGTGTAAGTGTGTGTCTTTGTTACTTGGTGTCAGTGTATGTCTGTGTTACTTGGTGTAAGTGTGTGTCTTTGTTACTTGGTGTCAGTGTATGTCTTTGTTACTTGGTGTCATTGTATGTCTTTGTTACATGGTGTAAGTGTGTGTCTGTGTTACTGGGTATCAGTGTATGTCTTTGTTACTTGGTGTCTGTGTATGTCTGTGATACTTGGTGTAAGTGTGTGTCTGTGTTGCTGGGTATCAGTGTATGTCTTTGTTACTTGGTGTAAGTGTGTGTCTGTGTTACTGGGTATCAGTGCATGTCGTTGTTACTTGGTGTCTGTGTATGTCTTTGTTACTTGGTTTCAGTGTGTGTCTTTGTTACTTCGTGTCAGTGTGTGTCTTTGTTACTGGGTGTCAATGTTTGTCTTTGTTTCTGGGTGTCAGTGTATGTCGTTGTGACTTGGTGTTTGTGTGTGTCTGTGTTCCTGGGTATCAGTGTCTGTCTTTGTTACTTGGAGTTGGTGTGTGTCTGTGTTACTGGGTATCAGTGTATGTCTTTGTTATTTGGTGTCAGTGTATGTCTTTGTTACTTGGTGTCAGCGTATGTCTGTGTACTTGGTGTAAGTGTGTGTCTTTGTTACTTGGTGTCAGTGCATGTCTGTGTTACTTGGTGTAAGTTTATGTCTTTGTTACTTGGTGTCAGTGTATGTCTTTGTTACTGGGTGTAAGTGTATGTCTTTGTTACTTGGTGTCAGTGCATGTCTTTGTTACTTGGTGTAAGTGTATGTCTTTGTTACTTGGTGTCAGTGTATGTCTCTGTTACTTGGGGTAAGTGTGTGTCTGTGTTACTGGGTATCAGTGTATGTCTTTGTTACTTGGTGTCATTGTCTGTCTTTGTTACTTGTTGTAAGTGTGTGTCTGTGTTACTGGTATCAGTGTATGTCTTTGTTATTTGGTGTCAGTGTATGTCATTGTTACTTGGTGTCAGTGGATGTCTTTGTTACTTGATGTAAGTGTATGTCTTTGTTACTTGGTGTCAGTGTATGTCTGTGTTACTTGGTGTAAGTGTATGTCTTTGTTACTTGGTGTCAGTGTATGTCTTTGTTACTTGGTTTAAGTGTATGTCTTTGTTACTTGGTGTCAGTGTATGTCTTTGTTACTTGGTGTCATTGTCTGTCTTTGTTACATGGTGTAAGTGTGTGTCTGTGTTACTGGGTATCAGTGTATGTCTTTGTTACTTGGTGTCTGTGTATGTCTGTGATACTTGGTGTAAGTGTGTGTCTGTGTTGCTGGGTATCAGTGTATGTCTTTGTTACTTGGTGTAAGTGTGTGTCTGTGTTACTGGGTATCAGTGTATGTCGTTGTTACTTGGTGTCTGTGTATGTCTTTGTTACTTGGTGTCAGTGTGTGTCTTTGTTACTTCGTGTCAGTGTGTGTCTCTGAGTGTCCCTGCTGACTGCATCTGTGGGAAGTGCACCCAACTCCAGCTCCTCGAGAACCGCGTTAGGGAACTGGAGCTGGAGCTGGATGAACTTCGGATCATTCGGGAGGCGGAGGAGGTTATTGAGAGGAGTTATTGGGAGGTAGTCACACCTCAGGTAAAAGAAGTAGGTAGATGGGTTACCGTCAGGGGAAGGAGAGGGAACCAGCAGGCAGTGCAGGGATCCCCTGTGGCTGTTTCCCTCAACAACAGGTATACCGTTTGGATACTGTTGCGGGGGACGACTTACCAGGGGTAAGCAATGTGGTACAGATATCTGGCACAGAGTCTGTCCCTGTTGCTCAGAAGGGAAGGGGGAAGAGGAGCAGAACATTAGTCATTGGGGACTCCATAGTTAGGGGAACAGATAGGAGGTTCTGTGGGAACGAGAGAGACTCACGGTTGGTATGTTGCCTCCCAGGTGCCAGGGTTCGTGATGTCTCGGATCGTGTTTTTGGGATCCTTAAGGGGGAGGGGGAGCAGCCCCAAGTCGTGGTCCACATAGGCACCAACGACATAGGTAGGAAGAGAGATGGGGATTTAAGACAGAAATTTAGGGAGCTAGGGTGGAAGCTTAGAGCAAGAACAAACAGAGTTATTATCTCTGGGTTGTTGCCCGTGCCACGTGATAGCGAAGCGAGGAATAGGGAGAGAGGGGAGTTGAACACGTGGCTGCAGGGATGGTGCAGGAGGGAGGGATTTGGTTTCCTGGATAATTGGGGCTCTTTCTGGGGTAGGTGGGACCTCTACAAACAGGATGGTCTTCACCTGAACCAGAGGGGTACCAATATCCTGGGGGGGAGGTTTGCGAGTGCTCTTCTTGGGGGTTTAAACTAATTCAGCAGGGGAATGGGAACCCAAATTGTAGTGCCAGTGTACAGGATGTTGAGAGTAGTAAGGTCAGGGATATGGTTACAAGGACGCAAGAGGGCACTGGCAAGCAAGAACGTGGTTTAAAGTGTGTCTATTTCAACGCCAGGAGCATCCGGAATAAGGTGGGTGAGCTTGCAGCATGGGTTGGTACCTGGGATCTCGATGTCGTGGCCATTTCGGAGACATGGGTAGAGCAGGGGCAGGAATAGATGTTGCAGATTCCGGGATTTAGATGTTTCAGTAAGAACAGAGAAGATGGTAAAAGAGGGGGGGGGTGTGTGGCATTGTTAATCAAGGAGAGTATTACAGCGACAGAAAGGACGTTTGAGGACTCGTCTACTGAGGTAGTATGGGCTGAGGTTAGAAACAGGAGAGGTGAGGTTACCCTGTTGGGAGTCTTTTATAGACCTCCGAATAGTTCCAGAGATGTAGAGGAAAGGATAGCGAAGATGATTCTCGACAGGGGTGAGAATAACAGGGTAGTTGTTATGGGGGACTTTAACTTTCCAAATATCGACTGGAAATACTATAGTTCGAGTACTTTAGATGGGTCAGTTTTTGTCCAGTGTGTGCAGGAGGGTTTTCTGACACAGTATGTAGACAGGCCAACCAGGGGCGATGCCACATTGGATTTGGTACTGGGAAATGAACCCGGCCAGGTGTTAGATTTAGATGTAGGTGAGCACTTTGGTGACAGTGATCACAATTCGGTTAGGTTTACCTTAGCGATGGGCAGGGACAGGTATATACCGCAGGGCAAGAATTATAACTGGGGGAAAGGAAATTATGATGCGATTAGGCAAGATTTAGGATGCGTAGGATGGGGAAGGAAACTGCAGGGGATGGGAACAATCGAAATGTGGAGCTTATTCAAGGAGCAGCTACTGCGTGTCCTTGATAAGTATGTACCTGTGAGGCAGGGAGGAAGTTGTCGTGCGAGGGAGCCGTGGTTTACCAAAGAAGTTGAAGCGCTTGTCAAGAGGAAGAAGAAGGCTTATGTTAGGATGAGACGTGAAGGCTCAGTTAGGGCGCTTGAGAGCTACAAGCTAACCAGGAAGGATCTAATGGGAGAGCTAAGAAGAGCAAGGAGAGGACACGAGAAGTCATTGGTGGGTCGGATCAGGGAAAACCCTAAGGCTTTCTATAGGTATATCAGGAATAAAAGAATGACTAGAGTTAGATAAGGGCCAATCAAGGATAGTAGTGGGAAGTTGTGTGTGGAATCAGAGGAGATAGGGGAAGTGTTAAATGAATATTTTGCGTCAGTATTTACAGTAGAGAAAGAAAATGTTGTTGAGAATACTAAGATTCAGGCTACGAGGCTAGATGGGATTGAGGTTCACAAGGAGGAGGTGTTAGCAATTTTGGAAAGTGTGAAAATAGATAAGTCCCCTGGGCCAGATGGGATTTATCCTAGGATTCTCTGGGAAGCTAGGGAGGAGATTGCAGAGCCTTTGTCCTTGATCTTTATGTCGTCATTGTCGACAGGAATAGTGCCGGAAGACTGGAGGATTGCAAATGTTGTCCCCTTGTTCAAGAAGGGGAGTAGAGACAGCCCTGGTAATTATAGACCTGTGAGCCTTACTTCGGTTGTGGGTAAAATGTTGGAAAAGGTTATAAGAGACAGGATTTATAATCATCTTGAAAAGAATAAGTACATTAGAGATAGTCAGCACGGTTTTGTGACGGGGAGGTCGTGCCTCACAAACCTTATTGAGTTTTTCGAGAAGGTGACCAAACAGGTGGATGAGGGTAAAGCAGTGGATGTGGTGTATATGGATTTCAGTAAGGCGTTTGATAAGGTTCCCCACGGTAGGCTATTGCAGAAAATACGGAAGTATGGGGTTGAAGGTGATTTAGAGCTTTGTATCAGAAATTGGCTAGCTGAAAGAAGACAGAGGGTGGTGGTTGATGGCAAATGTTCATCCTGGAGTTTAGTTACTAGTGGTGTACCGCAAGGATCTGTTTTGGGGCCATTGCTGTTTGTCATTTTTATAAGTGACCTGGAAGAGGGTGTAGAAGGGTGGGTTAGTAAATTTGCAGATGACACTAAGGTCGGTGGAGTTGTGGATAGTGCCGAAGGATGTTGTAGGGTACAGAGAGACATAGATAGGCTGCAGAGCTGGGCTGAGAGATGGCAAATGGAATTTAATGCGGAAAAGTGTGAGGTGATTCACTTTGGAAGGAGTAACAGGAATGCAGAGTACTGGGCTAATGGGAAGATTCTTGTTAGTGTAGATGAGCACAGAGGTCTTGGTGTCCAGGTGCATAAATCCCTGAAGGTTGCTAACCAAGTTAATAGGGCTGTCAAGAAGGCATATGGTGTGTTAGCTTTTATTAGTAGGGGGGCCGAGTTTCGGAGCCACGAGGTCATGCTGCAGCTGTACAAGACTCTGGTGAGACCGCACCTGGAGTATTGCGTGCAGTTCTGGTCACCGCATTATAGAAAGGATGTGGAAGCTATGGAAAGGGTGCAGAGGAGATTTACTAGGATGTTGCCTGGTATGGAGGGAAGGTCTGACGAGGAAAGGCTGAGGGACTTGAGGTTGTTTTCGTTGGAGAGAAGGAGGAGGAGAGGTGACTTAATAGAGACATATAAGATAATCAGAGGGTTAGATAGGGTGGATAGTGAGCGTCTTTTTCCTCGGATGGTGATGGCAAACACGAGGGGACATAGCTTCAAGTTGAGGGGTGATAGATATCGGACAGATGTGAGAGGTAGTTTCTTTACTCAGAGAGTAGTAAGGGCGTGGAATGCCCTGCCTGCAGCAGTAGTAGATTCGCCAACTTTAAGGGCATTTAAGTGGACATTGGATAGACACATGGATGAAAATGGAATAGTGTAGGTCAGATGGTTTCACAGCTCGGCGCAACATCGAGGGCCGAAGGGCCTGTACTGCGCTGTAATATTCTAATTCTAATTCTTT
This sequence comes from Heterodontus francisci, assembly GCF_036365525.1. NCBI lineage: Eukaryota > Metazoa > Chordata > Chondrichthyes > Heterodontiformes > Heterodontidae > Heterodontus > Heterodontus francisci. The sequence continues at coordinate 5,217,649 of NW_027141175.1, forward strand.
GTTACTGGGTGTCATGTGTTTGTCTTTGTTACTGGGTGTCAGTGTATGTCTTTGTGACTTGGTGTTAGTGTGTGTCTGTGTTACTGGGTATCAGTGTCTGTCTTTGTTAGTTGGAGTAAGTGTGTGTCTGTGTTACTGCGTATCAGTGTATGTCTTTGTTAATTGGTGTCAGTGTATGTCTGTGTACTTGGTGTAAGTGTGTGTCTTTGTTACTTGGTGTCAGTGTATGTCTGTGTTACTTGGTGTCAGTGTATGTCTTTGTTCCTTGGTGTCAGTGTATGTCTTTGTTACTGGGTGTAAGTGTATGTCTTTGTTACTTGGTGTCAGTGCATGTCTTTGTAACTTGGTGTAAGTGTATGTCTTTGTTACTTGGTCTAAGTGTGTGTCTGTGTTACTGGGTATCAGTGTATGTCTTTGTTACTTGGTGTCACTGTATGTCTTTGTTACTTGGTGTCAGTGTATGTCTGTGTTACTTGGTGTAAGTGTGTGTCTGTGTTACTGGGTATCAGTGTATGTCTTTGTTACTTGGTGTCAGTGTACGTCTGTGTTAATTGGTGTAAGTGTATGTCTTTGTTACTTGGTGTCAGTGTATGTCTTTGTTACTTGGTGTAAGTGTATGTCTTTGTTACTTGGTGTAAGTGCTAGTCTTTGCTACTTGGTGTCAGTCTATGTCTTTGATACTTAGTGTAAGTGTATGTCTGTGTTACTGGGTATCAGTGTCTGTCTTTGTTACTTCGTGTCAGTGTGTGTCTTTGTTACTGGGTGTCAGTGTTTGTCTTTGTTACTGGGTGTCAGTGTCTGTCTTTGTTACTTGGAGTAAGTGTGTGTCTGTGTTACTGGGTATCAGTGTATGTCTTTGTTAATTGGTGTCAGTGTATGTCTGTGTACTTGGTGTAAGTGTGTGTCTTTGTTACTTGGTGTCAGTGTATGTCTGTGTTACTTGGTGTAAGTGTATGTCTTTGTTCCTTGGTGTCAGTGTATGTCTTTGTTACTGGGTGTAAGTGTATGTCTTTGTTACTTGGTGTCAGTGCATGTCTTTGTAACTTGGGTGTAAGTGTATGTCTTTGTTACTTGGTGTCAGTGCATGTCTTTGTTACTTGGTGTAAGTGTATGTCTTTGTTACTTGGTGTCAGTGTATGTCTCTGTTACTTGGTGTAAGTGTGTGTCTGTGTTACTGGGTATCAGTCTATGTCTTTGTTACTTGGTGTCATTGTCTGTCTTTGTTACTTGGTGTAAGTGTGTGTCTGTGTTACTGGGTATCAGTGTATGTCTTTGTTATTTGGTGTCAGTGTATGTCTTTGTTACTTGGTGTCAGCGTATGTCTGTGTTACGTGGTGTAACTGTGTGTCTGTGTTACTGGGTATCAGTGTATGTCTTTGTGACTTGGTGTCAGTGGATGTCTTTGTTACTTGATGTAAGTGTATGGCTTTGTTACTTGGTGTCAGTGTATGTCTGTGTTACTTGGTGTAAGTGTATGTCTTTGTTACTTGGTGTCAGTGTATGTCTTTGTTACTTGGTGTAAGTGTATGTCTTTGTTACTTGGTGTCAGTGTATGTCTTTGTTACTTGGTGTAAGTGTAAGTCTTTGCTACTTGGTGTCAGTGTATGTCTTTGTTACTTGGTGTCATTGTATGTCTTTGTTACATGGTGTAAGTGTGTGTCTGTGTTACTGGGTATCAGTGTATGTCTTTGTTACTTGGTGTCTGTGTATGTCTGTGATACTTGGTGTAAGTGTGTGTCTGTGTTGCTGGGTATCAGTGTATGTCTTTGTTACTTGGTGTAAGTGTGTGTCTGTGTTACTGGGTATCAGTGTTTGTCTTTGTTACTGGGTGTCAGTGTATGTCTTTGTGACTTGGTGTTAGTGTGTGTCTTTGTTACTTCGTGTCAGTGTGTGTCTTTGTTTCTGGGTGTCAGTGTTTGTCTTTGTTACTGGGTGTCAGTGTATGTCTTTGTGACTTGGTGTTAGTGTGTGTCTGTGTTACTGGGTATCAGTGTCTGTCTTTGTTACTTGGAGTAAGTGTGTGTCTGTGTTACTGGGTATCAGTGTATGTCTTTGTTAATTGGTGTCAGTGTATGTCTGTGTACTTGGTGTAAGTGTGTGTCTTTGTTACTTGGTGTCTGTGTATGTCTGTGTTACTTGGTGTAAGTGTATGTCTTTGTTCCTTGGTGTCAGTGTATGTCTTTGTTACTGGGTGTAAGTGTATGTCTTTGTTACTTGGTGTCAGTGCATGTCTTTGTAACTTGGTGTAAGTGTATGTCTTTGTTACTTGGTCTAAGTGTGTGTCTGTGTTACTGGGTATCAGTGTATGTCTTTGTTACTTGGTGTCAGTGTATTTCTTTGTTACTTGGTGTCAGTGTATGTCTGTGTTACTTGGTGTAAGTGTGTGTCTGTGTTACCGGTTATCAGTGTATGTCTTTGTTACTTGGTGTCAGTGTACGTCTGTGTTAATTAGTGTAAGTGTATGTCTTTGTTACTTGGTGTAAGTGCATGTCTTTGTTACTTGGTGTAAGTGTGTGTCTGTGTTACTGGGTATCAGTGTATGTCTTTGTTACTTGGTGTCAGTGTATGTCTTTGTTACTTGGTGTCAGTGTATGTCTGTGTTACTTGGTGTAAGTGTGTGTCTGTGTTACTGGGTATCAGTGTATGTCTTTGTTACTTGGTGTCAGTGTATGCCTGTGTTACTTGGTGTAAGTGTATGTCTTTGTTACTTGGTGTCAGTGTATGTCTTTGTTACTTGGTGTAAGTGTATGTCTTTGTTACTTGATGCAAGTGCTAGTCTTTGCTACTTGGTTTCAGTGTATGTCTTTGATACTTAGTGTAAGTGTATGTCTGTGTTACTGGGTATCAGTGCCTGTCTTTGTTACTTGGTGTCTGTGTATGTCTTTGTTACTTGTTGTAAGTGTATGTCTTTGTTACTTGGTGTCAGTGTATGTCTGTGTTACTGAGTGTAAGTGTATGTCTTTGTTACTTGGTGTCTGTGTATGTCTTTGTTACTTTGTCTAAGTGTGTGCCTGTGTTGCTGGGTATCAGTGCATGTCTTTGTTACTTGGTGTAAGTGTGTGTCTGTGTTACTGGGTATCAGTGTCTGTCTTTGTTACTTGGTGTCAGTGCATGTCTTTGTTACTTGGTGTCATTGTCTGTCTTTGTTACTTTGTGTAAGTGTGTGTCTGTGTTACTGGGTATCAGTGAATGTTTTTGTTAGTTGGTGTCAGTGCATGTCTTTGTTACTTGGTGTCATTGTCTGTCTTTGTTACTTGGTGTAAGTGTGTGTCTGTGTTACTGGGTATCAGTGTATGTCTTTGTTACTTGGTGTAAGTGTGTGTCTGTGTTACTGGGTATCAGTTAATTTCTTTGTTACTTGGTGTCAGTGTATGTCCTTGTTACTTGGTGTAAGTGTGTGTCTGTGTTACTGGGTATCAGTGTCTGTCTTTGTTACTTGGTGTCAGTGTGTGCCTTTGTTACTTGGTGTCATTGTGTGTCTTTGTTACTGGGTGTCAGAGTATGCCTTTGTTACTGGGTGTCAGTGTATGTCTTTGTGACTTGGTGTAAGTGTGTGTATGTGTTACTGGGTATCAGTGTATGTCATTGATACTTGTTGTAAGTGTGTGACTGTGTTACTGCGTATCAGTGTATGTCTTTGTTACTTGGTGTCAGTGTGTGTCTTTGTGACTTGGTGTCAGTGTATGTCTGTGTTACTTGGTGTAAGTGTGTGTCTTTGTTACTTGGTGTCAGTGTATGTCTTTGTTTCTTGGTGTCATTGTATGTCTTTGTTACATGGTGTAAGTGTGTGTCTGTGTTACTGGGTATCAGTGTATGTCTTTGTTACTTGGTGTCTGTGTATGTCTGTGATACTTGGTGTAAGTGTGTGTCTGTGTTGCTGGGTATCAGTGTATGTCTTTGTTACTTGGTGTAAGTGTGCGTCTGTGTTACTGGGTATCAGTGCATGTCGTTGTTACTTGGTGTCTGTGTATGTCTTTGTTACTTAGTGTCAGTGTGTGACTTTGTTACTTCGTGTCAGTGTGTGTCTTTGTTACTGGGTGTCAGTGTTTGTCTTTGTTACTGGGTGTCAGTGTATGTCTTTGTGACTTGGTGTTAGTTTGTGTCTGTGTTCCTGGGTATCAGTGTCTGTCTTTGTTACTTGGAGTTGGTGTGTGTCTGTGTTACTGGGTATCAGTGTATGTCTTTGTTATTTGGTGTCAGTGTATGTCTTTGTTACTTGGTGTAAGTGTATGTCTTTGTTACTTGGTGTCAGTGTATGCCTTTGTTACTGGGTGTAAGTGTATTTCTTTGTTACTTGGTGTCAGTGCATGTCTTTGTTACTTGGTGTAAGTGTATGTCTTTGTTACTTGGTGTCAGTGTATGCCTTTGTTACTCGGTGTAAGTGTATGTCTTTGTTACTTGGTGTCAGTGCATGTCTGTGTACTTGGTGCAAGTTTGTGTCTTTGTTACTTGGTGTCAGTGTATGTCTGTGTCACTTGGTGTAAATGTATGTCTTTGTTACTTGGTGTCAGTGTATGCCTTTGTTACTGGGTGTAAGTGTATGTCTTTGTTACTTGGTGTCAGTGCATGTCTTTGTTACTTGGTGTAAGTGTATGTCTTTGTTACTTGGTGTCAGTGTATGTCTCTGTTACTTGGTGTAAGTGTGTGTCTGTGTTACTGGGTATCAGTCTATGTCTTTGTTACTTGGTGTCATTGTCTGTCTTTGTTACTTGGTGTAAGTGTGTGTCTGTGTTACTGGGTATCAGTGTATGTCTTTGTTATTTGGTGTCAGTGTATGTCTTTGTTACTTGGTGTCAGCGTATGTCTGTGTTACGTGGTGTAACTGTGTGTCTGTGTTACTGGGTATCAGTGTATGTCTTTGTGACTTGGTGTTAGTGGATGTCTTTGTTACTTGATGTAAGTGTATGTCTTTGATACTTGGTGTCAGTGTATGTCTGTGTTACTTGGTGTAAGTGTATGTCTTTGTTACTTGGTGTCAGTGTATGTCTTTGTTACTTGGTGTAAGTGTATGTCTTTGTTACTTGGTGTAAGTGTAAGTCTTTGCTACTTGGTGTCAGTGTATGTCTTTGTTACTTGGTGTCATTGTATGTCTTTGTTACATGGTGTAAGTGTGTGTCTGTGTTACTGGGTATCAGTGTATGTCTTTGTTACTTGGTGTCTGTGTATGTCTGTGATACTTGGTGTAAGTGTGTGTCTGTGTTGCTGGGTATCAGTGTATGTCTTTGTTACTTGGTGTAAGTGTGTGTCTGTGTTACTGGGTATCAGTGTATGTCGTTGTTACTTGGTGTCTGTGTATGTCTTTGTTACTTGGTGTCAGTGTGTGTCTTTGTTACTTCGTGTCAGTGTGTGTCTTTGTTTCTGGGTGTCAGTGTTTGTCTTTGTTACTGGGTGTCAGTGTATGTCTTTGTGACTTGGTGTTAGTCTGTGTCTGTGTTACTGGGTATCAGTGTCTGTCTTTGTTACTTGGAGTAAGTGTGTGTCTGTGTTACTGGGTATCAGTGTATGTCTTTGTTAATTGGTGTCAGTGTATGTCTGTGTACTTGGTGTAAGTGTGTGTCTTTGTTACTTGGTGTCTGTGTATGTCTGTGTTACTTGGTGTAAGTGTATGTCTTTGTTCCTTGGTGTCAGTGTATGTCTTTGTTACTGGGTGTAAGTGTATGTCTTTGTTACTTGGTGTCAGTGCATGTCTTTGTAACTTGGTGTAAGTGTATGTCTTTGTTACTTGGTCTAAGTGTGTGTCTGTGTTACTGGGTATCAGTGTATGTCTTTGTTACTTGGTGTCAGTGTATTTCTTTGTTACTTGGTGTCAGTGTATGTCTGTGTTACTTGGTGTAAGTGTGTGTCTGTGTTACTGGGTATCAGTGTATGTCTTTGTTACTTGGTGTCAGTGTACGTCTGTGTTAATTAGTGTAAGTGTATGTCTTTGTTACTTGGTGTAAGTGTATGTCTTTGTTACTTGGTGTAAGTGTGTGTCTGTGTTACTGGGTATCAGTGTATGTCTTTGTTACTTGGTGTCAGTGTATGTCTTTGTTACTTGGTGTCAGTGTATGTCTGTGTTACTTGGTGTAAGTGTGTGTCTGTGTTACTGGGTATCAGTGTATGTCTTTGTTACTTGGTGTCAGTGTATGCCTGTGTTACTTGGTGTAAGTGTATGTCTTTGTTACTTGGTGTCAGTGTATGTCTTTGTTACTTGGTGTAAGTGTATGTCTTTGTTACTTGATGCAAGTGCTAGTCTTTGCTACATGGTTTCAGTGTATGTCTTTGATACTTAGTGTAAGTGTATTTCTGTGTTACTGGGTATCAGTGCCTGTCTTTGTTACTTGGTGTCTGTGTATGTCTTTGTTACTTGTTGTAAGTGTATGTCTTTGTTACTTGGTGTCAGTGTATGTCTGTGTTACTGAGTGTAAGTGTATGTCTTTGTTACTTGGTGTCTGTGTATGTCTTTGTTACTTTGTCTAAGTGTGTGCCTGTGTTGCTGGGTATCAGTGCATGTCTTTGTTACTTGGTGTAAGTGTGTGTCTGTGTTACTGGGTATCAGTGTCTGTCTTTGTTACTTGGTGTCAGTGCATGTCTTTGTTACTTGGTGTCATTGTCTGTCTTTGTTACTTGGTGTAAGTGTGTGTCTGTGTTACTGGGTATCAGTGTATGTCTTTGTTACTTGGTGTCAGTGCATGTCTTTGTTACTTGGTGTCATTGTCTGTCTTTGTTACTTGGTGTAAGTGTGTGTCTGTGTTACTGGGTATCAGTGTATGTCTTTGTTACTTGGTGTCAGTGTATGTCTGTGTTACTTGGTGTAAGTGTATGTCTTTGTTACTTGGTGTAAGTGTATGTCTTTGTTACTTGGTGTCAGTGTATGTCTTTGTTACTGGGTGTAAGTGTATGTCTTTGTTACTTGGTGTCAGTGCATGTCTTTGTTACTTGGTGTAAGTGTATGTCTTTGTTACTTGGTGTCAGTGTATCTCTCTGTTACTTGGTGTAAGTGTGTGTCTGTGTTACTGGATATCAGTGTATGTCTTTGTTACTTGGTGTCATTGTCTGTCTTTGTTACTTGGTGTAAGTGTGTGTCTGTGTTACTGGGTATCACTGTATGTCTTTGTTATTTGGTGTCAGTGTATGTCTTTGTTACTTGGTGTCAGCGTATGTCTGTGTTACTTGGTGTAACTGTGTGTCTGTGTTACTGGGTATCAGTGTATGTCTTTGTGACTTGGTGTCAGTTTATGTCTTTGTTACTTGATGTAAGTGTATGTCTTTGTTACTTGGTGTCAGTGTATGTCTGTGTTACTTGGTGTAAGTGTATGTCTTTGTTACTTGGTGTAAGTGTATGTCTTTGTTACTTGGTGTCAGTGTATGTCTTTGTTACTTGGTATCATTGTATGTCTTTGTTACCCAGTAACACAGACACACACTTACACCATGTAACAAAGACATACAATGATACCAAGTAACAAAGACATACACTGACACCAAGTAGCAAAGACTTGCACTTACACCAAGTAACAAAGACATACACTGATACCCAGTAACACAGACACACACTTACACCATGTATCAGTGTATGTCTTTGTTACTTGGTGTCTGTGTATGTCTGTGATACTTGGTGCAAGTGTGTGTCTGTGTTGCTGGGTATCAGTGTATGTCTTTGTTACTTGGTGTAAGTGTGTGTCTGTGTTACTGGGTATCAGTGTATGTCGTTGTTACTTGGTTTCTGTGTATGTCTTTGTTACTTGGTGTCAGTGTGTGTCTTTGTTACTTCGTGTCAGTGTGTGTCTTTGTTACTGGGTGTCAGTGTTTGTCTTTGTTACTGGGTGTCAGTGTATGTCTTTGTGACTTGGTGTTAGTGTGTGTCTGTGTTACTGGGTATCAGTGTCTGTCTTTGTTACTTGGAGTAAGTGTGTGTCTGTGTTACTGGGTATCAGTGTATGTCTTTGTTACTTGGTGTCAGTGTATGCCTGTGTTACTTGGTGTAAGTGTATGTCTTTGTTACTTGGTGTCAGTGTATGTCTTTGTTACTTGGTGTAAGTGTATGTCTTTGTTACTTGATGCAAGTGCTAGTCTTTGCTACATGGTTTCAGTGTATGTCTTTGATACTTAGTGTAAGTGTATTTCTGTGTTACTGGGTATCAGTGCCTGTCTTTGTTACTTGGTGTCTGTGTATGTCTTTGTTACTTGTTGTAAGTGTATGTCTTTGTTACTTGGTGTCAGTGTATGTCTGTGTTACTGAGTGTAAGTGTATGTCTTTGTTACTTGGTGTCTGTGTATGTCTTTGTTACTTTGTCTAAGTGTGTGCCTGTGTTGCTGGGTATCAGTGCATGTCTTTGTTACTTGGTGTAAGTGTGTGTCTGTGTTACTGGGTATCAGTGTCTGTCTTTGTTACTTGGTGTCAGTGCATGTCTTTGTTACTTGGTGTCATTGTCTGTCTTTGTTACTTGGTGTAAGTGTGTGTCTGTGTTACTGGGTATCAGTGTATGTCTTTGTTACTTGGTGTCAGTGCATGTCTTTGTTACTTGGTGTCATTGTCTGTCTTTGTTACTTGGTGTAAGTGTGTGTCTGTGTTACTGGGTATCAGTGTATGTCTTTGTTACTTGGTGTCAGTGTATGTCTGTGTTACTTGGTGTAAGTGTATGTCTTTGTTACTTGGTGTAAGTGTATGTCTTTGTTACTTGGTGTCAGTGTATGTCTTTGTTACTGGGTGTAAGTGTATGTCTTTGTTACTTGGTGTCAGTGCATGTCTTTGTTACTTGGTGTAAGTGTATGTCTTTGTTACTTGGTGTCAGTGTATCTCTCTGTTACTTGGTGTAAGTGTGTGTCTGTGTTACTGGATATCAGTGTATGTCTTTGTTACTTGGTGTCATTGTCTGTCTTTGTTACTTGGTGTAAGTGTGTGTCTGTGTTACTGGGTATCACTGTATGTCTTTGTTATTTGGTGTCAGTGTATGTCTTTGTTACTTGGTGTCAGCGTATGTCTGTGTTACTTGGTGTAACTGTGTGTCTGTGTTACTGGGTATCAGTGTATGTCTTTGTGACTTGGTGTCAGTTTATGTCTTTGTTACTTGATGTAAGTGTATGTCTTTGTTACTTGGTGTCAGTGTATGTCTGTGTTACTTGGTGTAAGTGTATGTCTTTGTTACTTGGTGTAAGTGTATGTCTTTGTTACTTGGTGTCAGTGTATGTCTTTGTTACTTGGTATCATTGTATGTCTTTGTTACCCAGTAACACAGACACACACTTACACCATGTAACAAAGACATACAATGATACCAAGTAACAAAGACATACACTGACACCAAGTAGCAAAGACTTGCACTTACACCAAGTAACAAAGACATACACTGATACCCAGTAACACAGACACACACTTACACCATGTATCAGTGTATGTCTTTGTTACTTGGTGTCTGTGTATGTCTGTGATACTTGGTGCAAGTGTGTGTCTGTGTTGCTGGGTATCAGTGTATGTCTTTGTTACTTGGTGTAAGTGTGTGTCTGTGTTACTGGGTATCAGTGTATGTCGTTGTTACTTGGTTTCTGTGTATGTCTTTGTTACTTGGTGTCAGTGTGTGTCTTTGTTACTTCGTGTCAGTGTGTGTCTTTGTTACTGGGTGTCAGTGTTTGTCTTTGTTACTGGGTGTCAGTGTATGTCTTTGTGACTTGGTGTTAGTGTGTGTCTGTGTTACTGGGTATCAGTGTCTGTCTTTGTTACTTGGAGTAAGTGTGTGTCTGTGTTACTGGTTATCAGCGTATATCTTTGTTAATTGGTTTCAGTGTATGTCTGTGTACTTGGTGTAAGTGTGTGTCTTTGTTACTTGGTGTCAGTGCATGTCTGTGTTACTTGGTGTAAGTGTATGTCTTTGTTCCTTGGTGTCAGTGTATGTCTTTGTTACTGGGTGTAAGTGTATGTCTTTGTTACTTGGTGTCAGTGCATGTCTTTGTAACTTGGTGTAAGTGTATGTCTTTGTTACTTGGTCTAAGTGTGTGTCTGTGTTACTGGGTATCAGTGTATGTCTTTGTTACTTGGTGTCAGTGTATGTCTTTGTTACTTGGTGTCAGTGTATGTCTGTGTTACTTGGTGTAAGTGTGTGCCTGTGTTACTGGGTATCAGTGTAAGTCTTTGTTACTTGGTGTCAGTGTACGTCTGTGTTAATTGGTGTAAGTGTATGTCTTTGTTACTTGGTGTCAGTGTATGTCTTTGTTACTTCGTGTAAGTGTATGTCTTTGTTACTTGGTATAAGTGCTAGTCTTTGCTACTTGGTGTCAGTGTATGTCTTTGATACTTAGTGTAAATGTATGTCTGCGTTACTGGGTATCAGTGTCTGTCTTTGTTACTTCGTGTCAGTGTGTGTCTTTGTTACTGGGTGTCAGTGTTTGTCTTTGTTACTCGGTGTCAGTGTATGTCTTTGTGACTTGGTGTTAGTGTGTGTCTCTGTTACTGGGTATCAGTGTCTGTCTTTGTTACTTGGAGTAAGTGTGTGTCTGTGTTACTGGGTATCAGTGTATGTCTTTGTTAATTGGTGTCAGTGTATGTCTGTGTACTTGGTGTAAGTGTGTGTCTTTGTTCCTTGGTGTCAGTGTATGTCTTTCTTACTGGGTGTAAGTGTATGTCTTTGTTACTTGGTGTCAGTGCATGTCTTTGTAACTTGGTGTAAGTGTCTGTCTTTGTTACTTGGTGTAAGTGTGTGTCTGTGTTACTGGGTATCAGTGTATGTCTTTGTTACTTGGTGTCAGTGTACGTCTTTGTTACTTGGTGTCAGTGTATGTCTGTGTTACTTGGTGTAAGTGTGTGTCTGTGTTACTGGGTATCAGTGTATGTCTTTGTTACTTGGTGTCAGTGTATGTCTGTGTTACTTGGTGTAATTGTATGTCTGTGTTACTTGATGCAAGTGCTAGTCTTTGCTACTTGGTGTCAGTGTATGTCTTTGATACTTAGTGTAAGTGTATGTCTGTGTTACTGGGTATCAGTGTCTGTCTTTGTTACTTGGTGTCAGTGTATGTCTGTGTTACTTGGTGTAAGTGTATGTCTTTGTTACTTGGTGTCAGTGTATGTCTTTGTTACTTGTTGTAAGTGTATGTCTTTGTTACTTGGTGTCAGTGTATGTCTGTGTTACTTGGTGTAAGTGTATGTCTTTGTTACTAGGTGTCTGTTCATGTTTTTGTTACTTGGTGTAAGTGTATGTCTTTGTTACTTGGTGTCTGTGTATGTCTTTGTTACTTTGTCTAAGTGTGTGCCTGTGTTGCTGGGTATCAGTGCATGTCTTTGTTACTTGGTGTAAGTGTGTGTCTGTGTTACTGGGTATCAGTGTCTGGCTTTGTTACTTGGTGTCAGTGTATGTCTTTGTTACTTGGTGTAAGTGTATGTCTTTGATACTTAGTGTAAGTGTATGTCTTTGTTACTAGGTGTCTGTGCATGTCTTTGTTACTTGGTGTAAGTGTATGTCTTTGTTACTTGGTGTCTGTGTATGTCTTTGTTACTTTGTCTAAGTGTGTGCCTGTGTTGCTGGGTATCAGTGCATGTCTTTGTTACTTGGTGTCAGTGTATGTCTGTGTTACTTGGTGTAAGTGTATGTCTTTGTTACTAGGTGTCTGTGCATGTCTTTGTTACTTGGTGTAAGTGCATGTCTTTGTTACTTGGTATCAGTGTCTGTCTTTGTTACTTCGTGTCAGTGTGTGTCTTTGTTACTGGGTGTCAGTGTTTGTCTTAGTTACTCGGTGTCAGTGTATGTCTTTGTGACTTGGTGTTAGTGTGTGTCTCTGTTACTGGGTATCAGTGTCTGTCTTTGTTACTTGGAGTAAGTGTGTGTCTGTGTTACTGGGTATCAGTGTATGTCTTTGTTAATTGGTGTCAGTGTATGTCTGTGTACTTGGTGTAAGTGTGTGTCTTTGTTCCTTGGTGTCAGTGTATGTCTTTGTTACTGGGTGTAAGTGTATGTCTTTGTTACTTGGTGTCAGTGCATGTCTTTGTAACTTGGTGTAAGTGTATGTCTTTGTTACTTGGTGTAAGTGTGTGTCTGTGTTACTGGGTATCAGTGTATGTCTTTGTTACTTGGTGTCAGTGTACGTCTTTGTTACTTGGTGTCAGTGTATGTCTGTGTTACTTGGTGTATGTGTGTGTCTGTGTTACTGGGTATCAGTGTATGTCTTTGTTACTTGGTGTCAGTGTATGTCTGTGTTACTTGGTGTATGTGTGTGTCTGTGTTACTGGGTATCAGTGTATGTCTTTGTTCCTTGGTGTCAGTGTATGTCTTTGTTACTGGGTGTAAGTGTATGTCTTTGTTACTTGGTGTCAGTGCATGTCTTTGTAACTTGGTGTAAGTGTATGTCTTTGTTACTTGGTCTAAGTGTGTGTCTGTGTTACTGGGTATCAGTGTATGTCTTTGTTACTTGGTGTCAGTGTATGTCTTTGTTACTTGGTGTCAGTGTATGTCTGTGTTACTTGGTGTAAGTGTGTGTCTGTGTTACTGGGTATCAGTGTAAGTCTTTGTTACTTGGTGTCAGTGTACGTCTGTGTTAATTGGTGTAAGTGTATGTCTTTGTTACTTGGTGTCAGTGTATGTCTTTGTTACTTCGTGTAAGTGTATGTCTTTGTTACTTGGTATAAGTGCTAGTCTTTGCTACTTGGTGTCAGTGTATGTCTTTGATACTTAGTGTAAATGTATGTCTGCGTTACTGGGTATCAGTGTCTGTCTTTGTTACTTCGTGTCAGTGTGTGTCTTTGTTACTGGGTGTCAGTGTTTGTCTTTGTTACTCGGTGTCAGTGTATGTCTTTGTGACTTGGTGTTAGTGTGTGTCTCTGTTACTGGGTATCAGTGTCTGTCTTTGTTACTTGGAGTAAGTGTGTGTCTGTGTTACTGGGTATCAGTGTATGTCTTTGTTAATTGGTGTCAGTGTATGTCTGTGTACTTGGTGTAAGTGTGTGTCTTTGTTCCTTGGTGTCAGTGTATGTCTTTCTTACTGGGTGTAAGTGTATGTCTTTGTTACTTGGTGTCAGTGCATGTCTTTGTAACTTGGTGTAAGTGTCTGTCTTTGTTACTTGGTGTAAGTGTGTGTCTGTGTTACTGGGTATCAGTGTATGTCTTTGTTACTTGGTGTCAGTGTACGTCTTTGTTACTTGGTGTCAGTGTATGTCTGTGTTACTTGGTGTAAGTGTGTGTCTGTGTTACTGGGTATCAGTGTATGTCTTTGTTACTTGGTGTCAGTGTATGTCTGTGTTACTTGGTGTAATTGTATGTCTGTGTTACTTGATGCAAGTGCTAGTCTTTGCTACTTGGTGTCAGTGTATGTCTTTGATACTTAGTGTAAGTGTATGTCTGTGTTACTGGGTATCAGTGTCTGTCTTTGTTACTTGGTGTCAGTGTATGTCTGTGTTACTTGGTGTAAGTGTATGTCTTTGTTACTTGGTGTCAGTGTATGTCTTTGTTACTTGTTGTAAGTGTATGTCTTTGTTACTTGGTGTCAGTGTATGTCTGTGTTACTTGGTGTAAGTGTATGTCTTTGTTACTAGGTGTCTGTTCATGTTTTTGTTACTTGGTGTAAGTGTATGTCTTTGTTACTTGGTGTCTGTGTATGTCTTTGTTACTTTGTCTAAGTGTGTGCCTGTGTTGCTGGGTATCAGTGCATGTCTTTGTTACTTGGTGTAAGTGTGTGTCTGTGTTACTGGGTATCAGTGTCTGGCTTTGTTACTTGGTGTCAGTGTATGTCTTTGTTACTTGGTGTAAGTGTATGTCTTTGATACTTAGTGTAAGTGTATGTCTTTGTTACTAGGTGTCTGTGCATGTCTTTGTTACTTGGTGTAAGTGTATGTCTTTGTTACTTGGTGTCTGTGTATGTCTTTGTTACTTTGTCTAAGTGTGTGCCTGTGTTGCTGGGTATCAGTGCATGTCTTTGTTACTTGGTGTCAGTGTATGTCTGTGTTACTTGGTGTAAGTGTATGTCTTTGTTACTAGGTGTCTGTGCATGTCTTTGTTACTTGGTGTAAGTGCATGTCTTTGTTACTTGGTATCAGTGTCTGTCTTTGTTACTTCGTGTCAGTGTGTGTCTTTGTTACTGGGTGTCAGTGTTTGTCTTAGTTACTCGGTGTCAGTGTATGTCTTTGTGACTTGGTGTTAGTGTGTGTCTCTGTTACTGGGTATCAGTGTCTGTCTTTGTTACTTGGAGTAAGTGTGTGTCTGTGTTACTGGGTATCAGTGTATGTCTTTGTTAATTGGTGTCAGTGTATGTCTGTGTACTTGGTGTAAGTGTGTGTCTTTGTTCCTTGGTGTCAGTGTATGTCTTTGTTACTGGGTGTAAGTGTATGTCTTTGTTACTTGGTGTCAGTGCATGTCTTTGTAACTTGGTGTAAGTGTATGTCTTTGTTACTTGGTGTAAGTGTGTGTCTGTGTTACTGGGTATCAGTGTATGTCTTTGTTACTTGGTGTCAGTGTACGTCTTTGTTACTTGGTGTCAGTGTATGTCTGTGTTACTTGGTGTATGTGTGTGTCTGTGTTACTGGGTATCAGTGTATGTCTTTGTTACTTGGTGTCAGTGTATGTCTGTGTTACTTGGTGTAAGTGTATGTCTTTGTTACTTGGTGTCAGTGTATGTCTTTGTTACTTGGTGTAAGTGTATGTCTTTGTTACTTGATGCAAGTGCTAGTCTTTGCTACTTGGTGTCAGTGTATGTCTTTGATACTTAGTGTAAGTGTATGTCTGTGTTACTGGGTATCAGTGTCTGTCTTTGTTACTTGGTGTGTGTGTATGTCTTTGTTACTTGTTGTAACTGTATGTCTTTGTTACTTGGTGTCAGTGTATGTCTGTGTTACTTGGTGTAAGTGCATGTCTTTGTTACTTGGTGTCTGTGCATGTCTTTGTTACTTGGTGTAAGTGTATGTCTTTGTTACTTGGTGTCTGTGTATGTCCTTGTTACTTTGTCTAAGTGTGTGCCTGTGTTGCTGGGTATCAGTGCATGTCTTTGTTACTTGGTGTAAGTGTGTGTCTGTGTTACTGGGTATCAGTGTCTGGCTTTGTTACTTGGTGTCAGTGCATGTCTTTGTTACTTGGTGTCATTGTCTGTCTTTGTTACTTGGTGTAAGTGTGTGTCTGTGTTACTGGGTATCAGTGTATGTCTTTGTTACTTGGTGTCAGTGCATGTCTTTGGAAATTGGTGTCATTGTCTGTCTTTGTTACTTGGTGTAAGTTTGTGTCTGTGTTACTGGGTATCAGTGTATGTCTTTGTTACTTGGTGTCAGTGTATGTATTTGTTACTTGGTGTCAGTGTATGTCTGTGTTACTTGGTGTAAGTGTGTGTCTCTGTTACTTGGTGTCAGTGCATGTCTTTGTTACTTGGTGTAAGTGTATGTCTTTGTTACTTGGTGTAAGGGCTAGTCTTTGCTACTTGGTGTCAGTGTATGTCTTTGATACTTAGTGTAAGTGTATGTCTGTGTTACTGTGTATCAGTGTCTGTCTTTGTTACTTCGTGTCAGTGTGTGTCTTTGTTACTGGGTGTCAGTGTATGTCTTTGTTACTTGGAGTAAGTGTGTGTCTGTGTTACTGGGTATCAGTGTATGTCTTTGTTAATTGGAGTCAATGTATGTCTGTGTACTTGGTGTAAGTGTGTGTCTTTGTTACTTGGTGTCAGTGTATGTCTGTGTCACTTGGTGTAAGTGTATGTCTTTGTTCCTTGGTGTCAGTGTATGTCTTTGTTACTGGGTGTAAGTGTATGTCTTTGTTACTTGGTGTAAGTGCATGTCTTTGTAACTTTGTGTAAGTGTATGTCTTTGTTACTTGGTGTAAGTGTGTGTCTGTGTTACTGGGTATCAGTGTATGTCTTTGTTACTTGGTGTCAGTGTATGTCTTTGTTACTTGGTGTCAGTGTATGTCTGTGTTACTTGGTGTAAGTGTGTGTCTGTGTTACTGGGTATCAGTGTATGTCTTTGTTACTTGGTGTCAGTGTATGTCTGTGTCACTTGGTGTAAGAGTATGTCTTTGTTACTTGGTGTCAGTGTATGTCTTTGTTACTTGGTGTAAGTGTATGTCTTTGTTACTTGGTGTCAGTGTATGTCTTTGTTACTTGGTGTAAGAGTATGTCTTTGTTACTTGGTGTCAGTGTATGTCTGTGCTACTGGGTATTAGTGTATGTCTTTGTTACTTGGTGTCAGTGTATGTCTGTGTCACTTGGTGTAAGTGTATGTCTTTGTTACTTGGTGTCAGTGTATGTCTTTGTTACTTGGTGTAAGTGTATGTCTGTGTTACTGGGTATCAGTGTCTGTCTTTGTTACTTGGTGTCTGTGTATGTCTTTGTTACTTGTTGTAAATGTATGTCTTTGTTACTTGGTGTCAGTGTATGTCTGTGTTACTTGGTGTAAGTGTATGTCTTTGTTACTTGGTGACTGTGCATGTCTTTGTTACTTGGTGTAAGTGTATGTCTTTGTTACTTGGTGTCTGTGTATGTCTTTGTTACTTTGTCTAAGTGTGTGCCTGTGTTGCTGGGTATCAGTGCATGTCTTTGTTACTTGGTGTAAGTGTGTGTCTGTGTTACTGGGTATCAGTGTATGTCTTTGTTACTTGGTGTCAGTGCATGTCTTTGTTAATTGGTGTCATTGTCTGTCTTTGTTACTTGGTGTAAGTGTGTGTCTGTGTTACTGGGTATCATTGCATGTCTTTGTTACTTGGTGTCAGTGTATGTCTTTGTTACTTGGTGTCAGTGTATGTCTGTGTTACTTGGTGTAAGTGTGTGTCTGTGTTACTGGGTATCAGTGTATGTCTTTGTTACTTGGTGTCAGTGTATGTCTGTGTTACTTGGTGTAAGTGTGTGTCTGTGTTACTGGGTATCAGTGCATGTCTTTGTTACTTGGTGTCATTGTCTGTCTTTGTTACTTGGTGTAAGTGTATGTCTGTGTTACTGGGTATCATTGTATGTCTTTGTTACTTGGTGTCAGTGTATGTCTTTGTTACTTGGTGTCCGTGTATGTCTGTGTTACTTTGTCTAAGTGTGTGCCTGTGTTGCTGGGTATCAGTGCATGTCTTTGTTACTTGGTGTAAGTGTGTGTCTGTGTTACTGGGTATCAGTGTCTGTCATTGTTACTTGGTGTCAGTGCATGTCTTTGTTACTTGGTGTAAGTGTGTGTCTTTGTTACTTTGCGTCAGTGTGTGTCTTTGTTACTGGGTGTCAGTGTTTGTCCTTGCTACTGGGTGTCTGTGTATGTCTTTGTGACTTGATGTTAGTGTGTGTCTGTGTTACTGGGTATCAGTGTCTGTCTTTGTTACTTGGTGTAAGTGAGTGTCTGTGTTACTGGGTATCAGTGTATGTCTTTGTTACTTGGTGTCAGTGTATGCCTGTGTTACTTGGTGTAAGTGTATGTCTTTGTTACTTGGTGTCAGTGTATGTCTTTGTTACTTTGTGTAAGTGTATGTCTTTGTTTCTTGGTGTCAGTGCATGTCTTTGTTACTTGGTGTAAGTGTATGTCTTTGTTACTTGGTGTCAGTGTATGTCTCTGTTACTTTGTGTAAGTGTGTGTCTATGTTACTGGGTAGCAGTGTATGTCTTTGTTACTTGGTGTCATTGTCTGTCTTTGTTACTTGGTGAAAGTGTGTGTCTGTGTTACTTGGTGTAAGTGTGTGTCTGTGTTACTGGGTATCAGTGTATGTCTTTGTTACTTGGTGTCCGTGTATGTATTTGTTACTTGGTGTCAGTGGCTGTCCGTGTTACTTGGTGTCAGTGTATGTCTGTGTTACTTGGTGTAAGTGTATGTCTTTGTTACTTGGTGTCAGTGTCTGTCTTTGTTACTTGGTGTAAGTGTATGTCTTTGTTACTTGGTGTCAGTGTATGTCTTTGTTACTTGGTGCAAGTGTGTCTCTGTGTTACTGGGTATCAGTGTACGTCTTTGTTACTTGGTGTCTGTGTATGTCTGTGTTACTTGGTGTAAGTGTGTGTCTTTGTTACTTGGTGTAATTGTATGTCTTTGTACTTGGTGTCAGTGTATGTCTGTGTTACTTGGTGTAAGTGTATGTCTTTGTTACCTGGTGTCAGTGTATGTCTTTGTGACGTGGTGTCAGTGTTTGTCTTTGTTACTGGGTGTCAGTGTCTGTCTCTGTGACTTGATGTCAGTGTATGTCTTTGTTACTTGGTGTAAGTGTGTGTCTGTGTTACTGGGTATCAGTGCATGTCTTTGCTACATGGTGACAGTGCATGTCTATGTTACTTGGTGTAAGTGTGTGTCTTTGTTATTTGGTGTAATTGTATGTCTTTGTTACTTGGTGTCAGTGTATGTCTTTGTTACGTGGTGTAAGTGTGTGTCTGTGTTACTTGGTATCAGTGTATGTCTTTGTTACTTGGTGTAAGTGTGTGTCTGTGGAACTGGGTAACAGTGTATGTCTTTGTTACTTGGTGTCAGTGTCGGTCTGTGTTACTTGGTGTAAGTGTGTCTTTGTTAACTGGTGTAATTGTATGTCTTGGTTACTTGGTGTCAGTGTATGTCTTTGTTACTTGGTGCAAGTGAGTGTTTGTGTTGCTTGGTGTAATTGTGTGTCTGTGTCTCTTAGTATCAGTGTATGTCTTTGTTACATGGTGTAAGTGTGCGTCTGTATTACTGGCTATCAGTGTATGTATTTGCTACTTGGTGTAAGTGTGTGTCTGTGTTACTGGGTATCAGTGTATGTCTTTGTTACTTGGTGTCAGTGTATGTCTTTGTTACTTGGTGTAAGTGTAAGTCTTTGTTACTTGGTGTCAGTGTATGTCTTTGTTACTTGGTGTAAGTGTGTGTCTGTGTTACTGGGTGTCAGTGTTTGTCTTTGTTACTTGGTGTCCGTGTGTGCCTGTGTTACTGGGTGTCAGTGTCTGTCTTTGTTACTGGGTGTCAGTGTATGTCTTTGTTACTTGGTGTAAGTGTGTGTCTGTGTTACTGGGTATCAGTGTCTGTCTTTGTTACTTGGTGTAGGTGTGTGTCTGTGTTACTGGGTATCAGTATCTGTCTTTGTTACTTGGTGTCAGTGTATGTCTGTGTTACTTGGTGTAAGTGTGTGTCTGTGTTGCTGGGTTTCATTGTATGTGTTTGAGACTTGGTGTCAGTGTATGTCTTTGTTACTGGGTGTCAGTGAGTGTCGTTGTGACTTGGTGTCAGTGTATGTCTTTGTTACTTGGTGTAAGTGTTTGTCGATGTTACTGGGTGTCATTGTCTGTCTTTGTTACTTGGTGTCAGTGTATGTCTGAGTTACTTGGTGTAAGTGTGTGTCTTTGTTACTTGGTGTAAGTGTATGCCTTTGCTACTTGCTGTCAGTGTATGTCTTTGTTACTTGGTGTCAGTGTGTGTCTGTTTTACTGGGTATCAGTGTATGTCTTTGTTACTTGGTGTAAGTGTATGTCTTTGTTACTTGGTGTCAGTATATGTCGTTGTTACTTCTTGTAAGTGTGTGTCTGTGTTACTGGTTATCAGTGTATGTCTTTGTTACTGGGTGTCAGTGTATATCTTTGTTACTTGGTGACAGTGTGTGTCTGTGTCTCAGTGTATGTCTTTGTTACTGTGTATCAGTGTATCTCTATGTTACTGGGTGTGAGTGTGTGTTTGTTTGTGATACTGGGTGTCAGTATTTAGTTTAGTGATACAGCACTGAAACAGGCCCTTCGGCCAACCGAGTCTGTGCCGACCATCAACAACTAATTTATACTAATCCTACACTAATCCCGTTTTCCTATCACATCCCCAACTGTCCCTATATATTTCCCTACCACCTACCTATACTAGGGTTAATTTATAATGGCCAATTAACCTATCAACCTGCAAGTCTTTGGCATGTGGGAAGAAACCGGAGCACCCGGAGGAAACTCACGCAGACACAGGGAGAACGTGCAAACTCCGCACAGTCAGTACCCAGAATCGAGCCCGGGTCTCTGGAGCTGTGAGGCTGCTAACCACTGTGCCAATGTGCAGCTCAGTGTGTGTCTGTGCTGCTGGGTATCAGTGTATGTCTTTGTTACTTGGTGTCAGTGTATGTCTGTGTTACTTGGTGTAAGTGTGTGTCTGTGTTACTTGGTATCAGTGCATGTCTTTGTTACTTGGTGTAATTGTGTGCCTGTGTTACTGGGTAACAGTGTATGTCTTTGTTACTTGGTGTCAGTGTATTTCTGTGTTACTTGGTGTAAGTGTGTGTCCTTGTTACTTGGTGTAATTGTATGTCTCTGTTAATTGGTGTCAGTGTATGTCTGTGTTACTTGGTGTAAGCGTATGTCTTTGTTACTTGGTGTCAGTGTATGTCTTTGTGACGTGGTGTCATTGTCTGTCTTTGTTACTGGGAGTCAGTGTCTGTCTTCGTTACTTGGTGTCAGTGTTCGTCTTTGTTACTGGGTGTCAGTGTCTGTCTTTGTGACTTGGTGTCAGTGCATGTCTTTGTTACTTGGTGTCAGTGTATGTCTTTGTTACTTGGTGTAAGTGTGTGTCTGTGTTCTGGGTATCAGTGTATTTCTTTGTTACTTGGTGTAAGTGTGTGTCTGTGTTACTGGGTATCAGTGCATGTCTTTGCTACATGGTGACAGTGCATGTCTGTGCTACTTGGTGTAAGTGTGTTTCTTTGATACTTGGTGTCAGTGTATGTCTGTGTAACTTGGTGTAAGTGTATGTCTTTGTTACTTGGTGTCAGTGTATGTCTTTGTTACTTGGTGTAAGTGTGTTTCTGTGTTACTTGGTGTAAGTGTGTGTCTTTGTTACTTGGTATCAGTGTATGTCTTTGTTACTAGGTGTAGGTGTGTGTCTGTGTTACTGGGAGCAGTGTATGTCTTTGTTACTTGGTGTCAGTGTATGTCTGTGTTACTTGGTGTAAGTGTGTGTCTTTGTTACTTCGTGTAATTGTATGTCTTTGCTACTTCGTGTCAGTGTATGTCTTTGCTACTTGGTGTAAGTGAGTGTTTGTGTTACTTGGTGTAAGTATGTGTCTGTGTCACTTGGTATCAGTGTATGTCTTTGTTACTTGGTGTAAGTGTGTGTATGTGTTACTGGGTATCAGTGTATGTCTTTGTTACTTAGTGTAAGTGTGTGTCTGTGTTACTGGGTATCAGTGAATGTCTTTGTTACTTGGTGTCAGTGCATGTCTTTGTTACTTGGTGTAAGTGTGTGTCTGTGTTACTGGATATCAGTGTGTGTCTTTGTTACTTGTTGTCCCTGTGTGCCTGTGTTACTGGGTGTCAGTGTATGTCTTTGTTACTTGGTGTAAGTGTGTGTCTGTGTTACTGGGTATCAGTGTCTGTCTTTGTTACTTGGTGTCAGTGTGTGTCTTTGTTACTGGGTATCAGTGTATGTCTTTGTTACTTGGTGTCAGTGTCTGTCTGTGTTACTTTGTGTAAGTGTGTGTCTGTGTTACTGCGTATCAGTGTATGTCTTTGCGACTTGGTTTCAGTGTATGTCTTTGTTACTGTGTGTCAGTGTGTGTCTTTGTGACTTGGTGTCAGTGTATGTCTTTGTTACTTGGTGTCAGTGTATGTCAAAATACTTGGTGTAAGTGTATGTCTTTGTTACTTGGTGTAAATGTCTGTCTTTGTTACTTGGTGTCAGTGTATGTCTGAGTTACTTGGTGACAGTGTGTGTCTGTGTGTTAGTGTATGTCTTTGTTACTGTGTATCAGTGTATCTCTATGTTACTGGGTGTCAGTGTGTGTTTGTTTGTGTTACTGGGTGTCAGTATTTAGTTTAGTGATACAGCACTGAAACAGGCCCTTCGGCCAACCGAGTCTGTGCCGACCATCAACAACTAATTTATACTAATCCTACACTAATCCCGTTTTCCTATCACATCCCCACCTGTCCCTATATATTTCCCTCCCACCGACCTATACTAGGGTTAATTTATAATGGCCAATTAACCTATCAACCTGCAAGTCATTGGCATGTGGGAAGAAACCGGAGCACCCGGAAGAAACTCACGCAGACACAGGGAGAACGTGCAAACTCCGCACAGTCAGTACCCAGAATCGAGCCCGGGTCTCTGGAGCTGTGAGGCTGCTAACCACTGTGCCAATGTGCCGCTCAGTGTGTGTCTGTGCTGCTGGGTATCAGTGTATGTCTTTGTTACTTGGTGTCAGTGTATGTCTGTGTTACTTGGTGTAAGTGTGTGTCTGTGTTACTTGGTATCAGTGCATGTCTTTGTTACTTGGTGTAATTGTGTGTCTGTGTTACTGGGTAACAGTGTATGTCTTTGTTACTTGGTGTCAGTGTATTTCTGTGTTACTTGGTGTAAGTGTGTGTCTTTGTTACTTGGTGTAATTGTATGACTTTGTTAATTGGTGTCAGTGTATGTCTGTGTTACTTGGTGTAAGCGTATGTCTTTGTTACTTGGTGTCAGTGTATGTCTTTGTGACGTGGTGTCATTGTCTGTCTTCGTTACTGGGTGTCAGTGTCTGTCTTCGTTACTTGGTGTCAGTGTTCGTCTTTGTTACTGGGTGTCAGTGTCTGTCTTTGTGACTTGGTGTCAGTGCATGTCTTTGTTACTTGGTGTCAGTGTATGTCTTTGTTACTTGGTGTAAGTGTGTGTCTGTGTTCTGGGTATCAGTGTATTTCTTTGTTACTTGGTGTAAGTGTGTGTCTGTGTTACTGGGTATCAGTGCATGTCTTTGCTACATGGTGACAGTGCATGTCTGTGTTACTTGGTGTAAGTGTGTGTCTTTGTTACTTGGTGTCAGTGTATGTCTGTGTAACTTGGTGTAAGTGTATGTCTTTGTTACTTGGTGTCAGTGTATGACTTTGTTACTTGGTGTAAGTGTGTGTCTGTGTTCATTGGTGTAAGTGTGTGTCTGTGTTACTTGGTATCAGTGTATGTCTTTGTTACTAGGTGTAAGTGTGTGTCTGTGTTACTGGGAGCAGTGTATGTCTTTGTTACTTGGTGTCAGTGTATGTCTGTGTTACTTGGTGTAAGTGTGTGTCTTTGTTACTTGGTGTAATTGTATGTCTTTGCTACTTGGTGTCAGTGTATGTCTTTGCTACTTGGTGTAAGTGAGTGTTTGGGTTACTTGGTGTAAGCGTGTGTCTGTGTTACTGGGTATCAGTGTATGACTTTGTTACTTGGTGTCAGTGTATGTCTGTGTTACTGGGTATCAGTGCATGTCTTTGTTACTTAGTGTAAGTGTGTGTCTGTGTTACTGGGTATCAGTGTATGACTTTGTTACTTGGTGTCAGTGTATGTCTTTGTTACTTGGTGTAAGTGTGTGTCTGTGTTACTGGATGTCAGTGTGTGTCTTTGTTACTTGGTGTCCGTGTGTGCCTGTGTTACTGGGTGTCATTGTCCGTCTTTGTTACTGGTTGTCAGTGTATGTCTTTGTTGCTAGGTGTAAGTGTGTGTCTGTGTTACTGGGTATCAGTGTCTGTCTTTGTTACTTGGTGTAAGTGTGTGTCTGTGTTCCTGGGTATCAGTGTCTGTCTTTGTTACTTGGTGTAAGTGTGTGTCTGTGTTACTGGGTATCAGTGTATGTCTTTGTGACTTGGTGTCAGTGTATGTCTTTGTTACTGGGTGTCAGTGAGTGTCGTTGTGACTTGGTGTCAGTGTATGTCTTTGTTACTTGGTGTACGTGTGTGTCGATGTTACTGGGTATCATTGTATGTCTTTGTTACTTGGTGTCAGTGCATGTCAAAATACTTGGTGTAAGTGTATGTCTTTGTTACTTGGTGTAATTGTCTGTCTTTGTTACTTGGTGTCAGTGTATGTCTGAGTTACTTGGTGTAATTGTGTGTCTTTGTTACTTGGTGTAAGTGTATGCCTTTGTTACTTGCTGTCAGTGTATGTCTTTGTTACTTGGTGTCATTGTGTGTCTGTTTTACTGGGTATCAGTGTATGTCTTTGTTACTTGGTGTAAGTGTATGTCTTTGTTACTTGGTGTCAGTATATGTCGTTGTTACTTCTTGTAAGTGTGTGTCTGTGTTACTGGTTATCAGTGTATGTCTTAGTTACTGGGTGTCAGTGTATGTCTTTGTTACTTGGTGACAGTGTGTGTCTGTGTGTCAGTGTATGTCTGTGTTACTGTGTATCAGTGTATCTCTATGTTACTGGGTGTCAGTGTGTGTTTGTTTGTGTTACTGGGTGTCAGTATTTAGTTTAGTGATACAGCACTGAAACAGGCCCTTCGGCCAACCGAGTCTGTGCCGACCATCAACCACTAATTTATACTAATCCTACACTAATCCCGTTTTCCGATTACATCCCCACCTGTCCCTATATATTTCCCTACCACCTACCTATACTCGGGTCAATTTATAATGGCCAATTAACCTATCAACCTGCAAGTCATTGGCATGTGGGAAGAAACCGGTGCACCCGGAGGAAACTCACGCAGACACAGGGAGAACGTGCAAACTCCGCACAGTCAGTACCCAGAATCGAGCCCGGGTCCCTGGAGCTGTGAGGCTGCTAACCACTGTGCCAATGTGCCGCTCAGTGTGTGTCTGTGCTACTGGGTATCAGTGTATGTCTTTGTTACTTGGTGTCAGTGTATGTCTGTGTTACTTGGTGTAAGTGTGTGTCTGTGTTACTTGGTATCAGTGCATGTCTTTGTTACTTGGTGTAATTGTGTGTCTGTGTTACTGGGTAACAGTGTATGTCTTTGTTACTTGGTGTCAGTGTATTTCTGTGTTACTTGGTGAAAGTGTGTGTCTTTGTTACTTGGTGTAATTGTATGTCTTTGTTAATTGGTGTCAGTGTATGTCTGTGTTACTTGGTGTAAGCGTATGTCTTTGTTACTTGGTGTCAGTGCATGTCTTTGTGACGTGGTGTCATTGTCTGTCTTTTTTACTGGGTGTCAGTGTCTGTCTTCGTTACTTGGTGTCAGTGTTTGTCTTTGTTACTGGGTGTCAGTGTCTGTCTTTGTGATTTGGTGTCAGTGCATGTCTTTGTTACTTGGTGTCAGTGTATGTCTTTGTTACTTGTTGTAAGTGTGTGTCTGTGCTACTGGGTATCAGTGTATATCTTTGTTACTTGGTGTAAGTGTGTGTCTGTGTTACTTGGTATCAGTGCATGTCTTTGTTACTTGGTGTAATTGTGTGTCTGTGTTACTGGGTAACAGTGTATGTCTTTGTTACTTGGTGTCAGTGTATTTCTGTGTTACTTGGTGTAAGTGTGTGTCTTTGTTACTTGGTGTAATTGTATGTCTTTGTTAATTGGTGTCAGTGTATGTCTGTGTTACTTGGTGTAAGCGTATGTCTTTGTTACTTGGTGTCAGTGTATGTCTTTGTGACGTGGTGACATTGTCTGTCTTTGTTACTGGGTGTCAGAGTCTGTCTTCGTTACTTGGTGTCAGTGTTCGTCTTTGTTACTGGGTGTCAGTGTCTGTCTTTGTGACTTGGTGTCAGTGCATGTCTTTGTTACTTGGTGTCAGTGTATGTCTTTGTTACTTGGTGTAAGTGTGTGTCTGTGTTCTGGGTATCAGTGTATTTCTTTGTTACTTGGTGTAAGTGTGTGTCTGTGTTACTGGGTATCAGTGCATGTCTTTGCTACATGGTGACAGTGCATGTCTGTGTTACTTGGTGTAAGTGTGTGTCTTTGTTACTTGGTGTCAGTGTATGTCTGTGTAACTTGGTGTAAGTGTATGTCTTTGTTACTTGGTGTCAGTGTATGTCTTTGTTACTTGGTGTAAGTGTGTGTCTGTGTTCATTGGTGTAAGTGTGTGTCTGTGTTACTTGGTATCAGTGTATGTCTTTGTTACTAGGTGTATTTGTGTGTCTGTGTTACTGGGAGCAGTGTATGTCTTTGTTACTTGGTGTCAGTGTATGTCTGTGTTACTTGGTGTAAGTGAGTGTCTTTGTTACTTGGTGTAATTGTATGACTTTGCTACTTGGTGTCAGTGTATGTCTTTGCTACTTGGTGTAAGTGAGTGTTTGTGTTACTTGGTGTAAGCGTGTGTCTGTGTTACTGGGTATCAGTGTATGACTTTGTTACTTGGTGTCAGTGTATGTCTTTGTTACTTGGTGTAAGTGTGTGTCTGTGTTACTGGGTATCAGTGAATGTCTTTGTTACTTGGTGTCAGTGCATGTCTTTGTTACTTGGTGTAAGTGTGTGTCTGTGTTACTGGATATCAGTGTGTGTCTTTGTTACTTGTTGTCCCTGTGTGCCTGTGTTACTGGGTGTCAGTGTATGTCTTTGTTACTGGGTATCAGTGTCTGTCTTTGTTACTTGGTGTCAGTGTGTGTCTTTGTT
This sequence comes from Heterodontus francisci, assembly GCF_036365525.1. NCBI lineage: Eukaryota > Metazoa > Chordata > Chondrichthyes > Heterodontiformes > Heterodontidae > Heterodontus > Heterodontus francisci. The sequence goes on from NW_027141175.1 coordinate 5,243,780, forward strand.
ACTGGGTATCAGTGTATGTCTTTGTTACTTGGTGTCAGTGTCTGTCTGTGTTACTTTGTGTAAGTGTGTGTCTGTGTTACTGCGTATCAGTGTATGTCTTTGCGACTTGGTGTCAGTGTGTGTCTTTGTTACTGGGTATCAGTGCATGTCTTTGTTACTTGGTGTAATTGTGTGTCTGTGTTACTGGGTAACAGTGTATGTCTTTGTTACTTGGTGTCAGTGTATTTCTGTGTTACTTGGTGAAAGTGTGTGTCTTTGTTACTTGGTGTAATTGTATGTCTTTGTTAATTGGTGTCAGTGTATGTCTGTGTTACTTGGTGTAAGCGTATGTCTTTGTTACTTGGTGTCAGTGCATGTCTTTGTGACGTGGTGTCATTGTCTGTCTTTTTTACTGGGTGTCAGTGTCTGTCTTCGTTACTTGGTGTCAGTGTTTGTCTTTGTTACTGGGTGTCAGTGTCTGTCTTTGTGATTTGGTGTCAGTGCATGTCTTTGTTACTTGGTGTCAGTGTATGTCTTTGTTACTTGTTGTAAGTGTGTGTCTGTGCTACTGGGTATCAGTGTATATCTTTGTTACTTGGTGTAAGTGTGTGTCTGTGTTACTTGGTATCAGTGCATGTCTTTGTTACTTGGTGTAATTGTGTGTCTGTGTTACTGGGTAACAGTGTATGTCTTTGTTACTTGGTGTCAGTGTATTTCTGTGTTACTTGGTGTAAGTGTGTGTCTTTGTTACTTGGTGTAATTGTATGTCTTTGTTAATTGGTGTCAGTGTATGTCTGTGTTACTTGGTGTAAGCGTATGTCTTTGTTACTTGGTGTCAGTGTATGTCTTTGTGACGTGGTGACATTGTCTGTCTTTGTTACTGGGTGTCAGAGTCTGTCTTCGTTACTTGGTGTCAGTGTTCGTCTTTGTTACTGGGTGTCAGTGTCTGTCTTTGTGACTTGGTGTCAGTGCATGTCTTTGTTACTTGGTGTCAGTGTATGTCTTTGTTACTTGGTGTAAGTGTGTGTCTGTGTTCTGGGTATCAGTGTATTTCTTTGTTACTTGGTGTAAGTGTGTGTCTGTGTTACTGGGTATCAGTGCATGTCTTTGCTACATGGTGACAGTGCATGTCTGTGTTACTTGGTGTAAGTGTGTGTCTTTGTTACTTGGTGTCAGTGTATGTCTGTGTAACTTGGTGTAAGTGTATGTCTTTGTTACTTGGTGTCAGTGTATGTCTTTGTTACTTGGTGTAAGTGTGTGTCTGTGTTCATTGGTGTAAGTGTGTGTCTGTGTTACTTGGTATCAGTGTATGTCTTTGTTACTAGGTGTATTTGTGTGTCTGTGTTACTGGGAGCAGTGTATGTCTTTGTTACTTGGTGTCAGTGTATGTCTGTGTTACTTGGTGTAAGTGAGTGTCTTTGTTACTTGGTGTAATTGTATGACTTTGCTACTTGGTGTCAGTGTATGTCTTTGCTACTTGGTGTAAGTGAGTGTTTGTGTTACTTGGTGTAAGCGTGTGTCTGTGTTACTGGGTATCAGTGTATGACTTTGTTACTTGGTGTCAGTGTATGTCTTTGTTACTTGGTGTAAGTGTGTGTCTGTGTTACTGGGTATCAGTGAATGTCTTTGTTACTTGGTGTCAGTGCATGTCTTTGTTACTTGGTGTAAGTGTGTGTCTGTGTTACTGGATATCAGTGTGTGTCTTTGTTACTTGTTGTCCCTGTGTGCCTGTGTTACTGGGTGTCAGTGTATGTCTTTGTTACTGGGTATCAGTGTCTGTCTTTGTTACTTGGTGTCAGTGTGTGTCTTTGTTACTGGGTATCAGTGTATGTCTTTGTTACTTGGTGTCAGTGTCTGTCTGTGTTACTTTGTGTAAGTGTGTGTCTGTGTTACTGCGTATCAGTGTATGTCTTTGCGACTTGGTTTCAGTGTATGTCTTTGTTACTGTGTGTCAGTGTGTGTCTTTGTGACTTGGTGTCAGTGTATGTCTTTGTTACTTGGTGTAAGTGTGTGTCGGTGTTACTGGGTATCAGTGTATGTCTTTGTTACTTGGTGTCAGTGTATGTCAAAATACTTGGTGTAAGTGTATGTCTTTGTTACTTGGTGTAAATGTCTGTCTTTGTTACTTGGTGTCAGTGTATGTCTGAGTTACTTGGTGACAGTGTGTGTCTGTGTGTTAGTGTATGTCTTTGTTACTGTGTATCAGTGTATCTCTATGTTACTGGGTGTCAGTGTGTGTTTGTTTGTGTTACTGGGTGTCAGTATTTAGTTTAGTGATACAGCACTGAAACAGGCCCTTCGGCCAACCGAGTCTGTGCCGACCATCAACAACTAATTTATACTAATCCTACACTAATCCCGTTTTCCTATCACATCCCCACCTGTCCCTATATATTTCCCTCCCACCGACCTATACTAGGGTTAATTTATAATGGCCAATTAACCTATCAACCTGCAAGTCATTGGCATGTGGGAAGAAACCGGAGCACCCGGAAGAAACTCACGCAGACACAGGGAGAACGTGCAAACTCCGCACAGTCAGTACCCAGAATCGAGCCCGGGTCTCTGGAGCTGTGAGGCTGCTAACCACTGTGCCAATGTGCCGCTCAGTGTGTGTCTGTGCTGCTGGGTATCAGTGTATGTCTTTGTTACTTGGTGTCAGTGTATGTCTGTGTTACTTGGTGTAAGTGTGTGTCTGTGTTACTTGGTATCAGTGCATGTCTTTGTTACTTGGTGTAATTGTGTGTCTGTGTTACTGGGTAACAGTGTATGTCTTTGTTACTTGGTGTCAGTGTATTTCTGTGTTACTTGGTGTAAGTGTGTGTCTTTGTTACTTGGTGTAATTGTATGACTTTGTTAATTGGTGTCAGTGTATGTCTGTGTTACTTGGTGTAAGCGTATGTCTTTGTTACTTGGTGTCCGTGTATGTCTTTGTGACGTGGTGTCATTGTCTGTCTTTGTTACTGGGTGTCAGTGTCTGTCTTCGTTACTTGGTGTCAGTGTTCGTCTTTGTTACTGGGTGTCAGTGTCTGTCTTTGTGACTTGGTGTCAGTGCATGTCTTTGTTACTTGGTGTCAGTGTATGTCTTTGTTACTTGGTGTAAGTGTGTGTCTGTGTTCTGGGTATCAGTGTATTTCTTTGTTACTTGGTGTAAGTGTGTGTCTGTGTTACTGGGTATCAGTGCATGTCTTTGCTACATGGTGACAGTGCATGTCTGTGTTACTTGGTGTAAGTGTGTGTCTTTGTTACTTGGTGTCAGTGTATGTCTGTGTAACTTGGTGTAAGTGTATGTCTTTGTTACTTGGTGTCAGTGTATGACTTTGTTACTTGGTGTAAGTGTGTGTCTGTGTTCATTGGTGTAAGTGTGTGTCTGTGTTACTTGGTATCAGTGTATGTCTTTGTTACTAGGTGTAAGTGTGTGTCTGTGTTACTGGGAGCAGTGTATGTCTTTGTTACTTGGTGTCAGTGTATGTCTGTGTTACTTGGTGTAAGTGTGTGTCTTTGTTACTTGGTGTAATTGTATGTCTTTGCTACTTGGTGTCAGTGTATGTCTTTGCTACTTGGTGTAAGTGAGTGTTTGGGTTACTTGGTGTAAGCGTGTGTCTGTGTTACTGGGTATCAGTGTATGACTTTGTTACTTGGTGTCAGTGTATGTCTGTGTTACTGGGTATCAGTGCATGTCTTTGTTACTTAGTGTAAGTGTGTGTCTGTGTTACTGGGTATCAGTGTATGACTTTGTTACTTGGTGTCAGTGTATGTCTTTGTTACTTGGTGTAAGTGTGTGTCTGTGTTACTGGATGTCAGTGTGTGTCTTTGTTACTTGGTGTCCGTGTGTGCCTGTGTTACTGGGTGTCATTGTACGTCTTTGTTACTGGTTGTCAGTGTATGTCTTTGTTGCTAGGTGTAAGTGTGTGTCTGTGTTACTGGGTATCAGTGTCTGTCTTTGTTACTTGGTGTAAGTGTGTGTCTGTGTTCCTGGGTATCAGTGTCTGTCTTTGTTACTTGGTGTAAGTGTGTGTCTGTGTTACTGGGTATCTGTGTATGTCTTTGTGACTTGGTGTCAGTGTATGTCTTTGTTACTGGGTGTCAGTGAGTGTCGTTGTGACTTGGTGTCAGTGTATGTCTTTGTTACTTGGTGTACGTGTGTGTCGATGTTACTGGGTATCATTGTATGTCTTTGTTACTTGGTGTCAGTGCATGTCAAAATACTTGGTGTAAGTGTATGTCTTTGTTACTTGGTGTAATTGTCTGTCTTTGTTACTTGGTGTCAGTGTATGTCTGAGTTACTTGGTGTAATTGTGTGTCTTTGTTACTTGGTGTAAGTGTATGCCTTTGTTACTTGCTGTCAGTGTATCTCTTTGTTACTTGGTGTCATTGTGTGTCTGTTTTACTGGGTATCAGTGTATGTCTTTGTTACTTGGTGTAAGTGTATGTCTTTGTTACTTGGTGTCAGTATATGTCGTTGTTACTTCTTGTAAGTGTGTGTCTGTGTTACTGGTTATCAGTGTATGTCTTAGTTACTGGGTGTCAGTGTATGTCTTTGTTACTTGGTGACAGTGTGTGTCTGTGTGTCAGTGTATGTCTGTGTTACTGTGTATCAGTGTATCTCTATGTTACTGGGTGTCAGTGTGTGTTTGTTTGTGTTACTGGGTGTCAGTATTTAGTTTAGTGATACAGCACTGAAACAGGCCCTTCGGCCAACCGAGTCTGTGCCGACCATCAACCACTAATTTATACTAATCCTACACTAATCCCGTTTTCCGATTACATCCCCACCTGTCCCTATATATTTCCCTACCACCTACCTATACTCGGGTCAATTTATAATGGCCAATTAACCTATCAACCTGCAAGTCATTGGCATGTGGGAAGAAACCGGTGCACCCGGAGGAAACTCACGCAGACACAGGGAGAACGTGCAAACTCCGCACAGTCAGTACCCAGAATCGAGCCCGGGTCCCTGGAGCTGTGAGGCTGCTAACCACTGTGCCAATGTGCCGCTCAGTGTGTGTCTGTGCTACTGGGTATCAGTGTATGTCTTTGTTACTTGGTGTCAGTGTATGTCTGTGTTACTTGGTGTAAGTGTGTGTCTGTGTTACTTGGTATCAGTGCATGTCTTTGTTACTTGGTGTAATTGTGTGTCTGTGTTACTGGGTAACAGTGTATGTCTTTGTTACTTGGTGTCAGTGTATTTCTGTGTTACTTGGTGAAAGTGTGTGTCTTTGTTACTTGGTGTAATTGTATGTCTTTGTTAATTGGTGTCAGTGTATGTCTGTGTTACTTGGTGTGAGCGTATGTCTTTGTCACTTGGTGTCAGTGCATGTCTTTGTGACGTGGTGTCATTGTCTGTCTTTTTTACTGGGTGTCAGTGTCTGTCTTCGTTACTTGGTGTCAGTGTTTGTCTTTGTTACTGGGTGTCAGTGTCTGTCTTTGTGATTTGGTGTCAGTGCATGTCTTTGTTACTTGGTGTCAGTGTATGTCTTTGTTACTTGTTGTAAGTGTGTGTCTGTGCTACTGGGTATCAGTGTATATCTTTGTTACTTGGTGTAAGTGTGTGTCTGTGTTACTTGGTATCAGTGCATGTCTTTGTTACTTGGTGTAATTGTGTGTCTGTGTTACTGGGTAACAGTGTATGTCTTTGTTACTTGGTGTCAGTGTATTTCTGTGTTACTTGGTGTAAGTGTGTGTCTTTGTTACTTGGTGTAATTGTATGTCTTTGTTAATTGGTGTCAGTGTATGTCTGTGTTACTTGGTGTAAGCGTATGTCTTTGTTACTTGGTGTCAGTGTATGTCTTTGTGACGTGGTGTCATTGTCTGTCTTTGTTACTGGGTGTCAGAGTCTGTCTTCGTTACTTGGTGTCAGTGTTCGTCTTTGTTACTGGGTGTCAGTGTCTGTCTTTGTGACTTGGTGTCAGTGCATCTCTTTGTTACTTGGTGTCAGTGTATGTCTTTGTTACTTGGTGTAAGTGTGTGTCTGTGTTCTGGGTATCAGTGTATTTCTTTGTTACTTGGTGTAAGTGTGTGTCTGTGTTACTGGGTATCAGTGCATGTCTTTGCTACATGGTGACAGTGCATGTCTGTGTTACTTGGTGTAAGTGTGTGTCTTTGTTACTTGGTGTCAGTGTATGTCTGTGTAACTTGGTGTAAGTGTATGTCTTTGTTACTTGGTGTCAGTGTATGTCTTTGTTACTTGGTGTAAGTGTGTGTCTGTGTTCATTGGTGTAAGTGTGTGTCTGTGTTACTTGGTATCAGTGTATGTCTTTGTTACTAGGTGTATTTGTGTGTCTGTGTTACTGGGAGCAGTGTATGTCTTTGTTACTTGGTGTCAGTGTATGTCTGTGTTACTTGGTGTAAGTGAGTGTCTTTGTTACTTGGTGTAATTGTATGACTTTGCTACTTGGTGTCAGTGTATGTCTTTGCTACTTGGTGTAAGTGAGTGTTTGTGTTACTTGGTGTAAGCGTGTGTCTGTGTTACTGGGTATCAGTGTATGACTTTGTTACTTGGTGTCAGTGTATGTCTTTGTTACTTGGTGTAAGTGTGTGTCTGTGTTACTGGATGTCAGTGTGTGTCTTTGTTACTTGGTGTCCGTGTGTGCCTGTGTTACTGGGTGTCAGTGTATGTCTTTGTTACTGGGTGTCAGTGTATGTCTTTGTTACTAGGTGTAAGTGTGTGTCTGTGTTACTGGGTATCAGTGTCTGTCTTTGTTACTTGGTGTCAGTGTATGTCTGTGTTACTTGGTGTAAGTGTGTGTCTGCGTTACTGGGTATCAGTGTATGTCTTTGTGACTTGGTGTCAGTGTATGTCTTTGTTACTGGGTGTCAGTGACTGCCGCTGTGACTTGGTGTCAGTGTATGTCTTTGTTACTTGGTGTAAGTGTGTGTCGATGTTACTGGGTATCATTGTATGTCTTTGTTACTTGGTGTCAGTGCATGTCAAAATACTTGGTGTAAGTGTATGTCTTTGTTACTTGGTGTAATTGTCTGTCTTTGTTACTTGGTGTCAGTGTATGTCTGAGTTACTTGGTGTAATTGTGTGTCTTTGTTACTTGGTGTAAGTGTATGCCTTTGTTACTTGCTGTCAGTGTATGTCTTTGTTACTTGGTGTCAGTGTGTGTCTGTTTTACTGGGTATCAGTGTATGTCTTTGTTACTTGGTGTAAGTGTATGTCTTTGTTACTTGGTGTCAGTATATGTCGTTGTTACTTCTTGTAAGTGTGTGTCTGTGTTACTGGTTATCAGTGTATGTCTTTGTTACTGGGTGTCAGTGTATGTCTTTGTTACTTGGTGACAGTGTGTGTCTGTGTGTCAGTGTATGTCTTTGTTACTGTGTATCAGTGTATCTCTATGTTACTGGGTGTCAGTGTGTGTTTGTTTGTGTTACTGGGTGTCAGTATTTAGTTTAGTGATACAGCACTGAAACAGACCCTTCGGCCAACCGAGTCTGTGCCGACCATCAACCACTAATTTATACTAATCCTACACTAATCCCGTTTTCCCATTACATCCCCACCTGTCCCAATATATTTCCCTACCAGCTACCTATACTAGGGTCAATTTATAATGGCCAATTAACCTATCAACCTGCAAGTCATTGGCATGTGGGAAGAAACCGGAGCACCCGGAGGAAACTCACGCAGACACAGGGAGAACGTGCAAACTCCGCACAGTCAGTACCCAGAATCGAGCCCGGGTCCCTGGAGCTGTGAGGCTGCTAACCAATGTGCCAATGTGCCGCTCAGTGTGTGTCTGTGCTACTGGGTATCAGTGTATCTCTTTGTTACTTGGTGTCAGTGTATGTCTGTGTTACTTGGTGTAAGTGTGTGTCTGTGTTACTTGGTATCAGTGCATGTCTTTGTTACTTGGTGTAATTGTGTGTCTGTGTTACTGGGTAACAGTGTATGTCTTTGTTACTTGGTGTCAGTGTATTTCTGTGTTACTTGGTGTAAGTGTGTGTCTTTGTTACTTGGTGTAATTGTATGTCTTTGTTAATTGGTGTCAGTCTATGTCTGTGTCAGTTGGTGTCAGCGTATGTCTTTGTTACTTGGTGTCAGTGTCTGTCTTCGTTACTTGGTGTCAGTGTTTGTCTTTGTTACTGGGAGTCAGTGTCTGTCTTTGTGACTTGGTGTCAGTGCATGTCTTCGTTACTTGTTGTAAGTGTGTGTCTGTGTTACTGGGTATCAGTGTATATCTTTGTTACTTGGTGTAAGTGTGTGTCTGTGTTACTGGGTATCAGTGCATGTCTTTGCTACATGGTGACAGTGCATGTCTGTGTTACTTGGTGTAAGTGTGTGTCTTTGTTACTTGATGTCAGTGTATGTCTGTGTAACTTGGTGTAAGTGTATGTCTTTGTTACTTGGTGTCAGTGTATGTCTTTGTTACATGGTGTAAGTGTGTTTCTGTGTTACTTGGTGTAAGTGTGTGTCTGTGTTACTTGGTATCAGTGTATGTCTTTGTTACTAGGTGTAAGTGTGTGTCTGTGTTTCTGGGAGCAGTGTATGTCTTTGTGACTTGGTGTCAGTGTATGTCTGTGTTACTTGGTGTAAGTGCGTGTCTTTGTTACTTGGTGTAATTGTATGTCTTTGCTACTTGGTGTCAGTGTATGTCTTTGCTACTTGGTGTAAGTGAGTGTTAGTGTTACTTGGTGTAAGTGTGTGTCTGTGTCACTTGGTATCAGTGTATGTCTTTGTTACTTGGTGTAAGTGTGTGTCTGTGTTACTGGGTATCAGTGTATGTCTTTGTTACTTAGTGTAAGTGTGTGTCTGTGTTACTGGGTATCAGTGTATGTCTTTGTTACTTGGTGTCAGTGCATGTCTTTGTTACTTTGTGTAAGTGTGTGTCTGTGTTACTGGATGTCAGTGTGTGTCTTTGTTACTTGGTGTCCGTGTGTGCCTGTGTTACTGGGTGTCAGTGTATGTCTTTGTTACTGGGTGTCAGTGTCTGTCTTTGTTACTTGGTGTAAGTGTGTGTCTGTGTTACTGGGTATCAGTGTCTGTCTTTGTTACTTGGTGTAAGTGTGTGTCTGTGTTACTGGGTATCAGTGTATGTCTTTGTTACTTGGTGTCAGTGTATGTCTGTGTTACTTTGTGTAAGTGTGTGTCTGTGTTACTGGGTATCAGTGTATGTCTTTGTGACTTGGTGTCAGTGCATGTCTTTGTTACTGTGTGTCAGTGTGTGTCTTTGTGACTTGGTGTCAGTGTATGTCTTTGTTACTTGGTGTAAGTGTGTGTCGGTGTTACTGGGTATCAGTGTATGTCTTTGTTACTTGGTGTCAGTGTATGTCAAAATACTTGGTGTAAGTGTATGTCTTTGTTACTTGGTGTAAATGTCTGTCTTTGTTAATTGGTGTCAGTGTATGTCTGAGTTACTTGGTGTAAGTGTTTGTCTTTGTTACTTGGTGTAAGTGTATGCCTTTGTTACTTGGTGTCAGTGTGTGTCTTTGTTACTTGGTGTCAGTGTGTGTCTGTTTTACTGGATATCAGTGTATGTCTTTGTTACTTGGTGTCAGTGTATGTCTTTGTTACTTGGTGTCAGTGTATGTCGTTGTTACTTCTTGCAAGTGTGTGTCTGTGTTACTGGTTATCAGTGTATGTCTTTGTGACTCGGTGTCAGTGTATTTCTTTGTTACTGGGTGTCAGTGCATGTCTTTGTAACTTGGTGACAGTGTGTGTCTGTATGTCAGTGTATGTCTTTGTTACTGTGTATCATTGTATCTCTATGTTACTGGGTGTCAGTGTATGTTTGTTTGTGTTACTGGGTGTCAGTATTTAGTTTAGTGATACTGCACTGAAACAGGACCTTCGGCCAACCGATTCTGTGCCGATCATCAACCACTCATTTACACTAATCCTCCACTAATCCCGTTTTCCTATCACATCCCCACCTGTCCCTATATATTTCCCCACCACCTACCTATACTAGTGTCAATTTATAATGGCCAATTAATCTATCAACCTGCAAGTCTTTGGCATGTGGGAAGAAACCGGAGCACCCGGAGGAAACTCACGCAGACACATGGAGAACGTGCAACCTCCGCACAGGCAATACCCAGTATCGAGCCCGGGTCCCTGGAGCTGTGAGGCTGCTAGCCACTGTGCCAATGTGCCGCCCAGTGTGTGTCGGTGCTACTGGGTATCAGTGTATGTCTTTGTTACTTGGTGTCAGTGTATGTCTGTGTTACTTGGTGTAAGTGTGTGTCTGTGTTACTTGGAATCAGTGCATGTCTTTGTTACTTGGTGTAAGTGTGTGTCTGTGTTACTGGGTAACAGTGTATGTCTTTGTTACTTGGTGTCAGTGTATGTCTGTGTTACTTGGTGTAAGTTTGTGTCTTTGTTACTTGGTGTAATTGTATGTCTTTGTTACTTGGTGTCAGTGTATGTCTTTGTTACTTGGTGTAAGCGTATGTCTTTGTTACTTGGTGTCACTGTATGTCTTTGTGACGTGATGTCATTGTCTGTCTTTGTCACTGGGTGTCAGTGTCTGTCTTCGTTACTTGGTGTCAGTGTTTGTCTTTGTTACTGGGTGTCAGTGTCTGTCTTTGTGACTTGGTGTCGGTGCATGTCTTTGTTACTTGGTGTCAGTGTATGTCTTTGTTACTTGGTGTAAGTGTGTGTCTGTGTTACTGGGTATCAGTGTATATCTTTGTTACTTGGTGTAAGTGTCTGTCAGCGTTACTGGGTATCAGTGCATGTCTTTGCTACATGGTGACAGTGCATGTCTGTGTTACTTGGTGAAAGTGTGTCTCTTTGTTACTTGGTGTAATTGCATGTCTTTGTTACTTGGTGTCAGTGTATGTCTGTGTAACTTGGTGTAAGTGTATGTCTTTATTACTTGGTGTCAGTGTATGTCTTTGTTACTTGGTGTAAGTGTGTGTCTGTGTTAACTGGTGTAAGTGTGTGTCTGTGTTACTTGGTATCATTGCATGTCTTTGTTACTTGGTGTAAGTGAGTGTCTGTGTTACTGGGAGCAGTGTATGTCTTTGTTACTTGGTGTCAGTGTATGTCTGTGTTATTTGGTGTAAGTGTGTGTCTTTGTTACTTGGTGTAATTGTATGTCTTTGCTACTCGGTGTCAGTGTATGTCTTTGCTACTTGGTGTCAGTGCATGTCTTTGTTACTTGGTGTCAGTGTATGTCTTTGTTACTTGGTGTAAGTGTGTGTCTGTGTTACTGGGTATCAGTGTATATCTTTGTTACTTGGTGTAAGTGTGTGTCTGTGTTACTGGGTATCAGTGCATGTCTTTGCTACATGGTGACAGTGCATGTCTGTGTTACTTGGTGTTAGTGTGTGTCTTTGCTACTTGGTGTCAGTGTATGTCTGTGTAACTTGGTGTAAGTGTATGTCTTTGTTACTTGGTGTCAGTGTATGTCTTTGTTACTTGGTGTAAGTGTGTGTCTGTGTTACTTGGTGTAAGTGTGTGTCTGTGTTACTTGGTATCAGTGTATGTCTTTGTTACTAGGTGTAAGTGTTTGTCTGTGTTACTGGGAGCAGTGTATGTCTTTGTTACTTGGTGTCAGTGTATGTCTGTGTTACTTGGTGTAAGTGTGTGTCATTGCTACTTGGTGTAAGTGAGTGTTTGTGTTACTTGGTGTAAGTGTGTGTCTGTGTCACTTGGTATCAGTGTATGCCTTTGTTACTTGGTGTAAGTGTGTGTCTGTGTTACTGGGTATCAGTGTATGTCTTTGTTACTTGGTGTAAGTATGTGTCTGTGTTACTGGGTATCAGTGAATGTCTTTGTTACTTGGTGTCAGTGCATGTCTTTGTTACTTGGTGTAAGTGTGTGTCTGTGTTACTGGATGTCAGTGTGTGTCTTTGTTACTTGGTGTCCGTGTGTGCCTGCGTTACTGGGTGTCAGTGTATGTCTTTGTTACTGGGTGTCAGTGTATGTCTTTGTTACTTGGTGTAAGTGTGTGTCTGTGTTACTGGTTATCAGTGTCTGTCTTTGTTACTTGGTGTAAGTGTGTGTCTGTGTTACTGGGTATCAGTGTATGTCTTTGTTACTTGGTGTTAGTGTATGTCTGTGTTACTTTGTGTAAGTTTGTGTCTGTGTTACTGGGTATCAGTGTATGTCTTTGTGACTTGGTGTCAGTGTATGTCTTTGTTACTGGGTGTCAGTGTGTGTCTTTGTGACTTGGTGTCAGTGTATGTCTTTGTTACTTGGTGTAAGTGTGTGTCGGTGTTACGGGGTATCAGTGTATGTCTTTGTTACTTGGTGTCAGTGTATGTCAAAATACTTGGTGTAAGTGTATGTCTTTGTTACTTGGTGTAAATGTATGTCTGAGTTACTTGGTGTAAGTGTGTGTCTTTGTTACTTGGTGTAAGTGTATGCCTTTGTTACTTGGTGTCAGTGTATGTCTTTGTTACTTGGTGTCATTGTGTGTCTGTTTTACTGGGTATCAGTGTATGTCTTTGTGACTTGGTGTCAGTGCATGTCTTTGTTACTGTGTGTCAGTGTGTGTCTTTGTGACTTGGTGTCAGTGTATGTCTTTGTTACTTGGTGTAAGTGTGTGTCGGTGTTACTGGGTATCAGTGTATGTCTTTGTTACTTGGTGTCAGTGTATGTCAAAATACTTGGTGTAAGTGTATGTCTTTGTTACTTGGTGTAAATGTCTGTCTTTGTTAATTGGTGTCAGTGTATGTCTGAGTTACTTGGTGTAAGTGTTTGTCTTTGTTACTTGGTGTAAGTGTATGCCTTTGTTACTTGGTGTCAGTGTATGTCTTTGTTACTTGGTGTCAGTGTGTGTCTGTTTTACTGGATATCAGTGTATGTCTTTGTTACTTGGTGTCAGTGTATGTCTTTGTTACTTGGTGTCAGTGTATGTCGTTGTTACTTCTTGCAAGTGTGTGTCTGTGTTACTGGTTATCAGTGTATGTCTTTGTGACTCGGTGTCAGTGTATTTCTTTGTTACTGGGTGTCAGTGCATGTCTTTGTAACTTGGTGACAGTGTGTGTCTGTATGTCAGTGTATGTCTTTGTTACTGTGTATCATTGTATCTCTATGTTACTGGGTGTCAGTGTATGTTTGTTTGTGTTACTGGGTGTCAGTATTTAGTTTAGTGATACTGCACTGAAACAGGACCTTCGGCCAACCGATTCTGTGCCGATCATCAACCACTCATTTACACTAATCCTCCACTAATCCCGTTTTCCTATCACATCCCCACCTGTCCCTATATATTTCCCCACCACCTACCTATACTAGTGTCAATTTATAATGGCCAATTAATCTATCAACCTGCAAGTCTTTGGCATGTGGGAAGAAACCGGAGCACCCGGAGGAAACTCACGCAGACACATGGAGAACGTGCAACCTCCGCACAGGCAATACCCAGTATCGAGCCCGGGTCCCTGGAGCTGTGAGGCTGCTAACCACTGTGCCAATGTGCCGCCCAGTGTGTGTCGGTGCTACTGGGTATCAGTGTATGTCTTTGTTACTTGGTGTCAGTGTATGTCTGTGTTACTTGGTGTAAGTGTGTGTCTGTGTTACTTGGAATCAGTGCATGTCTTTGTTACTTGGTGTAAGTGTGTGTCTGTGTTACTGGGTAACAGTGTATGTCTTTGTTACTTGGTGTCAGTGTATGTCTGTGTTACTTGGTGTAAGTTTGTGTCTTTGTTACTTGGTGTAATTGTATGTCTTTGTTACTTGGTGTCAGTGTATGTCTTTGTTACTTGGTGTAAGCGTATGTCTTTGTTACTTGGTGTCACTGTATGTCTTTGTGACGTGATGTCATTGTCTGTCTTTGTCACTGGGTGTCAGTGTCTGTCTTCGTTACTTGGTGTCAGTGTTTGTCTTTGTTACTGGGTGTCAGTGTCTGTCTTTGTGACTTGGTGTCGGTGCATGTCTTTGTTACTTGGTGTCAGTGTATGTCTTTGTTACTTGGTGTAAGTGTGTGTCTGTGTTACTGGGTATCAGTGTATATCTTTGTTACTTGGTGTAAGTGTCTGTCAGCGTTACTGGGTATCAGTGCATGTCTTTGCAACATGGTGACAGTGCATGTCTGTGTTACTTGGTGAAAGTGTGTCTCTTTGTTACTTGGTGTAATTGCATGTCTTTGTTACTTGGTGTCAGTGTATGTCTGTGTAACTTGGTGTAAGTGTATGTCTTTATTACTTGGTGTCAGTGTATGTCTTTGTTACTTGGTGTAAGTGTGTGTCTGTGTTAACTGGTGTAAGTGTGTGTCTGTGTTACTTGGTATCATTGCATGTCTTTGTTACTTGGTGTAAGTGAGTGTCTGTGTTACTGGGAGCAGTGTATGTCTTTGTTACTTGGTGTCAGTGTATGTCTGTGTTATTTGGTGTAAGTGTGTGTCTTTGTTACTTGGTGTAATTGTATGTCTTTGCTACTCGGTGTCAGTGTATGTCTTTGCTACTTGGTGTCAGTGCATGTCTTTGTTACTTGGTGTCAGTGTATGTCTTTGTTACTTGGTGTAAGTGTGTGTCTGTGTTACTGGGTATCAGTGTATATCTTTGTTACTTGGTGTAAGTGTGTGTCTGTGTTACTGGGTATCAGTGCATGTCTTTGCTACATGGTGACAGTGCATGTCTGTGTTACTTGGTGTTAGTGTGTGTCTTTGCTACTTGGTGTCAGTGTATGTCTGTGTAACTTGGTGTAAGTGTATGTCTTTGTTACTTGGTGTCAGTGTATGTCTTTGTTACTTGGTGTAAGTGTGTGTCTGTGTTACTTGGTGTAAGTGTGTGTCTGTGTTACTTGGTATCAGTGTATGTCTTTGTTACTAGGTGTAAGTGTGTGTCTGTGTTACTGGGAGCAGTGTATGTCTTTGTTACTTGGTGTCAGTGTATGTCTGTGTTACTTGGTGTAAGTGTGTGTCATTGCTACTTGGTGTAAGTGAGTGTTTGTGTTACTTGGTGTAAGTGTGTGTCTGTGTCACTTGGTATCAGTGTATGCCTTTGTTACTTGGTGTAAGTGTGTGTCTGTGTTACTGGGTATCAGTGTATGTCTTTGTTACTTGGTGTAAGTATGTGTCTGTGTTACTGGGTATCAGTGAATGTCTTTGTTACTTGGTGTCAGTGCATGTCTTTGTTACTTGGTGTAAGTGTGTGTCTGTGTTACTGGATGTCAGTGTGTGTCTTTGTTACTTGGTGTCCGTGTGTGCCTGTGTTACTGGGTGTCAGTGTATGTCTTTGTTACTGGGTGTCAGTGTATGTCTTTGTTACTTGGTGTAAGTGTGTGTCTGTGTTACTGGTTATCAGTGTCTGTCTTTGTTACTTGGTGTAAGTGTGTGTCTGTGTTACTGGGTATCAGTGTATGTCTTTGTTACTTGGTGTTAGTGTATGTCTGTGTTACTTTGTGTAAGTTTGTGTCTGTGTTACTGGGTATCAGTGTATGTCTTTGTGACTTGGTGTCAGTGTATGTCTTTGTTACTGGGTGTCAGTGTGTGTCTTTGTGACTTGGTGTCAGTGTATGTCTTTGTTACTTGGTGTAAGTGTGTGTCGGTGTTACGGGGTATCAGTGTATGTCTTTGTTACTTGGTGTCAGTGTATGTCAAAATACTTGGTGTAAGTGTATGTCTTTGTTACTTGGTGTAAATGTATGTCTGAGTTACTTGGTGTAAGTGTGTGTCTTTGTTACTTGGTGTAAGTGTATGCCTTTGTTACTTGGTGTCAGTGTATGTCTTTGTTACTTGGTGTCATTGTGTGTCTGTTTTACTGGGTATCAGTGTATGTCTTTGTTACTTGGTGTAAGTGTATGTCTTTGTTACTTGGTGTCAGTGTATGTCGTTGTTACTTCTTGTAAGTGTGTGTCTGTGTTGCTGGTTATCAGTGTATGACTTTGTGACTCGGTGTCAGTGTATTTCTTTGTTACTGGTTGTCAGTGTATGTCTTTGTTACTTCGTGACAGTGTGTGTCTGAATGACAGTGTATGTTTTTGTTACTGTGTATCAGTGTATCTCTATGTTACTGGGTGTCAGTGTGTGTTTGTTTGTGTTACTGGGTGTCAGTATTTAGTTTAGTGATACTGCACTGAAACAGTACCTTCGGCCAACCGATTCTGTGCCGACCATCAACCACTCATTTACACTAATCCTCCACTAATCCCGTTTTCCTATCACATCCCCACCTGTCCCTATATATTTCCCCACCTCCTACCTATACTAGTGTCAATTTATAATGGCCAATTAACCTATCAACCTGCAAGTCTTTGGCATGTGGGAAGAAATCGGAGCATCCGGAGGAAACTCACGCAGACACAGGGAGAACGTGCAAACTCCGCACAGGCAATACCCAGAATCGAGCCCGGGTCCCTGGAGCTGTGAGGCTGCTAACCACTGTGCCAATGTGCCGCCCAGTGTGAGTCGGTGCTTCTGGGTATCAGTGTTTGTCTTTGTTACTTGGTGTCAGTGTATGTCTGTGTTACTTGGTGTAAGTGTGTGTCTGTGTTACTTGGTATCAGTGCATGTCTTTGTTACTTGGTGTAAGTGTGTGTCTGTGTTACTGGGTAACAGTGTATGTCTTTGTTACTTGGTGTTAGTGTATGTCTGTGTTACTTGGTGTAAGTTTGTGTCTTTGTTACTTGGTGTAATTGTATGTCTTTGTTACTTGGTGTCAGTGTATGTCTTTGTTACTTGGTGTAAGTGTATGTCTTTGTTACTTGGTGTCACTGTATGTCTTTGTGACGTGATGTCATTGTCTGTCTTTGTCACTGCGTGTCAGTGTCTGTCTTAGTTACTTGGTGTCAGTGTTTGTCCTTGTTACTGGGTGTCAGTGTCTGTCTTTGTGACTTGGTGTCAGTGTATGTATTTGTTACTTGGTGTAAGTGTGTGTCTGTGTTACTGGGTATCAGTGTATATCTTTGTTACATGGTGTAAGTGTGTGTCTGTGTTACTGGGTATCAGTGCATGTCTTTGCTACATGGTGACAGTGCATGTCTGTGTTACTTGGTGTAAGTGTGTCTCTTTGTTACTTGGTGTAATTGCATGTCTTTGTTACTTGGTGTCAGTGTGTGTCTGTGTTACCTGGTGTAAGTGTATGTCTGTGTTACTTGGTATCAGTGTATGTCTTTGTTACTTGGTGCAAGTGAGTGTCTGTGTTACTGGGAGCAGTGTATGTCTTTGTTACTTGGTGTAATTGTATGTCTTTGTTACTTGGTGTCAGTGTATGTCTTTGTTACTTGGTGTAAGCGTATGTCTTTGTTACTTGGTGTCTCTGTATGTCTTTGTGACGTGATGTCATTGTCTGTCTTTGTCACTGGGTGTCAGTGTCTGTCTTAGTTACTTGGTGTCAGTGTTTGTCCTTGTTACTGGGTGTCAGTGTCTGTCTTTGTGACTTGGTGTCAGTGTATGTCTTTGTTACTTGGTGTAAGTGTGTGTCTGTGTTACTGGGTATCAGTGTATATCTTTGTTACTTGGTGTCAGTATATGTCGTTGTTACTTCTTGTAAGTGTGTGTCTGTGTTACTGGTTATCAGTGTATGTCTTTGTTACTGGGTGTCAGTGTATGTCTTTGTTACTTGGTGACAGTGTGTGTCTGTGTGTCAGTGTATGTCTTTGTTACTGTGTATCAGTGTATCTCTATGTTACTGGGTGTCAGTGTGTGTTTGTTTGTGTTACTGGGTGTCAGTATTTAGTTTAGTGATACAGCACTGAAACAGACCCTTCGGCCAACCGAGTCTGTGCCGACCATCAACCACTAATTTATACTAATCCTACACTAATCCCGTTTTCCCATTACATCCCCACCTGTCCCTATATATTTCCCTACCAGCTACCTATACTAGGGTCAATTTATAATGGCCAATTAACCTATCAACCTGCAAGTCATTGGCATGTGGGAAGAAACCGGAGCACCCGGAGGAAACTCACGCAGACACAGGGAGAACGTGCAAACTCCGCACAGTCAGTACCCAGAATCGAGCCCGGGTCCCTGGAGCTGTGAGGCTGCTAACCAATGTGCCAATGTGCCGCTCAGTGTGTGTCTGTGCTACTGGGTATCAGTGTATCTCTTTGTTACTTGGTGTCAGTGTATGTCTGTGTTACTTGGTGTAAGTGTGTGTCTGTGTTACTTGGTATCAGTGCATGTCTTTGTTACTTGGTGTAATTGTGTGTCTGTGTTACTGGGTAACAGTGTATGTCTTTGTTACTTGGTGTCAGTGTATTTCTGTGTAACTTGGTGTAAGTGTGTGTCTTTGTTACTTGGTGTAATTGTATGTCTTTGTTAATTGGTGTCAGTCTATGTCTGTGTTACTTGGTGTCAGCGTATGTCTTTGTTACTTGGTGTCAGTGTCTGTCTTCGTTACTTGGTGTCAGTGTTTGTCTTTGTTACTGGGAGTCAGTGTCTGTCTTTGTGACTTGGTGTCAGTGCATGTCTTCGTTACTTGTTGTAAGTGTGTGTCTGTGTTACTGGGTATCAGTGTATATCTTTGTTACTTGGTGTAAGTGTGTGTCTGTGTTACTGGGTATCAGTGCATGTCTTTGCTACATGGTGACAGTGCATGTCTGTGTTACTTGGTGTAAGTGTGTGTCTTTGTTACTTGATGTCAGTGTATGTCTGTGTAACTTGGTGTAAGTGTATGTCTTTGTTACTTGGTGTCAGTGTATGTCTTTGTTACATGGTGTAAGTGTGTTTCTGTGTTACTTGGTGTAAGTGTGTGTCTGTGTTACTTGGTATCAGTGTATGTCTTTGTTACTAGGTGTAAGTGTGTGTCTGTGTTTCTGGGAGCAGTGTATGTCTTTGTTACTTGGTGTCAGTGTATGTCTGTGTTACTTGGTGTAAGTGTGTGTCTTTGTTACTTGGTGTAATTGTATGTCTTTGCTACTTGGTGTCAGTGTATGTCTTTGCTACTTGGTGTAAGTGAGTGTTAGTGTTACTTGGTGTAAGTGTGTGTCTGTGTCACTTGGTATCAGTGTATGTCTTTGTTACTTGGTGTAAGTGTGTGTCTGTGTTACTGGGTATCAGTGTATGTCTTTGTTACTTAGTGTAAGTGTGTGTCTGTGTTACTGGGTATCAGTGTATGTCTTTGTTACTTGGTGTCAGTGCATGTCTTTGTTACTTTGTGTAAGTGTGTGTCTGTGTTACTGGATGTCAGTGTGTGTCTTTGTTACTTGGTGTCCGTGTGTGCCTGTGTTACTGGGTGTCAGTGTATGTCTTTGTTACTGGGTGTCAGTGTATGTCTTTGTTACTTGGTGTAAGTGTGTGTCTGTGTTACTGGGTATCAGTGTCTGTCTTTGTTACTTGGTGTAAGTGTGTGTCTGTGTTACTGGGTATCAGTGTATGTCTTTGTTACTTGGTGTCAGTGTATGTCTGTGTTACTTTGTGTAAGTGTGTGTCTGTGTTACTGGGTATCAGTGTATGTCTTTGTGACTTGGTGTCAGTGCATGTCTTTGTTACTGTGTGTCAGTGTGTGTCTTTGTGACTTGGTGTCAGTGTATGTCTTTGTTACTTGGTGTAAGTGTGTGTCGGTGTTACTGGGTATCAGTGTATGTCTTTGTTACTTGGTGTCAGTGTATGTCAAAATACTTGGTGTAAGTGTATGTCTTTGTTACTTGGTGTAAATGTCTGTCTTTGTTAATTGGTGTCAGTGTATGTCTGAGTTACTTGGTGTAAGTGTGTGTCTTTGTTACTTGGTGTAAGTGTATGCCTTTGTTACTTGGTGTAAGTGTATGTCTTTGTTACTTGGTGTCAGTGTATGTCGTTGTTACTTCTTGCAAGTGTGTGTCTGTGTTACTGGTTATCAGTGTATGTCTTTGTGACTCGGTGTCAGTGTATTTCTTTGTTACTGGGTGTCAGTGCATGTCTTTGTAACTTGGTGACAGTGTGTGTCTGTATGTCAGTGTATGTCTTTGTTACTGTGTATCATTGTATCTCGATGTTACTGGGTGTCAGTGTGTGTTTGTTTGTGTTACTGGGTGTCAGTATTTAGTTTAGTGATACTGCACTGAAACAGGACCTTCGGCCAACCGATTCTGTGCCGATCATCAACCACTCATTTACACTAATCCTCCACTAATCCCGTTTTCCTATCACATCCCCACCTGTCCCTATATATTTCCCCACCACCTACCTATACTAGTGTCAATTTATAATGGCCAATTAATCTATCAACCTGCAAGTCTTTGGCATGTGGGAAGAAACCGGAGCACCCGGAGGAAACTCACGCAGACACATGGAGAACGTGCAACCTCCGCACAGGCAATACCCAGTATCGAGCCCGGGTCCCTGGAGCTGTGAGGCTGCTAACCACTGTGCCAATGTGCCGCCCAGTGTGTGTCGGTGCTACTGGGTATCAGTGTATGTCTTTGTTACTTGGTGTCAGTGTATGTCTGTGTTACTTGGTGTAAGTGTGTGTCTGTGTTACTTGGAATCAGTGCATGTCTTTGTTACTTGGTGTAAGTGTGTGTCTGTGTTACTGGGTAACAGTGTATGTCTTTGTTACTTGGTGTCAGTGTATGTCTGTGTTACTTGGTGTAAGTTTGTGTCTTTGTTACTTGGTGTAATTGTATGTCTTTGTTACTTGGTGTCAGTGTATGTCTTTGTTACTTGGTGTAAGCGTATGTCTTTGTTACTTGGTGTCACTGTATGTCTTTGTGACGTGATGTCATTGTCTGTCTTTGTCACTGGGTGTCAGTGTCTGTCTTCGTTACTTGGTGTCAGTGTTTGTCTTTGTTACTGGGTGTCAGTGTCTGTCTTTGTGACTTGGTGTCGGTGCATGTCTTTGTTACTTGGTGTCAGTGTATGTCTTTGTTACTTGGTGTAAGTGTGTGTCTGTGTTACTGGGTATCAGTGTATATCTTTGTTACTTGGTGTAAGTGTCTGTCAGCGTTACTGGGTATCAGTGCATGTCTTTGCTACATGGTGACAGTGCATGTCTGTGTTACTTGGTGTAAGTGTGTCTCTTTGTTACTTGGTGTAATTGCATGTCTTTGTTACTTGGTGTCAGTGTATGTCTGTGTAACTTGGTGTAAGTGTATGTCTTTATTACTTGGTGTCAGTGTATGTCTTTGTTACTTGGTGTAAGTGTGTGTCTGTGTTAACTGGTGTAAGTGTGTGTCTGTGTTACTTGGTATCAGTGTATGTCTTTGTTACTTGGTGTAAGTGAGTGTCTGTGTTACTGGGAGCAGTGTATGTCTTTGTTACTTGGTGTCAGTGTATGTCTGTGTTATTTGGTGTAAGTGTGTGTCTTTGTTACTTGGTGTAATTGTATGTCTTTGCTACTCGGTGTCAGTGTATGTCTTTGCTACTTGGTGTCAGTGCATGTCTTTGTTACTTGGTGTCAGTGTATGTCTTTGTTACTTGGTGTAAGTGTGTGTCTGTGTTACTGGGTATCAGTGTATATCTTTGTTACTTGGTGTAAGTGTGTGTCTGTGTTACTGGGTATCAGTGCATGTCTTTGCTACATGGTGACAGTGCATGTCTGTGTTACTTGGTGTTAGTGTGTGTCTTTGCTACTTGGTGTCAGTGTATGTCTGTGTAACTTGGTGTAAGTGTATGTCTTTGTTACTTGGTGTCAGTGTATGTCTTTGTTACTTGGTGTAAGTGTGTGTCTGTGTTACTTGGTGTAAGTGTGTGTCTGTGTTACTTGGTATCAGTGTATGTCTTTGTTACTAGGTGTAAGTGTGTGTCTGTGTTACTGGGAGCAGTGTATGTCTTTGTTACTTGGTGTCAGTGTATGTCTGTGTTACTTGGTGTAAGTGAGTGTCATTGCTACTTGTTGTAAGTGAGTGTTTGTGTTACTTGGTGTAAGTGTGTGTCTGTGTCACTTGGTATCAGTGTATGCCTTTGTTACTTGGTGTAAGTGTGTGTCTGTGTTACTGGGTATCAGTGTATGTCTTTGTTACTTGGTGTAAGTGTGTGTCTGTGTTACTGGGTATCAGTGAATGTCTTTGTTACTTGGTGTCAGTGCATGTCTTTGTTACTTGGTGTAAGTGTGTGTCTGTGTTACTGGATGTCAGTGTGTGTCTTTGTTACTTGGTGTCCGTGTGTGCCTGTGTTACTGGGTGTCAGTGTATGTCTTTGTTACTGGGTGTCAGTGTATGTCTTTGTTACTTGGTGTAAGTGTGTGTCTGTGTTACTGGTTATCAGTGTCTGTCTTTGTTACTTGGTGTAAGTGTGTGTCTGTGTTACTGGGTATCAGTGTATGTCTTTGTTACTTGGTGTTAGTGTATGTCTGTGTTACTTTGTGTAAGTTTGTGTCTGTGTTACTGGGTATCAGTGTATGTCTTTGTGACTTGGTGTCAGTGTATGTCTTTGTTACTGGGTGTCAGTGTGTGTCTTTGTGACTTGGTGTCAGTGTATGTCTTTGTTACTTGGTGTAAGTGTGTGTCGGTGTTACGGGGTATCAGTGTATGTCTTTGTTACTTGGTGTCAGTGTATGTCAAAATACTTGGTGTAAGTGTATGTCTTTGTTACTTGGTGTAAATGTATGTCTGAGTTACTTGGTGTAAGTGTGTGTCTTTGTTACTTGGTGTAAGTGTATGCCTTTGTTACTTGGTGTCAGTGTATGTCTTTGTTACTTGGTGTTATTGTGTGTCTGTTTTACTGGGTATCAGTGTATGTCTTTGTTACTTGGTGTAAGTGTATGTCTTTGTTACTTGGTGTCAGTGTATGTCGTTGTTACTTCTTGTAAGTGTGTGTCTGTGTTGCTGGTTATCAGTGTATGACTTTGTGACTCGGTGTCAGTGTATTTCTTTGTTACTGGTTGTCAGTGTATGTCTTTGTTACTTCGTGACAGTGTGTGTCTGAATGACAGTGTATGTTTTTGTTACTGTGTATCAGTGTATCTCTATGTTACTGGGTGTCAGTGTGTGTTTGTTTGTGTTACTGGGTGCCAGTATTTAGTTTAGTGATACTGCACTGAAACAGTACCTTCGGCCAACCGATTCTGTGCCGACCATCAACCACTCATTTACACTAATCCTCCACTAATCCCGTTTTCCTATCACATACCCACCTGTCCCTATATATTTCCCCACCTCCTACCTATACTAGTGTCAATTTATAATGGCCAATTAACCTATCAACCTGCAAGTCTTTGGCATGTGGGAAGAAATCGGAGCACCCGGAGGAAACTCACGCAGACACAGGGAGAACGTGCAAACTCCGCACAGGCAATACCCAGAATCGAGCCCGGGTCCCTGGAGCTGTGAGGCTGCTAACCACTGTGCCAATGTGCCGCCCAGTGTGAGTCGGTGCTTCTGGGTATCAGTGTTTGTCTTTGTTACTTGGTGTCAGTGTATGTCTGTGTTACTTGGTGTAAGTGTGTGTCTGTGTTACTTGGTATCAGTGCATGTCTTTGTTACTTGGTGTAAGTGTGTGTCTGTGTTACTGGGTAACAGTGTATGTCATTGTTACTTGGTGTCAGTGTGTGTCTGTGTTACCTGGTGTAAGTGTATGTCTGTGTTACTTGGTATCAGTGCATGTCTTTGTTACTTGGTGCAAGTGAGTGTCTGTGTTACTGGGAGCAGTGTATGTCTTTGTTACTTGGTGTAATTGTATGTCTTTGTTACTTGGTGTCAGTGTATGTCTTTGTTACTTGGTGTAAGCGTATGTCTTTGTTACTTGGTGTCACTGTATGTCTTTGTGACGTGATGTCATTGTCTGTCTTTGTCACTGGGTGTCAGTGTCTGTCTTAGTTACTTGGTGTCAGTGTTTGTCCTTGTTACTGGGTGTCAGTGTCTGTCTTTGTGACTTGGTGTCAGTGTATGTCTTTGTTACTTGGTGTAAGTGTGTGTCTGTGTTACTGGGTATCAGTGTATATCTTTGTTACTTGGTGTAAGTGTGTGTCTGTGTTACTGGGTATCAGTGCATGTCTTTGCTACATGGTGACAGTGCATGTCTGTGTTACTTGGTGTAAGTGTGTCTCTTTGTTACTTGGTGTAATTGCATGTCTTTGTTACTTGGTGTCAGTGTGTGTCTGTGTTACCTGGTGTAAGTGTGTGTCTGTGTTACTTGGTATCAGTGTATGTCTTTGTTACTTGGTGCAAGTGAGTGTCTGTGTTACTGGGAGCAGTGTATGTCTTTGTTACTTGGTGTCAGGTTATGTCTGTGTTATTTGGTGTAAGTGTGTGTCTTTGTTACTTGGTGTAATTGTATGTCTTTGCTACTTGGTGTCAGTGTATGTCTTTGCTACTTGGTGTCAGTGTATGTCTGTGTTACTGGGTTTCAGTGTATGTCTTTGTTACATGGTGTCAGAGTTTGTCTTTGTTACTTTGTTGAAGTGTGTGTCTGTGTTACTGGGTATCAGTGTATGTCTTTGTGACTTGGTATCAGTGTATGTCTTTGTGACTTGGTGTCAGTGTATGTCCTTGTTGCTGGGTGTCAGTGTGTGTTTGTTTGTGTTACTGGGTGTCAGTGTGTGTCTGTGACACTAGGTGTCAGTATTTAGTTTAATTTAGAGATGCAGCACTTAAACAGGTCCTTCGGCCCACCGAGTCTGTGCCGACCATCAACCACCCATTTATACTAATCCTACACTAATCCCCTATTCCTATCACATCCGCAACTGTTCCTATATATTTCCGTACCACCTACCTATACAAGGGGCAACTTATGATGGCCAATTAACCTATCAACCTGCAAGTCTTTGGCATGTGGGAGGAAACCGGAGCACCCGGAAGAAACTCACGAAGACAGAGAGAGAACTTGCAAACTCCGCACAGGCAGTACCCAGAAACGAACCCGGGTCCCTGGAGCTGTGAGGCTGCGGTGCTGACCACTGCGCCAATGTCCCCCCCCCCCCCCCACCCCCAGTGTGTGCCTGTGTTAATGGGTATCAGTGTATGTCTTTGTTACTTGGTGTTAGTGTGTGTCTGTGTTACAGGGTATCAGTGTATGTCTTTGTTACTTGGTGTCAGTGTCTGTCTGTGTTACTTGGTGTAAGTGCGTGTCTTTGTTACTTGGTGAAATTGTATGTCTTTGTTACTTGGTGTAAGTGTGTGTTTGCGTTACTTGGTGTAAGTATGTGTCTGTGTTACTGGATATCAGTGTATGTCTTTGTTACTTGCTGTAAGTGTCTGTCCTTGTTACTTCGTGTAATTGTCTGTCTTTGTTACTTGGTGTCAGTGTATGTCTGTGTTACTTGGTGTAAGTGTGTGCCTTTGTTACTTGGTGTAAGTGTGTGTCTGTGTTACTGGGTATCAGTGTCTGTCTTTGTTACTTGGTGTATGTGTGTGTCTGTGTTACAGGGTAACAGTGTTTGTCTTTGTTACTGGGTGTCAGTGTATGTCTTTGTTACTTGGTGTAAGTGTGTGTCTTTGTTACTTGATGTAAGTTTATGCCTTTGTTACTTGGTGTCAGAGTATGTCTTTGTTACTTGGTGTCAGTGTGTGTCTGTTTTACTGGGTATCATTGTATGTCTTTGTTACTTGGTGTAAGTGTATGTCTTTGTTACTTGGTGTCAGTATATGTCGTTGTGACTTCTTCTAAGTGTGTGTCTGTGTTACTGGTTATCAGTGTATGTCTTTGTTACTGGGTGTCAGTGAATGTCTTTGTTACTTGGTGACTGTGTGTGTCAGTGTGTCAGTGTATGTCTTTGTTACTGTGTAACAGTGTATCTCTATGTTACTGGGTGTCAGTGTGTGTTTGTTTGTGTTACTGGGTGTCAGTATTTAGTTTAGTGATACAGCACTGAAACAGGCCTTTCGGCCAACCGAGTCTGTGCCGACCATCAACCACCCATTTATACTAATCCTACACTAATCCCGTTTTCCTATCACATCCCCACCTGTCCCTATATATTTCCCTACCACCTACCGATACTAGGGTCAATTTATAATGGCCAATTAACCTATCAACCTGCAAGTCTTTGGCATGTGGGAAGAAACCGGAGCTCCCGGAGGAAACCCACGCAGACACAGGGAGAACGTGCAAACTCCGCACAGTCAGTACCCAGAATCGAGCCCGGGTCCCTGGAGCTGTGAGGCTGCTAACCACTGTGCCAATGCGCCGCCCAGTGTGTGTCTGTGCTATTGGGTATCAGTGTATGTCTTTGTTACTTGGTGTCAGTGTATGTCTGTGTTACTTGGTGTAAGTGTGTGTCTTTGTTACTTGGTGTAATTGTATGTCTTTGTTAATTGGTGTCAGTGTATGTCTGTGTTACTTGGTGTAAGCGTATGTCTTTGTCACTTGGTGTAAGTGTGTGTCTGTGTTACTGGGTATCAGTGTATGTCTTTGTTACTCGGTGTCAGTGTATGTCTTCGCGACTTGGTGTCAGGGTATGTCTTTGTTTCTGGGTGTCAGCGTATGTCTTTGTGACTTGGTGTCAGTGTATGTCTTTGTTACTGGGTGTCAGTTTATGTCTTTGATACTTGGTGTAAGTGTGTGTCTTTGTTACTTGGTGTCAGTGTATGTCTGTGTTTCTTGGTGTAAGTGTGTGTCTTTGTTACTTGGTGTAAGTGTGTGTCTGTGTTACAGGGTATCAGTGTATGTCTTTGTTACTTGGTGTCAGTGTATGTCTGTGTTACTTGGTGTAAGTGTGTGTCTTTGTTACTTGGTGTCAGTGTATGTCTTTGTTACTTGGTGTCAGTGTATGTCTGTGTTGCATGGTGTCAGTGTGTGTCTTTGTTACTTGGTGTAAGCGTATGCCTTTGTTACTTGGTGTCAGTGTATGTCTTTGTTAGTTGGTGTCAGTGTGTGTCTGTGTTACTGGGTATCAGTGTATGTCTTTGTGACTTGGTATCAGTGTATGTCTTTGTGACTTGGTGTAAGTGTGTGTCTGTGTTACAGGGTATCAGTGTATGTCTTTGTTACTTGGTGTCAGTGTATGTCTGTGTTACTTGGTGTAAGTGTGTGTCTTTGTTACTTGGTGTCAGTGTATGTCTTTGTTACTTGGTGTCAGTGTATGTCTGTGTTACATGGTGTCAGTGTGTGTCTTTGATACTTGGTGTAAGCGTACGCCTTTGTAACTTGGTGTCAGTGTATGTCTTTGTTAGTTGGTGTCAGTGTGTGTCTGTGTTACTGGGTATCAGTGTATGTCTTTGTGACTTGGTATCAGTGTATGTCTTTGTGACTTGGTGTCAGTGTATGTCTTTGTTACAGTGTATCAGTAGTTCTCTGTGTTACTGGGTGTCAGTGTGTGTTTGTTTGTGTTACTGGGTGTCAGTGTGTGTCTGTGACACTAGGTGTCAGTATTTAGTTTAGTTTAGAGATATTGCACTTAAATAGGCCCTTCGGCCCACCGAGTCTGTGCCGACCATCAACCACCCATTTATTCTATTCCTACACTAATCCCGTATTCCTATCACAACCCCACCTGTCCCTATATATTTCCCTACCACCTACCTATACTAGGGGCAATTTATGATGGCCAATTAACCTATCAACCTGCAAGTCTTTGGCATGTGGGAGGAAACCGGAGCACCAGGAGGAAACTCAAGCAGACACAGGGAGGACTTGCAAACTCCGCACAGGCAGCACCCAGAATCGAACCCGGGTCCCTGGAGCTGTCAGGCTGCTAGCCACTGTGCCAATGTGCCGCAACGTGTGTGTCTGTGCTACTGGGTATCAGTGTATGTCTTTGTTACTTGGTGTCAGTGTATGTCTGTGTTACTTGGTGTAAGTGTATGTCTGTGTTACTGGGGGTCAGTGTGTTTCTAACTGTGTGTCAGTTTGTGTCTGTGATACTGGGTATCAGTGTATGTCTTAGTTACTTGGTGTAAGTGTATGTCTTTGTTACTTGGTGTCAGAGTATGTGTTTGTGACTTGGTGTCAGTGTATGTCTTTGTTACTGGGTGTCAGTGTATGTCTTTGTTACTTGGTGTAAGTGTGTGTCTGTGTTACTGGGTATCAGTGTATGTCTTTGTTACTTGGTGTCAGTGTATGTCTTTGTTACTTGGTGTCAGTGCATGTCTTTGTTACTTGTTGTAAGTGCTTGTCTTTGTTACTTGGTGTCAGTGTGTGTCTTTGTTACTTGGTGTCAGTGTGTGTCTGTGTTCCTGGGTGTCAGTGTATGTCTTTGTTACTTGGTGTCAGTTTGTGTCTGTGTTACTGGGTGTCAGTGTGTTTGTTTGTGTTACTGGGTGTCAGTGTGTGTCTGTGTTACTTGGTGTAAGTGTGTGTCTTTGTTACTTGGTGTCCGTGTGTGTCTGTGTTACTGGGTGTCAGTGTATGTCTTTGTTACTTGGTGTAAGTGTATGTCTTTGTTACTGCGTATCAGTTTGTGTCTGTGACACTAGGTGTCAGTATATAGTTTAGTTTAGAGATACAGCACTGAAACAGGCCCTTCGGCCCACCGAGTCTGTGCCGACCTTCAACCACCCATTTATACTAATCCTACACTAATTCCGTATTTCTATCAACAACTTTGCTTCCAATTTCCACCCTTCTCTCAACTTTACATGGTCCATCTCTGATAATTCCCTTCCCTTCCTCGACTTCTCTGTCTCCATCTCTGGGGATAGGTTGTCTACCAATATCCATTATAAGCCCACTGACTCCCACAGCTATCTCGACTACACTTCTTCACACCCTACCTCCTGTCAGGACTCCATTCCATTCTCCCAGTTTCTCCGTCTCCGACGCATCTGCTCTGATGATGCTACCTTCCATGACGGTGCTTCTGATATGACCTCCTTTTTCCTCAACCGAGGATTTCCCCCCACTGTGGTTGACAGGGCCCACAACCGTGTCCGACCCATTCCCCGCACCTCTACGCTCACCCCATCCCCTTCCTCCCAGAACCGTGACAGGGTTCCCCTTGTCCTCACTTTTCATCCCTCCAGCCTACATATCCAAAGGATCATCCTCCACCATTTTCGCCACCTCCAGCGTGATGCCACTACCAGTCACATCTTCCCCTCCCTTCCCCTATCAGCATTCCGAAGGGATCGTTCCCTCCGCGACACCCTGGTCCACTCCTCCATTACCCCCACCACCTCGTCCCCGTCCCAGGGCACCTGCCCTTGCAATCGCAGGAGGTGTAATACCTGCCCATTTACCTCCTCTTTCCTCACTATCCCAGGCCCCAAGCACTCCTTTCAGGTGAAGCAGCGATTTACCTGTACTTCTTTCAATGTAGTATACTTTATTCGCTGCTCACAGTGTGGTCTCCTCTACATTGGGGACACCAAGCGCAGACTGGGTGACCGCTTTGCGGAACATCTCCGCTCAGTCCGCAAGCAGTACCCTGAGCTTCCGGTTGCTTGCCATTTCAACACTCCCCCCTGCTCTCATGCTCACATCTCTGTCCTGGGATTGCTGCAGTGTTCCAGTGAACATCAACGCAAGCTCGAGGAACAGCATCTCATCTACCGATTAGGGACACTACAGCCTGCCGGACTGAACATTGAGTTCAATAATTTCAGAGCATGACAGCCCCCCACTTTACTTTCATTTTTAGTCATTTTTAGTTATTTTTCTTCCTTTTTTTGCATTCCTTTTTACATTTTTTACAATCTTTTTTTGCATTTATTTCATTTCATCTTAGTTTGTTCAGTTTGCTTACCCACTGTTTTTTTCAGGTTGTTCTTCTTCAGGTTTGCACTTGCTGATGTTCAATATTCAGTATTTTCACACCTAATCTGTACTAATGCTTTGTCTTTCAACACACCATTAACATATTGTTTGCCTTTGCTCCGTGACCTTTTGGTCAGCTATGTGGCCTGGTCCAATCTGCACCTTCTCCTTTGTTATCTCTTGCCCAACCCCCACCTCACTTGTTTATAATCTGTGACTTTTCTAATATTTGTCAGTTCCGAAGAAGGGTCACTGACCCGAAACGTTAACTCTGCTTCTCTTTCCACAGATGCTGCCAGACCTGCTGAGTGAATACGGCATTTCTTGTTTTTGTTTCAGATTTCCAGCATCCGCAGTATTTTGCTTTTATTTTAGTGTTTAATTCACTGCCACTTCTCTTCCAGGAATGCCTACCTTGAAGAAGTTGTGCTCTTCTCTCCGACGGGATTTTCGTTTGTCTCTTTTACCTTGTTCACCTTCATTGCTTTCTATTTCCCTCCTGGTGTTTGATAAGGTATCTACCAAAACTCGTTTTCACAGCCACATCTCCTTCCTCAGTGACTGTCTCCGGCTCCGACTGATTCCACGTGGATTCCAACTGCAGTTTCATCCATCATGCTTTGAAACCACCCAGGATCACAGGTATCTCCGAGAAATACAACGTTCCTCGGACTGCTACTCTCGCCGCATCCTGAGATCCACACTCAGTGCCATGCGCCGCCATGTGCACACACTGGACCTCTCTCTCCAGCAGCACCGTCTCACCTTACCTCAAATCTGTTCTACTCCGCAGTTTCATCTCATCTTACGTCTCATCCGACGCATTAACGAAAAACTTTTTTTCTTCCTTTCAGGTGTTAAGGAACGCAAGCTCCAGCAGCTGATGGGGACTAATGCCCCTCCAGATCCTCCTTCCGCTTCACTTCCCTCTGACCCCACCCCTTCTGATCTGACCCCTTGCCGTGTATTCACTATACCCTCTGACCTCCCCCTCTCTGATGCTGAGCGTTCTGTGCTCAGCAAAGGTCTCAGTTTTATCCCCTTACGCCCCCACCTCAATGAATTTCGCGCTCGGCATGACGTTGAGCTCTTCTTCCGTCGCCTCCGCCTCCGGGCTCACTTCTTCGACCAGGAGTCCTCCCCCCGACCAGCAGACCCATTCACCCGCCTCCAGCATTCTCCCTCTACCAGGACCCCTCACCCTGGCCTCTTACCCGCTCTTTATCTCTTCATTGAAAACTGTTGGCTGACATTGGTCGTCTCAATTTCTCTGCCCCCCTCACTCACTCTAACCTGTCCCCCTCTGAACATGAGGCACTCCGTTCTCTCAGGTCTAACCCCGACATGGTCATCAAACCTGCAGGCAAGGGTGGTGCTGTTGTTGTGTGGCGTACCGACCTCTACCTTGCAGAAGCTCAACGCGAACTCACCGACACCTCTTCCTACCTCCCTCTGGACCATGACCCCACCACCGAACATCAAGCCACCGTCCAAAGGACTGTCACTGACTTCATCTCCTCTGGAGATCTTCCCTCTACAGCTTCCAAACTCATAGTCCCGCAACCCAGGACAGCCCGCTTCTACCTCCTTCTCAAAATCCACAAACGGGACTGTCCCGGCAGAACCATTGTGTCAGCCTGCTCCTGCCCAACTGAACGTATTTCTTCCTATCTAGACTATATTTTCTCCGCTGGACCAGTCTCTTCCCACCTACATCCGTGACTCTTCTGACGCCCTACGTCATTTTGACAATTTCCAGATTCCTGGTCCCAACCGCCTCCTCTTCACGATGGACGTCCAATCGCTCTACACCTCCATCCCCCACCAGGATGGTTTGAGGGCTCTCCGCTTCTTCCTGGAACAGAGGCCCAACCAGTCCCCATCCACCAACACCCTCCTCCGCCTGGCTGAACTTGTTCTCACATTGAACAACTTCTCCTTCAACTCCATGCATTTCCTTCAAGTAAAAGGTGTCACTATGGGTACCCGCATGGGTCCTAGTTATGCCTGTCTTTTTGTGGGATATGTCGAGCATTCTTTGTTCCAGTCCTACTCAGGCCCCCTCCCCCAACTCTTTTTCCGGTACATTGATGACTGTATCGGTGCCGTTTCCTGCTCCCGCCCCGAACTAGAAAAATTTATCAACTTTGCTTCCAATTTCCACCCTTCTCTCACCTTTACATGGTCCATCTCTGACACTTCCCTTCCCTTCCTCGACTTCTCTGTCTCCATCTCTGGGGATAGGTTGTCTACCAATATCCATTATAAGCCCACTGACTCCCACAGCTACCTCGACTACACTTCTTCACACCCTACCTCCTGTAAGGACTCCATTCCATTCTCCCAGTTTCTCCGTCTCCGACGCATCTGCTCTGATGATGCTACCTTCCATGACGGTGCTTCTGATATGACCTCCTTTTTCCTCAACCGAGGATTTCCCCCCACTGTGGTTGACAGGGCCCTCAACCGTGTCCGACCCATTCCCCGCACCTCTACCCTCACCCCTTCCCCTCCCTCCCAGAACCGTGACAGGGTTCCCCTTGTCCTCACTTTTCATCCCACCAGCCTCCATATCCAAAGGATCATCCTCCGCCATTTTCGCCACCTGCAGCGTGATGCCACTACCAGTCGTATCTTCCCCTCCCTTCCCCTGTCAGCATTCCGAAGGGATCATTCCCTCCGCGACACCCTGGTCCACTCCTCCATTACCCCCACCACCTCGTCCCCGTCCCAGGGCACCTTCCCTTGCAATCGCAGGAGGTGTAATACCTGCCCATTTACCTCCTCTCTCCTCACTATCCCAGGCCCCAAACACTCCCTTCAGGTGAAGCAGCGATTTACTTGTACTTCTTTCAATGTAGTATACTGTATTCGCTGCTCACAGTGTGGTCTCCTCTACATTGGGGAGACCAAGCGCAGACTGGGTGACCGCTTTGCAGAACATCTCCGCTCAGTCCGCAAGCAGGACCCTGAGCTTCCGGTTGCTTGCCATTTCAACACTCCCCCCTGCACTCATGCTCACATCTCTGTCCTAGGATTGCTGCAGTGTTCCAGTGAACATCAACGCAAGCTCGAGGAACAGCATCTCATCTACTGATTAGGCACAGTACAGCCTGCCGGACTGAACATTGAGTTCAATAATTTCAGAGCATGACAGCCCCCCACTTTACTTTCATTTTTAATCATTTTTAGTTATTTTTTCTTCCTTTTTTTTGCATTCCTTTTTACATTTTTTACAATCTTTTTTTGCATTTATTTCATTTCATCTTAGTTTGTTCAGTTTGCTTACCCATTGTTTTTTTCAGGTTGTTCCTCTTCAGGTTTGCACTTGCTGATGTTCAATATTCAGTATATTCACACCTAATCTGTACTAATGCTTTGTCTTTCAACACACCATTAACATATTGTTTGCCTTTGCTCCGTGACCTTTTGGTCAGCTATGTGGCCTGGTCCAATCTGCACCTTCTCCTTTGTTATCTCTTGCCCAACCCCCACCTCACTTGTTTATAATCTGTGACTTTTCTAATATTTGTCAGTTCCGAAGAAGGGTCACTGACCCGAAACGTTAACTCTGCTTCTCTTTCCACAGATGCTGCCAGACCTGCTGAGTGAATCCGGCATTTCTTGTTTTTGTTTCAGATTTCCAGCATCTGCAGTATTTTGCTTTTGTATCAATGAAACGGTTGGGGGGAAACCGTATAAATGAAAGAGACGGGCTATAAGACCGTATGAAAGAAGGAGACGGGTGACAGACTGCAGGACCGAAAGAGACAGGGTGCCAGGCCATATGAATTAAAGAGACAGAGTGACAGGCCGTCTGAATGAATGACACGTTGTGATTGATCGTATGAATGAAAGAGATGGGGCGACAGACCACAGGAATGAAAGTGACAAGCTGCCAAACCGTATGAATGAAAGAGACGGGGTGACAGACCGCATTAATGAAAGAGACAGGGTGACAGACCGCATGAACGAAAGTGACGGGCTGACAGACCGCATGAACGAAAGAGACGCGGTGACAGACCGCAGGAACGAATGAGACGCGGTGAAAGACCGCATGAACGAATGAGACGGGGTGACAGACCGCATGAACGAAAGAGACGCGGTGTCAGACCGCATGAACGAATGAGACGGGGTGACAGACCGCATGAATGAAAGTGACAAGCTGCCAAACCACATGAATGAAAGAGACGGGGTGATAGACCCCATTAATGAAAGAGACGGGGTGACAGACCGCATGAATGAAAATGACGAACTGACAGACCGCATGAACGTAAGAGACGGTGTGACAGACCGCATGAACGAAAGAGACACGGTGACAGACCGTATGAACGAATGAAAAGGGGTGGCAGATCGGACGAATGAAAGAGAGGAGCTGACAGAACGTATGAATGAAAGAGCGGGGTTGCCAGACTGTATGAACGAAATAAAAAGGGACGACAGACCGTATGAACGAAAGGGACGAGGTGACAGAGCGTTTGAACGGAAGAGATGGGTTGACAGACCATATAAAGTAAAGAGACGGGTTGCCAGACCGTATTAACGAAAGAAACTGGGTGCCAGACAATATGAACGAAAGAGAGGATGTGAGACACCGTAGGAACGAAAGGGAGGGGGTGACAGACCGTATGAACGAAGGAAAGGGTGTGCGAAATCCTATGAACGAAAGAGAGGGGCTGACAGACCATATGAATGAAAGAGATGGTGTGATGAACCGTATGGATGATTGAATTGGGATGGCAGACTGTATGAATGAACGAGAGGAGCTGACAGACAGTATGAACGAAAGTGGCTGGGTATCAAACCATTTGAATGAAAGAGACAGTGCAACAGGCCATATGAAGGAAAGAGACGGGTTGACAGACCGTATGAATGAATGAAATGGGGCGGCGGACTGTATCAATGAAACAGATGGGGGGAAACTGTATAAATGAAAGAGACGGGCTATAAGACCGTGTGAAAGAAAGAGACGGGGTGACAGACTGCAGGAACGAAAGAGACAGGGTGCCAGGCCATATGAATTAAAGAAACAGAGTGACAGGCCGTATCAATGAATGACACGGGGTGATTGATCGTATGAACGAAAGAGACAGGGTGACAGACAATATGAACGAAAAAGAGGGGCTGACAGACCGTATGAACGAATGAGACGGGGTGACAGACCACATGAATGAAAGATACGGGGCGACAGACCACATGAATGAAAGTGACAAGCTGCCAAACCGTATGAATGAAAGAGACGGGGTGACAGACCGCATTAATGAAAGAGACGGGGTGACAGACCGCATGAACGAAAGTGACAGGCTGACAGACCGTATGAACGAATGAGACGGGGTGACAGACCGCATGAATGAAAGAGACGGGGCGACAGACCACATGAATGAAAGTGACAAGCTGGCAAAGCGTATGAATGAAAGAGACGGGGTGACAGACCGCATGAACGAAAAAGACGGGGTGACAGACCGCATGAACGAAAGAGACGTGGAGACAGACCGTATGAACGAATGAGACGGGGTGACAGACCGCATGAATGAAAGAGACGGGGCGACAGACCACATGAATGAAAGTGACAATCTGCCAAAGCGTATGAATGAAAGAGACGGAGTGACAGACCGCATGAACGAAGGAGACGGGGTGACAGACCGCATGAACGAAAGAGACGCGGTGACAGACCGTATGAACGAATGAAAAGGGGTGGCAGACCATACGAATGAAAGAGAGGAGCTGACAGAACATATGAATGAAAGAGCGGGGTCGCCAGACTGTATGAACGAAATAAAAAGGGGCGACAGACCGTATGAACGAAAGGGACGAGGTGACAGAGCGTATGAATGGAAGAGACGGGTTGACAGACCATATAAAGTAAAGAGACGGGTTGCCAGACCGTATTAACGAAAGAAACTGGGTGCCAGACAATATGAACGAAAGAGACAGGGTGACAGAGCGTATGAATGAAAGAGAGGATGTGAGAGACCGTAGGAACGAAAGGGAGGGGGTGACAGACCGTATGAACGAAGGAAAGGGTGTGCCAAATCCTATGAACGAACGAGAGGGGCTGACAGACCATATGAATGAAAGAGACGGTGTGATAAACCGTATGGATGAATGAATTGGGATGGCAGACCGTATGAATGAAAGAGAGGAGCTGACAGAGTGTATGACGAACGACAGGTGGTGACAGAACGTATGAACAAAGGAAAGTGTGTGCCAAATCCTATGAATGAAAGAGAGGGGCTGACAGACTGTACGAACGAAAGTGACTGGGTGCCAAACCATATGAACGAAAGAGACGGTGTAACAGGCCATATGAACGAAAGAGACGGGCTGACAGACCATATGAACAAATGAAACGGGGTGCCGGACTGTATGAATGAAAGAGATGGGTGACAGACTGTATCAATGAAAGGGACGGGCTATAAGACCGTTTGAAAGAAAGAAACGGGGAGACAGACTGCATGAACGAAAGTGGCAGGGCGCCAGGCCATATGAATGAAAGAGACGGAGTGACAGACCGTATGAACGAATGACATGGGGTGATAGATCGTATGAACGAATGAGACAGGGTGACAGACTGTATGAGCGAAAGAGATGGGTGACAGACCGTATGAACGAAAGAGAAGGGCTGACTGACCATATGAACGAAAGTGACTGGCTCCCAAACCGTATGAGCGAAAGAGGCGGGGTGACGACATTATGAACGAAATAGATGGGGTGACAAACCGAATGAATGAAAGAGATGGGATGACAGAGTGTATCAAAAAAGAGAGGCGGTGAGAGACCGTATGAACAAATGAGAGGTGACGATAGAGCGCATGAACGAAGGAGAGGGGAAGCCAAATCCTATGTACGAAAGGGACAGGGTGACAGACCGTATTAACGAAAGAGAGGGGCTGACAGAGTGTATGAAAGAAAGAGAGGGGCTGACAGAGCGTATGAATGAAAGAGAGGGGCTGACAGAGCGTATGAATGAAAGAGAGGTGGTGACAGACTGTATGAACGAAAGAGAGGGGCTGACATACCATATGAACGAACGAAACAGGGTGACAGATCGCATAAATGAAAGTGACGTGGTGCCAGATCGTATGAACGAAACAGACTGGGTGACAGAACATATGCACACAACAGAGGAGATAACAGACCGTATGAACTTAAGAGAGGGGCTGACGGAGTGTATGAACGAAATAGAGCTGGTGAAAGACCGTATGAACGAAAGAGAGGGGCTCACAGACAGTATGAATAAAAGAGACGGGCTGCCAGACTGAATGAAGGAAAGAGATGGAGTGACAAACCGTAACATCGAAAGAGAGGGGCTGGCAGAGTGTATGAACGAAATAGAGCTGTTGACAGACCGTATGATCGAAAGAGACGGGATGACAGATCGTATTAACGAAAGTGATGGGTTGACAGGCCTTATGATTGGAAGAAAGGGGCGGACAGACCGTATGAATGAAAGAGAGGGGCTGACAGTCTGTATGAATGAAAGAGACGGAGTGCCAGACAGTATGAACGAAAGTGGCTGGGTGCCAAACCATATGAACGAAAGAGACGGGGCAACAGGCCATATGAAGGAAAGAGACGGTGCAGCAGGCCATATGAAGGAAAGAGGTGGGCTGACAGACCATATGAATGAATGAAACAGGGTGACGGACTGTATGAATGAAAGAGACGGGGCGCCAGACCGTATGAACGAAACAGAGGAGGTAACAGACCGTATGAAATTAACAGATGGGGTGACAGACGATATGAACAGAAAAGAGGGCCTGACAGACTGTATGAACGAAAGAGACGGGTTGACAGACGTTATGAATGAAAGAGAAGGGCGGACAGAGTGTATGACCGAAAAATAGGTGGTGACAGACCGTATGAACGAAAGAGAGGGGCTGACAGAACGTATGAATGAAAGAGATGGGCTGACAGACTGTATGAACGAAACAGAGGAGGTAACAGACCGTATGAAATTAACAGATGGGGTGACAGACGATATGAACAGAAGAGAGGGGCTGACAGACCGTATGAACTAAAGAAATGGGGTGCCGGACTGTATGAACGAAAGAGACGGGTTGACAGACGTTATGAATGAAAGAGAGGGGCTGACAGAGCGTATGACCGAAAAATAGATGGTGACAGACTGAATGAACGAAGAGAGGGGCCGACAGACTGTATGAACGAACGAGACGGGGTGAGAGATCGCATGAACGAAAGAAACAGGGTGCCAGACTGTATGAACGAAAGAGAGTGGCTTACAGACCGAATGAAAAACGAGATGGTGTGACCGATTGTATGAATGAAAGAGACGGGGTACCAGACCGTATGAACGAAAGTGACTGGGTGCCAAACGGTATGAGCGAAATAGACGTGGTGACAGAACGTATGAACGAAACAGAGGAGGTAACCGACCGTATGACCTTAAGAGATGGGGTGCCAGACCCTATGAACGAATGAGGCGGGTTGCCAGACCGTATGAACGATAGAGACCGGATTTCCAGACCATATGAACGAAAGAGACGGGGTGACAGACCGTATGAACGGAAGAGATCAGTTGACAGACCGTATTGACGAAAGAGATGGGGTAACAGACCATATGAACTAAAGCAGCATGGTAACAGACTGTTTGAACGAATGGGGTGGGGTGCCAGACTGTATGAATGAAAGAGATGGGGAGACAGAACGTATGAACGAAAGAGATGGTGTAACAGACTGTAGGAATGAAAGAGACGGGGTGCCAGACTGTAGGAACGAAAGAGACAGGGTGCCAGACTGAATGAACGACAGTGACGCGGTTTACTGACCGTTTGTACGAAAGGGACGGAGTGACAGACCTTAAGAACAAGATCGGGGGAGCCAGACCAAATGAACAAAAGAGACGGGGTGACAGTCCATATGAACGAAAGAGTGTGGGTTACAGTGCATATGAACGAAGGAGAGGGGGTGTCAAATCCCATGAACGAAAGCGACGGGGTGCCAGACCGTATGAACGAACGAGACGGGTTGACAGGACCAATGAATGAAAGGGACGGGGTACCAGACAGTATGAACGAAAGAGAGGGGCTGACAGAGCGTACGAACGAAAGAGATGGGGTGACAGATCGTATGAACGAACCAGAGGAGGTAACAGACCGAATGAACGAAAGAAACGGGGTGTTGGACCAAATGAATGAAAGAGATGGGGTGACAGTCTGTATGAATGAAGGAGACGGGGTGCCAGACCGTATGAAGGAATTCGAGGTTGAAAGGACCGTATGAACAACGGAGAGCAGCTATCAGACCCTTTTAATGAAAGAGTGTGGCTGACACACCGTATGAATGAAAGAGACGGGGTGACAGACATTATGAACGAAAGAGTGGGGATGACAGAGCTTATGAATGGGAGGGACGTGGTGACAGACCGTATGAACGAAAGAGAGATGGTGACAGATCGTATGAGCGGAAGAGATGGGGTGACATACCGTATGAACGGAAGAGAGGGGCTAACAGAGTGTATGACCGAAAGAGAGGTGGTGACAGACTATGAACGGAAGAGAGGGGCTGACAGACCGGACGAACGAAAGAGACGGGGTGACAGAGCGTATGAATGAAAAAAACGGGGTGACAGAACGTATGAACGTAAGAGACGGGGTGACAGACAGTAGGAACGAAAGAGACGGGGTGCCAGACTGAATGAACGAAAGAGACGGGGTGACAGTCCATATGAACGAAAGATACGGGGTTTACAGACCATATAAGCGAAAGAGACGCTGTGCCAAACCGTATGAACGAAAGAGACGATTGACAGATCGTATGAACGGAAAAGATGGGGTGACAGACCATACGAATGAAAGAGACGGGGAGACAGAGAGTGAGAAAATGGAAGCAGACCGATTGACACTGAAATACAGACAGGGAGAGAGAGAGAGGATTGAAGAGAGAGAGGTAGAGAGAGAGAAGAAACGTACAGAGCACCAAACAGAGTGAGGTAGACGTGGAGAGAGGAATGAAAATGTCAGATGTGTGGACGGAATGTGAACGAGAGACAGACAGGGAATGAGAGAGAGAGAGAGAGAGAGAGAGAGAGAGAGAGAGAGAGAGAGAGAGAGAGAGAGAGAGAGAGAATGAGAACAGGCGGGAGAGTGAGTCAGACAGTGCACAAAATCAAGAGATAGATATATCAAAAAAATAGAGAGATAGATAGCCAACAAGAGAGACAGAGAAGGCTTGTGAGAGAGAATGAGACTGATACATAGAGGGCGAGTGTGAGAGAATGAGACAGAGAAAGAGAGGTCGAGTGAGAGAGAGTGAGACAGGGAAAGAATGGGGATGACATGGAATGAGACAGACCGTCACGGAGTGAGAGTGATAATTTGAGAGAGGCAGGTTGACAAGGAAAATGAGAGAGACACAGAGAAAGAGAGAGAGAGAGAATTAGAGGGAGAGAAAGAGGGCGAACGAAATTGGGCTGGTAGAGCATGAAATAAAGAGAGAGAGGATGACATGGAATGGTAGAGTGAATCAGGCACGGAGAAATACAGACATAGAATGAATGAGGGAGGGACGAGTGAGAATGAGACAGACAGAGCATGAGAGCGAGACAGACAGACAGCGACTATGACTGATGGAGCGAGAGGAACAATGAGAGTGAGGGGCAGACAGACAGAGACTGAGAGAAAGACAGACAGATGGATCTGAATTGGTTCAACGTGAGTTTTGAGCTGAGGGTAGAATTGGCATGTGTCACTGCCTCCAGAAAATTCCCCAATCTCTGTGTGGGGCCTGTAAGGGGGATCAGACATCTTTAAACAGCAGTAATGTTCCCGATACGGGCTTGGAGTTAAATGTTTTACATCAACAAAACAGGTCCGCTGGTCAAACTGGTTCCGCCCTCGATTGTGCTGAATTAATCTTTCAATGGGGAGGCCCCCGAAGAACATATTGAACAACATGCCAACGTATAACATGTTCACTAGTGAAGTAAATTGCTGAGCTGGGTTGTGTCTGGGTGGAAATGAGTCCCAGGTCAAATTCCAAAACCTCTCCCCCCCTCTCTCTCCAGTGGAAGGGATATTTCTCTCAGTCTGGTGAGTGTGGGTTGTGTGCTCGCATTGTGGCCTCCATCGATACTTCTCTTGATACTTTGCTTTCCAACTGGCATTTGTTTGTATTGGGATGCTGCTGAGAGAAAACAGTTTAGGGATCTTGCTGCACCTATTCCTGAGAATGTTTTGCTTTGATTTATCCAATTTAATGTATTTTACTTCACTTCTCCTGGGGGCATTTGTTTTACTTTGAAAACTATCATGACAATATGTGAAGAGAGTGAGAGGGTTTTGGGATGAGGAATATTATTGGACAGGGTGTCCATCCGCCTTGGACAGTGTCCTTCACCCAGAGGCAGTATCCAATGTGTCTACCTGCATTTATGTCTGGCTTTTGATCCCTCATTTCAACGTGCGTATGTTGGATTGTGGTCCTTTATTTTTAAAATGGATTAAGTTTTGTTTAATTTAGGCCTGGCCCGTCATTACGACACGAGCATGTTCATGCTCGATGCAGTCATTTCAGAATGATAGGCGGAGCGGAAAAGGAGGTGTGATAGCGCTGTTAATGCAGGACGAGATCAGTACATTAGTGAGACAGCATCTTCGATCAAAGGAGCAAGATGTAGAATCAGTTTGGGTGGAGCTAAGAAACAGCAAGGGGCAGCAAACATTGATGGGAGATGTTTTGTAGACCACCAAACTACAGTGGTAATGTTGGACACGGTAAACATCAGGAAATTACAGCTGTATGTAACATGGGCAATACAGTAACAGTGGGCATCTTCAATTTACAGATAGCTTGCCTCATGCTAATTAGCGCTAATTCTCTGGAGGATGAATTACCAGTATGTGTACGAGATGGATGCCTGGAGCAGTATGTTGAAGAACCAACTAGGGATTGAGCTATTTCAGATTTAGTATTTTGTAATGCGAAAGGGCTAATTAATAACCTTGTTGTAAAGGAGCCATTATGAAATCATGACCGCAATGTGATAGAATTTTACAATTGATAAAGATCTAGTTCATTTTGAAACTAGGCTTTTAAATATGAACAAAGTAAACTATGAAGATTTGAAGGGCAAGTTGGCTACGGGTTATTGGGAAAATACATGAAATGATTTGACATAGCCAGGCAATGGCTAGCAGTTGAAGAGGTTATTTTACACAATAAATGTACATTCTTGGAAGAAGCAAAAACCCAACAGGAAAGGTGAATAAACAGTGGCTAACAAAATAAGTTAAAGATGGCATTCGGTCATACTTGTACGCCTTGTCAGGCCGCCAGGAAAAGAGGCAAGCCCGAGGATTGGGAGCAATTTCGAAAGCAACAAAGGAGAACCAATAAACTAATAGGGGAAAGGGGAAATAAATCTGGAATGTCAGCTAGCTGGCAACTTAATGCTTCTCTGTGCATTTGAAAAAGAATAAATTAGCAAGGACGAATGTGTGTCCATTCCAAGCGGTGATAGGAGAGTTTGCATTGAGAACGAGGAAATGGCGGAGAGGCTAAACAATTACTTTGTATCTGTCTTCATGGAGGAAGATGCAGAAAATGCTGAAGAAATTCTCGGGAAGCATCGGACTTGTAAAAATGAGGAACTGAAATAAATTAGTGTCAATAAAAATGTAGT
This sequence comes from Heterodontus francisci, assembly GCF_036365525.1. Lineage (NCBI taxonomy): Eukaryota > Metazoa > Chordata > Chondrichthyes > Heterodontiformes > Heterodontidae > Heterodontus > Heterodontus francisci. Next base: position 5,285,798 of record NW_027141175.1, read on the forward strand.
ACTTGAAAAAATAATTTGATTATAACTTAATAAATTCTCTGGACGAGATGAGCTACATCCCAGAGTATTGAAGGACTGGTTATAGGGATAGCAGATGCATCGGTGGTTATCTTTCAAATTTCTATAGATACTGGAAGGGTCTCTGCACATTGGAAATTACAAATGTCACGCCAATCTTTTAGAAGAGAGCGGGAGAGAAGCAGAACGACAAACCTGTTAGTTTGATGTCAGTATTAGTGCAAATGTTAGAATCTATTAAAAAGAATGAGATAACGCGACGCTTGGAACAAATGATATGATCGGTCTGAGCCAACGTGGATTTATGAAACGGCAATCATGTTTGACAAATCTTTTGGAGTTTACATTTTTGAGGATGTTACTTGTAGCAAAGAGAAAGGAAAACCAGTGGACGTGCTGTATTTGGATTATAAGAAGGTTTTTGTTAAGGTCCCGCACAGGAGCTTAATAAACAGAGTTTGATCACATGAGATTGGGAGTAACATACTGCTATGGACTGAGAACTGGTTAACAGAAGGAAATCAGCGAGTAGCAATGAATGGGTCATTGTTTGGATGGCAGGCTGTTACTAATAGGGTACCGTAAGGATCAGTGCTTGAGCCACAGCTGTTCACAATCTAAATACATGATTTGAATGTGGGGGCCAAATGGAATACTTCCAAATTTGCTGATGAAACAAAACTAGGTGGGAAATTAAGTTGAGAGGAAGATGCAAGGAGGCTTTAAGGGGTTTGGGACAGGCTTAGTGAATGTGCAAGAACTCGGCAGATGGAATATAATGTGTATAAGTGTGGAGTGTTCCACTTTGGTAGAAAAACAGAAAGGCATAGTATTTCTTAAATGGTGAGAGGTTGTGAAGTGTTGATGTCCAAAGGAATCTGGATGTCCTGGTTCATGTGTAACTAAAAGCTAGTATGCAGATGCAGTAAGCATTTTGGAAGAAAAATGGCGTGTTGGCCTTCATGACAACGGCATTTGAATGCAGGTGTCATGATATGTTGCTGCAATTGTAAGAGGCCTTTTGGTGAGACTCACCTGGAGTATTCTATGCAGTTATCGTCTCCTCCTTTGAAGTTGTATGTACTTGCCATTGAAGGAATGCAACAGGCGTTCAGCAGATTGACTGTGGAATGGCGGGATTGTTTTATGAGGAGAGTTTACAGAAAGTGGACCTGTAGTCGCTAACGTTTTGAAGAATGAAAGGTGATTTCATTGAAAGTTACAACATTCTTACAGGGTGTAACAGGGTAGATGTGGGTAGGATGTTTCTATGGCTGGTGAGTCTAAAAACAAGGGACACAGTCTCAGAATAAGGGGTAGGCCATTTAAGACTGAGATGAGGATGAATTTCTTTACTCAGATGGTGGTGAATTTGTGGAATACTTTGCCGCATATGGCTGTGGATGCTCAATCAGTGAGAATGTTCAAGACGGAAATCCATGGATTTCTGGATAATAATTACATTTTGGGTATGGTGGTCGTGGGAAAAAATGGCGTAGAGGTCGATGATCAGTCATGATCTGTTTTAATGGCACTGTTAGAATGGCAGAGCCGGCCCGCCAGCCGAATTACAAACCCCTGCTCCTATTTCCTATACTCTATGAGTCTTCAATGAGAAATGGGAAGATTTGTTATAATTCCAGGACAATGCCTGTTTTCTGGGCAATGCAATGAGTTTCAAGGTTAAGCAAAATGCACAACAGCCATTTTAAAATGTGATTGACGTACCACGCCATTTTAAGTGATTTATGACCTTGGCTGTGATATTATGTGACATGCCAACTGGCTCTTTTAAATGATAAGCACAGTAGATATTTAAGTTAAATTTACGGTTGCAATTTCATGTGATATGCATTGCAGCTATTTTACGTTGCATGCAAGGTACATCTATTAAGTGATAATCACTGCGCCACTTTAAGTGATGTCATCTGTAGCTATGTAGGGTCGATTATCAGCATCAAGTGTGTTATTAAATCCAAGTACAGTTTCAAGAAGGCGTAGTGATGTGGCCGAAGAAAAGAGAAAACAACTAATTTCTCAGAATACTGACATACTAAAGGATGTGAATGTGAGAATGACAACTGCCAAGTGGGTGGACGACGACCGTAAAATCCATTATATGTCGATAACTTATGATTTGATCACAGTAGATTTTCAAATTAATGTCAAACTTTTAACAACAGCAACGTTTACACTGGAGGACGCCAAAACTGGCGAAAACATCAGGTGTAAGATTTAAATGCTGCTAGTGAATACTGTTGGTTTCGACCCATAAAATTTAAATAAATTCGTCTGCGTATAAGATCAAGGTGTTAACATAGCTCGCTCTTAGACCATATCGACGTTTGGATTGTCAGGACCACGTTTCTAACACGATGCTTCCACATTCACTTACTCCAAAAGAATTAGCTTCTGAAGCTCTGGATCTTGTCGAAACTATACATCTTGCCAGAACCTTGATGACATATGTTAAACAATGTGGTCTTGCTGCACAGTTGTCTGAAACTATAAATCCAATGGGACAAACGAGGTACATACTGAGTATCTGACACTGAATTCAGTTCAGGATATTTATCATGAGCTACAGGAGAAACTGGAAAAGTGTGGCAAAAACTACAGGCTGGAAAACATCACCCCCGATGTCTTGCAGTTTTTGGTTGATTTCCTCCAACCATTTTATGAAGCTCAGAGGGAACTCGAGTGAGACCAGTAATCCTACATTGAACCTGGTAATTCCGTGGTTTGAGGAACTTAAATGACTCTGTATACCAGTTTCTTCAGATACTCCAATGCAAGCAGTTGTCAGGCAATGGCACAGAGAGTGGCGTCTGAAGAAAGTTGAATTAAATGACGTGCACAAGATAGCAACTTTTCTCCAGCCTAAATTCAATCAGCTGCACATGTTGTCCAGCTTTCATAGGGAAGAAGTCTGTTCTGAAGTGCGCAGACTTATCAACACCTTTAAAACAGAAGACCCTGTGAAGGAAACGACAGTGGATGATGATGAACCTACCGCTCCCAAAAAAACACTGACCGAATTTGCTGAATGGAAGAATGTTTATGCAGAAATGGACAAAAATGATGAAGTGCAGCGGTACACAGCACAGAGGCCTGCTGTGCTGGCGAAGGAAAACGAGCGTGATCTGTTGGGCTGGCGGAAGGAACACAGTGTTGCATACCCTAAATTGGCCCGGCTGTCTGGAAGGATACATTGCATTCTGGCGAGCAGTAGCAGCAGTGAGCGGAACTTCAGCTTAGCTGGAAGGACAATCGACCATCAGATGACTGCCCTTAAGCCTTCCACTGTTGACTCTATTCTGTTTTACATGACAATTTATAACAACGTTTGTTCTTTTTTTTTTGCCATGTCTGAAACTGAGACTACTTACTTGATATGTCTTTAATTGAGTCTACTTACTTGCTATGTCTGTAACTGAGACTATTAAATGCTATGATTACCTAACTGCCTATTTTGGGCTTCGTTGGAGTCGGCTATTTGTTTTCTTTTTAATCTAAGGTTTGACGCGATTTGTTTCTGTTTTATCTGGTTATTATCACCGTGCTGTTTGTGGGAGCTTACTGTGAGCAATGGCTGCTGCGTTTCCTACTTTACAACAGTGACTACAATTCACAAAGACATTCGTTGGATGGAAAGTGGTTTGGGACGTCCTGAGGTCGTAAAAGGTGCTCGAGAGGAGCAAGTCTTTCTTTGCAGAGAGAAAATGGATAATCTCATGAGAAGACTGCTTAAAAATCATGAGGAAGTCAAGATGTTGTTTGAAAGTCTCAGAAGAGACAGGCTGATATTTCTGACAGAAAAGAGAAATACTGTGTGCATTTGAAAGTTATCTACAAAAACTTAGTTCGGCATCCAGAGTTGGGATCATTAATTTTATGTACACAAGGAAATGGAAGAAAGATGTTCAATAAATGCGCAACTGAATTTGATTGCTGTTAGATTATTTGTTTTGCGTTTTAATACTGCAAATCAGGGTTTCTGGGATGTTTTATCTTTTCTTAAACTGAACTGCAATTTTATAGAGGAAGAAGACAGTCCAGTGTGTAAAAACACTTAACAAGCAGCACTTGCTGATTGTTTGTCTGGCAGTGCTACAAAAGCTTACAAAGAACTCATAGGATCGATGGACACTCTGAAAGCTTTGGAGGGTTGAGATTCACCCATGACATCAAATAACCTAGGGTAAGAATACATGTTTGAAAAATGCTACTCACCTGTATGTAAATTTGTATTACGTGTCAATGCTAGAAATTGCTCAACATACTTTGTCAACTCTAACATACCTGTTTTTGTTGTTATTGTTGTTTTGCATTGCAGGCTATTCGAGGTGCTGGCCTTTATGTGTATGCTAACCAACCAGAAGTCTTCAATTAAACAGTACTGAAGATCTGCAGTGCTTTAGACAAATGATCAGACAGAACAGGGAATCGGCAGAAGTGTACATTAACAATCAAACAGTACTGGGAAAGCCTGCAATCTCATCTGTGATTTTTCCAATCAATCAATCTTTCTCAAGCACTCCACATATCTGCAGCCTTATAACCTTCCGCAAACTGTGTTGACTAAAAAGAGGAGGGGTAAGGAAACCACTAGGTTTCTTCTCCTGATCACTACCCAAATGAACTCGGCCACACAAAGTGCTGGTGTGTGAAAGTTGGGTGGCGAGGGGCTTTGGTTCCTGGTGACGAGATCAGGTTCAGATTCCCCACAACTCCATTTGTCGGAATAGCCTGCTGCTGGAATGGATGAAACGGATCACAACATTTGGACAAGGTAGATCACAATAACCTGCTTGATATCATTGACGTTATGAGGATAGTCGTGTCGGTTCGGGCGCCAAAAGAAAATTAAGGACTCGAGCTCGGTTTGGGTTCGGGTTGGATGTGGTCCAGTCAGGCCCTGGTCGGGTTTCAATTTAACACCTGCGAACATCCAGTCTGTGGTAGTGAAGACATGGGCATGCAGTGTCCTATGGCAAGCTCACCCAGCACAACTTCAACACAGGCATCCACCTGACTAGGTGAGCAATGCCCAGATATTGCTATCCAAAAACAGCAGGACCAATCCAATCCAGCTATTTATTGCTCCATCAGTCTACTCTCATTCATCACCAAAGTAATAGAAGATGCAGTCGACACAGCGACCACGCACCACTTAAACAGCAATAGCATGCTTACTGATGCTCAGTTTAGGTTCCACCAGAGCCACTCGAATCCTGACCTCATTGCATCCATACGGTGATATTCCAACCTACCACCATGAAGCAGCAAAATGACAGAAAACAGTGAGCAGAGCGACAGTGTTATAAAATCAGAAAATGATGGAAATTTTCAGCAGGTCAGGCAGCCTGTGTGGTGTAAGAAACAGAGAGAGAGAGAGAGAGAGAGAGCACAGTGGGAGTGGAGCTTTACAAAGAGTGCCAAATGCACAGTTGGAGAACAGAGAGAGAGAGAAAGAGAGCACGGCAGGATCGGAGCAGGGGAACCATCGGAATGTGATGATAGAGTGACATTACAGTCGGCAGAGAGAACAAAAAACTGAAAGCCGCCGGGGTGAGTATACAGGTAAGCTTTTAATTTATTTGAATCTCAATCAGGAAATATAAGATAAGACTTGATCGATTCAGTATTATATAAGCTAAAAACTAAAGCTGATTTTATAATAGTTACAATAAAGAGTGGGAGAGAGACCAGCAGGGAGTGAATTCGCTCAAATTCGGACAGATTAATACACAAACTGTATTAAGTATTATTCAGGTTTGTCAGTATTTATAAGGTTTACTTATAGTCGTAAGGTTTATTAGAATTGGCAAGCATAATGAGAGTTTTCAAGGTCTATTACCAGTCGGAAGGTCTACATGTCTGTGTAATCAAGAAAAGTATAACATTAGAATAAGTAAGTAGCCGGTGAGTATTTTGAACAAATGAGTAGCTGGTGAGTATTTATTTGAGCGGGGTTTATTTTACCTAGTGACCTGTACTGATTTTTAGCAGATTTTATCAGAACTAGTAAGGTTTTATTAGTAACTCTGAGGTCAGGTAGGATTAGTTAGGGTTATTTTTTAGCGGTAACAAAGGGTCACCTGTTAAGCAAAGGAATAGAAGGGATGCTTCAACCTCGAGAGTGCACCTCCTGTGCTATGTGGGAGCTCCAAGATACTTCCCGTAACCTGGAGAATCATTTGTGCAGGAAGTGTTGTCAATTGTGGGAGCTTGAACTCTGGGTTTTGGAACTTGAGCGGCAGCTTCCGACACTGCGGTACATTAATGAGGAGGAGAGCTATGTGGATAGCATGTTTATAGTAGTAGTCATCCCACAGCTAAATAGTATGCAGGGAGAGAGGGAATGGGAGACGAGCAGTTAGTGCAGGAGACTCTCGAGTGCATCTCACTCTCCAACATGTATTCAGTTCTGAATATTGAGGAAAGTGGTACTTCACCTGGGGAGTTAAGTCAGAGCCAAGTCTATTGCATCACGGGTGGCCCAGCTGCACAGGGGAGTACATTGAAGAGTGGAAGAGCTATAGTGAAGGGTGATTAACTGGTCAGGGGAACAAAAAGGCGTTTCTGAGACCACAGGCGGGAATCCAGGATGATGTGTTGCCTCCCTGGTGCCAGGGTCAAGAATGTCATTGAGTGGCTGCAGAGCATCCTGAAGGGGGATGGTGAACAGCCAGCAGCCGTGGTCCACATCGGAACCATCGGCACATGTAGAAAGAGGGATGTGGTGTTGCTGTCAGTATTTAGGGAGATCGGTAAGAAGTTAGCAAGCAGGGCCTCAAAAGCAGCAATCTCTGGATTAATTCCAGTGCCACGCGCAAATGAGTATAGCAATCGAAGGATAAGACAGATGAATGCTTGGCTGGAAGGATGGTGCAGGATGGAGGGTCTTAGATTCCTGGGACACTGGGAACAGTTCTGGCGGCGATGGGACCTGTACAGGCAAACGGGTTGCACCTGAGTAGATCCGGTACTACTTCCTTGCTGGACGTTTTGCTAGTGCTGTTGGGGACGGATGAAACTAGTTTGGCAGGGGGATGGGGACCTGAGGGTAGACTCAGTTGCGACAAAATTAGAAAAGAAAATGGAAGGCAGAATATTAATGGCTGTGTCTGGAAGACAGAGGAAACAGATGTTAGAAATAAAGAGTTTGCCAATGTTCAAGTCTATCCATTTCAATGCAAGGAATAGAGCAAATAAGGCAGATGAGCTGAGGGCACAGATAGACACGTGGTAGTATGATATCATAGCAAATACAGGGACATGGCTGAAGCAGGGACAAAAATTGCAGCTCAACATTTCTGGTTACAGGGTTTTCAGACGCGATAAGGAGGGGGTTAAGAAAGGAGGGGGATGGCAATTTTGGGAAAGGAAGCGAGTACAGCTGTGAGTAGGGATGATATGTTGGAAGGCTCATCGAATGAGGCAATATGGATTGATCTACGGAACAGAAAACGGGCAATCACACTGCTGTGAGTGTACTATAGACCCCCAAACAGTCAGAGGGGGATAGAAGAGCAGATTTCCAGGCAAGTCTCTGAGAAGTGCAAGAACAATAGGGCAGTAATAGTGGGGGATTTTGAAAAACCCAATATTAACTGGAAAAGTTTTAGTGTGAAAGGACTTGAGGGAGCAGAAGTCTTGATGTGCATTCAGGAGAACTTTTTTGCCTAGTCTGTAGCATGTCCAACAAGAGAAGGTAACGTTTTAGACTTAGTTTTAGAAAATGATGCTGGGCAGGTGGAAGAAGTGGCAGTGGGAGAGCATTTTGGTGATCGTGATCATAATTCAGTTAGTTTGAGCATAATTATGGAAAAAGGACAGATATAGAACAGGACTTAGAGTTCCCAATTGGGGCAAAGCCAATTTTACTAAACTGAGGAGTGATTTGCGAAAGTAGACTGGAAACAGCTAATTGAAGATAAATCGATGTCAGAATAGTGGGAGGCATTGAAAGGGGAGGTTAAAGGGGTTCAGAGTAAACGTTCCCACGAAGACAAAAGGTGAGATGGACAAATCTAGAGCCCCATATATGTCAAGGAGCCGACAGGTTAAGATAAGGTAGAAAAGGAAAGCTTCTCTCTGGCACCGAGAGCTCAATACTGCAGAAAGCTGAGAAGAGTATTGAAAATGTAGGGGTGATATCAAAAAGGAATTTAGGAAAGCAATGAAAGGGCATGAAAGAATATTGGTAAGCGAAATCAAGGTGAACCCAAAGATGTTTTAGGAATGCATGAAGAGTAACATGTATGCAAGCCGAGAGTAGGGCCCATAAAAGACCAAAAGGTACCCTATGTAGAGGGCAGAATATGTTGGTTTTGTTCTTCATGAACACTCTTTGTCCGTCTTCACAAAACAGGGGGATGATGCAGATATTGCAGTTAAGGAGGAAGAATTTGAAGTATTCGATGTGATAAACATAGGGAGAGAGGAGAACTAATGGGACGAGAATCTTTGAAAGTTGATAGCTTACCAGGGCCAGATGAAATGTACCCGAGGCTGTTAAAAGAAGTAAGAGAGGAAATAGCAGAAGGCCTGACCATCATTTTCCAGTGCTCACTGTATAAAGGTGTGGTGATGGAGGATTGGTGAACTGCCAACATTGTACCACTGTTTAAAAAGGGATGAAGGCCAGACCGAATAATTGCAAGCAAGTCAGTCTATACTCAGTAGTGGGAAAAGTATTGGAATATATTCTGAGAGACAGCATAAACTGTCACTTAGAAAGGCATAGGCTAATTAAGGATAGTCAGCATGGATTCATTAAGGGAAGATCTTGTTTGACCAAGTTGACTGAATTTTTTGAAGAAATAACAAGAAAGATAGATGAGGGTAGATGAGTTGATGTGGTCTAAGAGGAGTTTAGCAAGGCTTTTGAAAAGGTCTTACATGACAGACTGGTTAGAAAATTAAAATCTCATGGCATCCAGGGAAATGCAGCAATGTGGATACAAAAGTTTCTCAGTGGCAGGACACAAAGGGTAATTGTTGAAGGGCGTTGTAACGACTGGAGGGCTGATTCCAGTAGCCTTCTGCAGGGCTTAGTACGAGGTCCCCTGCTTTTTATGGTACATATTAACGTTTTGGACGGAAATGTCGGGGGCATGATCAAGAAGTTTGCAGACAACTCAAAGCTTGGCCTTGTCGTAGATAGCGTGGAATATAGTTGTAGGCTGAAGGAAGATATTAGTGATATGGTAAGATGGGTAGAAAAGTGGCAAATGGATTTCAAATTAGAGAATTGTGAGATGATGCATTTGGGATGTCAACAAGACAAACGAATGCACGATGAAAGGGAAAATACTGAGAAGTATGGAGGAAGTGAAGGACCTTGGAGTGAATGTCCACAGATCGCTGAAGGTAGCAGGACAGGTAGATAAGGTAGACAGTAGCGTAGTGGTATTATCACTGGACCAGAGACCCAGGGTATTCCCCTGGGGACATGGGTTCGAATTCCACCACAGCAGAAGTTGGAATTAGATTTAATTAAATAATCTGAATATAAAACTAGTTTATTGATGGCCATGAAACCATTGTCGATTGTTGCCGAAACCCATCTGATTCACTAATGTCCTTTAGGGAAGGAAATCTGCTGTCCTTACCTGGTCTGGCCTACATGTGACTCCAGACCAACAGCAATGTGGTTAACTCTTACATGCCCTCTGAAATGGCCGAGCAAGCCACTCAGTTGTACCTAACCGCTACAAAATCTATAAAAAGGAATGAAACTGGACAGACCACCCGGCATCGACGTCGGCACCGGAAAAGACAACGGCAAACCCGGCCCTGTAGACCCTGCAGTGTCCTCCTAACGAACATCTGGGGGCTTGTGCCAAAGTTACGAGAGCTGTCCCACAGACTAGTCAAGCAACAGCCTGATATAGTCATACTCACGGAATCATACCTTACAGACAATGTCCCAGACACTGCCATCACCATCCCCGGGTACGTCCTGTCCCACCAGCAGGGCAGACCCAGCAGAAGTTGTGGCACACTGGTATACAGTAGGGGGAGCGTTGCCCTGGGAGAGCTCAACATCGACTCCAGACCCCATGAAGTCTCATGGCATCAGGTCAAAAATGGGCAAGGTAACCTCCTACTGATTACCATCTACTGCCCTCCCTCAGCTGATGACTCAGTACTCCTCCATGTTGAACACCACTTGGAGGAAGCACTGAGCGTGGCAAGGGCACAAAATGCACGCTGGGTGGGGAAATGCAATGTCCATCACCAAGAGTGGCTCGGTTGAACCACTACTGACCGAGCTGGCCTGAAGGACGTGGCAGCTAGACTGGGTCTGCTGCAGGTGGTGGGGGAACCAACACGAGAGAAGAACATACTTGACCTCGTCCTCACCAATCTGCCTGCCGCAGATGCATCTGTCCATGACAGTATTGGTAGGAGTGACCGCCACACAGTCCTTGCGGAGACGATGTCCCGCCTTCACATTGAGGATACCGTCCATCGTGTTGTGTGGCACTATCACCGTGCTAAATGGGATAGATTTCGAACTGATCTAGCAATGCAAAACTGGGCATCCATGAGGCGCTGTGGGCCATCAGCAGCAGCAGAATTGTACTCAACCACAATCTGTAACCTCATGGCCCTGCATATCCCCCACTCTACCATTACCATCAAGCCAGGAGACGGACCATCGTTCAATGAAGAGTGCAGGAGGGCATGCCAGGAGCAGCACCAGGCATACCTCAAAATGAGGTGTCACCCTGGTGAAACTACAACCCAGGACTACTTGCATGCCAAACTGCATAAGCAACATGCGATAGACAGAGCAAAGCGATTCCATAACCAACGAATCAGATCTCAGCTCTGCAGTGCTGCCATATCCAGATGAAAATGGTGGTGGACATTTAAACAACTAACTGGAGGAGGTGGCTCCACAAATATCCCCATCCTCAATGATGGGCGAGTCCAGCAAATTAGTGCAAAAGATAAGGCTGAAGCATGTGCAAAAACCTTCAGCCAGAAGTGCCGAGTTGATGATCCACCTCGGCCTCCTCCTGAAGTCCCAAGCATCACAGATGCCAGACTCAGCCAATTCGATTCACTCCACGTGATATTAAGAAACAACTGAAGGCATTGGATACAGCAAAGGCTATGGGCTCTGACAATATTCCAGCAATAGTACTGAAGAGCTGTGCTCCAGAACTTGCCTCGCCCCGAGCCAAGTTATTCCAGTGCAGCAACAACACTGGCATCTAACCTGCAATGTGGAAAATTGCCCAGGTATGTCATGCACACAAAAAGCAGGACAAATCCAACCCGGCCAACTACCGCCCCATTTGACTACTCTCAATCATCAGAAAAGTGATGGAAGGTGTCATCAACAGTGCCATCAAGCGGCACTTGCTTAACAACAACCTGCTCAGTGACGCTTAGTTCGGGTTCCGTCAGGGCCACTCAGCTCTTGACCTCATTACAGCCTTGGTTCAAACATGGACAAAAGAGCTGAACTCAAGAGGTGAGGTGGGAGTGACTGCACTTGACATCAAGGCAGCATTTGGCCAAGTATGGCATCAAGGAGCCCTTGCAAAACTGAGGTCAATGGGAATCAGTGGGAAAACCCTACGCTGACTGGAGTCATGCCGAGCACAAAGGAAGATGGTTGCGGTTGTTGGAGGTCACTCATCTGAGCTCCAGGACATCACTGCAGGAGTTCCTCAGGGTAGTGTACTAGGCCCAAACATCTTCAGCTGCTTCATCAATGACCTTCCTTCAATCATAAGGTCAGAAGTGGGGATGTTCGCTGATGATTGCACAATGTTCAGCACCATTCGCGACTCCTCAGATACTGAAGCAGTCTGTGCAGAACTGCAGCAAGAACTGGACAATATCCAGGCTTGGGCTGATAATTGGCAAGTAACATTCGCGCCACACAAGTGCCAGGCAATGACCATCTCCAACAAGAGAGAATCTAATCATCTCCCCTTGACATTCAACGGCATTACCATCGGTGAATCCCCCACTATCAACATCCGAGGGGCTACCATTGACCAGAAACTGAACTGGAGTAGCCATATAAATACCGTGGCTACAAGAGCAGGTCGGAGGCTAGGAATCCTGAGACGAGTAACTCACCTCCTGACTCCCCAAAGCATGTCCACCATCAACAAGGCACAGGTCAGGAGTGTGATGGAATACTCTCCACTTGCCTGGATGGGAGCAGCTCCAAAAACATTCAAGAAGCTCGACACCATCCAGGGCAAAGCAACCCGCTTGAATGGCACCCCATCTACAAACATTCACTCCCTCCACCACCGACGCACAGTGGCAGCAGTGCGTACCATCTACAAGACGCACTGCAGCAATGCACCAAGGCTCCTTAGACAGCACCTTCCAAACCCGCGGCCTCTACCAGCTAGAAGGACAAGGGCAGCACAGACATGGGAACACCACAACCTGCAGGTTCCCCTCCAAGTCACACACCATCCTGACTTGGAACTATTTCGCCGTTCCTTCACTGTCGCTGGGTCGAAATCCTGGAACTCCCTTCATAACAGCATTGTGGGTGTACCTACCCCACATGGATTGCAGCGGTTCAAGAAGGCAGCTCACCACCACCTTCTCAAGGGCAATTAGGGATGTTCAATAAATGCTGGCCTGGCCAGCGACGCCCACATCCCATGAAAGAATAAAAAATAAGGCATATGGAATCCTTTCCTTTATTAGCTGAGGTATGGAATGTAAGAGCAGGGAGGTTCTGCTGGAACTGTATAACTCATTAATTATGTCACAACTTGAGTACTGTGTGCAGTTCCAGACACCTCATGACAGAAAGGATGTAATTGCACAGCAGAGAGTACAAAGGGAATATAGGAGGATGTTGCCAGCACTGGAAAAATGCAGCGATGAGGAAATATTGGATAGGCTGGGTTTGTTTTACTTGGAACAGATCTGATTGAAATGTACACAGTTTTGAGGGCCTGGATAGAATGGAGGTAAAGGTTCCATTCGCTGTAGCAGAGAGTTCATTGACTCAGGGGAATAGATTTAAAGTAAAAGCAAAATACTGCGGATGCTGGAAATCTGAAATAAAAACAAGAAATGCTGGAATCACTCAGCAGGTCTGGCAGCATCTGTGGAAAGACAAGCAGAGTTAACGTTTCGGGTCAGTGACCCTTCTTCGGAACTGACAAATATTAGAAAAGTCACAGATTATAAGCAAGTGAGGTGGTGGTGGGGCAAGAGATAACAAAGGAGAAGGTGCAGATTGGACCAGGCCACATAGCTGTCCAAAAGGTCACGGAGCAAAGGCAAACAATATGTTTACGGTGGGTTGAAAGACAAAGCATTAGTACAGATTAGGTATAGATACACTGAATATTGAACAGCAGCAAGTGCAAACATGAAAAAAACCCTGAAAAAAAACAGTGGGTAAGCAAACTGAACAAACTAAGATGAAATGAATTAAATGCAAAAAAAGATTGTAAAAAAAGGAAGAAAAAATAACCAAAAATGAAAGTAAAATGGGTGGCTGTCATGCTCTGAAATTATTGAACTCAATGTTCAGTCCGGCAGGCTGTAGTGTGCCTAATCAGTAGATGAGATGCTGTTCCTCGAGCTTGCGTTGATGTTCACTGGAACACTGCAGCAATCCCATGACAGAGATGTGGGCATGAGAGCAGGGGAGAGTGTTGAAATGGCAAGCAACCGGAAGCTCAGGGTCCTGCTTGCGGACTGAGCGGAGATGTTCCGCAAAGCGGTCACCCTGTCTGCGCTTGGTTTCCCCAATGTGGAGGAGACCACACTATGAGCAGCGAATACAGTATACTACATTGAAAGAAGTACAAGTAAATCGCTACTTCACCTGAAAGGAGTGCTTGGGGCCTGGGATAGTGAGGAGAGAGGAGGTAAATGGGCAGGTATTACACCTCCTGCGATTGCAGGGGAAGGTGCCCTGGGACGGGGACGAGGTGGTGGGGGTAATGGAGGAGTGGACCAGGGTGTCGCGGAGGGACCGATCCCTTCGGAGTGCTGACAGGGGAAGGGAGGGGAAGATGCGACTGGTAATGGCATCACGCTGGAGGTGGCGAAAATGGCAGAGGATGATCCTTTGGATATGGAGGCTGGTGGGATGAAAAGTGAGGACAAGGGGAACCCTGTCGCGGTTCTGGGAGGGAGGGGAAGGGGTTAGGGTAGAGGTGCGGGGAATGGGTCGGACACTGTTGATGGCCCTGTCAACCACAGTGGGGGGAAATCCTCGGTTGAGGAAAAAGGCGGTCATATCAGAAGCACCGTCATGGAAGGTAGCATCATCAGAGCAGATGCGTCGGAGACGGAGAAACTGGGAGAATGGAATGGACTCCTTACAGGAGGTAGGGTGTGAAGAAGTGTAGTCGAGGTAGCTGTGGGAGTCGGTGGGCTTATAATGGATATTGGTAGACAACCTATCCCCAGAGATGGAGACAGAGATGTCGAGGAAGGGAAGGGAAGTGTCAGAGATGGACCATGTAAAGGTGAGAGAAGGGTGGAAATTGGAAGCAAAGTTGATAAACTTTTCTCGTTCGGGGCGGGAGCAGAAAACGGCACCGATACAGTCATCAATGTACCGGAAAAAGAGTTGGGGGAGGGGGCCTGAGTAGGACTGGAACAAAGAATGCTCGACATATCCCACAAAAAGACAGGCATAACTAGGACCCATGCGGGTACCCATAGCGACACCTTTTACTTGAAGGAAGTGCGTGGAGTTGAAGGAGAAGTTGTTCAATGTGAGAACAAGTTCAGCCAGGCGGAGGAGGGTGGTGGTGGATGGGGACTGGTTGGGCCTCTGTTCCAGGAAGAAGCGGAGAGTCCTCAAACCATCCTGGTGGGGGATGGAGGTGCAGAGCGATTGGACGTCCATAGTGAAGAGGAGACGGTTGGGACCAGGAAACTGGAAATTGTCAAAATGACGTAGGGCGTCAGAAGAGTCACGGATGTAGGTGGGAAGAGACTGGACCAGCGGAGAAAATATAGAGTCTAGATAGGAAGAAATAAGTTCAGTGGGGCAGGAGCAGTCTGAAACAATGGGTCTGCCGGGTCAGTCCCGTTTGTGGATTTTGGGAAGGAGGTAGAAGCGGGCTGTCCGGGGTTGTGGGACTATGAGGTTGGACCACTTTGCGGAACATCTCCGCTCAGTCCGCAAGCAGGACCCTGAGCTTCCGGTTGCTTGCCATTTCAACACTCCCCCCTGCTCTCATGCCCACATCTCTGTCTTGGGATTGCTGCAGTGTTCCAGTGAACATCAACGCAAGCTCGAGGAACAGCATCTCATCTACCGATTAGGGACACTACAGCCTGCCGGACTGAACATTGAATTCAATAATTTCAGAGCATGACAGCCCACCATTTTGCTTTCATTTTTAGTTATTTTTTCTTCCTTTTTTTACAATCTTTTTTTGCATTTATTTCATTTCATCTTAGTTTGTTCAGTTTGCTTACCCACTGTTTTTTTCAGGGTTTTTTTTCAGGTTTGCACTTGCTGCTGTTCAATATTCAGTGTATTTATACCTAATCTGTACTAATGCTTTGTCTTTCAACACACCATTAACATATTGTTTGCCTTTGCTCCGTGACCTTTTGGTCAGCTATGTGGCCTGGTCCAATCTGCACCTTCTCCTTTGTTATCTCTTGCCCCACCTCACTCCTCACTTGCTTATAATCTGTGACTTTTCTAATATTTGTCAGTTCCGAAGACGGGTCACTGACCCGAAATGTTAACTCTGCTTCTCCTTCCACAGATGCTGCCAGACCTGCTGAGTGATTCCAGCATTTCTTGTTTTTATTTTATAATAGATTTAAAGTGTTTACCGAACAACTCAGAGGGGAAATGAGGAAAATATTTTCACCCAGAGGCCTATGCGGGACTGGAACTCGCTGCCTGAAAGGATTGCTGATTCAGAGGCCCTCAACTCATTCCAAAAGTGTCTGGATATGCACCTCAAGTGCTGTAATCTGCAGGACTACGAACCAAATGCTGGAAGTTGGGATGAGAATAGGTGTATCGTTTTTCGTCTTGCTCAGACACAATGAGCCAAGTGGCCTCTTTCTGAGCCTTAAGCTTTCTATGATTGTATTTCCATGATTCGATGTTTCAGTTCAATTAGCCATGAACTGACGTTCTCTTGTTAGTATTAAGCCCTCCAGCCAGAATAACACCAATGCCAGAATAAACGTAGCATTGAATGCCAATGATCAATTCCACCCCCTCTCTTTGGGGCCAGATAACAGGCAGTTGCACAATTCGGGAATGAACAATCATAACTCCCCAATCTCCAATGTGCGACTCGAGCTTCTTTCTCTCTTTCTCTCTTGTCCAGTAACAGGGCAATTCCACTATGTGGGAATAAACATATCCCAAAACTCCATTTAACTATGCAACCAGCTCTTTCTGGCCCAGAAAGCATGCAGTTCCAAAAGGTGAATGACAAAATTATACAGTGTGCATAGTACACTGTGTGGTCCACGCTCTGGCTCAGATAATAGGCAGATCTACAATGTGGCAATGTATGGATAACTAAATAAACGAGAGAGAGATAGAGAGAAAGACGAAAGAGCTTTGGTTCCAGACCCTATGAATGAAAGTGACTGGGTGCCAAAACATATGAACGAAAGAGATGGGGTGACAGACCGTATGAACGGAAGAATCGGGGTGACAGTCAAAGAACAAACAAAGATAATTACAGCACAGGAACAGGCCCTTCGGCCCTCCAAGCCTGCGCCGATCCAGAGCCTCTCTCAAAACATGTCGGCTATTTTCTAAGCTTCTGTATCTCTTTTCTTCCTGCCCATTCATGTATCTGTCTAGATACATCTTAAAAGACTCCATCGTGCCCGCATCTACCACCTCCGCTGGCAATGCGTTCCAGGTGCCCACCACCCTCTGCGTAAAGAACTTTCCACGCATATCCCCCCTAAACTTTTCCCCTTTCACTTTGAACTCGTGTCCTCTAGTAATTGAAACCCCCACTCTGGGAAAAAGCTTCTTGCTATCCACCCTGTCTATACCTCTCATGATTTTGTACACCTCAATCAGGTCCCCCCTCAACCTCCGTCTTTCTAATGAAAATAATCATAATCTACTCAACCTCTCTTCATAGCTAGCGCCCTCCATACCAGGCAACATCCTGGTGAACCTCCTCTGCACCCTCTCCAAAGCATCCACATCCTTTTGGTAATGTGGCGACCAGAACTGCACGCAGAATTCCATATGTGGCCAAACCAAAGTCATATACAGCTGTAACATGACCTGCCAACTATTGTACTCAATAACCCGTCCGATGAAGGAAAGCATGCCATATGCCTTCTTGACCACTCTATTTACCTGCGTTGCCACCTTCAGGGAACAGTGGACCTGAACACCCAAATCTCTCTGGACATCAATTTTCCCCAGGACTTTTCCATTTACTGTATAGTTCACTCTTGAATTGGATCTTCCAAAATGCATCACCTCGCATTTGCCCTGATTGAACTCCATCTGCCATTTCTCTGCCCAACTCTCCAATCTATCTATATTCTGCTGTATTCTCTGACAGTCCCCTTCACTATCTGCTACTCCACCAATCTTAGTGTCGTCTGCAAATTTGCTAATCAGTCCACCTATACTTTCCTCCAAATCATTTATGTATATCACAAACAACAGTGGTCCCAGCACGGATCCCTGTGGAACACCACTGGTCACACGTCTCCATTTTGAGAAACTCCCTTCTACTGCTACTCTCTGTCTCCTGTTGCCCAGCCAGTTCTTTATCCATCTAGCTAGTACACCTTGGACCCCAAGCGCCTTCACTTTCTCCATCAGCCTGCCATGGGGAACCTTATCAAACGCCTTACTGAAGTCCATGTATATGACATCGACAGCCCTTACGTCATCAATCAACTTTGTCACTTCCTCAAAGAATTCTATTAAGTTGGTAAGACATGACCTTCCCTGCACAAAACCATGTTGCCTATCACTGATGAGCCCATTTTCTTCCAAATGGGAATAGATCCTATCCCTCAGTATCTTCTCCAGCAGCTTCCCTACCACTGACGTCAGGCTCACCGGTCTATAATTACCTGGATTATCCCTGCTACCCTTCTTAAACAAGGGGACAACATTAGCAATTCTCCAGTCCTCCGGGACCTCACCCGTGTTTAAGGATGCTGCAAAGATATCTGTTAAGGCCCCAGCTATTTCCTCTCTCGCTTCCCTCAGTAACCTGGGATAGATCCCATCCGGACCTGGGGACTTGTCCACCTTAATGCCCTTTAGAATACCCAACACTTCCTCCCTCCCTATGCCGACTTGACGTAGAGTAATCAAACATCTGTTCCTAACCTCAACATCCGTCATGTCCCTCTCCTCGGTGAATACCGATGCAAAGTACTCGTTTAGAATCTCACCCATTTTCTCTGAGTCCAAGCATAACATTCCTCCTTTGTCCTTTAGTGGGCCAATCCTTTCTCTAGATACCCTCTTTCTCCTTATATATGAATAAAAGGCTTTGGGATTTTCCTTAACCCTGTTTGCTAAAGATATTTCATGACCCCTTTTAGCCCTCTTAATTCCTCGTTTCAGATTGGTCCTACATTCCCGATATTCTTTCAAAGCTTCGTCTTTCATCAGCTGCCTCGACCTTATGTATGCTTCCTTTTTCCTCTTAGCTAGTCTCACAATTTCACCTGTCATCCATGGTTCCCTAATCTTGCCATTTCTATCCCTCATTTTCACAGGAACATGTCTCTCCTGCACGCTAATCAACCTCTCTTTAAAAGCCTCCCACATATCACATGTGGATTTACCTTCAAACAGCTGCTCCCAATCTACATTTCCCAGCTCCTGCCGAATTTTGGTATAGTTGGCCTTCCGCCAATTTAGCACTCTTCCTTTAGGACCACTCTCGTCTTTGTCCATGAGTATTTTAAAGCTTACGGAATTGTGATCACTATTCCCAAAGTAGTCCCCTACTGAAACTTCAACAACCTGGCCGGGCTCATTCCCCAACACCAGGTCCCTATGAACCTAACAGAAGGCGTTCCAGACCATATGAACGAAAGTGAGGGGGTGACGCACCGTATGAACGGAAGAGATGGGGTGCCAGTCCATATGAACGAATGAGACGCGATACCAGACCGTATGAATGTAAGGGAAGGGGTGCCAGACCGTATAAACGAAAGAGAGGGGCTGACAGAGCGTAGGAACGAAAGAGAGGGGCTGACAGACCCTATGAACCTAACAGAAGGCGTTCCAGACCATATGAACGAAAGTGAGGGGGTGACACACCGTATGAACGAAAGAGACTGGGTGCCAGAGCGTATGAACGAAAGAGACATTGTGACAAACCATATGACTGAAAGATACGGGGTGACAGACCCTTTAAACGAAAGAGAGGGGCTGTCAGACCGTAGGAATGAAGGAGACGGGGAGCCAGACTATATGAACGAAAGTGACTGGATGCCAAATCATATGAATGAAAGAGACGAGTTGAAAGACCGTAAAATGAAACAGGGGATGTAACAGACCGAATGAACCAAAGAGACTGGGGTGAGACTGTATGAACGAAGTGGAGGAGGTGACAGACTGCATGAAAGAAAGAGAGGGGCTTACAGACCCTATAAATGAAAGAGATGGGGTGCCAGATCCTATGAACGAAAGAGAGGAGCTGACAGAGTGTATGAACGAAAGAGACGTGTTGACAGTCCGTATGAACGAAAGAAAGGGGCTGACAGAGCGTATGAACGAAGGAGACGGGGTGCCAGACCGCATGAACGAACGAGACAGGGTGCCAGACCGTATGAAAGAAAGAGACGGGTGCCAGACCGCATGAATGAAAGAGACGAGGTGACCGAGCATTTGAACGAAAGAGACGGGGTACCAGACCGGGTGAATGAAAGAGACGGTGTGCCAGAGAGTATGAACGAAAGAGAGGGGGTGACAGAGCAAATGAACGAAAGAGAAAGGGTGCCAGACGCTATGAACGAAAGAGACCGGGTACCAGACCCTATAAATGAAAGAGATGGGGTGCCAGACCGTATGAAAGAAAGTGACTGGGTGCCAAACCGTATGAATGTAAGAGACGGGGTGCTAGACTATATGAATGAATGAGACGGGGTACCAAACTGGGTGAATAAAAGAGACGGGTTGCCAGAGCATATGAACGAAAGAGAGGGGCTGATAGACTCTATGAATGAAAGAGACGGGGTGACACACCGTATGAACAAACGAAACGGGGTGGCAGACCGTATGAATGAAATAAAGGGGTTGGCAGAGCGTATGAATGAAAGACACTGGGTGTCAGTCCATATGAACTAATGAGTTGGGGTACCAGACAGTGTGAATGAAAGAGACGGGGTGCCAGAGCGTATGAACGAAAGAGAGGGGCTGACAGAGCGTATGAACGAAATAGAGGGGGTGCCAGACCCTATCTACTAAACACAAGGCGTTCCAGACCATATGACTGAAAATTTGCGGGGTGACAGACCCTATGAACGAAGGAGAGGGGCTGTCAGACTCTAGGAGTGAAGGACACGGGGTGCCAGACCGTATGAACGAAAGTGACTGGATGCTAAATCGTATGAATGAAAGAGACAGATTGACAGACCGTAAGAACGAAACAGAGGATGTAACAGACCGAATGAACGAAAGAGGCGGGGGTGACAGACTGTATGAACGAAATAGAGGAGGTGACAGATTGTATGAAAGAAAGAGAGGGGCTTACAGACCATATGAATGAAAGAGATGGGATGCCAAATCATATGAACGAAAGAGACGGGGTGCCAGACCCTATGAACTAAACAGAAGGCGTTCCAGACCATATGAACGAAAGAGACGGGGTGACAGACCGGATGAACGGAAGAAATGGGCTGTTAGACCGTCGGAGAGAAGGACACGGGGTACTGGACCGTATGAACGAAAGTGACTGGGTGCCAAAACTTATGAACGAAAGAAACGGGGTGACTGACCGTATGAATGAAAGAGACGGAATGACAAACAGTATGAACGAGAGAAATAGGGTGAGAGATCGTAAGAATGAAAGTGACTGGGTGCCAAACCGTATGAATGAAAGAGACGGGGTGCCAGACCATATGAATGGAACAGAGGGGGGACAGACCGTATGAACGAAAGAGACGGGGTGCCAGTTCATATGAACGAATGAGTTGGGGTACCAGACAGTGTGAATGAAAGAGACGGGGTGCCAGAGCGTATGAACGAAATAGAGGGGCTGACAGAGCGTATGAACGAAAGAGAGTGGGTGCCAGACCCCATGTACTAAACACAAGGCGTTCTAGACCATATGACTGAAAGATAGGAGGTGACAGACCCTATGAACGAAAGAGAGGGGCTGCCAGACCGTAGGAGTGAAGGACACGGGGTGCCAGACTGTATGAACGAAAGTGACTGGACGTGAAATCGTATGAATGAAAGAGATGGGTTGACAGAACGTAAGAGCTAAATAGAGGATGTAACAGACTGAATGACCGAAAGAGACGGGGGTGACAGACTGTATGAACGAAATAGAGGAGGTAACAGACGGTATGAAAGAAAGAGAGGGGATTACAGTCCGCATGAATGAAAGAGACGGGGTGCCAGATCATATGATCGAAAGAGACGGGGTACCAGACCCTATGAATGAAAGAAAGGGGCTGACAGAGAGTATGAGCGAAAGAGACATGTTGCCAGACCGTATGAACGAAGGAGACGGGGTTCCAGACCGCATGAACGAAAGTGACAGGGTGCCAGACCATGTGAAAGAAAGAGACGGGGTGCCAGACCGTTGAATGAAAGATGCGAGGTGACAGAGCCTATGAAAGAAAGAGAAGGGGTGCCAGACCGTATGAACGAAAGTGACTGGATGCTAAATCGTATGAATAAAAGAGACGGGTTGACAGACTGTAAGAACGCAACAGAGGATGTAACAGACTGAATGAACGAAGGAGACAAGGTGACAGAGCATATGAAGCAAAGGGAGGTGGTGACAGAGCGTATGAACGAAAGAGACGGGGAACCAGACCCTATGAACGAAAGAGACGGGTTGACAGACTGTATGAACGAAAGAAAGGGGCTGACAGACCGTATGAATGAAAGAGACGGGGTACCAGACCCTGTGAACGAAAGAGACAGGTTAACAGTCCGTATGAACGAAAGAAAGGGGATGACTGAGCGTATGAACGAAAGTGACATTTTGCCAGACCGTATGAACGAAAGTGACGGGGTGCCAGAACGCGTGAACAAAAGAGACAGGGTGCCAGACCGTATGAAAGAAAGAGACGGGGTTCCAGTCCGCATGAATGAAAGAGACGAGGTGACAGAACATATGAAGGAAAGAGAGGTGGTGACAGAGCGTATTAAAGAAAGAGACCGGGTACCAGAACCTATAAATGAAAGAGATGGGGTGCCAGACCGTATGAAAGAAAGAGAGGTGGTGACAGAGCGTATGAAAGAACGAGACCGGGTACCAGACCCTATAAATGAAAGAGATGGGGTGCCAGACCGCATGAACGAAAGTGACGGGGTGCCAGACCGCATGAACGAAAGAGACGGGGTGCCAGACCGTATGAAAGAAAGAGAGGAGCTGACAGAGCGTATGAAAGAAAGGGACGGGTTGACAGACCGTATGAACGAAAGAAAGGGGCTGACGGAGCGTATGAACGAACGAGACAGGTTGCCAGACCGTATGAATGAAAGAGACGGGGTGACAGAGCATATGAACGAAAGAGAGGTAGTGACCAAACGTATGAACGAAAGAGAAGGCGTGCCAGACCATATGAATGAAAGAGACAGGTTGACAGACCATATGAGTGAAGGATACGTGGTTACAGACCCTATGAACGAAGGAGAGGGGTGACAGACCATAGGAATGAATGACACGGTGGTGCCGCACCATATGACCGAAAGCGACTTGGTGCCAAATCGTATGAATGAAAGAGATGGGTTAACAGACCGTAAGAATGAAACAGAGGAGCTAACAGACCTCTTGAACGAAAGAGACGGGGTGCCAAACTATATGAACGAAATTGTGGAGGTGACAGACAGTATGCACAAAAGAGAGGGGGGGGGGGGGGTGACAGACCGTATGAATGAAAGAGACGGGGTGCCAGACCATATGAACGAAATAAAGGGGCTGACAGAGCGTTTGAATGAAAGAGACGGGGTACCAGACCATATGACAGAAACAGACGGGGAACCAGACCATATGAATGAAAGAGACAGGTTGACAGACCGTCTGAATGAAATAAAGGGGCTGGCGGACCGTATGACGAAAGAGAAGTGGTGACCAAGCGTATGAACGAAAGAGACAGGTTCACCGACCATATGAGTGACAGCCCCTATGAACGAAAGAGTGGGGTGACAGACTGCAGGAATGAATGACACGGGCGTGCCACACGGTATGAACGAAAGTAACTGGGTGCCAAATCGTATGAATGAAAGAGATGGATTGACAGACAATAAGAATGAAAGAGACGGAGTGACAGACAGTGTGAACGAAAGTGATAGGTTGACAGACCGTAAGAACGAAAGTGACTGGATGCCAAACCGTATGAACGGAAGAGAGGGGGTGACAGACCGTATGAACGAATGAGACGGGGTACCAGACCGTGTGAATGAACGAGATGGGGTGACAGAGCGTATGATCGAAAGAGAGGGGGTGACAGATCATATGAACGAAAGAGAGGGGATGACAGACCATATGAACGAAAGAGACGGGATGCCAAATGGTATGAATGAAAGAGACGGGATGACAGAGTGCATGAACGAAACAGAGGAGGTAACAGACAGTTTGACCGAAAGAGAGGGGGGTGACAGAACCTATGATCGAAAGGGTGGGGCTGACAGACCGTATGACCGAACGATGCGGGGTGACAGAGCATATGAACGAAATAAACGCAGTGACAGACCTTCTGAACTAAAGAGATGCGTTGACAGAGCGTATGAACGAAGGAGAGAGGGTGCCAAATCCTATGAACGAACGAGACGGGGTGCCAGACCGTCTGGACGATAGAGAGGAGCTGACAGAGCGTATGACGAAAGAGAGGTGGTGACAGTTCCATATAAATGAAAGAGAGGGGGTGCCAGACCCTATGAACGAAGCAGAAGGCGTTCCAGACCATATGAACGAAAGAGGCGGGGTGACAGGCTCTATGAACGAGAGTGACTGGGTGCCAAATCGTATGAATGAAAGAGACGGGTTGACAGACCGTAGGGACGAAACAGAGGAGGCAACAGGTGGCATGAACGAACTAGACGGGGTGAAAGACTGTATGAACGAAATAGATGAGCTGACAGACTGTATGAACGAAAGAGATGGGGTGACGGACTGTATGAATGAAAGAGACAGGGTGCCAGACCGTATGAATGAAAGAGATGGGGTGCCAGACTGTATGAAAGAAAGAGAGGGGCTGACAGAGCGTATGAACGACACAGACGGGTTGACAGACCGTATGAACGAAAGAAAGAGGCTGTCAGGGCGTATGAACGAAAGAGACAGGGTGCCAGACCGTATGAACGAAAGAGACGGGGTGCCAGAGCGAATGAATGAATGGGACAGGGTGCCAGACCGTATGAAAGAAAGAGAGGGGCTGACAGAGCTTATGAACGAAAGAGACGGGGTGCCAGACCCTGTGAACGAAAGAGAGGGGTTACAGACCATAGGAATGCACGGCACGGGGGTGCCAGTTCGTATGAACGAAGGTGACTGGATGCCAAATCGTATGAATGAAAGAGACGGGTTGCCAGACCGTAAGAATGAAACAGAGGAGGTAACAGACCGCATGAACAAAAGAGACCGGGTGACAGACCATATGAACGAACGGACGGGGTACCGGACCATATGAATGAAATAGTGGAGGTGACAGACTGTATGAACGAAATAGTGGAGGTGACAGACTGTATGAATGAAAGAGGGGGGGGGGGGGGTGACAGACCCTATGAATGAAAGAGAGGGTCTGACAGAGTGTATGAACGAAAGAAAGGGACTGACAGAGCGTATGAACGGAAGAGTCAGGCTGCCAGACTGTATAAACGAAAGTGACGGGGTGCAAGACCGTATGAACGAAAGAGACGGGGTGACAGACAGTATGAATGAAAGCGATGGGGTAACAGACCGCATGAATGAAGGAGAATGGGTGACAGACCCGATGAACGAAAGAGAGGGTCTGATAGAACGTCTGAATAAAGGAGACGGGGTGACAAACCATATGAACGGAAGTGAATTTTCTCCAAACTGTGTGAACGGAAGAGATGGGGGGACAGACCAAATGAATGAAAGAGACGGTTGCCAGACTGTATGAACGAAAGAGACGTGTTACCAGACTGAATCAATGAAAGAGACGGAGTGAAAGACCGTATGAACGAAAGAGTGGCGGTGTGAGACCGTATGAACAAAAGAGAGGGGGCTGACAGTTCGTATGAATGAAGGAGAGGGCGTCCCACATCCTATGAATGAAAGGGACGGGGTGACAGACCGTATGAACGAAAGAGAGGGGCTGACAGAACGTATGAACGAAAGTAACTGGGTGCCAAACGGTATGAACAAAAGAGAGGAGGTAACAGACCATATGAGATTAAGAGATGGGGTGACAAACTATATGAATGGAAGAGCGAGCTGACAGATCGTATGAACGAAAGAGACGGGGTTCCAGACCGTATGATCGAAAGACGGTGTGACAGCCGAGATGAAGGAAAGAGACAGGTTTTGCAGACCGTTTAAACGAAGGGGATGGGGTGACAGACCGTTTGAACAGAACAGATGGGTTGACAGACTGTATGAACGAAAGAGAAATGGTGACAGACCGTATGAACGAAAGAGACGGGGTGACAGAGAGTGAGAAAAAGGAAGCCTACCGTTTGATACAGAAATACATACAGGGAGTGAGAGTGAGGATTGAAGAGAGAGAGGCAGAGAGAGAGAAGAATGTACAGAGCACCAAACAGAATGAGATAGAGACGTGGACAGAGGAAGGAAAAAGGCAGACGGAATGTGAACGAGAGACAGACAGGGAATAAGAGAGAGATGGAGAGAGAGAGAGAGAGGAAAATGGGAACGGACGGGAGAGTGAGTCAAACAGAGCACAAAACCAAGAGATAGATAATGTTTTTAAAAAGAGAGAGATGGATAGGAAGCTAGAGAGACAGGGAAGGCGTGTGAGAGAGAATGAGACAGAGAAAGAAAGGGGCTGACATGGAATGAGAGAGAACGACACGGAGTGAGAGTGATAGTTTGACAGAGGCAGGTTGGCAAGGAAAATGAGAGAGAGTGACTGAGAAAGAGAGAGAGAGAATTAGAGGGAGAGAAAGTGGGCGAACGAAATTGGGCAAGTCGAGCATGAAATAAAGAGAGAGAGAGGGTGACATGGAATGAGAGAGTGAATCAGACACGGAGAGAGACAGACATAGAACGAGTGAGAGGGAGGGGGAGTGAGAGTGAGACAGACAGACATGAAAGTGAGACAGACAGACAGCGAATGAGACTGATGGAGCGAGACGGACAATGAGAGTGAGGGGTAGAGAGACAGACAGACAGCGAGTGAGACTGAGAGAGCGAGACAGACAGTGACAGTGAGGGAGAGAGACAGACAGACACTGAGAGAAAGATAGACAGATGGATCTGAATTTGTTCAATGTGAATTTTGAGCTGCGGTTGGAATTGGCATGTGTCAGTGCCTCCCAAACATTCTCCAAGCTCTGTGTGGGGCCTGTAAGGGGGACCAGACATTTTCAAACAGCAGTAATGTTCCCGACAATGGCTTAGAGTTATATGTTTTACATCAACAAAACAGGTCCCCTGGTCAATCTGGCTCTGTCCTCGATCGTGCTGAATTAATCTGTCAATGGGCAGCCCCCCGAGGAATATATTGAACAACATCGCAACGTGTAACATATTCACTGGTAAAGCAAACTGCTGAGCTGGGATTTGGCTGGGTGGAATGGAATCCCAGTTCAAATCCCAAAACGTCTCCCTCCCGCTCTCTCCAGTGGAAGGGATATTTCTCAGTCTGGTGAGTGTGGGTTGTGTGCTCGCATTGTGGTCTCAATCGATATCATTTTTGATCCTTTGCTTTCCAGCCTTCATTTGTTTGAATTGGGATGTTACTGAGAGTTTGTCAGTACAACTGAGAGAAAACAGTGTTGGGATCTTGCTGCACCAATTCTTGCAAATATTTTTATTTGATTTATCCAATTTAATTTATATTACTTCACTGCTCCTGTGGGCATTTGTTTTACTTTGAAAACTATAATGAAAATATGTGAAGAGAGTGAGAGGTTTTGGGATGAGGAATATTATTGGACAGGCTGTTCATCCGCCTTGGACATTGTCCTTCATGCAGAGGCAGGATTCAATGTGTCTATCTGCATTTGTGTTTGGCTTTTGATTCCTCATTTCAATGTGCGCCTGTTGGATTGTCGTCCTTGATTTTTAAAATGATTAAAGTTTTGGTTAATTTGGGCCTGGCCCGTCATTGCAACATGCACATGTTAATCCTCGATGCAGTCATATAGGAAGGATAGGCGGAGGGGAAAAGGAGGTGTGATAGTGCTGTTAATGCAGGACAAGACAGTACATTAGTGAGACAGTAACTTTGATCGAAGGAGCAAGATGTAGAATCAGTTTGGGTGGAGCTAGGGAACAGGTAGAGGCAGCGAACATTGGTGGGAGATGTTTTGTAGACCACCAAACTACAGTGGTAATGTTGGACACGGTAAACATCAGGAAATTACAGCTGCATGTAACATGGGCAATACAGTAACAATGGAAATCTTCAATTTACAGATAGATTGCCTCATCCTGATTAGCACTAATTCTGTGGAGGATAAATTCCTAGTATGTGTACGAGATGGATGCCTGGAGCAGTATGTTGAAGAACCAACTAGGGATCGAGCTATTTCAGATTTAGTATTTTCTAACGAGAAAGGGATAATTAATAACCATGTTGTAAAGGAACCATTATGAAATCGTGACCGCAATATGATAGAATTTTACATTTGAAAAAAAGATATAGTTAATTCGGAAACTAGGCTTTTAATTCTGAACAAAGAAAACTATGAAGATATGAAGGACAAGTTGGCTATGGTGCATTGGGAAAATACATTAAACGATTTAACAGTAGCCAGGCAATGGCCATTAGTTAAAAATGTTATTTCATGGTTGACAACAAATGTACATTCCTCGAAGAAACAAAAACCCAACAGGAATGGTGAATCAACCGTAGCTAACACAATCATTTAAAGATGGGATTAGGTCAAACTTATAAGCCTTGTAAGGTCGACAGGAAACGTGGCAAGCCCGAGGACTGGGAGCAATTTAGAAACCAACAAAGGATGACTAATAAACTAATAGTGAAAGGGAACATAAATTTGGAATGTAAGCTCGCCAGAAACTTAACGCTTCTTTAGGTATTTGAAAAGACTAGATTAGCAAGGACGGATGTGGGTCCATTGCAAGCGGTGATAGGAGAATTTGTATGGAGAGTGAGGAAATGACAGAGGGACTAAACAATTACTTTGTATCTGTCTTCACGGAGGAAGATACAGAAAATCCTCAGGAAATTCTAGGGAACCATGGGACTTGTAAAAATGAGGAACTTAAATAACTTATTCTCAATAAAGAGGTAGTACTTCAAACATTAATTGGATTGTTAGTTAACAAATCTCCTGGACCAGATGGCCTGCATCCCAGAGTATTGAAGGAGTGGCTTTCGAGATAGTAGATGCATCAGTGGTTACTTTTCAAATTCTATAGATTTTGGAAGGGTTCCTGCACATTGGAAA
This sequence comes from Heterodontus francisci, assembly GCF_036365525.1. Lineage (NCBI taxonomy): Eukaryota > Metazoa > Chordata > Chondrichthyes > Heterodontiformes > Heterodontidae > Heterodontus > Heterodontus francisci. The sequence continues at coordinate 5,314,578 of NW_027141175.1, forward strand.
TTAGAAAATGTCATCCCAATATTTAAGAAGAGAGCGAGAGAGAAACAGAGGACTACAGATCTGTTCGGTTGCTGACAGTCGCAGTGGAAATGTTAGAATCTATTAAATAGAATGAGATAACACGACACTTGGAACAAATGATACGATCGGACTGAGACAACGTGGATTTCTGAACCAAAAGCCATGTTTGACAAACCTTTTGGAGTTTTTTTTTGAGGATGTTACCTGGAGCATAGAGAAAGGAGAAACGGTGCATGTGCTGCATTTGGATTTCAAGAAGGCCTTTGATAAGGTCCCACACAGGAGATTAATAAACAGAATTAGAGCACATGCGTTTGGGAGTTACATACTGCGATCAATTGAGAACTGTTCAACAAAAAGAAAGTAGAGAGTGGGAACAAATAGGTCATTGCCAGGATGGCAGGCAGTTACTAATAGGGTACCGCAAGGATCAGTGCTTCAGCTGCAGCTGTTCACAATCTATATAACTGATTTGGATGTGGGGGCCAAATTGATGACACAAAACTGAGTGGGAAATTAAGTTGTGAGGAGGACGCAAGGAGGCTTTAAGGGGATTTGGATAGGCTTAGTGAATTTGCAAGAACATGGCAGGTGGAATATAATGTGAATAGGTGTGGAGAGATACACTGTGGCAGAAAAACTGAAGGCAGAGTATTTCTTAAATGGTAAGAGGTTGTGAAGTGTTGATGTCCAAAGGGATCTGGGTGTCCTGCTTCATGAGTCACTAAAAGCAAGTATGCAGACGCAGTAAGCATTTAGGAAGACAAATGGTATGCTAGCCTTCATTACAACAGCATTTGAATACAGATTGTAAAGATATGTTGCTGCAATTGTAAAACGCCTTGTTGAGACTCAGCTGGAGTATTCTAGACAGCTGTGGTCTCCGCCTTTTAAGATGCAGGTTCTTGCCATAGAGGGAGTGCAGCAGAGTTTCAGTAGATTAACCCTGGAATGGCAGGATTGTCGTATGAGGAAAGATTGCAGAAACTGGGCCTGTAGCCACGAGAGTTTTGAAGAACGAAAGGTGATCTCATTGAAAGTTATAGCATTCTTACAGGGTGTGACAGGGTAGATGTGGATTGGATGTTTCTCTGGCTGGTGAGTCTTGAACCAAGGGACACAGTTTCAGAATAAGGGGTAGGCCATTTAAGAATGAGATGATGAGGATTTGTGGAATTCTGTACCCCCATAGGGCTGTGGAAGATCAATCACTGAACATGTTCAAGACAGAAATCTATAGATTACTGGATAATAATGACATTTTAGGATATGGATATTGTGGGTAAAAATAGCTGATCAGCCATGATCTGTTTGAATGGCATTGTTAGAATGGCGAAGCAGGCTCGTCAGCCGAATTGCATCCTCCTGCTCCTATTTCCTATAATCCGATGTGTCATTAATGAGAAATGCGAAGATTTATAATAAATCTTATAATTTCTGTTTTCTGGGCAATCCAATGAGTTCCATGGTTAAGCGAAATGCACGGCAGCCATTTTAAAATGCGACAGATGCACTGTGCCATTTTAAGTGATCTATGACGACGGCAGTGATTTTATGTGATATGCCGATTGGCTCTTTTAAATGACAAGCACAGCAGACATTTAAGACATATGTATGACTCCAATTTTATGTGATATGCGTTGCCGCCATTTTAAGTGGCATGCAAGGCACATATATTAAGTGATAATCACTGCGGCCATTTTAAGTGAAATCATCTGTAGCTACATGCGGTTGATTATCAGCATCAGGTGTGTTACCAAATCCAAGTACAGTTTCAAGATGATGTCGTGATGTAGCCGAAGAAAAGACAAAACAACTAACGTCGCCAATTACTGAGACACAGTGGTGCATTGGTTAGCACGGCAGCCTCGCAGGTCCAGCCACCCGCGATCAGTTCTGGATGTTGCCTTGCGGAGTTTGCAAATTCTATCTGTGATTGTGTGGGTTTCCATTAATCCCACAGCCAAAGACTTACAGGTTGATAAATAAATTTCCCCTCGTGTAGTTATGTTGTAAGAGAATAGTAGGGAATATGGCATTAAAGTGGGATTAATATCAATGGCTGGTTGATGGTCAGCACAGACTCAGTGGGCCGAAGGGCCGGTTTCAGTGCACCCTTTCTCTGTGACTGACATACGAAAGGATGGGAATGGCAACTGACATGTCAACAGATGACTACCATAAAATCCATTATGGATCAATAAGTTGTCAATAGATCACAGTCGAATTTTAACTTAATGCCATAATTTTAATAACAATGTTTGCACTGGAGGACGCCAAAACTGGCGAGAACATCAGGCGTGAGATTTTAAAACAGCTCGTGAATACTTTTGGATTCGACACAGCAAATTTAAATAAATTAGTCTGGGTGACAGATCCAGGTGCTGACATGCATGCTCTTGGACCATCTATTCGTCTGCATTGTCAGGATCACGTATATAACACGATCCTTCAACATTCACTTGATCCAAAGGAATTAGCTACCGAAGCGCCGGATGTTGTAGAAACTATACCTTTTGCCAAAACCTTGGTGACATATATTAAACAGTCTGGTTTTGCTGCACAGTTGCCTGAAATTGTAAATCCAATGGGATAAACGAGCTACAGTACTGTGTATCTGACACTGAATTCAATTCAGGATATTTATCCTGAACTACACGAAAAACTGGAACAGCGTGGGGAAAACTACAGGCTGGAAAACATCGCCACCGATGTCCTGCAGATTTTGGTTGATTTCCTCCCACCATTTTATGAAGCTCAGAGGGAACTCGAGGGAGACCAGTATCCGACATTGAACCTGGTAATTCCGTGCTTTTAGAAACTTAAACGACTCTGTATGCCACTTTCTACAGATATTAAATAAAAGTAGTTGTCAGGCAACGGCACAGCGAGCAGCTTCTGAAGAATTTTAGAGTTTTTTTTTTAGAGAGATACAGCACTGAAACAGGCCCTTCGGCCCACCGAGTCTGTGCCGACCATCAACCACCCATTTATACTAATCCTACACTAATCCCATATTCCTATCACATCCCCACCTGTCCCTACATATTTCCCTACCACCTACCTATACTGGGGGCAATTTATAATGGCCAATTAACCTATCAACCTGCAAGTCTTCAGCATGTGGGAGGAAACCGGAGCACCCGGAGGAAACCCACGCAGACACAGGGAAAACTTGCAAACTCCGCACAGGCAGTACCCAGAATCGAACCCAGGTCCCTGGAGCTGTGAGGCTGCGGTGCTAACCACTGCGCTGCTGTGCAGAAGGACACAACATTTCTCTGGCCTAAATGTAATCAGCTGCATATGTTGTCCAGTCATGATGGAGAAGATATTTGTTCTGAAGTGCGAAGACTTATCAACAACTTTAAAACAGAGGACCCTGTGAAGGAAACGACAGTAGTTGATGATGAAGCTACAGCTGCCAAAAAAAAAAACACTGACCGAATCGGAGAATGTTCATGAAGAAATGGACAAAAATGATGAAGTTCAGCAATAGACAGCACAGAGGCCTGCTGCCTTGGCGATGGAAAACCAGCGTGATCTGTTGGGCTGATGCAAGGAACACAGTGTTGCATACCCTAAATTGGCCTGGCTGGCTAGAAGTGTACTTTGCAATCCAGCGAGCAGTAGCAGCACTGAGAGGAAGTTTACCGTAGCTGGAAGGACAATCGACCAGCAAAGGACTGCCCTTAAGCCTTCCACTGTTGACTCTATTATTTTTACATGACAATTTATAACACCTTTTGTTCCTTTTTTGCCATGTCTGAAACTGAGACTACTTATTTGCCATGTCTGCAACTGAGAGCATTAAATCAAATGTTCGCCTAACTGCCTGTTGGGTGCTCCGTTGCAGCAGGCTATGTGTTTTCTTTTTAATCTATGGTTTGACGCGATTTGTTTCTGTTTAATCTGGTTACTGTCACAGTGCTGTTTTTTGGGAGCTTGCTGTGGGCTGCGTTTCCTACTTTACAACAGCAACTACAATTTGCAAAGACCTTCAATGGGTGGAAAGTTGGTTGGGACGTCCTGAGGTTGTGAAAGGTGCTAGAGAAGAGCAAGTCTTTCTTTGTGGAGATAAAATAGATAATTATGAGAAGCCTGCTTAAAAATCATGAGGGAGTCAACATGCTGATTCAAAGTCTCAGAGTAGACAATCTGAAATTTGTGTCACAAAAGAGAAATACTGTGTGTATTTGAAAGTTATCTACAAAAACGTGTTCGGCTCCTAGAGTCGGGATCTTTAATTTTATGTACACAAGGAGTTGGAAGAAAGATGTTCAATAAATACCAAAGAGCATTTGATCGCTGTTAGATTATTTCTTTTGCATTTTAATAGTTCAAATCAGGGTTTCTGGGAAGTTTTATCTCTTCTAAGACTGAACTGTAATCTTATAGAGGAACAAGACATTCCAGTGTGTAAATACAATTAGCAAGCAGCGCTTGCTGATTGTTTATCTGGCAATACTACAAAAATTTACAAAGATATCAAAGGATAGATGGAAAATCTTAAAGCTTTGGAGGGTCGAGATTCACCCATGACATCAAATAATCTAGGGTAAGAATATTTGTTTTTTTTTTTAAAGTGATACGAATCTTTATGTAAAATTGTATTAAATGTGAATGCCAGAAATTGTTCAACTCACTTTGTCAACTTTAACATATCTGCTATTTTATTGCTTTGTAGGCTATTCGAGGTGCGGGACATTATGTGCATGCTGATGAATCAGACGTCTTCAATCAAACAGTACAGCGGATCTGCAGTACTATAGACTAATGATCAGACAGCACCGGGAATCTGCAGTACTGTACATAAACAATCAAACAGAACGGGGAAAGCCTGCTCTCTGATCAGTGATGTTTCCAGTCAATCAATATTTCCTTTCACTGAACATCCAGTCCAATCTCTCTGAGTTGAATTCACTGAGTTTAGGAATAGCAGTAAGAAAATGAGAATTGGCCTCTGTGTTGCTCGTGTTGAAATCTTCATGGCCTTACACACACACACACACACTCACACTTCAAATCCCGACAGCCCTACAACCCTCCGATATCTGTGTTGACAAATAAAAGAGAGGGGTAGGGAAATCCCTAGCAATGTATCCCTGATCACTATCCAATGAACTCGACCACAAAGTGCTCGAAAGTGAAATTTGGGGATGGGGATATAGGCTCAGTAAAAACACACGTAGTAAAAACACACAGAAAATTAGTTAAAAGAAAGAACCCAGAGCACAAAGATAGCTGAGGAATTGTAAACAATGTAGATAAGACATATTGATAATACCAGACCCTGTCTTTGCATGTAGCAGATAAAGGGGTTCGTCATGGATACTAGATAAGATCTGACTCACAGTGGATAATAGGAAACGGTGAAGTTTTCAACAGGTTCTCACTGAGTCAAATTAGGAATTACCATTGTGACAGTATGCCAGATCCTCATGAGTAAGTAAGAGGGGAGGGTCTTGGAAACATGATTTAACCCCTGACTGAAACTGAGGAAGGTACAAGAACTCCTTGCAAAAGATACCCTGAACCAGCGGCACAGAGAACAGAAGAGCAGCCGCAAGTCTGAGACTGATCAGCTCGTGTCTTGACGGGTAGCTTAATGTACAAGCAGAGAGAGCTTGTACTTTGATGAATTCTGATAATGTACAAGTAGGGAGAGCTTGTATTTTATGATTTAGTGTGTGAATAAAATATTGATATACCTTTCCCCAACCGGAATCCGTGGATTCTTTAAGAGTAAGTGCATATTAGGCGCAACATAATTGGCGCCAGAACAGGGACTCGATTGTAGTGATATTTCAAGTTATTTTGAATAACCTCGCTGAGTTTGAACTAAATTATAAACAATGTTATGAGTCTGATGGATCGCATTGGTGAAGCTGTGAGTAATTATGGTCCTGGACAGGCCAGAGTGGGAGTTGGAGCTCTGGAAATATTTGAAGGGCAAGTGGCCCTCGTGGATAAAGTTTGCAGCTAAACAGTACACGGGCCAGAGGTCCACTGGGGTACAGAGTTGGGAGGATGCTCATGCCCACCAAGCCAAAAGGGCATCTAAGTTCGTGAAAGACAGTGCTATGGCGTCTTGTATGAGGGAATTTATGAAAAAGAGAGTGAAGTTGAAAGATTGAAGCAAAAGTCAGAAAAAAGAGAGGCGTGATAGGGCCTTGAAGGCAGAGTCCATTAGTGCAGCACAGGTGGTGCATTTTGTTCTTATTCATTCATGGCATGTGGGCGTCGCAGGCCAGACCAGCATTTACCGCCCATTCCTAATGTCTCTCAGCAACTGAATTCAGAGGGCATGTAAGAGTCAACCACATTGCTGTGGATCTAGAGTCACATGTACGCCAGACTACGTAAGGACCGCAGATTTCCTTCCCGAAAGGACATTAAGGAAACAGATGGGTATTTACAACAATCGACGATGGTTTCATGGCCATCATTCGACTAGCTTTAAGTTACAAATTTATTAATTGAATTTAAATTCCACCTTTTTCCTGCGGTGGGATTTGAACCCATATTCCCAGAGCAAGACCTGGGCTTTTGAATTACTAACCCAATGACAATAACAGTACGCCACTGCCTCCCCTCATTTAAATCAATCCCAGTCTCAGGCCGAAAAGGCTGTTTCCAGTCGAAGTAAGGCGGAGAGGGAAGCGAACAAGGCAAAGGAACAGCTCACAAGAGCGGAACATAAATACTCTGACTTACAGACCGCAATGACAGTTATGCATCACTCCCAGACAGAGTGTGCCTACCAGTCAGCAGATAATACCAAATGTCAGCAGGAGATAAGTAAACTACAGTCTCAACTCTCAGCACAAAGGGGTATAATGTGCGCATTTGCGGATAGGGAGGATGATGACAATGATGACATTAAGTGGACCGATTGGCAGACCAGGCCAGTAGGTACCATAACGATGAAAACGGTTCATGGGATGATCCACCTCCAGAACCGCCTGAACCACCAATTGAGCCGTCGGACCCAACCTGGCCTTACCTATGGCACCATTGATAACGAGGCGAAAAGCCGGGGTCCAAGGGGCAGACACTGACATATACTAACACGTATACGATCACTCAATTGGTGGAAATGTGGAAGGAGTTGCCAAGAATAACGGAGAAGGGCGGCTGTACGTTACTTTTGCAGCTATAACCCATTAACGGGCTCTACACTGATTGGACAATAGAGAGGAGGTTGAACTATTTGGAATGTGTTTAGATCCCATACTCTTCTCTGCATTTCCACAAGCACAGCAAGGTGGCGAGGGTACCCCAGATGAAATGAAGAGAGAAATATTGGCAGCATCAGGATGTAATAAAGGCGATCACATGGAAGGCTTGCACAAGTGCCGGCAGGTGTCGAATGAACATCCGATGGCGTTTGCCAATTGGTTAAGGAATACTTTCAATGGAGTTTATGGGCCTGGACTAGACAGAAGTAACCTTGGGAATAACACATCTAGATGGGTGCACACCTTGATATCTCGTTCTAATGAGAGTAGTCAGAATGCATGTGAGGGTTATGATATGGAAGACCAAACCCACACAGAACAGTGTGCTCTCCGACATATGACCCATTTATGGGAAAGAGGCCTGGGAAAACGGGAAAAAGATTAAGACAAGGGGAAGGGCAAAATCAGTGGCTTTCACCAGAGGGGACCAGGAACAGTATGGAGAAATGAGGGGTCCAGGAAAGGTCGAGGTGCCACAGCAAGGGTACCACCATTCCCCCCCCCCACTTTACGAAGAACAAGTCGGGCGAGGTAGAGCCATGGCCAGGAACAATTCCCCCCTGCCCATAATCGGCAGATGTTATAATTGCAGGAAGCAAGGGCATTTCGTTCGTGATTGTAATGCACTCCGGCGACATATAAGGGAAAGAGAACGCAGAGTACCGTCCCTGTGCCCTCTGTTGCATTTGGAAGGGGCCAGGAGACCAGTGCATCAGCAGCAGGAGCGCCAGTGTGGTCGATACCATCCTATAGTTCCTGTTAGTTAAATCCAGAGAAGAGCTGGACAGAAGGAAGGGTCGACCCAGTCGATTACCTGGAATTCTGAAATAAAAGCAAAATACTGCGGATGCTGGAAATCTGAAATAAAACCAAGAAATGTTGACCCGAAACGTTAACTTTGCTTCTCTTTTCACAGATGCTGCCAGACCTGCTGAGTGGTTGCAGCGTTTCTTGTTCTTATTTCAGATTTCCAGCATCCGCAGTATTTTGCTTTCCCTTTACATAATCTCCTGAAAAAGAACTCCGAGTGGGTGTGGACACCAGAGTGTACGTCATCAGTTGCAGAATTAAAACAGGCACTAGCCACAGCCCCGGCGCTACAGGTGCCGGACCCATCCCTACCCTTTTTCCTCGAGGTTGCGACCACAGATACTACCTTATCAGCGGTATTGCTTCAGGAAAGACATGGTCGGTTTTGTCTAGTGGCGTACACGTCTCACTTGTTAATATCAATAGAACGAGCTTTTACAGTGTGTGAAAAGCATTTGCTGGCCATCTTCTGGGCAGTTCAGCATTTTACTTATATTGTTGGCCTCAGCGCCATAACTATACTAACTGAACACACGCCTATCCAGTTGTTACTGGAAGGACCAGTGAAGGACAGTAATGTTAGTCAGAATCATATTGCTCGGTGGACTGAGTGGCTCTTTCAGTAAAAAAGGCAGGAACTGCTACGTGCCTAGCGGATAATGTAATCTGCCAGAGCGAACCCCATGAGCATCAGGTTTTGACAGTAAAGGCCCTCAAGGGACCTTCTGTGTCAAAATCATTGGGGTGTGTACATGGGAAAGAGCCAAAAATCAAACCAACACTAAAAAAAATTGTTGACGGCTCCTCTACAGTGGAGGATGGGATTAGGCAGACAGGATGTGGATTACATGTACAGGATCATAATGGAAAACTTATTAAAGATATTGCCTTACAGAGTTACCCGGGCGTCCAAGTGCGCAGGGTGCAGAACTACTGCGGTCACTTTTGTGGTGACACAACCATATATGTTTCCACTACCAATTCACATTTATTCTGATAGTATTTATGTGTGTAACAGTTTAACCGAGTATCTTCCTCTGTGGGAACTGAGAGGTATTGTGTCAGCAGCTGGAAAACCTTTTCTGACTGCCCTCTTACGGCAGAGGATAGTAAATGCAGCAAGAGAAGGGGAAGGTCAGTATGGGATCATTAAAGTAAAGGCTCAAAGCAAAAACAGTCCTGAAGGAAATAAGAGGGTTGATGAGTTAGCAAAGATGGGAGCGAAAGCAGGAAAATATTGGTGTCCAAGGGGAGATGACATGAACCCCATAAGCGCACTGATAGTCTACCAGTTTAAGATTGAAGATCTGGAAGAGGCACAAAGCCAAGATCCCATAAAAAAACAGATACAGAACGGAGAGAAATGGCCAGAAGAGTATTCTAGATGAACGTCAAAGATACAGTCAGAGACAGGAGTGGCACTGAAGGAAGGAAAATATGCAGTGCCGGTACAGGATAGAAATCAAATAATTTTAATCAGTGTCATTTTGTACTAGGACACCAAGAGATGGAGGCTACAGAAGGTCGAATAAAGGAATTGTGATGCTGGCCAGAATTGGGGGCAGATGTGAGGCATTATGTGGAAAACTGCATGATGTGTGCTCAAAATAATCCAGACCAGTACGCACAGAAAGGAGAATTACGACACACACGTCCAGTAGAAGGTTCGTGGATGAAGCTACAGTTTGATTAAGTAGGGCCATTGCCTCCATGCAGGGGAGGATTTAAATATCTATTGGTGATTACTGATACTTTCACTAAATGGGTAGAGGCTTTTCCCACAAAGACGAACACAGCACGGGTAAGTGCTGATATTTTAGTGCAGCATGATTTTACTAGATGTGGAGTAAAAACAAGAAATGTTGGAATCAGTCAGCAGGTCTGGTAGCATCTTTGTAAAGAGAAGCAGAGTTAACGTTTCGTGTCAGTAACCCTTCTTTGGAACTGACAAATATAAGAAAAGTCACCGATTATAAGCAAGTGAGGTGGGTGTGGGGCAAGAGATAACAAAGGAGAAGGTGTAGATTGGACCAGGCCACATAGCTGACCAAAAGATCACGGAGCAAAGGCAAACAATATGTTAATGGTGTGTTGAAAGACAAAGCATTAGTATAGATTAGGTGTAAATACACGGAATATTGAACAGCAGCAAGCGCAAACCTGAAAAAACAGTGGGTAAGCAAACTGAACAAACTAAGATGAAATGAAATAAATGCAAAAAAGATTGTAAAAAATGTAAAAAAGAATGTGGAAAAAAGGAAGGAAAAATAACTAAAAATGAAAGTAAAATGGGGGGCTGTCATGCTCTGAAATTATTGCACTCGTAGTTCAATAATTTCAGAGCATGACAGCCCCCCATTTTACTTTCATTTTTAGTTATTTTTCCTTCCTTTTTTCTCCATTCTTTTTTACATTTTTTACAATCTTTTTTTGCATTTATTTCATTTCATCTTAGTTTGGTCAGTTTGCTTACCCACTGTTTTTTTTCAGGTTTGCACTTGCTGCTGTTCAATATTCAGTGTATCTACACCTAATCTGTACTAATGCTTTGTCTTTCAACACACCATTAACATATTGTTTGCCTTTGCTCCGTGACCTTTTGGTCAGCTATGTGGCCTGGTCCAATCTACAACTTCTCCTTTGTTATCTCTTGCCCCACCCCCACCTCCCTTGCTTATAATCTGTGACTTTTCTTATATTTGTCAGTTCCGAAGAATGGTCACTGACCCGAAACGTTAACTCTGCTTGTCTTTCCACAGATGCTGCCAGACCTGCTGAGTGATTCCAGCATTTCTTGTTTTTATTTCAGATTTCCAGCATCCGCAGTATTTTGTTTTTATTTACTAGATGTGGGTTGCCTTGAACCATAGAATCAGATCAAGGGTCTCACTTCACTGCTGAAGTGATGCAGAGTGTGATGACTATCATGGTGACTGATCAGAAATTCTATATAGCCTAGCACCCTCAGTCAAGTGGGATGGTAGAAAAATTGAACATGACTTTAAAGGGAATGTTGAGAAAGACAGTGCAGCAAAATAATTCAACCTGGTATAAGGTCCTATCCTACGTCCTGTTGGGAATCAGAAACACGGTATCCATTGCGACTGGATTTGCCACACTCACCTCCACCCGCCCCCCCCCCCATTCCCCCCCATGCCCGAATGACGGGACGACAAATGCGAGGGATAGAAACATTGTTGGGGTTAGATCTTTATGAACCTGAGATAACTGCCCTAACCCATGAGAAATTTATGAATCAGTTATTGGAGCACTTGCGGGCAACTCAGAAAAAAGCTTCGGTACAAAAGAGATGGAAACGAAAACAGAGTGAGGCATATTTTGGTGGAAAGATAAAGATGGTAGAACTAGAAGTGGGGCAACAAGTTATGGTCCGAATCCAACAGACACGAACTTTCTTGTCCCCAAAATACATTGGGCCATACCGTATTGTTGATAAAGCCAGTCCGTCGGTACACAAGGTGATGATGGAGAAGGATAGGGCACGCTGGTACCATGTGAACCAACTTAAACTATACGGAAAACTAATAGCCGGCAACAGCATGTAGAGTTAGATGCACTCGGAGAGGTAGAGATGGGGCAACTGGGAAACGCTCCTGCCCATGGACGAAATGGACAAGATCAGAGTCCTCAGTTCTTAGAGGATGATATGGAAAACTTAAGTTTTGCATTCCAGAGAATGTTTCCAGAAGACCCAGGAGAAGCCACTTCCTCTTGTGCCACAGAAGTTGAGAAAGGTAGCATCAAAGCAGAGAAATTAAATGTGGAACCAGCTGTCCATTGAAAAAAGAAGCAGCTTAAACCACACCTTCAGACAGAGTCGAGATGAATGGGGAAACCAGAGGGTAGTGGTGCATCAGAACAAGGGGTACGGGGTCGATTAATCCGCATAAGTGATGATGAGTTTGACCCAGCAGGGGTACATTTATCCGAACTGTAAATAAGAGCAGGTGTTATCTTGATCTTACAGGTAACAGAATGAGACATGGGCATCTATCGCTAGTGATGACTGCTGCAGCTGTAGCCATCAACGCATTGAAGAAAGATGTCAGACCATATAACATCAAGTGCTGTAACGGGAACTGGTTCGATGGGGACATTCAGATGACATCGTCTGACCAGTCGAGGTACATGGCAAATATCACAGGCTATGGGAAGTTGCATTTGGGGGCGAGTGGTGGAAGCAGTGGGCTTCTTTTTTAAATGTTACTATCAGACAGTGGGTATGTGTCGAATGCCTCACGGGACCGACCAGGGGGACCAAATTTCCTGTATGGGAATACGATGCTAAAGAGTGTAAGAACCGATCACTGTGTGCGAAGCAGCAGGTGATAGGCTTTTATTGGCTCCAATGTGTTGGGACAAATAAAAGGGGCAGTTCCGACTCCAGGTCGTGAGTGTAATCAGGCTAGAAGCTCCAACCACCACGGTTAACCCCACATCCGAATTACTGACGAGTTGGGTTACAATCCAGCAGCCCCAAGTGACTGATCTCCCTTTCCCTGCCTTAACTGCAGGACCAGAAATTGGACTTGTGATGATAAAAGTTATAACATTGTATATGATAATATACAGCATGAGTTGGTACCGGTAATATTAAATATCTCAGATATTTGGGCGGCACAGTGGCACAGTGGTTAGCACTGCAGCCTCACAGCTCCAGCGACCCGGGTTCAATTCTGGGTACTGCCTGTGTGGAGTTTGCAAGTTCTCCCTGTGTCTGCGTGGGTTTCCTCCGGGTGCTCCGGTTTCCCCCCACATGCCAAAGACTTGCAGGTTGATAGGCTAATTGGCCATTATAAATTACCCCTAGTATAGGTAGGTGGTAGGGAAATATAGGGACAGGTGGGGATGTGGTAGGAATATGGGATTAGTGTAGGATTAGTATAAATGGGTGGTTGATGGTCGGCACAGACTCGGTGGGCCGAAGGGCCTGTTTCAGTGCTGTATCTCTAAACTAAACTAAACTAAACTAAACTATATCCAGCGTCCGGACTGGTGCCCTGAGAAGACCCAAGGGTTGTACAAGGTACGACTGCAGCAATTGTTGAGACAAGAATTTGGTAATGAAGGAATAATAAAGTGAAAGCGACGTAAACGTAGTTTAGTGAATGACACAGCCACAGTCTTTCGTACAGGAACTTCAATTGTCAACACTATAGATTTGGAAAATGTGGACCCGAAGGTTAGAACTCTCAGCCAGCTAATAAAGGATATTTTGAAAAAGGAACAAAGGGACAGAGTGGTGCAGCTAAAGTAGGACAGGATTTGACGAAAACAATGACAGGACTGGTGAGAGTACTGGAAGGTAATGCTCACGATATTAATGATATAATAGAAAAGGTAAAGGAGGTCTATGACATTTCAAATAATGAAAGTGTTTGCACTTCATATATTTCGTGGATGTTAGAACAAAGTCAAGAAAATTTGAGGCAAATTGATGCGGGACAGTTTGGATAAATGATACCCAGCTGGATGACTGAGCTAGTCAGAAAAATGATAAAATTACCAGATGCCAACTCAGAAAACTTGTTAAGGTATGGAAGGGTCACGAGTGTGTAAGTACAAGATCTATGAATATTGGAGTAGTATTGGGAATACTTGTAATTTCGAGAGATAAGTTAGGGATGCAATTATACAAAGTAGAAAATACAGGGGTGATAAGGGGAAAATATTACATAAAATACCATGATATTTTATCCTATGTTCTGGAAATTGGAGAAGAGATAGTTGGAACAACATTGTCTGAGTATAGTCTGGAAAACCAGGTGGTCATATGTCCTCATCCTTTATATAAAACAGCAGAATCAAAATATGGATTTAATGCCACTGTAAATGGCACCATAGAGACGAGGGAAGCATTGTCAGGGCTAACATATGTGGTCTACATAGGAAAAGGAAGATGTTGCTTAAGCACCACGGCGAAGGAATATCAGTATGGACGTGATTAGACTTGCCCGGTGAGCAACAGTACGTTTTGTTTTAACTCACAAATACCAACCAGAGTAGGGAAGATGGAGTTCGTAGACATACGTAAATGAATGTCGGAAGCTATAACTGTGACAGAAAGTATGAAGGAGGATTTGACAAATTACCTCCGGGAATAGGAATATACTATTCAACCATTGCCCACACGCTTGGGCAAAGAGAGACAGCAGCTAGAAGCCATTTCTGTAGTGTACTACAATCTGGAACAACAGTCAAAGAAGCTACAAGATGAGACTGATGAGATAAACGATTCTACCTGGTGGGAGGACTTATGGAACGGGGGGTCAAACGTGCAGATACACACCCGGTTTAGAATTATCTCCCATGTCCTGATAGTGGTTTTGGGTATCATGGAGATATATGTGACATGCTTAGTTTGAAAACTTAAGGAAGTAATCCGGCAATGTGAGAGGAGGTATGAATGCAGGTTGGACAGCTACCTTAAAGGCAATCAGTATTCGAACTTGCTCTATCAAAGGTAGACAATTAGTTATGGAACACATGGGTAATTGCATAACCTATTCGCATATACAGAAAATGAGTTAATGAAAGATCAACGTACACTAAGAACGGAATTGCGGCTGCATCATGTCAGCACAATTGATTGATTACATAATAGTGATGTTTAAATTGTTCTTTCTTTAACATTACACTGCTTATGCTTATGATTTTGCTTTGAAACTGAAATTATAATTGCACAAGTGTGCTACATAAGTGACATGAGAGTGTGATTCCTTGGGCATAGCCCTGCAGGTTGACAGGGGGGACTGTAGGCCCGGCCCAGTAAAACACATAATAACTGAGTTAAAACAAATGGGCACGTCTGACAAAAATAAATAATGTGTTAAAACAGAGGGGGTATGTGTAGAACGGGGCCACAGCACACATATGGCCAAGGAATTATAAACAGTATAGATAAGACATATTGATGACACCAGACCCTGTCTTTCATGTAGCAAATAAAGGGGGACGTCAAGGATACTGGATAAGACCTGACTCATTGTAGATAACGGGAAACTGTGAAGTTTTGATCAGTTTCTCACTGAGCCAAATAAGGAATTATCATTATGTCATTATACCAGACCCCTATGAGTAAGTAAGAGGGCAGGTTCTTGGAAACAAGATTTAACCCTTGACTGAAACTCGGGAAGGTAGGAGAACCACGGGGAACAATACACGAGAAGATAGCCTGAGCCAAAGGCTCAGACAACAGAACAGCAGCCGCGAGTCCGAGACTGATCTCCTCGCGACTTGACGGGTAGTATATTGTACAAGCAGTGAGAGCTTGTACTTTGATGAGTTTTGATATTGTACAAGTACTGAGAGCTTGTATTTGATGATTTTGTATGTGAATAAAATATCGATATACTTTCCCCAATCGGATTCTTTAAGAGTACGTGCACATTAGACACAACAGAGGGAGCTCCCTCCACTTCATATAATGAGAGGGAGCTCCCTCCACCTAACACATAGAGAGGCAGCTCCATCCACTATATGCGTGGACACGGAGCTCGGTCCACTTTATACATAGAGAGGGAGCTCCCTCCACTTTAAACATAGAGAGGGAGTTCCCTCTATTTTATATAGCGAGAGGGATCTCCCTCCACTTTATACATAGAGAGGGATCTCCCTCCACTTTATACATAGAGAGGAATCTCCCTCCACTTTATACGTAGAGAGGGAGCACCCTCCACTTTATACATGGAGAGGTAGCTCCCTCCAGTTTATCCATAGAGATGCAACTCCCGCCACTTTATACATTGAGACGAAGCTCGGTCCACTTTAGATTTAGAGAGGGAGCTCACTCCACTTTATACGTAGAGAGGGAGCACCCTCCACTTTATACAAAAGTGTGGAGCCTTCACTGTGACTTGACTACAGACTGGACTAAAGTATTGATGTGATGTATTGTTGGTTTACACTCTATCAGTTGGAATTAAGGGTTTTTCCATTTATATGTAGATTATCAGCTGCAGCGCTGATGTTGGTGTTTTATTCAAAAAACAATCCCACATTCTGACTGATTACTTTATAATTCCAGGAGAAGTAATTTCAATGATTGTGAGGTTTGTCTGGAAGAAGCTTTCGGTCCTGTTTATTCCACGCATTGTAGATGAAGTGAAGATTGTAGGTGAACAGGTGGAGACTTGAGTGTTCTGTAGATACATTAAATTATTCACAGAGGTTTGACCATTGAACAAACTGACTTTGAGAATAGAATCATTGGACCTGGGGCTGGTGAACAGAACACAGGCGCAGAATGTTCGGAATAAATCAGATGTGAAAATCAGCATTAAGTAACTGTTTGTAGAGTGTGAGTACTCCAGAGAGATAGGGAAGGAAAATGGAGCAGGAAGAACGAAACTGAGTGAAAAGATAAGCAGAAGTAAAGAGAAAGTGAAAGAAGCAGCAGTGTGAGTAATTCACTATCATAAAGTGCTGGAATGTCCAGATCAACTAGTGAGAGAAACTGGGAGTTGAAGTTGTCTGTTGTCAGATTGTGTTCATTTTCCTCTTGGACTTGATCGGCTCTGTTGATTTCTGTCAGGTCCTCATTTTGTTTTGGAGAAAGTTCCTATGTCTTACTTAGTGACTGAATAAACAGAATAGAATCAGTTCTTCACTGATGGTAATGCATTATTTAAATACAGCACTTTAAAATCTCTGTGACTGCTGAATTCAAAAAAGAGCGAGGCTGATGTCAGAAATGTATTTAAATTGATATTTAATTGCCTGTACAAACTAAATATATTGACTATATTGTATAAAAAATGAACTGTTCTCCAACACCAATAACCACAGGGATTATTGCTGAATGTATTAATTGAGTTGTATTACTGGGATCTGTAGATTAGATTTCCTCTAACACTCTGCTGCAGTCTCTCCCTGTGAATCCAGCCTCTCCTCTCACTGTATTGAATCCTCAGTCTCCTCATCCATTGTTTCAGTTTATCGACTTTCCCAAACCATCTCATCCAGTCTCCACTCCTGTTCCAAAATGCCCTTTTCCTTCTCTCCCTACCAATCTCACTCACTAGCTCCACCTCCAGCTGCCTCGTCCAACCTGATAAGAATACAGGAACTTAGGAGCAGGAGGAGGCCATTCAGCCCTTCTAGCCTGCTCCACAATTCTAGATCATGGCTGATACTCAAAGTCAGCGCTGCAGTTTTCAGCCTTTTCCCATTTGGTAACATTTCCTATCGGTTCCCTGAACCCAGTGCAACAAACCAACTGCACATCCCGCTCTCCCCAAACCTTCCCAACCAGCAGTCCGGAGACAAATTGCCAATTAACCCATTGGATTCCATCTCTGTGAAACCCCTTCTCATTTCCCCACTGGCACTGCATCCTCACTCAGAACTTCCAGTAGATCCGATGCTGACTTTATTCACTTTCTGTATCAATTTCCCAGTTCATTATTAATAACTGTGTTTTCAAACATGTCACTGTGGCAAAGCACTGCCCAGGTCAATGAATCAGTTTTCGCTGCTCGATGAAGCAACAAAGCTGGAAATTTCAGCCCTGATCCGGTGAAACTGCTGCTTTGTCTCCAGGTCCGATCAATAATTCCTCTGCTTCCTTTTCTCTCTCTTCCAGTTAACTTGGTGGCGATTGTGATCCTGTCCCGAGGAAAGTGCGTTCTCTCCAAATGTATCACTGTTTACCTGGTGGGAATGGCAGTGTCTGATCTCCTGGTCGTCATCACTAATCCCATATTGAGCTGGATTGTTTCAATTTATTTTCCATATTCATTCCTGAGAATTACTCCTGTGTGTTCTCTCATTCACGTTCTGCTTCTGCAGCCACAGTTGTTTCTGTCTGGCTCACAGTCGCTTTCACCTTTGATCGATTTTTGGCCATTTGTTGTGGGAAGCTGAAAACAAAATATTGCAGTGAGAAAACGGCGGCTGTGGTTGCAGGAACAGTGAGTGTGCTGGGCTATTTAGAGTCTGTCCCCTGGTACTTTACACTAGAACAAGATTCCATTATTGATTATGTTCCCATGGGTTGTGTCCATAAACCGAGCTTCTATTCTTCCCCCTTATGGGGGGGTATTTGAATTGTTTCACCTCATTTTAACCCCTTGTGTCCCGGTCTTTCTGGTTCTGCTGCTCAATGTTGTGACTGTCAGACGGATTTTATTCTCCAGTAAAGTGCGCAAAGGATTCCGGGGCCACAGCAATGGAGAGAATCACAAGGACCCAGAGATGGAGAATCGCAGGAAATCAATTATTTTACTCTTTAGTATATCGGGCAGTTTTATCCTGTTATAGGTGACCTGGGTTGTGTATAACATTTATGCGTGAATTGCAGATATTCAGTATTTTTCCTCCCTCACTGACCCTTTATTTATTAAAGAACAAACAGCAAAGATGCTGCAGGTTCTCAGTTCCTGCACTAACACATGTATTTACACTGTGACCCTGACCAAATTCAGACAGGAGCTGAAGAAGGCAGTGACATACCCTCTCAATCTCATTGTTAAATTAGTGAAATCATAGAAAGAGCTGAAGTGTTTCAAACACTGGAATGGTGTTGGGGCAGTAACTGCAGCGACACAGGGACAACAGCAGATGGAGATGGTGAGAGGCGGCAGTAACTGCAGTGAGACATGGGGACCAGCAAATGGAGATAGTGAGACGGGGTCAATAACTGCAGTGAGGCATGGACACCAGCAGATGGAGATTGTGAGAGGGGGCAGTAACTGCAGTGAGACAGGACACCAGCAGATGGAGATGGTGAGAGGGAGTCAGCAACTGCAGTGAGCCAGGGAGATTCTGTGTTACTGATTTTGATGTTTTCCACAAGTTTGAGGAATTTTCTATGTGTAATCTTGAGATGCTTAACAAAATAATTTCAATACAATTTGTCTTAAATGTCTGTTTACCAACTTTGTGATCATTTGCAACATTAAAGTCGTTCATGTTTGGAAAATTATTGTTAGTGATTAAAGGTCATGCATAAATAAAACAACAGCATCAAATCAAACTCAGACAAACATTTACAAATAAAAACTCTCTAAATAAGTTGTGTTGGGTTCTTCATCACTAACGTTGTGGCATCTCTCTCTCATCTCTCTTTGTATGCTGGTATCTTCTCTACGAAAACTAAGAGTAATTGAAGTTTTGATCCCGTTGTCCTTTGATAGTTAATATTGAATCTGCTTTCAGAAACCTGTCAGACAGTGAATTCCTGAACATAACAACTCCCTGACTATTTGTTTCACTCCTCTGCTAGTGTAAACAGTCTCTCCTCATTTCTCCATGCTGAGGGCAAGATTTTGAATACAATTACAAATACAATTGTACAAAATCATGAGAGGTATAGACAGGTTGGATAGCAAGAATCTTTTTCCCAGAGTGGAGGATTCAATTACTGGGGGACACGAGTTCAAAGTGAAAGGGGAAATGTTTAGGGGGGATATGCGTCAAAAGTTCTTTACGCAGAGGGTGGTGGGTGCCTGGAACGCGTTGCCAGCGGAGGTGGTAGACGCGGGCACGAAAGCGTCTTTTAAGATGTATCGAGACAGATACATGAATGGGCAGGAAGTAAAGAGATACAGACCCTTAGAAAATTGGCGACTGGTTTAGATAGAGGATTTGAATCGGCGTAGGCTTGGAGGGCCGAAGGGCCTGTTCCTGTGCTGTAATTTTCTTTGTTCTTTGTAATTACTTTCTCCAGGACAGCAGCTGCAGAGGAGCTGGAACTTCCTGAATTTGGACAAGCGATCCCTCCGAATACCCCAGGAGAGCAGAGGAAAGAAACAGTCAGGAAGCAAAGGGAAAGAAGTGACACTTTACTGCAGCAGCAAAAACTCTTTGTCAGAATATGGAGGTCGTTATCGCTGAATTTTATGTAAACTGGAGGTGAAAAGTGGAAGATCTTTCATACAATTTGTTTTAAATGACCACTTTGCAGCTTTGTAAAGCCTTGTAACATTAAAGTGGCAAATGTTAAGAAAGATTTTTCCAATGAATACAGGGTAATGCATAAATACAGCAGCACCAAATAAAGTACAAACAATCATTGACAGATTTAACTGTAAATATGGGTCTGAATTGTTGTGTGAAATGTCACCAGTTGTAACAGTTCTCTTGGCTGTATCATTAACCTGGCTCTCGTTTAAGGCTTTTTCACACAGTGGAATAAAAAATCTGAATAAATGCTGCTTGTTTATGCAACAGTCAAATGCTCCTCTCCAGCAAAATCTGTTTGCGAGAATTTCAAGACAACATAATTGAGATATCTTCAGGCAATTTCTGAACTTTCTCTAAACTGGAGGTGAAAAATGAAAGACATTTCATACAATTTATGCCCAATGGCCATTATCCAAACCGGCCTCTCCATGTTTTAAAATATAGCAGCTTTTCTGCACTTTGAACGAGATTTTGGTGGAGGAAGAGAGAGACACAGACAGACAGGTTTCTGTCTGGAATCGTCCATTTGGGATATGGCTGGAATATCCGTCCCTCCCCCATTCCCTGTTTACACAGAGACTCACATTGAACTGTCCCAAACCTGGAAGGAAGTGTTCAGATAGAGGAAGCTGAGAGCTGTTTGGATGAGCTGTACTTTGGGTGGCTTGGCTGTTTGAGTGACTGGTTCTGGGATATATTAGTTCAACATCAGCCTCCATTCTTTCTTTCCATGTGAAGGTGAGTTTCTGTGTCTCAGTCTCTGTGGCTATGTGCCCAGGTGAATTGGAGCTGATTTCAGTGTGTGTGTGAGTCCAGTCTGAATCCCTGCCTCTCTGTCCCAATCCTATCCCTTTCCCCCAATTCTAACCCAATGCCCCTACCCAGGATCTTTTCTCTTAGGGCGAACTGATGGGGGGAGACGGGTTGGGGGAGGTGTTACAATCCAACGATGGAGCGCAGACCACGTAGAATGCTGAGTATCACATCTTTATTGTCTCTCTCTTTGTCTTTCTCCCTCCTTCTGACTCAATTTCTCTCTCTCCCTCCCTGTTTTTCTCTCTCCATGTGTTTCTCCCTTTCTGTTCTTCTCTCTCCTCTCTCTCTCTTTCTCTCTCTATCTCTCCCTCGATCTCACTCTCTCAAAATTTCTTTCTCAAACTCATTCTCTCGCAATCTCTCTCTCTCTCAATCTCCCATTCTAATTATGTTTTTTTCTCTGTGTGTTTCTTTCTCTCACACTGTCTTTCTCTCTTTCAAACTCTCTCTCAGTCCCTCTCTCTCAACTGCACTCTCTCAATCCATCTCCTTCTCAATTTCTCGCTCTCAATCCCTCTCTCTCAATTGCGCTCTTACACTCCTATTCTCTAAATCCCAATCTCTCTTTGTGTTTCTCTTCTGTGTTTCTATGTGTATGATTCTCTTTGTGGCTTTCTCTCCGACTGGCGTTCTGTCTCTTTCTGGTGCCTGCAATTGCTGTGTGTCTGTTTCTTTCCCTCCACTTTTTCCCTTCTATTTTTTCTTTATATATCTTTTGCCTGTATTTTCTGCCTCTTGCTGTCTTTTCACTATTTTTGAGACTTTTCTGTATTCTTTCTATTTCTCTTACCTTTTTTGTCTTTTTCCTATTCCTATTTCCTTGGGGGTGCTTTTGCTAACGCTGTTGGGGAGGGTTTAAACGAATGTGGCAGGGGGAAGGGAACTAAATGAGGAGGTCAGTGGACAGTAAGGAGGTAGTAACTAAGACTGTAAGGAACTAGATAATGAAGTGAGCGTGACTAAGGGAAAGAGCAGACAGGGAGCAGATGATGAATGCAAAGGGACTGGTGGTCTGAGGTGCATTTGTTTTAATGTAAGAAGTGTAGTAGGTAATGCAGATGAACTTAGGACTTGGATTAGTACCTGGGAGTATGATGTTATTGCTATTACTGAGACGTGGTTGAGGGAAGGGCATGATTGGCAACTAAATATCCCAGGATATCGATGCTTCAGGCAGGATAGAGAGGGAGGTAAAAGGGATGGAGGAGTTGCATTACTGGTCAAACAGGATATCACAGCTGTGCTGAAGGAGGGCACTATGGAGGACGCGAACAGTGAGGCAATATGGGCAGAACTCAGAAATAGGAAGGGTGCGGTAACAATGTTGGGGCTGCACTACAGGCCTCCCAACAGCGAGCGTGAGATAGAGGTACAAATATGTAAACAGATTATGGAAAGATGTAGGAGCAACAGGGTGGTGGTGATAGGAGATTTTAATTTTCCCAACATTGACTGGGATTCACTTAGTGTTAGAGGTCCAGATGGAGCAGAATTTGTAAGGAGCATCCAGGAGGGTTTTCTAGAGCAGTATGTAAATAGTCCAACTCCGGAAGAGGCCATACTGGACCTGGTGTTGGGGAATGAGCCCGGTCAGGTGGTTAAAGTTTCAGTAGGGGACTACTTGGGGAATAGTGATCACAATTCCATAATTTTAGAATACTCATGGACAAAGACGAGATTGGTCCAAAAGGAAGAGTGCTAAATTGGGGTAAGGCCAACTGTCCCAAAATTCGGCAGGAGCTGGGGAATGTAGATTGGGAGCAGCTGTTTGAAGGTAAATCCACATTTGATATGTGGGAGTCATTTAAAGAGAGGTTGATTAGTGTGCAAGCGAGACATGTTCCTGTGAAAATGAAGGATAGAAATGGCAAGATTAGGGAACCATGGATAACAGGTGAAATTGTGAGACTATCTAAGAGGAAAAAGGAAGCATACATAAGGTCCAGGAGGCTGAAGAAAGACGAAGCTTTGGAAAAATATCGGGAATGTAGAACCAATCTGAAACGAGGAATTAAGAGGGCTAAAAGGGGTCATGAAATAGCTTTAGCAAACAGGGTTAAGGAAGATCCCAACGCCTTTTATTCATATATAAGGAGCAAGAGAGTAACGAGAGAAAGGATTGGCCCACTCAAGGACAAAGGAGGAAAGTTATGCGTGGAGTCAGAGAAAATGGGTGAGATTCTAAATGAGTACTTTGCATCGGTATTCAACGAGGAGAGGGACATGATGGATGTTGAGGTTAGGGACAAATGTTTGATTACTCTAGGTCAAGTCGGCATAAGGAGGGAGGAAGTGTTGGGTATTCTAAAAGGCGTTAAGGTGGACAAGTCCCCAGGTCCGGATGGAATCTATCCCAGGTTACTGAGGGAAGTGAGAGAGGAAATAGCTGGGGACTTAACAGATATCTTTGAAGCATCGTTAAACACGGGTGAGGTCCCGGAGGACTGGAGAATTGCTAATGTTGTCCCCTTGTTTAAGAAGGGTAGCAGGGAGAATCCAGGTAATTATAGACCGGTGAGCCTGACGTCAGTGGTCGGGAAGCTGCTGGAGAAGATAATGAGGGATAGGATCTATTCCCATTTGGAAGAAAATGGGCTTATCAGTGACAGGCAACATGGTTTTGTGCAGGGAAGGTCATGTCTTACCAACTTTGAATTATTTGAGGAAGTGACAAAGTTGATTGATGAGGGAAGGGCTGTAGATGTCATATACATGGACTTCAGTAAGGCGTTTGATAAGGTTCCCCATGGTAGGCAGATGGAGAAAGTGAAGTCGCATGGGGTCCAGGGTGTACTAGCTAGATGGATAAAGAACTGGCTGGGCAACAGGAGACAGAGAGTAGCAGTGGACGGGAGT
Source organism: Heterodontus francisci (assembly GCF_036365525.1). NCBI lineage: Eukaryota > Metazoa > Chordata > Chondrichthyes > Heterodontiformes > Heterodontidae > Heterodontus > Heterodontus francisci. The sequence goes on from NW_027141175.1 coordinate 5,338,247, forward strand.
TTCTCAAAATGGAGTCGTGTGAACAGTGGTGTTCCCCAGGGATCCGTGCTGGGACCACTGTTGTTTGTGATATACATAAATGATTTGGAGGAAAGTATAGGTGGTCTGATTAGCAATTTTGCAGACGACACTAAGATTGGTGGAGTAGCAGATAGTGAAGGGGACTGTCAGAGAATACAGCTGAATACAGATAGATTGGAGAGTTGGGCAGAGAAATGGCAGATGGAGTTCAATCAGGGCAAATGCGAGGTGATGCATTTTGGAAGATCCAATTCAAGAGTGAACTATACAGTAAATGGAAAAGTCCTGTGGAAAATTGATGTGCAGAGAGATTTGGGTGTTCAGGTCCATTGTTCCCTGAAGGTGGCAATGCAGGTCAATAGAGTGGTCAAGAAGGCATACGGCATGCTTTCCTTCATCGGACGGGGTATTGAGTACAAGGGTTATCAGGTCATGTTACAGCTGTATATGACTTTGGTTTGGCCACATTTGGAATTCTGCGTGCAGTTCTGGTCGCCACATTACCAAAAGGATGTAGATGCTTTGGAGAGGGTGCAGAGGAGGTTCACCAGAATGTTGCCTGGTATGGAGGGCGCTAGCTATGAAGAGAGGTTGAGAAGATTAGGATTATTTTCATTAGAAAGACGGAGGTTGAGGGGGGACCTGATTGAGGTGTAAAAAATCATGAGAGGTATGGACAGGGTGGATAGCAAGAAGCTTTTTCCCAGAGTGGGGGATTCAATTACTAGGGGTCACGAGTTCAAAGTGAGAAGGGAAAGGTTTGGGGGGATATGCGTGGAAAGTGCTTTCCGCAGAGGGTGGTGGGTGCCTGGAACGCGTTGCCAGCGGCGGTGGTAGACACGGGCACGATAGCGTCTTTTAAGATGTATCTAGACAGATACATGAATGGGCAGGAAGCAAAGAGATACAGACCCTTAGAAAATAGGCAACATGTTTAGATAGAGGATCTGGATTGGCGCAGGCTTGGAGGCCGAAGGGCCTGTTCCTGTGCTGTAATTTTCTTTGTTCTTTGTTCTTTGTTCTCTGCCTTTTCCTGCCGTTTCTCTATTTCTCTGAATTTTTCTGTCTTTTCTGTTTCTCTGACTTTTTCTTCCTTTTCTCTATTTCTCTGACTTTATCTGTCTGTTTCCTATTGCTCTGAATGTTTTCTGTCTTTTCTCTGTTGCTCTGACTTTTTCTGCCTTTTCTCTGTTTCTCTGACTTTTCTGTATTTTCTGTATTTCGTGTCATAGTGTCATAGAGTGCTACATCATGGGAACAGGCCATTCGGCCCACCGCATCTATGACTACCATAATACCAATCGATACCAATCCCACCTGCCTGCATTAACTCCATATCCCTGCATGCCTTGCTCATTCAATTACCTGTCCAGATGCCTCTTATATGCAGCTTATATGCAGTCTCCACCACCTCCTCTGCCAGATCATTCCAGATACCCACTATTCTTTGTGTGAAAATGTTCCCCTTTGTTCCCCTTTAAACCTCCTCCCTCTCACCTTAAATTAATGCCCTCTGGTTTTCGTCACCCCTACCATGGAAAACAGACTCTGGCTACCTACTCTATCTATGCCTCTCATAATTTTATATAACTCTATCATGTCCCGTCTCAGCCTCCTTCGCTCCAAGGAAAACAGACACAGCCTATCCAATCTCGCTTTATAACTCAAGCCCTCCAAACCAGGCAACATCCTTGTGAATCTTTTTCTGCACCCTCTCTAGCTTAATCACATCTTTCCTGTACTGCGGCGACCAGAACTGCACACAGTACTCCAAATGCTGCCTAATCAACATTATGTACAGCTGTACCATGACGTCGCAACTCTTGTACTCAGTGGCTGGATCGATGAAGGCAAGCATGCAATACGCCTTCTTCACCACCCTGTCTCCCTGTATTGCCACTTTCAAGGGAACTATGTACTTGTACCCCAAGATCTCTCTGCTCGACAGCACTTGCCAAGGTCCTGCCATTTACTGTATTTATCCTGCCTTGGATTAACTTCCCAAAATGTATGACTTCCCATTTGTCTGCCTTAAATTCCATTTGCCAATCCCTTGCCCACTTTCCCATTGATATATATCCTGTTGTAACCTTAGACAACCTTCCTCACTGTCCACTATACTACCAATTTTGGTGTCATTTGCTTACTTATTAATCATGCCCTCTATATTCACATCCAATTCATTAATATATATGACAAACAGGGGGCCCAGCACATATCCCTGTGGCACACCACTGGCCACCGGCCTCCAATCTGAGAAACAACCCTCGACTGCCACCCTGTGCCTCTTATCACCAAGTTAATTTTGTATCCAGTTCGCTAGCTCACCCTGGATCCCATGTGTTCCAACATTCCGGACCAGCCCACCATGCGAGAACTTTTCAAAAGCCTTGCTAAAGTCCATGTAGACAACGTTCACCACCCTGCCCTCGTCAATCCTCTTGCTCTCTTCCTCAAAACACTCAATCAAATTCGTGAGACATGATTTTTCATGTACAAAGTCAGGCTGACTATCTCTAATCAGACCTTACCTTTCCAAATGCATATTAACCCTGTCTCTGAGAATCCATTCCAATACCTGTCCCACAACTGATGTAAGGCTCACTGGCCTGTTGTTCCCTGGCTTATCCCTGTTGCCCTTCTTAAATAAAGGCACAACAATACCTATCCTTCAGTCTTCTGGTACATTAACCGTGGCTAACAATGGTACGAAAATCTGTGCCAGGGCCCCAGAAATCTCCTCCCTTGCTTCCCATAGCATACTAGGATACACCTGGGTAGGCCCTGGGGATTTATCCACCTTAACGCGCTTCAAAACCTCCAAAACCTGCTCCTTTGTAATGTTGATATGCTCCAGGATATCGCTGTTCCCTACCTTGAACTCATTAGTTTTCATGACCATCTCCACGGTAAATACAGACGAGAAGTATTAATTTCCGACCTCGCCCATTTCCTGTGGCTCCACATATTGATTACCACACTGATCCTTAAGGGGACCTACTCACTCCCTAGCTACCCTTTTACTCTTAATATACTTATAGAATCTTTTAGGGTTCTCCTTTATCTTATCTGCCAGGGAAATCTCATGGCCTAGTTTCGCCCTCCTAATTTCCTTCTTAAGTGTCCTCCTACAACCCTGATACTCCTCGAGGGACTCGCTTCATCCCAGCTGCCTATACCTGATATATGCCTCCTTCTTTTTCCTGACCAGGCCCTCAATATCCCTCATCAACCAAGGTTCCCTAAACTTGCCAGCCTTGCCCTTCAATCTAACAGGAAAATGCCGGCCATGAACTTTTCCCATCTCCCTTTTAAAAGCCTCCAATTTGCCAGACTTTCCATTACATGTAAACAGCCACTGCTAATCATCTGTTGAGAGTTCCTGTCTGATGCCATCGAAATTAGCCTTCCCCCAATTTAGGACTTCAACTTGAGGACCAGTCCTATCCTTTTCCATAACTATCTTGAAGCTAATAGAGTTATGATCACTGGTCCTAAAGTGGTCCCCTACTGACACATCAGCCACCTGCCCAGTCTCATTTCCGAAGAGGAGGTCGAGTGTAGCCCCTTCTCTAGTGGGGCCATCCACATACTACTTCAGAAAACTACCCTGGACGCACTTAACAAATTCTTCCCCATTTGATCCTTTAGCATTAAGGCAGTCCCAGTCTCTATTAGGGAAGTTAAAATCACCAACTATTACAACTCTATAATTCCTACACTTATCTGTGATTTCTATGTATATATGCTCCTCCAATTCTCTCTGACTACTGGGGAGCCTATAGTATAATCCCATCAAAGTGATCACCCCTTTCTTATTTCTAAGTTCTACCCCTAATGGCCTCGCTCGACATTCCCCCGGGATATCCTCTCTAAGTACTGCCGTGATGTCCTCCCTAATCAATAGTGCAACTCCCCTTCCTCTCTTACCTCCACCTCTTCCACGCTGGAAGCTTCGGTACCCCGGAACATTGAGCTTCCAGACCTGCCCATCCCTCAGCCACGTTTCTATAATACCTATAATAACAAAATCCCATGTACCGATCCATGTTCTGAGTTCTTCTGCCTTACCTGTAAGTTTTCTTGCATTAAGGAAAATGCAGTTTAGCCTCCCAGACCTTCCACGCTATCTGGCCTGCCCCTGCCCGGCCTGCCTACTGGATGTCTCTTACTATTTCTGCCTTTTCTTTATTACTCTGTTTCTGTATTTTCTTCGTTTCTCTGACTTTTTCTGTCTTTTCTGTATTTCTCTGACTGTTTCTGCCTTTTCTCTATTTTATGACTTTTTTTGTCTTTTTGTCTACTTTCTCACTCTGCAGCATTTTCTCTCTTTTTGGATTTCTTCCCACTCTGCAAAAAAATTCCCTCAGCAAAAAGATTCCCCCCATGCAAGATTCCCCCTCACATTCCCCACCCCCCTCAGTAAATCCCACCCACCCTCCCCCCACAGCAAAACTATGTTGTCCCTCCCTCAAATTTCCACGTGATCAGACTGGAAAAGCCCCCTCCCATTTTAAACCTGGAGAATTCACCTCTCCTTTTTTAAACCTGGAGAAGACCATCTCCCATTTTAAATCCGAAGAACCCTCCCCGCCCGCCCCATTTTAAACCTGGAGAATCCCTCCTCACACTTTAAACCTGGAAAAAACCACCTCCCATTTCTAATCCGTAATAGTAATCCCCCACCTCAACCTATTTTAGAACTTGAGTAGAGCACCTCCCATTGTATGCCTGGAGAGGCCCCTGTCCCATTGTAAACCTGGAGAACTCCCCCCTCTCCTATTTTGAACCTGGAGAAGCACCCCTCCCAATTTAAACATTCCTTAATTCCCTCTGTGCATATCCCTCCAATTCTCCCACTGCACCCACTGAAAACACCCCTCCCTTTCTAAATACACCTCCGTCTTGTAAAAGCCATCCCCTCTACTAATGTTCACTCTGTCTCATCTCCACTATGAACAGCCCCTCTTTGTTAGTCCCGTCGCAGTGAAGACACCACCACCGCCCTTCCCCGCACCCCCACCACCCACCCCCGTGTAATTCCAAACTCCATCACTTTCCTGGGTGTGGCTCCATCTCCCGACAGTTTTTAAGTAACTTTCATTCCAGTCCAGATAAACCACTGAAGTTCCATCAAATGGCTCCCAGCTCCCCAGCACCTTTAATTCGTGTCAGGCTAAACACAGGGCCGGGCATAGGGAAAGGACCCACAGAGGCTCATTGGTATTCTGAGCGTTGAACGCACAGCAAGATCCCAGCCTCAGACACATCCCTCCCTGCAAATGGTGTTTCATCTGTTTTTTTGCATCACCCCCTCGGCATCAAGGAATCACACACATACACATACTGGTTGGCACAGGGACAACAGGAGGCCATTCATTCGTTTGAGCCTGCCCCACCAATTTTTGATCATGGCTGATCTGTCGCTTCCCCCATTGAGCCACAAGAAGACAGACAGAGACCATCGGGGAGCAGATACACACAGAGGGGAGGAAACACTGGCTTGGACTTGGACTTGGTGCCAATGGTGTAAACCGGGCTGGGATAGGGGTGGTTGTGAGTCGGACGCCTGTTCTGCATCTGCTCCTTTTTTTTTACCTCAATGGGAGTAAAACTCTGGAGGGATGGAAATCAGGATCCCGTTCACAATCACCCTGAACAACACCGTGGCAGCAAATTAAAATCCACCTCAGACAGAGAGACAGAGACAAAGAAAGGAGCGATCCAATGATTGCAACAGAATTGAGTGAGGAGAGAGAAATAAAATAAATGGAGAGTGACATCAGGGATGAAAAAGAGTCAGGGAGTCAGACACGAATGAGCGAATCTAACAGCAGAGAGCATAAATAAACATAAGGGCACAGAGTGAGAGAAAGAGAGAGAGTTGGATAGAGATGGAGAAATACATAGAGCTGGAGGTGGAGAGAGAGAGAATGGAGCAGCGATGTAGATATTAAGAAAGAACCTGGACAAGGAGAGAGACACAGAGACAGAATGAAGTGGAGGGGTAGAGATCCATAGTAAGATGTGCTTACAGAATAGAGAGGGGTGTCCCGGGATGGGGGAAATACAGAGATAATTTTGCAGGAAAGGAGAAGCAGAGATGGAAAGATCCAGGGGTTTGGATGTGAGTGAGAGAAGAAATGGGCTGAGAGAGAGATAAAGATGCAGAGAGTCGCAGAAAGAGAATGAAAAGGGAAACTTGTGAGACTCTAGAGAGAGGCAGAGATGTAAAGGATGTTGAGAGATATAGACATAGGGATTTAAAGGTGTGAAGAATCAGAGCTAGGAACATGGAGGGGAGGGCCAGAGAACAAGTTGCAGCAAGAGAAGGAGAGAGGGAAATCTACGGGATTACAGTGAATGCTCTGGAACAGTGCTTCACAAACTATTTGCTTCAGAGGCCCCTCCAGTCCCTTTCCTTGTGGTAAAAAGGCCCTCCTAAAACACAAAATCAAAATTCTGTGGTTGCTGGAAATCTGAAATGAAAACCGTGCAGGAAATACTGAGCATTTCCAGCAATTTGATTTTCTATCAGCCCCGAAAACACAAGGTCTTCTATTCTCTATGTAAAAAAATGAATTGGACATTAACATATATGTATCTATTATTATTTTCGTCTCTGGTTAAAGCTCTTGTCTGAGAATTCCACGTGCCAAAAAAAAAAACACTCCCTCTGCATCATCATAGATGCAGCTTCTGAAAAGATTATGCTTGGGAATAAGAGAAATAAAATTGCTTCAAACAAAGCAGAGAATTATTGAACAGAAATAAAACATCGCAAGAGCCCAGGGTTCTTTCTCTCACTCACTGACATAAAACAATGTCTCAGTGACTCCCCATCTTATAAACACATCCCGCGATAATGGGAAGAGTATGGGAAGCGACTGGAGATGTGTGAGACGGTTTTAGGGGCTGAGCAACTGCCCATTTTCCTGTTAATCCACGTAACAGAGCCAGCTCTCAGCAGAGACATGGCAAGGTGCTGCTTCCTGATGACCTGCAAACTTTTCAATCCAAACACCATTGTGGACAACAAAGAACAAAGAACTGTGCAGCACAGGAACAGGCCATTTGGCCCCCCAAGCCTGCGCCGATCTTGATGCCGGCCTAAACTAACACCTTCTTCACTTCCGGGGCCCATATCCCTCTATTCCCTTCCTATTCATATACTTGTCAAGATGTCCCTTAGACGTCGCTATCGTATCTGCTTCCACCACCTCCCCTGGCAGCAAGTTCCAGGCACTCACCACCCTCTGTGTAAAAAACTTGCCTCGCACATCCCCTCTAAACTTTGCCCCTCACACCTTAAACCTATGTCCCCTAGTAACTGACTCTTCCACCTTGGGAAAAAGCTTCTGACGATCCACTCTGTCCATGCCGCTCATAACTTTGTATACCTCTATCATGTCGCCCCTCCACCTCCGTCGTTCCACTGAAAACAATCCGAGTTTTTCCAACCTCTCCTCATAACTAATGCCCTCCAGACCAGGCAACATCCTGGTAAACCTCCTCTGTACCCTCTCCAAAGCCTCCACGTCCTTCTGGTAATGTGGCGACCAGAATTGTACGCAATATTCTAAGTGTGTCCTAACAAAGGTTCTGTACAGCTGCAACATGACCTGCCAATTTTTATACTCTATGCCCCGACCGATGAAGGCAAGCATGCCGTATGCCTTCTTGACTACCTTATCCACCTCCGTTGCCACTTTCAGTGACCTGTGGACCTGCACGCCCAGATCCCTCAGCCTGTCAATACTCCTAAGTGTTCTGCCATTTACTGTATACCTCCCACCTGCATTAGACCTTCCAAAATGCATTACCTCACATTTGTCCGGATTAAACTCCATCTGCCATTTCTCTGCCCAAGTCTCCAACCGATCGATGTCCTGCTGTATCCTCTGACAATCCTCATCATTATCCGTAACTCCACCAACCTTTGTGTCGTCTGCAAACTTACTATCACACCTGCTACATTTTCCTCCAAATCATTTATATATACCACAAACAGCAAAGGTCCCAGCACTGATCCCTGCGGAACACCACTAGTCACAGCCCTCCATTCAGAAAAGCACCCATCCACTGTTCCCCTCTGTCGTCTGTGACTGAGCCAGTTCAGTATCCATCTTGCCTGCCAACCTCTGATCCCTTGTGAGTTCACCTTATGCTCCAGCCTGCCATGCAGGACCTTGTCAAAGAATTTACTAAAGTCCAAATAAACAACATCCACCGCCCTTCCCTCATCAATCATCTTCGTCACTTCCTCAAAAAACTCAATAAAATAAGTAAGACACGACCGACCCTTCACAAAACCATGCTGTCTCTCGATAATAAGTTCGGTTGTTTCCAAATGGGAGTAAATTCTGTCCCGAAGAATCCTCTTTAATAGTTTCCCTACCACTGACGTAAAGCTCACCGGACTATAATTTCCTGGATTATCCTTGCCACCCTTCTTAAACAAAGGAACAACATTGGCTATTCTCCAGTCCTCTGGAACCTCACCTGTAGCCAATGAGAATGCAAAGATTTCTGTCAAGGCCCCAGCAATTTCTTCCCTTGCCTCCCTCAGTATTCTAGGGTAGATCCCATCAGGCCCTGGGGACTTATCTACCTTAATGCTTTGAAAGACACCCAACACCTCCTCCTTTTTGATAATGAGATGACTGAGACTATCTGCATTCCCTTCCCTAGGCTCGTCATCCACCAAGTCCTTCTCCTTGGTAAATACTGATGCAAAGTACTCATTTAACACCTCACCCATTTCCTCTGGCTCCACGCTTAGATTCCCATCTCTGTCCTTGAGCGGGCCAACCCTTTCCCTGGTTACCCTCTTGCTCTTTATATATGTATAAAAAGACTTGGGATTTTCCTTAATCCTGTTTGCCAATGACTTTTCATGACCCCTTTTTGCCCTCCTAACTCCTTGCTTAAGTTCCTTCCTACTGTCTTTATATTCCTCAAGTGCTTCATCTGTTCCTCGCCTTCCAGCCCTTACAAATGCTTCCTTTTTCTTTTAGACTAGGCTCACAATATCCCGTGTTATCCAAGCTTCCCGAAACTTGCCAAACTTGTCTTTCTTCCTCACAGGTACATGCCGGTCCTGGATGCTAATCAGCTGACGTTTGAAAGACTCCCACATTTCAGATGTTGATTTACCCTCAAACAGCTGCCCCCAATCTAAATTCTTCAGTTCCTGCCTGATATTGTTATAATTAGCCTTCCCCCAATTTAGCACCTTCACCCGAAGACTACTCGTATCCTTATCCACAAGTACCTTAAAACTTATGGAATTATGGTCACTGCCCCCGAAATGCTCCCCCACTGAAGCTTCGACCACCTGGCCGGGCTCATTCCCCAATGCCAGGTCCAGAATGGCCCCATCCCTAGTTCGATTATCTACATACTGTTTCAAGAAGCCCTCCTGGATGCTCCTTACAAATTCTGCCCCATCCAAGCCCCTGGCACTAAGTGAGTCCCAGTCACTACTGGGCAAGTTAAAATCACCCACCACTACAACCCTGTTACCTTTACATCTTTCCAAAATCTGTCTACATGTCTGCTCCTCTACCTCCCGCTGGCTGTTGGGAGGCCTGTAGTAAACCCCCAACATCGTGACTGCACCCTTCCTATTCCTGATCTCCACCCATATTGCCTCGCTGCATGACCTCTCTGAGGTGTCCTCCCGCAGTACAGCTGTGATATTCTCCTTAACCAGTAATGCAACTCCCCCACCCCTTTTGCATCCACCTCTATCCCGCCTGAAGCTTCTAAAGCCTGCAACATTAGGCTGCCAATCCTGCCCTTCCCTCAACCAAGTCTCTGTAATAGCAACATCATCATATTTCCAAGTACTAATCCAAGCTCGAAGTTCATCTGCTTTATCTGTTATACTTCTCGCATTGAAACAAATGCACTTCAGACCACGAGTCCTGCTGTGCTCAGCAACATCTCCCTGCCTGCGCTTCCTCTTAGTCCTACTGGCCTTATTTACTATGTCCTCCTCATTTACTTCACTAGCTGTCCTACTGCTCTGGTTCCAACCCCCCTGCCACACCAGTTTAAACCCTCCTGAGTGACGCTAGCAAACCTTGCAGCCAGGATATTAGTCCCCTTCCAGTTTAGATGCAACCCGTCCTTCTTGTGCAGGTCCCATCTGTCCCTGAAGAGAGCCCAATGGTCCAGATATCTAAAACCCTCCCTTCTACACCAGCTGCTCAGCCACGTCTTTAGCTGCATTATCTTCCTATTTCTCGCCTCACTGGCACGTGGCACAGGGAGTAATCCAGAGTCCCATAGACTCGTCAAGCTACAGCCTGACATAATCATACTCACCGAATCATACCTTACAGACTATATCACAGAGATCCCTGGGATGTTCTATCCCAGAGGAAGGCGAAGCTCTATTAAAGAGCCAGCACGTGAACGATGGACTGAATAGCCTTCTTCTGTTCATTCTATGCAGACTGGGCAAACAAGTGGCCGATGAAATTTAGTGCTGAGAAATATGATGCTTTACATTTTGTCAAAAGGAATAAGGTGAGCAGGTGGGAAAGTGGAATTGAATACTAAGATCTGCGATTGCGAGGCAGCATTTTTTACTCTTTCATTGGATGCAGGCGTCGCTGGTTCGCCAGTATTTATTGCCCATCCATAATTGCCCTTGACAAGGTGTTGATGAGCTGCCTTCCTGAACCGCTGCAGTCCATGTGGGGTAGGTACACCTACAGTGCTGTTAGGAAGGGAGTTCCAAGATTTGACCCAGAGATAGTGAAGGAACGGTGAGATTGTTCCAAGGATGGTGGTTGACTTCAAGGGGACATTGCAGGTCGTGATGTTCCCATGCATCTGCCACTCTTGTCCTTCTAGATTGTAGACGTAGTGGTTTTGGAAGATGCTGTCTAAGGAGACTGTGTGCATTGCTGCAGTGACTCGTGTAGATGTCAGACACTGTCATCGGTCGTGGAAAGAGTGAATATTTGTGGATGGGGTGACAATCTGGCGGGCTGCTTTGTCCAGAATGGTGTCGAGCTTCTTGAATGTTGTTGGAGTTTCACTCATCCAGGCAAGTGGAGAGCATTTAATCACACTCTTGACGTGTGCCTTGTAAATGGTGGACAGGCAGTGGGTAAGCCGAGTTGGTGCAGTTCAAAAGAGCGTGCAGTACAGAGTTTCATGCACATGGGAATGTGATGGTACAACACAATCGAGAAGAAATAGGAGCAATAGTAGACCGTATGGCCCATCGAGCATGCTCCACCATTGAAAACGATTAAGACTGATCTTAGAATCCAATTTCACTTACCCACCTGTTCACAATATCCCTCGATTCCCTGCAAGACTGAAATCCTGCCTCACCCAGCCTTAAATGCTTTCAATGTTGGAACACCCACACGCCTCTGGCATTCACGAAACTTTGAGTGAAGTAATGTCTCCTCATTTCAGTCCTATCTGATCGACCCCTTATCCTGATGTAGTGGCGCCCATATTATTGATTCCTCAAGCAGTGGAAATAATCTCACTCTCGACCCTATCTAGCCGCTTTAAAGTCTTAAATGTTTCAATGTGATCACCGCTCATTCACCTAACTCCACAGAATACAGGCAATTTACTTAACCTCTCATCATAGGACAACATCCTCATCCCAGCGACCAATAATTCCCATTTGCTGTGCAGCCTCCAATGCAAGTAGTATATGGAGATCAGAACTGCACACGGTATTACAGATGTGGTCTCACCAAAACCTTGTACAATTGTAGCAATACTTCCTTATTCCTGTCCTCGAATTCATTGCAATAATGAGCAACATGCTATTTGCTTTCCTAATATCAGCAGGGGAGGCGGTGGCGTTGTGTTATTGCCACTAGACTAGTAATCCAGAGACCTGGACTGATGCCCTGTGTTCGAATCCCAGCAAGGCGGATGGGCTTGCATTTCAAATCAATTAATAAATCTGGAATTAAGAGCTGGTCTAATTGTGACCATGAAACCATTGTCAGTTGTTCTAAAAACCCATCTGGTTCAACAATGTACTTTAGGGAAGCCTGGACTGGACTTTCTGTGACTCTAGACCCACAGCAATATGGTTGGCTCTTAAACGCCTTCTGACATTGATGAGCTAGCCACTCAATTGCAGCAAACTGTGTAGCAAAAGGAACAGGATTGCATGGACCACTCAGCATCGACCTCAGCACCGGAAGTTTCAATGGCAAAGCCAGCCCTGTCGACCCTGAAATGTCTTCCTTACTAAAACCTGGAGGCTTGTACCAAAGTTGGGAAAACTGTCCCATAGACCCCTCAAGCTGCAGTCTGACATAGTCATACTCACCGAATCATACCTTACAGACAATATCCCAAAGATCCCTGGGTATGTTCTATCCCAGAGGAAGGGGAAAGCCACAAGATGTGACGGAGTTGCGGTCTACAGTCGGGAGGGAGTTGCCCTGGGAGTCCTCAACATTAACTCTGGACCCCGGGACATCTCATGGTATCAGCTTCAACATGGGCAAGGAAAACCCCTGCTGATTGCCACCCAGCTCGCCTGATCAATCAGTGCTTCACCGTGTTGAACACCAATTGAAGCTCTGAGGGTAGCAACGGCACAAGAAGTATACTGTATAATGTCAAGCACCAAGAGTGGTTCGGTAGCACATAGAACATAGCTGCTAAATAGCGTCTGCGACAGGTAGTGCTGCAACCAACATTAGGGAAACACATGCTTGACCTCATCGTCACCCATCTGCCTACCACAGATTCCTCTTTCAATGACCTAATTGATAACAGTGACCACCGCGCAGTCCCTGTGGAGACAAACTCCCATCTTCACATTGGGAATAGCCTCTATCATGATGTGTGTTACTACCACCATGTTAAATGGAATATCTATCAAACAGATGTAAGAACAGAAAGCTGTGCATCTATGAGGCGCTGTGGGCCATCAGCAGCAGCAGAATTGTACTCTACCACATTCTGTATGGGCCAGCATATCTCCCACTCTACTATTACCCATCAAGCCAGGCGGCGAAACAAAGTTCAATGAAGAGTGCAAGAGAGCATGCCATGAGCAGCACTAAGCATATCCCAAAATGAGGTGTCAACTTGATAAGTTACACAGCAGAACTACTTGCATGCCAAACTGTGTAGGCAGCATGCGACAAACAGGGCTAAGCAATACCAAAACAAATGGATCAGATCTAAGCTCTGCAGTCCTCGCACATTCAGTCGTGAATTGTGCTGAATTATGGAACAACTGACAGGCTCCACAAATACGCCTATCTTCAAAATGGGGGAGCTCACCACATCAGTGCAAAAGGCAATGCTAAAGCAATTGCATCAATTTCAGCGAGAAGTGCTGTGTCGATGACCCATCTGGGCCTCCTCCTGAGGTACCCCGCATTTAACTTCAGCCAATCTAGTTCACTCACGTGAATCTACAACACTGAAACCTACCCGACAATGTGAAAAATTGCCCAAGTATGTCCTGTGCACAAAGGACAAATCCAAACCGGCCAATTACCATTCTATCAGTCTATTCTCGATCATCAGCAAAGTGATGGAAGGGGCTGTCGACAATGCTGTCAAGCAACATTTGCTCAGAATTAATCCACTGTTTGGCGCTCAGTTTTGATTCCGCCAGGGCCACTCAGCTCATGATCTCCTTCCAGCCTTGACGAAACATGGAAAATATAGCTGAACTCAAGAGGTGAGGTGAGAGTGACTGCCGTTGTCATCAAGACAGCATTTGACCGAATATGGCATCAAGGAGCCCGAGCAAACTGGAGTCAATGGGAATTGGCCGGGGGAGGGGGGTGGCGGCGGGCCTCTCCGCTGGTTTCAGCCGTAAGAAAGATGGTTGTGGTGGTTGTAGGTCAAACATCGCAGCTCGAAACAAATCACTGCAGGAGTTCCTCAGGGTAATGGTCTGGGCCCAACCATTTTCAACTGCTTCATCAATGACCTATCCTCCATTATAAGGTCAGAATTGGAGATGTTCTCTGATGACTGCACAATATTCAGCACAATTTACGATGCCTCCGGTACTGAAGCAGTCCATGACCATATGCGGCAAGACCTGGATAATATCCGGGCTTGGCCTGATAAGTGGCAACTAATAACCGCGCCACACAAGTGCCAGACAATGACTATCATAAAGAGTAGTGAACCTAACCATCTGTTCTTGATTTTAAATGGCATTCCTTCGCTGAATTTCCCATCATCAACATCATGAGAGTTACCATTGACCAGCCACTGACTTGGATATGTCACATAAATAGCATGGCTGCAAGAGCATGTCAGAGGCTGGGAATTCTGCGGCGAGTAATTGACCTCCTGACATCCCAGTCCCGACCCGCCATCTGCAAGGCACAAGTCAGGAGTGTGATGGAATACCTTCCATTTTCCTGGATGGGTGCAGCTTCACCAATACTCAAGAATCTCGACACCATCCAGGACAAGGGAACTTTCTTGACTGCTACCCCATCTATCCCTTTCAACATTCAATACCTGTACCGCCGACGCACAATGACGGCAGTGTGTACCGTCTACAAGATGCACTGCAACTCACCAAGGCTCGTTTGACAGCACCTTCCAACACAACGACCTCTACCACCTAGAAGGATAAGGGCAGCAGATGCATCGGAACACCACCACCTGCATGTTCCTCACCTTGGCACACACCATCCTGACATGGAGCTATGTTGTCACTGGGTCAAAATGCTGGAACTCCCTTCCAAACATCGCTCCGGGTCTACCTGCACCACACGGACTGCAGTGGTTCAAGAAGACCACCACCTTCTCAAGGGCAATTAGGGATGGGCACTAGATGATGGCCTGCCAGCGACGCCCACATCCCATGAATAAAAAAGCATACACTGTTTCTTTTAACACCAACACTTACAATTTTGCACCTTTAAACAACATTCTACGCTTCTACTCTTATTTCCTGACTGCAAAGTGAATAGCTTTACACTTCCCTACATTATATTCCATCTGACATCTTGTTACTCACTCAGTTAACCCGTCTATATCTCATTTCAGCTTCTCTGTGTCCTCCCCACAGCTTACCTTTCCGCCTACATTTATGTCATCAGCAATCTATGATACAATAGTCTCTGTCTCTGCATCTGAGTCATTAACATATATTCTAAATAGCAGAGGCCCGAACATTGATGCTTATGGCACTCCACTATTTACTGTCTTCAAACATGAAATGTCCGTTTATGCCCACTCGTTGCTTTCTGTCTGTGAACCAATCATCTATCCATGTTGATTTGTTACCCCCAATTACATGAGCACTTATTTTTCTTTAGTTTCGCACCATAGCGAATGCATTTTGGAAGTCCAAGTGTACTACAACTTCTGGCTCCCCTTTACATGTTCAAAAGATTCTAAAAAAATTGTCAAACAGGATTTTCCTTTTGTAAAATCATATTGACTTGTTCCAATCATACAGTGATTTTCTAAGTGTTGTTAAGACATACTTAATAATAGATTGCATACATTTTCCAATAGGTCATGTTAGGCTAACTGGCCTGCAGTTCCCTCCTTTTTCCCTACCGCCTTTCTTGAAAAGCAATGTAACATTTGCAAACTTACAATCTGATGGAACATTTCCCGATTCGCAGCAATTTTGGAAAATCGTAACTAGCAGATTCACTTTCTCTGCAGTGTGACAAATCGATTCAAACCCCTCGTAAATTATGTTGTGCACTTGAGTATTAATGTGAATCGTCATTTTATGCAGAAGGCTTTGATTTTGTGTTTCCATGTTCTCATCGTCAAAATGGAAGACATAGTTCAGGTGGCATATCCACTTGAGAAGAGTCTGGCCTTAGGACCTAGAAGATCCGTAGCCAACAAGCTCGAAACTGTAACCGTTTGTGAGTACAACCTTTCCTCCATTATACAGCAACCATGTGTTCGAGACACATTTCCTTGCAAGAGGCCACAACCTGCCTTCAAGCTGCATTGATTGTTCTCTCTAAGGCTTCCTCAACAAGTAAAGTTAAAGAGAAGCCACGCTTTGAAAAATCCAGCAAGAAAAATATCAGCTCGAGGTCAAGCTGCAGTAACAGCAGAAAACATCTGATATTTACCCATTTTCTCTCCATCCAGAAAAAGGTGACTTCAGCAATTTGGAAAGGGAGTACAAATGAGGGTGCAAAGCGTCCACCCCAAGCCAGCAAAACAAAAACCCAGAGACCAGTTTGCTTCCACTGCAACAAAATGGGTCACTCCAGGTCAGAATGCTGCAGGCTAAAGGGAAAAACAGTGGGTCTAATAGGCCTCCACAAGGGAGGTCCCAAGGAGGGTCCCCCTAATAAGGAGTGTAGGAGGGCCAACAGAGGCCCTTCAAGTAGAGCATAGAATCTCTGAGAGTATTACCCAATGTGTTGCTGGACTGGACTAATTCCCCAGGGATTATCCAAGTTTTATTCGAGAAGGAACCGTATCGCTATCGCCTTCCCAGGAAAAGAGCAAGTCCATTGTACTGCTCAGGGATACAGGGGCTACTCAGTCCTTAGTGTTGCAGAACAGCCCGACGCCTTCCCCCTGAAATATCCATGAAAGCCAAGGCCCTGATCAGTGGAGTGGGAGGAGGTCACCTGTCTGTTCCCCTCCATCGAGTCCACGTACAGTGTGCCCTAGTCGCAGGAACCGTAACTGTTGGAATTATGGCAAAATTACCTGTAGCAGGGATAGACTTCCTACTGGGAAATGATTTGGCTGGTAGCAAGAAAATAGCAACCACTATAGGCATAGACCAGCCCAATGAAACCAGGGGAACCGAACAACTGCAGGGGGAAATCCCAGGGATCTTCCCCGATTATGTAGTGACTCAGTCCCAAGCCCGACAGGCCCAATTAATTGAAAGTGAGCCAGCATCCCAGTTGGATGAGCCAGAGGTCTGGGTAGTTGAACCTTTCTTTCGGGACCTATCTGAAGGAGAAGACGCTCAGCTGAGCCATGCTCTTCGGCACACAGCAGGCAGATCCTGAAATAAAGCACATAGCACAGACTGCCTATTCTGAGGCAGAGGCCACTCCGATCCTTGAGTGTTACTATGTACGTAATAATACGAAAGTGGAGACTTCCCAGAAGACAATCAGAAGAGGAGTAGACAGTACTCCAACAAATTGGAGTGATCGATGGCTGGATATGTGGGTACTTGGAAATCCTTAGCCTAAGTAATTAAAAGGTTCTTTTTTTCTGGGGAGGGTCAACGACATCACCATTCAGCATGTACTGGACCTCTTGTTAACCTGAGATAATCTGTCGGGGCTCAGCCAGCTGGGTCCCATCTGACCAGTGGCATGTCTCCCACATCCAAGCATTGAATCGCTTGGCTGGTAGGCCCTGGCGAATCTGTACAGATCTCTTTAATTTTCTTTTTGATCAGGGTGGACACGTCCTCTCATTGCTTTTGTGTCAAGCAATGAGAGCAAAAATTGGAAACATTGAGCGAAGGGCACGGTGGGATTTGTTCTTTTCCTGCTATTTATTGCATTGTAACTGTACCTGACACTGATCGGAAAGACATTCTGAAGCCAAAATGTCTGCTGAAGACTTCCCTTCCAGAAATCATTCCATTGGAAACGGATCTTTTGCAGCTCGGGAAATGCATGTGGTGCTCTATTGATTACTGTAAGCTGGGCCCAAAATATATCACCCGAGACGCCCCACTAATAGAGGCACCGACACAAAAAGCAAATGTGTTATGGACAGAAGTGTGCCAGCTCTCCCATAATTTAGCAAACTTTTAAGTATGAATGTACGATTTAATGAAAATCCCTTTTTTATTTATTTTCAATGAGAATCATGTAAATAAACAAATGCAGTAGAATTCATTTTGTTCCCTCGATGGGTAAAGGTGGCACGAGTGGATTCAAACCCTTGTAAATTATGTTGAGCATTTGAGTATTAATGTCAATCGTCATTTTATACAACCTGTTTTAAGTTTGAACTTCTGTGTTCTGTTGCCAAAATGGAGGAGAGAGGTCAGGTCAGAGAGTCACTTGGGAACAGTCTAGCGTTAGGACCCAGGAGACCCCTAACCAACCTGTGTGGTCTCGAAATTGTCACGGTTGGTGAGGACAGCCTGTCCTCCATTGTGCAACTGCCCTCTGCCAGAGACACGACTCCGTGCAAAAAGCCACAATCTGTCTTCAAGCTGCATTGAATTTTCTCTCTAAGGCCTTCTCGAGACGAAAATTTAAATGTTAGCCACACTTTAAGTAATCCAGCAAGAAACAAATCAAAACGAAGATAATCTGCAGTAACAGCGGAAAAGGTCTGATTTCTGGTCGTTTCCTCTCCATCTAAACATAGAAACATAGAAAATAGAAAATAGGAGCTGGAGTAGGCCATTCGGCCCTTTGATCATTCATTATGATCATGGCTGATGATCCAATACAGTAGCCTGTCCCATACCCGTTTATCCCTTGAGAGCCAAGAGCTATATCTAACTCCTTCATGAAAACGGACAATACTTTGGCCTCAGCTGCTTTCTGTGCTAGCGAATTCCACAGGCTCACCACTCTCTGGGTGAATACATTTCTCCTCATCTCAGTCTTGAAAGGTTCACCCCGTATCCTTAGACTAGAATAAAAGCAAAATACTGCGGATGCTGAAATCAGAAAGAAAAACAAGAAATGCTGGAATCACTCAGCAGGTCTGGCAGCATCTGTGGAAAGAGAAGCAGAGTTAACGTTTCGGGTCAGTGACCCTTCTTCGGAACTGACAAATATTAGAAAAGTTACAGATTATAAGCAAGTGAGGTGGGGGTGGGGCAAGAGATAACAAAGGAAAAGGTGTAGATTGGACCAGGCCACATAGCTGACCAAAAGGTCACGGAGCAAAGACAAACAATATGTTAATGGTGTGTTGAAAGACAAAGCATTAGTACAGATTAGGTGTAAATACACTGAATATTGAACAGCAGCAAGTGGAAACCTGAAAAAAACAGTGGGTAAGCAAACTGATCAAACTAAGATGAAATGAAATAAATACAAAAAAAAGATTGTAAAAAATGTAAAAAAGAATGCAAAAGCAAGGAAGGAAAAATAACTAAAAATGAAAGTAAAATGGGGGGGCTGTCAGGCTCTGAAATTATTGAACTCAATGTTCAGTCCGGCAGGCTGTAGTGTGCCTAATCGGTAGATGAGATGCTGTTCCTCGAGCTTGCGTTGATGTTCACTGGAACACTGCAGCAATCCCAGGACAGAGATGTGAGCATGAGAACAGGGGGGAGTGTTGAAATGGCAAGCAACCGGAAGCTCAGGGTCCTGCTTGCGGACTGAGCGGAGATGTTCCGCAAAGCGGTCACCCAGTCTGCGCTTGGTCTCCCCAATGTAGAGGAGACCACCCTGTGAGCAGCGAATACAGTATACTACATTGAAAGAAGTACAAGTAAATCGCTGCTTCACCTGAAAGGAGTGTTTGGGGCCTGGGATAATGAGGAGAGAGGAGGTAAATGGGCAGGTATTACACCTCCTGCGATTGCAGGGGAAGGTGCCATGGGACGGGGACGAGGTGGTGGAGGTAATGGAGGAGTGGACCAGGTTGTCGCGGAGGGAATGATCCCTTCGGAATGCTGACAGGGGAAGGGAGGGGAAGATGCGACTGGTAGTGGCATCACGCTGGAGGTGGCGAAAATGGCAGAGGATGATCCTTTGGATATGGAGGCTGATGGGATGAAAAGTGAGGACAAGGGGGACCCTGTCAAGGTTCTGGGAGGGAGGGGAAGGGGTATGGGTAGAGTTGCGGGGAATGGGTCGGACACGGTTGAGGGCCCTGTCAACCTTAAAGTAGAACCCTGGTTCTGGACTCAACACCATCGGAAACGTACTTCCTGCATCTACCCTGTC
The DNA here is from genome assembly GCF_036365525.1 of Heterodontus francisci. Lineage (NCBI taxonomy): Eukaryota > Metazoa > Chordata > Chondrichthyes > Heterodontiformes > Heterodontidae > Heterodontus > Heterodontus francisci. The sequence goes on from NW_027141175.1 coordinate 5,358,130, forward strand.
AAGTCCTGTTAGAATTTTATAGTTTTCTGTGAGATCCCCCTTCACTCTTCTGAACTCCAGTGAATATAATCCTAACCGACTCAATCTCTCCTCATATATCAGTCCCGCCATCCCAGGAATCAGTCTGGTAAACCTTCGCTGCATTCCCTCTATAACAAGAACCATCCTTCCTCAGATAAGGAGACTAAAACTGCACACAATAAGGTGACTTCAGCAAGTTAGCTCTCTCCCTTGCTACTATTGAGAGTGCAAAGAAACTGACATTTGCCAGAGAAGAGATATCTCCAACAGCTGCATCGCTATTCGGAATTTCTAATTAGTGATCTCCAACATTTGGACACTTTCCTGTTATGAATGGCAACTAGTTTTAACTGAAATCCATATTAGCTATGAGTTAAGATAAACTTCTATTTAGTAAATGTCTCTGCCTTTTTGTGTATTTAAACTTTATCTGAAAATTTGTAAGCATGTGTGGCGAAGTGAAACCCCTTCCAGAGCTTAAGAATGTGTTTAGTTTAGTTTAGTTCAGAGATACAGCACTGAAACAGGCCCTTCAGTCTACGGAGTCTGTGCCGACCATCAACCTCCCATTTATACTAATCCTACACTCATTCCATATTCCTACCACATCCTCACCTGTCCCAATATTTCACTACCACCTACCTAGACTAGGGGCAATTGCTAATGGCCAATTTACCTATCAACCCTCAAGTCTTTGGCATGTGGGAGGAAACCGGAGCACCCGGAGGAAACCCACGCCGACACAGGGAGAACTTGCAAACTCCACACATAATCCCTACTTATTTGGTTTGACTTTAAAAACCATGTTGTTGAAGCGGTGATTTATTATTAGGGCTTAAGGGAGGGAAACTACATACGGACGTGTGGTTGGAAAAACAGGGAAATTCGTTCAGAAGAAAACAGAACCAACTTCCTCCTCAGAACAGCAGCTGTTTCTGTTAATACCCAAGGTGGTAGGTCGCCACGGCCTGGAGGTTTGCCAGATTTTCGTCCCTGAAGTTTCTCGGACACATTTCCTCTGTTCGTATTAATTTCCTTAATTTCTTCAGTATTTTAGCCGATAGGTTTGTGTCTATCATGGACTAAGACTGAAGAGTTCCGAAAAACGGAAATTGTCTTTTACAAAATGAACTTTTTTCATGAAAAAGTCTAAAATTCCCAGTGAAGGATAAGACGATTGGCGCATTCTGTATTTAAGTTGTCTGACAAAGACAAAGGACAAACCTTTAAAGCTAACGTGCATTCATGAAACCCATCGTGCACTATCCTAAAACATTTCAGATTTGTATACTTTCTTCTCTAACAAAGGAGCTGTGAAGTAGACACGTATTGTGCGATCATCATGGGAAAGAAACCAGTGTTTCTCCTAACAGGAAGTGAAAGGTAACAACTTTTCCTTAAAAAGAGAGACAGCCAGAAAGAGAGAGAGAGAGAGCAAGCGAGAAATTCACCAAGGAGAGAAGCAACACCTCACAGCTGGTGTTTCAGCCACGCCAGGAAACAAATGCCCTGCTTATTCAACAGGACTTTCGAGCAAGGGAAAAATCTACGCTCATCCCAGGCCTGCAACCATCCAGAACTGGTTCCCAAGAGAATTCAACAAGTTTAACTCAACGTTTCTTCCGACAGAGAGCCACCTTCCCTTTTCCCTTTTCTATCTGTTTCTTCTTTAGTCTGTGTGAGCGAGCAGATGCATGAGTGTAAGTTGTGTGAACATTTCGGGATGAGGTCTATTGAGCAATAAACAAATGATTTTCTGTTTTGAAAACCTACAAGGAAACCTGTCTGTTTATTTGAATAAAAAAATACCAGTGGATTGAACTCTAACCCAGAAACCTTTGCCGCGGTCAAGTGGGGAGTTGAAGTGTGGGAACGCCAGCGTCACACCACGTGGTCATGACAAGAGTGAGCTGGGTGTTTGTGTGTATGGATGTTTAATGGTGGGAGAGCACTTTGAGAGAATAATTAGCAAAGTCTATGTTAATTTTGGTTGCCGAAATAGAGGTATTACCTTCAAAAGCAGGGATTTCTGCTGAATCTGTATAAAGCTCTGGCGAGGCCAGAACTGGAGGACTGCTCCTCATCTGGTCACTGCACGTTAGGAAGGATGTGAGGCTGCTTGACAGGGTGCATAGGAACTTTAACAGAATGGGTCCTGGGCTGAGGGACATCAGCTACAAGGTTAAATTGTGCATGCTGTGGAACCTCGCCTTGGAGCAAAGCTGATGGAGGGGAGATTTGATAGAGGTGTACACGATTATGAGAGGTTTTAATGACGGAGACAAATATAAAAGCTGTACCCACCAGTTGAATGTACAAGGTTTAGTGAAACTTGATTGACTATATTGGGCAAGAGATGCAGGGTTTTTCTCATTATTATTATTATTCAACGGGCCAGGCCATCATTTATTGCCCATTCATAATTGCCTTTGGGAAGGTTGTGGTGAGCTGCCTTCTTGAACCGCTGCAGTCCATGTGGGGAACTTACACCCACGATGCTGTTAAAAAGGGAGTTCCAGCATTTTGACCCAGGAACGATATAGCACCAAATCTGGATGGTGTGTGACATGGAGGAGATGTTGCAGGTGATTATGTTCCCATGCAACTGGTGCCCTTGTCCTTCTCGGTGGTAGAGGCTGCAGGTTTGGAAGGTACTGTCAAAGCAGCCTTGGTGCATTGCTGCAGTGCATCTTGTAGATGGTGCACACTACTGTCATTTTTTGTCAGTAGTGGAGGGAGTAAAGGTGCAAGGTTGTGTATATGATGCAAATGGAGTAGGCTGCTTTGTCTTGGATGATGTCGCGCTTCTTGAATGTTGTTGGAACTGCACCCATCCAGGCAAGCGGAGCCTAATCCATCAAACTCCTGTCCAAGACAGTATTGGCAGGAGTGACCACTGCACAAACCATGTAGAGACAAAGTCCCATCATCACATTGATGAATAACATCACACCCAAGCATTGAGCCAGGAACACAAACACAAACACATTCACAGACACAAATACAATCATATCCCAGTCACTGAGACAGGCAAGCATGCACATACACACACACACTTATACACACAAACATACACAGAGACTCACAAATCCCACCAATCACTACCCATTATCTGAGCCAGTAGCGTGTGCAGACACACAAACACATGCACTGACAAACACACACGTATAAACACAGGCACTGACCAACAAACACACACAAAGGCACTGATCCAGACACACACTCAGGCAGATGCACGCACACACACGCACAAACAAACACACACACAAACAAACACACACACGCACACAAACAAACACACAAACAAACACACACACCAACACACACAAACAAACACACAAACAAACACACACACCAACACACACACACACTACATGCAGGGGAAATTGCATGTGGTGATGTTGCCATGCATTTTCTCTCCTTTTCCCTCCAGTTGTTAGAGGTCGCGGGTTTGGAAGGTGCTGTAAAAGAAGCCTTGTTTTGTTAATGCAGTGCATCATGTAGATGGTAGACGCTATTGCCACTGTGCGTCTGTGGCGGAGGGAGTGAATGATTGTTAATGGCGTGCTAACCAAGCGGGCTGTTTTGTTCCGGATGGTGTCAAGCTTCTTGAGTTTTGTTGGAGCTGAGATGTGTGTGTGTGCGTGTGTGCGAGCGCGTCTGACTCTGTTTCAGCGGGATGGGAACCAAAGTGTAGTCTTAAAGTAGACAATTTGAGGGCAACGAATGTGAGGCAGATAACTAGCGAGTGACTCTGAAAGACAGAAGAAGCAAAGGTCAAAAAGTGTGTGGTACAGCAATGTGTCAGTGTCAAAAGGTATTTATTTAATTACAAGGAGTATAGTAACTAAAGCCGATGAGCTGAAGACACAGATAGACACACGATGACACTATATCGTTGCTATAACGGAAACTTGGCTTAAAGAGGAGCAAGAATGTCAACTCAACATCGTTAAATATAGAGTTTACAGGCGGGATAGAAACGGAGATTAAAAAGGAGGGGCGTAGCATTATTAGTTAATAAATCAATAGCAGCTTTAAGGTGGGATGATATGCTACATGCATAATCAAATGAGGCCATATGGGTGGCGCTCATAAATAAAAATAAAGAGGCAGCCTCAATGCCATGAGTTTAGAGTAGACCCTCAAATAGGGAATATTGCGTGCAATTCTGGTCGCCACACTACCGGAAGGACGTGGAGGCTTTGGAGAGGGTACAGAAGAGGTTTACCAGGATGTTGCCTGATCTGGAGGGCATTAGCTATGAGGAGAGGTTGGATAAATTCGGATTGTTTTCACTGGAACAACGGACTTGGAGGGGCGACATGATAGAGGTTTACAAAGTTATGAGCGACATGGACAGAGTGGATAGTCAGAAGCTTTTTCCCAGGGTGGAAGAGTCAGATACTAGGGGACATAGGTTTAAGGTGCGAGGGGCAAAGTTTAGAGGGGATGTGCGAGGCAAGTTCTTTACACAGAGGGTGGTGAGTGCCTGGAACTTGCTGCCAGGGGAGGTGGTGGAAGCAGGTACGATCGCAACGTTTAGGAGGCATCTTGACAAATACATGAATAGGATGGGAATAGAGGGATACGGTCCCCGGAAGTGCAGAAGGTTTTAGTTTTGGCAGGCATCAAGATCGGCGCAGTCTTGGAGGGCCGAATGGCCTGTCCCTGTGCTGTACTGTTCTTTGTTATTTATTTTTTCTTTGTCTTGCTGTATGTCGACATGAACTGCTTTAGCTTCTGAGGAGTCGTGAATGAAACTGAACACTGTGCAAATAACAGAGAACATGCAAACTTCTGACCTTATAATGAAGGTGAGGTAATTACACCCAGGGCCTCTGCGGTACATCATCCCTTCTCTCAGCACCGCTCATATATCCATTCACACCGGTAATACATTCTAATTTATTGTTGTCCAAAAAGCGTTGGATTAAAAGGGGTTAACTGAACTTGTTTGTTCAATGGCGGTTATTAATTTCAGTCCCCTTTGGCCCTAATTGTCCGCAGGAGGGTTTCCTTCTTCTATTAATAAGGCACTCATTTTAATATGCTATCACATATCGTCAATTGAAGAATCAACACTCTCAGTAGCAAGGATCAGCGAGAACAGGGAGAGGGTGAAGATAGATTGGAATCTGAGAACACTGGATTGGAATATTACAACGATGGATCAGAATCTGAGAACAATAGATTTGAATGTGACAACACTGGGTCGGAGTTTATCCTTTTGGCTTGAATATCTTCCTGCAAAGTATGATAGGCTATCATTAACATCTCGGATCCTATATGCAATTCTGATTTTTGGATACTTTTACTATCCCATCCTCGCTATTATTGGTGTCCCTGGTAAGCCTCTCCAGCTAGCTATTAGTTCCATAAGCAATGTTTTCTGTTTTTTACCATTTGCTCTCACCTGATTGCTGCTGCTGTTGTTCCTGCGAAGTCTCTGCATCTATATATTAGAGCAATAAACAACATTGCACTGAATTAATGATTATCATTTAAAGCTTTGGAAGCTTTGTCTTCGGAATGTCTTCAGTCTCCATCACAAACTCCATCGTTGCATCTTCAGATATTTCTCCAATTCAGTAGCAATCTTGCCTACTCCAAACTCTGCAATATTGTCCTCTGCCTCAACCGATTGGGTGCATAAACCCTTATGTGTGCCTTTGTTAAATCCAGACTCGACGTCCTAATGCACCCCTCATAATCATCTCAGTTAGTAACACTCATTAACCACAGCTCACGCAACACTCGTCTGCCTGTATCCTAACCCACACTAAATCCCATTCACCCCTGTCCCCTGTGCTCACTGATGTGCATTGGTTCCTGGTCTGACAATACTGCAATTTTAACAATTGCACACCTCAAATTAGTTCCATGCTTCCACAACAGTTCCATAAGAATATTTATCCAATTCCTTTTTAAAATATATTTTTCCCTCTGTAACTTTGCCTGCCTATGATCATCTTCCCGGGGTTGGGGTGGGGGAGAGCAGATGGGGATGGGGTGGGGGCACTGCTGTTAGTAAGTAGGCCCACAAATCAGAAGGTGGTACCGGACCTGCAGCCAGCCAATTATGGCGAGTCTCACATAGTGCTCCATGTTGGCAGGGCGATCGGTTACCTCTGATGTATATCTCTGAAACTTTGTATATGCATGTCCACTGAACGCCTGTGTTAGTGACTGTCATTTGAACATACATTCAGGAGCATGAGGAATTCCTTCCACCGTAATTTAAAAGTACCAGGCATCCAACCTGCAGGTGAGTGGCTTTTAATTTATTTCTGCTGTTGTGAAGTTAGTGGAGGTGCTGTGGATGTTTTTTTCTGGAGACTGTGTCGCGAGCTGCTGCAGACGTTCAGGGAGGACAGAGGATTTGGTGACCCAACTCTGGCCGAGATATGGGGACTGTAGTTACAGTGTCTCTGGGTCTGCAACATGACGAACAAATGGTACAAAGGCTGCAGAGAGGGAAAGATCTATAAAGAGGGAGGAGGAGGAGACTCTGTATTACCCATCCTGGGTTTTCCAAGAGCACTTTTCCTACCAACACCTAACCAGGAACAATGATTGAGTCGTCTCTGATTCAATAAGGAGGTGGCCACAGAGCTGTCCCACCTGCTGTAACACGACCTGGATCCTCACACCAAGGTGAGGACGGAGCTGCTAGTGGCCGTTAAGTAAACTGTTTCATTAAACATTTACTGGGTATCTGGGTTTTTCTAGGTAGAAGCAGACGACATTTCCTTCATCTCTTAGTATGCCACCCATCAATTGTCCGCTATGTGACAGAAGCCATCTATTCTGGGTGAGGAGAATACATCATTCTCTCCCTCTGCAGGGAGAAAACAAAATGAGAGGCTCCGTGCCTTTGCCAGGACAGCGGCATTCCCAATGGTGTACTTGGTTCTGCGGGTCCCCATGTCAACGGGGAGATGCACAGGAACTAAAAGCAGTCTCACTCCATTAATGTGCAGTTAGGTGTGTGACCATGCCCAGTAGATCACGTTGGTGACGTTCCACTATAACAGAAGCAGTCACCGTTAAATATAGATAGTTATTAGACAGTGCATTCCATATCTTAACCAACTTGCAGCAAGACAAAGATTTATTCATGTTGCAATGCGTCTTTTGCCAATCATCTTAATCAGTGGCCTCTGTTTATCGACCCGCCAGCCATTGGAACCAATATATATATTTATATATTTTTTTAAATCTAAACCCATCATAATTTTAAGCACCTCTATCAATATTCTGCTCTAAGGAGAACAATCCCAGTTTCCCTAGTCTATCCATGTAACTGTAATCACATCCCTGGGACCATAATAGTAAATCACATCTGTGGCCTCTCCAAAGCCTTGGCATCCGAGCTAAAGTGTGGTGCCCATTGTTGGACACATTCCTGCAGCACGGGCCGCCCAGTGTTTTATATACCTTTAGCATAAAGGCCGGGCTTTTTTACTGTACGTCACTATTTATAAAGCCCAGGATACCATAATTACCAGAATTACTTTATTAGCTTTATTAACCTGTCCTTTATTAACTTTATTAACATGTCCTGCCATCTTCAAAGATTTGTGTTCAAACACCCCAGGGCTCTCTGTTCTTATACCAGCTTTAACGTTGCACCATGCAGCTCTCCTGATCCATTATTACAAAATGCATGACCTCACACATCTACCATATGACTACCCATTGCACTACCCTGTCTATTTCCGCTTGAATTCTTATACTATATTTGCCATTCACCACGATACGTATACGCCTCGTGTCTTCTGGAAATTTCAACAATTTCTCCTGTGAGCCGCCTGAAGTTTAGTCATTAATGTACATCAGAAACAACAGTGCTCCTAGTACTGAACGGTGTAGAACACGGCTGCATATAAAAAAACAACCATTCACCATTATGTTTATAAATGACGTCCTGAATGTCTATTACTGTCCTCGTCAATATTTACTGTGGTGTTGATTTATTAGATACCTCATGCAGAAAAAAATAACCGTGGATGCTGTAAATCTGAAAAGATACAGAAAATGCTGAAAATACTCAGTCGGCCTGGCAGTACCTGTTGAGAGAAAATTGGAATTAACTTTTCAGTTCGTGAAATTTCATGTGAATGTGTCTCAATGTAAGGTTATCGACCTGATACTTTAACGCTGTTTCTCTCCCCACAGATGATGCCTGACCTGCTGAGTATTTCCAGGACTTATCGATTTTTTTCTCGCTGTTATTACTTATGTTAATCTTAATCCTCTTATTTTATTTACCTGTCAATGTGCTCGTCAATGTGCTCCTGATTCCAGTTGAAATCCTTTTTTTTTCTACCGCATTTCCCTGTCCAGCCATGAGCAATAAATTAAATCCTGTCTCCAGCAGAAAGACCTGCCACAGGTACAATGACGACAGACATAATTGAATTTGCTAACAAATGCACAAATATCATAGAGTCTGAGCGTCACAACCAAAGACTTGCAGGTTGATAGGTAAATTGGCCATTGTAAATTGCCCCTAGTGTAGGTCGCTGGTAGAAGAATGGTGGGGATGTGGTAGGGAATATGGGATTAATGTAGGATTAGTATAAATGGGTGGTTGTTGGTCGGCACAGACGCGCTGGACCGAAGGGGCTGTTTCAGTGCTGTATCTCTGTCTGACTATGACTCTATGAGAAATGTGGGAGGGAGAAAATAGGGAAATATAGGCCAGTGAGCCTAACATCAGTCACTGGGGAAATGCTGGCATCTATTATTAGAGGAAGTCTTAACAATACACCGAGATAGCACAGTATGATTGGAACAAATCAACATGGTTTTACTGAAGGGAACTCCTGGTTGACAAATTTAACAGAGTTTTTGGTGAGGTAACTAGCAGGGTAGATAAAGGGGAACCATTACAGTGTACCTGAATTTCCAAATGGTGTTCTATTAGGTTCCACACAAGCGTTTAATAGGCACAGTGGCGCAGTGGTTAGCACTGCAGCCTCACAGCTCCAGGGACCCGGGTTCGATTCTGGGCACTGCCTGTGTGGAGTTTGCAAGTTCTCCCTGTGTCTGCGTGGGTTTTCTCCGGGTGCTCCGGTTTCCTCCCACAAGCCAAAAGACTTGCAGGTTGGTAGGTAAATTGGCCATTATAAATTGTCACTAGTATAGGTAGGTGGTAGGGAAATATAGGGACAGATGGGGATGTTTGGTAGAAATATGGGATTAGTGTAGGATTAGTATAAATGGGTGGTTGATGTTCGGCACAGACTCGGTGGGCCGAAGGGCCTGTTTCAGTGATGTATCTCTAATCTAATCTAAGATAAGATCTCATGGAGTTCAGGTTAATGTAATAGCATGGAGAGATGATTAGTTGACAGACAGGAAACAACGAGGAGGCATAAACAGCAATAAATGACCAGTGGTTTTCCGCAGGGATCAGTGCTGGGACGTTTGCTGTCTGTCGTATATATAAATGATTTGGAGGAAAATGTAGCTGGTCTGATCAGTAAGTTTGCGGATGACACAAAGGTTGGTGGAGTTGCGGATAATGATGAGGATTATTGGAGGATACAGCAGGATATAGATCGGTAGGAGACATCGGTGGAGAAATGGCAGATGGAGTTTAATCCGGACAAATGTGAGGTAATGCATTTTGGAAGGTCTAATGCAGGTGGGAGGTATACAGTAAATGGCAGAACCCTTAGGAGTATTGACAGGCAGAGAGATCTGGGCGTACAAGTCCACAGGTCACTGAAAGTGGCAACGCAGGTGGATAAGGTAGGCAAGAAGGCATACGGCATGCTTGCCTTCACCGGTCGGGCAGAGAGTAAAAGAATTGGCAAGTCATGTTGCAGCTGTACAGAACCTTAGTTCGGCCATACTTAGAATATTGTGTGCAATTCTGGTCGCCGCACTACTAGAAGGATGTGGAGGCTTTGGAGAGGGTACAGAGGATGTTTACCAGGATGTTTCCTGGTCTGGAGGGCATTAGCTATGAGGAGAGGTTGGAAAAACTCGGATTGTTTTCACTGGAACGACGGAGGTGGAGGGGAGACATGATAGAGGTTTGCAAAGATATGAGCGGCATGGACAGAGTGGATAGTCAGAAGCTTTTTCCCAGGGTAGAAGAGTCAGATACTAGAAGAACATAGGTTTAAGGTGCGAGGGGCAAAGTTTAGAAGGGATGTGCGAGTCAAGTTTTTTACACAGAGGATGGTGTGTGCCTGGAACTTGCTGCCAGGGGAGGTGGTGGAAGCAGATACGATAGCAACGTTTAAGAGACTTCTTGACAAATATATGAATAGGAAGGGAATAGAGGGATATGGGCCCCGGATGTGCAGAACGTTTTACTTTCGGCAGGCATCAGGATCGGCGCAGGCTTGCAGGGCCGAATGGCCTGTTCTTTGTTCTTTGTTAAATAGTGGAATAAAAGCAAAATGCTGCGATGCTGGAAATCGGAAATAAAAACAAAAACAAAAGCAATAAGTTTTGGAAATACTCAGCTGGCCAACAGCATCTGTGGAGAGAGAAGCTGAGTTAACGTTTCAGCTCAGTGACCTCCCATCAGAACTGGCAAAATGAGAAATGCAGTAGGTTTTCACTAAATAAAGCAGGGGTGGGGGAAAAGAGAACAAAACAGAAGGCCTCCTATTCATTAGGTAGACCAAATGCGAATTGCTAACATGACCTCAAGCTTCCTGTCGCTTTCCACTTCGACACGCCCCGCTGCTTTCATGCCCACATCTCTGTCCTGAGCTTGCTGCAGTATTTCAGTGAACATCAACGCAACCTCCAGGAACAGCACCTCATTCAGCAATGAGGCACGCTACACTCTAGCAGACTGAACTTTGTGTCCAATCATTTCAGAGCGTGACTAACCCTTTTTATATGTTTTTAAATTTTATTTTACTTTGTCTCAGCATTCCTTTTTTGTTTTTTATCATGCGCATGCCCACTGATTTTTTTTCATGTTTTTGCTTTTTGTGGGGCTGTTAAATTCTGCCATTTGACATCCTCTCTGCACTAACGCTTTGTCTTTCACCACGTCATTAGCACTCTCTTTGCCTTTGCGTTTACCCCATGAGCTCCTTGTCAGTTCATCTTTCTGGCCCTCTGTCCTGTCAACACCTTCCCTTTTGTTTCATTTTCCCCCCACAGCTGCTTTATTTGCTTAAAGTCTATTACATTTCTATCCTTTGCCATTTCTGATGAAAGGACACTGACAAGAAACTTTAACTCGGCTTTTATCTCCACAGATGCTGCCAGACCTGCTGAGGTACTTTATTTTATTTTAGCAAATAGTGGAGTGTTGAAGGATCAGTGTTGGGGCCTCAGCTATTTAAAATCAAGATTAATGACTTAGATGAAGAGATAAAGAGTAATGTATCTAAGTTTTGCTAATGATACATATCTAGGTGGAACAGTAATGATGCATATGTAGGTGGGAAGGCCACAGAAAGGCTGCAAAGGGATATAGACTGGTTAAGTGAGTGGGCAACAAGATGGCAAATGGATTATAATGTTCAGAAGTGTGAAATTGTTCACTTTGGTCATAAGAATAGAAATACAGAATATTTTTAAAAGGTGTGGAACTTGGAAGTGTCGATGTTAAAATAGACTTTAGTGTACTTGTTTCATGAAAACATAACGTCAACATGCAGATGCAGCGAGCAATTAGAAAGCAAATGACATGCTGGTCTTTATTGCAAGGGGATTGGTGTACATCATTAACGAAGTATTGTTACAGTTGTATAGGGTTTTGTTGGGACCACATCTGGAGTACTGTGTGCAGTTTTGATCTCCACATTTAAGAAAGGATATCCTTGCATTTGAGGTGGTAAAGTGAAGGTTCACGAGATTGGTTCCTGGATTAAGAGGCAATCCCATGATGAGAGGCTGTATAAATTGGGTCTGCATTCGCAGTAGTTCAGAAGAATAAGAGGTGACCTTATTGAAACCTCTAAGATTCAAAAGGGGCTGGATAGGTCAGGCATTGAGAGATTATTTACACTGGTCTAGGAATATAAAACACGGGGGGATGGGGGTGTGGGGGGAGGTGGGGGTAGGGAACACCATTTCAGAATAAGGGGGCTATCATCTAGGACGGAGATAAGGAGAAATTACTTGACTCAAAGGGTTGTGAATCTTTAGAATTCACTACCCCAGAGGGTTGTGGATGCTCCAACGTTGAATATATTTAAGGCTGGGATAGGGACACCTCCGACCTCTCAACGAATCAAGGCATACGGGGAGTGAAAAGTGAAATTGAATCCTAAGATCATCCATGACAGTATTGAATGGTGGAGCAGGCTGGATGGGCCATATGTTCTACTGCTGCTCCTATGTCTTGTGTTCTTGTGTTCCTATTTGGTCGGAACATAACCTGTGTTCACCTATACACGTCATTCTTCAACTGGTAATATCGTCAAACTCAGAGAACGTCAGAGGGTAATCATACCCTCATAATTTACACTTACTTTCTGCCATATGTTCGGCAATAGCCAAATGAGATTTTGATTTTCTATGTTAAGCAAAAAAAAGCCTAGATTCCAACCTTCAACTTTAGGCAAATATCCTCTGCTGCCACATTTAACTATGGAACGCTTGGTGTGGAAGAATGATGCTGGAGTCTATGTTTAATCAGTTTCTCATTAATTGTACAGAGTAAGAGGATAACAAACACTGTGATCCTCACACAATTCCTTCACCTGTTTTAGTAAGTACCTGCTAAGAGGTGCTCAAGTCCGACTCCAATGAACACCCTCCAGTTCATAACTTAGCAAATGACGCTGATATCATTATTCTTTAACAACATATCAATGCCTGTAATAATATTTTGCAAGTTTATTTAATATCCTCTCAATCGCCTTTTTTCCAAGGAGAAAGCCACCAGTTTTCCAACCTAACCTTGCAACTAAATTTCCATAATCTCTGGAATTATTCTGGTAAATCTCCTCTGCAACCTCCAAAGGACCCTCACATCCTTCGCAATGTCTGACAACCAGATCTGAACACAATACTATACTTGGGGTCGAACCAGTGCTTTATAAACGTTCAGGATAGCTTCCCTGCATTTTTTATTTTCGAGATACAGCACTGAAACAGGCCCTTCGCCCCATCGAGTCTGTGCCGATCAACAACCACCCATTTATGCTTACCCTGCAGTAATCCCATATGCCCTATCACCTACCTACACTAGGGGCCATTGATAATGGCCAATTTGCCAATCAACCTGCAAGTCTTAGGCTGTGGGAGGAAACTGGAGCACCCACCAAAAACCCACACAGTCACAGGAAGAACTTACAAACTCCGTGCAGGCAGTACCAAGAATGGAACGCACGTCCCTAGAACTGGAAGGCTGCAGTGCTAATCACTCCGCCACTGTGCCACCCAGCACTCAATGATTCTGTTTCTAAAGGCACAGTGGCTCAGTGGTTAGCACCGCAGCCTTACAGATGCAGCGACCCGGGTTCAATTCTGGGTACTGCCTGTGTGGAGTTTGCAAGTTCTCCCTGTGACTGCGTGGGTTTCCTCCAGGTGCTCCGCTTTCCTCCCACAGCCAAAAGACTTGCAGGTTGATAGGTAAATTGGCCATTATAAATTGTCCCTAGTACAGGTAGGTGGTAGGGGAATATAGGGACAGGTAAGGATGTGGTAGGGATATGGGATAAGCGTAGGATTAGTATAAATGGGTGGTTAATGGTCGGCACAGACTCACTCGGTGGGCCGAAGGGCATACTTCAGTGCTGTATCTCTAAATCTAAAGCACAATATCAAATATGCTGAGGTAAACATTCTCTCAATATGTCCTGCAACATTCAAAATTCATATGCACATACAGTTCCCTGTGTTCTTGCACACTGTGTGGAACTGTGTGATTAACTATATATTGTCTCAAAGAACAAAGAACAGTACAACACAGGAACAGGCCATTCGGACCTCCAAGCCTGCGCCGATCTTCATGCCTGCCTAATCTAAAACCTTCTGCACTTCCGGGGTCCACATCCCTCTGTTCCCTTCCTATACATGTATTTGTCAAGATGACTCTTAAACGTCGCTATCATATCTGCTTCCACCACCTCACCCGGCAGCACGTTCCAGGCACTCACCACCCTCTGTGTTAATAACTTGCCTCGCACATCCCTTCTAAACTTTGCCCCTCGCACCTTAAAGCTATGTCCCCTAGTATCTGACTCTTCCACCCTGGGAAAAAGCTTCTGAATATCCACTCTGTCCATGCCGCTCAGAAATTTGTGAACCTCTATCATGTCGCCCCTCCACATCCGTCGTTCCAGTGAAAACAATCCAAGTTTTTCCAACCGCTCCTCATAGCTAATGCCCTCCAGACCAGGCAACTTCCTAGTAAACCTCTTCTGTACCCTCTTAAAAGCCTCCACGTCCTTCTGGTAGTGTGGCGACCAGAATTGCACGCAATATTCTAAGTGTGGCCTACCTAAGGATCTATACAGCTGCAACATGACTTGCCAATTTTTAAATTCTATGACCCGACCGATGAAGGCAAGCATGCCATATGCCTTCATGACTGCCTTATCCACCTGCGTTGCCACTTTCAGTGACCTGTGGACCTGTACGCCCAGATCTCTCTGCCTGTCAATGCTCCTCAGGGTTCTGCCATTTACTGTATACCTCCCACCTGCATTAGACCTTCCAAAATGCATTACCTCACATTTGCCCGGATTGAACTCCATCTGCCATTTCTCTGCCCAAGTCTCCAACCGATCTGTATCTTGCTGTATCCTTTGACAATCCTCATCATTATCCGCAACTCCACCAACCTTTGTGTTATCCGCAAACTTACTAACCAGACCAGCTACATTTTCCTCCAAATCATTTATATATACTACAAACAGCATAGGTCCCAGCACTGATTCATGTGGAACCCCATTTGTCACATCCCTCCATTCAAAAAAACACCTTTCCACTGATACCCTCTGTCTTCTATGACAGAGCCAGTTCTGTATCCATCTTGCTAACTCTCCTCTGATCCCGTGTGATTTCACCTTTTGTACCAGTCGACCGTGAGGGACCTTGTCAAAGGCTTTACTGAAGTCCATAGAGATAACATTCACTGCCCTTCCTTCATCAATCATCTTCGTCACTTCCTCAAAAGATCCAATCAAATTAGTGAGACACCACCTCCCCTTCACAAAACCATGCTGTCTGTCGCAAATAAGTCCATTTGTTTCCAAATGGGAGTAAGTCCTGTCCCGAAGAATCCTCTCAAATTGTTTCCCTACCAGTGACGTTTGACTCAGCGGCCTATAATTTCCTAGATTATCCTTGCTACCCTTCTTAAACAAAGTAACAACATTGGCTATTCTCCAGTGCTCTGGGACCTCACCTGTAGCCGATGAGGATACAAAGATTTCTGTCAAGGCCCCAGCAATTTCTTCCCTTGCCTCCATCAGTATTCTAGGGTAGATATCATCAGGCCCAGGAGACTTATCTACCTTAATGCTTTGCAAGACACCCAACACCTCCTCCTTTTTTTAAATGAGATGACTGAGACTATCTGCATTCCCTTCCCTAGGCTCATCATCCACTAAGTCCTTCTCTTTGGTGAATACTGATGCAAAGTACTCACTTTGAACCTTGCTTATTTCCTCTGACTCCACACATTGATTCCCATCTCTGTCCTTGAGTAAGCCAACCCTGTCGCAACCCTTTCCCTGGTTACCCTCTTGCTCTCCCGCTATTCCTTCTGCAATAATGCATCGCTTCACAATTGTCGCGACTGAATTCCATTTGCCACCTCTCTTCCCATTCTGCTCGTCCAGATTTGTCCAACATACAGCCCGTAGGCCAGGATCCAGCCTGCCAAAGGTTTTAATCTGGTTGCGGATGCGAACTGTACCCGGGGCCATTCCTCATCCTCCCCAAGAGATGAGAAATTATGAGAAAAAGGTGAGGTAAAGCATTTTGGAAGATCTAATACAAGTGGGAATTATTCAGTAAATGGCAGAACCCTTAGGAATATTGACAGGCAGAGAGATCTGGGTGCAGAGGTCCACAGATCCCTGAAAGTGACAAGGCAGGTGGATAAGATAGTCAAAAAGGCGTACAGCGTGCTTGCCTTCATCGGTCGGGACAAAGAGTATAAAAATTGGCAAGTCATGCAGCAGCTGTATCGAACCTTCGTTCGGCCACACTTAGAATATTGCATACAATTCTGTTCGCCACATTTCCAGAAGGACTTGAAATCTTTGGAGTGGGTACAGAAGAGATTTACTGGGATGTTGCCTGGTCTGGAGGGCATTGGCTATGAGGAGAGGTTGGATAAACTCAGATTGTTTTCACTGGAACGACGGAGGTGGAGGGGCGACATGATAGAGGTTTACAAAGTTGTGAGTGGCATGGACAGAGTGGATAGTCAGAAGCTTTTTCCCAGGGTGGAAGAGTCATTTACTAGGGGACTTAGGTTTAAGGTGCGAGGGGCAAAGTTTAGAGGGGATGTGCGAGGCACGTTTTTTTACACAGAGGGTGCTGAGTGCCTGGAATTTGCTGCCGGGTGAGGTGGTGGAAGCAAGTACGACAGCGATGTTTCAGAGGCATCTTGACAAATACATGAATAGGATGGGAATAGAGGGATATGGACCCCGGATGTGCAGAAAGTTTTAGTTTAGACAGGCATCATGATTGGCGCAGGCTTGGAGGGCCGAATGGCCTGTTCCTGTGCTGTACTGTTCTTTGTTCTTTGAACTGTTATTTTTACTCCCAACCTGATGTATAATTTCCCTGATAAATTGCCTTGTTAGTGACGATTGGCATTATTTGCTTCCTTGATTTTTCAATAGACCTATTTCCAGTAACTGCTTTGAAATAATTGAAATCCGTGATGTCTTTCATCGGTGAGTGAATCTCTCTGTCAGTCCAACATTTAAATTTCTATACAATAGCAAAGTGATGTGCACGCTGAAAATCTGAAATAAAACCAGTAAATGCTGGAAATACCCAGCAGCTCTGGCAATATCTGTGGAGTGAGAAACAGATTCAATGTTTCAGGTCAATGACCCTTCATCAGAACTGGTGGAGAATAGAGATGACAGACAGGGAAAGGAGGAAGGGAGGATTATGATCAACATTGAGTTCAGCAATTTCAGTATCATTCATTTGTCATTGCTCCTAGCCTGATGTATAATTTCTCTGTTTATTTCCCTTCCTCACAGTTAACTTGCTGACAATTAGCATCCTGTCTCAGGGAAAATGTGGTCTCTCCAAATGTGTCACTCGCTACTTGGTGGCCATGGCAGCGACGGATCTGCTGCTTGTTGTACTTGACCTGATATTGAGGCACATTCCAATTGTTTATCGGGAACAGTTTCAGTTCCTGGAGTCCATTCCCGTGTGTAATATCCACGCCGTCCTGCTTTACACAGCCACAGACTGTTCTGTTTGGTTCACCGTTATGTTCACCTTTGATCGATTTGTGGCCATTTGTTGCCAGAAGCTGAAAAGTAAATATTGCAGCTAGAAAACGGCGGCTGTGGTTCTGGGAACAGTGACTGTTCTGAGCTTGTTAAAGAACATCACCTGGTATTTCATGTTAACAGATAGGTATTGGCTGATGAACTACCCCTGGTTTTGTTCGATAAGAAGAGGTGTTCTGTACTCTCAGGTCTGGACCGCAATCGAGTTCATTCATAACATTCTAACCCCGGGTATCCCATTTGTTGTGATTCTGCTGCTCAATGCTTTAACCGTCAAACACATTTTGGTGAGCAGCAGAGGACGTAGGAGACTCCGAGCTCACAACAGTGGGGAGAGTCGCAGAGATGCAGAGATGGAGAGCCGTCGGAAATCTATCATTTTACTGTTTGTTATCTCGGGTAATTTCATACTGCTTTGGGTACTCTTAATGGTTTATTCAAATTGGAGCCGAATATTGTTGTTGCACTATGAGTCTGTTGATCTCCCTGATTTTCTGCTGGATTTGGGCTTCATGCTGCAGCTCCTGAGTTGCTGCAGAAACACCGCAATTTACGCTGTGTCCCAGACACAGTTCAGAGAGCAGTTGAAAAATGTGCTGAAATATCCCTTTATTCCAATTGTGAAGTTGATTCAAACGTGAGAGGAACTGAATAACTGACTATATGCAGCAGAGAGTGAGCGTGGCCAATCGCTATAGAGACAGATCTGGGACTGTCAATATCGTGTCAGAGGTGGGGCGGGGTCTGCTGGTCCGGTGAAAAAGCGGGAGGCCTATTACTATCGTGATGGAGAGTGTGGCAGGTGGGGAGGGGGGCTGTTTCCCATGGTGAGTGGATGGTGAGGCCGGGGACTTTTCGTCGCACTGACAGGGAATGGTGGTGGGCATTTTCCGTCTGGTGATGGGTACGTGGGGGCGGGACCTGTTCCCATTTTGGGATACCTTTTAAGTCTTTGTAATGCTTCATAATATGCATAACGCTTGATAACTCCTTTTATTCCTTTTTAACCAACATTTTAGATTAGAATTGATTAGAACATTACAGCGCAGTACAGGTCCTTCGGCCCTCGATGTTGCGCCGACCTGTGAAACCATCTGACCTACACTATTCCATTTTCATCCATATGTCTATCCAATGACCACTTAAATGCCCTTAAAGTTGGCGAGTCTACTACTGGTGCAGGCAGGGCGTTCCACGCCCTTACTACTCTCTGAGTAAAGAAACTACCTCTAACATCTGTCCTATATCTATCACCCCTCAACTTAAAGCGATGTCCCCTCGTGTTTGCCATCACCATCCGAGGAAAAATAATCTCACTATCCACCCTATCGAACCCTCTGATTATCTTATATGTCGCTATTAAGTCACCTCTCCTCCTCCTTCTCTCCAACGAAAACAACCTCAAGTCCCTCAGCCTTTTTCGTAAGACCTTTCCTCCATACCAGGCAACATCCTAGTAAATGTCCTCTGCACCCTTTCCAAAGCTTCCACATCCTTCCTATAATTTGCTGACCAGAACTGCACGCAATACTCCAGGTGCGGCCTCACCAGAGTTTTGTACAGCTGCAGCATGACCTCGTGGCTCCGAAACTCGATCCCCCTACTAATAAAAGCTAACACACCATTTGCCTTCTTAACAGCCCTATTGACCTGGGTAACAACTTTCCGAGATTTAGGCACCAGGACACCAAAATCACTCTGTTCATCTACACTACCAAGAATCTTCCCATTAGCCCAGTACTCTGCATTCCTGTTACTCCTTCCAAAGTGAATCACCTCACACTTTTCCGCATTATATTCCATTAGCCATCTCTCAGCCCAGCTCTGCAGCCGATCTATGTCCCTCTGTACCCTACAACATCCTACGGCACTATCCACAACTCCATCGACATACGTGTCATCCGCAAATTTACTAACCCACCCTTCTACACCCTCTTCCAGGTCATTTATAAAAATGACAAACAGCAGTGGCCCCAAAACAGATCCTTGCGGTACACCACTAGTAACTAAACTCCAGGATGAACATTTGCCATCAACCACCACCCTCTGTCTTCTTTCAGCTAGCCAATTTCTGATCCAAAGCTCTAAATCACCTTCAACCCCATACTTCCGTATTTTCTGCAACATCCTACCGTGGGGAACCTTATCAACCGCCTTACTGAAATCCATATACACCACATCCACTGCTTTACCCTCATCCACCTGTTTGGTCACCTTCTGGAAAAACTCAATAAGGTTTGTGAGGCACGACCTACCCTTCACAAAACCGTGCTGACTATCGCTAATGAACTTATTCTTTTCAAGATGATTATAAATACTGTCTCTTATGACCTTTTCCAACATTTTACCCACACCCGAAGTAAGGCTCACAGGTCTAAAATTACCAGGGCTGTCTCTAGTCCCCTTCTTGAACAAGGGGACAACATTTGCTATACTCCAGTCTTCCGGCACTATTCCTGTCGACAATGACGGCATAAAGATTAAGGACAAAGGCTCTGCAATCTCCTCTCTGGCTTCCCAGTGAATCCTGGGATAAATCCCATCTGGCCCAGGGGACTTATCTATTTTCACACTTTCCATAATTGCTAACACCTCCTCGTTGTGAACCTCAATCCCATCTCGCCTCATAGTCTGAATCTCAGTATTCTCCTCGACAACATTTTCTTTCTCTACTGTAAATACTGACAAAACTATTCATTTAACTCTTCCCCTATCTCCTCTGATTCCACACACAACTTCCCACTACTGTCCTTGATTGGCCCTAATCTAAAGCTAGTCAATCTTTTATTCCTGATATACTTATAGAAAGCCTTAGGGTTTTCCTTGATCCTATCGGACAGTGACTTCTCGTGTCCTCTCCTTGCTCTTCTTAGCTCTCCCTTTAGATCCTTCCTGGCTAGCTTGTAACTCTCAAGCGCCCTAACTGAGCCTTCACGTCTCATCCTAACATAAGCCTTCTTCTTCCTCTTGACAAGCGCTTCAACTTCTTTAGTAAACCACGGCTCCCTCGCTCGACTACTTCCTCCCTGCCTGACAGGTACATACTTATCAAGCACACGCAGTAGCTGCTCCTTGAATAAGCTCCACATTTCGATATAACGCTTCATTATCCTTATAAACAGTTGTAAATGTTTATGATCCTTCATAAATGTTGTAATCCTTTATAATCATTTATAGTCTCATAAAACGTTATGCTCCTTTAAAAACGTTCCTGAATCGTTATCACCCTTGTTACCTTTTAGAATCCTACATCACCTTTGAATAATCCTCTATACAGCTTGAAAACCCTTAATAAAGCTTTAACCTCTGTCTAATCCTTCACAATCATTTATGATTTTTTCAGAATCCTTTAAAACTCTTCTTTAAAACTTTATAAAAATGATAGCATTTACAATTTACAATCCTAAATGAAATGTTCTCGTCCTTTATCACTTCTTATAATAATTTAGAATCCGATATACTCGTCATAACCTTGTGTAACACTTCGCAATTCTATATAAACCATTATAACTCTCGATATAGAGGAAGGGACCAGACACTGGATTATCTTACGCACAGCTCTGGGCTCCAGATATTGGCTGCATAGGAGGAAGGAGGGAGGCTGGATAAGGTGTGTGTACAGCTCTGGGCTTCAGAAACGAGATAGAGGAAGGAAGGACGTCTGGATAAGGAGTCCAACTCAAGGACTTGAGCACACAGCTGTAGAGGCAGTAGGAGTGGTGCAGTGGTCAGCACTGGAGCCTCCCAACTCCAGCGACCGTGGTTCAGTTCTGGGTACTGCATGTGCGGAGTTTGTAAGTTCTCCCTGTGACCGTGTGGGCTTCTGCCCTCCTACAGCCAAAGAATTGTAGGTAAATTGGCTATTGTAAATTGTCCCTTGTGCAGGAAAGAGAGTATGGAATTAATGTACGATTAGTGTAAATGGATGGTTGTTGGTTGGCACGGACTCCGTAGTCCGAAGGGCCTGTTTTAGTGCTGTATCTCTCCATGAAGTTACTCGAATCCATTATTACGGCATGAAGGCCGTGCAGTGAACGAGGAACATTACTGAGGGTGTGCTGCGCTACTGGGGAAACATTTTTGAGGGAGCGCTGCGCTCTCAGAGAGACATAATTGAGGGAGTGCTGCACTACGGGAGGGAATTACTGAGGGAGCACTTATATGTTATATTGTTATATACTGGGGAGACATTTTTGAGGGAGCACTGCAATGTCGGAGGGACTTAACTGAGGGAGTGCTGCGACATTACTGAGGGATTTCTGCACTGTCAGAGGGACATTACTGAATGCTAAAATCGTTACAGTGCAGAAGGAAGCGGGTTGGCCCATAGTGTCTGCAATGGTTCTCTGGAAGAGAAATTCCCTTAGTTCCAGTCCGCTGCCTTCTCCCCATAACGCTGCACATTCTTCCTTTTCATTTAACTGTCTAATTCCCTTTTGAATTTTTCACTTAAACGTGCCTCCACCACGTTCTCAGGCAGCACATTAACAACACGCTGCGTGAAAAAGTTTTTTCGCATGTCACTTTTTCTTCGCTTACTAAATACTTTAAATCTGTGCCCCCTTGTTCTCGATGTTTTCACGAGTGGGAACAGTTTCTCCCTATCTCCTCTGACCAGACCCCTCATGATTTTGAATACCTCTATTAAACCACCTCTCAGCCTTCGCTTCTCCAAGGAAAACAGTCAAAACTTCTCCATTCTATGTTATAACTGAAATTCCTCATCATAGGAAACATTCCCGTGAATCTTTCCTGCACACTCTCCAATGCCCCCACATTTTTCCTAAAGTTTGGCGACCAAAACTGAACGTCATACTCCAGCTGTGCTTGAAATATTGTCTTATACAAGTTCAAAATTACAGTATTACTCTTGTACTCTGTGCCCCTATGAATAAAGCCTAGAATATTGTATGCTTTATTAACTACTCTCTCAACCTGCATTGTCACCTTCAATGAGTCAAGGACTGCTGCATGATCATAAAGACTTTACTGAGGTAGCACTGCACAGCTGAAAGAGCCTTTATTTCAGATGCGACGTTAAACCGGGCCCCCACCCCACCTTTACCCACTGAGGTGGTGATGAAAGATCCCATGATACTATTTTAAAGAAGAGCGGGGCAGTTAGTCATGCTCTCCTGGCCAATAGCTGTTCCTCAATAAATATCACAGTAAAAGATAATCTGGGGTGCTGGAGATGGGTATATAAATCTGCATCATTGCACCGACAGGGAAATGATTTTAGAGAGCCAATAATGTTTTCAGGAATATTTTCATATTGACCAGCAAGCACCTTTACTGAAATGTGATGAAAGGCAGAGGAACATAGAAAAGTAGGAGCACGAGTAGGCCATTCATCACATGTCGCCTGATTCAGCATTCGATGCTATCATGACTGATCATCCACTTCAATGCCTTTTTCCTAATGCTCTTTATTTCATTGGTATTTAGAAATCAGTGAATCTCCATTTTAAACATACTCAATTACTGAGCTTCCACAGCCCTCTGGGGTAGAGAATGCCAAAGCTTCACAACCCTCTGAGTGAAGACATTTTTCTCGTATCTTTCCTAAGAGGCTTCCCCCTTATCTGGGAATTGTGTCCACTGGTTCTAGACTCCCCAACCAGCAGAAACAGCTTGGTTGCATCGACCCTGTCTATCCCTTTAAGCTTTGTGTCGGTTTCAATATGGTCACCTCTCATTCTTCAAAGCTCTAGAGAATACAGGCCCAATATCAGCAATCACTCTTCATCGGACAGTCCCACCATCCCGGGAACAAGTCTGATGAACCTTCGTTAAACACCCTTTAAAACACCCAGATCCCTTTGGACATCGACAATGTCTAACCTATTACCAAATAAGGAATACGCTGCATCGATATTCCTCCTCCCAACCTCGATAACCTGACGTTTTTTTTCCACATTATACTCCATCTGCCATGTTCTTTCCCACTCACTAATTCTGTCCAATTCTGCCCTGCATCTTCTCACAACACACATTCCCACCTTGTTTTGAGTCATCTGCGAAATTGGAAGTATTAAATTTGATCCCCACATCCATATCTTTGATCTATCTTGTCAATAGCTGGCGGGCCAGCACTGATACCTGTGGTACCCCACGAATCACAGCCTACCAACGCGAAAATTACCCCTGTATTCCTACTCCCTGTTTTTTGCCACTGTGCAACAATCTGAAGCCTCTCATTGTGCATCCACTCTCTGTGTTTATGAACATTTCATTGCAATTCACTGTGAAACACTGTGAAGCCTCTCATGGTCTATCAGCTTTCTATGTTTATAAACACTTCACTGTAATGCACTGTGGAACACTGTAAAGGCTCTCATGGTGTTTCAGCTACCGGTGTTTGTTATAAAGGCAGTGCAATGTATTTGGGAACGCTGTGAAGTTCTCCATGATGTATCAGCTCTCTGCGCTAGTAAACACATCTGTGTAATACACTGTGGAACACTGTGAAGTCTCTCATGGTACCAAGCTCTCTGCGTTTGTAAACTCTTCACTGTGATGCACTGTGAAGCCTCAGATCGTGTTTCAGCTCTCTGTGTCTGTAAACACTTCAATATAATGCACTGTGCAACACTGTGAAGCCTCTCATGGAGTCTCAGTTCTCTGTATTTATAAACACATCAGTGTAATGTACTGAGGAACACAGTGAAGCCTTCCATGGTGTATCAGATTTCTCTGTCTGTAAAAAATTCAGTGCAATGCACTGTGGAACTCTACGATGCCTGTAATGGTGCATCAGCTCTCTGAGATTAGAAATCTCTCTGTGTAATGCACTTTAGAACACTGTGGATCCTTCCTTGGTCCATGAGCTCTCTGTGTTTGTAAACATTTCAGTGTAATGCACTGTGGAACACTGTGAATCTTCTCAAGGTGTCTCAGCTCTCTGTCTTTATAAACACTTCTGATGCACCAGAGAACACCGTGAAGCTTCCCATAGTGTATCAGCTCCCAATGCTTGTGCACACTTCCGTTAAATGCGCTGTAGATCACGATGAATCCTCCCATGGTCCATGAGCTATTTGTGTTTGTATACACTTCAGTGTAATGCACTGTCGAACCGTATGAAGCTTCTCCTAGTGTATCAGCTCTCTGAGTTTGTAAAAACTTTAGTGCAATGTACGTCGGAACACTGTGAAGCCTCCCATGGTGTATCAGCCCTCTGTATTTATAAATACTTAAGTGTAATGCACTGTACAACCATGTGAAGCCTCTCCTGGTGTATCATCACTCTGTGTTTGCAAGCACGTCAGTAACATGCACTGTGGAACACTGTGAAGCCTCCCATGCTGTATCAGCACTCTGTGTTTGTAAACACTTCCATGTAATGCACTATGGAACATTGAATCCTATCAGACTCTACCAGCTCTCTGTGTTAGTAAACAGTTCGGTGTAATACACTGTGGAACACTATGAATCTTCTCACAGTGTATCAGCTCTCTGTGCTTATAACACTTCTGTCCAATGTACTATGGAACACTGTGAAGACTTCCATAGTGCATCAGCTCCCTATACTTGTACACACTTCCGTTAAATGCGCTATAGATCACTGGGAATCCTCCCATGGTCCATGAAATATTTGTATTTGTATACACTTCAATGCAATGCATTGTGGAATGCGATGAAGACTCTCCTCGTGTCTCAGCTCTCTGAGTTTGTAAACACCTCAATGTAATGCACTGTGGAACAATGTGAAGCCTCTACTGGCGCATCAGCTCTCTGATTTTTATAAACACTTAAGTGTAACGCACTGTGGAACATTCTGAATCCTCCCGTGGTCCCAGAGCTCTCTGTATTTGTTAGCACTTCACTGTAATGCTCTATGGAACCCTCTGAAGCCTCACATGGTATCTCAGCTCCCTGTGTTTGAAAATCCTTCTGTGAAATGTACGGTGGAACACTGTGAAGCCTCTCCTGGTGTATCAGCTCCCTGTGTTGGAAAACCCTTATCTGTAATACACTGTGGAACACTGTGAAGCCTCTCCTGGTGTATCAGCTCCCTGTGTTAGAAAACCCTTATCTGTAATACACTGTGGAACACTATGAAGCCTCTCATGGTGTATCAGCTCCCTGTGTTAGAAAACCCTTCTCTGTAAGACACCGTGAAACACACTGAAGCCTCTCATGGTGTATCAGCGATCTGTGTTTGTAAACAGTTTAGTGTAATACACTGTGGAACACTATGAAGCCTCTCATGGTGTATCAGCGATCTGTGTTTGTGAAGACTTGAGTGAAATGCACTGCGGGAAAGTGTGAATCCGCCCCTGGTTGGTTAAGTCTCTGGGGTGGGAATTGAATTGCTGCAGTCCGAGAGGACACTCACGTCCCTCCAACCCTCCTCACCACCCGGAGCCTCACTCCAATTGTCCCTACCACACCTCCCCTCACTTCAGCACACCCACTACCCTTCCTGTCACACCAACACCCCAAACTACCCCGCCCTCACTCCAACGCTGCCTACTACCCCTCCCCTCACTCAACACACCCCACCGCCCTTACGCTCACTCCAACCCTCCCCACCACCCCTCCCCTCACTCCAACACTCCCGTCCACCCATCGCCTTACTCCAAACCTCCCCAACGCCCCTTCCTTAAATCTAACCCTCCTCACCACCCCTCCCCTCCCAACAACACTGCCACCCTGCAGTATACTCACTCCAACACTCCCCACTGCCACTCCCCTCAAACCAACCCATTTCAACCCCACCCCTCAGTTCAACCTCACCTCTGCTTCCTCACCCCAAATCTCCCCACCGCCCCTCCCCTCAATCCCAGCAACCCTCCCCTCCCTCCAACCCTCCCGAAAGCACCTGGCCTCACTCCAACATGCTCAACAACCCCTCCCCCACTGCAACTCACCCTACCGCCCCTCCGCTCATTCTAACATTTCCAACCACACCTCCCATCACCCCAACACTCCCTTCCACCCCTCTGCTAACTCCCAGCCACCCCACCACCCGTTACCTCAATGCAATGCTCCCCGCTGCCCCTGCCCATTATTTCACCCTTCCTTACCAGCCCGCCACTCACCCAACACTCCCCACTGACCCTCCCCTCACTCGATCACTCCCCACCGCATCTCCCCTCACTCCAGACCACCCTTTGCTTCTCCCCTCACTCCAACACTTGGCACAGCCCCTCCCCTCATTCCAAGTCTCTAAAACACCAGTACCATCACTCCAAACATCCACACCACCCCTCCAGTCACTCCAAATCTCCCCACCGACCCTTAACTAACCACAACCCGCCAATCTCAACTCTCCTTATGACAACCTTTCCTACTGCACTTCCCCTCACTCCAACCCTCCCGACCGCCCCTCAATCGCTTCCCTCACTGCAACCCTCTGCACCGCACCTCCCCTCACTCAAAGCCTCCCCATCATAGCTCCTCTCACTCCAACATTGCCCAACATCATACACGTCACTTCAAAACTCCCCACCGCACCACTCCACACCTCAAAAATTCCCACCACCACTACACTCACTCCAACCCTCCCTGCCACCCCACCCCTCACTCCCTTCCTCCGTCACATTCTCCCCTCACTCCATCGCTTCACTCACTGAAACCCTCCCCACCATACCTCCCCTCACCCCAACATTGCCCAACATCAATCACCTCTCTTCAAAACTCCCCACCGCACCACTCCACACGTCAAAACTTCCCACCACCCCTCCCCTCACTCTCACCCTCCTTACCACCACTGTCCTCACTCCAACAGTCCCAACCGCCTCTCCCCTAATTTCAACCCTCCCCAGCAACACTTCAAGCATGCAACCCTCTACACTATACCTCTCCTCACCCTTACCCTCCTCACCGCTACTGCCCTTACTCCATCCCTCCCCACCGCTCCACGCCTCACTCCGACCCTCCCATGGCCTCTCACCTGAGTCAAACGCTCCCTACCGCTTTCCCCTCACTCCAATCCTCCTCACCTCCCCTCCACCCAGACCAAAATTCTCCATAGCCTGTCACATCATTCCAATGCCCCCAGCGCACTCCTCACTCCAACCCTCCCCACCGCCCGTCCCTTACTCCAATGCCCGAACCGCCCCTCCCCTCACTCCAACGCTCACTACCACACCTTTCCTCACTCCATACCTCCCCACCACCCGTCCATCACTTGAACCCTACACACCGCATCTCCCCACATCCCAACGCACCCCACTGCCCCTCCTCACAACCCCTCACTCCAAAACTCCCCAGCACCCCTCCGCTCAGTCCAACCCTCCCCACCGTTGGTCACCTCACTCCACCCTCTTCACCTCCGCTCAGCTCACTCCAACTTTCCTCACCACCCCTCCCCTCACTCCAACTCTTCCTGCCACCCCTCCCCTCACTACAACCCACCCCCCAGCCTCTCTCCTCACTCAAACCCTCCCTACCATCACTCCCGTCTCTTCAACACTCCCTCTGGCCCATCCCAACACACCAGCACACCCCACCACCTCCCCTCACTCCAATCCTCACCAGCGCCCCTCTCCTCACTGCAACACTCCGCTTCTCCCCTCCCCTCACTGTAACCCACCCATTACCCCTCTTCTTACTCCAGTGTTCCCCACCACACCTCCTCTCACTCCAACCTACCCACAGCCACTAGCCTCACTTCAATCTAACCCACAGCCACTCTCCTCAAATCCAACAATCTATACAACCCCTCCCCTAAGTCCAACCCTCTCGACCACACCTCCCCTCACGCAATTCCTCCTGACCGATCCTGCTCTCCCTCCACAACTCCCTGTAATACCTCCCCTTACTCCAATCTCCCCACTGCCCGTCCCCTCACCCCAACCAACCTCTCAGCTTCTCCACACTCTCCAAACCTCCCTACCACCCCACCCTTACTCCAAGCCACCCATTACCCCTCCTCTCACTGCAACGCTCTCCATCAACCCTCCCCTCACTCCCTACATCCCCACCACCCCTCCCCTAATTCGAACATCCTCTCTGCCCCTCCCCACACTCCAACCCTCCCCACGACAAGTCTCCTCACGCCAACACTCTCCACTGCCCCTCTCATGACTCCAACACTTCCACCGCCCCTTCCCTCACTCAGACCCTCCCCACAACATCTCCCACACTCTACTCTCTCCACCACCCCTCCCCACACTCTAACATTCCTCACATTCCCTCCCCTAACATTAAAACTCGACGCTGCCCCTCCCCTCACTCCATCCCTTGTCACCCCTTCCCTTCACTCCAACCCTCTCCACCACACATCCCCTCACTCCAAACCTCCCCACCGTCCCTTCCTTCATTCCAACACAATTCTCACCGCACCTCACCTCAATCCAGCACTCCTCACGACCCCTCCCTTCACTCCAACCCTCCTCACCTTCCCACAACTCACTCTAACAATCCTCAACACCCCTTCACACACTCCAGCACTGCTCACCTGCCGTCGCCTCTCTCCAACCCTCTCCACCACGCCTCCCCTCACTTCATCCCTCCCCAGCGACCCTCCCTCATCCAAACACTCCCTGCAGCCCCTCCCCTCACTCCAACAAGCCGAAGGCTCCTCCTTTCACTCCAACCATCTCCAGCGCCTCTCCCCTTACTTCAACCCTCTGCACAGCTCCTCCCCGACTCCATCCCTCCTCACCTCCCCTTCACACAATCTAACTCTCCTCACCTTCCCTAACTTCCCTCCAAAACCCCCACCGCACCTCCCCCCACCCCAATCCTCTCCACCACCGCTCCTCACACTCCAACACACTTTAGCAGCACTCTCTGCACACCAACCCACCCCTCACTCCAACTCTCCCTACCGTTCCACTGCTCAGTCCAACCCTCCTCACCAACACTCCCCTCACTGCAACCCTCTCTATCGTCCCATCCATCACTCCAACACTCTCCACCGCACGTCTGCTCACTCCAACCCTCCCCATCAAACCTTCCGTCATTCCAACACCCTCCACCTCCCCTCCCTCGCACCAACACTCCCCACGATCCCAACATCTCACTCCAAACCTCCCCAGACCCTTCCTACCACTCCAACCCTTCTCACATCCCCTTCACACACTCTCACCCTCCTCACCTTTCCACACTTCACTCCATCACCCACACCACAGCTCCCTTCAACCCTACCGCATCGACCAGCCCTCCCCGCACTCCAACCCTCCACTCACTCCTACCCTCCCCACCGTTCAGTCCAACCCTCCTCACCAACACTAGCCTCACTGCAAACCTCTCTGCCGACCCTCTCCTCACTCCAACCCTCCTCATCTCCCCTTCACACGCTCTAACCCTCCTCACCTTCCCTCACTTCACTCCAACAACCCCAGCGCACTTTCTCTCACCTCAAGCCTCTCCATCACCCTTCGCCACACTCCAACCCTTTTTAGCACCCCTCCCCTCAGTCCAACACTCCCCATCACCCCTCCTGTCACTCCAACGCTCTCCACCTCCCCTCCCTCGCTCCAACTCTCCCCACGACCCCATCCTCACTCCAACACTCCTCACCTCCCCTCCCCTCACTCCAACCCTCTTTACCGTCCATCTCCTCACTCCAACCCTCTCCACCACCACTCCCCTTATTCCAAGCCTCCCTTTTCCTGGTGTGCCACTTGGTCTCCGTACCATGACAGCTGCGAATAACACTGGTCTGGTTTTAATTTACCGTTTCCTGGTCTGTGAGTGTGACTCCGTAACTCTCCAGCTGAGATTAGCACTGGCATGGTCTGAATTGGCCCTTTCCTGGTTTGTGAGTGGCACTCAGTACGACTCTAAATGGAAGTAACAATGGCCTGGTTTGAATTGGCCCCTTCCTGCTGCGTGAGTCGAACTCAGAACCACTCTGAATGGGATTAACGCAGGCCTGGTTTGAATTTTCTCTTCACTGGCGCGTGAGTGGGACTCAGTACCACTCAAACTGAGATTAAAATGGCCTGCTTTGTATTAGCCATTTCCTGGTGTGTGGTGGGACTCAGTACCACTCTAGCTGGGATTAACATAAGCATGGATGACTCAATACGACTCCAGATCGGATGAGCAGTGGCCTGGTTTGAATTGGCCCTTTCCCGCTGTGTGAGTGGGACTCAGTCCCACTGCAGATGGGGTAACAGAGGCCACTTTTTGTTGTGTGGGTCTATGGGGCTTAGCACCACTCCAGATGGGGTTTACACAGGCTTGGTATTAATTGGTCCTTTTCTGGAACGTGGGTGGGACTCAATTAACACTCCAGATGGGTTTAAGTTAGGTCTCATTTGTATTAGCGATTTCCTGTTGTGTGAGTGTGTCTCAGTACCACTCCAGCTGGAGTTAACACAGGCCTTGTTTATATTGGCCATTACCTGTTCTGTGAGTGGAACTCAGTACCACTGCAGATGGAGTTAATGGAGGTCTGGTGTGAATTGGCCATTTCCTCCTGTTTTGGTAGGATTCAGGATCACTCCATCTGGGATTAACACAGGCCAAGTTTGAATTGGCTCTTTCCTGGAGTGTGACTTGGTCTCCGTACCACTCCCACAGGATTACTACAGGCCTGGTTTGAATTGGGCTTTTCCGACTTTGTCATGGGCACTCAGTCCTACTGCAGAAGGGATTAACACAGACCTGGTGTGATTTGGCTATTTCCTTGTGTTTGAGTGGGGCTCAATACTACTCCAGCTGGGATTAATACAGCCCTGGTTTGAATTGGTCTTTCTTGGAATGTGAGTGGGACTCAGTACTTTTCCATCTGGGATTCAACAGTCCTGGCTTCAATTGGCCATTTACCAGCGCTTGAGTGTTACTCAGTACCATTCCAGCTGGGATTAACACAGGTCTGCTTTTAATTGGCATTTTGCTGGTTTGTGAGTGGGACTCAATACCAATGCAAATGGTCTTCACACAAGTCTGGTTTGAATAGGTCCTTTCCTGGTGTTTGCATGGACTCAGTACCATTCCAGCTGGGATTAACACAGGCTTGGTTTGAATTGGCCCTTTCCTGGTAATTGAGTGGGTCTCAGTACCACTCTAGCTGTCATTAACACATGGCTAGATTGAACTAGCCCTTTCCGGATGTGAGTAGAACTCAGTTCCAGTCGGCCTGGGATTATCAAAGGACTGGCTTGAATTGGTCTTTTCCTGCTGTTTGGGTGGGATGCAGTACTATTCCAGTTGGGATTAAAGAGGTCTGGCTTGAACTGGCTCTTTCCTGGTGTGAGTGGAACTCAGTACCACTCCGGCTGGGATTAATACTGGTCTGGTTTGACTGACCCTTTTCTGGTGTGTGAGTGGGACTCTGTGTCACTCCAGATGGTATTAACACAGGCCTGGTTTGAATTGGAACTTTCCTGGGGTGCAGGTTATACTTGGTGCCTCTCCACCTGGGATAAACAGTGGCCTGTTTTATATTAGTTATTCCCTGTTGTCTTGGTGGGACTCTGCAGTGCGACCATTTTATGTGATGTTTAACATTGCCATTTTAAATGATGTGCACTCTACCCTTTTACGTGATATGCATGCCACTATTTTAAGTGACATGCAGTGCAACCATTTATAGTGACATGCATTGTATGCATTTAATGTGATATGCCCTGCGAACATGTTTCAGTGACATGCACAGTGGGCATTTTAAGTGATATGCTATGTGACCATGTTAGGCAACATACACTGCGATCACTTTGATTGATATCTTCTACGGCCATTTTAATGGTATGCAGTGCTGCCATTTTAAGTGACTTGCAAAGCAAACTTTTTTAATGATCTGCTGTGTGACCTTTTTAAGTGACATGCCTTGTGGCCACTTTAAGTGATATGCAGTACGACCATTTAAAGTGTTATGCAGTGCAGCCATTCTAAGTGACCTGCACTGCGACCATTTGAAGTGATCTGCAGTGCGATCATTTTAAGTGACATACTCTATGACCATTTTCAGTGATACGTACTGCAGCCTTTTTAAATGACATTCCGTGTGGCTATTTGAAGTGACCTGCACTGTGGCCATTTGAAGTGCGATGCACTGCTGCCATTTTAAACGAGATGTACTGAAAATATTTTAAGTGGCATGCAATGTGGCCATTTTCAGTGACATGTGCTGTCACCATTTAAAGTGTCACACACTGTGGCCATTTTATATGATATGCACTGTGGCCATTTTATATGCTAATAACTTAGGCCATTTTAATGACATGTTATCCGGGCATTTTGAATTATATGCACTGTGGCCTGTTTGAAATGCGAACAATCCACGGCGATCATTTTCACTATCCATGCAAGTAAATGTGTGACATGTAGCCGGTTATAACTGAGTATAAAGGCTCATAAAGTATTATTTTGGGCCTCCTTATCTCGAGAGTCAATGGATACGCGCCTGCTGTCAGTGGTTTGTGAAGCAGAGCCTGGAGTTGCTATAAAGGCCAATTCTAGAGTGACAGGCTCTTCCACAGGTGCTGCAGAGAAATTTGTTTGTCGGGGCTGTTACACAGTTGGCTCTCCCCTTCCACCTCTGTCTTTTTTCCTGCCAACTACTAAGTCTCTTCGACTCGCCACAACTTAGCCCTGTCTTTATGGCTGCCCACCAGCTCTGGCGAACGCTGGCAACTGACTCCCATGACTAGTGATCAATGTCACAGGATTTCATGTCGCGTTTGCAAACGTCTTTATAGCGGAGACATGGACGGCCGGTGGGTCTGATAACAGTGGCGAGCTCGCTGTACAATGTATCTTTGGGGATCCTGCCATCTTCCATGCCGCTCACATGGCCAAGCCATGACAAGCGCCGTTGACTCAGTAGTGTTGGGGATGTTAGCCGCTTCGAGGACTTCTGTGTTGGAGATACAGTGCTGCCACCTGATGCCAAGTATTCTCCAGAGGCGGTGAAGATGGAATGAATTGAGACGTCGCTCTTGTCTGACATACGTTGTCCAGGCCTCGCTGCCATAGAGCAAGGTACTGAGAACACAGGCCTGATAAACACGGACTTCTGTGTTCCGTGTCAGTGCGTCATTTTCCCACACTCTCTTGGCCAGTCTGGACATAGCAGTGGAAGCCTTACCCATGCACTTGTTGATTTCTGCATCTAGAGACAGGTTACTGTCCTTAAAGAGCCCTTTCCTATCCTGAGTGGTGTGAAACAGGGCTGTGTTCTCGCACCCACACTTTTGGGGATTTTCTTCTCCCTGCTGCTTTCACATGCGTTCAAGTCCTCTGAAGAAGGAATTTTCCTCCACACAAGATCAGGGGTCAGGTTGTTCAACCTTGCCCGTCAAAGTGCGAAGTCCAAAGTACGGAAAGTCGTCATCAGGGAACTCCTCTTTACTGACGATGCTGCTTTAACATCTCACACTGAAGAGTGCCTGCAGAGAATCATCGACAGGTTTGCGGCTGCCTGCAATGAATTTGGCCTAACCAACAGCCTCAAGAACACGAACATCATGGGGCAGGACGTCAGAAATGCTCCATCCATCAATATTGGCGACCACGCTCTGGAAGTGGTTCAAGAGTTCACCTACCTAGGCTCAACTCATAAAGTATAATAAATGATATACGATCATAAAGGAGAAGAACGATTTATAAAGTATTGTGAAGAATTATATGCAGTTCACAAAGGTTATAAAAAGGCTGTAAAGGTGTATAAATGATTATAAACAGTTATAAGGAATTATAAAGAATTCTTTGTATTATAAAGGGATTATAAAGTTTCTAAATCATCATGAAGAATTCAGACTGCAGCTTCCTGTTACCATGGAAACAGGCCACGCCCCACTCCCCGTCAGCATGGGAAGCAGGCCGAGCCCCAACTGCCTGTTTCAATTAGCAAGAGGCCCTTCCTCCAATCCCCATCACCCTGGTAAACAGGCCCCTCCCCCACTCACCATCCCCCCGGGAAACAGGCCAGGATCCCACTCCCTGCACTCCACTGCATATAAAATGGATGGAGTTCCACCTGTACATATAAAATGGAGGGGATCCCACAGGCACCTCACCCATTTATACAACACTTTTTAAACATTTTTATACCGGAGGCAAGGCCGAGTATAATATAAACAGAGGCAAGGTCATATACAGTCTTAGCTAGTGCATTGGGGTGAGGGAGACAGAGAGAGAGAGAGCTAGACGGAGAGTAGGAGAGAGACATAAGGTTTCGGTGGGATAGTAGGCTGTAAGGAGGACACAAGTAGACTACAAAAGGAGATGGACAGAGACAGAGACAGATGGATAGGGATAAGCAGCACAAAGAGAGACAGGGGGGAGAGAAACAGAGGGATAGAGAGTTAGAGGAGGAGAGAGATCGATGGAGAGGGAGAGAGAGATAGAGAGAGAGAAGGACAGAGAGACAGAGGGAGAGAGAGAGATAGAGGGAGAAAGAAATAGAGGGAGAAAGAGAGAGATATAGGGAGAGAGAAATAGAGGGAGAGAAACAGAGGGAGAGAGAGATATCGAGAGAGAGGGAGCGGGAGATAGAAACAAAGAGAGAAAGAGAAGGTTTGAAAGAGAGACAAACAGAGTCATGGACCGAGGGAGAGAAAGAGTGACAGGGAGAGAAGAGAAAGAGAGAGATGGAGAGACAGAGAGAGAGAGAGAGACAGAGAGAGAGGGAGCGACAGCGAGATAGATGGGAAGGCAGTGACAGAGAGAAGGGGTGAGAGACAGAGAGAGCGCGAAAGAGAGAGACACTGTGTGAGGAAGAGAGAGAGCCAGAGTGAGGGAGACAGAGAGCGGGTGAAGGAGGGAGAGAGAAAGAGAGAGAGAGAGAGACAGGGTGAGGGAGAGAGAGCGAGAGAGAGAGAGAAACAGGGTGAGCAAGAGAGATAGATAGAGAGAGAGACAGGGTGAGGGCGAGAGAGAGAACGAATTTGTGAGGTGAGAGTGAAAGATACAGGGTGATGGAGATAGAGAGGGAGAGACAGTGTGCTGGGAAAGAGAGAGAGATAGTGAAAGGGTAAGGGAGA
This sequence comes from Heterodontus francisci, assembly GCF_036365525.1. Taxonomy (NCBI): domain Eukaryota; kingdom Metazoa; phylum Chordata; class Chondrichthyes; order Heterodontiformes; family Heterodontidae; genus Heterodontus; species Heterodontus francisci. The sequence goes on from NW_027141175.1 coordinate 5,393,474, forward strand.
GAGATAGTGATAGGGAGACAGAGAGAGAGAGTGACAAGGTGAGGGCGGGAGAGAGAGAGAGACAGAGTAAGGGAGAGAGATAGAGAGAGAAATATAGAAACAGGGAGTTGGAGAGAGAGAGAGAAAGAGAGAGAGAGAGAGAGAGAGAGAGACAGGGTAAGGGAGACAGAGGCAGAGAGAGAGAGTGACAGGGAGAGGGATAGAGAGAGAGGGTGAGGGAGAAAGAGAGAGTGACAGGGTGAGGGAGGGAGAGAGAGAGAGACAGGGTGAAGGAGATAGAAAGAGTGACAGAGTGAGGGAGTGAGAGGGAGAGAGAGACAGGGTGTGGGAGACAGAGAGAGTGACAGGGTGTAGGAGGGAGTGAGAGAGAGACAGGGTGAGGGAGAGAGAGACACAGCAAGGGAGAGAGATGGAGTGAGAAATAGAGAGACAGGATGAGGGAGAGAGAGAAAGTGACAGGGTGAGGGAGGGAGAGACTGCGTGATGGAGACAGGGAGAGAGACTTTGCGTGGGAGGGAGAGAGAGGGAGAGAGAGAGAGACAGAGTGAGGGAGAGAGAGAGGGGTCAGCGTGATGGAGAGAGATGGAGAGAGAAATGGAGAGACAGCGTCATGGAAAGAGAGAGAGAGAGACTGTGCGAGGGAGAGAGAGAGAGAGACAGAGTGAGGGATAGAGAGAGAAGGTGAGGGTGAGAGAGATAGAGCGCGACAGGGTGAGGGAGAGAGAGCGAGAGAGAGATAGAACTAGGGTGAGGGAGAGACAGACAGAGTGAGGGAGAGCGAGAGAGAGAGAGAGAGAGGGTGAGGGAGAGAGAGAGACTGTGTGAGGTGAGAGCGAGAGAGACAGGGTGACGGCGAGAGAGATAGAGAAATAGAGAGACAGAGTGAGGGAGGGAAGGCCAGAGAGAAATTAACAGGGTAAGGGAGAGAGATAGAGAGAGAGATGGTGAAAGGTTGAGGGAGGGCGAGAGAGAGAGAGAAAGGGTGATGGAGAGAGAGAAAGTATGAAAGAGAGAGAGAAATAGAGAGACAGATTCAGGGAGAGAGAGAGAGACTGTGTGAGGGAAACAGGGTGAGGGAGGGAGGGAGAGAGCAACAGAGTGAGCGAGCGAGAGAGAGACAGACAGTTTCAGGGAGACGGAGAGAGAGAGTGACAGTGTGAGGAAGAGAGAGAGAGAGACAGTGAAGGAGAGAGATGGAAAGAGAAATAGAGAGACAGGGTGAGGGAGAGAGAGAGAGAGAGAGAGAGAGAGAGAGAGAGAGAGAGCGAGAGAGAGAGAGAGAGAGAGGGTGAGGGAGAGAGAGAGACTGTGTGAGGTGAGAGCGAGAGAGACAGGGTGACGGCGAGAGAGATAGAGAAATAGAGAGACAGAGTGAGGGAGGGAAGGCCAGAGAGAAATTAACAGGGTGATGGAGAGAGATAGAGAGAGAGATGGTGAAAGGTTGAGGGAGGGCGAGAGAGAGAGAGAAAGGGTGATGGAGAGAGAGAAAGTATGAAAGAGAGAGAGAAATAGAGAGACAGATTCAGGGAGAGAGAGAGAGACTGTGTGAGGGAAACAGGGTGACGGAGGGAGGGAGGGAGAGAGCAACAGAGTGAGCGAGCGAGAGAGAGACAGACAGTTTCAGGGAGACGGAGAGAGAGAGTGACAGTGTGAGGAAGAGAGAGAGAGAGACAGTGAGGGAGAGAGATGGAGAGAGAAATAGAGAGACAGGGTGAGGAGAGAGAGAGAGAGAGAGAGAGAGAGAGAGAGAGAGAGAGAGAGAAAGAGAGCGAGAGAGAGAGAGAGAGAGAGGGTGAGGGAGAGAGAGAGACTGTGTGAGGTGAGAGCGAGAGAGACAGGGTGACGGCGAGAGAGATAGAGAAATAGAGAGACAGAGTGAGGGAGGGAAGGCCAGAGAGAAATTAACAGGGTGAGGGAGAGAGAAAGAGAGAGAGTTGGTGAAAGGTTGAGGGAGGGCGAGAGAGAGACAGAAAGGGTGATGGAGAGAGAGAAAGTATGAAAGAGAGAGAGAAATAGAGAGACAGATTCAGGGAGAGAGAGAGAGACTGTGTGAGGGAAACAGGGTGAGGGAGGGAGGGAGAGAGCAACAGAGTGAGCGAGCGAGAGAGAGACAGACAGTTTCAGGGAGACGGAGAGAGAGAGTGACAGTGTGAGGAAGAGAGAGAGAGAGACAGTGAGGGAGAGAGATGGAGAGAGAAATAGAGAGACAGGGTGAGGGAGAGAGAGAGACAGAGAGAGAGAGAGAGAGAGAGCGAGAGTGAGAGAGAGAGAGAGAGTGAGGGAGAGAGAGAGACTGTGTGAGGTGAGAGCGAGAGAGACAGGGTGACGGCGAGAGAGATAGAGAAATAGAGAGACAGAGTGAGGGAGGGAAGGCCAGAGAGAAATTAACAGGGTGAGGGAGAGAGATAGAGAGAGAGAGGGTGAAAGGTTGAGGGAGGGCGAGAGAGAGAGAAAGGGTGATGGAGAGAGAGAAAGTATGAAAGAGAGAGAGAAATAGAGAGACAGATTCAGGGAGAGAGAGAGAGACTGTGTGAGGGAAACAGGGTGAGGGAGGGAGGGAGAGAGCAACAGAGTGAGCGAGCGAGAGAGAGACAGACAGTTTCAGGGAGACGGAGAGAGAGAGTGACAGTGTGAGGAAGAGAGAGAGAGAGACAGTGAGGGAGAGAGATGGAGAGAGAAATAGAGAGACAGGGTGAGGGGGAGAGAGAGAGAGAGAGAGAGAGAGAGAGAGAGAGAGAGAGAGAGAGAGAGAGAGAGAGAGTGAGAGAGAGAGAGTGAGGGAGAGAGAGAGAGTAATTGGGTGAGGGAGAGAGAGTCTGCGTGATGGAGACAGAGAGAGAGAGAGACTTTGTGAGGGAGGGAGAGAGAGAGACTGAGGGAGAGAAAGGTTGAGAGAGAGTGTGAGGGACACAGAGAGAGAGAGAGAAAGAGTGAAGGAGAGAATGAGAGAGCCACACAATGAGGGAGAGAGATGGAGAGAGAAATAGAGAGACAGGGTGAGGGAGAGAGAGAGAGAGAGAGGCAGGGCGAGGCAGAGAGAGCGAGAGAGAGTAACAGGGTGAGAGAGAGAGAGTCTGCGGGATGGAGACAGAGAGAGAGACAGAGTGAGGGGGAGGGTGACTGTGACAGGATGAGGCAGAGAGAGACAGAGTGAGGGAGAGAGATGGAGAGAGGAATAGAGAGACAGTGTGTGTGAGTGAGAGAGAGAGAGACAGTGTGATGGAGACAGAGAGAGAGACAGTGTGAGGGAGGGAGAGAGAAAGACTGCGTGAGGGAGGGAGAGAGGGAGACTGTGTGAGGGAGGGAGAGAGAGAGAGACTGTGTGAGGGAGACACAGAGGGAGACTGCGTGAGGGAGGGAGAGAGAGATACAGAGTGAGAGAGGGAGAGAGAGAGAGAGACAGAGAGACGGGTTGAGAGAGGGCGACAGAGAGAGGGAGGGAGAGAGAGAGATAGAGTGAGGGAGGGATCGAGAGAGACCGTGTGAGGGAGACAGAGAGGGAGATAGGGTGAGGAAGGGAGTGAGTGAGAGAGACAGAGTGAGGGGAGAGATAGAGAGAGAAATAGAGAGACAGGGTGAAGGAGAGAGAGAGAGAGAGTCAGTTTGAGGGAGACTGAGAGAGACAGTGACAGTGTGAGGTAGAGAGAGGCAGAGGGAGGGAGAGAGAGAGAGAGAGAGAGAGAGAGAGAGAGAGGATGAGGGAGACAGAGAGAGAGAGAGCCTGAGGAAGGGAGAGAGAGAGAGACGGTGTGACGGAGGGAGAGAGAGAATGTGTGAGGGAGACAGTGAGAGAGAGATAGGGTGAGGGCGAGAGAGAGACTGTGTGAGGGAGACAGAGAGGGAGTCAGGCTGAGGGAGAGAGAGAAGAGGGAGAGACAGTGTGAGGGGGAGAGAGAGAGTGACAAGCTGAGGGTGGGAGAGACAGAGAGACAGAGTGAAGTGGAGAGATAGAGACAGAAATAGAGAGATGGGTGAGGGGGAGAGAGAGCGAGAGAGAGAGTGAGATACAGGGTGAGGGAGAGAGAGAGAGAGAGACAGAGTGAAGGAGAGAGATACAAAGAGAAGTAGAGAGACAGGGTGAAGGAGGCAGAGAGACAGTGTGAGGGAGGGAGAGACAGAGAGACAGTGTGAGGGAGACAGAGAGAAAGACAGGGAGAGGGAGGGAGAGAGAGGCAGACAGGATGTAGGAGCGAGAGAGAGAGAGAGACAGGGTGAGGGAGAGAGCAAGACAGGATAAGAATAAGAAATATTTGGAGACAGGTTGAGGAAGTGGGAGAGAGAGAGAGAGAGAGAGAGAGAGAGAGACTTCCATGCATAAAATGGCGGCAATTCCTTGCTTATAGAACAAATGGAGGGAGCTCCCCCTCTACATATAAAATAGAGGGAGCTCACCGTCTACATATAAAATGGAGGAACGTCCCCATCTACATTTAAAATGGAGGGCGTTCGCCCTCTTCAGATAAAATGGATGGTGCTCCGCCTCCACATATAAAATGGAAGGCATCCCACAAACACCTCACCCATTTTAAAACACTTTTTTAGCATTTTTATACCAGAGACAGGCCGAGTATCATATAAACAGAGGAATGGTCAAATACAGTCTTAACTAGTGCATTGGGGTGTAAGAGAGTGAGAGAGAGATAGATAGATAGAGAGTGAAGGAGGGAGGGAGATACGAGGTTAGGTGGTACAGTAAGCTGTGAGGAGGATACAAACAGACAACAAAGGGAGATGGACAGAGACAGAGACAGATGGATAGGGATAAACCGTGACAAAGGGAGGCGGAGGGAGAGAGACGGATCGAGGGAGAGAGAGAGAGAGAGTGAGAGAGTGAAAGTGAGAGAGAGGTAGAGAGAGACAGGGTGAGGCAGACAGACAGAGAGACAGGGTGAGGGAGAGAGAGCAAGAGAGAGAGGGTGAGGGAGAGAGAGAGAAACAGAGACAGGGTGAAGGAGAGAGAGAGGGTGAGGGAGTCAGAGAGAGCAAGAGGAGCTGGGCGAGGGAGAGAGCGAGAGAGAGAGAGAGACAGAGGGAGGGAGAGAGAGAGAGAGAGAGAGAGTGAGAGAGAGAGAGAGAGTGAGGGAGAGAGGGAGACTAATTGGGTGAGGGAGAGAGAGTCTGCGTGATGGAGACAGAGAGAGAGAGAGACTTTGTGAGGGAGGGAGAGAGAGAGACTGAGGGAGAGAAAGGTTGAGAGAGAGTGTGAGGGACAGAGAGAGAGAGAGAGAAAGAGTGAAGGAGAGAGTGAGAGAGTCACACAGTGAGGGAGAGAGATGGAGAGAGAAATAGAGAGACAGGGCGAGGGAGAGAGAGAGAGAGAGAGGCAGGGCGAGGCAGAGAGAGCGAGAGAGAGTAACAGGGTGAGAGAGAGAGAGTCTGCGGGATGGAGACAGAGAGAGAGACAGAGTGAGGAGGAGGGTGACTGTGACAGGATGAGGCAGAGAGAGACAGAGTGAGGGAGAGAGATGGAGAGAGGAATAGAGAGACAGTGTGTGTGAGTGAGTGAGAGAGAGAGACAGTGTGATGGAGACAGAGAGAGAGACAGTGTGAGGGAGGGAGAGAGAAAGACTGCGTGAGGGAGGCAGAGAGGGAGACTGTGTGAGGGACGGAGAGAGAGAGAGACTGTGTGAGGGAGACACAGAGGGAGACTGCGTGAGGGAGGGAGAGAGAGAGACAGAGTGAGTGAGGGAGAGAGGGAGAGAGACAGAGAGACGGGTTGAGAGAGGGCGACAGAGAGAGGGAGGGAGAGAGAGAGATAGAGTGAGGAAGGAATCGAGAGAGACCGTGTGAGGGAGACAGAGAGGGAGATAGGGTGAGGAAGGGAGTGAGTGAGAGAGACAGAGTGAGGGGAGAGATAGAGAGAGAAATAGAGAGACAGGGTGAGGGAGAGAGAGAGAGAGAGAGTGACAGTTTGAGGGAGACTGAGAGAGACAGTGACAGTGTGAGGTAGAGAGAGGCAGAGGGAGGGAGAGAGAGAGAGAGAGAGAGAGAGAGACAGGGGAGGGAGACAGAGAGAGAGAGAGCCTGAGGAAGGGAGAGAGAGAGAGACAGTGTGACGGAGGGAGAGAGAGAATGTGTGAGGGAGACAGTGAGAGAGAGATAGGGTGAGGGCGAGAGAGAGACTGTGTGAGGGAGACAGAGAGGGAGTCAGGCTGAGGGAGAGAGAAGAGGGAGAGACAGTGTGAGGGGGAGAGAGAGAGTGACAAGCTGAGGGTGGGAGAGACAGAGAGACAGAGTGAAGTGGAGAGATAGAGACAGAAATAGAGAGATGGGTGAGGGGGAGAGAGAGCGAGAGAGAGAGTGAGATACAGGGTGAGGGAGAGAGTGAGAGACAGAGTGAAGGAGAGAGATACAGAGAGAAGTAGAGAGACAGGGTGAAGGAGACAGAGAGACAGTGTGAGGGAGGGAGAGACAGAGAGACAGGGTGAGGAAGACACAGAGAGTGACAGGGTGAGGGAGGGAGAGAGAGAGAGAGACAGTGTGAGGGAGACAGAGAGAAAGACAGGGAGAGGAAGGGAGAGAGAGGCAGACAGGATGTAGGAGCGCGAGAGAGAGAGAGACAGGGTGAGGGAGAGAGCAAGACAGGGTAAGAATAAGAAATATTTGGAGACAGGTTGAGGAAGTGGGAGAGAGAGAGAGAGAGAGAGAGAGAGAGAGAGAGAGAGAGAGAGAGAGAGAGAGAGAGAGAGAGAGAGAGAGACTTCCATGCATAAAATGGCGGCAATTCCTTGCTTATAGAACAAATGGAGGGAGCTCCCCCTCTACATATAAAATAGAGGGAGCTCACCGTCTACATATAAAATGGAGGAACGTCCCCATCTACATTTAAAATGGAGGGCGTTCGCCCTCTTCAGATAAAATGGATGGCGCTCCGCCTCCACATATAAAATGGAAGGCATCCCACAAACACCTCACCCATTTTAAAACACTTTTTTAGCATTTTTATACCAGAGACAGGCCGAGTATCATATAAACAGAGGAATGGTCAAATACAGTCTTAACTAGTGCATTGGGGTGTAAGAGAGTGAGAGAGAGAGAGAGATAGATAGAGAGTGAAGGAGGGAGGGAGATACGAGGTTAGGTGGTACAGTAAGCTGTGAGGAGGATACAAACAGACAACAAAGGGAGATGGACAGAGACAGAGGCAGATGGATAGGGATAAACCATGACAAAGGGAGGCGGAGGGAGAGAGACGGATCGAGGGAGAGAGAGAGAGAGAGTGAGAGAGTGAAAGAGAGAGAGGTAGAGAGAGACAGGGTGAGGCAGACAGACAGAGAGACAGGGTGAGGGAGAGAGAGCAAGAGAGAGAGGGTGAGGGAGAGAGAGAGAAACAGAGACAGGGTGAAGGAGAGAGAGAGAGAGGGTGAGGGAGTCAGAGAGAGCAAGAGGAGCTGGGCGAGGGAGAGAGCGAGAGAGAGAGAGAGACAGAGGGAGGGAGAGAGAGAGAGAGAGACGGGTGAGGGAGAGAGAGAGAGAGACAGGGTGAGGGAGAGAGAGAGACAGGGTGAGGGAGACAGAGACAGACAGAATGAGGGGTAGAGAGAGACGGAGAGAGAGAGAGACAGGGTGAGGGGAGAGAGAGAGAGAGAGACAGGGTGAGGGAGAGAGAGAGAGAGCCGGGGTGTGGGAGAGATCCAGAGAGCGAGCCAGGTTGAGGAAGGGAGAGAGAGAGAGAGAGAGAGTATGGGAGAGAGAGAGACATACAGAGAGGGTGAGGGAGAGAGAGAAAGAGAGAGGGTGAGGGAGAGAGAGAGAGAGAGAGAGTGAGTGAGGGAGAGGGAGAGAGAGAGGGAGGGAGGGTGAGAGAGAGATAGGGGGAGGGGGAGAGAGAAAGAGACAGGGTTCGGGGGAGTGAGAAAGAGAGAGAGTGAGGGAGAGAGAGAGAGTGAGGGCGCTCCCTCTCTAAATATAAAATGGACGGAGCACCCCCACGACATATAAAGTGGAGGGAGATGCCCTTCTACATATAAAATGGAGGAGATCCCTGTCTATATAACAAATGGAGGGAGCTCCCCCTCTGCATCTCCAGTGGACGGAGATGTCATTCTACATATTAATTGGAGGTCGATCCCTGTCTGTAGAACAAATAAAGGGAGCTTCCCTTCTATATATAAAATGGCGGTCGATCCCTGTCTATCGAAATATTGGAGGGAGCTATCGCTCTACATATAAAATGGAGGGAGTTTTTTCCACCTCCATATAAAGTGGATAAAGATGCCCTTCTACATATAAAATGGAGGAAATCCCTGTCTATAGAACAAATGGAGGGAGCTACCCCTCGACATATAAAATGGAGGGAGATGCCCTCCTAAAGATAAAATGGACGAGCTCTCTGTCTGTGGAACAAACGGAGGGAGCTCCCCCACTGCATATACAATGGGTGGAGTTCCACCTGTACATATAAAATGGAGGGGATCCCACAGGCACCTCACCCATTTTACAACACTTTTTTAACATTTTTATACCGGAGACAAGGCCGAGTATAATATAAACAGATGCATGGTCAAATCCAGTCTTAACTAGTGCATTGGGGTGAGGGAGACAGCGATAGAGAGAGAGAGAGAGAGAGAAAGAATGAGTGAAACAGAGAGACATAAGGTTTAGGTGGAACAGTAGGCTGTAAGGAGGACACAAGTAGACGACAAAAGGAGATGGACAGAGACAGAGACAGATGGATAGGGATAAACAGCACAAAGAGAGACAGGGTAGAGAGAAACAGAGTGATAGAGAGTTTGAGGAGGAGAGAGATCGATAGAGAGGGAGAGAGAGATAGAGAGAGAGAAGGAGAGAGACAGAGGGAGAGAGAGATTGAGGGAGAAAGAAATAGAGGGAGAAAGAGAGAGATATAGGGAGAGAGAAATAGAGGGAGAGAGAAATAGAGGGAGAGAGAGATATCGAGAGAGAGAGAGCGGGAGATAGAAACAAAGAGAGAAAGAGAAGGTTTGAAAGAGAGACAAACAGAGTCATAGTCAGAGGGAGAGAAAGAGTGACAGGGAGAGAAGAGAAAGAGAGAGATGGAGAGACAGAGAGAGAGAGAGAGAGACAGAGAGAGAGGGAGCGACAGCGAGACAGATGGGAAGGCAGTGACAGAGAGAGGAGGTGAGAGACAGAGAGAGTGCGAAAGAGAGAGACACTGTGTGAGGAAGAGAGAGAGCCAGAGTGAGGGAGGCAGAGTGCGGGTGAAGGAGGGAGAGAGAGAGAGAGAGAGAGACAGGGTGAGGGAGAGAGAGCGAGAGAGAGAGAGAAACAGGGGGAGGGAGCGAGATAGATAGAGAGAGAGACAGGGTGAGGGCGAGAGAGAGAACGACTGTGTGAGGTGAGAGTGAAAGAGACAGGGTGACGGGGATAGAGAGGGAGAGACAGTGTGCGGGGAAAGAGAGAGAGATAGTGAAAGGGTAAGGGAGAGAGAGATAGTGATAGGGAGACAGAGAGAGAGAGTGACAAGGTGAGGGCGGGAGAGAGAGAGAGACAGAGTAAGGGAGAGAGATAGAGAGAGAAATATAGAGACAGGGAGTTGGAGAGATAGAGAGAGAGAGAGAGAGAGACAGGGTGAGGGAGACAGAGGCAGAGAGAGAGAGTGACAGGGAGAGGGATAGAGAGAGAGAGGGTCAGGGAGAAAGAGAGAGTGACAGGGTGAGGGAGGGAGAGAGAGGTAGACAGGGTGTAGGAGGGAGAGAGAGAGAGAGAGACAGGGTGAGCGAGACAGAGGCAGAGAGAGAGAGTGACAGGGTGAGGGAGGGAGAGAGAGAGAGACAGGGTGTGGGAGACAGAGAGAGTGACAGGGTGAGGGAGGGAGAGAGAGGTAGACAGGGTGTAGGAGGGAGAGAGAAATAGAGAGACAGGTTGAGGGAGAGAGAGAAAGTGACAGGCTGAGGGAGGGAGAGACTGCGTGATGGAGACAGGGAGAGAGACTTTGCGTGGGAGGGAGAGAGAGAGAGACAGAGTGAGGGAGAGAGAGAGGGGAGTCAGGGTGATGGAGAGAGATGGAGAGAGAAATGGAGAGACAGCGTCATGGAAAGAGAGAGAGAGCGACTGTACGAGGGAGAGAGAGAGACAGAGTGAGGAGATAGAGAGTAGGTGAGGGACAGAGAGATAGTGCGCAACAGGGTGAGGGAGAGAGAGCGAGAGAGAGAGAGAAAAAGGGTGAGGGAGAGAGCGACAGAGTGAGGCAGACAGAGAGACGGTGAGGGAGAGAGAGCGAGAGAGTGACTGAGTGAGGGAGAGCGAGAGAGAGAGAGAGGGTGAGGGAGAGGGAGAGACTGTGTGAGGTTAGACCGAGAGACACAGGGTGACGGCGAGAGAGATAGAGAAATAGAGAGACAGAGTGAGGGAGGGAGAGCCAGAGAGAGAAATTAACAGGGTGAGGGAGAGAGATAGTGAGATAGAGGGTGAAAGGGTGAGGGAGGGCGAGAGAGAGAGAAAGGGTGATGGAAAGTGAGAAAGGGAGAAAGTGTGAAAGAGAGAGAGTAATAGAGAGACAGATTCAGGGAGAGAGAGAAAGAGACAGAGTGAGGGCGAGACAGGGTGATGGAGAGAGAGAGATACAGGGTGATGGAGAGAGAGAGAGACTGTGTGAGAGAAACAGGGTGAGGCAGGGAGAGAACGACAGAGTGAGCGAGCGAGAGAGAGACAGACACTTTCAGGGAAACGGAGAGATGAGAGTGACAGGGTGAGGAAGAGAGAGAGAGAGACAGTGAGGGAGAGAGATGGAGAGAGAAATAGAGAGACAGGTTGAGGGAGAGAGACAGGGGAGGGAGAGAGTGAGAGGGAGAGAGAGAGAGAGGGTGAGGGAGAGAGAGAGAGTAATAGGGTGAGGGAGAGAGAGTCTGCGTGATGGAGACAGAGAGAGAGACTTTGTGAGGGAGGGAGAGAGAGAGAGACTGAGGGAGAGAGAGAGAGACTGTATGAGGGAGAGAGAGAGAGAGAGAGACTATGTGAGGGAGAGAGAGTTTGAGAGAGAGTGTGAGGGAGACAGAGAGAGAGAGAGAAAGAAAGAGTGAAGGAGAGAGTGAGAGAGCCACACAGTGAGGGAGACAGATGGAGAGAGAAATAGAGAGACAGGGTGAGGGAGAGAGAGAAAGAGAGAGAGACAGGGCGAGGCAGAGAGAGCGAGAGCGAGTAATCGGGTGAGAGAGAGACAGTCTGTGGGATGGAGACAGAGAGAGAGACAGAGTGAGGGAGAGGGTGACAGTGACAGGATGAGACAGAGTGAGACAGAGTGAGGGAGAGAGATGGAGAGAGTGACAGTGTGAGGGAGAGAGCGACAGAGTGAGGGAGACAGAGAGAGAGAGAGAGACAGGGTGAGGGAGAGACAGATAATGTGTGAGGGAGTCAGAGAGGGAGACAGGGTGAGGGAGTGAGAGAGGGAGAGACAGAGTGACGGAGGGAGATAGAGAGAGAAATAGAGAGACAGGGTGACGGGGAGGGAGAGGGAGTGACAGTGTGAGGGAGACAGATAGAGAGAGAGTGACAAGGTGAGGGCGGGAGAGAGAGAGAGAGAATCAGAGTGAGGGAGAGAGATAGAGAGAAAAATAGAGAGACAGGGTCAGGGAGAGATTGAGAGAGAGATTGTGAGACAAGGTGAGGGAGACAGAGACACGGAGAGAGTGACAGGGTGAGAGAGGGAGCGAGAGAGACAGAGTGAGGGAGAGGGATCGAGAGAGAGAGGGTGAGGGAGACAGAGAGAGTGAAAGTGTGAGGGAGAGAGAAAGAGTGTCAGGGTGTTGGAGTGAGAGACAGAGAGAGGGAGAGAGAGGGAGGGTGGCGGAGACAGAGAGAGTGACAGGGTGAGGCAGGGAGAGTGAGGTAGACAGGGTGTAGGAGGGAGAGAGAGAGAGAGAGACAGGTTGTGGGAGAGAGTGACATAGCGAGGGACTGAGATGGAGAGAAAAAGAAAGAGACAGGATGAGGGACAGAGAGAGTGACAGAGTGAGGGAGGGAGAGACTGCGTGATGGAGCCAGGGGGAGATTCTTTGTGAGGGAGAGAGAGAGAGAGAGACAGATTGAGGGAGAGAGAGATGGTGACAGGGTGAGGGAGAGAGATGGAGAGAGAAATAGAGAGACAGCATGAAGGAATGAGAGAGCGAGAGACTGTGCGAGGGAGAGCAAGAGACAGAGTGAGGGAGATAGAGAGTCGGTGAGGGAGAGAAAGATAGAGAGAGACATGGTGAGGGAGAGAGAGAGAGAGAGAGAAAGAAAGAAACAGGGTGAGGGAGAGAGATAGAGAGAGAGTGACAGGGTGAGCGAGAACGAGAGAGAGAGACAGGGTGAGGGAGAAAGAGAGAGAGAGAAACTGTGTGAGGTGAGAGCGAGAGAGACAGGGTGACGGCGAGAGAGATAGAGAAATAGAGAGACAGAGTGAGGGAGTGAGAGCCAGAGAGAGAAATAAACAGGGTGAGGGAGGGAAATAGAGAGAAAGAGTGAGAGGGTGAGGGAAGGCGAGAGAGAGAGAAAGGGTGATACAGAAAGAGAAATAGAGACAGTGTGAAAGAGAGAGAGAAATAGGGAGACAGATTGAGGGAGAGAGAGAAAGAGACTGTGTGAGGGAGCTAGAGAGAGTGTGTGTGTGTGAGGGAGACAGAGAGACAGAGACACACAAGGAGAGAGAGACAGGGTGATGGAGGGAGAGATACAGGATGATGGAGAGAGAGAGAGATTGTGTGAAGGAGAGAGAAAGACTGTGCGAGAGGGACAGGGTGAGGGAGGGAGGGAGAGAGCGACAGAGTGAGCGAGAGATAGAGAGAGAGAGACAGTTTCAGGGAAACTGAGAGGGAGACAGGTTGAGGGACGGAGTGAGAAAGACAGAGTGAGGGGAGAGATAGAGAGAGAAATAGAGAGACCGGGTGAGGAAGAGAGAGAGAGAGAGAGAGAGAGAGACAGTGTGAGGGAGACAGAGAGAGACAGTGACAGTGTGAGGTAGAGAGAGACAGAGTGAGGGAGAGTGAGAGAGAGAGAGAGAGATAGGGTGAGGGAGACAGAGAGTGAGAGTCTGAGGAATGGAGAGAGAGAGAGACAGTGTGACGGAGGGAGAGAGAAAATGTGTGAGGGAGACAGAGAGAGAGAGATAGGGTGAGGGAGAGAGAGAGACTGTGTGAGGGAGACAGAGAGGGAGACAGGGTGAGGGAGGGAGAGAGAGAGAGACAGAATGAGGGAAGGCGATAGAGAGAGAAATAGGGAGTCAGGCTGAGGGAGAGAGAGAGGGAGAGACAGTGTGAGGGGAGAGAGAGAGTGACAATCTGAGGGTGGGAGAGACAGAGTGCCAGAGTGAGGTAGATGGATAGAGACAGAAATAGAGAGATATGTGAGGGAAAGAGATACAGTGAGAAGCAGAGAGACAGGGTGATGGAGACAGAGAGAGTGACAGTGTGAGGGAGGGAGAGACAGAGAGACAGGGTGTGGAAGACATCGAGAGTGACAGGGTGAGGGAGAGAGAGGAGACAGGGTGAGGGAGACAGAGAGAGTGACTGTGTGAGGGAGGGAGAGAGAGGCTGACAGGATGTAGGAGGGAGAGAGAGAGCGAGACAGGGTAAGAATAAGAAATATTTGGAGACAGGTTGAGGAAGTGGGAGAGAGAGAGAGACAGAGAGAGAGAGAGAGAGAGCGAGAGACAGACTTCGATGCATACAATGGCGGGAATTCCTTGTCTATAGAAAAGATGGAGGGTGCTCCCCCTCTGCATATAAAATAGAGGGAGCTCACCGTATACATATAAAATGGAGGAACGTCCCCCTCTCCATTTAAAACGGAGGGCGTTCGCCCTCTACATATAAAATGGATGGCGCTCCGCCTCTACATATAAAATGGAAGGCATCCCACAAACAGCTCACCCATTTCAAAACACTTCTTTTTTTAAGCATTTTTATACTGGAGACAGGCCGAGTATCATATAAACAGAGGCATGGTCGAATACAGTCTTAACTAGTGCATTGGGGTGTAAGAGAGTGAGAGAGAGAGATAGATAGATAGAGAGCGAAGGAGGGAGATAAGAGGTTAGGTTGGACAGTAAGCTGTGAGGAGGACACAAACAGACTACAAAGGGAGATGGACAGAGACAGAGACAGATGGATAGGGATAAACCGTGACAAAGGGAGGTGGAGGGAGAGAGACAGATAGAGGGAGAGAGAGAGAGGGAGAAGGAGAGATAAAGGGATAAGGACAGATAGATGGAGAAGGAGGGATAGAGGGAGAGAGAGACAGAGGGAGAGAGAGAGATATAGATGGAGAGAGAGAGAGATATAGGGAGAAGGGGATATAGAAGGAGAGAGAGAGATGGAGGGAGAGCGAGGCAGCGACAGATAGAGAGAGAGAGAGACAGACAGACAGGGAGAGACAGAGTGATAGGCAGTGACAGAGAGAGACAGAGACAGGCAGAGACAGGCAGAGACAGGCAGAGAGCGAGAGAGACAGAGACAGAGAGAAAGGGAGAGATGGTGTGAGAGAGAGACAGCAGTCATGTACAGAGGCAGAGAATGCAAGAGGGAGAGAAAGAGATAGAGGGAGAGACAGATAGAGAGAGAGAGAGAGAGAGAGAGAGAGAAAGGGGGAGAGAGAGAGAGGGAGAGACAGCGAAAGTCATAGAGAAATGGAAAGAGAGAGGGAGATGCAGTGGCAGAGAGAGGAGAGGCAGAGAGTGGGAGAGAGAGACAGAGAAAGACAGGGAGAGGGAGAGACAGTGATAGTGAAAGACAATGAGAGAGTCAGAAATGGGGTGGAGACAGATACAGAGAGACAGATAGAGAGAGAGTGAGAGAGAGAGAGAGAGAGAGAGAGAGAGAGAGAGAGAGAGAGAGAGAGAGAGAGAGAGAGAGAGAGAGAGAGAGAGATAGTGGAAGAGCCAGTAATAGAGGGAGAGACAGAGATAGAGTGAGACAGAGATAGAACGAGAGAGGCGGAGTGACAGCGAATGAGACAGAGATAGAAGGAGAGAGAGGGAGTCAGAGAGAGGGATAAAGTACATAGAACATAGAACATGGAACTGTACAGCACTGTACAGGCCCTTCAGCCCACGATGTTGTGCCGAACCTTTAACCTACTGTAAGATCCAACTAAGAACAAGAGACAGATTGAGGCAGAGACAGAGGGAGTGAGAGACAGAGGGAGAGAGAGCGAGACAGAGGAAGTGGGAGAGACAGAGGGAGAGAGACAGGGATTGGGAAAGTCCGTGATTAGGAGTGACAGGGATTGGGAGAGACAAGGAGTGGGAAAGAGAGAGACTGAGACAGAGTGAGGTAGAGACTGAGAGGAGAGTGAGAGAGTGACAAAGCTAGAGAACTTGGGAATATTACATTTGGTCCCCACATCCAAATCGCTGAAGTATATTGTGAAGAGCTGGGGCCCAAGTACTGATCCTTGCGGCCACAGCCTGCCAATGCGAGAATGACCCGTTTATTCCTACTCTCTGTTTTCTGCCTGTTAACCAATCCTGAATCCATGCCAGTATATTACCTCCAGTCCCATGTGCTTTAATTTTGCTACCCCGTCTCCTGTGGGAGACATTATCAAAAGCTTTCTGAAAATCCAAGTACGCCACGTACACCTTTATTAGTTCTGTTAGTAACATGCACAAAAAAACTCCAACGGGTTGGTCAAACATGATTTCCCATTCCGAAATCCATGTTGACTATGCCCAATCGGATCATTATTATTCAAGTATCCATTTATCACATCATTTAGAAGATGTTCTAGCCTTTTTCCAATGACTGATGTAAGGCTAACAGGTCTGTAATTCCCTGTTTTCTCTCTCCCTCCTTTCTCAAATAGTGTGCTGACATTTGCTACCTTCCAATATGAAGGACCCGTTCCAGAAACTATACAGTTTTGGAAGATGATCACCAATGCATCCACTATCTCCATCGCGACCTCTTTCAACACTCTGGGATGTAGAATATCAGGTCTTGGGAACTTATCAACCTTCAGCCCCATTAATTTCTCCAATACAACCTTCTTACAAATACGAATTTCCTTCAGTTCCTCATTCCCCCTAATCCCTTGTATCCTTTACTTTATATCGTCTCTCCTCCTTTTTCTACCCGTGAAGGCGTCGCAGACATTGTAGTCAATGAGGAGGGGTTTGAAATATTGAATGGGATAAAGAGGGAGAGATTCAGGGGTTCAGCATCTTTGAAAGTGATAATTCACCAGGCTCCGACTGTGATGAGGTGCAGAGAGGAAATAGCAGAGGTTCTGACCATCATGTTCCAGTCCCCTCTGGTTACAGTCGTGCTGCCAGAGGACTGGAGGTCTGCACATGTTGCACTGTTGATTAACAAGGGAGAAAGTAAGAGACTGAATAATTACAGGCCACCCAGCCTAATCACAGTGGAGGCAAAATTAGTGGGTCCAAGGAATTGATTGATTCCTTTCTAGTACTGTGTGCCTCAGTCTCTCCATGTCTGTGTCTCTGTCACGTTTTAAGCACTGACCTTACATTAGTGAGGAGTTCGTCTCTGAAATAAATGACCCAGTGTTGTGGTAATATACAATTCCCACTGAGAACTAGCCTAAAATGGCTAACCAATGTGTGGGTTTCCACAGATGTTTGAAAGAAAGAGAAGGCAGACAGACAGAAAGAGAGACAAAGAGGGAGACACAGACCGAGACACAGAGAGTGATAGCAGGATATTTGTCGTTGGACAGAGGAAGAGGAGGAGACCATTTGGCCCCTCAACACTCTTCTGTCATTCAATGAGCTCATGGCTGATGCGTGATTTAAGTTCATGTACCTATCTTTGCCCTTTAACACCTTTGGTTCATAAAAATCTATCAAACTCAGACTTAAAAATTAACAAGTGTCTCAGCATCAATTGCCGTTTGTGAAAGAGAATTCCAAGCTGATACCACACCTGGTGTGCTGAAGTGTTTCTTCATTTCACTCCTAAAATGTTTTTTAGACTACGTTTAGATTTTTAGACCATGCCCCCAAGCTCATGACTCCGCAGCCATTGGGAATAGTTGCTCTCTGTCCACCCGATCAGTTTCCTTTATTAACTTGAAAACATTCATCTAATCACTCCATGACCTTCAAAATTCCAGGATACGCAGTAATGCTCCAGGTACACTGTCCCATTAAACATTCCCAAGCCAAGTACAATGTTGGGTTTGACACAGAGTAAATTTCCCTCTAAGCTGTCCCATCACACACTCCGAGGCCAGGAACATCATGGGCTGCATACAAGGTGACTCTCACTCTGCAGTGTCCGAAACAGACAGAGAGAGAGACAGAAAGAGAGAAACAGAGAGACATAGACTGACAGGGTGACTGACCAAGAAAGAAGGATATTTAACATCGGATATTGGAAGAGGAGGATGCAATTTAACCAGACAACCTTGTTCCGGCATTCAATGAGATCAGGGTTGATCTGTAATCTAACTTGCACCATATATCCAGCCTTTGCCATTTATCTCTTCATACCTTTGGTGAACAAGAATCTATCAATCACAAGTTTAAAAATTAACCAAGAAGCCAGCATTAAATTTCCCCAACGAATATCATGAGGGTGCGATGGATCCCATAGTGGAATAGCTTGCTGGATGTTTAAAATGGAGACTTTTCCTTGTGGATCATCAAAATGTCCACCTTGGCTCCAACTTGATTTACATTTCTCCCTCTCCTGATGTTTTTTTCTCACCACACCTATCGCTTATAGGTTTGTGTACAGAGCAATGAAGGATTACATCAAATTAATATATCTTACATTATCCTTTTCAATCCAACCTCAACAATCTCTCTCTCTCCAATTTCGTCCCTCTCTACAGCCCTCTCTCTGCCTTCATATATACCCCACTCTCCCTCTGTCTCTCCTAGTGTCAGAGATAGCAGAGGGGGAGACAGAGAGAGCCTGTTAAAGCAACGGTACTCCATTCCTAAGCAGTGCTGAACCTGCTCTTGGAGTGTTTGATGGGCTACATTAATCGGCCGTGTACAGTCCTGTATCAGGCTGTAAAGAAGCAGAGCATGTTCAGTTCAGAACGGGTCAAAGGAAATGATTCACTCCTGTCTGATACTGGGAAGAGAGACTGACCTTAACATCAAGGCAGTGTTTGATTGAGTGTGGCATCGAGGATCCCGAGCAAAACTGAAGTCGGCAGGAATCGGGAGAAAGCTCTCCGCTGGTTGGAATCATACCAAACACAAAGGAAGATGGTTGTGGTTGTTGGAAGTCAATCAGCTCAGTCCCAGGCATTCACTGCAGCAGTTTATCGGGGTAATGTCCTCAGCTCAACCATCTTCATCTGATATCCCAGCAGAAAATGCTGGATGTACTGAGCAGGGCCAGCAGCATCTGTGGAGAGAGAGAAACAGAGTTAGTGATTCAGATCAACGTTTTCCAGATTTCCAGCATCCACAGTATTTTGCCTCAGATAAAGAAACAATCCTGAGTTACTTGCACCAAGACCCGGACAACATTCAGGGTTGGGCCGACCAATGGCAAGTAACATTCATGTCACACATTGCCAGGCAATGACCATCTGCAACAGGAGAGAATCCAGCCACCTCTCCTTGGCATTCAAAGCATTATCCCAACTGAACACATTACATCAATAGTTTTATCACCATCTCTCTGAGAAAGAGAGACAGTGATAGAAAATGAGAATGGACCTTGACAGAACTGGGTGATTTCTCTCTGCAACTTTTAATCTTTAATAAAGCTTATCTGGGCATTAAGCTGCAACCCCCACCTCACTTGTTTATAATCTGTGACTTTTCTAATATTTGTCAGTTCCGAAGAAGGGTCACTGACCCGAAACGTTAACTCTGCTTCTCTTTCCACAGATGCTGCCAGACCTGCTGAGTGAATCCAGCATTTATTTTTTTTGTATCTGTTTTTATTTGTCTGACTCCACTCATTCTTCCGGGGATAAAGTTACTTTTGTCTGGTTGTGCACCCAATTAAGTGACTGTTTGACACCGCAAGACTTTCATTTGCTGTGTATATGTGCTGATCTCTCACACACACACACACACACACACACACACACACACACACACACACACACACACACACACACACACACACACACACACACATACACACACACACACACACTATCTGACTCTCTCTCTGCCCACATCTATCCCGGACTTTCCCTCTCTCGCTGATGGACACTCTATCTCTCATTAATTTTTCACACTTTCTGTGCACCCTGTGTCTGCTCATTACCACTAATTTCTCATTTTCCTTCCCACTCTCTCTCCATCTCCCTCTCTCTCTCTCTTTCGCCCTGTTACTCTCTCCTCACCTTTATCTCTCCATTCATCTGTTTCCTCACTCTCAAACTCTACCTCTCCATCACTCTCCACCGTCCTTTCTCTTTGATCTCTCTTCACATCTCTCTATCACTATCTCTCCATCTCTGTCCAATTGAGGAAATTCTCCCTCCATTTCTCGCCTTCCCTTGCTCTCTCACTCTCTCCCGATCACCTATTTTCTCTGAGTCTGTCCATCTCTCTATTATTCTTTCAATCTCATTTCTCGCTCTCCATCACTCTCTCTTTTATATTTCCCTCTCTATGCCTTGCTCTGTAACTGTCTTGCTCTGTCTGGCTATGTTGAGTCCTTTAAGAGTTTGGGACAGTTCTGGTGGTGCAGGATCCCTTTAAGAGTCTGGCGCTGGCCCCTCCCCCACCGCGAAAGGGGTCACTGGCCGCCCAAACCGCGGCTGCGCGGAGGCTGCAGGCACTTCTTGCCCCATTTGACTGCCAAACACGTGTGGAGACGCAGCCAATCAGACCACACGACCCGGTGGGTGGGACTGAGGCGTCATCCACCGCCCTGTTTCCGTGACGTCGCCCGCCGGAGGTTTGTTTCCGCAAAAAGCAGCTGAAAGGAAAAGGAGAAGCGGCTTCAGTCGTCGATCTCAATGGAGGAAACTTGAAAATCTGAGCGGCGGGAGAATGAACAAAGCGGCGGCTAACGCGCTTGTGGGGATGCGCATATGAGGAAAGTCCTCCCAGACTGCAGCGCGGTCTGTCCCACAGATAGGGTCCTTTCCCAGTTCCCGGCATTGTGGGAGCCAAAGGAGGCCATTGCCCCTCATTAACTCAGTCAAAATCAACTCATTCCCTCACAGTTCTCTCTATCTCCTTTTCATATTGCAGGCTGAAATAGGCTTTGTTGGCAAGAATTACACCATCCTGGGTGTGATCAGATAATCTGTCCCTTCGGAAACGATATGCTGTGCATCCAAGAGCTTGAGCCATTGCCCTATTTATTGGTATTTTTCCCCCTTCTGATGTTGAATTTGTTAGTGGCTTTTTTCTACTGAATTTGTTGGTCTGTTTCTCCTGTCTTCATAGCTAACCCTCTCGCCCTCTGTATATCTTCTAGTGTCAGAGATAGCAGGAGGGAGAGATAGAGAGAGGAAGACAGAGAGAGACACAGCGAACAATCCCAGCTTCTCCAATCTATCCACGTAACTGAAGTCTCTCATTCTTGGAACCTTGCTCGTGAATCTTTTCTGCACCCTCTCTAATGCCTCCACTTCCTTGCTAAAGTACAGTGTCCAGAATTGGACACAATACTAGTTGAGGATGAACCACTGTTTTATAAAGCTTCTTAATAACCTCCTTGTTTTTTTTATATTCTAAGCCTCTATTTACAAAGCCTGGGATCCCACTTGCCTTTTAACCACTTTCTCAACTAGTCTTGCCACATTCAATTTGTGCACAGATATCCCCAGGGCTCTCTGTTCCTGCATCCACTTTCTTCTGTTCTTAGGTTCTCATGACAGAGAGGGACAGGAGGAGAGGGAGGTCTGGAAAAAAGGAGGGGGAGAGAGAGCAAACAAACAGGAAACACGAATGGGAACACCGCCACCTGTAAGTGTCACTTCAAGTCTCACACCATCCGGACTTGGAACTGTATCGGGGTCCTTCATTGTCACTGGGTCAAAATCCTGGAACTCTCTTCCTAACAACGCTGTGGGTGTACCTACCCCACATGGACTGCAGTGGTTCAAGAAGATTCAAGGGCAATTCTTGATGGGCAATAAATGCTGGCCTGGCCAGTAACGCACACATCCAACAAATGAGTAAAAAAAAAACAATTTGGCACCAAGGCACTTCAGGAGATATCAGACGAGACACAAGAACACAAGAAGTAGGAGCAGGAGTAGGCCAGTCAGCCTTTCGGGCCTGCCCTGCCATTCAATAAGATCATTGCTGAGCTGTCCCAGGATTCAACTCCTATTTTAGGTCTGTTCCGCATAAACCTCGACTCCCCGAGATTTCAAAAATGTATTTATGTCTTCCTTAAATACAATTAGTGACCTAGCCTACACAACTCTGTGAGGTAGAGAATTCCAGAGTTCAGCACCAAAAAGTTGGTCAAAGAGCTTGGATTTAGGGAGCGTCTTTAAATGGGGAAGAGCGTTAGTGAGACGGAGAGGTTTAGGAATGGAATTCCAGAGTTGGGGCCTTGGCAACTTGAAGGCAGTGCCTCCAATGGTGGAACGATTCAAATTGGGGATGCTCAAGAGGCCAGAATTAGAGTATCGCAGATATTGGAGGATTGTGGAGCTGGAGGAGATTGCAGAGATCGGGAGGGGTCATTTGTGGACGACAATTCCAAAATTCCACCACCCTTTGTGTGTAGAAGCGTTAATAAATTTCACCCTCGAAAGGCATTTCAACTACTGTTCGACTTATAGACTGTCCCCATCGTCCGAGACTCCCCTGACCAGTGAGAAGATTTTCTCTCCATCTACCCCATCAGTTTCCATTATTGTCCTGTAAACTTTAATCAAATCACACCTTAACCTTCGTAATTCCAGGGGTACAGAGTAAAACTCCGTCAACACTGTCCCATCGAATACTGCCAAGCCAAGTACAACCTAGAGTTATCTACAGAGCAAATCTCTGTCTTATTTGTTCCATCAAACACTCCCAGGCAGGTACAGTGTGGGGTTTGATGCAGAGTAAAGCTGACACTATATATGCCTCCCTTTCTCCTCCTCCATCCAGATGGAGAGAGTGACACTGAGAAAGACAGGGATAGATATAGAGAGAGAATAACAGAGAGAGGGAAGGATAACAATGGGGAGAGAGTACCAGAGGGAAAGAGGAAGAGATTGGGATGGAGAGCGTCAGTCAGTGTTCCTTCAAAGCTGTGTGCTGCAGCCTGGAAGGTACCATGCATGTCCTGTTTCGTGAAAAATAACACACGTCTGCAAATATTCTTCAAATATTTAAAGGGGCAGCACACAAAAAGAAATAACTGGACATGCACAGCTGCTAGATTTTCTGGGAGCATTGGAGCCAGCTGTGGTTCTGTGGGTAATAATCCTGCCTCTGAGTTATACGTTTGTGGGGGTCAGGTCAGAACACAAAATCTAGGCTGATGCCACCCAACAGAAAATCAGAACAGACCAGCGCGACTCAGAAAAGGAAACTTGTGTTAAATTTGTGAGCTTCGCATTTTGGAATGTTCGAATGTTTGAGTAAATATTTAATATTTGGCGATGATAACAAACTTGGAGGAGATGCAATGAGTGAGGATGATACCAATCGACTGCAACAGGACATCGATAGGCTAGCAGAATGGGCAGACAAGTGGCAGATGGAATTTAATACAAGCAAACGTGAGATGATGTATTTTGGCAGACGTCATAAGGAAAGCTCATATAGACTTAATGGCACAGTTCTAGAGAATGTGCAGGGACAGAGGGACCTGGGGATACATGTACATACATCTTTGAAGGTGGCAGGACATATTGAGAATGTAGTCAGTAAAGCCTATCGGATCATGGGCTTCATAAATACAGGTGTTGAGTACAAAAGCGTGAAAGTTATGCTGATTATTTACAAAGCTCTGGTTAGGCCACAACTAGAATATTGCATCCAGTTCTGGTCACCACATATAAGGAAGGATGTGAGGGTCCTTCAGGGAGATCAGTGGAGATGGTAATTGTAGAGAGGGGAGGGTTAAGCAAAGTGGACTGGAAACAGCTACCTGAAGGTAAATGAGTGTCAGAGCAGTGAGAGTTTGTGAGGGCTGAGAACAAATATTTTCCCACAAAGACAAACAGGGTGAGAGTCACAAATGTAGAGCACCTTGGATGTCAAGGATCAAACCAGGTGGGAAAAGGCACAAAAGGGCCTTTTTGTCAGATACCGAGGGCTCAATACCAGAGAATGCCAAGAAGAGTGAAGAAAGTGCAGAGGTGAAATTAAAAAGCAAATTAAGAACGCAAAGAGATAGTCAGAAAATAATATTACCAAGTAAAAGTAAGGAAAACACAAAGATGTTTTATAAATGTATGAAGAACAAGAGGATAACTAAGCATAGAGTATTAGGGACCAAAATGGGAATGTGTGTATGGAGGTTTGGGCATGGTTCTTAATGAACACATGTGTCTGTCTTCAAAAAAGAGGGGAACGTTGCAGACATTCTCGTTAAAGAGGAGTGTGAAATATTGGATGCGATAAACAGAGTGAAAGGGGAAATATGAAGGTGTTTGGTATCTTCGAAAGATGGATAGATGGTCAGGCCTGGACGCATTGGAATCAGTTCAGAGAAGGTTCACTGGGCTGATTCCGGGGATGAAGGGGTCGTCTTATGAGGAATGGTTCAACAGGTTGGGCCGATACTCATTGGAGTTTAGAAGAATGAGAGGTAATCATATTGAAACAGACAAGATTCTGAGGGGACTTTACAGGGCGAATGCTGGGAGGATGTTCCCCTTGTGGCGGAGTCTAGAACTAGGGGACACAGTTTAAAAATAATGGGTCTCCCATTTAAGACTGAGCTAAGGAGGATTTTGTTTCTCTTAGCGGGTGGTTAGACTTTGGAATTCTCATCCCCTGAGAACAGTGGAGGTTGGATCATTGAATATATTCAAGGTTGAGTTAAATAGATTTATGATCGACAAGGGAGTCAAGGGTTATGGGGGGCAGGCAGAAAAGTGGAGTTAAGGCCACTATCAGATCAGCCATAATCTTATTGAATGGCAGAACTGGCTCGACGGGCTGAGCGGCCTACTCCTACTCCTATTTCTAAAGGTCCTGGATATAAATGGAGGGTGTTCTCTCCAATTTTTAAGCCATTTTTTATAGCAGATACAGGGCCATGTATAATATAAGCAAAGACACTGTCTAGTGCTGAGCTAACTAGTGCATTGTTAACTGAGACTAGTGTAAAGGGTATCGATGATACAGAATTCTAAGTATACATTCAGGGGAACTTTTCTAGGCCAGTACGTAGCAAGGCCAACAAGAGATGGGTCAGTCTTACACTTAGTTTTTGGAATGAAGCTGGGCCGTTGGAAGGTGATTTGGAAAAAGTGGACTGGAAGAAGCTACTTGAAGGTAAATCCGTGTCAGAGCAGTGACAGGGAACCCAGTTTCACATTGTACCATTTAGACTAGATTGACTCTCCCAGTCTTCCTTCCAAAATCCATCACTTCACATTTCTCAGCATTGAAGTTAACCTGCCATGTGTCTGTCCAATTCACCAGACTGCCAATAGCTTCCTGAAGTCTGCTACTATTCTCTTCACTCTTCACTACATTTCCAAAGTTTTGTGTCATCTGCAAACTTTGAAGTTCTGCTTGTAAACCCAAGTCAGTCCATTAATATACATCAAAAAGAGCAGTGGTCCCAATATAAACCTCTGGGTGACACCACTCTATACCGCCCTTCAGTCTGAAACAACCGTTCACCACTACTATCTGTCTTCTGTCTCTTACCCAATGCCATAACCCCTCTGTCACTGTCCCTTTAATCACAGGAGCAACAATATTGTGAAATAGTCATAAAAGAGGGAGATGAGGCAGACATTGTGGTTAAGGAGGAGTGTGAAATATTGGATGGCATAAAGAGAGTAGAATGATACCTGGACTCCAAGGGTTAAGCTAAGAGGGAGAATCACAAACCAGAGGAAACAGTTTATAAATGAGATCTAGGACAGTCTGCTGTGAACTCACCGAATCACAGAATTCTCCAGCACAGCAAGAGGCCAGTCATCCATTGTGCCCGTGTGGGCTCAATGAAGTTCTCCCCGGTGTCCTGGCCAATATTTATAACACAACCAAAATCACTAAAACAAGGTTCTGCTCATTATCACATTACTGTTTGTGGGAGCTTGCTGTGTACAATTGGATGTACCGCTGTACATCTCTACCCAGTCTGAGAAACAACCGTTCACAACTATTCTCTGCTTTCTGTGTCTTGGTCAATGTTAGATACAGAGTAAAGCTGCCTCTACACTGTCCCATCAAACACTCCCAGGACAGGTTTGTTGCTGGTTCAGTGGAGTGTTGACTGCTGATTGCAGCAACGAGCCTCAGCTTAGAGTGCTGGTGGCAGTTGGAGGTTGCAGAGGTGGAGAGAGGAGCTGCACTGAGCAAGGGAGAGCAGCTACAAATAAGCAGAGGTGAAACTTCAACAACAATCACCACTAGAGAGAAGAAATATACTTTTTTTTGGAAACAAGGCTTTGTCTGGAGGTGGGTGCTGAACACCAGTAATCTACTTTGGACAGTTGGGGGAGGAACAAGTGGCTGGAACAACAAGGGGAGGGGCTGCCAATTCAACAGGAATCTGTGCTGCTGCACAAGCACACAGGGAAGCTCCCTCCCCACCCCAATTGCCAAGACTGGGTCAGCTGAAGCTGCCCGGCTAAACAGATGGAAGGGGACAGATAGTGCCTGGACAACTTCAGCTGACCCAGTTGAAGACGACACCCCAACCAGAAGACCGGAAGACCAAGTTCAAAGACTGTTTTATGTGTGCTGTGAGCACCACTTCCAGGAAGCAAGTCATCCCTTACAGCCTGCCTTTGCCTCTCCTCTATCCCCTCAGCCTCTCCCCTAACCTGTTGTTTGTTTGCTTTGTTTTAATACATATTCAATATTTTCGGTGAATCGCTGATACTTGGTGTGCAGGCCCACAATTTGGGGTGGGTTTAGCTCTTAGACCCATGGCTAGCCCCTCATCACCGGTGGCGGGGCCCTCTACTACCTTTGCAGCTGCAACTTCTGTGGGTGCCCACGTGGCCCCGTCACCCTTTAAATTACTAACATCAAGCCATGGGGTGAAGAGCTATCCCCACGCCAACATGTCTATTGAGGCCTGCGAAAAGGCAATGGCCGAGGTTGTCGGCCCCTCGGCCATTGTTGCGGCCTCAAAGATGTATGGGAAGGCTGTTTTCTTTTTGAGGACCGAGTGGGCGGTGTCCCTGGCACTGAGTAAAGGGCTCATTGTGGGGGGGACCGTCCTGCCAGTGGACCCTCTGGGGGCCACTGCACATCGGAAAATGTTGTCCAACGTCCCACCGTTCATTCCCAGTGAGCTCCTCCTCCCCCACCTGCACCATCTGAGGAAGATGAGGTCGGGGATCACCCCAGTCCGGCTTGTTCTTCGGGAACACAGCCTCCAATATGTCTACCCCTTCCGCCGCCAGTTATTTATGCAGCTGGCGCTGGAGGAGGACACGGAGAGCCAATTTAATGTGGAGTTCCAGGGGATGGCCTACCGCGTCTTTTGGACCTCGGACGGGGCGCGGTGCCACGTCTGCAAGGGGGTGGGGCATGTTCGTAGGAACTGCCCCAACCTCCCGGCCGCCAGCTCCGCCTCGGCGGCCCAGGGTGGTTCCACAGCACCTCCTCCCACTCCCCCCACACATCCAACAGACACCGCTCAGTCGTTTCCGGAGGCTGTGGTTTTCACAGCCTCCAGCGGGGAGGGGAGTGCCCGTCCGAGTGGAAGGAAGACGCGGAGGCAAAAGAAACATCAAGAGGTGCGGCTCCTGGACACATTGAAACAACCCGAGCCTGAGCTCAGCCCAAAGCCCCTTCTCAAGGAATCCACCTGTCCCAGGGCTGGGTTTTGGCCCAGGGTGACTAAAAAGAAGGAGGGTGCGGAGGCGGAGGCCTCTGATGACATGGAGGTCTCTGAGCCTCTGCGCCCTCATGGGAAAAAGAGGAGAAGGCACCCCTCCACAGAGGTAACGAGGGGCCCTGAGGCGCAGGGCCCATCTGTTGGATGGAAGCTGCCTCCTGTTTTGGGTCCACAGATTTCCCCTACCGCCACTACCAAGGCGGCAAAGTCCGGGCAGGAGGTCCCTATTCATCAGGATGGAGGGAAGGGGAAGGCCCCGGTACATGAGGCCCCTCCTGAAGGAGTAAGTGGGGCCGTGCTTGTGGTGGGGGAGCCTGAGGACGCCGCCCAATCTGCCACTGCTACTGGGTCGGGTGCCCTGAGTGAAAGGGAGGGCGACGCCCCAGAGGGTCAGCCCTCCCAGCCGGAGTCCACCACCAACCAGGAGACACCCAACCTGGTGAAAACTGAGAATGCTGCCCCATCTGCTGTGTCTGTGGCTGCTGGAGGAGCGGGAGATGGCCTCCTCTCTCCACATCCGGTCTGGGCTCCGGCTGGATTTCCGGAGTCGGGAACATCTGTCTCCCCTGGACTGCTCATTGGCCTGGGGATGGAGGTGGAGCTGGGACCTGAAGTGCTGGCGCCCACAGGCTCCGGTTTCACATTTATACCCAGAGAGGACTTCTGCGGTGGGATCATGACGGAGGCAAGACCAGCTGGCGCGGCCGGGACGTCCGCCCCACAGTGTGTGGTGGATGTGTCGGCTACTGGCGGTAACGACCCGTAGGAGGATGGGGATTCGGTGTGCGGCAATGAGGATGACCTTGATTCCATCGCCAGTGAGGTGGTGGAGTCCCTCGTGCCTCCCACCGAATCTCCTCTCATCCCCACGGTGGAACTCCAGAGTTTCCTCGCGGTTTGCAGGGGTTGCCGCAATAAAGTTCAGCTGGCCTTCGACCGTTGGTTGAATCTGGCGCTGATCATCCAGTCCGTTCGTGCCGCCCTTAAGAAAGTGAGCAAGCGCGCGGGCGTGTAACTGGTTGAGAGGCACCGTTTTAATGTGTTCCTCAATGGGTTACTGGGGGAGTGGAGGGCAAGGTGCACTTCCACACCCTCTTCACAGTGAAGTGTAGGTGACGGGTTTGAAGTACCTTTAACATGAAGATATCCATAGCCAGCCTCAACATCAACGGCAGCAGGGGGTCTCACCGCAGATTTCACAATCTCTCAGTCCTCTGGGAAGGGAGATACGCCGTGAGCTTTCTGCAGGAAACCCACACCGTTCCGGGAGACGAAGCCACCTGGCTCCTGGAGTGGCAGGGTGGGGTCTACATGAGTGACCTCACCCCTATTTCTAGTGGGCTGGCTATCTTGTTGGCCCCGACTTTTCAGCCGGAGATCTTGGGGGTCAAGGAGCTAATGCCGGGCCGCTTGCTCCACTTCGCCATTCGCCTGGGGAGTGTGCCACCCCATTTTGTGAATGTGTACATGCCCAGGCCCGGCGCGTTGCAAGCGTGCTTCTTTGCTTCTGAGCTCCATCGATAGCGGCGAGTGCATCATCCTCGAGGGGGATTTTAACTGCACCCTCGAGGTGGGGGATCGCTCCAGTCCTGATCCGTCTTTCCCAGAGGACTGGTCAGTCGGTCGCCTTTCTCTCCCTCGATCAGGAGAAGGCATTCGACAGGGTGGATCACGAATACCTTTTCGGGACTCTGCGTGCTTTCGGACTCGGGCTGCATTTCGTGGCCCGGGTCCAACTTTTATACACCGCCGCAGAGTGTCTTGTCAAAGTTAACGGGTCGTTGACGGCGGCACTTCGCTTTGGGAGAGGAGTGCGTCAGGGATGCCCCATGTCCGGCCAATTGTATACCAACTGCGTGGAGCCCTTCCGGTGTCTGCTTCACAGGAGGTTGACGGGATTGGCTCTGCGCGAGCCGGCCATGCGGGTCGTCCTCTCGGCTTACGACGACGATGTGCGACTCGCGGTCACAGATCCCGTTGACTTGTGGAGGATGCGCGACTGCCAGCAGACCTTTTCTGCCGCGTCCTCCACGAGGATCAATTGGGAGAAATGTTCCGGTCTCCTGGTGTGTCAGTGGCGGGTGGACTCCCTGCCGGAGGAGATTACACCTTTTGCATGGAGCACCACGCACCTTCTCTATCTGGGAGTCCACCTTCGCCCCGCTGAGGTAACCTGGCCGGCAAATTGGCAGGAGTTGGAGGCGAAAGTCACCGCTCAGCTGGGGCGCTGGACAGGACTGCTCCGAGTGCTTTCCTACAGGGGTCGAGCGCTGGTCATAAACCAACTGGTGGCCTCCATGCTGTGGTACCGGTTGGTCACTTTGGCCCCGCCCCCTGCATTTGCCAACAACATCCAGAAGAAACCCGTCGATTTCTTTTGGGGCAAGAGGAAACACAGGGTCTCTGCTGCGGTCCTGAGTCTCCCGATTGAGGAGTGTGGCCAGTCGCTGGTGTGTGTCCGCACCCAGGCTGCGACTCTCCGCCTTCGGACCCTGCTGAGATACCTGTACGTCGAGCATCCTCCGAGATGGTGTGCGCTGGCGACGTATTTGTTCCGCCAGTGTCACTGCCTTCATGACAGGTATACCGTTTTGGATACTGTTGAGGGAGATGGCTCACCAGTGGAAGGCAGCAGTAGCCAGGTTCATGGCACTGTTGCTGGCTCTGCTGTTCGGACGGGCGGGAAAAAGAGTGGAAGGGCTATAGTCATCGGGGATTCGATTGTCAGGGGAGTAGATAGGCGGTTCTGTGGTCGAAAACGAGACTCCCGATTGGTATGTTGCCTCCCAGGTGCACGGGTCAGGGATGTCTCAGATCGGCTGCAGAACATTCTGAAGGGGGAGGGTGAACAGCCAGTTGTCGTTGTGCACATAGGCACCAATGATATAGGTAAAAAACGGGATGAGGTCCTACAAGCAGAATTTTGGGAGTTCGGAGCCAAGTTAAAATGTAGGACCTCAGAGGTAGTAATCTCAGGATTGCTACCAGTGCCACGTGATAGTCAAAGTAGAAATGAAAGAATAGTCAGGATGAATGCGTGGCTTGAGAGATGGTGCAGGAGGGAGGGGTTCAGATTTTTGGGACATTGGGACCGGTACTGGGGGATGTGGGACTATTACAAATTGGACGGTCTACACCTGGGCCGGACTGCAACCAGTGTCCTTGGGGGTGCTTTTGCTAACGCTGTTGGGAAGGGTTTAAACTAATGTGGCAGGGGGATGGGAACCAAATGAGGTCAGTGGACAGTAAGGAGCTAGTAACTAAAGCCTGTAAGGAACTAGATAGTGAAGTCAGCATGACTAAGGGAAAGAGTAGACAGGGAGCAGATGATGAACACAAAGGGACTGGTGGTCTGAGGTGCATTTGTTTTAATGCAAGAAGTGCAGTAGGGAAGGCAGATGAACTTAGGGCCTGGATTAGTACCTGGGTGTATGATGTTATTGCTATTCCTGAGACTTGGTTGAGGGAAGGGCATGATTGACAACTAAATATCCCAGGATATCGATGCTTCCGGCGGGATTGAGAGGGAGGTAAAAGGGCTGGAGGAGTTGCAGTACTGGTCAAAGAGGATATCACAGCTGTGCTGAAGGAGGGCACGATGGAGGACTCGAGCAGTGAGGCAATATGAGCCGAACTCAGAAACAGGAAGGGTGCGGTAACAATGTTGGGGCTGTACTACATGCCTCCCAACAGCGAGCGTGAGATAGAGGTACAAATATGCAAAAAGATTATGGAAAGATGGAGGAGCAACAGGGTGGTGGTGATAGGAGATTTTAATTTTCCCAACATTGACTGGGATTCACTTAGTGTTAGAGGTCTAGATGGAGCAGAATTTGTAAGGAGCATCCAGGAGGGTTTTCAAGAGCAGTATGTAAATAGTCCAACTCGGGAAGGGGCCAGACTGGACCTGGTGTTGGGGAATCAGCTGGGCCAGGTGGTTGAAGTTTCAGTAAGGGACTACTTTGGGAATAGTGATCACAATTCCGTAAGTTTTAGAATACTCATGGACAAAGACGAGAGTGGTCCCAAAGGAAGAGTGCTAAATTGGAGGAAGGCCAACGATACCAAAATTCCGCAGGAGCTGGGGAGTGTAGATTGGGAGCAGCTGTTTGAAGGTAAATCCACATTTGATATGTGGGAGGCTTTTAAAGAGAGGTTGATTAGCGTGCAGGAGAGGCATGATCCAGTGAAGGTGAGGGATGGAGGTCGCAAGATTGGTGAACCATGGATGACAGGCGAAATTGTGAGACTAGCTCAGAGGAAAAAGGAAGCATACATGGGGTCGAGGAGGCTGAAGAAAGATGAAGCTTTGGAAGAATATCGGGAATGTAGGACCAATCTGAAACGAGGAATTGAGAGGGCTAGAAGGGGTAATGAAAAATCTTTAGCAAACAGAGTTAAGGAAAATCCCAAAGCCTTTTGTTCATATATAAGGAGCAAGAGGGTAACTAGAGAAAGGATTGGCCCACTCAAGGACAGAGGAGGAAAGTTATGCGTGGAGTCAGAGAAAATGGGTGAGATTCTAGGCGAGGACTTTGCATTGGTATTCACCTAGGAGAAGGACATGACGGATGTTGAGGTAAGGGACAGATGTTTGATTACTCTGGGTCATGTCGGCATGGGGAGGGAGGGGGTGTTCGGTATTCTAAAAGGCATTAAGGTGGACAAGTCCCCAGGTCCGGATGGCATCAATCCCAGGTTACTGAGGGAAGCAAGAGAGGAAATAGTTGGGGCCTTAACAGATATCTTTGCAGCATCCTTAAACACGGGTGAGGTCCCGGAGGACTGGAGAATTGCTAATGTTGTCCCCTTGTTTAAGAAGGGTTGCAGGGAAAATCATGGTAATTATAGACAGGTGAGCCTGACGTCAGTGGTAGGGAAGCTTCTGGAGAAGATACTGAGGGATAGGATCTATTCCCATTTGGAAGAAATGGGCTTATCAGTGATAGGCAACATGGTTTTGTGCAGGGAAGGTCATGTCTTACCAACTTAATAGAATTCTTTGAGGATGTGACAGGGTTGATTGATGAGGGAAGGGCTGTGGATGTCATATACTTGGACTTCAGTAAGGCGTTTGATAAGGTTCCCCATGGTATGCTGATGGAGAAGGTGAAGTCGCATGGGTTCCAGGCTGTGCTAGCTAGATGGATAAAGAACTGGCTGGGCAACAGGAGACAGAGAGTAGCAGTGGACGGGAGTTTCTCAAAATGGAGACGTGTGACCAGTGGTGTTCCAGAGGGATCCGTGCTGGGAC
Source organism: Heterodontus francisci (assembly GCF_036365525.1). Lineage (NCBI taxonomy): Eukaryota > Metazoa > Chordata > Chondrichthyes > Heterodontiformes > Heterodontidae > Heterodontus > Heterodontus francisci. The sequence continues at coordinate 5,425,565 of NW_027141175.1, forward strand.
CACTGTTGTTAGTGATATACATGGATGATTTGGAGGGGTGTATGGCTGGTCTGATTGGCAAGTTTGCAGACGACACTAAGGTTGGTGGAGTAGCTGATAGTGAAGGGGACTGTCAGAGAATACAGCTGACTATGAATAGATGGGAGAGTTGAGCAGAGAAATGGCAGATGGAGTTCAATCGGGGCGAATGCGAGGTGATGCATTTTGGAGGATCCAATTCAAGAGTGAACTATACAGTAAATGGAAAATTCCTGTGGAAAATTGATGTACGGAGAGATTTGGGTGTTCAGCTCCATTGTTTCCTGAAGGTGGCAACGCAGGTCAACAGAGTGGTCAAAAGGACATGCGGCATGCTTTCCTTCATTGGACGGGGCATTGAGTGCAGGGGTTGGCGGCTCATGTTACGGTTCTATAAGACTTTGGTTCGGCCACGTTTTGAATACTGCGTGCAGTTCTATCGCCACATTACCAAAAGGATGTAGATGCTTTGGAGAGGGTGCAGAGGAGGTTCACCAGGATGCTGCCTGGTGTGGAGGGCGCTGGCTATGAAGAGAGGTTGAGCAGATTAGGATTATTTTCATTAGAGGAACAGAGGTTGAGGGGGGACCTGATTGAGGTGTACAAAATCATGAGAGGTATAGACAGGGTGGATAGCAAGAAGCTTTTTCCCAGAGTGGGGGATTCAATTACTAGGGGTCACGAGTTCAAAGTGAGAGGTGAAAAGTTCCGGGGGGTTATGCGTGGAAATTTCTTTACGCAGAGGGTGGTGGGTGCCTGGAACGCGTTGCCAGCGGAGGTCGTAGACGCGGGCACGATAGCGTCTTTTAAGATGTATCTAGACAGATACATGTATGGGCAAGAAGCAAGGAGATACAGACCCTTAGAAAATAAGCGACATGTTTAGATAGAGGATCTGAATCGGCGCAGGCTTGGAGGGCCGACGTGCCTGTTCCTGTGCTGTAATTTTCTTTGTTCTTTGTTCTTTGACACGCAGCTCCCGGTGGAGTCCATTAGTCGCGCTTCCCTGAGGGAGTTGCATGTCTTTTACCAGGGTGGCACAGTGGCGCAGTGGTTAGCTCCGCAACCGCACAGCTTCAGTGTCCCGGGTTCAATTCAGCACCTGCCTGTGTGGAGTTTGCAAGTTCTCCCTGTGTCTCTGTGGGTTTCCTCCGGGTGCTCTGGTTTCCTCCCACATGCCAAAGACTTGCAGGTTGATAGGTTAATTGGCCATTATAAATTGCCCCTAGTACAGGTAGGTGGTAGGGCAATATAGGGACAGGTGGGGATGTGGTAGGAATATGGGATTAGTGTAGGATTAGTATAAATGGGTGGTTGATGGTCGGCACAGATTTGGTGGGCCGAAGGGCCTGTTTCAGTGCTGTATCTCTAATTAAACTAAACATCTATTCATGGTCGCCTCAAGTCAGGGCACAACCTCGACGGTGGAGGAGAGCGCCTTGGCTGCCCGGGCGGCCGACTCCGGGGACTGTCCGGCGGGCGGGGGAGTAGCCGAAACCCCCGGGACGCCCCTAACTGCGCGTGGCGAGGGGGCTCGGGAGTGCGGAGCGATCCCGGCCGAGCTGACCGCCACTCGGCTGGAACTGCTCATTGGAGTCAGGCCCCGAAACGCTCCTCGGGAGCCGGTCCCACACAACCCGAGCTGCCTCTCGGAAATGCCCTCCGTGCCATTCCAATCGGCGCGGAGGAGTTTCCTGTTCGGGCTGCTCCTGCACACTCTCTACTTCCTCGCCCTCGTCAGCCGGCCGGACATGCCCTGGCGGTCCGCGTTGCCATCTGGCGGAGAGGTGAAACCCCGATGGAGGTCTCTCTACGCGGGAGTCTTCCCCCTTTACATCGGGGACCTGGGGTGGAGGGTGTTGCACACGGCAGTCCCGTTCAATAGGCTTTTAAGTAGGTTCACGGACTCCCAGGCCGAATGTACTTTCTGCCGCCTGCACGAGTCCGTGTTCCACATATACACGGAGTGTCCGAGGTTGCAGCCCCTCTTTGAGTATCTTAAGGGGCTGCTCCTCAAGTTCTGGCTGCACTTCATTCCCACGCTCCTGATCTTTGGGCACCCGGTGCGAAGGGGCGTGGGCCGGGAGGAGGATCTCCTCGTCGGTCTGCTCCTGGGCCTGGCCAAGGTGGCAATTCACAGGTCCAGGCTGCAGGCCGTCGGGGGTTTTGTCCTCCCCGATTGCCTGCCCCTCTTCCGAGGTTACGTTCGCGCCCGAGTGTCCCTGGAGAAGGAGCATGCGGTGTCCGCCGGTATGCTTGAGGCCTTTCGCGACCAGTGGGCACTGCAGGGACTGGAGTGCATTGTCGACGCCGAGAATGGTATTTTAATTTGAGTTTTTGTTTGTTTCTGTTTTTAATAAATTTATTTTTAAAATATAAGTATGTATATAAAGAGGGCCTGAGGAATAAAGGCCCCCTCGACCTATAATATATGAAAAGGGCCTGGGATATAAAGGCCACCTTATCTCTAAAAAATACCAGGGTTAGAAAGAAAAAAAAACGGAGGTTAGATACAGAGTAAAGCTCCCTAAAAAAACGGGGTTAGATACAGACTAAAGCTCCTTCTACACTGTCCCCATCAAACCTTCCAAGGGCAGGTATCGCACAGGGTTAGATAAAGAGTAAAGATCCCTCTACACTGTCCCCATCAAGACACTCCCAGGTAAGGTAAAGCACAGGGTTAGATACCGAGTAATGCTCCTTCCACACTGTCCCCATCAAATACTCCCAAGACACGTATAGCACAGGGTTAGACACAGAGTAAATATACCTCTACACTGTCCCCATCAAACACTCCCAGGACAGGTATAGCACTGGGTTAGATAAAGAGTAAAGATCCCTCTACAATGTCTCCCATCAAACACTCCCGGGACAGGTACAGCACGGGGTTAGATACAGAGTAAAGACAGGGACTATTGTAATATACACAGAGAAATGGTCTTGTGCAGTACAAACTGAGACCGGTGAAATGCAGCATAAGCAGAGAGGACTCCCAGGGCAGGAAAATCATGGGGTGGATACAGAGTGACTCTCGTTCTACACTGTCCGAAACAGAGAGACAGAGAGAGAAATAGAGAAACAGAGAGACACAGATGACAGGGTGACTGAGAGTGAAAGAAGGATATTTAACATTGGACATAGGAAGAGGAGTAGGCAATTTAACCCTTCAACCCTGTCCCAGCACTCAATGAGATCAGGGCTGATCTGTGATCTAACAAACACCACATATCTCACCTTTGCCCCTTCTCTCTTAATACCTTTGGTTAACAAGAATCTATCAATCCCAGATTTAAAAATTAACAATTAAGCCAGTATGAATTCCTGTTTGCAGAAGAGAGTTCCAAAATTGCGAAGAACTCCAAAGGAATGATTGGACAGGCTGGCGTTGCTTTCTTTCCAACAGAGGAGGCTGAGGGAAGATTGAGTTGAGGTGTATAAAATTATGAGGTGCCTCGATAGAGTTGACAGGAAAATTGCCAGCATCCACAGAATTTTGCCTCAGATAAAGGTACCCTGCACTGCCAGAACTGTCCCAACCTTTTAACCTGGCTGGACCCCTCATGACTTTGAACACAGAACACAGAACAAACCTAAAATGGCTGACTGATGTCTGGTTTTCTACATTCTCAGAGAGGAGAGTCAGACAGGCAGATAGAGAGAAAACAAAGACCGAGAGGGTGAGTGATACACACAGAGTGATAGCAGTCATTTTGTCATCGAACATAGGAAGAGAAGGAGGCCATTTTGCCCTTCAACCCTGTTCTGTCATTAAACGAGCTCATGGCTGATCTGTGATCTAAGACCATATATCCGTCTTGGCTCCTTTTCACTTAAAACCTTTGGTTAACAATAATCGATCAAACTTAGATTTAAAAATGAACAAGTGGCTCAGCATCAATTGCCGTTTGTGGAAGAGAGTTCCACTTGCTCTGGTACAGTTTAAGATTTAAATAAGCTACTTCCCCGCAAATCCCCTCAGCCTTTTTACTCTGCTCCCTCCAGACGGAATTGGCAACAAGACAGCAAGAAACAAACAGGAAACTTGGATTTCAGAAGAGAAAGGTTTCACCTGATGCTCTGGTCACAGGATTCTCTGTCATGGGAGAGGTCATCGCAGATCCTACAACTCATTAATATCAGACAAAGAATTGGAGTAAAATAGAGAGCAGATATGTGAAAGCTTTCAGTCTGTCATAAAAAGTGAAATGATCGAAGAATGTTGTTATGGGAGAGGCCTGGCCTCCATTTGTATCCATTCAGATGGATGGATGGATATTAATAGAAATAAAGATATATATTTGTCTTGGTTGGAGATGTAACCATTTTTGGTCTTTCGAGTACCTTCAGTCTTGTTACTAGCTCACAGCAGCTGTGTACAATTTCTAATTGCTGGTTTGATATGGGTAATATTTATGTTTGAAAGGATGGGGTGAATCTTGTAACAATCTTCCTGAGATGAAGTGAGATTGAGGGACTGGAGTAAAGGTCAGTAACAGTGCAGTGCACTTCACACGACTGAGTAACAAACGATGTTGTGTTAAAGGTTAATAAATCACACTTGTGTTGCACTGTGACAATTGAAGGCAGATTTTTTTTAACAGTAGGGATTGTTTACCTCGCAGGATTTTCGATTGTATTTTCCTTCATTGACCGATGTATGGAATATAAGAGCAGTGAGTTATGCTGGAACTGCATAAAACACTAGTCAGACCACAACTGGAGTACTGTGTGCAGTTCTGGTCAGCACATTACAGGAAGGATGTGAGTGCAGAAGAGAGGATACAGAGGAGATTCATGGAGGATGTTGTTAGGAATGGAGAATTTTAGCTATGAGGAAAGGTTGGACAGGCTAGAGTTATTTTTTTGGAACAGAGGAGGCTGAGAGGAGATTTAATAGATGTGAATAAAATTATGAGGAGCCTAGATAGAGTCTAGATAGGAAAGACCAAAGGAGAACAACTCAAGCTCACCAAACTGTTCATATATCAGAAAGAACTGAAATAAAGACAGAGAGAAAGAGAGTGAGAGGGAGAGAGAGAGAGACAGAGTGAGTGAGGGAGAGACAGGGTGAGGGAGGGAAAGAGACGGGAAAGGAGGAGGGAGAGAGAGACTGGCTGAGGGACAGGGAGACGCACACCGTAAGGGAGATGGTGAGGAATAAAATGTGTCAAAGAGAAAGGACCGGCTCGACGGACCGAACGGCCTCCTCCTGTCTTCCTATGGGCTTTATTAATATTAGATCTCGAAATAAACAAGGTCGAGATGATAATGTTGAGCAAATGAAATGGAATTAATTAATAATAATTACTCCTTTAAGATTATTAATCTGAATTCACAATTTTACTTGTGTGAATTTGGGCTTGACAGATAATTTGCTTTTTATTAACATCACTGAATATATAAATATTGGAAGATTAAATGTCACTTTGTTCCCATCCTTGTTCAAACACCTCCTGACTCACTCCAATGTTTAAACATAAAGAGCAGTTCTAGTGGTGCGGGGTCACTTTAAGAGGTTGAGACTGACGTTCTCCCTGTTCCCCACCTTTCCCCACACCCGTCAGGGTCACAGCTCTGGGTCAAGGGTCACAGACTGCACAGACACTGGGACTTACTCAATACCCCCTGATCTCTAAGATAAGAAAAGGAAAGCAAACATTCTCCTGCTCCCTGTGAAATCAGATTGAAAATAAATTGAAACCCCGAGAGTGAAATATAAAAGGGGAAAAGAGAGATTTTGATGTTTGTAAAAATATTCTTTACACAGAGGGAGGTGTTAGTGTTTAGCTGTCTAAGTTGGTCAATGTGAATATATGTGTCTCTGTGTGGGTTCGTTCTCTCTCTCTCTCTCGCTCGCTCTCTCTCGCTCTCTCTCTCTCTCTCCGTCAGTGGGAATTGATGTGTCTGGCTGTGGATTTCTATGTGTGTGTGTGTTTATCTGGACATGTCAGTCTGCCTGTGATTATTTGACTGTCTTTGTGTCTGTGTGTGGCTTTGTCTCTCTGTGTTTGTGTTTCAAATGCTGGATGTGAGTGTGGGAGTGGACACCGAAGGAGACTCTTTCATCCAATGGAGACATTATGGGTAAAACTGAGGAACAGAAAACGATCTAAAACTGGAGGAGGTTTTGTGTATAGACCCCCTGGTCGCAGTTCTGAGCTGTTAGATTGCATAACTTCACAAATTAGGCAAGTGTTTACCAAAGGCAAAGTCGTATTAATGGGGGATTTTAACTTACACGCAGATTGGGAGAGGTAGACTTGCACCTGTCAGAAACGTAGTGAATTTCTGGAATGTGTCTGGGATAGTATCCAACAGCAATATGTCCTAGATGTAACAAGGGGACAGGCAATATTAGATTTAGTTATGAGTAACGAGCCAATTTTAATTAGTAGCCTAACTGGCGTGAATATTTATCAAATAGTGGTCACAACATGATCGAATTCAAGGCAGAGTTTGAAAGTGAAATGCATGAATCAGCTGCAAGAATTTTAGGCTTGGGTAAGACTGACTTTACCGGGATGAGACAGAGACTGCCCACGGTCAACTGGGAAGATCTCTTAATGGGTCAAACAACTGCAGAACAGTGGAGAATATTGAATGAAACGTTTAACACAATACAGAGCGAATATATACCCCTGAGAGGAAAAAGCTCCACTTCAGAGAAAAAATAACCATGAACAACCAAAGAGATTAGGGACAGTATAAAAGTAAAGGCAAGGGCTTACAAAAATGCAAAACACAGCACAGATCCGGCCGAATGGGATAGATACAAAGACCAGGAAAGGGTCGCAACATCACCTTATAAGAGTTACTAAAAGATATTATGAAATGAAACTTGCAAGGGACATCAAAATCAATAAGAAGAATTTTTTTAGTTACATAAGGAGAAAGCGGGTGGTCAAGGGCAATGTAGGCCCACTAAAAGCTGAAACTGTAGATATTGTCATTGATAATGGGGAAATGGCAGACATGTTGAACAACTACTTTGCCTCAGTATTTAAAGTTGAAATGGAGGATAACCTACCTGCAGACCCGAAAAATTAATAGCCGATAGGGGACAGGGACTTAATACAATTCACGTTAAGTAAAACATCAGTAACAAATAAATTAATACAATTAAACAGTGAGAAATCCCCAGAACCTGACCGTTTTCATCCGAGGGTGTTAAAGAAAGTAGGGGAGCACATTGTAGATGCCCTAACTATAGTCTTTCAGAGTACCCTAGATTCAGGAGTGGTCCCTCTGGGCTGCAAAGTTCCACATGTCACTTCATTTTTGAAGAAGGGTGAAAGGGGGAACAAAGGAAATTACAGACGAGTTAGCCTGACATCTGTGGTGGGCAAATTGCTGGAGTCTATAATCAAGGATACGGTGACTGAACACCTGGAAAAATGTCAGTTAATTAGGGAAATCCAACATGGATTCATGACGGGAGGTCATGCCTGACAAATCTCATTGAATTTTTTTTAAAGAGGTGACTAAGGTACTGGACAGGTGAATGTCGTTGGATGTTATTTATATGGACTTCCAGAAGCCATTTGATAAAGTCCCACATAAGAGACTGTTAACTAAGGTAGAAGCCCAGGGAGTTGAGGGCAAATTATTGACATGGTTAGGAAGTTGGTTGAGTGGTAGGTGACAGAGAGTGGGGATAATGGGTAAGTACTCCGATTGGCAGGATGTGACAAGTGGTGTCCAGCAGGGATCTGATTTGGGGCCTCAATTATTCACATTATTCATTAACGACTTGAATGATGACATAGTAAGTCATATATCCAAATTTGCTGATGATGCAAAGTTAGGCGGCATTGTAAACAGTCTAAATGATAGCATAAAGCTACAGGGAGATATAGACAGACTAGGTGAATAGACAAACCTGCGTCAGTTGGATTTCAATGTGAGGTTCAATGTGAGCAAGTGTGAGGTTATCCATTTTGGACCAAAAAGGTACAGAGCAGGGTACTTTCTAAATGGGAAGAGGTTAAGTACAGTGGATGTCCAAAACGACTTGGAGGTTCAGGTGCATAGATCTGTAAAATGCCATAAGCAAGTGCAGAAAATGATCAAAAAGGCTAATGGAATGCTAGCCTTGATATCTAGAGGATTGGACTTTAAACACACGGAGGTTATGCTGCAGCTGTACAAAACCGTGGTTAGACCCCACTTGGAATACTGTGAGCAGTTCTGGGCACCACACCTTAGGAAGGATATATTGGCCTTGGAGGGACTGCAACGTAGGTTTACAAGAATGATACCTGGACTACAGGGGTTAAGTTACGAGGAGAGATTACACAAATTAGGCCTGTTCTCGCTCGAATGTAGAAGACTAAGGGGTAATCTGATCGAAGTATTCAAGATATTCACAGGAAAAGACAGGCTAGATAAAAATAAACTAACTCCACTGTTGGAAGATTTTAAAACTAGGGGACATAGTCTAAAAATTATGACCAGACCATTCAGGAGAGATGTTAGGAAGCACTTCTTCACGCAAAGAGTGGTACAGGTTTGGAACTCTCTCCCACAAACAGCAGTTGAAGCTAGAACAGTTGTTAGCTTTAAATCTGAGATAAATTTTTGTTAAGCAAAGATAATAAGGGATATGGGCCAAAGGCAGGTATATGGAGTTAGGCTGCAGATCAGCCATGATCTCACTGAATGGTGAGACAGGCAAGAGGGGCTGAATGGCCTACTCTTGTTCCTATCTTCCTATGTTCCTATAACCTCTTATTAAAGATATTTCATCTTAACAACTCCGATGAATATACATAAATATCCTGCACAAAATATCAAGCAGTTGTATCATAATACTTGTCAGAATAAAAGTGCCTCTCTCAAACACTGCCTATGTTAGGTTTGTATGGGCTGCTGATGCAAAGTTATGTGGGACAGTAAGCTGTGAGGAGGGCACAAAGAGACTGCAAAGGAAGATAGACAGGTTAAGCGAGTGAGCAAGAAATTGGCAGCTGGAATATCAGGTGGAGAAATGTGAGGTTCTTCACTTCGGCAGGAAGAACAGAAACGTAGAACATTTTTCAAATGGTGAGAAACTGTTAAATGTTGGTGTTCAGGAAGGATATACTTGTCTTCGAGGCGAAGAGAGAGAGAGAGAGAGACAGAGAAATCGGGTGACGGAGAAGGCGAGTATTAAATGTCCCAAAGATACTATGCAGGGTGCATTATAAATTAAAATCTGACACCAAACACACATAAGGAGAGATTAAGGCTGATGACCAAAAGCTTGGTCAAAAAGGTTTTTTTTAAGGAATGTCTTTAAGCAGGTATGAGAGGTAGAGAGGCAGAGAGGTTGAGAAAAGGAATTCCCGAGTGTTAACAGGCAGTGGCATTAATTTCTGATTATTGGGAGAAATTTGGAAGGAAATGGTATTAATATTTATGGAGCCTAGACAGTTGATGTGGATAAGGAGCAAATCAGCCATGGCCTGAGAGAATGGGTGGGACATGCTCGGAGGGCTGAATGGCCTCCTTCTGTCTTCCTAAGGGTTTTATTAATATCGCTGACAATGCAATGTTGGTTTTCTGTTTGAAAGGAGCTGATAAGGTCGCAGTTTTCTCTGGTCTCCACTAAACCCTCCCGCCAGCCTTGGAACGACTCATTGATTCATGTCCAATGGTCCTGGTTTATATTTGCTGAGCATTCCAGTCTCACTCAGTTTCTCTTCTATATTTGACTGTACATCACCCCTACTGTACCTCCACTCTGTATCCTATCCACCTGCCAAATTATCTTAACCACCCCCCACCCCCAAATTGCACTAGCAAACCGCCCAGCAAGGATGTTGGTCCCATTGCGGTTCAGGTGCAACCCGTCCACCTTGTACAGGTCCCACCTTTGCCATGAACAGACACAGCGATCCAGGAAACTAACGCCCTCCCTCCTGCCATGCATTCATTTGCTCTACCCTCTTATTCCTATACTCACTAGCACGTGGCACTGGGAGTAATCCAGATATTAGTACGTTTGTGGTCCTGCTTTTTAATTTGCTACCTAGCACCCTAAATAATTGTTGCATCACCTCATCCCTCTTTCTACTTATGTCACTGGTACCAATGTGTACCACAACCTCTGAATGTTGACCCTCGCCCTTCAAAATGTCTTGCAACCGTTCCGTGAGATACTTGGCCCCAGCACCAGGCAAGCAACATATCATCCTGGAGTCACTTATGCGGACACATAAACGCCTGTCTGTACCCCTTACGATAGAATCCCCTATCACAATAGTTCCCCCACTCTTTTTCCTACGCTGCTGTGCAGCTGAGCCACCCGTGGTGCCACTGACCTGTCTCTTGCCGCGTTCCCCTGAGAAGCTATCTCCTCAATAGTATCGAAAGTGGAACATCTGTTAGATATGGAGATGGACCAAGGGGACACCTGCACTATCAGCATAGTTCTTCTACTCTGGATGTGGGGGTCACCCATTCCCTTTCTACATGAGCAGTCTTTACCTGCAGTGTGACCACATCCCTGTACGTGCTATACACGATGATATCAATGTCGTAGATGCTCCACAGTGTTCCCAACCGACGCTCAAGATCCGAAACGCGGATTTCGAGTAGCTGCAGCTGGAGACACCTCCTGCACACGTGTTCGCCCTGGACACTGTAAGTGTCCCTAACTTCCCATATCGCCCACGAGGAGCACTCCAAGTTGTCGAGCTGCCCTGCCATAACCTACCCTTAATTTGTACCCTTAAATTACCCAACGATTAAATTATTTACACAAAGGACCTTGGGTCCCGAAAAAAAACTACATACTGTATTAAAAAAACTGTAGACCTTTCCCTTTACCTTAACTTTCCAACCCAGCTACTTGGTGTTATTCTCTAAGAACTGTTACTCGCCAACTGTTCAGCATTGAAAAAACTTTATTATCCAATACAATATTTAAAATGTGTTTTATTTTGCTTCAAGAATCGACATTCCATTTGATTCCAGGCCTTGCCATGTTTTGTTTGTCTATTCATTTGATTCCTCCACTAATCATTCTTTTGTCATTGTCTCAGCTGATGTTGCACTTCTGAATCCCAGTGTTCATACTCAAATATGTTCTCTCCTATTTGCTTCATATAAGTTAGGCTAAAATAGAAACTGGATTATCTTATAACTCAAATTACTTATTGCAAGTTGCAACAAAATAGTTGCCTATTTAAAGATAAACGCACCACGACTGATTTTACCCCACCTTAACACATTTATTTTATAGATGTATATTTTATTATGAATCCCAGGAAAAGTTACAAATCATGTTATCATTCACAACGAACTAAATTGACTCAATCCTTTCTTAATGAGTCCACTGATTAATTATTATGAGGATTAAGTAGCGTTAGTCATTTTAAAACATCATTCCAAGAACCTCCAATTCCCCACAGGACAAAATCTGCCTCTTCCTTAATCTCATTGTGTTGTTGACCACTCTTTGTATTCTCTAGCTCATGAGTGGTGTGATCTGCAGAAATTTGCATCTTCTTACCTTCTAAAATATCATAACCCGAAGTGACTACTGATGATGAAGAATGTTATTATCTGTTAACATTTCATTGACAATCTTCAGATTGAAGACGGTCACCACACCTGCTGATCACCTCACTCGATGACAATCATTATCCTTTCACATGAGTGCTATTTATTCCTAAACTATTATCAAGTAAGTACATACAATTAAAACAACAGATTATGCATGCGGGGTTTACTGTTGATAGGAAACGCACCGAATCATACTGATTTTTCTTTTCGTCTAAGATTCCCAAATTCAAATAATGGTGTCGTCAGTTGATAACATCTTTCATTTATGCATCTTAAAAAAAAGGTTATCCTCAATACTCAGCAACCACCACGACAGTATTCCCATTAACGTTTTGCAAAATTACGTATGTTTATATCCCTTTAAACTCAGGTAGATTTCCTTTTGAGTGCTTGGAATAGCAACTCATATTAATTTATTTATTATTGATTCAAATGTCATAAACAATTATTTCCATCTTTCGTGGTTTCAGATGAATTTATCAGAGACACTAATGTCTACAGTTGTTATGCAAGCTGGCTACAAATAATTACAAAGACTTTCTCCAGAAAGATAACATAAATAAACAAATGTATGAATGAATTAATGCCAATTCTTGACTTTTTAAAAAAAGAAGGCCAATCTTCAGATCAAAATATTAACATGCTGTCATAAATGTTGCAGAATTCTCAAGCTGCTGGAGTTGATCAATCTCTGTGAACGTATGGTCCACTTATTTAGAGAAACAAAGAACACAAGGTCCATTCGGCTTGGAGCCAGATGAGTTCCTTCTGTCCAGATATATGTGTTAATTCAGAAACAGTAATTATCACAAAATCCTAGGTGGATGCAAAATTGGCTTTGTGGCAGGAAACAAATGGTAGTTGTTGATGGGTGTCTTAATGACAGGAGGGCTATTTCCAGTGCTATTCCGGGGGGCTCAATACTTGGTCCCATGCTTTTTGTGGTATATTTTAATGATTTGGATGTAAATGTAGGGGGCATGATCAAGAAGTTTGCAGACCAGACGAAGATTGGCTGTTTTGTAGATAGCAAGGAGAATAGCTGTAGGCTGCAGGAAGATATTGATGGTCTGCTCAGATGGGCACAAAAGTGACAAATGGAAATCCAGGCAGAAAAATGTCAGGTGATGGATTCTGGGAGGTCAAACAAGGCAAAGGAGTACACGATAAATGATAAACGAATGAGAAGTGTAGAGGGAGTGAGGGGCATTGGAGTCAATGTCCACAGATCCCTGAAAGTAGCAGGACAGGTCGACAAGGTGGTTCAGAAGGCATATGGAATCCTTTCCTTTATTAGCTGTGGCATAGAATATGAGAGCAGGGAGGTTATGCTGGAACTGTATAACTCATTGGTTTGGCCACAACTTGAGTACTGTGTGCAGTTCTGGTCACCCCATTACAGAAAGGATGCAATTGCACTAGAGAGGGTACAGAGGAGATTTACGAGGATGTTGCCAGGACCGGAAAAATGCAAGTAGGAGGAAATATTGGATTGGCTGGGGTAACTCTCCTTGGAACAGAGAAGTCTGAGGGGAGATCAGATTGCAATGTACAAAATCCTAAGGAGCCTGGATAGAATGGAGATGAAGAATCTATTCGCCTTAGCAGAGAGGTCAGTGCCGAGGGGGTATATCTTTAAACTGATTGATAGAAAAGTAGAGGGGAGATGAGGAAATAAAAATTCACCCAGAGAGTTGTAGTGATCTGGACCTCACTGCCTGAAAGGGTAGTTGAGGCAGAGACTCAACACATTGAAAAGGAGTCTGGATATGCACGTCAGCACCGAAAATCTGCAGGGCTCAGAACCAATTGTTGGAAGGTGGGATTGGAATAGGTGGATCCTTTTTCGGCTGGCACAGACAAGATGGGTCAAAGTGGCCTCTTTCTGTGTATTAAACATTTTATGTTTCGATGATTCTATGGTTCTTGGAAGCTTAAAATACTAAATTATTCCTCTGTGCTGCTGATATTCGTTCTCTGTTTTTGAACAATCTTTTTCCTCGTAATTCAAATGACATCTTATTCACAGGTCTTGCTGTTCTATGTCCAGTTGTTCCCCTCATGGATTCCCAATCTTGAATGAAAAAAGTTGGTCAGACTAACAAGAGCAAGATTCCACTCATCTTCACAACCAGTCATTTCGTTTTAGCCTTTTTCAAGGTCTGGCCCCAAGTTGCACCATTGTATGTTTTGGGGTTTTGAGGCTTAAGCACTTTTATCTAAAAATTCTCAGTTCTGAATTTTCAATTTATTACAATGGGGTCCTCAGTTGTGCCTGACCTAACAAGTTACAAATAACGGCTACTTATGAATCCAGTATAATTTATTAAGCAAGATGTTATGAAGACTTAACAAAAAAGCACTGGGGACAACATGGAAGTTTTTTATCCTACAAGGCCAGAATTCCTTGAATGTTGCCAGCACAGGCGATCCCTTTGTTCTCCTGTCTCTGAATTGACATTACGGTGAACTGTGTTTCCGAACAATTACACCACAGACACCGTTGTAAACCGTACAAGCAAAGACACTGAGTTTCCATCTTTTGGGCTTCCGATTCCTTATTATGATATTCTTTGAATTAACTCTTCCATTAGTTTAACATGAGGTTCATCTGCTGTCACCGCACCTCTGTAATTCGAGTGGAGTTCACTAAAAGCATGTCCATCTCTTATTTCCTAGGCACTGAGAGTTAACATTTCATTGCGTGAACAAATAACACATCCTTGTACAAACAAAGCAGTTATACAAGCAATATTTCATTTTCATATATACAATGTCAACTACCATCAACAATTCAACTCAACATTCCCAGGGTGCCAAAGCAATTAAGAATAAATGTTTCTCGTGGAATATCAGAAAAACAACGTTGTTTTTAAATAGAAATGTTTTCTTCTGCAGATGTATTTAATTGATCAAGTCAGTTCGCATACTTATTAAACTGCATGATTCTTGTATAATGATCGGTGTCATATCCAGTTCAAGCTTCTTTCACATCAGTTCCTTTCGGCAGAGCAATCACTCTCCTCCCGACTCCTTTACGAAGGTCATCTCTTTCCCTTCGCTCATTGCTCGTTATCTTTTTTGATTTCCGCTAGTTTACTTCTGATCCTCCTGCTCTCGACTCCCTCTTGCCGTCGCTAACAGCTCTCGTGTTTGTATTTACTCCTGCAGGCCATTTTCTTCTGGACCTCCAGCGGTCACCTCTTGTCCATTAACCACTGGATATTTAAGCTGGTCTCAGTTGCTTTGTTTATTAATTAATTTAATAATTGATGTAACTTCATATTTCATGGTGCTCCTTAACTGCTCTCTGAACTCAGACTGAGTGGCCACATAAATAAATGTGTTTGCACAGCAACTGAAATTCCGCAGCATATATGCAACATCTTCAAAGGTATAATTAGAAACATCATCGAAGTAATAAACAGCACCAAAAATATATAAAATATACAGCAGCCACAGAAATATAAAACTGACAGATATGGTGAAGAGTAAAATCATGGACTTTCTTCTTCTCTCCATTTCAGAGTCACTGTGATTATCTTTCTTGCTCTGACCCCTCAGTCTCGGACGAACACGACTGGTCACAAAATGTGTCTTATAGTCAGAGCGTTCAGCAACATTATTAAAATGAATGGCAATAATGGTGTTAAAACCTTTTCAAACATTCTAAATCCAATCCATCACGGGTCAGTAAAATAACTTGCCTTATTAGAGCAGCCCCATTGTACACTGTCGATTACCCATTTAAGGTAAGATCTAAAGTAGGTGGGAATATTTTTTAGTAAGAGCAGTATGCTAGTTATTGATAGAACCAGAGCTGCAGTTTTCCTGGTGCAATATTTTGTTTTCAGCTTCTGACAACAAATGGCGACAAATCGATCAAATGTGAAAGCGATGGTGAACCAGACGGAACAGTCGACGACTGCACGGGTCAGGACATAACGAGAGAGAAACACAAAGGTGAGGTCCAGGAAATTTAATGGGAAATAATGATCATTGATTTTCGGGAGTGTGATCTCAGTGATAATGACCAGTAGATCCGCCGTTGACATGGCCACCAGGTAGCGGGTGGTGCAGCTGGAGAGTCCGCAATTTCCCTTGGACAGGATCAGAATTGACACTAAATTAGCTGTAAAGGAGAGAAGGGAAAAGTGGCTGTAAATTACTGAAAACCATTCTCCGCTTCTCAACCCAGGCAGGAAGGATTTTAGCACCAAAGATCGTGTGGGTTGGGATCGGGTGAGATCTGGTCCATGACCTCAACCTGCATCCAACCTCAGCACTTCGAGATTTAACAAATCCTGGAAGGGGAGGAACAACACCCCGCTCACCGGACGCTGGCCAACTAGTTAAATGTAGCAATGAGGAGCAAAAAAACGGGTGGATTGTAGAACTGCACCCGGTCTCCAACCACTCGCAGTGTCTGAACTCATCCCGGACTCGAATCTCTCCCTGGGGACGAAGGAATTCCTCCCAAACTCGAACCAGTACCTCGGATTGGAGGCACTCATCCGTCTTGGACCACTCCCTCTAATGTATAAATGAGTTAAATTGAAAAGGGAATTTACTGAGTCTCTGCAAATGTGATCACAGCACAGGCTTTATTTTCTGCAGAAATATCACTAAAAGAATAGTGTTATAATAACGTATTAAAGCGGTGATTATTGAATACAAAAATAATGTGTATTATTCTGGGCTACACATTATAACAAATATCCAGGGTAACCAGCAGGTTCACATCTTCTTCACAATAGTAATACCATAACAGAGAGATTATAATTATCGGGATATGTCGTGGCTCTGTTCTGTTGTTAAGAGAAGGCTGCGTGTTGAATTAATAGAGGCCTTTAAAATTGTATAGTGGTTCGAGAGGGATAACGTGAAACTGCTATTTCCACCTTTTCTGGTGACCAGTTCTGCAATTCCTCAAAATAAGATGGTGATCAATAGATGCATGATGGAATTCAAGAGAAATCTAATTACTCGGAGTGCTGAAAACGTGGAATTGAGACCTTTTGGAGTAGTTGAAATGGAAAAACAATATATGCAGAAGCGAGGTTCGTGCATGAGGGAGACAGGATTGGAAGGATATACAGATAGGCTTAGATGAGCTGAAATGAAGAGAGGCTCGTGCAGAGCAGGAAGAAACTTCTAATCTCGTTGTACCGAATGCCCAGTTTCTGTGCTGTAAAATCGGTAACTTGTCTATTAACAAGTCATAGTCATCAGTTTTGTTTCGTAATATTCAAGAGGATTATTTATTATTGCAGTGCACTCATGACCAAACGCTTCTCAGGACCGCGCTCGGGAAGGAAATTAATCTGCACCTGATAGTGCTGTCAACAACTCTACTTAGTGTAAGAGTAAATTGGGGACACACATTGAATACAATGACAGATACTCCAGGAAATACATGGTCCCTAATGTTACGTTGTCCACCCCAGTTAGTCAGCCACAATCAGTGCAATTCTGGAGTGTCAGAGACTCCCAGTTATACATGATCGCTGAGGTCAGGTGTTCCAGTCCAGTTAGTGCACACACACTGTATAATTCTACGTTAACAGATAATTCCAGTAACCCTTCCCCTCTGAGATTTTTCTGCTTTGAGCTGTGATTCTGCAGAACATAACATTCCACAGAATCCAATAACTTTACAATGTAGAATGCCTTGAACTGTAAACATTTGAGACAACAGATTAAAACTGCACATATAATTCAAGAAATTAATGCAATTATATGATTGAATGTGTGTCTGTGTAACTGTAATTATTCGATTATATGTAATATTATTCTTCCCATGGTAATGAAAAAAGCCAGCTCAAACACAGATTCACAAAACTTCATTGGGTATAGATACTTACCAGGAACGTCAATTATAGCAAGGATCACAGAGAATATGTTCCTCACCCAATGAATTGGTCGGTGTATTTTCTGCTTGGAGTGATCGGTCAGTTCATGCTGCAGGTAATATCTCTGAAATACATTCTGAGGTGACACATTCCCAGTGTATTAACTTTATATCCTCCCGGATCAATATGGGGTTACTGAGGTATGCAAAATTGTTCAAACAGTTTTTTTCTTAATCTTTGAACAAACAGATTACGACAAACAGATTAATTCCCTGTTGATGGAACATATTTTCCACTAAAATTGAATTGGACCAATTTCCACCCCCAAGACTGGACAAATCTGATCACAATAAGCAACGAATCATAACTGGAAGCTGTGTTCAACAGAAATCAAGGAAGTCCTACAAAAATCTCGAGTCGCATCTGTAGATCTCAGGTTGTTTTTGTGATGGCCTTCACTCTGCATGACAATTCAGAAATTAAATTGCTAACGTCAGAGAAGCCTTTAAGGGATGTTCGTCTATACTTTGGACGCCTCTTATCTGTGCAATTCCGTTCAACAATTAATATATTCAAACAAAAAGGAACGTATAATGGTTGCAACACATCAGTGGGCCATTTCATCCGCCTTGACCATGTCAGCTCTCTGCACGGGCAGCTCAGCTAATCTCACTCCCACACCTCCTCATCACTGACCTGCATTGTTTTTCTCTTCAGTTGTTTATTCAATTCGCTTCTGACTGAACCTGGCTTCACCACATTCTCAAGCAGTTCATTTCATGTCCCAAGCACGTGCTGTGTAAAAATACGTTTCCCTCATGTCGCTATTGATTCTTTCGCCAATCCCTTAATCCTGTGTCAGTTGGTTTTCGCTGGTCTGCCAATGAGAGCAATTTAAACCGTGCATGGCTTGTAACAACTCTATCAAACTTTCCTTCAATTTCCTCTTTCAGGTGAACAACCCCGATTCTCGAATCTGTCGGAAGAAAACATCTGTCACCCCTAGAATTTTCTCTTGAATATTTTCTACACCCGCTCTGAAGTCTACACATTGTTCCTCAAAGTGTGGTGCCGAGAACTGGATACAATGGCAGGACTGTCAATACCGTTCTATCCTTCACACAGTCCGAGCTACTCCGTTTCCCTTTTCACCCTCTTTATCCAATACATCGATAATTGTTTTTGTGTCAAACCCTTCTTTCACATCGAGATCGAAAATTTAATCAAATTTGCATTTCAATATCTGTACCTCCCTCGCCTGAAAACGGTCTATCTGAGACTCTTCACTTCTCTTCCACGAATTCCCTCTCTCCATTGAAGTGGACAGACTCTGCATTAATATTTACTGTAATCCGCCAACTTCCACAGTTACCTTGACCACACTTCCTCCAACTCCACGTTGCGTAAAAAGTAACTTCCAGTCACTCAGTTTCCTCATTGCCTTCTGTTTGTCCCAACGGTGCTATCTTCCAAACCAGAGCTTCCGCAGTCTTATCATTTCATATTAACCGTGCATTCCTCACATTAGTTTTGCAGAGGCCTCAGCTTTATCTCTCCCATCACCCGAGTGTCTGTCCTCACCTCCTTCCCTGCCTTCCAGGACCATGATATTAATTCACTTATTCTCACTGTCCAGTCCTACTGCTTTCAACACATCATCCTCCTCCATCTCCACCATGTCCACCTAAAATCATGAACTAAACATCTTTGTTCACACTTCTGTCATGGCCAAGATCTGATTTGCTTGCCCGCAGCTCCTTTCTATGCAGGTGCAAGAGATGCAACAGATTTCCTTTCACCTATGGTAATAAGGTCATTAGAAATAGAAGTTGGATTAGTCCATTCAGCCCATAGATCATGTTCTGCATTCAATATCATAATGGCTGATCTGACCATGGCCGTATTTCCAATTTCCCGCCAGACAACATTCAGTCTTCACTCCCTCGTGAATGAAAAGTCAGTCTAAACCAGCCTTGAATATATTCAAGGACCCGGGCTCCAATTATTTCTGGGTAAGTGAATTCTAAATCCGATGGAACTTTCAAGAGAAGACATTCCTCCTCATCACCATTTTAATTGCGAGACCGCTTATTCATAAACGGTGGAGAATGTGCTGAGCTCAGGGCCAGGCAGGGCACCAATGTACCACACATCTGGGCTTAGACTGACGTATCAAGGTGAAGGCTGTTCCTTCTTGTTCCTTGGATGTGGGCATTGCTGGCGAGGCTGGGATTCGCTATCCATTTTTTGTTTCCCTTGGGAACTAGGTGGAGAGCTATCTACTTGAAACGCTGGATTCCATCTGCTTTAGGTACACCTGCAGTGCAATTAGAAAGGAAGTTCCAGGATTTTGACCCAACAATAATGAAGAAATGGTGATGTCGTTCCAACTCAGGATGTCTATGGTATGGAGGGAACTTTCAGGTGTTCATGTTTCCATGCGTCTGCCGCCCTTATCCTTTTAGGTGTTAGCGGTCTCATGCTTGAAAGGAGCTGTCGAAATATATTTATTAACTTCCTGCAGTGTGATGTTATATATGGTGCACACGGCAGCTGGTGTGCTGGTGGTGGAAGGAGTTAAGTGTTAGTATGGTGCATCGGATGCACATCAAGAAAGCCCGTTTTCTTGGATCTTGCTGAGGCGCTTGAGTTTTGTTGTCAGCGGCACAGATTCAGGAAAGTGGAGTGTATTCCATTAATCCTAACATATGCCTTGGAGATTGCGGAAGTAAAAGTAAGTGAGTTATTTGTTGCATAAATCCCAGCGTCTGATCTCTGGAGCAACAATATTTATTTGGCTAGCCCAGTTAAATATCTGATCAAAGGTAACGCCTGTGATATTAATAATGTGGTAATTGGGGACTGACCACAATGATGACTATCAAGGGGAGGTGGTTAGATTCTCTCTTGTTGGACAAGACCATTTCATGGCAAATGTGTGATGCGATTTTTAGTTGCCTTTTATCAGCCCAAATCTGATGCAAACAATACAATGCGGTGTTTTTTGTGGGAGTGAAATAAGACAGTTTCAGTTTGTCCGCCATTCATCCAGAGTAAATTGCTTCTCAACTTGGCCTCAATCTTTGACCGAATAATTGAAAGATGCCAATCACAGGGTAGTTGGGGGAATTATAAACTGCCGTTGGTCTATTTGTTGAACCAAGCCACGAGGTTCACGATTGGCTGTGATAATTTCGAAAAGATACATTGTAATGATCAGGAGAACATGGAAAATGCTCAGTATTGTGTCATATATGGACAAGAGGAGGGGTCATTGGATCTGATACAGGCTCTTCAATTCCCCATCAATGCTTAGTTACATGTTTCAAAGGGGAGGTCACAATATGGATAGTTATGATGTTGTGTATCGAACCTTGGGGTATTCAAGGCTTAATCTTGGGAGATAGATGAACCATCTCTTCCCACTACATGGAGGGACATCGTAGTAACAGGGGGGAATGCAGAATGGGTGTGCGGGGGTTCGGGCTAATGGGAGGGCCAACCTTGTCTTCTTGTTGATGGAACTGTAGCTCGAGTGTCCAGTTGGTAGGCGATGGAAGAAGCTGTTAGCAGCACAGCTCTTACTCAGAGTTCTGGAAGTGATTGACAACAGATTGCAGAGTACGACGGAAAGTAAGCAATACAATTCCGGCCCCAGTATATCATTGTATCTTCTGGGTTACCTAAACACAGAAGCAAGAAACCTCTAACCCCGAGGACGATGTCAGTTCACTGTAAAGGCAAAGCTGCCACAGATTTCACATTCATAACAGAAACCAAAGACGTGGATTCACTGGTGAATCAGATTCAAACCTTGGTCAGTACAAATATCTTCCTATTTAGATAATTTCGTTTCCTTTCTCGGGAAGGTCTATTTTTCCTCGTAATTTTACATGTTGTTCCCAAATGTTTATGTGATTTTATGTTCGATTTCGCACATTATCATGATGGATCAGTTCTACACTTACTAACTTGATATTCAACAAACCCCACAAAAATCGTCAAGGCAAATCTGCCAATAAAAGCATTGCCCCGTCCTTCTGCCTCTCCCTCAAATGAATTACAATTATTGCACATTTTTACTTTGCGGTGAGTCGGTTCCGTATTGCTTTTAATTACCCTGAGGGAGGGAGTCATAGCCTAATAGAATATTTAATTCACCTGCCCTGCACGGCCTGAAGTCAGGCAAATCCCACGCCCTGACAGAGATCAACAAAGGAACATGAAACATGCCAATTACAAGATCTGATCCTGGAAAGGCACAAAATGCAGGACCATTATGTTAATTTGGTAAATATGCATCTGTCAAAGGATAAAGCAGGAGACAGTCTTACTTCCACATAGGTTTATTCACAATAATACATACAACATAAGTGCATTCGACATTTACCTTCTCCAGACCAGCTCCCCAATACCCCTCCCCGGGTCGAAACTGGTTATTCCAAATGTACCCTGATCTTTCCACAATTAGTATCAGCTGCTCTTAATCACAATTAGAGCATGAAGCAATACATACTCAATTGGCAAATAATTTGCAACATTGGTTCATAAGCAGCATTTTGTTATCAGTCTATCAATGTGTCCATTGTACATTATTATTTTTCTTGTGATTCCTCTTCGAATATACAGGCCAAATGTGAGCATTACAGCTCCTGTTTGAAGACCAGAACTGCTCTTCACGTGTCCTGTATTGCATGAATGCCCAACCTCTGGACTGTTCATTCAAAACTCACCCTGAAATCTAACGCGATGGCACTCACTCATACAGCGACATACAAAACACACTTAAGGAAAATACAGTTGAAAAGAATAGTGCACTTTTACAGCTTATCAAAATAATAGTTCATACTTCACATGGCTCGTTCTCGAAACGCGTTCACTCCTGAAGAGTAGCTTAGCTTAGTTCAACAGCCAGAGTCACGTGCTGATGTAGCTTTCAGGATTCTCTTGAAGGGATAGAATTTCTGCAGGCCACAAACTTGGTTGCTTGTAGTCTCGTTACCACGAGGTCAGTTTGCAGTACCAGTGGATTCGAAATAGAACAGGCTTGGAGACCTTACCACGCTACAGTCTCCAATTATTTAGGCTTAGATTTTTCTGCCCTTTTTGCTGTTGCTGTTACTTAAAGAATAAAAAGAAGCCAACATGGTTAGCTGATCATGTGCATTATCACATTTCGCTTTCCCAAACATGGTGTTGGAATTAGTGTGATTATTCATTATCTGGCGTATTGCTTGATTATGGTATTTGTTTCAGAAAGACCCTTTCAGTTCAGGATTGCCTCTTGGATTGTCTCAGGGTACGGGAGTTGCCACTTCTTAGTCTGGAATGTATCATTTTGTCCTTGTGAGATAGTAAGGCTGTTTAGAAATTCACTGCTCAGGTCAGATGACTATTGCTGGCCATTATTTGCGGCTCGTATTGTCCATCTTAAAAGAAAAGTCACTTACAAAATGCTGCACACTCAGTGAAATTCTATGTTAAAAGATATGAATTTGACATGGCTCTACTGGGCATGGCAATAATATTAAAGTAATTGTGTCAAATGACATTAGTGCTAAATATCTTGAAAAAATATAAGGCACAAATCCCATTGCACAGGTTCTCCAATTTAAGCAGGCTCCAGCAGTTATAGGACAGCTGACCAGTATCACTCGACTTGTGATGGTTCCTCTCCTCCTTTACGGATGCACTTTTCCAACATACCTTCCACTGCAATGAGGAAAGAAGTGGGTGAACCCAGACCGTAAAGGGTGGGGTGGCAAAACACCGGTGACATGCAGCGAAATGGTCGCCAACCACAACCATGACAACTTACATTAACAAAGCGCTACACACAATCAAAGAGACATCTCGGAAGATGTAATAGAGCAGGTTAAAACAGTGTGACATCCAGAGTGAGTGGAAAAGTATAGAGAGTGTGAGATTGATGAGCACGTGATGAAATATATCGACTTCCATACGGGTTTTGAAGACAAAGAGAGAGTTGAAATGATGGAGTGCTGGAATTTCCGATGTCCTGGGTACAGTTTTTTTGGGGGTAAAACCTGCTGACAGTGCAGCAGAAACTGTGGTGCAGAACTAATACTGTTCGAATACAGATAACAAGGGAGGAGTGGAGAAAGTTCACAGCAATTTATAGCTTGGAAGATTGTTGTGATTGACAGGGTGTCATTTGCAACAGGATTGATATGTTAGTCCACGATTCTTCAAATTATTTAAGTGCAGCAATGAGGACAAGTGGAACTTGGTGCAACGCTGCTGGACAGGGATTGGGGTCCTATTCCTGGTCAGGATTTGAGCTGTGGCATTCGGGATACCTGTTGTTTAGGCTGTGCTCCTGAATTGGTCGTGGGTAGACAAAAACTGGAGTCGGAGCCAGGGATAGTTTTATTGGTCATGTGACCCTGTCTGACTGGAAGTTGGGGTAACTTGCGCTGGCTGCTGTTTGATTGGCTCCTGACTTTGTGATCAGATTTCCTCCCTGGTTACCATTGATGAGCTCCAGTGAACTTGGGCAGCAGATGCTTCTAACAGTGGACACAGTGAGTATGATTCCTCCATATAAATAGAAGAAAAAATAGGAGCGTAGAATGTGGGAGGTCGGCCATAAGTGTGTTTGAACGTTCAAAACAGGAGCTGATAAATACACGGATGAGCTTTCAGCAGCATTTGAGTTAAAACGGGGGCTGCGGAATGTGTCATTGTGATGGCACAAGCTTGTGGTTGTAAGCTCTTCTCGAGGTTACTGTGTGACCAAGGTTGCGAAAAAAGGGTTCAGTCATCGACTACTTCCAGGAAAAGGAATTCTGGCTCGAGAGTAAAGTTTGTAACAATGAACATAGTTAATGGCTTCAGCCTTTCCAATCTTTAATTGAAGGACATTGCTGTTCACCCAGTACCAGATTTCTCACAACCCATGTGACAATCCAGAGACAACTGAGAAAAGACAGATGTGAGGGTGAGGGAGAGTTTGGTGTCTTCAGCACCAATGGTGAATCTGACATTCTGTTTTGGGTGATATCACTGGAATATAGGGAGTTAGGTTGGAAGCTGAAAGGCAGGACGAGCAGAGTCGTATTCTCAGGATTGTTACCGGTGCCACGTGCTAG
Source organism: Heterodontus francisci (assembly GCF_036365525.1). Taxonomy (NCBI): domain Eukaryota; kingdom Metazoa; phylum Chordata; class Chondrichthyes; order Heterodontiformes; family Heterodontidae; genus Heterodontus; species Heterodontus francisci. The sequence continues at coordinate 5,450,094 of NW_027141175.1, forward strand.
TGAGGCTGGAAACAGGGAGCGAGTGCAGCTGAACACGTGGCTACAGAACTGGTGCAGGAGGGAGGGATTCAGATATGTAGATCATTGGGCTACCTTCTGGGAAGGTGGGAGCTCTACAAGAAGGACGGGTTGCATCTGAACTGGAGCGGCACCAATATCCTGGGCGGGAGGTTTGCTAGAGCTCTTCGGGGGGGTTTAAACTAGTTTGGCAGGGGGATGGGAACCGAGCTACGGATCAGTGGATGGGGTAGCTTTTGAACAGGCAGATACCGAGTGCAGAGAGACGGCGAGGACGGTTAGACAGTTGACAGGGCAAAGTTGCAGCCAGTATGATGGGTTGAAGTGTGTCTATTTTAACGCAAGAAGCGTCAGGAATAAGGGTGATGAACTTCGATCAGTACTTGGAGCTACGATGTTGTGGCCATTACGGAGACGTGGCTATCACAGGGGCAGGAATGGATGTTGGATGTTCCGGGGTTTAGATGTTTCAAAAGGAATAGGGAGGGAGGTAAAAGCGGTGGGGGAGTGACATTGCTAATCAGGGATAGTATCACAGCTGCAGAAAGGGAGGTCGTCGAGGAGGGTTTGTCCACTGAGTCATTATGGGTGGAAGTCAGAAACAGGAAAGGAGCAGTCACTTTGTTGGGAGTTTTCTATAGATCCCCCAATAGCATCAGAGACATGGAGGAACAGATTGGGAGGCAGATTTTGGAATGGTGCAGAAGTAACAGGGTTGTTGTCATGGGTGATTTCAACTTCCCTAATATTGATTGGAAAGTCCTTGGTGCAAATAGTTTGGATGGGGCAGTTTTTGTCAGGTGTGTCCACGAAGGTTTCCTGACTCAACATGTAGATAGGCAGACTAGAGGGGAGACTATGTTCGACTTGGTGCTTCGCAACGAACCAGGCCAGGTGGCAGACCTCTCGGAGGGAGAGCATTTCGGTGATAGTGATCACAACTCCCTGACCTTTACTGTAGTCATGGAGAGGGACAGGAGCAGACGGGATGGGAAAATATATAATTGGGGCATGGGGAATTGCAATGCTATTAGCAGGAACTGGGTTGCATAAATTGGGAACAGATGTTCTCAGGGAAATGCACAAAAGAAACGTGGAGGTTGTTTCGGGAGCACTTGCTGCGACTGCTGGATAGATTTGTCCCGATGAGGCAAGGAAGGGATGGCAGGGTAAAGGAACCTTGGATGACAAGAGATGTGGAACAGCCAGTCAAGAGGGTGAAGGAATCCTACTTAAGGTTGAAGAAGCAAGGATCAGACAGGGCTCGAGAGGCTTATAAGGTAGCCAGTAAGGAACTGAAGAATGGACTTAGGAGAGCTCGAAGGGGACATGAAAAAGTCTTGACGGGCAGGATTAAGGAAAATCCCAAGGCGTTCTACACTTATGTGAGGAACAAGAGGATGGCCAGAGCGAGGGTAGGGCTGATCTGGGATAGTGGAGGGAACTTGTGCCTGGAGTCGGAGGAGGTAGGGGACGTCCTAAATGAATACTTTGCTTCAGTATTCACTGTTGAGAGGCACCTGGTCGTTTGTGAGGACAGCGTGGAACAGGCTGATATGCTCGAACAGGTTGAGGTTAAGAGGTAGGATGTGCTGGAAATTATGAATGATATGAGGACAGATAAGTCCCCGGGGCCAGACGGGATATACCCAATGATATTACGGGAAGCGAGCGAAAAGATTGCCGCGCCTTTGGCGATGATCTTTGCATCTTCCCTGTCCACTGGAGTAGTGCCAGATGATTGGAGGGCGGCAAATGTTGTTCCCTTGTTCAAGAAAGGGAATAGGGATAACCCTGGGAATTACAGACCAGTCAGTCTTACGTCGGTAGTGGGCAAATTATTGGAGAGGATTCTGAGAGACAGGATTTATGATTATTTGGAAAAGCATGGTTTGATTAGAGACAGTCAGCATGGCTTTGTAAGTGGCAGGTCCTGCCTCACAAGCCTTATTGAATTCTTTGAAGATGTGACAAAACACATTGATGAAGGTAGAGCAGTGGATGTGGTGTATATGCATTTTAGCAAAGCGTTTGATAAGGTTCCCCATGGTAGGCTCATTCAGAAAGTAAGGAGACGTGGGATTCAGGGAAAGTTGGCTGTCTGGAAACACAATTGGCTGGCCCATAGAAGTCAGAGGGTGGTAGTAGATGGAAAATATTCAGCATGGAGCTCGGTGACCAGTGGTGTTCCACAAGGATCTGTTCTGGGACCTCTGCTCTTTGTGATTTTTATAAATGACTTGGATGAGGAAGTGGAGGGCTGGGTTAGCAAGTTTGCCGATGACACGAAGGTTGCTGGAGTTGTGGATAGCGTGGAAGGCTGTTGGAGGTTGCAACGGGACATTGACAGGATGCGGAGCTGGGCTGAGAACTGGCAGATGGAGTTCAACCTGGAAAAGTGTGAAGTGATTCATTTTGGAAGGTCGAATTTAAATGCAGAATACAGGTTTAAAGACAGGATTCTCCGTAGTGTGGAGGAACAGAGGGATCTTGGGGTCCATGTCCATAGATCGCTCAAAGTTGCCACCCAAGTTGATAGGGTTGTTAAGAATGTGTATGGTGTGTTGGTTTTCATTAACAGGGGGATTGAGTTTAAGAGCTGCGAGGTTATGCTGCAGCTCTATAAGGCCCTGGTTCGACCACACTTGGAATATTGTGTTCAGTTCAGGTCGCCTCATTATAGGAAGGATGTGGAAGCTTTAGAGTTGGTGCAGAGGAGATTTACCAGGATGCTGCCTGGACTGGAGGGCAAGTCTTATGAAGAAAGATTGAGGGAGCGAGGGCTTTTCTCATTGGAGCGAAGAAGGATGAGAGGTGACTTGATGGAGGGGTACAAGATGATGAAAGGCGTAGATAGAGTGGATAGCCAGAGACATATTCCCAGGGTGTAGAGGGCTATCACCAGGTGGCATAATTTTAAGGTGATTGCAGGAAGGTTTCGGGGAGATGTCAGAGCTAGGGGTTCTTTACACAGAGAGTGGTGGGTGCGTGGAATGCGCTGCCAGCGGTGGTAGTAGAAGCAGATACATTAGAACCATTTAAGCGACTCTTGGATAGGTACATGGATGATAGTAGAATGAAGGGTAGGTAGTTAGTTTGATCTTCGAGTAGGTTAAAGGTTCGGCACCACATCGTGGGCCGAAGGGCCTGTACTGTGTTGGACTGTTCTATGTTCCATGTTCTATGTAAATGAGAAATGGACCTTTCGAGATAAATAGAGGCACTGCTGCAGAAATTGGAATAGAATCCATTGATGTCGATATTCTGACGATGATTATAATGATAAGAATGGAAGCAGATGATTGCACTTCCAGACACGGGGACGATGGTGGAGAGATCTGGAGCATTGGCTGATCAACTCAGTCCATTCCTGTAGACAGGTCACGAACTCGAGGAGGAAAAGTAAATGTTTATTTCAGTCACACAGGATGCCATTTTTGATTTTGAGAAGAGCTGATATGGTACTGTGGCAGTGACGGATGTCTGATTGGAGGACTTCAATCATGGAATTCTGGAAAAGATAGCCACAAATCAAGGTGGCAACACGGAAAGGCAAGAGCTTGGGATGGAAACCGAGTTTGGAAATCGACTAAAGAAAAGGTTACAAAATAAAAACTAAATGTCCTGGAAATATGCAGCAGGTCTGGCTGCATTTGTGGAGAGAGCAACAGAGTTAACCTTTCAGGTCAGTGAGCTTTGATCAGAAATGGCAAAGGGTAAAAATGTGATATGTTTTAAGTAAATAAAGCGGGGGTGGGGCAACAGAAAACAAAATGGAAGGTGTTGATAGGCCAGAGGGTCACAGAGAATAACTGACAATGAGGTCATGCGGCAAAGTCAAAGAAACTGTGTTAATGGCGTGGTGAAAGACAACGCGTCAGTCCAGACAGTATGTGAAATGACTGAGTGATAAAAGCTCTAGCCGAAAGCAACAAACATGAATAAAAACAGTGGGCAGGAATATGGTGAAAAAATTGAATGATGAAACAAAGTAAAATAATTAAAGTAAACATGAAAGATAAAGTTAAAAATAAAAAAAAATGGAGGCCTGTCATGCTCTGAAATTATTGAACTCAGTCTTCAGCTCGCAAGGCTGTAGAGTGCCTAACTGGTGAATGGGATGCTGATGCTCGATCTTGTGTTGATGTTCACTGGAAGACTGCAGCAATCCGAGGACAGAGATGTGGGCTTAACAGCAGGGGTGTATGTTGAAATGGCAAGTGACAGATGGATCAGGATCATGTTTTAAGACTGAGCGGAGGTGTTCAGAAAAGCGCTTACCTAATTTACGTTTGGTCTCCCAAATGTAGAGGAGACCACAATGTGAGCAGCGAATGCAGTATGCTAATTTGAAAGATGTACAAGTAATGGCTGCTTCATCTGAAATGAGTGTTTCGGGCCTTGGATAGTGAAGCGAGAGGAGTAAAAAGGCAGATATTACACATCCTGCGATTGCATGGGAAGGTGCCGTGGGAAGGGGACGAGGTGGCGAGGGTAATGCAGGAATGGACCAGGGTGTTGCAGTGGGAACAATCCCCTCAGAAGGCTGAAAGGGAGAGGAAATGTATTTGGTGGCGCATTACGCTGGATGTGGTGGAAATGGCGGAGGATAACCATATGCATGTGCAGGCTGGTGGGTGGAAAATGTGGAAAAGAGGATCCCTGTCGCAGTTCTGGGAGGGAGAGGAAGGGCTGAGGGTCCAGTTACAGGAAATAGGCCGGACACGGTTGAGGGCCCTGTCACCCACAGTGGGGAGGAATCCTTGGTTGAGGAAAAAATAAACCATATTAGAGGCGCTGTCGTGCACAGTGAATCGTCACAAGGTTGAACACAGCTTCCAGGGAAACCTATGCATTGAATAGTCACAAGTTTAAACACATGGCCTGGGCGGAAGATGCACGGTTAATTATCACAAGATTAAACACAGGGACCAGGGACTCCTGCACAGTGATTGGACACATGTTTAAGCACAGGGCCCGGGGCGCAACCTGCACAGTGAATAGTCACAAGTTTAAACACAGGGCTCGGGGGATCCTGCACAGTGAATAGTCACAATTTAAACACATGGCCTGGACGGAAGATGCACGGTGAATTATAACAAGATTAAACACAGGGACCAGGGGCTCCTTCACAGTGAATGGTCACAAGTTTAAACACAGAGCCCGGGGGAACCTGCACAGTGAATAGTCACAAGTTTAGACCCAAGGCCCGGGGGTCCTGCACAGTGAATAGTCACAAGTTTAAAAACAGGGCCTGGGAGTCCTTCACGGTGAATGGTCACAAGTTTAAGCACAGGGTTGACGGGGGGTGGGGGGGGGGGTGGTGGGGGTGGCGGGATCCTGCACAGTCAATAGTCACCAGATTAAAAACATGGCCTGACTTGCACAGTCAATAGTCAGAAGATTAAACACAGGGTCTGGGGGATCCTGCAAAGTGAATAGTCCCAAGTTTAAACACAGGGCCCAGGGGATCCTGCACAGTGAATAGTCACAGGTTTAAACACAGGGCACAGGGGATCCTGCACAGTGAATATTCACCGGTTTAAACACAGGGCCCAGGGGATCCTGCACAGTGAATAGTCACAAGTTTAAACACAGCGCCCGGGGATCCTGCGTAGTGAATAGTCACAAGTTTAAACACAGGGCCCGGGGGATCCTGCACAGTTAATGGGTACAAGTTTAAACACATGGCCTGGGGGAAACTTGCACAGTGAATTGTCGCAAGATTAAATACACGGTCCGGGAGATCCTGCACAGTGATTCGTGTCAAGTTTAAACACATTGCTCGGGTGGATCCTGCACAGTGATAGGTGTCAAGGTTAAACACAGGGCCCCGGGGGGATCCTGCTAAGTGATTCGTAATAAATGGAAACACAGAGCCCGGGGAGAAACCGCAGAGTGAATAGTCACATGATCAAACACAGGGCCTGCAGGGAGGCCGCACAGTAAGTAGTCACAAGATTAAACACAGGGCCCCGGGGGAAGCCGCAGTTTGAATAGTCACAAGATTAAACACAGGGCCCGGGGTAAGCCACACAGTGAATAGTCATAAGATTAAACACAGGGCCCGGGGGGAAGCTGCACAGTGAGTAGTCACAAGATTTAACACAGGACCCAGGGGGAAGCCGCACAGTGAATAGTCACATGATTAAACACAGGGCACGGGGGAAGCCGCACAGTGAATAGTCACAAGATTAAACACAGGGCCCGGGAGGAAGCCGCACAGTGAATAGTCACAAGATTAAACACAGGGCCCGGGGGGAAGCCGCACAGTGATTAAACACAGGGCCCGGGGGAAAGCAACAAAGTGAATAGTCACAAGATGAAACACAGGGCCCGGGGGGAAGCCGCAAGGTGAATAGTCACAAGATTAAACAGAGGGCCCGGGGGGAAGCCGCAAAGGTGAATAGTCACAAGATTAAACACAGGGATCAGGGAGAAACCGCAAGGTGAATGGTCACAAGATTAAACACAGAGTTCGGGGGAAAGCCACAATGTGAATAGTCACAAGATTAAGCAAAGAGCCCAGTGTGTACCGGCACAGTTCTCTTACCATTCCCTCTCGTAAATATAATGGTCACGAGTTGGACTCTAAGCCTGCTGGGAATTGCTGGAGCGTTCCAGTTATACCAACTCTGGAAGTGAACAGTTTGCTCACACAATGGTGTTAAATCTCCTTCTGTACCTTTCAAGGCAAATGATGCCAAGAGGGCCAAAACTACTGGAGTGCACTACTGGTGTTGCTTCCTTAGCTCAGAAGGCGAGTACAGAACGCCACAGCACTGAGGGAGGTGAGCTGTCCATGCCTCCGGGTGGGTACTAGCTACCTCCCAAAGAAGCAGGTTGCTGACTTTTAAGAGCAAAGTATGTTGTATTAGCATTCAACACCCAACCACCACTTCTAATACACCGAACGTCTCTCTACCCCCAGCACAAGTACAGTGATCTAGGGGGAGACGTGTATGGAGGCCTTGGGGTAGCTGGGTACTGTTGGTATGCCTGTGATGTTGTAGACATGAACCCAAATGAGTTATCTCATATTGACCCCACATCCTACAGCTTGCAGATTACTCATCTTATACACAGGGTAAACACACCATGTGATGCAAGCTTCGCAGTACAGTAAGTAGTCATGTGTGGGCTTCAGATGCAAAATTAGCAGTCAATACCCACATAGTCGAATAGCCTGCAACCACTCAGTTCGAAGGCTCACATTTGAAGAACAGCTTCTTGGGCAAGGTCGTGGGGAACTACTAACACCTGTCAAATTGGAATTCAGTGGAATTACAGGCTTCAACAGAAGATAAGTCCAGAACAGCCATTGCACAGCTTGTATTTACAAAAGCATAGGAAGGAGGGGGAGAGTGTGCTGGAAGTGTGAACAGCAAGGGAGCAGGCTCTGTGTTTATTTTTTTTCCTCTTTCCTATGAAATGTCTTGCCATGTGATGAAAGAAAACTTTCCTTAGATGGTGTGACATACCACAGAAAACGCAATGCTGCCTTCTGTAATAAGCATATTTAGGCCGTTCAACAGTACTGCGAACAGCAACGTTATGTAACGTGCTATGCATCATTCAAACGGTCCCGTATCCTGACTCAAAGCAATGCCCGTTCACGCATCAGCTCCTGCTCTCGCTGATCTACATTGGTTCTCAGTCAAGCTACTTCTAAATTGTCGCGTTTACAAAACACACCGTGGAAGTCGCTGCACTCTTACTCTCTGTCAACTCCTCCTGTCCTACAATACTCACTTCCTCTGCAAAACCCTTGAGCTGCCAGAACTGTACCCCAAGCTAATATCCTTTCTACTTGTGTCGTCTCCTTCAGGAATACAGTCTCTCAATCTCTGTAACATCCTCCAGTGCAACGCACCTCCCTATTATTGAAACGTCTCCCAGCCCTGCAACCCTCCCTCTCTCTGGACGTCCTCTCGCGCTATCACCCTCTCTATCTCTGTCACATCCTCCAGCACTATAACCCCATCTCTGTAGCTTATTTCAGATCCGCAACTCTCCCTATCAATGTAACTGATTCCAGAATAACAACCCTCCCTATCTCCAGAATTTCCACCAGCAGCAAACCCTTCCGTATTTCTGCAAACTACTCCAGCCTCTATAACCATCCCGATTTCTGGAACATCCACCAGCTCCTAAACCGTTCCTAAATCTGTACCCTCATCCAGCCACACAACCATCCTTAGCTCTGTGTGCTCCACTAGCCCCTCCGATACTCTATATCTCTGTGACCTCTTCCAACCTTACCAACATCCCTATCTCTGTAACTTCCTCTGGCCCCTGGAATTATCTGAGCTTTCTGCATTCCTCCAATGCTGGCTCTTCTGCACCAGCCTCCTCCTCCAACATTGGAGCCTATGCTTTCAGCTGACCAAGCCCTTAACTCTGGTATTCCCTTCCGAAACCACTTCACCTGTCTGATGTTCCTTTGACGCTCCTTAAATCCTCAGTCTTTGGCCACGCTGTTCTAATAGCGGCTAATGTGATTTTGAGTCAAGATTTGCATGGTAATCACTCCTTAAAAGTGCATTGGGACTTGCTTTTTTTGCTGCAATTTCGGATGTTGCTGTTGATTGCAAGACTGAAGCGTGTTTTCTGGATGAGACGTTAAACAGACGTTCTGTCTCCCTTCTCAAGTGGACATGAACGATCCCAGGGCCACGACGATAAGAAGTGCAAGGGAAAGTTTTTCCCGAGTCCTGGGCCCAATATTTATTCCGCAACTAACAAAAATGTTTTCGTATTTTCTGGTAATTATCCCATTGTTAGTTGTGGAATCTTGCTATGCAAACTTTGGCTGTCACATGTCCTACATTACAACGATGACTAAACTTGGAAAATAGCAGTTAACTGACTGTGAAACATACAGTCTCCATACAATTTTAGTTTCTCCATCATAAAACAAATTTTGTCATATTGGGAAGCTACAATATTAATTCACAAGGATGATCACAAACTCAAGAGCTATGCCCTTCCAGAAAGGTTGAATAGGTTGCAGCTCTTTTTTTTTCTGTTGGTTGACCTGGTTGATGTCTTGAAGTTTCTGAAAGGTTCGCTTGTGCAGTCGTTGACTCTTGTGGCAGACACAAGGACGATATAAGATGTAATATATAATAATATAATACAAAAATTATAAGATTATTAAATCCTACAGGCACTTCTTTACCCATAGAGGGGTGAGAATGTTGTCACTCAGTGGTTGGAGCGAATAATATAGATGCATTTAGCGATGGTTAACACACATGGGAGAAGGAAATAGAAGGATGTTCTGATAGAGTAAGAAGAAGATGGGAGGGAGGAGACTTGTGAGGAGCATCAATATCCAGGGACCTGTTCGTTGAATGGCCTGTTCCTGCACTGTAAATGTTATGTACTTCTATGTGAAACACTTTGGGATGCCCTGAGATTGTGAAAGGCACTCTACTTGAAATACATGTTTCTTCCGATGCCTCGAAAAAGGGATAGAATTCGGTTCTTCCTTCAGCCACCTAGGTCCTAAGCTCTGGAATTCCCTCTCTGAATCTCTCTGTCCTCTCTTTCTCTCCTCCTCTAATATCCACCTTAACACCTATGTCTCTGACCAAGCTTCTGATCACCAGTCCCAATACCTCCCTGCTTGGCTCGATATGACTTTGCATAATCCCTTATTTGATGCACGTTGGGACGTTTTACTACCATACAGATTCCATGTAACTGCAAGATAAATGGCAAAATAAGAAATAGGATCAGGAGGAGGTAATTGGTTCCTTGAGGCTGCTCTGTTACTCAGTACGATATGGCTGATTTTGTACCTCAACGCCACATTCCTGCAGTATCACAGTCCCCTCGATTACTTTAGTAATCAAATCGTCCTCAGTTTTGACTATACTCAAAGAATGAACAGCTAGAGCTCTAAGTGGTAGAGAATTACAAATATTCACCATCCTCTGCGAAGACATTTCTCCTCGTTTAATCATGAACCCTGCTTCTGAACTCACCAGCCATACAAAACTGCCTCCCAACATATGGCCTCACAAATCCTCCAAGAACTGTATACATTACAATCAGATCACCTCTCATGTTTATAATCTACAGGAAATAATGCCCATTCTACTCAATATCTCCGCATGCCACACTGATCTCATCCTAATTGTTTGGCTTAGAGAAGACAGCAGTTACTATATCAGTAAGATTTCTGACGAGAAAAATATGATATAAGAACCCCTAGACCAATTTAAAGAATTACAAGGCAACTTTTCAAGTTTGAATACTTTTATTATAATAACAAAGCTAAACTGAATCTCCATTAACTAAATGGTACTTTGTAAGCAGCTGATACCCTGATAAGTAGCTGATAAGTAGTCCTCGCTTTCTCCTTCCCTCCTATGTTCAATAGTGGGGTCACATCTGTTTATTTCCAGTCTGCAGGAAGCTTTCCAGAATCTCAAGCGTTTTGAAAGATAACCATCAATGCATCTATGATATCTATAACCAACTCCATCAACACTGTTTGATGTATCTCATCTGGTCCAAGGAATTTATCAATATTCAACCAGTTAATTTTTCAAGTGCTCGCTCTTTATTAACACAAATTTCTTTCAGTTCCTAATTTTCGTAAGTCCATTGATTCCCTAGTATTTCTGGGAGATTTTCTAGATCTTCTTCTGTAAAGACAGAAACACAGTACTTCTTTCAGTTACTCCAACATTTCTTGATCTTCATTATAAGTTCTCCTGTCTCTGCCTGTAATGGGTCCACGTTTCCCCTTGCTACTTTTTACCCTTTCACATATATAAAGAAGCATTTACAGTCCGCCTTTATATTTCTCGCTAGCTTGTATTCTTATTCTCCTTCCCTTCCTGTTTCCGGTTCTTGATCATCCTCTGCTGGATTCTAAATTGCTCACAATCTTCCGGCCTGCAAATTTTTCTGCCGTACCTTATAACCGCTTCCTTTGACAGAATGCAAACGTTAACGTCTTTGTTAGCCACTGTTAATTCATCTTTCCTGTTTGGTTTTAGTGTCTTAGGGTGAATGTATATTTATTGTAGTCCATATAATACTTCTTCAAATACTACCCATTGTCTGTTTACCATCAAATCTTTCAGTGACTTTTCCCAATCCACACCAGCCAACCAGCCCCTCATAATTTCATAGATTCATTTGTTCAGATAAAACCCCTAATTCCTGAATGAACGATATCACTTTCAAACTCAATGCAATATCCTATCATATTCTGGTCACGAATTCACAAAGACTCCTTTACAGCGAGGTTACTAATTAGCCCTTTCTCACTACATCGTGCTAAATCCGAAATAGCCAGATCCCTAGTTGGTGATTCGACATTTTGCTGCAAAAATCCATCTCATATACAATCCAGGAATAGATCCTCCATGGCGCTGGCGCTAATTAGGTTTACCTTGTCTATACGTAAACTGAAGACGCCATTATTGCTGTTTAACCCATGTTACATGCACATCTAATATCCTGAGTTATACCATACCCAACATTACCACTACTGTTTAGTTGCCTAAAAACGGCCCCTTGTTGTTTTTGCACTGAAACCAAATTGATTCGAAATCCTGATCGTTTGATTTTCAATCGTCTCTCACTGATGTACTCATCTCACTCCTTGTTAAGTGCGCTACCCGGCCTCCTTTACTTCTTTGACTATCCTTCTGAAATTAGGAATATTCTTGAATATTCAGTTCCCAGTCTTTCTAATGACTATTAAATCATACTCCTTTGGCTCTTTTTGTGCCTTCAAATCATTTGTTTTGTGGCGAATGCTGCGTATATTCAGATAAAGTGACCTTACCTTGGTCTTTTTAACAATATTCCGCATTATGAGCCTATTTGATGCCTTCTTCCACTTTATGTGGCCTAAAATTCCGCTCACCACTTTTCTACTTCCTGTTAACATGTTTGCTTCCCTCCGACCTTCCCTTCCTGCCACACTCAGATGTTCCATTCCCTCAGCTTGCCCTCTTGACTTTTCCATTCTCTGTAAATTATCACATCTACCCTCACATGATTGCTTGCCCCAAGATTTAGTTTAAAGTCTTCTCTACCACCCTAGTTATATGACTCACCAGAACACTGGTCTTAGCAAGGTTCAGGTTAAGGCCATCCCAACGCTACAGCTCCCAATTTCCCCCATACTCATGCATCGAAACCCATTTCTCTCACATCATTCTTTGTGCCTCTCACTGAAGACTCTAATCTTATTTAACCTCTGCAAGTTTGCTCGTGCCTCAGGTAATAATATAGGCATTATTACCTTTGAGATTCTGCATTTTCAACTTGGCCCTTAGCTGCACATAATCTCAATGCAGAATCTCCTTTCCAGTCCTATCAATGTCGCTGGTACCCACCTGGACCAACTGAATCCTCCCCCTCCCAATGCAAGTCCTTCTCCAGCACTGAGCAGATATCTCACACCCTGGTACTGAGCAGGCAACACTGCCTCTGGACTCCCGCTGCATGCTCATACATACTGTGGCACTCGCTCTCATCCATACAAGCTGAAACAACCTCAGACCTGTTGGACAGTTGCAAGGGCTCAGGCTCCTCTGTTTCTTCCCTCTTGATCCCTTACCTGTCTTACTGACAGTCATACCCTTCTGTTCCTGACAACTAACCAAATCAGAAGACGCTATCCTAAGAGGTGTGACTGCCTTCTGTCTCTCAGGGCAAGTATATAACGGGTTAGATACAGAGTAGAGCTCTCCCTGCACCATACCATCAGACTCTTTTTTTCTTCTTCTCTCTCGCAATCATTTTATTTGTATTATTTGCTGCCAGAGGTACATTGCATGAAATTCCACCCTAGACTGGCTTTGCCAACTGCCTCCTCCCCAGTATTATGCCTCGACCATTATTTTTCCGACGTTTCCATGCTCGTGCTACTGCATATTGATTGCACAGGGTTTGCAATTTGATTATTCTTGGCTATCAATAAAACAGGCTTGATCTTTAACGCCACCTCCCATTACCATCGCTATCAGTATCAAGAAACAAAACTAGAATGAAAATTATTAATTTTTTAAAGACCTCGATGATTTTTGTTTCCCTCGGGGTGGAGGTGTGTCAGATCGTTTTCATTCAAGCAAATATTCGGTAATCTTCAATTCCTGGAGATTCAAAGCCATTCCAGGACATCTCTTAGGGGTTGGGGTGGAATACAGAAAGGGAGAGGGCTTATCCAGTTGTCATGGTATTTGTGGGTACCAACGACATAGTGGACACGAAGAAAGATTTCCTTCCGTGGGCGTATGATCAGCGAGGGTTCAACTTAAAACGCACATCTACAAAGCTCTGGTTCGCCCCAACTGGAGTCTTGCATGCAGTTCTGGTCACCACACTTTAGGAAGGATGTGAGATTCCTTGAGAGGGTGCAGAAGAGATTTACAGGAATGGTTCCAGGGATGGGGGATTCTCCTTGCATGATAAGGTTTGGAAAGCTGGTTTTGTTCTCCTGAGGGCAAAAGAGTTTGAGCGGAGATCAAATAGAGCTGTACAGGATTATGACAGGCTCAGATAAGTTAGACATGGAAAATTGGTTCCCATTGACTAATGATGAAAGTAGTAGGGGGAATAGAGATTGAAGGTTTTGCACAAGAGATGTAGGGGGATATGAGGATGAACCCTTTTTTTAGGCAGTGCATGGTAATGCCCTGTAACTCAATGATCACAGTGGATTGGAAGCAGAGACAATCACATCTAAAGGAAAGTGGATGGCCACTTGAAGGAACTACACTTGCAGGACTACGGAGATTGAGCGGGGGAATAGGACAACCTCGATTGCTCCTTAGAAAGCCGTCATGAACTCTATAGTCCGAATGTACTCCTGTGCTGAAGATGACTGAACTTAATGATTTCTGAATTACGTCTGAACCACGAGCAAATTGGCACAGGGTAAATAAGAGCTAAATTTGTGGCTCAAGGATATTTATGGCCCTAGTTCCCAGAACTTCAGGAGTGAGTGAAGGGTCAATGTTTAGCTTAGAGTCAGCTTTCACCAGACCTGATTTAGCATTACATTCCATTCCAGTCAGTTTGGAAATTGGCATTTGGAACGAGAGTTAGGTTGAGATTAGGGTTAGGATTAGTGTTATGCTTGCAGTTAGGGTCACTGCTAGGTTTATGTTTAGGGTAAGATTTTTGGATACAGATAAATTTAGAGTAAGATTTATCGTTAGGGTTGCATTTAGGTTTAGAGTTAGGGTCAAGGTTACAGCTGGGGCTCGGTTTAGGAAAGGAATTGATATTGGTGTTTTTCTTAGGGTAAGGTTTATGGTTACAGTTAGGGTTAGGATGAGTCCTAGGGTGAGGCTTAGGTTATGGTTCGAGTTGCAGTTATAGTTATGATAAGGGCTGGAGTTTGGTTTAGGTTTGCATTTTTGGTTAGGGTTGCAGTTAGAGTTAGAGTTAGGGTTAAGGTTAAGGTTACAGCTAATATTGGCATTAGGTTTTGCTTCAAAGTTAGGCTTAGGGTTAAGGTTAAGTTTCGGTTTAGTGTAAAGGTTTGGACTTGAGATATATTATGCGTTAGGATTAAGAATACGGTTAGGGTTAGCATTTCAGTTGCAGCTATGTTTAGGTTTATATTTACCGTTAGCATTAGAATCAGTTTTCGGGTTAGTTGTACTGGTTGGGTGAATGTTTTGGATCCTGTTAAACCAAGGTGTGGTTTTAGAGTTACTGTTATGGTTACACTTCGTATGAGGACAAATTTATGGTTAGAGTAACAGTTAGCTTTAGGGTTAGAGCTGATGCAAGGATTGACACATGATTAGTATTGCTGTCGTTTGATTTAGTGTTAGGATGGATATTGGGCTACATATAGGGTTAACAATTGTGCCACAGATAGGGTTAGGGTTTGGTTTACAGTTAGTTTTTGGTTATGGTTACAATCACACCTTATAGGCAAATCCCCAGTCACTGCATCCCCGGGTATGCCCTGTTCCACCGGCAGGACAGCCCCAGCAGAGTTGGCGGCACAGTGATGTACAATCGGGAGGGAGCTGCCTTGATGAGTCCTCAACATCGACGCCAGACCCCATGAAGTCTCAAGGCATCAGGTCAAACATGGGCAAAAATACCTCCTGCGCATTACCACCTGCCGCCCTCCTGAACGGATGATTCAGTCATCCTCAATGTTGAACAGCACTGACAGGAAGCATTGAGTAGCAAGGGCGCAGAATGTACTCTGGGTGGGGGATTTCAATCCCCCTTACCAAGAGTGGCTCGGTAGCACCAGTACTGACTGAGCTGGCGTAGTCCCAAAGCACATAGTTGATAGAAAATGTTTGCAGCATGTGGTGAGCGAACCAACAAGAGAGAATATATACTTGACTTCATCATCACCAATTTGCCTGCCGCAGATGCATGGCAGAAATGGCAGGAGTGACCACCGCTCAATCCTTATGAAGACAAAGTCCCATATTCACATTGAGGATACCCTCCATCGTGTTATGTGGCACTACCACCATGTAAAATGGGATAGATATCGCACAGATCTGGCAATGCAAAGCTTGGCATCCAGGAGCTGCTGTGGGCCATCAGCAGCTGCAGGACTGTACTCAAGCACAATCTGTAACCTCATGGCCCGGCATTTCCCCACTCTACCATTACCATGAAGCCGGGAGACCAACCCTGGTTCAATGAAGAGTGCAGGAGTGCATGTCAGGAGTAGCACCAGGAATATCTCAAATTCAGGTGTCAACTTGCTGAAGCAGCAACACAGGACTACTTGCGTGCCAAACAGCGGAAGCAGCATTTGATAGATAGCGGAAGTGATCCCATAACCAACGGATAATATCTAAGGTCTGCATTCATGCCACATCCAGGTTTGAGTAGTGGTGGACAATTAAATAACTGACAGAAGGGGCAGGAGGCATCATCCATTTTGGCCTCCGCTTGAAGTCCCCAGCATCACAGAAACGAATCTTCAGCCAATTTGATTCACTCCACTTGATATCAAGAAATGACTGAAGAAAGGCTATGGGCCCTGACAGTATTCTGGCATAGTACTGAAGACCGGTGCTCCAGAAATTGCCAGGCACCTAGCCAAGCTGTTACAGTACTGCTACAGCATTAGCATTTAGCCGGCAATGTGGACACTTTCCCAGGTATGTCACGTACACAAAAAGCAGGACAAGTCAAACCTGGCCAGTTACTGCCCTATCAGTCTACTCTCAATCATCAGTTAAGCGATGGAAGGTGTCATCGACAGTGCGATCAAGTGGCACTTGCTTAGCAATAACCTGCTCAATGACGCTTAGTTTGGGATCTGCCAGGGCCACTCAGCTCCTGACCTCATTACAGCCTTGGTTCCAATATGGACAAAAGAGCTGAACTCAGAAAGTGAGGTGAGTGATTGACCTTGACATCAAGGCATCATTTGAACGAGTATGGCATCAAGGAGCCCTGTCAAGGCTGGCGTAAATGGGAATAAGGGGGAAACTCTCCGCTGGTTAGAGTCATACCTAGTTCATAGGAGGATGGTTGTGGTTGTTGAAGTTTAATTATCTCAGCTCCAGGATATCACTGCAGGGGACTTCAGGGTAGTGACCTGTGCCTAACCATCTACAGCTGCTTCATCAATGACCTTCCTTTAATCATAAGGTCAGAAGTGACGAAGTTCATTGATGATTGCACAAAGCTCAGCACCATTCGCGACTCCTCAGATACTGAAGCTGTCCATGTAGAAATGCAGCAAGACTTGGACAATCTCCAGGCTTGGGCTTATAAGTTGCAAGGAACATTGACGCCACACAAGTGACATGCAATGACCATCTCCAACAAGAAAGAATCCAACCATCTCCCTCGACATTCAATGGTATCACGATCGCAGAGTCCCCCACTATCAACGTCCGGGGGGTTACCATTGACCAGAAACTGAACAGGAGCAGCTATACTGTGGCTACAAGAGCGGGTCGAAGGCTACAAATCCTGCAGCGAGTAACTCACCTCCTGACTCTGCAAAGCGTGTCAAGCAATTGCAAGGCACAATCCAGGAGTTTGATGGACTACGCTTCACTTGCTTGGATGGGTAGAGCTCCAACAACACGGAAGAAACTCGGCACCATCCAGGTCCAAGCAGGACACTTGATTGGCACCCCATCTACAATCATTCACTCCTCCCATGACCGAATCAAAGTGGCAGTAGTGTGTATCATCTACAAGATGCGCTGCAGCAATGCCCCAAGGCTCCTTAGACGGCACCTTCCAAACCCGCAACCTTTACCATCTTGGACAAGGGCAGCATATACTTGGAACACCACCACCTGCAACTTACCCTTCAAGACACACACCATCCTGACTTGGAACTATATCGCCGTTCCTTCACTATCGCTGGGTCAAAATCTTGGAACTCCGTTCCTAACAGCACTGTGGGTGTACCTACCACGCACGGACTGCCATGGTTCAAGAAGCCAGCCTCCCACCACTTTCGCAACCGAAATTAATAATTGGCAATAAATGCTGGACTAGCCAGCGACACCCACATTCCATGAATGAATAGGAAAAAAGTGCAACTGTTAGATGTAGTCTTAAAGTTAAGTTTAGAGATGGAGATTGTTAGACAGGGCAGTAACTGCTGTCAGAGAGGGACAACAGCAAATGGAGATGATGAGGGGAGATAGTAACTGGAGTGAGACAGGGACACCAGCAGATGGGGATGGTGAGAGCGGGCAGTAACTGCAGTGAAACGGGGAATTAGTGGTATGAGAAGAAGGGGTTACGATTCTTGGTGCACTGGCTTCAGTAATCAGGGAAGATGGAGATATTCCGTTGCGATGGGTTCACTTGAACCGAGGTGGAACCAGTGCCGGTGGCAAAAACTAGGGATGTGGACAGGGCTTTAAAATAACAGAAGGTGCATGCGCGTTTGGGTAAAGGCAAATGTAGAAATTCAAATAGAGAGGTCAGGGTATCAGAGCAGGTTAGTGATGTGGGTAAATGCCAACAGAATGGGGTAAGAAGGGACGGAGAGTTTAGCAAAATATGTATATTGGCAAATACCGACATTGCAGACAATGGAGGTAAATAAATAAATTAAAGTGCCTTTATGTGAATGCATGAAGCATCCCTAATAATATAGATGAACTACTGTCACGAATAGAGGTATATTATCTAGATCAAATTGACTTTAGTGACATATGGTTACAATGAGATCAAGTTGGGAAACGAATATTCCAGGGTGAACAATATTTCGGAGAGACAGACGGAAAACCCAAGGAGGAGGAGTAGCCCTGATGGTAAAGGATGACATAAGGACATTAATAAGAAGGGATCTGGTCTCAGAAGATCATGATGCAGAATCAGTTTGGGTGCAAATTAGGAACAGCAGGAATCAGAAAAAAACACTGGCAGCAGTAGTTTACAAACAGTAGTTATATTCTTGTACAGAACATTAAATGGGAAATTATTGGAACGTGTAAAAAAGGTGATGTATGAATTGTGGGGGATCTTAATATGCATATAGGCAGGGACAGTGAAATTAGCAGCAATGGTGTAGAAGATGAGTTTGTACAATGTTTTCATGACAGTTTCTTGGAGAAATGCGTTGTAGAATAAATTGGGGAAAGATGTATATTAGATCTGGTATTGTGCAATGAACGGGTTAATACCTAATGTCATAGTAAAAGATCCACTGGGAAATAACGATCACAATACCATTTAATTTCATGTTCTGTTTGAAAGTGACACAATTCAATCAAAAACAAATTTAATCTGAAACAAAGCCAATATCGATGGGTGAGAGGAGAACTGGCGACGGGTAATTGGGTAAATGGACTGGAAGGTATGTATGGTGGTAAATGAACAGTGAGAAACATTTAAAGAAGCAATTCGAAGGCTTCAACAAAAGTGCATTCCGTTAAAAGAACAAAAACTCGTCAAGAGTGGCTCATCCTTGACTTACTCAGGAAGTTAAAGGGAGTATGAGATTAAAATAAGAGGATAACCCTATTACAAAAATAGGAGCACGTCTGAGGATTAGGAGTGTTTTACAAATCAGCAACGGACCATCAAAAAGTTGATAAAACAAGAAAAAAAATGAACGTGAGAGCAAAGCAGCCAGTAATATAAAACATATTGTAAGAGCTTTTAAAAGTACATAAAAAGGAAGAGAGCAGCTAAAGTAGACGTTGTTCCCTTAGAGGCTGAGAAAGGAGCAATCATCATGGAGAATGAGGAAAGGGCAGAGCCTTTGAACAAATATTTTGTATCTGTCTTCACAGTAGAGGACACAGGTTCCATACCAGAAATAGGCAGTAACCTAACGGCTAATACGAGTGAGGAAATTAAGAAAGTTGATATCATCCGAGAAACATGGAGAAATTGGAGAAACTTGAGGTAGTAAAATCTGACATGTCTCCGAGACCAGATGGCCTACACCCTAGTGTTCAAAAAGAGATAGCTGCAGAGATAAGGTATGCGCAGGCTATGATTTTCCAGAATTACTTAGATTCTGGAATGGTCCCGTCATATTGGAAGTTGGCACATGTTACACTGCTTTTCATGAATGAAGGTGAAGAGAAGACAGGGAAAAACAGTCGTTGGGAAGATGCTAGAAACTATTGTTAAATAAACCTTATCATTGCACTTGGGAAAGCACAGTATGATTAGAAAAATGTCAGCATGGTAAAACTGAGGGGAAATCCTGTTTCGAAAAAAATCTGAGTTTTCAGAGGATGTAACTAATAGGGTAGATAAAGGGAAACCTGTTGATGTAGTATACCCGGATTTCCAAAAGTCATTCAATAAGGTGCCACACAAAAGATTAATAGGCAAGATACGGGCGCATGGTGTTGTGGGTAATATATTAGCGTAGATGGAGGACTAGTTAACAGACAGGAAACAGAGAGTGGGAATAAATGGGGCATTTTCAAGTTGGCAGGCAGTGAATAGTGTTCTGCCGCAAGCATTAATGCTGTAGCCTCAGCTATTTACACTCCATATTAATGAGTTGGATGAAGAGACAGAGAACAATGTATCCAAGTTAGTTGATGATATAAAGATCGGTACAAGGTAAGCTGAGGGAAGGAGATAGAGAGCTAGAAAGAGATACGGACAAGATCAATGAGTGGGCAACAAGATGGCAAATGAAACATAATGTAGGGAAGTGTGAAGTTGTTCACTTTGTCGTAAAATAGAAAAGCAGATGTTTTTATTTTTATTTTTAAAGTGTGAAACTGGTAAGTGTTGATGATCCGAGAGGCATGAGGGCACTTCTAGAGGAAACACACACAGTTAACATGCAGATGCAGTGCAGCAAGGTATGAAGAAGGCAAATGTCTTGTTGGCCTTAATTATAAGGGGATTGGAGTAAGTAATTTCGAAAACTTGCTAAAATTGTACAAGGAAGACTGCACCTCGAAGACTGCGTGCCGTTTTGGTCTCCACATTTGACAAGCGATATAGTTGCACTGGAGGCGTTCAGTGAAGATTTACTAAAATGGTTCCTGGGACGAGGGGGTTGTCCTATGATGCGAAGCTGAGTACATTGGACCTATATTCTCTGGAGTTTAGAAGCATGACAGGTGATCTAATTGAGAGAGACAAGATGCTGAAAGGGCTTGATAGGGTAAATGCTGAGAGATTGATCCACTGGTCGGGGAATCTAGAATGCGAGGGCAGTATCAGGATAAGGGGCCAATCATTGAGGACAGAGATGTGGAGAAATTGCCACCTACTGCACCTCCACTCTGTATCCCATCCACCTGCCAAATTACTTTAACCACCACCCAACAACACTAGCAAGCCTCCCAGCAAGGATGTTGGTCCCATTCCGGTTCAGGTGTAATATGTCCATCTTGGACAGGTCCCACCTTTGCCAGAAACAGACCCAGTGAACCAGGAAACTAAAGCCCTCCCTCTTGCAAAATCTCTTCAGCCACGCGTTAATCTGCTCTATCCTCCTATTCCTATGCTCACTAGCACGTGGCACTGGGAGTAATCCAGAGATTAGAACGTTTGAGGTCCTGCTTTTTAATTTGCTACCAAGCACCCTAAATACTTGTTGCGGGATCTCATTCCTCTGTCTACCTATGCCGTTGGTACCAATGTGTACAACAACCTCCGGCTGTTCACCCTCCCCCTTCAGAATGTCCTGCAGCCGTTCCTTGACGTCCTTGATGCTCGCATCAGGCAGGCACATACCATCCTGGAGTCGCGTTTGCGGCCACATTAACGTCTGTCTGTACCCCTTACGATAGAATCCCCTTTCACTATAGTTCTCCCACTCCTTTTCCTCCCCTCCTGTGCAGCTGAGCCACCCGAAGTGCTACAGACTTGGCTGTTGCTGCGTTCCCCTGAGAAGCTATCTCCCCCAACAGTATCCAAAGCTGAACATCTGTTAGATATGGAGCTGGACCAAGGGGACTCCTGCACTACTTGCCTAGTTCCTCTACTCTGTCTGGCAGTCACCCATTCTCTTTGTGCATGAGCAGTCTTTAACTGCAGTGTGACCACCTCCCTGTACGTGCTACCCACGAAGATCTCAGCCTCACGGACAGTCCACAGCGTCCCCAGCCGCTGCTCTAGATCCGAAACGCGGATTTCGAGTAGCTTCAGCTGGAGAAACTTCCTGCACACGTGTTCGCCCTGGACATTGGAAGTGTTCCTGACTTCCCACATTGCACAGGAGGAGCAATATAGATTGCCGAGCTGCCCTTCCACGACTTACCCTTAATTTATACCCTTAAATTACCCAACAATTAGATTATTTACACGGGGGACATTGATTCCCCCCAAAAATTACCTGTTATATTAAAAGAAAACTGTAGACCTTACCCTTTACCTCTCGTTACCAACCCAGCTATTTGCATTAATTCTCTAACAACTGTTACTCACCAACTGATGAGCGTTGAAGAAACTTTATTATCCTATACAACACTTGAAATGCTTCTTTTTTTTCAAGAATCAACATTCCATTTGATTCCAGGCCTTACCATGTTTTGTTTGTCTATTAATTTGATTCCTCCAATAATCATTTCTTTGTCTTTGTCTCAGCTGTTGTTGCACTTCAAAATCCCAGCAGTCATCCTGAAATAATTTCTCCCCTATTTTCTTGATATCATTTAGGTTAAAACAGAAACTGGATTCTCTTATAACTCAAATGACTTATTGCAAGTTGCTACACAATAGTTGCCTATTTAAAGATAAATGTAGTTCAACTGATTTTACTGCATCTTCGCACATTTATATTGTAGATGAATGTTTAATTGTGAATCCAAGGAAAAGTTGCAAACTATTTACTAATCATATTATCATTCACAAAGTATGACATTGACTCATCCCTTTCTTAATGAGTCCACTTATTATTTATTATGAGGATTAAATAACGTTAGTCATTTTAAAACACCATTCCAAGAATCTCCAATTCCCCACAGGACAAAATCTGCCTCCTCCTGAATCTCATTATTGTTGTTGACCACTCTTTCTATTGTCAAGCTCATGAGTGGTGCGATCGGCACAAATTTTACATTTTCTTACCTTCTAAAATATCATAACCCCAAATGACTACTGATGATGAAGAATGTTATTATCTGTTAAAACTTCATTGACACTCCTCAGATTGAAGACTGACACCCGAACTGCTGATCACCTCACTCGATGACAGTCAGTATCCTTTCACAGGGGTGCTGTTAATTCCAAACTATTATCATGTATGTACATACGATGAAAACAACAGATTATGCACGCTGGCTTATTATTTACCTCAGATACCCCTTTACTGTTGATAGGAAAAGCACCGAATCATGCTGATTTGTTTTTCATCTGTTTCCCAAATTCAAATAATGGTGTTGTCAGTTGATAATATCTTTCATTTATTTATCTTCAAAAAAGAAATTTCCTTCAAAACTCAGCAACCCCCTGGACGGTATTCCCTTGAACCTTTTTTTGAAATTGACGTATGTTTATATCCCTTTGAACTCAGGTAGATTTCCTTTTGAGTGCTTGGAATAGCGACTATATTAATGTATTTATTATTGATTTAAAAGTCATGAACATTTATTTCCATGTTTCGTGGTTTCAGATTAATTTATCGGAGACAGTAATGTCTGCAGTTGTTATGGAAGCTGACTGCAAATAATTACAAAGGCTTTCTCGAGAAAGATAACAAATAGAAACAAATGTAGGAATAAATTAATGCCAATTCCTGACTTTTTTTAAAAAAAGAAGGCCAAGCCTTCAGATCAAAATATTACCATGCTGTCATAAATGTTGCAAAAGTCTGAAGCTGCTGAAGTTGATTGATCTCTGTGATCATACGGTCCACATATTTAGAGAAATAAAGAACACAAGGTCAATTCGGCTTGGAGCCAGATGAATTTATTTAGAGCTTTGGATCAGAAATTGGCTAGCTGAAAGAAGACAGAGGGTGGTGGTTGATTGCAAATGTTCATCCTGGAGTTTAGTTACTAGTGGTGTACCGCAAGGATCTGTTTTGGGGCCACTGCTGTTTGTCATTTTTATAAATGACCTGGAAGAGGGTGTAGAAGGGTGGGTTAGTAAATTTGCAGATGACACTAAGGTCGGTGGAGTTGTGGATAGTGCCGAAGGATGTTATAGGGTACAGAGGGACATAGATAGGCTGCAGAGCTGGGCTGAGAGATGGCAAATGGAGTTTAATGCGGAAAAGTGTGAGGTGATTCACTTTGGAAGGAGTAACAGGAATGCAGAGTACTGGGCTAATGGGAAGATTCTTGGTAGTGTAGATGAACAGAGAGATCTTGGTGTCCAGGTGCATAAATCCCTGAAGGTTGCTACCCAGGTTAATAGGGCTGTTAAGACGGCATATGGTGTGTTAGCTTTTATTAGTAGGGGGATCGAGTTTCGGAGCCACGAGGTCATGCTGCAGCTGTACAAAACTCTGGTGATACCGCACCTGGAGTATTGCGTGCAGTTCTGGTCACCGCATTATAGGAAGGATGTGGAAGCTACGGAAAGGGTGCAGAGGAGATTTACTAGGATGTTGCCTGGTATGGAGGGAAGGTCTTACGAGGAAAGGCTGAGGGACTTGAGGTTGTTTTCGTTGGAGAGAAGGAGGAGGAGAGGTGACTTAATAGAGACATATAAGATAATCAGAGGGTTAGATAGGGTGGATAGTGAGCGTCTTTTTCCTCGGATGGTGATGGCAAACACGAGGGGACATAGCTTCAGGTTGAGGGGTGATAGATATAGGACAGATGTGAGAGGTAGTTTCTTTACTCAGAGAGTAGTAAGGGCGTGGAACGCCCTGCCTGCAGCAGTAGTAGATTCGCCAACTTTAAGGGCATTTAAGTGGTCATTGGATAGACATATGGATGAAAATGGAATAGTGTAGGTCAGATGGTTTCACAGGTCGGCGCAACATCGAGGGCCGAAGGGCCTGTACTGCGCTGTAAGGTTCTAATTCTAATTCTAATTCCGTCCAGAAATATGTGGTAATTCAGAAACAGTAATTAGAATTAGAATTAGAACATTACAGCGCAGTGCAGGCCCTTCGGCCCTCGATGTTGCGCCGACCTGTGAAACCATCTGACCTACACTATTCCATTTTCATCCATATGTCGATCCAATGACCACTTAAATGCCCTTAAGTAATTATCACAAAATCCGAGGTGGATACAAAATTGACTTTGTGGCAGGAAACGAAGGGTAATTGTTGACGGGTGTCTTAATGACTGGAGGGCTGTTTCCAGTGGTATTCCGTGGGGCTCAGCACTGGGGCCCTACTTTATATGGTATATCTTAACGATTTGGACATAAATGTCGGGGGCATGATCAAGAAGTTTGCAGACCAGATGAAGATTGGCTGTTTGGTGGATAGGCTGTAGGAAGATATTTATGGTATGGTCAGATGAGCATACAAGTGACAAGTGGAATTCCAACCAGAGAAATGCGAGGTGATGCTTTTTGGGAGGTGAAACTCGACAAAGGAGTACACGATAAATGAGAAAATACTGAGAAGTGCAGAGAAAGTGAGGGTCAAAGTCTACAGATCCCAGAAGGTAGCAGGACAGATCAATAATGTGGTTCAGAACGCATATGGAATCCTTTCCTCTATTAGTTGTGGTATAGAATATAAGAACAGGGAGGTTATGCTGGAACTGCATCACTCTTTGATTAGGCACACAACTTGAGTACTGTGTGCAGTTCTGGTCACGTCATTACAGAAAGGATGTAATTGCACTGGAGAGGGTACAGAGGATATTTCCGAGGATGTTGCCAGAACTGGAAAAATTCAGGTAGGAGGAAAAATTGGATAGGCTGTGGTTATTCACCTTGGAACAGTAAAGGCTGAGTGGATATTTGTATGAAATGTACAAAATCAGTAGGAGCCTGAATAGAGTGTAGGTGAGCGATCTATTCGTCTTAGCAGGGAGGTCAGTGACGAGGGGGCATTAGATTACTAGAAAAATAAAGGGGAGATGAGGAAAAACATTTTTCACCCAGAGGTTGGTACAGATCTGGAACTCACTGCATGAAAGGGTAGTTGAGGCAGAAACTCTCAACTCATTGAAAAGGAGTCTGGATATGTACCTCGGCTACCATAATCTGCAGGTCGAAGAACCAAATGCTGGAAAGTGGGATTGGAATAGGTGGATCATTTTTCGGCTGACACAGACACGATGAGTCAATATGGCCTCTTTCTGTGCCTTAAACATTCTCTGTTTCTATGATTCGATGGTTCTTGCAAGCTTAAAATGCTAAATTATTCCTCTTTTCTGCTGATATTCGTTCTATGTTTTTGACCAATCTTTTACCTCGTAATTCAAATGGCGTCTTACTCCCTGGTCTTGCGGATCTATGTCTGGTTGTTCCTCTTATGGATTCCGTTCCTTGAATGAATAAAGCTGGTCAGACTCATCAGAGCAAGATTCCACTCAAATTCACAACCAGTCATTTCGTTTTAGCCTTTTGCAACGTCTGGCCCCAAGTTGCACCATTGTATGATTTGGGGTTTTGAGGCTTAAAACACTTTTATTTAAAAATTCTCAGTTCTGAATTTTCAATTTATTACACTGGGGTCCTCAGTTGTGCCTGACCGAACAAGTTACAAATAATGGCTACTTATGAATCCAGTATAATTTATGAAACAAGATGTTATAAATACTTAACAAAAAAAGCACTGAAGACAACATGGAAGTTTCTTATCCTTCAAGGCCAGGATTTCTTGAATGTTGTCAGCAGAGGCGGTCCCTTTGTTCTCCTGTCTCTGAATTGACATTACGTTGAACCGTGTTTCAGAATAATTACAACAAAGACACCATTGTAAACAGTGCGAGCAAAGACTCTGAGTTTCCAACTTTTGGGATTCCGATTCCTTATTATGAAATCCTTTGAATTACCTCTTCCATTAATTTAACGTGAGTTTCATCTGCTGTCACTGCACCTCTGTAAATAGAGTGGTGTATGCTAAAAGCATGTCCATCTCTTATTTCCTAGGCTCCTAGAGTTAACATTTCATTGTGTGAACAAATATTTCATCCTTGTAGATACAAAGCTGTTGTACAAGCAACGTTTCATCTTCTCATCAACAATGCCAACTATCGTAAACAATTCACCTCAAAATTTCCAGGGTGGCAAAGCAATTAATAATAAATGTGTCTAGTGAAATATCAGGAAAAATTATGCGTTTAAATATAAATGTTTTCTTCTGCAGATATATTTAATTGATCAAGTCAGTTAGCATACTTATTACAACTACTTGGTTCCTGTTTAATGAAAGGTGTCATATCCAGTTCAAGCCTCTTTCACAGCAGTTTCTTTAGGGAACGCAATCACTCTCCTTCTGACCCCTTTACGAAGGTCATCTCTTTCCCTTTGCTCACTGCTCGTTATCTTTTTTGATTTCTGCTAATTTACATCCGATCCTCTTGCTCTCGACCCCCTCTTCCCGTCACTGACGGCTCTATTGTTTGTCTTTACTCCAACAGGCCATTCTCTTCTGGACCTCCAGCGGTTACCTCTCGTCCATTAACCACTGGATGTTTAAGCTGGTCTCAGTTGTTTTGTTTATTAATTAATTTAATAATTGATGTAACTGCATATTTCACCGTGCTCTTTAACTGATCTCTGAACTCGGACTGAGTGACCACATAAATAAATGTGTTTGTACAGCAAATTAAATTCCGCAGCATATATGCAAGCTTTCCAAAAATATAGTAAGATTCATCATCTAAGAAATCACCAATACGAAAAATATATAACATATACAGCAACCACAAAAATATGAAACTGCCAGATATGGTGAAGAGTAAAATCAAAGACTTTCTTCTTCTCTCCATTTCACAGTCATTGTGATTATCTTTCTAGCTCTCACCCCTCAGTCTCTGACGAACTCGACTGGACACTAAAATGTGTCTGAACGTCAGAACGTTCAGCAACAGAATTAACATTAATGGCAGTAATGGTGTTAAAGCTTTTTCAAACATTGCAAATCCAATCCATCGAGGGTCAGTAAAATAGCTTGGCTTATTCGAGCAGCGCCATTCTACATTGTCGATTACCCGTCTAGGTTTATATCTAAAGTAGGTGGGAATATTTTTTAGACAGAGCAGAATGCTGGTTGTTGATAGAACCACAGTGGCAGTTTTCCTGGTGCAATATTTTGATTTCAGCTTCTGGCAACAAATGGCGACAAAACGATCAAATGTGAAAGCGATGGTGAACCAGACGGAACAGTCGATGGCTGCACGGATCAGGAAATAACGAGAGCGACACACAGAGGTGAGGTCCAGGAAATTTAATGGGAAATAATAATCAGTGATAATAACCAGTAGATCTGCCGTTGACATGGCCACCAGGTAGCGGGTGGTGCAACTGGAGAGTCCGCAATTTCCCTTGGACAGGATCACAATTGACACTAAATTAACTGTAAAGGAGAGAAGGGAAAAGTGGTTGTAAATTACTGAAAAATATTCTCCGCTTCTCAACCCAGGAAGGATTTCAGCACCACAACTGTGTGGATTGGGATCAGGTCCATGACCCCAACCTTCCTCCAACCTCAGCACTTCCAGATTTAACAAATCCTGGACGGGTAGGTCCGGCACCCCGTTCACCGAACGCTGGCCAGCAAGTTAAACATCGCAATGAGGAGCTAAAAAAGGGTAGATTGGAGACCTGCACCCGGTCTCCAACCACTGCCACTGTAGGAACCCATCCCGGACTCGAATCACTCCCTGGGGTCGAAGAAATCCCTCCCTGACTCGAAACAGTCCCTCGGATTGGAGGCACACATACGTCTTGGACCACTCCCTCTGATGTATAAATGAGTTATTTTGAAAAGGGAATTTACTGAGTCAATGCAAATGTGATCACAGCACAGGCTTTCATCTCTACAGGAACATCATTAAAAGAAAAGTTTTATAATAACCTATTATAAAGATGGTTATTGAACACAGAAATAATGTGTACTCTTCTGGACTACACATGATGAACAATATCCAGGGTAACCAGCAGGTGCACTTATTCTTCACAAACATAATACCATAACTGAGAGATTATAATTATTAGGATATGCTGTGGCTCTATTCTGTCGTTAAGAGAATGATGCGTGTTGAACTAATAGAGGCCTTCAAAATTATATAGGGATTAGAGAGGGAAAACGCAGATCTGATATTTCCACCTTTGCTGGTGGCCAGTTTTGCATTTCCTCAAAATAAGACGGTCATCAATAAATTCACGATGGAATTCAAGAGAGACCTGTTTTCTCTGAGTGCTGAGAACGTGGAATTTAACCTCTTGGAGTAGTTGTAATGCAAGAAAAAATGAAAAAGCGATGTTAGTACATGAGAGAGACAGGATTGGAAGGATATGCAGATAGCATTAGATGAGCTGTAATGTCTTCATACAGAGCAGGAAGACAGTTGTGATCTAGTTGTGCCGAATGCCCAGTTTCTGTTCTGTAGAATCGGTAACATGTTTATTAACAAGTCATAACCATCAGTGTTTCTCGTAATATTGAAGAGGATTATTTATTATTGCAGTCACTCATGACCAAATGCTTCTCAGGGCCGTGCTCGGGAAAGAAATTAATCAGCACCTGATAGTGCTGTCAGCAACTCTACTTAGAGTAAGAGTAAGATGGGGACCCGCATTGAATATAATGACAGATACTCCAGGAAATATATGGTCCCTAGTGTTGCGTGGTCCCCATCATTTAGTCAGCCACAATCAGTGCAATTCTGGAGTGACAGAGACTCCCAGTTATACATGATCGCTGAGGTCAGGTGCTCCACTCCAGTTAGTGTGCACACACAGTATAGTTCTACATTAACAGATAACTGCTGTAATCCTTCCCCTCTGAGATTTTCCTGCTTTGAGCTCTGATTCTACAGAATACAACATTCCACACAATTCAATAACTTTATAATGCAGAGTGCCTTGAGCTAGAAACAATTGAGACAACAGATTATAACTGCACAGATAATTCAGGAAAATTATGCAATTAAATTAGTGAATGTGTGTCTGTGTAACTGTAACCGTTCGATCTCATGTAATATTATTATTCCCATGGTAAGGGAAGAAACCAGCTCATACGC
The DNA here is from genome assembly GCF_036365525.1 of Heterodontus francisci. NCBI lineage: Eukaryota > Metazoa > Chordata > Chondrichthyes > Heterodontiformes > Heterodontidae > Heterodontus > Heterodontus francisci. The sequence continues at coordinate 5,479,646 of NW_027141175.1, forward strand.
AGATTTACAAAACTTCATTGGTTACAGATCCTTACCAGGAACACCAATTATAGCAAGGATCACATAGAATATGTTCCGCACCCATTGCATTGGTCGGTGCATTTTCTGCTTGGAGTGATCGGTCTGTTAGTGCTGCAGGTAATATCTTTGAAGTACATTCTGAGCTGATACATTCCCAGTGCATTAACTTTATAGCCTCCCGGATCGCCAAGGGGATACTGAGGTTGCAACATTGTTCAAACAGTTTTTCTTAATCTTGAACAAACAGATGACGACAGTTGGGTTAATTCCCTCTTGCTGGAATGTATTTTCCACGAAAATTGAATTGGACCTATCCCCACCCCCAAGACTGGACAAATCTGATCACAATTAGCAAATAATCATAACTGGAAAATGTGTTAAACAGAAATAAAGGAAGTGCTACGTAAATCTTGTGCCCTATCTTTAGATCTCATGTTGTTTTAATGATTGCCTTCACTCTGCATGACTGTTCAGAACTTAAGTTCCTAACGTCAGAGAAGCCTCGAATGGATGTTCGTCTCTCCTTTGGATGCTCTCTTTATCTGTGCAATTCCGTTCAACAATTCATATATTCAAACAAAAAGGAACATAGAATGGTTGCAACACAGCACTTGGCCATTTAGTCTGTCTTGACCGTGTCTGCTCTCTGCACAGGCAGCTCAACTAATCACACTCCCACAGCTGCACATCACTGACCTGCATTGTTTTTCTCTTCAGTTGTTTATTCAATTCGCTTCTGATTGAATCTGTCTTCACCATACTCTCAGGCAGTTCATTTCATATCCTAAACACGTGCTGTGTAGAAATACGTTTCCCTCATGTCGCCATGAATTCTATTGCCAATCCGTTCAACCTTTGTCCTTTGGTTTTCGGCACTTCTGCCAATGAGAACGGTTTCTCTGTGTCTACTCCGTTTAAACCGCCATGGTTTGGAAAAACTCTCATCAAACTGTCTCTCAATGTCCTCTTTAAGGAGAACAACCCCGATTCTCTAATCTATCGGCATAAAACATCTGTTAGCCCTGGGATTTTCTCTTGAACATTTTCTGCACCCGCTGTGAAGACTACACATTGTTCCTCAAAGTTCGGTGCCTAGAACGGGACACAATGGTAGGAATGTCAATATCGTTCTGTCCCTCACTCAGTCCAAGCTCCTCTGTTTCCCTTTTCAATCTCTTTATCTGATACATCGATGATTGATTTTGTGTCAAACCCTTCTTTCACATCGAGTTTGAAACTTTAATCATAATGGAATTTAAATCTGTACCTCTTTCGCCTGAAAACGGTCCACCTGTGACAGTTCACTTCTCTTCCACGAATTCCCTCTCTCATTTTAAGTGGACGGATACTGCATAAATATTTACTATAATCCGCCAACTTCCACAGTTATCTTGACCACACTTCCTCCAACTCCACTTTGCATAAATAATAGCTTCCATTCTCTCAGTTTCCTCATCCTTCTGTTTATCCCAACGATGCGATCTTCCATACCAGAGCTTCTGGAGTCTCTTCATTTCACATTAACCATGCATTCCTCACATTAATTTTGCAGAGGCCTCAGCTGTATCTGTTCCATCACCCGAGTGACTGTCCTCACCGCTTCCCTACCTTCTAGAACCATGATATTAATTCACTTATTCTCACTTTCCATTCCAACTTCCTCCACCTTCAACACATCATCCTCCTCCATTTCCACCATGTCCAACTAAAATCGCGAACAAAATATCTGTATTCACTCTTCAATCACACCCAAGATGTGGAATGCTTGCCCGCAGCTCCTTCTTATGCAAGTGCAAGAGATGCAACCGTTAACCTTTCAACTCTGATGATACAGTCTTTAGGAATAAAAGTGGGAGTAGGCCATTCAGCCCATAGATCATGTTCTGCATTCAATACCATAATGGCTGACCTGACCATGGCTGTAATTCCAATTTCCCGCCAGAGAACAGTCAATCTTCACTCCCTCACAAATGAAAAGTCAGTCTAAACCAGCCTGGAATATATTCAATGACCCAGACTCCACTGATTTCTGGCTAAATGAATTCCAAATGCGATGGAACTTTCAAGAGAAGCAATTCCTCCTCATCACGATTTTAATTGGGAGACTGCTTATTCATAAATGGTGGAGAATGTGCTCAGCTCAGGGCCGGGCAGGGCACCAATGTATCACACCAGTACATTAGACTGAGTGAGCAAGGTGAAGAGTGTTCCTTCTTGCTCCTTGGATGTGGGTATTGCTGGCGAAGCTGGGATTTGTTATCCATCATTTGTTTTCCTTGGAAACGAGGTGGAGAGCCGCCTTCTTGAAACGCTGGACTCCATCCGCTTTAGGTATACCCGCAGTGCAATTAAAAAGGAAGTTACAGGATTTTGACACATAACGAAGTAAATGAAGACAATGAAGAAATGGCGATGTCGTTCCGACTCAGGATGTCTGTGGCATGGAGGGAACCTTCAGGTGTTCATGTTTCCATGCATCTGCCTCCTTTATCCTTTTAGGTGTGAGAGGTCTCATGCTTGAAAGGAGCTGTCAAAGATATTTTAGTAACTTCCTGAGGTGTGATATTGTATATGGTACACACGGCAGCTACTGTGTGCTGGTGGTGGAAGCAGTTAAGTGTTAGTATGGTGCATCAGATAGACATCAAGAAAACCCATTTGCTTGGATCTTGCTGAGGCGCTTGAGTTTTTTTGGTGGTCGCACAGATCCAGGAAAGTGGAGTGTATTCCATTATTCCTGACTTATGCCTTGCAGATTGCGATGTAAATGTCAGTCGAGGAGTTATTTGCTGCATAAATCCCAGCGTCTGATCTTCTCTTGGAGCAACAGCATTTATTTGTCTGGCCCAGTTATGATCAATGGTAACGCCTATTATATTGATAATGTGGTAACTGGGGAGTGGCCACGATGATGAATATCAAGGGGTGGTGGTTATATTCTCTCTTGTTGGACATGGCCATTTCCTGGAAAATGTGTGATGCTATTTTTAGCTTCCTTTTATCAGCACAAGCCGGATGCAAACAATGCAAAAAATGTGATGTGTTTTTGCGTGAGTGAAGGAAGAAAGGTTCAATCTGTCCACCATTCAACCAGAGTAGACTTCATCTCATCTTGGCCTCAGTGTTTGACCAAATAATTGCAAGAGGCAAATTATAGGGTAGATGGAGGAAATATAAACTGTCATCGATTTATTTGTTGAAACAAGCACGAGCTTCTTGATTGGCTTTGATAATTTCGAATAGATACATTATAATAATCAGGTGGGCGGTACAGTGGTGCAGTGGTTAGCACCGCAGCCTCACAGCTCCAGCGACCCGGGTTCAATCCTGGGTACTGCCTGTGTGGAGTTTGCAAGTTCTACCTGTGTCTGCGTGGATTTCCTCCAGGTGCTCTGGTTTCCTCCCACATGCCAAAGACTTGCAGGTTGATCGGTAAATTGGCCATTAGCAATTGCCCCTAGTATAGGTAAGTGATCGGGAAGTATAGGGACAGGTGGGGATGTGGCAGGGATATGGAATTAGAGTAGGATTAGTATAAATGGGTGGTTGATGGTCGGCACAGACTCGCTGGGCCGAAGGGCCTGTTTCAGTGCTGTATCTCATAACTAAGCAAAAACTAAACTAAAAACGAGGACAATTCGCAGGGTTGTATCATATATGGACAGGCAGAGGGGTTATTGCATCTGATACAGGCTCTTTTATTCCCCGTTAACGGTTCGTTACATGTTGTCAAGGGGAGTACACAATATGGAGAGTTATGCTGCTATCCATCGAACCATGGGGCTTGCAAACCTTACGTTGGGGAATTAGATGGACCGTCTCTTCCCACGACATGGCGGGACGTCGGAGTAACAGGGGTAAATGCGGTGGTGCAGGGTCGGGGGATTTGGGAGGCCTATCGTTACCTTCTTGTATATGGATCTGTAGCTTGAGGGTCCAGTTGGGAGGTGATGGAGGAAGATGTTAACAGCAGAGCTCTGGCTCAGAGTTCTGAATGTGATTGACAACAGGTTGAAGGAGTTCCACGGAAAGTAAGTAATACAACTCCAGCCCTGGGAATTCATTGTACCTTCTGGGTTACCTAAACACAGTAACAAGAAACCTTTAATCCCGAGGACTATTCCAGTTGTCCATAAAGGCAAAGCTGCCACAGATTTCACATTCATGTCAAGCAGAAATGAAACACTCGGACTCTCTGGTAAATCAGATTCAATTCTTTGTAAATACAAGCATTTGCCTGTTTCAATAATTTCGTTTCCATTCTTGGGACGATCTATTTCTCCCTGACACCCTAATTTTACATTTTGTTCCCAAATATTTACGTGATTTCATGTTCGATTTCGCACAATATCAGGATGGATCAGTTCTACACTTACTAACTTGACATTCAACAAACCCCCAAAAATCTATAAGGCAAACCTACAAACAAAAGCATGTCCACCTCCTTCTGCCTCTCCTTCACATAAATTGCAATTATTGCAGATTTTTACTTTGCAGTGAGGAAGCTCCGTGTTGGTTTGAATTACCCTGAGGGCGTGACTGACAGCCTCATAGAATATTTCGTTCACCTGCCCTGCACAGGCCTGAAACCAGGTAAATCCCACGCCCTGACAGAGATCAACGAAGGAGCATAAAACATCCCAATTACAAGATCAGGTCCTGGGAAGGCGCAAAATGCAGGACCATTCTGTTAATTTGGTAAACATGCATCTGCCAAAGGACAAAGCAGGAGCCAGTCTTACTTCCACATAGGTTTATTCACAGTGCTCCGTGTGTACTCTGATCTTTCCACAATTAGTATCAGCTGCTCTTAATCACAGTTAGAGCATACAGCTATACATACTCATTTGACAAATCATTTGCAACATTGGCTCATTCGCAGCATTTTGTTAGCAGTCCATCAATGTGTCCATTGTACATTATTATTTTTCTTGTGATTCCTGTTCGAATATACAAGCCACATGTGAGCGTTTCAGCTCCGTTTGAAGAACAGAGCTGCTCTTCACATGTCCCGCATTGCATGAATGCACACCCTCTGGACTGTTCATTCAACTCTCACCCCGACTTCTAACGCTACGGCACTCACTCACACAGCGACACACAGAAACACACTTAAGGAAAGTACAGTTGAAAAGAATAGTGAACTTTTACAGCTGAGAAGCAAAATAATACTTCATAATTCACACGGCTCATTCTCGAAAAGACACGTTGCAGACCTTATGAAAAATACGTCTTCACTCCTGAAGTGTAGCTTCGCTAAGTTCAACAGCCAGAGTCAGGTGCTGAAGTGGCTTTAAGGATTCTATTAAAGGGATAGCATTTCTGCAGGCCACAAACTTGGTTGCTTGTCGTCTCGTTACCACGTGGTCAGTTTACAGTACTTGTGGACTCGAAATGGAACAGGCTTGGAATCCTCACCATGTTACAGTCTCCAATTATTAAGGCATATATTTTGCTGCCCTTTCTGCTGCCCTTTCTGCTGTTGCTGTCGTGTCTTTCTTCAGACAGCACTTAAAGAATAAAAAGAAACCAATATGGCTACCTTACTGTGTGCATTATCACATTTCCCTTTCCCAAACATGATGTTGGAATTAGGCATATTATTTATTATCTGCCTTATTGCTTGATTACGGACTTTGTTTCAGAAAGACCCATTCAGTTCAGGATTACCTTTTGGATTGTCTCAGGATACGTGGAGTCGCCACTTCTTAATCTGGAAAGTATCATATTGCCCTTGCGAGACAGTATGGCTGTTTAAAAAGTTCACTGATCAGGTCAGATGACCTTTGGTGGCCATCATTTGCGGCTCGTATGGTCCACTTTAAAAGAAAGGTCAGTGACAAAATGCTACACACTCAATGAAATTCTATTTTAAAAGATATGAATTTGACATGGCTCTCCTGGGCATGGCAATAATATTAAAATAATTGTGTCAAATGATATTAGTGCTAAAATATATTGAAAAAAAGAGACACAAATCCCATTGCACATATCCTCCAATCTAAACAGGCTCCTGCAATTATACGACAGCTCACCAGTATCACTCGACTTGTGATGGTTCCTCTCCTCCTTTACGGATGCACTTTGCAGCATGCATTCCACTGCAATGAAGAAAGAAGTGGGTGATCCCAGACCGTACTGTATGGGGTGGTGGTGACCTGCAGCGCAATGGTCGCCGACCACAACCGTTACAATTTACATTAACAAAGTGCTACACACATCCAAATAGAAATCTCAGAAGACAGAATAGAGCAGGTTAAAACAGCGTGACATCAAGAGCAAGTGGAAAAATAGAGAGAGTGCGAGATTGTTGAGCACGTAGTGAGAGATATCGACTTCCAGGCGAGTTTTGAAGACAAGAAGAGAGTTGAAATGATGGTGTGCTGGAGTTTCCGATGCCCTGGGTACAGTTTATTGGGAAACACTTGGTGACGGCGCAGCAGAAACAGTGGTGCATGACAAACACTGTTCGACAACAGATGACAAGGGAGGAGTGGAATAAGTTCACAAGGATTTATATCTTGGCAGATTGTTGTGATTGACAGGGTGTCATCTACAAATGGATTTATATGGTCGTTCACTATTCTTCAAATTATTTCAGTGGAGCAATGAGGACAAGGGGAATTTGGTGGAACAGTACTGGACAGGGATTGGGGTCTTATTCCTGGTCAGGATTTGAGCTGTGGCATTCGGGATACCTGTTGTTTAGGCTGTGCTCCTGATTTGGTCGTGGATAGACAAAAACTGGAGTCGGAGACAGGGATGGTGGGATTGACCAGGAGCAGAGCCTGGTCATGTGACCCTGACTTACTGGAAGTTGGGGCAACTTGTGCTGGCTGCTGTTTGATTGGCTCCTGGCTTTGTGATCAGATTTCCTCCCTGGTTAGCATTCATGAGCTTTAGTGAACGTGGGCAGCAGCTGGTTCTGACAGCGGACACAGTGAGTATGATTCCTCCAAATAAATAGAGGAAACAATACGAGTGTAGAATGTGAGAGGTCGGCCAGGAGTGTGTTTGAACATTCAAATCTGGAGCTGGCAAAGACACTGATGAGTTTTCAGCAGCATTTGAGGTGAAACGGGGGACGAGGAATGGGTCATTGAGATGGCGCATGCTTGTGGTTGTAAGCTCATCCCGAGGTCAACCAAATGACCAAGGTTGCAAAAAATATGGTTTCAAAAAATACGGATGTATGCACATTGAATATGCACACGTTTAAAAACAAGGCCTAGGGGAATCTGCACAGTGAAAAGTTATCAGTTTAAAGAGACGGTCTCGGGACCAACGCCCACAGTGAATAGACACATTTTTAAAACAGGGCCCGGAACAACCTGCAGAGTGAATTACCACAAGTTTAAACACTGGGAACCGTGGGGGAAATCTGCACAATGAATAGTCAGAAGTTTAAAAACAGGGTCCGGGGGGAATCTGCACAGTGAATGATCGCAAGTTTAAACACAGGGCCCGGGGGATCCTGCTCAGTGAAAAGTCACAAGTTTAAACACAGGGCCCAGGGAGAACCTGCAAGGTGAATAGTCGCATGATTGAGCACAGGTCCAAGGGGATACGGCATCGGAAATATTCACAAGTTGAAACACAGGGCCTGGGAAGAACGTGCACGGTGAATTTCACAAGTTTAAACACCGGGCCTGGGGAATCCTGCACAGTGAATAGTCACAAGTTTAAACACAGGTCCCAGGGGATACTGCACAGTAAATAGTCACAAGTTTAAACACAGGTCCCAGGGGATACTGCACAGTAAATAGTCACAAGTTTAAACACAGGGCCCGGGGGATCTTGCACAGTGAATAGTCACAAGTTTAAACATGGGGCCCGGGGGAACGTGCATAGTGAATAGACACAATTTTAAGCAGAGGGCCTGGGGGGATCCTGCTCAGTGATTTGTGTCAAGTTTAAACACAGGGCCCGGGAGAACCAGCAGGATGAATAGTCACATGTTTGAACACAGGTCCCGAGGGGAATCTGCACAGTCAATAGTCTCAAATTTAAACACAGGGCCCGAGGGGATCCTGCCCAGTGATTCGTGTCAAATTTAAACAGAGCGCCGGGAGATCCTGCTCAGTGATTCGTGTAAAGTTTAAACACAGGGCCCGGGGGATGCCGCTCAGTGGTTCGTGTAAATTTTAAACACAGGACCCGGGGGGAACCTGCACATTGATTCAAGTCAAGTTTAACAGAGCGCTCGGGGGATCCTGCTCAGTGATTCGTGTAAAGTTTAAACACAGGGCCCGGGGATTTCCTGCAAAGTGAATAGCCACAAGATTAAACACAGGGCCCTAGGAAGCTGCACAATTCATAGTCACAAATTTAAACACAGGGCCGGGGGGATCTTGCACAGTCAGTCATGTCAAGTTTAAAAACAGGGCCTGGAGGAATCCTGCATAGTGAATAGTCACAAGATTAAACACAGGGCGAGGGGGAATGCTGCACAGTGAATAGTCACAAGATTAAACACAGGGCGAGGGGGAGTGCTGCACAGTGAATACTCACAAGATTCAACACAGGGCGCGGGGTGAAGCCGCACAGTGAATAGTCACAAGATTAAACACAGGGCCCTGGGGAAGCTGCACAATTCATAGTCACAAATGTAAACACAGGGCCGGGGGGATCTTGCACAGTCAGTCATGTCAAGTTTAAACACAGGGCCCGGAGGAATCCTGCACAGTGAATAGTCACAAGATTAAATACAGGGCGAGGGGGAATGCTGCACAGTGAATAGTCACAAGATTAAACACAGGGCGAGGGGGAATGCTGCAGAGTGAATACTCACAAGATTAAACACAGGGCCCGGGGGAAGCTGCACAGTGAATACTCACAAGATTAAACACAGGGCACGGGGGAACGCAGCACAGTGAATCTTCTTCTTCTTTGGCCTCCTTGTCTCGAGAGAAAATGGGTAAGCGCCTGGAGATGGTCAGTGGTGTGTGCAGCATCGCCTGGAGTGGCTATAAAGGCCAATTCTAGAGCGGCAGACTCTTCCACAGGTGCTACAGATAAAATTGGCTGTCGGGGCTGTTACACAGTTGGCTCTCTCCTTGCGCTTCTGTCTTTTTTCCTGCCAACTGCTAAGTCTCTTCGACTCACCACGCTTTAGCCCCGCCTTTATGGCTGCCCGCCAGCTCTGGCGATCGCTGGCAACTGACTGCCACGACTTGTGATCAATGTCACAGGACTTCATGTCGCGTTTGCAGACGTCTTTAAAGCGGAGCCATGGACGGCCGGTGGGTCTGGTACCAGTGACGATCTCGCTGCAAAATGTGTCCTTGGGAATCCTGCCACCTTCCATGCGGTTCAGATGGCCAAGCCATCTCAAGCGCCGCTGGCTTAGTAGGGGGTATATGTTGGGGATGTTGGCCGCCTCGAGGACTTCTGTGTTGGAGAGATGCTCCTGCCATCTAATGCCAAGGATTCTCCGGAGTTAGCGCAGATGGAATGAATTGACACGTCGCTCTTGGATGACATACGTTGTCCAGGCCTCGCTGCCATAGAGCAAGGTACTGAGGGCACAGGCTTGATACACTTGGACTTTTGTGTTCTGTGTCAGTGCGCCATTTTCCCACACTCTCTTGGCCAGTCTGGACATAGCAGAGGAAGCCTTTCCCATGCGCTTGTTTAATTCTGCATCGAGAGGCAGGTAGGTGAACTCTTGAACAACTTCCAGAGTGTGGTCGCCGACATTGATAGATGGGGCATTTCTGATGTCCTGTCCCATGATGTTCGTTTTCTTGAGGCTGATGGTTCGGCCAAATTCATTGCAGGCAGCCTCAAACCTGTCGATGAGTCTCTGCTGGCACTCTTCATTGTGAGATGTTAATGCAGCATCTTCAGCAAAGAGGAGTTCCCAAATGAGGAGTTTCTCAACTTTTGTCTTCGCTCTTAGACGGGCAACGTTGAATAACCTGCCACCTGACCTTGTGCGGAGGAAAATTCCTTCTTCTGAGAACTTGAATGCATGTGGGAGCAGCAGGGAGAAGAAGATCCCAAACAGTGTAGGTGCGGGAACACAGCCCTGTTTCACGGCACTCAGGATTGGAAAGGGGTCTGATGAGGTGCCGCTATGCTGAATTGTGCCTTTCATATTGTCAAGGAATGAAGTGATGATACTCAGCTGCTTTGGTGGGCATCCAATCTTTTCTAGTAGTCTGAAGAGACCACATCTGCTGACGAGGTCAAAAGCTTTGGTGAGATCAATGAAAGCAATGTAGAGGGGCATCTGTTGTTCATAGCATTTCTCCTGTAGCTGGCGAAGGGAGAACAGCATGTCACTGGTGGATCTCTCTGCTCGAAAGCCATACTGTGCCTCAGGATAGACACGCTCAGCCAGCTTCTGGAGCATGTTTAAAGCGACACGAGCGAAGGCTTTCCCCACTATGCTGAGCAGGGAGATTCCACGGTAGTTGTTGCATTCACCCTTGTTCTTATAGAGGGTGATGCTATTGGCATCGCGCATGTCCTGTGGTACTGCTCCCTCATCCCAGCACAGGCAAAGCATTTCGTAGAGCACTGCAAGTATAGCAGGCTTGGCACTCTTGATTATTTCAGGCTTAGTGCCGTCCTTCCCAGGGGCTTTTCCACTGGCTAGAGAATCAATGGCATCACTGAGTTCCGATTGTGTTGGCTGTACGTCCAGCTCATCCATGACTGGCAAAGTCAGGGCTGCATTGAGGGCGGTCTCAGTGACAGCATTTTCCCTGGAGTACAGTTCTACGTAGTGTTCCACCCACTGTTCCAATTGCATGCGTTGGTCAGTGATTGTGTCCCCTGATTTAGATTTGAGGGGGGCAATCTTCTTGACGGTTGGCCCAAAAGCTCTCTTAATGCCATTTGATATTCCCTGTGTCAGTGGCCAGCTGAATATGACTGCATAGGTGTTGCCAGTAGTCATTTGCGCAGCGCCTGGCTGTTCTTTGTGCAGCGCTTCTGGCAGCGTTAATGCTATGGATGTTACCTCGCTGGGGGCTTTCTTGTAGTTCATCAGTGCAATGTGCTTAGCGGCTATGACAGGTTCCAGCTCTTCAATGTGAGATTGAAACCAGTCTGCATTCCGCTTCACACAGTTGCCATAGGTGGTCATTGCTGAATCATAGATGGCGTCTCTGATGTGGGCCCAATGGTACCTGCATCCCCTGTGGGAGTGTTGTGGAGGGAATTTTCAAGTGAATTTAGAAACTTGTGTAACAGCTGTGGATGTGAAATTCTGCTAGTGGTGATGCGTGGGTAGCCCTTCTGCTTGGAGTGATGCAGCTTCTTTGGTTTGAGTATATCCTTGTTGCACACCAGGGAGTGGTCGGTGTCGCAGTCCACACTTTGGAAGCTGCGTGTGATTTGAACACTGTTTAAAGAGGCTCGCCTTCTGACGATGAGGTCCAGTTGGTGCCAACGACGTGGTCTTGGGTGCCTCCAAGAAACCTGGTGACAGGCTTCAGTGTGAAGGAATGAGTTGGTGATGCAGAGGTTATGATAGGTACACAACTCAAGCAGTCTCTGTCCATTCTCATTCATCCTTCCAATGCCATTTCGCCCAAGGCAGGAAGGCCATGAGTCATGGTGGGTCCCAACCATGGCATTAAAGTTCCCCAGCAGGAATAGGTGACCGGTGTTGGGGATGCTACTAATGATATTATGGAGTTCCGTGCATTACTCTCCAGCAGATTGTGATTTTTGTGATTGGTTGGCTTACTGAAATACCCGTATCCACCAGCAGAGGGCGGCCATTATTAGAATTGAAAACAGATAATGCTGCATACACTTAACAGGTCAGGTATCATCTGTGGAGACAGACATAGAACTAGCTTTGCACGTTAATGCGATTTCTTCAGAAATACATACCATTAGAGATAAACTACTTTTAGCAAATACAGAACCAGGGAAAAGGGGGTATGGAGAGAATGAAATAGTTAAGGCTTGTGTTAAGATGGAGGCATGTGTGATTAAATGAACCCCACCCTCATTAATCTCTCTTATCTATACCCCTGTGATCTACAGCACTTCAATCTCTCAACCCTGACATTGTCATTCAACCTACTGATAATGGAATCGCTGCTGTTATTTGTTGAAAAGACCAATACCTTGGGCAGACTAAACACTAACTCTCTGACATATCATCCCACCTCCCTCTGGATCATGACCCCACCACCGAACATCATGTCATCCTTTCCCATATTATCATTGAACCTATCTCCTCTTGAGATCTTCACCTCACAGCCTGCAACCACACTGTCTACCAACCTCACACAGCCCCCTCTAAATCTTTCCGAACATCAACTAACAAGGCTACCTCAATAGACTTAACATTTCAACCTGTTCCTTTCCGATGGATCTTAATTCTTCCTATCACAACACTACTTTCTCCGCTTTTCTTCTTCTGTTGCCATCCACGATTTTAGCTATTCTGGTTTCCTGTTCAGAACAGTCTCCATTTCGCCATTGGCAACCAGTCCAACACTGTAAACAGGACAGTTAGACTCCTGCAGCTCCACAGGGCGGCACAGTGGCGCATTGGTTAGCACAGCTCCAGCGACCTGGGTTCAATTCTGGATACTGCCTGTGTGGAGTTTGCAAGTTCTCCCTGTGTCTGCGTGGGTTTCCTCCGGGTGCTCCGGTTACCTCCCACAGCCATAAGACTTGCAGGCTGATTGGTAAATTGGCCATTATAAATTGTCCCTAGTATCGGTAGGTGGTAGGGAAATATAGGGACAGGTGAGGATGTGGTAGAAATATGGGATTAGTGTAGGATTAGTATAAATGGGTGGTTAATGGTCGGCACAGACTCGGTGGGCCGAAGGGCCTGTTTCAGTCCTGTAACTCTAAATCAAAAAAAAACACTCTATATTTACATCTCTCACCAAGATGTCCATTCCCTGTAAACTTCTCTCTCTCTCTCCGGAACATGTAATTCTGCTAAACCTCTATCTCTCACCAGGACAATCAATCCTTTTAAAACTCAATCCATTCAAGAAATTCGGGTCCCGACAACTCTATCCCTAATCAGGATGGCCAGTCCCTCAACACTTACATATCTTACCAGGATGTTCAAACCATCTACAGCTTAACCCATTCAAAATATTCAGGTCTCTACTTTCCCATCGCACACCGGGATGTCCAGTCGCTTTACAGTTCATCTTTCACCAGGATATGTCTTCCACCTACACCTGCACCTCTTACCAGGACGTGCAGCCTCTCTGCTTCGCTATCCCTCGCCTCGCCATCCATTCCTTTGACACCTTTATCTCCCACCAGCCCATGGCATCTTGTTTAGCTACAGTGATGACTGTTTCAGTGTCCTTTCCTGACCTCGTTCTCAACTGAAAGGAATTAAATTTGCTTCGATCTGCCAACCCTACCGTACCTTTACACGACCCATCTCCAATTCGATTCCTCGAATTCCTATCGCCATAACTGAGGACAGGTAGGTAGCACACAATGTCTATTTATAGCCACCAACTCAGAGACCTCCCTTGATCTGCTCCCCGACCTCCCACATCCTGCTTCGTGCCAGGTCAATAATTTGTTCTCCAGGCATCTACGTCTCTGTTTAATCAGTACCAACGATGCCACCTTCCACGTCATTGTTTCCGAATTGGCTTCTGTCTTTGTTCAACTGAAGAGTTCCCTTCTTTCGGCACATAACCTGCAATTCCACCCTCATACCTCCGCGCCACCACCAGAGCCATGATCCGGTTCGCCTTGTCCTCACTTGCCACAGCAACACCTACACATTCAACAGTGTTCTGCAATTTCGACCATCAAATGCAAAATTCCCTCCCCTCCCCTTTCAACAATCCAAAGGCACTATTCCCTCTGTGAATCTCTAGTTTGATCCTCTGTCAATCCCAGAATCACTCCTGTTCCCACAAAAACATCTCATGCAACTGTCGAATGATGCCACATACTTTTCTCTCCTCTCTTTTCACAGAGAGTCTCCCAAACATTCCTTCTTGATGAAACAGGTATATAATTGTACTTCTTCCAACTGAGTACATGGTATTCGTTACTCACAGTACAGTCTGCTTTGCAGAGACCAAACTGAGGATAGGTAGGTAGATTGGTTGAGGCGTCAATGAACACGTCAACTTTTTATTGGCACTTTTCAGCCTGAAAAGCGCTCCTGTGTTTTTGAATAGCGGGTATTGGTAATGGATGCGCAAGGTGAATTGCAGGAGGTGTGGGTTCATGGTCGGTGTGGGGATCCCTTATCGACACGCAGCAGGAGCAGTTACCCTGGGATCAACCTTCCTCATTCCGACCGCAGTGGGGGATGACAAGAGCACTTCTCCTCTTTGACAGATATTTCATATTTCCATCCTGCTGCCCTGTGACAGCAGCCAGACCTGGAGACCACACTGAGGGATGGCTCTGTCGAGCCAGTCACTGCACTGTCATCGTGCAGGCCGAATTGGAGACCACACCGAGAGCTGACCATGTGCTGCCTGTCATTGCACGGTGATACAGCGAGTAACAAGAGATGTCTGAGAACAAGTGATTAAACATCGGATGTATTGAAATGTTACCCACACTCCTTCCTCTCATCCCTTCACCCAGTGATCCACGAACATCATTCTTCTCTTATATTTAGCTCAGATCTCCACTATACTTGGACAGAGAAAATCCTTCACATGCTGTGATGGCCCTAAAGATATTAACAAAACAATCTGCACAAATTGACATGGATAAACATTTGACTAATATTATGTTAACAAATTGCACTCAAATGAATATTCATTCATGTGCCACCCAACAGTGTTTCCTTGAAGGCTTTGTGTTTTTTAATTCTAGAGCTGCCCCTTTGACTTTCGCGTGGTGGACGCTTGCTGCAGTTGTAAAAATGGCACTGCAGATACTTACAACCTGCATTTTCGGCAGTGCGACCGAGAGTGGCGACTGAATGCAGGTTGGTGCATCTCGATTAACTTGGTGGTGCCTGCATGGACATCGAACGAGGGTCTGTCAAGGGCGTAGATGCACTTCCCTCTTGAAAGAGGACACCGTCTGCAGCTCTCATAGCACCAGTCTGCACCCATGGGGCTGTACATTATCTCTCACTGATCAGCATGACAGAAAACTAAAGGACATCAGTGATCCGACCAAAGCTCTTCTCCATTCGAACCACTAAATCTGTCAATGATGCCTCTCTACTTTTCGTGGCTGGAAGGGATTGTAGAAATCAATGCCCCAACAGCAGCAGGTTAGGCTTTAATCAAATCTGGCCTGTGTGGGTTGGTGCATGTTTGTGTGTGTGTGTGTGTGTGTTTGTATATCTGTTTGGCTCAGTGCCTGGGGTCTGATTGTTGTGTGTGTGTGTGTGTGTGTGTGTGTGTGTGTGTGTGTGTGTGTGTGTGTGTGTGTGTGTGTGTGTGTGTTTGTATATCTGTCTGGCTCAGTGCCTGGGGTCTCATTGTTGTGTGTGTTTGTGTGTGTGTTTGTGTGTGTGTCTGTATGTATGAACATAGACCATTGAAGCGCAGTACAGGCCCTCCGGCCCTCGATGTTGCGCCGACCTGTGAAACCATTTGACCTACACTATAGAACATAGAACATTACAGCGCAGTACAGGCCCTATGTGTTGGTATATCTGTCTGGCTCATTGCCTGAGTTCTGATCGGTGTGTGTGTGTGTGCGTGTTTGTGTGTGAGTCTGTCTCTGTTTGTTTCTGTGTGCTTGCAGATCTGTCTAGCTCAGAGCCTGGGTTCTGCTTGGTGCGATTGTGTGTGTGTGTGTGTGTGTGTGTGCGCGTGTGTGTGTGTGCGCGCGTGTCTGTGTGTGTGTGTGTTGTTTGCATCTGTCTATCTCTGTTTACATATGTATATTTGTATATCTGTCTGGCTCATAGCTGGGGGTCTGTTCGGTATGTTTGTCTCTCTGTGTGTCTATGTGTATGTGGTTGTATATCTGTCTGGCTCAGTGCCTGGAGTCTGCTAAGAGTGTGTGTGTGTGCGTTTGTGTATATGTGTGTCTGTGTTTATGTGTATCTGTTTCCATATCTGTCTGGCTCAGTGCCTATGGTCTGATTGGTGTGTGTATGGTGAGTATTTGTCTGTCTGTCTATGTTTGTGTGCGTATGTGTGTATGTGTGTGTGTATGCGTACGTGTGTGTGTGTGTATGCGTGCGTGTGTCTGTTTGTATATCTGTCTGGCTCAGTGCATGAGGTCTGATCGGTGTGCATCTGTGGGCGTGTGGTGTGTGTCTGTGCTTGTTTCTCGGTCTAGCTCAGTGCATGGGGTCTGATCCGTGTGTGTGTGTGTGTGTGTGTGTGTGTCTGTGTCTGTCTGTCTGTCTCTGTTTGTGCCTAAGTGTTTGTATAACTGTCTGCCTCAGTGCCGGGGGTCTGATTGGTGTGTGTCTGTGGGTGTGTAGTGTCTTTCTCTCTTTGTGTGCATTTATTTGTATATCGCTCCAGCTCAGTGCCTGGGGTCTGATCAGTGCTTGTGTCTATTTGTGTGTGTGTATGTATACCTGTCTGGCTCAGTGCTTGTGGTCTGATCGGTGAGTGCCTGTGCGTGTGTGTGTGTGTTGATGTATGTCTGTGTGCTGTGTGTTTGTGTCTGTCCCTCTCTTTGTGAGTGTGTGTTTGCATATCGCTCGAGCTCAGTGCCTGGAGTCTGATCAGTGCATGTGTGTGTGTGTATATATCCGTCTGGCTCAGTGCTTGTGGTGTGATCGGTGTGTGTATGTTTGTGTCTTTCTCTGTTTGTGTCTATGTGTTTGTATAACTGTCTGCCTCAGTGCCGGGGGTCTGATTGGTGTGTGTCTGTGGGTGTGTGGTGTCTGTCTCAGTTTGTGTGCATTTATTTGTATATCGCTCCAGCTCAGTGCCTGGAGTCTGATCAGTGCTTGTGTGTGTTTGCTTGTGTGTGTGCGTGTGTGCGTGTGTACACCTGTCTGGCTCAGTGCTTGTGGTCTGATCGATGTGTGCATGTGCGTGTGTGTGTGTGTTAGTGTATGTGTGTGTATGCTGTGTGTTTGTGTCTGTCTGTCTCTCTTTGTGAGTGTGTGTTTGTATATCGCTCCAGCTCTTTGCCTGGAGTCTGATCAGTGAATGTGTGTGTGTGTATATCTGTCTGGCTCAGTGCTTGTGGTGTGATCGGTGTGTGTATGTGTGTAGGAGCAGGAGTAGGCCATTCGGCCCTTCGAGCCTGCTCCGCCATTCAATATGAACTTGGCTGATCACCTAACTCAGTAGTCTGTTCCCGCTTTTGCCCCATATCCTTTGAACCCCTTAAACCCAAGAGCTCTATCTAATTCCTTCTTGAAAACATACTGCTTTCTGTGGTAGCGAATTTCACAGGCTCACCACTCTCTGGGTGAAGAAATTTCTCCTCCTTTCAGTCCTGAAAGGTTAACCCCGTATACTTAGACGATGACCCCTGGTTCTGGACTCCCCCACCATTGGAACATCATTCCTATATCTACCTTGTCAAGCGCTGTTAGAATTTTATTGGTTTCTATGAAATCCCCCCTCAATCTTCTGAACTCCAGCGAATATAATCTTAACCCACTCAATCTCTCCTCATACGTCAGTCTTGCCATCCCAGGAATCAATCTGGTAAACTTTCGCTGCACTTCCTCGATAGCAAGAACATTCTTCCTCAGAATGGAAGACCAAAACAGCACACAATATTCCAGGTGTGGTCTCACCAAGCCCCTGTATAATTGCAGCAAGACAGCCCTGCTCCTGTACTGGAATCCTCTCGCTATGAAGGCCAACATACAATTTGCAGTTTTTATCACCTGTTGGACCTGCATGCTTGCCTTCAGCGACTGATGTACGAGAACACACAGGACACATTTCATAATCCCCTCTCTCAGTTTATAGCCATTCAGATAATAATCTGCCTTCCTGTTTTTGCTGCCAAAGTGGATAACCTCACATTTATCCACATTATACTGCATCCACCATGCATTTGCCCACTCAATCAACTCTCACCCAGTTTTGTGTCATCTGCAAATTTGGAGATATTACATTTAGTTCCCTCATCTAAATCATAAATATATATTGTGAATAGCTGGGGTCCTCGTACCGATCCCTGAGGTACCCCACTAGTCACTGCCTGCCACTCGGAAAAAGACCCATTTATCCCTACTCCTTTTTTGCTGTCTGACAACCAATTTTCTACCCATCACAATACAATACCCCCAATCACATGCGCTTTAATTTTACTTGCTAATCTTTTATGTGGGACTTTGTCAAATGTCTTCTGAAAGTCCAAATAAACCACATACACTGGCTCCCCCTCATCATCTCTACTAGTTACATCCTTGAAGAATTCTAGTAGATTTGTCAAGCATGATTTCCCTTTCGTAAATCCATGCTGACTCTGGCCGATTCTACCACTGTTCTCCAAGTGCTCTGCTATAAATTCTTCAATAATGGAATCTAGAATTTTCCCCACTACCGATGTCAGGCTGACTGGTCTATAATACCCTGCTTTCTCGAGACCTCCCTTTTTCAATCGTGGAGTTCCATTAGCTACTCTCCAATCTGTAGGAACTGCTCCCGAATCTACAGAATCTTGGAAGATGACCTCCAATGCATCCACCATTTCTAGGCACTTCCTTAAGTACTCTGGGATTCAGACCATCAGGCCGTTGGAATTTATCAGCCTTCAATCCCACCAATTTCCCAACACAATTTCTCTACTAATACCGATTTCCTTCAGTTCCCATCTTCCACTAAGCCCTGTGTTCCCTAACATTTCTGGTACGATATTAGTGTCCTCCTTTGTGAAGACAGAACCAAAGTATACATTTAGTTCGTCAGCCATTTCTTTGTTCCCCATCATAGATTACCTGTTTCTGACTGTAAGGGACCTACATTTGTCTTCACTAATCCTTTTATCTTCACATACCTATAGAAACCTTTACAGTCAGTTTTTATGTTCCCCACAAGCTTGCTCTCGTACTCTATTTTCCCCTTCTTAATCAATCCCTTGATCCTCCTTTGCTGAATTCTAAACTGCCCCCAATCCTAAGGTTTGTTGTTTTTTTCCATCGAATTTATCTGCATCTTCCGTGGATCTAATGCTTTCTCTAATTTCCCTTGCAAGCCATTGATTGGCTACCTTTCCCGTTTTACTTTTGCACCAGACAGAAATAAACAATTGTTGCAGTCCATCCATGCGCACTTTGAATGTTTGCCTTTGCCTTTCCACCATCATCCCTTTACGTAACGTTTCCCAATCCCTCATAGCCAACTCACACCTCATACCTTCATAGTTTCCTTTACTAAGATTCAGGGCCCTAGTCTCAGAGTCAACTATGTCACTCCCCATCTTGATGAAGAATTCCATCATATTATGGTTGTTCTTCCCCATGGGGTCTCACACAACCAGATTGTCAAATATTCCTCTGTCATTACACAATACCTAGTCTAGGATGGCCTCTTCTCCAGTTGGTTCCTCAACGTATTGGTCCAGAAAACCATTCCGTATATACTCCAAGAATTCCTCCTCGACGGTATTGTGACTGCTTTGATTTGCCCACTCTATAGGCTGATTAAAGACACCTGAAAATACAAATGTTCCTGTATTGCATGCGTCTCTAATTTCCTGTTTAATGCCAATCCGAACATCACCACTACAGTTTGGGGATCCATATACAACCCCCACTAACCTTTTCTGCTCCTTAGATTTTCTCAGCTCTACCCGTACACATTCCATATCGTCAGAGCTAATATCCTTCCTCATTACTGCATTAAAAACCTCTTTAACCAGCAATGCAACTCGAAAGCCTTTTGCTTTTTGTCTGTCCTTCCAAAATACTGAATACCCTTGGATGTTCATTTCCCATCCCTGATCACCTTGCAGCCATGTCTCCATAATCCCGACTGTATCATACTCGTTTGTATCTATTTGCGCGATTCATTCATCCACTATATTTGGAATGTTCCACGCGTTCAGGCACACAGCCTTAAGGCTTGTCTTTTTAACATTATTTTGCCCCTTTCCACTATTTTTCACTGCGGCCTTGTTTGATTCTGGCCCTTGAATTCTCTGCCTTTCACTTTTCCTATCCCCCTTACTGTCTTTTGTCCTTGTCTTTGATCATCCCTCCTCTGACTCTTTGCAAAAGTTCCCCTCCCTCCGTGTGTGTGTGTGTGTGTATCTCTGTTTGTGTGTGTGCGTTTGTATATCTGACTGGCTCAGAATCTGGGGGATGATCGGTGTGTGTGTGTGTGTGTTTGTGTGTGTGTATGATTCTCTTTGTCTGGCTGTGTATGTGGTAGTATATCTGTCTCTCTCAGTGCCTGGGGTCTGATCAGTGTGTGTTTGCCTGTGTGTGTGTTTTATCAACATCCTTGCTGGTAGATTAGCTAGTGCTGCTGGGGTGGGAGGGGGGATGTTGGGGTTAAACTAATTTGGCAGCGCAATGGTATAAGACTGGAGGTACAGTCGGGGGGATGCATAGTCAAATAAAGAAGAAAATCTAAGTCAGTTTGGAAGGCAGAGCAAATACAGACCTGTTAAGGCACTAGCGAATAATGCAAGGATGGATTGCATCTATCTTTTTAATGCGAGGAGTCTTACTAGCAAGGCAGATGATTTGAAGGCGTTAATTAACACATGGGATTATGATATTAATGCAATCACAGAAACATATTCGTGGGAAGGGCAGGACTGACAGCTCAGTATTCAAGGGTATAGAATCTTCAGGTGAGACAGAAGAGAGGGTAAAAGAGGAGGCACTGTTGATCAAAGAGTCAATTACTGCAGTAAGGAGCGATGATATCTTAGAGGGATCCTCAAATGAGGGCATATGGGTAGAAATTCAAAACAGAAAAAGGGGAAATCACTTGGCTGGGAGTGTACTACAGGCCTCCAAACAGTCAGAGAGAGATAGAGAGCAGATACGTAGGCAAATCTGAGGCAGGTGTAAGACTGACAGGGCTATAGTAGGGGAGTTCATGTTCCCCCAATATTAACTGGGATATTCTTTGTGCAAAATGCTTAATGGGGGCAGAATTCTTAAAAATGCATATAGGAGAGTTTTTTGAGCCAGTATGTCGAACGCCCGACAAGACAAAAGGCAGCACTGGACCTAATCCTAGGGAATGAAGTTGGACAAGTAATAGAAGTATCAGTGGGGGAGCATTTCGGGCTTAGTGGTCATAACTCTGTAAGATTTAAGATAGCTATGGAAAAAGGTCAGGAGAGACCGGAAATAAAAGTACCGAATGGGGGGAAGGCAAATATCAATATGAAAAACAGGATCTGGCTAAAGTGGACTGGGAGCACCTACTTGAAGGAAAGTCTACATCAGGCCGTTGGGAGTTATTCAAGGAGGAAATAGTGAGAGTTCAGAGCCAGCACGTACCCGTAAAGATGAAGGGTAGGTCTAACAAGTCCAGGGAACTCTGGATGTCAAAGGAGCTCAAGGATTGGATGAGGAAAAAAGGGGTCTTGTGGCATATTTCGAGCGCTGAAAACAGTGGAAGCCATAGAGGAGAATAGAAACATAGAAAATAGGAACAGGAGTAGGCCATTCGGCCCCTCGAGCCTGTAGAATGTGCAGGGGGGTGTACTTAAAAAAATAATTAGGAGAGCGAAGAGGGGACATAAAAAACACTGCTGGGCAAGATAAAGGAAAGCCCCAAGGCGTTTTTTAAGGATATTCAGAGCGAGAGGATAACTAGAGAAAGATTAGGCCCATCAGGGACCAAAGTGTCAATCTGTGTGTAGAGCCGGAGGACATAGGTATGGTTTTAAATGATTACTTTTCATCTGTTTTGACTATGGAGAAGGAGGATGTAGGCATAGAGATCAGGGAGGGGGATTGTGATATACTTGTACAGATTAGCATTGTAACGGAGGAAGTATTAGCTTTTTTAGTGGGATTTAACGTGGATAAATCCCCAGGCCCAGACGAGATGCATCCCAGGCTGTTATATAAGGCAAGGGAGGAGATAGCAGATGCCCTGACACAAATTTTAAAATCCTCTCTGGAAACAGGAGAGTTGCCAGAGGACAGGAGGCCACTGAATGTGGTACCATTATTCAAGAAGGGGAGCAGGGATCTAACAGATAATTACATCAGTGGTATGGAAACTATTGGGAAATAAATTCTGAGGGACAGGATGAATCTTCACTTGGAGAGGCAGAGATTAATCAGCGATAGACAGCATGGCTTTGTCAGAGGATTTTCCTGTCCAACAAACTTGATTGAAATTTTTTGAGGAGGTGACTAGATGTGTAGATGAGGGTCCAGCAGATTATGTAGTCTACATGAACTTCAGTAAGGCTTTTGATAAGAGCCCGCATAGGAGATTGGTGAAGAAGGTAAGAGCCCATGGGTTCCAGGGTAATTTGGCAAATTTGATCCAAATTTGGCTTAGTGGCAGGAGGCAGAGGCTTATGGCCGAGGGTTGTTTTTGGGAGTGCAGGCATGTGACCAGTGTTGCACCGCAGGGATTGGTGCTGGTACCCTTGTTGTTTGTAGTGTACATTAATGATTCAGACGTGAATATAGGAAATATGATTAGTAAGCTTGCAAATGGCACTAAAATTGATGACATTGTAAATAATGAAAGAGGAAAGCCTTAGATTATAGGACGATATAGATGTGCTGGTGAGGTGGGAGGAGCAGTGGCAAATGGAGTTTAATCCTGAAAAGGTGATGATTAGGAGGGCTAACAAGGCAAGGAACTATAAAATGGATGGTCGGACCCTAGGAAATAGATGATCAGAGGGACCTTGGTGTACTTGTCCATAGATCACTGAAGGCAGCAGCAAAGTTAGATAAGGTGGTTCTGAAGGCACATGGGATACTTGCTTTTTTTAGCTGAAGCATCGAATATAATTGCAGGGAGGTTATGATGGAGCTGTATAAAATGTAAGTTAGGCCAAAGTTAGGGTGCTGTGTACAGTTCTAGTCTCCACACTATCGGAAGGATGTGATTGCACTGGAGAGATTGCAGAGGGGATTCACCAGGATGTTGCCTGTGCTGGAGCATTTCAGATATGAAGAGAGACTGAAAAGGCTAAGGTTGTTTTCCTTGGAGCAGGGAAGGCTGTGGGGGGACGTGATTGAGGTATACAATATTCTGAGGGCATTTACAGGTTAAATGGGAAGAAACGTATTCCTTTAGCTGAGGGATCAATAACCAGGGGTCATAGATTTAAAGTAAGGGGCAGGGAGTTTAGAGGGGATTTGAGGGAACGAATTTGAACTCGTTGGAGTCTGGAACGCACTGTCTGAAGATGTGGCAGAGGCAGGAACCCTCACGACATTTAAGAATTATGTAGATGAGCATTTGAAACGCCATAGCATCTAATGGTCCGGGCCAAGTGCTGGAAAATGTAATTAGAATAGTTAGGTGCTTGATGGCTGGCACAGGCACGTTGGGCCAAAGGACCTGTTTCTGTGCTGTCTAACTCTATGACTCTATGACTCTATGATTGACCACCGCACAGTCCCTCTGGAGACAAAGTCCTGTCATTACATTGAGGTATACCCACCATTGTGCTGTCTGGCACTGCCACCATGCTATATGGCATAGATTGCAAACTCATGTAGCAACTCAAAACTGGGTATCCATGAGGCGCTTTGTGCCATAAGCAACAGCAGAATTATATTCAACCACAATGTGTAACTTCATGGCACGGCATATCCCCCACTCTACCATTACCATCAAGCCGCAGGATCAACCCTGGTTCAATGAGAGTGTAGGAGGGCTTCCCAGAAGCAGCACCAAGCACACCTAAAAATGAGGTGTCAGCCTGGTGAAGCGACAACACAGAACTACTTGCATGCCCAGCAGAGGAAGCAACATGTGATAGACAGAGTTAAACAATTCCACAACACACAGATCAGCTGCCAACCCGATGCCTTCCCCACGAGTATTGCCAGCCATCCTGACTCCCAGGCTATCTCCAAAAGGCTTTAAAAATTCAGCCCGTTGAATCAGGCAAGGCTTCCAGCCACATGACACACCAGATAAATTAACTTGTAGAGAAAACAGGTAAGTCCTTTGGTCGATGAACTCCATTTTTCCCACAGTTCATATAAAACTCCACACCACCACCCATCCCACAAGCTTTGTGGACGCTCTTCAACCTACAAGCTAACAGTTAAAAAATCATTCTTGATACTGTACCCACTCACTTGCCTGGATGAGTGAAGGTCCAATAAAACTGAAACAGATCTGCAGTCCTGCCACATCCAGTCGCGAATGCTGACGGACAAATGATCAACTAACAGGAGGAAGAGGTTCCACAAATATCCACATCCTCGCTAATAGTGGAGCCCAGCACATCAGTGCAAAAGACAAGTCTGCAATCTTTACATCCATCTTCAGCCAGAAGTGCAGAACAGATGATCCATCTCTGCCTCATGCTGAGGTCGCCAGCATCACAGATGTCAGTCTTCAGCAAATCTTATTTACTCCACCTGATATCAAGAAATATTGAAGGCACCGGATACTGCAAATGCTCTGGGTCCTGACAATATTATGGCAATAGTACTGATAACTTGTGTTCCAGAGCTAGCCGTACGCCGAACCAGGCTGTTGCATTATGGTTACAACATTGACATCTACCTGGCGATGTGGAAAGTTGCCCTGGTATGTCCAGTGCACAAAAAGCAGGACAAATCCAAACTGGCCTTATCAGACTACTCTCGATCATCAGCAAAGTGATGGGAGGGGTGATCAATCGTGTTTTCAAGCAGCACTTGATCAGCAATAATATGCTCACTGACGCTCAGTTTAGTTTCCGCCAGGCCCACTCAGCTCCTAATCTCATCACAGCCTTGGTCCAAACATGGGCAAAAGAGCTGAATGCTAGATGTGAGGGGAGCGTGACTGCTCTTGACATCACGGCAACATTTGACTGAGCATGGCATTAAGAAGCCACAGCAAAACTGGAACCAAAGGACATCAGAGGGAACGCTCTCCACTGGTTAGAGTAGTATCTAGCACAAAGGAAGTTGGTTGTGGTTGTTGGAGGTCAATTATCTCAGCACCAGGACATCAGTGCAGGAGTTCCTCAGGGCAGTGTGCTCGGCTCAACCATCTTCAGCTGCTTCATCAATGACCTTCCCTCCATTATAAAGCCAGATGTGGGGATATTTTCTGATGATTGTCCAATGTTCAACCCCATTTGTGACTCATAATATACTAAAGCAGCCTGTGTTCATATGCAGCAAGACATGGACAACATCAAGCCTTGTGCTAACGAGTTGCAAGTGACATTCGCACCAGACAAGTGCCAGTCAGTGACCATCTCAAACAAGAGGTAATCGAACCATTTCCCCTTGATGTTCACTGGTATTAGAATTGTTGAATCCCCCACTATAAATACCCAGTGCATGACCGTTGACCAGAAACTGAACTGCATCAGCCAGGTAAACACTGTGGCTACAGACACAAGTCAGATGTTAGGAATTCTGCCGCAAGTAACTCATATCCTGTCTCCCCAGTGCCTGTCCACCATCAACAAGGCACATGTCAGGAGTATGATGGAATACTCTCCACTTGCCTGAATGGGTGCTGTTCCAACAACACACAAGAATCTCGACACCATCCAGGAAAGCAGTCCGCTTGATTGGCACCCGATTCACAACCTCCTGCATTCATTCCCTCCACCACAGACACACAGTGGAAGCAGCGTGTATCAAGAACAATGTACACTGTGGCAACACACCAAGCACCTACCAAAGCCGCTACCCATATTACCTAGAAGAACAAGGGCAGCAGATGCAGATGAACACCACCACCTTAATATTCCCCTCCAAGCCATTCACCATCCTGACTAAGAACAAGGCCGTCGTTCCTTCACTGTCGCTGGATTAAAATTCTGGCACTCCCTTCCTTACAGCACTGTAGGTGTACCTACACCTCAAGGACTGCAGCACTTAAAGAAGGCAACTCACACCATCGCAAAGGCAATCAAGGATGGTCAATAAATGCTGCTCTCGCCAGGGACGCCTACTCCCCATGAATGAATAACAACAAGAACAAAAATCTCTCCTGCCCTCCGTCCTGTCACACATCTTAATTTTATTTCTGCTTGCCGCCTCCTTTTCACTTTGGAAAAAAAACTATTACATTTCTAACCTTTTCCAGTTCTGATGAAAGGTCACAGTCCTGAAATGCTAACTCTGTCTCCACAGATGCTGTCAGATCTGCTGAGTATTTCCAGCACTTTCTGATTTAAGGTCAGTGTTTATTAGGTTGCCTGCGTGTCACATTATTAACAGGGACCCCAGAAAATGACAGTGTTGGCAGAGAGATCCTCAGATCGCTACTTTCATACTGCATTCTCTTAAGTATTTGAGAAAGTCTGAGGAGCTCTTGCATGTATAACATAATTTATATAGGTTCTTTGCTGAGTATCAGTGCTTACTGCAAGTTCCTTGGTGAGTGCTACCATTTCTCAGTATGTTCATGTGTAAGTGCCACTGTTTACAGGATCGATTAGCTCCTCACAGATACAAGAGATTGACCCAAATATCTTCAATCCCCACCATTCCGTGCGTGTGTTTCAAGTTTCTCTGACAACCAGTTGCTGTCAACACCCTTGGCTCATACTGAAGTTGTCAGTCTGTGATTTCTGCAAAACACACCTCAGGGGGACAAGTCTATCATATTGGGAAAGGACCGGACATATCCTCAGAAACCAAAGAGTAGGTGGCAGTGTTTTTGGGGGCTTTACCTTGTTTCAAATCATTTTTGTCTAGATTGACAATGCAGTATGTGGAATTATTTTATTAAATGTCCATTTCTGGGGAGTTTTTGTTTCATTCTATTTGAGATCTAGAGGAATTAATCATTTGAACATTTTCCACCTGTGATAACTTTACAGTGGCTGCTCAGCTGTGTTCATTTATTGATCTGTTTTAGTTCTTCAGACTATTTTCATTCCCCAGATTTACTTTCATTCCCAGAGAAATAAGGTTGACATTAAATGTTATTTATTGGGGCACAGTGGACAATTTATTGAAGCAACTGTCTACCTTCAGATCCCCTCTTTGAATTGAATCACAGCAAATTAACCACTGACATTGACACAGGCTGCATATCTGGTGATCGGATCACAGCGAGTTAACACTTTCCATTAACACAGGCTCAATCCTCCTGATTGTATTTGATTGTTAACAGTATTCCTGCTTCATTACCCTACACGGGAAACAGCCTCAACATCGCATGGCATCTTCTATTTTAAATTAAAACCACAGCGAGAATTGATGCATTGGTGTATCTGACTTTGCTGATTGATTTGGACTCAGAGTGATTTATCATGGCCCGTTGATATTGTGTGTTATACATTTGGAAATTGTACACAGATTACAGATATTCTGTGCTGTGATTCAGTTTTTGTGAAGAGTTACGTTTATTTGCTGACACTAAGCTGTCAAATATTTCCAATGAATTAATGATATTGCTCAGAAATGCTTCCCCCGATACTTTGGCCTTCTGGATTTTAAACAATGTAATTTCAAATTCCGAGTTTTAATATGCTGCTGCAGTTTCTTGACATTACAGAGCAGCAGGCAAGAAAAACGGAAGCAGAGAAATCACCACAATGCCAGGTGCTTCCTCTCATTTCAACAGAACAGAACAACACACAGTGGCTGTTCTGAGGCTCTGCAGACGATGAGCTGCTTTTCACATATTTCGGCAATGGAAAGCCGTTCCTGAATCCAAGTGATCACCTTCCAGAAAACAGATTCCTTTGTTATCGAGGAAACACATCACATCCCTCCCTGTATAGTTCAATGATGGTGAATATTCACAACTTATGACGACCAGTCAGTGTCTCAGTGTGTTCTGCGTCTCTCGACAGTCTCAATTAGAGATCACATTTCCTCAAATATTTGGCAGTTTTCCCAATAAAGCTGCGCAGTCCTTACATGGAGTGCAGAAGTTTTGAGAGGAATGTCTCAGATACACTCTGCTGTTCCACAGTGGGCAAATACAGCAAAACTGAGCAGAAAAGCAGTGATTGCTGTATTGCTGGCAATGGTGGTAATGGTAATCGAGGTGACTGCCCTGGGCAACAAGTCAACATTTGACCATGTGTGTGCCGAAGAAGATTACTTTCCTGATCCCATCATATTCCCATTTGCCACTCTCTCCGAAGTTATTTATCTATTGTGTGTATGTATTTACATTCAATTGCAACCTCACCACATTTCTCTATGACATCAACTTCTTTAACAAGTCAAAATACTGCAGATGCTGGAAATCTAAATCATGAACTGAAAATCTTGGAACTACTTAGTAGGCGACGCAGCATTTTGAGAAAGAGAATTTTCTTCAGAACAGGAAAGGTTTGTGCTGTAACCGTGTTTCAGTAAGGACAGAGGCTGGGAAAATGCGAACAGAGGAAGGAGATAAAGAGAGAAACTGTGATGGGGTGGAAGGCAGTAGTGATTAAATGAAGAACAGAATCATTACCAGAACCTGCTGTCAAAAACAAATGGGGGGCAGTAGTTCCCACGTGTTTATTTTTGAAGTTGATGCTGAGTCAGAAAAATTGGAACAATGTAGGAGGCTGAGTACAGAGAGGTCAGCTGTGAGTGGGACAGCGAATTACAATGGCAAGTGAATGGAAGCTAAGGGACTTAAAGGAAGTACTCAGCAAAGTAATTGCAGAAGATATGCTTCATCTCCATGGTGTCGAGGACAATTGTTGAGAATTAATACATTGATTAAACAAAAACAAAAATACAAAAAGATCACTGTTTGTGGTCCTGACAGTTGAAGGAGAGAAGGTGAAAGGGCAGGTCATGCATCACCAACACTTGCATGGAAAGGTGACATTGGGAGAGTAGTGGGTGTTTTGAGTGAAGGAACAGTGGGTCAAGCTGTACCTTCAGAATGTTGAAAATGGAGTAGAGGATGTCTGGTGGGTGCATTGCAGTGAAGTTGGCAGAAGTGATGGAGGATATTTCATTGAATGTAGAGTCTGGTGGAGTGAAAGTTGAGGGTAAGGGCAACTTCATTATGGTTAAGGAAGGATGGAAGGAATAATAGTGGAACTGGAATGGAGAGGTTCAAAGGCCCTTTCAGCCACCGAGAGCCAAATACACTTCATTCGAAAGCACACTTCTAACTGGAGAAGAGTAAAGGAGAAGGTGGAAAACAAGATCAACAACTTCTTATTTATGAGGTGCCCTTACATAGTTAAAATATCTAAGTCATATTATCAAACACAATTTGATAGCGAGCAGCGTTAACAGATATTATGGCAGATGACCAAATGCTTCGTCAAGGTGGTAAGTTTTAAGCAGCATCTTAAAGGAGGAAAAATATGTCGAGAGGCAGAGGTTTATGGTGGGAATTCCAGAATTTCGGATCTTGGCAGATGAAAATAAGACCACCAGCGGTGGAGCGATTAAATTTGTGAATGCTCAGGTATCCGGAATTGAAGGAGCACAAATATCTCATAGGGCTGAAAGAGATTACAGAGATAGGGAGAGAAGAGCTCATGGGAGATTATAAAATAAACGTGGGAATTTCAATATTGTTAAGGTGCATGACCAGAAGCTAATGCGAGTGCAGAGGTGATGGATGAACGTCTCCTTGCGAGAGTTGTATATCGGCAGCAGAGGTTTGGATGTCCTCAGAATGACTGAGGATGCAAACAGGGAGGTTGGCCAGGAATGCATTGGAATACTCAAGTCTAGAGGTGAAGATGGGAAATTAAATGCTGCATCTCTGGATGAAAAATGAATTGTCAGTTAAAGGAAAAGAGAAAGAAGAGATTCATTACAAATTCCAATTCAAGAATATAATCTCAAACCAAATAGAAAGCAGAGTGTACAGGGAGAATTGGAAAAGAATACCAGAAGGACAAAGGGAAAGCATAGAAAAGATTAGCAGCTAACAGTAAAGGGGATCAGAAATCTTCTAAAACATATGCAAGTAAAGATAAAGGAATGGTGCAGCCGATTATGGAGAAGCAAATAAATATTGCTGTCGAGGCAGAGGACATGACTGAGGTACAGAATGACTAATTTGCAACTGCCTTCAAAAAAGAAGAGGCTGAAATTAACGTCGCAATCGAGGAGAGGGAAGTAGAGATCCTGCAGAGGATAAAATAGATGGGAACGCGTTGCTAAACAGTTTGTCACCAAATGTTGACAACATCCCTGGTCCAGATGGGAAGCATTCTGGGAGATAAAGGAAGCTGGGTTGGAGATAAGATCAGCTCTGACCACAATGTTTCAATCCTCCTTGTATATCGCACTGGGGCCAAAGGACTGGAATTTGGCAAATGTTAGACTCCTTTTCAAAACGAGAGGACAGGGCAAACCTTGTGACTGCACGCTCATCTGTCTAACCACAGTGAAGGTTGAGAGATCTACTAGAGGCTTTCATCAACGACAAAATTAATTCTCACTGGCAGAAGCATGGAGTAAGATGAGCAAACCATCTCGGATTTGTTGAAGGTCAATTGCGTGTAACTTAGCTGATTGAGTTCTTTAATCAAGTAAGAGACTGAAGTAGGCCTTGTGTATTTGGGCATCCAATGCTGACGAAGTACCTCATAACAGACCTATTCAGAAAATGGGAATGCATATCATTAAAGGGACGATGTCAGCTCGAGTAGTCGATTGGGTAAGAGATAGGAGGTAGAGAACAGTGGTGAATGGATGTTCTTCTGACAGGCGAGTGTGACTGTTGACCGGGGGTTGGTTTTGAGACAGCTGTTTTTTCCTTCGACATGCAAATTACATAGACTTCGGTTTAGAATGTATAATTTTTACATTTGTGGATAGTGAAAAACATGGCTCTGCATTAAATCGTGAATATTATTATAGCAGACTTCAGGGTAGACATTCTGCTGAAATGGGCAGATCAACGGGAGATGCACCTTATTGTTGTCAAGTCAGAAGTGATGTTCATTGTGAAAACATCATGTCGATATAACATAAATAGTACCATTTTCAGGAGGTGCAAGAACAGAGGGACAGGGGAATGCATGTTCATAAATCCTTAAGGAATGCAGGGCAAGTAGAGAAGCTGATTGAGAAAGTGTACGAGATATTTGATTTGAAAATGGGGTTATTGAATTCAAACATAACGGGCACCAAGCTGCTACTTTATAGATCAATTGTTATGACTCAGCTGGCGTCCTGTGTGCAATTCCGGGCATGAATACCTTGGAAGAACTTCAAGGCCCTGCAAAACGTACAAATGAGGATTATCAAGAAGGCACCACGGGTGAGGGAATTCATTTACATGGAGAGAATTCAGGAGCTTGGATTTTTCTTATTGGAGCAGGGAAAGTTCAGTGGGATAGAAACATAGAAAATAGCAGCAGGAGTAGGCCAATTGGCCCTTCGAACCTGCTCCGCCATTCATTATGATCATGGATGATCATCCAACTCAGTAACCCGTTCCCGCTTTCGCCCCATACCCTTTGAACCCTTTAGACCCAAGAGCTGTATCTCACTCCTTCTTGAAAATCATACAATGTTTTGGCCTCAACTGCTTTCAGTGGTAACGAATTCCACAGGCTCACCACTCTCTGGGTGAAGAAATTTCTCCTTAACTCTGTCCTGAAAGGCTTACCTGTATCCTTAGACTGTGACCCCTGGTTCTGGACTCCCCCAACATCGGGAACATCCTTCTTGCAACTACCCTGTCAAGTCCTTTTAGAATTTTGTAGGCTTCCATGAGATCCCTCCTCACTCTTCTGAACTCCAGCAAATATAATCCTAACCGACTCAATCTCTCCTCATACGTCAGTCCCGCCATCCCAGATCTAACAGAGTTCAAAATAATGAGGGGTTATGGTAGAGTAAGAATGAGGAAATTATTTCCTCTCATGAATAAGTTTGTCACCAGAGATCATGGCCATGATTTTACTGGCCCCCAGAGGCGTGATTGGAAGCCGGGAGGGGTGGGGAGGGGGCACGGAGAAATGTGTTATGTGACAAGGGATTTGGCAGGATGGAGATCCCATCGCCTCACCGTCTTCCAGTGATCCAGGAGGCAGGATAGGCCGACAACAGCCTTCTCGCCCAGTGGCAGATTGAGGATCTTCAGTGGCCAATTAAGGGGCAATTATGGGATCATTCTACCGCCGCTGGGATCTTACCAGCAGCGATGTCCTCCACCATATGGAGAGGACACCTTGTAAAACGAAGCATTCTCCCTGTGGCCTTGTGGGTGGGGTGGGGCGTTGCCTCCTTCATGGCCTATTTGTGACGCAAAGAGCACCCTCACCAGGAACCAGTTCATTCCCTGGGACCTCCCTCCACCTGCCCCACACGAAAACCGCCCAGGCCCTCTCACCGGGGCCTTGCGTACTGGCTCTGGTGACACCGCCTCACCTACCTCTTCTCTGCGGTTCCAGAGATGGGCCTAGGTCCGAGACCTTCTGTAGAACCGGAAGAATAACTAGAAAGGTAGTGAAGAGACATTTCTTCACACTGAGGCTTTTTTAGATCTGGAAAGCACGACCCGAAAGAGTGATGAATTCAGATTCCAGAGGAATTTATAAAGACAATTAAACGAGTGCTTGCAATGGAATAATTTGCAGGGTTACGAGAAAAAGCTACATATGTGACAATAAATTTGACAGCTCTTTCAAAGGGACGACTCTGACTAAAGTAGCCGAATGGCCGTTCCTGTGCATCGATGATCTGGACGCCAGATCAGTGATTCATTTACTTTTCACACAGTCACACGTCATTATCCTCGCAGGATCGGCTGGTAGTTGGAACCAAGGTTCATTTTATCCATTAATGGTCACATTTCGTCTCATTGATGTATTTTACCAGCTTGTAATTCACGGTTCACACAAGTCAAAATCTATTGGTTATTTGGAAGGAAACATTGGTTTCTGCAGAAACCTCTATCAAAGTATTAATTTCCACAACAGCCAAAGTTTCAGAAGCTGCTGTCAGGAGCTCTTAGTGTCTGAGAACAGCGTTCGGGTAATGTTGTGTTCTCATCGCTGTACCCAGCGCCAGAACGATGATGCTAACCTACCTGACCCTGTCTCTGCTGCAGCTTTTGAACTGTAAGTTACAGATTATTGAATGCATTATGTTATTTACTGATACACTGATTATTATTACAAGATGTATATTATTAATCTAATTATCATCTTTAATACAGAACAAATTCAGGAGATGTAGAAAGTAAATAATGCTTTATACATTTTAATTTTCTTGTGTAGAGTTTAATGAAATATCGGCACTTGTCTATTGCCTTCTACCAGCCACTCGTACAGAGCAGACTGGCGTTGAAAATCTCATGGGTCGATTTAAGCAGGGTCAGTTAGAAAAATAGCCACTTCGCTGTTAGAATAGAATATGTCAGTGTCTGAGATCAATTTACGGAAAACAGATCTATTTTATTTACAGTTGTCATTCATTGGGATGGTATGAAATGGATACTGTGTAATATAATTTGTAGTAGTTTCATTTACTACAAATTTTGGATTGAATGTTTCAATTTTAAATTCTTTCAACTACGAATAGGAATAAACCTCCATTTATATTAAAATGCCTTGCGCTTATATAGCGCATTTTACGACGTCAGGACGTCCAAAAGGGCTTTGCTGTCAATTCGATATTGTTTTGTAGTGTTGTCCATACTGTAATATCGGAAACGTGGCTGCTAATTTACACACAGCAAGCGCCGACAAACAGCAATGTGATAATGACCAGGATGCTTTTTTTGTGTGTGACATGTTGATTGAGGGATTAACATTCGCCAGAGCACTGGGGATAATTCCCCTGCCCTTCCTCCAAATAGCGCACCTGAAAGGGCCGACGGAGCCTCGGTTTAACTTCTCCTCCGATGGAAAGCATTTGGGCAGTGCAGCACACCCTCAGTCCTGCATTGGAGTGGCAGCCTAGATTCTGTGCTCAAGTCTCTGGAATTAGACTTGAACCCACCCTCTCCTGACTCAGAGGCGAGAGTGCGAGCAATTGAGCTATTGCTAACAGTAATATTGTTTTGGTTACAACAAACGAGTTTGGAATATTCTACAAATAATTAACAGGTATTTTAAATTCCCAGTTGAATTTGTATCGAACACAAATACTGCAGGAGTTAGTTTTATATTTCCCCTGTGTTTCTTATACTGACACAGCCAGCTGGAATTGAAATTCTAATCTGAGTATTTAAAGCGAGTCTGATAGAGGTAGAGCACCGTCTTTGTTTGAATAGAGTGTCTCAGAGTCTGGGTGTAAGTTATCTCACTGAGTGTCGATCACCAGTCAAAACTACATCTACTGCCGCCATGAACCGCCACACACAATTCTGCCACAGATGTTTCTCAACACAAGTGTTGTCTGCTCTCCTAGTGATACAGTTCACGAAACTAAATATTTTAAAATAATTTGTTCAATGTTGAAGTGTTACCTTCAATCTATAATAACCATTCAACTGGAGGTGGAACCAATATTTTTCAATTCTTTTTCATAATTAGTATAATTATCAAGAGCACTCTGCAAAAATGATTAGAATTAGAATTAGAACATTACAGCGCAGTACAGGCCCTTCGGCCCTCGATGATGCGCCGACCTGTGAAACCATCTGACCTACACTATTCCATTTTCATCCATGTGTCCATCCAATGTCCACTTAAATGCCCTTAAAGTTGGCGAATCTACTACTGCTGCAGGCAGGGCGTTCCACGCCCCTACTACTCTCTGAGTAAAGAAACTACCTCTCACATCTGTCCTATATCTATCACCCCTCAACCTGAAGCTATGTCCCCTCGTGTTTGCCATCACCATCCGAGGAAAAAGACGCTCACTATCCACCCTATCTAACCCTCTGATTATCTGATATGTCTCTATTAAGTCACCTCTCCTCCTCCTTCTCTCCAACGAAAACAACCTCAAGTCCCTCAGCCTTTCCTCGTAAGACCTTCCCTCCATACCAGGAAACATCCTAGTAAATCTCCTCTGCATCCTTTCCATAGCTTCCACATCCTTCCTATAATGCGGTGACCAGAACTGCACGCAATACTCCAGGTGCGGTCTCCCCAGAGTTTTGTACAGCTGCAGCATGACCTCGTGGCTCCGAAACTCGACCCCCCTACTAATAAAAGCTAACACACCGTATGCCTTCTTAACAGCCCTATTAACCTGGTTAGCAACCTTCAGGGATTTATGCACCTGGACACCAAGATCTCTCTGTTCATCTACAGTACCAAGAATCCTCCCATTAGCCCAGTACTCTGCATTCCTGTTACTCCTTCCAAAGTGAATCACCTCACACTTTTCCGCATTAAATTCCATTTGCCATCTCTCAGCCCAGCTCTGCAGCCTATCTATGTCTCTCTGTACCCTACAACATCCTTCGGCACTATCCACAACTCCACCGACTTTAGTGTCATCTGCAAATTTACTAACCCACCCTTCTACACCCTCTTCCAGGTCATTTATAAAAATGACAAACAGCAGTGGCCCCAAAACAGATCCTTGCGGTACACCACTAGTAACTAAACTCCAGGATGAACATTTGCCATCAACCACCACCCTCTGTCTTCTTTCAGCTAGCCAATTTCTGATCCAAAGCTCTAAATCACCTTCAACCCCAAACTTGCGTATTTTCTGCAATAGCCTACCATGGGGAACCTTATCAAACGCCTTACTGAAATCCATATACACCACATCCACTGCTTTACCCTCATCCACCTGTTTGGTCACCTTCTCGGAAAACTCAATAAGGTTTGTGAGGCACGACCTACCCGTCACAAAACCGTGCTGACTATCTCTAATGCACTTATT
Organism: Heterodontus francisci; assembly: GCF_036365525.1. Classification (NCBI taxonomy): domain Eukaryota; kingdom Metazoa; phylum Chordata; class Chondrichthyes; order Heterodontiformes; family Heterodontidae; genus Heterodontus; species Heterodontus francisci. The sequence continues at coordinate 5,515,386 of NW_027141175.1, forward strand.
CTTTTCAAGATGATTATAAATCCTGTCTCTTGTAACCTTTTCCAACATTTTACCCACAACCGAAGTAAGGCTCACAGGTCTATAATTACCAGGGCTGTCTCTACTCCCCTTCTTGAACAAGGGGACGACATTTGCAATCCTCCAGTCTTCCGGCACTATTCCTGTCGGCAATGACGACATAAAGATCAAGGACAAAGGCTCTGCAATCTCCTCCCTAGCTTCCCAGAGAATCCTAGAATAAATCCCATCTGGCCCAGGGGACTTATCTATTTTCACACTTTCCAAAATTGCTAACACCTCCTCCTTGTGAACCTCAATCTCATCTAGCCTCGTAGCCTGAATCTCAGTATTCTCAACAACATTTTCTTTCTCTACAGTAAATACTGACGCAAAATATTCATTTAACACTTCCCCTATCTCCTCTGATTCCACACACAACTTCCCACTACTATCCTTGTTTGGCCCTAATCTAACTCTAGTCATTCTTTTGTTCCTGATATACCTATAGAAAGCCTTAGGATTTTCCCTTATCCGATCCACCAATGACTTCTCGTGTCCTCTCCTTGCTCTTCTTAGCTCTCCCTTTAGATCCTTCCTGGCTAGCTTGTAGCTCTCAAGCGCCCTAACTGAGCCTTCACGTCTCATCCTAACATAAACCTTCTTCTTCCTCTTGACAAGCGCTTCAACTTATTTAGTAAACCACGGCTCCCTCGCACGACAACTTCCTCCCTGCCTCACAGGTACATACTTATCAAGGACACGCAGTAGCTGCTCCTTGAATGAGCTCCACATTTCGATTGTTCCCATCCCCTGCAGTTTCCTTCCCCATCCTACGCATCCTAAATCTTGCCTAATCGCATCATAATTTCCTTTCCCCCAGTTATAATTCTTGCCCTGCGGTATATACCTGTCCCTGCCCATCACTAAGGTAAACCTAACCGAATTGTGATCACTATCACCAAAGTGCTCACCTACATCTAAATCTAACACCTGGCCGGGTTCATTTCCCAGTACCAAATCCAATGTGGCATCGCCCCTGGTTGGCCTGTCCACATACTGTGTCAGAAAACCCTCCTGCACACACTGGACAAAAACAAACCCATCTAAAGTACTCGAACTATAGTATTTCCAGTCGATATTTGGAAAGTTAAAGTCCCCCATAACAACTACCCTGTTACTCTCACCACTATCGAGAATCATCTTCGCTATCCTTTCCTCTACATCTCTGGAACTATTCGGAGGTCTATAAAAGACTCCCAACAGGGTAACCTCACCTCTCCTGTTTCTAACCTCAGCCCATACTACCTCAGTAGCCGAGTCATCAAACGTCCTTTCTGTCGCTGTAATACTCTCCTTGATTAACAATGCCACACCGCCCCCCCCCCCTCTTTTACCATCTTCTCTGTTCTTACTGAAACATCTAAATCCCGGAATCTGCAACATCCATTCCTGCCCCTGCTCTACCCATGTTACTAAAAGTTCGTAAATCGTTGGGGAATTTGCTCTGTATTATTGATCAGTTAGTGATGATCTTCAAAATTAGTATCTTTTATATTAAATTAATTATTCTAATGCCTCCATTTTTTTTGCACAGTGCCTAAAGATAGTTAAGTTTTCCTAATCACATACTTTCACACAGTGTCATGTTGTGTTTAAAGAGTTAGCGATATTGTTCTTTATGATTGTTCCAACGGCTCGATATTTGTTGTTTTATTCCATTGATGATTCCATTCTGTTTCTCACTATTTCCCGTGTGTGTTTGGTTACATTTATTAATCTCTGTCTGTTACAAACTTTATTGGTTTGCTGACAGGCCAGCTTAGTCCCAGTGTTATCAGATACTTTATGTGTTTAACGAATTGTATTTCCGTGAATATTGACTAATTGGATCGTAAAAGCCTGTTTTGTGGATTATTTAAAGAAATTTATATTCAAGAAACATGAAAAGATAAACAATGAATTGCACATAACTCCCTGTATCCTTTTCTCCAATCGCTAGTTGCTCAGAATCATTTTTAAAAAGCAGGCATGCTTTATGACAAAAAACACTGTGATTCATTGCTATCATATGAAGCGAATATTGAAATAGTTTATCTCATTTGTAGAATTCACGTTGAATACGAATCTTGGGCTGTTGGTTTGATTGTACATTCCATCAATATTAAATAGGGAACAATTATCCATTCTTTCGCCCTCAGAAAACATTGTTTTTATAATATCTTGCATCTGATTAACACGTCTTCTAAATTGCCAGGTGGGACATGTGCAAAACTTTGATTTAAATGCAAAATTGAAAACAAATACTGTGGCAATTTGTTTTATTTGGTCATGTGCGGCTCTTGTAACAATGCCACATCCCACCCGCCACCCACCTTTACCGTCTTCTCTGTTCTTACTGAAACATCTAAATCCCGGAACCTGCAACATCCATTCCTGCCCCTGCTCTACCCATGTGTCCGAAATGGCCACTACATCGAGATCCGAGGTACCAACCCATGCTGCAAGCTCACCCACCTTATTCCGGATGCTCCCGGCGTTGAAGTAGACACACTTTAAACCAAGTTCTTGCTTGCCAGTGCCCTCTTGCGTCCTTGTAACCATATCCCTGACCTCACTACTCTCAACATCCTGTACACTGGAACTACAATTTAGGTTCCCATTCCCCTGCTGAATTAGTTTAAACCCCCCCGAAGAGCACTAGCAAATCTCCCCCCAGGATATTGGTACCCCTCTGGTTCAGGTGAAGACCATCCTGTTTGCAGAGGTCTCACCTACCCCAGAAAGAGCCCCAATTATCCAGGAAGCCAAAACCCTCCCTCCTACACCTTCCCTGCAGCCATGTATTCAACTCCTCTCTCTCTCCCTATTCCTCGTTTAAAAGCGAGGGAGATACCCCTCTATGCATAAAATGGAGGGAGCTTACCCTCTACATTAAAATGGAGGGAGATACCCTTCTACGTTCAAAATGGAGGGAGTTCCTCCTCGATATACAAAATGGAGAGAGATATTTCGCTACGTATAAAATGGAGGGAGTTACCGCTCTACATATGACGTGGAGGCAGATGCTCTTCTGTGTATAAAATGGCGCGGGATCACTGTCTTTATAACAAATGAAGGGGGCTTCCTCGCTATATATAAAATGGCGGGAGCTCCACCTGTAAAGATAAATTGAGGGGATCCCATTTCAAAACGCTTTTTTCCATTTTATACCAGAGACAGTGGCCAGGATAACATAAACCGAGGGATGGACAAATACTGTTTTAACATTGGGGTGAGGGGCAAAGAGAGTGAACCGGACAAAGGAGAGATATACAAGGTTAGGTGGGAATGTGAGCAGTGAGGAGGACTGAAATAGACTACAAAGGGAGATGGACGGAGACAGAGGGAGATGGATAGGGCCAGACAGCGACAAAGGGAGACAGGGTGAGAGAGAGAGATCGAGGGGGAGAGATACAGAGTAATAGGTAGAGGCAGAGAAAGTGAGACAGTAAGGGAGAGGCAGAGAGAGAGACAGAGAGAGAGAAATGGTGTGGGAGAGACACAAACAGAGTCATGCACAGAGAGATAGAGGGAGAGAGAGAGAGAGAGAGAGACTTATATGTGTAAAATGGAGGGAGACCCTTGTCTGTAGAAAAAAATTGAGGGAGCTCACTTTCTACGTGTGAAATAGAGGGCGCTCCCCCTCTACATGTGAAATAGTGGGCAATCCCCCTCTACAAATTACATGTAGGGAGCTTCCCCTCTACATCTAACATGGAGGGAGCTCCCTCTCTCACTATAAAATGGAGGGTGTTCCCCTCTATATATAAAATGGAGGGTGTTCCCCTCTACATATAAAATGGAGGGTGCTGCCCTCTACATATAAAATAGAGGGCGCTACCCCTCTACATATAAAATGGAGGGAGCTCCCTGTCTGCATCTAAAATGGAGGGCGTTCCCCCTCTACATATAAAATTGAAGGCGTTCCCTCTCTACATATGAAATGGAGGGCGCTCCCCCGTACATATGAACTGGAGGGCGCTCCCCCTCTACATATAACATGGAGGGCGCTCCCCCTCTGCACATAAAATGGAGGGCGCTCCACTCTCCATATAAAATGGAGGGAACTCCCCCATTACATATAAAATGGAAGGCGCGGCCGCGCCTTCTCTGTCTTTCTGTCTCAATGGCTTTCTCTGTCCTTCTCTCTCTCGATCTCTCTGTGATTCTCTGCGTGTCGTTCTCACTGGCTTTCTGTCTGTCGCTATACTGCCTGCAATTTCTTGGTGTCTCTGCTCTTTCACTCCCCTTTTTCCCTCCTCTTTTTCTCTGGCTCTTTCTGTCCTTTCTCTATTTCTCACTCTTTCTGTCTTTTCTCTATTTCTCTGACTTCCTGTCTTTTCTCTATTACTGACTTTGTTTTTTTTTCTATTTGTCTGACTTTCTCTTTCTTTTCTGTTTCTGTTTCTCTTTCTGTCTTTTCTCTTTCTTTGCCTTTATTTCTGACTTTCATCTTCTCTTACTTTTGCTAACCCTAACCCCCACCCCCCAACAATTTATCCCCACCTCAATTTATATCCCCCCACAATTTATATCCCCTCTGCAATTTATTCACGACCGTGAATAACTCCCCAACCACCATATAAATACCTCTCGTCCACAGACCGCTATCTGATCTATCATGAAAAGTCATTGGCAAACAGGATTGAGGAAAATCCCAAGGCTTTTTAAACATATATAAAGAGCAAGAGGTTAAGGGTAGGCCCACTCAAGGACAGAGATGGGAATCTATCTGTGGAGCCAGAGGAAATGAGCGTGGAGCTATATGAGTACTTTGCATCAGTATTCACCAAAGAGAAGGACTTGGTGGATGATGCGCCTAAGGAAGGGAGAGTCTCAGTCATCTCAGTACCAAAAAGGAGGTGATGTTGGGTGTCCTGCAAAGTATTAAGGTAGATAAGTCCCCAAGGGCTGGTGAGATCTACCCTAGAATACTGAGGTAGGCAAGGGAAGAAATTACTGGGGCCTTGACAGAAATCTTTGCATCCTCATTGGCGACAGGTGAGCTCCCGGAGTACTGGAGAATAGCCAATGTTGTGCATTTGTTTAAGAAGGGTGGCAAGGGCAATCCAGGAAATTATAGGCCGGTGGGCCTTCCATCAGTGGAAGGGAAACTATTAGAGAAGCTTATTCGGGACAGGATTTACTCCCATTTGGAAACAAACGAACTTATTAGCGCGAGACAGCATGGTTTAGTGAAGGGGTGGTCGTGTCTTACTAATTTGATTGAGCTGTTTGAGGAAGTGACGAAGATGATTGATGAAGGAAGGGCAGTGGATCTTATCTATATGGACTTTAGTAAAGCCTTTGACAAGGTCCCGCATGGCAGATTGGTGCAAAAGGTGAAGTCACACGGGATCAGAGGTGAGCTGGCAAGATGGATACAGAACTGGCTCGGTCACAGAAGACAGAGGGTATCAGTGGATGGGTGTTTTTCTGAATGGAGGGATGTGACCAGTGGTGTTCCGCAGGGATCAGTGCTGGAACCTTTGCTATTTGTAGTATATATAAATGATTTGGAGGAAAATGCAGCTGGTCTGATTAGCAAGTTTGCGGACGGCACAAAGGTTGGTGGAGTTGCGGATAATGATGAGGATTGTCAGAGGATACAGCAGGATATAGATCGGTTGGAGACTTGGGTGGAGAAATTGCAGATGGAGTTTAATCTGGACAAATGTGAGGTAATGCATTTTAGAAGGTCGAATGCAGGTGGGAAGCATACCGTAAATGACAGAACCCTTAGGAGTATTGACATGCAGAGAGATCTGGGCGTACAGGTCCACAGGTCACTGAAAGTGGCAACGCAGGTGGATAAGGTACTCAAGAAGGCATACGGCATGCTTGCCTTCATCGGTCTGGGCATAGAGTATAAAAATTGGCCATCATGTTGCAGCTGGACAGAACCTTAGTTAGGCCATACTTAGAACATTGCGTGCAATTCTGGTTGCCACACTACCAGAAGGACGCGGAGGCTTTGGAGAGGGAACAGAGGAGGTTTACCAGGATGTTACCTGGTCTGGAGGTCATTAGTTATGAGGAGAGGTTGGAAAAACTCGGATTCTTTTCAGTGGAACGACTGAGGTGGAGGGGCGACATGACAGAGGTTTACAAAGTTATGAGTGGCATGGACAGAGTGGATTGTCAGAAGCATTTTCCTAGGGTGGAAGAGTCAGTTACTAGGGGACACAGGTTTACGGTGCGAGGGGCAAAGTTTAGAGAGGATGCACGAGGCAAGTTTTTTACACAGTGGGCGGTGTGTGCCTGGAACATGCTGCCATTGGAGGTGGTGGAAGCAGATACGATAGCGACGTTTAACAGACATCTTGACAAATACATGAATAGGAAGGGAATAGAGGGATATGGGCCCAAGAAGTGCAAAAGGTGTTAGTTTAGGCAGGCATCAAGATCGGCGCAGGCTTGGAGGGCCGAATGGCCTGTTCCTGTGCTGTACTGGTCTTTGTTCTTTGTTCTTTGATATCCCCATGTAAACACACCTCCTTCTAATACCTTCCTCTGAAGAGACTCCCATCTAAATATCACTCCTTTGAACAGACTCCAATCTAATAACCTTCATGTGAACAGACTGCCATCTAAATACGCCTCCTGTGAACAGAATCTCATTTAAATACCCCCTGGAGCAGACCGCACTTTAAATAACCCCTGTGAACAGACTCTCATCTAAATACCCCCCAGGGTCAGACGCCCATCTAAATACCCCCAGGAACAGACTCCCATCTAAATACCCCCTGTGTACAGACTCCCAACTAAATACCCTACCTGTGACCAGACCCCCATCTGAGTACCAGCAGGAACAGACTCCCATTTAAATACCCCTCCTGGGAACAGACTCCCATTTAAATGCCCCTCCTGTGACCAGACCCCCATCGAATTAACCCCAGGAGCGGACCCTCATCTAAATACCCCTGCTGTGAATAGATCCTCATCTAATATCCCCAGGAACAGACCCCCATCTAATATCCCTCCTGTGAACACTGCTGACCACCATGTGAACAGCACCCCAAGTAATTTGCCCCAATCCCCCTGTGAACAGTCCCACATATAAACCCTCCTCATGAACGGACTAGAGAATCCCCACTGCCCCCTCCCATTTAAACCTGCAGAATCTCACTGCCCCTCCCATTTAAACCTGGAGAATCCCACTGCCCCTCCCATTTTAAACCTGGAGAAACCCCACTGCCCCTCCCATTTTAAACCTGGAGAATCCCTACTGCCTCCTCCCATATTAAACCTGGAGAATCCCACTGCCCCTCCCATTTTCAACCTGGAGAATCCCCACTGCCCCCACTGAGAGAGAGAGAGAGAGAGAGAGAGAGAGAGATCCACACGCAAAAACTTGGTAAACTGAATGTTGAAGGTTCACCGTTGCTGGGATCTTGCCTGTGCAAAGCTTGCCTGCAGGAATTCCCTGCATTGTAACAGTGACTGCATTTTAGATGTGTGAAGTCATTGTGTGTAAAGCTCTCCTGAAGGCCTGGAATTAAAGTCCTGAGCTTGGAGCCGGTATAATTCCCAAATAATGCTGGTGTTTTGGGCAGCGCCGTGAATTTGAGGGTGAAATGAAATGTGCAGCAGCCATTTGAATTGGGAAGTGACGTTCTGAGAGTGGATTTCTCTGTCTGTCTCTCTCTCTCTCTCCATCTGTCTCTCTGAATGAGAGTAACAGGAGAGAGAGAGACGCAGGAGAGTGAGGGAAACATGGAGGGAATGGGAGGGGGAGAGGAGGAGTAGCCGGCTGTCATCTCACTGCTGCTTGTGGGATCTTGCTATGCACCATTGGCCTACAGCATTTCCAACATTACCGACCACTTTAAAAATTAATTCATTGAGTGTCAAATACTTCTGTGAATCAGCAATGAAATGGCTGAAATGTGACGGTTTATAAAGGCTTGTCTCATTCCCGAATATTGCTGGTGTTTTTGGCTGCGGGCTGAATTTGATAGTGTAATGAAACACCTGTGGGGCCATTTGAATTCAGATTTTCAGGGATGGGAATGTGGATTTCTCTCTCTATCATTCTACGGGAGAGGGGATGGTGGTCAAAGCAGTGTTTGTGTGTTTTTACAATGAGGCAGAAACAGATGTAGAGAGACACACAGTGAAATAGACAGACCGAGAGCAGGAATGACAGGTAAACACATCCAAACTTCTCAGTCTCTGGCTCTGTGTAGGGGGATGTGTTTGTAAGACGGGGAGTCACTGGAGAGATTGTTTTATATCAGTGATTGAGAAAAAGAGCCCTGGGCTCTTGCTGGTTTTATTTCTGTTAAAAAATGCTTTGCTTGTTTGAATCAATTTTATTTCTCTTATTCCGAAGGAGAATCTTTCGCAAGCTGCAGCTGTGATGATGCAGAGGAAGAATCTTTTGTCCACGTGGAACTCTCAGACAAGAGCTTGAACCAGAGAGAAAAATAATAATAAATATATATGTTGTCATTGTCAAATTCATTTCTAAATACAGAGAAGACGACTGTGTGTTTTCGGGGCTAATAGAAATGCTCAGTATTTCCAGCACGGTTTTTTATTTCAGATTTCCAGCATCCACAGTATTTTGATTTTGTGTTTTCGGGGGTCTGTGGATTTTTTACCACAAGGGAGGGGGCTGGAGGGTGCTCCGAAGGGAATAGTTTTGGGAATCGCTGCTCCAGAACAGTCAATGCAATCCTTTAGATTTCCCTCTCTCCATCTCTTGCTGCAACTTGATCCCTGCACCTTCCTCCTGTTCCTTACTTCTGTTTTCTTCACATCTTTAAATCCCTATCCCTGTATCTCTCAACATCCGTTCTATCTCTGCCTCATTCTAGCGTCTCACAAGTTTCCATTTTCACTCTCTTTCTGTTACACTCTGCATCTTTATGTCTTCCAAATCCCAGAATCATTTCATCTCTGCTGCTCCTTTCCTGCAAAATTATGTCTGCAATTCCACCCATCCCCCTGTGCTCGGGGACACCCCACTCTATTCTGTAAACGCATCTTACTTTGTACCACTGCCCCTCCACGTCTTTCTGACTCTGCATCTCTCTCTTTGTTGGTGATCATTCTCAATATCAACATCTCTCTGTATATGTCTCCATTTCTCTCTCTCTCTCTCTCTCTCTCTCTCTTCTCTCTCTCTCCTCTCTCTCTCTCTCTCTCTCTCTCTCTCTCTCTCTCTCTCTCTCTCTCTCTCTCTCTCTCTCTCTCTCTCCTCTCTCTCTCTCTCTCTCTCTCTCTCTCTCTCTCTCTCTCTCTCTCTCTCTCTCATTCTCGGTATTTCTGATCCTCTGTTCTCAGTTTCTCGCCCCTTGGTTTCGGACTCACTCCCTGCATCTCATTCTCCATCTCCCTATCCATTTATTTCTTTATCTCTCTCTGTTCTGTCCTAATCCTGGGATCTGTTTGCTGTGTCTCTGTCCCTCTGTCTCGGGGTGGATTTGATCTCGCTGCCTTGGTGTTGAACAATGGTTTGCACCATTGGCACCAAGTCCGAGTCCAGCCCAGTGTTTCTTTGCCTCTCTGTGTATCTGCTCCCGACTGTCTTTGCCTCTCTCCTTATGGCTCAATGGGGAAAGGGACAGATCAGCCATGATCTAACATCGTCCCTGTGACAGGCAGTGTGTGTGTGTTTGTGTGTGTCTTCCCCGGATTGATTTCCTGGAGCCAATGGGGAGAACAGGTGAAACACCTTTCTGCAGAGAGGGATGTGTCTGGCACTGGGATCTTCCTGTGCGTTAAAGGCTCAGAATGCCAGTTAGCCTCTGGAGAGCCTTGCTCTATGCCCAGCCCTGTGCTTGATCGGACAGGAGTTAATGTGCCAGGGGTCTGGGATCCAGTTGATGGAATTCCAGTGGCTTATCCAGACCAGGAATTAAAGTGAATGAAAGATTGTCAGGAGATGGAGCCAAACACAGGAAAGTGATGGAGGTGGGAATAACATGGGGGGTGGGAAGGGGGCTGTTCATGGGGGAGATGCTACAGGGTGGGAATTTGTAGAGGGGTGGTTTTACAAGACAGGGAGGGTATTTAGAAAGGGGGAGTGTTTACAGTGGAGGGCAGGGGAGAATTAGATTTGGTCAGTTGATGGGGGGTATTTAGGTGGGCGTCTGTTCACAGGAGGGGGGTATTTAGAAGGGAGCTTGTTCCCGGGGGTATTTAGATCGAAGTCTGCTCTTGGTGTGGCATTTAGATGGGAGCCTGTTCACACAGAGGGGGTATTTTGATTGGGTTCTGTTCCTGGGGGGGGGGGGGTATTCAGATGGGAGTATGCTCCCGGGGGGTATTTAAATTGAAGTCTGTTCCATGGGGGGTATTTAGATGGGAGTTTGTTCCTGGGGGGGGGGGGGGGTGGTATTTAGATGTGAGTTTGTTCCTGGGGGTTATTTAGATTGTAGCCTGTTCCCGGGGGTATTTAGATGGGAGGCTGTTCCTGGGAGGCTATTTCATAGGGAGTTTGTTCCTGGAGGTCTATTCAGATGGGCGCCTGTTCCCAGGGGGTATTTAGACGAGGGTCTATTCCTGGGGGGTTATTTAGATGGGAGTTTCTTCCTGGGGGGTATTTAGATGGGAATTTGATCCCAGGGGGTACTTAGATGGGGGTCCGTTCCCGGGGGTATTTAGATGGGTGTCTGTTTCGGGAGTGGGGGGTATTTAGATGGGATTCTGTTCCTGGGGCTATTTAATGGGTGTCTGTTTGGGGGGGCGGGTATTTAGATTGGAGTTTGTCCCTGGGGTATTTAAATGGGAGTCTGTTCCTGGGGGGGGGTTGTATTTAGATGGGAGTCTGTTTTTGGGGGTGGTTATATAGCTGGGAGTCTGTTCTGGGGGTGGGGGGTGGGTTTTAAGATGGTTGTCTTGTAACTGGCTAAGGGGATAATTAGATGGTTGTCTGTTATAGTGACTGTATTAGATGGGTGTCATTTAACAGGGAGATATCAGATAGGAGGCTGCAGACGTGGATTATTTCGGTTGTGGGGGTATGTGCAAGGGGGATGTCTTCGGGTGGGGAAATAATGCAGAGATAAAAATTTGGGTGGTGGATAAAAATTGCACGGGGAGCAAATTTTGCAGGGGAGATAAATTGATGGGGGGAATTGTGGGGGGGAGATAACTTGCGGGTGGTGATAAATTGCGGGGGGGATAAATTGTGGGGGGATATAAATTGCGGCGGGTATAAATTGCGGGGGGGAAATGGGGTTAGAAAAAGAAAACGAGAGAAAAAGAAAGAGAGAAAAGATATAAAGAGAAAGAGACAAAGAAAGAGAGAGAAAGAAGTGGAGAAAAGATGGAAAGAGCAAGAAAGAAGATAGACAGAGAGAAATAAAGAGAGAATGAAGAAAGAGACAAAGAAGGGAGAGAAAAAGAATGAGAGAAAATATAGAACCAGACAGAGAAATAGAGAAAAGACAGAAAGTCAGAAAAAGTGAGAAAAGACAGAAAGTCAGAGAAAGAGAAAAAAGACAGAAAGTCAGAGAAATAGAGAAAAGACAGAGAGTCAAAAATAGAGAAAAGACAGAAAGTCAGAGAAATAGAGAAAAGACAGAAAGTCAAAAATAGAGAAAAGGCAGAAAGTCAGAGAAAGAGAGAAAAGACAGAAAGCCAGGGAAGTCGAGAAAAGACAGAAAGTCAGAAATAGAGGAAAGACAGAAAGTAAGTGAAATAGTGAAAATAGAGAAAGTCAAAAATAGGGAAAAGACTGAAAGTCAGAGAAGTCGAGAAAAGACAGAAAGTCAGAAATAGAGAAAAGACAGTAAGTCAAAAATAGAGAAAGGGCAGCAAGTCAGAAATAGAGAAAAGACAGTAAGTCAGAAATAGAGAAAAGATCGAAAGTCAGAAATAGAGAAAAGACAGAAAGTCAGAAATAGAGAAAAGGCAGAAAGTCAGAAATAGAGAAAAGACAGAAAGTCAGAGAAGTCGAGAAAAGACAGAAAGTCAGAGAAAGAGAGAAAAGACAGAAAGCCAGGGAAGTCGAGAAAAGAAAGAAAGTCAGAAATAGAGAAATGACAGAAAGTCATAAATGCAGAAATGACAGAAAGTCATAAACGCAGAAAAGACAGAAAGTCAGAAATATAGAAAAGACAAAGTCAGATAAATAGAGAAAAGACAAAGTCAGAAATAGAGTAGACAGAAAGTTAGAGAAATTGAGGAAAGCCAGAAAGAGACATAGAAAAGAGGAGGGAAAAAAGTGGAGGGAAAGAACTGAGACACAAAGTAATTGCAGGCAGCAACGAGACAGACAGAAAGCCAGTGAGAAAGGCACACAGAGAATCACAGAGAGATTTAGAGAGAGAAGGACAGAGAAATCCATTGAGACAGAAAGACACACAATCACTCTGAGAGAAACAGAGAGATAGAGAGAAACACAAAGTGAGAGAGAGAGAGAGAAGGAGGAACACAGAGGGAGAGCGAGAACCAGAGAGAGAGAAAAAATAACAGAAAGAGAGAGAAAAACAGAGAGCGAGAGAGAGAAACACACGGAGACAGAAACACAGAGAGAGAGAGAAACACAGAGAGAGAGAGAGAGAGAGAGAAAGAAACAGAGAGAGAGTGAGTTTGAGAGAGAGAGAGATTGAGGAACAGAGAGAGTGAGAGACAGAGAGAGAGAAACAGAGAGAGAGAGAGAGTAAAACAGAGAGAAATAGACAGAGAAATTGAGAAACAGATTGAGAAAGAGATTGAAAGAGAGAGATTGAGTAAGAGAGATTGAGAGAGAGAAATTGAGTCAAAAGGAGAGAGAAAGGCAGAGAGAGACAATAAAGATGTGGTACTCACCATCCCTCACGGTCTGCGCTCCATCGTTGGACTCGAACACATTCCTTCCATCAGTTCATCCATAGGGAAAAGATCCTGGAGAGGGAGATAGGGTGGGAATTGGAGTCAAAGGACAGTGAGAGGGGGATTCAGACTGGACTGTCTCTCACACACACACATTGCAATCAGCTTGCAATTCACCAGGGCACAGAGACACAGAGACTGAGACACAGAAACTCATCTTCAAAAACCAGCCACATGGAAAGAAAGAATGGAGGTTGATGTTGCCCTAATATATCCCAGAACCTGTCACTCAAAACAGACAGTCCACCGAAAATACAGCTCATCCAACCAGCTCTCAGCTTCCTCCATCTGGACAATGCCTCCCAGGTTTGGAACAGTCCAAGGTGAGTCTCTGTGTAATCAGGGAGTGGGGGAGAGAGGCAAAATCCAAACATATCCCAAATGGACCATTCCAGACAGAAACCTTTATGTTTGTCTGTCTCTCTCACTCCCTCCCCCATAAACCTCATTAACAGAGCAGAAAAATTCTGTAATTTAAAACCTGGAGGAGCCGGTTTGGATAATGGCCATTTAACACGAATTGTATTAAATCTCTTTCACTATTCACCTCAAGTTAACAGAAAGTTTTGAAAATGACTGAAAATGTCTCACTGCAGTTACCTTCAAATTCTGAAAAAGTTTTTGTCGGAGAGGCCGGTTTGACTGCAGTATAAACAAGCAGTTTTTATTCGGATTTTCAATTCCACTGTGTGACAAAGACTGAAACTGGAGCCAGGTTAATGATGTAGCCGAGAGAACTTTAGCAACTGGTGACATTTCACACAACAATTCTCACCTATATTTACAGTTATATTTCTCAGTGATTCTTTGTACTTTATTTGCTGCTGCTGTATTTATGCATTAGCCTGTATTCAATCAAAAAAACCTTCTTAACATTTACCAGTTTAATGCTACAAGGGTTTATAAAGCTGGAAAACCGACATTTAGCACAAATTGTATTAAAGATCTTCCACTTTTAACTTCCAGTTTATATTAAGCTTAGCGATACCGACCTCCACATTCTGACAAAGAGTTTTTGCTGCTGTAATAAAGTGTCAATTGTTCCCATTTTCTTCCTGACTTTTTCTATCCTCTGCTCTCCTTGGGGATTCAGAGATGATTTTTGTCCATCGCTTGTCCACATTCAGCAGGTTCCAGCTCCTCTGCAGCTGCTGTCCTGCAGAAATTAATTGTATTCAAATTTTTCCCGCAGTTTCGAGACGTGAGGTGAGACAGTTTATGCTAGCAGAAGAGAGATACAAATGGTCAGGGAGTTGTTCTGGTCTGGAATTCACTGTCTGACAGGTTTCTGAAAGCAGATTCAATATTAACTTACAAAAGACAATCGGATCAAAACTTCAATTGCACTGAATTATAGTAGAGAAGATACCAGCATAGAGAAGTGAGAGCGAGAGAGAGATGTCATAAAGTTCGTGATGAAGAATTCAATACAACTTATCTAGAGAGTTTTTATTTGTAAATGATTCAGTTTAATTTGATGCTGTTGTTTTATTTATGCATTGCCTTTAATCATTGAAAATAATTTTCCAAACACGAATCATTTTAATGTTACAAGTGCTTACATAGTAGAAAATAGGCATTTAACACAAACTGTACTGGAATCATTTTATTCAGCATCACAAGTTTACAGAAAGTAAATTCCTCAAACTTGTTAAAACTTTAAAATTCCCAGTGACACAGATTCTCCCAGCAGAAATGGCTCACCATCTCCATCTGCTGGTGTGCCTCGCTCACTGCAGTTACTGTGCACTCTCACCATCTCGATCTGCTGGAGTTCCTGTCTCACTGCAGTTTCTGTCCCGCTCTCACCATCTCCATCGACTGGTGTCCCTGTCTCACTGCAGTTACTGGCCACTTTCACCATCTCCATCTGCTGGTGTCCCTGTCTCACTGCAGTTACTGTCCCCTCTCACCATCTCCATCTGCTGGTGGCCCTGTCTCACTAAAATTACTGTCCCCCTCTCACCATCTCCATCTGCTGCTGCCCCTGTCTCACTGCAGTTACTGTCCCCCCCCCTCACCATCTCCATCTGCTGGTGCATCTGAAACACTGCAGTTACTGTCCCCTTCTCACCATCTCCATCTGCTGGTGCCCCAGTCACACAGCAGTTGCTGTCCCCTCTCACCATCTCCATCTGCTGATGTCCCTGTCTCACTGAAGTTAATGCCCCATTCTCACCATCTCCATCTGCTGGTGTCCCTGTCTCACAGCAGTTACTGACTTCCTCTCCATCTCCATCTGCTGGTGTCCCTGTTTCACTACAATTTTTGCCCCCTCTCACCATCTCCATCTGCTGGTGTCCCTGGTGCACTGCGGTTGCTGTTCCCCTCTCACCATCTCCATCTGCTGGTGCCCTTTTCTCAATGCAGTTACTGTCCATCTGTCACCAGCTCCCTCTGCTGGTGCCCCTGACACACTGCAGCTACTGTCCCCCCCTCACCATCTCCATCTGCTGGTGTCCCTGTCTCACTGCAGTTTTTGCCCCCTCCCACCATCTCCATCTGCTGGTGTCCCTGGCACACTGCAGTTACTATCCCCCTCTCACCACCTCACATTCGCTGCGATTTGCAGATTTGCCCACTGGCTGCCTTCGTTGACAACTCAACCACTAGGTGGCGCTGTACTAGCACATGCGCAAATGCAGCCTGTTGCGGCGAAACGTCTTGGACTGCCACGTTCAGGCAGCTGCCAGGACTAAAGATGGCGCCGGTAAAATAATCAAAGGCGGGTGGGGGCGGAGGGGAGGAGGGTGGTGGAGCGGGGCGGGGGTGGGGTGTTGGTGGGGGGGGGGCGAAATTGGATTTACTTCCAATGTTTGAAACCATTCAGCTCTTTCTGTGATTTCACTAATTTAACAATGAGATTGAAAGGGTATTTCACCGCCTTTTTCAGCTCCAGTCTGAATTTAGTCCGGGTCACAGTGTAAATACATGTGTTGGTGCAGGAACTGAGAATCTGCAGCATCTTTGATGTCTGATCTGTGATAAAGAGAGGGTCAGTGTCGGAGAAATAATACTGAATATCTACACTTCGCCTATAAATGACAAATACAACCCAGGTCACCCATAACAGTATAAAACTGCCGGATATACTGAACAGTAAAATAATTGATTTCCTGCGATTCTCCATCTCTGGGTCCTTGTGATTCTCTGCATTGCTATGGTGCCGGAATCCCCTGCGGACTTTACTGGAGAATAAAATCCGTCTGACTGTCAGAACATTCAGCAGCAAAATCAGAAAGACCGGGACACAAGGGGTTAAAATGAGGTCAAACATTTGAAATGCCCCCCATATGGGGGAAGTAAAGAAGCTCAGTTTATAATCACAACCCATGGGAACATTATCAATAATGTAATATTGTTCCAGTGTAAAGTACCAGGGGAGAGACTCTAAACAGCCCAGCACACTTACTGTTCCTTCAACCACAGCTGCCGTTTTCCGGCTGCAATATTTTGTTTTCAGTTTCTCACAACAAATGGTCACAAATCGATCAAAGGTGAAAGTGACTGTGAGCCAAACAGAAACAATTGTGGATGCAGAATGCAGAACGGCATTGAGAGTGCACACAGGAGTAAAGTTCAGCAATGAATCTGCTAAATAAATGAAAGCAATCCATCTCAATATGGGATCAGTGATAACGACCAGGAAATCAGACACTGCCATTCCTAACAGGTAGACAGTGATACATTTGGAGAGACCGCACTTTCCTCGGGACAGGATCACAATCGCCACCAAGTTAACTGGAAGAGAGAGAAAAGGAAGCAGAGAATTTACTGATCAGACCTGGAGACAAAGCAGCAGTGTGACAGGATCAGGGCTGAAATTTCCAGCTTTGTTGCTGCATCTTGCAGTGAAAACTGATTCATTGACCTGGGCAGTGCTTTGACACAGTGACATTTTTGAAAACACAATTATTAATAATGAATTGGAAATTGATACAGAAAGTGAATAAAGTCAGCAGCGGATCTGCTGGAAGAACTGAATGAGGATACAGTGCCAGTGGGGAAATGAGAAAGGGGTTTTACAGAGATGGAACCCAATGGGTTAATTGGGAATTTCTCTCCAGACTGTTGGTTGGTCAGGTTTGTAGAGAGTGGGATGTGTAGCCAGTTTGTTGCTCTGGGTTCAGGGAACCGGAGGGAATGTTACCAAACGGGAAAAAAATGAAAACTGCATCGCTGAGTTAAGCATCAGCCATGATCCAGAAAGGTGGAGCAGGCTAGAAGAGCTGAATGGCCTCCTCCTTCTCATTTGCTCCTGTATTCCTATCAGGTTGGACGAGGCAGCTACAGGTGGAGCCAGTGAGTGAGATTGGGAGGGAGAGAAGGTCAAGGACAAGTAGGAGCAGGAGGGGATACTGGAGCAGATAGTTTGGGGAAGTGAAAAAACTGAAGCAACGGATGAGGAGACTGAGGATTCAAAACAGTGAGAGGAGAGGCTGAGATTCACAAGGAGAGTCTGCAGAAGAGTGTTAGAGGAAATCTAATCTATAGATCCCAGTAATACAACTCAATTCATACATTTAAACAATAATCCCTGTGGTTATTGGTGTTGGGGAACAGTTCATTGTTTATCCAATATAGTCAATATATTTAGTTTATACAATCAATTAAATATAAATTTTAATATATTTATGATATCAGCCTCGCTCTTTATTGAATTCAGCAGACACAGAGATTTTAAGATGCAGTATTTAAATACTGAATTACCATGCATAGAAATGCAGCAAGTCATGGGCAATATCCAGGCTTGGGCTGATAAGTGGCAAGTAACATTTGTGCCACACAAGTGCCAGGCAATGACCATCTCCAACAATAGAGAATCTAACCATCTCCCCTTGACATTCAACGGCATTACCATCGCCGAATCCCTATGAGCAACATCCTAGGAGCTACCATTGATCAGAAACTGCACTGGAGCCATATAAATACCGTGGCTACAAGAGCAGGTCAAAGGCCATGAAACCTGAGGCGAGTAACACACCTCCTGACTCTTCAAAGCCTGTCCACCATCTACAAGGCACAAGTCAGGAGTGCGATGGAGTAGTCTCTACTTGTCTGGATGGGTGCAGCTCCATCAACACTCAAGAAGCTCGACACCATCCCGGTCAAAGCAGTCCGCTTAATTGGCACCCCATCTACAAACATTCACTCCCTCCATCACAGACGCACAGTGACAGCAGTGTGTACCATCTACCAGATGCACTGCAGAAACGCTCCAAGACTCCTTCAACAGCACCTTCCAAACCCGCGACCTCTACCACCTCGAAGGACAAGAGCAGCAGATGCATGGGAACATCACCACCTGCAAGTTCCCCTCCAAGTCACACACCATTCTGACTTGGAACCATATCGCCGTTCCTTCACTGTCGCATGGACAAAATCCTGGAACTCCCTTCCTAACAGCACTGTGGGTGTAACTACCCCACATGGACTGCAGCAGTTCAAGAAGGCAGCTCACCATCATCTTCTCAAGAACAAATAAGGATGGGCAACAAATGCTGGCATAGCCAGTGACGCCCACATCCCATGAATGAATTATAAAAACAGTGAAGAACGGATTCTATTCTGTTTCTCCAATCACTTAGTAAGGAATAGGAACTTTCCCCAAAATAAAATGAGGAGCTGACAGAAATCAACACAGAAGATCAGGTCCAACAAGAAAATGAGAACAATCTGACAACTTCAGCTCCCAGTTTCTCTCACTATTTGTTTTG
The DNA here is from genome assembly GCF_036365525.1 of Heterodontus francisci. Classification (NCBI taxonomy): domain Eukaryota; kingdom Metazoa; phylum Chordata; class Chondrichthyes; order Heterodontiformes; family Heterodontidae; genus Heterodontus; species Heterodontus francisci. The sequence goes on from NW_027141175.1 coordinate 5,533,970, forward strand.
GACATTCCAGCACTTGATGACAGAGAATTATTCACACTGCTGCTTCTTTCTCTTTCTCTTCACTTTGGCTTATCTCTTTCCCTTGGTTTCATTCTTCCTGCTCCTTTTCTCCTTCCCTATCTCTCTGGAGTACTTACAACCTGCAAACTGTTACTTAATGCTACTTTTCACAGACAGTTTATTCCTAACATTCTGCGCCTCTGTTCTTGTCACCAGCCCCAGGTTCAATGGTTCTATTCTCAGGGCCAGTTTGTTCAATGGTGAAACCTCTGTGAATAAGTTAATATATCTACGGAATACACAAGGCTCCACCTGTTCACCTGTACTCTTCACTTCATCTACAATGCATGGAATAAACAAGATCGAAAGCTTCTTCCTGACAAACCTCACAAACACTGAAATTCCTTCTCCTGGAATTATAAAGTAATCCGCTAGAATGTGGGATTGTTTAATTAGTAAAACACCAACATCAGCGCTGCAGCTGATAATCTACAGATAAATGGAAAGACTCTTGATTCCAACTGATAGAGTGTAAACCAATAAGACATCACATTAGTACTTTCTATTTTACAATGTAGGCCAGTGACAGTGAAGGTCCATGGTGAAGCAGAGAAGGAGATGTGAAAGTGTCAGCACCAAACTCAGTTCAATAGCCAGACCTCCGATGCAGTGTCAGACACACACAGAATGAAATAATATTTGATGACATGATTACCAATATACAAATTGAAATCCCAGTTAAACTGAGCCATGTTATTGGGGAGGGATGACATTGTGCTGTCTCCTTGTAACACCGAGACTGTGAGATGTCTCATTATCAATCACTCAAAAAAAATTATAAAAATGTTCAAGGACCGGTTAGATCCACATCATGAAACTGTTAAAAGCTCTTGATGGTCTGATCTTGATCCTAGCCGAGATGCTTGATTTGAATACACTCAATATACACAGAATAATCCAGTAACAAAGCAACAGTTACCGAAACCACTATCATTAAAGACATAATACGCCTCCTGCAAGACTGAAAGTGTAGACAATGAGGAGATTCCATCAGTAAATTTCTGGAAAAGAAAAGGTGGCTGTGTAACACATACAGTGAGAAATAATACCGAGTACAGGAGCACAGTTAATATCGATTGATACCATGAAAAACTGAGATACAGGCTTACCAGGAATTCCAATTGCTGCAAGTACAGGATAGTAAATCAAGATGAACTGAATGATTACTGGATATCCCGTTTCTGTGAGAAGCAGAGACTTCTGTTAGCCTGGAACCCACAGCTCCACCAGGCACTGTGAGCTGATCCATTCCAATGGGTCCTGATTTATACAGGGGATAAGTCTCCACTGACACGGTTATAGCCCTGATCATTGTTATTAGTTACACTCTCCTGAACAAACACATTATTTCAGCAGCTTTGACTCTGATGTAAATAATGTCAATGACATTTTCGAAGTAAGACCTCTCTCGGGAATAAACCTGAAATCGGTACTCATTCGGGATAGATGCTACAATTATAAGTGGCAACATTTATATTTTCCATATTATTGTATTGACCTTGTTCACTCTCAGGTTTCTATTGTAAATGTAACTGATCTGTCTGCAGTTTGCACTGAATCCAGGGACAAAAGCAAACCCGTTTCACTCTGTTCCTGACTTTTCCCAGTTAAATGTGAACTTTGAGGAACCGATTCGAGACCATGTTCAGGGTTACAGCCTCGAAACTACTGTGGGTGACATTGGGAGACAGACACTGTTCACGTCCATTGGGGAGGCTGTCGCACGGTGATAATATCACTCGTCAAGGAATGCAGAGGCCCAAATTGATGGTCTGGGTAGAGGGGTTCAAATCTCACCATGACATCTGCATAAAATAGAGAGAGCTTCCTCTGTACGTATAATGTGGAGGGAGCACTGTCTCTATGTATAAAGTGGAGGGAGCTCCCTCTCTATGTATTAAGTGGAGGGAGCTCCATCACGACGAATACTGTGGAGTGACTTCCCTCTCAATGTATAATGTGGAGTGAGCACCCTCTCTTCGTATACAGTGGAGGGAGCTCCCTCTCTGCGTAAAACGTGGAGGGATCTCTCTCTATAAATATAAATTGGAGGGAGCTCCCGTTCTGTATATAAAGTGGAGGGAGCTGCCTCGCTGTGTATAAAATGGAGCGAGCACCCTCTCTATGTATAAATTGGAGGGAGCTCCCTCTATGTATATAAAGTGGAGGGAGCTCCAGTTCTGTTTATAAAGTGGAGTGAGCTTCCTCGAAGTATAACTTGCAGGATGCTCCCTCTCTATGTGTAAAGTGGAGGGATCTCCCTCTCTATGTATAAAGTGGAGGGAGCTCCCTCTCTATGCATAACGTGGAGGGAGATACATCTCTATATGTAAAGTGGAGGGAGCTCCCTCTCTGTGTATAAAGTGGAGGGAGCTCCCTCGCTATGTATAAAGTGGACCGAGCTCCCTCTCTATATATAAAGTTAAGGGAGCTCCCTCTCTATGTATAAAGTGGAGTGAGCACACTCTCTATGTATAAAGTGGAGGGTGACCCTCTCTATGTATAAAGTGCAGCGAGTTCCCTCTCTATATTTAATGTGGAGGGAACTCCCTCGCTGTGCATGAAGTGGAGCCAGCTCCCTCTCCATATACAAAGTTGAGGGAGCACCCGCTCTATGTATAATGTGGAGGGAGGGAACTCGATGTACATAGTGGAGGGAGCTCCCTCTCTATGTATAAAGTGGAGGGAGCTCGCTCGATGTATAACGTGGCTGGAGCTCCGTCTCGATATACAAAGTGGAGTGAGCTGCCTCTCAATGTATACAATGGAGTGGGTTCCTTCTCTATGTATATAAAGTGGAGGGTTCTCCCTCTCTTTGTATGAAGTGGACGGAGCTCCCTCTCTGTGCATAACGTGGAGGGAGATCCATCTCTATATATAAAGTAAAGGGAGCTCCCGCTCCATGTATAAAGTGAAAAGAACTCCCTCTCTATAGATAAGGTGGAGCGAGCACCCTCTCTATATATAAAGTGGAGCGAGCACCCTCTGTATGCATAAAGTGGAGGGATCTCACTCTCTATGTATAAAGTGGAAGGAGCTCCCTCTCTTTGCAAACATTGAGAATGCTCCCTCTCTATGTATAAAGTGGAGGGCGCTTCCTCACTGCGTATACTGTGGTGTGAGCTCCATCTCAATGTATACTGTGGAGTGAGCACCCGCTCTACGTATATAGTAGAGGGTGCTCCCTCTCTACGTGTAAAGGGGAGGGAGCCCTCTCTCTGTATATCAAGTGGAAGGAGCTCCCGTTCTGTACATAAAGTGGAGGGAGCTCCCGTTCAGCATATAAAGTGGAGGGAGCTCCCGTTCTGTATATAAAGTGTAGGGAGCTTCCTCGATGTATAATTTGGAGGATGATCCCCCTCTATGTGAAATGTGGAGGCACTTCCTCTCCATGTATTAAGTGGAGGGAGCTCCCTCTCTATGTGTAAAGTGGAGGGAGCTCCCTCTCCACATATCAAGTGGAGGGAGCTCCCGCTATTTGTATAAAGTGGAGGGAGCTCCCTCTGTATGTATATAAAGTGGAGGGAGCTCCCTCTCTATGTATAAAGTAGAGGGAGCTCCCCCTCTTTGCATAAAGGGGAGGGAGCTCCCTCGATGTATAAAGTGGAGGGAGCTCCCTATCTATTAATAAAGTGGAGCGAGCTCCCTCGGAGCATAAAGTGCAGGGAGCTCCCTATCTATGTATAAAGTGGAGGGAGCACCCTCTCTATGTGTGAAATGGTGGGAGCCCCCTCTCTATGTTTTAAGTGGAGCGAGCTCCCTCTCTGTGCATAAAGTGGAGGGAGCTCCCTCTCTATATATAGAGTGGTTGGAGCCCCCTCTCTCTGTATAAAGTGGAGCGAGCTCCCTCTCTACATATAAAGTGGAGCGAGCTCCCTCACTCTGCATAAAGTGGAGGGAGTGCCCTCTCTATATATAAAGTGGAGGGAGCTCCCTCTCTATATATAAAGTGGAGCAATCATTTCTGTGTCAATGACATTTTCTGAGTCAGAACTCTCTAGGGAATTCACCTGAAATCTGTACTCATACGGGGATGGATGCTACAATTATGAGTAGCGTCATTTGCATTTTTCATATTATTGTATTGGCCTTGCTCATTCTTGGCGTTTCTGTTGTAAATGTACCTGATCTGTCTGCAGTGGACACTGAATCCAGGGACAAAAGCAATCCCATCTCATTCTGTTCCTGCATTTTCCAAGTTAAAATGTGAACTTTGAGGAACCGAATCGAGACCATGTTTTGGTTACAGCCTGGAACGTTTTGGTTACAGCCCAGAAACTACTGTGGGTCATATTAGGGGCACATAGTGCCCACGTCTATTGGGGAGGCAGTCACGTAGTGATAATATCATGGCGCTTGTAATCTAGTGGCTCAACCTAATGCCCTGGGGACAGGGAGACATCGAGTGACAGGGTGACCGACAGAGAAAGAAGGCCAAACCAGTGTTTTACAAAGGTCTGGCATAGCCCCCTTGCTTTTGTACTCTCTGTCTCTATTTATAAACCCCAGGACTCTTTATACCTCTTAACCACTTTCTCAAGCTGCCCTGCCACCTTCAGTGATGTGTGTATAAATGCCCTTGGGTATGTGGCACTCTACCCCATCATCTTAAATCGTTAATAAATACAGCAAAACTGAGACACACACGGACTTTGCACTCGTAGACAGGTTTTTTAATTCCAGATTTATGTTTTTTTTTATATAAGAAACAGAATTCAAATTCACAACAGCCCAGTGTGGGATTTGAACTCCTGCTTTTTCAATCATCAGTTCAGGCCTTCAAATTAAAACCCATAAAAAGAGATTCATTTTCCTACAGCTGTTGTCTGACTGTCTCAGGTTTTGTATATTTCTCCCTTCTCCTCTTCTCCCATGTGTCTGAAGTCTTTGACGATTATCAGACATTGGTAAACTACTTTATGTGGTGTCCTGCAAATACCTTCAATTCTGTGTATCTGCAAGGGACACAATTAAAATTCTCCTCTTATTGCATCAACCAAAACCTGCAGGTCCATTCAAACACCCCTATTTCCTGTCTCTGCAAAGATAGTTCACACTTCAACAATGCAGGAATGTCTGAATGGAAACAGCTTTTGACACATTTCCCAACACGTTTGCTAACACTTTTCAGGATGAAGCTGAATTCATCTGACAAGATTGCAAACCCCAAATTGAATCTTTAAGATATAAAAAGTGTCGCAAATGAAATCCCAGATCTCTCTGTCCCTGCACCCATTTTAACATTGTAACATTTAGTTTATATCGCTTCTCCTCAGCCCTCCTTCCAAAATGCATCATTTTCCATTCCTCAGCATTGAAGTTAACCTGCCATGTGTCTGACCATTTCACCAGACTGCCTCTATCCTCCTGAAGTCTACTACTATTCATTCTTTCTTTCTCTTATTCAATTCCCTGTGTATCACACTGCAGATGGCACAATGTTGAAGTTATGCCCTGTAAACCCAAGTCCAAGTCATTAATATATATCAAAAAGATCAGTGGTCCTAATCCAAAGCCCTGGGGAATACACCTGTACCACAATGTGCACTGTATACAGTGAGTACAAAAGCAGGAAGGTTATGCTGAACATTTATAAAGCTCTGGTTGGGTGACAGAGAGGGAGAGACTGGGATTCAGAGGGTAACAGAGAGGGAGAGACTGGGATTCAGAGAGTTACAGAGAGGGAGAGACTGGGATTCAGAGGCTAACAGCGAGGGAGAGACTGGGATTCAGAGGGCAACGGAGAGGGAGAGACAGGGATTCAGAGGGTAACACAGAGTGAGAGACTGGGATTCTGATGTTATAGGAGAGGGAGAGAGTACCAGCGAGAAAGAGGGAGAGATTGGGATGGAGAGTGTTGGTCAGTGTTCCTGCAAAGCTCTGTGCAGCAGCCTGGAAGGTATGGCACAGTAAGAGATTGGGATTGAGAGGGTACATAGGGAGATAGAGATAGACAGAGAAGAGGAGAGAGATAAACATGGAGGGAGTAGCAGAGAGCGGAACTAGTGATTGAGTGAGTAAGAGAGGGGGGAAGACAGAGATGGAGAGAGATCACCAATAAGAGTAGTCTTTGATGGTTTGGTGCTCAACGCAATTCGATTACAGAAGGCATCACACAGGTCTTTCAGCAGTGGGGCAGCAACCAGTCTACTCAGGACTCATATCAGCAACTACAGCAGGCAACAGGAACCACACACTGGTTGCCGGAATTTATCAGCGACAGGAAGCAAGAGGAATCAGCCACCTTTCAAATTCAGGATTTCTTTTCATGAGATGCAGGTTTCCTTTACAGAGAGAGGTCATTTTCTCCAGCCTTCCAGGCAGGTCAGATTTAAATGCCTGGTCTCTGTCCAATTCACTGATTTTTATAAGTTCAAAGAGAAATTAAAAAGCCTTTGTGAGCTGATCACGTGACCAGACCGTCTTTCCTGTCATTCAAAGTGTTGCTCTTCGAGGTCAGAACTCCTTGCTGTTTCCTTGAAACTGCTTGCTTTTCCTATTTTTGTGTGCAAATTCATCATCTAAAATTCCAGCTATTTGCAGGTGTCCAAGTCCACTGAAAATTCTTTTTTCAGTTTTTTAAAACACACAGAATTTGAAGATTTTATTGCAAAAATAAAACCTATCTTAACACCTCTGCCCTTGGTGAAATGAAACGCCATTCTTGAATGCATTTCATTACAATGTAAAAACAGAAGATGAAAACCTTTTAAACATTTGTTTGCACTCATGCCCCTAACTCACTCTACTGGTAGTTAATACAATTTTGCTTTGTACCGTTGAACCATAGAACAATTATGGCAAGAAGGAGGCCATTCAGCCCATGCTGTCTGTGCTGGCCGAAGAAACTAGCTGCCCAATTTAATCCCACCGTCCGGCACCTGGTCCATAGCCTTGCAGGTTACAGAACTTCAGGTGCATTACCAGGCACCTTATTAAAATAATTGAGGGTTTCTGCCTCTGCCACCATTCCTGCTAACGAATTCCAGACACCCACTACCCTCTGGGTGTAAATGGTTTTCCTAATTTCCCTTCTAATTCTTCTACCAATCGCCTTAAACCTGTGCCCACTGGTAATTGACCTCTCCGCTAGGGGAGCCAGATTCTTCCTGTCTAATCTATCTAGGCGCCTCATAATTTTGTACACCTCAATTAAGTCACCTCTCAGCCTCCTGTGTGTTAAGGAAAACAACCCTAGCCTATCCAATCTTTATTCATAACTGCAACTTTCAAGCCCTGGCAACAGTCTTGTTAATCTCCTCCATAGTCTCTCCAGAGCAATTATGTCCTTTTCGCAATGCGGTGACCACAACTGTACACATTACTCCAGCTGTGGCCCAACTAGCATTTTATACGGTTCCAAAATTACATCCCAGCTTTTGTATTCTATACCACGGCAAATGAAGGAAAGAATTCCATATGTCTTCTTCACCACTCTATCTACCTGTCCTGCCAGCTTCAGGGATCTGTGAACATGCACTCTAAAGTGTCTCACTTCTTCTACCCTTCTTTTTCTCAAAATGGAGACGTGTGACCAGTGGTGTTCCACAGGGATCCGTGCTGGGACCACTGTTGTTTGTGATATACATTAATGATTTGGAGGAAAGTATAGGTGGACTGATTAGCAAGTTTGCAGACGACACTAAGATTGGTGGAGTAGCAGATAGTGAAGGGGACTGTAAGAGAATACAGGAGAATATAGATAGATTGGAGAGTTGGGCAGAGAAATGGCAGATGGAGTTCAATCAGGGCAAATGCGAGGTGATGCATTTTGGAAGATCCAATTCAAGAGTGAACTATACAGTAAATGGAAAAGTCCTGGGGAAAATTGATGTCCAGAGAGATTTGGGTGTTCAGGTCCACTGTTCCCTGAAGGTGGCAACGCAGGTAAATAGAGTGGTCAAGAAGGCATACGGCATGCTTTCCTTCATCGGACGGGGTATTGAGTACAAGAGTTGGCAGGTCATGTTACAGTTGTATAGGACTTTGGTTCGGCCACATTTGGAATACTGCGTGCAGTTTTGGTCGCCACATTACCAAAAGGATGTGGATGCTTTGGAGAGGGTGGAGAGGAGGTTCACCAGGATGTTGCGTGGTATGGAGGGCGCTAGCTATGAAGAGAGGTTGAGTAGATTAGGATTATTTTCATTAGAAAGACGGAGGTTGAGGGGGGACCTGATTGAGGTGTACAAAATCATGAGAGGTATAGACAGGATGGATAGCAAGAGGCTTTTTCCCAGAGTGGGGGATTCAATTACTAGAGGACACGAGTTCAAAGTGAAAGGGGAAAAGTTTAGGGGGGATATGCATGGAAAGTTCTTTACGCAGAGGGTGGTGGGTGCCTGGAACGCGTTGCCAGTGGAGGTGGTAGATGCGGGCACGATGGCGTCTTTTAAGATGTATCTAGACAGGTACATGAATGGGCAGGAAGTAAAGAGATACAGACCCTTAGAAAATAGGCGACATGTTTAGATAGAGGATCTGGATCAGCGCAGGCTTGGAGGGCCGAAGGGCCTGTTCTTGTGCTGTAATTTTCTTTGTTCTTTCTTCTTTGTTCTCAATATTCTCCCTTTTATTGTGTATTCCCTCACTTTATTTGCCCTCCCCAAAAGCATTACCTCACACTTCTCTGGACTGAATTCCATTTGCCACTTTTCTGCCCACTCAACCAAACCATGGATATCTTTCTGGAGTCCACTGCTATCCTTTTCACTATCAAGTGCACAGCCAATTTTTATGTCATTGAGAAATTTATCAATCATGCCTCCTACATTTATGTCCAAATCATTAATATATGCCACAGAAAGCAAGGGACCCATCAGTGCGCCCTGTGGAACAGCACTGGAAACAGCAATCCTTTCGCAAAAACATTCGTCGACAGAGAGATGCGGGAGGGAGAGAGAGAGAGATTAGGGGAGGGAGAGAGAGATATATGGGGGAGGGAAAGAGATAAATGGGTGGGAGGGAGAGAGACAGAGATGGGGAAGGAGAGAGAGAGAGATGGGGGGAAGGAGAGAGAGAGAAATGCCACGAGAGTTTCACCAAATGATTCTACAGGTTTTATTCCTTTCGAATTGGTTTACGGACATGTGATGAGGGGTCCTCTAAAACTAATCAAAGACAGGTTCTTAGAACAAAGGAGTTAATCTTAGATACTAGACTATGTATCTGTGTTCCGGGAAGGGCTCATTAAAGCTTAAAATATGGCTCAGGAACACCTCAAAGCATCCCAAACCACTGTGAAACATGGTCAGACAGGAATGCAAAGACCCAAACTTTTCAACCAGAGGATGAAGTATTAGCATTATTAACTTCACAGGGTGAACTATTAAAAGTATGGTCCATATAAAGTGGTCAAAAGAGTGGGTAAAGTAAATTATTTGATTGACACCACAGATCGGTGGAAAATAAATCAGCTGTGTGAAAGCAATATCATCGCAGTCTCCCCGTCATTCAAATTGTTGCTCTTAGGAAGTCAAAATCCCTTGCTGTTTCTTTGAAATTGCTTGTTTTTCCTATCCTTGTATGCAAAGTCAACATCCAAAAATTCCAGCTCCTTGCAGGTGTTCAAGTCCACTGAAAATCCTTTTTTCTGTTTTTAAAACACATCGAATACGAAGATTTTAGTACAAAAATAAAGCCTCTTGGAATACTACTCTCTGTTTCATGTCAGCTAGTCAATCTTCTATCCATGCCAAAACGTTACCCCCTACGCATGAAGTTGTTATTTTCCACAATAAACTTTGATGTGGCACCTCATGAAATGCCTTCTGGAAGTCTAAGTACAGTACATCCACCAGTTTCCCTTTATCCACAGTACGTTACGTCTTCAAAGTACTCCGATAAATTGGTTAAACATGATTTCCCTTTCACAAAACCAAACTGACTCTGTCTGGCTACCTTGATTTTTTCTAAGTGCCCTGCTATAACGTCTTTCAAAATTGCTTCTAACATTTTCCCGATGACAGATGTTAAGCTAACTCGCCTGTAGTTTCCTGCTTTCTGTCTCCCTCACTTTTTGAGTATATGAGTTACATTGGCTATTTTCCAGTCTCATGGAATCTTCCCCAATTCGAGGGAATTTTGGAAAATTAAAACTAACGCATCAACTATCTCGCTAGCCACTTCTTTTAAGACCCTAGGATGAAGTCCATTAGAACCCGAGGACTTGGCATCCAGCAGCTCAACAATTGGCTCAGTACTACATTCCTGGTTATTGTAATTTTCTTGAGTTCCCCCCTCCCTTCCATTTCCTGATTTAGAGCTATTTCTGGGATGTTACTTGTATCCATTATAGTGCAGACCGATGCAAAATACCTGTTCAATTCATCTGCCATCTCCTTATTTTCCCTTATTAATTCCCCAGACTCACTTACTATTGGACCAATACTCACTTTATTAAATTCGTTTTTTAAAAAAATATCTACAGAAATTCTTTCTATCTGTTTTTATATTTCTCGCCATTATTCTCTTGTGCTCTAACTTTTCCCTCCTCATTACTCTTTTAATCGTTCTTTGCTCCTTTTTATGTTCTGCCCAATCTTCAGGCCTGCCATCCATGTTTGTGCAACTATATGCTTTCTCATTAAGTTTGATACCATCTTTAACCTTTTTAGTTAACCACAGATAGTGGGTCCTCCCCTTGGAATTTTTCTTCCTTATTGGAATGTATCTATTCTGTGTATTCGGGAATATTCCCTTAAATGTCTGCCACTGCATCTCTATTGATCTATCCGTTAACATACTTTGCTAGTTGACTTTTACTAGCTCTGCTTTCATGTCTTTATAATTGCCCTTATTTAAGTTTCAGACCCACACTTTTCTCCCTCAAACTGAATGTAAAATTCAATCATATTATGATTGTTGCTGCCTCGGGGCGCCTTCACTATTCCGACATTAATTAATCCTATCTCGTTGCACAGTACCAGGTCTAGTATAGCCTGCTCTCTGGTTGGCTCCAGAACATGCTGTTCTCAGAAACTATCCTGAAAACATTTTATGAACTCTTTATCTTGGCCACATTTGCCCATCTAATTTTTCCCGTCTATATGTAGATTAAAATCCCCAATGATTATCGCTGCACCTTTCTGGCAAAAGCACCCATTATTTCTTCCTTCATATCTATCATGTGCTGACGATTAGGGGGCCTGTATATTACTGCCACATGTGACTTCTTGCCTTCATCATTTCTCATTTCAATCCAAATCACTTCTCCATCCTGGTTTCTTGAACTTAAGTCATCCCTTTCTATTGTGTTAATACCATCATTAATTGACAGAGCCACCCCTCGACCTTTTCCCACCTTCCTTTTCCTTCCTAAATGTCATATACCTTTCAATATTCAGGTCCCAATCAATGGCATCCTGCAGCCATGTTTCTATCAGATGGTACTTATTTATTTCTATTAGCGCCATCAGTTTATCTGTTTTGTTTTGAATGCTACATGCATTCAGATACAGGGCCTTTAGTTTTGTCCTTTTATTATTTTTGTAACCTCTAGTCTGTCTGCTGATTTACTCTTCGATTTGTACTCACTGTCCCTTCCTGTCTTGGTGTGTATTTATCTTTTCCCATTTTCATACCTTTATCTCTGGCCTTGTCTCAACTGTTTGATTAACTGCATCTTCCTAAATTTGATCCCTTGCTTCAAACCCTCGCTACTTCTCCAGTTTTGTGGCTAGCTAGAACACTGGTCCAAGCACAGTTCAGATGTTGACCGTCCCAACGGTATAGCCCCCACTTTCACTAGTACTGGTGCCACTGCCTCACAAACCGAAACCCACTTATACCACGCGAGTCTTTGAGCCACAGATTCATTTCTCTAATCTGATTTGCCCTACTTCAATTTCCACGTGGCTCTGGTAATAATCCAGAGATTATTACCTTTGCGGTTCTGCTTCTTAATTTGGTGCCTAGCTCCACATACTGACGATGCAGAACCTCTTTCCTTGTCCTCCCTATGTCATTGGTACCTACATGGACCATGAAGGCAGGATCATCCCCATCCCATTGTAAGTTCCTATCTAGCCCTAAGCAGATGTCCTGAACCCTGGCACGAGGCAGGCAACACAGCCTTCTGGACTCTCGCAGTTTGCTGCAGAGAACAGTGTCATTCCCCCTCACTATACTGTCTCCTACTACCACTATATTCTTTTTTCCCCCCACTTGAACTGTTTCCTGTGCCATGGTACCACAGTCAGTCTGTTCATCCACACGATAGCCCTCGCTCTTGTCCATGCAAGCCAAAAAACCTCAAACTTGCTGCTCAATTGCAAGGGCTGAAGCTCTTCCACTCCCACCTTCTCGATCCCTTTACCTGCTTCATTCGCAGTCACACCCTCCTGACCCTGACCAGTGATCAAAACAAAAGACCCTATCCTAAGGGGTGTGACTACCTTCTGGAACAAAGAGTTCAGCTAAATTACCCCGTCCCTGATGCATCATAGTATCTACAGCTCCGGCTCAAACTCAACTACTCTGAGCCGAGGCTCCTCAAGCCAAAGACACTTACCCCAGACATGGTTGCCATGGATTGCCGTGGCATTCCAGAGCTTCCACATGCTATATCCGTGACTCATAACCTTTCCTGCCATCATTATTGTGTTACTTTAATTTATTTGTTCTCAATTAATTTATAGTTCCCCTCCTTTCCGAACTCCCTTCTTCACACTCTGTGCCCTCCAGCAGTACTCAGTGCAGACCAGGAAGATTCCAGATTCAATTTGCATTCTGTGCTATGTTAGTTAATCTCAGCTGGAATGTTGGTGGGATTACCACAATTGGCCTCACCTACTCTTTAATTAGGGAGAGGTAAATGATCATGGCCCTTGCTCCTGATTGCTCTCTGATGTTTGTATAACACGAGTTTGGGTTCGGTTGGGTTGCTGATCTCTCTCTTGCTTCCCCCCTCTGCTCTCGGTGCGGTCAGTTAGGCTGCAAGCATTCACTGTCCTGGCTCAAACACAAATGGCTGCTTTGGAGAAGTGCCTCAAAGCTACAGGTACATGGAACCGTGCCACAGAAGGGATTAACTTTTTATAGAACATAGAATATAGAACATTACAGCGCAGTACAGGCCCTTCAGCCCTCGATGTTGCGCCGACCTGTGTAACCGTCTGTCCTACACTATTCCATTTTCATCCATATGTCTATCCAATGACCACTTAAATGCCCTTAAAGTTGGCGAGTCTACTACTGTTGCAGGCAGGGCGTTCCACGCCCCTACTACTCTTTGTGTAAAGAAACTACCTCTGACATCTGTCCTATATCTATCACCCCTCAACTGAAAGATATGTCCCCTCGTGTTTGCCATCACCATCCGAGGAAAAAGGCTCTCACTATCCACCCTGTCCAACTCTCTGATTATCTTATATGTCTCTATTAAGTCACCTCTTCTCCTCCTTCTCTCTAACGAAAACAACCTCAAGTCCCTCAGCCTTTCCTCGTAAGACCTTCCCTCCATACCAGGCAACATCCTAGTAAATCTCCTCTGCACCTTTTCCAAAGCTTCCACATCCTTCCTATAATGCGGTGACCAGAACTGCACGCAATACTCCAGGTGCGGCCGCACCAGAGTTCTGTACTGCTGCATCATGACCTCGTGGCTCCTAAACTCGATCCCCCTACTAATAAAAGCTAACACACCATATGCCTTCTTAACAGCTCTATTAACCTGGGTGGCAACTTTCAGGGATTTATGTACCTGGACACCAAGATCTCTCTGCTCATCTACACTACCAAGAATCTTCCCATTAGCCCAGTATTCTGCAATCCTGTTACTCCTTCCGAAGTGAATCACCTCACACTTTTCCGCATTAAACTCCATTTGCCATCTCTCAGCCCAGCTCTGCAGCCTATCTATGTCCCTCTGTAACCTACAACATCCTTCGGCACTATCCACAACTCCACCGACCTTAGTGTCATCCGCAAATTTACTAATCCACCCTTCTGCACCCTCATCCAGGTCATTTATAAAAATGACAAACAGCAGTGGCCCCAAAACAGATCCTTGCGGTACAACACTAGAAACTATACTCCAGGATGAACATTTACCATCAACCACCACACTCTGTCTTCTTTCAGCTGGCCAATTTCTGATCCAAAGCACTAATTCACCTTCAATCCCATACTTCTGTATTTTCTGCAATAGCCTACCGTGGGGAACTTTATCGAACGCCTTACTGAAATCCATATAGACCACATCCACGGCTTTACCCTCTTCCAACTGTTTGGTCACCTTGTCAAAAAACTCAATAAGGTTTGTAAGGCACGACCTACCCTTCACAAAACCGTGCTGACTATCTCTAATGAACTTGTTCTTTTCAAGATGATTATAAATCCTATCTCTTCTAACCTTTTCCAACATTTTACCCACAACCGATCCTATCAGCCAATGCCTTCTCGTGTCCTCTCCTTGCTCTTCTTATCTCTCCCTTCAGATCCTTCCTGGCTATCTTGTAACTCTCAAGCGCCCTAACTGAGCCTTCACGTCGCATCCTAACATAAGCCTTCTTCTTCCTCTTGACAAGCTCTTCAACTTCTTTTGTAAACCACGGCTCCCTCGCTCGACAACATCCTCCCTGCCTGACAGGTACATACTTATCAAGGACACGCAGTAGCTGCTCCTTGAATAAGCTCCACATTTCGATTGTGCCCATCCCCTGCAGTTTCCTTCCCCATCCTACGCATCCTAAATTTTGTCCAATCGCATCATAATTTCCTTTCCCCCAGCTATAATTCTTGCCCTGCGGGAAATGCCTGTCCCTGCCCATCGCTAAGGTAAACCTAACCGAATTGTGATCACTATCACCAAAGTGCTCACCAACTTCTAAATCTAACACCTGGCCGGGTTCATTACCCAGTACCAAATCCAATGTGGCATCGCCCCTGGTTGGCTTGTGTACATACTGTGTCAGAAAACCCTCCTGCACACACTGGACAAAAACAGACCCATCAAAAGTACTCGAATTATAGTATTTCCAGTCAATATTTGGAAAGTTAAAGTCCCCCATAACCACTACCCTGTTACTCTCGCTCCTGTCAAGAATCATCTTTGCTATCCTTTCCTATACATCTCTGGAACTATTTGGAGGTCTATAGAAAACTCCCAACAGGGTGACCTCTCCTCTCCTGTTTCTAACCTCGGCCCATGCTACCTCAGTAGACGAGTCCTCAAACGTCCTTACTGCCGCTGTAATACTTTCCTTGATTAACAATGCCACACCCCCCGCCCCCTCTTTTACTATCTTCTCTGTTCTTAGTGAAACATCTAAATCCCGGAACCCGCAACATCCATTCCTGTCCCAGCTCTACCCATGTCTCTGAAATGGCAACAACATCGAGATCCCAGGTACCAACCCATGCTGCAAGCTCACCCACCTTATTCCGGATGCTCCTGGCGTTGAAGTAGACACATTTTAAACCAAGCTCTTGCTTGCCAGTGCCCTCTTTTGTCCTTATAACCTTATCCCTGACCTCACTAATCTCAACATCCTGCACACTGGAACTACAATTTAGGTTCCCATCCCCCTGCTGAATTAGTTTAAACACCCCCGAAGAGCACTAGCAAATCTCCACCCCAGGATATTGGTACCCTTCTGGTTCAGGTGAAGACCATCCTGTTTGTAGAGGTCCCACCTACCCCAGAAAGAGCCCCTATTATCCAGGAAACCAAAACCCTCCCTCCTACACCATCCCTGCAGCCACGTATTCAACTCCTCTCTCTCCCTATTCCTCACTTCGCTAGCACGTGGCACAGGCAACAACCCAGAGATAGCAACTCTGTTTGTTCTCGCTCTAAGCTTCCACCCTAGCTCCCTGAATTTCTGCCTTAACTCACCATCTGTCTTCCTACCTATGTCGTTCGTGCCTATGTGTACCATGACTTGGGGATGCTCCCCCTCCCTCTTGAGGATCCCAAAAACACGATCCGTGACATCACGTACCCTGGCACCTGGGAGGCAACACACCAACCGTGAGTCTCTCTCGTTCCCACAAAACCTCCTATCTGTTCCCCTAACTATGGAGTCCCCGGTGAATAATGCTCTGCTCCTCTTTCCCCTTCCCTTCTGAGCAACAGGGACAGACTCTGCGCCAGAGACCTGTATCCCATTGCCTACCCCTGGTAAGTCGTCTCCCCCAACAGTATCCAAAACGGTATACCTGTTGTTGAGGGAAACGGCCATAGGGGATCCGTGCACTGCCTGCTGGTTCCCTCTCCTTCCCCTGACGGTAACCCATCTACCTTCTTCTTTTACCTGAGGTGTGTCTGCCTCCCGATAACTCCTCTCAATAATCCCCTCCGCCTCCCGAATGATCCAAAGTTGCTCCAGCTCCAGCTCCAATTCCCTAACGCGGTCCTCGAGGAGCTGGAGCTGGGTGCACTTCCCGCAGATGCAGTCAGCAGGGACACCCTTGGCGACCCTTACCTCCCACATTCTGCAGGAGGAACATTCAACTGCCTTAACCTCCATTCCCTCTATTCTAAATTCCCAAGTTTTTAACCAATCACACGATAAATCAAGAAGAGAAATAGAAAAAAGCCTTACCTTGCCTACACACAACCCAGTCCTTTTTTTTGGTAAGAGGAGGAGGGCGGGTGGGAGAAACTACAAGAGTAGTGTCTCGGGTTCAGAAACAGCCGAAATATATAGGTTTCTACTTACCCAGCAGTCCCTGGATACTGCTCCACCGATACTCCCGATGAAATTGACTGCCCAGCTGTTCACTCCTCGCTCGCAATGCCTGTGCTCCTGGAAAAGCTGCACAACGAAAAGGTAAGAGAATTTACACAGCCCAAATATATAGGTTTCTACTTACCCAGCAGTCCCTGCTCCACCGAAACTCCCGATGAAATTGACTTCCCAGCTGTTCCCTCCTCGCTCGTAATGCCTGTGCTCCTGGAAAAGCTGCACAACGAAAAAGAGAGTGGAGGGAGGAAAATGGGCAGGAACGGAAGAAAAAATAATCTATTATCAAAGTTTTGCACCGGATATCTTCTGCTTTGGAAAATGACTTCCCTACAGTAGAAGCTTGTATGACAACGAAAAGTCACCTTCATGTTCCTGGTACAGGTAGAATAATCGTGATAAACAGCTGGCATCATGTAATCTCTGCATTACTCCCTGTGCCACGTGCCAGTGAGGCTAGAAATAGGAAGATACGGCAGCTAAACACATGGCTGAGCAGCTGGTGTAGAATGGAGGGTTTCAGATATCTGGACCATTGGGCTCTCTTCAGGGACAGATGGGACCTGTACAAGAAGGACGGGTTGCATCTAAACTGGAAGGGCACTAATATCCTGGCTGCAAGGTTTGCTGGCGTCACTCGGGAGGGTTTAAACTAGTGTGGCAGGGCGGTAGGACAGCTAGTGAATTAAATGAGGAGGACATAGTAAATAAGGCCAGTAGGACTAAGAGAAAGAGCAGGCAGGGAGATGTTGATCAGCACAGCGGGACTGGTGGTCTGAAGTGCATTTGTTTCAATGCGAGATGTATAACAGGGAAGGCAGATGAACATAGAGCTTGAATTAGTACTTGGAAATATGATGTTGTTGCTAGCACAGAGACTTGGTTGAGGGAAGGGCAGGATTGGATGCGAAATGTTCCAGGCTTTACAAACTTCAGGCGGGATAGAGGGGGATGTAAAAGGGGTGGGGGAGGTGCATTGCTGGTTAAGGAGAATATCACAGCTGTACTGCGAGAGGACACCTCAGAGGGGTGATGCAACGAGGCAATATGGGTGGAGCTCAGGAATAGGAAGGGTGCAGTCACGATGTTAGGTGTTTACGGCAGGCCTCCCAACAGCCAGCGGGAGGTAGAAGAGCAAACATGCAGACAGAGTTTGGAAAGATGTAAAGGTAACAGGGTTGTGCTGGTGGGTGTTTTTATCTTCCCCAATATTGACTGGGACTCACTTAGTGCTAGGGGCTTGGATGGGGCAGCATTTGTGAGGAGCATCCAGGAGGGCTTCTTGAAACAGTACGTAGATAGTTCAACTAGGGATGGGGCCCTTCTGGACCTGGTATTGGGGAATGAGCCCGGCCAGGTATTCGAAGTTTCAGTGGGGGAGCATTTCGGGACCAGTGACCATAATTCCATAAGTTTTAAGGTACTTGTGGATAAGGATAAGAGTAGTCCTTGGGTGAAGGTGCTCAATTGGGGGAAGGCTAATTATAACAATATTGGGCAGGAACTGAAGAGTTTAGATTGGGGGCGGCTGTTTGAGGGTAAATCAACATCAGACATGTGGGATTCTTTTAGGCGTCAGCTGATTAGAATCCAGGACCAGCATGTTCCTGTGAGGAAGAAAGACAAGTTTGGCAAGTTTCTGGATGCTTGGATAACAAGGGATATTGTGAGCCTAGTCAAAAAGCAAAAGGAAGCATTTGTAAGGGCTGGAAGGCTAGGATCAGATGAATCCCTTGAGGAATATAAAGACAGTAGGAAGGAAATTAAGCAAGGAATTAGGAGGGCTAAAAGGGGTCATGAAAAGTCATTGGCAAACAGGATTAAGGAAAATCCCAAGGCTTTTAATACGCATACAAAGAGCAAGAGGGTAACCAGGGAAAGGGTTGGCCCCCTTAAGGACAGAGATGGGAATCTATGCGTGGAGCCAGAGGAAATGGACGAGCTGCTAAATGAGTACTTTGCATCAGTATTCACCAAAGAGAAGAACTTGGTGGATGATGAGCCTAGGGAAGGGTGTGCAGATAGTCTCAGTCATCTCACTATCAAAAAGGTGGAGGTGTCGGGTGTCTTGCAAAGCATTAAGGTAGATACGTCCCCAGGACCTGATGGGATCTACCCTAGAATACTGAGGGAGGCAAGGGAAGAAATTGCTGAGGCTTTGACAGAAATCTTTGCATCCTCATTTGCGATCGGTGAGGTCCCAGATGACTGGAGAATAGCCAATGTTATGCCTTTGTTTAAGAAGGGTGGCAAGGATAATCCAGGAAATTATAGGCCTGTGAGCCTTTCGTCAGTGGTAGGGAAACTGTTGGAGAGGATTATTCGGGACGGGATTTACTCTCATTTGGAAACAAACGAACGTTTTGACGAGAGACAGCATGGTTTTGTGAAGGGAAGGTCATGTCCTACTAATTTGATTGAGTTTTCTGAGGATGTGACGAAGATGATTAATGAAGGAAGGACAGTGGATGTTACCTATATGGACTTTAGTAACGCCTTTGACAAGTTCCCGCATGGCAGATTGGTACAAAATGTAAAGTCACACGGGATCGGAGGTGAGCTGGCATGATGGATACAGAACTGCCTCGGTCATAGAAGACAGAGTGTATCAGTGGATGGGTGCTTTTCAGAATGGAGGGATGTGACTAGTGGTGTTCTGCAGGGATCAGTGCTGGGACCTTTGCTGTTTGTAGTAGATATAAATGATTTGGAGGAAAATGTAGCTGGTCTGATGAGTAAGTTTGCAGACGACACAAAGGTTGGTGGATTTGCGGATAATGATGAGGATTGTCAGAGGATACAGCAGGATATTGATCGGTTGGAGACTTGGGCAGAGAAATGGCAGATGGAGTTTAATCTGGACAAATGTGAGGTAATTCATTTCTGAAGGTCTAATGCAGGAGGGATGTATACAGTAAATGGCAGAACCCGTAGGAGTATTGACAGGCAGACAGATCTGGGCGTACAGGTCCACAGGTCACTGAAAGTGGCAACGCAGGTGGATAAGGTAGTCAAGAAGGCATACAGCATGCTTGCCTTCATCGGTCAGGGCACAGAGTATAAAAATTGGCAAGTCATGTTGCGGCTGTACAGAACCTTAGTTAGGCCACACATAGAACATTGCATGCAATTCTGGTTGCCACACTACCAGAAGGCATTGGAGAGGGTACAGAGGAATTTAGTTTAGTTTAGAGATACAGCACTGAAACAGGCCCTTCGGCCCACCGAGTCTGTGCCGACCATCAACCACCCGTTTACACTAATCCTACACTAATCCCATATTCCTATCACATCCCCACCTATCCCTATATATTTCCCTACCACCTACCTATACTAGGGGCAATTTCTAATGGCCAATTTACCTATCAACCTGCAAGTCTTTGGCATGTGGGAGGAAACCGGAGCCCCCGGAGGAAACCCACGCAGACACAGGGAGAACTTGCAAACTCCACACAGGCAGTACCCGGGGGTCGCTGGAGCTGTGAGGCTGCGGTGCTAACCACTGCGCCACTGTGCTAACCACTGCTATGAGGAGAGGCGGAGGTGGAGGGGCGACATGATAGAGGTTTACAAAGTTATGAGCGGCATGGACTGAGTGGATAGTCTGAAGCTTTTTCCCAGGGTGGAAGTGTCAGTGACTAGGGGACATCGGCTTAAGGTGCGAGGGGCAAAGTTTAGAGGGGATGTGCGAAGCAAGTTTTTTACACAGAGGGTGGTGAGTGCCTGGAACTTGCTGTCAGGGGAGGTGGTAGAAGCAGATACGATAGCGACGTTTAAGAGGCATCTTAAATATATGAATATATATTTAACAACAGGAGCGGAATAGAGGGAAATGGGCCCCGGAAGTGCAGAAGGTGCCAGTTCAGGCAGGCATCAAGATCGGCGCAGGCTTGGAGGGCCGAATGGCCTGTTCCTGTGCTGTACTGTTCTTTGTTCTTTGTTCTTGGAGATGAATAGTGAAAGACATTTAATACAATTAGTGTTAATTGGCCGTTATCCAAACCGGCCCCTCCAGGTTTTAAATAACAGCAGCTTTTCCGCTCTGTTAATAAGGTTTTTGGGAGAGAGTGAGAGAGAGAGTGAGACAGACAGACTGTCAGGTTTCTGTCTGGAAGGGTCCATTTTGGATATGGCTGGAATATCCCTCTCTCCCCCACTCCCTGTTTACACAGAGCCTCACCTTGGACTGTCCTCTACCTGGGAGGCAGTGTCCAGATGGAGGAAGCTGAGAGCTGGTTGGGTGAACTGTATTTTCGGAGGACTGTCTGTTTTGAGTGACAGGTTCTGAGATATATGAGGACAGCATCAGCCTCCATTCTTTCTTTCCATGCTGCTGGTTTGTGAAGGTGAGCTTCTGTGTCGCAGTCTCTGTGCCCAGGTAAATTTCAAGCTGATTCCAGTGTGTGTCTGTGATAGAGAGTCCAGTCTGAATCCACCTCTCTCTGTCCCAGTCCTGACCCTTTTCTCCAATTCCCACCGCAATCTCCCAATCCAGGATCCTTTCCCCGTGGACGAGCTGATGGAGGGAAGGTGTCAGAGTCCACCGATTGAGTGCAGACCGTGTGGGATGGTGAGGATTACATCTTTATTGTCTCTCTCTCTGCCTTTCTCTCTCCTTCTGACTCAACCTTTCGCCCTCACTCTCTCTCTTTTCCTCTCTCTCAATCTCTCTCCCTCAATCTCTGTGTCTATTTCTCTTTGTTTCACTCTCTCTACTTCTCTCTCTCAATCTCTTTCTCAATCTCCAGTCTTTCTCTCTGTTCCTCAATCTCTCTCTCTCAATCTCTCTCTCGCTCTCTCTCTGTTTTTTTCTGTCTCTCTGTTTTTCTCTCTCTCTATCTCTGCTTTTTTTCGCTCTCTCTCTTTCTCTATCTCTCTGTTTCTCTCCGTCTTTCTCGCTCTCTGTTTTTCTCTCTTTCTCCCTCTCTGTGTTTCTATGTCTCTGTTTTTTTATCTCTCTCTCTCTCCCTCTGTGTTCCTTCATCTCTCTCTCTCTCTCTCACTTTTTTTAGATTAGAGATACAGCACTGAAACAGGCCCTTCGGCCCACCGAGTCTGTGCCGAACATCAACCACCCATTTATACTAATCCTACACTAATCCCATATTCCTACCAAACATCCACACCTGTCCCTATATTTCCCTACCAATAACCTATACTAGTGACAATTTATAATGGCCAATTTACCTACCCGCAAGTCTTTTGGCTTGTGGGAGGAAACCGGAGAACCCGGCGAAAACCCACGCAGACACAGGGAGAACTTGCAAACTCCACACAGGCAGTACCCGGAATCGAACCCGGGTCCCTGGAGCTGTGAGGCTCCGGTGCTAGCCACTGCGCCACTGTGCCGCCCTACTTTGTGTTTCTCTCCCGCAATTTATCCCTCCCCCCGCAAATTATCCCCCAACCCCCCGCAATTTATATCCCCCCCACCCCACCCCCCGCCGCAATTTTTATCCCTGCAATGTTTCCCCCCCCCCCGGAAAACATACCTCCCTTGTACAGACCTCCCCAATCTAAATTCTCCTCGTCTGCAGACCCCCTATCTGATATCTCCTGTTAACTGACCCCCATCTAATACCCTCACTATGAACTGACTCCCATCTAATTATTGCCTTCCCCCTGTTACAAGGCAACCCGTCGAAATACACCCCCGGGAACAAACTCCCATCTAAATACCCTCCCAGGAACAGACTCCCATCTAAATATCCCCCTGGAACAAATCCCGATCTAAATACCCCCGGTGAACAGACTCCCATCTAAATGTCCCCCCCCACCCCGGAAAAAACTCCCATCTAAATAAGCCCCAGGAACAGAGTCCCATCTAATTACCCTCTGGGAACAAACTCCCATCCAAATATCCCCCAGGAACAGACTCCCATCTAAATATCTCCCTGAACAGACCCCCATCTAAATATCCCCCGTGAACAGACTCCCATCGAAATACCCCTCCCCCCGGGATCAAACTCCCATCTAAATACCCTCCGGGAACAGACTCCCATCTGAATACCCCTCCCCCCAGGAACAACTCCCATCTAAATACAACCCCCACCCCCGGAACAGACCACAATCTAAATACACCCAGGAACAGACTCACATCGAAATAACCACCCCTCCGGAATAAACTCCCATCTAAATGCCGCTCCCCCAGGGACAGATTCCCATCTAAACAACCTCAGGAACAAATTCCCATCTGAATACCCCCCCAGGAACAAGTTCCCATCTAAATACCCCCGGGAACAAGCTCCCAGCTCGACACCCCCAGGGAATAATTCCCATCTGAATAACCACCCAGGAACAAACGCCCATTTAAATACCCCCCGGGAAGAAACTCCCATCTAAATACCCCCCTGGAACAAACTCCCACCTGAATAACCCCCAGGATCAAGCTCCCATCTAAATACCCCCCCCCCCCAGGATCAAACTCTCATCTAAATACACGCCCAGGAACAAACACCCATCTAAATACCTCCCGGGAACAAACTCCCATCTAAATACCCTCCCAATAATACAAAAATAGGCAGCAATGTACCAGTGTAGCTGGAGGCATCAAATTACAAAGAGATATTAATGTCTTAAATAAATGGGCAAAACTGTGGTAGATAGATTTCAATGTCAGTAAAAAAAAGAGTTGAACAGAATACTTTATAAATGGTGAAAAACTACAAACACTGGAGGTCCAAAGAGACTTGAGGGTCCATGTCCATTTGAGTGCAGTGTAGATGTACCAGAATGATAACTGGACTCCAAGGGTTAAATTACGAGGTGATATTACACAAACTAGGGATGTATTCCCTGGAATGCAGGAGGATCAAGGTGATTTGCTCAAAGATGTTGAGAGTTTAAGGGGAACCGTGCCCACAAATCCCAGCTCCATACTCACATTCCCTTTTTGATCCCTAACACTTTATCCTTAGTTATCCTCTTGTTCTTCATGTATTGAGAAAACATCTTTGTGTTTTCCTTGATTTTACTTGGGAATATTATTTTCTGACTGTCTCTTTGCTTTCCTAATTTGCTTTTTAATTTCACCCCTGCACTTTCTTCACTCCTCTCGGCATTCTGTGGTATTGCGCTCTCGGTATCTGACATCAGCTTCCCTGTTGTGCCTGATCCCACCCGGTTTGATCCTTGACATCCAAGGGGCTCTAGATTTGGGAGTCTCACCCTGTTTGCATTTGTGTGAAAATATTTGTTCTCAACTCTCACTAACTCTCACTGTTCTGACACTCATTTACCTTCAGGTAGCTGTTTCCAGTCCACTTTGCTTAACCCTCCTCTCCCTGTAACTACCATCTCCTCTGATCCCCCTGAAGCACCCTCACATGCTTCCTAATGTGTGGTGACCAGAACTGGATGCAATATTCTAGTTGTGGCCTAACCAGAGCTTTGCAAAGGTTCAGCATAACTTCCGTGATGTTGTGCTCAACACCTCTATTTATGAAGCCAGGATCCCATTGGCTTTACTGACTACTCTCTCAATATGTCCTGGCACCATCCAAGATGTATGTACATGTACACTCAGGTCCCTCTGTCCCTACACACTCTCTAGAACTGTGCCATTACGTCTACACTGTCTCTCCCAATCACTTCTGGCAAAATACAATAGCTCACATTTTCCTGTATTAAATTCCATCTGCCACTTGTCTGCCCATTCTGCTCAACTATCTATGTCCTGTTGCAGTCGATTGGTATCACCCTCACTCTTTGCATCTCCTCCAAGTTTGAAATCATCGCTAAATATTGAAAATTTACTCAAACACTGAAACATTCCAAAATGCGAGGCTCACAATTTAACACAAGTTTCCTTTTCTGAGTCTCGCTGGTCTGTTCTGATTTTCTGTTGAGTGGCATCAGATTGTGTTTTGTGTTCTGACCTGAACCCAAAAACGTATACTTCAGAGGCAGGATTATTACCCACGGAGCCACAGCTGTCTCCAATGTTCCCAGAAAATTCAGTTGTTGTGCAGGGCCAGTTAGATTTTCGTGTGTTGTGCCTTTAAATATTTGAAGAATCTTTGAAGACGGCTTTCTAAATAAAGGCTTAGAGTATAAAAGCAAGGAGGTTATGATGAAGCTTTAGAAAGCACTGGTTCATCCTCAACTAATATTGTGTCCAATTCTGGACAAGGTACTTTAGGAAGGATGTGGGGGCATTAGAGAGGGTGCAGAAAAGATTCACGAGCAAGGTTCCAGGGATGAGGGACTTCAGTTACGTGGATAGATTGGAGAAGCTGGGGTTGTTCTCCATAGAGAAGAGAAACTGAGATTAGATTTGATAGAGGTGGTTAAAATCATGAGGGGTCTGGACAGAGTAGATGTCGGAGTAGAAATACAACACATAGGACATTCCAGACGCATTTCTGTTCAGTGCTTACTTGTACAAGTGAATTGACAATCTAATATTTTTAACTTACTTAACCCTTGTGTTCCCAGAAAGATAAAGCTAGCAAGTTCAACAGTGTCCACTTTGACTTCACCCCATCGTGTCTTATGTACATTCTCACAGGACAGCAGGTATAACTGTAGTCATAGTATTCAGCTGAAAATTGATCAGTTACATTATGATTTCAGTCATTTCAGTCCATATTTACAGTACACACGGTACCTCACTGTTGTAATAAAGTCATATAGTATCTATTCATCCCACTGGGGCAAAATTTCACTGGCTCAACATTCTCACCAAACACTAAAACATTCCACAATACAAAGCTCACAAATTCAACACAAGTATCCTTTTCTGAGTCTCGCTGGTCTGTTCTGATTCTCTGAGGGATTACTGATGCTAATCCTCCACATGAGCATTCGTCCTAATCCCGTGTGCCTGTCCTGCTCCCAAACCCGTTATCTGCTTACATTAAGGCAAGTGATACAGGAGCGTCTCAGTGACTGAAGCAGGTAAGTCCTGAGCCTGAGCCGGGCACAGTGAGTAACCCGGGTTAATCCGACACTCCAGGGAATGTTTAAACGGAGCTGTACTCCGTACCTAACCCGTGCTGTACCTTCTCTGAGATTGTTCGATGGGGCAGTGCAAGTGAGGAGAGTTATTCCTTAACCACTTTAAATATGGAGAAGTTATTCTTTCAAGTACATATCCAAGAGATTGTTTTAAATGTGGTGAGGGTTTCTGCCTCGACCATCGTTTAGAGTCATAGAGCCACAGAGAGATACAGCACTGAAACAGGCCCTTCGGCCCACACAGTCTGTGCAGGCCATCAACCACCCATTTTATACTAATCCTTTCAGGCAGTGAGTTCCAGACACCCACCAGCCACTGGGTGAAGAAACTATTGATGTGCTTCGTTCAGTTAAGTTTGATGTCAATGTTTCCCCAGGATGTTGATGCTGGGGGATTCAGCGATAGGATAATGCTTCGAATGCCAAGGGGAGGTGGTTGGATTCTCTCTTTTTGCAGATGGTCATTGCCTGGCACTTGTGTGACGTGAATGTTACTTGTCACTGGTCGGCCCAAGCCTGAATGTTGTCCAGGTCTTGTGCTTGTGGCTATGCATTGTTTCATTATCTGAGGAAAAGTGGATGCTGCAAATCTAGAAACCATCGAGCTGAATCACTAACTCTATTTCTCCCTCCACAGATGCTGCCTGACCTGTTCAGTATTTCCAGCATTTCCTGCTGGGATTTCATTATCTGAGGAGGTGTGAATGGAGTTGAACACTGTGCAATCATCAGTGAACATCCCTACTTCTGACCTTACGATGAAGGGCAGGTCATTGAGGAAGCAGCTGCAGATGCTTGGGCTGAGGGCACTACCCTGAGGAACTCCTGCAGTGATGTCCTGGGACTGAGATGATTAACCTCCAACAAACACAACCATCTTCCTTCGTGCTCGGTATGACTCCAAACAGCGGATTCCTACTGGCTTCATTTTTACTCGGGCTCCTCGATGCAACACTCAGTCAAACGCTGCCTTGATGTTAAGGTCAGTCTCTCTTCCCAGTAGCAGACAGGAGTGAATCGTTCCCTTTGACCCGTTGTGCACTGAACATGCTCTGCTTCTTCACAGCCTGATCCAGGACTGTACACAGCCGATTAATGTAGCCCATCAAACACTCCGAGAGCAGGTTCAGCA
Organism: Heterodontus francisci; assembly: GCF_036365525.1. Taxonomy (NCBI): domain Eukaryota; kingdom Metazoa; phylum Chordata; class Chondrichthyes; order Heterodontiformes; family Heterodontidae; genus Heterodontus; species Heterodontus francisci. The sequence continues at coordinate 5,560,808 of NW_027141175.1, forward strand.
CAGCTTCGGAACAGAGTACAGTTCCTTCAACATTCTATCTAAACTTCCTCCCTCTGTCTCTCCCTCTGCTATCTCTGACACTAGGAGTGAGACAGAGGGAGAGAGGGTTAGATATGCAGGCAGAGAGACTGCTGCGGAGAGGGGCAGGGTTGGCGAGAGAGATTGTTGGGGTGGATTGAAAGGGAGAATGTAAGATATATTAATTTGATATAATCCTTCACTGCTGTGTGCACAAACATATAGGAGATAGGTACGGAGAGTGAAACATCAGGAGAGACTCAGAGGAAATATCCTCCATTTTAAACATCCATCAAGCTATTCTACTGTGGGAGCCATCACCCCACCATGATATAGGTTGTGGAAATTTTGAAATCTATGTCCCTGCTTATGAACCTCTGTGCTAAGGGAAATAAGTCCTTCCTACCCAATCTATCGACGCCTCTCATAATTTTATAAGCCTCAACTCAATTTCCCCTCAGCCTCCTCTCTTCCAAAAAAAACAACCCCCAGCCTGTCCAATCATTCCTTTGGATTTCTTTGCATTTTTGGAACGCTCTTCTGCAAACAGGAATTCATGCTGGCTTAATTGTTATTTTTTAAATCTGTGATTGATAGATTCTTGTTAACCAAAGGGATTAAGAGACAAGGGACAAACGTGGGATATATGGCATTAGTTAGATCACAGATCAGCCCTGATCTCATTAAATGCTGGAACAGGGTTGAGGGGTTGAATTGCCTCCTCATTTTCCTATGTCCGATGTTAAATATCCTTCTTTCACTCCCAGTCATCCTGCCTGGCTCGCTGTCGTTCTCTCTGTCTTTCTCTCTCTGTTTCGGACAGTGTAGAGTGAGATTCACTCTGTATCCACCCCATGATGTTCCTGCCCTGGGAGTCGTCTTTGCTTATGCTGCGTTTCATCCGGTCTCAGTTTGTACAGCACAACGCCATTTCTCTGTTTATAATATAATGGGCCCTGCCTTTACTCTGTATCTAACCCCATGCTGCCCCTGCCCTGGGAGTGTGTGATGGGACAGTGCAGAGGGAAACTTAGTGTGTGTCTAACCTCACAGTGTTCTTGGCTTGGAAGTGTAAATTGGGACAGTGTAGATGGAGCTTTACTCTGAATCCCTGGAACTTAGAACGTTAAGGGGTGATTTGATCAAAGTTTTCAGAATAAGAAGGGAAAGTGACAGCATGGAATGTCCAACATTGGATTCAAGGACTCTTTGTGAAACAGAGAGTAACAATTCGCACTGGCTGCGGAGTCTAGAACTTGTGGGCATATTCTAAAAATATAAACATAGTCTAAAACCATTCAGGAGTGAAATGAAGAAACACTTCAACACGCCAGGTGTGGTATCAGTTTGAAACTCTCTTCCACAAGCAGCAATTACTGCTGATACAATTGTTAATTTTTAGATTTTTTTTGTTAAAGGTATGAAGAGATATAGGGCCAACACGGGTATATGGAGTTCGATCGCAGATCAGCCATGATCGTTTTGAATGACAGAACAGGGTTGAGGGGCCAAATGGCCTCCTCCTCTTCCAATGTCCTCTGACAAATATCCTGCTATCAATCTCTGTGTCTGGGTCACCGTCTCGGTTTATGTCTCCCTCTTTGTTTCTCTTTCCGTCTGTCTGTCTCTCTCTCTCCCTCTTCTCTCAGAACATCTTTAGAAATCTACAAACAACAGTCAGCCATTTTAGGTTTGTTCACGGTGGCCATTTTATGTTACCACAGCACTGGGACATTTATTTCAGAGACTGATTCCTCACTAATGTACTGTTAGTGCTTTAAACGTGACAGAGACACAGACATGGAGACACTGAGACACACAGAATCAGAAAGGAGTGAATTGTACCCATTGTGAACCTTATGTATACAGGCGCTGACACTGTATTAAATTAATTCCTGGGATCTGGGCATCACTGACAAGACCAGCATTTATTGTCTGATTTCCCTGAGAATGTGGTGATGAGCTGCGCCCCTCATCGACCCTCCTAGTTACCCACACAAAAAATACAGTCAAGCTAGTCTGACACGATCTTCACTTAACAAATCCATGCTGACTATGCTTGATTAATCTGCATCTTTCTAAATGACCATTACTAATGTTTCTCAGAATTTATCCCAATCATTTGCCCTCCACTGAGGTTAGGCTGAGTGGCGGTATTACTGTCTATCCCTTTCTCCCTTTTTAATCAATGGTACAACGTTAGCAGTCCTCCAGTCCTTTCCTTCTTTAATTCTCACTGGTCTCTCCATCTCTCACACACTCCCTCTCTTTGTCTCACTCTCCTTCCTTCTCTGTCTATCTCTCTCTCTCTTTCTCTCTCTGACTCTCCCTATCTGTTTCTCTCTATCTCCCTCCCTCCCTCTCTGTTTCTGTCTCTCTCTCTCTGTCTCTCCCTCTCTCTTTCTTTGCCTCTGTACATTACTCTGTGTCTCTCTAACGCCAACTCTCCCTCTCTCTCTGTCTCTCCATCTCTCTCCCTTTTGCTCTCTCTCTCTGTCTCTCTGTTTGTCTCTGTCTCTTCCTCTATCACTGTCTCTCTCTATCTCTGCCTCTGTCTGTGATTCTCTCCCCTCTCTCAATCTCTTTTGCTCTCTCTTTGCAATGCCCCACTAGCCACATCTTGCCAACCTGAAAATGACCCATTTAGTCCTACCCTCTGTTTCCTGTCAATTAACCAGTTCTCAATCCATGCCAGTATATACCCCCCACTCCCATGTGCTCTAATTTTGATTACTAATCTCTTGTGTGGGACCTTAACAAAAGCTTTTTGAAAATCTATATCTACCACATCCACCGGTTCCCCCTTATTTATTTCGCCAGCTAATCCTCAAAACACTCCAACAGCTTTGTTAAGGATGATTTCCCTTTCATTAATCCATGTTTACTCTGCCCAATCAGACCATTATTTTGCAAGTGTCCGGTAATCACATCTTTTATTATTGATTCGAGCATTTTCCCTTTGACTGATGTTAGACGAAAAGGTCCGTAGTACCCTATTTTCTCTCTCCCTCCTTTTGTAAATAGTGGGGTTACATTTGCTACCTTCCAATCTGCAGGAACCATTCCAGAGTCTATCGAATTTTCAAGGATGACCAGCAATGCATCAACTATCTCTACAGCCACCTCTTTCAACACTCTGGGATGTAGATCATCAGGTCCAGGGGATTTATTTACTTTAAGTCCCATTCATTAGTCTAGTACTTCTTTTTACTGATATTTATATTTTTCAGTTCGTCATTTACACTAGATCCTTGATTCTCCATTATTTCTGGGAGGTTTTTCGTATTTTCCTCTGTGAAGACAGACACAAAGTATTTGTTTAGTTTCTCTGTCATTGTCCTGTGATGAGAGGCTGAGTAAATTGGACCTGTATTCTCTGGAGTTTAGAAGAATGAGCGGTGATCGCATTGAATCATATCAGATTCTAAAGGGACTGGATAGGGTCGACACTGAGAGTTTATTTCCGCTGGTCGGGAACTGAAAGTCTCCCTTATCCCTTCCTAACCAGCTTATCACACCTGTCCTGTCAGCCTCAGGAATCAGTGAACATTCACTCCTCTGTTCACAGACACAGAGATAATGTTGGAGACGGTCACGTTGTTAGGTTAGATCGAAAGGGCAAATGTCAAATATAATCATAGTTTGATGTAATCCTCGATACACAGACGTGCAAGAAATAGGCATAGAGTGTAAAATATCAGGAGAGAAGGAAAATATAGATGACGAGAGGGTAACAGTGAGAAAGGGAGAGAAAGGCGTGGAGAGAGAAGTGGAGAGCGACTCTTACTGGTAATCTCTCTCCATCTCCGTCTTCCCCTCTCTCTTACTCACACAATCACTAGTTCCCCTTTCTGCTACTATCTCCATGTTTATCAAATTCCTCTTCTCTCTCTATCTCTATGTCACTCTCTACTCTCTCTATCCCAATCTCCCGCTGTGTCATACCTTACAGACTGCTGCACACAGATTTGCAGGAACACTGACCGACACTCTCCATCCCAATCTTTTCCCCTTTCCCACTGCTACTGTCTCCCCATTGCTATCCTTCCCTCTCTCTGTTATACTCTCTCTATATCTATCCCTGTCTCTCTGACTGTTACTCTCTCCATCTGGATGGAGGAATAGAAAGAGAGGCACATATAGAGTCAGCTTTACTCTGTATCTAATCCCACACTGTACCTGCCCTGGGAGTGTCTGATAGAACATAGAAGACAGAGATTTGCTCAATAGCTCACTAATACCTTGGCAGCATTTGATGGGACATTGTAGATGGAGCTTTACTCTGTATCCCTGGAATTTAGAAGGTTAAGGGGTGATCTGATCAAAGTTTAAAGAGGTGGATGGGGTGCCAATCAAGTGGGTTGCTTTGTCCTAAATGGTGTCGAGCATCTGGTGCTGCATTCATCTCGGCAAGTGGAGAGACACCATTACACACCTGACGCGTGTCTTGCAGGTGGTGGAAAGGCTTTGGGGAATCAGGGGGAGAGTCACTTGTATCCACAGTATTGATGTGATTTTTTCAGTTCAGTTCCTGGTCAATGTCTCCCCAGGATGTTGATTCTGGGGGATTCAGCGATGGGATAATGCTTTGAAGGCCAAGGGGCGGTGTTTGGATTCTCTCTTGCTGCAGATGCTCATTGCCTGTCTGTGTGTTTCTTTTTATATGTCTGTGTTCTTCTGTGCTCTGGTACCAATTTTCCCATGGGGACGTCATAATGGTGCCTCATAATTGACCAGTCAGCAAAATGAATGCTCATGGAATGAACGGGACAGGGACAGAGTAGACACGACATTGGATAAGGGACAGAACACAGAGAGTAGTGGTGAATGGTTGGTTCAGACTGGAGGACGGTACCTATGCCTGACATAATCTTATACACTTCTATTCAATCTCCCCTCAATCTGCTTTGTTATAAGGAGACAAAACCCAGCTTTTCCAACCTTACTATGTAGCTAAAATCCCTCATCTCCGGAACCATTCTGGTAAATCTCCTCTGCACCCTCTCAAGGACCCGCACCTCCTTCCTAAAGTGTGGTGACCAGAACTGGACACAATTCTCCAGTTGGGGCCTAATTAGAGCTTTCTAAATGTTCAGCATAACCTCCCTGCTTTTTAACTCACTGTATACAGTGTACATTGTGGGACTGCGATATTCCCCAGGGGTTTGGATTGGGACCACTGATCTTTTTGATATATATTAATGACTTGGACTTGAGCTTACAGGGCACAACTTCAACATTGTGCCATCTGCAATGCAATAAACAGGGAAGGGAATAGTAGTAGACTTCAGGAGGATAGAGGCAGTCTGGTGAAATGGTCAGACACATGGCAGGTTAACTTCAATGCTGAGAAATGTAAAATGATGCATTTTGGAAGGAAGGCTGAGGAGACGTGACATTAAGGAAATTGTACAATGTTAAAATGTGTGCCAGGACAGAGTGATCTGGGATTGCATTTGTGTCACTTTTTATATCTGAAAGATTCAATTTGGGGCTTGGAATCTTGTCAGTTGAATTTAGTTTCATCCTGAAAAGTGTTAGTAAACGTGTTGGGAAATGTGTCAAAAGCTGTTTCCATTCAGACATTCCTGCATTGTGGAAGTGTGAGCTATCATTGCAGAGACAGGAAATAGGGATGTTTGAATGGACCTGCAGCTTTTGGTTGATGCAATAAGGTGAGAATTTTAATTGTGTCCCTTGCAGATACACAGAATTGAAGGTATTTATAGAACACCACATGAAGTAGTTTGTCAATGTCTGACAAACTTCAAAGATTTCAGACACATGGAAGAAGAGGAGAAGGGAACAACATACAAAACCCGAGATGGTCAGACAACAGCAGTAGGAAAATGAATCTCTTTTTGTGGGTTTTAATTTGAAGGCCTGAGCTGATGATTGAAAATCCAGGAGTTCAAATCCCACACTGGGCTGTTGTGCATTTGAATTCTGTTATTTTCTTAAAAGAAAAACATAAATCTGGGATTAAAAAACCTCTAGGATGGACTGATTCACTCCTGTCTACGAGTGCAAAGTCCGTGTGTGTCTCAGTTTTGCTGTATTTATTAACGATTTAAGATGCTGGGGTAGAATGCCACATACCCAAGTTTGCCAATGACACAAAAATAGGCAGCATTGTAAGCAGTGTAGCTGGAGGCATCAAATTACAAAGAGATATTAATGTCTTAAACAAATGGACAAAACTGTGGTAGATAGATTTCAATGTCAGTATAAAAGAGTAGAACAGAGTATTTTATAAATGGTGAAAAACTACAAACACTGGAGGTCCAAAGAGACTTGGGGGTGGGGGGTGGGGGGTTCCATGTCCATTTGAGTGCAGTGTAGATTTACCAGTATGATAACTGGACTCCAAGGGTTAAATTACGTGGTGATATTACACAAACTAGGGATGTATTCCCTGGAATTAAGGAGGATCAAGGTGATTTGATCAAAGTTGTTGTGATTTTAAGGGGAACCGTGCCCACAAATCCCACATTCCCTTTTTGATCCCTAATACTCTATCCTTAGTTATCCTCTTGTTCTTCATGTATTTATCAACCATCTGTGTGTTTTCCTTGATTTCACTTGGGAATATTATTTTCTGACTATCTCTTTGCTTTCCTAATTTGCTTTTTAATTTCACCCCTGCACTTTTTTCACTCCTCTCGGCATTCTGTGGTATTGCGCTCTCGGTATCTGACATAAGCTTCCCTGTTGTGCCTTATCCCACCCGGTTTGATCCTTGACATCCAAAGGGCTCTAGATTTGGGAGTCTCGCCCTGTTTGTATTTGTGTGAAAATATTTGTTCTCAACCCTAACTAACTCTCACTGCTCTGACATTCATTTACCTTCAGGTAGCTGTTTCAAGTCCACTTTGCTTAACCCTCCCCTCCCTGAAACTACCATCTTCTCTGATCCCCTGAAGGACCCTCACATCCTTCCTAATGTGTGGTGACCAGAACTGGGTGCTATATTCTTGTTGTGGCCTAACCAGAGCTTTGTAAAGGTTCAGCATAACTTCCGTGAGTTTGTGCTCAACACCTCTATTTATGAAGCCCAGGATCCCATTGGCTTTACTGAATACATCCTCAATATGTCCTGCCACCTTCAAAGATGTATTTACTTGTACCCCCCAGGTCCCTCTGTCCCTGCACACTCTCTAGAACTGTCCCATTAAGTCTATATTGTCTCTCCCAATCACTTCTGCCAAAATACAGTACCTCACATCTCCCAGTATTAAATTCCAACTGCCAGTTGCCTGCCCATTCTGCTCAACTATCTCTGTCCTGTTGCAGTCGATTGGTATCATCCTCACTCTTTGCATCTCCTCCCAAGTTTGAAATCATCAGTAAATATTAAAAATTTACTCAAACACTAAAACATTCCAAAATGCGAGGATCACAAATTTAACACAAGTTTCCTTTTCTGAGTCTGGCTGGTCTGTTCTGATTTTCTGTTGGGTGGCATCTGCCTAGGTTTTGTGTTCTGACCGGGTTATCATTAGGGGTTGAGTTAAATCACAGACAAAATAAACACTTCACCTTTCTGCCCCGAAATGAACAGCAACATTTGTGGCTATTTTATGTTTGTATTCGGACAATATAGACAGCAAAGTATGTTACATGATGGGATGCTGCAAATCAATTTACACTTGTACGTTAGGACAAACAACTTCAAAACAATTATTCACAAGTCTAGTCCAACTGAACAGCAGATTCGACCCGATAAGATAATAAATGCCAACACTCTTGAGTTTGTTGGAGTACCTTAAGCTTTACTCTGTGTGGATTTCAGAAAGTAAACATTACACATGCACTACAAGATTAAAGATTACACTTTGGTTAGGTTACATAGAATCCCAGTAAAATAACACTAAAATCCGAGTGAATATTCCTGGAAAAATCAATGCTGCAAATGATCCCCACAGGCTCTCACCTTGTCTGTGTCTTTAATATCACCAAGTTCCCACTGATCGATGACCAGGAGGGATCCTCTTCCAATAGCTGGCCTGGCTATCCGGACTGCAGTGTCAGATAAAGGAAAGAGACCCCCCTTATATCCGGGACTGACCCTTACTCTCCCCTCGTGCACCGTGTCACTGGGCTCAGTGTTAGGGTCTTTCCCTGCATGATCAATCACTGTGTGTGATCTTTTTCTTTACTGCCTGGATCACCCCACACACACATTGCATTTGCTTCTACATTCCAAGCCTCACCCATACCTTATTTCTTGTCATTAAAAGACTCCTTTTTATTATCCATATCCTGCCTTCTTGTAATTCCAGGTCTTTGGTAATTTACTGTCCATAACTTGTCCTAGGAGTGCAGCACATAGGACATTCCAGACCCATTTCTGTTGAGTGTTTATTTGTACAAGTGAACTGACCATTTAATATTTTAACTACTTAACACTTGTGTTCCCACAAAGATCAAGTTAGCAAATTCAACAAAGTCCACTTTGACTTCATCACATCGTGTCTGATGTACAGTCTCACAGGTTAGCAGGTATAACTGACCAGTGTTGTACTGCAGGGATCGGTGCTGGGACCCTTGCTGTTAATAGTGTACATTAATGATTTAGATGTGAATATAGGAGGCATGATCATTAAGTTTGCAGATGACACGAAAATTGGTGGTGTCGTAAATAGTGAGGAGGAAAGCTTTAGATTGCAGAACGATATAGATGGGCTGGTTGGATGGGCAGAGCAGTGGCAAATGGTATTCAATCCTGATAATTGTGAGGTGATGCACTTTGGGAGGACTAACAAGGCAAGGGAATAAACAATGGATAATAGGACCCTCGGAAGTACAGAGGGTCAGAGGGACCTTGGTGTACTTGTCTATAGATCACTGAACGCAGCAGCAAAGATAGATAGGGTGGTTAGGAAGGCGTATAGGATACTTGCCTTTATTAGCCGTGGCATAGAATATAAGAGCAGGGAAGTTATGATGGAGCTGTATAAAACAGCTGGAGTACTGTGTACAGTTCTGGGCACCACACTATAGGAAGGATGTGACTGCACTGGAGAGGGAGCAGAGGAGATTCACCAGGATGCTGCCTGGGCTGGAGCATTTCAGCTATGAAGAGAGACTGGATAGGCTAGGGTTGTTTTCCTTAGAGCAGAGAAGTCTGAGGGGAGACCTGATTGAGGTGTACAAAATTATGAGGGGACGTGATAGATTAGATAGGAACAAACGTTTTCCCTTAGCAGAGGGGTCAATAAAAGGTGGGCATAGATTTAAGGTAAGGGTTAGGAGGTTTAGAGGGGATTTGAGGAAAATATTCTTCACCCAGAGGGTGATTGGCAACTGCAACACACTGCCTGAAGAGGTGGTAGAGGCAGGAACCATCAAAACAGTTAAGAAGTATTTAGATGAGCACTTGAAATGCAATTACATACAAGGCGACGGGCCAAGTGCTGTAAAATGGGACTAGAATAGGTAGCTGGTGGATGGCCAGCACTGACACGATGGGCCGACGGGCCTATTTCTGTGCTGTCTAATACTATGACTCCATGACTCTAACTGTCGTCATAGTATTCAGCTGAAAATTGATCAGTTACATTGTTATTTCAGTCATTGCAGTCCATATTTAAAGTACACACGGCACATTACTGTTGTAATAAAGTCATATAATATCGATCCATCCCACTGGGGCAAGATTTCACTGGCTAACATGCTCACCCAACACCAAAACATTCCACAATACTAGGCTCACAAATTCAACACAAGTTTCCTTTTCTGAGTCTTGCTCGTCTGTTCTGATTCTCTGAGGGATTACTGATGCTTATCCTCCACATGAGCAGTCGTCCTAATCCCGTGTGCCTGTCCTGCTCCCAAACCCGGCATCTGCTTACATTAATGCAAGTGATAGATGAGCGTCTCAGTGACTGAAGCAGGTGAGTCTTGAGGCTGAGCCGGGCACAGTGAGTGACCCGGGTTAATCTGACACTCCAGGAGCTCCCTCATCGTTTTCATAGAGAGGGAACTCCCTCCACTTTACACATAGTGAGTGAGCTCCCTCCACTTTATGAACAGACAGGGAGCTCCCTCCAATTTATACATAGAGAGGGAGCTCCCTCCACTTTTTCACAGTGAGTGAGCTCCCTACATTTTATACATAGAGAGGGAGCTCCCTCCACTTTATACATAGAGAGGAAGCTCCCTCCACTTTATACATAGAGAGGAAGCTCCCTCCACTTCCTACGTAGAGAAGGAGCTCCCTCCACTTTATATACAGAGAGAGGGAGCTCGCTCCACTTCATATATCGAGAGGGAGCTCCCTCCAATTTGTAAGTAGAGATTCAGCTCCCTCCACTTTATACACAGAGAGAGAGCTCCCTCCACTTTGTAAGTAGTCAGAGCTCCATCCACTTTATATATAGAGAGCAAGCTCCCTCCACTTTATTCATAGAGAGGGACCTTCCTGCGCTTTATACATAGAGAGAGAGCTCCCTCCACTTTCTACGCAGAGAGGGAGCTCCCTCCAATTTATACAAAGAGAGGGACCTCCCTCCACTTTATACATAGAGGGGGAGCTCCCTCCACTTCATACAGAAAGATGGAGCTCCCTCCAGTTTATACAGAGAGCGGGAGCTCCCTCCACTTTATACATAGAGAGGGAGCTTCCTCCAATTTAAACATAGAGACAGAGCTCACTCCACTTTATTTAGAGAGAGGGTGCTCCATCCACTTAATGCATAGAGGGGGAGCTCCCTTCACTTTACACACAGAGACAGAGCTCCATCGACTTTATACATTGAGACAGAGCTCCTTCCACTTTATATTTCGAGAGGGTGCTCCCTCCACGTTATACATGGAGAGGGTGCTGCCTCCACTTTATACATAGAGAGGGAGCTCACTGCATTTTATACATAGAGAGGGAGCTCCCTCCCCTTGATACAGAGAGACGGAGCTCCCCCCACTTTATACAGAGAGAGAGAGAGCTCCCTCCACTTTATACATAGAGAGGGTGCTCCCTCCTTTTTATGCATATAGAGGGGAATCCCTCCTCTTTATACATAGACAGGGTGTACATATTATACTCGGCTCTGTCTCTGGTATAAAAATGGTTAAAAAGATTTTTTTTTAAATGGGATTCCCTCCATTTTAATTGTACAGGTGGCACTCCCAACATTTTGTATACAGAGAGGGAGCTCCCTCCATTTGTTATATAGACAGGGATCTCCCTCCATTTTATACACAGAAGGGCACATCCCTCAACGTTATATGTAGAGGTGTATCTCCCTCCAAATTATACACAGAAGGGCATCTCCCTCCAACTTATATGTATAGAGGTATATCACTCCATTTTATACGTAGAGAGGTGTCTCCCTCCACTTTATACAAGAGGGGGAGATCCCTCCATTTTATGCTTAGAGGAGTATCTCCCTTCATTTTATACGTAGAGGGGTATATCCCTCCATTTTATATGTAGAGGGGGAGCTCCCTCCAGTTTATATGGAGCGTTGTAGGTGCTGCATTCATCCAATCAAGTCGAGAGATACCATCACACACCTGATTTGTATCTTGTAGCAGGTGTAAATGCTTTGGGGAGTCAGGGGGCGTGTCACTTGTAGCCACAGTTTTGATGTGATTTCTTCAGTTCAGTTCCTGGTCAATGTTTCCCCAGGATGTTGATGCTGGGCGATTCAGCGGTGGGATAATGCTTTGAATGCCAAGGGAAGTTTGTTGGATTATCTCTTGCTGCAGTTGCTTATTGCCTGTCTGTGTGTCTTTTATGTGTGTGTGTTTTTCTGTGCTCTGGGATCAATTTCCTCATGGGGACGTTATAATGGTGCCTCATATTCGCAAAATGAATGCTCATGGAATGAACGGGACAGGGACAGAGTGGATACAACATTGGCTTAGGGACAGAACACCGAGAGTAATGGTGAATGGTTTGTTCAGACTGGAGGACGGTATCTTTGCCTGACAGAATATTATACACTTCTATTCAATCTCCCCTCAATCTGCTTTCTGCTCAGGAGACCAAACCCAACTTTATCAACCTAACCTTGTAACTAAAATCCCTCATCCCTGAAACCATTCTGGTAAATCCCTGCACCCTCTCAAGGACCCTCACCTCTTTCCTAAAGTGTGGTGACCGGAACTGGACACAATCCTCCAGTTGGGGCCTAACCAGGGCTTTATAAATGTTCAGCATACCCTCCCTGCCTTTGTACTCACTGTATACAGAGCACATTGTGGTACAGGGGTATTTCCCAGGACTTTGAATTAGGACCACTGATCTTTTTGATATATATTAATGACTTGGACTTGGGTTTACAGGGCATAACTTCAACATTGTGCCATCTGCAATGTAATAAACAGGGAACGGAACAGTAGTAGACTTCAGGAGGATAGAAGCAGTCGGGTGAAATGGTCATACACATGGCAGGTTAACCTCACTGCTGAGAAATGTAAAATGATGCATTTTGGAAGGAAGGCTGAGGAGAAACGATACAAAGGAAATGGTACAATGTTAAAATGGGTGCCAGTGCAAATCACACCAACAACTATTCCGATAAAAAAAGTGATGGACGCTTAAATAAAGCAGCACTGAAGTCGACGATGTTTCCACACGTTGACTCTGGATGATATGGAGGCACTTCACAGCTATCCTTAGATATAAACTGTGTTGACATGGTTACTGGTTTATGCTGTCATAGCCAGACCATTGTGAGGTCAGCTGCACAATGTGCAGGACCAAAACTTATTGCATTTAAATATAAACATTGGTAGCAAAGAAATGAAATATACTTGAACAGTTATATGCTGTGAAGTTGATGGAATATTTCACCTTTCATCCCCGATTGCATTTGACAGAGCACCTGTGCCAATGTTCAGTTAGAGAACCCTATGTTTTACTAGATAATGACATTCAATATGACCAAGAGTTTTGATACAATAGCCAAAAGCAAACATGAGGGATTGAGTGGAAATTACCTCTTTTGCCGCCGAGATATCAATATGTATTGGAATATCTCGCATGTTAGTGTGTCAATTTAAATATCTTACAAAGTAGTTTGACTGGAGAGGCTAGGATTGTTCTTCTTTGGTGTGTTTTGATGGAGTAACTAATGATGCGAAACAGATGGCACAGATGTAAGTTAATTGGCAAAAATTCTGGGGTTTTGGGGCCGGGTTGCAGTGGGCATGAAGGAGAATTAGCATTTTTTGAATAAACGTTGCAGGTTATGATCTGGAATCTACTGTCCAAGATTGGCGGGAGCCGATTCAGTCATAACATTTGAAGGGGAATTGGCTGTACGCTTGAAAAGGAAAACTCTGCAGGTCTACGGGGAAAGAACAGGGAATTAGACCAATTGGCTATTTCTCTCAAAAAGCTGGCAATGTTCCGATGGGCCGAATGTCCTCTTGCTGCTCTGTATGATTCCAACAAAACTGGAGGTGCATTACCTTTAGGCGAGTCATGTGTGGATGGAGAGCAGCGAGCGCTTGGTGGTGGGGTCAGGGTGGGTTGTGGGTGGGAGTGCGGGGGGGCGCGAGGAGGAGGACAATCCCAACATGATGCCAGCTGTTTCTCACGATTATTCTACCTGTACCAGTAACCTGAAGGTGACTTTTAATTGTCATACAAACGTCTACTGTAGGGAAGTCATTTTCAAAAGTAGAAGAAATCCATTTCAACACTTTGATAATAGATTATTTCTCTTCCATTCCTGCCCATTTTCCTCCCTCCACTCAAAGAAAGGATTAACTCCTTCTGTGGCACGGTTCCATGTACCTGTAGCTTTGAGGCACTTCTCCAAAGCAGGCATTTTCGTTTGAGCCAGGACAGTGAATGCTCGCAGCCTAACTGACCACACTGAGAGCAGAGGGGAGAAGCAAGACAAAGATCACCAACCCAACTGACACCAAACACGTGTCATACAAACACATGGATGTTACTAAATAGCAATCAGGAGCAAGGGCCATGATCATTTTGCTCACCCTAATTAAAGAGTAGGTGAGGCCAATTATGGCAATCCCACCACCATGCCAGCTGAGATTAACTAACATAGCACAGAATGCAAATTGAATCTGGAACCTTCCTGAAGTGAAGAGTGTAGGTGGACAGGTGGTGACTTGAGTGTTCTGTAGGTAATTTAAATCATTCACAGAGGTTTCACAGTTGAACAAACTGACTTTGAAAATAAAATCATTGAACCTGGTGCTGGTGAACAGAACACATGCACGGAATGTTAGGAATAAATCATCTGTGAAAAGCAGCATTTTATAACAGTTTGCAGAGTGTGAATACTCCAGAGAGATGGGGGAGGAGAAAAGGAGCAGGGAGAACGAAACCGACGGAAAGAGATAAGCAGAAGTAAAGAGAAAGAGAAAAACTGCAGTGTGAATAATTCACTGTCATAAAGTGCTGGAATGTCCAGAACAATTAGTGAGAGAAACTGGGAGTTGAAGTTGTCTGTTGTCAGATTGTGCTCATTTTCATGTTGGACTTGATCCTCTGTGTTGATTTCTGTCAGGTCCTCATTTTGTTTTGGAGAAAGTTCATAATCCTTACTTAGTGACTGAATAAACAACAGAATCAGTTCATCACTGATGGTAATTCATTATTTAAATACTGCACTTTAAAATCTCTGTGACTGCTGAATTCAATAAAGAGCGAGGCTGACATCAGAAATATATTTAAGTTTATATTTAATTGCCTGTACAAACTAAATATATCGACTATATTGTATAAACAATGAACTGTTCTCCAACACCAGTAACCACAGGGATTCTTGTTTGAATGTATTAGCTGAGTTGACTGACTGGGATCTACAGATTAGATTTCCTCTAACACTCTGCTGCAGTCTCTCTCTGTGAATCTCAGCCTCTCCTTTCAGTGTATTGAATCCTCAGTCTCCTCATCCATTGCTTCGCTTTATCCTCTTTCCCAAGCCATCTGCTGCAGTGTCCCCTACTGTTCCAACATGTCCTTTGCCATCTCTCCTTCCCAATCTCACGCACTGGCTCCACCTCCAGCTTCCTCGTCCAACCTGATCGGGATACAGGAACATCGGAGCAGGAGCAGGCCATTCAGCACTGCGAGCCTGCTCCGCCATTCTAGATCATGGCTGAGAGTCAAACTCAGCTCTGCAGTTTTCAGTCATTTCCCATTTGGTAATAGTCTCTGTCAGTTCCCTGAACCCGGAGTAACAAACCAGCTAACCCGCTCTCCACAAACCTTACCAACCAACAGTCTGGAGACAAATTCCCAATTAACCCATTGGATTCCATCTCTGTAAAATCCCTTCTCATTTCCCCACTGGCACTGCATCCTCACTCAGTACTTCCAGTAGATCCGGTGCTCACTTTATTCACTTCCTGTATCAATTTCCCAATTCATTATTAATAATTGTGTTTTCAAACATTTCACTGTGACAAAGCACTGCCCAGGTCAATGAACCAGTTTCACTGCCCGATGCAGCAACAAAGCTGGAAATTTCAGCCCAGATCCTGTCAAACTGCTGATTTGTCTCCAGTTCTGATCAGTAATTCCTCTGCTTCCTTTTCTCTCTCTTCCAGTTAGATTGGTGGCGATTGTGAGATTGTCCCGAGGAAAGTTCGGTCTCGCGAAAAGTGTCACCGTCGACCTGGTGGGAATGGCAGTGTCTGATCTCCTGATCGTTGTCACTGAACCCATATTGACTTGAATTGTTTCAATTTATTTCCCAGATTCATTCCTGAGAATTACTCCTGTGTGTTCTCTCATTGCCGTTCTGCTTTCTGCAGCCACAGTTGTTTCTGGCTGGCTCACCTTTGATCGATCTGTGGCCATTTGTTGTGAGAAAGTGAGAACAAAATATTGCAGCGAGAAAACGGCGGCTGTGGTTGCAGGAACAGTGAGTGTGCTGGGCTGTTTAGAGTCTCTCACCTGGTACTTTACATTAGAACAATTTACATTATTGATAATGTTCCCATGGGTTGTGTTAATAAACTGAGCTTCGATACCTCCCCCATATGGGGGGCAGTTGAATTTTAACCCCTTGTGGCCCAGACTTTGTGATCTTACTGCTCAATGTTCTGACTGTCAGACAGATTTTATATTATATTTTTTATATTTAGAGATACAGAACTGAAACAGGCCCTTCGGCCCACCGAGTCTGTGCCTACCATCAACCATCCATTTATACTAATCCTACACTAATCCCATATTTCTACCACATCCCCACCTGTCCCGATATTCCCCTACCACATACCTAGGGGCAATTTATAATGCCCAATTTACCTATCAACATGCAAGTCTTTTGTGGTGGGAGGAAACAGGAGTACCCGGCGTAAACCCAAGCAGACACAGGGAGAACTTGCAAACTCCACACAGGCAGCACCCAGAATTGAACCCGGGCCACTGGAGCTCTGAGGCTGCGGTGCTAACCACTGCACCAGTGTGCCGTCCAATTCTCCAGTCAAGTCCGCAGGGAATTCCGGCGCCTCAGCAATGGAGAAAATCAGAAGGAACCAAAGATGGAGAATCACAAGAAATCAATTACTTTACTCTTCAGTATATCGGGCAGTTTTATTCTGTTATGTATGACCCGGGTTGTGGTTATCCTTTATAGGCGAATCGCAAGCATTCAGGATTATTCCTCCGACACTGACCCTATCCTTATCACATATCACACATCAAAGTTGCTGCAGCGTCTCAGTTCCTGCACCAACACATGTATTTACACTGTGACACAAACTAAATTCAGACAGGAGCTGAAGAAGGCGGTCAAATACCGTCTCAATCTCATTGTTAAATGAATCAAATCATAGAAAGAGCTGAAGGATTTCAAACACTGTAATGGTGAGAGGGGGCCGTAACTGTAGTGAGACAGGGGCACCAGCAGATGGAGATGTTGCGTGGGGGACAGTAACTGCAGTGAGACAGGTACACCAGCAGATACAGATGCTGAGAGGGGGCAATAACCGCAGTGTGACAGGGACACCAGCAGATGGAGATGCTGAGAGAACACATTAACTGCAGTGAGACAGAGACACCAGCAGATGGAGATGGTGCGAGGGGGACGTTAACTGCAGTGAGACAGGAACACCAGCAGAGGAAGATGGGGAGAGGGGCCCAGTAAGTGCAGTGAGACAAGGACACCAGCAAATGGAGATGGTGCGAGGGGAACAGTAACTGCAGTGAGACAGGGACACTAGCAGAGAGAGATGGTGAGAGTGGGCAGTAACTGCAGTGAGACAGAAACTCCAGCAGATGGAGATGGTGAGAGGGGGAGCAGTCACTGCAGTGAGACAGAGACAGAGGAAGAGTTTCAGCTAGTTGGATCATTGGGATCTCTTCTGGTGCAGAGTTGACCTGTACAAGAAGGGCGGGTTACATCCAAACAGCAGGTGGATCAGAACCCTTCCGGGGAGGTTTGCCTTTTCTACTCGGGAGGGATGAAACTCATCATGCAGGGGGGGTGGGACCCAATGTAGTAGTCTCTCCAATGAGATAATTGAGGCAAATGCAGAGGTTAAAGCAAGCAAGTCCAATAGGCAGGCCGGGCGGGGACAGAAGAGGGAGCGTGGAAGGTCTGGTAGGCTAAACTGCATTTACGTTACTGCACGATGTCTTGCAGGTAAGGCAGATGAATTCAGAGCATGCATCGGTACTTTGGATTGTGATATTATAGCTATTACAGAATCGTTCTTGATGGATTGGCAGGACTGGCAGCTCGATGTTTCGGGATACCCATCTTTCTGGCGTGACAGAGGTGAGGTAAGAGAGGAGGGCGAGTTTCACCATTGATTCGGGTGGACATCACGGCAGTACTCAGCGAGGATATCCCTGGGGCAATGTCCAGCGAGGCCATATGGGTAGAACTTAGCAACAATAAAGGGGTGATCACTTTGATGGGATTGTACTATCGGCTCCACAATAGTCAGAGGGAATTGGAGGAGCATATATTTAGGGCAATCAGAGATCGGTGTAGGAATTATAGGGTCGTAATTGTAGGTGATTTTAACTTCTCTAATATTGACTGGGACTGCCTTAGTGCTCAGGGATCAGATGGGGAAGAATTTGTTAAGTGTGTCCAGGATAGTTTTCTGCAGGAGCTACACTCGAACTCCTCTTAGGAAATACGGATGGGCAGGTGGTTGATGTGTCAGTGGGGGAGGACTTTGGTATCAGTGACCATAACTCTATCAGCTTCAAGATAGTTAAGGAAAAGGAAAGGACTGGTCCTCAGGCTGAATTCCTAAATTGGGGTAAGGCTAATTTCGATGGCATCAGGCAGGAACTCTCAAAAGTTGAATGGGAGAGGCAGTTTACATGTACAAAGGGACGTCTGGCAAGTGGGAGGCTTTTAAAAGTGAGATCGGAGGAATTCAGTGCCGGCATGTTCTGTTGCATGGAAGGGCGAGCCTGGCAAGTTTAGAGAAACTTAGTTGATGAGGGATATTGAGGGTCTGTTTCGGACAAAGAAGGAGACATATGTCAGGTATAGGCAGCTGGGATCAAGCCAGTCCCTCGACGAGTATAGGGGATGTAGGACTACACTTAAGAAGGAAATTAGGAGGACGAAAAAGGGCCATGAGATTTCCCTGGCAGATAAGATAAAAGCGAATCCTAAAAGATTCTATAAGTATGTTCATAGTAAAAGGATAGCGAGGGAGAGAGTAGGTCATCTCAAGAATCAGTGTGGCAATCAATGCGTGGAGCCACGGGAAATGGGCGAGATCTGAAATGAACATTTCTCGTCCATATTTACCGTGGAGAAGGTCATGGAAGCTAGTGAGATCAAAGGATATCCTGGAGCATATCAACATTACAAAGGAGGAGGTGTTGGAGGCTTTGAAGCGCTTTAAGAGCAGGAAAAAAGAAGAGTACAGCACAGGAACAGTCCATTAGGCCCTCCAAGCCTTCGCCAATCTTGAAACCTGCCTAAGCTAACACCTTCTGCACTTCCGGGGCCCATATCCCTCTATTCCCTTCCTATTCATATATTTGTCAAGATGTCTCTTAAACTTCGCTATCGTATCTGCTTCCACCACCTCCCCTGGCAGCAAGTTCCAGGCACTCACCACACTCTGTGCAAAAAACTTGCCTCGAACATCCCCTCTAAACTTTGCCCCTCGCACCTTGAACCTATGTCCCCTAGTAACTGACTCTTCCACCCTGGGAAAAAATCTTCTGACTATCCACTCTGTCCATGCCTCTCTTAACTTTGTAAATCTCTATCGTGTCACCCCTCCACCTCCGTCCTTCCAGTGAAAACAATCCGAGTTTTTCCAACCTCTCCTCATAGCTAATACCCACCAGAACAGGCAACATCTTGGTAAACCTCTCCAAAGCCCCCACGTCCTTCTGGTAGTGTGACGACCAGAATTGCACGCAATATTCTAAGTGTGGCCTAACTAAATTTCTGTGTAGCTGCAACATGATTTACCAATTTGTATACTCTATGCCCCGACCGATGAAAGCAAGTATGCCGTATACATTCTTGACTACCTTATCCACCTGCGTTGCCACTTTCAGTGACCTGCCGACCTGTACGCTCAGATCTCTCTGCCTGTCAATACTCCTAAGGGTTCTGCCATTTACTGTATACATCCCACCTGCATTAGTCCTTCCAAAATGTATTACCTCACATTTGTCCGGATTAAACTCCATCTGCCATTTCTCCGCCCAAGTCTCCAACCGATCTATATCCTGCTGTATCCTCTGACAATCCTCATCATTATCCGCAACTCCACCAACCTATGTGTCGTCCGCAAACTTACTCATCAGACCAGCTACATTTTCCTCCAAATCATTTATATATACTACAAAAAGCAAAGGTCCCAGCACTGATCCCTGCGGAACACCACTAGTCACATCCCTCCATTCAGAAAAAAACACCCATCCACTTTTACCCTCTGTCTTCTGTGTCTGAGCCAGTTCTCTATCCATCCTGCCAGCTCACCTCTAATCCCGTGTGACTTCACCTTTTGCACCAGCCTACCATGCGGACCTTGTAAAAGGCTTTACTAAAGTCCATATAGACAACATCCACCGCACTTCCCTCATCAATCATCTTCGTCACTGCCTCAAAAAACTCAATCAAATTAGTAAGACACCACCTCCCCTTTACAAAACCATGCTGTCTCTCACGAATAAGTTCGTTTGTTTCCAAATGGGAGTACATCCTATCCCGAACCATCCTCTCTAATAGTTTCCCTACCACTGACGTCAGGCTCACAGGCCTATAATTTCCGGATGATCCTTACCACCCTTCTTAAACAAAGGAACAACATTGGCTAAGGTGGACAATCCCCAGGGCCTGACCAGCTGTATCCTAGGATGCTCTGGGAAGCAATGGAGGAGATTGCTGGAGCCCTGGCAGAGCTTTTTCTTTTATCGTTAACCACGGGTGAGGTACCCAAAGACTGGAGGATAGCTAATGTTGTGCCTTTATTTAAGGAGCGCAGCAGGGATAAGCCAGGGAACTACAGGTCAGCGAGCCTTACATCAGTGGTGGGAATGTTATTGGAAGAGATTCTGAGGGACAGCATTTATATGCATTTGGAAAGGCATGGTGTGATTAGGAACAGTCAGCATGGCTTTGTACGTGGGAAATCATGTCTCACGAGTTTGGTGGAGTTTTTCGAGGAGGTGACCAAGAGGATTGACGAGCGCTGGGCAATGGACGTTGTCGACATTAACTTTAGCAAGACCTTTGACAAAGTCCCACACTGTAGGCTGGTCCAGGGAATTCAAACACATGGGATACATGGTGAGCTAGCAAATTGGGTACAAAATTGGCTTGCTGATAGGAGGCAGAGAGTGGTCGTGGAGCGTTCTTTTTCAGATTGGAGGCTGGTGGCCAGTGGTTTGCTGCAGGGATCGGATTTGAGTCCTCTGTTGTTTGTCATCTATATTAATGACTTGGATGTGAATGTAAAGGGCATGATTGGTAAGTTTTAAGATGACCAGAAAATTGGTCGTATAGTGGCCAGTGAAGTAGGTTTTCTGATGTTACAACAGGATATAGATCAACTGGGGAAGTGGCCAAGGGAGTGGCAAATGGAAGTTATCGCACACAAGAGTGAAGTGATGCATTTTGGGAAACGAAACCAGGGCAGGACATATGCAGTGAATGACAGGGCCCTGGAGAGAGTTGTTGAGCAGAAAGACCTTGGGGTGCAAGTCCATAGTTCCTTGCAAGTGGCAACACAGGTAGACAGGGTGGTGAAGTAAGCGTATGGCATGCTTGCCTTCATCGGCCGGGGCACTGAGTACGAGAGTTGGGATGTCATGTTACAGTTGCACATAACGTTGGTTAGGCCACATTTTGAATACTGTGTGCAGTTCTGATCGCCGCACTACAGGAAATATCTGATTAAGCTAGAGAGGGTGCAGAAAAGGGGCACAAGGATGTTGCCTAGGTTGGAGGGCTTGAGTTAAAAGAGAGATTGAATGGGCTGTGCCTGTCTTCCCTGGAGTGAAGAAGGCTGAGAGGGGGCATGATAGAGGTATACAAAATTATGAGAGGCATAGATAGGCTGGATATCCACAGCCTGTTTCCCATTGTCGGGGTGACTAAAACTAGAAGGCATAGATTTAAGGTGAGAGGGAGGAGGTTTAAAAAGGAACAAATGGGTAAATTTGTCACACGAAGAATAGTGGGAATCTGGAATGAGCTGCCTGAGGAGGTGGTGGAGGCAGTAACAGTAGCGACATTTAAGAGGCATCTGGACAGGTACTTGAATGAGCAAGGCATAGAGGGATATGAAATTGATGCAGGCAGGTGGGATTAGTACAGATAGGCATCATGGTCGGCATGGATGCGGAGGGCCAAATGGTCTATTTCGATGCTGTACGACTCTATGACTCTAAAATGGGAGTAGGGGGGTGTGGGGGGGGGGGATTCTCCAGGTTTAAAATGGGAGCGGTAGAGGATTCTCCATTCCGTTCATTGCGGTTTTATATGTTGTCCTGTTCACGGTGAGGGTGGGGGGTCTAATTACATGGGGGTCTGTTCACATGAGGGGTATTGGGATGACGGTCTGTTCACAGTAAGCGTCAGTCAACAGAGGGATATCAGATAAGGATCTGCAGCTATGGTGGTGTCTTCACGGGGTGGGGGGAATGTTTTCCAGTCGGGGAAATATTACAGTGTCAACGAATTGATGGGAGCAAATAATTAGCCTGGGGGAGAATTTTCTGAGGGCGGGCAATATTTGCAGGGGGTGGGGGTGAGAAAAATACTTGCCAGGTGAGGGGGTAGACAAAGAAAGAGAGAGAATGCAGAGAAAGAAAAAATGGAGAAAGAAGAGAAAGAGAAAAAGAAAGACTGAGAAAGTCGGAAAGAAAGAGATTGAGAGAGAGAGAGAGAGATTGAGTGAGAGACACTGAGGCAGAAGGAGGGAGAAAGGCAGAGAGAAACAATAAAGATGTGTTACTCACCATCCAACACAGTCTGCACTCTAACATCTTCCCTCTGTCAGCTCGCCCATGGAGAAAAGATCCTGAGCAGGGGCATTGGGGTGGGAATAGGAGAAAAGGATCAGGACATGGACAGAGAGAGGCGGATTCAGACTGGACTCTCTCACTCATACACACTGCATTCAGCTCCAATTCACCTGGGCACTGAGACTGAGACACAGAAATTCACCTTCACAGACCAGCCGCATGGAAAGAAAGAATGGAGGCTGATGTTGTCCTAATATATCCCAGAACCTGTCACTCAAAGTAACCAGTCCACCCAAAATACAGCTCATCCAACCATCTCTCAGCATCCTCCATCTGGACACTCCCTCCCAGGTATGGTACAGTCCAAGGTCAGTCGCTGTGTAAACTGGGAATTGGCGAGAGAGGGATATTCCAACCATATCCCAAATGGACCGTCCCTGACAGAAACCTCTGTGTGTGTGTGTGTGTGTGTGTGTGTGTGTGTGTGTGTGTGTGTGTGTGTGTGTGTGTGTGTGTGTGTGTGTGTGTGTGTGTGTGTGTGTGTGTGTGTGTGTGTATGTGTGTGTCGCTCTTTCCCCTCCCCAAAAACTCATTAACAGTGCAGAAAAGGTATTGTTATTTTAAAACCTGGAGGGGCCGGTTTGGATAATGGCCATTGAACTCAAATTGTATTCAATGTTTTTCAGTTTTCACCACCAGATATCAGAAAGTTCAGATAATGACTGAAAATGTCTCACTGCAGTTACCTTGAAATTCTGGTAACGAGTTTTTGCTGGAGAGGCCGGTTTGACTGCAATATAAACAGGCAGTTTTTATTCGGATTTTCAATTCCACGGTGTGACAAAGCCTGAAACTAGAGCCAGGTTAATTATGCAGCCAAGAAAACTTTAACAACTGGTGACATTTAACACAACAATTCTCACCCATACTTACAGTTATATTTGTCAATGATTGTTTGTAGTTTATTTGATGCTGCTGTATTTATGCAGTACCCTGTCATCATTGGAAAAAAAACTTTCTTAACATTTATCACCTTAATGTGACAAGGCTTTACAAAGCTGCAAAATGGCCATTTAACACAAATTATCCGAAAGATCTTCCACTTTTCAACTCCAGACCAGATACCAGCATAGAAAGACAGGTGAGAGATAGAGGGATGTCATCACATTGTTGATGAAGAACTCAACACAACTTATTTAGAACGTTTTTATTTATAAATGTTTGTCTGACTTTTATTTTATGCTGTTTTTTAATTTATGCATTAACTTTAGTCACTCACAATAATTTTCTACACATGAGTGAGTTTAATGTTACAAGTGTTCACATAGTTGGAAAATAGCCATTTTAGGCAAATTACATTGAAATTATTTTACTAAGCATCTCATGTTTACAGAAAGTAAATTGCTCAAACATGTGAAAACCAACAAACTCAGTGACCCAGAATCTCCCTGTCTCACTGCAGTTTCTTCTCCCTCTCTCCATCTCCATCTGCTGGTGTCCCCGTCTCACTGCAGTTACTGCCCCCTCTCACCATCTCCATCTGCTGGTGTCCCTGTCTCACTGCAGTTACTGTTCCCTCTCACCATCTCCATTTGATGGTGTCCTTGTTTCACTGCAGATACTGTCCCATTACCATCATCTCCATCTGCTGGTGTCCGTGACAAACTGCACTAACTGACCCTTGCTCACCTACTCCATCTGCTGGTGGCACTGTCTCTCACAGCAATTACTGTCCCCCACTCACCATCGCCATCTGCTGGTGTCCCTGTCTCACTGCAGTAACTGACCCCGTCACGATCTCCTCTGCTGGCGTCCCTGTCTCACTGCAGTTAATATCCCCTCTCACCATCTCCATCTGCTGGTGTCCCTGTCACACTGCAGTTACTGACCCTCTCACCATCTTCATCTGCTGGTGCCCATTTCTCACTGCAGTTACTGCCCCCCACCACCACCATTCCAGTGTTTGAAACAATTCAGCTCTTTCTATGATTTCACTAATTTAACAATGAGATTGAGAGGGTATTTCACCCCACTCTTAACCTCCTGTCTGAATTTCGTCTGGGTCACAGTGTATATACATGTGTTGGTGCATGAACTGAGAAGCCGCAGCATTTCTGATGTGTGATTTATGATACAGAAAGGGTCAGTGTAAGAAGAATGATATTGAATATCTGCAATTCGCCTATCAATGATAAACACAATCAGTGTCAACCATAACAATGGAAAACTGCCGGAAATAGTGAAAAGTAAAATTATTGATTTTCTGCGATTCTCCATCTCTGGGTCCTTGTGCTTCTCTCCATTGCTGTGATGCCAGAATCCCCTGCGGTCATTACTGGAGAATAAAATCCGTCTGATAGTCAGAACATTGAGGAGCAAATTCAGAAAGACCGGGACACAAGGGGATAAAATAAGTTGAATCAATTCAAATGCCCCCCATATGGGGGAAGTATAGAAGCTCAGTTTATAATCACAACCCATGGGAACATTATCAACAATGTAATCTTGTTCCCGTGTAAAGTACAAGGGCAGAGACTCTAAACATCACAGCACACTCACTGTTCCGACAACCACAGCCATCGTTTTCTCGCTGCAATATTTTGTTTTTAGCTTCTCACAACAAATGGCCACAAATCGATCAAAGGTGAAAGCGACTGTGAGCCAGACAGAAACATCTATGGACGCACAAAGCATAGTGTTAATGAGAGAACACACAGGAGTAATATACAGGAATGAATCTGGGAAATAAATTAAAACAATATCAGTCAATATGGGACCAGTGATAACGACCAGAAAATCAGACACTGCCATTCCCACCAAGTAGACAGTGATACATTTGGAAAGACCGCACTTTCCTCGGGACAGGATCACAATCGCCACGAAGTTAACTGGAAGAGAGAGAAAAGGAAGCAGAGAAGTTGCTGATCAGACCTGGAGACAAAACAACAGTTTGACAGGATCTGGGCTGAAATTTCCAGCTTTGTTGCAGCATCGAGGAGTCAAAACTGATTCATTGACCTGGGCAGTGCTTTTCCGCAGTGAAATGTTTGAAAATACAATTATTAATCATGAATTGGGAAATTGATACAGAAAGTGAATAAAGTGAGCACCGGATCCATTGCAAGTACTCAGTGAGGATGCAGCGCTGTGGAGAAATGGGAAGGGGTTTTGCACAGAAGTAATCGAATGGGTTAATTGTGAAGTTTTCCTCCAGTCTGTTGTTTGCGAAGGTTTGGCAAGAGCGGGAAGTACAGCTGGTTTGTTGTTCTGGAGGCGGGGAACCGACAGGGACTGTTACCAAATGGAAAAAAACTGAAAACTGAAGCGCTGAGTATGAGTATCAACCATGATCTAGAAAGGCGGAGCAGGCTCGAAGGACTGAATTGCCTCTTTCTGCTCCTATGTTCCTATCAGGTTGGACGAGGCAGCTGGAGGTGGAGCCAGTGAGTGAGATTGGGAGAGAGAGAAAGACATGTTGGAGCAGGAGGGGAGACTGGAGCAGATGGTTTGGGAATTTGGATAAACTGAAGCAATGAATGAGGAGACTGAAGATTCAACGCAGTGAGAGGA
Source organism: Heterodontus francisci (assembly GCF_036365525.1). Taxonomy (NCBI): domain Eukaryota; kingdom Metazoa; phylum Chordata; class Chondrichthyes; order Heterodontiformes; family Heterodontidae; genus Heterodontus; species Heterodontus francisci. Next base: position 5,586,789 of record NW_027141175.1, read on the forward strand.
GAGGCTGAGATTCACAGGGAGAGACATAGTGTTAGAGAAATATAATCCATAGATCCCGGTAATACAACTCAATGCATACATTCGAACAATTATCCCTATGGTTATTGGTGTTGGAGAACAGTTCATTGCTTATTGAATTTCGTCAATGTATTTAATTTGTACAGGCTATTAAATATAAATTTAAATATATTTCTGATATCAGCCTCGCTCCTATTGAAGTCAGCAGTCACAGCGATTTTGAAGTGCAGTATTTCAATAATGAATTACCATCAGTGAAGAACTGATTCTATTCTGTTTATTCAGTCACTAAGTAAGGAATAGGAAGGTTCTCCAAAGCAAAATGTGGACCTGACAGAAATCAATACAGAGGATCAAGTTCAACAGGAAAATGAACACAATCTGACAACAGAAACTTCAACTCACAGTTTCTCTCACTAATTATTCTGGACATTCCAGCACTTTATGATGGTGAATTATTCATACTGCTGCTTTTCTCTCTAAGTCTTTACTTCTACTTATCTCGTTCGCAAGCTTCCGTTCTCTCTGCTCTTTTTCTGCTTCCCTATCTCTCTGGAGTACTCACACTCTGCAAACTGTTACTTAATGCTACTTTCCACAGACAGTTTATTCCTAACATTTTGCACCTGTGTTCTGTTCACCAGCTCCTGGCGCAATGATTCTATTTTCAGGGTCAGTTTGTTCAATGGTGAAACGTCTGTGAATAATTTAATGCATCTAGAGAACACCCAAGTCTCCACATGTACACCTAGACTCTTCACTTCATCTACAATGCCTGGAATAAACAAGATAAAAAGCTTCTTCCTGACAAAAATCACAATTATTGAAATTCCTTCTCCTGGAATTACAAAGTAATCTGTTGGAATGTGGGATTGTTTAATTAATCAAACACCAAGATCACCTCGTAGCTGATAATCTGCAGATAAATGGAAAGACTGTTGATACCAACTGAGAGTGTGTAAACCAACAAAACATCACATCTATTCTTTCTATTTTACAATGTAGTCCAGTGACAGTGAAGGTCCACAGTGAAGCAGAGAAGGAGATGCGAAAGTGTCAGCAGTAAACTCAGATCAGTAGACAGACCTCTGAAGCAACGTCAGACTCAGACATCGAGAAATAGTGTTTCATAACAGTGATAACCAATAAATACATTGAAATCCCCGTTGAACTGAACCATGGCATTGGGGAGGGAGGGCATTGCGCTGTCCCCTTTTAACATTGAGACCGTGTGATGTCTCATTATCAATCAAAGAAAAAAAATGTTCATAAAAATATTTCAGGACCGGTTAGATCCACATCATGAAACTGTTCAAAGCTCCTGATGGTCTGATTATTGACCCTAACCGAGATTCTTGATTTGAATGCAGTCAATACACAGAATAATCCAATAACAATGTCACAGTTACTGAAACCAATGCCATCAAAGACATAATACAACTCCTGCAAGACTGAAAGAATAGACAATGAGGAGTTTCCATCAGTAAATTGCTGGAAAAGAACAGGTGGCTGAGTAACACACACCGTGAGAAATAATACCGATTACAGCAGCACAGCATCGATTTACACCATTAACAGGTGAGATACTGGCTTACCAGGAACTCCAATTGCTGTAATTACTGGATAATAAATTCTTGCTATCTGATACATTACTGGATGTCCCATTTCTGTGAGAAGCTGAGACGTCTGTTAGCCTGGAATCCACAGCTCCAGCTGGCACTCTGAGCTGATCCACTCCAATGGGTCCTGATTTATACAGGGGATAAGTCTCCACTGACACGGTTATACCCCTGATCATTGCTATTAGTTACTCTCACCTGAACAACAACATGACAATAGCATCTTTGAAATTGATGTAAATAATGTGGTGGATAAAACACAATCATTTCAATTTCAATGACATTTTCTTTGTGAGACCTCTCTCGGAAATAAACCTGAAATCTGTACTCATTCGGGATAGATGCTACAATTATGAGTGGCGTCATGAACATTTTCCATATTATTCTCTTGATCTTGTTCACTCCTGGCGTTTCTATTGTAAATGTAACTGATCTGTCTGCAGTAGCCACTGAATCCAGGAACAAAAGCGATCCCGTGTTTCTGCCTTTTCCCAGTTAAAATGCGAACTTTGAGTCCCTGATTCAGGACCATGTTCAGGGCTACAGGCTAACAACTACTGTGGGTGATATCAGGTGACAGACACTGTCCACGTCCATTAGGAAGGCAGTCGCAGAGTGATATTATCACTGGGTTCGTAATCCAGACGGCCAACCTAAAGGTCTGGGGACAGGGGCTCAAATCTCAGCATGACAGCTGTATAAAATGAAGTGAGCTCCCACTCTATTTATAAAGTGGCGGGAGCTTCCTCTCTACGTATGAAATGGAGAGAGCAGCCTATCCGTGTATAAAGTGGAGGGAGTTCCCTCTCTATGTATTAAATGGAGGGAGCTCCCACTCGACGTCTGAAGTGATGGTGAGGGAGAGAGAGCGAGCAATAGGATTAGGGACAGAGGGAAAGAAAGAGAGAGAGAGAGTGCCAGGGTGAGGGCGAAAGAGAGAGAGAATTGTCGAGATAGGATGAAGGAGAGAGAGAGAGAGAGAGAGAGAATGATAGAGACAAGATGAAGGAGAGACAGAGAGAGAAAAAAGAGAAAGGCCATGATGGGGAAGGTAGAGAGAGGGAGAGAGACTGGGTGAGGGAGAGACAGAGACACATACAGAGTGAGCGAGAGACATGGTGAGGAGGAAAGAGGGAGAAAGAGAAAGACAGGGTGAGGGTGAAAGACAGAGAGAGGGTGAAGAATAGAGACAGAGAGAGAGAGAGGGGGAGAGGATGTCAGACTGAATGAGAGAGAGAAAGGGTGAATGACAAAGAGAGAGAGACGGTGAGGGTGAGAGAGAGACGTACACACAGTGATGGAGAGGGAGGGAGGGACTGGGTGAGGGGAAAGAGGGAGAAAGAGAAAGACAGGTTGAGAGAGCCAGAGACAGACAGATACAGATAGACAGAGTGGAGGAGAGGGAGAGGGTGAGGGACAGAAAGAGAGATAGGGTGAGGCAGAGAGAGAGACAGGGTGAGGGGGAGAGAGAAATAGAAAGAGACATGGTGAGAGCGAGAAATGGAGAAAGAAAAAGACATGGTGAGGGAATTAAAGAGAGAAAGACAGGGTGAGTGAGAGGGATAGAGAGACTGGGAGAGGGCGAAGGAGAGAGAGAGAGACAGGTTGAGGGTGAGGGAGAGAGAGGGTGAGGCAGAGAGAGAGACAGGGGTTGAGGGAAGAGAGAAAGAGTGAGAGGATGTGGAGAGAGAGAGAAAAAGAGAGATAAGGTGATGGGGAGAAAAAGTGAAGAAGTGAGAGAAGGTGATGGGCAGAGCGTGAGAGGCTGAGTGAGAGTGAGAGAGAGAGGGTAGGGGAGCTAGAGAGAGTGAGACAGTGTGATGGAGAGAGGGGGCAGTGTGAGGGAGAGAGACAGAGAGAAAGAAAGAGAGAGAGAGGGGGTGGGAAGAGAGAGAGAGAGAAAGAGAGAGAGAGATGGTGAGGGTGGGAGAGAGAGGCACAGGGTGAGGGAGATAGAGAGGGAGAGACAGGGTTAGGGGAAATTTTGCCCCAGTAGGATTGATTGATACTACATGTCCTTATTATAACAGTAAGGTACCGTGTGCACTGTAAATATGGACTGAAATCCTATGACGACAGTTGTACCTGCCATCCTGTAAGAATGTAAAATTGCCACGATGCCAGCAAGTCACATTGGACACTGCTAAATTTCATAGCTTGAACTTTGTGTGACCACAAGGGTTAAATAAGTTAAAATATTAAATGGCCAATTCATTTGTACAAGTAAACACTCAACACAGGTGGGCATCTGAGGAGATGGTAGTTCCAGGGACGTGGGATTTTAGCAAACTGGATTGGAAACAGCTACCTGAATGTAAATGTGTGGCAGAGCAGTGAGAGGTAGTGAGGATTGAAATCAAATATGTTCAAACAAAGACAAACAGGGTGGGACTCCCAAATTTAGAGCGCCTTGGATGTCAAGTAGAAAAAAGGGTAGGATAAGGCACAAAAGGGAAGCTCATGTCAGATACCGAGAGCTCAATACCACAGTAAGCTGAGGGGAGTGAAGAAAGTGCAGGGGTCAAATTAAAAATTAAAGTAGGAAAGCAAAGAGATGGCTAGAAAAATATTACCAAGTAAAATCAAGGAAAACGCAAAGAGCAAGTGGATAACTAATGATAGAGTATTATTGACCAAATAGGAAATGTGTGTTTGGAGGTGGGAGATGTGGGCATGGTTCTTAATGAATACCTTGTGCCTTTGTTCATAAAAGAGTGGGAACGATGAAGAAATTGTAGCTAAAGAGGAGGCGTGTGAAATATTGAATGGGATAAACAGAATGAGAGGGGAAATATTAGGTGTTTGGCTTTTTTGAGATTGGATAAATGGTCAGGCCTGAAGGCATTGGAATCAATTCAGAGAAGGTTCACTAGGCTGATTCCTGGGATGGAGGGTTTGTCTTATGAGGAATGGTTGAAAAGGTTGGGACTATACTCATTGGAGTTTAGAAGAATGAGAAGTGATCTTATTGAAATATACACGATTCTGAGGAGACGTTACAGGATGGATGATGGGAGGATGTCCCTCCTTGTGGCAGAGTCGAGAAATATGCGGCAGAGTTTAAAAATAAAGGGTCTCCCATTTATGACAAAGACGAGGAGGAATTTATTTCTCTCAGTTGGTGGTTTGACTTCGGAATTCTCTTCCCCAGAGAACAGAGGAGGTTGGGTCATTGAATATATTCAAATCTGAGTGAGACCGATTGACAATCGACAAGGGAGTCAAGAGTTATGGGGTGGGGGTGGGGGGCAGAGAGGAAAGTGGAGATAAGGCCACAATCAGATCAGTCATGATCGTATTGAATGGCAGAACAGGCTCGAGGGGATGAATGGCCTACTCCTTCTCCGATTTCTTATGATCTTGTGTAAAAAATGGAGAGTGTTCTCTCCACGTTTTAAACCACTTTTATAGCAGAGATAAGGCTATATGTAATATAAATAGGGAAGGTGTCTAATGCAGACCTAACTAATGCATTGATAACTGTGTAAAAGGTATCGAGAATACAGAATTCTAAAGATGTATTCACTGGAACATTTTTAGGCCAGTATGTAGCAAGGCCAACAAGAGATGGGTCAGTTTTACACTTAGTTTTCAGGAATAATGATGGGCTGGTGGAAGTCGATTTAGCAAAGCTGGACTGGAAAATTCTTATTGAAGGTAAATCAGTGTCAAAGCAGTGATAATGAATCATTTTATCTTGCGGAATTTATTATTCCAGATTTAGCTGTTTTTTTTATTTTCAGTGAAATTTAAATTCACAGGAGCCCAAAATGGGATTTGAACTCGTGCTTTTTCAATCATTAGCACAGGCTTTCTAATTACAAACTGCAAAAGACATTCACCTTCCTCCTGTCTCAGCTTTTGCATATTGTCCCCAATCCTGTTCTTTCATGTGTCTAAAGACTTTGATTTTATTCAGACAATGGTAAACCACTTCATTCTCTCAGGACATCGGCGAAAAGACCTTCAGGGACACAATCCACAAGCTAATTCACACCCTATTCAAGCAACCAAAATCTTCAATTCCATTCAAACACCCCGATATCCTGTCCTTGCACAGATAACTGACAGTTCCACAATGCAGGAATGTCCTAATGAGAAACTACATTTACCTGACACAATCCAAGCTCCAAATTGAATCATTAAGATATAGAAAATACCACAGAAATGTGACTTGTTCTTTGCAACAGGGAGATTGAAACATTTCAGGGTACTATTCAACCAAGAAGGATTACGAGAAAAGCCAGGATCGGTATTGAAAGAGAAAGAGAGTGAGTGAAATGGGGAGAAAGAGAGAGAGAGAGAGTGAGAGAGAGTCTGTTAGCTCTTGCATGTGTAAAGTCTCTCTGTTCCTGCACCCATTTTAACATTGTACCATTTTGTTTATATTGCCTCTCCCAGTCTTCCTTCCAAAATCCATCACTTCACATTTCTCAACATTGAAGTTAACCTGCCATGTGTCTGTCCAATTCACCAGGCTGCCAATAGCTTCCTGAAATCCGCTACTATTCTCTTCCCTCTTTACGACATTTTCAAAGTTTTGTGTCAACTGCAAACTTTGAAGTTCTGCTCTGGCAACCCAAGTCAGGTCATTCATAAACATCAAAAAGAGCAGCGGTGCCAATGTAAACCTCTGGGTGACACCACTCTGCACCCGCCACCCAGTCTGAAACAACCGTTCACCACTACTCTCTGTGTTCTGTCTCTTCCCCAATGTCATGACCCCTTTGCAGCAGCTTATTCGGGAGCAGAGAGTGTGAGCGAGTGATCAGCTGGGAAGGTCAGTTTCAAAGTAAACTTAATTTCCTTTTGTTTTCGGCGGAGACCAGGTGGCTGCTGGGTAAGTAAAACCCTATATATTTGGGCCGTTTAAAATAATAACTTGCCTTTCATTGCAGCAGCTTATTCGGGAGCAGAGAGTGCGAGCGAGTGATCAGCTGGGAAGGTCAGTCTCAAAGTAAACTTAATTTCCTTTTGTTGTCGGCGGAGACAAGGGGGCTGCTGGGTAAGAAAACCCCTATATATTTGGGCCGTTTCTGAATTGGTCACACCGCAGATTAGGATTGCTGAGAGAGAAAGGGATTGGGTGACCAAAAGGCAGGGAAAGAGCAGGAAGGCAGCGCAGGAGTCCCCTGCAGTCATCTCGCTCCAAAGCAAGCATACCATTGTGGATACTGTTGAGGGAGATGGCTCACCAGGGGAAGGCAGCAGCAGCTAGATTCCTGGCACCGTGGCTGGCTCTGCTTTTTGGAAGTGCGGGAAAAAGAGTGGAAGGGCTACAGTCATTGGGGATTCGATTGTAAGGGGAGTAGATAGGCGGTTCTGTGGTCGAAAACGAGACGCCCGAATGGTATGTTGCCTCCTAGGTGCACGGGTCAGGGATGTCTCAGATCGGCTGCAGAACATTCTGAAGGGGGAGGGTGAACAGCCAGTTGTCATTGTGCACATAGGCACCAATGATATAGGTAAAAAACGGGATGAGGTCCTACAAGCAGAATTTAGGGAGTTAGGAGCCAAGTTAAAAAGTAGGACCTCAGAGGTAGTAATCTCAGGATTGCTACCAGTGCCACGTGATAGTCAGAGTAGAAATGAAACAATAGTCAGGATGAATGCGTGGCTTGAGTGATGGTGCAGGAAGGAAGGGTTCAGATTTCTGGGACATTGGGACCGGTTCTGGGGGAAGTGGGACTATTACAAATTGGACGGTCTACACCTGGGCCAGACTGGAACCAATGTCCTTGGGGGGTGCTTTTGCTAACGCTGTTGGGGAGGGTTTAAACTAATGTGGCAGGGGGATGGGAACCAAATGAGGAGGTCAGTGGACAGTAAGGAGGTAGTAACGAAAGCCTGAAAGGAACTAGATAATGAAGTCAGCGTGACTAAGGAGAAGTGTAGGCAGGGAGCAGATGATGAAGGCAAAGGGAGTGGTGGTCTGAGCTGCATTTGTTTTAATGCAAAAAGTGTAGTAGGTAGGGCTTGGATTAGTACATGGGAGTATGATGTTATTGCTAATACAGAGACTTGGTTGAGAAAAGGGCATGGTTGGCAACTAAATATCCCAGGATATCGAAGCTTCAGGCGGGATATAGAGGGAGGTAAAAGGGGTGGAGGAGTTGCATAACTGGTCAAAGAGGATATCACAGCTGTCCTGAAGGAAGGCACTGTGGAGGACTCGAGCAGTGAGGCAATATGGGCAGAACTCAGAGATAGGAAGGGTGCGGTAACAATGTTGGGGCTGTACTGCAGGCCTCCCAACAGCGAGCGTGAGATAGAGGTACAAATATGTATACAGATTATGGAAAGATGTAGGAGCAACAGGGTGGTTGTGATAGGAGATTTTAATTTTCCCAACATTGACTGGGATTCACTTAGTGTTAGAGGTCTCGATGGAGCACAATTTATCAGGGGCATCCAGGAGGGTTTTCTAGAGCAGTATGTAAATAGTCCAACTCGGGAAGGGGCCATACTGGACCTGGTGTTGGGGAATGAGCCCGGTCAGGTGGTTGAAGTTTCAGTAGGGGACTACTTTGGGAATAGTGATCACAATTCCGTAAGCTTTAAAATACTCATTGACAAAGACGAGAGTGGTCCGAAAGGAAGAGTGCTAAATTGGGGGAAGGCCAACTATACCAAGATTCAGCAGAAACTGGGGAATGTAGATTGGGAGCAGCTGTTTGAAGGTAAATCCACATGTGATATGTGGGAGGCTTTTAAAGAGAGGTTGATTAGCGTGCAGGACAGACATGTTCCTGTGAAAATGAGGGATAGAAATGGCAAGATTAGGGAACCATGGATGGCAGGTGAAATTGTGAGACTAGCAAAGAGGAAAAAGGAAGCATACAAAAGGTCTAGGTGGCTGAAGAAAGACCCTTACCCTAACCCTAACCCTAACCCTAACCCTAACCCTAACTCTAACGCTTTGAAAGAATATCGGGAATGTAGGACCAATCTGAAATGAGGAATTAAGAGGACTAAAAGGGGTCATGAAATATCTTTAGCAAACAGGGTTCAGGAAAATCCCAAAGCCTTTTATTCATATATAAGGAGCAAGAGGGTAACTAGAGAAAGGATTGGCCCACTCAAGGACAAAGGAGGAAAGTTATGCTTGGAGTCAGAGAAAATGGGTGAGATTCGAAACGAGTACTTTGCATCGGTATTCACCGAGGAGAGGGACATGAAGGACATTGAGGTTAGGAACAGATGTTTGATTACTCTAGGCCAAGTCGGCATAAGGAGGGAGGAAGTGTTGGGTATTCTAAAAGGCATTAAGGTGGTCAAGTCCCCAGGTCCAGATGGGATCTATCCCAGGTTACTGTGGGAAGCGAGAGAGGAAATAGCTGGGGCCTTAACAGATATCTTTGCAGCATCCTTAAACACGGGTGAGGTCCCGGAGGACTGGAGAATTGCTAATGTTTTCCCCTTGTTTAAGAAGGGTAGCAGGGATAATCCAGGTAATTATAGAACGGTGAGCCTGACGTCAGTGGTAGGGAAGCTGCTGGAGAAGATGCTGAGGGATAGGATCTATTCCCATTTGGAAGAAAATGGGCTTATCAGTGATAGGCCACATGGTTTTGTTCAGGGAAGGTCATGTCTTGCCAACTTAATAGAATTCTTTGAGGAAGTGAGAAAGTTGATTGATGAGGGAAGGACTGTAGATGGCATATACATTGACTTCAGTAAGGCGTTTGATAAGGTTCCCCATGGTAGGCTGATGGAGAAAGTGAAGGCACATGGGGTCCAAGGTGTACTAGCTGGATGGATAAAGAACTGGCTGGGCAACAGGAGACAGAAAGTAGCAGTGGAAGGGAGTTTCTCAAAATGGAGACATGTGACCAGTGGTGTTCCACAGGGATCCGTGCTGGGACCACTGTTGTTTGTGATATACATAAATGATTTGGAGGAAAGAAAAGGTGGTCTGAGTAGCAAGTTTGCTGACGACACTAAGATTGGTGGAGTAACAGATAGTGAAGGGGACTGTCAGAGAATACAGCAGAGTATAGATAGACTGGAGATTTGGGCAGAGAAATGGCAGATGGAGTTCAATCAGGACAAATGCGAGGTGATGCATTTTGGAAGATCCAATTCAAGAGTGAACTATGCAGTAAATGGAAAAGTCCTGGGGAAAATTGATGGACAGAGAGATTTGGGTGTTCAGGTCCATTGTTCCCTGAAGGTGGAAACGCAGGTCAATAGAGTGGTCAAGAAGGCATACGGCATGCTTTCCTTCATCGGACGGGGTATTGAGTACAAGAGTTGGCAGGTCATGTTACAGTTGTATAGGACTTTGGTTCGGCAACATTTGGAATACTGCGTGCAGTTCTGGCCGCCACATTACCAAAAGGATGTGGATGCTTTGGAGAGGTTGCAGAGGAGTTTCACCAGGATGTTGCCTGGTATGGAGGGCGCTAGCTATGAAGAGAGGTTGAGTAGATTAGGATTATTTTCATTAGAAAGACGGAGGTTGAGGGGGGACCTGATTGAGGTGTACAAAATCATGAAAGGTATAGACAAGTTGGATAGCAAGAAGCTTTTTCCCAGAGTGGGGGATTCAATTACTCGGGGTCACGAGTTCAAAGTGAAAGGGGAAAAGTTTAGGGGGGATATGCGTGGAAAGTTCTTTGCGCAGAGGGTGGTGTGTGCCTGGAACACGTTGCCAGCGGAGGTGATAGACGCGGGCACGATAGCGTCTTTTAAGATGTATCTGGACAGATACATGAATGGGCATGAAGTAAAGAGATACAGACCCTTAGAAAATAGGCATCATGTTTAGATAGAGGATCTGGATCGGTGCAGGCTTGGAGCGCCGAAAGGCCTGTTCCTGTGCTGTTAGTTCCTTTGTTCTTCTGTTGGTTGTTCTCTGTCACTGTCCCTTTAATCACAGGAGCAACAATATTGCGAAATAGTCAGAAAAGAGGGGGCCGATGCCGACGTTGTGGTTAAGGGTCAATGAGGAGTGTGAAATATTGGATAGTCTAAACAGATTGGAATGATACCTGGACTCCAAGGGTTAAACTAACTGGGATAATCACAAACCATAGGAAACACTTTTTATATGTGATCAAGGACAGTCCGCTGTGAACTCACCGAATCACAGAATGCTCCAGCACAGCAAGAGGCCAGTCACCCATCGTGCCCGTGTGGGCTCAATGAAGTTCTCCCTGGTGTCCTGCCCAATATTTATCACACAATCAAAATCACTAAAATAAGGCTCTGCTCATTATCATATTGCTATTTGTGGGATCTTGCTGTTCACAATTAGATGTACTGCTGTACATCTCTACACTGTCGGAGAAACAGCCGTTCGCAACTATTCTCTGCTTTCTGTGTCTTGGTCAGTATTAGACACAGAGTAAAGCTCCCTCTGCATTGCCCCCATCAAACAGCCACCGGACAGGTGTAGTGCAGTGTTAGATACAGAGTAAAACTCCCTCTGTACTGTCCCATAAAACACTCACGGGACAGGTACAGCACGGGGGTTAGATGCAGAGAAAAGCTCCCTCTACACTGTCTCCATCAAACACTCCCTGGGCATTTGCAGCAGAGGTTGGATGCAAAGTAAAGTTCCATCTACCAATGCAAGCCTCACTTTTCCTCTTTCTCTTTCTCCTCATCTCTTACTGCCTGCGACACTCTTTCTCTGCACTCTTTCTCCCTCTTCTCATCCACAGAGCAAGACGTAGAGATTGAGATAGTGTACAGAGGGAGATAGATTTAGAGAGAGAAAAGCGGAGAGATAGAATTGGAAAGTGAGTAACAGAGAGAAGAAATTGGGTTTCAGAGAGTGGAAGAGGGGATGAGAGAGATAAAGGTGGAGGGAGATTACTAAGGGAGAGATTACAAGAGATTACCTCTCCCTCCGTGCCTATCATTCTTTTCCTATTTGTTACCCTCTTCATCTATGTTCTCCCTCTACCCCGATGTTTCACACTCCGTGACACTCTCTGATATGTCTTTGTATACTGCAGTGAAGGATTACATCGAAATATTATGTTTTACATTTGCTATTTCAATCTAACCGAACAATCTCTCTGTCTGGGAACAGAGGGACCTTGGACTAAATGTCCACAGATTCCTGAGATAATATGACAGTTGGACTTTGTCTGCTGACTTTTTCTTTTCTCCATTTCTGTGACGTTCTGTCTTTTCTCTATTTCTCTGACTTTGTCTTTTCTCTATCTGTCTGCGTCTTTCTATCTTTTCTCTCTTTCCTTTTCTCTCTTTCTTTGTTTCTTTCTATTTGTTCTCTCTTTCTCTCTCTCTTTCTTTGTCTCTTTCTATCTTGTCTCGTTTTCTTAGTCTCTTTCTTTCTTTTCTCTCTTTATTTGTCTCTTTCGGTCTTCTCTCTTTCTCTCTTTTTTCGCTCTTTATATCTCTTTCCGACTTTTTCTTTTCCTCGTTCTTTTCCTAACTCTATCACCCCCACAATTTATACCCCCTCTCAATTTATCCCCAACACACAAATTTTCCCCCGCAACTTATTCCACCCCCGCAATTCCCACCCGCAATTCCCCCCTGCAATTGATACACTCACGCAATTTATACCCCCCAGCAATTTATACCCCCCAACAATTTATATTCCCCCCGCAATTTATATTCCCCCTCAATTTCACCCCCCGCAATTTATACCCCTCGCAATTTATACCCCCGCAATTTATACCCCCTTCAATTTATACCCCTGCAATTTATACCCCCACAAAATATCCCTCATGCAAATTTCCTCACCCCACAAAATTTACCCCCCCCCCGCATATTTCCTCACACCACAAAATATCACCCCCCAACTTTTTTACCCCTTCAAAATTACACCCCCCCCCGTACAAATGTTTTACCCCACAAAATTTCCCCCTGGTAAATTGTTTACCCCACAAAATATCCCCCCCGCAAATTCTTCCCCCACAAACTTGCACCCCTGCAAATCTTTTGCCCCACAACACTTCCCCGCCCCGTGAATTTTCACCCCGCAAAATTTTGGTGCCATATTTCCCCCATGCAAAATTTGCCACCACAAATTTCCCAATGCTAATTTTTTTACCCGCCCCCAAATTCCCCCCCCCCCCGGCAAATTCTCTGCCCTGCAATATTAATCCACCACACAAACGTTTTTCCCTGCAATATTTTCCCTCCTGGGAACCATCCCCCCTTGGACAGACACCCGCCCCCACCCAACTAAATAATCCTTGTCTGCAGACACCTATATGATATCCTCTGTTAACTGACCACCATCTAATACCTTCACGGTGAACAGACTCCCATTTAATTATCCCCTCTCCCCTGTTACAAGACAAACTATATAAATACACCCCTGTTAAAAGACAACCCATCTAAATACTCCCACCGAGGAACAGACTCCCATCAAAATACCCCCTGGGAACAGACTCCCTTCTGAATAGCCCCAAGGGAACAGAGTCCCTTCTAAATAAACCCCAGGAACAGGCTCCCATCTAAATACCCCACTGGAGCAGGCTCCAATCTAAATACCCCCCAGGAAACAGGCTCCCATCTAAAATAAAACCCAGGAACAGGCTCCCATCTGAGTACCACCCTGGGAACAGGCTGCCATCTAAATACCTCCCGGGAACAGACTCCCATCTAAATACCCCCCGGGGAACAGTCTCTCATCTGAATACTTCCCCCCCCCCCTCCCCAAGGTTACAGACTCCCATCTAAATATTCCCCCCCAGGAACAGACTCCCATCTAATTACCGCCTGGGAGCAGACTCCCATCTAAATACTCCCCCCCTCCAGGAACAGGTCCCCATCTGAATAACTCCCCCCCACCATGGTAACAGACTCCTATCGAAATATTCCACCCCAGGAACAGACTCCCATCTAATTACCCCCTGGAAGCAGACTCCCATCTAAATGCCCCCACCCCCAGGGAACAGTCTCACATCTAATTACCCTCCGGGAACAGGCTCACATCTAAATACCCCCCACCACCCCCGCCCGGTATTAGACTCCCATATAAATGCTTCCCCCCAAGAACAGACTGCCATCTAAATACCCCCTCGGAGCAGACTCTGATGTAATTCCCCCGCCTCCCTGGAACAACTCCCATCTAAATACCACCCGGGAACAGACTCCCAGCTAAATACACTCTGTTAAAAGACCCCCACCTTCATACCCACCGTGAACATACTGTCATTTAAATACCCCCCAGGAACAAACTCCCATCTAATTAACCCCTAGGAGCAGTCTCCCATGTACATATCCCCCCCCCCCCCAGGAACAGGCTCCCTTCTAATTACCCACCCTGGAGCAGGCTCTCATCTAAATAGCCCACTGTGAACAGACTCCCATCTAAATACACCCCTGTTAAAACACAACCCATCTAATTGCTCCCCGACTCCCGCCCCCCCCCCCAGGAACAGTCTCCCATCTAAATACCCTCTGGGAGCATCTCCCATCTAAATACCTCCCCAAGAGAACAGGCTCCCATCTAAATACCCTCTGTGAAAAGACCCCCATCTAAAAACCCACAGTGAACTGACTCCGATCAAATACCCCCTGAAACAGACCCCGATCTAAATACCCCCCGACCCCGGAACAGATTCCCATCTAAATTCCGCCCGGGAACAGGTTTCCATCTAAATACCCCCTGTTAAAAGATGCCAATCTAAATACCTCCCATGAACATACACCCATCTAATTCCCCCCTGGGGTATATGCTCCCATATAAATACGCCATAGGAGAAAACTCTCATGTAATTACCCCCTGGGAGCAGTCTCCCTTCTAAATACCTCTCCCCAGGAACAGACTCCCGTCTATATACCACCTCCCCCCCGTAAAAACAGAACCCATCTAATTACTACTCGCCCTGCCCCCCAAGTACAGACTTCCATCGAAATGCCCCCTGGGAGTACAGTCTCTTCTAAATACCCCCCTGGGAACAAACTCCCAACTAAATACCCCCTGTTAATAGACCCCCATCCAATTAACACCCCCCCCCCAGGAGCAGGTTCCCATTTAATTTCCCCCTGTTAAAATACCCCCATCTAAATACTCCCAGTGAATGGACTCCCATCTAAATTCCCCCCGGGAGCAGGCTACCATCTAAATACCCCACTGATAAAATACCCCCATCTATTTACCCACCTGAGAACAGGCTCCTGTCTAAATACAGACTTGTTAAAAGATCCCAATCTAAATACCCCCTGCAACGCGTTCCCAGCTAAATACCCCACTGTTAAAAGATCCCCCATCTACATACCCCCTGGGAACAGGCTCCCATCTAATTAACCCCCGGGAACAGACTCGCAGCTAAATACCCCCTGTTAAAAGACACCCGTCGACCCCCCGTGTCCTCCCCCCCGGAGCAGGCTCCCATCTAAATACACCCCTGTTAAAAGACCCCCATCTAAATACACCCCATAAACAGACTCCCATCTAAATACCCCACTGGAAACAGGCTCATATCTGAATACCCCCCGGGAACAGTCTCCCAGCTAAATACCCCCTGTTAAAAGACCCCCATTATCCCCCCTCAGACCAGGCCCCCATCTCAATATCCCCTGTTAAAGACCCCAATCTAAATACTCGCCGTGAACAGACCCCCATCTGCATCCCCCCCAGGAACAGACTCACATCTAAATACCCCCTTATTAAAAGACCCCCATGCAAATATCCCCGAGGAACAGGGTACCATCTTAATACACACCCGACCCCCGGGAACAGATCCCCATCTGATACCCCCGCTAATTGACACCAATCTAATTTTCCCCCTGCCCTCCCACAATAAAAACTCCCCCTTTCTAAATACCCTCCCTGTCCTGTAAATGCCTCCCCTCTACTAATTTCCACCCTGCGTCATCTGCCCCGTGAACAGGCACCCCTGCCATCCTCCCTGTGTAACTCCCATCCCAGTCAACGGTCCACCCTCCGCTCCCCGTGTATTTCCAACCTCCATCACTTTCCTGGGTTTGGCTCCGTCTTCTGACAGTCTTTAATTCACTTTAAGTCCTGGTCTGGATCAGCCACTGGAGTTCCATCAACGGGCTCCCAGGACACTGGCACCTTTAACTCCTGTCTAGCCAACAGCAGGGCCGGGCAATGAGCAATGACCTCGTCCCCCACCCCCCAGAGGCTAACAGCATTCTGAGCCTTTAACGCACAGTAAGATCCCAGCACAGACACATTCCTCTCTGTAGAAAGCCGTTTCACCTCTGCTCCCCATCAGCTTCAGGGAATCAAACAGACACACACATACAGACACACACTGACTGGCACAGGGATGGAAGGAGGTCATTCGGCTCTTTGATCCTGTCCCATCCGTGTTAGATCATGGCTGATCTGTCCCTTCGCCCATTAAGCCATTAAGAGTTTTTTTTTTCTCGCCAAGTGGATTGAGGATTGCTACCTACGATTATCACATTCATGCCAACATCCTCTCCTCCTCATTTCTCCTCATTCTCTTCTCAGCAACATTTTTTCCACGAGAAGTCAGTTCCTACTGCCACAAGACTCACACTGGATTGTGTGTGTGTGGGGGGTGGGGGTGGGGGTGGGGGGGGGGGGGTGCGTGCATGTGTATTTATGTATGTGTGTGTGTGTGTATATGCATGTGAGCGTTTGTGTGTGTGAATGTGAGTGTGCTTTGATTTTATTCTTTAATGCGCTGTGGGCGTGGCTAGTTAGGCCTGCATTTGTTGCCCATGTCTAGTTGCTTGTGAGAATGACACGGTGATATTTAATTAGTATCAGTGTGTGTGTGTTTGAGATGGTGTTTATGAATGTGACTGCGCATTTGTACTTGTGCGTATGTCACATTGAGTGGAGTTTGGGGTAAATGTGTTAACCCATGTGGCTCCTAAAAATATTATTAGTTTAAAAACTTTCAGTTTTCTTTCATTCATTGGGAATGGTCAGTATTTTAATCTGGCTCATTTGAAGTTCATTTCTTTTTTTTTGTCTTTGCCTCTTACAAAGATGGCGGCCGCTGACAGACAACAAGACAGGCCATCGCCGTTATTGTTGGCAAAGACAATCCGGGAGGAGACAGGAATGAGCCAAAATTATCCATCTTCTCCCTTACCTCGGTAAAATCCTCCAACCCTCCAGCCCGCCAAATCTCTCTAACTTCCTCAAGCCCCTACAATCCTCCCTATCCCTTTAATATTTACAAACCCTACAACCAATCCCCATCTCTGTTTCCTAATCGAGCCCATCACCCCGCCTATCGATGGAAACTCCTCCAGCCACTACCACTCTCCGAGATTCTGCACTCCGAAAATTATGACACCTTGACTATTTCCCAATAATGCACCCAACAACACCAACGTCTGACTCAGGGATAGATAGAGAGAGAGAGAGAGAGAGAGAGAGAGAGAGAGAGAGAGAGAGAGAGAGAGTAAGAGCAGTGACCAAGCTGGGGGGAATGTAAGGGAGACGGAATCAATAAAGTGTCCACAAAATATGAACAAGTAATATTAATAATAATGACTGACACAAAAAGCTTTCCCCCTCTGCAGCATTTTGCTTGTGTCCGACTAAGTTTTGTTTTCTGAGTTGCACTGATGAACTGTGAATGGAACCAGTGGTGATTGAGGGGCGACTGCGATTGCTATTTCCCTTCATATTCTACAGAGGGAACTCTGACTCTCTATCTTTCCCCTTTTCTGTCGGTGCTCCGAAGGTTAATTCATGCCTACCAGCACACTGTTATTTGTCATGTGCAACCATCCACCTCGCCAAACCCGGTTAGTGTATTTCCGGTATCCAACTGTTCACTTCTGGCACGCTGCCCAGCTGCCCTTTGGTGTCTGTGACAACCCCAACACCAGTGGTTTTTCAGTCATCGTGCTCTCTGTCATATCTTCTCTGCTGCTGCACTGCTCTTCGGCGTGTGTCTCTTTATGACCCCAACCCACCAATGTATTGTGTCTCAACCCGCTGTCACTATCTCTTTCCCATTGCAGATAAATATTATATTCATGCACGAGAAATACTGGGATCCGCCTCTGGGCTGCTCGCAGTGGTATTATTTATTCATTAGTTGAATAATTGATGTAACTGGATATTTCACTGCGCTCTTGAACTGCTCTCTGAACTTGGACTGAGTCACCCCATAAATAAATGCGTTTGTGCAGCAACTTAAAATCTGCAACATCCATCCGACTTGTTGAAATATAGATTCAGAACTGTTGTAATCCCTGAGATCAGATACAGTGATGTTATAATATAAGAAATGTATAACATGCACCAACAAAAGAAGTATGAAGCTGCCTGACATGGAGAAGAGTAAAATAACAGACTTCCTTCTGCTTTCCATCTGTGGGTCACTGCGATTCCCCCCCTTGCTCTGACCCCTCAGTCCCTTACGGACTCGACTGGCCACTAAAATGTGTCTGACTGTCAGAGCATTGAGCAACACAAGTAAAGTGAATGGGAGCAATGGGGTTAAAAGCGTATTAAACCAGTCAAATCGCACCCATCCGGGCTCAGTATAATAGCTTGCTTTTATAGCATAGAACCACGGTACGTTTTCCATTATCCATAGACGTTCAAGAATAAAGTAGTAGGGATGTTTTGTGAAGAGAGCAGAATGCAAGTTGTTGCTAGAACCACAGCCGCAGTTTTCTCATTGCAATATTTTGTTTTGTGCTTCTGTCAACAAATGGCCACAAATCGATCAAAGGTGAAAGTGACGGTGAAACAGACAGAACAGTCCAGCGCTGCACCGAACAGGACAATGTTAACACGACACACAGGGGTGATTTTCAGGAAGGAACTTGGGAAATAATAAGTACTGATCCACAACAGTATGACCTCAGTGATAATGACCAGTAGATCTGCCGTTCCCAAGGCCACCAGGTAGCGAGTTGTGCAGGTGGAGGAGTTGGCATTTTCCCCGAGCCAGGATCACAATCGCCACTAAATTAACTGGAAGAGAGACCATGGAATAATGACTGAAAATTAATGATTAACATTTTTCAGACAGTAAGGGCAGGATCTTATCACCTCAGATAGGTGTGTTGCTGGCGTGTTGGAGGTTAAAATTTTTAAAATCTCAACTCCGATCACCACCCAACTCTGACCCGTCCATTTCTGGTTTTAATGGCGCTGTGACAGGGGACGGGCAGACCCACGTTCCAAGGAGGCAGGTTAGCAATTGGAATACTTTACTCATGCTGGAAATTTCTGATTTTTTGTGTTTGACAGGTTTAACTCTGGCCGGCCCGCTTTCCCTGTTATCATAGGGAACATTTGCATGTGGAACCCCATGTACAAAGAAAGCCGGGTTTGGCCATTCTAATCGACCCCCACCAGAACTGGACCCTGAACGGCGAGATTAGACCCCTCTCCTGGAATTAAACCCGCCCTTCCAGGATCAGAATTCCCTCCAGGATTGGACCCCTCTCTCTTGATCAGATATGTCGTCTCTTGGATAACATAATCTACAGGACCCATCCTTCCCTGGCCTGAGATCACACTTCAGGATAGGAGTCCCCTCCCCTGCTTTCAGTATTGGCAACCCAGTGATCGGAAATTTCAAGACTCTACCTCGCTCTAGAGTTAACCTTCGGAGACCCCAATGTCAGGCAGCTCCTCCCATACCCCGGAGTCAGTATTTGAACAACCCTGTTCCGAAGATCAGGTCTAGACTCCTTCCTGCCCAATTGGAAGCAAAGCCTGTTGGTGTGACATCAGGTGGTGTACTGTCAAGGATTAAAAAGTTAGGGTATGTAGTTAAAACTCCAGAACACCTAACCTCGCCTACGTCATTCACTCTTTAATATCTATACCAAATTAAAAACAAAATATTGACGCTGCTGTAAATCTGATTGGAGATAGGACAATATTGAAGAGGAAAATGTGTTGTAGTGCCAGTAAGCTAGTAATCAGGAGGAACAGGCTAATGCCCCGGGGACACGGATACAAATCCCACCATGGCAGTTAGTTGAATTCAGATTCAATTTAATTAATACAGTCAGCAAATCAACAAAAAGCAAGAATTGAAGGTTAGTCTCAGTAATAGTGACACCAGCATTTTTATTGTCAAAAATTATCTGCTTCACTAATGTCCTGTAGGGAAGGAAATCTGCCATCCTTACTTTGCCTGGACTACATATGACTCCAGTCCAAGCGCAATCTAGTTGACTCTTAGCTTCCCTCTGAACTGATCTGGCAAATAATTCAGTTGTCAAAGGAAATAAGGGATGGCCAATCAATGCTGGCCTTACCAGCAGCACACTCATCCCGTGGAAGAATTAAAGAAAACACTCAGCAGGGCAAACAACATTTGTGGATACAGCAAGGGAGTTAACGATTCAATCTGATAGGTTTTCTCCAGTACTGGCCGATATTAGAGATTAACGGTTTTAAAGCAATGATCGAGTCTGTGAAAAGTCGGGTATGGGAGTGGAAAGAACAACGGGGAAGGTCAGTGATCAGTTGGAGGGCAGGAATGATACAATGGCAAAAAAACATATGGCGAATGGGACAAAGGAAAAGGAAAGGATTAAAACGTGGGTGGCTTAAATGGTTACAGCAGATTACAGAAGGAGGGAGGAATCTCGAAAATCTGGCAAAGACGAGCCAGAAAAAGTGACTCAGAATGGTGGATAAACCCAGCAGCTGTTAATTAATAGAGAATCCCTCCATCACCTTCACTATGACTGACTCTGGTGTAACCATCCCTCAATAACAGCACAGGCTGTCCGAGAAAGTGTTTATTATCTGAATATTTTAATCTCAGTGTTGAACTCGAGATGCGATAAAACACCTATTCGAACTTGAGCTGCAGTGGAAGAGGATGGGGGGCGGGGGGGGGGGGGGGGTGGGTGGGGTGGGGGTCAGCTGTGGAGAGGTCAGAGTGGAGGAGGGTGTAGAATTAAAGTGATAAGTGACTGGAAGCTCAGGGATACACTTGCAGACTGAACGGAGTAGTCATGCAATGCAATCATCCAATCTGCATTTGCTCCTGTCCCAATGTCCAGTGGATTTCACCATGTGTACTGAATACTATTACTAAATGGTAAATAGTACAGCACATTGTTTAACCGGGAAGGATTGTTTGGGGCCCTGGATACCTCTCCAGCTCTTGCATGGGAATGTGACAGGGAAAATCATCTGATATTGTGGGTAATTGAGGAGTGGACCAGGGTGCAGGGAACAGGGTGGTAGAAGGGGAGCGAAATATATGTTTAGTGCTGGACTTAACCGGATATGGTGGAAATGTTGGAGGATGGTGTGTTCATTGCGGAGGCGAGTGGGGAGGAAAGTGAGGGCAAGGGGAACATTATGATGGCTTTGGCTGGGAGGGGAATGGGTGAAGGCAGTAACACGGAAAATAGGATAGACATGATGAAAGTTCCTATTAACCACAGTGGAGGGTAATCCTTGGATGACGAATAATGACGACATTTCTGAAGCACTGGTGTGAAAGGTAACATCCTCGGAACAGATGGAATAGAGATCGAGAAATTGGGAGAATGGCACAGAGTCTTTCTGGGAAGTGGGATGGGAGGAAAGGTAATCAAGGTAGCTGTGGGAGTTAGTGGGATTATTGTAGATATTCGTGGATAGGCAATCCATGAAATAGAGGCAGTATGGTCGAGGAAGGAAAGGGAAGTGTCAGAGACGGCTATGAGAAGCCCAGGGACGGATGGCATTGTGAGAAAAATTTGTGCAAATGTTCCAGTTCAAGGCAAAGGAAGTAAAAAGGCAGCAGTACAGTCAGCAAACTAACGGGAAAAATGTGAAGGAAGGGAACAAAGAATGGTCCCCGTATTCTAAGCAAATGAAGCACAGCTTAACACTTACAGTCTTCCAGAGACATTATTTGAGTGTGTAATATAGGATTATTTACACCCGAGGTTCACACACCATTAATTTACGACAGAGTTCCTGCACAGGGGTCAGGATCACAAAACGGGGTAGGTTTTGATTCCCATGCCAGAGTCACTGACAACGAGTGGAGTCCCAGTGGAAATGGTGAGCGAATGACACAAAACCAATCAATTTCAAATGGGACCCTCGGAATCTACCAGCAAAAGATGCTGGAAGGAAACGAGGTGGGAATCGGGCTCATTGTGCTGGAGCCTGTTCTCCTCCCGAGGTCGGGTTTCGTTGCGCGGGTTTGGAGAATCCAGGCAGAATCAGGATTGCAGGTTCTGATTCTCCTGGGAGCTGGATAGGCCAAATAATGCCTTCACACCCAGAGGCCAACTGAGGTCCTTGAGTGGCCTATTAACGGGGCTACAGCTTCACAGGACTGCAACTAATATCCTCACAGGGAGATTGGGTAGCGCTGCTGGGGAGTGTTTAAACAATCTTGTCAGTGGGATGGGAACCGGAGGCATAGCTCAAATTGGAAGAAACTAGAGCTTAAAACATCATGTAGAAAAGTAGACAACAGAGCATTAGAAGATAGGCGAAACAAAGGCAAGCCTCAACTAGTTTTTGAATGCAGAATAATATTAAGAATCCAAGGTTAAGGGCACACTACCTGAATGCCAGCAGCATTCGAAACAAGGTAGGTTATTTGAAGGCACAGATAGAGGTAAATGGGTATGATCGCATTGTCATTAGTGGCTATCGGGTGACCAAGACCGGGGACTGAAGATTCAAAGAGATTTAACATTTGGAAAGGAAAGGAAAGCAGGCAAAGGAGGTGGTTTAGCGCTGATAATATGGGATGGGATTAGTATCTTAGTAAGGGATGGTCTCAGATCGTAAAAACAAAATGTGGTGTTTGGGTGGAGCTGCGAAACAGAAAGGGGTAGCAAACATTGGTAGAAGTTGCTTATAGGCCAACAGGCAGTCGTGACAGTGTGGGTCAAGGTGTTAATCAGGAGATTAGAAATATCTAGCATGGGTAATGCAGTGATTATGGGTGACTTCAATCTGCAGATAGACAGGGTTAATCTAATGAACACTAATGCTGTGGAGGACGAGTCGTTGGAGTGTTCGGAATGGTTTTCTAGAGCAATATGTTGTGGAACAGACCAGAGAACAGGCTATTTTAGATCTAGTATTAGATAACCATAAAGGGCTAATTAATAATTTTGTTGGTAAAGATGCTTCCACGATGAATGACCATATATGATATAATTTTACGTTATGTTTGAAAGTGAGCTAGTTCAACTTGAAGCCAGGGTGTTAATTTTGACCAAAGGAAATTATGAAGCTATGAGGGGCAAATTGGCTGCCGTGGTTTGGGAAAACACATTAAAAGGTCTGACAGTACAAACGCAATGGATAGTCTTCAAAGAAATATTTCATAGTTTATAGCAACCGTATATTACTTCAAGGTTAAAAAAAAAACAAATGTAAAGGCAGTCAACAGTGGCTAACAAAGGAAGTTAATGGTTGTATAAGATTAAACTAAAATGCCTATAAAGTTGCCAGAAATAGTATTAAACCAGTGGGATGGGAAGATTTGAGAATACATAAAAGTAGGAACAAAAACTAATAAAGAGAGACGGAATAGAATATGAATATAATAGTCAAAAAACAAACAAAGTAATGCACTGCAAAAGCTTCTATGTCCATAAAAAGGAAACGTTTGTCTCAGTCAAATGTGGGTCCATTGCAGGCCGTGTCAGCAACATTTATCATTGGAACAAAGAAATTGCAGAGAAGCTAAATGATTTCTTTGTGCCTTTCTTCACTGAGGAAGATATAAGAAATTTCCCAAAAATAGAGATCCAAGGGACTCGGGAGAAAGGGAATATGATGGAAATTAGTCTGAGTATGACGGCTGTATTGGAGAAATGAATGGGGCTGAAGGTTCCTGCATATTTGAAGGTCGCAAATGTCACAACACTATTTTCGAAGGGAGGGAGACAGAAAACAGGGAATTATAGACCTGTTAGCCTTCCATCAGTAGTTAGGGAAAATATAAAAATCTATTGTACAGGATGTGATAAATGGAGACTCGGATAATAATTATCTGATTGGGCATGGTCAACATTGTTTCATGAATGGGAATTCATGTTTGACGAGCCGGTTGGAGCTTTTTGAACGGTTTATCAGCAGCATTGAGAAATGGGAGTCGGTGGACCTGGTATACTTGAATTTTCCCAAGGCTTTAGAAAACGTTACCCACAGCAGATTGATAGCAAAATTAAAGCACGTGGAATAGGAGGCAATATATTGACATGGATTAAGGATTAGTTAACAGGCTGAAAACAGAGTCGGAATAAACGTGTCATTGGCATTGGCAGGCTCCCATTGGCAGGCTGCAAATAGTGAAGTACCAGAGGGATCAGTACTCGGGCTCCAGCTGTTCACAATGAATCTTAATCTTGGATGTGGGGGCCAAATGTAATATTTTCAAGTGGGTGGATGACACAAAACTAGGTGTGAATGTGCTTTGTGAGGAATGTGCTAATTGGCTTGAAGGGGATTTGATCCGACCTACAGAGTGGGCAAGAAATTGGCAGATAGAATATAATGTGGAAAAGTGTGAGGTTCTCCATTTTGGCAGGAGCAGCAGATGTGCAGAGTTTATCTTCAATGGCAACAGATTAGAAAGTGCAGACGTACAAAGGGACCTCCATATGTTTGTCAATAAGTAACTGAAAGCTGACATGCAGGTGCATCACGCAATTAAGAAGGCTAATTGCATGTCGCCTTTATCACAAGAGGATTTGAGTGCAGGAATAGTGAAGTCTTGCTTCAATTGTATAGAACCTTGGTTACACCACACCAATATTATTATGTGCAGTTTGGTCCACTTACCCGAGGAAGGATCTTATTGCCATCGGGGGAGTGCAACGAAGGTTCACCAGACCTGTTCCCAGGATGGCGGGACTGTCCTATGAAGAGTAATTGCAGAAACTGGGCGAGTATTCTCTCGAGTTTCGAAGAATGAGAGGTGATCTCATTCAAACCTAAAAAAATACATAAAGGGACAGACAGGGTAGTTGCAAGTAATGTTTTTTTACCCCCGGGGTGGGGAGTCCAGAACCAGGAGACACAATTTCAAAATAAGAAGGACATCATTTAGGAGATAGATGAGTCGAAATTCCTTTACTCAGAAGGTTGTGAATCTTTGGAATTTCCTGCCTTAGAGGGCTGTGGAACCTTAGTCATTGAGTATGTTTAAAGCAGAAATTGTGGGATTCCGAAATACGAATGACATAAGGAGATATCGGGATAGTGTGTAAAAAAGGCATTGAAGTGGATTATCTGCCATGATCGTACTGAATGGTGGGGAAGGCCCGAAGGGCCGAATTGCCTACTGCTGCTCTTCTGTTTCTAGTACCGGTAGTGGCCACGGCTCCCGGTGGTGCTGCCGTTACTGCTGAGCTGCCAGCCCTGTGATTATGCAACCCACGGCCCTATAAAGCCTTTAATGGGATGGGGATTCCGTCTCGTTAAACTTTACACTAAAAGACAGGAGGGTCGGTCCTGGGGGCGGCGGCGGGGGAGGGGGAGGAGTGAGGGGTGACATTTCAGGCCGAATCCGGGAATCCTGCCTCCTGCACAGGACCCAGCCCATCGCGTCTGTCGGGAATGATCCCATCCACTGAGTTTAGGGACAGCTCGCATTTACTGGGCTTTGGAGCAGCCAGGACAAACTGACATGGACAAACATGGAAATGGATTTCAGGAGCACATCTGTGATCTCAGAAGATAGGAAGTCTCATGTGTTTTGGGGACACTCAGGGCAACATGAGCCATTGAATGAGGATTCAGAGCCTGAAGAAGGGGAAGATAGGTCTCTGAGGGGAAGAAATAACTGTCCAATAATAGTGAATAAATTCCAATAAAATAAATCTCGCAACATTTAAGGTAGAAAGTAGTAAATATTCGATAAAGTAATCAAAGAGTGGGAAAAGTCTATGGTTCGGATTCTTTGTGTCCAAACATACTAAAAAGATAGGGAAGAAGCACAAGAGGCATTATTATCGGCTCATTAATAATCATCAGGTCAGGAAATAGTCTCAGAGGACTGGTGGACAGTTAATGTGGCTGTTATATTTCACACGTAAGGCAGAGCATGTCCAAATAACTATATAACAGTTAGCGTCAGTGGCACAGAGGTTTCTGGAATCCCTTTTCCGAGATGTAACGGATAAACACCTGGAAACACCTGACTAAAGAAGAGCACATATTCCAAAATGAAGGTCATACTTGACCAACCTTATTGGATTTTTGAATAATGTCAGAAAGTTTAGATACATGTAATACAGTTGATGGAATGGCCTACAATTTTCGAAAGGTCTTCAATAAGGGACCATGTATCAGACTGATGACTAATCACAGAGCAAATTAATTTAGGGGACAAGTAGCAGAATGGACAGCAATCTGACTACAAAAACAGAAAACAGGGAATAAGGGTTAAAGATATTTTGTCAGACTGGCAGAAGTTGGGAAGTGGTTTTGCACAAAGATCAGCACTGCAAATACTGTCCTTCAACATTTAAATAAACCATATGGATGTGGGAAGCAGAAGCACAATTTCACAGTTTGCAGCCAAGTCCAAATTCAGAGTACCGTTAATACCGAGTAAGAATGCAACCAAATACCTAAAAACATTATTAATAAGAAATGATAAAGTTGCACAAAGGGCATTTAAATGCCTAATTATTTTGAGGAGTGCAAAGTGTGAGCTGCTTAATTTTGTTCTGATAAATAAGCATCTCAAATAATGCTTGGACGACAAGAGTCTGAATGGGGTCAAAGGGGAAAGAGGTTCAGGGGACAGATTCTCAAATCATTTAAAGTAGCAACACATGTTACCGGGCCCGTAAAATACAAAACAATCACAGGAGCTCAATTCCAGAGGATTGGAATTAAAAAAAAAACAAAGAGCTGATAGAATAGAACCAAGGTTTTACAAAACTTGGCGTACTGTGTGTTATTCTAGTGTCCATGTTACAAAAAGCATACTGATGCACTCGAGATGGTGCAATTATTTTTAATCAGATAATACCAGAGCTGAGTGAAGTGTACTGTTTATTTCACCATTCATATTTTACGAAGTTATTATTTACCTCCCTTGGTCTGATCTCTGCATTATGAAAACCGGATATGTATGTTCATTAGCTATAGGTATTTCCTCACAGGGACACAACTCACTGAACCAAGGACAGAGATTGGTACAGGTTACATCTGGTGAGATTCTGAAACTGAGATATGAACTGATCCGTCAAATCTTAATCTGTTACAGCAGTGGACGATTCATCAAACACAGCCCAATATTTATCCTGTGCCATTAATAGGTAATTGGCTTCAGCACACGTGACCCACGGCTTCGCAGGACTATGTTGGGTGAAGGTATTAATCAGCAGTAAAATAAATAGTGTTTACAGTAACTATACTCAGCTTGTGAGTAATTCATTATTACAGTATTAGAATACTGTATCAGTGCTGACCCGCGGTGAAATTGCCAGTAAATAGTTAGCGTCTGTTTCAGCCAGAACAGTTCAAAAGGAAACAGAGAAATATCAATACATTTAAATTTATACATGGATTAGAAGACCTCAGTAAACATCTTCCGCTTGGCAATCAATTCGCAAGACCCAAAGGCATCTCAATAGAGAGATCCATCATCTGAAGCAAAGATTTCAATATAGAAATGGATTGGACAATTGCAGTCATTACAGTAAAACATGTTCACTGGGATCAGGTGTCCCACTCCAGTTCATGACCAACACTCCGCACAATTCCACAATGACAGATACTCCCAATAGTACATGACCACTGGAGTCAGATGTTTCGCTCCTGTTAGTGACCCACACTCAGTACAATTCTACAGTGACAGATGGTCCCAATAATACCTTCTTTTAAAGATTTGGTTTCAGTGATATCTAAGTTAACATTGCAGGATTTTCCACTAAATGCAATAACTTGACAATTCAGAGAGCCTATCTGTTACAATCAGAGCTTTATTATCAGTTAAGGGATTACAATAAAACCGCAGCGATAATGCAGGATATTTGACATAATAAAATGATATCAGTGATCGGGTGTCTGGATATCGCTGCCCACGAGATTACCAAATAACATTCTTTATCAGAGAAGAAATATAGACCAGTTCACACACAGTTTTACACAAGTTCAATGATAATAATCACTTACCAGGAACACCAATGATGGCAAGGATCAGGTAATATATTTTCCTGATACTGATCAGTGTTTCAAGCATTTTCTGTATGAAATGATCTGTCCCTTTGTACTGCAGGCAATCTCTCTATATTAAACTCTGAGGTGATACATTCCCAGAGCCTATACTTTATACCCTGCGGGATCTCCACGGGGAAATTGAAATTGCAACTTTAAAAAAAATTTGAACAAACAGATTACGACATCGAGTTCCATCCCTATTCTAATAAAATACATATGTTTCTGAAGTTGAACTGGAAAACTGCTAAGAATGGACTATTCTAATCACATCAATTAACTCATGGAAATTAGAAGCTTATTCTCCTAGCAATGAGGTTGTTCTTTCAAACATCATCTATTATTTCTCTCGTCTCATGTTGTTTCAGTGATGTCCTTCACTCGACTGTGACCATTCAGCAATTTAACACCCAATGTGTGGATGTTTCCCTCAGGGCTGCTCTACTTCACTGTGGATTGTGGATGTCCCCTTTAACTTTGTGGAGAATCTCTCTCAAAGCTGTTTTTCTTCATTGTGGGATATGGCTGCTTCTTTAACTGTGGACTTTCAATTAAGTGATTAAAATAGTTATTTGTGACTATGCATTGCAGAATTGAACTAATGCAGCATCTCATCCTTCATTACCAATACAGCCCCACATCCTTTTCCTTTTTCCTATCCTTCCTAAATGGTAAATACATTGAAATTTCAGTTCACAGCTTTGGTCAGCTGCAGCCACATGTCCGTTAAAGAACATCCTTGGTAATTAATGTACCATCAATTCATAGATTCTACCTTAATGCGAATGCTATATGCAGTCGACAGAGTGCCTTACATTTGACCTTTTATAACTTGTTTCCCCATATTTTGACCCGATTTGATGCTGCCCTTTGTTTCTGCTGCCTTGCACTTTCGCTTATTTCCTTTGTTACTACAATTACCAGCTTCGTTTTCTCCTATCTGAAATCCCTCTCAGGTTCCCATCCTCTGCCATGCTCGTGTTAAACCTCG
The DNA here is from genome assembly GCF_036365525.1 of Heterodontus francisci. NCBI lineage: Eukaryota > Metazoa > Chordata > Chondrichthyes > Heterodontiformes > Heterodontidae > Heterodontus > Heterodontus francisci. The sequence continues at coordinate 5,615,491 of NW_027141175.1, forward strand.
CCTGCATCAACAGCAAATCGTCCTGCGAGAATATTGGTCTCAGTTCTGCTGAGGTATAATCCATCCTTCTTGTCGAGTTTCCACCTGCCCAGAACGAGTACTGATGCCTCAAGAATCTAAAGTCCTCCCACCTGAACCACCTTTCGAGCCACACCTTCATTTGCTCCACACTCCTATTTCTGTACTCACTAGCATGCAGCACTGGGAGTAATCATGAACTTACTCCTTTTGAAGTCTTGATTTTTAATAGCTTTCCTATCTCCCTAAAATCTGTTTCCAGGTCTTCACTCCTCTTTCTATCTGTCGTTCGTAGAGATGTGGTCCATGAACTCTGGCTGTTCACCCACCCTGAAGTTGCACAGTGATATCCTTGATGCTGTCGCCAGGGAGACAACATACCATCCTGGAGTCACATCTATGGTCGCAGACATGCCTGTCTGTTCACCTAATTATTGAATCCCCTACAACTTCCACTGTTCCACCTCTCTTCCTCCTGTCCTGTGCAGCTGAGCTGTCATGGTTTCACGGACTTAGCTGTGGTTGCAAAACCTTGAGGTACCATCATCTTAACCTGTATGCAAAGTGGGAAATCTATCAGTGACCGAGATCGACTCAGCGAACACCTGGACTACCTGCCTGGTCCTCCTAGTCTCTCTGGTGATCACCCATCCCCTCTCTGCCTGCACTCTCTTCACCTACATTGTGAACGCATCTCTAAACATGCTATCTAAATGGTTCTCAGCCTCACGGATGCGAAACAGTGTCTCCTGCCATCGCACAGGTTCAAAATCCAGGAGATCACTTTCTGTAGCTGGTGCCACTCCCTGAACATGTGGTCGTCTATGCAACTGGAAGCGTCCAGAAACAGTACCCTCCATTTTAAACATCCAACATGCTATGCCACTGTGGGAGCCATCGCACCCTCATGACAGGGACACCAGCAGATGAAGGTGGTGAGAGGAGGGACTGTAACTGCAGTGAGACAGGGACACCAAAAGATGGAGATGATGAGAGGGGTGACAGTAGCTGCGGTGAGACAGGGGCACCAGCAGTAAGAGATGGTGAGAGAGGGACAGTAACTGCAGCGATCGAGGGACACCAGCAGATGGAGATGGTGGGAGGAGGGACAGTAACTGTAGTGAGACAGGGACACCAGCAGATGGTGATGGTGAGAGCGGAAACAGTATCTGCAGTGAGATACGGACAACAGCAGATGCAGATGATGAGAGGGGCGACAATAGCTGCAGTGAGACAGGGACACCAGCAGATGGAGATGGTGAGAGAGGGACAGTAACTGCAATGAGACATAGACACCAGCAGATGGAGATGGTGAGCGGGGACAGCAACTGCAGTGAGACAGGGTCACCAGCAGATGGAGATGGTGAGGTGGAGGGGACAGTAACTGCATGTGATACAGGGACACAGCAGATGGAGATGGTGAGAGGGGGGACAACAACTGCAGTGAGACAGGGACACCAGCAGATGGAGATTGTGAGAGGGGGCAGTAACTGCAATGAGTCAGGAACACCAGCAGATGGCGATGATGGGCCATTGCTGATGGGACATTCAGTGTTCCTGAGAGCCTGAAAGTTTCAAAAGGTTTGAGAAGTTTAGTTTCTGAAAACTAGAGATGCTGAATAAAATAATTTCAATACAATTGTTGTTAAATGGCTATTTTCCTACTATGTAACATTAAACTGGTTTCTATTTCGAAAATTATTGTGAGTGATTAAAGATAATTCATAAATAAAAAAAAGCATGAAATAAAACTCAACAACAATTTACACAAATAAAAATGCTCCTAATAAATTGTGTTGAATTCTTCATCACTAACGTTATGACATCTCTCTTTCGCTCTCACTTGTCTCTCTATGCTGGTATCTTCTGTACTATAACTCAGAGTAATTGAAGTTTTGATCCGATTGTCTTTTGTATTTTAACATGGGATCTGCTTTCCGAACCTGTCAGACAGTGAATACCAGACCTGAACAACTCCCTGACTATTTTATTCACCCTCTGTTAGTGTAAACAATCTCTCCTCTTGTCCCCAAACCAAGGGAAATATTTTGAATCCAATTATTTTCTCCAGGACAGCAGCTGCAGAGGAGCTGGAACCTCCTGAATGTGGACAAGCGATGAACAAAAATCATTTCTGAATCCCCCTGGACAGCAGAGGAAAGAAAAAGTCAGGAAGCAAATGGAAACAAGTGACACTTTATTACAGCAGTAAAAATTATTTGCCAGAATGTGCAGGTGTTATCGCTGAGCTTTATACAAACTGGAGGTGAAAAGCGAAGATATTTCATACAATGTTGTGATAAATGTCCATTTCCCAACTTTGTAACCCCTTGTGACATTAAAGTTGTAACTGTTAAGAAGGTTTTTTCGATTGATTACAGGCTAATGCATAAATACAGCAGCATCAGATATATTACAAAGAATCATTGACAAATATAACTGTAAATATGGGTCAGAACTGTTGTGTGAAATGTCATCAGATGTGAAGGTTCTCTTGGCTGCTTCATTAACCTGACTCTACTTTCAGTCTTTATCACACAGTGAAATTGAAAATTCGAATAAAAACTGCCTGTTAAAACTGCAGTCAAACTGGCCTCTCCAGCAAAAAAGCACTGCCAGAATTTCAAGGTAACTGCAGTGAGACATTTTCAGTCGTTTTCTGAACGTTCTGTTAACTGAAGGTGAATAGTGAAAGACATCTAATGCAATTAGTGTTAAATAGTCATTAAGCAAACCCTCCAGGTTTTAGATTACAGCAGCTTTTCTGCTCTGTTAATGAGATTTTTGGGGGAGAGAGAGACAGAGAGACATACAGACAGGTTTCTGTCTGGAATGGTCCATTTGTGATACGGCTGGAATATCCCTCTTTCCCCCTTTCCCTGTTTGCAAAGAGACTCACCTTGGAATGTCCCAAACCTGGGAGGCAGTGTACAGAAGGAGGAAGCTGAGAGCTGGTTGGATGAGCTGTATTTTGGAAGGAGTGTCTATTCTGAGTGACAGGTTCTGGGAATTATTCGGACAACATCAGCCTCCATTCTTTCTTTCCATGCAGCTGCTTTGTGAAAGTGAGTTCCTGTGTCTCAGTCTCTGTGCCCAGGTGAATTGCAAGCTGATTACAGTGTGTGTGTGTGTGTGTGTGTGTGTGTGTGTGTGTGTGTGTGTGTGTGTGTGTGTGTGTGTGTGTGTGTGTGTGTGTGTGTGTGTGTGTGTGCGTGTGTGTGTGTATGTGAGAGAGAGAGAGAGAGTTCAGTCTAAATCCCCCTCTCTCTGCCTCAGTCCTGACCCTTTTCTCCAATTCCCAACCCGATGCCCCTCTCCAGGATATTTTCCCCATGGACAAGCTGATGGAAGGAAGGTGCTGGAGTCCAACGATGGAGCCCATACCATGTGGGATAGTGAGTATCACGTCTTTATTGTCTCTCTGTGCCTTTCTCCGTCCTTCTGACTCAGTCTCTCTCACTCAATCTCTCTCTCTCTCTCTCTCTCTCTTTCTCTCCCGGTTTCTCAGTCTCTGTTTCTCGCTATCAGTCTCTGTTTATCTCTCTACCTCTGTTTCTCTCCTTCTCTGTGTGCCTCCATCTCTCTCTGTCCCTCCCTCTCTCACGTTGTGTTTCTCTCTGAGTGATTGTGTGTCTTTCCGTCTCAATGGCTTTCTCTGTCCTTCCCTCTCACAACCTCTCTGTGATTCTCTGTGTGCCTTTCTCACTGGCTTTCTGTCTGTCACTTTGCTGCCTGCAATTTATTTTTCTCTCTGTTCTTTCCCTCCACTTTTTGCCTCCTCTTTTTCTCTGGCTCTTTCTGTCCTTTATCTATTCCTCTGACTTTCTATCTTTCTCTATTTCCCTGACTTTCTGTCTTTTCTCTACTCCTCCCTCTGTTTTCTTTCTCTATTTCTCTCACTTTCTGTCTTTTCGCTATTTCTGAGTTTCTGTCTTTTCTCTCTTTTTGACTTTGTCTTTTCTTTAATTGTCTGACTTTCTCCCTTTTTTCTGCTTCTCTGTCTCTGTCATTTCTCTCTTTCTTTTTCTCTCTTTCTTATTCTCTTTCTGTCTTTTCTCTATTTCTCTGTCTCCCTCCGTCTTGTCTCTATTTCTCTGTCTGGCTCTGCCTTTCTCTATTTCCCTGACTTTCTGTCTTTTCTCTATTTCTGAATTTCTGTCGTTTCTATATTTCTGACTTTGTCTTGTCTCTATTTGCCTGACATTCTCTCTCTTTTCTGTTCCTCTGTCTCTATCTGTCTTTCCTCTCTTTCTTTTTCTCTCTCTTTCTTTATCTCTCTTTCTGTCTTTTCTCTTTCTTTATCACTATTTCTGACTTTCATTTTCTCTTTCTTTTCCTAACCCTAACACCCCGCCATTAGTATCGCCCCGCAATTTATATCCCGTCCCGCAATTTATCCCCCCCCCCGCAATTTATCCCACCCCGCAATTTATATCCTGCCCGAAATGTATCCCCGCACAATTTATGTCCCCCCACAATTTATGTCTCCCACGCAATTTTTATATCCCCCCACAATTCATACCCCTGGCAATTTACATTCCACCCCCCACAATTTATATCCCCCTGCAATTTATATCCCCTTGCAATTAATCCCCCCACAATTTATCCCCCCCCCCGCAATTTGTTTACCCCCACAATTATATCCCCCTGTAATTTATTCACATCTGCAAATAGCGCCCCCCACCCACCACGTAAATACCCCTGGTCTACAGAACCCTACATGATATCCCCATGCTAAGCAACGCCCATCTAATAGCTTTATTGTGAACAGACTCCCATCTAATACCCTTCATGCGAACAGACTCTCAACTGAATACACCTCCTGTGAACAGACTCCCATCTAAATATCCCCAGGAACAGACGCCCATCTACACACCCCTCCTGTGAACAGACTCCCATCTAAATCCACCCTGTGTAGAGACTCGCATCCCATGCCCTTCCTGTGACCAGGCCCCCATCTAAGTACCAGGAACAGACTCACATTTAAATATCCCTCCTGTGACCAGACCCCCATTTAATTACCCACAGAAACAGAACCCCATCCAATACCCTCCTGTGACCAGACCCCTCAATCGAAAGAACACCAGGAACAGACCCCCATCTAATACTCCTCCTGTGAACATCACCCCAAGTAATTAACCCCCATCCACCCTGTGAAGAGTCCCATATATAACCACCTCCCATCACACTCCCCCCCCCCCCATGAACGGACTGGAGAATACTCACTGCCCCCTCTCATTTTAAACCTGGCGAATCCCCACTGCCCCCTCCCATTTTAAAGCTGGAGAATGCCTACTGCCCCATCCCATTTTAAAACTGGCAAATCCACAACGCCACCTCCCATTTTCAACCTGGAGAATCCCCACAGCCCCTCACATTTTAAACCTGGCGAATCCTCCCCCACCCTCCTATTTTTAACATAACGTATTCTCTCTTTGATTATTCCCCTCTAATTCTCCCCCCGCCCCCACTGTAAACACTCCCCCCTTTCTTAATACGCTCTTTGTCCTGTAAAAGCCCCCACTCTACTAATTCCCCTCCTGTTTCATCTCTCCCGTGAACAGCCCGCACCTCACCACCCCCAACCCCTGTATTATTACAACCTCCATCACTTTCCTGGGTGTAGCTCTGATTCCCAGCAATCTTTAATTCACATTAATTCATGGTCTGGATAAGCCACTGGAATTCCATCAGCTGAACAATTAACAAAGAACATAGAAAAGTACAGGACAGGAACAGGCACGTCGGCCCTCCAAGCCTGCGCCGATCCAGATCCTCTATCTAAACATGTCACCTATTTTATAAGGGTCTTTATCTCTTTGCTTCCTGCCCATTCATGTATCTGTCCAGATACATCTTAAAAGACGCTATCATGCCCACGTCTACCACTTCCGCTGGCAACGTGTTCCAGGTACCCACCACCCTCTGTGTAAAGAACTTTCCACGCATATCCCCCCTAAACTTTTCCCCTCTCACTTTGAACGCGTGGCCCCTAGTAATTGAATCCCCCACTCTGGGAAAAAGCTTCTTGCTATCAACCCTGTCTATACCTCTCATGATTTTGTACACCTCAATCAGGTCCCCCCTCATCCTTCGTCTTTCTAATGAAAATAATCCTAATCTACTCAACCTCTCTTCATTGCTAGCGCCCTCCATACCAGGCAACATCCTGGTGAACCTCCTTTGCACCCTCTCCAAAGCATCTACATCCTTCTGGTAATGTGGCGACCAGAACTTCACGCAGTATTTAAAATGTGGCCGAACCAAAGTCTGATACAACTGTAACATGACCTGCCAGCTCTGGTACTCAATACCCCATCCGATGAAGGAAAGCATGCCGTATGCCTTCTTGACCACTCTATTGATCTGCGCTGCCACCTTCAGGGGACAATGGAGCTGAACACCCAAATCTCTCTGTACATCAATTTTCCCCAGGACTTTTCCAGACCCCAAGGCATTGAACTGCTGTCCGGCCAAACACAAAGCCGGGCATAGAGCAAGGACATCCAGAGGCTAACTGGCATTCTGAGCCTTTAACACGCAGCAACATCCCAGCCCAGACACTTCCCTCGCTGCAGAAAGGTGCTTCACCTGTTCTCCCCATCGGCGTCAGGAAATCAAACAGAGGGAGACACGCACTAACGCATATACTGGCTGGCACAGGGACGGGAGGAGGCTATTCAGCCCTTTGAGCCTGTCCCACCTATGTTAGATCATGGTTGATCTGTCCCTTGCCCCATTGAGCCACAAGAATGCAGGCAGAGGCTGGCGGGGAGCAGGTACACAGAGCGTCAAAGAAACATTGGGCTAGACTTGGTCCTGGTGCCAATTGCGCAAAGGAGGGTGGAAGGGAGGAGGGTTGTGAATCGGCTGCCCGTTCTGCACCTCTACCTTGTTTTTACTTCAATGGGAGCAAAACTGGGGAGAGGTGGGAAGCAAGATCCCGGTTCACAATCACCCTGCACAACATCAAGGCAGCGAGTTCAAATCCACACCCAGGTAGAGAGGCAAAGATACAGAAAACAGATGCCGGGATTAGGACCGAACAGAGAGAGAGAAAAATAAATGGAAAGTGAGATGGAGAATGAGATGCAGGGAGTCACAAAGCAGTGAGAGAGAAACTGAGAACAGAGGGTCATAAATATCGAGAAAGGCAGAGAGAGAGAGAAAAAAGGAGACATACACAGAGAGATGACGATATTGAGAAAGTTCCCAGACAAAGAGAGATGCAAAGACAGAAAGATGTGGAGGAGCAGCGATACAAAGTAAGATGTGTTTACAGAATAGAGAGGGGTGTCCCAGGATGGGGGAAATGCAGAGATAATCTTGCAGGAAAGGAGGAGCAGAGATGGAAAGATTCAGCGATTTGGGGGTGAGTGAGAGAAGAAATGGACTGAGAGAGACAGATGAAGAAGCAGAACGTCGCAGAAAGAGAGTGACAATGGAAACCTGTGAGACTCCAGAGAGGGGCAGAGATAGAAAGGATGGTGATAGATACAGAGATAGAAATTTAGAGATGTGAAGAAACAGAGCTCGGAACACGGAGGAAGGTACAGGGAACAAGTTGCAGCGAGAGAGGGAAATCTACAGGATTACATTGAATGTTCTGGAGCAGCGCTTCCCAATCTATTTCCTTCGGAGACCCTCCAACCCCATCCCTTGTGGTAAAAAAATCCACAGACCCTCTGAGAACACAAAATACAAATACTGTGGATGTTGTAAATCTGAAATAAAAACCGTGCTGGAAATACTGAGCATTTTATTTAGAGATACAGCACTGAAACAGGCCCTTCGGCCCACCGAATATGTGATGCCCAACAGCCACCCATTTGTACTAACCCGACAGTAATCCCATACTGCCTGCCACCTATCTGCACTAGGGGCAATTTACAACGGCCAATATTTACCAGTCACCTGCAAGTCTTCAGCTGTGGGAGGAAACCGCAGCACTCGGCAAGAATCCACGCAGTCACAGGGAGAACTTGCAAACACCACACAGGCAACACCCAGAATCGAACCCGAGTCGCTGGAGCTGTGAAGTTACAATGCCAGCCATGGCGCCACTGTGCCGCCCCACTACTTTCTTCTTCTGTTAGCCCCGAAAACACACTGTCTTCTTTTATGTATCTAGAAATGAATTTGACGATGACACATATATATTTATTATTTCACTCTTTGGCTAAAGCTGTTGTCTGAGGATTCCACGTATCCAAAAGGTTCTCCATCTGCATCATCACAGCTGCAGCATCCGAAAAAATTCTCCTTGGGAATAAGAGAAATAAAATTGATTCAAACAAAGCAAAGCATTTTTGAACTGAAATAATGCACAGCAAGAGCCCAGTGCTCTTTCACTCACTCACTGACATCAAACAATCTCTCAGTGACTCCCCATCTTACAAGCACATCCCCGACACCGAGCCAGAGACTGGGAAGTGGGAATGTGTTTACCATGTCATTACCTGTTCTCTCTCTCTCTCTCTGTTTCTCTGTGTGTCTCTCTACATCTGTTTCTGCCTCATTGTAAAAACACACAAGCACTGCTGATGACCACCCCGTCTCCTGTAGAAGGATAGAGAGAGAAATTCATATTCCCATCCCTGAAAATCTGAAATCAAATGGCCCCCAGGCTTTTCATTTCACTGTCAAATTCATCCCACATCTGAAAACAACAGCATTATTTGGGAATGATAACAAGCCTTTACAAACCTTCGCATTTCAGCAATTTAATTGCTGAGTCACAGAAGCATTTGACAATCAAATGAATTAATTTTTAAGTGGCCGTCACTGTTGCAGTGTTGGAACTGCTGTCGGCCATTGGTGCACAGCAAGATCCCACAAGAAACAGTGTGATAACAGCCGGATACCCCTCTCTCCCCGCTCTGATTCCCTCCATGTTTCCATCACTCCCTTGCGTCTCTCTCGCGTCTGTTACTCTCATTCAGACAGACAGATGGAGAGAGAGAGAAAAATCTACTCTCAGAACTGCACTCTCAATTCAAATGGCTGCTGCTTATTTCATTTCACCCTCAAAATCATGGCACTGCCCAAAATACCGGCATTATTCGGGAATTATACCGGCTTGAAGCTCAGGACTTGAATTCCAGGCTTTCAAGGGAGCTTTATGCACAATGAATTCACGTCTAAAATGCAGTCACTGTTACCATGCAGGGAATTGTGCAGGCAAGCTGTGAACAACAAGATCCCAGGAATGGTGATACTTCAAAATTCAGTCTACCAAGATTTTGAGTGCTGATAGCTTTCTCTCTTTCTCTCACACTCTGTCTTTCTCCATCTTTCTCTGCCTTCCCACCCTCACCCACACTCTGTCTGTCTCTCTCTGTTTGCGTTTAAACTGCCACCTCCAGCTGTTTCTCACTCAGCCTCTTTTTCTCTCCTTCTGTTTCTGCCTCATATTTAATGTAGGAATTGATGCACAGCAGGATCCCACAATGTGATTATCGCCAGATATCCCATCACAGTCCTCAGAAAATGCTAAAATCCGTCTTTAAAATTATTACAAGCCTTTATACAGCTTCACCTTCAGCTCTTGCAATTGTTGTAAATTTCGTGTAAAAACACAGAGAAATCCACACTCAGAGCCTCAGGAAGCTGAATTTTAAAGTGTCCTCATTGTTGTCATTTAGGAAATGCTTCAGCGTACGTGATGCACAGCATAATCCCACAAGCAGCAATGTGATAATAGCCAGATTTCAGTCCCCAAAAAGGGAGAAACACATTCTTTAAACTGGCAACAAGCTGCTGAATCTGCCTCACCATTTCAAATAAGGACAAATCACATTGCAGTGCATGGCATGTTTTTTATTATTTATTAAAGGTTTAAATGGAGAAGGCTCGTGTGAAACAGAAGCAGAGAAGAGAAAGCATGGTACGAGATAGAGACACAGGGAAAGAATGTGGAGACAGAGAGAAAGCGAACCTCAGAACTACAGTGATAGCAATAATATATTACAATGTGCGAATCAGCGCCCTCAATTCATCATCCGTACAGGTCCCACCTTTGCAGAAACAGACCCAGTGTTCAAGGAAACTAAAGCCCTCCCTCCTGTACCATTTACTCAGCCATGCATTAATCTGCTCTATCCTCCTGTTCCTCTACTCACTAGCGCGTTGCACCGGGAGTACAAAGAACAAAGAACAAAGAAAATTACAGCACAGGAACAGGCCCTTCGGCCCTCCAAGCCGACGCCGCTCCAAATCCTCCCTCTAACCCTGTCGCCTATTTTCTAAGGGTCTGTATCTCTTTACTTCCTGCCCATTCATGTATCTGTCTAGATACATCTGAAAAGACGCTATCGTGCCCGCGTCTACCACCTCCACTGGCAATGCGTTCCATGCACCCACCACCCTCTGTGAAAAGAACTTTCCACGCATATCCCCCCTAAACGTTTCCCCTTTCACTTTGAACTCGTGTCCCCTTGTAATTGAATCCCCCACTCTGGGAAAAAGCCCTGTCTATACCTCTCATGATTTTGTTCACCTCAATCAGGTCCCCCCTCAACCTCCGTCTTTCTAATGAAAATAATCCTAATCGACTCAACCTCTCTTCATAGCTCGCTCCCTCCATACCAGGCAACATCCTGGTGAACCTCCTCTGCACCCTCTCCAAAGCATCTGCATCCTTTTGGTAATGTGGCGACCAGAACTGCACGCAGTATTCCAAATGTGGCCGAACCAAAGTCCTATACAACTGTAACATGACCTGCCAACTCTTGTACTCAATACCCCGTCCGATGAAGGAAAGAATGCCGTATGCCTTCTTGACCACTCTATTGACCTGCGTTACCACCTTCAGGGAACAATGGACCTGAACACCTAAATCTCTCTGTACATCAATTTATCCCAGAACTTTTCCATTTACTGTATAGTTCACTCTTGAATTGGATCTTCCAAAATGCATCACCTCGCATTTGCCCTGATTGAACTCCATCTGCCATTTCTCTGCCCAACTCTCCAGTCTATCTATATTCTGCTGTATTCTCTGACAGTCCCCTTCACTATCTGCTACTCCACCAATCTTAGTGTCGTCTGCAAACTTGCTAATCAGACCACCTATACGTTCCTCCAAATCATTTATGTATATCACAAACAACAGTGGTCCCAGCACGGATCCCTGTGGAACACCACTGGCCACACGTCTCCATTTTGAGAAACTCCCTTCCACTGCTACTTTCTGTCTCCTGTTGCCCAGCCAGTTCTTTATCCATCTAGCTAGTACACCCTGGCCCCCATGCACCTTCACCTTCTCCATCAGCCTACCATGGGGAACCTTATCAAACGCCTTACTGAAGTCCATGTATGCGACATCGACAGCGACAGCCCGTCCCTCATCAATCAACTTTGTCACTTCTTCAAAGAATTCTATTAAGTTGGTAAGACATGACCTTCCCTGCACAAAACCATGTTGCCTATCACAGATAAGCCCATTTTCTTCCAAATGGGAATAGATCCTATCCCTCAGTATCTTCTCCAGCAGCTTCCCTACCACTGACGTCAGGCTCACCGGTCTATAATTACCTGCATTATCCCTGCTACCCTTCTTAAACAAGGGGACAACATTAGCAATTCTCCAGTCCTCCGGGACCTCACCCGTGTTTAAGGATGTTGCAAAGATATCTGTTGAGGCCCCAACTATTTCCTCTCTCGCTTCCCACAGTAACCTGGGATAGATCCCATCCGGACCTGGGGACTTGTCCACCTTCATGCCTTTTCGAATACCCAACACTTCCTCCCTCCTTATGCCGACTTGACCTAGAGTAATCAAACATCTGTCCCTAACCTCAACATCCAGAGATTAGCACGTTTGAAGTCTTGCTTTTTAATCGGCTACCTCGCACCCGAAATACTTGTTGCAGGACCTCATCCCTCTTTCTACCTATATCGTTGGTACCAATGAGTACCACATCCTCTGAATGTTCACGCTCCTCCTTCAGAATGTCATGCAACCGTTCCATGATATCTTTGACCCTAGCACCAAGCAGGCAACATACCAGCCTGGAATCACGTTTGCAGCCACATTAACGCCTGTCTGTAATCCTTACGATAAAATCCCCTATTACTATAGTTCCCCAATCCTTTCCCTCCCCTGCTGTGTGGTTGATCTACCCGTGGTGCCACCCTCTTAGCTCTTGCCGCGTTCCCCTGAGAAGCTATCTCCCCCAACAGTGTCCAAAGCGGAATATAGATATGGAGCTGGACCAAGGGGTCTCCTGCACTACCTGCCTGGTTCTTCTACTCTGCTTGGCGGTCATTCATTTCCTTTTTGCATGAGCAGTCATTACCTGCGGTGTGACTACCTCCATGTATGTGCCATCCACGATGATCTCAGCCTCGCAGATGCTTCTCAGCCCGCTGTAGATACAAAACGTGGATTTCGAGTAGCTGCAGCTGGAGATACGTTCTGTACACATGCTCGCCCTGGACATTGGAATTGTACCTGACGTCACACATTACACAGGAGGAGCACACCCCTTTAATTTCCCAAAACATATATTATATTAACTATGGACCTTGATTCCCTAAAAACAAACCTACCTGTATATTAAAAAAAATCTGCAGACCTGTCCCTTTACCTTTAGTTACCAAACCAGCTATTTGGACCTATTCTCCAACAACTGTCATTCACCAACTGTTGAGCGTTGATGAAACTTTATTATCCAACACAATATTTAAAATGGTTTGTTTTTGCTTCAAGAATCAGCATTCCATTTGATTCCAGGTCTTACCATCTTTTATTTCATTTTGATTCCTCCAATAATAATTCCTTTGTCTTTGTCTCAGTCGTTGTTGCACTTCTAAATCACAGTGGTCATACTCAAATAATTTCTCTCCTATTGGCTTAATATAAGTGAGGTTAAAATAGAAAGTGGTTTCTCTTATAACTCAAATAACTTATTGCAAGTTGAAACACAATAGTTGTCTATTTAAAGATACATGCAGCGCAACTGACTTTACCCCACCTGAGCACATTTATATTGTAGATGAATGTGTAATTGTGAATCCAATGAAACGTTCCAGGCCATTTCCTAATCATGTTATCATTCACAAAGTATGACATTGACTAATTTCTTTCTTAGTGAGTCCACTCATTAATTTTAATGAGGATTAAGTAACGTTAGTGATTTTAAAACACAATTCCAAGAACCTCCAATTCCCCAGAGGACAATATCTGCCTTCTGCTTAATCTCATTATTGTTGTTGACCACTCGTTCTCTTATTTGCTCATGAGTGGTGTGATCTGCACAAATTTTACATGTTGTTACCTTCTAAAATATCATTACCCCAAATGACTACTGATGATGAAGAATGTTATTATCTGTTAAAACTTCATTGACACTCCTCAAAATGAAGACTGTCACCCCATCTGCTGATCACCTCAGCCAATGACAGTCATTATCCTTTCACAGGAGTACAGTTAATTGCTAAGCCTTCCACTAGATTACCACCTCTTCCACTAGATTATCATGAGGTTCATCTGCTGTCACGGCACCTCTGTAATTAGAGTGGTGTGCACGGAAAGCATGTACATCGCTTATTTCCTCGGCCCCCAGAGTTAACATTTCATTGTGTGAACAAATAACACATCCTTGCAGATACAAAGCAGTTGTATATCAATGTTTCATCTTCTTATCAACCATGTCAACTATTGTAAACAATTCAGCTCAAAATTCCCAAGGTGCCAAAGCAATTAAGAATAAATATTTCGAGTGGAATATCAGGAAGACAATGCATTTTTTCAAAATAGATGTTTGCTTCTACAGCTATAGTTAATTGATCAAGTTAGTTTAACATATTTATTAAACGGCATGGTTCTTGTTTAATGATAGGAGTCATATCCAGTTCAAGCTTCTTTCACATCAGTTCCTTTAGGGAGCGCAATCACTCTCCTACTGACCCCTTGACGAAGGTCCTCTCTTTCCATTTTACTCTCTGCTCTTCCACTTTTTTGATTTCTGATAATGTACCTCCGGTCCTCCCAGTGTCTCCTTTCGGCGCCCACTCCCCCCCACTCCCCCACACCCCCGCCCCCCCCATCCAACCCGACCCGCTGCTCTATGCTCTGTCTGACTCCTGCTGCATATTTATTGTTGATCCTCTGAAAGTAACTTCTTGCGCTACTCCCAATACTGCTTGGCAGGACCGACTACTCCTGCTCATTTACTTCAGGTCCTCTGAATGTCACGGTTTGTTCTTTATTCACTGGTCTTTGGTATATCAGTTAGCCACTGCTAATTTCCTTCCAATCCTCCTATTCTCGACCCCCTCTTCAGCTCCAGTGTTTGTATTCACTCCTGCAGGCCAATTTCTTCTGGACCTTCAGTGGTCACCTCTTGTCCATTCACCACTGGATCTTTAAGCTGGTCTCAGTTGCTTTGTTTATTAATTAATTTAATAATTGCTGAACTCCATATTTCACTGCATTTTTTAACTGCTCTCTGAACTCGGACTGAGTGACCACATAAATAAATGTATTTGTACAGCGACTTAAATTCTGCAGCATATATGCGACATCTTCAAATATATCAAAATATTCACCATCAAAGAGATCACCAGCAGCAAAGATATATAAAATATACACCAGCCACAGAAATATGAAACTGCCAGATATGCTGAAGAGTAAAATCATGGACTTCCTTCTTCTGTCCATTTCAGAGTCACTGTGATTATCTTTCTTGCACTGACACCTCAGTCTCTGGCGAACTCGACTGTTCAGTAAAATGTGTCTGAACGTCAGAGCATTCAGCAACAGAATTAAAATGAATGGTAATAATGGTGTTAAAGCTTTTTCAAACATTCTGAATCCAATCCGTCGAAGGTCAGTAAAATAGCTTGGCTTATTAGAACAGCACCATCCTACATTGTCGATTACCCATTTAGGTTTATATCTAAAGTAGGTGGGAATATTGTTTAGACAGAACAGAATGCCAGTTGTTGACAGAACCACAGTCTCAGTTTTCCTGGTGCAATATTTTGATTTCAGATTCTGGCAGCAAATGGCGACAAATCGATCAAATGTGAAAGCGATGGTGAACCAGATGGAACAGTCGATGGCTGCACGGGTCAGGACATAACGAGAGCGACACACAGAGGTGAGGTCCAGGAGATTTAATGGGAAATAAAGACTATTGATTCTCCAGAGTATGATCTCAGTGATAATGACCAGTAGATCCGCCGTTGACATGGCCACCAGGTAGCGGGTGGGGCAGGTTGAGAGTCCGCAATTTCCCTTGGACAGGATCACAATTGAGACCAAATTAACTGGAAATGAGAGAAGGGAGAAGTGGCTGTAAATTGCTGAAAAACATTGTCCGCTTCTCAACCCAGGCAGGAAGGATTTTAGCATCAAAACCGTGTGGGTTGGGATCGGGTCCATGACCCCAACCTGCCTCCAACCGCAGCACTTCCAGATTTAACAAATCCTGGACGGAGAGGTATAGCACCCCACTCACCGGACGCTGGTCAAGTAGTTAAATGTAGCAATGAGGAGCCAAAAAACGAGTAGACTTGAGAAAAGGTCTCCAACCACTCCCAAAGTAGGAACCCATCCCGGACTCGGACTCGACCCCTGGGGTCGAAGAAATTTCTTCCTGACTCGAACCGGTCCCTCGGATCGGAGGCACTCATCCAGATTGGACAACTCTCTCTGATGTATAAATGAGTTGAAGTGAAATGGGAGTTTCATGAGTCAATGCAAATGTGATCAAAGCATGAGGTTTCATTTCTACAGGAATATCACTAAAAGAAAAATGTTATAATAACCTATTATAAAGGTGGTTATTGAGCACATAAATAATGTGTGCTCTTCTGGACTACACATGATAAAAATATACAGAGTAACCAGCAGGTTCATATATTCTTCACAAAAATAATACCTTAACTGAAAGATTATAGTTATTGGGATATGTCGTGGTTCTATCTGTCGTTAAGAGAAGGATGTGTGTTGAACTAATAGAGGACTTTAAAATTATATAGGGGTTAGTGAGGGAAAACGCAGACCTGATATTTCCACCTTTGCTGGTGACCAGTTTCTGCATTTCCTGAAAATAAGACGATCATCAATAAATGCGCGATGGAATTCAAGAGAGACCTATTTACTCAGAGTGCTGAGAACGTGGAATTGAGACCTCTTGGAGTAGTTGCAATGGGAAACAAAATAAGAAGAAGCGAGGTTAGTACATGAGGGAGACATTATTGGAAGGATATGCTGATAGGCTAAATGAGCTGTAATGAAGAGAGGCTCGTGAAGAGCAGGAAGACAGACCTAATCTGGTTGTGCCGAATGCCCAGTTTCTGTGCTGTAAAATCAGTAACTTGTCTATGAACAAGTCATAGTCATCAGTGCTTTTTTTCCGGAATATTGAAGAGGATTATTTATTATTGCAGTGCACTTATGACCAAACGCTTCTCAGGACTGTGATCGGGAAGGAAATTAATCAGCACCCCATTGTGCTGTCAACAACTCGACGAAGAGTAAATGGGGATCTGTATTGAATACAATGACAGATACTCCAGGAAATACATGGTACCCCGTGTTACGTTGTCCACACCAGTTAGTCAGCCACAATAAATGCAATTCTAGAGTAACAGAGATTCCCAGTTATACATGATCGCTGAGGTCAGGTGCTCCACTCCAGTTAGTGTGCACACACAGTATAATTCTACACTAACAGATAACTCAAGTAATCCTTCCCCTCTGAGATTTTCCTGCTTTGAGCTGTGATTCTACAGAACACAACATTCCACATAATTCAATAACTTTACAATGCAGAGTGCCTTGAGCTAGAAACAGTTGAGACAACAGATTAAAACTGCACCGATAATTCAGGAAATTAATGCAATTATATTATTGAATGTGTGTCTGTGTAACTGTAACCATTCGATCTCATGTAATATTAATATTCCCATGGTAATGGAAGAAACCAGCTCATACACAGATTTGCAGAACTTCATTGGTTATAGGTAATTACCAGGAACGCCAACTATGGCAAGGATCACATAGAATATGTTCCTGACCCATTGAAGTGGTTGGTGCATTTTCTGCATGGAGTGATCGGTCTGTTCATGCTGCAGGTAATATCTCTGAAATATATTCTGACGTGACACATTCCCAGTGCATTACCTTTATAAATGCCCGGAGCTCCATGGGGATACTGAGGTTGCAAAATTGTTCAGACAGTTTTTCTTAATCTTTGAACAAACAGATTACGACAGCTGTATTGATTCCCTGTTGATGGAATATATTTTGCACTAAGATTGTTTTGGACCTAGCCCCACCCCTAAGACTGGACAAATCTGATCATAATAAGCAACTAATCATAACTGGAAGCCGTGTGAAACAGAAATCAAGGAAGTCTACATAAATCATGAGTCCCATCTTTCGATCTCAAGTAGTTTTCGTGATCGCCTTCACTCAGAATGATTATTCAGAAATGAAATTCCTAACGTCAGAGAAGCCTCTAAGGGATGTTCATCTATAATTTGGATGCTCTCTTTAATTGTGCAATTCCGTTCAACAATTTAATTATTAAAACAAAAAGAAACATAGAATGATTGCAACACAGCAGTTGGCCATTTGGTCTGTCTTGTCCATGTCAGCTCTCTGCACGGGCAGCTCATCTAATCTGACTCCCACACCCCCCATCACTGATGTGCATTGTTTTTCTTTTCAGTTGTTTATTCAGTTCGCTTCTGATTGAATCTGTATACACCACACTCTCAGGCAGTTCATTTCAAATCCTAAACATGTGCTGTGGAAACATACGCTTTTCCTCATGTCGCCATTGATTCTATTGGCAATTCGTTAAACCTGTGGCCTTTGTTTTTCGCCATGTTTGCCAATGAGAGCAGTTTCTCTCCATCGACTCTGTTTAAACAGCCCATGGTTTGGAACAACTCTAACAAACCCTCTCTCAATTTCCTCTTAAGGAGAACAACCCCGATTCTTCAATCTGTCGGCATAAAACATCTGTCACCCCTGAAGTTTTCTCTTGAGCATTTTCTGGTGCCTAGAACCCGATACAATGGCAGGATTTTCAATATTGTTCTCTCCCTCACACGGTCCGAAGTAATCCGTTTCCCTTTTCAACCTTTTTATCCGACACATCGATAATTGTTGCTGTGTCAAACCCTTCTTTCAAATTGAGCTCGAAAACTTGATCAAATTTGCATTTAACTATCTGTTCCTCCCTCGCTTGAAAACGGTCCATCTGTGACTCCTCACTTCTCTTCCACGAATTCATTCCCTCAATATAAGTGGGCATACTCTGCATCAATATTTACCATGATCCACCAACTTCCACAATGATCTTGCCCACACTTCCTCAAACTCCATTTTGCATAAATAATAACTTCCATTCTCTCAGTTTCCTCATCGCCTTCTGTTTGTTCCAACGGTGCCATCTTCCATACCAGAGCTTCTGCAGTCTCTTCATTTCACATGAAGCGTGCATTCCTCACATTAGTTTTGCATAGGTCTCAGCTTTATCTGTTCCATCACCTTGAGTGACTGTCCTCACCTCCTTCCCTACCTTCAAGAACCATGCTATTAAACCACTTATTCTCACTTTCCACTTCAACCGCCTCCACCTTCAACAAATCATCCTCCTCCATTTCCACCATGTCCACGTAAAATCGCGAACAAAATATCTGTATTCACTCTTCCATCACACCCAAGATCTGGTTTGCTTACCCGCAGCTCCTTTTTATGCAAATGCAAGAGATGCAACAGATTTCCTTTCCCCTATGATCATAAGGTCATTAGAAATAAAAGCGGGAGCAGGCCATTCAGCCCCCAGAACAGGTTCTGTATTCAATACCATAATGGCTGATCTGACCACTGCCGTAATTCCAATTTTCTGCAAGACAACAGTAAGTCTTTACTCACTCAAAGAACAAAGAACAAAGAACAAAGAAAATTACAGCACAGGAACAGGCCCTTCGGCCCTCCAAGCCTGCGCCGAGCCAGATCCTCTACCTAAACATGTCACCTATTTTCTAAGGGTCTGTATCTCTTTGCTTCCTGCCCATTCATGTATCTGTCCAGATACATCTTAAAATACGCTATCGTGTTTGCATCTACCACCTCCGCTGGCAACGCGTTCCAGGCACCCACCACCCTCTGCGTAAAGAACTTTCCACGCATATCCCCCCTAAACTTTTCCCCTCTCACTATGAACGCGTGACCCCCAGTATTTGAATCTCCCACTCTGGGAAAAAGCTTCTTGCTATCCACCCTGTCTATACCTCTCATGATTTTGTACACCTCAATCAGGACCCCCCTCAACCTCCGCCTTTCTAATGAAAATAATTCTAATCTACTCAACCCCTCTTCATAGCTAGCGCCCTCCATACCACGCAACATTCTGGTGAACCTGCACTGCATCCTCTCCAAAGCATCCACATCCTTTTGGTAATGTGGCAACCAGAACTGCACGCAGTATTCCAAATGTGGCCGAACCAAAGTCCAATACAACTGTAACATGACCTGCCAACTCTTGTACTCAATACCCCGTCCGATGAAGGAAAGCATGCCGTATGCCTTCTTGACCACTCAATTTACCTGCGTTGCCACCTTCAGGGAACAATGGACCTAAACATCCAAGTCGCTCTGTACATCAATTTTCCCCAGGCCTTATCCATTTACTGTATAGTTCACTCTTGAATTGGATCTTCCAAAATGCATCACCTCGCATTTACCCTGATTGAACTCCATCTGCCATTTCTCTGCCCAACTCTCCAATCTATCTATATTCTGCTGTATTCTCTGACAGTCCCCTTCACTATCTGCTACTCCACCAATCTTATTGTCGTCTGCAAACTTGCTAATCAGACCACCTATACTTTCCTCCAAATCATTTATGTATATCACAAACAACAGTGGTCCCAGCACGGATCCCTGTGGAACACCACTGGTCACACGTCTCCATTTTGAGAAACTCCCTTCCACTGCTACTCTCTGTCTCCTGTTGCCTAGCCAGTTCTTTCTCCATCTAGCTGGTACACCCCGGATCCCAGGCTACTTCACTTTCTCCATCAGCCCACCATGGGGAACCTTATCAAACGCCTTACTGAAGTCCATGTATATGACATCTACAGCCCTTCACTCATCAATCAACTTTGTCACTTCCTCAAAGAATTCGACTAAGTTGGTAAGACATGACCTTCCCTGCACAAAACCATGTTGCCTATCACTGATAAGTCCATTTTCTTCCAAATGGGAATGGATCCTATCCCTCAGTATCTTCTCCAGCAGCTTCCCTACCACTGACATCAGGCTCACCGGTCTATAATTACCTGGATGTTCCCTGCTACTCTTCTTAAACAAGGGGACAACATTAGCAATTCTTCAGTAATCCGGGACCTCACCCATGTTAAACGATGCTGCAAAGATATCTGTTAAGGCCCCAGCTATTTCCTCTCTCGCTTCCCTCATTAACCTTGGATAGATCCCATCCGGACCTGGGGACTTGTCCACATTAATGCCTTTTAGAATACCCAACACTTCCTCCCTCCTGATGCCGACTTGACCTAGAGTAATCAAACATCTGTCCCTAACCTCAACATCCGTCATGTCCCTCTCCTCGGTGAATACCGATGCAAAGTACTCGTTTAGAAGCTCACCCATTTTCTCTGACTCCACGCATAACTTTCCTCCTTTGTCCTTGAGTGGGCCAATCCTTTCTCCAGTTACCCTCTTGCTCCTTATATATGAATAAAAGGCTTTGCGATTTTCCTTAACTCTGTTTGCATAAAGAGACTTCATGACCCCTTTTAGCCCTCTTAATTCTTCATTTCAGATTGGTCCTACATTCCCGATATTGTTCCAAAGCTTCGTCTTTCTTCAGCCGCCTAGACTTTATGGATGCTTCCTTTTTCCTCTTAGCTAGTCTCACAACTTCACCTGTCATCCATGGTTCCCTAATCTTGCCATTTCTATCCCTCATTTTCACAGGAACATGTCTCTCCTGCACGCTAATCAACCTCTCTTTAAAAGCCTCCCACATATCAAATGTGGATTTACCTTCAAACAGCTGCTCCCAATCTACATTCCCCAGCTCCTGCCGAATTTTGGTATAGTTGGCCTTCCCCCAATTTAGCACTCTTCCTTTAGGACCACTCTCATCTTTGTCCATGAGTATTCTAAAACTTACGGAATTGTGATCACTATTCCCAAAGTTGTCCCCTGCTGAAACTTTAACCACCTGGCCGGGCTCATTCCCCAACACCAGGTCCTGCATGGCCCCTTCCCCAGTTGGACTATTTACATAATGCTCTAGAAAACCCTCCTGGATGCTCCTTACAAATTCTGCTCCATCTGGACCTCTAACACTAAGTGAATCCCAATCAATGTTGGGAAAATTAAAATCTCCTGTCACCACCACCCTGTTGCTCCTACATCTTTCCTTAATCTGTTTACATATTTGTACCTCTATCTCACGCTCGCTGTTGGGAGGTCTGTAGTACAGCCCCAACATTGTTACTGCATCCTTCCTATTTCTTAGTTCTGCCCATATTGCCTCACTGCTCGAGTCCTCCATAGTTCCCTCCTTCAGCACAGATGTGATATCCTCCTTGACCAGTAATGCTACTCCTGAACCCCTTTTACCTCCCTCTCTATCCCGACTGAAGCATCGATATCCTGGGATATTTAGTTGCCAATCATGCCCTTCCCTCAACCAAGTCTCAGTAATAGGAATTCGTAAATGAAAAATTAGTCTAAACTAGCCTTGAATATATTCAATGACCCAGACTCTACTGACTTCTGTGTAAGTGAATTATAAATGCAATGGAACTTTCAAGAGAAGGAATTCCTCCTCATCACTGTCTTAATTGGGAGACCGCTTATTCCTAAACGGTGGAGAATGTGCTGAGCTCAGGGCCGGGCAGGGCACCAATGTACCACACATCTCGGCTTCGACTGAGGTAGCAAGGTGAAGGCAGTTCCTTCTTGTTCCTTGGATGTGGGTATTGCTGGCGAGGCTGGGATTTGTTATCCATCTTCAGTTTCTCTTGGGAACGTGGTGGAGAGTCACCTTCTTGAAACGCTGGACTCATCTCCTTTAGGTTCACCCGCAGTACAATTAAAAAGGAAGATCCAGGATTTTTACCCAGCAATAGTGAAGAAATGACGATGACTTTCCAACTCAGGATGTCTGTGGCTTGGAGGGAGCATTCAGGTGTTCATATTTCCATGTGTCTGCCGCCCTTATCCTTTTAGGTGTTAGTGGTCTCATGCTTGAAAGGAGCTGTCTAAATAAATTTATTAACCTCCTGCGGTGTGATGTTATATCTGGTGCACACGGCAGCCACTGTGTGCTGGTGGTGGAAGGCGTTAAGTGTTACATTGGTGCATCGGATGTGCATCAAGCAAGCCCATTTGCATGGATCCTGCTGAAGGCGCTTGAGATTTTGTGGCGGCGGCACAGATCCAGGAAAGTGGAGTGTATTCCATTATTCCTGACGTATGCCTTGTAGATTGCGGATGTAAAAATCAGTGAGTTATTTGTTGCATATATCCCAGCGTCTGATCTTCTCTGGAGCAGCGATATTTATCTGGCTGGCCGAGTTAACTTTCTGATCAAAGGAAACGCCTATGAGATTCATAATGTGGTAATTGGGGAGTGAACACGACGGTGAATATCAAGGGGAGGTGGTTAGATTCTCTCTTGTTGTACAAGGCCATTTCATTGCAAACGTGTGATGCGATTTTTAATTGCCTTTTAGCAGCCGAAATCTGATGCAAACAATGCAAAAAATGCAGATTTTTTTGTGGAATGCCCCAAGGTCCGATACACAGCATCATCACTATCCATATTGTGTTCTCCCCTTTAAGAAGACAGTTTCAGTTTGTC
This sequence comes from Heterodontus francisci, assembly GCF_036365525.1. NCBI lineage: Eukaryota > Metazoa > Chordata > Chondrichthyes > Heterodontiformes > Heterodontidae > Heterodontus > Heterodontus francisci. The sequence continues at coordinate 5,638,377 of NW_027141175.1, forward strand.
TGTCATCCATCCAGAGTAAATTTCATCTCATCCTGGCCTCAATCTTTGACCGAATAATTGAAAGAGGCAAATGACAGGGTAGATGGGGGAAGTATTTTTTTTGTTTGTTTTTTAGAGATACAGCACTGAAACAGGCCCTTCTGCCCATCGAGTCTGTGCCGACCAACAACCACCAATTTATACTAACCCAACAGTAATCTCATATTCGCTACCGATACTCGGGGCAATTTGCAATGGCCAATTTACCTATCACCTCCAAGTCTTTTGGATGTGGGAGGAAACCGGAGCACCCAGCAAAAACCCACGCAGACACAGGGAGAGCCCGGGTCTCTGGAGCAGTGAGGCTGCGGTGCTAAACACTGCACCACTGTGCCGCCCAAAAACTGTCGTTGGTCTATTTGTTGAAACAAGCCACAAGCTTCTGGATTGGCTCTAATAATTTCGAAAAGATACATTGTAATGATCAGGAGAACATGGAAAATACGCAGTATTTTGTCATATATGGACAAGAGGAGGGGTCATTGGATCTGATACAGGCTCTTCAATTCCCCATCAATGCTTAGTTACATGTTTTAAAGGGGAGAACACAATATGGATAGTGATGAGGCTGTGTATCGGACCTTGGGGCATTCAAGGCTTAATCTTGGGAATTAGATGAACCATCTCTGCCCAGACATGGAGAGACATCGTAGTAACAAGGGGGAATGCAGAATGGGTGTGCGGGGGCTGGGGCTAATGGGAGGGCCAACCTTGCCTTCTTGTTATAAAAACAAGAAATGCTGGAACCACTCAGCAGGTCTGGCAGCATCTGTGGAAAGAGAAGCAGAGTTAACGTTTTGGGTCAGTGCCCCTTCTTCGGAACTTGCCTTCTTGTTGATGGAACTGTAGCTCGAGTGTCCAGTTGGTAGGTGAGGGAGGAAGCTGTTAGCAGCACATCACTTACTAAGAGTTCTGGAAGTGATTGCATCACTGAGCCTGGGGAACAGCAGACTGGCCCCACTGTGTCTATATCACTGAGACGGGGTGAGTGCAGACTGGCCACACTATGTCTGCATCACTGAGCCTGACGGAGAGAAGAGCCGCCCCACTGTGTCTGTATGACTGAGTCTGAGGGACAGCAGACCGGACCCACTTTGTCTACATCACTGAACATGGGGGAGAGCAGACGGCCTCTACTGTGGCTGTATCACTGAGCCTGGGGAGAGTAGACCAACTCCACTGGGTCTGTATCACTGAGATTGGGGGAGACCAGACCGACCCCAATGTGTCTGTATCAGTGAGTCTTGGGGAGAGCAGACGGGCACCATTGTGTCTGTACCACTGAACCTGTTGGAGAGCAGTCCAGCCGCACTGTGTCTGCATCACTGAGACTGGGGCACAGCAGACTGGACTGATTGTGCTAGTATGAGGGAGCTTGGGGGACAGCAGATAGGCCCCCTCTGTATCTGTACCACTGAAGCTGGGGTAAGGCAGACCAGCCCCACTATGTCTGGATCACTGAGCCTGACAGAGAGAAGACACGTCCCACTCTGTGTCACTGAGCCTGGGGGCGGGCAGATTGACCCTGCTGTGTCTGTGTCACTGAGCCTGGTGGTAAAGCGGACGGGCCCATCAGCGTCTGCATCACTGAGCCTGTGAGGAGGGCTGACTGGCCCCACTGTGCCTGTAATGGGGAGCCTGTTGTAGAGCAGACCGGACCCACTTTGCTCTGTATCACTGATCCTGGGGTAGAACAGACCCGTCCCAATGTGTCTGTATCACTAAGACGGTGGAGAGAAGACCAGCCCCAATTTGTCTGCATCAGTGAACATGGGGTCGAGCAGATTTGCCCCACTGTGTCTGTATCGCTGAGCCTTGGTGAGCGCAGAGCGGCCCCACTGTGACTGTATCACTGAGCCTGGGGAGAGTAGACCAACTCCATTGGGTCTGTATCACTGAGAATGGGGGAGACCAGACCGGCCCCAAGGTGTCTGTGTCAGTGAGTCTTGGGGAGAGCTGATCAGCCCCACTGTGTCTGTATCACTGAGCCTGACGGTAGAGAATACCCACCCCACTCTGTGTCACTGAGCCTGGGGGAGAGAAGTCTGGCTCGACTATGTCTATGTCACTGTGCCTGGTGTAGAGCAGAATGGACCCACTGTGCTCTGTGTCACTGATCCTGGGGGAGAACAGACACGCCCCACCGTGACTGTATCACTGATACTGGGGTATAGCAGACAATCCCCGCGGTGACAGTATCATTGAGGCTGGGTGAGAGCAGACTGGACTCACTGTGGCTGTATCACTGAGCCTGTGGGGAAACGTTCTGTTCCACTGTGTCTGTATTGCTGATCCAGGGGAGAGATGACTGGCTCCAATGAGTGAGGGGAGAGCAGAATGACCCCACTCTGTATGTATCACTGAGCCAGAGGGAGCGCAGACCTGCCCTACTCTGTATGTATCACTGAGCCAGAGGGAGAGCAGACTGGCCTCACGGTGTCTATATGACTAGGCTTGGGGGAGAGCAGACCGGCTTTATTATGTCTGTGATACTGCGCCTGGGGGAGAACAGCGTTACCGCACTTTGTCTGCCGCACTGACCCTGGTGGAGAGTAGCCTGGACCCACTGTATCTTTATCACTGAGCCTGGTGGAGAGCGGACAGGCCACACGGTGTCTGTATCACTGATCCTGGGGTACAACGAACAAGGAACAAAGAACAGTACAGAACAGGAACAGGCCATTCGTCCCTCCAATTCTGCGCAGATCTTGATGACTGTCTAAACTAAAACGTTCTGCACATCCGGGGTCCATATCCCTCTATTCCCATCCTATTCATGTATTTTTCAAGATGGTTCTTAAACGTTGCTATTGTGCCTGCTTCCACCACCCCCCGGCAGCAAATTCCAGGCACTCATCAGCCTCTGTGTAAAGAACTTGCCTCGCACATCCCCTCTAACCTTTGCCCCTCGCACCTTAAACATATGTCCTCAAGTAACTGACCCTTCTATCCTGGGAAGATTGCTTCTGACTATCCACTCTGTCCATGCTACCCATAAGGGGTGGCACAGTGGCGCAGTGGTTAGCACCGCAGCCTCACAGCTCCGGGTTCGATTCCGGGTACTGCCTGTGTGGAGTTTGCAAGTTCTCCCTGTGTCAGCGTGGGTTTTCTCCGGGTGCTCCGGTTTCCTCCCACAAGCCAAAAGACTTGCAGGTTGATAGGTTAATTGGCCGTGATAAATTGTCACTGGTATAGGTAGGTGGTAGGGATATAGGGACAGGTGGGGATGTTTGGTAGGAATATGGGATTAGTGTAGGATTAGTATAAATGGGTGGTTGATGTTCGGCACAGACTCTGTGGGCCGAAGGGCCTGTTTCAGTGCTGTATCTCTAATCTAATCTAATCTAATTTTGTAAACCTCTATCATGTCGCCCCTCCACCTCCGTCGTTCCAGTGAAAACAATCTGAGTTTCTCCTACCTCTCCTCATAGCAAATGCCCTCCAGACCAGGCAACATCCTGGTAAACCTCTTCTGTACCCTCTACAAAGCCTCGCATCCTTCTGGTAGTGTGGCGACCAGAATGGTGCACAATACTCTAAGTGTGGCCTAACTAAGGTTCTGTACAGCTGCAGCATGACTTGCCAATTTTTATACTCGATGCCCCAACCGATGAAGGCAAGCATGCCGTATGCCTTCTTCACGACCTTATCCACCTTCCAGTGATCTGTGGACCTGTAGGCCCAGATCTCTCTGCTTGTCAATGCTCCTAAGAGGTCTGCCATTTACTGTATACGTCTCACCTGTATTAGATCTTCCAAAATGGATTACCTCACATTTTTCCGGATTAAACTCCATCTGCCATTTCACTGCCCAAATCTCCGACCAATCTACATCCTGCTGTATCCTCTGACAATCTTTGTCACTATCCGCAAATCTACCAACCTTTGTGTCATCCGTAAACGTATTAATCAGACCAGCTACATTTTCCTCCAAATATTTTATATACACTGCAAACATCAAAGGTCCCAGCACTGATCCCTGCAGAACACCACTAGTCACAGCCCTCCATTCAGAAAAGCACCCTTCCACTGCTACCCTCTGCCTTCTATGACCGAGACAGTTCTGTATCCATCTTGCCAGCTCACTATCGGTCCCGTGTGATTTCACCTTTTGTACCAGTTTGCCATGCGGAGCCTTGTCAAAGGCTTTACTGAAGTCCATGTAGAAAACATCCACTGCCCTTCCTTCAACAATCATCTTCATCACTCCATCAGAAAACTCGATCAAGTTAGAGAGGCCCCTTCGCAGAACCATGCTGTCTCTCGCTAATTAGTCTATTTGTTTCCAAATGGGAGTAAATCGCATCCCGAGGAATCCTCTCCAATAATTTCCATACCACGGACGTAAGGCTCACTGGCCTGTAATTTCCTGGATTATCCTTGCTGCCCTTCTTAAACAAAGGAATAACATTGGCTATTCTCCAGTCCTCTGGGACCTCACCGGTAGCCATTGAGGATGCAAAGATTTCTGTCAAGGCCTCAGCAATTTCTTCCCTTTGATCCCTCAGTATTCTGGGGTAGATCCCATCAGGCCCTTGGGACTTATCTAACTTAATGTTTTACAGGACTGCCAACACCTCCTCCTTTTTGATATCGACATGACCCAGACTATCTACACTCCCTTCCCTGGACTCATCATCCAGCAAGTCCTTCTATTCAGTGAATAGTGATGCAAAGTATTCATTTAGTACTTCGCCCATTCCCTCTCGCTCCACGCATAGATTCTCTCCACTGTCCTTGAGTGAGCCAACCCTTTCCCTGGATACCCTCTTGCTCTTTATCTACGTATAAAATTCTTGGGATTCCCCTTAATCCTGTTTGCCAATGACTTTTTCATTACCCCTTTTAGCCTTCCTGACTCCTTGCTTAAGTTGATTCCTACTTTCTTTATATTACGCAAGGGCTTCGTCTGTTCCCAGCCTTCTAGCCCTTATGAATGATTCCTTTTTCTTTTTGACGAGGCTCACAATATCCCTCGTTATCCAAGGATCCTGAGACTTGCCAAACCTATCCTTCATCCTCACAGGAACATGCCGCTTCTGGATTCTCATCGACTGACGTTTGAAAGACTCCCACATGTCAGATGTTGATTTACCCTCAAACAGCCGCCCCCAATCTAAATTCTTCAGTTCCTGCCTAATATTGTCATAATTAGCCTTCCCCGAATTTAGCACCTTAACCCGAGGACGACGCTTATCCTTGTCCACAAGTACATTAAAACTTACGGAATTATGTTCTCTGTTCTCGAAATGCTCACCGACTGAAACTTCGACCACCTAGCCGGGTTCATTCCCCAATACCAGGTTGAGTACGGCTTCTTCCCTCGTTGGACTATCTGCATATTGTTTCAAGTAGACCTCCTGGATGTTCCTTGCAAATTCTGCCCCATCCAAGCACCTAGCACCAATTGCGTCCCAGTCAATATAGGGGAAGTTAAAATCACTCACCACAACAACCCTGTTGCTTTTACATCTTTCCAAAATCTGTCTACATATCTGCTCCTCTACCTCCCGCTGGCTGTTGGGAGGCCCGTAGTTAAGCCCCAACATTGTGACTGCACCCTTCCTATTCCTGAGCTCTACCCATATTGCCTCGCTGCATGATCCTTCCGAGGTGTCCTCCCGCAGTACACCTTTATGAGATATACACCTTTACCAGGAATGCAACTCTCCCACATCTTTTACATGCCCCTCTATCCCGCCTGAAGCATCTAAATCCCGGAACGTTTCACTGCGAATCCTGTCCTTCCCTCAACCAAGTCTCTGTAATAGCAACAACATCATAGTTCCAAGTAATAATCCAAGCTCTAAGCTCATCTGCCTTACCTACTATACTTCTCGCATTGAAACAAATGCACTTCAGACTTCCAGTCCCGCTGTGCTCAGCAACATCTCCCTGCCTGCTATTCCTCTCAGTCATACTGGCCTTATTCACTAGTTCTCCTTCAGTTATTTCACCTGCTGACCTACTGCTCTGGTTCCCACCCCCTTGCCACACGACTTTAAACCCTGCCGAGTGAAGCTAGCAAACCTTTCAGCCAGGATATTTGTGCCCCTCCAGTTTAGATGCAACCCGTCCTTCTTGTACAGGTCCCACCTGTCCCGGAGGAGATTCCAATCATCCAGATATCCGAAACGCTCCCTCCTACACCACCTGTTTAGCCACGTTTTTAGATGCACTATCCTCCTATTTCTAGCCTCACTGGCACGTGGCACATTGAGTAATCCCGAGATTACAACGCTATAGGTCCTGTCTTTTAACTTACTTCCTAACTCCCTGAACTCCCCCTGCGCGACCTCATCACTCTTCCTGCCTATGTCGTTCACACCAATGAGTACCACACTACTGACTGTTCACCCTCCCACTTCAGAGTGCCCTTGCCCGTTCAGAGACATCCTTTACACTAGCACCAGGGAGGCAACATATTATCCTGGAGTCTTTCACGCCCACAGAAGCGCCTATCTGTGCCCCTGACTATAGAGTCCCCTATAAAGATTGCTCTTCTGCGCTTTGTGCCTCCCTGCTGAACAACAGAGCCATCCATGGTCCCATTGCTCTGACTGCAGCTATTGTTTTCGCCTGATATGCCATCCCCCCGAACCATAACCAAAACGGCATACTTGTTGGAGAGGCGGATAGCCATCGGGGATTCCTGTACTGACTGCCTGCCCCTTCTAGCGGTCACTCATCTATCTGCCTGCACCTTGGATTTAACCACGTCTCTAAAACTCCTGTCTATGGTGCTTTTCGCCACCTGCATGCTCCTCAGTGCATCCAATTGCTGCTCCAGCTGATCAATGCAGTCTATGAGGAGCTGCAACTGGGTACACTTCCTGCTGGTATAGTTTCCCGGAACGCTGGAAGCATCACGGACCTCCCACATTAAACACTTTACCCTCTAACTGACATTACTAGCACTAATTAATAGATTAATTTAAAATAAATACTTATTAAATCCTTACTAAGTTAAGTTACAATTCACTATATGGTCCCCAGCGCTAGATTTCTACTATAAATATTAAATGCTAAATACTGTAATCAACTACCTCCGGTTTAGTTATTCCTCTACTTATTAATTAATTAGTTAATTAGCGTTAATTAGTTTATCAATGTTTTATTTTCAAATTCAGTGCAGATTCCATACCAGCCAAGCAGGTCACAGCTCTCCTCTTACGTCGCTGTTGTTGTCCGCTCTGCTCCCAGAAGGTAAGATGTTTTTTTTTTAAAACAAGACAGTGTTTTCTTTTTAAACTTGACTGCCGGTAGTTTTTTATTAAACTGGTATCCCTGTGGATTTTTTTAAATTATTACTTTGCCATGTGCCTGTGTATAAAAGGAGACGTTTATATTTTTTTCTAAAACTTCGGGTATGTGTTCTGCTATTGTATTATGTTAAAACACCTGCTTAACACTTTCATAGACTTGGACACTGGTTTAACTGAAGCTCCCCCTGTTATTTGTTCAGAAAATTAACAATGTGACCTGACATGCCCTGATTTCCCACTCTGAAAACATATCAGACGTACCTTTGCTGGTATAACTCCTGGTTTCCATCTTTTAAAAGTTGGAGACTGATCCGGTTTTCCTTCCCTATTCTTATTTTTATACTACTCTCCCCTGAATTCCTCTGCTGACGTGTCTCTGCTGCTGGTCTATGCTTTATTTTAAAACACCTCTCTACCAATGACTCTCTGCTGTTGCGTCTCTGCATGACGTTGCCGCATCCTTTTAAAACTCTCTCCAGATGTGATCTGCTGCTGTGCCTCTGCTGGTGATTCCCACACACTTTATAAACTCCTCTCTCTATAGTTACTTTGCTGCTTTCTTTCTGTGTATCCCGAAAGGATCTGTGCCGGGGCCTCAACTATTCACTCTATTCTTTAACGATTCAGATGATGGGAGAGAAATCCAAATATTCAAATCTGATGACACATGGTTTTATGACATGCATGTAGCATTTGCCGGGTTTCTAAGTGATTGTTCTGAGGGTGAGGGTGAGAATACATGGTCACATGCGTTAAACAGAACATAAGAACATCGGAAAAAAGAGCAGGATCAGGCCGTTCTGCCCCTCGAGCTTGCTGAACCATTCAATAAGATCATGGCAGATCTAATGTTTGTCTCAACTCCATTTTCCTGTCTGCCTGAATTAACTCTTGACTTCCTTGTAGATCAAATAATTGCCAAAGGGCCTGTTTCTGTGCTGTATGACTCTAAAGATCTAACTCGGCCTTGAATGTATGCAATGTTCCAGCCTCCACTGCTGTCTGGTGTAGACAATTCCAAAGAGAAATGATCCTGTGTGGGAAAAAAATCCTCCTCGTCTCTGTTTTAAATGGGAGACACCTGATTCTGATACTGTGCCCCATCGTTCTCGATTTCCCCACGAGGGGTAACATTCTATCAGTATAGACCTTGTCAAAACCTTTCAAAATCTTTTATGTTTCAATGAGATCATCTATAATTCCAGTAAACTCCAATTAGCATCGTTACAGCCTGCTCAACCTTTCTTCAAAAGACAACCCTTCATCCCAGGAATCAGCGCGGTGAGCCTTCTCTGAACTGCCTCCAATGCATTTATACCTGGCCTTAAGTAAAGAGAACAAAACTGGAGGCAGTAGTCTAGATGCCGTCTCACCAACACAATCAAAGCAAGACTGTCCTACGTTTTAAACTCTAGACCCCTTGCAATAAACACCAGCATTCCATTTGCCTTCCTAATTCGTTGTTGTACCTGCTTGCTAACCTTTCCTCATTCATGTACAAAAACAGCTAGATCCCTCTGTACCGGAGAGTTTTGCATTCTCTCTCCTTTTAAATTAAATTCTGCTTTGTCTTCTTCCTTCGAAACAGGATAACCTTAAATTTTCCCACATTATACTCAATCTGCCAATGTTTTTCCCACTCACATAACCTGTCTAAATCCCTTTGAAGACTCTTTGTGTCCCCCAAAATATCTTGATTTTGCAACTATCTTTATATTGTCCACGAATTTGGCTACAATACAATCGTTCCCGTCGTCCATGTTATTAATAATAACTGAATAGTTAGTTTTGACTGGCGTTATTGCTGAGGCATTTGGCATCGTTGCCAGCCATAGCTAACAAGACCCACATTCCAGCTGGGCAGTCACTGAATTTGACAGCCACTGCCCACGTACTATGAAGGCGGCAGTGCATATTCAGAGATTGGTTAGCAAAGCATATGTAATCTTGGGCTTACTAAATACAGGCATTGAGTACAAAGACAGGGTGATTATGCTGAATCGTTATGAAGGTCACGTTTGGCCCCATCTGGAGTGTTGCATCCAGTTCTGGTACCGAAACGTTGGGAAGGATGAGACGGTCCTTGAGAGGGTGCAGAGGTGATTTACCAGAATGGTTCCAAACAGGAGGCATTTTAGTGAAAATATTTGGTTGGAGGAGCTCGGTTGTTCTCCTTGGAACAAAGGCGATTAATGGAAAGATTTGATAGAATGGTATAAGATTCTAAGAGATTTAGATAAAGTAGACAAAGAAAATCTATTCCCATTAGCTGTTTGTACAAGGACGAGAGGACGTAGATGGACTGTTTTCTGCAAGAGATGCAGCGGGGACGTGAGGAAGACCTTTATAATAATGCGAATGATGATCATCTATACCTCCCTCCATATGAGGGTGCTGGAAGCAGAGAGGATCAGTGATTTCCAAAGGAAAGTGGATGGGAACTTGGGACAAACAAACGCACAGGGCTAGAGGAATCAAGCAGGAGAGATGGGACTGATTGAAGCAGTCTGTGGAGAGCCGGCATCAAATCGATGGCCAAATGGCCTCCTTTGCTGCCAGAAATATATTAATGAATGAAAAGACAAATTGAGGAGGCTTGTATGTTGCATTTGTTCATCGGTTGTGGGTGTCGCTGGTGAGGCCAGCATTTATTGCCCATCCCTAATTGCCCTTGAGAAGGGGGTGGTGAGGTGCCTTCTTGAACCGTTGCAGTGCTTGCGAGGTAGGTGCGCCAAAAGTGCTATAAGGAAGCGTGTTTCAGGATTCTTGCCTCGGGTCAGTGAAAGAATGGCAATATAGTTCCAATTCAGTACGGTGTGTGTCTTGGGAGGGGAACGTGCAGGTGGTGGTTGTCTTCCCATGCATCTCCGGGCCCTCAAGAAATTCTACACCATCAAGGACAAAGCAGCCTGCTTGATTGGCACTCCATTCACAAACGTTTACTCCCTCCACCACCGATGCACAGCGGCAGCATTGTGTACCATCCACAAGGTGCACTGCAGCAACGCACCAGGGCTCCTGAGACAGCACCTTCCAACTCCGCGACCTCAATCACCCAGAAGAACAAGGGCATTAGATGCATGAGAATACCACCCACTGCAATTCCCCTCCAATTATATTGCCGTTCTATCACTGCCACTGGATAAAAATCCTGCAACGCACTTCCGAACAGCACTCTGCATCTTCCTACCCCACATTGACTAATTGACTATAGCGGCAGAAGGCAGCTCACCAACACCATTGCAAGTGCAATTATGGATGGGAAATAGATGCCAGCGTTGCGAACGACACCTAGATCCCATGAACGAATAAAACATGAATCAATACTCGGATGGGTATCTCACACCCACAGGCTGATGCAATTGGGGATGTGCTGTCAATCTCATCATGCCTCACTACCCCGGCCGTGCCCAAACGGCTCACCCCCTCCCCCACTCCCCGCTCGTCCACGTCCAGGCCCACTTGCTGATTCAACTCTCTCTCAGTGAGTGGGACGAGGAATTATACAAAGAGAGGAGGTTGTTGTTAAGGCTCTTTGCTTTTATTGGCTTTCATGGTGCAGTGGCGCTCGAGGAATCAGAAGTCGCAGCGAGGGGGTGGGGGTGCTAACATGGCTGAACGGGTGGGGATGGGGGCAGGGGAGCTGTTTGCTGCAATTGAAGGATTCATGAGTTGAAAACAGCGAGAGTCTGGGCGGTCAGGGCGTCCAGCCTCATTAGATCTTTGTTCCAACAGCACTGCATCCCGTGATGACACATGGCATGAATTCCAACCTCTTCTCTTTGACAAGCACCTCTGCGGTACACAGCATTCAACATCAGACAGGTATAATTATCGTCTGCAAGAGAACAGAGATAATCCATTTACTGGTCGATGTGTTGGCAGAAGCGGTTATTAATTGTATGTTAATTATATTTAGTTGTCAACAAGCAATTTAGAAATAAATGGGACTCAGCCGAGCCCTTTTAAGTAGGAACAGACTGAAGCTCTGGCTGCTGGATTAGGAGGTGCATGCATGCAATGTTTATCTCTGTACATAAACAAAAGTGTGTAAAGATTGCTCTCCAATTCAATCCTTCGTCATCTAGTGGATGCGGGGTGGAGACGGGGGTACGGCGGTGGAGCACAGACACAAGTCAGCCAGCTCTCCAGAAGAACAACTCACTGCGTTCCACTCCTCAAGACTTTCCCCATAGCCCTGCAATTTTCTTTTCCCTTCAGATAGTAACTCAATTCCCTTTTGAAAGCCACCACACTCTCAGGCAGTATATTCAGCATCATAACAACATTTATTCTCGTGCTGTTATTGCTTCTGTTGTCCATTACCTGAAGCACAGCCCTCTTGTTCTCGACCCTTCCACCAATGGGAACAGTTTATTGCTGTTTGCTCTGTCAGGACCCCGCCTAATTTTGAATGCCTCTAACAAATCTTGCTCAATTGTCTCTTCTCCAACTTTCACCAAGCGGGCATCACAGTGGCGCAGTGGTTAGCACCACAGCACCACAGCTCCGGCATCGTGTGTTCAGTTCTGGCTGCTGTCTGAGTGGAGTGTGCAAGTTCTCCCTGTGATCAGGTGGGTTTCCACTGGTCAGCCGCAAACCAGGTGGTCTGGTTTCCACCCACAGCCAAAGACTTGCAGGTTGGTAAGTAAATTGATCGTTTTAAATTGGTGGGGATGTGGTAGGAATATTGGATTCATGTAAGGTTAGCATGGGTGAGTGGATGTTGGTTGGCACAGACACAATAGGCCGAATGGCCTGTTTCAGTGCTGTACCAAAAAATAAATAAACAACCCCAGGCTCTCCGATGTGCAGATGTAACCAAAATCCCTCATCCCTGGAACCCTTCTTGTAAGACTTTTCTGCACCCACTCGAAAACCTTGACATCCTTTCGAAAGTGCGCTGCCTAGAATTGGATGCAATACTCTACCTGTGGCCGAACCAATGTTTTGTAAAGGTTTATCATATTACATAAAACTACAGATTAACGATGGTACAGAATTAAGCCAATCAGTCCAGGAGGTCATTTCCGACATTGGTGCTCCATACAACGGCTCCGAAAGAATACAGGAACATAAGCACATGAAGTCATTCACAACAGCCCCACCCCCCCCCCCCCCCCCACCACCTCCCAACAAAGGCTGTGAATTTTAGGAATTCTCTATAACAGAGGCTTGTGGGAATTCCATATATTTCAGACAGAGATTAATAGATTTTTGATTTGTCAAGAAATCGAGAGATCTTTGGAGTGAACGGGGAAGTTGAGCTGGTAAAGTTCTGCCATGAAGAATGAAGCAGACTGGAGGGGACGAATGGTCTATCGCTGCCCTATTTTATAGGTGCTTATGTAATCCTCCATTCCTTTCTCCGTCATGTTTTCTCAGTCTCCCATTAAATGCATCGATTCTATTCACCTCAACCACTCCCTGTGGCAGCGAATTCCAAATTCTTCCTATTCCCCTGATAAAGAAGGTTCCCCTGAATTCCCGATTTGGTTTATTGTCAATGATCTTGTAATGCTGAACGCTAGTTTTGCACGTCTTCACGAGTGAATATATTTCTCTTGGCATCCACGCTTTCAAAACATTTCATAATTTTGAAGACCTCCATTAGATGACTTGCCAGCCTTCACTTTCGATGAGAATAGAACCCCAGCCTATTTAATCCTTTCCTGATAGGTATACCCACGCATTTCACGGATATCTTTTGATTATTATTCATTCATGGGATATGGGCATCACTGGCTATGCCAGAATTTATTGCCCTTGAGAAGGTGGTGGTGAGCTGCCTTCTTGAATTGCTGCAGCCCATGTGAAGTAGGTACACCAACAGTGCTGTTAGGAAGGGAGTTCTTGGAGTTTGACCCAGCGACAGTGAAGGAACGGCGATATAGTTCCAAGTCAGGAAGGCATGCGACTGGGAGGGGAACTTGCAGGTGCTGGTGTTCCCATGCATTTGCTGCCCCTTTCCTTCCAGTTGGTAGAGGTCGCGTGTTTGGAAGTTTCCGTCTAAGGAGCTTTGGTGCATTGCAGCAGTGTATCTTGTAGATGATACACACTGCCGCCACTATGCGTCGGTGGTGGAGGGAGTGAATGCTTGTAGATGGGATGCCAACCAAGCGAGCTGATTGTCCTGGATGGCGTCGAACTTCTTGAGTGTTGTTGGAGATGCACCCATCCAGGCAAGTGGAGAGTATTCCATCACACTCCTGACGTGTGCCTTGGAGATGGTGGACAGGCTTTGGGGAGTTCGGAGTGAGTTACTCGCCTCAGGAGTCCTGGCCTCTGACCTGCTTTTGCAACCATGGTATTTATATGACTAAACCCAGTTCAGTTTCTGGTCAATGGTAGCCCCTAGGATGTTGATAGTGGGGGATTCATCCATGGTAAGTAATGTCATTGAATGTCAAGGGTAGATGGTTAGATTCACTCTTGTTGGAGATGGTCATTGCCTGGAACTTGTGTGGCGTGAATGTTAGTTGCCACTTATCAGCCCAAGCCTGGATATTGTTATGGTCTTTTTGAATTTCTACAGGACTGCTTCTGTATCTGAGGAGTCACGAATGGTGCTGAACATTGTGCACTCATCAGCGACCATCCCCACTTCTGACCTTATGATTGAAGGAAGGTCATTGATAAAGCGGCTGAAGATGGTTGGGCCGAGGACACGACCCTGAGGAACTCCTGCAGTGCTGTCCTGGAGCTCAGATGTTTGACCTTCAACAACCACAACCATCTTAATTTGAGCTAGGTGTGACTCAAGCCAGCACAGGGCTTTCTCCCGATTCCCATTGACCTCAGATTTCCTAACGCTCCTTGATGCCAAACTCGGTCAAATGCTGCCTTGATGTCAAGGCCAGTTACTCGCACCTCATCTCTTGAGTTCAGTTCTTTTTTCCATGTTTGAATCAAGGCTGTAATGAGATCAGGAGCTCAGTGGCCGTGGCGAAACCCAAACTGAGCGTCTCTAAGCAGGTTATTGCTGAGCAAGTGCTGCTTGATGGCACTGTTCATGACTCTTTCCATCACTTTATTGATGATCGAGAGTAGGCTGATGGGGCGATAATTGGCTGGGCTGGACATGTCCTGATTTTTGTGTACAGGACGTAGCTGGGCAATTTTGCACATTGCAGGGTAGATGCCAGTGTTGCAGCTGTACTGGAACGGCTTGGCTAGGTGCGCAGCAAGTTCTGCAGCACAGATATTCAGTACTATTGCCAGAATACTGTCAGAGTCCATAGCCTTTTCAGTATCCAGTGCCGTTAATCGTTTCTTGACATCATGCGGAGTGAATCAAATTGGCTGAAGTCTGGCATATGTGATGCTGGGGACTTCAGGAGAAGGCCAGCTTCGATCATGAACTCGGCACTTCTGGCTGAAGATTGTTGCAAATGCTTCAGCCTTATCGTTCTCACTGATGTGCTGGCCTCCCCCATCGTTGAGGATGGGGATATTTGTGAAGCCACCTCCTCCAGTTAGTTGTTGAATTGTCTACCACCATTTATGGCTGGATGTGGCAGGACTACAGAGCTCAGCTCTGATCCGTTGGATAAGGGATCGCTTAGCTCTGTCTATCACATGCTGCTTCCGCAATTTGTCACGCAGATAGTCCTGTATTGTAGCTTCCCCAGGTACCTCATTTTGAGGTATGCCTGGTGCTGCTCCTGGCATGCCCTCCTGCACTCTTCATTGACCTAAGGTTGGTTTCCAGGCTTGATGGTAATGGTAGAGTGGGGTATATCCGGGCCATGAGGTCACAGATTGTGGTTGAGTACAATTCATCTGCTGCTGATGCCCCACACCACCTGATGATTGCCAAGTTTTGCAGTGCTATATCTGTTCGAAATCTATCCCATGTCGCACGGTGGTAGTGCCACACAACACGATGGACGGTATCCTCAATGTGAAGACAGGAATTCGTCTCCACAAGGACTGTGCGGTGGTCACTCCTACCCATGCATGGACAGATGCATCTGCACCAGCCAGATTGGCGAGGATGAGGTCAAGTATGTTTTCCTCTCTTGTTGGTTCCCTCACCACCTGCCACATATCCAGTCTAGCAGCTATGTCCTTTAGGAACCGGCCAGCTCGGTCAGTAGTGGTGCTACCGAGCTACTCATGGTGATGAACATTGACGTCCCCCACCCAGAGTGCATTCTGTGTCCTCGCCACCCTCAGTGCTTCCTCCAAGTGCCATTCAACATGGAGGAGTACTGACTCAACAGCTGAGGGAGGGCTGTAGGTGGTAATCAGCAGGAGGTTTTCTTGTTCTTGTTTGATATGATGCCATGAGACTTCATGGGTCCAGAGTCCATGTTGAGGACACCCAGGGCAACTCCCACCCGACTGTATACCACTGTGCCACCACCTCTGGTGGGTCTGCCCTGCCGGTGGGATAGGACTTCCCCGGGGATGGTGATGGTAGTGTCTGGGACATTGATGTCAGATAGCATTCCGTAAGTATGACTATGTCAGACTGTTGCTTGACTAGTCTTTGGGACAGCTCTCCCGAATTTGGCACAAGCCCCCAGTTGTTAGCAAGGAGGACTTTGCAGGGTCGACAGGGCTGGTTTTCCCATTGTCATTTCCGGTGCCTAGGTCGATGCCGGGTGGTCCGTCCGGTTTCATTCCTTTTTCTGACATAGTAGCGGTTACATGAGACTGAGTGGCTTGCAAGGTTATTTCAGAGGGTATGTAAGAGACAGCCACATTGCTGTGGGTCTGGAGTCACATGTCGGCTAGACCAGGTAAGGACAGCAGATTTCCTTCCCTAAAGTATATTAATGAACCAGGTGGGTTTTTGCAACTATCGACAATGGTTTTATGGCCATCATTAGACTAGATTTTTAGTTCCACATTTATAAATCGGTTGCAAATTCCACCTTCTGCTGTGGTGGGATTTGAACCCATGTCCACAGAGCAGTACCCTGGGTTTATGGGTTAATAGACCAGTGGCAATACCACTACGCCACCGCCTCCCCGTAAATAATATTTGCACCATCTTGAACGCCATTATATCCGTCTCATAATGCGATGGCCACAAATATGTGCATTGCTCTATGTGTGGTCTAAGCACATTTCAGTACAGGTAAATAATGTCAGCAGTTTTCCACGCAAGTTCCCCTTTAAATATGTTGGATTTTGTGCCTTCTTAGAGCACACAGAAAGGCCAGTTGGGCCATCGTGCCCGTGCTAGGCTAGGCTATCCAATAATGTTCCATTCTCCCTGTTCTTTCCCCATACGCTGCATGAGGTTCCTTTGCAAGTGTTTATCCAACGCCCTTTTAATAGTCACTGTCGCATTTTCTTCCTCCGACTGTCCATTTCTGCAGTGTACTCCAGCCACCAAATTTATAGAACGGTCAAAGCACAGAAGGAGACCATTCAGCACCACTTGTCTGTGTTGGCTGTCTGGAGGAGGAACTCAGCCAATCCCGTTTCACTGCCCTTTCCCCATTGCTCTGCAAATTTATCTATTCAAATAATTATCCAATTACCTTTTGAGCACCACGATTGAATCTTCCTCCATCACAATCTCAGGCAGTGCGTTCCAGATCCAAACCATTCGCTGAATAAATAAAATCATCTTGTCGCCAATGCTTCTTTTGCCATTTGCCTTAAATAGGTATCCGTTGGTTTCCCCATCTACTCTGTCAATATCCCCTATGTCTTTGAACACCTCTATCAAATCTCCTCTCAACCTTCTCTTCTCCATGGAGAACTGCCCTAGCTTCTCCAATCCATCCACGTAACTGAAATCCCACATCCCTGGTATCATTCTCAAGCTCGCCGTGCATTCCTCAGCTCTCTCTCGCTGTCCTGGCTCTCTTAAATTATCAAGTAAATCAGCTATTTTCCTTAAATCTGTGTTCAGTGGTTCGTGATCCGACTGTCATTGGTACCAGTTTCTCCTCACAGACCCTCAGAATTTAGCACACCTCTTTTGAATCTCCTCTGCTCCTCTAATAGCTCCGATTTGAAGTTTTGCAACGAATATTGCTTCAGAAAATATTGCACTAACTGCAAGATAGCAAGTGGATTTATTTGTTAAAAGTCATGTGGCTCATGACTCACCAGTCATAGAATAAATAGCGAGGTTGGGCGCAACCTCCTTGCCTGTTTCTAGTTTGAACTCAATGCCGGGAACGGTGTCAGAAATGAGCAGCACCAATTGTCTGACAACTCAGTTTTGGAATTAGAACAGCGACGAATCATTTGTGTCCAAGTCAGTGCCTGCTGTGCTTTAAACAATCCACCACCATGTGGGTTTAAGGTTAATGCCAGATTTCCTATTTCACCTTTACAATTTTATGGGCACATCCTTTACTACCCATTCCACGTACAAATTTAGGCGTGATCCTTCGACGGGATAAAGCCTCTTTAGCTGTGTAATTGTCTCTTTGGCACTGGTTGAGGTGAAGTTAGCTGGACCTTTCATTTTCAAAATCATTATGTCAAGAGGTTTGGATTACATGCAGGGTAAATGAAGGGGAGTTGGCTGCATATTGAGCAGGCAAAAACTAAGTGCTGCTGAGGCAGAAAATCTGAAGCAAAAACACAAAATGCTGCAATTGTTCGGCTGCTCTTGCAGCCTCTGTACAGAGAGAGAAAGATAGGGAAGAAAACAAGTTGAGAAGAGGTCACAAAAGCGTCTGCAAAGGGATGAAGGTAGGGTAAGTGAAAGGCCAAAACTTTGGTAGATGTATTATAATGAGGGAAAATGTCAGGTTATCCACTTTAGCAGGAAGAATATGAAAGCAGATTTTTTTAACATCGAGGGAGATTGCAGGCTTCCACTTGGATCGTGTACATGAATCACAAAAGTTACAGGTGGAGCAAGTGATTCGGTAGGCAAATGGAATGTTTGCCTTTTTTGCAAGTGGATGGGGTATACAAGTAGATACGTCTTGCTACAACAGTAAATGTATAGGTGAGACTGCAACCAGAGTACTGTTTATAGTTTTGGCTTCCTTACTGAAGGCGAGATGTACTTGCTTTGGAGGCAGTTCAGAGAAGGTAACTAGCTGATTCCTGGGATGAAGGGGTTGTCTCAAAAGGAAAGGTTGATCAGTCGGGTCTATACTCATTGGTGTATAGAAGAATGAGAGGTGTTCTTATTGAAACTTGTAACATCCTGAGGGAATTTGGCAGGTGAGGTGCTGAGAAGATGTTTCCGCTCTTTGCGAAATCTAAAACTAGAGGGGCACAGATTCATAATAAGGGGTCTCCCATTTAAGACGATGACAATGAGGAATTTATTCTCTCAGAAGGTCGTTAATCCTGTGGAGCTCTCTTCCCCAGAGAGCAATGGAGGTTGGGTCATTGAATACATTAAAGGCTGAGTTCGATAGATTATTGATCGACAACAGAGTCAAAGATTTCTGAGGGTCGTCAGGAAAGTGGCGTTCAGGCCACAATCAAATCAGCCATGATCTTATTACATAGTGGAGCATTCTCACAAGGCCGAATGGACTACTCCTGCTCCTATTTCTTATGTTATGTTCTTATTAAGGAGCGGACTCTCGGCTCAGTTTTGAGTTTCTGGCTGTCTTCCAACAGGGGCCTGGTAAGCTAGGCAACCCCAGAGCCGTCATAAAGCCGCCTAGTGCTAAGAAGAATGCCAGATCACCACCGGATGTGTGACTCAACAGGCATCTTTCTTTATATCAGGTATGGTACCAACCAGTTAAACTACTGGAAAGATGCTGTTGTAACAGAAGAGATTTAATAGAGGTGTGCTAAATTATGAAAGATTATGAGGAGAAACTTGTACCACTGGACGCAAATTTAAGTAATGAATTGACTTAATTGATAATGTAAGAAGTTAGGAGACAGAGAGACAGACATAGACACAGAGAGAGAGAGACAGAGGGAGACGAGCTATGGGAATGGTTGAGAGGAGGTTTGATAGATGTGTTGAAAACCATGAGGGGTCTGTTCAGAGTAGATAGGGAGAAACTATTCCTATTGATGGAAGGCTCAAGAACCAGAGGGAACTGATTTAAGGCGATTGGCAAAAGAGCCAATGGTGACATGCTAGTGTTGAGGCATTCACATTGGTTACACTACAGGGCCCAGTTTGCAAACGAAGATGCAATGTTCCAAGCGCAGCATATCAGTGCTAATAACGGAGAGTAAGAAGGCTGTAGCAAATGCCATTGGACTCTCTCCTCCCTCGCTGTCTCTAAATCACTTTCTGTCACCCATCTATCTTACTCACTGTGTCACGGTTTCTTTCTCTCGCTCAGTTCCACTCTTTCATCATTTGCATCTCCTCCTGACACCTTTTCCTTCTTCATCTCCTCTTCATGCTCTCTCTCTCTCTGTGCTCTGTTACCTTGCCTGATTCACCTGATGGGGTGGTGAGCTATTCCAACTTTGAAGCCATTGTCGTTTTGTTAAACATTTGCCTGTGACGCAGAGTTGACTGGCCTCCAGTTGCTGTCCAATCTGACTCTCTTGAGCACGGTGTGAAGAATGAATTTACCCTGAATATGAATCAGCACCTCACTGCCTGTCTGCGGACAATACACAAAGCCACACTTTTGAGTGTCCAACTATCATCGGTTGGAAGCATTAACACTGGAAGACATTCTGTGCCCTTGCCACCCTCAGTGCTTTTTTCCCAAGTGTTGCTCAAGGTGGAGGAGCCATGATTCATCAGTTGAGGTGGGGAAAGTAGCAATCAGCAGGTGGTCTCCTTGCCAATGTGTGACCTGATGCCACGGGACTTCATGGGATCAGGAAACAATGTGGAGAAATTTCAGGGGAACACCCTCCTGAGCGTATAACACTGTGCCACCACCTCTGGTAGGCATTGCCAGCGGGACAGGACATAGCCGGGAACAGTTATGTAGGAATCTGTGACATTGACTGTAAAATATCATTCGGTGAGAATGACTAGGGCAGGCTGTTGCTTGTCTGCTTTGTGGGACGTTTCTCCCAATTTTCGCACAGATCCGCAGATGTTAGCGATGAGGATTTTGCAGGGTGGATTGGGCAGTGCAAACCATTGTCGTTTTCGGTGCTGATGTCATATCCGCTGTTGTCTCCAGTTCTATTTGAATTGTCTACAGGGGTTTCATGCTCTGAGTGTCTTACTTGATTATTTCACAGGGCAGTTAAGAATGAATCACGTTGCTCTGGGTCCGGAGTCACATGTAGGCCAGACCAGGTAAGGATGGCAGATTTCCTTCCCTAAAGAAAATTAGGGAATCAGATGGGTTTTTCGGACAATTTGGTATTTTGATTGTCACCTCACTGATCGTACTTTTTATTCCAGATGTATGAATGAACTGAATTTAAAATCCCTCAGTTGTCCTGATGGAATTTGAGATCTTGTCTTCAGATCATTGCTCCAGGCCTCAAGATTAATGGTCCACGAAACTAACCCCTATGTTACTGTACCGCCTCCAACCGTTCACTGTAGGAGCTGTGTTCAGTGTCGGGAACCGTGACCTGTTTATGGGGTGTGTTACGTGCATCACCAGTTGCAATCTGTGAAGATTCTCCCGACCCCAGGTATGACTGAGTTCACTCAGAAACCCTCTTCCACACTCATCTCCAATCTCTCCCTTCCTTTCCAGCTGCCTGCCATTTCGTTTACCTCTGCCCCCACGCCCAACCCACTCCCAATTTCTTAGTTCCATGTGCCTACACGCTCCCTTTTCCCGAGTGCCCCGTCCGTTCTCAGTTACAGTGGCCCTGTCGTGAGACTGACGAGGCCCCAGCAATTACTGACACCCATTTCAATGTCAATCTGGCGGCACGCTGAGCCCAAAGTGTTTTATTTCCATGATGCAGGCAGTACTGAGTGAGAGGTAGTGGGAGCTGCACAATCAAATGGAGCATGAATTAATGTCAGCTTCTGTGGATGCCCCATAGTGGTACATATCCCCGGATTGTGCATCATATGCTCCTGTAGCACCTGAAATTGCCCAAACAACTCCGATCGAAATCGAGCTCATTTGGCTGACACAGGCCTTCTGCACAGTACAGCCAATGTTGTCACTTACGAAAATATTACCTGAAACCCAGTAAGGAACACCTCCCTAATCAGTGTTTCACTCACATGGAGGTGGTGGTATTGCACAAGTTTGTATTTCTTCCTCCTGTGCTTCACTAACTTCCCTTGTATACATTGATACTATTCACCTCAACACTCCCTGTGGTAACGAGTTGCATAGTCTCCACACTGACTGGGTAAAGACGTTTCTCCTGAATTCCCCATTGGATTTATTAGTGACTGCCTTATGCTGAGGGCCCATGCCACCAGTTCCAGTCTCACCCGCAAGTGAAAACGCCTTCCCTACGTCTACCCTATCTCTGTCTTCTGTATGTTATGCAACATCAGCAATGTGAATTAATATAGCAAGCTTCACATCGTGAAGTGTCCCACGATGCTTTGTGTGACAGGAGAAAACCCGAAAAACATCAGTCACCGAGCCATGTAAGGAGATATTAGGGCCAGGCTACCAAAAGCTCAGCCAACGAGGTCGGTTTAAGGGAGCGTCTTAAAGGAGGAGAGAGGGAGACAGAGAGGTTTAGGGAGGGAATTCAACAGCTTAAGGATCCAGGCAGCTGAAGTCTGCTGAGGAGCCCTGAATTGGAGGAGTGCAGGGATATCAGAGGATTGTCGATGCTGGAGGAAGTCACATAGAAAGGGAGGGGGTCTCGGAGCAATAGAGGTATTTTTAAAAAAGGATGGGTATTTTAGAGGCACTGCGGACTGAGAGTAAGTGTAGATCAGCGATCACAGGGGATGAAGGGTGAATGGGGCACAGTGCACGTTAGGATCTGTGGGCAGCAGTTTTTTGGATGAACTCAAGTATATGGAATCTCTTCTCGGGGTATAGCCTCAGACAATTTTTAGGGAGACGAATGGAATCAGTAGCTGGGAAATCGAGTTTGTGATGAAGACAGAAGATAATTCCTTCAGTCTTCACAAATTTAACGGAAGAAGATTTTTGCTCATCCAGTAGTGTGTGTCGGATAAGCAATATGATAAAGTAGAGAGTGTGGAAGAGTCGAGAGTGGTGGTAGTGAGGTAGAGCAGGGTTTCGTCAACATGCATGTGAAAACCAATGCTGCATCTTTGCGCGATGTCCCAAGGGGTAGTTTGAAGATGTGAAATACGAGGTAGTGAAGGGTAAATCCTTGGTGGGTGGGTGGATAAAAAGGTGAAGTTGATGGGGATAATTAATACATTTGAAAATTGCAATCTTTTGAAAACGTTCAAAACGGAGACGGTTATATTCTCATTGGGAAACGGAGTGGAGTGTTAGAGCACCAAGGTGGATAGATGGAATTAGCATGCATATCAACATGAGCTGGTTGTATGATGGAAGAGGCTTGAGGGGCTAATTGGCTTCCTTTTCTTCCTACGAATGGTCCTAAAATTTAGCTAGTGCAAGATTTACTTACCTCTCGCTGGAAGATGTTTATTCTCTTCTGTCGCAGTGATGGGCTGTACCAGCACCAGGACTCCAAGAACAAAGAGCACTGTATTCATCATCTTCTGTTGAGCTGCTCAGTCACAATGAGATGGCTGAAGTACAGCAGATCTTAATATGAGCTCAGAGAATATTCAGTAATTAATAACCACACCAACACGCGGAGGCGATTGGCTCCATATGTGGCATGTTAAAGGGGCAGTGCACTAACTAGGACAAACAGTAACTGGAATCAAACATTGAGTGTGTCTCCTAAGCTGGTTGCTTTTCAAATTAATAAAGGGAGGGACCAGTCTGACTAATGAATGAATTGCTGAAGTTTTAAAGGAATTATTTGCAGTGCTTATTGTACGAAACCTAGAGCAGAGGAGGAAGCCATTCGGCCCATGATACCTATGCTGCGTCCATGCAATGTTTGGCCAATTATTCCCACGTATCCACTACTGACAACCTGCGCATCGAGCCAAGCTGTTCTAATAAAGCTACAATACTGGCATCGGCCTGGCAATGTGAAAAATTGCTCATGTATGTCCTTTCCTTAAAAAGCAGGACAAACTGGCTAAGTATCACTCTGTCAGTCTACTCTCAATCACCAGCAAAATTGTGCAAGGTGTCGTCAATAAAGCTATCAAGCAGGACTTGGTCAGCAATAACTTTCTCACTGAGGCTCACTTTGGGTGTTACCAGGGCCACTCGGCCCCTGACCTCATTACTGCCGTGGTCAAAGCATGGACAAAAGACATCAGGTCAGAGTGACAGACCTTCACATCAGGGCAGAATTTGACCAAGTGTGGCATCAAGGAGGGAGATTAAATTTGAAGTCATTGGACATCAAGCGGAACCAACCTCCCCTCCCCTGGTTGGATTCATTCCTGGAACAAAGGAAGATGGTTCTGGTTTCTCGAGGCCGATCATTTCAGTGCAAGACATCGCTGCAAGTGTTCTCAGGGTCCTAGGCCTTAGCATCGTCAGCTGCTTCCTGAATGACCTTACCTCCATCATAATGTCAGATATGGGGATGTTTTCTGATAAGTGCACAGTGTTAAATACCAATTCGCAATGCCTTGGATACTGAAACAGTCCACTTAGAAATGCTGCAAGATGTGAACAACATCCAGGCTTGGAATGATATGTGGTAACTAACACTCACGTCATATATGTTCCAGGCAATGGTCATCTCAAGCAAGAGAAAATTTAACCATCTCCTCTTGACATTCAATGGCATTATCATTGTGAACTCCCTATCCTGAACATCCCAGGTGTTACCATTGACCAGAAACTGAACTGGACCAACTGCATAAATGCTGTGGCTACAAAAGCAGCTCAGGTGCTGGGTATTCTGCTTTGACTAACCCACTTCCTGACTCCACAAACTACAAGGCGTAGTCAGGAGTGTGATGGAATACTTTACACTTGCCTGGATGGTACAGATCAACAACGCTCAAGAAGCTCGATACCATGCAGGACAAACTAACCCGCTTGATCGGCACCGGATCAACCTTCAGCATGCACTCCCGCCACCGGTGGTACACCGGGACAACAGTGTGCACCAAATACAAGATGTCCTGTAGCAATTTGTCAAGGCTACTTCGACAACGCCGCTCAAATCTATGACATCTGCCACCTAGAAGGACAGGAGAACAGATATGTGGGAACACCACTGCCTGCAATTTCGCCTCCAAGCCACACACACCATATTAACTTGAAACCATATCAGCCGTTTCTTTACTGTGGCTGCGTCAAAATTCGGGAACTCCACTGTGTGTGTACTTACATCACACCGACTGTAGTGGTTCAAGAGTCACCTCACCAAAAGGGCAATTACTGATGGTCAACAAATGCTGGCTTGCCAGCGACACCAACATTCCATGAACGACTTCATCAAAAAATGGTTGAATATGAAGCAGTGTGAGTCAGTGAGCTCAGGGGCGATGGTTCGATAAGACACGGGAACGGCAGAGTTTTGGATGAGCTGAAGATTACAGAAGGTAGGAGGTGAGAGGTCGAGCACAGTGCCCTCTGTATATGTTTGACGGAGACATTGTCACGGGGAAACCCTTTGTGATTTTGTAACTTGACATTGAAAGAGAAAACGTAGAGACCTGCCTGCGCCAGACAAATCAGTGTTTCTATAACTGTGGTTAGTTCAGCAAGCAGGCAAACACTGGTCCCCGAGATTGTCAGGGGAGGGTTTTCCAAACAGCGGGTGAGAATTTCGATAAGGAATGTACTCTAGATCTGGAGGGGGTTCCGAAATGCCCATCACTAACAGTTGATTGGTAGTGCCACCGAGCTGGCCAAGTACTGAAGAACATAGCGACCATACGGGGCCTGCACCAGGTGGTGAGAGAAACTACACCATAGAAACAAAAAGCACTCTCTGGCTTTCTCCCTGTTTCTCTCAGTCTCTAATCTTCTCTCTGTCTGTCTCTGTTTGTCTATCTCTATTGCTCTCTGTTGCTATCTCATTCCATCTTTCTCTCTCCCTCTATCTCTGTCTGTTTCTCTGCCACTCGATCATCATCTCTCTCTCTCTCACACGCACACATTTCGAGGAGTTGACACTGAGATACATACCGGAACCATATATTGCCAGACAGGAGTGAATCTTTCCCTTTTACCCACTGTGTTTACTGTACATGTGAAGGAGCTGAAACTGAGACACACACACATGCACCGTGCAGTACAAGATGGGACTCAATCATTCCCCTCTATGCACTGTGTACATGGATAAGAGCTGATACTGTGATACACACAGGCAGTACAGTACCAGATGGCAGTGAATCATTCCCTTTTATCCTCTGTCTGTACTGTCCATGTACAAGAGCTGGCACTGTGACACAGGCACACTTCTTCGTACAGCACGAGACCGGAGTGAATCACTCCCCTTTAACCACTTTGTGTACTGTACTTGCACAGGAGCTGACGCTGAGACACACATACACCGACCATACAGCATCTGCACAGGAGTTGACAATGGGGCACAAATGCGTTTATGTCGCTGCTGAAGTGTGGGGTGAATAAGGAGAGACAGACAGCATTGCTGTACTGTCATCATCTACTTCGTATTCCCCCTATATGTTCACACTATATTACCCCCAGAAAATCACGTTTTCGTGATTGCTTGTGAGAAGCCTCTCTAACCAGTAGGCATGAAAAGCAAAAACAAATCAGCAACCATGGGGTTAAATGGCGTCTCAACCAAAGCTAAATGTAGCAACTTAAATATTGAGAACAGCGCCAGCTAAGATGGAATGAGCACACGGTGTTCTAAACAACGAGTACCAGAGTTAATCATTGCAACCACTGACGGATTTGGACACTAAAATAAAAGTAAAATTTAGACGATGCAGTTGAGGTGCTTTCTACTATTCCAGGAACCTGGGACGAGCTGGCATGCCTTACGCTGCACTGTTCAGGGCAGGTGATGCCAGACCACCTCTGCTCAGTCTTATGAAGGCCAGACTTTCGGTCTCCAAATCGGTTGTTCCTCAAAACAACTCGATATCTAACAGACTGATGCAGGGGTAAAACGTTAACCAGGAATAACAGTCGAACAGAACACTTCATTCCTCTATTATACACCACTGGCACAGGTGCAACAAGGAAAGGGTGAGCTTCATTCTATTCATTATAGACAGGAATTGACTGACAGCAAAGTCCCGAAAATTGAAGAGGGCTTAATTATTTCAATATTGGCATTAGCAACAGTGCACAAAAGTGAGGATATTATAGCTAAACTGGAGAAGCTGGTTTTGTTCTCCTTAGAGAGGAAAACGCTAAAGAGGAGATTAAATGGATGCATTTAAGAACATCATCCTGGCTGGGAAATGTAGCCACTGTTCCTTCAGTGTTACTTTGTCAAACTCCTGGAACTCGCACCCTAACAGCAGTGCAGGTGTACCCACACCACATGGACTGGAACAGTTCAAGTAGGCGGCTCACAACCGACTTCTCCAGGGCAATTAGTGATGGGCAACATCTAAGTAAAATTTTTAAAAATCCATAAGAGTCAGCATTTCGAAAAGGCAGAAAAAATGGAAAAATAATTGGGTGCTTTATCACTGGATAATAAAGCATGTCATCAGGGCATTAATGATAAATGCTGTCTGCTCAGGAGAATGTGTCGGAGAATCAGTATCAGTGGAGATTAGAAATAACAAGAAGTAGAATGCGCTGGGGGGAGCAGTTTCTCAGTAGCGTAACAGTAACCACTGTTAGACAGAACAATAGTCAAGAAATAAGAGGAGCTTGTAACAAAGGGATTGCACTAGTCCTGGGTGACGTTAGTCTCCATGTAAATGGGACAAAACAATTCAGCAAGGTAATTTGGAGAAATGCATTCATGATAGTTTCCTGGATCTGTATGTCATGGAAGCAATCAGAAAAGAGGCTCTTGTGGGTCTTACTTGTGCAAGGCGACGGAGTAAATTAGTGATCTTGAAGAAAGGGATGCTGTGGGGAAGAGTGGTCAGAATATGGTGAAGTCAAAATTGAGTTTGAGAGAGATGAACATTAGTCGGAAATCAGAGCACTGGACTTAAGTAAAGCCAAATGCATAGAAATGAAGGATCAGTTGATAATATAGAGAACCAATCACAAAACATTTGAAAAAATATTGCATCATTCCTATCTAAACCTGCATTCCATTGAGAAAGAGAATCTCCATTCCAAAAATATTGGGGAACTAAGTAACTGTACTGTTAGACCGCACAGATATCTGTTAGAGTTCATTTTATTTGAGGATACAGAAAGTAGGGTCGATAAGGGAGAACCAGTTGATGCAATACATACAGATTACCAAAAGGTGCCATGCAAGGTTTGTTACACAACATAAGACTTCATCGAATGGGGGGTAACGTATTGGCATGGCTATGGGATTGATTAACTCACATGAAACAGAGACTCGGGTTGAATTTTCTCGTTGCCAAACTAATTAGTGGAGTGTCGCAATTATCAGTGCTGGGACTTCAAATATTTGCAATCTATATTATTGACTTAGACGAAGAGATCGAGAGTAATGTATCTAGGCTTATTGAGGATCCAAAACTGGGTGGGAATGCAAGCTGTGCGAAGCATAGACAGAGTCTGCAAAGAGATATAGACAGGTTAAGTGAGTGGGCAACAAGTTGCCAGATGGAGTATAATGTACAGAAGTTTGAAGTTCTTCACTTTGGTACACAGCATTGAAAAACAGTTTTTTTTTAACGAGGAATCTTGTCAATGTTGATGTTCAGAGAGACTCAGACAAGTCACACAAAAATTTAAACATACAGGTACAGCAAGCAATTAGGAAGACAAAAGACGTGTTGGTCATTATTGCAAAGGGATTGAAGTACGATAATAAAGAAGTCTTAGTACAATAGTACGGGGCTTTGGTGAGACCACACCTGGAGTACTGTCTGAAGTTTTGATCTCCATATTTTAGGATGGATTTACTTGCAATATTTCTAAATGTCCTTTCATCTGAATATCACGGCAATTCTTAAAATTTCCCTGTGGCAACCATGAGGGACAACAATGTTATGGATTATTGTCCACTCCTTATTCATCCATTTCTCAGGATTCATTAACTTGTCCTTTTTATTATTTGCATTCAGAGATTTTTTCTGATTCTTCCTCAGAATACATTAACTGAGACAAACCCGGGAAACCAGGATCTGCCTGTAAGGCCCCAATCAATGAAGACCAGCTCAATCATTTAGCTCTCTGTTTTAAAGAGTTTTATCCTCATTTAAAAGTCCTAGCTAACCGATCACCTGGAATCATCCTCTCTGTCAATTGATTCATCGTCATTCTGTCTCGACTTACGAGCTTGAGACCTAATTTCCAAAAAATCTGTAAACAATCTATGATGTTCCTCCTGAAAAATCTCAGTTTCTCACACCTCAACCTGCTTTCTCGAAACGCTTGGAAATGGAGTTGAGTGCAAATTATTAACATGGTTAGAAAGTTGGTTGAGTGGTCGGCGACAAAGAGTGAGGATAATGGGTAAGTACTCCGATTGGCAGGATGTAACTAGTGGTGAACAGCAGGTATTTGTGTTGGTGTCTCAATTATTCACATTATTCATTAACGACATGGATGATGGCACAGCAAGTCATAAATCTAAATTTACTGATGATACAACGTTAGGCGGCATTGTAGACAGTCTAGATGATGGCATAAAATTGCAGAGAGATGTTGACAGACGAGGTGAGTGGGCAAAACTGTGGCAGATGGATTTCAATGCGGGCAAGTTTGAGGTTACCTTTTTCGGATCAAAAAATGATAAATCAGGGTAGTTTCTAAATGGGAAGAGGTTAAGTACAGTGGATGTCGAAAGAGACTTGGGGGTCCATTTGCATAGATCTTTAAAATGCCACGACCAAGTGCAGAAAATAATCAAAAAGTCTAATTGAGTGCTTGCCTTTTTTGGAGTATAAAGACACAGAGGTTATTCTGCAGCTGTGCAAAACCGTGGTTGGACCACACTCTGAGTACTGTGAGCACTTCTGGGCACCGCACCTTAGGAAGGATATATTGGCCTTGGAGGGAATGCAATGCAGGTTTACAAGACTGATACCTTGCCTACAGGGGTCAAGTTGCGAGGAGAGATTACACAAATTAGGCCTGTTTTCGCTAGAATTTGGAAGCTTAAGGGGTGATCTGATTAAAGTCTTCAAGATATTAATATGAAAAGACAGGATAGATAAAGAGAAACTATTTACACTGGTTGGAGATTCTAAAACTAGGGCGCATAGTCCAAACATTTGGGCCAGAACATTCAGGAGAGATGTTAGGAAGCACTTCTCCACGCAAAGGGTGGTAGAGGTTTGGAACTCTGTCCCACAAACCGCAGTTGAAGATAGAACAGTTGTAAATTTTAAATCTGGCATAGATAGATTTTTGTTAAGCAAAGATATTAAGGGATATGTGTCAAGGGAGGTATATGGAATTAAGCCGTGGATCAGCCATGATCTCATTGAATGATGGGACAGGCTCGAGTGGCTGAAGGGCCTCCTCGTGTTCCTATCTTCCTAAGTTCCTATGCTGATAGTCTCAAACTTGTCAAATAATTTCCGAGCATAAACTCTAGCCCTTCAATAAATATATTAGGAAAACCTCAACAGTAACAATTCTGTTTGCTACGTTATTTCAGAAGCTAACTTTATTCAAGTTCACAACTCCTGTGAACACACAAGTCATCTGAAAGGAAGATCATGTCATCAGCCACAATAAATAACTAAACTGCTCCAGTATCCCTCACAATATGAATTGGTTTACTTGTTTACTTGAAGGAGTAGGGAACACTTATTCCTTCGAGACAATACCTCGATATCTCTAGTAACCCGACTCACTTCAACAGTATAAATGTTGCCATGCCTTTGACAATCTTCAGAGGCTACATCAACCTTCTGGTAGGTTCTGAGGGAACATTGTGCATTTATACTGTTGCGACTGTTTTATCATCTGTTTCCTTTACTGGTATTGTGGCTTCTGAATACTCCTATTGATTTATCTTTCAGCTTCCATCAATGTGCTTTTACATGTCCTGGCTTAGGGCAATGGGAACATGCTGGTTTCCTTACATCACTTGTATCCATTCTGCCATTATTTATATTGACCAGAAGAGCTTTTGCCTTTCCCCTAAAGCAATCACCGTTTTCCATTCTCAAATGTTCTATTTCTGCAGTTTCCCTGTGGGCTTACAAATGAAGATCTACTGCTGCCTAGCTCTCTTTGTCCATCTAAACATCTCTCTGTCTTGTTTCATGCAGACTGGGGATAGAAGTAAGCATTTCCTGCTCGGTTAGTGCCTCAGTATCTCTCTGCATTGCTTCATAAGTCCGGGGATGGATTGAGGCCTTTCCTCCTCTGTTTGTAGATCTCAGTGTTTTGCTGCATGTTTTTGCGCAAACCGTTTATTTAATTAGGCAATTCATGATATGCTTGCGGGTCTCAGTGACACTTTGTGTTGTTAAATATGGACCCGAGGATGAAATTAGACATTTCCTGCTTGGTTTGTGGATCACATTACCGCGCTGTACAGTTTAATACAGATCGGGGATAGACTCAAGCCTTCCCTTCTGTGTGTGTGTTTCTCAGTATCTCTGTGTATGGTTTAGTGCAGATTGCAGATACAATTAAACCTTTTCCACTCAGTATGCGTGTGTTAGAACCACTCAGTATGGTTGAGTACAGACCAGGGACAGAATTAGTTCTTTCCTTTGCTGCTTGTGTGACTCGGTATCTCTCTGTGTGATTTACTCATGTCTGGGGCTGCAATTAGACCTTTCCTGCTTTGTTTGTCTGTCTTAGTATCTCTCTGCTTAGTTCAACGCAGACTGTTGACAGATTTAGGCCTGCCCTGGTCTGATTGTTTGTGTCTGTGTCTCTGCGGTTGGATACAGACCAGGGATGAACGTATTCTGTTCCTGCCCTTTTTGTATTCCCATTAACTCTCGGCATGGTTAATAAAGATCGTAAATAGATGGAGGCTTTTCCTGCTCTGTTTGTGTGTGTCTCTGTGTGTTTCAATGCAGGGCGGGGATCGAATTAGGCATTTCCTGCTCTGTTCGTCTGTCTTTGCCTCTCTCGATGAGGCCTTATACTGACTGGGGATGCAATTGGCAATTTTATGTGACAGTTGCTGTTGCCTTTTAAAGTCATCTGCTGTCCAGCCATTATGAATGCCATGTTCCCCGGCCATTTCAACTGAGATGCACTATGGCTATTTTAAATGATATGCACTGGGGTCACTTAAAATGATGTGCACTGTGACCTCTGTCACCATGCGACAGGTCCCGTCCTCGCTCTGTCACCATAGTGACAACCGCCTCCAACCCCACCCCATCCCACCCCCGCTGCTGATAACAGTCAGTGATTGAGCTCCTCTCATCATTGAAAGAATTTAATAATTAAAATAAAGGGATATGTCAGCACTATCTTTAACTGCTCTCTGAACTGAGTCTGTGTCACGGCATAAATGGCAGTGTTTGTGCAGCAACTCAGGAGCTGCAGCATGAAACCCAATTCCTGCAGAAAATCAGGTAGAAATATAGACTGATCTCCCCAATATCGCATCCTTTTCCATATCGAATACACCATAAACACTGACCATAACAGGATGAAATTGGCCGAGATGACTAACAGTAAAATGATGGATTTCCTTCGGGTCTCCATTTCTGGATCTCTGCGACTCTCCCCACTACTGTGAGCCCGTAGTCTCTTGCGTCCTCTGCTGCTCACTAAAATGTGTCTAACAGTGAGAGCATTGAGCAACAGAATCACCACAAATGGGACTCCCGGGGTTAGAATGTTATGGAGAAACTCGATTATTACCCAGACACGAGAGGACTGAACATATCCTGTTCCAGCACAAAACCAAGGGAGGTTCAACATCAAATACCGCACTGAGAACATGAAATACCAGATGATGTTCTTCAAACAGCTCAGCACAGTCACTGTTCCCTGAACCACAGCTGCCGTTTTCTCGAGGCAATATTTACTTTTCAGCTTCTGGAAACAAATGGCCACAAATCGATCTAAGGTGAAAGTGACGGTGAACCAGACAGAACAGTCAGTGGCTGCGTAAAGCAGGGCAGCGTGGATATTACACACTGGGATGTCCCACAGCAACTGAAACTGTTCCCAGTAAAGAATGGGAATGTGCCTCAATATTAGGTCCAGGATAATGACCAGTAGATCCGCCGCTGCCATGGCCACCAGGTAGCAAGTGACACATTTGGAGAGACCACACTCTCCCCGAGACAAGATCCCAATCGTTAGCAAGTTAACTGTGAGGATGGAAAATACACAGGGAAATTATACATCAGGCAGGATCAAAGGTACCAGTTTGATTGAGGAGTTATTGAGATTTATAAATGTGTTACTGTATCCAGTGATGTATTGGAATGATTGGAACGGAAAGAACAAATTGGAAGTTCTGTGATACGGTGGAAGTAAGGAGAGATTAAATAAAAGGAGGATAATATTGAAATTGTTAAACTCATGTTGATCATAATGCCCTTCCCTCTCCTTTCCCTGTCTGGTTTACAAACTGTTCCATCTCGATTCTCTCCCAGTTCTAATGAAGGGTCACCGACCTGAAACATTAACTCTGTTTCTCACTCAACATAAGCTAACCTGCTAAATATTTCCAACATGTTATGTTTTTATTTCAGATTTGTAACATCTGCAGCACTTTGTTCTTGTATAGAAAGTTAAATGTTGGAATGACTGAGAGATTCTGTCACCTGTGACAGTCAGCACGGAATTCAAATATTTCAAAACAATTATTGGGAATGAGACTACTGATAAATTAGTGAAAAAATGTAATCTCAATCGTCACTAAGTTAACTGTAAACAAGGAAATTTATGACGAAATGATACATCAACTTGGGAGCAGAAAGAACCGTTTGAAGGGGTGCACAGTGATATTTGTATATTAGTTACCACTGTCCTGCTGCAGCTAATTATTGTACCAGTGACAGGGATGTCTGCTGGAGGCAGGGAGCTGAATTTAGTGGAGCTAGCCTGGTTCCTAACGGCGGTACGAAAATACAAGGGGAACCGAGTCCGAGATATTGGGAACTTACAGCCGATGCAATTCAGTGACCTAACGGCAATTAAGTGGAGTAGCCGTCGTCAGTCTGGGAGCAGGGGCCATTGCTGGTACTGCACCCGGATCAGGAGCAGTCTTGGAAACCCAGCCCCCAGGTATGGGGGACTGGAGCAGAAGTAATAAGTCCCATGGGGGAGGGGTATCCTGGGAGGGTCATTGTTTCCTGACCGGTGCCATATGTGGGCCACATATTACCCAGGGAGGAGAGAGAACCCCAAGCCCACAGGAAGAGTGTCCCTTTATACATGGCGCCCTCCCCAAGTGACAGAATTAACTCATCACTAGTTAGATCCCAACAGCGGTGGTGGCCACTTGAGGGTCTCAATTGGTCACTGGGCTGGAAGGCCATCGTCGACCTATCCTGCACTTATCAAGATCACTTGAAGATGGGTGAACGAAGGGACCACTGCCCTTACTGCCCATTGCAATTCCATGGTCTCCCCCGCCTCCGACCTCATGGGGACCCATAAAATCCAAATCAGGGAATACTGAGGCCAGGGATGAATTTGAAAATAATGATGAGAATTTTAAATCAGGACTTTTCTTAATCGAAAGCCAATTAAGGCCACGAACACAGGAGTGATAGGTGAACCGGATTTTTTGTGAGTTAACACATCAACAGCAGGGTTTTGGATGACCAGCAGTTTACAGTGAATAGAATGTGCGAGGTCAGCAGGGGGGCATTGTAATGGTCAAGTTCAGTGGCAACGATGGCATGAATGAATGTTTTGATCACAGGAGCTGAGACAGGGGCAAAGTCAGGCGATGATAAGGAACCATTTTTGCTCAGTACTCAGGAGAAACCTTCTGGCCAGTATGTGGCAAATGCAACAAGAGAGGGTGCAGTTTTAGATATAGTTTTAAGAAATGAAACTGGGCAGGTGGTAGGAGTGACAGTGGGAGCCCACTTTGATGGTAGCGCATTTAAATGGTAACCATCATAAATCAATCAGTCTGAACATAATGCTGGAAAAGACAGAGAGAGAACAGGAGTTAGAGTTCTCAATTGAGGCAA
This sequence comes from Heterodontus francisci, assembly GCF_036365525.1. Lineage (NCBI taxonomy): Eukaryota > Metazoa > Chordata > Chondrichthyes > Heterodontiformes > Heterodontidae > Heterodontus > Heterodontus francisci. The sequence continues at coordinate 5,672,754 of NW_027141175.1, forward strand.
GGGCAATTTTTCTAAACTGAGGAATAATTTAACGAAAGTGAACTGGAAAGAGCCACGTGATAGTAAGACTATGTCAGAGCAGTTGGGAGCATTTGAACGGGAGGATTCAGAGTAAACATGTTCCCAGAACGAAAAATGGTGAAATGGTCGAATCTAGAGCCCTTTAATGTCAAGGAACCTTCAGGGTAAGTTAAGGCAGAAAAGGAAAGCTTATGTCCGACAAAGAGAGCTGAATACTCCAGAAAGCCGAGAGGAGAATAGAAAGTGGAGCGGTGAAATCAAAAAGGAAAGTAGCAAACAAAAGAGAGGGCCTAAAGGAATATTGGCAAGGAAAATCAAGGGGAACCCAAGATGTTTCATCAGTGAAGCGTAAGAGGATAACTAAAGAAAGAGTAGGGAACATAAAATACCAAAAAAGTAACCTATTTGTCGAGATGGAACATGATGGTATGGCTCAATATTAATACTTTGCATCTGTCTTCACAAAAGAGGGCAATGATGCATTTGTTGTAGTTAAGGAAGAGGAGTGTGAACTATTGGATGTGATGGACCTGAGAGGAGAGGATGTCTTAAATGGATTATTATCCTGGACATTGGATAAACCATCAGGGCCAGATGAAGTTTACCCTCGGCTGCCAAAAAAAAAAGAAGAATTAGCAGAGGGTCTGTCTATCATTTTCTAGTTCTCACTGGATACAGGTTCGGTGCCAGGGGATTAGAGAACTGCTAACATCGTACTTTTGTTTATAAAGGGAGTGAGGGATAGAACGAATAACAACAGGCCAGGCAGTCCAAAGTCAGTCGCGGGCAAATTATTGGAATCTATTCTGAGAGACAGTATAAACTGTCACATAGAAAGGCACAGGTTAATAAAGGACAGACATCATGGATTTATTAAGGGAAAATCTTGTCTGACGAATTGGATTGAGTTTTTGGAAGAATTAACAAGGTAGATTGGTGCGAGTAGTGCAGGTGATGTGGTCGACATAGATTTTGTGAAGGGGTTTGACGATCTCCCACGTGGTGGACTGGTGAGCAAACTTCAATCATTTGAATTGCAGGGGAATGTAGCAAGCTGGGTTGAAAATTGGCTCAGTGGCAGGATGCATATGGTAGCTTTTTTCGAGTATTTTAGTGATTGGAGTGCTCTTTCCAGGGTTTTTCTGCACGGTCCTGTACATGGTACCTTGATTTTTGTTGTACATATTAACGATTTGAATCTAAATATATGTGGCAATGAGGTTATTTGCAGGGAACACAAAAATTGGTTGATAGCGAGCAGAATAGCTATAGGATGCAGGAAGGTATTGATGATCTGGCCAGATGTAGAATAGTGGAAAATGGAATACAACCTGGAGAAGTGTGACGTGATGCATTTGTGAAGGTCAAACAAGGCAAAGGAATACACAATAAATGGAAAAGTACTGAGAAGTGTAGAGGAAGTGAGGGACCTTGGAGCGACTGTCCACAGATAGCTGAAGGTAGCAGGACAGGTCGATATGGTGGTTAAGACGGCATATGGAATATTTTCATTTATCAGCCAAGGTATAGAATAAACGAGCAGGGAGGTATGCTGGAACTGTACAATTCATTGGTTAGGCCGCAACTTGAGTAATCTGTGCAATTTTGGTCACTTCATTACAGAAAGGATGTAAATTGCCCTAGAGACCGTACAGACGAGAATAATGAGGATGTTGCCAGGGCTGGAAAAATGCAGCTCTGAGGAAAGATTCGATCTGTTGAGGTTGTTCTCTTTCGAACAGAGAAGCTTTTGGGAAATCTGATTGAAATGTACAAAATTTTGAGCTGCATTGGTATACTGGATAAAGGCTCCAGTCACCTTAACACTTAGGTCAGCAACGAGGAGGTATAGATTTAAACTGACTGGTAGGAAAAATAGCATGGCGATGATGACAGCGTTTTCTATCCAGAGTATGGTGGCGATCTGGAACTCCCTGCCTGAAAGGGTAGTTGTGCCTTTCCAAAGGAATCTGGATATGCACCGCAAGTGCGCAATCTGCAGGGCGACTGACCAAATACTGGAAGGTGGGATTTAAATAGGTGGATAACGTGTCGGCCGACCCAGACACGATAGGCCAAGTGACCTCTTTCCGTGCCATAAGCATTCTGTGATTCTATGATTCCACCTGAATGCTTCCAGGGATTATGAATTTTTGTTGCAAGGTTATTTTGGAGAAGCTGGAAGTTCTCTCCTCGGAGCAAAGGAGATTGACAGGAGATTTGATAGAAGTGTACAAGATTATGAGAGACAGAAAGAAAACACAGCGGGAGCAGAGCTTTGAAAAGCGCACCAAAAGGAACAGGGTCGGAAACCAGACAGAGCAAGAGAGAGAGAGGCAGAGTTGGCGGCGAGAGCGTGAACAGTGGGCCTGCTTGACCAACAAATAAAACACGAAGTATGACGTCATATGGGAGCTGATCTGTGATTGGTGGGTATTTCTTCCATGTCTCTTTTTTGTTTTGTCCAAGTGACTTAAATTAGGAGACGTCATTACAGGTTAAGAGTGCACTTAAATAATTCATTTTTTAAATAATGAGATCATAGTTAAATAATTAAATAGAAGAAGACTGGCCAGGCGATCTGTGCAGCTGCAGTATGTGGGAGCTGGTGGACGCCAGTTCGATCCACAGTGAAAATATCTGCAGCAAGTGTCAGTTGCTCCAGGACCTTTGGTTCAGAGATGAAGCAATAAATAATTATTTTTTTAGAATGGATATGGATATTAAAAAATGGGCCAAAATGTGATAGATTGAGTTTAAGTGTGAGGTTATCCATTTTGGTCAGAAGATTAGAAAGGCAAAATATTATATAAATGGAGAGAAACTTCAGAGTGCTTTAGTGCAGAGGGATCTGGGTGTTCCCGTGCTGGGATCACAGAAAGCTTGCGTGCAGGTACAGCAGGTAATAAGGAAGGCAAATGTAATTTTGGAATTTATTGCAAAAGGAATAGTATATAAAAGAAGGGAAGTGTTGCTGCAACTGTACAAGGTATTAGTGAGACCTGGAGTATTGCGTCCAGTTTTGGTCCCCTTACTTGAAGAGAGATGTAATTACTTTGGAGGCAATTCAGAGGAGGTACATTGGATTGATTCCAGAGATGGCGGTAGGGGTGGCGGGGCGGGGGGGGGGGGGGGGGTGGGTGGGTTCTCTTATGAAGAGAGATTGAGCGGTTTAGGCCTTTACTGTCTCGAGTTCAGAAGAATGAGAGGAGATCGAAATGACGTATATCAGTTGATTAACTGGATTGACAAAGTAGACGCAGGGAGGATGTTTCCTCTTGTGGGGCAATCTAGAATAGTTTTAGGTTAAGGGGTAGCAGATTTAAAAGAGAGATAAGGAGAATGTACTTCCCTCAATGGGTCGTGAGTGTGTGGTATTCACTACCCCAGAGTTCGGTGGATGCAGGGACATTGAGTAGATTTAAGCAGGGGAAAGACAGATTTTTTAATTAATAATGGGTTTACGGGTTATGGAGAACGGGGAGGAAAGTGGAGCTGAGGCCGAGATGAGATTAGCCATGATCATTATGAATGGTGGAGCTGGCTCGAGGGGCTGAATTGCCTACTCCTGTTCCTAGCTCATGCGTTTTTATGTTCTTTCACAGTCCAAGCTTTGGACACTGTGACACACCAGGGAAGGGGAGAGCTCCCTTACACAGGAGACATTCACACCCGTTAGATTAATTCCATCACATTTGGAGCGTTGTCAGGGACAGGAGGGTGTGACTGTGAGTGAGGCAGGTATGAGGATCCAGACTTTAACTTTGGAGGAGCCTCAGCCAGTGCCCTTATCCAATAGGTACGAGGCTCATGCTCCTGGTGTGGACGAGGGCACAGACAGCAGGGAGGATGTGCAAACTGACCACAGCATAGTCGTTCAGAGTGCCATTCAAGTGGGGGGAGGAGAGGAGAGAAATACAGCAGTAATAGGGGATAGCATAGTCAGGTAAATAGATACTGTACTCTGCAGCAAAGATAGAGAGTCCCGAAGGCTGTGTTGCTTACCTTGTGACAAGGTTAAGGACATAATTTCCTGGGCTAGAGAGGAACTTGGATTGGGAGGAGAAGAATCCAGTTCCTGTGGTCCATGTAGGTACATGTAGGTACCAATGATATAGGTAGGACTAGGAAAGAGGTTCTGCTGAGGCACTACGAGCAGCTTGGGGCTAAATTAAAAAGCAGAACCAAAAAAGTAATAATCTCCCCACTACTACCTGAACCAAGTTGAAATTGTCGGCTGGTAAATAAGATTAGAGAGGTAAATGCGTGGCTTAAAGATTGGTGTGGGTGAAATGGGTTATGATTAATGAGACACTGGCACCAGTACTGGGGAAAGAGAGAGCTGTCCCGTTGGGATGGGCTTCACTTGAACCATGCTGAGACCAGTGTCCTGGGAAACTGTACAACTTGTATTGCAGATAAGGCTTTGAACTAAATCGTTGGGGGGTTCAATTGAAGGGAAGTTTAAAAAGTCAAAAGTATCGAAAGTGCAGAGGTGCAGGGTAGTGAAGGGACATACATTAATCAGAGTGTGTCAGGTAGGGACAGAGAATACAAGCATAAGAGTGCAGCAGAAATTCGAACCAGAGTTGGTAAAAATGTTAAAATGTCAAAGCATAAAGCTGTTTATCTGAATGCACGTAGCATTTGTAACAAGACGGCAAAGGTAGAAATAAATGAAAATGATTTGATAGCTATCTCAGAGACATGGTTGCAGGATGACCAGGACTGGAAACTAAAAATTCAAGGATATTTGACGTTCTGGAAGAATACACCTAAAGGAAAAGGAGGTAGGGTTGCTTTGCAATCAAAGGAAGGGATCAGTGCAGTTTTGAAGAAGGATATAGGTGTAACCGATCGTGATGTAGAATCAGTTCGGATAGAAATAAGGAATAGCAAGAGAAGGAAATCACGTGTCGAGTGGTCAATAGGCCCCCGATGAGTTGCCTCCCTGTAGGACAAAATATTAACCAGTAAATAATGGAGGCGTGTAAGAAGTGCACTGCAATTATCGTAGGTGATTTTAATCTGCATACAGACTGGACAAATCAAATTGGCAAGGGTAGCCTGGGAAGACTAATTTGTGGAGTGCATCAGGGATTGTCTCTCAGAACAATACATTGAATAATCTACCCGGGAACAGGCTATTTTAGAGTTGGTAATGCGTCGTGAGGTAGGATCAATGAGAGATTTCGTAGTTGAGGATCCTCCAGGGGGAAGCGATCAGTACATGGTTGAATTTCAAATGCAATTTGAGAGTGAGCAACTCGGGTCTCAACCTAGTGTCTTCAATTTAAGCAAGTGCAATTACATAGGTATGACGAAAGAGTTGTCTAAATTGGGCGGGGAAAATCAAAAATAAAGGGAGACAAAGCAGCGGAAGCTTGTGGTAGACCAAAGGAATGGGATTTTGTTTTAGAAGCCAGCATCAGATGACTAAAGATTCTGATAAAGAGGGAGAAAATTGTTTATGATAGTAATTTGACAAGAAATAAATAAAAAAGTAACAGCGTCTTTCCTTTTTGGCCTCCTTCTCTCGCGAGATAATGGTAAGCGCCTGGAGATGTTCAGTAGTTTGTGGAGCAGCGCTTGGAGTGGCTAAAAAAGACCAATTATAGAATGACAGACTCTTCCACAGGTGCCGCAGATGAAGTTGGTTGTCATAGCTGTTACACAGTTGGTTCTCTCCTTGCACTGCTGTCTCATTTCCTGCCACCTGCTGAGTCTCTTCAACTCACCTCTGTTTAGCCCCGCCTTTATGGCTGTCAACCAGCTCTGGCAATCGCTGGAAACTGGCTCTCACGACTTTTGGTCAATGTAGCAAGACTTCATGTCGCGTTTGAAAGCGGAGACATGGACGGCTGGTGGGTCAGATACCAGCGATAAGCTCACTTTACAATATGTCCTTGGGGGATCCTGCCATCTTCCATGCAGCTCACGTGGCCAAGAATCTCAAGCACCGCTGGCTCAATAGGGCGCAAATGCTGGGGATGGTGGCTGCCTCGAGGACTTCTGCGTTTGCGATACTGTCCTGCCACCTGATGCCAAGGATTCTTCAGAGACAGCGAAGTTGGAATGAGTTGAAACGTCGCTCTTGCTGATAGACGTTGTCCAGGCCTCGCTGCCATAGAGATAGGTATTGAGAACACAGGCTTAAAATACTTGGACGTTTGTGCTCCGTGTCAGTGCGTCATTTTCCCACCCTCTCTTACCCAGTCTGGATATCGCAGTGGACGCCTTTCCCATGCGCTTATTGATTTCTGCATCGAGAGATAAGTTGCTGGTGATGGTTGAGCGCATGGAGGTGAACTCGTGAACCACTTCCAGAGTGTGGTAGCCGATATTGTGGGATGGAACATTTCTGACGTGCTGAATGCAGCATCGTCAGCAAAGAGGAGTTCCCTGATTAGGACTTACCGTACTTTGGTCTTCGGTCCAAGATGGGCAAGGTTGTAAAACCTGCCATCTGGCCTTGTGTGGAGGAAAATTCCTTCTTCTGAAGACTTGAGCACATGTGAGAGCAGCAGGGAGAAGAAGATCCCAAACAATGGAAGTGCGAGAACACAGCCCCTTTTCACGCCACTCAGGATAGGAAAGGGGTCTGATGAGTAACCATTTTGCTGAATTGTGTCTTTCATATTGTCATGGAATGAGGTGATGATACGTAGCATCTTGGTGGACATCCAATCTTTGCTAGTAGCCTGAAGAGACCACGTATTCGGACGAGGTCAAAGGCTTTGGTGACATCTATCAAGGCAACGTTGGGGGTGGGGGTGGGGTGGGTGGCGGTGGCATCCGTTGTTCACGGCATTTCTCCTGGTGAAGGGACAACAGCACATTAATGTCAATAAGAGCTTCAACGTGTATATATATAAAAAAGAGAGTAGATAATATAAGTGTGGATCCTTTAGAGGATGAGACTGTCGAATTAATAACAGGGAACAGGAAAATGCCCGACAATTTAAACCAATATTTTGCTTCGGTATTTACGTTGGTGGACACTATAAACATCCCAACAATAATAAATGAGGAAGGTGTAAATGGGAGAGGGAGCTTGTAACAACCTGTACAACGTGGGGAAAGGTGCTGGACAAACTGCTGGTACTGAAGGCAAAAAAATTGTCAGGACCTGATGACCTGCATCCAAGGATTTTGCAGGAAGTGGCTGCAGAGATAGTGGAGGCATTGGTCAGAATGTACCAAAACTCACTGGATTCCGGTCGGATACCAGCGGATTGGAAAGATGCTTATGTGATGCCCCTCTGCAATAAAGGGGATAGACAGAAAGCAGGAAACTATAGACCAGTTGGCTTAACATCTGTCATTGGGAAAATGCTAGAGTCCATTATTAAGGAAGAAACAGCAGGACATTTAGAAAAATATAATGCAATCAAACAGAATCAATATGGTTTATGAAAAGGAAATCACGTTTGACAATTTTGTTCGAGTTCTTTGAGGATATAGCAAGCAGAGTGAATAAAGTGAAACTGGTAGATGCAGTGCATTTGGATTTTCAGAAGGCGTTCGATAAAGTGCCACATAAAAGGTTATTGCACAAAATGAGAGCTCAGGATATTGGGGGTAATGTGTTGGCATCGATTGAGGATTGGCTAACACACAGAAGGCAGTGAGCTGGGATTTATGGGTCTTTTTCAGGTTAGAAAGCCGTAACTAGTGGGTGCTCCAAGGATCTGTCCCAGAGCCTTGACTATTTACTTTCTACTTTAGTGACTTGGAGGAAGGGGCAGAGTGCAGTGCATCTAAACTTGCTGACGTTACATAAGTAGATGTGAAGGCATGTTGTGATGAGGATACGAAGAATCTGCAAAGGGATATAGATAGCTTAAGTGAATGGGAAAAAACAACTTCGCAGATGGAGTTCAATTTGGTAACGTGTGATGTCATACAATTTGGTAAGAAGAATGAACAGGCAGATTATTATTTAGATAGCGAAAGACTACCAAATACTGCAGCACAGAGGGATATGGGTGTTCTTGTACATGAAACACAAAATGTTACCATGCAGGTGCACAGGTAATTAGGAAAGCATATGAAATCCTGACCGTTATTGCTAGGGAGTTCGAGTTTAAAACTAGGGAAGTCTTGTTACAACTGTTCAGGGTGTTGGTGAGGTCATACCTGGAGTACTGCGTGCTGTTTTGGTCCCCTTATTAAAGGAAGGAATTAGCAGCATTGGAGTCAGTTCAGAAAAAATGTCACTTGGCTGATTCCTGAGATGAAGGGGTTGTCTTGTCAAGAACAACTAAACAGGTTAGGCCTTTATCCATTGGAGTTCAGAAGAATGATAGGTGATCTGATTGAATCATGTAAGATTCTCAGGCGGATTGACAGGGTAGATGTTGACAATATGTTTCCACTGATGGGGGAATTTCGAACTAGGGGCCATGGTGACAGAATAACAGATCAAACATTTAAAATTGAGGTGTAAAGGTATTTCTTCTCTCAGAGGCCGGTGAATCTCTGGAAATGTCTACCTCAGAGAGTTGTGGTCACTTAATGAATTTGAGGAGGATGTGGCTAGATTGTGGAACACTCAGGAAGTCGAGAGTTATGCAGAGTAGGCCCGAAAGAGGAGTTGAGGCCTGGGACAGATCAGCGATGATCGTATTCAATGGCGAGGCAGGCTTGAGGGGCTAATGCTACTCTTGCTCCTATTTCTTACGTTGTTTTGACATGGTTAGAGAAGGTAGACCAGGAAAATTGTTCCCATTAACTAATGGAACAAGCAGTGGGGAACGCAGATGGATTGTTTTGGGTAATGGATGGAAGGGGAATATGAGGAAGATATTTTTATGCAGGGGATAATAATGAGCAGGAACTCACTGACCATGAAGGTAATGGAAGCCAAGACCATTGTGATTTCAAAAGGAAATTGGGTGAGCACTTGAAGGAAATGAACTTGCAAGGCTTCGAGGAGTGAGCAGTGAGTGGGCCTCACTGAATTGTTCCGCAGAGAACCGGCATGGAATCAATGGACTGCATCGACTCCTTTGGTAGTGTAAATGGCTCTATGACTCTCTTAGACTCTATGTTGAATATGCCGCCCACGCCTGCCTGGAACGATCAGGATGCAGTGAAGATCAACAGACTGTGACGTCAATAGCCACAGACAACTCCAACCTCACCCTGATGGGAGGCTCCAGGTCGTGTTGCAGGAAGTGATGCAGCCCTGTGAACATCCGCCTATTGAATCAGAGTCACCTTCCACCCTGCTCCTGGGTTAGGTGTATATAGGAAAGTGCTCTTGGAAAATCCGGAGTGGGTCGGGCACAGTCCTCTCCTCCTCCCGCTTTACAGAGCTCGCCTTCTCGACAGCCTGTGCTCCATTTTTTGGCCATGTTACAAACCCAGAGACACTGTTGCTACAGTCCCCATACCTCGTCCAGAGTTGGGTCACAAAATCCACTGTCCTCCCTGAATGTCCGCAGCAGCTCACAACACAAACTCCAGAAAAAAATATCCAAAGCACCTCCAATAAGTTTAAAATATCAGAAGTAAGTCAAACGGCCATTGTGTAAATTGGATGCCTGGTCCTTTTAATTGACCCCAGAGGGGGTTCCTCGTGCTGCGGAATGCATGTTGACCTCAGAGTGACTAACACAGGCGGTCAATGGACATGCACAGACCAAGTTTCAAAGACGTACATCAATGTTGTCTAAATGGTACATTGACGTCACATTGAAATACCACCCTATATGAGCAGCACATTCAGGGTGCGACTGGGCTACAGCCCTGCCCAGCATGGGGCACTGTTCAGGCCACACTGGAAGTGGCTGGCTGTGAGGTTCACATCTTATTATGGATCCCAGCTTCCGTACCGCCAGCAAAGAGGTGTTGCAGAGTCGAAAACCGTAGCGAGGGAAAGATGCAGAGGGAAAAACAATTGACTTTAAAAGAAGAATTGAATAAAGACTTAAAGGCAAAATACTTACAGGAATATGGGAATGGACAGAGGAATGGGACTAATTGGAGGGGTAAGGCCATGGACGGATTCAAACACAAGAATGAGAATATTAAAATTAAAGTGCTGCCAGACTGGGAGCCAATGTAGATCAATGAACACAGGGGTGATAGAATATCGTAATTTGGTGTGAGTTAGAATACAGGCAGCAGAGCTCTGGGTGGGCTGTGATTTATGAAGCTTTACAACTGGGAGGGCAACCAGGATAGAATTGGAATAGTCAAGTGTGGATTTAACAAATGTACGGATGAGGGCTTATGCAACAAATTGGCTGAGACAGAGGTGGATACGGGTGATATTGCAGAGGTGATAATATGCAGGATTGGAGATGGGGAGAATATGGATTTGATCTCAGCTCAGGTTTTAGTGGAACACAGAGGTTGCAGACAGCCTACTTCAGCCTCAGACATTGTAAAACTTGGGATTTGTGTTTCACAGATAGGGATTGGAGGATAAGCAATGGAACCAAAGCACAATTACAGCACAGAAGGGGGCCATTCAGCCCGCCGTGTCCGTGCCGGCCCAAAGATAACTAGCTGCCCAATCAAATCCCGCCTTCTAGCTGGTCCATAGCCTTGCCAGTTTCAGCACTTCAGATGCATTTCCAGGTACCTTTGAAACAAATTGAGGAAGATGATTGTGGTTGTTCGAGGTCAATCATCTGAGCTCCAGGATATCACTGCAGGAAGCCCTCAGGGGAGTGTCGTAGGTCCAACCATCTTCAGCTGCTTCGTCAATGACCTTCCTTCAATCATAAGGTCAGAAGTGTGGAAGTTCTCCAATGATTGCACAATATTCATCACCATTCATGACTCCACAGATACTATAGCAGTCCGTGTAGAAATGCAGTAAGATTGGACAATATCCAGTCTTGGGCTGATAAGTGGCAAGTAACATTCACGGCACACAAGTGCCAGGCAATGACCATCTCCAACAAGAGAGAATCAAACCATCTCCCCTTGATATTCAACGGCATTACCATTGCTGAATCCCGCACTATCAACATCCTAGGGGCTACCATTGACCAGGAACTGAACTGGAGTAGCCATATAAATGCCGTGGCTGCAACAGCAGGTCAGAGGCTCGGAATCCTACGGCGAGTAACTCAACTCCTGACTCCCTAAAGCCTGATCACCATCTGTAAGGCAGAAGTCAGGAGTGTGATGGAATACTCTCCACTTGCCTGGATTGGTGCAGCTCCAACAACAGTCAAGAAACTCGACACCATCCAGGACAAAGCAGCCCGCATGATTGGCACCCCATCTACAAATATCACTCCCAGCACCACCGATGCACAGTGGCAGCAGTGTGTACCATCTACAATATTCAATGCCGCAACGCACCAAGGCTCCTTAGACAGCACCTTCCAAACCCACAAACTCCACCAACTAGAAGGGCAAGGGCAGCAAATGCATGGGAACACCACCACCTGCAAGTTCCCCTCCAAGTCACACACCATCCTGCCTTGGAATTATATCTTCGTTCTTTCACTGTCGCTGGGTCAAAATCCTGGAGCTCACTTCCTAACAGAACTGTAGGTGCACCTACTCCAAATGGACTGCAGTGGTTCAAGACGACAGCTCACCACCACATTCTCAAGGGCAATTGGCGATGGGCATGAAATGCTGGCCTGGTCAGCGATGCCAACATCCCATGAATGAATAAAAAAATGAGTGTTTCTGCCGTTCCTGACAGTGAATTCCAGACGCCCAACAACCTCTGGGTGAAAACGTTTTTCCTCATGTCCCTTCTGCTCCTTCTATCAATCAACTTAATTCTGTGCCCCCTGGTAATTGAATCAGCCGCTAGGGGAAAGATGTCCTTCCTGTCTACTTTATCTCGGCTCCTCAGTTTTGTACAGCTCAATTAAGTCATCCCTCGGCCTCCTCCGTTCTAAGGAAAACAACACTAATCTTCCCAATAAGTCCATTTGGCTGCTACTTTCTAGCCCTGTCACCAATCTTGTCAATCTCCTCTGTACTCTCTCCAGAGCAATTATGTCATCTCTGTAATGTGGTGACCAGAACTCTATGAAATACTCCAACTGTGGCCGAACCAGCGTTTTATACAGTTCCAGCATTGCATCCCTGCTTTTCAATTCTATACCTCGGCCAATAAAGGAAAACATTCTGCATGCCTTCTTCACCACTCTATCTACCTGTCCTGCCACTTTCAGGGCACTCCAAGCCAGGTTTCTCACTTCTTCGACGCCTCTCAATACCCTGCAGTTCATTGTGTATTCCCTCAATTTATTTGCCTTTGCCAAGTGCATTATCTCACACTTTTCTGGATTGAATTCCATTTACTACTTTTCTGCTCACTTCACCAACCCATGGCCATCCTCTTCAACTGCACGACCAATTTTTGTGTCATCAGCAAATGTTCCAATCATGCCTCCCACATTTAAGTCTAAATCATTAATATATACCACAAACAGCAAGGGGCCCAGTGGTTAGCACCGCAGCCTCACAGCTCCAGCGACCTGGGTTCAATTCTGGTTACTGCCTGTGTGGAGTTTGCACGTTCTCCCTGTGTCTGCTTGGGTTTGCTCCGGGTGCTGCACTTTCCTCCCACATGCCAAAGACTTGCAGGTTGATCGGTAAATTGGCCATCATAAATTGTCCCTAGTATTGGTAACTGGTAGGGAAATATAGGGACAGGTGGGGATGTGGTAGGAATATGGAATTAGTGTCGGATTAGTATAAATGGGTATTTGATGGTCGGCACAGACTCGGTGGGCCGAAGGGCCTGTTTCAGTGCTGTATCTCTAAACTAAACTAAACTCTGGCTCGCCACTGGAAACAATTTTCCATTCACAGTAAACATTCATCCACGACTACCCTTTGTTTCCTCTCCCTGAGCCAAATCTGGATCTAACCTGCCACATTCCCCTTTATTCCATGGGCTTTCATTTTACTGACAGTCTGCCATGTGGAACCTTGTCAAATACCTTACTAAAGTCCACGTGATGCAGACAAATGACACTGGCTTCAGTCGTCCCAAAAATTTACATTAGATAATTGTATTTCAGAGATCCAGCATTTACAGATCTCAAAGCTGGAAATGGAGACAGCAGCAGCAGCAAAGTTGAGAGAGTAAATTACAAGAACTGAAATAGAGTTTATAGAGCTAATAGCTGGCGACAGAGATTCACCAGGAATAACAACATCAGCAAGGAGGGCATGGTAAATTACCGGAGCAAATTCAGGTAAACATGGCTTAGATAATTAATAGCTGGATCGAGAGACTTACCAGGGACACCAACAATGGCGAGAAATGGATAATAAATGTATTGAATAATGTGAATTGCGAGACCGATCCGTTCGTCAAATGAGTACCAATCATTATCTGTAGTAAGAAGGTAAAGATCCCAGGATAAACTCCTGTTGCCCATTGTTGTAACATTCCAATCCATTACTCTCAGGTTCTGATCTAGCCTCTCCCTTTCACTGCAGGCGTTGATTCCTGCTGGTGCCGGAGCTGATGCTCCCACTGACACTATGGAATAATACATTGAAAACATTCCCTTATTAATAGAGGAGGCAAACCCTCCAGTGACAAAATTAGGGTCCGTGGAGACTGATATTAATTATAGTCGCTGAACAAACAGGTTCAGTTCACCCCTTTCAATGCAACGCTTACTGTGCCACAATAAAGTAGAGCATTTGCACGTTCTGGATGGAATGTATGAAGATTGCTGAGGGAAGGAAAGGTGTAAATGGACCCTCATCCAGCAAATCCCCTGTCCACCTCAAAGAATGCCCTGTGTGTTATCCGCAGCCTTGTGGCCTATCAGTGCACCCTCATCCCACGATTTGCAGAGACTGCGAGTCTTCTTTATGAACTACCAAATGGTGATGATGACCAGGTTTAACCCGGTTGGACTGAAGAGAACATGGAAGCAGTGACACAGTTGAAGAAATCAGTCGCCCAGGCAACGTGCTTTATCTGACCTAACCCTGACAAGACATTTTACATGGTAGTGGGGGGCACAGAGAAAAGCCTGGCTGCTGTCCTATGTGGAGAAAACCAGGAGGAACTACTCCCCATTCTGAATGACTCCAGAATTGTGTGTTGGGCTGAACTGATTCATTCTGTTTGTGAAGGACATTTGTTAACCATGTTCTGGGGCATCAAACATTTCACTTACATCACGGGGTTCAACAGGGTGATATTGCACAGTCCTGTATAAACATTCCCAGTGTCGGAAAAAAAAGTACTAATAGTATTTCCCTGTCATAGAGTTGTTGATTCAGAGTCATTTCGGCACAGAATGAGATCATTCGCCCCCTATGCCAGCTCTTTGTAGAACAATCTAGTCAGTCTCATTCTCCACCTCTGTCTCCATATTCCTGCAAGTGTATTTCCTTCAAGTGTCCATCCAATATCCTTTTGATATCATTCACAATCTCTGCTTTCGCCACCCTCATAAGCACTGATTTCCAGGCCATTCCCAATCGCTGTGTGAAAAAATGTTTCCTCACATCCCTCTGTATCTCTTGCAAACATCCTTAATTCTAATCCTTGTACCATTAGCTAATGGGAACATCTTCTCCTGTCTACCTTATCAAAACATGTCATTATCTTGTATACCTCTATCAAATCTCCCCTCAATCTCCTTTGCTCCCAAGAAAACATCCCCAGATTTTACAGACTAACCTTGTAACTAAAATCTTACATCCCAGGAACAATTATATTAAATCTCCTCTACACGCTGTCAAAGACCCACACATCCTTCCTAAAGTGTGGTGAACGGAACTGGATGCAATACCCCAGTTGAGGCCTAACCAGAGCTTTAAAGAAGTTCAGCATAACTTCCCTCCTTCTGTACTCACTATCTCTTTTTAAGAACCCAAGATCACATATGCCTTATTAACGACTCTCTCAATATGTCCTGCCACCTTCAAGGATCTGTAGATATGAACACTATGTCCCTCTATTCCAGCACACTCTTTCAAACTGTGCCATTAAGCGCATATTGCCTCCCCCTGTCACTTCTGATAAAATGTATCACCGCACACTTGTCTGTAATAAATGCCATTAGCTTCTTGTCTGTCCATTCTGCTAAACTATCTATGTCCTGTTACATCGATTGGTATTAACCTCACTGTCTGCCCCGCCTCCAAGTTAGGTACCATCGCAAACAATTGGAATTTTGCGTTGCATTCCTATATCCAAAGCGTTTACACATATCAGAAGAAAAAAAAAACAGTGGTCCTAGCAATGACCCTTGGATACCACCACTGTCCACCGTCCTCCAGTCTGAAAAATAACTGTTTACCACAACTCACTGTTTTCTTTCATTAAGTTATTTTCTTTTTATCCAAGCTGACACTGACCCTCCTCTTCTTTGAGCATCAATTAACTGTCCAGCTGTCACAACAGACTGTGAAAGAAATTACAAGTTCAGCTTAAAATGATGTGAAATGCTAAATGTAAAATTAAACTTCATTTTGGAAAAAGATCGACTCTTAGATCTCTTAAAATTCAGTCTGTCAATAACTTTACTGCATTCAGTACTCTGTACAACAACACTCCCTTATGCTGGACTCTTTGCAACTTACTGTAATGAAGGTTTAGGGAAGGAATTCCATAAATTAGGGATGAGAACAGGAAGTGCCATAAGTGCTCTGCAGATCTGGCAGCAGCTGTGTGGAGACAAACAGAGTTAATGTTTCAGATTTGAGTCCCTTCATCAGAACTGGCAAAAATTAGAATTGTAACGGTGTTTGAGCAAGTGAAAGAGGAAAGGGGGAATGAAGAACACGAAAGAAGGACTGTGGGAGAAGCGGGGAGTGGAACTAGGTCAAAATGCTCTACCTCCATTGCTAATAGCATTGTGGGTGCTATGGACCGCAGCGTTTCAAGGAGGTATCTCACCACCACCTTCTGCACTGCAATTCGGGCTGGCCAATAAATGCAGGCCCAGCCAGCGACGCGCTCATCCCATGAAACGAATGAATAAAAATCTTGACATTTCCAACATTACAAGTTCTGATGAAGGATCGCAGACCTGAGACTGTAACTCTGCTTCTCTCTCGACATGTGCTGCTGGACCTGCTGCGTATTTCAAGCACATGCTGTTCTCATTTCAGAGTTCCAGCATCCGCAGTATTTTGCGTTTATTTTAATGCTTAATTCACTGCCACTTCTTTTCCAGGAATGCCTACATTGAAGAAGTTCTGTTCTTCTCTTCCCGAGCATAGGGCGTTGGAAGCTGAAGGCACTGTCGACAATGGGTAGAGTAATTAAACTCGGGGATGCTCAAGAGGCCAGATTAAGATGAGTGCAGATATCTGGGAGGGATGCCGGGCTGGAGGAGATTCCAGAGATAGTGAGGGGTGAGTCAATGAGATTTAAAAAGAAGGCTGTGACTTTTAAAATCGAGGACTTGCTGACCAGGAACCAATGAGTTGGTGCGAGTTAGGACATAGGCAACAGTGTTTTGGATCACCTCAAGTTTATGGAGGGTAGAATGTGTCAGACCAGTTAGGAGGGCATTGAAATAATGATGTCTATAAGTAACAAAGGCAGGGTGGTGTTTAATCAGCAAAAGAACTGAAACTGGGATGACGTCGTCCGATGTTAAGGTGGAGCAAATAGGCAGCTTTATTGTAGGTGTGAATATTTGGCAGGGAACTCATGTGTATGTGTGCACGTGTATGCATGTGTGTGCATTTGCGTGTGTGTTTGTGTGTGTGTGAGCCTGTGTGTGTGCATGAGTCTATGTGTGTGTGTGTTTGTGTGCGTGTGCTTGCGTGTGTGTACTTGTGTGTGCGTGTGCTTGCGTGTGTGTGCTTGCATGTGAGTGCGTGCATGCGTGTAAAAGCATGTGTGTGTGTGTGTGCGAGCGCACGTGTGTGTGTGAACCTGGTGTGTGTATGTCTGTGTGAAACTTGGAGTGCAGTATGCTGTTTTACTTACATCTGTTTTATTAATTGTTCTCTCAATCTTTCCTGCCTGCTTCAAAGATCACTGCTCTTTTACCATCACGTTCCTCTGTACTTGCACACTCTTGACAAATGTGCCATTGTAAATCAAACAAAGCCACATGGCATTCCAAAACAGAAATGTTTCTTGAGGATGCAATTATTCAGGCAGCTAAAGAGGTATCAGGAGATGTTTTATACGTGGAATTCGAAAAGGCGGCATTGGAAAGATTAAAATGAAAAAATAGGACTCATGGAGTTGGGGATAATATATTAACGTGGATGGAGGATCGGTTAATGGACAGGAAGCAAAGAGTAGGGATAAACAGGGCTTTTTCAATTTGGCAGAATGTGACCAGTGGAGTGCCACAAGGATCAGTGCTGGGGCTCAGCTGTTTGTGCTGAATATATTTGTTCTGAACGCTCACTAACTCTCACTGCTTCGCTCGGTCCCTCTGCCACTCTTTGTCAGTCTCTCCGCCCATTTCTCTCTCTCTCTGAACTTCTGTCTAAATCCTCACTGAGAACCTCAGTAACAAAACGCAGTCACAACATTAGCCATTCAGTCACTTAATATCAGTTTACAAACATCAATCGGCCATTTTAGGTTTGTTCACAGTGGCCATTCTATGTTACTACAGCACTGTTGCATTTATTTCCAAGACTAACGACTCCTCACTAATGTAAATTTAGTGCTTTAAAAGTGACAGAGACACAGACAGGAAGACACTGAGATACACAGTACTAGACAGGAGTGAATCGTTCCCTTGTTACCATTGCGTACTGTACATGCACCGGAGCTGACACTATTAAATTCATTCACAGGATCTGGTCATTGCCGACAAGACCAGCATTTATTGTCCATCCCAGATTTCTCTTGAGAAGGCACTTTTGAATCGTTATCCTCATCGACCCACCGTGTTACGCAAACAAAAAAATCATCAACCTAGTCTGATACGATCTTCACTTAACAAATCCATTCTGACTGTTCTTGATTAATCTGCACCATTTTAAATGACAGTTACGACTGTCTATCAGTATTTTCCCAATAATTTATCCCACAAATCTCTGTCCACAAATGTGGTCCGACCTGCTCAGAATTTCCACCATGTTCTGCAGGGTTTCATTATCTGAGGATGTGCGAATGGACGTGAACACTATGTAATCATCATTGAGCATTCCCACTTCTGAAATTACAATGGAGGGCAGGTCATTGAGGCTGCAGCTGACGATGTTTGGGCCGAGGACTCTAACCAGGGGAAATCCTCCAGTGATGCCCTGCTGCTGAGATGACTGATCTCCTACAACCAAATATGTCTTCCTTTGTACGTAGCTGTACTGCGGGAGGACACCTCTGAGGGGCCATGCAGCGAGGCAATATGGGTGGAGCACAGGAATAGGAAGGGTGCAGTCACGATGTTGGGGGTTTTCTACAGGCCTCCCAACAGGCAGCGGGAGGTAGAGGAGTAGATATGTAGACAGATTTTGAAAATATGTAAAAATACCAGGGTTGTTGTTGTGGGTGATTTTAACTTCCCCTATACTATCCCGGACTCACCTAGTGCTAGGGGCTTGAATGGGACAGAATTTGGAAGGAGCATCCAGGAGGGCTTCTTGAAACAATATGTAGATAGTCTAACTAGGGATGGGGCCGTACCGTACTTGGTATTGAGGAATGAGCAGGCCTGGTGGTCGAAGTTTCAGTAGGGGATCATTTTGGGAACAGTCACGATATTCCATAAGTTTTAAGGTATTTGTGGATAAGGATAAGAGTAGTCCTCGGGTGAAGATGCTAAGTTGGAGGAAGGCTAATAATAACAATATTAGGCAGGAAGAGAAGAATTTAGATTGGGGGCGGCTGTTTGAGGGCAAATCAACATCTGACATGTGGGAGTCTTTCAAAAATCAGTTGATTAGAATTCAGGACCAGCCTGCTCCTGTGAGGAAGAAGGATACGTTTGGCAAGTTCTGGGAACCTTGGATAACGTGGGATATTGTGAACCTCGTCAAAAAGAAAAAGGAAGCATTCATAAGGGCTGGACGCCTACGAACAGACGAATCCCCTGAGGAATATAAATACAGTAGGAAGGAACTTAAGCAAGGAGTCAGGAGGGCTAAAAGGGGTCACGAAAAGTCATTGGCAAACAGGAATAAGGAGAATCCCAAGGCTTTTTATGCGTATATAAAGAGCAAGAGGGTAACTGGGGAAAGGGTTGGCCCACTCAAGGACAGAGAAGGGAATCTATGTGTGGAAGAAGAGGAAATGGGCGAGGTACAAAATGAGTACTTTGCATCAGTATCCACCAAAGAGAAGGACATGGTGGATGATGATCCCAGGGAAGGTAGTTCAGATAGTCTCAGTCATCTCATTATCAAAAAGGAGGAGGTGTTGAGTGTCTTGCAAAGCACTAATGTAGATAAGTCCCCAGAGCCAGATGTAATTTACCCCAGAATACTGAGGGAGGCAAGGAAGAAATTGCTGGGGCCTTGACAGAAATCTTTATCCTCATTGGCTACAGGCGAGTTTCCAGAGGACTGGAGAGTAGCCAATGTTGTTCCTTTGTTTAACATGGGTAGGACGGATAATCCAGGGAATTATAGGCCGGTGAGCCTTACGTCAGTGGGAGGGAAATTATTGGAGAGGATTCTTCGGGACACGATTTACTCCCATTTGGAAACAAATGAAATTATTAGCGAGAGGCAGCATGGTTTTGTGAAGGGGAGGTCGTGTCTCACCACCTTGACTGAGTATTTTGAAGAAGAGACGAAGATAATTGATGAAGGAAGGGCTGTGAATGTTATCTATATGGACTTCAGTAAAAACTTTGACAAGGTCCCTCATGGCAGACTGGCACAAAATATGAAGTCACACGGGATCAGAGGTAGGCTGGCAAGATGGATACAAAAATGGCTTTGTCATAGATGACAGAGTGTAGCAGTGGAAGGTTGCTTTTCTTCATGGAGGGTTGTCACTAGTGGTGTTCCACAGGGATCGGTGCTGGGACCTTTGCTGTTTGTAGTATATATAAATGATTTGGAGGAAAATGCAGCTGGTCTCATTAGTAAGTTTGCGGATGACAAAAAGGTTTGTGGAGTTGCAGATAATGATGAGGATTGTCAGAGGATACAGCAGGAGAAAGATTGGTTGGAGAAGTGGCAGACTGAGTTTAGATTAGAGATACAGCACTGAAACGGGCCCTTCGGCCCACCGAGTCTGTGCCGAACATCAACCACCCACTAATCCTACACTAATCCCATCTTCCTACCAAACATCCCTATATTTCCCTACCACCTACCTATACTAGTGACAATTTATAATGGCCAATTTACCTATCAACCTGCAAGTCTTTTGGCTTGTGGGAGGAAACCGGAGCACCCCGAGAAAACCCACGCAGACACAGGGGGAACTTGCAAACTCCACACAGGCAGTACCCGGAATCGAACCCGGGACCCTGGAGCTGTGAGGCTGCGGTGCTAACCACTGTGCCACACGTTTAATCCGGACAAATGTGAGGTAATGCATTTTGGAAGGTCTAATGCAGGTGGGAATTCTCCAGTCAATGGCAGAACCCTGAGGAGCATTGACAGGCAGAGCGATATGGGCGTACAGGTCCACAGGTCACTGGCAACGCAGGCGGATAAGGTAGTCAAGAAGGCATACGGCATGCTTGCCTTCATCGGTCGGGGCATAGAGTATAAAAATTGGCAAGTCATGCTGCAGCTGTACAGAGCTTTAGTTTGGCCACATTAGAATTATGTGCAATTCTGGTCGCCACGCTACCAGAAGGACATGGATGCTTTGGAGAGGGTACAGAAGAGGTTTACCAGGATGTTGCCTGGTCTGGAGGGCATTAGCTTTGAGGAGAGGTTGCATAAACTCGGATTGTTTTCACTGAAACGACTGAGGTGGAGGGGCGACATGATAGAGGTTTACAAAGTTATGAGCAGCATGAACAGAGTGGACAGTCAGATGCTTTTTTTCCCAGGGTGGAAGAGTCAGTTACTAGGGGACATAGGTTTAACATGAGAGGGGCAAAGTTTAGAGGGGATGTGCGAGGCAAGTTCTTTACACAGAGGGTGGTGAGTGCCTGGAACTTGTTGCCGGGGGAGGTGGTGAAAGCAGATTGGATAACGATGTTTAAGAGGCATCCTGACAAATACATGAATCGGATGGGAACAGAGGGATATGGTCCCCGGAAGAGCAGAAGGCTTCAGTGTCAGAGTGCATCAGGATTGGTGCAAGCTTGGAGGGCCGAATGGCCTGTTCATATACTGTATTGTTCTTTGTTCATTGTTCTTTGTGCTGGGTAGGGCTCCAAACAGCGGAGAGTTTCTCCCTGATTCCCACACACTTCAATTTTACCCGGGCTCCTCGATGACACAATCAGTCAAATGCTGCCTCGATGTTAATGTCAGTCTCTCTTCCCAGCAGCAGATAAGAGTACCTCGTTGCCTTTGTCCCCTTGTGTTCTGCTTCTTCACCGCCTGATGCAGAACTGTACACTGCCGATTAACGTAGCCCATCAAACACTCCGGGAGCAGGTTCAGCACAGAATGTTCGTTCAACATTCTCTCTCTGTCTTCCTCTCTCTGTGTCTCCCTCCTGCTATCTCTGTCATGAGGAGAGAGAGGCAGAGAGAGAAAGGGTTTTATATGCAGGTAAAATGGGGGCTGCAGAGAGGGACAAGGTTGGAGAGAGAGTGGATTGGCATGGATTGAAAAGGAGAATGCAAGATATATTAATTTGATGTAATCCTTCACTGCTGTGTGCACAGACATTTTAGAGATGGGTATGGAGAGAGAAACATCAAGAGAGAGGGAGAAATGTCAGTGAAGCTGGGGACCAAGCGGCCACTTTTGATGATGCAGACGGGATATCCTCCATTTTAAACATTCAGTGAACTATTCCACTTTGGGAGCCATTACACCTTCATGATATTGGTTGTACACATTTTGAAATCTATGTTCCCGCTTATGGACCTCTGTGCTAAGGGAAATACGTCCTTCCTATCCATTTTATCTCAGCCGCTTATAATTTTACACACCTCAACTTAATCTTCCCTCAGCCTCCTCTGTTCCAGAGAAAACAGCCCCAGCCAGTCCAATCATTCCTTTGGATTTCTTTGCAATTTTGAAACTCTCTTCTTCAAACGGAAGTTCATGGTGGCTTAATTGTTAATTTTTAAATCTGGGATTGACTGATTTTTGCTAACCGATGGTCTTACAAATAACGGTTGCAGGCAGGCATATGACGTTACTTTGATCAGAAATGAGCCCCGATCTCATCGAATGCCGGAACAGGGTTGAGGGGTTAAATTGTCTCCCCCTCTCCCTATACCCCATGTTAAACAGCCTTCTTTTACTCTCAGTCACCCTGTTGGTCTATGTCTCTCTCTCTCTCTCTCTTTCTCTCTCTCTGTTTCGGACAGGGTAGAGTGCGATTCACTCTGTTTCCACCCCATGATGTTCCTGCCCTGGCAGTTGTGTCTACTTATGCTGCGTTTCACCCAGTCTCAGTTTGTACTGCACGTGACCATTTGTCTGTTTATAATACAATAGACCTTGTCTTTACTCTGTATCAAACCCCATGCTGCTCTTGCCCTGGGAGTGTTTGATGGGACAGTGCAGAGCGAAATTTACTCTGTGTCTAACCCAACACTGATTGGCTTGGGACTGTTTCAGGGGACAGTGTAGATGGAGCTTTACTCTGTGTCACTGGAATTTAGAAGATTACGTGGTGAATTGATCTATTTTTTCAGAATATTGAGGGAAACTGATAGGGTCGATGGAAAGAAATTATTCCCTTGGCTGTGGAATCCAGAACTTGTGGGCGGAGTCTAAAAATCTAAACATAGTCTAAAACCACTCAGTAGTTTAATGAAGAAACACTTCGACACACCAGGTGTGGTAATCAGTTTGGGACACACTTCCACTAATAGCATTGATGCTGAGCCACTTGTTAATGTTATATCTGAGTCTGATAGATTTTTGCTCACAAAAGGTATAAAGTGATATTGGGCAACGATGGGTATATTGATTTAGATCACTGATCAGCATTATTTCTCTGAATGACGGAACAGGATTAGAATTAGAATTAGAACATTACAGCGCAGTACAGGCCTTTCGGCCCTCGATGTTGCGCCGACCTGTGAAACCATCTGACCTACACTATTCCATTTTCATCCATATATCTATCCAATGACCACTTAAATGCCCTTAAAGTTGGCGAGTCTACTACTGTTGCAGGCAGGGCGTTCCACGCCCCTACTACTCTCTGAGTAAAGAAACTACCTCTCACATCTGTCCTATATCTATCACCCCTCAACTTAAAGCTATGTCCCCTTGTGTTTGCCATCACCATCTGAGGAAAAAGACTCTCACTATCCACCCTATCCAACCCTCTGATTATCTGATATGTCTCTATTAAGTCACCTCTCCTCCTCCTTCTCTCCAACGAAAACAACCTCAAGTCCCTCAGCCTTTCCTCGTAAGACCTTCCCTCCATACCAGGCAACATCTTAGTAAATCTCCTCTGCACCCTTTCCATAGCTTCCATATCCTTCCTATAATGCGGTGACCAGAACTGCACGCAATACTCCAGGTGCGGTCTCACCAGAGTTCTGTACAGCTGCAACATGACCTCGTGGCTCCGAAACTCGATCCCCCTACTAATAAAAGCTAACACACCATATGCCTTCTTAACAGACCTATTAACCTGGGTAGCAACCTTCAGGGATTTATGCACCTGGACACCAAGATCTCTCTGTTCATCTACACTACCAAGAATATTCCCATTAGCCCAGTACTCTGCATTCCTGTTACTCCTTCCAAAGTGAATCACCTCGCACTTTTCCGCATTAAACTCCATTTGACATCTCTCAGCCCAGCTCTACAGCCTATCTATGTCCCTCTGTACCCTACAACATCCTTTGGCACTATCCACAATCCCACCGACCTTCGTGTCATCCGCAAATGTACTAACCCACCCTTCTACACCCTCTTCCAGGTCATTTATAAAAATGACAAACAGCAGTAGCCCCAAAACAGATCCTTGCGGTACACCACTAGTAAATAAACTCCAGGATGAACATTTGCCATCAACCACCACCCTCTGTCTTCTTTCAGCTAGCCAATTTCTGATCCAAAGCTCTAAATCACCTTCAACCCCATACTTCCGTATTTTCTGCACTAGCCTACCATTGAGGGGCACAATTGCCTCCTCTTTCTCTGTGCTGCGACAAATATCCTGCTATCACTCTCTGCATCTGCGTCATCTTCTCGGTCTGTGTCTCCCGATTTGTCTCTCTTTCTGTCTGTCTGTCTCTCTCTCCCTCCTCTCTCAGAACATCTGTGGATATCCAGAAACATCAGTCAGCCACTTTAGATTTGTTCTCGTTGGCTATTTTATGTTGCCACAGCACTGGGACACTTATTTCAGAGACTGACTCCTCACTAATGTACTGTTAGTGCTTTAAACGTGACACTGTATTAAATTCATATCCGGTATCTGGGCAGCGTTGACAAGTCCAGAATTTACTGCCTAATTTCCCTTCGACAGTGTTGATGAGCTGCTCCCCTCATCGACCCTGCTAGTTACTCCCACAAAAAATATCGTCAAGCTAGTCTGACACGATCTTCACTTAACAAATCCATGCAGTCTGTGCTTGATTAATCTGATCCTTTCTAAATAACGTTTACCACTGTTTATCAGGGATTTTTTTTTACAATAATTTGCCTTCCACTGAAAGGCTGAAAGTCCTGTAATTACTCAGTCTATCCCTTTCTCCCTTTTTAATCAATGACACAACATTAGCAGTCCTCCAGTCCTCTGGCACCATTCCTGTCACCAGAGAGAATTGGAAAATGATGGTCAGCGCCTCGATTATTTCCTTCCTGGCTCCTCTGTGCAATCTGAGCCTGGCGAAATATCAGCTTTGAAAGATGCAAACCCCTTAACATTTCCTCTCACTCTGTTTTTCCCATGCAATATTTCAAACCCCTCCTCCTTGTGACAATGTCTGACTCGTTCCCACTTCTGTAAAGGCAGATGCAATGTATTCATTATGAACCATGCCCATATCTTCCACCTCCACAGGGACGAAGAAGAAAGAGAGGCAATCTAAACTAACGGATTTAATTGTTACAGGGGGTGCAGAAACATAGAGATCTGGGGATGTTTCTGTGCACCAATCACTGAAGGAGGCAGGACAGGTTGAGATGGCGGTTAAAATGCATTATTGGTCCTGGGACTTATAAAAAGAGACATAGAGTGCAAAAGCAAGAAAGATATGATGGACCTTTGTAAAACACTGGTTTCACCTCAACTGGAGTATTGTGTCCAATTCTGAATTCCACACTTTAGAAAGGATGTCGAGGCATTAGAGAGGATACAGAAAAGATTCACGAGAAATATTCCAGGGATCGGGGAGCTTCAGTTACGTGGACAGATTGGAGAAAATGGGGTTGTTCTCCATAGAGAAGAGAAACTTGTGAGGAGGTTTAGTAGAGGTGTTCAAAATCATGAGGATCCAGACAGAGTAGATGGACAGAAACTGTTCCCATTGGCAAGGGTTCGAGAACCAGAGGACACTGATGTCAGGTGGTTGGTGAAAGAACTAAAGGCAATGTGAGGCAAAGTGTTTTTTTCTTGCAGGGAGTGGTTGTGACCTGGATTGCACTGTCTGAGAGTGTGGTGGAAGCAGATTCAAACATAGCTTTCAAAAGGAGATTGGATAATAACTTGAAGGGAAAATATTTGCAGGCCTTCACAAAAAGGCAAATACAAGTTTGTCATTTTTTTCAGGTAAACTACAGTCAAAACCCATGGCAGTAATTAACAAACTAACACTGATATCATCCATATTAGAGACTGGGTGGCGACGCACACAACTCTTTCTCTTGCAGCTTTTGGTCGTCTAGTTTTTGTTTGATCTCTCTCTCTCTTGTCTCTGGTTGTTTTTAGAAAATGTCCTGTCATATAATGTCAAAGACAGGACTTCTTTTATCCTGGCAGCATTCCGGTTAACCCTCCTCTCTCCCAATTAGTGATTCGTATTGTATTAAAGAATGCCTTTCTTAACCAACCAAGGATCATTCTGTGATGGTTGCTATTCTGTGTCATTTGCAAGAGTAGTATCCATTTGACAAAGTTGACTGCTGTATCTCAATGCTTTCACATTTCGAGGCTCCTTATCTCAGTACCAGACAAATATAAGCAGAATAAAAGCAAAATACTGCGGATGCTGGAAATCTGAAACAAAAACAAGAAATGCTGGATTCACTCAGCAGGTCTGGCAGCATCTGTGGAAAGAGAAGCAGAGTTAACGTTTCGGGTCAGTGACCCTTCTTCGGAACTGACAAATATTAGAAAAGTCACAGATTATAAACAAGTGAGGTGGGGGTTGGGCAAGAGATAACAAAGGAGAAGGTGCAGATTGGACCAGGCCACATAGCTGACCAAAAGGTCACGGAGCAAAGGCAAACAATATGTTAATGGTGTTTTGAAAGACAAAGCATTAGTACAGATTAGGTGTGAATATACTGAATATAGAACATCAGCAAGTGCAAACCTGAAGAAAAACAACCACAAAAAAACAGTGGGTAAGCAAACTGAACAAACTAAGATGAAATGAAATAAATGCAAAAAATGTAAAAAGGAATGCAAAAAAAAGGAAGAAAAAATAACTAAAAATGACTAAAAATGAAAGTAAAGTGGGGGGGCTGTCATGCTCTGAAATTATTGAACTCAATGTTCAGTCCGGCAGGCTGTAGTGTGCCTAATCGGTAGATGAGATGCTGTTCCTCGAGCTTGCGTTGATGTTCACTGGAACACTGCAGCAATCCCAGGACAGAGATGTGAGCATGAGAGCAGGGGGGAGTGTTGAAATGGCAAGCAACCGGAAGCTCAGGGTCCTGCTTGCGGACTGAGCGGAGATGTTCCACAAAGCGGTCACCCAGTCTGCGCTTGGTCTCCCCAATGTAGAGGAGACCACACTGTGAGCAGCGAATACAGTATACTACATTGAAAGAAGTACAAGTAAATCGCTGCTTCACCTGAAAGGAGTGTTTGGGGCCTGGGATAGTGAGGAGAGAGGAGGTAAATGGGCAAGTATATAAGCAGAAGCTGTTTTCACTGTCTGCTCTCAAAGCCTTAGCCTTTTGCTGTAAGTAAACATTTTACAACTTGACATAATCTCCCAGAATCCCTCGACCTTTCCATCTTGTCGAAACTGTGCCCTATTCCTGCATTTTCCCACTTTACCACACTGCAAAGTATGTTTCTAATAAAACGAAATATTAGTTTCAATTGTGAGTTATAATAACTAGATATTAACAATGAGTACCCTGGCTAGTAGCTTTTAGCAAGCTAATAATCTTACATGGATTAGTGATTGGCCTGAGGCAGAGACAGAGGCAAGAGTTATTATGGAGGTGGAAGGAGGCGTCATTTCTGATGGAAACAACATCAGGTCGGAAGCTCAGGTCAGCGATGACAGTGATCACATTTTAAACAACATTACCCTGATGTAACAGCTAGGAATGGCGATGGAATCAATGACACGAGTGTGGAGTTTGTGGTGGAACCAAAGATGGAGGCTTCGCTCTGCCCATGTTTATTTGGAGAAAATCGCAGATCATGGGAAACAGACTGTTGGAGTCCGATAGCACTGAGGCAGTGAAGGGTCACGAGATATTGATGGAGATCTGGAGCTGGGTATTGTCAGCACACATGTGGCAGCGAACCCCATATCTGTACATAGTGTCGCCAGCTGGCACTATATAGATGACGAAGAGGAGGAAAGAATAATGGCAAATTCTGGGACTCGAGGTAATAGTGTTGGTTTGGGAACAGAGGACATTGCTGGCGATACTCTGTTTACAACCAGATCAGTCATATTGGAACCAGACGGGACCAGTCACGATGAAAGATAGCAATTCCAGAGATCTGGGGAGATCACACATGTTTGCTGCAGGTTTGGATGAGTGGCTGGAGATGAGTCGTGGTGAGGACATGGAAGGATTTTACCCGAATGGTAAGAATTATGAATTTAACTACTTAACGGAGTGGGAGTCAAAGCAGGTCAGTTAGGCTGAAGGTGTTGGACGAGATGTGAGTTGGACATGGAAGCAGGGATTTGGATCAGTTGATGGTGAGGGAAGGTGGAATTTGGGTGTCAGGTCAGCAGTGAATTGGAGCACAGGAGTCAGGAGTTGGCACAGTTGCAATTTCACGGGAATCATGAACCACTGCAGAACAAACAGGTAAATATCTGCAGTCAAACAGTGGATTGAAGATTTTTTTTATGTTCTTTCAAAATCATCTTGAAAAGAATAAGTTCATTAGAGATAGTCAGCACGGTTTTGTGACGGGTAGGTCGTGCCTCACAAACCTTATTGAGTTTTTCGAGAAGGTGACCAAACAGGTGGATGAGGGTAAAGCAGTGGATGTGGTGTATATGGATTTCAGTAAGGCGTTTGATAAGGTTCCCCACGGTAGGCTATTGCAGAAAATACGGAAGTATGGGGTTGAAGGTGATTTAGAGCTTTGGATCAGAAATTGGCTAGCTGAAAGAAGACAGAGGGTGGTGGTTGATGGCAAATGTTCATCCTGGAGTTTAGTTACTAGTGGTGTACCGGAAGGATCTGTTTTGGGGCCACTGCTGTTTGTCATTTTTATAAATGACATGGAAGAGGGTGTGGAAGGGTGGGTTAGTAAATTTGCGGATGACACGAAGGTCGGTGGAGTTGTGGATAGTGCCGAAGGATGTTGTAGGGTACAGAGGGACATAGATAGGCTGCAGAGCTGGGCTGAGAGTTGGCAAATGGAGTTTAATGCGGAAAAGTGCGAGGTGATTCACTTTGGAAGGAGTAACAGGAATGCAGAGTACTGGGCTAATGGGAAGATTCTTGGTAGTGTAGATGAACAGAGAGATCTTGGTGTCCAGGTGCATAAATCCCTGAAGGTTGCTAACCAGGTTAATAGGGCTGTTAAGAAGGCATATGGTGTGTTAGCTTTTATTAGTAGGGGGATCGAGTTTCGGAGCCAAGAGGTCATGCAGCAGCTGTACAAAATTCTGGTGAGACTGCACCTGGAGTATTGCGTGCAGTTCTGGTCACCGCATTACAGGAAGGATGTGGAAGCTATGGAAAGGGTGCAGAGGAGATTTACTAGGATGTTGCCTGGTATGGAGGGAAGGTCTTACGAGGAAAGGCTGAGGGACTTGAGGTTGTTTTCGTTGGAGAGAAGGAGGAGGAGAGGTGACTTAATAGAGACATATAAGATAATCAGAGGGTTAGATAGGGTGGATAGTGAGAGTCTTTTTCCTCGGATTGTGCTGGCAAACACGAGGGGACATAGCTTCAAGTTGAGGGGTGATAGATATAGGACAGATGTGAGAGGTAGTTTCTTTACTCAGAGAGTAGTAAGGGCGTGGAACGCCCTGCCTGCAGCAGTAGTAGATTCGCCAACTTTAAGGGCATTTAAGTGGTCATTGGATAGATATATGGATGAAAATGGAATAGTGTAGGTCAGATGGTTTCACAGGTCGGCGCAACATCGAGGGCCGAAAGGCCTGTACTGCGCTGTAATGTTCTAATATTCATGTGATGTGAGCACCGCTGGCAAGATCAGCACTTGTTGCCGTTCATATCCTGCTGGGCCGTTTCAGAAGGCAGTTCGGTATCAGCCACATTGTTGTGGGTCTGTAGCCACATGTAGACCGGATCAGGTAAGAATGGCATATTGCCTTCCCTGAAATGAATTAGAGAACCAAATGGGTTCGTTCAACAATCAATGGTAGTTTCATGCAACCATTAAAGAGACCAGCTTTCAATTGCAGACTTTTGTTCATTGAATGTATTTAAATTCCAGCAGCTGCCGTAGTAGATTTGAACTGCCGTCACCAGACCATTGGGTTAGACGTCTGGATTACTAGCCCAGTGATATTATCACAACTCCACCGGCTCCACAATGACGTGTACATTATCTGCCCCCTAATATCACCAGCAGTAATGCTAGGCTGTAGCCCTGCGTGTGGTCCCGAATTAGAGACTCAAAGTTCACATTTTAATTGGGAAAAGGCAGGAACAGACTAAAACTGGATTGATTTTGTCCCTGGATTCAGTGCACACTGAGGACAGATCAGGTACATTTACATTATAAATGCCAGGAGCGTACAAGGTCATTATGGAAAATTTAAATGATGCCACTCATAATTGTCGCATCCGACCAGTACGAGTAGAGATTTCCGGATTATTCCCGAGAGAGGTCTTTCTGAGAAAATGTCATTTGCATTGTAATGATTGTGTTTTCGCCACCATATTATTTACAACAAAGTAAACGCTGCGAATGTAATGTGTTTGTGCAGGTGAGCGTAAATAATACCAATGATCATGGTATAACTGTGTCAGGGGATACCTATTCCCTGTATAAATCAGGGCGCATTGGAATGGATCAGCTCAGAATGCCTGTTGGAGCTCTGGGTTCTAGGATAACAGAAATCTGCTTCCTGCAGAAATGGGATATCCATTAATGCATCAGATACGGCACATTTATTATTCCGTACTTGGAACAACTGGAGTTCCTGGTCAGCCTCTTTTCCAGATTTTAATGGTGTAGATTGAGGTTAACTGTGCTTCTGCTCTCCGTATTATTTCTCAGTGTGTGTTTTACACAGCTGGCTATCCATTACCAACAATTGACGGATGGAATCTCCAAATTGTCGACTCTTTCAGTCTGATGGCAGCTACATTATGTCTTGAATGGTTTTGGTTCAAATTGCAATGACATTGTTACTGGATTATTCTGTGTTTTGAATGCACTTGAATGAGATGTCTCAGTTAGGATCAACATTCAGACCATCAGACCAATCAGAACCTTTGCAAGCAGTCAGAGGAAAGGGGAATCAAAGACAAGAGCAAAAGACAAGTCAGGGAATAAGAAACGTGATAGAAAGAGAAATCAATGGCTAGCATCAAACGAGGAACCAGTGAAAAATAGAAGAAAGGGGCCAAATAATGTTACAAAACAAGCCTTAAGGCTTTGTGAGTTAACGCGCGGAGCATCTGCAATAAAGTGCATGAATTAATCATGCAAATAGATATAAATGGGTATGATATAGTCGGGATTACGGAGACATGGATGCAAGGTGACCAGGGATGGGAAATAAGCATCCAGGGGTATTCAGTCTTTAGGAAGGGCAGATAAAAAGCAAAAGGCAGTGGAGTTGCATTGCTGGTTGAAGAGAACATTAATGCAACATTGAGGAAAGATATTAGCTCTGACGATGTGGAACATGTATGGGCAAAAAACGTTAGTGGGGGTTGTTTATAGACCCCAAAACTGTAGTGGTGATGTTGGAAATGACATTAAACAGGAAATTGGGACGCATGCGATAAGGGAACATCTGTAATCATGGGTGCTTTAATCTGCATATAGATTGGGCAATACCGAAGAGGAGGAGTTCCTTAAATGTATACGGGGTGGCTTTCTGCACCAATATGCTGTGGAACCAACTAGAGAACAGGCCATCCTAGACTGGGTATTGTGTAATGAGAGAGGAATAATTGACAGTCTAGTTGTGTGAGACCCCTTGGGGACGAGCGACCATAATGTGATAGAATTCTTCATCAAGATGGACAGTGATGTAGCTGATTCTGAAACTAAGGTGCTGAAACTTAATAAAGGAAACTGCGAAAGTATGAAGGGCGAGTTTGTTATGATGGATTGGGAAACGTTACTTAAAGGGATGAAGGTGGAAAGACAGTGGCAAACATTCAAAGAGTGCATGGATGAACTACAACAATTGTTTATCTCTGTCTGATGCAAAAGTCAAACGGGAAAGGTAGCCAAACCATGGCTTACAAGGGCAATCAGAGATGGTATTAGAACCAATGAAGAGGCATATGAATTCGCCAGAAAAAAGACAAACCTGCGGATTGGGAGCAGTGTGGAATTCAGCAAAGGAGGATCAAGGGACTGATTAAGAAGGGAAAAACAGAGTACGAGAGCAAGCTTGCGGGGAACATAAAAACTGACTGTAAAATTCGATATAGGTCTGTGAAGAGAAAAAAATTAGTGGGGACAAATGTAAGTCCCTTACAGTCTGAAACAGAGGAATTTATTATGTGGAACAAAGAAATGGCTGACCAACTAAATGCATACTTCTGTTCTGTCTTCACAGAGGAGGACACAAATATCATACCAGAAATGTTGGGGGACACAGGCTTTAGTGAGAGAGAGGAGCTGAAGGAAATCAGTATGAGTAGATAAATGGTGTTGGGGAAATTGATGGGACTGAAGGCAGATAAATCCCCAGCGCCTGATGGTCTACATCCCAGAGTACTTACGGAAGTGGCCCTAGAAATGGTGGAAGCATTGGTGGTCATCTGCCAAGATTTTATAGACTCTGGAACAGTTCCTACAGTTCGGAGGGTAGCTAATGTAACCCCACTGTTTAAAAAGGGAGGTAGGGAGAAAGCAGGGAATGAAAGACCAGTCAGCTTGACGTCCGTAGTGGGGAAAATGCTGGAGTCCATTATCAAATATTTTGTCGCAGAGCACTTGGAGAACAGTGGTACAATCGGACAGAGTCAGCATGTATTTATGAAAGGGAAATTATGCTTTCAAATCAGCTACAATTCTTCGAGGATGTAACCAGTAGAGTTGATGAGGGGGAGCCAGTGGATGTGGTTTATTTGTCCTTTCAGAATGCTTTCCACGCAGTCCCACGTAAGAGATTAACATGTAAAATTAAGGCGCATGAGATTGGGGGTAGTGTATTGTGATGGATAGAAAATCAGTTGGCAAACAGGAAACAAAGATAGGGATAAATGTCTTTCGTTTCCGAATGGCAGGGACTGACTAGTGGGGTACTGTAGGGATCGGTGCTCGGACCACAGCTTTTTACAATATGTATTCATGATTTAGATGAGGAAACGAAATGTAAAATCTCCAAATTTGCAGATGACACAAAACTGGGTGGGAGGGTAAGTTGTGAGGAGGATGCAGAGCGGCGTCAGGGTGATTGGGACAAGTTCAGTGAGTTGGCAAATGCATGGCAGATGCATTATAATGCGGATAAATGGGAGTTCATCCACTTTGGCCGCAAAAACAGGAAGGCAGATTGTTATCTGAATGGCTTTAAACTGATAGAGGGGAATATGCAACAAGAGCTAGGTGTTCTCGTACACCAGTCACTGAATGTAAGCATGCAGGTCCAACAGGCAGTAAAAAAGGTAAATGTTATGTTGGCCTTCATAGCGAGAGGATTCGACTACGCGAGCATGGATGGGTTGCTGCAATTATACAGCGCCTTGGTGAGGTCACACCTGGAATATTATGTGCAGTGCTGGTCTCCTTGCCTGAAGAAGGATGTTCTTGCTATTGAGGGAGTGCAGCGAAGGTTTTCCAGACTGATTCCTGGGATGGTGAGACTGACATATGAGGAGAGACTGAGTCGGTTAGGATTACATTGGCTGGAGTTCAGAACAGTGAGGGGGGGGGGGTTCTCATATAAACGTATAAAATTCTAACAGGGCTTGACAAGGTAGATGCAGGAAGCGTGTTCCCGATGGCGGGGGAGTCCAGAACCAGGGATCATAGTCTAAGGATTCGGAGTAAACCTTTCAGGACTGAGATAAGGAGAAATTTCTTCACCGAGAGAGTGGTGAACCTATGGAATTCGTTACCACAGAAAGCAGTTAAGGCCGAAACATTGCATGTTTTCAAGAAGGAATTAGATATAGCTCTTGGCTTTAAAGGGATCAGTGGATATGGGGCGAACGTGGGAACAGGTTACAGAGTTAGATGATCATGCATTATCATAATGAACGGCGGAGCAGGCTCGAAGGGCTGAATGGCCTATTCCTACTCCTATTTTCTATGACTCTATGTTTCATCAGGAGCTTGTAAATGTTTCATGATGTTGAGCAAACCGGTCCTGGATTTTTCTTAATGGATTTTCTTCGTTGATTATTAATGAGACATCTCATGGTCTTAGTGTTCCAAGGAATAGCACAACGTTCTCGCTCCCCCATAGCAAGGTTCAATTTAACTAGCAGTTCTATGTATTTATTGGTTATCACTGTTATAAAATATTTTTATTCCATTCGCTGAGTGTCTGATGCTGTTTCAGATGTCTGGCTACTAAACTGTGTTTGCTGCTGACTCTTTCACATCTCCTTCTCTGCTTCACTGTTTAGCCTTCACTGTCACTTTATTACATTGTAAAATATAAAACATTGATATGATGTTTTATTGGTTTATTTTCTATCAGTTGGAATCAAGAGTCTCCCATTTATCTGTCGGTTATCAGATGCACGCTGATGTTGGTGTTTATTAATTAAACAATTTCACATTCTCGCGGTGTACTTTGTAATTCCAGGAGAAGGATTTTCAATGATTGTGAAGCTTGTCTGAAAGAAGCTTTTCATCCTGTTTATTCCATGCATTGTAGATGGGATGAAGAGTGCAGCTGAAGAGCTGGAGACTTGAGTGTTCTGTAGGCACATTAAAATATGCACAGAGGTTTCACTATTGAACGAACTGCGAATAGAATCATTGAATACGGGCCTGGCGAACAGAACACATGCTTAGAATGTTAGGAATAAAACGTATGTGAAAAGTAGCATTAAGTAACTGTTTGCAGGGTGTGAGTCATCCAGAGAGATAGGGTGGGCGATTGACAGCAGGAAGGGGAAAAGGAGCAGGGGGAACGAAACCGAGGGAAAGAGATATAAAGAAGTAAAGAGAAAGATAACGAAGCAGCAGTGTGAATAAGTCACTATCATAAAGTGCTGGAATATCCAGAACAATTAGTGAGAGAAACTGTGAGCTGAATGTGTCTGTTGTCAGATTGCGTGAATTTTACTGTTGGATTTGATCCTCTGTGTTCATTTCTGTCAGGTCTTCCTTTTTATAGGAAGTTCCTATTCCTTACTGATTGACTGAATACACATAATAGAATCAGTTCTTCACTGATGGTAATTTATTATTTAAAATCTGAACTTTAAAATCTGTTACTGCTGAAATCAATGAAAAGCGAGGCTGATATCAGAAATCTCTTTCAATTCATAGCTAATTTCCTGCACAAACTAAATGTATTGACTATATTGTATAACCAATGAACTGTTGGCCAACACCAATAACCACAGGGATAATTGTTTTAATGTATTAACTGAGTTCAGTTACTGGGATCCATAGACTAGATTTCCTCTCACACTCTGCTGCAGTCGCTCCTTGTGAATCTCAGCCTCTCCTCTCACTGTATTGAATCTTCTGTCTCCTCATCCATTGCTTCAGTTTATCCACTTTCCCAAACCATCTGCTCCAGTCTCCCTCCCAGATGCAACAGGTCCTTTTCCCTGTCTCACCTCCAAATCTTATTCACTGGCTCCGCTGTCAGCTGCCTCGTCCAACCTAATAGGATCATAGGAACATTGGAGCAGGAGGAGGCCGTTTAGCCCTTCGAGCCTGCTCTGCCATTCTAGATCATGGCTGATACGAGCACTCAAAGCCAGCGCTGCAGTTTTGAGCCTTTTCCCATTAGGCAACAGTCTTAGTCGTTTCTCTGAAGCCAGAGCAACAAACCAGCTGCACTTCCCGCTGTCCACAAACCCTCCCGACAGTCTGGAGACAAATTCCGATTTACCCCATTGGATTCTAACTCTGTAAAACATTCTTCTCATTTACCTACCAACCCTGCATCCGCACTCAGTACTTTCATTTGGTCCAGTGCGAAGTTTATTCACTTTCTGCATCAATTTCCCAATACATTAATAATTGTGCTTCACACATTTCACTGTGGCAAAGCCTTTCCCAGGTCAATGAATCAGTTTTAACTGCTCGATGCAGCAACAAAGCTGTAAATTTCAGCCCAGGTTCTGTCAAACCGCTGCATTGTCTCCAGGTCTGATCAGTAAGTTCTCTGCTTCCTTTTATCTCTCTTCCAGTTAACATGGTGGCGATTTTGATCCTGTCCCGAGAAGGAAGCGGGCTCTCCAAATGTTTCACACTCGACCTGGGAATGGCAGTGGTTGATCTCCTGGTCGTTATAACTGGTCCAATATTGTACTGGATTGTTGGAATGTATTTCCCAGATTCATTCCTGAGATTTATTCCTGTGTATTGTCTCATTGTCGTTGTAGGTTCTGCATCCACAGTTCTTTCTGTCTGGCTCACAGTCACTTTCACCTTTGATCGATTTGTGGCCATTTGTTGTGAGAAGGTGAAAACAAAATATTGCAGTGAGAAAGCGGCGGCTGTGGTTCTAGGAACAGTGAGTGTGCTGGGCTGTTCACAATCTGTCCCCTGGTACATTACACTGGAACAACAGTACATTATTGATAATGTTCCCATGGGTTGTGGCCATAAATCAAGCTTCTTTACTTCCCCCATAAGGGGAGATTTGAATGGTTTGACTGCAATTTATCCCCTTGTTTCCCGGTTTTTCTGATTTTACTGCTCAATTTTCTGACTGTCAGACGTATTTTAGTCGCCAGTAAAGTCTGCAGGGGATTCCAGGGCCACAACAATGGAGAGAATCACAAGGACCCAGAGATGGAGAATCGGAGAAAATCAATCATTTTACTCTTCAGTATATCTGGCAGTTTTATACTGTTCTGGGTGATTCGGGTTGTGCATAACATTTATGCACGAATTGCACATATTCTGTATTACTCGTTCTACTCTGACCTCTCTTTACCCCAGAACAAGCATCAATAATGTTGTAGCTTCTCCGTTCCTGCATCACACGTGTATTTACGGAGTGACCCAGACTAAATTCAGACAGGAGCTGAAGAAGGCGGTGAAATACCCTCACAATCCCATTGCTAAATTAGTGAAATCATAGAAACTATGAACTATGAACATAGAAACACTGGGACTAAATCCCATTACATATTCCATTCTATGCATTCCACACAGAACAGAAAGTACATTTTACATTCACAGCACAGAGCCCTGAAATTATTTTAAATCTGATTCTGAGATTATATTTTATGGATAATCTTATTTACTGAGGCTCTGCAGAAGATACATTATGTGTTTCTCAAAAAAGGCATCAATGACACGGTCAGCTGGATTCAACTAAACCCACCCTGGACCCACAGCAAAATGGACAAAGCTGCATATCACAGTGATTGTGCAATTGTGACAGGGGCAGCAACTGCAGTGAGACAGGGACACCAGCACATGGTGATGGTGAGGGGAGGGGGGGGGGGGGTGGCAATAACTGCAGTGAGACAGAGACATCAGCACATTGAGATGGTGAGAAGAGACAGTAGCTGCAGTGAAACAGGGACACCAGCAGATGGAAATGGTGAGAGGGGACAGTCACTGCAGTGAAACAGGGACACCAGCAGATGGAGATAGCGAGAGGGGAGACAGTAACTGCAGTGAAACAGGGACACCAGCACATGGAAATGGTGAGAGGGGACAGTAACTAGAGTGAAACAGGGACACCAGCAAATGGAGTTGGCGAGAGGGGACAGTAACTGCAGTGAGGCAGGGATACCAGCAGATGGAGAAGGTGAGACGGGGCATTAACAGCAGTGCGACAGGGATGCCAACAGATGGAGATGGTGAGAAGGGGGCAGGAACAAGTGCAGTGAGAGAAATATACCAGCAGCTGGAGATGGTGAGACAGAATAGTAACTGCAGTGAGACAGGGACACCAGAAGATGGAGATGTTGAGAGGGGGACTGTAAAAGCAGCGAAGCAGGGACACCAGCAGATGGAGATGGTAAGCGGGTGACAGTAACGACAGTGAGCCAGTGACACAAGCATTTGGAGACGGTGAGATGGGCCAGTATCTGCAGTGAGACAGGGACACCAGCAGATGGAGATGGTGAGACAGAATAGTAACTGCAGTGAGACAGGGGCATCAGCAGATGGAGATGGTGAGAGGGGGCAGCAACTGCAGTGAGACAGGGACACCAGCAGATGGATATGGTGAGAGGGGGCAGCAACTGCAGTGAGACAGGGACACCAGTAGATGGATATGGTGAGAGTTATGACATCGCTCACTTCTCTTTTTCTGCTGCTATCTTCTTTACGATCAGTGAGAGGAATTGAAGTATTGATCCAATTGTATTTTGATAGCGAATATTAAATCTGTTTCCACCAACCTGTCCGACAGTCAATTCCAGAGCAGAGCAACTTACTGTGGATTATTTCCCCTGATTCTCTCCTTGTATCGCTATCCCATTATTATTCATTTTAATTCTTTTCATTGCTTCCTGACCCCCGCGCATCACCACTCACCCGCTCCCCCCACCCCCACCACCACCACCACCATCAAACTCTGCTATTGGAAACAGTCTCTCCTCATTTATCCAAACTGAGTGTAAGAGTTTGAATGTTATTATTGCTCTACAAGTGTGTGTGTGTGTGTGTGTGTGTGTGTGTATGTGTGTGTGTGTGTGTGTGTGCGCGCACGTGTGTGTATGTGTGTGTGTGTGTGTGTGCGTGTGTGTGTGTGTTTGTGCGTGTGTGTGTGTCTGTGTGATTCCAGCCTGAATGACCATCTTTCTCTGTCCTACATTCACCTTTTAACCTAACTCCCACCCTATTGCCACCCTTGCCCATGGTTCTGCTCCCCTCACTTCCACCATGGACGAGCTGATGGCGGCAAAGGTTGAGAGTCCAACGATGGAGCAAAGCCTGTGTGGGATGGTGAGTATTAAATCTGTAATGTCCCTCACTTCCTTTCTACCTCCCTCATCTCAATCTCTCTCTCCCTCTCTCTCTTTGTGTGTCTCTTTTTCCCACTGTGTGTGTAACTCTCTCACTGTCTCAGTCTCTCTCTTTCTCCCTCTCAGGCTTTCCTTTCTCTTTTTTTCTTTGGCCCTCTCTCTCCCACTTTTTCTCTCTCTCTCCCTCTTTGTGCATCT
This sequence comes from Heterodontus francisci, assembly GCF_036365525.1. Classification (NCBI taxonomy): domain Eukaryota; kingdom Metazoa; phylum Chordata; class Chondrichthyes; order Heterodontiformes; family Heterodontidae; genus Heterodontus; species Heterodontus francisci. Next base: position 5,711,577 of record NW_027141175.1, read on the forward strand.
CTCTCTTTCGCTTCAATTCCCTCTCTCTCACTTTTAGGCTTTGTTTCTGTGCCCAGGTGAATAGGAGCTGTCTACAGTGTGTGTGTGTGTGTGTGTGTGAGCGCGATTCCAGCCTGAATGACCATCTTTCACTCTGTCCTACATTCACCTTTTAACCTAATTCCCACCCTAATGCCACTCTGACCAATGTTCTTGCTCCCCCCACTTCCACCATGGACGAGCTGATGGCGGGAAAGGTGGAGAGTCCAACGATGGAGCAAACGCTGCGCGGGATGGTAAGTATTAAATCTGTAATGTCCCTCACTTCCTTTCTCCCTCCCTCATCTCAATCTCTCTCTCCCTCTCTCTCTTTGTGTGTCTCTTTTCTCCCACTGTGTGTGCACCTCTCTCACTGTCTCAGTCTCTCTCTTTCTCCCTCTCAGGCTTTCCTTTCTTTCTTTTTTCTTTGGCTCTCTCTGTCCCACTTTTTCTCACTCTCTCTCCCTCTTTGTGCATCTCTCTCTTTCGCTTCATTTCCCTCTCTCTCACTTTTAGGCTTCCCCTTCTCTCTCTTTCTTTGACTGTCTCTTTCTTTCTCTTGCTTTCGATCTTTCTGTCTCTTTCTCTCTCACTGTCAGTCTCTCTCTCTCTCTCTCTCTCCCTCTCGCAGATTCTCCGGTTGGCTCTTTCTCTCTTTCTTTCTCTGCGTTTCTTTATTTCTCTCTCACAATCTCAGGCTGCAAGTCTCTCATTCTCAGGCTTTTTTTTGTCTCCCTCTCTCTGTTTCTTTCTCTTTGCCTCTTTTGTTTTCTCTCTTTCTCGAGATTTTTATCTCTTTCTAGCTCTCTCTTTCTCTGACTTTATTTTCTTTCGCTGTCTTTTCCCCTCTTCTTTGCCTCAGTCGCTTCTCTGGATTTCTATCTATTTTTTTCTCCCTCTAACTCCTTCATTCTCTTCTCAGCTTTGTCCTTGACTCTTCATCTCTCTACCTCAGTATTTCTTTCTTGTACTGCCTTTTTGTTGCCTCTTTGTAGTTTTTTTCTTTCATTCGGTCCTTCTTTCTTTATTTGGCTCTTTCTCTCTTTCTTTTGCTCTTTTGCTCTCTCTCTCTCTCTCTCTCTCTCTCTCTGACTTTTTCTTTTACTCAATCGCTGTAGCTTCATTTCTGGTTCTTTATCTGTCTCAATGGCTTTCCTTTTAGTTGTTTCTGTGACTCTCTTTCTCTGTATCTCTCTGTCTGTCTCTCTCTGGCTGTTTCTTCATCTCTCCCCCTCTCTGGTCTTCTCTGCAGCTGTTTCTGAGTTCTTTTCTCTGGCGTTCTGTTTCTCTCTGGCTCTGTCTCGGCGGATTTTCCAGTCTTTCTAGATTTCTTACACCACCCCCACCGGCGGACAATGTGGGTGCTCCATGGCCCCAATCTACCCCAGCAAAATTCACCTGCACAAATCCCCCCGAAAATCCATCCCCACCCGCCCCCCCAAACCCACCCCCCCCCCCCCCCCCCCCGCAAATTTCCCCTAGGAAAATTTCACCCACGCAAATTTCCCACAGCTGCAAATTTCACCCTGGGATTCTCAGGGTAACAGAGAGGGAGAGACTGGGATTGAGAGGGTACAGTTTTTATTTCAGATTTCCAGCATCTACAGCGATCAACAGGAAAAGAAATAGTAGTCGACTTCAGGAGGATGGAGGATCTCTGGTGAAATGGTCAGACACATGGCAGGTTAATTTCAATACAATATAAAAGCAAAATACTGTGGATGCTGAAAATTTGAAATAAATACAAGAAATGCTGGAACCACTCAGCAGGTCTGGCAGCATCTGTGGAAAGAGAAGCAGAGTTAACGTTTAGGGTCATTGACTTCAATGTTGGGAAATGTAAAGTGATGCATTTTGGAAGGAAGGCTGAGGAGAAGCGATATAAACTAAATGGTACAATGTTAAAATGGATGCAGGGACAGAGAGAACTGTGTTTTCATTTGTGTCACTTTTTAGATCTTGACGTTTCAATTTGGGGCTTGGAATCTTGTCAGTTGACTTTAGCTTCATCCTGATAAGTGTTCGCAAACGTGTTGGAAAATGTGTCAAAAGCTGTTTCCATTCAGACATTCCCGCATTGTGGAAGTATGAGCTACCTTTGCAGAGACAGGAAATAGGGGTGTTTGAATGGACCTGCAGGTTTTGGTTGATGCAATAAGGCGAGAATCTGAATTGTGTCCCTTGCAGATCCACAGAATTGAAGGTATCTACAGAAAACCACATGAAGTAGCTTACCAATTTCTGACAAACTTCAAAGACCTCAGACACATGGAACAAGAGGAGACGGGAACAATATACACAATCTGAGACAGACAGACAATAGCAGTAGGAAAATGAATATATTTTCATGGTTTTAATTTGATGGCCTGAACTGATGATTGAAAAAGCAGGAGTTCATATCCCACGCTGGGCTGTTGCGAATTTGAATTCTGATTTTTTTCTTTTAAAAAAGCATAAATCTGGAATTTTAAACAAAACCTTTAGGATGGAAGGGTTGACTCCTGTCTACTCGTGCTAAACACGTGTGTGTCTCAGTTTTGCTGTATTTATTAACAATTTAAGGTGATGAGGTAGAATGCCACCTACCTATGTTGATAATGACACATAACTAGGCAGCATTGAGAAGTGTAGCTGGAAGCATCAAATTGCAAAGGGATATTAATATCTGAAATGAATGGACACAACTGTGGTAGATAGATTCCAATGTCAGTAAAAAGTCTAGAACAGAGTACTTTATAAATGGTGAAAAGCTAGAAACACTGGGGGTACAAAAAGACTTGGGAAGTCCATGTCCATTTGAATGCAGCGTAGATTTGCCAGAATGATAACTGGACGCCAAGGGCAAAATTACGAGGTGATATTACTCAAACAAGGAATGCATTAAATGGAATTTAGGCTAATCAAGGTGATTTGATCAAAGTTGTTGAGGTATTAAGGGGAACGGATGGCGTAGTTTGGGAGAAACTATTTCAGCAGCTTGAGAACATAGGAACAGGACTAGGCCATCAGCCCATCCAGCCTTTTTCGCCATTCAATAGTATCTTGGCTGATCATCCACCTCAAGGCCATTTTGCCACATTATCCTCATATCCCTTTATATCACTGGTATTTAGAAATCTGTCACGATCTGCTTCAAACATGCACAATGAGTGAGCTTCCACAACCCTTTGGAGTGTAGAAAACCAAAGATTAACAACCCTCTGAGTAGAGAAATATCTCCCCATCTCTATCTTAAGTGGCTTCCCAGTTTTTTTGAAATTGTGTCCCCTGGTTCCAGACTCCTGACCAGGGGAAACATCTTACCTGCATCTACGCTGTTGATCCCGGTAAGTATTTTGTAGGTTTCAATAAGATCACCTCTCATTCGTCTGAACTCCAATGAGTATAGGCCCAACCTGTTCAACCATTCCTCATAAGACAACGACTTCATCCAGGAATCAGCCTAATAAAACTTCTCTGAACTGATTCCAATGCATCCAGGCCTGACCATTTATCCACTTTCAAAGATGCCAAACCTTCATATTTTCTTTCTCACTCTGTTTATCCCATCCAATATTTCACACTCCTCCTATTTAACTACAATGTCTGCATCTTTCCCACTCTTTTACAAAGACAGACACAAATAATTCATGAAGAACACCATGCCTGCATCTCCAACCTCCATGCACACATTCCCTTTTTGGTCCTTGATACACTATCCTTAGTTATCCTCTTGCTCTTCATGCATTTATAAAACATCTTTACATTATCCTTGATTTTACTTGGTAATATTATTTTCCAACTGCCTCTTAGCTTTCCTAATTTGCTTTTTAATTTCACCCTTGAACTTTCTTCACTCCTCTCAGCTTTCTGTGGTATTGAGTTCTCGGTATCTGGCAGAAGTTCCCCTTTTGTACCTTATCCTACCCGGTTTGCTCCTTGATTTCCAGGGGACTCTATATTTGGGAGACCCACCCTGTTTGTCCTTGTGAGAAAATATTTGTTATCAATCCTCACTAATTCTCATTGCACTGACAACTTCATGTAGCTGTTTCCAATTCACTTTGATAAACCCTCCCCTCCCTGGAACTAGCTTCTCCTCTGATCCCACTGAAGATCCCACATATCTTTCCTAATGTGTTGTGTCCAGAACTGGATGCAGTATTCTAGTTGTGGCCGAACCAGAGCTTTGTAAAGGTTCAGCATAATTTCCATGCATTTGTACTCACAACTATTTATCAAGACCAAGATCCCATATGCTTTGCTGACGACTCTCTACATAAGAGCTGCCACCTTAAAAGATGTAAGTACATTTACCCCCGATCCCTCTGTCGCTGCACACTCGCTAGAACTGTGCCATTAAGTCTATATTGCCCCTCCCTGTCTCTTTTGCCAGAGAGAGCTGGAATGGCGTGGGGGGAGGGGGGTTATCTGGACAGGAGAGAGAGGGGGAGAGGGAGCGAGGGGATGAGAGAAAGACGGTGGAAGAGATGGAGAAAGAGAGAGAGTGTGTTAGAGAGGAAGGGAGCGTGGAACAGAGGGGGGAAAGGGGTGAGAGGAGGAGGGGAGGAGAAAGAGAGAGAGGGCAGAGAGCGAGAAATATCTGGGGAGAGAAAGCAGGGGAGAGAGAAGGCGAGAGAGAGGAGATGTTATGGCCATGTGATAAAGGTGTCTACGGGTCTATTACTGTCTTCACCTGGTCTTATAGTAAGAGGGTTTAATTTTAAACACACTGTGTTTTGAGTTCCCTCTTGGTGAATCCTTGTACACCGCTTTCCAATTATAGGGCAACAAAATGAGCACAAACAGGCTTTCTTAGGTTTAAAGAAGAAAGATAAAATTTATTAAACCATAAACCTAAACACTAATATGGTTAACGCCTCCGGATATACGACGCGCCCACGCTATCATGCACACACTATATAAACATGCAAATAGGGACAAAAAAGAGCAGAAGGAAAGATAAGTAGAATAGTTAGAGGCAATATCTTGTTACTGTTTCTCGATCTCGCTGAAGTCCTTGTTTGAAGCTATGGTCTTGCCTTTCGTTGGAACCCAGTGTTCCTTTTAAACCTGGTTCACATAGGTGACATTTTCTCTCTTTGAGATTATGTGTCTTCAATGGTTTCCGAAGCTGGTGACAGCGAAATGAGGGCAGATTGGAGAGAGGTTTTAAAAAACCAGGAGCCAGGAGTTTACTCAGTTCGAATCCTTTGTTGGAAGTTCAAATCTCAACAGCCAGCTAGTAATATGACTATGTTCAGTATGGAGAAGGACGATGTCGATGTAAACATCAAGGAGGGAGATTGTGATATACTTGAACAAATTAGCATTGAAAGGGGGAGGTATTAGCGGTTTTAGCGGGCTTAAAAGTGGATGGATTCCCAGGCCTAGCTGAGGTGTATCCCCGGCTGCTACGTGAGGCAAGGGAGGAGACAGCAGTGGCTCTGGCACAAATTTTTAAATCCTGTTTGGCCACACGAGAGATACCAGAGGACTAGAGGACTGTGAATGTGGTACCATTATTCTACGGTAGCAGGGTTAAACCAGGTAATTACAGGCCAGTGGTCTGAACAACATCAGTGATACGGAAAATATTGAAAAGAAATTCTGAGGGACAGGATTAATCTCCACTTGTGGAAGCAGGAATTAATCAAGAATAGTCAGCCGGCGTTGTCAGGGGCTGATCATGTCCAGCTAACTTGATTGGATTTTATCAGGTGACGCGATGTGTGGATAAGGGTAAAGTAGTTGCTGGAGTCTCCATGGACGTCAGTAATGCTTTTGATAAAGTCCCAAATGGGAGATTCGTCAAGAAGGTAAGAGGCCATGGGATCCAGGGCAATTTCGCAAATTGGATCCGACATTAGATTAGTGGCAGGAAGCCACTAATGGTGATGGTCGAGGGTTGTTTTTGCGATTGGAAGCCTGTGGCCAGTGGTGTACTGCAGGGATCGGTGCTGGGACCCTTGCTGTTTGTAGTGCACCTCAATGATTTAGATGTGAATATAGGAGGTATGATCAGTCAGTTCGCAGATTACATGGAAATTGATGGTGTCGTAAATAGTAAGGAGGAAAGCCTTAGATTGCAGTACGATATAGATGGGATGGTAAAATGGGCAGAGCAGTGGAAAATTGAACGTAATCGTGAGAAGTGTGAGGTGATGCATTTTGGAAGGACTAAAAACGAATGGAAATATACCCTTGGAAGTAGAGAGTGCCAGTGGGACCTTGGTGTACTTGTCCATAGATCACTGAAGGCAGAAGCCCAGTTAGATAAGGTAGTTCAGAAGGCATATGGGATACTTGCCTTTAATAGCCTAGACATAGAATATAAGAGCAGTGTGGTTATGATGGAGCTGTATAAAACGCTAGTTCGACCACAGCTGGAGTACTGCTTACAGTTCTGGTCGCCACACTATATGGAGGATATGATTGCACTGGAGAGGGTGCAGAGGAGATTCACCAGGATGTTGCCTGGGCTGGAGCATTTCAGCTATGAAAAGAGACTGGAGAGGCTAGGGTTGCTTTCCTTAGAGCAGAGAAGGTTGATAGGGGACCTGAGTGCGGTAGACAAAATTATAAGGGGCATAGATAGGGTAGATACGAAGAAACCTTTCCCTTAACGGACATGGTAAGGGGCAGGAGGTTCAGAAGGGATTTGAGGAAATAATTTTTCACGCAGAGAGTATTGGAAATCTGGAACACGCTGCCTGAAGCGGTGGTAGAGGCCATTACCCTCGCAACATTTAAGAAGCATTTAGATGAGCACTTGAAACGCCAAAGCATACACGACTACGGTCGAAGTGCTGGCAAATGGGATTAGAATGGATAGGTGCTTGATGGCCAGCATGGACACGAGGGACCGAAGGCCTGTTTCTGTGCTGTATATCTCTATGCCTTTATGACAAAAACTGGTCTGACCATTTATTCTGTGTATTGGGGACGCAACGACTGGATCTCTTTTGTTCCATCACTGATAGTACTATGCAAATATCCTTCCGGTCAGGGGTTTTCAATTTTAAGTTTATAATGTTCATGTGACGAAATCATGTGTGCATCAGTCTTGGCAGGTGGGGTTTTGCCTGAAGGGGGTCGGGGGGTGGTGTGGGCAGGTAGAGAGAGAAGGGGAAGAGGGAGATCTGCAGAGCGAGAGGGGAGGAGCCAGAGTAGGGAGGAGGGACAGAGAGAAACAGCGAGTGGAGCAGACAGAGAAGGGGAGTGGAGTGGGGGCAGAGAGATGGATTGGAGGGTGGCTGGGGAGATAGAGGGTCGGTGCGAGAGTGGGAGAGGGAGGGGAGAGCAGAAAAAGAGAATGGAGGGTGGGTGGGGAGAGAGATGTGAGGTGAAGAGAGAAGGTGGGGACGAGAGTAGGAGAGAGAAGATATCAGAGAGAGAGGGGTTGAATGAGAGAAGGAGAAGAGAGGGAGAAGAGATAGAGGGGAGAAAAGTGGGTGCAGTAAAAGAGGAAGAGGGAGAGACAGAGCACAGCACACAGAGAGGAGCAGAGAGAGAGGGGGCAAAGAGAGAAAGAGGGGGGCATACAGGTGGTACAGAGTGAAATACAGAGAAGCAAGAGAGAGAGGGAGCGGAGAGAGAGGGGAGAGAGAGAGAGACAGTGCGGGGACAGAGAGAAAGAGAGGTACACTGCGAGCAAGGACGACACAGCGGGGAGGAGAACAACACAGAGAGGGGGAACAACACAGAGAAGGGGTACACAGAGATAGAGAGAGAGGGAAATAGTGATCAAGATCACTCCTGACTGTCCCTCCATCGTAACGTCAGAGGTGGGAATTTTCACTGATGATTGCACAATGCTCTGCACTATTTGTGACTCCTCAGATACCGAAGCAGTCCGTTTCCAGATGCATCAGGGCATGGAGAACATTCACGCTTGGGCTGATACGTAGCAAGTGACATTTGCATCACACAAGTGCCAGACAATGGCCATCTCCAAAAAGAGAGAATCCAAACATCTCCCCTTGATATTCACTGCCATTACCATTTCTGAAACCCAACTATCAGCATTCTGGGGGATACCATTGACCAGAAACTGAACTGGACCAGCCACATAAATGCCGTGGCTACAAGAGCAGGCCAGAGGCTAGGAATTCTACAGCACGTAACTCATCGCATGTCTCCCAATGCCGGTCCACCATCTATAAGAAACAAGTCAAGGTTGTGATGGAAAACTGTCCCCTTGCCCTGATGGGTGTACGTCCAAAACACTCAAGAAGCTCGCCATCAACCAGTACAAAGAACTTCTCTTAGTCGGCAACCCATCCACAAACATTCACTCCCTCCACCAACAATGCACAGTGGCAGCAGTGTGTACTATATGCAAGATGCACTGCAGCAACGTATTAAGGCTCCTAAAACGGCACTTTCTAAACCCGCGACCATAAGACCATACAAGTTAGGAGAAGAAGTAGGCCATTCGTCCCATCAAGCCTGCTCCGCCATTCAATAAGATCATAGATGATCGATTTCTATCTCGAATTTCATACTCCCATCTACAGCCGATAATCGTTCATTCCCTTCCCTAACAAGAATCTATCTACGTCCGCTTTAAAAATATTCAATGACCACACCTCCACCACCTTCTGAGGCACCGAATTGCAAAGTCGCAAAACCTCTGAGAGAAAAAAAATCTCCTTGCCTCTGTCTTATCTGGGTGGCCCGTTATTTTAAAACATCGCCCCCTTGTTCTCGGCTCACCCACAAGAGGAAACATCCGTTCCACATCTATCTTGTCAAGACCGTTCAGGATCTTCGATACTTCAATCAAGTCTCCCCTCACTCTTCTAAACTCAAGTGAAAACAAGCCCAGTCTGTCCAACCTTTCCTGATAAGAAAAATAGTATCAATCTAGTAAACCTCCTCTGAACCGCCTCCAACGCATTCATATCCTTCCTCAGATAAGGAGATTAAAACTGCACACAGTATTCTAGATGTGGTCGCACCAATGCCCTGTATTACTGAATCATAACATCTTTACCTTGATTTCAATTCCTCTGGTAATGGAGGATATCACTCCACTGACCTACTTTATTACTTGCTGTACCTGCAAGCTAACTTGTTGTGACTCATGCACTGGAAAACCTAGATCCCTCTGCACATCAGAATTCTGCAGTAGTTCCCCGTTTAAGACAAACTTGGTGTCTTTATCTTCCTGCCAAAGTGAACGACGTCACACTTTCCCACTTTATACTCCATCTGCCAGATTTTTTGCCTACTCACTCAACCTATCTATATCGGTCTGCAAGCTCTATTTGCCCTCTTCCCAACTTACTTTCCTACCTTGGTTTATTTCCCGGCGGAGCAGCAGGAGAAGGTAGCGACTCTTCGTTGGGTGAGTGAAGGCATCAGGAGCTGTGTTTTAAAAGTAAGTACTTACTGTTTTACTTACTGTTTTCCTTGTCTTTGAGTTTCTTTTGGCGCTGGAGGAACCGGAAGCTGGTCGGCAGCGAGGACTCCTGGGTAGGTATTTTCCTTAAAGGTGCGGAGCTCCGTGGACTCGGCCTCATTTCCCGGCGGAGCAGCAGGAGAAGGTAGCGACTCTTCGTTGGGTGAGTGAAGGCATCAGGAGCTGTGTTTTAAAAGTAAGTACTTACTGTTTTACTTACTGTTTTCCTTGTCTTTGAGTTTCTTTTGGCGCCGGAGGAACCGGAAGCTGGTCGGCAGCGAGGACTCCTGGGTAGGTATTTTCCTTAAAGGTGCGGAGCTGAGTATCAGACCGTGTTAGGGAATTGGAGCTGGAGCTGGATGAACTGAGGATCATTCGGGAAGCTGAGGGGTTGATAGATAGAAGCTACACGGAGGTCGTTACTCCACAAATCAAAGGCAGCTGGGTAACAGTTAGAGGTGGGAAGAGGTCAGTGCAGGGATCTCCTGTGGTCGTTCCCCTCAACAACAAGTATACAGTTTTAGATACTGTTGGGGGGGACGGCCTATCGGGGGCAGGCTGCAGTGACCGGGCCTCTGGCACGGGGTCCTGCACTGTGGCTCAGAAGGGAAGGAGGGAGAATGGGAGAGCACTAGTCATCGGGGTCTCGATGGTGAGGAGTACGGACAGGCGGTTCTGTGGGCGCAGGCGAGACGCACGGATGGTTTGTTGCCTCCCTGGTGCCAGGGTCCGTGATGTTTGTGATCGTGTCTTCAGGATCCTTAAAGGGGAGGGGGAGCAGCCAGAGGTCGTGGTGCACATTGGCACCAACGACGTAGGAAGGAAAAGTGGCACAGATGTTAGAAGTGAGTTTAGGGAGTTAGGCTGGAAGCTGAAAGCTCGGACGGACAGAGTTGTTATCTCTGGTTTGTTGCCGGCGCCACGTGATAGTGAGGCTAGGAATAGGGAGAGAGCACAGCTGAACACGTGGCTGCAGGAATGGTGTAGGAGGGAGGGCTTCCAGTTCTTGGATAATTGGACTGCATTCTGGGGAAGATGGGACCTGTTCAAACAGGACGGGCTGCATCTGAACCAGAGGGGCACCAATATCCTGGGAGGGAGGTTTGCTAGTACTGTTCGGGAGGGTTTAAACTAGTTTGGGAGGGGGATGGGAACCGGACTTGTAATCCAGGGACCAGTGGGTCCACTCAGAAAGACAAAGAGTGTAGTGAGGTATTGGGGAAGGTAGCACTGTCACAGAGGACAGATGGGCACGGAGAAGGGTTAAAGTGCGTATACTTCAACGCAAGAAGCATCAGGAATAAGGTGAGTGAATTGAAGGCGTGGATGGGCACTTGGGACTACGATGTTGTGGCCATCACTGAAACGTGGATAGGTGAGGGGGAGGAATGGTTTTTGGAGGTACCTGGTTATAGATGTTTTCATAAGATTAGGAATGGTGGTAAAAGAGGTGGGGGGGTGGCATTGTTAGTTAGAAATAGTGTAACAACTGCTGAAAGAATTTTCGAGGAGGATCTGCCGACTGAGGCACTGTGGGTTGAGGTCAGGAACAGGAAAGGAGCAGTCACCTTGATGGGAGTTTTCTATAGGCCCCCCAATAGCAGCAGGGAGGTGGAAGAGCAGATTGGGAAACAGATTTTGGAAAGGAGCAGAAGTCACAGGGTAGTAATTATGGGGGATTTCAACTTCCCAAATATTGATTGGCAACTCTTTAGATCGAATAGTTTGGATGGGGTAGTGTTTGTGCAGTATGTCCAGGAAGCTTTTCTGACTCAGTATGTAGACTGCCCGACCAGAGGGGAGGCAATATTGGATTTGGTACTAGGTAATGAACCAGGGCAAGTGATAGAGCTGTTGGTGGGCGAGCACTTTGGAGATAGTGATCACAATTCTGTAGCATTCACTGTGGTAATGGAGAGGGATAGGTATGTGCAACAGGGCAAGGTTTACAATTGGGGGAAGGGTAGATATGATGCTGTCAGGCAGGAACTGAGGAGCATAAGTTGGGAGCATATGCTGGCAGGGAAGGGCACGGTCGAAATGTGGAACTTTTTCAAGGAGCAGATAGTAGGGGCCATTGATAAGCATGTCCCTGTCAGACAGGGAAGGGATGGTCATGTGAGGGAACCGTGGTTGACAAGAGAGGTTGAGAGTCTTGTTAGGAAGAAGAAGGATGCGTATATAAAGTTGAGGAAAAAGGGCACAGGCATAGCTCTGGAGGGATACAAGATGGCCAGGAAGGATCTGAAGAAAGGGATTAGGAGAGCTAAGAGAGGGCATGAAAAATGCTTGGCGGGTAGGATAAAAGAAAACCCCAAGGCCTTTTACGCGTATGTCAGAAATATGAGGATGACCAGGGGGACCATAGGTCCGGTCAAGGACAATAGCGGGAGACTGTGTGTTGAGCCGGAAGAGATAAGTGAGGTTTTGAATGAGTACTTCTCTTCGGTATTTACGAATGAGAAGGGGTGTATTACTGAAGAGGACGGTGTGAAACAGACTGGTAAGCTCGAGGAAGTGCTCGTTAGGAGGGAAGATGTGTTGGGGTTTTTGAATAACTTGAAGATAGACAAGTCTCCCGGGCCTGACGGGGTATATCCAAGGATGTTATGGGAAGCAAGGGATGAAATTGCAGAGCCGCTGGCAATGATCTTTTCATCTTCTCTGCTGACGGGGGTGGTACCAGGTGATTGGAGGGTGGCAAATGTTGTGCCCCTGTTCAAGAAAGGGAATAGGAACAACCCTGGGAATTACAGGCCAGTTAGTCTTACTTCGGTGGTAGGCAAGTTGATGGAAAAGGTGCTGAGGGATAGGATTTCTGAGCATCTGGAAAGACACTGCTTGATTCGGGACAGTCAGCACGGTTTTGTGAGGGGTAGGTCTTGCCTCACAAGCCTGATTGAATTCTTTGAGCAGGTGACCAAGCAAGTGGATGAGGGTAAACCAGTGGATGTGGTGTACATGGATTTTAGTAAGGCATTTGATAAGGTCCCCCATGGTAGACTTATGGAGAAAGTCAGGAGGCATGGGATAGTGGGGAATGTGGCCAGTTGGATTAAGAATTGGCTAACTGATAGAAGGCAGAGAGTGGTCTTAGATGGTAAATACTCAGCCTGGAGCCCAGTTACCAGTGGCGTGCCGCAGGGATCAGTTCTGGGTCCTCTCCTGTTTGTGATTTTTATTAACGACTTGGATGAGGAAGTCGAAGGGTGGGTCAGTAAATTTGCAGATGATACAAAGGTTGGTGGAGTTGTGGATACCGAGGAGGGCTATTGTCGTCTGCAAAGGGACTTGGATAGGTTGCAGTGCTGGGCTGAAAAGTGGCAGATGGAGTTTAACCCTGAAAAGTGTGAGGTCGTCCATTTTGGAAGGACAAACATGAATGCAAAATACTGGGTTAACGGTAGGGTTCTTGGGCATGTGGAGGAGCAGAGAGACCTTGGGGTCTATGTGCATAGATCATTGAAAGTTGCAACTCAAGTGGATAGGGCTGTGAAGAAGGCATATGGGGTGTTAGCGTTCATTAGCAGAGGGATTGAATTTAAGAGCCGTGAGGTGATGATGCAGCTGTACAGGACCTTGGTAAGGCCTCATTTGGAGTACTGTGTGCAGTTCTGGTCGCCTCATTTTAGGAAGGATGTGGAAGCCTTGGAGAGGGTGCAGAGGAGATTTACCAGGATGTTGCCTGGAATGGAGAATAAGTCTTACGAGGAAAGGCTGAACATTCTAGGCCTCTTCTCATTAGAAAGGAGAAGGATGAGGGGTGACATGATAGAGGTTTATAAGATGATCAGGGGAATAGATAGGGTAGACAGTCAGAAACTTTTTCCCCGGGTGGAGCAAAGCGTTACAAGGGGTCATAAATTTAAGGTGAAGGGTGGGAGATATAAGGGGGATGTCAGGGGAAGGTTCTTTACCCAGAGAGTGGTCGAGGCATGGAATGCCTTGCCCGGGGAAGTTGTTGAGTCAGAAACTTTAGGGACTTTCAAAAGGCTTTTGGATAGGTATATGGATAAAGGAGAATGATGGGGTATAGATTAAATTGTCCTTGACAGAGGACAAAGGATCGGCACAACATTGTGGGCCGAAGGGCCTGTTCTGTGCTGTATGTTCTATGTTCTATGTTCTATGTCATCTGCACATTTAGCTACCTTGCCACCGCACCCCTCATCGAAGTGACTGATGTAAATTGTAAAAGGTTGAGGCCGCAACAGGATTCCACTCATTACATCCTGCCAATCAGAAAAGGCTCAATTTATGCATGCTCTCTGTTTTCTTCCAGCGAGCTAATCTTCCATCCATGTTAATATACTACCCCCTACACCGTGAGCTCCCACTTCGCGCAATAACCTTTTATGTGCCACCCTGTCAAATGCCTTCTGCTAATCCAAGTACAGTACATCATGGGGTTCCTCTTTATCCACAGCGCATGTCACTCCTTCAAACAACTCCGATAAATTGGATAAACATAATTTCCCCTTCACAAAACCATGCTGACTATTCTCGATTACCTTGAGTTTTTCTAAGTGCCCAGCTATAACCTCCTTAATGATCGAATCTAACAGCTTCCCCACGACAGACGTCAAGCTAACGGGCCTATAGTTACCTGTTTTCTGCCTCCCCACCCTCTTGAATAGTGGGGTTATATTTGCTACTTTCCATTCAGGTGGATCCTTTCCATCAAGTGAATTTTGCAACACTAACACCAACACATCTACTACCTCTTTAGCACCTCTTTTCAGACCCTCAGATGAAGCCCATCAGGACCCGGGGACTTGCCAGCCCGCAGCTCCATCACTTTGCTCAGTACTGCTTTTCTGGTGACTGTAATTTCAGCAGTTTCTCTCTTCCTTCCACCTCCTGATTTGCAGCTATTACCGGAATGTTTTTGTATCCTCTATTGTGAACATAAAAGTAAAATATTTGTTCATTTCTTCCGCTGTTTCCTCATTGTCCACTATTAACTCACAATTCTCACTCTCTAGAGCAACTACACTCACTTTGCTTACTCTTTTCCTTTTAAAATACCTGTAGAAACTCTTGGTATTTGGGTTAACATTTCGAGCTAGCCTCCTTTCATGCTCTAATTTCTTCCTCCTGATTAACCTTGTAGTCACGCTCTGCCATTCTTGATATTTTGACCATCCACTCATTTCTGCACATTTATATGCTTTTTCATTAGGTTTGATGGTTTCCTTAACTTCCTCAGTTAAAGACAGATGGTGGGTCCTCCCCTTCGAATCTTTCTTTTCAGTAGGCATATGCATATTCTGAGTATTTTGAAATATCCCCTTAGATATCTGCCACTGCATCTCGATTAATCTATCAGCTAGCCTAGTAGCCAAGTTCTTTCAGCCAGTTCAGCTTTCATGCAAACATAGTTGCCCTTCGTTAAGTCTTAGACAAACTGCTCCCTCTTTCAAACCGGATGCAAAATTCAATCATATTGTAGTCACTGCGAGCGAGATGTGCCTTTACTTTGCGGTCATTAATTAATCATGCCACATTACACGATGCCAAGTCTAATATAACCTGCTCTCTTGTTGGTTCCAGATAGATAGATAGATAGATAGATAGATAGATAGATAGATAGATAGATAGATAGATAGATAGATAGATAGATAGATAGATAGATAGATAGATAGATAGATGGATGGATATTAAAAAACACTGCAGATGCTGGAAATCTGGAATAAAAACAAGAAATACTTGAAATACTCAGCATCGGTGCAGAGAGAAGCAGAGTTAACGTTTCAGGTCAGGTACTCGGCAAAGGGCTCCATTTTATTCCCTTATGCCCCCACCTCAATGAATTCCCTGCTCGGAATGATGTTGAGCTCTTCGTCGATCACCTGCGCCTGCTGGCTCACTTCTTTAACCAGGAGTTGTCCCCCCGACCAGCGGACCCATTCACGCGCCTCCAGCATTCCCCCTCTACCTGGACCCCTCCCTCTGACCTCTTACCCGCTCTTGATTTTTCATTGAAACCAGTCGGCGAGACATCGGCCGTCTCAATTTCTCTGCCCCCTCACTCCCTCTAACCTGCCCCCCTCTAAACTTGCCGCATTCCGTTCTGTCACGTCCAACACCGACATTGTCATCAAACCTGCAGATAAGGGTGTGCTGCTGCTGTCTGGCGCACCGTCCTCTACCTTGCCGAGGCTCAGCGCCAACTCTCAGACATTTCGTCCGGCCTCCCCAGGACCATGACACCACCACCGAACGTCAGGCTACTGTCACTGACCTCATCTCCTCTGGAGATCTTCCCTCTACAGCTTCCAACCTCATAATCTCGCAACCCGTGACAGCCCGCTTCTTGCTCCTGCTCAAAATCAACAAACAGGACTGTCCCAGCAGACCCATTGTTTCAGCCTGTTTCTGCCCCACTGAACTTATTTCTTCCTTTCGTGACTCTATCTTTTCTCTGCTGGTCCAGTCTTTTTCGAACCTACATCTGTGACTCCTCTGACGCCCGACGTCATTTCCAGTTTCCTGGCCCTAACTGCCTCCTCTTCACTATGGACGTCCAATCTCTCGAAACCTCGATCCCCCACCAGGACTGTTTGGGGCTCTCCACTTCTTCCTTGAACAGAGGTCCAACCAGTCCCCATTCAGCACCACCCTCCTCCGCCTGACTGAACTTGTTATCACATTGAACAACTTCTCCTTCAACTCCACTCACTTCCTTCAAGTAAAATGTGTTGCTATGGGTACCCGCATCGGCCCCAGTTATGCCTGTCTTTTTGTGGGATATGTTGAACATTCCTTGCTCCAGTCCTAATCAGGCCCCCTCCCCCAACTCTTTTTCCGGTACATTGATGACTGTATCGATGTCGTTTCCTGCTCCTGCCCGGAACTGGGAAACTTTATTAACTTTGCTTCCAATTTCCACCCTTCTCTCATCTTCACATGGTCCATCTCCGACACGATCCTTCCCTTCCTCAACTTCTCTGTTTACATCTCTGGGTATAGGCTGTCTACGAATATTCATTTTAAGCCCACCGGCTCCCACAGGTACCTCGACTACCCTTCTTCACACCCTGCCTCCTGGAAGGACTCCATCCCATTCTCCCAGTTTCTCCATCTCCGACGCATCTGCTCTGATGATGCTACCTTGCATGACAGTGCTTCCGATATGACTTCCCTTTTCCTCAACCGAGGATTCCCCCCAACTGTGGTTGACAGGGCCCTCAACCGTGCCCAGCCTATTCCCGCACCTCTACCCTCATCCCTTCCCCTCCCTCCCAGAATCGCGATCGGGTTTCTCTTGTCGTCACTTTCCACCCCACCAGCCTCCAGTTCCCAAGGATCATCCTCCGCCACTTCCGCCACATGCAGCTTGATTCCACTGCTAAATGTATCTGCCCCTCCCTTCCCCTGTCATATTTCAGAAGGGATCGTTCACTCCGTGACAGCCTCACCCACTCCTCCATTACTCCCATCACCTCGTCCCCTTCCCATGGCATCTTCCCCTGCAATCGCAGGAGTTGTAATACCTGCCCATTTACTTCCTCTCTCCTCACTGTCCCAGGCCCCAAATACTCATTTCAAGTGAAGCAACGATTTACATGTACTTCTTTCAATGTAGTATGCTGTATTCGCTGCTAACAATGTGGTCTCCTCCACATTAGGGAGACCAAATGCAGATTGGGTGACCACTTTTGTGGAACACCTCCGCTCAGTCCATAAGCATGACCCCGACCATCCAGTTGCTGGCCATTTCAACACACCCTCCTGCTCCCATGCTCACATCTCTGTCCTGGGATTTGCTGCAGTGTTCCAATGAACATCAACGCAACTCGAGGGACAGCATCTCATTTATCGATTAGGCACGCTACTGCCTGCCGGACTGAACACTGAGTTCAATAATTTCAGAGCATGAAGGGTCCCCTTTTTATGCTTAGTTTTTTTTCGTCTCTTTTCGTTTTCCTTTTTTATTTGGTTATTGTATGTTAGGTTTTTCAGTTTGTTTAGTTTTTTTTCCAGTGTGCTTACCCACTGTTCTGTTTCTTTTAATGTGTTTTTTATGTTTCTGATTGATGTGCACCGTGCTTTACAGTCAATCACATCCTATCACTTTGTCTTTCAGCACACCATTAACATACCATCTGTCTTTGTTCCATGACCTTCTGGTCAGTTATTCTCGGTGACCCTGTCCTATCAGCATCTTCACCTGTGTTATCTCTTACCCACCCCCGATTTACTTGCTTAAAACCTTCTACATTTCTTATATTTGCCAGTTCTGACGAAGGGTCTCTGACCAGAAACGTTAACTCTGCTTCTCTCTGCACAGATTCTGCCAGAACTGCTGAGTATTTCCGGCATTTCTTGTGGATAGATCGATAGATAGACGGATAGATAGATAGATAGATAGATAGATAGATAGATAGATAGATAGATAGATAGATAGATAGATAGATAGATAGATAGATAGATAGATAGATAGATGGACAGTTAAATGGAGAGAAATGATAGGTGAGTAAGTAGATAGAAATGCTAGACAAGAAGACAGATGGAGGCAGAAAAAAGATGGAGACACAAAATAGATAGATATAGATAGACAGACAGACACATAAATAGACAGATGTTGTAGACAGATAGATAGATGGGTAGAGAGATAGACGGGTAGATAGATGGAGACTCAGGAAATATGGAGACACATGGTAGATCGATGGATAGATAGATAGATAGATAGATAGATAGATAGATAGACAGACAGATAGAGAAGGAGAGATACCGTGGTTGTCACACCGCTGGTATTAGCTTCACAGGCAGAAAGGTGGATGGTTGACCACCAGGCGGAGTCGTAGGTGCAGACTTGTAGTGCAGGAGTGCCCTGTGACCATTCACCTCTCAAACTGATATATAACTTTGAATACTGTTGGGGGATGGGCTCCCAGGGGAAAGCAGCATGTGCCAAGTTTGTGGCACCAAGGATGGCTCTGCTGAACAGCTGGGGAGGGCGGGGTGGCTGGTGGAAGAATGGAAGAGCCATACTGGTTGCAGATTCAATAGTGAGGGGAACAGACAGGCGTTTCTGTGGCCACAAACGAGACTCCAGAATGGTGTGTTGCCTCCCTGGTGCTCGGGTTAAAGATTTCTCGGAGCGGCTACGCGACAATCTGAAGGGGCAGGGTGAATAGCGTGTGGTCGTGGTGCATGTCAGTACCAACGACACAGGTTGAAAAAGGGATGGGTTCCTGCAAAATGAATTTAAGGAGTTAAGAGCTAAATGAAAAAGCAGGACCGCAAAGGTGGTAATCTCAGTGTTACTAACCTGTCTCACGTGTTATTGAGTATCGGTACGGCAGAATAGACCAAATCAATGC
This sequence comes from Heterodontus francisci, assembly GCF_036365525.1. Classification (NCBI taxonomy): domain Eukaryota; kingdom Metazoa; phylum Chordata; class Chondrichthyes; order Heterodontiformes; family Heterodontidae; genus Heterodontus; species Heterodontus francisci. The sequence goes on from NW_027141175.1 coordinate 5,730,309, forward strand.
GTGGCTGGAAAAACGGTGCAAGAGGGAGGGATTTAGATTCTTTGGTCATCGGGACCGGTTCAAGGGAAGGTGGGACTTGTTCAACCGGGACGGCTTGCACTCAGGCAGGACGGGAACTGATGACCTTGCAGGGGCATCTGCAAGTCCTGTTGCGGAGGATTTAAACTAGAATGGCAGGGGTTTGGGAACCTGAGCGGGGAGACTGAGGAGGAGGAAACAAGGATAGAATTGAAAGACAGGAAACAATAAAGTCAAAAGTGGAAAGCTTAGAAATCATGGGCAAGAAACAAATAAGGCCACCGTGTAAAAGAATGATAAGATAGCTTAAAATGTTGAAAAGACAAGCCTAAAGGCGTTGTGTCCCAATGTGTGGAGTATTCACAGTAAAGTAGACGAGTTAACCATGCAAATAGATATAAATAGATACAATATAGTTGCAATTACGGATACATGGCTGCAGGGTGACCAAGGATGGGAACTGAACATTCAAAGTAATGAAATATTTCGGAAGGGCAGGCAAAAAGTGAAAGGAGGTGGAGAAGCGTTGTTAGCAAAAGAGGAAATCAATACAATAGTGAGGAAGAATATTAGCTCAAATAATTCTGATGTGGATTCTGTATGAGTGGAGTTCAGAAACATTAAGGGGTTGGTTCTATATAGACCCCCAAACAACAGTGGTGATGTAGAGGATGGTAAACAGGAAATTACCATTGCAAGCAATAAGGGTGTCACAGTAATTTTGAGTTACTTTCATCTACATATAGATTGAAAAAAAACAAATTAGCAATATTACTGTAGAGGAGGAATTCCGGGAGTCTGTACGTGATGGTTTTTGTGGAACAATAGTTTGAGGAACCAACTGGAGAACAGGTCATTCTAGACTGGATATTGCGTAATGAGAAAAGATTAGTTAAAACATTTATTGTGTGGGGTCCCTCGGGAAAGAGCGATCTTAACATGATATAATTGTTGATTAAGATGGTGATGAGATCGTTGATCCCGAGACGAGGGCCCTGAACCTAAATACAGGAAATTATGAAGGTATGAGGCGCGAGTTGGCTATGATCGATTGGGGAAACTTACTCAAAGTGTTGATATTGAATAGGCAATGGCTAGCATTTAAAGAGCCCTTGGCTGAATGACAAAAAATGTTCATTCCTGTCTGACACAAAAATAGACAGGAAGGATTGCTCAACAGTGGCTTTCAAAAGAAAGTAGGAATAGTATTAGATCCAAGGAGGAGAAATATAAAATGGTCAGAACAAGCAGCAAACCTGAAGATTGGGAGCAGTATAGAATTCAGCAAACGAGGACAAAGGGATTTATTTAGAAGGGGAAAATAGAGTATGAGAGTAAGCTTGCAGACTGTAAAATCTTCTACAGTTATTTGAAGAGAAAAAGATTAATGAAGACAAATGTAGGTCCCTTACAGTAAGAAACGAGGGATAATGTATAATGGGGAAGGTAGAAATGGCAGACCAATGGAATACATACTTTAGTTCCGTCTTCACAAAGGAGGACACGATGTACCTCCCAGAAATGCTGGGGAACATATTGTCTCGTGAGAAGGAGGAACTGTATGAAATCAGCATTAGTAGGGATATGGAGTTAGGGAAAGTCATGGGATGGAAGGCCGATAAATCCCCAGAACCTGATAATCTACATCCCAGAGTGCTTAAGGAAGTGACCCTGGAAATAGTAGATGCATTGCTGGTCTTTTTTATTTATTTAATTCTATAGATTGTTGAATAGTTCCAATCTATTGGAGGGCAGCTGATGTAACCACACTGTTTAAAAAAGAAGATGGAGAGAAAACAGGGAATTATAGACTGATTAGCCGGACATCAGTAGTGCGGGAAATGCTAGGGTCCATTACAAAAGCTGTAATAGCGGAGCACTTATAAAACAATGACTAGGTCGGACAAAGTCAACAAGGATTTACGAAATGGAAATCATGCTTGACAAATCTACTGGAATTTTTTGACGATGTAACTAGTAGAATAGGTAAGGGAGAAGCAGTGGATGTGATGTACTTGGACTTTCAGAAGGCCTTCGACAAGATGCCCCGTAAGAGATTAGTGTGCAAAATTAAAACACATGGGATTGGGGGAAACGTATTGACTTGGATAGAGAACTGGATGGCTGACAGGAAACAAAGGGTAAGAATAAACGGGTCTTTTTCTGAGCGGCAGGCAGTGACCAGTGGATTATTGCAGGGATCAGTGCAAGGACCCCAGGTGTTCACAATATATATTAACGATATAGATGAGGGAATTATATGTAATATATACAAGTTTGCAGACGACACAAAACTGGCTCGGAGTGTAAGCTATAAGGAGGATGCAGAGGAGCGCCAGTGCAATTTGGACAGGTTGAGTGAGTGAGCAAATACATGGCAGATGCAGTATAATGAAAATAATTGTAAGGCTATCCACTTTGGTAGCAAAATCAGAAAGGCAGATAGATTGGGAAAGGGGGAGGTGCAGCGAGACCTGGGTGTCCTTGTGCACCAGTCGCTGAAAGTAAGCATGCAGGTGCATCAGGCAGTAAAGAAGGCAAATGGTATGTTGGCTTTCATAGCGAGAGGATTCGAGTACATTAGCAAGGATGTCCTGCTACAATTACACAAGTCCTTTGTGAGACCACATCTGGAGTATTGTGCGCAATTTTGGTCTGCTTATCTGAGGAAGGGTGTTCTTACTATGGAGTTAATGCAGCGAAGGCTCACCAGACTGATTCCTGGGATGACAGGCCTGTGGTATGAAGAGAGATTGGGCTTGTATTTGCTGGAGTTTAGAAGAATGAGGGGGGATCTCATAGAAACCTACAAAATTCTAACTGGACTAGACAGTGTAGTTGCAGGAAGGATGTTCCCGATAGTCGGGGAGTCCAGGACCAGTGGTCCATGTCTAGGGATTCGGGGTAAGCCATTTCAACTGAGATTAGGATAGAGTTATTCAACCAGAGAGTGGTGAACCTGTGGAATTATCTACCATGGAAAGCAGTTGAGGACAAATCATTAAATATATTCAAGAAAGAGTTAGAAAAAGTTCTTAGGGCTTCTGGGATGAAATGATACGCGGAGAAAGCATGAACAGGTTACTGAGTTTGGATGATTGGCAATGATCGTATTGAATGGCAGAGAAGGCTCAAGGGGCCGAATGGCCTAATCCTGATCCTCTTTTTCTATGTTTCTATGTTTCTTCCATCACTTTGATGATGACTGACAGCACACTGATGTCGTCGGAATTAACCTGGTTCAGTTGTTCCTGCTTTTTGTGGAGAGGACATAGCGGGATAGTTTTCCACATTGACGCGTAGCTGACAGTGTTGTAGCTGTTCTGGAACGGCATTTAGGGACATAGCCAGTTACATATGAACATACGAGCACACAAATTAAGAGCAGGGTTAGGCCATTCAGCCCCTAGAGCCAGCTACGCCATTCAATACGATCATGGCTGATAAATTTGTATCCTCAACTCCACATTCCCGTCTTCACTGAATAACCTTTCACCCTCTTGTTTATCAAGAATCAATCTACCTCCACCTTAAAATATTTAAAGACTCTGCTTCTGAGGCTTTTGAGGAAGATAGTTCCAAAGAGTCACGATGCTTTGTGAGAAAAAAAAATCCTCATCTATGCATTAAATGGGCGTCCCCTTATTTATAAATAGTGATCCTTGTTTTAGATTCTCCCACCAGAGGAAACATCATTTCCACATCCACTCTGTCAAGACCCCTCAGAATCTTTTATGTTTCCATCAAGTCGCCTCTTGCTTTTCTTAAATCCAGCGGATACAAGCCTATCTGTCTAACCATTCTTCATTAGATAACCCGACCATTCTAGTACACCTTCTGTGAACTGCTTCCAATGCATTCACTTCCTTCCTCAAATAAAAAGACCAATACTGTACACAGCAATGCAGATGTAGTCTCACCAATGTCCTGTATAGCTGAATAATATCATCACCTACTTTTGTGTGCAATTCCCTTCGCAATAAATGATAAAAGTATTTTAGCCTTCCTCATTAATTGCTATACCTGCAAACTAACCTTTTGTGATTCATGCACGAGGACACCCATAGCACTTTGCAATTTCTCATCATTTATATAAATAATTAATTTTTAGTCAACCTGCCAAAATGGACAATTTCACATTTTTTTCTCGTTAACACAATTTGTCTGATATTTGCCCACTTATTTAACCTATCTATACCCCTTTGTAGCCTCCATATGTCCTCTTCACAACTTATTTTCCTACCTATCTTTATGTCACCAGCAAATTCAGCAACCATATCATTGGACCCTTGATCCAAGTCATCTATATAAATTGTAAAAAGGCGAGGCCGTTCACTGATCCCTGTTGTGCACCATTCGTTACAACTTACCAACCAGAAAAAATACCCATTTATGCCTACTCTCTGTTTCCTGTTAGCTAACCAATCTTCTATCCATGTCATTATGTTACCCCCAACTTTATGAACATATATATTCCACAGAAACCTTTGATGTAGCAACATATCAAATGCCTTCTGGAAATCTAAGTACAGTGCAACCCTTTATCCACAGTACGTGTCACTTCTTCAAAGAACGCCAATAAATTGGTTAACCATGTTTTCCCTTTCACCAAACTATGTTGACGCTGCCTGATTCCGTTCAATTTTTCTCAGTGCCTTCTATAACGTCTTTAAGAATAACGCATAACATCTTCCCTGTGACAGAAGTTCAGCTAATTGGCAGCTAATTTCCGGCTTTCTGTCTCCCTCATTTTTTGAATAAATGACTTACATTGGAATTTTCCAGTCTGATGTAACCTTCCCCGAATGTAGGGAATTTGGGGAAATCATAATCAACGCATCGATGATCTCACCAGCCACTTCTTTTAAAGACCCTAGGATAAAGTCCATCATGACCCGAGGACTTGTCAGTCTGCAACTCAAACAATTTGCTCGGAACCACTCCCCTGGTGATTGTAATGTTCTCACGTTCTTCCCTCCCTTCCATTTCCTGATTTACAGTTAGTTCTGGAATGCTGCTTCTATCTTCTATTGTGAAGACCAATGCAAAGTATCTGTTCAATTCATCTGCCATCTCTTTATTTTCCCTTATTGCTTCCCTTTACGCACTTTCCATAGGACCAACGATCTTTTGGTTAAATCGTTTCTGAAATAAAAAAGAAACTCTTGCTATATGTCTGAATATTTCTCGTCAGCTTTCTCTTGTACGTTAAACTTTCCCTCCTTATTAATCTTTTAGTCGTTCTTTGCTGCTTTTTTATATTCTGTCCAATCTTCTGACCTGTTACCCAACTGTGAGCAATTATGTTTTTTTCTTTTAGTTTGATACTAACTTCAACTAATTTTATTAACAACGGATGGTGGGTTCTCCCCTTGGAATTTTTCTTTCTCACTGGAATGTATCTATTCTGTATATATTGAAATATCACCTTTAAAGTCTGCAACCGCATCTCCCTTGACCTACTCTTAATCTACGTTGTCAGTTCACGTTTGCTAGCTCTGTTTCCATGCCCACTTAATTGCTCAATTAATTTTAAGCAAAGTGATTCCAGACAACTCAGCCAGCCACTGACGTCAACAGTCTGCGCCAAATGCGCCCATGCGCAGATGGGCTCCAGTTCTCTGCGCGTGCGTGGCGCTCCGAATTGCCAGGACTGGTTACCGCATGCGCTGACAACTTCATCACAAACGTGTACATCTTCATGCAACGCGCCTGGTCGGCTCCTCTCCCCCACAACCCTCACTACGCGCCACTCTCTCCGGCCGCACCGCTCCATCGTCTACCCCGCCTCTCTCCCCCACACCACGCCACCCGCCCTCTCCCCCATTCCTCCAGTGCTAGCTCCAGGCGGTGCCACTTCCCTCCTCTCTGCCACGTGCTCCTGCATCACTTGATTCTTAGGGCGGTGCGGTGTGGGAAGGAAACAGGGGCAGGGAGCGGTTACATTCTGGTTTCCTGAGCATAGGTCATTCATCGCACATGTGCTAATACCATCATTAGTTAATCCCTCCACGTTTTCCTAGTTTCCTGTCCTTCCTAAATGACATGTACCCTTCACTATTCAGATCCCAGGCTATGTCATCCTGCAGCCATGTCTCCATAACGGTTATCAGATTTTACGTATTTATTTCTATTTGCGATGACAGCTCATCTGTTTTGTTTTGAATGTTATGTGCATTCAGATACAGAATTTTAGTTCAGTCCTGTTATTATTTTTGTAAACTCTAGCCTTGTCTGCTGACTTAAGCTTTGATTTGTCCTTCCTGTCCCTTCCTGTCACGGTCTGTCTATCTTTTCCATACTCATTCCTTTCTCTCTTCCCTTTAATTTGGAACGCTCTCTACTTTACTAGGTATGCGGTTCGCTAGAGCACTGGACCCAGCATGGTTCAGGTGCAGACTGTCCCTCTTTCTTCCGTTCTGGTACCAGTGCCCACGAATAGGATTCCACTTCGCTCACAGTCTTTGAGCCACACATTCATTTCACTAATCTCATTTGCCCTGCTTATGTTTACACATAGCGCAGGTAATATGCATGAGATTATTACATTTGCGGTTCTGTTCTATAATTTGTTGCCTTGCTCCTCGCTCTTTCCTTGCCCTCCTTATGTTGTTTGTACCTACTTGGACGACGATCACTGGATCCTCCCCCTCCCACTTGAACTTCCTGTCCAGCCCTGAGCAGAGTCCAGAACCCTGACACTGGCAGGTAACCCATTTACGAACTCTCCCCCTTTATTACAGAAACCAATGTCCATCCCCTCACTATACTGCCCTCTTCTCCAACTACATTTGATTCTTCTCCTGCCACGTGAACTGCTTCCTGTTCCATGGTGCCATGCTCAGTCTGCCAATCCACATACAGCCCTCTCTTCTGTCTATGCAAGCTGCACGAACCACGAACTTTTTGCACAATTGCAGGGGCTGAGGCTCCGCCACTGCTACATTTATTTATTTTAATTTAGAGATATAGCACTGAAACAGGCCCTTCGGCCCACCGAGTCTGTGCCGACCATCAACTACCCATTTATACTAATCCTACACTAATCCCATATTCCTACCACATCCCCACCTGTCCCTGTATTTCCCTACCACCTACCTATGCTAGGGACAATTTATAATGGCCAATTTACCTATCAACCTGCAAGTCTTTGGCATGTGGGAGGAAACCGGAGCACCCGGAGGAAACCCACGCAGACACAGGGAGAACTTGCAAACTCCGCACAGGCAGTACCCAGAATTGAACCCGGGTCGCTGGAGCTGTGAGGCTGCAGTGCTAACCACTGCACCACTGTGCCACCTATTCTTGACCCCCTTCCCCGTCTGACTCGCAGTCACAGTCTCCTGTCCTTGATCACTGACCAAGTCAAGTGACCCTATCCTAAGGGACTGCCTTCTGGAACGAAGTGTCCAGGTAACTTTTCCCTTCACTAATACATCGAAGTATCTGCAGCTCGGCCGCCAGCTCAATGACTTTGAGCCATAGCTCCTCACGCTGCAGACACTTACTACAGACGGGGTTGCCATGGATTTCCCACATACTGCAGACGTGACATATCACTTGTCTTGTCATCGTTATTGTTAATTTAATAACATTTATTTCCTTTCAATTACTTTGTAGTCCGCCCCCCCATAACCGAACTCCATCACTGAGGAAACTCCCTCTTCATGCTCTGTGCCCTCCAGCAGCACTCAATGCAAACGCACAGCTCTGAGACTCCACTGAATTTACACTCTCTGAAAACAATGATCTGTCAGCATTACTGGAGCTCAGACAGCAGTTTAAGCTAGCTACCTAATTAACTAACTGAAGCTTCTCTTAGAGAGCTTGCACATTCCTGTTTAAAATTGTAAGAAACCTCACTTGCCTCTTAACTTAAACAGTAATTTCAATTAATTGTCAAATGTAAACACAATAAATACTGGACTTTAAAGCCTTAAAAATACTCACTTACCAAATACCCTTCTTTACACTCTGTGCCCTCCTGCCACACGCAGTAGAGGCCAAAGGGCTGCAAAGATTTCTAAACTGCTATCAATTGTTATGAAGGTTATTAAGGGCCATAAATGATTAAAACGTATTGGAAAGGATTATAAAGGAAGCTAAAGAATTTTGAGGAATTCTAAAGGATTATAATCGATTTGAAAGATTGGAAAAGCTCAAAGAATTCTGAAGTTTAACCATGCTTTAAAAGGTTTTAGCTACTACAAAGTGTTATACTGTGCTATAACTATTTATGAAGGATTATAATGTGTCATAAAGGGTTACCATGTGCAATGAAGTATTTGAAGGGCTATAAAGGATTATAAACAATTTTAAAGGATGGTAAAGGATTATCAAGGCTAACAAAGTGTTATAAAATGTTAGAGCATGTCATAATGCGTTATAAAGTATTGAAAAGTGTTACAAAGAATTATAAAGTGTTCTAATGTGTTGTAGATGATGATGAAGAATTCGGGTTGAAGATTCCCACTATCATTTCTCTTTCAATTGTTTTTATCCTAGTTGCTATGGAGACGGCTGGTAGGTGGGTCCGCTCCTGACGGGTTCCCCTCGCGCTGTCGCTCTGCTCCAATACATGAACAAGTTGGGCGGGGCTCAGAACGTCAGACACCGCCTCCTGTCCCTTCTTCCTTCACCATTGGGAACAGGCACGCCCCCACTCTGGTCACCATAGGAACAGTGCTCGCCCCCATTCTCCCATTACCATGGGAAAAGGAACCTGCTGCAAAGCCCGATCCCCATGTGGAACAGGTCCCACCCCCTGCCCCGTCACCTTTCAGAACAGTCCCGACTCCATTCCCGCTTCACATTTGAGAACATGCCCCGCGGCCATGAACCATCTCCATGGGAAAGAGAACCCTTCCCCGCCTTGTCACCGTATAAAGACTGGTCCCACAGTCGCTCTTTTCTGATAGCAAACCGCCCTTTTCCAACTCCCCTGTCAGCATGCGAAACAATAACCACCTACTACCCCGTCAGCATGCGGAACAGGCCCGGGCGGATTACCTCTTCCACAAGTGGAGCAACACCCTTCAACTACCTCCACAGCATGTGGAAGAGGCATGGTCAAACTACCCCATTAGCATGAGCAACAATCCCTGCCCAACTATTCTGTCACCTTGTGAACAGACCCTGCCCCTGCTGTGACAGACCCAGCCCCCGGCTGTTTGAAAAAGTGAAATAAAATGAGAATCTTTCCGAATAGGTGAGTGATTACAGTCCCTCTTATCATTGAATGAACTTAACAATTTGCGTAAAGGGATATTTCAGCATTTTCTTCAACTGCTGTCTGAACTGAGTCTGGGTTACGGCATAAATCACAGTGTTTGTGCAGCAGCTAAGGGGCTGCAGCATGAAGGCCATTTCCCGCACATAACTAGGAATTCCAGCCGCAAACCCAGAATGAAAGTTCATATACCGTATTCTGGTGCAGATCAAAACCACCATTAACATTGCCCATAAAAGTATGAAATTGGCTGAGATAACTAACAGTAAAATGATAGATTTCCGTCGGCTCTCCATCTCTGGGTCTCTCGGACTCTTGGTACTGCTGTGAGCCCGAAGTCTCCTGCGCCCTCTGCTGCTCAGCAAGATGTGTCTAATGGTGAGAGCATTTTGCAGCAGAATCACCACAAATGGGATCCCCGGGGTTAGAATGTTATGGAGGAACTCGATTGCTGCCCAGACCCGAGAGAAGACAACATCCTTTTTTACAGCACAAAACCAGGGTTGGTTATACAAAATATACTGACCTGTTAACATAAAATACCATAAAATGTTCTTTAAACATCTCAGCACAGTCACTGTTCCCAGAACCACAGCTGCCGTTTTCTCGGTGCAATTCTTTTTTTCAACTTCTGGCAGCAAATGGCCACAAATCGATCAAAGGTGAAAGTGACGGTGAACCAGACAGAACAGTCTGTGGCTGCATAAAGCAGGACGGCGTGAATATTGCAAACGTGGATGGACTCCCGGAAATTAAGCAGGTAATGGTAAACAACGGGAATGTGCCTCAGTATCACGTCGAATACAATGACCAGTAGATCCGCTGCTTCCATGGCCACCAGATAGTGAGTGACACATTTGGAAAGACCACACTTGCCTCGAGACAGGATGACAATCGTCATCAAGTTAACTGTGAGGAAGGGAAATAAACAGACACATTATTTATTAGGCTGTGAGCAAAGTTACCAGTTTGATTGCGGACTGACGGAGATCTTCAAATGTGTTACTGTGTCTAGCGATTCATTGATTGATACTGAAGGAAAAATGAGAATACCTGTGACAACTTGGAAGGAAGGAGAGATCAAAAGGCAAAAGGATGATGCTGAAGTTGTTCAACTCAACGCTGATTATAATCCTTCCCATCCGGCCTTTCCCTGCCTGGTTTCAAGCCTGTTCCGTCTCAAAGAACTCGCAGTCCTGACAAAGGGTCAATGACCCAAACGATTAAGTCTGTTTCTCCCTCCACAGATGCTACCAGACGTGCTCAGCATCTCTAGCACTTTCTGTTTTTTTCTTTAATTTCAAATTTCCAGCATCTGCTGCACTTTGGTCCTGTTCAGCACGTTCAGTGCTGGATTGACAGAGAGATTCCCTCACCTGTGACAGGCAGTTCGGAATTCAATGATGGCAAAACAATGCTTGGAAATCAGTCCACTGAAAAATCAATTAAACAAATAATCCCAATTATCACTAAGTTAACTATAAAGAAGATGAACTTTACACCAGTTTGGGAATAACAGCAGCAGTTTGAAGAAGTACTCTGACATTTGTAGATTTTTTGCACATTCAGTGATGGAGTAAATTACTATACCTTTGACAGGGCTTTCTGCTAGATACAGGGGCTGAATCTAGTGGAGCCAACGAGGGTCCCCGTGTCAGGACAGAAAGGTGAACGAAACCCCGCCGCGGTCTTTTGGACCATCCCACAGCTCAGTTGAGCGGCACTAGGGCAATTAACTGCCTGGTGCCTGGTCCTGGTCTATGTCATCATGGACATCCCGCCTGTTTAAACGAGTTAAACAGTCACAGGACCAATAGCTCAGTACTATTGGCAATGCTACTGGGAGCAGTGGAACTGCTGGTACTCCAGCAGGCCTGGGATGTGAAGCATCACTGGAGACCAAACTCCAGCTGAATGTGCCAGCAAAACTGCAACATAACAGGTAGAGGCGCAACTAACTATATTACATCAGACATGGGAACAGATGAGTTGCTGGAGCTCCAGACCACAGTTTAGTCTGGCAGAGTTGCTGGCGCCAGCCAGTGAGCGTTGTCCACTGACAGTATGAAACCAGACCATGGGCCAGGACCATAGTTGGGGATACAGACCCAGATTTGTGTGGTGGAGTCACAGGGAACAATCATGGAGGGGCAACCACTGCCGGTAATTCACCAGGCCTACGACTGGGAAGATCGCATGAGCGCCAGACCCCAGGTGAGTGCAGCAGAGTCACTGGGGCAAGTCAGTGAGTTGGGGCCACTGATGGTACTGGGAAAAAAGATTACTGCTGAAGTTCAGCCTCCAGGTAATGTGGTGCGGTCACCAGTTACAGTCAGGATACACGCGATTCTACCACTAGAGCACTAGGCCTAGGAGCAGGACAATCGCTGGAGACCGGGACCACTACTGGGACTGAACTAGCTTTGGGAGCAGGGCCATCGTGGTGACCTGAACTCCAGTTAAATATGACGAGGTCACCGGGTCCAGGCAGGGAATGGCCGAATGCTCATACTACACCTGACCTGGAAGTTGAAACATCGCTGGAGCCATGGATCATATAAAAATGAGACAGATTTGTTGGGAACAGTAGAGGGTGGGTGCTGCCAGCACTAAACCAGGCTTGAGGCCAAAAGCATTGCTGGAGACACGGAACCCAGGTAAGTGAAAACATGTGGCTGGGAACCATCAGGCTGCAGGGGAGCCACCGCTGTCAATACACTAGGTCCGTGAACAGGACCATGGCTGGAATCTCGACTTCAGTTAAGTGACGCAGGGTCAGCAGCGACAGTCAGGGAAAGGAGGCCCCAGGCCATATTGGACCAGCCCGAGGAGAAGTTCCAGCAAAAAATGTACAGACTTCAGTTGAGTACCATAGCATCTCCAGGGCCATACAGTGATGGGGCATAAAAGCAAGACATGCTGGAAATACTCAGCAGTTCTGGCAGCATCTGTACAGAGAGAAGCAGAGTTAACGTTTCAGGTCAGGGACCCTTCTTCAGAACTGGGTTTGGGGCCACTACAGGCACTAAAACAAGCCTGGGACTCGGACCATAGCTAGAAAACCAGACATTGATAAGTGTGGTGGTGTCACTGGGGCCTGTTCAGGCGTAGGGGCCATTGCCATTACTGCAGCAGCCCTGGAGCCCTGGGCATATGAATCCCCGAGAAATGTTGCAGGGATGCCAAAAGCAACCCCCAAGCAGCAGCCACTGACGATGCTACATCAGCCCTCAGAACCAGGCCTATCATTGGAGTCCCAAACAGCAGGTGTGGCGTGGCACCTGGATCAGTGTGGGAGTGGGACCCATTGCTGATTCGACATCAGGCCTTGAGGCAGGAACATTGCTGGAAACCTGGACCCCAGCTAAGCATGGCGGGTTCACTGGGGCCAGTCACTGAACAGGCATTACTGATAGGACTTAACCAGGCCTGGGACCAAGCCATCACTGGAACCATCGTTCCTATTTCTTTACATTGTGTTCACCAGAGCCAATCTGGGATGGGTGGCCGCTGCCAGTACTACACCTGGCCTGGGAGCATGCCTTTGTCTGGTGATCCAGCACCAGGTAAGGGTGGTGGGGCTGGCGAGCCAGTCAGGAAGGAGCCCCTACTTCTTGTACTATACCAGGCCAGGGACAAGACCCATCGTTGGATCGCCAGACACCAAGTAAGTGTGGTCAGTCACTGAGGGAGCGTGACCACAGTCAATACTACACCAGGACATAACCACGGTAAATGGCTGGAGTCGCAGATGCCTGTTAAGTGTGGTGGTGTTCCGTTGACATGCAGCGTGCATTACGTGTACTACACCTGGTCTGGAACCATAACCATCGCTGGACACACGGATCTCCAATGATTGTGGCAGTGTCAGCGAGCACAGACAGGGAAGGCTAGCCCTTGCCATTAATTAAGAGATATCCTTCTTTTTATTTCATTAACTAAAGCTTAGAGTTTAAAACGTACAAGCATTTCAAAGGAAATCAAAAATAAATTCCATATTCTGCACAAAGCATCGCATTGATTTTTGTAAGACATTTGACAAGGTCCCACATGGCAGACTGATCAGTGAAATGAAAGCCTATGGGATGCAGGAGACTGTTGCATGTTGGATCCAAAATTAGCTCAGAGGTAGGAAACAAAGGCGAGTCATTGACGTTGTTTCTGTAAATGGAAAGCTGTTTCCAGCGGCGTTCCACAGGGCTCAGTGTTGGGACCTTTGCTGTTTGCGGCATTTATGAATGATTTGGAATTATATGATTGGTAAATTTTATGATGGCACAAAAGTTGGCCGTGCAGTCGTCAGTGAAAAGGATAGACTCCACAAAGATTTCAGTGGTTTGGTTGACTGGGCAGAAAAGTGGCAAATGGAATTAAACCCAGATAAGTGTGTGGTAATGCATTTGGAGAGGGCAAATAACGCAAGAAAATATGCAGTAAACGGGAGGGTATTGAGAGGGTTAGAAGAGGTGAGAGACCTTGCAGGTCCCTGAAGGTGGAGGTAGATAGGTAGATAGAGTGGTGAAGAAGGCACATGGAATGCTTTTCTTTATTGGTCAGGTATAGAATAAAAAACAGAGATATAATGCTGCAACAGCATAAAACACTGGCTGAGTCACAGCTGGAGTGCTGCATACATTTCTGGTCACCACATTGCAGAAAGGGCATAATTGCTCTGGAAGAAGTACGGAGGAGATTTACAAGAATGTTGCCAGGGCTTGAAAGTTTCAGCTATGAGGAAAGATTACATAGGCTAGATTTGTTTTCTTTAGAATAGTGAAGGCTGTGGGCGAATTGATTGACGTGTACATAATGATGAGGGGCCTAGATGGATCAGACAGGAAGGATCTGGTTCCCCGGGTGGTGTGGTCAGTTACCAGGGGCACAGATTTAAGGTGATTATAGCAGGATTAGTGGGGACATGAGGAAACGTTTTTCACCCGGAGGGTGGTGGGTGTCTGGAATTCACTGTCAGGAACGGTGATGGAGGCAGAAAGCGTCAATTCTTTTAAAAGGTACCTGAACAAGCATCTGAAGTGCTGGAACTTGCAAGGCTATGGACCAGCTGATGGAAGGTGGGAATAGCTTGGGCGGCTAGTATTTTTTTGTCTGGCACAGTAACGATGAGCTGAATAGCCTCCTTCTGTGCTGTACTTTTTCTATCGTTCATTGTCAGACACCTCTGGGTCCAAGAATAAATTCTTTGTACAGGTGGTGGATGCAGGGTATTGAATATTATTCAAGGCGAGGTAGATAGATTACTGTTAGGTGAGGAAATCAACGGTTATCGGGTGTCGATGAGATTGTAGAATTGGAGACACAAACAGATCATCCCTGATCTTACTGAATAGTGGAGCAGGCTCGAGGAGCCGAATGGTGTACGTCTATTGTTAATTCTATTCCTGTGATGGGGCGTTTCAGATGGATGTATCTTGCTGAATGGGGGATCCATTGGTGGAATAAAAGTTACCCTATTTGGACTGGAGCATGATCAGGAACTGTTTCATAACCTGTCTGTGCTGATGGGATCCAGATTACATTCTCTTCTTCCTCCACATGAAGTGGCCTCCTGATTCCTGTGTTGTCATGATGGCAATGATTTGAAGTGTGCAGCAGAAAACACAAAGTTGTGCACCTGTTCCAGCGTGTACTACAGGGCTCCCCATGAGCGGTTCATGCATTGGAAGCAGTGCTTCATCACACCGATTGTTTGCTCCACGATGTATCTGTTGGCTCCATTTTTGACGTTAAACCTGTGTTATTTTTGGTTGCTTGGGGACAGAGGGGTGGGTGTTTGGGCGTGAGAATTCATTAGCTGTGGATAGAGTCGGTGGCCTTTATCTCTGGAAAACCACGTTGTGAACATCCACTGCTTCAGAATGGCTGCTGCCTAACTAGTGGATATTCACCGAAATGATATATTGTGCATGGTCACACGGCGACTGTACAGTAATGGAGTGAGAGTTCTTTCAGATCCTATACCTTTCCCCTTTGACATATGAGGCTCCACAGAGCCACGTACACCATTGAGAATCCAGCTCTCCAGGCAAAGCCATGG
Source organism: Heterodontus francisci (assembly GCF_036365525.1). Lineage (NCBI taxonomy): Eukaryota > Metazoa > Chordata > Chondrichthyes > Heterodontiformes > Heterodontidae > Heterodontus > Heterodontus francisci. Next base: position 5,745,611 of record NW_027141175.1, read on the forward strand.
GACCTCACATCGTGCTGCTCCCTGCAGAGGGAGAAAACAGTGGATTCACCTAACCCAGTATAGATGACATCTGTCGTCTCCCGGACGCATCGATGAACGGCACACAGTGAGACATTGGCTACATTGCCGGCTCCTGCCTGCATAGCTCCGGGTGCAAAGAAGCTCAATGAAACTGTAACATTACAGGCCACTGGCCGCCACATCCTTGCCCTGGTGTGCATCTCCAGTTCCTGTTGTAGAAGGTGCAACAGCTCTGTGACCACCTCCTTATTGAATTGGAGTTGCCTCACACACTCATCCTGGGTTAGTTGTAGGTAGAAAATTTGCTCTTGGCTAAGGTTGGCTGGGTAGGACTGACTCTTCCTCCTCCCCTCCTTTCTTTGCAGAGATTCCTCTTTTCCATTTGGTCATCACTGCTGCAGAGCCAGATGCACTGTATCATACCTCATCCAGAACTGAGTCACCAAATCCTCTGGCCTCGTGTATGCAACAACTGGCAACAACCCATAACTGCCCCCTCCACCGCCCCACATGGTGCAATAAAATAATTCACAGAACCACCATTAACGTTTCCCCAGCAGAAGTAAACCAACAGCCCTTCACCTGCATGCAGAATGCCTGGACCTTTTAAATAATGCGGGAGGGGGTGTTCCTGGTGCTACTAAACGCATTTTGATCAGAGACTGACTAACACAGGTGGTCAATGGACACACAGAGATCAAGCTTCAAAGACGTGTATCAACGCTGCAAGAATCCACTGCCCAATATGGAGCACAACATGGGACATTACGCTAGTGGCCGGCAGATTGTCCCATACATTTGCGAATTTTCCTGGTTTTGCAGCACTGGCATCCGTGTCTCAATGGAGCCCAAAACAACGGTCAGGGAGAGATACTGAGGGAAAGAAATTCTCCAACAACACTCAAGAAGCTCATCAACATCCCGGACGAAACAACACGGGTGGCACAGTGGCGCATTGGTTCGCACCGCAGCCTCACAGCTACAGCGACATGGCTTCAGTTCTGGGTACAGCACTGTGAGGAGTTTGAAAGTTCTCCTTGTGACTACGTGGGTTTCCGCCAGGTGCTCCGGATTCTTGCCAAAGCCTTGCTGGTTGATAGGCAAATTGGCCCTTGTAAGTTTCGCCTCGTGTAGGTAGGAGAATGGTGGGGATGTGACAGGGAATGGGGGTTTCATGTAGGATTATTAGCGAGAGACAGCATGGTTTTGTGAAGGGGAGGTCGTGTCTTACTAATTTGATTGTGTTTTTTGAGGAAGTGACGAAGATGATTGATGAAGGAAGGGCAGTCGATGTTATCTATATGGACTTCAGTAAAGGCTTTGACAAGGTCCCTCATGTCAGACGGATACAAAAGGTGAAGTCACATGGGATCAGAGGGGAGGTGGCAAGATGGATACAGAACTGTCTCGGTCATATAAGACAGAGGGTATCAGATGATGGGTGTTTTTCTGAATGGAGGGATGTGACTAGTGTTCCATAGGGATCAGTGCTGAGACCTTTGCTGTTTGTAGTATATATAAATGATTTGGAGGGAAATGTAGCTGGTCTGATTAGTAAGTTTGCGGACGTCACAAAGGTTGGTGGAGTTGCGGATAATGATGAGGATTGTCAGAGGATACAGCAGGATATAGATTGGTTAGGGACTTGGGCGGAGAAATGACAGATGGAGTTTAATCTGGACAAGTGTGATGTAATGCTTTTTGGAAGGTCTAATGCAGGTGAGGTTAGAGAAACTCGGATTGTTTTCACTGGAACGACGGTGGGGAGGGGCGACATGATGGAGGTTGACTAAGTTATGAGCGGCATGGACAGAGTGGTGCAAAAAAAAAAAAAACCCTTAGCAAATGTAATCACCTCTAAGTCTGCCAAATGATGCTTCACCTCCCGAAGGACGTGGATGAGCTTTCCGGACGTCGATGGTGGGCACTGAGGAAATGGCTTATTACCTGCACCAGATTCCACCCCCCTCCCCCCCCTTTACCCCCCTTCCACCCCCCCACCCCCGTCCCCTTCCCTGCTCCACCCTCTCAGCTCACCCCCTCACAAGCCCGTCCCAGCCCGCCCCCCCTCGCACCATCTTCACCCCGCACCCCCTTCCCCTGCACCCCCCCCACCCCCTCCCTCTACCCCTCCCCCTTGCATCCCCTCCTCCCACCGGCACCATCCTACACCTGCGTAGGGGCCCCAACAACCCCACTGCCTTGTGGGCGTCTCGGGAGAGACCAAGGCTAAGGGAGTAAACCCTAACAGAAAATCCGGAGCGGAACCCCGTAGGCGGTCATGTGTCACCTTTGGCATGTTTCCGGCAGTTCCTGCAGCCATACTGGTGCCAAACGTCGTGTCCTGCACTCCTTTGGACCCCACCAGAAAGGCCGAGAGGGGGGTTTTGACGACTGGGCAACTCTCAACCTCCATAAATTTGCCCAGGCATGCGCCATGGAGAGGTCACTCCATAGTTGCCTCACAGCGACTGAAACAACACGGAAGGCAGCAGTTACGGGTTATAAGTCCAGATAAATTGGCGTAGAAACTGGGCGCCACGGGTTGCCTTTGTCGGTGGGAGAGGTCATTGCACCTCACTGGACAGCTACCGCCCGCCTCAAACCGGGCAGCCCCCGGTCAATAAGGTTCTGTCCCGCCACAGTCTGCCTGCTTCAATGGGTGCTTGGAGCTCAGGGTCATTGCCCGAAAGGTGGACTGATACACCGCACCAAACAACATGAAAAAAGGAAAGAAGGTACCAGCCCTTCGCTTTGCAAGCTGGAACGTCAGAACTATGTGTCCTGGCCTGTCGGAAGACCTTACACAAATCAACGATTCTCGGAAGACCGCCATCATTAACAACGAGCTCAGTAGACTCAATGTGGACATTGCAGCACTTCAGGAGACTCGCCTCCCCGCGAGTGGCTCTCTAGCAGAGCAAGACTACACCTTCTTCTGGCAGGGCAGGGATCCTGAAGAACCAAGACAGCATGGAGTGGGCTTCGCCATCAGAAACTCCTTGCTCAGCATGATAGAGCCTCCCTCAAATGGCTCGGAACGCATACTGTCCATCCGACTGCTCACCACCTCTGGTCCAGTACACCTACTCAGCATCTATGCTCCAACACTCTGTTCCGCACCTGAAGCTAAAGACCAGTTCTATGAACAACTCCATAACATCATTAGCAGCATCCCCAACACCGAACACCTATTCCTGCTGGGGGACTTTAATGCCAGGGTTGGGGCCGACCATGACTCATGGCCCTCCTGCCTTGGGCGCTATGGCGTTGGAAGGATGAATGAGAACGGGCAGAGACTGCTTGAGTTGTGTACCTATCATAACCTCTGCATCACCAACTCGTTCTTTCACACTAAACCCTGTCACCAGGTTTCATGGAGGCACCCAAGATCACGTCGTTGGCACCAGCTAGACCTCATTGTCACAAGGCGAGCCGCCTTAAACAGTGTTCAAATCACACGCAGCTTCCACAGTGCGGACTGAGACACCAACCACTCCCTGGTGTGCAGCAAGGTTAGACTCAGACCAAAGAAGTTGCATCATTCCAAGCAGAAGGGCCACCCGCGCATCAACACGAGCAGAATTTCTCACCCACAGCTGTTACAAAAATTTCTAAATTCACTTGTAACAGCCCTTCAAAACACTCCCACAGGGGATGCTGAGACCAAGTGGGCCCACATCAGAGATGCCATCTATGAGTCAGCTTTGACCACCTACGGCAAAAGTGCGAAGAGAAATGCAGACTGGTTTCAATCTCATAATGAAGAGCTGGAACCTGTCATAGCCGCTAAGCGCATTGCACTTTTGAACTACAAGAAAGCCCCCAGCGATTTAACATCCGCAGCACTTAAAGCAGCCAGAAGTACTGCACAAAGAACAGCTAGGCGTTGCGCAAACGACTACTGGCAACACCTATGCAGTCATGTTCAGCTGGCCTCAGACACCGGAAACATCAGAGGAATGTATGATGGCATGAAGAGAGCTCTTGGGCCAACCATCAAGAAGATCACCCCCCTCAAATCTAAATCGGGGGACATAATCACTGACCAACGCAAACAGATGGACCGCTGGGTTGAGCACTACCTAGAACTGTACTCCAGGGAGAATGCTGTCACTGAGACTGCCCTCAATGCAGCCCAGCCTCTACCAGTCATGGATGAGCTGGACATACAGCCAACCAAATCGGAACTCAGTGATGCCATTGATTCCCTAGCCAGCGGAAAAGCCCCTGGGAAGGACAGCATTACCCCTGAAATAATCAAGAGTGCCAAGCCTGCTATACTCTCAGCACTACATGAACTGCTATGCCTGTGCTGGGACGAGGGAGCAGTACCCCAGGACATGCGCGATGCCAACATCATCACCCTCTATAAAAACAAAGGTGACCGCGGTGACTGCAACAACTACCGTGGAATCTCCCTGCTCAGCATAGTGGGGAAAGTCTTTGCTCGAGTCGCTCTGAACAGGCTCCAGAAGCTGGCCGAGCGCGTCTACCCTGAGGCACAGTGTGGCTTTCGTGCAGAGAGATCGACCATTGACATGCTGTTCTCCCTTCGTCAGATACAGGGGAAATGCCGTGAACAACAGATGCCCCTCTACATTGCTTTCATTGATCTCACCAAAGCCTTTGACCTCGTCAGCAGACGTGGTCTCTTCAGACTACTAGAAAAGATCGGATGTCCACCAAAGCTACTAAGTATCATCACCTCATTCCATGACAATATGAAAGGCACAATTCAACATGGTGGCTCCTCATCAGAGCCCTTTCCTATCCTGATTGGTGTGAAACAGGGCTGTGTTCTCGCACCCACACTTTTTGGGATTTTCTTCTCCCTGCTGCTTTCACATGCGTTCAAATCCTCTGAAGAAGGAATTTTCCTCCACACAAGATCAGGGGGCAGGTTGTTCAACCTTGCCCGTCTAAGAGCGAAGTCCAAAGTACGGAAAGTCCTCATCAGAGAACTCCTCTTTGCTGACGATGCTGCTTTAACATCTCACACTGAAGAATGCCTGCAGAGTCTCATCGACAGGTTTGCGTCTGCCTGCAATGAATTTGGCCTAACCATCAGCCTCAAGAAAACGAACATCATGGGGCAGGATGTCAGAAATGCTCCATCCATCAATATTGGCGACCACGCTCTGGAAGTGGTTCAAGAGTTCACCTACCTAGGCTCAACTATCACCAGTAACCTGTCTCTAGATGCAGAAATCAACAAGCGCATGGGTAAGGCTTCCACTGCTATGTTCAGACTGGCCAAGAGAGTGTGGGAAAATGGCGCACTGACACGGAACACAAAAGTCCGAGTGTATCAGGCCTGTGTCCTCAGTACCTTGCTCTACGGCAGCGAGGCCTGGACAACGTATGCCAGCCAAGAGCGACGTCTCAATTCATTCCATCTTCGCTGCCTTCGGAGAATACTTGGCATCAGGTGGCAGGACTATATCTCCAACACAGAAGTCCTTGAAGCGGCCAACATCCCCAGCTTATACACACTACTGAGTCAGCGGCGCTTGAGATGGCTTGGCCATGTGAGCCGCATGGAAGATGGCAGGATCCCCAAAGACACATTGTACAGCGAGCTCGCCACTGGTATCAGACCCACCGGCCGTCCATGTCTCCGTTATAAAGACGTCTGCAAACGCAACATGAAATCGTGTGACATTGATCACAAGTCGTGGGAGTCAGTTGCCAGCATTCGCCAGAGCTGGCGGGCAGCCATAAAGACAGGGCTAAATTGTGGCGAGTCGAAGAGACTTAGTAGTTGGCAGGAAAAAAGACAGAGGCGCAAGGGGAGAGCCAACTGTGCAACAGCCCCAACAAACAAATTTCTCTGCAGCACCTGTGGAAGAGCCTGTCACTCCAGAATTGGCCTTTATAGCCACTCCAGGCGCTGCTTCACAAACCACTGACCACCTCCAGGCGCGTATCCATTGTCTCTCGAGATAAGGAGGCCCAAAAGGAAGAAAGAGGACAGAGTGGATAGTCAGAAGCTTTTTTCCCAGGGTGGAAGAGTCAGTTACTAGGGACATAGGTTTAAGGTGCGAAGGGCAAACTTTAGAGGGGATGTGCGAGGCAAGTTTATTACACAGAGGGTGGTGAGTGCCTGGAACTTGCTGCCAGGAGAGCTGGTGGAAGCAGATACGATAGCGACGTCTAACAGACATCTTGACAAATACATAAATAGTAAGGGACTACAGGGATATGGGCCCCAGAAGTGCAGAATGTGTCAGTTTCGGCTGGCATCAAGGTCGGCGCAGACTTGGAGGGCCGAATGGCCTGTTCCTTTGCTGCACTGTTCTTTGTTCTTGTTGTTCTTTTGATTAGAATAAATGGGTGGTTGTTGGTCAGCACAGACTCGGTTGGCCGAAGGGCCTTTTTCAGTGCAATAAACCTGCTGATTGACATCCCATCCAAAAACATTCGCTCTCTCCATCAGTGACACACAGTGGCAGCAGTGTGCACCATCTACAAGATGTACTCCAGCAACACACCAACGCTCTATAGACAGCACCTTCCAAAACCACGACTTCTACCAACGAGCAGAACAAGGGCAGCAAATGCATGGAAACACAACCACCTGCAAGTTCCCCTCCAATCCACACACCATCTCGACTTGGAGCTATATCGCCGTTCCTTCACTGTCGCTGTGTTAAAATCCTGAAACATTCCTTTCCAGCAGCACTGTGGATGTACCTACCTCACATGAACTGCAGCAAGTCAACTCACAACCACCTACTCATAGGCAATTTGGGAATTGTGATAAATGCTTGCCTAGCCAGCGACGCCCACATCCAATGAGTAAATAAAAACATAAATAAATACGAAGCTTAAATGAGAAGTAGAGTAATTCTCTCAAATGTGATCTATGCATATAATGAATCACTTTTAAAGTTCTCATAGCTGCATTTAGAGTCTTTCCAGAGACACCAACAGTAGTAAAGATGAGAGTAATTTAGAAGAGCAGTTAGAAAATACTTACCAGCAATGCCAACAACAAGGAGGGCAGAGTAAATGACAGGAGAAGTAATGCAGTTGAAGATGGTTTATAAATTCAATAGTTGGATAGCGAAGCTTACCAGGGACAGAAACAGGAGCCAGGATGGGGTAATAAAAGTACTGAATAATCGAAAGTGAGAGCAAAATCCGCCAGTTTAAAGATAGCTCATCATAGTATGCAGAAAGATCGTCAAACTCCCAGGAGAAACTCCTGTCTGTTGTTGCAGCATTCCGATCTATTGTTTTCAGATTAAGACCCATTCTTGTAACATTCCAATCTATTGTTCTCAGATTTTGACCCATTGATGCAGCATTCCAATCTATTTTTCTCAGACTCAAATGTATTCGCTCCCTGTCTTGATGCCACTGATCTCTGTTGGTGCCAGAGGTGATGTTCGCTCTAACGCGATGGGGTAACACATTGAAAGGAGTCCTTTATTAATAGAAGTGGTGAATTCTCCAGTGACACAATTTGGGTCCATGGAGGCTGACATTAATCAGTCACTGAACAGACAGGTGCAGTTAACTCCTTCCAATCAAACACAGCTTGAACCACAATAAAATGGTATTGGTGCATGAGGGCTGAGGGAGGCAAATGTTAAACCCTCTTTTAAACAGTAGAGATGTGATAAACCATATAATTACAGGCCTATCAGACAAACCTCGGTGAAATGTTGGGGACATCCTTCCAGTCTATAATCTGGAAGAAAATTGTGCTTTTCAGAAAGCATGAGATTATAAATGAGAAGCAACACAGATATGTTAATGGTAAATCATATCTGTCAATGACCGTCTCGTCCTTTGCTGATGCATTGGAGAGAGTTGATGAGGATTGCACGGTTGATGCTTTGTATTTGAACTATAAAAAGCCGTGGAATCAAGTAATATTTAATAAAGCCGTTTGGGATCTCTGAACCTTATGGATTAAAGGGGTAGTGAAGCATGGAGATGATATTAGCTGAATAACATAATGCAGAGAGAAGCGGTGAACATTTGTTGTTCGTACACTAGAGGGCAGATTATAGAGTGGCGTTGTCCAGGCGTCAGTACCAGAAGCACTGCCTAGACTTATATATAACGGGTATAAATTCAAATTCCACAGATAGAGACTCGGGCATATGAAAAAACAATGCGAATGAAATGTGGTAAGAGGGAGGATGAGGTCCTGAAAGCAGATTGTAGGGAGCTGGGAAGGATATGAAAAAGCAGGACCTCGAAAGCAGTAATCTCAGGATTACGCCCAGTCCCACGTGTAACTGAGTACAGAAGTGGAAGAATTGAGCGATTGAACACGTGGCAGGACAACTGGTAGAAGAGGGAGGGCATCAGATTCCTAAGACATTGGAACAGCTTCTGGAGCAGGTGGGACTTGTGCATGATGGACGGGTTGCATCTTAGCAGGACGAGGACAAATCCTCTGGCAATGTCTTTTTTTAGTGCTATTGAGGAGGGTTTAAACCAAATTGTCAGGGGGATGCGAAACTGAGAGGGAGCTCAAATTGGAGGAAGTTATACAGGTAACTTTTCAGGGTTGTAGGAGGCAGGACCAAGTATCATAGAGGAATGCCAAAGAGTTCAGAATACTCGGGTAGATAGATAGCACAAGAGTAGGGAATTGTACATTATTAGGTGAGGTCAGAGTAACGGAGAAAGTAATAAGGTCTGCATCAGGGTTAATGTACATGTTGTGGCGATAACAGAGACTTGGCTCTAAGAGGAACAGGACTGCGTGTTAAATATACCTGGATACCAGGTGTTCAGGAAAGATAGGAAAGGGAAAATGAAAGAGAGAGGGGTGGTGGCATTGGTGAAGGAGATCATTGCAGTTCTGGGGAGAAAGGATGTCCTAGAGCGGTCGGGGACAGAATGAAATTGGCTAGCAGTCTGGAACACAAAAAGTGCAGTTACATTGCTCGTTGTTGTTTGTAGGCCACCAGCTGGGCGAAGGATGTGGAGGAACAAGTTTGCAAGGAAATTGCAGCAAGGTGCAATAAATTATAGGATAGTTATAATGGGTCTTTAATTATCCCAACATAGCCTGGGATAATTGCAGTGTAAGGAATGGTGAGGGGCAAGAGCTCCTAGAGTGTGTTCGGGAAAATGTTCTACAACAGTATGTTGCTCGTTGAACGAGAAAGAAGGCACTACTAGACCTGGTTCTTTGGAAAGAGGTGGGCCAAGTGGATCAAGTAACAGTTAGAGAGCATTTAGGAGTTAGTGATCATTGTATCATAAGGTTTAGGCTGACTATGGAAAAGGACAAAGAGCAATCCAGGGTAAGAATAATTAACTGGGGGACGTCCAACTTCAGTGGGGTAAGAATTCAGCTGGGCTGGTGAAATTGGAGTCAAAAGCTGGTAGGAAAACCGATAGAAGAACAATGGGCAACCTGCAAAGTAAAGGTCAATCGGGCACAGTCAAGGTATGTTGGCTCGAAGGGGAAAATGAGGGCAAAATCCAGAACCCCCGGATGACAAAAGGGGTAGAGATTACGATAAAGAAGAGAAGTGTGTTCATGACAGATGCCAGGTAGAAAAAAAACTATTGACAACCACGCTGAATATAGAAGATCCAGAGGGGATGTGAAAAAGTAAATAAGAGAAGGAAAGAGAGAGTATGAAAAAAGATTGGCAGCTAGCATTAAAGGAAATCCCACAGTTTTCTACAGGCATATTCATAGGAAAAGTTTGGTAAAAGGAAGAGTGGAGCTGATCCCACAGCAGAAGATGAATTTGAATTCAATTAATAAATGTTGAATTAAATGCTAATCCAATTTGTTTGTTTATTGATTTAGTTATACAGCACTGAAACAGGCCTTTCGGCCCACCGAGTCTGTGCCGGCCATGAACCACCCATTTATACTAATCCTACATTAATCCCATTACGCTATCACATCCCCACCATTACCCTACCACCTACCTTAAGAGGGGCAATTTATAATGGCCAATTTAACTATCAACCTGCAAGTCTTTGCCTGTGGGAGGAAACTGGAGCACCCGGCGAAAACCCACGCGGTCACAGGGTGACCCTGTGATAGCCATGAAACCATTGTCGATTGTTGTAAAACCCCATCTGATTCACTATTGTGCTTTAGGGAAACAAACCTGCTGTCCTTATCTGGTCCAATCTACATGTTACTCCAGACTCACAGCAATTTGATTGATTATGAAATTCCCTTTGAAATGGGCAGTTGTATCAAACCGCTGCAAAGTCAATAACGGCACAAAAGGCGGCTCACCATCTATTTCCTGAGGGAAATTATGGATGGGCATGAAATCCTGTCCCAGCCAAAGACACCCACATCTCATGAACGAATAAAAACAAAAATCAGACTCATAAGGGGTCTGGACAGAGTAAATAGAAAGAAAATGTTTCCTCCCGTGAAAGGATCGTGAACGAGAGGGCAGAGATTTAAAGTGTTTGGTAAGAGAAGAAAAAGTGACATGGGGAAAAACCTTTTCACGGAGCGAGTGGTTAAGCTCTGGAATGCGCTCTCTGAGAATGTGGTGGAGGCAGGTTCAAGTATGGATTCAAAATGGAGCTAGACAGTTATGTGAAAAGGAAGAATGTGCAGGGTTCTGGGGCGAAGGCAGGGGAATGCAACTGAGGGAACTGTTCTTTCAGAGAGCCAGTGTGAACACGATGGGCCGAATGGCCTCCTACTGCGCTGCAACAATTCTGTGACGTCTCTCCAAGTAAGGGTGATGAACATTTGTGATAGGTAGGCGTTCAAGGCAATTCGTCTCCTGCAGGCATCACATAGGTAGTTCAGCAGGGGTGCAGTAACAAGTCTGCTGGGGCTCAAAGTAGCAGTGGTTAGCACCGCAGCCTCACAGCTCCAGCGACCCGGGTTCAATTCTGGGTACTGCCTGTGTGGAGTTTGCAAGTTCTCCCTGTGTCTGCGTGGGTTTCCTCCGGGTGCTCCGGTTTCCTCCCACATGCCAAAGACTTGCAGGTTGATAGGTTAATTGGCCATTACAAATTGCCCCTAGTACAAGTAGGTGGTAGGGAAATATAGGGATAGGTGGGGATGTGGTAGGAATATGGGATTAGTGTAGGATTAGTATAAATGGGTGGTTGATGGTCGGCACAGACTCGGTGGGCCGAAGGGCCTGTTTCAGTGCTGTATCTCTAAACTAAACTAAACTAAACATAGCAGTGTCTCCACTGGCATTCAAAGTGTTGTTTTGAGGGGTTCAATCCCTTGGCTGACTTCTTTCAAATGATGGCGTTCCTATTATTGTATACAAATTCAACATCCAAAACTTCCAGCTATTTGCAGGTGTCCACGTCCTCTGAAAATCGTTTTCTTTTCATTTTATTAACACACCGAAGTGTGAGATTTTAATAGACACTCTAACAGCTGGAATTTCGTAACTAAATTGACACAGTTGAACAGTATAGCCACATCATAGAGAACAGTGGAGCAGCTCTAAGTGAGGCATTCTAACATTTGTAGTTTAATTGATGAATGGTCGTGGTTAAAGAGGACAGCCACATCTCGGAGTGCAGTTGATCTGACCTGAGAGAATGGCTCAAAGATTTGGAGATTAATTATCGATTAAAGCAGTTACAGAGGAGAGTGACATCCATGAGTGTAGCAGAACAGCCCCGAAACAGACATCCAAACAGCTGGAATTTACTTACTGAATGGCCGTGTATACCAAACACGACATCCCAGAGTTCTGTCGATCGGCTCTGAGAAATAAACTGACAGATGGAGTTTAATTAATTCAGGGACACAGGTACCGTGGACATCCACATCCCAGACAGAACCTGCCTCTCAAGGATTGGCCTTCACAGCCATCAACAAAAGTGCACCAAGCGAAGACACCCCACTTAAATGGATTGCTCGTGCTTGTTCATCATCTTTCGTATATGGAAGCATGCCATCCATTATAAAGGATGTGAAAACTAGACATTAAGAAAATAATGATGTGATTGGGCAAAGTCAACCCGGGTTTATGAAAGGGAAATCATGTTTGTCATACCTGTTGGAATTTAATGAGGATGTTGTTTTTAGGATTGATAAAGGAGAATGGGTTGATATTTTGCATTTGGATATTCAGAGATCTTTTGATTAGGTCCCGCACAAGAGGTTAGTAAATAAAATTAGACCACATGGGATTGGGGGTTCTAGACTGCTATGGATTGAGAATTGGTTAACAGACAGAAAACGGACAGTAGGAATAAACGGGTCATTCTCAGGACGGCAGGCTGTTACTAGTTGTGTGCCACAAGGATCAGTTCTGGGGCCGCAGCTATTCACAATCTATAAAAAATATAATTTGGATGTGGTGACCAAATTTAATATCTCCAAATCTGTTGAAACAAACTGGTTAGAAATGCAATTTGTGAGGACAATACAAGGATACTTCAAGGAAACTTGGACAGGCTAAGTGAATAGGCAAGAACATAGCAGATGGAATATAATTTATAATATATAGTTGTCTATTTTGGTAGAAAAACGGAAAGGTAGAGTATTTCTTGAATGGTCAGAGTTTGGGAAGTGTTGCTGTCCAAAGGCATTTGGGAAACCTTGTTCAGGAGTCACTAAAGGCCTGCAGCAAGCAAGTAAGAAGATAATTGCCATGTTGACCTTCATCGCAAGGGGTTTTGAGTACAAGAGGAAAGAACAAAGATTGCTGGAAATACTTAGCAGGTCTGTGGAGAGCGAAGCAAAGTTAACGTTTCAGGCATGTTACCTTTCATCAGAACTGGCAAAGGATAGAAAATAATTCACATTTTATTTTTTAACCAAGTGCCTGCTTTCCATGTATTTTTTTTTAGAATATTACAGCGCAGTACAGGCCCTTCGGCCCTCGATGTTGCGCCGATCATCTGACCTACACTATTCCATTTACATCCATATGTCTATCCAATGACCACTTAAATGCCCTTAAAGTTGGCGAGTCTACTACTGTTGCAGGCAGGGCGTTCCACGCCCCTACTACTCTCTGCGTAAAGAAACTACCTCTGACATCTGTCCCATATCTTTCACCCCTCAACTTAAAGCTATGTCCCCTCGTGTTTGCCATCCTCATCCGAGGAAAAAGACTCTCACTATCCACCCTATCTAACCCTCTGATTATCTTGTATGTCTCTATTAAGTCACCTCTCCTCCTCCTTCTCTCTAACGAAAACAACCCCAAGTCCCTCAGCCTTTCCTCGTAAGACCTTCCTTCCATACCAGGCAACATCCTAGTAAATCTCCTCTGCACCCTTTCCAAAGCTTCCACATCCTTCCTATAATGCGGTGACCAGAACTGCACGCAATACTCAAGGTGCGGCCTCACCAGAGTTTTGTACAGCTGCATCATGACCTCGTGGCTCCGAAACTCGATCCCCCTACTAATAAAAGCTAACACACCATATGCCTTCTTAACAGCCCTATTAACCTGGGTAGCAACTTTCAGGGATTTATGTACCTGGATACCAAGATCTCTCTGCTCATCTACACTACCAAGAATCTTCCCATTAGCCCAGTACTCTGCATTGCTGTTACTCCTTCCAAAGTGAATCACCTCACACTTCCCCGCATTAAACTCCATTTGCCATCTCTCAGCCCAGCTCTGCAGCCTATCTATGTCCCTCTGTACCCTACAACACCCTTCGACACTATCCACAACTCCACCGACCTTCGTGTCATCCGCAAATTTACTAACCCACCCTTCTACACCCTCATCCAGGTCGTTTATAAAAATGACAAACAGCAGTGGCCCCAAAACAGAACCTTGCGGTACACCACTAGTAACTAAACTCCAGGATGAACATTTGCCATCAACCACCACCCTCTGTCTTCTTTCAGCTAGCCAATTTCTGATCCAAAGCTCGAAATCACCTTCAACCCCATACTTCCGTATTTTCTGCAATTGCCTACCGTGGGGAACCTTATCAAACGCCTTACTGAAATCCAGATACACCACATCCACTGCTTTACCCTCATCCACCTGTTTGGTCACCTTCTCGAAAAACTCAATAAGGTTTGTGAGGCACGACCTACCCTTCACAAAACCGTGCTGACTATCGCAAATGAACTTATTCTTTTCAAGATGATTATAAATCCTGTCTCTTATAACCTTTTCCAACATTTTACCCACAACCGAAGTAAGGCTCACAGGTCTATAATTACCAGGGCTGTCTCTACTCCCCTTCTTGAACAAGGGGACAACATTTGCTATCCTCCAGTCCTCCGGCACTCCTCCTGTCGACAATGACGACATAAAGATCAACAACAACGGCTCTGCAATCTCCTCCCTGGCTTCCCAGAGAATCCTAGGATAAATCCCATCTGGCCCAGGGGACTTATCTATTTTCACTCTTTCCAAAATTGCTAACACCTCCTCCTTGTGAATCTCAATCCCATCTAGCCTCGTAGTCTGTATCTCAGTAATCTCCTCGGCAACATTTTCTTTTTCTACTGTAAATACTGACGAAAAATATTCATTTAACACTTCCCCTATCTCCTCTGATTTCCTTTCACCCAGCTATAATTCTTGCCCTGCGGTATATACCTGTCCCTGCCCATCGCTAAGGTAAACCTAACAGAATTCTGATCACTATCGCCAAAGTGCTCACCTACATCTAAATCGAACACCTGGCCGGGTTCATTACCCAGTACCAAATCCAATGTGGCCTCGCCCCTGGTTGGCCTGTCCACATACTGTGTCAGAAAACCCTCCTGCACACACTGGACAAAAACAGACCCATCTAAATTACTCGAACTATAGTATTTCCAGTCAATATTTGGAAAGTTAAAGTCCCCCATAACCACTACCCTGTTACTCTCGCTCCTGTCGAGAATCATCTTCGCTATCCTTTCCTCTACATCTCTGGAACTATTCGGAGGTCTATAGAAAACTCCCAACAGGGTGACCTATCCTCTCCTGTTTCAAACCTCGGCCCATACTACCTCAGTCGACGATTTCTCAAACGTCCTTTCTGCCGCTGTAATACTTTCCTTGATTAACAATGCCACACCCCCCCCCCCCTCTTTTACCCTCTTCTCTGTTCTTACTGAAACATCTAAATCCCGGAACCTGCAACATCCATTCCTGCCCCTGCTCTACCCATGTCTCTGAAATGGCCACAACATCAGGATCCCAGGTACCAACCCATGAGGCAAGCTCACCCACCTTATTCCGGATGCTCCTGGCTTTGAAGTAGACACACTTTAAACTAAGTTCTTGCATGCCAGTGCCCTCTTGCGTCCCTGTAACCTTGTCCCCTACCTCACTACTCTCAACAGCCTGTACACTGGAACTACAATTTAGGTTCCCATTCCCCTGCTGATTTAGTTTAAACCCCCCCCCGAAGAGCACTAACAAATCTCCCCCCCAGGATATTGGTACCCCTCTGGTTCAGGTGAAGACCATCCTGTTTGTAGAGGTCCCACCTACCCCAGAAAGAGCCCCAATTATCTAGGAAACCAAAACCCTCCCTCCTACACCATCCCTGCAGCCACGTGTTCAACTCCTCTCTCTCCCTATTCCTCTCTTCGCTAGCACGTGGCACAGGCAACAACCCAGAGATAACAACTCTGGTTGTTCTCGCTCTAAGCTTCCACCCTAGCTCCCTGAATTTCTGCCTTAAATCCCCATCTCTCTTTCTACCTATGTCGTTGGTGCCTATGTGGACCACGACTTGGGGCTGCTCCCCCTCCCCCTTTAGGATCTCAAAAACACGATCGGAGACATCACGTACCCTGGCACCTGGGAGGCAACACACCAACCGTGAGTCTCTCTCGTTCCCACAGAACCTCCTATCTGTTCCCCTAACTATGGAGTCCCCAATGACTAATGCTCTGCTCCTCTTCCCCTTTCCCTTCTGAGCAACAGGGACAGACTCTGTGCCAGAGACCTGCACCCCATTGCTTACCCCTGGTAAGTCGTCCCCCCCAATAGTATCCAAAACGGTATACCTGTTGTTGAGGGAAACGGCCACAGGGGATCCCTGCACTGCCTGCTGGTTCCCTTTCCTTCCCCTGACGGTAACCCATCTACCTACTTCTTTTATCTGAGTTGTGACTGCCTCCCTATAACTCCTGTCAATAATCCCCTCCGCCTCCCGAATGATCCGAAGTTCATCCAGCTCCAGCTCCAGTTCCCTAACGCGGTCTGCGAGGAGCTGGAGTTGGGTGCACTTCCCGCAGATGCAGTCAGCAGGGACACTCTTGGCGACCCCTACCTCCCACATTCTGCAGGAGGAACATACAACTGCCTTTACCTCCATTCCCACTAGTCTAGATTCCCAATAAATCTACTGAAAAACCAAACTAAAAAAAAAAGTCAAAACTTGTTCGCTTAGCAATCCGACGGACTGAACTTTTTAAATAAAAAGCTTACCTTATCAACACACGAGAGTCCTTTTTTTTTGGTTAGAGGAGGAGGGTGGGTGGGAGACACTACACGTGTAGTGTCTCGGGTACTGCCACTGCCCAAATAAATAGTTTTCCCTTACCCAGCAGTCCCCTGGTCCTCCGAAACAAAAGGGGATTAACTTGTAACTTTTTGAAATTGACCGCTCAGCTGAAAGTCCGCTCCGCACTTCGTTCTGTCAGAGCTGCTCAGTATTCTGCTCTTAACACTCCCTCTGGACTAATGCTTTGTCTTTCACAACAAGCACTAACACACTCTTTGCCTTTTTTCCAAGCGCAGCTTTGCTGTTTAATGCCACCTTCCCCTTGCCCCATCAAATAGCTTCATCTTCGTCCTTTCTCCCACTCCACTCTCCCTCACTTGCTGAAAACCTAATTATTTCCTAACCTTTGCCAGTTCTGATGACAGTTCACAAACCTGAAACATTAACTTAGCTTCTCTCTTCACAGTTGCTGCCAGATCTGCTGAGTATTTACACCACGTTTTGTTTTTTTTAGATTTCCAGCATCTGCACTATTTTGCTTTTCGCTGCTTTCTCAGCATTCCGAAGGGTTCATTCCCTCCACGACACCCTGATCCACATCTCCAGAACCCCAACACCTCGTCCCTTTCCCACAGCACCTTCCCATGCAATCTCAGGAGGTGTAATACATGCCCATTTACCTCCTATCTCCTCACTATCCCAGGCCCCAGACACTCAGGTGAAGCAACTATTTACTTGTACTTCTTTCAATTTAGGACTGTATTCGCTGCTTAAAATGTGGTGTCCTCTACACTGGGGAGACCAAACGCAGATCCGGTGACTGCTTTGTGGAACACCTCCACTCGTCCAAAATCGTGATTCCGAGTGTCTTGCAATTTTAGCACCCCCGCCCCACCCCCACCACGGCCATCCCCCTTCCCTCCACATCCCCCCCCCCCCCCTCCCCGCGTCCCGGACGCCCCGCTCCTTTGTCCACATATTTTTCCTGGGCTTGCTGCAGTGTTCCAGTGAACATCAACGCAAGCTCAAAGAACAGCATCGCAGTTACTAATTAGGCACGATTAGGTTCAATGATTTCAGATCCTGACGGGTCCCATTTTATACTTCGTTATTTATTTATACTGTACGTTATTTTAATTTGTATATGTTATTTTAGTTTGTTTCATCGTTCATTTGTTTTTGCCATATGCTTAACCAGAGTTTTTTCATGTTTGTGCTTTAGGCCAGGGTTGTTCATTTTTCTGCCAATTTACACCATCTCTATATTAATGCTTTGGGTTTCAAAACACCATTAACATACTGTTTTCCTTTACTCCATGACCTTTTGGTCACTATTTCTATGTGACCCTCTGTCCGATCAATACCTTCTCTTTTGTTATCACTTGCTCCACCCCTGCTTTGTTTGCTTAACATTTCTAACATTTGCCAGTTCTGATGAGGGGTCACAAACCTGAAACGTTAACTTTGCTTCTCTCTCCACAGATGCTGCCTGACCTGCTGAGTATTTTCAGCATTTCTTCTTTTTAATTCAGATTTTCTGTATCTGCAGTGTTTTGATTTTTTTAAGAGTCTGTAGGGATAAGCTAGGATCTACAACCTAAGCAACACATCATGTGCATTTAGGGGAATCTGCTCCTGTAAAACAGCACCTTACCACTGAAGCCCAGACAAACAGGTGCAAGTAAAAGCAGAAATACAATACATGCTAGAAAATAATTTAATTGAACCTAGTCAAAGCAGCTTGAATTCACCAATAGTCTTCGTGCCTAAACCTGATGGCTAAAACCGACTTTGCATGGACTACAGAAAAGTCAATGTAGTGACGATGTCAGACTCCTGTCCAATCCTCGCTTAGAAGATTACATTGACAGTGCAGGCAGTGCCAGGTTTCTTAAAAAGATAGGTTAGCTAATGGGACACTGGCAAGTTACTTTGAGACCTCAAGCTACAGAAATATCACACCAGACGGACTTTATTAGTGCTGGGTGGTGCCATTCACGTGAAAAATGCGCCAACAACTTTTCAGAGACGAATTAATAAAGTTGTATCCAGTTTTCCTAAAGATGTCGTGTGTCTTGACGATATACTAATACACAGTAACCCTTGGAAGGAACACTAAAACTGAAAAGCCTGTTGATAGAATTAAAAGCCGCTGAATTAATGGTAAATCTGGAACAAAGTGAATTCGTAAAAGCAAGGATAACCTCCCTCAGAAATATGGTGGGGAAAAGACAAATGTTGCCAAGAAAGGCAAAAGTACAAGTCTTAGTGGAGTTCCCTATCCATGAAACTAAGCATGAAATCATGAGGCTTTTGGGGATGTGTGGTTTCGACAGAAAATGTTGTACTGAATTTTAATGCTGTAGCTGCTCTACGAACCGATTTGAGACTCAAAAAGAAAACACTGGGAGAATGGTCAGCTGAATGACAGGCAGTTTGTGAAAAGATAAAGGCAATCTTAACGAAGGCTACTTCAAATGTTGCTGAAACCTGAAAGATACCGATTGATGCTAGCGACCTGGGGGTTGGTGCAGTCCTATTGCAGGATGACGAATTGGGCATAAAAAAACCAGCCGGGTACTTTTCAAGAAAACTAAGTAGCCACTGAAAAATGTATTCCACAGTGGATAAAAAGAAACGTTAGGTCTATTGCTGGCTCTAAAACATTTGCAGTATATGCCTGCCACGACTGCAAAAGTTAATTCCCTTTTGTGTTCGGAGGACCAGGGGACTGCTGGGTATGTAAAAACTACATATTTGGGCGATTTAAAATCACTTTCTTTTAGTTTTGGTGGCAGCAGATTTGACATAAGCACAGGTACGGAGCAAACTTGCAGCTGGCAGGTCAGTTTCAGTGTAAGTTAAAAGTTAATTCCCTTTTGTTTTCGGAGGACCAGGGGACTGCTGGGTAAGTAAAAATTATATATTTGGGCGGTTTAAAATCACTTTCTTTAAGTTTTGGTTGCAGCAGCTTTGACAGAAGCGGAGGTACGGAGCGAACTTGCAGCTGGCAGATCAGTTTCAGTGTCAGTTAAAAGTTAATTCCCTTTTGTTGTCGGAGGACCAGGGGACTGCTGGGTAAGTAAAACCTATATATTTGGGCTGTTTAAAATCACTTTCTTTTAGTTTTGGTGGCAGCAGCTTTGACAGAAGTGCAGGTACGGAGCGAACTTGCAGCTGGCAGGTCAGTTTCAGTGTAAGTTAAAAGTTAATTCCCTTTTGTTTTCGGAGGACCGGGGGACTGCCGGGTAAGTTAAAATTATATATTTGGGCGGTTCAAAATCACTTTCTTTTAGTTTTGGTTGCAGCAGCTTTGACAGTAGCGGAGGAGCGGAGCGAACTTGCAGCTGAGAGGTCAATTTCAGTGTAAGTTAAAAATTAATTCCCTTTTGTTATCAGAGGAGCAGGGGACTGCTGGGTAAGTACAAACTGTATATTTGTGTGGTTTAAAATCACTTTCTTTTAGTTTTGGTGGCAGCAGCTTTGACAGAAGTGCAGGTACGGAGCGAACTTGCAGCTGGCAGGTCAGTTTCAGTGAAAGTTAAAAGTTAATTCCCTTTTGTTTTCGGAGGACCAGGGGACTGCTGGGGAAGTTAAAATTATATATTTGGGCGGTTCAAAATCACTTTCTTTTAGTTTCGGTTGCAGCAGCTTTGACAGTAGCGGAGGAGCGGAGCGAACTTGCAGCTGAGAGGTCAATTTCAGTGTAAGTTAAAAATTAATTCCCTTTTGTTTTCAGAGGAGCAGGGGACTGCTGGGTAAGTAAAAACTGTATATTTGTGTGGTTTAAAATCACTTTCTTTTAGTTTTGGCGGCAGCAGCTTTGACAGTAGCAGAGGAGTGGAGCGAACCTGCAGCTGAGAGGTCAATTTCATTGTCAGTTAAAAGTTAATTCCCTTTCGTTTTCGGAGGACCAGGGGACTGCTGGATTATTAAAAACTATATATTTGGGCGGTTTAATAGCACTTTCTTTTTTTTTGGTGGCAGCAGCTTTGACAGTAGCGGAGGTGTGGAGTGAACATGCAGCTGAGAGGTCAATTTCAGTGTAAGTTAAAAGTTAATTCCCTTTTGTTTTCGAAGGACCAGGGGACTGCTGGATAAGTAAAAACTATATACTTGGGTGCTGGCTGTTTCCGAGACAGTACACGTGTAGTGGCTCCCACCCACCCTCCTCCTCTAACCA
Organism: Heterodontus francisci; assembly: GCF_036365525.1. NCBI lineage: Eukaryota > Metazoa > Chordata > Chondrichthyes > Heterodontiformes > Heterodontidae > Heterodontus > Heterodontus francisci. The sequence continues at coordinate 5,766,174 of NW_027141175.1, forward strand.
AAAAAAGGGCTCTGGTGTGTTGATAAGGTAAGCTTTTTATTTAAAAAGTTCTGTCCGTTGGATTGCGAACCTAACAGGTTTTGACTATTTTTTTGGTTTTCCAGTAGATTTGTTGGGAATTTAGAATAGTGGGAATGGAGGTTAAGGCAGTTGCATGTTCCTCCTGCAGAATGTGGGAGGAAAGGGTCGCCAAGAGTGTCCCTGCTGACTGCATCTGTGGGAAGTGCACCCAACTCCAGCTCCTCGAGAACCGCGTTAGGGAGCTGGAGCTGGATGAATTTCGGATCATTCGGGAGGCGGTGGGGGTTATTGAGAGGAGTTATGGGGAGGTAGTCACACCTCAGGTAAAAGAAGTAGGTAGATGGGCTACAGTCAGGGGAAGGAGAGGGAAGAAGCAGGCAGTGCAGGGATTCCCTGTGGCCGTTTCCCTCAACAACAGGTATACCATTTTGGATACTGTTGCGGGGGACGACGTACCAGGGGTAAGCAATGGGGTACAGGTCTCTGGTACAGAGTCTGTCCCTGTTGCTCAGAAGGGAAGGGGGAAGAGGAGCAGAGCATTAGTCATTGGGGACTCCACAATTAGGGGAACAGATAGGAAGTTCTGTGGGAATGAGAAATACTCACGGTTGGTGGGTTGCCTCCCAGGTGCCAGGGTTCGTGATGTCTCGGATCGTGTTTTTGGGATCCTTAAGGGGGAGGGGGAGCAGCCCAAAGTCGTGGTCCACATAGGCACCAACGACATAGGTAGGAAGAGAGATGGGGATTTAAGGCAGAAATTCAGGGAGCTAGGGTGGAAGCTAAGAGCGAGAACAAAAGGAGTTGTTATCTCTGAGTTGTTGCCCGTGCCACGAGATCGCGAAGCGAGGAATAGGGAGAGAGAGGAGTTGAACACGTGGCTGCAGGGATGGTGCAGGTGGGAGGGTTTTGGTTTCCTGGCTAATTGGGGCTCTTTCTGGGGTAGGTGGGACCCCTACAAACAGGATGGTCTTCACCTGAACCAGAGGGGTACCAATATTCTGGGGGGGAGATTTGCTAGTGCTCTTCGTGGGGCGTTAAACTAATTCAGCAGGGGAATGGGAACCTAAATTGTAGTTCCAGTGTACAGGATGTTGAGAGTAGTGAGGTCAGGGATAAGGTTACAAGGATGCAAGAGGGCACTGGCAAGCAAGAACTAGGTTTAAAGTGTGTCTACTTCAACGCCAGGAGCATGGGTTGGTACCTGGGATCTCGATGTTGTGGCCATTTCAGAGACATGGGGGTAGAGCAGGGGCAGGAATGGATGTTGCAGGTTCCGGGATTTAGATGTTTCAGTAAGAACAGAGAAGATGGTAAAAGAGCGTGGAGGGTGGGGGGGGAGGGCGGGTGGGGGTGGGTGGCATTGTTAATCAAGGAGATAATTAGAGCGGCAGAAAGGACGTTTGAGGAGTCTTCTACTGAGGTAGTATGGGCCGAGGTTAGACACAGGAGAGGAGAGGTCACCCTGCTGTGAGTCTTCTATAGACCTCCGAATTGTTCCAGAGATGTAGAGGAAAGGGGAGCGGAAATGATTCTCGACAGGAATGTGAGTAACAGGGTAGTTGTTATGGGGGACTTTATCTTTCAAAATATTGACTGGAAATACTATAGTTCGAGTACTTTAGATGGGTCAGTTTTTGTCCAGTGTGTGCAGGAGGGTTTTCTGACAGGCCAACCAGGGGCGATGCCACATTGGATTTGGTACTGGGTAATAAACCCGGCCAGGTGTTAGATTTAGATGTAGGTGAGCACTTTGGTGATAGTGATCACAATTCGGTTAGGTTTACCTTAGCGATGGGCAGGGACAGGTATATACCACAGGGCAAGAATTATAGCTGGGGGAAAGGAAATTATGATTAGGCAAGATTTAGGATGCGTAGGATGGGGAAGGAAACTGCAGGGGATGGGCACATTCGAAAGGTGGAGCTTATTCAAGGAGCAGCTACTGCGTGTCCTTGATAAGTATGTACCTGTCAGGCAGGGAGGAAGTTGTCGAGCGAGGGAGCCGTGGTTTACTAAAGAAGTTGAATCGCTTGTCAAGAGGAAGAAGAAGGCTGATGTTAGGATGAGACGGGAAGGCTCAGTTAGGGCGCTTGAGAGTTACAAGTTAGCCAGGACGGATCTAAAGGGAGAGCTAATAAGAGCAAGGAGAGGACACGAGAAGTCATTGGCGGATAGGATCAAGGAAAACCCTGAGGCTTTCTCTCTGTATATCAGGAATAAAAGAATGACTAGTGTTAGATTAGGGCCAATCAAGGATAGTAGTGGGAAGTTGTGTGTGGAATCAGAGGAGATAGGGGAAGCGTTAAATGAATATTTTTCGTCAGTATTTACAGTAGAGAAAGAAAATGTTGTCGAGGAGAATACTGAGATTCAGACGACTAGGCTAGATGGGATTGAGGTTCACTTGGAGGAGCTGTTAGCAATTTAGGAAAGTGTGTAAATAGATATGTCCCCTGGTTCAGATTAGATTTATCCTCGGATTCTCTGGGATGCCAGGGAGGAGATTGCAGAGTCTGCTCACCCTCCCCGTTCAGAATGCCCCCTGCCCGTTCAGAGACATCCTTGACCCTGGCACCAGGGAGGCAACATACCATTTTGGAGTCTCTTTCACGTCCACAGAAGCGCCTATCTGTGCCCGAGACTACAGATTCCCCTATAACTATTGCTCTTCTGCACTTTGTCCCTCCATGCTGAACAACAGAGCCAGCCGTGGTGTCACTGCTCTGGCTGCTGCTGTTTTCCCCTGATAGACCATCCCCCCCAACAGTATCCAAAACGGTATACTTGTTCGAGAGGGGAATATCCACGGGGGATTCCTGCACTGACTGCCTGCCCCTTCTAGCGGTTTCACATCTATCTGCCTGCACCTTGGGTGTAACCACTTCTCTAAAACTCCAGTCTGTGATACTTTCCGCCACCTGCAGATGCTTTATCACGAATTTAACTTCATTGAGTTGCATGAGTAACCATGGTGCTAACAAAAAATTTGCAAACTATCAGCAAAGTGAATGAGGAGCATGAGAACGAAGAAAAGGGCAAAATATTTTCATTTAATACTTTACATTGTAATGCAATGCACTGAAGAATGGCCTTTCATTTCACCAAAGACGAAGAAGTGGCAAAATGTTTAATTTTGTAAACCAAAATCTTGGAAATCTATGTGTTTCGAAAAAAGTGAAAAAGGACGTTTCTCAGTGAAAGACACCTGCAAAAGTCATTGGAATTGCAGCAATATTTTGAAACGAAGTTCAGAACAAAGAGTTGAACGTTATGAGTGTTTTGACAGGAAGTTAAACTTGCAAAAGGACAGGAAGATCAGAGTTTCAAGGCAATCACAGCGAAATATTACTTCAGAGCAGCTTGAGTAACAAGGGGTGACAGCGTGTCTGGTCATGTGACCATGTTCAGGAAGGTGTTTTGTTTTCTTTTTGGACCGTTTAAAGTCCTTTGAATTGGACAAAGAGCAGGCTTGTTCTAAGAGAGTAAAGACGCAGAACTGGTCTTTCAATGTGACACAAATATGTCAAACCACGATGCAGGAAATGGAGTGTTCTTCCTCGTAGAGAAGATACTGTATTCCTCAATAAAAACCCGTGTGAATGTTTCTTATAATTCCTGAATGGTGCTTCCGTTTCTGGCAATGCAATGACTTTGAAGGTTCAGAGATATGCATGGCATTCTTTTTAAATTGAGCATATCTCTTAACCTTCGTATTCATTTAAATGATCTGCAGTGGTCACCTAAAGTGCTTTCTGTCGTGGACGTGATTTTATGTGATATGCAGAGCTGCCATTTAAGTGGCATGCACTGTGGCCATTTTAAGCCACATGTGCTGCGGCTATTTGTTGTTATGTTTACCGCAGTGAATTTAAGTGGTGTGCATGGCAGGTATTTGCACTAGTAAGCACTGTGGCCAATTTAAGTCATATGTGCTGTCTCCATTTAAGTGATATCTCTATGAACGTTTCAAGTTATTTTAATGTTGCTTAGTTCAAGAGATACCTGCTGTCGCCATTTTCAGTGATATGTGCGGAGGCCATTTTATCTGATATGCACAGTGGCCATTTTAAATGACATTTATCGTGGTCATTCTTGGTGAAAGGTTGTTCGGGCTAGTTCAAATGATATTTCCTGCAGCCATTTAAGTGATATGAAATAAAGAGAAAAAGGAAAGTAATGTATTTCGATTGCAGCTTCACAACTGCTGAACGTCCCAAAGTGCTTTACAGCCAATGAAGTATTTCTGAAGTGTAGTCACTATTGCAATGTGGAAAACACAGTTTCCAACTTGAGCACCGTAACTTATTACAAGCAGCAATATGGAAATGACCAGTCACCCCTTTGTGTCATGTTGATTCAGGAACAACTATTGGCCAAGACACCGTGGTGAACTGCCCTGCTCTTCCTTAAAATAATGCCATGGGATCTTACACCTACAGCTGAGATGGAAAAGTGCGGGGAGCGGCAGTTTAAAGTATCATCTGATAAAATGCATCTTCGACAGTGCAGCCGAGCCTCAGTGATGTCTCTCTGGGAGGTAAAAGAGGTGGGGGGGAGGTGGCATTGTTAATCAGGGATAGTATCACAGCTGCAGAAAGGGAGGTCGTCGAGGAGGGTTTGTCTACTGAGTCATTATGGGTGGAAGTCAGAAACAGGAAAGGAGCAGTCACTTTGTTGGGAGTTTTCTGCAGACCCACCAATAGCAACAGAGACATGGAGGAACAGATTGGGAGGCAGATTTTGGAAAGGTGCAGAAGTAACAGGGTTGTTGTCATGGGTGACTTCAACTTCCCTAATATTGATTGGAACCTCCTCAGTGCAAATAGTTTGAATGGAGCAATTTTTGTCAGGTGTGTCCAGGAAGGTTTCCTGAGTCAATATGTAGGTAGGCTGACTCGAGGGGAGACTATGTTGGACTTGGTGCTTGGCAACGAACCAGGCCAGGTTGCAGATCTCTCGGTGGGAGAGCATTTCGGTGATAGTGGTCACAACTCCCTGACCATTACCAGAGTCATGGAGAGGGACAAGAGCAGACGGGATGGCAAAATATTTAATTGGGGGAGGGGGAATTACAATGCTATTAGGCAGGAACTGGGTGGCATAAATTGGGAACAGATGTTCTCAGGGAAATGCACGACAGAAATGTGGAGGTTGTTTAGGGAACACTTGCTGCGACTGCTGGATAGGTTTGTCCCGATGAGGCAGGGAAGGGATGGTAGGGTGAAGGAACCTTGGATGACAAGAGATGTGGAAGAGCTAGTCAAGAGGAAGAAGGAAGCTTACTGAAGGTTGAGGAAGCAAGGATCAGACCGGGCTCTAGAGGGTTACAAGGTAGCCAGGAAGGAACTGAAGAATAGGCTTACGAGAGCTAGAAGGGGACATTAAAAAGTCCTGGCGGGTAGGATTAAGGAAAATCCCAAGGCGTTCTACACTTATGTGAGGAACAAGAGGCTGGCCAGAGTGAGGGTAGGGCCAATCAGGGATAGTGTAGTGAACTTGTGCGTGGAGTCGGAGGAGGTAGGGGAGGTCCTAAATGAATACTTTGCTTCAGTATTCACGAGTGAGAGGGACCTGGTCGTTTCTGAGGACAGCGTGGAACAGGCTGATATGCTCGAACAGCTTGATGTTAAGAGGGAGGATGTGCTGGAAATTTTGAATGATATGAGGACAGATAAGTCCCCGGGGCCAGACGGGATATACCAAAGGATATTATGGGAAGCGAGGGGCGAGATTGCTGCGCCTTTGGCGATGATCTTTGCGTCTTCACTGTCCACTGGATTAGTACCGGATGATTGGAGTGAGGCAAATGCTGTTCCCTTGTTCAAGAAAGGGAATAGGGATAACCGTGGGAATTATAGACCAGTCATTCTTGCGTCGGTAGTGGGCAAAATATTGGAGAGGATTCTGAGAGACAGGATTTATGATTATTTGGAAAAGCATGGTTTGATTAGAGACAGTCAGCATGGCTTTGTGAGTGGCAGGTCATGCCTCACAAGCCTTATTGAATTCTTTGAAGATGTGACAAAACATATTGATGAAGGAAGAGCAGTGGATGTTGTGTATATGGATTTTAGCAAGGCGTTTGATCAGGTTCCCCATGGTAGGCTCATTCAGAAAGTAAGGAGGCATGGGATTCAGGGAAAGTTGGCTGTCTGGGTACAAAATTGGCTGGCCCATAGAAGTCGCAGGGTGGTAGTAGATGGAAAGTATTCAGCATGGAGTTCGGTGACCAGTGGTGTTCCACAAGGATCTGTTCTGGGACCTCTGCTCTTTTTGATTTTTGTAAATGACTTGGATGAGGAAGTGGAAGGCTGGGTTAGCAAGTTTGCCGATGACACGAAGGTTGCTGGAGTTGTGGATATTGTGGAAGGCTGTTGTAGGTTGCAACGGGAAATTGACAGGATGCAGAGATGGGCTGAGAAGTGGCAGATGGAGTTCAACCTGGAATAGTGTGAAGTGATTAATTTTGGAAGGTCGAATTTGAATGCGGAATACAGGATTAAAGACAGGATTCTTGGTAGTGTGGAGGAACAGAGGGATCTTGGGGTCCATGTCCATTGATCGCTCAAAGTTGCCACCCAAGTTGATAGGCTTGTTAAGAAGGCGTATGTTGTGTTGGCTTTCATTATCAGGGAGATTGAGTTTAAGAGCCACGAGGTTATGCTGCAGCTCTATAAGGCCCTGGTTCGATCACACTTGGAATATTGTGTTCAGTTCTGGTCGCCTCATTGTGGGAAGTATGTGGAAGCTTTAGAGAGGGTGCAGAGGAGATTTACCAGGATGCTGCCTGGACTGGTGGGCAAGTCCTACGAAGAAAGATTGAGGGAGCTCGGGCGTTTCTCATTGGAGTGAAGAAGGATGAGAGATTAGAGAAACAGCACTGAAACAGGCCCTTCGGCCCACCGAGTCTGTGCCGAACATCAACAACCCATTTATACTAATCCTCCACCAATCCCATATTTCTATCAAACATCCCCACCTGTTCCTATATTTCCCTACCACCTACCTATACTAGTGACAATTTATAATGGCCAATTTACCTATCAACCTGCAAGTCTTTTGGCTTGTGGGAGGAAACCATAGCACCCGGAGGAAACCCACGCACTATGCCGCCCATAAGAGGTGACTTGATAGAGGGGTACAAGAGGATGGGAGGCATAGCTAGAGTGGATAGTCAGAGACTTTTTCCCAGGGTGGAAAGGGCTATTACCAGGGGGCATAATTTTAAGGTGATTGGAGGATGGTTTCGGGGAGATGTCAGAGGCAGGTTCTTTACACAGAATGTGGTGGGTGCGTGGAATGCGCTGCCAGCGGTGGTAGTAGAAGCAGATACATTAGGGGCATTTAAGCGACTCTTGGATAGGTGCATGGATCGTAGTAAAATGAAGGGTAGGTAGTTAGTTTGATCTTAGAGTAGGTTAAAGGTTCGGCACAACACCGTGGGCCGAAGGGCCTGTACTGTGCTGTACTTTTCTGTGTTCTATGTTCTATGATAGTTTTGTGCTCCCTCACTACTGGTCTTCGTTTCGTGTGGTCCTTCAGTACAGCACTGGAATGTCAGCCTTTATTTTTGTGCTCAGTTCCCCATACATATTGGTGATATCTGGAGCCCAGAGATGTGCACATTCCTTTTCCAGCCTCCATCCCTCCGTCTACATATCCAGAGCCAAGAGCTGAACGCAAGAATTCTATTGGTACATCTCTCTTTATAATGGATTATAGAAATGTTATAAAGGATTCTGAAGTGTAATAATGAATTATAAAGATTTTTGAAGTTTTATGAAGGAGTATAAAGTTCCATCGGGGCTATAAATGAATGATGCAAAGGTTATGAGGCAGTGTAAAGCATTACAAAGGATGATTAAGGATTACCACCATTTATAAAGTTTTGGAAAGGTGTATTAAGGATGAATAAGCTTTATAATGGTTAGAAAGGAATTTAAAGTATTATCAAGGCTGATCAAAATGTCAGCAGATTATGAGGAGTTTCAAATGGTTATCATGTATTGTAAGGAATGAGGAATGTTTAGAAAGAAGTATAAAGGGTTAGAAAAGAATTATTCAGTGTGTTGAAGAATTACAAGACGTTAGAAATGTTTAGAACATATTATGAAGTGTGAAAGAAAGTTATAAAGGGTTATAAACTATCATAAGGGATGATTAAGCATTATAGATTGAGAGAGTCAGAGGGTTATGCAGCACGGAAACAAGCCCTTCGGCCCATTGTGCCTGTGCTGGCCATCCAGAATCCAAGTATTCTAATCCCACATTCCTGCACTTGGCTGTGGCGTTTCAAGTGATCATCCAAATACTTCTAAATTTTGTGAGGGACCCTGACTCCACCGCACCTTCAAGCAGTGTGTTCCAGATTCCAACCACCCGCTGCGTGAAAAATGTTTTCCTCAAAACCCCTCTAAAACTCTTACCCCTTTCCCTAAACCTATGGCCCCTGGTTCTTGACTCCTGCGCTAAGGGAAAACGTGTTTTTCCTATCAAACATATTAGTGCCCCTCATAATCTTGTGCACGACAATCGTGTCCCCCCTCAGCCTTCTCTGCTCCAAGGAAAACAACCCTCACATTTTCAGTCTCTGTTCGTAGCTGAAATGCTCCAGCCCAGGCAACATCCTCGTGAATCTCCTCTGCACCCTCTCTAGTGCAATCACATGCTTCCTGCAGTGTGGTGCCCAAAACTGTACACAGTAATCCAGCTGTGAGCTAACTGGCGTCTTATACAGCTCCATCATAACCTCCCTGCTCTTATATTTTATGTTTCAGCTAATAAAGGCAAGTGTCCCACATGCATGCCTAACCACCGTATTTACCAGTACTGCTGCCTTCAGTGATCTCTGGACAAGTACGCCATGGTCCCTCTGACCTTTTGCACCTCCTCGGGCACGACATCCATTGTACATTCGCTTGCCTTGTTAGTCCTCCAAAATGCATTCCTGAAAAGGCATGGACTGTTTTCCTTAGAGCAGAGAATACTGAGGGGAAATATGATTCAGGTAGACAAAACTGTGAAGGGGCATTGATAGATTAGATAGGGAAAAAATGTGTTTCCCTTAATGGAGGGGTCAAGTAGGCGGTGGCATAGTGATATCATCACTGGACTAGTAACCCAGAGACCCAGGGTATTTCTCTGGGGACATGGGGTCGAATTCCACCACAGCAGAAGGTGGAATTTGAATTTAATTAATAAATCTGGAATTAAAAAGCCAGTCTAATGATGGCCATGAAACCATTGTCGATTGTTGTAAAAACCCATCTGTTCACTGATGTCTTTTATGGAAGGAAATCTGCTGTCCTTACCTGGTCTGGCCGATATTTGACTCCAGACCCACAGCAATGTGGTTGACTCTTACATGCCCTCTGAAATGGCCTAGCAAGGGCAATTAGGGATGGGATATAAATGCTGCCCAAGCCAAGGACGCCCACATCCCATGCAAGAATAATAAAAAAAAAGAACCAGGGCCATAGATTTAAGGTGGAAAGCAGGAGGTTTGGAGGGGATCTGAGGGGAAAAAATCACCCAGAGGGTGGTTGGAATCTGGAATACACTGCCTGAAGAGGTGGTAGAGGCAGAAACGCTCACAACATTTAAGAATGTTAGTTGAGCACTTGAAATGCCATAGCATACAAGGTTACGGCATGGAAAATGGGATTAGAATAGTTTGCATCTTGATGGCCGGCACAAAACGATGGGCCGAAGGGCCTGATTCTGTGGGGTATGACTCTATGGAGAGGCAGAGGCATTAAGGGAGGTTGACAGCGTGGCGGCTGGGGACATCACAGTTTTGGAATCAGAGGAACATAGCGTTGGATAGTGTGGCAGAAGGTGACAACAGAGAAAGCGAGCTGCAGCGGCATGGAAGGATATGAACTGGAGGATGAAAATTCTACGGCACAGGTGTTTACAAACTGTGCACCAATATAATTCAGCGAGAGCAGCGGTGCTGAGTGAGGAGACTTGGTGCAATTTAATATTCAAGCAGTAGGGTTCTCCGTGAGCCCAGCATATGTGACAGATGGTCCAGGTGGTTTATACAATGTCAAGTTTCCAGCTTTAAATTTGAGCCTTTCTATTGGCAGGAAATGAATCTGAGGTATTTGTGGCTTTCTATTACTGAGCGGTAATAGTTAATCCAGAATGAGGACTGTCTGTGAGCATTAAGTTAGAGGGAGAGGCTGAGCTGGGAGGAAAAATAGAAATGATAGAAATACTCATCACATCAGGCAACATTTGAGAGAGAAAAGAAAGTGAAAGATTGTCTAGGACAAACAACAAAGAACAAAGAGAAGTACAGCACAGGAACAGGCCATTCGGCCCTCCAAGCAAGCACCGATCTTGATGCCTGCCTAAACTAACACCTTCTGCCCTTCCGGGACCCATATCCCTCTATTCCCTTCCTGTTCATGTATTTGTCAAGATGTCTCTTAAACGTCGCTATCGTATCTGCTTCCACCAATGCCCCTGGCAGCAAGCTCCAGGCACTCACCACCCTCTGTGTAAAAAACTTGCCTCGCACATCCCCTCTGACCTTGGCCCCTCGCACCTTAAACCTATGCCCCCTAGTAACTGACTCTTTCACCCTGGGAAAAAGCTTCTGACTATCCACTCTGTCCATGCCGCTCATAACTTAGTAAACCTCCATCATGTCGCCCCTCCACCTCCGTCGTTCCAGTGAAAACAATCCGAGTTTTTCTAACCTCTCCTCACAGCTAATGCCCTCCAGATCAGGCAACATCCCGGTAAACCTCCTCTGTCCCCTCTCCAAAGCCTCCACGTCCTTCTGGCAGTGTGTCGACCAGGATTGCATGCAATATTCTAAGTGTGGACGAACTAAGGTTCTGTACAGCTGCAACATGACTTGCCAATTTTTGTACTCTATGCCCCGACCGATGAAGGCAAGCATGCCGTATGCCTTCTTGACTACCTTATCCACCTGCGTTGCCAGTTTCAGTGACCTGTGGACCTGTAAGTCCAGATCTCACTGCCTGTCAATACTACTAGGGTTCTGCCATTTACTGTATACCTCCCACCGACATTAGACCTTCCAAAATGCATTACCTTACATTTGTCCGGATTAAACTCCATCTGCCATTTCTCCACCCAAGTCTATAACCGATCTATATCCTGCTGTATCCTCTGACAATCCTCATCATTATCCGCAACTCCATCAACCTTTGTGTCATCCGCAAACTTACAAATCAGGCCAGCTACATTTTCCGCCAAATCATTTCTATATACTACCAACAGCAAAGGTCCCAGCACTGATCACTGTGGAACACCACTAGTCACATCCCTCCATTCAGGAAATACCCATCCACTGATACCCTCTGTATTCTTTGACCGAGCCAGTTCTGTATCCATCTTGCCAGCTCACCGCTGATCCCGTGTGACTTCACCTTTTGTACCAGTCTGCCATGCGGGACCTTGTCAAAGGCTTTACTAAAGTCCATATAGAAAACATCCACTGCCCTTCCTTCATCAATCATCTTATTCTAAAATGCTGCCGGACCTGTTGAGAGTTCTTTTCTGTCAAAACATCAGTTGGGCCACTGTTTTTCTTATTTCTTGTGATTTGTTCTTGTTAGAGTCACACTCCACACTGGGAGGGACACACACTGAATACAGAGACAATTATTACAGTGTCTGGTTTCTCATTGGAGACACACAAACGGAAGTACAATCGACCGAATCTCAGAAAGACCCGGATAAAGCAGGGCTTTGTCACTTGGCCAACTCTCTTCTCCATTTTGCTTGCAGCAATGCTACACCTCAGCTCCAGCCAACTATCCGCAGGCGTGAAAATAATCTGCAGAACAGACGGGAAACTTTAACCTGCGCCGCTTTCATTCCTAAACCAAAATCACTCCAACCTCAGTCATTGACCTTTGTGCTTGCGTGTGCACTCATTCTGAAAATGAGCTCAAAATCATTGTCGACTCCTTCTCCAAAACATATAAAAAATGGTATTTGACTAAACACTGTCAAAATGAATGGGGATCTGCCAACCAGCTCCCATAAAACCAGCTGGGTAGGACTTGCCATTTGCATCCATGACAACGGATCTCGAAGCAATTGTTCAACTCAGAACATGGTCACAGCAGAAAAGTCCGAGGAGGACAGCGGAAATGCTTTGGAGCATTTTCAAAGCATCCCAGAAGAAATCAAATACCACATGGACTCGTGGGGGACCCTGTATCATGACTCCCTTACAAGGAGAAAGGTTATTCGGGAAGGCATCGTGCACCTCGAGTGATTTCATTCAGAAGATGTGGAGGTCAAGGTGAGGCATCAGAGGGAGTGCGCAAACCTCCAAAGTACCACATCAATTGACCACTCAAACACCACCTGCCCCTCATGTGGCAGAGTCTGAAGATCACACATTGGACTGAACAGTCACCTCAGTACCCATCAAACTGGAGTGGGAGCAAGTAATCCTCGATCCAAAAGGGCTGCCTGAGAAGGAGAAGGAAAGCAGGACACTTGTTACACAGTCCAAATTCAGACTGGGAGAGACACACAGCAAAGAGGGAAGCTTGGTATAGTGCAGCTATAATTGAAAATCCTCAGTCGGCTCTTGCTTTCATTAATGCCAATTTGCCAATTTCCCTTTTGTACACATGTTTACTGCTCTCTCTCTCTCTCTCTATCCCTTTCCGTGTCTATCTTTTGTTGTCTCTCGCCACGTCAGCATCTTTTTTCTGGATCCTACTTCCTCCATCGCTCCCCGTTTCTCTTGTTACCTGTCCACACTTCTGTGTCTCTCTATCTCTGCCTAATTCGATTTCCCTCTTTTTCTGCCCTCAGTGTTCTCCATCGGTCTCTCTCTCTCTCTCTCTCTCTGATTATCTTGTCTTCTCATTCCCGAGCTCCCTCTCACTATCTTTCTACATCTACACATCTCTCCCTCTGCACCTTCTCCTATCTCTGTAAGTCCCTCCTGTCCCTCCAGTTTACTCTCCCTAGTTTATGCCCTTTATCTGTCTCTGCTGTTCTATCCAAGTCTGTTCCTGTTATTCTCTGTCTCTAGATAACCCTCCTCATTTCTGTCCCTCGCGTTTCACTGGGTCGCCATCTCTCTTGTCCCTACACCCTCTCAGTCGCATTTATCAGCCTCTGAATCTCCATCCCTGGCACCTTATTTTCTCATTCTGTATTTGCTGTCCCTCTCCGATGTTTGTTCTCTCTCTATGTATTCTCTCTCTCTCCCACTAACACTCACTCGCACCCTCTCCTTTTCTCTATCTCTGTTGTCTTTCACTCCCACTACAGTGTCCGTTTTCTGTCTGCCTCTGACATTCTCTCTCTCTCTCTCTATCTACCTCTCTATCACTCTCCCTCTCTATCTAGCTATCTTACTGTCTATCTCCTGTCCAGTTCCTGCTCTCTGTCTCTCTCAATTATTCTCCCTCTGTATCTCCCGCTCTCCTTCTGTTTTCATCCCTAGTTCCTCTCACTCCTATTTCCCGCTACCAACTCCCTGTCTGCCTCTCTTATTCTCTCCCTGTTACTCCTACCTCAAAATTTCTGTATCACAGGATGTCAAGCTTTCCTTTTCTCTCCAGCTGTTTGTATCTCTTCATTTCTGTGTATCCCTCACTTTCTGTACTGTTTTCTCCAACTCTGTATCTCTGCCTCTTGCTGCCTTTCCTATCTCGTGTGGGACAACTCTTTTCGGTTCATTTAGATCTCTTAATTCGTCCCCTCTGTCGCTTGATACACCTATCTGCTCTCCATTCCTTCCTTCTTTTTTGGAATGTTTTTCTGCCTCTTTCGCTTCCTAGCTCATTTTGCAGTATTTGTGTGTTCCCTGTCTACACATCTCTCAATCTCTGAATATCTATCTCTTTCTGAATCTTTCCCTCCATCGGCTCTCTCTCTCTCTCTCTCTCTGTCTCCCCCCTCTATCTGTAAATACAGACCAACTTTCTGACTCGCCCTGTTGAGTCTATCGATTATAGACCCACTCTGAGAACTCCCTGTGAAGTCGCTGTAGATGCAGAACTGCTCTGTTAGCATCTCGTGGTGTACCTGAAAGAAGAAATCCTCTCTGTGACTCACCCCATGGAGTCTCTGTAAGTGCAAACTATCTCAGTGACTCCCAATTTGTATTCGCTGTATGGACAGATGCATTCTGTGACTCCCCTGTGGAATGGCTACATGCGCAGACTAACTTTATCACTCACACCTTGGCCTTTCTGTTTGGACAGATGTTCTCTGTGACTCCGCCATGGAGTCTCTGTCAGGAAAGACCCACTCTATGCCATCTTCTGTGGAATCTCTGTAGGGGAAGACACAATTTGGGACTCCTTGCTCCGTTTCCCTGAAGCTCTGAATTTTATTTTCTGTGATTTAGGAATTTCACGTTCATATCTAGTTCAATATCTACTTTGAGGCAGAAAAGGTTGGATTGTTAGGGGTTAACTGAACTTGTTTCCTCAATGATTGTAATTAGAATAAATAGTCACCTGAACAATATTTCGATGAGTCTGTTTTTTCAGCAACTGTAATTTATGCCAGTTGTAATAACAACTTTATTCTCTCCCTCGGGGATATCTCTCTGCTCTAAATAAGGGTTTCATTCACTGTGTCACCTCATGCCATCACCACATTGCCTCCAACAGAAATTCCAACAGCAACTTACACAGAAGTGAAGCCATGGATCGAAAGGATTTCTTGCATTTTATAATGAAAATTTGCGAATAAAAAGAATATTTCAGAATATTGAAAAGGTTTACTATCCAACCCTCATTGCTGTTAGTGTTCCTCTTAAGTATCAATGCCATTAGAAATGTTACAATCCATGTTACACTGTAATATTAATCTGGTTATCAACATTACAAACTCAGCTATCAATGGTATTCTATGTTTCAAATTGTTCCAGCTGTATTAACACATTAATTGTTGTATACAGAAACTGTTGGTACCCGTGACATGCCGCTACATCTAGACACTAATGCTATAAACCATGTTTAACTCTGTGACTTGCTTTGTAATTCCCCATCCCATCTGCAATGTTGTGGGCTATTGATGCTGTACGTGATACCGTATTACCAAGGTTCAGATGTTCTACATCAACTCAAGCAGAGTCTATGTATTGCATTTTGCTGTCTATTATGAAAATCTGTAACAGATCAGATGATTTTTTCATGGTTTAGGAGACTTTTCACCAAATCTCATAAGATCACCGACCTGAAACATTAACTCTGTGTCTCTCTCCGCAGATGCTGCCTGACCTGCTATGGATTTCCAGTATTTTCTGCCCTTATTTAAGAATACCAGCATCCGCTGTAGTGCACTTCTATTTTCACTAATGATTGGCATGTTCTCTTGTACAGAACAACATAAACAAATTATGGCGGATCCAACATGCACACACTTACATCTTTACATGTCTGAAGTATCATTCATTTGCAGTTAGTGTCTCTTTTCCCTCCAGCTTCAGTACTAGAATATTGTGACGCTACATCTGACTGCTCGACTAGGATTGTAAGATTAACTATCATTCTTGTTCAATCGTCACTCTATTAGAGTTCAGTACATTTATTTACAATCACTGTTTTGAATAAACAATTGCATATACAATTGGATCCCATGCCAATCCAGCACGGTCCAGTCGAGACCCATATTTTTTTTCATCTCATTTCATCTGCTCATGTTGAAAACCAATAAGTCACGAAGCATAAGATCAGACGTTTCTGTTTGCATTCAGATACTTTACAGTACAAAAATTGTTGGCGCTCTGCTTTTTAAGTTGTATGATCTGGATGCTAATAAATTCATGCTCAATGATATCGAAGTTACTTTAATATTTTAAGCTATTTACCTATAGAGCTAAACTGGACTTGGTGCTTATTACCTGATGATTTTCTTATTAAATTACAGCCTTTAAAACGCATCTGGATTATCGTGTCCAGTTCTGCTCACCACACATTACCAAGGATGTGAAGGTCCTTGCGTCGGTGCAGGGGGCATTTGCCAGAATAATTCCATGCATGCGGGTTTTTTACTACTATATTAGGTTGGAAAAGCTGGAGTTGTTCTCCTTAAAGTAAAGGAGCATGAGGGGACATTTGATATAGATGCACAGGCTTTATAAAGTAGGCAAAGAAAAGCTGGTAGCATTCGGTGATGGCACAAGGACCAGAGGACATTATTTTAAGGTTTGGGGAAACATGCAGGAGGAATGTGTGGATGAATATTTTTATGGTGTGGCAATGAGCTGGAACTCATTGCATAGGTGGGTGCTGGAGGCAGAGACAATCAATGATTTCAAAAGAAAATTGGGTGGTCTCTTGTGGACGATAAACATGCAGGACTACAACGATTGAGCCGGGGAATGGGACTGATTGGATTGTTCTGTGGAGATCCAACATGAAGTCGATGGGTCGAATTGCCTGCTTTGGTGCTGTTTTCACTCCATGACTATGACTCCATAACGATGAGTTGCAGGTTTCACCACAAATTTCATCATTGTTTTTGCTCCAAGCCTGATGTATAGCTTCACTGTTTATTTCTCTTCCCCACAGTGAACTTACTGACCATTTTGATCCTGTCACGGGGAAAGTGTGGTCTTTCCAAATGTGTTACTCGCTACCTGGTGATCATTCCAAAAGCAGATGTACTGGTCGTTATTCTTGACCTGATATTGAGACACATTCCCATTGTTTATCATGAGCATTTTCATTTCCTGGAGTCCATTCCCATATGCACTGTCCACGTGACCCTGCTTTATGCAGCTACAGACTGTTCTGTCTGGTTAACCGTCACTTTCACCTTTGATCGATTTGTGGCGATTTGTTGCCAAAAGCTGAGAACTAAATGTTGCACCATGAAAAGGGAAATTTTGGTGTTGCAGTTGTGCGTGCTGAGCTGTTTGAAGACTGCCATCTGGTATTTTATGTATCTGGGACACCATCTGCCCTTAATCAGCCCGCGTTTTGTGTTGTTGATCGATGTGATAGCAATATGGGGATCAATTGAAATCTTTCACTATATTCTCAACCCTTGTGTACCATTTGTTCTGATTCTGCTACTCAATGCTTTAACCGTCAGATATATTTTATTGTCCAGCAGATGTCGAAGGAGACTCAATGGTCACAGTAGTGGGGAGACCCAGAGATAGAGAACAGACAGAAATCGATCATTTCACACTTTGTTATCTCAGGACATTTCATACTGTTCTGGACACTCTTCACGGTGGTTTTTATATGTAACCGAATGGCTGATTTGGGTTATGTGATATATCAGCCTTATTTCCTTCAAGAAATGGGTTTCACGCTGCAGATCCTGAGATGCTTCAGAACAATGGTATTTAAGCTTTAACCCACACTAAGTTCAGAGAGCAGTTAAAAATGTGATGAAATATCCCTTTACTCTCATTGTTACATTCAATAAACGATGAGAAGAACTGTAGGTTTTCCAGCATTACAACCCCAATCCTGCCTCATATTATGCCCGAACCATTCTCCCTCATTGGTCCAGTGATACAGGTTAATATTAAAACCCTCACTGACACACTGTGCAACCCATCACCTGAGACACACTGTGAAATATAAAACACCCCCACCGACTTCAAACATATTAATACCCTGACGGAGAAAACAGGGGAGTATTAACAGGCTCACTGGGACAATGTGTCAGATGACAGATGTTAACTGTGATCAATCAAATCTCCCACACACACTAGTCTGATCTCTCTCTCTCTCTCTCTCTCTCTCTCTCTCTCTCTCTCTCTCTCTCTCTCTCTCTCTCTCTCTCTCTCTCTCTCTTTCTTTCTCTCTCTCTCTATCTATCTATCTATCTATCTATCTATCTATCTATCTATCTATCTATCTATCTATCTATCTATCTATCGATCTATCTATCTATTTATCTATCTATCGGATAGGTACAAAGGAAAAGTAGGAGGTGTAGTGCTCTTAATAAAGGATGGGGTCAGTTCATTTTTGAGAGGAGATCTTATATCAGAAGTTTAAGATATTGAAGCAATTATAGAGTAATAAATTCTATGGGTGGAGCTAAGGTACAAAAAGAGGAAGCAAACATTGGTGGGAGTTGCTTAAAGGCCATATCAGTCAAGAAATTAGAGGGGCATGTTAATAGGTTAGACAGTAACCACGGGAGATTCCAATCTATATATAGACTGGGTAATGCTATTGAGCACTAATGCTACGGAAAATGAACTCCTGGAATGTACAGAAGATGGATTTCTAGAACAGTATGTTGAGAAAACAACTAGAAAACGGGTTAGTTTATATCGAGCGTTGTGTAATGAGAAAGGGAAAATTAATCATCTCATTGTGAAGGAGGCTTTTGGGAAGAGGAATTAGATGTAGTAGAATTGTGCATTATGTTCGAAACTGATGTAGTTCAATCCGAAACTGGGGTCTTAATCTCAAATAAAGGAAACTGCTCAAGTACGAAGCGAAAATAGTTTGGGGTAGGCTAGGAAACTAAAGAACATGGAACATTACAGCGCAGTACAGGCCCTTCGGCCCTCGATGTTGCGCCGAGCTGTGAAGCCATCTGACCTACACTATTCCATTTTCATCCATATGGCTATCCAATGACCACTGAAATGCCCTTAAAGTTGGCGAGTCTACTACTGTTGCAGGCAGAACGTTCCACGCCCCTACTACACTCTGAGTAAAGAAACTACCTCTAACATCTGTCCTATATCTATCACCCCTCAACTTAAAGCTATGTCCCCTCGTGTTTACCATTACCAACCGAGGAAAAAGACTCTCACTATCCACCCTACCTAAACCTCTGATTATCTTATATGTCTCTATTAAGTCACCTCTCCTCCTCCTTCTCTCTAACGAAACAACCTCAAGTCCCTCAGCCTTTCCTCATAAGACCTTCCCTCCATACCAGGCAACATCCTAGTAAATCTCCTCTGCACCTTTTCCAAAGCTTCCACATCCTTCCTATAATGCGGTGACCAGAACTGCACGCAATACTCCAGGTGCGGCCGCACCAGAGTTTTGTACAGCTGCAGCATGACCTCGTGGCTCCGAAACTCGATCCCCCTAATAATAAAAGCGAACACACCATCTGCCTTCTTAACAGCCCTATTAACCTGGGTGGCAACTTTCAGGGATTTATGTACCTGGACACCAAGATCTCTCTGCTCATCTACACTCCCAAGAATCTTCCCATTAGCCCAGTACTCTGCATTCCTGTTAATCCTTCCAAAGAGAATCACCTCACACTTTTCCGCATTAAACTACATTTGCCATCTCTCAGCCCAGCTCTGCAGCCTATCTATGTCCCTCTGTAACCGATAAGATCCTTCGGCACTATCCACAACTCCACAGACCTTAGTGTCATGCGCAAATTGACTAACCCACCCTTCTACACACTCATCCAGGTCATTTATGAAAATGACAAACATCAGTGGCCCCAAAACAGATCCTTGCGGTACACCAATAGTAACTAAACTCCAGGATGAACATTTGCCATCAACCACCACCCTCTGTCTTCTTTCAGCTAGCCAATTTCTGATCCAAAGCACTAAATCACCTTCAATCCCATACTTCCGTATTTTCTGCAATAGCCTACCGTGGGGAACCTTATCAAACGCCTTACTGAAATCCATATACACCACATCCACGGCTTTACCCTCATCCACCTGTTTGGTCACCTTCTCAAAAAACTCAATAAGGTTTGTGAGGCACGACCTACCCTTCACAAAACCGTGCTGACTATCGCTAATGAACTTATTCTTTTCAAGATGATTATAAATCCTATCTCTTATAACCTTTTCCAACATTTTACCCACAACCGAAGTAAGGCTCACAGGTCTATAATTACCAGGGCTGTCTCTACTCCCCTTCTTGAACAAGTGGACAACATTTTCTATCCTCCAGTCTTACGGCACTAGTCCTGTCGACAATGACGACGTAAAGATCAAGGGCAAAGGCTCTGCAATCTCCTCCCTGGCTTCCCAGAGAATCCCAGGATAAATCCCATCTGGCCCAGGGGACCTATCTATATTCACACTTTCCAAAATTGCTGACACCTCCTCCTTTTGAACCTCAATCCCATCTAGCCTAGTAGTCTGTATCTCAGGATTCTCCTCGACAACATTTTCTCTCTCTACTGTAAATACTGACGAAAACTATTCATTTAACGCTTCCCCTATCTCCTCTGATTCTACACACAACTTCCCACTACTATCCTTGATTGACCCTAATCTAACACTAGTCATTCTTTTATTCCTGATATACAGAGAGAAAGCCTGAGGGTTTTCCTTGATCCTATCCGCCAATGCCTTCTCGTGTCCTCTCCTCGCTCTTCTTTGCTCTCCCTTTAGATCCTTCCTGGCTGGCTTGTAACTCTCAAGCGCCCTAACTGAGCCTTCACTTCTCATCCTAACATAAGCCTTCTTCTTCCTCTTGACAAGCGCTTCAACTTCTTTAGTAAACCACGGCTCCCTCGCTCGACAACTTGCTCCCTGCCTGATAGGTACATACGTATCAAGGACACGCAGTAGCTGCTCCTTGAATAAGCTCCACATTTCGATTATGCCCATCCCCTGCAGTTTCCTTTCCCATCCTACGCATCCTAAATCTTGCCTAATCGCATCATAATTTCCTTTCCCCCAGCTACAATTCTTGCCCTGCGGTATATACCTGTCCCTGCCCACCGCTAAGGTAAACCTAACCGAATTGTGATCACTATCACCAAAGTGCTCACCTACATCTAAATCTAACACCTGGCCGGGTTCATTACCCAGTTCCAAATCCAATGTGGCATCGCCCCTGGTTGGCCTGTCTACATACAGTGTCAGAAAACCCTCCTGCACACACTGGACAAAAACTGACCCATCTAAAGTACTCGAACTATAGTATTTCCTGTCAATATTTGGAAAGTTAAAGTCCCCCATAACAACTACCCTGTTACTCTCGCTCCTGTCGAGAATCATCTTCGCTATCCTTTCCTCTACATCTATAGAACTATTCGGAGGTCTATTAAAATGTATGACAGTACACAGGCAATGGCAGTCAATTAAAGAATTATCACATTGTTTACAGCAAATATACGTTCCTTAGAGGCACATTAACCCAACTGGATAAGTAACCCAACCCTGGCGATCAAGTTACATTAAAGGTAGTTACCTGGTCTGGCCTACATGTGACTCCAGACGCACAGCAATGTGGTTGATTATGAAATACCCTCTGGACTGGATTAGCAAGCCACTCAGTTCAAAGGCAATTAGGGGTGGGTAATTAGCGTGGGCCTAGTCAGCGTTGCCTACATTTCACAAACGAATAAAAAAAAATCAAAGGAAGGTTTAAAATGTTGCCAAAAAACCAGTGAGCCCGAAGATTGAGTGAATTTTAAAATTCAGAAAATGAGGACAAACAAACAGACAAAAAATTTAAAAATGGAATGTGAAAGTCAACTGCAAGAAACATAATAGCGGACTATAAAAGCTTCTATAGGCATATAAAAATGAAAATATTAGCAAAGACAAATGTGGGCCCATCACAGGCAGAGACAGGAGCATTAATAATGAGAAACCATGAAACGGCAGAGAAACTAACCAAATACTCGGTGCCTGTCTTCATGGAGGAAGATACAAAAAAAGCCTCCCAGAAATATCAGATAACCAATGGACTAACGAGAATTAGGAACTGAAAGAAGATAGTATTCATTAAAAAAGGCAGTGGATAAATTAATGGAACTGAACGTTGGTAAAGGCCTGGACCTGATTATTTACATCCGGGAGTGTTTAAAGATGTGACGGTGGAGAGACTGGATGTATTAGTGGTCATCTTCCAAAATTCTATAGATTCTGGAACGGTTCCTGCAGATTTGAAGCTGGCAAATTTAACAAAGGAGGAGAGAGAAAACGAGAGAATACATACCTGTTAGCTTGATAGCGGTAGCAGGGACAATGCTGGAATCTATTATAAAGGATGTGATAACTCGACACTTTGAAAATAATGGTAGGATTGGGGGGAATCGACATGGATTTATGAAGGAGAAATCATGTTTGACAAACTGTTAGAGTTTTGTGAAGATTCATTTTTATTTCTACGTTCATGGTATGTGGGCGATGCTGGCTTGACCAGAATTTATTGCCCATCCCTAATTCCTCTTGAAAAGATAGTGGTGAGTTTCCTTCTAGAACTGCTGCAGTCCTTGCAGTGTAGGAACACCAACAGTGCTGTTAGGAAGGGAGTTCAAGGATTTTGACCCAGAGACAGTGAAGGAGCAGCGGTATAGTTCCAAGACAGGATAGTGCGTGGTTTTAGGAACATAAGAGCAGGAATACGCCATTCAGCCCATCGAGCCTGCCCCACCATTCAATATGATCATGGCTGATCATCTATTTCAATTTCTTTTTCCCAAACTATCCTCATATCAACTGATGTCATTTGTATTTAGAAATCTGTCATCCCTGCGTTAAACATAATCAATGACAGCCCTCAACAGCCCTCTGGGATAGAGAATTCAAAAGATTTACAACCCTCCAAGCAAAGAAAGTCTCCTCATCTCTGTCCAAAGTGGCTTCCCCCTTATTTTGAAATGGTGTCCCCTGGTTCTATACTCCCCAACCAGGGGAAACACCTTACGTGCATCTATCCTGTCTATCCCTTTAAGCATTTTGTAGGTTTCAGATGATCACCTCTCATTGTTCGAAGCTCCAGAGATAACAGGCTCAGTTTCCCCACTATCTCTTCATTGGGCAGGCCCGCTATCAGGGGAGCAAGTCTAGTTGCACTCCCTATATGGCAACGATATCCTTCTGAAGGTAAGGGGACTAAGACTGCACACAGTACTATAGGAGCGGTCTAAGCAATGCCCTATAATTTGAAGCACGACTTCACTACTCCTGTACACAAATCTTCTTGCAATAAAGGCTAACGTACTGTAATGATTCTGTAGGTTTTTTTTCGAGGAAGAACGCAGTGAGCCTTTAAGGCTGGAAAATGAGCCGTACTGCATTAAGGTAGCAAACTCGAAAGACTTAGTCAACGAAGGCATTCTCGTTTTAAAAACAAGAAATGCTCAGAATACTCAGCAGGTCTGGCAGCATCGGTGGAGAGAGTAGCAGAGTTTTGATGAAGGGTCACTGACCTGAAGCGTTAACTCTGCCTTTCTCTCCACAGATGCTGCCAGACCTGCGGAGTATTTCCACCATTTCTTGTTTTTATTTCAGATTTCCGGCATCTGCATTCGCGTTGCCTTGGATACAGCCACTCGGACAGAGCATCGAGCAATACATTTGTTATTTAATTTTGAACTGGCTTATAGTGCAAACAGCCTGTTTTAACAGAGGAAGCAGACAGACAGCTGTGTGCTAGCATCCGAAAGAAAAGTTTTCATCCCTATTAAACTGAAGGAAGAGAATTTAGTCTCTTTATTTATTATTCTCTCTCAATATTCTGGAACAGTCTAGCTAAAACAGAGACCTCTGATAATTTAAACTGAAGGAAGGGACGTTGGACTGTGACAATCTCTTTTCCCTCAAAAATGCTAAAGCCAGATTGATTCTATTGAAAGTGTTTGCGAGTTGCTGATCTACTGTGATCATCGCTGGAGAAGGCCAAAACCACTTACTGCTAGAATTAAACTATGGACTATTCTAATGTTGAAGAAATTTTTTTTTTAAATTCCCATAGGTTGGCTGTGAGGACTTGAAGCATCCTTGGACTTTTTCACCTCCGGCAGTAGCGTTAATTTGCAAGGACACCTTTTTTTCTGTTTTACATGCAGTCTATATCTTCATGGTGTTTAAGAATTTACTTTTTTAATTAAACAGTTAATTTGTTGATTTAAAGACACCTGGTTTGGTTAGCCTCATTCTGGTGTGAATAAATGGTACAATTTGACTGGTCTTCCTTTAATTTGGAAAGTTTAAGATGATATGCTAGGCGATCTGTGGAGTGACGGGATTCAATTAACAGTGCGTTTCTCCCACCGCAATCAGAGTCGTATATTTTGATTGGGGGCTTTGACTGGAGTGGTCAGTCGTAACAATACCATGAACCTTCCTTATTGCTTGCTGCACCTTCATGTCTGCTTTCAGTGACTTATTTGCAAGGTCATTTAGGTCCGTTTAAACATATATACTTTCTAAACTCTTACCATTTAAGAAATAATCTGCACATTTATTTCTCCTCCCAAAGTGGATAACCTCACATATTTCCACATTATATTCCAACTGCCACGTTCTTATCCACTTACTAAGTCTGCGCAAATCCCTTTGAAGCCGCTTTGCATTTTCCTCATGACACACAATCCGAGCTAGTTTTATATTGGCCGCGAACTTGGAGATATTGCATTTGGTCCCAACATCCAATTCATTGATATATGTTGTGAACAGCTGGGGCCCAAGCACTGATCCCTACGGTACCCCACTAGTCACACCCTGTCAACGTGAGAATGACCCACTTTTTCCATTCACTGCGTTCTGCCTGTCAACGAATGTTTAATCCATGTCCGTATATTACCTGCTGTCGCATGTGCTTCAATTTTGCGAACCAACCTCTAGTGGGGGACTTTATCGAAAGTCTTCTGCAAATCTTAGTATACCACGTCCATCGAATGCCCTTTATCAATTCTGTTAATAACATCCTCGAAAAACTCCAACAAGTTCGTCAAATATGATTTCCCTTTCATAAAAACATGTTGAATATGCCCAATCAGATGCTTTAGATTGTAGCATTTTCCCAACGATTGATGTAAGGCTAACTGGTCCGTAATTCCTGATTTCTCTCCCCCTCTCGAATGCTTTGAAGGGGACCTGCAGGTGGTTATGTTCTCATACATCTGATGCTCATGTCATTAAGGTCATAGAGGTCACATGTTTTGAATCTGCTGTCTAATGAGCCTTGGTGAGTTGCTGCACTGCATCTTGTAGGCTGGACACAAGGCTGCCAGAATTCATGGGTGGTGAAGGGAGTGAATGTTGAAGATGGTGGATGGGGTTTTGATCCAAAGGGCTGTTTTGTCCTGGATGGGGCCGAGCTTCTTGAGTGGTGTTGGACCTGCACCCAACTAGGCAGTGGAGAGTATTCCTAGTAGATGGTGGACAGGCACTGGGGAGACATGAAGTGAGGTTTGCCCTGCAGAATTCCTAGTCTCTGACCTGCTGCTGTAGCCACAGCGTTTGTGTGGCTGATACAGTTCAGTTTCTGGTCAATGGTAACCCCCAGGATGTTGAAGGTGAGGGATTCAGCAATGGTAATGTCTTTGAACGTCGAGAGAAAACGCTTGGACCGTCTCTTGCTGGAGATGGTTGGATGCCTGGCACCTGAGCGGCGCAAATGTCACTGGTGACATAACAGCCCAAGACTGAAAGTTGTCCTGCTTTCGTTGCATTTCTACACGGGCTGCTTCAGTATTTGAGGAGTCGCGAATGGTGCTGAACATTGTGCAATCATCAGCAAACATCCCCCCCCAGTTCTGACCTTGTGATTGAAGGAAGGTCATTGATGAAGCAGCCGAAGATGGCTAGGCACAGGACACTAACCTAAGGAACTCCTGCAGTCTTATCCTGGGAATGAGATGATTGACCTCCGACAACCACAACCATATTCCTTTGTGCTCGTTCTGACTCCAACCAGCGGAGAGTTTTCTTTCTGATTCCTCTTGACTTCAGTTTTTTTTCTGGGGATCCTTGATGCCGTATTCTGTCAAATTCTGCCTCGATGGCAAGCGCAGCCACTCTGACCTCACCTTTGGAGTTCATCTGTTTTGTCCATGTTTGGACCAAGGCTGCAATGAGGTAAGGGTCTGGTTGGGACTGGCGGAAGCAAAATTGAGAATCATTGAGCGGGTTATTGCAGAGCAAGTGCTGCTTGATAGCACTCTCGACGACCCCTATTCTGATGATCGGGAGTGGACTGTTAATGTGGTAATTGGCCTGGTTGGATTAGTCCTGCTTTTCGTATACAGGATATACCTAAGCAATATTCTACATTGCCAGGTAAATGCCAGTGTTGTAGCTGTACTTGAATAGTACAGGGGGAGTGTTGTACTGTTGGAGGGTCAGTCCTGAAGGAGCGCTGCACTTCTCCAACCCCGACAGCCCTCCCTACCTCTGTAACCTCCTTCAGCACCTACAACCCTCCCTATCACTTATCACCCTAGAGCGCCTGCAACCCTACTTAAATATATACAAAAATAGGTGGAGAGACATGTTGTGATGAGGAGACAAAAAATCTGCAAAGGGATCGGTGAAGTGAGTCGGCCAAAATTTGGCAGATGGGGTTCAATGTCGGAAGGTGTGAGGTAACTCACTTTAGCAGGAAGAATAAAAAGGCACATTATTATTTAGATGGAGAAAGACTACAAAGTACTGCGGTACAGAGGGATCTGAGTCTTCTTGTGCATGAAACACACAGCAGGTGCAGCAAGCAATTAGGAAGGCAATTGGAATTTTGGCCTTTTTTGTTAAGGCGTTAGCGTTTAAAAATAGGGAAGTTCTGTTGCAACTGTACCGGGTGTTGGTTAGTGCATATCTGGAGTACGGTGCACAGTTTTGGTCGCCGTATTTAAAAAAGGATATGCTCGCAATGGAAGCAGTTCACAAAAGGTTCACTAGGCTGATGCCTGTGATGAAGAGGCTGTCTTATCAAGAGCGGCTAAACAGGTTAGGCCTTTATTCATTGGCGATTAGAAGAATGAGAGGTGATCTTATTGAAACATTTAGGATTTTAAGGGGGCTCGACAAGGTAGATGTTGAAAAGATGTTACCACTATTGGGGGAATCTCGAACTAGATGGCATATTTATAGAATAAGGAGGCACACATTTAAAACTGAGATGCGAAGGAATTTCTTCCTCAGACGGTGGTGAATCTCAGGAGCTCTTTGCCTCAGAGAGTTTTATTTATTTATTTTTAATTAGAGATACAGCACTGAAACAGGACCTTCGGCCCACCGAGTCTGTGCCGAGCATCAGCCACCCATTTATACTAATCCTACACTAATTCCATATTCCTACCACATCCCCACCTGTCCCTATATTTCCCTACCACCTACCTGTACTAGGGGCAATTTATAATGGCCAATTTACCTCTCAACCTGCAAGTCTTTGGCATGTGGGAGGAAACCGGAGCACCCGGAGGAAACCTACGCAGAACATGCAAACTCCACACATGTAGTACCCAGAATTGAACCCGGGTCGCTGGAGCTGTGAGGCTGCGGTGCTAACCACTGCACCACTGTGCCGCCCCACTGTGGAGGCTACGTCACTAAATATATTTAAGGATGCGATAGGTAGATTTTTGAAGTCTCGGGGAGTCGAGTAGTCCCGAAAGAGAAGTTGATGGCTGGGATAGATCAGCCAGGATCTTATTGAATGATGGGGCTGGCTTGAGGGGCTGAATGGCCGACACCTGCTCCTATTTCTTATGTTCTTTTGCTCTTATCTCTGAAACATCCTCCAGCCCCTGCAACCCTTCCGATCTCTTAAACCTCTCCAGCCCCTACAACCCTCCCGATCTCTGTAACTTCCTTCAGCCACGACTACCCTCCCTGTTGCTTTACCTCCACCAGGCCCAACAATCTTTCCTTTCTCTGTAACCTCATCCAGCCCCTACAACCCTTTGAGACCTCTGCACTCCTCCAATTCTGGTCTATATCCCATCTACAATTTCCAACGCTCTACCATTGGCGGCCCTGCCTTCAGCTGCCTGGGCAGTAAGTTTTGGAATTCCCTCCTTAAACCTCTCCACCTCTCCACCACTCTCCCCTTCCTTAAAACACGGTGTAAAAACTACCTCTGACTGAGCTTTTGGTCTAAAGATCTAATATCTGCTTTTGTGAGCTCAATGCCATATTTTGTTTTATGGCGCTTCTTTGGGAATTTTTATTATGATAATACACTTTGGATCAATAAGTTGTTTTTTGATGGCACTTCATTGGCTATGGAGCGTTTTGGGAAGCATTTCTCCGGTGTAGGCAACAAAGCTGCCAGACTATTCACAGCAAGCTCCCACAAAGAGCAATGTTAGACATCAGCTTTGCGAGCGATTTTTGTTGAGGGATAAATATTGGCCCTGCACAGTGGGGTAATCAGCCCTGCCACATATTAGATATGAAAGACCCTGTGGCTCCATGGGTACCATTGATTAGAATGCGGAGGCAACCATGTCTGATTGAGATGCTGGCGATCTCCTGAAGGACACCCGGATATGTTGAATTTAATCGGTGCTGAAATCTCATGTATACTGCATGCAAGGAGTTAAGCTTTATTATGTCATTAAATAACTAAGTCAAGGGCGTTAAGCAGACGTTTCAATATTTCCTCGCCCTCCTTCTTGCATTAGAGGTACAGGTGACATGGAAACATTCTATAATACTCCATATTAGGGTAATAGGGACATTAGATAATAGTCTACAATAACACATGCCAGGGCAAGAGGGATATCTGACAATAGCATATAATACCCCACATCAGGACAGCGGGTATATCTGATAATTAGATTAGAGATACAGCACTGAAACAGGCCCTTTGGCCCACCGAGTCTGTGCCGACCATCAACCCCCCATTTATACTAATCCTACACTAATCCCATATTCCTACCAAACATCCCCATCTGTCCCTATACTTCCCTACCACCTACCTATACTAGTGACAATTTATAATGGTCAATTTACCTACCAACCTGCAAGTCTTTTGGCTTGTGGGAGGAAACCGGAGCACCCGGAGAAAACCCACGCAGACACAGGGAGAACTTGCAAACTCCACACAGGCAGTACCCAGAATCGAACCCGGGTCCCTGGAGCTGTGAGGCTGCAGTGCTAACCACTGCGCCGCTGTGCTACCCATAATATAATATTATATAATAACCCACCTCCGGGTAATAAAAATATCTGGCAACGTTCTATCATACTCCACATCAGGACGAGAGGGATAACTGACAATATTCTATAAAACCCCACATCAGAACAAGATGGATAGCTGAAAACATTCTATATAGCCCAGTATCAAGTCCATGGGATTACCACACGAATATCAATAGGGCATGTGACATCATGCTGTTGAAACCCACGAAACATCGATCGGTATGTAAGCCAATGTCATATAGATATGATCATAAACACATAACAACATATGAACTAGGAGTACGAGCAGGCCCCTCGAGCCGACTCTGTTGTTCTATAAGATCATGGCTGATCGGTTTATGGACTCAACTCCACGTTCCTGCCGAGCCCCAATACCCTTCAACTCCCTTGTTTGTCAAGAATCCGTCCACCTCTGCGTTAAAAAAAAACATTCTGTGACCCTGCCTCCACCGCTCACCGGTGAAGAGACTTTCACAGACTCACCAATGGAAGACCCCATATTCTTAAACTGTGTCCCTAGCTTTAGTCTGTCCCTCAAGGGGAAACATCCTTTCAACATCCATTCGATCAAGTCCTCTCAGGATCTTACATGTTTCAATAAGATCACTTTTAATCCTTCAAAACTCCAATGAATACAGACCCAACCAATCCAGCATTCTCTCATTCCCAACAGGAGGATGTCTTACACGCAACAGATCTGATATAGCACTGGGATGAAGGCAACACTGAACACAGTTGCAACTCTGATCTGCACACCATGTATTTCCTCCTACAGTGAACGGCAGTGGCTAATTGTTCATTAAATTCACGACCTCATTGCTATCCCCAATTCTCATGATGCTTACGCCGAGAACTGGACGGCACAGTGGCGCAGTGGTTATCACTTCAGTGACCCAGGTTCAGTTCTGGGTACTGCCTGTGCGGAGTTTGCAAGTTCTCCCTGTGTCTGCGTCGGTTTCTGCTGGGTGCTCCGGTTTCCTCCCACCTCCAAAGACTTGCAGGTTGATAGGTAAATTGGCCATTAAAAATTGCCCCTAGTGTAGGTAGGTGGTAGGAGAATGGTGGGGTGTGTTAGAGAATATGGGATTAATGTAGGATTAGTATAAATGGGTGGTTGTTGGTCGGCACAGAATCGGTGAGCTGAAGGGCTTGTGTCAGTGCTGTATCTCTAAAAAAACAAACAAAAAAAAAACTCCCAATGCCAGTACAGTAACCAGATTGAGCAGGACTTTGAGGTGATGCTAAAGTTCATGGAGGATATTGACCTTCAAGCTGTTGCATCTCCAACATCTTAAAAGTACAACCCTCTTTAACAACAGGGCCCATTCATCCTTGCAGCAAATGCATTAATAACAGGAGGAGGTCATTCAGCCCCTCTCGAGCCATGTATGCAGGAAAAGGAGGAGACTATTCAGCCCCTATCGAGCAAGTTACACAAGAACAGGAGGAGGCTATTCAGCCTCTGGTAAGACTGGTGCACAGGAATATTCGGAGGCCGTTAAGATCCTGTGGATCCTGGTACACAGGAGCATGAGGAGCCATTCAGCCCTCTCGAGCATGTTACACGGGAACAGGAGGAGACCATTATGCTCGTATGTTTGGTTATGTATATTTACTTACATACACATGAGTTGTAAATAAAACTTAACATTTTACTATGTAGTGGAAACAGTATTCCTCCAGCTGGGATTAACCCAGGCCTCGATTGAATTAGCCATTTCCTTTTGTATGAGTGGGATTCAGTACCACTCAAATTGGGGTTGACACAGGTCTGGTTTGATTGGCACTTTCCTGGTGTGAATGTTGGGCACAATACCATTCCATCTGGGATTAGCACAGACCTGGTTTGAATTGGCTTTTTTCCTGGACTGTAATTATGAATCAGTTCGATTCCAAAATGATTGACACAGGCCTGGTTTGAATTGGCCCTTTCCTGACGTGTGAGTCGGACTCTGTAACACTCCAGCTGGGATTAACACAGCCTGGTTTGAATTGGACCTTTCCAGGTGTGTGAGTGGGACGCAGTACCCCTTCAACTTGGATAAACGCAGGCCTAGATTGAACTGGCCATGTTCTGATTTGTGAGTGGGACTCATAACTACTCTAGCTGGGATTAACACAGGCCTGGTTTGACTTTCCCTTTCCTGGAATGTAATTGGGACTCACTATCATTCCAGATTGGAGTAACATAGGACTGATTTGAATTAGCCATTCCCTGGTATGTGTGTGTCACTTACTACCACTCCAGCTGGGAATAACAGATATCTGTTTTGAATTGGCCCTTTCCTGGAGCGTGTGTGAGACTCAATACCTCCCCAGATGGGATTTACAAACGCTTGGTTGATTTGGCCATTTCCTGGTGTCTGACTGGGCCTCAGTACCATTCCAGCTTGAATTAACACAGGATAGGTTTAAATTGCCTTTTTTGGGTTTAGGAGTGTCGCTCAGGACCACTCCAGCTGGAAATGACACAGGTCTGCCTTGCACTGGCGCTTTCCTGGTGTGTGCTTGGGTCTCAGTACCACTCCATCTGGGATTAACACAGTTCTGGTTTGAATTGGCTCTTTCGTGGTGTGTGTTTGGGACTCAGTACCACTCCAGATGGTATTAACACAACCCTGGTTTGTATTCGACGTTTCCCGATGTTTGAGCAGGAATCAGTACCCATTCAGCTGGAATGAGCACAGACTGGTTTCGAATTGGCCATCTTATGGTTTCTGAATTGGACCCAGTACCACTCCAGCTGGGAACAACACAGACCTGGTTTGAATTGACATTTTGCAAACTCTGTGTGAGACTCGGTACCACTTCAGATGGGATGAACACATGCCTGGTTTTGATTGATGATATCCTGGTGTGTGAGTCGGACTCAGTACCACAATAGATAGGTTTAACACAGCCTGCTTTGAATTGTCTCTTACCTGGATCGTGTGTGGGACTCAGCACCACTCCAGCTTGACGTAACAAAGGCTAGGTTTGAATTGGCTGTTTCCAGGTGTGTAAATTTGACTCAGTACCCTTCCAACTTGGATAAACGCAGGCCAAGATTGAATTGGCCTTTTTCTCGTTTATGAGTGGGACTCAGAACTACTCCAGCTGGGATTAACACAGGCCTGGTTTGACTTTCCCTTCCCTGGAGTGTAAGTGGGACTCGCTGCCATTACCAATGCGATTGACAGAGGCCTGGTTTGAAATGGCCCTTTTCAGGTGTGTGAGTGGGTCACAGTCCCACTCTAGCTGGGATAAATGCAAGCCTTGTTTGAATTGCCCCTTTCGTGGTATTTGGGTTGGACTCAGTACCATTCTAGACTGGAGTGACACAGGACTGGTTTCAATTACCCCTTCCATGGTTTGTTTTTTGCCACTCTATACTATTGCAGGTGGGATTAACACAGGCCTGATTTAAATTGACCATTTCATGGGGTGTGAGGAGGTGTCAGCACCACTCCATCTGGTATTAACAAACGCCTGTTTTGTATTGGCCGTTTCCTGGAGCATGTCTGAGAGTCAGTACCTCCCCAGATGGGATTTACAAACGCTTGGTTGATTTAGCCATTTCCTAGTGTCTGACAGGGTCTCAGTACCACTCCAGATGGGGCTCCCACTTTCCTAGTTTGTTTTACACCTTTCCCGGTGTTTGAGCAGGACTCAGCACGCATCCAGCTGGGATTAGGACAGGCGTGTTTTGATTTGGCCATTTTCTGGTTTGTGATTGGGACTCTGTACCAATCCAGATGGCATTAACAAATGCCTGGTTTCAATTGACACATTCCAGATGAGTGAGTGAGACCCAGCACCAGTCCAGCTGGGATTAACATAGGACTGGTTTGAATTGAACATTTCCAGGAGTCTGTGTAAGACTCAGTACGACTTCAAAAGTGATTAACACAGGCCTGGTTTTAATTCGACCTTTCCAGGTGTGAGAGTTGGACTCAGTATCCGTCCAAATTGAATAAACGCAGGCCTAGTTTGAATTGTCCATTTTCTGGTTTGAGAGTGGGGCTCAGTACTCCTCCAGCCTGATAAAACGCAGGCCTATATTGAATTGGCCATTTTCTGGTTTGTGAGTAGGTCTGAGAACTACTCCAGCTGGGATTAACACAGGCCTGGTTTGGCATTCCCTTTCCTGGATTGTAAGTGGGACCCTCTACCAGTTCAGATTGGAGTAACACAGGACTGGTTTGAATTACACCTCCCCTGGTTTCTGAATGTCAGTCAATATCACTGCAGTTGGGATTAACACAGACCTGTTTTGAATTGTCACTTTCCAGGCTAGTGAGTGAGATTCAGTAGCACTCCAGCTGAGCTTTCCACAGACCTGGTTTGAATTGACCATTTCCAGGAGTATGTGTGAGACTTAGTGCAACATCAGAATGGATTAAAACAGTCCAGGTTTAAATTGGCCTTTGTAGGGTTTCTGTGTGTTGCTCAGAACCACTCTAGCTGGAAATGACACAGGGTTGGCTTGCTTTGGCTCATTCCTGGTGTGTGATTCTGTCTCACTGTCACTCCATCTGGGATTAACACAGTCCTGGTTTGAATTGGTCCTTTCGTGGTCTGTGATTGGGACTCAGTACCTCTCCATAAGGGGTTAACTCAGTCCTGGTTTGCATTGGCCATTTTCTGGATTGTGATTCGGACTTAGTACCTCTCCAGCTTGGATAAACAAATACCTGTTTTGAATTAGCACTTTCCAGGTTAGTAAATGGGACCCAGTACCACTCCAGATGGGATTAACACAGGCCTGGTTTGAATTGGCATTTTCCAGGAATCTGTGTGAGGCTCAATACCACATCAGATGGGATTAATTAAGCCTGGCTTGAATTGGCCCTTTCCTGCATTGTGTGTGTGCGTCAGTACCACTCCAGCTTAACGTAACAAAGGATATGTTTGAATTGTCCCGTTCCAGGTGTGTGAATTGGACACAGTACCCCTCCAACGAGGATAAACGCAGGCCTAGATTGAGTTGGCCATTTTCTGGTTTGTGAGTGTGACTCAGAACTACTGCAGCTGGGATTAACACAGGCCTGGTTTGACTTTCCCTTTCCTGGAGTGTAAGCAGGGCTCACCACCATAACTGATGGGATTGACAGAGGCCTGGTTTGAAATGGGCCTTTCCAGGTTTGTGAGTGGGTCACAGTCCCACTCCAGCAGAGATTAATACAAGCTTGGTTTGAATTGGCCCTTTCCAGGTATGTGTTTGGGACTCAGTGCCATTCCAGATTGGAGTAATACAGGACTGGTTTCAATTAGCCACTCGGTATCACTGCAGATAGGATCAGCACAGGCCTGATTTAAATTGGCCCTTTCATGGTGTGTCAGTGGGCGTCAGTACCACTACATCTGGGATTAGCACAGACCTGTTTTGAATTGGCCCTTTGCTGGAGCATGTGTGAGAGTCAGTACCTCCCCAGATGGGATTTACAAACGCCTGGTTGATTTGGTCATTTCCTGGTGTCTGACTGGGTCTCAGTAGCACTCCAGATGGGATTAACACAGGCCAGGTTTACATTGGCCTTTTTAGGTTTTCTGAGTGTTGCTCAGGACCACTCCAGCAGGCAATAAGTGGCCTGGCTTGCATTGGCGCTTCCCTGGTGTACGATTGGGTCTTAGTACCAATCCAGATGGGATTAACACAGACCTGGTTTGTTTTAAATGTTTCCCGGTGTGGCAGCAGGACTCAGTACCCATCCACCTGGGATGAGCACCGACCAGTTTTGAATTGGGCATTTTCTGGATTGTGATTTGGACTCAGTACCACTTCACCTGGGATTAACAGATACCTGTTTTGAATTGACACTTTCCAGGTGAGTGAGTGGGACCAGTACCACTCCAGCTGGGATTAACACAGACCTGGTTTGAATTGGCCTTTTCCACCAGTCTGTGTGAGACTCAGTACGGCTTCAGATGGGATTAACACAGCCCTGGTTTTAATTGACGATATCCTGGTGCGTGAGTCGGACTCAGTAACACTCCAGATGGAGTTAACACATCCTGGTGTGAAATGGCCCTTTCCTGGATTGTGTGTGGGACACAGAATCACTGCAGCTGGGATTAAAACAGGACTGGTATGAATTAGCCCTTTCATGGTTGGTGAGTGGGCCTCAGTACCACTCCAACTGGGATTAACACAGGCCTGGTTTGAACTGGTCATTTCTTGGTATCAGAGTGTGGCTCTGTACCACTCCAGCTGGGATTAACATAGTCCTGGTAAAAATTCGTCTTTTCCAGGTGTATGAGGGGGTCACAGAACCATTTCAACTGGACTTCACATCGGCCTGGTTTGAATTGGCCCTTTCTTGATGTGAAAGTGGGCTCAGTACTCCTTCAGATGGGATTAGCACAGGCCACGATTGAATTGGCCATTTCCTTTTGTGTGAGTGGGATTCAGTACCACTCAAAGTGGTGTTGACACCGACCTAGTTTGACCGGCACTTTCCTGGTGTGTAAGTGGGACACAGGACCATTCCAGCTGGGATTAGGTCTGACCTGGTTTCAATTGGCTTTTTCCTGGTGTGTAATTGGGACTCAGTACGGTTCCAAAGTGATTAATACAGGCCTGGTTTGAATTGGACATTCTGGGTGTGTGAATGTTACTCAGTACGCCTCCAGCTTGGAAATACGCAGGCCTGTTTTGTATTGGCCATTTTCTGGTGTAAATATTTGCATCAGTACCACTCCAACTGGGATTAATACAGGCCTCGGTTGAATGGGCCATTTACTGGTGTGTGATTGGGACTCAGTACCACTCCAGATCAGATTAACCCAGGCCTGTTTTGATTTGGCCCTTTCCTGGCGTGTGAGTCGGACTCTGTAACACGTCAGCTGGGATTAATACAGCCTGTTGAATTTAACCTTTCCACGTGTGACAGTTGGATTCAGTATACGTTCAATTTGGATAAACGCAGGCTTTTTTAAAATTGGTCATTTTTTGGTTTGTGAGTGAGACTCAGATCGACCCCAACTCGTATTAACACAGGCCGGGTTTGACCTGCCCGTTCCTGGAATGTAACTGGGGCTCAGTACCATTCCCAATGGGATTAACAACAGCCTGAGTGGGTCACAGTACCAGTCTAGCTGTAATCAACACAGGCCTGGATTGCATTGGCGCTTCCTGGTGTGTGAGTGGGTCTCAGTACCACTCCAACTGGGATTAACACAGTAAATCGGCCATTTCCTGGTATGTGAGTCGAACTCAGTACTACTCCAATGGGGGTTAACAGAGCCCTGGCTTGAAAATTCCAGGAGTGTGAGTGGGACTCAGTGCCACTCCAACTGGGATTAACGCAGGCCTCGATTGAATTGGCCATTTCATTTTGTGTGAGTAGGATTCAGTACCACTCAAGCTGTGACTAACACTGACCTCCTTTGTAATGGCCAATTCCTGGAGTCTGTTTGAGACTCATTGACACTTCAAATGGGATTAACACAACATGGTTTTGACTTCCCCTTTCCTGGTGTGTACGTGGGGATCAATGCCATTCCCGATGGGATAACTACAGGCCTGGTTTGAATTGGCTCTAGCCTGGTATGTGAGTGGTGCTCAGTGCCTTTCTGCCTGGAATTAACACAGTTCTGTTTTTTCCTTTCGCTTTCCTGGTGAGTGAGAGGGACTCAGTACCACTCCAGCTGGGATTAAGACAAGCATGCTTTGGAATGGCCCTTTGCTTATATGTAAATTTGACTCAGATCCACTCTAGATAGGAGTAGCACAGGCCTGTTTTGAATTAGTAGTTTCCTGGTGTTTTTGTGGGGTTCAGTGCGGCTCCAACTGTGATCGACACATACATGGTTTGAATTGGCGTTTTCCTGCTGTGAGAGTTCGACTCAGTGCCAATCCAACGAGGATGAACACAGTCCTGCTTTGAATTGGCACTTTTATGGTGTATAAGGGACTCAGTACCACTGCATCTGAAATTAGCAATGGCCTGGCTTGCAATGGCACATTCCTGGTATTTATGTGAGAAACAGTACTACTGCAGCTGGGAGTAACACAGGCCTGGTTTGACTTGCCATTTCCTGGAGTGCAAACTGGACTCAGTACCATTCCCGATGCGGTTAACATCTGCCTGGTTTGCAGTGGCTCTTTCAGGTGTGTGAGTGAGATTCAGTACCACTCCAGCTGGGTTTAATGCAGGCTTATTTTGAATTGGCCATTGTCTGATTTGTGAGTGGGACTCAGAACCACTCCAAATGGGATTAACAAAGCCTGGTTTGAATTGGACCTCTCCTGATGTGTGAGTGGGACTCAGTACCACCCCAGCTTGCATTAACACGGGCTAGGATTGAATTGGGCCTTTCCTTTTGTGTCAATTGGACACAACACCACTCCAAATTATTGAGCACAAGCCTAACTTGAAATGGCCCTATCCTGGTGTGTGAGTGTGACTCAGCACCAATCCATCTTAGATTAACATGGGCCTGGATTGAATTGGACCTTTCATGGTATGTGAGTTGGAGTCAGTCCCACTCCAGCTGTGATGAAGACAGGCCTGGTTTGAATTGGCCCTTTCGTGGAGAGTGAGTGGAGTTCAGAACCACTCCAGATGGATTTAGCACATGTCTAATTTCAATTGACTCCTTCCTGCTGTGTGAGTGGGACTCAGCACCTCTCCAAATGGGATTAACACAAGCCCAGTTTGAATTGGCCCTCTCGTGGTGTGTGAGTGGGTCTCAGTACCACTCAAGTTTGGATTAACACGGGCCTGGATTAAATTGAGCCTTTCCTGCGATTGGGAGTCAGTACAACTCCAATTGAAATGAACAAAGACTTGCTTTGAATTGGCGCTTTCCTGGTGTGGGAGTCGGACCTCGTACCACTCCAAATGAGATTAACACAAGCCCGGTTTGAATTGGCCCTCTCGTGGTTTGTGAGTGGGTCTCAGTACCACTCCATCTTGGATTAACACGGGCCTGGATTAAATTGAGCCTTTCCTGGTGTGCGAGTGGGAGACAGTACAACTACAATTGGAATTAACAAAGGCTTGCTTTGAATTGGTCTTTTCCTGGTGTGGGAGTCGGAACCCGTGCCAGTCCAGACGGGATTAGCACAAGCCTGGATTGAATTGGGCCTTTTCTGATGTGTGAGAGGGACTCAGTACCAATACAGCTGGGATTAACACTGACCTGTTTTGAATTGGCCCTTCCCAGCTGAGTGAATTGGTGCCAGGACCCATCTAACTCGAGTAATCTTCAGGCCCAGTTTGAATTGGCCATTTTCTGGTATGTGAGGGGGACTCAGTACTATTCCAGTTGGGATTAACAGAGACCTGGCTTGAATTGAAAATTCCAGGAGTGTGAGTGGGACTCAGTGCCACTCCAACTGGAATTAACGCAGGCCTCGGTTGAATTGGCCATTTCGTTTTGTGTGATTGGGATTCAGTACTACTCAAGCTGTGGTTAACACTGACCTCCTTTGTATTGGCCAATTCCTGGAGTCTGTTTGAGACTCATTGCCACTTCAAATGGGATGAACACAACATGTTTTGACATCCCCTTTCTTGGAGTGTAAGTGTGGCTCAATACCATTCCCGATGGGATAACCACAGGACTGGTTTGAATTGGCTCTATCCTGGTGTGTGAGTGGTCCTCAGTATCTTTCTGCCTGGAATTAACACAGTTCTGTTTTTTCTTGTCCCTTTCCTGGTGAGTGAGAGGGACTCAGTATCACTCCAGATGGGATCACGAAAGCATGCTTTGAAATGGCCCTTTGCTTCTTGCAAGTTTGACTCAGTACCACTCCAGATAGGAGTAGCACAGGCCTGTTTTGAATTAGTAGTTTCCTGGTGTTTTTGTGGGGTTCAGTGCTACTCCAACTGTGATCGACACAGACATGGTTTGAATTGGCGTTTTCCTGCTGTGTGAGTTCGACTCAGTGCCAATCCAACTGGGATTAACGCAGTCCTGCTTTGAATTGGTCCTTTTCTGGTGTGTAATGGACTCAGTACCACTCCATCTGAAATTAGCAAGTGCCTGGCTTGCAATAGCACATTCCTGGGATGTGAGTGGGAATCAGTACTACTGCAGCTGGGAGTAACACAGGCCTGGTTTGACTTGCCATTTCCTGGGGTGAAAATTGGACTCAGTACCAATCCCGATGCGGTTATCATAGGCCTGGTTTGAGTTGGCTCTTTCAGGTGTGTGAGTAAGATTCAGTACCACTCGAGTTGGGTTTAAAGCAGGCCTGCTTTGAATTGGTCATTGTCCGGTTTGTGAGTGGGTTGCAGCACCATTCCAAATGGGATTAACACAAATTTGGTTTGAATTGGCCTCTCCTGATGTGTGAATGGGACTCAGTACCACCCCAGCTTGGATTAACACGGGCTAGGATTGAATTGGGCCTTTGCTAGTATGTGAATGGGACACAACACCACTCCAAATGGGATTAGCACAAGCCTGATTTGAATTGGCCCTCTCCTGGTATGTGAGTGTGACTCAGTACCAGTCCAATTTAGATTAACATGGGCCTGGATTGAATTGGACATTTCCTGGTATGTGAGTTGAAGTCAGTCCCACTCCAGCTGTGATTAAGACAGGCCTGGTTTGAATTGGCCTTTTCGTGGACAGTCAGTGGAGTTCAGAACCACTCCAGATGTTTGTAACACAGGTCTGATTTCAGTTGACTCTTTCCTGGTGTGTGAGTGGGACTCAGCACCACTCCAAATGCGATTAACACAAGCCCGGTTTGAATTGGCCCTCTTGTGGTGTGTGAGTGGGTCACATTACCACTCCATCTTGGATTAATACGGGTCTGGATTAAATTGAGCCTTTCCTGGTGTGCGAGTGGGAGTCAGTACAACTCCAATTGGAATTAACAAAGGCTTGCTTTGAATTGGTCCTTTCCTGGTATGGTTGTCGGACCCCGTACCACTCCAGATGGGATTAATACAAGCCTGGATTGAATTGGGCCTTTTCTGTTGTGCGAGTGGGACTCAGTACCAATTCAGCTGGGATTAACACAGACCTGTTTTGAATTGGCCCTTCCCAGCTGAGTGAATTGGTGCCAGGACCCATCTAACTCGAGTAATCTTCAGGCTTAGTTAAAATTGGCCATTTTCTGGTATGTGAGGGGAACTCAGTACTACTCCAGCTGGGATTAACAGACACATGGCTTGAATTGAAAATTCCAGGAGTGTGAGTGGGACTCAGTGCCACTCAGACTGGGATTAACGCAGGCCTCGGTTGAATTGGCCATTTCGTTTTGTGTGATTGGGAATTAGTACCACTCAAGCTGTGATTAACACTGATCTCCTTGGTATTGGCCAATTCTTGGAGTCTGTTTGCGACTCATTGACACTTCAGATGGGATTAACACAACATGTTTTGACTTCCCCTTTCCTGGAGTGTAAGTAGGGCTCAATACCATTCCAGATGGGATAACCACAGGCCTGGTTTGAATTGGCTCTATCCTGGTGTGTGAGTGGTCCTCAGTGCCATTCTGCCAGGAACTAACACAGTTCTGTTTTTTTCTTGTCCCTTTCCTGGTGAGGGAGTGGGACTCAGTACCACTCCAGATGGGATTAGGAAAGCATGCTTTGAAATGGACCTTTGCTCATTGCAAGTTTGACTCAGTACCACTCCAGATAGGAGTAGCACAGGCCTGTTTTGAATTAGTAGTTTCCTGGTGTTTTGTGGGGTTCAGTGCAACTCCAACTGTGATCGACACATACATGGTTTGAATTGGCGTTTTCCTGCTGTGTGAGCTCGACTCAGTGTCAATCCAACTAGGATTAACACAGTCCTGCTTTGAACTGGCCCTTTTATGGTGTGTTATGGACTCAGTACCACTCCATCTGAAATTAGCAAGTGCCTGGCTTGCCATGGCCCATTCCTTGTATGTGAATGGAAAACAGTACTGCTGCCGCTGGGAGTAACACAGGCTTGCTTTGACTTTCCCTTTCCTGGGGTGCAAATTGGACTCAGTACCATTCCCGGTGCCGTTAACATAGGCCTGGTTTGCATTGGCTCTTTCATGTGTATGAGTGAGACTCAGCACCACTCCAGTTGGGTTTAATGCAGGCCTGCCTTTAATTGGCCATTGTCTGGTTTGTGAGTGGGTCGCAGCACCACTCCAAACGGGATTAACAGAAGCCTGGTTCGAATTGGCCCCCTCCTGGTGTGTGAGTGGGACTCAGTACCACCCCAGCTTGGAATAACATGGGCTAGGATTGAATTGGGCCTTTCCTAGTATGTGAATGGAACATAACACCACTCCAAATGGGATTAGCACAAGCCTGATTTGAATTGGCCCTCTCCTGGTGTGTGAGTGTGACTCAGTACCAGTCCATCTTAGGTTAACGTGGGCCTGGATTGAATTGGACATTTACTGGTGTGTGAGTTGGAGTCAGTCCCACTCCAGCTGTGATTAAGACAGGCCTGGTTTGAATTGGCCCTCTCGTGGTGTGTGAGTGGGTCTCAATACCACTCCAGCTAGGATTAACATGGGCCTGGATTAATTTGAGCCTTTCCTGGTGTGCGAGTGGGCGTCAGTACAATTCCTTTTGGAATTAACAAAGGCTTGCTTTGAATTGGTCCTTTCCTGGTGTGGGAGTCGGACCCCGTACCATTCCAGCCGGTATTAATACATGTTTGGATTGAATTGGGCCTTTACTGATGTGTGCGTGGGACTCAGTACCAATATAGCTGGGATTAACACAGACCAGTTTTGAATTGGCCCTTTCCAACTGAGTGAATTGGTGCCAGGGCCCATCCAATTAGGATAATCTCAGGCCTAGTTTGCATTGGCCATTTTCTGGTGTGTGAGGTGGCTCAGTACAACTCCAGCTGTGATTACACAGGCCTGGAGGAACTTACCCTTTCCTGAAGGGGAAATTGCACTCAGTACTGTTCCCGATTAGACTAACGCATGCCTGGTGTAAATTGTCCCTTTCCAGGTGTGTTTGTGTGTGGGGGGGGGGGGGGAGCGGGGGGGGGGGGGGACTCAGGACCCCTCAAACCGGGTTTATTGTGGGCCTGGTCTGAATTCGCTCTTTTCTGATGTGTGAATGGGACTCAGTACCTCACCAGATGGGATTAACGCAGGCCTGGTTTGAATTGGCCCTTTCTTGATGTGTCATTGGAACTCAGTACAGATCCAGATGGGATTACCACAGGCCTGTCTTGCATTGGCGCTTGCACGATGTGTGAGTGGGTCTCATCATCACTCCAAGTGGGATTAACACAGGTATGCTTTTGATTGGCCTTTTTCTGATGTGTGAGTCGAACTCAGGACCACTCCACCTGAGAGTAACAGAGTCTTGTTTTGTATTCAACCTTTCTTGTTGTGTGAGCAGGACTGAAGTATCACTCCAGATGGGATTCACACAGGCCTGTTTTGAATTGGCAATTTTCTGGTTTGTGAGTGGGATGCAGTACACTCCAGTTGTGATTAACAAACAGCTGGTTCGAACTTGCTCCTTCCTGATGTGTGAGTGCGGCTCAGTACCAAACCAACTGGCTTTAACTCAGGCCCGGTTGGCATTTGCACCATCCTGGTGTCTGAATGGGACTCAGGACCACTCGAGCTGGGATTAATACGGGCTTGGTATGCATTGGCCATTCCTGGAGTGTGAGTCGGACTCTGTGCCACTTTAGATGAGATGAACTGAGGCCTGGTTTGAATTCACGATTTCCTGGTGTGTGAGTTGGAATCAGTGCCACTCCAGATGGGATTAACGCAGCCTGTTTTGAATGGGCCCTTCAGTGAAGTTTTAATGGGACTCAGAACCACGCCAGATGGTATTAACACAGGCCTGATTTGAAATGGTCCTTTCCTGGTTTGTGAGTTGGGTTTAGTCATACCAGAAATGTTGGGGAACACAGGGCTTAATGAGAGAGGAACTGAAAGAAATTAGAGATATGGTGTTGGGGAAATTGATGGTATTGAAGGCCGATAAATGCCCAGGGCCTGATGGTATGCATCCCAGAGTATTTAAGCAAGTGGCCCAAGAAATAGTGGATGCATTGGTGGTCATCTTCCAAGATTCTATAGACTCTGGAACAGTTTCTACAGATTGGAGGGTAGCTAATATAACCCCACAATTTAAATAGCAGGTGGAGAGAAAGCACGGAAATTAAGACCAGTCAGCCTGACGTCGGGAGTGGGGAAAATTCTAGAGTCCATTCGGAAAGATTTTATAGCAGAGCACTTAGAGAACAGTGGTAGAATCGGGCAGTCAGCATGGATTTAGGAAAGGAAAATCATGCTTCACAAATCTATCAGAATTCTTCGAGGTTGTAACTAGTAGTATTAATGAGTGCGAGCCAGTGGATGTGGTTTATTTGGGCTTTCAGAAGGCTTTCAACAAAGTCCCACAGAAGAGATTAGCGTGTGGAATTAAAGTGAATGGGATTGGGGGTAATGTATTGCGATGGATAGAAAAATGGTTGGCGGACAGAAAACAAAGAGTCGGGAGAAATGAA
Organism: Heterodontus francisci; assembly: GCF_036365525.1. Classification (NCBI taxonomy): domain Eukaryota; kingdom Metazoa; phylum Chordata; class Chondrichthyes; order Heterodontiformes; family Heterodontidae; genus Heterodontus; species Heterodontus francisci. Next base: position 5,809,438 of record NW_027141175.1, read on the forward strand.
TCTTTTTCCCAATGGCAGTCAGTGACTAGTGGGACACCGCAGGTATCAGTGCTCGGACCCCAGCTATTCACAATATACATTAATGATTTAGATGAGGGAACTAAATGCAATATCTCCGAATTTGCAGATGACACAACACTGTGTGGGAGGGTGAGTTGTGAAGAGGATGCAGAGAGGATTCAGGGTAATTTGGACAAGTTGAGTGAGTGGGCTAATGCATGGCAGATGCAGTATAATGTGGATAAATGTGAAGTTATCCACTTTGGTAGAAAAAACAGGAAGGCAGATTATTATCTGAACTTCCATAAACTGAGAGAGGGAAATATGCAACGAGACTTGGGTCTTCTCGTACACCAGTCGCTGAAGGTAAGCATCCACGTGCAACAGGCGGTAAAAAAAAGGCATGTTGGCTTTCATAGCGAGAGGATGCGAGTACAGAGGCAGGGATGTCTTGCTGCAATTAAACAGGGCCTTGGTGAGGCCACAACTGGAATATTGTGTGCCATTTTGGTCTTTTTATCTGAGGAAGGATGTCATTGATGTGGAGAGCGTGCGGCGAAGGTTTAGCAGACTGATTCCTGGGATTGTGCGACTGAGGTATGAGGAGATATTGAGTCGGTTCGGATTATATTCGCTGGAGTTTGGAAGAGTGAGGCGGGATCTCATAGAAACCTATAAAATCCTAACAGGACTTGACAGGGTAGATGCAGGAAGGATGCTCCCGAAGGTGAGGGACTCCAGAACCAGCAGTCATAGCCTATGGATACGGGGTAAACCTTTCAGGACTGAGATGAGGAGACATTTCTTCACCCAGAGAGTGGTGAGTCTGTGGAATTCGCTTCCACAGAAAGCAGTTGAGGACAAAACATTGCATGTTTTCAAGAAGGAGTTAGATATAGCTCTTGGGTCTAAAGGGATCAAAGGGTATGGGACAAAAGCAGGAGCAGGCTACTGAGTTGGATGATCAGCCATGATCATAACGAATGGTGGAGCAGGCTCTAAGGGCCGAATGGCCTACTCTTGCTCCTATTTTCTATGTTTCTAAGTACCCCTCCAACCTGGATAAACGCAGGCCTATCTTGAATTGGCCATTTTCTGGAATGTGATAGGGACACAGACCGACTCCAGCTGGGATTAACACAGGCCTGGTTTGACTTAACCTTTCCTGGAATGTAAGTGGGACTCAGTACCATTCCCGATGCGATTATCACGGGCCAGTTTTGAAATGGCCCTCTCCAGGTGTGGGAGAGGGATTTAGTACCAGTTTTCCTGGGATTATCACATGTCTGGTTTGTATTGTCCATTTCCTGCTTTGTGAGTGGGACACAGTACCAATCCAGCTGTGATTAACACAGGCGTGGTTTGACCTGACCGTTTCCTTTTATGGTAGTGGGACTCAGCATCACTCCAGCTGGGATTAACAAAGGTCTGGTTTGAATTGGCCCCTTTCTGCCTTGTGTGTGGGACTCAAAAACACACCAGCAGCGATTAACAAACGCCTGCTTCGAAATGGCCCCTTCATGGTTTCAGAATGGGACTCTGTATCACTTCAGCTGGAATTAGCACAGTCCTGGTTTGAACTGACCCTTTCCTTTGTGTCAGTGTGGCTCAGAACCATAATAACTTCGATAAAAGCAGGCCTAGTTTGCATTGGCCATTTTCTTGTTTGTGAGTGGAACTCAGAAATACTCCAGCTGTGATTAACACAGGCCACGTTTGAATTGGCCCATTCCAGGTGTGTGAGAGGGGCTGAGTACCACTCCAGCTGCAATTAATACTGTACTCGTTTGAATTGGCCCTTTCCTGCTGTGTAAGTGGGACTCAGTTGCGCTCCAATTGGGATTAGCACATGCTGACTATTTTCTGGTGTGTGAATCGGACGCAGTACACCTTCTGATGGGATTAACACAGCCTGGTTTGAATTGGTCCTTTCCTGGAGTGTGTGTGGGACTCAGAAGCACTGCAGTCAGGATTAACATAGGCCTGTTTTGTAATGGCGCTTTCCTGGTTTGTGAGTGGGACTGAGGCCCACTTCAGCTGGCCTTAGCATAGGCCAGGATTGAATTGACCCCTCCAGCTTGGAGAAGCGCAGGCCTAGTTTGAATTGGCTTGTGAGTGAGACTCAGGACGACTCCAGTTGGGATTAACACAGGCCTGTGACGACTTTCCCTTTCCTGGAGAGTAAAATGTATTCAGTCCCATCCCTTTCGGGATTAACATGGGCCTGGTTTGAATTGGCCCTTTAATACCACTCCAACTGAGATAAACACAAGCCTGATTTCAATTTGCTCTATCACGGTGTGTAAGCTGGTCTCAGTATCATTCTGCGTGGGATGAACACATGGCTGGTTTGTTTTGGCCATTTCCTTGGCATGAGTGGGATGCAGTGCCACGCCAGCTGGATTAACACCATCCCGCTTTTAACTTGCCCTTTCCTGGTATGGGAGTGGGACACAGTACCACTCCTGATGGGATTAGCACAGGTCTGGTTTAAATTGGCCGCTTCCTGTTGGGTTTCTGGGACAACACCACTCCAACTGGGAATAACAAAGGGTTGGTTTGTCTGGCCCATTCCTGGTGTGTGCGTTGGACGTAGTACCACACCAGTTGCGAATAACACAGGCCTGTTTTGAATTAACCGTTTTCTGGTGTGTGAGTTGCCTTCAGTGTCACTGCAACTGGGATTAACAGACTCCTGGATTGATCTGGCAGTATCCTGGTTTGATAGTGTGGATCTGTACCAGTCCAGCTGGGATTAACACAGGCCTCGTCTGAATTCACCCTTTCCTGGTGTCTGAGTTGGTCGCAGCACCAATTCAGCTGCGATTAACAGACACCTGGTATGAATATGGCCTTTCATGGCGTGTTAATCGGATTCAGTACTTCTCCAGCTGGAATTAACAAAGGCCTGGTTTCAATTCTCACCTTTTCTGGTGTGTGAGCGGGACTCAGTACCTGTCCAGCTTGCTTCGACACAGGCCTGGATCGAATTTGGCCTTTCCTGTTGTGTGAGTGTGAGTCACTACAACTCCCACTGGGATTAAGACAGGCTTGATTTGTGCTGGCCATTTCCTGGATTGTGTGTGGGATTCAGTATCCCTCCAAATGGGTTTAATGCAGGCCTGGTCTGAATTCAACCTTTTTCTGATGTGTAAGTGGTGTTCAGTACCACTCGAACTGGAATTAACAAAGGCCTGGAATGAATTGGGCCTTTTCTGGTGTGTGAGATGGGGTCAGTATAACTCCATCTGGAATTAAGGCAGGCCTGGTTTGTTTTGGCCATTTCTTTATGTGTTATTGGTACTCATTACCACTCAAGGTGGGATTACTACAGTCCTGGATTGAATTGTCCCTTTCCTGGTGTGTGAGTGTGTCTCAGCGCCATTCCAACTCGGAGTATCGATCTGAAGAAGGGTCACTGAACTGAAACGTTAACTCTGCTTCGCTCTCCACAATGCTGCCAGACCTGCTGTGTGTTTCTAGCATTTCTTGTTTTTATTTAGGATTATCACAGGCCAGGTTCGAAACGTCACTTAGTTGGTTTGTGAGTAGGAATCAGTCCAAATCCAACTGGAATTACAAAAGGCCTGGTTTGAAATGACTCTTTTCTGGTTTGTGAGTGGTACTTAGTCCCACTCCAGCTGCGATTACCAAAATTCTGGTTTGTTCTGGCCATTTCTTGGTCTGTGAAAGAGTCTCAGTTCCACTCGTGCTGGGACTAACACAGACCTGGTTTGAATTCGCTCTTTCCTGGTGTTTTTTTGGGTCTCAGCAACACATCAGCTGGGCTTAATGCATGCCTGTCTTCAATTTGCTCTCTCCTGCTGTTTGTTTTACGGCTCAGTAGAGTCATAGACTCAGAGTCATAGAGTCATCCACTTTACAAACTGTGATTAAAACAGAGGTGCTTTGAGTTGGCACTTTCCTGGTTAGTGAGTGGGACTCAAGACACTACATCTGGGTTGATCATAGGCCTGGTTTGCTTTGGTCATTTCCTGGTGTTTCATTGTGACCCAATACCACTCCAGCTGGGATTAACACAGGCCTGGTTTCAATTGACCCTTTCTTGGTGTGTGAGTGGGTTTCAGTGAACCACTTTAGTTGGGATTAGCAGAGGTATGGTTTGCATTGGCCGCTTTCGCTTGTGAGTGAGATTTAGCACCACCACAGCTGGGATTAACATAGGCATGGTTTGAATTGGCCATTCATGGTGTGTAAGTGGGATTCTATAACATTCCAGCAGGGATTAGCACAGAATTGGTCTGAATTCGCCTTTTCCCGGTGGGTAAATGGGACTCTGTCCCATTCCAGCTGGGATTAACACAGGCCTGCTCTGCAATGGCCCTTTCCTGGTGTGTAAATGGGACTCTGTAACATTCCAGATGGGATTAACAGAGGCCTAGTCTGAAATGGCCCTTTCCTGGTGTGCAAGTGGGACTCTGTACCATTCCAGCCGGCATTAGCACAGGCCTGGTCTGAAATTGCCCTTTCCTGGTATGTGAGTGGGACACAGTACCATTCCAGCTGGGATTAACACAAGCCCGGTCTGAAATGACCCTTTCCTGGTGTGTAGCTGGGACTCTGTACCATTCCAGCTGGGTTTCGCACAGACCTGGTTTGAATTCGCCCTTTCCTGGTGTTTAAGTGCGACTCTGTACCATTACAGCTGAGATTAACACAGGCCTGGTCTGAATTCGCCCTTTCCTGGTGTTTAAGTGGGACTCTGTACCATTCCAGCCGGGGATAACACATACCTGGTCGGAAATGGCCCTTTCTTGCTGTGTAGGTGGGATGCAGTATGAGTCGCGCTGGGATCAAAACAGGCTTGCTTTGAATTTGACCTTTCCTGGTCTGTGAGTGGGAATCAGTACCAATCCAACTGGGATTCACATCGGCCTCTCTTGAATGGCCCTTTCCTGTTGTTGAGTGGGGATCAGTTCCACTGCAGATTGATTTAACACAGGCCTGGTTTGAATTAACCCTTCCCAGGTGTGTGAGTGGAGCTAGTATCAATCTGCTGGGATTAATGCAGCCGGGTTTGAATTGGCTCTTGCCTGGAGGGTCTGTGGGACTCAGAACCATGCCAGCTGGGATTAACAGAGGCCTGGTTTGAATTTATACTTTCCTGGTTTGTTAGTGTGGCTCAGTCCTACGCCAGCTGGTCTGAACACAGGCCTGGATCGAATTAGTCCTTTCCAGGTGTGTGAGTTGGACTCAGTACCTCTCCAACTGAGATAAACACAGGCCTAATTTGAATTTGCCCTCGTGGTGTGTGAGAGGGGGTCAGTACCATTCACCATTCTGCATGGTATTAACACATGTCTGGTTTGTTTTGGCCATTTCCTAGTTTGTGAGTGGGACATAGTACGACACCAGCTGGGATTAAAACAGATCTGGTCTGAAAAGGCCCTTGCCCGGTTTGTTCGTGGGACTCTGTACCATTACAGCTGGGATTATCACAGGCCTGCTCTGAAATGGCCCTTTCCTGGTGTGTAGGTGAGACTGTGTATCATTCCAGCTGGGATAACATAGGCCTAGTCTGAAATGGTCCTTTCCCGGTGTGCAAGTGGGACTCTGTACCATTCCAGCTGGGATTAGCTCAGGCCTGGTCTGAAATGGCCCCTTCTTGGTGTGTGAGTGGGACACAGTACCATTCCAGCTGGGATTAACACAGGCCTGCTCTGAAATGGCCCTTTCCTGGTGTGTCGCTGGCACTCTGTACCATTCCAGCTGGGTTTGGCACAGACCTGGATTGAATTCGCCCTTTACTGGTGTGTAGGTGGGACTCTGTCCCATTCCAGCTGTGATTAACACAGGCCTGGTAGGAAATGGCCCTTTCCTGGTGTTTAAGTGGGACTCTGTACAATTCCAGCTGGCATTAGCAGAGACCTGGTTTGAATTCGCCCTTTCCTGGTGTGTAAGTGGGACTCTGTACCATTCCAGCTGGGATTAACACAGGACTGTTCTGAAATTGTCCTTTCCTGGTGTGTAAATGGGACACAGCATGACTCGCGCTGGGATTAAAACAGGCTTGCTTTGAATTTGACCTTTCCTGGTCTGTGAATGGGAATCAGTTCCAATCCAACTGGGATTAACATAGGCCTCTCTTGACTGGCCCTTTCCTGTTGTTGAGTGGGGATCCGTTCCACTGCAGGTTGATTTAACACAGGCCTGGTTTGAATTAGCCCTTTCCTGGTGTGTGAGTGGGGCTCAGTACCAATCCGTTGGGATTAACGCAGCTGGGTTTGAATTGGCTCTTGCCTGGAGGGTCTGTGGGACTCAGAACCATGCCAGCTGGGATTAACAGAGGCCTGGTTTGAATTGGCCCTTTCCTGGTCTATTAGTGTGGCTCAGTCCTACGCCAGCTGGGTTTAACACAGGCCTGGATTAAATTAGTCATTTCCAGGTGTGTGTGTTGGACTCAGTACCTCTCCAACTGAGATAAACACAGGCCTAATTTGAATTGGCCCTCGTGGTTTGTGAGAGGGTCTCAGTACCATTCTACATGGGATTAACACATGTCTGGTTTGTTTTGGCCATTTCCAAGTGTGTGAGTGGGACACAGTACCACACCAGCTGGGATGAACACAGGCGTGGTTTGAATTGGCCCATTCATGGTATGTGAGTGGGCCTCAGCACCACTGCAGCTGGAAATAACACACTTCTGGTTGAACTGGCCCCTTCCTGGTGTGTCTGTGGACTTAGTACTACTCTAGCTTCGATTGACACAGGCCTGGTTTGAATAGGCCCTTTCCTCTTAGGTGTGTGGGTCTCAATACCACACCAGCTGGGTTTAACATGGGTTCGTTTGGCTGGTCCTTTTCTGGTGTGTGAGGCGGACTTAGTACCACTCGAGATGCGATTAACACAGGCCTGGTTTGAATTAGCCTTTCCTAATATGTCAGTGCGACTAAGTACCACTCCAGCTGGATTAACAGAAGCTTGTTATAAATTGGCCGCCTCCTGTTGTGTGATTTGGTCTCAATACCACTCCAGCTGGAATTAGCACAATCCTGGTTTGAATTTCCCCTTTCCTTCTGCGTCATTGGAACTCAGAACCACAATAACTTGGATAAACGCAGGCCCAGTTTGAACTGGCCATCTTGCTTGTGAATGGAACTGAGAACTGCTCCACCCGGAATAAACACAGGCCTGGGCTGTCTTGCCCTTTCCTGGAGTGTGCAATGGAATCATTACCATCCCCGATGGGATTATCACGGGCCTGGTTTGAATTGGCCCTTTCCAGGTGTGTGAGAGGGACTTAGTACCACACCAGCTGGGGAAAACACAGCACTGGTTTGAATTGGCTCTATGTTGGTGTGTGAGTTGGAGTCAGTAGAACTTCAAAAGTGATAAACACAGGCCTGATTTGAATTGCCTCTATACTGGTGTGTGTGTGCATCTCAGCAACATTCTGCCTGGGATTAACACATGGCTGGTATATGAGTGGGACACAGTACCACTCCAGATGGGATTAATACAAGCCTTCTTTGAATTGGCCCCTACCTGGTATGTGAGTGAGACTCAATAGCATTACAGTTTGGAGTTAACACAGGACTCGTTTGAACTGGCCCTTTCTGGTGTTTGAATGAGACTCAGTAACACTTCAGTTGTGATTGCCACAGACCTGGTCTGAATTGTTTCTCTCCTGGTATGGGAGTTTGACTCAGTACATCTCCAGCTGGGATTCACAAAGGATTGGTTCTTCTGGCCATTTCCTAGTGTGTGCGTGGGAGTTAGCACCACTCCAGCTGTGATTAACACAGGCCTGGTTTGAATCAGCCCTTTGCTGGTGTCTGAGTGTGACTCTGTACTGCGCTGGCTGGATTAACAGAGGGCTGGTATGAACTGGCCCTTTCCTGCTGTGTGAGCTGGTCTCAGTATCACAACAACTGGGATTAGCAGACTTCTGGTTTGATCTTGTCATTTCCTTGTTTGAGAGTGGGGCTCTGTACCACTCCAGATGGGATTATCACAGACCGGGTATGAAATTCGCTAGTTTCTGATGTATGATGGGGCCGCTGCCCCAATTCAGATGGGATTATTGTAGGCCTGGAATTAAGTCATCCCTTCCTGGTACATGTGTGGGACTCAGTACCACTTAAACTGGGATTAAAGCAGGCCTTGTTTTAATTTGCTCTTTCCTGATGTGTGAATCGGACTCGGTACCGCTCCAGATGGGATTAACACAGGCCTGGTTTGAACTCGCTCTTTCCTGATGCATGAATGGGACTCAGTACAGCTACAAGTGGAGTAAACCAGGTCTGGTTTTAATTGGCCCTTTCCTGGTGTGGGAGTGGTAACCAGTACCACTCCAGATGGGATTAACAAAGGCCTGGATTGAATTGGGCCATTCTGGTGTATAGGTGGGATACATTACAGCTCCATCTTGGACTCACACAGGCCTGGTTAGAATTCGCCCAGTCCTGTTGCGGTGTGTGGGACTCAATACCACTCCAGTTGGTATCAACAAAGGCTTGGTTTGGCTGGCCCTTTCCTGGTGGGTGAGAAGGGCTCAGTATATTACAGATGTGATTATCACAGGCCTGGTATGTGCTGGACATGCCCTGGTGGGTGAGTAGGACTCAGTACCACTCCACCTGGGATTAACACAGGTCTGGGATGGACTCGGGACCATTCCCGATGGGATTGATGCAGGCCTCGTTTGAATTGGTCCATTCCAAATGTGTGAGAGGTTCTACGTACCACTGCAGCTGAGATTAACACAGCACTGAATTGAATAGGCTCTATCCTGGTGTATGAGTTGGAGTCAGGACCACTCCAACTGAGGTAAACACAGGCCTGATTTGAATTGGCTCTATCACTGTGTGTGTGCGGATTCAGCGTGGGATGAACACATGGCTGGTTTGTTTTGGCCATTTCCTTGGCACGAATGGGACTCAGTACCACTCCAGCTGCGATTAAGACAAGCCTGCTTTGAATTGTCCCCTTCCTGTTGTGTGTGGGACTCAAAACCACTCCAAATGGGATTAACAAAGTCTTATTTTTTCTCTGTCCCGTTCCTGGTCTGTGCGTGGGATTTAGTACCGCACCAGCTGCGATTAACACAGGCCTGGTTCGAATTAGCCCTTTGCTGGTGTGTGAGTGTGACTCTGTAACAATCCAGATGGATGAACAGAGGGCTGGTATGAATTGGCCCTTTCCTGTTGTGTGAGTGGATCTCAGTATTACTCCACCTGGGATTAACAGACTCCTGGTTCGAGCTGGCTCTTTCCTGCTTTGAAAGGGGGGCTCTGTAGCACTCAAGATAGGATTAACAGAGGCCTGGTATGAATTCACCCTGCTGAATTTCCTGCTAAATGAATGGGTCGCAGCATCAATTCAGATAGGATTAACAGAGGCATGATTACAATTGGCTCGTTCCTGGTGTGTGAGTGGGACACAGCACCACTCCAAATGGGATTAACACAAGCCTGGTTTGAATTGGCCCTCTCATGGTGTGTGAGTGGGAGTCAGTACCTGTCCAGCTTGGCTGAACACAGGCCTGGATGAAATTTGGCCTTTCCTGTTGTGTGAATGGGAGTGAGTGCATCTCCCACTAGGATTAACAAAGGCCTAGTTTGTGCTGGCCATTTCCTGGATTGTGATTGGGACTCAGTATCCCTCGAGATGCGATGAATACAGGCCTGATTTGAATTGGTCCTCTCCTGATGTGTAATTGGCACACAGTACCACTCCAGCTGGGATTAAAACAGGCGTGGATTGAATTGGGCCATTTCCAGCATGTGAGTGGGAGTCAGCACCACTGCAACTAAGATTGCTGCAGTGTTCCAGTGAACATCAACGCAAGCTCGAGGAACAGCATCTCATCTACCGATTAGGCACACTACAGCCTGCCGGACTGAACATTGAGTTCAATAATTTCAGAGCATGACAGCCCCCCATTTTACTTTCATTTTTAATTATTTTTTCTTCCTTTTTTTACGTTCTTTTTTACATTTCTTACTATCTTCTTTTTACATTTATTTCATTTCATCTTAGTTTGATCAGTTTGCTTACCCACTGTTTTTTTCAGGTTTTTTTTCAGTTTTGCATTTGCTGCTGTTCAATATTCAGTGTATTCACACCTAATCTGTACTAATGCTTTGCCTTTCAACACACCATTAACATATTGTTTGCCTTTGCTCCGTGACCTTTTGGTCAGCTATGTGGCCTGGTCCAATCTGCACCTTCTCCTTTGTTATCTCTTGCCCCACTTACCTCACTTGCTTATAATCTGTGACTTTTCTAATATTTGTCAGTTCCGAAGAAGGGTCACTGACCCGAAACGTTAACTCTGCTTCTCTTTCCACAGATGCTGCCAGACCTGCTGAGTGATTCCAGCATTTCTTGTTTTTGTTTCAGATTTCCAGCATCCGCAGTATTTTGCTTTTATTATAGGATTAGCGCAGGCCTGTTTCGAATCATCACTTACCCGGTGTATGCGTGGGATTCAGGACAGCTCCAACTGAAATTACCACAGGCCTGGTTTTAATTGGCTCTCTCCTGGGTTGCGAGTGGTACCCAGTACCACTCCAGATGCGATTAACAAAATCCTGGTTTGTACTGGCCATTTCATGTTAATTGAAAGGGACTCAGTGCCACTCCTTCTGGGATTAACACAGGCCTGGTTTGAATTCGCTCTCACTGATGTTTGATTGGGTCTCAATAATACTCCAACTGGAATTAACGCATGCTTGTTTTGAATTCACTATTTCCTGGTGTTTGAGTGGGACTCAGTACCACGCAAACTGGGATGAGAACAGACCTGCTTTGAGTTGGTACTTTCTTGGTTCGTGAGTGGGACTCGGTACCACTATATCTGGGTTTCACATAGGCCTAGTTTGTATTGGCCATTTTCTGGTGTTTGATTATGACCCAGTAGCACGCCAGCTCGGATTAACACAGGCCTGGTTTGAATTCGTCCTTCATTGGTGTGTGAGTGGGTCTCAGTGCCACTCTAGCTACGATTAATACAGACCTGGTTTGTATTAGCCATTTGCTGGTGTTTGATTGTGACCCAGTACTACTCCAGCTGGGAGTAACACAGGCTTGGTTTGAATTGGCAATTTCCTCGTGTGTGAGTGGGACACTGTACCAGTCCAGCTGGATTTAACATAGGCATCTTTGAATTTGTCTATTCCTGGTGTGTATGTGGGACTCAGTAGCATTCCAGCTGGTATTAGCATAGGCCTGGTCTGAAATGGGCGTTTCCTGGTGGTTAAGTGGGGCTCAGTACCATTCCAGCTGGTATTAGCACAGCTTGGTCTGAAACGGCCCTTTCCTAGTGTGTACGTGATACGCAAGACGACTCGAACTGGGCTTAAATCAGGCCTGCTTTGAATTTGACCTTTCCTGGTCTGTGAGTGGGAATCAGCACCAATCCAAACAAGATTAATAAAAGCCTCACTTGACGGGCCCTTTCCTGTTGTTGAGTGGGATCAATTCCACTCCAGATTGATTTCACACAGGTTTCAATTGGCTCTTTCCTTGTGTGCTTGGGGCCAAAGAAGAAGAAGAAGACTGGGGCACAGCACTACTCCAGATGTGATTTACAAAGGCCTGGTTTGAATTGGTCCTTTCCTGGTATGTGAGTGGGTCTCAGTAATAATCTGCTGGTATTAACAGAGGCCTGGTTTGAATTGCCCATTTCCTGCTGAATGAGTTGGACTCAGTATCACTCCAGCTTGAAATAACACAGATCAGGTTTGAATTGAGGTTTCCTTGTTTGTGCTTGGGGCTCTGTACCACGCCAGCTGGGATTAATACGGGTTTGGTTTGAATTAGCCCTTTTCTGGTGTGCGAGTAGGACTCAGTACCACTCCAGATGGGTTTAACATTGCCCTGGTTGAATTTGCACTTTCCTGGTTTGTTTGTGATCTGTATAGCGATCGCTTTCCGTAATATTTGGCATTGCCATTTTAAATGATGTGCACTCTTGTCCTTTTATGTGATTAGCATAGAGTATTTTAAGTGACAGGCAGTGCCTCAAATTTTTGTGATATGCTCTGCGACCATTTTAAGTGACATGCACTGAAGCCACTTTAAATGATATGCACTCTTTCCATTTTAAGTGACATGCCGTGTGGCCATCTGGACAGCAGCCATTTTAAGTGATTTGCACTTTGGCCATTTTTGGTGGTACACTACAGCCATTTCAAGTGAAATGCCGTGCAGCCATTTTAAATGACCTGCCCTGAGACCATTTTAAATGATATGCAGAGCGACAAATTTAAGTGACATGCTCTATGGACATTTCAAGTGATATGCACTGCAGCCATTTTAAATGACGTTTACTGCGGCCACGTTAAGTGATCGGCTGTATGACCATTTTAAATGATTTATAGAATGGCCATTTTAAGTGACTTGTATTGCAACTATTCCAAGTGGCATGCCGTGTGGCCATTTTCATTGACAGGCACTGAGACCATTCTAAGTGATATGCACTTGAAATATGTTAAGTGATATGCAATGCTACCATTTTAAGTGTTATTATGTGTGGCTATTTGAAGTGACCTGCACTGCAGCCATTTGAAATGACAAGCCCTGTGGCCATTTTAAATGATATTCACTGTGGCCTGGTGGAATGAGATCAAACCACGGCGATGCTTTTCAATGTTTTCTGTCCACGGCAGCAAATGTATGAGCTGGAACAGGTTATAAAAGAGCATAATGGATAATAGCTCATAAACGATTATAAACGATTATAAAGATTTATAAAGTATTATGAATAATTATAGACTGTTTATAAAGGTTTTAAAGGAATGTAAATGTTTATAAATGATGATAAACGTTATAAAGACTTATTTGCGTATAATGTGGTTATAATAATTACAAATGATTCTGAAGAATTCTGGCTCCAGCTTTCCGTTACCCTGGGAAACAGGACCCGCCTCCACTCTCCATCACCTTGGAAACAGGCCACTCCCCCACTCTCCACCATCATGGGAAACAGACCCAGCTCCGACTCCCGCCATCCTGGGTAACAGGCGCAGCCTCCGCTCCCCATCACGCTGGGAAACAGGGGGGACACACACTCCAGGTCACCTTGTAAAACGTTCCCCGCCTGCCACACGGCAAGAACCTGGAAACATTCCCCGCTCCCACTTTCTGCCACATTGGAGACAGGTCCCGCCCCCTTTCCCCGTCATCCGGGAAACATTCCCCGCCCTACTACGCATCACCATGGGAAAGAGGACTCTCCCGCAGTCACGGTCACTCTGGGATGCATGCCCTGCCCCCACTCCGCGTCATTCTGGAAAACTAGCAAAGCCCATACTCGCCGTCACCATTGGAAACAGGCCCCTCCCCACTCTCAGTCACTCTGTGTAGCAGGCCACGCCCCCACTCCCTTTAAACATGGGAAACAGGAGCCACCCGCACTCCTCTTCACCTTGGGGAAAGGCCCCGCCCCACGCTCTGTCAACAAAGCGACAGGCCCCACCCCACTCTGTCGTAATAGATACAGGCCCCGCCCCCGATCTCCGACGCAGTGACTGGACACGCCACCCTTTGTCTCCTCAGCAGTAGGCAGGGCTCCGCTTTCTGTCCACAGCAACTGCTCTCCCCGCTCTGTCGCCATCGTGACAGGCCCCGCCACGCGCCTCTCACTAACGACAGGCCCTGCTCCGCTCTGTCACCACAGCGACAGGTCATGCCCCCACTCTGTGTCCAAAAACGCAGGCGCCGCTCCCTCCCCTATCTCGATAAAGACAGGCCCCGCCACGCTCTGTCTCCATCGTGACAGGCCCCGCCGCCGGGCTGCTGAAAATAGTCCGTGATTCAGTTCCTCTCACCTTGAATGAATTTGACAATTGGAGTAAAGGGATATTTCAGCACATTCTTCAACTGCTCTCTGAACTGAGTCTGGGTCACGGCATAAATCACAGTGTTTGTGCAGCAACTCAGGAGTTGTAGCATGAAGCCCAATTCCAGCAGAAACAGGGGTAGATAAATAGACTGATACCCTAAATCACGCATCCGTCTCCATATCGAATACACCATTAACACTGCCCACAACAGGATGAAATTAGCCGAGATAACTGACAGTAAAATTATGGATTTCCTTCGGCTCTCCATCTCTGGGTCTCTGCGAGTTTCCCCACTTCTGAGAGCCTGGAGTCTTCTGCGTCCTCTGCTGCTCACTAAAATGTGTCTGATGGTGAGAGTGTTTAGCAGCAGAATCACCACAAATGGGAGCCCCGGGGTTAGAATGTTGTGGAGGAACTCGATTGTTGTCCAGACACGAGATTCCACAATAGCCAGTGTTACAAAACAAAACCAGGGGACGTTCATCCTCCAGTACCGACTTGTGAACATAAAATACCAGAAGATGTTCTTTAAACAGCTCAGCATAGTCACTATTCCCAGAACCACTGCTGCCATTTTCTCGGTGCAATATTTACTTTTCAGATTCTGGCAACAAATGGCCAGAAATCGATCAAAGGTGAAAGTGACGGTGAACCAGACAGAACAGTCTGTGGCTGCGTAAAGCAGGACTGCATGGATATTACACACGGGGATGGACCATAGGAACCGAAAATGTTCCCAATAAACAATGGGAATGTGCCTCAATATCAGGTCGAGGATAATGACCAGTAGATCCGCCGCTGACATGGCCACCAGGTAGCAAGTGACACATTTGGAGAGACCGCACTTTCCCCGAGACAGGACCCCAATCGTCAGCAAGTTAACTATGAGGAAGAGAAATAAGTAGATAAATTATACATCAGGCTAGGAGCAAAGTTACCAGTTTGACTGAGGATTATTTGAGATTTATAAATGTGTTCCTGCATACAGTGATGGATTGAAATGATTGGAACTGAAAGAACAAATGGGAAGGTCTGTGATACGTTGGAAGGCAGGAGAGATTAAATAATATAAGGATGATATGATCATTGTTAAACTCAATGTAGATCATAATCTTCCCACACCCTCCCTCCCCTGTCTGGTTTAAAAACTGTTCCATATCTAATCCCTCCCAGTTCTGATGAAGTGTCACTGACCTGAAACTTTAACTCTGTTCCTCCCTCCAAAGATGCTGCCAGACCTGTTGAATATTTCCAGCATTTTCTGTTTTTATTTCAGATTTCCAGCATCTTTGTTCTTGTATAGAAAAAATTAAATGTTGGACTGACTGATTGCCTCACCTGTGACAGGCAGCACGGAATTCAATTTTTCCAAAGCAATAATTGGAAATGAGTCTAATCAGAAATCAATGAAACAAATAATCTCAATCGTCATTAAGTTAACTGTAAACAGGGGGAATTAGCGAGAATTAATTCTTCAGATTGGGAGCAAAAACAGCAGTTTGATGGATTTCGGGGTGACATTTGTACATGTGTTGCCACATTCAGTATGTGCTAATTATTGTGCTAGTGACAGTGATTTCTGCTGGAAACAGGGAGCTGAATTTCGCGGAGCCAGCGGGGTCCCGACGATGGACGAAAAGGTGAGGAGATCAAAAGCTCAGCAATTCGGAGCCACCGCCATGTGCACATCAGTGGCGCTCAGGCAATTAACTGCCCAGTGCCGTGGCCCACATGCCTTTAAGGATGTGGATTCCGTCTGCCAAAGCTGCTGAACAATCAGAAGTAGTATCAGTAACTCCACCGGGAGCCATGGAACTGCCACTACTGCACCAGGCCTGGGACCAGAGCCATCGCTGGCGCCTTAGTTCCCAGGTCAGTATGTCGAGGACACCAGGGCTCGTAAGTTGCCGGAGCCACAGCTGCTAATGAACTAGGGCAGGGACCACGAACCTGACTGGAGTCCCGGACCACGGCTAGATGCGGCAAGGACATCCGTGCCAATCATTATGTCTGCTTGTGTGTGTGAGTAGCTGGCTCAGTGTTTGGGCTGTGATGTGTGTGCGTGTGTCTGAGTTATTGTGTGTGTATGTGTGTATCTGGTTTAGTGCCTGTGATCTGCTGTGATTTGATGTGTGTGCGCGTGTGTGTGTGTGTCTGGTTCCATGCCTGGGGTGTGATTGGTCTGCATGTGTGCCTGTGTGTGTGTGTGTGTGTATGTGTGTGACACAGTCTGTCTTTCTGACTGTGTGCCTGTAATGTGGTCTGCATGTGTGGATGTGTGTGTGTGTGTATCTGACTCAGTGCCTGGCGTGAGTCTGTGTGGCTCAGTACCTCAGCGACAATGTGTGTCTCTAAGCGTGTGAGTGTGTGTGTGCGTATGAACAAGTATGTGTTTGTGTATGTGTGTGTGTGCATATCTGGTTCTCTGCCTGGGGTATGATGTGATGCATGTGTTTGTGTGCGTGTGTGTGTGGACATGTGTTTTGTGTGTGTTGTGTGCATGTGTGTGTGTATATGCGTGCGTCTGGCTGAGTGGCTGCAGTAAGATATGCGTGTGTGTGTGTGTGTGCATGTGTGTTTCGTTGTGTGTGTGTACGTGTGCCTTTGTCTCCAGGCCTGGGCTGCGTGCGTGTGTGTGTGTGTGTGTGTGTGTGTATGTTTGCGTATCTGTGTTTGTGTCTGTGTGGGTGTTCCTCAGTGTTTGTGTTGTCTCTGTATCGGTGTCTCAGGGCCTGGGGAATGGTGAGTGTGTGTGTGTTTGCAACAATGCACGTGCATGCAAGGATGTGTGTGCGCGTGCGTGCATTTTTGGATCTGGCTCTGTGCCTGGCTTGCAAAGATTGTGCATGTGTGCTTGTGTGTCTGTCTGTGCATGACTCATCACCTGGTGTCTGAAAGGTGTGTTTGTGTGTGTGTTTCTCTCTCTCTGTTTGTTTGTATCTTACTCTGTCGCTGGCGTATAAATTGTGTGTGTGCATGGAGAAGCCACGAGATGGATAATATTGTGGATATCGGATCGAGAGGTAGCCACACCGCAGGCTCAGACTCCACAGGCAGGAAGGAAATGGGCTACCACAAGGCAGAGCAAGATGACTCGGCAGGAATCCCCTTAAAAACAGATATACTGCTTTGGATACTGCAGGGTGGCCCCTCAGGGAAAAACAACAATAGCCCAATCCGTTGCACCATGGTTGGATTTGCTGCCCGCGGGAGGAGTAAAATATCACTCGGCATCAACGTCAGCACCGGAAACGACAACGGCAAACCCAGCCCTGTCGACCCTGCAAAGTTCTCCTTACTAACATCTGGGGGCTTGTGGCAAAGTTGGGAGAGCTATCCCACAGACTAGTCAAGCAACAGCCTGACATTGACATACTAACGGAATCATACCTTACAGACAAAGTCCCAGACACTGCCATCACCATCCCTGGGTATGTCCTGTCTCAGCGGCACAACAGAGCCACCAGAGGTGGTGGCACAGTGGTATACAGTAGGGGGGGGGGCGTGGCCCTGGGAGTCCTCAACATCGACTCCGGAAACCACAAAATCTCATGGCATTAGGTCAAACATGGGCATGGTACCCTCATACTGATTTCCACCTACCGCCCTCCCTCAGCTGATGACTCAGTACTCCTCCATGTTGAACACCACTTGGAGGAAACACTGAGGGTGGCAAGGGCACAAAATGTACTCTGGGTGGGGGACTTCAATGTCCATCACCAAGAATGGCTCGGCAGCACCACTACTGATTGAGCTGGCCGAGTCCTAAAGGACATAGCTGCTAGACTGGGTATACGGCAGGTTGTGGGGGAACCAACACGAGGGAAAAACATACTTGACCTCGTCCACACCAATCTGCCTGCCGCAGATGCTTCTGTCTGTGACAGTATTGGTAGGAGTGACCAGCACACAGTAATTGTGGAGACGAAGTCCCGCCTTGACATTGAGGATAACATCCATCGTGTTGTGTGGCACTATCACCGTGCTAAATGGGATAGATTTCGAACACATATAGCAATGAAAAACTGGGCATCCATGAGGCTCTCTGGGCCATCAGCAGCAGCAGAATTGTACTCAACCACAATCTATTACCTCATGGCCCGGCATATCCCCCACTCTACCATTACCATCAAGCAAGGAGACCAACCTTGGTTCAATGAAGAGTGCAGGAGGGCATGCCAGGTGCAGCGCCAGGCATACCTCAAAATGAGGTGTCAACCTGGTCAAGCTACATCCCAGGACTACTTGCATGCCAAACTGCGTCAGCAGCATGCGATAGACAGAGCTAAGCGATCCCATAACCAACGGATCAAAGAACAAAGAAGAACGAACATTCCAGCACAGGAACAGGCCATTCGGCCCTCCAAGCCTGCGCCGATCTTGATGCCTGCCTAAACTAACACCTTCTGCACTTCCAGGGCCCATATCCCTCTATTCCCTTCCTATTCATGTATTTGTCAAGATGTCTCTTACACGTCGCTATCGTATCTGCTTCCACCACCTCTCCTGGCAGCAAGTTCCAGGCGCTCACCACTCTCTGTGTAAAAAACTTGCCTCGCCCATCCCCTCTAAACTTTGCCCCTCGCACCTTAAACCTATGTCCCCGAGTAACAGACTCTTCCACCCTGGCAGAAAGCTTCTGACTTTCCACTCTGCACATGCCGCTCATAAATTTGCAAACCTCGATCGTGTCGCCCTTCCACCTACGTCGTTCCAGTGAAAACAATCCGAGTATTTCCATGCTCTCCTCATAGCTAATGCCATCTAGACCAGGAAACATACTGGTAAACCTCCTCTATACCCTCTCCAAAGCCTCCACGTCCTTCTGGTAGTGTGGCGACCAGAATTGCACGCAATATTCTAAGTGTGGCCGAACTAAGGTTCTGGACAGCTGCAACATGACTTGCCAATTTTTGTACTCTATGCCCCGACCGATGAAGGCAAGCATGCCATATGCCTTCTTGACTAGCTTATCCACCTGCGTTGCCACTTTCAGTGACCTGTGGACCTGTACGCCCAGATATCTCTGCCTGTCAATGCTCCTAAGGGTTCTGCCATTTAATGTATACCTCCCACCTGCATTAGACCTTCCAAAATGCATTACCTCACACTTGTCCGGATTAAACTCCATCTGCCATTTCTCCGCCCAAGTAACCAACGATCTATATCCGGCTGTGTCCTCTGACAATCTTCAACATTTATCCGCAACTCCACCAAGCTTTGTGTCCTCCGCAAACTTACTAATCAGACGAGCTACATCTTCCTCCGAATCATTTATCGATACGACAAAAAGCAAAGGTCCCAGCACTGATCCCTGCGGAACACCACTAGTCACATCCCTCTATTCAGAAAAACACCCATCCACTGATACCCTCTGTCTTCTATGACCGAGCCTGTTCTGTATCCATCTTGCCAGCTCACCTCTTATCACGTGTGACTTCACCTTTTGCACCAGTCTGCCATGCGGGACTTTGTCAAAGGTTTTACTAAAGTCCATATAATAACATCCAATGCCCTTCCTTCATCAATCAGCTTCGTCACTTCCTCAAAAAACGCAATCAAATTAGAAAGACACGACCTCCCCTTAACAAAACCATGCTGTTTCTCCCTAACAAGTTCGTTTGTTTCCAAATGGGTGTGAATCATGTCCCGAAGAATCCTCTCTAATTGTTTCCCTACCACTGACATAAGGCTCACCGGCCTATAATTTCCTGGATTATCCTTGCCACCTTTCTTCAACAAAGGAACAACATTGGCTATTCTCCAGTCCTCTGGGACATCACCTGCAGCCAATGAGGATGCAAATATTTCTGTCAAGGTCCCAGCAATTTCCTCTATTGCCTCCCTCAGTATTCTGGGGTAGATCCCATCAGGCCCTGGGGACTTAACTACCTTAATGCTTTGCCAGACACCCAACACCATCTCCTTTTGGATACTGAGATGACTGAGACTCGCTGCACTCCCTTCTCTCGGCTCATCATCCAGCAAGTCCTTCTCTTTGGTGAATACTTTTGCAAAGTACTCTTTTAGTACCTCGCCCATTTCCTTCGGCTCCACACATAGATTCCCATCTCTGTCCTTGAGTGGGTCAACCCTTTCCCAGGTTTCCCACTTGCTCATTATATACGTATAAAAAGGCTTGGGATTTTCCTTAATGCTGTTTGCCAATGACTTTTCTTGACCCCTTTTGGCCCTCCTAGCTCCTTGCTTAAGTTCCTTCCTACTTCCTCATGTGCTTCGGATCAGATCTAAGCTCTGCAGTCCTACCACATCTAGCCCTGAATGGTGGTGGACAACTAAACAAGTAACTGGCGGAGGTGGCTCCACAAATATCCCCATCCTCAATGATGGGGGAGCCCAGTACATCAGTGTGAAAGATAAGGCTGACGTATTTGCAACAATCTTCAGCCATTAGTGCCGAGTTGATGATCCATCTCGGCCTCCTCCTGAAGTCCCCAGCATCATAGATGCCAGATGTCAGCCAATTCAATTCACTCCGCGTAATATCAAGAAACGACTGAAGGCACTGGACATTGAAAAAGCTGTGGGCCCTGACAATATTCCACAATAGTAATGAAGACCTGTGCTCCAGAACTTGCCGCACCCCTAGCCAAGCTGTTCCAGTACAGCTGAACATTGGCATCTACCCGGCAATGTGGAAAATTGCCCAGGTATGTCATGTACACAAAAAACAGGACAAGTCCAACCCGGCCAATTAACGCCCCATCAGCCGAATCTGAATCATCAGGAAAGTGATGGAAGGTGTCATCAACAGTGCCATCAAGCGGCACTTTCTTAGCAATAACCTGTTCCCTGACGCTCAGTTTGGGTTCTGCCAGTGCCACTCAGCTCCTGACCTCATCACAGCCTTGGTTCAAAATTGGAAAAAAGAGCTGAACTGAAGAGGTGAGGTGAGAGTGACTGCCCTTGACATCAAGGCCGTGACCGAGAATGGCATCAAGGAGACCTAGCCAAACTGAGGTCAATGAGAATCAGGGGGAAAGCCATCCACTGGCTGGAGTCATACTAGCACAAAAGAAGATGGTTGTGGTTGTTGGAGGTCAATCATCTGATCTCCAGGACATCACTGCAGGAGTTCCTCAGGGTAGTGTCCTAGGCCCAACCATCTTCAGCTACTTCATCAATGACCTTCCTTCAATCATAAGGTCAGAAGTGGGGATGTTCGCAGATGAATGCACAATGTTCAGCACCATCCGTGACTCCTCAGATACTGAAGCAGTCCGGGTAGAAATGCAGCAAGTCTTGGACAATATCCAGGCTTGGGTTGACAAGTGGCAAGTAACATTCGCGCCACACAAGTGCCAGGCAATGGCCATCTCCAACAAGAGAGAATCTAACCATCTCCCCTTGACATTCAACGACATTACCATCGCTGAATCCCCCACTATCAACATCCTAGGGGCTACCATCGACCAGAAACTGAACTGGAGTAGCCATATAAATACCGTGGCTGCAAGAGCAGGTCAGAGGCTAGGAATCCTGAGGCGAGTAACTCACCTCCTGACTCCCCAAAGCCTGCCACCATCTACAAGGCACAAGTCAGGAGTGTGATGGAATACTCTCCATTTGCCTCCTTGTGTGCATCTCCAACAACACTCAAGAAGCTCGACTCCATCCAGGACAAAGCATCCCGCTTAATTGGCACCACATCTACAAACAATCACTCCCTCCACCACCGACGCACAGTAGCAGCAGTGTGTACCATCTACAAGATGCACTGCAGCAAAGCACCAAGGCTCCTTAAACAGCACCTTCCAAACCCGCGACTTCTACAAACTAGAAGGACAAGGGCAGCAAATACATGGGAACACCACCACCTGCAAGTTCCTCTCCAAGTCACACACCATCCTGACTTGGAACTATATCGCCGTTCCTTCACTGTCGCTGGGTCAATATCCTGGAACTCCCTTCCAAACAGACCTGTGGGTCTACCTACCCAAAATGGACAGGAGCGGTTCAGGTAGGCAGCTCACCACCACTTTCTCAAGGACAATTAGGGATGGTCAATAAATGCTGGCATAGCCAGTGACGCCCACATCCCATGAATGAATAAAACGAAATGTGGGAATGTATTAGATATAGGGTTTTTAATTTGAAGTGGGATAGTTAGGCTTTCCTGTGGCCGCAGTTGGGACTCCAAGAAGGTATGTTGCCTTCCTGGTGCTATGGTCAAGGATGTCTCAGAGCGGTTACAGGACAATCTGAAGGGGCGGGGAGGGGGCGGGGGTGGCGGCGGTTGTACATCTACTGGCCATGGTACAGATTGGTACAGATGCCATAGATACAAAATAGGATGACGTCCTAAATGCAGAATATAGGCAGTAAGGAAGTAAGTTGAAAAGTAAGACCGATAGTAGTGATCTCAGGATTAGTACCAATGCTATGTGCTAGTCAGAGTGGAAATAACAGGATATATAGTTTGAATGCGTGGTTGAAGAGATCCGATGAGGGGAAGGGTTTTAGATTTCTGGGGCATTGGGATCTGTTCTGGGGAGGTGGGACCAGTACAACAGTTACATCTGGGCAGGACCAGGACTCATGTCCAAGGGGGAGTATTTGCTCAAGTGTTTGGCGACAGTTTAAACTAAAATGGCAGGGGGATGGGAACCTGTGCAAGGTTCAAAGGAGGTGGATAAAAGACAAGAACAATGGACAGTCATGAGCATAAGAAAAGTGATAAGCAGAGAAATAAAGGGCCTAAATCAAACAGGGCCACCGTGAAAAATAGTGGGAAGGTGACAAGTAATTTTAAAAATTGAAGCCTGACGTCTGTGTGCCGTAAAGCACAGAACTTTCAACATAAAGTGGATGAATTAATCGTGCAAATAGATATAAACGGGTATGAAATAGAGGGATTACGGAGACATGGCTTCTGGGTGAACAGGGATGGGTAATGAACATCCAGGGATATTCAGTATTTAGGAAAGACAGACAGAAAGTAAAAGGCGGTGGAGTTGAAATGCCGTTTAAAAAGAAATTTAACACAATAGTGTGCAAGGATGTGAGCTCTGAAGATGTGAACTCTGTATGGGTAGAGCTGAGAAACACTAAAGGGCAAAAACGTTAGTGGGGGTTGTATATAGAGCTCCAAACTGTAATGGTGATGCTAGGAATTGCATTAAACAGGAAATAATTAGAGATGCATTCAATAAAGGAAGATCTGTAATTTTGGGTGACTTTAACCTGCATACAGATTGAGCAAATCAAATTAGTCACAATACCGTACAGGAGGAATTCATGGAGTACATACAGGATGGTGTTCTGGACCAATACATTGTGGAACCAACTAGAGAACAGGCCATCCTCGACTCGGTATTGTGTAATGATAGAGAAATAATTGACAATCTAGTTGTCTGAGACCCCTTGGGGACGAACGCCCATAATATGATAGAATTCTTAATCAAGACGGAGAGTGACATAGTTAATTCTGAGACGAGGGTCCTGAATCTTAATAAAGGAAACTCCGAAGGTATGAAGGGCGAGTTAGCAATGATGGATTGGTAAACGTTACTTAAAGGGATGAGGGTGGATAGGCAATGGCAAACATTCAAAGAGGGCCTGGATGAACTTCAACAACTGTGTGGCGCAGAAGTAAAACGGGAAAGGTAGCCAAACCATGCTTACAAGGGAAATTAGAGATAACATAAGACCCAGAGAAAAGGCATGCAAATTCGCCAGAAAAAACAGCAGATCTGAGGATTGGGAGCAGTTTCGAATTCAGCAAAACAGGATCAAGCAATTGATTAAGAAGGGGAACATAGAGTATAAGAGTAAGTTTGCGGGGAACATTAAAAAACTGTAAAAGTTTCTGTAGGTATGTGAAGAGAAAACGATTTGTGCAGGTAAATGCAAATCCCTTACAGTCAGAAACTGGGGAATTTATTATGGGGAAAAAAAAATGGCTGATCAACTAATTGCATACTTCGGTTCTGTCTTCACAAAGGAGGGCACAAATATCATACCAGAAATGTTGGGGAACGCACGGTTTAGTGAGAGGGAGGAACTGAATCAGTTTTAGTAAAGAAATGGTGTTGAGGAAATTGATAGGATTGAAGGCCGATAAATGCACAGGGCCTGATGGTATGCATCCCATAGTCCGAAAGGAAGTGGCCCTAGAAATAGTGGATGCATTGGTGTTCATCTTCCATGATTCGATAGACTCTGGAACAGTTTTTACAGATTGGAGGGTAGCTAATGTCATCTCACTATTTAAAAAGGGAGGTCGAGAGAAAGCAGGGAATTTTCGACCAATCAGCCTGACGCCGGTAGTGGACAAAATGCTCGAGTCCATTATCAAAGATTTTATAGCAGAGCACTTAGAGAACAGTGGTAGAATCTGGCTGAGTAGGCAAGGATTTACGGAAAGGAGAGAATGCTTGACAAATCTGCTAGAATTCTTCGATGATGTAACGAGTAGAATTGATAAGGGACTTTCAGAAGGCTTTCAACAAAGTCCCACATAACAGATTAGCCTGTAAAATTGCAGGTACAACAGGTGGTAAAAAGGCAAATGGTATATTGGCCTTCATAGCGAGAGGATTCGAGTACAGGAGCAGGGATGTCTTGCTGCAACTGTAAAGGGCCTTGCTGAGGCCGCACCTGGAATATTGTGCGCAGTTCTGGTCTCCTTATCTGAGGAAGGATGTTCTTGCTATCGAGGTAGTGCAACGAAGTTTACCAGACTGATTACTGGAATGGCGGGACTGACGTATAAGGAGAGATTGAGCCGGATAAGATTATATTTGCTGGAGTTCAGAAGTGTGAGGGGGGGATCTCATAGAAACCTATAAAATTCTAACATGAATTGACAGGGTCGATGCAGGAAGGATGTTACCGATGGTGGGGGAGTCCAGAACCAGGGGGTCATAGTCTAAGGATACGAAGTAAATCTTCCAGGACTGAGATGAGGAGAAATGTAGTCACCGAGAGAGTGGTGAGCCTGTGGAATTCGCTATCACAGAAAGCAGTTGAGGCCAAAACATTGCATGTTTTCAAGAAGGAGTTAGATGTAGCTCTTGGGGTGAAAGGGATCGAAGGATATGGGGGAAAAGCAGGAACAGGTTCCTGAGTTGGATGATCAGCCATGATCATAATGATTGATGGAGCAGGCTCGAACGGCCGAATGGCCTACTCCTGCTCCTATTTTCTTTCTTTCCATGTTTCTGTGGCTGTGTGTGTGTGTGTGTGTGTGTGTGGGTGTCAGGCTCAGTGCCCGTGGCACGATCTGTATGTTTGTGTGTGTGTTTGTCAGTTCCTGGGGTGTGAACTCTGTTTATGTTTGTGTGTGTTTCTGGTTCATTGCCTGAGGTGTGATGTGTGTGTGTGTGTGTGTGTGTGTGTGTGTGTGTGTGTGTGTGTGTGTGTGTGTCTGTGTCTGTGTGTGTGAGTGAGTGAGTGTGTGTGTGTGTGTGAGTGTGTGTGTCCTTTTTGCATCTGGCTCAGTGTCTGTTGTGTAAAAAGTTAATGTGTGTGGTGTATCTGTTTCAATGCCTGTGTTGTTTGTTTGTGTGTCTCAGGAACTGGGCTGTGCTGCCTGAGTGCATGTGTGTGTGTGTGTCTGCAAGTTTTGCTCAGTGCCTGTCGTATAATCTTCGTGTGCGTGTGTGTGTGCGAGCATGTATCTGGTTCAGTGCCTGGGTGTGATGCGATCTATGTGTGAGTGTGTGAATGTCTATGTGTGCGTGTGTGTGTATGCCTCAGGCCCTCTGTTATGCTTTACTTGCGTGTGTGTATCTCACGGCATAGGCTGTGCTCTGTGCGTGTGTTTCTGCGTGTGTCAGTCACGGTGTTTCTGTGTGGGTGTGTATTTGCATGTGTTTGTGTGTATGTGTGTCTCAAAGCATATGTTGTGCTTTGTGTCTTCGTGTGTGTGTGTGAGTGTGTACGTGTGTGTATGTGTCCGTGTGTGCGTGTGTGTGTGTGTGTCCTTTTTGCATCTGGCTCAGCGTCTGTTGTGTAAAAAGTTAATGTGTGTGGTGAATCTGTTTCAAGGCCTGTGTTGTTTGTTTGTGTGTCTCAGGAACTGGGCTGTGCTGCCTGTGTGTATGTGTGTGTGTGTGTATGCATGCAGGTTTTGCTCAATGCCTGTGGTATGATCTTCGTGTGTGTGTGTGTGTGTGTGTGTGTGCGTGCGTGTATCTGGTTCAGTGCCTGGGTGTGATGTGATCTATGTGTGAGTGTGTGAATTTCTATGTGTGCATGTGTGTGTGCCTCAGGCCCTCTGTTATGCTTTGCTTGCGTGTGTACATCTCAGGGCCTAGGCTGTGCTCTGTGTGTGTGTCTGCGTGTGTCAGTCACAGTGTTTCTGTGTGGGTATGTATTTGGATGTGTTTGTGTGTATGTGTGTCTCAAATCATATGTTGTGCTTTGTGTCTTCGTGTGTGTGTGTGTGTGTGTGTGTGTGTGTGTCTGATTCAGTTCCTGGTGTGTGATGTGTGTGGGTGTATGTACATATACATGTGTGTCTGGAACTGTGCCTGGGCTGTGACCAATGTTTGTGTGTGCGTATGTGAGCGTGTGATTGCGTGTGTGGGTCTGGCTCATTGCTGGTGTGTTATCTCTGCGTGTCTTTGAGTGACTGCATGTATGTCTCCTTGTCTGGGTATCTTGCTCAGTGGCTGCGATGTGACGTGATGTGTGTGTGCGTGCGAGTATGTGTCGTCTATGTGCGAGAGTGTGTGTGTGTATGTTCGTATCAGTGCCTTTGTTAAAGTGTGCGTGTGTGTGTTTGTGTGACAGGGCGTGCGTTTGCTGTGTATCTGTATGTTTGTGTGTCTGTGTTTCTATGTGCATCCGTGCGTGTGTGTCTTTGTTTCTGTGTGTGTGATTGTGTGTGTTTGTGTGTGTGTGTGTGCGTCTCATATTAAGGGTGTGAGTTCTGCTGTGTGGTGTGTTTGTGTATCAGGACCTAGATTGTGCTGCGTATCTTTGTGTGTGTGTAAGTGTTCAGTGTCTCAGGGCCTGGGTTGTGCTCTGTGTGTGTGTCTATGTGTTTGTGTATGTGTGTAATATGCATTTATGTGTCTCAGGGACTGGGTTGCGCTGTAGTGTTTTTGTGTGTGTGTGTTTTGTGTCTCAGGGACTGGGTTGTGTGTTCGTTTTTGTGTGCATGCGTTTGCCTCTGGCACTGGGTTGTGCTGCCTGTCTGTGCGTGTGTTTGTATGACTGTGAGTTTCTGTACGCTGGTGTGTCTCAGAGCCTGAGTTGTGCTGTGTGTGTGTGTGTGTGTGTGTGTGTGTGTGTGTGTGTATGTGTGTATGTGTGTGTGTGTGTGTGTGTGTGCATTCCTGTATTTCAGACCTGCATTGTGCTGTAGTGTGTTTGTGTCTGTCTGTGTTTTGTGTCTCAGCACCTGGGCTGTGTTGCGTTGCTATGTGTCTGTGTGTATCTATGCGTGTATATCGATGATTATTGTGTATTTGTCTGTGGTAGTGCGTGTGTATGTCTGTCGTGTGTGGATGTGTGCGTGTTTTTGCCTCTGGGATTGAGTTGTGCTCTGTGTGTGTCTGTGTTTGTATGTCTGTGTGTTTCTGAATGCTTGTGTGTACCAGGGTCTGCGTTGTGCTATGTTTATGTGTTTTTGTGTGAGTGTGTGTGCCTGCGTGTGTGCATATGTTTGTCTGTGTGTGCATCTCGCATTAAGGGCGTGCATTCTGCAGTGCTGTGTGTTTGCGTATCAGGACCTCGATTGTGCTGTGTGTCTGTGTGTGTTTTGTGGCTCAGGGCCTGCGTTGGCTCTGTGTCTGTGTGTGTGTGTGTGTATCTTTTGTGTCTCCGCGCCTGGGTTGTGCTGTGTTTCTATCTGAATGTGTGTGCCAATGTGTGTGTGTCTATCTGTGTGTGTGTACATGTGCATGTCTCTGTGTGTGAGTGTGTATGTCTGTGTGTGCGTGTGTTGTGCATCTGTGCTTGTCTGGCTCAGTTCCTGGGTTGTCATGTATGTTTGTCTGTGTGACTATGCATGTGTGCATGTGTGTGTGCCTGACTCAGTGCCTGTGATGCCAAGTGTGTGCGTGTTTGTCTCAGGGCCTGGGTTCTGCTATATGCCTTCGTCTGTGTGTTTGTGTGCATTTGTCTGTGTGCACGTGTGTGTGTCTGTTTCTGCCGTGTTTCTGTTGTGCTGTGCATTTGTGTGTCTGCCTCAGGGATTGGGTTATGACCTGTGTCAGTGTGTGTGCGAGTGTGTGTGTTTGCACGTGTGTGTTTGCACGTGTGTGTGTGTGTGCTTGTGTGGATCCGTCTGGCTCAGTGCCTGGGGTCTGATCTGTGTCAGTGTATATGTGTCTGTATTTGTGCTTGTTTCTCTCTACCTGTGAGCATGTATTTGTTTGTAGATCAATCTGGCTCAGTGCCTGGATTCCGATCGGTTTGCGTCTGTGTGTATGCGCGCGTGTTTTTATCCCTTTTTGGCACAGTGCCTGTGTTTGGATTGGTGTGTGTGTTTGTGTGTATCTCTGTGTATGCACGCAAGTGTTGCTGGGCAGTAATCTGCCTATATGTGCGTGTGTTTACGTGTGCGTGTCTATGTCTGTTAGCCTGGGGTGTGATCAGCGTGTGTGTGTGATCAGCGTGTGTGTGTGTGTGTGTGTGTGTGTGTGTGTGTGTGTGTGTGTGTGTGTGTGTGTGTGTGTGTGTATCAGTCTGGCGCACTGCCAGGGGTCTGATCGGTGTGTGTGTGTATATGTGTACGCTCCTTAATTATCTTTTTTTATATCTTTGGCTGTGTGTTTGTTTGTGTGTGAGCGTGTGATTGCGCGTGCGCACTTGTGTATCTGGCTGACTCAGTATCTGGGGTCTGATTTGTGTGTGTGCGTGTCGGATCACTGGGGCCAGTCTGGAATGCCCTGGTGAGGGGCATTGGATGGGCAGTCTGAAAGCCCAGAGAATGGCGTGTCCTGGCAGGTTCATTGTTTACTGCATGGGCCCCTCCGTGAGCCACAGATAGCCCATGCAGGAGGGAGACTCCCCAAGCCTGCAGGGAGGGAACCCCGTTTTACAAGGTGCCCTCTCCATGACACATAAGTACCCCTGCCGCTGGTTAGATCTCAGCAATCGTGGGAGAGATCGTTAAGTGGTCACTTAAGGGCCTCAATTGGCCTCTGTTGGGAAAGTCATTGTCGGCCTATCCCCACCCCGCGAAGATCACTTGGCGATGGGATAACCACAGGCCTTCTTCCCCCACACCCATCGCGATTCCCTGGGCCACCCGCCTCCGAACTCAATTTACGGGGGCCCATAAAATCCAGCCCAGGATGTGGTGAGACCATGGATGAATTTGAAAACAAGGATGAGAATTTTAAAATCAAGTCATTGTTTTAATCGACAGCCAATCTGTGTCAACAAACACAGGAGTGATAGGTGAACGGGAGTTACTGTGATTTAACACATCAGTAGCAGAGTTTTGGATGACTTGAAGTTTACAGACAGTGGGATGTGGGAGATCAGCAGGAGGGCATTGGAATGGTCAAGTCTAAAGGAAATGAATACATGAATGAGGATTGTGAACAGAGTTGCGAGACAGAAGTGAAGTCCAGAGATGTTATGGAGAACGTTTTTGGCCCGTATTCAGGAGAACCTGCAGCAAATCCAACAAGAGAGGGCTCAGTTTTAGACTTAGTTTTAGGAAATTAAGATGGGCAGGTGGAAGGAGTGGCAGTGGGAGAGCATTTTGGTGGTCGTGATCACGATTTAGTTATTTTTACCATAATTCGGGAAAATGACAGAGATAGAACAGGAGTTAGAGTTTTCAATTGGGGCAAGGCCAGTTTTACTAAACTGCGGAGTGATTTAGCGAAAGTGGACTGGAAACAGTTCATTGAAGGTGAATCCGTCTCAGATCTTTGGGAAGATTCAAGGTGTTCAGAGTAAAAATGTTCCCACAAAGAAAAAATGGCGAGATGGCCAAATCTACAGCCCCATGGATGTCAAGGAGCCTGCAGGGAAAGATATGGCTGGAAAGGAATGCTTCTGTCTGACACTGAGAACGCGATACTGGATAAAACCGAGAGTATAAGAAGGGGAGGGCTCAGATCAAAAAGGAAATTAGGAAAGCAAAGTGAGATCATGAAAGAATATTGGGAAGCAAAATCGACGTGAACACAAGGATATTTTTTTACATTACAATGAGAGCAAGAGGATAACGAAGGGGAAAGTAGGGCCCATAATAGACCAAAAAGATTACCTATGTGTACGCGAGGAAGATACTGGAATTGTTCTTAATGAATACTTCGTGTCGACCTTCACAAAGGAGGGGGACGATGCAGATATTGTAGTTAAGGAGGAAGAGTGTGAAGCATCGGATGTGATAAACATAGGGAACGAGGAAGTGTTAGTGGGATTAGCATCCTTGAAAGTTGATAAATCACCAGATCCGGATGAAATGTACCCCATACTATTAAAAGAAGCAAGAGAGGAAATAGCAGAGGGTCCGACCATCAATTACCAGTCCTCAATGGATACACATGTAGTGCCGGAGGATCGGAGAACTGCTAACATTTTATCTCTGTTTAAAAAGGGAATGAAGGATAGACCGAATAATTACATGCCAGTCAGTCTAACCTCATTAGTCGGCAAAATATTGGAATCAATTCAGAAAGACAGTCTGAAAAACTGTAACTTCAAAAGGCACAGGTTAAACAAGAATCGGCAGCATGGATTTGCTAAGGGAAGATTGTGTCTGACTAACTTGCATGCATGCTTTGAAGAAGTAGCAAGGAAGGTAGATGAGAGTCGTGCAGTTGATGTGGCCAACATGAATTTTAGCAAGTTTTTGACAAGGTCCCACATGGCAGACTGGTTAACAAAATACAATACCATTGGATCCAGGGCAATCTAGCAAGGTGGGTGCAAAATTGGGTCAGTAGCAGGAAACAAAGGTAATTGAGACTTTTTTTTGGTGGCTGGAGAGCTGTTTCCTGTGGCGTTCCACTGTGCTCAGTACTGGGTCCCCTGCTTTTTCACGTACGTATTAACGATTTGGGCCTAAATGTATAAGCATGATCAATACGTTTGCAGATGATGCAAAGATATCTAGGAGGATAGCTGTAGGCTGCAGGAAGATATTGATGGTCTGATCAGATGGGCAGAACAGTGCCAAATGGAAATCAACTTGGAGAAGTGTGAGGTCATGCATTTGGGGATGTTCACAGATGTTCACAGATCCCTGAAGGTTGCAGGAGACGTCGATACAGTGGTTAAGAAGGCATATGGAATCATTTCCTTTGCTAGCCGAGATATAGAACATAAGAGCAGGGAGGCTATGCTAGAGCTATATCAATCATTAGTTAGGCCACAACTTGAGTCCTGTGTGCATTTCTGCTCAACTCATCACAAAAATGATGTCATTACACTGGAGACAGTACAGAGGAGATTTCAGAGGGTGTTGCCAGGTCTGGAAAAATGCAGCTATGAGGAAAGTTTGGAATAGGCTGTGATTGTTCTCCTTGGAACAAAGAAAGCTGAGGGGAGATCGGATTGAAATGTAAAAAATGTAGAGGGAACTGGATAGAATGGAGGTGAAGAGTCTATTCCCCTCAGCAGAGTAGTCAGCCATGAGGGAACATAGATTTAATGTGATTGGGAGAAAGATTGGAAGACATATGAGGGGAAAAAACACCCAGAGTGTGGTGGGGGTCTGGAACTCACTGACTGAAAGGATTGTAGAGACCGAAACCTTCAGCTCCTTCAAAAGGTGGCTTGATGCGCCTCAAGTGCTGTAATCTGCAGGGCTACGGACCAAATGCTGGAAGGTGGGATTCGGCTGGAGGGTCGTTTTTTTGGTGGGCAGAGACACATTGTGCCAAGTGGCCTCTTTCTGTGCTGTAAACATCCTATGATTTTCTTGGTGCAGTTAGGCTGTTTTAGTGAAGGTCTGAAGCCTCCTCCACCTCCTCCTCAGGTGCCTTCTGGATTCCTGGTGTCAATGCCTGTGTCCTCATGATGGTGATGATATGAAGGGTGCAGCAGAACACCATGAACTTGGACACCTGCTCCCGTGTGTACTGGAGGGCTCCCCCCGGGAGGTTCAGATATCGGAAGCATTGTTTCATCACACCAATGGTCTGTTCCATGATGGTCCTGCTAACTCCATTGCTCACGGTAAACACATGTTAATTGCATGAGGCTCGTTGACAGTGGGAGACTGGTTTGTGTGTGGGAACATGAGCTGCATGAATAGGGGGTTTCCTTGGTCTCCTTGGAGCCACATTCTGATTCTACATGGCAGCCCGAAGTGTTGGGACTGGCTGACTGCTTCCGAATGAATGCATCGTGGCTGCTGCCAGGATAGTGGACATTCACCAACATGATGTACTGGGCATACTCACACACAAATTGTACATTAATGGATTGAGCGTTCTTTCAGTTCCTGTACCCTTCCCTGTTGACACTGGGGCCCCGCAGAGCCACCGACACCGTCAGGAATCCCGCTCTCCGGACAAAGCCAAAATACCTCTCATCCTGCTTCTCCCAGCTGAGGGAGGAAATGATGACATTGATGGCCACCCCCACCTCCCAGAAGTATCAATAGACAACACACAGGCCGAGTAACTACTGGCCACTTGGTTTAACATCAGTTCTGAGTAAGTTTCTAAAAACAATAATCATGAGAAAAATCAACATGCAATTTACGCACTTGGAGAAGTCTGAGTTAATTGAGGATTGTCAGCAGGGATTTTTAAGACGCAGTCATGTTTGACTAAGCTAATTGATTTTCCTTGATGAAGTATCAGAAGGTTGACGAAGGGAATGTGGTGGATGTTGTCGACGTGGATTTTAAGAAAACGATTTATGAAGTAGCACACAAAGGTTGGTTCTCAAAATCGAAGCTCATGGAATAGCATCCAATTGGATCAAATATTGTCTAAAGGACAGAAAAGAGCGAGTCGTTGTAAATGGCTGTTTTTTCGAGTGGAGGACGGTAGGGCAGTGATGTTCCCCAAGGGTCAGTGCTTCTTTTTTTGCTAAAAATGAATGATCTGGATATTGGAATAGAGAGTGAAATACCAAATTGTCTGATGATACCAATATTGGGGAGTGGTACACAGTGAGGATGCTACAAACAGCCTGCAACGGGATATAGATTGGCGAGCAGAACTGACAGAGAAGTGGCAGATGAAATTTATGATTTAGGATTCAGAGGTTATGCATTTTGACAGAAGGAATAGGAAGGCAATACAGACTTAATGGCACAATTCTAAAGAGTTTTCAGTAACAGAGGGGCCCATGGTTCCATCTGGATTGATCTTTGAAGGTGGCAGGACATATTAGGAACGTGCTTAACAAAGCGTATCATATCTTGGGCTTCATCATCAGAGGCAAAGATACAAAAGCAGGCTAGTTATGCTGAAACTTAATGAAGCTTTGGTTGCACCCCAACTAGAGAACTTTGTCCAGAACTGGTCATCGCACGTTAGGA
The DNA here is from genome assembly GCF_036365525.1 of Heterodontus francisci. Lineage (NCBI taxonomy): Eukaryota > Metazoa > Chordata > Chondrichthyes > Heterodontiformes > Heterodontidae > Heterodontus > Heterodontus francisci. The sequence goes on from NW_027141175.1 coordinate 5,842,684, forward strand.
AGGATGTGAGGGTGTTTGAGAGGTTGCAGAGGAGATTTATCAGAATGGTTCCAGGGATGGGCGTTTTAGTTACAAGGTTAGTTTGGACAAGCTGGAGTTATTCTCACTGGAGCAAAGAAGATTGAAAGAGATTTGATAGAGTTCTGCAAGATTATGATAGGCTTCGATAGATAGACAAGCAAAATCTATTCCCACTAACTGATTAAACATGGATGAGGGGACACAGATGGAAGATATTGGGCAATAGATGCAGGGGGAAAATGAGGAAGCTTTTATTGTACACAGTGGATGGTAATGACCAAAATCTCACTGCCCATAAGGGTGCTGGAATCCGAGACAATCAGTGATTTCAAAAGGATATTGCATGGGCACCAGAAGGAAATTAAATTGCAGGGCTACGGGAATTGAGTGCGAGAGTGGGACTGATTGGATTGTTCCACAGAGAGCCTGAATGGTTTTGATGGACCGAATGTTCTCCTTCTGTGTCGTAAATGACTCTATGACTCCATGAATCTCTACTGCTCTGTGTTGGAAAAGCCAGCTGCTCCTGCCTGGAAAGATCCAGATAGATAAAAGTTCAATGAAGCTGTGATCTTAACAGACACTGGCAGCTCCGTCCTCACCCTGGTGTGAGGCTGCAGCTCGTGCTACAGGAGGCAACACGTGTTGTAGGAGGCAACACAGCTCTGTGACCATTTCCTTATTGAATCAGAGTTGCCTCACATATTACTCCTTGCTTTGTTGCAGGTAGGATAAGTGCTATTGGAAAACATGGGGTGGGTAGGGCAGAGCCTCCTCCTCCTCCCTCTTTACAGAGTTCCCCCTCTTTGCAGCCTCTGTTCCATTTGTTGGTCATGTTACAGACCCACAGACGCTGCAACTACAGTACCCATACCTCGGCCAGAGTTCGGTCACCAAATCCTCTGTCCTTCCTGAATGTCTGCAGCGGCTCACAACACAACATCCAAAAAAACATCCACAATACCTCCACTAACTTTACAATAGCAGAAGTAAGTCAAAAGATTCCCACCTGTAAGCTTGTTCTTTTAAACAACCATAAAGGAAGTTCCTCGTGCTGCTTCATATATGTTCTGCTGAGAATGACTAACACAGGCAGGCAGGGGACATGCACAGACCAAGTTTCAAAGACGTACTTCAAAGCTGATGGAATGGTACATTGACATCACATTCAAACCCCTCCTCATATGAGCAGCACACAGCTGGTATGACTGAGCTGGAGCTCTTCCCAGCATCGGACACTCTTCTGGCCAGACTAGAAGTGCCAGCTGTGCAGATCACACTAACAGCTCATACGTGATATACCCAGGCTAGAGCCCTGCCCAGCATGGGGCACTGCACAGGTCACACTAGGATTGGCCGTCTGTACAGATCACATGAGCAGCACATGCATGGTACGTCTGGGCCAGAGCCCTGCTCAGCATGGGGCACTCTGCTGGCTACACTAGAGCCCTGCCCAACATGGCACACTATGCTGGCCACAGTAGAAGTGGACAGCTGTGTGAGCCACATCATTTTATGGATCACAGCTTCTCTGCCGTCAGCACAAGTCACAAATGGTGGCTAAGGACAGATACAGCGAGAAAGAAATTCACTTTAGAAGGAAAATTGAAAAAAAAAGATTGAAGGCAAAAGATTTGCAGGAACATGGGAATGGACAGGGGAATGGGACTAATTGGAGGGGTGAGGCCATGGAGGGATTCAAACACAAGAATGATAATATTAAAATTAAGGTGCTTCCAGCTAATGTGGATCAGTGAGCAAAGAGATGACGGGTGATTGGGATTTAGTGTGAGTTAGGATACAGGCAGCAGAATTCTGGTGGTTTATGGAGGTTTATAAGTGGGAGGGTGACGAGGATAGCATTGGAATAGTCAAGTGTGGTTCAATAAAGGCACAGATGAGGGTTTATGCAGCAGATGGGCTGAGGCAGAGGTGGAGACGGGTGATATTACAGTTTTGTAGTAGACAGGATTGATGATGGAGAGAATATGGAGATGAGCTCATCTCAGGTATAAATAGAACACAGGGGTTGTAAACAGTCTAGTTCAGCCTCAGACATTGGGCAGTGAGGGGTACGTGGTTCATGGATAGGGGCTGGAAATTGCAATGGAGACCAATGGCACTGGCTTCACTCTTCCCAAAAATAGCATCGCATAAAAATATTTCAGTGAACCAGGGTTTGCAGATCTTCTAGCTGGAAATAGAGACAGCAGCAACAGCAGCAAAGATGAGATTGAATTACACAAGCTAGAATACAGTCAGCAATGGGTTATAGAGTGAATAGCTGGAGATAAAGATTCACCAGGAATAACAACAGCAGCAAGATGGGCAGATTAAATTACTGGAGCATTAATGCAGTTCAACATGGTTTATTGAATTTATAGCTCTGTAGAGTGACTTACCAGGGACACCAACAACAGCGAGCATGGGATAGTAAATGTATTGAATAATCTGAAGTGCATGATCGATACGATTGTCGAATGAGAGCCAATCATAATATGTAGAAAAAAGTAAAGATCCGAGGATAAGCTCTTGCCCATTGTTGAAGCATTGAAATCCATTGCTCTCAGATTCTGATTTATCCTTTCCCTATCTCTGGAGCCGCTGATCCCTGTTAGTGCCGGGTTTCATGCTCCTGCTGACACTATGGGATACACATTGAATGGAGTCCTGTATTAATAGAAGATGAAAACCCTCCAGTGACACAATAAGGGTCCATGGAGACTGACATTAATTACAGTCACTGAACAAACAGGTTCTGTTAATTCCTTTCAATCCATTACTTTTTGTACCACAATAAAGTAGAACATTTACCCAGTCTAGATGGATGTATGAGGGCTGCTGAGGGGAGGAATGGTGGAATAATAGAGGCACTAGCCAGAATCTTCCAATACTCCTTGGATATGGGAGCGATGACTAAGGACTGGAGGGTTGTAGATGTTACACCTTATATAAAAAAGGAGAAATGTGATATAGCCTGCTCCTACTGAGCAGTCAGACTAGCGTCACAACTGAGGAAATTTCTAGAGGTGACCACCCAGGAGAAAAATATTTGTTGCTTGGAAAAACAATGGATAGTAACTGCTTAGAAACCAGGATATGCTAATGACAAATGATGCCTGTCAAATTTCAGCAGCAACAACAACTTATATTTATATAGTGCCTTTAACGTTATAAAACTTCCCAAGGTGTTTCACAGTAGTCTTATGAAGCAAAGTATGACACTGAGAAACAACAGGCGATGTTAAGTCAGAGGACCAGCAGCTTGGTCAAAAGAGGAAGGTGTTAAGGAGTGTCTTAAAGGAGGAAAGCGAGGTGGAGAGGCGAAGAGGTGAAGGGAGGATATTACAGAGCTTTGGACCCGCCAGTTGAAAGCACGACCGCCAGTGCTGCAGTGATTAAAATCAGGGGTGCAAAAGAGGCCAGAATTAGAGGAGCACAGATATCTCAGTGGGTTGTGGAGCTGGAGAAGATTACAGAAGTAGAGAGGGGCGAGGCCATGGAGGGATCAGTAAACAAGGATAAGAATTTTAAAATCAAGACAATTGCTTGACTGGGAGCCAATGTCAGTCAGTGATAGACGAACTGGACTTTTTGTGAGCTAAGACATGGGGAGAAGAGCATTAGATGACCTCAAGTTTACGGACAGTAGCATGTGGGAGATCAGCCAGGAGTGAGTTGGAATAGTCACATCGAGAGGTGATGAAGGCATGAATGAGGTTTTTTCTTCACCTGTCGTCTCTCGCGCTCTCTCCCTCTCGCTAAACTTCTCCCTTTCTTTCTCTCACACTCGCTGCTACCCAGTCGCTCTCTTTCCCTCTCACTTTCTACCTTCTCTCCCTCTTTCCTCATCTCAAAGAAGATATGGCGATAAGAAACGGGAGCAAGACTAGGCCATTCAGCCCTTCGAACCTGATCTGCCATTCAATAAACTCGAGGCAGATCCTGCACCTCTACTCAACCTTCCCACACTCTGCCATATGTCTTAATTCCCTCAGTACCCACAAATATATCAATCCTGTTTTGAATATATTCAGCGACTGAGCATCCACAGGTCTCACATTTCCCCTCACCTCAGTCCTAAATGACTATCCCCTTTTCCTGAGACTGTGACCACTGTCCATACTCAATAGCCAAGGGAAATGGCACACCCCTTCCCACCACCTTTGCAGACGACACAAAAGTTGGTGGAGTCGCGGATAACGTTGAGGATTGTCACAGGATATAGATCGGTTGGAGACTTGGGCAGAGAAATGGCAGATGGAGTTTAATCCGGACAAATGTGAGTCAATGCATTTTGGAAGATATAATGCAGGTGGGAAGTATGCAGTAAATGGCAGAACCCTCGGGAGTATTGACAGGCAGAGAGATCTGGGCATACAGGTTCACAGGTCACTGAAAGTGGCAACGCAGGTAGATAAGATAGTCAAGAAGGCATACGGCATGCTTGCCTTCATCGGTCGGGGCATAGAGTATAAAAATTGGCAAGTCATGCTGCAGCAGCACAGAACTTTAGTTGGGCCACACTTATAATATTGCGTGCAATTCTGGTCGTGGAGGCTTTGGAGAGGGTACAGAAGAGGTTTACTAGGTTGTTGACGGGTCTGGAGGGCATTAGCTATCAGGAGAGGTTGGATAAACTCAGATTGTTTTCACTGGAACGATGGAGGTGAATGGGCGACATGATAGAGGTTTACAAAGTTATGAGCGGCATGGACAGAGTGGATAGTCAGAAGCTTTTTCCCAGGGTGCAAGAGTCAGTTACTAGGGGACATAGGTTTAAGGTGAGAGGGGCAAAGTTCAGAGGGGATGTGCGATGCAAGTTGTCTACGCAGAGGGTGGTGAGTGCCTGGAACTTACTGCCGGGGGAGGTGGTGCAAGCAGGTACGAGAGCGATGTTTAGGAGGCATCTTTGACAAATACATGAATAGGATGGGAATAGAGGGATACGGTCCCCGGAAGGGCAGAAGGTTTTAGTTTAGGCAGGCATCAAGATCGGCGCAGGTTTGGAGGGTCGAATGGCCTGTTCCTGTACTGTACTGTTCTTTGTTCTTTGTTCACCCAATATCTATCTTGACCAACCTCTGAAGAATTGCATATGTTTGAATTAGATCATCACTCATTCTTCTACATTTTAGGGAATGTTGTAAGAAATGGTCATTGTAATAGTGCTATAGAATTCCAACAACCTGCATAAAAAGTGGTTGTTTGATAACAATGGACTCTATCTCTCTTTATGTAGAATTCTTCAGCAACCTTCAAGACTTAACACAGACATAGAACAGTGCTTTGATGTAGATTCAGTTGTTCACAAGGGTTGTTATTTAGTCACGGACATAACTCTGGGCACAGGTCTTTGTGTCGACATTCCTGGACCTGATAATGTGGAACTTCATGTCCACATATCGAACAACTGTTAGGTGGATGCAGTAAACATTTGCACTCGACTGATTAAATCGCTGATTTGTAGATAAGAATAACAAGAAATAAAAAGACAACACTCAAAGCTGAAATTAAACAATAGTGACTTTACTAGATTCGGTAGGAATACTACTAGTTAACAGGAATATAAAAAACAGCCATTTACAGTACATCTATTATCAATAAACCCATTAGTGACAAATACGTTACCAGGAGCCATACATGCATGATCACCGTGTGAGCAGACGCCTCACCGCTGATCATTCTGTTCAGTAGCTGACCAATTACCCGACCGAAACACTGAATAACTATTTGCAATGATTTTTCTGGATGTTTCATTGACAAGATCACACTGTCCGACGAAAATACACCTAAAGCTACAATGTTCGAATGAGATGTCCAATTCTTTGTTTAGTCTATGATATGAGAGACTGCTTTGACATTGAGCATGTGTTTACATTTCTTTCAGTAATTTCAACTCCCCTTGTGGATGTTGCACATGTCTCAGGATCGGTATCAGCACATACAATAGCTGCTTCCTTTCCTGGTCACAGAAAAAATTTAAACTGCAGGACAATTAAACTATCCAAGTCGCTTAAATTCCTGACATCTTACACATGTTGCTTAGAGAAATTCTCGTTTCTTTGCGTTCCAAAGAAAAGTTAACCCTGACGTCATCAATCGATGTCAGTTTATGTCGATCTCTTGCAGCGTTTCAAAACAATTTGGGCCACTTAGGGCAGCTGCATTGCTATTTTCAACTATGCTCAGCCATGCCAATCTCTTCATGTTTCTAGACACCATGATTGCATGTGTTTTGTGAAAGTGAAGCTTCTGTAAATTTCGAACTTTGCATCAAAGTGAAACATTACTTTCAAGTACGCCTCCATTGGTTTTGACACGATGTTTATGATACTGTCAAAGATCAGGTCTGGAACCCCTGTGCCAGTGAAAGAATGCCTCAGTGCACTATTTTAATTGTTACTGCCTGCTTCTCTATTCTATTGACTGAAGCAATAGGTGGATTAGTAAGGCTGACAGTAACTGTGATTCCTGCTATCCTGCAGGCTGGGCCACTGTGCCTGTGACAGCTGCAACAGGCACCATGGTGATTTATGTATGTATTTATTAAGAGATACAGCACTGAAACAGGCCATTCGGCACACCGAGTCTGTGCCAGCCATCAACCACCCATTTATAGTAATCCTACATTAATCCCATATTCCTACCCCATCCCCACCTTTCATCAATTCCCCTCCCATCTACCTAGAATAGGGGCAATTTATAATGGCCAATTTACCTATCAACCTACAAGTCTTTGGCTGTGGGAGGAAACCGGAGCACCCGGCTGAAACCCACGTGGTCACAGGGAGAACTTGCAAACTCCGCACAGGCAGTACCCGGGTCGCTGGGGCTGTGAGGCTGCGATGCTAACCACTGCAACACTGTGCCGACAGATGCTGACAGTAACAGTGATTCCCGCTATCCATTGAGACTGAGGGGTCCTGACCTTGTTCAGCAGCGGCTGGAGAGGATGGAGGCAGCAATAGAGCCTATGCAGATTAGTAACGGAGCTTCATCAGTTCCCGCAGTGCATCAGGTACCCGGACAAATGGCTCGAGATCTTCAGTGACAAAGACACATTCACTACTAACTCCCTGATTTAGATTTTTTTAGATTTAGAGATACAGCACTGAAACAGGCCCTTTAGTTTTAGTTTTTTAGTTTCAGAGATACGGCACTGAAACAGGACCTTCGGCCCACCGAGTCTGTGCCGACCATCAACCACCCATTTATACTAATCCTATATTCCTACTACATCCTGAACTGTCCCTATATTCTCCCAACAACTACCTATAATAGGGGCAATTCGGCCTACCGAGTCTGTGCCAACCATTAACCACCCATTTATACTAATCCTACACTAATCCCATATTCGGACCACATCCTCACCTGCCCCTATATTCTCCTACCACCTACCTATAATAGGGGCAATTTATAATGGCCAATTTACCTATCAACCTGCAAGTATTTTGGCTGTGGGAGGATACCGGAGCACCGGGAGGAAACCCATGCAGAGACAGGGAGAACTTGCAAACACCACACAGGCAGTACCTAGAATTGAACCCGGGTCGCTGCAGCTGTGAGACTGCGGTGCTAACCACTTCGCCACCCTGTTAGAAAACCAGATGGAAGCTGGTGACTGACTATTGACCACAAGAAACACACTTCGGTCACTCCTGTGTGCACTGGTTGTCAAGAGACACCACCCTACACTCCCGGATTCCCAACTGCCTTCTCCACCCTAGAAATCTCTAATGTTTTTTGGAGCATACCAGTAATAATAGAGAAACAATTTAAATTCACATTCACTTATTACGACCAGAGATATCCCAAGATATGTCTGCCACCAGGAGGTCCACAGTAATTCCATTATTTTCCACAAATGTATGACTGGGTCCAGAATGAGTTTTCTCAGCTTTCCTGCTTGATGCAACATGTTGATGAACTCCTCCTCATCACCACAGACCGTGTCAACACACTTCACCCTTTTCCAGGAACTGCTGCAGCTACTTTGGGAGCTGACTGCAAGACCATCCACGCAAGGCCCAGCTAGTGGGAGATGGTGTCATGGAGGATGGCGTCACTTTTCTAGGTGTCCATATTGGAACATACAGCATCAGGCCAGACCAGCATCAAGTCACGACCTTCCAGTGTCCACCCCTGTCCAACTCAAAGCCTGCCCCGGTCCCTACCTCAGGCTGGTGGCGTATCTGTGGATGCTCCTCCAGTAGCTACCACTGTCCACCTCAAAGACTGCCCTTTGTCCTATCCGCAGGTTGTTGGGGTATCAGCGGATCCTCATCCCTCGATTTGCAGAGACTATGCCTCCTCTTTATGAACTACCTAATAGTGATGATGACCAGGCTTAATCCTGTTGGACTGAAGACAGCACGGAAGCAGTAACACAACTGAAGAAAACTGTTGCCCAGGCAACGTGTTTTATCTCACCTAACATTGACAAGGCTTTCCACACGAAGGCGAAGGACAGAGAGAAAAGCCTGACTGCTGTCCTATGCAGGGAAAAGCAGGCGAAACTACTCCCCATTATGAATGACTGCAGAATTGTCAGTGGGGCTGTACTGATTTACACTGTTTGTGAAGGACGTTTGTTAACCACGCTCTGCGGCATCAAACATTGCACTTACATGACGGGGTTCAACAGGGTGATACTGCCCAGTCCATGGTAAACCTTACCAGTATAGGAAAGCACAAGTCATCGCATTCTCCTGTCACAGAGTCGTAGAAACATAGTCATTTCAGCACAGAATGAGGCCATTCGGCCCATCGAGTCCATCCCAGTTATTTGCTGATAAATCCCCTCAGTCCTATTCCCCAGCTCTGTCTCCATATTCCTGACAGTTTATTTCCCTCCAGTGGTCATTCAGTATCCTTTTTGAAATAATTCACCATCTCTGCTTTCACCACTCTCGTAGACAGTGATTTCCAGGTCATTCCCACTCTCTGTGTAAAAACCTTGTTCCTCACATCCCCCTGTATTTCGTGCCCACGACTTTAGCTCAAGTCCTCGTGCCATTAGCTAATTGGAACATATTTCCCTGTCTCCCTTATCCAAACATGTTTTCGTTTGCACCTCTATCAAATCTCCCCTCAATCGCCTTTACTGCAAGGAAAACAATTCCAGCTTTTGCAGACTAAAGTTGTAACTAAAACCCTCCATCCCTAGAACCATTCTGGTCAATCTCCTCTGCACCCGGTCAAGGATCCTCACATCCTTCCTGAAGTGTGGTAATTAGAACTGGATGCAGTACTCCAGCTGGGGCCTAACCAGAGCTTTATAAAGGTTCAGCATAAATTTCCTTCTTCGGAACCTCTATTTATGAAGCCCAAGATCCCATATGCTTTACTAACGGCTCGCTCAGTATGTCCTGCAACCTTCAAGGATCTATGTACATGAATCCCATGTCCCCCTCCCCCTGCTCACTCTTTCGAACTGGACCATTACGTGTATATTGCCGCTCCCTGCAATTTCTGATAAAATGCATCAGCTCACACTTGTCTGTATTAAATTCTATCTGCCTCTTGTCTACCCATTCTGCTTGCCTATCTATGTCCTGTCGCATCGATTGTTATCAAGTTCACTGTCTGCCCCGCCTCCAAGTTTGGTATTATCAGCAAATTGTGAAAAGTTGCTCTGTATTCCAATATCCAAATCCGTTATTCATATCAGAAAAAAAAACTGTGGTCCGAACACTGAGACTTTCGGAACCCCACTGTGTACTTTCCGCCAGTCTGAAAAACATCTATTTACCACATCTCACTGTTCTCTGTAATTAAGCCAGTTTTTTTTTTCTCGACCCAAGCTGACTCTGTCCCTCCTGTTCATAAGCATCAACTAAATGCCGAGCTGTCACAAAGAGACTGAGAAAGAAAATACAACTTCAGCTTAAAATTATGTGAAATGATACATGTGAAAATTTACTAAATTTTGGAAACAGATAAACTCTGAAATTTCGTAAAATTCAGCCTCTCATTAACTTCAATGCATTTAATACTCTGTAAAAGCAATACTCCCAGAAACGGGTTTAGGGAGGGAATTCCAGACTTTAGGGAAGAGAACAGGAAGTGCTGAAAATACTCAGCAGGTCTGGCAGCATCTGTGTCGAGAGAAACAAAGCAAACGTTTCTGGTCTGTGACCCTTCATCAGCAATCTCAAAAGTTAGAAATGTTACAATCTTTGAGCAGGTGAAAGAGGGGAAGGGGAACACGAAGGCTGGACTATGATGGGACAGAGAGGGGAGAGATTAAATGTCAGACTGTTTTAATAGAAGTTATCCAGACATGAGGAGTTGTAGTTATGCAGCTGGTGTTGTTATGCTTAGAGCAGAGATCTTAATGAGGAGATCTAATTGAGGTGTTTAACATTATGAAGGTTTAGATAAATTAAAAAAAACAAAATCTGTTTACAGTGTCCAAAGGGACTCGAAACCGAGGGCACAGATGAAAGGTGATTGGCAAAAAAAACAAACATGAGGAAATAGCAGTGACATTGAGCAATTGCTTTATGCCAGTCTACACCACGCTATAGAACACAGAAGACACAAGTTGCGTACCTGAAATAAAGGGTAACCTAGAGCCTGAAAATAGAAACTTAAGGTAATTAATATCTGTGGATAAACTTACTGGACTGTTCACTTGGTAACAAAACCATGGTCATTCGGACCAAGAAGGGAGCACATTCGCCTCACTTAACTGTTCAACTGGTAACATATCCCGTGTGTATAATCCATCAGGTGGGGCACACTTACCTCACTTATACTGTTCAACTGGAAACATGCCATGTGTGTATGAAACCATCAGGGGTGTACACTCACATCCCTTATACTGCTCATCTGGTGACATGTCCCGTGTGTATTTAACCATCAGGGGAACACACTCGCCTCACTTATACTGTTCACGTGGTAACATGCCCCGTGCTTATAAACCATCAGGGGAGCCCACTCACCTGACTTATAATGTTCAATAGTAACGTGTCCTGTGCCCAACTTCTCCAAATGTAACTTAATGGGGTGAGAGTTCTTTCAGTTCCTGCACCTCTCCCTGTTGACATGGGGGACCCCACAGAGCACCATCGGGAATCCCGCTATCCCGACAAAGCCACGGGACGTCTCATCCAGCTTCTTGCTGCTGAAGGAGAAAATGATTTATTCACCTTACCCAGCATAGAAGGCCTTCGTCGCCGAATGGATTCATCAATGGACTGGGAGATAATGGATATGTCGACTCCTCATGCCTGGAGAAATCTGGATCCATTGAAGTTGAATGAAACTGTGACCTTAACGGCCTCCGTCCTGACTCTGGTGTGAAGTTCCAGGTCGTGTTTCAGGAGGTGACACAGCTCTGTGACCACGTCCTTATTTAATCAGAGTCACGTCACAAAGTGCTCAAGGGTTAGGTTTAGGAAGGAAAAGTGCTCTCAATAAACCTGGGGTACGAAGGGCAGAGCCCGTCCTCTTCCATCCCTGTTTGCAGACTCTGCTCCATTTGTTGGTCCTGCTGCAGACCCAGATACACTGTAACTACCGTCCCCATACCTCGTCCAAAGTTAGGTCACCAAATCCTCTGCCCTCCCTGAATGTCTGCAGCAGCTCACAACACAACATCGGGCAACAACGTCCACAAAAGCTACACTAACTTTACAGTCGCAGAAGTAAGTCAAAAGCCCCTCACATGTAAAGAGGATGCCTAGTCTTTTAAATAATGCTCGAGGGGTTTTTTCGTGCTACTGAATGTATTTTCAGCTGAGAGTGACTAACACAGGTGGTCAGGGGTCATGCACAGACCAAGTTTCAAATACGTACATCAAAGCTGCCATCATGGCCCATTGGAATCACTTCAGACCATGTGCTCGGGCTACAGCCCTGCCCAGCATGGGGCACTGTGCTGGGCACACTAGAAATGGTCGGCTGTGCGTTGCATGCCATTTTATAGTTGCAGGCTTCTGTAACGCTGGCACCAGTGCTGCCGTGCAGTGCAAATCGCAGCCGGGAGAATTAGAGAGAGAAAGCAACTCACTTTAAAAAGGGAACTGGAAAAAGACTCGAAGGCATAAGATTTGCAAGAACATGGGAAATGGACAGGGGAATGGGTCTAATATGAGAGGTGACACTATGGAGGAATTCAAACACCAGAATGAGAACATTAAAATTAATGTGCGACCAGACTGGGAGCCAATGCACATCAGTGAGCAAGGAGGTGAGTCCATGACACTGTGGTAAGAGAAGCAATTGAGAACGTATCTCATTTGGACACTGGACGTTCAGCAATGTTTAAAGCCAAAGGTTAAGATTAACTTGTTTTCTGATGAAGACAACAGAAGAAAGGAGAACAGAAGGGGCTGGTGAGGCAAGTTTTATTTTATTTTTTTTATTTAGAGAAACAGCACTGAAACAGGCCCTTCGGCCCACCAAGTCTTTGCCGACCAACAACCACCCATTTATACTAACCATACAGTAATCCCATATTCCCTATCACCTCCCTTCACGAGGGGAAATTTACAACGGCCAATTTACCTATCACAGGTTGTGGTGACAACTTGTTTATCGGGTAATATCATCCCGCTGTGAGCACAGACCTAACCTGGTTTCCATCAGTCAATTGCAAGCTCATTGATTGTATTCCTATATTATTTCATGTCTATTTGTTCTCAAGATATGGGTGACACTGACAGGGCCAGCATTACTTCTCCATCCCCGGTTACCATGAGAAAATTGTGGGCCTTCATCTTGAACCCTTGCAGTCTGTGTGGTGAAGATGCTCCCACAATACGGTTATTGAAAATATTTCAGGCCTTTGGCTCAGTGTCGAAGAAACAACGCTGACATATGTCCAAACATATATGGTGTGTGGCTTGGAGGAGGGGAATGTGAAAGAGATGGCGATTTGTGTTAGAGTCTTTGCAGAATTCATATCCCATCCTGTGTCTCCTGTCCCCTTGATGCTAATTGTAAGAATCCTACTGCTACCCTGGACTTGAGAAGTACGCATGGTAAAATACAAAACGCAAACACAATGACGGTTAACATTTTGGGATACAGTTCACTTTCGAGTGATTTGTCATTACAAAGACACATGTCATTTGCAATGAGCTACGGCTGAACAGGACGATATGAAGTAAAACTGAGACATTACCAAACCAAGAGTCAAGGTAGGTCAGCGGGCACAGTGTGAACGGGTGAACGGGTCTTGGTGCAAGTGAGGATACAGGCAGCAGAGTATTAGATGAGCTGACGTTCATGTAAGGGACAAGGTGGGAAGCAAGCGAAGAGAACATAACAATAGTCGAATGTGGAGCTGAGAAAGGCACAGATGAGGGAATCAACAGCAGAGGAGCTGAGGCAGAGACAGAGACGGTGACGTTATGGAGGTGGAAGCAGGTGATCTGGGTGATGGAGAGGATCTAGGGTTGGAATCATGAACAACGATGCTGAAGGATTGGAGGCGGAAGTAGGTGATCTGCATGATTTGAGGATCTGGGGTTGGAATCAGGGTTATAGACGGTGATGTTATGGAGGTCGAAGGAGACAATCTGGCTGATGGAGAGGATCTGGGGTTGTAATCAGAGACAGGGACAGTGATGTGATGGAGGTAGAAATATGTGGTCTGGGTGATGGGGAGGATCTAGGTTTGGAATCAGGAACAGAGCCGGTGTTGTTATGGAGGTGGACGTAGATGGTCTGGGTGATGGAGAGGGTATGGGTTTAGAAACTTGGTGACAAATCCTTTGTCCATTAAACCATCAGCGGAGCACACCCGCCTATCTAATAGTCTTCACCTGGTCACAGGTCCTCTGTGTAGTAAAAATCAGAGGAACGCACTCGCCTCACTTTTACTGTTCACCTGGTGAAATGTTACATATGTATCTAAGCATCAAGGGGACAAAGTCTCCACACGAATGATGTCTACCTCGTAGTATATCCACTTTGTACTACATAACCAGTAGAGCACAATCGCCTCACTTATACAGCACACCTGGCAACATGCCCCACGTGTTTTAAAACATCAGGGGAGAACAGTCGCCTCACATATACCGTTCACCAGGTTACATGTCCCATATGTATTAACCATCCAGGAGCACACTCACCTCCGTTACATTGTATACCCGGTCCCTTGACCAGTGTATATGAGATCATTAGGAGCGCACAATCGCCTCACTTATAGTGTTCACCTGGCAACATGACCCGTGTGTATTAATCTATCAGGGCAACACAGTCGCCTCACTAATAGTGTTCACCTGATAACAAGTCCCGTGTGTATTAAACCATCAGGGGAACAGACTCACCTCACATATATTTTTCACCTGGTAACATGTACTGTCGGTTAAACCATCAGCGGAAATGACTCATCTCACTTATACTGTTCACCTGGTTACTTCTCCCGCGTGCAATAAACCATCAGAGGAACAAACTCACCTCACTTTAAATGCACACATGGGAATCTGTCCCGTGTGTATTAAACCATCAGCAGAACACACTCGCCTCACGTATACAGTCACCTGCTAACACGTCTTGTGTGTTTTGAACCATCAAGGGGGCAAACTCCCCTCACCTATAGCTTTCACCTTGGAACATGTCCCGTGTGTATTAACCATCATGGGACCCCACTCACCTCACTTATACAGTTCACCTGGCAATAGGTCCCGTGTGTATTAACCATCACAAGAGCAAGCTCACCTCATTTATACTTTTCGCCCGGTGACAGGACCCCTGTCTATTAAACCATAATGGAAGCACTCTTGCCTCACCTCTCCTGTTCACTGGTAACATGTCCCCTGCATATGAAACCATACAGGGAGCACAACAGTCGCCTCAATTATACTGTTCACCTGGTTCCATGTGCCATGTATAATGTTACGACCGTGGCGCGAGTAATGCACTGTCAATACCGTGCCAATACTCCACAAGTCGCAGCATATGCTTAAAGTTTTCATACTTGTCAGAAATTCGCCAAATTAAACACTGTACTAACCCCACAAAATTAAACACAATGAACCAGGTATCGTTAAGCAACACTAAACATAACAATTTGTGAAGAAACTAGATGTTAAATATTATTGAGATAAAACTCTATCTAACATATGTTAAGACTTCTTATTCCGTTTAACGCCTCACACCAACACACATACATTCAAAGAAACAACGGCTAACCAGTTTTAGAATGGTGTTTTTTAAAGTAGCAATCTCATCGGAATAAACAAATAGCTGGGTTGTAAGTCCTGGTGAATTACGTTCCAAATTGGTGATCCCATATATCAATGAGCTAGGCATTGTTGTTTGTAGATGTTACGACATTTGGAACAATTGTGAACTGTGAGGAGGATAGTTTAGAACGTCAAAAGGTCAGAGACAAGTTGATATAATCAGCAGACAAGTTGCAGTTGAAGTTTAATGCGGAGAAATGTGAAGTGATTCATTTTGGTAGGAAGAACATGGAGAGACAATATAAAATAAAGGGTACACCTCTAAAGAGGGTGCAGGAACTGAGGGACCTGGGTGCATATGCGCATAAGTCATTGACGGTGGCAGGATAAGTTG
This sequence comes from Heterodontus francisci, assembly GCF_036365525.1. Lineage (NCBI taxonomy): Eukaryota > Metazoa > Chordata > Chondrichthyes > Heterodontiformes > Heterodontidae > Heterodontus > Heterodontus francisci. The sequence goes on from NW_027141175.1 coordinate 5,858,242, forward strand.
AAAGAGTAGTTAATAAAGCATACAGTGCTCTGGGCATAACTAATTTGGGTATGGAGCACAAGAGCAAGGAAGCTATGTTAAACTTGTATAAGACTCAAATTTAGGATCAGCTGCAGTATTGCTTCCAGTTCTGGGCACCGCATTACAGTAAAGACAGAAGGGCAATGGAAAGAGTACAGGAAAGATTCCCAAGAATAGTTCTGATGATGTAAAACTCCAGATATGATGATATATTGTCGATGTTGGGATTGTTTTTTGCTGAAGAGAAGGCTGAGAGGTGATTTGATATATGCATTCAATACCATGATGTCTTTGTAAGAGTAGATAGCGAGAAACTGTTCCCACTCGTGAAAGAATCAGGAACGAGAGGGCACAGATTTAAATTAATTCGTAAAAGATTTGAAAGAAACATGTGGAAAAGCATTCATGCAGTGAGTACTTAGGATCTAGAATGCACTGCCTGAGTGCGTGGTGGAGGAAGGCTCAATTGAGAAATTTAAATTGGAATTAGACTGTCATCAGAAAAGGAAGAATGTGCATGGGAACGAAAGGGACAGCAGAAACATGGGTACGAAATTGGCTGAGTGGTAGACGGCAGAGAATTGTGGTTAATGAATGTTTTTTTTCTACTTGGAGGAAGGTTTGCAATGGAGTGCCCCAGAGGTCAATGTTGGGAGTCTTGCTTTTTCTGATATATATTAATAATCTGGACCTTGGTGCACAAGGCACAAGTTCAAAGTTTGTGAATGATATGGTTCTTGGAACAATTACGAACTGTGAAGAGGATAGTAAGGGACTACAAAAAGACATAGACAATTTGCTGGAATGGGAGACCAAATGGAAGATGAGGTTCACTCCGCAGAAATGCGAAGTGATACAGTAGGGGGAAAAGGCAGGGGAATGGCACTCGATGAATTGTTCATTCGGAGAGCCAGTGTATAAATGATAGGCCGAATGGACTCCATCTGAAATGCAGTGCTTCTGTGATTCCATGATCCAGTGTGACCTCTTTCTTTACATCCCACCCCCAATCCCTCACTCCTCCCTCCCCTTCTGATTTGATACTTCCCAATGATAACCCAAAACGGCCAGTTTCCCAGTCACAGCAGTTTCCAGGAGACAGAGACAGAGAGCAGCGGCACAGCACTGATGGTCAAGCCCCATCACTTGGCCTGATACTCGCAGCCACCAGAACAAATTCTTACATTGCATGTATCCTGGAGCCTGGTATATAGTCGGAATCTGCACGTGGTGAGTCACTGAGCACGAGTGAGCTGCAGCCAGGCCAGGGAGAAATGATAACTCGTGCATCAACTCACTGGACAGCGAGGTCAAAAATGGGCTATGTTATGAAGTACTCAGAGGACATAGAATCACCTCCTGCACCGCCACATCCCACTTGTATATATAAAGTATAGTAATGGACACACAGTCCCACCTCCCGCACCGACGCAACCCAATTATATATATAACAGATAATAATGGACTCACGGTCCCATCCCCAGAACAGACACCTCCCACAGCTATAAATAATATGTAAATGATGGACACACGGCCGCACATCCTGTACTGACACATCCCACAGTTATGTATATTGTGTAATAATGGACACACAATCCCACCCGTACACTCTCATCCCACAGTTATATATAATATGCGATAATGGAAACACAGTTCCCCCTCCTGTACTGACACATCCCGCAGTTATGTATAATGTACAATGATTGAACAGAGAACATAGAACAGTACAGGCCCTTCGGCCCACGACGTTGTGCCGAACCTTTAACCTACTCTAAGATCAAACTACCTACCTACCCTTCATTCTACTATCATCCATGTACGTATCCAAGAGTCGCTAAATGTCCCTAATGTATCTGGTTCTACTACCACCGCTGGCAGCGCATTCTACGCAACCAGCACTCTCTGTGTAAAGAACCTACCTCTGACATCTCCCCGAAACCTTCCTCCAATCAAATTAAAATTATGCCCCCTGGTGATAGCCGTTTCCGCCCTGGGAAAACGTCTCTGGCTATCCACTGTATCTATGCCTCTCATCATCTTGTACGCCTCTATCAAGTCACCTCTCAACGTTCTTCGCTCCAATCAGAAAAGCCCTAGCCCCCTCAATCTTTCTTCGTAAAGCATGCCCAGCAGTCCAGGCAGCATCCTGGCAAATCTCCTCTGCATGCTCTCTAAAGCTTCCACATCCTTCCTATAATGAGGCGACAAGAACTGAATATAATATTCCACGTGTGGTCTAACCAGGGCTTTATGGAGCTGCAGCACAACCTCGCGGCTCTGAAACTCAATCCCCCTGTTACTGAAAGCAAACACACCATACGTGTTCTTATCAACTCTAGCAACTTGGGTGGCAAATTTGAGCGATCTATGGACATGGACCCCAAGATCCCTCTGTTTCTTCACACTACCAAGAATCCTGTTTTTAAGCCTGTATTCTGCATTCAAATTCGACCTTCAAAAATGAATTAAATCACACTTTTCCAGGTTGAACTCCATCTGCCACTTCTCAGCCCAGCTCTGCATCCTGTCAATGTCCCGTTGCAACCTACAAGAGCCTTCCACACTGTCCACAACTCCAGCAATCTTCGTGTCATCAGCAAACTGGCTAACCCAGCCTTCCTCTTCCTCATCCAAGTCATTTATAAAAATCACAAAGAGCAGAGGTCCCAGAACAGATCCCTGTGGAACACCACTGCTCACCGAGCTCCAGGCTGAATACTTTCCATCTACTACCACCCTCTGCCTTCTATTGGCCAGCCAAATCCGTATCCAGACAGCCAACCTTCCCTGTGTCCCATGCCTCCGTACTTTCTGTATGTGCCTACCATGGGGAACCTTATCAAACACCTTGCTAAAATCCATATACACCACATCCACTGCTCTTCCTTCATCAATGTGTTTTGTCACAGCGTCAAAGAATTCAATAAGGCTTATGAGGCATGACCTGCCCCTCACAAAGCCATGCTGACTGTCTCTAATCAAACTATGCTTTTCCAAATAATCAGAAATCCTGTCTCTCAGAATCCTCTCCAATAATTAGCCCACTACCGACGTAAGACTGACTGGTCTATAATTCCCAGGGTCATCCCTATTCCCTTTCTTGAACAAGGGAATAACATTTTCCACCCTCCAATCATCTGGTACTACTCCAGTGGACAGTGCGTAATCAAAGATCATCGCCAAATGCGCGGCAATCTCTTCCCTCGCTTCCCATAATATCCTTGGGTATATCCCGTCTGGCCCCGGGGACTTATCTGTCCTCATATCATTCAAAATTTCCAGCACATCCTCCCTCTTAACCTCAACCTGTTCGATCATATCAGCCTGTTCAACGCTGTCCTCACAAACGACCAGATCCCTCTCACTAGTGAATATTGAAGCAAAGTATTCATTTAGGACCTACCCTACCTCCTCCTACTCCAGGCACAAGTTCCCTCCTCTATCCCTGATCGGCCCTACCCTCACTCGGGCCATCCTCTTGTTCCTCACAGAAGTGTAAATGCCTTTCGATTTTCCTTAATCCTACCCGCCAAGACTTTTTCATGTCCCCTTCTAGCTCTCCAAAGTCCATTCTTCAGTTCCTTCCTGGCTACCTTGTAACCCTCTAAAGCCCTGTCTGATCCATGCTTCCTCAACCTTAAGTAAGCTTCCTTCTTCCTCTTGACAAACTGTTCCACATCTCTTGTCATCCAAGGTTCCTTCACCTGACCATCCCTCCCTTGCCTCATCGGGACAAATCTATCCAGCAGTCTCAGCAAGTGCTCCATAAACAACCTCCACTTTTCTGTCGTGCATTTCCCTGAGAACATCTGTTTCCAATTTAAGCTCCCCAGTTCCTGCCTAATAGCATTGTAATTCCCCCTCCCACAATTAAATATTTTCCCATCCCATCTGCTCCTGTCCCTTTCCATGACTATAGTAAAGGTCAGGGAGTTGTGATCACTATCACCGAAATGTTCTCCCACCGAGAGATTTGTCTGGTTCGTTGCCATGCACCAAGTCCAACATAGCCTCCACTCCAGTCGGCCTATCGACATATTGAGTCAAGAAACCTTCCTGGACACACCTAACAAAAACTGCTCCATCCAAACTATTTGCACTAAGGAGGTTCCAATCAATATTTGGGAAGTTGAAGTCACTCATAATAAAAACCCTGTTACTTCTGCACCTTTCCAAAATCTGCCTCCCATTCTGTTCCTCCGTGTCTCTGTTGCTATTGGGGGGTCTATAGAAAACTCCCAACAAAGTGACTGCTCCTCTCCTGTTGCTGACTTCCACCCATAATGACTCAGTAGACAAACCCTCCTCGATGACCTCCCTTTCTGCAGCTGTGATACTATCCCTGATTAGCAATGCCACTCCCCCACCTCTTTTCCCTCCCTCCCTATTCCTTTTGAAACATCTAAACCCCGGAACATCCAACATCTATTCCTGCCCCTGTGATATCCACGTCTCCGTAATGGCCACAACATCGTCGTTCCAAGTACTGGTCCATGCTCGAAGTTCTTCACCCTTATTCCTGGCACTTTTGCGTTAGAATAGACACACTTCAACACATCATACTGGCTGCAACTTTGTCGGATCAATTGTGCAACCATCCTCACAGACTCTCGGCACTCGGTATCTGCCTGTTCAACAGCTACCCCATGCACTGATCCGTAGCTCCGGTTCCCATCCCCCTGCCAAACTAGTTTAAACCCTCCCGAAGAGCGCTCGCAAACCTCTCGCCCAGAATATTGATGCCCCTCCAGTTCAGATGCAACCCGTCCCTCTTGTACAGGTCCCACCTTCCCCAGAGGCTATCCCAATGATCCATATATCTGAAGCCCTCCCTCCTACACCAGCTCTGTAGCCACGTGTTCAACTATACTCGCTCACTGATTCTATCCTCACTAGCACTTGGCACTGGTATCAATCCTGAGATTACTACTCTGCTCGTTCTGCCTTTTAGCTTCCAACCTAACTCCCTATATTCGCTTTTCAGGTCCTCATCCCTTTTCCTAGCGATGTCATTGGTACCGGTGTGTACCACGACCTCTGGCTGCTCCCCCTCCCCCTTATGAATCCTGTAGACTCGATCCGAGACATCCCTGACCCTGGCACCTGGGAGGCAACATACCATCCGGGAGTCTCATTCGCGACCACAGAATCTCCTGTCTGTTCCTCGAACCATTGAATCTCCTATCACTATCGCTCTCCTAATCTCCCCCTTCCCTTCTGAGCCACTGAACCAGGCTCAGTGCCAGAGACCTGGCCACTGTGGCTTTCCCCTGGTAGGTCGTTCCCCCCAACTGTATCCAAAACTTATTATTGAGGGGAAAGGCCACAGGGGATCCCAGCACTGCGCCTATTCCCTTTCCCTCCCCTGACGGTCACCCAGGTACCTTTATCCTGTAACTTCGGTGTCACTACTTCCCTATAACTGCTCTCTATCACCCCCTCAGCATCCTGAATGATCCGAAGTTCATCCAGCTCCAGCTCCAGTTCCCTAACGCAGTCTGCGAAGAGCTGGAGTTGGGTGCACTTCTCACAGGTGAAGTCAGCAGGGACACAACTGGAGACCCTTATCTCCCACATCCTGCAAGAGGAGCATGCAACTGCCCTAGCTTCCATCCCCTCGGCACTAAATTGTCAACAGAGATTAAAGAAAAATGAAAAACTTACCTTACCAAACCCTCCACACGAGTCCTTTTTTTGGTTAGAGGAGAAGGATGGGTGGGAGACACGACACCTGTAGTGTTTCGGGTTTAGCCACTGCCCGAATACATAAGTTTACTTGCACAGCAGTCCCCGTGTCCGCCGAAACAGAAGGTAAGTACTTGAAACTGAAACTTACCTTCCCAGATGCCCCCTCGCTCGCACTATCGCTGATGTAAAAGAAGCTGCGGAAACAAAAGGTACGTACTTGAAACTGAAACTTTCCTTCCCAGATTTCAGACAGGAGAAAAACAAAGCTGGTAATGGTAGTAACAAAGGAAGTAATCGAAAGTGGAAGGCAGCAGAAACGAAGGCCACTATCAAATCAGGTCAAAATATGGGGAAACAAGTTATAAAGGCCAAATTTCAGGCACTCTATCGACTGCATGCTGCATTCGCATTAGGTTAGAATCGATGAATTGATGGAACATTAATTACCAAGGATGATCTTTTACGGAAACGTGGCATCAGCTGACCAAAGCCAGGAACTGAAATTTCAAGGGTATTCACTATTTCAGAAGGATAGGAAAAAGGAAAAGGATGTGGGGTAGTATTGGTAATGAAGAATTAGTTGCTGCATCAGTTTAACTCTGCAATGCATCGTCACAAATAACTCGTTTTAATCACTTAATTGAAAGCCCAAAGTTAAAGAAGCAGCCATGTCCCACAATGAAGAAGAGCTGCATTGAGAGAGATATTCAAATCTTGGTATTTAATTACAGAATGATCAAAAGTAAAGGGGACATCCAGAGTCCAAAGTGAAGTAGAGCAGCCCTGAAGGAAACATCCACATATTTGGAGTTAAATTGCTGAATGGTCACAGGCGAGTGAAGGACATCACTGAAACAGCATGAGACTAGAGAAAAAATTTAGATTTAGATTTAGAGGTACAGCACTAAAACAGGCCCTTCGGCCCACCGAGTCTGTGCCGACCATTGACCACACATTTATACGAATCCTACACTAATCCCATATTCCTATCACATCCTCATCTGTCCCGATATTTTGCTACCACCTACCTATACTAGTGACAATTTATAATGTCCAATTTACCAATCAACCTGCAAGTCGTTTGGCTGTGGGAGGAAACTGGAGCACCCGGAGGAAACCCACGCAGACACAGGGAGAACTTGCAAACTCCACACAGGCAGTACCCAGAATTGAAACCGGGTCGCTGGAGCGATGAGGCCGTGGTGCTAACCACTGTGCCACAGTGCCGGACGATGTGGTGGATGATGTTTCAAAGTACAAACTCATTGCTAGGAGAATAAGGCTTCTAATTTCCATGAGATAATTGATGTGATTAGAATAGTCCAGTCTTGGCAGTTTTCCAGTTCAACTTCAGAAACATATGTATTTAAATACAATAGGGACTGAACTCGATGTCGTAATCTATTTGTTCAAATTTTTTAAATGTTGCAATTTCAATTTCCCCTTGGAGCTACCACAGGGTATAAATTATAGGCTCTGGGAATGCATCACCTCAGAGTTTAATATAGATAGATTGACTGCAGTACAAAGGGCCAGCTCACTTCATGCAGAAAATGCTTGAAACACTGATCAGTATCAGGAAAATATATTACCTGATCCTTGCCAGCATTGGTGTTCCTGGGAAGTGAACATAACCATTGAAGTTGTGTAAAACAGTGTGTGAGTTGTTCTCTATTTCATCTCTGATAAAGAATGCTACTTGGTGATCAAGTGGGCAGTGATATACAGACAACCGATCACTAATATCATTTTCTTATGTCAAATATCCTGCATTATCACTGAGATTGTATTGTATTGCCTGAACTGATAATAAACCTCTGATTGTAACTGATAGGCTCTCTGAATTATCAAGTCATTGCATTCAGTGGAAAATTGCATAATGTTAACTTAGATGCCACTGCAGCCAAATCTTTAAAAGAAGGTATTGTTGGGACTCTCTGTCACTGTAGAATTGTACTGAGTGTGGGTCACTAACTGGAGCGAAACATCTGACTCCAGTGGTCATGTACTATTGGGAGTATCTGTCATTGTGGAATTGTGCGGAGTGTTGGTCATGAACTGGAGTAGAACACCTGATCCCAGTGAGCATGTTTTACTGTAATGACTGCAATTGTCCAATCAGTTTCTATTTTGAAATCTTTGCTTCAGACGATAGATCTCTCTATTGAGATACCTTAGGGTCTTAAGAATTCATTGCCAAGTGGAAGATGTTTACTGAGATCTTCTAATCCATGTATAAATTTAAATGTATTGATATTTCTCTGTTTCCTTTTGAAATGTTCCGACTGAAACAGATGCTAACTATTTACCGACAATTAAACCGCAGGACAGCACTGATACAGTATTCTAATACTGTAATAATGACTTATTCTGAAGCTGAGTACAGTTACTATAAATACTATTTATTTTATTGTTGATTAATCCCTTCACCCAACATAGTCCTGCGAAGCTGTGGGTTACGTGTGCTGAAACCAATTACCTATTAATGGCACAGGATAAATATTGGGCTGTGTTTGTTGAATCGTCCACTGCTGTAACAGATTCATCTTTGACGGATCAGTTCATGTCTCACGTTCAGAATCTCACCAGATGTAACCTGTACCAATCTTTGCCCTTGGCTCAGTGAGTTGTGTCCCTATGAGGAGATACCTTTAGCTGATGAACAAATGTATCCGGTTTTCATAATACAGAGATCAGACCAAATGATGGAAATAATAACTTAGTAAAATATGAGTGGTGAAATAAACTTCTCTCAGCTCTGGTGTCATCCTGTGAAAAATATTTGAACCATCTCGAGTGCATCAGTATCCTTTTTGTAACATGGAGACTAGAACTACACACACTACGCCAAGTTTTGTAAAACCATGGTTCTATTTCAGTATAAGATCAGCTCTTTGTTTTTGTTTTTCTATTCCAATACTCTGGAATTGAATTGCTGTGATTGTTTTGTATTTTACGGGCCCGTTAACACGTGTTGCTACTTTAAATGATTTGAGAATCTATCCCCTGAACCCATTTTCCCCTTTGACCCCATTCAGACTCTTGTCGTCCAAGCATTATTTGAGATGCTTGTTTTTCAGAACAAAATTAAGCAGTTCACACTTAGCAATCCTCAAAATAATTTGACATTTAAATGCCCTTTGCGCAACTTTATCAAGACGTATTATTAATGTTTTCAGGTATTTGCTTGCATTCTTACTCGGTATTAACTGTTCTCTGAATTTGGACTTGGCTGAAAATTGTGAAATTGTGCTTCTGCTTCCACATCCATATGATTTATTTAAATGGTGAAGGACAGTATTCGCAGCGCTGACCTTTGTGGAAAACCACTTCCCAACTTCTGCCAATCTGACAAAATACCTTTAACCCTTATTCCCTGTTTTCTGTTTTTGTAGTCAGATTGTTGACCATTCTGCTACTTGTCCCCTAAATTCACTTGCCCTGAGATGAGTCATCAGTCTGATACATGGTCCCTTATTGAATACCTTTGGAAAATTGATGGCCATTACATCAACTGTATTACATGTATCTAAGCTTTCTGACATTATTCAAAACTCCAATAAAGTTGGTCAAGTATGACCTTCATTTTGGAATATGTGCTGAATATTCTTCATTATATTCTGTGTTTCCGGGTGTTTATCCGCTACATGTCAGAAAAGGGATTCAAGTAACTTCTGTGCCGCTGACTCTAACTGAGATATAGTTATTTGGACATGTTCTGCCTTATGTGTAAAATACAACAACCCCATTAACTGTCCGTCAGTCCTCTGAGACTATTTCCTTACCTGATGATTATTAATGAACCGATAATAATGCCTCTTGTGCTTCTTTCCTATCTTTTTAGTATGTGCAGACACAATGAATCCGAACCATAGACTTTTCCCACGCTTAGTTACTTTTTCAAATATTTACCAGTTCCGACCTTAAATGTTGTGAGATGCATTTTATTGGAAATTATTCACTATTATTGGACAGTTATTTCTTCCCCTCAGAGACCTCTCTTCCCCTTCTTCAGGCTCAGACTCCTCATTCCCTGGCTTATATTTCCCTGACTGTCCCAAAAGACATGCGGCTTCCTATCTTCTGAGTTAGCAGATGTGTTCCAGAAATCCATTTACATGTTTGTCTATGTTAGTTTGTCCTGGCTGCTCCAAAGCCGAGTAAATGCGAGCTGTCCTTAAACTCAGTGGATGGGATCATTCCGGACAGACGTGATGGGCTGGGTCCTGTGCAGGAGGCAAGATTCCCAGAGTCGGCCTGAAATGTCACCCCTCACCCCTCCCCCTCCCCCGCCGCCGCCCCCAGGACCGACCCTCCTGTCTTTTCGTGCAAAGTTTAACGAGACAGGATCCCCATCCCATTAAAGGCTTGATAGGGCCGTGGGTTGAACTATCAAAGGCCGGCTGCACAGCGGTAACGGCAGCAGCACCGGGAGCGGTGGCCACTACCGGTACTAGGAACAGAACAGCAGCAGTAGGCCATTCAGCCCTTCGAGCCTTCTCCACCATTCAGTACGATCATGGCTGATCATCCACTTCAATGCCTTTTTTGCACACGATCCCGATATCTCCTTATGTCGTATTTTGAAATCTCACAATCTCTGCTTTAAACATACTCAATGACTAAGCTTCCACAGCCCTCGAAGGCAGGAAATTCCAAAGATTCACAACCATCTGAGTAAAGGAATTTCTCCTCATCTCTCTCCTAAATGATTTCCTTCTTATTTTGAAATTGTGTCTCCTGGTTCTAAACTCCCCACCCATTACTTGCAATTACCCTGTCTGTCCCTTTATGTATTTTTTAGGTTTGAATGAGATCACCTCTCATTCTTCGAAACTCGAGAGAATACTCGCCCAGTTTCTGCAATTACTCTTCATAGGACTGTCCCGCCATCCTGGGAGCAAGTCTGGTGAACCTTCGTTGTACTCCCTCTATGGCAATACGATCCTTCCGAGGGTAAGGGGACCAAACTGCACACAATAATCTTGGTGTGGTCCAGCCAATTGAAGCAAGACATCACTATTCCTGCACTCAAATCCTCTTGTGACAAAGGCTAACATACCATTAGCCTTCTTAATTGCGTGCTGCACCTGCATGTTAGCTTTCAGTGACTTATTGACAAAGATATGGAGGTCCCTTTGTACGTCTACACTTTCTAATCTCTTGCCATTTCAGATATACTCTGCATATCTGCTGCGCCTGCCAAAGTGGATAACCTCACAATTTTCCACATTATATTCTATCTGCCACTTTCTTGCCCACTCAGTAGGTCTGATCAAATCCCCTTGAAGCCAATTTGCATATTCCTCACAACACACATTCACACCTGGTTTTGTGTCATCCGACAACTTGAAAATATTACATATTGCCCCCACATTCAAAACATTAATATTTATTGTGAACAGCTGGGGCCCTTGTCCTGATCCCTGTGGTACCTCACTATTTGCAGCCTGCCAATGGGAACCTGCCAATGCCATGATGCGTTTACTCCTACTCTCTGTCTTCAGCCTGTTAACCATCCGTAATCCATGCCAGTATATTGCCTCCTATCCCACGTGCTTTAATTTTGCTATCAATCTGCTGTGGGTGACGTTTTCAAAAACCTTCGGAAAATCAAGGTATAGCAGGTCCACCAACTCCCCTTTCTCAATTCTATTGGTAAAAATGCTCAAAAAGCTCCAAAAGGTTCGTCAAACATGAATTCCCATTCATGAAGCCATGTTGACTATGCCCAATCAGATCATCATTATTCAAGTGTCCATTTATCACATCCTGTACAATAGATTGTTATATTTTCCCTGCTGCTGATGTAAGGCTAACAGGTCTGTAGTTCCCGGTTTTCTCTCTCCCTCCCTTCGAAAATAGTGGTGTGACATTTGCTACCTTCAAACCTGCAGGAACCTTCAGCCCCATTCATTTCTCCAACACAGCCTTCATCCTCACATTAAATTCCGTCAGCTCCTCTTTCTCCCGAGTTCCTTGGATCTCTAAGTTTGGGAGAATTCTTGTATCTTCCTTCGTGAAGAAATGCACAAAGAAATAATTTAGCTTCTCCGCAATTTCTTTGGTCTAGTTATATATTTCGTTGACGTTGCCTGTAATGGACCCACATTTAACTGAGCCAAACGTTTCCTTTTTATGGACATATCGAAGCTTTTGCAGTGCATTATTTTGTTTGTTTTTTGATTACATTCATATTCTGTTCCCTCTTTCTTTATCAGCTTTTGGTCCTGCTTTAATGTATTCTCAAATCTTCCCATTCCACTGGTTACTACTATTTCTGGTAACTTTATTGGCATTTTATTTTAGCTTATACAACCCTTAACTTCTTTTGTTAGCCACGGTTGACTGCCTTTACTTTTGGGTTTTTTGTACCTTGAGGGAATGTACAGTTGCTGTAAACTATGAAATGTTTCTTTGAAGACTATCCATTGCATCTGTACTGTCAGACCTTTTAATGCATTTTCCCAATCCACCGCAGCTAATTTGCCCCTCATACCTTCATAATGTCCTTTGTCCAAAATTAACACCCTGGCTTCAGGTTGAACTACCTCACTTTCAAACATAACGCAAATTTCTATCATATATGGTCACTCATCCCGGAAGCATCTTTACCAACAAGATAATTAATTAGCCCTTTCTCGTTACCTAATACTGATCTATCATAACCTGTTCTCTCGTCTGTTCCTCAACATATTGCTCAAGAAAACCATTCCTAACACGCCAACGTCTCGTCCTCCACGGCATTAGTGTTCATTAGATTTACCCTGTCTATCTGCAGATTGAAAAGACCCATAATCACTGTATTACCCATGTTACATGTTTCTAATCTCCTGATTAATACATTGCCCCACTCTGTTACTACTGCGTGTTGGCCTATCAGCAACTCCAACCAATGTTTGCTGCACCTTGCTGTTTCGTAGCTCCACCCAAACAACACATTTTTTTTTACAATCTGAGTTCATCCCGTACTGATGATCTAATCCCATCCCTTAGTATCAGCGCTAAACCACCTTCTTTTCCTGCTTTCCTTTCCTTTCGAAATGCTGAATCTCTTTGAATCTTCAGTTCCCAGTCTTGGTCACCTGATAGTCACGTTTCTGTAATGACAATGAGAGCATACCAATTTACCTTTATCTGTGCCTTGAAATAACCTACCTTGTTTCGAATGTTGTGTGCATTCAGGTGGAGTGCCCGTAACCTTGTCTTCTTAATATTATTCTGCATTCCAAACCTAGTTGAGGCTTGCCTTTATTTCGCCCACCTTCTAATACTGCTATCTACTTTTCTACATCCTGTTTTAAGCTCCGCATCCTTCCAATTTTAGCCATACCTCCGGTTCCAATCCCACTGACAAGATTGTTGAAACCCTTCCCAGCAGCACAGTCCAATCTCCCTATGAGGATATTAGTTGTAGTCCTGTGAAGCTGTCGCCCCGTTAATATGCCAGTCAAGGGCCTCAGTTGGCCTCTGGGTTTGAAGGTATCATTTGGCCTATCCAGCTCCTGGGAGAATGAGAACCTGTAATCCTGGTGTCAGGTTCTGTGAGAAATGATTCTGCCTTGATTTTCCAAGCTTGCACAACAAAACCCGACTTCGGGAGGAGAACAGGCTCCAGCACAATGCGTCTGATTTCCACCTAATTTCCTGATTGGTTTTGTGTCATTCTCTCACCATTTCCACTGGAATTCCAGTCTTTGGCAGTGAATCTGGCCTGGGAATTAAAGCCAACCCCGTTTTGTGATCCTGACCCCTGCGCAGGAACTCTGTTGTAAATTATAGGTGTATGGACCTCGGGTGTAAACAATGGGATATTACACACTCAAACAATATCTCTGGAAGACTGTATGGGATAAGCGGTGCTTCATTTGCTTAGAATACGGGGACCATTCTTTGTTCCCTTCCTTCAATTTTTTTCCCGATAGTTTGCTGACTTATTTTGCCGTGAACTGGAAAATTTCATCAACTTTTTCTCTCAATATCATCCGTCCTTGGGCTTCTCATGGCCATTTCTGACACTTCCCTTGCCTTCTTCGACCATACTGCCTCTATTTCATGGGTTGGCTATCCACTGTTATCTACTTTAATCCCACCAACTCCCACAACTACCTTGATTATCTTTCATCCACCCCACTTCCTAGAAAGACTCTGTGCCATTCTCCCAGTTTCTCCATCTCTATTCCATCTGTTCCGATGATGCCCCCTTTCACACCAGTGCTTCAGAAATGTCGTCATTATTCGTCATCCAAATATTACCCTCCACTGTGGTTAACAAGACCTTTCATCATGTCTATCGTATTTTCCGTGTTACTGCCTTCACCCATTCCCCTCCCAGCCAAAACCGTCATAATGTTCCCCTTGTCCTCACTTTCCACCCCACTCGCCTCCACAATGAACACACCATCCTCCAACATTTCCACCATATCCAGTTAAGTCCAGCACGAAACATATATTTGGCTCCTCTTCGACCACCCTGTTCCCTGCACCCTGGTCCACTCCTCAATTACCCTCAATGTCAGATAATTTTCCCTGTCACATTTCCATGCAAGAGCTGGAGAGGTATCCAGGGCCCCAAACAATCCTTCCCAGTGAAACAATTTGCTGTACTATTTACCATTTAGTAATAGTATTCAGTGCGCATGGTGAAATCTGTTGGACTTTGGGACAATTGCAAATACAGATTGGGTGATTGCATTGCATGACTCGTCCGTTCAGTCTGCAAAATGCAACCCTGAGCTTCCAGTCACTTATCATTTTAATTTTACATCCTAGTCACTCTGACCTCTCCACAGCTGACCCCCTATCCACTTCCATTGAAGCTCAATTTCGAATAGGTGTTTTATTGCATCTCGGGTTCAACACATAGATTCAAATATTCAGATAATAAACATTGCTTCCACTTTCTCAGACAGCCTGTGATGTTACTGGGGGATGGTTACACCAGAGTCAGTCAGAGTGGATGTGGTGTAGGGATTCGCTATTATTACACAGCTGGTGGGTTTACTCACCATTCTGAGTCACTTTTCCAGGCTCGTCTTTGCCAGATTTTCCAGGTTCCTCCCTCCTTCTGTAATCTGTTGTAGCCATTTAAACAACCCACGTTTTAACCCTCTCCTGTTTCTTTGTCCCATTCGCCATATATTTTTGTCTTTGTATCATTCCTGCCCTCCAACTGATCACAAACCTTCCCTATTGTTCGTTCCCCCCATACCCGACTTTTCACAGACTCTATCATTGCTTTAAAACTGTTAATCTTTAATATCACCCGGTACTGGAGAAAACCTATCAGATTGAATCGTTAACACCCTTGCTATATCCACAGATGTTGTCTGCCCTGCTGAGTGTTTTCTTTAATTCTGCCACGAAATGTGTGCGCTGCTGGTAAGGCCAGCATTGGTTGGCCATCCCTTATTTCCCTCGACAACTGAGTTATTTGCCAGACCAGTTCAGAGGGCAGCTAAGAGCCAACCGGATTGCGCTTGGACTGGTAGTCCAGGTCAAGTAAGGATGGCAGATTTCCTTCCCTACAGGACATGAGTGAAGCAGATACGTTTTGACAATAAAAATGCTAGCACCACCATTACTGAGACTAACTTTCAATTCCTGCCTTTTGTTGATTTTCTGACTTTATTAATTACATTGAATCTAAAATCTACCAACTGCCAAGGTGGGATTTGAATCCGTGTTCCCGGGGCATTAGCTTGGTGCTCTTGATTACTAGCTTAGTGGCACGACAACACATTTTCCTCTTCAACATTGCCCTATTTTAATCAGATTTGCAGCAGTGTCAATATTTAGTTTTTACTTTGGTATAGTATGAAAGGATGAATGACATACGTGGGGATAGGTGTTCCAGAGTTTTAACTGCATACACTAACTTTTTAATCCTTGACAGGTACCCCGATCCTGCAAGTGCGGATCTAATTCCGGGAGTGCGGTCTAATCTCGCCGTTCGGGGTCCAGTTCTGGTGGGGGGTGGTTGGAATGGCCAAACCTGGCTTTCTTTTTACATGGCGTTCCACATGCAAATGTTCCCTGTGATAACAGGGAAAGCAGGCTGGCCAGAGTTAAACCTGTCAAACACATAAAATGAGAAATTTCCAGCATCAGTAAAATATTCCAATTGCTAACCTGCCTCCTAGGAACGTGGGTCTGCCCGTCCCCTGTCACAACTTCATTAAAACCAGAAATGGACGGGTCAGAGGTGGGTTGTGAGAGTTTTAAAATTTTAACCTCTGACCCGTCATGAACTCACCTATTTGAAGTGATAAAATCCTGCCCTTACCGCCAGTAAAATGTTGATCATTAATTTCCAGTCATTATTCCCTTTTCTCTCTTCCAGTTAATTTAGTGGCGATTGTTATCCTGGTTCAGGGAAAATGCGGCCTCTCCACCTGCACAACTCGCTACCTGGTGGCGATGGCAACGGCAGATCTACCTGTCATTATCACTGAGGTCATACTGTTAAGGATCAGTACATCTTATTTCCCAGGTTCCTTCCTGAAAATCACCCCTGTGTGTAGTGTTAACGTTGTTATGGTTTGTGCAGTCGCAGACTGTTCTGTCTGGTTCACCATCAATTTCACCTGTGATAGATTTGTGGCCATTTGTTGCCAGAAGCTGAAAACAAAATATTGCACTGAGAAAACTGCGGCTGTGGTTCCAGCAATAACCAGTATTCTGCTCTGTTCACAAAACATCCCCTCCTACTTTATCCTTGGACCTATATGGATTATGGAAAACGTACCGTGGTTTTGTGTTATCAAAGCAAGCTATGATACTGATAATGGATGGCTGGGATTTGACTGGTTTAATAAGATTTTAACCCCATTGTTCCCATTCGCTTTAATTCTGTTGCTCAACGCTCTGACAGTCAGACACATTTTAGTGGCCAGTCGAGTCCGTAAGGGACTGAGGGGTCAAAACAAGAGAGAGAATCGCATTGACCCAGAGATGGAGAACAGAAGGAAGTCTGTGATTTTACTCTTCTCCACATCAGGCAGCTTCATACTTCTATGGTTGGTGCATGTTATACATTTCTTATATTATAACATCACAGTATCTGATCCCAGGGATTACAACAGTTCTGAATCTATATTTCGACAAGTCGGATGGATGTTGCGGATTTTAAGTTGCTGCACAAACACATTTATTTATGGGGTGACTATTATTAATATTATTCGTTCTTATTTTGAAGACACTTTATTGATTCCGACTCCCTTACATTCCCCCCAACCTGGTCACTGCTCTCTCTCTCTCTCTCTCTCTCTCTCTCTCTCTCTCTCTCTCTCTCTCTCTCTCTCTCTCTCTCTTCTCTCTCTCTCTTATCGGAGTGCAGAATCTGGGAGATTGGTAGTGGCTGGAAGAGATTCCATGGATAGACAGGATGAAGGTCTCGAGTAGGAAACAGAGATAGGAATGGTTGTAGGGTTTGTACATTTTAAAGGGATAGGGAGGGTTGTAGGGGCTTGAGGAAGTTAGAGAGATTGGGTGGGCTGGAGGGTTGGAGGATTTTACCGAGATAAGGGGGTGGGGGAGGGGGCTGTACTGACTTGAGGTGGTTGCGAAGATAGGGTGAGTTGCAGAGCTGGAGCAGGATACAGGGATAGGGCGGGTTGCAGGGCTGGACGAAGTTTCAGCAATAGCGACTGTAATAGAGGTTGCAGGAGGTGCTACAGTTCGGGAGTATTGCTGGGGCATGTGTAGGATACAGAAATAGGGAGGGGTGAAGAGCCTGAGGAGGTTACAGAGATGGGGATGAGGTCATGGAAGGATCTGAACACAAGGATGAATATTTCCTTTTTTAAAAATCATGTTATTGTACCAATGTTGAATGTCGGTCAGCAAACATAAGGGAGATGGGTGAACGGGACCGAATCCTAGTTAAGAGATGGGACAGCAGGGAGTTGGATATACTGAACTTTATGGAGAGTGAAAATAGGGAGGCCAGTAAGGAGAGTATTTGATTTATCAAGTTTTAGATAACAAAGTCATGTCTGATGGTTTCCACCGTAGATGAGCTGAGACAATGGAGAATATGGACATTATTCACCTACCCGCTCACATTCAGTGGCACTGTTAGATTGAGATCGCACATTAACCCATTCATAAACCATACTTACTTACTCTCAGATCATAAGTACATACTGCAGTGTCATTCACCACTCTATGAAAGTTTAAAGCTGTTTTCAAAATATTTTCTGTGTCGATTGGTTCACAGCATGTGCTTCCCATTTGCAACTATGGCATTAATTGCCGATCCTTAATTGCCCCTTGAGAAGATAATTCCCAGCCTTCTGGCTTCAACTAGCTGCTCTTCCCCCGGCAATGGAGCTCCCACAGATGCTACTATTGAGTGAGTTCCAGGATATGGCTCAGTTGTGCAACCCTCCATGGTAGAATAGCCTGCCAACAAATTCTGTCTTTTTTTTCTCAGGTGGAAACTGGGCCACATGGATGAGGGAGTCTGAGGAATTGCCAGAAAGAAATGCAACGTATTTTCTTTCATAACTATTTTAAACAAATAAAACAATCTGCTTGCTGCAGCTGGAAAGCCACAAATTCCCCCTGGTGCTGTTGGAGAAGAAGGATAATTTTGTCTCATTCCTGTCTCTTCCCGGATTCGCTTTGCCAACAATAACGGCCTTGGCCTGTCTTGTTGTCCGTTAGCGGCTGCCATTTTTGTGAGAGGCAAAGACCAAAAAAAATAACAAATGAACTTCAAAAGGGCCAGATTAAAATACAGATCATTCCAATTGAATGAAAGAAAACTGAAAATGTTTAAACTAAAGATATTTTTTGGAGCCACATGCGTTAACACATTTAACCCAAACTCCGCTCAATGTGACATACACACAAGTACAAATGTGCAGTCACATTCATAAACACCATCTCAAAGACACACACACTGATACTAATTAAAACTCACCATGTCATTCTCACGAGCAATTAGACACGGGCAATAAATGCTGGCCTAGCTAGCCACGTCCAAAACCCATTAAACAATAAAATCAAAGCACACTCACATTCACACACACAAACACTCACATTCACACACACGCACAAACACAAATACACATGCACGCACACCCCTCCCCCCCACACTCACACACACAATCCAGTGTGAGTCTTGCGACAGTAGGAACTGACTTCTCGTGGAAAAAATGTTGCTGAGAAGAGAATGAGGGGAAATGAGGAGGAGAGGATGTTGGCGTTAATGTGATAATCGTCGGTATCAGAAAAATCTACTGTGAGGCTGCTAGTACATCCAAAAAATTGATTGTTCATCATTTCTTGCACATAATAACGGGATCTAATCTGCTCAGTTTAGTGTTCTTATGACTGGTATACGTATAATTATCTGGAGGCCATTCAGCCCTCAAGTTTGAACTGCCATTCAGTGACATCATAGCAGATCAGAATCTGAAGGCTAAAAACCGCCTCAGAGTTCATATTCCTCAATACACTTGGCGAGAAAAAAAAATCTATCTACCGCAGGTTTAAAATTATTCATTAAGCTCCAGCATTTCCTGATTTTTTTTCATGGGAGAGAGTTCCACACAAGCAATATTGCCAATGCGATGCACTGTTTCCTATCTTCCACCATCAATGGCCTGCCTTGGACTTTAAAGGTCTGCCCTTGAATCTAACACCAGCAGGAAAAGGCTAATGTCCACACAATTCTTATTAATTCCTTTCATATCTGAAAAATCTTCAATCAAAACCTACACAACAGCGCTTCCTATCTCTGTAAACTCCTTCACTCCTACAACCCTCCCTATGTCTGTAATCTCCTCCAGTACTATAACCCTCCCTATCTCAGTACTCTCTTCCACTTCCACAGCGCTCCCTATGTCTGTAATCTCCTCCAACCCTGAAACGCTCCCTATCTCTATCAGTTGCTGAGGCCATGAGCTCTGGAATTCCCTCCAAATCCTACAACTCTCCATATCTCTGAAAACTCCTCCAGCCCCTATACTCTCCATATCTCTACAACTTCCTGAAGCCCCTACAATCCTACCAATTTCTGTAAGATCCTCCAGCCCCCTAAAGCCCTCCCTATCTCTGTAGCCTCCTCCAGACACTACATCCATCTCGATTTCTGTAATCTCATCAGCCCTGAAAAAATAATACTACCTCTGTCAGATGAACCAGCCTCTACAAACCTCCCTATCGCTTCAATAACATCTGAAACCGTTAACCCTGCCTATGAGTCTGACCTCCTCCAGTCATCACAGCTGATCCCGATCTTGGTAACATCCTCTAGATAATACAACCCTCCCTATTGCTGGAACATCCTTTCATCCCTACAAGGCTTCCCCGTCTCTGTAACCTCCTCACGTTTCCACACTCAGACCCTCAGGAACTGAATTTTAAAGAGTCTTCATTGCTGTCATGTATGTAATGCTGCAGTGCACCGGAAGCACAGCAAGATCACACAAGCAGCAATGTGATAATAGCCAGATTTCAGTCCCCAGAAAGGGTGAAACTCCCTCTTTAAACGGGAACAAGCAGTTGATTCTGTCTCACCATTTCAAATAACGACACAGCAATGTCGTTATTTGAAATGGTGAGACAGACTCTTTAAAATTCAGTTCCTGAGGGTATGAGTGTGGATTTCTCTGTGTTTTCTCTCCATCTTCCTCTGCTTTTCTCTCCCCCACACTTTCTCTATTTTAACCATGAATCAATAGGTGCCACAATGTGAGATGTGGTTATTTTAAACGGCGATAGAGTTACTTCACAGGACAGTTCAATCCAGATTAAATCCCAGATCGAGAGAAGAAGAAACAGATGTGGATGGAGTGCGGGGGTGCTGAGGGGCGGTGGGGCGATGGCGGAGCAGGAAAAGAGACAGGGAGAAGGGTGTTCGAGATTTTCAAACTGCAGGAATGTTCCTCCCTCTGGGATCTCTAAACGTACATCACGAAAAACAGATTATCTGCATCTGATCATATTGCTGGATGTGGGATCTTTCTGTGCAAAGATTGCCTGCAGGTTTCCGACATTGCAGCAGTGATGGCGACTTTAAAGAAATAATTTATTGAGTGTCAACTGCTCCTGAGGACCAATAATTACAAGAGCTGAATGTGAAGCTGGATGAAGGCTTGTTCGAAGTTTAAAGATGGAGTTCAGCATTTTCTGAGAACTGTGATGGGATAGCTGGCTATAATCACATTGTGGGATCCTGCTGTGCATACATTCCCTACATCAATTCCTACATTACAACAGATGGAGAGAAAAAGAGGGGGAGTGAGAAACAGGGGGCGGCACAGTGGTGCAGTGGTTAGCACTGCAGCCTCACAGCTCCAGGGACCCGGGTTCGATTCCGGGTACTGCCTGTGTGGAGTTTGCAAGTTCTCCCTGTGTCTGCGTGGGTTTTCTCCGGGTGCTCCGGTTTCCTCCCACAAGCCAAAAGACTTGCAGGTTGATAGGTAAATTGGCCATTATAGATTGCCCCTAGTATAGGTAGGTGGTAGGGAAATATATAGGGACAGGTGGGGATGTGATAGGAATATGGGATTATTGTAGGATTAGTATAAATGGGTGGTTGATGTTCGGCACAGACTCGGTGGGCCGCAGGGCCTGTTTCAGTGCAGTATCTCTAATCTAATCTAAGCTGAACGTTGCAGTTTAAACGCAGAGAGACAGGCGAAGTGTGGGAGTGGAAGGGAAGGCAGAGAGACAGGGAGAGAGAGGCAGCTGGGGTGTGGGTGAGGGAGGGAAGACAGAGAAAGATGGAGGAAGAGAGAGATAAAAGAATCCACAATCAAAACCTTGCTAAACTGATTACTGCTGCGTCACCATTGCTGGGATATTAGTGTGCACAGCTTGCCTGCAGAATTCCCTGCCTTTTAACAGTGACTGAATTTTAGAAGTAAATTCATTGTGTGTAAAGCTCTCCAGAAGGCCTGGGAGTAAAGTCCTGAGCGTGAAGCCGGTATAATTCCCGAATAATGCTGGTGCTTTGGGCAGTGCCATGAATTTGAGTGTTAAATGAAATGTGCTGCAGTCATTTGAATTGAGAGTGAGGTTCTGAGAGTTGATTACCGTGTCTCTTTCCCTGTCTCTCCATCTGTCTTTCTGAATGAGAGTAACAAGAGGGAGAGAGACGCAGGGGAGTGAGGGAAGCATGGTGAGAATCAGAGGGGGAGAGCAGGGGTAGAGGAGAGTCAGAAACAGATGGACAGAGCCACACAGTGTAATAGAGGGAGAGTGAGAGAGAGAGACGGAGTGAGACAACAGGAAATGACAGGGTAAACACATCCACACTTCCCATTCTTCAGCTCTGTGTCGGGGGATGTGTTTGTAAGATGGGGAGTCACTGAGAGATTGTTTTGTGTTTGTGAGTGAGGGAAAGAGACCTGGGCTCTTGCTGTGTTTTTTTTCTGTTCAAAAATGCTTTGCTTTCTTTGAATCAATTTTATTTCCCTTATATCCAAGAAGAATCTTTTTCGAAGCTGCAGTTTTGATGATGCAGAGGGAGAATCTTCTGGCCACGTGGAGTCGTCAGACAAGAACTTTAACCTTTGAGGTAAGTAATAATAAAGATATATGTGTCATTGTCAAATTCATTTCTAGATACAGAAAAGAAGACTGTGTGTTTGCGGGGCTGATAGAAAAAAAATCAAGTGCTGCAAATGCTCAGTATTTCCAGCACGGTTTTTTTTTTCAGAATTCCAGCATCCGCAGTATTTTGGTTTTGTGTTTTCGGGGGTCTGCGATTTTTTTTTTTACCACAAAGTAGGGGCTGGAGGGCGCTCCGAAGCAAATAGTTTGGGAAGTGCTGATCCAGAACAGTCAATGTAATCCCGTAGATTTCCCTCTCTGCAACTCTTGCTGCAACCTGTTCCCTGCACCTTCCTCCATGTTCCGTGCTCTGTTTCTTCACATCTTTAAATCCCTATCTCTGTATCTCTCCACATCCTTTCTATCTCTGGCCCTCTCTAGAGTCTCACAAGTTCTCATTTTCATTCTCTTTCTGCCACTCTCTGCATCTTTATCTGTCTCTCTCTCAGTCCATTTCTTCACTCAGTCACTTCCAAATACCTGACTTTTTCCATCTTTGCTCCTCCTTTCCTGAAAGATTATCCCTGCTTCCCCCCCCCCCCACCCCCCACCATGCCCCGGGGCACCACTCGTTATTATGTTAACACATCTTACATTGTATCTCTGCCCCTCCACTTCTTTCCATCTCTGCGTCTCTCAATATCTATATCGTTGCTGTGTTCACTCTCTGCACCTCCAGCTGTCAATGTAACTCTGTTACCTCTGCTCTCCGTTTCTCTCTCACTGGTTTCTGACTACCTGCATCTCATTCTCCATCTCCTTTTCCATTTATTTTTCTCGGTGGTGGATTTGAACTTGCTGCCTTGGTGTTGTACAGGGTGATTGTGAACAGGGATCCTGCTTTCCATCAGTTTAGCTCCCATTGAGGTAAAAACAGGGGAGAGATGCTGAACAGACAGCCGATTCACAACAACCCGGTGGTTAGCACCGCAGCCTCACAGCTCCAGGGACCCGGGTTCGATTCCGGGTACTGCATGTGTGGAGTTTGCAAGTTCTCCCTGTGTCTGCGTGGGTTTTCTCCGGGTGCTCCGGTTTGCTCCCACAAGCCAAAAGACGTGCAGGTTAATTGGTAAATCGGCCATTATAAATTGTCACTAGTATAGGTCGGTGGTTGGGAAAAAGAGGGATAGGTGGGGATGTTTGTTGGGAATATGGGATTCGTGTAGGATTAGTATAAAACATGGGTGGTTGATGTTCGGCACAGACTCGGTGGGCCGAAGGGCCTGTTTCAGTGCTGTATCTCTAATCTAAAAAAAAACCCTCCTCCCCTCCATCCTGGTTTGCACCATTGGCACCAAGTCCGAGTCCAGCCCAGAATTTCTTTGTCTCTCTGTGTACCTGCTCCGGGACTATCTCTACCTGTCTTCTTGTGGCTCAAGGAGGGAAGGGACTGATCAGCCATGATCTAACATGGGTGGAACAGGCTCAAAGGCCTCCTCCCGTCCTTCTGTGAGTCAATGTGTGTGTCTGTGTGTGTCCTCCTCTGCTTCATTCCCTGAAGCTCACGGGAGAACAGGTGAAACGCCTTTTTGCAGACGGGGATGTGTCTGGGCTGGGAGGCCGTTAGCCTCTGGGTGTTGGTCATTGCTCTATGCCCGGCCCTGCCGTTGGCCGTACATGATTTAAAGTTGCCGGGGGTCTGGGAGCCAGTTGATGGAATTCCAGTGGCTTACCCAGACCAGGGATTAAAGAGAATTATCAATTGTCAGGAGACGGAGCCACACCCAGGAAAGTGATGGAGGTTGGAATTACACGGGATGGGGTTGGGGGGTGGGGAATGGGGGCGGACTGTTGACTGGGATGGAAGTTACATGGGGGGCGAGGGGTGGGGATGCTCACGGGGGAGATGGTACAGGATGGGAATTAGTAGAGTGGGGCTTTTAGAGGACAGGGAGGGTATTTAGAAAGGGGGGCATTTACAGTGGGTGCAGTGGGAAGAAATAGAGGGCAATATGTACACAGGGATTTAGTTATGCTATAAATGCAAGGGGAAGGATTCTCCAGGTTTAAAACTGGAGGGGGAGGATACTCCAGGTTTAAAATGGGAGGGCTTTGCATATTCTCCAGTCTGTTCATGGGGTGTTTAGATGTGGGAATTTGGACGGGGAGGGTAGGGATTAATTACTTGTGGGGGCCTGTTCACAGGTGGAGCATTAGATGGGAGTCTGTTCACAGGGGGTTTTTGATGGGAGTTTGTTCCTGGGGGTATTTAGATGGGAGCCTGTTCCTGGGAGTGCTTAGATCGGAGTCTGTTCACAGGAGGGGTATTTAGATGGGAGTCTGTTCACAGGAGGGGTATTTAGATGGGAGTCTGTTCCTGGGGGTACTTAGGTTGGAGTCTGTTCAGGAGGTAATTAGATGGGGGAACTGTTCACAGGAAGGGTATTTAGATGTGAGTCTTTTCCTGGGGGTATTTAGATAGACGTCTGTTCCTGAGTATATTTAGATGGATGATCTGTTCACAGGACGGGTATTTAGATGTGAGTCTGTTCCTAGGGGTATTTAGATGGGAGTCTGTTCACAGGAGAGATATCAGATAGGGGTGTAGACGAGGGGTAATTAGATGGGGGCGTCTATTCAAGGGGTGGGGGGGATTTGCAGTGCGGGAATTTACCAGGGGGCGAAATGTTGCCTTTTTTAAACATTGAGTTGGGACAGGAGGACATTTGCGGGGGGTAGAAATAATTTGCGGGGGAGGGAAGAAATTTACCGGGGTGGGGGGGATAAATTTGCAGGGGGAAAATTGTGACGGGGAAATAATTTGCTGGGCGGAATTTTCAGCATTCTGAATGCACATCTTGACTCACTCTTCCATCAGTAAAAACACCCACTCCCCTTCTAATGGCACCTTCCCATGCAAATACTGGAGATGCATCACATGCCCTTTCACATCCTCTCTTTCAACCGTCAGGGCTGCAAGCACTCTTTCCAGGTGAAACAGTGATTTACTTGTACTTGCACAGTGGTGCAGTGGTTGGCACCGCAGCCTCACAGCTCCCGCGGCCCGGGTTTAGTTCTGGCTGCTGCCTTTGTGGAGTTTGCAAGTTCTCAGTGTGACTGCGTGGGGTTCCGCCAGGTTCTCTGGTTTCCTCCCACAGTCAAGGACTTGCAGGTTGATAGGTAAATTGGCCATTGTAAATTGTTCCCAGTGTCGGTAGGTGGGAGGAGAATGGTCGGGAATGTGGGGTTAATGTCGGATTAGTATAAATGGGTGGTTGTTGGTTGGCACAGACTCGGTGGGTCAGAGGGCTTTTTTCAGTGCTGTATCTCTAAATAAAAAAATGTTGTATTCACGATCATTGTCCTTTACACTGAGGAAACCAAACACATGTTCAGTTTTGCTGAGCACTTCCAATAAGACTGCAAACGTGATGCTTAGCTTCCGGTCACTTGCCATTATAATTCCCTGCCCCATTCCCATGCTGACCTCTCCGTCCAGGGCCTGCTCCACGGTTTCAATCTTCCGGAATCAGCAGCAACTTCAAAAGCGCACGTGATAACTACTCCTCCATTTGTTTTTGACAGCGGGGGTTGGGAATGATTCCGCTCTCCATTCAATCATTCATGCCTTCCACCCTATCACAGTTATTCTCTTCAGTTCTTTTATTCCTTTCCTCTGTTCCCCTTTTCCCACCCTCTGTTCTTACTGAAATACTGGTGCAACAGGACACTTTATCGTTCTGGCGAAAATTCTCCAGCCGGGGATTTTAACTCTGTTCCTCTTTCTAAAAATGCTACCTTGCCTACAAGGCAGTTTCATCACTTGCTGTTAATTTCTCAGCTTCCCCGCTTCCGCAGGATTTTGCCTTTTTACAGAAGGAAATGTCATAGAATGTTATAGAAGAAGTGAAGTTGCAATTGAATGTAAAGAGAAAGAAATACATTCAATAGAAACATGACTTTGGAGAGGCTGGCAAAAAGGGGCTATGAGGGGATGAGGAAAGTGATCTCATTAGAAATACATTTTGTAACTTGCTGCCTTGCTGTCGAGGGCAGCCACCTCGATTACCATTACCACATCACTGTTTTTCTTGCCCAATTTTGCTGTATAAGCCCACTGTAGAGCGGCAATGTGTTTCTGAATCGTACCTCTCAGAAATGCCGCACAATTATACTCCATATAAGGACTGTGTAGCTTTGGAGGGTAACTTGCCAAATCATTGAGGTAACGTAATCACTCAGTGAGACTGTCTGGAGAATCAGAACACAAAGACACACTGACTGGTAATCAGAAGTTCCAAACATTCACCATCGTTGAACTGTGCAGGGAGGGATGTGATGTGTTCCTTGGAAGCATTACGGAATGTGTTTGAGAAAAGGTGATCACTTGGAATCAAAAAAGAATTTCCGTTACCGAAATATATGAAATGCAGCTCACAGTCTGCAGGACCACAGAACAGTCACTGTGTGTTTTGCTGTTCTGCTCAACTGAGAGGAAGCGCCTGACAATGTGATGATTTCTGTGACATCAACAGACTGCTGTAGGACATTTCACCTCGGACTTTGAACTTAGCTACATAAAATCCATAAGGACAAAGTATCGGGGGAAGAATGTGACAGCTTAGTGACTGCAAATAAACTGATCTCTTATTACAAAGACTGACTCACAGTACAAAGATACGGTAATCGGTGAACACTTTCCAAAATGTAAAACCCAAAATCAACAGGTCACGATAAATGACTAAGTTCAAATCAATCAGCAAAGTTAGGTAAAGCAGGAGCATCAATTCTCCCTGTGGTTTTAAAGTAAAATAGATGAACTCGTGAAATGTTCAGGCTGTTTTATCTACCTACATATATAGGTTAATGAAACAGTAAGACTGTTAATAATCTAGTCAGGCGAGTGAGGCTGTGTTACTGTAAACGGTTAACTCCTTGTGATCCAATCACCAGGAATGTAGCCTCGAATAATGTCATTTGTTAACTCACTATGATTCAATGCAACGATGGGAGCTGAAGGTAGATGGTTGTTTCAATAAACTGCCCACTGTAACTCAATAAATAAAAATGAATCTCAGCCTGATATATCCGGGAGTAAAAGTAGATCTGGAGAATTAAAAGAGCCTGAAGATCTAATGCTGATCAATGAATTAGCACAGCTGAGGTTTCACTGTAAAGTTACCATAAGTAGAAAACCTTGAAATTAATTCATCCCCCGGATGTAAAACAGCAACTCTCCTGAAATGGACATTTAACCAAAGAATTCACAAACTGTATTGGAACCAGGCTAATAACTCTGATAACTTTGCCATCCACTCACTGGTTTCTGCAGGGATATCGGGTCCTGTCATAACTTGATAGGTTTGTCCCCCTGAGTTATGTTTTGCAGGTATCAAACAGACTTACAATACAGTAAGTATGAGATATGGGTGTTGACAGCAACTGGTTGCCACAGCAACTTGACTGACTCGTACATAATGATGGAGGTTTAAGATGTTTGGTATGGGTCTCTTGTATCTGTGAGAAGCCGGCCAATCCTGTAAATCATAAAGATTGGTACTTTATTCATTTAGAGATACAGCACTGAAACAGGCCCTTCGGCCCACCCATTCTGTGCCGATCAAAAACCACCCATTTATGCTAATCCTAAATTAATCCCATATTCCCTACCTAAACTCGGGGCAATTTATATTGGTCAATTTACCGAACACCCTGCAGGTCTTTTGCTGTGGGAGGAAACCGGAACATCCGGCAGAAACCCACACGGTCACAGGGAGAAATTACAAACTCCGCACAGGCAGTACCCAGACCTAAACCCGGGTCACTGGAGCTGTGAGGCTGCGGTGCAAACCACTGCACCACTGTGCCGCCCTGATTAGCCATTAACATTCTGAAAATGGTGCAAGTAACGAAGGAACATCCAGTTAGCACTGATATTCGGATGTAACTTATGCCACACATGCAGGATCCTATATAAACGTTGAAATTCGAGGATCTCCTTGTCAACACGGTAATTTCCGAGTATCTCTGTCAATAGATAACATTAACGGGACACAATAAATACTGAAGGTTGCAAGGTCTCCTGTAACGAAAATCTTATGGACACAGAAGATATTACACGACTCCCAGAGATTCTTTTCAAATGCTGTCACTTCAATGGACAAATTGTATTCATTGATAAGCAATCCCAGAACTGTCTGTCGATAACATAAATCTAGAGGTCTATTTGTAAATGCTGAGAATGCCCGACGATTCTGTAAAAACTAGTACATAGTCTCACTCCCAGTATTCTCTTGCAAATAAATTCTCGCACCCGAGCGATCCCCTGCACACACAACTCCCAATCCAGGGATGTCATGTAATTGTTCAAATGGCGAGATGCAATTACCGCCAAGAGCCGCGAATATACGTTGTTAAATGATAAAACAAATACAGTAAAGCATGCTTCATACAGTTACTAACTGGATATTGTAGTGTTTTGACAATTGTACTGTACATATTCTTCATTTGAGGCTACCATGCACACACGAGCCAGCAGATGGCACTGAAAGAGAAAGTGAAAGAAAACAGAGTAAAGAAGACTCCATTATATTCAAGAGTTTGCTGACTCGGTCCTCAGTCTTTTCCTCATATGTCTTACTAAACTCTGCTAAACCACAGGCCAGTCCAGAGACCATCAGAGTCATTGATCCTTACAAGGAACAGGCAGCAGTAATGAGGTGGTTAATGAAACAAAAAGACAGTAGTTTACTGAATTAACAGTTGGAGATGGAGGCTCACCAGGAACTAACGAGCAGAGATAGCACAACCTGTGGACACTCTGAACTGCCATATGTATCATAATTTCTATATATACTATATGGCAATTTGAATATACACATTGAAACTCCCAGATCATCCGCTTCCAGGCTATTGTTTTCAGATGTTGATCCATTCTCTCCCTCTTTGTAAAGCTGCAGGTGACTGTCAGTCATTGACGCAATAGTAGAGTAACATTGCAAGGAGAATCTTATTGACATCAAAGAGAAACCTTGCAGTGGCACAAATAGGTCCCTTGGAAAGTGTCATGAATCACAGTCACTAAACAAACAAGGTCAGCAACATGCTTTCTTCTGAACACGTTATATGTCAAAGCGTGTACTTGCCCAGATATTGGGCAGACATGAATTGAAACTTCCCAAAGCCCAGAATATAATTGATTGACTGTTCCACTGGTGACAACTGCACAGCGCAATAGTTACATTGGTATAATACTGTCCATATCTGTCTGTGGACTCTGAATGGTGTCATGCTTGCATTTAAACAGTACTGCCTCCCTCTGCTGGTGAATACTGCACAGTACAATTGTTGCATTGATACAGTAATACCTCCATTATTTTGTCGGTATGACAGTGCAGTATTATATTTATATAGTAATGATGAGTGCAAAGACTAAAATGATATAGTAAAGTCTACCTCATTTGGTGAATACCAGCTTACACCTCTAGTGGGGAAGAGTAAAGAGTGCACTGGCTACATTTTCACAGTGATATCCTCGTCTCTTTGGAAGACAGAATAGTGCATTGCTTATTGTTACGATCAGGTGACGAGGGGTCACACTACACCCCAATTGTCCTTCTTCTCATTTGACCGCAGCAGGGTTTATTCCTTTCTCAACACTGGATGTACTTAACACTCCAGTGAGTGTTTTACCTTTATCCTTTGTTGTGATCGTAAAATAACCAATTGGACAAGTTTTCTGGAGATTAAACAAGGAAGAGGTGAGTTTATTATACTTAATAATTAAACGTTTAAAGTCGGTTGCCAATCCATCAATTTAAAAAAATCCCCTTTTTATAGCAGGTTTTCTTGACATTATGTTTAATATCATAATGCTTACCACCACTGGTAGATCCACTTTCATAAACTGCACCAATGGCTCCAACTGATGCAATATGTGTTTATCCAGTATTTCATAACTGTTTCATGGTCAAGAAAATAAATGTCCACAGCATCTATAGAATGGCACATTGAACATCAACTGGCCACTAACCATAAACAGACAGTATTTTCATAAACTGACCTCCTGCGGACAAACTGAACAAGTTAAAATAAACTGACCCCGACCACACATCTAAACTATTCAGAAAATGCTGCATGACTCACTAACTTAACAGCTCTCGAAAGCGGACACATCGCAGCAAAATACATAACCATCGACATTGATTTGTTTTGCGAAAGGTTCTCTTCTTTTCTTCTTGCCCTAGATGTGCATCTCTTTAAGGGAGCTGCGGCAAATTGTAGGTGCCTCTCCACTCTCACAGATATGAGGTTGCTTAGCCTGCCCAGTACTCATATTTCGCTTTTACTGTCTCTGCTGACAGATTCTTTTGCACGACTAGGCCCTTCAGAAGCAGGAGAACCAAGCTAGCAATACCAATCTGAACAGTCACCCCTCTGACTTCAACACGCACCAGTTCAGCATTTCGCACAATGCATGGGAATGATGGTGAGATAGCACAGTCTGTGCAGGGTGAAGTTAACATTGCAAGTGAGCAGCACGGGTAGTGGTGAAAGGCACAGTGGAGGACAGAGGAGGCAGGCGCGTGCGCCCTGACCCAAACATTGCTGAAGAGTGTGGGGAGTACCAATTCAATGCCTGGGTGTTCACGCAAAGGAAATTGGAATAGTACCAGCAGAGAACGGTTGCGTGGGTAACCTGTCAAAGACTTTCAACATCATGGATGAGACTATGGAGGAGCCAATAGTCTATGACTGGCAACCGGACGTTCCTGTTCATGGAACGAGTTGCCTGTATTCTCTTATTAAGAATGTGTTTTCCTCTACGGAAGCTTACTATGCAAGAGCCCTGGTAGCCACCAAGGCCAGCTTTGATTGAAACCCAACCTGCTGCTATTGCGTCTTTGGTTTCTACAGTGACTTCCAGCCTCGAAAAGTAGTGAAGCAGCGTTGACAGATTTAGTGGTTCGAATGGAGAGGAGCTTTGGTCGGATCAGTGGTGTCCTTTAGTTTTCTCTCATGCAGATCAGTGAGAGATAATGCACAGTCCCATGGGATCAGACTGGCGCTCCGGCAGCTGCAGGTAGTGTCCTCTTTCAAGAGGGAAGTACATCTGTGCCCTTGACAGACCCTCGTCCCATGCCCATGCAGGCACCAGCAATGCAGTCAAGATGCACCAACCTGAATCCAGTCCCATTCTCGGTCGCACCGCCGAAAATGCTGGTTGTAAATATCTGCAGTACCATTTTTATGACAGCTGTACGCGTCCACTACGCTGAATTAAAAGGGGCAGCTCTATAATTAGAAAATAACAGCCTTCAAGGGAACACTATTACGTGGCACATGAATGAATATTAATTTGAGTGCAATTTATTAACGTAATATTAGTCAAACTTTTATCCATGTCAATTTGTGCAAAATGTTTTAGTAATAACTTAGAGCCCTCACAGTGTGTGGGCGTGGGAATGCCTCATGCAGGGATTTTCTCTGTCCAGGTGCAGTGGAAATTTGACCTAAATGTTGGAGAAGAATCATCTTCGTGGGTCATTTGGTGCAGGGATGGGAGGAAGGGGTTAGAGTAGCATTTCAATGCAATCAATATTTTATCACTTGTTCTCAGACTTCACATGTTACTCGCTGCTTCACCGTGCAATGCCAGGCACCACGTGGTCAGATTTCGGTGTGGTCTCCAATTCTGCTGCACAATGACAGTGCAGTGACTGGCACGACAGAGCCATCTCTCAGTGTGGGCTCCAGGTCTGGCTGCTGATACATGGCAGTGGGAGGGAAATATGAAATAATTGTCAAAGAGGACCACATATCTGCCAATATGATAGGAAAGAGGAAGGTTGAGTCCAGGGTAACTGCTACTGTCGTGAGTCAATAGGGGATCCGGACACCGAGCACGAACCCATACTTCCTCCAATTCAACTTGCTCGTCCATTACAAATACCCGCTATTCAAAAATACAGGAGCACGTTTAGGGCTGAACAGTGCTAATATAAAGTTGGCGTGTTCATTGAAGCCTCATCGAATCGCCGTTTGTTCTCAACAGAATAGACTACATTGTGAGTAACAAGTACCATGTATTCAGTTCGAAGTAGGTACAATTAGATGCCTGTTTCATCCAGAAAGAATGTTTGGGACGCTCTCTGTGAAAAGGGAAGAGGGGAAAGAACAGGTGTTGCATCATTCAACCATTGCATGAGATGTTTTTTGTTGCAAGAGGAGTGATTCTGGGATTGACAGAGGACTAACCAAGAGCTTTACAGAGGGAATAGTGCCTTTGGATTGTTGAATGGGGAAGGGAGGGAATGATGCCTTTCGTCGTCACATGGCGCTGGCGGCTGAAATTGCAGAAAACTGTTGAATATGTAGGTGTTGCTGTGGCAAGTGAGGACAAGGCTAACTGGATCATGGCTCTGGTGGTGACGAGAAGGGATGAGGGCGGAATTGCAGGTTACGTGCCTGAAGAAGGGAACTCATCAGCCGATCAAAGACAGAAGCCAATTCGGAAATGATGATGTGGAAGGTGGCATCATTGGAACTGCTGCAACAGTGATGTAGATACCTGGAGAAGGCAATAGAGACCTGACACGAAGCAGGATGGGGGATGTAGGTGTGCATAATCGAGCAAGGTCTCTGGGTTGGTGGCTACAGATAGACATTGTGAGCTACCTGCCGATCTTCAGTTTTGGAAATAGGATTTCGAGGAATCGAATTGGGGATGGGTCGTGTAAAGGTAAGGTACGGCTGGCAGCTACAAGCCAAGTTAATTCCTTTCAGCTGAGAATGTGGTCAGGAGACGACAATGAATAATCATCAATGTACCCAACAAGATGTCGTGTGCTGGTGGGACGTAAAGGTGTCAAACAACTGGATGGCGAGGCGAGGGATAGCGATGCAGAGAGGCTGCACGTCCTATTCAGAGATACAGGTGTTGGTGGAAGATATATCCTGGTGAAAGATGGACTGTAAAGCGACTGGACATCCCGGTGTGGGATGGAAAGGTACAGACCTGAATATTTTGAATGGGCGAAGTTGCAGATGGTTTGAACATCCTGGTAAGAGATGGCAGTATTGAGGGTATGGCCGTCCTGATGAGGGATGGACTTGTAGGGATCTGAATTTCCTGAATGGATTGTGTTTTAAAGGGATTGATCATCCGAGTGAGAGATAGAGTTTTAAGAGAATTACATGCTCTAGAGAGAGAAAGAGAAGTTTAAAGGGATTGAACATCTTGGTGAGAGATGTAAATGTAGAGTGGTTGGACGGCCTGGGGAGGGATGTAGTTGAGGGAGTCTACATGTCCTGTTTACAGTGTTGGACTGGATGTCCATGGTGAAAAGGAAACATTTATGGCCAGGAAACCAGAGTAGCTAAAATCGTGGATGGCGACAGAAGAAGACAAGGGGAGAAAGTGCAATAGAAAGAGTTAAGATCCATCGGAAAGGAACAGATTGAAATGTTGAGTCTAACGATGTAGCCTTGTTTGTGGATGTTTGGAGGATTTAGCAGGGGCTGTGCGAGGACACAGGCACGGGGTGAAGATCTCAAGAGGAAATGAGTTCAATGATAGTATGGGAAAGGATGACATGATGTTCAGTGGTGGACTCATGGTCTGGGGGAAGTGGAACGATATGTCAGAGAGTTTGTGTTTAGGCTCCCCAAGGTAGAGGTTTTTTCAACAAACAACAAAAGTGATTCCATTATGAGCAGGTTTAATGACAATGTCACGGTTGAGAGAATAAAGTGCTGGGAGATAGATAATAGAGAGTAAAGGGGGCGGAATTCATTTCATAACACTTGCCTCCATCTTAACACAAACCTTCACTCTTTTACTCACTCCAGTCCCCCTTTTTCCCTGGTTCTGTATTTGCTAAAAGTAATTAATCTCGACTAATATATATTTCTGAAGAAATCGCAATAACGTTCAAAGCAAGTCCTGTGTCTCTCGCCACAGATGATATCTCAGCTGTTAAGTGTTTCCAGCATAATTCGTTTTCAATTCAAATGATGTTCACCGTCTGCTGGTGGATACGGGTATTTCAGTAAGCTGTCACCTTTCATTAAATTGTGAATGGTTTGGAAAATTGCCATGAATTTCCTGTTTATTGACTCAATTGCCTGCCCAGTGCCTTAAAGTGCAGCCTCCACCCACCACATCGGCCGATTCCAGGAATATCACTTAACAGAGTAAATACGTCGGGCTTCCTTTGCACTGCTATCCAGCGGCAATTTCCCTCCCAGTCTGTCGCCACTGTGTGTCAAAATTCTGCCCTCCGTTTTAAAGTCACATCTGTCCCATTGAATCACCCATTCAACATACACACAAATGTCACATTTCACCGCCCACACAACAGTGTCAGAAATCACAATAATTGAATGTTTCATTCCATTAAAGTATTGGTTGCAATCGGTATTATTTTGCAGACATCCAAATTATTTCTCCATTTTTAAAATCTAAAATCCCTCAGCAAATCCACATGTATTCAGCAGCATCATTTTACAGCGATTATGTTCTGATATATTTAGTTGTTGATTTTAGATAACAGACTGCGTGATGGATTTAAAAAACGTGATGGTAACAAATAAAAATGTGCCCACCCTGAATACTGGAGGAGTTCCCTTCAGGATTTTCTGATCCAGGATCCATATCACCCAATCTGTGACTGGTGTAATATTCAATCTGATTGAGGGACTCAATGGAATCAGTAACTGTTAAACACAAACATGGATGGTTATTGGAGAGATCGATTGGGACGTTCCAGCAAATAACATAATACCGTCATCATCTGGTGACAATGTCCTGGGACTTTGTATCTGACACGATTGTGAAACATTTATCACAGGGACTGCAGTGGTTCACGAGCAACTAGGAATGGACCATGAATGTTGGCTCATCCAGCGAGCAGTTAAAACAATACACAGTACAGCTGGTGGGTCAGATTTCAAACATCAGAGCAGAAACAATAGTGTAAAACATAATCAGTTAGCACATTTTCTTAACCCAGAACCCTTCCATCCTGTCCGCGTTTCTTTCCATTTCAGAGTCTCAAACGGATGGTGGTGGCTTTAAAACCGAACCCCACCCCGCATAATGAGGCAGAAAAGTGGAAAGAGTGCAAGGAGACGAATAAGGGATTTGTTCTTTCCTGGTATTTTTTGCAACCTGAGAAATTAATCTCAATGGTTAAATTGCCCTCCAAATATATCGCAAGACAAAACTTTTATCGATTTGCCAGTGTTGTTGCCCCAGTATTGTGAAACAGAATTTGTAGATTAATGCTAAACTTCAGAATGCAAAGTGTTCGGATATGTTTTTTGCAGGAACCACCGACTTCAGTTTCGGAGTTCCTGATGGAAGCGTGTTTCTGATCCAGAAATCCAGTCACTTAGAGAAATAAACTCTGAGTCAATGTGACTGTCTCCTCCTGAGAGCAGTGACTATTTATGGTGTAGCTTAAATGGAATAAAATGACATGATAGTTACAAACAAACAGAAATCACGTTCTTTAAGCAGTAGCAACGGGTGGAAATCTTCCCAAACCCATTGCTAATCTTGCTATCCGCACAGATTTAGACACACTCGCACTGTGATATGATTCCTTCACCTGGGGATAGCGAGCGGATTTCTGACAGTGTTCAGTCAGTAAACTGACCACTAACATGGTGTATTTAAGTGGAAGTGACATTTGTCTTGTGAACATTCGGCATGAAATATAAAACACAGACCTGAACGCCGGATCTGATAGGAATCCTTGCCAGGTGGAATATTCCCAATCTCTTCATAAATTGCTTGGTATAAACGAGCCGGTGAACCCTTGCCACTCTTGACGGAACCTGTCAGATGGATGGTGGGAAGATTAAAGTTCAGTTGCAACCCACGAGCGTTTAACAGTAAATTATCTGCGAACACATCCAAATCACAGAGACGGAGAGAGTAAAGGGACAAAGTCGGGTACAGTGAATGCGGAGTAGTTTTGTTGTGTGTATTTTCGTACATGTCTATGTGTCAATTTTCCTGCATATCCATATGTTCACCTGCAGCAGACTGAGGACAAATGTGTTGACTGAGGAAAAAATTCAATCAAGTTTGTTAGAAACGATCTCTCAATAACAAAGCCATGCTGACTGTCCCTGATTAATGCCTGCCTCTCCAAATGGAGATTAATCGTGTTCCTCAAAATTCTTTCAATATTTTCCCTTGCACTGACGTTAGATTCACCTGCCTGTAATTACCTGTTTTACCCCTGCTACCCTTCTTGAATAATTATACCACATTCACTGTCCTTCAATCCTCTGGTACATCTCCTGTGGCCAGCGAGGATTTGAAAATGTGTGTCAAAGCCCCTGCTGGATCTTCCCTTACCTCACTTAACAGCCTAGGTCACATCTCATCTGGGCCTGGGGATTTTTCCATTTTAAGCCCGCGAAAACAACAAACACTTCCTGCCTTTCAATGCTAATTTGTTTAAGTACTTCACAACCCCGTTCCCTGATCTCGACACTGACATCGTCCGACACAGATGAAAAGTAATCCATTAAAGCCGCATTTACGTCCTCTGCCTGCACATTGCAGACGGCCATTTTGATCCCTAATCAGTCCCACTCTTTCCCTGGTTATCCTCTTGCCCTTGATATACTTTTAAAAAATGCATTGGGCGTTCCCTTGATCTTCCTCACCAGTGTTATTGCATGCCCCCTCTTCGCTCTCCGAATTCAATTTTTAAGTACCCCCTATAATTTCTGTACTCCTCGCGGGAGTCCGCTGTTTTTCAGCGCTCTGAATCTGCCAGTAGCCGCCTTTTTGCTCCTTATCCAATCCTCCATATCCCTTGACACCCACAATATCCCTGGAATTGTTCGTCCAACCCTTCAACTCTATGGGAACATGTTAGCCCTGAACTCTCAATATTTCCCTTTTGAAGGTAAGAGCCAATGGGATCCAGGGCAATTTGACAAATTGGATCCAAAATTGGCTGAGTGGTCGGAAGCAAAGAGTAATGGTCGAGGGTTGTTTTATTGAGTGCAAGCCTGTGACCAGTGATGTACCACGGGGATCGGTGCTGGGACCCTTGCTGTTTGCAGTGAACATTAATCATCTAAACCTGAATATAGGAGGTATGAGGAGTAAGTTTGCAGATGATGCAAAAACTTGTGGTGTCGTAAATAGTGAGGAAGAAAGCCTTAAATTACAGGACGACATAGATGGGCTGGTAAGATGGGCAAGGGAGCAGCAAATTGAATTTAATCCCGTGAAGGGTGAGGTGATGCATTTTAGGTGGAGGAACAAGGCAAGGGAATATACAATGGATGGTAGTACCATAGGAAGTACAGAGAGTCAGAGGGACCTTGGTGTACTTGTCCATATATCACTGAAGGCAGCAGCATAGAAAGATAAGGTGGTTCGGAAAGAATATGGGACTCTTGCTTTTATGAGCCAAGGCAAATAATTTAAGAGCAGAAAGGTTATGATGGAGCAGCATAAAACGCTAGTTAGGCCACAGCTGGAGTACTGTGCACAGTTCTGGGAACTGCACTGTAGGAAGGATGTGATTGCACTGGAGAGGGTGCAGAGGAGATTCACCAGGATGTTGCCTGGGTAGGAGCATTTCAGTTATGAAGCGAGACTGGAAAGGCTGGGGTTGCTTTCTTTAGAAAAGAGAAGGCTGAGGAGGGAATATGATTGAGGTATACAAAATTATGAAGGGTATTGATAGGATAGATAGGAAGAAACCTTTTCCCTTAGTGCAGGGGTCAGCAACCAGGGGGCATCGTTTTAAGGTACGGGGAAGGATATTTCGAGGTGATTTGAGGGGAAAAGTATCACCCAGAGGATGGTTGGCGTCGAGAACACATTGACTGAAGAGGTGGTAGAGGCAGGAACCCTCACAACATTTCAGAAGTATTTAGATGAACAATTGAAATGCCATCGCATACAACACCATGGGCCAAGTGCTGGAAAATGGGATTAGAATAGATAGGTGCCTGATGGCCGGCAGAGATGCGCTGAGCCGAAGGGACTGTTTCAGTGCTGAATAACTCTATTAATCTATGACTCTATGACCTGATCTCCTGCTTGTGATCGTTTGTAAACGACTGCCTGTCTAGTGAGGTTACAAGGCTCGATCTTATCAGCTTTAGGACTGTCTTGTTACAGAGCCTGTTCTGGTCGGGTCCTTGGCAGTGCTAGGTGCCTATGCTGTCCCAGCTATAGAATCTTTCTTTAGAGAGACAGGTCTATTTCTATTGGAACTTTATATTGTTATGAAAAGTGTCATTTATTAAGCGTCCCATTTCTTATAATAAATCAGGAGTGATTTGGATGGGTGAAATATGAGTGGAAGCGTCGTTTTGGAATGTTGAATCACCCCTGGTGAATACAGAAGGTCCTATACAAGTATCACCTGTCAAAATAACAGTCAGACACGGTTAGACAGCTCGATATTGGATGCCCAGAGCCGGAATCTGAAAGGCTGGAACTGATAACCAATGGATGAAGGAAGATTAGCAGACAAATAAATAGTTGAATGCACAGCTTAAAAAGTTGAATTAAACTTACGGATCCTTTGTTACAATAAGTAAATTCTTCCAGAGTTTCATGTATGATGTGCTGAACTCTCACAGTGAATGTGGACACTTCAAATCACTCTCCATTTTAAATGTCACATTTTACGAAATCCAGAGCACATTGAATGGAGAAAATCAGCAAAAAATAAAATAATGTGCTTCTAACAAGGCCACTTGACAGTCCATAGAAATCTGCAAGGAACGAGAGTTTTACATGCATATGACACAATATCTGGGATCTTTAGTTGGATCCGCGGTAAGATATGAAACTCACCTCTTCTGATTGACTTTTTCTGTATAACCACCATCAGTGAGATCAACACACAGAATAGCAGGACTCCGAAGCAGACTGCAACTAGGATGGAAGTAGTTTTATATCCCTGTTCTTAATGACAACAATACAGAAAGGTTTAACACATACACAGTCCGTCTTGCACGATAACATATTTACAAAAGGGAGTTAATAATTATATCCACTGCTTCCGGGCAATGAGTCAGGCTGAACATTCCGCAATATGTGTGATGCACATGGCACCAGAGGGAAGTGTGAGCCAGTCTAAATTACAGAGACAGTGCCCCCATGTTTCTGATGAGAACACGACAGTTCAGGTACAGCCAGAATCTGGAATTAGCTGAATTTCAACCAGACCATTTGAAATATGCGGTGAGGAAAAGATGTTCCAGTCAGTGAGAAAGTGCTCATAGTATCTTGAGAAAATGACTACAATACCAATTCAACTAATTCAAACCCTAACGCTGGCGAGGATACTAATAATGGTAAGTACCTGCAGATGTGGACGGGACAGCAATTGGAGGCACAACGAGCCCTGTGGAGGATATTGTACAAAAAGTTCAGGAGGATGAAATTTCAGCACTTTCCATTTAAACGATAAATACTGTTCTTAATTTCCCGAACTAATGAGTCAATTTAACAAAACAATGAACCCTAACCCCACTCTCCAAACCCTGTCACCCTCACCGGAACAAATCACACTGGCATCTTCCTTGTGATCACAGTCAGACTGAGCCGGCGATGAAGAAGGACATTGGGCCAGAGAAGATACGCTTCCAGTGCATTTCACCTCATCCAGCCAGATAACACCGTCACCCTGGGAAAAAGTAGCTCCTCCTGGGGCCAAAAGAGCGTGACCACAATCCAGCTGTCTGCAGACAACATTGGCATCGGCCATATCCCAGGAGTCATCACACACCGTGCCCCAGCTGTTATTGCACAATATCTCAACTCTCCCGGAGCAGTTGTTGTTACCTCCAAACAGGCGCAACCAATGTCCAGAATCTGGCAAAGAGAATCAATGGTTATTATTGATGTAGTGTAAAACAGGAGTACATGTCAGATAGTTGGTATAATAAAGAGGAAGTAGCATCTGGTGAAAGCCCACGTTTACAATCATATTCTCGAATGCAGTACTTTGATCTGTGCTGCTGCTCCTTAGTTACTTTTGCTTCTGTTTAGAAGAGAAACATGCTGACTGCATCAGACACCAATGTTTGAAATGACACTCGCACATTTAGAGGTTTGTTGTGTTACCTGAACAAACAACATCAGCATCCTCCCTGTGTTCACAGTTGTGTTTACTCCACGGTTCTTTTTGACACTGCCAAAGGAACGATTCGTGTGAAATACATTCCATCCCATCAAGCCAAATGGGTCCGGACGCTTCTCCAAATGACTGAGCATAATAATCGATAGAACTGAGGGGACCGCACTCTAACTGTTTGCAGATCACTTCTGCATCAGGTCCATCAAGTTACTTGGTGTAAGTGTATGTCTTTGTTACTGGGTGTCAGTATGTGTCTGTGTTACTTGGTGTCAGTGTATGTCTTTGTTACTGTGTATCAGTGGTTCTCTGTGTCACTGGGTGTCAGTGTGTGTTTGTTTGTGTTACTGGGTGTCAGTGTGTGTCTGTGACACTAGGTGTCAGTATTTAGTTTAGTTTAGAGATGCAGCACTTAAACAGGCCCTTCGGCCCACCGAGTCTGTGCCGACCATTAACCACCCATTTATACTAATCCTACACTAATCCCGTATTTCTATCACATCCCCACCTGTCCCTATATTTTTCCCTACCACCTACCTAAACTAGGGGCAATTTATGATGGCCAATTATCCTATCAACCTGCAA
Organism: Heterodontus francisci; assembly: GCF_036365525.1. Classification (NCBI taxonomy): domain Eukaryota; kingdom Metazoa; phylum Chordata; class Chondrichthyes; order Heterodontiformes; family Heterodontidae; genus Heterodontus; species Heterodontus francisci. The sequence goes on from NW_027141175.1 coordinate 5,899,176, forward strand.
GTCTTTGGCATGTGGGAGGAAACTGGAGCACACGGTGGAAACCCACGCAGACACAGGGAGAACTTGCAAACTCCGCACAGGCAGTACCCAGAATCGACCCGGGTCCCTGGAGCTGGAGGCTGCGGTGCTAACCACTTCGCCAATGTGGTCACCGCCCCCCATTCCCCCCCCCCGCCCAGTGTGTGCTTCTGTTACTTGGTGTCAGTGTATGTCTGTGTTACTTGGTGTAAGTGTGTGTCTGTGTTACTGGGTATCAGTGTATGTCTTTGTTACTTGGTGTCAGTGTATGTCTTTGTTACTTGGTGTAAGTGTGTGTCTGTGTTACTGGGTGTCAGTGTGTGTCTGTGTTACTTGGTGTAAGTGTGTGTCTTTGTTGCTTGGTGTCCGTGTGTGTCTGTGTTACTGGGTGTCAGTTTATTTCTTGGTTACTTGCTGTCAGCGTATGTCTTTGTTACTTGGTGTAAGTGTGTGTCTGTGTTACTTGGTGTCAGTGCATGTCTGTGTTACTTGGTGTAAGAGTGTGTCTGTGTGACTGGGTATCAGTGTATGTCTTTGTTACTTGGTGTAAGTGTGTGTCTGTGATACTGTGTATCAGTGTATGTCTTTGTTACTTGGTGTCAGTGTATGTCTTTGTTGCTTGGTGTCCGTGTGTGTCTGTGTTACTGGGTGTCAGTTTATTTCTTGGTTACTTGCTGTCAGCGTATGTCTTTGTTACTTGGTGTAAGTGTGTGTCTGTGCTACTTGGTGTCAGTGCATGTCTGTGTTACTTGGTGCAAGTGTGTGTCTGTGTGACTGGGTATCAGTGTATGTCTTTGTTACTTGGTGTAAGTGTGTGTCTGTGTTACTGTGTATCAGTGTATGTCTTTGTTACTTGGTGTCAGTGTATGTCTTTGTTACTTGGTGTAAGTGTATGTCTTTGTTACTTGGTGTCATTGTCTGTCTTTGTTACTTGGTGTAAGTGTGTGTCTGTGTTCCTGGGTGTCAGTGTGTGTCTGTGTTACTTGGTGTAAGTCTTTGTCTTTGTTACTTGGTGTCCGTGTGTGTCTGTGTTACTGGGTGTGAGTTTATGTCTTTGATACTTGGTGTCAGTGCAAGTCTTTGTTACTCGGTGTAAGTGTGTGTCTGTGTTCCTGGGTATCAGTGTATGTCTTTGTTACTTGGTGTCAGTGTATGTCTGTGTTACTTGGTGTAAGTGTGTGTCTGTGTTACTGGGTATCAGTGTATGTCTTTGTTACTTGGTGTCAGTGTATGTCTGTGTTACTTGGTGTTCGTGTGTGTCTTTGTTACTGGGTGTCAGTGTGTGTCTGTGTTACTTGGTGTAAGTGTGTGTCTTTGTTACTTGGTGTCCGTGTGTGTCTGTGTTACTGGGTGTCAGTGTATGTCTTTGTTACTGGGTATCAGTGTATGTCTTTGTTACTTGGTGTAAGAGTGTGTCTGTGTTACTGGGTATCAGTGTATGTCTTTGTTACTTGGTGTCAGTGTATGTCTGTGTTACTTGGTGTAAGTGTGTGCCTGTGTTACTGGGTATCAGTGAATGTCTTTGTTACTTGGTGTCAGTGTATGTCAAAATACTTGGTGTAAGTGTATGTCTTTGTTACTTGGTGTAATTGTTTGTCTTTGTTACTTGGTGTAAGTGTATGTCTTTGTTCCTGGGTATCAGTGTATGTCTTTGTTACTGGGTGTCAGTGTTTGTCTGTGTTCCTGGGTATCAGTGTATGTCTTTGTGGCTTGATGTCAGTGTTTGTCTTTGTTACTGGGTGTCAATGTGTGTCTTTGTGACTTGGTGTCAGTGTATGTCTTTGTTACTTGGTGTAAGTGTGTGTCTGTGATTCTGGGTATCAGTGTAGGTCTTTGTTACTTGGTGTCAGTGTATGTCTGTGTTACATGGTGTAAGTGTGTGTCTGTGCATCAGTGTATGTCTTTGTGACTTAGTGTCAGTGTATGTCTTTGTTACTGGGTGTCAGTGTGTGCCTTTGTGACTAGATGTCAGTGTATGTCTTTGTTACTTGGGGTCAGTGTGTGTCTGTGTTACTGGGGGTCAGTGTGTGTTTCTAACTGGGTGTCAGTGTGTGTCGGTGTTACTGGGTATCAGTGTATATCTTTGTTACTTGGTGTCAGTGTATGTCTTTGTGACTTGGTGTCAGTGTATGTCTTTGTTACTGGGTGTCACTGTATGTCTTTGTGACTTTGTGTCAGTGTATGTCTTTGTTACTGGGTGTCATGTTATGTCTTTGTTACTTGGTGTCAGTGTATGTCTGTGTTACTTGGTGTAAGTGTGTGTCTTTGTTACTTGGTGTAAGTGTGTGTCCGTGTTACTTGGTATCAGGGTATGTCTTTATTACTTGGTGTAAGTGTGTGTCTGTGTTACTAGGTAACAGTGTATGTCTTTGTTACTTGGTGCCAGTGTATGTCTGTGTTACTTGGTGTAAGTGTGTGTCTTTGTTACTTGGTGTAATTGTATGTCTTTGTTACTTGGTGTCATTGTATGTCTGTGTTACTTGGTGTAAGTGTATGTCTTTGTTACTTGGTGTCAGTGTCTGTCTTTGTTATTTGGTGTCAGTGTGTGTCTGTGTTACTGGGTAACAGTGTATGTCTTTGTTACTTGGTGTCAGTGTATGTCTGTGTTACTTGGTGTAAGTGTGTGTCTTTGTTACTTGGTGTATGTGTGTGTCTTTGTTACTTGGTGTAATTGTATGTCTTTGTTACTTGGTGTCATTGTATGTCTGTGTTACTTGTTGTAAGTGTATGACTTTGTTACTTGGTGTCAGTGTATGTCTTTGTTACTTGGTGTAAGTTTGGGTCTGTGTTACTGGGTATCAGTGTATGACTTTGTTACTTGGTGTCAGTGTATGTCTTTGTGACTTGGTGTCTGTGTATGTCTTTGTTACTGGGTGTCACTGTATGTCTTTGGGACTTTTGTCAGTGTATGTCTTTGTTACTGGGTGTAATTGTATGTCTTTGTTACTTGGTGTCAGTGTATGTCTTTGTTACTTGGTGTAAGTGTGTGTCTGTGTTACTGGGTATCAGTGTATGTCTTTGTTACTTGGTGTCAGTGTATGTCTTTGTGACTTGGTGTCAGTGTATGTCTTTGTTACTGGGTGTCACTGTATGTCTTTGTGACTTTGTGTCAGTGTATGTCTTTGTTACTGGGTGTCAGTTCATGTCTTTGTTACTTGGTGTCAGTGTATGTCTTTGTTACTTGGCTTCAGTGAATGTCTGTGTTATTTGGTGTAAGTGTGTGTCTTTGATACTTGGTGTAAGTGTGTGTCTGTGTTACTGGGTATCAGTGTATGTCTTTGTTACTTGGTGTAAGTGTGTGTCTGTGTTACTTGATGTAAGTGTGTGTCTGTGTTCCTGGGTATCATTGTATGTCTTTGTTACTTGGTGTCAGTGTATGTCTGTGTTACTTGGTGTAATTGTGGCTCTGTGTTACCGGGTATCATTTTATGTCTTTGTTACCTGGTGTCAGTGTAAGTCTGTGTTACTTGGTGTAAGTGTGTGTCTGTGTTACTGGGTGTCAGTGTGTGTCTGTGTTACTTGGTGTAAGTGTGTGTCTTTGTTACTTGGTGTCCGTGTGTGTCTGTGTAACTGGGTGTCAGTGCATGTCTGTGTTACTTGTTGCCAATGTATATCTGTGTTACTTGGTGTAAGTGTGTGTCTTTGTTACTTGGTGTAATTGTATGTCTTTGTTACTTGGTGTCAGTGTATGTCTGTGTTACTTGGTGTAAGAGTATGTCTTTGTTACTTGGTTTAAGTGTGTGTCTGCGTTACGTGGTGTAAGTGTGTGTCTGTGTTCCTGGGTATCAGTGTATGTCTTTGTTACTTGGTGTCAGTGTATGTCTGTGTTACTTGGTGTAAGTGTGTGTCTGTGTTACTGGGTATCAGTGTATGTCTTTGTTACTTGGTGTCAGTGTATGTCTGTGTTACTTGGTGTTCGTGTGTGTCTTTGTTACTGGGTGTCAGTGTGTGTCTGTGTTACTTGGTGTAAGTGTGTGTCTTTGTTACTTGGTGTCCGTGTGTGTCTGTGTTACTGGGTGTCAGTGTATGTCTTTGTTACTGGGTATCAGTGTATGTCTTTGTTACTTGGTGTAAGTGTGCGTCTGTGCCACACTGTATCAGTAGCTGTCTTTGTTACTTGGTGTAAGAGTGTGTCTGTGTTACTGGGTATCAGTGTATGTCTTTGTCACTTGGTGTCAGTGTATGTCTGTGTTACTTGGTGTAAGTGTGTGTCTGTGTTACTGGGTATCAGTGAATGTCTTTGTTACTTGGTGTCAGTGTATGTCAAAATACTTGGTGTAAGTGTATGTCTTTGTTACTTGGTGTAATTGTTTGTCTTTGTTACTTGGTGTAAGTGTATGTCTTTGTTCCTGGGTATCAGTGTATGTCTTTGTTACTGGGTGTCAGTGTGTTTCTGTGTTACAGGGTATCAGTGTATGTCTTTGTGATTTGGTATCAGTGTATCTCTTTGTTACTGGGTGTCAGTGTTTGTCTGTGTTCCTGGGTATCAGTGTATGTCTTTGTGGCTTGATGTCAGTGTTTGTCTTTGTTACTGGGTGTCAATGTGTGTCTTTGTGACTTGGTGTCAGTGTATGTCTTTGTTACTTGGTGTAAGTGTGTGTCTGTGATTCTGGGTATCAGTGTAGGTCTTTGTTACTTGGTGTCAGTGTATGTCTGTGTTACATGGTGTAAGTGTGTGTCTGTGCATCAGTGTATGTCTTTGTGACTTAGTGTCAGTGTATGTCTTTGTTACTGGGTGTCAGTGTGTGTCTTTGTGACTTGATGTCAGTGTATGTCTTTGTTACTTGGGGTCAGTGTGTGTCTGTGTTACTGGGGGTCAGTGTGTGTTTCTAACTGGGTGTCAGTGTGTGTCGGTGTTACTGGGTATCAGTGTATATCTTTGTTACTTGGTGTCAGTGTATGTCTTTGTGACTTGGTGTCAGTGTATGTCTTTGTTACTGGGTGTCACTGTATGTCTTTGTGACTTTGTGTCAGTGTATGTCTTTGTTACTGGGTGTCATGTTATGTCTTTGTTACTTGGTGTCAGTGTATGTCTGTGTTACTTGGTGTAAGTGTGTGTCTTTGTTACTTGGTGTAAGTGTGTGTCCGTGTTACTTGGTATCAGGGTATGTCTTTATTACTTGGTGTAAGTGTGTGTCTGTGTTACTAGGTAACAGTGTATGTCTTTGTTACTTGGTGCCAGTGTATGTCTGTGTTACTTGGTGTAAGTGTGTGTCTTTGTTACTTGGTGTAATTGTATGTCTTTGTTACTTGGTGTCATTGTATGTCTGTGTTACTTGGTGTAAGTGTATGTCTTTGTTACTTGGTGTCAGTGTCTGTCTTTGTTATTTGGTGTCAGTGTTTGTCTTCGTTACTTGGTGTCAGTGTATGTCTGTGTTACTTGGTGTAAGTGTGTGTCTTTGTTACTTGGTGTAAGTGTGTGTCTGTGTTACTGGGTAACAGTGTATGTCTTTGTTACTTGGTGTCAGTGTATGTCTGTGTTACTTGGTGTAAGTGTGTGTCTTTGTTACTTGGTGTATGTGTGTGTCTTTGTTACTTGGTGTAATTCTATGTCTTTGTTACTTGGTGTCATTGTATGTCTGTGTTACTTGTTGTAAGTGTATGACTTTGTTACTTGGTGTCAGTGTATGTCTTTGTTACTTGGTGTAAGTTTGGGTCTGTGTTACTGGGTATCAGTGTATGACTTTGTTACTTGGTGTCACTGTATGTCTTTGTGACTTGGTGTCTGTGTATGTCTTTGTTACTGGGTGTCACTGTATGTCTTTGGGACTTTTGTCAGTGTATGTCTTTGTTACTGGGTGTAATTGTATGTCTTTGTTACTTGGTGTCAGTGTATGTCTTTGTTACTTGGTGTAAGTGTGTGACTGTGTTACTGGGTATCAGTGTATGTCTTTGTTACTTGGTGTCAGTGTATGTCTTTGTGACTTGGTGTCAGTGTATGTCTTTGTTACTGGGTGTCACTGTATGTCTTTGTGACTTTGTGTCAGTGTATGTCTTTGTTACTGGGTGTCAGTTCATGTCTTTGTTACTTGGTGTCAGTGTATGTCTTTGTTACTTGGCTTCAGTGAATGTCTGTGTTATTTGGTGTAAGTGTGTGTCTTTGATACTTGGTGTAAGTGTGTGTCTGTGTTACTGGGTATCAGTGTATGTCTTTGTTACTTGGTGTAAGTGTGTGTCTGTGTTACTTGATGTAAGTGTGTGTCTGTGTTCCTGGGTATCATTGTATGTCTTTGTTACTTGGTGTCAGTGTATGTCTGTGTTACTTGGTGTAATTGTGGCTCTGTGTTACCGGGTATCATTTTATGTCTTTGTTACCTGGTGTCAGTGTAAGTCTGTGTTACTTGGTGTAAGTGTGTGTCTGTGTTACTGGGTGTCAGTGTGTGTATGTGTTACTTGGTGTAAGTGTGTGTCTTTGTTACTTGGTGTCCGTGTGTGTCTGTGTTACTGGGTGTCAGTGCATGTCTGTGTTACTTGTTGCCAATGTATATCTGTGTTACTTGGTGTAAGTGTGTGTCTTTGTTACTTGGTGTAATTGTATGTCTTTGTTACTTGGTGTCAGTGTATTTCTGTGTTACTTGGTGTAAGAGTATGTCTTTGTTACTTGGTTTAAGTGTGTGTCTGCGTTACGTGGTGTAAGTGTGTGTCTGTGTTCCTGGGTATCAGTGTATGTCTTTGTTACTTGGTGTCAGTGTATGTCTGTGTTACTTGGTGTAAGTGTGTGTCTGTGTTACTGGGTATCAGTGTATGTCTTTGTTACTTGGTGTCAGTGTATGTCTGTGTTACTTGGTGTTCGTGTGTGTCTTTGTTACTGGGTGTCAGTGTGTGTCTGTGTTACTTGGTGTAAGTGTGTGTCTTTGTTACTTGGTGTCCGTGTGTGTCTGTGTTACTGGGTGTCAGTGTATGTCTTTGTTACTGGGTATCAGTGTATGTCTTTGTTACTTGGTGTAAGTGTGCGTCTGTGCCACACTGTATCAGTATCTGTCTTTGTTACTTGGTGTAAGAGTGTGTCTGTGTTACTGGGTATCAGTGTATGTCTTTGTTACTTGGTGTCAGTGTATGTCTGTGTTACTTGGTGTAAGTGTGTGTCTGTGTTACTGGGTATCAGTGAATGTCTTTGTTACTTGGTGTCAGTGTATGTCAAAATACTTGGTGTAAGTGTATGTCTTTGTTACTTGGTGTAATTGTTTGTCTTTGTTACTTGGTGTAAGTGTATGTCTTTGTTCCTGGGTATCAGTGTATGTCTTTGTTACTGGGTGTCAGTGTGTTTCTGTGTTACAGGGTATCAGTGTATGTCTTTGTGATTTGGTATCAGTGTATCTCTTTGTTACTGGGTGTCAGTGTTTGTCTGTGTTCCTGGGTATCAGTGTATGTCTTTGTGGCTTGATGTCAGTGTTTGTCTTTGTTACTGGGTGTCAATGTGTGTCTTTGTGACTTGGTGTCAGTGTATGTCTTTGTTACTTGGTGTAAGTGTGTGTCTGTGATTCTGGGTATCAGTGTAGGTCTTTGTTACTTGGTGTCAGTGTATGTCTGTGTTACATGGTGTAAGTGTGTGTCTGTGCATCAGTGTATGTCTTTGTGACTTAGTGTCAGTGTATGTCTTTGTTACTGGGTGTCAGTGTGTGTCTTTGTGACTTGATGTCAGTGTATGTCTTTGTTACTTGGGGTCAGTGTGTGTCTGTGTTACTGGGGGTCAGTGTGTGTTTCTAACTGGGTGTCAGTGTGTGTCGGTGTTACTGGGTATCAGTGTATATCTTTGTTACTTGGTGTCAGTGTATGTCTGTGTTACTTGGTGTAAGTGTGTGTCTGTGTTACTGGGTATCAGTGCATGTCTTTGTTACCTGGTGTCAGTGTATGACTGTGATACTTGGTGTAAGTGTGTGTCTGTGTTACTGGGTGTCAGTGTGTGTCTGTGTTAGTTGGTGTAAGTGTGTGTCTTTGTTACTTGGTGTCCGTGTGTGTCTGTGTTACTGGGTGTCAGTGCATGTCTTTGTTACTTGTTGCCAATGCATATCTGTGTTACTTGGTGTAAGTGTGTGTCTTTGCTATTTGGTGTAATTGTATGTCTGTGTTACTTGGTGTCAGTGTCTGTCTGTGTTACTTGGTGTAAGTGTGTGTCTGTGTTCCTGGGTATCAGTGCATGTCTGTGTTACTTGGTGTAAGTGTGTGTCTGTGTTACTGGGTATCAGTGTATGTCTTTGTTACTTGTTGTCAGTGTATGTCTGTGTTACTTGGTGTAAGTGTGTCTGTGTTACTGGGTGTCAGTGTGTGTCTGTGTTACTTGGTGTAAGTGTGTGTCTTTGTTACTTGGTGTCCGTGTGTGTCTGTGTTACTGGGTGTCAGTGTATTTCTTTGTTACTGGGTGTCAGTGTGTGTCTTTGTTATTGGTGTAAGTGTGTGTCTTTGTTACTGGGTATCAGTGTCTGTCTTTGTTACTTGGTGTAAGTGTGTGGCCGTGTTACTGGTTATCAGTGTATGTCTTTGTTACTTGGTGTCAGTGTATGTCTGTGTTACTTGGTGTAACTGTATGTCTTTGTTACTTGGTGTAAGTGTGTGTCTGTGTTACTTGGTGTAAGTGTGTGTCTGTGTTCCTGGGTATCAGTGTATGTCTGTGTTACTTGGTGTAACTGTATTTCTTTGTTACTTGGTGTAAGTGTGTGTCTGTGTTACTTGGTGTAAGTGTGTGTCTGTGTTCCTGGGTATCAGTGTATGTCTGTGTTACTTGGTGTAAGTGTGTGTCTGTGTTACTGGGTATCAGTGTATGTCTTTGTTACTTGTTGTCAGTATATGTCTGTGTTACTTGGTGTAAGTGTGTCTGTGTTACTGGGTGTCAGTTTATGTCATTGTTACTTGGTGTCAATGTGTGTCAAAATACTTGGTGTCAGTGTATGTCTTTGTTACTGGGTGTCAGTGTGTGTCTTTGTGACTTGGTGTCAGTGTATGACTTTGTTACTTGGTGTAAGTGTGTGTCTGTGTTTCTGGGTATCGGTGTATGTCTTTGTTACTTGTTGTCAGTGTATGTCTGTGTTACTGGGTATCAGTGTATGTCTTTGTTTCTTGGTGTCAGTGTCTGTCTCTTTTACTTGGTGTAAGTGTGTGTCTGTGTTACTGGGTATCGGTGTATGTCTTTGTTACTTGTTGTCAGTGTATGTCTGTGTTACTGGGTATCAGTGAATGTCTTTGTTACTTGGTGTCAGTGTATGTCAAAATACTTGGTGTAAGTGTATGTCTTTGTTACTTGGTGTAATTGTCTGTCTTTGTTACTTGGTGTAAGTGTATGTCTTTGTTCCTGGGTATCAGTGTATGTCTTTGTTACTGGGTGTCAGTGTGTTTCTGTGTTACAGGGTATCAGTGTATGTCTTTGTGATTTGGTATCAGTGTATCTCTTTGTTACTCGGTGTCAGTGTCTGTCTGTGTTCCTGGGTATCAGTGTATGTCTTTGTGGTTTGATGTCAGTGTATGTCTTTGTTACTGGGTGTCAGTGTGTGTCTTTGTGACTTGGTGTCAGTGTATGTCTTTGTTACTTGGTGTAAGTGTGTGTCTGTGATACTGGGTATCAGTGTAGGTCTTTGTTACTTGGTGTCAGTGTATGTCTGTGTTACATGGTGTAAGTGTGTGTCTGTGCATCAGTGTATGTCTTTGTGACTTAGAGTCAGTGTATGTCTTTGTTACTGGGTGTCAGTGTGTGTCTTTGTGACTTGATGTCAGTGTATGTCTGTTTTACTTGGGGTCAGTGTGTGTCTGTGTTACTGTGGGTCAGTGTGTGTTTCTAACTGGGTGTCAGTGTGTGTCGGTGTTACTGGGTATCAGTGTATATCTTTGTTACTTGGTGTCAGTGTATGTCTGTGTTACTTGGTGTAAGTGTGTGTCTGTGTTACTGTGTATCAGTGCATGTCTTTGTTACCTGGTGTCAGTGTATGTCTGTGATACTTGGTGTAAGTGTGTGTCTGTGTTACTGGGTGTCAGTGTGTGTCTGTGTTAGTTGGTGTAAGTGTGTGTCTTTGTTACTTGGTGTCCGTGTGTGTCTGTGTTACTGGGTGTCAGTGCATGTCTTTGTTACTTGTTGCCAATGCATATCTGTGTTACTTGGTGTAAGTGTGTGTCTTTGTTACTTGGTGTAATTGTATGTCTTTGTTACTTGGTGTCAGTGTCTGTCTGTGTTACTTGGTGTAAGTGTGTGTCTGTGTTCCTGGGTATGAGTGCATGACTGTGTTACTTGGTGTAAGTGTGTGTCTGTGTTACTGGGTATCAGTGTATGTCTTTGTTACTTGTTGTCAGTGTATGTCTGTGTTACTTGGTGTAAGTGTGTCTGTGTTACTGGGTGTCAGTGTGTGTCTGTGTTACTGGGTGTCAGTGTGTGTCTGTGTTACTTGGTGTAAGTGTGTGTCTTTGTTACTTGGTGTCCGTGTGTGTCTGTGTTACTGGGTGTCAGTGTATGTCTTTGTTACTGGGTGTCAGTGTGTGTCTTTGTTATTGGTGAAAGTGTGTGTCTTTGTTACTGGGTATCAGAGTCTGTTTTTGTTACTTGGTGTAAGTGTGTGTCCGTGTTACTGGTTATCAGTGTATGTCTTTGTTACTTGGTGTCAGTGTATGTCTGTGTTACTTGGTGTGACTGTATGTCTTTGTTACTTGGTGTAAGTGTCTGTCTGTGTTACTTGGTGTAAGTGTGTGTCTGTGTTCCTGGGTATCAGTGTATGTCTGTGTTACTTGGTGTAACTGTATTTCTTTGTTACTTGGTGTAAGTGTGTGTCTGTGTTACTTGGTGTAAGTGTGTGTCTGTGTTCCTGGGTATCAGTGTATGTCTGTGTTACTTGGTGTAAGTGTGTGTCTGTGTTACTGGGTATCAGTGTATGTCTTTGTTACTTGTTGTCAGTATATGTCTGTGTTACTTGGTGTAAGTGTGTCTGTGTTACTGGGTGTCAGTGTGTGTCTGTGTTACTGGGTGTCAGTGTATGTTTTTGTTACTGGGTGTCAGTGTATGTCTTTGTTATTGGTGTAAGTGTGTGTCTTTGTTACTGGGTATCAGTGTGTGTCTTTGTTACTTGGTGTAAGTGTGTGTCCGTGTTACTGCTCATCATTGTATGTCTGTGTTACTTGTTGTAAGTGTGTGTCTGTGTTACTGGGTATCAGTGTATGTCTTTGTGACTTGGTGTCGGTGTATGTCTTTGTTATTGGTGTAAGTGTGTGTCTTTGTTACTGGGTATCAGTGTCTGTGTTTGTTACTTGGTGTAAGTGTGTGTCCGAGTTATTGGTTATCAGTGTATGTCTTTGTTACTTGCTGTCAGTGTGTGTCTGTGTTACTTGGTGTAAGTGTGTGTCTGTGTTACTGGGTATCAGTGTATGTCTTTGTGACTTGGTGTCAGTGTATGTCTTTGTTACTGGGTGTCAGTGTGTGTCTATGTGACTTGGTGTCAGTGTATGTCTTTGTTACTTGGTGTAAGTGTGTGTCTGTGTTACTGGGTTGCAGTGTATGTCTTTGTTACTTGGTGTCAGTACCTGTCAAAATGCTTGGTGTAAGCGTATGTCATTGTTACTTGGTGTAATTGTCTGTCTTTATTACTTGGTGTAAGTGCATGTCTTTGTTACTTGGTGTCAGTGCATGTCTTTGTGTCTTGGTATCAGTGTATGTCTTTGTTACTGGGGGTCAGTGTGTGTCTGTGTTACTGGAGGCCAGTGTGTGTTTCTAACTGGGTGCCAGTGTGTGTCTGTGTTCCTGGGGGTCAGTGTATGTCTGTGTTACTGGGGGTCGATGTGTGTTTCTAACTGGGTGTCAGAGTGTGTCTGTGCTACTGACTTTCAGTGTATGTCTTTGTGACTTGGTATCAGTGTATGTCTTTGTTACTGGGTGTCAGTGTGTTTCTGTGTTACTGGGTATCAGTGTCATTCTTTGTGACTTGGTATCAGTGCATGTCTTTGTTACTGGATGTCTGTGTGTGTCTGTGTTCCTGGGTTTCAGTGTATGTCTTTGTGACTTGGTGTCAGTGTATGTCTTTGTTACTGGGTGTCAGTGTGTGTCTTTGTGACTTGGTGTCAGTGTATGTCTTTGTTACTTGGTGTAAGTGTGTGTCTGTGATACTGGGTATCAGTGTATGTCTTTGTTACTTGGTGTCAGTGGATGTCTGTGTTACTTGGTGTAAGTGTGTGTCTTATTTACTTGGTGTAAGTGTGAGTCTGTGTTACTTGGTGTAAGTGTGTGTCTGTGTTCCTGGGTATCATTTTATCTCTTTGTTACTTGGTGTCAGTGTATGTCTGTATTACTTGGTGAAAATGTGTGTCTGTGTTACTGGGTATCAGTGTATGACTTTGTTACTTGGAGTCAGTGTATGTCTGTGTTACTTGGTGTTAGTGTGTGTCTGTGTTACTGGGTGTCAGTTTGTGTCTGTGTTACTTGGTGTATGTGTGTGTCTTTGTTACTTGGTGTACGTGTATGTCTTTGTTACTTGGTGTAAGTGTGTGTCTGTGCTACTTGGTGAAAGTGTGTGTCTGTGTTCCTGGGTATCAGTGTATGTCTTTGTTACTTGGTGTCAGTGTATGTCTGTGTTACTTGGTGCAAGTGTGTGTCTGTGTTACTGGTTATCAGAGTATGTCTTTGTTACTTGGTGTCAGTGTATGTCTGTGTTACTTGGTGTAAGTGTGTGTCTGTGTTACTGGGTGTCAGTGTGTGTCTGTGTTACTTGGTGTAAGTGTGTGTATTTGTTACTTGGTGTCCATGTATGTCTGTGTTACTGGGTGTCAGTGTATGTCTTTGTTACTGCCTGTCAGTGTATGTCTTTGTTACTTGGTGTAAGTGTGTGTCTGTAATACTGTGTATCAGTGTCTGTCTTTGTTACTTGGTGTAAGTGTGTGTCTGTGTTACTGGGTATCAGTGTATGTCTTTGTTACTTGGTGTCAGTGTATGTCTGTTACTTGGTGTAAGTGTGTGTCTGTGTAACTGAGTATCAGTGTATGTCTTTGTGACTTGGTGTCAGTGTATGTCTTTGTTACTTGGTGTAATTGTCTATGTTTGTTACTTGGTGTCAGTGTATGCCTTTGTTACTTGTTGCCAGTGTATGTCTGTGTTACTTGGTGTAAGTGTGTGTCTTTGTTACTTGGTGTAAGTGTATGTCTTTGTTACTTGGTGTCAGTGCATGTCTTTGTTACTTGGTGACAGTGTGTGTCTGTGTTACTGGGTATCAGTGTATGTCTTTGTGACTTGGTATCAGTGTATGTCTTTGTTCCTGGATGTCGGTGTGTTTCTGTGTTACTGGGTATCAGCGTCTGTCTTTGTGACTTGGTATCAGTGTATGTCTTTGTTACTGGGTGTCAGTGTTTGTCTGTGTTCCTGGGTATCAGTGTATGTCTTTGTGACTTGGTGTCAGTGTATGTCTTTGTTACTGGGTGTCAGTGTGTGTCTTTGTGACTTGGTGTCAGTGTATGTCTTTCTTACTTGGTGTAAGTGTGTGTCTGTGATACTGTGTATCAGTGTATGTCTTCGTGACTTGGTATCAGTGTATGTCTTTGTTACTGGGTGTCAGTGTGATTCTTTGTGACTTGATGTCAGTGCATGTCTGTGTTACTGGGGGTCAGTGTGTGTCTGTGTTACTGGGTGTCAATGTGTGTTTCTAACTGGGTGTCAGTGTGTGTCTGTGTTACTGGGTATCACTGTATGTCTTTGTTACTTGGTGTCAGTATATGTCTGTGTTACTTGGTGTAAGTGTATGTCTTTGTTACTTGGTTTAAGTGTGTGTCTGTGTTACTTGGTGTAAGTGTGTGTCTGTGTTCCTGGGTATCATTGGATGTCATTGTTACTTGGTGTCAGTGTATGTCTGTGTTACTTGGTGTAAGTGTGTGTCTGTGTTCCTGGGTATCATTTTATGTCTTTGTTACTTGGTGTTAGTGTATGTCTGTGTTACTTGGTGTAAGTGTGTGTCTGTGTTACTGGGTATCAGAGTATGTCTTTGTTACTTGGTGTCAGTGTATGTCTGTGTTACTGGGTGTCAGTGTGTGTCTGTGTTACTTGGTGTAAGTTTGTGTCTTTGTTACTTGGTGTCCGTGTGTGTCTGTGTTACTGGGTGTCAGTGCATGTCTTTGTTACTTGGTGCCAGTGTATATCTGTGTTACTTGGTGTAAGAGTGTGTCTTTGTTACTTGGTGTAATTGTATGTCTTTGTTACTTGGTGTCAGTGTATGTCTGTGTTACTTGGTGCAAGTGTATGTCTTTGTTACTTGGTGTAAGTGTGTGTCTGTGTTACTGGGTGTCATTGTGTGTCTGTGTTCCTGGGTATCAGTGTATGATTTTGTGACTTGGTGTCAGTGTATGTCTTTGTTAAATGGTGTCAGTGTGTGTCTGTGTTACTGGGTATCAGTGTTTGTCTTTGTGACTTGGTATCCGTGTATGTCTTTGTTACTGGGTGTCAGAGTGTTTCTGTGTTACTGGGTATCAGTGTATGTCTTTGTGACTTGGTATCAGTGTCTGTCTTTGTTACTGGGTGTCAGTGTGTGTCATTGTGACTTGGTGTCAGTGTATGTCTTTGTTACTTGGTGTAAGTGTGTGTCTGTGATACTGGGTATCAGTGTATGTCTTTGTGACACAGTGTCAGTGTATGTCTGTGTTACTTGGTGTAAGTGTGTGTCTGTGTATCGGTGTATGTCTTTGTGACTTGGTGTCAGTGTATGACTTTGTTACTGTGTGTCAGTGTGTGTCTTTGTGACTTGGTGTCAGTGCATGTCTGTGCTACTGGGGGTCAGTGTGTGTCTGTGTTACTGGGGTCAGTGTGTCTTTCTAACTGGGTGTCAGTGTGTGTCTGTGTTACTGGGTTTCAGTGCATGTCTTTGTGACTTGGTATCAGTGTATGTCTTTGTTACTGGGTGTCAGTGTGTTTCTGTGTTACTGGGTATCAGTGTATGTCTTTGTGACTTGGTATCAGTGCATGTCTTTGTTACTGGGTGTCAGTGTGTGTCTGTGTTCCTGGGTATCAGTGTATGTCTTAGTGACTTGGTGTCAGTGTATGTCTTTGTTACTTGGTGTAATTGTCTATGTTTGTTACTTGGTGTCAGTGTATGCCTTTGTGACTTGGTGCCAGTGTATGTCTGTGTTACTTGGTGTAAGTGTGTGTCTTTGTTACTTGGTGTAAGTGTATGTCTTTGTTACTTGGTGTCAGTGCATGTCTTTGTTACTTGGTGACAGTGTGTGTCTGTGTTACTGGGTATCAGTGTATGTCTTTGTGACTTGGTATCAGTGTATGTCTTTGTTCCTGGATGTCGGTGTGTTTCTGTGTTACTGGGTATCAGCGTATGTCTTTGTGACTTGGTATCAGTGTATGTCTTTGTTACTGGGTGTCAGTGTTTGTCTGTGTTCCTGGGTATCAGTGTATGTCTTTGTGACTTGGTGTCAGTGTATGACTTTGTTACTGGGTGTCAGTGTGTGTCTTTGTGACTTGGTGTCAGTGTATTTCTTTCTTACTTGGTGTAAGTGTGTGTCTGTGATACTGTGTATCAGTGTATGTCTTCGTGACTTGGTATCAGTGTATGTCTTTGTTACTGGGTGTCAGTGTGATTCTTTGTGACTTGATGTCAGTGCATGTCTGTGTTACTGGGGGTCAGTGTGTGTCTGTGTTACTGGGTGTCAATGTGTGTTTCTAACTGGGTGTCAGTGTGTGTCTGTGTTACTGGGTATCACTGTATGTCTTTGTTACTTGGTGTCAGTATATGTCTGTGTTACTTGGTGTAAGTGTATGTCTTTGTTACTTGGTTTAAGTGTGTGTCTGTGTTACTTGGTGTAAGAGTGTGTCTGTGTTCCTGGGTATCATTGGATGTCATTGTTACTTGGTGTCAGTGTATGTCTGTGTTACTTGGTGTAAGTGTGTGTCTGTGTTCCTGGGTATCATTTTATGTCTTTGTTACTTGGTGTTAGTGTATGTCTGTGTTACTTGGTGTAAGTGTGTGTCTGTGTTACTGGGTATCAGAGTATGTCTTTGTTACTTGGTGTCAGTGTATGTCTGTGTTACTGGGTGTCAGTGTGTGTCTGTGTTACTTGGTGTAAGTTTGTGTCTTTGTTACTTGGTGTCCGTGTGTGTCTGTGTTACTGGGTGTCAGTTCATGTCTTTGTTACTTGGTGTCAGTGTATGTCTGTGTTACTTGGTGCAAGTGTATGTCTTTGTTACTTGGTGTAAGTGTGTGTCTGTGTTACTGGGTGTCATTGTGTGTCTGTGTTCCTGGGTATCAGTGTATGATTTTGTGACTTGGTGTCAGTGTATGTCTTTGTTAAATGGTGTCAGTGTGTGTCTGTGTTACTGGGTATCAGTGTTTGTCTTTGTGACTTGGTATCCGTGTATGTCTTTGTTACTGGGTGTCAGAGTGTTTCTGTGTTACTGGGTATCAGTGTATGTCTTTGTGACTTGGTATCAGTGTCTGTCTTTGTTACTGGGTGTCAGTGTGTGTCATTGTGACTTGGTGTCAGTGTATGTCTTTGTTACTTGGTGTCAGTGTGTGTCTGTGATACTGGGTATCAGTGTATGTCTTTGTGACACAGTGTCAGTGTATGTCTGTGTTACTTGGTGTAAGTGTGTGTCTGTGTATCGGTGTATGTCTTTGTGACTTGGTGTCAGTGTATGACTTTGTTACTGTGTGTCAGTGTGTGTCTTTGTGACTTGGTGTCAGTGTATGTCTGTGTTACTGGGGGTCAGTGTGTGTCTGTGTTACTGGGGTCAGTGTGTCTTTCTAACTGGGTGTCAGTGTGTGTCTGTGTTACTGGGTTTCAGTGCATGTCTTTGTGACTTGGTATCAGTGTTTGTCTTTGTTACTGGGTGTCAGTGTGTTTCTGTGTTACTGGGTATCAGTGTATGTCTTTGTGACTTGGTATCAGTGCATGTCTTTGTTACTGGGTGTCAGTGTATGTCTTTGTTACTGGGTGTCAGTGTGTGTCTTTGTGACTTGGTGTCACTGTATGTCGGTGTTACTTGGTGTAATGGTGTGTCTGTGATAGTGGGTATCAGTGTATGTCTTTGTTACTTGGTGTCGCTGTATGTCTGTGTTACTTGATGTAAGTGTGTGTCTGTGTATCAGTTTATGTCCTAGTGACTAGGTGTCAGTGTATGTCTTTGTTACTGGGTGTCAGTGTGTGTCTTTGTGACTTGGTGTCAGTGTATGTCTGTGTTACTGGGGGTCAGTGTGTGTCTGTGTTACTGGGGGTCAGTGTGTGTTTCTAACTGGGTGTCAGTGTGTGTCTGTGTTACTGGGAATCAGTGTATGTCTTTTGTGACTTGGTATCAGTGTCTGTCTTTGTTACTGGGTGTCAGTGTGTTTCTGTGTTACAGGGTATCAGTGTATGTCTTTGTGACTTGGTATCAGTGTATGTCTTTGTTCGTGGGTGTCAGTGTGTGTCTGTGCTCCTGGGTATCAGTGTATGTCTTTGTGACTTGGTGTCAGTGTATGTCTTTGTTACTGGGTGTCAGTGTGTGTCTGTGTTACTGGGAATCAGTGTATGTCTTTGTGAATTAGTATCAATGTATGTCTTTGTTACAGGGTGTCAGTGTGTTTCTGTGTTACTGGGTATCAGCCTCTGTCTTTGTGACTTGGTATCAGTGTATGTCTTTGTTACTGGGTGTCAGTGTTTGTCTGTGTTCCTGGGTATCAGTGTATGTCTATGTGACTTGGTGTCAGTGTATGTCTTTGTTACTGGGTGTCAGTGTGTGTCTTTGTGACTTGGTGTCAGTGTATGTCTTTGTTACTTGGTGTAAGTGTGTGTCTGTGATACTGTGTATCAGTGTATGTCTTCGTGACTTGGTGTCAGTGTATGTCTTTGTTACTGGGTGTCAGTGTGTGTCTTTGTGACTTGATGTCAGTGCATGTCTGTGTTACTGGGGGTCAGTGTGTGTCTGTGTTACTGGGTGTCAATGTGTGTATCTAACTGGGTGTCAGTGTGTGTCTGTGTTACTGGGTATCACTGTATGTCTTTGTTACTTGGTGTCAGTGTATGTCTGTGTTACTGGTGTAAGTGTATGTCTTTGTTATTTGGTTTAAGTGTGTGTCTGTGTTACTTGGTGTAAGTGTGTGTCTGTGTTCCTGGGTATCATTGTATGTCATTGTTACTTGGTGTCAGTGTATGTCTGTGTTACTTGGTGTAAGTGTGTGAATGTGTTCCTGGGTATCATTTTATGTCTTTGTTACTTGGTGTCAGTGTATGTCTGTGTTACTTGGTGTAAGTGTGAGTCTGTGTACTGGGTATCAGTATATGTCTTTGTTACTTGGTGTCAGTGTATGTCTGTGTTACTGGGTGTCAGTGTGTGTCTGTGTTACTTGGTGTAAGTTTGTGTCTTTGTTACTTGGTGTCCGTGTGTGTCTGTGTTACTGGGTGTCAGTGCATGTCTTTGTTACTTGGTGCCAGTGTATATCTGTGTTACTTGGTGTAAGAGTGTGTCTTTGTTGCTTGGTGTAATTGTATGTCTTAGTTACTTGCTGTCAGTGTATGTCTGTGTTACTTGGTGCAAGTGTATGTCTTTGTTACTTGGTGTAAGTGTATGTCTGTGTTACTGGGTGTCATTGTGTGTCTGTGTTCCTGGGTATCAGTGTATGTCTTTGTGACTTGGTGTCAGTGTATGTCTTTGTATAAGGGTGTCAGTGTGTGTCTGTGTTTCTGGGTATCAGTGTTTGTCTTTGTGACTTGGTATCCGTGTATGTCTTTGTTACTGGGTGTCAGAGTGTTTCTGTGTTACTGGGGATCAGTGTATGTCTTTGTGACTTGGTATCAGTGTATGTCTTTGTTACTGGGTGTCAGTGTGTGTCATTGTGACTTGCTGTCAGTGTATGTCTTTGTTACTTGGTGTAAGTGTGTGTCTTTGATACTGGATATCATTGTATGTCTTTGTGACTTGGTGTCCGTGTATGACTTTGTTACTGTGTGTCAGTGTGTGTCTTTGTGACTTGGTGTCAGTGTATGTCTGTGTTACTGGGGGTCAGTGTGTGTCTGTGTTACTGGGGGTCAGTGTGTCTATCTAACTGGGTGTCAGTGTGTGTCTGTGTTCCTGGGTTTCAGTGTATGTCTTTGTGACTTGGTATCAGTGTATGTCTTTGTTACTGGGTGTCAGTGTGTTTCTGTGTTACTGGGTATCAGTGTATTTCTTTGTGACTTGGTATCAGTGCATGTCTTTGTTACTTGGTGTCAGTGTATATCTGTTTTACTTGATGTAAGTGTGTGTCTGTGTATCAGTTTATGTCTTTGTGACTTGGTGTCAGTGTATGTCTGTGTTACTGGGGGTCAGTGTGTGTCTGTGTTACTGGGTTTCAGTGTATGTCTTTGTGACTTGGTATCAGTGCATGTCTTTGTTAATGGGTGTCAGTGTGTTTCTGTGTTACTGGGTATCAGTGTATGTCTTTGTGACATTGTATCAGTGCATGTCTTTGTTTCTGCGTGTCAGTGTGTGTCTGTGTTCCTGGGTATCAGTGTATGTCTTAGTGATTGGTGTCAGTGTATGTATTTGTTACTGGGTGTCAGTGTGTGTCTTTGTGACTTGGTGTCAGTGTATGTCTGTGTTACTGGGGGTCAGTGTGTGTCTGTGTTACTGGGGGTCAGTGTGTGTTTCTAACTGGATGTCAGTGTGTGTCTGTGTTACTGGGTATCAGTGTATGTCTTTGTGACTTGGTATCAGTGTTTGTCGTTGTTACTGGGTTTCAGTGTGTTTCTGTGTTACAGGGTATCAGTGTATGTCTTTGTGACTTTTTATCAGTGTATGTCTTTGTTACTGGGTGTCAGTGTGTGTCTGTGCTCCTCGGTATCAGTGTATGTCTTTGTGACTTGGTGTCAGTGTATGTCTTTGTTACTGGGTGTCAGTGTGTGTCTTTGTGACTTGGTGTCACTGTATGTCTGTGTTACTTGGTGTAATGGTGTGTCTGTGATACTGGGTATCAGTGTATGTCTTTGTTACTTGGTGTCGCTGTATGTCTGTGTTACTTGATGTAAGTGTGTGTCTGTGTATCAGTTTATGTCCTAGTGACTAGGTGTCAGTGTATGTCTTTGTTACTGGGTGTCAGTGTGTGTCTTTGTGACTTGGTGTCAGTGTATGTCTGTGTTACTGGGGTTCAGTGTGTGTCTGTGTTACTGGGGGTCAGTGTGTGTTTCTAAATGGGTGTCAGTGTGTGTCTGTGTTACTGGGAATCAGTGTATGTATTTGTGACTTGGTATCAGTTTCTGTCTTTGTTACTGGGTATCAGTGTGTTTCTGTGTTACAGGGTATCAGTGTATGTCTTTGTGACTTGGTAACAGTGTCTGTCTTTGTTACTGGGCGTCAGTGTGTGTCTGTGCTCCTGGGTATCAGTGTATGTCTTTGTGACTTGGTGTCAAAGTATGTCTTTGCTACTGGGTGTCAGTGTGTGTCTGTGTTACTGGGAATCAGTGTATGTCTTTGCGACTTAGTATCAGTGTATGTCTTTGTTACTGGGTGTCAGTGTGTTTCTGTGTTACTGGGTATCAGCGTCTGTCTTTGTGACTTGGCGTCAGTGTATGTCTTTGTTACTGGGTGTCAGTGTGTGTCTTTGTGACTTGGTGTCAGTGTATGTCTTTGTTACTTGGTGTAAGTGTGTGTCTGTGATACTGTGTATCAGTGTATGTCTTCGTGACTTGGTGTCAGTGTATGCCTTTGTTAATGGATGTCAGTGTGTGTCTTTGTGACTTGATGTCAGTGCATGTCTGTGTTACTGGGGGTCAGTGTGTGTCTGTGTTACTGGGTGTCAATGTGTGTTTCTAACTGGGTGTCAGTGTGTGTCTGTGTTACTGGGTATCACTGTATGTCTTTGTTACTTGGTGTCAGTGTATGTCTGTGTTACTTGGTGTAAGTGTCTGTCTTTGTTACTTGGTTTAAGTGTGTGTCTGTGTTACTTGGTGTAAGTGTGTATCTGTGTTCCTGGGTATCATTGTATGTCATTGTTACTTGGTGTCAGTGTATGTCTGTGTTACTTGGTGTAAGTGTGTGTCTGTGTTCCTGGGTATCATTTTATGTCTTTGTTACTTGGTGTCAGTGTATGTCTGTGTTACTTGGTGTAAGTGTGTGCCTGTGTTTCTGGGTATCAGTGTATGTCTTTGTTACTTGGTGTCAGTGTATGTCTGTGTTACTGGGTATCAGTGTGTGTCTGTGTTACTTGGTGTAAGTTTGTGTCTTTGTTACTTGGTGTCCGTGTGTGTCTGTGTTACTGGGTGTCAGTGCATGTCTTTGTTACTTGGTGCCAGTGTATATCTGTGTTACTTGGTGTAAGAGTGTGTCTTTGTTACTTGGTGTAATTGTATGTCTTTGTTACTTGGTGTCAGTGTATGTCTGTGTTACTTGGTGCAAGTGTATGTCTTTGTAACTTGGTGTAAGTGTGTGTCTGTGTTACTGGGTGTCATTGTGTGTCTGTGTTCCTGGGTATCAGTGTATGTCTTTGTGACTTGGTGTCAGTGTATGTCTTTGTTAAAGGGTGTCAGTGTGTGTCTGTGTTACTGGGTATCAGTGTTTGTCTTTGTGACTTGGTATCCGTGTATGTCTTTGTTACTGGGTGTCAGTGTGTTTCTGTGTTACTGGGTATCAGTGTATGTCTTTGTGACTTGGTATCAGTGTATGTCTTTGTTACTGGGTGTCAGTGTGTGTCATTGTGACTTGGTGTCAGTGTATGTCTTTGTTACTTGTTGTAAGTGTGTGTCTGTGATACTGGGTATCAGTGTATGTCTTTGTGACATGGTGTCAAAATATGACTTTGTTACTGTGTGTCAGTGTGTGTCTTTGTGACTTGGTGTCAGTGTATGTCTGTGTTTCTGGGGGTCAGTGTGTGTCTATGTTACTGGGGGTCAGTGTATCTTTCTAACTGGGTGTCAGTGTGTGTCTGTGTTACTGGGTTTCAGTGCATGTCTTTGTGACTTGGTATCAGTGTATGTCTTTGTTACTGGGTGTCAGTGTGTTTCTGTGTTACTGGGTATCAGTGTATGTCTTTGTGACTTGGTATCAGTGCATGTCTTTGTTACTGGGTGTCAGTGTGTGTCTGTGTTCCTGGGTATCAGTGTATGTCTTAGTGACTTGGTGTCAGTGTATGTCTTTGTTACTGGGTGCAAGTGTGTGTCTGTGATACTGGGTATCAGTGTATGTCTTAGTTAATTGGTGTCAGTGTATATCTGTGTTACTTGATGTATGTGTGTGTCTGTGTATCAGTTTATGTCTTTGTGACTTGGTGTCAGTGTATGTCTTTGTTACTGGGGGTCAGTGTGTGTCTGTGTTACTGGGGGTCAGTGTGTCTTTCGAACTGGGTGTCAGTGTGTGTCTGTGTTACTGGGTTTCAGTGTATGTCTTTGTGACTTGGTATCAGTGCATGTCTTTGTTAATGGATGTCAGTGTGTTTCTGTGTTACTGGGTATCAGTGTATGTCTTTGTGACTTGGTATCAGTGCATGTCTTTGTTACTGGGTGTCAGTGTGTGTCTGTGTTCCTGGGTATCAGTGTATGTCTTAGTGACTTGGTGTCAGTGTATGTCTTTGTTACTGGGTGCAAGTGTGTGTCTTTGTTACTGGGTGTCAGTGTGTATCTTTGTGACTTGGTGTCAGTGCATGTCATGTGTTACTGGGGGTCAGTGTGTGTCTGTGTTACTGGGGGTCAGTGTGTGTTTCTAACTGGGTGTCAGTGTGTGTCTGCGTTACTGGGTATCAGTGTATGTCTTTGTGACTTGGTATCAGTGTATGTCTTTGTTACTGGGATTCAGTGTGTTTCTGTGTTACAGGGTATCAGTGTATGTCTTTGTGACTTGGTATCAGTGTATGTCTTTGTTACTGGGTGGCAGTGTGTGTCTGTGCTCCTGGGTATCAGTGTATGTCTTTGTGACTTGGTGTCAGTGCATGTCTTTGTTACTGGGTGTCAGTGTGTGTCTTTGTGACTTGGTGTCACTGTATGTCTGTGTCACTTGGTGTAATGGTGTGTCTGTGATACTGGGTATCAGTGTATGTCTTTGTTACTTGGTGTCGCTGTATGTCTGTGTTACTTGATGTAAGTGAGTGTCTGTGTATCAGTTTATGTCCTAGTGACTTGGTGTCAGTGTATGTCTGTGTTACTGGGGGTCAGTGTGTGTCTGTGTTACTGGGGGTCAGTGTGTGTTTCTAACTGGGTGTCAGTGTGTGTCTGTGTTACGGGGAATAAGTGTATGTCCTAGTGACTTGGTGTCAGTGTATGTCTTTGTGACTTGGTATCAGTGTATGGCTTTGTTACTGGGTGTCAGTGTGTGTCTGTGCTCCTGGGTATCAGTGTATGTCTTTGTGACTTGGTGTCAGTGTATGTCTTTGTTACTGGGTGTCAGTGTGTGTCTGTGCTCCTGGGTATCAGTGTGTGTCTTTGTGACTTGGTGTCAATGTATGTCTGTGTTACTTGGTGTAATGGTGTTTCTGTGATACTGGGTATCAGTGTATGTCTTTGTTACTTGGTGTCAATGTATGTCTGTGTTACTTGGTGTAAGTGTGTGTCTGTGTATCAGTGTATGTCTTTGTGACTTGGTGTCCGTGTATGTCTTTGTTACTGGGTGTCAGTGTGTGTCTTTGTGACTTGGAGTCAGTGTATGTCTGTGTTACTGGGGGTCAGTGTGTGTCTGTGTTACTGGTGGTCAGTGTGTGTTTCTAACTGGGTGTCAGTGTATGTCTGTGTTACTGGGTATCAGTGTATGTCTTTGTTACTTGGTGTCAGTGTATGTCTGTGTTAGTTGGTGTAAGTGTATGTCTTTGTGACATGGTGTAAGTGTGTGTCTGTGATACTTGGTGTAAGTGTGTGTCTGTGTTCCTGGGTATCATTGCATGTCTTTGTTACTTGGTGTCAGTGTGTGTCTGTGTTACTTGGTGTAAGTGGGTGTCTTTGTTACTTGGTGTCCGTGTGTGTCTGTGTTACTGGGTGTCAGTGCATATCTTTGTTATTTGGTGCCAGTGTATTTCTGTGTTACTTGGTATAGGTGTGTGTCTTTGTTACTTGGTGTAATTATATGTCTTTGTTACTTGGTGTCAGTGCATGTCTGTGTTACTTGGTGTAAGTGTATGTTTTTGTTACTTGGTGTAAGTGTATGTCTGTGTTACTTGGTGTAAGTGTGTGTCTGTTTTCCTGGGTATCAGTGTATGTCTTTGTTACTTGTTGTCAGTGTATGTCTGTGTTACTTGGTGTAAGTGTGTGTCTGTGTTACTGGGTGTCAGTGTGTGTCTGTGTTACTTGGTGTAAGTGTGTGTCTTTGATACTTGGTGTCCGCCTGTGTCTGTGTTACTGGGTGTCAGTGTATGTCTTTGTTACTGGGTGCCAGTGGATGTCATTGTTACTTGGTGCAAGTGTGTGTCTGTGTTACTGGGTATCAGTGTCTGTCTTTGTTACTTGGTGCAATTGTGTGTCTGTGTGACTGGGGATCAGTGTCTCTCTTTGTTACTTGGTGTCAGTGCATGTCTGTGTTACTTGGAGTAAGTGTGTGTATGTGTTACTGGGTATCAGTGTCTGACTTTGTTACTGGGTGTCAGTGCGTGTCTTTGTGACTTGGTGTCAGTGGATGTCTTTGTTACTTGGTGTAAATATGTGTCTGTGTTACTGTGCATCAGTGTAGGTCTGAGTTACTTGGTGTAAGTATGTGTCTGTGTTACTGGGTATCAGTGTATGTCTTTGTTACTTGGTGTCAGTGTATGTCTGTGTTACTTGGTGTAAGTGTCTGTCTTTGTTACTTGGTGTCCGTGTGTGTCTGTGTTACTGGGTGTCAGTGTATGTCTTTGTTACTGGGTGTCAGTGTATGTCTTTGTTACTTGGTGCAAGTGTGTGTCTGTGTTACTGGGTATCAGTTTCTGTCTTTGTTACTTGGTGTAAGTGTGTGTCTGTGTTACTGGGTATCAGTGTATGTCTTTGTGACTTGGAGTCAGTGTATGTCTGTGTTACTGGGGGTCAGTGTGTGTCTGTGTTACTGGTGGTCAGTGTGTGTTTCTAACTGGGAGTCAGTGTATGTCTGTGTTACTGGGTATCAGTGTATGTCTTTGTTACTTGGTGTCAGTGTATGTCTGTGTTAGTTGGTGTAAGTGTATGTCTTTGTGACATGGTGTAAGTGTGTGTCTGTGATACTTGGTGTAAGTGTGTGTCTGTGTTCCTGGGTATCATTGCATGTCTTTGTTACTTGGTGTCAGTGTGTGTCTGTGTTACTTGGTGTAAGTGGGTGTCTTTGTTACTTGGTGTCCGTGTGTGTCTGTGTTACTGGGTGTCAGTGCATATCTTTGTTATTTGGTGCCAGTGTATTTCTGTGTTACTTGGTATAGGTGTGTGTCTTTGTTACTTGGTGTAATTATTTGTCTTTGTTACTTGGTGTCAGTGCATGTCTGTGTTACTTGGTGTAAGTGTATGTTTTTGTTACTTGGTGTAAGTGTATGTCTGTGTTACTTGGTGTAAGTGTGTGTCTGTTTTTCTGGGTATCAGTGTATGTCTTTGTTACTTGTTGTCAGTGTATGTCTGTGTTACTTGGTGTAAGTGTGTGTCTGTGTTACTGGGTGTCAGTGTGTGTCTGTGTTACTTGGTGTAAGTGTGTGTCTTTGATACTTGGTGTCCGCGTGTGTCTGTGTTACTGGGTGTAAGTGTATGTCTTTGTTACTGGGTGCCAGTGGATGTCATTGTTACTTGGTGCAAGTGTGTGTCTTTGTTACTGGGTATCAGTGTCTGTCTTCTTTACTTGGTGCAAGTGTGTGTCTGTGTGACTGGGGATCAGTGTCTGTCTTTGTTACTTGGTGTCAGTGCATGTCTGTGTTACTTGGAGTAAGTGTGTGTATGTGTTACTGGGTATCAGTGTCTGTCTTTGTTACTGGGTGTCAGTGCGTGACTTTGTGACTTGGTGTCAGTGTATGTCTTTGTTACTTGGTGTAAATATGTGTCTGTGTTACTGTGTATCAGTGTAGGTCTGAGTTACTTGGTGTAAGTATGTGTCTGTGTTACTGGGTATCAGTGTATGTCTTTGTTACTTGGTGTCAGTGTATGTCTGTGTTACTTGGTCTAAGTGTGTCTGTGATACTGGGTTTCAGTGTGTGTCTGTGTTACTTGGTGTAAGTGTCTGTCTTTGTTACTTGGTGTCCGTGTGTGTCTGTGTTACTGGGTGTCAGTGTATGTCTTTGTTACTGGGTGTCAGTGTATGTCTTTGTTACTTGGTGCAAGTGTGTGTCTGTGTTACTGGGTATCAGTTTCTGTCTTTGTTACTTGGTGTAAGTGTGTGTCTGTGTTACTGGGTATCAGTGTATGTCTTTGTGACTTGGTGTCAGTGTATGTCTTTGTTACTGGGTGTCAGTGTGTGTCTTTGTGACTATGTGTCAGTGTATGTCTTTGTTACTTGGTGTAAGTGTGTGTCTGTGTTACTGGGTTTCAGTGTCTGTCTTTGTTACTTGGTGTCAGTGTCTGTCACAATGCTTGGTGTAAGTGTATGTCTTTGTTACTTGGTGTAATTGTTTGTATTTGTTACTTGGTGTCAGTGCATGTCTTTGTTACTTGGTATCAGTGTGTGTCTGTGTTACTGGGGGTCTGTGTGTGTCTGTGTAACTGGGGGTCAGTGTGTGTTTCTAACTTGGTGTCAGTGGGTGTCTGTGTTACTGGGGGTCAGTGTGTGTTTCTAACTGGGTGTCAGAGTGTGTCTGTGTTACTGGCTTTCAGTGTATGTCTTTGTGACTTGGTATCAGTGTATGTCTTTGTTACTGGGTGTCAGTGTTTTTCTGTGTTACTGGGTATCAGTGTATGTCTTTGTGACTGGGTATCAGTGTATGTCTTTGTTACTGGGTGTCAGAGTGTTTCTGTGTTACTGGGTATCAGTGTATGTCTTTGTGACATGGTGTCAGTGTATGTCTGTGTTCCTTGGTGTAAGTGTGTGTCTGTGATACTGGGTATCAGTGTATTTCTTTGTGACATGGTGTCAGTGTATGTCTGTGTTCCTTGGTGTAAGTGTGTGTCTGTGTATCAGTGTATGTCTTTGTGACTTGGTGTCAGTGTATGACTTTGTTACTGTGGTCAGTGTGTGTCTTTGTGACTTGGTATCAGTGTATGTCTTTGTTACTCGGTGTTAGTGTGTGTCATTGTGACTTGGTGTCAGTGTATGTCTTTGTTACTTGGTGTAAGTGTGTGTCTGTGATACTGGGTATCAATGTATTTCTTTGTGACATGGTGTCAGTGTATATCTGTGTTACTTGATGTAAGTGTGTGTCTGTGTATCAGTTTATGTCTTTGCGACTTGGTGTCAGTGTATGTCTGTGTTTCTGAGGGTCAGTGTGTATCTGTGTTACTGGGGGTCAGTGTGTCTTTCTAACTGGGTGTCAGTGTGTGTCTGTGTTACTGGGTTTCAGTGTATGTCTTTGTGACTTGGTATCAGTGTATGTCTTTGTTACTGGGTGTCAGTGTGTTTCTGTGTTACTGGGTATCAGTGTCTGTCTTTGTAACTTGGTATCAGTGCATGTCTTTGTTACTGGGTGTCAGTGTGTGTCTGTGTTCCTGGGTATCAGTGTATGTCTTAGTGACTTGGTGTCAGTGTATGTCTCTGTTAATGGGTGCAAGTGTGTGTCTGTTATACTGGGTATCAGTGTATGTCTTTGTTACTGGGTGTCAGTGTGTGTCTTTGTGACTTGGTGTCAGTGTATGTCTGTGTTACTGGGGGTCAGTGTGTGCCTGTGTTACTGGGTATCAGTGTATGTCTTTGTGACTTTGTGTCAGTGTATGTCTTTGTTAAAGGGTGTCAGTGTGTGTCTGTGTTACTGGGTATCAGTGTATGTCTTTGTGACTTGGTATCCGTGTATGTCTTTGTTACTGGGTGTCAGAGTGTTTCTGTGTTACTGGGTATCAGTGTATGTCTTTGTGACTTGGTATCAGTGTATGTCTTTGTTACTGGGTGTTAGTGTGTGTCATTGTGATTTGCTGTCAGTGTATGTCTTTGTTACTTGGAGTCAGTGTATGTCTGTGTTACTGGGGGTCAGTGTGTGTCTGTGTTACTGGTGGTCAGTGTGTGTTTCTAACTGGGTGTCAGTGTGTGTCTTTGTGACTTGGAGTCAGTGTATGTCTGTGTTACTGGGGGTCAGTGTGTGTCTGTGTTACTGGTGGTCAGTGTGTGTTTCTAACTGGGTGTCAGTGTATGTCTGTGTTACTGGGTATCAGTGTATGTCTTTGTTACTTGGTGTCAGTGTATGTCTGTGTTAGTTGGTGTAAGTGTATGTCTTTGTGACATGGTGTAAGTGTGTGTCTGTGATACTTGGTGTAAGTGTGTGTCTGTGTTCCTGGGTATCATTGCATGTCTTTGTTACTTGGTGTCAGTGTATGTCTGTGTTACTTGGTGTAAGTGGGTGTCTTTGTTACTTGGTGTCCGTGTGTGTCTGTGTTACTGGGTGTCAGTGCATATCTTTGTTATTTGGTGCCAGTGTATTTCTGTGTTACTTGGTATAGGTGTGTGTCTTTGTTACTTGGTGTAATTATTTGTCTTTGTTACTTGGTGTCAGTGCATGTCTGTGTTACTTGGTGTAAGTGTATGTTTTTGTTACTTGGTGTAAGTATATGTCTGTGTTACTTGGTGTAAGTGTGTGTCTGTTTTACTGGGTATCAGTGTATGTCTTTGTTACTTGTTGTCAGTGTATGTCTGTGTTACTTGGTGTAAGTGTGTGTCTGTGTTACTGGGTGTCAGTGTGTGTCTGTGTTACTTGGTGTAAGTGTGTGTCTTTGATACTTGGTGTCCGCCTGTGTCTGTGTTACTGGGTGTCAGTGTATGTCTTTGTTACTGGGTGCCAGTGGATGTCATTGTTACTTGGTGCAAGTGTGTGTCTGTGTTACTGGGTATCAGTGTCTGTCTTTGTTACTTGGTGCAAGTGTGTGTCTGTGTGACTGGGGATCAGTGTCTGTCTTTGTTACTTGGTGTCAGTGCATGTCTGTGTTACTTGGAGTAAGTGTGTGTATGTGTTACTGGGTATCAGTGTCTGTCTTTGTTACTGGGTGTCAGTGCGTGTCTTTGTGACTTGGTGTCAGTGTATGTCTTTGTTACTTGGTGTAAATATGTGTCTGTGTTACTGTGTATCAGTGTATGTCTGAGTTACTTGGTGTAAGTATGTGTCTGTGTTACTGGGTATCAGTGTATGTCTTTGTTACTTGGTGTCAGTGTATGTCTGTGTTACTTGGTCTAAGTGTGTCTGTGATACTGGGTTTCAGTGTGTGTCTGTGTTACTTGATGTAAGTGTCTGTCTTTGTTACTTGGTGTCCGTGTGTGTCTGTGTTACTGGGTGTCAGTGTATGTCTTTGTTACTGGGTGTCAGTGTATGTCTTTGTTACTTGGTGCAAGTGTGTGTCTGTGTTACTGGGTATCAGTTTCTGTCTTTGTTACTTGGTGTAAGTGTGTGTCTGTGTTACTGGGTATCAGTGTATGTCTTTGTGACTTGGTGTCAGTGTATGTCTTTGTTACTGGGTGTCAGTGTGTGTCTTTGTGACTATGTGTCAGTGTATGTCTTTGTTACTTGGTGTAAGTGTGTGTCTGTGTTACTGGGTTTCAGTGTATGTCTTTGTTACTTGGTGTCAGTGTCTGTCACAATGCTTGGTGTAAGTGTATGTCTTTGTTACTTGGTGTAATTGTTTGTCTTTGTTACTTGGTGTCAGTGCATGTCTTTGTTACTTGGTATCAGTGTGTGTCTGTGTTACTGGGGGTCAGTGTGTGTCTGTGTAACTGGGGGTCAGTGTGTGTTTCTAACTTGGTGTCAGTGTGTGTCTGTGTTACTGGGGGTCAGTGGGTGTCTGTGTTACTGGGGGTCAGTGTGTGTTTCTAACTGGGTGTCAGAGTGTGTCTGTGTTACTGGCTTTCAGTGTATGTCTTTGTGACTTGGTATCAGTGTATGTCTTTGTTACTGGGTGTCAGTGTTTTTCTGTGTTACTGGGTATCAGTGTATGACTTTGTGACTTGGTATCAGTGTATGTCTTTGTTACTAGGTGTCATTGTGTGTCTGTGTTCCTGGGTATCAGTGTATGTCTTTGTGACTTTGTGTCAGTGTATGTCTTTGTTAAAGGGTGTCAGTGTGTGTCTGTGTTACTGGGGATCAGTGTATGTCTTTGTGACTTGGTATCCGTGTATGTCTTTGTTACTGGGTGTCAGAGTGTTTCTGTGTTACTGGGTATCAGTGTATGTCTTTGTGACTTGGTATCAGTGTATGTCTTTGTTCCTGGGTGTTAGTGTGTGTCATTGTGATTTGGTGTCAGTGTATGTCTTTGTTACTTGGTGTAAGTGTGTGTCTTTGATACTGGGTATCAGTGTATTTCTTTGTGACATGGTGTCAGTGTATGTCTGTGTTCCTTGGTGTAAGTGTGTGTCTGTGTATCAGTGTATGTCTTTGTGACTTGGTGTCAGTGTATGACTTTGTTACTGTGGTCAGTGTGTGTCTTTGTGACTTGGTATCAGTGTATGTCTTTGTTACTCGGTGTTAGTGTGTGTCATTGTGACTTGGTGTCAGTGTATGTCTTTGTTACTTGGTGTAAGTGTGTGTCTGTGATACTGGGTATCAATGTATTTCTTTGTGACATTGTGTCAGTGTATATCTGTGTTACTTGATGTAAGTGTGTGTCTGTGTATCAGTTTATGTCTTTGCGACTTGGTGTCAGTGTATGTCTGTGTTTCTGAGGGTCAGTGTGTATCTGTGTTACTGGGGGTCAGTGTGTCTTTCTAACTGGGTGTCAGTGTGTGTCTGTGTTACTGGGTTTCAGTGTATGTCTTTGTGACTTGGTATCAGTGTATGTCTTTGTTACTGGGTGTCAGTGTGTTTCTGTGTTACTGGGTATCAGTGTCTGTCTTTGTAACTTGGTATCAGTGCATGTCTTTGTTACTGGGTGTCAGTGTGTGTCTGTGTTCCTGGGTATCAGTGTATGTCTTAGTGACTTGGTGTCAGTGTATGTCTTTGTTACTGGGTGCAAGTGTGTGTCTGTTATACTGGGTATCAGTGTATGTCTTTGTTACTGGGTGTCAGTGTGTGTCTTTGTGACTTGGTGTCAGTGTATGTCTGTGTTACTGGGGGTCAGTGTGTGCCTGTGTTACTGGGAATCAGTGTATGTCTTTGTGACTTTGTGTCAGTGTATGTCTTTGTTAAAGGGTGTCAGTGTGTGTCTGTGTTACTGGGTATCAGTGTATGTCTTTGTGACTTGGTATCCGTGTATGTCTTTGTTACTGTGTGTTAGTGTGTGTCATTGTGATTTGGTGTCAGTGTATGTCTTTGTTACTTGGTGTAAGTGTGTGTCTGTGATACTGGGTATCAGTGTATTTCTTTGTGACATGGTGTCAGTGTATGTCTGTGTTACTTGGTGTAAGTGTGTGTCAGTGTATCAGTGTATGTCTTTGTGACTTGGTGTCAGTGTATGACTTTGTTACTGTGGTCAGTGTGTGTCTTTGTGACTTGGTATCAGTGTATGTCTTTGTTACTCGGTGTTAGTGTGTGTCATTGTGACTTGGTGTCAGTGTATGTCTTTATTACTGGGTGTCAGTGTGTTTCTGTGTTACTGGGTATCAGTGTATGTCTTTGTGACTTGGTATCAGTGCATGTCTTTGTTACTGGGTGTCAGTGTGTGTCTGTGTTCCTGGGTATCAGTGTATGTCTTTGTGACTTGGTATCAGTGTATGTCTTTGTTACTGGGTGTCAGTGTGCTTCTGTGTTACAGGGTATCAGTGTATGTCTTTGTGACTTGGTATCAGTGTATGTCTTTGTTACTGGGTGTCAGTGTGTGTCTGTGCTCCTGGGTATCAGTGTATGTCTTTGTGACTTGGTGTCAGTGTATGTCTTTGTTACTGGGTGCAAGTGTGTGTCTGTTATACTGGGTATCAGTGTATGTCTTTGTTACTGTGTGTCAGTGTGTGTCTTTGTGACTTGGTGTCAGTGTATGTCTGTGTTACTTGGTGTAATGGTGTGTCTGTGATACTGGGTATCAGTGTATGTCTTTGTTACTTGGTGTCGCTGCATGTCTGTGTTACTTGATGTAAGTGCGTGTGTGTGTATCAGTTTATGTCGTTGTGACTTGGTGTCAGTGTATGTCTTTGTTACTGGGTGTCAGTGTGTGTCTTTGTGACTTGGTGTCAGTGTATGTCTGTGTTACTGGGGGTCAGTGTGTGTCTGTGTTACTGGGGGTCAGTGTGTGTTTCTAACTGGGTGTCAGTGTGTGTCTGTGTTACTGGGAATCAGTGTATGTCTTTGTGACTTGTTATCAGTGTATGTCTTTGTTACTGGGTGTCAGTGTGTTTCTGTGTTACAGGGTATCAGTGTAGGTCTTTGTGACTTGGTATCAGTGTATGTCTTTGTTACTGGGTGTCAGTGTGTGTCTGTGCTCCTGGGTATCAGTGTCTGTCTTTGTGACTTGGTGTCAGTGTATGTCTTTGTTACTGGGTGTCAGTGTGTGTCTTTGTGACTTCGTGTCAGTGTATGTCTGTGTTACTTGGTGTAATGGTGTGTCTGTGATACTGGGTATCAGTGTATGTCTTTGTTACTTGGTGTCAATGTATGTCTGTGTTACTTGGTGTAAGTGTGTGTCTGTGTATCAGTGTATGTCTTAGTGACTTGGTGTCCGTGTATGTCTTTGTTACTGGGTGTCAGTGTGTGTCTTTGTGACTTGGAGTCAGTGTATGTCTGTGTTACTGGGGGTCAGTGTGTGTCTGTG
Organism: Heterodontus francisci; assembly: GCF_036365525.1. Lineage (NCBI taxonomy): Eukaryota > Metazoa > Chordata > Chondrichthyes > Heterodontiformes > Heterodontidae > Heterodontus > Heterodontus francisci. Next base: position 5,931,801 of record NW_027141175.1, read on the forward strand.
TTACTGGTGGTCAGTGTGTGTTTCTAACTGGGTGTCAGTGTATGTCTGTGTTACTGGGTATCAGTGTATGTCTTTGTTACTTGGTGTCAGTGTATGTCTGTGTTAGTTGGTGTAAGTGTATGTCTTTGTGACATGTTGTAAGTGTGTGTCTGTGTTACTTGGTGTAAGTGTGTGTCTGTGTTCCTGGGTATCATTGTATGTCATTGTTACTTGGTGTCAGTGTATGTCTGTGTTACTTGATGTCAGTGTGTGTCTGTGTTACTTGGTGTAAGTGTGTGTCTTTGTTACTTGGTGTCCGTGTGTGTCTTTGTTACTGGGTGTCAGTGCATATCCTTGTTATTTGGTGCCAGTGTATATCTGTGTTACTTGGTGCAGGTGTGTGTCTTTGTTACTTCGTGTAATTGTATGTCTTTGTTACTTGTTGTCAGTGCATGTCTGTGTTACTTGGTGTAAGTGTATGTCTTTGTTACTTGGTGTAAGTGTATGTCTGTGTTACTTGGTGTAAGTGTGTGTCTGTTTTACTGGGTATCAGTGTATGTCTTTGTTACTTGTTGTCAGTGTATGTCTGTGTTACTTGGTTTACGTGTGTGTCTGTGTATCAGTGTATGTCTTTGTGACTTGGTGTCCGTGTATGTCTTTGTTACTGGGTGTCAGTGTGTGTCTTTGTGACTTGGAGTCAGTGTATGTCTGTGTTACTGGGGGTCAGTGTGTGTCTGTGTTACTGGTGGTCAGTGTGTGTTTCTAACTGGGTGTCAGTGTATGTCTGTGTTACTGGGTATCAGTGTATGTCTTTGTTACTTGGTGTCAGTGTATGTCTGTGTTAGTTGGTGTAAGTGTATGTCTTTGTGACATGGTGTAAGTGTGTGTCTGTGATACTTGGTGTAAGTGTGTGTCTGTGTTCCTGGGTATCATTGCATGTCTTTGTTACTTGGTGTCAGTGTATGTCTGTGTTACTTGGTGTAAGTGGGTGTCTTTGTTACTTGGTGTCCGTGTGTGTCTGTGTTACTGGGTGTCAGTGCATATCTTTGTTATTTGGTGCCAGTGTATTTCTGTGTTACTTGGTATAGGTGTGTGTCTTTGTTACTTGGTGTAATTATTTGTCTTTGTTACTTGGTGTCAGTGCATGTCTGTGTTACTTGGTGTAAGTGTATGTTTTTGTTACTTGGTGTAAGTATATGTCTGTGTTACTTGGTGTAAGTGTGTGTCTGTTTTACTGGGTATCAGTGTATGTCTTTGTTACTTGTTGTCAGTGTATGTCTGTGTTACTTGGTGTAAGTGTGTGTCTGTGTTACTGGGTGTCAGTGTGTGTCTGTGTTACTTGGTGTAAGTGAGTGTCTTTGATACTTGGTGTCCGCCTGTGTCTGTGTTACTGGGTGTCAGTGTATGTCTTTGTTACTGGGTGCCAGTGGATGTCATTGTTACTTGGTGCAAGTGTGTGTCTGTGTTACTGGGTATCAGTGTCTGTCTTTGTTACTTGGTGCAAGTGTGTGTCTGTGTGACTGGGGATCAGTGTCTGTCTTTGTTACTTGGTGTCAGTGCATGTCTGTGTTACTTGGAGTAAGTGTGTGTATGTGTTACTGGGTATCAGTGTCTGTCTTTGTTACTGGGTGTCAGTGCGTGTCTTTGTGACTTGGTGTCAGTGTATGTCTTTGTTACTTGGTGTAAATATGTGTCTGTGTTACTGTGTATCAGTGTATGTCTGAGTTACTTGGTGTAAGTATGTGTCTGTGTTACTGGGTATCAGTGTATGTCTTTGTTACTTGGTGTCAGTGTATGTCTGTGTTACTTGGTCTAAGTGTGTCTGTGATATTGGGTTTCAGTGTGTGTCTGTGTTACTTGGTGTAAGTGTCTGTCTTTGTTACTTGGTGTCCGTGTGTGTCTGTGTTACTGGGTGTCAGTGTATGTCTTTGTTACTGGGTGTCAGTGTATGTCTTTGTTACTTGGTGCAAGTGTGTGTCTGTGTTACTGGGTATCAGTTTCTGTCTTTGTTACTTGGTGTAAGTGTGTGTCTGTGTTACTGGGTATCAGTGTATGTCTTTGTGACTTGGTGTCAGTGTATGTCTTTGTTACTGGGTGTCAGTGTGTGTCTTTGTGACTATGTGTCAGTGTATGTCTTTGTTACTTGGTGTAAGTGTGTGTCTGTGTTACTGGGTTTCAGTGTATGTCTTTGTTACTTGGTGTCAGTGTCTGTCACAATGCTTGGTGTAAGTGTATGTCTTTGTTACTTGGTGTAATTGTTTGTCTTTGTTACTTGGTGTCAGTGCATGTCTTTGTTACTTGGTATCAGTGTGTGTCTGTGTTACTGGGGGTCAGTGTGTGTCTGTGTAACTGGGGGTCAGTGTGTGTTTCTAACTTGGTGTCAGTGTGTGTCTGTGTTACTGGGGGTCAGTGGGTGTCTGTGTTACTGGGGGTCAGTGTGTGTTTCTAACTGGGTGTCAGAGTGTGTCTGTGTTACTGGCTTTCAGTGTATGTCTTTGTGACTTGGTATCAGTGTATGTCTTTGTTACTGGGTGTCAGTGTTTTTCTGTGTTACTGGGTATCAGTGTATGACTTTGTGACTTGGTATCAGTGTATGTCTTTGTTACTAGGTGTCATTGTGTGTCTGTGTTCCTGGGTATCAGTGTATGTCTTTGTGACTTTGTGTCAGTGTATGTCTTTGTTAAAGGGTGTCAGTGTGTGTCTGTGTTACTGGGGATCAGTGTATGTCTTTGTGACTTGGTATCCGTGTATGTCTTTGTTACTGGGTGTCAGAGTGTTTCTGTGTTACTGGGTATCAGTGTATGTCTTTGTGACTTGGTATCAGTGTATGTCTTTGTTACTGGGTGTTAGTGTGTGTCATTGTGATTTGGTGTCAGTGTATGTCTTTGTTACTTGGTGTAAGTGTGTGTCTGTGATACTGGGTATCAGTGTATTTCTTTGTGACATGGTGTCAGTGTATGTCTGTGTTCCTTGGTGTAAGTGTGTGTCTGTGTATCAGTGTATGTCTTTGTGACTTGGTGTCAGTGTATGACTTTGTTACTGTGGTCAGTGTGTGTCTTTGTGACTTGGTATCAGTGTATGTCTTTGTTACTCGGTGTTAGTGTGTGTCATTGTGACTTGGTGTCAGTGTATGTCTTTGGTACTTGGTGTAAGTGTGTGTCTGTGATACTGGGTATCAATGTATTTCTTTGTGACATTGTGTCAGTGTATATCTGTGTTACTTGATGTAAGTGTGTGTCTGTGTATCAGTTTATGTCTTTGCGACTTGGTGTCAGTGTATGTCTGTGTTTCTGAGGGTCAGTGTGTATCTGTGTTACTGGGGGTCAGTGTGTCTTTCTAACTGGGTGTCAGTGTGTGTCTGTGTTACTGGGTTTCAGTGTATGTCTTTGTGACTTGGTATCAGTGTATGTCTTTGTTACTGGGTGTCAGTGTGTTTCTGTGTTACTGGGTATCAGTGTCTGTCTTTGTAACTTGGTATCAGTGCATGTCTTTGTTACTGGGTGTCAGTGTGTGTCTGTTTTCCTGGGTATCAGTGTATGTCTTAGTGACTTGGTGTCAGTGTATGTCTTTGTTACTGGGTGCAAGTTTGTGTCTGTTATATTGGGTATCAGTGTATGTCTTTGTTACTGGGTGTCAGTGTGTGTCTTTGTGACTTGGTGTCAGTGTATGTCTGTGTTACTGGGGGTCAGTGTGTGCCTGTGTTACTGGGAATCAGTGTATGTCTTTGTGACTTTGTGTCAGTGTATGTCTTTGTTAAAGGGTGTCAGTGTGTGTCTGTGTTACTGGGTATCAGTGTATGTCTTTGTGACTTGGTATCCGTGTATGTCTTTGTTACTGTGTGTTAGTGTGTGTCATTGTGATTTGGTGTCAGTGTATGTCTTTGTTACTTGGTGTAAGTGTGTGTCTGTGATACTGGGTATCAGTGTATTTCTTTGTGACATGGTGTCAGTGTATGTCTGTGTTACTTGGTGTAAGTGTGTGTCAGTGTATCAGTGTATGTCTTTGTGACTTGGTGTCAGTGTATGACTTTGTTACTGTGGTCAGTGTGTGTCTTTGTGACTTGGTATCAGTGTATGTCTTTGTTACTCGGTGTTAGTGTGTGTCATTGTGACTTGGTGTCAGTGTATGTCTTTATTACTGGGTGTCAGTGTGTTTCTGTGTTACTGGGTATCAGTGTATGTCTTTGTGACTTGGTATCAGTGCATGTCTTTGTTACTGGGTGTCAGTGTGTGTCTGTGTTCCTGGGTATCAGTGTATGTCTTTGTGACTTGGTATCAGTGTATGTCTTTGTTACTGGGTGTCAGTGTGCTTCTGTGTTACAGGGTATCAGTGTATGTCTTTGTGACTTGGTATCAGTGTATGTCTTTGTTACTGGGTGTCAGTGTGTGTCTGTGCTCCTGGGTATCAGTGTATGTCTTTGTGACTTGGTGTCAGTGTATGTCTTTGTTACTGGGTGCAAGTGTGTGTCTGTTATACTGGGTATCAGTGTATGTCTTTGTTACTGTGTGTCAGTGTGTGTCTTTGTGACTTGGTGTCAGTGTATGTCTGTGTTACTTGGTGTAATGGTGTGTCTGTGATACTGGGTATCAGTGTATGTCTTTGTTACTTGGTGTCGCTGCATGTCTGTGTTACTTGATGTAAGTGCGTGTGTGTGTATCAGTTTATGTCGTTGTGACTTGGTGTCAGTGTATGTCTTTGTTACTGGGTGTCAGTGTGTGTCTTTGTGACTTGGTGTCAGTGTATGTCTGTGTTACTGGGGGTCAGTGTGTGTCTGTGTTACTGGGGGTCAGTGTGTGTTTCTAGCTGGGTGTCAGTGTGTGTCTGTGTTACTGGGAATCAGTGTATGTCTTTGTGACTTGTTATCAGTGTATGTCTTTGTTACTGGGTGTCAGTGTGTTTCTGTGTTACAGGGTATCAGTGTAGGTCTTTGTGACTTGGTATCAGTGTATGTCTTTGTTACTGGGTGTCAGTGTGTGTCTGTGCTCCTGGGTATCAGTGTCTGTCTTTGTGACTTGGTGTCAGTGTATGTCTTTGTTACTGGGTGTCAGTGTGTGTCTTTGTGACTTCGTGTCAGTGTATGTCTGTGTTACTTGGTGTAATAGTGTGTCTGTGATACTGGGTATCAGTGTATGTCTTTGTTACTTGGTGTCAATGTATGTCTGTGTTACTTGGTGTAAGTGTGTGTCTGTGTATCAGTGTATGTCTTAGTGACTTGGTGTCCGTGTATGTCTTTGTTACTGGGTGTCAGTGTGTGTCTTTGTGACTTGGAGTCAGTGTATGTCTGTGTTACTGGGGGTCAGTGTGTGTCTGTGTTACTGGTGGTCAGTGTGTGTTTCTAACTGGGTGTCAGTGTATGTCTGTGTTACTGGGTATCAGTGTATGTCTTTGTTACTTGGTGTCAGTGTATGTCTGTGTTAGTTGGTGTAAGTGTATGTCTTTGTGACATGGTGTAAGTGTGTGTCTGTGTTACTTGGTGTAAGTGTGTGTCTGTGTTCCTGGGTATCATTGTATGTCATTGTTACTTGGTGTCAGTGTATGTCTGTGTTACTTGATGTCAGTGTGTGTCTGTGTTACTTGGTGTAAGTGTGTGTCTTTGTTACTTGGTGTCCGTGTGTGTCTTTGTTACTGGGTGTCAGTGCATATCCTTGTTATTTGGTGCCAGTGTATATCTGTGTTACTTGGTGCAGGTGTGTGGCTTTGTTACTTCGTGTAATTGTATGTCTTTGTTACTTGTTGTCAGTGCATGTCTGTGTTACTTGGTGTAAGTGTATGTCTTTGTTACTTGGTGTAAGTGTATGTCTGTGTTACTTGGTGTAAGTGTGTGTCTGTTTTACTGGGTATCAGTGTATGTCTTTGTTACTTGTTGTCAGTGTATGTCTGTGTTACTTGGTTTACGTGTGTGTCTGTGTTGCAGGGTGTCAGTGTGTGTCTGTGTTACTTGGTGTAAGTGTGTGTCTTTGATACTTGGTGTACGCGTGTGTCTGTGTTACTGGGTGTCAGTGTATGTCTTTGTTACTGGGTGTCAGTGGATGTCATTGTTACTTGGTGCAAGTGTGTGTCTGTGTTACTGGGCATCAGTGTCTGTCTTTGTTACTTGGTGCAAGTGTGTGTCTGTGTTACTGGGTAACAGTGTATGTCTTTGTTACTTGGTGTCAGTGTATGTCTTGGTTACTGGGTGTCAGTGTGTGACTTTGTGACTTGGTGTCAGTGTATGTCTTTGTTACTTGGTGTAAGAGTTTGTCTGTGTTACTGGGTATCAGTGTATGTCAAAATACTTGGTTTAAGTGTATGTCTTTGTTACTTGGTGTAATTGTCTGTCTTTGTTACTTGGTGTAGGTGTATGTCTTTGTTACTTGGTGTCAGTGTATGTCTTTGTTACTTGGTGTCAGTGTGTGTCTGTGTTACTGGGTATCAGTGTATGTCTTTGAGACTTGGTATCAGTGTATGTCTTTGTGACTTGGTGTCAGTCGATGTCTTTGCTACTTGGTGTAATTGTCTGTCTTTGTTACTTGGTGTAAGTGTATGTCTTTGTTACTTGGTGTAAGTGTGTGTCTGTGTTACTTCGTGTAAGTGTGTGTCTGTGTTACTTCGTGGAAGTGTGTGTCTGTGTTACTGGGTATCAGTGTTTGTCTTTGTGACTTGGTATCAGAGTATGTCTTTGTGACTTGTTATCAGTGTATGTCTTTGTTACTGGGTGTCAGTGTGTGTCTGTGTTAGTTGGTGTAAGTCTGTGTCTTTGTTACTTGGTGTCTGTGTATGTCTTTGATACTTGGTGTCAGTGTGTGTCTGCGTTACTGGGTATCAGTGTATGTCTTTGTTACTGGGTGACAGTGTGTGTCTGTTTTACTGGGAATCAGTGTATGTCTTTGAGACTTGGTGTCAGTGTATGTCTTTGTTACTGGGTGTCAGTGTTTGTCTGTGTTACTGGGTATCAGTGTATGTCTTTGTGACTTGGTATCAGTGTATGTCTTTGTTACTGGGTGTCAGTGTGTGTCTGTGTTCCTGGGTATCAGTGTATGACTTTGTGACTTGGTGTCAGTGTATGTCTTTGTTACTGGGTGTCAGCGTGTGTCTGTGTTACTGGGTATCAGTGTATGTCTTTGTGACTTGGTATCAGTGTCTGTCTTTGTTACTGGGTGTCAGAGTGTTTCTGTGTTATTGGGTATCAGTGTATGTCTTTGTGACTTGGTATCAGTGCATGTCTTTGTTACTGGGTGTCAGTGTGTGTCTGTGTTCCTGGGTTTCAGTGTATGTCTTTGTGACTTGCTGTCAGTGTATGTCTTTGTTACTGGGTGTCAGTGTGTGTCTATATGAGTCGTTGTCAGTGTATGTATTTGTTACTTTGTCTAAGTGTGTGCCTGTGATACTGGGTATGTCTTTGTGAATTGGTGTCAGTGTATGACTTTGTTACTGTGTGTCAGTGTGTGTCTTTGTGACTTGGTGTCAGTGTATGTCTGTGTTACTGGGGGTCAGTGTGTGTCTGTGCTACTGGGGGTCAGTGTGTCTTTCTAACTGGGTGTCAGTGTGTGTCTGTGTTGCTGGGTTTCAGTGTATGTCTTTGTGACTTGGTATCAGTGTATGTCTTTGTGACTGGGTGTCAGTGTATTTCTGTGTTACTGGGTATCAGTGTATGTCTTTGTGACTTGGTATCAGTGTATGTCTTTGTTACTGGGTGTCAGTGTGTGTCTGTGTTCCCGGGTATCAGTGTATGTCTTTGTGACTTAGTGTCAGTGTATGTCTTTGTTACTGGGTGTCTGTGTGTGTCTTTGTGACTTGGTGTCAGAGTATGTTTTTGTTACTTGGTGTAAGTGTGTGTCTGTGATACTGGGTATCAGTGTATGTCTCTGTTACTTGGTGTCAGTGTATGTCTGTGTTACTTGATGTAAGTGTCTGTCTGTGTATCAGTAAATGTCTTTGTGACTTGGTGTCAGTGTATGTCATTGTTACTGGGTGTCAGTGTGTGTCTTTCTGACTTGGTGTCAGTGTATGTCTGTGTTACTGGGTGTCAGTGTGTGTCTGTCTTACCGGGGGTCAATGTGTGTTTCTAACTGGGTGTCAGTGTGTGTCTGTGTTACTGGGTATCATTGTATGTCTTTCTGACTTGGTATCAGTGTATGTCTTTGTTAAAGGGTGTCAGTGTGTGTCTGTGTTACTGGGTATCAGTGTATGTCTTTGTGACTTGGTATCCGTGTATGTCTTTGTTACTGGGTGTCAGAGTGTTTCTGTGTTACTGGGTATCAGTGTATGTCTTTGTGACTTGGTATCAGTGTATGTCTTTGTTACTGGGTGTTAGTGTGTGTCATTGTGATTTGGTGTCAGTGTATGTCTTTGTTACTTGGTGTAAGTGTGTGTCTGTGATACTGGGTATCAGTGTATTTCTTTGTGACATGGTGTCAGTGTATGTCTGTGTTCCTTGGTGTAAGTGTGTGTCTGTGTATCAGTGTATGTCTTTGTGACTTGGTGTCAGTGTATGACTTTGTTACTGTGGTCAGTGTGTGTCTTTGTGACTTGGTATCAGTGTATGTCTTTGTTACTCGGTGTTAGTGTGTGTCATTGTGACTTGGTGTCAGTGTATGTCTTTATTACTGGGTGTCAGTGTGTTTCTGTGTTACTGGGTATCAGTGTATGTCTTTGTGACTTGGTATCAGTGCATGTCTTTGTTAATGGGTGTCAGTGTGTGTCTGTGTTCCTGGGTATCAGTGTATGACTTTGTGACTTGGTATCAGTGTATGTCTTTGTTACTGGGTGTCAGTGTGCTTCTGTGTTACAGGGCATCAGTGTATGTCTTTGTGACTTGGTATCAGTGTATGTCTTTGTTACTGGGTGTCAGTGTGTGTCTGTGCTCCTGGGTATCAGTGTATGTCTTTGTGACTTGGTGTCAGTGTAAGTCTTTGTTACTGGGTGCAAGTGTGTGTCTGTTATACTGGGTATCAGTGTATGTCTTTGTTACTGTGTGTCAGTGTGTGTCTTTGTGACTTGGTGTCAGTGTATGTCTGTGTTACTTGGTGTAATGGTGTGTCTGTGATATTGGGTATCAGTGTATGTCTTTGTTACTTGGTGTCGCTGCATGTCTGTGTTACTTGATGTAAGTGCGTGTGTGTGTATCAGTTTATGTCGTTGTGACTTGGTGTCAGTGTATGTCTTTGTTACTGGGTGTCAGTGTGTGTCTTTGTGACTTGGTGTCAGTGTATGTCTGTGTTACTGGGGGTCAGTGTGTGTCTGTGTTACTGGGGGTCAGTGTGTGTTTCTAACTGGGTGTCAGTGTGTGTCTGTGTTACTGGGAATCAGTGTATGTCTTTGTGACTTGTTATCAGTGTATGTCTTTGTTACTGGGTGTCAGTGTGTTTCTGTGTTACAGGGTATCAGTGTAGGTCTTTGTGACTTGGTATCAGTGTATGTCTTTGCTACTGGGTGTCAGTGTGTGTCTGTGCTCCTGGGTATCAGTGTCTGTCCTTGTGACTTGGTGTCAGTGTATGTCTTTGTTACTGGGTGTCAGTGTGTGTCTTTGTGACTTGGTGTCAGTGTATGTCTGTGTTACTTGGTGTAATGGTGTGTCTGTGATACTGGGTATCAGTGTATGTCTTTGTTACTTGGTGTCAATGTATGTCTGTGTTACTTGGTGTAAGTGTGTGTCTGTGTATCAGTGTATGTCTTAGTGACTTGGTGTCCTTGTATGTCTTTGTTACTGGGTGTCAGTGTGTGTCTTTGTGACTTGGAGTCAGTGTATGTCTGTGTTACTGGGGGTCAGTGTGCGTCTGTGTTACTGGTGGTCAGTGTGTGTTTCTAACTGGGTGTCAGAGTATGTCTGTGTTACTGGGTATCAGAGTATGTCTTTGTTACTTGGTGTCAGTGTATGTCTGTGTTAGTTGGTGTAAGTGTATGTCTTTGTGACATGGTGTAAGTGTGTGTCTGTGTTACTTGGTGTAAGAGTGTGTCTGTGTTCCTGGGTATCATTGTATGTCATTGTTACTTGGTGTCAGTGCATGTCTGTGTTACTTGATGTCAGTGTGTGTCTGTGTTACTTGGTGTAAGTGTGTGTCTTTGTTACTTGGTGTCCGTGTGTGTCTTTGTTACTGGGTGTCAGTGCATATCTTTGTTATTTGGTGCCAGTGTATATCTGTGTTACTTGTTGCAGGTGTGTGTCTTTGTTACTTCGTGTAATTGTATGTCTTTGTTACTTGTTGTCAGTGCATGTCTGTGTTACTTGGTGTAAGCGTATGTCTTTGTTACTTGGTGTAAGTGTATGTCTGTGTTACTTGGTGTAAGTGTGTGTCTGTTTTACTGGGTATCAGTGTATGTCTTTGTTACTTGTTGTCAGTGTATGTCTGTGTTACTTGGTGTACGTGTGTGGCTGTGTTGCAGGGTGTCAGTGTGTGTCTGTGTTACTTGGTGTAAGTGTGTGTCTTTGATACTTGGTGTACGCGTGTGTCTGTGTTACTGGGTGTCAGTGTATGTCTTTGTTACTGGGTGTCAGTGGATGTCATTGTTACTTGGTGCAAGTGTGTGTCTGTGTTACTGGGCATCAGTGTCTGTCTTTGTTACTTGGTGCAAGTGTATGTCTGTGTTACTGGGTAACAGTGTATGTCTTTGTTACTTGGTGTCAGTGCATGTCTGTGTTACTTGGTGTAAGTGTGTGTCTGTGTTACTGGGTATCAATGTATGTCTTTGTTACTTGGTGTCAGTGTATGTCTGTGTTACTTGGTGTAAGTGTGTGTCTGTGTTACTTGGTGTAAGTCTGTGTCTTTGTTCCTTGGTGTCCCTGTGTGTCTGTGTTACTTGGTGTCAGTGTATGTCTGCGTTACTTGGTGTAAGTGTGTGTCTATAATACTGGGTGTCAGTGTGTCTCTGTGTTACTTGGTGTAAGTGTTTGTCTGTGTTCCTGGGTATCATTGTATGTCTTTGTTACTTGGTGTCAGTGTATGTCTGTGTTACTTGGTGTAAGTGTGTCTCTGTGTTACTGGGTGTCAGTGTGTGTCTGTGTTACTTGGTGTAAGTTTGTGTCTTTGCTACTTGGTGTCCATGTGTGTCTGTGTTACTGGGTGTCAGTGCATGTCTTTGTTACTTGGTGTCAGTGCATATCTATGTTACTTGGTGTCAGTGCATGTCTTTGTTACTTGGTGTAAGTGTGTGTCTTTGTTACTTGGTGTCAGTGTATGTCTGTGATACTTGGTGTAAGTGTGTGTGTGTGTGTTACTGGGTATCAGTGTATGTCTTTGTTACTTGGTCTCAGTGTATGTCTGTGTTACTTGGAGTAAGCGTGTGTCTGTGTTCCTGGGTGTCAGTGTATGTATGTGTTACTTGGTGTAAGTGTGTGTCTTTGTTACTTGGTGTCCGTGTGTGTCTGTGTTGCTCGGTATCTGTGTCTGTCTTTGTTACTTGGTGTAAGTGTGTGTCAGTGTTACTGGGTATCAGTGTATGTCTTTGTTACTTGGTGTCAGTGTATGTCTGTGTTACTTGGTGTAAGTGTGTGTCTGTGTTACTTGGTATCAGTGTATGTCTTTGTGACTTGGTGTCAGTGTATGTCTTTGGTACTGGGTGTCAGTGTGTGTCTTTGTGACTTGGTGTCAGTGTACGTCTTTTTTTACTTGGTGTAAGTGTATGTCTGTGTTACTGGGCATCAGTGTATGTCTTTGTTACTTGGTGTCAGTGTATGTCTGTGTTACTTGGTGTAAGTGTGTGTCTGTGTTACTTGGTATCAGTGTATGTCTTTGTGACTTGGTGTCAGTCGTGTTTCTGTGTTCCTGGTTATCTGTGTATGTCTTTGTGACTTTGTGTCAGTGTATGTCTTTGTTACTGGGAGTCAGTGTGTGTCTTTGTGACTTGGTGTCAGTGTATGTCTGTATTAATTGGTGTAAGTGTGTGTCTGTGTTCGTTTGTATCAGTGTATGTCTTTGTTACTTGATGTCAGTGTATGTCTGTGTTACTTGGTGTAAGTGTGTGTCTGTGTTACTGGGTGTCAGTGTATGTCTTTGTTACTGGGTGTCAGTGTATGTCTTTGTTACTTGGTGTAAGTGTGTGTCTGTGCTACTGGGTGTCAGTGTATGTCTGTGTTATTTTGTGTAAGTGTGTGTCTGTGTTACTGGGTATCAGTGTATGTCTTTGTGACTTGGTGTCAGTGTATGTCTTTGTTACTGGGTGTCAGTGTGTGTCTTTGTGACTTGGTGTCAGTGTATGTCTTTGTTACTTGGTGCAAGTGTGTGCCTGTGTTACTGGGCATCAGTGTATGTCTTTGTTACTTGGTGTCAGTGCATGTCAAAATACTTGCTGTAAGTGTATGCCTTTGTTACTTGGTGTAATTGTCTGTCATTGTTACTTGGTGTAAGTGTATGTCTTTGTTACTGGGTATCAATGTCTGTCTTTGTTACCTGGTGTAAGTGTGTGTCTGTGTTACTGGGTGGCAGTGTTTGTCTGTGTTACTTGGTGTAAGTGTGTGTCTTTGTTACTTGGTTTCCATTTGTGTCTGTGTTACTGGGTGTCAGTGCATGTCTTTGTTACTTGGTGCAAGTGTGTGTCTTTGTTACTGGGTATCAATGTCTGTCTTTGTTACCTGGTGTAAGTGTGTGTCTGTGTTACTGGGTGGCAGTGTTTGTCTGTGTTACTTGGTGTAAGTGTGTGTCTTTGTTAATTGGTTTCCATTTGTGTCTGTGTTACTGGGTGTCAGTGCATGCCTTTGTTACTTGGTGTCAGTGCATATCTGTGTTACTTGGTGTAAGTGTGTGTCTTTGTTACTTGGTGTAATTGTATGTCTTTGTTACTTGGTGTCAGTGCATGTCTGTGTTACTTGGTGTCAGTTTCTGTCTTTGTTACTTGATGTAAGTGTGTGTCTGTGTTACTTGGTGTAAGTGTGTGTCTGTGTTCCTGGGTATCAGTGTATGTCTTTGTTACTTGGTGTCAGTGTATGTCTGTGTTACTTGGTGTAAATGTGTGTCTGTGTTACTGGGTATCAATGTATGTCTTTGTTACTTGGTGTCAGTGTATGTCTGTGTTACTTGGTGTAAGTATGTGTCTGTGTTACTTGGTGTCAGTGTATGTCTTTGTACCTTGGTGTCCCTGTGTGTCTGTGTTACTTGGTGTCACTGTATGTCTGCGTTACTTGGTGTAAGTGTGTGTCTATATTACTGGGTGTCAGTGTGTCTCTGTGTTACTTGGTGTAAGTGTTTGTCTGTGTTCCTGGGTATCATTGTATGTCTTTGTTACTTGGTGTCAGTGTATGTCTGTGTTACTTGGTGTAAGTGTGTCTCTGTGTTACTGGGTATCAGTTTATGTCTTTGTTACTGGGTGGCAGTGTGTGCCTTTGTGACTTGGTGTCAGTGTGTGTATTTGTTACTTGGTGTAAATATGTGTCTGTGTTACTGTGTATCAGTGTATGTCTGAGTTACTTGGTCTAAGTGTGTCTGTTTTACTGGGTATCAGTGTATGTCTTTGTGACTTGGTGTCAGTGTATGTCTTGGTTACTGGGTGTCAGTGTGTGTCTTTGTGACTTGGTGTCAGTGTATGTCTTTGTTACTTGGTGTAAGAGTTTGTCTGTGTTACTGGGTATCAGTGTATGTCAAAATAATTGGTTTAAGTGTATGTCTTTGTTACTTGGTGTAATTGTCTGTCTTTGTTACTTGGTGTAGGTGTATGTCTTTGTTACTTGGTGTCAGTGTATGTCTTTGTTACTTGGTGTCAGTGTGTGTCTGTGTTACTGGGTATCAGTGTATGTCTTTGAGACTTGGTATCAGTGTATGTCTTTGTGACTTGGTGTCAGTCGATGTCTTTGCTACTTGGTGTAATTGTCTGTCTTTGTTACTTGGTGTAAGTGTATGTCTTTGTTACTTGGTGTAAGTGTGTGTCTGCGTTACTTCGTGTAAGTGTGTGTCTGTGTTACTGGGTATCAGTGTTTGTCTTTGTGACTTGGTATCAGAGTATGTCTTTGTGACTTGTTATCAGTGTATGTCTTTGTTACTGGGTGTCAGTGTGTGTCTGTGTTAGTTGGTGTAAGTCTGTGTCTTTGTTACTTGGTGTCTGTGTATGTCTTTGATACTTGGTGTCATTGTGTGTCTGCGTTACTGGGTATCAGTGTATGTCTTTGTTACTGGGTGACAGTGTGTGTCTGTTTTACTGGGAAACAGTGTATGTCTTTGAGACTTGGTGTCAGTGTATGTCTTTGTTACTGGGTGTCAGTGTGTGTCTGAGTTACTGGGTATCAGTGTATGTCTTTGTGACTTGGTATTAGTGTATGTCTTTGTTACTGGGTGTCAGTGTGTGTCTGTGTTCCTGGGTATCAGTGTATGACTTTGTGACTTGGTATCAGTGCATGTCTTTGTTACTGGGTGTCAGTGTGTGTCTGTGTTCCTGGGTTTCAGTGTATGTCTTTGTGACTTGCTGTCAGTGTATGTCTTTGTTACTGGGTGTCAGTGTGTGTCTATATGACTTGTTGTCAGTGTATGTATTTGTTACTTGGTCTACGTGTTTGTCTGTGATACTGGTTATGTCTTTGTGAATTGGTGTCAGTGTATGACTTTGTTACTGTGTGTCAGTGTGTGTCTTTGTGACTTGGTGTCAGTGTTTGTCTGTGTTACTGGGGGTCAGTGTGTGTCTGTGCTACTGGGGGTCAGTGTGTCTTTCTAACTGGGTGTCAGTGTGTGTCTGTGTTGCTGGGTTTCAGTGTATGTCTTTGTGACCTGGTATCAGTGTATGTCATTGTGACTGGGTGTCAGTGTATTTCTGTGTTACTGGGTATCAGTGTATGTCTTTGTGACTTGGTATCAGTGTATGTCTTTGTTACTGGGTGTCAGTGTGTGTCTGTGTTCCCGGGTATCAGTGTATGTCTTTGTGACTTAGTGTCAGTGTATGTCTTTGTTACTGGGTGTCTGTGTGTGTCTTTGTGACTTGGTGTCAGAGTATGTTTTTGTTACTTGGTGTAAGTGTGTGGCTGTGATACTGGGTATCAGTGTATGTCTCTGTTACTTGGTGTCAGTGTATGTCTGTGTTACTTGATGTAAGTGTCTGTCTGTGTATCAGTAAATGTCTTTGTGACTTGGTGTCAGTGTATGTCATTGTTACTGGGTGTCAGTGTGTGTCTTTCTGACTTGGTGTCAGTGTATGTCTGTGTTACTGGGTGTCAGTGTGTGTCTGTGTTACAGGGTATCATTGTATGTCTTTCTGACTTGGTATCAGTGCATGTCTTTGTTACTGGGTGTCAGAGTGTTTCTGTGTTACAGGGTATCAGTGTATGTCTTTGTGAATTGGTATCAGTGTATGTCTTTTTTACTCGGTGTCAGTGTGTGTCAGTGCTCCTGGGTATCAGTGTATGTCTTTGTGAGGTGGTGTCAGTGTATGTCTTTGTTACTGGGTATCAGTGTGTGTCTTTGTGACTTGGTGTCAGTGTATGTCTTTGTTACTTGGTGTAATGGTGTGTCAGTGCTCCTGGGTATCAGTGTATGTCTTTGTGAATTGGTGTCAGTGTGTATCTTTGTTACTGGGTATCAGTGTATGTCTTTGTTACTTGGTGTCAGTGTATGTCTGTGTTACTTGTTGTAAGTGTGTGTCTGTGTATCAGTGTATGTCTTTGTGACTTGGTGTCCGTGTATGTCGTTGTTATTGGGTGTCAGTGTGTGTCTTTGTGACTTGGTGTCAGTGTGTGTCATTGTTACTGGGGGTCAGTGTGTGTTTCTAACTGGGTGTCAGTGTGTGTATGTGTTACTGGGTATCAGTGTATGTCTTTGTTACTTGGTGTCAGTGTCTGTCTGTGTTAGTTGGTGTAAGTGTATGTCTTTGTAACATGGTGTAAGTGTGTGTCCGTGTTACTTGGTGTAAGTGTGTGTCTGTGTTCCTGGGTATCATTGTATGACTTTGTGACTTGGTGTCAGTGTATGTCTGTGTTACTTGGTGTAAGTGTGTGTCTGTGTTACTGGGTATCAGTGTATGTCTTTGTTACTTGATGTCAGTGTATGTCTGTGTTACTTGGTGTAAGTGTATGTCTTTGTTACTTGGTGTAAGTGTGTGTCTGTTTTACTTGGTGTCAGTGTGTGTCTGTGTTACTTGGTGTAAGTGTATGTCTTTGTTACTTGGTGTAAGTGTGTGTCTGTGTTACTTGGTGTAAGTGTGTGTCTGTGTTCCTGGGTATCAGTGTATGTCTGTGTTACTTGGTGTAAGTGTGTGTCTGTTTTACTGGGTATGAGTGTCTGTCTTTGTTACTTGGTGTCAGTGTATGTCTGTGTTACTTGGTGTAAGTGTGTGTCTGTGTTACTGGGTGTCAGTGTGTGTCTGTGTTACTTGGTGTAAGTGTGTGTCTTTGTTACTTGGTGTCCGTGTGTGTCTGTGTTCCTGGGTGTCAGTGTATGTCTTTGTTCCTGGGTGTCAGTGTATGTCTTTGTTACTGGGTATCAGTGTCTGTCTTTGTTACTTGGTGCAAGTGTGTGTCTGTGTTACTGGGTATCAGTGTATGTCTTTGTTACTTGGTGTCAGTGTATGTCTTTGTTACTGGGTGTCAGTGTTTGTCTTTGTGACTTCGTGTCAGTGTATGTCTTTGTTACTTGGTGTAAGTGTGTGTCTGTGTTACTGGGTATCAGTGTATGTCTTGTGACTTGGTGTAAGTGTATGTCTTTGTTACTTAGTGTCACTGTCTGTCTTTGTTACTTGGTGTCAGTGTATGTCTGTGTTACTTGGTGTAAATGTGTGTCTTTGTTACTTGGTGTAAGTGTATGTCTTGTGACTTGGTGTAAGTGTATGGCTTTGTTACTTGGTGTCAGTGTATGTCATTGTTACTTGGTGTCAGTGTGTGTCTGTGTTACTGGGTATCAGTGTATGTCTTTGTGACTTGGTATCAGTGTATGTCTTGTGACTTGGTGCAAGTGTATGTCTTTGTTACTTGGTGCAAGTGTGTGTCTGTGTTACTTGGTGTAAGTGTGTGTCTGTGTTACTGGGTATCAGTGTTTGTCTTTGTGACTTGGTATCATTGTATGTCTTTGTGACTTGGTGTCAGTGTATGTCTTTGTTACTGGGTGTCAGTGTATGTCATTGTTACTGTTTATCATTGTATGTCTTTGTTACTTGGTGTCAGTGTATGTCTGTGTTACTTGGTGTAAGTGTGTGTCTGTGTTACTGGGTGTCAGTGTGTGTCTGTGTTACTTGGTGTAAGTGTGTGTCTTTGTTACTTGGTGTCCATTGGTGTCTGTGTTCCTGGGTGTCAGTGCATGTCTTTGTTACTTGGTGTCAGTGCATATCTGTGTTACTTGGTGTAAGTGTGTGTCTTTGTTACTTGGTGTAATTGTATGTCTTTGTTACTTGGTGTCAGTGCATGTCTGTGTTACTTGGTGTCAGTGTATATCTTTGTTACTTGGTGTAAGTGTGTGTCTGTGTTACTTGGTGTAAGTGTGTGTCTGTGTTCCTGGGTATCAGTGTGTGTCTTTGTTACTTGGTGTCAGTGTATGTCTGTGTTAATTGGTGTAAGTGTGTGTCTGTGTTACTGGGTATCAGTGTCTGTCTTTGTTACTTGGGGTCAGTGTATGTCTGTGTTACCTGGTGTAAGTATGTGTCTGTGTTACTTGGTGTAAGTCTGTGTTTTTGTTCCCTGGTGTCCGTGTGTGTCTGTGTTACTTGGTGTCAGTGTATGTCTGTGTCACTTGGTGTTAGTGTGTGTGAATGTTACTGGGTGTCAGTGTGTGTCTGTGTTACTTGGTGTAAGTGTGTGTCTGTGTTCCTGGGTATCATTGTATGTCTTTGTTACTTGGTTTCAGTGTATGTCTGTGTTACTTGGTGGAAGTGTGTGTCTGTGTTACTGGGTGTCAGTGTGTGTCTGTGTTACTGGTTATCAGTGTATGTCTTTGTGACTTGGTATCAGTGTATGTCTTTGTTACTGGGTGTCAATGTGTGTCTGCGTTACTTGGTGTCAGTGTATGCCTTTGTTACTGTTTATTAGTTTTTCTCTGTGTTACTGGGTGTCAGTGTGTGTTTGTTTGTGTTACGGGGTGTCATTGTATGTCATTGTTACTTGGTGCAAGTGTGTGTCTTTGTTACTGGGTATCAATGTCTGTCTTTGTTACCTGGTGTAAGTGTGTGTCTGTGTTACTGGGTGGCAGTGTTTGTCTGTGTTACTTGGTGTAAGTGTGTGTCTTTGTTACTTGGTGTCCATGTGTGTCTGTGTTACTGGGTGTCAGTGCATGTCTTTGTTACTTGGTGTCAGTGCATGTCTGTGTTACTTGGTGTAAGTGTGTGTCTTTGTTAATTGGTATAATTGTATGACTTTGTTACTTGGTGTCAGTGCATGTCTGTGTTACTTGGTGTCAGTTTCTGTCTTTGTTACTTGGTGTAAGTGTGTGTCTGTGTTACTTGGTGTAAGTGTGTGTCTGTGTTCCTGGGTATCAGTGTATGTCTTTGTTACTTGGTGTCAGTGTATGTCTGTGTTACTTGGAGTAAGTGTGTGTCTGTGTTACTGGGTATCAATGTATGTCTTTGTTACTTGGTGTCAGTGTATGTCTGTGTTACTTGGTGTAAGTGTGTGTCTGTGTTACTTGGTGTAAGTCTGTGTCTTTGTTCCTTGGTGTCCCTGTGTGTCTGTGTTACTTGGTGTCAGTGTATGTCTGCGTTACTTGGTGTAAGTGTGTGTCTATATTACTGGGTGTCAGTGTGTCTCTGTGTTACTTGGTGTAAGGGTTTGTCTGTGTTCCTGGGTATCATTGTATGTCTTTGTTACTTGGTGTCAGTGTATGTCTGTGTTACTTGGTGTAAGTGTGTCTCTGTGTTACTGGGTGTCAGTGTGTGTCTGTGTTACTTGGTGTAAGTTTGTGTCTTTGCTACTTGGTGTCCATGTGTGTCTGTGTTACTGGGTGTCAGTGCATGTCTTTGTTACTTGGTGTCAGTGCATATCTGTGTTACTTGGTGTAGGTGTGTGCCTTTGTTACTTGGTGTAATTGTATGTATTTGTTACTTGGTGTCAGTGCATGTCTGTGTTACTTGGTGTCAGTGCATGTCTTTGTTACTTGGTGTAAGTGTGTGTCTTTGTTACTTGGTGTCAGTGTATGTCTGTGATACTTGGTGTAAGTGAGTGTGTGTGTGTGTTACTGGGTATCAGTGTATGTCTTTGTTACTTGGTCTCAGTGTATGTCTGTGTTACTTGGAGTAAGCGTGTGTCTGTGTTCCTGGGTGTCAGTGTGTGTATGTGTTACTTGGTGTAAGTGTGTGTCTTTGTTACTTGGTGTCCGTGTGTGTCTGTGTTGCTCGGTATCTGTGTCTGTCTTTGTTACTTGGTGTAAGTGTGTGTCTGTGTTACTGGGTATCAGTGTATGTCTTTGATACTTGGTGTCAGTGTATGTCTGTGTTACTTGGTGTAAGTGTGTGTCTGTGTTACTTGGTATCAGTGTATGTCTTTGTGACTTGGTGTCAGTGTATGTCTTTGGTACTGGGTGTCAGTGTGTGTCTTTGTGACTTGGTGTCAGTGTATGTCTTTTTTACTTGGTGTAAGTGTATGTCTGTGTTACTGGGCATCAGTGTATGTCTTTGTTACTTGGTGTCAGTGTATGTCTGTGTTACTTGGTGTAAGTGTGTGTCTGTGTTACTTGGTATCAGTGTATGTCTTTGTGACTTGGTGTCAGTGTATGTCTTTGTTACTGGGTGTCAGTGTATGTCTTTGTTACTTGGTGTAATTGTCTGTCTTTGTTACTTGGTGTAAGTGTGTGTCTGTGTTACTGGGTATCAGTGTATGTCTTTGTGACTTTGTATCAGTGTATGTCTTTGTTACTGGGTGTCAGTGTGTTTCTGTGTTCCTGGTTATCTGTGTATGTCTTTGTGACTTGGTGTCAATGTATGTCTTTGTTACTGGGTGTCAGTGTGTGTCTTTGTGACTTGGTGTCAGTGTATGTCTGTATTAATTGGTGTAAGTGTGTGTCTGTGTTCCTGGGTATCAGTGTATGTCTTTGTTACTTGGTGTCAGTGTATGTCTGTGTTACTTGGAGTAAGTGTGTGTCTGTGTTCCTGGGTGTCAGTGTGTGTCTGTGTTACTTGGTGTAAGTGTGTGTCTTTGTTACTTGGTGTTCGTGTGTGTCTGTGTTACTGGGTGTCCGTGTGTGTCTGTGCTTCTGGGTGTCAGTGTATGTCTTTGTTACTGGGTGTCAGTGTATGTCTTTGTTACTTTGTGTAAGTGTTTGTCTGTGTTGCTGGGTATCAGTGTATGTCTTTGTTACTTGGTGTCAGTGTATGTCAAAATACTTGGTGTAAGTGTATGCCTTTGTTACTTGGTGTAATTGTCTGTCTTTGTTACTTGGTGTAAGCGTATGTCTTTGTTACTTGGTGTCAGTGTATGTCTTTGTGACTTGGTATCAGTGTATGTCTTTGTGACTTGGTATCAGTGTATGTCTTTGTTACTGGGTGTCAGGGTGTGTCTGCGTTACTTGGTGTCAGTGTATGTCTTTGTTACTGTTTATTAGTGTTTCTCTGTGTTACTGGGTGTCAGTGCGTGTTTGTTTGTGTTACTGGGTGTCATTGTATGTCTTTGTTACTTGGTGTAAGGGTATGTCTTTGTTACTGGGTATCAGTGTCTGTCTTTGTTACTTGGTGAAAGTGTGTGTCTTTGTTACTTGGTGTAATTGTATGTCTTTGTTACTTGGTGTCAGTGTATGTCTGTGTTACTTGGTGTAAGTGTATGTCTTTGTTACTTGGTGTAAGTGTGTGTCTGTTTTACTTGGTGTAAGTGTGTGTCTGTGTTCCTGGGTATCATTGTATGTCTTTGTTACTTGGTGTCAGTGTATGTCTGTGTTACTTGGTGTAAGTGTGTGTCTGTGTTAGTGGGTGTCAGTGTGTGTCTGTGTTACTTGGTGTAAGTGTGTGTCTTTGTTACTTGGTGTCCATGGGTGTCTGTGTTTCTGGGTGTCAGTGCATGTCTTTGTTACTTGGTGTCAGTGCATATCTGTGTTACTTGGTGTAAGTGTGTGTCTTTGTTACTTGGTGTAATTGTATGTCTTTGTTACTTGGTGTCAGTGCATGTCTGTGTTACTTGGTGTCAGTGTATGTCTTTGTTACTTGGTGAAAGTGTGTGTCTGTGTTACTTGGTGTAACTGTGTGTCTGTGTTCCTGGGTATCAGTGTATGTCTTTGTTACTTGGTGTCAGTGTATGTCTGTGTTACTTGGTGTAAGTGTGTGTCTGTGTTACTGGGTATCAGTGTATGTCTTTGTTACTTGGTGTCAGTGTATGTCTGTGTTACTTGGTGTAAGTGTGTGTCTGTGTTACTTGGTGTAAGTATGTGTCTTTGTTCCTTGGTGTCCGTGTGTGTCTGTGTTACTTGGTGTCAGTGTATGTCTGTGTTACTTGGTGTAAGTGTGTGTCTATGTTACAGGGTGTCAGTGTGTGTCTGTGTTACTTGGTGTAAGTGTGTGTCTGTGTTCCTGGGTATCATTGTATGTCTTTGTTACTTGGTTTCAGTGTATGTCTGTGTTACTTGGTGTAAGTGTGTGTCTGTGTTACTGGGTGTCAGTGTGTGTCTGTGTTACTGGTTATCAGTGTATGTCTTTGTGACTTGGTATCAGTGTATGTCTTTGTTACTGGGTGTCAGTGTGTGTTTGTTTGTGTTACTGGGTGTCATTGAATGTCTTTGTTCCTTGGTGTAAGTGTGTGTCTTTGTTACTGGGTATCAGTGTCTGTCTTTGTTACTTGGTGAAAGTGTGTGTGTTTGTTACTTGGTGTAATTGTATGTCTTTGTTACTTGGTGTCTGTGTATGTCTGTGTAACTTGGTGTAAGTCTATGTCTTTGTTACTTGGTGTAAGTGTGTGTCTGTGTTACTTGGTGTAAGTTTCCGTCTGTGTTCCTGGGTATCATTGTATGTCTTTGTTACTTGGTGTCAGTGTATGTCTGTGTTACTTGGTGTAACTGTGTGTCTGTGTTACTGGGCGGCAGTGTGTGTCTTTGTGACTTAATGTCAGTGTATGTCTTTGTTACTTGGAGTAAGTGTGTGTCTGTGTTACTGGGTGTCCGTGCATGTCTTTGTTACTTGGTGTCAGTGCATATCTGTGTTACTTGGTGTAAGTGTGTGTCTTTGTTACTTGGTGTAATTGTATGTCTTTGTTACTTGGTGTCAGTGCATGTCTGTGTTACTTGGTGTCAGTGTCTGTCTTTGTTACTTGGTGTAAGTGTGTGTCTGTGTTACTTGGTGTAAGTGTCTGTCTGTGTTACTGGGTATCAGTGTATGTCTTTGTTACTTGGTGTCAGTGTATGTCTGTGTTACGTGGTGCAAGTGTGTGTCTGTGTTACTTGGTGTAAGTCTGTGTCTTTGTTCCTTGGTGTCCGTGTGTGTCTGTGTTACTTGGTGTCAATGTATGTCTGTGTTACTTGGTGTAAGTGTGTGTCTGTGTTACTGGGTATCAGTGTGTGTCTGTGTTACTTGGTGTAAGTGTGTGTCTGTGTTCCTGGGTATCATTGTATGTCTTTGTTACTTGGTGTCAGTGTATGTCTGTGTTACTTGGTGTAAGTGTGTGTCTGTGTTCCTGGGTATCAGTGTATGTCTTTGTTACTTGGTGTCAGTGTATGTCTGTGTTACTTGGTGTAAGTGTGTGTCTGTGTTACTGGGTATCAGTGTATGTCTTTGTTACTTGGTGTCAGTGTATGTCTGTGTTACTTGGTTTAAGTGTGTGTCTGTGTTACTTGGTGTAAGTCTGTGTCTTTGTTCCTTGGTGTCCGTGTGTGTCTGTGTTACTTGGTGTCAGTGTATGTCTGTGTTACTTGGTGTAAGTGTGTGTCTATGTTACTGGGTATCAGTGTGTGTCTGTGTTACTTGGTGTAAGTGTGTGTCTGTGTTCCTGGGTATCATTGTATGTCTTTGTTACTTGGTGTAAGTGTATGTCTTTGTTACTTGGTGTAAGTGAGTGTCTGTGTTACTTGGTGTAAGTGTCCGTCTGTGTTCCTGGGTATCATTGTATGTCTTTGTTACTTGGTGTCAGTGTATGTCTGTGTTACTTGGTGTAACTGTGTGTCTGTGTTACTGGGCGGCAGTGTGTGTCTGTGTTACTTGGTGTAAGTGTGTGTCTTTGTTTCTTGGTGTTCATGTGTGTCTGTGTTACTGGGTGCCCGTGCATGTCTTTGTTACTTGGTGTCAGTGCATATCTGTGTTACTTGGTGTAAGTGTGTGTCTTTGTTACTTGGTGTAATTGTATGTCTTTGTTACTTGGTGTCAGTGCATGTCTGTGTTACTTGGTGTCAGTGTCTGTCTTTGTTACTTGGTGTAAGTGTGTGTCTGTGTTACTTGGTGTAAGTGTGTGTCTGTGTTCCTGGGTATCAGTGTATGTCTTTGTTCCTTGGTGTCAGTGTATGTCTGTGTTACTTGGTGTAGGTGTGTGTCTGTGTTACTGGGTATCAGTGTATGTCTTTGTTACTTGGTGTCAGTGTATGTCTGTGTTACGTGGTGCAAGTGTGTGTCTGTGTTACTTGGTGTAAGTCTGTGTCTTTGTTCCTTGGTGTCCGTGTGTATCTGTGTTACTTGGTGTCAGTGTATGTCTGTGTTACTTGGTGTAAGTGTGTGTCTATGTTACTGGGTATCAGTGTGTGTCTGCGTTACTTGGTGTAAGTGTGTGTCTGTGTTACTTGGTGTAAGTGTGTGTCTGTGTTACTGGGTGTCAGTGCGTGTCTGTGTTACTTGGTGCAAGTTTGTGTCTTTGTTACGTGGTGTCCATGTATGTCGTTGTTACTGGGTGTCAGTGCATGTCTTTGTTACTTGGTGTCAGTGCATATCTGTGTTCCTTGGTGTAAGTGTGTGTCTTTGTTACTTGGTGTAATTGTATGTATTTGTTACTTGGTGTCAGTGCATGTCTGTGTTACTTGGTGTCAGTGTATGTCTTTGTTACTTGGTGTAAGTGTGTGTCTGTGTTACTTGGTGTAAGTGTGTGTCTGTGATCCTGGGTATCAGTGGATGTCTTTGTTACTTGGTGTCAGTGTTTGTCTGTGTTACTTGGTGTAAGTGTGTGTGTGTGTGTGTTACTGGGTATCAGTGTATGTCTTTGTTACTTGGTTTCAGTGTATGTCTGTGTTACTTGGAGTAAGTGTGTGTCTGTGTTCCTGGGTGTCAGTGTGTGTCTGTGTTACTTGGTGTAAGTGTGTGTCTTTGTTACTTGGTGTCCGTTGTTGTCTGTGTTACTGGGTGTCAGTGTATGTCTTTGTTACTGGGTGTCAGCGTATGTCTTTTTTACATTGTGTAAGTGTGTGTCTGTGTTGCTGGGTATCTGTGTCTGTCTTTGTTACTTGGTGTAAGTGTGTGGCTCTGTTACTGGGTATCAGTGTATGTCTTTGTTACTTGGTGTCAGTGTATGTCTGTGTTATTTGGTGGAAGTGTGTGTCTGTGTTACTTGGTATCAGTGTATGTCTTTGTGACTTGGTGTCAGTGTATGTCTTTGTTACTGGGTGTCAGTGTATGTCTTTGTTACTAGGTGTCAGTGTATGTCTTTGTGACTTGGTATCAGTGTATGTCTTTGTTACAGGGTGTCAGTGCGTGTCTGTGTTAATGGGTATCAGTGTATGTCTTTGTGACTTGATATCAGTGTAAGTCTTTGTTACTGGGTGTCAGTGTGTGTTTGTGTTCCTGGGTCTCAGTGTAGGTCTTTGTGACTTGGTGTCAGTGTATGTCTTTGTTACTGGGTGTCAGTGTGTTTCTGTGTTCCTGGTTATCTGTGTATGTCTTTGTGACTTGGTGTCAGTGTATGTCTTTGTTACTGGGTGTCAGTGTGTGTCTTTGTGACTTGGTGTCAGTGTATGTCTGTATTAATTGGTGTAAGTGTGTGTCTGTGTTCCTGGGTATCAGTGTATGTCTTTGTTACTTGGTGTCAGTGTATGTCTGTGTTACTTGGAGTAAGTGTGTGTCTGTGTTCCTGGGTGTCAGTGTGTGTCTGTGTTACTTGGTGTAAGTGTGTGTCTTTGTTACTTGGTGTTCGTGTGTGTCTGTGTTACTGGGTGTCCGTGTGTGTCTGTGCTTCTGGGTGTCAGTGTATGTCTTTGTTACTGGGTGTCAGTGTATGTCTTTGTTACTTTGTGTAAGTGTTTGTCTGTGTTGCTGGGTATCAGTGTATGTCTTTGTTACTTGGTGTCAGTGTATGTCAAAATACTTGGTGTAAGTGTATGCCTTTGTTACTTGGTGTAATTGTCTGTCTTTGTTACTTGGTGTAAGCGTATGTCTTTGTTACTTGGTGTCAGTGTATGTCTTTGTGACTTGGTATCAGTGTATGTCTTTGTGACTTGGTATCAGTGTATGTCTTTGTTACTGGGTGTCAGGGTGTGTCTGCGTTACTTGGTGTCAGTGTATGTCTTTGTTACTGTTTATTAGTGTTTCTCTGTGTTACTGGGTGTCAGTGCGTGTTTGTTTGTGTTACTGGGTGTCATTGTATGTCTTTGTTACTTGGTGTAAGGGTATGTCTTTGTTACTGGGTATCAGTGTCTGTCTTTGTTACTTGGTGAAAGTGTGTGTCTTTGTTACTTGGTGTAATTGTATGTCTTTGTTACTTGGTGTCAGTGTATGTCTGTGTTACTTGGTGTAAGTGTATGTCTTTGTTACTTGGTGTAAGTGTGTGTCTGTTTTACTTGGTGTCAGTGTGTGTCTGTGTTCCTGGGTATCATTGTATGTCTTTGTTACTTGGTGTCAGTGTATGTCTGTGTTACTTGATGTAAGTGTGTGTCTGTGTTAGTGGGTGTCAGTGTGTGTCTGTGTTACTTGGTGTAAGTGTGTGTCTTTGTTACTTGGTGTCCATGGGTGTCTGTGTTTCTGGGTGTCAGTGCATGTCTTTGTTACTTGGTGTCAGTGCATATCTGTGTTACTTGGTGTAAGTGTGTGTCTTTGTTACTTGGTGTAATTGTATGTCTTTGTTACTTGGTGTCAGTGCATGTCTGTGTTACTTGGTGTCAGTGTATGTCTTTGTTACTTGGTGAAAGTGTGTGTCTGTGTTACTTGGTGTAACTGTGTGTCTGTGTTCCTGGGTATCAGTGTATGTCTTTGTTACTTGGTGTCAGTGCATGTCTGTGTTACTTGGTGTAAGTGTGTGTCTGTGTTACTGGGTATCAGTGTATGTCTTTGTTACTTGGTGTCAGTGTATGTCTGTGTTACTTGGTGTAAGTGTGTGTCTGTGTTACTTGGTGTAAGTATGTGTCTTTGTTCCTTGGTGTCCGTGTGTGTCTGTGTTACTTGGTGTCAGTGTATGTCTGTGTTACTTGGTGTAAGTGTGTGTCTATGTTACAGGGTGTCAGTGTGTGTCTGTGTTACTTGGTGTAAGTGTGTGTCTGTGTTCCTGGGTATCATTGTATGTCTTTGTTACTTGGTTTCAGTGTATGTCTGTGTTACTTGGTGTAAGTGTGTGTCTGTGTTACTGGGTGTCAGTGTGTGTCTGTGTTACTGGTTATCAGTGTATGTCTTTGTGACTTGGTATCAGTGTATGTCTTTGTTACTGGGTGTCAGTGTGTGTTTGTTTGTGTTACTGGGTGTCATTGAATGTCTTTGTTCCTTGGTGTAAGTGTGTGTCTTTGTTACTGGGTATCAGTGTCTGTCTTTGTTACTTGGTGAAAGTGTGTGTGTTTGTTACTTGGTGTAATTGTATGTCTTTGTTACTTGGTGTCTGTGTATGTCTGTGTAACTTGGTGTAAGTCTATGTCTTTGTTACTTGGTGTAAGTGTGTGTCTGTGTTACTTGGTGTAAGTTTCCGTCTGTGTTCCTGGGTATCATTGTATGTCTTTGTTACTTGGTGTCAGTGTATGTCTGTGTTACTTGGTGTAACTGTGTGTCTGTGTTACTGGGCGTCAGTGTGTGTCTTTGTGACTTAATGTCAGTGTATGTCTTTGTTACTTGGAGTAAGTGTGTGTCTGTGTTACTGGGTGTCCGTGCATGTCTTTGTTACTTGGTGTCAGTGCATATCTGTGTTACTTGGTGTAAGTGTGTGTCTTTGTTACTTGGTGTAATTGTATGTCTTTGTTACTTGGTGTCAGTGCACGTCTGTGTTACTTGGTGTCAGTGTCTGTCTTTGTTACTTGGTGTAAGTGTGTGTCTGTGTTACTTGGTGTAAGTGTCTGTCTGTGTTACTGGGTATCAGTGTATGTCTTTGTTACTTGGTGTCAGTGTATGTCTGTGTTACGTGGTGCAAGTGTGTGTCTGTGTTACTTGGTGTAAGTCTGTGTCTTTGTTCCTTGGTGTCCGTGTGTGTCTGTGTTACTTGGTGTCAATGTATGTCTGTGTTACTTGGTGTAAGTGTGTGTCTGTGTTACTGGGTATCAGTGTGTGTCTGTGTTACTTGGTGTAAGTGTGTGTCTGTGTTCCTGGGTATCATTGTATGTCTTTGTTACTTGGTGTCAGTGTATGTCTGTGTTACTTGGTGTAAGTGTGTGTCTGTGTTCCTGGGTATCAGTGTATGTCTTTGTTACTTGGTGTCAGTGTATGTCTGTGTTACTTGGTGTAAGTGTGTGTCTGTGTTACTGGGTATCAGTGTATGTCTTTGTTACTTGGTGTCAGTGTATGTCTGTGTTACTTGGTGTAAGTGTGTGTCTGTGTTACTTGGTGTAAGTCTGTGTCTTTGTTCCTTGGTGTCCGTGTGTGTCTGTGTTACTTGGTGTCAGTGTATGTCTGTGTTACTTGGTGTAAGTGTGTGTCTATGTTACTGGGTATCAGTGTGTGTCTGTGTTACTTGGTGTAAGTGTGTGTCTGTGTTCCTGGGTATCATTGTATGTCTTTGTTACTTGGTGTAAGTGTATGTCTTTGTTACTTGGTGTAAGTGAGTGTCTGTGTTACTTGGTGTAAGTGTCCGT
This sequence comes from Heterodontus francisci, assembly GCF_036365525.1. Lineage (NCBI taxonomy): Eukaryota > Metazoa > Chordata > Chondrichthyes > Heterodontiformes > Heterodontidae > Heterodontus > Heterodontus francisci. The sequence goes on from NW_027141175.1 coordinate 5,959,520, forward strand.
CTGTGTTCCTGGGTATCATTGTATGTCTTTGTTACTTGGTGTCAGTGTATGTCTGTGTTACTTGGTGTAACTGTGTGTCTGTGTTACTGGGCGGCAGTGTGTGTCTGTGTTACTTGGTGTAAGTGTGTGTCTTTGTTTCTTGGTGTTCATGTGTGTCTGTGTTACTGGGTGCCCGTGCATGTCTTTGTTACTTGGTGTCAGTGCATATCTGTGTTACTTGGTGTAAGTGTGTGTCTTTGTTACTTGGTGTAATTGTATGTCTTTGTTACTTGGTGTCAGTGCATGTCTGTGTTACTTGGTGTCAGTGTCTGTCTTTGTTACTTGGTGTAAGTGTGTGTCTGTGTTACTTGGTGTAAGTGTGTGTCTGTGTTCCTGGGTATCAGTGTATGTCTTTGTTCCTTGGTGTCAGTGTATGTCTGTGTTACTTGGTGTAGGTGTGTGTCTGTGTTACTGGGTATCAGTGTATGTCTTTGTTACTTGGTGTCAGTGTATGTCTGTGTTACGTGGTGCAAGTGTGTGTCTGTGTTACTTGGTGTAAGTCTGTGTCTTTGTTCCTTGGTGTCCGTGTGTATCTGTGTTACTTGGTGTCAGTGTATGTCTGTGTTACTTGGTGTAAGTGTGTGTCTATGTTACTGGGTATCAGTGTGTGTCTGCGTTACTTGGTGTAAGTGTGTGTCTGTGTTACTTGGTGTAAGTGTGTGTCTATGTTACTGGGTATCAGTGTATGTCTTTGTTACTTGGTGTCAGTGTATGTCTGTGTTACGTGGTGCAAGTGTGTGTCTGTGTTACTTGGTGTAAGTCTGTGTCTTTGTTCCTTGGTGTCCGTGTGTGTCTGTGTTACTTGGTGTCAATGTATGTCTGTGTTACTTGGTGTAAGTGTGTGTCTGTGTTACTGGGTATCAGTGTGTGTCTGTGTTACTTGGTGTAAGTGTGTGTCTGTGTTCCTGGGTATCATTGTATGTCTTTGTTACTTGGTGTCAGTGTATGTCTGTGTTACTTGGTGTAAGTGTTGTCTGTGTTCCTGGGTATCAGTGTATGTCTTTGTTACTTGGTGTCAGTGTATGTCTGTGTTACTTGGTGTAAGTGTGTGTCTGTGTTACTGGGTATCAGTGTATGTCTTTGTTACTTGGTGTCAGTGTATGTCTGTGTTACTTGGTGTAAGTGTGTGTCTGTGTTACTTGGTGTAAGTCTGTGTCTTTGTTCCTTGGTGTCCGTGTGTGTCTGTGTTACTTGGTGTCAGTGTATGTCTGTGTTACTTGGTGTAAGTGTGTGTCTATGTTACTGGGTATCAGTGTGTGTCTGTGTTACTTGGTGTAAGTGTGTGTCTGTGTTCCTGGGTATCATTGTATGTCTTTGTTACTTGGTGTAAGTGTATGTCTTTGTTACTTGGTGTAAGTGAGTGTCTGTGTTACTTGGTGTAAGTGTCCGTCTGTGTTCCTGGGTATCATTGTATGTCTTTGTTACTTGGTGTCAGTGTATGTCTGTGTTACTTGGTGTAACTGTGTGTCTGTGTTACTGGGCGGCAGTGTGTGTCTGTGTTACTTGGTGTAAGTGTGTGTCTTTGTTTCTTGGTGTTCATGTGTGTCTGTGTTACTGGGTGCCCGTGCATGTCTTTGTTACTTGGTGTCAGTGCATATCTGTGTTACTTGGTGTAAGTGTGTGTCTTTGTTACTTGGTGTAATTGTATGTCTTTGTTACTTGGTGTCAGTGCATGTCTGTGTTACTTGGTGTCAGTGTCTGTCTTTGTTACTTGATGTAAGTGTGTGTCTGTGTTACTTGGTGTAAGTGTGTGTCTGTGTTCCTGGGTATCAGTGTATGTCTTTGTTCCTTGGTGTCAGTGTATGTCTGTGTTACTTGGTGTAGGTGTGTGTCTGTGTTACTGGGTATCAGTGTATGTCTTTGTTACTTGGTGTCAGTGTATGTCTGTGTTACGTGGTGCAAGTGTGTGTCTGTGTTACTTGGTGTAAGTCTGTGTCTTTGTTCCTTGGTGTCCGTGTGTATCTGTGTTACTTGGTGTCAGTGTATGTCTGTGTTACTTGGTGTAAGTGTGTGTCTATGTTACTGGGTATCAGTGTGTGTCTGCGTTACTTGGTGTAAGTGTGTGTCTGTGTTACTTGGTGTAAGTGTGTGTCTGTGTTACTGGGTGTCAGTGTGTGTCTGTGTTACTTGGTGCAAGTTTGTGTCTTTGTTACTTGGTGTCCATGTATGTCGTTGTTACTGGGTGTCAGTGCATGTCTTTGTTACTTGGTGTCAGTGCATATCTGTGTTCCTTGGTGTAAGTGTGTGTCTTTGTTACTTGGTGTAATTGTATGTATTTGTTACTTGGTGTCAGTGCATGTCTGTGTTACTTGGTGTCAGTGTATGTCTTTGTTACTTGGTGTAAGTGTGTGTCTGTGTTACTTGGTGTAAGTGTGTGTCTGTGATCCTGGGTATCAGTGTATGTCTTTGTTACTTGGTGTCAGTGTATGTCTGTGTTACTTGGTGTAAGTGTGTGTGTGTGTGTGTTACTGGGTATCAGTGTATGTCTTTGTTACTTGGTTTCAGTGTATGTCTGTGTTACTTGGAGTAAGTGTGTGTCTGTGTTCCTGGGTGTCAGTGTGAGTCTGTGTTACTTGGTGTAAGTGTGTGTCTTTGTTACTTGGTGTCCGTTCTTGTCTGTGTTACTGGGTGTCAGTGTATGTCTTTGTTACTGGGTGTCAGCGTATGTCTTTTTTACATTGTGTAAGTGTGTGTCTGTGTTGCTGGGTATCTGTGTCTGTCTTTGTTACTTGGTGTAAGTGTGTGGCTCTGTTACTGGGTATCAGTGTATGTCTTTGTTACTTGGTGTCAGTGTATGTCTGTGTTATTTGGTGGAAGTGTGTGTCTGTGTTACTTGGTATCAGTGTATGTCTTTGTGACTTGGTGTCAGTGTATGTCTTTGTTACTGGGTGTCAGTGTATGTCTTTGTTACTAGGTGTCAGTGTATGTCTGTGTTACTTGGTGTAAGTGTGTGTCTTTGTTACTTGGTGTCAGTGTGTGTCTGTGTTATGGGTATCAGTGTATGTCTTTGTGACTTGGTATCTGTGTATGTCTTTGTTACTGGGTGTCAGTGTGCGTCTGTGTTACTGGGTATCAGTGTATGTCTTTGTGACTTGGTATCAGTGTATGTCTTTGTTACTGGGTGTCAGTGCGTGTCTGTGTTAATGGGTATCAGTGTATGTCTTTGTGACTTGATATCAGTGTATGTCTTTGTTACTGGGTGTGAGTGTGTGTTTGTGTTCCTGGGTCTCAGTGTAGGTCTTTGTGACTTGGTGTCAGTGCATGTCTTTGTTATTGGGTGTCAGTGTGTGTCTTTGTAACTTGGTGTAAGTGTATGTCTTTGTTACTTGGAGTACGTGTGTGTCTGTGATACTGGGTATTCAGTTTATGTCTTTGTTACTTGGCGTCAGTGTCTGTCTGTGTTACTTGGTGTAAGTGTGTGTCTGTCTATCAGTGTATGTCTTTGTTACTGGGTGTCATTGTGTGTCTTTTTGACTTGGTGTCAGTGTATGTCTGTGTTACTGGGGGACAGTGTGTGTCTGTGTTACTGGGGGTCAGTGTACGTCTTTGTTACTTGGTGTAAGCGTATGTCTTTGTTACTTGGTGTCAGTGTATGTGTTTGTGACTTGGTGTCAGTGTATGTCTTTGTTGCTTGGTGTAAGTCTGTGTCGTTGTTACTGGGTATCAGTGTATGTCTTTGTTACTTGGTGTAAGTTTATGTCTTTGTTACTTGGTTTCAGTGTATGTGTTTGTGACTTGGTGTCAGTGTATGTCTTTGTTACTGGGTGTCAGTGTATGTCTTTGTTACTTGGTGTAAGTGTGTGTCTTTGTTACTGGGTATCAGTGTATGTCTTTGTTACTTGGTGTAAGTGTTTGTCTTTGTGACTTGGTGTAAGTGTGTGTCTTTGTTACTTGGTGTCAGTGTATGTCATTGTTACTTGGTGTAAGTGTGTGTCTTTGTTACTTCGTGTCAGAGTGTGTCTGTGTTCCTGGGTGTCAGTGTTTGTCATTGTCACTGTGTATCAGTGTGTGTTACTGGGTGTCAGTCTGTGTCTGTGACACTAGGTGGCAGTATTTAGTTTAGTTTAGAGATGCGGCACTTTAACAGGCCCTTCGGCCCACCGAGTCTGTGCCGACCATCAAACACCCATTTGTACTAATCCTACACTAATCCCGTATTCCTATCACATCCCCACCTGTCCCTATATATTTCCCTACCACCTACCTATACTAGGGGCAATTTATGATGGGCAATTAACCTATCAAACTGCAAGTCTTTGAGATGTGGGAGGAAACCGGAGCACCCGGAGGAAACCCACGCAGACTCAGGGAGAGCTTGCAAACTCCGCACAGGCATTACCCAGAATCGAAGCCGGGTCCCTGGAGCTGTGAGGCTGCGGTGCTAACCACTGCGCCAATGTGCCCCCCCCCCCCACAGTGTGTGCCTGTGTTACTGCGTATCAGTGTATGTCTTTGTTACTTGGTGTCAGTGTATGTCTTTGTTACTTGGTGTAAGTGTGTGTCTGTGTTACTGAGTGTCAGTGTGTGTCTCTGTTACTTGGTGTAAGTGTGTGTCTTTGTTAATTGGTGTAAGTGTATGTCTTTGTTACTTGGTGTCAGTGTATGTCTTTGTTACTTGGTGTCAGTGTGTGTCTGAGTTCCTGGGTATCAGTGCATGTTTTTGTGACTTGGTGTCAGTGTGTGTCTTTGTTACTTGGTGTAATTGTATGTCTTTGTTACTTGGTGTCAGTGTATGTCTGTGTTACTTGGTGTAAGTGTACGTCTTTGTTACTTGGTGTAAGTGTGTGTCTGTGTTACTTGGTGTAAGTGTATGTCTGTGTTCCTGGGTATCAGTGTATGTCTTTTTTACTTGGTGTCAGTGTATGTCTGTGTTGCTTGGTGTAAGTGTGAGTCTGTGATACTGGGTATCAGTGTATGTCTTTCTTACTTGGTGTCAGTGCATGTCTTTGTTACTTGGTGTCAGTGTATATCTGTGTTACTTGGTGTAAGTGTGTGTCTTTGTTACTTGGTGTAATTGTCTGTCTTTGTTACTTGGTGTCAGTGCATGTCTTTGTTACTGGGTGTCAGTGTATGTCTTTGTTACTTGGTGTAAGTGTGTGTCTGTGTAACTGGGTATCAGTGTATGTCTTTGTGACTTGGTGTCAGTGTATGTCTTTGTTACTGTGTGTCAGTGTATGTCTTTGTGACTTGGTGTCAGTGTGTGTCTCTGTTTGTCTTTGTTACTTGGTGTCAGTGTCTGTCTGTGTATGTCTTTGTTACTGTGTGTCAGTGTTTCTCCATGTTACTGGGTGTCAGTGTGTGTTTGTTTGTGTTACTGGGTGTCAGTGTGTGTCTGTGTTACCTGGTGTCAGTGTATGTCTTTGTTTCGTGGTGTCAGTGGATGTCTTTGTTACTTGCTGTCAGTGTTTGTCTTTGTTTCTTGGTGTAAGTGTGTGTCTGTGTTACTGGGTATCAGTGTATGTCTTTGTTTCTTGGTGTCTGTGTATGTCTTTGTTACTTGGTGTCAGTGTCTGTCTGTGTTACTGGGTATCAGTGTATGTCTTTGTTTCTTGGTGTAAGTGTATGTCTTTGTTACTTGGTGTCAGTGTCTGTGTTTGTGACTTGGTTTCAATGTATGTCTTTGTTACTGGGTGTCAGTGTATGTCTTTGTTACTTGGTGTAAGTGTAAGTCAAAATACCTGGTGTCCGTGTGTGTCTGTGTTGCTGGGTGTCAGTGTATGTCTTTGTTACTTGTTTTTTGGTGTGTGTCTGTGTTACTTGGTATCAGTGTATGTGTTTGTGACCTGGTTTCAATGTATGTCTTTGTTCCTGGGTGTCAGTGTATGTCTTTGTTACTTGGTGTCAGTGTAAGTAAAAATACTTGGTGTATGTGTATGTCTGTGTTACTTGGTGACAGACTATGTCTTTGTTACTTGGTGTAAGTGTGTGTCTGTGTTACTGGGTATCAGTGTCTGTCTTTGTTACTTGGTGTACGTGTGTGTTTGTGTTACTGGGTATCAGTGTATGTCTTTGTTACTTCGTGTCAGTGTATGTCCAAATACTTGGTGTAAGTGTATGTTTTTGTTACTTGGTGTAATTGTCTGTCTTTGTTACTAGGTGTAAGTGTATGTCTTTGTTACCTGGTGTCAGTGTATGTCTGTGTTACTTGGTTTAAGTGTGTGTCTGTGTTACTTGGTGTAAGTCTGTGTCTTTGTTACTTGGTGTAAGTGGATGTCTTTGTTACTTTGTGTCAGTGTATGTCTGTGTTACTTTGTGTAAGTGTATGTCTTTGTTACTTGGTGTCAGTGTTTGTCTTTGTTACTTTGTGGAAGTGAGTGTCTGTGTTACTGGGTATCAGTGTATGTCTTTGTTACTTGGTGTCAGTGTATTTCTGTGTTACTTGGTGTCAGTGTGTTTTTTTGTGTTACTGGGTGTCAGTGTATGTCTGTGTTACGTGGTGTAAGTGTATGTCTTTGTTACTTGGTGTGAGTGTATGTCTTTGTTACTTCGTGGCCGCGTGTGCCTGTGTTACTTGGTGTAAGTGTGTGTCTGTGTTACTTGGTATCAGTGTATGTCTTTGTTACTTGGTGCAAGTGTGTGTCTGTGTTACTGTGTATCAGTGTATGTCTTTGTTACTTGGTGGCAGTGTATGTCAAAATAATTAGTGTAAGTGTATGTCTTTGTTACTTGGTGTAAGTGTGTGTCTTTGTTACTTGGTGTCAGTGTGTGTCTGTGTTCCTGGGTATCAGTGTATGTCTTTGTTACTTGGTGTCAGTGGATTTCTTTGTTACTGGGTGTCAGTGTATGTCTTTGTTACTTGGTGTAAGTGTATGTCAAAATACTTGGTGTAAGTGTATGACTGTGTTACTTGGTGTAAGTGTATGTCTTTGTTACTTGGTGTAAGTGTGCGTCTGTGTTACTGGGTATCAGTGTATGTCTTTGTTACTTGGTGTCAGTGCATGTCTTTGTTACTTGGTGTAAGTGTGCGTCTGTGTTGCTGGGTATCAGTGTATGTCTTTGTTACTTGGTGTCATTGTATGTCTTTGTTACTTGGTGCAAGTGTGTGTTTGTGTTACTGGGGGTCAGTGTGTGTCTGTGTTACTGGGTGTCAGTGTATGTCTTTGTTACTTGGTGTCAGTGTGTGTCTGTGTTACTGGGTATCAGTGTCTGTCTTTGTTACTTGGTGTAATGTGTGTGTCTGTGTTACTGGGTATCAGTGTATGTCTTTGTTACTTGATGTCAGTGTATGTCTTTGTGACTGGGTGTCAGTGTGTGTTTGTTTGTGTTATTGGGTGTCATTGTGTGTCTGTGACACTAGGTGTCAGTGTGTGTCTGTGTTACTGGGTGTCAGTGTGTGTCTGTGACACTAGGTGTCAGTGTGTGTCTGTGTTACTGGGTGTCAGTGTGTGTCTGTGTTAATGGGGGTCAGTGTGTGTTTCTAACTGGGTGTCAGAGTGTGTGTGTTACTGGGTGTTAGTCTGTGTCTGTTTGTGTTACTGGGTTTCACTGTGTGTTCCTGGTGTTAGTGCATCTCTGTTACAGTGTGTTAGTGCGTGACGCTTGTTTTACTGACTTTTAGTGTGTCTGTGATACAGGTGTCAGTGTGTATCTGTGACACTAGGTGTCACTGTGTCTGTATTATTGGGTGTCAGTGTGTTTCTGTGTTACTGGGGGTCAGTGTGTGTGTGTGTGTGGGTGTTACTGGGTCTCAGTGTGTGTCTGTGATACTAGGTGTCAGTGTGTGTCTGTGTTACTGGGTGTCAGTGTGTGTCTTTTTTACTTGTTGTCAATGTATGTCTTTGTTATTTGGTGTCAGTGTGTGTCTGTGTTACTGGGTGTCCGTGTGTTTGTTTGTGTTACTGGGTGTCAGTGTATGTCTTTGTTACTTGGTGTCAGTGTGTGTCTTTGTTACTTGTTGTCAGTGTATGTCTTTGTTACTTGGTGTCAGTGTGTGTCTGTGTTACTGGGTGTCAGTGTGTTTGTTTGTGTTACTGGGTGTCAGTGTATGTCTTTGTTACTTGGTGTCAGTGTGTCTTTGTTACTTGTTGTCAGTGTATGTCTTTGTTACTGGGTGTCAGTGTGTTTGTTTGTGTTACTGGGTGTCAGTGTGTGTCTGTGTTACTTGGTGTAAGTGTGTGTCTATGTTACTTGGTGTCCGTGTGTTTCTTTGTTACTGGGTGTCAGTGTATGTCTTTGTTACTGGGTGTCAGTGTATGTCTTTGTTACTTGGTGTAAGTGTGTGTCTGTGTTACTGGGTGTCAGTGTATGTCTTTGTTACTTTGTGTCAGTGTATGTCTGTTATATGGTGTCAGTTTGTGTCTTTGTTACTGGGTGTCAGTGTATGTCTTAGTTGGTGTAAGTGTGTGTCTGTGTTACTGGGTGTCAATGTGTGTCTTTGTTACTTGGTGTCAGTGTGTGTCTTTGTTACTTGGTGTCAGTGTGTGTCTGTGTTACTGGGGGTCAGTGTGTGTTTTTAACTGGGTGTCAGTGTGGGTCTGTGACACTAGGTGTCAGTATTTAGTTTAGTTTAGAGATACGGCACTGAAACAGGCCCTTCGGCCCACCGAGTCTGTGCCGACCATTAACCACCCACTTATGCTAATCTCGCACTAATCCCGTATTCCAATCACATCCCCACCTGTCCCTATATATTTCCCTACCACATAACTACACTAGGGGCAATTTATGATAGCCAATTAACCGATCAACCTGCAAGTCTTTGGCATGTGGGAGGAAACCGGAGCACCCGGAGGAAACCCACGCAGACACAGGGAGAAATTGCAAATTCCGCACAGGCAGTACCCAGAATCAAAATACTTGGTGTAAGTGTATGTCTTTGTTACTTGGTGTAATTGTATGTCTTTGTTACTTGGTGTAAGTGTATGTCAAAATACTTGGTGCAAGTGTATGTCTGTGTTACTTGGTGTAAGTGTGTGTCTGTGTTCCTGGGTATCAGTGTCTGTCTTTGTTACTTGGTGTAAGTGTGTGTCTGTGTTACTCGGTATCAGTGCATGTCTTTGTTACTTGGTGTCAGTGCATGTCTGTGTTACTTGGTGTAAGTGTGTGCCTGTGTTACTGGGTATCAGTGTATGTCTTTGTGACTTGGTATCAGTGTCTGTCTTTGTGACTTAGTGTCAGTGTATGTCTTTGTTACTGTGTATCAGTGGTTCTCTGTGTTACTGGGTGTCAGTGTGTGTTTGTTTGTCAGTGCGTGTCTGTGACACTCGGTGTCAGTATTTAGTTTCGTTTCGAGATAGAGCACTTAAACAGCCCCTTCGGCCCACCGAGTCTGTGCCGACCATCAACCTCCCATTTATACTAATCCTGCACTAATCCCGTATTCCTATCACATCCCCACCTGCACCTATATATTTCCCTACCACCTACCTACACTCGGGGCAATTTATGATGGCCAATTAACTATCGACCTGAAAGTCTTTGGCATGTGGGAGGAAACCGGAGCACCCGGAGGAAACTCACGCAGACACAGGGAGAAACAGCAAACTCCGCACAGGCAGTACCCAGAATCGAAGCCGGGTCCCTGGAGCTGTGAGGCTGCGGTGCTAACCACTGCGCCGATGTGCACCCCAGTGTGGTCTCCTCTACATTGGGGAGACCAAGTGCAGACTGGGTGACCGCTTTGCGGAACATCTCCGCTCAGTCCGCAAGCAGGACCCTGAGCTTCCGGTTGCTTGCCATTTCAACACTCCCCCCTGCTCTCATGCTCACATCTCTGTCCTGGGATTGCTGCAGTGTTCCAGTGAACATCAACGCAAGCTCGAGGAACTGCATCTCATCTGCTGATTAGGGACACTACAGCCTGCCGGACTGAACATTGAGTTCAATAATTTCAGAGCATGACAGCCCCCCACTTTACTTTCATTTTTAGTCATTTTTCGTTATTTTTTCTTCCTTTTTTTTGCATTCCTTTTTACATTTTTTACAATCTTTTTTTGCATTTATTTCATTTCATCTTAGTTTGTTCAGTTTGCTTACCCACTGTTTTTTTCAGGTTGTTCTTCTTCAGGTTTGCACTTGCTGATGTTCAATATTCAGTATATTCACACCTAATCTGTACTAATGCTTTGTCTTTCAACACACCATTAACATATTGTTTGCCTTTGCTCCGTGACCTTTTGGTCAGCTATGTGGCCTGGTCCAATCTGCACCTTCTCCTTTGTTATCTCTTGCCCAACCCCCACCTCACTTGTTTATAATCTGTGACTTTTCTAATATTTGTCAGTTCCGAAGAAGGGTCACTGACACGAAACGTTAACTCTGCTTCTCTTTCCACAGATGCTGCCAGACCTGCTGAGTGAATCCGGCATTTCTTGTTTTTGTTTCAGATTTCCAGCGTCCGCAGTATTTTGCTTTTATTTTAGTGTTTGATTCACTGCCACTTCTCTTCCAGGAATGTCTACCTTGAAGAAGTTGTGCTCTTCTCTCCGACGGAATTTTCGTTTGTCTCTTTTACCATGTTCACCTTCATCGCCAACTTTAAGGGCATTTCAGTGGACATTGGATAGACACATGGATGAAAATGGAATAGTGTAGGTAAGATGTTTTCACAGGTCGGCGCAACATCGAGGGCCGAAGGGCCTGTACTGCACTGTAATGTTCTAATTCTAATTGCTTTCTATTTCCCGCCTGGTGTTACATAAGGTATCTGCCAAAACTCGTTTTCACAGCCACATCTCCTTCCTCAGTGACTGTCTCCGGCTCCGACTGATTCCACGTGGATTCCAAATGCAGTTTCACCCATCATGCTTTGAAACCACCCAGGATCACAGGTATCTCCGAGAAATACAACGTTCCTCGGACTGCTACTCTCGCCGCATCCTGAGATCCACACTCAGTGCTATGCGCCGCCATATGCACACACTGGACCTCTCTCTCCAGCAGCACCGTCTCACCTTATCTCAAATCTGTTCTACTCCGCGGTTTCATCTCATCTTACGTCTCATCCAACGCATTAACAAAAAACTTTTTATCTTCCTTTCAGGTGTTAAGGAACGCAAGCTCCAGCAGCTGATGGGGACTAATGCCCCTCCAGATCCTGCTTCCGCTTCACTTCCCTCTGACCCCACCCCTTCTGATCTGACCCCTTGCCGTGTATTCACTATACCCTCTGACCTCCCCCTCTCTAATGCTGAGCGTTCTGTACTCAGCAAAGTTCTCAGTTTTATCCCCTTACGCGCCCACCTCAATGAATTTCGCACTCGGCATGACGTTGAGCTCTTCTTCCGTCGCCTCCGCCTCCGGGCTCACTTCTTCGACCAGGAGTCCTCCCCCCGACCAGCAGACCTATTCACCCGCCTCCAGCATTCTCCCTCTACCAGGACCCCTCACCCTGGCCTCTTACCCGCTCTTGATCTCTTCATTGAAAACTGTCGGCGAGACATTGGTGGTCTCAATTGCTCTGCCCCCCTCACTCACTCTAACCTGTCCCCCTCTGAACTTGAGGCACTGCGTTCTCTCAGGTCTAACCCCGACATGGTCATCAAACCTGCAGACAAGGGTGGTGCTGTTGTTGGATGGCGTACCGACCTCTACCTTGCAGAAGCTCAACGCCAACTCACAGGCACCTCTTCCTACCTCCCTCTGGACCATGACACCACCACAGAACATCAAGCCACCGTCCAAAGGATTGTCACTGACCTCATCTCCTCTGGAGATCTTCCCTCTACAGCTTCCAAACTCATAGTCCCGCAACCCCGGACAGCCCGCTTCTACCTCCTTCCCAAAATCCACAAACGGGACTGTCCCGGCAGACCCATTGTGTCAGCCTGCTCCTGCCCAACTGAACTTATTTCTTCCTATCTAGACTCTATCTTTTCTCCGCTGGTCCAGTCTCTTCCCACCTACATCCGTGACTCTTCTGACGCCCTACGTCATTTTGACAATTTCCAGTTTCCTGGTCCCAACCGCCTCCTCTTCACTATGGACGTCCAATCGCTCTACACCTCCATCCCCCACCAGGATGGTTTGAGGGCTCTCCGCTTCTTCCTGGAACAGAGGCCCAACCAGTCCCCATCCACCAACACCGTCCTCCGCCTGGCTGAACTTGTTCTCACATTGAACAACTTCTCCTTCAACTCCATGCATTTCCTTCAAGTAAAAGGTGTCGCTCTGGCTACCGGCATGGGTCCTAGTTATGCTTGTCTTTTTGTGGGATATGTCGAGCATTCTTTGTTCCAGTCCTACTCAGGCCCCCTCCCCCAACTCGTTTTCCGGTACATTGATGACTGTATCGGTGCCCTTTCCTGCTCCTGCACCGAACTAGAAAACTTTATCAACTTTGCTTCCAATTTCCACCCTTCTCTCACCTTTACATGGTCCATCTCTGACACTTCCCTTCCCTTCCTCGACTTCTCTGTCTCCATCTCTGGGGATAGGTTGTCTACCAATATCCATTATAAGCCCACTGACTCCCACAGCTACCTCGACTACACTTCTTCACACCCTACCTCCTGTAAGTACTCCATTCCATTCTCCCAGTTTCTCCGTCTCCGACGCATCTGCTCTGATGATGCTACCTTCCATGACGGTGCTTCTGATATGACCTCCTTTTTCCTCAACTGAGGATTTCCCCCCACTGTGGTTGACAGGGCCCTCAACCGTGTCCGACCCATTCCCCGCACCTCTACGCTCACCCCTTCCCCTCCCTCCCAGAACCGTGACAAGGTTCCCCTTGTCCTCACTTTTCATCCCACCAGCCTCCATATCCAAAGGATCATCCTCCGCCATTTTCGCCACCTCCAGCGTGATGCCACTACCAGACGCATCTTCCCCTCCCTTCCCCTGTCAGCATTCCAAAGGGATCGTTCCCTCCGCGACACCCTGGTCCACTCCTCCATTACGCCCACCACCTCGTCCCCGTCCCAGGGCACCTTCCCTTGCAATCGCAGGAGGTGTAATACCTGCCCATTTACCTCCTCTCTCCTCACTATCCCAGGCCCCAAACACTCCTTTCAGGTGAAGCAGCGATTTACTTGTACTTCTTTCAATGTAGTATACTGTATTCGCTGCTCACAGTGTGGTCTCCTCTACATTGGGGAGACCAAGCGCAGACTGGGTGACCGCTTTGCGGAACATCTCCGCTCAGTCCGCAAGCAGGACCCTGAGCTTCCGGTTGCTTGCCATTTCAACACTCCCCCCTGCTCTCATGCTCACATCTCTGTCCTGGGATTGCTGCAGTGTTCCAGTGAACATCAACGCAAGCTCGAGGAACAGCATCTCATCTATCGATTAGGCACACTGCAGCCTGCCGTACTGAACATTGAGTTCAATAATTTCAGAGCATGACAGCCCCCCACTTTACTTTCATTTTTAGTCATTTTTAGTTATTTTTTCTTCCTTTTTTTTTGCATTCCTTTTTACATTTTTTACAATCTTTTTTGGCATTTATTTCATTTCATCTTACTTTGTTCAGTTTGCTTACCCATTGTTTTTTTCAGATTGTTCTTCTTCAGGTTTGCACTTGCTGATGTTCAATATTCAGTATATTCACACCTAATCTGTACTAATGCTTTGTGTTTCAACACACCATTAACAGATTGTTTGCCTTTGCTCCGTGACCTTTTGGTCAGCGATGTGGACTGGTCCAATCTGCACCTTCTCCTTTGTTATCTCTTGCCCAACCCCCACCTCACTTGTTTATAATCTGTGACTTTTCTAATATTTGTCAGTTCCGAAGAAGGGTCACTGACCCGAGACGTAAACTCTGCTTCTCTTTCCACAGATGCTGCCAGACCTGCGGTGTGAATCCGGCATTTCTTGTTTTTGTTTCAGATTTCTGGCATCCGCAGTATTTTGCTTTTATTCCCGTATTCCTATCACATCCATTCCTGTCCCTATATATTTCCCTACCAGCTACCTATACTAGGGGCAATTTATGATGGCCAATTAACCTATCAACCTGCAAGTCTTTGGCATGTGGGAGGAAACCGGAGCACCCGGAGGAAACCCACGCAGACACAGGGAGAACTTGCAAACTCCGCACAGGCAGTACCCAGAATCGAACCCGGGTCCCTGGAGCTGTGAGGCTGCGGTGCTATCCACAGCGCCGTTGTGACCCCACTCCCCGCCCCCAGCATGTGCCTGTGTTACTGGGTATCAGTGTAAGTCTTTGTTACTTGGTGTAAGTGTGTGTCTTTGTTACTGGGTGTCAGTGCGTGTCTGTGTTCCTGGGTGTCAGTGTATGTCTTTGTTACTGGGTGTCAGTGTATGTCTGTGTTAATTGCTGTAAGTGTGTGTCTGTGTTACTGGGTGTCAGTGTGTTTCTGTGTTCCTGGGTGTCAGTGTATGTCTTTCTTACTGGGTGTCAGTGCATGTCTTTGTTACTTGGTGTAAGTGTGTGTCTGTGTTACTGGGTATCAGTGTATGTCTTTGTGACATGGTGTCAGTGTATTTCTGTGTTACTTGGTGCAAGTGTGTGTCTTTGGTACTTGGTATCAGTGTATGTCTTTGTTACTGGGTGTCAGTGTATGTCTGTGTTACTTGGTGTCAGTGTATGTCTTTGTGACAGTGTATCAGTGTTTCTCTGTGTTACTGGGTGTCAGTGTGTGTTTGTTTGTGTTACTGGGTGACAGTGACACTTGGTGTCAGTATTTAGTTTAGATTAGAGATACAGCAATAAAACAGGCCCTTCGGCCCACCGAGTCTGTGCCGACCATCAACCACCCTTTTATACTACACCTACACTTATCCCGTATTCCTATCACATCCCCACCTGTCCCTATATATTTCCCTACCACCTACCTATACTAGGGGCAATTTATGATGGCCAATTAACCTATCAACCTGCAAGTCTTTGGCATGTGGGAGGAAACCGGAGCACCCGGAGGAAACCCACGCAGACACAGGGAGAACATGCAAACTCCGCACAGGCAGTACCCAGAATCGAACCCGGGGCCCTGGGTATCAGAGTATGTCTTTGATACATGGTGTCAGTGTAGGTCTGTGTTACTTGGTTTAAGTTTGTGTCTGTGTTACTGGGTATCAGTGCATGTCTTTGTTACTTGGTGTAAGTGTGTGTCTGTGTTACTAGGTATCAGTGTCTGTCTTTGTTACTTGTTGTAAGTTTGTGTCTGTGTTACTGGGTATCAGTGTATGTCTTTGTTACTTGGTGTCAGTGTATGTCTGTGTTACTTGGTGTAAGTGTGTGTCTGTGTTACTGTGTATCAGTGTATGTCTTTGTGACTTGATGTCAGTGTATGACTTTGTTACTGGGTGTCAGTGTGAGTCTTTGCGACTTGGTGTCAGTGTATGTCTTTGTTACTGGTGTAATTGTGTGTCTGTGTTACTGGGTATCAGTGTATGTCATTGTTACTTGGTGTCAGTTTATGTCAGAATACTTGGTGTCAGTGTATGTCTTTGTTACGTGGTGTAATTGTCTGTATTTGTTACTTGGTGTCAGTGTATGTCTGTGTTACTTGGTGTAAGTGTGTGTCTTTGTTACTTGGTGCAAGCGTATGTCTTTGTTACTTGGTGTCAGTGTATGTCTTTGTTACTTGGTGTCAGTGTATGTCTGTGTTACTTGGTGTAAGAGTGTGCCTGTGTTACTTGGTGTCAGTGTGTGCCTGTGTTACTTGGTGTCAGTGTATGTCTTTGTTACTTGGTGTCAGTGTGTATCTGTGTTACTTGGTGTCAGTGTGTGTCTGTGTTACTGGGTGTCACTTTATGTCTTTGTTACTGGGTGTCAGTGTGTGTCTTTGTTACTGTGTGTCAGTGTGTGTCTGTGTTACTTGCTGTCTGTGTTTGTCTTTGTTACTTGGTGTAAGTGTGTGTCTGTGTTACTTGGTGTCAGTGTGTGTCTGTGTTACTTGGTGTAAGTGTTTGTCTTTGTTACTTGGTGTCAGTGTGTGTCTTTGTTACTTGGTGTCAGTGTGTGGATGTGTTACTTGGTGTCAGTGTATGTCTGTGTCACTTGGTGTCAGTGTTTGTCTTTTTTACTTGGTGTCATTGTGTGTCTGCGTTACTTGGTGTCAATGTATGTCTTTGTTACTGGATGTCAGTGTATGTCTGTGTTACTGGGTGTCAGTGTATGTCTTTGTTACTGGGCGTCAGTGTATGACTTTGTTACATGCTGTTAGTGCGTGTCTGTGTTATCTGGGTGTCAGTGTATGTCTGTGTTACAGGGTGTCAGTGTATGTCTGTGTTACTTGGTTTCAGTGCATGTCTGTGTTACTGGGTGTCAGTGTTTGTCTTTGTTACTTGGTGTCAGTGTGTGCCTGTGTTACTGGGGGTCAGTGTGTGTCTGTGTTACTTGGTGTCAGTGTTTGTCTTTGTTACTTGGTGTCAGTGTGTGTCTGTGTTACTGGGTGTCAGTGTCTGTCTTTGTTACTTGGTGTCAGTGTCTGTCTGTGTTACTGGGTGTCAGTGTATGTCTTTGTTACTTGGTGTCAGTGTATGTCTTTGTTACTTGGTGTCAGTGCGTTTCTTTGTTACTTGGTGTCAGTGTTTGTCTTTGTTACTTGGTGTCAGTGCATGTCTGTGTTGCTGGGTGTCAGTGTATGTCTTTGTTACTTGGTGTCAGTGTATGTCTTTGTTACTTGGTGTCAGTGCATGTCTGTGTTACTGGGTGTCAGTGTTTGTCTTTGTTACTTGGTGTCAGCGTGTGTCTTTGTTACTTGGTGTAAGTGTGTGTCTGTGTTACTTGGTGTCAGTGTTTGTCTTTGTTACTTGGTGTCAGTGTGTGTCTGTGTTACTTGTTGTCAGTGTGCGTCTGTGTTACTGGGTGTCAGTGTCTGTCTTTGTTACTTGGTGTCAGTGTCTGTCTGTGTTACTGGGTGTCAGTGTATGTCTTTGTTACTTGGTGTCAGTGTATGTCTTTGTTACGTGGTGTCAGTGCGTGTCTTTGTTACTTGGTGTCAGTGTTTGTCTTTGTTACTTGGTGTCAGTGTATGCCTGTGTTGCTGGGTGTCAGTGTATGTCTTTGTTACTTGGTGTCAGTGTATGTCATTGTTACTTGGTGTCAGTGCGTGTCTGTGTTACTGGGTGTCAGTGTTTGTCTTTGATACTTGGTGTCAGTGTTTGTCTTTGTTACTTGGTGTCAGTGTATGTCTGTGTTACTGGGTGTCAGTGCATGTCGGTGTTACTGGGTGTCAGTGTATGACTGTGTTACTGGTTGTCAGTGTATGTCGTTGTTGCTGGGTGTCAGTGTTTGTCTTTGTTACTTGGTGTCAGTTTGTGTCTGTGTTACTGGGTGTCAGTGTGTGTCTGTCTTACTTGGTGTCAGTGTTTGTCTTTATTACTTGGTGTCAGTGTGTGTCTGTGTTACTTGGTGTCAGTGAATGTCTGTGTTACTGGGTGTCAGTGTGTGTGTGTGTTGCTGGGTCTCAGTGTGTGTCTGTGACACTAGGTGTCAGTTTGTGTCTGTGTTACTGGGTGTCAGTGTTTGTCTTTGTTACTTGGTGTCAGTGTGTGTCTGTGTTCCTGGCTTTCAGTGTGTTTCTGTGTTACTTGGTGTCATTATTTGTCTTTGTTACTTGGTATAAGTGTGTGTCTGTGTTACTGGGTGCATGTGTATGTCTGTGTTACTGGGTGTCAGTGTTTATCTTTGTTACTTGGTGTAAGTGTGTTTCTGTGTTCCTGGGTGTCAGTGTGTGACTGTGTTACTTGGTGTCAGTGTTTGTCTTTGTTACTTGGTGTAAGTGTGTGTCTGTGTTACTGGGTGTCAGTGTATGTCTTTGTTACTGGTTGTCAGTGTATGTCTTTGTTACTTGGTGTCAGTGTGTGTCTGTGCTACTGGGTGTCAGTGTATGTCTGTGTTACTGAGTGTCAGTGTTTGCATTGTTACTTGGTTTCAGTGTGTGTCTGTGTTACTGGGTGTCAGTGTGTGTCTGTGTTACTTGGTGTCAGTGTTTATCTTTGTTACATGGTGTAAGTGTATGTCTTTGTTACTTGTTGTCAGTGCGTGTCTGTGTTAATGGGTGTCAGTGTTTGTCTTTGTTACTGGGTGTCAGTGTATGTCTTTGTTAATTGGTGTCAGTGTATGACTTTGTTACTTGATGTCATTGAGTGTCTGTGTTACTGGGTGTCAGTGTATGTCTGTGTTACTGGGTGTCAGTGTTTGTCTTTGTTACTGGGTGTCAGTGTATGTCTTTGTTACTTGGTGTCATTGTGTGTCTGTGTTACTGGGTGTCAGTGTTTGTTTTTGTTATATGGTGTCAGTGTTTGTGTTTGTAACATGGTGTAAGTGTGTGTCTGTGTTACTTGGTGTCAGTGTTTGTCTTTCTTACTTGGTGTCAGTGTGTGTCTGTGTTGCTGGGTGTCAGTGTGTGTCGGTGTTACTTGGTGTCAGTGTTTGTCTTTGTTACTTGGTGTCAGTGTTTGTCTGTGTTACTAGGTGTCAGTGTGTGTCTTTGTTAGTTGGTGTCAATGCTTGTCTTTGTTACTTGGTGTAAGTGTGGGTCTGTGTTACTGGGTGTCAGTGTATGTCTGTGCTACTGTGTGTCAGTGTTTTTCTTTGTTACTTGGTGTCAGTGTGTGTCTGTGTTACTGGGTGTCAGTGTTTGACTTTGTTACATGGTGTCAGTGTTTGTCTGTGTTACTTGGTGTCAGTGTTTGTCTTTCTTACTTGGTGTCAGTGTGTGTCTGTGTTACTGGGTGTCAGTGTGTGTCTGTGTTACTTGGTGTCAGTTTTTGTCTTTGTTACTTGGTGTATTTGTGTGTCTGTGTCACTGGGTGTCAGCGTATGTCTGTGTTAATGGTTGTCAGTGTATGTCTTTGTTTCTTGGTGTCAGTGTATGTCTGCGTTACTAGGTGTCAGTGTATGTCTGTGTTACCGGGTGTCAGTGATTGACTTTGTTACTTGGTTTCTGTGTGTGTCTGTGTTACTGTGTGTCAGTGTGTGTCTGTGTTACTTGGTGTCAGTGTTTGACTTTGTTACTAGGTGCAAGTGTGTGTCTGTGTTACTGGGTGTCAGTGTATGCCTGTGTTACCGGGTGTTAGTGTTTGTCTTTGTTACTTTGTGTCAGTGTGTGTCTGTGTTACTTGGTGTCAGTGTGTGTCTTTGTTACTTGGTGTCAGTGTGTGCCTGTGTTACTTGGTGTCAGTGTATGTCTTTGTTACTTGGTGTCAGTGTGTATCTGTGTTACTTGGTGTCAGTGTGTGTCTGTGTTACTGGGTGTCAGATTATGTCTTTGTTACTGGGTGTCAGTGTGTGTCTTTGTTACTGGGTGTCAGTGTGTGTCTGTGTTACTTGGTGTCTGTGTTTGTCTTTGTTACTTGGTGTCAGTGTGTGTCTGTGTTACTTGGTGTCAGTGTGTGTCTGTGATACTTGGTGTAAGTGTTTGTCTTTGTTACTTGGTGTCAGTGTGTGTCTTTGTTACTGGGTGTCAGTGTATGTCTGTGTCACTTGGTGTCAGTGTTTGTCTTTTTTACTTGGTGTCAGTGTGTGTCTGCGTTACTTGGTGTCAATGTATGTCTTTGTTACTGAATGTCAGTGTATGTCTATGTTACTGGGTGTCTGTGTATGTCTTTGTTACTGGGCGTCAGTGCGTGTCTGTGTTACTGGGTGTCAGTGTATGTCTTTGTTACTGGGTATCACTGTATGTTTTTGTTACTGGGTGTCAGTGTATGACTTTGTTACATGCTGTTAGTGCGTGTCTGTGTTACTGGGTGTCAGTGTATGTCTGTGTTACAGGGTGTCAGTGTATGTCTGTGTTACTTGGTTTCAGTGCATGTCTGTGTTACTGGGTGTCAGTGTTTGTCTTTGTTTCTTGGTGTCAGTGTTTGTCTTTGTTACTTGGTGTCAGTGTGTGTCTGTGTTACTTGCTGTCAGTGTTTGTCTGTGTTACTTGGTGTCAGTGTGTGTCTGTGTTACTGGGTGTCAGTGTCTGTCTTTGTTACTTGGTGTCAGTGTCTGTCTGTGTTACTGGGTGTCAGTGTATGTCTTTGTTACTTGGTGTCAGTGTATGTCTTTGTTACTTGGTGTCAGTGCGTGTCTTTGTTACTTGGTGTCAGTGTTTGTCTTTGTTACTTGGTGTCAGTGTATGTCTGTGTTGCTGGGTGTCAGTGTATGTCTTTGTTGCTTGGTGTCAGTGTATGTCATTGTTACTTGGTGTCAGTGCATGTCTGTGTTACTGGGTGTCAGTGTTTGTCTTTGTTACTTGGTGTCAGCGTGTGTCTTTGTTACTTGGTGTAAGTGTGTGTCTGTGTTACTTGGTGTCAGTGTTTGACTTTGTTACTTGGTGTCAGTGTGTGTCTGTGTTACTTGCTGTCAGTGTTTGTCTGTGTTACTTGGTGTCAGTGTGTGTCTGTGTTACTGGGTGTCAGTGTCTGTCTTTGTTACTTGGTGTCAGTGTATGTCGTTGTTACTGGGTGTCAGTGTATGTCTTTGTTACTTGGTGTCAGTGTATGTCTTTGTTACTTGGTGTCAGTGCGTGTCTTTGTTACTTGGTGTCAGTGTTTGTCTTTGTTACTTGGTGTCAGTGTATGTCTGTGTTGCTGGGTGTCAGTGTATGTCTTTGTTACTTGGTGTCAGTGTATGTCATTGTTACTTGGTGTCAGTGCGTGTCTGTGTTACTGGGTGTCAGTGTTTGTCTTTGATACTTGGTGTCAGTGTTTGTCTTTGTTACTTGGTGTCAGTGTATGTCTGTGTTACTGGGTGTCAGTGCATGTCGGTGTTACTGGGTGTCAGTGTATGACTGTGTTACTGGTTGTCAGTGTATGTCGTTGTTGCTGGGTGTCAGTGTTTGTCTTTGTTACTTGGTGTCAGTTTGTGTCTGTGTTACTGGGTGTCAGTGTGTGTCTGTCTTACTTGGTGTCAGTGTTTGTCTTTATTACTTGGTGTCAGTGTGTGTCTGTGTTACTTGGTGTCAGTGAATGTGTGTGTTACTGGGTGTCAGTGTTTTTCTTTGTTACTTGGTGTCAGTGTATGTCTGTGTTACTGGGTGTCAGTGTATGTCTATGTTAATTGGTGTCCGTGTATGTCTGTGTTACTGGGTGTCAGTGTGTGTCTGTATTACTGCGTGTCAGTGTGTGTCGGTGTTACTGGGTGTCAGTGTATGACTGTGTTACTGGTTGTCAGTGTATGTCGTTGTTGCTGGGTGTCAGTGTATGTCTATGTTACTTGGTGTCAGTGTTTGTCTTTGTTACTTGGTGTCAGTGTATGTCTGTGTTACTGGGTGTCAGTGCATGTCGGTGTTACTGGGTGTCAGTGTATGACTGTGTTACTGGTTGTCAGTGTATGTCGTTGTTGCTGGGTGTCAGTGTTTGTCTTTGTTACTTGGTGTCAGTTTGTGTCTGTGTTACTGGGTGTCAGTGTGTGTCTGTCTTACTTGGTGTCAGTGTTTGTCTTTATTACTTGGTGTCAGTGTGTGTCTGTGTTACTTGGTGTCAGTGAATGTGTGTGTTACTGGGTGTCAGTGTTTTTCTTTGTTACTTGGTGTCAGTGTATGTCTGTGTTACTGGGTGTCAGTGTATGTCTATGTTACTTGGTGTCCGTGTATGTCTGTGTTACTGGGTGTCAGTGTGTGTCTGTATTACTGCGTGTCAGTGTGTGTCTGTATTGCTGGTTGTCAGTGTGTTTCTGTTTGACTGGTTTTCAATGGGTGTCTGTGGTACTGGGTGTCCGTGTGTGTTTCATTCTGGGTGTCAGTGTGTGTGTGTTACTGGGTGTCAGTGTGTGTCTGCTAATGTTACTTAGTGTCCGTTTGCATCTGTGTCACTGGGTGACAGTGTGTGTTTGTGACACTGGGTCTCAGTGTGTGTTTGTGTTACTGGGTGTCAGTGTGTGTTTGTGTTGCTGGGTTTCAATGTGTGTTTGTATTACTGGGTATCGGTGTGTGTTTATGACACTGTGTGTCAGTGTGTGTTTGTTTGTATCACTGGGTGTCAGTGTGTTTCTGTGTTACTGGGGGGTCAATATGTGTGTGTGTGTGTTGCTGGGTCTCAGTGTGTGTCTGTGACACTAGGTGTCAGTTTGTGTCTGTGTTACTGGGTGTCAGTGAGTCTGTGCTACTAGGGGGTCAATGTCTGTGTGTGCATGTGCTACTGGGTGTCAGTTTGTCTCTTCTAATGTAACTTAGTGTGATTTTGCATCTGTGTTATTGGGTGACAGTGTGTGTTCGTTTGCTTTAGGGGTGTCAGTGTGAGTCTGTGACACTGGGTCTCAGTGTGTGTTTGTGTTACTGGGTGTCAGTGTGTTTGTGTTACTGGGTGTCAATGCGTGTATTTATTACTGGGTGTCAGTGTGTGTTTGTGACACTGGGTGTCAGGGTGTGTCTGTGTGACTGGGTGTCGGTGTGTTTCTGTGCTACTGGGGGGTCAATGTGTGCGTGTGTGTGTGTGTTACTGGGTGTCAGTGTGTGTCTGCTAATGTTACTTGGTGCCCGTTTGCATCTGTGTTACTGGGTGACAGTGTGTGTTTGTTTGTTTTAGGGGTGTCAGTGTTTGTTTGTGTTAATGGGTGTCAGTGTGTGTTTGTGTTACTGGGTGTCAGGGTATGTCTGTGTTACAGGGTGTCAGTTTGTGTTTGTGACACTGGGTGTCAGGGTGAGTGTGTGTTACTGGGTGTCAGTGTGTGTTTGTGACACTGGGTGTCAGGGTGTGTCTGTGTTACTGGGTGTCAGTGTGTGTTTGTGTTCCAGGTGTCGGTGCATCTCTGTGTTACTGGGTGTCAGTGTGTGTCTCTGATGCGCGTGTCAGTGTTTCTCTGTGTTCCTGGGTCTCAGTGCGTGTCTATTTGTGTTACTGCGTGTCGCTCTCTGTCTGTGATACTGGGTGTCAGTGTGTTTCTGTATTACTGGCTGTCAGTGTGTATCTGTGTCACTGGGTGTCAGTGTCTGTCTGTGATACTGTGTGTCAGTGTGTGTTTGTTTGTGTGACTGTGTTAGTGTGCCTCTGTGACACTGGGTGTCAGTGTGAGCCTGTGACACTGGGTGTCACTGTATGTCTGTGTTACTGGATGTCAGTGTGTGTTTGTTTGTGCTACTGTGTGTCAGTGTGTGTCTGCGTTACTGGGTGTCAGTGTGTGTGTGTGTGACTGGGTGTCAGAGTGTGTCTGTGTTACTGGGTGTCAGTGTGTGTTTGTGTTCCAGCTGTCGGTGCATCTCTGTGTTACTGGGTGTCAGTGTGTGTCTCTGATGTTACTTAGTGCCCGTTTGCATCTGTGTTACTGGGTAACAGTGTGTGTTTGTTTGTATTAGGGGTGTCAGTGTGAGTCTGTGACATTGGGACTCAGTGTGTGTTTGTGTTAATGGGTGTCAGTGTGTGTTTGTGTTACTGGGTGTCAGGGTATGTCTGTGTTACAGGGTGTCAGTTTGTGTTTGTGACACTGGGTGTCAGGGTGTGTGTGTGTTACTGGGTGTCAGTGTGTGTTTGTGACAATGGGTGTCAGGGTGTGTCTGTGTTACTGGGTGTCAGTGTGTGTTTGTGTTCCAGGTGTCGGTGCATCTCTGTGTAACATCTCTGTTTCATTGCAGCAGCTTTTTCGGGAGCAGTGAGTGAGCGAGTGAGCAGCTGGGAAGGTCAGTTTGAAAGTAAATTTAATTTCCTTTTGGTTTTCGGTGGAGGCCAGGGGGCTGCTGGGTAAGTAAAACACTATATATTTGGGCGCTTTAAAATAACTTTCCTTTCATTGCAGCAGCTTTTTCGGGAGCAGTGAGTGAGCGAGTGAGCAGCTGGGAAGGTCAGTTTGAAAGTAAATTTAATTTCCTTTTGTTTTTCGGTGGAGGCCAGGGGGCTGCTGGGTAAGTAAAACACTATATATTTGGGCGCTTTAAAATAACTTTCCTTTCATTGCAGCAGCTTTTTCGGGAGCAGTGAGTGAGCGAGTGAGCAGCTGGGAAGGTCAGTTTGAAAGTAAATTTAATTTCCTTTTGTTTTTCGGTGGAGGCCAGGGGGCTGCTGGGTAAGTAAAACACTATATATTTGGGCGGTTTAAAATAACTTTCCTTTCATTGCAGCAGCTTTTTCGGGAGCAGTGAGTGAGCGAGTGAGCAGCTGGGAAGGTCAGTTTGAAAGTAAGTTTAATTTCCTTTTGTTTTTCGGTGGAGGCCAGGGGGCTGCTGGGTAAGTAAAACACTATATATTTGGGCGGTTTAAAATAACTTTCCTTTCATTGCAGCAGCTTTTTCGGGAGCAGTGAGTGAGCGAGTGAGCAGCTGGGAAGGTCAGTTTGAAAGTAAATTTAATTTCCTTTTGGTTTTCGGTGGAGGCCAGGGGGCTGCTGGGTAAGTAAAACACTATATATTTGGGCGGTTTAAAATAACTTTCCTTTCATTGCAGCAGCTTTTTCGGGAGCAGTGAGTGAGCGAGTGAGCAGCTGGGAAGGTCAGTTTGAAAGTAAATTTAATTTCCTTTTGTTTTTCGGTGGAGGCCAGGGGGCTGCTGGGTAAGTAAAACACTATATATTTGGGCGCTTTAAAATAACTTTCCTTTCATTGCAGCAGCTTTTTCGGGAGCAGTGAGTGAGCGAGTGAGCAGCTGGGAAGGTCAGTTTGAAAGTAAATTTAATTTCCTTTTGTTTTTCGGTGGAGGCCAGGGGCTGCTGGGTAAGTAAAGCACTATATATTTGGGCGCTTTAAAATAACTTTCCTTTCATTGCAGCAGCTTTTTCGGGAGCAGTGAGTGAGCGAGTGAGCAGCTGGGAAGGTCAGTTTGAAAGTAAATTTAATTTCCTTTTGTTTTTCGGTGGAGGCCAGGGGGCTGCTGGGTAAGTAAATCACTATATATTTGGGCGCTTTAAAATAACTTTCCTTTCATTGCAGCAGCTTTTTCGGGAGCAGTGAGTGAGCGAGTGAGCAGCTGGGAAGGTCAGTTTGAAAGTAAATTTAATTTCCTTTTGTTTTTCGGTGGAGGCCAGGGGGCTGCTGGGTAAGTAAAACACTAGATATTTGGGCGGTTTAAAATAACTTTCCTTTCATTGCAGCAGCTTTTTCGGGAGCAGTGAGTGAGCGAGTGAGCAGCTGGGAAGGTCAGTTTGAAAGTAAATTTAATTTCCTTTTGTTTTTCGGTGGAGGCCAGGGGGCTGCTGGGTAAGTAAAACACTATATATTTGGGCGGTTTAAAATAACTTTCCTTTCATTGCAGCAGCTTTTTCGGGAGCAGTGAGTGAGCGAGTGAGCAGCTGGGAAGGTCAGTTTGAAAGTAAATTTAATTTCCTTTTGTTTTTCGGTGGAGGCCAGGGGGCTGCTGGGTAAGTAAAACACTATATATTTGGGCGGTTTATAATAACTTTCCTTTCATTGCAGCAGATTTTTCGGGAGCAGTGAGTGAGTGAGTGAGCAGCTGGGAAGGTCAGTTTGAAAGTAAATTTAATTTCCTTTTGTTTTTCGGCGGAGGCCAGGGGGCTGCTGGGTAAGTAAAACACTATATATTTGGGCGCTTTAAAATAACTTTCCTTTCATTGCAGCAGCTTTTTCGGGAGCAGTGAGTGAGCGAGTGAGCAGCTGGGAAGGTCAGTTTGAAAGTAAATTTAATTTCCTTTTGTTTTTCCGTGGAGGCCAGGGGCTGCTGGGTAAGTAAAACACTATATATTTGGGCGGTTTAAAATAACTTTCCTTTCATTGCAGCAGCTTTTTCGGGAGCAGCGAGTGAGCGAGTGAGCAGCTGGGAAGATCAGTTTGAAAGTAAATTTAATTTCCTTTTGTTTTTCGGTGGAGGCCAGGGGGCTGCTGGGTAAGTAAAACACTAGATATTTGGGCGGTTTAAAATAACTTTCCTTTCATTGCAGCAGCTTTTTCGGGAGCAGTGAGTGAGCGAGTGAGCAGCTGGGAAGGTCAGTTTGAAAGTAAATTTAATTTCCTTTTGTTTTTCGGCGGAGGCCAGGGGGCTGCTGGGTAAGTAAAACACTATATATTTGGGCGGTTTAAAATAACTTTCCTTTCATTGCAGCAGCTTTTTCGGGAGCAGTGAGTGAGCGAGTGAGCAGCTGGGAAGGTTAGTTTAAAAGTAAATTTAATTTCCTTTTGTTTTTCGGTGGAGGCCAGGGAACTGCTGGGTAAGTAAAACACTATATATTTGGGCGCTTTAAAATAACTTTCCTTTCATTGCAGCAGCTTTTTCGGGAGCAGTGAGTGAGCGAGTGAGCAGCTGGAAAGGTCAGTTTGAAAGTAAATTTAATTTCCTTTTGTTTTTCGGCGGAGGCCAGGGGGCTGCTGGGTAAGTAAAACTCTATATATTTCGGCGCTTTAAAATAACTTTCCTTTCATTGCAGCAGCTTTTTCGGGAGCAGTGAGTGAGCGAGTGAGCAGCTGGGAAGGTCAGTTTGAAAGTAAATTTAATTTCCTTTTGTTTTTCGGTGGAGGCCAGGGGGCTGCTGGGTAAGTAAAACACTATATATTTGGGCGGTTTAAAATAACTTTCCTTTCATTGCAGCAGCTTTTTCGGGAGCAGTGAGTGAGCGAGTGAGCAGCTGGGAAGGTCAGTTTGAAAGTAAATTTAATTTCCTTTTGTTTTTCGGTGGAGGCCAGGGGGCTGCTGGGTAAGTAAAACACTATATATTTGGGCGGTTTAAAATAACTTTCCTTTCATTGCAGCAGCTTTTTCGGGAGCAGTGAGTGAGCGAGTGAGCAGCTGGGAAGGTTAGTTTAAAAGTAAATTTAATTTCCTTTTGTTTTTCGGTGGAGGCCAGGGAGCTGCTGGGTAAGTAAAACACTATATATTTGGGCGCTTTAAAATAACTTTCCTTTCATTGCAGCAGCTTTTTCGGGAGCAGTGAGTGAGCGAGTGAGCAGCTGGAAAGGTCAGTTTGAAAGTAAATTTAATTTCCTTTTGGTTTTCGGTGGAGGCCAGGGGGCTGCTGGGTAAGTAAAACACTATATATTTGGGCGGTTTAAAATAACTTTCCTTTCATTGCAGCAGCTTTTTCGGGAGCAGTGAGTGAGCGAGTGAGCAGCTGGGAAGGTCAGTTTGAAAGTAAATTTAATTTCCTTTTGTTTTTCGGCGGAGGCCAGGGGGCTGCTGGGTAAGTAAAACACTATATATTTGGGCGGTTTAAAATAACTTTCCTTTCATTGCAGCAGCTTTTTCGGGAGCAGTGAGTGAGCGAGTGAGCAGCTGGGAAGGTCAGTTTGAAAGTAAATTTAATTTCCTTTTCTTTTTCGGTGGAGGCCAGGGGGCTGCTGGGTAAGTAAAACACTATATATTTGGGCGGTTTAAAATAACTTTCCTTTCATTGCAGCAGCTTTTTCGGGAGCAGTGAGTGAGCGAGTGAGCAGCTGGGAAGTTCAGTTTGAAAGTAAGTTTAATTTCCTTTTGTTTTTCGGTGGAGGCCAGGGGGCTGCTGGGTAAGTAAAACACTATATATTTGGGCGGTTTAAAATAACTTTCCTTTCATTGCAGCAGCTTTTTCGGGAGCAGTGAGTGAGCGAGTGAGCAGCTGGGAAGGTCAGTTTGAAAGTAAATTTAATTTCCTTTTGGTTTTCGGTGGAGGCCAGGGGGCTGCTGGGTAAGTAAAACACTATATATTTGATCGGTTTAAAATAACTTTCCTTTCATTGCAGCAGCTTTTTCGGGAGCAGCGAGTGAGCGAGTGAGCAGCTGGGAAGATCAGTTTGAAAGTAAATTTAATTTCCTTTTGTTTTTCGGTGGAGGCCAGGGGGCTGCTGGGTAAATAAAACACTAGATATTTGGGCGGTTTAAAATAACTTTCCTTTCATTGCAGCAGCTTTTTCTGGAGCAGTGAGTGAGCGAGTGAGCAGCTGGGAAGGTCAGTTTGAAAGTAAATTTAATTTCCTTTTGTTTTTCGGTGGAGGCCAGGGGGCTGCTGGGTAAGTAAAACACTATATATTTGGGCGGTTTAAAATAACTTTCCTTTCATTGCAGCAGCTTTTTCGGGAGCAGTGAGTGAGCGAGTGAGCAGCTGGGAAGGTTAGTTTAAAAGTAAATTTAATTTCCTTTTGTTTTTCGGTGGAGGCCAGGGAACTGCTGGGTAAGTAAAACACTATATATTTGGGCGCTTTAAAATAACTTTCCTTTCATTGCAGCAGCTTTTTCGGGAGCAGTGAGTGAGCGAGTGAGCAGCTGGAAAGGTCAGTTTGAAAGTAAATTTAATTTCCTTTTGTTTTTCGGCGGAGGCCAGGGGGCTGCTGGGTAAGTAAAACTCTATATATTTCGGCGCTTTAAAATAACTTTCCTTTCATTGCAGCAGCTTTTTCGGGAGCAGTGAGTGAGCGAGTGAGCAGCTGGGAAGGTCAGTTTGAAAGTAAATTTAATTTCCTTTTGTTTTTCGGTGGAGGCCAGGGGGCTGCTGGGTAAGTAAAACACTATATATTTGGGCGGTTTAAAATAACTTTCCTTTCATTGCAGCAGCTTTTTCGGGAGCAGTGAGTGAGCGAGTGAGCAGCTGGGAAGGTCAGTTTGAAAGTAAATTTAATTTCCTTTTGTTTTTCGGTGGAGGCCAGGGGGCTGCTGGGTAAGTAAAACACTATATATTTGGGCGGTTTAAAATAACTTTCCTTTCATTGCAGCAGCTTTTTCGGGAGCAGTGAGTGAGCGAGTGAGCAGCTGGGAAGGTCAGTTTGAAAGTAAGTTTAATTTCCTTTTGTTTTTCGGTGGAGGCCAGGGGGCTGCTGGGTAAGTAAAACACTATATATTTGGGCGGTTTAAAATAACTTTCCTTTCATTGCAGCAGCTTTTTCGGGAGCAGTGAGTGAGCGAGTGAGCAGCTGGGAAGGTCAGTTTGAAAGTAAATTTAATTTCCTTTTGGTTTTCGGTGGAGGCCAGGGGGCTGCTGGGTAAGTAAAACACTATATATTTGGGTTCTTTAAAATAACTTTCCTTTCATTGCAGCAGCTTTTTCGGGAGCAGTGAGTGAGCGAGTGAGCAGCTGGGAAGGTCAGTTTGAAAGTAAATTTAATTTCCTTTTGTTTTTCGGTGGAGGCCAGGGGGCTGCTGGGTAAGTAAAACACTATATATTTGGGCGCTTTAAAATAACTTTCCTTTCATTGCAGCAGCTTTTTCGGGAGCAGTGAGTGAGCGAGTGAGCAGCTGGGAAGGTCAGTTTGAAAGTAAATTTAATTTCCTTTTGTTTTTCGGTGGAGGCCAGGGGGCTGCTGGGTAAGTAAAACACTAGATTTTTGGGCGGTTTAAAATAACTTTCCTTTCATTGCAGCAGCTTTTTCGGGAGCAGCGAGTGAGCGAGTGAGCAGCTGGGAAGATCAGTTTGAAAGTAAATTTAATTTCCTTTTGTTTTTCGGTGGAGGCCAGGGGGCTGCTGGGTAAGTAAAACACTAGATATTTGGGCGGTTTAAAATAACTTTCCTTTCATTGCAGCAGCTTTTTCGGGAGCAGCGAGTGAGCGAGTGAGCAGCTGGGAAGGTCAGTTTGAAAGTAAATTTAATTTCCTTTTGTTTTTCGGTGGAGGCCAGGGGGCTGCTGGGTAAGTAAAACACTATATATTTGGGCGGTTTAAAATAACTTTCCTTTCATTGCAGCAGCTTTTTCGGGAGCAGTGAGTGAGTGAGTGAGCAGCTGGGAAGGTCAGTTTGAAAGTAAATTTAATTTCCTTTTGGTTTTCGGTGGAGGCCAGGGGGCTGCTGGGTAAGTAAAACACTATATATTTGGGCGCTTTAAAATAACTTTCCTTTCATTGCAGCAGCTTTTTCGGGAGCAGTGAGTGAGCGAGTGAGCAGCTGGGAAGGTCAGTTTGAAAGTAAATTTAATTTCCTTTTGTTTTTCGGTGGAGGCCAGGGGGCTGCTGGGTAAGTAAAACACTATATATTTGGGCGCTTTAAAATAACTTTCCTTTCATTGCAGCAGCTTTTTCGGGAGCAGTGAGTGAGCGAGTGAGCAGCTGGGAAGGTCAGTTTGAAAGTAAATTTAATTTCCTTTTGTTTTTCGGTGGAGGCCAGGGGGCTGCTGGGTAAGTAAAACACTAGATTTTTGGGCGGTTTAAAATAACTTTCCTTTCATTGCAGCAGCTTTTTCGGGAGCAGCGAGTGAGCGAGTGAGCAGCTGGGAAGAACAGTTAGAAAGTAAATTTAATTTCCTTTTGTTTTTCGGTGGAGGCCAGGGGGCTGCTGGGTAAGTAAAACACTATATATTTGGGCGCTTTAAAATAACTTTCCTTTCATTGCAGCAGCTTTTTCGGGAGCAGTGAGTGAGCGAGTGAGCAGCTGGGAAGGTCAGTTTGAAAGTAAATTTAATTTCCTTTTGTTTTTCGGTGGATTCCAGGGGGCTGCTGGGTAAGTAAAACACTATATATTTGGGCGGTTTAAAATAACTTTCCTTTCATTGCAGCAGCTTTTTCGGGAGCAGTGAGTGAGCGAGTGAGCAGCTGGGAAGGTCAGTTTGAAAGTAAATTTAATTTCCTTTTGTTTTTCGGTGGAGGCCAGGGGGCTGCTGGGTAAGTAAAACACTAGATTTTTGGGCGGTTTAAAATAACTTTCCTTTCATTGCAGCAGCTTTTTCGGGAGCAGCGAGTGAGCGAGTGAGCAGCTGGGAAGATCAGTTTGAAAGTAAATTTAATTTCCTTTTGTTTTTCGGTGGAGGCCAGGGGGCTGCTGGGTAAGTAAAACACTAGATATTTGGGCGGTTTAAAATAACTTTCCTTTCATTGCAGCAGCTTTTTCGGGAGCAGCGAGTGAGCGAGTGAGCAGCTGGGAAGGTCAGTTTGAAAGTAAATTTAATTTCCTTTTGTTTTTCGGTGGAGGCCAGGGGGCTGCTGGGTAAGTAAAACACTATATATTTGGGCGGTTTAAAATAACTTTCCTTTCATTGCAGCAGCTTTTTCGGGAGCAGTGAGTGAGTGAGTGAGCAGCTGGGAAGGTCAGTTTGAAAGTAAATTTAATTTCCTTTTGGTTTTCGGTGGAGGCCAGGGGGCTGCTGGGTAAGTAAAACACTATATATTTGGGCGCTTTAAAATAACTTTCCTTTCATTGCAGCAGCTTTTTCGGGAGCAGTGAGTGAGCGAGTGAGCAGCTGGGAAGGTCAGTTTGAAAGTAAATTTAATTTCCTTTTGTTTTTCGGTGGAGGCCAGGGGGCTGCTGGGTAAGTAAAACACTATATATTTGGGCGCTTTAAAATAACTTTCCTTTCATTGCAGCAGCTTTTTCGGGAGCAGTGAGTGAGCGAGTGAGCAGCTGGGAAGGTCAGTTTGAAAGTAAATTAAATTTCCTTTTGTTTTTCGGTGGAGGCCAGGGGGCTGCTGGGTAAGTAAAACACTAGATTTTTGGGCGGTTTAAAATAACTTTCCTTTCATTGCAGCAGCTTTTTCGGGAGCAGCGAGTGAGCGAGTGAGCAGCTGGGAAGAACAGTTAGAAAGTAAATTTAATTTCCTTTTGTTTTTCGGTGGAGGCCAGGGGGCTGCTGGGTAAGTAAAACACTAGATATTTGGGCGGTTTCAAATAACTTTCCTTTCATTGCAGCAGCTTTTTCGGGAGCAGCGAGTGAGCGAGTGAGCAGCTGGGAAGATCAGTTTGAAAGTAAATTTAATTTCCTTTAGTTTTTCGGTGGAGGCCAGGGGGCTGCTGGGTAAGTAAAACACTATATATTTGGGCGGTTTAAAATAACTTTCCTTTCATTGCAGCAGCTTTTTCGGGAGCAGTGAGTGAGTGAGTGAGCAGCTGGGAAGGTCAGTTTGAAAGTAAATTTAATTTCCTTTTGGTTTTCGGTGGAGGCCAGGGGGCTGCTGGGTAAGTAAAACACTATATATTTGGGCGCTTTAAAATAACTTTCCTTTCATTGCAGCAGCTTTTTCGGGAGCAGTGAGTGAGCGAGTGAGCAGCTGGGAAGGTCAGTTTGAAAGTAAATTTAATTTCCTTTTGTTTTTCGGTGGAGGCCAGGGGGCTGCTGGGTAAGTAAAATACTATATATTTGGGCGCTTTAAAATAACTTTCCTTTCATTGCAGCAGCTTTTTCGGGAGCAGTGAGTGAGCGAGTGAGCAGCTGGGAAGGTCAGTTTGAAAGTAAATTTAATTTCCTTTTGTTTTTCGGTGGATTCCAGGGGGCTGCTGGGGAAGTAAAACACTATATATTTGGGCGGTTTAAAATAACTTTCCTTTCATTGCAGCAGCTTTTTCGGGAGCAGTGAGTGAGCGAGTGAGCAGCTGGGAAGGTCAGTTTGAAAGTAAATTTAATTTCCTTTTGTTTTTCGGCGGAGGCCAGGGGGCTGCTGGGTAAGTAAAACACTATATATTTGGGCGGTTTAAAATAACTTTCCTTTCATTGCAGCAGCTTTTTCGGGAGCAGTGAGTGAGCGAGTGAGCAGCTGGGAAGGTCAGTTTGAAAGTAAATTTAATTTCCTTTTGTTTTTCGGTGGAGGCCAGGGGGCTGCTGGGTAAGTAAAACACTATATATTTGGGCGGTTTAAAATAACTTTCCTTTCATTGCAGCAGCTTTTTCGGGAGCATTGAGTGAGCGAGTGAGCAGCTGGGAAGGTCAGTTTGAAAGTAAATTTAATTTCCTTTTGTTTTTCCGTGGAGGCCTGGTGGCTGCTGGGTAAGTAAAACACTACATATATTTGGGCGGTTTAAAATAACTTTCCTTTCATTGCAGCAGCTTTTTCGGGAGCAGCGAGTGAGCGAGTGAGCAGCTGGGAAGATCAGTTTGAAAGTAAATTTAATTTCCTTTTGTTTTTCGGTGGCGGCCAGGGGGCTGCTGGGTAAGTAAAACACTAGATATTTGGGCGGTTTAAAATAACTTTCCTTTCATTGCAGCAGCTTTTTCGGGAGCAGTGAGTGAGCGAGTGAGCAGCTGGGTAGGTCAGTTTGAAAGTAAATTTAATTTCCTTTTGTTTTTCGGCGGAGGCCAGGGGGCTGCTGGGTAAGTACAACACTATATATTTGGGCGCTTTAAAATAACTTTCCTTTCATTGCAGCAGCTTTTTCGGTGGCAGTGAGTGAGCGAGTGAGCAGCTGGGAAGGTCAGTTTGAAAGTAAATTTAATTTCCTTTTGTTTTTCGGTGGAGGCCAGGGGGCTGCTGGGTAACTAAAACACTATATATTTGGGCGCTTTAAAATAACTTTCCTTTCATTGCAGCAGCTTTTTCGGGAGCAGTGAGTGAGCGAGTGAGCAGCTGGGAAGGTCAGTTTGAAAGTAAATTTAATTTCCTTTTGGTTTTCGGTGGAGGCCAGGGGGCTGCTGGGTAAGTAAAACACTATATATGTGGGCGCTTTAAAATAACTTTCCTTTCATTGCAGCAGCTTTTTCGGGAGCAGTGAGTGAGCGAGTGAGCAGCTGGGAAGGTCAGTTTGAAAGTAAATTTAATTTCCTTTTGTTTTTCGGTGGAGGCCAGGGGGCTGCTGGGTAAGTAAAACACTACATATTTGGGCGGTTTAAAATAACTTTCCTTTCATTGCAGCAGCTTTTTCGGGAGCAGTGAGTGAGCGAGTGAGCAGCTGGGAAGGTCAGTTTGAAAGTAAATTTAATTTCCTTTTGTTTTTCGGTGGAGGCCAGGGGGCTGCTGGGTAAGTAAAACACTATATATTTGGGCGCTTTAAAATAACTTTCCTTTCATTGCAGCAGCTTTTTCGGGAGCAGTGAGTGAGCGAGTGAGCAGCTGGGAAGGTCAGTTTGAAAGTAAATTTAATTTCCTTTTGTTTTTCGGTGGAGGCCAGGGGGCTGCTGGGTAAGTAAAACACTATATATTTGGGCGGTTTAAAATAACTTTCCTTTCATTGCAGCAGCTTTTTCGGGAGCAGTGAGTGAGCGAGTGAGCAGCTGGGAAGGTCAGTTTGAAAGTAAATTTAATTTCCTTTTGGTTTTCGGTGGAGGCCAGGGGGCTGCTGGGTAAGTAAAACACTATATATTTGGGCGCTTTAAAATAACTTTCCTTTCATTGCAGCAGCTTTTTCGGGAGCAGTGAGTGAGCGAGTGAGCAGCTGGGAAGGTCAGTTTGAAAGTAAATTTAATTTCCTTTTGTTTTTCGGTGGAGGCCAGGGGCTGCTGGGTAAGTAAAACACTATATATTTGGGCGGTTTAAAATAACTTTCCTTTCATTGCAGCAGCTTTTTCGGGAGCAGTGAGTGAGCGAGTGAGCAGCTGGGAAGGTCAGTTTGAAAGTAAATTTAATTTCCTTTTGTTTTTCGGTGGAGGCCAGGGGGCTGCTGGGTCAGTAAAACACTATATATGTGGGCGGTTTAAAATAACTTTCCTTTCATTGCAGCAGATTTTTCGGGAGCAGTGAGTGAGCGAGTGAGCAGCTGGGAAGGTCAGTTTGAAAGTAAATTTAATTTCCTTTTGTTTTTCGGTGGAGGCCAGGGGGCTGCTGTGTAAGTAAAACACTATATATTTGGGCGGTTTAAAATAACTTTCCTTTCATTGCAGCAGCTTTTTCGGGAGCAGTGAGTGAGCGAGTGAGCAGCTGGGAAGGTCAGTTTGAAAGTAAATTTAATTTCCTTTTGTTTTTCGGTGGAGGCCAGGGGGCTGCTGGGTAAGTAAAACATTATATATTTGGGCGGTTTAAAATAACTTTCCTTTCATTGCAGCAGCTTTTTCGGGAGCAGTGAGTGAGCGAGTGAGCAGCTGGGAAGGTCAGTTTGAAAGTAAATTTAATTTCCTTTTGTTTTTCGGTGTAGGCCAGGGGGCTGCTGGGTAAGTAAAACACTATATATTTGGGCGGTTTAAAATAACTTTCCTTTCATTGCAGCAGCTTTTTCGGGAGCAGCGAGTGAGCGAGTGAGCAGCTGGGAAGGTCAGTTTGAAAGTAAATTTAATTTCCTTTTGTTTTTCGGTGGAGGCCAGGGGGCTGCTGGGTAAGTAAAACACTATATATTTGGGCGGTTTAAAATAACTTTCCTTTCATTGCAGCAGCTTTTTCGGGAGCAGTGAGTGAGCGAGTGAGCAGCTGGGAAGGTCAGTTTGAAAGTAAATTTAATTTCCTTTTAGTTTCCGGTGGAGGCCAGGGGGCTGCTGGGTAAGTAAAACTATATATTTGGGCGCTTTAAAATAACTTTCCTTTCATTGCAGCAGCTTTTTCGGGAGCAGTGAGTGAGCGAGTGAGCAGCTGGGAAGGTCAGTTTGAAAGTAAATTTAATTTCCTTTTGTTTTTCGGTGGAGGCCAGGGGCTGCTGGGTAAGTAAAACACTATATATTTGGGCGGTTTAAAATAACTTTCCTTTCATTGCAGCAGCTTTTTCGGGAGCAGTGAGTGAGCGAGTGAGCAGCTGGGAAGGTCAGTTTGAAAGTAAATTTAATTTCCTTTTGTTTTTCGGTGGAGGCCAGGGGGCTGCTGGGTCAGTAAAACACTATATATGTGGGCGGTTTAAAATAACTTTCCTTTCATTGCAGCAGATTTTTCGGGAGCAGTGAGTGAGCGAGTGAGCAGCTGGGAAGGTCAGTTTGAAAGTAAATTTAATTTCCTTTTGTTTTTCGGTGGAGGCCAGGGGGCTGCTGTGTAAGTAAAACACTATATATTTGGGCGGTTTAAAATAACTTTCCTTTCATTGCAGCAGCTTTTTCGGGAGCAGTGAGTGAGCGAGTGAGCAGCTGGGAAGGTCAGTTTGAAAGTAAATTTAATTTCCTTTTGTTTTTCGGTGGAGGCCAGGGGGCTGCTGGGTAAGTAAAACATTATATATTTGGGCGGTTTAAAATAACTTTCCTTTCATTGCAGCAGCTTTTTCGGGAGCAGTGAGTGAGCGAGTGAGCAGCTGGGAAGGTCAGTTTGAAAGTAAATTTAATTTCCTTTTGTTTTTCGGTGGAGGCCAGGGGGCTGCTGGGTAAGTAAAACACTATATATTTGGGCGGTTTAAAATAACTTTCCTTTCATTGCAGCAGCTTTTTCGGGAGCAGTGAGTGAGCGAGTGAGCAGCTGGGAAGGTCAGTTTGAAAGTAAATTTAATTTCCTTTTGTTTTTCGGTGGAGGCCAGGGGGCTGCTGGGTAAGTAAAACACTATATATTTGGGCGGTTTAAAATAACTTTCCTTTCATTGCAGCAGCTTTTTCGGGAGCAGTGAGTGAGCGAGTGAGCAGCTGGGAAGGTCAGTTTGAAAGTAAATTTAATTTCCTTTTAGTTTCCGGTGGAGGCCAGGGGGCTGCTGGGTAAGTAAAACTATATATTTGGGCGCTTTAAAATAACTTTCCTTTCATTGCAGCAGCTTTTTCGGGAGCAGTGAGTGAGCGAGTGAGCAGCTGGGAAGGTCAGTTTGAAAGTAAATTTAATTTCCTTTTGTTTTTCGGTGGAGGCCAGGGGGCTGCTGGGTAAGTAAAACACTATATATTTGGGCGGTTTAAAATAACTTTCCTTTCATTGCAGCAGCTTTTTCGGGAGCAGTGAGTGAGCGAGTGAGCAGCTGGGAAGGTCAGTTTGAAAGTAAATTTAATTTCCTTTTGTTTTTCGGTGGAGGCCAGGGGGCTGCTGGGTAAGTAAAACACTATATATTTGGGCGCTTTAAAATAACTTTCCTTTCATTGCAGCAGCTTTTTCGGGATAAGTGAGTGAGTGAGTGAGCAGCTGGGAAGGTCAGTTTGAAAGTAAATTTAATTTCCTTTTGGTTTTCGGTGGAGGCCAGGGGGCTGCTGGGTAAGTAAAACACTATATATTTGGGCGCTTTAAAATAACTTTCCTTTCATTGCAGCAGCTTTTTCGGGAGCAGTGAGTGAGCGAGTGAGCAGCTGGGAAGGTCAGTTTGAAAGTAAAATTAATTTCCTTTTGTTTTTCGGTGGAGGCCAGGGGGCTGCTGGGTAAGTAAAACACTATATATTTGGGCGCTTTAAAATAACTTTCCTTTCATTGCAGCAGCTTTTTCGGGAGCAGTGAGTGAGCGAGTGAGCAGCTGGGAAGGTCAGTTTGAAAGTAAATTTAATTTCCTTTTGTTTTTCGGTGGAGGCCAGGGGGCTGCTGGGTAAGTAAAACACTATATATTTGGGCTGTTTAAAATAACTTTCCTTTCATTGCAGCAGCTTTTTCGGGAGCAGTGAGTGAGCGAGTGAGCAGCTGGGAAGGTCAGTTTGAAAGTAAATTTAATTTCCTTTTGTTTTTCGGTGGAGGCCAGGGGGCTGCTGGGTAAGTAAAACACTATATATTTGGGCGGTTTAAAATAACCTTCCTTTCATTGCAGCAGCTTTTTCGGGAGCAGTGAGTGAGCGAGTGAGCAGCTGGGAAGGTCAGTTTGAAAGTAAATTTAATTTCCTTTTGTTTTTCGGTGGAGGCCAGGGGGCTGCTGGGTAAGTAAAACACTATATATTTGGGCGCTTTAAAATAACTTTCCTTTCATTGCAGCAGCTTTTTCGGGAGCAGTGAGTGAGCGAGTGAGCAGCTGGGAAGGTCAGTTTGAAAGTAAATTTAATTTCCTTTTGGTTTTCGGTGGAGGCCAGGGGGCTGCTGGGTAAGTAAAACACTATATATTTGGGCGCTTTAAAATAACTTTCCTTTCATTGCAGCAGCTTTTTCGGGAGCAGTGAGTGAGCGAGTGAGCAGTTGGGAAGGTCAGTTTGAAAGTAAATTTAATTTCCTTTTGTTTTTCGGTGGAGGTCAGGGGGCTGCTGGGTAAGTAAAACACTATATATTTGGGCGCTTTAAAATAACTTTCCTTTCATTGCAGCAGCTTTTTCGGGAGCAGTGAGTGAGCGAGTGAGCAGCTGGGAAGGTCAGTTTGAAAGTAAATTTAACTTCCTTTTGTTTTTCCGTGGAGGCCAGGGGGCTGCTGGTTAAGTAAAACACTATATATTTGGGCGGTTTAAAATAACTTTCCTTTCATTGCAGCAGCTTTTTCGGGAGCAGTGAGTGAGCGAGTGAGCAGCTGGGAAGGTCAGTTTGAAAGTAAATTTAATTTCCTTTTGTTTTTCGGTGGAGGCCAGGGGGCTGCTGGGTAAGTAAAACACTATATATTTGGGCGCTTTAAAATAACTTTCCTTTCATTGCAGCAGCTTTTTCGGGAGCAGTGAGTGAGCGAGTGAGCAGCTGGGAAGGTCAGTTTGAAAGTAAATTTAATTTCCTTTTGTTTTTCGGTGGAGGCCAGGGGGCTGCTGGGTAAGTAAAACACTATATATTTGGGCGGTTTCTGAACCCGAGGCACCACACTTGTCGTGTCTCCCACCCCCCCTCCTACTCTAACCAAAAAAAAAGGACTCGGTGGTGTGTTTATAAGGTAAGGCTTTTTCGATTTCTCTGGTTTATTGTGATAAAAACTTTTTGTTCCTTTTTCATTTAACTAAGTTAAGCTTAAGATTAAAAATGGCAGGAGATCTCAGACCCGTGTCATGCTCCTCTTGCTCAATGTGGGAGCTCAGGGACACGGCTGATGTCAGGATGTGTCTGTTACTGAGTGTCAGTGTGTGTTTGTGTTCCAGGTGTCGGTGCATCTCTGTGTAAAATCTCTGTTTCATTGCAGCAGCTTTTTCGGGAGCAGTGAGTGAGCGAGTGAGCAGCTGGGAATGTCAGTTTAAAAGTAAATTTAATTTCCTTTTGTTTTTCGGTGGAGGCCAGGGGGCTGCTGGGTAAGTAAAACACTATATATTTGGGTGGTTTCTGAACCCGAGACACCACACTTGTCGTGTCTCCCACCCGCCCTCCTCCTCTAACCAAAAAAAAAGGACTCGGTGGGGTGTTTATAAGGTAAGGCTTTTTCGATTTCTCTGGTTTATTGTGATTGGTAAAAACTTTTCGTTCCTTTTTCATTTAACTAAGTTAAGCTTAAGATTAAAAATGGCAGGAGATCTCAGACCAGTGTCATGCTCCTCTTGCTCAATGTGGGAGCTCAGGGACACGGCTGATGTCCCTGACTCCTTCACGTGCAGGAAGTGTGTCCAACTGTAGCTCTTGTTAGACCGCATGACGGCTCTCGAGCTGCGGATGGACTCACTTTGGAGCATGCGCGATGCTGAGGAGGTCGTGGATAGCACGTTTAGTGAATTGGTCACACCGCAGATTAGGATTGCTGAGGGAGAAAGGGAATGGGTGACCAAAAGGCAGAGAACGAGCAGGAAGACAGCGCAGGAGTCCCCTGCGGTCATCTCCCTCCAAAACAAGTATACCGTTTTGGATACTGTTGGGGGAGATGGCTCACCAGGGGAAGGCAGCAGTAGCCAGGTCCATGGCACCGTGGCTGGCTCTGCTGTTCAGAAGGGCGGGAAAAAGAGTGGAAGGGCTATAGTCATAGGGGACTCGATTGTAAGGGGAGTAGATTGGCGGTTCTGTGGTCGAAAACGAGGCTCCCGAATGGTATGTTGCCTCCCAGGTGCACGGGTCAGGGATGTCTCAGATCGGCTGCAGAACATTCTAAAGGGGGAGGGTGAACAGCCAGTTGTCATTGTGCACATAGGCACTAATGATGCAGGTAAAAAACGGGATGAGGTCCTACAAGCAGAGTTTAGGGAGTTAGGAGCCAAGATAAAAAGCAGGACCTCAGAGGTAGTAATCTCAGGATTACTACCAGTGCCACGTGATAGTCAGAGTAAAAATGAAAGAATAGTCAGGATGAATGCGTGGCTTGAGATGGTGCAGGAAGGAGGGGTTCAGATTTTTGGGACATTGGGACCGGTTCTGGGGGAGGTGGGACTATTACAAATTGGACGGTCTACACCTGGGCCAGACTGGAACCAATGTCCTTGGAGGTGCTTTTGCTAACGCTGTTGGGGAGGGTTTAAACTAATGTGGCAGGGGGATGGGAACCAATTGAGGTCAGTTGACAGTAAGGAGGCAGTAACTAAAGCCTGAAAGGAACTAGATAATGAAGTCAGTGTGACTAAGGGGAAGAACAGGCAGGGAGCAGATGATGAATATAAAGGGACTGGTGGTCTGAGGTGCATTTGTTTTAATGTAAGAAGTGTAGTAGGTAAGGCAGATGAACTTAGGGCTTGGATTAGTACCTGGGAGTATGATGTTATTGCTATTACTGAGACTTGGTTGAGGGAAGGGCATGATTGGCAACTAAATATCCCAGGATATCGATGCTTCAGGCGGGATAGAGAGGGAGGTAAAGGGGGTGGAGGAGTTGCATTACTGGTCAAAGAGGATATCACAGCTGTGCTGAAGGAGGGCACGATAGAGGACTCGAGCAGTGAGGCAATATGGACAGAACTCAGAAATAGGAAGGGTGCGGTAACAATGTTGGGGCTGTACTACAGGCTTCCCAACAGCGAGCGTGAGATAGAGGTACAAATATGTAAACAGATTATGGAAAGATGTAGGAGCAACAGGGTGGTGGTGATAGGAGATTTTAATTTTCCCAACATTGACTGGGATTCGCTTAGTGTTAGAGGTCCAGATGGAGCAGAATTTGTAAGGAGCATCCAGGAAGGTTTTCTAGAGCAGTATGTAAATAGTCCAACTCGGGAAGGGGCCATACTGGACCTGGTGTTGGGGAATGAGCCCGGCCAGGTTGTTGAAGTTTCAGTAGGGGACTACTTTGGGAATAGTGATCACAATTCTGTAAGCTTTAAAATACTCATGGACAAAGACGAGAGTGGTCCTAAAGGAAGAGTGCTAAATTGGGGGAAGGCCAACTATACCAAAATTCGGCAGGAGCTGGGAAATGTAGATTGGGAGCAGCTGTTTGAAGGTAAATCCACATGTGATATGTGGGAGGCTTTTAAAGAGAGGTTGATTAGCGTTCAGGAGAGACATGTTCCTGTGAAAATGAGGGATAGAAATGGCAAGATTAGGGAACCATGGATGACAGGTGAAATTGTGAGACTAGCTAAGAGGAAAAGAAGCATACATAAGGTGTAGGCGGCTGATGAAAGACGAAGCTTTGAAAGAATATCGGGAATGTCGGACCAATCTGAAACGAGGAATTAAGAGGGCTAAAAGGGGTCATGAAATATCTTTCGCAAACAGGGTTAAGGAAAATCCCAAAGCCTTTTATTCATATATAAGGAGAAAGAGGGTAACTAGAGAAAGGATTGGCCCACTAAAGGACAAAGGAGGAATGTTATGCTTGGACTCAGAGAAAATGGGTGAGATTCTAAACGAGTACTTTGCATCGGTATTCACCAAGGAGAGGGACATGACGGATGTTGAGGTTAGGAACAGATGTTTGATTACTCTAGGTCAAGTCGGCATAAGGAGGGAGGAAGTGTTGGGTATTCTAAAGGGCATTAAGGTGGACAAGTCCCCAGGTCCGGATGGGATCTATCCCAGGTTACTGAGGGAAGCGAGAGAGGAAATAGCTGGGGCCTTAACAGATATCTTTGCAGCATCCTTAAACACGGGTGAGGTCCCGGAGGACTGGAGAATTACTAATGTTGTCCCCTTGTTTAAGAAGGGTAGCAGGGGTAATCCAGGTAATTATAGACCGGTGAGCCTGACGTCAGTGGTAGGGAAGCTGCTGGAGAAGATACTGAGGGATGAGATCTATTCCCATTTGGAAGAAAATGGGCTCATCAGTGATAGGCAACATGGTTTTGTGCAGGGAAGGTCATGTCTTACCAACTTAATAGAATTCTTTGAGGAAGTGACAAAGTTGATTGATGAGGGAAGGGCTGTCGATGTCATATACATGGACTTCAGTAAGGCGTTTGATAAGGTTCCCCATGGCAGGCTGATGGAGAAAGTGAAGGCGCTTGGGGTCCAAGGTGTACTAGCTAGATGGATAAAGAACTGGCTGGGCAACAGGAGACAGAGAGTAGCAGTAGAGGAGAGTTTCTCAAAATGGAGACGTGTGACCAGTGGTGTTCCACAGGGATCCGTGCTGGGACCACTGTTGTTTGTGATATACATTAATGATTTGGAGGAAAGTATAGGTGGACTGATTAGCAAGTTTGCAGACGACACTAAGATTGGTGGAGTAGCAGATAGTGAAGGGGACTGTCAAAGAATACAGCAGAATATAGATAGATTAGAGAGTTGGGCAGAGAAATGGCAGATGGAGTTCAATCATGGCAAATGCGAGGTGATGCATTTTGGAAGATCCAATTCAAGAGTGAACTATACAGTAAATGGAAAAGTCCTGGGGAAAATTGATGTCCAGAGAGATTTGGGTGTTCAGGTCCACTGTTCCCTGAAGGTGGCAACGCAGGTAAATAGAGTGGTCAAGAAGGCATACGGCATGCTTTCCTTCATCGGACGGGGCATTGAGTACAAAAGTTGGCAGGTCATGTTACAGTTGTATAGGACTTTGGTTCGGCCACATTTGGAATACTGCGTACAGTTCTGGTCGCCACATTATCAAAAGGATGTGGATGCTTTGGAGAGGGTGCAGAGGAGGTTCACCAGGATGTTGCCTGGTATGGAGGGCGCTAGCTATGAAGAGGTTGAGTAGATTAGGATTATTTTCATTAGAAAGACGGAGGTTGAGGGGGGACCTGATTGAGGTGTACAAAACCATGAGAGGTCTCGACAGGGTGGACAGCAAGAGGCTTTTTCCCAGAGTGGGGGTTTCAATTACTAGAGGACACGAGTTCAAAGTGAAAGGGGAAATGTTTAGGGGGGATATGCGTGGAAAGTTCTTTACACAGAGGGTGGTGGGCACCTGGAACGCGTTGCCAGCGGAGGTGGTAGATGCGGGCACGATGGAGTCTTTTAAGATGTATCTAGACAGATACATGAATGGGCAGGAAGAAAAGAGATACAGAAGCTGAGAAAATAGGCGACATGTTTAGAGAGAGGATCTGGATCGGCGCAGGCTTGGAGGGCCGAAGGGCCTGTTCCTGTGCTGTAATTATCTTTGTGTCTGCTAATGTTACTTAGTGTCCGTTTGCATCTGGGTTACTGGGTGTCAGTGTGTGTCTGTTTGTGTTACTGGGTTTCACTGTCTGTGTTCCTGGTGTTGGTGCATCTCTGTGTTACAGTGCGCTATTGCGTGATGTTTATTTTACTCACTTTCAGTGTGTGTCTGTGATACAGGTGTCAGTGTGTATCTGTGTTACTGTGTGTCACTGTGTGTATCTGTGTTACTGGGTGTCACTGTGTGTATCTGTGTTACTGGGTGTCAGTGTGTATCTGTGTTACTGGGTGTCA
This sequence comes from Heterodontus francisci, assembly GCF_036365525.1. Taxonomy (NCBI): domain Eukaryota; kingdom Metazoa; phylum Chordata; class Chondrichthyes; order Heterodontiformes; family Heterodontidae; genus Heterodontus; species Heterodontus francisci. The sequence goes on from NW_027141175.1 coordinate 6,002,325, forward strand.
GTGTGTGTTTGTTTGTGACACTAGGTGTCAGTGTGTGTCTGTGACACTAGGTGTCAGTGTGTGTCTGTGTAACTGTCACTGTTTTTGTTAGTGTTACTGTGCATCAGTGTTTGTCTGTGTTACTGGGTGTCAGTGTGTATTTGTGTTCCTGGGTGTCAGTGTCAGTTTATTTGTGTTACTGCGTGTCATTGTGTGTCTGTGACACTAGGTGTCAGTGTGTGTCTGTGTTACTGGGAGTCAGTGTGTGTCTGTGTTAATGGGGATCAGTGTGTGTTTCTAACTGGGTGTCAGTGTGTGTATGTTACTGGGTGTCAGTCTGTCTGTTTGTGTTACTGGGTTTCACTGTGTGTCTGTGTTCCTGGTGTTAGTGCATCTCTGTTACAGTGTGTTAGTGCGTGATGTTTGTTTTGCTGACTTTTAGTGTGTGTCTGTGTTTCTGGGTCTCAGTCTGTGTCTGTGACACTAGGTGTCAGTGTGTGTCTGTGTTACCGGGTGTCAGTGTATGTCTTTGTTACTTGGTGTCAGTGTATGCCTTTGTTACTTGGTGTAAGTGTGTGTCTGTGTTACTGGGTATCAGTGTATGTCTTTGTTACTTGGTGTCAGTGTATGTCTGTGTTACTTGGTGTAAGTGTGTGTCATTGTTACTTGGTATCAGTGTATGTCTGTGTTACTTGGTGTCAGTGTGTGTCTGTGTTACTGGGTATCAGTGTATGTCTTTGTTACTTGGTGTCAGTGTGTGTCTGTGTTACTGGGTGTCAGTGTATGTCTTTGTTACTTGGTGTAAGTGTGTGTCTGTGTTACTGGGTATCAGTGTATGTCTTTGTTACTTGGTGCTAGTGTGTGTCTGTGTTACTTGGTGCTAGTGTGTGTCTGTGTTACTTGGTGCTAGTGTGTGTCTGTGTTACTTGGTGCTAGTGTGTGGCTGTGCTACTGGGTGTCAGTGTATGTCTTGTTACTTGGTGTCAGTGTGTCTGTGTTACTGGGTGTCAGTGTGTTTGTTTGTGCTACTGGGTGTCAGTGTGTGTCTGTGTTACTTGGTGTACGTGTGTGTCTTTGTTACATGGTGTCCGTGTGTGTCTGTGTTACTGGGTGTCAGTGTGTCTTTGTGACTTGGTGTCAGTGAGTGTCTTTGTGACTTGGTGTCAGTGAGTGTCTTTGTGACTTCGTGTCAGTGAGTGTCTTTGTTACTTGGTGTAAGTGTGTGTCTGTGTTACTGGGTATCAGTGTATGTCTTTGTTACTTGGTGTAAGTGTGTGTCTTTGTTACTTGGTGTAAGTGTGTCTTTGTTACTTGGTGTAAGTGTGTGTCTTTGTTACTTGGTGTAAGTGTGTGTCTGTGTTGCTTGGTGTCAGTGTATGTATTGGTTACTGTGTATCAGTGTGTGTTACTGGGTATCAGTGTCTGTCCTTGTTACTTGGTTTCAGTGCTTGTCAAAATACTTGGTGCAAGTTTATGTCTTTGTTACTTGGTGTCAGTGAGTGTCTTTGTTACTTGGTGTAAGTGTGTGTTTGTGTTACTTGGTGTAAGTGTGTGTTTGTGTTACTTGGTGTAAGTGTGTGTCTTTGTTACTTGGTGTAAGTGTGTGTCTTTGTTACTTGGTGTAAGTGTGTGTCTTTGTTACTTGGTGTAAGTGTGTGTCTGTGTTCTTGGGTGTCAGTGTATGTATTGGTTACTGTGTATCAGTGTATGTCTTTGTTACTTGGTGTAATTGTCTGTCTTTGTTACTTGGTGTCAGTGTATGTCTGTGTTACTTGGTGTAAGTGTGTGTCTTTGTTACTTGGTGTAAGTGTGTGTCTTTGTTACTTGGTGTAAGTGTGTCTTTGTTACTTGGTGTAAGTGTGTGTCTTTGTTACTTGGTGTACGTGTGTGTCTGTTACTTGGTGTCAGTCTGTGTCTTTGTTACTTGGTGTCAGTGTATGTCTTTGTTACTTGGTGTCAGTGTGTGTCTTTGTTACTTGGTGTCAGTGTGTGTCTTTGTTACTTGGTGTCAGTGTATGTCTTTGTTACTTGGTGTCAGTGTATTTCTTTGTTACTTGGTGTAAGAGTGTGTCTTTGTTACTTGGTGTAAGTGCGTGTCTGTGTTACTGGGTAAGAGTGCATGTCTTTGTTACTTGGTGTCAGTGTATGTCTGTGTTACTGAGTGTCAGTGTATGACTTTGTTACTTGGTGTCATTGTATGTCTATGTTAATTTGTGTCATTGTATGTCTGTTACTTGGTGTAAGTGTGTGTCTGTGTTACTGGGTATCAGTGTATGTCTTTGTTACTTGGTGTCAGTGTGTGTCTGTGTTAATTGGTGTCAGTGTATGTCTTTGTTAATTGGTGTCAGTGTATGTCTTTGTTACTTGGTGTCAGTGTATGACTTTGTTACTTGGTGTCAGTGTGTGTCTGTGTTACTTGGTGTACGTGTGTGTCTTTGTTACTTGGTGTCAGTCTGTGTCTTGTTACTTGGTGTCAGTGTATGTCTTTATTACTTGGTGTCAATGTTTGTCTGTGTTAATGGGTATCAGTGTATGTCTTTGTTAATTGGTGTCAGTGTGTCTGTGTTACTGGGGGTCAGTGTATGTTTCTAACTGGGTGTCCGTGTGTCTGTGTCACTGTGTCAGTGTATGTCTTTGTTACTGTGTGTCAGTGTATGTCTTTGTTACTTGGTGAAAGTGTATGTCTTTGTTACTGTGTGTCAGTGTATGTCTTTGTTACTGTGTGTCCGTGTATGTCTTTGTTACTTGGTGTACGTGTGTGTCCGTGTTACTGGGTATCAGTGTATATCTTTGTTACTTTGTGTCAGTGTATGTCTGTGTTACTTGATGTAAGTGTATGTCTTTGTTACTTGGTGTAATTGTGTGTCTTTGTTACTTGGTGTCAGTGTATGTCTTTGTTACTGGGTGTCAGTGTATGTCTTTGTTACTGGGTGTCAGTGTATGTCTTTGTTACTTGGTGTAAGTGTGTGTCTTTGTTACTTGGTGTGATTGTGTGTCTTTGTTACTTGGTGTCAGTGTATGTCTTTGTGACTTGGTGTCAGTGTATGTCTTTGTTACTGGGTGTCAGTGTATGTCTTTGTTACTTGGTGTAAGTGTGTGTCTGTGTAGCTTGATGTAAGTGTATGTCTTTGTTACTTGGTGTAATTGTGTGTCTTTGTTACTGGGTATCAGTGTCTGACTTTGTTACTTGGTGTCAGTGCATGTCTGTGTTACCTGGTGTTAGTGTGTGTCTGTGTTACTGGGTGTCAGTGTGTTTGTTTGTGTTACTGGGTGTCAGTGTGTGTCTTTGTTACTTGGTGTAAGTGTGTGTCTTTGTTACATGGTGTCCGTGTGTGTCTTTGTTACATGGTGTCCGTGTGTGTCTTTGTTACTTGGTGTCCGTGTGTGTCTGTGTTGCTTGGTGTAAGTGTGTGTCTTTGTTACTTGGTGTCAGTGTGTGTCTGTGTTCCTGGGTGTCAGTGTATGTGTTTGTTACTGTGTATCAGTGTGTGTTACTGGGTATCAGTGTATGTCTTTGTTACTTGGTTTCAGTGCATGTCAAAATACTTGGTGCAAGTTTCTGTCTTTGTTACTTGGTGTCAGTGTATGTCTGTGTTACTTGATGTAAGTGTATGTCTTTGTCACTTGGCGTAAGTGTGTGTCTTTGTGACTTGGTGTCAGTGTACGTCTTTCTTACTTGGTGTCAGTGTATATCTTTGTTACTTGGTGTAAGTGTGTGTCCGTGTTACTGGGTATCAGTGTATATCTTTGTTACTGGGTGTCAGTGTATATCTTTGTTACTTGGTGTAAGTGTGGGTCTGTGTTCCTGGGTATCAGTGCATGTCTTTGTTACTTGGTGTCAGTGTATGTCTGTGTTACTTGGTGTAAGTGTGTGTCTTTGTTACTTGGTGTAATTGCATGTCTGTGTTAATGGGTGTCAGTGTATGTCTGTGTTAATGGGTGTCAGTGTATGTCTTTGTTACTTAGTGTCAGTGTATGTCTTTGTTACTTGGTGTCAGTGTATGTCTTTGTTACTTGGTGTCAGTGTATGTCTTTGTTACTTGGTGTAAGAGTGTGTCTGTGTAACTTGGTGTAAGTGTGTGTCTCTGTTACTTTGTATCAGTGTAGGTCTTTGTTACTTGGTGTAAGTGTGTGTCTGTGTTACTGGGTAACAGTGTATGTCTGTGTTACTGGGTGTCAGTGTATGTCTTTGTTACTTAGTGTCAGTGTATGTCTTTGTTACTTGTTGTAATTGTATGTCTTTGTTATTGGTGTCAGTGTGTGTCTGTGTTACTTGGTGTAAGTGTGTGTCTGTGTTACTTGGTGTAAGTGTGTGTCTGTGTTAATGGGTATCAGTGTATGTCTGTGTTAATGGGTATCAGTGTATGTCTTTGTTACTTGGTGTCAGTGTGTGTCTGTGTTACTGGGGGTCAGTGTATGTTTCTAACTGGGTGTCCGTGTGTGTCTGTGTTAATGGGTGTCAGTGTATGTCTTTGTTACTGTGTGTCAGTGTATGTCTTTGTTACTTGGTGAAAGTGTATGTCTTTGTTACTTGGTGTAAGTGTGTGTCTTTGTTACTGTGTGTCAGTGTATGTCTTTGTTACTTGGTGAAAGTGTATGTCTGTGTTACTTGGCGTAAGTGTGTGTCTTTGTCACTTGGCGTAAGTGTGTATCTTTGTGACTTGGTGTCAGTGTACGTCTTTGTGACTTGTTGTCAGTGTATGTCTGTGTCACTTGGCGTAAGTGTGTGTCTTTGTCACTTGGCGTAAGTGTGTGTCTTTGTGACTTGGTGTCAGTGTACGTCTTTGTGACTTGGTGTCAGTGTATGTCTTTGTTACTTGGTGTACGTGTGTGTCCGTGTTACTGGGTATCAGTGTATATCTTTGTTACTTGGTGTAAGTGTGTGTCTGTGTTCCTGGGTATCAGTGCATGTCTTTGTTACTTGGTGTCAGTGCATGTCTTTGTTACTTGGTGTCAGTGTATGTCTGTGTTACTTGTTGTCAGTGTATGTCTGTGTTAATTGGTGTCAGTGTATTTCTTTGTTACTTGGTGTCAGTGTATGTCTTTGTTACTTGGTGTAAGAGTGTGTCTGTGTTACTTGGTGTAAGTGTGTGTCTGTGTTACTTTGTATCAGTGGATGTCTTTGTTACTTGGTGTAAGAGTGTGTCTGTGTAACTTGGTGTAAGTGTGTGTCTCTGTTACTTTGTATCAGTGTAGGTCTTTGTTACTTGGTGTAAGTGTGTGTCTGTGTTACTTGGTGTAAGTGTGTGTCTTTGTTACTTGGTGTAATTGCATGTCTGTGTTAATGGGTGTCAGTGTATGTCTGTGTTAATGGGTGTCAGTGTATGTCTTTGTTACTTAGTGTCAGTGTATGTCTTTGTCAATTGGTGTCAGTGTATGTCTTTGTTACTTGGTGTCAGTGTATGTCTTTGTTACTTGGTGTAAGAGTGTCTGTGTAACTTGGTGTAAGTGTGTGTCTCTGTTACTTTGTATCAGTGTAGGTCTTTTGTTACTTGGTGTAAGTGTGTGTCTGTGTTACTGGGTAACAGTGTATGTCTGTGTTACTGGGTGTCAGTGTATGTCTTTGTTACTTAGTGTCAGTGTATGTCTTTGTTACTTGTTGTAATTGTATGTCTTTGTTATTGGTGTCAGTGTGTGTCTGTGTTACTTGGTGTACGTGTGTGTCTGTGTTACTTGGTGTAAGTGTGTGTCTGTGTTAATGGGTATCAGTGTATGTCTGTGTTAATGGGTATCAGTGTATGTCTTTGTTACTTGGTGTCAGTGTGTGTCTGTGTTACTGGGGGTCAGTGTATGTTTCTAACTGGGTGTCCGTGTGTGTCTGTGTTAATGGGTGTCAGTGTATGTCTTTGTTACTGTGTGTCAGTGTATGTCTTTGTTACTTGGTGTAAGTGTGTGTCTTTGTTACTGTGTGTCAGTGTATGTCTTTGTTACTTGGTGAAAGTGTATGTCTGTGTTACTTGGCGTAAGTGTGTGTCTTTGTCACTTGGCGTAAGTGTGTATCTTTGTGACTTGGTGTCAGTGTAAGTCTTTGTGACTTGTTGTCAGTGTATGTCTATGTTACCTGGCGTAAGTGTGTGTCTTTGTCACTTGGCGTAAGTGTGTGTCTTTGTGACTTGGTGTCAGTGTACGTCTTTGTGACTTGGTGTCAGTGTATGTCTTTGTTACTTGGTGTACGTGTGTGTCCGTGTTACTGGGTATCAGTGTATATCTTTGTTACTTGGTGTAAGTGTGTGTCTGTGTTCCTGGGTATCAGTGTATGTCTTTGTTACTTGGTGTCAGTGTATGTCTGTGTTACTTGTTGTCAGTGTATGTCTGTGTTAATTGGTGTCAGTGTATGTCTTTGTTACTTGGTGTCAGTGTATGTCTTTGTTACTTGGTGTAAGAGTGTGTCTGTGTTACTTGGTGTAAGTGTGTGTCTGTGTTACTTTGTATCAGTGTAGGTCTTTGTTACTTGGTGTAAGTGTGTTGCTGTGTTACTGGGTATCAGTGTATGTCTTTGTTACTTAGTGTCAGTGTATGTCTTTGTTACTTGGTGTCAGTGTATGTCTTTGTTACTTGGTGTCAGTGTATGTCTTTGTTACTTGGTGTAAGAGTGTCTGTGTAACTTGGTGTAAGTGTGTGTCTCTGTTGCATTGTATCAGTGTAGGTCTTTGTTACTTGGTGTAAGTGTGTGTCTGTGTTACTGGGTAACAGTGTATGTCTGTGTTACTGGATGTCAGTGTATGTCTTTGTTACTTAGTGTCAGTGTATGTCTTTGTTACTTGTTGTAATTGTATGTCTTTGTTATTGGTGTCAGTGTGTGTCTGTGTTACTTGGTGTACGTGTGTGTCTGTGTTACTTGGTGTAAGTGTGTGTCTGTGTTAATGGGTATCAGTGTATGTCTGTGTTAATGGGTATCAGTGTATGTCTTTGTTACTTGGTGTCAGTGTGTGTCTGTGTTACTGGGGGTCAGTGTATGTTTCTAACTGGGTGTCCGTGTGTGTCTGTGTTAATGGGTGTCAGTGTATGTCTTTGTTACTGTGTGTCAGTGTATGTCTTTGTTACTTGGTGTAAGTGTGTGTCTTTGTTACTGTTTGTCAGTGTATGTCTTTGTTACTTGGTGAAAGTGTATGTCTGTGTTACTTGGCGTAAGTGTGTGTCTTTGTCACTTGGCGTAAGTGTGTATCTTTGTGACTTGGTGTCAGTGTAAGTCTTTGTGACTTGTTGTCAGTGTATGTCTATGTTACCTGGCGTAAGTGTGTGTCTTTGTCACTTGGCGTAAGTGTGTGTCTTTGTGACTTGGTGTCAGTGTACGTCTTTGTGACTTGGTGTCAGTGTATGTCTTTGTTACTTGGTGTACGTGTGTGTCCGTGTTACTGGGTATCAGTGTATATCTTTGTTACTTGGTGTAAGTGTGTGTCTGTGTTCCTGGGTATCAGTGCATGTCTTTGTTACTTGGTGTCAGTGTATGTCTGTGTTACTTGTTGTCAGTGTATGTCTGTGTTAATTGGTGTCAGTGTATGTCTGTGTTAATTGGTGTCAGTGTATGTCTTTGTTACTTGGTGTAAGAGTGTGTCTGTGTTACTTGGTGTAAGTGAGTGTCTGTGTTACTTTGTATCAGTGTAGGTCTTTGTTACTTGGTGTAAGTGTGTTGCTGTGTTACTGGGTATCAGTGTATGTGTTTGTTACTTGGTGTCAGTGTATGTCTTTGTTACTTGGTGTCAGTGTATGTCTTTGTTACTGGGTGTCAGTGTATGTCTGTGTTACTTGGTGTAAGTGTGTGTCTGTGTTACTTGGTGTAAGTGTGTGTCTTTGTTACTTGGTGTAATTGTAAGTCTTTGTTAATTGGTGTCAGTGTATGTCTGTGTTACTTGGTGACAGAGTGTGTCTTTGTTACTGAGTGTCAGAGAATGACTTTGTTACTTGGTCTCAGTGTATGTCTTTGTGACTTGGTGTGAGTGTATGTCTTTGTTACTGAGTGTCAGTGTATGACTTTGTTACTTGGTGTCATTGTATGTCTTTGTTAATTGTTGTCAGTGTATGTCTTTGTTACTTGGTGTAAGTGTGTATCTTTGTTACTTGGTGTCAGTGTATGTCTTTGTTACTTGGTGTCAGTGTATGTCTTTATTACTTGGTGTCAGTGTATGTCTGAGTTACTTGGTGTCAGTGTATGTCTTTGTTACTGTGTGTCAGTGTATGTCTTTGTTACTGTGTGTCAGTGTATGTCTTTGTTACTTGGTGAAAGTGTATGTCTTTGTTACTGGCTATCAGTGTCTGTCTTTGTTACTGGGTATCAGTGTCTCTTTGTTACTGGGTATCAGTGTCTGTCTTTGTTACTTGGTGTCACTATGTCTATGTTACCTGGTGTAAGTGTGTGTCTGTTACTGGGTATCAGTGTATCTTTTTGTTACTTGGTGTCAGTGTATGTCAAAATACTTGGTGTCAGTGTATGTCTTTGTTACTGGGTGTCAGTGTATGTCTTTGTTACTGGGTGTCAGTGTATGTCTTTGTTACTTGGTGTAAGTGTGTGTCTGTGTTACTTGATGTAAGTGTATGTCTTTGTTACTTGGTGTAATTGTGTGTCTTTGTTACTTGGTGTCAGTGTATGTCTTTGTGACTTGGTGTCAGTGTATGTCTTTGTTACTGGGTGTCAGTGCATGACTTTGTTACTGGGTGTCAGTGTATGTCTTTGTTACTTGGTGTAAGTGTGTGTCTGTGTTACTTGATGTAAGTGTATGTCTTTGTTACTTGGTGTAATTGTGTGTCTTTGTTACTGGGTATCAGTGTCTGACTTTGTTACTTGGTGTCAGTGTATGTCTGTGTTACCTGGTGTTAGTGTGTGTCTGTGTTACTGGGTGTCAGTGTGTTTGTTTGTGTTACTGGGTGTCAGTGTGTGTCTTTGTTACTTGGTGTAAGTGTGTGTCTTTGTTACTTGGTGTAAGTGTGTGTCTTTGTTACATGGTGTCCGTGTGTGTCTTTGTTACATGGTGTCCGTGTGTGTCTTTGTTTCTTGGTGTCCGTGTGTGTCTGTGTTGCTTGGTGTCAGTGTGTGTCTGTGTTCCTGGGTGTCAGTGTATGTGTTTGTTACTGTGTATCAGTGTGTGTTACTGGGTATCAGTGTATGACTTTGTTACTTGGTTTCAGTGCATGTCAAAATACTTGGTGCAAGTTTCTGTCTTTGTTACTTGGTGTAATTGTGTGTCTTTGTTACTTGGTGTCAGTGTATGTCTTTGTGACTTGGTGTCAGTGTATGTCTTTGTTACTGGGTGACAGTGTATGTCTTTGTTACTGGGTGTAAGTGTGTGTCCGTGTTACTGGGTATCAGTGTATATCTTTGTTAGTTGGTGTAAGTGTGGGTCTGTGTTCCTGGGTATCAGTGCATGTCTTTGTTACTTGGTGTCAGTGTATGTCTGTGTTACTTGGTGTAAGTGTGTGTCTTTGTTACTTGGTGTAATTGCATGTCTGTGTTAATGGGTGTCAGTGTATGTCTGTGTTAATGGGTGTCAGTGTATGTCTTTGTTACTTAGTGTCAGTGTATGTCTTTGTTACTTGGTGTCAGTGTATGTCTTTGTTACTTGGTGTAAGAGTGTGTCTGTGTAACTTGGTGTAAGTGTGTGTCTGTTACTTTGTATCAGTGTTGGTCTTTGTTACTTGGTGTAAGTGTGTGTCTGTGTTACTGGGTAACAGTGTATGTCTGTGTTACTGGGTGTCAGTGTATGTCTTTGTTACTTAGTATCAGTGTATGTCTTTGTTACTTATTGTCAGTGTATGTCTTTGTTACTTGTTGTAATTGTATGTCTTTGTTATTGGTGTCAGTGTGTGTCTGTGTTACTTGGTGTAAGTGTGTGTCTGTGTTAATGGGTATCAGTGTATGTCTGTGTTAATGGGTATCAGTGTATGTCTTTGTTACTTGGTGTCAGTGTGTGTCTGTGTTACTGGGGGTCAGTGTATGTTTCTAACTGGGTGTCCGTGTGTGTCTGTGTTAATGGGTGTCAGTGTATGTCTTTGTTACTGTGTGTCAGTGTATGTCTTTGTTACTTGGTGAAAGTGTATGTCTTTGTTACTTGGTGAAAGTGTATGTCTTTGTTACTTGGTGTAAGTGTGTGTCTTTGTTACTTGGCGTAAGTGTGTGTCTTTGTGACTTGGTGTCAGTGTACGTCTTTCTTACTTGGTGTCAGTGTATATCTTTGTTACTTGGTGTAAGTGTGTGTCCGTGTTACTGGGTATCAGTGTATATCTTTGTTACTTGGTGTAAGTGTGGGTCTGTGTTCCTGGGTATCAGTGCATGTCTTTGTTACTTGGTGTCAGTGTATGTCTGTGTTACTTGGTGTAAGTGTGTGTCTTTGTTACTTGGTGTAATTGCATGTCTGTGTTAATGGGTGTCAGTGTATGTCTGTGTTAATGGGTGTCAGTGTATGTCTTTGTTACTTGGTGTCAGTGTATGTCTTTGTTACTTGGTGTAAGAGTGTGTCTGTGTTACTTGGTGTAAGTGTGTGTCTTTGTTACTTGGTGTAATTGCATGTCTGTGTTAATGGGTGTCAGTGTATGTCTGTGTTAATGGGTGTCAGTGTATGTCTTTGTTACTTGGTGTCAGTGTATGTCTTTGTTACTTGGTGTAAGAGTGTGTCTGTGTAACTTGGTGTAAGTGTGTGTCTGTTACTTTGTATCAGTGTTGGTCTTTGTTACTTGGTGTAAGTGTGTGTCTGTGTTACTGGGTAACAGTGTATGTCTGTGTTCCTGGGTGTCAGTGTATGTCTTTGTTACTGAGTGTCAGTGTATGTCTTTGTTACTTAGTGTCAGTGTATGTCTTTGTTACTTGTTGTAATTGTATGTCTTTGTTATTGGTGTCAGTGTGTGTCTGTGTTACTTGGTGTAAGTGTGTGTCTGTGTTACTTGGTGTAAGTGTGTGTCTGTGTTAATGGGTATCAGTGTATGTCTGTGTTAATGGGTATCAGTGTATTTCTTTGTTACTTGGTGTCAGTGTGTGTCTGTGTTACTGGGGGTCAGTGTATGTTTCTAACTGGGTGTCCGTGTGTGTCTGTGTTAATGGGTGTCAGTGTATGTCTTTGTTACTGTGTGTCAGTGTATGTCTTTGTTACTTGGTGAAAGTGTATGTCTTTGTTACTTGGTGAAAGTGTATGTCTTTGTTACTTGGTGTAAGTGTGTGTCTTTGTTACTGTGTGTCAGTGTATGTCTTTGTTACTTGGTGAAAGTGTATGTCTGTGTTACTTGGCGTAAGTGTGTGTCTTTGTCACTTGGCGTAAGTGTGTATCTTTGTGACTTGGTGTCAGTGTACGTCTTTGTGACTTGTTGTCAGTGTATGTCTGTGTTACCTGGCGTAAGTGTGTGTCTTTGTCACTTGGCGTAAGTGTGTGTCTTTGTGACTTGGTGTCAGTGTACGTCTTTGTGACTTGGTGTCAGTGTATGTCTTTGTTACTTGGTGTACGTGTGTGTCCGTGTTACTGGGTATCAGTGTATATCTTTGTTACTTGGTGTAAGTGTGTGTCTGTGTTCCTGGGTATCAGTGCATGTCTTTGTTACTTGGTGTCAGTGCATGTCTTTGTTATTTGGTGTCAGTGTATGTCTGTGTTACTTGTTGTCAGTGTATGTCTGTGTTAATTGGTGTCAGTGTATGTCTTTGTTACTTGGTGTCAGTGTATGTCTTTGTTACTTGGTGTAAGAGTGTGTCTGTGTTACTTGGTGTAAGTGTGTGTCTGTGTTACTTTGTATCAGTGGATGACTTTGTTACTTGGTGTAAGAGTGTGTCTGTGTAACTTGGTGTAAGTGTGTGTCTCTGTTACTTTGTATCAGTGTAGGTCTTTGTTACTTGGTGTAAGTGTGTGTCTGTGTTACTTGGTGTAAGTGTGTGTCTTTGTTACTTGGTGTAATTGCATGTCTGTGTTAATGGGTGTCAGTGTATGTCTGTGTTAATGGGTGTCAGTGTATGTCTTTGTTACTTAGTGTCAGTGTATGTCTTTGTTACTTGGTGTCAGTGTATGTCTTTGTTACTTGGTGTCAGTGTATGTCTTTGTTACTTGGTGTAAGAGTGTGTCTGTGTAACTTGGTGTAAGTGTGTGTCTCTGTTACTTTGTATCAGTGTAGGTCTTTGTTACTGGGTGTCAGTGTATGTCTTTGTTACTTAGTGTCAGTGTATGTCTTTGTTACTTGTTGTAATTGTATGTCTTTGTTATTGGTGTCAGTGTATGTCTGTGTTAATGGGTATCAGTGTATGTCTTTGTTACTTGGTGTCAGTGTGTGTCTGTGTTACTGGGGGTCAGTGTATGTTTCTAACTGGGTGTCCGTGTGTGTCTGTGTTAATGGGTGTCAGTGTATGTCTTTGTTACTGTGTGTCAGTGTATGTCTTTGTTACTTGGTGTAAGTGTGTGTCTTTGTTACTGTTTGTCAGTGTATGTCTTTGTTACTTGGTGTCAGTGTATGTCTGTGTTACTTGGTGAAAGTGTATGTCTTTGTTACTTGGTGAAAGTGTATGTCTTTGTTACTTGGTGTTTGTGTGTGTCTTTGTTACTGTGTGTCAGTGTATGTCTTTGTTACTTGGTGAAAGTGTATGTCTGTGTTACTTGGCGTAAGTGTGTGTCTTTGTCACTTGGCGTAAGTGTGTATCTTTGTGACTTGGTGTCAGTGTACGTCTTTGTGACTTGTTGTCAGTGTATGTCTGTGTTACCTGGCGTAAGTGTGTGTCTTTGTCACTTGGCGTAAGTGTGTGTCTTTGTGACTTGGTGTCAGTGTACGTCTTTGTGACTTGGTGTCAGTGTATGTCTTTGTTACTTGGTGTACGTGTGTGTCCGTGTTACTGGGTATCAGTGTATATCTTTGTTACTTGGTGTCAGTGTATGTCTGTGTTACTTGTTGTCAGTGTATGTCTGTGTTAATTGGTGTCAGTGTATGTCTTTGTTACTTTGTGTCAGTGTATGTCTTTGTTACTTGGTGTAAGAGTGTGTCTGTGTTACTTGGTGTAAGTGTGTGTCTGTGTTACTTTGTATCAGTGTAGGTCTTTGTTACTTGGTGTAAGTGTGTTGCTGTTTTACTGGGTATCAGTGTATGTCTTTGTTACTTGGTGTCAGTGTATGTCTTTGTTACTTGGTGTCAGTGTATGTCTTTGTTACTTGGTGTCAGTGTATGTCTGTGTTACTTGGTGTAAGTGTGTGTCTTTGTTACTTGGTGTAATTGTAAGTCTTTGTTAATTGGTGTCAGTGTATGTCTGTGTTACTTGGTGACAGTGTGTGTCTTTGTTACTGAGTGTCAGAGAATGACTTTGTTACTTGGTCTCAGTGTATGTCTTTGTGACTTGGTGTGAGTGTATGTCTTTGTTACTGAGTGTCAGTGTATGACTTTGTTACTTGGTGTCATTGTATATCTTTGTTAATTGTTGTCAGTGTATGTCTTTGTTACTTGGTGTAAGTGTGTGTCTTTGTTACTTGGTGTCAGTGTATGTCTTTGTTACTTGGTGTCAGTGTATGTCTTTATTACTTGGTGTCAGTGTATGTCTTTGTTACTTGGTGTCAGTGTATGTCTTTGTTACTTGGTGTAAGAGTGTCTGTGTAACTTGGTGTAAGTGTGTGTCTCTGTTACATTGTATCAGTGTAGGTCTTTGTTACTTGGTGTAAGTGTGTGTCTGTGTTACTGGGTAACAGTGTATGTCTGTGTTACTGGATGTCAGTGTATGTCTTTGTTACTTAGTGTCAGTGTATGTCTTTGTTACTTGTTGTAATTGTATGTCTTTGTTATTGGTGTCAGTGTGTGTCTGTGTTACTTGGTGTACGTGTGTGTCTGTGTTACTTGGTGTAAGTGTGTGTCTGTGTTAATGGGTATCAGTGTATGTCTGTGTTAATGGGTATCAGTGTATGTCTTTGTTACTTGGTGTCAGTGTGTGTCTGTGTTACTGGGGGTCAGTGTATGTTTCTAACTGGGTGTCCGTGTGTGTCTGTGTTAATGGGTGTCAGTGTATGTCTTTGTTACTGTGTGTCAGTGTATGTCTTTGTTACTTGGTGTAAGTGTGTGTCTTTGTTACTGTGTGTCAGTGTATGTCTTTGTTACTTGGTGAAAGTGTATGTCTGTGTTACTTGGCGTAAGTGTGTGTCTTTGTCACTTGGCGTAAGTGTGTATCTTTGTGACTTGGTGTCAGTGTAAGTCTTTGTGACTTGTTGTCAGTGTATGTCTATGTTACCTGGCGTAAGTGTGTGTCTTTGTCACTTGGCGTAAGTGTGTGTCTTTGTGACTTGGTGTCAGTGTACGTCTTTGTGACTTGGTGTCAGTGTATGTCTTTGTTACTTGGTGTACGTGTGTGTCCGTGTTACTGGGTATCAGTGTATATCTTTGTTACTTGGTGTAAGTGTGTGTCTGTGTTCCTGGGTATCAGTGCATGTCTTTGTTACTTGGTGTCAGTGTATGTCTGTGTTACTTGTTGTCAGTGTATGTCTGTGTTAATTGGTGTCAGTGTATGTCTGTGTTAATTGGTGTCAGTGTATGTCTTTGTTACTTGGTGTAAGAGTGTGTCTGTGTTACTTGGTGTAAGTGAGTGTCTGTGTTACTTTGTATCGGTGTAGGTCTTTGTTACTTGGTGTAAGTGTGTTGCTGTGTTACTGGGTATCAGTGTATGTGTTTGTTACTTGGTGTCAGTGTATGTCTTTGTTACTTGGTGTCAGTGTATGTCTTTGTTACTGGGTGTCAGTGTATGTCTGTGTTACTTGGTGTAAGTGTGTGTCTGTGTTACTTGGTGTAAGTGTGTGTCTTTGTTACTTGGTGTAATTGTAAGTCTTTGTTAATTGGTGTCAGTGTATGTCTGTGTTACTTGGTGACAGTGTGTGTCTTTGTTACTGAGTGTCAGAGAATGACTTTGTTACTTGGTCTCAGTGTATGTCTTTGTGACTTGGTGTGAGTGTATGTCTTTGTTACTGAGTGTCAGTGTATGACTTTGTTACTTGGTGTCATTGTATGTCTTTGTTAATTGTTGTCAGTGTATGTCTTTGTTACTTGGTGTAAGTGTGTATCTTTGTTACTTGGTGTCAGTGTATGTCTTTGTTACTTGGTGTCAGTGTATGTCTTTATTACTTGGTGTCAGTGTATGTCTGAGTTACTTGGTGTCAGTGTATGTCTTTGTTACTGTGTGTCAGTGTATGTCTTTGTTACTGTGTGTCAGTGTATGTCTTTGTTACTTGGTGAAAGTGTATGTCTTTGTTACTGGCTATCAGTGTCTGTCTTTGTTACTGGGTATCAGTGTCTCTTTGTTACTGGGTATCAGTGTCTGTCTTTGTTACTTGGTGTCACTATGTCTATGTTACCTGTTGTAAGTGTGTGTCTGTTACTGGGTATCAGTGTATCTTTTTGTTACTTGGTGTCAGTGTATGTCAAAATACTTGGTGTCAGTGTATGTCTTTGTTACTGGGTGTCAGTGTATGTCTTTGTTACTGGGTGTCAGTGTATGTCTTTGTTACTTGGTGTAAGTGTGTGTCTGTGTTACTTGATGTAAGTGTATGTCTTTGTTACTTGGTGTAATTGTGTGTCTTTGTTACTTGGTGTCAGTGTATGTCTTTGTGACTTGGTGTCAGTGTATGTCTTTGTTACTGGGTGTCAGTGCATGTCTTTGTTACTGGGTGTCAGTGTATGTCTTTGTTACTTGGTGTAAGTGTGTGTCTGTGTTACTTGATGTAAGTGTATGTCTTTGTTACTTGGTGTAATTGTGTGTCTTTGTTACTGGGTATCAGTGTCTGACTTTGTTACTTGGTGTCAGTGTTTGTCTGTGTTACCTGGTGTTAGTGTGTGTCTGTGTTACTGGGTGTCAGTGTGTTTGTTTGTGTTACTGGGTGTCAGTGTGTGTCTTTGTTACTTGGTGTAAGTGTGTGTCTTTGTTACTTGGTGTAAGTGTGTGTCTTTGTTACATGGTGTCCGTGTGTGTCTTTGTTACATGGTGTCCGTGTGTGTCTTTGTTACATGGTGTCCGTGTGTGTCTTTGTTTCTTGGTGTCCGTGTGTGTCTGTGTTGCTTGGTGTCAGTGTGTGTCTGTGTTCCTGGGTGTCAGTGTATGTGTTTGTTACTGTGTATCAGTGTGCGTTACTGGGTATCAGTGTATGACTTTGTTACTTGGTTTCAGTGCATGTCAAAATACTTGGTGCAAGTTTCTGTCTTTGTTACTTGGTGTAATTGTGTGTCTTTGTTACTTGGTGTCAGTGTATGTCTTTGTGACTTGGTGTCAGTGTATGTCTTTGTTACTGGGTGACAGTGTATGTCTTTGTTACTGGGTGTAAGTGTGTGTCCGTGTTACTGGGTATCAGTGTATATCTTTGTTAGTTGGTGTAAGTGTGGGTCTGTGTTCCTGGGTATCAGTGCATGTCTTTGTTACTTGGTGTCAGTGTATGTCTGTGTTACTTGGTGTAAGTGTGTGTCTTTGTTACTTGGTGTAATTGCATGTCTGTGTTAATGGGTGTCAGTGTATGTCTGTGTTAATGGGTGTCAGTGTATGTCTTTGTTACTTAGTGTCTGTGTATGTCTTTGTTACTTGGTGTCAGTGTATGTCTTTGTTACTTGGTGTAAGAGTGTGTCTGTGTAACTTGGTGTAAGTGTGTGTCTGTTACTTTGTATCAGTGTTGGTCTTTGTTACTTGGTGTAAGTGTGTGTCTGTGTTACTGGGTAACAGTGTATGTCTGTGTTACTGGGTGTCAGTGTATGTCTTTGTTACTTAGTGTCAGTGTATGTCTTTGTTACTTAGTGTCAGTGTATGTCTTTGTTACTTGTTGTAATTGTATGTCTTTGTTATTGGTGTCAGTGTGTGTCTGTGTTACTTGGTGTAAGTGTGTGTCTGTGTTAATGGGTATCAGTGTATGTCTGTGTTAATGGGTATCAGTGTATGTCTTTGTTACTTGGTGTCAGTGTGTGTCTGTGTTACTGGGGGTCAGTGTATGTTTCTAACTGGGTGTCCGTGTGTGTCTGTGTTAATGGGTGTCAGTGTATGTCTTTGTTACTGTGTGTCAGTGTATGTCTTTGTTACTTGGTGAAAGTGTATGTCTTTGTTACTTGGTGAAAGTGTATGTCTTTGTTACTTGGTGTAAGTGTGTGTCTTTGTTACTTGGCGTAAGTGTGTGTCTTTGTGACTTGGTGTCAGTGTACGTCTTTCTTACTTGGTGTCAGTGTATATCTTTGTTACTTGGTGTAAGTGTGTGTCCGTGTTACTGGGTATCAGTGTATATCTTTGTTACTTGGTGTAAGTGTGGGTCTGTGTTCCTGGGTATCAGTGCATGTCTTTGTTACTTGGTGTCAGTGTATGTCTGTGTTACTTGGTGTAAGTGTGTGTCTTTGTTACTTGGTGTAATTGCATGTCTGTGTTAATGGGTGTCAGTGTATGTCTGTGTTAATGGGTGTCAGTGTATGTCTTTGTTACTTAGTGTCAGTGTATGTCTTTGTTACTTGGTGTAAGAGTGTGTCTGTGTTACTTGGTGTAAGTGTGTGTCTTTGTTACTTGGTGTAATTGCATGTCTGTGTTAATGGGTGTCAGTGTATGTCTGTGTTAATGGGTGTCAGTGTATGTCTTTGTTACTTGGTGTCAGTGTATGTCTTTGTTACTTGGTGTAAGAGTGTGTCTGTGTAACTTGGTGTAAGTGTGTGTCTGTTACTTTGTATCAGTGTTGGTCTTTGTTACTTGGTGTAAGTGTGTGTCTGTGTTACTGGGTAACAGTGTATGTCTGTGTTCCTGGGTGTCAGTGTATGTCTTTGTTACTGAGTATCAGTGTATGTCTTTGTTACTTAGTGTCAGTGTATGTCTTTGTTACTTGTTGTAATTGTATGTCTTTGTTATTGGTGTCAGTGTGTGTCTGTGTTACTTGGTGTAAGTGTGTGTCTGTGTTACTTGGTGTAAGTGTGTGTCTGTGTTAATGGGTATCAGTGTATGTCTGTGTTAATGGGTATCAGTGTATGTCTTTGTTACTTGGTGTCAGTGTGTGTCTGTGTTACTGGGGGTCAGTGTATGTTTCTAACTGGGTGTCCGTGTGTGTCTGTGTTAATGGGTGTCAGTGTATGTCTTTGTTACTGTGTGTCAGTGTATGTCTTTGTTACTTGGTGAAAGTGTATGTCTTTGTTACTTGGTGAAAGTGTATGTCTTTGTTACTTGGTGTAAGTGTGTGTCTTTGTTACTGTGTGTCAGTGTATGTCTTTGTTACTTGGTGAAAGTGTATGTCTGTGTTACTTGGCGTAAGTGTGTGTCTTTGTCACTTGGCGTAAGTGTGTATCTTTGTGACTTGGTGTCAGTGTACGTCTTTGTGACTTGTTGTCAGTGTATGTCTGTGTTACCTGGCGTAAGTGTGTGTCTTTGTCACTTGGCGTAAGTGTGTGTCTTTGTGACTTGGTGTCAGTGTACGTCTTTGTGACTTGGTGTCAGTGTATGTCTTTGTTACTTGGTGTACGTGTGTGTCCGTGTCACTGGGTATCAGTGTATATCTTTGTTACTTGGTGTAAGTGTGTGTCTGTGTTCCTGGGTATCAGTGCATGTCTTTGTTACTTGGTGTCAGTGCATGTCTTTGTTATTTGGTGTCAGTGTATGTCTGTGTTACTTGTTGTCAGTGTATGTCTGTGTTAATTGGTGTCAGTGTATGTCTTTGTTACTTGGTGTCAGTGTATGTCTTTGTTACTTGGTGTAAGAGTGTGTCTGTGTTACTTGGTGTAAGTGTGTGTCTGTGTTACTTTGTATCAGTGGATGACTTTGTTACTTGGTGTAAGAGTGTGTCTGTGTAACTTGGTGTAAGTGTGTGTCTCTGTTACTTTGTATCAGTGTAGGTCTTTGTTACTTGGTGTAAGTGTGTGTCTGTGTTACTTGGTGTAAGTGTGTGTCTTTGTTACTTGGTGTAATTGCATGTCTGTGTTAATGGGTGTCAGTGTATGTCTGTGTTAATGGGTGTCAGTGTATGTCTTTGTTACTTAGTGTCAGTGTATGTCTTTGTTACTTGGTGTCAGTGTATGTCTTTGTTACTTGGTGTCAGTGTATGTCTTTGTTACTTGGTGTAAGAGTGTGTCTGTGTAACTTGGTGTAAGTGTGTGTCTCTGTTACTTTGTATCAGTGTAGGTCTTTGTTACTGGGTGTCAGTGTATGTCTTTGTTACTTAGTGTCAGTGTATGTCTTTGTTACTTGTTGTAATTGTATGTCTTTGTTATTGGTGTCAGTGTATGTCTGTGTTAATGGGTATCAGTGTATGTCTTTGTTACTTGGTGTCAGTGTGTGTCTGTGTTACTGGGGGTCAGTGTATGTTTCTAACTGGGTGTCCGTGTGTGTCTGTGTTAATGGGTGTCAGTGTATGTCTTTGTTACTGTGTGTCAGTGTATGTCTTTGTTACTTGGTGTAAGTGTGTGTCTTTGTTACTGTTTGTCAGTGTATGTCTTTGTTACTTGGTGTCAGTGTATGTCTGTGTTACTTGGTGAAAGTGTATGTCTTTGTTACTTGGTGAAAGTGTATGTCTTTGTTACTTGGTGTTTGTGTGTGTCTTTGTTACTGTGTGTCAGTGTATGTCTTTGTTACTTGGTGAAAGTGTATGTCTGTGTTACTTGGCGTAAGTGTGTGTCTTTGTCACTTGGCGTAAGTGTGTATCTTTGTGACTTGGTGTCAGTGTACGTCTTTGTGACTTGTTGTCAGTGTATGTCTGTGTTACCTGGCGTAAGTGTGTGTCTTTGTCACTTGGCGTAAGTGTGTGTCTTTGTGACTTGGTGTCAGTGTACGTCTTTGTGACTTGGTGTCAGTGTATGTCTTTGTTACTTGGTGTACGTGTGTGTCCGTGTTACTGGGTATCAGTGTATATCTTTGTTACTTGGTGTCAGTGTATGTCTGTGTTACTTGTTGTCAGTGTATGTCTGTGTTAATTGGTGTCAGTGTATGTCTGTGTTACTTTGTGTCAGTGTATGTCTTTGTTACTTGGTGTAAGAGTGTGTCTGTGTTACTTGGTGTAAGTGTGTGTCTGTGTTACTTTGTATCAGTGTAGGTCTTTGTTACTTGGTGTAAGTGTGTTGCTGTTTTACTGGGTATCAGTGTATGTCTTTGTTACTTGGTGTCAGTGTATGTCTTTGTTACTTGGTGTCAGTGTATGTCTGTGTTACTTGGTGTAAGTGTGTGTCTTTGTTACTTGGTGTAATTGTAAGTCTTTGTTAGTTGGTGTCAGTGTATGTCTGTGTTACTTGGTGACAGTGTGTGGCTTTGTTACTGAGTGTCAGAGAATGACTTTGTTACTTGGTCTCAGTGTATGTCTTTGTGACTTGGTGTGAGTGTATGTCTTTGTTACTGAGTGTCAGTGTATGACTTTGTTACTTGGTGTCATTGTATATCTTTGTTAATTGTTGTCAGTGTATGTCTTTGTTACTTGGTGTAAGTGTGTGTCTTTGTTACTTGGTGTCAGTGTATGTCTTTGTTACTTGGTGTCAGTGTATGTCTTTATTACTTGGTGTCAGTGTATGTCTTTGTTACTGTGTGTCAGTGTATGTCTTTGTTACTTGGTGAAAGTGTATGTCTTTGTTACTGGCTATCAGTGTCTGTCTTTGTTACTGGGTATCAGTGACTCTTTGTTACTGGGTATCAGTGTCTGTCTTTGTTACTGGGTATCATTGTATGTCTTTGTTACTTGGTGTCACTATGTCTATGTTACCTGGTGTAACTGTGTGTCTGTTACTGGGTATCAGTGTATGTCTTTGTTACTTGGTGTCAGTGTATGTCAAAATACTTGGTGTTAGTGTATGTCTTTGTTACTTGGTGTAATTGTCAGTCTTTGTTACTTGGTGTCAGTTTATGTCTGTGTTACTTGGTGTAAGTGTGTGTCTTTGTTACTTGGTGTATGTGTGTTTCTTTGTTACTTGGTGTCAGTGTATGTCTTTGTTACTTGGTGTAAGTGTGTGTCTTTGTTACTTGGTGTAATTGCATGTCTGTGTTAATGGGTGTCAGTGTATGTCTGTGTTAATGGGTGTCAGTGTATGTCTTTGTTACTTAGTGTCAGTGTATGTCTTTGTTACTTAGTGTCAGTGTATGTCTTTGTTACTTGTTGTAATTGTATGTCTTTGTTATTGGTGTCAGTGTGTGTCTGTGTTACTTGGTGTAAGTGTGTGTCTGTGTTACTTGGTGTAAGTGTGTGTCTGTGTTAATGGGTATCAGTGCATGTCTGTGTTAATGGGTATCAGTGTATGTCTTTGTTACTTGGTGTCAGTGTATGTCTTTGTTACTGTGTGTCAGTGTATGTCTTTGTTACTTGGTGAAAGTGTATGTCTTTGTTACTGTTTGTCAGTGTATGTCTTTGTTACTTGGTGTAAGTGTGTGTCTTTGTTACTGTTTGTCAGTGTATGTCTTTGTTACTTGGTGTCAGTGTATGTCTGTGTTACTTGGTGAAAGTGTATGTCTTTGTTACTTGGTGAAAGTGTATGTCTTTGTTACTTGGTGTAAGTGTGTGTCTTTGTTACTGTGTCAGTGTATGTCTTGTTACTGGGTGTCAGTGTATGTCTTTGTTACTTAGTGTCAGTGTATGTCTTTGTTACTTAGTGTCAGTGTATGTCTTTGTTACTTGTTGTAATTGTATGTCTTTGTTATTGGTGTCAGTGTGTGTCTGTGTTACTTGGTGTAAGTGTGTGTCTGTGTTAATGGGTATCAGTGTATGTCTGTGTTAATGGGTATCAGTGTATGTCTTTGTTACTTGGTGTCAGTGTGTGTCTGTGTTACTGGGGGTCAGTGTATGTTTCTAACTGGGTGTCCGTGT
Organism: Heterodontus francisci; assembly: GCF_036365525.1. Classification (NCBI taxonomy): domain Eukaryota; kingdom Metazoa; phylum Chordata; class Chondrichthyes; order Heterodontiformes; family Heterodontidae; genus Heterodontus; species Heterodontus francisci. The sequence continues at coordinate 6,024,008 of NW_027141175.1, forward strand.
GTGTCTGTGTTAATGGGTGTCAGTGTATGTCTTTGTTACTGTGTGTCAGTGTATGTCTTTGTTACTTGGTGAAAGTGTATGTCTTTGTTACTTGGTGAAAGTGTATGTCTTTGTTACTTGGTGTAAGTGTGTGTCTTTGTTACTTGGCGTAAGTGTGTGTCTTTGTGACTTGGTGTCAGTGTACGTCTTTCTTACCTGGTGTCAGTGTATATCTTTGTTACTTGGTGTAAGTGTGTGTCCGTGTTACTGGGTATCAGTGTATATCTTTGTTACTTGGTGTAAGTGTGGGTCTGTGTTCCTGGGTATCAGTGCATGTCTTTGTTACTTGGTGTCAGTGTATGTCTGTGTTACTTGGTGTAAGTGTGTGTCTTTGTTACTTGGTGTAATTGCATGTCTGTGTTAATGGGTGTCAGTGTATGTCTGTGTTAATGGGTGTCAGTGTATGTCTTTGTTACTTAGTGTCAGTGTATGTCTTTGTTACTTGGTGTAAGAGTGTGTCTGTGTTACTTGGTGTAAGTGTGTGTCTTTGTTACTTGGTGTAATTGCATGTCTGTGTTAATGGGTGTCAGTGTATGTCTGTGTTAATGGGTGTCAGTGTATGTCTTTGTTACTTGGTGTCAGTGTATGTCTTTGTTACTTGGTGTAAGAGTGTGTCTGTGTAACTTGGTGTAAGTGTGTGTCTGTTACTTTGTATCAGTGTTGGTCTTTGTTACTTGGTGTAAGTGTGTGTCTGTGTTACTGGGTAACAGTGTATGTCTGTGTTCCTGGGTGTCAGTGTATGTCTTTGTTACTGAGTATCAGTGTATGTCTTTGTTACTTAGTGTCAGTGTATGTCTTTGTTACTTGTTGTAATTGTATGTCTTTGTTATTGGTGTCAGTGTGTGTCTGTGTTACTTGGTGTAAGTGTGTGTCTGTGTTACTTGGTGTAAGTGTGTGTCTGTGTTAATGGGTATCAGTGTATGTCTGTGTTAATGGGTATCAGTGTATGTCTTTGTTACTTGGTGTCAGTGTGTGTCTGTGTTACTGGGGGTCAGTGTATGTTTCTAACTGGGTGTCCGTGTGTGTCTGTGTTAATGGGTGTCAGTGTATGTCTTTGTTACTGTGTGTCAGTGTATGTCTTTGTTACTTGGTGAAAGTGTATGTCTTTGTTACTTGGTGAAAGTGTATGTCTTTGTTACTTGGTGTAAGTGTGTGTCTTTGTTACTGTGTGTCAGTGTATGTCTTTGTTACTTGGTGAAAGTGTATGTCTGTGTTACTTGGCGTAAGTGTGTGTCTTTGTCACTTGGCGTAAGTGTGTATCTTTGTGACTTGGTGTCAGTGTACGTCTTTGTGACTTGTTGTCAGTGTATGTCTGTGTTACCTGGCGTAAGTGTGTGTCTTTGTCACTTGGCGTAAGTGTGTGTCTTTGTGACTTGGTGTCAGTGTACGTCTTTGTGACTTGGTGTCAGTGTATGTCTTTGTTACTTGGTGTACGTGTGTGTCCGTGTCACTGGGTATCAGTGTATATCTTTGTTACTTGGTGTAAGTGTGTGTCTGTGTTCCTGGGTATCAGTGCATGTCTTTGTTACTTGGTGTCAGTGCATGTCTTTGTTATTTGGTGTCAGTGTATGTCTGTGTTACTTGTTGTCAGTGTATGTCTGTGTTAATTGGTGTCAGTGTATGTCTTTGTTACTTGGTGTCAGTGTATGTCTTTGTTACTTGGTGTAAGAGTGTGTCTGTGTTACTTGGTGTAAGTGTGTGTCTGTGTTACTTTGTATCAGTGGATGACTTTGTTACTTGGTGTAAGAGTGTGTCTGTGTAACTTGGTGTAAGTGTGTGTCTCTGTTACTTTGTATCAGTGTAGGTCTTTGTTACTTGGTGTAAGTGTGTGTCTGTGTTACTTGGTGTAAGTGTGTGTCTTTGTTACTTGGTGTAATTGCATGTCTGTGTTAATGGGTGTCAGTGTATGTCTGTGTTAATGGGTGTCAGTGTATGTCTTTGTTACTTAGTGTCAGTGTATGTCTTTGTTACTTGGTGTCAGTGTATGTCTTTGTTACTTGGTGTCAGTGTATGTCTTTGTTACTTGGTGTAAGAGTGTGTCTGTGTAACTTGGTGTAAGTGTGTGTCTCTGTTACTTTGTATCAGTGTAGGTCTTTGTTACTGGGTGTCAGTGTATGTCTTTGTTACTTAGTGTCAGTGTATGTCTTTGTTACTTGTTGTAATTGTATGTCTTTGTTATTGGTGTCAGTGTATGTCTGTGTTAATGGGTATCAGTGTATGTCTTTGTTACTTGGTGTCAGTGTGTGTCTGTGTTACTGGGGGTCAGTGTATGTTTCTAACTGGGTGTCCGTGTGTGTCTGTGTTAATGGGTGTCAGTGTATGTCTTTGTTACTGTGTGTCAGTGTATGTCTTTGTTACTTGGTGTAAGTGTGTGTCTTTGTTACTGTTTGTCAGTGTATGTCTTTGTTACTTGGTGTCAGTGTATGTCTGTGTTACTTGGTGAAAGTGTATGTCTTTGTTACTTGGTGAAAGTGTATGTCTTTGTTACTTGGTGTTTGTGTGTGTCTTTGTTACTGTGTGTCAGTGTATGTCTTTGTTACTTGGTGAAAGTGTATGTCTGTGTTACTTGGCGTAAGTGTGTGTCTTTGTCACTTGGCGTAAGTGTGTATCTTTGTGACTTGGTGTCAGTGTACGTCTTTGTGACTTGTTGTCAGTGTATGTCTGTGTTACCTGGCGTAAGTGTGTGTCTTTGTCACTTGGCGTAAGTGTGTGTCTTTGTGACTTGGTGTCAGTGTACGTCTTTGTGACTTGGTGTCAGTGTATGTCTTTGTTACTTGGTGTACGTGTGTGTCCGTGTTACTGGGTATCAGTGTATATCTTTGTTACTTGGTGTCAGTGTATGTCTGTGTTACTTGTTGTCAGTGTATGTCTGTGTTAATTGGTGTCAGTGTATGTCTGTGTTACTTTGTGTCAGTGTATGTCTTTGTTACTTGGTGTAAGAGTGTGTCTGTGTTACTTGGTGTAAGTGTGTGTCTGTTTTACTTTGTATCAGTGTAGGTCTTTGTTACTTGGTGTAAGTGTGTTGCTGTTTTACTGGGTATCAGTGTATGTCTTTGTTACTTGGTGTCAGTGTATGTCTTTGTTACTTGGTGTCAGTGTATGTCTGTGTTACTTGGTGTAAGTGTGTGTCTTTGTTACTTGGTGTAATTGTAAGTCTTTGTTAGTTGGTGTCAGTGTATGTCTGTGTTACTTGGTGACAGTGTGTGTCTTTGTTACTGAGTGTCAGAGAATGACTTTGTTACTTGGTCTCAGTGTATGTCTTTGTGACTTGGTGTGAGTGTATGTCTTTGTTACTGAGTGTCAGTGTATGACTTTGTTACTTGGTGTCATTGTATATCTTTGTTAATTGTTGTCAGTGTATGTCTTTGTTACTTGGTGTAAGTGTGTGTCTTTGTTACTTGGTGTCAGTGTATGTCTTTGTTACTTGGTGTCAGAGTATGTCTTTATTACTTGGTGTCAGTGTATGTCTTTGTTACTGTGTGTCAGTGTATGTCTTTGTTACTTGGTGAAAGTGTATGTCTTTGTTACTGGCTATCAGTGTCTGTCTTTGTTACTGGGTATCAGTGACTCTTTGTTACTGGGTATCAGTGTCTGTCTTTGTTACTGGGTATCATTGTATGTCTTTGTTACTTGGTGTCACTATGTCTATGTTACCTGGTGTAACTGTGTGTCTGTTACTGGGTATCAGTGTATGTCTTTGTTACTTGGTGTCAGTGTATGTCAAAATACTTGGTGTTAGTGTATGTCTTTGTTACTTGGTGTAATTGTCAGTCTTTGTTACTTGGTGTCAGTTTATGTCTGTGTTACTTGGTGTAAGTGTGTGTCTTTGTTACTTGGTGTATGTGTGTTTCTTTGTTACTTGGTGTCAGTGTATGTCTTTGTTACTTGGTGTAAGTGTGTGTCTTTGTTACTTGGTGTAATTGCATGTCTGTGTTAATGGGTGTCAGTGTATGTCTGTGTTAATGGGTGTCAGTGTATGTCTTTGTTACTTAGTGTCAGTGTATGTCTTTGTTACTTAGTGTCAGTGTATGTCTTTGTTACTTGTTGTAATTGTATGTCTTTGTTATTGGTGTCAGTGTGTGTCTGTGTTACTTGGTGTAAGTGTGTGTCTGTGTTACTTGGTGTAAGTGTGTGTCTGTGTTAATGGGTATCAGTGCATGTCTGTGTTAATGGGTATCAGTGTATGTCTTTGTTACTTGGTGTCAGTGTATGTCTTTGTTACTGTGTGTCAGTGTATGTCTTTGTTACTTGGTGAAAGTGTATGTCTTTGTTACTGTTTGTCAGTGTATGTCTTTGTTACTTGGTGTAAGTGTGTGTCTTTGTTACTGTTTGTCAGTGTATGTCTTTGTTACTTGGTGTCAGTGTATGTCTGTGTTACTTGGTGAAAGTGTATGTCTTTGTTACTTGGTGAAAGTGTATGTCTTTGTTACTTGGTGTAAGTGTGTGTCTTTGTTACTGTGTCAGTGTATGTCTTGTTACTTGGTGAAAGTGTATGTCTGTGTTACTTGGCGTAAGTGTGTGTCTTTGTCACTTGGCGTAAGTGTGTATCTTTGTGACTTGGTGTCAGTGTACGTATTTGTGACTTGTAGTCAGTGTATGTCTGTGTTACCTGGCGTAAGTGTGTGTCTTTGTCACTTGGCGTAAGTGTGTGTCTTTGTCACTTGGCTTAAGTGTATGTCTTTGTTACTTGGTGTACGTGTGTGTCCGTGTTACTGGGTATCAGTGTATATCTTTGTTACTTGGTGTAAGTGTGTGTCTGTGTTCCTGGGTATCAGTGCATGTCTTTGTTACTTGGTGTCATTGTATGTCTGTTACTTGTTGTCAGTGTATGTCTGTGTTAATTGGTGTCAGTGTATGTCTTTGTTACTTGGCGTCAGTGTATGTCTTTGTTACTTGGTGTAAGAGTGTGTCTGTGTTACTTGGTGTAAGTGTGTGTCTGTGTTACTTTGTATCAGTGTATGTCTTTGCTACTTGGTGTAAGGGTGTGTCTGTGTAACTTGGTGTAAGTGTGTGTCTCTGTTACTTTCTATCAGTGTAGGTCTTTGATACTTGGTGTAAGTGTGTGTCTGTGTTACTTGGTGTAAGTGTGTGTCTTTGTTACTTGGTGTAATTGCATGTCTGTGTTAATGGGTGTCAGTGTATGTCTGTGTTAATGGGTGTCAGTGTATGTCTTTGTTACTTAGTGTCAGTGTATGTCTTTGTTACTTAGTGTCAGTGTATGTCTTTGTTACTTGGTGTCAGTGTATGTCTTTGTTACTTGGTGTAAGAGTGTGTCTGTGTAACTTGGTGTAAGTGTGTGTCTCTGTTACTTTGTATCAGTGTAGGTCTTTGTTACTTGGTGTAAGTGTGTGTCTGTGTTACTGGGTAACAGTGTATGTCTGTGTTACTTGGTGTCAGTGAGTGTCTTTGTTACTTGGTGTCAGTGAGTGTCTTTGTGACTTGGTGTCAGTGTACGTCTTTGTGACTTGTTGTCAGTGTATGTCTGTGTTACCTGGCGTAAGTGTGTGTCTTTGTCACTTGGCGTAAGTGTGTGTCTTTGTGACTTGGTGTCAGTGTACGTCTTTGTGACTTGGTGTCAGTGTATGTCTTTGTTACTTGGTGTACGTGTGTGTCCGTGTTACTGGGTATCAGTGTATATCTTTGTTACTTGGTGTAAGTGTGTGTCTGTGTTCCTGGGTATCAGTGCATGTCTTTGTTACTTGGTGTCAGTGTATGTCTGTGTTACTTGTTGTCAGTGTATGTCTGTGTTAATTGGTGTCAGTGTATGTCTTTGTTACTTGGTGTCAGTGTATGTCTTTGTTACTTGGTGTAAGAGTGTGTCTGTGTTACTTGGTGTAAGTGTGTGTCTGTGTTACTTTGTATCAGTGTAGGTCTTTGTTACTTGGTGTAAGTGTGTTGCTGTGTTACTGGGTATCAGTGTATGTCTTTGTTACTTGGTGTCAGTGTATGTCTTTGTTACTTGGTGTCAGTGTATGTCTGTGTTACTTGGTGTAAGTGTGTGTCTTTGTTACTTGGTGTAATTGTAAGTCTTTGTTAATTGGTGTCAGTGTATGTCTGTGTTACTTGGTGACAGTGTGTGTCTTTGTTACTGAGTGTCCGAGAATGACTTTGTTACTTGGTCTCAGTGGATGTCTTTGTGACTTGGTGTCAGTGTATGTCTTTGTTACTGAGTGTCAGTGTATGACTTTGTTACTTGGTGTCATTGTATGTCTTTGTTAATTGGTGTCAGTGTATGTCTTTGTTACTTGGTGTAAGTGTGTGTCTTTGTTACTTGGTGTCAGTGTATGTCTTTGTTACTTGGTGTCAGTGTATGTCTTTATTACTTGGTGTCAGTGTATGTCTTTGTTACTGTGTGTCAGTGTATGTCTTTGTTACTGTGTGTCAGTGTATGTCTTTGTTACTTGGTGTCAGTGTATGTCAAAATACTTGGTGTTAGTGTATGTCTTTGTTACTTGGTGTAATTGTCTGTCTTTGTTACTTGGTGTCAGTTTATGTCTGTGTTACTTGGTGTAAGTGTGTGTCTTTGTTACTTAGTGTATGTGTGTTTCTTTGTTACTTGGTGTCAGTGTATGTCTTTGTTACTTGGTGTCAGTGTGTGTCTTTGTTACTTGGTGTCAGTGTGTGTCTGTGTTCCTGGGTGTCAGTGTATGTCTTTGTTACTGTTTATCAGTGTGTGTTACTGGGTATCAGTGTATGTCAAAATACTTGGTGTAAGTTTATGTCTTTGTTCCTTGGTGTAATTGTGCGTCTTTGTTACTTGGTGTAACAGCATGTCTTTGTTACTTGATGCCAGTGTATGTCTTTGTTACTTGGTGTCAGTGAGTGTCTTTGTTACTTGGTGTCAGTGAGTGTCTTTGTTACTTGGTGTAAGTGTGTGTCTGTGTTACTTGGTGTAAGTGTGTCTGTGTTACTTGGTGTAAGTGTGTGTCTGTGTTACTTGGTGTAAGTGTGTGTCTGTGTTACTGGGTAACAGTGTATGTCTTTGTTACTTGATGTCAGAGTATGTCTGTGTTACTTGGTGTAAGTGTGTGTCTGATTTACTATGTATCAGTGTATGTCTTTGTTACTTGGTGTAAGTGTGTGTCTGTGTTACTGGGTGACAGGGTATGTCTTTGTTACTTGTTGTAATTGTATGTCTTTGTTACTTGGTGTCAGTGTATGTCTTTGTTACTTGGTGTAAGTGTGTGTTTGTGTTACTTGTTGTAAGTGTGTGTCTGTGTTTCTTGGTATCAGTGTATGTCTTTGTTACTTGGTGCATGTGTGTGTCTGTGTTACTTGGTGTCAGTGTATGTCTTTGTTACTTGGTGTCAGTGTATGTCTGTGTTACTTGGTGTCACTGCATGTCTGTGTTACTGGGTATCAGTGTATGTCTTTGTTACTTGGTGTCAGTGTATTTCTGTGTTACATGGTGTCAGTGTGTGTCTTTGCTACTGGGTGTCAGTGTATGTCTTTGTTACTTGGTGTAAGTGTGTGTCTGTGTTACTGGGTATCAGTGTTTGTCTTTGTTACTTGGTGTAAGTGTATGTCTTTGTGACTTGGTGTCAGTGTATGTGTTTGTGACTTGGTGTCAGTGTAATTCTGTGTTACATGGTGTCAGTGTAATTCTGTGTTACATGGTGACAGTGTGTGTCTTTGTTACTGGGTGTCAGTGTGTGTCTCGAACTGGGTGTCAGTGTGTGTGTTAATGGGTGTCAGTGTATGTCGTTGTTACTGGGTGTCAGTGTATGTCTTTGTTACTTGGTGTAAGTGTGTGTCTGTGTTACTGTGTATCCGTGTCTGTCTTTGTTACTTGGTGTCAGTGTGTGTCTGTGTTACTGGGTATCAGTGTATGTCTTTGTTACTTGGTGTCAGTGTATGTCTGTGTTACTTGGTGTAAGTGTGTGTCTGTGTTACTGGGTGTCAGTGTCTGTCTTTGTTACTTGGTGTCAGTGTGTCTGTGTTACTGGGTGTCATTATGTTTGTTTGTGTTACTGGGTGTCAGTGTGTGTCTGTTACTTGGTGTAAGTGTGTGTCTTTGTTACTTGGTGTCAGTGCATGTCAAAATACTTGGTGTACGTGTATGTCTTTGTTACTTAGTGTAATTGTGTGTATTTGTAACTTGGTGTCAGTGTATGTCTGTTACTTGGTGTAAGTGTGTGTCTTTGTTACTTGGTGTAAGTGTATGTCTTGGTTACTGGGTGTCAGTGTATGTCTTTGTTACTTGGTGTCAGTGTATGTCTTTGTTACTTGGTGTCACTGTACGTCTGTTACTTGGTGTCAGTGTGTGTCTGTGTTCCTGGGTATTAGTGCATGTCTTTGTTACTTCGTGTCAGTGTATGTATGTGTTACTTGGTGTAAGTGCGTGCCTTTGTTACTTGGTGTAATTGCATGTCTTTGTTACTAGGTGTAATTGTATGTCTGTGTTCCTGGGTGTCGGTGTATGTCTTTATTACTTGGTGTCAGTGTATGTCTTTGTTACTTTGTGTAAATGTGTATCTGTGTTACTTGGTGTAAGTGTGTATCTGTGCTACTGGGTAACAGTGTATGTCTTTGTTACTTGGTGTCAGAGTATTTCTGTGTTACTTGGTGTAAGTGTGTGTCTTTGTACTTGTTGTAATTGTATGTCTTTGTTATTGGTGTCAGTGTATGTCTTAGTAACTTGGTGTAAGTGTGTGTCGGTGCTACTGGGTAACAGTGTATGTCTTTGTTACTTGGTGGAAGTGTGTGTCTGTGTTACTCGGTTTCAGTGTATGTCTTTGTTACTCGGTTTCAGTGTATGTCTTTGTTACTCGGTTTCAGTGTATGTCTGTGTTACTTGGTGTAAGTGTGTGTCTTTGTTACTTGGTGTAAGTGTGTGTCTTTGTTACTTGGTGTAAGTGTGTGTCTTTGTTACTTGGTGTAATTGTAAGTCTTTGTTACTTGGTGTCAGTGTATGTCTGTGTTAATTGGTGTAAGTGTATGTCTTTGTTACTGGGTGTCAGTGTATGTCTTTGATACTGGGTGTCAGTGTATGTCTTTGTGACCTGGTATCAGTGTATGTCTTTGTGACTTGGTGTCAGTGTATGTCTTTGTTGCTTGGTGTCAGTGTATGTCTTTGTGACTTGGTGTCAGTGTATGTCTTTGTGACTTTGTTTCAGTGTATGTCTTCGTTACTGGGTGTCAGTGTCTGTTTTTGTGACTTGGTGTCAGTGTATGTCTTTGTTACTTGGTGTCAGAGTATGTCTGTGTTAATTGGTGTAAGTGTATGTCTTTGTTACTGGGTGTCAGTGTATGTCTTTGATACTGGGTGTCAGTGTATGTCTTTGTGACCTGGTATCAGTGTATGTCTTTGTGACTTGGTGTCAGTGTATGTCTTTGTTGCTTGGTGTCAGTGTATGTCTTTGTGACTTGGTGTCAGTGTATGTCTTTGTGACTTGGTTTCAGTGTATGTCTTTGTTACTTCGTGTAATTGTGTGTCTTTGTTACTTGGTGTAAGTGTGTCTCTTTGTACTTGTTGTAATTGTATGTCTTTGTTATTGGTGTCAGTGTATGTCTTAGTTACTTGGTGTAAGTGTGTGTCGGTGCTACTGGGTAACATTGTATGTCTTTGTTACTTTGTGTCAGTGTATGTCTTTGTTACTTTGTGTCAGTGTATGTGTTTGTGACTTTGTCAGTGTGTGTCTTTGTTACTTGGTGTAAGTGTTTTTCTTCGTTACTTGGTTCAGTGTATGTCTTTGTTACTTCGTGTAATTGTGTGTCTTTGTTACTTGGTGGCAGTGTGTGTCTTTGTTACTGGGTGTCAGTGTACGTCTTTGTTACTTGGTGTAAGTGTGTGTCTGTGTTACTGGGTATCAGTTTTTATCTTTGTTACTTGGTGTAAGTGTGTGTCTGTGTTCCTGGGTATCAGTGCATGTCTTTGTTACTTGGTGTCAGTGTATGCATGTGTTAGTTGGTGTAAGTGTGTGTCTTTGTTACTTGGTGTAATTGCATGTCTTTGTTACTTGGTGTACTTGTATGTCTGTGTTACTGGGTGTAAGAGTATGTCTTTGTTACTTGGTGTCAGTGTGTGTCTGTGTTACTTGGTGTAAGTGTGTGTCTGTGTTACTTTGTATCAGTGTATGTCTTAGTTACTTGGTGTAAGTGTGTGTCTTTGTTACTTGTTGTAATTGGATGTCTTTGTTATTGGTGTCAGTGTATGTCTTTGTTACTTGGTGTCAGTGTATGTCTTTGTTACTTGGTGTCAGTGTACGTCTGTTACTTGGTGTCAGTGTGTGTCTGTGTTCCTGGGTATCAGTGCATGTCTTTGTTACTTGGTGTCATTGTATGTATGTGTTACTTGGTGTAAGTGCGTGCCTTTGTTACTTGGTGTAATTGCATGTCTTTGTTACTTGGTGTAAGTGTGTGTCTGTGCTACTGGGTAACAGTGTATGTCTTTGTTACTTGGTGTCAGAGAATGTCTGTGTTACTTGGTGTAAGTGTGTGTCTTTGTACTTGTTGTAATTGTATGTCTTTGTTATTGGTGTCAGTGTATGTCTTAGTTACTTGGTGTAAGTGTGTGTCGGTGCTACTGGGTAACAGTGTATGTCTTTGTTACTTGGTGGAAGTGTGTGTCTGTGTTACTGGGTAACAGTGTATGTCTTTGTTACTCGGTTTCATTGTATGTCTGTGTTACGTGGTGTAAGTGTTTGTCTTTGTTACTTGGTGTAAGTGTGTGTCTTTGTTACTTGGTGTAAGTGTGTGTCTTTGTTACTTGGTGTAAGTGTGTGTCTTTGTTACTTGGTGTAATTGTAAGTCTTTGTTACTTGGTGTCAGTGTATGTCTGTGTTAATTGGTGTAAGTGTATGTCTTTGTTACTGGGTGTAAGTGTATGTCTTTGTTACTGGGTGTAAGTGTATGTCTTTGTGACTTGATGTCAGTGTATGTCTTTGTGACTTGGTGTCAGTGTATGTCTTTGTTACTTGGTGTAAGTGTGTGTCTGCGTTACTGGGTATCAGTGTATGTCTTTGTTACTTGGTGTCAGTGTTTGTCTGTGTTACATGGTGTCAGTGTGTGTCTTTGTTACTGGGTATCAGTGTATGTCTTTGTTACTTGATGTCAGTGTATGTCTTTGTTACTTGGTGTCAGTGTATGTCTTTGTTACTTGGTGTCAGTGTTTGTCTGTGTTACTTGGTATCAGTGTCTGTCTTTGTTACTGGGTGTCAGTGTATGTCTTAGTTACATGGTGTCAGTGTATGTCTTAGATACTGGGTGTCAGTGTATGTCTTTGTTACTTGGTGTTAGTGTATGTCTTTGTTACTAGGTGTCAGTGTATGTCTGTGTTACTTGGTGTCAGTGTGTGTCTTTGATACTGGGTGTCAGTGTGTGTCTTTGATACTGGTCTCAGTGTATGTCTTTGTTACTTGGCGTAAGTGTATGTCTGTGTTACTGGGTATCAGTGTATGTCTTTGTTACTTGGTGTAAGTGCATGTCTTTGTTACTTTGTGTCAGTGTATGTGTGTGTTACTTTGTGTCAGTGTATGTGTTTGTGACTTTGTGTCAGTGTGTGTCTGTGTTACTTGATGTAAGTGTGTGTCTGTGTTACTTGATGCAAGTGTGTGTCTTTGTTACTTCGTGTAATTGTGTGTCTTTGTTACTTGGTGTCAGTGTGTTTCTTTGTTACTGGGTGTCAGTGTGTGTCTGTGTTACTTGGTATCAGTGTATGTCTTTGTTACTCGGTTTCAGTGTATGTCTGTGTTACGTGTTGTAAGTGTGTGTCTTTGTTACTTGGTGTAAGTGTGTGTCTTTGTTACTTGGTGTAAGTGTGTGTCTTTGTTACTTGGTGTAATTGTAAGTCTTTGTTAATTGGTGTAAGTGTATGTCTTTGTTACTGGGTGTCAGTGTATGTCTTTGTGACTTGTTGTCAGTATATGTCTTTGTGACTTGGTGTCAGTGTATGTCTTTGTTACTTGGTGTCAGTGTATGTCTTTGTGACTTGGTATCAGTGTATGTCTTTGTGACTTGGTGTCAGTGTCTGTTTTTGTGACTTGGTGTCAGTGTCTGTTTTTGTGACTTGGTGTCAGTGTATGTCTTTGTTACTTGGTGTCAATGTTTGTCTGTGTTACTTGGTATCAGTGTATGTCTTTGTTACTTGGTGTCAGTGTATGTCTTTGTTACTTGGTGTAAGTGTATGTCTTTGTTACTTGGTGTCAGTGTATGTCTGTGTTACTTGGTGTCAGTGCATGTCTGTGTTACTTGGTGTCAGTGTACGTCTGTGTTACTTGGTGTCAGTGTGTGTCTGTGTTACTGGGTATCAGTGTATGTCTTTGTTACTTGGTGTCAGTGTATGTCTTTGTTACTTGGTGTCAGTGTGTGTCTGCGTTACTGGGTATCAGTGTATGTCTTTGGGACTTGGTGTCAGTGTTTGTCTGTGTTACATGGTGTCAGTGTGTGTCTTTGTTACTGGGTGTCAGTGTCTGTTTTTGTGACTTGGTGTCAGTGTATTTCTTTGTTACTTGGTGTCAGTGTTTGTCTGTGTTACTTGGTATCAGTGTATGTCTTTGTTACTTGGTGTCAGTGTATGTCTTTGTTAATTGGTGTAAGTGTGTGTCTGCGTTACTGGGTATCAGTGTATGTCTTTGATACTTGGTGTCAGTGTTTGTCTGTGTTACATGGTGTCAGTGTGTGTCTTTGTTACTGGGTGTCAGTGTATGCCATTGTTACTTGGTGTAAGTGTGTGTCTGTGTTACTGGGTACCAGTGCATGTCTTTGTTACTTGGTGTAAGTGTGTGTCTTTGTTACTTGGTGTCAGTGTATGTGTTTGTAACTTGGTGTCAGTGTATATCTTTGTTACTTGGTGTCAGTGTATGTCTTTGTTACTTGGTGTCAGTGTATGTCTGTGTTACTTGGTGTCAGTGTATGTCTGTGTTACTTGGTGTCAGTGTACGTCTGTGTTACTTGGTGTCAGTGTGTGTCTGTGTTACTGGGTATCAGTGTATGTCTTTGTTACTTGATGTCAGTGTATGTCTTTGTTACTTGATGTCAGTGTATGTCTTTGTTACTTGGTGTCAGTGTATGTCTTAGTTACATGGTGTCAGTGTATGTCTTAGTTACATGGTGTCAGTGTCTGTCTTTGTTACTGGGTGTCAGTGTATGTCTTTGTTACTTGGTGTCAGTGTATGTCTTTGTTACTTGGTGTCAGTGTATGTCTGTGTTACTTGGTGTCAGTGTGTGTCTTTGATACTGGGTGTCAGTGTCTGTTTTTGTGACTTGGTGTCATTGTATGTCTTTGTTACTTGGTGTCAGTGTTTGTCTGTGTTACTTGGTATCAGTGTATGTCTTTGTTACTTGGTGTCAGTGTATGTCTTTGTTACTTGGTGTAAGTGTGTGTCTGCGTTACTGGGTATCAGTGTATGTCTTTGTTACTTGGTGTCAGTGTGTGTCTGTGTTACTGGGTGTCATTGTGTTTGTTTGTGTTACTTGGCGTCCGTGTATGTCTTTGTTACTGGGTGTCAGTGTATGTCTTTGTTACTGGGTGTCAGTGTTTGTCTTTGTTACTTGGTGTCAGTGTATGACTTTGTTACTTGGTGTCAGTGTATTTCTGTGTTACTTGGTGTAAGTGTGTGTCTTTGTTACTGGGTGTCAGTGTTTGTCTTTGTTACTTGGTGTCGGTGTATGACTTTGTTACTTGGTGTCAGTGTATGTCTGTGTTACTTGGTGTAAGTGTGTCTGTGTTACTTGGCATCAGTGTATGTCTTTGTTACTTGGTGTCAGTGTATGTCTTTGTTACTTGGTGTCAGTGTGTGTCTTTGTTACTTGGTGTCAGTGTGTGTCTTTGTTACTTGGTGTCAGTGTATGTCTTTGTTACTTGGTGTCAGTGTATGTCTTTGTTACTTGGTGTCAGTGTATGACTGTGTTACATGGTGTCAGTGTGTGTCTTTGTTACTTGGTGTCAGTGTGTGTCTTTGTTACTTGGTGTCAGTGTATGTCTTTGTTACTTGGTGTCAGTGTGTGTCTTTGTTACTTGGTGTCAGTGTGTGTCTTTGTTACTTGGTGTCAGTGTATGTCTTTGTTACTTGGTGTCAGTGTTTGTCTGTGTTACATGGTGTCAGTGTGTGTCTTTGTTACTGGGTGTCAGTGTATGCCTTTGTTACTTGGTGTAAGTGTGTGTCTGTGTTACTGGGTATCAGTGCATGTCTTTGTTACTTGGTGTAAGTGTGTGTCTTTGTTACTTGGTGTCAGTGTATGTGTTTGTAACTTGGTGTCAGTGTATGTCTTTGTTACTGGGTGTCAGTGTATGTCTTTGTTACTTGGTGTAAGTGTGTGTCTTTGTTACTGGGTGTCAGTGTATGTCTTTGTTACTTGGTGTCAGTGTATGTCTTTGTTACTTGGTGTCAGTGCATGTCTGTGTTACTTGGTGTCAGTGTACGTCTGTGTTACTTGGTGTCAGTGTGTGTCTGTGTTACTGGGTATCAGTGTATGTCTTTGTTACTTGATGTCAGTGTTTGTCTGTGTTACTTGGTATCAGTGTATGTCTTTGTTACTTGGTGTCAGTGTATGTCTTTGTTACTTGGTGTAAGTGTGTGTCTGCGTTACTGGGTATCAGTGTATGTCTTTGTGACTTGGTGTCAGTGTTTGTCTGTGTTACATGGTGTCAGTGTGTGTCTTTGTTACTGGGTGTCAGTGTCTGTTTTTGTGACTTGGTGTCAGTGTATGTCTTTGTTACTTGGTGTCAGTGTTTGTCTGTGTTACTTGGTATCAGTGTACGTCTTTGTTACTTGGTGTCAGTGTATGTCTTTGTTACTTGGTGTCAGTGTGTGTCTGCGTTACTGGGTATCAGTGTATGTCTTTGGGACTTGGTGTCAGTGTTTGTCTGTGTTACATGGTGTCAGTGTGTGTCTTTGTTACTGGGTGTCAGTGTCTGTTTTTGTGACTTGGTGTCAGTGTATTTCTTTGTTACTTGGTGTCAGTGTTTGTCTGTGTTACTTGGTATCAGTGTATGTCTTTGTTACTTGGTGTCAGTGTATGTCTTTGTTAATTGGTGTAAGTGTGTGACTGCGTTACTGGGTATCAGTGTATGTCTTTGATACTTGGTGTCAGTGTTTGTCTGTGTTACATGGTGTCAGTGTGTGTCTTTGTTACTGGGTGTCAGTGTATGCCATTGTTACTTGGTGTAAGTGTGTGTCTGTGTTACTGGGTACCAGTGCATGTCTTTGTTACTTGGTGTAAGTGTGTGTCTTTGTTACTTGGTGTCAGTGTATGTGTTTGTAACTTGGTGTCAGTGTATATCTTTGTTACTTGGTGTCAGTGTATGTCTTTGTTACTTGGTGTCAGTGTATGTCTGTGTTACTTGGTGTCAGTGTATGTCTGTGTTACTTGGTGTCAGTGTACGTCTGTGTTACTTGGTGTCAGTGTGTGTCTGTGTTACTGGGTATCAGTGTATGTCTTTGTTACTTGATGTCAGTGTATGTCTTTGTTACTTGGTGTCAGTGTATGTCTTAGTTACATGGTGTCAGTGTATGTCTTAGTTACATGGTGTCAGTGTGTGTCTTTGTTACTGGGTGTCAGTGTATGTCTTTGTTACTTGGTGTCAGTGTATGTCTTTGTTACTTGGTGTCAGTGTATGTCTGTGTTACTTGGTGTCAGTGTGTGTCTTTGATACTGGGTGTCAGTGTCTGTTTTTGTGACTTGGTGTCAGTGTATGTCTTTGTTACTTGGTGTCAGTGTTTGTCTGTGTTACTTGGTATCAGTGTATGTCTTTGTTACTTGGTGTCAGTGTATGTCTTTGTTACTTGGTGTAAGTGTGTGTCTGCGTTACTGGGTATCAGTGTATGTCTTTGTTACTTGGTGTCAGTGTGTGTCTGTGTTACTGGGTGTCATTGTGTTTGTTTGTGTTACTTGGCATCCGTGTATGTCTTTGTTACTGGGTGTCAGTGTATGTCTTTGTTACTGGGTGTCAGTGTTTGTCTTTGTTACTTGGTGTCAGTGTATGACTTTGTTACTTGGTGTCAGTGTTTTCTGTGTTACTTGGTGTAAGTGTGTGTCTTTGTTACTTGGTGTAAGTGTATGTCTTTGTTACTGGGTGTCAGTGTTTGTCTTTGTTACTTGGTGTCGGTGTATGACTTTGTTACTTGGTGTCAGTGTATGTCTGTGTTACTTGGTGTAAGTGTGTCTGTGTTACTTGGCATCAGTGTATGTCTTTGTTACTTGGTGTCAGTGTATGTCTTTGTTACTTGGTGTCAGTGTGTGTCTTTGTTACTTGGTGTCAGTGTGTGTCTTTGTTACTTGGTGTCAGTGTATGTCTTTGTTACTTGGTGTCAGTGTATGTCTTTGTTACTTGGTGTCAGTGTATGACTGTGTTACATGGTGTCAGTGTGTGTCTTTGTTACTTGGTGTCAGTGTGTGTCTTTGTTACTTGGTGTCAGTGTATGTCTTTGTTACTTGGTGTCAGTGTGTGTCTTTGTTACTTGGTGTCAGTGTGTGTCTTTGTTACTTGGTGTCAGTGTATGTCTTTGTTACTTGGTGTCAGTGTTTGTCTGTGTTACATGGTGTCAGTGTGTGTCTTTGTTACTGGGTGTCAGTGTATGCCTTTGTTACTTGGTGTAAGTGTGTGTCTGTGTTACTGGGTATCAGTGCATGTCTTTGTTACTTGGTGTAAGTGTGTGTCTTTGTTACTTGGTGTCAGTGTATGTGTTTGTAACTTGGTGTCAGTGTATGTCTTTGTTACTGGGTGTCAGTGTATGTCTTTGTTACTTGGTGTAAGTGTGTGTCTTTGTTACTGGGTGTCAGTGTATGTCTTTGTTACTTGGTGTCAGTGTATGTCTTTGTTACTTGGTGTCAGTGCATGTCTGTGTTTCTTGGTGTCAGTGTACGTCTGTGTTACTTGGTGTCAGTGTGTGTCTGTGTTACTGGGTATCAGTGTATGTCTTTGTTACTTGATGTCAGTGTTTGTCTGTGTTACTTGGTATCAGTGTATGTCTTTGTTACTTGGTGTCAGTGTATGTCTTTGTTACTTGGTGTAAGTGTGTGTCTGCGTTACTGGGTATCAGTGTATGTCTTTGTGACTTGGTGTCAGTGTTTGTCTGTGTTACATGGTGTCAGTGTGTGTCTTTGTTACTGGGTGTCAGTGTCTGTTTTTGTGACTTGGTGTCAGTGTATGTCTTTGTTACTTGGTGTCAGTGTTTGTCTGTGTTACTTGGTATCAGTGTATGTCTTTGTTACTTGGTGTCAGTGTATGTCTTTGTTACTTGGTGTCAGTGTGTGTCTGCGTTACTGGGTATCAGTGTATGTCTTTGTTAATTGGTGTCAGTGTTTGTCTGTGTTACATGGTGTCAGTGTGTGTCTTTGTTACTGGGTGTCAGTGTATGCCTTTGTTACTTGGTGTAAGTGTGTGTCTGTGTTACTGGGTATCAGTGCATGTCTTTGTTACTTGGTGTAAGTGTGTGTCTTTGTTACTTGGTGTCAGTGTATGTGTTTGTAACTTGGTGTCAGTGTATGTCTTTGTTACTTGGTGTAAGTGTGTGTCTTTGTTACTGGGTGTCAGTGTGTGTCTTTGTTACTGGGTGTCAGTGTATGTCTTTGTTACTTGGTGTCAGTGTATATCTTTGTTACTTGGTGTCAGTGTATGTCTTTGTTACTTGGTGTCAGTGTATGTCTTTGTTAATTGGTGTCAGTGTATGTCTGTGTTATATGGTGTCAGTGTGTTTCTTTGTTACTGGGTGTCAGTGTATGTGTTTGTTACTGGGTGTCAGTGTATGTCTTTGTTACTTGGTGTAAGTGTATGTCTTTGTTAATTGGTGTCAGTGTATGTCTGTGTTACATGGTGTCAGTGTGTTTCTTTGTTACTGGGTGTCAGTGTATGCCTTTGTTACTTGGTGTAAGTGTGTGTTGGTGTTTCTGGGTATCAGTGTATGTCTTTGTTACTTGGTGTCAGTGTATGTCTTTCTTACTTGGTGTCCGTGTGTGTCTTTGTTACTTGTTGTCAGTGTATGTCTTTGTTACTTGGTGTCAGTGTGTGTCTGTGTTACTGGGTGTCAGTGTGTTTGTTTGTGTTACTGGGTGTCAGTGTGTGTCTGTGTTACTGGGTGTCAGTGTGTGTCTTTGTTACTTGGTGTAAGTGTGTGTCTTTGTGACTTGGTGTCAGTGTATGTCTTTGTTACTTGGTGCAAGTGTGTGTCTGTGTTACTGGGTGTCAGTGTATGTCTTTGTTACTTTGTGTCAGTGCATGTCTGTGTTATATGGTGTCAGTGTGTGTCTTTGTTACTGGGTGTCAGTGTATGTCTTTGTTGGTGTAAGTGTGTGTCTGTGTTACTGGGTGTCAGTGTGTGTCTTTGTTACTTGGTGTCAGTGTGTGTCTGTGTTACTGGGGGTCAGTGTGTGTTTTTAACTGGGTGTCAGTGTGTGTCTGTGTTACTGGGGGTCACTGTGTGTCTGTTACTGGGGGTCAGTGTGTGTTTCTAACTGGGTGTCAGTGTGTGTGTGTGTGTTACTGGGCGTCAGTGTGTGTCTGCTGATGATACTTAGTGTCCGTTTGCATCTGGGTTACTGGGTGACAGTGTGTGTTTGTGACACTGGGTCTTCGTGTGTGTTTGTTTGTTTCACTGGGTGTCAGTGTGTGTCTGTGTGACTGGGTGTCAGTGTGTGTCTGTTTGTGTTACTGGGTTTCACTGTGTCTGTGTTCCTGGTGTTGGTGCATCTCTGTTTCCGTGTGTTCGTGCGTGATGTTTGTTTTACTGACTTTCAGTGTGTGTCTGTGATACAGGTGTCAGTGTGTATCTGTTACTGTGTGTCACTGTCAGTGTTACTGTGTATCAGTGTTTGTCAGTGACACTACGTGTCAGTGTGTGTCTGTTTTATTGCGTGTCAGTGTGTTTCAGTGTTACTGGGTGTCATCGTGTGTCTGTGTTAATGGGGGTCTGTGTGTGTTTCTAACTGGGTGTCAGTGTGTGTGTGTTACTGGGTGTCAGTCTGTGTCTGTTTGTGTTACTCGGTTTCACTGTGTCTGTGTTCCTGGTGTTAGTGCATCTCTGTTACAGTGTGTTAGTGCGTGATGTTTGTTTTACTGACTTTTAGTGTGTGTCTGTGATACAGGTGTCAGTGTGTCTCTGTTACTGTGTTTCACTGTGTTTGTTTGTGTTACTGTCTATCAGTGTGTGTCTGTGACACTCGGTGTCACTGTGTCTGTGTTACTGTGTGTCAGTGTGTTTCTGTGTTACTGAGGGTCAATGTGTGTGTGTTTGTGTTACTGGGTCTCAGTGTGTGTCTGTGACACTAGGTGTCAGTGTGTTTCTTTGTTACTGGGTGTCAGTGTATGTCTTTGTGACTTGGTGTCAGTGTATGTCTATGTTACTTGGTGTCAGTGTATGTCTTTGTTACTTGGTGTGTGTGTGTGTCTGTTACTGGGTATCAGTGTAGGTCTTTGTTACTTGGTGTCAGTGTATGTCTTTGTTACTTGGTGTAAGTGTGTGTCTGCGTTACTTGGTGCAAGTGTGTGTCTGCGTTACTTGGTCTAAGTGCGTGTCTTTGTTACTTGGTGTAAGTGTATGTCTGTTACTTGGTGTAAGTGTATGTCTTTGTTACTTGGTGTCAGTGTATGTCTGTGTTACATGGTGTCAGTGTGTTTCTTTGTTACTGTGTCAGTGTATGCCTTTGTTACTTGGTGTAAGTGTGTGTCTGTGTTTCTGGGTATCAGTGTATGTCTTTGTTACTTGGTGTCAGTGTGTGTGTTTGTGACTTGGTGTCAGTGTATGTGTTTGTGACTTGGTGTCAGTGTATGTGTTTGTTACTGGGTGTCAGTGTATGTCTTTGTTACTTAGTGTAAGTGTGTGTCTTTGTTACATGGTGTCAGTCTATGTCTTTGTTACTTGGTGTCAGTGTATGTCTTTGTTACATGGTGTCAGTCTATGTCTTTGTTACTTGGTGTAAGTGTGTGTCTGTGTTACTGCGTATCAGTGTCTGTCTTTGTTACTTGGTGTCAGTGTGTGTCTGTGTTACTGGGTGTCAGTGTCTCTCTTTGTTACTTGGTGTCAGTGTGTGTCTGTGTTACTGGGTGTCATTGTGTTTGTTTGTGTTACTGGGTGTCAGTGTATGTCTTTGTTACTTGGTGTCAGTGTATGTCTTTGTTACTTGGTGTCAGTGTATGTCAAAATACTTGGTGTAAGTTTATGTCTTTGTTACTTGGTGTAATTGTCTGCCTTTGTTACTTGGTGTCAGTGTATGTCTGTGTTACTTGGTGTAAGTGTGTGTCTGTTACTTGGTGTAAGTGTGTGTCTTTGTTACTTGGTGTAAGTGTGTGTCTTTGTTACTTGGTGTCAGTGTATGACTTTGTTACTTGGTGTCAGTGTATGTCTGTGTTACTTGGTGTAACTGTGTGTCTGTGTTACTTGGTATCAGTGTATGTCTTTGTTACTTGGTGTCAGTGTGTGTCTTTGTTACTTGGTGTCAGTGTATGTCTTTGTTACTTGGTGTCAGTGTATGTCTGTTACATGGTGTCAGTGTGTTTCTTTGTTACTGGGTGTCAGTGTGTTTCTTTGTTCCTTGGTGTAAGTGTGTGTCTGTGTTTCTGGGTATCAGTGTATGTCTTTGTTACTTGGTGTAAGTGTATGTCTTTGTTACTTGGTGTCAGTGTATGTGTTTGTGACTTGGTGTCAGTGTATGTGTTTGTTACTGGGTGTCAGTGTATGTCTTTGTTACTTGGTGTCAGTGTATGTCTTTGTTACTTGGTGTCAGTGTATGTCTTTGTTACTTGGTGTCAGTGTATGTCTGTGTTACATGGTGTCAGTGTGTTTCTTTGTTACTGGGTGTCAGTGTATGCCTTTGTTACTTGGTGTAAGTGTGTGTCTGTGTTTCTGGGTATCAGTGTATGTCTTTGTTACTTGGTGTAAGTGTATGTCTTCGTTACTTGGTGTCAGTGTATGTGTTTGTGACTTGGTGTCAGTGTATGTGTTTGTTACTGGGTGTCAGTGTATGTCTTTGTTACTTGGTGTAAGTGTATGTCTTTGTTACTTGGTGTCAGTGTCTGTCTTTGTTACAGGGTATCAGTGTACGTCTGTGTTACTGGGGGTCAGTGTGTGTCTGTGTTACTAGGGGTCAGTGTTTGTTTCGAACTGGGTGTCAGTGTGTGTGTTAATGGGTGTCAGTGTATGTCTTTGTTGCAGTGTGCCACTGTATGTCTTTGTTACTTGGTGTAAGTGGGTGTCTTTGTTACTTGGTGTCAGTATATGTCTTTGCTACTTGGTGTCAGTGTATGTCTTTGTTACTGGGTGTCAGTGTATGTCTTTGTTACTTGGTGTCAGTGCATGTGTTTGTGACTTGGTGTCAGTGTATGTCTTTGTTACATGGTGTCAGTGTATGTCTTTGTTACTGGGTATCAGTGTATGTCTTTGTTACTGGGTATCAGTGTGTGTCTGTGTTACTGGGGGTCAGTGTGTGTCTGTTACTGGGGGTCAGTGTGTGTCTGTTACTGGGCGTCAGTGTGTGTTTCGAACTGTGTGTCAGTGTGTGTGTTATTGGGAGTCAGTGTATGTCTTTGTTACAGTGTGCCACTATATGTCTTTGTTACTTGGTGTAAGTGTATGTCTTTGTTACTTGGTGTAAGTGTGAGTCTTTGTTACTTGGTGTCAGTATATGTCTTTGTTACTGTGTGTCAGTTTATGTCTTTGTTACTTGGTGTCAGTGTGTTTCTTTGTTACTGGGTGTCAGTGTATGCCTTTGTTACTTGGTGTAATTGTGTGTCTATGTTACTTGGTGTCAGTGTGTTTGTTTGTGTTACTGGGTGTCAGTGTATGTCTTTGTTACTTGGTGTCAGTGTGAGTCTTTGTTACTTGTTGCCAGTGTATATCTTTGTTACTTGGTGTCTGTGTATGTGTTTGTGACTTGGTGTCAGTGTATGTGTTTGTTACTGGGTGTCAGTGTATGTCTTTGTTACTTGGTGTAAGTGTATGTCTTTGTTACTTGGTGTCAGTGTCTGTCTTTGTTACATGGTGTCAGTGTATGTCTTTGTTACTTGGTGTAAGTGTGTGTCTGTGTTACTGGGTATCAGTGTACGTCTGTGTTACTGGGGGTCAGTGTGTGTCTGTGTTTCTGGGGGTCAGTGTGTGTTTCGAACTGGGTGTCAGTGTGTGTGTTAATGGGTGTCAGTGTATGTCTTTGTTGCAGTGTGCCACTGTATGTCTTTGTTACTTGGTGTAAGTGTGTGTCTTTGTTACTTGGTGTCAGTATATGTCTTTGCTACTTGGTGTCAGTGTATGTCTTTGTTACTGGATGTCAGTGTTGTCTTTGTTACTGGGTGTCAGTGTTGTCTTTGTTACTGGGTGTCAGTGTATGTCTTTGTTACTGGGTGTCAGTGTATGTCTTTGTTACTGGGTGTCAGTGTCTCTCTTTGTTACTTGGTGTAAGTGTGTGTCTGTGTTACTGGGTATCAGTGTCTGCCTTTGTTACTTGGTGTCAGTGTGTGTCTGTGTTACTGGGTATCAGTGTATGTCTTTGTTACTTGGTGTAAGTGTGTGTCAGTGTTACTGGGTATCAGTGTCTGTCTTTGTTACTTGGTTTACGTGTGTGTCTGTGTTACTGAGTGTCAGTGTCTCTCTTTGTTACTTGGTGTCAGTGTGTGTCTGTGTTACTGGGTGTCATTGTGTTTGTTTGTGTTACTTGGTGTCCGTGTTTGTCTGTGTTACTGGGTGTCAGTGTATGTCTTTGTTACTTGGTGTCAGTGTATGTCAAAATACTTGGTGTAAGTGTATGTCTTTGTTACTTGGTGTAATTGTCTGCCTTTGTTACTTGGTGTAATTGTCTGCCTTTGTTACTTGGTGTCAGTGTATGTCTGTGTTACTTGGTGTAAGTGTGTGTCTTTGTTACTTGGTGCAAGTGTATGTCTGTGTTACATGGTGTCAGTGTGTGTCTTTGTTCCTTGGTGTCAGTGTATGTCTTTGTAACTTGGTGCAAGTGTGTGTCTTTGTTACTTGGTGTCAGTGTATGTCTTTGTGACTTGGTGTCAGTGTATGTCTTTTTTACTTGTTGTCAGTGTATGTCTTTGTTACTTGGTGTCAGTGTGTGTCTGTGTCACTGGGTGTCCGTGTGTTTGTTTGTGTTACTGGGTGTCAGTGTATGTCTTTGTTACTTGGTGTCAGTGTGTGTCTTTGTTACTTGTTGTCAGTGTATGTCTTTGTTACTTGGTGTCAGTGTGTGTCTGTGTTACTGGGTGTCAGTGTGTGTCTGTGTTACTGGGTGTCAGTGTGTTTGTTTGTGTTACTGGGTGTCAGTGTGTCTTTGTTACTTGTTGTCAGTGTATGTCTTTGTTACTGGGTGTCAGTGTGTTTGTTTGTGTTACTGGGTGTCAGTGTGTGTCTGTGTTACTTGGTGTCAGTGTGTGTCTGTGTTACTTGGTGTAAGTGTGTGTCTATGTTACTTGGTGTCCGTGTGTTTCTTTGTTACTGGGTGTCAGTGTATGTCTTTGTTACTGGGTGTCAGTGTATGTCTTTGTTACTTGGTGTAAGTGTGTGTCTGTTACAGGGTGTCAGTGTATGTCTTTGTTACTTTGTGTCAGTGTATGTCTGTTATATGGTGTCAGTGTGTGTCTTTGTTACTGGGTGTCAGTGTATGTCTTTGTTGGTGTAAGTGTGTGTCTGTGTTACTGGGTGTCAGTGTGTGTCTTTGTTACTTGGTGTCAGTGTGTGTCTGTGTTACTGGGGGTCAGTGTGTGTTTTTAACTGGGTGTCAGTGTGTGTCTGTGTTACTGGGGGTCAGTGTGTGTCTGTTACTGGGGGTCAGTGTGTGTTTCTAACTGGGTGTCAGTGTGTGTGTGTGTGTTACTGGGCGTCAGTGTGTGTCTGCTGATGTTACTTAGTGTCCGTTTGCATCTGGGTTACTGGGTGACAGTGTGTGTTTGTGACACTGGGTCTTCGTGTGTGCTTGTGTTACTGGGTGTCATTGTATGTTTCTGTTGCTGCGTGTCAATGTGTGTTTGCATTGCTGGGTGTCAGTGTCTGTTTCTGACACTGTGTCAGTGTGTGTTTGTTTGTTTCACTGGGTGTCAGTGTGTGTCTGTTTGTGTTACTGGGTTTCACTGTGTCTGTGTTCCTGGTGTTGGTGCATCTCTGTTTCCGTGTGTTCGTGCGTGATGTTTGTTTTACTGACTTTCAGTGTGTGTCTGTGATACAGGTGTCAGTGTGTATCTGTGTTACTGTGTGTCACTGTCAGTGTTACTGTGTATCAGTGTTTGTCTGTGACACTACGTGTCAGTGTGTGTCTGTTTTATTGCGTGTCAGTGTGTTTCTGTGTTACTGGGTGTCAGTGTGTGTCTGTGTTAATGGGGGTCAGTGTGTGTTTCTAACTGGGTGTCAGTCTGTGTCTGTTTGTGTTACTCGGTTTCACTGTGTCTGTGTTCCTGGTGTTAGTGCATCTCTGTTACAGTGTGTTAGTGCTTGATGTTTGTTTTACTGACTTTTAGTGTGAGTCTGTGATACAGGTGTCAGTGTGTCTCTGTTACTGTGTTTCACTGTGTTTGTTTGTGTTACTGTCTATCAGTGTGTGTCTGTGACACTAGGTGTCACTGTATCTGTGTTACTGTGTGTCAGTGTGTTTCTTTGTTACTGGGTGTCAGTGTGTTTCTTTGTTACTGGGTGTCAGTGGATGTCTTTGTGACTTGGTGTCAGTGTATGTCTATGTTACTTGGTGTCAGTGTATGTCTTTGTTACTTGGTGTGAGTGTGTGTCTGTTACTGGGTATCAGTGTATGTCTTTGTTACTTGGTGTCAGTGTATGTCTTTGTTACTTGGTGTAAGTGTGTGTCTGCGTTACTTGGTGTAAGTGCGTGTCTTTGTTACTTGGTGTCAGTGTATGTCTGTGTTACTTGGTGTAAGTGTATGTCTTTGTTACTTGGGTGTCAGTGTGTGTCTTTGTGACTTGGTATCAGTGTATGTCTTTGTACTTGGTGTAAGTGTGTGTCTGTTACTGGGTGTCAGTGTATGTCTTTGTTACTTGGTGTCAGTGTGTGTCTGTGTTACATGGTGTCAGTGTGTGTCTTTGTTACTTGGTGTAAGTGTGTGTCTGTGTTACTGGGTATCAGTGTATGTCTTTGTTACTTGGTGTCAGTGTGTCTCTGCAAATGTTACTTAGTGTCCGTTTGCATCTGGGTTACTAGGTGACAGTGTGTGATTGTGTTACTGGGTGTCAGTGTGTTTTTCTGTTGCTGCGTGACAGTGTGTGTTTGCATTGCTGGGTGTCAGTGTGTGTCTGTTTGTGTTACTGGGTTTCACTGTGTGTCTGTGTTCCTTGTGTTGGTGCATCTGTGTTACCGTGTGTTAGTGCGTGATGTTTGTTTTACTGACTTTCAGTGTGTGTCTGTGATACAGGTGTCAGTGTGTATCTGTGTTACTGTGTGTTTGTTAATGTTACTGTGTATCAGTGTTTGTCAGTGACACTCGGTTTCAGTATTTAGTTTAATTTAGAGATACAGCACTGAAACAGGCCTTTCGGCCCACCGAGTCTGTGCCGACCATCAACCACCCATTTGTACTAATCCTACACGAATCCCATGTTCCAATAACATCCCCACCGGTCCCTATATATTTCCCTACCACCTACCTATACTAGAGGCAATTTATAGTGGCCAATTATCCTATCAACCTGGAAGTATTTGGCATGTGGGAGGAAACCGAAGCACCCGGAGGAAACCCACGCAGACACAGGGAGAATTTGCAAACTCCGCACAGGCAGTACCCAGAATCGAACCCGGGTCCCTGGAGCTGTGAGGCCGCAGTGCTAACCACTGAACCACTGTGCCGCCCAGTGTGTGTCTGTGTTGCTGGATATCAGTGTCTGTCTTTGTTACTTAGTGTCAGTGGCTGTCTTCGTTACTTGGTGTCAGTGTGTGTCTTTGTTACTGGGTGTCTGTGTATGTCTGTGATACTTGCTGTAAGTGTGTGTCTGTGTGGCTTGGTGTCTTTGTATGTCTTTGTTACTTGGTGTAAGTGTATGTCTTTGTTACTTGGTGTCAGTGTATGTCTTTGTTACTTGGTGTAAGTGTGTGTCTGTGTTACTGGGGATCAGTGAATGTCTTTGTTACTTGGTGTCAGTTTATGTTTTTGTTTCTGTGTGTCAGTGTATGTTTTTGTTACTGGCGGTCAGTGTCTGTCTTTGTTACTTGGTGTCAGTGTTTGTCTTTGTTACTTGGTGTAAGTGTGTGTCTGTGTTACTGGGTATCAGTGAATGTCTTTGTTACTTGGTGTCAGTGTATGTCTTTGTTACTTGGTGTAAGTGTGTGTCTGTGTTACTGGGTATCAATGTATGTCTTTGTTACTTGGTGTCATTGTGTGTCTTTGTTACTGGGTTTCAGTGTATGTCTTTGTTACTGGGTGTCAGTTTATGTCTTTGTGACTTGGTGTAAGTGTGTGTCTGCGTTACTGGGTATCAGTGTCTGTCATTGTTACTTCGTGTAAGTGTGTGTCTGTGTTACTGGGTATCAGTGTATGTCTTTGTTACTTGGTGTCAGTGTATGTCTGTGTTACTTGGTGTAAGTGTGTGTCTTTGTTACTTGGTGTCAGTGTATTTCTGTGTTATTTGGTGTAAGTGTATGTCTTTGTTACTTGGTGTCAGTGTATGTCTTTGTGACTTGGTGTCAGTGTATTTCTTTGTTACATGATGTAAGTGTGTGTCTGTGTTACTGGGTATCAGTGTATGTCTTTGTTACTTGGTGTAAGTGTATGTCTTTGCTACTTGGTGTCAGTGTATGTCTTTGATACTTGGTGTCAGTGTATGTCTTTGATACTTGGTGTAAGTGTATGTCTGTGTTACTGGGTATCAGAGTATGTCTTTGTTACTTGGTGTCAGTGTATGTCTTTTTTACTTGGTGTAAGTGTATGTCTTTGTTACTTGGTGTCAGTGTATGTCTTTGTTACTTGGTGTATGTGTGTGTCTGTGTTACTGGGTATCAGTGTATGTCTTTGTTAATTGGTGTCAGTGTATGTCTTTGTTACTTGGTGTAAGTGTGTGTCTGTGTTACTGGGTATCAGTGTATGTCTTTGTTACTTGGTGTAAGTGTACGTCTTTGTTACTTGGTGCCCGTGCATGTCTTTGTTACTTGGTGTAAGCGTATGCCTTTGTTACTTGGTGTCAGTGTATGTCTCTGTTACTTGGTGTAAGTGTGTGTCTGTGTTACTGGGTATCAGTGTATGTCTTTGTTACTTGGTGTCATTGTCTGTCTTTGTTACTTGGTGTAAGTGTGTGTCTGTGTTACTGGGTATCAGTGTATGTCTTTGTTACATGGTGTCAGTGTATGTCTGTGTTACTTGGTGTAAATGTATGTCTTTGTTATTTGGTGTCAGTGCATGTCTTTGTTACTTGGTGTCAGTGTATGTCTTTGTTACTTGGTGTAAGTGTATGTCTTTGCTGCTTGGTGTCAGTGTATGTCTTTGTTACTTGGTGTCAGTGTATGTCTTTGATACTTGGTGTAAGTGTATGTCTGTGTTACTGGGTATCAGTGTCTCTCTTTGTTACTTGGTGTAAGTGTGTGTCTGTGTTCCTGGGTATCAGTGTATGTCTTTGTTACTTGGTGTCAGTGTATGTCTTTTTCACTTGGTGTAAGTGTATGTCTTTGTTACTTGTTGTCAGTGTCTGTCTTTGTTACTTGGTGTAAGTGTGTGTCTGTTTTACTGGGTATCAGTGTATGTCTTTGTTAATTGTTGTCATTGTATGTCTTTGTTACTGGGTGTCAGTGCATGTCTTTGTTACTTGGTGTAAGAGTATGTCTTTGTTACTTGGTGTCAGTGTGTGCCTTTGTTACTGGGTGTCAGTGCATGTCTGTGTTACTGGGTATCAGTGTCTCACTTTGTTACTTGGTGTAAGTGTGTGTCTGTGTTCCTGGGTATCAATGTATGTCTTTGTTACTTGGTGTCAGTGTATGTCTTTTTCACTTGGTGTCAGTGTGTGTCTTTGTTACTTGGTGTCAGTGTCTGTCTTTGTTACTTGGTGTCAGTGTGTGTCTGTTTTACTGGGTATCAGTGTATGTCTTTGTTAATTGTTGTCAAAATATGTCTTTGTTACTGGGTGTCAGTGCATGTCTTTGTTACTTGGTGTAAGAGTATGTCTTTGTTACTTGGTGTCAGTGTGTGCCTTTGTTACTGGGTGTCAGTGCATGTCTTTGTTACTGGGTATCAGTGTCTGTCTTTGTTACTTGGTGTAAGAGTGTGTCTGTGTTGCTGGGTATCAGTGTATGTCTTTGTTACTTGGTGTCAGTGTATGTCTGTGTAACTTGGTGTAAGTGTGTGTCTTTGTTAGTTGGTGTAAGCGTATATCTTTGTTACTTGGTGTCAGTGTATGTCTGTGTTATTTGGTGAAAGTGTATGTATTTGTTACTTCGTGTCGGTGTATGTCTTTGTTACTTGGTGAAAGTGTTTGTCTGTGTTACTGGGTATCAATGTATGTCTTTGTTAGTTGGTGTCTGCATATGTCTGTGATACTTGTTGTAAGTTTGTGTCTGTGTTACCGTGTATCTGTGTATGTCTTTGTTACTTGGTGTCAGTGTATGTATTTGTTACTTGGTGTCAGTGTATGTCTTTGTTACTTGGTGACAGTGTATGTATTTGTTACTTGGTGTCAGTGTATGTCTTTGTGACTTGGTGTAAGTGTGTGTCTCTGTTACTGGGTATCAGTGTCTGTCTTTGTTACTTGGTGTAAGTGTATGACTTTGTGACTTGGTGTAAGTGTGTGTCTGTGTTACTGGGTATCAGTGTATGTCTTTGTTACTTGGTGTAAGTGTATGTCTTTGTTACTTGGTGTCAGTGTATGTCTTTGATACTTGGTGTCAGTGTATGTCTTTGTTACTTGGTGTCAGTGTATGTATTTGTTACTTGGTGTCAGTGTATGTCTGTGATACTTGGTGTAAGTGTATGTCTTTGTTACTTGGTGTCAGTGTATGTCTTTGTTACTTGGTGTAAGTGTGTGTCTTTGTTACTTGGTGTAAGTGTGTGTCTTTGTTACTTGGTGCAAGTGTATGTCTTTGTTACTTGGTATCAGTGTATGTCTTTGTTACTTGGTGTCATTGTCTGTCTTTGTTACTTGGTGTAAGTGTGTGTCTGTGTTACTGGGTATCAGTGTATGTCTTTGTTACTTGGTGTCAGTGTATGTATTTGTTACTTGGTGTCAGTGTATGTCTTTTTTACTTGGTGACAGTGTATGTATTTGTTACTTGGTGTCAGTGTATGTCTTTGTGACTTGGTGTAAGTGTGTGTCTCTGTTACTGGGTATCAGTGTCTGTCTTTGTTACTTGGTGTAAGTGTATGCCTTTGTGACTTGGTGTAAGTGTGTGTCTCTGTTACTGAGTATCAGTGTCTGTCTTTTTTACTTGGTGTAAGTGTGTGTCTGTGTTACTGGGTATCAGTGTATGTCTTTGTTACTTGGTGTAAGTGTATGTCTTCGTTACTTGGTGTCAGTGTATGTCTTTGATACTTGGTGTCAGTGTATGTCTGTGTTACTTGGTGTAAGTTTGTGTCTTTGTTACTTGGTGTCAGTGTATGTCTGTGTTACTTGGTGTAAGTGTATGTCTTTGCTACTTGGTGTCAGTGTATGTCTTTGTTACTTGGTGTAAGTGTATGTCTGTGTTACTGGGTATCAGTGTCTCTCTTTGTTACTTGGTGTAAGTGTGTGTCTGTGTTACTGGGTCTCAGAGTATGTCTTTGTTACTTGGTGTCAGTGTATGTCTTTGTTACTTGGTGTAAGTGTGTGTCTTTGTTACTTGGTGTAAGTGTATGTCTTTGTTACTTGGTGTCGGTGTATGTCTGTCTCACTTGGTGTAATTGTGTGTCTTTGTTACTTGGTGTAAGTGTATGTCTCTGTTACTGGGTATCAGTGTATGTCTTTGTTACTTGGTGTATTTGTATGTCTGTGATACTTGGTGTAAGTGTGTGTCTGTGTTACTGGGTATCAGTGTATGTCTTTGTTACTTGGTGTCATTGTCTGTCTCTGTTACTTGGTGTAAGTGTGTGTCTGTGTTACTGGGTATCAGTGTATGTCTTTGTTACATGGTGTCAATGTATGTCTGTGTTACTTGGTGTAAGTGTGTGTCTGTGTTACTGGGTATCAGTGTATGTCTTTGTTACTTGGTGTCAGTGTATGTCTTTCTTACTTGGTGTAAGTGTATGTCTTTGTTACTTGGTGTCAGTGTATGTCTGTGTTACTTGGTGTAAGTGTATGTCTTTGCTACATGGTGTCAGTGTATGTCTTTGATACTTGGTGTAAGTGTATGTCTGTGTTACTGGGTATCAGTGTCTCTCTTTGTTACTTGGTGTAAATGTGTGTCTGTGTTACTGGGTCTCAGTGTATGTCTTTGTTACTTGGTGTCAGTGTATGTCTTTCTCACTTGGTGTAAGTGTATGTCTTTGTTACTTGGTGTCAGTGTGTGTCTGTGTTACTTGGTGTATGTGTGTGTCTGTGTAACTGGGTATCAGTGTATGTCTTTGTTAATTGGTGTAAGTGTGTGTCTGTGTTACTGGGTATCAGTGTATGTCTTTGTTCCTTGGTGTCAGTGTATGTCTGTGTTACTTGGTGTAAGTGTATGTCTTTGTTTCTTTGTGTCAGTGTATGTCTTTGTTACTTGGTGCAAGTGTGTGTCTGTTTTACTGGGTATCAGTGTATGTCTTTGTTAATTGTTGTCATTGTATTTCTTTGTTACTTGGTGTCAGAGTATGTCTTTGTTACTTGGTGTCAGTGTGCGCCTTTGTTACTGGGTGTCAGTGCATGTCTTTGTTACTGGGTATCAGTGTCTGTCTTTGTTACTTGGTGTAAGAGTGTGTCTTTGTTACTTGTTGTCAGTGTATGTCTTTGTTACTTGTTGTCAGTGTAGGTCTTTGTTACTTGGTGTCTGTGTATGTCTGTGATACTTGCTGTAAGTGTGTGTCTGTGTGGCTTGGTGTCTTTGTTTTTCTTTGTTACTTGGTGTAAGTGTATGTCTTTGTTACTTGGTGTAAGTGTATGTCTTTGCTACTTGGTGTCAGTGTATGTCTTTGATACTTGGTGTAAGTGTATGTCTGTGTTACTGGGTATCAGTGTATATCTTTGTTACTTGGTGTCAGTGTATGTCTTTGTTACTTGGTGTATGTGTGTGTCTTTATTACTTGGTGTCAGTGTATGTCTTTGTTACTTGGTGTATGTGTGTGTCTGTGTTACTGGGTATCAGTGTATGTCTTTGTTAATTGGTGTCAGTGTATGTCTTTGTTACTTGGTGTAAGTGTGTGTCTGTGTTACTGGGTATCAGTGTATGTCTTTGTTACTTGGTGTAAGTGTACGTCTTTGTTACTTGGTGCCCGTGCATGTCTTTGTTACTTGGTGTAAGTGTATGCCTTTGTTACTTGGTGTCAGTGTATGTCTCTGTTACTTGGTGTCAGTGTGTGTCTGTGTTACTGGATATCAGTGTGTGTCTTTGTTACATG
This sequence comes from Heterodontus francisci, assembly GCF_036365525.1. Lineage (NCBI taxonomy): Eukaryota > Metazoa > Chordata > Chondrichthyes > Heterodontiformes > Heterodontidae > Heterodontus > Heterodontus francisci. The sequence goes on from NW_027141175.1 coordinate 6,055,401, forward strand.
GTGTCATTGTCTGTCTTTGTTACTTGGTGTAAGTGTGTGTCTGTGTTACTGGGTATCAGTGTATGTCTTTGTTACATGGTGTCAGTGTATGTCTGTGTTACTTGGTGTAAGTGTGTGTCTGTGTTACTGGGTATCAGTGTCTGTCTTTGTTACTTGTTGTCAGTGTATGTCTTTCTTTCTTGGTGTAAGTGTATGTCTTTGTTACTTGGTGTCAGTGTATGTCTGTGTTACTTGGTGTAAATGTATGTCTTTGTTACTTGGTGTCAGTGCATGTCTTTGTTACTTGGTGTAAGTGTATGTCTTTGCTACTTGGTGTCAGTGTATGTCTTTGTTACATGTTGTAAGTGTATGTCTTTGCTACTTGGTGTCAGTGTATGTCTTTGATACTTGGTGTAAGTGTATGTCTTTGTTACTGGGTATCAGTGTCTCTCTTTGTTACTTGTTGTAAGTGTGTGTCTGTGTTCCTGGGTATCAGTGTCTGTCTTTGTTACTTGGTGTAAGTGTGTGTCTGTTTTACTGGGTATCAGTGTATGTCTTTGTTAATTGTTGTCATTGTATGTCTTTGTTACTGGGTGTCAGTGCATGTCTTTGTTACTTGGTGTAAGAGTATGTCTTTGTTACTTGGTGTCAGTGTGTACCTTTGTTACTGGGTGTCAGTGCATGTCTTTGTTACTGGGTATCAGTGTCTGTCTTTGTTACTTGGTGTAAGAGTGTGTCTGTGTTGCTGGGTATCAGTGTATGTCTTTGTTACTTGGTGTCAGTGTATGTCTGTGTAACTTGGTGTAAGTGTGTGTCTTTGTTAGTTGGTGTAAGCGTATATCTTTGTTACTTGGTGTCAGTGTATGTCTGTGTTATTTGGTGAAAGTGTATGTCTTTGTTACTTGGTGTCAGTGTATGTCTTTGTTACTTGGTGTCAGTGTATGTCTTTGTTACTTGGTGTAAGTGTGTGTCTTTGTTACTTGGTGTAAGTGTATGTCTTTGTTACTTGGTGTCAGTGTATGTCTGTCTCACTTGGTGTAATTGTGTGTCTTTGTTACTTGGTGTAAGTGTATGTCTGTGTTACTGGGTATCAGTGTATGTCTTTGTTACTTGGAGTCTTTGTATGTCTGTGATACTTGGTGTAAGTGTGTGTCTGTGTTACTGGGTATCAGTGTATGTCTTTGTTACTTGGTGTCATTGTCTGTCTTTGTTACTTGGTGTAAGTGTGTGTCTGTGTTACTGGGTATCAGTGTATGTCTTTGTTACATGGTGTCAATGTATGTCTGTGTTACTTGGTGTAAGTGTGTGTCTGTGTTACTGGGTATCAGTGTCTGTCTTTGTTACTTGGTGTCAGTGTATGTCGTTCTTTCTTGGTGTAAGTGTATGTCTTTGTTACTTGGTGTCAGTGTATGTCTGTGTTACTTGGTGTAAGTGTATGTCTTTGCTACTTGGTGTCAGTGTATGTCTTTGATACTTGGTGTAAGTGTATGTCTGTGTTACTGGGTATCAGTGTCTCTTTTTGTTACTTGGTGTAAGTGTGTCTCTGTGTTACTGGGTCTCAGTGTATGTCTTTGTTACTTGGTGTCAGTGTATGTCTTTTTCACTTGGTGTAAGTGTATGTCTTTGTTACTTGGTGTCAGTGTGTGTCTGTGTTACTAGGTGTATGTGTGTGTCTGTGTAACTGGGTATCAGTGTATGTCTTTGTTAATTGTTGTCATTGTATTTCTTTGTTACTGGGTGTCAGTGTATGTCTTTGTTACTTGGTGTCAGTGTATGTCTTTGTTAATTGTTGTCATTGTATTTCTTTGTTACTTGGTGTCAGAGTATGTCTTTGTTACTTGGTGTCAGTGTGCGCCTTTGTTACTGGGTGTCAGTGCATGTCTTTGTTACTGGGTATCAGTGTCTGTCTTTGTTACTTGGTGTAAGAGTGTGTCTTTGTTACTTGTTGTCAGTGTATGTCTTTGTTACTTGTTGTCAGTGTAGGTCTTTGTTACTTGGTGTCTGTGTATGTCTGTGATACTTGCTGTAAGTGTGTGTCTGTGTGGCTTGGTGTCTTTGTTTTTCTTTGTTACTTGGTGTAAGTGTATGTCTTTGTTACTTGGTGTAAGTGTATGTCTTTGCTACTTGGTGTCAGTGTATGTCTTTGATACTTGGTGTAAGTGTATGTCTGTGTTACTGGGTATCAGTGTATATCTTTGTTACTTGGTGTCAGTGTATGTCTTTGTTACTTGGTGTATGTGTGTGTCTTTATTACTTGGTGTCAGTGTATGTCTTTGTTACTTGGTGTATGTGTGTGTCTGTGTTACTGGGTATCAGTGTATGTCTTTGTTAATTGGTGTCAGTGTATGTCTTTGTTACTTGGTGTAAGTGTGTGTCTGTGTTACTGGGTATCAGTGTATGTCTTTGTTACTTGGTGTAAGTGTACGTCTTTGTTACTTGGTGCCCGTGCATGTCTTTGTTACTTGGTGTAAGTGTATGCCTTTGTTACTTGGTGTCAGTGTATGTCTCTGTTACTTGGTGTCAGTGTGTGTCTGTGTTACTGGATATCAGTGTGTGTCTTTGTTACATGGTGTCATTGTCTGTCTTTGTTACTTGGTGTAAGTGTGTGTCTGTGTTACTGGGTATCAGTGTATGTCTTTGTTACATGGTGTCAGTGTATGTCTGTGTTACTTGGTGTAAGTGTGTGTCTGTGTTACTGGGTATCAGTGTCTGTCTTTGTTACTTGTTGTCAGTGTATGTCTTTCTTTCTTGGTGTAAGTGTATGTCTTTGTTACTTGGTGTCAGTGTATGTCTGTGTTACTTGGTGTAAATGTATGTCTTTGTTACTTGGTGTCAGTGCATGTCTTTGTTACTTGGTGTAAGTGTATGTCTTTGCTACTTGGTGTCAGTGTATGTCTTTGTTACATGTTGTAAGTGTATGTCTTTGCTACTTGGTGTCAGTGTATGTCTTTGATACTTGGTGTAAGTGTATGTCTTTGTTACTGGGTATCAGTGTCTCTCTTTGTTACTTGTTGTAAGTGTGTGTCTGTGTTCCTGGGTATCAGTGTCTGTCTTTGTTACTTGGTGTAAGTGTGTGTCTGTTTTACTGGGTATCAGTGTATGTCTTTGTTAATTGTTGTCATTGTATGTCTTTGTTACTGGGTGTCAGTGCATGTCTTTGTTACTTGGTGTAAGAGTATGTCTTTGTTACTTGGTGTCAGTGTGTACCTTTGTTACTGGGTGTCAGTGCATGTCTTTGTTACTGGGTATCAGTGTCTGTCTTTGTTACTTGGTGTAAGAGTGTGTCTGTGTTGCTGGGTATCAGTGTATGTCTTTGTTACTTGGTGTCAGTGTATGTCTGTGTAACTTGGTGTAAGTGTGTGTCTTTGTTAGTTGGTGTAAGCGTATATCTTTGTTACTTGGTGTCAGTGTATGTCTGTGTTATTTGGTGAAAGTGTATGTCTTTGTTACTTGGTGTCAGTGTATGTCTTTGTTACTTGGTGTCAGTGTATGTCTTTGTTACTTGGTGTAAGTGTGTGTCTTTGTTACTTGGTGTAAGTGTATGTCTTTGTTACTTGGTGTCAGTGTATGTCTGTCTCACTTGGTGTAATTGTGTGTCTTTGTTACTTGGTGTAAGTGTATGTCTGTGTTACTGGGTATCAGTGTATGTCTTTGTTACTTGGAGTCTTTGTATGTCTGTGATACTTGGTGTAAGTGTGTGTCTGTGTTACTGGGTATCAGTGTATGTCTTTGTTACTTGGTGTCATTGTCTGTCTTTGTTACTTGGTGTAAGTGTGTGTCTGTGTTACTGGGTATCAGTGTATGTCTTTGTTACATGGTGTCAATGTATGTCTGTGTTACTTGGTGTAAGTGTGTGTCTGTGTTACTGGGTATCAGTGTCTGTCTTTGTTACTTGGTGTCAGTGTATGTCGTTCTTTCTTGGTGTAAGTGTATGTCTTTGTTACTGGGTGTCAGTGCATGTCTTTGTTACTTGGTGTAAGAGTATGTCTTTGTTACTTGGTGTCAGTGTGTACCTTTGTTACTGGGTGTCAGTGCATGTCTTTGTTACTGGGTATCAGTGTCTGTCTTTGTTACTTGGTGTAAGAGTGTGTCTGTGTTGCTGGGTATCAGTGTATGTCTTTGTTACTTGGTGTCAGTGTATGTCTGTGTAACTTGGTGTAAGTGTGTGTCTTTGTTAGTTGGTGTAAGCGTATATCTTTGTTACTTGGTGTCAGTGTATGTCTGTGTTATTTGGTGAAAGTGTATGTCTTTGTTACTTGGTGTCAGTGTATGTCTTTGTTACTTGGTGTCAGTGTATGTCTTTGTTACTTGGTGTAAGTGTGTGTCTTTGTTACTTGGTGTAAGTGTATGTCTTTGTTACTTGGTGTCAGTGTATGTCTGTCTCACTTGGTGTAATTGTGTGTCTTTGTTACTTGGTGTAAGTGTATGTCTGTGTTACTGGGTATCAGTGTATGTCTTTGTTACTTGGAGTCTTTGTATGTCTGTGATACTTGGTGTAAGTGTGTGTCTGTGTTACTGGGTATCAGTGTATGTCTTTGTTACTTGGTGTCATTGTCTGTCTTTGTTACTTGGTGTAAGTGTGTGTCTGTGTTACTGGGTATCAGTGTATGTCTTTGTTACATGGTGTCAATGTATGTCTGTGTTACTTGGTGTAAGTGTGTGTCTGTGTTACTGGGTATCAGTGTCTGTCTTTGTTACTTGGTGTCAGTGTATGTCGTTCTTTCTTGGTGTAAGTGTATGTCTTTGTTACTTGGTGTCAGTGTATGTCTGTGTTACTTGGTGTAAGTGTATGTCTTTGCTACTTGGTGTCAGTGTATGTCTTTGATACTGGGTATCAGTGTATGTCTTTGTTACTTGGAGTCTTTGTATGTCTGTGATACTTGGTGTAAGTGTGTGTCTGTGTTACTGGGTATCAGTGTATGTCTTTGTTACTTGGTGTCATTGTCTGTCTTTGTTACTTGGTGTAAGTGTGTGTCTGTGTTACTGGGTATCAGTGTATGTCTTTGTTACATGGTGTCAATGTATGTCTGTGTTACTTGGTGTAAGTGTGTGTCTGTGTTACTGGGTATCAGTGTCTGTCTTTGTTACTTGGTGTCAGTGTATGTCGTTCTTTCTTGGTGTAAGTGTATGTCTTTGTTACTTGGTGTCAGTGTATGTCTGTGTTACTTGGTGTAAGTGTATGTCTTTGCTACTGGGTGTCAGTGCATGTCTTTGTTACTGGGTATCAGTGTCTGTCTTTGTTACTTGGTGTAAGAGTGTGTCTGTGTTGCTGGGTATCAGTGTATGTCTTTGTTACTTGGTGTCAGTGTATGTCTGTGTAACTTGGTGTAAGTGTGTGTCTTTGTTAGTTGGTGTAAGCGTATATCTTTGTTACTTGGTGTCAGTGTATGTCTGTGTTATTTGGTGAAAGTGTATGTCTTTGTTACTTGGTGTCAGTGTATGTCTTTGTTACTTGGTGTCAGTGTATGTCTTTGTTACTTGGTGTAAGTGTGTGTCTTTGTTACTTGGTGTAAGTGTATGTCTTTGTTACTTGGTGTCAGTGTATGTCTGTCTCACTTGGTGTAATTGTGTGTCTTTGTTACTTGGTGTAAGTGTATGTCTGTGTTACTGGGTATCAGTGTATGTCTTTGTTACTTGGAGTCTTTGTATGTCTGTGATACTTGGTGTAAGTGTGTGTCTGTGTTACTGGGTATCAGTGTATGTCTTTGTTACTTGGTGTCATTGTCTGTCTTTGTTACTTGGTGTAAGTGTGTGTCTGTGTTACTGGGTATCAGTGTATGTCTTTGTTACATGGTGTCAATGTATGTCTGTGTTACTTGGTGTAAGTGTGTGTCTGTGTTACTGGGTATCAGTGTCTGTCTTTGTTACTTGGTGTCAGTGTATGTCGTTCTTTCTTGGTGTAAGTGTATGTCTTTGTTACTTGGTGTCAGTGTATGTCTGTGTTACTGGGTATCAGTGTCTCTCTTTGTTACTTGGTGTAAGTGTGTCTCTGTGTTACTGGGTCTCAGTGTATGTCTTTGTTACTTGGTGTCAGTGTATGTCTTTTTCACTTGGTGTAAGTGTATGTCTTTGTTACTTGGTGTCAGTGTGTGTCTGTGTTACTAGGTGTATGTGTGTGTCTGTGTAACTGGGTATCAGTGTATGTCTTTGTTAATTGTTGTCATTGTATTTCTTTGTTACTGGGTGTCAGTGTATGTCTTTGTTACTTGGTGTCAGAGTATGTCTTTGTTACTTGGTGTCAGTGTGTGCCTTTGTTACTGGGTGTCAGTGCATGTCTTTGTTACTGGGTATCAGTGTCTGTCTTTGTTACTTGGTGTAAGAGTGTGTCTGTGTTGCTGGGTATCAGTGTATGTCTTTGTTACTTGGTGTCAGTGTAGGTCTGTGTTACTTGGTGTAAGTGTGTGTCTTTCTTACTTGGTGTAAGTGCATGTCTTTGTTACTTGGTGTCAGTGTATGTCTGCGTAACTTGGTGTAAGTGTGTGTCTTTGTTCGATGGTGTAAGTGTATATCTTTGTTACTTGGTGTCAGTGTATGTCTGTGTTATTTGGTGAAAGTGTATGTATTTGTTACTTCGTGTCGGTGTATGTCTTTGTTACTTGGTGAAAGTGTTTGTCTGTGTTACTGTGTATCAGTGTATGTCTTTGTTAGTTGATGTCTGCATATGTCTGTGATACTTGGTGTAAGTTTGTGTCTGTGTTACCGGGTATCTGTGTATGTCTTTGTTACTTGGTGTCAGTGTATGTCTTTGTTACTTGGTGTCAGTGTATGTATTTGTTACTTGGTGTCAGTGTATGTCTTTGTTACTTGGTGACAGTGTATGTATTTGTTACTTGGTGTCAGTGTATGTCTTTGTGACTTGGTGTAAGTGTGTGTCTCTGTTACTGGGTATCAGTGTCTGTCTTTGTTACTTGGTGTAAGTGTATGCCTTTGTGACTTGGTGTAAGTGTGTGTCTCTGTTACGGTGAATCAGTGTCTGTCTTTTTTACTTGGTGTAAGTGTGTGTCTGTGTTACTGGGTATCAGTGTATGTCTTTGTTACTTGTTGTAAGTGTATGTCTTTGTTACTTGGTATCAGTGTATGTCTTTGTTACTTGGTGTCAGTGTATGTCTTTGATACTTGGTGTCAGTGTATGTCTGTGTTACTTGGTGTAAGTTTTTGTCTTTGTTACTTGGTGTCAGTGTATGTATTTGTTACTTGGTGTCAGTGTATGTCTGTGTTACTTGCTGTAAGTGTATGTCTTTGTTACTTGGTGTCAGTGTATGTCTTTGTTACTTGGTGTAAGTGTGTGTCTTTGTTACTTGGTGTAAGTGTACGTCTTTGTTACTTGGTGTCAGTGTATGTCTGTCTCACTTGGTGTAATTGTGTGTCTTTGTTACTTGGTGTAAGTGTATGTCTGTGTTACTGGGTATCAGTGTATGTCTTTGTTACTTGGAGTCTTTGTATGTCTGTGATACTTGGTGTAAGTGTGTGTCTGTGTTACTGGGTATCAGTGTATGTCTTTGTTACTTGGTGTCATTGTCTGTCTTTGTTACTTGGTGTAAGTGTGTGTCTGTGTTACTGGGTATCAGTGTATGTCTTTGTTACATGGTGTCAATGTATGTCTGTGTTACGTGGTGTAAGTGTGTGTCTGTGTTACTGGGTATCAGTGTATGTCTTTGTTACTTGGTGTCAATGTATGTCTTTCTTACTTGGTGTAAGTGTATGTCTTTGTTACTTGGTGTCAGTGTATGTCTGTGTTACTTGGTGTCAGTGTATGTCTTTGATACTTGGTGTAAGTGTATGTCTGTGTTACTGGGTATCAGTGTCTCTCTTTGTTACTTGGTGTAAGTGTGTGTCTGTGTTACTGGGTCTCAGTGTATGTCTTTGTTACTTGGTGTCATTGTATGTCTTTTTCACTTGGTGTAAGTGTATGTCTTTGTTACTTGGTGTCAGTGTATGTCTGTGTTACTAGGTGTATGTGTGTGTCTGTGTAACTGGGTATCAGTGTATGTCTTTGTTAATTGGCGTAAGTGTGTGTCTGTGTTACTGGGTATCAGTGTATGTCTTTGTTACTTGGTGTCAGTGTATGTCTGTGTTACTTGGTGCAAGTGTGTGTCTGTTTTACTGGGTATCAGTGTATGTCTTTGTTACTTGGTGTCAGAGTATGTCTTTGTTACTTGGTGTCAGTGTGTGCCTTTGTTACTGGGTGTCAGTGCATGTCTTTGTTACTGGGTATCAGTGTCTGTCTTTGTTACTTGGTGTAAGAGTGTGTCTGTGTTGCTGGGTATCAGTGTATGTCTTTGTTACTTGGTGTCAGTGTAGGTCTGTGTTACTTGGTGTAAGTGTGTGTCTTTCTTACTTGGTGTAAGTGCATGTCTTTGTTACTTGGTGTCAGTGTATGTCTGCGTAACTTGGTGTAAGTGTGTGTCTTTGTTCGATGGTGTAAGTGTATATCTTTGTTACTTGGTGTCAGTGTATGTCTGTGTTATTTGGTGAAAGTGTATGAATTTGTTACTTCGTGTCGGTGTATGTCTTTGTTACTTGGTGTAAGTGTATGTCTTTGTTACTGGGTATCAGTGTCTCTCTTTGTTACTTGTTGTAAGTGTGTGTCTGTGTTCCTGGGTATCAGTGTCTGTCTTTGTTACTTGGTGTAAGTGTGTGTCTGTTTTACTGGGTATCAGTGTATGTTTTTGTTAATTGTTGTCATTGTATGTCTTTGTTACCGGGTGTCAGTGCATGTCTTTGTTACTTGGTGTAAGAGTATGTCTTTGTTACTTGGTGTCAGTGTGTACCTTTGTTACTGGGTGTCAGTGCATGTCTTTGTTACTGGGTATCAGTGTCTGTCTTTGTTACTTGGTGTAAGAGTGTGTCTGTGTTGCTGGGTATCAGTGTATGTCTTTGTTACTTGGTGTCAGTGTATGTCTGTGTAACTTGGTGTAAGTGTGTGTCTTTGTTAGTTGGTGTAAGCGTATATCTTTGTTACTTGGTGTCAGTGTATGTCTGTGTTATTTGGTGAAAGTGTATGTCTTTGTTACTTGGTGTCAGTGTATGTCTTTGTTACTTGGTGTAAGTGTGTGTCTTTGTTACTTGGTGTAAGTGTATGTCTTTGTTACTTGGTGTCAGTGTATGTCTGTCTCACTTGGTGTAATTGTGTGTCTTTGTTACTTGGTGTAAGTGTATGTCTGTGTTACTGGGTATCAGTGTATGTCTTTGTTACTTGGAGTCTTTGTATGTCTGTGATACTTGGTGTAAGTGTGTGTCTGTGTTACTGGGTATCAGTGTATGTCTTTGTTACTTGGTGTCATTGTCTGTCTTTGTTACTTGGTGTAAGTGTGTGTCTGTGTTACTGGGTATCAGTGTATGTCTTTGTTACATGGTGTCAATGTATGTCTGTGTTACTTGGTGTAAGTGTGTGTCTGTGTTACTGGGTATCAGTGTCTGTCTTTGTTACTTGGTGTCAGTGTATGTCGTTCTTTCTTGGTGTAAGTGTATGTCTTTGTTACTTGGTGTCAGTGTATGTCTGTGTTACTTGGTGTAAGTGTATGTCTTTGCTACTTGGTGTCAGTGTATGTCTTTGATACTTGGTGTAAGTGTATGTCTGTGTTACTGGGTATCAGTGTCTCTCTTTGTTACTTGGTGTAAGTGTGTCTCTGTGTTACTGGGTCTCAGTGTATGTCTTTGTTACTTGGTGTCAGTGTATGTCTTTTTCACTTGGTGTAAGTGTATGTCTTTGTTACTTGGTGTCAGTGTGTGTCTGTGTTACTAGGTGTATGTGTGTGTCTGTGTAACTGGGTATCAGTGTATGTCTCTGTTAATTGCTGTAAGTGTGTGTCTGTGTTACTGGGTATCAGTGTATGTCTTTGTTAATTGTTGTCATTGTATTTCTTTGTTACTGGGTGTCAGTGTATGTCTTTGTTACTTGGTGTCAGAGTATGTCTTTGTTACTTGGTGTCAGTGTGTGCCTTTGTTACTGGGTGTCAGTGCATGTCTTTGTTACTGGGTATCAGTGTCTGTCTTTGTTACTTGGTGTAAGAGTGTGTCTGTGTTGCTGGGTATCAGTGTATGTCTTTGTTACTTGGTGTCAGTGTAGGTCTGTGTTACTTGGTGTAAGTGTGTGTCTTTCTTACTTGGTGTAAGTGCATGTCTTTGTTACTTGGTGTCAGTGTATGTCTGCGTAACTTGGTGTAAGTGTGTGTCTTTGTTCGATGGTGTAAGTGTATATCTTTGTTACTTGGTGTCAGTGTATGTCTGTGTTATTTGGTGAAAGTGTATGTATTTGTTACTTCGTGTCGGTGTATGTCTTTGTTACTTGGTGAAAGTGTTTGTCTGTGTTACTGTGTATCAGTGTATGTCTTTGTTAGTTGATGTCTGCATATGTCTGTGATACTTGGTGTAAGTTTGTGTCTCTGTTACCGGGTATCTGTGTATGTCTTTGTTACTTGGTGTCAGTGTATGTCTTTGTTACTTGGTGTCAGTGTATGTATTTGTTACTTGGTGTCAGTGTATGTCTTTGTTACTTGGTGACAGTGTATGTATTTGTTACTTGGTGTCAGTGTATGTCTTTGTGACTTGGTGTAAGTGTGTGTCTCTGTTACTGGGTATCAGTGTCTGTCTTTGTTACTTGGTGTAAGTGTATGCCTTTGTGACTTGGTGTAAGTGTGTGTCTCTGTTACTGTGAATCAGTGTCTGTCTTTTTTACTTGGTGTAAGTGTGTGTCTGTGTTACTGGGTATCAGTGTATGTCTTTGTTACTTGTTGTAAGTGTATGTCTTTGTTACTTGGTGTCAGTGTATGTCTTTGTTACTTGGTGTCAGTGTATGTCTTTGATACTTGGTGTCAGTGTATGTCTGTGTTACTTGGTGTAAGTTTTTGTCTTTGTTACTTGGTGTCAGTGTATGTATTTGTTACTTGGTGTCAGTGTATGTCTGTGTTACTTGCTGTAAGTGTATGTCTTTGTTACTTGGTGTCAGTGTATGTCTTTGTTACTTGGTGTAAGTGTGTGTCTTTGTTACTTGGTGTAAGTGTACGTCTTTGTTACTTGGTGTCAGTGTATGTCTGTCTCACTTGGTGTAATTGTGTGTCTTTGTTACTTGGTGTAAGTGTATGTCTGTGTTACTGGGTATCAGTGTATGTCTTTGTTACTTGGAGTCTTTGTATGTCTGTGATACTTGGTGTAAGTGTGTGTCTGTGTTACTGGGTATCAGTGTATGTCTTTGTTACTTGGTGTCATTGTCTGTCTTTGTTACTTGGTGTAAGTGTGTGTCTGTGTTACTGGGTATCAGTGTATGTCTTTGTTACATGGTGTCAATGTATGTCTGTGTTACGTGGTGTAAGTGTGTGTCTGTGTTACTGGGTATCAGTGTATGTCTTTGTTACTTGGTGTCAGTGTATGTCTTTCTTACTTGGTGTAAGTGTATGTCTTTGTTACTTGGTGTCAGTGTATGTCTGTGTTACTTGGTGTCAGTGTATGTCTTTGATACTTGGTGTAAGTGTATGTCTGTGTTACTGGGTATCAGTGTCTCTCTTTGTTACTTGGTGTAAGTGTGTGTCTGTGTTACTGGGTCTCAGTGTATGTCTTTGTTACTTGGTGTCATTGTATGTCTTTTTCACTTGGTGTAAGTGTATGTCTTTGTTACTTGGTGTCAGTGTATGTCTGTGTTACTAGGTGTATGTGTGTGTCTGTGTAACTGGGTATCAGTGTATGTCTTTGTTAATTGGTGTAAGTGTGTGTCTGTGTTACTGGGTATCAGTGTATGTCTTTGTTACTTGGTGTCAGTGTATGTCTGTGTTACTTGGTGCAAGTGTGTGTCTGTTTTACTGGGTATCAGTGTATGTCTTTGTTACTTGGTGTCAGAGTATGTCTTTGTTACTTGGTGTCAGTGTGTGCCTTTGTTACTGGGTGTCAGTGCATGTCTTTGTTACTGGGTATCAGTGTCTGTCTTTGTTACTTGGTGTAAGAGTGTGTCTGTGTTGCTGGGTATCAGTGTATGTCTTTGTTACTTGGTGTCAGTGTAGGTCTGTGTTACTTGGTGTAAGTGTGTGTCTTTCTTACTTGGTGTAAGTGCATGTCTTTGTTACTTGGTGTCAGTGTATGTCTGCGTAACTTGGTGTAAGTGTGTGTCTTTGTTCGATGGTGTAAGTGTATATCTTTGTTACTTGGTGTCAGTGTATGTCTGTGTTATTTGGTGAAAGTGTATGAATTTGTTACTTCGTGTCGGTGTATGTCTTTGTTACTTGGTGTAAGTGTTTGTCTGTGTTACTGGGCATCAGTGTATGTCTTTGTTAGTTGGTGTCTGCATATGTCTGTGATACTTGGTGTAAGTGTGTGTCTGTGTTACCGGGTATCTGTGTATGTCTTTGTTACTTGGTGTCAGTGTATGTCTTTGTTACTTGGTGTAAGTGTATGTCTTTGTTCCTTGGTGTCAGTGTATGTATTTGTTACTTGGTGTCAGTGTATGTATTTGTTACTTGGTGTCAATGTATGTCTGTGTTAATTTGTGTCAGTGGATGTCTTTGTTACTTTGGGTCAGTGTGTGTCTTTGTTACTGGGTGTCACTGTATGTCTTTGTTACTGGGTGTCAGTGTATGTCTTTGTGACTTGGTGTAAGTGTGTGTCTCTGTTACTGGGCATCAGTGTCTGTCTTTGTTACTTGGTGTAAGTGTATGCCTTTGTGACTTGGTGTAAGTGTGTGTCTTTGATACTTGGTGTCAGTGTATGTCTGTGTTACTTGGTGTAAGTTTGTGTCTTTGTTACTTGGTGTCAGTGTATGTATTTGTTACTTGGTGTCAGTGTATGTCTGTGTTACTTGGTGTAAGTGTCTGTCTGTGTTACTTGGTGTCAGTGTATGTCTTTGTTACTTGGTGTAAGTGTGTGTCTGTCTCACTTGGTGTAATTGTGTGTCTTTGTTACTTGGTGTAAGTGTATGTCTGTGTTACTGGGTATCAGTGTATGTCTTTGTTACTTGGTGTCTTTGTATGTCTGCGATACTTGGTGTAAGTGTGTGTCTGTGTTACTGGGTATCAGTGTATGTCTTTGTTACTTGGTGTAAGTGTGTGTCTGTGTTACTGGGTATCAGTGTATGTCTTCGTTACTTGGTGTCTGCGTATGTCTTTGTTACTTGGTGTCAGTGTGTGTCCTTGTTACTTGGTGTCAGTGTATGTCTTTGTTACTTGGTGTAAGTGTGTGTCTTTGTTACTTGGTGTAAGTGTATGTCTTTGTTACTTGGTGTCAATGTATGGCTTTGATACTTGGTGTCCGTGTGTGTCTGTGTTACTGGGTGTCAGTGTTTGTCTTTGTTACTTGGTGTCAGTGTTTGTCTTTGTTACTTGGTGTAAGTGTGTGTCTATGTTACTTGGTGTAAGTGTATGTCTTTGTTACTTGGTATCAGTGTATGTCTTTGATACTTGGTGTCAGTGTATGTCTGTGTTACTTGGTGTAAGTTTGTGTCTTTGTTACTTGCTTTCAGTGTATTTATTTGTTACTTGGTGTCAGTGTGTGTCTGTGTTACTGGGTATCAGTGTATGTCTTCGTTACTTGGTGTCTGCGTCTGTCTTTGCTACTTGGTGTCAGTGTGTGTCTTTGTTACTTGGTGTCAGTGTATGTCTTTGTTACTTGGTGTAAGTGTGTGTCTGTGTGGCTGGGTATCAGTGTATGTCTTTGTTACTTGGTGTCAGTGTATGTCTTTGTTACTTGGTGTAAGTGAGTGTCTGTGTTAAAGGGTATCAGTGTATGTCTTTGTTACTTGGTGTAAGTGTATGTCTTTGTTACTTGGTGTAAGTGTATGTCTTTGTTACTTGGTGTAAGTATGTGTCTGTGTTACTGGGTATCAGTGCATGTCTTTGTTACTTGGTGTCAGTGTATGTATTTGTTACTTGGTGTCAGTGTATGTCTGTGTTACTTGGTGTCAGTGTATGTATTTGTTACTTGGTGTCAGTGTATGTCTGTGTTACTTGGTGTAAGTGTATGTCTTTGTTACTTGGTGTCAGTGTATGTCTGTGTCACTTGGTGCAATTGTGCGTCTTTGTTACTTGGTGTCATTGTATGTCTTTGTTAGTTGGTGTCTGCGTATGTCTGTGATACTTGGTGTAATTGTGTGTCTGTGTAACCGGGTATCAGTGTATGTCTCTCTTACTTCGTGTAAGTGTGTGTCTTTGTTACTTGGTGTAAATGTATGTCTTTTTTACTTGGTGTCAGTGTATGTATTTGTTAGTTGGTGTAAGTGTGCGTCCTTGTTTCTGGGTATCAGTGTATGTCTTTGTTAATTTGTGTAAGTGTATGTCTTTTTTACTTGGTGTCAGTGTATGTATTTGTTACTTGGTGTAAGTGAGCGTCTTTGTTTCTGGGTATCAGTGTATGTCTTTGTTAATTTGTGTCAGTGGATGTATTTGTTACTTGGTGTCAGTGTGTGTCTTTGTTACTGTGTGTCAGTGTATGTCTGTGTTACTTGGTGTAAGTGTGTGTCTGTGTAACTGGGTATCAGTGTATGTCTTTGTTACCTGGTGTAAGTGTGTGTCTGTGTTACTGGGTATCAGTGTATGTATTTGTTACTTGGTGTCAGTGTATGTCTTTCTTACTTGGTGTAAGTGTATGTCTGTGTTAAAGGTTATCAGTGTATGTCATTGTTACTTGGTGTCTTTGTATGTCTGTAATACTTGGTGTAAGTGTGTGTCTGTGTTACTAGGTATCAGTATATGTCTTTGTTACTTGGTGTAAGTGTATGTCTTTGTTACTTGGTGTCAGTGTATGTCTTTGATACTTGGTGTCAGCGTATGTCTGTGTTACTTGGTGTAAGTTTGTGTCTTTGTTACTTGGTGTCAGTGTATGTATTTGTTACTTGGTGTCTTTGTATGTCTGTGATACTTGATGTAAGTGTGTGTCTGTGTTACTGGGTATCAGTGTATGTCTTTGTTACTTGGTGTTAATGTGTGTCTGTGTTACTGGGTATCAGTTTATGTCTTCGTTACTTGGTGTCTACGTATGTCTTTGTTACTTGGTGTCAGTGTGTCTCTTTGTTACTTGGTGTCAGTGTATGTCTTTGTTACTTGGTGTAAGTGTGTGTCTGTGTTACTGGGGATCAGTGAATGTCTTTGTTACTTGGTGTCAGTGTATATCTTTATTACTGGGTGTCAGTGTATGTTTTTGTTACTGGGTGTCAGTGTATGTCTTTGTTACTTGGTGTCCGTGTGTGTCTGTGTTACTGGGTGTCAGTGTATGGCTTTGTTACTTGGTGTCAGTGTATGCCTTTGTTACTTGGTGTCAGTGTATGTCTTTGTTACTTGGTGTCAGTGTATGTCTTTGTTACTTGGTGTAAGTGTGTGTCTGTGTTACTGGGTATCAGTGAATGTCTTTGTTACTTGGTGTCAGTGTATGTCTTTGTTACTTGGTGTCAGTTTATGTCTTTGTTACTTGGTGTAAGTGTGTGTCTGTGTTACTGGGTATCAGTGTATGTCATTGTTACTTGGTGTCAGTGTGTGCCTTTGTTACTTGGTGTCATTGTGTTTCATTGTTACTGGGTGTCAGTGTATGTCTTTCGTACTTGGTGTAAGTGTATGTCTTTGTTACTTGGTGTCAGTGTATGTCTTTGTTACTTAGTGTAAGTGTGTGTCTGTGTTACTGGGTATCAGTGTATGTCTTTGTTAATTGGTGTCAGTGTATGTCTTTGTTACTTGGTGTAAGTGTGTGTCTTTGTTACTGGGTGTCAGTGCATGTCTTTGTTACTGGGTGTCAGTGTATGTATTTTTTACTTGGTGTAAGTGTATGTCTTTGTTACTTGGTGTCAGTGTGTGTCTTTGTTACTGGGTGTCAGTGCATGTCTTTGTTACTGGGCATCCGTGTCTGTCTTTGTTACTTGGTGTAAGAGTGTGTCTGTGTTGCTGGGTATCAGTGTATGTCTTTGTTGCTTGGTGTCAGTGTAGGTCTGTGTTAGTTGGTGTCAGAGTATGTCTGTGATACTTGGTGTAAGTGTGTGTCTGTGTTACTGGGTATCAGTGTATGTCTTTGTTACTTGGTGTAAGTGTGTGTCTGTTACTGGGCATCAGTGTATGTCTTCGTTACTTGGTGTCTGTGTATGTCTTTGTTACTTGGTGTAAGTGTATGTCTTTGTTACTTGGTGTCAGTGTATGTCTTTGTTACTTGGTGCAAGTGTGTGTCTTTGTTACTGGGTATCAGTGCATGTCTTTGTTAATTTGTGTCAGTGCATGTCTTTGTTACTTGGCGTCAGTGTGTGTCTTTGTTACTGGGTGTCAGTGTATGTCTTTGTTACTTGGTGTAAGTGTTTGTCTGTGTTACTGGGTATCAGTGTATGTCTTTGTTAGTTGGTGTCTGTGTATGTCTGTGATACGTGGTGTAAGTGTGTGTCTGTGTTACGGGTATCAGTGTCCATCTTTGTTACT
The DNA here is from genome assembly GCF_036365525.1 of Heterodontus francisci. Classification (NCBI taxonomy): domain Eukaryota; kingdom Metazoa; phylum Chordata; class Chondrichthyes; order Heterodontiformes; family Heterodontidae; genus Heterodontus; species Heterodontus francisci. The sequence continues at coordinate 6,071,750 of NW_027141175.1, forward strand.
TGGTGTCAGTGTATGTCTGTGTTATTTGGTGTAAGTGTATGTATTTGTTACTTGGTGGCGGTGTATGTCTTTGTTACTTGGTGTAAGTGTTTGTCTGTGTTACTGGGTATCAGTGTATGTCTTTGTTAGTTGGTGTCTGTGTATGTCTGTGTTACTTGGTGTAAGTGTGTGTCTATGTAACCGGGTATCAGTGTATGTCTTTGTTACTTCGTGTATGTGTGTGTCTTTGTTACTGGGTATCAGTGTATGTCTTTGTTACTTGGTGTCAGTGTATGTCTTTGTTACTTGGTGTAAGTGTATGTCTTTTTTACTTGGTGTCAGTGTATGTATTTGTTACTTGGTGTAAGTGTGCGTCTTTGTTTCTGGGTATCAGTGTATGACTTTGTTAATTTGTGTCAGTGGATGTCTTTGTTACTTGGTGTCAGTGTGTGTCTTTGTTACTGTGTGTCAGTGTATGTCTTTGTGACTTGGTGTAAGTGTGTGTCTCTGTTACTGGGTATCAGTGTCTGTCTTTGTTACTTGGTGTAAGTGTGTGTCTGTGTTACTGGGTATCAGTGTATGTACTTGTTACTTGGTGTCAGTGTATGTCTTTGATACTTGGTGTCAGTGTATGTCTGTGTTACTTGGTGTAAGTTAGTGTCTTTGTTACTTGGTGTCAGTGTATGACTTTGTTACTTGGTGTCTGTGTGTGTCTGTGTTACTTGGTGTAAGTGTGTGTCTGTGTAACTGGGTATCAGTGTATGTCTTTGTTACCTGGTGTAAGTGTGTGTCTGTGTTACTGGGTATCAGTGTATGTATTTGTTACTTGGTGTCAGTGTATGTCTTTCTTACTTGGTGTAAGTGTATGTCTTTGTTACTTGATGTCAGTGTATGTCTTTGTTACTTGGTGTCAGTGTATGTCTTAGTTACTTGGTGTCTGTGTGTGTCTGTGTTACTTGGTGTAAGTGTGTGTCTGTGTAACTGGGTATCAGTGTATGTCTTTGTTAAATGGTGTAAGTGTGTGTCTGTGTAACTGGGTATCAGCATATGTATTTGTTACTTGGTGTCAGTGTATGTCTTTCTTTCTTGGTGCAAGTGTATGTCTTTGTTACTTGGTTTCAGTGTATGTCTTTGTTACTTGGTGTAAGTGTGTGTCTGTGTTACTGGGTATCAGTGTATGTCTTTGTTAATTGATGTCAGTGTATGTCTTTGTTACTTGGTGTAAGTGTGTGTCTGTGTTACTGGGTATCAGTGTATGTCTTTGTTACTTGGTGTCAGTGTGAGTCTTTGTTACTGGGTGTCAGTTCATGTCTTTGTTACTGGGTGTCAGTGTATCTATTTTTTACTTGGTGTAAGTGCATGTCTTTGTTACTTGATGTCAGTGTGTGTCTTTGTGACTGGGTGTCAGTGCATGTCTTTGTTACTGGGTATCAGTGTCTGTCTTTGTTACTTGGTGTAAGAGTGTGTCTGTGTTGCTGGGTATCAGTGTATGTCTGTTATTTGGTGTAAGTGTATGTATTTGTTACTTGGTGTCGGTGTATGTCTTTGTTACTTGGTGTAAGTGTTTGTCTGTGTTACTGGGTATCAGTATATGTCTTTGTTAGTTGGTGTCTGTGTATTTCTGTGATACTTGGTGTAAGTGTGTGTCTGTGTTACCAGGTATCAGTGTATCTCTTTGTTACTTCGTGTAAGTGTGTATCTTTGTTACTGGGTGTCAGTGTATGTCTTTGTTAGTTGGTGTCAGAGTATGTCTGTGATACTTGGTGTAAGTGTGTGTCTGTGTTACTGGGTATCAGTGTATGTCTTTGTTACTTGGTGTAAGTGTGTGTCTGTGTTACTGGGCATCAGTGTATGTCTTCGTTACTTGGTGTCTGTGTATGTCTTTGTTACTTGGTGTAAGTGTGTGTCTTTGTTACTGGGTATCAGTGCATGTCTTTGTTAATTTGTGTCAGTGCATGTCTTTGTTACTTGGTGTCAGTGTGTGTCTTTGTTACTGGGTGTCAGTGTATGTCTTTGTTACTTGGTGTAAGTGTTTGTCTGTGTTACTGGGTATCAGTGTATGTCTTTGTTAGTTGGTGTCTGTGTATGTCTGTAATACGTGGTGTAAGTGTGTGTCTGTGTTACGGGTATCAGTGTATGTCTTTTTTACTTCGTGTAAGTGTGTGTCTTTGTTACTGGGTATCAGTGTCTGTCTTTGTTACTTGGTGTCAGTGTATGTCTTTGTTACTTGGTGTAAGTATATGTCTTTGTTACTTGGTGTCAGTGTATGTATTTGTTACTTGGTGTAAGTGTGTGTCTTTGTTACTGGGTATCAGTGTCTGTCTTTGTTAATTTGTGTCAGTGGATGGCTTTGTTACTTGGTGTCAGTGTGTGTCTTTGTTACTGGGTTTCAGTGTATGTCTTTGTGACTTGGTGTTAGTGTGTGTCTCTGTTACTGGGTATCAGTGTCTGTCTTTGTTACTTGGTGTCAGTGTGTGTCTGTGTTACTGGGTATCAGCGTATGTATTTGTTACTTGGTGTAAGTGTATGTCCTTGTTACTTTGTGTCAGTGGATTTCTTTGATACTTGGTGTCAGTGTATGTCTGTGTTACTTGGTGTAAGTTTGTGTCTTTGTTACTTGGTGTCAGTGTATGTATTTGTTACTTGGTGTCAGTGTATGTCTGTGTTATTTGGTGTACGTGGATGTCTTTGTCACTTGTATCCTGCGCAGCCCCTTAAAGTAAGGCAGCCCCTAAAACTAAGCCCACCCCTCAAACTAATGCAGCCGCTGAAACTAAGGCAGACCTCAAACTCAGGCAGCCTCTCAAACTAAGGCAGCCCCTCAAACTAAGGCAGCCCCTCAAACTAAGGCAGCCGCTCAAATTAAAGCAGAACCTCAAACTCAGGCAGCCTCTCAACCAAAGGCAGCCCATCAACCTAATGCAGCCCCTCAAACTAAGGCAGCCCCTCAAACTAATGCAGACACTCAAACTAAGGCAGCCCCTGAAACTAAGGCAGACTCTCAAACTAAGGCACCCCCTCAAACTAATGCAGACCCTCAATCTAAGGCACCCCCTCAAACGAATGCAGCCCCTCAATCTATGGCAGCCCCTCATTCCAAGGCAGCCCCTCAAACGAAGCCAGCCCCTCAAACGAAGCCAGCCCCTTAAATTAAGCAAGCCCCTTAAACTAAGCCAGCCCCTCAAACTAAGCCAGCCCCTCAAACTAATGCAGCCACTCATTCAAAGGCAGCCCCTCTAACTAAGCCAACACCTCAAATTAAGGCATCCCCGCAAACGAAGGCAGACTCTCAAACTAATGCAGCCACTCAATCAAAGGCAGCCCCTCAAACTAAGCCAATCACTCAAACTAAGGTTGCACCTCAAACTAAGGCAGCCCCTCAAAGTACTGCAGCCCCTCAAACAAATGCAGCCCCTCAATCCAAGGCAGCCCCTTAAACTAAGGCAGCCCCTCAAACTAAGGCAGCCACTCAAACCACGGCAGCCGCTCAATCTAAGGCAGCCGCTCAATCTAAGGCAGCCCCTCAAACTATGGCAGCCCCTCAAACTAAGGCAGCCCCTCAAACTAAGGCAGCCCATCAAACTAAGGCAGCCTCTCAAATTAAGGCAGCCTCTCAAATTAAGGCAGCCGCTCAAACTAAGGCAGCCGCTCAAACTAAGGCAGCCCCTCAAACTAAGACAGCCGCTCAAACTAATGCAGCCTCTCAAACTAAGGCAGCCGCTCAAATTAAGGCAGCCCCTCAAACTGTGGCAGACTCTCAAACTAAAGCAGCCCCTCAAAATTAGGCAGCCCCTCAAACTATGGCAGCACCTCAAACTAATGCAGCCCCTCAAACTAATGCAGTCCCTCAAACTAATGCAGCCCCTCAATCTAAGGCAGCCCCTCAAAATAATGCAGCCACACAATCAAAGGCAGACTCTCAAACTAATGCAGCCACTCAATCAAATGCAGCCCCTCAAACTAAGCGAACCCCTCAAAGTAAGGCAGCCCATCAAACTAAGGCAGACTCTCAAACTAATGCTGCCCCTAAAAGTAAAGCTGCCCCACAAACTAAGGGAGCGCCTCAACCAAAGGCAACCCCTCAAATTAATGCAGCCGCTCAAACTAAGGCAGTCCCTCAAAGTAAGGCAGCCTCTCAAAGTAAGGCAGACCCTCAAACTAAGGCAGCTGCTCAAACTAAGGCAGACGCTCAAATTAAGGCAGCACCTCAAACTAAGGCAGACTCTCAAACTAAGCCAACCTCTCAAACTAAGTCAGCCGCTCAATCTAAGGCTGCCCCTCAAACTAAGGTAGCCCCTCAAACTAAGGCAGCCGCTCAAACTAATCCGGCCCTCAATCTAAGGCAGTCCCTCAACTAAGGCTGCCGCTCAAACTAAAGAAGCCCATCAAACTAATGCAGCCCCTCAAACTAAGTCAGCCCCTCAAACTGATGCAACCACTCAAAGGCAGACTCTCAAACTAATGCAGCCACTCAATCAAAGGCAGCCCCTCAAACTAAGCCTACCCCTCAAACTAATGCAGCCGCTCAAACTAAGGCAGCCCCTCAAACTCAGGCATCCTCTCAAATTAAGGCAGCCCCTCAAACTAAGGCAGACTGTCAAACCACGGCAGCCTCTCAAAGTAAAGCAGACCCTCAAACTAAGGGAGCGCCTCAACCAAAGGCAGCCACTCAAACTAATGCAGCTGCTCCAACTAATGCAGCCCCTCAAACACAGGCAGCCTCTCAAACTAAGGCAGCCGCTCAAACTAAAGCAGACTCTCAAACTAAGGCAGAACCTCAAACTAAGGCAGCCGCTCAAACTAAGGCAGACTCTCAAACTAAGGCAGCCTCTCAAACTAATGCAGCCCCTCAATCTAAGGAAGCCTCTCAAACTAAGGCAGCCCCTCAAACTAATGCAGCCCCTCAAACTAATGCAGCCTCTCAAACAAATGCAGCCTCTCAAACTAAGTCAGCCCCTCAAACTAAGTCAGCCCCTCAAACTAAGTCAGCCCCTCAAACTAAGGCAGCCCCTCAATCAAAGGCAGCCCCTCAAAATAAGCCTACCCCTCAAACTAATGCAGCCGCTCAAACTAAGGGAGCGCCTCAACCAAAGTCAGCCCCTCAAACTAATGCAGCCGCTCAAATTAAGGCAGCCCCTCAAACTAAGGCAGCCTGTCAAAATAAGGCAGACTGTCAAACTAAGGAATCCCCTCAAACTCAGGCAGCCCCTCAAACTAAGGCAGCCTCTCAAACTAAGGCAGCCTCTCAAACTAAGGCACCCCCTCAAACTAATGCAGCCCTTCAATCTAAGGCACCCCCTCAAACTAATTGTGCCCCTCAATCTAAGGCAGCCACTCAAACTAATGCAGATCCTCAAACTAAGGCAGCCCCTCTAACTAAGCCAACCCATCAAACTAAGGCATCCCATCAAACTAAGGCAGACTCTCAAACTAATGCAGCCACTCAATCTAAGGCAGCCCCTCAAACAAAGCCAACCCCTCAAACTAAGGCATCCCCTCAAACTAAGGCAGACTCTCAAACTAATGCAGCCCCTCAATCTGAGGCAGCCCCTTAAACGAAGACAGCCCCTCAAACTAATGCAGCCCCTCAAACTAATGCAGCCCCTCAAACTAAGGCAGCCGCTCAAACTAAGGCAGCCCCTCAAACTAAGGCAGCCGCTCAAACTAAGGCAGCCCCTCAAACTCAGGCAGCCGCTCAAACTAAGGCAGCCCCTCAAACTAAGGCAGCCCCTCAAACTGAGACAGCCGGTCAAACTAATGCAGCCCCTCAGTCTAAAGCAGCCCCTCAAACTCAGGCTGCCTCTCAATCTAAGGCAGCCCCTCAAACTAAGGCAGCCCCTCAAACTAAGGCAGCCCCTCAAACTAATGCAGCCCCTCAAACTTAGGCAGCCTCTCAAACTAAGGCTGCCCCTTAAATCTAATGCAGCCCCTCAAACTAATGCAGAACTCTATCTAAGGCAGCCCCTCAAACTAATGCAGCCCCTCAACCTAATGCAGCCCCTCAACCTAATGCAGCCCCTCAACCTAATGCAGTCCCTCAATCTTAGGCAGCCCCTCAAACTAATGCACCCACTCAAACTAATGCAGCCCCTCAAACTAATGCAGCCCCTCAAACTAATGCAGCCCGCAATCTAAGGCAGCCCCTCAAACTAATGCAGCCACTCAATCAAAGGCAGACTCTCAAACTAATGCAGCCACTCAATCAAAAGCAGCCCCTCAAACTAAGCCAACCCCTCAAACTAAGGCAGCCCCTCAAACTAAGGCAGACTCCCAAACTGACGCTGCCCCTTAAAGTAAGGCAACCCTACAAACTAAGGGAGCGCCTCAACCTAAGGCAGCCCCTCAAACTAATGCAGCCGCTCAAACTAAGGCAGCACCTCAAACTCAGGCAGCCTCTCAAACTAAGGCAGCCGCTGAAACGAAGGCAGTCTCTCAAACTAAGGCTGCCCCTTAAACTAATGCAGCCCCTCAAACTAATGCAGAACTCTATCTAAGGCAGCCCCTCAAACTAATGCACCCCCTCCAACTAATGCAGCCCTTCAATCCAAGGCACCCCTCAAACTAATTGTGCCCCTCAATCTGAGGCAGCCCCTCAAACTAAGGCAGCCCCTCAAACTAAGCCAACCCATCAAACTAAGGCATCCCATCAAACTAAGGCAGACTCTCAAACTAATGCAGCCACTCAATCTAAGGCAGCCCCTCAAACAAAGCCAACCCCTCAAACTAAGGCATCCCCTCAAACTAAGGCAGACTCTCAAACTAATGCAGCCCCTCAATCTAAGGCAGCCCCTTAAACGAAGACAGCCCCTCAAACTAATGCAGCCCCTCAAACTAAGGCAGCCGCTCAAACTAAGGCAGCCCCTCAAACTAAGGCAGCCCCTCAAACTAAGGCAGCCGCTCAAACTAAGGCAGCCCCTCAAACTAAGGCAGCCCCTCAAACTCAGGCAGCCGCTCAAACTAAGGCAGCCCCTCAAACTGAGACAGCCGGACAAACTAATGCAGCCCCTCAGTCTAAAGCAGCCCCTCAAACTCAGGCTGCCTCTCAATCTAAGGCAGCCGCTCAAACTAAGGCAGCCCCTCAAACTAAGACAGTCGCTCAAACTAAGACAGTCGCTCAAACTAATGCAGCCCCTCAAACACAGGCAGCCGCTCAAATTAAGGCAGCCCCTCAAACTATGGCAGACTCTCAAACGAAGGCAGCCCCTCAAACTTAGGCAGCCCCTCAAACTAAGGCAGCCCCTCAAACTAAGGCAGCCCCTCAAACTAAGGCAGCCGCTCAAACTAATGCAGACTCTCAAACTAAGGCAGCCGCTCAAACTAAGGCAGCCGCTCAACCTAATGCAGCCCCTCAACCTAATGCAGCCCCTCAACCTAATGCAGTCCCTCAATCTTAGGCAGCCCCTCAAACTAATGCACCCACTCAAACTAATGCAGCCCCTCAAACTAATGCAGCCCCTCAAACTAATGCAGCCCGCAATCTAAGGCAGCCCCTCAAACTAATGCAGCCACTCAATCAAAGGCAGACTCTCAAACTAATGCAGCCACTCAATCAAAAGCAGCCCCTCAAACTCAGCCAACCCCTCAAACTAAGGCAGCCCCTCAAACTAAGGCAGACTCCCAAACTGACGCTGCCCCTTAAAGTAAGGCAACCCTACAAACTAAGGGAGCGCCTCAACCTAAGGCAGCCCCTCAAACTAATGCAGCCGCTCAAACTAAGGCAGCACCTCAAACTCAGGCAGCCTCTCAAACTAAGGCAGCCGCTGAAACGAAGGCAGTCTCTCAAACTAAGGCTGCCCCCTAAACTAATGCAGCCCCTCAAACTAATGCAGAACTCTATCTAAGGCAGCCCCTCAAACTAATGCACCCCCTCCAACTAATGCAGCCCTTCAATCTAAGGCACCCCTCAAACTAATTGTGCCCCTCAATCTGAGGCAGCCCCTCAAACTAAGGCAGCCCCTCAAACTAAGCCAACCCATCAAACTAAGGCATCCCATCAAACTAAGGCAGACTCTCAAACTAATGCAGCCACTCAATCTAAGGCAGCCCCTCAAACAAAGCCAACCCCTCAAACTAAGGCATCCCCTCAAACTAAGGCAGACTCTCAAACTAATGCAGCCCCTCAATCTAAGGCAGCCCCTTAAACGAAGACAGCCCCTCAAACTAATGCAGCCCCTCAAACTAAGGCAGCCGCTCAAACTAAGGCAGCCCCTCAAACTAAGGCAGCCCCTCAAACTAAGGCAGCCGCTCAAACTAAGGCAGCCCCTCAAACTAAGGCAGCCCCTCAAACTCAGGCAGCCGCTCAAACTAAGGCAGCCCCTCAAACTGAGACAGCCGGACAAACTAATGCAGCCCCTCAGTCTAAAGCAGCCCCTCAAACTCAGGCTGCCTCTCAATCTAAGGCAGCCGCTCAAACTAAGGCAGCCCCTCAAACTAAGACAGTCGCTCAAACTAATGCAGCCCCTCAAACACAGGCAGCCGCTCAAATTAAGGCAGCCCCTCAAACTATGGCAGACTCTCAAACGAAGGCAGCCCCTCAAACTTAGGCAGCCCCTCAAACTAAGGCAGCCCCTCAAACTAAGGCAGCCCCTCAAACTAAGGCAGCCCCTCAAACTAAGGCAGCCGCTCAAACTAATGCAGACTCTCAAACTAAGGCAGCCGCTCAAACTAAGGCAGCCGCTCAAACTAAGGCAGCCTCTGAAATTAAGGCAGCCGCTCAAACTAAGGCAGCCCCTCAAAGTAAGGCAGCCTCTCAAACTAAGGCACTCCCTGAAACTAATGCAGCCCCTCAATCTAAAGCAGCCCCTCATTCTAATGCAACCCCTCAAACTAATGCAGCCCCTCTAACTAAGGCAGCCCCTCTAACTAAGGCAGCCCCTCTAACTAAGGCAGCCCCTCTAACTAAGCCAACCCCTCAAACGAAGGCATCCCTTCAAACTAAGGCATCCCTTCAAACTAAGGCATCCCTTCAAACTAAGGCAGACTCTCAAACTAATGCAGCCACTCAATCTAAGGCAGCCCCTCAAACTAAGCCAACCCCTCAAACTAAGGTAGCCCCTCAAAATAATGCAGCCCCTCAAAATAATGCAGCCCCTCAAAATAATGCAGCCCCTCAAACTAATGCAGACCCTCAAACTAATGCAGCCACTCAATCAAAGGCAGCCCCTCAAACTCAGCCAACCCCTCAAACTAAGGCAGCCCCTCAAACTGAGGCAGACTCTCAAACTAATGCAGCCCCTCAATCTAAGGCAGCCGTTCATTCTAATGCAACCCCTCAAACTAAGGCAGCCCCTCAAACTAAGCCAACCCCTCAAACTAAGGAATCTCCTCAAACTAAGACAGACTCTCAAATTAATGCAGCCACTCAATCTAAGGCAGCCCCTCAAACTAAGCCAACCCCTCAAACTAAGACAGCCCCTCAAACTAAGGCAGCCCCTCAAACTAAGGCAGCCCCTCAAACAAATGCAGACAATCAATCTAATGCAGCCCCTCAAACTAATGCAGCCACTCAATCCAAGGCAAGCTCTCAAACTAATGCAGCCACTCAATCAAAGGCAGCCCCTCAAACTCAGCCAAACACTCAAACTAAGGCAGACTCTCAAACTAATGCAGCCCCTTAAAGTAAGGCAGCCCCTCAAACTAAGGGAGCGCCTCAACCAAAGGCAGCCCCTCAAACTAAGGCAGCCCCTCTAACTAAGCCAACCCCTCAAACTAAGGCATCCCCTCAAACTAAGGCAGACTCTCAAACTAAGGCAGCCCCTCAATCTAAGGCAGCCCCTTAATCTAAGACATCCCCTCAAACCAAGGCAGCCCCTCAAACCAAGGCAGCCGCTCAAACTAAGGCAGCCCCACAAACTAAGGCAGCCGCTCAAACTAAGGCAGTCCCTCAAACTCAGGCAGCCGCTCAAACTAAGGCAGCCCCTCAAACTGAGAAGCCGCTCAAACTAATGCAGCCCCTCAGTCTGAAGCAGTCCCTCAAACTCAGGCAGCATCTCAATCTAAGGCAGCCGCTCAAACTAAGGCAGCCCCTCAAACTAAGACAGTAGCTCAAACTAATGCAGCCCCTCAATCTAATGCAGCCCCTCAAACTAATGCAGCCACTCAATCAAAGGCAGACTCTCAAACTAATGCAGCCACTCAATCAAAGGCAGCCCCTCAAATTAAGCCAACCCCTCAAACTAAGGCAGCCCCTCAATCTAAGGCAGCCCCTCATTCTAATGCAACCCCTCAAACTAATGCAGCCCCTCAAACTAATGCAGCCCCTCAAACTAAGGCAGCCCCTCAAACTAAGCCAACCCCTCAAACTAAGACAGCCCCTCAAACTAAGACAGCCCCTCAAAGTAATGCAGCCCCTCAAACAAATGCAGACAACCAAACTAATGCAGCCCCTCAAACTAAGGCAGCCCCTCAAACTCAGCCAACCACACAAACTAAGGCAGCCCCTCAAACTAAGGCAGACTCTCAAACTAATGCAGCCCCTCAAACTAAGGGAGCGCCTCAACCAAAGGCAGCCCCTCAAACGAAGGCAGCCCCTCAAACGAAGGCAGCCCCTCTAACTAAGCCAACCCATCAAACTAAGGCATCCCCTCATACTAAGGCAGACTCTCAAACTAATGCCGCCACTCAATCTAAGGCAGCCCCTCAAACAAAGCCAACCCCTCAAACTAAGGCATCCCCTCAAACTGAGGCAGACTCTCAAACTAAGGCAGACTCTCAAACTAAGGCAGACTCTCAAACTAAGGCAGACTCTCAAACTAATGCAGCCCCTCAATCTAAGGCAGCCCCTTAATCTAAGACAGCCCCTCAAACTAATGCAGCCCCTCAAACTAAGGCAGCCCCTCTAACTAAGGAATCCCCTCAAACTAATGCAGACTCTCAAACTAATGCATCCACTCAATCTAAGGCAGCCCCTCAAACTAAGCCAACCCCTCAAACTAAGCCAACCCCTCAAACTAAGACAGCCCCTCAAACTAAGACAGCCCCTCAAACTAAGACAGCCCCTCAAACTAAGACAGCCCCTCAAACTAAGGCAGACTCTCAAACTAAGGCAGACTCTCAAACTAAGGCAGCCCCTCAATCTAAGGCAGCCCCTCAATCTAAGACAGCCCCTTAATCTAAGACAGCCCCTTAATCTAAGACAGCCCCTCAAACTAATGCAGCCCCTCAAACTAAGGCAGCCGCTCAAACTAAGGCAGCCCCTCAAACTCAGGCAGCCCCTCAAACTCAGGCAGCCCCTCAAACTCAGGCAGCCCCTCAAACTAATGCAGCCCCTCAATCTAAGGCAGCCACTCAATCAAAGGCAGACTCTCAAACTAATGCAGACTCTCAAACTAATGCAGCCCCTCAAACTAAGGCAGACTCTCAAACTGACGCCGCCCCTTAAAGTAAGGCAGCCGCTGAAACTAAGGCTGCCTGTCAAACTAAGGCAGCCGCTCAAACTAAGGCAGACTCTCAAACTAAGGCAACCCCTCAAACTAAGGCAGCCTCTCAAACTAAGTCAGCCGCTCAATCTAAGGCAGCCCCTCAAACTAAGGCAGCCCCTCAAACTAAGGCAGCCCCTCAAACTGAGACAGCCGCTCAATCTAAGGCAGCCCCTCATTCTAATGCAGCCCCTCAAACTAATGCAGCCCCTCAAACTAATGCAGCCCCTCAAACTAAGGCAGCCCCTCAAACTAAGGCAGCCCCTCAAACAAATGCAGACAATCAATCTAATGCAGCCCCTCAAACTAATGCAGCCACTCAATCAAAGGCAAGCTCTCAAACTAATGCAGCCACTCAATCAAAGGCAGCCCCTCAAACTCAGCCAAACACTCAAACTAAGGCAGACTCTCAAACTAATGCAGCCCCTTAAAGTAAGGCAGCCCCTCAAACTAAGGGAGCGCCTCAACCAAAGGCAGCCCCTCAAACTAAGGCAGCCCCTCTAACTAAGTCAACCCATCAAACTAAGGCATCCCCTCATACTAAGGCAAACTCTCAAACTAATGCCGCCACTCAATCTAAGGCATCCCCTCAAACAAAGCCAACCCCTCAAACTAAGGCATCCCCTCAAACTAAGGCAGACTCTCAAACTAATGCAGCCCCTCAATCTAAGGCAGCCCCTTAATCTAAGACATCCCCTCAAACCAAGGCAGCCCCTCAAACCAAGGCAGTCCCTCAAACCAAGGCAGCCCCTCAAACCAAGGCAGCCGCACAAACTAAGGCAGCCGCTCAAACTAAGGCAGTCCCTCAAACTCAGGCAGCCGCTCAAACTAAGGCAGCCCCTCAAACTGAGAAGCCGCTCAAACTAATGCAGCCCCTCAATCTAAGGCAGCCGCTCAAACTAAGGCAGCCCCTCAAACTAAGACAGTAGCTCAAACTAATGCAGCCCCTCAATCTAATGCAGCCCCTCAAACTAATGCAGCCACTCAATCAAAGGCAGACTCTCAAACTAATGCAGCCACTCAATCAAAGGCAGCCCCTCAAATTAAGCCAACCCCTCAAACTAAGGCAGCCCCTCAATCTAAGGCAGCCCCTCATTCTAATGCAACCCCTCAAACTAATGCAGCCCCTCAAACTAATGCAGCCCCTCAAACTAAGGCAGCCCCTCAAACTAAGCCAACCCCTCAAACTAAGCCAACCCCTCAAACTAAGCCAACCCCTCAAACTAAGACAGCCCCTCAAACTAAGACAGCCCCTCAAAGTAATGCAGCCCCTCAAACAAATGCAGACAATCAATCTAATGCAGCCCCTCAAACTAATGCAGCCACTCAATCAAAGGCAGCCCCTCAAACTAAGGCAGACTCTCAAACTAATGCAGCCCCTTAAAGTAAGGCAGCCCCTCAAACTAAGGGAGCGCCTCAACCAAAGGCAGCCCCTCTAACTAAGCCAACCCCTCAAACTAAGGAATCCCCTCAAACTAAGGCAGACTCTCAAACTAATGCATCCACTCAAACTAAGACAGCCCCTCAAACTAAGACAGCCCCTCAAACTAAGACAGCCCCTCAAACTAAGACAGCCCCTCAAACTAAGACAGCCCCTCAAACTAAGACAGCCCCTCAAACTAAGGCAGCCCCTCAAACTAAGGCAGACTCTCAAACTAATGCAGCCACTCAATCTAAGGCAGCCCCTCAAACTAAGCCAACCCCTCATACTAAGACAGCCCCTCAAACTAAGGCAGCCCCTCAAAGTAATGCAGCCCCTCAAACAAATGCAGACCCTCAATCTAATGCAGCCCCTCAAACTAATGCAGCCACTCAATCAAAGGCAAGCTCTCAAACTAATGCAGCCACTCAATCAAAGGCAGCCACTCAAACTCAGCCAACCACTCAAACTAAGGCAGCCCCTCAAACTAAGGCAGTCTCTCAAACTAATGCAGCCCCTTAAAGTAAGGCAGCCCCTCAAAGTAAGGGAGCGCCTCAACCAAAGGCAGCCCCTCAAACTAAGGCAGCCCCTCTAACTAATCCAACCCATCAAACTAAGGCATCCCCTCATACTAAGGCAGACTCTCAAACTAATGGAGCCACTCAATCTAAGGCAGCCCCTCAAACAAAGCCAACCTCTCAAACTAAGGCATCCCCTCAAACTAAGGCAGACTCTCAAACTAAGGCAGACTCTCAAACTAAGGCAGCCCCTCAATCTAAGGCAGCCCCTCAATCTAAGGCAGCCCCTCAATCTAAGACAGCCCCTTAATCTAAGACAGCCCCTTAATCTAAGACAGCCCCTCAAACTAATGCAGCCCCTCAAACCAAGGCAGCCCCTCAAACTAAGGCAGCCCCTCAAACTAAGGCAGCCCCTCAAACTCAGGCAGCCCCTCAAACTCAGGCAGCCGCTCAAACTAAGGCAGCCCCTCAAACTGAGACAGCCGCTCAAACTAATGCAGCCCCTCAGTCTAAAGCAGCCCCTCAAACTCAGGCAGCCTCTCAAACTAAGACAGTAGCTCAAACTAATGCAGCCCCTCAAACTAAGGCAGCCGCTCAAATTAAGGCAGCCCCTCAAACTATGGCAGACTCTCAAACGAAGGCAGCCCCTCAAACTTAGGCAGCCTCTCAAACTAAGGCTGCCCCTTAAACTAATGCAGCCCCTCAAACTAATGCAGCCCCTCAAACCCAGGCAGCCTCTCAAACTAACGCAGCCGCTCAAACTAAGGCAGCCTGTCAAAGTAAGGCAGACCCTCAAACTAAGGGAGCGCCTCAACCAAAGGCAGCCCCTCAAACTAATGCAGCCGCTCAAATTAAGGCAGCCCCTCAAACTAAGGCAGCCTCTAAAAGTAAGGCAGACCCTCAAACTAAGGCAGCCGTTCAAACGAAGGCAGACTCTCAAACTAAGGCAGACCCTCAAACTCAGGGAGCGCCTCAACTAAAAGCAGCCCCTCAAACTTATGCAGCCGCTCAAATTAAGGCAGCCCCTCACACGAATGCAGCCTCTAAAAGTAAGGCAGACCCTCAAACTAAGGCAGCCGCTCAAACTAAGGCAGACTCTCAAACTAAGGAAGTCCCTCAAACTAAGGCAGCCCCTCAAACTAAGGCAGCCCCTCAAACTAAGGCAGCCCCTCAAACTAATGCAGACTCCTAAACTAAGGCAGCCGCTCAAACCTAGGCAGCAGCTCAAACTAAGGCAGCCTCTCAAATTAAGACAGCCGCTCAAACTATGGCAGCCGCTCAAAGTAAGGCAGCCTCTCAAACTAAGGCACTCCCTCAAAGTAATGCAGCCCCTCAAACTAAGGCAGCCCCTCTAACTAAGCCAACCCCTCAAACAAAGGCATCCCCTCAAACTAAGGCAGTCTCTCAAACTAATGCAGCCACTCAATATAAGGCAGCCCCTCAAACTAAGCCAAACCCTCAAAATAATGCAGCCCCTCAAAATAATGCAGCCCCTCAAACTAATGCAGACCCTCAATCTAATGCAGCCCCTCAATCTAATGCAGCCACTCAATCAAAGACAGACTCTCAAACTAATGCAGCCACTCAATCAAAGTCAGGCCCTCAAACTCAGCCAACCCCTCAAACTAAGGCAGCCCCTCAAACTAAGGCAGACTCTCAAACTAATGCAGCCCCTCAATCGAAGGCAGCCCCTCATTCTAATGCAACCCCTCAAACTAATGCACCCCTCAAACTAAGGCAGTCCCTCTAACTAAGCCAACCCCTCAAACTAAGGAATCCCCTCAAACTAAGGCAGACTCTCAAACTAATGCAGCCACTCAATCTAAGGCAGCCCCTCAAACTAAGCCAACCCCTCAAACTAAGACAGCCCCTCAAACTAAGGCAGCCCCCCAAAATAATGCAACACCTCAAACAAATGCAGACCCTCAATTTAATGCAGCCCCTCAAACTAATGCAGCCACTCAATCAAAGGCAAGCTCTCAAACTAATGCAGCCACTCAATCAAAGGCAGCCCCTCAAACTCAGCCAACCACTCAAACTAAGGCAGCCCCTCAAACTAAGGCAGACTCTCAAACTAATGCAGCCCCTTAAAGTAAGGCAGCCCCTCAAACTAAGGGAGCGCCTCAACCAAAGGCAGCCCCTCAAACTAAGGCAGCCCCTCTAACTAAGCCAACCCATCAAACTACGGCATCCCCTCATATTAAGGCAGACTCTCAAACTAATGCAGCCACTCAATCTCAGGCAGCCCCTGAAACAAAGCCAACCCGTCAAACTAAGGCATCACCTCAAACTAAGGCAGACTCTCAAACTAATGCAGCCCCTCAATCTAAGGCAGCCGCTTAAACTAAGGCAGCCCCTCAAACTAAGGCAGCCCCTCAAACTAAGGCAGCCCCTCAAACTAAGGCAGCCCCTCAAACTAAGGCAGCCGCTCAAACTAAGGCAGCCCCTCAAACTCAGGCAGCCGCTCAAACTAAGGCAGCCCCTCAAACTGAGACAGCCGCTCAAACTAAAGCAGCCCCTCAGTCTAAGACAGTCGCTCAAACTAATGCAGCCCCTCAAACTAAGGCAGCCGCTCAAATTAAGGCAGCCGCTCAAACTATGGCAGACTCTCAAACGAAGCCAGACCCTCAAACTTAGGCAGCCTCTCAAACTAAGGCTGCCCCTTAAAATAATGCAGCCCCTCAAACTAATGCAGAACTCTACCGAAGCCAGCCCCTCAAACTAAGGCAGCCTCTCAAACTAATGCAGCCTCTCAAACTAATGCAGCCTCTCAAACTAATGCAGCCCCTCAAACTAATGCAGCCCCTCAAACTAATGCAGCCCCTCAAACTAATGCAGCCCCTCAAACTAATGCAGCCCCTCAATCTAAGGCAGCCCCTCAAACTAATGTACCCACTCAAACCAATGCAGCACCTCAAACTAATGCAGCCCCTCAATCAAAGGCAGCCACTCAATCAAAGGCAGACTCTCAAACTAATGCAGCCACTCAATCAACGGCAGCCCCTCAAACTAAGCCAACCCCACAAACTAAGGCAGCCCCTCAATCTAAGGCAGACTCTCAAACTGACGCTGCCCCTGAAAGTAAGGCAAGCCCTACAAACTAAGGGAGCGCCTCAACCTAAGGCAGCCGCTCAAACTAATGCAGCCGCTCAAACTAATGCAGCCGCTCAAACTAAGGCAGCCCCTCAAACTCAGGCAGCCTCTCAAACTAAGGCAGCCTCTCAAACTAAGGCAGCCGCTGAAACTAAGGCAGCCTGTCAAACTAAGGCAGCCTGTCAAACTAAGGCCGCCGCTCAAACTAAGGCAGACTATCAAACTAAGGCAACCCCTCAAACTAAGGCAGCCGCTCAAACTAAGGCAGACTCTCAAACTAAGTTTGCCGCTCAATCTAAGGCAGCCCCTCAAACTAATGCAGCCACTCAATCAAAGGCAGCCCCTCAAACTCAGCCAACCACTCAAACTAAGGCAGCCCCTCAAACTAAGGCAGACTCTCAAACTAATGCAGCCCCTTAAAGTAAGGCAGCCCCTCAAACTAAGGGAGCGCCTCAACCAAAGGCAGCCCCTCAAACAAAGGCAGACTCTCAAACTAATGCAGCCACTCAATCTCAGGCAGCCCCTGAAACAAAGCCAACCCCTCAAACTAAGGCATCCCCTCAAACTAAGGCAGACTCTCAAACTAATGCAGCCCCTCAATCTAAGGCAGCCCCTTAATCTAAGACAGCCCCTCAAACTAATGCAGCCACTCAAACCAAGGCAGCCCCTCAAACTAAGGCAGCCCCTCAAACTAAGGCAGCCCCTCAAACTAAGGCAGCCGCTCAAACTAAGGCAGCCGCTCAAACTAAGGCAGCCACTCAAACTCAGGCAGCCGCTCAAACTAAGGCAGCCCCTCAAACTAAGGCAGCCCCTCAAACTGAGACAGCCGCTCAAACTAAAGCAGCCCCTCAGTCTAAGACAGTCGCTCAAACTAATGCAGCCCCTCAAACTAAGGCAGCCGCTCAAATTAAGGCAGCCCCTCAAAGTATGGCAGACTCTCAAACGAAGCCAGACCCTCAAACTTAGGCAGCCTCTCAAACTAAGGCTGCCCCTTAAAATAATGCAGCCCCTCAAACTAATGCAGAACTCTACCGAAGCCAGCCCCTCAAACTAAGGCAGCCTCTCAAACTAATGCAGCCCCTCAAACTAATGCAGCCCCTCAAACTAATGCAGCCCCTCAAACTAATGCAGCCACTCAATCTAAGGCAGCCCCTCAAACTAATATACCCACTCAAACCAATGCAGCACCTCAAACTAATGCAGCCCCTCAATCAAAGGCAGCCCCTCAAACTAATGCAGCCACTCAATCAAAGGCAGACTCTCAAACTAATGCAGCCACTCAATCAACGGCAGCCCCTCAAACTAAGCCAACCCCACAAACTAAGGCAGCCCCTCAATCTAAGGCAGACTCTCAAACTGACGCTGCCCCTGAAAGTAAGGCAGCCCTACAAACTAAGGGAGCGCCTCAACCTAAGGCAGCCGCTCAAACTAATGCAGCCGCTCAAACAAAGGCAGCCCCTCAAACTCAGGCAGCCTGTCAAACTAAGGCAGCCTGTCAAACTAAGGCAGCCTGTCAAACTAAGGCAGCCGCTCAAACTAAGGCAGTCTATCAAACTAAGGCAACCCCTCAAACTAAGGCAGCCGCTCAAACTAAGGCAGACTCTCAAACTAAGGCAGCCTCTCAAACTAAGTTTGCCGCTCAATCTAAGGCAGCCCCTCAAACTAAGGCAGCCCCTCAAACTAAGGCAGCCCCTCAACTAAGGCAGCCGCTCAAAATAATGCAGCCCCTCAAACTAATGCAGAACTCTACCTAAGGCAGCCCCTTCAAATCAAGGCAGTCCCTCAAACTAATGCAGTCCCTCAAACTAATGCAGCCCCTCAAACTAATGCAGCCCCTCAAACTAATGCAGCCCCTCAATCTAAGGCAGCCCCTCAAAATAATGTACCCACTCAAACCAATGCAGCCCCTCAAACTAATGCAGCCCCTCAATCAAAGGCAGCCCCTCAAACTAATGCAGCCACTCAATCAAAGGCAGACTCTCAAACTAATGCAGCCACTCAATCAAAGGCAGCCCCTCAAACTAAGCCAACCCCACAAACTAAGGCAGCCCCTCAAACTAATGCAGCCTCTCAATCAAAGGCAGCCCCTCAAACTAATGCAGCCCCTCAATCAAAGGCAGCCCCTCAAACTAATGCAGCCACTCAATCAAAGGCAGACTCTCAAACTAATGCAGCCACTCAATCAAAGGCAGCCCCTCAAACTAAGCCAACCCCACAAACTAAGGCAGCCCCTCAAACTAAGGCAGACTCTCAAACTGACGCTGCCCCTGAAAGTAAGGCAGCCCCACAATCTAAGGGAGCGCCTCAACCAAAGGCAGCCGCTCAAACTAATGCAGCCGCTCAAACTAAGGCAGCCCCTCAAACTCAGGCAGCCCCTCAAACTCAGGCAGCCCCTCAAACTCAGGCAGCCGCTCAAACTCAGGCAGCCGCTCAAACTCAGGCAGCCGCTCAAACTAAGGCAGCCGCTCAAACTAAGGCAGCCCCTCAAACTCAGGCAGCCCCTCAAACTCAGGCAGCCGCTCAAACTCAGGCAGCCGCTCAAACTCAGGCAGCCGCTCAAACTCAGGCAGCCGCTCAAACTAAGGCAGCCGCTCAAACTAAGGCAGACTATCAAACTAAGGCAGACGCTCAAACTAAGGCAGACGCTCAAACTAAGGCAGACGCTCAAACTAAGGCAGACGCTCAAACTGAGGCAGACGCTCAAACTGAGGCAGACGCTCAAACTGAGGCAGACTATCAAACTAAGGCAGCCTCTCAAAGTAAGTTTGCCGCTCAATCTAAGGCAGCCCCTCAAACTGAGGCAGCCGCTCAAACTAATGCAGCCCCTCAATCTAAGGCACCCCTCAACTAAGGCAGCCGCTCAAAATAAAGCATCCCATCAAACTAATGCAGCCCCTCAAACTAAGGCAGCCCCTCAAACTAATGCAGCCCTCAATCTGAGGCAGCCCATCAAACAAATGCTGCCCCTCAAACTACGTCAGCCACTCAAACTGTCAGCCCCTCAAACTAGTGCAGCCATTCAATCAAAGGCAGACTCTCAAACTAATGCAGCCCCTCAAACTAAGGCAGCCCCTCAAACTAAGGCAGCCCCTCAAACTAAGGCAGCCCCTCAAACTAATGCAGCCCCTCAAACTAATGCAGCCCCTCAAACTAATGCAGCCCCTCACACTAATGCAGCCCCTCAATCTAAGGCAGCCCCTCAATCTAAGGCAGCCCCTCAAACAAATGTACCCACTCAAACTAATGCAGCCCCTCAAACTAATGCAGCCCCTCAATCAAAGGCAGCCCCTCAATCAAAGGCAACCCCTCAAACTAATGCACCCCCTCAAACTAATGCACCCCCTCAAACTAATGCAGCCCCTCAAACTAATGCAGCCCCTCAAACTAATGCAGCCCCTCAATCAAAGGCAGCCCCTCAAACTAATGCACCCCCTCAAACTAATGCAGCCCCTCAAACTAATGCAGCCCCTCAAACTAATGCAGCCCCTCAATCTAAGGCAGCCACTCAATCTAAGGCAGCCCCTCAAACTGAGGCAGCCCCTCAAACTGAGGCAGCCCCTCAAACTAAGGCAGCCCCTCAAACTAATGCAGCCGCTCAAACTAATGCAGCCCCTCAATCTGAGGCAGCCCCTCAATCTGAGGCAGCCCCTCAAAATAAAGCATCCCATCAAACTAATGCAGCCCCTCAAACTAAGGCAGCCTGTCAAAGTAAGGCGGACCCTCAAACTAAGGGAGCGCCTCAACCAAAGGCAGCCCCTCAAACTAATGCAGCCGCTCAAATTAAGGCAGCCCCTCAAACTAAGGCAGCCTCTAAAAGTAAGGCAGACCCTCAAACTAAGGCAGCCGTTCAAACGAAGGCAGACTCTCAAACTAAGGCAGACCCTCAAACTCAGGGAGCGCCTCAACTAAAAGCAGCCCCTCAAACTAATGCAGCCGCTCAAATTAAGGCAGCCCCTCACACTAATGCAGCCTCTAAAAGTAAGGCAGACCCTCAAACTAAGGCAGCCGCTCAAACTAAGGCAGACTCTCAAACTAAGGCAGCCCCTCAAACTAAGGCAGCCCCTCAAACTAAGGCAGCCCCTCAAAGTAAGGCAGCCTCTCAAACTAAGGCACTCCCTCAAAGTAATGCAGCCCCTCAAACTAAGGCAGCCCCTCTAACTAAGCCAACCCCTCAAACAAAGGCATCCCCTCAAACTAAGGCAGTCTCTCAAACTAATGCAGCCACTCAATATAAGGCAGCCCCTCAAACTAAGCCAAACCCTCAAAATAATGCAGCCCCTCAAAATAATGCAGCCCCTCAAACTAATGCAGACCCTCAATCTAATGCAGCCCCTCAATCTAATGCAGCCACTCAATCAAAGACAGACTCTCAAACTAATGCAGCCACTCAATCAAAGTCAGGCCCTCAAACTCAGCCAACCCCTCAAACTAAGGCAGCCCCTCAAACTAAGGCAGACTCTCAAACTAATGCAGCCCCTCAATCGAAGGCAGCCCCTCATTCTAATGCAACCCCTCAAACTAATGCAGCCCCTCAAACTAAGGCAGTCCCTCTAACTAAGCCAACCCCTCAAACTAAGGAATCCCCTCAAACTAAGGCAGACTCTCAAACTAATGCAGCCACTCAATCTAAGGCAGCCCCTCAAACTAAGCCAACCCCTCAAACTAAGACAGCCCCTCAAACTAAGGCAGCCCCCCAAAATAATGCAACACCTCAAACAAATGCAGACCCTCAATTTAATGCAGCCCCTCAAACTAATGCAGCCACTCAATCAAAGGCAAGCTCTCAAACTAATGCAGCCACTCAATCAAAGGCAGCCCCTCAAACTCAGCCAACCACTCAAACTAAGGCAGCCCCTCAAACTAAGGCAGACTCTCAAACTAATGCAGCCCCTTAAAGTAAGGCAGCCCCTCAAACTAAGGGAGCGCCTCAACCAAAGGCAGCCCCTCAAACTAAGGCAGCCCCTCTAACTAAGCCAACCCATCAAACTACGGCATCCCCTCATATTAAGGCAGACTCTCAAACTAATGCAGCCACTCAATCTCAGGCAGCCCCTGAAACAAAGCCAACCCGTCAAACTAAGGCATCACCTCAAACTAAGGCAGACTCTCAAACTAATGCAGCCCCTCAATCTAAGGCAGCCCCTTAATCTAAGACAGCCCCTCAAACTAATGCAGCCACTCAAACCAAGGCAGCCGCTTAAACTAAGGCAGCCCCTCAAACTAAGGCAGCCCCTCAAACTAAGGCAGCCCCTCAAACTAAGGCAGCCGCTCAAACTAAGGCAGCCCCTCAAACTCAGGCAGCCGCTCAAACTAAGGCAGCCCCTCAAACTGAGACAGCCGCTCAAACTAAAGCAGCCCCTCAGTCTAAGACAGTCGCTCAAACTAATGCAGCCCCTCAAACTAAGGCAGCCGCTCAAATTAAGGCAGCCGCTCAAACTATGGCAGACTCTCAAACGAAGCCAGACCCTCAAACTTAGGCAGCCTCTCAAACTAAGGCTGCCCCTTAAAATAATGCAGCCCCTCAAACTAATGCAGAACTCTACCGAAGCCAGCCCCTCAAACTAAGGCAGCCTCTCAAACTAATGCAGCCTCTCAAACTAATGCAGCCCCTCAAACTAATGCAGCCCCTCAAACTAATGCAGCCCCTCAAACTAATGCAGCCCCTCAATCTAAGGCAGCCACTCAATCAAAGGCAGACTCTCAAACTAATGCAGCCACTCAATCAACGGCAGCCCCTCAAACTAAGCCAACCCCACAAACTAAGGCAGCCCCTCAATCTAAGGCAGACTCTCAAACTGACGCTGCCCCTGAAAGTAAGGCAAGCCCTACAAACTAAGGGAGCGCCTCAACCTAAGGCAGCCGCTCAAACTAATGCAGCCGCTCAAACTAATGCAGCCGCTCAAACTAAGGCAGCCCCTCAAACTCAGGCAGCCTCTCAAACTCAGGCAGCCTCTCAAACTAAGGCAGCCTCTCAAACTAAGGCAGCCTCTCAAACTAATGCAGCCCCTCAAACTAATGCAGCCCCTCAAACTAATGCAGCCCCTCAAACTAATGCAGCCCCTCAATCAAAGGCAGCCACTCAATCAAAGGCAGACTCTCAAACTAATGCAGCCACTCAATCAACGGCAGCCCCTCAAACTAAGCCAACCCCACAAACTAAGGCAGCCCCTCAATCTAAGGCAGACTCTCAAACTGACGCTGCCCCTGAAAGTAAGGCAAGCCCTACAAACTAAGGGAGCGCCTCAACCTAAGGCAGCCGCTCAAACTAATGCAGCCGCTCAAACTAATGCAGCCGCTCAAACTAAGGCAGCCCCTCAAACTCAGGCAGCCTCTCAAACTCAGGCAGCCTCTCAAACTAAGGCAGCCTCTCAAACTAAGGCAGCCGCTGAAACTAAGGCAGCCTGTCAAACTAAGGCAGCCTGTCAAACTAAGGCCGCCGCTCAAACTAAGGCAGACTATCAAACTAAGGCAACCCCTCAAACTAAGGCAGCCGCTCAAACTAAGGCAGACTCTCAAACTAAGTTTGCCGCTCAATCTAAGGCAGCCCCTCAAACTAATGCAGCCACTCAATCAAAGGCAGCCCCTCAAACTCAGCCAACCACTCAAACTAAGGCAGCCCCTCAAACTAAGGCAGACTCTCAAACTAATGCAGCCCCTTAAAGTAAGGCAGCCCCTCAAACTAAGGGAGCGCCTCAACCAAAGGCAGCCCCTCAAACAAAGGCAGACTCTCAAACTAATGCAGCCACTCAATCTCAGGCAGCCCCTGAAACAAAGCCAACCCCTCAAACTAAGGCATCCCCTCAAACTAAGGCAGACTCTCAAACTAATGCAGCCCCTCAATCTAAGGCAGCCCCTTAATCTAAGACAGCCCCTCAAACTAATGCAGCCACTCAAACCAAGGCAGCCCCTTAAACTAAGGCAGCCCCTCAAACTAAGGCAGCCCCTCAAACTAAGGCAGCCGCTCAAACTAAGGCAGCCGCTCAAACTAAGGCAGCCGCTCAAACTAAGGCAGCCACTCAAACTCAGGCAGCCGCTCAAACTAAGGCAGCCCCTCAAACTAAGGCAGCCCCTCAAACTAAGGCAGCCCCTCAAACTGAGACAGCCGCTCAAACTAAAGCAGCCCCTCAGTCTAAGACAGTCGCTCAAACTAATGCAGCCCCTCAAACTAAGGCAGCCGCTCAAATTAAGGCAGCCCCTCAAAGTATGGCAGACTCTCAAACGAAGCCAGACCCTCAAACTTAGGCAGCCTCTCAAACTAAGGCTGCCCCTTAAAATAATGCAGCCCCTCAAACTAATGCAGAACTCTACCGAAGCCAGCCCCTCAAACTAAGGCAGCCCCTCAAACTAAGGCAGCCTCTCAAACTAATGCAGCCCCTCAAACTAATGCAGCCCCTCAAACTAATGCAGCCCCTCAAACTAATGCAGCCACTCAATCTAAGGCAGCCCCTCAAACTAATATACCCACTCAAACCAATGCAGCACCTCAAACTAATGCAGCCCCTCAATCAAAGGCAGCCCCTCAAACTAATGCAGCCACTCAATCAAAGGCAGACTCTCAAACTAATGCAGCCACTCAATCAACGGCAGCCCCTCAAACTAAGCCAACCCCACAAACTAAGGCAGCCCCTCAATCTAAGGCAGACTCTCAAACTGACGCTGCCCCTGAAAGTAAGGCAGCCCTACAAACTAAGGGAGCGCCTCAACCTAAGGCAGCCGCTCAAACTAATGCAGCCGCTCAAACAAAGGCAGCCCCTCAAACTCAGGCAGCCTCTCAAACTCAGGCAGCCTCTCAAACTAAGGCAGCCGCTGAAACTAAGGCAGCCTGTCAAACTAAGGCAGCCTGTCAAACTAAGGCAGCCTGTCAAACTAAGGCAGCCGCTCAAACTAAGGCAGTCTATCAAACTAAGGCAACCCCTCAAACTAAGGCAGCCGCTCAAACTAAGGCAGACTCTCAAACTAAGGCAGCCTCTCAAACTAAGTTTGCCGCTCAATCTAAGGCAGCCCCTCAAACTAAGGCAGCCCCTCAAACTAAGGCAGCCCCTCAACTAAGGCAGCCGCTCAAAATAATGCAGCCCCTGAAACTAATGCAGAACTCTACCTAAGGCAGCCCCTTCAAATCAAGGCAGTCCCTCAAACTAATGCAGTCCCTCAAACTAATGCAGCCCCTCAAACTAATGCAGCCCCTCAAACTAATGCAGCCCCTCAATCTAAGGCAGCCCCTCAAAATAATGTACCCACTCAAACCAATGCAGCCCCTCAAACTAATGCAGCCCCTCAATCAAAGGCAGCCCCTCAAACTAATGCAGCCACTCAATCAAAGGCAGACTCTCAAACTAATGCAGCCACTCAATCAAAGGCAGCCCCTCAAACTAAGCCAACCCCACAAACTAAGGCAGCCCCTCAAACTAATGCAGCCTCTCAATCAAAGGCAGCCCCTCAAACTAATGCAGCCCCTCAATCAAAGGCAGCCCCTCAAACTAATGCAGCCACTCAATCAAAGGCAGACTCTCAAACTAATGCAGCCACTCAATCAAAGGCAGCCCCTCAAACTAAGCCAACCCCACAAACTAAGGCAGCCCCTCAAACTAAGGCAGACTCTCAAACTGACGCTGCCCCTGAAAGTAAGGCAGCCCCACAATCTAAGGGAGCGCCTCAACCAAAGGCAGCCGCTCAAACTAATGCAGCCGCTCAAACTAAGGCAGCCCCTCAAACTCAGGCAGCCCCTCAAACTCAGGCAGCCCCTCAAACTCAGGCAGCCGCTCAAACTCAGGCAGCCGCTCAAACTCAGGCAGCCGCTCAAACTAAGGCAGCCGCTCAAACTAAGGCAGCCCCTCAAACTCAGGCAGCCCCTCAAACTAAGGCAGCCGCTCAAACTCAGGCAGCCGCTCAAACTAAGGCAGCCGCTCAAACTAAGGCAGCCGCTCAAACTAAGGCAGCCCCTCAAACTCAGGCAGCCCCTCAAACTAAGGCAGCCGCTCAAACTCAGGCAGCCGCTCAAACTAAGGCAGCCGCTCAAACTAAGGCAGCCCCTCAAACTCAGGCAGCCCCTCAAACTCAGGCAGCCCCTCAAACTAAGGCAGCCGCTCAAACTAAGGCAGCCGCTCAAACTAAGGCAGACTATCAAACTAAGGCAGACGCTCAAACTAAGGCAGACGCTCAAACTGAGGCAGACGCTCAAACTGAGGCAGACGCTCAAACTGAGGCAGACGCTCAAACTGAGGCAGACTATCAAACTAAGGCAGCCTCTCAAAGTAAGTTTGCCGCTCAATCTAAGGCAGCCCCTCAAACTGAGGCAGCCGCTCAAACTAATGCAGCCCCTCAATCTAAGGCACCCCTCAACTAAGGCAGCCGCTCAAAATAAAGCATCCCATCAAACTAATGCAGCCCCTCAAACTAAGGCAGCCCCTCAAACTAATGCAGCCCTCAATCTAAGGCAGCCCATCAAACAAATGCTGCCCCTCAAACTACGTCAGCCACTCAAACTGTCAGCCCCTCAAACTAGTGCAGCCATTCAATCAAAGGCAGACTCTCAAACTAATGCAGCCGCTCAAACGAAGGCAGCCGCTCAAACCCAGGCAGCCTCTCAAACTAACGCAGCCGCTCAAACTAAGGCAGCCTGTCAAAGTAAGGCAGACCCTCAAACTAAGGGAGCGCCTCAACCAAAGGCAGCCCCTCAAACTAATGCAGCCGCTCAAATTAAAGCAGCCCCTCAAATTAAGGCAGCCTCTAAAAGTAAGGCAGACCCTCAAACTAAGGCAGCCGCTCAAACTCAGGCAGACTCTCAAACTAAGGCATACCCTCAAACTAAGGGAGCGCCTCAACTAAAAGCAGCCCCTCAAACTAATGCAGCCGCTCAAATTAAGGCAGCCCCTCAAACTAATGCAGCCTCTAAAAGTAAGGCAGCCGCTCAAACTAAGGCAGCCGCTCAAACTAAGGCAGCCCCTCAAACTAATGCAGCCGCTCAAATTAAAGCAGCCCCTCAAATTAAGGCAGCCTCTAAAAGTAAGGCAGACCCTCAAACTAAGGCAGCCGCTCAAACTCAGGCAGACTCTCAAACTAAGGCATACCCTCAAACTAAGGGAGCGCCTCAACTAAAAGCAGCCCCTCAAACTAATGCAGCCGCTCAAATTAAGGCAGCCCCTCAAACTAATGCAGCCTCTAAAAGTAAGGCAGCCGCTCAAACTAAGGCAGCCGCTCAAACTAAGGCAGCCGCTCAAACTAAGGCAGCCCCTCAAACTAAGGCAGCCCCTCAAACTAAGGCAGCCCCTCAAACGAAGGAAGCCGCTCTAACTAAGCCAACCCCTCAAACGAAGGCATCCCCTCAAACTAAGGCAGATTCTCAAACTAATGCAGCCACTCAATCTAAGGCAGCCCCTCAAACTAAGCCTACCCCTCAAACTAAGGCAGCCCCTCAAAATAATGCATCCCCTCAAACTAATGCAGACCCTCAATCTAATGCAGCCTCTCAAACTAATGCAGCCACTCAATCAAAGGCAGCCCCTCAAACTCAGCCAACCCCTCAAACTAAGGCAGCCCCTCAAACTAAGGCAGCCCCTCAAACTAAGGCAGACTCTCAAACTAATGCAGCCCCTCAATCGAAGGCAGCCCGTCATTCTAATGCAAACCCTCAAACTAATGCAGCCACTCAATCAAAGGCAGCCCCTCAAACTAAGCCAACCCCACAAACTAAGGCAGCCCCTCAAACTAAGGCAGACTCTCAAACTGACGCTGCCACTGAAAGTAAGGCAGCCCTACAAACTAAGGGAGCGCCTCAACCAAAGGCAGCCGCTCAAACTAATGCAGCCGCTCAAACTAAGGCAGCCCCTCAAACTCAGGCAGCCCCTCAAACTCAGGCAGCCCCTCAAACTCAGGCAGCCTCTCAAACTAAGGCAGCCTCTCAAACTAAGGCAGCCTCTCAAACTAAGGCAGCCGCTCAAACTAAGGCAGCCGCTCAAACTAAGGCAGCCGCTCAAACTAAGGCAGACGATCAAACTAAGGCAACCCCTCAAACTAAGGCAGCCGCTCAATCTAAGGCAGCCCCTCAAACTAAGGCAGCCCCTCAAACTAAGGCAGCCCCTCAAACTAATGCAGCCCCTCAATCTGAGGCAGCCCCTCAACTAAGGCAGCTGCTCAAAATAAAGCAGCCCCTCAAACTAATGCAGCCCCTCAAACTAATGCAGCCCCTCAAACTAAGGCAGCCGCTCAAACTTAGGCAGCCCCTCAAACTTAGGCAGCCCCTCAAACTTAGGCAGCCCCTCAAACTTAGGCAGCCCCTCAAACTAATGCAGCCCTCAATCTAAGGCAGCCCTCAATCTAAGGCAGCCCATCAAACAAATGCAGCCCCTCAAACTACGTCAGCCCCTCAAACTGTCAGCCCCTCAAACTAATGCAGCCATTCAATCAAAGGCAGACTCTCAAACTAATGCAGCCGCTCAAATTAAGGCAGCCCCTCAAACTAAGGCAGCCTCTAAAAGTAAGGCAGCCGCTCAAACTAAGGCAGCCGCTCAAACTAAGGCAGACTCTCAAACTCAGGCAGACCCTCAAACTAAGGCAGACCCACAAACTAAGGTAGCGCCTCAACTAAAATGAGCCCCTCAAACTAATGCAGCCGCTCAAATTAAGGCAGCCCCTCAAACTAATGCAGCCCCTCAAACTAATGCAGCCTCTAAAAGTAAGGCAGACCCTCAAACTAAGGCAGCAGCTCAAACTAAGGCAGCAGCTCAAACTGAGGCAGCCCCTCAAACTAAGGCAGCCGCTCAAACTAATGCAGACTCTCAAACTAAGGCAGCCGCTCAAACTAAGGCAGCCGCTCAAACTAAGGCAGCCTCTGAAATTAAGGCAGCCGCTCAAACTATGGCAGCCCCTCAAAGTAAGGCAGCCTCTCAAACGAAGGCTCTCCCTCAAAGTAATGCAGCCCCTCAATCTAAGGCAGCCCCTCATTCTAAGGCAGCCCCTCAAACTAATGCAGCCCCTCAAACTAATGCAGCCTCTAAAAGTAAGGCAGACCCTCAAACTAAGGCAGCAGCTCAAACTAAGGCAGCAGCTCAAACTGAGGCAGCCCCTCAAACTAAGGCAGCCGCTCAAACTAATGCAGACTCTCAAACTAAGGCAGCCGCTCAAACTAAGGCAGCCGCTCAAACTAAGGCAGCCTCTGAAATTAAGGCAGCCGCTCAAACTATGGCAGCCCCTCAAAGTAAGGCAGCCTCTCAAACGAAGGCTCTCCCTCAAAGTAATGCAGCCCCTCAATCTAAGGCAGCCCCTCATTCTAAGGCAGCCGCTCAAACTAATGCAGCCCCTCAAACTTAGGCAGCCTCTCAAACTAAGGCTGCCCCTTAAACTAATGCAGCCCCTCAAACTAATGCAGAACTCTACCTCAGGCAGCCCTTCAAACTAAGGCAGCCCTTCAAACTAATGCAGCCCCTCAATCTAAGGCAGCCCCTCAATCTAAGGCAGCCCCTCAAACTAATGTACCCACTCAAACCAATGCAGCCCCTCAAACTAATGCAGCCACTCAATCAAAGGCAGACTCTCAAACTAATGCAGCCACGCAATCAAAGGCAGCCCCTCAAACTAAGCCAACCCCACAAACTAAGGCAGCCCCTCAAACTAATGCAGCCCCTCAAACTAAGGCAGCCCCTCAAACTAAGCCAACCCCTCAAACTAAGGCAGCCCCTCAAAATAATGCAGCCCCTCAAACTAATGCAGACCCTCAAACTAATGCAGACCCTCAAACTAATGCAGCCACTCAATCAAAGGCAGCCCCTCAAACAAAGCCAACCCCTCAAACTAAGGCATCCCCTCAAACTTAGTCAGACTCTCAAACTAATGCAGCCCCTCAAACTAAGGCAGCCCCTTAATCTAAGACAGCCCTTCAAACTAATGCAGCCCCTCAAACCAAGGCAGCCGCTCAAACTATGGCAGCCCCTCAAACTAAGGCAGCCGCTCAAACTAAGGCAGCCCCTCAAACTGAGACAGCCGCTGAAACTAATGCAGCCCCTCAGTCTCAAGCAGCCCCTCAAACTCAGGCAGCCTCTCAATCTCAGGCAGCCGCTCAAACCAAGGCATCCCCTCAAACTAAGACAGTCGCTCAAACTAAGGCAGCCGCTCAAATTAAGGCAGCCCCTCAAACTATGGCAGACTCTCAAACTTAGGCAGCCCCTCAAACTTAGGCAGCCTCTCAAACTAAGGCTGCCCCTTAAACTAATGCAGCCCCTCAAACTAATGCAGAACTCTACCTAAGGCAGCCCCTCAAACTAAGGCAGCCCCTCAAACTAATGCAGCCCCTCAATCAAAGGCAGCCCCTCAAACTAATGCAGCCACTCAATCAAGGGCAGCCCGTCAAACCAAGCCAACCCCACAAACTAAGGCAACCCCTCAAACTAAGGCAGACTCTCAAACTGACGCTGCCCCTGAAAGTAAGGCAGCCCCACAAACTAAGGGAGCGCCTCAACCAAAGGCAGCCCCTCAAACTAATGTAGCCGCTCAAAGTAAGACAGCCTCTCAAACTCAGGCAGCCTCTCAAACTCAGGCAGCCTCTCAAACTAAGGCAGCCGCTGAAACTAAGGCAGCCTGTCAATCTAAGGCAGCCGCTCAAACTAAGGCAGCCGCTCAAACTAAGGCCGACTCTCAAACTAAGTCAGCCGCTCAATCTAAGGCAGCCCCTCAAACTCAGGCAGCCCCTCAAACTGAGACAGCCCCTCAGTCTAAAGCAGCCCCTCAGTCTAAAGCAGCCCCTCAGTCTAAAGCAGCCCCTCAAACTCAGGCAGCCCCTCAAACTAAGGCAGCCGCTCAAATTAAGGCAGCCCCTCAAACTATGGCAGAATCTCAAACGAAGGCAGCCCCTCAAACTTAGGCAGCCTCTCAAACTAAGGCTGTCCCTTAAACTAATGCAGCCCCTCAAACTAATGCGGAACTCTACCTAAGGCAGCCCCTCAAACTAAGGCAGCCCCTCAAACTAATGCAGCCCCTCAATCTAAGGCAGCCCCTCAAACTAAGGCAGCCCCTCAAACTAAGGCAGCCCCTCAAACTAAGGCAGCCCCTCAAACTTAGGCAGCCTCTCAAACTAAGGCTGTCCCTTAAACTAATGCAGCCCCTCAAACTAATGCGGAACTCTACCTAAGGCAGCCCCTCAAACTAAGGCAGCCCCTCAAACTAATGCAGCCCCTCAATCTAAGGCAGCCCCTCAAACTAAGGCAGCCCCTCAAACTAAGGCA
The DNA here is from genome assembly GCF_036365525.1 of Heterodontus francisci. Lineage (NCBI taxonomy): Eukaryota > Metazoa > Chordata > Chondrichthyes > Heterodontiformes > Heterodontidae > Heterodontus > Heterodontus francisci. The sequence goes on from NW_027141175.1 coordinate 6,102,390, forward strand.
GCCGCTCAAACTAATGTACCCACTCAAACCAATGCAGCCCCTCAAACTAATGCAGCCCCTCAATCAAAGGCAGCCCCTCAAACTAATGCAGCCACTCAATCAAAGGCAGCCCCTCAACTAAGCCAACCCCACAAACTAATGCATCCGCTCAAACTGAGGCAGCCCCTCAAACTAAGGCAGCACCTCAAACTAATGCAGCCCCTCAATCTAAGGCAGCCCCTCAAACTAATGTACCCACTCAAACCAATGCAGCCCCTCAATCAAAGGCAGCCCCTCAATCAAAGGCAGCCCCTCAATCAAAGGCAGACTCTCAAACTAATGCAGCCACTCAATCAAAGGCAGCCCCTCAAACTAAGCCTACCCCACAAACTAAGGCAGCCCCTCAAACTAAGGCAGACTCTCAAACTGACGCTGCCCCTGAAAGTAAGGCAGCCCTACAAACTAAGGGAGCGCTTCAACCAAAGGCAGCCCCTCAAACTAATGCAGCCGCTCAAACTCAGGCAGCTGCTCTAACTCAGGCAGCCTCTCAAACTAAGGCAGCCGCTGAAACGAAGGCAGCCTGTCAAACTAAGGCAGCCGCTCAAACTAAGGCAGACTCTCAAACTAAGGCAACCCCTCAAACTAAGGCAGCCGCTCAAACTAAGGCCGACTCTCAAACTAAGGCAGCCGCTCAAACTAAGTCAGCCGCTCAATCCAAGGCAGCCCCTCAAACAAAGCCAACCCCTCAAAGTAAGGCATCCCCTCAAACTAAGGCAGACTCTCAAACTAATGCAGCCCCTCAATCCAAGGCAGCCCCTTAATCTAAGCCAGCCCCTCAAACTAATGCAGCCCCTCAAACTAATGCAGCCCCTCAAACCGAGGCAGTCGCTCAACCTGAGGCAGACCCTCAAACTCAGGCAGCCCCTCAAACTCAGGCAGCCCCTCAAACTCAGGCAGCCCCTCAAACTCAGGCAGCCGCTCAAACTAAGGCAGCCGCTCAAACTAAGGCAGCCCCTCAAACTGAGACAGCCGCTCAAACTAATGCAGCCCCTCAGTCTAAAGCAGCCCCTCAAACTCAGGCAGCCTCTCAATCTAAGGCAGCCGCTCAAACTAAGGTAGCCCCTCAAACTAAGACAGTCGCTCAAACTAATGCAGCCCCTCAAACTAAGGCATCTGCTCAAATTAAGGCAGCCCCTCAAACTTAGGCAGCCTCTCAAACTAATGCAGCCCCTCAAACTAATGCAGAACTCAACCGAAGGCAGCCCCTCAAACTAAGGCAGCCCCTCAAACTAATGCAGCCCCTCAAACTAATGCAGCCCCTCAAACTAATGCAGCCCCTCAAACTAAGGCAGCCCCTCAAACTAAGGCAGCCCCTCAATCTAAGGCAGCCCCTCAAAATAATGTACCCACTCAAACCAATGCAGCCCCTCAAACTAATGCAACCCCTCAATCAAAGGCAGACTCTCAAACTAATGCAGCCACTCAATCAAAGGCAGCCCCTCAAACTAAGCCAACCCCACAAACTAAGGCAGCCCCACAAACTAAGGCAGACTCTCAAACTGACGCTGCCCCTGAAAGTAAGGCAGCCCTACAAACTAAGGGAGCGCCTCCACCAAAGGCAGCCCCTCAAACTAATGCAGCCCCTCAAACTAATGCAGCCGCTCAAACTAAGGCAGCCCCTCAAACTCAGGCAGCCTCTCAAACTCAGGCAGCCGCTGAAACTAAGGCAGCCGCTGAAACTAAGGCAGCCGCTGAAACTAAGGCAGCCTGTCAAACAAAGGCAGCCTCTCAAACAAAGGCAGCCTCTCAAACAAAGGCAGCCCCTCAAACTCAGGCAGACTCTCAAACTCAGGCAGCCTCTCAAACTAAGTTAGCCGCTCAATCTAAGGCAGCCCCTCAAACTAAGGCAGCCGCTCAAACTAAGGCAGCCGCTCAAACTAAGGCAGCCCCTCAAACTAAGGCAGCCTCTAAAAGTAAGGCAGCCTCTAAAAGTAAGGCAGCCGCTCAAACTAAGGCAGCCGCTCAAACTAAGGCAGACTCTCAAATTAAGGCAGACCCTCAAACTAAGGGAGCGCCTCAACTAAAAGCAGCCCCTCAAACTAATGCAGCCCCTCAAACTAAGTCAGCCCCTCAAACTAAGTCAGCCCCTCAAACTAATGCAGCCCCTCAAACTAATGCAGCCCCTCAAACTAATGCAGCCCCTCTATCAAAGTCAGACTCTCAAACTAACGCAGCCGCTCAAAATAAGGCAGCCTGTCAAAGTAAGGCAGACCCTCAAACTAAGGGAGCGCCTCAACCAAAGGCAGCCCCTCATACTAATGCAGCCGCTCAAATTAAGGCAGCCCCTAAAAGTAAGGCAGACCCTCAAACTAAGGCAGCCGCTCAAACTAAGGCAGACTCTCAAACTAAGGCAGCCCCACAAACTAAGGCAGCCACTTAAACTAATGCAGACTCTCAAACTAAGGCAGCCGCTCAAACTAAGGCAGCCGCTCAAACTAAGGCAGCCTCTCAAATTAAGGCAGCCGCTCAAACTAAGGCAGCCCCTCACAGTAAGGCAGCCTCTCAAACTAAGGCACTCCCTCAAACTAATGCAGCCCCTCAATCCAAGGCAGCCCCTCATTCTAATGAAACCCCTCAATCCAAGGCAGCCCCTCAAACTAAGGCAGCCCCTCAAACTAAGGCAGCCCCTCAAACTAAGGCAGCCCCTCAAACTCAGCCAACCCCTCAAACTAAGGCAGCCCCTCAAACTAAGGCAGACTCTCAAACTAATGCAGCCCCTGAAAGTAAGGCAACCCCTCAAACTAAGGGAGCGCCTCAAAAAAAGGCAGCCACTCAAACTAATGCAGCCGCTCAAACTAAGGCAGCCCCTCAAACTCAGGCAGCCTCTCCTACTAAGGCAGCCGCTGAAACTAAGGCAGCCTGTCAAACTAAGGCAGCCTCTCAAAGTAAGGAAGACCCTCAAACTAAGGCAGCCGCTCAAACTAAGGCAGCCGCTCAAACTAAGGCAGCCGCTCAAACTAAGGCAGACTCTCAAACTAAGGCAGCCTCTCAAACTAAGGCAGCCTCTCAAACTAAGGCAGCCTCTCAAACTCAGGCAGCCCCTCAATCTCAGGCAGCCCCTCAATCTCAGGCAGCTCCTCAATCTCAGGCAGCCCCTCAAACTCTGGGCAGCCGCTCAAACTAATGCAACCCATCTAACGAAGGGAGCGCCTCAACCAAAGGCAGCAGCATCTCTAACTAAGGCAGCCTCTCAAACTACGGCAGCCGCTCAAACTACGGCAGCCGCTCAAACTAAGGAAGCCGCTCAAACTAAGGAAGCCGCTCAAACTAAGGAAGCCCCTCAAACTAAGGCAGCCCCTCAAACTAAGGCAGCCGCTCAAACTAAGGCAGCCCCTAAAACTAAGGAAGCCTCTCAAACTAATGCAGCCCCTTAAAGTAAGGCAGCCCCTCAAACTAAGGGAGCGCCTCAACCAAAGGCAGCCCCTAAATCTAATGCAGCTACTCTAACTAAGGCAGCCCCTCAAACTCAGGCAGCCTCTCAAACTGAGGCAGCCGCTCAAACTAAGGCAGCCTGTCAAACTAAGGCAGCCTCTCAAAGTAAGGCAGCCTCTCAAAGTAAGGCAGCCCCTCATACTAAGGCAGCCTTTCAAACTCAGGCAGCCTCTCAAACTAAGTCAGCCGCTCAAACTAAGGCAGCCTGTCAAGCTAAGGCAGCCTCTCAAACTAAGACAGCCGCTCAAACTAAGGCAGCCCCTCAAACTAAGGCAGCCCCTCAAACTAAGGCAGCCCCTCAAACTAAGGCAGCCCCTCAAACTATGTCAGCCGCTCAAACTAAGGCAGCCTCTCAAACTAAGGCAGCCCCTCAAACTAAGGCAGCAGCTGAAACTAAGGCAGCCTCTCAAACTAAGGCAGCATCTCAAACGAAGGCACCCTCTCAAACTAATGCAGCCCCTCAAACGAAGTCATCCGCTCAAACTAAGGCAGCCCCTCAAACTAAGGCAGCCGCTCAAACTAAGGCAGCCGCTCAAACTAAGGCAGCCGCTCAAACTAAGGCAGCCCCTCAAACTGAGACAGCCGCTCAAACTAATGCAGCCCCTCAGTCGAAGGCAGCCCCTCAAACTCAGGCAGCCTCTCAAACTAAGGCAGCCCCTCAAACTATTGCAGCCGCTCAAACTATTGCAGCCCCTCAGTCGAAGGCAGCCCCTCAAACTCAGGCAGCCTCTCAAACTAAGGCAGCTCCTCAAACTAAGGCAGCTCCTCAAACTAAGGCAGCCCCTCAAACTATTGCAGCCGCTCAAACTGAGGCAGCCGCTCAAACTGAGGCAGCCCCTCAAACTAAGGCAGCCGCTCAAACTCAGGCAGCCTCTCAAACTGAGACAGCCGCTCAAACTAATGCAGCCCCTCAGTCTAAGGCAGCCCCTCAAACTCAGGCAGCCACTCAATCAAAGGCAGCCCCTCAAACTCAGCCAACCCCTCAAACTCAGGCAGCCCCTGAAAGTAAGGCAACCCCTCAAACTAAGGGAGCGCCTCAACCAAAGGCAGCCACTCAAACTAAGGCAGCCCCTCAAACTAAGGCAGCCCCTCAAACTCAGGCAGCCTCTCCTACTAAGGCAGCCTCTCCTACTAAGGCAGCCGCTGAAACTAAGGCAGCCTGTCAAACTAAGGCAGCCTGTCAAACTAAGGCAGCCTCTCAAAGTAAGGCAGACCCTCAAACTAAGGCAGCCGCTCAAACTAAGGCAGCCGCTCAAACGAAGGCAGCCTCTCAAACTAAGTCAGCCGCTCAATCTCAGGCAGCCCCTCAAACTCTGGGCAGCCGCTCAAACTAATGCAGCCCATCTAACGAAGGGAGCGCCTCAACCAAAGGCAGCAGCATCTCTAACTAAGGCAGCCTCTCAAACTACGGCAGCCGCTCAAACTAAGGAAGCCCCTCAAACTAAGGCAGCCGCTCAAACTAAGGCAGCCGCTCAAACTAATGCAGCCCCTCAATATGAGGCAGCCGCTCAAACTAAGGCAGCCGCTCAAACTAATGCAGCCCCTCAAACTAAGGCAGCCGCTCAAACTAAGGCAGCCTCTAAAACTAAGGCAGCCTGTGAAGCTAAGGCAGCCTGTGAAGCTAAGGCAGCCTCTCAAACTAAGACAGCCGCTCAAACTAAGGCAGCCCCTCAAACTAAGGCAGCCCCTCAAACTAAGGCAGCCCCTCAAACTAATGCAGCCCCTCAAACTATGTCAGCCGCTCAAACTAAGGCAGCCTCTCAAACTAAGGCAGCCCCTCAGACTGAGGCAGCCCCTCAAACTAAGGCAGCCACTCAAACTAAGGCAGCATCTCAAACGAAGGCACACTCTCAAACTAATGCAGCCCTTCAAACTAAGTCATCCGCTCAAACGAAGGCAGCCCCTCAAACTAAGGCAGCCGCTCAAACTAAGGCAGCCCCTCAAACTGAGACAGCCGCTCAAACTAATGCAGCCCCTCAGTCTAAGGCAGCCCCTCAAACTCAGGCAGCCTCTCAAACTAAGGCAGCCCCTCAAACTAAGGCAGCCCCTCAAACTAAGGCAGCCCCTCAAACTAAGGCAGCCCCTCAAACTAAGGCAGCCCCTCAAACTATTGCAGCCCCTCAAACTGAGGCAGCCGCTCAAACTCAGGCAGCCCCTCAAACTGAGACAGCCGCTCAAACTAATGCAGCCCCTCAGTCTAAGGCAGCCCCTCAAACTCAGGCAGCCTCTCAAACTAAGACAGCCCCTCAAACTAATGCAGCCCCTCAAACTAATGCAGCCCCTCAAAATAAGGCAGCCGCTCAAACTATGGCAGCCCCTCAAACTATGGCAGCCCCTCAAACTATGGCAGCCTCTCAAACTAAGGCAGCCTCTCAAACTAAGGCAGCCCCTCAAACTAAGGCAGCCCCTCAAACTAAGGCAGCCCCTCAAACTAAGGCAGCCCCTCAAACTATTGCAGCCCCTCAAACTGAGGCAGCCGCTCAAACTCAGGCAGCCCCTCAAACTGAGACAGCCGCTCAAACTAATGCAGCCCCTCAGTCTAAGGCAGCCCCTCAAACTCAGGCAGCCTCTCAAACTAAGACAGCCCCTCAAACTAATGCAGCCCCTCAAACTAATGCAGCCCCTCAAAATAAGGCAGCCGCTCAAACTATGGCAGCCCCTCAAACTATGGCAGCCCCTCAAACTATGGCAGCCCCTCAAACTCAGGCAGCCTCTCAAACTAAGGCAGCCCCTCAAACTAAGGCAGCCCCTCAAACTAAGGCAGCCCCTCAAACTAAGGCAGCCCCTCAAACTATTGCAGCCGCTCAAACTGAGGCAGCCGCTCAAACTAAGGCAGCCCCTCAAACTAAGGCAGCCGCTCAAACTCAGGCAGCCCCTCAAACTGAGACAGCCGCTCAAACTAATGCAGCCCCTCAGTCTAAGGCAGACCCTCAAACTCAGGCAGCCTCTCAAACTAAGGCAGCCGCTCAAACTAAGGCAGCCCCTCAAACTAAGACAGCCGCTCAAACTAATGCAGCCCCTCAAACTAAGGCAGCCGCTCAAATTAAGGCAGCCCCTCAAACTATGGCAGCCCCTCAAACTAATGCAGCGCCTCAAACTAATGCAGCGCCTCAAACTAATGCAGCGCCTCAAACTAATGCAGCGCCTCAAACTAATGCAGAACTCTATCTAAGGCAGCCCCTCAAACTAAGGCATCCCCTCAAACTAAGGCATCCCCCCAAAGTAATGCAGTCCCTCAATCTAATGCAGCCCCTCAAACTAATGCAGCCCCTCAAACTAATGCAGCCCCTCAATCTAATGCAGCCCCTCAAACTAATGCACCCCCTCAAACTAATGCACCCCCTCAAACTAATGCACCCCCTCAAACTAATGCAGCCCCTCAAACTAATGCAGGCCCTCAATCTAAGGCAGCCCCTCAAAATAATGCAGCCGCTCAATCAAAGGCAGACTCTCAAACTAATAAAGCCACTCAATCAAAGGCAGCCCCTCAAACTAAGGCAGCCCCTCAAACTAAGGCAGCCCCTCAAACTAAGGCAGACTCTCAAACTAATGCAGCCCCTTAACGTAAAGCAGCCCCACAAACTAAGGGAGCGCCTCAACCAAAGGCAGCCCCTCAAACTAAGGCAGCCGCTCAAACTAAGGAAGCCCCTCAAACTAAGTCAGCCGCTCGAACAAAGGCAGCCGCTCAAACTAATGCAGTCCCTCAATCTGATGCAGCCGCTCAAACTGAGGCAGCCCCTCAAACTAAGGCAGCCCCTCAAACTAAGGCAGCCCCTCAAACTAAGGCAGCCCCTCAAACTAAGGCAGCCCTTCAAACTAAGGCAGCCCCTCAAACTAAGGCAGCCCCTCAAACTAATGCAGCCCCTTAAAGTAAGGCAGCCCCTCAAACTAAGGGAGAGCCTCAACAAAATGCAGCCCTTAAAACTAAGGCAGCCCCTCAAACTAAGGCAGCCCCTCAAACTCAGGCAGCCTCTCAAACTAAGGCAGACTCTCAAACTAAGGCAGCCTCTCAAAGTAAGGCAGACTCTCAAACTAAGACAGCCCCTAAATCTAAGGCAGCCCCTAAATCTAAGGCAGCCCCTAAATCTAAGGCAGCCCCTCAAACTAAGGCAGCAACTCAAACTAAGGCAGCCTCTCAAACTAAGGCAGCATCTCAAACTAAGGCAGCCGCTCAAACTAATGCAGCCGCTCAAACTAATGCAGCCCCTCAAACTAATGCAGCCCCTCAATCAAATGCAGCCCCTCTAACAAAGCCAACACCTCAAACTAAGGCATCCCCTCAAACTAAAGCAGACACTCAAACCAATGCAGCCACTCAATCAAAGGCAGCCCCTCAAACTAAGCCATCCACTCAAACTAAGGCAGCGCCTCAAACTAATGCAGCCCCTCAAACCAAGGCATTCCCTCAAACTAAGGCAGCCCCTCAAACTAAGGCAGCCCCTCAAACTAAGGCAGCCGCTCAAACTAAGGCAGCCCCTCAAACTGAGACAGTCGCTCAAACTAATGCAGCCCCTCAAACGAAGGCAGCCCCTTAAACTAAGCCAGCCCCTCAAACTAATTCAGCCACTCAATCAAAGGCAGCCCCTCTAACTCGCCAACACCTCAAACTAAGGCATCCCCTCAATCTAATGCAGCCCCTCAAACTAATGCAGCCCCTCAATCTAATGCAGCCCCTCAAACTAATGCACCCCCTCAAACTAATGCACCCCCTCAAACTAATGCACCCCCTCAAACTAATGCACCCCCTCAAACTAATGCACCCCCTCAAACTAATGCAGCCCCTCAAACTAATGCAGGCCCTCAATCTAAGGCAGCCCCTCAATCTAAGGCAGCCCCTCAAAATAATGCAGCCCCTCAAACTAAGGCAGCCCCTCAAACTAATGCAGCCCCTTAAAGTAAGGCAGCCCCTCAAACTAAGAGAGAGCCTCAACAAAATGCAGCCCTTAAAACTAAGGCAGCCCCTCAAACTAAGGCAGCCCCTCAAACTCAGGCAGCCCCTCAAACTCAGGCAGCCTCTCAAACTAAGGCAGACTCTCAAAGTAAGGCAGACTCTCAAACTAAGGCAGCCCCTAAATCTAAGGCAGCCCCTCAAACTAAGGCAGCCCCTCAAACTAAGGCAGCCCCTCAAACTAAGGCAGCAACTCAAACTAAGGCAGCCTCTCAAACTAAGGCAGCATCTCAAACTAAGGCAGCCGCTCAAACTAAGGAAGTCCCTCAAACTAAGGCAGCCGCTCAAACTAATGCAGCCGCTCAAACTAATGCAGCCGCTCAAACTAATGCAGCCCCTCAAACTAATGCAGCCCCTCAATCAAATGCAGCCCCTCTAACAAAGCCAACACCTCAAACTAAGGCATCCCCTCAAACTAAGGCAGACACTCAAACCAATGCAGCCACTCAATCAAAGGCAGCCCCTCAAACTAAGCCATCCACTCAAACTAAGGCAGCCCCTCAAACTAATGCAGCCCCTCAAACCAAGGCATTCCCTCAAACTAAGGCATTCCCTCAAACTAAGGCAGCCCCTCAAACTAAGGCAGCCCCTCAAACTAAGGCAGCCCCTCAAACTAAGGCAGCCCGTCAAACTAAGGCAGCCGCTCAAACTAAGGCAGCCCCTCAAACTGAGACAGTCGCTCAAACTAATGCAGCCCCTCAAACGAAGGCAGCCCCTTAAACTAAGCCAGCCCCTCAAACTAATGCAGCCACTCAATCAAAGGCAGCCCCTCTAACTAGCCAACACCTCAAACTAAGGCATCCCCTCAAACTAAGGCAGACTCTCAAACCAATGCAGCCACTCAATCAAAGGTAGCCACTCAAACTAAGCCAACCACTCAAACTAAGGCTGCACCTCAAACTAAGGCAGCCCCTCAAAGTAATGCAGCCCCTCAATCTAAGGCAGCCCGTTAAACTAAGGCAGCCCCTCACACTAATGCAGCCCCTCAAACCAAGGCAGCCCCTCAAACCAAGGCAGCCCCTCAAACTATGGCAGCCCCTCAAACTATGGCAGCCCCTCAAACTATGGCAGCCGCTCAAACTATGGCAGCCGCTCAAACTAAGTCTTCCGCTCAAACTAAGGCAGCCCCTCAAACTAAGGCAGCCGCTCAAACTAAGGCAGCCCCTAAAACTGAGACAGCCGCTCAAACTAATGCCGCCCCTGAGTCGAAGGCAGCCTCTCAAACTCAGGCAGCCTCTGAAACTAAGGCAGCCGCTCAAACTGAGGCAGCCCCTCAAACTAAGGCAGCCGCTCAAACTAAAGCAGCCCCTCAAACTAAGGCAGCCGCTCAACTTAATTCAGCCCCTCAAACTATGGCAGACTCTCAAACTAAAGCAGCCCCTCATACTTAGGCAGCCTCTCAAACTATGGCAGCCCCTCAAACTAATGCAGCCCCTCAAACTAATGCAGAACTCTATCCAAGGCAGCCCCTCAAACTAAGGCATCCCCTCAAAGTAATGCATCCCCTCAAAGTAATGCAGCCCCTCAAACTAATGCAGCCCCTCAAACTAATGCATCCCCTCAATCTAAGGCAGCCCCTCAAACTATTGCACCCCCTCAAACTATTGCACCCCCTCAAACTATTGCACCCCCTCAAACTATTGCAGCCCCTCAAACTATTGCAGCCCTCAAACTATTGCAGCCCTCAAACTAAGGCAGCCACTCAAAATAATGCAGCCACTCAATCAAAGGCAGACTCTCAAACTAATGCAGCCACTCAATCAAAGGCAGCCCCTCAAACTAAGCCAACCACTCAAACTAAGGCAGCCGCTCAAACTAAGGCAGCCGCTCAAACTAAGGCAGCCGCTCAAACTAAGGCAGCCGCTCAAACTAAGGCAGCCGCTCAAACTAAGGCAGCCCCTCAAACTAAGGCAGCCCCTCAAACTAAGGCAGCCCCTCAAACTAAGACAGCCGCTCAAACTAATGCAGCCCCTCAAACTAAGGCAGCCGCTCAAACTATGGCAGCGCCTCAAACTAATGCAGCGCCTCAAACTAATGCAGCGCCTCAAACTAATGCAGCGCCTCAAACTAATGCAGCGCCTCAAACTAATGCAGAACTCTATCTAAGGCAGCCCCTCAAACTAAGGCATCCCCCCAAAGTAATGCAGTCCCTCAATCTAATGCAGCCCCTCAAACTAATGCACCCCCTCAAACTAATGCACCCCCTCAAACTAATGCACCCCCTCAAACTAATGCACCCCCTCAAACTAATGCACCCCCTCAAACTAATGCAGGCCCTCAAACTAATGCAGGCCCTCAATCTAAGGCAGGCCCTCAATCTAAGGCAGCCCCTCAAAATAATGCAGCCGCTCAATCAAAGGCAGACTCTCAAACTAATAAAGCCCCTCAAACTAAGCCAGCCCCTCAAACTAAGCCAACCCCTCAAACTAAGGCAGACTCTCAAACTAATGCAGCCCCTTAAAGTAAAGCAGCCCCACAAACTAAGGGAGCGCCTCAACCAAAGGCAGCCCCTCAAACTAAGTCAGCCGCTCAAACTAAGGAAGCCCCTCAAACTAAGTCAGCCGCTCAAACAAAGGCAGCCGCTCAAACTAAGGCAGCCGCTCAAACTAAGGCAGCCCCTCAAACTAAGGCAGCCCCTCAAACTAAGGCAGCCCCTCAAACTAAGGCAGCCTCTCAAACTAATGCAGCCTCTCAAACTAAATGCAGCCCCTCAAACTAAGGCAGCCGCTCAAACTAAGGCAGCCGCTCAAACTAAGGCAGCCGCTCAAACTAAGGCAGCCGCTCAAACTAAGGCAGCCCCTCAAACTAAGGCAGCCCCTCAAACTAAGGCAGCCCCTCAAACTAATGCAGCCTCTCAAACTAATGCAGCCCCTTAAAGTAAGGCAGCCCCTCAACAAAATGCAGCCCTTAAAACTAAGGCAGCCCCTCAAACAAAGGCAGCCCCTCAAACAAAGGCAGCCCCTCAAACAAAGGCAGCCTCTCAAACTAAGGCAGACTCTCAAACTAAGGCAGACTCTCAAACTAAGGCAGCCCCTAAATCTAAGGCAGCCTCTCAAACTAAGGCAGCATCTCAAACTAAGGCAGCCGCTCAAACTAAGGAAGTCCCTCAAACTAAGGCAGCCGCTCAAACTAAGGCAGCCGCTCAAACTAAGGCAGCCGCTCAAACTAATGCAGCCCCTCAAACTAATGCAGCCCCTCAATCAATGGCAGCCCCTCATTCTAAGGCAGCCCCTCAAAATAATGCATCCCCTCAAACGAAGGCAGCCGCTTAAACTAAGCAAGCCCCTCAAACTAATGTAGCCACTCAATCAAATGCAGCCCCTCTAACAAAGCCAACACCTCAAACTAAGGCATCCCCTCAAACTAAGGCAGACACTCAAACCAATGTAGCCACTCAATCAAAGGCAGCCCCTCAAACTAAGCCATCCACTCAAACTAAGGCATCCCCTCAAACTAAGGCAGACACTCAAACCAATGCAGCCACTCAATCAAAGGCAGCCCATCAAACTAAGCCATCCACTCAAACTAAGGCAGCCCCTCAAACTAAGGCAGCCCCTCAAACTAATGCAGCCCCTCAAACTAATGCAGCCCCTCAAACTAATGCAGCCCCTCAAACTAAGGCAGCCCCTCAAACTAAGGCAGCCCCTCAAACTAAGGCAGCCCCTCAAACTGAGACAGTCGCTCAAACTAATGCAGCCCCTCAAACGAAGGCAGCCCCTTAAACTAAGCCAGCCCCTCAAACTAATGCAGCCACTCAATCAAAGGCAGCCCCTCTAACTAGCCAACACCTCAAACTAAGGCATCCCCTCAAACTAAGGCAGACTCTCAAACCAATGCAGCCACTCAATCAAAGGTAGCCACTCAAACTAAGCCAACCACTCAAACTAAGGCTGCACCTCAAAGTAATGCAGCCCCTCAAAGTAATGCAGCCCCTCAATCTAAGGCAGCCCCTCAATCTAAGGCAGCCCGTTAAACTAAGGCAGCCCCTCACACTAATGCAGCCCCTCACACTAATGCAGCCCCTCAAACCAAGGCAGCCCCTCAAACCAAGGCAGCCCCTCAAACCAAGGCAGCCCCTCAAACTAAGGCAGCCGCTCAAACTAAGGCAGCCCCTAAAACTGAGACAGCCGCTCAAACTAATGCCGCCCCTGAGTCGTAGGCAGCCTCTCAAACTCAGGCAGCCTCTGAAACTAAGGCAGCCGCTCAAACTGAGGCAGCCCCTCAAACTAAGGCAGCCGCTCAAACTAAAGCAGCCCCTCAAACTAAGGCAGCCGCTCAACTTAAGGCAGCCCCTCAAACTATGGCAGACTCTCAAACTAAAGCAGCCCCTCATACTTAGGCAGCCTCTCAAACTATGGCAGCCCCTCAAACTAATGCAGCCCCTCAAACTAATGCAGAACTCTATCCAAGGCAGCCCCTCAAACTAAGGCAGCCCCTCAAACTAAGGCAGCCCCTCAAACTCATGCAGCCCCTCAAACTCATGCAGCCCCTCAAACTATTGCACCCCCTCAAACTATTGCACCCCCTCAAACTATTGCACCCCCTCAAACTATTGCAGCCCCTCAAACTATTGCAGCCCCTCAAACTAAGGCAGCCACTCAAACTAATGCAGCCGCTCAATCAAAGGCAGACTCTCAAACTAAGCCAACCACTCAAACTAAGCCAACCGCTCAAACTAAGGCAGCCGCTCAAACTAAGGCAGCCCCTCAAACTAAGACAGCCGCTCAAATTAATGCAGCCCCTCAAACTAAGGCAGCCGCTCAAATTAAGGCAGCCCCTCAAACTATGGCAGCCCCTCAAACTAATGCAGCGCCTCAAACTAATGCAGCGCCTCAAACTAATGCAGCGCCTCAAACTAATGCAGCGCCTCAAACTAATGCAGAACTCTATCTAAGGCAGCCCCTCAAACTAAGGCATCCCCCCAAAGTAATGCAGTCCCTCAATCTAATGCAGCCCCTCAAACTAATGCAGCCCCTCAATCTAATGCAGCCCCTCAATTTAATGCAGCCCCTCAATTTAATGCAGCCCCTCAATTTAATGCAGCCCCTCAAACTAATGCACCCCCTCAAACTAATGCACCCCCTCAAACTAATGCAGCCCCTCAATCTAAGGCAGCCCCTCAATCTAAGGCAGCCCCTCAATCTAAGGCAGCCCCTCAAACTATTGCACCCCCTCAAACTATTGCACCCCCTCAAACTATTGCACCCCCTCAAACTATTGCAGCCCCTCAAACTATTGCAGCCCCTCAAACAAAGGCAGCCACTCAAAATAATGCAGCCACTCAATCAAAGGCAGACTCTCAAACTAAGCCAACCACTCAAACTAAGGCAGCCCCTCAAACTATTGCAGCCCCTTAAAGTAAAGCAGCCCCACATACTAAGGGAGCGCCTCAACCAAAGGCAGCCCCTCAAACTAATGCAGCCGCTCAAATTAAGGCGGCCCCTCAAACTAATGCAGCCTCTCAAACTAAGGCTTCCTGTCAAACGAATGCAGCCTCCAAAAGTAAGGCAGACACTCAAACTAAGGCAGAATCTCAAACTAAGGCAGAATCTCAAACTAAGGCAGAATCTCAAACTAAGGCAGACTCTCAAACTAAGGCAGACTCTCAAACTAAGGCAGACTCTCAAACTAAGGCAGACTCTCAAACTAAGGCAGCCGCTCAAACTAAGGCAGCCGCTCAAACTAAGGCAGACTCTCAAACTAAGGCAGACTCTCAAACTAAGGCAGCCGCTCAAACTAAGGCAGCCGTTGAAACTAAGGCAGCCTCTCAAACTAAGGCAGCCGCTCAAACTAAGGCAGCCCCTCAAACTAAGGCAGCCCCTCAAACTAAGGCAGCCCCTCAAACTAAGGCAGCCCCTCAAACTAAGCCAGCCCCTCAAACTAAGCCAGCCCCTCAAACTAAGCCAGCCCCGCAAACTAAGTCAGCCCCTCAAACTAAGGCAGCCCCTCAAACTAAGGCAGCCCCTCAAACTAAGGCAGCCCCTCAAACTAAGCCAACCCCTCAAACAAAGCCAGCCCCTCAAACTAAGCCAGCCCCTCAAACAAAGGCAGCCCCTCAAACAAAGGCAGCCCCTCAAACTAAGGCAGCCCCTCAAACTAAGGCAGCGCCTCAATCTCAGGCAGCACCTCAGATTAAGGCAGCCCCTCAAAATATGGCAGACTCTCAAACTAAAGCAGCCCATCAAACTTAGGCAGCCCCTCAAACTAAGCCAACCCCTCAAACTAAGACAGCCCCTCAAACTAAGACAGCCCCTCAATCTAATGCAGCCACTCAATCAAAGGCAGTCTCTCAAACTAATGCAGCCACTCAATCAAAGGCAGCCCCTCAAACTAAGCCAACCCCTCAAACTAAGACAGCCCCTCAAACTAAGACAGCCCCTCAACTAATGCAGACCCTCAATCTAATGCAGCCCCTCAAACTAATGCAGCCACTCAATCAAAGGCAGTCTCTCAAACTAATGCAGCCACTCAATCAAAGGCAGCCCCTCAAACTAATCCACTCCCTCAAACTAAGGCAGCCCCTCAAACTAAGGCAGCCTCTCAAACTAATGCAGCCCCTCAATCTCAGGCGCCCCTCAAACTAAGGCAGCCCCTCAAACTAATGCAGCCCCTCAATCTAAGGCAGCCCCTCAAACTAATCAGCACCTCAAACTAATGCAGCCACTCAATCAAAGGCAGACTCTCAAACTAATGCAGCCACTCATTCAAAGGCAGCCCCTCAAACTAAGTCAGCCCCTCAAACTAAGGCAGCCCTTCAAACACAGGCAGCCTCTCAAACTAAGGTAGCCGCTCAAACTAAGGCAGCCTGTCAAATTTATGCAGCCTCTCAAAGTACGGCAGACGCTCAAACTAAGGCAGCCTCTCAAACTCAGTCAGCCGCTCAATCTAAGGCAGCCCCTCAAACTAAGACAGCCCCTCAAACGAAGGCAGCCGCTCAAACTAATGCAGCCCCTCAATCTAAGGCAGCCCCTCAACTAAGGCAGCCGCTCAAACTAAAGCAGTCCATCAAACTAATGCAGCCCCTCAATCTAAGGCAGCCCCTCAAATTAAGGCATCCCCTCAAACTAAGGCAGCGCCTCAATCTCAGGCATCCCCTCAAACTATGGCTGACTCTCAAACTAAAGCAGCCCCTCAAACTTAGGCAGCCACTCAAACTATGGCAGACCCTCAAACTAATGCAGCCCCTCAAACTAATGCAGCCCCTCAAACTAATGCAGCCCCTCAAACTAATGCAGCCCCTCAATCTAAGGCAGCCCCTCAATCTAAGGCAGCCCCTCAATCTAAGGCAGCCCCTCAATCTAAGGCAGCCCCTCTAACTAAGCCAACCCCTCAAACTAAGGCAGCCCCTCAAACTAAGGCAGCCCCTCAAAATAATAGAGCCCATCAACTAATGCAGACCCTCAATCTAATGCAGTCTCTCAAACTAATGCAGCCACTAAATCAAAGGCAGACCCTCAAATTAAGCCAACCCCTCAAACTAAGGCCGCCCCTCAATCAAAGGCAGACTCTCAAACTAATGAAGCCACTCAATCAAAGGCAGCCCCTCAAACTAAGTCAGCCTCTCAAACTAAGGCAGCCCCTCAAACTAAGGCAGCGCCTCAATCTCAGGCAGCACCTCAAAATAAGGCAGCCCCTCAAACTATGGCAGACTCTCAAACTAAAGCAGCCCCTCAAACTTAGGCAGCCTCTCAAACTATGGCAGCCCCTCAAACTAATGCAGAACTCTATCTCAGGCAGCTCCTCAAAATAATGCATCCCCTCAATGTAATGCAGCCACTCAAACTAATGCAGCCCCTCAATCTAAGGCAGCCCCTCAATCTAAGGCAGCCCCTCAAACTAAGGCAGCCCCTCAAACTAAGGCAGCCCCTCAATCGAAGGCAGCCCCTGAATCGAAGGCAGCCCCTCAATCGAAGGCAGCCCCTCAAAATAATGCAGCCACTCAATCAAAGGCAGACTCTCAAACTAATGCAGCCACTCAATCAAAGGCAGCCCCTCAAACTAAGGCAGCCCCTCAAACTAAGGCAGCCCCTCAAACTAAGGCAACTCTCAAACTAAGGCAGACTCTCAAACTAAGGCAGACTCTCAAACTGAGGCAGACTCTGAAAGTAAAGCAGCCCCACAAACTAAGGGAGCGCCTCAACCAAAGGCAGCCCCTCAAACTAATGCAGCCGCTCAAACTAAGGCAGCCCCTCAAACTCAGGCACCCTCTCAAAGTAAGGCAGACCCTCAAACTAAGGCAGCCGCTCAAACTAAGGCAGCCGCTCAAACTAAGGCAGGCGCTCAAACTAAGGCAGCCGCTCAAACTAAGGCGGACTCTCAAACTAAGCCAACCTCTCAAACTAAGCCAGCCGCTCAAACTAATTCAGCCCCTCAAACTAAGGCAGCCCCTCAAACTAAGGCAGCCCCTCAAACTAAGGCAGCCGCTCAAACTAATGCAGTCCCTCAAACTAAGGCAGTCCCTCAAACTAAGGCAGTCCCTCAAACAAAGCAGCCCTTCAAACTAATGCAGCCCCTCAATCTAAGGCTGCCCCTCAAACAAATGCAGCCGCTCAAACTAAGTCAGCCCCTCAAACTAAGTCAGCCCCTCAAACTAAGTCAGCCCCTCAAACTAAGTCAGCCCCTCAAACTAATGCAGCCGCTCAAACTAAGGCAGCCCCTCAAACTCAGGCACCCTCTCAAAGTAAGGCAGACCCTCAAACTAAGGCAGACCCTCAAACTAAGGCAGCCGCTCAAACTAAGGCAGCCGCTCAAACTAAGGCAGGCGCTCAAACTAAGGCAGCCGCTCAAACTAAGGCGGACTCTCAAACTAAGCCAACCTCTCAAAGTAAGCCAGCCGCTCAAACTAATTCAGCCCCTCAAACTAAGGCAGCCCCTCAAACTAAGGCAGCCCCTCAAACTAAGGCAGCCGCTCAAACTAATGCAGTCCCTCAAACTAAGGCAGTCCCTCAAACAAAGCAGCCCTTCAAACAAAGCAGCCCTTCAAACTAATGCAGCCCCTCAATCTAAGGCTGCCCCTCAAACAAATGCAGCCGCTCAAACTAAGTCAGCCCCTCAAACTAAGTCAGCCCCTCAAACTAAGTCAGCCCCTCAAACTAATGCAGCCACTCAAACTAATGCAGCCACTCAATCTAAGGCAGCCCCTCAAACTAAGGCAGCCCCTCAAACAAATGCACCCCCTCATTCTAAGTCAGCTCCTCAAACTAATGTAGCCCCTCAAACTAAGGCAGCCCCTTAAACTAAGCCAACCCCTCAAACTAATGCAGCCACTCAATCAAAGGCAGCCCCTTAAACTAAGGCAGACACTCAAACTAATGCAGCCACTCAATCAAAGGCAGCCCCTAAAACTAAGCCAACCGCTCAAACTAAGGCAGCCTCTCAAAGTAAAGCAGCCCCTCAAACAAATGCAGCCCCTCAATCTAAGGCAGCCCCTCAAACTATGCGAGCCGCTCAAACTAAGTGATCCGCTCAAACTAAGGCAGCCCTTCAAACTGAGACAGCCGCTCAAACTAATGCAGCCCCTCAGTCCAAGGCGGCCCTTCAAACTCAGGCAGCCTCTCAAACTCAGGCAGCCTCTCAAACTAAGACAGCCGCTCACACTAATGCAGCCCCTCAATGGACAACGACGAGAGTGGTCCTAAATGAAGAGTGCTAAATTGGGGGAAGGCCAACTATACCAAAATTCGGCAGGAGCTGGGGAATGTAGATTGAGAGCAGCCGTTTGAAGGTAAATCCACATGTGATATGTGGGAGGCTTTTAAAGAGAGGTTGATTAGCGTGCAGGAGAGACATGTTCCTGTGAAAATGAAGGATAGAAATGGCAAGATTAGGGAACCATGGATGACAGGTGAAATTGTGAGACTAGCTAAGAGGAAAAAGGAAGCATACATAAGGTCTAGGCGGCTGATGAAAGACGAGGCTTTGAAAGAATATCGGGAATGTAGGACCAATCTGAAACGAGGAATTAAGAGGGCTAAAAGGGGTCATGAAATATCTTTAGCAAACAGGGTTAAAGAAAATCCCAAAGCCTTTTATTCATATATAAGGAGAAAGAGGGTAACTAGAGAAAGGATTGGCCCACTAAAGGACAAAGGAGGAATGTTATGCTTGGACTCAGAGAAAATGGGTGAGATTCTAAACGAGTACTTTGCATCGGTATTCACCGAGGAGAGGGACATGACGGATGTTGAGGTTAGGAACAGATGTTTGATTACACTCGGTCAAGTCGGCATAAGGAGGGAGGAAGTGTTGGGTATTCTAAAGGGCATTAAGGTGGACAAGTCCCCAGGTCCGGATGGGATCTATCCCAGGTTACTGAAGGAACCGAGAGAGGAAATAGCTGGGGCCTTAACAGATATCTTTGCAGCATCCTTAAACATGGGTGAGGTCCCGGAGGACTGGAGAATTGCTAATGTTGTCCCCTTGTTTAAGAAGTGTAGCAGGGATAATCCAGGTAATTATAGACCGGTGAGCCTGAGGTCAGTGGTAGGGAAGCTGCTGGAGAAGATACTGAGGGATAGGATCTATTCCCATTTGGAAGAAAATGGGCTCATCAGTGATAGGCAACATGGTTTTGTGCAGGGAAGGTCATGTCTTACCAACTTAATAGAATTCTTTGAGGAAGTGACAAAGTTGATTGATGAGGGAAGGGCTGTCGATGTCATATACATGGACTTCAGTAAGGCGTTTGATAAGGTTCCCCATGGCAGGCTGATGGAGAAAGTGAAAGCGCATGGGGTCCAAGGTGTACTAGCTAGATGGATAAATAACTGGCTGGGCAACAGGAGACAGAGAGTAGCAGTAGAAGGGAGTTTCTCAAACTGGAGACGTGTGACCAGTGGTGTTCCACAGGGATCCGTGCTGGGACCACTGTTGTTTGTGATATACATTAATGATTTGGAGGAAAGTATAGGTGGACTGATTAGCAAGTTTGCAGACGACACTAAGATTGGTGGAGCAGCAGATAGTGAAGGGGACTGTCAGAGAATACAGCAGAATATAGATAGATTGGAGAGTTGGGCAGAGAAATGGCAGATGGAGTTCAATCAGGGCAAATGCGAGGTGATGCATTTTGGAAGATCCAATTCAAGAGTGAACTATACAGTAAATGGAAAAGTCCTGGGGAAAATTGATGGACAGAGAGATTTGGGTGTGCAGGTCCACTGTTCCCTAAAGGTGGCAACGCAGGTAAATAGAGTGGTCAAGAAGGCATACGGCATGCTTTCCTTCATCGGACGGGGTATTGAGTACAAGAGTTGGCAGGTCATGTTACAGTTGTATAGGACTTTGGTTCGGCCACATTTGGAATACTGCGTGCAGATCTGGTCGCCACATTACCAAAAGGATGTGGATGCTTTGGAGAGGGTGCAGAGGAGGTTCACCAGGATGTTGCCTGCTATGGAGAGTGCTAGCTTTGAAGAGAGGTTGAGTAGATTAGGATTATTTTCATTGGAAAGACGGAGGTTGAGGGGGGACCTGATTGAGGTGTACAAAATCATGAGAGGTATAGACAGGGTGGGTAGCAAGAGGCTTTTTCCCAGAGTGGGGGATTCAATTACTAGAGGACACGAGTTCAAAGTGAAAGGAGAAAAGTTTAGGGGGGATATGCGTGGAAAGTTCTTTACGCAGAGGGTGGTGGGTGCCTGAAACGCGTTGCCAGCGGAGGTGGTAGATGCGGGCACGATGGCGTCTTTTAAGATGTATCTAGACAGATACATGAATGGGCAGGAAGAAAAGAGATACAGAACCTTAGAAAATAGGCGACATGTTTAGAGAGAGGATCTGGATCGGTGCAGGCTTGGAGTGCCGAAGGGCCTGTTCCTGTGCTGTACTTATCTTTGTTCTTTGTTCTTTGTTCTTTGTTCAGTCCCTCAAACTGAGGCAGCCCCTCAAACTATGGCAGACTCTCAAACTAAGGCAGCCCCTCAAACTTAGGCAGCCCCTCAAACTTAGGCAGCCTCTCAAACTAAGGCAGCCCCTCAAACTAATGCAGCCCCTCGAACTAATGCAGCCCCTCAAACTAATGCAGAACTCTATCTAAGGCAGCCCCTCAAACTAAGGCTGCTCCTCAAAGTAATGCAGCCCCTCAATCTAAGGCAGCCCCTCAAACTAATGCACCCCCTCATTCTAAGTCAGCCCCTCAAACTAAGGCAGCCCCTCAAACTAAGGCAGCCCCTCAAACTAATGCAGCCACTCAATCAAAGGCAGCCCCTCTAACTAAGCCAACACCTCAAACTAAGGCACCCCTCAAACTAAGTCAGCCCCTCAAACTAATGCAGCCACTCAATCAAAGGCAGACTCTCAAACTAATGAAGCCACTCAATCAAAGGCAGCCCCTCAAACTAAGTCAGCCTCTCAAACTAAGGCAGCCGCTCAAACTAAGGCAGCCGCTCAAACTAAGGCAGCCCCTCAAACTAAGGCAGCCCCTCAAACTAAGGCAGCGCCTCAATCTCAGGCAGCACCTCAATCTCAGGCAGCACCTCAAAATAAGGCAGCCCCTCAAACTAAAGCAGCCCCTCAAACTTAGGCAGCCTCTCAAACTATGGCAGCCCCTCAAACTAATGCAGAACTCTATCTCAGGCAGCTCCTCAAACTAATGCATCCCCTCAATGTAATGCAGCCACTCAAACTAATGCAGCCCCTCAAACGAATGCAGCCCCTCAATCTAAGGCAGCCCCTCAATCTAAGGCAGCCCCTCACACTAAGGCAGCCCCTCACACTAAGGCAGCCCCTCACACTAAGGCAGCCCCTCAAACTAAGGCAGCCCCTCAAACTAATGCAGCCCCTCAATCGAAGGCAGCCCCTCAAAATAATGCAGCCACTCAATCAAAGGCAGACTCTCAAACTAATGCAGCCACTCAATCAAAGGCAGCCCCTCAAACTAAGCCAACCCCTCAAACTAAGGCAGCCCCTCAAACTAAGGCAGCCCCTCAAACTAAGGCAGACTCTCAAACTGTTGCAGCCTCTGAAAGTAAAGCAGCCCCACAAACTAAGGGAGCGCCTCAACCAAAGGCAGCCCCTCAAACTCAGGCACCCTCTCAAAGTAAGGCAGACACTCAAACTAAGGCAGCCGCTCAAACTAAGGCAGACTCTCAAACGAAGGCAGGCCCTCAAACTAAGGCAGCCGCTCAAACTAAGGCGGACTCTCAAACTAAGCCAACCTCTCAAACTAATTCAGCCCCTCAAACTAAGGCAGCCCCTCAAACTAAGGCAGCCCCTCAAACTAAGGCAGCCGCTCAAACTAAGGCAGCCGCTCAAACTCAGGCAGCCGCTCAAACTAAGGCAGTCCCTCAAACTAAGGCAGTCCCTCAAACTAAGGCAGTCCCTCAAACAAAGCAGCCCTTCAAACAAAGCAGCCCTTCAAACTAATGCAGCCCCTCAATCTAAGGCTGCCCCTCAAACAAATGCAGCCGCTCAAACTAAGTCAGCCCCTCTAACTAAGTCTGCCCCTCAAACTAATGCAGCCACTCAATCAAAGGCAGACTCTCAAATTAATGCAGCCACTCAATCTAAGGCAGCCCCTCAAACTAAGGCAGCCCCTCAAACAAATGCACCCCCTCATTCTAAGTCAGCTCCTCAAACTAATGTAGCCCCTCAAACTAAGGCAGCCCCTTGAACTAAGCCAGCCCCTTGAACTAAGCCAGCCCCTTGAACTAAGCCAGCCCCTCAAACTAATGCAGCCACTCAATCAAAGGCAGCCCCTCAAACTAAGGCATCCCCTCAAACTAAGGCATCCCCTCAAACTAAGGCATCCCCTCAAACTAATGCAGACACTCAAACTAATGCAGCCACTCAATCAAAGGCAGCCCCTAAAACTAAGCCAACCGCTCAAAGTAAAGCAGCCTCTCAAAGTAAAGCAGCCCCTCAAACAAATGCAGCCCCTCAATCTAAGGCAGCCCCTTAAACTAATGCAGCCCCGCAAACTAATGCAGCCCCGCAAACAAAGGCAGCCGCTCAAACTAAGGCAGCCCCTCAAACTATGCGAGCCGCTCAAACTAAGTGGTCCGCTCAACTAAGGCAGCCCTTCAAACTGAGACAGCCGCTCAAACTAATGCAGCCCCTCAGTCCAAGGCGGCCCTTCAAACTCAGGCAGCCTCTCAAACTAAGACAGCCGCTCACACTAATGCAGCCCCTCAATGGACAACGACGAGAGTGGTCCTAAATGAAGAGTGCTAAATTGGGGGAAGGCCAACTATACCAAAATTCGGCAGGAGCTGGGGAATGTAGATTGAGAGCAGCCGTTTGAAGGTAAATCCACATGTGATATGTGGGAGGCTTTTAAAGAGAGGTTGATTAGCGTGCAGGAGAGACATGTTCCTGTGAAAATGAAGGATAGAAATGGCAAGATTAGGGAACCATGGATGACAGGTGAAATTGTGAGACCAGCTAAGAGGAAAAAGGAAGCATACATAAGGTCTAGGCGGCTGATGAAAGACGAGGCTTTGAAAGAATATCGGGAATGTAGGACCAATCTGAAACGAGGAATTAAGAGGGCTAAAAGGGGTCATGAAATATCTTTAGCAAACAGGGTTAAAGAAAATCCCAAAGCCTTTTATTCATATATAAGGAGAAAGAGGGTAACTAGAGAAAGGATTGGCCCACTAAAGGACAAAGGAGGAATGTTATGCTTGGACTCAGAGAAAATGGGTGAGATTCTAAACGAGTACTTTGCATCGGTATTCACCGAGGAGAGGGACATGACGGATGTTGAGGTTAGGAACAGATGTTTGATTACACTCGGTCAAGTCGGCATAAGGAGGGAGGAAGTGTTGGGTATTCTAAAGGGCATTAAGGTGGACAAGTCCCCAGGTCCGGATGGGATCTATCCCAGGTTACTGAAGGAACCGAGAGAGGAAATAGTTGGGGCCTTAACAGATATCTTTGCAGCATCCTTAAACACGGGTGAGGTCCCGGAGGACTGGAGAATTGCTAATGTTGTCCCCTTGTTTAAGAAGTGTAGCAGGGATAATCCAGGTAATTATAGACCGGTGAGCCTGACGTCAGTGGTAGGGAAGCTGCTGGAGAAGAAACTGAGGGATACGATCTATTCCCATTTGGAAGAAAATGGGCTCATCAGTGATAGGCAACATGGTTTTGTGCAGGGAAGGTCATGTCTTACCAACATAATAGAATTCTTTGAGGAAGTGACAAAGTTGATTGATGAGGGAAGGGCTGTCGATGTCATATACATGGACTTCAGTAAGGCGTTTGATAAGGTTCCCCATGGCAGGCTGATGGAGAAAGTGAAAGCGCATGGGGTCCAAGGTGTACTAGCTAGATGGATAAAGAACTGGCTGGGCAACAGGAGACAGAGAGTAGCAGTAGAAGGGAGTTTCACAAAATGGAGACGTGTGACCAGTGGTGTTCCACAGGGATCCGTGCTGGGACCACTGTTGTTTGTGATATACATTAATGATTTGGAGGAAAGTATAGGTGGACTGATTAGCAAATTTGCAGACGACACTAAGATTGGTGGAGTAGCAGATAGTGAAGGGGACTGTCAGAGAATACAGCAGAATATAGATAGATTGGAGAGTTGGGCAGAGAAATGGCAGATGGAGTTCAATCAGGGCAAATGCGAGGTGATGCATTTTGGAAGATCCAATTCAAGAGTGAACTATACAGTAAATGGAAAAGTCCTGGGGAAAAATGATGGACAGAGAGATTTGGGTGTGCAGGTCCACTGTTCCCTAAAGGTGGCAACGCAGGTAAGTAGAGTGGTCAAGAAGGCATACGGCATGCTTTCCTTCATCGGACGGGGTATTGAGTACAAGAGTTGGCAGGTCATGTTACAGTTGTATAGGACTTTGGTTCGGCCACATTTGGAATACTGCGTGCAGATCTGGTCGCCACATTACCAAAAGGATGTGGATGCTTTGGAGAGGGTGCAGAGGAGGTTCACCAGGATGTTGCCTGCTATGGAGGGTGCTAGCTTTGAAGAGAGGTTGAGTAGATTAGGATTATTTTCATTAGAAAGACGGAGGTTGAGGGGGGACCTGATTGAGGTGTACAAAATCATGAGAGGTATAGACAGGGTGGGTAGCAAGAGGCTTTTTCCCAGAGTGGGGGATTCAATTACTAGAGGACACGAGTTCAAAGTGAAAGGAGAAAAGTTTAGGGGGGATATGCGTGGAAAGTTCTTTACGCAGAGGGTGGTGGGTGCCTGAAACGCGTTGCCAGCGGAGGTGGTAGATGCGGGCACGATGGCGTCTTTTAAGATGTATCTGGACAGATACATGAATGGGCAGGAAGAAAAGAGATACAGAACCTTAGAAAATAGGCGACATGTTTAGAGAGAGGATCTGGATCGGTGCAGGCTTGGAGTGCCGAAGGGCCTGTTCCTGTGCTGTACTTATCTTTGTTCTTTGTTCTTTGTTCAGTCCCTCAAACTGAGGCAGCCGCTCAAATTGAGGCAGCCCCTCAAACTATGGCAGACTCTCAAACTAAGGCAGCCCCTCAAACTTAGGCAGCCCCTCAAACTTAGGCAGTCTCTCAAACTAACGCAGCCTCTCAAACTAACGCAGCCCCTCAAACTAAGGCAGCCCCTCAAACTAAGGCAGCCCCTCAAACTAATGCAGAACTCTATCTAAGGCAGCCCCTCAAACTAAGGCTGCTCCTCAAAGTAATGCAGCCCCTCAAACTAATGCAGCCCCTCAATCTAAGGCAGCCCCTCAATCTAAGGCAGCCCCTCAAACTAAGGCAGCCCCTTCAACTAAGCCAGGCCCTCAAACTAATGCAGCCACTCAATCAAAGGCAGCCCCTCTAACTAAGCCAACACCTCAAACTAAGGCATCCCCTCAAACTAAGGCAGACTCTCAAACTAATGCAGCCACTCAATCAAAGGCAGCCCCTCAAACTAAGCCAAACGCTCAAACTAAGGCAGCCTCTCAAAGTAAAGCACCCCTCAAACAAATGCAGCCCCTCAATCTAAAGCAGCCCCTTAAGCTAAGGCAGCCCCTCAAACTAATGCAGCCCCTCAAACTAATGCAGCCCCTCAAACTAAGTCATCCGCTCAAACTAAGGCAGCCCCTCAAACTAAGGCAGCCCCTCAAACTAAGGCAGCCCCTCAAACCAATGCAGCCCCTCAAACTAAGTCAGCCCCTCAATCAAAGGCAGCCCCTCAAACTAAGCCTACCCCTCAAACTAAGGCTGCCCCTCAAACTAAGGCAGACTCTCAAACTAAGGCAGCCTCTCAAAATAAGTCAGCCGCTCAAACTAAGGCAGCCTCTCAAACTAAGGCAGCCCCTCAAACTAAGGCAGCCCCTCAAACTAAGGCATCCCCTCAAACTCAAGCAGCACCTCAATCTAAGGCAGCCTCTCAAACAAAAGCAGCATCTCAAACGAAGGCAGCCTCTCAAACTAAGGCAGCCTCTCAAACTAAGGCAGCCCCTCAAACTAAGGCAGCCCCTCAAACTAAGGCAGCCCCTCAAACTAAGGCAGCCGCTCAAACTATGGAAGCCCCTCAAACGAAGGCAGCCGCTCAAACTAAGGCAGCCCCTCAATCTAACGCAGCCCCTCAATCTAACGCAGCCCCTCAAACTAAGGCAGCCGCTCAAACTAATGCAGCCCCTCAAACTAAGGCAGCGGCTCAAACTAAGCCAGCGGCTCAAACTAAGGCAGCGGCTCAAACTAAGGCAGCGGCTCAAACTAAGGCAGCCCCTCAAACTAAGGCAGCCCCTCAAACTAAGGCAGCCCCTCAAACTAAGGCAGCCCCTCAATCTAAGGCAGCCTCTCAAACTAAGGCAGCCTCTCAATCTAAGGCACCCCCTCATTCTAAGTCAGCCCCTCAATCTAATACAGCCCCTCAAACTCAGGCAGCCCCTTAAACTAATGCAGCCCCTCAAACTAATGCAGCCCCTCAATCTAAGGGAGCCCCTCAAACTAAGGCAGCCCCTCAATCTCAGGCAGCCCCTCAAACCAATGCAGCCCCTCAAACTAAGTCAGCCCCTCAAACTAATTCAGCCACTCAATCAAAAGCAGACTCTCAAACTAATGCAGCCTCTCAATCAAAGGCAGCCCCTCAAACTAAGCCTACCCCTCAAACTAAGGCTGCCCCTCAAACTAAGGCAGACTCTCAAACTAAGGCAGACTCTCAAACTAAGGCAGCCTCTCAAAATAAGTCAGCCGCTCAAACTAAGGCAGCTTCTCAAACTAAGGCAGCCCCTCAAACTAAGGCAGCCCCTCAAACTAAGGCAGCCCCTCAATCTAAGGCAGCCCCTCAATCTAAGGCAGCCTCTCAAACTAAGGCAGCATCTCAAACGAAGGCAGCCCCTCAAACTAAGGCAGCCCCTCAAACTAAGGCAGCCCCTCAAACTAAGGCAGCCTCTCAAACTAAGGCAGCCTCTCAAACTAAGGCACCCCCTCAAACTAATGCAGCCCCTCAATCTAAGGCACCCACTGATTCTAATGCAGCCCCTCAATCTAATGCAGCCCCTCAAACTCAGGCAGCCCCTTAAACTAAGGATGCCCCTCAAACTCAGGCAGCCTCACAATCTAAGGCAGCCGCTCAAACTAAGGCAGCCTGTCAAACTAAGGCAGCCTCTCAAAGTAAGGCAGACCCTCAAACTAAGGCTGTCGCTCAAACTAAGGCAGACTCTCAAACTAAGGCAACCTCTCAAACTAAGGCAGCCGCTCAAACTAAGACATGCCCTCAAACTAAGGCAGCCGCTCAAACTGTGGCAGCCCCTCAAACTGAGATAGCCGCTCAAACTAATGCAGCCCCTCAGTCCAAGGCAGCCTCTCAAACTCATGCAGCCTCTCAAACTCATGCAGCCTCTCAAACTCATGCAGCCTCTCAAACTAAGGCAGCCGCTCAAACTAAAGCAGCCCCTCAAACTAAGACAGCCTCTCAAACTAATGCAGCCCCTCAATGGACAAAGACGAGAGTGGTCCTAAATGAAGAGTGCTAAATTGGGGGAAGGCCAACTATACCAAAATTCGGCAGGAGCTGGGGAATGTAGATTGGGAGCAGCTCTTTGAAGGTAAATCCACATGTGATATGTGGGAGTCTTTTAAAGAGAGGTTGAATAGCGTGCAGGAGAGACATGTTCCTGTGAAAATGAAGGATAGAAATGGCAAGATTAGGGAACCATGGATGACAGGTGAAATTGTGAGACTAGCTAAGAGGAAAAAGGAAGCATACATAAGGTCGAGGCGGCTGATGAAAGACGAAGCTTTGAAAGAATATCGGGAATGTCGGACTAATCTGAAACGAGGAATTAAGAGGGCTAAAAGGGGTCATGAAATATCTTTGGCAAACAGGGTTAAAGAAAATCCCAAAGCCTTTTATTCATATATAAGGAGAAAGAGGGTAACTTCAGAAAGGATTGGCCCACTAAAGAACAAAGGAGGAATGTTATGCTTGGACTCAGAGAAAATGGGTGAGATTCTAAACGAGTACTTTGCATCGGTATTCACCGAGGAGAGGGACATGACGGATGTTGAGGTTAGGAACAGATGTTTGTTTACACTAGGTCAAGTCGGCATAAGGAGGGAGGAAGTGTTGGGTATTCTAAAGGGCATTAAGGTGGACAAGTCCCCAGGTCCCAGGTTTTGAGGGAAGAGAGAGAGGAAATAGCTGGGGCCTGAACAGATATCTTTGCAGCATCCTTAAACACGGGTGAGGTCCCGGAGGACAGGAGAATTGCTAATGTTGTCCCCTTGTTTAAGAAGGGTAGCAGGGATAATCCAGGTAATTATAGACCGGTGAGCCTGACGTCAGTGGTCGGGAAGCAGCTCTAGAAGATACTGAGGGATAGGATCTACTCCCATTTGGAAGAAAATGGGCTTGTCAGTGATAGGCAACATGGTTTTGTGCAGGGAAGGTCATGTCTTACCAACTTAATAGAATTCTTTGAGGAAGTGACAAAGTTGATTGATGAGGGAAGGGCTGTCGATGTCATATACATGGACTTCAGTAAGGCGTTTGATAAGGTTCCCCATGGCAGGCTGATGGAGAAAGTGAGGGCGCATGGGGTCCAAGGTGTACTAGCTAGATGGATAAAGAACTGGCTGGGCAACAGGAGACAGAGAGTAGCAGTAGAGGGGAGTTTCTCAAAATGGAGACGTGTGACCAGTGGTGTTCCACAGGGATCCGTGCTGGGACCACTGTTGTTTGTGATATACATTAATGATTTGGAGGAAAGTATAGGTGGACTGACTAGCAAGTTTGCAGACGACACTAAGATTGGTGGAGTAGCAGATAGTGAAGGGGACTGTCAGAGAATCCAGCAGAATATAGATAGATTGGACAGTTGGGCAGAGAAATGGCAGATGGAGTTCAATCAGGGCAAATGCGAGGTGATGCATTTTGGAAGATCCAATTCAAGAGTGAACTAGACAGTAAATGGAAAGGTCCTGGGCAAAATTGATGTACAGAGAGATTTGGGTGTGCAGGTCCACTGTTCCCTGAAGGTGGCAACGCAGGTAAATAGAGTGGTCAAGAAGGCATACGGCATGCTTTCCTTCATCGGACGGGGTATTGAGTACAAGAGTTGGCAGGTCATGTTACAGTTGTATAGGACTTTGGTTCGGCCACATTTGGAATACTGCGTGCAGTTCTGGTCGCCACATTACCAAAAGGATGTGGATGCTTTGGAGAGGGTGCAGAGGAGGTTCACCAGGATGTTGCCTGCTATGGAGGGCGCTAGCTATGAAGAGAGGTTGAGTAGATTCGGATTATTTTCATTTGAAAGACGAAGGTTGAGGGGGGACCTGACTGAGGTGTACAAAATCATGAGAGGAAAAGACAGGGTGGATAGCAAGAGGCTTTTTCCCAGAGTGGGGGATTCAATTACTAGAGGACACGAGTTCAAAGTGAAAGGAGAAAAGTTTAGGGGGGATATGCGTGGAAAGTTCTTTACGCAGATGGTGGTGGGTGCCTGGAATGCGTTGCCAGCGGAGGTGGTAGATGCGGGCACGATGGCGTCTTTTAAGATGTATCTAGACAGATACATGAATGGGCAGGAAGAAAAGAGATACAGAACCTTAGAAAATAGGCGACATGTTTAGAGAGAGGATCTGGATCGACGCAGGCTTGGAGGGCCGAAGGGCCTGTTCCTGTGCTGCAATTATCTTTGTTCTTTGTTCTTTGTTCAGTCCCTCAAACTGAGGCAGCCGCTCAAAATAAGGCAGCCGCTCAAAATAAGGCAGCCCCTCAAACTATGGCAGACTCTCAAACTAAGGCAGCCTCTCAAACTAAGTCAGCCTCTCAAACTAAGGCAGCCCCTCAAACTAAGGCAGCCCCTCAAACTAATGCAGAACTCTATCTAAGGCAGCCCCTCAAACTAAGGCAGCTCCTCAAAGTAATGCAGCCCCTCAAACTAATGCAGCCCCTCAAACTAATGCAGCCCCTCAAACTAATGCAGCCCCTCAAACTAAGGCAGCCACTCAAAATAATGCAGCCACTCAATCAGAGGCAGACTCTCAAACTAATGCAGCCACTCAATCAAAGGCAGCCCCTCAAACTAAGCCATCCCCTCAAACTAAGGCAGCCCCTCAAACTAAGGCAGCCCCTCAAACTAAGGCAGCCCCTCAAACTAATGCAGACTCTAGAACTAATGCAGCCCCTTAAAGTAAGGCATCCCCACAAACTAAGGGAGCGCCTCAACCAAAGGCAGCCCCTCAAACTAATGCAGCCGCTCAAACTTAGGCAGCCCCTCAAACTCAGGCAGACTCTCAATCTAAGGCAGCCGCTCAAACTAAGGCAGCCTGTCAAACTAAGGCAGCCTCTCAAAGTAAGGCAGAACCTCAAACGAAGGCAGCCGCTCAAACTAAGGCAGACTCTCAGACGAAGGCAACCTCTCAAACTAAGTCAGCTGCTCAATCTCAGGCAGCCCCTCAAACTAAGGCAGCCCCTCAAACTGAGGCAGCCGCTCAAACTAATGCAGCCCCTCAATCTAAGGCAGCCGCTCAAACTAAAGCAGCCCATCAAACGAAGTCAGCCCCTCAAACTAAGTCAGCCCGTCAAACTAATGCAGCCACTCAATCAAAGGCAGTCTCTCAAACTAATGAAGCAATTCAATCTAAGGCAGCCCCTCAAAAAAATGCAACCCCTCAAACGAAGGCAGCCCCTCCACCTCAGGCAGACTCTTAAACTAATGCTGCCCCTCAAAGTAAGGCAGCCCCTCAAACTAAGGGAGCCCCTCAACCAAAGGCAGCCCCTCAACCAAAGGCAGCCCCTCAAACTAAGGCAGCCCCTCAAACTAAGGCAGCCCCTCAAACTAAGGCAGCCCCTCAAACTCAGGCAGCCTCTCAAACTAAGGCAGCCTCTCAAACTAAGGCAGCCTCTCAAACTAAGGCAGCCGCTCAAACTAAGGCAGCCTGTCAAACTAAGGCAGCCTGTCAAACTAAGGCAGACCCTCAAACTAAGGCAGCCGCTAAAACTAAGGCAGACTCTCAAACTAAGGCAGCCCCTCAAACTAAGGAAGCCGCTCAAACTAAGGCAGACTCTCAAACTCAGGCAGACTCTCAAACTCAGGCAGCCCCTCAAACTCAGGCAGCCCCTCAAACTCAGGCAGCCCCTCAAACTCAGGCAGCCCCTCAAACTCAGGCAGACTCTCAAACTCAGGCAGACTCTCAAACTCAGGCAGACTCTCAAACTCAGGCAGCCCCTCAAACTAAGGAAGCCCCTCAAACTAAGGAAGCCGCTCAAACTAAGGCAGACTCTCAAACTAAGGCAGACTCTCAAACTAAGGCAGCCTCTCAAACTCAGTCAGCCGCTCAATCTGAGGCAGCCCCTCAAACTAAGGCAGCCCATCAAACTAAGGCAGCCGCTCAAACTAATGTAGCCCCTCAATCTAAGGCAGCCCCTCAACTAAGGCAGCCGCTCAAACTAAGGCAGCCCATCAAACTAAGGCAGCCCCTCAAACTAAGGCAGCCCCTCAAACTAAGGCAGCCCCTCAATCTCAGGCAGCCCCTCAAACTAATTCAGTCACTCAATCAAAGGCAGACTCTCAAACTAATACAGCCTCTCAAACTAAGGCAGCCCCTAAAACTCATGCAGCCGCTCAAACTAAGGAAGCCCCTCAAACTCAGGCAGCCTCACAATCTAAGGCAGCCGCTCAAACTAAGGCAGCCTGTCAAACTAAGGCAGCCTCTCAAAGTAAGGCAGACCCTCAAACTAAGGCTGCCGCTCAAACTAAGGCAGACTCTCAAACTAAGGCAACCTCTCAAACTAAGTCAGCCGCTCAATCTAAGGCAGCCCCTCAAACTAAGGCAGCCCCTCAAACTAAGGCAGCCGCTCAAACTAATGCAGCCCTTCAATCTAAGGCAGTCCCTCAACTAAGGCAGCCGCTCAAACTAAAGCAGCCCATCAAACAAATGCAGCACCTCAATCTAAGGCAGCCCCTCAAACTAAGGCAGCCCCTCAAACTAAGGCAGCCCCTCAAACTAAGGCAGCCCCTCAAACTAATGCAGACCCTCAATCTAAGGCAGCCCCTCAATCTAAGGCAGCCCCTCAGTCTAAGGCAGCCCCTCAGTCTAAGGCACCCCCTCATTCTAAGTCAGCCCCTCAAAATAAGTCAGCCCTTCAAACTAAGTCAGCCCCTCAAACTAATGCAGCCACTCAATCAAAGGCAGTCTCCCAAACTAATGCCGCCACTCAATCAAAGGCAGCCCCTCAAACTAAGCCAACCGCTCAAACTAAGCCAACCGCTCAAACTAAGGCAGCCCCTCAAACTAAGCCAACCGCTCAAACTAAGCCAACCGCTCAAACTAAGGCAGCCCCTCAAACTAAGGCAGCCCCTCAAACTAAGGCAGCCCCTCAAACTAAGGCAGCCTCTCAAACTAAGGCAGCCTCTCAAACTAATGCAGCCCCTCAGTCTAAGGCACCCACTCATTCTAAGACAGCCCCTCAAACTAATGCAGCCCCTCAAACTAATGCAGCCCCTCAATCTAAGGCAGCCCCTCAAAATAATGCAGCCACTCAATCAGAGGCAGACTCTCAAACTAATGCAGCCACTCAATCAAAGGCAGCCCCTCAAACTAAGCCAACCCCTCAAACTAAGGCAGACTCTCAAACTAAGGCAGACCCTTAAAGGAAGGCAGCCCCATAAACTAAGGGAGCGCCTCAACCAAAGGCAGCCCCTAAAACTCATGCAGCCGCTCAAACTAAGGAAGCCCCTCAAACTCAGGCAGCCTCACAATCTAAGGCAGCAACTCAAACTAAGCCAGCCCCTCAAACTAATGCAGCCCCTCAATCTAAGGCAGCCCCTCAAAATAATGCAGCCACTCAATCAGAGGCTGACACTCAAACTAATGCAGCCACTCAATCAAAGGCAGCCCCTCAGACTAAGCCATCCCCTCAAACTAAGGCAGCCCCTCAAACTAAGACAGACTCTCAAACTAATGCAGCCCCTTAAAGGAAGGCAGCCCCATAAACTCAGGGAGCGCCTCAACCAAAGGCAGCCCCTAAAACTCATGCAGCCGCTCAAACTAAGGAAGCCCCTCAAACTCAGGCAGCCTCACAATCGAAGGCAGGCGCTCAAACTAAGGCAGCCTGTCAAACTAAGGCAGCCTGTCAAACTAAGGCAGACCGTCAAACTAAGGCTGCCGCTCAAACTAAGGCAGACTTTCAAACTAAGGCAACCTCTCAAACTAAGTCAGCCGCTCAATCTAAGGCAGCCCCTCAAACTAAGGCAGCCCCTCAAACTAATGCAGCCGCTCAAACTAATGCAGCCGCTCAAACTAATGCAGCCCTTCAATCTAAGGCAGCTCTTCAACTAAAGCAGCCGCTCAAACTAAAGCAGCCCATGAAACAAATGCAGCCCCTCAAACTAAGGCAGCCCCTCAAACTAAGGCAGCCCCTCAAACTAAGGCAGACCCTCAATCTAAGGCAGCCCCTGAAACAAATGCAGCCCCTCAAACTAAGTCAGCCCCTCAAACTAAGTCAGCCCTTCAAACTAATGCAGCCACTCAATCAAAGGCAGTCTCTCAAACTAATACAGCCCGTCAATCAAAGGCAGCCCCTCAAACTAAGCCAACCCCTCAAACTAAGGCAGCCCCTCAAACGAAGGCTGCCTCTCAAACTAAGGCACCCCCTCAAACTAATGCAGCCCCTCAGTCTAAGTCACCCCCTCATTCTAAGTCAGCCCCTCAAACTAACTCAGCTCCTCAAACTAAGTCAGCCCCTCAAATTAATGCAGCCACTCAATCAAAGGCAGTCTCCCAAACTAATGCAGCCACTCAATCAAAGGCAGCCCCTCAAACTAAGCCAACCGCTCAAACTAAGGCAGCCCCTCAAACTAAGGCAACCCCTCAAACTAATGCAGCCCCTCAGTCTAAGGCACCCCCTCATTCTAAGTCAGCCGCTCAAACTAATGCAGCCCCTCAAACTAAGGCAGCCCTTTACACTAAGCCAGCCCCTCAAACTAATGCAGCCCCTCAATCTAAGGCAGCCCCTCAAACTAATGCAGCCCCTCAAACTAAGGCAGCCCTTTACACTAAGCCAGCCCCTCAATCTAAGGCAGCCCCTCAATCTAAGGCAGCCCCTCAAACTAATGCAGCCACTCAATCAAAGGCAGCCCCTCAAACTAAGCCAACCCCTCAAACTAAGGCAGCCCCTCAAACTAAGGCAGACTCTCAAACTAATGCTGCCCCTTAAAGTAAGGCAGCCCCTCAAACTAAGGGAGCCCCTCATCCAAAGGCAGCCCCTCAAACAAATGCAGCCACTCAAACTAACTCAGCCCCTCAAACTCAGGCAGCCTCTCAAACTAAGGCATCCGCTCAAACTAAGGCAGCCTGTCAAACTAAGGCAGCCTGTCAAACTAAGGCAGCCTCTCAAAGTAAGGCAGACCCTCAAAATAAGGCAGACCCTCAAAATAAGGCAGACCCTCAAAATAAGGCAGACCCTCAAACTCAGGCAGCCCCTCAAACTAAGGAAGCCGCTCAAACGAAGGCAGACTCTCAAACTAAGGCAGCCTCTCAAACTAAGGCAGCCCCTCAAACTAAGGCAGCCCCTCAACTAATGCAGACTCTCAAACTCAGGCAGTCTCTCAAACTCAGGCAGCCCCTCAAACTTAGGCAGCCCCTCAAACTTAGGCAGCCCCTCAAACTTAGGCAGCCCCTCAAACTCCAGCAGCCCCTCAAACTCCAGCAGCCCCTCAAACTCCAGCAGCCCCTCAAAATCCAGCAGCCCCTCAAACCAATGCAGCCCCTCAAACCAATGCAGCCCCTCAAACTAATTCAGCCACTCAATCAAAGGCAGACTCTCAAACTAATGCAGCCTCTCAATCAAAGGCAGCCCCTCAAACTAAGCCTACCCCTCAAACTAAGGCTGCCCCTCAAACTAAGGCAGACTCTCAAACTAAGGCAGACTCTCAAACTAAGGCAGCCTCTCAAACTAAGTCAGCCGCTCAAACTAAGTCAGCCGCTCAAACTAAGTCAGCCGCTCAAACTAAGTCAGCCGCTCAAACTAAGTCAGCCTCTCAAACTAAGGCAGCCTCTCAAACTAAGGCAGCCCCTCAAACTAAGGCAGCCCCTCAAACTAAGGCAGTCTCTCAAACTAACGCAGCCCCTCAATCTAACGCAGCCCCTCAAACTAAGGCAGCCGCTCAAACTAAGGCAGCCGCTCAAACTAACGCACCCCCTCAAACTAATGCAGCCCCTCAATCGAAGGCACCCCCTCATTCTAATGCAGCCCCTCAAACTCAGGCAGCCCCTCAAACTCAGGCAGCCCCTCAATCTAGTGCAGCCCCTCAATCTAGTGCAGCCCCTCAATCTAATGCAGCCCCTCAAACTAAGGCAGCCCCTCAAAATAATGCAGCCGCTCAATCAGAGGCAGACACTCAAACTAATGCAGCCACTCAATCAAAGGCAGCCCCTCAAACTAAGCCATCCCCTCAAACTAAGGCAGCCCCTCAAACTAAGACAGACTCTCAAACTAATGCAGCCCCTTAAAGTAAGGCATCCCCATAAACTAAGGGAGCGCCGCAACCAAAGGCAGCCCCTAAAACTCATGCAGCCGCTCAAACTAAGGAAGCCCCTCAAACTCAGGCAGCCTCACAATCTAAGGCAGCCGCTCAAACTAAGGCAGCCTGTCAAACTAAGGCAGCCCTTTACACTAAGCCAGCCCCTCAATCTAAGGCAGCCCCTCAATCTAAGGCAGCCCCTCAAACTAATGCAGCCACTCAATCAAAGGCAGCCCCTCAAACTAAGCCAACCCCTCAAACTAAGGCAGCCCCTCAAACTAAGGCAGACTCTCAAACTAATGCTGCCCCTTAAAGTAAGGCAGCCCCTCAAACTAAGGGAGCCCCTCATCCAAAGGCAGCCCCTCAAACAAATGCAGCCACTCAAACTAACTCAGCCCCTCAAACTCAGGCAGCCTCTCAAACTAAGGCATCCGCTCAAACTAAGGCAGCCTGTCAAACTAAGGCAGCCTGTCAAACTAAGGCAGCCTCTCAAAGTAAGGCAGACCCTCAAAATAAGGCAGACCCTCAAAATAAGGCAGACCCTCAAAATAAGGCAGACCCTCAAACTCAGGCAGCCCCTCAAACTAAGGAAGCCGCTCAAACGAAGGCAGACTCTCAAACTAAGGCAGCCTCTCAAACTCAGTCAGCCGCTCAATCTGAGGCAGCCCCTCAAACTAAGGCAGCCCCTCAAACTAAGGCAGCCCCTCAACTAATGCAGACTCTCAAACTCAGGCAGTCTCTCAAACTCAGGCAGCCCCTCAAACTTAGGCAGCCCCTCAAACTTAGGCAGCCCCTCAAACTTAGGCAGCCCCTCAAACTCCAGCAGCCCCTCAAACTCCAGCAGCCCCTCAAACTCCAGCAGCCCCTCAAAATCCAGCAGCCCCTCAAACCAATGCAGCCCCTCAAACCAATGCAGCCCCTCAAACTAATTCAGCCACTCAATCAAAGGCAGACTCTCAAACTAATGCAGCCTCTCAATCAAAGGCAGCCCCTCAAACTAAGCCTACCCCTCAAACTAAGGCTGCCCCTCAAACTAAGGCAGACTCTCAAACTAAGGCAGACTCTCAAACTAAGGCAGACTCTCAAACTAAGGCAGCCTCTCAAACTAAGTCAGCCGCTCAAACTAAGTCAGCCGCTCAAACTAAGTCAGCCGCTCAAACTAAGTCAGCCGCTCAAACTAAGTCAGCCTCTCAAACTAAGGCAGCCTCTCAAACTAAGGCAGCCCCTCAAACTAAGGCAGCCCCTCAAACTAAGGCAGTCTCTCAAACTAACGCAGCCCCTCAATCTAACGCAGCCCCTCAAACTAAGGCAGCCGCTCAAACTAAGGCAGCCGCTCAAACTAACGCACCCCCTCAAACTAATGCAGCCCCTCAATCGAAGGCACCTTCTCATTCTAATGCAGCCCCTCAAACTCAGGCAGCCCCTCAAACTCAGGCAGCCCCTCAATCTAGTGCAGCCCCTCAATCTAGTGCAGCCCCTCAATCTAAGGCAGCCCCTCAAACTAAGGCAGCCCCTCAAAATAATGCAGCCGCTCAATCAGAGGCAGACACTCAAACTAATGCAGCCACTCAATCAAAGGCAGCCCCTCAAACTAAGCCATCCCCTCAAACTAAGGCAGCCCCTCAAACTAAGACAGACTCTCAAACTAATGCAGCCCCTTAAAGTAAGGCATCCCCATAAACTAAGGGAGCGCCGCAACCAAAGGCAGCCCCTAAAACTCATGCAGCCGCTCAAACTAAGGAAGCCCCTCAAACTCAGGCAGCCTCACAATCTAAGGCAGCCGCTCAAACTAAGGCAGCCTGTCAAACTAAGGCAGCCTCTCAAAGTAAGGCAGACCCTCAAACTAAGGCTGCCGCTCAAACTAAGGCAGACTCTCAAACTAAGGCAACCTCTCAAACTAAGTCAGCCGCTCAATCTAAGGCAGCCCCTCAAACTAAGGCAGCCCCTCAAACTAAGGCAGCCGCCCAAACTAAGGCAGCCCCTCAATCTAAGGCAGCCCCTCAACTAAGGCAGCCGCTCAAACTAAAGCAGCCCATCAAACAAATGCAGCACCTCAAACTAAGGCAGCCCCTCAAACTAAGGCAGCCCCTCAAACTAAGGCAGCCCCTCAATCTAAGGCAGCCCCTCAAACAAATGCAGCCCCTCAAACTAAGTCAGCCCTTCAAACTAATGCAGCCACTCAATCAAAGGCAGTCACTCAAACTAATGCAGCCCCTCAATCAAAGGCAGCCCCTCAAACTAAGGCAGCCCCTCAAACTAAGGCAGCCCCTCAAACTAAGGCAGCCCCTCAAACTAAGGCAGCCCCTCAATCTAAGGCACCCCCTCAAACTAATGCAGCCCCTCAGTCTAAGGCACCCCCTCATTCTAAGTCAGCCCCTCAAACTAAGTCAGCCCCTCAAACTAAGTCAGCCCCTCTAACGAATGCCGCCACTCAATCAAAGGCAGTCTCCCAAACTAATGCAGCCACTCAAAGGCAGCCCCTCAAACTCAGACAACCGCTCAAACTAAGGCAGCCCCTCAAACTAAGGCAGCCTCTCAAACTAAGGCAACCCCTCAAACTAATGCAGCCCCTCAGTCTAAGGCACCTCCTCATTCTAAGTCATCCCCTCAAACTAATGCAGCCCCTCAAACTAAGGCAGCCCTTTAAACTAAGCCAGCCCCTCAAACTAATGCAGCCCCTCAATCTAAGGCAGCCCCTCAAAATAATGCAGCCACTCAATCAGAGGCAGACTCTCAAACTAATGCAGCCACTC
The DNA here is from genome assembly GCF_036365525.1 of Heterodontus francisci. Taxonomy (NCBI): domain Eukaryota; kingdom Metazoa; phylum Chordata; class Chondrichthyes; order Heterodontiformes; family Heterodontidae; genus Heterodontus; species Heterodontus francisci. The sequence continues at coordinate 6,140,465 of NW_027141175.1, forward strand.
AATCAAAGGCAGCCCCTCAAACTAAGCCATCCCCTCAAACTCAGGCAGCCCCTCAAACTAAGGCAGCCCCTCAAACTCAGGCAGACTCTCAAACTAATGCAGCCCCTTAAAGTAAGGCAGCCCCACAAACTAAGGGAGCGCCTCAACAAAAGGCAGCCCCTCAAACTAATGCAGCCGCTCAAACTAAGGCAGCCCCTCAAACTCAAGCAGCCTCTCAATCTAAGGCAGCCGCTCAAACTAAGGCAGCCTGTCAAACTAAGACAGCCTCTCAAAGTCAGGCAGACCCTCAAACTAAGGTAGCCGCTCAAACTAAGGCAGACTCTCAAACTAAGGCAACCTCTCAAATTAAGTCGGCCGCTCAAACTAAGTCGGCCGCTCAAACTAAGTCGGCCGCTCAAACTAAGTCGGCCGCTCAATCTAAGGCAGCCACTCAAACTAAGGCAGCCCCTCAAACTAAGGCAGCCGCTCAAACTAATGCAGCCCCTCAATCTGAGGCAGCCCCGCAACTAAGGCAGCCGCTCAAACTAATGCAGCCCCTCAATCTAAGGCAGCCCCTCAAAATAATGCAGCCACTCAATCAGAGGCAGACTCTCAAACTAATGCAGCCACTCAATCAAAGGCAGCCCCTCAAACTAAGCCAACCCCTCAAACTAAGGCAGCCCCTCAAACTAAGGCAGCCCCTCAAACTAAGGCAGACTCTCAAACTAATGCTGCCCCTTAAAGTAAGGCAGACCCTCAAACTAAGGGAACCTCTCAACCAAAGGCAGCCCCTCAAACTAAGCCAAAAGCTCAAACTAAGGCAGCCTCTCAAAGTATAGCAGCCCCTCAAACAAATGCAGCCCCTCAATCTAAGGCAGCCCCTTAAACTAAGGCAGCCCCTCAAACTAATGCAGCCCCTCAAACTAAGGCAGCCCCTCAAACTAAGGCAGCCCCTCAAACTAAGGCAGCCCCTCAAAATAAGGCAGCCCCTCAAAATAAGGCAGCCCCTCAAACTAAGGCAGCCGCTCAAACTAAGGCAGCCGCTCAAACTAAGGCAGCCGCTCAAACTAAGGCAGCCCCTCAAACTGAGACAGCAGCTCAAACTAATGCAGCCCCTCAGTCCAAGGCAGCCCCTCAAACTCAGGCAGCCTCTCAAACTAAGACAGCCGCTCAAACTAATGCAGCCCCTCAATGGACAAAGACGAGAGTGGTCCTAAATGAAGAGTGCTAAATTGGGGGAAGGCCAACTATACCAAAATTCGGCAGGAGCTGGGGAATGTAGATTGGGAGCAGCTGTTTGAAGGTAAATCCACATGTGATATGTGGGAGGCTTTTCAAGAGAGGTTGATTAGCGTGCAGGAGAGACATGTTCCTGTGAAAATGAAGGATGGAAATGGCAAGATTAGGGAACCATGGATGACAGGTGAAATTGTGAGACTAGCTAAGAGGAAAAAGGAAGCATACATAAGGTCTAGGCGGCTGATGAAAGACGAAGCTTTGAAAGAATATCGGGAATGTAGGACCAATCTGAAACGAGGAATTAAGAGGGCTAAAACGGGTCATGAAATATCTTTGGCAAACAGGGTTAAAGAAAATCCCAAAGCCTTTTATTCATATATAAGGAGAAAGAGGGTAACTAGAGAAAGGATTGGCCCACTAAAGGACAAAGGAGGAATGTTATGCTTGGACTCAGAGAAAATGGGTGAGATTCTAAACGAGTACTTTGCATCGGTATTCACCGAGGAGAGGGACATGACGGATGTTGAGGTTAGGAACAGATGTTTGATTACTCTAGGTCAAGTCGGCATAAGGAGGGAGGAAGTGTTGGGTATTCTAAAGGGCATTAAGGTGGACAAGTCCCCAGGTCTGGATGGGATCTATCCCAGGTTACTGAAGGAACCGAGAGAGGAAATAGCTGGGGCCTTAACAGATATCTTTGCAGCATCCTTAAACACGGGTGAGGTCCCGGAGGACAGGAGAATTGCTTATGTTGTCCCCGTGTTTAAGAAGGGTAGCAGGGATAATCCAGGTAATTATAGACCGGTGAGCCTGACGTCAGTGGTAGAGAAGCAGCTGGAGAAGATACTGAGGGATGAGATCTATTCCCATTTGGAAGAAAATGGGCTTATCAGTGATAGGCAACATGGTTTTGTGCAGGGAAGGTCATGTCTTACCAACTTAATAGATTCTTTGAGGAAGTGACAAAGTTGATTGATGAGGGAAGGGCTGTCAATGTCATATACATGGACTTCAGTAAGGCGTTTGATAAGGTTCACCATGGCAGGCTGATGGAGAAAGTGAAGGCGCATGGGGTCCAAGGGGTACTAGCTAGATGGATAAAGAACTGGCTGGGCAACAGGAGACAGAGAGTTGCAGTAGAAGGGAGTTTCTCAAAATAGAGACGTGTGACCAGTGGTGTTCCACAGGGATCCGTGCTGGGACCACTGTTGTTTGTGATATACATTAATGATTTGGAGGAAAGTATAGGTGGACTGATTAGCAAGTTTGCAGACGACACTAAGATTGGTGGAGTAGCAGATAGTGAAGGGGAATGTCAGAGAATACAGCAGAATATAGATAGATTGGACAGTTGGGCAGAGAAATGGCAGATGGAGTTCAATCAGGGCAAATGCGAGGTGATGCATTTTGGAAGATCCAATTCAAGAGTGAACTATACAGTAAATGGAAAAGTCCTGGGGAAAATTGATGTACAGAGAGATTTGGGTGTGCAGGTCCACTGTTCCCTGAAGGTGGCAACGCAGGTAAATAGAGTGGTCAAGAAGGCATACTGCATGCTTTCCTTCATCGGACGGGGTATTGAGTACAAGAGTTGGCAGGTCATGTTACAGTTGTATAGGACTTTGGTTCGGCCACATTTGGAATACTGCGTGCAGTTCTGGTCGCCACATTACCAAAAGGATGTGGATGCTTTGGAGAGGGTGCAGAGGAGGTTCACCAGGATGTTGCCTGCTATGGAGGGCGCTAGCTATGAAGAGAGGTTGAGTAGATTCGGATTATTTTCATTAGAAGGACGGAGGTTGAGGGGGGACCTGACTGAGGTGTACAAAATCATGAGAGGTATAGACAGGGTGGATAGCAAGAGGCTTTTTCCCAGAGTGGGGGATTCAATTACTAGAGGACACGAGTTCAAAGTGAAAGGAGAAACGTTTAGGGGGGATATGCGTGGAAAGTTCTTTACGCAGATGGTGGTGGGTGCCTGGAACGCGTTGCCAGCGGAGGTGGTAGATGCGGGCACGATGGCGTCTTTTAAGATGTATCGAGAAAGATACATGAATGGGCAGGAAGAAAAGAGATACAGAACCTTAGAAAATAGGCGACATGTTTAGAGAGAGGATCTGGATCGACGCAGGCTTGGAGTGCCGAAGGGCCTGTTCCTGTGCTGTACTTATCTTTGTTCTTTGTTCTTTGTTCAGTCCCTCAAACTGAGGCAGCCGCTCAAATTAAGGCAGCCCCTCAAACTATGGCAGACTCTCAAACTAAGGCAGCCCCTCAAACATAGGCAGCCTCTCAAACTAAGGCAGCCTCTCAAACTAAGGCAGCCCCTCAAACTAATGCAGCCCCTCAAACTAATGCAGCCCCTCAAACTAATGCAGCCCCTCAAACTAATGCAGAACTCTATCTAAGGCGGCCCCTCAAACTAAGGCAGCTCCTCAAAGTAATGCAGCCCCTCAAACTAATGCAGCCCCTCAAACTAATGCAGCCCCTCAAACTAATGCAGCCCCTCAAACTAAGGCTGCCCCTCAAACTAAGGCTGCCCCTCAAACTAAAGCTGCCCCTCAAACTAAAGCTGCCCCTCAAACTAATGCACCCCCTCAAACTAATGCACCCCCTCAAACTAATGCAGCCCCTCAATCTAAGGCAGCCACTCAAAATAATGCAGCCACTCAATCAGAGGCAGACTCTCAAACTAATGCAGCCACTAAATCAAAGGCAGCCCCTCAAACTAAGCCATCCCCTCAAACTAAGGCAGCCCCTCAAACTAATGCAGACTCTAAAACTAATGCAGCCCCTTAAAGTAAGGCAGCCCCTTAAAGTAAGGCAGCCCCTTAAAGTAAGGCAGCCCCACAAACTAAGGGAGCGCCTCAACCAAAGGCAGCCCCTCAAACTAATGCAGCCGCTCAAACTAAGGCAGCCCCTCAAACTCAGGCAGCCTCTCAAACGAAGGCAGCCGCTCAAACGAAGGCAGCCTGTCAAACTAAGGCAGCCTCTCAAAGTAAGGCAGAACCTCAAACTAATGCAGCCCCTCAATCAAAGGCAGCCGCTCAAACTAAAGCAGCCGCTCAAACTAAGGCAGACTCTGAAACTAAGGCAACCTCTCAAATTAAGTCAGCCGCTCAATCTAATGCAGCCCCTCAATCTAAGGCAGACCCTCAACTGAGGCAGCCGCTCAGAACTAAAGCAGCACATCAAACTAATACAGCACATCAATCTAAGGCAGCCCGTCAAACTAAGGCAGCCCCTCAAACTAAGTCAGCCCCTCAAACTAAGTCAGCCCCTCAAACTAAGTCAGCCCCTCAAACTAATGCAGCCCCTCAAACTAAGGCAGCCCCTCAATCAAAGGCAGCCCCTCAATCAAAGGCAGCCCCTCAAACTAAGGCAGCCCCTCAAACTAAGGCAGACTCTCAAACTAATGCTGCCCCTTAAAGTAAGGCAGACCCTCAAACTAAGGGAGCCTCTCAACCAAAGGCACCCCCTCAAACTTATGCAGCCCCTCTAACTAAGGCAGCCCCTTAATCTAAGCCAGCCCCTCAAACTAATGCAGCCACTCAATCAAAGGCAGCCCCTCTAACTCAGCCAACACCTCAAACTAAGGCATCTCCTCAAACTAAGGCAGACCCGCAAACTAATGCAGCCCCTCAATCTAAGGCAGCCGCTCAAACTAAAGCAGCCCATCAAACTAATGCAGAATCTAAATCTAAGGAAGCCCCTCAAACTAAGGCAGGCCCTCAAACTAATGCAGACCCTCAATCTAAGGCAGCCCCTCAAACAAATGCAGCCCCTCAAACGAAGTCAGCCCCTCAAACGAAGTCAGCCCCTCAAACGAAGTCAGCCCCTCAAACTAAGTCAGCCCCTCAATCAAAGGCAGTCTCTCAAACTAATGCAGCCACTCAATCAAAGGCAGCCCCTCAAACTCAGCCAACCTTTCAAACTAAGGCAGCGCCTCCAACTAAGGCAGACTCTTAAACTAATGCTGCCTCTCCAAGTAAGGCAGCCCCTCAAACTAAGGGAGCCCCTCAACCAAAGGCAGCCCCTCAAACAAATGCAGCCCCTCAAACTAAGGCAGCCCCTCAAACTAAGGCAGCCCCTCAAACTCAGTCAGCCTCTCAAACTAAGGCAGCCTCTCAAACTAAGGCAGCCGCTCAAACTAAGGCAGCCGCTCAAACTAAGGCAGCCGCTCAAACTAAGGCAGCCGCTCAAACTAAGGAAGCCGCTCAAACTAAGGCAGCCGCTCAAACTAAGGCAGCCGCTCAAACTAAGGCAGCCGCTCAAACTAAGGCAGCCCCTCAAACTAAGGAAGCCGCTCAAACTAAGGCAGACTCTCAAACTAAGGCAGCCTCTCAAACTAAGGCAGCCTCTCAAACTAAGGCAGCCTCTCAAACTATGGCAGCCTCTCAAACTATGGCAGCCTCTCAAACTCAGTCAGCCGCTCAATCTAAGGCAGCCCCTCAAACTAAGGCAGCCCCTCAAACTAAGGCAGCCCCTCAAACTAAGGAAGCCGCTCAAACTAAGGCAGACTCTCAAACTAAGGCAGCCTCTCAAACTAAGGCAGCCTCTCAAACTAAGGCAGCCTCTCAAACTATGGCAGCCTCTCAAACTATGGCAGCCTCTCAAACTCAGTCAGCCGCTCAATCTAAGGCAGCCCCTCAAACTAAGGCAGCCCCTCAAACTAAGGCAGCCCCTCTACTAAGGCAGCCGCTCAAACTAAAGCAGCCCATCAAATTAATGCAGCCCCTCAATCTAAGGCAGCCACTCAAAATAATGCAGCCACTCAATCAAAGGCATACCCTCAAACTAAGCCATCCCCTCAAACTATGGCAGCCCCTCAAACAAAGGCAGACTCTAAAACTAATGCAGCCCCTAAAAGTAAGGCTGCCCCATAAACTAAGGGAGCGCCTCAACCAAAGTCAGCCCCTCAAACAAATGCAGCCGCTCAAACTAAGGCAGCCACTCAAACTCAGGCAGCCTCTCAATCTAAGGCAGCCGCTCAAACTAAGGCAGCCTGTCAAACTAAGGCAGCCTGTCAAACTAAGGCAGACTCTCAGACTAAGGCAACCTCAAACTAAGTCAGCCGCTCAATCTAAGGCAGCCCCTCAATCTAAGGCAGCCCCTCAAATAAAGGCATCCGCTCAAACTAATGCAGCCCCTCAATCTAAGGCAGCCCCTCAATCTAAGGCAGCCCCTCAATCTAAGGCAGCCCCTCAAACTAAAGCAGCCCATCAAACTAAGGCAGCCCCTCAAACTAAGGCAGCCCCTCAAACTAATGCAGACCCTCAATCTAAGGCAGCCCCTCAAACAAATGCAGCCCCTCAAACTAAGTTAGCCCCTCAAACTAATGCAGCCACTCAATCAAAGGCAGTCTCTCAAACTAATGCAGCCACTCAATCAAAGGCAGCCCCTCAAACTAAGCCAAACCCTCAAACTAAGGCAGCCCCTCAAACTAAGGCAGACTCTCAAACTAATGCTGCCCCTTAAAGTAAGGCAGCCCCTCAAACGAAGGGAGCCCATCAACCAAAGGCAGCCCCTCAAACAAATGCAGCCACTCAAACTAAGGCAGCCGCTCAAACTCAGGCAGCCTCTCAAACTAAGGCAGCCTCTCAAACTAAGGCAGCCTGTCAAACTAAGGCAGACCCTCAAACTAAGGCAGACCCTCAAACTAAGGCAGACCCTCAAACTCAGGCAGCCCCTCAAACTAAGGAAGCCGCTCAAACTAAGGCAGACTCTCAAACTAAGGCAGCCTCTCAAACTCAGTCAGCCGCTCAATCTGAGGCAGCCCCTCAAACTAAGGCAGCCCATCAAACTAAGGCAGCCCATCAAACTAAGGCAGCCCATCAAACTAAGGCAGCCGCTCAAACTAATGCAGCCCCTCAATCTAAGGCAGCCCCTCAACTAAGGCAGCCGCTCAAACTAAAGCAGCCCATCAAACTAAGGCAGACTCTCAAACTAATGCTGCCCCTTAAAGTAAGGCAGACCCTCAAACTAAGGGAGCCTCTCAACCAAAGGCACCCCCTCAAACTTATGCAGCCCCTCAAACTAAGGCAGCCCCTTAAACTAAGGCAGCCCCTCAAACTAATGCAGCCACTCAATCAAAGGCAGCCCCTCTAACTAAGCCAACACCTCAAACTAAGGCATCCCCTCAAACTAAGGCAGACCCGCAAACTAATGCAGCCCCTCAATCTAAGGCAGCCGCTCAAACTAAAGCAGCCCATCAAACTAATGCAGAATCTAAATCTAAGGAAGCCCCTCAAACTAAGGCAGCCCCTCAAACTAATGCAATCCCTCAATCTAAGGCAGCCCCTCAAACAAATGCAGCCCCTCAAACGAAGTCAGCCCCTCAAACGAAGTCAGCCCCTCAAACGAAGTCAGCCCCTCAAACGAAGTCAGCCCCTCAAACTAAGTCAGCCCCTCAAACTAAGTCAGCCCCTCAAACTAATGCAGCCACTCAAACTAATGCAGCCACTCAATCAAAGGCAGACTCTCAAACTAATGCAGCCACTCAGTCAAAGGCAGCCCCTCAAAATAAGCCAACCCCTCAAACTAAGGCAGCCCCTCCAACTAAGGCAGACTCTCAAACTAAGGCAGCCGCTCAATCTAAGGCAGCCCCTCAATCTAAGGCAGCCCCTCAACTAAGGCAGCCCCTCAACTAAGGCAGCCCCTCAACTAAGGCAGCCGCTCAAACTAAAGCAGCACATCAAACTAAGGCAGCCCATCAAACTAATGCTGCCCCTTAAAGTAAGGCAGACCCTCAAACTAAGGGAGCCTCTCAACCAAAGTCACCCCCTCAAACTTATGCAGCCCCTCAAACTAAGGCAGCCCCTTAAACTAAGCCAGCCCCTTAAACTAAGCCAGCCCCGCAAACTAATGCAGCCACTCAATCAAAGGCAGCCCCTCTAACTAAGCCAACACCTCAAACTAAGGCATCCCCTCAAAGTAAGGCAGACCCGCAAACTAATGCAGCCCCTCAATCTAAGGCAGCCGCTCAAACTAAAGCAGCCCATCAAACTAATGCAGAATCTAAATCTAAGGAAGCCCCTCAAACTAAGGCAGCCCCTCAAACTAATGCAATCCCTCAAACTAAGGCAGCCCCTCAAACAAATGCAGCCCCTCAAACAAATGCAGCCCCTCAAACAAATGCAGCCCCTCAAACGAAGTCAGCCCCTCAAACGAAGTCAGCCCCTCAAACTAATGCAGCCACTCAATCAAAGGCAGAATCTCAAACTAATGCAGCCACTCAGTCAAAGGCAGCCCCTCAAACTAAGGTAGCCCCTCCAACTAAGGCAGACTCTTAAACTAATGCTGCCTCTCAAAGTAAGGCAGCCCCTCAAACTAAGGGAGCCCCTCAACGAAAGGCAGCCCCTCAAACAAATGCAGCCACTCAAACTAAGGCAGCCCCTCAAACTAAGGCAGCCCCTCAAACTAATGCAATCCCTCAATCTAAGGCAGCCCCTCAAACAAATGCAGCCCCTCAAACGAAGTCAGCCCCTCAAACGAAGTCAGCCCCTCAAACTAAGTCAGCCCCTCAAACTAAGTCAGCCCCTCAAACTAATGCAGCCACTCAATCAAAGGCAGACTCTCAAACTAATGCAGCCACTCAGTCAAAGGCAGCCCCTCAAAATAAGCCAACCCCTCAAACTAAGGCAGCCCCTCCAACTAAGGCAGACTCTCAAACTAAGGCAGCCGCTCAAACTAATGCAGCCCCTCAATCTAAGGCAGCCCCTCAACTAAGGCAGCCCCTCAACTAAGGCAGCCCCTCAACTAAGGCAGCCCCTCAACTAAGGCAGCCGCTCAAACTAAAGCAGCCCATCAAACTAAGGCAGCCCATCAAACTAATGCTGCCCCTTAAAGTAAGGCAGACCCTCAAACTAAGGGAGCCTCTCAACCAAAGTCACCCCCTCAAACTTATGCAGCCCCTCAAACTAAGGCAGCCCCTTAAACTAAGCCAGCCCCTTAAACTAAGCCAGCCCCTCAAACTAATGCAGCCACTCAATCAAAGGCAGCCCCTCTAACTAAGCCAACACCTCAAACTAAGGCATCCCCTCAAAGTAAGGCAGACCCGCAAACTAATGCAGCCCCTCAATCTAAGGCAGCCGCTCAAACTAAAGCAGCCCATCAAACTAATGCAGAATCTAAATCTAAGGAAGCCCCTCAAACTAAGGCAGCCCCTCAAACTAATGCAATCCCTCAATCTAAGGCAGCCCCTCAAACAAATGCAGCCCCTCAAACAAATGCAGCCCCTCAAACAAATGCAGCCCCTCAAACGAAGTCAGCCCCTCAAACGAAGTCAGCCCCTCAAACTAATGCAGCCACTCAATCAAAGGCAGAATCTCAAACTAATGCAGCCACTCAGTCAAAGGCAGCCCCTCAAACTAAGGTAGCCCCTCCAACTAAGGCAGACTCTTAAACTAATGCTGCCTCTCAAAGTAAGGCAGCCCCTCAAACTAAGGGAGCCCCTCAACGAAAGGCAGCCCCTCAAACAAATGCAGCCACTCAAACTAAGGCAGCCCCTCAAACTAAGGCAGCCCCTCAAACTAAGGCAGCCCCTCAAACTAAGGCAGCCCCTCAAGCTAAGGCAGCCCCTCAAGCTAAGGCAGCCCCTCAAACTAAGGCAGCCCCTCAAACTCAGTCAGCCTCTCAAACTAAGGCAGCCGCTCAAACTAAGGCAGCCTGTCAAACCAAGGCAGCCTCTCAAAGTAAGGCAGACCCTCAAACTAAGGCAGCCGCTCAAACTAAGGCAGACTCTCAAACTAAGGCAGCCCCTCAAACTAAGGAAGCCGCTCAAACTAAGGCAGACTCTCAAACTAAGGGAGCCTCTCAAACTCAGTCAGCCGCTCAATCTAAGGCAGCCGCTCAATCTAAGGCAGCCGCTCAATCTAAGGCAGCCGCTCAATCTAAGGCAGCCCCTCAAACTAAGGCAGCCCCTCAAACTAAGGCAGCCCCTCAAACTAAGGCAGCCCCTCAAACTAAGGAAGCCGCTCAAACTAAGGAAGCCCCTCAACTAAGGCAGCCGCTCAAATTAATGCAGCCCCTCAATTTAAGGCAGCCACTCAAAATAATGCAGCCACTCAATCAAAGGCAACCCCTCAAACTAAGCCATCCCCTCAAACTATGGCAGCCCCTCAAACAAAGGCAGACTCTAAAACTAATGTAGCCCCTTAAAGTAAGGCAGTCCCACTAACTAAGGGAGCACCTCAACCAAAGTCAGCCCCTCAAACAAATGCAGCCGCTCAAATTCAGGCAGCCCCTCAAACTCAGGCAGCCCCTCAAACTCAGGCAGCCTCTCAATCTAAGGCAGCCTCTCAAACTATGGCAGCCCCTCAAACAAAGGCAGACTCTAAAACTAATGTAGCCCCTTAAAGTAAGGCAGTCCCACTAACTAAGGGAGCACCTCAACCAAAGTCAGCCCCTCAAACAAATGCAGCCGCTCAAATTCAGGCAGCCCCTCAAACTCAGGCAGCCCCTCAAACTCAGGCAGCCTCTCAATCTAAGGCAGCCTCTCAAACTAAGGCAGCCTGTCAAACTAAGGCAGCCTGTCAAACTAAGGCAGCCTGTCAAACTAAGGCAGCCTCTCAAAATAAGGCAGACCCTCAAACTAAGGCAGACTCTCAGACGAAGGCAACCTCTCAAACTAAGTCAGCCGCTCAATCTAAGGCAGCCCCTCAAATAAAGGCAGCCGCTCAAACTAATGCAGCCCCCCAATCTAAGGCAGCCCCTCAACTAAGGCAGCCGCTCAAACTAAAGCAGCCCATCAAACTAATGCAGCACCTCAATCTAAGGCAGCCCCTCAAACTAAGGCAGCCCCTCAAACTAATGCAGACCCTCAATCTAAGGCAGCCCCTCAAACAAATGCAGCCCCTCAAACTAAGTTAGCCCCTCAAACTAAGCCAACCCCTCAAACTAAGGCAGCCCCTCAAACTAAGGCAGACTCTCAAACTAATGCTGCCCCTTAAAGTAAGGCAGCCCCTCAAACTAAGGGAGCCCATCAACCAAATGCAGCCACTCAAACTAAGGCAGCCCCTCAAACTCAGGCAGTCTCTCAAACTAAGGCAGCCGCTCAAACTAAGGCAGCCTCTCAAAGTAAGGCAGACCCTCAAACTAAGGCAGACCCTCAAACTAAGGCAGACTCCAAACTAAGGCAGACTCTCAAACTAAGGTAGACTCTCAAACTAAGGTAGACTCTCAAACTCAGGCAGCCCCTCAAACTAAGGAAGCCGCTCAAACTAAGGCAGACTCTCAAACTAAGGCAGCCTCTCAATCTGAAGCAGCCCCTCAATCTGAGGCAGCCCCTCAAACTAAGGCAGCCCATCAAACTAATGCAGCCGCTCAAACTAATGCAGCCCCTCAATCTAAGGCAGCCCCTCAATCTAAGGCAGCCGCTCAAACTAAAGCAACCCATCAATTTAAGGCAGCCCCTCAAACTAAGGCAGCCCCTCAAACTAAGGCAGCCGCTGAAACTAATGCAGCCCCTCAATCTAAGGCAGCCCCTCAACTAAGGCAGCCCCTCAACTAAGGCAGCCCCTCAACTAAGGCAGCCGCTCAAACTAAAGCAGCCCATCAAACTAAGGCAGCCCATCAAACTAATGCTGCCCCTTAAAGTAAGGCAGACCCTCAAACTAAGGGAGCCTCTCAACCAAAGGCACCCCCTCAAACTTATGCAGCCCCTCAAACTTATGCAGCCCCTCAAACTTATGCAGCCCCTCAAACTAAGGCAGCCCCTCAAACTAAGGCAGCCCCTCAAACTAAGGCAGCCCCTCAAACTAATGCAGCCACTCAATCAAAGGCAGCCACTCAATCAAAGGCAGCCACTCCAACTAAGCCAACACCTCAAACTAAGGCATCCCCTCAAACTAAGGCAGACCCGCAAACTAATGCAGCCCCTCAATCTAAGGCAGCCGCTCAAACTAAAGCAGCCCATCAAACTAATGCAGAATCTAAATCTAAGGAAGCCCCTCAAACTAAGGCAGCCCCTCAAACTAATGCAATCCCTCAATCTAAGGCAGCCCCTCAAACAAATGCAGCCCCTCAAACAAATGCAGCCCCTCAAACAAATGCAGCCCCTCAAACGAAGTCAGCCCCTCAAACGAAGTCAGCCCCTCAAACTAATGCAGCCACTCAATCAAAGGCAGAATCTCAAACTAATGCAGCCACTCAGTCAAAGGCAGCCCCTCAAACTAAGGTAGCCCCTCCAACTAAGGCAGACTCTTAAACTAATGCTGCCTCTCAAAGTAAGGCAGCCCCTCAAACTAAGGGAGCCCCTCAACGAAAGGCAGCCCCTCAAACAAATGCAGCCACTCAAACTAAGGCAGCCCCTCAAACTAAGGCAGCCCCTCAAACTAAGGCAGCCCCTCAAGCTAAGGCAGCCCCTCAAGCTAAGGCAGCCCCTCAAACTAAGGCAGCCTCTCAAACTAAGGCAGCCGCTCAAACTAAGGCAGCCTGTCAAACCAAGGCAGCCTCTCAAAGTAAGGCAGACCCTCAAACTAAGGCAGCCGCTCAAACTAAGGCAGACTCTCAAACTAAGGCAGCCCCTCAAACTAAGGAAGCCGCTCAAACTAAGGCAGACTCTCAAACTAAGGGAGCCTCTCAAACTCAGTCAGCCGCTCAATCTAAGGCAGCCGCTCAATCTAAGGCAGCCGCTCAATCTAAGGCAGCCCCTCAAACTAAGGCAGCCCCTCAAACTAAGGCAGCCCCTCAAACTAAGGCAGCCCCTCAAACTAAGGAAGCCGCTCAAACTAAGGAAGCCCCTCAACTAAGGCAGCCGCTCAAACTAAAGCAGCCCATCAAATTAATGCAGCCCCTCAATTTAAGGCAGCCACTCAAAATAATGCAGCCACTCAATCAAAGGCAACCCCTCAAACTAAGCCATCCCCTCAAACTATGGCAGCCCCTCAAACAAAGGCAGACTCTAAAACTAATGTAGCCCCTTAAAGTAAGGCAGTCCCACTAACTAAGGGAGCACCTCAACCAAAGTCAGCCCCTCAAACAAATGCAGCCGCTCAAATTCAGGCAGCCCCTCAAACTAAGGCATCCCCTCAAACTAAGGCAGACCCGCAAACTAATGCAGCCCCTCAATCTAAGGCAGCCGCTCAAACTAAAGCAGCCCATCAAACTAATGCAGAATCTAAATCTAAGGAAGCCCCTCAAACTAAGGCAGCCCCTCAAACTAATGCAATCCCTCAATCTAAGGCAGCCCCTCAAACAAATGCAGCCCCTCAAACAAATGCAGCCCCTCAAACAAATGCAGCCCCTCAAACGAAGTCAGCCCCTCAAACGAAGTCAGCCCCTCAAACTAATGCAGCCACTCAATCAAAGGCAGAATCTCAAACTAATGCAGCCACTCAGTCAAAGGCAGCCCCTCAAACTAAGGTAGCCCCTCCAACTAAGGCAGACTCTTAAACTAATGCTGCCTCTCAAAGTAAGGCAGCCCCTCAAACTAAGGGAGCCCCTCAACGAAAGGCAGCCCCTCAAACAAATGCAGCCACTCAAACTAAGGCAGCCCCTCAAACTAAGGCAGCCCCTCAAACTAAGGCAGCCCCTCAAGCTAAGGCAGCCCCTCAAGCTAAGGCAGCCCCTCAAACTAAGGCAGCCTCTCAAACTAAGGCAGCCGCTCAAACTAAGGCAGCCTGTCAAACCAAGGCAGCCTCTCAAAGTAAGGCAGACCCTCAAACTAAGGCAGCCGCTCAAACTAAGGCAGACTCTCAAACTAAGGCAGCCCCTCAAACTAAGGAAGCCGCTCAAACTAAGGCAGACTCTCAAACTAAGGGAGCCTCTCAAACTCAGTCAGCCGCTCAATCTAAGGCAGCCGCTCAATCTAAGGCAGCCGCTCAATCTAAGGCAGCCCCTCAAACTAAGGCAGCCCCTCAAACTAAGGCAGCCCCTCAAACTAAGGCAGCCCCTCAAACTAAGGAAGCCGCTCAAACTAAGGAAGCCCCTCAACTAAGGCAGCCGCTCAAACTAAAGCAGCCCATCAAATTAATGCAGCCCCTCAATTTAAGGCAGCCACTCAAAATAATGCAGCCACTCAATCAAAGGCAACCCCTCAAACTAAGCCATCCCCTCAAACTATGGCAGCCCCTCAAACAAAGGCAGACTCTAAAACTAATGTAGCCCCTTAAAGTAAGGCAGTCCCACTAACTAAGGGAGCACCTCAACCAAAGTCAGCCCCTCAAACAAATGCAGCCGCTCAAATTCAGGCAGCCCCTCAAACTCAGGCAGCCCCTCAAACTCAGGCAGCCTCTCAATCTAAGGCAGCCTCTCAAACTATGGCAGCCCCTCAAACAAAGGCAGACTCTAAAACTAATGTAGCCCCTTAAAGTAAGGCAGTCCCACTAACTAAGGGAGCACCTCAACCAAAGTCAGCCCCTCAAACAAATGCAGCCGCTCAAATTCAGGCAGCCCCTCAAACTCAGGCAGCCCCTCAAACTCAGGCAGCCTCTCAATCTAAGGCAGCCTCTCAAACTAAGGCAGCCTGTCAAACTAAGGCAGCCTGTCAAACTAAGGCAGCCTGTCAAACTAAGGCAGCCTCTCAAAATAAGGCAGACCCTCAAACTAAGGCAGACTCTCAGACGAAGGCAACCTCTCAAACTAAGTCAGCCGCTCAATCTAAGGCAGCCCCTCAAATAAAGGCAGCCGCTCAAACTAATGCAGCCCCCCAATCTAAGGCAGCCCCTCAACTAAGGCAGCCGCTCAAACTAAAGCAGCCCATCAAACTAATGCAGCACCTCAATCTAAGGCAGCCCCTCAAACTAAGGCAGCCCCTCAAACTAATGCAGACCCTCAATCTAAGGCAGCCCCTCAAACAAATGCAGCCCCTCAAACTAAGTTAGCCCCTCAAACTAAGCCAACCCCTCAAACTAAGGCAGCCCCTCAAACTAAGGCAGACTCTCAAACTAATGCTGCCCCTTAAAGTAAGGCAGCCCCTCAAACTAAGGGAGCCCATCAACCAAATGCAGCCACTCAAACTAAGGCAGCCCCTCAAACTCAGGCAGTCTCTCAAACTAAGGCAGCCGCTCAAACTAAGGCAGCCTCTCAAAGTAAGGCAGACCCTCAAACTAAGGCAGACCCTCAAACTAAGGCAGACTCCAAACTAAGGCAGACTCTCAAACTAAGGTAGACTCTCAAACTAAGGTAGACTCTCAAACTCAGGCAGCCCCTCAAACTAAGGAAGCCGCTCAAACTAAGGCAGACTCTCAAACTAAGGCAGCCTCTCAATCTGAAGCAGCCCCTCAATCTGAGGCAGCCCCTCAAACTAAGGCAGCCCATCAAACTAATGCAGCCGCTCAAACTAATGCAGCCCCTCAATCTAAGGCAGCCCCTCAATCTAAGGCAGCCGCTCAAACTAAAGCAACCCATCAATTTAAGGCAGCCCCTCAAACTAAGGCAGCCCCTCAAACTAAGGCAGCCGCTGAAACTAATGCAGCCCCTCAATCTAAGGCAGCCCCTCAACTAAGGCAGCCCCTCAACTAAGGCAGCCCCTCAACTAAGGCAGCCGCTCAAACTAAAGCAGCCCATCAAACTAAGGCAGCCCATCAAACTAATGCTGCCCCTTAAAGTAAGGCAGACCCTCAAACTAAGGGAGCCTCTCAACCAAAGGCACCCCCTCAAACTTATGCAGCCCCTCAAACTTATGCAGCCCCTCAAACTTATGCAGCCCCTCAAACTAAGGCAGCCCCTCAAACTAAGGCAGCCCCTCAAACTAAGGCAGCCCCTCAAACTAATGCAGCCACTCAATCAAAGGCAGCCACTCAATCAAAGGCAGCCACTCCAACTAAGCCAACACCTCAAACTAAGGCATCCCCTCAAACTAAGGCAGACCCGCAAACTAATGCAGCCCCTCAATCTAAGGCAGCCGCTCAAACTAAAGCAGCCCATCAAACTAATGCAGAATCTAAATCTAAGGAAGCCCCTCAAACTAAGGCAGCCCCTCAAACTAATGCAATCCCTCAATCTAAGGCAGCCCCTCAAACAAATGCAGCCCCTCAAACGAAGTCAGCCCCTCAAACGAAGTCAGCCCCTCAAACTAAGTCAGCCCCTCAAACTAATGCAGCCACTCAATCAAAGGCAGACTCTCAAACTAATGCAGCCACTCAATCAAAGGCAGCCCCTCAAACTAAGGTAGCCCCTCCAACTAAGGCAGACTCTCAAACTAATGCTGCCTCTCAAATTAAGGCAGCCCCTCAAACTAAGGGAGCCCCTCAAACTAAGGGAGCCCCTCAAACTAAGGGAGCCCATCAACCAAAGGCAGCCCCTCAAACTAAGGCAGCCACTCAAACTAAGGCAGCCACTCAAACTAAGGCAGCCGCTCAAACTGAGGCAGCCTGTCAAACTAAGGCAGCCGCTCAAACTAAGGCAGACTCTCAAACTAAGGCAGCCCCTCAAACTAAGGAAGCCGCTCAAACTAAGGCAGACTCTCAAACTAAGGGAGCCTCTCAAACTCAGTCAGCCGCTCAATCTAAGGCAGCCCCTCAAACTAAGGCAGCCCCTCAAACTAAGGCAGCCCCTCAACTAAGGCAGCCCCTCAAACTAAAGCAGCCCATCAAATTAATGCAGCCCCTCAATTTAAGGCAGACACTCAAAATAATGCAGCCACTCAATCAAAGGCAACCCCTCAAACTAAGCCATCCCCTCAAACTATGGCAGCCCCTCAAACAAAGGCAGACTCTAAAACTAATGCAGCCCCTTAAAGTAAGGCAGCCCCACTAACTAAGGGAGCACCTCAACCAAAGTCAGCCCCTCAAACAAATGCAGCCGCTCAAACTAAGGCAGCCCCTCAAACTCAGGCAGCCTCTCAATCTAAGGCAGCCGCTCAAACTAAGGCAGCCTGTCAAAATAAGGCAGCCTCTCAAAATAAGGCAGACCCTCAAACTAAGGCAGACTCTCAGACGAAGGCAACCTCTCAAACTAAGTCAGCCGCTCAATCTAAGGCAGCCCCTCAATCTAAGGCAGCCCCTCAAATAAAGGCAGCCGCTCAAACTAATGCAGCCCCCCAATCTAAGGCAGCCCCTCAACTAAGGCAGCCGCTCAAACTAAAGCAGCCCATCAAACTAATGCAGCACCTCAATCTAAGGCAGCCCCTCAAACTAAGGCAGCCCCTCAAACTAATGCAGACCCTCAATCTAAGGCAGCCCCTCAAACAAATGCAGCCCCTCAAACTAAGTCAGCCCCTCAAACTAAGTCAGCCCCTCAAACTAATGCAGCCACTCAATCAAAGGCAGTCTCTCAAACTAATGCAGCCACTCAATCAAAGGCAGCCCCTCAAACTAAGCCAACCCCTCAAACTAAGGCAGCCCCTCAAACTAAGGCAGACTCTCAAACTAATGCTGCCCCTTAAAGTAAGGCAGCCCCTCAAACTAAGGGAGACCATCAACCAAATGCAGCCACTCAAACTAAGGCAGCCCCTCAAACTCAGGCAGTCTCTCAAACTAAGGCAGCCGCTCAAACTAAGGCAGCCTGTCAAACTAAGGAAGCCTCTCAAAGTAAGGCAGCCTCTCAAAGTAAGGCAGACCCTCAAACTAAGGCAGACCCTCAAACTAAGGAAGCCGCTCAAACTAAGGCAGACTCTCAAACTAAGGCAGCCTCTCAACCTCAGTCAGCCGCTCAATCTGAGGCAGCCCCTCAAACTAAGGCAGCCCCTCAAACTAAGGCAGCCGCTCAAACTAATGCAGCCCCTCAATCTAAGGCAGCCGCTCAACTAAGGCAGCCGCTCAAACTAAAGCAACCCATCAATTTAAGGCAGCCCCTCAAACTAAGGCAGCCCATCAAACTAAGGCAGCCGCTCAAACTAATGCAGCCCCTCAATCTAAGGCAGCCCCTCAACTAAGGCAGCCGCTCAAACTAAAGCAACCCATCAATTTAAGGCAGCCCCTCAAACTAAGGCAGCCCCTCAAACTAAGCCAGCCCCTCAATCTCAGGCAGCCCCTCAATCTCAGGGAGCTCCTCAAACCAATGCAGCCCCTCAAACTAAGTCAGCCACTCAAACTAATTCAGCCACTCAAACTAATTCAGCCACTCAATCAAAGGCAGACTCTCAAACTAATGCAGCCTCTCAATCAAAGGCAGCCCCTCAAACTAAGCCTACCCCTCAAACTAAGGCTGCCCCTCAAACTAAGGCAGACTCTCAAACTGAGGCAGCCTCTCAAACTAAGTCAGCCGCTCAAACTAAGGGAGCCCATCAACCAAAGGCAACCCCTCAAACAAATGCAGCCACTCAAACTAAGGCAGCCACTCAAACTAAGGCAGCCCCTCAAACTAAGGCAGCCCCTCAAACTAAGGCAGCCGCTCAAACTAAGGCAGCCGCTCAAACTAAGGCAGCCGCTCAAACTAAGGCAGACCCTCAAACTAAGGCAGACCCTCAAACTAAGGCAGACCCTCAAACTCAGGCAGACCCTCAAACTAAGGCAGACCCTCAAACTAAGGCAGACTCTCAAACTCAGGCAGCCCCTCAAACTAAGGAAGCCGCTCAAACTAAGGCAGACTCTCAAACTAAGGCAGCCTCTCAAACTCAGTCAGCCGCTCAATCTGAGGCAGCCCCTCAAACGAAGGCAGCCCATCAAACTAAGGCAGCCCCTCAAACTAATGCAGCCCCTCAATCTAAGGCAGCCCCTCAATCTAAGGCAGCCGCTCAAACTAAAGCAGCCCATCAAACTAAGGCAGACCCTCAAACTAAGGGAGCCTCTCAACCAAAGGCACCCCCTCAAACTTATGCAGCCCCTCAAACTAAGGCAGCCCCTTAAACTAAGCCAGCCCCTCAAACTAATGCAGCCACTCAATCAAAGGCAGCCACTCAATCAAAGGCAGCCCCTCTAACTTAGCCAACACCTCAAACTAAGGCATCCCCTCAAACTAAGGCAGACCCGCAAACTAATGCAGCCCCTCAATCTAAGGCAGCTGCTCAAACTAAAGCAGCCCATCAAACTAATGCAGAATCTAAATCTAAGGAAGCCCCTCAAACGAAGGCAGCCCCTCAAACGAAGGCAGCCCCTCAAACTAATGCAATCCCTCAATCTAAGGCAGCCCCTCAAACAAATGCAGCCCCTCAAACTAAGTCAGCCCCTCAAACTAAGTCAGCCCCTCAAACGAAGTCAGCCCCTCAAACGAAGTCAGCCCCTCAATCAAAGGCAGTCTCTCAAACTAATGCAGCCACTCAGTCAAGGGCAGCCCCTCAAACTACGCCAACCCCTCAAACTAAGGCAGCCCCTCTAACTAAGGCAGCCCCTCCAACTAAGGCAGCCCCTCCAACTAAGGCAGCCCCTCCAACTAAGGCAGACTCTTAAACTAATGCTGCCTCTCAAAGTAAGGCAGCCCCTCAAACTAAGGCAGCCCCTCAAACTAAGGGAGCCCCTCAACCAAAGGCAGCCCCTCAAACAAATGCAGCCACTCAAACTAAGGCAGCCCCTCAAACTCAGTCAGCCTCTCAAACTAAGGCAGCCGCTCAAACTAAGGCAGCCGCTCAAACTAAGGCAGCCGCTCAAACTAAGGCAGCCGCTCAAACTAAGGCAGCCTGTCAAACTAAGGCAGCCTCTCAAACTAAGGCAGACCCTCAATCTAAGGCAGACCCTCAATCTAAGGTAGACCCTCAATCTAAGGCAGCCCCTCAAACTAAGGGAGCCCATCAAACTAAGGAAGCCGCTCAAACAAATGCAGCCCCTCAATCTAAGGCAGCCCCTCAAACTAAGGGAGCCTGTCAACCAAATGCAGCCCCTCAATCAAAGGCAGTCTCTCAAACTAATGCAGCCACTCAGTCAAAGGCAGCCCCTCAAACTAAGCCAACCCCTCAAACTAAGGCAGCCCCTCCAACTAAGGCAGACTCTAAAACTAATGCTGCCTCTCAAACTAAGGCAGCCGCTCAAACTAAGGCAGCCGCTCAAACTAAGGCAGCCGCTCAAACTAAGGCAGCCGCTCAAACTAAGGCAGCCTCTCAAACTAAGGCAGCCTCTCAAACTAAGGCAGACCCTCAATCTAAGGCAGCCCCTCAAACTAAGGGAGCCCATCAAACTAAGGAAGCCGCTCAAACAAATGCAGCCCCTCAATCTAAGGCAGCCCCTCAAACTAAGGGAGCCTGTCAACCAAATGCAGCCACTCAAACTAAGGCAGTCCCTCAAACTAAGGCAGTCCCTCAAACTAAGGCAGTCCCTCAAACTCAGGCAGCCTCTCAAACTCAGGCAGCCTCTCAAACTAAGGCAGCCGCTCAAACTAAGGCAGCCGCTCAAACTAAGGCAGCCGCTCAAACTAAGGCAGCCGCTCAAACTAAGGCAGCCTGTCAAACTAAGGCAGCCTGTCAAAGTAAGGCAGACCCTCAAACTAAGGCAGACTCTCAAACTAAGGCAGACTCTCAAACTAAGGCAGACTCTCAAACTCAGGCAGACTCTCAAACTCAGGCAGCCCCTCAAACTCAGGCAGCCCCTCAAACTAAGGAAGCCGCTCAAACTAAGGCAGACTCTCAAACTAAGGCAGACTCTCAAACTAAGGCAGCCTCTCAAACTAAGGCAGCCTCTCAAACTCAGTCAGCCCCTCAATCTAATGCAGCCCCTCAACTAAGGCAGCCGCTCAAACTAAAGCAGCCCATCAAACTAAGGCAGACTCTCAAACTAATGCTGCCCCTTAAAGTAAGGCAGACCCTCAAACTAAGGGAGCCTCTCAACCAAAGGCACCCCCTCAAACTTATGCAGCCCCTCAAACTAAGGCAGCCCCTTAAACTAAGCCAGCCCCTCAAACTAATGCAGCCACTCAATCAAAGGCAGCCCCTCTAACTAAGCCAACACCTCAAACTAAGGCATCCCCTCAAACTAAGGCAGACCCGCAAACTAATGCAGCCCCTCAATCTAAGGCAGCCGCTCAAACTAAAGCAGCCCATCAAACAAATGCGGAATCTAAATCTAAGGCAGACCCTCAAACTAAGGCAGCCCCTCAAACTAATGCAATCCCTCAATCTAAGGCAGCCCCTCAAACAAATGCAGCCCCTCAAACGAAGTCAGCCGCTCAATCTGAGGCAGCCCCTCAAACTAAGGCAGCCCCTCAAACTAAGGCAGCCCATCAAACTAAGGCAGCCGCTCAAACTAATGCAGCCCCTCAATCTAATGCAGCCCCTCAACTAAGGCAGCCGCTCAAACTAAAGCAGCCCATCAAACTAAAGCAGACTCTCAAACTAATGCTGCCCCTTAAAGTAAGGCAGACCCTCAAACTAAGGGAGCCTCTCAACCAAAGGCACCCCCTCAAACTTATGCAGCCCCTCAAACTAAGGCAGCCCCTTAAACTAAGCCAGCCCCTCAAACTAATGCAGCCACTCAATCAAAGGCAGCCCCTCTAACTAAGCCAACACCTCAAACTAAGGCATCCCCTCAAACTAAGGCAGACCCGCAAACTAAGGCAGCCCCTCAATCTAAGGCAGCCGCTCAAACTAAAGCAGCCCATCAAACAAATGCAGAATCTAAATCTAAGGAAGCCCCTCAAACTAAGGGAGCCCCTCAAACTAATGCAATCCCTCAATCTAAGTCAGCCCCTCAAACGAAGTCAGCCCCTCAAACGAAGTCAGCCCCTCAAACGAAGTCAGCCCCTCAATCAAAGGCAGTCTCTCAAACTAATGCAGCCACTCAGTCAAAGGCAGCCCCTCAAACTAAGCCAACCCCTCAAACTAAGGCAGCCCCTCCAACTAAGGCAGACTCTAAAACTAATGCTGCCTCTCAAAGTAAGGCAGCCCCTCAAACTAAGTCAGCCCCTCAAACTAATGCAGCCACTCAATCAAAGGCAGTCTCTCAATCTAATGCAGCCTATCAGTCAACGGCAGCCCCTCAAACTAAGGCAGCCCCTCAAACTCAGGCAGCCCCTCAAACTCAGGCAGCCCCGCAAACTCAGGCAGCCCCTCAAACTCAGGCAGCCCCTCAAACTCAGGCAGCCTCTCAATCTAAGGCAGCCTGTCAAACTAAGGCAGCCTGTCAAACTAAGGCAGCCTGTCAAAATAAGGCAGACCCTCAAACTAAGGCAGCCGCTCAAACTAAGGCAGACTCTCAGACGAAGGCAACCTCTCAAACTAAGTCAGCCGCTCAATCTAAGGCAGCCCCTCAAATAAAGGCAGCCCCTCAAATAAAGGCAGCCGCTCAAACTAATGCAGCCCCTCAATCTAAGGCAGCCCCTCAACTAAGGCAGCCCCTCAACTAAGGCAGCCCCTCAACTAAGGCAGCCCATCAAACTAATGCAGCACCTCAATCTAAGGCAGCCCCTCAAACTAAGGCAGCCCCTCAAACTAAGGCAGACCCTCAATCTAAGGCAGCCCCTCAAACAAATGCAGCCCCTCAAACTAAGTTAGCCCCTCAAACTAATGCAGCCACTCAATCAAAGGCAGTCTCTCAAACTAATGCAGCCACTCAATCAAAGGCAGCCCCTCAAACTAAGGCAGCCCCTCAACCTAAGGCAGACTCTCAAACTAATGCTGCCCCTTAAAGTGAGGCAGCCCCTCAAACTAAGGGAGCCCATCAACCAAAGGCAGCCACTCAAACTAAGGCAGCCCCTCAAACTCAGGCAGCCCCTCAAACTCAGGCAGCCCCGCAAACTCAGGCAGCCCCTCAAACTCAAGCAGCCTCTCAAACTAAGGCAGCCGCTCAAACTAAGGCAGCCTGTCAAACTAAGGCAGCCTCTCAAAGTAAGGCAGACCCTCAAACTAAGGCAGACCCTCAAACTAAGGCAGCCCCTCAAACTAAGGAAGCCTCTGAATCTGAGGCAGCCTCTGAATCTGAGGCAGCCCCTCAATCTGAGGCAGCCCCTCAAACTAAGGCAGCCCATCAAAGTAAGGCAGCCGCTCAAACTAAAGCAGCCCATCAAACTAAGGCAGA
This sequence comes from Heterodontus francisci, assembly GCF_036365525.1. Taxonomy (NCBI): domain Eukaryota; kingdom Metazoa; phylum Chordata; class Chondrichthyes; order Heterodontiformes; family Heterodontidae; genus Heterodontus; species Heterodontus francisci. The sequence goes on from NW_027141175.1 coordinate 6,163,501, forward strand.
CTCTCAAACTAATGCTGCCCCTTAAAGTAAGGCAGACCCTCAAACTAAGGGAGCCTCTCAACCAAAGGCACCCCCTCAAACTTATGCAGCCCCTCAAACTAAGGCAGCCCCTCAAACTAAGCCAGCCCCTCAAACTAATGCAGCCACTCATCAAAGGCAGCCCCTCTAACTAAGCCAACACCTCAAACTAAGGCATCCCCTCAAACTAAGGCAGACCCGCAAACTAATGCAGCCCCTCAATCTAAGGCAGCCGCTCAAACTAAAGCAGCCCATCAAACTAATGCAGAATCTAAATCTAAGGAAGCCCCTCAAACTGAGGCAGCCCCTCAAACTAATGCAATCCCTCAATCTAAGGCAGCCCCTCAAACAAATGCAGCCCCTCAAACGAAGTCAGCCCCTCAAACTAAGTCAGCCCCTCAAAGTAAGTCAGCCCCTCAAACTAAGTCAGTCCCTCAAACTAATGCAGCCACTCAATCAAAGGCAGTCTCTCAAACTAATGCAGACACTCAGTAAAGGGCAGCCCCTCAAACTAAGCCAACCCCTCAAACTAAGGCAGCCCCTCCAACTAAGGCAGACTCTTAAACTAATGCTGCCACTCAAAGTAAGGCAGCCCCTCAAACTAAGGGAGCCCCTCAAATAAAGGCAGCCCCTCAAACAAATGCAGCCACTCAAACTAAGGCAGCCCCTCAAACTCAGTCAGCCCCTCAAACTCAGTCAGCCTCTCAAACTAAGGCAGCCGCTCAAACTAAGGCAGCCGCTCAAACTAAGGCAGCCTGTCAAACTAATGCAGCCTCTCAAAGTAAGGCAGACCCTCAAACTAAGGCAGACCCTCAAACTAAGGCAGACCCTCAAACTAAGGCAGCCGCTCAAACTAAGGCAGCCGCTCAAACTAAGGCAGACTCTCAAACTAAGGCAGCCCCTCAAACTAAGGAAGCCGCTCAAACTAAGGCAGACTCTCAAACTAAGGGAGCCTGTCAAACTCAGTCAGCCGCTCAATCTAAGGCAGCCCCTCAAACTAAGGCAGCCCCTCAAACTAAGGAAGCCGCTCAAACAAATGCAGCCCCTCAATCTAAGGCAGCCCCTCAAACTAAGGGAGCCCATCAACCAAATGCAGCCACTCAAACTAAGGCAGTCCCTCAAACTCAGGCAGCCTCTCAATCTCAGGCAGCCTCTCAAACTAAGGCAGCCGCTCAAACTAAGGCAGCCTCTCAAACTAAGGCAGCCGCTCAAACTAAGGCAGCCGCTCAAACTAAGGCAGCCTCTCAAAGTAAGGCAGACCCTCAAACTAAGGCAGACCCACAAACTAAGGCAGACTCTCAATCTCAGGCAGCCCCTCAAACTAAGGCAGACGCTCAAACTAAGGCAGACTCTCAAACTAAGGCAGCCTCTCAAACTCAGTCAGCCGCTCAATCTGAGGCAGCCCCTCAAACTAAGGCAGCCCCTCAAACTAAGGCAGCCCATCAAACTAATGCAGCCGCTCAAACTAATGCAGCCCCTCAAACTAAGGCAGCCCCTCAACTAAGGCAGCCGCTCAAACTAAAGCAGCACATCAAACGAAGGCAGACTCTCAAACTAATTCTGCCCCTTAAAGTAAGGCAGACCCTCAAACTAAGGGAGCCTCTCAACCAAAGGCACCCCCTCAAACATATGCAGCCCCTCAAACTAAGGCAGCCCCTTAAACTAAGCCAGCCCCTCAAACTAATGCAGCCACTCAATCAAAGGCAGCCCCTCTAACTAAGCCAACACCTCAAACTAAGGCATCCCCTCAAAGTCAGGCAGACCCGCAAACTAATGCAGCCCCTCAATCTAAGGCAGCCGCTCAAACTAAAGCAGCCCATCAAACAAATGCAGAATCTATATCTAAGGAAGCCCCTCAAACTAAGGCAGCCCCTCAAACTAATGCAATCCCTCAATCTAAGGCAGCCCCTCAAACAAATGCAGCCCCTCAAACGAAGTCAGCCCCTCAAACTAAGTCAGCCCCTCAAACTAATTTAGCCACTCAAACTAATTTAGCCACTCAATCAATGGCAGTCTCTCAAACTAATGCAGCCACTCAGTCAAAGGCAGCCCCTCAAACTAAGCCAACCCCTCAAACTAAGCCAACCCCTAAAACTAAGGCAGCCCCTCCAACTGAGGCAGACTCTTAAACTAATGCTGCCTCTCAAAGTTAGGCAGCCCCTCAAACTAAGTCAGCCCCTCAAACTAATGCAGCCACTCAATCAAAGGCAGTCTCTCAAACTAATGCAGCCACTCAGTCAAAGGCAGCCCTCAAACTAAGCCAACCCCTCAAACTAAGGCAGCCCCTCAAACTAAGGCAGACTCTTAAACTAATGCTGCCTCTCAAAGTAAGGCAGCCCCTCAAACTAAGGCAGCCCCTCAAACTAAGGCAGCCCCTCAACCAAAGGCAGCCCCTCAAACAAATGCAGCCACTCAAACTAAGGCAGCCCCTCAAACTCAGTCAGCCTCTCAAACTAAGGCAGCCGCTCAAACTAAGGCAGCCTGTCAAACTAAGGCAGCCTGTCAAACTAAGGCAGCCTGTCAAACTAAGGCAGCCTGTCAAACTAAGGCAGCCTCTCAAAGTAAGGCAGACCCTCAAACTAAGGCAGCCGCTCAAACTAAGGCAGCCGCTCAAACTAAGGCAGCCCCTCAAACTAAGGCAGCCCCTCAAACTAAGGCAGCCCCTCAAACTAAGGCAGCCCCTCAACCAAAGGCAGCCCCTCAAACAAATGCAGCCACTCAAACTAAGGCAGCCTGTCAAACTAAGGCAGCCTGTCAAACTAAGGCAGCCCCTCAAACTAAGGCAGCCCCTCAAACTAAGGCAGCCGCTCAAACTGAGGGAGGCTCTCAAACTCAGTCAGCCGCTCAATCTAAGGCAGCCCCTCAAACTAAGGCAGCCCCTCAAACTAAGGAAGCCGCTCAAACAAATGCAGCCCCTCAATCTAAGGCAGCCCCTCAACTAAGGCAGCCGCTCAAACTAAAGCAGCCCATCAAATTAATGCAGCCCCTCAATTTAAGGCAGCCACTCAAAATAATGCAGCCACTCAATCAAAGGCAACCCCTCAAACTAAGCCATCCCCTCAAACTATGGCAGCCCCTCAAACAAAGGCAGACTCTAAAACTAATGCAGCCCCTTAAAGTAAGGCAGCCCCACTAACTAAGGGAGCACCTCAACCAAAGGCAGCCCCTCAAACTCAGGCAGCCTCTCAATCTAAGGCAGCCGCTCAAACTAAGGCAGCCTGTGAAACTAAGGCAGCCCCTCAAATAAAGGCAGCCGCTCAAACTAATGCAGCCCCTCAACTAAGGCAGCCCATCAAACTAATGCAGCACCTCAATCTAAGGCAGCCCCTCAAACTAAGGCAGCCCCTCAAACTAATGCAGACCCTCAATCTCAGGCTGCCCCTCAAACTAAGTTAGCCCCTCAAACTAAGTTAGCCCCTCAAACTAAGTCAGCCCCTCAAACTAATGCAGCCACTCAATCAAAGGCAGCCTCTCAAACTAAAGCAGCCACTCAATCAAAGGCAGCCCCTCAAACTAAGCCAACCCCTCAAACTAAGGCAGCCCCTCAAACTAATGCTGCCCCTTAAAGTGAGGCAGCCCCTTAAAGTGAGGCAGCCCCTCAAACTAAGGGAGCCCATCAACCAAATGCAGCCACTCAAACTCAGGCAGCCCCTCAAACTCAGGCAGCCTCTCAAACTAAGGCAGCCGCTCAAACTAAGGCAGCCTGTCAAACTAAGGCAGCCTGTCAAACTAAGGCAGCCTCTCAAAGTAAGGCAGACCCTCAAACTAAGGCAGACCCTCAAACTAAGGCAGACCCTCAAACTAAGGCAGACCCTCAAACAAATGCAGAATCTATATCTAAGGAAGCCCCTCAAACTAAGGCAGCCCCTCAAACTAATGCAATCCCTCAATCTAAGGCAGCCCCTCAAACAAATGCAGCCCCTCAAACGAAGTCAGCCCCTCAAACTAAGTCAGCCCCTCAAACTAATTTAGCCACTCAAACTAATTTAGCCACTCAATCAATGGCAGTCTCTCAAACTAATGCAGCCACTCAGTCAAAGGCAGCCCCTCAAACTAAGCCAACCCCTCAAACAAAGCCAACCCCTAAAACTAAGGCAGCCCCTCCAACTAAGGCAGACTCTTAAACTAATGCTGCCTCTCAAAGTTAGGCAGCCCCTCAAACTAAGTCAGCCCCTCAAACTAATGCAGCCACTCAATCAAAGGCAGTCTCTCAAACTAATGCAGCCACTCAGTCAAAGGCAGCCCTCAAACTAAGCCAACCCCTCAAACTAAGGCAGCCCCTCAAACTAAGGCAGACTCTTAAACTAATGCTGCCTCTCAAAGTAAGGCAGCCCCTCAAACTAAGGCAGCCCCTCAAACTAAGGCAGCCCCTCAACCAAAGGCAGCCCCTCAAACAAATGCAGCCACTCAAACTAAGGCAGCCCCTCAAACTCAGTCAGCCTCTCAAACTAAGGCAGCCGCTCAAACTAAGGCAGCCTGTCAAACTAAGGCAGCCTGTCAAACTAAGGCAGCCTGTCAAACTAAGGCAGCCACTCAAAGTAAGGCAGACCCTCAAACTAAGGCAGCCGCTCAAACTAAGGCAGCCGCTCAAACTAAGGCAGACTCTCAAACTAAGGCAGCCCTTCAAACTAAGGAAGCCGCTCAAACTAAGGCAGACTCTCAAACTGAGGGAGGCTCTCAAACTCAGTCAGCCGCTCAATCTAAGGCAGCCCCTCAAACTAAGGAAGCCGCTCAAACAAATGCAGCCCCTCAATCTAAGGCAGCCCCTCAACTAAGGCAGCCGCTCAAACTAAAGCAGCCCATCAAATTAATGCAGCCCCTCAATTTAAGGCAGCCACTCAAAATAATGCAGCCACTCAATCAAAGGCAACCCCTCAAACTAAGCCATCCCCTCAACCAAAGGCAGCCCCTCAAACTCAGGCAGCCTCTCAATCTAAGGCAGCCGCTCAAACTAAGGCAGCCTGTCAAACTAAGGCAGCCTCTCAAAATAAGGCAGACCCTCAAACTAAGGCAGCCGCTCAAACTAAGGCAGACTCTCAGACGAAGGCAACCTCTCAAACTAAGTCAGCCGCTCAATCTAAGGCAGCCCCTCAATCTAAGGCAGCCCCTCAAATAAAGGCAGCCGCTCAAACTAATGCAGCCCCTCAACTAAGGCAGCCGCTCAAACTAAAGCAGCCCATCAAACTAATGCAGCACCTCAATCTAAGGCAGCCCCTCAAACTAAGGCAGCCCCTCAAACTAAGGCAGCCCCTCAAACTAAGGCAGCCCCTCAAACTAATGCAGACCCTCAATCTCAGGCAGCCCCTCAAACAAATGCAGCCCCTCAAACTAAGTTAGCCCCTCAAACTAAGTCAGCCCCTCAAACTAATGCAGCCACTCAATCAAAGGCAGTCTCTCAAACTAAAGCAGCCACTCAATCAAAGGCAGCCCCTCAAACTAAGCCAACCCCTCAAACTAAGGCAGCCCCTCAAACTAAGGCAGACTCTCAAACTAATGCTGCCCCTTAAAGTGAGGCAGCCCCTTAAAGTGAGGCAGCCCCTCAAACTAAGGGAGCCCATCAACCAAATGCAGCCACTCAAACTAAGGCAGCCCCTCAAACTCAGGCAGCCTCTCAAACTAAGGCAGCCGCTCAAACTAAGGCAGCCTGTCAAACTAAGGCAGCCTCTCAAAGTAAGGCAGACCCTCAAACTAAGGCAGACCCTCAAACTAAGGCAGACCCTCAAACTAAGGCAGACCCTCAAACTAAGGCAGACTCTCAAACTAAGGCAGACTCTCAAACTAAGGCAGACTCTCAAACTAAGGCAGCCCCTCAAACTAAGGAAGCCGCTCAAACTAAGGCAGCCTCTCAAACTCAGTCAGCCTCTCAAACTCAGTCAGCCTCTCAAACTCAGTCAGCCTCTCAAACTCAGTCAGCCTCTCAAACTCAGTCAGCCTCTCAAACTCAGTCAGCCTCTCAAACTCAGTCAGCCTCTCAAACTCAGTCAGCCTCTCAAACTCAGTCAGCCGCTCAAACTAAGGCAGCCCATCAAACTAAGGCAGCCGCTCAAACTAAGGCAGCCGCTCAAACTAATGCAGCCCCTCAATCTAAGGCAGCCCCTCAACTAAGGCAGCCGCTCAAACTAAAGCAGCCCATCAAATTAATGCAGCCCCTCAAACTAAGGCAGCCCCTCAAACTAAGGCAGCCCCTCAAACTAAGGCAGCCCCTCAATCTCAGGCAGCCCCTCAATCTCAGGCAGCCCCTCAAACCAATGCAGCCCCTCAAACTAAGTCAGCCACTCAAACTAATTCAGCCACTCAAACTAATGCAGCCTCTCAATCAAAGGCAGCCCCTCAAACTAAGCCTACCCCTCAAACTAAGGCTGCCCCTCAAACTAAGGCAGACTCTCAAACTGAGGCAGACTCTCAAACTGAGGCAGCCTCTCAAACTAAGTCAGCCGCTCAAACTAAGGCAGCCCCTCAAACTAAGGCAGCCCCTCATACTAAGGCAGCCCCTCAAACTAAGGCAGCCCCTCAATCTAAGGCAGCCCCTCAATCTAAGGCAGCACCTCAAACGAAGGCAGCCTCTCAAACTAAGGCAGCCCCTCAAACTAAGGCAGCCCCTCAAACAAAGGCAGCCGCTCAAACAAAGGCAGCCGCTCAAACAAAGGCAGCCGCTCAAACAAAGGCAGCCGCTCAAACTAAGGCAGCCGCTCAAACTAATGCAGCCCCTCAATCTAAGGCAGCCGCTCAAACTAAGGCAGCCGCTCAAACTAAGGCAGCCCCTCAAACTAAGGCAGCCCCTCAAACTAAGGCAGCCGCTCAAACTAAGGCAGCCCCTGAAACTAAGGCAGCCTCTCAAACTAAGGCACCCCCTCAAACTAATGCAGCCCCTCAATCTAAGGCACCCCCTCATTCTAAGTCAGACCCTCAAACTAATGCAGCCCCTCAAACTAAGGCAGCCCCTTAAACTAAGCCAGCCCCTCAAACTAATGCAGCCCCTCAATCTAAGGCAGCCCCTCAAAATAATGCAGCCACTCAATCAGAGGCAGACACTCAAACTAATGCAGCCACTCAATCAAAGGCAGCCCCTCAAACTAAGCCATCCCCTCAAACTAAGGCAGCCCCTCAATCTAAGACAGACTCTCAAACTAATGCAGCCCCTTAAAGTAAGGCAGCCCCACAAACTAAGGGAGCGCCTCAACCAAAGGCAGCCCCTCAAACTCATGCAGCCGCTCAAACTAAGGAAGCCCCTCAAACTCAGGCAGCCTCACAATCTAAGGCAGCCGCTCTAACTAAGGCACCCTGTCAAACTAAGGCAGCCTCTCAAAGTAAGGCAGACCCTCAAACTAAGGCAGCCGCTCAAACTAAGGCAGCCGCTCAAACTAAGGCAGCCGCTCAAACTAAGGCAGCCGCTCAAACTAAGGCAACCTCTCAAACTAAGTCAGCCGCTCAAACTAAGGCAGCCCCTCAAACTAAGGCAGCCGCTCAATCTAAGGCAGCCCCTCAAACTAATGCAGCCCCTCAATCTAAGGCAGCCGCTCAAACTAAAGCAGACCATCAAACTAATGCAGCACCTCAAACTAAGGTAGCCCCTCAAACTAAGGCAGCCCCTCAAACTAATGCAGCCCCTCAAACTAATGCAGCCCCTCAATCTAAGGCAGCCCCTCAATCTAAGGCAGCCCCTCAATCAAATGCAGCGCCTCAAACTAAGTCAGCCCCTCAAACTAAGTCAGCCCCTCAAACTAATGCAGCCACTCAATCAAATGCAGCCACTCAATCAAAGGCAGCCCCTCAAACTAAGCCAACCCGTCAAACTAAGGCAGCCCCTCAAACTAAGGCAGCCTCTCAAACTAAGGCACCCCCTCAAACTAATGCAGCCCCTCAAACTAATGCAGCCCCTCAAACTAATGCAGCCCCTCAAACTAATGCAGCCCCTCATTCTAAGGCACCCCCTCAAACTAAGTCAGCCCCTCAAACTAAGTCAGCTCCTCTAACTAAAGCAGCCACTCAATCAAAGGCAGTCTCCCAAACTAATGCAGCCACTCAATCAAAGGCAGCCCCTCAAACTAAGCCAACCGCTCAAACTAAGGCAGCCCCTCATACTAAGGCAGCCTCTCAAACTAAGGCAACCCCTCAAACTAATGCAGCCCCTCAGTCTAAGGCACCCCCTCATTCTACGTCAGCCCCTCAAACTAAGGCAGCCCCTTAAACTAAGCCAGCCCCTCAAACTAAGCCAGCCCCTCAAACTAAGCCAGCCCCTCAAACTAATGCAGCCCCTCAAACTAATGCAGCCCCTCAATCTAAGGCAGCCCCTCAAAATGATGCAGCCACTCAATCAGAGGCAGACTCTCAAACTAATGCAGCCACTCAATCAAATACAGCCCCTCAAACTAAGCCATCCCCTCAAACTAAGGCAGCCCCTCAAACGAAGGCAGACTCTCAAACTAATGCAGCCCCTTAAAGTAAGGCAGCCCCACAAACTAAGTGAGCGCCTCAACCAAAGGCAGCCCCTCAAACTAATGCAGCCGCTCAAACTAAGGCAGCCCCTCAAACTCAGGCAGCCTCTCAATCTAAGGCAGCCGCTCAAACTAAGGCAGCCGCTCAAACTAAGGCAGACCCTCAAAGTAAGGCAGACCCTCAAACTAAGGCAGCCGCTCAAACTAAGGCAGACTCTCAAACTAAGGCAACCTCTCAAACTAAGTCAGCCGCTCAATCTAATGCAGCCCCTCAAACTAAGGCAGCCCCTCAAACTAAGGCAGCCCCTCAAACTAAGGCAGCCCCTCAAACTAAGGCAGCCGCTCAAACTAATGCAGCCCCTCAATCTAAGGCAGACCCTCAACTAAGGCAGCCGCTCAGACTAAAGCAGCACATCAAACTAATGCAGCACCTCAATCGAAGGCAGCCCGTCAAACTAAGGCAGCCCCTCAAACTAATGCAGCCACTCAATTTAAGGCAGCCCCTCAAACAAATGCAGCCCCTCAAACTATGTCAGCCCCTCAAACTAAGTCAGCCCCTCAAACTAATGCAGCCACTCAATCAAAGGCAGTCTCTCAAACTAATGCAGCCACTCAATCAAAGGCAGCCCCTCAAACTAAGCCAACCCCTCAAACTAAGGCAGCCCCTCAAACTAAGGCAGACTCTCAAACTAATGCTGCCCCTTAAAGTAAGGCAGACCCTCAAACTAAGGGAGCCTTTCTACCAAAGGCACCCCCTCAAACTTATGCAGTCCCTCAAACTAAGGCAGCCCCTTAAACTAAGCCAGCCCCTCAAACTAATGCAGCCACTCAATCAAAGGCAGCCCCTCTAACTAAGCCAACACCTCAAACTAAGGCATCCCCTCAAACTAAGGCATCCCCTCAAACTAAGGCAGACCCGCAAACTAATGCAGCCCCTCAATCTAAGGCAGCCGCTCAAACTAAAGCAGCCCATCAAACTAATGCAGAACCTAAATCTAAGGAAGCACCTCAAACTAAGGCAGCCACTCAAACTAATGCAGACCCTCAATCTAAGGCAGACCCTCAATCTAAGGCAGACCCTCAATCTAAGGCAGCCCCTCAAACGAAGTCAGCCCCTCAAACGAAGTCAGCCCCTCAAACGAAGTCAGCCCCTCAAACGAAGTCAGCCCCTCAAACGAAGTCAGCCCCTCAAACTAAGTCAGCCCCTCAAACTAATGCAGCCCCTCAAACTAATGAAGCCACTCAATCAAAGGCAGCCCCTCAAACTAAGGCAGCCCCTCCAACTAAGGCAGCCTCTCCAAGTAAGGCAGCCCCTCAAACTAAGGGAGCCCCTCAACCAAAGGCAGCTAATCAAACTGAGGCAGCCCCTCCAACTCAGTCCGCCTCTCAAACTAAGGCAGCCGCTCAAACTAAGGCAGCCTGTCAAACTAAGGCAGCCTGTCAAACTAAGGCAGCCTGTCAAACTAAGGCAGCCTCTCAAACTAAGGCAGCCGCTCAAACTAATGCAGACTCTCAAACTAAGGCAGCCCCTCAAACTAAGGAAGCCGCTCAAACTAAGGCAGACTCTCAAACTAAGGCAGACTCTCAAACTAAGGCAGCCCCTCAAACTAAGGCAGCCCCTCAAACTAAGGCAGCCCCTCAAACTAAGGCAGCCCCTCAAACTAAGGAAGCCGCTCAAACAAATGCAGCCCCTCAATCTAAGGCAGCCCCTCAACTAAGGCAGCCGCTCAAACTAAAGGAGCCCATCAAATTAATGCAGCCCCTCAATCTAAGGCAGCCACACAAAATAATGCAGCCACTCAATCAAAGGCAGCCCCTCAAACTAAGCCATCCCCTCAAACTAAGCCATCCCCTCAAACTATGGCAGCCCCTCAAACAAAGGCAGACTCTAAAACTAATGCAGCCCCTTAAAGTAAGGCAGCCCCTCAAACTCAGGCAGCCGCTCAAACTAAGGCAGCCTGTCAAACTAAGGCAGCCTCTCAAAATAAGGCAGACCCTCAAACTAAGGCAGACTCTCAGACAAAGGCAACCTCTCAAACTAAGTCAGCCGCTCTATCTAAGGCAGCCCCTCAATTTAAGGCAGCCCCTCAAATAAAGGCAGCCGCTCAAACTAATGCAGCCCCTCAATCTAAGGCAGCCCCTCAATCTCAGGCAGCCGCTCAAACTAAAGCAGCCCATCAAACTAATGCAGCACCTCAATCTAAGGCAGCCCCTCAAACTAAGGCAGCCCCTCAAACTAATGCAGACCCTCAATCTAAGGCAGCCCCTCAAACAAATGCAGCCCCTCAAACTAAGTTAGCCCCTCAAACTAAGTCAGCCCCTCAAACTAATGCAGCCAATCAATCAAAGGCAGTCTCTCAAACGAATGCAGCCACTCAATCAAAGGCAGCCCCTCAAACTAAGCCAACCCCTCAAACTAAGGCAGCCCCTCAAACTAAGGCAGACTCTCAAACTAATGCTGCCCCTTAAAGTAAGGCAGCCCCTCAAACTAAGGGAGCCCATCAACCAAAGGCAGCCCCTCAAACAAATGCAGCCACTCAAACTAAGGCAGCCCCTCAAACTCAGGCAGCCTCTCAAACTAAGGCAGCCTCTCAAACTAAGGCAGCCTGTCAAACTAAGGCAGCCTCTCAAAGTAAGGCAGACCCTCAAACGAAGGCAGACCCTCAAACGAAGGCAGACTCTCAAACTAAGGCAGACTCTCAAACTAAGGCAGACTCTCAAACTCAGGCAGCCCCTCAAACTAAGGAAGCCGCTCAAACTAAGGAAGCCGCTCAAACTAAGGCAGACTCTCAAACTAAGGCAGACTCTCAAACTCAGGCAGCCCCTCAAACTAAGGAAGCCGCTCAAACTAAGGAAGCCGCTCAAACTAATGCAGCCCCTCAATCTAAGGCAGCCCCTCGACTAAGGCAGCCGCTCAAACTAAAGCAGCCCATCAAATTAATGCAGCCCCTCAATTTAAGGCAGCCCCTCAAACTAATGCAGCCCCTCAAACTAATGCAGCCCCTCAAACTAAGGCAGCCCCTCAAACTAAGGCAGCCCCTCAATCTCAGGCAGCCTCTCAAACCAATGCAGCCCCTCAAACTAAGTCAGCCACTCAAACTAATTCAGCCACTCAAACGAATTCAGCCACTCAATCAAAGGCAGACTCTCAAACTAATGCAGCATCTCAATCAAAGGCAGCTCCTCAAACTAAGCCTACCCCTCAAACTAAGGCTACCCCTCAAACTAAGGCAGACTCTCAAACTGAGGCAGCCACTCAAACTAAGTCAGCCGCTCAAACTAAGTCAGCCGCTCAAACTAAGTCAGCCGCTCAAACTAAGTCAGCCGCTCAAACTAAGTCAGCCGCTCAAACTAAGTCTGCCGCTCAAACTAAGTCTGCCGCTCAAACTAAGTCTGCCGCTCAAACTAAGTCTGCCGCTCAAACTAAGTCTGCCGCTCAAACTAAGGCAGCCCCTCAAACTAAGGCAGCCCCTCAAACTAAGGCAGCACCTCAAACTAAGGCAGCACCTCAAACTAAGGCAGCACCTCCATTTAAGGCAGCATCTCAAACGAAGGCAGCCTCTCAAACTAAGGCAGCCCCTCAAACTAAGGCAGCCGCTCAAACTAAGGAAGCCCCTCAAACTAAGGCAGCCGCTCAAACTAAGGCAGCCCCTCAAACTAAGCCAGCCCCTCAAACTAATGCAGCCCCTCAAAATAATGCAGCCACTCAATCAGAGGCAGACACTCAAACTAATGCAGCCACTCAATCAAAGGCAGCCCCACAAACTAAGGGAGCGCCTCAACCAAAGGCAGCCCCTCAAACTCATGCAGCCGCTCAAACTAAGGAAGCCCCTCAAACTCAGGCAGCCTCACAATCTAAGGCAGCCGTTCAAACTAAGGCAGCCTGTCAAACGAAGGCAGCCTCTCAAGGTAAGGCAGACCCTCAAACTAAGGCAGCCGCTCAAACTAAGGCAGCCGCTCAAACTAAGGCAGCCGCTCAAACTAAGGCAACCTCTCAAACTAAGTCAGCCGCTCAATCTAAGGCAGCCCCTCAAACTAAGGCAGCCCCTCAAACTAAGGCAGCCCCTCAAACTAAGGCAGCCGCTCAAACTAATGCAGCCCCTCAATCTAAGGCAGCCCCTCAACTAAGGCAGCCGCTCAAACTAAAGCAGACCATCAAACTAATGCAGCACATCAATCTAAGGCAGCCCCTCAAACTGAGGCAGCCCCTCAATCTAAGGCAGCCCCTCAAACAAATGCAGCCCCTCAAACAAATGCAGCCCCTCAAGCTAAGTCAGCCCCTCAAACTAAGTCAGCCCTTCAAACTAAGTCAGCCCTTCAAACTAATGCAGCCACTCAATCAAAGGCAGTCTCTCAAACTAATGCAGCCACTCAATCAAAGGCAGCCACTCAAACTAAGCCAACCCCTCAAACTAAGGCAGCCCCTCAAACTAAGGCAACCCCTCAAACTAATGCAGCCCCTCAGTCTAAGGTACCCCCTCATTCTAAGTCAGCCCCTCAAACTAAGTCAGCCCCTCAAACTAAGTCAGCCCCTCAAACTAATGCAGCCACTCAATCAAAGGCAGTCTCCCAAACTAATGCAGCCACTGAATCAAAGGCAGCCCCTCAAACTAAGCCAACCGCTCAAACTAAGGCAGCCCCTCAAACTAAGGCAGCCTCTCAAACTAAGGCAACCCCTCAAACTAATGCAGCCCCTCAGTCTAAGGCACCCCCTCATTCTACGTCAGTCCCTCAAACTAAGGCAGCCCCTCAAACTAAGGCAGCCCCTTAAACTAAGGCAGCCCCTTAAACTAAGGCAGCCCCTTAAACTAAGCCAGCCCCTCAAATTAATGCAGCCCCTCAATCTAAGGCAGCCCCTCAAAATGATGCAGCCACTCAATCAGAGGCAGACTCTCAAACTAATGCATCCCCTCAAACTAAGGCAGCCCCTCAAACTAAGGCAGCCCCTCAAACGAAGGCAGCCCCTCAAACTAATGCAGCCCCTTAAAGTAAGGCAGCCCCACAAACTAAGGGAGCGCCTCAACCAAAGGCAGCCCCTCAAACTAATGCAGCCGCTCAAACTAAGGCAGTCCCTCAAACTCAGGCAGCCTCTCAATCTAAGGCAACCGCTCAAACTAAGGCAGCCTGTCAAACTAAGGCAGCCTGTCAAACTAAGGCAGCCACTCAATCTAAGGCAGCCCCTCAAACAAATGCAGCCCCTCAAACTAAGTCAGCCCCTCAAACTAAGTCAGCCCCTCAAACTAAGTCAGCCCCTCAAACTAAGTCAGCCCCTCAAACTAATGCAGCCCCTTAATCTAAGGCAGCCCGTCAAACTAAGGCAGCCCGTCAAACTAAGGCAGCCCCTCAAACTATTGCAGCCACTCAATCTAAGGCAGCCCCTCAAACTAAGGCAGCACCTCAATTTAAGGCAGCACCTCAATTTAAGGCAGCCTCTCAAACTAAGGCAGCATCACAAACGAAGGCAGCCTCTCAAACTAATGCAGCCGCTCAATCTAAGGCAGCCCCTCAAACTAAGGCAGCCGCTCAAACTAAGGCAGCCCCTCAAACTAAGGCAGCCCCTCAAACTAAGGCAGCCTCTCAAACTAAGGCAGCCTCTCAAACTAAGGCACCCCCTCAAACTAATGCAGCCCCTCATTCTAAGTCAGCCCCTCAAACTAATGCAGCCCCTCAAACTAAGGCAGCCCCTTAAACTAAGCCAGCCCCTCAAACTAATGCAGCCCCTCAATCTAAGGCAGCCCCTCAAAATAATGCAGCCACTCAATCAGAGGCAGACACTCAAACTAATGCAGCCACTCAATCAAAGGCAGCCCCTCAAACTAAGCCATCCCCTCAAACTACGGCAGCTAGTCAAACTAAGACAGACTCTCAAACTAATGCAGCCCCTTAAAGTTAGGCAGCCCCACAAACTAAGGGAGCGCCTCAACCAAAGGCAGCCCCTCAAACTCATGCAGCCGCTCAAACTAAGGAAGCCCCTCAAACTCAGGCAGCCTCACAATCTAAGGCAGCCGTTCAAACTAAGGCAGCCTGTCAAACGAAGGCAGCCTGTCAAGGTAAGGCAGACCCTCAAACTAAGGCAGCCGCTCAAACTAAGGCAGACTCTCAAACTAAGGCAACCTCTCAAACTAAGTCAGCCGCTCAATCTAAGGCAGCCGCTCAATCTAAGGCAGCCCCTGAAACTAAGGCAGCCCCTGAAACTAAGGCAGCCCCTGAAACTAAGGCAGCCCCTCAAACTAAGGCAGCCCCTCAATCTAAGGCAGCCCCTCAACTAAGGCAGCCGCTCAAACTAAAGCAGACCATCAAACTAATGCAGCACCTCAATCTAAGGCAGCCCCTCAAACTGAGGCAGCCCCTCAAACTAATGCAGCCCCTCAATCTAAGGCAGCCCCTCAAACAAATGCAGCCCCTCAAACAAATGCAGCCCCTCAAACTAAAGCAGCCCCTCAAACTAAGTCAGCCCCTCAAACTAAGTCAGCCCTTCAAACTAATGCAGCCACTCAATCAAAGGCAGTCTCTCAAACTAATGCAGCCACTCAATCAAAGGCAGCCCCTCAAACTAAGCCAACCCCTCAAACTAAGGCAGCCCCTCAAACTAAGGCAGCCTCTCAAACTAAGGCACCCCCTCAAACTAATGCAGCCCCTCAGTCTAAGGCACCCCCTCATTCTAAGTCAGCCCCTCAAACTAAGTCAGCCCCTCAAACTAAGTCAGCCCCTCAAACTAAGTCAGCCCCTCAAACTAAGTCAGCCCCTCAAACTAAGTCAGCCCCTCTAACTAAGTCAGCCCCTCTAACTAAGTCAGCCCCTCAAACTAAGTCAGCCCCTCAAACTAAGTCAGCCCCTCAAACTAAGTCAGCCCCTCTAACTAAGTCAGCCCCTCTAACTAAGTCAGCCCCTCTAACTAATGCAGCCCCTCTAACTAATGCAGCCACTCAATCAAAGGCAGTCTCCCAAACTAATGCAGCCACTGAATCAAAGGCAGCCCCTCAAACTAAGCCAGCCCCTCAAACTAAGGCAGCCCCTCAAACTAAGCCATCCCCTCAAACTAAGGCAGCCTCTCAAACTAAGGCAAACCCTCAAACTAAGGCAGCCCCTTAAAGTAAGGCAGCCCCACAAACTAAGGGAGCGCCTCAACCAAAGGCAGCCCCTCAAACTCAGGCAGCCCCTCAAACTCAGGCAGCCCCTCAAACTCAGGCAGCCTCTCAATCTAAGGCAGCCGCTCAAACTAAGGCAGCCTGTCAAACTAAGGCAGCCTGTCAAACTAAGGCAGCCCCTCAAACTATTGCGGCCACTCAATCTAAGGCAGCCCCTCAAACAAATGCAGCCCCTCAAACTAAGTCAGCCCCTCATACTAATGCAGCCCCTCAATCTAAGGCAGCCCCTCAATCTAAGGCAGCCCCTCAATCTAAGGCAGCCCCTCAAACTATTGCAGCCACTCAATCTAAGGCAGCCCCTCAAACAAATGCAGCCCCTCAAACTAATGCAGCCCCTCAAACTAATGCAGCCCCTCAAACTAATGCAGCCCCTCAATCTAAGGCAGCCCCTCAATCTAAGGCAGCCCCTCAAAATAATGCAGGCACTCAATCAGAGGCAGACACTCAAACTAATGCAGCCACTCAATCAAAGGCAGCCCCTCAAACTAAGCCATCCCCTCAAACTAAGGCAGCCACTCAAACTAAGACAGACTCTCAAACTAATGCAGCCCCTTAAAGTAAGGCAGCCCCACAAACTAAGGGAGCGCCTCAACCAAAGGCAGCCCCTCAAACTCATGCAGCCGCTTAAACTAAGGAAGCCCCTCAAACTCAGGCAGCCTCACAATCTAAGGCAGCCGTTCAAACTAAGGCAGCCTGTCAAACTAAGGCAGCCTCTCAAAGTAAGGCAGACCCTCAAAGTAAGGCAGCCGCTCAAACTAAGACAGACTCTCAAACTAAGGCAACCTCTCAAACTAAGTCAGCCGCTCAATCCAAGGCAGCCCCTCAACTAAGGCAGCCCCTCAACTAAGGCAGCCCCTCAACTAAGGCAGCCGCTCAAACTAATGCAGCCCCTCAATCGAAGGCAGCCCCTCAACTAAGGCAGCCGCTCAAACTAAAGCAGACCTTCAAACTAATGCAGCCCCTCAAACTAAGGCAGCCCCTCAAACTAAGGCAGCCCCTCAAACTAAGGCAGCCCCTCAAACTAAGGCAGCCCCTCAAACTAATGCAGCCCCTCAATCTAAGGCAGCCCCTCAAACAAATGCAGCCCCTCAAACTACGTCAGCCCTTCAAATTAATGCAGCCACTCAATCAAAGGCAGTCTCTCAAACTAATGCAGCCACTCAATCAAAGGCAGCCCCTCAAACTAAGCCAACCCCTCAAACTAAGGCAGCCCCTCAAACTAAGGCAGCCCCTCAAACTAAGGCAGCCTCTCAAACTAAGGCACCCCCTCAAACTAATGCAGCCCCTCAGTCTAAGGCACCCCCTCATTCTACGTCAGCCCCTCAAACTAATGCAGCCACTCAATCAAAGGCAGCCCCTCAAACTAAGCCATCCCCTCAAACTAAGGCAGCCACTCAAACTAAGACAGACTCTCAAACTAATGCAGCCCCTTAAAGTAAGGCAGCCCCACAAACTAAGGGAGCGCCTCAACCAAAGGCAGCCCCTCAAACTCATGCAGCCGCTTAAACTAAGGAAGCCCCTCAAACTCAGGCAGCCTCACAATCTAAGGCAGCCGTTCAAACTAAGGCAGCCTGTCAAACTAAGGCAGCCTCTCAAAGTAAGGCAGACCCTCAAAGTAAGGCAGCCGCTCAAACTAAGACAGACTCTCAAACTAAGGCAACCTCTCAAACTAAGTCAGCCGCTCAATCCAAGGCAGCCCCTCAAACTAAGGCAGCCCCTCAAACTAAGGCAGCCCCTCAACTAAGGCAGCCGCTCAAACTAATGCAGCCCCTCAATCGAAGGCAGCCCCTCAACTAAGGCAGCCGCTCAAACTAAAGCAGACCATCAAACTAATGCAGCACCTCAATCTAAGGCAGCCCCTCAAACTAAGGCAGCCCCTCAAACTAAGGCAGCCCCTCAAACTAAGGCAGCCCCTCAAACTAATGCAGCCCCTCAATCTAAGGCAGCCCCTCAATCTAAGGCAGCCCCTCAATCTAAGGCAGCCCCTCAAACAAATGCAGCCCCTCAAACTACGTCAGCCCTTCAAACTAATGCAGCCACTCAATCAAAGGCAGTCTCTCAAACTAATGCAGCCACTCAATCAAAGGCAGCCCCTCAAACTAAGCCAACCCCTCAAACTAAGGCAGCCCCTCAAACTAAGGCAGCCCCTCAAACTAAGGCAGCCTCTCAAACTAAGGCACCCCCTCAAACTAATGCAGCCCCTCAGTCTAAGGCACCCCCTCATTCTACGTCAGCCCCTCAAACTAATGCAGCCCCTCAAACTAAGGCAGCCCCTTAAACTAAGCCAGCCCCTCAAACTAATGCAGCCCCTCAAACTAAGGCAGACTCTCAAACTGAGGCAGCCCCTCAAACTAAGGCAGCCGCTCAAACTAAGGAAGCCCCTCAAACTAAGGCAGCCGCTCAAGCAAAGGCAGCCGCTCAAACTAATGCAGCCCCTCAATCTAAGGCAGCCCCTGAAACTAAGGCAGCCGCTCAAACTAATGCAGCCGCTCAAACTAATGCAGCCGCTCAAACTAATGCAGCCGCTCAAACTAATGCAGCCCCTCAAACTAAGGCAGCTGCTCAAACTAAGGCAGCCCCTCAAACTGAGGCAGCCTCTCAAACTAAGGCACCCCCTCAAACTAATGCAGCCCCTCAAACTGAGGCAGACTCTCAAACTGAGGCAGCCCCTCAAACTAAGGCAGCCGCTCAAACTAAGGAAGCCCCTCAAACTAAGGCAGCCTCTCAAGCAAAGGCAGCCGCTCAAACTAATGCAGCCCCTCAATCTAAGGCAGCCCCTCAAACTAAGGCAGCCGCTCAAACTAATGCAGCCGCTCAAACTAATGCAGCCCCTCAAACTAAGGCAGCCGCTCAAACTAAGGCAGCCCCTCAAACTGAGGCAGCCTCTCAAACTAAGGCAGTCTCTCAAACTAATGCAGCCACTCAATCAAAGGCAGCCCCTCAAACTAAGCCAACCCCTCAAACTAAGGCAGCCCCTCAAACTAAGGCAGCCCCTCAAACTAAGGCAGCCCCTCAATCTCAGGCAGCCCTTCAATCTCAGGCAGCCCCTCAATCTCAGGCAGCCCCTCAAACCAATGCAGCCCCTCAAACCAATGCAGCCCCTCAAACCAATGCAGCCCCTCAAACTAATTCAGCCACTCAAACTAATTCAGCCACTCAATCAAAGGCAGACTCTCAAACTAATGCAGCCTCTCAATCAAAGGCAGCCCCTCAAACTAAGCCTACCCCTCAAACTAATGCTGCCCCTCAAACTAAGGCAGACTCTCAAACTGAGGCAGCCCCTCAAACTAAGGCAGCCGCTCAAACTAAGGAAGCCCCTCAAACTAAGGCAGCCGCTCAAGCAAAGGCAGCCGCTCTAACTAATGCAGACCCTCAATCTAAGGCAGCCCCTCAAACTAAGGCAACCGCTCAAACTAATGCAGCCGCTCAAACTAATGCAGCCCCTCAAACGAAGGCAGCTGCTCAAACTAAGGCAGCCCCTCAAACTGAGGCAGCCTCTCAAACTAAGGCACCCCCTCAAACTAATGCAGCCCCTCAATCTAAGGCACCCGCTCATTCTAAGTCAGCCCCTCAAACTAAGTCAGCCCCTCAAACTAAGTCAGCCCCTCAAACTAAGTCAGCCCCTCAAACTAAGGCAGCCCCTCAAACTAAGGCAGCCCCTTAAACTAAGACAGCCCCTCAAACTAAGGCAGCCCCTCAATCTAAGGCAGCCCCTCAATCTAAGGCAGCCCCTCAAAATATTGCAGCCACTCAAACTAATGCAGCCACTCAATCAAAGGCAGCCCCTCAAACTAAGCCAGCCCCTCAACTAAGGCAGCCGCTCAAACTAATGCAGCCCCTCAAAGTAAGACAGCCCCACACACTAAAGGAGCGCCTCAACCAAAGGCAGCCCCTCAAACTCATGCAGCCGCTCAAACTAAGGAAGCCCCTCAAACTCAGGCAGCCTGTCAAACTAAGGCAGCCTGTCAAAGTAAGGCAGACCCTCAAACTAAGGCAGCCGCTCAAACTAAGGCAGACTCTCAAACTAAGGCAACCTCTCAAACTAAGTCAGCCGCTCAATCTAAGGCAGCCCCTCAAACTAAGCCAGCCCCTCAAACTAAGGCAGCCGCTCAAACTAAGGCAGCCCCTCAATCTAAGGCAGCCCCTCAACTAAGGCAGCCGCTCAAACTAAAGCAGCCCCTCAAACTAAGTCAGCCCCTCAAACTAAGTCAGCCCCTCAAACTAAGTCAGCCCTTCAAACAAATGCAGCCCTTCAAACAAATGCAGCCACTCAATCAAAGGCAGCCCCTCAAACTAAGCCAACCCCTCAAACTAAGCCAACCCCTCAAACTAAGGCAGCCCCTCAAACTAAGGCAGCCTCTCAAACTAAGGCACCCCCTCAAACTAATGCAGCCCCTCAGTCTAAGGCACCCCCTCATTCTAAGTCAGCCCCTCAAACTAAGTCAGCCCCTCAAACTAAGTCAGCCCCTCAAACTAATGCAGCCACTCAATCAAAGGCAGTCTCCCAAACTAATGCAGCCACTCAATCAAAGGCAGCCCCTCAAACTAAGCCAACCGCTCAAACTAAGGCAGCCCCTCAAACTAAGGCAGCCACTCAATCAAAGGCAGTCTCCCAAACTAATGCAGCCACTCAATCAAAGGCAGCCCCTCAAACTAAGCCAACCGCTCAAACTAAGGCAGCCCCTCAAACTAATGCAGCCCCTCAAACTAAGGCAGCCGCTCAAACTAAGGCAGCCCCTCAAACTGAGGCAGCCTCTCAAACTAAGGCAGTCTCTCAAACTAATGCAGCCACTCAATCAAAGGCAGCCCCTCAAACTAAGCCAACCCCTCAAACTAAGGCAGCCCCTCAAACTAAGGCAGCCCCTCAAACTAAGGCAGCCCCTCAATCTCAGGCAGCCCTTCAATCTCAGGCAGCCCCTCAATCTCAGGCAGCCCCTCAAACCAATGCAGCCCCTCAAACCAATGCAGCCCCTCAAACCAATGCAGCCCCTCAAACTAATTCAGCCACTCAAACTAATTCAGCCACTCAATCAAAGGCAGACTCTCAAACTAATGCAGCCTCTCAATCAAAGGCAGCCCCTCAAACTAAGCCTACCCCTCAAACTAATGCTGCCCCTCAAACTAAGGCAGACTCTCAAACTGAGGCAGCCCCTCAAACTAAGGCAGCCGCTCAAACTAAGGAAGCCCCTCAAACTAAGGCAGCCGCTCAAGCAAAGGCAGCCGCTCTAACTAATGCAGACCCTCAATCTAAGGCAGCCCCTCAAACTAAGGCAACCGCTCAAACTAATGCAGCCGCTCAAACTAATGCAGCCCCTCAAACGAAGGCAGCTGCTCAAACTAAGGCAGCCCCTCAAACTGAGGCAGCCTCTCAAACTAAGGCACCCCCTCAAACTAATGCAGCCCCTCAATCTAAGGCACCCGCTCATTCTAAGTCAGCCCCTCAAACTAAGTCAGCCCCTCAAACTAAGTCAGCCCCTCAAACTAAGTCAGCCCCTCAAACTAAGGCAGCCCCTCAAACTAAGGCAGCCCCTTAAACTAAGACAGCCCCTCAAACTAAGGCAGCCCCTCAATCTAAGGCAGCCCCTCAATCTAAGGCAGCCCCTCAAAATATTGCAGCCACTCAAACTAATGCAGCCACTCAATCAAAGGCAGCCCCTCAAACTAAGCCAGCCCCTCAACTAAGGCAGCCGCTCAAACTAATGCAGCCCCTCAAAGTAAGACAGCCCCACACACTAAAGGAGCGCCTCAACCAAAGGCAGCCCCTCAAACTCATGCAGCCGCTCAAACTAAGGAAGCCCCTCAAACTCAGGCAGCCTGTCAAACTAAGGCAGCCTGTCAAAGTAAGGCAGACCCTCAAACTAAGGCAGCCGCTCAAACTAAGGCAGACTCTCAAACTAAGGCAACCTCTCAAACTAAGTCAGCCGCTCAATCTAAGGCAGCCCCTCAAACTAAGCCAGCCCCTCAAACTAAGGCAGCCGCTCAAACTAAGGCAGCCCCTCAATCTAAGGCAGCCCCTCAACTAAGGCAGCCGCTCAAACTAAAGCAGCCCCTCAAACTAAGTCAGCCCCTCAAACTAAGTCAGCCCCTCAAACTAAGTCAGCCCTTCAAACAAATGCAGCCCTTCAAACAAATGCAGCCACTCAATCAAAGGCAGCCCCTCAAACTAAGCCAACCCCTCAAACTAAGCCAACCCCTCAAACTAAGGCAGCCCCTCAAACTAAGGCAGCCTCTCAAACTAAGGCACCCCCTCAAACTAATGCAGCCCCTCAGTCTAAGGCACCCCCTCATTCTAAGTCAGCCCCTCAAACTAAGTCAGCCCCTCAAACTAAGTCAGCCCCTCAAACTAATGCAGCCACTCAATCAAAGGCAGTCTCCCAAACTAATGCAGCCACTCAATCAAAGGCAGCCCCTCAAACTAATGCAGCCCCTCAGTCTAAGGCACCCCCTCATTCTAAGTCAGCCCCTCAAACTAAGCCAACCGCTCAAACTAAGGCAGCCCCTCAAACTAAGGCAGCCACTCAATCAAAGGCAGTCTCCCAAACTAATGCAGCCACTCAATCAAAGGCAGCCCCTCAAACTAAGCCAACCGCTCAAACTAAGGCAGCCCCTCAAACTAAGGCAGCCTCTCAAACTAAGGCAACCCCTCAAACTAATGCAGCCACTCAATCAAAGTCAGCCCCTCAAACTAAGCCAACCGCTCAAACTAAGGCAGCCCCTCAAACTAAGGCAGCCCCTCAAACTAAGGCAGCCCCTCAATCTAAGGCAGCCCCTCAATCTAAGGCAGCCCCTCAATCTAAGGTAGCCCCTCAATCTAAGGCAGCCCCTCAATCTAAGGCAGCCCCTCAATCTAAGCCAGCCCCTCAAACTAATGCAGCCCCTCAATCTAAGGCAGCCCCTCAAACTAAGGCAGCCCCTCAAACTAAGGCAGACTCTCAAACTAATGCAGCCCCTTAAAGTAAGGCAGCCCCACAAACTAAGGGAGTGCCTCAACCAAAGGCAGCCCCTCAAACTCAGGCAGCCTCTCAAACTAAGGCAGCCGCTCAAACTAAGGCAGCCTGTCAAACTAAGGCAGCCTCTCAAAGTAAGGCAGACCCTCAAACTAAGGCAGCCGCTCAAACTAAGACAGACTCTCAAACTAAGGCAACCTCTCAAACTAGGTCAGCCGCTCAATCTAATGCAGCCACTCAAACTAAGGCAGCCTCTCAAACTAAGGCAGCCGCTCAATCTCATGCAGCCACTCAAACTAAGGCAGTCCCCCAAACTAATGCTGCCCCTCAATCTGAGGCAGACCCTCAACTAAGGCAGCAGCTCAGACTAAAGCAGCACATCAAACTAATGCAGCACCTCAATCTAAGGCAGCCCGTCAAACTAAGGCAGCCCCTCAAACAAATGCAGCCCCTCAAACAAATGCAGCCCCTCAAACTAAGTCAGCCCCTCAAACTAATGCAGCCACTCAATCAAAGGCAGTCTCTTAAACTAATGCAGCCTCTCAATCAAAGGCAGCCCCTCAAACTAAGCCAACCCCTCAAACTAAGGCAGCCCCTCAAACTAAGGCAGACTCTCAAACTAATGCTGCCCCTTAAAGTAAGGCAGACCCTCAAACTAAGGGAGCCTCTCAACCAAAGGCACCGCCTCAAACTAATGCAGCCCCTCAAACTAAGGCAGCCCCTTAAACTAAGGCAGCCACTCAATCAAAGGCAGCCCCTCTAACTAAGCCAACACCTCAAACTAAGGCAGCCTCTCAAAGTAAAGCAGCCCCTCAAACGAATGCAGCCCCTCAATCGAAGGCAGCCGCTCAAACTAAGGCAGCCCCTCAAACTAAGGCAGCCGCTCAAACTAAGGCAGCTCTTCAAACTGAGACAGCCGCTCAAACTAATGCAGCCCCTCAGTCCAAGGCAGCCCCTCAAAGTCAGGCAGCCTCTCAAACTAAGGCAGCCCCTCAAACTAAGACAGCCGCTCAAACTAATGCAGCCCCTCAATGGACAAAGACGAGAGTGGTCCTCCAGGAAGAGTGCTAAATTGGGGGAAGGCCAACTATACCAAAATTCGGCAGGAGCTGGGAAATGTAGATTGGGAGCAGCTGTTTGAAGGTAAATCCACATGTGATATGTGGGAGGCTTTTAAAGAGAGGTTGATTAGCGTGCAGGAGAGACATGTTCCTGTGAAAATGAAGGATAGAAATGGCAAGATTAGGGAACCATGGATGACAGGTGAAATTGTGAGACTAGCTAAGAGGAAAAAGGAAGCATACATAAGGTCTAGGCGGCTGATGAAAGACGAGGCTTTGAAAGAATATCGGGAATGTAGGACCAATCTGAAACGAGGAATTAAGAGGGCTAAAAGGGGTCATGAAATATCTTTAGCAAACAGGGTTAAAGAAAATCCCAAAGCCTTTTATTCATATATAAGGAGAAAGAGGGTAACTTGAGAAAGGATTGGCCCACTAAAGAACAAAGGAGGAATGTTATGCTTGGACTCAGAGAAAATGGGTGAGATTCTAAACGAGTACTTTGCATCGGTATTCACCGAGGAGAGGGACATGACGGATGTTGAGGTTAGGAACAGATGTTTGATTACACTAGGTCAAGTCGGCATAAGGAGGGAGGAAGTGTTGGGTATTCTAAAGGGCATTAAGGTGGACAAGTCCCCAGGTCCGGATTGGATCTATCCCAGGTTACTGAGGGAAGCGAGAGAGGAAATAGCTGGGGCCTTAACAGATATCTTTGCAGCATCCTTAAACACGGGTGAGGTCCCGGAGGACTGGAGAATTGCTAATGTTGTCCCCTTGTTTAAGAAGGGTAGCAGGGATAATCCAGGTAATTATAGACCGGTGAACCTGACGTCAGTGGTAGGGAAGCTGCTGGAGAAGATACTGAGGGATAGGATCTATTCCCATTTGGAAGAAAATGGGCTTATCAGTGATAGGCAACATGGTTTTGTGCAGGGAAGGTCATGTCTTACCAACTTAATAGAATTCTTTGAGGAAGTGACAAAGTTGATTGATGAGGGAAGGGCTGTCGATGTCATATACATGGACTTCAGTAAGGCGTTTGATAAGGTTCCCCATGGCAGGCTGATGGAGAAAGTGAAGGCGCATGGGGTCCAAGGTGTCCTTGCTAGATGGATAAAGAACTGGCTGGGCAACAGGAGACAGAGAGTAGCAGTAGAAGGGAGTTTCTCAAAATGGAGACGTGTGACCAGTGGTGTTCCACAGGGATCCGTGCTGGGACCACTGTTGTTTGTGATATACATTAATGATTTGGAGGAAAGTATAGGTGGACTGATTAGCAAGTTTGCAGACGACACTAAGATTGGTGGAGCAGCAGATAGTGAAGGGGACTGTCAGAGAATACAGCAGAATATAGATAGATCGGAGAGTTGGGCAGATAAATGGCAGATGGAGTTCAATCAGGGCAAATGCGAGGTGATGCATTTTGGAAGATCCAATTCAAGAGTGAACTATACAGTAAATGGAAAAGTCCTGGGGAAAATTGATGTCCAGAGAGATTTGGGTGTGCAGGTCCACTGTTCCCTGAAGGTGGCAACGCAGGTAAATAGAGTGGTCAAGAAGGCATACGGCATGCTTTCCTTCATCGGACGGGTTATTGAGTACAAGAGTTGGCAGGTCATGTTACAGTTGTATAGGACTTTGGTTCAGCCACATTTGGAATACTGCGTGCAGTTCTGGTCGCCACATTACCAAAAGGATGTGGATGCTTTGGAGAGGGTGCAGAGGAGGTTCACCAGGATGTTGCCTGCTATGGAGGGCGCTAGCTATGAAGAGAGGTTGAGTAGATTAGGATTATTTTCATTAGAAAGACGGAGGTTGAGGGGGGACCTGATTGAGGTGTACAAAATCATGAGAGGTATAGACAGGGTGGATAGCAAGAGGCTTTTTCCCAGAGTGGGGGATTCAATTACTAGAGGACACGAGTTCAAAGTGAAAGGAGAAAAGTTTAGGGGGGATATGCGTGGAAAGTTCTTTACGCAGAGGGTGGTGGGTGCCTGGAATGTGTTGCCAGCGGAGGTGGTAGATGCGGGCACGATGGCGTCTTTTAAGATGTATCTAGACAGACACATGAATGGGCAGGAAGAAAAGAGATACAGAACCTTAGAAAATAGGCGACATGTTTAGAGAGAGGATCTGGTTCGGCGCAGGATTGGAGGGCCAAAGGGCCTGTTCCTGTGCTGTAATTATCTTTGTTCTTTGTTCTTTGTATGGGGTTTTCACAGTGTATCAGGATCCTGCCAGGTGTGTATGTGGGTTTCATAGTTTATCAGGATCCTGCCTGATGTGTATGGGGTTTCACAGTGGATCACTATCCTGCCAGGTGTGCCTGTGGGTATCACAGTTTATCAGGATCCTGCCAGATGTGAATGGGTTTTCACAGTGGATCAGGAGCCTGCCAGGTGTGTACGGGGTTTTCACAGTGTATCAGGATCCTGCCAGATGTGCATGGAGTTTTCACAGTGGATCAGGATCCTGCCAGTTGTGTATGGGGTTTTCACAGTGGATCAGGATCCTGCCATGTGTGTCAGTGATTTCACAGTGCATCAGGATCCTGCCAGGTGTGTATGGTGTGTTCACAGTTTATCAAGGTCCTGTCAGGTGTGTATGGGGTTTTCACAGTGGATCAGGATCCTGCCAGATGTGAATGGAGTTTTCACTGTGCATCAGTATCCTGCCAGATGTGTATGGGGTTTTCCCTGTGCATCAGGATCCTGCCAGATGTGTCTGGGGGTTTCACAGTGCATCAGGATCCTGCCACGTGTGTATGGGATTTCACAGTGTATCAGGATCCTGCCAGGTGTGTATGTGGGTTTCACTGTTTTTCAGGATCCTGCTTGGTGTGTCTGGGGTTTTCACAGTGTATCAGGATCCTGCCAGGTGTGTATGTGGGTTTCACAGTGTATCAGGCTCCTGCCAGGTGTGTATGGGGGTTTCACAGTTTATCAGGATCCTGCCTGGTGTGTAAGGGGTTTCACAGTGGATCAGGATCCTGCCACGTGTGTATGGGGTTTTCACAGTGTATCAGGATCCTGCCAGGTGTGTATGGGGGTTTCACAGTTTATCAGGATCCTGCCAGCTGTGTATGTGGGTTTCACAGTTCATCAGGATCCTGCCAGGTGTGTATGGGGGTTTCACAGTTTATCAGGATCCTGCCAGCTGTGTTTGTGGGTTTCACAGTTTATCAGGATCCTGAAAGGTGTGTATGTGGCAGGATCCTGCCACAAGTGTATGGGTTTACACAGTGGTTCAGGATCCTGCCAGGTGCGTTTGGGCTTTTCACTGTGCATCAGGATCCTGCTAGATGTGAATGGGGTTTTCACAGTGCATCCGGTTCCTACTAGATGTGTATGTGGATTTCACAGTTTATCAGGATGCTGCCAGGTGTGTATGGGGGTTTCGCAGTGTATCAGGATCCTGCCAGACGTGTATGTGGGTTTCACAGTTTATCAGGATCCTGCCTGGAGTGTCTGGGGTTTTCAGTTTGTCAGGATCCTGCCTGGTGTGTATGGGGTTTCACAGTGGATCAGGATCCTGCCAGCTGTGTATGTGGGTTTCACAGTTTATCAGGATCCTGCCAGGTGTGATGGGGGTTTCACAGTTCATCAGGATCCTGCCAGGTGTGTATGGTGGTTTCACAGATTATCAGGATCCTGCCTGGTGTGTTTGGGGGTTTCACAGTTCATCAGGATCCTGCCAGGTGTGTATGTGTGTTTCACAGTTTGTCAGGAATCTGCCAGATGTGAATGTTGTTTTCAGTGATTCAGGATCCTGCCAGATGTGTACGGTGTTTTCACAGTGCATCAGGATTCTTCCAGATGTGTATGGGGGTTTCGCAGTGTATCAGGATCCTGCGTCGTGTGGATGGGGTTTCACAGTGTATCAGGATCCTGCCAGTGGTGTATGGGGTTTTCACAGTTTATCAGGATCCTGCCAGGTGTGTATGTGGGTTTCACAGTTTATCAGAATACTGCCTGGTGTGTATGGGGTTTTCACAGTGCATCAGGATCCTGCCAGTTGTGTATGTGGGTTTCACAGTTTATCAGGATCCTGAAAGGTGTGCATGGGGGTTTCACAGTTTAACAGGATCCTGCCACAAGTGTATGGGTTTACACAGTGGTTCAGGATCCTGCCAGGTGCGTTTGGGCTTTTCACTGTGCATCAGGATCCTGCCAGATGTGAATGGGGTTTTCACAGTGCATCCGGTTCCTAATAGATGTGTATGTGGATTACACAGTTTATCAGGATGCTGCCAGGTGTGTATGGGAGTTTCACAGTGTATCAGGATCCTGCCAGACGTGTATGGAGTTTTCACAGTGCATCAGGATCATTCCAGATGTGCCTGGGGGTTTCACAGTGTATCAGGATACTGCCACGTGTGTATGGGGTTTCACAGTTTATCAGGATCCTGCCAGGTGTGTATGTGGGTTTCACAGTTTATCAGGATCCTGCCTGGAGTGTCTGGGGTTTTCAGTTTGTCAGGATCCTGCCTGGTGTGTATGGGGTTTCACAGCGTATCAGGATCCTGCCACGTGTGTATGGGGATTTCACAGTTTATCAGGATCCTGCCAGCAGTGTATGTGTGTTTCACAGTTTATCAGGATCCTGCCAGGGGTGTATGGGGGTTTCACATTTCATCAGGATCCTGCCTGATGTGTTTGGGGGTTTCACAGTTTATCAGAATCCTGCCTGGTGTGTCTGGGGGTTTCACAGTTCTTCAGGATCCTGCCAGGTGTGTATGTGGGTTTCACAGTTTATCAGGAACCTGCCAGATGTGAATGTGGTTTTCACAGTGATTCCGTATCCTGCCAGATGTGTATGGGGTTTTCACAGTGCATCAGGATCCTTCCAGATGTGTATGGGGGTTTCACAGTGTATCAGGATCCTGCATCGTGTGTACGGGGTTTCACAGTTTATCAGGATCCTGCCAGGTGTGTATGGGGTTTTCACAGTGTATCAGGATCCTGCCAGGTGTGTATGTGGGTGTCACATTTTATCTGGATCTTGCCTGGTTTGTATGGGGTTTTCACAGTGCATCAGGATCCAGCCACGTGTGTATGGGGTTTTCACAGAGCATCAGGATCCTTCCAGATGTGTATGAGGGTTTCACAGTGTAGCAGGATCCTGCATCGTCTGTATGGGGTTTCAAAGTTTATCAGGATCTTGCCAGGTGTGTATGGGGGTTTCACAGTGTATCAGGATCCTGCCAGGTGTGTATGGGGTATTCACAGTGTATCAGGATCCTGCCAGTTGTGTATTTGGGTTTCACAGATTATCAGTATCCTGCCTGGTGTGTATCAGGATTTCACAGTGCATCAGGATCCTGCCAGGTGTGTATGTGGGTTTCGCAGTTGATCAGGATCCTGCCTGGTGTGTATGGGGTTTCACAGTGGATCAGGATCCTGCCAGGTGTGTATGTGGGTTTCACACTTTATCAGTATCCTGCCAGGTGTGTATGGGGGTTTCACAGTGCATCAGGATCCAGCCAGATGTGAATGGGGATTTCACAGTGCATCAGGATCCTGCCAGATGTGTATGTGGGTTTCACAGTTTATCAGGATCCTGCCAGGTGTGCATGGAGGTTTCACAGAGTATCACGATCCTGCCAGATGTGGATGGGGTTTTCACAGTGCATCAGGATCCTTCCAGATGTGTCTGGGGGTTTCACAGTATATCAGGATCCTGCCACATGTGTATGGGTTTTCACAGTGGTTCAGGATCCTGCCAGGTGCGTTTGGGGTTTTCACTGTGCATCAGGATCCAGCCAGATGTGAATGGGGATTTCACAGTGCATCAGGATCCTGCCAGATGTGTATGTGGGTTTCACAGTTTATCAGGATCCTGCCAGGTGTGCATGGAGGTTTCACAGAGTATCACGATCCTGCCAGATGTGTATGGGGTTTTCACAGTGCATCAGGATCCTTCCAGATGTGTCTGGGGGTTTCACAGTATATCAGGATACTGCCACGTGTGTATGGGGTTTCACAGTTCATCAGGATCCTGCCAGGTGTGTATGTGGGTTTCACAGTTTATCAGGATCCTGCCTGGTGTCTCTGGGGTTTTCACAGTTTGTCAGGATCCTGCCTGGTGTGTATGGGGTTTCACAGTGGATCAGGGTCCTGCCAGGTGTGTATGTGGTTTTAACAGTTTATCAGGATCCTGCCAGGTGTGTATGGGGGTTTCACAGTTCATCAGGAACCTGCCTGGTGTGTATGGGGGTTTCACAGTTTATTAGGATCCTGCCAGGTGTGTATGTGGGTTTCACAGTTGATCAGGATCCTGCCTGGCGTGTATGGGGTTTCAAAGTGGATCAGGATCCTGCCAGGTGTGTATGTGGGTTGCACAGATTATCAGGATCCTGCCAGGTGTGTATGGGGGTTTCACATTGTATCTGGATCCTGCCAGGTGCGTTTGGGGTTTTCACTGTGCATCAGGATCCTGTCAGATGTGTATGGGGTTTTCACATTGCATCAGGATCCTGCCAGGTGTGTCTGGGTGTTTCACATTGTGTCAGGATCCTGCCACGTGTGTCTGGGGTTTCACAGTTATCAGGATCCGGCCAGGTGTGTATGTGGGTTTCACAGTTTATCAGAATACTGCCTGGTGTGTCTGGGGTTTTCACAGTGTATCAGGATCCTGCCAGGTGTTTATGTGGGTTTCGCAGTGTATCAGGCTCCTGGAGGTGTGTATGTGGGTTTCACAGTTTATCAGGATCCTGCTTGGTGTGAATGTGGGTTTCACAGTTGATCAGGATCCTGCCTGGCGTGTATGGGGTTTCAAAGTGGATCAGGATCCTGCCAGGTGTGTATGTGGGTTGCACAGATTATCAGGATCCTGCCAGGTGTGTATGGTGGTTTCACATTGTATCAGGATCCGGCCAGGTGTGTATGTGGGTTTCACAGTTTATCAGAATACTGCCTGGTGTGTCTGTGGTTTTCACAGTGTATCAGGATCCTGCCAGGTGTTTATGTGGGTTTCGCAGTGTATCAGGCTCCTGGAGGTGTGTATGTGGGTTTCACAGTTTATCAGGATCCTGCTTGGTGTGTATGGGGTTTCACAGTTGATCAGGATCCTGCCAGGTGTGTATGGGGGTTTCACAGTTAATCAGGAACCTGCCAGGTGTGTATGTGGGTTTCACAGTTTATCAGGATCCTGCCTGGTGTGTATGGGGGTTTCACAGTTCATCAGGATCCTGCCAGGTGTGCATGGGGGTTTCACAGTTTATCAGGATCCTGCCTGGTGTGTCTGGGGGTTTCACAGTTCATCAGGATCCTGCCAGGTGTGTATGTGGGTTTCACAGTTTATCAGTAACCTGCCAGATGTGAATGCGGTTTTCACAGTGCATCAGGATCCTGCCAGATGTGTGTGGTGTTTTCACAGTGCATCAGGATCCTGCCAGATGTGTATGTGATTTTCACAGTGTATCAGGATCCTGCATCGATTGGATGGGGCTTCACAGTTCATCAGGATCCTGCCAGGTGTGTATGGGGTTTTCACATTGTATCAGGATCCTGCCAGGTGTGTGTGGGTTTTTCACAGTGTATCAGGATCCTGCCAGGTGTGTATGTGATTTTCACTGTTTATCAGGATCCTGCCTGGTATGTATGGGGTTTGAACAGTGCATCAGGATCCTGCAAGGTGTGTATGTGGGTTTCACAGTTTTTCAGGATCCTGCCTGGTGTGTATGGGGTTTCACAGTGGATCAGGATCCTGCCTCGTGTGTATGTGGGTTTCACAGTTTATCAGGATCTTGCCTGGTGTGTATGGGGTTTTCACAGTGTTTCAGGATCCTGCAAGGTGTGTATGGGGGTTTCACAGTTTATCAGGATCCTGCCAGCTGTGTATGTGGGTTTCACAGTTTATCAGGATCCAGCCAGGTGTGTATGGGGTTTTCACAGTTCATCAGGATACTGCCGTGTGTTTGGTGGTTTCACACTTCATCAGGATCCTGCCTGGTGTGTCTGGGGGTTTCACAGGTGATCAGGATCCTGCCACATGTGTATGGGGTTTCACAATGGTTCAGGATACTGCCAGGTGTGTTTGGGGTTTCACAGTTTATCAGGATCCTGCCAGGTGTATATGGGGTTTTCACAGTGTATCCGAATCCTGCCAGGTGGTTATGGTTTTTCATAGTGTATCAGGATACTGCCAGGTGTGTTTGGGTTGTTCACAGTGTATCAGGATCCTGCCAGGTGTGTATGGGTTTTTCACAGTGTATCAGGATCCTGCCAGGTTTGTATGGGGTTTTCACAGTGGATCAGGAATCTTACCAGGTGTGTCTGGGGATTTCACAGTGTATCAGGATCCTGACAGGTGTGTATGTTTGTTTCACATTTTATCAGGATCCTGCCAAGAGTTAATGGGGTTTCACAGTGGTTCAGGATCCAGCCAGGTGTGTTTGGGGTTTCAATGTGCATCAGGATACTGCCAGGTGTGTATGGGGCTTTCACAGTGTATCAGGATCCTGCCAGGTGTGTATGGGGTTTTCACAGTGTATCAGGATCCTGCCAGGTGTGTTTGGGGTTTTCACTGTGCATCAGGATCCTGCCAGTTGTGTATGGGTTTTTCACAGTGTATCAGGATCCTGCCAGGTGTGTATGGGGTTTTCACAGTTGATCAGGAACCTGCCAGGTGTGTATGGGGATTTCACAGTGTATCAGGATCCTGCCAGGTGTGTATGGGGGTTTCACAGTTTCTCAGGATCCTGCCAGGTGTGCATTGGGTTTCACAGTGTATCAGGATCCTGCCAGGTGTGTATGGGGGTTTCACAGTTTATCAGGATCCTGGCAGGTGTGTATGTGGGTTGTACAGTTTATCAGGATCCTGCCAGGTGTGTATGGGAGTTTCACAGTGTATCAGGATCCTGCCAGGTGTGTATGGGTTTTTCACAGTGTATCAGGATCCTGCCAGGTGTGTATGGGGGTTTCACAGTTTATCAGGATCCTGCCAGGTGTCTATGTGGGTTTCACAGTTTATCAGGATCTCGCCAGGTGTGTCTGGGGATTTCACAGTTTATCAGGATCCTGCCAGGTGTGTATGGAGTTTTCACTGTGCATCCGGATCCTGCCAGATGTGTATGGTGTTTTCACAGTGCATCAGGATCCTTCCAGATGTGTATGGGTGTTTCACAGTTTATCAGGATCCTGCCACGTGCGTATGGTGTTTCACAGTTTATCAGGATCCTGCCAGGTGTGTATGGGGGTTTCACAGTTTATCAGGATCCTGCCACATGTGTATGGGGTTTCACAGTTGTTCAGGATACTGCCAGGTGTGTTTGGTGTTTTCACTGTGCATCAGTATCCTGCCAGGTGTGTATGGGGTTTTCACAGTGTATCAGGATCCTGCCAGGTGTGTATGGGGATTTCACAGCGTATCAGGATCCTGCCAGGTGTGGATGGGGGTGACACTGTTTATCAGGATCCTGCCAGGTGTGTATTGGGTTTCACAGTGTATCAGGATCCTGCCAGGTGTGTATGGGGTTTTCACAGTGGATCAGGATCCTGCCAGGTGTGTATGGGGTTTTCACAGTGTATCAGGATCCTGCCAGGTGTGTATGGGGTTTTATCTGTGGATCAGGAACCTGCCAGGTGTTTATGGGGATTTCACAGTGTATCAGGATCCTCTCAGGTTAGTATGTGGGTTTCACAGTGTATCAGGATCCTGCCAGGTGTGTATGGGGGTTTCACAGTTTATCAGGATCCTGCCAGGTGTGTATGTGTGTTTCACAGTTTATCAGGTTCCTGCCAGGTGTGTATGGGGGTTTCACAGTGTATCAGGATCCTGCCAGGTGTGAATGGGTTTTTCACAGTGTATCAGGATCCTGCCAGGTGTGTATGGAGGTTTCACATTTTATCAGGATCCTGTCAGGTGTTTATGTGGGTTTCACAGTTCATCAGGATCCTGCCAGGTGTGTATGGGGTTTTCACAGTGTATCAGTATACTGCCAGGTGTGCATGTGTGTTTCACAGTTTATCAGTATCCTGCCAGGTGTGCATGGGGGTTTCACAGTTTATCAGGATCCTGCCAGGTGTGTATGGGTATTTCACAGTCTATCAGGATACTGCCAGGTATGTATGGGTTGTTCACAGTCTATCAGGATCCTGCCAGGTGTGTAGCGGGTTTTCACTGTGTATCAGGATCCTGCCAGGTGTGTATGGGGTTTTCACAGTTTATCAGGATCGTGCCAGGTGTGTATGGGGGGTTCACAGATTATCAGGATCCTGCCAGGTGGGTATGGGTGTTTCACAGTTTATCAGGATCCTGCCAGGTGTGTATGTGGGTTGCACAGTTTATCAGGATCCTGCCAGGTGGGTATGGGGGTTTCACAGTATATCAGGATCCTGCCAGGTGTGTATGGGTTTTTCGCAGTGTATCAGGATCCTGCCAGGTGTGTATGGGTGTTTCACTTTTTATCAGGGTCCTCTTAGGTGTTTGTGTGTGTTTCACAGTTCATCAGGATCCTGCCAGTTGTGTATCGGGTTTTCACAGTGTATCAGTATCCTGCCAGGTGTGCATGTGTGTTTCACAGTTTATCAGTATCGAGCCAGGTGTGTATGGGTGTTTCACAGTTTATCAGTATCCTGCCAGGTGTGTATGGGTGTTTCACAGTCTATCAGTATCCTGCCAGGTGTGTATGGGGTTTTCACAGTCTATCAGGATCCTGCCAGGTGTGAAAGGGGTTTTCACTGTGTATCAGGATCCTGCCAGGTGTGTATGGGGTTTTCACAGTTTGTCAGGATCCTGCCAGGTGTGTATGGGGGTTTCACAGTTTATCAGGATCGTGCCAGGTGTGTATGGGGGTTTCACAGTTTATCAGGATCCCGCCAGGTGTGTATGGGGGTTTCACAGTTTATCAGGATCCTGCCAGGTGTGCATGGGGTTTTCACAGTTTATCGGTATACTTCCTGTTGTGTCTGGGGGTTTCACAGTTTTGTCAGGATCCTGCCAATGAGTTTGCGGGTTTCACAGTTTATCAGGATCCTGCCAGATGTGAGTGGGGTTTTCACAGTGCATCAGGATCCTGCCAGATGTATATGGGGTTTTCACAGTGCATCAGGATCCTTCCAGATGTGTATTCGGTGTTTCACAGTTCATCAGGATCCTGCCAGGTGTGTATGGGGTTTTCACAGTGTATCAGGATCCTGCCAGGTGTGTATGGGGTTTTCACAGTCGATCAGGATCCTGCCAGGTGTGTATGTGGTTTTCACTGTGTCTCAGGATCCTGCCAGGTGTGTATGGGGTTTTCTCAGTTTATCAGGACCCTGCCAGGTGTGTATGGGGGTTTCACAGTTTATCAGGATCCTGCCAGGTGTGTATGTGGGTTTCACAGTTTATCAGGATCCCGCCAGGTGTGTATGGGGGTTTCACTGTGCATCAGGATCATGCCAGATGTGTATGGTGTTTTCACAGTGCATCAGTATCCTTCCAGATGTGCATGGGTGTTGCACAGTTTATCAGGATCCTGCCACGTGTGTCTGGGGTTTCACAGTTTATCAGGATCCTGCCAGGTGTGTATGGGTTTTTCACAGTGTATCAGGATCCTGCCAGGTGTGTATGGGGGTTTCACAGTTTATCAGGATCCTGCCAGGTGTGTATGTGGGTTTCACAGTTTATCAGGATCTCGCCAGGTGTGTCTGGGGGTTTCACAGTTTATCAGGATCCTGCCAGGTGTGTATGGAGTTTTCACTGTGCATCAGGATCCTGCCAGATGTGTATGGTGTTTTCACAGTGCATCAGGATCCTTCCAGATGTGTATGGGTGTTTCACAGTTTATCAGGATCCTGCCACGTGTGTATGGCGTTTCACAGTTTATCAGGATCCTGCCAGGTGTGTATGGGGGTCTCACAGTTTATCAGGATCCTGCCACATGTGTATGGGGTTTCACAGTTGTTCAGGATACTGCCAGGTGTGTTTGGTGTTTTCACTGTGCATCAGTATCCTGCCAGGTGTGTATGGGGTTTTCACAGTGTATCAGGATCCTGCCAGGTGTGTATGGGGATTTCACAGCGTATCAGGATTCTGCCAAGCGTGTATGGGGGTTACACTGTTTATCAGGATCCTGCCAGGTGTGTATTGGGTTTCACAGTGTATCAGGTTCCTGCCAGGTGTGTATGGGGTTTTCACAGTGGATCAGGATCCTGCCAGGTGTGTATGGGGTTTTAACAGTGTATCAGGATCCTGCCAGGTATGTATGGGGTTTTATCTGTGGATCAGGAACCTGACAGTTGTTTATGGGGATTTCACAGTGTATCAGGATCCTCTCAGGTTAGTATGTGGGTTTCACAGTGTATCAGGATCCTGCCAGGGGTGTATGGGGTTTTCACAGTATATCAGGATCCTTCCAGGTGAGTATGGGGGTTTCACAGTTTATCAGGATCCTGCCCGGTGTGTATGTGTGTTGCACAGTTTATCATGATCCTGCTTGGTGTGTATGGGGGTTTCACAGTGTATCAGGATCCTGCCAGGTGTGAATGGGTTTTTCACAGTGTATCAGGATCCTGCCGGGTGTGTATGGAAGTTTCACAGTTTATCAGGATCCTGTCAGGTGTTTATGTGGGTTTCACAGTTCATCAGGATCCTGCCAGGTGTGTATGGGGTTTTCACAGTGTATCAGTATACTGCCAGGTGTGCATGTGTGTTTCACAGTTTATCAGTATCCTGCCAGGTGTGCATGGGGGTTTCACAGTTTATCAGGATCCTGCCAGGTGTGTATGGGTATTTCACAGTCTATCAGGATACTGCCAGGTATGTATGGGGTGTTCACAGTCTATCAGGATCCTGCCAGGTGTGCAGCGGGTTTTCACTGTGTATCAGGATCCTGCCAGGTGTGTATGGGGTTTTCACAGTTTATCAGGATCCTGCCAGGTGGGTATGGGGGTTTCACAGTTTCTCAGGACCCTGCCAGGTGTTTATGTGGGTTGCACAGTTTATCAGTATCCTGCCAGGTGGGTATGGGGGTTTCACAGTGTATCAGGATCCTGCCAGGTGTGTATGGGTTTTTCACAGTGTATCAGGATCCTGCCAGGTGTGTATGGGGGTTTCACAGTTTATCAGGGTCCTGTCAGGTGTTTGTGTGTGTTTCACAGTTCATCAGGATCCTGCCAGGTGTGTATTGGGTTTTCACAGTGTATCAGTATCCTGCCAGGTGTGCATGTGTGTTTCACAGTTTATCAGTATCCTGCCAGGTGTGTATGGGTGTTTCACAGTTTATCAGTATCCTGCCAGGTGTGTATGGGTGTTTCACAGTCTCTCAGTATCCTGCCAGGTGTGTATGGGGTTCTCACAGTATATCAGGTTCCTGCCAGGTGTGTAAGGGGTTCTCACTGTGTATCAGAATCCTGCTAGGTGTATATGGGGTTTTCACAGTTTATCAGGATCCTGCCAGGTGTGTATGGGGGTTTCACAGTTTATCAGGATCCCGCCAGGAGTGTATCGGGGTTTCACAGTTTATCAGGATCCTGCCAGGTGTGCATGGGGTTTTCACAGTTTATCGGTATCCTTCCTGGTGTGTCTGGGTGTTTCACAGTTTATCAGGATCCTGCCAGGTGAGTTTGTGGGTTTCACAGTTTATCAGGATCCTGCCAGGTGTGTATGGGGTTTTCACAGTGCATCAGGATCCTGCCAGATGTGTATTGGGTTTTCACAGTGCATCAGGATCCTTCCAGATGTGCATGGGTGTTTCACAGTTCTTCAGGATCCTGCCAGGTGTGTATGGGGTTTTCACCGTGTATCAGTATCCTGCCAGGTGTGCATGTGTGTTTCTCAGTTTATCAGTATCCTGCCAGGTGTGTATGGGGGTTTCACAGTTTATCAGGATCCTTCCAGGTGTGTATGGGTGTTTCACAGTCTATCAGGATCCTGCCAGGTGTGTATGGGGTTTTCACAGTCGATCAGGATCCTGCCAGGTGTGTATGTGGTTTTCACTGTGTCTCAGGATCCTGCCAGGTGTGTATGGGGTTTTCTCAGTTTATCAGGATCCTGCCAGGTGTGTATGGGGGTTTCACAGTTTATCAGGATCCTGCCAGGTGTGTATGTGGGTTTCACAGTTTATCAGGATCCCGCCAGGTGTGTATGGGGGTTTCACTGTGCATCAGGATCCTGCCAGATGTGTATGGTGTTTTCACAGTGCATCAGTATCCTTCCAGATGTGCATGGGTGTTTCACAGTTTATCAGGATCCTGCCACGTGTGTCTGGGGTTTCACAGTTTATCAGGATCCTGCCAGGTGTGTATGGGGGTCTCACAGTTTATCAGGATCCTGCCACATGTGTATGGGGTTTCACAGTTGTTCAGGATACTGCCAGATGTGTTTGGGGTTTTCACTGTGCATCAGTATCCTGCCAGGTGTGTATGGTGTTTTCAAAGTGTATCAGGATCCTGCCAGGTGTGTATGGTTTTTCACAGTGTATCAGGATACTGCCAGGTGTGTATGGGGTTTTCACAGTTAATCAGGAACTTGCCAGGTGTGTATGGGGATTTCACAGTGTATCAGGATCGTGCCAGGTGTGTATGTGTGTTTCACATTTTATCAGGATCCTGCCACGTGTGCATGGGATTTCACAGTGGTTCAGGATCCTGCCAGGTGTGTATGGGGTTTTCACAGTGTATCAGGATCCTGCCAGGTGTGTTTGGGGTTTTCACTGTGCATCAGGATCCTGCCAGTTGTGCATGGGGTTTTCACAGTGTATCAGTATCCTGCCAGGTGTGTTTGGGGTTTTCACAGTTGATCAGGAAACTGCCAGGTGTGTATGGGTATTTCACAGAGTATCAGGATCCTGCCAGGTGTGTATGGGGGTTTCACAGTTTATCAGGATCCTGCCAGGTGTGTATTGGGTTTCACAGTGTATCAGGATCCTGCCAGGTGTGTATGGGGTTTTCACAGTGGATCAGGATGCTGCCAGGTGTGTATGGGGTTTTCACAGTGTATCAGGATCCTGCCAGGTGTGTCTGGGGATTTATCTGTGGATCAGGAACCTGCCAGGTGTTTATGGGTATTTCACAGTGTATCAGGATCCTGCCAGGTGTGTATGTGGGTTTCACAGTGTATCAGGATCCTGCCAGGTGTGTATGTGGTTTTCACAGTGTATCAGGATCCTGCCAGGTGTGTATGGGGTTTTCACAGTGTATCAGGATCCTGCCAGGTGTGCATGGGGGTTTCACAGTTTATCAGGATCCTGCCAGGTGTGTATGTGTGTTGCACAGTTGATCAGGATCCTGCCAGGTGTGTATGGGATTTCACAGTGGTTCGGGATCCTGCCAGGTGTGTTTGGGGTTTCAATGAGCATCAGGATACTGCCAGGTGTGTATGGGGTTTTCACAGAGTATCAGGATCCTGCCAGGTGTGCATGGGGTATTCACAGTGTATCAGGATCCTGCCAGGTGTGTGTGGGGATTTCACTGCGCATCAGGATCCTGCCAGTTGTGTATGGGGTTTTCACAGAGTATCAGAATCCTGCCAGGTGTGTTTGGGGTTTTCACAGTTGATCAGGAACCTGCCAGGTGTGTATGGGGATTTCACAGCGTATCAGGATCCTGCCAGGTTTGTATGGGGGTTTCACAGTTTATCAGGATCCTGCCAGGTGTGTATTGGGTTTCACAGTGTATCAGGATCCTGCCAGGTGTGTATGGGGTTTTCACATTGGATCAGGATCCTGCCCGGTGTGTATGGGGCTTTCACAGTGTATCAGGATCCTGCCAGGTGTGTATGGGGTTTTATCTGTGGATCAGGAACCTGCCAGGTGTTTCCGTGGATTTCACAGTGTATCAGGATCCTGCCAGGTGTGTATGGGGTTTTCACAGAGTATCAGGATCCTGCCAGGTGTGTATGTGTGTTGCACAGTTTATCAGTATCCTACCAGGTGTGTATGGGGGTTTCACAGTGTATCAGGATCCTGCCAGGTGTGTATGAGTTTTTCACAGTGTGTCAGGATCCTGCCAGGTGTGTAGGGGGTTTCACAGTCTATCAGGATCCTGTCAGGTGTTTATGTAGGTTTCACAGTTCATCAGGTTCCTGCCAGTTGTGTATGGGGTTTTCACAGTATATCAGTTTCCTGCCAGGTGTGCATGTGTGTTTCACAGTTTATCTGTATCCTGCCAGGTGTGTATGGGGGTTTCACAGTTTATCAGGATCTTGCCAGGTGTGTATGGGTGTTTCTCAGTCTATCAGGATCCTGCCAGGTGTGCATGGGGTTTTCACAGTCTATCAGTATCCTGCCAGGTGTGTATGGGGTTTTCACTGTGTATCAGGATACTGACAGGTGTGTATGGGCTTTTCACAGTGTATCAGGATCCTGCCAGGTGTGTATGGGGGTTTCACAGTTTATCAGGGTCATGTCAGGTGTTTATGTGGGTTTCACAGTTCATCAGGATCCTGCCAGGTGTGTATCGGGTTTTCACAGTGTCTCAGTATCCTGCCAGGTGTGCATGCGTGTTTCACAGTTTATCAGTATCCTGCCAGGTGTGTATGGGGGTTTCACAGTTTATCAGGATCTTGCCTGGTGTGTATGGGTGTTTCACAGTCTATCAGGATCCTGCCAGGTGTGCATGGGGTTTTCACCGTGTATCAGGATCCTGCCAGGTGTGTATGGGGTTTTCACAGTTTATCAGGATCCTGCCAGGTGTGTACGGGGGTTTCAGTTTATCAGGATCCTGCCAGGTATGTATGTGGGTTTCACAGTTTATCAGGATCCCGGCAGGTGTGCATGGGGGTCTCACATTTTATCAGGATCCTGCCAGGTGTGTATGGGTGTTTCACAGTCTATCAGTATCCTGCCAGGTGTGTATGGGGTTCTCACTGTGTATCAGGATACTGACAGGTGTGTATGGGCTTTTCACAGTTTATCAGGCTCCTGCCAGGTGTGTATGGGGGTTTCACAGTTTATCAGGATCCTGCCAGGTGTGTATGGGGGTTTCACAGTTTATCAGGATCCTGCCAGGTGTGTATGTGGGTTGCACAGTTTATCAGTATGCTGCCAGGTGTGTATGGGAGTTTCACAGTGTATCAGGATCCTGCCAGGTGTGTATGGGTTTTTCACAGTGTATCAGGATCCTGCCAGGTGTGTATGGGGGTTTCACAGTTTATCAGGGTCATGTCAGGTGTTTATGTGGGTTTCACAGTTCATCAGGATCCTGCCAGGTGTGTATCGGGTTTTCATAGTGTCTCAGTATCCTGCCAGGTGTGCATGCGTGTTTCACAGTTTATCAGTATCCTGCCAGGTATGTATGGGGGTTTCACAGTTTATCAGGATCTTGCCTGGTGTGTATGGGTGTTTCACAGTCTATCAGGATCCTGCCAGGTGTGCATGGGGTTTTCACCGTGTATCAGGATCCTGCCAGGTGTGTATGGGGTTTTCACAGTTTATCAGGATCCTGCCAGGTGTGTACGGGGGTTTCAGTTTATCAGGATCCTGCCAGGTATGTATGTGGGTTTCACAGTTTATCAGGATCCCGGCAGGTGTGCATGGGGGTCTCACATTTTATCAGGATCCTGCCAGGTGTGTATGGGTGTTTGACAGTCTATCAGTATCCTGCCAGGTGTGTATGGGGTTCTCACAGTATATCAGGATCCTGCCAGGTGTGTAAGGGGTTTTCACTGTGTATCAGGATCCTGCTAGGTGTATATGGGGTTTTCACAGTTTATCAGGATCCTGCCAGGTGTGTATGGGGGTTTCACAGTTTATCAGGATCGTGCCAGGTGTGTATGTGGGTTTCACAGTTTATCACGATCCCGCCAGGTGTGTATCCGGGTTTCACAGTTTATCAGGATCCTGCCAGGTGTGCATGGGGTTTTCACAGTTTAGCGGTATCCTTCCTGGTGTGTCTGGGTGTTTCACAGTATATCAGGATCCTGCCAGGTGTGTTTGTGGGTTTCACAGTTTATCAGGATCCTGCCAGATGTGAGTGGGGTTTTCATAGTGCATCAGGATCCTGCCAGGTGTGTATGGGGTTTTCACAGTGCTTCAGGA
This sequence comes from Heterodontus francisci, assembly GCF_036365525.1. Taxonomy (NCBI): domain Eukaryota; kingdom Metazoa; phylum Chordata; class Chondrichthyes; order Heterodontiformes; family Heterodontidae; genus Heterodontus; species Heterodontus francisci. The sequence continues at coordinate 6,205,072 of NW_027141175.1, forward strand.
TCCTTCCAGATGTGTATGGGTGTTTCACAGTTCATCAGGATCCTGCCAGGTGTGTATGGGGTTTTCACAGTGTATCAGTATCCTGCCAGGTGTGCTTGTGTGTTTCACAGTTTATCAGTATCCTGCCAGGTGTGTATGGGTGTTTCACAGTTTATCAGGATCCTGCCAGGTGTGTATGGGTGTTTCACAGTCTATCAGGATCCTGCCAGGTGTGTATGGGGTTTTCACAGTCGATCGGGATCCTGCCAGGTGTGTATGTGGTTTTCACTGTGTCTCAGGATCCTGCCAGGTGTGTATGGGGTTTTCTCAGTTTATCAGGATCCTTCCAGGTGTGTATGGGGGTTTCACAGTTTATCAGGATCCTGCCAGGTGTGTATGTGGGTTTCACAGTTTATCAGGATCCCGCCAGGTGTGTATGGGGGTTTCACTGTGCATCAGGATCCTGCCAGATGTGTATGGTGTTTTCACAGTGCATCAGTATCCTTCCAGATGTGCATGGGTGTTTCACAGTTTATCAGGATCCTGCCACGTGTGTCTGGGGTTTCACAGTTTATCAGGATCCTGCCAGGTGTGTATGGGGGTCTCACAGTTTATCAGGATCATGCCACATGTGTATGGGGTTTCACAGTTTTTCAGGATACTGCCAGATGTGTTTGGGGTTTTCACTGTGCATCAGTATCCTGCCAGGTGTGTATGGGGTTTTCAAAGTGTATCAGGATCCTGCCAGGTGTGTATGGTTTTTCACAGTGTATCAGGATACTGCCAGGTGTGTATGGGGTTTTCACAGTTAATCAGGAACTTGCCAGGTGTGTATGGGGATTTCACAGTGTATCAGGATCGTGCCAGGTGTGTATGTGTGTTTCACATTTCATCAGGATCCTGCCACGTGTGTATGGGATTTCACAGTGGTTCAGGATCCTGCCAGGTGTGTATGGGGTTTTCACAGTGTATCAGTATCCTGCCAGGTGTGTTTGGGGTTTTCACTGTGCATTAGGATCCTGCCAGTTGTGCATGGGGTATTCACAGTGTATCAGTATCCTGCCAGGTGTGTTTGGGGTTTTCACAGTTGATCAGGAACCTGCCAGGTGTGTATGGGTATTTCGCAGCGTATCAGGATCCTGCCAGGTGTGTATGGGGGTTTCACAGTTTATCAGGATCCTGCCAGGTGTGCATGGGGTATTCACAGTGTATCAGGATCCTGCCAGGTGTGTTTGGGGATTTCACTGTGCATCAGGATCCTGCCAGTTGTGTATGGGGTTTTCACAGTGTAACAGAATCCTGCCAGGTGTGTTTGGGGTTTTCACAGTTGATCAGGAACCTGCCAGGTGTGTATGGGGATTTCACAGCGTATCAGGATCCTGCCAGGTGTGTATGGGGGTTTCACAGTTTATCAGGATCCTGCCAGGTGTGTATTGGGTTTCACAGTGTATCAGGATCCTGCCAGGAGTCTATGGGGTTTTCACAGTGGATCAGGATCCTGCCCGGTGTGTATGGGGTTTTCACATTGTATCAGGATCCTGCCAGGTGTGTATGGGGTTTTATCTGTGGATCAGGAACCTGCCAGGTGTTTACGGGGATTTCACAGTGTATCAGGATCCTCCCAGGTGTGTATGTGGGTTTCACAGTGTATCAGGATCCTGCCAGGTGTGTATGGGGTTTTCACAGTGTATCAGGATCCTGCCAGGTGTTTATGGGGTTTTCACAGAGTATCAGGATCCTGCCAGGTGTGTATGTGTGTTGCACAGTTTATCAGGATCCTACCAGGTGTTTCTGTGTTTTTCACAGTGTGTCAGGATCCTGCCAGGTGTGTAGGGGGTTTCACAGTTTATCAGGATCCTGTCAGGTGTTTATGTGGGTTTCACAGTTCATCAGGTTCCTGCCAGGTGTGTATGGGGTTTTCACAGTGTATCAGTTTCCTGCCAGGTGTGCATGTGTGTTTCACAGTTTATCTGTATCCTGCCAGGTGTTTATGGGGGTTTCACAGTTTATCAGGATCCTGCCAGGTGTGTATGGGTGTTTCTCAGTCTATCAGGATACTGCCAGGTGTGCATGGGGTTTTCACAGTCTATCAGTATCCTGCCAGGTGTGTATGGGGTTTTCATTGTGTATCAGGATACTGACAGGTGTGTATGGGCTTTTCACAGTTTATCAGGATCCTGCCAGGTGTGTATGGGGGTTTCACAGTTTATCAGGATCCTGCCAGGTGTGTATGGGGGTTTCACAGTTTATCAGGATCCTGCCAGGTGTGTATGAGGGTTGCACAGTTTATCAGTATGCTGCCAGGTGTGTATGGGAGTTTCACAGTGTATCAGGATCCTGCCAGGTGTGTATGGGGGTTTCACAGTTTATCAGGGTCATGTCAGGTGTTTATGTGGGTTTCACAGTTCATCAGGATCCTGCCAGGTGTGTATCGGGTTTTCACAGTGTCTCAGTATCCTGCCAGGTGTGCATGCGTGTTTCACAGTTTATCAGTATCCTGCCAGGTGTGTATGGGGGTTTCACAGTTTATCAGGATCTTGCCTGGTGTGTATGGGTGTTTCACAGTCTATCAGGATCCTGCCAGGTGTGTATGGGGTTTTCACAGTCTATCAGGATCCTGCCAGGTGTGTATGGGGTTTTCACCGTGTATCAGGATCCTGCCAGGTGTGTATGGGGTTTTCACAGTTTATCAGGATCCTGCCAGGTGTGTATGGGGATTTCACAGTTTATCAGGATCCTGCCAGGTATGTATGTGGGTTTCACAGTTTATCAGGATCCCGGCAGGTGTGCATGGGGGTCTCACATTTTATCAGGATCCTGCCAGGTGTGTATGGGGTTTTCACAGTTTATCGGTATCCTTCCTGGTATGTCTGGGGGTTTCTCAGTTTATCAGGATCCTGCCAGTTGAGTATGTGGGTTTCACAGTTTATCAGGATCCTGCCAGATGTGAGTGGGGTTTTCACAGTGCATCAGGATCCTGCCAGATGTGCATGGGGTTTTCATAATGCATCAGGATCCTTCCAGATGTGTATGGGTGTTTCACAGTGTATCAGGATCCTGCCACGTGTGTATGGGGTTTCACAGTATATCAGGATCCTGGAGGTGTGTATGTGGGTTTAAGAGTTTATCAGGCTCCTGCCTGGTGTTTATGTGCGTTTCACAGTTTATCAGTATCCTGCCTGGTGTGTATGGGGTTTCACAGTGGATCAGGATCCTGCCACGTGTGTATGGGGTTTTTACAGAGTATCAGGATCCTGCCAGGTGTGTATGGGGGTTTCACAGTTATCAGGATCCTGCCAGGTGTGTATGTTGGTGTCACAGTTTATCAGGATCCTGCCAGGTGTGTATGGGTGTTTCACAGTTTATCAGGATCCTGCCAGGTGTGTATGGGGGTTTCACATTTTATCAGTATCCTGCCTGGTGTGTCCAGGGGTTTCACAGTTTATCAGGTTTCTGCCAGATGTGAATGGGGTTTTCACAGTGCATCAGCATCATGCCAGATTTGTATGGGGTTTTCACAATGCATCAGGATCCTTCCAGATGTGTCTGAGGGTTTCACAGTGTGTCAGGATCCTGCATCGAGTGTTTGGGGACCCACAGTTTATCAGGATCCTGTCAGGTGTGTATGGGGGTTTCACAGTTTATCAGGATCCTGCCTGGTGTGTCTGGGGGTTTCACAGTTCATCAGGATCCTGCCAGGTGTGTATGTGGGTTTCACAGTTTATCAGTATCCTGCCAGGTGTGCATGGGGATTTCACAGTGTATCAGCATCCTGCCTGGTGTGTATGGGGGTTTCACAGTTTATCAGGATCCTGCCAGGTGTTTATATGGGTTACACAGTGTATCACGATCCTACCAGGTGTGTATGGGGGTTTCACAGTTAATCAGGATCCTTCCAGATGTGTATGGGAGTTACACAGTGTATCAGGATCCTGTCAGATGTTTTTCGGGTTTTCACAGTGTATCAGGATCCTTCAAGGTGTGTATGGGGGTTTCACAGTGGATCAGGATCCTGCCAGGTGTGTGTTGGGTTTCACAGTGTATCAAGATTCTCCCAGGTGTGTTTGGGGTTTTCACAGTGTATGAGGATCCTGCCAAATGTGAACGGGGTTTCACAGTAGATCAGGATCCTGCCAGGTGTGCTTGGGGTTTCACAGTGTATCAGGATCCTGCCAAATGTGAACGGGGTTTCACAGTGTATCATGATCCTTCCAGGTGTGTATGGGGGTTTCACAGTGGATCAGGATCCTTCCAGGTGTGTATGGGCTTTCACAGTGTATCAGGATTCTGCCAGATGTGTTTGGGTATTTCACAGTGTATCAGGATCCTTCCAGGTGTGTATGAGTGTTTCACAGTGGATCAGGATCCTGCCAGGTGTGTATGGGGTTTCACAGTGTATCAGGATCCTCCCAGGTGTGTTTGGGGTTTTCACAGTGTATGAAGATCCTGCCAAATTTGAACGGGGTTTCACAGTAGATCAGGATCCTGCCAGGTGTGCTTGGGGTTTCACATTGTATCAGGATCCTGCCAAATGTGAACGGGGTTTCACAGTGTATCAGGATCCTGCCAAATGTGAACGGGGTTTCTCAGAGGATCAGGATCCTGCCAGGTGTGTATGGGGTTTCACAGTGTATCAGGATCCTGCCAAGTGTGAGGGGATTTCACAGTATAACAGGATCCTGCCAGGTGTGTATGGGGTTTTCACAGTGTATCAGGATCCTTCCAGGTGTGTATGGGGGTTTTCACAGTGTATCCGGATCCTTTCAGGTGTGCATGGGGTTTCACAGTGTATCAGGAACCTCCCAGGTGTGTTTGGGCTTTTCATAGTGTATCAGGAACCTGCCAAATGTGAACGGGGTTTCACAATGGATCAGGATCCTGCCAGGTGTGTATGGGGTTTCACAGTGAATCCGGATCCTGCCAAATGTGAACGGGGTTTCACAGTATAACAGGATCCTGCCAGGTGTGTATGGGGTTTTCACAGTGGATCAGGATCCTGCCAGGTGTGTATGGGGGTTTTCTCAGTGTTTCCGGATCCTTCCAGGTGTGTGTGGGGATTTCACAGTGGATCAGGATCATGGCAGGTGTTTATGTGGGTTGCACAGTGTATCAGTATCCTGCCAGATGTGAATGGGGTTTCACTGCGTATCAGGATCCTGCCAGATGTGAATGGGGTTTCACAGTGGATCAGGATCCTGACAGGTGTGTCCGGGGTTTTCACAGTGTATCAGGATCCTGCCAGATGTGAATGGAGATTTCACAGTGGATCAGGATCCTGCCAGATGTGAATGGGGATATCACAGTGCATCAGGATCCTGCCAGATGTGTATGGGGATTTCACAGTGCATCAGAATCCTTCCAGATGTGTATGGGCGTTTCACAGTGTATCAGGATCCTAAATCGTGTGTTTGGGATTTCACAGTTTATCAGGATCCTGCCAGGTGTGTATGGGGTTTTCACAGTGTATCAGGATCCTGCCAGGTGTTTATGGGGTTTTCACAGTGTATCAGGATCCTGCCAGGTGTGTATGTGGGTTTCACAGTTTATCAGGATCCTGCCAGGTGTGCCTGGGGTTTCACAGTTTTTCAGGATCCTGCCAGGTGTGTATGTGAGTTTCACAGTTTATCAGGATCCTGCCAGGTGTGCCTGGGGTTTTCACAGTTTTTCAGGATCCTGCCAGGAGTGTATGTGAGTTTCACAGTTTATCAGGATCCTGCCAGGTGTGTATGTGGGTTTCACAGTTTATCAGGATCCTGCCAGATGTGCCTGGGGTTTCACTGTTTATCAGGATCGTGACAGGTGTGTATGGGGGTTTCACAGTTTATCAGGATCCTGCCAGGTGTGTATGTGGGTTTCACAGATTATCAGTATCCTGCCAGATGTGAATGGGGTTTCACTCTGTATCATGATCCTGCCAGATGTGAATGGGGTTTCACTGTGCATCAGGAACCTGCCAGGTGTGTACGGGGATTTCACAGTGCATCAGGCTCCTGCCAGATGTGTTTGGGGGTTTCACAGTATATCTGGATCCTGCCAGGTGTGTATGGGTTTTCACAGTATATCAGGATCCTGCCTGGTGTGTATGGGGGTGTCACAGTTTATCAGCATCCTGCCAGGTGCGTATGGGGTATATACAGTGGATCAGGATCCTGCCAGATGTGTATGGTGTTTTCACAGTGTATCAGGATCCTGCCAGGTGTGTATGGTGTTTTCACAGTGGATCAGGATCCTGCCAGGCGTGTATGGGGTTTCACAGTGGATCAAGATCCTGCCAGGTGTGTGTGGGGCTTTCACAATGTATCAGGATCCTGCCAGGTGTGCATGGGGTTTTCACAGTGTATCGGGATCCTGCCAGATGTGAATGGGATTTCACTGCGTATCAGGATCCTGCCAGATGTGAATGTTGTTTCACAGTGGATCAGGATCCTGCCAGGTGTGTACGGGGTTTTCACAGTGTGTCAGGATCCTGCCAGATGTGTATGGAGATTTCACAGTGGATCAGGATCCTTCCAGATGTGTATGTGTGTTTCATAGTGTATCAGGATCCTTCATCGTATGTATGGGGTTTCACAGTTTATCAGGATCCTGCCAGATGTGAATGAGTTTTTCACAGTGCATCAGGATCCTGCCAGATGCGTATGGGGTTTTCACAGTGGATCAGGATCCTTCCAGATGTGTATGTGTGTTTCATAGTGTATCAGGATCCTGCATCGTATGTATGGGGTTTCACAGTTTATCAGGATCCTGCCAGGTGTGTATGGGGTTTTCACAGTGTATCAGGATCCTGCCAGGTGTGTCTGGAGTTTTCACAGTCCATCAGGATCCTGCCAGGTGTGTCTTGGGTTTTCACAGTTTATCAGGATCCTGGCAGGTGTGTATGGGGGTTTCACAGTTTATCAGGATCCTGCCAGGTGTGTATGTGGGTTTCACAGATTATCAGGATCATGCCAGATGTGAATGGGGTTTCACTGTGTATCAGGATCCTGCCAGATGTGAATGGGGTTTCACTGTGCATCAGGAACCTGCCAGGTGTGTACGGGGATTTCACAGTGCATCAGGCTCCTGCCAGGTGTGTATGGGGGTTTCACAGTATATCAGGATCCTGCCTGGTGTGTATGGGTTTTCACAGTATATCAGGAACCTGCCAGGTGTGTATGGGGGTTTCACAGTTTATCAGGATCCCGCCAGGTGTGTATGGGGGTTTCACAGTTTATCAGCATCCTGCCAGGTGCGTATGGGGTATATACAGTGGATCAGGATCCTGCCAGATGTGTATGGTGTTTTCATAGCGTAACAGGATCCTGCCAAGTGTGTATGGTGTTTTCACAGTGGATCAAGATCCTGCCAGGTGTGTGTGGGGCTTTCACAATGTATCAGGATCCTGCCAGATGTGAATGGGATTTCACTGCGTATCAGGATCCTGCCAGATGTGAATGTTGTTTCACAGTGGATCAGGATCCTGCCATTTGTGTACGGGGTTTTCACAGTGTATCAGGATCCTGCCAGATGTGTATGGAGATTTCACAGTGGATCAGGATCCTGCCAGATGTGAATGAGGTTTTCACAGTGCATCAGCATCCTGCCAGATGTGTATGGGGTTTTCACAGTGCATCAGTATCCTTCCAGATGTGTATGTGTGTTTCACAGTGTATCAGGATCCTGCATCGTGTGTCTGGGGTTTCACAGTTTATCAGGATCCTGCCAGCTGTGTATGAGGTTATCACAGTGTATCAGGATCCCGCCAGGTGTGTATGGGGTTTTCACAGTGTATCAGGATCCTGCCAGGTGTGTATGTCGGTTTCACAGATTATCAGCATCCTGCCTGGTGTGTATGGGGATTTCACAGTGTATCAGGATCCTGCCAGGTGTGTATGTGGGTTTTACAGTTTATCGGTATCCTGCCTGGTGTGTATGGGGTTTCACAGTGGATCAGGATCCTACCAGGTGTGCATGTGGGTTTCACAGTTTATCAGGATCCTGCTTGGTGTGTATGGGTTTTCACAGTGGATGAGGATCCTGCCAGGTGTGTATGTGGGTTTCACACTTTATCAGGATCCTGCCAGATGTGAATCGGGTTTCACAGTGGATCAGGATCCTGCCAGGTGTGTACGGGTTTTCACTGTGCATCAGGATCCTGCCAGATGTGTATGGAGATTTCACAGTGGATCAGGATACTGCCAGGTATGTATGGGGTTTTCGCAGTGGATCAGGATCCTGCCAGGTGTGTCAGGGATTTCACAGTGTATCAGGATCCTGCCAAGTGTGTATGGGGTGTTCACAGTTTATCAAGGTCCTGCCAGGCGTGTATGGGGTTTTCACAGTGGATCAGGATCCTGCCAGGTGTGCATGGGGGTTTCACTGTGTATCAGGATCCTGCCAGGTGTGTATGGGGTTTCTCAGTGTATCAGGATCCTGCCAGGTGTGTATGGGGTTTTTACAGTGTCTCAGGATCCTGCCAGATGTGAATGGGGTTTCACTGTGTATCAGGATCCTGCCAGATGTGAATGGGACTTCACTGTGCATCAGGAACCTGCCAGGTGTGCACGGGGACTTCACAGTGCATCAGGCTCCTGCCAGGTGTGTATGGGGGTTTCACAGTATATCAGGATCCAGCCATGTGTGTATGGGGTTTCACAGTATATCAGGATCCTGCCAGGTGTGTATGGTGGTTTCACAGTTTATCAGGATCCTGCCAGGTGTGTATGGGGGATTGACAGTTTATCAGCATCCTGCCAGGTGTGTATGGGGTATAGATACAGTGGATCAGGATCCTGCCAGGTGTGTATGGTGTTTTCACAGTGTATCAGGATCCTGCCAGATGTGTATACGGTTTAGACAGTGTATCAGGATCCTGCCAAGTGTGTATGGGGTTTTCACAGTGGATCAGGATCCTGCCAGGTGTGTATGGGGTTTTCTCAGTGGATCAGGATCCTGCCAGGTGTGTGTGGGGTTTTCACAGTGTATCAGGATCCTGCCAGGTGTGTATGGGGTTTTCACAGTCCATCAGGATCCTGCCAGGTGTGTCTGGGGTTTTCACTGTTTATCAGGATCCTGACAGGTGTGTATGGGGGTTTCACAGTTTATCAGGATCCTGCCAGGTGTGTATGTGGGTTTCACAGATTATCAGGATCCTGCCAGATGTGAATGGGGTTTCACTGTGTATCAGGATCCTGCCAGATGTGAATGGGGTTTCACTGTGCATCAGGAACCTGCCAGGTGTGTACGGGGATTTCACAGCGCATCAGGCTCCTGCCAGGTGTCTATATGGGTTTCACAGTATATCAGGATCCTGCCAGGTGTGTATGGGTTTTCACAGTATATCAGGATCCTGCCAAGTGTGTATGGGGGTTTCACAGTTTATCAGGATCCCGACAGGTGTGTATGGGGGTTTCACATTTGATCAGCATCCTGCCAGGTGCGTATGGGGTATATACAGTGGATCAGGATCCTGCCAGATGTGTATGGTGTTTTCACAGTGTATCTGGATCCTGCCAGGTGTGTATGGGGTTTTCACAGTGTAACAGGATCCTGCCAAGTGTGTATGGTGTTTTCACAGTGGATCAGGATCCTGCCAGGTGTGTATGGGGTTTCACAGTATATCAGGATCCTGCCAGGTGTGTATGGGGGTTTCACAGTTTATCAGGATCCTGCCAGGTGTGTATGGGGGATTGACAGTTTATCAGCATCCTGCCAGGTGCGTTTGGGGTATATATACAGTGGATCAAGTTCCTGCTAGGTGTGTATGGTGTTTTCACAGTGTATCAGGATAATGCCAGGTGTGTATGCGGTTTACACAGTGTATCAGCATCCTGCCAAGTGTGTATTGGGTTTTCACAGTGGATCAGGATCCTGCCAGGTGTATATGGGGTTTTCTCAGTGGATCAGGATCCTGCCAGGTGTGTGTAGGGTTTTCACAGTGTATCAGGATCCTGCCAGGTGTGTATGGGGTTTTCACAGTCCATCAGGATCCTGCCAGGTGTGTCTGGGGTTTTCACAGTTTATTAGGATCGTGACAGGTGTGTATGGGTGTTTCACAGTTTATCAGGATCCTGCCAGGTGTGTATGTGGGTTTCACAGATTATCAGGATCCTGCCAGATGTGAATGGGGTTTTACTGTGTATCAGGTTCCTGCCAGATGTGAATGGGGTTTCACTGTGCATCAGGAACCTGCCAGGTGTGTACGGGGATTTCACAGTGCATCAGGCACCTGCCAGGTGTGTATGGGGGTTTCACAGTATATCAGGATCCTGCCAGGTGTGTATGGGTTTTCACAGTATATCAGGATCCTGCCAGATGTGAATGTGTTTTTCACAGTGCATCAGGATCCTGCCAGGTGTGTATGGGGTTTTCACAGTGTAACAGGATCCTGCCAAGTGTGTATGGTGTTTTCACAGTGGATCAGGATCCTGCCAGGTGTGTATGGGGTTTCACAGTGTATCAGGATCCTGACAGGTGTGCGTGGGGCTTTCACAATGTATCAGGATCCTGCCAGGTGTGTATGGGGTTTTCACAGTGTATCAGGATCCTGCCAGATGTGAATGGGACTTCACTGCGTATCAGGATCCTGCCAGATGTGAATGAGGTTTTCACAGTGCATCAGGATCCTGCCAGATGCGTATGGGGTTTTCACAGTGAATCAGGATCCTTCCAGATGTGTATGTGTGTTTCACAGTGTATCAGGATCCTGCATCGTGTGTATGGGGTTTCACAGTTTATCAGGATCCTGCCAGGTGTGTATGGGGTTTTCACAGTGTATCAGGATCCTGCCAGGTGTGTATGGGGTTTTCACAGTCCATCAGGATCCTGCCAGATTTGAATGGGGTTTCACTGTGTATCAGGATCCTGCCAGATGTGAATGGGGTTTCACTGTGTATCAGGAACCTGCCAGGTGTGTACGGGGATTTCACAGTGCTTCAGGCTCCTGCCAGGTGTGTATGCGGGTTTTCACAGTATATCAGGATCCTGCCAGGTGTGTATGGGTTTTCACAGAATATCAGGAACCTGCCAGGTGTGTATGGGGGTTTCACAGTTTATCACGATCCCGCCAGGTGTGTATGGCAGTTTCACAGTTTATCAGCATCCTGCCAGGTGCGTATGGGGTATATACAGTGGATCAGGATCCTGCCAGATGTGTATGGTGTTTTCACAGTGTATCTGGATCCTGCCAGGTGTGTATGGGGTTTTCACAGTGTAACAGGATCCTGCCAATTATGTATGGTGTTTTCACGGTGGATCAGGATCCTGCCAGGTGTGTATGGGGTTTCACAGTGTATCAGGATCCTGACAGGTGTGTGTGGGGCTTTCACAATGTATCAGGATCCTGCCAGGTGTGTATGGGGTTTTCACAGTGTATCAGGATCCTGCCAGATGTGAATGGGACTTCACTGCGTATCAGGCTCCTGCCAGATGTGAATGTTGTTTCACAGTGGATCAGGATCCTGCCATTTGTGTACGGGGTTTTCACAGTGTATCAGGATCCTGCCAGATGTGTATGGAGATTTCACAGTGGATCAGGATCCTGCCAGATGTGAATGAGGTTTTCACAGTGCATCAGCATCCTGCCAGATGTGTATGGGGTTTTCACAGTGCATCAGGATCCTTCCAGATGTGTATGTGCGTTTCACAGTGTATCAGGATCCTGCATCGTGTGTATGGGGTTTCACAGTTTATCAGGATCCTGCCAGGTGTGTATGAGGTTATCACAGTGTATCAGGATCCCGCCAGGTGTGTATGGGGTTTTCACAGTGTATCAGGATCCTGCCAGGTGTGTATGTGGGTTTCACAGTTTATCGGGATCCTGCCTGGTGTGTATGGGGTTTTCACAGTGTATCAGGATCCTGCCAGATGTGAATGGGGTTTCACAGTGGATCAGGATCCTGCCAGGTGTGTACGGGGTTTTCACAGTGGATCAGGATCCTGCCAGATGTGTATGGAGTTTTCACAGTGTATCAGGATACTGCCAGGTGTGGATGGGGTGTTTACAGTTTATCAAGGTCCTGCCAGGCGTGTATGGAGTTTTCACAGTGGATCAGGATCCTGCCAGGTGTGTGTGGGGGTTTCACAATGTATCAGGATCCTGCCAGGTGTGTATGGGGTTTTCACAGTGTATCAGGAGCCTGCCAGATGTGAATGGGACTTCACTGCGTATCAGGATCCTGCCAGATGTGAATGAGGTTTTCACAGTGCATCAGGATCCTGCCAGATGCGTATGGGGTTTTCACAGTGAATCAGGATCCTTCCAGATGTGTATGTGTGTTTCACAGTGTATCAGGATCCTGCATCGTGTGTATGGGGTTTCACAGTTTATCAGGATCCTGCCAGGTGTGTATGGGGTTTTCACAGTGTATCAGGATCCTGCCAGGTGTGTATGGGGTTTTCACAGTCCATCAGGATCCTGCCAGATTTGAATGGGGTTTCACTGTGTATCAGGATCCTGCCAGATGTGAATGGGGTTTCACTGTGCATCAGGAACCTGCCAGGTGTGTACGGGGATTTCACAGTGCTTCAGGGTCCTGCCAGGTGTGTATGCGGGTTTTCACAGTATATCAGGATCCTGCCAGGTGTGTATGGGTTTTCACAGAATATCAGGAACCTGCCAGGTGTGTATGGGGGTTTCACAGTTTATCACGATCCCGCCAGGTGTGTATGGCAGTTTCACAGTTTATCAGCATCCTGCCAGGTGCGTATGGGGTATATACAGTGGATCAGGATCCTGCCAGATGTGTATGGTGTTTTCACAGTGTATCAGGATCCTGCCAGGTGTGTATGGGGTTTTCACAGTGTAACAGGATCCTGCCAAGTATGTATGGTGTTTTCACGGTGGATCAGGATCCTGCCAGGTGTGTATGGGGTTTCACAGTTTATCGGGATCCTGCCTGGTGTGTATGGGGTTTTCACAGTGTATCAGGATCCTGCCAGATGTGAATGGGGTTTCACAGTGGATCAGGATCCTGCCAGGTGTGTACGGGGTTTTCACAGTGGATCAGGATCCTGCCAGATGTGTATGGAGTTTTCACAGTGTATCAGGATCCTGCCAGGTGTGGATGGGGTGTTTACAGTTTATCAAGGTCCTGCCAGGCGTGTATGGAGTTTTCACAGTGGATCAGGATCCTGCCAGGTGTGTGTGGGGGTTTCACTGTGTATTAGGATCCTGCCAGGTGTGTATGGGGTTTCAATGTGTATCAGGATCCTGCCAGGTGTGTTTGGGGTTTCACAGTGTATCAGGATCCTGCCAGATGTGAGAGGGGATTAACTGTGTATCAGGATCCTGCCAGATGTGAATGGGTTTTCGCTGTGCATCAGGAACCTTCCAGGTGTGCACGGGGATTTCACAGTGCATCAGGCTCCTGCCAGATGTGAATGGGGGTTTCACAGTATATCAGGATCCTGCCAGATGTGAATGGGGTTTCACTGCGTATCAGGATCCTGCCAGATGTGAATGGTGTTTCACAGTGGATCTGGATCCTGCCAGGTGTGTACGGTGTTTTCACAGTGTATCAGGATCCTGCCAGATGTGTATGGAGATTTCACATTGGATCAGGATCCTGCCAGATGTGAATGTGTTTTTCACAGTGCATCAGGATCCTGCCAGATGTGTATGGGGTTTTCACAGTGCATCAGGATCCTTCCAGATGTTTATGGGTGTTTAACAGTGTATCAGGATCCTGCATCGTGTGCATGGGGTTTCACAGTTTATCAGGTTCCTGCCAGGTGTGTCCGGGGTTTTTACAGTTTTCAGGATCCTGCCAGTTGTGTATGGGGGTTCCACAGTTTATCAGGATCCTGCCAGGTGTGCATGTGGATTTCACAGTTTATCAGGATCCTGCCTGATGTGAATGGGGTTTTCACAGAGCATCAGGATCCTGACAGATGTTTATGGGTGTTTAACAGTGTATCAGGATCCTGCATCGTGTGCATGGGGTTTCACAGTTTATCAGGTTCCTGCCAGGTGTGTCCGGGGTTTTTACAGTTTTCAGGATCCTGCCAGTTGTGTATGGGGGTTCCACAGTTTATCAGGATCCTGCCAGGTGTGCATGTGGATTTCACAGTTTATCAGGATCCTGCCTGATGTGAATGGGGTTTTCACAGAGCATCAGGATCCTGACAGATGTGTATGGGGTTTTCACAGTCCGTCAGGTTCCATCCAGATGTGTGTGGGTGTTTCATAGTGTATCAGGATCCTGCCAGGTGTGTATGGGGTTTTCACAGTGTATCAGGATCCTGCCAGGTGTGTATGTGAGTTTCACAGTTTATCAGCATCCTGCCTGGTGTGTATGGGGATTTCACAGTGTATCAGGATCCTGCCAGGTGTATATGCGGGTTTCACAGTTTATCAGGATCCTGCCTGGTGTGTATGGGGTTTCACAGTGGATCAGGATCCTGCCAGGTGTGTATGTGGGTTTCACAGTTTATCAGGATCCTGCCAGATGTGGATGGGGTTTCACGGTGATTCAGGATCCTGCCAGGTGTGTTTGGGATTTTCAGAGTGGATCAGGATCCTGCCAGGTGTGTATGGGGGTTTCACAGTGTACCAGGATCCTGCCAGGTGTTTATGGGGTTTCACAGTGTATCAGGATCCTGCCAGGTGTGTATGTGGGTTTCACAGTGCATCAGGATCCTGCCAGATGTGAATGGTTTTACACAGTGCATCAGGAACCTGCCAGGTGTTTACGGGGATTTCACAGTGCATCAGGCTCCTGCCAGGTGAGTATGGGGGTTTCACAGTATATCAGGATCCTGCCAGGTGTGTATGGGTTTTCACAGTGTATCAGGATCCTGCCAGGTGTGTATGAGGGTTTCATAGTTTATAAGGATTCCACCAGGTGTATATGGGGGTTTCACAGTTTATCAGCATCCTGCCAGGTGCGTATGGGGTATATACAGGGGATCAGGATCCTGCCAGGTGTGTATGGTGTTTTCACAGTGTATCAGGATCCTGCCCGGTGTGTATGGGGTTTTCACAGTGTATCAGAATACTGCCAAGTTTGTATGGGGTTTTCACAGTGCATCAGGATCCTGCCAGGTGTGTATGGGGTTTTCGCAGTGGATCAGGATCCTGCCAGGTGTGTGTGGGGTTTTCACAGTGTATCAGGATCCTGCCAGGTGTGTATGGGGTTATCACAGTGTATCAGGATCCTGCCAGATGTGAATGGGGTTTCACTGCGTATCAGGATCCTGCCAGATGTGAATGGTGTTTCACAGCGGATCAGGATCCTGCCAGGTGTGTACGGGGTTTTCACAGTGTATCAGGATCCTGCCAGATGTGTATGGCGCTTTCACAGTGGATCAGGATACTGCCAGGTGTGTATGGGGTTTTCACAGTGGATCAGGATCCTGCCAGGTGTGTATGGGGTGTTAACAGTTTATCAAGGTCCTGCCAGGCGTGTATTGGGTTTTCACAGTGGATCAGGATCCTGCCAGGTGTGCATGGGGGTTTCACTGTGTATCAGGATCCTGCCAGGTGTGTATGGGGTTTCTCAGTGTGTCAGGATCCTGCCAGGTGTGTATGGGGTTTCACAGTGTCTCAGGATCCTGCCAGATGTGAATGGGGTTTCACTGTGTATCAGGATCCTGCCAGATGTGAATGGGGTTTCACTGTGCATCAGGAACCTGCCAGGTGTGTACGGGGATTTCACAGTGCATCAGGCTCCTGCCAGGTGTGTATGGGGGTTTCACAGTTTATCAGGATCCCGACAGGTGTGTATGGGGGTTTCACAGTTTATCAGCATCCTGCCAGGTGCGTATGGGGTATATACAGTGGATCAGGATCCTGCCAGATGTGTATGGTGTTTTCACAGTGTATCAGGATCCTGTCATGTGTGTATGGGGTTTTCACAGTGTAACAGTATCCTGCCAAGTGTGTATGGTGTTTTCACAGTGGATCAGGATCCTGCCAGGTGTGTATGGGGTTTCACAGTATATCAGGATCCTGCCAGGTGTGTATGGGGGTTTCACAGTTTATCAGGATCCTGCCAGGAGTGTATGGGGGATTGACAGTTTATCAGCATCCTGCCAGGTGCGTATGGGGTATATATACAGTGGATCAGGATCCTGCCAGGTGTGTATGGTGTTTTCACAGTGTATCAGGATCCTGCCAGGTGTGTATGCGGTTTACGCAGTGTATCAGGATCCTGCCAAGTGTGTATGGGGTTTTCACAGTGGATCAGGATCCTGCCAAGTGTGTATGGTGTTTTCACAGTGGATCAGGATCCTGCCAGGTGTGTATGGGGTTTCACAGTATATCAGGATCCTGCCAGGTGTGTATGGGGGTTTCACAGTTTATCAGGAGCCTGCCAGGTGTGTATGGGGGATTGACAGTTTATCAGCATCCTGCCAGGTGCGTATGGGGTATATATACAGTGGATCAGGATCCTGCCAGGTGTGTATGGTGTTTTCACAGTGTATCAGGATCCTGCCAGGTGTGTATGCGGTTTGCACAGTGTATCAGGATCCTGCCAAGTGTGTATGGGGTTTTCACAGTGGATCAGGATCCTGCCAGGTGTGTATGGGGCTTTCTCAGTGGATCAGGATCCTGCCAGGTGAGTGTGGGGTTTTCACAGTGTATCAGGATCCTGCCAGGTGTGTATGGGGTTTTCACAGTCCATCAGGATCCTGCCAGGTGTGTCTGGGGTTTTCACAGTTTATCAGGATCGTGACAGGTGTGTATGGGTGTTTCACAGTTTATCAGGATCCTGCCAGGTGTGTGTGGGTTTCACAGATTATTAGGATCCTGCCAGATGTGAATGGAGTTTCACTGTGTATCAGGATCCTGCCAGATGTGAATGGGTTTCACTGTGCATCAGGAACCTGCCAGGTGTGTACGGGGATTTCACAGTGCATCAGGCTCCTGCCAGGTGTGTATGGGGTTTCACAGTATATCAGCATCCTGCCAGGTGTGTATGGTGTTTCCACAGTGGATCAGGATCCTGCCAGGTGTGTATGGGGTTTCACAGTGGATCAAGATCCTGCCAGGTGTGTGTGGGGCTTTCACAATGTATCAGAATCCTGCCAGGTGTGCATGGGGTTTTCACAGAGTAGCGGGATCCTGCCAGATGTGAATGGGATTTCACTGCGTATCAGGATCCTGCCAGATGTGAATATTGTTTCACAGTGGATCAGGATCCTGCCAGGTGTGTACGGGGTTTTCACAGTGTATCAGGATCCTGCCAGATGTGTATGGAGATTTCACAGTGGATCAGGATCCTGCCAGATGTGAATGAGATTTTCACAGTTCATCAGGATCCTGCCAGATGCGTATGGGGTTTTCACAGTGCATCAGGATCCTTCCAGATGTGTAAGTGTGTTTCACAGTGTATCAGGATCCTGCATCGTGTGTATGGGGTATCACAGTTTATCAGGATCCTGCCAGGTGTGGATGGGGTTTTCACAGTCCATCAGGATCCTGCCAGGTGTGTCTTGGGTTTTCACAGTATATCAGGATCCTGACAGGTGTGTATGGGGGTTTCACAGTTTATCAGGATCCTGCCAGGTGTGTATGTGGGTTTCACAGATTATCAGGATCCTGCCAGATGTGAATGGGGTTTCACTGTGTATCAGGATCCTGCCAGATGTGAATGGGGTTTCACTGTGCATCAGGAACCTGCCAGGTGTGTACGGGGATTTCACAGTGCATCAGGCTCCTGCCAGGTGTGTATGCGGGTTTCACAGTATATCAGGATCCTGCCAGGTGTGTATGGGTTTTCACAGTATATCAGGAACCTCCCAGGTGTGTATGGGGTTTCACAGTTTATCAGGATACCGCCAGGTGTGTATGGGGGTTTCACAGTTTATCAGCATCCTGCCAGGTGCGTATGGGGTATATACAGTGGATCAGCATCCTGCCAGATGTGTATGGTGTTTTCACAGTGTAACAGGATCCTGCCCGGTGTGTATGGGGTTTGCACAGTGTATCAGGATACTGCCAAGTTTGTATGGGGTTTTCACAGTGCATCAGGATCCTGCCAGGTGTGTATGGGGTTTTCGCAGTGGATCAGGATCCTGCCAGGTGTGTGTGGGGTTTTCACATTGTATCAGGATCCTGCCAGGTGTGTATGGGGTTTTCACAGTGTATCAGGATCCTGCCAGATGTGAATGGGGTTTCACTGCGTATCAGGATCCTGCCAGATGTGAATGGTGTTTCACAGCGGATCAGGATCCTGCCAGGTGTGTACGGGGTTTTCACAGTGTATCAGGATCCTGCCAGATGTGTATGGCGCTTTCACAGTGGATCTGGATACTGCCAGGTGTGTATGGGGTTTTCACAGTGGATCAGGATCCTGCCAGGTGTGTCAGGGATTTCACAGTGTATCAGGATCCTGCCAGGTGTGTATGGGGTGTTCACAGTTTATCAAGGTCCTGCCAGGCGTGTATTGGGTTTTCACAGTGGATCAGGATCCTGCCAGGTGTGCATGGGGGTTTCACTGTGTATCAGGATCCTGCCAGGTGTGTATGGGGTTTCTCAGTGTGTCAGGATCCTGCCAGGTGTGTATGGGGTTTCACAGTGTCTCAGGATCCTGCCAGATGTGAATGGGGTTTCACTGTGTATCAGGATCCTGCCAGATGTGAATGGGATTTCACTGTGCATCAGGAACCTGCCAGGTGTGCACGGGGATTTCACAGTGCATCAGGCTCCTGCCAGGTGTGTCTGGGGGTTTCACAGTATATCAGGATCCTGCCAGGTGTGTATGGGGTTTCACAGAATATCAGGATCCTGCCAGGTGTGTATGGGGGTTTCACAGTTTATCAGGATCCTGCCAGGTGTGTATGGGGGATTGACAGTTTATCAGCATCCTGCCAGGTGCGAAAGGGGTATATATACAGTGAATCAGGATCCTGCCAGGTGTGTATGGTGTTTTCACAGGGTATCAGGATCCTGCCAGATGTGTATGCGGTTTAGACAGTGTATCAGGATCCTGCCAAGTGTGTATGGGGTTTTCACACTGGATCAGGATCCTGCCAGGTGTGTATGGGGTTTTCTCAGTGGATCAGGATCCTGCCAGGTGTGTGTGGGGTTTTCACAGTGAATCAGGATCCTGCCATGTGTGTATGGGGTTTTCACAGTCCATCAGGATCCTGCCAGGTGTGTCTGAGGTTTTCACTGTTTCTCAGGATCCTGACAGGTGTGTATGGGGGTTTCACAGTTTATCAGGATCCTGCCAGGTGTGTATGTGGGTTTCACAGATTATCAGGATCCTGCCAGATGTGAATGGGGTTTCACTGTGTATCAGGATCCTGCCAGATGTGAATGGGGTTTCACTGTGCATCAGGAACCTGCCAGGTGTGTACGGGGATTTCACAGTGCATCAGGCTCCTGCCAGGTGTGTATGGGGGTTTCACAGTATATCAGGATCCTGCCAGGTGTGTATGGGTTTTCACAGTATATCAGGATCCTGCCAGGTGTGTATGGGGGTTTCACAGTTTATCAGGATCCCGACAGGTGTGTATGGGGGTTTCACAGTTTATCAGCATCCTGCCAGGTGCGTATGGGGTATAAGCAGTGGATCAGGTTCCTGCCAGATGTGTATGGTGTTTTCACAATGTATCAGGATCCTGTCAGGTGTGTATGGGGTTTTCACAGTGTAACAGTATCCTGCCAAGTGTGTATGGTGTTTTCACAGTGGATCAGGATCCTGCCAGGTGTGTATGGGGTTTCACAGCATATCAGGATCCTGCCAGGTGTGTATGGGGGTTTCACAGTTTATCAGGATCCTGCCAGGTGTGTATGGGGGATTGACAGTTTATCAGCATCCTGCCAGGTGCGTATGGGGTATATATGCAGTGGATCAGGATCCTGCCAGGTGTGTATGGTGTTTTCACAGTGTATCAGGATCCTGCCAGGTGTGTATGCGGTTTACGCAGTGTATCAGGATCCTGCCAAGTGTGTATGGGGTTTTCACAGTGGATCAGGATCCTGCCAAGTGTGTATGGTGTTTTCACAGTGGATCAGGATCCTGCCAGGTGTGTATGGGGTTTCACAGTGTATCAGGATCCTGCCAGGTGTGTATGGGGGTTTCACAGTTTATCAGGAGCCTGCCAGGTGTGTATGGGGGATTGACAGTTTATCAGCATCCTGCCAGGTGCGTATGGGGTATATATACAGTGGATCAGGATCCTGCCAGGTGTGTATGGAGTTTTCACAGTGTATCAGAATCCTGCCAGGTGTGTATGCGGTTTGCACAGTGTATCAGGATCCTGCCAAGTGTGTATGGGGTTTTCACAGTGGATCAGGATCCGGCCAGGTGTGTATGGGGTTTTCGCAGTGGATCAGGATCCTGCCAGGTGAGTGTGGGGTTTTCACAGTGTATCAGGATCGTGACAGGTGTGTATGGGTGTTTCACAGTTTATCAGGATCCTGCCAGGTGTGTGTGGGTTTCACAGATTATCAGGATCCTGCCAGATGTGAATGGGGTTTCACTGTGTATCAGGATCCTGCCAGATGTGAATGGGTTTCACTGTGCATCAGGAACCTGCCAGGTGTGTACGGGGATTTCACAGTGCATCAGGCTCCTGCCAGGTGTGTATGGGGTTTCACAGTATATCAGCATCCTGCCAGGTGTGTATGGTGTTTTCACAGTGGATCAGGATCCTGCCAGGTGTGTATGGGGTTTCACAGTGGATCAAGATCCTGCCAGGTGTGTGTGGGGCTTTCACAATGGATCAGGATCCTGCCAGGTGTGCATGGGGTTTTCACAGTGTAGCGGGATCCTGCCAGATGTGAATGGGATTTCACTGCGTATCAGGATCCTGCCAGATGTGAATGTTGTTTCACAGTGGATCAGGATCCTGCCAGGTGTGTACGGGGTTTTCACAGTGTATCAGGATCCTGCCAGATGTGTATGGAGATTTCACAGTGGATCAGGATCCTGCCAGATGTGAATGAGGTTTTCACAGTGCATCAGGATCCTGCCAGATGCGTATGGGGTTTTCACAGTGCATCAGGATCCTTCCAGATGTGCATGTGTGTTTCACAGTGTATCAGGATCCTGCATCGTGTGTATGGGGTATCACAGTTTATCAGGATCCTGCCAGGTGTGGATGGGGTTTTCACAGTGTATCAGGATCCTGCCAGGTGTGTATGGGGTTTTCACAGTCCATCAGGATCCTGCCAGGTGTGTCTTGGGTTTTCACAGTTTATCAGGATCCTGACAGGTGTGTATGGGGGTTTCACAGTTTATCAGGATCCTGCCAGGTGTGTATGTGGGTTTCACAGATTATCAGGATCCTGCCAGATGTGAATGGGGTTTCACTGTGTATCAGGATCCTGCCAGATGTGAATGGGGTTTCACTGTGCATCAGGAACCTGCCAGGTGTGTACGGGGATTTCACAGGGCATCAGGCTCCTGCCAGGTGTGTATGCGTGTTTCACAGTATATCAGGATCCTGCCAGGTGTGTATGGGTTTTCACAGTATATCAGGAACCTGCCAGGTGTGTATGGGGGTTTCACAGTTTATCAGGATACCGCCAGGTGTGTATGGGGGTTCCACAGTTTATCAGCATCCTGCCAGGTGCGTATGGGGTATATACAGTGGATCAGGATCCTGCCAGATGTGTATGGTGTTTTCACAGTGTAACAGGATCCTGCCAAGTGTGTATGGTGTTTTCACAGTGGATCATGATCCTGCCAGGTGTGTATGGGGTTTCACAGTGTATCAGGATCCTGCCAGGTGTGTGTGGGGCTTTCACAATGTGTCAGGATCCTGCCAGGTGTGTATGGGATTTCACTGCGTATCAGGATCCTGCCAGATGTGAATGTTGTTTCACAGTGGATCAGGATCCTGCCATTTGTGTACGGGTTTTCACAGTGTATCAGGATCCTGCCAGATGTGTATGGAGATTTCACAGTGGATCAGGATCCTGCCAGATGTGAATGAGGTTTTCACAGTGCATCAGCATCCTGCCAGATGTGTATGGGGTTTTCACAGTGCATCAGGATCCTTCCAGATGTGTATGTGTGTTTCACAGTGTATCAGGATCCTGCATCGTGTGTATGGGGTTTCACAGTTTATCAGGATCCTGCCAGGTGTGTATAGGGATATCACAGTGTATCAGGATCCTGCCAGGTGTGTATGGGGTTTTCACAGTGTATCAGGATCCTGCCAGGTGTGTATGTGGGTTTCACAGATTATCAGCATCCTGCCTGGTGTGTATGGGGATTTCACAGTGTATCAGGATCCTGCCAGGTGTGTATGTGGGTTTCAGAGTTTATCGGGATCCTGCCTGGTGTGTATGGGGTTTCACAGTGGATCAGGATCCTGCCAGGTGTGCATGTGGGTATCACAGTTTATCAGGATCCTGCCAGATGTGAATGGGGTTTCACAGTGGATCAGGATCCTGCCAGGTGTGTCCGGGGTTTTCACAGTGGATCAGGATCCTGCCAGATGTGTATGGAGTTTTCACAGTGTATCAGGATCCTGCCAGGTGTGTATGGGGTGTTTACAGTTTAACAAGGTCCTGCCAGGCGTGTATGGAGTTTTCACAGTGGATCAGGATACTGCCAGGTGTGTATGGGGGTTTCACTGTGTATCAGGATTCTGCCAGGTGTGTATGGGGTTTCAATGTGTATCAGGATCCTGCCAGGTGTGTTTGGGGTTTCACAGTGTATCAGGATCCTGCCAGATGTGAGAGGGGATTAACTGTGTATCAGGATCCTGCCAGATGTGAATGGGTTTTCACTGTGCATCAGGAACCTTCCAGGTGTGCACGGGGATTTCACAGTGCATCAGGCTCCTGCCAGATGTGTATGGGGGTTTCACAGTATATCAGGATCCTGCCAGATGTGAATGGTGTTTCACAGTGGATCAGGATCCTGCCAGATGTGTACGGGGTTTTCACAGTGTATCAGGATCCTGCCAGAAGTGTATGGAGATTTCACAGTGGATCAGGATCCTGCCAGATTTGAATGGGGTTTCACTGCGTATCAGGATCCTGCCAGATGTGAATGGTGTTTCACAGTGCATCAGGATCCTGACAGATGTGTATGGTGTTTTCACAGTGCATCAGGATCCTTCCAGATGTTTATGGGTGTTTAAAAGTGTATCAGGATCCTGCATCGTGTGCATGGGGTTTCACAGTTTATCAGGTTCCTGCCAGGTTTGTCCGGGGTTTTTACAGTTTTCAGGATCCTGCCAGGTGTGTATGGGGGTTCCACAGTTTATCAGGATCCTGCCAGGTGTGCATGTGGGTTTCACAGTTTATCAGGATCCTGCCAGATGTGAATGGGGTTTTCACAGTGCATCAGGATCCTGCCAGATCTGTATGGGGTTTTCACAGTCCGTCAGGAACCTTCCAGATGTGTGTGGGTGTTTCATAGTGTATCAGGATCCTGCATCGTGTGTATGGGGTTTCACAGTTTATCAGGATCCTGCCAGGTGTGTATGGGGTTTTCACAGTGTATCAGGATCCTGCCAGGTGTGCGAGGGGTTTTCACAGTTTATCAGGATCCTGCCAGGTGTATATGCGGGTTTCACAGTTTATCAGGATCCTGCCTGGTGTGTATGGGGTTTCACAGTGGATCAGGATCCTGCCAGGTGTGTATGTGGGTTTCACAGTTTATCAGGATCCTGCCAGATGTGAATGGGGTTTCACGGTGGTTCAGGACCTTGCCAGGTGTGTACGGGATTTTCACAGTGGTTCAGGATCCTGCCAGATGTATATGGAGATTTCACAGTGGATCAGGATCCTGCCAGGTGTGTATGGGATTTTCAGAGTGGATCAGGATCCTGCCAGGAGTGTCTGGGATTTCACAGTGTATCAGGATCCTGCTAGGTGTGTGTGGGGTGTTCACAGTTTATCAAGGTCCTGCCAGGCGTGTATGGAGTTTTCACAGTGGATCAGGATCCTGCCAGGTGTGTATGGGGGTTTCACAGTGTACCAGGATCCTGCCAGGTTTGTATGGGGTTTCACAGTGTATCAGGATCCTGCCAGGTGTGTATGGGGTTTCACAGTGCATCAGGATCCAGCCAGATGTGAATGGGGTTTCTCTGTGTATCAGGATC
The DNA here is from genome assembly GCF_036365525.1 of Heterodontus francisci. Classification (NCBI taxonomy): domain Eukaryota; kingdom Metazoa; phylum Chordata; class Chondrichthyes; order Heterodontiformes; family Heterodontidae; genus Heterodontus; species Heterodontus francisci. The sequence continues at coordinate 6,229,045 of NW_027141175.1, forward strand.
CTGCCAGATGTGAATGGGGTTACACAGTGCATCAGGAACCTGCCAGGTGTTTACGGGGATTTCACAGTGCATCAGGATCCTGCCATGTGTGTATGAGGGTTTCACAGTTTATAAGGATCCCGCCAGGTGTGTATGGGGGTTTCACAGTTTATCTGCATCCTGCCAGGTGCGTATGGGGTATATACAGGGGATCAGGATCCTGCCAGGTGTGTATGGTGTTTTCACAGTGTATCAGAATCCTGCCCGGTGTGTATGGAGTTTTCACAGTGTATCAGGGTACTGCCAAGTTTGTATGGGGTTTTCACAGTGGATGAGGATCCTGCCAGGTGTGTATGGGGTTTTCGCAGTGGATCAGGATCCTGTCAGGTGTGTGTGGGGTTTTCACAGTGTATCAGGATCCTGCCAGGTGTGTATGGGGTTTTCACAGTGTATCAGGATCCTTCCAGATGTGAATGGGGTTTCACTGCATATCAGGATCCTGACAGATGAGAATGGTGTTTCACAGCGGATCAGGATCCTGCCAGGTGTGTACGGGGTTTTCACAGTGTATCAGGATCCTGCCAGATGTGTATGGAGATTTCACAGTGGATCAGGATCCTGCCAGGTGTGTACGGGGATTTCACAGGGCATCAGGCTCCTGCCAGGTGTGTATGCGTGTTTCACAGTATATCAGGATCCTGCCAGGTGTGTATGGGTTTTCACAGTATATCAGGAACCTGCCAGGTGTGTATGGGGGTTTCACAGTTTATCAGGATACCGCCAGGTGTGTATGGGGGTTCCACAGTTTATCAGCATCCTGCCAGGTGCGTATGGGGTATATACAGTGGATCAGGATCCTGCCAGATGTGTATGGTGTTTTCACAGTGTAACAGGATCCTGCCAAGTGTGTATGGTGTTTTCACAGTGGATCATGATCCTGCCAGGTGTGTATGGGGTTTCACAGTGTATCAGGATCCTGCCAGGTGTGTGTGGGGCTTTCACAATGTGTCAGGATCCTGCCAGGTGTGTATGGGGTTTTCACAGTGTATCAGGATCGTGCCAGATGTGAATGGGATTTCACTGCGTATCAGGATCCTGCCAGATGTGAATGTTGTTTCACAGTGGATCAGGATCCTGCCATTTGTGTACGGGTTTTCACAGTGTATCAGGATCCTGCCAGATGTGTATGGAGATTTCACAGTGGATCAGGATCCTGCCAGATGTGAATGAGGTTTTCACAGTGCATCAGCATCCTGCCAGATGTGTATGGGGTTTTCACAGTGCATCAGGATCCTTCCAGATGTGTATGTGTGTTTCACAGTGTATCAGGATCCTGCATCGTGTGTATGGGGTTTCACAGTTTATCAGGATCCTGCCAGGTGTGTATAGGGATATCACAGTGTATCAGGATCCTGCCAGGTGTGTATGGGGTTTTCACAGTGTATCAGGATCCTGCCAGGTGTGTATGTGGGTTTCACAGATTATCAGCATCCTGCCTGGTGTGTATGGGGATTTCACAGTGTATCAGGATCCTGCCAGGTGTGTATGTGGGTTTCAGAGTTTATCGGGATCCTGCCTGGTGTGTATGGGGTTTCACAGTGGATCAGGATCCTGCCAGGTGTGCATGTGGGTATCACAGTTTATCAGGATCCTGCCAGATGTGAATGGGGTTTCACAGTGGATCAGGATCCTGCCAGGTGTGTCCGGGGTTTTCACAGTGGATCAGGATCCTGCCAGATGTGTATGGAGTTTTCACAGTGTATCAGGATCCTGCCAGGTGTGTATGGGGTGTTTACAGTTTAACAAGGTCCTGCCAGGCGTGTATGGAGTTTTCACAGTGGATCAGGATACTGCCAGGTGTGTATGGGGGTTTCACTGTGTATCAGGATTCTGCCAGGTGTGTATGGGGTTTCAATGTGTATCAGGATCCTGCCAGGTGTGTTTGGGGTTTCACAGTGTATCAGGATCCTGCCAGATGTGAGAGGGGATTAACTGTGTATCAGGATCCTGCCAGATGTGAATGGGTTTTCACTGTGCATCAGGAACCTTCCAGGTGTGCACGGGGATTTCACAGTGCATCAGGCTCCTGCCAGATGTGTATGGGGGTTTCACAGTATATCAGGATCCTGCCAGATGTGAATGGTGTTTCACAGTGGATCAGGATCCTGCCAGATGTGTACGGGGTTTTCACAGTGTATCAGGATCCTGCCAGAAGTGTATGGAGATTTCACAGTGGATCAGGATCCTGCCAGATTTGAATGGGGTTTCACTGCGTATCAGGATCCTGCCAGATGTGAATGGTGTTTCACAGTGCATCAGGATCCTGACAGATGTGTATGGTGTTTTCACAGTGCATCAGGATCCTTCCAGATGTTTATGGGTGTTTAAAAGTGTATCAGGATCCTGCATCGTGTGCATGGGGTTTCACAGTTTATCAGGTTCCTGCCAGGTTTGTCCGGGGTTTTTACAGTTTTCAGGATCCTGCCAGGTGTGTATGGGGGTTCCACAGTTTATCAGGATCCTGCCAGGTGTGCATGTGGGTTTCACAGTTTATCAGGATCCTGCCAGATGTGAATGGGGTTTTCACAGTGCATCAGGATCCTGCTAGATCTGTATGGGGTTTTCACAGTCCGTCAGGAACCTTCCAGATGTGTGTGGGTGTTTCATAGTGTATCAGGATCCTGCATCGTGTGTATGGGGTTTCACAGTTTATCAGGATCCTGCCAGGTGTGTATGGGGTTTTCACAGTGTATCAGGATCCTGCCAGGTGTGCGAGGGGTTTTCACAGTTTATCAGGATCCTGCCAGGTGTATATGCGGGTTTCACAGTTTATCAGGATCCTGCCTGGTGTGTATGGGGTTTCACAGTGGATCAGGATCCTGCCAGGTGTGTATGTGGGTTTCACAGTTTATCAGGATCCTGCCAGATGTGAATGGGGTTTCACGGTGGTTCAGGACCTTGCCAGGTGTGTACGGGATTTTCACAGTGGTTCAGGATCCTGCCAGATGTATATGGAGATTTCACAGTGGATCAGGATCCTGCCAGGTGTGTATGGGATTTTCAGAGTGGATCAGGATCCTGCCAGGAGTGTCTGGGATTTCACAGTGTATCAGGATCCTGCTAGGTGTGTGTGGGGTGTTCACAGTTTATCAAGGTCCTGCCAGGCGTGTATGGAGTTTTCACAGTGGATCAGGATCCTGCCAGGTGTGTATGGGGGTTTCACAGTGTACCAGGATCCTGCCAGGTTTGTATGGGGTTTCACAGTGTATCAGGATCCTGCCAGGTGTGTATGGGGTTTCACAGTGCATCAGGATCCAGCCAGATGTGAATGGGGTTTCTCTGTGTATCAGGATCCTGCCAGATGTGAATGGGGTTACACAGTGCATCAGGAACCTGCCAGGTGTTTACGGGGATTTCACAGTGCATCAGGATCCTGCCATGTGTGTATGAGGGTTTCACAGTTTATAAGGATCCCGCCAGGTGTGTATGGGGGTTTCACAGTTTATCTGCATCCTGCCAGGTGCGTATGGGGTATATACAGGGGATCAGGATCCTGCCAGGTGTGTATGGTGTTTTCACAGTGTATCAGAATCCTGCCCGGTGTGTATGGAGTTTTCACAGTGTATCAGGGTACTGCCAAGTTTGTATGGGGTTTTCACAGTGGATGAGGATCCTGCCAGGTGTGTATGGGGTTTTCGCAGTGGATCAGGATCCTGTCAGGTGTGTGTGGGGTTTTCACAGTGTATCAGGATCCTGCCAGGTGTGTGTGGGGTTTTCACAGTGTATCAGGATCCTGCCAGGTGTGTATGGGGTTTTCACAGTGTATCAGGATCCTGCCAGATGTGAATGGGGTTTCACTGCATATCAGGATCCTGACAGATGAGAATGGTGTTTCACAGCGGATCAGGATCCTGCCAGGTGTGTACGGGGTTTTCACAGTGTATCAGGATCCTGCCAGATGTGTATGGAGATTTCACAGTGGATCAGGATCCTGCCAGATGTGAATGAGGTTTTCACCGTGCATCAGGATCCTGCCAGATGTGTATGGAGTTTTCACAGTGCATCAGCATCCTTCCAGATGTGAATGGTGTTTCACTGTGCATCAGGAACCTGCCAGGTGTGTAGGGGGATTTCACAGTGCATCAGGCTCCTGCCAGGTGTGTATGGGGGTTTCACAGTGTATCAGGATCCTGCCAGGTGTGCATGGGTTTTCACAGTATATCAGGAACCTGCCTGGTGTGTTTGGGGGTTTCAGTTTAACAGGATCCCGCCAGATGGGTATGGAGGTTTCACAGTTTATCAGCATCCTGCCAGGTGCGTATGGGGTATATACAGTGGCTCAGGATCCTGCCAGGTGTGTATGGGGTTTTCACAGTGTATCAGGATCCTGCCAAGTGTGTATGGGGTTTTCACAGTGGATCAGGATCCTGCCAGGTGTGTATGGGGTTTTCACAGTGGATCAGGATCCTGCCAGGTGTGTGTGGAGTTTTCACAGTGTATCAGGATCCTGCCAAGTGTGTATGGGGTTTTCACAGTGTATCAGGATCCTGCCAGATGTGAATGGGGTTTCACTGCGTATCAGTATCCTGCCAGATGTGAATGGTGTTTCACAGTGGATCAGGATCCTGCCAGGTGTGTAAGGGGTTTTCACAGTGTATCAGAATCCTGCCAGATGTGAATGGAGATTTCACAGTGGATCAGGATCCTGCCAGATGTGAATGAGGTTTTCACAGTGCATCAGGATCCTGCCAGATGTGTATGGGTGTTTCACAGTGCATCAGGATCCTGCATCGTGTGTATGGTGTTTCACAGTTTACCTGGTTCCTGCCAGGTGTGCATGGGGTTTTCACAGTGTATCAGGATCCTGCCAGGTGTGTATGGGGTTTTCACAGTGCATCAGGATCCTGCCAGGTGTGTATGTGGGTTTCACAGTTTATCAGGACCCTGCCAGGTGTGTCTGGGATTTTCACAGTATATCAGGATCCTGCCGATTGTGTATGGGGGTTTCACAGTTTATCAGGATCCTGCCAGGTGTGTATGTGGGTTTCACAGTTTATCAGGATCCTGCCAGATGTGAATGGGGTTTCACTGTGTATCAGGATCCTGCCAGATGTGATTGGTGTTTCACTGTGCATCAGGAACCTGCCAGGTGTGTACGGGGATTTCACAGTGCATCAGACTCCTGCCAGGTGTGTATGTGGGTTTCACAGTATATCAGGATCCTGTCAGGTGTGCATGGGTTTTCACAGTATATCAGGATCCTGCCTGGTGTGTATGGGGTTTCAGTTTATCAGGATCCCGCCAGGTGCGTATGGGGGTTTCACAGTTTATCAGCATCCTGCCAGGTGCGTATGGGGTATATACAGTGGATCAGGATCCTGCCAGGTGTGTATGGGGTTTTCACAGTGTATCAGGATCCTGCCAAGTGTGTATGGGGTTTTCACAGTGGATCAGGATCCTGCCAGGTGTGTATGGGGTTTTCACAGTGGATCAGGATCCTGCCAGGTGTGTGTGGGGTTTTCACAGTGTATCTGGATCCTGCCAGGTGTGTATGGGGTTTTCACAATGTATCAGGATTCTGCCAGATGTGAATGGGGTTTCACTGCGTATCAGGATCCTGCCAGATGTGAATGGTGTTTCACAGTGGATCTGGATCCTGCCAGGTGTGTACGGGGTTTTCACAGTGTATCAGGATCCTGCCAGATGTGTATGGGTGTTTCACAGTGTATCAGGATCCTGCATCGTGTGCATGGGGTTTCACAGTTTACCTGGTTCCTGCCTGGTGTGTATGGGGTTGTCACAGTGTATCAGGATTCTGCCAGGTGTGTATGGGGTTTTCACAGTGTATCAGGATCCTGCCAGGTGTGTATGTGGGTTTCACAGTTTATCAGGACCCTGCCAGGTGTGTCTGGGGTTTTCGCAAATTATCAGGATCCTGCCAGGTATGTATGTGGGTTTCACAGCTTATCAGGATCCTGCCAGATGTGAGTGGGGTTTTCACAGTGCATCAGGATCCTGCATCGTGTGTATGGGGTTTTCACAGTGTATCAGGATCCTGCCAGGTGTGTATGGGGTTTTCACAGTGCATCAGGATCCTGCCAGGTGTGTATGTGGGTTTCACAGTTTATCAGGACCCTGCCAGGTGTGTCTGGGATTTTCACAGTATATCAGGATCCTGCCGGCTGTGTATGGGGGTTTCACATTTTATCAGGATCCTGCCAGGTGTGTATGTGGGTTTCACAGTTTATCAGGATCCTGCCAGATGTGAATGGGGTTTCACTGTGTATCAGGATCCTGCCAGGTGTGTACGGGGATTTCACAGTGCATCAGACTCCTGCCAGGCGTGTATGGGGGTTTCACAGTATATCAGGATCCTGCCAGATGTGCATGGGTTTTCACAGTATATCAGGATCCTGCCTGTTGTGTTTGGGGGTTTCAGTTTATCAGGATCCCGCCAGGTGTGTATGGGGTTTTCACAGTGGATCAGGATCCTGCCAGGCGTGTATGGGGTTTTCACAGTGGATCAGGATCCTGCCAGGTGTGTTTGGGGTTTTCACAGGGTATCAGGATCCTGCCAGGTGTGTATGGGGTTTTCACAGTGTATCAGGATTCTGCCAGATGTGAATGGGGTTTCACAGTGGATCTGGATCCTGCCAGGTGTGTACGGGGTTTTCACAGTGTATCGGGATCCTGCCAGATGTGTATGGGTGTTTCACAGTGTATCAGGATCCTGCATCGTGTGCATGCGGTTTCACAGTTTACCTGGTTCCTGCAAGGTGTGTATGGGGTTTTCCCAGTGTATCAGGATTCTGCCAGGTGTGTATGGGGTTTTCACAGATTATCAGCATCCTGCCTGGTGTGTATGGGGTTTTCGCAGTGGATCAGGATCCTGCCACGTGTGTGTGGGGTTTTCACAGTGTATCAGGATCCTGCCAGGTGTGTATGGGGTTTTCACAGTGTATCAGGATCCTGCCAGATGTGAATGGGGTTTCACTGCGTATCAGGATCCTGCCAGATGTGAATGGTGTTTCACAGTGGATCAGGATCCTGCCAGGTGTGTACGTGGTTTTCACAGTGTATCAGGATCCTGCCAGATGTGTATGGAGATTTCACAGTGGATCAGGATCCTGTCAGATGTGAATGAGTTTTTCACAGTGCATCAGGATCCTGCCAGATGTGTATGGAGTTTTCACAGTACATCAGCATCCTTCCAGATGTGTATGGGTGTTTCACAGTGTATCAGGATCCTGCATCGTGTGTTTGGGGTTTCACAGTGTATCAGGTTCCTGCCAGGTGTGTATGGGGTTTTCACAGTTTATCAGGGTACTGCCAGGTGTGTATGGGGTGTTCACAGTGTATCAGGATCCTGCCAGGTGTGTATGTGGGTTTCACAGATTATGAGGATCCTGCCAGGTGTGTCTGGGGTTTTCACAGTATATCAGGATCCTGCCAGGTGTGTACGGGGTTTTCACAGTGTATCAGGATCCTGCCAGGTGTGTATGGGTGTTTCACAGTGTATCAGGATCCTGCATCGTGTGCATGGGGTTTCACAGTTTACCTGGTTCCTGCCTGGTGTGTATGGGGTTTTCCCAGTGTATCAGGATTCTGCCAGGTGTGTATGGGGTGTCACAGTGTATCAGGATCCTGCCAGGTGTGTATGTGGGTTTCACAGATTATCAGCATCCTGCCTGGTGTGTATGGGGTTTTCGCAGTGGATCAGGATCCTGCCACGTGTGTGTGGGGTTTTCACAGTGTATCAGGATCCTGCCAGGTGTGTATGGGGTTTTCACAGTGTATCAGTATCCTGCCAGATGTGAATGGGGTTTCACTGCGTATCAGGATCCTGCCAGATGTGAATGGTGTTTCACAGTGGATCAGGATCCTGCCAGGTGTGTATGGGGTTTTCACAGTGTATCAGGATCCTGCCAGATGTGTATGGAGATTTCACAGTGGATCAGGATCCTGCCAGATGTTAATGAGATTTTCACAGTGCATCAGGATCCTGCCAGATGTGTATGGAGTTTTCACAGTACATCAGGATCCTTCCAGATGTGTATGGGTGTTTCACAGTGTATCAGGTTCCTGCCAGGTGTGTGTGGGGTTTTCACAGTTTATCAGGATCCTGCCAGGTGTGTATGGGGTGTTCACAGTGTATCAGGATCCTGCCAGGTGTGTATGTGGGTTTCACAGATTATGAGGATCCTGCCAGGTGTGTCTGGGGTTTTCACAGTATATCAGGATCCTGCCGGTTGTGTATGGGGGTTTCACAGTTTATCAGGATCCTGCCAGGTGTGTATGTGGGTTTCACAGTTTATCAGGATCCTGCCAGATGTGAATGGGGTTTCACTGTGTATCAGGATCCTGCCAGATGTGAGTGGTGTTTCACTGTGCATCAGGAACCTGCCAGGTGTGTACGGAGATTTCACAGTGCATCAGGCTCCTGCCAGGTGTGTATGGGGGTTTCACAGTATATCAGGATCCTGCCGGTTGTGTATGGGGGTTTCACAGTTTATCAGGATCCTGCCAGGTGTGTATGTGGGTTTCACAGTTTATCAGGATCCTGCCAGATGTGAATGGGGTTTCACTGTGTATCAGGATCCTGCCAGATGTGAGTGGTGTTTCACTGTGCATCAGGAACCTGCCAGGTGTGTCCGGGGATTTCACAGTGCATCAGGCTCCTGGCAGGTGTGTGTGGGGGTTTCACAGTATATCAGGATCCTGCCAGGTGTGTGTGGGGTTTTCACAGTGTATCAGGATCCTGCCAGGTGTGTATGGAGTTTTCACAGTGTATCAGGATCCTGCCAGATGTGAATGGGGTTTCACTGCGTATCAGGATCCTGCCAGATGTGAATGGTGCTTCACAGTGGATCAGGATCCTGCCAGGTGTGTCCGGGGTTTTCACAGTGTATCAGGATCCTGCCAGATGTGTTTGGGTGATTCACAGTGTATCAGGATCCTGCATCGTGTGCATGGGGTTTCACAGTTTACCTGGTTCCTGCCAGGTGTGTATGGGGTTTTCACAGTGTATCAGTATCTTGCCAGGTGTGTATGGGGTTTTCACAGTGTATCAGGATCCTGCCAGGTGTGTATAAGGGTTTCACAGTTTATCAGGACCCTGCCAGGTGTGTTTGGGGTTTTCACAGATTATCAGGATCCTGCCAGGTGTGTATGGGGGTTTCACAGTTTATCAGGATCCTGCCTGGTGTGTATGTGGGTTTCACAGTTTATCAGGATGCTGCCAGATGTGAGTGGGGTTTTCACAGTGCATCAGGATCCTGCCAGATGTGAATGGGGTTTCACTGCGTATCAGGATCCTGCCAGATGTGAATGGTGTTTCACAGTGGATCTGGATCCTGCCAGGTGTGTACGGGGTTTTCACAGTGTATCAGGATCCTGCCAGATGTGTATGGGTGTTTCACAGTGTATCAGGATCCTGCATCGTGTGCATGGGGTTTCACAGTTTACCTGGTTCCTGCCAGGTGTGTATGGGGTTTTCCCAGTGTATCAGGATTCTGCCAGGTGTGTATGGGGTTTTCACAGTGTATCAGGATCCTGCCAGGTGTATATGTGGGTTTCACAGATTATCAGCATCCTGCCTGGTGTGTATGGGGTTTTCGCATTGGATCAGGATCCTGCCACGTGTGTGTGGGGTTTTCACAGTGTATCAGGATCCTGCCAGGTGTGTATGGGGTTTTCACAGTGTATCAGGATCCTGCCAGATGTGAATGGGGTTTCACTGCGTATCAGGATCCTGCCAGATGTGAATGGTGTTTCACAGTGGATCGGGATCCTGCCAGGTGTGTACGGGGTTTTCACAGTGTATCAGGATCATGCCAGATGTGTATGGAGATTTCACAGTGGATCAGGATCCTGCCAGATGTGAATGAGTTTTTCACAGTGCATCAGGATCCTGCCTGATGTGTATGGAGTTTTCACAGTGGATCAGGATTCTGCCAGGTGTGTATGTGGGTTTCACAGATTATCAGCATCCTGCCTGGTGTGTATGGGGTTTTCGCAGTGGATCAGGATTCTGCCAGGTGTGTATGGGGTTTTCACAGTGTATCAGGATCCTGCCAGATGTGAATGGGGTTTCACTGCGTATCAGGATCCTGCCAGATGTGAATGGTGTTTGACAGTGGATCAGGATCCTGCCAGGTGTGTACGGGGTTTTCACAGTGTATCAGGATCCTGCCAGATGAGTATGGAGATTTGACAGTGGATCAGGATCCTGCCAGATGTGAATGAGTTTTTCACAGTGCATCAGGATCCTGCCAGATGTGTATGGAGTTTTCACAGTACATCAGGAACCTTCCAGATGTGTATGGGTGTTTCACAGTGTATCAGGATCCTGCATCGTGTGGATGAGGTTTCACAGTGTATCAGGTTCTTGCCAGGTGTGTATGGGGTTTTCACAGTTTATCAGGATCCTGCCAGGTGTGTATGGGGTGTTCACAGTGGATCAGGATCCTGCCAGGTGTGTATGTGGGTTTCACAGATTATGAGGATCCTGCCAGGTGTGTCTGTGGTTTTCACAGTATATCAGGATCCTGCCGGTTGTGTCTGGGGGTTTCACAGTTTATCAGGATCCTGCCAGGTATGTATGTGGGTTTCACAGTTTATCAGGGTCCTGCCAGATGTGAATGGGGTTTCACTGTGTATCAGGATCCTGCCAGATGTGAGTGGTGTTTCACTGTGCATCAGGAACCTGCCAGGTGTGTACGGGGATTTCACAGTGCATCAGGCTCCTGCCAGGTGTGTATGGGGGTTTCACAGTATATCAGGATCCTGCCAGGTGTGCATGGGTTTTCACAGTATATCAGGATACTGCCTGGTGTGTATGGGGGTTTCAGTTTATCAGGATCCCGCCAGGTGTGTATGGGGGTTTCACAGTTTATCAGCATCCTGCCAGGTGCGTATGGGGTATATACAGTGGATCAGGATCCTGCCAGGTGTGTATGGGGTTTTCACAGTGTATCAGGATCCTGCCAAGTGTGTATGGGGTTTTCACAGTGGATCAGGATCCTGCCAGGTGTGTATGGGGTTTTCACAGTGTATCAGGATCCTGCCAGATGTGAATGGGGTTTCACTGCGTATCAGGATCCTGCCAGATGTGCATGGTGTTTCACAGTGGATCAGGATCTTGCCAGGTGTGTACGGGGTTTTCACAGTGTATCAGGATCCTGCCAGATGTGTATGGAGATTTCACAGTGGATCAGGATCCTGCATCGTGTGTATGGGGTTTCACAGTTTATCTGGTTCCTGCCAGGTGTGTATGGGGTTTTCACAGTGTATCAGGATCCTGCCGGGTGTGTATGGGGTTTTCACAGTGTATCAGGATCCTGCCAGGTGTGTATGTGGGTTTCACAGTTTGTCAGGACCCTGCCAAGTGTGTCTGGGGATTTCACAGATTATCAGGATCCTGTAAGGTGTGTCTGGGGGTTTCACAGTTTATCAGGATCCTTCCTGGTGTGTATGTGGGTTTCACAGTTTATCAGGATCCTGCCAGATGTTAATGGGGTTTTCACAGTGCATCAGGATCCTGCCAGAGGTGAATGGGGTTTCACAGTGGATCAGGATCCTGCCAGGTGTGTTCGGGGTTTTCACAGTGGATCAGGATCCTGCCAGATGTGTATGGAGATTTCACAGTGGATCAGGATCCTGCCAGGTGTGTATGGGGTTTTCACAGTGGATCAGGATCCTGCCAGGTGTGTATGGGGTGTTCTCAGTTCATCAAGGTCCTGCCAGGCGTGTATGGGGTTTTCACAGTGGATCAGGATCCTGCCAGGTATGCATGGGGGTTTCACTGTGTATCAGGATCCTGCCAGGTGTGTATGGGGTTTCGCAGTGTATCAGGATCCTGCCAGATGTGAATGGGGTTTCACTGTGTATCAGGATCCTGCCAGATGTGAATGGGGTTTCACTGTGCATCAGGAACCAGCCAGGTGTGCACGGGGATTTCACAATGCATCAGGCTCCTGCCAGGTGTGTATGGGGGTTTCACAGTATATCAGGATCCTGCCAGGTGTGTATGGGGTTTCACAGTATATCAGGATCCTGCCAGGTGTGTATGGGGGTTTCACGGTTTATCAGGATCCTGCCAGTTGTGTATGGGGAATTGACAGTGTATAAGGATCCTGCCAAGTGTGAAATGGGGTTTCACATTGGATCAGGATCCTGCCAGGTGTGTATGGGGTTTTTACAGTGTATCAGGATCCTGCCAGGTGTGTTTGGTGTTTTCACTGTGCATCAGGATCCTGCCAGGTGTGTATGGGGTTTTCACTGTGCATCAGCATCCTGCCAGGTGTGTATGGGGGGTTCACAGTATATCAGGATCCTGCCTGGTGTGTATGGGGTTTTCACAGTGTATCAGGATCCTGCCAGGTGTGTATGGGGTTTTCACAGTGTATCAGGATCCTGCAAGATGTGAATGGGGTTTCACTGCGTATCAGGATCCTGCCAGATGTGAATGGTGCTTCACAGTGGATCAGGATCCTGCCAGGTGTGTACGGGGTTTTCACAGTGTATCAGGATCTTGCCAGATGTGTTTGGGTGTTTCACAGATTATCAGGATCCTGCCAGGTGTGTATGGGGGTTTCACAGTTTATCAGGATCCTGCCTGGTGTGTATGGGGTTTTCACAGTTTATCAGGATCCTGCCAGATGTGAATGGGGTTTCACAGTGGATCAGGATCCTGCCAGGTGTATTCGGGGTTTTCACAGTGGATCAGGATCCTGCCAGATGTGTATGGAGATTTCACAGTGGATCAGGATCCTGCCAGGTGTGTATGGGGTTTTCACAGTGGATCAGGTTCCTGCCAGGTGTGTATGGGGTGTTCTCAGTTCATCAAGGTCCTGCCAGGCGTGTATGGGGTTTTCACAGTGGATCAGGATCCTGCCAGGTATGCATGGGGGTTTCACTGTGTATCAGGATCCTGCCAGGTGTGTATGGGGTTTCGCAGTGTATCAGGATCCTGCCAGATGTGAATGGGGTTTCACTGTGTATCAGGATCCTGCCAGATGTGAATGGGGTTTCACTGTGCATCAGGAACCAGCCAGGTGTGCACGGGGATTTCACAATGCATCAGGCTCCTGCCAGGTGTGTATGGGGGTTTCACAGTATATCAGGATCCTGCCAGGTGTGTATGGGGTTTCACAGTATATCAGGATCCTGCCAGGTGTGTATGGGGGTTTCACGGTTTATCAGGATCCTGACAGTTGTGTATGGGGAATTGACAGTGTATAAGGATCCTGCCAAGTGTGAAATGGGGTTTCACATTGGATCAGGATCCTGCCAGGTGTGTATGGGGTTTTTACAGTGTATCAGGATCCTGCCAGGTGTGTTTGGTGTTTTCACTGTGCATCAGGATCCTGCCAGGTGTGTATGGGGTTTTCACTGTGCATCAGCATCCTGCCAGGTGTGTATGGGTGGTTCACAGTATATCAGGATCCTGCCTGGTGTGTGTGGGGTTTTCACAGTGTATCAGGATCCTGCCAGGTGTGTATGGGGTTTTCACAGTGTATCAGGATCCTGCCAGATGTGAATGGGGTTTCACTGCGTATCAGGATCCTGCCAGATGTGAATGGTGCTTCACAGTGGATCAGGATCCTGCCAGGTGTGTACGGGGTTTTCACAGTGTATCAGGATCTTGCCAGATGTGTTTGGGTGTTTCACAGATTATCAGGATCCTGCCAGGTGTGTATGGGGGTTTCACAGTTTATCAGGATCCTGCCTGGTGTGTATGTGGGTTTCACAGTTTATCAGGATTCTGCCAGATGTGAGTGGGGTTTTCACAGTGCATCAGGATCCTGTCAGATGTGTATGGGGTTTTCACAGTCCATCAGTTTACTTCCAGATGTGTATGGGGTATATATACAGTGGATCAGGATCCTGCCAGGTGTGCATGGGGTTTCACAGTTTATCAGGATCCGGCCAGGTGTGTATGGGGTTTTCACAGTGGATCAGGATCCTGCCAGATGAGTATGGAGATTTGACAGTGGATCAGGATCCTGCCAGATGTGAATGAGTTTTTCACAGTGCATCAGGATCCTGCCAGATGTGTATGGAGTTTTCACAGTACATCAGGAACCTTCCAGATGTGTATGGGTGTTTCACAGTGTATCAGGATCCTGCATCGTGTGGATGAGGTTTCACAGTGTATCAGGTTCTTGCCAGGTGTGTATGGGGTTTTCACAGGTTATCAGGATCCTGCCAGGTGTGTATGGGGTGTTCACAGTGGATCAGGATCCTGCCAGGTGTGTATGTGGGTTTCACAGATTATGAGGATCCTGCCAGGTGTGTCTGTGGTTTTCACAGTATATCAGGATCCTGCCGGTTGTGTCTGGGGGTTTCACAGTTTATCAGGATCCTGCCAGGTATGTATGTGGGTTTCACAGTTTATCAGGGTCCTGCCAGATGTGAATGGGGTTTCACTGTGTATCAGGATCCTGCCAGATGTGAGTGGTGTTTCACTGTGCATCAGGAACCAGCCAGGTGTGTACGGGGATTTCACAGTGCATCAGGCTCCTGCCAGGTGTGTATGGGGGTTTCACAGTATATCAGGATCCTGCCAGGTGTGCATGGGTTTTCACAGTATATCAGGATACTGCCTGGTGTGTATGGGGGTTTCAGTTTATCAGGATCCCGCCAGGTGTGTATGGGGGTTTCACAGTTTATCAGCATCCTGCCAGGTGCGTATGGGGTATATACAGTGGATCAGGATCCTGCCAGGTGTGTATGGGGTTTTCACAGTGTATCAGGATCCTGCCAAGTGTGTATGGGGTTTTCACAGTGGATCAGGATCCTGCCAGGTGTGTATGGGGTTTTCACAGTGTATCAGGATCCTGCCAGATGTGAATGGGGTTTCACTGCGTATCAGGATCCTGCCAGATGTGCATGGTGTTTCACAGTGGATCAGGATCTTGCCAGGTGTGTACGGGGTTTTCACAGTGTATCAGGATCCTGCCAGATGTGTATGGAGATTTCACAGTGGATCAGGATCCTGCATCGTGTGTATGGGGTTTCACAGTTTATCTGGTTCCTGCCAGGTGTGTATGGGGTTTTCACAGTGTATCAGGATCCTGCCGGGTGTGTATGGGGTTTTCACAGTGTATCAGGATCCTGCCAGGTGTGTATGTGGGTTTCACAGTTTGTCAGGACCCTGCCAAGTGTTTCTGGGGATTTCACAGATTATCAGGATCCTGTAAGGTGTGTCTGGGGGTTTCACAGTTTATCAGGATCCTTCCTGGTGTGTATGTGGGTTTCACAGTTTATCAGGATCCTGCCAGATGTTAACGGGGTTTTCACAGTGCATCAGTATCCTGTCAGATGTGTATGGGGTTTTCACAGTTTATCAGGATCCTGCCAGATGTGAATGGGGTTTCACAGTGGATCAGGATCCTGCCAGGTGTGTTCGGGGTTTTCACAGTGGATCAGGATCCTGCCAGATGTGTATGGAGATTTCACAGTGGATCAGGATCCTGCCAGGTGTGTATGGGGTTTTCACAGTGGATCAGGATCCTGCCAGGTGTGTATGGGGTGTTCTCAGTTCATCAAGGTCCTGCCAGGCGTGTATGGGGTTTTCACAGTGGATCAGGATCCTGCCAGGTATGCATGGGGGTTTCACTGTGTATCAGGATCCTGCCAGGTGTGTATGGGGTTTCGCAGTGTATCAGGATCCTGCCAGATGTGAATGGGGTTTCACTGTGTATCAGGATCCTGCCAGATGTGAATGGGGTTTCACTGTGCATCAGGAACCAGCCAGGTGTGCACGGGGATTTCACAATGCATCAGGCTCCTGCCAGGTGTGTATGGGGGTTTCACAGTATATCAGGATCCTGCCAGGTGTGTATGGGGTTTCACAGTATATCAGGATCCTGCCAGGTGTGTATGGGGGTTTCACGGTTTATCAGGATCCTGCCAGTTGTGTATGGGGAATTGACAGTGTATAAGGATCCTGCCAAGTGTGAAATGGGGTTTCACATTGGATCAGGATCCTGCCAGGTGTGTATGGGGTTTTTACAGTGTATCAGGATCCTGCCAGGTGTGTTTGGTGTTTTCACTGTGCATCAGGATCCTGCCAGGTGTTTGTGGGGTTTTCACAGTGTATCAGGATCCTGCCAGGTGTGTATGGGGTTTTCACTGTGCATCAGCATCCTGCCAGGTGTGTATGGGGTTTTTACAGTGTATCAGGATCCTGCCAGGTGTGTATGTGGGTTTCACAATTTATCAGGATGCTGCCAGGTGTGTCTGGGATTTTCGCAGTTTATCAGGATCCTGCCAGGTCTGTATGGGGGTTTCGCAGATTATCAGGCTCCTGCCAGGTGTGTTTGGGGGTTTCACAGTATATCAGGATCCTGCCAGGTGTGTATGGTGTTTCACAGTACATCAGGATCCTGCCAGGTGTGTATGGGGGTTTGACAGTTTATCAGGATCCTGCCAGGTGTGTATGGGTGTTTGACAGATCATCAGCATCCTGCCAGGTGCGTATGGGGTACATATACAGTGGATCAGGATCCTGCCAGGTGTGTATGTTGTTTTCAAAGTGTATCAGGATCCTGCCAGGTGTGTATGTGGTTTTCACAGTGTATCAGGATCCTGCCAAGTGTGTATGGGGTTTTGACAGTGGGTCAGAATCCTGCCAGGTGTGTATGGGGTTTTCACAGTGGATCAGGATCCTGCCAGGTGTGTGTGGGGTTTTCACAGTGTATCAGGATCCTGCCAGGCGTGTATGGGGATTTCACAGTGTATCAGTTTCCTGCCAGGTGTGTATGGGGTTTTCGCAGTGTATCAGGATCCTGCCAGGTGTGTGTGGGGTTTTCACAGTGTATCAGGATCCTGCCAGGTGTGTATGGGGTTTTCACTGTGCATCAGGATCCTGCCAGGTGTGTATGGGGTTTTCACAGTGTATCAGGATCCTGCCAGGTGTGTATGTCGTTTTCGCATTTTATCAGGATCATGCCAGGTGTGTATGGGGGTTTCACAGTGTATTAGGATCCTGCCAGGTGTGTATGTGGGTTTCACAGTTTATCAGGATGCTGCCAGGTGTGTCTGGGGTTTTCGCAGTTTATCAGGATCCTGCCAGGTGTGTATGTTGGTTTCACAGTTTATCAGTTTCCTGCCAGGTGTGTATGGGGGTTTCACAGTTTATCAGGATCCTGCCAGGTGTGTGTGGCGGATTCACAGTTTATCAGGATCCTGCCAGATGTGAATGGGGTTTTCACAGTGCATCAGGATCCTGCCAGATGTGAATGGGGTTTCACTGCGTATCAGGATCCTGCCAGATGTGCATGGTGTTTCACAGTGGATCAGGATCTTGCCAGGTGTGTACGGGGTTTTCATAGTGTATCAGGATCCTGCCAGATGTGTATGGAGATTTCACAGTGGATCAGGATCCTGCCAGAAGTGAATGAGGTTTTCACAGTGCATCTGGATCCTTCCAGATGTGTATGGGTGTTTCACAGTGTATCTGGATCCTGCATCGTGTGTATGGGGTTTCACAGTTTATCTGGTTCCTGCCAGGTGTGTATGGGGTTTTCACAGTGTATCAGGATCCTGCCGGGTGTGTATGGGGTTTTCACAGTGTATCAGGACCCTGCCAAGTGTGTCTGGGGATTTCACAGATTATCAGGATCCTGTAAGGTGTGTCTGGGGGTTTCACAGTTTATCAGGATCCTTCCTGGTGTGTATGTGGGTTTCACAGTTTATCAGGATCCTGCCAGATGTTAATGGGGTTTTCACAGTGCATCAGGATCCTGTCAGATGTGTATGGGGTTTTCACAGTTTATCAGGATCCTGCCAGATGTGAATGGGGTTTCACAGTGGATCAGGATTCTGCCAGGTGTGTTCGGGGTTTTCACAGTGGATCAGGATCCTGCCAGATGTGTATGGAGATTTCACAGTGGATCAGGATCCTGCCAGGTGTGTATGGGGTTTTCACAGTGGATCAGGATCCTGCCAGGTGTGTATGGGGTGTTCTCAGTTCATCAAGGTCCTGCCAGGCGTGTATGGGGTTTTCACAGTGGATCAGGATCCTGCCAGGTATGCATGGGGGTTTCACTGTGTATCAGGATCCTGCCAGGTGTGTATGGGGTTTCGCAGTGTATCAGGATCCTGCCAGATGTGAATGGGGTTTCACTGTGTATCAGGATCCTGCCAGATGTGAATGGGGTTTCACTGTGCATCAGGAACCAGCCAGGTGTGCACGGGGATTTCACAATGCATCAGGCTCCTGCCAGGTGTGTATGGGGGTTTCACAGTATATCAGGATCCTGCCAGGTGTGTATGGGGTTTCACAGTATATCAGGATCCTGCCAGGTGTGTATGGGGGTTTCACGGTTTATCAGGATCCTGCCAGTTGTGTATGGGGAATTGACAGTGTATAAGGATCCTGCCAAGTGTGAAATGGGGTTTCACATTGGATCAGGATCCTGCCAGGTGTGTATGGGGTTTTTACAGTGTATCAGGATCCTGCCAGGTGTGTTTGGTGTTTTCACTGTGCATCAGGATCCTGCCAGGTGTTTGTGGGGTTTTCACAGTGTATCAGGATCCTGCCAGGTGTGTATGGGGTTTTCACTGTGCATCAGCATCCTGCCAGGTGTGTATGGGGTTTTTACAGTGTATCAGGATCCTGCCAGGTGTGTATGTGGGTTTCACAGTTTATCAGGATCATGCCAGGTGTATATGGGGGTTTCACTGTGTATCAGGATCCTGCCAGGTGTGTATGTGGGTTTCACAGTTTATCAGGATGCTGCCAGGTGTGTCTGGGATTTTCGCAGTTTATCAGGATCCTGCCAGGTCTGTATGGGGGTTTCGCAGTTTATCAGGCTCCTGCCAGGTGTGTTTGGGGGTTTCACAGTATATCAGGATCCTGCCAGGTGTGTATGGTGTTTCACAGTACATCAGGATCCTGCCAGGTGTGTATGGGGGTTTCACAGTTTATCAGGATCCTGCCAGGTGTGTATGGGGGGTTGACAGATCATCAGCATCCTGCCAGGTGCGTATGTTGTTTTCAAAGTGTATCAGGATCCTGCCAGGTGTGTATGTTGTTTTCAAAGTGTATCAGGATCCTGCCAGGTGTGTATGTGGTTTTCACAGTGTATCAGGATCCTGCCAAGTGTGTATGGGGTTTTGACAGTGGGTCAGAATCCTGCCAGGTGTGTATGGGGTTTTCACAGTGGATCAGGATCCTGCCAGGTGTGTGTGGGGTTTTCACAGTGTATCAGGATCCTGCCAGGCGTGTATGGGGATTTCACAGTGTATCAGTTTCCTGCCAGGTGTGTATGGGGTTTTCGCAGTGTATCAGGATCCTGCCAGGTGTGTGTGGGGTTTTCACAGTGTATCAGGATCCTGCCAGGTGTGTATGGGGTTTTCACTGTGCATCAGGATCCTGCCAGGTGTGTATGGGGTTTTCACAGTGTATCAGGATCCTGCCAGGTGTGTATGTCGTTTTCGCATTTTATCAGGATCATGCCAGGTGTGTATGGGGGTTTCACAGTGTATTAGGATCCTGCCAGGTGTGTATGTGGGTTTCACAGTTTACCAGGATGCTGCCAGGTGTGTCTGGGGTTTTCGCAGTTTATCAGGATCATGCCAGGTCTGTATGGTTGTTTCACAGTTTATCAGGATCCTGCCAGGTGTGTATGTTGGTTTCACAGTTTATCAGTTTCCTGCCAGGTGTGTATGGGGGTTTCACAGTTTATCAGGATCCTGCCAGGTGTGTGTGGCGGATTCACAGTTTATCAGGATCCTGCCAGATGTGAATGGGGTTTTCACAGTGCATCAGGATCCTGCCAGATGTGTATGGGATTTTCACAGTGCATCAGGATCCTTCCAGGTGTGTCTGGGGGTTTCACAGTGGATCATGATCGTGCCACGTGTGTATGGGTTTTCACAGATTATCAGGATCCTGCCAGGTGTATATGTGGGTTTCACAGTTTATCAGGATACTGCCTGGTGTGTCTGGGGTTTTCACAGTGTGTCAGGATCCTTCCGGGTGTGAATGTGGGTTTCACAGTGTATCAGGCTCCTGCCAGGTGTGTCTGTGGGTTTCACTGTTTATCAGGATCCTGCCTGGTGTGTATGGGGTTTTCACAGTGTATCAGGATCCTGCCAGGTGTTTATGGGGGTTTCACAGTTTATCAGGATCCTGCCAGGTGTGTATGTGGGTTTCACAGTTTATCAGGATCTTCCCAGGTGTGTATGGGGGTCTCAGTTAATCAGGATCCTGCCAGGTGTGTCTGGGGGCTTCACAGATCATCAGGATCCTGCCAGGTGTGTATGTGGGTTTCACAGTGTAGCAGGTAACTGCCAGATGTGAATGGGGTTTTCACAGTGCATCAGGATCCTGCCAGATGTGTATGGGGTTTTCACAGTGCATCAGGATCCTTCCAGATGTGTGTGGGGGTTTCACAGTGTATCAGGATCCTGCATCGTCTGGATGGGGTTTTCACAGTGCATCAGGATCCTGCCAGGTGCGTATGGGGTTTTCACAGTGTATTTGGATCCTGCCAGGTGTGTGTGGGGTTTTCACAGTGTATCAGGATACTGCCAGGTGTGTATGGGGTTTTCACAGTGTATCAGGATCCTCCCAAGTGTGTATGGGGATTTCACAGTGGATCAGGATCCTGCCAGGTGTGTATGCGCTTTTCACAGTGGATCAGGATCCTGCCAGGTGTGTATGGGGTTTTCACAGTGGATCAGGATCCTGCCAGGTGTGTGCGGGGGTTTCACAGTGTATCAGGATCCTGCCAGGTGTGTATGGTGTTTTCACAGTCCATCAGGATCCTGCCAGGTGTGTATGGGGTTTTCACAGTGTATCAGGATAGTGCCAGGTGTGTTTGGTGTTTTCACTGTGCATCAGGATCCTGCCAGGTGTGTATGGGGCTTTCACAGTGTATCAGGATCCTGCCAAGTGTGTATGTGGGTTTCACAGTTTATCAGGATCATGCCAGGTGTGTATGGGGGTTTCACTGTGTATCAGGATCCTGCCAGGTGTGCATGTGGGTTTCACAGTTTATCAGGATGCTGCCAGGTGTGTCTGGGATTTTCGCTGTTTTTCAGGATCCTGCCAGGTCTGTATGGGGTTTTCACAGTTTATCAGGCTCCTGCCAGGTGTGTATGGGGGTTTCACAGTATATCTGGATCCTGCCAGGTGTGTATGGGGTTTCACAGTACATCAGGATCCTGCCAGGTGTGTATGGGGGTTTCACAGTTTATCAGGATCCTGCCAGGTGTGTATGGGGGTTTGACAGTTTATCAGCATCCTGCCAGGTCCTTTTGGGGTATATATACAGTGGATCAGGATCCTGCCAGGTGTGTATGGTGTTTTCAATGTGTATCAGGATCCTGCCAGGTGTGTATGTGGTTTTCACAGTGTATCAGGATACTGCCAAGTGTGTATGTGGTTTTCACAGTGGATAAGGATCCTGCCAGGTGTGTATGGGGTTTTCACAGTGGATCAGGATCCTGCCAGGTGTGTGTGGGGTTTTCACAGTGTATCAGGATCCTGCCAGGTGTGTATGGGGATTTCACAGTGCATCAGTTTCCTGCCAGGTGTGTATGGGGTTTTAACAGTGTATCAGGATTCTGCCAGGTGGTTGGGGTTTTCACAGTGTATCAGGATCCTGCCAGGTGTGTATGGGGTTTTCACTGAGCATCAGGATCCTGCCAGGTGTGTATGGTGTTTTCACAGTCCATCAGGATCCTGCCAGGTGTGTATGGGGTTTTCACAGTGTATCAGGATCCTGCCAGGTGTGTTTGGTGTTTTCACTGTGCATCAGGATCCTGCCAGGTGTGTATGGGGCTTTCACAGTGTATCAGGATCCTGCCAAGTGTGTATGTGGGTTTCACAGTTTATCAGGATCATGCCAGGTGTGTATGGGTGTTTCACTGTGTATCAGGATCCTGCCAGGTGTGCATGTGGGTTTCACAGTTTATCAGGATGCTGCCAGGTGTGTCTGGGATTTTCGCTGTTTTTCAGGATCCTGCCAGGTCTGTATGGGGTTTTCACAGTTTATCAGGCTCCTGCCAGGTGTGTATGGGGGTTTCACAGTATATCTGGATCCTGCCAGGTGTGTATGGGGTTTCACAGTACATCAGGATCCTGCCAGGTGTGTATGGGGGTTTCACAGTTTATCAGGATCCTGCCAGGTGTGTATGGGGGTTTGACAGTTTATCAGCATCCTGCCAGGTCCGTTTGGGGTATATATACAGTGGATCAGGATCCTGCCAGGTGTGTATGTGGTTTTCACAGTGTATCAGGATACTGCCAAGTGTGTATGTGGTTTTCACAGTGGATAAGGATCCTGCCAGGTGTGTATGGGGTTTTCACAGTGGATCAGGATCCTGCCAGGTGTGTGTGGGGTTTTCACAGTGTATCAGGATCCTGCCAGGTGTGTATGGGGATTTCACTGTGCATCAGTTTCCTGCCAGGTGTGTATGGGGTTTTCACAGTGTATCAGGATTCTGCCAGTTGTGTGGGGTTTTCACAGTGTATCAGGATCCTGCCAGGTGTGTATGGGGTTTTCACTGTGCATCAGGATCCTGCCAGGTGTGTATGGGGTTTTCACAGTGTATCAGGAACCTGCCAGGTGTGTATGTGGGTTTTCACAGTGTGTCAGGATCCTTCCAGGTGTGTATGTGGGTGTCACAGTTTATCAGTTTCCTGCCAGGTGTGTATGGGGGTTTCACAGTTTATCGGGATCCAGCCTGGTGTGTCTGGGGGTTTCACAATTTATCAGGATCCTGCCAGGTGTGTATGTGGGATTCACAGTTTATCAGGATCCTGCCAGATGTGAATGGGGTTTTCACAGTGCATCAGGATCCTGCCAGATGTGTATGGGTTCTTCACAGTGCATCAGGATCCTTCCAGATGTGTCTGGGGGTTTCACAGTGTATCAGGATCCTGCCAGGTGTGTATGGGGTTTTCACAGTGTATTTGGATCCTGCCAGGTGTGTGTGGGGTTTTTACAGTGTATCAGGATCCTGCCAGGTGTGTATGTGGGTTTCACAGTTTATCAGGATCATGCCAGGTGTATATGGGGGTTTCACTGTGTATGAGGATCCTGCCAGGTGTGTATGTGGGTTTCACAGTTTATCAGGATGCTGCCAGGTGTGTCTGGGATTTTCGCAGTTTATCAGGATCCTGCCAGGTCTGTATGGGGGTTTCGCAGTTTATCAGGCTCCTGCCAGGTCTGTATGGGGGTTTCGCAGTTTATCAGGCTCCTGCCAGGTGTGTTTGGGGGTTTCACAGTATATCAGGCTCCTGCCAGGTGTGTTTGGGGTTTTCACAGTTTATCAGGCTCCTGCCAGGTGTGTATGGGGGTTTCACAGTTTATCAGGATCCTGCCAGGTGTGTATGGGGGTTTGACAGTTTATCAGCATCCTGCCAGGTCCGTTTGGGGTATATATACAGTGGATCAGGATCCTGCCAAGTGTGTATGGTGTTTTCAATGTGTATCAGGATCCTGCCAAGTGTGTATGTGGTTTTCACAGTGGATAAGGATCCTGCCAGGTGTGTATGGGGTTTTCACAGTGGATCAGGATCCTGCCAGGTGTGTGTGGGTTTTTCACAGTGTATCAGGATCCTGCCAGGTGTGTATGGGGATTTCACAGTGCATCAGTTTCCTGCCAGGTGTGTATGGGGTTTTAACAGTGTATCAGGATTCTGCCAGGTGTGTGGGGTTTTCACAGTGTATCAGGATCCTGCCAGGTGTGTATGGGGTTTTCACTGTGCATCAGGATCCTGCCAGGTGTGTATGGTGTTTTCACAGTCCATCAGGATCCTGCCAGGTGTGTATGGGGTTTTCACAGTGTATCAGGATCCTGCCAGGTGTGTTTGGTGTTTTCACTGTGCATCAGGATCCTGCCAGGTGTGTATGGGGCTTTCACAGTGTATCAGGATCCTGCCAAGTGTGTATGTGGGTTTCACAGTTTATCAGGATCATGCCAGGTGTGTATGGGTGTTTCACTGTGTATCAGGATCCTGCCAGGTGTGCATGTGGGTTTCACAGTTTATCAGGATGCTGCCAGGTGTGTCTGGGATTTTCGCTGTTTTTCAGGATCCTGCCAGGTCTGTATGGGGTTTTCACAGTTTATCAGGCTCCTGCCAGGTGTGTATGGGGGTTTCACAGTATATCTGGATCCTGCCAGGTGTGTATGGGGTTTCACAGTACATCAGGATCCTGCCAGGTGTGTATGGGGGTTTCACAGTTTATCAGGATCCTGCCAGGTGTGTATGGGGGTTTGACAGTTTATCAGCATCCTGCCAGGTCCGTTTGGGGTATATATACAGTGGATCAGGATCCTGACAGGTGTGTATGTGGTTTTCACAGTGTATCAGGATACTGCCAAGTGTGTATGTGGTTTTCACAGTGGACAAGGATCCTGCCAGGTGTGTATGGGGTTTTCACAGTGGATCAGGATCCTGCCAGGTGTGTGTGGGGTTTTCACAGTGTATCAGGATCCTGCCAGGTGTGTATGGGGATTTCACAGTGCATCAGTTTCCTGCCAGGTGTGTATGGGGTTTTCACAGTGTATCAGGATTCTGCCAGTTGTGTGGGGTTTTCACAGTGTATCAGGATCCTGCCAGGTGTGTATGGGGTTTTCACTGTGCATCAGGATCCTGCCAGGTGTGTATGGGGTTTTCACAGTGTATCAGGAACCTGCCAGGTGTGTATGTGGGTTTTCACAGTGTGTCAGGATCCTTCCAGGTGTGTATGTGGGTGTCACAGTGTATCAGGCTCCTGCCAGGTGCGTATTTTGGTTTCACAGTTTATCAGTTTCCTGCCAGGTGTGTATGGGGGTTTCACAGTTTATCGGGATCCAGCCTGGTGTGTCTGGGGGTTTCACAATTTATCAGGATCCTGCCATGTGTGTATGTGGGATTCACAGTTTATCAGGATCCTGGAGGATGTGAATGGGGTTTTCACAGTGCATCAGGATCCTGCCAGATGTGTATGGGTTCTTCACAGTGCATCAGGATCCTTCCAGATGTGTCTGGGGGTTTCACAGTGTATCAGGATCCTGCCACGTGTGTATGGGGTTTCACAGTTGATCAGGATCCTGCCAGGTGTCTATGTGGGTTTCACAGTTTATCAGGATCCTGCCTGGTGTGTCTGGGGTTTTCACAGTTTGTCAGGCTCCTGCCAGGTGTGTATGTGGGTTTCACAGTTTATTAGTATCCTGCCTGGTGTGTATGGGGTTTCACAGTGGATCAGGATCCTGCCACGTGTGTATGGGGTTTTCACAGTGTATCAGGATCCTGCCAGGTGTTTATGGGGGTTTCACAGTTTATCAGGATCCTGCCAGGTGTGTATGTGGGTTTCACAGTTTATCAGAATCCTGCAGGTGTGTTTGGGGGTTTCACAGTTCATCAGGATCCTCCCAGGTGTGTATGGGGGTCTCACAGTTTATCAGGATCCTGCCAGGTGTGTCTGGGGGCTTCACAGTTCATCAGGATCCTGCCAGGTGTGTATGGTGTTTTCACAGTCCATCAGGATCCTGCCAGGTGTGTATGGGGTTTTCACAGTGTATCAGGATCCTGCCAGGTGTGTTTGGTGTTTTCACTGTGCATCAGGAATCTGCCAGGTGTGTATGGGGCTTTCACAGTGTATCAGGATCCTGCCAGGTGTGTATGTGGGTTTCACAGTTTATCAGGATCATGCCAGGTGTGTATGGGGGTTTCACTGTGTATCAGGATCCTGCCAGGTGTGCATGTGGGTTTCACAGTTTATCAGGATGCTGCCAGGTGTGTCTGGGATTTTCGCTGTTTTTCAGGATCCTGCCAGGTCTGTGTGGGGGTTTCACAGTTTATCAGGCTCCTGCCAGGTGTGTATGGGGGTTTCACAGTATATCTGGATCCTGCCAGGTGTGTATGGGGTTTCACAGTACATCAGGATCCTGCCAGGTGTGTATGGGGGTTTCACAGTTTATCAGGATCCTGCCAGGTGTGTATGGGGGTTTGACAGTTTATCAGCATCCTGCCAGGTCCGTATGGGGTATATATACAGTGGATCAGGATCCTGCCAGGTGTGTATGGTGTTTTCAAAGTGTATCAGGATCCTGCCAGGTGTGTATGTGGTTTTCACAGTGTATCAGGATACTGCCAAGTGTGTATGTGGTTTTCACAGTGGATAAGGATCCTGCCAGGTGTGTATGGGGTTTTCACAGTGGATCAGGATCCTGCCAGGTGTGTGTGGGTTTTTCACAGTGCATCAGTTTCCTGCCAGGTGTGTATGGGGTTTTCACAGTGTATCAGGGTTCTGCCAGGTGTGTGGGGTTTTCACAGTGTATCAGGATCCTGCCAGGTGTGTACGGGGTTTTCACTGTGCATCAGGATCCTGCCAGGTGTGTATGGGGTTTTCACAGTGTATCAGGAACCTGCCAGGTGTGTATGTGGGTTTTCACAGTGTGTCAGGATCCTTCCAGGTGTGTATGTGGGTGTCACAGTGTATCAGGCTCCTGTCAGGTGCGTATTTTGGTTTCACAGTTTATCAGTTTCCTGCCAGGTGTGTATGGGGGTTTCACAGTTTATCGGGATCCAGCCTGGTGTGTCTGGGGGTTTCACAATTTATCAGGATCCTGACAGGTGTGTATGTGGGATTCACAGTTTATCAGGATCCTGCCAGATGTAAATGGGGTTTTCACAGTGCATCAGGATCCTTCCAGATGTGTCTGGGGGTTTCACAGTGTATCAGGATCCTGCCACGTGTGTATGGGGTTTCACAGTTGATCAGGATCCTGCCAGGTGTCTATGTGGGTTTCACAGTTTATCAGGATCCTGCCTGGTGTGTCTGGGGTTTTCACAGTTTGTCAGGATCCTTCCAGGTGTGTATGTGGGTTTCACAGTGTATCAGGCTCCTGCCAGGTGTGTATGTGGGATTCACAGTTTATTAGTATCCTGCCTGGTGTGTATGGGGTTTCACAGTGGATCAGGATCCTGCCACGTGTGTATGGGGTTTTCACAGTGTATCAGGATCCTGCCAGGTGTTTATGGGGGTTTCACAGTTTATCAGGATCCTGCCAGGTGTGTATGTGGGTTTCACAGTTTATCAGAATCCTGCCAGGTGTGTATGGGGGTTTCACAGTTCATCAGGATCCTGCCAGGTGTGTATGGGGGTCTCACAGTTTATCAGGATCCTGCCAGGTGTGTCTGGGGGCTTCACAGTTCATCAGGATCCTGCCAGGTGTGTATGTGGGTTTCACAGTGTATCAGGAAACTGCCAGATGTGAATGGGGTTTTCACAGTGCATCAGGATCCTGCCAGACGTGTATGGGGTTTTCACAGTGCATCAGGATCCTTCCAGATGTGTGTGGGGGTTTCACAGTGTATCAGGATCCTGCATCGTGTGTATGGGGTTTTCACAGTGCATCAGGATCCTGCCAGGTGTGTATGGGGTTTTCACAGTGTATTTGGATCCTGCCAGGTGTGTGTGGGGTTTTCACAGTGTATCAGGCTCCTGCCAGGTGTGTATGTGGGTTTCACAGTTTATCAGGATCCTGCCTGGTGTGTATGGGGTTTCACAGTGGATCAGGATCCTGCCACTTGTGTATGGGGTTTTCACAGTGTATCAGGATCCTGCCAGGTGTTAATGGGGGTTTCACAGTTTATCAGGATCCTGCCAGGTGTGTATGTGGGTTTCACAGTTTATCAGGATCCTGCCAGGTGTGTATGGGGGTTTCACAGTTCATCAGGATCCTGCCAGGTGTGTATGTGTGTCTCACAGTTTATCAGGATCCTGCCAGGTGTGTCTGGGGGCTTCACAGTTCATCAGGATCATGCCAGGTGTGTATGTGGGTTTCACAGTGGATCAGGAAACTGCCAGATGTGAATGGGTTTTCACAGTGCATCAGGAGCCTGCCAGATGTGTATGGGGTTTTCACAGTGCATCAGGATCCTTCCAGATGTGTGTGGGGGTTTCACAGTGTATCAGGATCCTGCATCGTGTGTATGGGGTTTTCACAGTGCATCAGGATCCTGCCAGGTGTGTATGGGGTTTTCACAGTGTATTTGGATCCTGCCAGGTGTGTGTGGGGTTTTCACAGTGTATCCGGATACTGCCAGGTGTGTATGGGGTTTTCACAGTGCATCAGGATCCTCCCGAGTGTGTTTGGGGTTTTCACAATGGATCAGAATCCTGACAGGTGTGTATGCGGTTTTCACAATGGATCAGGATACTGCCAGATGTGTGTCGGGTTTTCACAGTGTATCAGGATCCTGCCAGGTGTGTATGGGGATTTCACTGTGCATCAGGATCCTGCCAGGTGTGTATGGGGTTTTCACAGTGTATTTGGATCCTGCCAGGTGTGTGTGGGGTTTTCACAGTGTATCCGGATACTGCCAGGTGTGTATGGGGTTTTCACAGTGCATCAGGATCCTCCCGAGTGTGTATGGGGTTTTCACAATGGATCAGAATCCTGACAGGTGTGTATGCGGTTTTCACAGTGGATCGGGATCCTGCCAGGTGTGTGTGTGGTTTTCACAGTGTATCAGGATCCTGCCAGGTGTGTATGAGGTTTTCACAGTGTATCAGGATCCTGCCAGGTGTGTTTGGTGCTTTCTCTGTGCATCAGCATCCTGCCAGGTGTGTGTGGGGTTTTCACAGTGTATCAGGATCCTGCCAGGTGTGTATGGGGTTTTCACTGTGCATCAGGATCCTGCCAGGTGTGTATGTGGGTTTCACAGTTTATCAGGATCATGCCAGGTGTGTATGTTGGTTTCACAGTTTATCAGGATCATGCCAGGTGTGTAACGGGGTTTCGCAGTGAATCAGGATCCTGCCAGGTGTGTATGTGGCTTTCACAGTTTATCAGGATCCTGCCAGGTGTGTCAGTGGTTTTCACAGTTTATGAGAATCCTGCCAGGTGTGTATGGGGGTTTCACAGTTTTTCAGGATCCAGCCAGGTGTGGATGTTGGTTTCACAGTTCATCAGTTTCCTGCCAGGTGTGTATGGGGGTTTCACACTTTTTCAGGATCCTGCCACGTGTGTATGGGGTTTTCACAGTGTATCAGGATCCTGCCAGGTGTTTATGGGGGTTTCACAGTTTATCAGGATCCTGCCAGGTGTGTATGGGGGTTTCACAGATCATCCGTATCCTGCCAGGTGTGTATGGGGGTCTCACCTTTTATCAAGATCCTGCCAGGTGTGTCTGGGGGCTTCACAGTTCATTAGGATCCTTCCAGGTGCGTATGTGGGTTTCACAGTGTATCAGGAAACTGCCAGATGTGAATGGGGTTTTCACAGTGCATCAGGATCCTGCCAGCTGTTTATGGGCGTTTCACAGTTTATCAGGATCCTGCCAGGTGTGTATGTGGGTTTCACAGTTTATCAGGATCCTGCCAGGTGTGTATGGGGGTTTCACAGTTCATCAGGATCCTGCCAGGTGTGTATGGGGGTTTGCACTGTTTATCAGGATCCTGCCAGGTGTGTCTGGGGGCTTCACAGTTCATCAGGGTCCTGCCAGGTGTGTATGTGGGATTCACAGTGGATCAGGAAACTGCCAGATGTGAATGGGGTTTTCACAGTGCATCAGGATCCTGCCAGATGTGTATGGGGTTTTCACAGTGCATCAGGATCCTTCCAGATATGTGTGGGGGTTTCACAGTGTATCAGGATCCTTCATCGTGTGTATGGGGTTTTCACAGTGCATCAGGATCCCGCCAGGTGTGTATGGGGTTTTCACAGTGTATTTGGATCCTGCCAGGTGTGTGTGGGGTTTTCACAGTGTATCCGGATACTGCCAGGTGTGTATGGGGTTTTCACAGTGCATCAGGATCCTCCCGAGTGTGTATGGGGTTTTCACAATGGATCAGAATCCTGACAGGTGTGTATGCGGATTTCACAGTGGATCGGGATCCTGCCAGGTGTGTGTGTGGTTTTCACAGTGTATCAGGATCCTGCCAGGTGTGTATGGGGTTTTCACTGTGCATCAGGATCCTGCCAGGTGTTTATGAGGTTTTCACAGTGTATCAGGATCCTGCCAGGTGTGTATGGGGTTTTCACTGTGCATCAGCATCCTGCCAGGTGTGTATGGGGTTTTCACAGTGTATCAGGATCCTGCCAGGTGTGTATGTGGGTTTCACAGTTTATCAGGATCATGCCAGGTGTGTATGTGGGTTTCACAGTTTATCAGGATCATGCCAGGTGTGTAACGGGGTTTCGCATTGAATCAGGATCCTGCCAGGTGTGTTTGTGGCTTTCACAGTTTATCAGGATCCTGCCAGGTGTGTCAGGGGTTTTCACAGTTTATGAGAATCCTGCCAGGTGTGTATGGGGGTTTCACAGTTTTTCAGGATCCAGCCAGGTGTGGATGTTGGTTTCACAGTTCATCAGTTTCCTGCCAGGTGTGTATGGGGGTTTCACACTTTTTCAGCATCCTGCCACGTGTATATGGGGTTTTCACAGTGTATCAGGATCCTGCCAGGTGTTTATGGGGGTTTCACAGTTTATCAGGATCCTGCCAGGTGAGTATGGGGGTTTCACAGATCATCAGTATCCTGCCAGGTGTGTATGGGGGTCTCACCTTTTATCAAGATCCTGCCAGGTGTGTCTGGGGGCTTCACAGTTCATCAGGATCCTGCCAGGTGCGTATGTGGGTTTCACAGTGTATCAGGAAACTGCCAGATGTGAATGGGGTTTTCACAGTGCATCAGGATCCTGCCAGATGTGTATGGGGTTTTCACAGTGCATCAGAATCCTCCCGAGTGTGTATGGGGTTTTCACAATGGATCAGAATCCTGACAGGTGTGTATGCGGTTTTCACAGTGGATCAGGATCCTGCCAGATGTGTGTGGGGTTTTCACAGTGTATCAGGATTCTGCCAGGTGTGTATGGGGTTTTCACTGTGCATCAGGATCCTGCCAGGTGTGTATGGGGTTTTCACAGTGTATCAGGATCCTGCCAGGTGTGTTTGGTGCTTTCTCTGTGCATCAGGATCCTGCCAGGTGTGTGTGGGTTTTTCACAGTGTATCAGGATCCTGCCAGGTGTGTATGGGGTTTTCACTGTGCATCAGGATCCTGCCAGGTGTGTATGGGGCTTTCACAGTGTATCAGGATCCTGCCAGGTGTGTATGTGGGTTTCACAGTTTATCAGGATCATGCCAGGTGTGTAACGGGGTTTCGCAGTGTATCAGGATCCTGCCAGGTGTGTATGTGGCTTTCACAGATTATCAGGATCCTGCCAGGTGTGTCTGGGGTTTTCACAGGTTATGCGGATTTTGCCAGGTGTGTACGGGTTTTCACAGTTTTTCAGGATCCAGCCAGGTGTGGATGTTGTTTCACAGTTCATCAGTTTCCTGCCTGGTGTGTATGTGGGTTTCACACTTTGTCAGGATCCTGCCACGTGTGTATGGGGTTTTCACAGTGTATCAGGATCCTGCCAGGTGTTTATGGGGGTTTCACAGTTTATCAGGATCCTGCCAGGTGTGTATGTGTGTTTCACAGTTTATCAGGATCCTGCCAGGTGTGTATGTGGCTTTCAATGTTTATCAGGATCCTGCCAGGTGTGTCAGGGGTTTTCACAGTTTATGAGAATCCTGCCAGGTGTGTATGGGGGTTTCACAGTTTTTCAAGATCCAGCCAGGTGTGGATGTTGGTTTCACAGTTCATCACTTTCCTGCCAGGTGTGTATGGGGGTTTCACAGTTTGTCAGGATCCTGCCAGGTGTGTATGGGGTTTTCACAGTTTATCGGGATCCTGCCTGTTGTGTCTGGGGTTTCACTGTTTATCACGATCCTGCCAGGTGTGTGTGTGGGTTTCACAGTTTATCAGGGTCCTGCCAGATGTGAATGGGGTTTTCACTGTGCATCAGGATCCTGCCAGTGGTGTATGGGTTTTTCACAGTGCATCAGGATCCTTCCAGATGTGTCTGGGGGTTTCACAGTGTATCAGCATCCTGCCACGTGTGTATGGGGTTTCACAGTTTATCAGGATCCTGCCAGGTGTATATGTGAATTTCACATTTTATCAGGATCCTGCCTGCTGTGTCAGGGTTTTCACAGTGTATCAGGATTCTGCCAGGTGTGTATGGGGGTTTCACAGTGTACCATGCTCCTGCCAGGTGTGTGTGTGGGTTTCACAGTTTATCAGTATATTGCCTGGACTGTATGGGGTTTCACAGTGGATCAGGATCCTGCCAGGTGTGTATGGGGTTTTCACAGTTCATCCGGATCCTGCCAGGTGTGTATGGGGGTTTCACAGTTTATCAGGATCCTGCCTGGTGTGTCTGGGGGTTTCACAGTTCATCAGGATCCTGCCAGGTGTGTATGTGGGTTTCACACTTTATCAGGATCCTGCCAGGTGTGTTGGGGGTCTCACAGTTTATCAGGATCCTGCCAGGTGTGTCTGGGGGCTTCACAGTTCATCAGGACCCTGCCAGGTGTGTATGTGGGTTTCACAGTGTATCAGGAAACTGCCAGATGTGAATGGGGTTTTCACAGTGCATCAGGATCCTGCCAGACGTGTATGGGGTTTTCACAGTGCATCAGGATCCTTCCAGATGTGTGTGGGGGTTTCACAGTGTATCAGGATCCTGCATCGTGTGTATGGGGTTTTCACAGTGCATCAGGATCCTGCCAGGTGTGTATGGGGTTTTCACAGTGTATTTGGATCCTGCCATGTGTGTGTGTGGTTTTCACAGTGTATCAGTATACTGCCAGGTGTGTATGGGGTTTTCACAGTGTATCAGGATCCTCCCAAGAGTGTATGGGGTTTTCACAGTGGATCAGGATCCTGCCAGGTGTGTATGCGGTTTTCACAGTGTATCAGGATCCTGCCAGGTGTGCAAGGGGTTTTCACATTGCATCAGGATCCTGCCAGGTGGAAATGGGGTTTTCACAGTCCATCAGGATCCTGCCAGGTGTGTTTGGTGCCTTCTCTGTGCATCAGGATCCTGCCAGGTTTGTGTGGGGTTTTCACAGTGTATCAGCATCCTGCCAGGTGTGTATGGGGTTTTCACTGTGTATCAGGATACTGCCAGGTGTGTATGGGGTTTTCGCAGTGTATCAGGATCCTGCCAGGTGTGTATGTGGGTTTCACAGTTTATCAGGATCATGCCAGGTGTGTATGGGTGTTTCGCAGTGTATCAGGATCCTGCCTGGTGTGTCTGGGGTTTTCACAGTTTATGAGGATCCTGCCAGGTGTTTATGGGGGTTTCACAGTTTTTCAGGATCCAGCCAGGTGTGGATGTTGGTTTCACAGTTCATCGGTTTCCTGCCAGGTGTGTATGGGGGTTTCACAGTTTGTCAGGATCCTGCCAGGTGTGTATGGGTTTTCACAGTTTATCGGGATCCTGCCTTTTGTGTCTGGGGTTTCACAGTTTATCAGGATCCTGCCAGATGTGTATGTGGGTTTCACAGTTTATCAGGATCCTGCCAGATGTGAATGGGGTTTTCACAGTGCATCAAGATCCTGCCAGTTGTGTATGGGTTTTTCACAGTGCATCAGGATCCTTCCAGATGTGTCTGGGGCTTTCACAGTGGATCAGGATCCTGCCACGTGTGTATGGGGATTCACAGGTTATCAGGATCTTGCCAGGTGTATATGTGGGTTTCACAGTTTATCAGGATCCTGCCTGCTGTTTCTGGGGTTTCACAGTGTATCAGGATTCTGCCAGGTGTGTATGGGGGTTTCACAGTGTACCAGGCTCCTGCCAGGTGTGTATGTGGGTTTCACAGTTTATCAGTATCCTGCCTGGAGTGTATGGGGTTTCACAGTGGATCAGGATCCTGCCACGTGTGTAAGTTGGTTTCACAGTTTATCAGGATCCTGCCAGGTGTGTATGGGGGTTTCACAGTTCATCCGGATCCTGCCTGGTGTGTCTGGGGGTTTCACAGTTCATCGGGATCCTGCCAGGTGTGTATGTGGGTTTCACAGTTTATCAGGATCCTGCCAGGTGTGTATGGGGTTTTCACAGTGGATCAGGATCCTGCCAGGTGTGTGTGGGGTTTTCACAGTGTATCAGGATCCTGCCAGGTGTGCAAGGGGTTTTCACATTGCATCGGGATCCTGCCAGGTGTGTATGGGGTTTTCACAGTGTATCAGGATCCTGCCAGGTGTGTTTGGTGCTTTCTCTGTGCATCAGGATCCTCCCAGGTGTGTGTGCGGTTTTCACAGTGTATCAGGATCCTGCCAGGTGTGTATGGGGTTTTCACTGTGCATCAGGATCCTGCCAGGTGTGTATGGGGTTTTCGCAGTGTATCAGGGTCCTGCCAGATGTGTATGTGGGTTTCACAGTTTATCAGGTTCATGCCAGGTGTGTATGGGGGTTTCATAGTGTATCAGGATCCTGCCAGGTGTGTATGTGGGTTTCACAGTTTATCAGGATCCTGCCAGGTGTGTCTGGCGTTTTCACAGTTTATGAGGATACTGCCAGGTGTGTATAGGGGTTTCACAGTTTTTCAGGATCCAGCCAGGTGTGGATGTTGGTTTCACAGTTCATCAGTTTCCTGCCAGGTGTGTATGGGGGTTTCACAGTTTATCGGGATCCTGCTTTTTGTGTCTGGGGTTTCACAGTTTATCAGGATCCTGCCAGGTGTGTATGTGGGTTTCACAGTTTATCAGGATCCTGCCAGATGTGAATGGGGTTTTCACAGTGCATCAGGATCCTGCCAGTTGTGTATGGGTTTTTCACAGTGCATCAGGATCCTTCCAGATGTGTCTGGGGGTTTCACAGTGTCTCAGGATCCTGCCACGTGTGTATGGGGTTTCACAGTTTATCAGGATCCTGCCAGGTGTATATGTGGGTTTCACAGTTTATCAGGATCCTGCCTGGTGTGTCTGGGGTTTTCACAGTGTATCAGGATTCCGCCAGGTGTGTATGGGGTTTCACAGTGTACCAGGCTCCTGCCACGTGTGTATGTGGGTTTCACAGTGGATCAGTATCCTGCCTGGTGTGTATGGGGTTTCACATTGGATCAGGATCCTGCCACGTGTGTATGTGGGTTTCACAGTTTATCAGGATCCTGCCAGGTGTGTATGGGGATTTCACCGTTCATCAGGATCCTGCCAGGTGTGTATGGGGGTTTCACAGTTTATCAGGATCCTGCCTGGTGTGTCTGGGGGTTTCACAGTTCATCAGGATCCTGCCAGGTGTGTATGTGGGTTTCACAGATTATCAGGATCCTGCCAGATATGAATGGGGTTTCACAGTGGATCAGGGTCCTGCCAGGTGTGAACGCGGTTTTCACAGTGGATCAGGATCCTGCCAGGAGTGTATGGGGTTTTCACAGAGGATCAGGATCCTGCCAGGTGTGCCAGTGATTTAACAGTGTATCAGGATCCTGCCAGGTGTGTATGGGGTGTTCACAGTTTATGAAGGTCCTGCCATGCGTGTATGGGGTTTTCACAGTGGATCAGGATCCTGCCAGGTGTGCATGGGGGTTTCACTGTGTATCAGGATCCTGCCAGGTGTTTATGGGGTTTCTCAGTGTATCAGGATCCTGCCAGGTGTGTATGGGGTTTCACAGTGTATCAGGATCCTGCCAGATGTGAATGGGGTTTCACTGTGTTTCAGGATCCTGCCAGATGTGAATGGGGTTTCACTGTGCATCAGGAACCTGCCAGGTGTGCACGGGGATTTCACAGTGCATCAGGCTCCTGCCAGGTGTGTATGGGGGTTTCACAGTATTTCAGGATCCTGCCAGGTGTGTATGGGGTTTCACAGTACATCAGGATGCTGCCAGGTGTATATGGGGGTTTCACAGTTTATCAGGATCCTGCCAGGTGTGTATGGGGAATTGACAGTTTATCAGCATCCTGCCAGGTGCGTATGGGGTATATATACAGTGGATCAGGATCCTGCCAGGTGTGCATGGTGTTTTCATAGTGTAGAAGGATCCTGCCAAGTGTGAATGGGGTTTTCACAGTGGATCAGCATCCTGCCAGGTGTGTATGGGGTTTTCACAGTGGATCAGGATCCTGCCAGGTGTGTGCGGGGTTTTCACAGTGTATCAGGATCCTGCCAGGTGTGTATGGGGTTTTCACAGACCTTCAGCATCCTGCCAGGCGTATATGTGGGTGTCACAGTGTATCAGAATCCTGCCTGCTGTGTCTGGGGTTCTCACAGTGTATCAGAATCCTGCCTGGAGTGTATGGGGTTTCACAGTGGATCAGGATCCTGCCAGGTATGTAAGTGGGTTTCACAGTTCATCAGGATTCTGCCAGGTGTGTATGTGGGTTTCACAGTTTATCAGGATCCTGCCAGATGTGAATGGGGTTTTCACAGTGCATCAAGATCCTGCCAGTTGTGTATGGGTTTTTCACAGTGCATCAGGATCCTTCCAGATGTGTCTGGGGCTTTCACAGTGGATCAGGATCCTGCCACGTGTGTATGGGGATTCACAGTTTATCAGGATCTTGCCAGGTGTATATGTGGGTTTCACAGTTTATCAGGATCCTGCCTGATGTGCATGGGGTTTTCACAGTGCATCAGGATCCTTCCAGATGTGTGTGGGGGTTTCACAGTGTATCAGGATCCTGCATCGTGTGCATGGGGTTTTCACAGTGCATCACAATCCTGCCAGGTGTGTATGGGGTTTTCACAGTGTATTTGGATCCTGCCATGTGTGTGTGGGGTTATCACAGTGTATCAGGATACTGCCAGGTGTGTATGGGGTTTTCACAGTGTATCAGGATCCTCCCAAGTGTATATGGGGTTTTCACAGTGGATCAGGATCCTGCCAGGTGTGTATGCGGTTTTCACAGTGGATCAGGATCCTGCCAGGTGTGTGTGGGGTTTTCACAGTGTATCAGGATCCTGCCAGGTGTGCAAGGGGTTTTCACATTGCATCAGGATCCTGCCAGGTGTGTATGGGGTTTTCACAGTCTATCAGGATCCTGCCAGGTGTGTTTGGTGCTTTCTCTGTGCATCAGGATCCTGCCAGGTGTGTATGGGGTTTTCACAGTGTATCAGGATCCTGCCAGGTGTGTATGGGGTTTTCACTGTGCATCAGGATCCTGCCAGGTGTGTATGGGGTTTTTGCAGTGTATCAGGATCCTGCCAGGTGTGTATGTGGGTTTCACAGTTTATCAGGATCATGCCAGGTGTGTATGGGGGTTTCGCAGTGTATCAGGATCCTGCCAGGTGTATATGTGGGTTTCACAGTTTATCAGGATCCTGACTGGTGTGTCTGGGGTTTTCACAGTGCATCAGGATCCTGCCAGATGTGTATGGGGGTATCACAGTGTACCAGGCTCCTGCCAGGTGTGTATGTGGGTTTCACAGTTTATCAGTATCCTGCCTGGAGTGTATGGGGTTTCACAGTGGATCAGGATCCTGCCACGTGTGTAAGTGGGTTTCACAGTTTATCAGGATCCTGCCAGGTGTGTATGGGGGTTTCACAGTTCATCCGGATCCTGCCTGGTGTGTCTGGGGGTTTCACAGTTCATCGGGATCCTGCCAGGTGTGTATGTGGGTTTCACAGTTTATCAGGATCCTGCCAGGTGTGTATGGGGTTTTCACAGTGGATCAGGATCCTGCCAGGTGTGTGTGGGGTTTTCACAGTGTATCAGGATCCTGCCAGGTGTGTTTGGTGCTTTCTCTGTGCATCAGGATCCTGCCAGGTGTGTGTGGGGTTTTCACAGTGTATCAGGATCCTGCCAGGTGTGTATGGGGTTTTCACTGTGCATCAGGATCCTGCCAGGTGTGTATGGGGTTTTCGCAGTGTATCAGGATCCTGCCAGATGTGTATGTGGGTTTCACAGTTTATCAGGTTCATGCCAGGTGTGTATGGGGGTTTCATAGTGTATCAGGATCCTGCCAGGTGTGTATGTGGGTTTCACAGTTTATCAGGATCCTGCCAGGTGTGTCTGGCGTTTTCACAGTTTATGAGGATACTGCCAGGTGTGTATAGGGGTTTCACAGTTTTTCAGGATCCAGCCAGGTGTGGATGTTGGTTTCACAGTTCATCAGTTTCCTGCCAGGTGTGTATGGGGGTTTCACAGTTTATCGGGATCCTGCTTTTTGTGTCTGGGGTTTCACAGTTTATCAGGATCCTGCCAGGTGTGTATGTGGGTTTCACAGTTTATCAGGATCCTGCCAGATGTGAATGGGGTTTTCACAGTGCATCAGGATCCTGCCAGTTGTGTATGGGTTTTTCACAGTGCATCAGGATCCTTCCAGATGTGTCTGGGGGTTTCACAGTGTCTCAGGATCCTGCCACGTGTGTATGGGGTTTCACAGTTTATCAGGATCCTGCCAGGTGTATATGTGGGTTTCACAGTTTATCAGGATCCTGCCTGGTGTGTCTGGGGTTTTCACAGTGTATCAGGATTCCGCCAGGTGTGTATGGGGTTTCACAGTGTACCAGGCTCCTGCCACGTGTGTATGTGGGTTTCACAGTGGATCAGTATCCTGCCTGGTGTGTATGGGGTTTCACATTGGATCAGGATCCTGCCACGTGTGTATGTGGGTTTCACAGTTTATCAGGATCCTGCCAGGTGTGTATGGGGATTTCACCGTTCATCAGGATCCTGCCAGGTGTGTATGGGGGTTTCACAGTTTATCAGGATCCTGCCTGGTGTGTCTGGGGGTTTCACAGTTCATCAGGATCCTGCCAGGTGTGTATGTGGGTTTCACAGATTATCAGGATCCTGCCAGATATGAATGGGGTTTCACAGTGGATCAGGGTCCTGCCAGGTGTGAACGCGGTTTTCACAGTGGATCAGGATCCTGCCAGGAGTGTATGGGGTTTTCACAGTGGATCAGGATCCTGCCAGGTGTGCCAGTGATTTAACAGTGTATCAGGATCCTGCCAGGTGTGTATGGGGTGTTCACAGTTTATGAAGGTCCTGCCATGCGTGTATGGGGTTTTCACAGTGGATCAGGATCCTGCCAGGTGTGCATGGGGGTTTCACTGTGTATCAGGATCCTGCCAGGTGTTTATGGGGTTTCTCAGTGTATCAGGATCCTGCCAGGTGTGTATGGGGTTTCACAGTGTATCAGGATCCTGCCAGATGTGAATGGGGTTTCACTGTGTTTCAGGATCCTGCCAGATGTGAATGGGGTTTCACTGTGCATCAGGAACCTGCCAGGTGTGCACGGGGATTTCACAGTGCATCAGGCTCCTGCCAGGTGTGTATGGGGGTTTCACAGTATTTCAGGATCCTGCCAGGTGTGTATGGGGTTTCACAGTACATCAGGATGCTGCCAGGTGTATATGGGGGTTTCACAGTTTTTCAGGATCCTGCCAGGTGTGTATGGGGAATTGACAGTTTATCAGCATCCTGCCAGGTGCGTATGGGGTATATATACAGTGGATCAGGATCCTGCCAGGTGTGCATGGTGTTTTCATAGTGTATAAGGATCCTGCCAAGTGTGAATGGGGTTTTCACAGTGGATCAGCATCCTGCCAGGTGTGTATGGGGTTTTCACAGTGGATCAGGATCCTGCCAGGTGTGTGCGGGGTTTTCACAGTGTATCAGGATCCTGCCAGGTGTGTATGGGGTTTTCACAGACCTTCAGCATCCTGCCAGGCGTATATGTGGGTGTCACAGTGTATCAGAATCCTGCCTGCTGTGTCTGGGGTTCTCACAGTGTATCAGGATTCTGCCAGGTGTGTATGGGGGTTTCACAGTGTACCAGGCTCCTGCCAGGTGTGTATGTGGGTTTCACAGATTATCAGAATCCTGCCTGGAGTGTATGGGGTTTCACAGTGGATCAGGATCCTGCCAGGTATGTAAGTGGGTTTCACAGTTCATCAGGATTCTGCCAGGTGTGTATGTGGGTTTCACAGTTTATCAGGATCCTGCCAGATGTGAATGGGGTTTTCACAGTGCATCAAGATCCTGCCAGTTGTGTATGGGTTTTTCACAGTGCATCATGATCCTTCCAGATGTGTCTGGGGCTTTCACAGTGGATCAGGATCCTGCCACGTGTGTATGGGGATTCACAGTTTATCAGGATCTTGCCAGGTGTATATGTGGGTTTCACAGTTTATCAGGATCCTGCCTGATGTGTATGGGGTTTTCACAGTGCATCAGGATCCTTCCAGATGTGTGTGGGGGTTTCACAGTGTATCAGGATCCTGCATCGTGTGCATGGGGTTTTCACAGTGCATCACAATCCTGCCAGGTGTGTATGGGGTTTTCACAGTGTATTTGGATCCTGCCATGTGTGTGTGGGGTTATCACAGTGTATCAGGATACTGCCAGGTGTGTATGGGGTTTTCACAGTGTATCAGGATCCTCCCAAGTGTGTATGGGGTTTTCACAGTGGATCAGGATCCTGCCAGGTGTGTATGCGGTTTTCACAGTGGATCAGGATCCTGCCAGGTGTGTGTGGGGTTTTCACAGTGTATCAGGATCCTGCCAGGTGTGCAAGGGGTTTTCACATTGCATCAGGATCCTGCCAGGTGTGTATGGGGTTTTCACAGTCTATCAGGATCCTGCCAGGTGTGTTTGGTGCTTTCTCTGTGCATCAGGATCCTGCCAGGTGTGTATGGGGTTTTCACAGTGTATCAGGATCCTGCCAGGTGTGTATGGGGT
Source organism: Heterodontus francisci (assembly GCF_036365525.1). Taxonomy (NCBI): domain Eukaryota; kingdom Metazoa; phylum Chordata; class Chondrichthyes; order Heterodontiformes; family Heterodontidae; genus Heterodontus; species Heterodontus francisci. Next base: position 6,269,503 of record NW_027141175.1, read on the forward strand.
TTTCACTGTGCATCAGGATCCTGCCAGGTGTGTATGGGGTTTTTGCAGTGTATCAGGATCCTGCCAGGTGTGTATGTGGGTTTCACAGTTTATCAGGATCATGCCAGGTGTGTATGGGGGTTTCGCAGTGTATCAGGATCCTGCCAGGTGTGTATGTGGGTTTCACAGTTTATCAGGATCCTGCCAGGTGTGTCTGGGGTTTTCACAGTTTATGAGGATCCTGCCAGGTGTGTATGGGGTTTTCACAGTTTTTTAGGATCCAGCCAGGTGTGGATGTTGGTTTCACAGTTCATCAGTTTCCTGCCAGGTTTGTATGGGGGTTTCACAGTTTGTCAGGATCCTGCCAGGTGTGTATGGGGTTTTCACAGTTTATCGGGATCCTGCCTTTTGTGTCTCGGGTTTCACAGTTTATCAGGATCCTGCCAGGTGTGTATGTGGGTTTCACAGTTTATCAGGATCCTGCCAGATGTGAATGGTGTTTTCACAGTGCATCAGGATCCTGGCAGTTGTGTATGGGTTTTTCACAGTGCATCAGGATCCTTCCAGATGTGTCTGGGGGTTTCACAGTGTATCAGGATCCTGCCAGATGTGTATGTGGGTTTCACAGTTTATCAGGTTCATGCAAGGTGTGTATGGGGGTTTCATAGTGTATCAGGATCCTGCCAGGTGTGTATGTGGGTTTCACAGTTTATCAGGATCCTGCCAGGTGTGTCTGGCGTTTTCACAGTTTATGAGGATACTGCCAGGTGTGTATAGGGGTTTCACAGTTTTTCAGGATCCAGCCAGGTGTGGATGTTGGTTTCACAGTTCATCAGTTTCCTGCCAGTGTGTATGGGGGTTTCACAGTTTATCGGGATCCTGCTTTTTGTGTCTGGGGTTTCACAGTTTATCAGGATCCTGCCAGGTGTGTATGTGGGTTTCACAGTTTATCAGGATCCTGCCAGATGTGAATGGGGTTTTCACAGTGCATCAGGATCCTGCCAGTTGTGTATGGGTTTTTCACAGTGCATCAGGATCCTTCCAGATGTGTCTGGGGGTTTCACAGTGTCTCAGGATCCTGCCACGTGTGTATGGGGTTTCACAGTTTATCAGGATCCTGCCAGGTTTATATGTGGGTTTCACAGTTTATCAGGATCCTGCCTGGTGTGTCTGGGGTTTTCACAGTGTATCAGGATTCCGCCAGGTGTGTATGGGGTTTCACAGTGTACCAGGCTCCTGCCACGTGTGTATGTGGGTTTCACAGTGGATCAGTATCCTGCCTGGTGTGTATGGGGTTTCACATTGGATCAGGATCCTGCCACGTGTGTATGTGGGTTTCACAGTTTATCAGGATCCTGCCAGGTGTGTATGGGGATTTCACCGTTCATCAGGATCCTGCCAGGTGTGTATGGGGGTTTCACAGTTCATCAGGATCCTGCCAGGTGTGTATGTGGGTTTCACAGTTTATCAGGATCCTGCCAGATATGAATGGGGTTTCACAGTGGATCAGGGTCCTGCCAGGTGTGAACGCGGTTTTCACAGTGGATCAGGATCCTGCCAGGAGTGTATGGGGTTTTCACAGTGGATCAGGATCCTGCCAGGTGTGCCAGTGATTTAACAGTGTATCAGGATCCTGCCAGGTGTGTATGGGGTGTTCACAGTTTATGAAGGTCCTGCCATGCGTGTATGGGGTTTTCACAGTGGATCAGGATCCTGCCAGGTGTGCATGGGGGTTTCACTGTGTATCAGGATCCTGCCAGGTGTTTATGGGGTTTCTCAGGGTATCAGGATCCTGCCAGGTGTGTATGGGGTTTCACAGTGTATCAGGATCCTGCCAGATGTGAATGGGGTTTCACTGTGTTTCAGGATCCTGCCAGATGTGAATGGGGTTTCACTGTGCATCAGGAACCTGCCAGGTGTGCACGGGGATTTCACAGTGCATCAGGCTCCTGCCAGGTGTGTATGGGGGTTTCACAGTATTTCAGGATCCTGCCAGGTGTGTATGGGGTTTCACAGTATATCAGGATGCTGCCAGGTGTATATGGGGGTTTCACAGTTTATCAGGATCCTGCCAGGTGTGTATGGGGAATTGACAGTTTATCAGCATCCTGCCAGGTGCGTATGGGGTAAATATACAGTGGATCAGGATCCTGCCAGGTGTGCATGGTGTTTTCATAATGTATCAGGATCCTGCCAGGTGTGTATGGGGTTTTCACAGTGTATAAGGATCCTGCCAAGTGTGAATGGGGTTTTCACAGTGGATCAGCATCCTGCCAGGTGTGTATGGGGTTTTCACAGTGGATCAGGATCCTCCCAAGTGTGTATGGGGTTTTCACAGTGGATCAGGATCCTGCCAGGTGTGTATGCGGTTTTCACAGTGGATCAGGATCCTGCCAGGTGTGCAAGGGGTTTTCACATTGCATCAGGATCCTGCCAGGTGTGTATGGGGTTTCCACAGTCTATCAGGATCCTGCCAGGTGTGTTTGGTGCTTTCTCTGTGCATCAGGATCCTGCCAGGTGTGTGCGGGGTTTTCACAGTGTATCAGGATCCTGCCAGGTGTGTATGGGGTTTTCACAGACCTTCAGCATCCTGCCAGGCGTATATGTGGGTTTCACAGTGTATCAGAATCATGCCTGCTGTGTCTGGGGTTTTCACAGTGTATCAGGATTCTGCCAGGTGTGTATGGGGGTTTCACAGTGTACCAGGCTCCTGCCAGGTGTGTATGTGGGTTTCACAGATTATCAGAATCCTGCCTGGAGTGTATGGGGTTTCACAGTGGATCAGGATCCTGCCAGGTATGTATGTGGGTTTCACAGTTCATCAGGATTCTGCCAGGTGTGTATGTGGGTTTCACAGTTTATCAGGATCCTGCCAGATGTGAATGGGGTTTTCACAGTGCATCAAGATCCTGCCAGTTGTGTATGGGTTTTTCACAGTGCATCAGGATCCTTCCAGATGTGTCTGGGGCTTTCACAGTGGATCAGGATCCTGCCACGTGTGTATGGGGATTCACAGTTTATCAGGATCTTGCCAGGTGTATATGTGGGTTTCACAGTTTATCAGGATCCTGCCTGATGTGTATGGGGTTTTCACAGTGCATCAGGATCCTTCCAGATGTGTGTGGGGGTTTCACAGTGTATCAGGATCCTGCATCGTGTGCATGGGGTTTTCACAGTGCATCACGATCCTGCCAGGTGTGTATGGGATTTTCACAGTGTATTTGGATCCTGCCATGTGTGTGTGGGGTTATCACAGTGTATCAGGATACTGCCAGGTGTGTATGGGGTTTTCACAGTGTATCAGGATCCTCCCAAGTGTGTATGGGGTTTTCACAGTGGATCAGGATCCTGCCAGGTGTGTATGCGGTTTTCACAGTGGATCAGGATCCTGCCAGGTGTGTGTGGGGTTTTCACAGTGTATCAGGATCCTGCCAGGTGTGCAAGGGGTTTTCACATTGCATCAGGATCCTGCCAGGTGTGTATGGGGTTTTCACAGTCTATCAGGATCCTGCCAGGTGTGTTTGGTGCTTTCTCTGTGCATCAGGCTCCTGCCAGGTGTGTATGGGGTTTTCACAGTGTATCAGGATCCTGCCAGGTGTGTATGGGGTTTTCAATGTGCATCAGGAACCTGCCAGGTGTGTATGGGGTTTTTGCAGTGTATCAGGATCCTGCCAGGTGTGCATGTGGGTTTCACAGTTTATCAGGATCATGCCAGGTGTGTCTGGGGGTTTCGCAGTGTATCAGGATCCTGCCAGGTGTGTATGTGGGTTTCACAGTTTATCAGGATCCTGCCAGGTGTGTCTGGGGTTTTCACAGTTTATGAGGATCCTGCCAGGTGTGTATGGGGGTTTCACAGTTTTTTAGGATCCAGCCAGGTGTGGATGTTGGTTTCACAGTTCATCAGTTTCCTGCCAGGTGTGTATGGGGGTTTCACAGTTTGTCAGGATCCTGCCAGGTGTGTATGGGGTTTTCACAGTTTATCGGGATCCTGCCTTTTGTGTCTCGGGTTTCACAGTTTATCAGGATCCTTCCAGGTGTGTATGTGGGTTTCACAGATTATCAGAATCCTGCCTGGAGTGTATGGGGTTTCACAGTGGATCAGGATCCTGCCAGGTATGTATGTGGGTTTCACAGTTCATCAGGATTCTGCCAGGTGTGTATGTGGGTTTCACAGTTTATCAGGATCCTGCCAGATGTGAATGGGGTTTTCACAGTGCATCAAGATCCTGCCAGTTGTGTATGGGTTTTTCACAGTGCATCAGGATCCTTCCAGATGTGTCTGGGGCTTTCACAGTGGATCAGGATCCTGCCACGTGTGTATGGGGATTCACAGTTTATCAGGATCTTGCCAGGTGTATATGTGGGTTTCACAGTTTATCAGGATCCTGCCTGATGTGTATGGGGTTTTCACAGTGCATCAGGATCCTTCCAGATGTGTGTGGGGGTTTCACAGTGTATCAGGATCCTGCATCGTGTGCATGGGGTTTTCACAGTGCATCACGATCCTGCCAGGTGTGTATGGGGTTTTCACAGTGTATTTGGATCCTGCCATGTGTGTGTGGGGTTATCACAGTGTATCAGGATACTGCCAGGTGTGTATGGGGTTTTCACAGTGTATCAGGATCCTCCCAAGTGTGTATGGGATTTTCACAGTGGATCAGGATCCTGCCAGGTGTGTATGCGGTTTTCACAGTGGATCAGGATCCTGCCAGGTGTGTGTGGGGTTTTCACAGTGTATCAGGATCCTGCCAGGTGTGCAAGGGGTTTTCACATTGCATCAGGATCCTGCCAGGTGTGTATGGGGTTTTCACAGTCTATCAGGATCCTGCCAGGTGTGTTTGGTGCTTTCTCTGTGCATCAGGCTCCTGCCAGGTGTGTATGGGGTTTTCACAGTGTATCAGGATCCTGCCAGGTGTGTATGGGGTTTTCAATGTGCATCAGGAACCTGCCAGGTGTGTATGGGGTTTTTGCAGTGTATCAGGATCCTGCCAGGTGTGCATGTGGGTTTCACAGTTTATCAGGATCATGCCAGGTGTGTATGGGGGTTTCGCAGTGTATCAGGATCCTGCCAGGTGTGTATGTGGGTTTCACAGTTTATCAGGATCCTGCCAGGTGTGTCTGGGGTTTTCACAGTTTATGAGGATCCTGCCAGGTGTGTATGGGGGTTTCACAGTTTTTTAGGATCCAGCCAGGTGTGGATGTTGGTTTCACAGTTCATCAGTTTCCTGCCAGGTGTGTATGGGGGTTTCACAGTTTGTCAGGATCCTGCCAGGTGTGTATGGGGTTTTCACAGTTTATCGGGATCCTGCCTTTTGTGTCTCGGGTTTCACAGTTTATCAGGATCCTTCCAGGTGTGTATGTGGGTTTCACAGTTTATCAGGATCCTGCCAGATGTGAATGGGGTTTTCACAGTGCATCAGGATCCTGCCAGTTGTGTATGGGATTTTCACAGTGCATCAGGATCCTTCCAGATGTGTCTGGGGGTTTCACAGTGTATCAGGATCCTGCCACGTGTGTATGGGGATTCACAGTTCATCAGGATCCTGCCAGGTGTATATGTGGGTTTCACAGTTTATCAGGATCCTGCCTGCTGTGTCTGGGGTTTTCACAGTGTATCAGGATTCTGCCAGGTGTGTATGGGGGTTTCACAGTGGACCATGCTCCTGCCAGGTGTGTATGTGGGTTTCACAGTTTATCAGTATCCTGCCTGGAGTGTATGGGGTTTCAAAGTGGATCAGGATCCTGTCACGTGTGTATGTGGGTTTCACAGTTTATCAGGATCCTGCCAGGTGTGTATGGGAGTTTCACAGTTCATCCGGATCCTGCCAGGTGTGTAGGGGCGTTTCGCAGTTAATCAGGATCCTGCCTGGTGTGTCTGGGGGTTTCACAGTTCATCATCATCCTGCCAGGTGTGTATGTGGGTTTCACAGTTTATCAGGATCCTGCCAGGTGTGTATGGGGGTTTCACAGTTCATCAGGATCCTGCCAGGTGTGTTTGGGGGTCTCACAGTTTATCAGGATCCTGCCAGGTGTGTCTGGGGGCTTCACAGTTCATCAGGATCCTGCCAGGTGTGTATGTGGGTTTCAAAGTGTATCAGGAAACTGCCAGATGTGAATGGGGTTTTCACAGTGCATCAGGATCCTGCCAGATGTGTGTGGGGTTTTCACAGTGCATCAGGATCCTTCCAGATGTGTGTGGGGGTTTCACAGTGTATCAGGATCCTGCATCGTGTGTTTGGGGCTTTCATAGTGCATCAGGATCCTGCCAGGTGTGTATGGGGTTTTCACAGTGTATTTGGATCCTGCCAGATGTGTGTGGCGTTTTCACAGTGTATAGGATACTGCCAGGTGTGTATGGGGTTTTCACAGTGTATCAGGATCCTCCCAAGTGTGTATGGGGTTTTCACAGTGGATCAGGATCCTGCCAGGTGTGTATGCGGTTTTCACAGTGGATCAGGATCCTGCCAGGTGTGCAAGGGGTTTTCACATTGCATCAGGATCCTGCCAGGTGTGTATGGGGTTTCCACAGTCTATCAGGATCCTGCCAGGTGTGTTTGGTGCTTTCTCTGTGCATCAGGATCCTGCCAGGTGTGTGTGGGGTTTTCACAGTGTATCAGGATCCTGCCAGGTGTGTATGGGGTTTTCACTGTGCATCAGGATCCTGCCAGGTGTGTATGGGGTTTTTGCAGTGTATCAGGATCCTGCCAATGTGTATGTGGGTTTCACAGTTTATCAGGATCATGCCAGGTGTGTATGGGGGTTTCGCAGTGTATCATGATCCTGCCAGGTGTGTATGTGGTTTTCTCAGTTTATCAGGATCCTGCCAGGTGTGTATGGGGTTTTCACAGTGTACCAGGCTCCTGCCAGGTGTGTATGTGGGTTTCACAGTTTATCAGCATCCTGCCTGGAGTGTATGGGGTTTCACAGTGGATCAGCATCCTGCCAGGTGTGCATGTGGGTTTCACAGTTCATCAGGATTCTGCCAGGTGTGTATGTGGGTTTCACAGTGTATCAGGATCCTGCCAGATGTGTATGGGGTTTTCAGAGTGCATCAGGATCCTTCCAGATGTGTGTGGGGGTTTCACAGTCGATCAGGATCCTGCATCGTGTGCATGGGGTTTTCACAGTGCATCAGGATCCTGCCAGGTGTGTGTGGGGTTTTCAGAGTCTATCAGGATCCTGCCAGGTGTGCAAGGGGTTTCAACATTGCATCAGGATCCTGCCAGGTGTGTATGTGGGTTTCACAGTTTATCAGGATCCTGCCTGGTGTGTCTGGGGTTTTCACAGTTTATGAGGATCCTGCCAGGTGTGTATGGGGGTTTCACAGTTTTTCAGGATCCAGCCAGGTGTGGATGTTGGTTTCACAGTTCATCAGTTTCCTGCCAGGTGTGTATGGGGTTTTCTCGGTTTATCGGGATCCTGCCTTTTGTGTCTGGGGTTTCACAGTTTATCAGGATCCAGCCAGGTGTGTATGTGGGTTTCACAGTTTATCAGGATCCTGCCAGATGTGAATGGGGTTTTCACAGTGCATCAGGATCCTGCCAGTTGTGTATGGGTTTTTCACAGTGCATCAGGATCCTTCCAGATGTGTCTGGGGGTTTCACAGTATATCAGGATCCTGCCACGTGTGTATGGGGATTCACAGTTCATCAGGATCCTGCCAGGTGTATATGTGGGTTTCACAGTTTATCAGGATCCTGCCTGCTGTGTCTGGGGTTTTCACAGTGTATCAGGATTTTGCCAGGTGTGTATGGGGGTTTCACAGTGTACCAGGCTCCTGCCAGGTGCGTATGTGGGTTTCACAGTTTATCAGTATCCTGCTGGAGTGTATGGGGTTTCACAGTGGATCAGGATCCTGCCACGTGTGTATGTGGGTTTCACAGTTTATCAGGATCCTGCCAGGTGTCTATGGGGGTTTCACAGTTCTTCCGGATCCTGCCAGGTGTGTATGGGCGTTTCACAGTTTATCAGGATCCTGCCTGGTGTGTCTGGGGGTTTCACAGTTCATCAGGATCCTGCCAGTTGTGTACGTGGGTTTCACAGTTTATCAGGATCCTGCCAGGTGTGTATGGGGGTTTCACAGTTCATCAGGATCATGCCAGGTGTGTTTGGGGGTCTCACAGATTATCAGGATCCTGCCAGGTTTGTCTGGGGGCTTCACAGTTCATCAGGATCCTGCCAGGTGTGTATGTGGGTTTCACAGAGTATCAGGAAACTGCCAGATGTGAATGGGGTTTTCACAGTGCATCAGGATCCTGCCAGATGTGTGTGGGGTTTTCACAGTGCATCAGGATCCTTCCAGATGTGTGTGGGGGTTTCACAGTGTATCAGGATCCTGCATCGTGTGTATGGGGTTTTCACAGTGCATCAGGATCCTGCCAGGTGTGCATGGGGTTTTCACAGTGTATATGGATCCTGCCAGGTGTGTGTGGAGTTTTCACAGTGTATCAGGATACTGCCAGGTGTGTTTGGGGTTTTCACAGTGTATCAGGATCCTCCCAAGTGTGTATGGGGTTTTCACAGTGGATCAGGATCCTGCCAGTTGTGTATGGGGTTTTCACAGTGGATCAGGATCCTGCCAGGTGTGTGTGGGGTTTTCACAGTGTATCAGCATCCTGCCAGGTGTGCAAGGGGTTTTCACATTGCATCAGGATCCTGCCAGGTGTGTATGGGGTTTGCGCAGTGTATCAGGATCCTGCCAGGTGTGTATGTGGGTTTCACAGTTTATCAGGATCATTCCAGGTGTGTATGGGGGTTTCGCAGTGTATCAGGATCCTGCCAGGTGTGTATGTGGGTTTCACAGTTTATCAGGATCCTGCCAGGTGTGTCTGGCGTTTTCACAGTTTATGAGCTTCCTACCAGGTGTGTACGGGTGTTTCACAGTTTTTCAGGATCCAGCCAGGTGTGGATGTTGGTTTCACAGTTCATCAGTTTCCTGCCAGGTGTGTATGGGGGTTTGACAGTTTATCGGGATCCTGCCTTTTGTGTCTGGGGTTTCACAGTTTATCAGGATCCAGCCAGGTGTGTAATTGGGTTTCACAGTTTATCAGGATCCTGCCAGGTGTGTCTGGCGTTTTCACAGTTTATGAGGATCCTGCCAGGTGTGCATGGGGGTTTCACAGTTTTTCAGGATCCAGCCAGGTGTGGATGTTGGTTTCACAGTTCATCAGTTTCCTGCCAGGTGTGTATGGGGGTTTCACAGTTTATCGGGATCCTGCCTTTTGTATCTGGGGTTTCACAGTTTATCAGGATCCTGCCAGGTGTGTTTGTGGGTTTCACAGTTTATGAGGATCCTGCCAAATGTGAATGGGGTTTTCACAGTGCATCAGGATCCTGCCAGTTGTATATGGGTTTTTCACAGTGTATCAGGATCCTTCCAGATGTGTCTGGGAGTTTCACAGTGTATCAGGATCCTGCCAGGTGTATATGTGGGTTTCACAGTTTATCAGGATTCTGCCAGGTGTGTATGGGGGTTTCACATTGTACCAGGCTCCTGCCACGTGTGTATGTGGGTTTCACAGTTTAGCAGTATCCTGCCTGGTGTTTATGGGGTTTCACAGTGGATCAGGATCCTGCCACGTGTGTATGTGGGTTTCACAGTTTATCAGGATCCTGCCAGGTGTGTATGGGGGTTTCACAGTTCATCAGGATCCTGCCAGGTGTGTATGGGGGTTTCACAGTTTATCAGGGTCCTGCCTGGTGTGTCTGGGGGTTTCACAGTTCATCAGGATCCTGCCAGGTGTGTATGTGGGTTTCAACGTTTATCAGGAAACTGCCAGGTGTGAACGGGGTTTTCACAGTGGATCTGGATCCTGCCAGATGTGTATGGAGATTTCACAGTGGAACAGGATCCTGCCAGGAGTGTATGGGGTTTTCACAGTGGATCAGGATCCTGCCAGGTGTGTCAGGGATTTAACAGTGTATCAGGATACTGCCAGGCGTGTATGGAGTTTTCACAGTGGATCAGGATCCTGCCAGGTGTGCATGGGGGTTTCACTGTTTATCAGGATCCTGCCAGGTGTGTATGGGGTTTCTCAGGGTATCAGGATCCTGCCAGGTGTGCATGGGGTTTCACAGTGTATCAGGATCCTGCCAGATGTGAATGGGGTTTCACTGTGTTTCAGGATCCTGCCAGATGTGAATGGGGTTTCACTGTGCATCAGGAACCTGCCAGGTTTGCACGGGGATTTCACAGTGCATCAGGCTCCTGCCAGGTGTGTGTGGGCGTTTCACAGTATATCAGGATTCTGCCAGGTGTGTATGGGGTTTCACAGTATATCAGGATCCTGCCAGGTGTATATGGGGGTTTCTCAGTTTATCAGGATCCTGCCAGGTGTGTATGGGGAATTGACAGTTTATCAGCATCCTGCCAGGTGCGTATGGGGTATATATACAGTGGATCAGGATCCTGCCAGGTGTGTATGGGGTTTTCACAGTCCATCTGGATCCTGCCAGGTGTGTATGGGGTTTTCACAGTGTATCAGGATCCTGCCAGGTGTGTTTGGTGTCTTCACTGTGCATCAGGATCCTGCCAGGTGTGTGTGGGGTTTTCACAGTGTGTCAGGATCCTGCCAGGTGTGGTTGGGGTTTTCACTGTGCATCAGGATCCTGCCAGGTGTGTATGGGGTTTTCACAGTGTATCAGGATCTTGCCAGGTGTGTATGTGGGTTTCACAGTTTATCAGGATCATGCCAGGCGTGTATGGGGGTTTCGCAGTGTATCAGGATCCTGCCAGGTGTGTATGTGTATTTCACAGTATATCAGGATGCTGCCAGGTGTGTCTGGGTTTTTCGCAGTTTATCAGGATCCTGCCAGGTCTGTCTGGGGGTTTCACAGTTTATCAGGCTCCTGCCAGGTGTGTATGGGGGTTTCACAGTATATCAGGATCCTGCCAGGTGTGTATGGGGTTTCACAGTACATCAGGAACCTGCCAGGTGTGTATGGGGGTTTCACAGTTTATCAGGATGCTGCCAGGTGTGTATGGGGGTTTGACAGTTTATCAGCATCCTGCCAGGTGCGTATGGGGTATATATACAGTGGATCAGGATCCTGCCTGATGTGTATGGTGTTTTCAAAGTATATCAGGATCCTGCCAGGTGTGCATGTGGTTTTCACAGTGTATCAGGATCCTGCCAAGTGTGCATGGGGTGTTCACATTGGATCAGGATCCTGCCAGGTGTGTATGGGGTTTTCACAGTGGTTCAGGATCCTGCCGGTTGTGTGTAGGGTTTTCACAGTGTATCAGGATCCTGCCAGGTGTGTATGTGGGTTTAGCATTTTATCAGGATCATGCCAGGTGTGTATGGGGGTTTCACAGTGTATTAGGATCCTGCCAGGTGTGTATGTAGGTTTCACAGTTTATCAGGATGCTGGAGGAGGGACCGGGGTTTTCGCAGTGTATCAGGATCCTGCCAGGTCTGTATGGGTGTTTCACAGTTTATCAGGTTGCTGGAGGAGGGGCCGGGGTTTTCGCAGTTTATCAGGAACCTGCCAGATCTGTATGGGTGTTTCACAGTTTATCAGGATCCTGCCATGTGTGTATGTTGGTTTTACAGTTTATCAGTTTCCTGCCAGGTGTGTATGGGGGTTTCACAGTTTGTCAGGATCCTCCCAGGTGTGTATGGGGGTTTCACAGTTTATTGGGATCCTGCCTGGTGTGTCTGGGGGTTTTACATTTTATCAGGAACCTGCCAGGTGTGTATGTGGGATTCACAGTTTATCAGGATCCAGCCAGATGTGAATGGGGTTTTCACAGTGCATCAGGATCCTGCCAGATATGTATGGATTTTTCACAGTGCATCAGGATCCTTCCAGATGTGTCAGGGGGTTTCACAGTGTATCATGAACCTGCCACGTGTGTATGGGGTTTTCACAGCGTATCAGGATGCTGTCAGGTGTTTATGGGGGTTTCACAGTTTATCAGGATCCTGCCAGGTGTGTATGTGGGTTTCACAGTTTATCAGGATCCTGCCAGGTGTGTATGGGGGTTTCACAGTTCATCAGGATCCTGCCATGTGTGTGTGGGCGTCTCACAGTTTATCAGGTTCCTGCCAGGTGTGTCTGGGGGCTTCACAGTTCATCAGGATCCTGCCAGGTGTATATGGGGGTTTCACAGTTTATCAGGTTCCTGCCAGGTGTGTATGGGGGTTTCACAGTTCATCAGGGTCCTGCCAGGTGTGTATGGGGGTCTCGCAGTTTATCAGGATCCTGCCTGGTGTGTCTGGGGTTTTCACAGTGTGTCAGGATCCTTCCAGGTGTGTATGTGGGTTTCACAGTTTATCAGGATCCTGCCAAGTGTGAATGGGGTTTTCACAGTGGATCAGGATCCTGACAGGTGTGTATGCGGATTTCACAGTGGATCAGGATCCTGCCAGGTGTGTGCGGGGTTTTCACAGTGTATCAGGATCCTGCCAGGTGTGTATGGGGTTTTCACAGTCCATCAGGATCCTGCCAGGTGTGTATGGGGTTTTCACAGTGTATCAGGATCCTGCCAGGTGTGTTTGGTGTTTTCACTGTGCATCAGGATCCTGCCAGGTGTGTGTGGGGTTTTCACAGTGTATCCGGATCCTGCCAGGTGTGTATGGGGTTTTCACTGTGCATCAGGATCCTGCCAGGTGTGTATGGGGTTTTCACAGTTTATCAGGATCATGCCAGGTGTGTATGGGGGTTTCACAGTGAATCAGGATCCTGCCAGGTGTGTATGTGGGTTTCACAGTTTATCAGGATGCTGCCACGTGTGTCTGGGATTTTCGCAGTTTATCAGGATCCTGCCAGGTCTGTATGGGGGTTTCACAGTTTATCAGGCTCCTGCCAGGTGTGTATGGGGGTTTCACAGTATATCAGGATCCTGCCAGGTGTGTATGGGGTTTCACAGTACATCAGGAACCTGCCAGGTGTGTATGGGGGTTTCACAGTTTATCAGGATGCTGCCAGGTGTGTATGGGGGTTTGACAGTTTATCAGCATCCTGCCAGGTGCGTATGGGGTATATATACAGTGGATCAGGATCCTGCCTGATGTGTCTGGTGTTTTCAAAGTATTTCAGGATCCTGCCAGGTGTGCATGTGGTTTTCACAGTGTATCAGGATCCTGCCAAGTGTGCATGGGGTTTTCACATTGGATCAGGATCCTGCCAGGTGTGTATGGGGTTTTCACAGTGGTTCAGGATCCTGCCGGGTGTGTGTGGGGTTTTCACAGTGTATCAGGATCCTGCCAGGTGTGTATGGGGTTTTCACAGTGCATCAGTTTCCTGCCAGGTGTGTATGGGGTTTTCGCAGTGTATCAGCATCCTGCCAGGTGTGTATGGGGTTTTCACTGTGCATCAGGATCCTGCCAGGTGTGTATGGGGTTTTCACTGTGCATCAGGATCCTGCCAGGTGTGTATGTGGGTTTCACAGTTTATCAGGATCCTGCCAGGTGTGTATGGGGGTTTCACAGTTCATCAGGATCCTGCCATGTGTGTGTGGGCGTCTCACAGTTTATCAGGTTCCTGCCAGGTGTGTCTGGGGGCTTCACAGTTCATCAGGATCCTGCCAGGTGTATATGGGGGTTTCACAGTTTGTCAGGATCCTCCCAGGTGTGTATGGGGGTTTCACAGTTTATTGGGATCCTGCCTGGTGTGTCTGGGGGTTTTACATTTTATCAGGAACCTGCCAGGTGTGTATGTGGGATTCACAGTTTATCAGGATCCAGCCAGATGTGAATGGGGTTTTCACAGTGCATCAGGATCCTGCCAGATGTGTATGGATTTTTCACAGTGCATCAGGATCCTTCCAGATGTGTCAGGGGGTTTCACAGTGTATCATGATCCTGCCACGTGTGTATGGGGTTTTCACAGCGTATCAGGATGCTGCCAGGTGTTTATGGGGGTTTCACAGTTTATCAGGATCCTGCCAGGTGTGTATGTGGGTTTCACAGTTTATCAGGATCCTGCCAGGTGTGTATGGGGGTTTCACAGTTCATCAGGATCCTGCCATGTGTGTGTGGGCGTCTCACAGTTTATCAGGTTCCTGCCAGGTGTGTCTGGGGGCTTCACAGTTCATCAGGATCCTGCCAGGTGTATATGGGGGTTTCACAGTTTATCAGGATCCTGCCAGGTGTGTATGGGGGTTTCACAGTTCATCAGGGTCCTGCCAGGTGTGTATGGGGGTCTCGCAGTTTATCAGGATCCTGCCTGGTGTGTCTGGGGTTTTCACAGTGTGTCAGGATCCTTCCAGGTGTGTATGTGGGTTTCACAGTGTATCAGGATCCTGCCAAGTGTGAATGGGGTTTTCACAGTGGATCAGGATCCTGACAGGTGTGTATGCGGATTTCACAGTGGATCAGGATCCTGCCAGGTGTGTGCGGGGTTTTCACAGTGTATCAGGATCCTGCCAGGTGTGTATGGGGTTTTCACAGTCCATCAGGATCCTGCCAGGTGTGTATGGGGTTTTCACAGTGTATCAGGATCCTGCCAGGTGTGTTTGGTGTTTTCACTGTGCATCAGGATCCTGCCAGGTGTGTGTGGGGTTTTCACAGTGTATCCAGATCCTGCCAGGTGTGTATGGGGTTTTCACTGTGCATCAGGATCCTGCCAGGTGTGTATGGTGTTTTCACAGTGTATCAGGATCTTGCCAGGTGTGTATGTGGGTTTCACAGTTTATCAGGATCATGCCAGGTGTGTATGGGGGTTTCACAGTGAATCAGGATCCTGCCAGGTGTGTATGTGGGTTTCACAATTTATCAGGATGCTGCCAGGTGTGTCTGGGATTTTTGCAGTTTATCAGGATCCTGCCAGGTCTGTATGGGGGTTTCACAGTTTATCAGGCTCCTGCCAGGTGTGTATGGGGGTTTCACAGTATATCAGGATCCTGCCAGGTGTGTATGGGGTTTCACAGTACATCAGGAACCTGCCAGGTGTGTATGGGGGTTTCACAGTTTATCAGGATGCTGCCAGGTGTGTATGGGGGTTTGACAGTTTATCAGCATCCTGCCAGGTGCGTATGGGGTATATATACAGTGGATCAGGATCCTGCCTGATGTGTATGGTGTTGTCAAAGTATTTCAGGATCCTGCCAGGTGTGCATGTGGTTTTCACAGTGTATCAGGATCCTGCCAAGTGTGCATGGGGTTTTCACAGTGGTTCAGGATCCTGCCGGGTGTGTGTGGGGTTTTCACAGTGTATCAGGATCCTGCCAGGTGTGTATGGGGTTTTCACAGTGCATCAGTTTCCTGCCAGGTGTGTATGGGGTTTTCGCAGTGTATCAGCATCCTGCCAGGTGTGTATGGGGTTTTCACTGTGAATCAGGATCCTGCCAGGTGTGTATGGGGTTTTCACTGTGCATCAGGATCCTGCCAGGTGTGTATGTGGGTTTCACAGTTTATCAGGATCCTGCCAGGTGTGTATGGGGGTTTCACAGTTCATCAGGATCCTGCCATGTGTGTGTGGGCGTCTCACAGTTTATCAGGTTCC
The DNA here is from genome assembly GCF_036365525.1 of Heterodontus francisci. Taxonomy (NCBI): domain Eukaryota; kingdom Metazoa; phylum Chordata; class Chondrichthyes; order Heterodontiformes; family Heterodontidae; genus Heterodontus; species Heterodontus francisci. The sequence continues at coordinate 6,284,932 of NW_027141175.1, forward strand.
TGCCAGGTGTGTCTGGGGGCTTCACAGTTCATCAGGATCCTGCCAGGTGTATATGGGGGTTTCACAGTTTATCAGGATCCTGCCAGGTGTGTATGGGGGTTTCACAGTTCATCAGGGTCCTGCCAGGTGTTTATGGGGGTCTCGCAGTTTATTAGGATCCTGCCAGGTGTGTATGTGGGTTTCACAGTTTATCAGGATGCTGGAGGAGGGGCCGGGGTTTTCGCAGTGTATCAGGATCCTGCCAGGTCTGTATGGGTGTTTCACAGTTTATCAGGTTGCTGGAGGAGGGGCCGGGGTTTTCGCAGTTTATCAGGAACCTGCCAGATCTGTATGGGTGTTTCACAGTTTATCAGTATCCTGCCAGGTGTGTATGTTGGTTTTACAGTTTATTGGGATCCTGCCTGGTGTGTCTGGGGGTTTTACATTTTATCAGGAACCTGCCAGGTGTGTATGGGGTTTTCACTGTGCATCAGGATCCTGCCAGGTGTGTATGTGGGTTTCACAGTTTATCAGGATCCTGCCAGGTGTGTATGGGTGTTTCACAGTTCATCAGGATCTTGCCATGTGTGTGTGGGCGTCTCACAGTTTATCAGGTTCCTGCCAGGTGTATCTGGGGGCTTCACAGTTCATCAGGATCCTGCCAGGTGTATATGGGGGTTTCACAGTTTATCAGGATCCTGCCAGGTGTGTATGGGGGTTTCACAGTTCATCAGGGTCCTGCCAGGTGTGTATGGGGGTCTCGCAGTTTATCAGGATCCTGCCTGGTGTGTCTGGGGTTTTCACAGTGTGTCAGGATCCTTCCAGGTGCGTATGTGGGTTTCACAGTGTATCAGGATCCTGCCAAGTGTGAATGGGGTTTTCACAGTGGATCAGGATCCTGACAGGTGTGTATGCGGATTTCACAGTGGATCAGGATCCTGCCAGGTTTGTGCGGGGTTTTCACAGTGTATCAGGATCCTGCCAGGTGTGTATGGGGTTTTCACAGTCCATCAGGATCCTGCCAGGTGTGTATGGGGTTTTCACAGTGTATCAGGATCCTGCCAGGTGTGTTTGGTGTTTTCACTGTGCATCAGGATCCTGCCAGGTGTGTGTGGGGTTTTCACAGTGTATCCGGATCCTGCCAGGTGTGTATGGGGTTTTCACTGTGCATCAGGATCCTGCCAGGTGTGTATGGGGTTTTCACAGTGTATCAGGATCTTGCCAGGTGTGTATGTGGGTTTCACAGTTTATCAGGATCATGCCAGGTGTGTATGGGGGTTTCACAGTGAATCAGGATCCTGCCAGGTGTGTATGTGGGTTTCACAGTTTATCAGGATGCTGCCACGTGTGTCTGGGATTTTCGCAGTTTATCAGGATCCTGCCAGGTCTGTATGGGGGTTTCACAGTTTATCAGGCTCCTGCCAGGTGTGTATGGGGGTTTCACAGTATATCAGTATCCTGCCAGGTGTGTATGGGGTTTCACAGTACATCAGGAACCTGCCAGGTGTGTATGGGGGTTTCACAGTTTATCAGGATGCTGCCAGGTGTGTATGGGGGTTTGACAGTTTATCAGCATCCTGCCAGGTGCGTATGGGGTATATATACAGTGGATCAGGATCCTGCCTGATGTGTATGGTGTTTTCAAAGTATATCAGGATCCTGCCAGGTGTGCATGTGGTTTTCACAGTGTATCAGGATCCTGCCAAGTGTGCATGGGGTTTTCACATTGGATCAGGATCCTGCCAGGTGTGTATGGGGTTTTCACAGTGGTTCAGGATCCTGCCGGGTGTGTGTGGGGTTTTCACAGTGTATCAGGATCCTGCCAGGTGTGTATGGGGTTTTCACAGTGCATCAGTTTCCTGCCAGGTGTGTATGGGGTTTTCGCAGTGTATCAGCATCCTGCCAGGTGTGTATGGGGTTTTCACTGTGCATCAGGATCCTGCCAGGTGTGTATGGGGTTTTCACTGTGCATCAGGATCCTGCCAGGTGTGTATGTGGGTTTCACAGTTTATCAGGATCCTGCCAGGTGTGTATGGGTGTTTCACAGTTCATCAGGATCCTGCCATGTGTGTGTGGGCGTCTCACAGTTTATCAGGTTCCTGCCAGGTGTATCTGGGGGCTTCACAGTTCATCAGGATCCTGCCAGGTGTATATGGGGGTTTCACAGTTTATCAGGATCCTGCCAGGTGTGTATGGGGGTTTCACAGTTCATCAGGGTCCTGCCAGGTGTGTATGGGGGTCTCGCAGTTTATCAGGATCCTGCCTGGTGTGTCTGGGGTTTTCACAGTGTGTCAGGATCCTTTCAGGTGTGTATGTGGGTTTCACAGTGTATCAGGATCCTGCCAAGTGTGAATGGGGTTTTCATAGTGGCTCAGGATCCTGACAGGTGTGTATGCGGATTTCACAGTGGATCAGGATCCTGCCAGGTGTGTGCGGGGTTTTCACAGTGTATCAGGATCCTGCCAGGTGTGTATGGGGTTTTCACAGTCCATCAGGATCCTGCCAGGTGTGTATGGGGTTTTCACAGTGTATCAGGATCCTGCCAGGTGTGTTTGGTGTTTTCACTGTGCATCAGGATCCTGCCAGATGTGTATGGGGTTTTCACAGTGTATCAGGATCTTGCCAGGTGTGTATGTGGGTTTCACAGTATATCAGGATCATGCCAGGTGTGTATGGGGGTTTCACAGTGAATCAGGATCCTGCCAGGTGTATATGTGGGTTTCACAGTTTATCAGGATGCAGCCAGGTGTGTCTGGGATTTTCGCAGTTTATCAGGATCCTGCCAGGTCTGTATGGGGGATTCACAGTTTATCAGGCTCCTGCCAGGTGTGTATGGGGGTTTCACAGTATATCAGGATCCTGCCAGGTGTGTATGGGGTTTCACAGTACATCAGGAACCTGCCAGGTGTGTCTGGGTTTTTTGCAGTTTATCAGGATCCTGCCAGGTCTGTCTGGGGGTTTCACAGTTTATCAGGCTCCTGCCAGGTGTGTATGGGGGTTTCACAGTATATCAGGATCCTGCCAGGTGTGTATGGGGTTTCACAGTACATCAGGAACCTGCCAGGTGTGTATGGGGGTTTCACAGGTTATCAGGATGCTGCCAGGTGTGTATGGGGGTTTGACAGTTTATCAGCATCCTGCCAGGTGCGTATGGGGTATATATACAGTGGATCAGGATCCTGCCTGATGTGTATGGTGTTTTCAAAGTATATCAGGATCCTGCCAGGTGTGCATGTGGTTTTCACAGTGTATCAGGATCCTGCCAAGTGTGCATGGGGTTTTCACATTGGATCAGGATCCTGCCAGGTGTGTATGGGGTTTTCACAGTGGTTCAGGATCCTGCCGGGTGTGTGTGGGGTTTTCACAGTGTATCAGGATCCTGCCAGGTGTGTATGGGGTTTTCACAGTGCATCAGTTTCCTGCCAGGTGTGTATGGGGTTTTCGCAGTGTATCAGGATCCTGCCAGGTGTGTATGGGGTTTTACCTCTGCATCAGGATCCTGCCAGGTGTGTATGGGGTTTTCACTGTGCATCAGGATCCTGCCAGGTGTGTATGGGGATTTCACAGTGGATCAGGATCCTGCCAGGTGTGTATGTGGGTTTAGCATTTTATCAGGATCATGCCAGGTGTGTATGGGGGTTTCACAGTGTATTAGGATCCTGCCAGGTGTGTATGTGGGTTTCACAGTTTATCAGGATGCTGGAGGAGGGGCCGGGGTTTTCGCAGTGTATCAGGATCCTGCCAGGTCTGTATGGGTGTTTCACAGTTTATCAGGTTGCTGGAGGAGGGGCTGGGGTTTTCGCAGTTTATCAGGAACCTGCCAGATCTGTATGGGTGTTTCACAGTTTATCAGGATCCTGCCAGGTGTGTATGTTGGTTTTACAGTTTATCAGTTTCCTGCCAGGTGTGTATGGGGGTTTCACAGTTTGTCAGGATCCTCCCAGGTGTGTATGGGGGTTTCACAGTTTATTGGGATCCTGCCTGGTGTGTCTGGGGGTTTTACATTTTATCAGGAACCTGCCAGGTGTGTATGTGGGATTCACAGTTTATCAGGATCCAGCCAGATGTGAATGGGGTTTTCACAGTGCATCAGGATCCTGCCAGATGTGTATGGATTTTTCACAGTGCATCAGGATCCTTCCAGATGTGTCAGGGGGTTTCACAGTGTATCATGATCCTGCCACGTGTGTATGGGGTTTTCACAGCGTATCAGGATGCTGCCAGGTGTTTATGGGGGTTTCACAGTTTATCAGGATCCTGCCAGGTGTGTATGTGGGTTTCACAGTTTATCAGGATCCTGCCAGGTGTGTATGGGGGTTTCACAGTTCATCAGGATCCTGCCATGTGTGTGTGGGCGTCTCACAGTTTATCAGGTTCCTGCCAGGTGTGTCTGGGGGCTTCACAGTTCATCAGGATCCTGCCAGGTGTATATGGGGGTTTCACAGTTTATCAGGATCCTGCCAGGTGTGTATGGGGTTTTCACAGTTCATCAGGGTCCTGCCAGGTGTGTATGGGGGTCTCGCATTTTATCAGGATCCTGCCTGATGTGTCTGGGGTTTTCACAGTGTGTCAGGATCCTTCCAGGTGTGTATGTGGGTTTCACAGTGTATCAGGATCCTGCCAAGTGTGAATGGGGTTTTCACAGTGGATCAGGATCCTGACAGGTGTGTATGCGGATTTCAAAGTGGATCAGGATCCTGCCAGGTGTGTATGGGGTTTTCACAGTCCATCAGGATCCTGCCAGGTGTGTATGGGGTTTTCACAGTGTATCAGGATCCTGCCAGGTGTGTTTGGTGTTTTCACTGTGCATCAGGATCCTGCCAGGTGTGTGTGGGGTTTTCACAGTGTATCCGGATCCTGCCAGGTGTGGATGGGGTTTTCACTGTGCATCAGGATCCCGCCAGGTGTGTATGGGGTTTTCACAGTGTATCAGGATCTTGCCAGGTGTGTATGTGGGTTTCACAGTTTATCAGGATCATGCCAGGTGTGTATGGGGGTTTCACACTGCATCAGGATCCTGCCAGGTGTGTATGTGGGTTTCACAGTTTATCAGGATGCTGCCAGGTGTGTCTGGGATTTTCGCAGTTTATCAGGATCCTGCCAGGTCTGTATGGGGGTTTCACAGTTTATCAGGCTCCTGCCAGGTGTGTATGGGGGTTTCACAGTATATCAGGATCCTGCCAGGTGTGTATGGGGTTTCACAGTACATCAGGAACCTGCCAGGTGTGTATGGGGGTTTCACAGTTTATCAGGATGCTGCCAGGTGTGTATGGGGGTTTGACAGATTATCAGCATCCTGCCAGGTGCGTATGGGGTATATATACAGTGGATCAGGATCCTGCCTGATGTGTATGGTGTTTTCAAAGTATTTCAGGATCCTGCCAGGTGTGCATGTGGTTTTCACAGTGTATCAGGATCCTGCCAAGTGTGCATGGGGTTTTCACATTGGATCAGGCTCCTGCCAGGTGTGTATGGGGTTTTCACAGTGGTTCAGGATCCTGCCAGGTGTGTATAGGGTTTTCACAGTGCATCAGTTTCCTGCCAGGTGTGTATGGGGTTTGCGCAGTGTATCAGCATCCTGCCAGGTGTGTATGGGGTTTTCACTGTGCATCAGGATCCTGCCAGGTGCGTATGGGGTTTTCACTGTGCATCAGGATCCTGCCAGGTGTGTATGTGGGTTTCACAGTTTATCAGGATCCTGCCAGGTGTGTATGGGGGTTTCACAGTTCATCAGGATCCTGCCATGTGTGTGTGGGCGTCTCACAGTTTATCAGATTCCTGCCAGGTGTGTCTGGGGGCTTCACAGTTCATCAGGATCCTGCCAGGTGTATATGGGGGTTTCACAGTTTATTAGGATCCTGCCAGGTGTGTATGTGGGTTTCACAGTTTATCAGGATGCTGGAGGAGGGGCCGGGGTTTTCGCAGTGTATCAGGTTCCTGCCAGGTCTGTATGGGTGTTTCACAGTTTATCAGGTTGCTGGAGGAGGGGCCGGGGTTTTCGCAGTTTATCAGGAACCTGCCAGATCTGTATGGGTGTTTCACAGTTTATCAGGATCCTGCCAGGTGTGTATGTTGGTTTTACAGTTTATTGGGATCCTGCCTGGTGTGTCTGGGGGTTTTACATTTTATCAGGAACCTGCCAGGTGTGTATGTGGGATTCACAGTTTATCAGGATCCAGCCAGATGTGAATGGGGTTTTCACAGTGCATCAGGATCCTGCCAGATGTGTATGGGTTTTTCACAGTGCATCAGGATCCTTCCAGATGTGTCAGGGGGTTTCACAGTGTATCATGATCCTGCCACGTGTGTATGGGGTTTTCACAGCGTATCAGGATGCTGCCAGGTGTTTATGGGGGTTTCACAGTTTATCAGGATCCTGCCAGGTGTGTATGTGGGTTTCACAGTTTATCAGGATCCTGCCAGGTGTGTATGGGGGTTTCACAGTTCATCAGGATCCTGCCATGTGTGTGTGGGCGTCTCACAGTTTATCAGGTTCCTGCCAGGTGTGTCTGGGGGCTTCACAGTTCATCAGGATCCTGCCAGGTGTATATGGGGGTTTCACAGTTTATCAGGATCCTGCCAGTTGTGTATGGGGGTTTCACAGTTCATCAGGGTCCTGCCAGGTGTGTATGGGGGTCTCGCAGTTTATCAGGATCCTGCCTGGTGTGTCTGGGGTTTTCACAGTGTGTCAGGATCCTTCCAGGTGTGTATGTGGGTTTCACAGTGTATCAGGATTCTGCCAGGTGTGAATGGGGTTTTCACAGTGGATCAGGATCCTGACAGGTGTGTATGCGGATTTCACAGTGGATCAGGATCCTGCCAGGTGTGTGCGGGGTTTTCACAGTGTATCAGGATCCTGCCAGGTGTGTATGGGGTTTCACAGTACATCAGGAACCTGCCAGGTGTGTATGGGGGTTTCACAGTATATCAGGATCCTGCCAGGTGTGTATGGGGTTTCACAGTACATCAGGAACCTGCCAGGTGTGTATGGGGGTTTCACAGTTTATCAGGATGCTGCCAGGTGTGTATGGGGGTTTGACAGTTTATCAGCATCCTGCCAGTTGTGTATGGGGTATATATACAGTGGATCAGGATCCTGCCTGATGTGTATGGTGTTTTCAAAGTATATCAGGATCCTGCCAGGTGTGCATGTGGTTTTCACAGTGTATCAGGATCCCGCCAAGTGTGCATGGGGTTTTCACATTGGATCAGGATCCTGCCAGGTGTGTATGGGGTTTTCACAGTGGTTCAGGATCCTGCCGGGTGTGTGTGGGGTTTTCACAGTGTATCAGGATCCTGCCAGGTGTGTATGGGGTTTTCAAAGTGCATCAGTTTCCTGCCAGGTATGTATGGGGTTTTCGCAGTGTATCAGAATCCTGCCAGGTGTGTATGGGGTTTTCACTGTGCATCAGGTTCCTGCCAGGTGTGTATGGGGTTTTCGCAGCGTATCAGGATCCTGCCAGGTGTGTATGGGGTTTTCACTGTGCATCAGGATCCTGCCAGGTGTGTATGGGGTTTTCACTGTGCATCAGGATCCTGCCAGGTGTGTATGGGGATTTCACTGTGGATCAGGATCCTGCCAGGTGTGTATGTGGGTTTAGCATTTTATCAGGATCATGCCAGGTGTGTATGGGGGTTTCACAGTGTATGAGGATCCTGCCAGGTGTGTATGTGGGTTTCACAGTTTATCAGGATGCTGGAGAAGGGGCCGGGGTTTTCGCAGTTTATCGGGATCCTGCCAGGTCTGTGTGGGTGTTTCACAGTTTATCAGGATGCTGGAGGAGGGGCCGGGGTTTTCGCAGTTTATCAGGATCCAGCCAGGTCTCTTTGGGTGTTTCACAGTTTATCAGGATCCTGCCAGGTGTGTATGTTGGTTTCACAGTTTATCAGTTTCCTGCCAGGTGTGGTTGGGGGTTTCACAGTTTGTCAGGATCCTCCCAGGTGTGTATGGGTGTTTCACCGTTTATCGGGATCCTGCCTGGTGTGTCTGGGGGTTTCACAGTTTATCAGGAACCTGCCAGGTGTGTATGTGAAATTCACAGTTTATCAGGATCCAGCCAGATGTGAATGGGGTTTTCACAGTGCATCAGGATCCTGCCAGATGTGTATGGGTTTTTCACAGTGCATCAGGTTCCTTCCAGATGTGTCAGGGGGTTTCACAGTGTATCATGATGCTGCCACGTGTGTATGGGGTTTTCACAGTGTATCAGGATCCTGCCAGGTGTTTATGGGGGTTTCACAGTTTATCAGGATCTTGCCAGGTGTGTATGTGGGTTTCACAGTTTATCAGGATCCTGCCAGGTGTGTATGGGGGTTTCACAGTTCATCAGGATCCCGCCATGTGTGTCTGGGCGTCTCACAGTTTATCAGGATCCTGCCAGGTGTGTCTGGGGGCTTCACAGTTCATCAGGATCCTGCCAGGTGTGTATGTGGCTTTCACAGTGTATCAGGATCCTGCCAGGTGTGTATGGGGGTTTCACAGTTCATCAGGGTCCTGCCAGGTGTGTATGGGGGTCTCACAGTTTATCAGGATCCTGCCAGGTGTGTCTGGGGTTTTCACAGTGCGTCAGGATCCTTCCAGGTGTGTATGTGGGTTTCACAGTGTATCAGGCTCCTGCCAGCTGTGTATGTGGGTTTCACAGTTTATCAGGATCCTGCCTGGTGTGCATGGGGTTTCACAGTGGATCAGGATCCTGCCACGTGTGTCTGGGGTTTTCACAGTGTATCAGGATCCTGCCAGGTGTGTATGGGGGTTTCACAGTTCATCAGGATCCTGCCAGGTGTATATGGGGGTCTCACAGTTTATCAGGATCCTGCCAGGTCTGTCTGGGGGCTTCAAAGTTCATCAGGATCCTGCCAGGTGTGTATGTGGGTTTCACAGTGTATCAGGAAACTGCCAGATGTGAATGGGGTTTTCACAGTGCGTCAGGATCCTGCCAGATGTGTATGGGGTTTTCACAGTGCATCAGAATCCTTCCAGATGTGTGTGGGGGTTTCACAGTGTAACAGGATCCTGCATCGTGTGTATGGGGTTTTCACAGTGCATCAGGATCCTGCCAGGTGTGTATGGGGATTTCACAGTGTATTTGGATCCTGCCAGGTGTGTGTGGGGTTCTCACAGTGTATCAGGATACTGCCAGGTGCGTATGGGGTTTTCACAGTGTATCAGAATCCTCCCAAGTGTGTATGTGGTTTTCACAGTGGATCAGGATCCTGCCCGGAGTGTATGCGGTTTTCACAGTGGATCAGGATACTGCCAGTTGTGTATGGGGTTTTCACAGTGGATCAGGATCCTGCCAGGTGTGTATGGGGTTTTCACAGTCCATCAGGATCCTGCCAGGTGTCTATGCGGTTTTCACAGTGTATCAGGATCCTGCCAGGTGTGTTTGGTGTTTTCACTGTGCATCAGGATCCTGCCAGGTGTGTGTGGGGTTTTCACAGTGTATCAGGATCCTGCCAGGTGTGTGGGGTTTTCACTGTGCATCAGGATCCTGCCAGGTGTGTACGGGGTTTTCACAGTGTATCAGGATCCTGCCAGGTGTGTATGTGGGTTTCACAGTTTATCTGGATCATGCCAGGTGTGTATGGGAGTTTCACTGTGTATCAGGATCCTGCCAGTTGTGTATGTGGGTTTCACAGTTTATCAGGATGCTGCCAGGTGTGTCTGGGATTTTCGCAGTTTATCAGGATCCTGCCAGGTCTGTATGGGGGTTTCACAGTTTATCAGGCTCCTGCCAGGTGTGTATGGGGGTTTCACAGTATATCAGGATCCTGCCAGGTGTGTATGGGGTTTCACATTACATCAGGATCCTGCCAGGTGTGTATGGGGGTTTCACAGTTTATCAGGATCCTGCCAGGTGTGTATGGGGGTTTGACAGTTTATCAGCATCCTTCCAGGTGCGTATGGGGTATATATACAGTGGATCAGGATCCTGCCAGGTGTGTCTGGTGTTTTCAAAGTGTATCAGGATCCTGATAGGTGTGTATGTGGTTTTCACAGTGTATCAGGATCCTGCCAAATGTGTATGGGGTTTTCACAGTGGATCAGGTTCCTGCCAGGTGTGTGTGGGGTTTTCACAGTGAATCAGGATCCTGCCAGGTGTGTATGGGGTTTTCACTGTGCATCAGGATTCTGCCAGGTGTGTATGGGATTTTCACAGTGTATCAGGATCCTGCCAGGTGTGTATGTGGGTTTCACATTTTATCAGGATCATGCCAGGTGTGTATGGGGGTTTCGCAGTGTATCAGGATCCTGCCAGGTGTGTATGTGGGTTTCACAGTTTATCAGGATCCTGCCAGGTTTGTCTGGGGTTTTCAGAATTTATGAGGATCCTGCCAGGTGTGTATGGGGGTTTCACAGTTTTTCAGGATCCTGCCAGGTGTGGATGTTGGTTTCACAGTTCATCAGTTTCCTGCCAGGTGTGTATGGGGGTTTCACAGTTTGTCAGGATCCTGTCAGGTGTGTATGGGGTTTTCACAGTTTATTGGGATCCTGCCTTTTGTGTCTGGGGTTTCACAGTTTATCAGGATCCTGCCAGATGTGAATGGGGTTTTCACAGTGCATCAGGATCCTGCCAGTTGTGTATGGGTATTTCACAGTGCATCAGGATCCTTCCAGATGTGTCTGGGGGTTTCACAGTGTATCAGGATCCTGCCACGTGTGTATGGGGTTTCACAGTTTATCAGGATCCTGCCAGCTGTATATGTGGGTTTCACAGTTTATCAGGATCCTGCCTGGTGTGTCTGGGGTTTTCACAGTGTATCAGGATTCTGCCAGGTGTGTATGGTGGTTTCACAGTGTACCAGGCTCCTGCCAGGTGTGTATGTGGGTTTCACAGTTTATCAGGATGCTGCCAGATGTGTATGGGGGTTTCACAGTTCATCAGGATCCTGCCAGGTGTGTATGGGTGTTTCACAATTTATCAGGATCCTGTCTGGTGTGTCTGGGGGTTTCACAGTTCATCAGGATCCTGCCAGGTGTGTATGTGGGTTTCACAGTTTATCAGGATCCTGCCAGGTGTGTATGGGGGTTTGACAGTTTATCAGCATCCTTCCAGGTGCGTATGGGGTATATATACAGTGGATCAGGATCCTGCCAGGTGTGTCTGGTGTTTTCAAAGTGTATCAGGATCCTGATAGGTGTGTATGTGGTTTTCACAGTGTATCAGGATCCTGCCAAGTGTGTATGGGGTTTTCACAGTGGATCAGGTTCCTGCCAGGTGTGTATGGGGTTTTCACAGTGGATCGGGATCCTGCCAGGTGTGTGTGGGGTTTTCACAGTGTTTCAGGATCCTGCCAGGTGTGTATTGGGATTTCACAGTGCATCTGTTTCCTGCCAGGTGTGTATGGGGTTTTCACAGTGTATCAGGATCCTGCCAGGTGTGTGTGGGGTTTTCACAGTGTATCAGGATCCTGCCAGGTATGTATGGGGTTTTCACTGTGCATCAGGATCCTGCCAGGTGTGTATGGGGTTTTCACAGTGTATCAGGATCCTGCCAGGTGTATATGTGGGTTTCGCATTTTATCAGGATCATGCCAGGTGTGTATGGGGGTTTCACAGTGTATTAGGATCCTGCCAGGTGTGTGTGTGGGTTTCACAGTTTATCAGGATGCTGCCAGGTGTGTCTGGGGTTTTCGCAGTTTATCAGGATCCTGCCAGGTCTGTATGGGTGTTTCACAGTTTATCAGGAGACTGCCAGGTCTGTATGTTGGTTTCACATTTTATCAGTTTCCTGCCAGGTGTGTATGGGGGTTTCACAGTTTATCGGGATCCTGCCTGGTGTGTCTGGGGGTTTCACAGTTTATCAGGATCCTGCCAGGTGTGTATGTGGGATTCACAGTTTATCAGGATCCTGCCAGATGTGTCTGGGGGTTTCACAGTGTCTCATGATCCTGCCACCTGTGTATGGGGTTTCACAGTTTATCAGGATCCTGCCAGGTGTATATGTGGGTTTCACAGTTTATAATGATCCTGCCTGGTGTGTCTGGGGTTTTCACAGTGTGTCAGGATCCTTCCAGGTGTGTATGTGGGTTTCATAGTGTATCAGGCTCCTGCCAGGTGTGTATGTGGGTTTCACAGTTTATCAGGATCCTGCCTGGTGTGTATGGGGTTTGACAGTTTATCAGGATCCTGCCTGCTGTGTCCGGGGTTTTCACGGTGTATCAGGATCCTGCCAGGTGTTTATGGGGGTTTCACAGTTTATCAGGATCCTGCCAGGTGTGTATGTGGGATTCACAGTTTATCAGGATCCTGCCAGGTGTGTATGGGGGTCTCAGAATTTATCGGGATCCTGCCAGGTGTGTCTGGGGGCTTCACAGTTCATCAGGATCCTGCCAGGTGTGTATGTGGGTTTCACAGTGGATCAGGAAACTGCCAGATGTGAATGGGGTTTTCACAGTGCATCAGGATCCTGCCAGGTGTGCTTGGGGGTTTCGCAGTATATCAGGATGCTGCCAGGTGTGTCTGGGATTTTCGCAGTTTATCAGGATCCTGCCAGGTCTGTATGGGGGTTTCACAGTTTATCAGGCTCCTGCCAGGTGTGTTTGGGGGTTTCACAGTATATCAGGATCCTGCCAGGTGTGTATGGGGTTTCACAGTACATCAGGATCCTGCCAGGTGTGTATGGGGGTTTCACAGTTTATCAGGATCCTGCCACGTGTGTATGCGGGATTGACAGTTTATCAGCATCCTGCCAGGTGCGTATGGGGTATATATACAGTGGATCAGGATCCTGCCACGTGTGTATGGGGTTTTCACAGTGTATCAGGATCCTGCCAGGTGTGTATGTGGGATTCACAGTTTATCAGGAACCTGCCAGGTGTGTATGGGGGTTTCACAGTTCATCAGGATCCTGCCAGGTGTGTATGGGGGTCTCACAGTTTATCAGGAAACTGCCAGATGTGAATGGGGTTTTCACAGTGTTTTTGGATCCTGCCAGGTGTGTGTGGGGTTTTCGCAGTGTATCAGGCTACTGCCTGGTGTCTATGGGGTTTTCACAGTGCATCAGGATCCTCCCAAGTGTGTATGGGGTTTTCACAGTGGATCAGGTTTCTGCCAGGTGTGTATGCGGATTTCACAGTGGATCAGGAAACTGCCAGATGTGAATGGGGTTTTCACAGTGCATCAGGGTCCTGCCAGATGTGTATGGGGTTTTCACAGTGCATCAGGATCCTTCCAGATGTCTGTGGGGGTTTCACAGTGTATCAGGATCCTGCATCGTGTGTATGGGGTTTTCACAGTGCATCAGGATCCTGCCAGGTGTGTATGGGGTTTTCACAGTGCATTTGGATCCTGCCAGGTGTGTGTGGGGTTTTCACAGTGTATCAGGCTACTGCCAGGTGTGTATGGGGTTTTCACAGTGCATCAGGATCCTGCCAGGTGTGTAAGCGGATTTCACAGTGGATCAGGATCCTGCCAGGTGTGTGTGGGGTTTTCACAGTGTATCAGGATCCTGCCAGGTGTGCAAAGTGTTTTCACATTGCATCAGCATCCTACCAGGTGTGTATGGGTTTTCACAGTGTATCAGGATCCTGCCAGGTGTGTTTGGTGCTTTCTCTGCGCATCAGGATCCTGCCAGGTGTGTGTGGGGTTTTCACAGTGTATCAGGATCCTGCCAGGTGTGTATGGGGTTTTCACTGTGCATCAGGATTCTGCCAGGTGTATATGGGATTTTCACAGTGTATCAGGATCCTGCCAGGTGTGTATGTGGGTTTCACATTTTATCAGGATCATGCCAGGTGTGTATGGGGGTTTCGCAGTGTATCAGGATCCTGCCAGGTGTGTATGTGGGTTTCACAGTTTATCAGGATCCTGCCAGGTTTGTCTGGGGTTTTCAGAATTTATGAGGATCCTGCCAGGTGTGTATGGGGGTTTCACAGTTTTTCAGGATCCTGCCAGGTGTGGATGTTGGTTTCACAGTTCATCAGTTTCCTGCCAGGTGTGTATGGGGGTTTCACAGTTTGTCAGGATCCTGTCAGGTGTGTATGGGGTTTTCACAGTTTATTGGGATCCTGCCTTTTGTGTCTGGGGTTTCACAGTTTATCAGGATCCTGCCAGATGTGAATGGGGTTTTCACAGTGCATCAGGATCCTGCCAGTTGTGTATGGGTATTTCACAGTGCATCAGGATCCTTCCAGATGTGTCTGGGGGTTTCACAGTGTATCAGGATCCTGCCACGTGTGTATGGGGTTTCACAGTTTATCAGGATCCTGCCTGGTGTGTCTGGGGTTTTCACAGTGTATCAGGATTCTGCCAGGTGTGTATGGTGGTTTCACAGTGTACCTGGCTCCTGCCAGGTGTGCATGTGGGTTTCACAGTTTATCAGTATCCTGCCTGGTGTGTATGGGGTTTCACAGTGGATCAGGATCCTGCCACGTATGTATGTGGGTTTCACAGTTTATCAGGATGCTGCCAGATGTGTATGGGGGTTTCACAGTTCATCAGGATCCTGCCAGGTGTGTATGGGTGTTTCACAATTTATCAGGATCCTGTCTGGTGTGTCTGGGGGTTTCACTGTTCATCAGGATCCTGCCAGGTGTGTATGTGGGTTTCACAGTTTAACAGGATCCTGCCAGGTGTGTATGGGGGTTTGACAATTTATCAGCATCCTTCCAGGTGCGTATGGGGTATATATACAGTGGATCAGGATCCTGCCAGGTGTGTCTGGTGTTTTCAAAGTGTATCAGGATCCTGATAGGTGTGTATGTGGTTTTCACAGTGTATCAGGATCCTGCCAAGTGTGTATGGGGTTTTCACAGTGGATCAGGTTCCTGCCAGGTGTGTATGGGGTTTTCACAGTGGATCGGGATCCTGCCAGGTGTGTGTGGGGTTTTCACAGTGTTTCAGGATCCTGCCAGGTGTGTATGGGGATTTCACAGTGCATCTGTTTCCTGCCAGGTGTGTATGGGGTTTTCACAGTGTATCAGGATCCTGCCAGGTGTGTGTGGGGTTTTCACAGTGTATCAGGATCCTGCCAGGTATGTATGGGGTTTTCACTGTGCATCAGGATCCTGCCAGGTGTGTATGGGGTTTTCACAGTGTATCAGGATTCTGCCAGGTGTATATGTGGGTTTCGCATTTTATCAGGATCATGCCAGGTGTGTATGGGGGTTTCACAGTGTATTAGGATCCTGCCAGGTGTGTGTGTGGGTTTCACAGTTTATCAGGATGCTGCCAGGTGTGTCTGGGGTTTTCGCAGTTAATCAGGATCCTGCCAGGTCTGTATGGGTGTTTCACAGTTTATCAGGAGACTGCCAGGTCTGTATGTTGGTTTCACATTTTATCAGTTTCCTGCCAGGTGTGTATGGGGGTTTCACAGTTTATCGGGATCCTGCCTGGTGTGTCTGGGGGTTTCACAGTTTATCAGGATCCTGCCAGGTGTGTATGTGGGATTCACAGTTTATCAGGATCCTGCCAGATGTGTCTGGGGGTTTCACAGTGTCTCATGATCCTGCCACCTGTGTATGGGGTTTCACAGTTTATCAGGATCCTGCCAGGTGTATATGTGGGTTTCACAGTTTATAATGATCCTGCCTGGTGTGTCTGGGGTTTTCACAGTGTGTCAGGATCCTTCCAGGTGTGTATGTGGGTTTCACAGTGTATCAGGCTCCTGCCAGGTGTGTATGTGGGTTTCACAGTTTATCAGGATCCTGCCTGGTGTGTATGGGGTTTGACAGTTTATCAGGATCCTGCCTGCTGTGTCCGGGGTTTTCACGGTGTATCAGGATCCTGCCAGGTGTTTATGGGGGTTTCACAGTTTATCAGGATCCTGCCAGGTGTGTATGTGGGATTCACAGTTTATCAGGATCCTGCCAGGTGTGTATGGGGGTTTCACAGTTCATCAGGATCCTGCCAGGTGTGTATGGGGGTCTCAAAATTTATCGGGATCCTGCCAGGTGTGTCTGGGGGCTTCACAGTTCATCAGGATGCTGCCAGGTGTGTATGTGGGTTTCACAGTGGATCAGGAAACTGCCAGATGTGAATGGGGTTTTCACAGTGCATCAGGATCCTGCCAGGTGTGCTTGGGGGTTTCACAGTATATCAGGATGCTGCCAGGTGTGTCTGGGATTTTCGCAGTTTATCAGGATCCTGCCAGGTCTGTATGGGGGTTTCACAGTTTATCAGGCTCCTGCCAGGTGTGTTTGGGGGTTTCACAGTATATCAGGATCCTGCCAGGTGTGTATGGGGTTTCACAGTACATCAGGATCCTGCCAGGTGTGTATGGGGGTTTCACAGTTTATCAGGATCCTGCCAGGTGTGTATGCGGGATTGACAGTTTATCAGCATCCTGCCAGGTGCGTATGGGGTATATATACAGTGGATCAGGATCCTGCCACGTGTGTATGGGGTTTTCACAGTGTATCAGGATCCTGCCAGGTGTTTATGGGGTTTTCACAGTTTATCAGGATCCTGCCAGGTGTGTATGTGGGATTCACAGTTTATCAGGAACCTGCCAGGTGTGTATGGGGGTTTCACAGTTCATCAGGATCCTGCCAGGTGTGTATGGGGGTCTCACAGTTTAGCAGGAAACTGCCAGATGTGAATGGGGTTTTCAGTGTTTTTGGATCCTGCCAGGTGTGTGTGGGGTTTTCGCAGTGTATCAGGCTACTGCCTGGTGTCTATGGGGTTTTCACAGTGCATCAGGATCCTCCCAAGTGTGTATGGGGTTTTCACAGCGGATCAGGATCCTGCCAGGTGTGTATGCGGATTTCACAGTGGATCAGGAAACTGCCAGATGTGAATGGGGTTTTCACAGTGCATCAGGGTCCTGCCAGATGTGTATGGGGTTTTCACAGTGCATCAGAATCCTTCCAGATGTCTGTGGGGGTTTCACAGTGTATCAGGATCCTGCATCGTGTGTATGGGGTTTTCACAGTGCATCAGGATCCTGCCAGGTGTGTATGGGGTTTTCACAGTGCATTTGGATCCTGCCAGGTGTGTGTGGGGTTTTCACAGTGTATCAGGCTACTGCCAGGTGTGTATGGGGTTTTCACAGTGCATCAGGATCCTGCCAGGTGTGTAAGCGGATTTCACAGTGGATCAGGATCCTGCCAGGTGTGTGTGGGGTTTTCACAGTGTATCAGGATCCTGCCAGGTGTGCAAAGTGTTTTCACATTGCATCAGGATCCTACCAGGTGTGTATGGGTTTTCACAGTGTATCAGGATCATGCCAGGTGTGTTTGGTGCTTTCTCTGCGCATCAGGATCCTGCCAGGTGTGTGTGGGGTTTTCACAGTGTATCAGGATCCTGCCAGGTGTGTATGGGGTTTTCACTGTGCATCAGGATTCTGCCAGGTGTGTATGGGATTTTCACAGTGTATCAGGATCCTGCCAGGTGTGTATGTGGGTTTCACATTTTATCAGGATCATGCCAGGTGTGTATGGGGGTTTCGCAGTGTATCAGGATCCTGCCAGGTGTGTATGTGGGTTTCACAGTTTATCAGGATCCTGCCAGGTTTGTCTGGGGTTTTCAGAATTTATGAGGATCCTGCCAGGTGTGTATGGGGGTTTCACAGTTTTTCAGGATCCTGCCAGGTGTGGATGTTGGTTTCACAGTTCATCAGTTTCCTGCCAGGTGTGTATGGGGGTTTCACAGTTTGTCAGGATCCTGACAGGTGTGTATGGGGTTTTCACAGTTTATTGGGATCCTGCCTTTTGTGTCTGGGGTTTCACAGTTTATCAGGATCCTGCCAGATGTGAATGGGGTTTTCACAGTGCATCAGGATCCTGCCAGTTGTGTATGGGTATTTCACAGTGCATCAGGATCCTTCCAGATGTGTCTGGGGGTTTCACAGTGTATCAGGATCCTGCCACGTGTGTATGGGGTTTCACAGTTTATCAGGATCCTGCCAGGTGTATATGTGGGTTTCACAGTTTATCAGGATCCTGCCTGGTGTGTCTGGGGTTTTCACAGTGTATCAGGATTCTGCCAGGTGTGTATGGTGGTTTCACAGTGTACCAGGCTCCTGCCAGGTGTGTATGTGGGTTTCACAGTTTATCAGTATCCTGCCTGGTGTGTATGGGGTTTCACAGTGGATCAGGATCCTGCCACGTGTGTATGTGGGTTTCACAGTTTATCAGGATGCTGCCAGATGTGTATGGGGGTTTCACAGTTCATCAGGATCCTGCCAGGTGTGTATGGGGGTTTCACAATTTATCAGGATCCTGTCTGGTGTGTCTGGGGGTTTCACAGTTCATCAGGATCCTGCCAGGTGTGTATGTGGGTTTCACAGTTTATCAGGATCCTGCCAGATGTGAATGGGGTTTCACAGTGGATCAGGATCCTGCCAGGTGTGAACGGGGTTTTCACAGTGGATCAGGGTCCTGCCAGATGTGTATGGAGATTTCACAGTGGATCAGGATCCTGCCAGGTGTGTCAGGGATTTAACACTGTATCAGGCTCCTGCCAGGTGTGTATGGGGTGTTCACAGTTTATCAAGGTCCTGCCAGGCGTGTATGGGGTTTTCACAGTGGATCAGGATCCTGCCAGGTGTGCATGGGGGTTTCACTGTGTATCAGGATCCTGCCAGGTGTGTATGGGGCTTCTCAGGGTATCAGGATCCTGCCAGGTGTGTATGGGGTTTCACAGGGGATCAGGATCCTGACAGATGTGAATGGGGGTTCACTGTGTATCAGGATCCTGCCAGATGTGAATGGGGTTTCACTGTGCATCAGGAACCTGCCAGGTGTGCACGGGGATTTCACAGTTCATCAGGCTCCTGCCAGGTGTGTATGGGGGTTTCACAGTATATCAGGATCCTGCCAGGTGTGTACGGGGTTTCACAGTATATCAGGATCCTGCCAGGTGTGTATGGGCATTTCACAGTGTATAAGGATCCTGCCAAGTGTGATTGGGGTTTTCACAGTGGATCAGGATCCTGCCAGGTGTGTATGGGGTTTTCACATTGGATCAGGATCCTGCCAGGTGTGCGCGGTGTTTTCACAGTGTATCAGGTTCCTGCCAGGTGTGTATGGGGTTTTCACAGTCCATCAGGATCCTGCCAGGTGTGGATGGGGTTTTCACAGTGTATCAGGATCCTGCCAGGTGTGTTTGGTGTTTTCACTGTGCATCAGGATCCTGCCAGGTGTGTGTGGGGTTTTCACAGTTTATCAGGATCCTGCCAGGGCTGTATGGGGGTTTCACAGTTTATCAGGCTCCTGCCAGGTGTGTATGGGGGTTTCACAGTATATCAGGATCCTGCCAGGTGTGTATGGTGTTTCACAGTACATCATGATCCTGCCAGGTGTGTATGGGGGTTTCACAGTTTATCAGGATCCTGCCAGGTGTGTATGGGGGATTGACAGTTTATCAGCATCCTGCCAGGTGCGTATGGGGTATATATACAGTGGATCAGGATCCTGCCAGGTGTGCATGGTGTTTTCAAAGTGTATCAGGATCCTGCCAGGTGTGTATGTGGTTTTCCCAGTTTATCAGGATCCTGCCAAGTGTGTATGGGGATTTCACAGTGGATCAGGATCCTGCCAGGTGTGTATAGGGTTTTCACAGTGGATCAGGATCCTGCCGGATGTGTGTGGGGTTTTCACAGTGTATCAGGATCCTGCCAGGTGTGTATGGGGTTTTCACAGTGCATCAGTTTCCTGCCAGGTGTGTATGGGGTTTTCACAGTGTATCAGGATCCTGCCGTGTGTTTGGGGTTTTCACAGTGTATCAGGATCCTGCCAGGTGTGTATGGGGTTTTCACTGTGCATCAGGATCCTGCAAGGTGTGTATGGGGTTTTCACAGTGTATCAGGATCCTGCCAGGTGTGTATGTGGGTTTCGCATTTTATCAGAATCATGCCAGGTGTGTATGGGGGTTTCACAGTATATCAGGATCCTGCCAGGTGTGTATGTGGGTTTCACAGTTTATCAGGATGCTGCCAGGTGTGTCTGGGGTTTTCGCAGTTTATCAGGATCCTGCCTGGTCTGTCTGGGTATTTCACAGTTTATCAGGATCCTGCGAGGTGTGTATGTTGGTTTCACAGTTTATCAGTTTCCTGCCAGGTGTGTATGGGGGTTTCACAATTTGTCAGGATCCTCCCAGGTGTGTATGGGTTTTTCACAGTGCATCAGGATCCTTCCAGATGTGTCTGGATGTTTCACAGTGTATCATGATCCTGCCACGTGTGCATGGGGTTTCACAGTTTTTCAGGATCCTGCTCGGTGTATATGTGGGTTTCACAGTTTATCAGGATCCTGACTGGTGTGTCTGGGGTTTTCACAGTGCATCAGGATCCTGCCAGATGTGTATGGGTTTTTCACAGTGCATCAGGATCCTTCCAGATGTGTCTGGGGATTTCACAGTGTATCATGATCCTGCCACGTGTGCATGGGGTTTCACAGTTTATCAGGATCCAGCTAGGTGTATATGTGGGTTTCACAGTTTATCAGGATCCTGCCTGGTGTGTCTGGGGTTTTCACAGTGTGTCAGGATCCTTCCAGGTGTGTATGTGGGTTTCACAGTGTATCAGGCTCCTGCCAGGTATGTATGTGGGTTTCACAGTTTATCAGGATCCTGCCTGGTGTGTATGGGGTTTCACAGTGGATCAGGATCCTGCCACGTGTGTATGGGGTTTTCACAGTGTATCAGGATCCTGCCAGGTGTTTATGGGGGTTTCACAGTTTATCAGGACCCTGCCAGGTGTGTATGTGGGTTTCACACTTTATCAGGATCCTGCCAGGTGTGTATGGGGGTTTCACAGTTCATCAGGATCCTGCCAGGTGTGTATGGGAGTCTCACTGTTTATCAGGAAACTGCCAGGTGTGTCTGGGGGCTTCACAGTTCATCAGGATCCTGCCAGGTGTGTATGTGTGTTTCACAGTGTATCAGGAAACTGCCAGATGTGAATGGGGTTTTCATAGTGCATCAGGATCCTGCCAGATGTGTATGTGGTTTTCACAGTGCATCAGGAACCTTCCAGATGTGTGTGGGGGTTTCACAGTGTATCAGGATCCTGCATCGTGTGCATGGGGTTTTCACAGTGTATCAGGATACTGCCAGGAGTGTATGCGGTTTTCAAGTGTATCAGGATCCTCCCAAGTGTGTATGGGGTTTTCACAGTGGATCAGGATCCTGCCAGGTGTGTATGGGGTTTTCACAGTGGATCAGGATCCTGCCAGGTGTGTCTGGGTTTTTCACAGTGTATCAGTATCCTGCCAGGTGTGCATGGGGTTTTCACATTGCATCAGGATCCTGCCAGGTGTGTATGGGGTTTTCACAGTGTATCAGGATCCTGCCAGTGTGTTTGTTGCTTTCTCTGTGCATCAGGATCCTGCCAGGTGTGTGTGGGGTTTTCACAGTGTATCAGGATCCTGCCAGGTGTGTATGGGGTTTTCACTGTGCATCAGGATGCTGCCAGGTGTGTTTTGGGTTTTCACAGTATATCAGGATCCTGCCAGGCGTGTATGGGGGTTTCACAGTTTATCAGGATCATGCCAGGTGGGTATGGGGGTTTCACAGTGTATCAGGATCCTGCCAGGTGTGTATGTGGGTTTCACTGTTTATCAGGATCCTGCCAGGTGTGTCTGGGGTTCTCACAGTTTATGAGTATCCTGCCAGGTGTGTATGGTGGTTTCACAGTTTGTCAGGATCCTGCCAGGTGTGGATGTTGGTTTCACAGTTCATGAGTTTCCTGCCAGGTGTGTATGGGGGTTTCACAGTTTGTCAGGATCCTGCCAGGTGTGTATGGGGTTTTCACAGTTTATCGGGATCCTGCCTTTTGTGTCTGGGGTTTCACAGTTTATCAGGATCCTGCCACGTGTGTATGTGGGTTTCACAGTTTATCAGGATCCTGCCAGGTGTGTATGGGGGTTTCACAGTTCATCAGGATCCTGCCAGGTGTGTATGGGGGTTTCACAGTTTTTCAGGATCCTGCCTGGTGTGTCTGGGGGTTTCACAGTTCTTCAGGATCCTGCCAGGTGTGTATGTGGGTTTCACAGTTTATCAGGATCCTGCCAGATGTGAATGGGGTTTCACAGTGGATCAGGATCCTGTCAGGTGTGAACGGGGTTTTCACAGTGGATCAGGATCCTGCCAGATGTGTATGGAGATTTCACAGTGGATCAGGATCCTGCCAGGTGTGTCAGGGATTTAACAGTGTATCAGGCTCCTGCCAGGTGTGTATGGGGTGTTCACAGTTTATCAAGTTCCTGCCAGGCGTGTATGGGGTTTTCACAGTGGATCAGGATCCTGCCAGGTGTGCATGGGGGTTTCATTGTGTAGCAGGATCCTGCCAGGTGTGTATGGGGCTTCTCAGGGTATCAGGAACCTGCCAGGTGTGCATGGGGATTTCACAGTGCATCAGGCTCCTGCCAGGTGTGCATGGGGGTTTCACAGTATATCAGGATCCTGACAGGAGTGTATGGGGTTTCACAGTATATCAGGATCCTGCCAGGTGTGTATGGGGGTTTCACAGTTTATCAGGAACCTGCCAGGTGTGTATGGGGAATTGACAGTTTATCAGCATCCTGCCAGGTGCGTATGGGATATATATACATTGGATCAGGATCCTGCCAGGTGTGTATGGTGTTTTCACAATGTATCAGCATCCTGCCAGGTGTGTATGGGGTTTTCACAGTGTATAAGCATCCTGCCAAGTGTGAATGGGGTTTTCACAGTGGATCAGGATCCTGCCAGGTGTGTATGGGGTTTTCACAGTGGATCAGGATCCTGCCAGCAGTGTGCGGGGATTTCACAGTGTATCAGGTTCCTGCCAGGTGTGTATGGGGTTTTCACAGTCCATCAGGATCCTGCCAGGTGTGTTTGGTGTTTTCACTGTGCATCAGGATCCTGCCAGGTGTGTGTGGGGTTTTCACAGTGTATCAGGATCCTGCCAGGTGTGTATGGGGTTTTAACTGTGCATCAGGATCCTGCCAGGTGTGTATGGGGTTTTCACAGTGTATCAGGATCCTTCCAGGTTTGTATGTGGGTTTCACAGTTTATCAGGATCATGCCAGGTGTGTATGGGGGTTTCACAGTGTATCAGGATCCTGCCAGGTGTGTATGTGGGTTTCACAGTTTATGAGGATGCTGCCAGGTGTGTCTGGGATTTTCGCAGTTCATCAGGATCCTGCCAGGGATGTATGGGGGTTGCACAGTTTATCAGGCTCCTGCCAGGTGTGTATGGGGGTTTCACAGTATATCAGGATCCTGCCAGGTGTGTATGGGGTTTCACAGTACATCAGGATCCTGCCAGGTGTGTATGGGGGTTTCACAGTTTATCAGGATCCTGCCAGGTGTGTATGGGGGATTGACAGTTTATCAGCATCCTGCCAGGTTCGTATGGGGTATATATACAGTGGATCAGGATCCTGCCAGGTGTGCATGGTGTTTTCAAAGTGTATCAGGATCCTGCCAGGTGTGTATGTGGTTTTCACAGTGTATCAGGATCCTGCCAGGTGTGTATGGGGTTTTCACAGTGGATCAGGATCCTGCCGCATGTGTGTGGGGTTTTCACAGTGTATCAGGATCCTGCCAGGTGTGTATGGGTTTTTCACACTGCATCAGTTTCCTGGCAGGTGTGTATGGGGTTTTCAAAGTGTATCAGGATCCTGCCAGGTGTGTATGTGGTTTTCACAGTTTATCAGGATGCTGCCAGGTGTGTCTGGGGTTTTCGCAGTTTATCAGGATCCTGCCTGGTCTGTATGGGTATTTCACAGTTTATCAGGATCCTGCCAGGTGTGTATGTTGGTTTCACAGTTCATCAGTTTCCTGCCAGGTGTGTATGGGGGTTTCACAATTTGTCAGGATCCTCCCAGGTGTGTATGGGTTTTTCACAGTGCATCAGGATCCTTCCAGATGTGTCTGGATGTTTCACAGTGTATCATGATCCTGCCACGTGTGCATGGGGTTTCACAGTTTATCAGGATCCTTCTAGGTGTATATGTGGGTTTCACAGTTTATCAGGATCCTGACTGGTGTGTCTGGGGTTTTCACAGTGCATCAGGATCCTGCCAGATGTGTATGGGTTTTTCACAGTGCATCAGGATCCTTCTAGATGTGTCTGGGGGTTTCACAGTGTATCATGACCCTCCCACGTGTGCATGGGGTTTCACAGTTTATCAGGATCCTGCTAGGTGTATATGTGGGTTTCACAGATTATCAGGATCCTGCCTGGTGTGTCTGGGGTTTTCACAGTGTGTCAGGATCCTTCCAGGTGTGTATGTGGGTTTCACAGTGTATCAGGCTCCTGCCAGGTGTGTATGTGGGTTTCACAGTTTATCAGGATCCTGCCTGGTGTGTATGGGGTTTCACAGTGGATCAGGATCATGCCAGGTGTGTATGGGGGTTTCGCAGTATATCAGGATCCTGCCAGGTGTTTATGGGGGTTTCACAGTTTATCAGGATCCTGCCAGGTGTGTATGTGGGTTTCACACTTTATCAGGATCCTGCCAGGTGTGTATGGGGTTTTTACAGTTCATCAGGAAACTGTCAGGTGTGTCTGGGGGCTTCACAGTTCATCAGGATCCTGCCAGGTGTGTATGTGTGTTTCACAGTGCATCAGGATCCTGCCAGATGTGTATATGGTTTTCACAGTGCATCAGGAACCTTCCAGATGTGTGTGGGGTTTTCACAGTGTATCAGGATACTGCCAGGTGTGTATGGGGTTTTCACAGTGTATCAGGATCCTCCCAAGTGTGTATGGGGTTTTCACAGTGGATCAGGATCCTGCCAGGTGTGTGTGGGGTTTTCACAGTGGATCAGGATCCTGCCAGGTGTGTGTGGGGTTTTCACAGTGTATCAGGATCCTGCCAGGTGTGCATGGGGTTTTCACATTGCATCAGGATCCTGCCAGGTGTGTTTGGGGTTTTCACAGTGTATCAGGATCCTGCCAGGTGTGTTTGTTGCTTTCTCTGTGCATCAGGATCCTGCCAGGTGTGTGTGGGTTTTTCACAGTGTATCAGGATCCTGCCAGGTGTGTATGGGGTTTTCACTGTGCATCAGGATGCTGCCAGGTGTGTTTTGGGTTTACACAGTGTATCAGGATCCTGCCAGGTGTGTATGTGGGTTTCACAGTTTATCAGGATCATGCCAGGTGTGTATGGGGGTTTCACAGTTTATCAGTATCCTGCCAGGTCTGTATGTGGGTTTCACAGTTTATCAGGATCCTGCCAGGTGTGTCTGGGGTTTTCACAGTTTATGAGGATCCTGCCAGGTGTGTATGGTGGTTTCACAGTTTTTCACGATCCTGCCAGGTGTGGATGTTGGTTTCACAGTTCATCAGTTTCCTGCCAGGTGTGTATGGGGGTTTTCACAGTTTATCGGGATCCTGCCTTTTGTGTCTGGGGTTTCACAGTTTATCAGGATCCTGCCAGGTGTGTATGTGGGTTTCACAGTTTATCAGGATCCTGCCAGATGTGAATGGGGTTTTCACAGTGAATCAGGTTCCTGCCAGATGTGTATGGGTTTTTCACAGTGCATCAGGATCCTTCCAGATGTGTCTGGGGGATTCGCAGTGTATCAGGATCCTGCCATGTGTGTATGTGGGTTTCACAGTTTATCAGGATCCTGCCTGGTGTGTCTGGGGTTTTTACAGTGTGTCAGGATTCTGCCAGGTGTGTATGTGGGTTTCACAGTGTACCAGGCTCCTGCCAGGTGTGCATGTGGGTTTCACAGTTTATCAGTATCCTGCCTGGTGTGTATGGGGTTTCACAGTGGATCAGGATCCTGCCACGTGTGTATGGGGTTTTCACATTGCATCAGGATCCTGCCAGGTGTGTTTGGGGTTTTCACAGTGTATCAGGATCCTGCCAGGTGTGTTTGTTGCTTTCTCTGTGCATCAGGATCCTGCCAGGTGTGTGTGGGTTTTTCACAGTGTATCAGGATCCTGCCAGGTGTGTATGGGGTTTTCACTGTGCATCAGGATGCTGCCAGGTGTGTTTTGGGTTTACACAGTGTATCAGGATCCTGCCAGGTGTGTATGTGGGTTTCACAGTTTATCAGGATCATGCCAGGTGTGAATGGGGGTTTCACAGTTTATCAGTATCCTGCCAGTTCTGTATGTGGGTTTCACAGTTTATCAGGATCCTGCCAGGTGTGTCTGGGGTTTTCACAGTTTATGAGGATCCTGCCAGGTGTGTATGGTGGTTTCACAGTTTTTCACGATCCTGCCAGGTGTGGATGTTGGTTTCACAGTTCATCAGTTTCCTGCCAGGTGTGTATGGGGGTTTTCACAGTTTATCGGGATCCTGCCTTTTGTGTCTGGGGTTTCACAGTTTATCAGGATCCTGCCAGGTGTGTATGTGGGTTTCACAGTTTATCAGGATCCTGCCAGATGTGAATGGGGTTTTCACAGTGAATCAGGTTCCTGCCAGATGTGTATGGGTTTTTCACAGTGCATCAGGATCCTTCCAGATGTGTCTGGGTGTTTCGCAGTGTATCAGGATCCTGCCATGTGTGTATGTGGGTTTCACAGTTTATCAGGATCCTGCCTGGTGTGTCTGGGGTTTTTACAGTGTGTCAGGATTCTGCCAGGTGTGTATGTGGGTTTCACAGTGTACCAGGCTCCTGCCAGGTGTGCATGTGGGTTTCACAGTTTATCAGTATCCTGCCTGGTGTGTATGGGGTTTCACAGTGGATCAGGATCCTGCCACGTGTGTATGTGGGTTTCACAGATTATCAGGATCCTGCCAGGTGTGTATGGGGGTTTCACAGTTCATCAGGATCCTGCCAGGTGTGTATGGGGGTTTCACAGTGTATCAGGATCCTGCCAGGTGTGTATGTGGGTTTCACAGTTTATCAGGATCCTGCCAGGTGTGTCTGGGGTTTTCACAGTTTATGAGGATCCTGCCAGGTGTGGATTTTGGTTTCACAGTTCATCAGTTTCCTGCCAGGTGTGTATGGGGATTTCACAGTTTGTCAGTATCCTGCCAGGTGTGTCTGGGGGTTTCACATTTTATCAGCATCCTGCCTGGTGTGTCTGGGGGTTTCACAGTTCATCAGGATGCTGCCAGGTGTGTATGTGGGTTTCACAGTACATCATGATCCTGCCAGGTGTGTATGGGGGTTTCACAGTTTATCAGGATCCTGCCAGGTGTGTATGGGGGATTGACAGTTTATCAGCATCCTGCCAGGTGCGTATGGGGTATATATACAGTGGATCAGGATCCTGCCAGGTGTGCATGGTGTTTTCAAAGTGTATCAGGATCCTGCCAGGTGTGTATGTGGTTTTCCCAGTTTATCAGGATCCTGCCAAGTGTGTATGGGGCTTTCACAGTGGATCAGGATCCTGCCAGGTGTGTATAGGGTTTTCACAGTGGATCAGGATCCTGCCGGATGTGTGTGGGGTTTTCACAGTGTATCAGGATCCTGCCAGGTGTGTATGGGGTTTTCACAGTGCATCAGTTTCCTGCCGTGTGTTTGGGGTTTTCACAGTGTATCAGGATCCTGCCAGGTGTGTATGGGGTTTTCACTGTGCATCAGGATCCTGCAAGGTGTGTATGGGGTTTTCACAGTGTATCAGGATCCTGCCAGGTGTGTATGTGGGTTTCGCATTTTATCAGAATCATGCCAGGTGTGTATGGGGGTTTCACAGTATATCAGGATCCTGCCAGGTGTGTATGTGGGTTTCACAGTTTATCAGGATACTGCCAGGTGTGTCTGGGGTTTTCGCAGTTGATCAGGATCCTGCCTGGTCTGTCTGGGTATTTCACAGTTTATCAGGATCCTGCGAGGTGTGTATGTTGGTTTCACAGTTTATCAGTTTCCTGCCAGGTGTGTATGGGGGTTTCACAATTTGTCAGGATCCTCCCAGGTGTGTATGGGTTTTTCACAGTGCATCAGGATCCTTCCAGATGTGTCTGGATGTTTCACAGTGTATCATGATCCTGCCACGTGTGCATGGGGTTTCACAGTTTTTCAGGATCCTGCTCGGTGTATATGTGGGTTTCACAGTTTATCAGGATCCTGACTGGTGTGTCTGGGGTTTTCACAGTGCATCAGGATCCTGCCAGATGTGTATGGGTTTTTCACAGTGCATCAGGATCCTTCCAGATGTGTCTGGGGATTTCACAGTGTATCATGATCCTGCCACGTGTGCATGGGGTTTCACAGTTTATCAGGATCCAGCTAGGTGTATATGTGGGTTTCACAGTTTATCAGGATCCTGCCTGGTGTGTCTGGGGTTTTCACAGTGTGTCAGGATCCTTCCAGGTGTGTATGTGGGTTTCACAGTGTATCAGGCTCCTGCCAGGTATGTATGTGGGTTTCACAGTTTATCAGGATCCTGCCTGGTGTGTATGGGGTTTCACAGTGGATCAGGATCCTGCCACGTGTGTATGGGGTTTTCACAGTGTATCAGGATCCTGCCAGGTGTTTATGGGGTTTTCACAGTTTATCAGGACCCTGCCAGGTGTGTATGTGGGTTTCACACTTTATCAGGATCCTGCCAGGTGTGTATGGGGGTTTCACAGTTCATCAGGATCCTGCCAGGTGTGTATGGGAGTCTCACTGTTTATCAGGAAACTGCCAGGTGTGTCTGGGGGCTTCACAGTTCATCAGGATCCTGCCAGGTGTGTATGTGTGTTTCACAGTGTATCAGGAAACTGCCAGATGTGAATGGGGTTTTCACAGTGCATCAGGAACCTTCCAGATGTGTGTGGGGGTTTCACAGTGTATCAGGATCCTGCATCGTGTGCATGGGGTTTTCACAGTGTATCAGGATACTGCCAGGAGTGTATGCGGTTTTCACAGTGTATCAGGATCCTCCCAAGTGTGTATGGGGTTTTCACAGTGGATCAGGATCCTGCCAGGTGTGTATGGGGTTTTCACAGTGGATCAGGATCCTGCCAGGTGTGTCTGGGTTTTTCACAGTGTATCAGTATCCTGCCAGGTGTGCATGGGGTTTTCACATTGCATCAGGATCCTGCCAGGTGTGTATGGGGTTTTCACAGTGTATCAGGATCCTGCCAGTGTGTTTGTTGCTTTCTCTGTGCATCAGGATCCTGCCAGGTGTGTGTGGGGTTTTCACAGTGTATCAGGATCCTGCCAGGTGTGTATGGGGTTTACACTGTGCATCAGGATGCTGCCAGGTGTGTTTTGGGTTTTCACAGTGTATCAGGATCCTGCCAGGCGTGTATGGGGGTTTCACAGTTTATCAGGATCATGCCAGGTGGGTATGGGGGTTTCACAGTGTATCAGGATCCTGCCAGGTGTGTATGTGGGTTTCACTGTTTATCAGGATCCTGCCAGGTGTGTCTGGGGTTTTCACAGTTTATGAGGATCCTGCCAGGTGTGTATGGTGGTTTCACAGTTTGTCAGGATCCTGCCAGGTGTGGATGTTGGTTTCACAGTTCATGAGTTTCCTGCCAGGTGTGTATGGGGGTTTCACAGTTTGTCAGGATCCTGCCAGGTGTGTATGGGGTTTTCACAGTTTATCGGGATCCTGCCTTTTGTGTCTGGGGTTTCACAGTTTATCAGGATCCTGCCACGTGTGTATGTGGGTTTCACAGTTTATCAGGATCCTGCCAGGTGTGTATGGGGGTTTCACAGTTCATCAGGATCCTGCCAGGTGTGTATGGGGGTTTCACAGTTTTTCAGGATCCTGCCTGGTGTGTCTGGGGGTTTCACAGTTCTTCAGGATCCTGCCAGGTGTGTATGTGGGTTTCACAGTTTATCAGGATCCTGCCAGATGTGAATGGGGTTTCACAGTGGATCAGGATCCTGCCAGGTGTGAACGGGGTTTTCACAGTGGATCAGGATCCTGCCAGATGTGTATGGAGATTTCACAGTGGATCAGGATCCTGCCAGGTGTGTCAGGGATTTAACAGTGTATCAGGCTCCTGCCAGGTGTGTATGGGGCTTCTCAGGGTATCAGGAACCTGCCAGGTGTGCATGGGGATTTCACAGTGCATCAGGCTCCTGCCAGGTGTGCATGGGGGTTTCACAGTATATCAGGATCCTGACAGGAGTGTATGGGGTTTCACAGTATATCAGGATCCTGCCAGGTGTGTATGGGGGTTTCACAGTTTATCAGGAACCTGCCAGGTGTGTATGGGGAATTGACAGTTTATCAGCATCCTGCCAGGTGCGTATGGATGGGATATATATACATTGGATCAGGATCCTGCCAGGTGTGTATGGTGTTTTCACAATGTATCAGGATCCTGCCAGGTGTGTATGGGGTTTTCACAGTGTATAAGCATCCTGCCAAGTGTGAATGGGGTTTTCACAGTGGATCAGGATCCTGCCAGGTGTGTATGGGGTTTTCACAGTGGATCAGGATCCTGCCAGCAGTGTGCGGGGATTTCACAGTGTATCAGGTTCCTGCCTAGTGTGTATGGGGTTTTCACAGTCCATCAGGATCCTGCCAGGTGTGTTTGGTGTTTGCACTGTGCATCAGGATCCTGCCAGGTGTGTGTGGGGTTTTCACAGTGTATCAGGATCCTGCCAGGTGTGTATGGGGTTTTAAATGTGCATCAGGATCCTGCCAGGTGTGTATGGGGTTTTCACAGTGTATCAGGATCCTTCCAGGTTTGTATGTGGGTTTCACAGTTTATCAGGATCATGCCAGGTGTGTATGGGGGTTTCACAGTGTATCAGGATCCTGCCAGGTGTGTATGTGGGTTTCACAGTTTATGAGGATGCTGCCAGGTGTGTCTGGGATTTTCGCAGTTCATCAGGATCCTGCCAGGGATGTATGGGGGTTTCACAGTTTATCAGGCTCCTGCCAGGTGTGTATGGGGGTTTCACAGTATATCAGGATCCTGCCAGGTGTGTATGGGGTTTCACAGTACATCAGGATCCTGCCAGGTGTGTATGGGGGTTTCACAGTTTATCAGGATCCTGCCAGGTGTGTATGGGGGATTGACAGTTTATCAGCATCCTGCCAGGTTCGTATGGGGTATATATACAGTGGATCAGGATCCTTCCAGGTGTGCATGGTGTTTTCAAAGTGTATCAGGATCCTGCCAGGTGTGTATGTGGTTTTCACAGTGTATCAGAATCCTGCCAGGTGTGTATGGGGTTTTCACAGTGGATCAGGATCCTGCCGCATGTGTGTGGGGTTTTCACAGTGTATCAGGATCCTGCCAGGTGTGTATGGGTTTTTCACAGTGCATCAGTTTCCTGCCAGGTGTGTATGGGGTTTTCAAAGTGTATCAGGATCCTGCCAGGTGTGTATGTGGTTTTCACAGTTTATCAGGATGCTGCCAGGTGTGTCTGGGGTTTTCGCAGTTTATCAGGATCCTGCCTGGTTTGTATGGGTATTTTACAGTTTATCAGGATCCTGCCAGGTGTGTATGTTGGTTTCACAGTTTATCAGTTTCCTGCCAGGCGTGTATGGGGGTTTCACAATTTGTCAGGATCCTCCCAGGTGTGTATGGGTTTTTCACAGTGCATCAGGATCCTTCCAGATGTGTCTGGATGTTTCACAGTGTATCATGATCCTGCCACGTGTGCATGGGGTTTCACAGTTTATCAGGATCCTTCTAGGTGTATATGTGGGTTTCACAGTTTATCAGGATCCTGACTGGTGTGTCTGGGGTTTTCACAGTGCATCAGGATCCTGCCAGATGTGTATGGGTTTTTCACAGTGCATCAGGATCCTTCTAGATGTGTCTGGGGGTTTCACAGTGTATCATGACCCTCCCACGTGTGCATGGGGTTTCACAGTTTATCAGGATCCTGCTAGGTGTATATGTGGGTTTCACAGTTTATCAGGATCCTGCCTGGTGTGTCTGGGGTTTTCACAGTGTGTCAGGATCCTTCCAGGTGTGTATGTGGGTTTCACAGTGTATCAGGCTCCTGCCAGGTGTGTATGTGGGTTTCACAGTTTATCAGGATCCTGCCTGGTGTGTATGGGGTTTCACAGTGGATCAGGATCATGCCAGGTGTGTATGGGGGTTTCGCAGTATATCAGGATCCTGCCAGGTGTTTATGGGGGTTTCACAGTTTATCAGGATCCTGCCAGGTGTGTATGTGGGTTTCACACTTTATCAGGATCCTGCCAGGTGTGTATGGGGTTTTTACAGTTCATCAGGAAACTGTCAGGTGTGTCTGGGGGCTTCACAGTTCATCAGGATCCTGCCAGGTGTGTATGTGTGTTTCACAGTGTATCAGGAAACTGCCAGATGTGAATGGGGTTTTCACAGTGCATCAGGATCCTGCCAGATGTGTATATGGTTTTCGCAGTGCATCAGGAACCTTCCAGATGTGTGTGGGGGTTTCACAGTGTATTAGGATCCTGCATCGTGTGCATGGGGTTTTCACAGTGTATCAGGATACTGCCAGGTGTGTATGGGGTTTTCACAGTGTATCAGGATCCTCCCAAGTGTGTATGGGGTTTTCACAGTGGATCAGGATCCTGCCAGGTGTGTGTGGTGCTTTCTCTGTGCATCAGGATCCTGCCAGGTGTGTGTGGGTTTTTCACAGTGTATCAGGATCCTGCCAGGTGTGTATGGGGTTTTCACAGTTTATCGGGATCCTGCCTTTTGTGTCTGGGGTTTCACAGTTTATCAGGATCCTGCCAGGTGTGTATGTGGGTTTCACAGTTTATCAGGATCCTGCCAGATGTGAATGGGGTTTTCACAGTGAATCAGGTTCCTGCCAGATGTGTATGGGTTTTTCACAGTGCATCAGGATCCTTCCAGATGTGTCTGGGGGATTCGCAGTGTATCAGGATCCTGCCATGTGTGTATGTGGGTTTCACAGTTTATCAGGATCCTGCCTGGTGTGTCTGGGGTTTTTACAGTGTGTCAGGATTCTGCCAGGTGTGTATGTGGGTTTCACAGTTTATCAGTATCCTGCCTGGTGTGTATGGGGTTTCACAGTGGATCAGGATCCTGCCACGTGTGTATGGGGTTTTCACATTGCATCAGGATCCTGCCAGGTGTGTTTGGGGTTTTCACAGTGTATCAGGATCCTGCCAGGTGTGTTTGTTGCTTTCTCTGTGCATCAGGATCCTGCCAGGTGTGTGTGGGTTTTTCACAGTGTATCAGGATCCTGCCAGGTGTGTATGGGGTTTTCACTGTGCATCAGGATGCTGCCAGGTGTGTTTTGGGTTTACACAGTGTATCAGGATCCTGCCAGGTGTGTATGTGGGTTTCACAGTTTATCAGGATCATGCCAGGTGTGTATGGGGGTTTCACAGTTTATCAGTATCCTGCCAGGTCTGTATGTGGGTTTCACAGTTTATCAGGATCCTGCCAGGTGTGTCTGGGGTTTTCACAGTTTATGAGGATCCTGCCAGGTGTGTATGGTGGTTTCACAGTTTTTCACGATCCTGCCAGGTGTGGATGTTGGTTTCACAGTTCATCAGTTTCCTGCCAGGTGTTTATGGGGGTTTTCACAGTTTATCGGGATCCTGCCTTTTGTGTCTGGGGTTTCACAGTTTATCAGGATCCTGCCAGGTGTGTATGTGGGTTTCACAGTTTATCAGGATCCTGCCAGATGTGAATGGGGTTTTCACAGTGAATCAGGTTCCTGCCAGATGTGTATGGGTTTTTCACAGTGCATCAGGATCCTTCCAGATGTGTCTGGGGGTTTCGCAGTGTATCAGGATCCTGCCATGTGTGTATGTGGGTTTCACAGTTTATCAGGATACTACCTGGTGTGTCTGGGCTTTTTACAGTGTGTCAGGATTCTGCCAGGTGTGTATGTGGGTTTCACAGTGTACCAGGCTCCTGCCAGGTGTGCATGTGGGTTTCACAGTTTATCAGTATCCTGCCTGGTGTGTATGGGGTTTCACAGTGGATCAGGATCCTGCCACGTGTGTATGTGGGTTTCACAGATTATCAGGATCCTGCCAGGTGTGTATGGGGGTTTCACAGTTCATCAGGATCCTGCCAGGTGTGTATGGGGGTTTCACAGTGTATCAGGATCCTGCCAGGTGTGTATGTGGGTTTCACAGTTTATCAGGATACTGCCAGGTGTGTCTGGGGTTTTCACAGTTTATGAGGATCCTGCCAGGTGTGTATGGGCGTTTCACAGTTCATCAGGATCCTGCCAGGTGTGGATTTTGGTTTCACAGTTCATCAGTTTCCTGCCAGGTGTGTATGGGGATTTCACAGTTTGTCAGTATCCTGCCAGGTGTGTCTGGGGGTTTCACAGTTTATCGGGATCCTGCCTTTTGTGTCTGGGGTTTCACAGTTTATCAGGATCCTGCCAGGTGTGTATGTGGGTTTCACAGTTTATCAGGATCCTGCCAGATGTGAATGGGGTTTTCACAGTGAATCAGGTTCCTGCCAGATGTGTATGGGTTTTTCACAGTGCATCAGGATCCTTCCAGATGTGTCTGGGGGTTTTGCAGTGTATCAGGATCCTGCCATGTGTGTATGTGGGTTTCACAGTTTATCAGGATCCTGCCTGGTGTGTCTGGGGTTTTTACAGTGTGTCAGGATTCTGCCAGGTGTGTATGTGGGTTTCACAGTGTACCAGGCTCCTGCCAGGTGTGCATGTGGGTTTCACAGTTTATCAGTATCCTGCCTGGTGTGTATGGGGTTTCACAGTGGATCAGGATCCTGCCACGTGTGTATGTGGGTTTCACAGATTATCAGGATCCTGCCAGGTGTGTATGGGGGTTTCACAGTTCATCAGGATCCTGCCAGGTGTGTATGGGGGTTTCACAGTGTATCAGGATCCTGCCAGGTGTGTATGTGGGTTTCACAGTTTATCAGGATCCTGCCAGGTGTGTCTGGGGTTTTCACAGTTTATGAGGATCCTGCCAGGTGTGTATGGGGGTTTCACAGTTCATCAGGATCCTGCCAGGTGTGGATTTTGGTTTCACAGTTCATCAGTTTCCTGCCAGGTGTGTATGGGGATTTCATAGTTTGTCAGTATCCTGCCAGGTGTGTCTGGGGGTTTCACATTTTATCAGCATCCTGCCTGGTGTGTCTGGGGGTTTCACAGTTCATCAGGATGCTGCCAGGTGTGTATGTGGGTTTCACAGTTTATCAGGATCCTGCCTGGTGTGCCTGGGGTTTTCACAGTGCATCAGGATCCTGCCAGATGTGTATGGGTTTACACAGTGCATCAGGATCCTTCCAGATGTGTATGGGGGTTTCACAGTGTATCAGGATCCTGCATCGTGTGTATGGAGTTTTCACAGTGCATCAGGATCCTGCCAAGTGAGTATGCGTTTTTCACAGAATATCAGGATCCTGCCAGGTGTGTATGGGGTTTCCACAGTTTATCAGAATCCTGCCAGGTGTGCATGTGGGTTTCACAGTTTATCAGGATCCTGCCTGGTGTATATGGGGTTTTCACAGTATATCAGGATCCTACCTGGTGTGTATGGGGTTTCACAGTGGATCAGGATCCTGCCAGGTGTCTATGTGGGTTTCACAGTTTATCAGGATCCTGCCACATATGTGTGGGGTTTCACAGTGGTCCAGGATCCTGCCAGGTGTGTTATTCGGTATTCACTGTGCATCAGGATCCTGCCAGGTGTGTACGGGATTTTCACACTGCATCAGAATCCTTCCAGATGTGTCTGGGGGTTTCACAGTGTGTCATGATCCTGCCACGTGTGCATGGGGTTTCACAGTTTATCAGGATCCAGCTAGGTGTATATGTGGGTTTTACAGTTTATCAGGATCCTGCCAGATGTGTATGGGTTTTTCACAGTGCATCAGGATCCTGCCAGGTGTGTATGGGGTTTTCACTGTGCATCAGGATGCTGCCAGGTGTGTTTTGGGTTTACACAGTGTATCAGGATCCTGCCAGGTGGGTATGTGGGTTTCACAGTTTATCAGGATCATGCCAGGTGTGTATGGGGGTTTCACAGTTTATCAGTATCCTGGCAGGTCTGTATGTGGGTTTCACAGTTTATGAGGATCCTGCCAGGTGTGTATGGTGGTTTCACAGTTTTTCACGATCCTGCCAGGTGTGGATGTTGGTTTCACAGTTCATCAGTTTCCTGCCAGGTGTGTATGGGGGTTTTCACAGTTTATCGGGATCCTGCTAGGTGTATATGTGGGTTTCACAGATTATCAGTATCCAGCCTGGTGCGTCTGGGGGTTTCACAGTGTATCATGATCCTGCCACGTGTGCATGGGGTTTCACAGTTTATCAGGATCCTGCTAGGTGTATATGTGGGTTTCACAGATTATCAGTATCCTGCCTGGTGTGTCTGGGGTTTTCACAGTGTGTCAGGATCCTTCCAGGTGTGTATGTGGGTTTCACAGTGTATCAGGCTCCTGCCAGGTGTGTATGTGGGTTTCACAGTTTATCAGGATCCTGCCTGGTGTGTATGGGGTTTCACAGTGGATCAGGATCCTGCCACGTGTGTATGGGGTTTTCACAGTGTATCAGGATCCTGCCATGTGTTTATGGGGGTTTCACATTTTATCAGGATCCTGCCAGGTGTGTATGCGGGTTTCACAGTTTATCAGGATCCTGCCAGGTGTGTATGGGGGTTTCACAGTTCATCAGGATCCTGCCAGGTGTGTATGGGGGTCTCACAGTTTATCAGGAAACTGCCAGGTGTGTCAGGGTGCTTCACAGTTCATCAGGATCCTGCCAGGTGTGCATGTGTGCTTCACAGTGTATCAGGAAACTGCCAGATGTGAATGGGGTATTCACAGTGCATCAGGATCCTGCCAGATGTGTATGTGGTTTTCACAGTGCATTAGGAACCTTCCAGGTGTGTGTGGGGGTTTCACGGTGTATCAGGATCCTGCATCGTGTGCATGGGGTTTTCACAGTGTATCAGGATACTGCCAGGTGTGTATGGGGTTTTCACAGTGTATCAGGATCCTCCCAAGTGTGTATGGGGTTTTCACAGTGGATCAGGATCCTGCCAGGTGTGTATGGGGTTTTCACAGTGGATCAGGATCCTGCCAGGTGTGTGTGGGGTTTTCACAGTGTATCAGGATCCTGCCAGGTGCGTTTGGTGCTTTCTCTGTGCATCAGGATCCTGCCAGGTGTGTGTGGGGTTTTCACAGTGTATCAGGATCCTGCCAGGTGTGTATGGGGTTTTCACTGTGCATCAGGATGCTGCCAGGTGTGTATGTGGGTTTCACAGTTTATCAGGATCATGCCAGGTGTTAACGGGGTTTCACAGTGTATCAGGATCCTGCCAGGTGTGTATGTGGGTTTCACAGTTTATCAGGATACTGCCAGGTGTGTCTGGGGTTTTCACAGTTTATGAGGATCCTGCCAGGTGTGTATGGGGGTTTCACAGTTTGTCAGGATCCTGCCAGGTGTGGATGTTGGTTTCACAGTTCATCAGTTTCCTGCCAGGTGCGTATGGGGGTTTCACAGTTTGTCAGGATCCTGCCAGGTGTGTATGGGGTTTTCACAGTTTATCGGGATCCTGCCTTTTGTGTATGGGGTTTCACAGTTTATCAGGATCCTGCCAGGTGTGTATGTGGGTTTCACAGTTTATCAGGATCCTGCCAGATGTGAATGGGGTTTTCACAGTGCATCAGGTTCCTGCCAGATGTGTATTTGTTTTTCACAGTGCATCAGGATCCTTCCAGATGTGTCTGGGGGTTTCACAGTGTTTCAGGATCCTGCCTGGTGTGTCTGGGGTTTTCACAGTGTGTCAGGATTCTGCCAGGTGTGTATGGGGGTTTCACAGTGTACCAGGCTCCTGCCAGGTGTGTATGTGGGTTTCACAGTTTATCAGTATCCTGGCTGGAGTGTATGGGGTTTCACAGTGGATCAGGATCCTGCCACATGTGCATGTGGGTTTCACAGTTAATCAGGATCCTGCCAGGTGTGTATGGGGGTTTCACAGTTCATCAGGATCCTGCCAGGTGTGTATGGGGGTTTCACAGTGTATCAGGATCCTGCCAGGTGTATATGTGGGTTTCACAGTTTATCAGGATCCCGCCAGGTTTGGATGTTGGTTTCACAGTTCATCAGTTTCCTGCCAGGTGTGTATGGGGGTTTCACAGTTTGTCAGGATCCTGCCAGGTGTGTATGGGGGTTTCACAGTTTATCAGGATCCTGCCTGTTGTGTCTGGGGGTTTCACAGTTCATCAGGATGCTGCCTGGTGTGTATGTGGGTTTCACATTTTATCAGGATCCTGCCTGGTGTGCCTGGGGTTTTCACACTGCATCAGGATCCTGCCAGATGTGTCTGGGTTTTCACAGTCCATCAGGATCCTTCCAGATGTGTATGAGGGTTTCACAGTGTATCAGGATCCTGCATCGTGTGTATGGGGTTTTCACAGTGCATCAGGATCCTGCCAGGTGTGCATGGGGATTTCACAGTGTATCAGGATCCTGCCAGGTGTGTATGTGGGTTTCACAGTTTATCAGGATCCTGCCAGGTGTGCATGGGGTTTTCACAGTGCATCAGGATCCTGCCAGGTGTGCATGGGGTTTTCACAGTGTATCAGGATCCTGCCAGGTGTGTATGGGGGTTTCACAGTTCATCAGGATCCTGCCAGGTGTGTATGGGGGTCTCACAGTTTATCAGAAAACTGCCAGGTGTGTCTGGGGGCTTCACAGTTCATCAGGATCCTGCCAGGTGTGTATGTGTGTTTCACAGTGTATCAGGAAACTGCCAGATGTGAATGGGGTTTTCACAGTGCATCAGGATTCTGCCAGATGTGTATGTGGTTTTCACAGTGCATCAGGAACCTTCCAGATGTGTGTGGGGGTTTCACAGTGTATCAGGATCCTGCATCAGGTGCATGGGGTTTTCACAGTGTATCAGGATACTGCCAGGTGTGTATGGGGTTTTTACAGTGTATCAGGATCCTCCCAAGTGTGTATGGGGTTTTCACAGTGGATCAGGATCCTGCCAGGTGTGTATGGGCTTCTCACAGTGGATCAGGATCCTGCCAGGTGTGTGTGGGGTTTTCACAGTGTATCAGGATCCTGCCAGGTGTGCATGGGGTTTTCACATTGCATCAGGATCCTGCCAGGTGTGTATGGGGTTTTCACAGTGTATCAGGATCCTGCCAGGTGTGTTTGGTGCTTTCTCTGTGCATCAGGATCCTGCCAGGTGTGTGTGGGGTTTTCACAGTGTATCAGGATCCTGCCAGGTGTGTATGGGGTTTTCACTGTGCTTCAGGATGCTGCCAGGTGTGTTTGGGGTTTTCACAGTGTATCAGGATCCTGCCAGGTGTGTATGTGGGTTTCACAGTTTATTAGGATCCTGCCAGTTGTGTATGTGGGTTTCACAGTTTATCAGGATACTGCCAGGTGTGTCTGGGGTTTTCACAGTTTATGAGGATCCTGCCAGGTGTGTATGGGGGTTTCACAGTTTGTCAGGATCCTGCCAGGTGTGGATGTTGGTTTCATAGTTCATCAGTTTCCTGCCAGGTGTGTATGGGGGTTTCACAGTTTGTCAGGATCCTGCCAGGTGTGTATGGGGTTTTCAAAGTTTATCGGGATCCTGCCTTTTGTGTCTGGGGTTTCACAGTTTATCAGGAACCTGCCAGGTGTGTATGTGGGTTTCACAGTGCATCAGGTTCCTGCCAGATGTGTATGGGTTTTTCACAGTGCATCAGGATCCTTCCAGATGTGTCTGGGGCTTTCACAGTGTATCAGGATCCTGCCACGTGTGTATGGGGGTTTCACAGTTTATCAGGATCCTGCCATGTGTATATGTGGGTTTCACAGTTTATGAGGATCTTGCGTGGTGTGTCCGGGGTTTTCACAGTGTGTCAGGATTCTGCCAGGTGTGTATGGGGGTTTGACAGTGTACCAGGCTCCTGCCAGGTGTGCATGTGGGTTTCACAGTTTATCAGTATCCTGCCTGGTGTGTATGGGGTTTCACAGTGGATCAGGATCCTGCCACATGTGTATGTGGGTTTCACAGTTTATCAGGATCCTGCCAGGTGTGTATGGGGGTTTCACAGTTCATCAGGATCCTGCCAGGTGTGTATGGGGGTTTCACAGTGTATCAGGATCCTGCCAGGTGTATATGTGGGTTTCACAGATTATCAGGATCCTGCCAGGTGTGGATGTTGGTTTCACAGTTCATCAGTTTCCTGCCAGGTGTGTATGGGGGTTTCACAGTTTGTCAGGATCCTGCCAGGTGTGTATGGGTGTTTCACAGTTTATCAGGATCCTGCCTGGTGTGTCTGGGGGTTTAACAGTTCAGCAGGATGCTGCCAGGTGTGTATGTGGGTTTCACATTTTCTCAGTATCCTGCCTGGTGTGCCTGGGGTTTTCACAGTGCATCAGGATCCTGCCAGATGTGTATGGGTTTTCACAGTGCATCAGGATCCTTCCAGATGTGTATGAGGGTTTCACAGTGTATCAGGATCCTGCATCGTGTGTATGGGGTTTTCACAGTGCATCAGGATCCTGCCAGGTGAGTCTGCGGTTCTCACAGTGGATCAGGATCCTGCCAGGTGTGTATCGGGTTTTCACAGTGTATCAGGATCCTGCCAGGTGTGTATGTGGGTTTCACAGTTTATCAGGATTCTGCCAGGTGTGTATGGGGGTTTCACAGTTCATCAGGTTCCTGCCAGGTGTGTATGGGGGTCTCACAGTTTATCAGGAAACTGCCAGGTGTGTCTGGGGGCTTCACAGTTCATCAGGATCCTGCCAGGTGTGTATGTGTGTTTCACAGTGTATCAGGAAACTGCCAGATGTGAATGGGGTTTTCACAGTGCATCAGGATCCTGCCAGATGTGTATGTGGTTTTCACAGTGCATCAGGAACCTTCCAGATGTGTGTGGGGGTTTCACAGTGTATCAGGATCCTGCATCGTGTGCATGGGGATTTCACAGTGTATCAGGATACTGACAGGTGTGTATGGGGTTTTCACAGTGTATCAGGATCCTCCCAAGTGTGTATGGGGTTTTCACAGTGGATCAGGTTCCTGCCAGGTGTGTGTGGGGTTTTCACAGTGTATCAGGATCCTGCCAGGTGTGCATGGGGTTTTCACATTGCATCAGGATCCTGCCAGGTGTGTATGGGGTTTTCACAGTGTATCAGGATCCTGCCAGGTGTGTTTGGTGCTTTCTCTGTGCATCAGGATCCTGCCAGGTGTGTATGTGGGTTTCACAGTTTATCAGGATACTGCCAGGTGTGTCTGGGGTTTTCACAGTTTTTGAGGATCCTGCCAGGTGTGTATGGGGGTTTCACAGTTTGTCAGGATCCTGTCAGGTGTGGATGTTGGTTTCACAGTTCATCAGTTTCCTGCCAGGTGTGTATGGGGGTTTCACAGTTTGTCAGGATCCTGCCAGGTGTGTATGGGGTTTTCACAGTTTATCGGGATCCTGCCTTTTGTGTCTGGAGTTTCACAGTTTATCAGGATCCTGCCAGGTGTGTATGTGGGTTTTCACAGTGCATCAGGTTCCAGCCAGATGTGTATGGGTTTTTCACTGTGCATCAGGATCCTTCCAGATGTGTCTGGGGGTTTCACAGTGTATCAGGATCCTGCCACGTGTGTATGGGGTTTCACAGTTTATCAGGATCCTGCCATGTGTATATGTGGGTTTCACAGTTTATCAGGATCCTGCCTGGTGTGTCTGGGGTTTTCACAGTGTGTCAGGATTCTGCCAGGTGTGTATGGGGGTTTCACAGTGTACCAGGCTCCTGCCAGGTGTGTATGTGGGTTTCACAGTTTATCAGTATCCTGCCTGGTGTGTATGGGGTTTCACAGTGGATCAGGATCCTGCCACGTGTGTATGTGGGTTTCAAAGTTAATCAGGATCCTGACAGGTGTGTATGGGGGTTTCACAGTTCATCAGGATCCTGCCAGGTGTGTATGGGGGCTTCACAGTGTATCAGGATCCTGCCAGGTGTGTATGTGGGTTTTCACAGTTTATGAGGATCCTGCCAGGTGTGTATGGGGGTTTCACAGTTTGTCAGGATCCTGCCAGGTGTGGATGTTGGTTTCACAGTTCATCAGTTTCCTGCCAGGTTTGTATGGGGGTTTCACAGTTTGTCAGTATCCTGCCAGGTGTTTGTGGGGGTTTCACAGTTTATCAGGATTCTGCCTGGTGTGTCTGGGAGTTTCACAGTTCATCAGGATGCTGCCAGATGTGTATGTGGGTTTCACAGTTCATCAGGATCCTGCCTGGTGTGCCTGGGGTTTTCACAGTGCATCAGGATCCTGCCAGATGTGTATGGGTTTTCACAGTGCATCAGGATCCTTCCAGACGTGTATGAGGGTTTCACAGTGTATCAGGATCCTGCATCGTGTGTATGGGGTTTTCACAGTGCATCAGGATCCTGCCAGGTGAGTATGCGGTTTTCACAGTGTATCAGGATCCTGCCAGGTGTGTATGGGGTTTTCACAGTGTATCAGGATCCTGCCAGGTGTGTATGTGGGTTTCACAGTTTGTCAGGATCCTGCCTGGTGTGTATGGGGTTTTCACACTGCATCAGGATCCTGCCTGGTGTGCATGGGGTTTCACAGTGGATCAGGATCCTGCCAGGTGTCCATGTGGGATTCACAGTTTATCAGGATCCTGTCAGGTGTGTTTGGGGGTTCCACAGTTTATCAGGATTCTGCCACATATGTATGGAGTTTCACAGTGGTTCAGGATCCTGCCAGGTGCGTTTGCGGTATTCACTGTGCATCAGGATCCTGCCAGGTGTG
Source organism: Heterodontus francisci (assembly GCF_036365525.1). Lineage (NCBI taxonomy): Eukaryota > Metazoa > Chordata > Chondrichthyes > Heterodontiformes > Heterodontidae > Heterodontus > Heterodontus francisci. The sequence goes on from NW_027141175.1 coordinate 6,327,360, forward strand.
TACGGGGTTTTCACAGTTTATCAGGATCCTGCCTGGTGTGCCTGGGGTTTTCACAGTGCATCAGGATCCTGCCAGATGTGTATGGGGTTTTCACAGTGCATCAGGATCCTGCCAGGTGAGTATGCGGTTTTCACAGTGTATCAGGATCCTGCCAGGTGTGTATGGGGTTTTCACAGTGTCTCAGGATCCTGCCAGGTGTGTATGTGGGTTTCACAGTTTATCAGGATCCTGCCTGGTGTGCATGGGGATTTCACACTGCATCAGGATCCTGCCTGGTGTGTATGGGGTTTCACAGTGGATCAGGATCCTGCCAGGTGTCTATGTTGGTTTCACAGTTTATCAGGATCCTGTCAGGTGTGTTTGGGGGTTCCACAGTTTATCAGGATCCTGCCACATATGTATGGAGTTTCACAGTGGTTCAGGATCCTGCCAGGTGTGTTTGCGGTATTCACTGTGCATCAGGATCCTGCCAGGTGTGTACGGGGTTTTCACAGTTTATCAGGATCCTGCCTGGTGTGCCTGCGGTTTTCACAGTGCATCAGGATCCTGCCAGATGTGTATGGGGTTTTCGCAGTGCATCAGGATCCTGCCAGGTGAGTATGCGGTTTTCACAGTGTATCAGGATCCTGCCAGGTGTGTATGGGGTTTTCACAGTGTATCAGGATCCTGCCAGGTGTGTATGTGGGTTTCACAGTTTATCAGGATCCTGCCTGGTGTGCATGGGGATTTCACACTGCATCAGGATCCTGCCTGGTGTGTATGGGGTTTCACAGTGGATCAGGATCCTGCCAGGTGTCTATGTGGGTTTCACAGTTTATCAGGATCCTGCCAGGTGTGTTTGGGGGTTCCACTGTTTATCAGGATCCTGCCACATGTGTAGGGGGTTTCACAGTGGTTCAGGATCCTGCCAGGTGTGTTTGCGGTATTCACTGTGCATCAGGATCCTACCAGGTGTGTACGGGGTTTTCACAGTGTATCAGGATCCTGTCACGTGTGTACGGGGTTGTTGACAGTGTATCAGGATGCTGCCAGATGTGTATGGAGTTTTCACAGTGGATCTGGATCCTGCCAGGTGTGTAAGGGGTTTTCACAGTGTATCAGGATCCTGCCAGGTTTGTATGGGGTTTCACAGTGTATCAGGATCCTGCCAGATGTGAATGGGGTTTCACTGTGTATCAGGATCCTGCCAGATGTGAATGGGGTTTCACTGTGCATCAGGAACCTGCCAGGTGTGTACGGGGATTTCACAGTGCATCAGCCTCCTGCCAGGTGTGTATGGGGGCTTCACAGTATATCAGGATCCTGCCAGGTGTGTATGGGTTTTCACAGCATGTCAGGATCCTGCCAGGTGTGTATGGGGGTTTTACAGTTTATCGGCATCCTGCCAGGTGCGTATGGGCTATATACAGTGGATCAGGATCCTGCCAAGTGTGCATGGTGTTTTCACAGTGTATCAGGATTCTGCCAGGTGTGTATGGGGTTTTCACAGTGGATCAGGATCCTGCCAGGTGTGTATGTGGGTTTCACAGTGTATCAGGCTCCTGCCAGGTTTGTATGTGGGTTTCACAGTTTATCAGGATCCTGCCTGGTGTGTATGGGGTTTCACAGTGGATCAGGATCCTGCCACCTGTGTGGCGTTTTCACAGTGTATCAGGATCCTGCCAGGTGTGTATAGGGGTTTCACAGTTTATCAGGATCCTGCCAGGTGTGTATGTGGGTTTCACAGTTTATCAGGATCCTGCCAGGTGTGTTTGGGGGATTCACAGTTCATCAGGATCCTGCCAGGTTTGTATGGTGGTTTCACAGTTTATCAGGATCCTGCCTGGTGTGTCTGGGGGTTTCACAGTTCATCAGGATCCTGCCAGGTGTGTATGTGTGCTTCAAAGTTTATCAGGAAACTGCCAGATGTGAATGGGGTTTTCACAGTGCAGCAGGATCCTGCCAGATGTGTATGGGGTTTTCACAGTGCATCAGGATCCTTCCAGATGTGTATGGGGTTTCACAGTGTATCAGGATCCTGCATCGTGTGTATGTGGGTTTCACAGTTTATCAGGATCCTGCCTGGTGTGTATGGGGTTTCACAGTGGATCAGGATCCTGCCACGTGTGTATGGGGCTTTCACAGTGTATCAGGATCCTGCATCGTGTGTATGGGGTTTCACAGTTTATCAGGATCCTGCCAGGTGTATATGTGGGTTTCACATTTTATCAGGATCCTGCCAGATGTGAATGGGGTTTTCACAGTGCATCAGGATCCTGCCAGATGTGTATGGGTTTTTCACAGTGCATCAGGATCCTTCCAGATGTGTCAGGGGGTTTCACAGTGTATCAGGATCCTGCCACGTGTGTATGGGGTTTCACAGTTTATCAGGATCCTGCCATGTGTATATGTGGGTTTCACACTTTATCAGGATCCTGCCTGGTGTGTCTGGGGTTTTCACAGTGCATCAGGATTCTGCCAGGTGTGTGTGGGGGTTTCACAGTTTATCAGGATCCTGCCAGATGTGAATGGGGTTTTCACAGTGCATCAGGATCCTGCCAGATGTGTATGGGTTTTTCACAGTGCATCAGGATCCTTCCAGATGTGTCTGGGGGTTTCACAGTGTATCAGGATCCTGCCACGTGTGTATGGGGTTTCACAGTTTATCAGGATCCTGCCATGTGTATATGTGGGTTTCACAGTATATCAGGATCCTGCCAGGTGTGTATGGGTTTTCACAGCATGTCAGGATCCTGCCAGGTGTGTGTGGGGGTTTCACAGTTTATCAGGATCCTGCCAGGTGTGCATGGGTGTTTTACAGTTTATCGGCATCCTGCCAGGTGCGTATGGGGTATATACAGTGGATCAGGATCCTGCCAAGTGTGCATGGTGCTTTCACAGTGTATCAGGATCCTGCCAGGTGTGTATGGGGTTTTCACAGTGGATCAGGATCCTGCCAGGTGTGTATGTGGGTTTCACAGTTTATCAGGATCCTGCCTGGTGTGTATGGGGTTCCACAGTGGATCAGGATCCTGCCAGGTGTGTATGGGGGTTTCACAGTTTATCAGGATCCTGCCTGGTGTGTCTGGGGGTTTCACAGTTCATCAGGATCCTGCCAGGTGTGTATGTGGGTTTCAAAGTTTATCAGGAAACTGCCAGATGTGAATGGGGTTTTCACAGTGCAGCAGGATCCTGCCAGATGTGTATGGGGTTTTCACAGTGCATCAGGATCCTTACAGATGTGGATGGGGGTTTCACAGTGTATCATGATCCTGCTTCGTGTGTTTGCGGGTTTCACAATTTATCAGGATTCTGCCTGGTGTATATGGGGTTTGCACAGTGTATCAGGATCCTGCATCGTGTGTATGGGGTTTCACAGTTTATCAGGATCCTGCCAGGTGTATATGTGGGTTTCACAGTTTATCAGGATCCTGCCAGATGTGAATGGGGTCTTCACAGTGCATCAGGATCCTGCCAGATGTGTATGGGTTTTTCACAGTGCATCAGGATCCTTCCAGATGTGTCTGGGGGTTTCACAGTGTATCAGGATCCTGCCACGTGTGTATGGGGTTTCACAGTTTATCAGGATCCTGCCATGTGTATATGTGGGTTTCACAGATTATCAGGATCCTGCCTGGTGTGTCTGGGGTTTTCACAGAGTATCAGGATCCTGCCAGATGTGAATGGGGTTTTCACAGTGCATCAGGATCCTGCCAGATGTGTATAGGTTTTTCACAGTGTATCAGGATCCTTCCAGATGTGTCTGGCGGTTTCACAGTGTATCAGGATCCTGCCACGTGTGTATGGGGTTTCACAGTTTATCGAGATCCTGCCATGTGTATATGTGGGTTTCACAGTGTATCAGGATCCTGCCACGTGTGTATGGGTTTTCACAGTTTATCAGGATCCTGCCATGTGTATATGTGGGTTTCACAGTATATCAGGATCCTGCCAGGTGCGTTTGGGGTATATACAGAGGTTCAGGATCCTGCCAATTGTGCATGGTGTTTTCACAGTGTATCAGGATCCTGCCAGGTGTGTATGGGTTTTTCACAGTGGATCAGGATCCTGCCAGGTGTCTATGTGGGTTTCACAGTGTATCAGGCTCCTGCCAGGTGTGTATGTGGGTTTCACAGTTTATCAGGATCCTGCCTGGTGTGCATGGGGTTTCACAGTGGATCAGGATCCTGCCACGTGTGTATGGCGTTTTCACAGTGTATCAGGATCCTGCCAGGTGTGTATGGGGGTTTCACAGTTTATCAGGATCCTGCCAGGTGTGTATGTGGGTTTCACAGTTTATCGGGATCCTGCCAGGTGTGTATGGGGGTTTCACAGTTCATCAGGATCCTGCCAGGTGTGTATGGCGTTTTCACAGTTTATCAGGATCCTGCCTGGTGTGTCTGGGGGTTTCACAGTTTGTCAGGATCCTGCCAGGTGTGGATGTTGGTTTCACAGTTCATCAGTTTCCTGCCAGGTTTGTATGGGGGTTTCACAATTTATCAGGATCCTGCCTGGTGTGTCTGGGAGTTACACAGTTCATCAGGATGCTGCCAGGTGTGTATGTGGGTTTCACAGTTTATCAGGATCCTGCCTGGTGTGCCTGGGGTTTTCACAGTGCATCAGGATCCTGCCAGATGTGTATGGGTTTTCACAGTGCATCAGGATCCTTCCAGATGTGTATGAGGGTTTCACAGTGTATCAGGATCCTGCATCGTGTGTATGGGGTTTTCACAGTGCATCAGCATCCTGCCAGGTGAGTATGCGGTTTTCACAGTGTATCAGGATCCTGCCAGGTGTGTATGGGGTTTTCACAGTGTATCAGGATCCTGCCAGGTGTGTATGTGGGTTTCACAGTTTGTCAGGATCCTGCCTGGTGTGTATGGGGTTTTCACACTGCATCAGGATCCTGCCTGGTGTGCATGGGGTTTCACAGTGGATCAGGATCCTGCCAGGTGTCTATGTGGGTTTCACAGTTTATCAGGATCCTGTCAGGTGTGTTTGGGGGTTCCACAGTTTATCAGGATCCTGCCACATATGTATGGAGTTTCACAGTGGTTCAGGATCCTGCCAGGTGTGTTTGCGGTATTCACTGTGCATCAGGATCCTGCCAGGTGTGTACGGGGTTTTCACAGTTTATCAGGATCCTGCCTGGTGTGCCTGGAGTTTTCGCAGTGCATCAGGATCCTGCCAGATGTGTATGGGGTTTTCACAGTGCATCAGTATCCTGCCAGGTGAGTATGCGGTTTTCACAGTGTATCAGGATCCTGCCAGGTGTGTATGGGGTTTTCACAGTGTATCAGGATCCTGCCAGGTGTGTATGTGGGTTTCACAGTTTATCAGGATCCTGCCTGGTGTGCATGGGGTTTTCACACTGCATCAGGATCCTGCCTGGTGTGTATGGGGTTTCACAGTGGATCAGGATCCTGCCAGGTGTCTATGTGGGTTTCACAGTTTATCAGGATCCTGCCAGGTGTGTTTGGGGGTTCCACTGTTTATCAGGATCCTGCCACATGTGTAGGGGGTTTCACAGTGGTTCAGGATCCTGCCAGGTGTGTTTGCGGTATTCACTGTGCATCAGGATCCTACCAGGTGTGTACGGGGTTTTCACAGTGTATCAGGATCCTGTCACGTGTGTACGGGGTTGTTCACAGTGTATCAGGAGCCTGCCAAATGTGTATGGAGTTTTCACAGTGGATCTGGATCCTGCCAGGTGTGTCAGGGGTTTTCACAGTGGATCAGGATCCTGCCAGGTATGTCAGGGATTTCACAGTGTATCAGGATCCTGCCAGGTGTGTATGTGGGTTTCACAGTTTATCAGGATCCTGCCTGGTGTGCATGGGGTTTTCACACTGCATCAGGATCCTGCCTGGTGTGTATGGGGTTTCACAGTGGATCAGGATCCTGCCAAGTGTGCATGGTGTTTTCACAGTGTATCAGGATTCTGCCAGGTGTGTATGGGGTTTTCACAGTGGATCAGGATCCTGCAAGGTGTGTATGTGGGTTTCACAGTGTATCAGGCTCCTGCCAGGTGTGTATGTGGGTTTCACAGTTTATCAGGATCCTGCCTGGTGTGTATGGGGTTTCACAGTGGATCAGGATCCTGCCACCTGTGTGGCGTTTTCACAGTGTATCAGGATCCTGCCAGGTGTGTATAGGGGTTTCACAGTTTATCAGGATCCTGCCAGATGTGAATGGGGTCTTCACAGTGCATCAGCATCCTGCCAGATGTGTATGGGTTTTTCACAGTGCATCAGGATCCTTCCAGATGTGTCTGGGGGTTTCACAGTGTATCAGGATCCTGCCACGTGTGTATGGGGTTTCACAGTTTATCAGGATCCTGCCATGTGTATATGTGGGTTTCACAGATTATCAGGATCCTGCCTGGTGTGTCTGGGGTTTTCACAGAGTATCAGGATCCTGCCAGATGTGAATGGGGTTTTCACAGTGCATCAGGATCCTGCCAGATGTGTATAGGTTTTTCACAGTGTATCAGGATCCTTCCAGATGTGTCTGGCGGTTTCACAGTGTATCAGGATCCTGCCACGTGTGTATGGGGTTTCACAGTTTATCGAGATCCTGCCATGTGTATATGTGGGTTTCACAGTGTATCAGGATCCTGCCACGTGTGTATGGGTTTTCACAGTTTATCAGGATCCTGCCATGTGTATATGTGGGTTTCACAGTATATCAGGATCCTGCCAGGTGCGTTTGGGGTATATACAGAGGTTCAGGATCCTGCCAATTGTGCATGGTGTTTTCACAGTGTATCAGGATCCTGCCAGGTGTGTATGGGTTTTTCACAGTGGATCAGGATCCTGCCAGGTGTCTATGTGGGTTTCACAGTGTATCAGGCTCCTGCCAGGTGTGTATGTGGGTTTCACAGTTTATCAGGATCCTGCCTGGTGTGCATGGGGTTTCACAGTGGATCAGGATCCTGCCACGTGTGTATGGCGTTTTCACAGTGTATCAGGATCCTGCCAGGTGTGTATGGGGGTTTCACAGTTTATCAGGATCCTGCCAGGTGTGTATGTGGGTTTCACAGTTTATCGGGATCCTGCCAGGTGTGTATGGGGGTTTCACAGTTCATCAGGATCCTGCCAGGTGTGTATGGCGTTTTCACAGTTTATCAGGATCCTGCCTGGTGTGTCTGGGGGTTTCACAGTTTGTCAGGATCCTGCCAGGTGTGGATGTTGGTTTCACAGTTCATCAGTTTCCTGCCAGGTTTGTATGGGGGTTTCACAGTTTGTCAGGATCCTGCCAGGTGTTTGTGGGGGTTTCACTGTTTATCAGGATCCTGCCTGGTGTGTCTGGGAGTTTCACAGTTCATCAGGATGCTGCCAGGTGTGTATGTGGGTTTCACAGTTTATCAGGATCCTGCCTGGTGTGCCTGGGGTTTTCACAGTGCATCAGGATCCTGCCAGATGTGTATGGGTTTTCACAGTGCATCAGGATCCTTCCAGATGTGTATGAGGGTTTCACAGTGTATCAGGATCCTGCATCGTGTGTATGGGGTTTTCACAGTGCATCAGCATCCTGCCATGTGAGTATGCGGTTTTCACAGTGTATCAGGATCCTGCCAGGTGTGTATGGGGTTTTCACAGTGTATCAGGATCCTGCCAGGTGTGTATGTGGGTTTCACAGTTTGTCAGGATCCTGCCTGGTGTGTATGGGGTTTTCACACTGCATCAGGATCCTGCCTGGTGTGCATGGGGTTTCACAGTGGATCAGGGTCCTGCCAGGTGTCTATGTGGGTTTCACAGTTTATCAGGATCCTGTCAGGTGTGTTTGGGGGTTCCACAGTTTATCAGGATCCTGCAACATATGTATGGAGTTTCACAGTGGTTCAGGATTCTGCCAGGTGTGTTTGCGGTATTCACTGTGCATCAGGATCCTGCCAGGTGTGTACGGGGTTTTCACAGTTTATCAGGATCCTGCCTGGTGTGCCTGGGGTTTTCACAGTGCATCAGGATCCTGCCAGATGTGTATGGGGTTTTCACAGTGCATCAGGATCCTGCCAGGTGAGTATGCGGTTTTCACAGTGTATCAGGATCCTGCCAGGTGTGTATGGGGTTTTCACAGTGTATCAGGATCCTGCCAGGTGTGTATGTGGGTTTCACAGTTTATCAGGATCCTGCCTGGTGTGCATGGGGTTTTCACACTGCATCAGGATCCTGCCTGGTGTGTATGGGGTTTCACAGTGGATCAGGATCCTGCCAGGTGTCTATGTGGGTTTCACAGTTTATCAGGATCCTGCCAGGTGTGTTTGGGGGTTCCACTGTTTATCAGGATCCTGCCACATGTGTAGGGGGTTTCACAGTGGTTCAGGATCCTGCCAGGTGTGTTTGCGGTATTCACTGTGCATCAGGATCCTACCAGGTGTGTACGGGGTTTTCACAGTGTATCAGGATCCTGTCACGTGTGTACGGGGTTGTTCACAGTGTATCAGGATCCTGCCAGATGTGTATGGAGTTTTCACAGTGGATCTGGATCCTGCCAGGTGTGTAAGGGGTTTTCACAGTAGATCAGGATCCTGCCAGGTATGTCAGGGATTTCACAGTGTATCAGGATCCTGCCAGGTGTGTATGGGGTGTTCACAGTTTATCAAGGTCCTGCCAGGCGTGTATGGAGTTTTCACAGTGGATCATGATCCTGCCAGGTGTGTATGGGGGTGTCACTGTGTATCAGGATCCTGCCAGGTGTGTATGGGGTTTCACAGTGTATCAGGATCCTGCCAGGTTTGTATGGGGTTTCACAGTGTATCAGGATCCTGCCAGATGTGAATGGGGTTTCACTGTGTATCAGGATCCTGCCAGATGTGAATGGGGTTTCACTGTGCATCAGGAACCTGCCAGGTGTGTACGGGGATTTCACAGTGCATCAGCCTCCTGCCAGGTGTGTATGGGGGCTTCACAGTATATCCGGATCCTGCCAGGTGTGTATGGGTTTTCACAGCATGTCAGGATCCTGCCAGGTGTGTATGGGGGTTTTACAGTTTATCGGCATCCTGCCAGGTGCGTATGGGCTATATACAGTGGATCAGGATCCTGCCAAGTGTGCATGGTGTTTTCACAGTGTATCAGGATTCTGCCAGGTGTGTATGGGGTTTTCACAGTGGATCAGGATCCTGCCAGGTGTGTATGTGGGTTTCACAGTGTATCAGGCTCCTGCCAGGTGTGTATGTGGGTTTCACAGTTTATCAGGATCCTGCCTGGTGTGTATGGGGTTTCACAGTGGATCAGGATCCTGCCACCTGTGTGGCGTTTTCACAGTGTATCAGGATCCTGCCAGGTGTGTATAGGGGTTTCACAGTTTATCAGGATCCTGCCAGGTGTGTATGTGGGTTTCACAGTTTATCAGGATCCTGCCAGGTGTGTTTGGGGGATTCACAGTTCATCAGGATCCTGCCAGGTTTGTATGGGGGTTTCACAGTTTATCAGGATCCTGCCTGGTGTGTCTGGGGGTTTCACAGTTCATCAGGATCCTGCCAGGTGTGTATGTGTGTTTCAAAGTTTATCAGGAAACTGCCAGATGTGAATGGGGTTTTCACAGTGCAGCAGGATCCTGCCAGATGTGTATGGGGTTTTCGCAGTGCATCAGGATCCTTCCAGATGTGTATGGGGTTTCACAGTGTATCAGGATCCTGCATCGTGTGTATGTGGGTTTCACAGTTTATCAGGATCCTGCCTGGTGTGTATGGGGTTTCACAGTGGATCAGGATCCTGCCACGTGTGTATGGGGCTTTCACAGTGTATCAGGATCCTGCATCGTGTGTATGGGGTTTCACAGTTTAGCAGGATCCTGCCAGGTGTATATGTGGGTTTCACATTTTATCAGGATCCTGCCAAATGTGAATGGGGTTTTCACAGTGCATCAGGATCCTGCCAGATGTGTATGGGTTTTTCACAGTGCATCAGGATCCTTCCAGATGTGTCTGGGGGTTTCACAGTGTATCAGGATCCTGCCACGTGTGTATGGGGTTTCACAGTTTATCAGGATCCTGCCATGTGTATATGTGGGTTTCACAGTTTATCAGGATCCTGCCTGGTGTGTCTGGGGTTTTCACAGTGCATCAGGATTCTGCCAGGTGTGTGTGGGGGTTTCACAGTTTATCAGGATCCTGCCAGATGTGAATGGGGTTTTCACAGTGCATCAGGATCCTGCCAGATGTGTATGGGTTTTTCACAGTGCATCAGGATCCTTCCAGATGTGTCTGGGGGTTTCACAGTGTATCAGGATCCTGCCACGTGTGTATGGGGTTTCACAGTTTATCAGGATCCTGCCATGTGTATATGTGGGTTTCACAGTATATCAGGATCCTGCCAGGTTTGTATGGGTTTTCACAGCATGTCAGGATCCTGCCAGGTGTGTGTGGGGGTTTCACAGTTTATCAGGATCCTGCCAGGTGTGCATGGGTGTTTTACAGATTATCGGCATCCTGCCAGGTGCGTATGGGGTATATACAGTGGATCAGGATCCTGCTAAGTGTGCATGGTGCTTTCACAGTGTATCAGGATCCTGCCAGGTGTGTATGTGGGTTTCACAGTTTATCAGGATCCTGCCTGGTGTGTATGGGGTTCCACAGTGGATCAGGATCCTGCCAGGTGTGTATGGGGGTTTCACAGTTTATCAGGATCCTGCCTGGTGTGTCTGGGGGTTTCACAGTTCATCAGGATCCTGCCAGGTGTGTATGTGGGTTTCAAAGTTTATCAGGAAACTGCCAGATGTGAATGGGGTTTTCACAGTGCAGCAGGATCCTGCCAGATGTGTATGGGGTTTTCACAGTGCATCAGGATCCTTACATATGTGGATGGGGGTTTCACAGTGTATCAGGATCCTGCTTCGTGTGTTTGCGGGTTTCACAGTTTATCAGGATTCTGCCTGGTGTATATGGGGATTGCACAGATTATCAGGATCCTGCATCGTGTGTATGGGGTTTCACAGTTTATCAGGATCCTGCCAGGTGTATATGTGGGTTTCACAGTTTATCAGGATCCTGCCAGATGTGAATGGGGTCTTCACAGTGCATCAGGATCCTGCCAGATGTGTATGGGTTTTTCACAGTGCATCAGGATCCTTCCAGATGTGTCTGGGGGTTTCACAGTGTATCAGGATCCTGCCACGTGTGTATGGGGTTTCACAGTTTATCAGGATCCTGCCATGTGTATATGTGGGTTTCACAGATTATCAGGATCCTGCCTGGTGTGTCTGGGGTTTTCACAGAGTATCAGGATCCTGCCAGATGTGAATGGGGTTTTCACAGTGCATCAGGATCCTGCCAGATGTATATAGGTTTTTCACAGTGTATCAGGATCCTTCCAGATGTGTCTGGCGGTTTCACAGTGTATCAGGATCCTGCCACGTGTGTATGGGGTTTCACAGTTTATCGAGATCCTGCCATGTGTATATGTGGGTTTCACAGTGTATCAGGATCCTGCCACGTGTGTATGGGTTTTCACAGTTTATCAGGATCCTGCCATGTGTATATGTGGGTTTCACAGTATATCAGGATCCTGCCAGGTGCGTTTGGGGTATATACAGAGGTTCAGGATCCTGCCAATTGTGCATGGTGTTTTCACAGTGTATCAGGATCCTGCCAGGTGTGTATGGGTTTTTCACAGTGGATCAGGATCCTGCCAGGTGTCTATGTGGGTTTCACAGTGTATCAGGCTCCTGCCAGGTGTGTATGTGGGTTTCACAGTTTATCAGGATCCTGCCTGGTGTGCATGGGGTTTCACAGTGGATCAGGATCCTGCCACGTGTGTATGGCGTTTTCACAGTGTATCAGGATCCTGCCAGGTGTGTATGGGGGTTTCACAGTTTATCAGGATCGTGCCAGGTGTGTATGTGGGTTTCACAGTTCATCAGGATCCTGCCAGGTGTGCATGGCGTTTTCACAGTTTATCAGGATCCTGCCTGGTGTGTCTGAGGGTTTCACAGTCCATCAGGATCCTGCCAGGTGTTTATGTGGGTTTCAAAGTTTATCAGGAAACTGCCAGATGTGTATGGGGTTTTCACAGTGCAGCGGGATCCTGCCAGATGTGTATGGGGTTTTCACAGTGCATCAGGATCCTTCCAGATGTGTATGGGGGTTTCACAGTTTATCAGGATCCTGCCTGGTGTGTATGTGGTTTCCCAGTGGATCAGGATCCTGCCACGTGTGTATGGGGTTTTCACAGTATATCAGGATCCTGCATCGTGTGTGTGGGGTTTCACAGTTTATCAGGATCCTGCCAGGTGTATTTGTGGGTTTCTCAGTTTATCAGGATCCTGCCAGATGTAATTGGGGTTTTCACAGTGCATCAGGATCCTGCCAGATGTGTATGGGTTTTTCACTGTGCATCAGTATCCTTCCAGATGTGTCTGGGGGTTTCACAGTGTATCAGGATCCTGCCACGTGTGTATGGGGTTTCACAGTTTATCAGGATCCTGCCATGTGTATATGTGGGTTTCACAGTTTATCAGGATCCTGCCTGGTGTGTCTGGGGTTTTCACAGTGTATGAGGATTCTGCCAGGTGTGTATGGGGGTTTCACAGTGTACCAGGCTCCTGCCAGGTGTGTATGTGGGTTTCACAGTTTTTCAGTATCCTGCCTGGTGTGTATGGGGTTTCACAGTGGATCAGGATCCTGCCACGTGTGTATGTGGGTTTCACAGTTTATCAGGATCCTGCCAGGTGTGTATGGGGGTTTCACAGTTCATCAGGATCCTGCCAGGTGTGTATGTGGGTTTCACAGTTTATCAGGATCCTGCCAGGTGTATCTGGGGTTTTCACAGTTTATGAGGATCCTGCGAGGTGTGTATGGGGGTTTCACAGTTTGTCAGGATCCTGCCAGGTGTGGATTTTGGTTTCACAGTTCATCAGTTTCCTGCTAGGTATGTATGGGGGTTTCACAGTTTGTCATGATCCTGCCAGGTGTGTATGGGTGTTTCACAGTTTATCAGGATCCTGCCTGGTGTGTCTGGGGGTTTCACAGTTCATCAGGATGCTGCCAGGTGAGTATGTGGATTTCACAGATTGTCAGGATCCTGCCTGGTGTGCCTGCGGTTTTCATAGTGCATCAGGATCCTGCCAGATGTGTATGTGGTTTTCACAGTGCATCGGGATCCTTCCAGATGTGTATGCGGGTTTCACAGTGTATCAGGATCCTGCTACGTGTGTATGGGGTTTTCACAGTGCATCAGGATCCTGCCAGGTGAGTATGCGGTTTTCACAGTGTATCAGGATCCTGCCAGGTGTGTATGGGGTTTTCACAGTGTATCAGGATCCTGCCAGGTGTGTAAGTGGGTTTCACAGTTTATCAGGATCCTGCCTGGTGTGTATGGGGTTTTCACACTGCATCAGGATCCTGCCAGGTGTGTATGGGTTTTCACAGTGGATCAGGATTCTGCCAGGTGTCTATGTGGGTTTCACAGTTTATCCGGATCCTGCCAGGTGTGTTTGGGGGTTCCACAGTTTATCAGGATCCTGCCACATGTGTAGGGGGTTTCACAGTGGTTCAGGATCCTGCCAGGTGTGTTTGCGGTATTCACTGTGCATCAGGATCCTGCCAGGTGTGTACGGGGTTTTCACAGTTTATCAGGATCCTGCCTGGTGTGCCAGTGGTTTTCACAGTGCATCAGGATCCTTCCAGATGTGTATGGGGGTTTCACAGTGTATCAGGATCCTGCCTGGTGTGTCCGGGGGTTTCACAGTTCATCAGGATCCTGCCAGGTGTGCATGTGGGTTTCACAGTTTATCAGGATCCTGCCTGGTGTGTCTGGGGGTTTCACAGTTCATCAGGATCCTGCCAGGTGTGTATGTGGGTTTCAAAGTTTATCAGGAAACTGCCAGATGTGAATGGGGTTTTCACAGTGCATCCGGATCCTGCCAGATGTGCATGGGATTTTCACAGTGCATCAGGATCCTGCATCGTGTGTATGGGGTTTCACAGTTTTTCAGGATCCTGCCAGGTGTGTATGTGGGTTTCACAGTTCATCAGGATCCTGCCAGGTGTGTATGGGGTTTTCACAGTGTATCAGCATCCTGCCAGGAGTGTATGGGGTTTTCACAGTGTATCAGGACCCTGCCAGGTGTGTACGGGGTTGTTCAAAGTGTATCAGGATCTTGCCAGGTGTGTATGGTGTTTTCACAGTGTATCAGGATCCTGCCAGATGTGTATGGGGTTTTCACAGTGGATCAGGAACCTGCCAGGTGTCTACGGGGATTTCACAGTGCATCAGGATCCTGCCAGGTGTGTATGTGTGTTTCACAGTTCATCAGGATCCTGCCACTTGTGTATGGGGTTTCACAGTGGATAAGGATCCTGCCAGGTGTGTCCGGGGTTTCACTGTGCATCAGGATCATGCTAAGTGTGTAAGGGGGTTTCACAGTGTATCAGGAACCTGCCAGATGTGTATGGGGTTTTCACAGTGGATCAGGAACCTGCCAGGTGTCTACGGGGATTTCACAGTGTCTCAGGATCCTGCCAGGTGTGTTTGTGTGTTTCACAGTATATCAGGATCCTGCCACTTGTGTATGGGGTTTCACAGTGGTTCAGGATCCTGCCAGGTGTGTCTGGGGTTTCACTGTGCATCAGGATCATGCTAGGTGTGTATGGGGATTTGACAGCGTATCAGGATCCTGCCAGGTGTTTATGTTGGTTTCACAGTTTATCAGGATCCTGCCAGATGTGAATGGGGTTTCACATTGGATCAGGATATTGCCAGGGATGTCCGGGGTTTTCGCAGTGGATCAGGATCCTGCCAGATGTGTATGGCGATTTCACAGTGGTTCTGGATCCTGCCAGGTGTGTAAGGGGTTTTCACAGTGGATCAGGATCCTGCCAGGTATGTCAGAGATTTCACAGTGTATCAGGATCCTGCCAGGTGTTCATGGGGTGTTCACAGTTTATGAAAATCCTGCCAGGGGTGTATGGAGTTTTCACAGTGGATCAGGATCCTGCCAGGTGTGTATGGGAGTGTCACTGTTTATCAGGATCCTGCCAGGTGTGTATGGGGTTTGACAGTGTATCAGGATCCTGCCAGGTGTGTATGGGGTTTCACAGTGTATCAGGATCCTGCCAGATGTGAATGGGGTTTCACTGTGTATCAGGATCCTGCCAGATGTGAATGTGGTTTCACTGTGCATCAGGAACCTGCCAGTTGTCTACGGGGATTTCACAGTGCATCAAGCTCCTGCCAGGTGTGTATGGGGGTTTCACAGTATATCAGGTTGCCTGCCAGGTGTGTGTGGGTTTTCACAGCATATCAGGACCCTGCCAGGTGTGTATGGGGGTTTCACAGTTTATCAGGATCCTGCCAGATGTGCATGGGGGTTTCACAGTTTATCGGCATCCTGCCAGGTGCGTATGGTGTATACACAGTGGATCAGGATCCTGCCAAGTGTGTATGGTGTTTTCACAGTGTATCAGGATCCTGCCAGGTGTGTATGGGGTTTTCACAGTGTATCAGAATCCTGTCAAGTGTGTATCGGGTTTTCGCAGTGGATCAGGATCCTGCCAGGAGTGTCTGGGGTTTTCACAGTGGATCAGGATCCTGTCAGGTGTGTATGGGGTTTCACACTGGATCAGGATCCTGCCACGTGTGTATGGCGTTTTCACAGTGTATCAGGTTCCTGCCAGGTGTGTATGGGGGTTTCACAGATTATCAGGATCCTGCCAGGTGTGTACGTGTGTTTCACAGTTTATCAGGATCCTGCCAGGTGTGTATGGGGGTTTCACAGTTCATCAGGATCCTGCCAGGTGTGTATGGGGGTTTCACAGTTTATCAGGATCCTGCCTGGTGTTTCTGGGTGTTTCACAGTTCATCAGGATCCTGCCAGGTGTGTATGTGGGTTTCAAAGTTTATCAGGATCCTGCCAGGTGTGTATGCTTGTTTCACAGTTTATCAGGATCCTGCCAGGTGTGTATGGGGGTTTCACAGTACATCAGGATCCTGCCAGGTGTGTATGTGTGTTTCACAGTTTATCAGGATCCTGCCAGGTGTGTATGGGGGTTTCAAAGTTTATCAGGAAACTGCTAGATGGGAATGGGGTTTTCACAGTACATCAGGATCCTTCCAGATGTGTCTGGGCGTTTCACAGTGTATCAGGATCCTGCATCGTGTGCACTTGGGTTTCACAGTTTATCAGGATCCTGCCTGGTGTGTATGGGGTTTTCACAGTGTATCAGGATCCTGTCAGGTGTGTCCGGGGTTGTGCACAGTGTATCAGGATCCTGCCAGGTGTGTATGGGGTTTTCACAGTGTATCAGGATCCTGCATCGTGTGCATGGGGTTTCACAGTTTATTAGGATCCTGCCAGGTGTGTACGTGGGTTTCACAGTTTATCAGGATCCTGCCAGGTGTGTATGGGGTTTTCACAGTGTATCAGGTTCCTGTCAGGTGTGTCCGGGGTTGTTCACAGTGTATCAGGATCCTGCCAGATGTGTATGGGGTTTTCACAGTGGATCAGGAACCTGCCAGGCGTCTACGGAGATTTCACAGTGTATCAGGATCCTGCCAGGTGTGTATGTGGGTTTCACAGTTTATCAGGATCCTGCCACTTGTGTATGGGGTTTCACAGTGGTTCAGGATCCTGCCAGGTGTGTCTGGGGTTTCACTGTGCATCAGGATCATGCTAGGTGTGTATGGGGATTTGACAGTGTATCAGGATCCTGCCAGGTGTTTATGTGGGTTTCACAGTTTATCAGGATCCTGCCAGATGTGAATGGGGTTTCACAGTGGATCAGGATCCTGCCAGGTATGTACGGGGTTTTCGCAGTGGATCAGGATCCTGCCAGGTATGTCAGGGATTTCACAGTGTATCAGGATCCTGCCAGGTGTGTATGGGGTGTTCACAGTTTATCAAGGTCCTGCCAGTCGTGTATGGAGTTTTCACAGTGGATCAGGATCCTGCCAGGTGTGTATGGGGGTGTCACTGTTTATCAGGATCCTGCCAGGTGTGTATGGGGTTTCACAGTGTATCAGGATCCTGCGAGGTGTGTATGGGGTTTCACAGTGTATCAGGATCCTGCCAGATGTGAATGGGGTTTCACTGTGTATCAGGATCCTGCCAGATGTGAATGGGGTCTCACTATGCATCAAAAACCTGCCAGGTGTGTACGGGGATTTCACAGTGCATCAGGCTCCTGCCTGGTGTGAATGGGGGATTCACAGTATATCAGGATCCTGCCAGGTGTGTTTGGGTTTTCACAGCATATCAGGCTCCTGCCAGGTGTGTATGTGGGTTTCACATTTTATCAGGATCCTGCCAGGTGTGTATGGGGGTTTCACATTTTATCAGGATCCTGCCAGGTGTGTATGGGGGTTTCACAGATTATCGGCATCCTGCCAGGTGCGTATGGTGTATATACAGTGGATCAGGTATCCTGCCAAGTGTGTATGGTGTTTTCACAGTGTATCAGGATACTGCCAGGTGTGTATGGGGTTTTCACAGTGTGTCAGGATCCTGCCAAGTGTGTAAGGGGTATTCGCAGTGGATCAGGGTCCTGCCAGGTGTGTATGGGGTTTTCACAGTGGATCAGGATACTGTCAGGTGTGTATGTGGGTTTCCCAGTGTATCAGGCTCCTGCCAGGTGTGTATGTGGGTTTAACAGTTTATCAGGATCCTGCCTGGTGTGTATGGGGTTTCACAGTGGATCAGGATCCTGCCACGTGTGTATGGCGTTTTCACAGTGCATCAGGATCCTGCCAGGAGTGTATGGGGGTTTCACAGTTCATCAGGATCCTGCCAGGTGTGTATGTGGGTTTCAAAGTTTATCAGGAAACTGCCAGATGTGTATGGGGTTTTCACAGTGCATCAGGATCCTGCCAGATATGTATGGGGTTTTCACAGTGCATCAGGATCCTTCCAGATGTGTATGGGGGTTTCACAGTGTATCAGGATCCTGCATCGTGTGTTTGTGGGTTTCACAGTTCATCAGGATCCTGCCAGGTGTGTATGTGGGTTTCACAGTTTATCAGGATCCTGCCTGGTGTGTCTGGGGGTTTCACAGTTCATCAGGATCCTGCCAGGTGTGCATGCGGGTTTCAAAGTTTATCAGGAAACTGCCAGATGTGAATGGGGTTTTCACAGTGCATCAGGATCCTGCCAGATGTGTATGGGGTTTTCACAGTGCATCAGGATCCTTCCAGATGTGTATGGGGGTTTCACAGTGTATCAGGATCCTGCATCGTGTGTATGTGGGTTTCACAGTTTATCAGGATCCTGCCTGGTGTGTATGGGGTTTCACAGTTCATCAGGATCCTGCCACTTGTGTATGTGGGTTTCACAGTTCATCAGGATCCTGCAAGGTGTGTATGTGGGTTTCACAGTTTATCAGGATCCTGCCTGGTGTGTATGTGGGTTTCACAGTATATCAGGATCCTGCCTGGTGTGTCTGGGGTTTTCACAGTGCATCAGGATCCTGCCAGATGTGTATGGGTTTTCACAGTGCATCAGGATCCTTCCAGATGTGAATGGGGTTTCACTGTGTATCAGGATCCTGCCAGATGTGAATGGGGTTTCACTGTGCATCAGGAACCTGCCAGGTGTGTATGTGGGTTTCAAAGTTTATCAGGATCCTGCCTGGTGTGTCTGGGGTTTTCACAGTGCATCAGGATCCTGCCAGATGTGTATGGGTTTTCACAGTGCATCAGGATCCTTCCAGATGTGAATGGGGTTTCACTGTGTATCAGGATCCTGCCAGATGTGAATGGGGTTTCACTGTGCATCAGGATCCTGCCAGGTGTGTATGTGGGTTTCACAGTTTATCAGGATCCTGCCTGGTGTGCCTGGGGGTTTCACAGTTCATCAGGATCCTGCCAGGTGTGTATGTGGGTTTCAAAGTTTATCAGGAAACTGCCAGATGTGAATGGGGATTTCACAGTGCATCAGGATCCTGCCAGATGTG
Source organism: Heterodontus francisci (assembly GCF_036365525.1). Classification (NCBI taxonomy): domain Eukaryota; kingdom Metazoa; phylum Chordata; class Chondrichthyes; order Heterodontiformes; family Heterodontidae; genus Heterodontus; species Heterodontus francisci. The sequence goes on from NW_027141175.1 coordinate 6,346,228, forward strand.
TATGGGGTTTTCACAGTGCATCAGGATCCTTCCAGATGTGTATGGGGTTTCACAGTTTATCAGGATCCTGCCACGTGTGTATGTGGGTTTCACAGTTCATCAGGATCCTGCCAAGTGTGTATGTGGGTTTCACAGTTTATCAGGATCCTGCCTGGTGTGTCTGGGGATTTCACAGTGCATCAGGATCCTGTAAGATGTGTATGCGTTTTCACAGTGCATCAGGATCCTTCCAGGTGTGTATGGGGTTTTCACAGTGCATTAGGTTACTGCCAGGTGTGTATGCGGTTTTCACAGTGTATCAGGATCCTGTCAGGTGTGTATGGGGTTTTCACAGTGTATCAGGATCCTGCCAGGTGTGTATGTGCGTTTAACAGTTTATCAGGATCCTGCCTGGTGTGTCTGGGGTTTTCACACTGCATCAGGATCCTGCCAGGTGTCTATGTGGGTTTCACAGTTTATCAGGATCCTGCCAGGTGTGTTTGGGGGTTCCACAGTTTATCAGTATCCTGCCACATGTGTATGGGGTTTCACAGTGGTTCAGGATCCTGCCAGGTGTGTATGTGGGTTTCAAAGTTTATCAGGAAACTGCCAGATGTGAATGGGGTTTTCACAGTGCATCAGGATCCTGCCAGATGTGTATGGGGTTTTCACAGTGCATCAGGATCCTTCCAGATGTGTATGGGGGTTTCACAGTGTATCAGGATCCTGCAACGTGTGTATGTGGGTTTCACAGTTTATCAGGATCCTGCCTGGTGTGTATGGGGTTTCACAGTTCATCAGGATCCTGCCACGTGTGTATGTGTGTTTCACAGTTCATCAGGATCCTGCAAGGTGTGTATGTGGGTTTCACAGTTTATCAGGATCCTGAATGATGAGTATGTGGGTTTCACAGTATATCAGGATCCTGCCTGGTGTGTCTGGGGTTTTCACAGTGCATCAGGAGCCTGCCGGATGTGGATGGGTTTTCACAGTGCATCAGCATCCTTCCAGATGTGTATGGGGGGTTTCACAGTTTATCAGGATCCTGCCTGGTGTGTCTGGGGGTTTCACAGTTCATCAGGATCCTGCCAGGTGTGTATGTGGGTTTTACAGTTTATCAGGATCCTGCCTGGTGTGTCTGGGGGTTTCACAGTTCATCAGGATCCTGTCAGGTGTGTATGTGGGTTTCAAAGTTTATCAGGAAACTGCCAGATGTGAATGGGGTTTTCACAGTGCATCAGGATCCTGCCAGATGTGTATGGGGTTTTCACAGTGCATCAGGATCCTTCCAGATGTGTATGGGGTTTCACAGTTTATCAGGATCCTGCCACGTGTGTATGTGGGTTTCACAGTTCATCAGGATCCTGCCAAGTGTGTATGTGGTTTGCACAGTTTATCAGGATCCTGCCTGGTGTGTCTGGGGATTTCACAGTGCATCAGGATCCTGTAAGATGTGTATGGGTTTTCACAGTGCATCAGGATCCTTCCAGATGTGTATGGGGTTTTCACAGTGCATTAGGATACTGCCAGGTGTGTATGCGGTTTTCACAGTGTATCAGGATCCTGCCAGGTGTGTATGGGGTTTTCACAGTGTATCAGGATCCTGCCAGGTGTGTATGTGGGTTTAACAGTTTATCAGGATCCTGCCAGGTGTGTTTGGGGGTTCCACAGTTTATCAGTATCCTGCCACATGTGTATGGGGTTTCACAGTGGTTCAGGATCCTGCCACATGTGTATGGGGTTTCACAGTGGTTCAGGATCCTGCCAGGTGTGTTTGGGGGTTTCACAGTTTATCAGGATCCTGCCAGGTTTGTATGGGGTTTCACAGTGGTTCAGGATCCTGCCAGGTGTGCATGTGGGTTTCACAGTTTATCAGGATCCTGCCAGCTTTGTATGGGGGTTTCACAGTTTATCAGGAAACTGCCAGATGTGAATGGGGTTTTCACAGTGCATCAGGATCCTGCCAGATGTGTATGGGGTTTTCACAGTGCATCAGGATCCTTCCTGATGTGTATGGGGGTTTCACAGTGTATCAGGATCCTGCCAGGTGTGTATGTGGGTTTAACAGTTTATCAGGATCCTGCCAGGTGTGTTTGGGGGTTCCACAGTTTATCAGTATCCTGCCACATGTGTATGGGGTTTCACAGTGGTTCAGGATCCTGCCACATGTGTATGGGGTTTCACAGTGGTTCAGGATCCTGCCAGGTGTGTTTGGGGGTTTCACAGTTCATCAGGATCTTGCCAGGTGTGTATGGGGGATTCACAGTTTTTCAGGATCCTGCCTGGTCTGTCTGGGGGTTTAACAGTTCATCAGGATCCTGCCAGGTGTGTATGTGGGTTTCACAGTTTATCAGGAAACTGCCAGATGTGAATGGGGTTTTCACAGTGCATCAGGATCCTGCCAGATGTGTATGGGGTTTTCACAGTGCATCAGGATCCTTCCTGATGTGTATGGGGGTTTCACAGTGTAACAGGATCCTGCATCGTGTGTATGTGGGTTTCACAGTTTATTAGGATCCTGCCTGGTGTGTATGGGGTGTCACAGTGGATCAGGATCCTGCCACGTGTGTATGGCGTTTTCACAGTGTATCAGGATCCTGCATCGTGTGTATGGGGTTTCACAGTTTATCAGGATCCTGCCAGGTGTGTATGTGTGTTTCACAGTTTATCAGGATCCTGCCAGGTGTGTATGGGGGTTTCACAGTTCATCAGGATCCTTCCAGGTGTGTATGGGGGTTTCACAGTTTATCAGGATCCTGCCTGGTGTGTCTGGGGGTTTCACACTTCATCAGGATCCTGCCTGGTGTCTATTTGGGTTTCACTGTTTATCAGGATCCTGCCAGGTGTGTTTGGGGGTTCCACAGTTTATCAGGATCCTGCCACATGTGTGTGGGGTTTCACAGTGTTTCAGGATCCTGCCAGGTGTGTTTGGGGTATTCACTGTGCATCAGTATCCTGCCAGGTGTGTACGGGGTTTTCACAGTGTATCAGCATCATGCCAGGTGTGTATGGGGTTTTCACAGTGTATCAGGATCCTGCCAGTTGTGTACGCGGTTGTTCACAGTGTATCAGGATCCTGCCAGGTGTGTATGGGGTTTTCGCAGTGTATCAGGATCCTGCCAGATGTGTATGGGGTTTTCACAGTGGATCAGGAACCTGCCAGGTGTCTACGGGGATTTTACAGTGCATCAGGATCCTGCCAGGTGTGTATGTGGGTTTCACAGTTCATCAGGATCCTGCCACGTGTGTACGGGGTTTCACAGTGGTTCAGGATACTGCCAGGTGTGTCGGGGGTTTCACTGTGCATCATGATCATGCTCGGTGTGTATGGGGTTTTGACTGTGTATCAGGATCCTGCCAGGTGTGTATGTGGGTTTCACAGTTTATCAGGATCCTGCCAGATGTGAATGGGGTTTCACAGTGGATCAGGATCCTGCCAGGTGTGTACGGGGGTTTCACAGTGGATCAGTATCCTGCCAGATGTGTGAGGAGTTTTCACAGTGGATCTGGATCCTGCCAGGTGTGTAAGGGGTTTTCACAGTGGATCAGCATCCTGCCAGGTATGTCAGGGATTTCACAGTGCAACAGGATCCTGCCAGGTGTGTATGGGGTGTTCACAGTTTATCAAGGTCCTGCCAGGCGTGTAAGGAGTTTTCACAGTGGATCAGGATCCTGCCAGGTGTGTATGGGGGTGTCACTGTGTATGAGGATCCTGCCAGGTGTTTATGGGTTTTCACAGTGTATCAGGATCCTGCCAGGTGTGTATGGGGTTTCACAGTGTATCCGGATCCTGCCAGATGTGAATGGGGTTTCACTGTGAATCAGGATCCGACCAGATGTGAATGGGGTTTCACTGTGCATCAGGTACCTGCCAGGTGTGTACAGGGATTTCACAGTGCATCAGGCTCCTGCCAGGTGTGTATGGGGGTTTCACAGTATCTGAGGATCCTGCCAGGTGTGTATGGGTTTTCACAGCATATCAGGATCCTGCCAAGTGTGTATGGGCGTTTCGCAGTTTATCAGGAAACTGCCAGATGTGAATGGGGTTTTCACAGTGCATCAGGATCCTGCCAGATGTGTATGGGGTTTTCACAGTGCATCAGGATCCTTCCAGATGTGTATGGGGTTTCACAGTTTATCAGGATCCTGCCACGTGTGTATGTGGGTTTCACAGTTCATCAGGATCCTGCCAAGTGTGTATGTGGTTTGCACAGTTTATCAGGATCCTGCCTGGTGTGTCTGGGGATTTCACAGTGCATCAGGATCCTGTAAGATGTGTATGGGTTTTCACAGTGCATCAGGATCCTTCCAGATGTGTATGGGGTTTTCACAGTGCATTAGGATACTGCCAGGTGTGTATGCGGTTTTCACAGTGTATCAGGATCCTGCCAGGTGTGTATGGGGTTTTCACAGTGTATCAGGATCCTGCCAGGTGTGTATGTGGGTTTAACAGTTTATCAGGATCCTGCCAGGTGTGTTTGGGGGTTCCACAGTTTATCAGTATCCTGCCACATGTGTATGGGGTTTCACAGTGGTTCAGGATCCTGCCACATGTGTATGGGGTTTCACAGTGGTTCAGGATCCTGCCAGGTGTGTTTGGGGGTTTCACAGTTTATCAGGATCCTGCCAGGTGTGCATGTGGGTTTCACAGTTTATCAGGATCCTGCCAGGTTTGTATGGGGGTTTCAAAGTTCATCAGGATCTTGCCAGGTGTGTATGGGGGATTCACAGTTTTTCAGGATCCTGCCTGGTGTGTCTGGGGGTTTAACAGTTCATCAGGATCCTGCCAGGTGTGTATGTGGGTTTCACAGTTTATCAGGAAACTGCCAGATGTGAATGGGGTTTTCACAGTGCATCAGGATCCTGCCAGATGTGTATGGGGTTTTCACAGTGCATCAGGATCCTTCCAGATGTGTATGGGGGTTTCACAGTGTAACAGGATCCTGCATCGTGTGTATGTGGGTTTCACAGTTTATTAGGATCCTGCCTGGTGTGTATGGGGTGTCACAGTGGATCAGGATCCTGCCACGTGTGTATGGCGTTTTCACAGTGTATCAGGATCCTGCATCGTGTGTATGGGGTTTCACAGTTTATCAGGATCCTGCCAGGTGTGTATGTGTGTTTCACAGTTTATCAGGATCCTGCCAGGTGTGTATGGGGGTTTCACAGTTCATCAGGATCCTTCCAGGTGTGTATGGGGGTTTCACAGTTTATCAGGATCCTGCCTGGTGTGTCTGGGGGTTTCACACTTCATCAGGATCCTGCCTGGTGTCTATTTGGGTTTCACTGTTTATCAGGATCCTGCCAGGTGTGTTTGGGGGTTCCACAGTTTATCAGGATCCTGCCAGGTGTGTACGGGGTTTTCACAGTGTATCAGCATCATGCCAGGTGTGTATGGGGTTTTCACAGTGTATCAGGATCCTGCCAGTTGTGTACGCGGTTGTTCACAGTGTATCAGGATCCTGCCAGGTGTGTATGGGGTTTTCGCAGTGTATCAGGATCCTGCCAGATGTGTATGGGGTTTTCACAGTGGATCAGGAACCTGCCAGGTGTCTACGGGGATTTCACAGTGCATCAGGATCCTGCCAGGTGTGTATGTGGGTTTCACAGTTCATCAGGATCCTGCCACGTGTGTACGGGGTTTCACAGTGGTTCAGGATCCTGCCAGGTGTGTCGGGGGTTTCACTGTGCATCATGATCATGCTCGGTGTGTATGGGGTTTTGACTGTGTATCAGGATCCTGCCAGGTGTGTATGTGGGTTTCACAGTTTATCAGGATCCTGCCAGATGTGAATGGGGTTTCACAGTGGATCAGGATCCTGCCAGGTGTGTACGGGGGTTTAACAGTGGATCTGGATCCTGCCAGGTGTGTAAGGGGTTTTCACAGTGGATCAGCATCCTGCCAGGTATGTCAGGGATTTCACAGTGTAACAGGATCCTGCCAGGTGTGTATGGGGTGTTCACAGTTTATCAAGGTCCTGCCAGGCGTGTAAGGAGTTTTCACAGTGGATCAGGATCCTGCCAGGTGTGTATGGGGGTGTCACTGTGTATGAGGATCCTGCCAGGTGTTTATGGGTTTTCACAGTGTATCAGGATCCTGCCAGGTGTGTATGGGGTTTCACAGTGTATCCGGATCCTGCCAGATGTGAATGGGGTTTCACTGTGAATCAGGATCCGACCAGATGTGAATGGGGTTTCATTGTGCATCAGGTACCTGCCAGGTGTGTACAGGGATTTCACAGTGCATCAGGCTCCTGCCAGGTGTGTATGGGGGTTTCACAGTATCTGAGGATCCTGCCAGGTGTGTATGGGTTTTCACAGCATATCAGGATCCTGCCAAGTGTGTATGGGCGTTTCGCAGTTTATCAGGATCCTGCCAGGTGTGTATGGGGGTTTCACAGTTTATCAGCATCCTTCCAGGTGCGTATGGGGTATTTACAGTGGATCAGGATCCTGCCAGGTGTGTGTGGTGTTTTCACAGTGTATCAGGATCCTGCCAGGTGTGTACGGGGTTTTCACAGTGGATCAGTATCCTGCCAGATGTGTATGGAGTTTTCACAGTGGTTCTGGATCCTGCCAGGTGTGTAAGGGGTTTTCACAGTGGATCAGGATCCTGTCAGGTATGTCAGGGATTTCACAGTGTAACAGGATCCTGCCAGGTGTGTATGGGGTGTTCACAGTTTATCAAGGTCCTGCCAGGCGTGTAAGGAGTTTTCACAGTGGATCAGGATCCTGCCAGGCGTGTATGGGGGTGTCACTGTGTAGCAGGATCCTGTCAGGTGTGTATGGGGTTTCACAGTATATCAGGATCCTGCCAGCTGTGTATGGGGTTTCACAGTGTATCAGGATCCTGCCAGATGTGAATGGGGTTTCACTGTGTATCAGGATCCTACCAGATGAGAATGGGGTTTCACTGTGCATCAGGAACCTGCCAGGTGTGTACGGGGATTTCACAGTGCATCAGGCTCCTGCCAGGTGTGTATGGGGGTTTCACAGTATCTGAGGATCCTGCCAGGTGTGTATGGGTTTTCACAGCATATCAGGATCCTGCCAGGTGTGTATGGGTGTTTCACAGTTTATCAGGATCCTGCCAGGTGTGTATGGGGGTTTCACAGTTTATCGGCATCCTGCCAGGTGCGTATGGTGTTTTCACAGTGTATCAGGATCCTGCCAGTTGTGTATGGGGTTTTCACAGTGTATCAGGATCCTGCCAAGTGTGTAGGGGATTTTCGCAGTGGATCAGGATCCTGCCAGGTGTGTATGGGGTTTTCACAGTGGATCAGGATCCTGCCAGGTGTGCATGTGGGTTTCACAGTGTATCAGGCTCCTGCCAGGTGTGTATGTGGGTTTCGCAGTTTATCAGGATCCTGCCAGGTGTGTATGGGGTTTCACAGTGGATCAGGATCCTGCCACGTGTGTATGGCGTTTTCACAGTGTATCAGGATCCTGCCAGGTGTGTATGGGGGTTTCACAGTTTATCAGGATCCTGCCAGGCGTGTATGAGGGTTTCACAGTTTATCAGGATCCTGCCAGGTGTGTATGGGGGTTTCACAGTTTATCAGGATCCTGCCAGGTGTGTATGGGCGTTTCGCAGTTTATCCGGATCCTGCCAGGTGTGTCTGGGGGTTTCACAGTTTATCGGCATCCTGCCAGGTGCGTATGGGGTATTTACAGTGGATCAGGATCCTGCCAGGTGTGTATGGTGTTTTCACAGTGTATCAGGATCCTGCCAGGTTTGTATGGGGTTTTCACAGTGTATCAGGATCCTGCCAAGTGTGTAAGGGGTTTTCGCAGTGGATCAGGATCCTGCCAGGTGTGTATGGGGTTTTCACAGTGGATCAGGATCCTGCCAGGTGTGTATGTGGGTTTCACAGTGTATCAGGATCCTGCCTGGTGTGTATGGGGTTTTCACAGTGGATCAGGATCCTGCCAGGTGTGTATGGGGTTTCACAGTTTATCAGGATCCTGCCAGGTGTGTATGGGGGTTTCACAGTTCATCAGGATCCTGCCAGGTGTGTATGGGGGTTTCACAGTTTATCAGGATCCTGCGTGGTGTGTCTGGGGGTTTCACAGTTCATCAGGATCCTGCCAGGTGTGTATGTGGGATTCAAAGTTTATCAGGAAACTGCCAGATGTGAATGGGGTTTTCACAGTGCATCAGGATCCTGCCAGGTGTGTATGGGGTTTTCACAGTGTATCAGGATCCTGCCAGGTGTGTATGGGGCTTTCACAGTGTATCAGGATCCTGCCAGGTGTGTATGGGTTTTTCACAGTGTATCAGGATCCTGCCAAGTGTGTGGGGTTTTCACAGTTTTATCAGGATCCTGCCAGGTGTGCAAGGGGTTTTCACAGTGGATCAGGATCCTGCCAGGTGTGTGTGGGGTTTTCACATTTTATCAGGATCCTGCCAGGTGTGTATGGGGTTTTCACAGTGCATAAGGATCCTGCCAGGTGTGTATGGGGTTTTCACAGTATATCAGGATCCTGCCAGCTGTGTTTGGCGTTTTCACTATACATCAGGATCCTGCCAGGTGTGTGTGGGGTTTTCACAGTGTATCAGGACCCTGCCAGGTGTGTATGGGGCTTTCACTGTGCATCAGTATCCTGCCGGGTGTGTATGGGTTTTTCACAGTGTCTCATGATCCTGCCAGGTGTGTATGTGGGTTTCACAGTTTATCAGGATCATGCCAGGTATGTATGGGTGTTTCACAGTGTATCAGGATCCTGCCAGGTGTGTATGTGGGTTTCACAGTTTATCAGGATCCTGCCACGTGTGTCTGGGGTTTTCACAATTTATCAGGATCCTGCCAGGTGTGTATGGGGGTTTCACAGTTTATCAGGATCCTGCCAGGTGTGTATGTTGGTTTCACAGTTTATCAGTTTTCTGCCAGGTGTGTATGGGGGTTTCACAGATTGTCAGAATCCTGCCAGGTGTGTATGGGGGTTTCACAGTTTATCGGGATACTGCCTAGTGTGTCTGGGGGTTTCACTGTTTATCAGGATCCTGCCAGGTGTGTATGTGGGTTTCAAAGTTTATCAGGAAACTGCGAGATGTGAATGGGGTTTTCACAGTGCATCAGGATCCTGCCAGATGTGTATGGGGTTTTCACAGTGCATCAGGATCCTTCCAGATGTGTATGGGGGTTTAACAGTGTATCAGGATCCTTCATCGTGTGTATGCGGGTTTCACAGTTTATCAGGATCCTGCCTGGTGTGTATGGGGTTTCACAGTGGATCAGGATCGTGCCACGTGTGTATGGCGTTTTCACAGTGTATCACGACCCTGCATCGTGTGTATGCGGTTTCACAGTTTATCAGGATCCTGCCAGGTGTGTATGTGTGTTTCACAGTTTATCAGGATCCTGCCAGGTGTGTATGGGGGTTTCACATTTCATCAGGATCCTGCCAGGTGTGTATGGGGGTTTCACAGTTTATCAGGATCCTGCCTGGTGTGTCTGGGTGTTTCACAGTTCATCAGTATCCTGCCAGGTGTCTATGTGGGTTTCACAGTTTATCAGGATCCTGCCTGCTGTGTCTGGGGTTTTCACATTGCATCAGGATCCTGCCTGGTGTGTATGGGTTTTCACAGTGGATCAGGATCCTGCCAGGTGTCCATGTGAGTTCCACAGTTTATCAGCATCCTGCCACATGTGTGTGGGATTTCACAGTGTTTCAGGATCCTGCCAGGTGTGTTTGGGGTATTCACTGTGCATCAGGATCCTGCCAGGTGTGTACGGGGTTTTCACAGTGTATCAGCATCCTGCCAGTTGTGTGTGGGGTTTTCAGAGTGTATCAGGATCCTGCCAGGTGTGTACGCGGTTGTTCACAGTGTATCAGGATCCTGCCAGGTGTGTATGGGGTTTTCGCAGTGTACCAGGATCCTGCCAGATGTGTATGGGGTTTTCACAGTGGATCAGGAACCAGCCAGGTGTCTACGGGGATTTCACAGTGCATCAGGATCCTGCCAGGTGTGTATGTGGGTTTCACAGTTTATCAGGATCCTGCCACGTGTGTACGGGGTTTCATAGTGGTTCAGGAACCTGCCAGGTGTGTCTGGGGTTTCACTGTGCATCAAGATCATGCTAGGTGTGTATGGGGTTTTGACAGTGTATCATGATCCTGCCAGGTGTGTATGTGGGTTTCACAGTTTATCAGGATCCTGCCAGATGTGAATGGGGTTTCACAGTGAATCAGGATCCTGCCAGGTGTGTACGGGGTTTTCACAGTGGATCAGTATCCTGCCAGATGTGTATGGAGTTTTCACAGTGGATCTGGATCCTGCCAGGTGTGTAAGGGGTTTTCACAGTGGATCAGGATCCTGCCAGGTATGTCAGGGATTTCACAGTGTATCAGGATCCTGCCAGGTGTGTATGGGGTGTTCACAGTTTATCAAGGTCCTGCCAGGCGTGTAAGGAGTTTTCACAGTGGATCAGGATCCTGCCAGGTGTGTATGGGGGTGTCACTGTGTATGAGGATCCTGCCAGGTGTGTATGGGGTTTCACAGTGTATTAGGATCCTGCCAGGTGTGTATGGGGTTTCACAGTGTATTAGGATCCTGCCAGATGTGAATGGGGTTTCACTGTGTATCAGGAACCTGCCAGATGTGAATGGGGTTTCACTGTGCATCAGGAACCTGCCAGGTGTGTACGGGGATTTCACAGTGCATCAGGCTCCTGCCAGGTGTGTATGGGGGTTTCACAGTATCTGAGGATCCTGCCAGGTGTGCATGGGTTTTCACTGCATATCAGGATCCTGCCAGGTGTGTATGGGCGTTTCGCAGTTTATCAGGATCCTGCCAGGTGTGCATGTGGGTTTTCGCAGTTCTTCAGGATCCTGCCAGGTGTGTATGGGGTTTTCACAGTGGATCAGGATCCTGCCAGATGTGTATGTGTGTTTCACAGTTTATCAGGATCCTGCCAGGCGTGTATGTGGGTTTCACAGTTTATCAGGATCCTGCCAGGTGTGTATGGGGGTTTCACAGTTTATCAGGATCCTGCCAGGCGTGTATGTGGGTTTCACAGTTTATCAGGATCCTGCCAGGTTTGTATGGGGGTTTCACAGTTCATCAGGATCCTGCCAGGTGTGTATGGGGGTTTCACAGATTATCAGGATCCTGCGTGGTGTGTCTGGGGGTTTCACAGTTCATCAGGATCCTGCCAGGTGTGTATGTGGGTTTCAAAGTTTATCAGGAAACTGCCAGATGTGAATGGGGTTTTCACAGTGCATCAGGATCCTGCCAGATGTGTATGGGGTTTTCACAGTGCATCAGGATCCTTCAAGATGTGTATGGGGATTTCACAGTGTATCAGGATCCTGCCACGTGTGTATGGGGGTTTCACAGTTCATCAGGATCCTGCCAGGTGTGTATGGGGGTTTCACAGTTTATCAGGATCCTGCGTGGTGTGTCTGGGGGTTTCACAGTTCATCAGGATCCTGCCAGGTGTGTATGTGGGTTTCAAAATTTATCAGGTAACTGCCAGATGTGAATGAGGTTTTCACAGTGCATCAGGATCCTGCCAGGTGTGTATGGGGTTTTCAAAGTGTATCAGGATCCTGCCAGGTGTGTATGGGGCGTTCACAGTGTATCAGGATCCTGCCAGGTGTGTATGGGTTTTTCACAGTGTATCAGGATCCTGCCAAGTGTGTGGGGTTTTCACAGTTTTATCAGGATCCTGCCAGGTGTGTAAGGGGTTTTCACAGTGGATCAGGATACTGCCAGGTGTGTGTGGGGTTTTCACAGTGTATCAGCATCCTGCCAGGTGTGTATGGGGTTTTCACAGTGCATAAGGATCCTGCCAGGTGTGTATGGGGTTTTCACAGTATATCAGGATCCTGCCAGGTGTGTGTGGGGTTTTCACAGTGTTTCAGGACCCTGCCAGGTGTGTATGGGGCTTTCACTGTGCATCAGACTCCTGCCAGGTGTGTATGGGGTTTTGACAGTGTCTCATGATCCTGCCAGGTGTGTATTTGGGTTTCACAGTTTTTCGGGATCATGCCAGGTATGTATGGGTGTTTCACAGTGTATCAGGATCCTGCCAGGTGTGTATGTGGGTTTCATAGTTTATCAGGATCCAGCCAGGTGTGTCTGGGATTTTCACAATTTATCAGGATCCTGCCAGGTGTGTATGGGGGTTTCACTGTTTATCAGGATCCTGCTAGGTGTGTATGTTGGTTTCACAGTTTATCAGTTTCCTGTCAGGTGCGTATGGGGGTTTCACAGTTTGTCAGAATCCTGCCAGGTGTGTATGGGGGTTTCACAGTTTATCGGGATACTGCCTGGTGTGTCTGGGGGTTTCACTGTTTATCAGGATCCTGCCAGGTGTGTATGTGGGTTTCACAGTTTATCAGGATCCTGCCAGATGTGAATGGGGTTTTCACATTGCATCAGGATGCTGCCAGATGTTTATGGGTTTTTCACAGTGCATCAGGATCCTTCCAGATGTGTCTGGGGGTTTCACAGTGTATCAGGATCCTGCCACGTGAGTATGGGGTTTCACAGTTTATCAGGATCATGCCAGGTGTATATGTCAGTTTCACAGTTTATCAGGATCCTGCCTGGTGTGTCTGGGGTTTTCACATTGTGTCACGATCCTGCCAGGTGTGCATGTGGGTTTCACAGTGTATCAGGTTCCTGCCAGGTGTGTATGTGGGTTTCACAGTTTATCAGGATCCTGCCTGGTGTGATTGGGGTTTCACAGTGGATCAGGATCCTGCCACGTGTGTATGGGATTTTCACAGTGTATCAGGATCCTGCCAGGTGTGTATGGGGGTTTCACAGTTTATCAGGATCCTGCCAGGTGTGTATGTGGGTTTCACAGTTTCTCAGGATCCTGCCAGGTGTGTAAGGGGGTTTCACAGTTCATAATGATCCTGCCAGGTGTGTATGGGGGTTTCACAGTTTATCAGGAAACTGCCAGATGTGAAAGGATTTTTCGCAGTGCATCAGGATCCTGCCAGATGTGTATGGGGTTTTCACAGTGCATCAGGATCCTGCCAGGTGTGCATGGGGTTTTCACAGTGTATCAGGATCCTGCCAGATGTGTATGGGGTTTTCACAGAGTATCAGGATCCTGCCAGGTGTGTATGTGGGTTTCACAGTTTATCAGGAACCTGCCAGCTGTGTACGGGGATTTCACAGTGCATCAGGATCCTGCCAGGTGTGTATGGGTTTTCACAGCATATCAGGATCCTGCCAGGTGTGTATGGGGTTTTCGCAGTGTACCAGGATCCTGCCAGATGTGTATGGGGTTTTCACAGTGGATCAGGAACCAGCCAGGTGTCTACGGGGATTTCACAGTGCATCAGGATCCTGCCAGGTGTGTATGTGGGTTTCACAGTTTATCAGGATCCTGCCACGTGTGTACGGGGTTTCATAGTGGTTCAGGAACCTGCCAGGTGTGTCTGGGGTTTCACTGTGCATCAAGATCATGCTAGGTGTGTATGGGGTTTGGACAGTGTATCATGATCCTGCCAGGTGTGTATGTGGGTTTCACAGTTTATCAGGATCCTGCCAGATGTGAATGGGGTTTCCCTGTGGATCAGGATCCTGCCAGGTGTGTATGGGGTTTTCACAGTGGATCAGTATCCTGCCAGATGTGTATGGAGTTATCACAGTGGATCTGGATTCTGCCAGGTGTGTAAGGGGTTTTCACAGTGGATCAGGATACTGCCAGGTATGTCAGGGATTTCACAGTGTATCAGGATCCTGCCAGGTGTGTATGAGGTGTTCACAGTTTATCAAGGTCCTGCCAGGCGTGTCAGGAGTTTTCACAGTGGATCAGGATCCTGCCAGGTGTGTATGGGGGTGTCACTGTGTATGAGGATCCTGCCAGGTGTGTATGGGGTTTCACAGTGTATCAGGATCCTGCCAGGTGTGTATGGGGTTTCACAGTGTATTAGGATCCTGCCAGATGTGAATGGGGTTTCACTGTGTATCAGGAACCTGCCAGATGTGAATGGGGTTTCACTGTGCTTCAGGAACCTGCCAGGTGTGTACGGGGATTTCACAGTGCATCAGGCTCCTGCCAGGTGTGTATGGGGGTTTCACAGTATCTGAGGATCCTGCCAGGTGTGCATGGGTTTTCACACCATATCAGGATCCTGCCAGGTGTGTATGGGCGTTTCGCAGTTTATCAGGATCCTGCCAGGTGTGCATGTGGGTTTTCGCAGTTCTTCAGGATCCTGCCAGGTGTGTATGGGGTTTTCACAGTGGATCAGGATCCTGCCAGATGTGTATGTGTGTTTCACAGTTTATCAGGATCCTGCCAGGCGTGCATGTGGGTTTCACAGTTTATCAGGATCCTGCCAGGTGTGTATGGGGGTTTCACAGTTTATCAGGATCCTGCCAGGCGTGTATGTGGGTTTCACAGTTTATCAGCATCCTGCCAGGTGTGTATGTGGGTTTCAAAGTTTATCAGGAAACTGCCAGATGTGAATGGGGTTTTCACAGTGCATCAGGATCCTGCCAGATGTGTATGGGGTTTTCACAGTGCATCAGGATCCTTCAAGATGTGTATGGGGGTTTCACAGTGTATCAGGAACCTGCCACGTGTGTATGGGGGTTTCACAGTTCATCAGGATCCTGCCAGGTGTGTATGGGGGTTTCACAGTTCATAAGGATCCTGCCAGGTGTGTATGGGGGTTTCACAGTTTATCAGGAAACTACCAGATGTGAAAGGATTTTTCGCAGTGCATCAGGATCCTGCCAGATGTGTATGGGGTTTTCACAGTGCATCAAGATCCTTCCAGATGTGCATGGGGGTTTCACAGTGTCTCAGGATCCTGCATCGTGTGTATGGGGTTTTCGCAGTGCATCAGGGTCCTGCCAGGTGTGCATGGGGTTTTCACAGTGTATCAGGATCCTGCCAAATGTGTATGGGGTTTTCACAGAGTATCAGGATCCTGCCAGGTGTGTATGTGGGTTTCACAGTTTATCAGGAACCTGCCAGGTGTGTACGGGGATTTCACAGTGCATCAGGATCCTGCCAGGTGTGTATGGGTTTTCACAGCATATCAGGATCCTGCCAGGTGTGTATGGGGTTTTCGCAGTGTACCAGGATCCTGCCAGATGTGTATGGGGTTTTCACAGTGGATCAGGAACCAGCCAGGTGTCTACGGGGATTTCACAGTGCATCAGGATCCTGCCAGGTGTGTATGTGGGTTTCACAGTTTATCAGGATCCTGCCACGTGTGTACGGGGTTTCATAGTGGTTCAGGAACCTGCCAGGTGTGTCTGGGGTTTCACTGTGCATCAAGATCATGCTAGGTGTGTATGGGGTTTGGACAGTGTATCATGATCCTGCCAGGTGTGTATGTGGGTTTCACAGTTTATCAGGACCCTGCCAGATGTGAATGGGGTTTCACTGTGGATCAGGATCCTGCCAGGTGTGTACGGGGTTTTCACAGTGGATCAGTATCCTGCCAGATGTGTATGGAGTTATCACAGTGGATCTGGATTCTGCCAGGTGTGTAAGGGGTTTTCACAGTGGATCAGGATACTGCCAGGTATGTCAGGGATTTCACAGTGTATCAGGATCCTGCCAGGTGTGTATGAGGTGTTCACAGTTTATCAAGGTCCTGCCAGGCGTGTCAGGAGTTTTCACAGTGGATCAGGATCCTGCCAGGTGTGTATGGGGGTGTCACTGTGTATGAGGATCCTGCCAGGTGTGTATGGGGTTTCACAGTGTATCAGGATCCTGCCAGGTGTGTATGGGGTTTCACAGTGTATTAGGATCCTGCCAGATGTGAATGGGGTTTCACTGTGTATCAGGAACCTGCCAGATGTGAATGGGGTTTCACTGTGCATCAGGAACCTGCCAGGTGTGTACGGGGATTTCACAGTGCATCAGGCTCCTGCCAGGTGTGTATGGGGGTTTCACAGTATCTGAGGATCCTGCCAGGTGTGCATGGGTTTTCACACCATATCAGGATCCTGCCAGGTGTGTATGGGCGTTTCGCAGTTTATCAGGATCCTGCCAGGTGTGCATGTGGGTTTTCGCAGTTCTTCAGGATCCTGCCAGGTGTGTATGGGGTTTTCACAGTGGATCAGGATCCTGCCAGATGTGTATGTGTGTTTCACAGTTTATCAGGATCCTGCCAGGCGTGCATGTGGGTTTCACAGTTTATCAGGATCCTGCCAGGTGTGTATGGGGGTTTCACAGTTTATCAGGATCCTGCCAGGCGTGTATGTGGGTTTCACAGTTTATCAGCATCCTGCCAGGTTTGTATGGGGGTTTCACAGTTCATCAGGATCCTGCCAGGTGTGTATGGGGGTTTCACAGATTATCAGGATCCTGCGTGGTGTGTCTGGGGGTTTCACAGTTCATCAGGATCCTGCCAGGTGTGTATGTGGGTTTCAAAGTTTATCAGGAAACTGCCAGATGTGAATGGGGTTTTCACAGTGCATCAGGATCCTGCCAGATGTGTATGGGGTTTTCACAGTGCATCAGGATCCTTCAAGATGTGTATGGGGGTTTCACAGTGTATCCGGAACCTGCCACGTGTGTATGGGGGTTTCACAGTTCATCAGGATCCTGCCAGGTGTGTATGGGGGTTTCACAGTTTATCAGGATCCTGCGTGGTGTGTCTGGGGGTTTCACAGTTCATCAGGATCCTGCCAGGTATGTATGTGGGTTTCAAAATTTATCAGGTAACTGCCAGATGTGAATGAGGTTTTCACAGTGCATCAGGATCCTGCCAGGTGTGTATGGGGTTTTCAAAGTGTATCAGGATCCTGCCAGGTGTGTATGGGGCGTTCACAGTGTATCAGGATCCTGCCAGGTGTGTATGGGTTTTTCACAGTGTATCAGGATCCTGCCAAGTGTGTGGGGTTTTCACAGTTTTATCAGGATCCTGCCAGGTGTGTGAGGGGTTTTCACAGTGGATCAGGATACTGCCAGGTGTGTGTGGGGTTTTCACAGTGTATCAGTATCCTGCCAGGTGTGTATGGGGTTTTCACAGTGCATAAGAATCCTGCCAGGTGTGTATGGGGTTTTCACAGTATATCAGGATCCTGCCAGGTGTGTGTGGCGTTTTCACAGTGTTTCAGGACCCTGCCAGGTGTGTATGGGGCTTTCACTGTGCATCAGACTCCTGCCAGGTGTGTATGGGGTTTTCACAGTGTCTCATGATCCTGCAGGTGTGTATTTGGGTTTCACAGTTTTTCGGGATCATGCCAGGTATGTATGGGTGTTTCACAGTGTATCAGGATCCTGCCAGGTGTGTATGTGGGTTTCATAGTTTATCAGGATCCAGCCAGGTGTGTCTGGGGTTTTCACAATTTATCAGGATCCTGCCAGGTGTGTATGGGGGTTTCACTGTTTATCAGGATCCTGCTAGGTGTGTATGTTGGTTTCACAGTTTATCAGTTTCCTGTCAGGTGCGTATGGGGGTTTCACAGTTTGTCAGAATCCTGCCAGGTGTGTATGGGGGTTTCACAGTTTATCGGGATACTGCCTGGTGTGTCTGGGGGTTTCACTGTTTATCAGGATCCTGCCAGGTGTGTATGTGGGTTTCACAGTTTATCAGGGTCCTGCCAGATGTGAATGGGGTTTTCACATTGCATCAGGATGCTGCCAGATGTTTATGGGTTTTTCACAGTGCATCAGGATCCTTCCAGATGTGTCTGGGGGTTTCACAGTGTATCAGGATCCTGCCACGTGAGTATGGGGTTTCACAGTTTATCAGGATCATGCCAGGTGTATATGTCGGTTTCACAGTTTATCAGGATCCTGCCTGGTGTGTCTGGGGTTTTCACACTGTGTCACGATCCTGCCAGGTGTGCATGTGGGTTTCACAGTGTATCAGGTTCCTGCCAGGTGTGTATGTGGGTTTCACAGTTTATCAGGACCCTGCCTGGTGTGATTGGGGTTTCACAGTGGATCAGGATCCTGCCACGTGTGTATGGGATTTTCACAGTGTATCAGGATCCTGCCAGGTGTGTATGGGGGTTTCACAGTTTATCAGGATCCTGCCAGGTGTGTATGTGGGTTTCACAGTTTCTCAGGATCCTGCCAGGTGTGTAAGGGGGTTTCACAGTTCATAAGGATCCTGCCAGGTGTGTATGGGGGTTTCACAGTTTATCAGTATCCTGCCTGGTGTGTCTGGGGGTTTCACAGTTTATCAGGAAACTGCCAGATGTGAAAGGAGATTTCACAGTGCATCAGGATCCTGCCAGATGTGTATGGGGTTTTCACAGTGCATCAAGATCCTTCCAGATGTGCATGGGGGTTTCACAGTGTCTCAGGATCCTGCATCGTGTGTATAGGGTTTTCGCAGTGCATCAGGATCCTGCCAGATGTGTATGGGGTTTTCACAGTGTATCAGGATCCTGCCAGATGTGTATCGGGTTTTCACAGAGTATCAGGATCCTGCCAAGTGTGTGGGGTTTTCACAGTTTTATCAGGATCCTGCCAGGTGTGTAAGGGGTTTTCACAGTGGATCAGGATACTGCCAGGTGTGTGTGGGGTTTTCACAGTGTATCAGTATCCTGCCAGGTGTGTATGGGGTTTTCACAGTGCATAAGGATCCTGCCAGGTGTGTATGGGGTTTTCACAGTATATCAGGATCCTGCCAGGTGTGTGTGGGGTTTTCACAGTGTTTCAGGACCCTGCCAGGTGTGTATGGGGCTTTCACTGTGCATCAGACTCCTGCCAGGTGTGTATGGGGTTTTCACAGTGTCTCATGATCCTGCAGGTGTGTATTTGGGTTTCACAGTTTTTCGGGATCATGCCAGGTATGTATGGGTGTTTCACAGTGTATCAGGATCCTGCCAGGTGTGTATGTGGGTTTCATAGTTTATCAGGATCCAGCCAGGTGTGTCTGGGGTTTTCACAATTTATCAGGATCCTGCCAGGTGTGTATGGGGGTTTCACTGTTTATCAGGATCCTGCTAGGTGTGTATGTTGGTTTCACAGTTTATCAGTTTCCTGTCAGGTGCGTATGGGGGTTTCACAGTTTGTCAGAATCCTGCCAGGTGTGTATGGGGGTTTCACAGTTTATCGGGATACTGCCTGGTGTGTCTGGGGGTTTCACTGTTTATCAGGATCCTGCCAGGTGTGTATGTGGGTTTCACAGTTTATCAGGGTCCTGCCAGATGTGAATGGGGTTTTCACATTGTATCAGGATGCTGCCAGATGTTTATGGGTTTTTCACAGTGCATCAGGATCCTTCCAGATGTGTCTGGGGGTTTCACAGTGTATCAGGATCCTGCCACGTGAGTATGGGGTTTCACAGTTTATCAGGATCATGCCAGGTGTATATGTCGGTTTCACAGTTTATCAGGATCCTGCCTGGTGTGTCTGGGATTTTCACATTGTGTCACGATCCTGCCAGGTGTGCATGTGGGTTTCACAGTGTATCAGGTTCCTGCCAGGTGTGTATGTGGGTTTCACAGTTTATCAGGATCCTGCCTGGTGTGATTGGGGTTTCACAGTGGATCAGGATCCTGCCACGTGTGTATGGGATTTTCACAGTGTATCAGGATCCTGCCAGGTGTGTATGTGGGTTTCACAGTTTCTCAGGATCCTGCCAGGTGTGTAAGGGGGTTTCACAGTTCATAAGGATCCTGCCAGGTGTGTATGGGGGTTTCACAGTTTATCAGCATCCTGCCTGGTGTGTCTGGGGGTTTCACAGTTTATCAGGAAACTGCCAGATGTGAAAGGAGATTTCACAGTGCATCAGGATCCTGCCAGATGTGTATGGGGTTTTCACAGTGCATCAAGATCCTTCCAGATGTGCATGGGGGTTTCACAGTGTCTCAGGATCCTGCATCGTGTGTATGGGGTTTTCGCAGTGCATCAGGCTCCTGCCAGGTGTGTATGGGGTTTTCACAGTGTATCAGGATCCTGCCAGATGTGTATCGGGTTTTCACAGAGTATCAGGATCCTGCCAGGTGTGTATGTGGGTTTCACAGTTTATCAGGATCCTGCCTGGTGTGTATGGGGTTTTCACAGTGCATCAGGATCCTGCCAGGTGTGTATGTTGGTTTCACAGTTTATCAGGATCCTGCCTGGTGTGTATGGGGTTTCACAGTGTATCAGGATCCTGCCAGGTGCCTATGTGGGTTTCACAGTTTATCAGGATCCTGCCAGGTGTGTTTGGGGGTTTCACAGTTTATCTGGATCCTGCCACATGTGTCTGGGGTTGCACAGTGGTTCAGGACGCTGCCAGGTGTGTTTGGGGTATTCACTGTGCATCAGGATACTGCCAGGTGTGTACGGGGTTTTCACAGTTTATCAGCATCAAGCCAGGTGTGTATGGGGTTTTCACAGTGTATCAGGATTCTACCAGGTGTGTACGGGGTTGTTCACAGTGTACCAGGATCCTGCCAGGTGTGCATGGGGTTTTCACAGTGTATCAGGATCCTGCCAGATGTGCATGGGGTTTTCACAGTGGATCAGGAACCTGCCAGGTGTGTATGGGGATTTCACAGTGCATCAGGATCCTGCCAGGTGTTTATGTGGGTTTCACAGTTTATCAGGATCCTGCCACGTGTGTATGGGGTTTCACAGTGGTTCTGGATCCTGCCAGGTGTGTTTGGGGTTTCACTGTGCATCAGGATCCTGCCAGCTGTGTATGGGGTGTTCACAGTTTATCAAGGTCCTGCCAGGTGTGTGTGGGGTTTTCACAGTGTATCAGGATCCTGCCAGGTGCGTATGTGGTTTTCACAGTGCATCAGGATACTGCCAGGTGTGTATGGGGTTTTCACAGTGTATCAGGATCCTGCCAGGTGTGTTTGGGGTTTTCACTGTGCATCAGGATACTGCCAGGTGTGTGTGGGGTTTTCACTGTGTATCAGGATCCTGGCAGGTGTGTATGGGGTTTTCACTGTGCATCAGGATCCTGCCAGGTGTGTATGGGGTTTTCATAGTGTATCAGGATCCTGACAGATGTGAATGGGGTTTCACTGTGCATCAGGAACCTGCCAGGTGTGTACGGGGATTTCACAGTGCATCAGGATCCTGCCAGGTGTGTATGGGTTTTCAAAGTGTATCAGGATCCTGCCAGGTGTGTATGGGGGTTTCGCTGTTTATCAGGATCCTGCCACGTGTGTATGCGGGTTTCACAGTTTATCGGCATCCTGCCAGGTGCGTATGGGGTATATACAGTGGACCAGTATCCTGCCAGGTGTGTATGGTGTTTTCACAGTGTATCAGGATCCTGCCAGTTGTGTATGGGGTTTTCACAGTGTAGCAGGATAATGCCAAGTGTGTATGGGGTTTTCGCAGTTGATCAGGATCCTGCCAGGTGTGCATGGGTTTTCACAGTGGATCAGGATCCTGCCAGGTGTGTATTTGGGTTTGACAGTGTATCAGGCTCCTGCCAGGTGTGTATGTGGGTTTCACAGTTTATCAGGATCCTGCCTGGTGTGTATGGGGTTTCACAGTGGATCAGGATCCTGCCACGTGTGTGGGGCGTTTTCACAGTGTATCAGGATCCTGCAAGGTGTGTTTGGGGGTTTCACAGTTTATCAGGATCCTGCCAGGCGTGTATGTGGGTTTCACAGTTTATCAGGATCCTGCCAGGTGTGTATGGGGGTTTCACAGTTTATCAGCATCCTGCCACGTGTGTATGCGGGTTTCACAGTTTATCAGCTTCCTGCGTGGTGTGTCTGGGGGTTTCACAGTTCATCAGGATCCTGCCAGGTGTGTATGTGGGTTTCAAAGTTTATCAGGAAACTGCCAGATGTGAATGGGGTTTTCACAGTGCATCAGGATCCTGCCAGATGTGTATGGGGTTTTCACAGTGCATCAGGATCCTTCAAGATGTGTATGGGGGTTTCACAGTGTATCAGGATCCTGCATCGTGTGTGTGGGGATTTCACACTGCATCAGGATCCTGCCAGGTGTGTATGGGGTTTTCACAGAGTATCAGGATCCTGCCAGGTGTGTATGGGGCTTTCACAGTGTATCAGGATCCTGCCAGGTGTGTATGGGGTTTTCACAGTGGATCAGGATAATGCCAGGTGTGTGTGGGGTTTTCACAGTGTATCAAGATCCAGCCAGATGTGTATGGGGTTTTCACAGTGCATAAGGATCCTGCCAGGTGTGTATGGGGTTTTCACAGTATATCAGGATCCTGCCAGGTGTGTATGGGGTTTTCACAGTGCATCAGGATCCTGCCAGGTGTGTATGGGGCTTTCACAGTGTATCAGGATCCTGCCAAGTGTGTATGGGGTTTTCGCAGTGGATCAGGATCCTGCCAGGTGTGCATGGGGTTTTCACAGTGGATCAGGATCCTGCCAGGTATGTATGGGGTTTTCACAGTGTATCAGGACCCTGCCAGGTGTGTATGGAGCTTTCACTGTGCATCAGAATCCTGCCAAGTGTGTATGGGGTTTTCACAGTGTCTCGTGATCCTGCCAGGTGTGTATGTGGGTTTCACAGTTTATCAGGATCCTGCCAGGTGTGTATGTGGGTTTCACAGATTATCAGGATCCTGCCAGGTGTGTCTGGGGTTTTCACAATTTATCAGGATCCTGCCAGGTGTGTATGGGGGTTTCACTGTTTATCAGGATCCTGCCAGGTGTGTATGTTGGTTTCACAGTTTATCAGTTTCCTGCCAGGTGTGTTTGGGGGTTTCACAGTTTGTCAGAATCCTGCCAGGTGTGTATGGAGGTTTCACAGTTTATCGGGATACTGCCTGGTGTGTTTGGGGGTTTCACTGTTTATCAGGATCCTGCCAGGTGTGTATGTGGGTTTCACAGTTTATCAGGATCCTGCCAGATGTGAATGGGGTTTTCGCAGTGTATCAGGATGCTGCCAGATGTTTATGGGTTTTTCACAGTGCATCAGGATCCTGCCAGGTGTGTATGTGGGTTTCACAGTTTATCAGGATCCTGCCAGGTGTGTCAGGGGGTTTCACAGTTCATAATTATCCTGCCAGGTGTGTATGGGGGTTTCACAGTTTATCAGCATCCTGCCTGGTGTGTCTGGGGGTTTCACTGTTCATCAGGATCCTGCCAGGTGTGTATGTGGGTTACACAGTTTATCAGGAAACTGCCAGATGTGTATGGGGTTTTCACAGTGCATCAGGATCCTTCCAGATGTGTATGGGGGTTTCACAGTGTCTCAGGAACCTGCATCGTGTGTATGGGGTTTTCACAGCGCATCTGGATCCTGCCAGGTGTGTATGTTGGTTTCACAGTGTATCAGGGTCCTGTCAGATGTGAATGGGGTTTCACTGTGCATCAGGAACCTGACAGGTGTGCACGGGGATTTCACAGTGCATCAGGCTCCTGCGAGGTGTGTATTGGGGTTTCACAGTATATCAGGATCCTGCCAGGTGTGTATGGGTTTTCACAGCATATCAGGATCCTGCCAGGTGTGTATGGGGGTTTCGCAGTTTATCAGGATCCTGCCAAGTGAGTATGGGGGTTTCACAGTTTATCGGCATCCTGCCAGCTGCGTATGTAGTATATACAGTGGATCAGGATCCTGCCAGGTGTGTATGGTGTTTTCACAGTGTATCAGGATCCTGCCAGGTGTGTTTGTGGGTTTCACAGTTTATCAGGATCCTGCCTGGTGTGTATGGGGTTTCACAGTGGATCAGGATCCTGCCAGGTGTGCATGGGGTTTTCACAGTGGATCAGGATCCTGCCAGGTGTGTTTGTGGGTTTCACAGTGTATCAGGCTCCTGCCAGGTGTGTATGTGGGTTTCACAGTTTATCAGGATCCTGCCAGGTGTGTATGGGTGTTTCACAGTTCATCAGTATCCTGCCAGGTGTGTATGGGGGTTCACAGTTTATCAGCATCCTGCGTGGTGTGTCTGGGGGTTTCACAGTTCATCAGGATCCTGCCAGGTGTCTATGTGGGTTTCAA
The DNA here is from genome assembly GCF_036365525.1 of Heterodontus francisci. Classification (NCBI taxonomy): domain Eukaryota; kingdom Metazoa; phylum Chordata; class Chondrichthyes; order Heterodontiformes; family Heterodontidae; genus Heterodontus; species Heterodontus francisci. The sequence continues at coordinate 6,370,026 of NW_027141175.1, forward strand.
AGTTTATCAGGAAACTGCCAGATGTGAATGGGGTATTCACAGTGCATCAGGATCCTGCCAGATGTGTATGGGGTTTTCACAGTGCATCAGGATCCTTCAGGATGTGTATGGGGGTTTCACAGTGTATCAGGATCCTGCATCGTGTATGTGGGGATTTCACAGTGCATCAGGATCCTGCCTGGTGTGTATGGGGTTTTCACAGTGTATCAGGATCCTGCCAGGTGTGTATGGGGCTTTCACAGTGCATCAGGATCCTGCCAGGTGTGTATGGAGTTTTCACAGTGGATCAGGATAATGCCAGGTGTGTGTGGGGTTTTCACAGTGTATCAGGATCCTGCCAGGTGTGTATGGGGTTTTCACAGTGCATAAGGATCCTGCCAGGTGTGTATGGGGTTTTCACAGTATATCAGTATCCTGCCAGGTGTGTATGGGGTTTTCACAGTGTATCAGGATCCTGCCAGGTGTGTATGGGGCTTTCACAGTGTATCAGGATCCTGCCAGGTGTGTATCGGGTTTTCACAGTGTATCAGGACCCTGCCAGGTGTGTATGGGGCTTTCACTGTGCATCAGAATCCTGTCAAGGGTGTATGGGGTTTTCACAGTGTCTCATGATCCTGCCAGATGTGTATGTTGTTTTCACAGTTTATCAGGATCCTGCCAGGTGTGTGTGGGTTTCACAGTTTATCAGGATCCAGCCAGGTGTGTCTGGGGTTTTCACAATTTATCAGGATCCTGCCAGGTGTGTATGGGGGTTTCACTGTTTGTCAGGATCCTGCCAGGTGTTTATGTGGGTTTCACAGTTTATCAGGATCCTGCCACGTGTGTATGGGGTTTCACAGTGGTTCAGGATCCTGCCAGGTGTGTTTGGGGTTTCACTGTGCATCAGGATCCTGCCAGCTGTGTATGGGGTGTTCGCAGTTTATCAAGGTCCTGCCAGGTGTGTGTGGGGTTTTCACAGTGTATCAGGATCCTGCCAGGTGTGTATGTGGTTTTCACAGTGCATCAGGATACTGCCAGGTGTGTATGGGGTTTTCACAGTGTATCAGGATCCTGCCAGGTGTGTTTGGGGTTTTCACCGTGCATCAGGATCCTGCCAGGTGTGTGTGGGGTTTTCACTGTGTATCAGGATCCTGGCAGGTGCGTATGGGGTTTTCACTGTGCATCAGGATCCTGCCAGGTGTGTATGGGGTTTTCATAGTGTATCAGGGTCCTGCCAGATGTGAATGGGGTTTCACTGTGCATCAGGAACCTGCCAGGTGTGTGCGGTGATTTCACAGTGCATCAGGCTCCTGCCAGGTGTGTATGGGGGTTTCACAGTATATCAGGATCCTGCCAGGTGTATATGGGTTTTCACAGCATATCAGGATCCTGCCAGGTATGTATGGGGGTTTCGCAGTTTATCGGCATCCTGCCAGGTGCGTATGGGGTATATACAGTGGATCAGTATCCTGCCAGGTGTGTATGGTGTTTTCACAGTGTATCAGGATCCTGCCAGATGTGTATGGGGTTTTCACAGTGTATCAGGATCCTGCCAATTGTGTATAGGGTTTTCGCAGTGGATCAGGATCCTGCCAGGTGTGCATGGGGTTTTCGCAGTGGATCAGGATCCTGCCAGGTGTGTATGTGGGTTTCACAGTTTATCAGGATCCTGCCTGGTGTGCATGGGGTTTCACAGTGGATCAGGATCCTGCCACGTGTGTGTGGCGTTTTCACAGTGTATCAGGATCCTGCAAGGTGTGTTTGGGGGTTTCACAGTTTATCAGGATCCTGCCAGGCGTGTATGTGGGTTTCACAGTTTATCAGGATCCTGCCAGGTGTTTATGGGGTTTTCACAGTTCATCAGGATCCTGCCAGGTGTGTATGGGGGTTTCACAGTTTATCAGCATCCTGCATCGTGTGTGTGGGGATTTCACAGTGCATCAGGATCCTGCCAGGTGTGTATAGGGTTTTCACAGAGTATCAGGATCCTGCCAGGTGTGTATGGGGCTTTCACAGTGTATCAGGTACCTGCCATGTGTGTATGGGGTTTTCACAGTGGATCAGGATAATCCCAGGTGTGTGTGGGATTTTCACAGTGTACCAGGATCCTGCCAGTTGTGTATGGGGTTTTCACAGTGCATAAGGATCCTGCCAGGTGTGTATGGGGTTTTCACAGTATATCAGGATCCTGCCAGGAGTGTATGGGGTTTCCACAGTGTATCAGGATCCTGCCAGGTGTGTATGGGGCTTTCACAGTGTATCAGGATCCTGCCAGGTGTGTATGGGGTGTTCACAGTGTATCAGTACCCTGCCAGGTGTGTATGGGGCTTTCACTGTGCATCAGAATCCTGCCAAGTGTGTATGGGGTTTTCACAGTATCTCGTGCTCCTGCCAGGTGTGTATGTGGGTTTCACAGTTTATCAGGATCCTGCCAGGTGTGTATGTGGATTTCACAGTTTATCAGGATCCTGCCAGGTGTGTCTGGGGTTTTCACAATTTATCAGGATCCTGCCAGGTGTGTATTGGGGTTTCACTGTTTATCAGGATCCTGCCAGGTGTGTATGTTGGTTTCACAGTTTATCAGTTTCCTGCCAGGTGTGTATGGGGGTTTCACAGTTTGTCAGAATCCTGCCAGGTGTGTATGGGGTTTCACAGTTTATCGGGATACTGCCTGGTGTGTCTGGGGGTTTCACTGTTTATCAGGATCCTGCCAGGTGTGTATGTGGGTTTCACAGTTTATCAGGATCCTGCCAGATGTGAATGGGGTTTTCGCAGTGTATCAGGATGCTGCCAGATGTTTATGGGTTTTTCACAGTGTATCAGGATCCTGCAAGGTGTGTTTGGGGGTTTAACAGTTTATCAGGATCCTGCCAGGCGTGTCTGTGGGTTTCACAGTTCATCAGGATCCTGCCAGGTGTGTATGTGGGTTTCACAGTTTATCAGGATCCTGCCAGGTGTGTATGGGGGTTTCACAGTGGATCAGGATCCTGCCACGTGTGTGTGGCGTTTTCACAGTGTATCAGGATCCTGCAAGGTGTGTTTGGGGGTTTCACAGTTTATCATGATCCTGCCAGGCGTGTATGTGGGTTTCACAGTTTATCAGGATCCTGCCAGGTGTGTATGGGTGTTTCACAGTTCATCAGGATCCTGCCAGGTGTGTATGGGGGTTTCACAGTTTATCAGCATCCTGCGTGGTGTGTCTGGGGGTTTCACAGTTCATCAGGATCCTGCCAGGTGTCTATGTGGGTTTCAAAGTTTATCAGGAAACTGCCAGATGTGAATGGGGTTTTCACAGTGCATCAGGATCCTGCCAGATGTGTATGGGGTTTTCACAGTGCATCAGGATCCTTCAGGATGTGTCTGGGGGTTTCACAGTGTATCAGGATCCTTCATCGTGTGTGTGGGGATTTCACAGTGCATCAGGATCCTGCCAGGTGTGTATGGGGTTTTCACAGTGTATCAGGATCCTGCCAGGTGTGTATGGGGCTTTCACAGTGTATCAGGATCCTGCCAGGTGTGTATGGAGTTTTCACAGTGGATCAGGATAATGCCAGGTGTGTGTGGGGTTTTCACAGTGTATCAGGATCCTGCCAGGTGTGTATGGGGTTTTCACAGTGCATAAGGATCCTGCCAGGTGTGTATGGGGTTTTCACAGTATATCAGTATCCTGCCAGGTGTGTATGGGGTTTTCACAGTTTATCAGGATCCTGCCAGGTGTGTATGGGGCTTTCACAGTGTATCAGGATCCTGCCAGGTGTGTATCGGGTTTTCACAGTGTATCAGGACCCTGCCAGGTGTGTATGGGGCTTTCACTGTGCATCAGAATCCTGCCAAGGGTGTATGGGGTTTTCACAGTGTCTCATGATCCTGCCAGATGTGTATGTGGGTTTCACAGTTTATCAGGATCCAGCCAGGTGTGTATGTGGGTTTCACAGTTTATCAGGATCCAGCCAGGTGTCTCTGGGGTTTTCACAATTTATCAGGATCCTGCCAGGTGTGTATGGGGGTTTCACTGTTTGTCAGGATCCTGCCAGGTGTTTATGTGGGTTTCACAGTTTATCAGGATCCTGCCACGTGTGTATGGGGTTTCACAGTGGTTCAGGATCCTGCCAGGTGTGTTTGGGGTTTCACTGTGCATCAGGATCCTGCCAGCTGTGTATGGTGTGTTCACAGTTTATCAAGGTCCTGCCAGGTGTGTGTCGTTTTTTCACAGTGTATCAGGATCCTGCCAGGTGTGTATGTGGTTTTCACAGTGCATCAGGATACTGCCAGGTGTGTATGGGGTTTTCACAGTGTATCAGGATCCTGCCAGGTGTGTTTGGGGTTTTCACCGTGCATCAGGATCCTGCCAGGTGTGTGTGGGGTTTTCACTGTGTATCAGGATCCTGGCAGGTGTGTATGGGGTTTTCACTGTGCATCAGGATCCTGCCAGGTGTGTATGGGGTTTTCATAGTGTATCAGTGTCCTGCCAGATGTGAATGGGTTTTCACTGTGCATCAGGAACCTGCCAGGTGTGTGCGGTGATTTCACAGTGCATCAGGCTCCTGCCAGGTGTGTATGGGGGTTTCACAGTATATCAGGATCCTGCCAGGTGTATATGGGTTTTCACAGCATATCAGGATCCTGCCAGGTATGTATGGGGGTTTCGCAGTTTATCGGCATCCTGCCAGGTGCGTATTGGGTATATACAGTGGATCAGTATCCTGCCAGGTGTGTATGGTGTTTTCACAGTGTATCAGGATCCTGCCAGATGTGTATGGGGTTTTCACAGTGTATCAGAATCCTGCCAATTGTGTATAGGGTTTTCGCAGTGGATCAGGATCCTGCCAGGTGTGCATGGGGTTTTCGCAGTGGATCAGGATCCTGCCAGGTGTGTATGTGGGTTTCACAGTGTATCAGGCTCCTGCCAGGTGTGTATGTGGGTTTCACAGTTTATCAGGATCCTGCCTGGTGTGTATGGGGTTTCACAGTGGATCAGGATCCTGCCACGTGTGTGGGGCGTTTTCACAGTGTATCAGGATCCTGCAAGGTGTGTTTGGGGGTTTCACAGTTTATCAGGATCCTGCCAGGCGTGTATGGGGGTTTCACAGTTTATCAGGATCCTGCCAGGTGTTTATGGGGTTTTCACAGTTCATCAGGATCCTGACAGGTGTATCTGGGGGTTTCACAGTTTATCAGCATCCTGCGTGGTGTGTCTGGGGGTTTCACAGTTCATCAGGATCCTGCCAGGTGTCTATGTGGGTTTCAAAGTTTATCAGGAAACTGCCAGATGTGAATGGGGTTTTCACAGTGCATCAGGATCCTGCCAGATGTGTATGGGGTTTTCACAGTGCATCAGGATCCTTCAAGATGTGTATGGGGGTTTCACAGTGTATTAGGATCCTGCATCGTGTGCGTGGGGATTTCACAGTGCATCAGGATCCTGCCAGGTGTGTATGGGGTTTTCACAGAGTATCAGGATCCTGCCAGGTGTGTATGGGGCTTTCACAGTGTATCAGAAACCTGCCATGTGTGTATGGGGTTTTCACAGTGGATCAGGATAATGCCAGGTGTGTGTGGGATTTTCACAGTGTACCAGGATCCTGCCAGTTGTGTATGGGGTTTTCGCAGTGCATAAGGATCCTGCCAGGTGTGTATGGGGTTTTCACAGTATATCAGGATCCTGCCAGGAGTGTATGGGGTTTCCACTGTGTATCAGGATCCTGCCAGGTGTGTATGGGGCTTTCACAGTGTATCAGGATCCTGCCAGGTGTGTATGGGGTGTTCACAGTGTATCAGGACCCTGCCAGGTGTGTATGGGGCTTTCACTGTGCATCATAATCCTGCCAAGTGTGTATGGGGTTTTCACAGTATCTCGTGCTCCTGCCAGGTGTGTATGTGGGTTTCACAGTTTATCAGGATCCTGCCAGGTGTGTATGTGGATTTCACAGTTTATCAGGATCCTGCCAGGTGTGTCTGGGGTTTTCACAATTTATCAGGATCCTGCCAGGTGTGTATTGGGGTTTCACTGTTTATCAGGATCCTGCCAGGTGTGTATGTTGGTTTCACAGTTTATCAGTTTCCTGCCAGGTGTGTATGGGGGTTTCACAGTTTGTCAGAATCCTGCCAGGTGTGTATGGGGTTTCACAGTTTATCGGGATACTGCCTGGTATGTCTGGGGGTTTCACTGTTTATCAGGATCCTGCCAGGTGTGTATGTGGGTTTCACAGTTTATCAGGATCCTGCCAGATGTGAATGGGGTTTTCGCAGTGTATCAGGATGCTGCCAGATGTTTATGGGTTTTTCACAGTGTATCAGGATCCTGCAAGGTGTGTTTGGGGGTTTAACAGTTTATCAGGATCCTGCCAGGCGTGTCTGTGGGTTTCACAGTTCATCAGGATCCTGCCAGGTGTGTATGGGGGTTTCACAGTTTATCAGCATCCTGCGTGGTGTGTCTGGGGGTTTCACAGTTCATCAGGATCCTGCCAGGTGTGTATGTGTGTTTCAAAGTTTATCTGGAAACTGCCAGATGTGAATGGGGTTTTCACAGTGCATCAGGATCCTGCCAGATGTGTATGGGGTTTTCACAGTGCATCAGGATCCTTCAAGATGTGTATGGGGGTTTCACAGTGTATCAGGATCCTGCATCGTGTGTGTGGGGATTTCACAGTGCATCAGGATCCTCCCAGGTGTGTATGGGGTTTTCACAGAGTATCAGGATCCTGCCAGGTGTGTATGGGGCTTTCACAGTGTATCAGGATCCTGCCAGGTGTGTATGGGGTTTTCACAGTGGATCAGGATCCTGCCAGGTGTGCATGGGGGTTTCACTGTTTGTCAGGATCCTGCCAGGTGTTTATGTGGGTTTCACAGTTTATCAGGATCCTGCCACGTGTGTATGGGGTTTCACAGTGGTTCAGGATCCTGCCAGGTGTGTTTGGGGTTTCACTGTGCATCAGGATCCTGCCAGCTGTGTATGGGGTGTTCACTGTTTATCAAGGTCCTGCCAGGTGTGTGTGGGGTTTTCACAGTGTATCAGGATCCTGCCAGGTGTGTATGTGGTTTTCATAGTGCATCAGGATACTGCCAGGTGTGTATGGGGTTTTCACAGTGTATCAGGATCCTGCCAGGTGTGTTTGGGGTTTTCACCGTGCATCAGGATCCTGACAGGTGTGTGTGGGGTTTTCACTGTGTATCAGGATCCTGGCAGGTGTGTATGGGGTGTTCACTGTGCATCAGGATCCTGCCAGGTGTGTATGGGGTTTTCATAGAGTATCAGGGTCCTGCCAGATGTGAATGGGGTTTCACTGTGCATCAGGAACCTGCCAGGTGTGTATGGTGATTTCACAGTGCATCAGGCTCCTGCCAGGTGTGTATGGGGGTTTCACAGTATATCAGGATCCTGCCAGCTGTGTATGGGTTTTCACAGCATATCAGGATCCTGCCAGGTATGTATGGGGGTTTCGCAGTTTATCGGCATCCTGCCAGGTGCGTATGGGGTATATACAGTGGATCAGTATCCTGCCAGGTGTGTATGGTGTTTTCACAGTGTATCAGGATCCTGCGAGATGTGTATGGGGTTTTCACAGTGTATCACGATCCTGCCAATTGTGTATGGGGTTTTCGCAGTTGATCAGGATCCTGCCAGGTGTGCATGGGGATTTCACAGTGGATCAGGATCCTGCCAGGTGTGTACGTGGGTTTCACAGTGGATCAGGCTCCTGCCAGGTGTGTATGTGGGTTTCACAGTTTATCAGGATCCTGCCAGGTGTGTATGGGGTTTCACAGTGGATCAGGATCCTGCCACGTGTGTGTGGCCTTTTCACAGTGTATCAGGATCCTGCAAGGTGTGTTGGGGGGTTTCACAGTTTATCAGGATCCTGCCAGGCGTGTATGTGGGTTTCACAGTTTATCAGGATCCTGCCAGGTGTTTATGGCGTTTTCACAGTTCATCAGGATCCTGCCAGGTGTGTATGGGGGTTTCACAGTTTATCAGTATCCTGCGTGGTGTGTCTGGGGGTTTCACAGTTCATCAGGATCCTGCCAGGTGTGTATGTGGGTTTCAAAGTTTATCAGGAAACTGCCAGATGTGAATGGGGTTTTCACAGTGCATCAGGATCCTTCAAGATGTGTATGGGGGTTTCACAGTGTATCAGGATCCTGCATCGTGTGTGTGGGGATTTCACAGTGCATCAGGATCCTGCCAGGTGTGTATGGGGTTTTCACAGAGTATCAGGATCCTGCCAGGTGTGTATGGGGCTTTCACAGTGTATCAGGAACCTGCCATGTGTGTATGGGGTTTTCACAGTGGATCAGGATAATGCCAGGTGTGTGTGGGATTTTCACAGTGTATCAGGATCCTGCCAGCTGTGTATGGGGTTTTCACAGTGCATAAGGATCCTGCCAGGTGTGTATGGGGTTTGCACAGTATATCAGGATCCTGCCAGGAGTGTATGGGGTTTTCACAGTGTATCAGGATCCTGCCAGGTGTGTATGGGGCTTTCACAGTGTATCAGGATCCTGCCAGGTGTGTACGGGGTTTTCACAGTGCATCAGGACCCTGCCAGGTGTGTATGGGGCTTTCACTGTGCATCAGAATCCTGCCAAGTGTGTATGGGGTTTTCACAGTATCTCGTGCTCCTGCCAGGTGTGTATGTGGGTTTCACAGTTTATCAGGATCCTGCCAGGTGTGTATGTGGGTTTCACAGTTTATCAGGATCCTGCCAGGTGTGTCTGGGGTTTTCACAATTTATCAGGATCCTGCCAGGTGTGTATTGGGGTTTCACTGTTTATCAGGATCCTGCCAGGTGTGTATGTTGGTTTCTCAGTTTATCAGTTTCCTGCCAGGTGTGTATGGGGGTTTCACAGTTTGTCAGAATCCTGCCAGGTGTGTATGGGGGTTTCACAGTTTATCGGGATACTGCCTGGTGTGTCTGGGGGTTTCACTGTTTATCAGGATCCTGCCAGGTGTGTATGTGGGTTTCACAGTTTATCAGGATCCTGCCAGATGTGAATGGGGTTTTCGCAATGTATCAGGATCCTGCCAGATGTTTATGGGTTTTTCACAGTGTATCAGGATCCTGCAAGGTGTGTTTGGGGGTTTAACAGTTTATCAGGATCCTGCCAGGCGTGTCTGTGGGTTTCACAGTTTATCAGGATCCTGCCAGGTGTTTATGGGGGTTTCACAGTTCATCAGGATCCTGCCAGGTGTGTATGGGGGTTTCACAGTTTATCAGCATCCTGCGTGGTGTGTCTGGGGGTTTCACAGTTCATCAGGATCCTGCCAGGTGTGTATGTGTGTTTCAAAGTTTATCTGGAAACTGCCAGATGTGAATGGGGTTTTCACAGTGCATCAGGATCCTGCCAGATGTGTATGGGGTTTTCACAGTGCATCAGGATCCTTCAAGATGTGTATGGGGGTTTCACAGTGTATCAGGATCCTGCATCGTGTGTGTGGGGTTTTCACAGTATATCTGGATCCTGCCAGGTGTGTATGGGGTTTTCACAGTGTATCAGGATCCTGCCAGGTGTGTATGGGGCTTTCACAGTGTATCAGGATCCTGCCAGGTGTGTATGGGGTTTTCACAGTGTATCAGGACCCTGCCAGTTGTGTATGGGGCTTTCACTGTGCATCAGAATTCTGCCACGTGTGTATGGGGTTTTCACAGTGTCTCGTGATCCTGCCAGGTGTGTATGTGGGTTTCACAGTTTATCAGAATCCTGCCAGGTGTCTATGTGGGTTTCACAGTTTATCAGGATCCTGCCAGGTGTGTGTGGGGTTTTCACAATTTATCAGGATCCTGCCAGGTGTGCATGTTGGTTTCACAGTTTATCAGTTTCCTGACAGGTGTGTATGGGGGTTTCACAGTTTGTCAGAATCCTGCCAGGTGTGTATGTGGGTTTCACAGTTTATCAGGATCCTGCCAGATGGGAATGGGGTTTTCGCAGTGTATCAGGATGCTGCCAGACGTTTATGGGTTTTTCACAGTGCATCAGGATCCTGCCAGGTGTGTATGTGGGTTTCACAGTTTATCAGGATCCTGCCAGGTGTGTAAGGGGGTTTCACAGTTCATAAAGATCCTGCCAGGTGTGTATGGGGGTTTCACAGTTTATCAGCATCCTGCCTGGTGTGTCTGGGGGTTTCACAGTTCATCAGGATCCTGCCAGGTGTGTATGTGTTTTACACAGTTTATCAAGAAACTGCCAGATGTGTATGGGGTTTTCACAGTGCATCAGGATCCTGCCAGGTGTGTATGGGGTTTTCACAGTATATCAGGATCCTGCCAGGTGTGTATGGGGTTTTCACAGTGTATCAGGATCCTGCCAGGTGTGTATGGGGCTTTCACAGTGCATCAGGATCCTGCCAGGTGTGTATGGGGTTTTCACAGTTTATCAGGACCCTGCCAGTTGTGTATGGGGCTTTCACTGTGCATCAGAATCCTGCCACGTGTGTATGGGGTTTTCACAGTGTCTCGTGATCCTGCCAGGTGTGTATGTGGGTTTCACAGTTTATCAGGATCCTGCCAGGTGTCTATGTGGGTTTCACAGTTTATCAGGATCCTGCCAGGTGTGTGTGGGGTTTTCACAATTTATCAGGATCCTGCCAGGTGTGTATGTTGGTTTCACAGTTTATCAGTTTCCTGACAGGTGTGTATGGGGGTTTCACAGTTTGTCAGAATCCTGCCAGGTGTGTATGTGGGTTTCACAGTTTATCAGGATCCTGCCAGATGGGAATGGGGTTTTCGCAGTGTATCAGGATGCTGCCAGACGTTTATGGGTTTTTCACAGTGCATCAGGATCCTGCCAGGTGTGTATGTGGGTTTCACAGTTTATCAGGATCCTGCCAGGTGTGTAAGGGGGTTTCACAGTTCATAAAGATCCTGCCAGGTGTGTATGGGGGTTTCACAGTTTATCAGCATCCTGCCTGGTGTGTCTGGGGGTTTCACAGTTCATCAGGATCCTGCCAGGTGTGTATGTGTGTTACACAGTTTATCAGGAAACTGCCAGATGTGTATGGGGTTTTCACAGTGCTTCAGGATCCTTCCAGATGTGTATGGCGGTTTCACAGTGTCTCAGGATCCTGCATCGTGTGTATGGGGTTTTCACAGCGCATCAGGATCCTGCCAGGTGTTTATGTGGTGTTCACAGTGTATCAGGGTCCTGCCAGATGTGAATGGGGTTTCACTGTGCATCAGGAACCTGCCAGGCGTGTACGGGGATTTCACAGTGCATCAGGCTCCTGCCAGGTGTGTTTGGGGGTTTCGCAGTATATCAGGATCCTGCCAGTTGTGGATGGCTTTTCACAGCATATCAGGATCCTGCCAGGTGTGTCTGGGGGTTTCCCAGTTTATCAGGATCCTGCCAGGTGTGTATGGGGGTTTCACAGTTTATCGGCATCCTGCCAGGTGCGTATGGGGTATATACAGTGGATCAGAACCCTGCCAGGTGTGTATGGTGTTTTCACAGTGTCTCAGGATCCTGCCTGGTGTGTATGGGGTTTTCACAGTGTATCAGGATCCTGCCAAGTGTGTATGGGATTTTCGCAGTGGATCAGGAACCTGCCAGGTGGGCATGGGGTTTTCACAGTGGATCAGGATCCTGCCAGGTGTGTATGTGGGTTTCACAGTTTATCAGGATCCTGCCTGGTGTGTATGGGGTTTCACAGTGGATCAGGATCCTGCCACGTGTGTGTGGCGTTTTCACAGTGTATCAGGATCCTGCAAGGTGTGTTTGGGGGTTTCACAATTTATCAGGAATCTGCCAGGCGTGTATGTGGGTTTCACAGTTTATCAGGATCCTGCCAGGTGTGTATGGGGGTTTCACAGTTCATCAGGATCCTGCCAGGTGTGTATGGGGGTATCACAGTTTATCAGCATCCTGCGTGGTGGGTATGTGGGTTTCAAAGTTTATCAGGAAACTGCCAGATGTGAATGGGGTTTTCACAGTGCATCAGGATCCTGCCAGGTGTGTATGGGGTTTTCACAGTGTATCCGGATCCTGCCAGGTGTGTATGGGGCTTTCACAGTGTATCAGGATCCTGCCAGGTGTGTATGGGGTTTTCACAGTGGATCAGGATAATGCCAGGTGTGTGTGGGGTTTTCACAGTGTATCAGGATCCTGCCAGGTGTGTATGGGGTTTTCACAGTGCATAAGGATCCTGCCAGGTGTGTATGGGGTTTTCACAGTGTATCAGGATCCTGCCAGGTGTGTATGGGGCTTTCACAGTGTATCAGGATCCTGCCATGTGTGTATGGGGTTTTGACAGTGTATCAGGACCCTGCCAGGTGTGTATGGGGCTTTCACTGTGCATCAGAATCCTGCTAAGTGTGTATGGGGTTTTCACAGTGTCTCATGATCCTGCCAGGTGTGTATGTGGGTTTCACAGTTTATCAGGATCCTGCCAGGTGTGTATGTGGGTTTCACAGTTTATCAGGATCCAGCCAGGTCTGTCTGGGGTTTTCACAATTTATCAGGATCCTGCCAGGTGTGTATGGGGCTTTCACAGTGTATCAGGATCCTGCCAGGTGTGTATGGGGCTTTCACATTGTATCAGGACCCTGCCAGGTGTGTATGGGGCTTTCACTGTGCATCAGAATCCTGCCAAATGTGTATGGGGTTTTCACAGTGTCTCATGATCCTGCCAGGTGTGTATGTGGGTTTCACAGTTTATCAGGATCCTGCCAGGTGTGTATGTGGGTTTCACAGTTTATCAGGATCCAGCCAGGTGTGTCTGGGGTTTTCACAATTTATCAGGATCCTGCCCGGTGTGTATGGGGGTTTCACTGTTTATCAGGATCCTGCCAGGTGTGTATGTTGGTTTCACAGTTTATCAGTTTCCTGCCAGGTGTGTATGGGGGTTTCACAGTTTGTCAGAATCCTGCCAGGTGTGTACGGGGGTTTCACAGTTTATCGGGATACTGCCTGGTGTGTCTGGGGGTTTCACTGTTTATCAGGATCCTGCCAGGTGTGTATGTGGGTTTCACAGTTTATCAGGATACTGCCAGATGTGAATGGGGTTTTCGCAGTGTATCATGTTGCTGCCAGATGTTTATGGGTTTTTCACAGTGCATCAGGATCCTGCCAGGTGTGTATGTGGGTTTCACAGTGTATCATGATCTGCCAGGTGTGTCTGGGCTTTTCACAGTGCATCAGGATCCTGCCAGGTGTGTATGTGGGTTTCACAATTTATCAGGATCCTGCCTGGTGTGTATGGGGTTTCACAGTGGATCAGGATACTGCCAGGTGTCTATGTGGGTTTCACAGTTTATCAGGATCCTGCCAGGTGTGTTTGGGTGTTTCACAGTTTATCAGGGTCCTGCCACATGTGTCTGGGGTTACACAGTGGTTCAGGACACTGCCAGGTGTGTTTGGGGTATTCAATGTGCATCAGGATCCTGCCAGGTGTGTACGGGGTTTTCACAGTTTATCAGCATCCAGCCAGGTGTGTATGGGGGTTGTTCACAGTGTACCAGGATCCTGCCAGGTGTGTATGGGGTTTTCACAGTGGAACAGGAACCTGCCAGGTGTGTATCGGGATTTCACAGTGCATCAGCATCCTGCCAGGTGTTTATGTGGGTTTCACAGTTTATCAGGATCCTGCCACGTGTGTCTGGGGTTTCACAGTGGTTTTGGATCCTGCCAGGTGTGTTTGGGGTTTCACTGTGCATCAGGATCCTGCTTGGTGTGTATGCGGTTTTGACAGTGTATCAGGATCCTGCCAGGTGTGTAAGGGATTTAACAGTGTATCAGGTTCCTGCCAGCTGTGTATGGGGTGTTCACAGTTTATCAAGGTCCTGCCAGGTGTGTGTGGGGTTTTCACAGTGTATCAGGATCCTGCCAGGTGCGTATGTGGTTTTCACAGTGCATCAGGATACTGCCAGGTGTGTATGGGGTTTTCACAGTGTATCAGGATCCTGCCAGGTGTGTTTGGGGTTTTCACTGTGCATCAGGATCCTGCCAGGTGTGTGTGGGGTTTTCACTGTGTCTCAGGATCCTGGCAGGTGTGTATGGGGTTCTCACTGTGCATCAGGATCCTGCCAGGTGTGTATGGGGTTTTCATAGTGTATCAGTATCCTGCCAGATGTGAATGGGGTTTCACTGTGCATCAGTAACCTGCCAGGTGCGTATGGGGGTTTCGCAGTTTATCAGGATCCTGCCAGGTGTGTATGGGGGTTTCACAGTTTATCGGCATCCTGCCAGGTGCGTATCGGGTATATACAGTGGAACAGGATCCTGCCAGGTGTGTTTGGTGTTTTCACAGTGTATCAGGATCCTGCCAGGTTTGTATGGGGTTTTCACAGTGTATCAGGATCCTGCCAAGTGTGTCTGGGGTTTTCACAATTTATCAGGATCCTGCCCGGTGTGTATGGGGGTTTCACTGTTTATCAGGATCCTGCCAGGTGTGTATGTTGGTTTCACAGTTTATCAGTTTCCTGCCAGGTGTGTATGGGGGTTTCACAGTTTGTCAGAATCCTGCCAGGTGTGTACGGGGGTTTCACAGTTTATCGGGATACTGCCTGGTGTGTCTGGGGGTTTCACTGTTTATCAGGATCCTGCCAGGTGTGTATGTGGGTTTCACAGTTTATCAGGATACTGCCAGATGTGAATGGGGTTTTCGCAGTGTATCATGTTGCTGCCAGATGTTTATGGGTTTTTCACAGTGCATCAGGATCCTGCCAGGTGTGTATGTGGGTTTCACAGTGTATCATGATCTGCCAGGTGTGTCTGGGCTTTTCACAGTGCATCAGGATCCTGCCAGGTGTGTATGTGGGTTTCACAATTTATCAGGATCCTGCCTGGTGTGTATGGGGTTTCACAGTGGATCAGGATACTGCCAGGTGTCTATGTGGGTTTCACAGTTTATCAGGATCCTGCCAGGTGTGTTTGGGTGTTTCACAGTTTATCAGGGTCCTGCCACATGTGTCTGGGGTTACACAGTGGTTCAGGACACTGCCAGGTGTGTTTGGGGTATTCAATGTGCATCAGGATCCTGCCAGGTGTGTACGGGGTTTTCACAGTTTATCAGCATCCAGCCAGGTGTGTATGGGGGTTGTTCACAGTGTACCAGGATCCTGCCAGGTGTGTATGGGGTTTTCACAGTGGAACAGGAACCTGCCAGGTGTGTATCGGGATTTCACAGTGCATCAGCATCCTGCCAGGTGTTTATGTGGGTTTCACAGTTTATCAGGATCCTGCCACGTGTGTCTGGGGTTTCACAGTGGTTTTGGATCCTGCCAGGTGTGTTTGGGGTTTCACTGTGCATCAGGATCCTGCTTGGTGTGTATGCGGTTTTGACAGTGTATCAGGATCCTGCCAGGTGTGTAAGGGATTTAACAGTGTATCAGGTTCCTGCCAGCTGTGTATGGGGTGTTCACAGTTTATCAAGGTCCTGCCAGGTGTGTGTGGGGTTTTCACAGTGTATCAGGATCCTGCCAGGGGCGTATGTGGTTTTCACAGTGCATCAGGATACTGCCAGGTGTGTTTGGGGTTTTCACTGTGCATCAGGATCCTGCCAGGTGTGTGTGGGGTTTTCACTGTGTCTCAGGATCCTGGCAGGTGTGTATGGGGTTCTCACTGTGCATCAGGATCCTGCCAGGTGTGTATGGGGTTTTCATAGTGTATCAGTATCCTGCCAGATGTGAATGGGGTTTCACTGTGCATCAGTAACCTGCCAGGTGCGTATGGGGGTTTCGCAGTTTATCAGGATCCTGCCAGGTGTGTATGGGGGTTTCACAGTTTATCGGCATCCTGCCAGGTGCGTATGGGGTATATACAGTGGAACAGGATCCTGCCAGGTGTGTTTGGTGTTTTCACAGTGTATCAGGATCCTGCCAGGTTTGTATGGGGTTTTCACAGTGTATCAGGATCCTGCCAAGAGTGCATGGGGTTTTCGCAGTGGATCAGGATCCTGCCAGGTGTGTATGGGGTTTTCAGAGTGGATCAGGATCCTGCCAGTTGTGTATGTGGGTTTCACAGTGTATCAGGCTCCTGCCAGGTGTGTATGTGGGTTTCACAGTTTATCAGGATCCTGCCTGGTGTGTATGGGGGATTCACAGTTCATCAGGATCCTGCCAGGTGTGTATGGGGGTTTCACAGTTTATCAGGATCCTGCGTGGTGTGTCTGGGGGTTTCACAGTTTATCAGGATCCTGCCATGTGTGTATGTGGGTTTCAAAGTTTATCAGGAAACTGCCAGATGTGAATGGGGTTTTCACAGTGCATCAGCATCCTGCCAGATGTGTATGGGGTTTTCACAGTGCATCAGGATCCTCCATCGTGTGCATGGGGATTTCACAGTGCATCAGGATCCTTCCAGATGTGTATGGGGGTTTCACAGTGTCTCAGGATCCTGCATCATGTGTATGGGGTTTTCACAGCGGATCAGGATCCTGCCAGGTGTGTATGGGGTTTTCACAGTGTATCAGGGTCCTGCCAGATGTGAATGGGGTTTCACTGTGCATCAGGAACCTGCCAGGTGTGTACGGGGATTTCACAGTGCATCAGGCTCCTGCCAGGTGTGTTTGGGGGTTTCGCAGTATGTCAGGATCCTGCCAGGTGTGTATGGGTTTTCACAGCATATCAGGATCCTGCCAGGTGTGTCTGGGTGTTTCACAGTGAGTCAGGATCCTGCCAGGTGTGTATGGGATTTTCACAGTTTATCAGGATCGTGCCAGGTGTGTATGGGAGTTTCATAGTTTATCAGGATCCTGCCAGGTGTGCATGGGGGTTTCACAGTGCATCAGGATCCTTCCAGGTGTGTATGGGGGTGTCACCGTGTATCAGGATCCTGCCAGGTGTGTATGGGGTTTCACAGTGTATCATCAGGATACTGCCAGGTGTGTATGGGGTTTCACAGTGTATCAGGATCCTGCCAGGTGTGTATGGGGGTTTCACATTGGTCAGGATCCTGCCATGTGTGTGGGGTTTCACAGTGTATCAGGATCCGCCAGATGTGAATGGGGTTTCACTGTGTATCAGGATCCTGCCAGGTATGCATGGGGTTTTCACAGTGTATCAGTATCCTGTCAGGTGTCTATGGGGGTTTCGCACTTTATCAGGATCCTGCCTGGTGTGTCTGGGGGTTTCACAGTTTATCAGGATCCTGCCAGGTGTGCATGGGTGTTTCATAGTTTATCAGGATCCTGCCAGGTGTGTATGGGGGTTTCACAGTGGATCAGGATCCTGCCAGGTGTGTATGGGGTGTTCACAGTGTATCAAGATCCTGCCAGATGTGTATGGGGTTTCACAGTTTATCAGGATCCTGCCAGGTGTGTATGGGGTTTCACAGTTTATCAGGATCCTGCCTGGTGTGTATGGGGATTTCACAGTGTATCAGTATCCTGCCAGGTGTGTATGGGATTTTCACAGTCTCTCAGGATCCTGCCAGGTGTGTATGGGGGTTTCATAATTTATCAGGATCCTGCCAGGTGTGTATGGGGTTTTCACTGTGTATCAGGATCCTGCCAGGTGTGTATGGGGTTTTCA
Source organism: Heterodontus francisci (assembly GCF_036365525.1). Lineage (NCBI taxonomy): Eukaryota > Metazoa > Chordata > Chondrichthyes > Heterodontiformes > Heterodontidae > Heterodontus > Heterodontus francisci. The sequence continues at coordinate 6,387,464 of NW_027141175.1, forward strand.
CAGTTTATCAGGATCCTGCCAGGTGTGTATGGGGATTTCACAGTGCATCAGGATCCTTCCAGGTGTGTATGGGGGTGTCACCGTGTATCAGGATCCTGCCAGGTGTGTATGGGGTTTCACAGTGTATCATCAGGATACTGCCAGGTGTGTATGGGGTTTCACAGTGTATCAGGATCCTGCCAGGTGTGTATGGGGGTTTCACATTGGTCAGGATCCTGCCATGTGTGTGGGGTTTCACAGTGTATCAGGATCCGCCAGATGTGAATGGGGTTTCACTGTGTATCAGGATCCTGCCAGGTATGCATGGGGTTTTCACAGTGTATCAGTATCCTGTCAGGTGTCTATGGGGGTTTCGCACTTTATCAGGATCCTGCCTGGTGTGTCTGGGGGTTTCACAGTTTATCAGGATCCTGCCAGGTGTGCATGGGTGTTTCATAGTTTATCAGGATCCTGCCAGGTGTGTATGGGGGTTTCACAGTGGATCAGGATCCTGCCAGGTGTGTATGGGGTGTTCACAGTGTATCAAGATCCTGCCAGATGTGTATGGGGTTTCACAGTTTATCAGGATCCTGCCAGGTGTGTATGGGGTTTCACAGTTTATCAGGATCCTGCCTGGTGTGTATGGGGATTTCACAGTGTATCAGTATCCTGCCAGGTGTGTATGGGATTTTCACAGTCTCTCAGGATCCTGCCAGGTGTGTATGGGGGTTTCATAATTTATCAGGATCCTGCCAGGTGTGTATGGGGTTTTCACTGTGTATCAGGATCCTGCCAGGTGTGTATGGGGTTTTCACAGTTTATCAGGATCCTGCCAGGTGTGTATGGGAGTTTCATAGATTATCAGGATCCTGCCAGGTGTGTATGGGGGTTTCACAGTGCATCAGGATCCTGCCAGGTGTGTATGGGGGTTTCACAGTGAGTCAGTATCCTACCAGATGTGTATGGGAGTTTCACAGTGTATCAGGATCCTGCCAGGTGTCTATGGGATTTTCACAGTTTATCAGTATCCTGCCAGGTGTGTATGGGGGTTTCACAGTGGATCAGTATCCTGCCACGTGTGTTCGGGTTTTCACAGTGTATCATGATTTTGCCAGTTGGGTATGGTGTTTTCACGATGTATCAGGATCCTGCCAGGTGTGTATGGGGGTTTCACAGTGCATCAGGATCCTGCCAGGTGTGTTTGGGGTTTACACAGTGCATCAGGATCCTGCCAGGTGTGCCTGTGATTTTCACAGTGTATAAGGATCCTGCCAGGTGTATATGGGGTTTCACAGTGGTTCAGGATCCTGCAAGGTGTTGATGGGGATTTCACAGTGTATCAGGATCCTGCCAGGTGTGTTTGGGGTTTTCACAGTGCATCAGGATCCTGCCAGGTGTGTATGGTGTTTTCACATTGGATCAGGATCCTGCCAGGTGTTTATGCGATTTTCACAGTGGATCAGGATCCTGCCAGGTGTGTATAAGGTATTCACAGTGAATCAGGATCCTTCCAGATGTGTATGGGAGTTCAACAGTGTATCAGGATCCTGCCAGGTTTGTGTGGAGTTTCACAGTGTATCAGGATCGTGCCAGGTCTGTATGGGGTTTTCACAGTCTCTCAGGATCCTGCCAGATGTGTATGGGGTTTCACAGATTATCAGGATCCTGCCAGGTGTGTATGGGGTTTTCACAGTGTATCAGGATCGTGCCAGGTCTGTATGGGGTTTTCACAGTCTCTCAGGATCCTGCCAGATGTGTATGGGGTTTCACAGATTATCAGGATCCTGCCAGGTGTGTATGGGATTTTCACAGTTTATCAGGATCCTGCCAGCTGTGTATGGGAGTTTCATAGTTTATCAGGATCCTGCCAGGTGTGTATGGGGGTTTCACATTGCATCAGTATCCTGCCAGGTGTGCATGGGGGTTTCACAGTGAGTCAGGATCCTGTCAGGTGTCTATGGGGGTTTCACAGTTTATCAGGATCCTGCCTGGTGTGTCTGGGGGTTTCACAGTTTATCAGGATCCTGCCAGGTGTGTATGGGGGTTTCATAGTTTATCAGGATCCTGCCAGGTGTGTTTGGGGGTTTCACAGTTTATCAGGATCCTGCCAGGTGTGTATGGGGTTTTCACAGTGTATCAGGATCCTGCCAGGTGTGTATGGGATTTTCACAGTTTATCAGTATCCTGCCAGGTGTTTATGGGGGTTTCACAGTGGATCAGTATCCTGCCACGTGTGTTTGGGTTTTCACAGTGTATCATGATTTTGCCTTGTGTGTATGGGGTTTTCACGATGTATCAGGATCCTGCCAGGTGTGTATGGGGGTTTCACATTGGTCAGGATCCTGCCATGTGTGTTTGGGGTTTCACAGTGTATCAGGATCCGCCAGATGTGAATGGGGTTTCACTGTGTTTCAGGATCCTGCCAGGTATGCATGGGGTTTTAACAGTGTATCAGTATCCTGTCAGGTGTCTATGGGGGTTTCACAGTTTATCAGGATCCTGCCTGGTGTGTCTGGCGGTTTCACAGTTTATCAGGATCCTGCCAGGTGTGTATGGGGGTTTCATAGTTTATCAGGATCCTGCCAGGTGTGTATGGGGGTTTCACTGTTTATCAGGATCCTGCCTGGTGTGTATGGGTTTTTCACAGTGTATCATGATCTGCCAGGTGTGTATGGGGTATTCACAGTGGATCAGGATCCTGCCAGGTGTGTATGGGGTTTCACAGTGGATCAGGATCATGCCAGGTGTTTATGGGGTTTCACAGTGTATCAGAATCCAGTCAGGTGTGAGTGGGGTTTCACAGTGTATCAGGATTCTGCCAGGTGTGAATGGGGTTTCACATCTATCAGGATCCTGCCAGATGTGTATGTGGGTTTCACAGTGTATCAGTATCCTGCCATGTGTGTATGGGGGTTTCACAGTGAATCAGGATCCTTCCAGATGTGTATGGGAGTTCAACAGTGTATCAGGATCCTGCCAGGTTTGTGTGGAGTTTCACAGTGTATCAGGATCGTGCCAGGTCTGTATGGGGTTTTCACAGTCTCTCAGGATCCTGCCAGATGTGTATGGGGTTTCACAGATTATCAGGATCCTGCCAGGTGTGTATGGGGTTTTCACAGTGTATCAGGATCCTGCCAGGTGTGTATGGGATTTTCACAGTTTATCAGTATCCTGCCAGGTGTGTATGGGAGTTTCATAGTTTATCAGGATCCTGCCAGGTGTGTATGGGGGTTTCACATTGCATCAGTATCCTGCCAGGTGTGCATGGGGGTTTCACAGTGAGTCAGGATCCTGCCAGATGTGTATGGGATTTTCACAGTGTATCAGGATCCTGCCAGGTGTGCATGGGGTTTTCACAGTGCATCAGGATCCTGCCAGGTGCGTATGGGATTTAACAGTGTATCAGGATCCTTCCAGGTGTGTATGGGGGTGTCACCGTGTTTCAGGATCCTGCCAGGTGTGTATGGGGTTTCACAGTGTATCATCAGGATCCTGCCAGGTGTGTATGGGGTTTCACAGTGTATCAGGATCCTTCCAGGTGTGTATGGGGTTTTCACATAGGTCAGGATCCTGCCATGTGTGTGGGGTTTCACAGTGTATCAGGATCCGCCAGATGTGAATGGGGTTTCACTGTGTATCAGGATCCTGCCAGGGATGCATGGGGTTTTCACAGTACATCAGTATCCTGTCAGGTGTCTATGGGGGTTTCACAGTTTATCAGGATCCTGCCTGGTGTGTCTGGGGGTTTCACAGTTTATCAGGATCCTGCCAGGTGTGTATGGGGGTTTCATAGTTTATCAGGATCCTGCCAGGTGTGTATGGGGGTTTCACAGTGGATCAGGATCCTGCCAGGTGTGTATGGGGTTTTCACAGTGTATCAATATCCTGCCAGATGTGTATGGGGTTTCACAGTTTATCAGGATCCTGCCAGGTGTGTTTGGGGGTTTCACAGTTTATCAGGATCCTGCCAGGTGTGTATGGGGTTTTCACAGTGTATCAGGATCCTGCCAGGTGTGTATGGGATTTTCACAGTTTATCAGTATCCTGCCAGGTGTGTATGGGGGTTTCACAATGGATCAGTATCCTGCCACGTGTGTTTGGGTTTTCACAGTGTATCATGATTTTGCCAGGTGTGTATGGGGTTTTCACGATGTATCAGGATCCTGCCAGGTGTGTTTGGGGTTTTCACAGTGCATCAGGATCCTGCCAGGTGTGTATGGTGTTTTCACATTGGATCAGGATCCTGCCAGGTGTTTATGCGATTTTCACAGTGGATCAGGATCCTGCCAGGTGTGTATAAGGTATTCACAGTGAATCAGGATCCTTCCAGATGTGTATGGGAGTTCAACAGTGTATCAGGATCCTGCCAGGTTTGTGTGGAGTTTCACAGTGTATCAGGATCGTGCCAGGTCTGTATGGGGTTTTCACAGTCTCTCAGGATCCTGCCAGATGTGTATGGGGTTTCACAGATTATCAGGATCCTGCCAGGTGTGTATGGGGTTTTCACAGTGTATCAGGATCGTGCCAGGTCTGTATGGGGTTTTCACAGTCTCTCAGGATCCTGCCAGATGTGTATGGGGTTTCACAGATTATCAGGATCCTGCCAGGTGTGTATGGGATTTTCACAGTTTATCAGGATCCTGCCAGCTGTGTATGGGAGTTTCATAGTTTATCAGGATCCTGCCAGGTGTGTATGGGGGTTTCACATTGCATCAGTATCCTGCCAGGTGTGCATGGGGGTTTCACAGTGAGTCAGGATCCTGTCAGGTGTCTATGGGGGTTTCACAGTTTATCAGGATCCTGCCTGGTGTGTCTGGGGGTTTCACAGTTTATCAGGATCCTGCCAGGTGTGTATGGGGGTTTCATAGTTTATCAGGATCCTGCCAGGTGTGTATGGGGGTTTCACAGTGGATCAGGATCCTGCCAGGTGTGTATGGGGTTTTCACAGTGTATCAATATCCTGCCAGATGTGTATGGGGTTTCACAGTTTATCAGGATCCTGCCAGGTGTGTTTGGGGGTTTCACAGTTTATCAGGATCCTGCCAGGTGTGTATGGGGTTTTCACAGTGTATCAGGATCCTGCCAGGTGTGTATGGGATTTTCACAGTTTATCAGTATCCTGCCAGGTGTGTATGGGGGTTTCACAGTGGATCAGTATCCTGCCACGTGTGTTTGGGTTTTCACAGTGTATCATGATTTTGCCTTGTGTGTATGGGGTTTTCACGATGTATCAGGATCCTGCCAGGTGTGTATGGGGGTTTCACATTGGTCAGGATCCTGCCATGTGTGTTTGGGGTTTCACAGTGTATCAGGATCCGCCAGATGTGAATGGGGTTTCACTGTGTTTCAGGATCCTGCCAGGTATGCATGGGGTTTTAACAGTGTATCAGTATCCTGTCAGGTGTCTATGGGGGTTTCACAGTTTATCAGGATCCTGCTTGGTGTGTCTGGCGGTTTCACAGTTTATCAGGATCCTGCCAGGTGTGTATGGGGGTTTCATAGTTTATCAGGATCCTGCCAGGTGTGTATGGGGGTTTCACTGTTTATCAGGATCCTGCCTGGTGTGTATGGGTTTTTCACAGTGTATCATGATCTGCCAGGTGTGTATGGGGTATTCACAGTGGATCAGGATCCTGCCAGGTGTGTATGGGGTTTCACAGTGGATCAGGATCATGCCAGGTGTTTATGGGGTTTCACAGTGTATCAGAATCCAGTCAGGTGTGAGTGGGGTTTCACAGTGTATCAGGATTCTGCCAGGTGTGAATGGGGTTTCACATCTATCAGGATCCTGCCAGATGTGTATGTGGGTTTCACAGTGTATCAGTATCCTGCCATGTTTGTATGGGGGTTTCACAGTGAATCAGGATCCTTCCAGATGTGTATGGGAGTTCAACAGTGTATCAGGATCCTGCCAGGTTTGTGTGGAATTTCACAGTGTATCAGGATCGTGCCAGGTCTGTATGGGGTTTTCACAGTCTCTCAGGATCCTGCCAGATGTGTATGGGGTTTCACAGATTATCAGGATCCTGCCAGGTGTGTATGGGGTTTTCACAGTGTATCAGGATCCTGCCAGGTGTGTATGGGATTTTCACAGTTTATCAGTATCCTGCCAGGTGTGTATGGGAGTTTCATAGTTTATCAGGATCCTGCCAGGTGTGTATGGGGGTTTCACATTGCATCAGTATCCTGCCAGGTGTGCATGGGGGTTTCACAGTGAGTCAGGATCCTGCCAGATGTGTATGGGATTTTCACAGTGTATCAGGATCCTGCCAGGTGTGCATGGGGTTTTCACAGTGCATCAGGATCCTGCCAGGTGCGTATGGGATTTAACAGTGTATCAGGATCCTTCCAGGTGTGTATGGGGGTGTCACCGTGTTTCAGGATCCTGCCAGGTGTGTATGGGGTTTCACAGTGTATCATCAGGATCCTGCCAGGTGTGTATGGGGTTTCACAGTGTATCAGGATCCTTCCAGGTGTGTATGGGGTTTTCACATTGGTCAGGTTCCTGCCATGTGTGTGGGGTTTCACAGTGTATCAGGATCCGCCAGATGTGAATGGGGTTTCACTGTGTATCAGGATCCTGCCAGGGATGCATGGGGTTTTCACAGTACATCAGTATCCTGTCAGGTGTCTATGGGGGTTTCACAGTTTATCAGGATCCTGCCTGGTGTGTCTGGGGGTTTCACAGTTTATCAGGATCCTGCCAGGTGTGTATGGGGGTTTCATAGTTTATCAGGATCCTGCCAGGTATGTATGGGGGTTTCACAGTGGATCAGGATCCTGCCAGGTGTGTATGGGGTTTTCACAGTGTATCAATATCCTGCCAGATGTGTATGGGGTTTCACAGTTTATCAGGATCCTGCCAGGTGTGTTTGGGGGTTTCACAGTTTATCTGGATCCTGCCAGGTGTGTATGGGGTTTTCACAGTGTATCAGGATCCTGCCAGGTGTGTATGGGATTTTCACAGTTTATCAGTATCCTGCCAGGTGTGTATGGGGGTTTCACAGTGGATCAGTATCCTGCCACGTGTGTTTGGGTTTTCACAGTGTATCATGATTTTGCCAGGTGTGTATGGGGTTTTCACGATGTATCAGGATCCTGCCAGGTGTGTATGGGGGTTTCACATTGGTCAGGATCCTGCCATGTGTGTTTGGGGTTTCACAGTGTATCAGGATCCGCCAGATGTGAATGGGGTTTCACTGTGTTTCAGGATCCTGCCAGGTATGCATGGGGTTTTAACAGTGTATCAGGGGTTTCACAGTTTATCAGGATCCTGCCTGGTGTGTCTGGCGGTTTCACAGTTTATCAGGATCCTGCCAGGTGTGTATGGGGGTTTCATAGTTTATCAGGATCCTGCCAGGTGTGTATGGGGGTTTCACTGTTTATCAGGATCCTGCCTGGTGTGTATGGGTTTTTCACAGTGTATCATGATCTGCCAGGTGTGTATGGGGTATTCACAGTGGATCAGGATCCTGCCAGGTGTGTATGGGGTTTCACAGTGGATCAGGATCATGCCAGGTGTTTATGGGGTTTCACAGTGTATCAGAATCCAGTCAGGTGTGAGTGGGGTTTCACAGTGTATCAGGATTCTGCCAGGTGTGAATGGGGTTTCACATCTATCAGGATCCTGCCAGATGTGTATGTGGGTTTCACAGTGTATCAGTATCCTGCCATGTGTGTATGGGGGTTTCACAGTGAATCAGGATCCTTCCAGATGTGTATGGGAGTTCAACAGTGTATCAGGATCCTGCCAGGTTTGTGTGGAGTTTCACAGTGTATCAGGATCGTGCCAGGTCTGTATGGGGTTTTCACAGTCTCTCAGGATCCTGCCAGATGTGTATGGGGTATCACAGATTATCAGGATCCTGCCAGGTGTGTATGGGGTTTTCACAGTGTATCAGGATCCTGCCAGGTGTGTATGGGATTTTCACAGTTTATCAGGATCCTGCCAGGTGTGTATGGGAGTTTCATAGTTTATCAGGATCCTGCCAGGTGTGTATGGGAGTTTCATAGTTTATCAGGATCCTGCCAGGTGTGCATGGGGGTTTCACATTGCATCAGTATCCTGCCAGGTGTGCATGGGGGTTTCACAGTGAGTCAGGATCCTGCCAGATGTGTATGGGATTTTCACAGTGTATCAGGATCCTGCCAGGTGTGCATGGGGTTTTCACAGTGCATCAGGATCCTGCCAGGTGCGTATGGGATTTAACAGTGTATCAGGATCCTTCCAGGTGTGTATGGGGGTGTCACCGTGTTTCAGGATCCTGCCAGGTGTGTATGGGGTTTCACAGTGTATCATCAGGATCCTGCCAGGTGTGTATGGGGGTTTCACATTGGTCAGGATCCTGCCATGTGTGTTTGGGGTTTCACAGTGTATCAGGATCCGCCAGATGTGAATGGGGTTTCACTGTGTATCAGGATCCTGCCATGTATGCATGGGGTTTTCACAGTGTATCAGTATCCTGTCAGGTGTCTATGGGGGTTTCACAGTTTATCAGGATCCTGCCTGGTGTGTCTGGGGGTTTCACAGTTTATCAGGATCCTGCCAGGTGTGTATGGGGGTTTCATAGTTTATCAGGATCCTGCCAGGTGTGTATGGGGGTTTCACAGTGGATCAGGATCCTGCCAGGTGTGTATGGGGTTTTCACAGTGTATCAATATCCTGCCAGATGTGTATGGGGTTTCACAGTTTATCAGGATCCTGCCAGGTGTGTTTGGGGGTTTCACAGTTTATCAGGATCCTGCCAGGTGTGTATGGGGTTTTCACAGTGTATCAGGATCCTGCCAGGTGTGTATGGGATTTTCACAGTTTATCAGTATCCTGCCAGGTGTGTATGGGGGTTTCACAGTGGATCAGTATCCTGCCACGTGTGTTTGGGTTTTCACAGTGTATCATGATTTTGCCTGGTGTGTATGGGGTTTTCACGATGTATCAGGATCCTGCCAGGTGTGTATGGGGGTTTCACATTGGTCAGGATCCTGCCATGTGTGTTTGGGGTTTCACAGTGTATCAGGATCCGCCAGATGTGAATGGGGTTTCACTGTGTTTCAGGATCCTGCCAGGTATGCATGGGGTTTTCACAGTGTATCAGTATCCTGTCAGGTGTCTATGGGGGTTTCACAGTTTATCAGGATCCTGCCTGGTGTGTCTGGCGGTTTAACAGTTTATCAGGATCCTGCCAGGTGTGTATGGGGGTTTCATAGTTTATCAGGATCCTGCCAGGTGTGTATGGGGTTTTCACTGTTTATCAGGATCCTGCCTGGTGTGTATGGGTTTTTCACAGTGTATCATGATCTGCCAGGTGTGTATGGGGTATTCACAGTGGATCAGGATCCTGCCAGGTGTGTATGGGGTTTCACAGTGGATCAGGATCATGCCAGGTGTTTATGGGGTTTCACAGTTTATCAGAATCCAGTCAGGTGTGAGTGGGGTTTCACAGTGTATCAGGATTCTGCCAGGTGTGAATGAGGTTTCACATCTATCAGGATCCTGCCAGATGTGTATGTGGGTTTCACAGTGTATCAGTATCCTGCCATGTGTGTATGGGGGTTTCACAGTGAATCAGGATCCTTCCAGATGTGTATGGGAGTTCAACAGTGTATCAGGATCCTGCCAGGTTTGTGTGGAGTTTCACAGTGTATCAGGATCGTGCCAGGTCTGTATGGGGTTTTCACAGTCTCTCAGGATCCTGCCAGATGTGTATGGGGTTTCACAGATTATCAGGATCCTGCCAGGTGTGTATGGGGTTTTCACAGTGTATCAGGATCCTGCCAGGTGTGTATGGGATTTTCACAGTTTATCAGGATCCTGCCAGGTGTGTATGGGAGTTTCATAGTTTATCAGGATCCTGCCAGGTGTGTATGGGGGTTTCACATTGCATCAGTATCCTGCCAGGTGTGCATGGGGGTTTCACAGTGAGTCAGGATCCTGCCAGATGTGTATGGGATTTTCACAGTGTATCAGAATCCTGCCAGGTGTGCATGGGGTTTTCACAGTGCATCAGGATCCTGCCAGGTGCATATGGGATTTAACAGTGTATCAGGATCCTGCCAGGTGCATATGGGATTTAACAGTGTATCAGGATCCTTCCAGGTGTGTATGGGGGTGTCACCGTGTTTCAGGATCCTGCCAGGTGTGTATGGGGTTTCACAGTGTATCATCAGGATCCTGCCAGGTGTGTATGGGGTTTCGCAGTGTATCAGGATCCTTCCAGGTGTGTATGGGGGTTTCACATTGGTCAGGATCCTGCCATGTGTGTGGGGTTTCACAGTGTATCAGGATCCGCCAGATGCGAATGGGGTTTCACTGTGTATCAGGATCCTGCCAGGGATGCATGGGGTTTTCACAGTATATCAGTATCCTGTCAGGTGTCTATGGGGGTTTCACAGTTTATCAGGATCCTGCCTGGTGTGTCTGGGGGTTTCACAGTTTATCAGGATCCTGCCAGGTGTGTATGGGGGTTTCATAGTTTATCAGGATCCTGCCAGGTGTGTATGGGGGTTTCACAGTGGATCAGGATCCTGCCAGGTGTGTATGGGGTTTTCACAGTGTATCAATATCCTGCCAGATGTGTATGGGGTTTCACAGTTTATCAGGATCCTGCCAGGTGTGTTTGGGGGTTTCACAGTTTATCAGGATCCTGCCAGGTGTGTATGGGGTTTTCACAGTGTATCAGGATCCTGCCAGGTGTGTATGGGATTTTCACAGTTTATCAGTATCCTGCCAGGTGTGTATGGGGGTTTCACAGTGGATCAGTATCCTGCCACGTGTGTTTGGGTTTTCACAGTGTATCATGATTTTGCCAGGTGTGTATGGGGTTTTCACGATGTATCAGGATCCTGCCAGGTGTGTATGGGGGTTTCACATTGGTCAGGATCCTGCCATGTGTGTTTGGGGTTTCACAGTGTATCAGGATCCGCCAGATGTGAATGGGGTTTCACTGTGTTTCAGGATCCTGCCAGGTATGCATGGGGTTTTCACAGTGTATCAGTATCCTGTCAGGTGTCTATGGGGGTTTCACAGTTTATCAGGATCCTGCCTGGTGTGTCTGGCGGTTTCACAGTTTATCAGGATCCTGCCAGGTGTGTATGGGGGTTTCATAGTTTATCAGGATCCTGCCAGGTGTGTATGGGGGTTTCACAGTGGATCAGGATCCTGCCAGGTGTGTATGGGATTTTCACAGTGTATCAAGATCCTGCCAGATGTGTATGGGGTTTCACAGTTTATCAGGAATCTGCCAGGTGTGTATGGGGTTTCACAGTGTTTCAGGATCCTGCCAGATGTGTTTGGGGTTTTCACTGTGTATCAGGATCGTTCCAGGTGTGTATGGGGGTTTCACAGTGGATCAGGATCCTGTCAGGTGTGTATGGGTTTTCACAGTGTATCAGGATCCTGCCAGATGTGTTTGGGGTTTTCACAGTGTATCAGGATCCTTCCAGGTGTGTATGGGTGTTTCACAGTGGATCAAGATCCTGCCAGGTGTGTTTGGGGTTTCACAGTGTATCAAGATCATCCCAGGTGTGTTGGGCTATTCACAGTGTATCAGGATCCTGCCGAATATGATCGGGGTTTCACGGTGGATCAAGATCCTGCGAGGTGTGTATCGTGTTTCACAGTATATCAGGATCCTGCCAAATGTGAACGGGGTTTCACAGCGTATCAGGATCCTTCCAGGTGTGTATGGGGGTTTTCACAACGTTTCAGGATATTTCCAGGCGTGCATGGGGGTTTCACAGTGGATCAGGATCCTTCCAGGTGTGTACGGGGGTTTTCACAGTGTATCCGGATCCTTCCAGGTGTGTTTGGGGTTTTCACAGTGGATCAGGATCCTGCCATGTGTGTATGGGGTTTCACAGTGTATCAGGATCCTTCCAGGTGTGTATGGGGTTTTCACTGTGGATCAGGATCCTGCCAGGTGTGTATGGGGGATTTGAGAGTGTATCAGGATCCTTCCAGGTGTGTACGGGGGTTTTCACAGTTTATCCGGATCCTTCCAGGTGTTTTTGGGATTTTCACAGTGGATCAGGATCCTGCCAGGTGTGTATGGGGTTTCACTGCGTATCAGGATCCTGCCAGATGTGAATGGGGTTTTACAGTGGATCAGGATCCTGCCAGGTGTGCATGGGGGTTTCACAGAGGATCAGGATCCTGCCAGGTGTGTAAGGGATTTCACAGTGTATCAGGATCCTGCCAGGTGTGTATGGGGTGTTCACAGTTTATCAAGGTCCTGCCAGGTGAGTATGGGCTTTTCACAGCGGATCAGGTTCTTGCCAGGTGTGTATGGGGATTTCACATTGTATCAGGATCCTTCCAGGTGTGTATGGGGGTTTCACAGTTTATCAGGATCCTGCCAGGTGTGTATGGGGTTTCACAGTGTATCAGGCTCCTGCCAGGTGTGTTTATGGGGTTTTAACAGTGGATCAGGATCCTGCCATGTGTGTATGGGGATTTCACAGTGTATCAGGATCCTGCCAGGTGTGTATGTGGGTTTCACATTTCATCAGGATCCTGCCTGGTGTGTATGGCGTTTTCACGGTGTATCAGGAGCCTGCCAGGTGTGTTTGTGGGTTTCACAGTGTATCAGGCTCCTGCCAGTTGTGTATGTGGGATTCACAGTTTTTCAACTTCCTGCCTGGTGTGTATGGGGTTTCACAGTGGATCAGGATCCTGCCACGTGTGTATGGGGTTTTTACAGTGTATCAGGTTCTTGCCAGGTGTGTATGGGGATTTCACAGTGTATCAGGATCCAGCCAGGTGTTTATGGGGGTTTCACAGTTTATCAGGATCCTGCCAGGTGCGTATGGGGTTTCACAGTGTATCAGGATCCTGCCAGGTGTGTCTGGGGTTTTAACAGTGGATCAGGATCCTGCCAGGTGTGTATGGGGTTTTCACAGTGGATCAGGATCCTGCCAGGTGTGCATGGGTTTTCACTGCGTATCAGGATCCTGCCAGATGTGAATGGGGTTTCACAGTGCATCAGGATTCTGCCAGGTGTGTACGGGGTTTTCACAATGTATCAGGATCCTGCCGGATGTGTATGGGGATTTCACAGTGCAACAGGTTCCTTCCAGATATGTATGGGTGTTTCATAGTGCAACAGGATCCTGCCAGGTGTGTATGGGTTTTTCACAGTGTATCATGATCTGCCAGGTGTGTATGGGGTTTCACAGTGTTTCAGGATCCTGCCAAATGTGATCGGGGTTTCACGGTGGATCAAGATCCTGCGAGGTGTGTATCGTGTTTCACAGTATATAAGGATGCTGCCAAATGTGAACGGGGTTTCACAGCGTATCAGGATCCTTCCAGGTGTGTATGGGGGTTTTCACAGCGTATCAGGATATTTCCAGGCGTGCATGGGGGTTTCACAGTGTATCAGGATCCTTCCAGGTGTGTTTGCGGTTTCACAGTGTATCAGGATCCTGCCAAATGTGAACAAGGGTTTTACAGTGTATCAGGATCCTGTCAGATGTGAACGGGTTTTCATAGTGGATCAGGATCCTGCCATGTGTGTATGGGGTTTCACAGTGTATCAGGATCCTGCCAAATGTGAAGGGGGTTTCACAGTGTATCAGGATCCTTCCAGGTGTGTATGGGGTTTTCACTGTGGATCAGGATCCTGCCAGGTGTGTATGGGTGATTTCAGAGTGTATCAGGATCCTTCCAGGTGTTTACGGGGGTTTTCACAGTGCATCCGGATCCTTCCAGGTGTGTTTGGGGTTTTCACAGTGGATCAGGATCCTGCCAGGTGTGTATGGGGTTTCACTGCGTATCAGGATCCTGCCAGATGTGAATGGGGTTTTACAGTGGATCAGGATCCTGCCAGGTGTGCATGGGGTTTTCACAGAGGACCAGGATCCTGCCAGGTGTGTAAGGGATCTCACAGTCTATCAGGATCCTGCCAGGTGTGTATGGGGTGTTCTCAGTTTATCAAGGTCCTGCCAGGTGTGTATGGGCTGTTCGCAGTGGATCAGGTTCTTGCCAGATGTGTATGGGGATTTCACAGTGTATCAGGATCCTTCCAGGTGTGTATGGGGTTTTCACAGTTTATCAGGATCCTGCCAGGTGTGTATGGGGTTTCACAGTGTATCAGGATCCTGCCAGGTGTGTATGGGGTTTTAACAGTGGATCAGGAACCTGCCAGGTGTGTATGGGGATTTCACAGTGTATCAGGATCCTGCCAGGTGTGTATGTGGGTTTCAAAGTTTATCAGGATCCTGCCTGGTGTGTATGGGGTTTTCACGGTGTATCAGGATCCTGCGAGGTGTGTTTGTGGGTTTCACAGTGTATCAGGCTCCTGCCAGGTGTGTATGTGGGTTTCACCGTTTTTCAACTTCCTGCCTGGTGTGTATGGGGTTTCACAGTGGATCAGGATCCTGCCACGTGTGTATGGGGTTTTTATAGTGTATCAGGTTATTGCCAGGTGTGTATGGGGATTTCACAGTGGATCAGGATCCTGCCAGGTGTTTATGGGGGTTTCACATTTTATCAGGATCCTGCCAGGTGTGTATGGGGTTTCACAGTGTATCAGGATCCTGCCAGGTGTGTATGGGGTTTTAACAGTGGATCAGGATCCTGCCAGGTGTGTATGGGGTTTTCACAGTGGATCAGGATCCTGCCAGGTGTGCATGGGGTTTCACTGCGTATCAGGATCCTGCCAGATGTGAATGGGGTTTCACAGTGCATCAGGATTCTGCCAGGTGTGTACGGGGTTTTCACAGTGTATCAGGATCCTGCCGGATGTGTATGGAGTTTTCACAGTGGATCAGGATCCTGCCAGGTGTGTATGGGGTTTTCACAGTGGATCAGGATCCTGCCAGGTGTGTAAGGGATTTCACAGTGTATCGGTATCCTGCCAGGTGTGTATGGGGTCTTCACAGTTAATCAAGGTCCTGCCAGGTGTGTTTGGGCTTTTCTCAGTGGATCAGGATCCTGCCAGGTGTGTAAGGGATTTCACATTGTATCAGGATCCTGCCAGGTGTGTTTGAGGTTTGCACTGTGCATCAGGATCCTGCCAGGTGCGTATGGGGTTTTCACAGTGTATCAGGATCCTGCCAAATGTGAAGGGGGTTTCACAGTGTATCAGGATCCTTCCAGGTGTGTATGGGGTTTTCACTGTGGATCAGGATCCTGCCAGGTGTGTATGGGGGTTTCACAGTGGATCAGGATCCTGCCTGGTGTGTATGGGGTTTTCACGGTGTATCAGGATCCTGCGAGGTGTGTTTGTGGGTTTCACAGTGTATCAGGCTCCTGCCAGGTGTGTATGTGGGTTTCACCGTTTTTCAACTTCCTGCCTGGTGTGTATGGGGTTTCACAGTGGATCAGGATCCTGCCACGTGTGTATGGGGTTTTTACAGTGTATCAGGTTATTGCCAGGTGTGTATGGGGATTTCACAGTGGATCAGGATCCTGCCAGGTGTTTATGGGGGTTTCACATTTTATCAGGATCCTGCCAGGTGTGTATGGGATTTCACAGTGTATCAGGATCCTGCCAGGTGTGTATGGGGTTTTAACAGTGGATCAGGATCCTGCCAGGTGTGTATGGGGTTTTCACAGTGGATCAGGATCCTGCCAGGTGTGCATGGGGTTTCACTGCGTATCAGGATCCTGCCAGATGTGAATGGGGTTTCACAGTGCATCAGGATTCTGCCAGGTGTGTACGGGGTATTTAGAGTGTATCAGGATCCTGCCGGATGTGTATGGAGTTTTCACAGTGGATCAGGATCCTGCCAGGTGTGTATGGGGTTTTCACAGAGGATCAGGATCCAGCCAGGTGTGTCAGGGATTTCACAGTCTATCAGGATCCTGCCAGGTGTGTATGGGGTGTTCTCAGTTTATCAAGGTCCTGCCAGGTGTGTATGGGCTGTTCGCAGTGGATCAGGTTCTTGCCAGATGTGTATGGGGATTTCACAGTGTATCAGGATCCTTCCAGGTGTGTATGGGGGTTTCACAGTTTATCAGGATCCTGCCAGGTGTGTATGGGGTTTCACAGTGTATCAGGATCCTGCCAGGTGTGTATGGGGTTTTAACAGTGGATCAGGAACCTGCCAGGTGTGTATGGGGATTTCACAGTGTATCAGGATCCTGCCAGGTGTGTATGTGGGTTTCAAAGTTTATCAGGATCCTGCCTGGTGTGTATGGGGTTTTCACGGTGTATCAGGATCCTGCGAGGTGTGTTTGTGGGTTTCACAGTGTATCAGGCTCCTGCCAGGTGTGTATGTGGGTTTCACCGTTTTTCAACTTCCTGCCTGGTGTGTATGGGGTTTCACAGTGGATCAGGATCCTGCCACGTGTGTATGGGGTTTTTATAGTGTATCAGGTTATTGCCAGGTGTGTATGGGGATTTCACAGTGGATCAGGATCCTGCCAGGTGTTTATGGGGGTTTCACATTTTATCAGGATCCTGCCAGGTGTGTATGGGGTTTCACAGTGTATCAGGATCCTGCCAGGTGTGTATGGGGTTTTAACAGTGGATCAGGATCCTGCCAGGTGTGTATGGGGTTTTCACAGTGGATCAGGATCCTGCCAGGTGTGCATGGGGTTTCACTGCGTATCAGGATCCTGCCAGATGTGAATGGGGTTTCACAGTGCATCAGGATTCTGCCAGGTGTGTACGGGGTTTTCACAGTGTATCAGGATCCTGCCGGATGTGTATGGAGTTTTCACAGTGGATCAGGATCCTGCCAGGTGTGTATGGGGTTTTCACAGTGGATCAGGATCCTGCCAGGTGTGTAAGGGATTTCACAGTGTATCGGTATCCTGCCAGGTGTGTATGGGGTCTTCACAGTTAATCAAGGTCCTGCCAGGTGTGTTTGGGCTTTTCTCAGTGGATCAGGATCCTGCCAGGTGTGTAAGGGATTTCACATTGTATCAGGATCCTGCCAGGTGTGTTTGAGGTTTGCACTGTGCATCAGGATCCTGCCAGGTGCGTATGGGGTTTTCACAGTGTATCAGGATCCTGCCAAATGTGAAGGGGGTTTCACAGTGTATCAGGATCCTTCCAGGTGTGTATGGGGTTTTCACTGTGGATCAGGATCCTGCCAGGTGTGTATGGGGGTTTCACAGTGGATCAGGATCCTGCCTGGTGTGTATGGGGTTTTCACGGTGTATCAGGATCCTGCGAGGTGTGTTTGTGGGTTTCACAGTGTATCAGGCTCCTGCCAGGTGTGTATGTGGGTTTCACCGTTTTTCAACTTCCTGCCTGGTGTGTATGGGGTTTCACAGTGGATCAGGATCCTGCCACGTGTGTATGGGGTTTTTACAGTGTATCAGGTTATTGCCAGGTGTGTATGGGGATTTCACAGTGGATCAGGATCCTGCCAGGTGTTTATGGGGGTTTCACATTTTATCAGGATCCTGCCAGGTGTGTATGGGATTTCACAGTGTATCAGGATCCTGCCAGGTGTGTATGGGGTTTTAACAGTGGATCAGGATCCTGCCAGGTGTGTATGGGGTTTTCACAGTGGATCAGGATCCTGCCAGGTGTGCATGGGGTTTCACTGCGTATCAGGATCCTGCCAGATGTGAATGGGGTTTCACAGTGCATCAGGATTCTGCCAGGTGTGTACGGGGTATTTAGAGTGTATCAGGATCCTGCCGGATGTGTATGGAGTTTTCACAGTGGATCAGGATCCTGCCAGGTGTGTATGGGGTTTTCACAGTGGATCAGGATCCTGCCAGGTGTGTAAGGGATTTCACAGTGTATCGGTATCCTGCCAGGTGTGTATGGGGTCTTCACAGTTAATCAAGGTCCTGCCAGGTGTGTTTGGGCTTTTCTCAGTGGATCAGGATCCTGCCAGGTGTGTATGGGATTTCACATTGTATCAGGATCCTGCCAGGTGTGTTTGGGGTTTGCACTGTGCATCAGGATCCTGCCAGGTGCGTATGGGGTTTTCACAGTGTATCAGGATCCTGCCAAATGTGAAGGGGGTTTCACAGTGTATCAGGATCCTTCCAGGTGTGTATGGGGTTTTCACTGTGGATCAGGATCCTGCCAGGTCTGTATGGGGGATTTCAGAGTGTATCAGGATCCTTCCAGGTGTGTGCGGGGGTTTTCACAGTGTATCCGGATCCTTCCAGGTGTGTTTGGGGTTTTCACAGTGGATCAGGATCCTGCCAGGTGTGTGTGGGGTTTCACTGCGTATCAGGATCCTGCCAGATGTGAATGGGGTTTTACAGTGGATCAGGATCCTGCCATGTGTGTATGGGGGTTTCACAGTGAATCAGGATCCTTCCAGATGTGTATGGGAGTTCAACAGTGTATCAGGATCCTGCCAGGTTTGTGTGGAGTTTCACAGTGTATCAGGATCGTGCCAGGTCTGTATGGGGTTTTCACAGTCTCTCAGGATCCTGCCAGATGTGTATGGGGTTTCACAGATTATCAGGATCCTGCCAGGTGTGCATGGGGTTTTCACAGTGTATCAGGATCCTGCCAGGTGTGTATGGGATTTTCACAGTTTATCAGGATCCTGCCAGGTGTGTATGGGAGTTTCATAGTTTATCAGGATCCTGCCAGGTGTGTATGGGGGTTTCACATTGCATCAGGAACCTGCCTGGTCTTGCATGGGGGTTTCACAGTGAGTCAGGATCCTGCCAGATGTGTATGGGATTTTCACAGTGTATCAGGATCCTGCCAGGTGTGTATGGGGTTTTCACAGTGCATCAGGATCCTGCCATGTGCGTATGGGATTTAACAGTGTATCAGGATCCTTCCAGGTGTGTATGGGGGTGTCACCGTGTTTCAGGATCCTGCCAGGTGTGTATGGGGTTTCACAGTGTATCATCAGGATCCTGCCAGGTGTGTATGGGGTTTCACAGTGGATTAGGATCCTTCCAGGTGTGTATGGGGGTTTCACATTGGTCAGGATCCTGCCATGTGTGTGGGGTTTCACAGTGTATCAGGATCCGCCAGATGTGAATGGGGTTTCACTGTGTTTCAGGATCCTGCCAGTTATGCATGGGGTTTTCACAGTGTATCAGTATCCTGTCAGGTGTCTATGGGGGTTTCACAGTTTATCAGGATCCTGCCTGGTGTGTCTGGGGGTTTCACAGTTTATCAGGATCCTGCCAGGTGTGTATGGGGGTTTCATAGTTTATCAGGATCCTGCCAGGTGTGTATGGGGGTTTCACAGTGGATCAGGATCCTGCCAGGTGTGTATGGGGTTTTCACAGTGCATCAATATCCTGCCAGATGTGTATGGGGTTTCACAGTTTATCAGGATCCTGCCAGGTGTGTTTGGGGGTTTCACAGTTTATCAGGATCCTGCCAGGTGTGTATGGGGTTTTCACAGTTTATCAGGATCCTGCCAGGTGTGTATGGGGTTTCACAGTGTATCAGGCTCCTGCCAGGTGTGTTTATGGGGTTTTAACAGTGGATCAGGATCCTGCCAGGTGTGTATGGGGATTTCACAGTGTATCAGGATCCTGCCAGGTGTGTATGTGGGTTTCACATTTCATCAGGATCCTGCCTGGTGTGTATGGCGTTTTCACGGTGTATCAGGAGCCTGCCAGGTGTGTTTGTGGGTTTCACAGTGTATCAGGCTCCTGCCAGTTGTGTATGTGGGATTCACAGTTTTTCAACTTCCTGCCTGGTGTGTATGGGGTTTCACAGTGTATCAGGATCCTTCCAGGTGTGTATGGGGTTTTCACTGTGGATCAGGATCCTGCCAGGTGTGTATGGGGGATTTCAGAGTGTATCAGGATCCTTCCAGGTGTGTGCGGGGGTTTTCACAGTGTATCCGGATCCTTCCAGGTGTGTTTGGGGTTTTCACAGTGGATCAGGATCCTGCCAGGTGTGAATGGGGTTTCACTGCGTATCAGGATCCTGCCAGATGTGAATGGGGTTTTACAGTGGATCAGGATCCTGCCATGTGTGTATGGGGGTTTTACAGTGAATCAGGATCCTTCCAGATGTGTATGGGAGTTCAACAGTGTATCAGGATCCTGCCAGGTTTGTGTGGAGTTTCACAGTGTATCAGGATCGTGCCAGGTCTGTATGGAGTTTTCACAGTCTCTCAGGATCCTGCCAGATGTGTATGGGGTTTCACAGATTATCAGGATCCTGCCAGGTGTGCATGGGGTTTTCACAGTGTATCAGGATCCTGCCAGGTGTGTATGGGATTTTCACAGTTTATCAGGATCCTGCCAGGTGTGTATGGGAGTTTCATAGTTTATCAGGATCCTGCCAGGTGTGTATGGGGGTTTCACATTGCATCAGGAACCTGCCAGGTCTTGCATGGGGGTTTCACAGTGAGTCAGGATCCTGCCAGATGTGTATGGGATTTTCACAGTGTATCAGGATCCTGCCAGGTGTGTATGGGGTTTTCACAGTGCATCAGGATCCTGCCATGTGCGTATGGGATTTAACAGTGTATCAGGATCCTTCCAGGTGTGTATGGGGCTGTCACCGTGTTTCAGGATCCTGCCAGGTGTGTATGGGGTTTCACAGTGTATCATCAGGATCCTGCCACGTGTGTATGGGGTTTCACAGTGGATTAGGATCCTTCCAGGTGTGTATGGGGGTTTCACATTGGTCAGGATCCTGCCATGTGTGTGGGGTTTCACAGTGTATCAGGATCCGCCAGATGTGAATGGGGTTTCACTGTGTTTCAGGATCCTGCCAGTTATGCATGGGGTTTTCACAGTGTATCAGTATCCTGTCAGGTGTCTATGGGGGTTTCACAGTTTATCAGGATCCTGCCTGGTGTGTCTGGGGGTTTCACAGTTTATCAGGATCCTGCCAGGTGTGTATGGGGGTTTCATAGTTTATCAGGATCCTGCCAGGTGTGTATGGGGGTTTCACAGTGGATCAGGATCCTGCCAGGTGTGTATGGGGTTTTCACAGTGCATCAATATCCTGCCAGATGTGTATGGGGTTTCACAGTTTATCAGGATCCTGCCAGGTGTGTTTGGGGGTTTCACAGTTTATCAGGATCCTGCCAGGTGTGTATGGGGTTTTCACAGTGTATCAGGATCCTGCCAGGTGTGTATGGGATTTTCACAGTTTATCAGTATCCTGCCAGGTGTGTATGGGGGTTTCACAGTGGATCAGTATCCTGCCACGTGTGTTTGGGTTTTCACAGTGTATCATGATTTTGCCAGGTGTGTATGGGGTTTTCACGATGTATCAGGATCCTGCCAGGTGTGTATGGGGGTTTCACATTGGTGAGGATCCTGCCATGTGTGTTTGGGGTTTCACAGTGTATCAGGATCCGCCAGATGTGAATGGGGTTTCACTGTGTTTCAGGATCCTGCCAGGTATGCATGGGGTTTTCACAGTGTATCAGTATCCTGTCAGGTGTCTATGGGGGTTTCACAGTTTATCAGGATCCTGCCTGGTGTGTCTTGGGGTTTCACAGTTTATCAGGATCCTGCCAGGTGTGTATGGGGGTTTCATAGTTTATCAGGATCCTGCCAGGTGTGTATGGGGTTTTCACAGTGTATCAAGATCCTGCCAGATGTGTATGGGGTTTCACAGTTTATCAGGATCCTGCCTGGTGTGTATGGGTTTTTCACAGTGTATCATGATCTGCCAGGTGTGTATGGGGTTTCACAGTGTTTCAGGATCCTGCCAGATGTGTTTGGGGTTTTCATTGTGTATCAGGATCGTTCCAGGTGTGTATGGGGGTTTCACAGTGGATCAGGATCCTGTCAGGTGTGTATGGGTTTTCACAGTGTATCAGGATCCTGCCAGATGTGTTTGGGGTTTTCACAGTGTATCAGGATCCTTCCAGGTGTGTATGGGTGTTTCACAGTGGATCAAGATCCTGCCAGGTGTGTTTTCGGTTTCACAGTGTATCAAGATAATCCCAGGTGTGTTTGGGCTATTCACAGTGTATCAGGATCCTGCCGAATGTGATCGGGGTTTCACAGTGGATCAAGATCCTGCGAGGTGTGTATCGTGTTTCACAGTATATCAGGATCCTGCCAAATGTGAACGGGGTTTCACATCGTATCAGGATCCTTCCAGGTGTGTATGGGGGTTTTCACAGCGTTTCAGGATATTTCCAGGCGTGCATGGGGGTTTCACAGAGGATCAGGATCCTTCCAGGTGTGTACGGGGGTTTTCACAGTGTATCCGGATCCTTCCAGGTGTGCTTGGGGTTTTCACAGTGGATCAGGATCCTGCCATGTGTGTATGGGGTTTCACAGTGTATCAGGATCCTGCCAAATGTGAAGGGGGTTTCACAGTGTATCAGGAACCTTCCAGGTGTGTATGGGGTTTTCACTGTGGATCAGGATCCTGCCAGGTGTGTATGGGGGATTTGAGAGTGTATCAGGATCCTTCCAGGTGTGTACGGGGGTTTTCACAGTGTATCCGGATCCTTCCAGGTGTGTTTGGGGTTTTCACAGTGGATCAGGATCCTGCCAGGTGTGTATGGGGTTTCACTGCGTATCAGGATCCTGCCAGATGTGAATGGGGTTTTACAGTGGATCAGAATCCTGCCAGGTGTGCATGGGGGTTTCACAGAGGATCAGGATCCTGCCAGGTGTGTAAGGGATTTCACAGTGTATCAGGATCCTGCCAGGTGTGTATGGGGTGTTCACAGTTTATCAAGGTCCTGCCAGGTGAGTATGGGCTTTTCACAGCGGATCAGGTTCTTGCCAGGTGTGTATGGGGATTTCACAGTGTATCAGGATCCTTCCAGGTGTGCATGGGGGTTTCACAGTTTATCAGGATCCTGCCAGGTGTGTATGGGGTTTCACAGTGTATCAGGCTCCTGCCAGGTGTGTATGGGGTTTTAACAGTGGATCAGGGTCCTGCCAGGTGTGTATGGGGATTTCACAGTGTATCAGGATCCTGCCAGGTGTGTATGTGGGTTTCACAGTTCATCAGGATCCTGCCTGGTGTGTATGGGGTTTTCACGGTGTATCAGGATCCTGCCAGGTGTGTTTGTGGGTTTCACAGTGTATCAGGCTCCTGCCAGGTGTGTATGTGGGTTTCACAGTTTTTCAACTTCCTGCCTGGTGTGTATGGGGTTTCACAGTGGATCAGGATCCTGCCACGTGTGTATGGGGTTTTTACAGTGTATCAGGTTCTTGCCAGGTGTGTATGTGGATTTCACAGTGTATCAGGATCCTGCCAGGTGTTTATGGGGGTTTCACAGTTTATCAGGATCCTGCCAGGTGTGTATGGGGTTTCACAGTGTATCAGGATCCTGCCAGGTGTGTCTGGGGTTTTAACAGTGGATCAGGATCCTGCCAGGTGTGTATGGGGTTTTCACAGTGGATCAGGATCCTGCCAGGTGTGCATGGGTTTTCACTGCGTATCAGGATCCTGCCAGATGTGAATGGGGTTTCACAGTGCATCAGGATTCTGCCAGGTGTGTACGGGGTTTTCACAATGTATCAGGATCCTGCCGGATGTGTATGGGGATTTCACAGTGCAACAGGTTCCTTCCAGATATGTATGGGTGTTTCATAGTGCAACAGGATCCTGCCAGGTGTGTATGGGTTTTTCACAGTGTATCATGATCTGCCAGGTGTGTATGGGGTTTCACAGTGTTTCAGGATCCTGCCAGATGTGTTTGGGGTTTTCACTGTGTATCAGGATCGTTCCAGGTGTGTTTGCGGGTTTCACAGTGGATCAGGATCCTGTCAGGTGTGTATGGGTTTTCACAGTATCAGGATCCTGCCAGATGTGTTTGGGGTTTTCACAGTGTATCAGGATCCTTCCAGGTGTGTATGGGTGTTTCACAGTGGATCAAGATCCTGCCAGGTGTGTTTGGGGTTTCACAGTGTATCAAGATCATCCCAGGTGTGTTTGGGCTATTCACAGTGTATCAGGATCCTGCCAAATGCGATCGGGGTTTCACGGTGGATCAAGATCCTGCGAGGTGTGTATCGTGTTTCACAGTATATAAGGATCCTGCCAAATGTGAACGGGGTTTCACAGCGTATCAGGATCCTTCCAGGTGTGTATGGGGGTTTTCGCAGCGTATCAGGATATTTCCAGGCGTGCATGGGGGTTTCACAGTGTATCAGGATCCTTCCAGGTGTGTATGCGGTTTCAGAGTGTATCAGGATCCTGCCAAATGTGAACAAGGGTTTCACAGTGTATCAGGTTCCTGTCAGATGTGAACGGGTTTTCACAGTGGATCAGGATCCTGCCATGTGTGTATGGGGTTTCACAGTGTATCAGGATCCTGCCAAATGTGAAGGGGGTTTCACAGTGTATCAGGATCCTTCCAGGTGTGTATGGGGTTTTCACTGTGGATCAGGATCCTGCCAGGTGTGTATGGGGGATTTCAGAGTGTATCAGTATCCTTCCAGTTGTTTACGGGGGTTTTCACAGTGCATCCGGATCCTTCCAGGTGTGTTTGGGGTTTTCACAGTGGATCAGGATCCTGCCAGGTGTGTATGGGGTTTCACTGCGTATCAGGATCCTGCCAGATGTGAATGGGGTTTTACAGTGGATCAGGATCCTGCCAGGTGTGCATGGGGTTTTCACAGAGGACCAGGATCCTGCCAGGTGTGTAAGGGATTTCACAGTCTATCAGGATCCTGCCAGGTGTGTATGGGGTGTTCGCAGTTTATCAAGGTCCTGCCAGGTGTGTATGGGCTTTTCGCAGCGGATCAGGTTCTTGCCAGGTGTGTATGGGGATTTCACAGTGTATCAGGATCCTTCCAGGTGTGTATGGGGGTTTCACAGTTTATCAGGATCCTGCCAGGTGTGTATGGGGTTTCACAGTGTATCAGGATCCTGCCAGGTGTGTATGGGGTTTTAACAGTGGATCAGGATCCTGCCAGGTGTGTATGGGGATTTCACAGTGTATCAGGATCCTGCCAGGTGTGTATGTGGGTTTCACAGTTTATCAGGATCCTGCCTGGTGTGTATGGGGTTTTCACGGTGTATCAGGATCCTGCCAGGTGTGTTTGTGGGTTTCACAGTGTATCAGGCTCCTGCCAGGTGTGTATGTGGGTTTCACCGTTTTTCAACTTCCTGCCCGGTGTGTATGGGGTTTCACAGTGGATCAGGATCCTGCCACGTGTGTATGGGGTTTTTACAGTGTATCAGGTTCTTGCCAGGTGTGTATGGGGATTTCACAGTGTATCAGGATCCTGCCAGGTGTTTATGGGGGTTTCACAGTTTATCAGGTTCCTGCCAGGTGTGTATGGGGTTTCACAGTGTATCAGGATCTTGCCAGGTGTGTATGGGGTTTTAACAGTGGATCAGGATCCTGCCAGGTGTGTATGGGGTTTTCACAGTGGAGCAGGATCCTGCCAGGTGTGCATGGGGTTTCACTGCGTATCAGGATCCTGCCAGATGTGAATGGGGTTTCACAGTGCATCAGGATTCTGCCAGGTGTGTACGGGGTTTTCACAGTGTATCAGGATCCTGCCGGATGTGTATGGAGTTTTCACAGTGGATCAGGATCCTGCCAGGTGTGTATGGGATTTTCACAGTGGATCAGGATCCTGCCAGGTGTGTAAGGGATTTCACAGTGTATCGGTATCCTGCCAGGTGTGTTTGGGGTTTGCACTGTGCATCAGGATCCTGCCAGGTGCGTATGGGGTTTTCACAGTGTATCAGGATCCTGCCAAATGTGAAGGGGGTTTCACAGTGTATCAGGATCCTTCCAGGTGTGTATGGGGTTTTCACTGTGGATCAGGATCCTGCCAGGTGTGTATGGGGGATTTCAGAGTGTATCAGGATCCTTCCAGGTGTGTGCGGGGGTTTTCACAGTGTATCCGGATCCTTCCAGGTGTGTTTGGGGTTTTCACAGTGGATCAGGATCCTGCCAGGTGTGTATGGGGTTTCACTGCGTATCAGGATCCTGCCAGATGTGAATGGGGTTTTACAGTGGATCAGGATCCTGCCAGGTGTGCATGGGGTTTTCACAGAGGATCAGGATCCTGCCAGGTGTGTAACGGATTTCACAGTGTATCAGGATCCTGCCAGGTGTGTATGGGGTGTTCACAGTTTATCAAGGTCCTGCCAGGTGTGTATGGGCTTTTCACAGCGGATCAGGTTCTTGCCAGGTGTTTATGGGGATTTCACAGCGCATCAGGATCCTTCCAGGTGTGTATGGGGGTTTCACAGTTTATCAGGATCCTGCCAGGTGTGCATGAGGTTTCACAGTGTATCAGGATCCTGCCAGGTGTGTATGGGGTTTTAACAGTGGATCAGGATCCTGCCAGGTGTGTATGGGGATTTCACACTGTATCAGGATCCTGCCAGGTGTGTATGTGGGTTTCACAGTTTATCAGGATCCTGCCTGGTGTGTATGGGGTTTTCACGGTGTATCAGGATCCTGCCAGGTGTGCATGGGGTTTCACTGCGTAACAGGATCCTGCCAGGTGTGTATGTTGGTTTCACAGTTTTTCAACTTCCTGCCTGGTGTGTATGGGGTTTCACAGTGGATCAGGATCCTGCCACGTGTGCATGGGGTTTTTACAGTGTATCAGGCTCTTGCCAGGTGTTTATGGGGGTTTCACAGTTTATCAGGATCCTGCCAGGTGTGTATGGGGTTTCACAGTGTATCAGGATCCTGCCAGGTGTGTATGTGGGTTTCACAGTGTATCAGGATCCTGCCAGGTGTGTATGGGGTTTTCACTGTGGATCAGGATCCTGCCAGGTGTGTATGGGGGATTTCAGAGTGTATCAGGATCCTTCCAGGTGTGTGCGGGGGTTTTCACAGTGTATCCGGATCCTTCCAGGTGTGTTTGGGGTTTTCACAGTGGATCAGGATCCTGCCAGGTGTGTATGGGGTTTCACTGCGTATCAGGATCCTGCCAGATGTGAATGGGGTTTTACGGTGGATCAGGATCCTGCCAGGTGTGCATGGGGTTTTCACAGAGGTTCAGGATCCTGCCAGGTGTGTAAGGGATTTCACAGTGTATCAGGATCCTGCCAGGTGTGTATGGGGTGTTCACAGTTTATCAAGGTCCTGCCAGGTGTGTATGGGCTTTTCACAGCGGATCAGGTTCTTGCCAGGTGTTTATGGGGATTTCACAGCGCATCAGGATCCTTCCAGGTGTGTATGGGGGTTTCACAGTTTATCAGGATCCTGCCAGGTGTGTATGAGGTTTCACAGTGTATCAGGATCCTGCCAGGTGTGTATGGGGTTTTAACAGTGGATCAGGATCCTGCCAGGTGTGTATGGGGATTTCACAGTGTATCAGGATCCTGTCAGGTGTGTATGTGGGTTTCAATGTTTATCAGGATCCTGCCTGGTGTGTATGGGGTTTTCACGGCGTATCAGGATGCTGCCAGGTGTGTTTGTGGGTTTCACAGTGTATCAGGCTCCTGCCAGGTGTGTATGTTGGTTTCACAGTTTTTCAACTTCCTGCCTGGTGTGTATGGGGTTTCACAGTGGATCAGGATCCTGCCACGTGTGCATGGGGTTTTTACAGTTTATCAGGCTCTTGCCAGGTGTTTATGGGGGTTTCACAGTTTATCAGGATCCTGCCAGGTGTGTATGGGGTTTCACAGTGTATCAGGATCCTGACAGGTGTGTATGGGGTTTTAACAGTGGATCAGGATCCTGCCAGGTGTGTATGGGGTTTTCACAGTGGATCAGGATCCTGCCAGGGGTGCATGGGGTTTCACTGCGTATCAGGATCCTGCCAGATGTGAATGGGGTTTCACAGTGCATCAGGATTCTGCCAGGTGTGTACGGGGTTTTCACAGTGTATCAGGATCCTGCCGGATGTGTATGGAGTTTTCACAGTGGATCAGGATCCTGCCAGGTGTGTATGGGGTTTTCACAGTTCATCAGGATCCTGCCAGGTGTGTAAGGGATTTCACAGTGTATCGGTATCCTGTCAGATGTGCATGGGGTCTTCACAGCTAATCAAGGTCCTGCCAGGTGTGTTTGGGCTTTTCTCAGTGGATCAGGATCCTGCCAGGTGTGTAAGGGATTTCACAGTGTATCAGGATCCTGCCAGGTGTGTTTGGGGTTTGCACTGTGCATCAGGATCCTGCCAGGTGCGTATGGGGATTTCACAATGTATCAGTATCCTGCCAAATGAGAAGGGGGTTTCACAGTGCATCAGGATCCTTCCAGGTGTGTATGGGGTTTTCACTGTGGATCAGGATCCTGCCAGGTGTGTATGGGGGATTTCAGAGTGTATCAGGATCCTTCCAGGTGTGTACGGGGGTTTTCACAGTGTATCCGGATCCTTCCAGGTGTGTTTGGGGTTTTCACAGTGGATCAGGATCCTGCCAGGTGTGTATGGGGTTTCACTGCGTATCAGGATCCTGCCAGATGTGAATGGGGTTTTACAGTGGATCAGGTTCCTGCCAGGTGTGCATGGGGTTTTCACAGAGGATCAGGATCCTGCCAGGTGTGTAAGGGATTTCACAGTGTATCAGGATCCTGCCAGGTGTGTATGGGGTGTTCACAGTTTATCAAGGTCCTGCCAGGTGTGTTTGGGCTTTTCACAGCGGATCAGGTTCTTGCCAGTTGTTTATGGGGATTTCACAGCGCATCAGGATCCTTCCAGGTGTGTATGGGGGTTTCACAGTTTATCAGGATCCTGCCAGGTGTGTATGGGGTTTCACAGTGTATCAGGATCCTGCCAGGTGTGTATGGGGTTATAACAGTGGATCAGGATTCTGCCAGGTGTGTATGGGGATTTCACAGTGTATCAGGATCCTGCCAGGTGTGTATGTGGATTTCACAGTTTATCAGGATCCTGCCTGGTGTGTATGGGGTTTTCACGGTGTATCAGTATCTTGCCAGTTGTGTTTGTGGGTTTCACAGTGTATCAGGCTCCTGCCAGGTGTGTATGTGGGTTTCACCGTTTTTCAACTTCCTGCCTGGTGTGTATGGGGTTTCACAGTGGATCAGGATCCTGCCACGTGTGTATGGGGTTTTTACAGTGTATCAGGCTCTTGCCAGGTGTGTATGGGGATTTCACAGTGTATCAGGATCCTGCCAGGTGTGTATGGGGTTTTAACAGTGGATCAGAATCCTGCCAGGTGTGTATGGGGTTTTCACAGTGGATCAGGATCCTGCCAGGTGTGCATGGGGTTTCACTGCGTATCAGGATCCTGCCAGATGTGAATGGGGTTTCACAGTGCATCAGGATTCTGCCAGGTGTGTACGGGGTTTTCACAGTGTATCAGGATCCTGCCGGATGTGTATGGAGTTTTCACAGTGGATCAGGATCCTGCCAGGTGTGTATGGGGTTTTCACAGTTGATCAGGATCCTGCAAGGTGTGTAAGGGATTTTCTCAGTGGATCAGGATCCTGCCAGGTGTGTAAGGGATTTCACAGTGTATCAGGATCCTGCCAGGTGAGTGTGGGGTTTGCACTGTGCATCAGGATCCTGCCAGGTGTGTATGGGGTTTTCACAGTGTATCAGGATCCTGCCAAATGTGAAGGGGGTTTCACAGTGTATCAGGATCCTTCCAGGTGTGTATGGGGTTTTCACTTTGGATCAGGATCCTGCCAGGTGTGTATGGGGGATTTCAGAGTGTATCAGGATCCTTCCAGGTGTGTACGGGGGTTTTCACAGTGTATCCGGATCCTTCCAGGTGTGTTTGGGGTTTTCACAGTGGATCAGGGTCCTGCCAGGTGTGTATGGGGTTTCACTGCGGATCAGGATCCTGCCAGATGTGAATGGGGTTTTACAGTGGATCAGGATCCTGCCAGGTGTGCATGGGGTTTTCACAGAGGATCAGGATCCTGCCAGGTGTGTAAGGGATTTCACAGTGTATCAGGATCCTGCCAGGTGTGTATGGGGTGTTCACAGTTTATCAAGGTCCTGCCAGGTGTGTATGGGCTTTTCACAGCGGATCAGGGTCTTGCCAGGTGTGTATGGGGATTTCACAGTGTATCAGGATCCTTCCAGGTTTGTATGGGGGTTTCACAGTTTATCAGGATCCTGCAAGGTGTGTATGGGGTTTCACAGTGTATCAGGATCCTGCCAGGTGTGTATGGGGTTTTAACAGTGGATCAGGATCATGCCAGGTGTGTATGGGGATTTCACAGTGTATCAGGATCCTTCCAGGTGTGTATGTGGGTTTCACAGTTTATCAGCATCCTTCCTGGTGTGTATGGGGTTTTCACGGTGTATCAGGATCCAGCCAGGTGTGTTTGTGGGTTTCACAGTGTATCAGGCTCTTGCCAGGTGTTTATGTGGGTTTCACAGTTTTTCAACTTCCTGCCTGGTGTGTATGGGGTTTCACAGTGGATCAGGATCCTGCCACGTGTGTATGGGGTTTTTACAGTGTATCAGGTTCTTGCCTGGTGTGTATGGGGATTTCACAGTGTATCAGGATCCTGCCAGGTGTTTATGGGGGTTTCACAGTTTATCAGGTTCCTGCCAGGTGTGTATGGGGTTTCACAGTGTATCAGGATCCTGCCAGGTGTGTATGGGGTTTTAACAGTGGATCAGGATCCTGCCAGGTGTGTATGGGGTTTTCACAGTGGATCAGGATCCTGCCAGGTGTGCATGGGGTTTCACTGCGTATCAGGATCCTGCCAGATGTGAATGGGGTTTCACAGTGCATCAGGATTCTGCCAGGTGTGTACGGGGTTTTCACAGTGTATCAGGATCCTGCCGGATGTGTATGGGGATTTCACAGTGCAACAGGATCCTGCCAGGTGTGTATGGGTTTTTCACAGTGTATCATGATCTGCCAGGTGTGTATGGGGTTTCACAGTGTATCAAGATCATCCCAGGTGTGTTTGGGCTATTCACAGTGTATCAGGATCCTGCCGAATGTGATCGGGGTTTCACGGTGGATCAAGATCCTGCGAGGTGTGTTTCGTGTTTCACAGTATATCAGGATCCTGCCAAATGTGAACGGGGTTTCACAGCGTATCAGGATCCTTCCAGGTGTGTATGGGGGTTTTCACAGTGTATCAGGATATTTCCAGGCGTGCATGGGGGTTTCACAGTGTATCAGGATCCTTCCAGGTGTGTATGGTGTTTCACAGTGTATCAGGATCCTGCCAAATGTGAAGGGGGTTTCACTGTGGATCAGGATCCTGCCAGGTGTGTATGGGGGATTTCAGAGTGTATCAGGATACTTCCAGGTGTGTACGGGGATTTTAACAGTGTATCCGGATCCTTCCAGGTGTGTGTGGGTTTTCACAGTGGATCAGGATCCTGCCAGGTGTGTATGGGGTTTCACTGCGTATCAGGATCCTGCCAGATGTGAATGGGGTTTTACAGTGGATCAGGATCCTGCCAGGTGTGAATGGGGTTTTCACAGAGGATCAGGATCCAGCCAGGTGTGTCAGGGATTTCACAGTGTATCAGGATCCTGCCAGGTGTGTATGGGGTGTTCACAGTTTATCAAGGTCCTGCCAGGTGAGTATGGGCTTTTCACAGCGGATCAGGTTCTTGCCAGGTGTGTATGGGGATTTCACATTGTATCAGGATCCTTCCAGGTGTGTATGGGGGTTTCACAGTATATCAGGATCCTGCCAGGTGTGTATGGGGTTTCACAGTGTATCAGGATCCTGCCAGGTGTGTATGGGGTTTTAACAGTGGATCAGGATCCTGCCAGGTGTGTATGGGGATTTCACAGTGTATCAGGATCCTGCCAGGTGTGTATGTGGATTTCACAGTGTATCAGGCTCCTGCCAGGTGTGCATGTGTGTTTCACAGTTTTTCAACTTCCTGCCTGGTGTGTATGGGGTTTCACAGTGGATCAGGATCCTGCCACGTGTGATTGGGGTTGTTACAGTGTATCAGGTTCTTGTCAGGTGTGTATGGGGATTTCACAGTGTATCAGGATCCTGCCAGGTGTTTATGGGGGTTTCACAGTTTATCAGGATCCTGCCAGGTGTGTATGGGGTTTCACAGTGTATCGGTATCCTGCCAGGTGTGTATGGGGTCTTCACAGCTAATCAAGGTCCTGCCAGGTGTGTTTGGGCTTTTCTCAGTGGATCAGGATCCTGCCAGGTGTGTAAGGGATTTCACAATGTATCAGGATCCTGCCAGGTGTGTTTGGGGTTTGCACTGTGCATCAGGATCCTGCCAGGTGCGTATGGGGTTTTCACAGTGTATCAGGATCCTGCCAAATGTGAAGGGGGTTTCACAGTGTATCAGGATCCTTCCAGGTGTGTATGGGGTTTTCACTGTGGATCAGGATCCTGCCAGGTGTGTATGGGGGATTTCAGAGTGTATCAGGATCCTTCCAGGTGTGTGCGGGGGTTTTCACAGTGTATCCGGATCCTTCCAGGTGTGTTTGGGGTTTTCACAGTGGATCAGGATCCTGCCAGGTGTGTATGGGGTTTCACTGCGTATCAGGATCCTGCCAGATGTGAATGGGGTTTTACAGTGGATCAGGATCCTGCCAGGTGTGCATGGGGTTTTCACAGAGGATCAGGATCCTGCCAGGTGTGTAAGGGATTTCACAGTGTATCAGGATGCTGCCAGGTGTGTATGGGGTGTTCACAGTTTATCAAGGTCCTGCCAGGTGTGTATGGGCTTTTCACAGCGGATAAGGATCTTGCCAGGTGTTTATGGGGATTTCACAGCGCATCAGGATCCTTCCAGGTGTGTATGGGGGTTTCACAGTTTATCAGGATCCTGCCAGGTGTGCATGAGGTTTCACAGTGTATCAGGATCCTGCCAGGTGTGTATGGGGTTTTAACAGTGGATCAGGATCCTGCCAGGTGTGTATGGGGATTTCACAGTGTATCAGGATCCTGCCAGGTGTGTATGTGGGTTTCACAGTTTATCAGGATCCTGCCTGGTGTGTATGGGGTTTTCACGGTGTATCAGGATCCTGCCAGGTGTGTTTGTGGGTTTCACAGTGTATCAGGCTCCTGCCAGGTGTGTATGTTGGTTTCACAGTTTTTCAACTTCCTGCCTGGTGTGTATGGGGTTTCACAGTGGATCAGGATCCTGCCACGTGTGCATGGGGTTTTTACAGTGTATCAGGCTCTTGCCAGGTGTTTATGGGGGTTTCACAGTTTATCAGGATCCTGCCAGGTGTGTATGGGGTTTCACAGTGTATCAGGATCCTGCCAGGTGTGTATGGGGTTTGAACAGTGGATCAGGATCCTGCCAGGTGTGTATGGGGTTTTCACAGTGGATCAGGATCCTGCCAGGTGTGCATGGGGTTTCACTGCGTATCAGGATCCTGCCAGGTGTGTATGGGGTCTTCACAGCTAATCAATGTCCTGCCAGGTGTGTTTGGGCTTTTCTCAGTGGATCAGGATCCTGCCAGGTGTGTAAGGGATTTCACATTGTATCAGGATCCTGCCAGGTGTGTTTGGGGTTTGCACTGTGCATCAGGATCCTGCCAGGTGCGTATGGGGTTTTCACAGTGTATCAGGATCCTGCCAAATGTGAAGGGGGTTTCACAGTGTATCAGGATCCTTCCAGGTGTGTATGGGGTTTTCACTGTGGATCAGGATCCTGTCAGGTGTGTATGGGGGATTTCAGAGTTTATCAGGATCCTTCCTGGTGTGTATGGGGTTTTCACGGTGTATCAGGATCCAGCCAGGTGTGTTTGTGGGTTTCACAGTGTATCAGGCTCCTGCCAGGTGTGTATGTTGGTTTCACAGTTTTTCAACTTCCTGCCTGGTGTGTATGGGGTTTCACAGTGGATCAGGATCCTGCCACGTGTGCATGGGGTTTTTACAGTTTATCAGGCTCTTGCCAGGTGTTTATGGGGGTTTCACAGTTTATCAGGATCCTGCCAGGTGTGTATGGGGTTTCACAGTGTATCAGGATCCTGACAGGTGTGTATGGGGTTTTAACAGTGGATCAGGATCCTGCCAGGTGTGTATGGGGTTTTCACAGTGGATCAGGATCCTGCCAGGTGTGCATGGGGTTTCACTGCGTATCAGGATCCTGCCAGATGTGAATGGGGTTTCACAGTGCATCAGGATTCTGCCAGGTGTGTACGGGGTTTTCACAGTGTATCAGGATCCTGCCGGATGTGTATGGAGTTTTCACAGTGGATCAGGATCCTGCCAGGTGTGTATGGGGTTTTCACAGTTCATCAGGATCCTGCCAGGTGTGTAAGGGATTTCACAGTGTATCGGTATCCTGTCAGATGTGCATGGGGTCTTCACAGCTAATCAAGGTCCTGCCAGGTGTGTTTGGGCTTTTCTCAGTGGATCAGGATCCTGCCAGGTGTGTAAGGGATTTCACAGTGTATCAGGATCCTGCCAGGTGTGTTTGGGGTTTGCACTGTGCATCAGGATCCTGCCAGGTGCGTATGGGGATTTCACAATGTATCAGTATCCTGCCAAATGTGAAGGGGGTTTCACAGTGCATCAGGATCCTTCCAGGTGTGTATGGGGTTTTCACTGTGGATCAGGATCCTGCCAGGTGTGTATGGGGGATTTCAGAGTGTATCAGGATCCTTCCAGGTGTGTACGGGGGTTTTCACAGTGTATCCGGATCCTTCCAGGTGTGTTTGGGGTTTTCACAGTGGATCAGGATCCTGCCAGGTGTGTATGGGGTTTCACTGCGTATCAGGATCCTGCCAGATGTGAATGGGGTTTTACAGTGGATCAGGTTCCTGCCAGGTGTGCATGGGGTTTTCACAGAGGATCAGGATCCTGCCAGGTGTGTAAGGGATTTCACAGTGTATCAGGATCCTGCCAGGTGTATATGGGGTGTTCACAGTTTATCAAGGTCCTGCCAGGTGTGTTTGGGCTTTTCACAGCGGATCAGGTTCTTGCCAGTTGTTTATGGGGATTTCACAGCGCATCAGGATCCTTCCAGGTGTGTATGGGGGTTTCACAGTTTATCAGGATCCTGCCAGGTGTGTATGGGGTTTCACAGTGTATCAGGATCCTGCCAGGTGTGTATGGGGTTATAACAGTGGATCAGGATTCTGCCAGGTGTGTATGGGGATTTCACAGTGTATCAGGATCCTGCCAGGTGTGTATGTGGATTTCACAGTTTATCAGGATCCTGCCTGGTGTGTATGGGGTTTTCACGGTGTATCAGTATCTTGCCAGTTGTGTTTGTGGGTTTCACAGTGTATCAGGCTCCTGCCAGGTGTGTATGTGGGTTTCACCGTTTTTCAACTTCCTGCCTGGTGTGTATGGGGTTTCACAGTGGATCAGGATCCTGCCACGTGTGTATGGGGTTTTTACAGTGTATCAGGCTCTTGCCAGGTGTGTATGGGGATTTCACAGTGTATCAGGATCCTGCCAGGTGTGTATGGGGTTTTAACAGTGGATCAGGATCCTGCCAGGTGTGTATGGGGTTTTCACAGTGGATCAGGATCCTGCCAGGTGTGCATGGGGTTTCACTGCGTATCAGGATCCTGCCAGATGTGAATGGGGTTTCACAGTGCATCAGGATTCAGCCAGGTGTGTACGGGGTTTTCACAGTGTATCAGGATCCTGCCAGGTGTGTATGGAGTTTTCACAGTGGATCAGGATCCTGCCAGGTGTGTATGGGGTTTTCACAGTTGATCAGGATCCTGCAAGGTGTGTAAGGGATTTCACAGTGTATCGGTATCCTGCCAGGTGTGTATGGGGTCTTCACAGCTAATCAAGGTCCTGCCAGGTGTGTTTGGGCTTTTCTCAGTGGATCAGGATCCTGCCAGGTGTGTAAGGGATTTCACAGTGTATCAGGATCCTGCCAGGTGAGTTTGGGGTTTGCACTGTGCATCAGGATCCTGCCAGGTGTGTATGGGGTTTTCACAGTGTATCAGGATCCTGCCAAATGTGAAGGGGGTTTCACAGTGTATCAGGATCCTTCCAGGTGTGTATGGGGTTTTCACTTTGGATCAGGATCCTGCCAGGTGTGTATGGGGGATTTCAGAGTGTATCAGGATCCTTCCAGGTGTGTACGGGGGTTTTCACAGTGTATCCGGATCCTTCCAGGTGTGTTTGGGGTTTTCACAGTGGATCAGGATCCTGCCAGGTGTGTATGGGGTTTCACTGCGGATCAGGATCCTGCCAGATGTGAATGGGGTTTTACAGTGGATCAGGATCCTGCCAGGTGTGCATGGGGTTTTCACAGAGGATCAGGATCCTGCCAGGTGTGTAAGGGATTTCACAGTGTATCAGGATCCTGCCAGGTGTGTATGGGGTGTTCACAGTTTATCAAGGTCCTGCCAGGTGTGTATGGGCTTTTCACAGCGGATCAGGGTCTTGCCACGTGTGTATGGGGATTTCACAGTGTATCAGGATCCTTCCAGGTGTGTATGGGGGTTTCACAGTTTATCAGGATCCTGCAAGGTGTGTATGGGGTTTCACAGTGTATCAGGATCCTGCCAGGTGTGTATGGGGTTTTAACAGTGGATCAGGATCATGCCAGGTGTGTATGGGGATTTCACAGTGTATCAGGATCCTTCCAGGTGTGTATGTGGGTTTCACAGTTTATCAGGATCCTTCCTGGTGTGTATGGGGTTTTCACGGTGTATCAGGATCCAGCCAGGTGTGTTTGTGGGTTTCACAGTGTATCAGGCTCTTGCCAGGTGTTTATGTGGGTTTCACAGTTTTTCAACTTCCTGCCTGGTGTGTATGGGGTTTCACAGTGGATCAGGATCCTGCCACGTGTGTATGGGGTTTTTACAGTGTATCAGGTTCTTGCCTGGTGTGTATGGGGATTTCACAGTGTATCAGGATCCTGCCAGGTGTTTATGGGGGTTTCACAGTTTATCAGGTTCCTGCCAGGTGTGTATGGGGTTTCACAGTGTATCAGGATCCTGCCAGGTGTGTATGGGGTTTTAACAGTGGATCAGGATCCTGCCAGGTGTGTATGGGGTTTTCACAGTGGATCAGGATCCTGCCAGGTGTGCATGGGGTTTCACTGCGTATCAGGATCCTGCCAGATGTGAATGGGGTTTCACAGTGCATCAGGATTCTGCCAGGTGTGTACGGGGTTTTCACAGTGTATCAGGATCCTGCCGGATGTGTATGGGGATTTCACAGTGCAACAGGATCCTGCCAGGTGTGTATGGGTTTTTCACAGTGTATCATGATCTGCCAGGTGTGTATGGGGTTTCACAGTGTTTCAGGATCCTGCCAGATGTGTTTGGGGTTTTCACTCTGTATCAGGATCGTTCCAGGCGTGTATGGGGGTTTCACAGTGGATCAGGATCCTGCCAGGTGTGTATGGGTGTTTCCCAGTGGATCAAGATCCTGCCAGGTGTGTTTGGGGTTTCACAGTGTATCAAGATCATCCCAGGTGTGTTTGGGCTATTCACAGTGTATCAGGATCCTGCCGAATGTGATCGGGGTTTCACGGTGGATCAAGATCCTGCGAGGTGTGTTTCGTGTTTCACAGTATATCAGGATCCTGCCAAATGTGAACGGGGTTTCACAGCGTATCAGGATCCTTCCAGGTGTGTATGGGGGTTTTCACAGTGTATCAGGATATTTCCAGGCGTGCATGGGGGTTTCACAGTGTATCAGGATCCTTCCAGGTGTGTATGGTGTTTCACAGTGTATCAGGATCCTGCCAAATGTGAAGGGGGTTTCACTGTGGATCAGGATCCTGCCAGGTGTGTATGGGGGATTTCAGAGTGTATCAGGATACTTCCAGGTGTGTACGGGGATTTTAACAGTGTATCCGGATCCTTCCAGGTGTGTGTGGGTTTTCACAGTGGATCAGGATCCTGCCAGGTGTGTATGGGGTTTCACTGCGTATCAGGATCCTGCCAGATGTGAATGGGGTTTTACAGTGGATCAGGATCCTGCCAGGTGTGCATGGGGTTTTCACAGAGGATCAGGATCCAGCCAGGTGTGTCAGGTATTTCACAGTGTATCAGGATCCTGCCAGGTGTGTATGGGGTGTTCACAGTTTATCAAGGTCCTGCCAGGTGAGTATGGGCTTTTCACAGCGGATCAGGTTCTTGCCAGGTGTGTATGGGGATTTCACATTGTATCAGGATCCTTCCAGGTGTGTATGGGGGTTTCACAGTATATCAGGATCCTGCCAGGTGTGTATGGGGTTTCACAGTGTATCAGGATCCTGCCAGGTGTGTATGGGGTTTTAACAGTGGATCAGGATCCTGCCAGGTGTGTATGGGGATTTCACAGTGTATCAGGATCCTGCCAGGTGTGTATGTGGATTTCACAGTTTATCAAAATCCTGCCTTGTGTGTATGGGGTTTTCACGGTGTATCAGGATCCTGCCAGGTGTGTTTGTGGGTTTCACAGTGTATCAGGCTCCTGCCAGGTGTGCATGTGTGTTTCACAGTTTTTCAACTTCCTGCCTGGTGTGTATGGGGTTTCACAATGGATCAGGATCCTGCCACGTGTGATTGGGGTTGTTACAGTGTATCAGGTTCTTGTCAGGTGTGTATGGGGATTTCACAGTGTATCAGGATCCTGCCAGGTGTTTATGGGGGTTTCACAGTTTATCAGGATCCTGCCAGGTGTGTATGGGGTTTCACAGTGTATCAGGATCCTGCCAGGTGTGTAAGGGATTTCACAGTGTATCGGTATCCTGCCAGGTGTGTATGGGGTCTTCACAGCTAATCAAGGTCCTGCCAGGTGTTTTTGGGCTTTTCTCAGTGGATCAGGATCCTGCCAGGTGTGTAAGGGATTTCACAATGTATCAGGATCCTGCCAGGTGTGTTTGGGGTTTGCACTGTGCATCAGGATCCTGCCAGGTGCGTATGGGGTTTTCACAGTGTATCAGGATCCTGCCAAATGTGAAGGGGGTTTCACAGTGTATCAGGATCCTTCCAGGTGTGTATGGGGTTTTCACTGTGGATCAGGATCCTGCCAGGTGTGTATGGGGGATTTCAGAGTGTATCAGGATCCTTCCAGGTGTGTGCGGGGGTTTTCACAGTGTATCCGGATCCTTCCAGGTGTGTTTGGGGTTTTCACAGTGGATCAGGATCCTGCCAGGTGTGTATGGGGTTTCACTGCGTATCAGGATCCTGCCAGATGTGAATGGGGTTTTACAGTGGATCAGGATCCTGCCAGGTGTGCATGGGGTTTTCACAGAGGATCAGGATCCTGCCAGGTGTGTAAGGGATTTCACAGTGTATCAGGATCCTGCCAGGTGTGTATGGGGTGTTCACAGTTTATCAAGGTCCTGCCAGGTGTGTATGGGCTTTTCACAGCGGATAAGAATCTTGCCAGGTGTTTATGGGGATTTCACAGCGCATCAGGATCCTTCCAGGTGTGTATGGGGGTTTCACAGTTTATCAGGATCCTGCCAGGTGTGCATGAGGTTTCACAGTGTACCAGGATCCTGCCAGGTGTGTATGGGGTTTTAACAGTGGATCAGGATCCTGCCAGGTGTGTATGGGGATTTCACAGTGTATCAGGATCCTGCCAGGTGTGTATGTGGGTTTCACAGTTTATCAGGATCCTGCCTGGTGTGTATGGGGTTTTCACGGTGTATCAGGATCCTGCCAGGTGTGTTTGTGGGTTTCACAGTGTATCAGGCTCCTGCCAGGTGTGTATGTTGGTTTCACAGTTTTTCAACTTCCTGCCTGGTGTGTATGGGGTTTCACAGTGGATCAGGATCCTGCCACGTGTGCATGGGGTTTTTACAGTGTATCAGGCTCTTGCCAGGTGTTTATGGGGGTTTCA
Organism: Heterodontus francisci; assembly: GCF_036365525.1. Classification (NCBI taxonomy): domain Eukaryota; kingdom Metazoa; phylum Chordata; class Chondrichthyes; order Heterodontiformes; family Heterodontidae; genus Heterodontus; species Heterodontus francisci. The sequence goes on from NW_027141175.1 coordinate 6,426,875, forward strand.
CAGTTTATCAGGATCCTGCCAGGTGTGTATGGGGTTTCACAGTGTATCAGGATCCTGCCAGGTGTGTATGGGGTTTGAACAGTGGATCAGGATCCTGCCAGGTGTGTATGGGGTTTTCACAGTGGATCAGGATCCTGCCAGGTGTGCATGGGGTTTCACTGCGTATCAGGATCCTGCCAGGTGTGTATGGGGTCTTCACAGCTAATCAATGTCCTGCCAGGTGTGTTTGGGCTTTTCTCAGTGGATCAGGATCCTGCCAGGTGTGTAAGGGATTTCACATTGTATCAGGATCCTGCCAGGTGTGTTTGGGGTTTGCACTGTGCATCAGGATCCTGCCAGGTGCGTATGGGGTTTTCACAGTGTATCAGGATCCTGCCAAATGTGAAGGGGGTTTCACAGTGTATCAGGATCCTTCCAGGTGTGTATGGGGTTTTCACTGTGGATCAGGATCCTGTCAGGTGTGTATGGGGGATTTCAGAGTGTATCAGGATCCTTCCAGGTGTGTGCGGGGGTTTTCACAGTGTATCCGGATCCTTCCAGGTGTGTTTGGGGTTTTCACAGTGGATCAGGATCCTGCCAGGTGTGTATGGGGTTTCACTGCGTATCAGGATCCTGCCAGATGTGAATGGGGTTTTACAGTGGATCAGGATCCTGCCAGGTGTGCATGGGGTTTTCACAGAGGATCAGGATCCTGACAGGTGTGTAAGGGATTTCACAGTGTATCAGGATCCTGCCAGGTGTGTATGGGGTGTTCACAGTTTATCAAGGTCCTGCCAGGTGTGTATGGGCTTTTCACAGCGGATCAGGTTCTTGCCAGGTGTTTATGGGGATTTCACAGCGCATCAGGATCCTTCCAGGTGTGTATGGGGGTTTCACAGTTTATCAGGATCCTGCCAGGTGTGTATGAGGTTTCACAGTGTATCAGGATCCTGCCAGGTGTGTATGGGGTTTTAACAGTGGATCAGGATCCTGCCAGGTGTGTATGGGGATTTCACAGTGTATCAGGATCCTGCCAGGTGTGTATGTGGGTTTCACAGTTTATCAGGATCCTGCCTGGTGTGTATGGGGTTTTCACGGTGTATCAGGATCCTGCCAGGTGTGTTTGTGGGTTTCACAGTGTATCAGGCTCCTGCCAGGTGTCTATGTTGGTTTCACAGTTTTTCAACTTCCTGCCTGGTGTGTATGGGGTTTCACAGTGGATCAGGATCCTGCCACGTGTGCATGGGGTTTTTACAGTTTATCAGGCTCTTGCCAGGTGTTTATGGGGGTTTCACAGTTTATCAGGATCCTGCCAGGTGTGTATGGGGTTTCACAGTGTATCAGGATCCTGCCAGGTGTGTATGGGGTTTTAACAGTGGATCAGGATCCTGCCAGGTGTGTATGGGGTTTTCACAGTGTATCAGGATCCTGCCAGGTGTGCATGGGGTTTCACTGCGTATCAGGATCCTGCCAGATGTGAATGGGGTTTCACAGTGCATCAGGATTCTGCCAGGTGTGTACGGGGTTTTCACAGTGTATCAGGATCCTGCCGGATGTGTATGGAGTTTTCACAGTGGATCAGGATCCTGCCAGGTGTGTATGGGGTTTTCACAGTTCATCAGGATCCTGCCAGGTGTGTAAGGGATTTCACAGTGTATCGGTATCCTGTCAGATGTGCATGGGGTCTTCACAGCTAATCAAGGTCCTGCCAGGTGTGTTTGGGCTTTTCTCAGTGGATCAGGATCCTGCCAGGTGTGTAAGGGATTTCACAGTGTATCAGGATCCTGCCAGGTGTGTTTGGGGTTTGCACTGTGCATCAGGATCCTGCCAGGTGCGTATGGGGATTTCACAGTGTATCAGTATCCTGCCAAATGTGAAGGGGGTTTCACAGTGCATCAGGATCCTTCCAGGTGTGTATGGGGTTTTCACTGTGGATCAGGATCCTGCCAGGTGTGTATGGGGGATTTCAGAGTGTATCAGGATCCTTCCAGGTGTGTACGGGGGTTTTCACAGTGTATCCGGATCCTTCCAGGTGTGTTTGGGGTTTTCACAGTGGATCAGGATCCTGCCAGGTGTGTATGGGGTTTCACTGCGTATCAGGATCCTGCCAGATGTGAATGGGGTTTTACAGTGGATCAGGTTCCTGCCAGGTGTGCATGGGGTTTTCACAGAGGATCAGGATCCTGCCAAGTGTGTAAGGGATTTCACAGTGTATCAGGATCCTGCCAGGTGTGTATGGGGTGTTCACAGTTTATCAAGGTCCTGCCAGGTGTGTTTGGGCTTTTCACAGCGGATCAGGTTCTTGCCAGTTGTTTCTGGGGATTTCACAGCGCATCAGGATCCTTCCAGGTGTGTATGGGGGTTTCACAGTTTATCAGGATCCTGCCAGGTGTGTATGGGGTTTCACAGTGTATCAGGATCCTGCCAGGTGTGTATGGGGTTATAACAGTGGATCAGGATTCTGCCAGGTGTGTATGGGGATTTCACAGTGTATCAGGATCCTGCCAGGTGTGTATGTGGATTTCACAGTTTATCAGGATCCTGCCTGGTGTGTATGGGGTTTTCACGGTGTATCAGGATCTTGCCAGGTGTGTTTGTGGGTTTCACAGTGTATCAGGCTCCTGCCAGGTGTGTATGTGGGTTTCACCGTTTTTCAACTTCCTGCCTGGTGTGTATGGGGTTTCACAGTGGATCAGGATCCTGCCACGTGTGTATGGGGTTTTTACAGTGTATCAGGCTCTTGCCAGGTGTGTATGGGGATTTCACAGTGTATCAGGATCCTGCCAGGTGTTTCTGGGGGTTTCACAGTTTCTCGGGATCCTGCCAGGTGTGTATGGGGTTTCACAGTGTATCAGGATCCTGCCAGGTGTGTATGGGGTTTTAACAGTGGATCAGGATCCTGCCAGGTGTGTATGGGGTTTTCACAGTGGATCAGGATCCTGCAAGGTGTGCATGGGGTTTCACTGCGTATCAGGATCCTGCCAGATGTGAATGGGGTTTCACAGTGCATCAGGATTCTGCCAGGTGTGTACGGGGTTTTCACAGTGTATCAGGATCCTGCCGGATGTGTATGGAGTTTTCACAGTGGATCAGGATCCTGCCAGGTGTGTATGGGGTTTTCACAGTGGATCAGGATCCTGCCAGGTGTGTAAGGGATTTCACAGTGTATCGGTATCCTGCCAGGTGTGTATGGGGTCTTCACAGCTAATCAAGGTCCTGCCAGGTGTGTTTGGGCTTTTCTCAGTGGATCAGGATCCTGCCAGGTGTGTAAGGGATTTCACAGTGTATCAGGATCCTGCCAGGTGAGTTTGGGATTTGCACTGTGCATCAGGATCCTGCCAGGTGTGTATGGGGTTTTCACAGTGTATCAGGATCCTGCCAAATGTGAAGGGGGTTTCACAGTGTATCAGGATCCTTCCAGGTGTGTATGGGGTTTTCACTTTGGATCAGGATCCTGCCAGGTGTGTATGGGGGATTTCAGAGTGTATCAGGATCCTTCCAGGTGTGTACGGGGGTTTTCACAGTGTATCCGGATCCTTCCAGGTGTGTTTGGGGTTTTCACAGTGGATCAGGATCCTGCCAGGTGTGTATGGGGTTTCACTGCGGATCAGGATCCTGCCAGATGTGAATGGGGTTTTACAGTGGATCAGGATCCTGCCAGGTGTGCATGGGGTTTTCACAGAGGATCAGGATGCTGCCAGGTGTGTAAGGGATTTCACAGTGTATCAGGATCCTGCCAGGTGTGTATGGGGTGTTCACAGTTTATCAAGGTCCTGCCAGGTGTGTATGGGCTTTTCACAGCGGATCAGGGTCTTGCCAGGTGTGTATGGGGATTTCACAGTGTATCAGGATCCTTCCAGGTGTGTATGGGGGTTTCACAGTTTATCAGGATCCTGCAAGGTGTGTATGGGGTTTCACAGTGTATCAGGATCCTGCCAGGTGTGTATGGGGTTTTAACAGTGGATCAGGATCATGCCAGGTGTGTATGGGGATTTCACAGTGTATCAGGATCCAGCCAGGTGTGTTTGTGGGTTTCACAGTGTATCAGGCTCCTGCCAGGTGTTTATGTGGGTTTCACAGTTTTTCAACTTCCTGCCTGGTGTGTATGGGGTTTCACAGTGGATCAGGATCCTGCCACGTGTGTATGGGGTTTTTACAGTGTATCAGGTTCTTGCCTGGTGTGTATGGGGATTTCACAGTGTATCAGGATCCTGCCAGGTGTTTATGGGGGTTTCACAGTTTATCAGGTTCCTGCCAGGTGTGTATGGGGTTTCACAGTGTATCAGGATCCTGCCAGGTGTGTATGGGGTTTTAACAGTGGATCAGGATCCTGCCAGGTGTGTATGGGGTTTTCACAGTGGATCAGGATCCTGCCAGGTGTGCATGGGGTTTCACTGCGTATCAGGATCCTGCCAGATGTGAATGGGGTTTCACAGTGCATCAGGATTCTGCCAGGTGTGTACGGGGTTTTCACAGTGTATCAGGATCCTGCCGGATGTGTATGGGGATTTCACAGTGCAACAGGATCCTGCCAGGTGTGTATGGGTTTTTCACAGTGTATCATGATCTGCCAGGTGTGTATGGGGTTTCACTGTGTTTCAGGATCCTGCCAGATGTGTTTGGGGTTTTCACTCTGTATCAGGATCGTTCCAGGCGTGTATGGGGGTTTCACAGTGGATCAGGATCCTGCCAGGTGTGTATGGGTGTTTCCCAGTGGATCAAGATCCTGCCAGGTGTGTTTGGGGTTTCACAGTGTATCAAGATCATCCCAGGTGTGTTTGGGCTATTCACAGTGTATCAGGATCCTGCCGAATGTGATCGGGGTTTCACGGTGGATCAAGATCCTGCGAGGTGTGTTTCGTGTTTCACAGTATATCAGGATCCTGCCAAATGTGAACGGGGTTTCACAGCGTATCAGGATCCTTCCAGGTGTGTATGGGGGTTTTCACAGTGTATCAGGATATTTCCAGGCGTGCATGGGGGTTTCACAGTGTATCAGGATCCTTCCAGGTGTGTATGGTGTTTCACAGTGTATCAGGATCCTGCCAAATGTGAAGGGGGTTTCACTGTGGATCAGGATCCTGCCAGGTGTGTATGGGGGATTTCAGAGTGTATCAGGATACTTCCAGGTGTGTACGGGGATTTTAACAGTGTATCCGGATCCTTCCAGGTGTGTGTGGGTTTTCACAGTGGATCAGGATCCTGCCAGGTGTGTATGGGGTTTCACTGCGTATCAGGATCCTGCCAGATGTGAATGGGGTTTTACAGTGGATCAGGATCCTGCCAGGTGTGCATGGGGTTTTCACAGAGGATCAGGATCCAGCCAGGTGTGCATGGGGTGTTCACAGTTTATCAAGGTCCTGCCAGGTGAGTATGGGCTTTTCACAGCGGATCAGGTTCTTGCCAGGTGTGTATGGGGATTTCACATTGTATCAGGATCCTTCCAGGTGTGTATGGGGGTTTCACAGTATATCAGGATCCTGCCAGGTGTGTATGGGGTTTCACAGTGTATCAGGATCCTGCCAGGTGTGTATGGGGTTTTAACAGTGGATCAGGATCCTGCCAGCTGTGTATGGGGATTTCACAGTGTATCAGGATCCTGCCAGGTGTGTATGTGGATTTCACAGTTTATCAAAATCCTGCCTGGTGTGTATGGGGTTTTCACGGTGTATCAGGATCCTGCCAGGTGTGTTTGTGGGTTTCACAGTGTATCAGGCTCCTGCCAGGTGTGCATGTGTGTTTCACAGTTTTTCAACTTCCTGCCTGGTGTGTATGGGGTTTTCACAGTGGATCAGGATCCTGCCACGTGTGATTGGGGTTGTTACAGTGTATCAGGTTCTTGTCAGGTGTGTATGGGGATTTCACAGTGTATCAGGATCCTGCCAGGTGTTTATGGGGGTTTCACAGTTTATCAGGATCCTGCCAGGTGTGTATGGGGTTTCACAGTGTATCAGGATCCTGCCAGGTGTGTATGGGGTTTTAACAGTGGATCAGGATCCTGCCAGGTGTGTATGGGGTTTTCACAGTGGATCAGAATCCTGCCAGGTGTGCATGGGGTTTCACTGCGTATCAGGATCCTGCCAGATGTGAATGGGGTTTCACAGTGCATCAGGATTCTGCCAGGTGTGTCCGTGGTTTTCACAGTGTATCAGGATTCTGCCGGATGTGTATGGAGTTTTCAAAGTGGATCAGGATCCTGCCAGGTTTCTATGGGGTTTTCACAGTGGATCAGTTACCTGCCAGTTGTGTAAGGGATTTCACAGTGTATCGGTATACTGCCAGGTGTGTATGGGATCTTCACAGCTAATCAAGGTCCTGCCAGGTGTATTTGGGCTTTTCTCAGTGTATCAGAATCCTGCCAGGTGTGTAAGGGATTTCACAGTGTATCAGGATCCTGCCAGGTGTGTTTGTGGTTTGCACTGTGCATCAGGATCCTGCCAGGTGCGTATGGGGTTTTCACAGTGTGTCAGGATCCTGCCAGGTGTGTATGGGGTTTTCACAGTGGATCAGGAAACTGCCAGCTATGTATGGGGATTTCACACTGTATCAGGATCATGCCAGTTGTGCTTGGGGGTTTCACAGTTTATCAGTATCCTGCCAGGTGAGTATGGGGTATCACAGTGCATCAGGATTCTGCCAGGTGTGTATGCGGGTTTCACAGTTTATCAGGATCCTGCCTGGTGTGTATGTGGGTTTCACAGTGTATCAGGCTCCTGCCAGGTGTGTATGGGGTTTCACAGTGTATCAGGATCCTGTCAGATGTGAACGGGTTTTCACACTGGATCAGGATCATGCCATGAGTGTATGGGGTTTCACACTGTATCAGGATCCTGCCAAATGTGAAGGGGGTTTCACAGTGTATCAGGATCCTGCCAGGTGTGTATGGGGATTTCACAGTGGATCAGGATCCTGCCAGGTGTTTATGGGGGTTTTCACAGTGTATTAGGATCCTTCCAGGTGTGTACGGGGGTTTTCACAGTGTATCCGGATACTTCCAGGTGTGTATGGGGGTTTCACAGTGGATCAGGATCCTGCCAGGTGTGTATAGGGTTTCACAGTGTGTCAGGATCCTGCCAGATGTGAATGGGGTTTCACTGCGTATCAGGATCCTGCCAGATGTGAATGGGGTTTCACAGTGGATCAGGACCCTGCCATGTGTGTGTGGGGTTTTCACAGTGTATCAGGATGCTGCCAGATGTGTATGGAGTTTTCACAGTGCATCAGGATCCTGCCAGATGTGTATGGGGATTTCACTTTGCATCAGGATCCTTCCAGATGTGCATGGGTGTTGCACAGTGTATCAGGATCCTGCCAGGTGTGTATGTGGGTTTCAGAGTGTATCAGGATCCTGCCAGGTGTGCATGGGGTTTTCACAGTGCATCTGGATCCGGCCAGGTGTGTATGGGGTTTCACAGTGTATCAGGATCCTGCCAGGTGTATATGGGGTTTTCACAGTGTAACAGGATCCTTCCAGGTGTGTCTAGTTTTTCACAGTGTGTCAGGATCCTGCCACATGTGTGTGGGGTTTCACAGTGGATCAGGATCCTGCCAGGTGTGTATGGGTTTTTCACAGTGTATCAGGATCCTGCCAGGTGTTTATGGGTTTTCACAGTGTATCAGGATCCTGCCAGGTGTGTATGGGGGTTTCACAGTGGATCAGGATCCTGCCAGTTGTGTATGTGGTTTTCACAGTGTATCAGGATCCTGCCAGGTGTGTATGGGTTTTTCACAGTGCATCAGTATCCTGCCAGGTGCTTATGGGTGTTTCACAGTGTATCAGGATCCTGCCAAGTGTGTATGGGGTTTTCACAGTGGATCAGTATCCCGCCACGTGTGTATGGGGTTTTCAGAGTGGATCAGGATCCTGCCAGGTGTGTATGGCGTTTTCACAGTGTATCAGGCTCCTGCCACGTGTGTATGTGGTTTCACAGTGGATTAGGAGCCTGCCAAGTGTGCATGGGGTTTTCACAGTGTATCAGGATCCTGCCTGGTGTGTATGGGGTTTTCACAATGTGTCAGGATCCTGCCAGGTGTGTATGTGGGATTCACAGTGTATCAGGATCCTGCCAGGTGTGTATGTGGGTTTCACAGTTTATCAGCATCCTGCCGTGTTTCTATCGGGTTTCACAGTGGATCAGGAGCCTGCCACGTGTGCATGGAGTTTTCACAGTGTATCATGATCCTGCCTGGTGTGCATGGGGTTTTCACAGTTTATCAGGATCCTGCCACGTTTGTATGGGGTTTTCACAGTGTATCAGGATCCTGCCAGATGTGTATGGGGTTTCGCAGTGTATCAGGATCCTGCCACGTGTGTATGGGGTTTTCACAGTGCATCAGGATCCTGCCAGATGTGTATGGGGTTTCGCAGTGTATCAGGATCCTGCCAGGTGTGTATGTGGTTTTCACAGTTTATCAGGATCCTGCCTGGTGTGTATGGGGTTTTCACAGTGGATCAGGATCCTGCCAGGTGTGTATGTGGGTTTCACAGTGCATCAGGATCCTGCCGGATGTGTATGGGTTTTCTCAGTGTATCAGGATCCTGCCAGATGTGTATGGGGTTTCACAGTGTATCAGGATCCTGCCACGTGTGTATGGGGTTTTCACAGTGCATCAGGATCCTGCCAGATGTGTATGGGGATTTCACATTGCATCAGGATCCTTCAAGATGTGTATGGGAGTTGCACAGTGTATCAGGATCCTGCCAGGAATGTCTGGGGTTTCAGAGTGTATCAGGATGCTGCCAGGTGTGCATGGGGTTTTCACAGTGCATCAGGATCCGGCCAGGTGTGTATGGGGTTTCACAGTGTATCAGGATCCTGCCAGGTGTGTATGGGTTTTCACAGTGTATCAGGATCCTTCCAAGTGTGTATGGGTTTTCACAGTGTATCAGGATCCTGCCAGGTGTGTATGTGGTTTTCACAGTGTATCAGGATCCTGCCAGGTGTGTATGTGGGTTTCACAGTTCATCAGGATCCTGCCTTGTGTGTATGGTGTTTCACAGTGGATCAGGACCCTGCCACGTGTGTATGGGGGTTTCACAGTTTATCAGGATCCTGCCACGTTTGTATGGGGTTTTCACAGTGCATCAGGATCCTGCCGGATGTGTATGGGATTTCACAGTGTATCAGGATCAGTGCAGCAGCTTTTTCGGGAGTAGCGTGTGAGCAGCTGGGAAAGTCAGTTTGAAAGTAAATTTAATTTCCTTTTGTTTTTCGGCGGAGGCCAGGGGGCTGCTGGGTAAGTAAAATACTATATATTTGGGCGGTTTAAAATAACTTTCCTTTCAGTGCAACAGCTTTTTCGGGAGCAGCGTGTGAGCGAGTGAGCAGCTGGGAAAGTCAGTTTGAAAGTAAATTTAATTTCCTTTTGTTTTTCGGCGGAGGCCAGGGGGCTGCTGGGTAAGTAAAACACTATATATTTGGGCGGTTTAAAATAACTTTCCTTTCAGTGCAGCAGCTTTTTCGGGAGCAGCGTGTGAGCAGCTGGGAAAGTCAGTTTCAAAGGAAATTTAATTTCCTTTTGTTTTTCGGCGGAGGCCAGGGGGCTGCTGGGTAAGTAAAACACTATATATTTGGGCGGTTTAAAATAACTTTCCTTTCAGTGCAGCAGCTTTTTCGGGAGCAGCGTGTGAGCAGCTGGGAAAGTCAGTTTGAAAGTAAATTTAATTTCCTTTTGTTTTTCGGCGGAGGCCAGGGGGCTGCTGGGTAAGTAAAACACTATATATTTGGGCGGTTTAAAATAACTTTCCTTTCAGTGCAGCAGCTTTTTCGGGAGCAGCGTGTGAGCGAGTGAGCAGCTGGGAAAGTCAGTTTGAAAGTAAATTTAATTTCCTTTTGTTTTTCGGCGGAGGCCAGGGGGCTGCTGGGTAAGTAAAACACTATATATTTGGGCGGTTTAAAATAACTTTCCTTTCAGTGCAGCAGCTTTTTCGGGAGCAGCGTGTGAGCAGCTGGGAAAGTCAGTTTGAAAGTAAATTTAATTTCCTTTTGTTCTTCGGCGGAGGCCAGGGGGCTGCTGGCTAAGTAAAAGACTATATATTTGGGCGGTTTAAAATAACTTTCCTTTCAGTGCAGCAGCTTTTTCGGGAGCAGCGTGTGAGCGAATGAGCAGCTGGGAAAGTCAGTTTGAAAGTAAAATTAATTTCCTTTTGTTTTTCGGCGGAGGCCAGGGGGGTGCTGGGTAAGTAAAACACTATATCTTTGGGCGGTTTAAAATAACTTTCCTTTCAGTGCAGCAGCTTTTTCGGGAGCAGCGTGTGAGCGAATGAGCAGCTGGGAAAGTCAGTTTGAAAGTAAAATTAATTTCCTTTTGTTTTTCGGCGGAGGCCAGGGGGCTGCTGGGTAAGTAAAACACTATATATTTGGGCGGTTTAAAATAACTTTCCTTTCAGTGCAGCAGCTTTTTCGGGAGCAGCGTGTGAGCGAGTGAGCAGCTGGGAAAGTCAGTTTGAAAGTAAATGTAATTTCCTTTTGTTTTTCAGCGGAGGCCAGGGGGCTGCTGGGTAAGTAAAACACTATATATTTGGGCGGTTTAAAATAACTTTCCTTTCAGTGCAGCAGCTTTTTCGGGAGCAGCGTGTGAGCAGCTGGGAAAGTCAGTTTGAAAGTAAATTTAATTTCCTTTTGTTTTTCGGCGGAGGCCAGGGGGCTGCTGGGTAAGTAAAACACTATATATTTGGGCGGTTTAGAATAACTTTCCTTTCAGCGCAGTAGCTTTTTCGGGAGCAGCGTGTGAGCGAGTGAGCAGCTGGGAAAGTCAGTTTGAAAGTAAATTTAATTTCCTTTTGTTTTTCGGCGGAGGCCAGGGGGCTGCTGGGTAAGTAAAACACTATATATTTGGGCGGTTTAAAATAACTTTCCTTTCAGTGCAGCAGCTTTTTCGGGAGCAGCGTGTGAGCAGCTGGGAAAGTCAGTTTGAAAGTAAATTTAATTTCCTTTTGTTTTTCGGCGGAGGCCAGGGGGCTGCTGGGTAAGTAAAACACTATATATTTGGGCGGTTTAAAATAACTTTCCTTTCAGTGCAGCAGCTTTTTCGGGAGCAGCGTGTGAGCAGCTGGGAAAGTCAGTTTGAAAGTAAATTTAATTTCCTTTTGTTTTTCGGCGGAGGCCAGGGGGCTGCTGGGTAAGTAAAACACTATATATTTGGGCGGTTTAAAATAACTTTCCTTTCAGTGCAGCAGCTTTTTCGGGAGCAGCGTGTGAGCGTGTGAGCAGCTGGGAAAGTCAGTTTGAAAGTAAATTTAATTTCCTTTTGTTTTTCGGCGGAGGCCAGGGGGCTGCTGGGTAAGTAAAACACTATATATTTGGGCGGTTTAAAATAACTTTCCTTTCAGTGCAGCAGCTTTTTCGGGAGCAGCGTGTGAGCAGCTGGGAAAGTCAGTTTGAAAGTAAATTTAATTTCCTTTTGTTTTTCGGCGGAGGCCAGGGGGCTGCTGGGTAAGTAAAACACTATATATTTGGGCGGTTTAAAATAACTTTCCTTTCAGTGCAGCAGCTTTTTCGGGAGCAGCGTGTGAGCGAGTGAGCAGCTGGGAAAGTCAGTTTGAAAGTAAATTTAATTTCCTTTTGTTTTTCGGCGGAGGCCAGGGGGCTGCTGGGTAAGTAAAACACTATATATTTGGGCGGTTTCTGAACCCGAGACACCACACTTGTAGTGTCTCCCACCCGCCCTCCTCCTGTAACCAAAAAAAAAGGACTCGGTGGGGTGTTTATAAGGTAAGGCATTTTCGATTTCTCTGGTTTTATTGTGATTGGTAAAAACTTTTCGTTCCTTTTTCATTTAACTAAGTTTAAACTTAAGATTAAAAATGGCAGGAGATCTCAGACCCGTATCATGCTCCTCTTGCTCAATGTGGGAGCTCAGTGACATGGCTGATGACCCAGTCTCCTTCACGTGCAGGAAGTGTGTCCAGCTGCAGCTCTTGTTAGACCGCATGACGGCTCTCGAGCTGCGGATGGACTCACTTTGGAGCATGCGCGATGCTGAGGAGGTCGTGGATAGCACGTTTAGTGAATTGGTCACACCGCAGATTAGGATTGCTGAGGGAGAAAGGGAATGGGTGACCAAAAGGCAGAGAAAGAGCAGGAAGGCAGCGCAGGAGTCCCCTGCGGTCATCTCCCTCCAAAACAAGTATACCGTTTTGGATACTGTTGAGGGAGATGGCTGACCAGGGGAAGGCAGCAGTAGCCAGGTCCATGGCACCGTGGCTGGCTCTGCTGTTCCGAAGGGCGGGAAAAAGAGTGGAAGGGCTATAGTCGTAGGGGATTCGATTGTAAGGGGAGTAGATAGGCGGTTCTGTGGTCGAAAGCGAGGCTCCCGAATGGTATGTTGCCTCCCAGGTGCACGGGTCAGGGACGTCTCAGATCGGCTGCAGAACATTCTAAAGGGGGAGGGTGAACAGCCAGTTGTCATTGTGCACATAGGCACTAATGATATAGGTAAAAAACGGGATGAGGTCCTACATGCAGAGTTTAGGGAGTTAGGAGCCAAGTTAAAAAGTAGGACCTCAAAGGTAGTAATCTCAGGATTACTACCAGTGCCACGTTATAGTCAGAGTAAAAATGAAAGAATAGTCAGGATGAATGCGTGGCTTGAGAGATGGTGCAGGAAGGAGGGGTTCAGATTTTTGGGACATTGGGACCGGTTCTGGGGGAGGTGGGACTATTACAAATTGGACGGTCTACACCTGGGCCAGACTGGAACCAATGTCCTTGGAGGTGCTTTTGCTAACGCTGTTGGGGAGGGTTTAAACTAATGTGGCAGGGGGATGGGAACCAATTGAGGTCAGTTGACAGTAAGGAGGTAGTAACAAAAGCCTGTAAGGAACTAGATAATGAAGTCAGTGTGACTAAGGGGAAGAGCAGGCACGGAGCAGATGATGAATATAAAGGGACTGGTGGTCTGAGGTGCATTTGTTTTAATGCAAGAAGTGTAGTAGGTAAGGCAGATGAACTTAGGGCTTGGATTAGTACCTGGGAGTATGATGTTATTGCTATTACTGAGACTTGGTTGAGGGAAGGGCATAATTGGAAACTAAATATCCCAGGATATCGATGCTTCAGGCGGGATAGAGAGGGAGGTAAAAGGGGTGGAGGAGTTGCATTACTGGTCAAAGAGGATATCACAGCTGTGCTGAAGGAGGGCACTATGGAGGACTCGAGCAGTGAGGCAATATGGACAGAACTCAGAAATAGGAAGGGTGCGGTAACAATGTTGGGGCTGTACTACAGGCCTCCCAACAGCGAGCGTGAGATAGAGGTACAAATATGTAAACAGATTATGGAAAGATGTAGGAGCAACAGGGTGGTGGTGATAGGAGATTTTAATTTTCCCAACATTGACTGGGATTCGCTTAATGTTAGAGGTCCAGATGGAGCAGAATTTGTAAGGAGCATCCAGGAGGGTTTTCTAGAGCAGTATGTAAATAGTCCAACTCGGGAAGGGGCCATACTGGACCTGGTGTTGGGGAATGAGCCCGGCAGGGTTGTTGAAGTTTCAGTCGGGGACTACTTTGGGAATAGTGATCACAATTCCGTAAGCTTTAAAATACTCATGGACAAAGACGAGAGTGGTCCTAAAGGAAGAGTGCTAAATTGGGGGAAGGCCAACTATACCAAAATTCGGCAGGAGCTGGGAAATGTAGATTGGGAGCAGCTGTTTGAAGGTAAATCCACATGTGATATGTGGGAGGCTTTTAAAGAGAGGTTGATTAGCGTGCAGGAGAGACATGTTCCTGTGAAAATGAGGGATAGAAATGGCAAGATTCGGGAACCATGGATGACAGGTGAAATTGTGAGACTAGCTAAGAGGAAAAAGGAAGCATACATAAGGTCTAGGCGGCTGATGAAAGACGAAGCTTTGAAAGAATATCGGGAATGTAGGACCAATCTGAAACGAGGAATTAAGAGGGCTAAAAGGGGTCATGAAATATCCTTAGCAAACAGGGTTAAGGAAAATCCCAAAGCCTTTTATTCATATATAAGGAGAAAGAGGGTAACTAGAGAAAGGATTGGCCCACTAAAGGACAAAGGAGGAATGTTATGCTTGGACTCAGAGAAAATGGGTGAGATTCTAAACGAGTACTTTGCATCGGTATTCACCGAGGAGAGGGACATGACGGATGTTGAGGTTAGGAACAGATGTTTGATTACTCTAGGTCAAGTCGGCATAAGGAGGGAGGAAGTGTTGGGTATTCTAAAGGGCATTAAGGTGGACAAGTCCCCAGGTCCGGATGGGATCTATCCCAGGTTACTGAGGGAAGCGAGAGAGGAAATAGCTGGGGCCTTAACAGATATCTTTGCAGCATCCTTAAACACGGGTGTGGTCCCGGAGGACTGGAGAATTGCTAATGTTGTCCCCTTGTTTAAGAAGGGTAGCAGGGATAATCCAGGAAAGTATAGACCGGTGAGTCTGACGTCAGTGGTAGGGAAGCTGCTGGAGAAGATACTGAGGGATAGGATCTATTCCCATTTGGAAGAAAATGGGCTCATCAGTGATAGGCAACATGGTTTTGTGCAGGGAAGGTCATGTCTAACCAACTTAATAGAATTCTTTGAGGAAGTGACAAAGTTGATTGATGACGGAAGGGCTGTCGATGTCATATACATGGACTTCAGTAAGGCGTTTGATAAGGTTCCCCATGGCAGGCTGATGGAGAAAGTGAAGGTGCTTGGGGTCCAAGGTGTACTAGCTAGATGGATAAAGAACTGGCTGGGCAACAGGAGACAGAGAGTAGCAGTAGAAGGGAGTTTCTCAAAATGGAGACATGTGACCAGTGGTGTTCCACAGGGATCCGTGCTGGGACCACTGTTGTTTGTGATATACATTAATGATTTGGAGGAAAGTATAGGTGGACTGATTAGCAAATTTGCAGACGACACTAAGATTGGTGGAGTAGCAGATAGTGAAGGGGACTGTCAGAGAATACAGCAGAATATAGATAGATTGGAGAGTTGGGCAGAGAAATGGCAGATGGAGTTCAATCAGGGCAAATGCGAGGTGATGCATTTTGGAAGATCCAATTCAAGAGTGAACTATACAGTAAATGGAAAAGTCCTGGGGAAAATTGATGTACAGAGAGATTTGGGTGTTCAGGTCCACTGTTCCCTGAAGGTGGCAACGCAGGTAAATAGAGTGGTCAAGAAGGCATACGGCATGCTTTCCTTCATCGGACGGGGCATTGAGTACAAGAGTTGGCAGGTCATGTTACAGTTGTATAGGACTTTGGTTCGGCCACATTTGGAATACTGCGTACAGTTCTGGTCGCCACATTATCAAAAGGATGTGGATGCTTTGGAAAGGGTGCAGAGGAGGTTCACCAGGATGTTGCCTGGTATGGAGGGCGCTAGCTATGAAGAGAGGTTGAGTAGATTAGGATTATTTTCATTAGAAAGACGGAGGTTGAGGGGGGACCTGATTGAGGTGTACAAAATCATGAGAGGTATAGACAGGGTGGATAGCAAGAAGCTTTTTCCCAGAGTGGGGGTTTCAATTACTAGAGGACACAAGTTCAAAGTGAAAGGGGAAAAGTTTAGGGGGGATATGCGTGGAAAGTTCTTTACGCAGAGGGTGGTGGGCACCTGGAACGCATTGCCAGCGGAGGTGGTAGATGCGGGCACGATAGAGTCTTTTAAGATGTATCTAGACAGATACATGAATGGGCAGGAAGAAAAGAGATACAGAAGCTTAGAAAATAGGCGACATGTTTAGAGAGAGGATCAGGATCGGCGCAGGCTTGGAGGGCCGAAGGGCCTGTTCCTGTGCTGTAATTATGTTTGTTCTTTGATCCTGCCAAGTGTGTGTGGGGTTTTCACAGTGCATCAGGATTCTGCCAGATGTGTATGGGGTTTCTCAGTGTATCAGCATCCTGCCACGTGTGTATGGGGTTTTCACAGTGCATCAGGATCCTGCCAGATGTGTATGGGGATTTCACATTGCATCAGGATCCTTCCAGATGTGTATGCGTGTTGCACAGTGTATCAGGATCCTGCCAGGTGTGTATGGGATTTGAGCGTGTATCAGGGTCCTGCCAGGTGTGCATGGGGTTTTCACAGTGCATCAGGATCCGGCCAGGTGTGTCTGGGGTTTCACAGTGTATCAGGATCCTGCTAGGTGTGTATGGGGTTTTCACAGTGTATCAGGATCCTGCCAAGTGTGTATGGGGTTTTCACAGTGGATCAGGATCCTGCCACATGTGTATGGGGTTTCACAGTGGATCAGGTCCTGCCAGGGGTGTCTGGGTTTTCTCAGTGTATCAGGATCCTGCCACATGTGTATGGTGTTTCACAGTGGATCAGGTCCTGCCAGGTGTGCATGGGGTTTTCACTGTGTATCAGGATCTTGCCAGGTGTGTATGGGTTTTCACAGTGTATAAGGATCCTGCCAGGTGTTTATGGGTGTTTCACAGTGGATCAGAATAATGCCAGTTGTGCATGGGGTTTTCACAGTGTATCAGGATCCTGCCAGGTGGGTATGAGGTTTTCACAGTGTATCAGGATCCTGCCAGGTGCTTATGGGGGTTTCACAGTGTATCAGGATCCTGCCAAGTGTGTATGGGGTTTTCACAGTGGATCAGGATCCTTCCAGGTGTGTATGGGGTTTTCACAGTGGATCAGGATCCTGCCTGGTGTGTATGGGGTTTTCACAGTGTATCAGGATCCTGCCAGGTGTGTATGTGGGTTTCATAGTTTATCAGGATCCTGCCACGTTTGTATGGGGTTTTCACAGTGCATCAGGATCCTGCCGGATGTGTATGGGTTTT
Organism: Heterodontus francisci; assembly: GCF_036365525.1. Lineage (NCBI taxonomy): Eukaryota > Metazoa > Chordata > Chondrichthyes > Heterodontiformes > Heterodontidae > Heterodontus > Heterodontus francisci. The sequence continues at coordinate 6,443,613 of NW_027141175.1, forward strand.
CACATTGTATCAGGATCCTGCCACGTGTGTATGGGGTTTTCACAGTGGATCAGGATCCTGCCAGGTGTGTATGTGGGTTTCACAGTTTATCAGGATCCTGCCACATTTGCATGGGGTTTTCACAGTGCATCAGGATCCTGCCGGATGTGTATGGGTTTTCAGTGTTCAGGATCCTGCCACGTGTGTCTGGGGTTTCACAGTGTATCAGGATGCTGCTAGGTGTGTATGGCGTTTTCACAGTGTATCAGGATACTGCCAAGTGTGTATGGGGTTTTCACAGTGGATCAGGATCCTGCCACATGTGTATGGGGTTTCACAGTGGATCAGGTCCTGCCAGGTGTGTCTGGGTTTTCACAGTGTATCAGGATCCTGCCAGGTGTTTATGGGTTTTCACAGTGTATCAGGATCCTGCCAGGTGTGTATGGGGGTTTCACAGTGGATCAGGATCCTGCCAGTTGTGTATGTGGTTTTCACAGTGGATGAGGATCCTGCCAGGTGTGTATGGGGTTTTCACAGTGGATCAGGATCCTGCCAGGTGCTTATGGGTGTTTCACAGTGTATAAGGATCCTGCCAAGTGTGTATGGGGTTTTCACAGTGGATCAGGATCCTGCCACGTGTGTATGGGGTTTTCACAGTGGATCAGGATCCTGCCAGGTGTGTATGGGGTTTTCACAGTGTATCAGGCTCCTGCCACGTGTGTATGTGGTTTCACAGTGGCTTAGGAGCCGGCCAAGTGTGCATGGGGTTTTCACAGTGTATCAGGATCCTGCCTGGTGTGTATGGGGTTTTCACAGTGCATCAGGATCCTGCCAGATGTGTATGGGGATTTCACATCGCCTCAGGATCCTTCAAGATGTGTATGGGAGTTGCACAGTGTATCAGGATCCTGCCAGGTATGTCTGGGGTTTCAGAGTGTATCAGGATGCTCCCAGGTGTGCATGGGGTTTTCACAGTGCATCTGGATCCGGCCAGGTGTGTATGGGGTTTCACAGTGTATCAGGATCCTGCCAGGTTTGTATGGGGTTTTCACAGTGTATCAGGATCCTTCCAAGTGTGTATGCGTTTTCACAGTGTATCAGGATCCTGCCAGGTGTGTATGTGGTTTTCACAGTTTATCAGGATCCTGCCTGTTGTGTATGGGGTTTTCACAGTGTATCAGGATCCTGCCAGGTGTGTATGTGGGTTTCACAGTTTATCGGGATCCTGCCTTGTGTGTATGGTGTTTCACAGTGGATCAGGACCCTGCCACGTGTGTATGGGGGTTTCACAGTTTATCAGGATCCTGCCACGTTTGTATGGGGTTTTCACAGTGCATCAGGATCCTGCCGGATGTGTATGGGTTTTCACAGTGTATCAGGATCCTGCCAAGTGTGTATGGGGTTTCAGCGTGTATCAGGGTCCTGCCAGGTGTGCATGGGGTGTTCACAGTGCATCAGGATCTTGCCAGATGTGTATGGGGATTTCACACTGCATCAGGATCCTTCCAGATCTGTATGCGTGTTGCACAGTTTATCAGGATCCTGCCAGGTGTGTATGGGATTTCAGCGTGTATCATGATCCTGCCACGTTTGTATGGGATTTTCACAGTGCATCAGGATCCTGCCGGATGTGTATGGGTTTTCACAGTGTATCAGGATCCTGCCACGTGTGTATGGGGTTTTCACAGTGGATCAGGATCCTGCCAGGTGTGTATGTGGGTTTCACAGTTTATCAGGATCCTGCCACATTTGTATGGGGTTTTCACAGTGCATCAGGATCCTGCCGGATGTGTATGGGTTTTCAGTGTTCAGGATCCTGCCACGTGTGTCTGGGTTTTCACAGTGTATCAGGATGCTGCTAGGTGTGTACGGCGTTTTCACAGTGTATCAGGATCCTGCCAAGTGTGTATGGGGTTTTCACAGTGGATCAGGATCCTGCCACATGTGTATGGGGTTTCACAGTGGATCAGGTCCTGCCAGGTGTGTCTGGGTTTTCACAGTGTATCAGGATCCTGCCAGGTGTTTATGGGTTTTCACAGTGTATCAGGATCCTGCCAGGTGTGTATGGGGGTTTCACAGTGGATCAGGATCCTGCCAGTTGTGTATGTGGTTTTCACAGTGTATCAGGATCCTGCCAGGTGTGTATGGGGTTTTCACAGTGCATCAGTATCCTGCCAGGTGCTTATGGGTGTTTCACAGTGTATCAGGATCCTGCCAAGTGTGTATGGGGTTTTCACAGTGGATCAGGATCCTGCCACGTGTGTATGGGGTTTTCACAGTGGATCAGGATCCTGCCAGGTGTGTATGGGGTTTTCACAGTGTATCAGGCTCCTGCCACGTGTGTATGTGGTTTCACAGTGGCTTAGGAGCCTGCCAAGTGTGCATGGGGTTTTCACAGTGTATCAGGATCCTGCCTGGTGTGTATGGGGTTTTCACAGTGCATCAGGATCCTGCCAGATGTGTATGGGGATTTCACATTGCATCAGGATCCTTCAAGATGTGTATGGGAGTTGCACAGTGTATCAGGATCCTGCCAGGTATGTCTGGGGTTTCAGAGTGTATCAGGATGCTCCCAGGTGTGCATGGGGTTTTCACAGTGCATCAGGATCCGGCCAGGTGTGTATGGGGTTTCACAGTGCATTAGGATCCTGCCAGGTTTGTATGGGGTTTTCACAGTGTATCAGGATCCTTCCAAGTGTGTATGCGTTTTCACAGTGCATCAGGATCCTGCCAGGTGTGTATGTGGTTTTCACAGTTTATCAGGATCCTGCCTGGTGTGTATGGGGTTTTCACAGTGTATCAGGATCCTGCCAGGTGTGTATGTGGGTTTCACAGTTTATCGGGATCCTGCCTTGTGTGTATGGTGTTTCACAGTGGATCAGGACCCTGCCACGTGTGTATGGGGGTTTCACAGTTTATCAGGATCCTGCCACGTTTGTATGGTGTTTTCACAGTGCATCAGGATCCTGCCGGATGTATATGGGTTTTCACAGTGTATCAGGATCCTGCCAAGTGTGTATGGGGTTTCAGCGTGTATCAGGGTCCTGCCAGGTGTGCATGGGGTTTTCACAGCGCATCAGGATCTTGCCAGATGTGTATGGGGATTTCACACTGCATCAGGATCCTTCCAGATGTGTATGCGTGTTGCACAGTGTATCAGGATCCTGCCAGGTGTGTATGGGATTTCAGCGTGTATCAGGGTCCTGCCAGGTGTGCATGGGGTTTTCACAGTGCATCAGGATCCGGCCAGGTGTGTCTGGGGTTTCACAGTGTATCAGGATCCTGCTAGGTGTGTATGGGGTTTTCACAGTGTATCAGGATCCTGCCAAGTGTGTCTGGGGTTTTCACAGTGGATCAGGATCCTGCCACATGTGTATGGGGTTTCACAGTGTATCAGGTCCTGACAGGTGTGTCTGGGTTTTCACAGTGTATCAGGATCCTGCCACATGTGTATGGGGTTTCACAGTGGATCAGGTCCTGCCAGGTGTGTATGGGGTTTTCACAGTGTCTCAGGATCTTACACTGTGAACACCCATACACACCTGGCAGGATCCTGATACACTGTGAAAACCCATACACACCTGGCATCAGGATCCTGCCAGATGTGTATGGGTGTTTCACAGTGGATCAGGTCCTGCCAGGTGTGTATGGGGTTTTCACAGTGTATCTGGATCTTGCCAGGTGTGTATGGGTTTTCACAGTGTATCAGGATCCTGCCAGGTGTGTATGGGTGTTTCACAGAGGATCAGAATAATGCCAGTTGTGCATGGGGTTTTCACTTTGTAACAGGATCCTGCCAGGTGTGTATGAGGTTTTCACAGTGTATCAGGATCCTGCCAGGTGCTTATGGGGGTTTCACAGTGTATCAGGATCCTGCCAAGTGTGTATGGGGTTTTCACAGTGGATCAGGATCCTGCCAGGTGTGTATGTGGTTTTCACAGTGGATCAGGATCCTGCCTGGTCTGTATGGGGTTTTCACAGTGTATCAGGATCCTGCCAGGTGTGTATGTGGGTTTCATAGTTTATCAGGATCCTGCCACGTTTGTATGGGGTTTTCACAGTGCATCAGGATCCTGCCGGATGTGTATGGGTTTTCACAGTGTATCAGGATCCTGCCACGTGTGCATGGGGTTTTCACAGTGGATCAGGATCCTGCCAGGTGTGTATGTGGGTTTCATAGTTTATCAGGATCCTGCCACGTTTGTATGGGGTTTTCACAGTGCATCAGGATCCTGCCGGATGTGTATGGGTTTTCACAGTGTATCAGGATCCTGCCACGTGTGTCTGGTGTTTCACAGTGTATCCGGATCCTGCTAGGTGTGTATGGGTTTTCACAGTGTATCAGGATCCTGCCACATGTGTATGGGGTTTCACAGTATATCAGGATCCTGCCAGGTGTGTATGGGATTTCAGCGTGTATCAAGGTCCTGCCAGGTGTGCATGGGGTTTTCACTGGATCAGGATCCGGCCAGGCGTGTCTGGGGTTTCACAGTGTATCAGGATCCTTCTAGGTGTGTATGGGGTTTTTACAGTGTATCAGGATCCTGCCAAGTGTGTATGGGGTTTTCGCAGTGGATCAGGATCCTGCCACATGTGTATGGGGTTTCACAGTGGATCAGGTCCTGCCAATTGTGTCTGGGTTTTCACAGTGTATCAGGATCCTGCCACATGTGTATGGGGTTTCACAGTGGATCAGGTCCTGCCAGGTGTGTATGGGGTTTTCACAGTGTATCAGGATCTTGCCAGGTGTGTATGGGTTTTCACAGTGTATCAGGATCCTTCCAGGTGTGTATGGGTGTTTCACAGTGGATGTAAATCATGCCAGTTGTGCATGGGGTTTTCACAGTGTATCAGGATCCTGCCAGGTGTGTATGAGGTTTTCACAGTGTATCAGGATCCTGCCAGGTGCTTATGGGGGTTTCACAGTGTATCAGGATCCTGCCAAGTGTGTATGGGGTTTTCACAGTGGATCAGGATCCTGCCAGGTGTGTATGGGGTTTTCACAGTGGATCAGGATCCTGCCAGGTGTGTATGGGGTTTTCACAGTGTATCAGGTCCTGCCACGTGTGTATGTGGTTTCACAGTTTATCAGGAGCCTGCCAGGTGTGTATGGGGTTTTCACAGTGTATCAGGATCCTGCCAGGTGTGTATGTGGTTTTCACAGTTTATCTGGATCCTGCCTGGTGTGTACGGGGTTTTCACAGTGTATCAGGATCCTGCCAGGTGTGTATGTGGGTTTCACAGTGCATCGGGATCCTGCCAGGTGTGTATGTGGGTTTCACAGTTTATCAGTATCCTGCCTGGTGTGTATGGGGTTTCATAGTGGATCAGGTCCCTGCAACGTGTGTATGGGGGTTTCACAGTTTATCAGGATCCTGCCACGTTTGTATGGTGTTTTCACAGTGCATCAGGATCCTGCCGGATGTGTATGGGTTTTCACAGTGTATCAGGATCCTGCCACGTGTGTATGGGGTTTTCACAGTGCATCAGGATTCTGCCAGATGTGTCTGGGGTTTCTCAGTCTATCAGCATCCTGCCACGTGTGTATAGGGTTTTCACAGTGCATTAGGATCCTGCCAGATGTGTATGGGGATTTCACATTGCATCAGGATCCTTCCAGATGTGTATGCGTGTTGCAAAGTGTTTCAGGATCCTGCCAGGTGTGTATGGGATTTCAGCGTGTATCAGGGTCCTGCCAGGTGTGCATGGGGTTTTCACAGTTTATCAGGATCCTGCCTGGTGTGTATGGGGTTTCATAGTGGATCAGGACCCTGCCATGGGTGTATGGGGCTTTCACAGTGTATCATGATCCTGCCTGCTGTGCATGGGGGTTTCACAGTTTATCAGGATCCTGCCACGTTTGTTTGGGGTTTTCACAGTGCATCAGGATCCTGCCGGATGTGTATGGGTTTTTCCATTGTATCAGGATCCTGCCACGTGTGTCTGGGGTTTTCACAGTGCATCAGGATCCTGCCAGGTGTTTATGGGTTTTCACAGTGTATCAGGATCCTGCCAGGTGTGTATGGGGTTTCACAGTGGATCAGGTCCTGCCAGGTGTGTATGGGGTTTTCACAGTGTATCAGGATCTTGCCAGGTGTGTATGGGTTTTCACAGTGTATCAGGATCCTGCCAGGTGTGTATGGGTGTTTCACAGTGGATCAGAATAATGCCAGTTGTGCATGGGGTTTTCACAGTGTATCAGGATCCTGCCAGGTGTGTATGAGGTTTCCACATTGTATCAGGATCCTGCCAGGTGCTTATGGGGGTTTCACAGTGTATCAGGATCCTGCCAAGTGTGTATGGGGTTTTCACAGTGGATCAGGATCCTGCCAGGTGTGTATGGGGTTTTCACAGTGGATCAGGATCCTGCCTGGTGTGCATGGGGTTTTCACAGTGTATCAGGATCCTGCCAGGTGTGTGTGTGGGTTTCATAGTTTATCAGGATCCTGCCACGTTTGTATGGGGTTTTCACAGTGCATCAGGATCCTGCCGGAAGTGTATGGGTTTTCACAGTGTATCAGGATCCTGCCACGTGTGTATGGGGTTTTCACAGTGGATCAGGATCCTGCCAGGTGTGTATGTGAGTTTCACAGTTTATCAGGATCCTGCCACGTTTGTATGGGGTTTTCACAGTGCATCAGGATCCTGCCGGATGTGTATGGGTTTTCACAGTATATCAGGATCCTGCCACGTGTGTCTGGGGTATCACAGTGTATCAGGATCCTGCTAGGTGTGTATGGGGTTTTCACAGTGTATCAGGATCCTGCCAAGTGTGTATGGGTTTTTCACAGTGGATCAGGATCCTGCCACATGTGTATGGGGTTTCACAGTGGATCAGGTCCTGCCAGGTGTGTCTGGGTTTTCACAGTGTATCAGGATCCTGCCACATGTGTATGGGGTTTCACAGTGTATCAGGATCCTGCCAGGTGTTTATGGGTTTTCACAGTGTATCAGGATCCTGCCAGGTGTGTATGGGAGTTGCACAGTGTATCAGGATCATGCCAGGTATGTCTGGGGTTTCAGAGTGTATCAGGATGCTGCCAGGTGTGCATGGGGATTTCACAGTGCATCAGGATCCGGCCAGGTGTGTATGGGGTTTCACAGTGTATCAGGATCCTGCCAGGTGTGTATGGGGTTTTCACAGTGTATCAGGATCCTTCCAAGTGTGTATGCGTTTTCACAGTGGATCAGGATCCTGCTAGGTGTGTTTGGGGTTTTCACAGTGGATCAGGATCCTGCCTGGTGTGTATGGGGTTTTCACAGTGTATCAGGATCCTGCCAGGTGTGTATGTGGGTTTCACAGTTTATCAGGATCCTGCCTTGTGTGTATGGTGTTTCACAGTGGATCAGGACCCTGCCACGTGTGTATGGGGTTTTCACAGTTTATCAGGATCCTGCCACTTTTGTATGGGGTTTTCACAGTGCATCAGGATCCTGCCGGATGTGTGTGGGTTTTCACAGTGTATCAGGATCCTGCCACGTGTGTATGGGGTTTTCACAGTGCATCAGGATTCTGCCAGATGTGTATGGGGTTTCTCAGTCTATCAGCATCCTGCCACGTGTGTATGGGGTTTTCACAGTGCATCAGGATCCTGCCAGATGTGTATGGGGGTTTCACATTGCATCAGGATCCTTCCAGATGTGTCTGCGTGTTGCACAGTGTATCAGGATCCTGCCAGGTGTGTATGGGATTTCAGCGTGTATCAAGGTCCTGCCAGGTGTGCATGGGGTTTTCACAGTGGATCAGGATCCGGCCAGGTGTGTCTGGGGTTTCACAGTGTATCAGGATCCTGCCAGGTGTGTATGGGGTTTTCACAGTGTATCAGGACCCTGCCAAGTGTGTATGGGGTTTTCACAGTTGATCAGGATCCTGCCACATGTGTATGGGTTTTCACAGTGGATCAGGTCCTGCCAGGTGTGTCTGGGTTTTCACAGTGTATCAGGATCCTGCCACATGTGTATGGGGTTTCACAGTGGATCAGGTCCTGCCAGGTGTGTATGGGGTTTTCACAGTGTATCAGGATCTTGCCAGGTGTGTATGGGTTTTCACAGTGTATCAGGATCCTTCCAGGTGTGTATGGGTGTTTCACAGTGGATGTAAATCATGCCAGTTGTGCATGGGGTTTTCACAGTGTATCAGGATCCTGCCAGGTGTGTATGAGGTTTTCACAGTGTATCAGGATCCTGCCAGGTGCTTATGGGGGTTTCACAGTGTATCAGGATCCTGCCAAGTGTGTATGGGGTTTTCACAGTGGATCAGGATCCTGCCAGGCGAGTATGGGGTTTTCACAGTGGATCAGGATCCTGCCAGGTGTGTATGGGGTTTTCACAGTGTATCAGGTCCTGCCACGTGTGTATGTGGTTTCACAGTTTATCAGGAGCCTGCCAGGTGTGTATGGGGTTTTCACAGTGTATCAGGATCCTGCCAGGTGTGTATGTGGTTTTCACAGTTTATCTGGATCCTGCCTGGTGTGTACGGGGTTTTCACAGTGTATCAGGATCCTGCCAGGTGTGTATGTGGGTTTCACAGTGCATCGGGATCCTGCCAGGTGTGTATGTGGGTTTCACAGTTTATCAGTATCCTGCCTGGTGTGTATGGGGTTTCATAGTGGATCAGGTCCCTGCAACGTGTGTATGGGGGTTTCACAGTTTATCAGGATCCTGCCAGTTGTGTATGGTGTTTTCACAGTGTATCGGGATCCTGCCTGGTTTGTACGCGGTTTCACATTGTATCAGGATCCTTACAGGTGTGTATGGGGTTTTCACAGTGTATCAGGATCATGCCAGGTGTGTACGGGGATTTACAGTGTCTCAGGGTCCTGCCAGGAGTGCATGTGGTTTTCACAGTGTATCAGGATCCTGCCAGGTGTGTATGGGGTTTCACAGTGTATCAGGGACCTGCCAGGTGTGTATGGGGTTTTCACAGTGTATCAGGATCCTGCCAGGTGTGTATGTGGGTTTCACAGTTTTTCAGGATCCTGCCTGGTCTGTATGGGGTTTCATAGTGGATCAGGATACTGCCACGTGTGTGTGGGGTTTTCACAGTGTATCAGGATCCTGCCAAGTGTGTATGGGGTTTGCACAGTGGATCAGGATCCTGCCAGGTATGTATGGGGTTTTCACAGTGGATCAGAATCCTGCCAGATATGTATGGGGTTTTCACAGTGTATCAGGATCCTGCCACGTGTGTATGGGGTTTCACAGTTTATCAGGATCCTGCCTGGTGTGTATGGGGTTTTCACAGTCTATCAGTATCCTGCCAGGTGTGTATGTGGGTTTCACAGTTTATCAGGATTCTGCCTGGTCTGTATGGGGTTTCACAGTGGATCAGGATCCTGCCACGTGTGTGTGGGGTTTTCACAGTGTATCAGGATCCTGCTTGGTGTGTATGGGGGTTTCACAGTTCATCAGGATCCTGCCACGTCTGTTTGGGGTTTTCACAGTGTATCAGGATCCTGCCAGGTGTGTATGGGGTTTTCACAGTGGATCAGGATCCTGCCAGTTGTGTATGGGGTTTTCACAGTGCATCAGGATACTGCCAGGTGTGCATGGGGTTTTCACAGTGTATCAGGATCCTTCCAGGTGTGTCTCGGCTTTCACAGTGTTTCGGAATCCTGCCACATGTGTATGAGGTTTCACAGTGGATCAGGATCCTGCCAGGTGTGTATGGGGTTAGACAGTGTAGCAGGATCCTGCCAGGTGTGTATGGGGTTTTCACAGTGTATCAGGATCCTTCCAGGTGTGTATGGGGTTTTCACAGCGTATCAGGGTCCTGCCAGGTGTGTATGGGGTTTTCACAGTGTATCAGGATCCGTCCAGGTGTGTATGAGTGCTTCATCAGTGCATCAGGATCCTGCCAGGTGTGGATGGGGATTTCACAGTGTATCAGTGTCCTGCCAGGTGTGCATGGGGTTTTCACAGTGTATCAGGAACCTGCCAGGTGTGTATGGGATTTTCACAGTGTATCAGAGACCTGCCAGTATTGTATGGGGTTTTCACAGTGTATCAGGATCCTGCCAGGTGTGAATTGGGTTTTCAGAGTGTATCAGGATCCTGCTGTGTGTGTGGGCTTTACAAAGTGTATCAAGGTCCCGCCAGGTGTGTATGGGGTTTTCCCAGTGTATCAGGATCCTGCCATGTGTGTATGGGGTTTTCACAGTGTATCAGGGTCCTGCCAGGTGTGTATGGGGTTTTCACAAGTGTATCAGGATCCAGCCAGGTGTGTATGGGGTTTTCAGTGTATCAGTGTCCTGCCAGGTGTGTATGGTGTTTTCACAGTGTATCGGGATACTGCCAGGTGTGTATGGGGTTTCACAATATATCAGGGTCCTGCCAGGTGCGTATGGGGTTTTCACAGTGTATCAGGATCCTGCCAGGTGTGTATGGGATTTTCACAGTGTATCAGGGACCTGCCAGTTGTGTATGGTGTTTTCATAGTGTATCGGGATCCTGCCTGGTTTTTACGCGGTTTCACAGTGTATCAGGATCATGCCAGGTGTGTACGGGGATTTACAGTGTATCAGGGTCCTGCCAGGAGTGTATGGGGTTTTCACAGTGTATCAAGATCCTGCCAGGTGTGTATGGGGGTTTCACAGTGGATCAGGATCCTGCCAGGTGCATATGGGGTTGTCACAGTGTATCAGGGTCCTGCCAGGTGCGTATGGGGTTTTCACAGTGTATCAGGATCCTGCCAGGTGTGTATGGGATTTTCACAGTGTATCAGGGTCCTGCCAGTTGTGTATGGTGTTTTCACAGTGTATCGGGATCCTGCCTGGTTTGTACGCGGTTTCACATTGTATCAGGATCCTTACAGGTGTGTATGGGGTTTTCACAGTGTATCAGGATCATGCCAGGTGTGTACGGGGATTTACAGTGTATCAGGGTCCTGCCAGGAGTGCATGTGGTTTTCACAGTGTATCAGGATCCTGCCAGGTGTGTATGGGGTTTCACAGTGTATCAGGGACCTGCCAGGTGTGTATGGGGTTTTCACAGTGTATCAGGATCCTGCCAGGTGTGTATGTGGGTTTCACAGTTTTTCAGGATCCTGCCTGGTCTGTATGGGGTTTCATAGTGGATCAGGATACTGCCACGTGTGTGGGGGGTTTTCACAGTGTATCAGGATCCTGCCAAGTGTGTATGGGGTTTTCACAGTGTATCAGGATCCGTCCAGGTGTGTATGAGTGCTTCATCAGTGCATCAGGATCCTGCCAGGTGTGGATGGGGATTTCACACTGCAACAGGATCCTGCCAGGTGTGAATGGGGTTTTCACAGTGTATCAGTGTCCTGCCAGGTGTGCATGGGGTTTTCACAGTGTATCAGGAACCTGCCAGGTGTGTATGGGATTTTCACAGTGTATCAGAGACCTGCCAGTATTGTATGGGGTTTTCACAGTGTATCAGGATCCTGCCAGGTGTGAATTGGGTTTTCAGAGTGTATCAGGATCCTGCTGTGTGTGTGGGCTTTACAAAGTGTATCAAGGTCCCGCCAGGTGTGTATGGAGTTTTCCCAGTGTATCAGGATCCTGCCATGTGTGTATGGGGTTTTCACAGTGTATCAGGGTCCTGCCAGGTGTGTATGGGGTTTTCACAAGTGTATCAGGATCCAGCCAGGTGTGTATGGGGTTTTCAGTGTATCAGTGTCCTGCCAGGTGTGTATGGTGTTTTCACAGTGTATCGGGATACTGCCAGGTGTGTATGGGGTTTCACAATATATCAGGGTCCTGCCAGGTGCGTATGGGGTTTTCACAGTGTATCAGGATCCTGCCAGGTGTGTATGGGATTTTCACAGTGTATCAGGGACCTGCCAGTTGTGTATGGTGTTTTCATAGTGTATCGGGATCCTGCCTGGTTTTTACGCGGTTTCACAGTGTATCAGGATCATGCCAGGTGTGTACGGGGATTTACAGTGTATCAGGGTCCTGCCAGGAGTGTATGGGGTTTTCACAGTGTATCAAGATCCTGTCAGGTGTGTATGGGGGTTTCACAGTGGATCAGGATCCTGCCAGGTGCATATGGGGTTGTCACAGTGTATCAGGGTCCTGCCAGGTGCGTATGGGGTTTTCACAGTGTATCAGGATCCTGCCAGGTGTGTATGGGATTTTCACAGTGTATCAGGGTCCTGCCAGTTGTGTATGGTGTTTTCACAGTGTATCGGGATCCTGCCTGGTTTGTACGCGGTTTCACATTGTATCAGGATCCTTACAGGTGTGTATGGGGTTTTCACAGTGTATCAGGATCATGCCAGGTGTGTACGGGGATTTACAGTGTATCAGGGTCCTGCCAGGAGTGCATGTGGTTTTCACAGTGTATCAGGATCCTGCCAGGTGTGTATGGGGTTTCACAGTGTATCAGGGACCTGCCAGGTGTGTATGGGGTTTTCACAGTGTATCAGGATCCTGCCAGGTGTGTATGTGGGTTTCACAGTTTTTCAGGATCCTGCCTGGTCTGTATGGGGTTTCATAGTGGATCAGGATACTGCCACGTGTGTGTGGGGTTTTCACAGTGTATCAGGATCCTGCCAAGTGTGTATGGGGTTTGCACAGTGGATCAGGATCCTGCCAGGTATGTATGGGGTTTTCACAGTGGATCAGAATCCTGCCAGATATGTATGGGGTTTTCACAGTGTATCAGGATCCTGCCACGTGTGTATGGGGTTTCACAGTTTATCAGGATCCTGCCTGGTGTGTATGGGGTTTTCACAGTCTATCAGTATCCTGCCAGGTGTGTATGTGGGTTTCACAGTTTATCAGGATTCTGCCTGGTCTGTATGGGGTTTCACAGTGGATCAGGATCCTGCCACGTGTGTGTGGGGTTTTCACAGTGTATCAGGATCCTGCTTGGTGTGTATGGGGCTTTCACAGTTCATCAGGATCCTGCCACGTCTGTTTGGGGTTTTCACAGTGTATCAGGATCCTGCCAGGTGTGTATGGGGTTTTCACAGTGGATCAGGATCCTGCCAGTTGTGTATGGGGTTTTCACAGTGCATCAGGATACTGCCAGGTGTGCATGGGGTTTTCACAGTGTATCAGGATCCTTCCAGGTGTGTCTCGGCTTTCACAGTGTTTCGGAATCCTGCCACATGTGTATGAGGTTTCACAGTGGATCAGGATCCTGCCAGGTGTGTATGGGGTTAGACAGTGTAGCAGGATCCTGCCAGGTGTGTATGGGGTTTTCACAGTGTATCAGGATCCTTCCAGGTGTGTATGGGGTTTTCACAGCGTATCAGGGTCCTGCCAGGTGTGTATGGGGTTTTCACAGTGTATCAGGATCCGTCCAGGTGTGTATGAGTGCTTCATCAGTGCATCAGGATCCTGCCAGGTGTGGATGGGGATTTCACACTGCAACAGGATCCTGCCAGGTGTGAATGGGGTTTTCACAGTGTATCAGTGTCCTGCCAGGTGTGCATGGGGTTTTCACAGTGTATCAGGAACCTGCCAGGTGTGTATGGGATTTTCACAGTGTATCAGAGACCTGCCAGTATTGTATGGGGTTTTCACAGTGTATCAGGATCCTGCCAGGTGTGAATTGGGTTTTCAGAGTGTATCAGGATCCTGCTGTGTGTGTGGGCTTTACAAAGTGTATCAAGGTCCCGCCAGGTGTGTATGGGGTTTTCCCAGTGTATCAGGATCCTGCCATGTGTGTATGGGGTTTTCACAGTGTATCAGGGTCCTGCCAGGTGTGTATGGGGTTTTCACAAGTGTATCAGGATCCAGCCAGGTGTGTATGGGGTTTTCAGTGTATCAGTGTCCTGCCAGGTGTGTATGGTGTTTTCACAGTGTATCGGGATACTGCCAGGTGTGTATTGGGTTTCACAATATATCAGGGTCCTGCCAGGTGCGTATGGGGTTTTCACAGTGTATCAGGATCCTGCCAGGTGTGTATGGGATTTTCACAGTGTATCAGCGACCTGCCAGTTGTGTATGGTGTTTTCATAGTGTATCGGGATCCTGCCTGGTTTTTACGCGGTTTCACAGTGTATCAGGATCATGCCAGGTGTGTACGGGGATTTACAGTGTATCAGGGTCCTGCCAGGAGTGTATGGGGTTTTCACAGTGTATCAAGATCCTGCCAGGTGTGTATGGGGGTTTCACAGTGGATCAGGATCCTGCCAGGTGCATATGGGGTTGTCACAGTGTATCAGGGTCCTGCCAGGTGCGTATGGGGTTTTCACAGTGTATCAGGATCCTGCCAGGTGTGTATGGGATTTTCACAGTGTATCAGGGTCCTGCCAGTTGTGTATGGTGTTTTCACAGTGTATCGGGATCCTGCCTGGTTTGTACGCGGTTTCACATTGTATCAGGATCCTTACAGGTGTGTATGGGGTTTTCACAGTGTATCAGGATCATGCCAGGTGTGTACGGGGATTTACAGTGTATCAGGGTCCTGCCAGGAGTGCATGTGGTTTTCACAGTGTATCAGGATCCTGCCAGGTGTGTATGGGGTTTCACAGTGTATCAGGGACCTGCCAGGTGTGTATGGGGTTTTCACAGTGTATCAGGATCCTGCCAGGTGTGTATGTGGGTTTCACAGTTTTTCAGGATCCTGCCTGGTCTGTATGGGGTTTCATAGTGGATCAGGATACTGCCACGTGTGTGGGGGGTTTTCACAGTGTATCAGGATCCTGCCAAGTGTGTATGGGGTTTTCACAGTGTATCAGGATCCGTCCAGGTGTGTATGAGTGCTTCATCAGTGCATCAGGATCCTGCCAGGTGTGGATGGGGATTTCACACTGCAACAGGATCCTGCCAGGTGTGAATGGGGTTTTCACAGTGTATCAGTGTCCTGCCAGGTGTGCATGGGGTTTTCACAGTGTATCAGGAACCTGCCAGGTGTGTATGGGATTTTCACAGTGTATCAGAGACCTGCCAGTATTGTATGGGGTTTTCACAGTGTATCAGGATCCTGCCAGGTGTGAATTGGGTTTTCAGAGTGTATCAGGATCCTGCTGTGTGTGTGGGCTTTACAAAGTGTATCAAGGTCCCGCCAGGTGTGTATGGAGTTTTCCCAGTGTATCAGGATCCTGCCATGTGTGTATGGGGTTTTCACAGTGTATCAGGGTCCTGCCAGGTGTGTATGGGGTTTTCACAAGTGTATCAGGATCCAGCCAGGTGTGTATGGGGTTTTCAGTGTATCAGTGTCCTGCCAGGTGTGTATGGTGTTTTCACAGTGTATCGGGATACTGCCAGGTGTGTATGGGGTTTCACAATATATCAGGGTCCTGCCAGGTGCGTATGGGGTTTTCACAGTGTATCAGGATCCTGCCAGGTGTGTATGGGATTTTCACAGTGTATCAGGGACCTGCCAGTTGTGTATGGTGTTTTCATAGTGTATCGGGATCCTGCCTGGTTTTTACGCGGTTTCACAGTGTATCAGGATCATGCCAGGTGTGTACGGGGATTTACAGTGTATCAGGGTCCTGCCAGGAGTGTATGGGGTTTTCACAGTGTATCAAGATCCTGTCAGGTGTGTATGGGGGTTTCACAGTGGATCAGGATCCTGCCAGGTGCATATGGGGTTGTCACAGTGTATCAGGGTCCTGCCAGGTGCGTATGGGGTTTTCACAGTGTATCAGGATCCTGCCAGGTGTGTATGGGATTTTCACAGTGTATCAGGGTCCTGCCAGTTGTGTATGGTGTTTTCACAGTGTATCGGGATCCTGCCTGGTTTGTACGCGGTTTCACATTGTATCAGGATCCTTACAGGTGTGTATGGGGTTTTCACAGTGTATCAGGATCATGCCAGGTGTGTACGGGGATTTACAGTGTATCAGGGTCCTGCCAGGAGTGCATGTGGTTTTCACAGTGTATCAGGATCCTGCCAGGTGTGTATGGGGTTTCACAGTGTATCAGGGACCTGCCAGGTGTGTATGGGGTTTTCACAGTGTATCAGGATCCTGCCAGGTGTGTATGTGGGTTTCACAGTTTTTCAGGATCCTGCCTGGTCTGTATGGGGTTTCATAGTGGATCAGGATACTGCCACGTGTGTGTGGGGTTTTCACAGTGTATCAGGATCCTGCCAAGTGTGTATGGGGTTTGCACAGTGGATCAGGATCCTGCCAGGTATGTATGGGGTTTTCACAGTGGATCAGAATCCTGCCAGATATGTATGGGGTTTTCACAGTGTATCAGGATCCTGCCACGTGTGTATGGGGTTTCACAGTTTATCAGGATCCTGCCTGGTGTGTATGGGGTTTTCACAGTCTATCAGTATCCTGCCAGGTGTGTATGTGGGTTTCACAGTTTATCAGGATTCTGCCTGGTCTGTATGGGGTTTCACAGTGGATCAGGATCCTGCCACGTGTGTGTGGGGTTTTCACAGTGTATCAGGATCCTGCTTGGTGTGTATGGGGCTTTCACAGTTCATCAGGATCCTGCCACGTCTGTTTGGGGTTTTCACAGTGTATCAGGATCCTGCCAGGTGTGTATGGGGTTTTCACAGTGGATCAGGATCCTGCCAGTTGTGTATGGGGTTTTCACAGTGCATCAGGATACTGCCAGGTGTGCATGGGGTTTTCACAGTGTATCAGGATCCTTCCAGGTGTGTCTCGGCTTTCACAGTGTTTCGGAATCCTGCCACATGTGTATGAGGTTTCACAGTGGATCAGGATCCTGCCAGGTGTGTATGGGGTTAGACAGTGTAGCAGGATCCTGCCAGGTGTGTATGGGGTTTTCACAGTGTATCAGGATCCTTCCAGGTGTGTATGGGGTTTTCACAGCGTATCAGGGTCCTGCCAGGTGTGTATGGGGTTTTCACAGTGTATCAGGATCCGTCCAGGTGTGTATGAGTGCTTCATCAGTGCATCAGGATCCTGCCAGGTGTGGATGGGGATTTCACACTGCAACAGGATCCTGCCAGGTGTGAATGGGGTTTTCACAGTGTATCAGTGTCCTGCCAGGTGTGCATGGGGTTTTCACAGTGTATCAGGAACCTGCCAGGTGTGTATGGGATTTTCACAGTGTATCAGAGACCTGCCAGTATTGTATGGGGTTTTCACAGTGTATCAGGATCCTGCCAGGTGTGAATTGGGTTTTCAGAGTGTATCAGGATCCTGCTGTGTGTGTGGGCTTTACAAAGTGTATCAAGGTCCCGCCAGGTGTGTATGGGGTTTTCCCAGTGTATCAGGATCCTGCCATGTGTGTATGGGGTTTTCACAGTGTATCAGTGTCCTGCCAGGTGTGTATGGGGTTTTCACAAGTGTATCAGGATCCAGCCAGGTGTGTATGGGGTTTTCAGTGTATCAGTGTCCTGCCAGGTGTGTATGGTGTTTTCACAGTGTATCGGGATACTGCCAGGTGTGTATGGGGTTTCACAATATATCAGGGTCCTGCCAGGTGCGTATGGGGTTTTCACAGTGTATCAGGATCCTGCCAGGTGTGTATGGGATTTTCACAGTGTATCAGGGACCTGCCAGTTGTGTATGGTGTTTTCATAGTGTATCGGGATCCTGCCTGGTTTTTACGCGGTTTCACAGTGTATCAGGATCATGCCAGGTGTGTACGGGGATTTACAGTGTATCAGGGTCCTGCCAGGAGTGTATGGGGTTTTCACAGTGTATCAAGATCCTGCCAGGTGTGTATGGGGGTTTCACAGTGGATCAGGATCCTGCCAGGTGCATATGGGGTTGTCACAGTGTATCAGGGTCCTGCCAGGTGCGTATGGGGTTTTCACAGTGTATCAGGATCCTGCCAGGTGTGTATGGGATTTTCACAGTGTATCAGGGTCCTGCCAGTTGTGTATGGTGTTTTCACAGTGTATCGGGATCCTGCCTGGTTTGTACGCGGTTTCACATTGTATCAGGATCCTTACAGGTGTGTATGGGGTTTTCACAGTGTATCAGGATCATGCCAGGTGTGTACGGGGATTTACAGTGTATCAGGGTCCTGCCAGGAGTGCATGTGGTTTTCACAGTGTATCAGGATCCTGCCAGGTGTGTATGGGGTTTCACAGTGTATCAGGGACCTGCCAGGTGTGTATGGGGTTTTCACAGTGTATCAGGATCCTGCCAGGTGTGTATGTGGGTTTCACAGTTTTTCAGGATCCTGCCTGGTCTGTATGGGGTTTCATAGTGGATCAGGATACTGCCACGTGTGTGGGGGGTTTTCACAGTGTATCAGGATCCTGCCAAGTGTGTATGGGGTTTGCACAGTGGATCAGGATCCTGCCAGGTATGTATGGGGTTTTCACAGTGGATCAGAATCCTGCCAGATATGTATGGGGTTTTCACAGTGTATCAGGATCCTGCCACGTGTGTATGGGGTTTCACAGTTTATCAGGATCCTGCCTGGTGTGTATGGGGTTTTCACAGTCTATCAGTATCCTGCCAGGTGTGTATGTGGGTTTCACAGTTTATCAGGATTCTGCCTGGTCTGTATGGGGTTTCACAGTGGATCAGGATCCTGCCACGTGTGTGTGGGGTTTTCACAGTGTATCAGGATCCTGCTTGGTGTGTATGGGGGTTTCACAGTTCATCAGGATCCTGCCACGTCTGTTTGGGGTTTTCACAGTGTATCAGGATCCTGCCAGGTGTGTATGGGGTTTTCACAGTGGATCAGGATCCTGCCAGTTGTGTATGGGGTTTTCACAGTGTATCAGGATACGGCCTAGTGTGTATGGGGGTTTCACCGTTTATCAGGATCCTGCCAGGTGTGTATGGGGGATTCACAGTTTATCAGCGTCCTGCAAGGTGTGTATGGGGTTTTCACAGTGTATCAGGATCCTGCCAGGTGTGTGTGGGGTTTTCACAGTGCATCCGGATCCTGCCAAGTGTGTATGGGCTTTGCACACTGGATCAGGATCCTGCCAGGTGTGTATAGGGATTTCACAGTGGATCAGGATCCTGCCAGGTGTGTATGGGGTTTTCACATTGTATCAGGATCCTGCCACGTGTGTCTGGGGTTTCACAGTTTATCAGGATCCTGCCTGGTGTGTATGGGGTTTGCACAGTGGATCAGGATCCTGCCATGTATGTATGGGGTTTTCACAGTGGATCAGAATCCTGCCAGGTGTGCATGGGGTTTTCACAGTGTATCATGATCCTGCCACGTGTGTATGGGGTTTCACAGTTTATCAGGATCCTGCCTGGTGTGTATGGGGTTTTCACAGTGTATCAGGATCCTGCCAAGTGTGTATGTGGGTTTCACAGTTTATCAGGATCCTGCCTGGTGTGCATGGGGTTTTCACAGTGTATCAGTATCCTGCCAGGTGTGTATGTGGGTTTCACAGTTTATCAGGATTCTGCCTGGTCTGTATGGGGTTTCACAGTGGATCAGGATCCTGCCACGTGTGTGTGGGGTTTTCAGTGTATCAGGATCCTGCTTGGTGTGTATGGGGGTTTCACAGTTCATCAGGATCCTGCCACGTCTGTTTGGGGTTTTCACAGTGTATCAGGATCCTTCCAGGTGTGTTTGGATTTTCACAGAGTATCAGGATCCTGCCATGTGTGTATGGGGTTTTCACAGTGGTTGAGGATCCTGCCAGTTGTGTATGGGGTTTTCACAGTGTATCAGGATACGGTCTGGTGTGTATGGGGGTTTCACCGTTTATCAGGATCCTGCCAGGTGTGTATGGGGGATTCACAGTTTATCAGCGTCCTGCAAGGTGTGTATGGGGTTTTCACAGTGCATCAGGATCCTGCCAAGTGTGTATGGGGTTTGCACACTGGATCAGGATCCTGCCAGGTGTGTATAGGGATTTCACAGTGGATCAGGATCCTGCCAGGTGTGTATGGGGTTTTCACAGTGTATCAGGATCCTGCCACGTGTGTCTGGGGTTTCACAGTTTATCAGGATCCTGCCAGGTGTGTATGGGGTTTTCACAGTGTATCAGGATCCTGCCACGTGTGTCTGGGGTTTCACAGTTTATCAGGATCCTGCCAGGTGTGTATGTGGGTGTCACAGTTTATCAGGATCCTGCCTGGTGTGCATGGGGTTTTCACAGTGTATCAGGATCCTGCCAGGTGTGTATGTGGGTTTCACAGTGTATCAGGATCCTGCCAGGTGTGTATGTGGGTTTTCACAGTGGATCAGGATCCTGCCAGATGTGTATGGGGTTATCACAGTGCATCAGGATCCTGCCAAGTGTGTATGGGTTTTGAACAGTGGTTCAGGATCCTGCCAGGTGTGTATGGGGTTTTCACAGTGGATCAGGATCCTGCCAGGTGTGTATGGGGTTTTCACAGTGTATCAGGATCCTGCCACGTGTGTCTGGGGTTTCACTGTTTATCAGGATCCTGCCTGGTGTGTATGGTGTTTTCACAGTGTCTCAGGATCCTGACAGGTGTGTATGTGGGTGTCACTGTTTATCAGGATCCTGCCAGGTGTGCTTGGGGTTTTCACAGTGTATCATGATCCTGCCAGGTGAGTATGTGGGTTTCACAGTGTATCAGGATCCTGCCAGGTGTGTATGTGGGTTTCGCAGTTTATCAGGATACTGCCTGGTCTGTGTGGGGTTTCACAGTGGAGCAGGAACCTGCTTCGTGTGTGTGGGGATTTCACAGTGTATCAGGTGCCTGCCTGGTGTGTATGGGGGTTTCATAGTTCATCAGGATCCTGCCACGTGTGTATGGGGTTTTCACAGTGTATCAGGATCCGGCCTGGTGTGCATGGGGGTTTCACCATTTATCTGGATCCTGCCACGTGTGTATGGGGTTTTCACAGTGCATCAGGATACTGCCAGGTGTGCATGGGGTTTTCACAGTGTATCAGGATCCTTCCAGGTGTGTCTCGGCTTTCACAGTGTTTCGGAATCCTGCCACATGTGTATGAGGTTTCACAGTGGATCAGGATCCTGCCAGGTGTGTATGGGGTTAGACAGTGTAGCAGGATCCTGCCAGGTGTGTATGGGGTTTTCACAGTGTATCAGGATCCTTCCAGGTGTGTATGGGGTTTTCACAGCGTATCAGGGTCCTGCCAGGTGTGTATGGGGTTTTCACAGTGTATCAGTATCCGTCCAGTTGTGTATGAGTGCTTCATCAGTGCATCAGGATCCTGCCAGGTGTGGATGGGGATTTCACACTGCAACAGGATCCTGCCAGGTGTGAATGGGGTTTTCACAGTGTATCAGTGTCCTGCCAGGTGTGCATGGGGTTTTCACAGTGTATCAGGAACCTGCCAGGTGTGTATGGGATTTTCACAGTGTATCAGAGACCTGCCAGTATTGTATGGGGTTTTCACAGTGTATCAGGATCCTGCCAGGTGTGAATTGGGTTTTCAGAGTGTATCAGGATCCTGCTGTGTGTGTGGGCTTTACAAAGTGTATCAAGGTCCCGCCAGGTGTGTATGGGGTTTTCCCAGTGTATCAGGATCCTGCCATGTGTGTATGGGGTTTTCACAGTGTATCAGGGTCCTGCCAGGTGTGTATGGGGTTTTCACAAGTGTATCAGGATCCAGCCAGGTGTGTATGGGGTTTTCAGTGTATCAGTGTCCTGCCAGGTGTGTATGGTGTTTTCACAGTGTATCGGGATACTGCCAGGTGTGTATGGGGTTTCACAATATATCAGGGTCCTGCCAGGTGCGTATGGGGTTTTCACAGTGTATCAGGATCCTGCCAGGTGTGTATGGGATTTTCACAGTGTATCAGGGTCCTGCCAGTTGTGTATGGTGTTTTCATAGTGTATCGGGATCCTGCCTGGTTTTTACGCGGTTTCACAGTGTATCAGGATCATGCCAGGTGTGTACGGGGATTTACAGTGTATCAGGGTCCTGCCAGGAGTGTATGGGGTTTTCACAGTGTATCAAGATCCTGCCAGGTGTGTATGGGGGTTTCACAGTGGATCAGGATCCTGCCAGGTGCATATGGGGTTGTCACAGTGTATCAGGGTCCTGCCAGGTGCGTATGGGGTTTTCACAGTGTATCAGGATCCTGCCAGGTGTGTATGGGATTTTCACAGTGTCTCAGGGTCCTGCCAGTTGTGTATGGTGTTTTCACAGTGTATCGGGATCCTGCCTGGTTTGTACGCGGTTTCACATTGTATCAGGATCCTTACAGGTGTGTATGGGGTTTTCACAGTGTATCAGGATCATGCCAGGTGTGTACGGGGATTTACAGTGTATCAGGGTCCTGCCAGGAGTGCATGTGGTTTTCACAGTGTATCAGGATCCTGCCAGGTGTGTATGGGGTTTCACAGTGTATCAGGGACCTGCCAGGTGTGTATGGGGTTTTCACAGTGTATCAGGAACCTGCCAGGTGTGTACGGGGATTCACAGTGTATCAGAGTCCTGCCAGGTGTGTATGGGGTTTTCACAGTGTATCAGGATCCTGCCAGGTCTGTATGGGGTTTCACAGTGTATCAAGATCCTGCCAGGTGTGTATGGGGGTTTCACAGTGGATCAGGATCCTGCCAGGTGCATATGGGGTTGTCACAATGTATCAGGGTCCTGCCAGGTGTGTTTGGGGTTTTCACAGTGCATCAGGATCATGCCAGATGTGTCTGGGGTTTCACAGTGTATCAGGATCGTTCCAGGTGTGTATGGGGTTTCACAGTGTATCAGGATCCTGCCAGATGTGTTGTGGGTGTTTCACAATGGATCAGGATCCTGCCAGTTGTGTATGGGGTTTTCACAGTGTATCAGGATCCTGCCAGGTGTGTATGGGGTTTCACAGTGGATCAGGATACTGCCAGGTGTGTATGGGGTTTCACAGTGTATCACTGTCCTGCCAGGTGTGTATGGGGTTTTCACAGTGTATCAGGTTCCTGCCAGGAGGGTATGAGGTTTTCACAGTGTATCAGGGTCCTGCCAGGTGTGTATGGGGTTTTCACAGTTTATCAGCGTCCAGCCAGGTGTGTATGGCGTTTTCACACTGCATCAGGATCCTGCCAGGTGTGCATGGGGGTTTCACAGTGTATCAGGGTCCTGGCAGATGTGTATGGTGTTTTCACAGTGTCTCAGGGTCCTGCCAGGTGATTATTGGGTTTTCACAGTGTATCAGTCTCCTGCCAGGTGTGGACGGGGATTCACAGCGTATCAGGGTCCTGCCAGGTGTGTGTGGGGTTTTGACAGTGTGTCAGGATCCTGCCAGGTGTGTATGGGTTTTCACAGTATATCAGGATCCTGCCAGGTGTGTATGGGGTTTTCAGACTTGATCAGGATCCTGCCAGGTGTGTATGGGAGTTTCACACTTTGTCAGCATCCTGCCAGGTGTGTATGGGGTTTTAACATTGCATCAGGATCCTTCCAGATGTGTATGTGGGTTGCACAGTGTATCAGAATCCTGCCAGGTGTGTATGGGGTTTTCACAGTGGATCAGGATCCTGCCAGGTGTGCATGGGGTTTTCACAGTGTATCTGGATCCTGCCAGGTATGTATGGGGATTTCACATTGCAACAGGATCCTTCCAGATGTGTTTGGGGGTTGCACAGTGTATCAGAATCCTGCCAGGAGTGTATGGGGTTTCAGAGTGTATCAGGATCCTGCTGGGTGTGTATGGGGGTTGCACAGTGTATCAGGATCCTGCCAGGTGTGTCTGGGGGTTTCACAGCGGATCAGGATCCTGCCAGGTGCATATGGGGTTGTCACAGTGTATCAGGGTCCTGCCAGGTGTGTTTGGGGTTTTCACAGTGCATCAGGATCATGCCAGATGTGTCTGGGGTTTCACAGTGTATCAGTATCCTGTCAGGTGTGTATGGGGTTTCACAGTGTATCAGGATCCTGCCAGATGTGTTGTGGGTGTTTCACAGTGTATCAGGATCCTGCCAGTTGTGTATGGGGTTTTCACAGTGTATCAGGATCCTGCCAGATGTGTATGGGGTTTCACAGTGGATCAGGATACTGCCACATGTTTATGAGGTTTCACAGTGGATCAGGATCCTGCCAAGTGTGTATGGGGTTAGACAGTGTAGCAGGATCCTGCCAGGTGTGTGTGGGGTTTTCAGTGTATCAGGATCCTTCCAGGTGTGTATGGGGTTTTCACAGCGTATCAGGGTCCTGCCAGGTGTGTATTTGGTTTTCACAGTGTATCAGGATCCGTCCAGGTGTGTATGAGTGTTTCATCAGTGCATCAGGATCCTGCCAGGTGTGGATGGGGATTTCACAGTGTATCAGGGTCCTGCCAGGTGTGTATGGGTTTTTCACACTGCAACAGGATCCTGCCAGGTGTGAATGGGGTTTTCACAGTGTATCAGTGTCCTGCCAGGTGTGCATGGGGTTTTCACAGTGTATCAGAGACCTGCCAGTATTGTATGGGGTTTTCACAGTGTATCAGGATCCTGCCAGGTGTGAATTGGGTTTTCAGAGTTTATCAGGATCCTGCTGTGTGTGTGGGCTTTACACATTGATTCAAGGTCCCGCCAGGTGTGTATGGGGTTTTCCCAGTGTATCAGGATCCTGCCATGTGTGTATGGGGTTTTCACAGTGTATCAGGATCCTGCCAGGTGTGTGTGGGGTTTTCACAAGTGTATCAGGATCCTGCCAGGTGTGTATGGGGTTTTCAGTGTATCAGTGTCCTGCCAGGTGTGTATGCTGTTTTCACAGTGTATCGGGATACTGCCAGGTGTGTATGGGGTTTCACAATGTATCAGGGTCCTGCCAGGTGTGTATGGGGTTTTCACAGTGTATCAGGATCCTGCCAGGTGTGTATGGGATTTTCACAGTGTATCAGGGTCCTGCCAGTTGTGTATGGTGTTTTCACAGTGTATCGGGATCCTGCCTGGTTTGTACGCGGTTTCACAGTGTATCAGGATCATGCCAGGTGTGTACGGGGATTTACAGTGTATCAGGGTCCTGCCAGGAGTGTATGGGGTTTTCACAGTGTATCAAGATCCTGCCAGGTGTGTATGGCGGTTTCACAGTGGATCAGGATCCTGCCAGGTGCATATGGGGTTGTCACAGTGTATCAGGGTCCTGCCAGGTGTGTTTGGTTTTTCACAGTGCATCAGGATCATGCCAGATGTGTCTGGGGTTTCACAGTGTATCAGGATCCTGCCAGTTGTGTATGGGGTTTTCACCGTGTATCAGGATCCTGCCAGGTGTGTATGGGGTTTCACAGTGGATCAGGATACTGCCAGGTGTGTATGGGGTTTCACAGTGTATCAGTGTCCTGCCAGGTGTGTATGGGGTTTTCACAGTGTATCAGGTTCCTGCCAGGAGGGTATGGGGTTTTCACAGTGTATCAGGGTCCTGCCAGGTGTGTATGGGTTTTTCACAGTTTATCAGCGTCCAGCCAGGTGTGTATGGCGTTTTCACAGTGCATCAGGATCCTGCCAGGTGTGCATGGGGGTTTCACAGTGTATCAGGGTCCTGGCAGATGTGTATGGTGTTTTCACAGTGTATCGGCATCCTGCCAGGTGTGTATGGGGTTTCACAGTGTCTCAGGGTCCTGCCAGGTGATTATTGGGTTTTCACAGTGTATCAGTCTCCTGCCAGGTGTGGACGGGGATTCACAGTGTATCAGGGTCCTTCCAGGTGTGTGTGGGGTTTTGACAGTGTGTCAGGATCCTGCCAGGTGTGTATGGGTTTTCACAGTATATCAGGATCCTGCCAGGTGTGTATGGGGTTTTCAGAGTTGATCAGGATCCTGCCAGGTGTGTATGGGGGTTTCACAGTTTGTCAGCATCCTGCCAGGTGTGTATGGGGTTTTAACATTGCATCAGGATCCTTCCAGATGTGTATGGGGGTTGCACAGTGCATCAGAATCCTGCCAGGTGTGTATGGGGTTTTCACAGTGGATCAGGATCCTGCCAGGTGTGTATGGGGTTTTCACAGTGTATCTGGATCCTGCCAGGTATGTATGGGGATTTCACATTGCAACATGATCCTTCCAGATGTGTTTGGGGGTTGCACAGTGTATCAGAATCCTGCCAGGAGTGTATGGGGTTTCAGAGTGTATCAGGATCCTGCTAGGTGTGTATGGGGGTTGCACAGTGTATCAGGATCCTGCCAGGTGTGTATGGGGGTTTCAAAGTGGATCAGGATCCTGCCAGGTGCATATGGGGTTGTCACAGTGTATCAGGATCCTGCCAGGTGTGTTTGGGGTTTTCACAGTGCATCAGGATCATGCCAGATGTGTCTGGGGTTTCACAGTGTATCAGGATCCTGCCAGGTGTGTATGGGGTTTCACAGTGTATCAGGATCCTGCCAGATGTGTTGTGGGTGTTTCACAGTGGATCAGGATCCTGCCAGTTGAGTATGGGGTTTTCACAGTGTATCAGGATCCTGCCAGGTGTGTATGGGGTTTCACAGTGGATCAGGATACTGCCAGGTGTGTATGGGGTTTCACAGTGTATCAGTGTCCTGCCAGGTGTGTATGGGGTTTTCACAGTGTATCAGGTAGCTGCCAGGAGGGTATGGGGTTTTCACAGTGTATCAGGGTCCTGCCAGGTGTGTATGGGGTTTTCACAGTTTATCAGCGTCCAGCCAGGTGTGTATGGCGTTTTCACAGTGCATCAGGATCCTGCCAGGTGTGCATGGGGGTTTCACAGTGTATCAGTGTCCTGGCAGGTGTGTATGGTGTTTTCAGTGTATCGGCATCCTGCCAGGTGTGTATGGGGTTTCACAGTGTATCAGTCTCCTGCCAGGTGTGGACGGGGATTCACAGTGTATCAGGATCCTGCCAGGTGTGTATGGGGTTTTCACAGTGTATCAGGATCCTGCCAGATGTGTATGGGGTTTCACAGTGGATCAGGATCCTGCCAGGTGTGTATGGGGTTTTCACAGTGTATCAGGATCCTGCCAGGTGTGTATGGGGTTTCACAGTTTATCAGAATCCTGCCAGGTGTGCATGGGGGTTTCACAGTGTATCAGGATCCTGACAGGTGTGTATGGGGGATTCACAGTTTATCAGCGTCCTGCAAGGTGTGGATGGGGTTTTCACAGTGTATCAGGATCCTGCCAGGTGTGTGCGGGGTTTTCACAGTGCATCAGGATCCTGCCAAGTGTGCATGGGCTTTGCACACTGGATCAGGATCCTGCCAGGTGTGTATAGGGATTTCACAGTGGATCAGGATCCTGCCAGGTGTGTCTAGGGTTTTCACAGTGTATCAGGATCCTGCCACGTGTGTCTGGGGTTTCACAGTTTATCAGGATCCTGCCTGGTGTGTATGGGGTTTTCACTGTTTATCAGGATCCTGCCAGGTGTGTATGTGGGTGTCACAGTTTATCAGGATCCTGCCTGGTGTGCATGGGGTTTTCACAGTGTATCAGGATCCTGCCAGGTGTGTATGTGGGTTTCACAGTGTATCAGCATCCTGCCAGGTGTGTATGTGGGTTTTCACAGTGGATCAGGATCCTGCCAGATGTGTATGGGGTTATCACAGTGCATCAGGATCCTGCCAAGTGTGTATGGGTCTTGCACAGTGGATCAGGATCCTGCCAGGTGTGTATGGGGTTTTCACAGTGGATCAGGATCCTGCCAGGTGTGTATGGGGTTTTCACAGTGTATCAGGATCCTGCCACGTGTGTCTGGGGTTTCACTGTTTATCAGGATCCTGCCTGGTGTGTATGGGGTTTTGACAGTGTATCAGGTGCCTCCCAGGAGGGTATGGGGTTTTCACAGTGTATCAGGGTCCTGCCAGGTGTGTATGGGGTTTTCACAGTTTATCAGCGTCCAGCCAGGTGTGTATGGCGTTTTCACAGTTCATCAGGATCCTGCCAGGTGTGCATGGGGGTTTCACAGTGCATCAGGGTCCTGGCAGATGTGTATGGTGTTTTCACAGTGTATCGGCATCCTGCCAGGTGTGTATGGGGGTTGCACAGTGTATCAGGATCCTGCCAGGTGTGTATGGGGGTTTCACAGTGGATCAGGATCCTGCCAGGTGCATATGGGGTTGTCACAGTGTATCAGGGTCCTGCCAGGTGTGTTTGGGGTTTTCACAGTGCATCAGGATCATGCCAGATGTGTCTGGGGTTTCACCGTGTATCAGGATCCTGCCAGGTGTGTATGGGGTTTCACAGGGGATCAGGATCCTGCCAGGTGTGTTGTGGGTGTTTCACAGTGGATCAGGATCCTGCCAGGTGTGTATGGGATTTTCACAGTGTATCAGGTAGCTGCCAGGAGGGTATGGGGTTTCACAGTGTATCAGGGTCCTGCCAGGTGTGTATGGGGTTTTCACAGTTTATCAGCGTCCAGCCAGGTGTGTATGGCGTTTTCACAGTGCATCAGGATCCTGCCAGGTGTGCATGGGGGTTTCACAGTGTATCAGGGTCCTGGCAGGTGTGTATGGTGTTTTCACAGTGTATCGGCATCCTGCCAGGTGTGTATGGGGTTTCACAGTGTCTCAGGGTCCTGCCAGGTGATTATTGGGTTTTCACAGTGTATCAGTCTCCTGCCAGGTGTGGACGGGGATTCACAGTGTATCAGGGTCCTGCCAGGTGTGTGTGGGGTTTGACAGTGTGTCAGGATCCTGCTAGGTGTGTATGGGTTTTCACAGTATATCAGGATCCTGCCAGGTGTGTATGGGGTTTTCAGAGTTTGTCAGGATCCTGCCAGGTGTGTACGGGGGTTTCACAGTGTATCAGGGTCCTGCCAGGTGTGTGTGGGGTTTTGACAGTGTGTGAGGATCCTGCCAGGTGTGTATGGGGGTTGCACAGTGTATCAGAATCCTGCCAGGTGTGTATGGGGTTTTCACAGTGGATCAGGATCCTGCCGTGTGTGTGGGGTTTTCACAGTGTATCTGGATCCTGCCAGGTATGTATGGGGATTTCACATTGCAACAGGATCCTTCCAGATGTGTTTGGTGGTTGCACAGTGTATCAGAATCCTGCCAGGAGTGTTTGGGGTTTCAGAGTGTATCAGGATCCTGCTAGGTGTGTATGGGGTTTTCACAGTGTATCAGGATCCTGCCAGGTGTGTATGGGGATTTCACATTGCATCAGGATCCTTCCAGATGTGTATGGGGGTTGCACAGTGTATCAGAATCCGGCCAGGAGTGTATGGGGTTTCAGAGTGTATCAGGATCCTGCCAGGTGTGTATGGGGTTTTCACAGTGTATCAGGATCCTGCCAGATGTGTATGGGGTTTCACAGTGGATCAGGATCCTGCCAGGTGTGTATGGGGTTTTCGCAGTGTATCAGGATCCTGCCAGGTGTGTATGGGGTTTCACAGTTTATCAGGATCCTGCCAGGTGTGCATGGGGGTTTCACAGCGGATCAGGATCCTGCCAGTTGTGTCTGGGGTTTTCACAGTGTATCAGGATCCTGACAGGTGTGATTGGGGTTTTCACAGTGTATCGGGTTCCTGCCAGTTGTGTATGGGGTTTCACAGTGGATCATGATCCTGCCTGTAGTGCATGTGGTTTTCACAGTGTATCAGGATCCTGCCAGGTGTGTATGCGGTTGTAACAGTGTAACAGGTTGCTGCCAGGTGTGTATGGGGTTTTCACAGTGTATCTGGGGCCTGCCAGGTGTGTATGGGCTTTTCACACTGTAACAGTAACCTGCCAGGTGTGAATGGGGTTTTCACAGTATATCAGGGTCCTGCCAGGTGTGCATGGGGTTTTCACAGTGTATCAGGATCCTGCCAGGTGTGTATGGGGTTTCACAGTGGATCAGGATACTGCCAGGTTTGTATGGGGTTTCAGTGTATCAGTGTCCTGCCAGGTGTGTATGGGGTTTTCACAGTGTATCAGGTTCCTGCCAGGAGGGTATGGGGTTTTCACAGTGTATCAGGGTCCTGCCAGGTGTGTATGGGGTTTTCACAGTTTATCAGCGTCCAGCCAGGTGTGTATGGCGTTTTCACAGTGCATCAGGATCCTGCCAGGTGTGCATGGGGGTTTCACAGTGTATCAGGGTCCTGGCAGGTGTGTATGGTGCTTTCACAGTGTATCGGCATCCTGCCAGGTGTGTATGAGGTTTCACAGTGTCTCAGGGTCCTGCCAGGTGATTATGGGGTTTTCACAGTGTATCAGGCTCCTGCCAGGTGTGGACGGGGATTCACAGTGTATCAGGGTCCTGCCAGGTGTATGGGTTTTCACAGTATATCAGGATCCTGCCAGGTGTGTATGGGGTTTTCAGAGTTTATCAGGATCCTGCCAGGTGTGTATGGGGGTTTCACAGTTTGTCAGCATCCTGCCAGGTGTGTATGGGGTTTTAACATTGCATCAGGATCCTTCCAGATGTGTATGGGGGTTGCACAGTGTATCAGAATCCTGCCAGGTGTGTATGGGTTTTTCACAGTGGATCAGGATCCTGCCAGGTGTGTATGGGGTTTTCACAGTGTATCTGGATCCTGCCAGGTATGTATGGGGATTTCACATTGCATCAGGATCCTTCCAGATGTGTTTGGGGGTTGCACAGTGTATCAGAATCCTGCCAGGTGTGTATAGGGTTTCAGAGTGTATCAGGATCCTGCTGGGTGTGGATGGGGTTTTCACAGTGTATCAGGATCCTGCCAGGTGTGTATGGGGATTTCACATTACATCAGGATCCTTCCAGATGTGTACGGGGTTTTCACAGTGTATCAGAATCCGGTCAGTAGTGAATGGGGTTTCAGAGTGTATCAGGATCCTGCCAGGTGTGTATGGGGATTTCACAGTGTATCAGGATCCTGCCAGATGTGTATGGGGTTTCACCGTGGTTCAGGATCCTGCCAGGTGTGTATGGGGTTTTCACAGTGCATCAGGATCCTGTCAGGTGTGCATGGGGGTTTCACAGCGGATCAGGATCCTGCCAGGTGTGTATGGGGTTTTCACAGTGTATCAGAATCCTGCCAGATGTGTATGGGGTTTCACCGTGGTTCAGGATCCTGCCAGGTGTGTATGGGGTTTTCACAGTGCTTCAGGATCCTGCCAGGTGTGCATGGGGATTTCACAGCGGATCAGGATCCTGCCAGTTGTGTATGGGGTTTTCACAGTGTATCGGGTTCCTGCCAGGTGTGTATGGGGTTTCACAGTGGATCATGATCTTGCCTGGAGTGCATGTGGTTTTCACAGTGTATCAGGATCCAGCCAGGTGTGTATGGTGTTATAACAGTGTAACAGGTTCCTGCCAGGTGTGTATGGGGTTTTCACAGTGTATCAGGGCCCTGCCAGCTGTGTATGGTGATTTCACAGTGTATCAGGGTCCTGCCAGTTGTGTATGGGGTTTCACAGTGGATCATGATCCTGCCAGGAGTGCATGTGGTTTTCACAGTGTATCAGGATCCTGCCAGATGTGTATGGCGTTTCACAGTGGATCAGGATCCTGCCTGGAGTGCATGGGGTTTTCACAGTGTATCAGGATCCTACCAGGTGTGTATGGATTTTCAGAGTGTATCAGGACACAGACAGGTGTGTACGGAGTTTTCACAGTGTATCACGGTCCTGCCAGGTGTGTATGGGGTTCCACAGTGTATCAGGATGCTGCCAGATGTGTATTGGGTTTTCACAGCGTATCAGGGTCCTGCCAGGTGTGTATGGGGTTTTCACTGTGTATCAGGATTCTACCAGGTGTGTATGAGGATTTCACAGTGCATCAGGATCCTGCCAGGTGTGTATGGGGATTTCGCAGTGTATCAGGGTCCTGCCAGGTGTGTCTGGGCTTTTCACACTGTAACAGTAACCTGCCAGGTGTGAATGGGTTTCTCACAGTATATCAGGGTCCTGCCAGGTGTGCATGGGGTTTTCACAGTGTATTAGGATACTGACAGGTGTGTATGGGGTTTTCACAGTGTATCAGGTTCCTGCCAGGTGTGAATTGGGTTTTCAGAGTGTATCAGGATTCTTCCAGATGTGTTTGGGGGTTGCACAGTGTATCAGAATCCTGCCAGGTGTGTATGGGGTTTCAGAGTGTATCAGGATCCTTCCAGATGTGTACGGGGTTTTCACAGTGTATCAGAATCCGGTCAGTAGTGAATGGGGTTTCAGAGTGTATCAGGATCCTGCCAGGTGTGTATGGGGTTTTCACAGTGTATCAGGATCCTGCCAGATGTGTATGGGGTTTCACCGTGGTTCAGGATCCTGCCAGGTGTGTATGGGGTTTTCACAGTGCATCAGGATCCTGCCAGGTGAGCATGGGGGTTTCACAGCGGATCAGGATCCTGCCAGGTGTGTATGGGGTTTTCACAGTGTATCAGGATCCTGCCAGATGTGTATGGGGTTTCACCGTGGTTCAGGATCCTGCCAGGTGTGTATGGGGTTTTCACAGTGCATCAGGATCCTGTCAGGTGTGCATGGGGGTTTCACAGCGGATCAGGATCCTGCCAGGTGTGTATGGGGTTTTCACAGTGTATCAGGATCCTGCCAGATGTGTATGGGGTTTCACCGTGGTTCAGGATCCTGCCAGGTGTGTATGGGGTTTTCACAGTGCTTCAGGATCCTGCCAGGTGTGCATGGGGATTTCACAGCGGATCAGGATCCTGCCAGTTGTGTATGGGGTTTTCACAGTGTATCAGGTTCCTGCCAGGTGTGTATGGGGTTTCACAGTGGATCATGATCTTGCCTGGAGTGCATGTGGTTTTCACAGTGTATCAGGATCCAGCCAGGTGTGTATGGTGTTATAACAGTGTAACAGGTTCCTGCCAGGTGTGTATGGGGTTTTCACAGTGTATCAGGGCCCTGCCAGCTGTGTATGGTGATTTCACAGTGTATCAGGGTCCTGCCAGTTGTGTATGGGGTTTCACAGTGGATCATGATCCTGCCAGGAGTGCATGTGGTTTTCACAGTGTATCAGGATCCTGCCAGATGTGTATGGCGTTTCACAGTGGATCAGGATCCTGCCTGGAGTGCATGGGGTTTTCACAGTGTATCAGGATCCTACCAGGTGTGTATGGATTTTCAGAGTGTATCAGGACACAGACAGGTGTGTACGGAGTTTTCACAGTGTATCACGGTCCTGCCAGGTGTGTATGGGGTTCCACAGTGTATCAGGATGCTGCCAGATGTGTATTGGGTTTTCACAGCGTATCAGGGTCCTGCCAGGTGTGTATGGGGTTTTCACTGTGTATCAGGATTCTACCAGGTGTGTATGAGGATTTCACAGTGCATCAGGATCCTGCCAGGTGTGTATGGGGATTTCGCAGTGTATCAGGGTCCTGCCAGGTGTGTCTGGGCTTTTCACACTGTAACAGTAACCTGCCAGGTGTGAATGGGTTTCTCACAGTATATCAGGGTCCTGCCAGGTGTGCATGGGGTTTTCACAGTGTATTAGGATACTGACAGGTGTGTATGGGGTTTTCACAGTGTATCAGGTTCCTGCCAGGTGTGAATTGGGTTTTCAGAGTGTATCAGGATCCTTCCAGATGTGTTTGGGGGTTGCACAGTGTATCAGAATCCTGCCAGGTGTGTATGGGGTTTCAGAGTGTATCAAGATCCTGCCAGGTGTGTATGGGGGTTTCACAGTGGATCAGGATCCTGCCAGGTGCATATGGGGTTGTCACAGTGTATCAGGGTCCTGCCAGGTGCGTATGGGGTTTTCACAGTGTATCAGGATCCTGCCAGGTGTGTATGGGATTTTCACAGTGTATCAGGGTCCTGCCAGTTGTGTATGGTGTTTTCACAGTGTATCGGGATCCTGCCTGGTTTGTACGCGGTTTCACATTGTATCAGGATCCTTACAGGTGTGTATGGGGTTTTCACAGTGTATCAGGATCATGCCAGGTGTGTACGGGGATTTACAGTGTATCAGGGTCCTGCCAGGAGTGCATGTGGTTTTCACAGTGTATCAGGATCCTGCCAGGTGTGTATGGGGTTTCACAGTGTATCAGGGACCTGCCAGGTGTGTATGGGGTTTTCACAGTGTATCAGGAACCTGCCAGGTGTGTACGGGGATTCTCAGTGTATCAGAGTCCTGCCAGGTGTGTATGGGGTTTTCACAGTGTATCAGGATCCTGCCAGGTGTGTATGGGGTTTCACAGTGTATCAAGATCCTGCCAGGTGTGTATGGGGGTTTCACAGTGGATCAGGATCCTGCCAGGTGCATATGGGGTTGTCACAATGTATCAGGGTCCTGCCAGGTGTGTTTGGGGTTTTCACAGTGCATCAGGATCATGCCAGATGTGTCTGGGGTTTCACAGTGTATCAGGATCGTTCCAGGTGTGTATGGGGTTTCACAGTGTATCAGGATCCTGCCAGATGTGTTGTGGGTGTTTCACAATGGATCAGGATCCTGCCAGTTGTGTATGGGGTTTTCACAGTGTATCAGGATCCTGCCAGGTGTATATGGGGTTTCACAGTGGATCAGGATACTGCCAGGTGTGTATGGGGTTTCACAGTGTATCAGTGTCCTGCCAGGTGTGTATGGGGTTTTCACAGTGTATCAGGTTCCTGCCAGGAGGGTATGGGGTTTTCACAGTGTATCGGGGTCCTGCCAGGTGTGTATGGGGTTTTCACAGTTTATCAGCGTCCAGCCAGGTGTGTATGGCGTTTTCACACTGCATCAGGATCCTGCCAGGTGTGCATGGGGGTTTCACAGTGTATCAGTGTCCTGGCAGATGTGTATGGTGTTTTCTCAGTGTCTCAGGGTCCTGCCAGGTGATTATTGGGTTTTCACAGTGTATCAGTCTCCTGCCAGGTGTGGACGGGGATTCACAGTGTATCAGGGTCCTGCCAGGTGTGTGTGGGGTTTTGACAGTGTGTCAGGATCCTGCCAGGTGTGTATGGGTTTTCACAGTATATCAGGATCCTGCCAGGTGTGTATGGGGTTTTCAGACTTGATCAGGATCCTGCCAGGTGTGTATGGGAGTTTCACACTTTGTCAGCATCCTGCCAGGTGTGTATGGGTTTTTAACATTGCATCAGGATCCTTCCAGATGTGTATGTGGGTTGCACAGTGTATCAGAATCCTGCCAGGTGTGTATGGGGTTTTCACAGTGGATCAGGATCCTGCCAGGTGTGTATGGGGTTTTCACAGTGTATCTGGATCCTGCCAGGTATGTATGGGGATTTCACATTGCAACAGGATCCTTCCAGATGTGTTTGGGGGTTGCACAGTGTATCAGAATCCTGCCAGGAGTATATGGGGTTTCAGAGTGTATCAGGATCCTGCTGGGTGTGTATGGGGGTTGCACAGTGTATCAGGATCCTGCCAGGTGTGTCTGGGGGTTTCACAGCGGATCAGGATCCTGCCAGGTGCATATGGGGTTGTCACAGTGTATCAGGGTCCTGCCAGGTGTGTTTGGGGTTTTCACAGTGCATCAGGATCATGCCAGATGTGTCTGGGGTTTCACAGTGTATCAGTATCCTGCCAGGTGTGTATGGGGTTTCACAGTGTATCAAGATCCTGCCAGATGTGTTGTGGGTGTTTCACAGTGTATCAGGATCCTGCCAGTTGTGTATGGGGTTTTCACAGTGTATCAGGATCCTGCCAGGTGTGTATGGGGTTTCACAGTGGATCAGGATACTGCCACATGTTTATGAGGTTTCACAGTGGATCAGGATCCTGCCAGGTGTGTATGGGGTTAGACAGTGTAGCAGGATCCTGCCAGGTGTGTGTGGGGTTTTCAGTGTATCAGGATCCTTCCAGGTGTGTATGGGGTTTTCACAGCGTATCAGGGTCCTGCCAGGTGTGTATTTGGTTTTCACAGTGTATCAGGATCCGTCCAGGTGTGTATGAGTGTTTCATCAGTGCATCAGGATCCTGCCAGGTGTGGATGGGGATTTCACAGTGTATCAGGGTCCTGCCAGGTGTGTATGGGTTTTTCACACTGCAACAGGATCCTGCCAGGTGTGAATGGGGTTTTCACAGTGTATCAGTGTCCTGCCAGGTGTGCATGGGGTTTTCACAGTGTATCAGGAACCTGCCAGGTGTGTATGGGATTTTCACAGTGTATCAGAGACCTGCCAGTATTGTATGGGGTTTTCACAGTGTATCAGGATCCTGCCAGGTGTGAATTGGGTTTTCAGAGTTTATCAGGATCCTGCTGTGTGTGTGGGCTTTACACAGTGATTCAAGGTCCCGCCAGGTGTGTATGGGGTTTTCCCAGTGTATCAGGATCCTGCCATGTGTGTATGGGGTTTTCACAGTGTATCAGGGTCCTGCCAGGTGTGTATGGGGTTTTCACAAGTGTATCAGGATCCTGCCAGGTGTGTATGGGGTTTTCAGTGTATCAGTGTCCTGCCAGGTGTGTATGCTGTTTTCACAGTGTATCGGGATACTGCCAGGTGTGTATGGGGTTTCACAATGTATCAGGGTCCTGCCAGGTGCGTATGGGGTTTTCACAGTGTATCAGGATCCTGCCAGGTGTGTATGGGATTTTCACAGTGTATCAGGGTCCTGCCAGTTGTGTATGGTGTTTTCACAGTGTATCGGGATCCTGCCTGGTTTGTACGCGGTTTCACAGTGTATCAGGATCATGCCAGGTGTGTACGGGGATTTACAGTGTATCAGGGTCCTGCCAGGAGTGTATGGGGTTTTCACAGTGTATCAAGATCCTGCCAGGTGTGTATGGCGGTTTCACAGTGGATCAGGATCCTGCCAGGTGCATATGGGGTTGTCACAGTGTATCAGGGTCCTGCCAGGTGTGTTTGGTTTTTCACAGTGCATCAGGATCATGCCAGATGTGTCTGGGGTTTCACAGTGTATCAGGATCCTGCCAGTTGTGTATGGGGTTTTCACC
This sequence comes from Heterodontus francisci, assembly GCF_036365525.1. Lineage (NCBI taxonomy): Eukaryota > Metazoa > Chordata > Chondrichthyes > Heterodontiformes > Heterodontidae > Heterodontus > Heterodontus francisci. The sequence goes on from NW_027141175.1 coordinate 6,480,051, forward strand.
GTGTATCAGGATCCTGCCAGGTGTGTATGGGGTTTCACAGTGGATCAGGATACTGCCAGGTGTGTATGGGGTTTTACAGTGTATCAGTGTCCTGCCAGGTGTGTATGGGGTTTTCACAGTGTATCAGGTTCCTGCCAGGAGGGTATGGGGTTTTCACAGTGTATCAGGGTCCTGCCAGGTGTGTATGGGTTTTTCACAGTTTATCAGCGTCCAGCCAGGTGTGTATGGCGTTTTCACAGTGCATCAGGATCCTGCCAGGTGTGCATGGGGGTTTCACAGTGTATCAGGGTCCTGGCAGATGTGTATGGTGTTTTCACAGTGTATCGGCATCCTGCCAGGTGTGTATGGGGTTTCACAGTGTCTCAGGGTCCTGCCAGGTGATTATTGGGTTTTCACAGTGTATCAGTCTCCTGCCAGGTGTGGACGGGGATTCACAGTGTATCAGGGTCCTTCCAGGTGTGTGTGGGGTTTTGACAGTGTGTCAGGATCCTGCCAGGTGTGTATGGGTTTTCACAGTATATCAGGATCCTGCCAGGTGTGTATGGGGTTTTCAGAGTTGATCAGGATCCTGCCAGGTGTGTATGGGGGTTTCACAGTTTGTCAGCATCCTGCCAGGTGTGCATGGGGTTTTAACATTGCATCAGGATCCTTCCAGATGTGTATGGGGGTTGCACAGTGCATCAGAATCCTGCCAGGTGTGTATGGGGTTTTCACAGTGTATCTGGATCCTGCCAGGTATGTATGGGGATTTCACATTGCAACATGATCCTTCCAGATGTGTTTGGGGGTTGCACAGTGTATCAGAATCCTGCCAGGAGTGTATGGGGTTTCAGAGTGTATCAGGATCCTGCTAGGTGTGTATGGGGGTTGCACAGTGTATCAGGATCCTGCCAGGTGTGTATGGAGGTTTCAAAGTGGATCAGGATCCTGCCAGGTGCATATGGGGTTGTCACAGTGTATCAGGATCCTGCCAGGTGTGTTTGGGGTTTTCACAGTGCATCAGGATCATGCCAGATGTGTCTGGGGTTTCACAGTGTATCAGGATCCTGCCAGGTGTGTATGGGGTTTCACAGTGTATCAGGATCCTGCCAGATGTGTTGTGGGTGTTTCACAGTGGATCAGGATCCTGCCAGTTGAGTATGGGGTTTTCACAGTGTATCAGGATCCTGCCAGGTGTGTATGGGGTTTCACAGTGGATCAGGATACTGCCAGGTGTGTATGGGGTTTCACAGTGTATCAGTGTCCTGCCAGGTGTGTATGGGGTTTTCACAGTGTATCAGGTAGCTGCCAGGAGGGTATGGGGTTTTCACAGTGTATCAGGGTCCTGCCAGGTGTGTATGGGGTTGTCACAGTTTATCAGCGTCCAGCCAGGTGTGTATGGCGTTTTCACAGTGCATCAGGATCCTGCCAGGTGTGCATGGGGGTTTCACAGTGTATCAGTGTCCTGGCAGGTGTGTATGGTGTTTTCAGTGTATCGGCATCCTGCCAGGTGTGTATGGGGTTTCACAGTGTCTCAGGGTCCTGCCAGGTGATTATTGGGTTTTCACAGTGTATCAGTCTCCTGCCAGGTGTGGACGGGGATTCACAGTGTATCAGGATCCTGCCAGGTGTGTATGGGGTTTTCACAGTGTATCAGGATCCTGCCAGATGTGTATGGGGTTTCACAGTGGATCAGGATCCTGCCAGGTGTGTATGGGGTTTTCACAGTGTATCAGGATCCTGCCAGGTGTGTATGGGGTTTCACAGTTTATCAGAATCCTGCCAGGTGTGCATGGGGGTTTCACAGTGTATCAGGATCCTGACAGGTGTGTATGGGGGATTCACAGTTTATCAGCGTCCTGCAAGGTGTGGATGGGGTTTTCACAGTGTATCAGGATCCTGCCAGGTGTGTGCGGGGTTTTCACAGTGCATCAGGATCCTGCCAAGTGTGCATGGGCTTTGCACACTGGATCAGGATCCTGCCAGGTGTGTATAGGGATTTCACAGTGGATCAGGATCCTGCCAGGTGTGTCTATGGTTTTCACAGTGTATCAGGATCCTGCCACGTGTGTCTGGGGTTTCACAGTTTATCAGGATCCTGCCTGGTGTGTATGGGGTTTTCACTGTTTATCAGGATCCTGCCAGGTGTGTATGTGGGTGTCACAGTTTATCAGGATCCTGCCTGGTGTGCATGGGGTTTTCACAGTGTATCAGGATCCTGCCAGGTGTGTATGTGGGTTTCACAGTGTATCAGCATCCTGCCAGGTGTGTATGTGGGTTTTCACAGTGGATCAGGATCCTGCCAGATGTGTATGGGGTTATCACAGTGCATCAGGATCCTGCCAAGTGTGTATGGGTCTTGCACAGTGGATCAGGATCCTGCCAGGTGTGTATGGGGTTTTCACAGTGGATCAGGATCCTGCCAGGTGTGTATGGGGTTTTCACAGTGTATCAGGATCCTGCCACGTGTGTCTGGGGTTTCACTGTTTATCAGGATCCTGCCTGGTGTGTATGGGGTTTTGACAGTGTATCAGGTGCCTCCCAGGAGGGTATGGGGTTTTCACAGTGTATCAGGGTCCTGCCAGGTGTGTATGGGGTTTTCACAGTTTATCAGCGTCCAGCCAGGTGTGTATGGCGTTTTCACAGTTCATCAGGATCCTGCCAGGTGTGCATGGGGGTTTCACAGTGTATCAGGGTCCTGGCAGATGTGTATGGTGTTTTCACAGTGTATCGGCATCCTGCCAGGTGTGTATGGGGGTTGCACAGTGTATCAGGATCCTGCCAGGTGTGTATGGGGGTTTCACAGTGGATCAGGATCCTGCCAGGTGCATATGGGGTTGTCACAGTGTATCAGGGTCCTGCCAGGTGTGTTTGGGGTTTTCACAGTGCATCAGGATCATGCCAGATGTGTCTGGGGTTTCACCGTGTATCAGGATCCTGCCAGGTGTGTATGGGGTTTCACAGTGGATCAGGATCCTGCCAGGTGTGTTGTGGGTGCTTCACAGTGGATCAGGATCCTGCCAGGTGTGTATGGGATTTTCACAGTGTATCAGGTAGCTGCCAGGAGGGTATGGGGTTTCACAGTGTATCAGGGTCCTGCCAGGTGTGTATGGGGTTTTCACAGTTTATCAGCGTCCAGCCAGGTGTGTATGGCGTTTTCACAGTGCATCAGGATCCTGCCAGGTGTGCATGGGGGTTTCACAGTGTATCAGGGTCCTGGCAGGTGTGTATGGTGTTTTCACAGTGTATCGGCATCCTGCCAGGTGTGTATGGGGTTTCACAGTGTCTCAGGGTCCTGCCAGGTGATTATTGGGTTTTCACAGTGTATCAGTCTCCTGCCAGGTGTGGACGGGGATTCACAGTGTATCAGGGTCCTGCCAGGTGTGTGTGGGGTTTGACAGTGTGTCAGGATCCTGCTAGGTGTGTATGGGTTTTCACAGTATATCAGGATCCTGCCAGGTGTGTATGGGGTTTTCAGAGTTTGTCAGGATCCTGCCAGGTGTGTACGGGGGTTTCACAGTGTATCAGGGTCCTGCCAGGTGTGTGTGGGGTTTTGACAGTGTGTGAGGATCCTGCCAGGTGTGTATGGGGGTTGCACAGTGTATCAGAATCCTGCCAGGTGTGTATGGGGTTTTCACAGTGGATCAGGATCCTGCCGTGTGTGTGGGGTTTTCACAGTGTATCTGGATCCTGCCAGGTATGTATGGGGATTTCACATTGCAACAGGATCCTTCCAGATGTGTTTGGTGGTTGCACAGTGTATCAGAATCCTGCCAGGAGTGTTTGGGGTTTCAGAGTGTATCAGGATCCTGCTAGGTGTGTATGGGGTTTTCACAGTGTATCAGGATCCTGCCAGGTGTGTATGGGGATTTCACATTGCATCAGGATCCTTCCAGATGTGTATGGGGGTTGCACAGTGTATCAGAATCCGGCCAGGAGTGTATGGGGTTTCAGAGTGTATCAGGATCCTGCCAGGTGTGTATGGGGTTTTCACAGTGTATCAGGATCCTGCCAGATGTGTATGGGGTTTCACAGTGGATCAGGATCCTGCCAGGTGTGTATGGGGTTTTCGCAGTGTATCAGGATCCTGCCAGGTGTGTATGGGGTTTCACAGTTTATCAGGATCCTGCCAGGTGTGCATGGGGGTTTCACAGCGGATCAGGATCCTGCCAGTTGTGTCTGGGGTTTTCACAGTGTATCAGGATCCTGACAGGTGTGATTGGGGTTTTCACAGTGTATCGGGTTCCTGCCAGTTGTGTATGGGGTTTCACAGTGGATCATGATCCTGCCTGTAGTGCATGTGGTTTTCACAGTGTATCAGGATCCTGCCAGGTGTGTATGCGGTTGTAACAGTGTAACAGGTTGCTGCCAGGTGTGTATGGGGTTTTCACAGTGTATCTGGGGCCTGCCAGGTGTGTATGGGCTTTTCACACTGTAACAGTAAACTGCCAGGTGTGAATGGGGTTTTCACAGTATATCAGGGTCCTGCCAGGTGTGCATGGGGTTTTCACAGTGTATCAGGATCCTGCCAGGTGTGTATGGGGTTTCACAGTGGATCAGGATACTGCCAGGTTTGTATGGGGTTTCAGTGTATCAGTGTCCTGCCAGGTGTGTATGGGGTTTTCACAGTGTATCAGGTTCCTGCCAGGAGGGTATGGGGTTTTCACAGTGTATCAGGGTCCTGCCAGGTGTGTATGGGGTTTTCACAGTTTATCAGCGTCCAGCCAGGTGTGTATGGCGTTTTCACAGTGCATCAGGATCCTGCCAGGTGTGCATGGGGGTTTCACAGTGTATCAGGGTCCTGGCAGGTGTGTATGGTGCTTTCACAGTGTATCGGCATCCTGCCAGGTGTGTATGAGGTTTCACAGTGTCTCAGGGTCCTGCCAGGTGATTATGGGGTTTTCACAGTGTATCAGGCTCCTGCCAGGTGTGGATGGGGATTCACAGTGTATCAGGGTCCTGCCAGGTGTATGGGTTTTCACAGTATATCAGGATCCTGCCAGGTGTGTATGGGGTTTTCAGAGTTTATCAGGATCCTGCCAGGTGTGTATGGGGGTTTCACAGTTTGTCAGCATCCTGCCAGGTGTGTATGGGGTTTTAACATTGCATCAGGATCCTTCCAGATGTGTATGGGGGTTGCACAGTGTATCAGAATCCTGCCAGGTGTGTATGGGTTTTTCACAGTGGATCAGGATCCTGCCAGGTGTGTATGGGGTTTTCACAGTGTATCTGGATCCTGCCAGGTATGTATGGGGATTTCACATTGCATCAGGATCCTTCCAGATGTGTTTGGGGGTTGCACAGTGTATCAGAATCCTGCCAGGTGTGTATGGGGTTTCAGAGTGTATCAGGATCCTGCTGGGTGTGGATGGGGTTTTCACAGTGTATCAGGATCCTGCCAGGTGTGCATGGGGATTTCACATTACATCAGGATCCTTCCAGATGTGTACGGGGTTTTCACAGTGTATCAGAATCCGGTCAGTAGTGAATGGGGTTTCAGAGTGTATCAGGATCCTGCCAGGTGTGTATGGGGTTTTCACAGTGTATCAGGATCCTGCCAGATGTGTATGGGGTTTCACCGTGGTTCAGGATCCTGCCAGGTGTGTATGGGGTTTTCACAGTGCATCAGGATCCTGTCAGGTGTGCATGGGGGTTTCACAGCGGATCAGGATCCTGCCAGGTGTGTATGGGGTTTTCACAGTGTATCAGGATCCTGCCAGATGTGTATGGGGTTTCACCGTGGTTCAGGATCCTGCCAGGTGTGTATGGGGTTTTCACAGTGCTTCAGGATCCTGCCAGGTGTGCATGGGGATTTCACAGCGGATCAGGATCCTGCCAGTTGTGTATGGGGTTTTCACAGTGTATCGGGTTCCTGCCAGGTGTGTATGGGGTTTCACAGTGGATCATGATCTTGCCTGGAGTGCATGTGGTTTTCACAGTGTATCAGGATCCAGCCAGGTGTGTATGGTGTTATAACAGTGTAACAGGTTCCTGCCAGGTGTGTATGGGGTTTTCACAGTGTATCAGGGCCCTGCCAGCTGTGTATGGTGATTTCACAGTGGATCAGGATCCTGCCTGGAGTGCATGGGGTTTTCACAGTGTATCAGGATCCTACCAGGTGTGTATGGATTTTCAGAGTGTATCAGGACACAGACAGGTGTGTACGGAGTTTTCACAGTGTATCACGGTCCTGCCAGGTGTGTATGGGGTTCCACAGTGTATCAGGATGCTGCCAGATGTGTATTGGGTTTTCACAGCGTATCAGGGTCCTGCCAGGTGTGTATGGGGTTTTCACTGTGTATCAGGATTCTACCAGGTGTGTATGAGGATTTCACAGTGCATCAGGATCCTGCCAGGTGTGTATGGGGATTTCGCAGTGTATCAGGGTCCTGCCAGGTGTGTCTGGGCTTTTCACACTGTAACAGTAACCTGCCAGGTGTGAATGGGTTTCTCACAGTATATCAGGGTCCTGCCAGGTGTGCATGGGGTTTTCACAGTGTATTAGGATACTGACAGGTGTGTATGGGGTTTTCACAGTGTATCAGGTTCCTGCCAGGTGTGAATTGGGTTTTCAGAGTGTATCAGGATTCTTCCAGATGTGTTTGGGGGTTGCACAGTGTATCAGAATCCTGCCAGGAGTGTATGGGGTTTCAGAGTGTATCAGGATCCTTCCAGATGTGTACGGGGTTTTCACAGTGTATCAGAATCCGGTCAGTAGTGAATGGGGTTTCAGAGTGTATCAGGATCCTGCCAGGTGTGTATGGGGTTTTCACAGTGTATCAGGATCCTGCCAGATGTGTATGGGGTTTCACCGTGGTTCAGGATCCTGCCAGGTGTGTATGGGGTTTTCACAGTGCATCAGGATCCTGCCAGGTGAGCATGGGGGTTTCACAGCGGATCAGGATCCTGACAGGTGTGTATGGGGTTTTCACAGTGTATCAGGATCCTGCCAGATGTGTATGGGGTTTCACCGTGGTTCAGGATCCTGCCAGGTGTGTATGGGGTTTTCACAGTGCATCAGGATCCTGTCAGGTGTGCATGGGGGTTTCACAGCGGATCAGGATCCTGCCAGGTGTGTATGGGGTTTTCACAGTGTATCAGGATCCTGCCAGATGTGTATGGGGTTTCACCGTGGTTCAGGATCCTGCCAGGTGTGTATGGGGTTTTCACAGTGCTTCAGGATCCTGCCAGGTGTGCATGGGGATTTCACAGCGGATCAGGATCCTGCCAGTTGTGTATGGGGTTTTCACAGTGTATCGGGTTCCTGCCAGGTGTGTATGGGGTTTCACAGTGGATCATGATCTTGCCTGGAGTGCATGTGGTTTTCACAGTGTATCAGGATCCAGCCAGGTGTGTATGGTGTTATAACAGTGTAACAGGTTCCTGCCAGGTGTGTATGGGGTTTTCACAGTGTATCAGGGCCCTGCCAGCTGTGTATGGTGATTTCACAGTGTATCAGGGTCCTGCCAGTTGTGTATGGGGTTTCACAGTGGATCATGATCCTGCCAGGAGTGCATGTGGTTTTCACAGTGTATCAGGATCCTGCCAGATGTGTATGGCGTTTCACAGTGGATCAGGATCCTGCCTGGAGTGCATGGGGTTTTCACAGTGTATCAGGATCCTACCAGGTGTGTATGGATTTTCAGAGTGTATCAGGACACAGACAGGTGTGTACGGAGTTTTCACAGTGTATCACGGTCCTGCCAGGTGTGTATGGGGTTCCACAGTGTATCAGGATGCTGCCAGATGTGTATTGGGTTTTCACAGCGTATCAGGGTCCTGCCAGGTGTGTATGGGGTTTTCACTGTGTATCAGGATTCTACCAGGTGTGTATGAGGATTTCACAGTGCATCAGGATCCTGCCAGGTGTGTATGGGGATTTCGCAGTGTATCAGGGTCCTGCCAGGTGTGTCTGGGCTTTTCACACTGTAACAGTAACCTGCCAGGTGTGAATGGGTTTCTCACAGTATATCAGGGTCCTGCCAGGTGTGCATGGGGTTTTCACAGTGTATTAGGATACTGACAGGTGTGTATGGGGTTTTCACAGTGTATCAGGTTCCTGCCAGGTGTGAATTGGGTTTTCAGAGTGTATCAGGATCCTTCCAGATGTGTTTGGGGGTTGCACAGTGTATCAGAATCCTGCCAGGTGTGTATGGGGTTTCAGAGTGTATCAGGATCCTGCTGGGTGTGGATGGGGTTTTCACAGTGTATCAGGATCCTGCCAGGTGTGTATGGGGATTTCACATTACATCAGGATCCTTCCAGATGTGTACGGGGTTTTCACAGTGTATCAGAATCCGGTCAGTAGTGAATGGGGTTTCAGAGTGTATCAGGATCCTGCCAGGTGTGTATGGGGTTTTCACAGTGTATCAGGATCCTGCCAGATGTGTATGGGGTTTCACCGTGGTTCAGGATCCTGCCAGGTGTGTATGGGGTTTTCACATTGCATCAGGATCCTGCCAGGTGAGCATGGGGGTTTCACAGCGGATCAGGATCCTGCCAGGTGTGTATGGGGTTTTCACAGTGTATCAGGATCCTGCCAGATGTGTATGGGGTTTCACCGTGGTTCAGGATCCTGCCAGGTGTGTATGGGGTTTTCACAGTGCATCAGGATCCTGCCAGGTGTGCATGGGGGTTTCACAGCGGATCAGGATCCTGCCAGTTGTGTATGGGGTTTTCACAGTGTATCGGGTTCCTGCCAGGTGTGTATGGGGTTTCACAGTGGATCATGATCTTGCCTGGAGTGCATGTGGTTTTCACAGTGTATCAGGATCCAGCCAGGTGTGTATGGTGTTATAACAGTGTAACAGGTTCCTGCCAGGTGTGTATGGGGTTTTCACAGTGTATCAGGGCCCTGCCAGCTGTGTATGGTGATTTCACAGTGTATCAGGGTCCTGCCAGTTGTGTATGGGGTTTCACAGTGTATCAGGGTCCTGCCAGGTGTGTATGGGGTTTTCCCAGTGTATCAGGATCTTTCCAGGTGTGTATGTGGTTTTCACAGTGTATCAGGTTCCTGCCAGGTGTGTATGGGGTTTTCACTAGTGTATCAGGATCCTACCAGGTGTGTATGGGGTTTTCACAGTGTATCAGTGTCCTGCCAGGTGTGTATGGTATTTTCACAGTGTATCAGGGTCCTGCCAGGTGTGTATGGGGTTTTCCCAGTGTATCAGGATCTTTCCAGGTGTGTATGTGGTTTTCACAGTGTATCAGGTTCCTGCCAGGTGTGTATGGGGTTTTCACTAGTGTATCAGGATCCTACCAGGTGTGTATGGGGTTTTCACAGTGTATCAGTGTCCTGCCAGGTGTGTATGGTATTTTCACAGTGTATCGGGATCCTGCCCGGTGTGTCTGCGGTTTCAGTGTATCAGGGTCCTGCCAGGTGTGTATGGGTTTTACAAAGTGTATCAGTATCCTGCCAGGTGTGTGTGGGGTTTTCACAGCGTATCAGGGGCCTGCCTGGTGTGTATGCGGTTTCACTGTGTATCAGGGTCCTTCCAGGTGTGTATGGGGTTTTCACAGTGTATCAGGATCATGCCAGGTGTGTACGGGGATTCACAGTGTATCAGGGTCCTGCCAGGTGTGCATGGGTTTTTTCTCAGTGTATCAGGATCCTGCCAGGTGTGTATGGGGTTTCACAGTGTATCAGGGACCTGCCAGGTCTGTATGGGGTTTTCACAGTGTATCAGGAACCTGCCAGGTGTGAACGGGGATTCACAGTGTATAAGAGTCCTGCCAGGTGTGTATGGGGTTTTCACAGTGTATCAGGATCCTGCCAGGTGTGTTTGGGGTTTCACAGTGTATCAAGATCCTGCCAGGTGTGTATGGGGGTTTCACAGTGGATCAGGATCCTGCCAGGTGCATATGGGGTTTTCACAGTGTATCAGGGTCCTGCCAGGTGTGCATGGGGGTTTCACAGTGGATCAGGATCCTGCCAGTTGTGTATGGGGTTTTCACAGTGTATCAGGATCCTGACAGGTGTGTATGGGGTTTTCACAGTGTATCGGGTTCCTGCCAGGTGTGTATGGGGTTTCACAGTGGATCATGATCCTGCCAGGAGTGCATGTGGTTTTCACAGTGTATCAGGATCCTGCCTCGTGTGTTTGGGGTTATAACAGTGTAACAGGATACTGCCAGGTGTGTATGGGGTTTTCAAAGTGTATCAGTGCCCTGCCAGGTGTGTATGGTGATTTCACAGTGCATCAGGATCCTGCCAGGTGTGTATGGGGTTTCACAGTTTATGAGAGTCCTGCCAGGTGTGTATGGGGTTTCACAGTGGATCATGATCCTGCCAGGAGTGCATGTGGTTTTCACAGTGTATCAGGATCCTGCCAGGTGTGTATGGCGTTTCACAGAGGTCAGGATCCTGCCTGGAGTGCATGGGGGTTTCACAGTGTATCAGGATCCTGCCAGGTGTGTATGGGGTTTCACAGTGTATCAGGAAACAGACAGGTGTGTACGGGGTTTTCACAGTGTATCAGGGTCCTGCCAGGTGTGTGTGGGGTTCCACAGTGTAACATGATCCTGCCAGGTGTGTATGGGGGTTTTCACAGCGTATCAGTGTCCTGCCAGGTGTGTATGGGTTTTTCACCCTGCAACAGGATCCTTCCAGGTGTGAATGGGGTTTTCACAGTATATCAGGGTCCTGCCAGGTGTGCATGGGGTTTTCACATTGTATCAGGATCCTGCCAGGTGTCTATGGGGTTTTCACAGTGTATCAGGGTCCTGCCAGTATTGTATGGGGTTTTCACAGTGTATCAGGATCCGGCCAGGTGTGAATTGGGTTCTTAGAGTGTATCAGGATCCTGCCAGGCGTGCATGGGGTTTTCCCAGTGTATCAGGATCCTGCCAGATGTGTATGGGGTGTTCACAGTGTATCAGGGTCCGCCACGTGTGTATGGGGTTTTCCCAGTGTATCAGTATCCTGCCAGGTGAGTATGGGGTTTTCACAGTGTATCCGGTTCCTGCCAGTTGTGTATGGGGTTTTCACAAGTGTATCAGGATCCTGCCAGGTGTGTATGGGGTTTTCACAGTGTATCAGTGTCCTGCCAGGTGTGTATGGTGTTTTCACAGTGTATCGGGATCCTGCCAGGTGTGTATGGGGTTTCACAGTGTATCAGGGTCCTGCCAGGTGTGTATGGGTTTTTCAAAGTGTATCAGGTTCCTGCCAGGTGTGTATGGGGTTTTCACAGTGTATCAGGGTCCTGCCAGGTGTGTATGGTGTTTTCACAGTGTATCAGGATCCTGCCTGGTGTGTATGCGGTTTCACTGTGTATCAGGGTCCTTCCAGGTGTGTATGGGTTTTTCACAGTGTATCAGCATCATCCCAGGTGTGTTTGGGGTTTCACAGTGTATCAGGATCCTGCAGGATTTGTGGTGGGGGTTTCACAGTGGATCAGGATCCTGCCAGTTGTGTATGGGTTTTTCACAGCGTATCAGGATCTGCCAGGTGTGTATGGGGTTTCACAGTAGATCAGGATACTGCCAGGGGTGTATGGGGTTTCACAGTGTATCAGAAACCTGCCAGGTGTGTACGGGGATTCACAGTGTATCAGAGTCCTGCCAGGTGTGTTTGGGGTTTTCACAGTGTATCAGGATCCTGCCAGGTGTGTATGGGGTTTCACAGTGTATCAAGATCCTGCCAGGTGTGTATGGGGGTTTCACAGTGGATCAGGATCGTGCCAGGTGTGTATGGGGTTTCACAGTGGATCAGGATACTGCCAGGTGTGTATCGGGTTTTCACAGTGTGTCAGGTTCCTGCCAGGAGGGTTTGGGGTTTTCACAGTGTATCAGGGTCCTGCCTGGTGTGTATGGCTTTTTCACAGTGGATCAGGATCCTGCCAGGTGTGCATGGGAGTTTCACAGTAATCAGGATCCTGCCAGGTGTGTATGGGGATTCACAGTGTATCAAGGTCCTGCCAGGTGTGTATGGGGTTTCACAGTGTATCAGGATCCTGCCAGATGTGAATGGGGTTTCACTGTGCATCAGGATCCTGCCAGATGTGAATGGGGTTCCACTGTGCATCAGGAACGTGCCAGGCGTGTACGGGGTTATCACAGTGAATCAGGCTGCTGCCGGGTGTGTATGGGGGTTTCACAGTGGATCAGGATTCTTCCAGGTGTGTATGGATTTTCACAGTATATCAGTATCCTGCCAGATGTGTCTGGGGTTTTCAGAGTTTTTCAGTGTCCTGCCAGGTGTGTATGGGGGTTTCACAGTTTATCAGCATCTTGCCAGGTGTGTATGGGGTTTTCACAGTGGATCAGGATCCTGCCAGGTGTGTATGGGGTTTTCACTGTGTATCAGGATCCTGCCAAGTTTGCGTGGGGTTTTCACAGTGTCTCAGGATCCTGCCAGGAGTGTATGGGGTTTTCACAGTGTATCAGTGTCCTGCCAGGTGTGTATGGGGTTTTCACAGTGCATCAGGTTCCTGCCAGGAGGGTATGGGGTTTTCACAGAGTATCAGGGACCTGCCAGGTGTGTATGGGGTTTTCACACTTTATCAGCGTCCTGGCAGGTGTGTATGGCGTTTTCACAGTGGATCAGGATCCAGCCAGGTGTGCATGGGGGTTTCACAGTGTATCAGCATCCTGCCAGGTGAGTATGGGGTTTCACAGTGTATCAGGATCCTGCCAGGTGTGTATGGGGTTTCACAGTGTATCAGGATCCTGCCAGGTGAGTATGGGGTTTCACAGTGTATCAGGATCCTGCCAGATGTTAATGGGGTTTCAAACTGCATCAGGATCCTGCCAGATGTGAATGGGGTTCCACTGTGCATCAGGAACCTGCCAGGTGTGTACGGGGTTTTCACAGTGTATCAGGCTCCTGCCGGGTGTGTATGGGGGTTTCACAGTGTATCAGGATCCTGTCAGGTGTGTATGGATTTTCACAGTATATCAGGATCCTGCCAGATGTGTATGGGGTTTTAAGAGTTTTTCAGGATCCTGCCGTGTGTTTGGGCGTTTCACAGTTCATCAGCATCTTGCCAGGTGTGTATGGGGTTTTCACAGTGGATCAGGATCCTGCCAGGTGTGTATGGGGTTTTCACAGTGTATCAGGATCCTGCCAAGTGTGCATGGGGTTTTCACAGTGTATCAGGATCCTGCCAAGTGTGTATGGGGTTTTCACAGTGGATCAGGATCCTGCCAGGTGTGCATGGGGTTTTCACAGTGTATCAGGATGCTGCCACGTGTGGATGGGGTTTCACAGTTTATCAGGATCCTGCCTGGTGTTTATGGGGTTTTCACAGTGTATCAGGATCCTGCCTGGTGTTTATGGGGTTTTCACAGTGTATCAGGATCCTGTCAGGTGTGTGTGGGGTTTCACAGTGTATCAGGGACCTGCCAGGTGTGTATGGGGTTTTCACAGTGGATCAGGATCCTGCCAGGTGTGCATGGGGTTTTCACAGTGTATCAGGAACCTGCCTGGTGTGTATGGGGTTTTCACAGTGTGTCAGGATCCTGCCAGGTGTGTATGGGGGTTTCACAGTGTATCAGGATCCTGTCAGGTGTGTATGGATTTTCACAGTATATCAGGATCCTGCCAGATGTGTATGGGGTTTTCAGAGTTTTTCAGGATCCTGCCGTGTGTTTGGGCGTTTCACAGTTCATCAGCATCTTGCCAGGTGTGTATGGGGTTTTCACAGTGGATCAGGATCCTGCCAGGTGTGTATGGGGTTTTCACAGTGTATCAGGATCCTGCCAAGTGTGCATGGGGTTTTCACAGTGTATCAGGATCCTGCCAAGTGTGTATGGGGTTTTCACAGTGGATCAGGATCCTGCCAGGTGTGCATGGGGTTTTCACAGTGTATCAGGATGCTGCCACGTGTGGATGGGGTTTCACAGTTTATCAGGATCCTGCCTGGTGTTTATGGGGTTTTCACAGTGTATCAGGATCCTGCCTGGTGTTTATGGGGTTTTCACAGTGTATCAGGATCCTGCCAGGTGTGTGTGGGGTTTCACAGTGTATCAGGGACCTGCCAGGTGTGTATGGGGTTTTCACAGTGGATCAGGATCCTGCCAGGTGTGCATGGGGTTTTCACAGTGTATCAGGAACCTGCCTGGTGTGTATGGGGTTTTCACAGTGTGTCAGGATCCTGCCAGGTGTGTATGGGGTTTTCACAGTGTATCAGGATCCAGCCACGTGTATACGGGGATTCACGGTGTATCAGGGACCTGCCAGGTGTGTATGGGGTTTTCACAGTGGATCAGGATCCTGCCAGGTGTGCATGGGGTTTTCACAGTGTATCAGGAACCTGCCTGGTGTGTATGGGGTTTTCACAGTGTGTCAGGATCCTGCCAGGTGTGTATGGGGTTTTCACAGTGTATCAGGATCCAGCCACGTGTATACGGGGATTCACGGTGTATCAGAGTCCTGCCAGGTGTGTATGGGGTTTTCACAGTGTATCAGGATCCTGCCAGGTGTGTATTGGGTTTCATAGTGTATCAGGATCCTGCCAGGTGTGTATGGGAGTTTCACAGTGGATCAGGATCCTGCCAGGTGCATATGGGGTTTTCACAGTGTGTCAGGGTCCTGCCAGGTGTGTATGGTGTTTTCACAGTGTATCGGGATCCTGCCTGGTGTGTATTCGGTTTCACAGTGTATCAGGGTCCTTACGTGTGTGTGGGGTTTTCACAGTGTATCAGGATCATGCAAGGTGTGTATGGGGATTCACAGTGTATCAGGGTCCTGCCAGGTGTGCATGGGGTTTTCACAGTGTATCAGGATCCTGCCAGGTGTGTATGGGGTTTCACAGTGTATCAGGAACCTGCCACGTGTGTATGGGGTTTTCACAGTGTATCAGGATCCTGCCTGGTGTTTGTGGGGTTTTCACAGTGTATCAGGATCCTGCCTGGTGTGTATGGGGTTTTCACAGTGTATCAGGATCCTGCCAGGTGTGTACGGGGATTCACGGTGTATCAGAGTCCTGCCAGGTGTGTGTGGGGTTTTCTCAGTGTATCAGGATCCTGCCAGGTGTGTATGGGGTTTCACAGTGTATCAGGATCCTGCCAGGTGTGTTTGGGGGTTTCACAGTGGATCAGGATCCTGCCAGGTGCATATGGGGTTTTCACAGTTTATCAGGATCCTGCCTGGTGTTTGTGGGGTTTTCACAGTGTATCAGGAACATGCCAGGTGTGTACGGGGATTCACTGTGTATCAGGATCCTGCCAGGTGTGTGTGGGGTTTCACAGTGTATCAGGGACCTGCCAGGTGTGTATGGGTTTTTCACAGTGGATCAGGATCCTGCCAGGTGTGCATGGGGTTTTCACAGTGTATCAGGATCCTGCCAAGTGTGTATGGGGTTTTCACAGTGGATCAGGATCCTGCCAGGTGTGTATGGGGTTTTCATAGTGGATCAGGATCCTGCCAGGTGTATATGGGGTTTTCACAGTGTATCAGGATGCTGCCACGTGTGTATGGGGTTTCACAGTTTATCAGGATCCTGCCTGGTGTGTATGGGGTTTTCACAGTGTGTCATGATCCTGCCAGGTGTGTATGGGGTTTTCACAGTGTATCAGGATCCAGCCACGTGTATACGGGGATCCACGGTGTATCAGAGTCCTGCCAGGTGTGTATGGGGTTTTCACAGTGTATCAGGATCCTGCCAGGTGTGTATGGGGTTTCATAGTGTATCAGGATCCTGCCAGGTGTGTATGGGGGTTTCACAGTGGATCAGGATACTGCCAGGTGCATATGGGGTTTTCACAGTGTGTCAGGGTCCTGCCAGGTGTGTATGGTGTTTTCACAGTGTATCGGGATCCTGCCTGGTGTGTGTTCGGTTTCACAGTGTATCAGGGTCCTTACGTGTGCATGGGGTTTTCACAGTGTATCAGGATCATGCAAGGTGTGTACGGGGATTCACAGTGTATCAGGGTCCTGCCAGGTGTGCATGGGGTTTTCACAGTGTATCAGGATCCTGCCAGGTGTGTATGGGGTTTCACAGTGTATCAGGAACCTGCCAGGTGTGTATGGGGTTTTCACAGTGTATCAGGAAACTGCGTGGTGTGTGCGGGGATTCACAGTGTATCAGAGACCTGCCAGGTGTGTATGGGGTTTTCACAGTGTATCAGGATCCTGCCAGGTGTGTATGGGGCTTCACAGTGTATCAAGATCCTGCCAGGTGTGTATGGGGGTTTCACAGTGGATCAGGATACTGCCAGGTGCATGTGGGGTTTTCACAGTGTATCAGGGTCCTGCCAGGTGTGCAGGGGTGTTCACAGTGCATCAGGATCCTGCCAGATGTGTCTGGGGTTTCACAGTGTATCAGGATACTGACAGGTGTGCATGGGGTTTCACAGTGTATCAGGATCCTGCCAGATGTGTTGTGTGGGTTTCACCGTGGATCAGGATCCTGCCAGTTGTGTATGGGGTTTTCACAGTGTATCAGGATCCTGCCAGGTGTGTATGGGGATTCACAGTGGATCAGGATACTCCCAGGTGTGTATGGGGGTTCACAGTGTATCAGGATCCTGCCAGGCGTGTATGGGGTTTTCACAGTGTATCAGTGTCCTGCCAGGTATGTATGGGGTTTTCACAGTGTATCAGGTTCCTGCCAGGAGGGTATGGGGTTTACACAGTGTATCAGGGTCCTGTCAGGTGTGCATGGGGTTTTCACAGTTTATCAGCGTCCTGCCAGGTGTGTATGGCGTTTTCACTGTGGATCTGGATCCTGCCAGGTGTGCAGGGGGTTTCACAGTGTATCAGGATCCTGCCAAGTGTGTATGGGGTTTCACAGTGTATCAGGATCCTGCCAGGTGTGTATGGGGTTTCACAGTGTATCAGGAACCTGCCAGGTGTGTATGGGGTTTCACAGTGTATCAGGATCCTGCCAGATGTGAATGGGGTTTCACTGTGCATCAGGATCCTGCCAGATGTGAATGGGGTCCCACTGTGCTTCAGGAACCTGCCAGGTGTGTACGGGGTTTTCACAGTGTATCAGGCTCCTGCCAGGTGTGTATGGGTTTTTCACACTGTAACAGAATCCTGCCAGGTGTGAATGGGGTTTTCACAGTGTATCAGGGTCCTGCCAGGTGTGCATGGGGTTTTCACAGTGTATCAGGGTCCTGCCATTTGTGTATGGTGTTTTCACAGTGTATTGGGATCCTGCCTGGTGTGTGTGCGGTTTCACAGTGTATCAGGGTCCTTACAGGTTTGTATGGGGTTTTCACAGTGTATCAGGATCATGCCAGGTGTGTACGGGGTTTCACAGTGTATCAGGATCCTGCCAGGTGTGTATGGGGTATCACAGTGTATCAGGATCCTGCCAGGAGGGTATGGGGTTTTCACAGTGTATCAGGGTACTGCCAGCAGTGTATGGGGTTTTCACAGTTTATCAGCGCACTGCCAGGTGTGTACGGCGTTTTCTTAGTGGATCAGGATCCTGCCAGGTGTGCATGGGGTTTCACAGTGTATCAGGGACCTGCCAGGTGTGTATGGGGTTTTCACAGTGTATCAGGAAACTGCATGGTGTGTGCGGGGATTCACAGTGTATCAGAGACCTGCCAGGTGTGTGTGGTTTTCACAGTGAATCAGGATCCTGCCAGGATTGTATGGGGCTTCACAGTGTATCAAGATCCTGCCAGGTGTGTATGGGGGTTTCACAGTGGATCAGGATACTGCCAGGTGCATATGGGGTTTTCACAGTGTATCAGGGTCCTGCCAGGTGTGTATGGGGTTTTCACAGTGTATCAGGATCCTGCCAGATGTGTCTGGGGTTTCACAGTGTTTCAGGATACTGCCAGGTGTGTATGGGGTTTCACACTGTATCAGGATCCTGCCAGATGTGTTGTGTGGGTTTCACAGTGGATCAGGATCCTGCCAGTTGTGTATGGGGTTTTCACAGTGTATCAGGATCCTGCCAGGTGTGTATGGGGATTCACAGTGGATCAGGATACTCCCAGGTGTGTATGGGGTTTCACAGTGTATCAGGATCCTGCCAGGCGTGTATGGGGTTTTCACAGTGTATCAGTGTCCTGCCAGGAGGGTATGGGGTTTACACAGTGTATCAGGCTCCTGCCAAGTGTGTATGGGGTTTCACAGTGTATCAGGATCCTGCCAGGTGTGTATGGGGTTTCACAGTGTATCAGGAACCTGCCAGGTGTGCATGGGGTTTCACAGTGTATCAGGATCCTGCCAGATGTGAATGGGGTTTCACTGTGCATCAGGATCCTGCCAGATGTGAATGGGGTCCCACTGTGCATCAGGAACCTGCCAGGTGTGTACGGGGTTTTCACAGTTTATCAGGCTCCTGCCGGGTGTGTATGGGGGTTTCACAGTGTATCAGGATCCTGCCAGGTGTGTATGGGGTTTCACAGTGTATCAGGATCATACCAGGTGTGTATGAGGGTTTCACAGTGCATCAGGAACCTGCCAGGTGAGTACGGGGATTTCACTGTGTATCAGGGTCCTGCCATGTGTGAATGGGTTTTTCACACTGTAACAGGATCCTGCCAGGTGTGAATAGGGTTTTCACAGTGTATCAGGGTCCTGCCAGGTGTGCATGGGGTTTTCACAGTGTATCAGGATCCTGCCAGGTGTGTATGGGGTTTTCACAGTGTATCAGGGTCCTGCCAGGTGTGTATGGTGTTTTCACAGTGTATCGGGATCCTGCCTGGCGTGTATGCGGTTTCACAGTGTATCAGGGTCCTTACAGGTTTGTATGGGGTTTTCACAGTGTATCAGGATCATGCCTGGTGTGTACGGGGTTTCACAGTGTATCAGGATCCTGCCAGGTGTGTATGGGGTATCACAGTGTATCAGGATCCTGCCAGGAGGGTATGGGGTTTTCACAGTGTATCAGGGTACTGCCAGGTGTGTATGGGGTTTTCACAGTTTATCAGCGTACTGCCAGGTGTGTATGGCGTTTTCACAGTGGATCAGGATCCTGCCAGGTGTGCATGGGGGTTTCACAGTGTATCAGGATCCTGCCAGGTGTGTATGGGGTTTCACAGTGTATCAGGATCCTGCCAGGTGTGTATGGGGTTTCACAGTGTATCAGGATCCTGCCAGATGTGAATGGGGTTTCACTGTGCATCAGGAACCTGCCAGATGTGAATGGGGTTCCACTGTGCATCAGGAACCTGCCAGGTGTGTACGGGGTTTTCACAGTGTATCAGGCTCCTGCCGGGTGTGTATGGGGGTTTCACAGTGAATCAGGACCCTGCCAGGTGTGTATGGGTTTTCACAGTATATCAGGATCATGCCAGATGTGTATGGGGTTTTCAGAGTTTTTCAGGATCCTGCCAAAAGTGTCTGGGGGCTTCACAGTTTATCAGCATCTTGCCAGGTGTGTATGGGGTTTGCACAGTGGAGCAGGATCCTGCCAGGTGTGTATGGGGTTTTCACAGTGTATCAGGATCCTGCCAAGTGTGCATGGGGTTTTCACTGTGTATCAGGATCCTGCCAAGTGTGTGTGGGGGTTTCACAGTGGATCAGGATCCTGCCAGGTGTGTATGGGGTTTTCACAGTGGATCAGGATCCTGCCAGGTGTGTATGGGGTTTTCACAGTGGATCAGGATCCTGCCTGGTGTGCATGGGGTTTCACAGTGTATCAGGATCCTGCCAGGTGTGTATGGGGTTTCACAGTGTATCAGGATCCTGCCAGTTGTGCATGGGGTTTTGACAGTTTATCATCTTACTGCCAGGTGTGTATGGCATTTTCACAGTGGATCAGGATCCTGCCAAGTGTGCATGGGGGTTTCACAGTGTATCAGGATCCTGCCAGGTGTGTATGGCGTTTCACAATTTATCAGGATCCTGCCAGGTGTGTATGGGGTTTCACAGTGTATCAGGATCCTGCCAGATGTGAATTGGGTTTCACTTTGCATCAGGATCATGCCACATGTGAATGGGGTTCCAATGTGCATCAGGAACCTGCCAGGTGTGTACGGGGATTTCACAGTGTATCAGGCTCCTGCCGGGTGTGTATGGGGGTTTCACAGTGTATCAGTATCCTGCCAGGTGTGTATGGGTTTTCACAGTATATCAGGATCCTGCCAGGTGTGTATGGGATTTTCACAGTGTATCAGGTTCCTGCCAGGAGGGTCTGGGGTTTTCACAGTGTATCAGGGTTCTGCCAGGTGTGTTTGGGGTTTTCACAGATTATCAGCGTACTGCCAGGTGTGTATGGCGTTTTCACAGTGGATCAGGTTCCTGCCAGGTGTGCATGGGGTTTTCACAGTGGATCAGGATCCTGCCAGGTGTGTATGGGGTTTTCACAGTGGATCAGGATCCTGCCAGGTGTGTATGGGCTTTTCACAGTGTATCAGGTGCTGCCACGTGTGTATGGGGTTTCTCAGTTCATCAGGATCCTGCCTGGTGTGTATGGGGTTTTCACAGTGTATCAGGATCCTGCCAGGTGTGTTTGGGGGTTTCACAGTGGATCAGGATCCTGCCAGGTGCATATGGGGTTTTCACAGTGTATCAGGGACCTGCCAGGTGTGTATGGGGTTTTCACAGTGCATCAGGATCCTGCCAAATGTGTCTGGGGTTTCACAGTGTATCAGGATCCTGCCTGATGTGTATGGGATTTCACAGTGTATCAGGATCCTGCCAGATGTGTATGGGGGTTTCACGGTGGATCAGGATCCTGCCAGTTGTTTATGGGGTTTTCACAGTGTATCAGGATCCTGCCAGGTGTGTATGAGGTTTCACAGTGGATCAGGATACTGCCAGGTGTGTATGGGGTTTCACATTGGTTCAGGATCCTGCCACTAGTGTATGGGGTTTTCACATTGCATCAGGTTCCTGCCAGGTGTGTATGGGGTTTTCACAGTGTATCAGGTTCCTGCCAGGTGGGTATGGGGTTTGCACAGTGTATCAGGGTGCTGCCAGGTGTGTATGGGGTTTTCACAGTTTATCAGCGTCCTGCCAGGTGTGTATGGAGTTTTCACAGTTGATCAGGATCCTGCCAGGTGTGTATGGGGTTTTCACAGTGCATCAGGATCCTGCCAGGTGTGTATGGGGTTTCAAAGTGTATCAGGATCCTGCCAGGTGTGTATGGGGTTTTCACAGTGTATCAGGATCCTGCCAGGTGTGTATGGGGTTTTCACAGTGTATCAGTATCCTGTCAGGTGTGTATGGGGTTTCACAGTGAATCAGGATCCTGCCACGTGTGTATGGGGTTTCACAGTGTATCAGGATCCTGCCAGGTGTGTATGGAGTTTTCACAGTGTATCAGGATCCTGCCAGGTGTGTATGGGGGTTTCACAGTGGATCAGGATCCTGCCAGGTGCATATGGGGTTTTCACAGTGTATCAGGGTCCTGACAGGTGTGGATGGGGTTTTCACAGTGCATCAGGATCCTGCCAAATGTGTCTGGGGTTTCACAGTGTATCAGGATCCTGCCTGATGTGTATGGGATTTTACAGTGTATCAGGATCCTGCCAGATGTGTATGGGGGTTTCACAGTGGATCAGGATCCTGCCAGTTGTGTATGGGGTTTTCACAGTGTATCAGGATCCTGCCAGGTGTGTATGGGGTTTCACAATGGATCAGGATACTGCCAGGTGTGTATGGGGTTTCACATTGGATCAGGATCCTGCCAGGAGTGTATGGGGTTTTCACAGTGCATCAGGTTCCTGCCAGGTGTGTATGGGGTTTCAAAGTGTATCAGGATCCTGCCAGGTGTGTATGGGGTTTCACAGTGTATCAGGATCCTGCCAGGTGCGTATGGGGTTTCACAGTGTAACAGGATCCTGCCAGGAGTGTATGGGGTTTCCACAGTGCATCAGGTTCCTGCCAGGTGTGTACGGGGTTTTCACAGTGTATCAGGTTCCTGCCAGGAAGGTATGGGGTTTTCACAGTGCATCAGGGTGCTGCCAGGTGTGTATGGGGTTTTCACAGTTTATCAGCGTCCTGCCGGGTGTGTATGGAATTTTCACATTTGATCAGGATCCTGCCAGGTGTGTATGGGGTTTTCACAGTGTATCAGGATCCTGCCAGGTGTGTATGGGGTTTCAAAGTGTATCAGGATCCTGCCAGGTGTGCATGGGGATTTCACAGTGTATCAGGATCCTGCCAGGTGTGTATGGGGTTTCACAGTGTATCAGGAACCTGCCAGGTGTGTATGGGGTTTTCACAGTGTATCAGGATCCTGCCAGGTGTGTTTGGGGTTTCACAGTGTATCAGGGACCTGCCAGGTGTGTATGGGGTTTTCACAGTGGATCAGGATCCTGCCAGGTGTGCATGGGGTTTTCACAGTGTATCAGGATCCTGCCAAGTGTGTATGGGGTTTTCACAGTGGATCAGGATCCTGCCAGGTGTGTATGGGGTTTTCATAGTGGATCAGGATCCTGCCAGGTGTGTATGGGGTTTTCACAGTGTATCAGGATGCTGCCACGTGTGTATGGGGTTTCACAGTTTATCAGGAACCTGCCTGGTGTGTATGGGGTTTTCACAGTGTGTCATGATCCTGCCAGGTGTGTATGGGGTTTCACAATTTATCAGGATCCTGCCAGGTGTGTATGGGGTTTCACAGTGCATCAGGATCCTGCCAGATGTGGATTGGGTTTCACTTTGCATCAGGATCATGCCACATGTGAATGGGGTTGCAATGTGCATCAGGAACCTGCCAGGTGTGTACGGGGATTTCACAGTGTATCAGGCTCATGCCGGGTGTGTATGGGGGTTTCACAGTGTATCAGTATCCTGCCAGGTGTGTATGGGTTTTCACAGTATATCAGGATCCTGCCAGGTGTGTATGGGATTTTCACTGTGTATCAGGTTCCTGCCAGGAGGGTCTGGGGCTTTCACAGTGTATCAGGGTTCTGCCAGGTGTGTTTGGGGTTTTCACAGATTATCAGCGTACTGCCAGGTGTGTATGGCGTTTTCACAGTGGATCAGGATCCTGCCAGGTGTGCATGGGGTTTTCACAGTGGATCAGGATCCTGCCAGGTGTGTATGGGGTTTTCACAGTGGATCAGGATCCTGCCAGGTGTGTATGGGCTTTTCACAGTGTATCAGGTGCTGCCACGTGTGTATGGGGTTTCTCAGTTCATCAGGATCCTGCCTGGTGTGTATGGGGTTTTCACAGTGTATCAGGATCCTGCCAGGTGTATCTGGGGTTTTCACAGTTTTTCAGCGCACTGCCAGTTGTGTATGGCGTTTTCACAGTGGATCAGGATCCTGCCAGGTGTGCATGGTGTTTCACAGTGTATCAGGATCCTGCCAGGTGTGTAAGGGGTTTCACAGTGTATCAGGAACCTGCCAGGTGTGTATGGGGTTTCACAGTGTATTAGGATCCTGCCAGGTGTGTATGGGGTTTCACAGTGTATCAGGATCCTGCCAGATGTGAATGGGGTTTCACTGTGCATCAGGATCCTGCCAGATGTGAATGGGGTTCCACTGTGAATCAGGAACCTGCCAGGTGTGTACGGGGTTTTCACAGTGTATCAGGCACCTGCCGGGTGTATATCGGGTTTTCACAGTGTATCAGTTTCCTGCCAGGTGTGTATGGGTTTTCACAGTATATCAGGATCCTGCCAGGTGTGTATGGGGATTCACAGTGTATCAGGATCCTGCCAGGTTTGTTTGGGGGTTTCACAGTGGATCAGGATCCTGCCAGGTGCATATGGGGTTTTCACAGTGTATCAGGGTCCTGCCAGGTGTGTATGGGGTTTTCACAGTGCATCAGGATCCTGCCAAATGTGTCTGGGGTTTCACAGTGTATCAGGATCCTGCCTGATGTGTATGGGATTTTACAGTGTATCAGGATCCTGCCAGATGTGTATGGGGGTTTCACAGTGGATCAGGATCCTGCCAGTTGTGTATGGGGTTTTCACAGTGTATCAGGATCCTGCCAGGTGTGTATGGGGTTTCACAATGGATCAGGATACTGCCAGGTGTGTATGGGGTTTCACATTGGATCAGGATCCTGCCAGGAGTGTATGGGGTTTTCACAGTGCATCAGGTTCCTGCCAGGTCTGTATGGGGTTTCAAAGTGTATCAGGATCCTGCCAGGTGTGTATGGGGTTTCACAGTGTATCAGCATCCTGCCAGGTGCGTATGGGGTTTCACAGTGTAACAGGATCCTGCCAGGAGTGTATGGGGTTTTCACAGTGCATCAGGTTCCTGCCCGGTGTGTACGGGGTTTTCACAGTGTATCAGGTTCCTGCCAGGAAGGTATGGGGTTTTCACAGTGCATCAGGGTGCTGCCAGGTGTGTATGGGGTTTTCACAGTTTATCAGCGTCCTGCCGGGTGTGTATGGAATTTTCACATTTGATCAGGATCCTGCCAGGTGTGTATGGGGTTTTCACAGTGTATCAGGATCCTGCCAGGTGTGTATGGGGTTTCAAAGTGTATCAGGATCCTGCCAGGTGTGCATGGGGTTTTCACAGTGTATCAGGATCCTGCCAGGTGTGTATGGGGTTTCACAGTGTATCAGGAACCTGCCAGGTGTGTATGGGGTTTTCACAGTGTATCAGGATCCTGCCAGGTGTGTTTGGGGTTTCACAGTGTATCAGGGACCTGCCAGGTGTGTATGGGGTTTTCACAGTGGATCAGGATCCTGCCAGGTGTGCATGGGGTTTTCACAGTGTATC
Source organism: Heterodontus francisci (assembly GCF_036365525.1). Lineage (NCBI taxonomy): Eukaryota > Metazoa > Chordata > Chondrichthyes > Heterodontiformes > Heterodontidae > Heterodontus > Heterodontus francisci. The sequence goes on from NW_027141175.1 coordinate 6,504,568, forward strand.
AGGATCCTGCCAAGTGTGTATGGGGTTTTCACAGTGGATCAGGATCCTGCCAGGTGTGTATGGGGTTTTCATAGTGGATCAGGATCCTGCCAGGTGTGTATGGGGTTTTCACAGTGTATCAGGATGCTGCCACGTGTGTATGGGGTTTCACAGTTTATCAGGAACCTGCCTGGTGTGTATGGGGTTTTCACAGTGTGTCATGATCCTGCCAGGTGTGTATGGGGTTTCACAATTTATCAGGATCCTGCCAGGTGTGTATGGGGTTTCACAGTGTATCAGGATCCTGCCAGATGTGGATTGGGTTTCACTTTGCATCAGGATCATGCCACATGTGAATGGGGTTGCAATGTGCATCAGGAACCTGCCAGGTGTGTACGGGGATTTCACAGTGTATCAGGCTCATGCCGGGTGTGTATGGGGGTTTCACAGTGTATCAGTATCCTGCCAGGTGTGTATAGGTTTTCACAGTATATCAGGATCCTGCCAGGTGTGTATGGGATTTTCACTGTGTATCAGGTTCCTGCCAGGAGGGTCTGGGGCTTTCACAGTGTATCAGGGTTCTGCCAGGTGTGTTTGGGGTTTTCACAGATTATCAGCGTACTGCCAGGTGTGTATGGCGTTTTCACAGTGGATCAGGATCCTGCCAGGTGTGCATGGGGTTTTCACAGTGGATCAGGATCCTGCCAGGTGTGTATGGGGTTTTCACAGTGGATCAGGATCCTGCCAGGTGTGTATGGGCTTTTCACAGTGTATCAGGTGCTGCCACGTGTGTATGGGGTTTCTCAGTTCATCAGGATCCTGCCTGGTGTGTATGGGGTTTTCACAGTGTATCAGGATCCTGCCAGGTGTGTCTGGGGTTTTCACAGTTTTTCAGCGCACTGCCAGGTGTGTATGGCGTTTTCACAGTGGATCAGGATCCTGCCAGGTGTGCATGGTGTTTCACAGTGTATCAGGATCCTGCCAGGTGTGTAAGGGGTTTCACAGTGTATCAGGAACCTGCCAGGTGTGTATGGGGTTTCACAGTGTATTAGGATCCTGCCAGGTGTGTATGGGGTTTCACAGTGTATCAGGATCCTGCCAGATGTGAATGGGGTTTCACTGTGCATCAGGATCCTGCCAGATGTGAATGGGGTTCCACTGTGAATCAGGAACCTGCCAGGTGTGTACGGGGTTTTCACAGTGTATCAGGCACCTGCCGGGTGTATATCGGGTTTTCACAGTGTATCAGTTTCCTGCCAGGTGTGTATGGGTTTTCACAGTATATCAGGATCCTGCCAGGTGTGTATGGGGTTTCACAGTGTATCAGGATCCTGCCAGGTGTGTTTGGGGGTTTCACAGTGGATCAGGATCCTGCCAGGTGCATATGGGGTTTTCACAGTGTATCAGGGACCTGCCAGGTGTGTATGGGGTTTTCACAGTGCATCAGGATCCTGCCAAATGTGTCTGGGGTTTCACAGTGTATCAGGATCCTGCCTGATGTGTATGGGGGTTTCAGAGTGGATCAGGATCCTGCCAGTTGTTTATGGGGTTTTCACAGTGTATCAGGATCCTGACTGGTGTGTATTCGGTTTCACAGTGTATCAGGGTGCTTACGTGTGTGGGGGGTTTTCACAGTGTATCAGGATCATGCAAGGTGTGTACGGGGATTCACAGTGTATCAGGGTCCTGCCAGGTGTGCATGGGGTTTTCACAGTGTATCAGGATCCTGCCAGGTGTGTATTGGGTTTCACAGTGTATCAGGAACCTGCCAGGTGTGTATGGGGTTTTCACAGTGTATCAGGAAACTGCGTGGTGTGTGCGGGGATTCACAGTGTATCAGAGACCTGCCAGGTGTGTATGGGGTTTTCACAGTGTATCAGGATCCTGCCAGGTGTGTATGGGGCTTCACAGTGTATCAAGATCCTGCCAGGTGTGTATGGGGGTTTCACAGTGGATCAGGATACTGCCAGGTGCATGTGGGGTTTTCACAGTGTATCAGGGTCCTGCCAGGTGTGTAGGGGTTTTCACAGTGCATCAGGATCCTGCCAGATGTGTCTGGGGTTTCACAGTGTATCAGGATCCTGCCTGGTGTGTATGGGGCTTTCACAGTGTATCAGGATCCTGCCAGGTGTGTACGGGGATTCACGGTGTATCAGGGTTCTGCCAGGTGTGCATGGGGTTTTCACAGTGTATCAGGATCCTGCCAGGTGTGTGTGGGGTTTCACAGTGTATCAGGGACCTGCCAGGTGTGTATGGGGTTTTCACAGTGGATCAGGATCCTGCCAGGTGTGCATGGGGTTTTCACAGTGTATCAGGATCCTGCCAAGTGTGTATGGGGTTTTCACAGTGGATCAGGATCCTGCCAGGTGTGTATGGGGTTTTCATAGTGGATCAGGATCCTGCCAGGTGTGTATGGGGTTTTCACAGTGTATCAGGATGCTGCCACGTGTGTATGGGGTTTCACAGTTTATCAGGAACCTGCCAGGTGTGTATGGGGTTTCACAGTGTATCAGGATACTGCCAGATGTGTTGTGTGGGTTTCACAGTGGATCAGGATCCTGCCAGTTGTGTATGGGGTTTTCACAGTGTATCAGGATCCTGCCAGGTGTGTATGGGGATTCACCGTGGATCAGGATACTCCCAGGTGTGTATGGGGGTTCACAGTGTATCAGGATCCTGCCAGGCGTGTATGGGGTTTTCACAGTGTATCAGTGTCCTGCCAGGTATGTATGGGGTTTTCACAGTGTATCAGGTTCCTGCCAGGAGGGTATGGGGTTTACACAGTGTATCAGGGTCCTGTCAGGTGTGCATGGGGTTTTCACAGTTTATCAGCGTCCTGCCAGGTGTGTATGGCGTTTTCACTGTGGATCTGGATCCTGCCAGGTGTGCAGGCGGTTTCACAGTGTATCAGGATCCTGCCAAGTGTGTATGGGGTTTCACAGTGTATCAGGATCCTGCCAGGTGTGTATGGGGTTTCACAGTGTATCAGGAACCTGCCAGGTGTGTATGGGGTTTCACAGTGTATCAGGATCCTGCCAGATGTGAATGGGGTTTCACTGTGCATCAGGATCCTGCCAGATGTGAATGGGGTCCCACTGTGCATCAGGAACCTGCCAGGTGTGTACGGGGTTTTCACAGTGTATCAGGCTCCTGCCGGGTGTGTATGGGGGTTTCACAGTGTATCAGGATCCTGCCAGGTGTATACGGGGATTCACGGTGTATCAGAGTCCTGCAAGGTGTGCATGGGGTTTTCACAGTGTATCAGGATGCTGCCACGTGTGGATGGGGTTTCACAGTTTATCAGGATCCTGCCTGGTGTTTGTGGGGTTTTCACAGTGTATCAGGATCCTGCCTGGTGTGTATGGGGTTTTCACAGTGTATCAGGATCCTGCCAGGTGTGTACGGGGATTCACGGTGTATTAGAGTCCTGCCAGGTGTGTATGGGGTTTTCTCAGTGTATCAGGATCCTGCCAGGTGTGTATGGGGTTTCACAGTGTATCAGGATCCTGCCAGGTGTGTTTGGGGGTTTCACAGTGGATCAGGATCCTGCCAGGTGCATATGGGGTTTTCACAGTGTATCAGGGTCCTGCCAGGTGTGTATGGTGTTTTCACAGTGTTTCGAGATCCTGCCTGGTGTGTATTCCGTTTCACAGTGTATCAGGGTCCTTACAGGTGTATATGGGGTTTTCACAGTATATCAGGAACATGCCAGGTGTGTACGGGGATTCACTGTGTATCAGGATCCTGCCAGGTGTGTGTGGGGTTTCACAGTGTATCAGGGACCTGCCAGGTGTGTATGGGGTTTTCACAGTGGATCAGGATCCTGCCAGGTGTGCATAGGGTTTTCACAGTGTATCAGGATCCTGCCAAGTGTGTATGGGGTTTTCACAGTGGATCAGGATCCTGCCAGTTGTGTATGGGGTTTTCATAGTGGATCAGGATCCTGCCAGGTGTATATGGGGTTTTCACAGTGTATCAGGATGCTGCCACGTGTGTATGGTGTTTCACAGTTTATCAGGAACCTGCCTGGTGTGTATGGGGTTTTCACAGTGTGTCATGATCCTGCCAGGTGTGTATGGGGTTTTCACAGTGTATCAGGATGCAGCCACGTGTATACGGGGATTCACGGTGTATCAGAGTCCTGCCAGGTGTGTATGGGGTTTTCACAGTGTATCAGGATCCTGCCAGGTGTGTATGGGGTTTCATAGTGTATCAGGATCCTGCCAGGTGTGTATGGGGGTTTCACAGTGGATCAGGATCCTGCCAGGTGCATATGGGGTTTTCACAGTGTGTCAGGGTCCTGCCAGGTGTGTATGGTGTTTTCACAGTGTATCGGGATCCTGCCTGGTGTGTATTCGGTTTCACAGTGTATCAGGGTCCTTACGTGTGTGTGGGGTTTTCACAGTGTATCAGGATCATGCAAGGTGTGTACGGGGATTCACAGTGTATCAGGGTCCTGCCAGGTGTGCATGGGGTTTTCACAGTGTATCAGGATCCTGCCAGGTGTGTATGGGGTTTCACAGTGTATCAGGAACCTGCCAGGTGTGTATGGGGTTTTCACAGTGTATCAGGAAACTGCGTGGTGTGTGCGGGGATTCACAGTGTATCAGAGACCTGCCAGGTGTGTATGGGGTTTTCACAGTGTATCAGGATCCTGCCAGGTGTTTATGGGGCTTCACAGTGTATCAAGATCCTGCCAGGTGTGTATGGGGGTTTCACAGTGGATCAGGATACTGCCAGGTGCATGTGGGGTTTTCACAGTGTATCAGGGTCCTGCCAGGTGTGTAGGGGTTTTCACAGTGCATCAGGATCCTGTCAGATGTGTCTGGGGTTTCACAGTGTATCAGGATACTGACAGGTGTGCATGGGGTTTCACAGTGTATCAGGATCCTGCCAGATGTGTTGTGTGGGTTTCACCGTGGATCAGGATCCTGCCAGTTGTGTATGGGGTTTTCACAGTGTATCAGGATCCTGCCAGGTGTGTATGGGGATTCACAGTGGATCAGGATACTCCCAGGTGTGTATGGGGGTTCACAGTGTATCAGGATCCTGCCAGGCGTGTATGGGGTTTTCACAGTGTATCAGTGTCCTGCCAGGTATGTATGGGGTTTTCACAGTGTATCAGGTTCCTGCCAGGAGGGTATGGGGTTTACACAGTGTATCAGGGTCCTGTCAGGTGTGCATGGGGTTTTCACAGTTTATCAGCGTCCTGCCAGGTGTGTATGGCGTTTTCACTGTGGATCTGGATCCTGCCAGGTGTGCAGGGGGTTTCACAGTGTATCAGGATCCTGCCAAGTGTGTATGGGGTTTCACAGTGTATCAGGATCCTGCCAGGTGTGTATGGGGTTTCACAGTGTATCAGGAACCTGCCAGGTGTGTATGGGGTTTCACAGTGTATCAGGATCCTGCCAGATGTGAATGGGGTTTCACTGTGCATCAGGATCCTGCCAGATGTGAATGGGGTCCCACTGTGCATCAGGAACCTGCCAGGTGTGTACGGGGTTTTCACAGTGTATCAGGCTCCTGCCAGGTGTGTATGGGTTTTTCACACTGTAACAGAATCCTGCCAGGTGTGAATGGGGTTTTCACAGTGTATCAGGGTCCTGCCAGGAGTGCATGGGGTTTTCACAGTGTATCAGGATCCTGCCAGGTGTGTATGGGGTTTTCACAGTGTCTCAGGGTCCTGCCATTTGTGTATGGTGTTTTCACAGTGTATTGGGATCCTGCCTGGTGTGTATGCGGTTTCACAGTGTATCAGGGTCCTTACAGGTTTGTATGGGGTTTTCACAGTGTATCAGGATCATGCCAGGTGTGTACGGGGTTTCACAGTGTATCAGGATCCTGCCAGGTGTGTATGGGGTATCACAGTGTATCAGGATCCTGCCAGGAGGGTATGGGGTTTTCACAGTGTATCAGGGTACTGCCAGGAGTGTATGGGATTTTCACAGTTTATCAGCGTACTGCCAGGTGTGTACGGCGTTTTCTTAGTGGATCAGGATCCTGCCAGGTGTGCATGGGGTTTCACAGTGTATCAGGGACCTGCCAGGTGTGTATGGGGTTTTCACAGTGTATCAGGAAACTGCGTGGTGTGTGCGGGGATTCACAGTGTATCAGAGACCTGCCAGGTGTGTGGGGTTTTCACAGTGTATCAGGATCCTGCCAGGTGTGTATGGGGCTTCACAGTGTATCAAGATCCTGCCAGGTGTGTATGGGGGTTTCACAGTGGATCAGGATACTGCCAGGTGCATATGGGGTATTCACAGTGTATCAGGGTCCTGCCAGGTGTGTATGGGGTTTTCACAGTGTATCAGGATCCTGCCAGATGTGTCTGGGGTTTCACAGTGTTTCAGGATACTACCAGGTGTGTATGGGGTTTCACACTGTATCAGGATCCTGCCAGATGTGTTGTGTGGGTTTCACAGTGGATCAGGATCCTGCCAGTTGTGTATGGGGTTTTCACAGTGTATCAGGATCCTGCCAGGTGTGTATGGGGATTCACAGTGGATCAGGATACTCCCAGGTGTGTATGGGGTTTCACAGTGTATCAGGATCCTGCCAGGCGTGTATGGGGTTTTCACAGTGTATCAGTGTCCTGCCAGGTATGTACGGGGTTTTCACGGTGTATCAGGTTCCTGCCAGGAGGGTATGGGGTTTACACAGTGTATCAGGCTCCTGCCAAGTGTGTATGGGGTTTCACAGTGTATCAGGATCCTGCCAGGTGTGTATGGGGTCCCACTGTGCATCAGGAACCTGCCAGGTGTGTACCGGGTTTACACAGTTTATCAGGCTCCTGCCGGGTGTGTATGGGGGTTTCACAGTGTATCAGGATCCTGCCAGGTGTGTATGGGGTTTCACAGTATATCAGGATCATACCAGGTGTGTATGAGGGTTTCACAGTGCGTCAGGAACCTGCCAGGTGAGTACGGGGATTTCACTGTGTATCAGGGTCCTGCCAGGTGTGAATGGGTTTTTCACACTGTAACAGGATCCTGCCAGGTGTGAATAGGGTTTTCACAGTGTATCAGGGTCCTGCCAGGTGTGCATGGGGTTTTCACAGTGTATCAGGATCCTGCCAGGTGTGTATGGAGTTCTCACAGTGTATCAGGGTCCTGCCAGGTGTGTATGGTGTTTTCACAGTGTATCGGGATACTGCCTGGTGTGTATGCGGTTTCACAGTGTATCAGGTCCTTACAGGTTTGTATGGGGTTTTCACAGTGTATCAGGATCATGCCAGGTGTGTACGGGGTTTCACAGTGTATCAGGATCCTGCCAGTTGTGTATGGGGTATCACAGTGTATCAGGATCCTGCCAGGAGGGTATGGGGTTTTCACAGTGTATCAGGGTACTGCCAGGTGTGTATGGGGTTTTCACAGTTTATCAGCGTACTGCCAGGTGTGTATGGCGTTTTCACAGTGGATCAGGATCCTGCCAGGTGTGCATGGGGTTTTCACAGTGTATCAGGATCCTGCCAGGTGTGTATGGGGTTTCACAGTGTATCAGGATCCTGCCAGGTGTGTATGGGGTTTCACAGTGTATCAGGATCCTGCCAGATGTGAATGGGGTTTCACTGTGCATCAGGAACCTGCCAGATGTGAATGGGGTTCCACTGTGCAACAGGAACCTGCCAGGTGTGTACGGGGTTTTCACAGTGTATCAGGCTCCTGCCGGGTGTGTATGGGGGTTTCACAGTGAATCAGGACCCTGCCAGGTGTGTATGGGTTTTCACAGTATATCAGGATCATGCCAGATGTGTATGGGGTTTTCAGAGTTTTTCAGGATGCTGCCAAAAGTGTCTGGGGGCTTCACAGTTTATCAGCATCTTGCCAGGTGTTTATGGGGTTTTCACAGTGGAGCAGGATCCTGCCAGGTGTGTATGGGGTTTTCACAGTGTATCAGGATCCTGCCAAGTGTGTGTGGGGGTTTCACAGTGGATCAGGATCCTGCCAGGTGTGTATGGGGTTTTCACAGTGGATCAGGATCCTGCCAGGTGTGTATGGGGTTTTCACAGTGGATCAGGATCCTGCCTGGTGTGCATGGGGTTTCACAGTGCATCAGGATCCTGCCAGGTGTGTATGGGGTTTCACAGTGTATCAGGATCCTGCCAGTTGTGCATGGGGTTTTGACAGTTTATCAGCTTACTGCCAGGTGTGTATGGCGTTTTCACAGTGGATCAGGATCCTGCCAAGTGTGCATGGGGGTTTCACAGTGTATCAGGATCCTGCCAGGTGTTTGTGGGGTTTCACAGTGTGTCAGGATCCTGCCAGGTGTGTTTGGTGTTTCACAATTTATCAGGATCCTGCCAGGTGTGTATGGGGTTTCACAGTGTATCAGGATCCTGCCAGATGTGAATTGGGTTTCACTTTGCATCAGGATCATGCCACATGTGAATGGGGTTCCAATGTGCATCAGGAACCTGCCAGGTGTGTACGGGGATTTCACAGTGTATCAGGCTCCTGCCGGGTGTGTATGGGGGTTTCACAGTGTATCAATTTCCTGCCAGGTGTGTATGGGTTTTCACAGTATATCAGGATCCTGCCAGGTGTGTATGGGATTTTCACAGTGTATCAGGTTCCTGCCAGGAGGGTCTGGGGTTTTCACAGAGTATCAGGGTTCTGCCAGGTGTGTTTGGGCTTTTCACAGATTATCAGCGTACTGCCAGGTGTGTATGGCGTTTTCACAGTGGATCAGGATCCTGCCAGGTGTGCATGGGGTTTTCACAGTGGATCAGGATCCTGCCAGGTGTGTATGGGGTTTTCACAGTGGATCAGGATCCTGCCAGGTGTGTATGGGCTTTTCACAGTGTATCAGGTGCTGCCACGTGTGTATGGGGTTTCTCAGTTCATCAGGATCCTGCCTGGTGTGTATGGCGTTTTCACAGTGTATCAGGATCCTGCCAGGTGTGTCTGGGGTTTTCACAGTTTTTCAGCGTACTGCCAGGTGTGTATGGCGTTTTCACAGTGGATCAGGATCCTGCCAGGTGTGCATGGTGTTTCACAGTGTATCAGGATCCTGCCAGATGTGAATGGGGTTTCACTGTGCATCAGGATCCTGCCAGATGTGAATGGGGTTCCACTGTGAATCAGGAACCTGCCAGGTGTGTACGGGGTTTTCACAGTGTATCAGGCACCTGCCTTGTGTATATCGGGTTTTCACAGTGTATCAGTTTCCTGCCAGGTGTGTATGGGTTTTCACAGTATATCAGGATCCTGCCAGGTGTGTATGGGGTTTCACAGTGTATCAGGATCCTTCCAGGTGTGTCTGGGGGTTTCACAGTGGATCAGGATCCTGCCAGGTGCATATGGGGTTTTCACAGTGTATCAGGGACCTGCCAGGTGTGTATGGTGTTTTCATAGTTCATCAGGATCCTGCCAAATGTGTCTGGGGTTTCACAGTGTATCAGGATCCTGCCTGATGTGTATGGGATTTCACAGTGTATCAGGATCCTGCCAGATGTGTATGGGGGTTTCACGGTGGATCAGGATCCTGCCAGTTGTTTATGGGGTTTTCACAGTGTATCAGGATCCTGCCAGGTGTGTATGAGGTTTCACAGTGGATCAGGATACTGCCAGGTGTGTATGGGGTTTCACATTGGTTCAGGATCCTGCCACTAGTGTATGGGGTTTTCACAGTGCATCAGGTTCCTGCCAGGTGTGTATGGGGTTTTCACAGTGTATCAGGTTCCTGCCAGGTGGGTATGGGCTTTGCACAGTGTATCAGGGTGCTGCCAGGTGTTTATGGGGTTTTCACAGTTTATCAGCGTCCTGCCAGGTGTGTATGGAGTTTTCACAGTTGATCAGGATCCTGCCAGGTGTGTATGGGGTTTTCACAGTGTATCAGGATCCTGCCAGGTGTGTATGGGGTTTCAAAGTGTATCAGGATCCTGCCAGGTGTGTATGGGGTTTTCACAGTGTATCAGGATCCTGCCAGGTGTGTATGGGGTTTTCACAGTGTATCAGTATCCTGTCAGGTGTGTATGGGGTTTCACAGTGAATCAGGGTCCTGCCAGGTGTGTATGGGGTTTTCAAAGTGTATCAGGATCCAGCCAGGTGTATACGGGGATTCACGGTGTATCAGAGTCCTGCCAGGTGTGTATGGGGTTTTCTCAGTGCATCAGGATCCTGCCAGGTGTGTATGGGGTTTCACACTGTATCAGGATCCTGCCAGGTGTTGATGGGGGTTTCACAGTGGATCAGGATCCTGCCAGGTGCATATGGGGTTTTCACAGTGTATCAGGGTCCTGCCAGGTGTGGATGGGGTTTTCACAGTGCATCAGGATTCTGCCAAATGTGTCTGGGGTTTCACAGTGTATCAGGATCCTGCCTGATGTGTATGGGATTTTACAGTGTATCAGGATCCTGCCAGATGTGTATGGGGGTTTCACAGTGGATCATGATCCTGCCAGTTGTGTATGGGGTTTTCAGAGTGTATCAGTATCCTGCCAGGTGTGTATGGGGTTTCACAATGGATCAGGATACTGCCAGGTGTGTATGGGGTTTCACATTGGATCAGGATCCTGCCAGGAGTGTATGGGGTTTTCACAGTGCATCAGGATCATGCAAGGTGTGTACGGGGATTCACAGTGTATCAGGGTCCTGCCAGGTGTGCATGGGGTTTTCACAGTGTATCAGGATCCTGCCAGGTGTGTATGGGGTTTCACAGTGTATCAGGAACCTGCCAGGTGTGTATGGGGTTTTCACAGTGTATCAGGAAACTGCGTGGTGTGTGCGGGGATTCACAGTGTATCAGAGACCTGCCAGGTGTGTATGGGGTTTTCACAGTGTATCAGGATCCTGCCAGGTGTTTATGGGGCTTCACAGTGTATCAAGATCCTGCCAGGTGTGTATGGGGGTTTCACAGTGGATCAGGATACTGCCAGGTGCATGTGGGGTTTTCACAGTGTATCAGGGTCCTGCCAGGTGTGTAGGGGTTTTCACAGTGCATCAGGATCCTGTCAGATGTGTCTGGGGTTTCACAGTGTATCAGGATACTGACAGGTGTGCATGGGGTTTCACAGTGTATCAGGATCCTGCCAGATGTGTTGTGTGGGTTTCACCGTGGATCAGGATCCTGCCAGTTGTGTATGGGGTTTTCACAGTGTATCAGGATCCTGCCAGGTGTGTATGGGGATTCACAGTGGATCAGGATACTCCCAGGTGTGTATGGGGGTTCACAGTGTATCAGGATCCTGCCAGGCGTGTATGGGGTTTTCACAGTGTATCAGTGTCCTGCCAGGTATGTATGGGGTTTTCACAGTGTATCAGGTTCCTGCCAGGAGGGTATGGGGTTTACACAGTGTATCAGGGTCCTGTCAGGTGTGCATGGGGTTTTCACAGTTTATCAGCGTCCTGCCAGGTGTGTATGGCGTTTTCACTGTGGATCTGGATCCTGCCAGGTGTGCAGGGGGTTTCACAGTGTATCAGGATCCTGCCAAGTGTGTATGGGGTTTCACAGTGTATCAGGATCCTGCCAGGTGTGTATGGGGTTTCACAGTGTATCAGGAACCTGCCAGGTGTGTATGGGGTTTCACAGTGTATCAGGATCCTGCCAGATGTGAATGGGGTTTCACTGTGCATCAGGATCCTGCCAGATGTGAATGGGGTCCCACTGTGCATCAGGAACCTGCCAGGTGTGTACGGGGTTTTCACAGTGTATCAGGCTCCTGCCAGGTGTGTATGGGTTTTTCACACTGTAACAGAATCCTGCCAGGTGTGAATGGGGTTTTCACAGTGTATCAGGGTCCTGCCAGGAGTGCATGGGGTTTTCACAGTGTATCAGGATCCTGCCAGGTGTGTATGGGGTTTTCACAGTGTCTCAGGGTCCTGCCATTTGTGTATGGTGTTTTCACAGTGTATTGGGATCCTGCCTGGTGTGTATGCGGTTTCACAGTGTATCAGGGTCCTTACAGGTTTGTATGGGGTTTTCACAGTGTATCAGGATCATGCCAGGTGTGTACGGGGTTTCACAGTGTATCAGGATCCTGCCAGGTGTGTATGGGGTATCACAGTGTATCAGGATCCTGCCAGGAGGGTATGGGGTTTTCACAGTGTATCAGGGTACTGCCAGGAGTGTATGGGATTTTCACAGTTTATCAGCGTACTGCCAGGTGTGTACGGCGTTTTCTTAGTGGATCAGGATCCTGCCAGGTGTGCATGGGGTTTCACAGTGTATCAGGGACCTGCCAGGTGTGTATGGGGTTTTCACAGTGTATCAGGAAACTGCGTGGTGTGTGCGGGGATTCACAGTGTATCAGAGACCTGCCAGGTGTGTGGGGTTTTCACAGTGTATCAGGATCCTGCCAGGTGTGTATGGGGCTTCACAGTGTATCAAGATCCTGCCAGGTGTGTATGGGGGTTTCACAGTGGATCAGGATACTGCCAGGTGCATATGGGGTATTCACAGTGTATCAGGGTCCTGCCAGGTGTGTATGGGGTTTTCACAGTGTATCAGGATCCTGCCAGATGTGTCTGGGGTTTCACAGTGTTTCAGGATACTACCAGGTGTGTATGGGGTTTCACACTGTATCAGGATCCTGCCAGATGTGTTGTGTGGGTTTCACAGTGGATCAGGATCCTGCCAGTTGTGTATGGGGTTTTCACAGTGTATCAGGATCCTGCCAGGTGTGTATGGGGATTCACAGTGGATCAGGATACTCCCAGGTGTGTATGGGGTTTCACAGTGTATCAGGATCCTGCCAGGCGTGTATGGGGTTTTCACAGTGTATCAGTGTCCTGCCAGGTATGTACGGGGTTTTCACGGTGTATCAGGTTCCTGCCAGGAGGGTATGGGGTTTACACAGTGTATCAGGCTCCTGCCAAGTGTGTATGGGGTTTCACAGTGTATCAGGATCCTGCCAGGTGTGTATGGGGTCCCACGGTGCATCAGGAACCTGCCAGGTGTGTACGGGGTTTACACAGTTTATCAGGCTCCTGCCGGGTGTGTATGGGGGTTTCACAGTGTATCAGGATCCTGCCAGGTGTGTATGGGGTTTCACAGTATATCAGGATCATACCAGGTGTGTATGAGGGTTTCACAGTGCGTCAGGAACCTGCCAGGTGAGTACGGGGATTTCACTGTGTATCAGGGTCCTGCCAGGTGTGAATGGGTTTTTCACACTGTAACAGGATCCTGCCAGGTGTGAATAGGGTTTTCACAGTGTATCAGGGTCCTGCCAGGTGTGCATGGGGTTTTCACAGTGTATCAGGATCCTGCCAGGTGTGTATGGAGTTCTCACAGTGTATCAGGGTCCTGCCAGGTGTGTATGGTGTTTTCACAGTGTATCGGGATACTGCCTGGTGTGTATGCGGTTTCACAGTGTATCAGGTCCTTACAGGTTTGTATGGGGTTTTCACAGTGTATCAGGATCATGCCAGGTGTGTACGGGGTTTCACAGTGTATCAGGATCCTGCCAGTTGTGTATGGGGTATCACAGTGTATCAGGATCCTGCCAGGAGGGTATGGGGTTTTCACAGTGTATCAGGGTACTGCCAGGTGTGTATGGGGTTTTCACAGTTTATCAGCGTACTGCCAGGTGTGTATGGCGTTTTCACAGTGGATCAGGATCCTGCCAGGTGTGCATGGGGTTTTCACAGTGTATCAGGATCCTGCCAGGTGTGTATGGGGTTTCACAGTGTATCAGGATCCTGCCAGGTGTGTATGGGGTTTCACAGTGTATCAGGATCCTGCCAGATGTGAATGGGGTTTCACTGTGCATCAGGAACCTGCCAGATGTGAATGGGGTTCCACTGTGCATCAGGAACCTGCCAGGTGTGTACGGGGTTTTCACAGTGTATCAGGCTCCTGCCGGGTGTGTATGGGGGTTTCACAGTGAATCAGGACCCTGCCAGGTGTGTATGGGTTTTCACAGTATATCAGGATCATGCCAGATGTGTATGGGGTTTTCAGAGTTTTTCAGGATGCTGCCAAAAGTGTCTGGGGGCTTCACAGTTTATCAGCATCTTGCCAGGTGTGTATGGGGTTTTCACAGTGGAGCAGGATCCTGCCAGGTGTGTATGGGGTTTTCACAGTGTATCAGGATCCTGCCAAGTGTGTGTGGGGGTTTCACAGTGGATCAGGATCCTGCCAGGTGTGTATGGGGTTTTCACAGTGGATCAGGATCCTGCCAGGTGTGTATGGGGTTTTCACAGTGGATCAGGATCCTGCCTGGTGTGCATGGGGTTTCACAGTGCATCAGGATCCTGCCAGGTGTGTATGGGGTTTCACAGTGTATCAGGATCCTGCCAGTTGTGCATGGGGTTTTGACAGTTTATCAGCTTACTGCCAGGTGTGTATGGCGTTTTCACAGTGGATCAGGATCCTGCCAAGTGTGCATGGGGGTTTCACAGTGTATCAGGATCCTGCCAGGTGTTTGTGGGGTTTCACAGTGTGTCAGGATCCTGCCAGGTGTGTTTGGTGTTTCACAATTTATCAGGATCCTGCCAGGTGTGTATGGGGTTTCACAGTGTATCAGGATCCTGCCAGATGTGAATTGGGTTTCACTTTGCATCAGGATCATGCCACATGTGAATGGGGTTCCAATGTGCATCAGGAACCTGCCAGGTGTGTACGGGGATTTCACAGTGTATCAGGCTCCTGCCGGGTGTGTATGGGGGTTTCACAGTGTATCAATTTCCTGCCAGGTGTGTATGGGTTTTCACAGTATATCAGGATCCTGCCAGGTGTGTATGGGATTTTCACAGTGTATCAGGTTCCTGCCAGGAGGGTCTGGGGTTTTCACAGAGTATCAGGGTTCTGCCAGGTGTGTTTGGGCTTTTCACAGATTATCAGCGTACTGCCAGGTGTGTATGGCGTTTTCACAGTGGATCAGGATCCTGCCAGGTGTGCATGGGGTTTTCACAGTGGATCAGGATCCTGCCAGGTGTGTATGGGGTTTTCACAGTGGATCAGGATCCTGCCAGGTGTGTATGGGCTTTTCACAGTGTATCAGGTGCTGCCACGTGTGTATGGGGTTTCTCAGTTCATCAGGATCCTGCCTGGTGTGTATGGCGTTTTCACAGTGTATCAGGATCCTGCCAGGTGTGTCTGGGGTTTTCACAGTTTTTCAGCGTACTGCCAGGTGTGTATGGCGTTTTCACAGTGGATCAGGATCCTGCCCGGTGTGCATGGTGTTTCACAGTGTATCAGGATCCTGCCAGATGTGAATGGGGTTTCACTGTGCATCAGGATCCTGCCAGATGTGAATGGGGTTCCACTGTGAATCAGGAACCTGCCAGGTGTGTACGGGGTTTTCACAGTGTATCAGGCACCTGCCTTGTGTATATCGGGTTTTCACAGTGTATCAGTTTCCTGCCAGGTGTGTATGGGTTTTCACAGTATATCAGGATCCTGCCAGGTGTGTATGGGGTTTCACAGTGTATCAGGATCCTTCCAGGTGTGTTTGGGGGTTTCACAGTGGATCAGGATCCTGCCAGGTGCATATGGGGTTTTCACAGTGTATCAGGGACCTGCCAGGTGTGTATGGTGTTTTCATAGTTCATCAGGATCCTGCCAAATGTGTCTGGGGTTTCACAGTGTATCAGGATCCTGCCTGATGTGTATGGGATTTCACAGTGTATCAGGATCCTGCCAGATGTGTATGGGGGTTTCACGGTGGATCAGGATCCTGCCAGTTGTTTATGGGGTTTTCACAGTGTATCAGGATCCTGCCAGGTGTGTATGAGGTTTCACAGTGGATCAGGATACTGCCAGGTGTGTATGGGGTTTCACATTGGTTCAGGATCCTGCCACTAGTGTATGGGGTTTTCACAGTGCATCAGGTTCCTGCCAGGTGTGTATGGGGTTTTCACAGTGTATCAGGTTCCTGCCAGGTGGGTATGGGCTTTGCACAGTGTATCAGGGTGCTGCCAGGTGTTTATGGGGTTTTCACAGTTTATCAGCGTCCTGCCAGGTGTGTATGGAGTTTTCACAGTTGATCAGGATCCTGCCAGGTGTGTATGGGGTTTTCACAGTGTATCAGGATCCTGCCAGGTGTGTATGGGGTTTCAAAGTGTATCAGGATCCTGCCAGGTGTGTATGGGGTTTTCACAGTGTATCAGGATCCTGCCAGGTGTGTATGGGGTTTTCACAGTGTATCAGTATCCTGTCAGGTGTGTATGGGGTTTCACAGTGAATCAGGGTCCTGCCAGGTGTGTATGGGGTTTTCAAAGTGTATCAGGATCCAGCCAGGTGTATACGGGGATTCACGGTGTATCAGAGTCCTGCCAGGTGTGTATGGGGTTTTCTCAGTGCATCAGGATCCTGCCAGGTGTGTATGGGGTTTCACACTGTATCAGGATCCTGCCAGGTGTTGATGGGGGTTTCACAGTGGATCAGGATCCTGCCAGGTGCATATGGGGTTTTCACAGTGTATCAGGGTCCTGCCAGGTGTGGATGGGGTTTTCACAGTGCATCAGGATTCTGCCAAATGTGTCTGGGGTTTCACAGTGTATCAGGATCCTGCCTGATGTGTATGGGATTTTACAGTGTATCAGGATCCTGCCAGATGTGTATGGGGGTTTCACAGTGGATCATGATCCTGCCAGTTGTGTATGGGGTTTTCAGAGTGTATCAGTATCCTGCCAGGTGTGTATGGGGTTTCACAATGGATCAGGATACTGCCAGGTGTGTATGGGGTTTCACATTGGATCAGGATCCTGCCAGGAGTGTATGGGGTTTTCACAGTGCATCAGGTTCCTGCCAGGTGTGTATGGGGTTTCAAAGTGTATCAGGATCCTGCCAGGTGTGTATGGGGTTTCACAGTGTATCAGGATCCTGCCAGGTGCGTATGGGGTTTCACAGTGTAACAGGATCCTGCCAGGAGTGTATGGGGTTTTCACAGTGCATCAGGTTCCTGCCAGGTATGTACGGGGTTTTCACAGTGTATCAGGTTCCTGCCAGGAAGGTATGGGGTTTTCACAGTGTATCAGGGTGCTGCCAGGTGTGTATGGGGTTTTCACAGTTTATCAGCGTCCTGCCGGGTGTGTATGGAATTTTCACATTTGATCAGGATCCTGCCAGGTGTGTATGGGGTTTTCACAGTGTATCAGGATCCTGCCAGGTGTGTATGGGGTTTCAAAGTGTATCAGGATCCTGCCAGGTGTGCATGGGGTTTTCACAGTGTATCAGGATCCTGCCAGTTGTGTATGGGGTTTCACAGTGTATCAGGAACCTGCCAGGTGTGTATGGGGTTTTCACAGTGTATCAGGATCCTGCCAGGTGTGTGTGGGGTTTCACAGTGTATCAGGGACCTGCCAGGTGTGTATGGGGTTTTCACAGTGGATCAGGATCCTGCCAGGTGTGCATGGGGTTTTCACAGTGTATCAGGATCCTGCCAAGTGTGTATGGGGTTTTCACAGTGGATCAGGATCCTGCCAGGTGTGTATGGGGTTTTCATAGTGGATCAGGATCCTGCCAGGTGTGTATGGGGTTTTCACAGTGTATCAGGATGCTGCCACGTGTGTATGGGGTTTCACAGTTTATCAGGAACCTGCCTGGTGTGTATGGGGTTTTCACAGTGTGTCATGATCCTACCAGGTGTGTATGGGGTTTCACAATTTATCAGGATCCTGCCAGGTGTGTATGGGGTTTCACAGTGTATCAGGATCCTGCCAGATGTGGATTGGGTTTCACTTTGCATCAGGATCATGCCACATGTGAATGGGGTTCCAATGTGCATCAGGAACCTGCCAGGTGTGTACGGGGATTTCACAGTGTATCAGGCTCATGCCGGGTGTGTATGGGGGTTTCACAGTGTATCAGTATCCTGCCAGGTGTGTATGGGTTTTCACAGTATATCAGGATCCTGCCAGGTGTGTATGGGATTTTCACAGTGTATCAGGTTCCTGCCAGGAGGGTCTGGGGCTTTCACAGTGTATCAGGGTTCTGCCAGGTGTGTTTGGGGTTTTCACAGATTATCAGCGTACTGCCAGGTGTGTATGGCGTTTTCACAGTGGATCAGGATCCTGCCAGGTGTGCATGGGGTTTTCACAGTGGATCAGGATCCTGCCAGGTGTGTATGGGGTTTTCACAGTGGATCAGGATCCTGCCAGGTGTGTATGGGCTTTTCACAGTGTATCAGGTGCTGCCACGTGTGTATGGGGTTTCTCAGTTCATCAGGATCCTGCCTGGTGTGTATGGCGTTTTCACAGTGTATCAGGATCCTGCCAGGTGTGTCTGGGGTTTTCACAGTTTTTCAGCGTACTGCCAGGTGTGTATGGCGTTTTCACAGTGGATCAGGATCCTGCCAGGTGTGCATGGTGTTTCACAGTGTATCAGGATCCTGCCAGGTGTGTAAGGGGTTTCACAGTGTATCAGGAACCTGCCAGGTGTGTATGGGGTTTCACAGTGTATTAGGATCCTGCCAGGTGTGTATGGGGTTTCACAGTGTATCAGGATCCTGCCAGATGTGAATGGGGTTTCACTGTGCATCAGGATCCTGCCAGATGTGAATGGGGTTCCACTGTGAATCAGGAACCTGCCAGGTGTGTACGGGGTTTTCACAGTGTATCAGGCACCTGCCGGGTGTATATCGGGTTTTCACAGTGTATCAGTTTCCTGCCAGGTGTGTATGGGTTTTCACAGTATATCAGGATCCTGCCAGGTGTGTATGGGGTTTCACAGTGTATCAGGATCCTGCCAGGTGTGTTTGGGGGTTTCACAGTGGATCAGGATCCTGCCAGGTGCATATGGGGTTTTCACAGTGTATCAGGGACCTGCCAGGTGTGTATGGGGTTTTCACAGTGCATCAGGATCCTGCCAAATGTGTCTGGGGTTTCACAGTGTATCAGGATCCTGCCTGATGTGTATGGGATTTCACAGTGTATCAGGATCCTGCCAGATGTGTATGGGGGTTTCAGAGTGGATCAGGATCCTGCCAGTTGTTTATGGGGTTTTCACAGTGTATCAGGATCCTGCCAGGTGTGTATGAGGTTTCACAGTGGATCAGGATACTGCCAGGTGTGTATGGGGTTTCACATTGGTTCAGGATCCTGCCACTAGTGTATGGGGTTTTCACAGTGCATCAGGTTCCTGCCAGGTGTGTATGGGGTTTTCACAGTGTATCAGGTTCCTGCCAGGTTGGTATGGGGTTTTCACAGTGTATCAGGGTGCTGCCAGGTGTGTATGGGGTTTTCACAGTTTATCAGCGTCCTGCCAGGTGTGTATGGAGTTTTCACAGTTGATCAGGATCCTGCCAGGTGTGTATGGGGTTTTCACAGTGTATCAGGATCCTGCCAGGAGTGTATGGGGTTTCAAAGTGTATCAGGATCCTGCCAGGTGTGTATGGGGTTTTCACAGTGTATCAGGATCCTGCCAGGTGTGTATGGGGTTTTCACAGTGTATCAGTATCCTGTCAGGTGTGTATGGGGTTTCACAGTGAATCAGGGTCCTGCCAGGTGTGTATGGGGTTTTCAAAGTGTATCAGGATCCAGCCAGGTGTATACGGGGATTCACGGTGTATCAGAGTCCTGCCAGGTGTGTATGGGGTTTTCACAGTGTATCAGGATCCTGCCTGATGTGTATGGGATTTTACAGTGTATCAGGAACCTGCCAGATGTGTATGGGGGTTTCACAGTGGATCAGGATCCTGCCAGTTGTGTATGGGGTTTTCACAGTGTATCAGGATCCTGCCAGGTGTGTATGGGGTTTCACAATGGATCAGGATACTGCCAGGTGTGTATGGGGTTTCACATTGGATCAGGATCCTGCCAGGAGTGTATGGGGTTTTCACAGTGCATCAGGTTCCTGCCAGGTGTGTATGGGGTTTTCGCAGTGTATCAGGTTCCTGCCAGGAAGGTATGGGGTTTTCACAGTGTATCAGGGTGCTGCCAGGTGTGTATGGGGTTTTCACAGTTTATCAGCGTCCTGCCAGGTGTGTATGGAATTTTCACATTTGATCAGGATCCTGCCAGGTGTGTATGGGGTTTCAAAGTGTATCAGGATCCTGCCAGGTGTGTATGGGGTTTCAAAGTGTATCAGGGACCTGCCAGGTGTGTATGGGGTTTTCACAGTGGATCAGGATCCTGCCAGGTGTGCATGGGGTTTTCACAGTGTATCAGGATCCTGCCAAGTGTGTATGGGGTTTTCACAGTGGATCAGGATCCTGCCAGGTGTGTATGGGGTTTTCATAGTGGATCAGGATCCTGCCAGGTGTGTATGGGGTTTTCACAGTGTATCAGGATGCTGCCACGTGTGTATGGGGTTTCACAGTTTATCAGGAACTTGCCTGGTGTGTATGGGGTTTTCACAGTGTGTCATGATCCTGCCAGGTGTGTATGGGGTTTTCACAGTGTATCAGGATCCAGCCACATGTGGATGGGGTTTTCACAGTGCATCAGGATCCTGCCAAATGTGTCTGGGGTTTCACAGTGTATCAGGATCCTGCCTGATGTGTATGGGATTTTACAGTGTATCAGGATCCTGCCAGATGTGTATGGGGGTTTCACAGTGGATCAGGATCCTGGAATTGTGTATGGGGTTTTCACAGTGTATCAGGATCCTGCCAGGTGTGTATGGGGTTTCACAATGGATCAGGATACTGCCAGGTGTGTATGGGGTTTCACATTGGATCAGGATCCTGCCAGGAGTGTATGGGGTTTTCACAGTGCATCAGGTTCCTGCCAGGGGTGTATGGGGTTTCAAAGTGTATCAGGATCCTGCCAGGTGTGTATGGGGTTTCACAGTGTATCAGGATCCTGCCAGGTGCGTATGGGATTTCACAGTGTAACAGGATCCTGCCAGGAGTGTATGGGGTTTTCACAGTGCATCAGGTTCCTGCCAGGTGTGTATGGGGTTTTCACAGTGTATCAGGTTCCTGCCAGGAAGGTATGGGGTTTTCACAGTGTATCAGGGTGCTGCCAGGTGTGTATGGGGTTTTCACAGTTTATCAGCGTCCTGCCAGGTGTGTATGGAATTTTCACATTTGATTAGGATCCTGCCAGGTGTGTATGGGGTTTTCACAGTGGATCAGGATCCTGCCAGGATTGTAAGGGGTTTTCACAGAGGATCCTGCCAGGTGTGTATGGGGTTTTCACAGTGTATCAGAATCCTGCCAGGTGTGTATGGGGTTTTCACAGTGGATCAGGATCCTGCCAGGTGTGTATGGGGTTTTCACAGTGGATCAGGATCCTGCCAGGTGTACATGGGGTTTTCACAGTGTATCAGGATGCTGCCACGTGTGTATGGGGTTTCACAGTTTATCAGGATCCTGCCTGGTCTGTATGGTGTTTTCACAGTGTATCAGGATCCTGCCAGGTGTGTATGTGGGTTTCACAGTTTATCAAGACCCTGCCTGGTGTTTATGGGTTTTTCACAGTGCATCAGGATCCTGCCAGGTGTGTGAGGGTGTTTGACAGTGTATCAGGATCCTGCCTGGTGTGCATGGGGGTTTCACAGTTCATCAGGATCCTGCCACGTGTGTATGGGGTATTCACAGTGTATCAGGATCCGGCCTGGTGTGTATGGGGGTATCACCGTTTATCAGGATCCTGCCTGGTCTGCATGGGGTATCACAGTGTTTCAGGATACTTCCAGGTGTGTATGGGGGTTTCACAGAGTATCAGGATCCTGCCAGGTGTGCATGGTGTTTTCGCAGTGGATCAGGATCAGCCAGGTGTGTATGGGGTTTTCACAGTGTATCAGGATCCTGCCAGGTGTGTATGGGGTTTTCACAGTGTATCAGGATCCTGCCAGGTGTGTATGGGGATTTCACATTGGATCAGGATCCTGCCAGGTGTGTATGGGGTTTTCACAGTGTATCAGGATCCTGCCACGTGTGTATGGTGTTTCACAGTTTATCATGATCCTGCCTGGTGTGCATGGGGTTTTCACAGTGTATCAGGATCCTGCCAGGTGTGTATGTGGGTTTCACAGTTTATCAGGATCCCGCCTGGTCTGCATGGGGTATCACAGTTGTTCAGGATCCTTCTAGTTGTGTATGGGGGTTTCACAGAGTATCAGGATCCTGCCAGGTGTGTATGGGGTTTCACTGTGTGTCAGTATCCTGCCGGATGTGAATGGGGTTTTCACAGTGTATCAGGATCCTGCCAGGTGTGTATGGCGTTTCACAGTGTATCGTGATCCTGCCAGGTGTGGATGGGGGTTTTCACAGCGTATCAGGATCCTGCCAGGTGTATGTGCGATTTCATAGTGTATCAGCATCCTGCCAGATGTGAATGGGGTTTCACTGTGTATCAGGATTCCTGCCAGGTGTGAATGGGGTTTCACTGTGTATCAGGATCCTGCCAGGTGTGCATGGGGTTTCACAGTGTATCAGGATGCTGCCAGATGTGAATGTGGTTTCACAGTGTATCAGGATCCTGCCAGATGTGTATGTGGTTTTCACAGTGTATCATGGTACTGCCTGATGAGAATGGGGTTTCACAGTGCATCAGGAACCTGCCAGGTGTGTATGGGGGTTTCACAGTTTATCAGGATCCTGCCAGGTGTGTATGGATGGGTGTTTCACAGTTTATCAGGATCCTGCCAGATGTGTATGGGGTTTTCACAGTGGATGAGGATCCTGCCAGGTGTGTCCGGGGTTTCACAGAGGATCAGGATCCGGCCAGGTGTGTACGGGGTTTTCACAATATATCAGGATCCTGCCAGATGTGTACGGGGTTTCACAGAGGATCAGGATCCTGCCAGGTATGTACGGGGTTTTCACAATATATCAGGATCCTGCCAGGTGTGTCAGGGGTGTCACAGAGTATCAGGTTCCTGCCAGGTGTGTATGGGGTTTTCACAGTGGATCAGGATCCTGCCAGGTGTGTATGGGTTTTTCACAATATATCAGGATCCTGCCAGATGTGTACGGGTTTTCACAGAGGATCAGGATTCTGCCAGGTGTGTACGGGGTTTTCACAATATATCAGGATCCTGCCAGATGTGTACGGTGTTTCACAAAGGCTCAGGATCCTGCCAGGTGTGTATGGGGTTTTCACAATATATCAGGATCCTGCCAGACGTGTACGGGGTTTCACAGAGAATCAGGATCCTGCCAGGTATGTACGGTGTTTTCACAATATATCAGGATTCTGCCAGGTGTGTCAGGGGCTTTCACAGAGTATCAGGATCCTGCCAGGTGTGTATGGGGTTTTCACACTAGATCAGGATCCTGCCAGGTGTGCAAGGGGTTTTCACAGATTATCAGGATCCTGCCAGGTGTGTATGGGGGTTTCACAGTTTATCAGGATCCTGCCAGGTGTGTATGGGGGTTTCACAGTTTATCAGGATTCTGCCAAGTGTGTATGGGGGTTTCACAGTTTATCAGGATCCTGCCAGGTGTGTTTGGGTGTTTCACAGTTTATCAGGATCCTTCCAGGTGTGTATGGGGTCTTCACTGTGGATCAGGATCCTGCCAGCTGTGTCTGGGGTTTTCACAGTTTATCCGGATCGTGCCACGTGTGTATGGGGTTTCACAGTTGATCAGGATCCCGTCAGGTGTGTTTGGGGATTTCACAGTGCATCAGGATCCTGCCAGGTGTGTACGGGGTTTTCTCAGTGGATCTGGTTCCTGCCAGTTGTGTATGGGGTTTCACAGTTTATCAGGATCCTGCCAGGTGTGTATGGGGGTTTCACAGTTTATCAGGATCCTTCCAGGTGTGTATGGGGTCTTCACTGTGGATCAGGATCCTGCCAGCTGTGTATGGGGTTTTCACAGTTTATCCGGATCCTGCCACGTGTGTATGGGGTTTCACAGTTGATCAGGATCCTGTCAGGTGTGTTTGGGGATTTCACAGTGCATCAGGATCCTGCCAGGTGTGTACGGGGTTTTCTCAGTGGATCAGGTTCCTGCCAGTTGTGTCTGGGTTTTCACTGTGTGGCAGGATCCTGCCAGGTGTGTATGGGGTTTCTCAGTGTATCATGATCCTGCCAGGTGTGTCTGGGATTTCACAGTGTATCAGAATCCTCCCAGGTGTGAGTGGGGTTTCACAGTGTATCAGGATCCTGCCAGGTGTGTATGGGCGTTTCACAGTGTATCAGAATACTGCCAGGTGTGAGTGGGGTTTCACAGTGTATCAGAATCCTGCCAGGTGTGTATGGGGGTTTCAGAGTGTATCAGAATCCTGCCAGGTGTGAGTGGGGTTTCACAGTGTATCAGGACCCTGCCAGGTGTGTGTGTGGGCGTTTCACAGTGTATCAGAATCCTCCCAGGTGTGAGTGGGTTTTCACAGTGTATCAGGATCCTGCCAGGTGTGAATTGGGTTTTCACAGTGTATCAGGATCCTGCCAGGTGAGTATGGGGGTTTCACAGTGCGTCAGGATCCTGCCAGGTGTGGATTGGGTTTTCACAGTTTATCAGGGTCCTTTCAGGTGTGTATGGGGGTTTCACAGTGTATCAGGATCCTGCCAGGTGTGAGTGGGGTTTCACAGTGTATCAGGATACTGCCAGGTGTGTATTGGGTGTTCACAGTGGATCTGGATCCTGCCAGGTGTGAGGGGGGTTTCACTGTGTATCAGGATCCTGCCAGGTGTATATGGGGGTTTCACAGTGTATCAGGACCCTGCCAGGTGTGTATGGGGTATTCACAGTGGATCTGGATCCAGCCAGGGGTGTGGGGGGTTTCACTGTGTATCAAGATCCTGCCATTTGTGAAGGGGGTTTCACTGTGTATCAGGATCCTGCCAGATGTGAGGGGGGTTTCACTGTGTATCAGGATCCTGCCAGGAGTGAGGGGGGTTTCACTGTGTATCAGGTTCCTGCCAGGTGTGTATGGGGGTTTCACAGTGTATCAGGATCCTGCCAGGTGTGAATTGGTTTTTCACAGTTTATCAGGGTCCTGCCAGGTGTGGATGGGGGTTTCACAGTGTATCAGGATCCTGCCAGGTGTGAGTGGGGTTTCACAGTGTATCAGGATCCTGCCAGATGTGTATGGGGTGTTCACAGTGGATCAGGATCCTGCCAGGGGTGTGGGGGGTTTCACTGTGTATCAGGATCCTGCCAGGTGTATATGGGGGTTTCGCAGTGTATCAGGATCCTGCCAGGTGTGTATGGGGTGTTCACAGTGGATCTGGATCCTGCCAGGTTTGAGGGGGTTTTCACTGCGTATCAAGATCCTGCCAGGTGTGAGGGGGGTTTCACTGTGTATCAGGATCCTGCCAGATGTGAGGGGGGTTTCACTGTGTATCAGGACCCTGCCAGGTGTGAGGGGGGTTTCACTGTGTTCCAGGTTCCTGCCAGGTCTGTATGGGGGTTTCACAGTGTATCAGGATCCTGCCAGGTGTGAGGCGGGTTTCACTGTGTATCAGGATCCTGCCAGGTGTGTATGTGGGTTTCACAGTGTATCAGGATCCTGCCAGGTGTGAGGGGGGTTTCACTGTGTATCAGGATCCTGCCAGGTGTGTATGCGGGTTTCACAGTGTATGGAGTGTTGCCTTTGGGTTTGGAGTGTTGCCTTTGGGTTTGGAGTGTTGCCTTTGGGTTTGGAGTGTTGCCTTTGGATTTGGAGTGTTGCCTTTGGATTTGGAGTGTTGCCTTTGGATTTGGAGTGTTGCCTTTGGATTTGGAGTGTTGCCTTTGGCTCTGGAGTGTTGCCTTTGGCTCTGGAGTGTTGCCTTTGGCTCTGGAGTGTTGCCTTTGGCTCTGGAGTGTTGCCTTTGGCAACCTGACCTTGTAACTAAAATCCATCATCACTGGAACCATTCTGGTAAATCTCCTCTGCACCCTCTCAAGGACCCTCACCTCCTTCCTAAAGTGTGGTGACCGGAACTGGACATAATCCTCCAGTTAGGGCCTAACCAGAGTTGTATAAAGGTTCAGCATAATTTCCCTGCTTTTGCACTCAATGCCTCTAATTATGAAACCCAAGATCCCAATCCCACCTGTTTTACTAACGACACTCTCAATATGTCCTGCCACCTTCAATAATCGATGCACATGTACCTCCAGGTCCCTGTGTTCCTGCGCACTCTTTAGTACAGACCCATTAGATTGAAGCATAAAATTACGATGAGATAGTTGTAGATGAAGTGAATGGAGAAAACTGTGACAAATGGGAGATCTGCTACTTTGCACATAAAAAGGATCGAACAGGGAAGTTCACAAACAGTGCAAAGAGATTTCTCTCTCTCTGTGTCTCTCTCTCTCTCTGTCACTCCTCCTCCTTCTCTCGAACGAAAACAACCTCAATTCCCTCAGCCTTTCCTCGTTAGACCCTCCCTCCATACCAGGAAACATCCTAGTAAATCTCCTCTGCACCCTTTCCAAAGCTTCCACATCCTTCCTATAATGCGGTGACCAGAACTGCACGCAATACTCCAGGTGCGGTCTCACCAGAGTTTTGGACAGCTGCAGCATGACCTCGTGGCTCCGAAACTCGATCCCCAAACCAATAAAATCTAACACACCGTATGCCTTCTTAACAGCCCTATTAACCTGGGTAGCAACCTTCAGGGATTTAAGCACCTGGACACCAAGATCTCTCTGTTCATCTACACTACCAAGAATCTTCCCATTAGCCCAGTCCTCTGCATTCCTATTACTCCTTCCAAAGTGAATCACCTCGCACTTTTCCGCATTTAGCTCCATTTGCCATCTCTCAGCCCAGCTCTGCAGCCTATCTATGTCTCTCTGTACCCTACAACACCCTTCGGCACTATCCACAAGTCCACCGACTTTAGCGTCATCCGCAAATTTACTAACCCACCCTTCTACACCCTCTTCCAGGTCATTTCTAAAAATGACAAACAGCAGTGGCCCCAAAACAGATCCTTGCGGTACACCACTAGTAACTAAACTCCAGGATGAACATTTGCCATCAACCATCACCCTCTGTCTTCTTTCAGCTATCCAATTTCTGATCCAAAGCTCTAAATCACATTCAACCCCATACTTCCGTATTTTCTGCAATAGCCTACCGTGGGGAACCTTATCAAACGCCTTACTGAAATCCATATACACCACATCCACTGCTTTACCCTCATCCACCTGTTTGGTCACCTTCTCGAAAAACTCAATAAGATTTGTGAGGCACGACCTACCCGTCACAAAACCGTGCTGACTATCGCTAATGAACTTATTCTTTTCAAGATGATTATAAATCCTGTCTCTTATAACCTTTTCCAACAATTTACCGACAACCGAAGTAAGGCTCACAGGTCTATAATTACCAGGGCTGTCTCTGCTCCCCTTCTTGAACAAGGGGACAACATTTGCTATCCTCCAGTCTTCCGGCACTATTCCTGTCGACAATGACGACATAAAGATAGAGGACAAAGGCTCTGCAATCTCCTCCCTGGCTTCCCAGATAATCCGAGAATAAGTCCCATCTGGTCCAGGGGACTTATCTATTTTCACACTTTCCAAAATTGATAACACCTCCTCCTTGTGAACCTCAATCCCATCTAGCCTAGTAGCCTGAATCTCAGTATTCTCCTCGACAACATTTCCTTTCTCTACTGTAAATACTGACGCAAAATATTCATTTAACGCTTCCCCTACCTCATCTGATTCCACACACAACTTCCCACGACTATCCTTGATTGGCCCTAATCTAACTCCAGTCATTCTTTTATTCCTGATGTACCTATAGAAAGCCTTAGGGTTTTCCCTGATCCTATCCGCCAATGACTTTTCGTGTCCTCTCATTGCTCTTCTTCGCTCTCCCTTTAGATCCTTCCTGGCTGGCTTGTAACTCTCAAGCGCCCGAACTGAGCCTTCACGTCTCATCCTGACATAAGCCTTCTTATTCTTGACAAGCGCTTCAACTTCTTTCGTAAACCATGGCTCCCTCGCTCGACAACTTCCTCCCTGCCTCACATTTACATACTTATCAAGGACACGCAGTCGCTGCTTTTTGAATAAGCTCCACATTTCGATTGTTCCCATCCCCTGCAGTTTCCTTCCCCATCCTACGCATCCTAAATCTTGCCTGATCGCATCATAATTTCCTTTCCCCCAGTTATAATTTTTGCCCTGCGGTACATACCTGTCCCTGCCCATCGCTAAGGTAAACCTAACCGAATTGTAATCACGATCACCAAAGTGCTCACCAACATCTAAATCTAACACCTGGCCGGGTTCATTACCCAGTACCAAATCCAATGTGGCATCGCCCCTGGTTGGCCTGTCTACATACTGTGTCAGAAAACCCTCCTGCACACACTGGACAAAAACTGACCCATCTAAAGTACTCGAACTATAGTATTTCCAGTCAATATTTGGAAATAACTGATTCAAGATGGCTCCTGGGCTGGAAGCTCCCGAGGAAGCTCCCTTGCTGTTCAACTCTATCCATGGCCATCTGTTCCCATCCCTAACGTTTTCTCCCCCAATCTGCCCTCTTAAACTGTTTAAATTCCCCTGGCTCTTTAAATCAGTTCATTTTAGCCCTATCTAAATGCTAACAGTTAGTTTAGTGTATGTTACCTGGGCCCACTGCCCTCCCCCAGCCACACCTGCTCTTTGTTTTCTCAATGAAATTGATCCGGATGAAATTGACGAGCACAGCTGCCGATACTTCAATCTCCGATCCTGCTGTCTTCACCGCCCAGAGTGTCTGCAGCCACGGCATGCGGTAAGTCCATTGAGGTGAAGAAGGAGCTGCGGGACCCGAGAGAAGTCCTGTGAAAAGGTGCCCCGAACACCCAAAACATCCACGAACGGCCCCCCCGGCCGCAACTTCAAAGCGCCCGCGGGAGATGGCTCGGAGAGCATCTGCAGCGCACTGTCGGCAATGCTGCATGCCTTTATTTAAACCACTGAAAAAAAAACCCTTAGCAAATGTAATCACCTCTAAGTCTGCCAAATGATGCTTCACCTCCCGAAGGACGTGGATGAGCTTTCCGGACGTCGATGGTGGGCACTGAGGAAATGGCTTATTACCTGCACCAGATTCCACCCCCCCTCCCCCCCCTTTACCCCCCTCCACCCCCCCCACCCCCGTCCCCTTCCCTGCTCCACCCTCTCAGCTCACCCCCTCACAACCCCGTCCCAGCCCGCCCCCCCTCGCACCATCTTCACCCCGCACCCCCTTCCCCTGCACCCCCCCACCCCCTCCCTCTACCCCTCCCCCTTGCATCCCCTCCTCCCACCGGCACCATCCTACACCTGTGTAGGGGCCCCAACAACCCCACTGCCTTGTGGGCGTCTCGGGAGAGACCAAGGCGAAGGGAGTAAACCCTAACAGAAAATCCGGAGCGGAACCCCGTAGGCGGTCATGTGTCACCTTTGGCATGTTTCCGGCAGTTCCTGCAG
The DNA here is from genome assembly GCF_036365525.1 of Heterodontus francisci. NCBI lineage: Eukaryota > Metazoa > Chordata > Chondrichthyes > Heterodontiformes > Heterodontidae > Heterodontus > Heterodontus francisci. Next base: position 6,533,735 of record NW_027141175.1, read on the forward strand.
CCAAACTGGTGCCAAACGTCGTGTCCTGCACTCCTTTGGACCCCATCAGAAAGGCCGAGAGGGGGGCTTTGACGACTCGGCAACTCTCAACCTCCATAAATTTGCCCAGGCATGCGCCATGGAGAGGTCACTCGATAGTTGCCTCACAGCGACTGAAACAACACGGAAGGCAGCAGTTACGGGTTATAAGTCCAGATAAATTGGCATAGAAACTGGGCGCCACTGGTTGCCTTTGTCGGTGGGAGAGGTCATTGCACCTCACTGGACAGCTACCGCCCGCCTCAAACCGGGCAGCCCCCGGTCAATAAGGTTCTGTCCCGCCACAGTCTGCCTGCTTCAATGGGTGCTTGGAGCTCAGGGTCATTGCCCGAAAGGTGGACTGATACACCGCACCAAACAACATGAAAAAAGGAAAGAAGGTACCAGCCCTTCGCTTTGCAAGCTGGAACGTCAGAACTATGTGTCCTGGCCTGTCGGAAGACCTTACACAAATCAACGATTCTCGGAAGACCGCCATCATTAACAACGAGCTCAGTAGACTCAATGTGGACATTGCAGCACTTCAGGAGACTCGCCTCCCCGCGAGTGGCTCTCTAGCAGAGCAAGACGACACCTTCTTCTGGCAGGGCAGGGATCCTGAAGAACCAAGACAGCATGGAGTGGGTTTCGCCATCAGAAACTCCTTGCTCAGCATGATAGAGCCTCCCTCAAATGGCTCGGAACGCATACTGTCCATCCGGCTGCTCACCACCTCTGGTCCAGTACACCTACTCAGCATCTATGCTCCAACACTCTGTTCCGCACCTGAAGCTAAAGACCAGTTCTATGAACAACTCCATAACATCATTAGCAGCATCCCCAACACCGAACACCTATTCCTGCTGGGGGACTTTAATGCCAGGGTTGGGGCCGACCATGACTCATGGCCCTCCTGCCTTGGGCGCTATGGCGTTGGAAGGATGAATGAGAACGGGCAGAGACTGCTTGAGTTGTGTACCTATCATAACCTCTGCATCACCAACTCGTTCTTTCACACTAAACCCTGTCACCAGGTTTCATGGAGGCACCCAAGATCACGTCGTTGGCACCAGCTAGACCTCATTGTCACAAGGCGAGCCGCCTTAAACAGTGTTCAAATCACACGCAGCTTCCACAGTGCGGACTGCGACACCGACCACTCCCTGGTGTGCAGCAAGGTTAGACTCAGACCAAAGAAGTTGCATCATTCCAAGCAGAAGGGCCACCCGCGCATCAACACGAGCAGAATTTCTCACCCACAGCTGTTACAAAAATTTCTAAATTCACTTGTAACAGCCCTTCAAAACACTCCCACAGGGGATGCTGAGACCAAGTGGGCCCACATCAGAGACGCCATCTATGAGTCAGCTTTGACCACCTGCGGCAAAAGTGCGAAGAGAAATGCAGACTGGTTTCAATCTCATAATGAAGAGCTGGAACCTGTCATAGCCGCTAAGCGCATTGCACTTTTGAACTACAAGAAAGCCCCCAGCGATTTAACATCCGCAGCACTTAAAGCAGCCAGAAGTACTGCACAAAGAACAGCTAGGCGTTGCGCTAACGACTACTGGCAACACCTATGCAGTCATATTCAGCTGGCCTCAGACACCGGAAACATCAGAGGAATGTATGATGGCATGAAGAGAGCTCTTGGGCCAACCATCAAGAAGATCACCCCCCTCAAATCTAAATCGGGGGACATAATCACTGACCAACGCAAACAGATGGACCGCTGGGTTGAGCACTACCTAGAACTGTACTCCAGGGAGAATGCTGTCACTGAGACTGCCCTCAATGCAGCCCAGCCTCTACGAGTCATGGATGAGCTGGACAGACAGCCAACCAAATCGGAACTCAGTGATGCCATTGATTCCCTAGCCAGCGGAAAAGCCCCTGGGAAGGACAGCATTACCCCTGAAATAATCAAGAGTGCCAAGCCTGCTATACTCTCAGCACTACATGAACTGCTATGCCTGTGCTGGGACGAGGGAGCAGTACCCCAGGACATGCGCGATGCCAACATCATCACCCTCTATAAAAACAAAGGTGACCGCGGTGACTGCAACAACTACCGTGGAATCTCCCTGCTCAGCATAGTGGGGAAAGTCTTTGCTCGAGTCGCTCTGAACAGGCTCCAGAAGCTGGCCGAGCGCGTCTACCCTGAGGCACAGTGTGGCTTTCGTGCAGAGAGATCGACTATTGACATGCTGTTCTCCCTTCGTCAGATACAGGAGAAATGCCGTGAACAACAGATGCCCCTCTACATTGCTTTCATTGATCTCACCAAAGCCTTTGACCTCGTCAGCAGACGTGGTCTCTTCAGACTACTAGAAAAGATCGGATGTCCACCAAAGCTACTAAGTATCATCACCTCATTCCATGACAATATGAAAGGCACAATTCAACATGGTGGCTCCTCATCAGAGCCCTTTCCTATCCTGAGTGGTGTGAAACAGGGCTGTGTTCTCGCACCCACACTTTTTGGGATTTTCTTCTCCCTGCTGCTTTCACATGCGTTCAAATCCTCTGAAGAAGGAATTTTCCTCCACACAAGATCAGGGGGCAGGTTGTTCAACCTTGCCCGTCTAAGAGCGAAGTCCAAAGTACGGAAAGACCTCATCAGAGAACTCCTCTTTGCTGACGATGCTGCTTTAACATCTCACACTGAAGAATGCCTGCAGAGTCTCATCGACAGGTTTGCGTCTGCCTGCAATGAATTTGGCCTAACCATCAGCCTCAAGAAAACGAACATCATGGGGCAGGATGTCAGAAACGCTCCATCCATCAATATTGGCGACCACGCTCTGGAAGTGGTTCAAGAGTTCACCTACCGAGGCTCAACTATCACCAGTAACCTGTCTCTAGATGCAGAAATCAACAAGCGCATGGGTAAGGCTTCCACTGCTATGTTCAGACTGGCCAAGAGAGTGTGGGAAAATGGCGCACTGACACGGAACACAAAAGTCCGAGTGTATCAGGCCTGTGTCCTCAGTACCTTGCTCTACGGCAGCGAGGCCTGGACAACGTATGCCAGCCAAGAGCGACGTCTCAATTCATTCCATCTTCGCTGCCTTCGGAGAATACTTGGCATCAGGTGGCAGGACTATATCTCCAACACAGAAGTCCTTGAAGCGGCCAACATCCCCAGCTTATACACACTACTGAGTCAGCGGCGCTTGAGATGGCTTGGCCATGTGAGCCGCATGGAAGATGGCAGGATCCCCAAAGACACATTGTACAGCGAGCTCGCCACTGGTATCAGACCCACCGGCCGTCCATGTCTCCGTTATAAAGACGTCTGCAAACGCGACATGAAATCGTGTGACATTGATCACAAGTCGTGGGAGTCAGTTGCCAGCATTCGCCAGAGCTGGCGGGCAGCCATAAAGACAGGGCTAAATTGTGGCGAGTCGAAGAGACTTAGTAGTTGGCAGGAAAAAAGACAGAGGCGCAAGGGGAGAGCCAACTGTGCAACAGCCCCAACAAACAAATTTCTCTGCAGCACCTGTGGAAGAGCCTGTCACTCCAGAATTGGCCTTTATAGCCACTCCAGGCGCTGCTTCACAAACCACTGACCACCTCCAGGCGCGTATCCATTGTCTCTCGAGATAAGGAGGCCCAAAAGAAATTTGGAAAGTTAAAGTTCCCCACAACAACTACCCTGTTACTCTCGCCCCTGTCGAGAATCATCTTCGTTATCCTTTCCTCTACATCTCTGGAACTATTTGGAGGTCTATAAAAGACTCCCAACAGGGTGACCTCACCTCTCCTATTTCTAACCTCGGCCCATACTACCTTAGTAGACGAGTCCTCAAACGTCCTTTCTGTCGCTGTAATACTCTCCTTGATTAACAATGCCACAACCCCCCCACCCCCACCCCTCTTTTGCCATCTTCTCTGTTCTTACTGAATTATCTAAATCCCGGAACCTGCAACATCCATTCCTTCCCCTGCTCTACCCATGTCTCCGAAATGGCCTCTACATCGAGATCCCAGGTACCAACCCATGCTGCAAGCTCACCCACCTTATTCCGGATGCTCCCGGCATTGACATAGACACACTTTAAACCAGTTTCTTGCTTGCCAGTGCCCTCTTGCGTCCTTGTAACCTTATCCCTGACCTCACCACTCTCAACATCCTGTACACTGGCACTACAATTTCGGTTCCCATTCCCCTGCTGATTTAGTTTAAACCCCCCCGAAGAGCACTACCAAATCTCCCCCCCCCAGGATATTGGTACCCCTCTGGTTCAGGTGAAGACCATCCTGTTTGTAGAGGTCCCACCTACCCCAGAAAGAGCCCCAATTATCCAGGAAACCAAAACCCTCCCTCCTGCACCATCCCTGCAGCCACGTGTTCAACTCCTCTCTCTCCCTATTCCTTGCTTCGCTATCACGTAGCACGGGCAACAACCCAGAGATAACAACTCTGTTTGTTCTCACTATAATCTTCCACCCTAGCTCCCAGTATTTCTGTCTTAAATCCCCATCTCTCTTCCTACCTATGTCGTTGGTGCCAATGTGGACCACGTCTTGGGGCTGCTCCCCCTCCCCCCTGAGGATCCCAAAAACACGATCCGTAACATCACGAACCCTGGCACCTGGGATGCAACATACCAACCGTGAGTCTCTCTCGTTCCCACAGAACCTCCTATCTGTTCCCCTAACTATGGAGTCCCCAATGACTAATGCTCTGCTCCTCTTCCCCCTTCCCTTCTGAGCAACAGGGACAGACTCTGTGAAAGAGACCTGTACCCCATTGCTTACTCCTGGTAAGTCGTCCCCCGCAACAGTATCCAAAACGGTATACCTGTTGTTGAGGGAAACGGCCACAGGGGATCCCTGCACTGCCTGCTGGTTCCCACTCCTTCCCCTGACGGTAACCCATCTACCTACTTCTTTTACCTGAGGTGTGACTCCCTCCCCAAAACTCCTCTCAATAACCCCCTCCGCCTCCCGAATGATCCGAAGTTCATCCAGCTCCCGCTCCAGTTCCCAAACGCGGTTCTCGAGGAGCTGGAGTTGGGTGCACTTCCCGCAGATGCAGTCAGCAGGGACACTCTTGGCGACCCTTACCTCCCACATTCTGCAGGAGGAACATACAACTGCCTTAACTTCCTGTCCCTCTATTCTAAATTCCCAACAAATCTAGTGAAAAAGCAAAAAAAAATGTCAAAACTTGTTCGGATAGCAATCCAACGGGCAGAACTTCTTAAATAAAAAGCTAACCTTATCAAAACAAGAGTCCTTTTATTTGGTCACAGGAGGAGGGAGGGTGGGAGACACCACATGTGTACTGTCTCGGGTGCAGCCACCACCGAAATATATAGTTTTTACTTACCCAGCAGTCCCCTGGTCCTCCGAAAACAAAAGGGAATTAACTTTTAAACTTCCACTGAAATTGACTTCCCAGCTGTAAGCTCGCTCTTGCACCTTCGCTACTGTCAAAGCTGCAGTCACCAAAACTAAAAGAAAGAGATTTTAAACCACCCAAATATATAGTTTTTACTTACCCAGCAGTCCCCTGGTCCTCCGAAAACAAAAGAGAATGAACTTTTAAACTTCCACTGAAATTGACTTCCCAGCTGCAAGCTCGCTCTCGCACCTTCGCGACTGTCAAAGCTGCAGTCACCAAAACTAAAAGCCTTAAGGGTTGCCTCAGCTTGAGGGTTGCCTTAGTTTCAGGGTCTGCATTAGTTTGAGGGTCTGCATTAGTTTGAGCGTTGCCACATTTTAAGGGTTGCCTTAGATTGAGGTGTTGCATTATTTTGAGGGGTGCCTAAGTTTGATGGTTGCCTTAGTTTGAGGGGCTGCATTAGTTTGAGGGTCTGCATTAGTTTGAGCATTGCCATATTTTAAGGGTTGCCTTAGATTGAGGCGTTGCCTTAGATTGAGGCGCTGCATCAGTTTGAGGCGTTACCTCAGTTTGAGGCGTTGCCTAAATTTGAGGCGTTGCCTTAGTCTTTGGGCTGCCTTAGTTTGAGGTGTTAACTTAGTTTGAGGTGTTGCCTTAGTTTGAGGGTTTCCTTAGTTTGAGGGTTCCCTTAGTTTGAGGGTTGCCTTTGTTTGAGGAGTTGCCTTTGTTTGAGGGGTTGCCTTTGTTTGAGGGGTTGCCTTTGTTTGAGGGGTTACCTTTGTTGAGGGTTGCCTTAGTTTGAGCGTTGCCTTAGTTTGAGCGTTGCCTTAGTTTGAGGGTTGCCTTAGTTTGAGGGTTGCGTTAGTTTGAGGGTTGCGTTAGTTTGAGGGTTGCGTTAGTTTGAGGGTTGCCTTAGTTTGAGGGTTGCCTTAGTTTGAGGGTTGCCTTAGTTTGAGGAATTGCCTTCGTTTATGGGTTGCCTTAGTTTCAGGTGTTGCATTAGTTTGAGGGTTGTCTTAAATTGAGAGTTGCCTTGGATTGACTGCTGCCTCAGTCTGAGGTTTGCCTTAGATTGAGGATTGCCTTAGTTTGAGACAATGCTTAGTTTGATGTTAGCCTTTGTTTGAGGTGTTGGCCTATTTTGAGGTGTTGCCTTAGTTTGAGGTGTTGCCTTAGTTTGAGGTGTTGCCTTAGTTTGAGGTGTTGCCTTAGTTTGAGGTGTTGCCTTAGTTTGAGGTGTTGCCTTAGTTTGAGGTATTGCATTAGTTTGAGGTATGGCATTAGTTGGAGGGTTGCCTTAGTTTGATGTGTTGCCTTAGTTTGATGTGTTGCCTTAATTTGAGGTGTTGCCTTTATTTGACGGCTGCCTTAGTTTGAGGTGTTGCCTCAGTTTGAGGTGTTGCCTCAGTTTGAGGTGTTGCCTTAGTTTGAGGTGTTGCCTTTGTTTGAGGGTTGCCTTTGATTGAGGGCTTCCTTTGATTGAGGGTTTCCTTTGATTGAGGGTTGCCTTAGTTTGAGGGTTGCCTTAGTTTGAGGGTTGCCTTAGTTTGAGGTTTTGCCTTAGTTTGAGGTTTTGCCTTAGTTTGAGGTTTTGCCTTAGTTTGAGGTTTTGCCTTAGTTTGAGGTTTTGCCTTATTTTGAGGTGTTGCATTAGTTTGAGGTGTTGCATTAGTTTGACGGTTCCCTTAGTTTGACTGTTGCCTTATTTTGAGGTGTTGCCTTAGTTTGACTGTTGCCTAAGTTTGAGGTGTTTCCTTAGTTTGAGGTGTTTCCTTAGTTTGAGGTGTTGCCTTAGTTTCAGGTGTTGCCTTAGTTTGAGGTGTTGCCTTAGCTTGAGGTGTTGCCTTCGTTTGAGGTGTTGCCTTCGTTTGAGGTGTTACCTTCGTTTGAGGTGTTGCATTTGATTGACGGTTGCCTTAGTTTGAGGTGTTGCCTTAGTTTTATGTGTTGCTTTAGTTTGAGGTGATGCCTCAGTTTGAGGTGTTGCCTGAGGTTGAGGTGTTGCCTTCCTTTGAGGTGTTGCCTTCGTTTGAGGTGTTGCCTTCGTTTGAGGTGTTGCCTTAGTTTGAGGTGTTGCCTTAGTTTGAGGTCTTGCCTTAGTTTGACTGTTGCCTCAGTTTGAGGTGTTGCCTAAGTTTGAGGTGTTGCCTAAGTTTGAGGTGTTGCCTCAGTTTGAGGTGTTTCCTTAGTTTGAGGTGTTGTCTTAGTTTGAGGTGTTGCCTTCCTTTGAAGTGTTGCCTTCGTTTGAGGTGTTGCCTTTGTTGAGGGTTGCCTTAGTTTGAACGTTGCCTTTGTTTGAGCGTTGCCTTAGTTTGAGGGTTGCGTTCGTTTGAGGGTTGCGTTCGTTTGAGGGTTGCCTTAGTTTGAGGGATGCCTTAGTTTGAGGAATTGCCTTAGTTTGAGGAATTGCCTTCGTTTATGGGTTGCCTTAGTTTCAGATTTTGCATTAGTTTGAGGGTTGTCTTAAATTGAGAGTTGCCTTGTATTGACTGCTGCCTCAGTCTGTGGTTTGCCTTCGAATGAGGATTGCCTTAGTTTGAGATATTGCTTAGTTTGATGTTAGCCTTTGTTTGAGGTGTTGCATTAGTTTTAGGTGTTGCCTTAGTTTGAGATATTGCTTAGTTTGATGGGAGCCTTTGTTTGATGTGTTGGCCTATTTTGAGGTTTGCCTTCGTTTGCGGTGTTGCCTTAGTTTGAGGTGCTGCCTTAGTTTGAGGTGTTGACTTAGTTTGAGGTGTTGCATTAGTTTGAGGTATTGCATTAGTTTGAGGTATGGCATTAGCTGGAGGGTTGCCTTAGTTTGATGTGTTGCCTTAGTTTGATGTGTTGCCTTAGTTTGATTTGTTGCCTTAATTTGAGGTGTTGCCTTTATTTGACGGCTGCCTTAGTTTGAGGTGTTGCCTTAGTTTGAGGTGTTGCCTTAGTTTGAGGTGTTGCCTTAGTTTGAGGTGTTGCCTTTGTTTGAGATATTGAATAGTTTGATGGGAGCCTTTGTTTGAGGTGTTGGCCTATTTTGAGGTGTTGCCTTCGTTTGCGGTGTTGCCTTAGTTTGCGGTGTTGCCTTAGTTTGCGGTGTTGCCTTAGTTTGAGGTGCTGCCTTAGTTTGAGGTGTTGACTTAGTTTGAGGTGTTGCATTAGTTTGAGGTATTGCATTAGTTTGAGGTATGGCATTAGCTGGAGGGTTGCATTAGTTTGATGTGTTGCCTTAGTTTGATGTGTTGCCTTAGTTTTATTTGTTGCCTTAATTTGAGGTGTTGCCTTTATTTGACGGCTGCCTTAGTTTGAGGTGCTGCCTTAGTTTGAGGTGTTGCCTTAGCTTGAGGTGTTGCCTTCGTTTGAGGTGTTGCCTTCGTTTGAGGTGTTACCTTCGTTTGAGGTGTTGCATTTGATTGACGGTTGCCTTAGTTTGAGGTGTTGCCTTAGTTTTATGTGTTGCCTTAGTTTGAGGTGTTGCCTCAGTTTGAGGTGTTGCCTGAGGTTGAGGTGTTGCCTTCGTTTGAGGTGTTGCCTTCGTTTGAGGTGTTGCCTTCGTTTGAGGTGTTGCCTTAGTTTCAGGTGTTGCCTTAGTTTGAGGTCTTGCCTTAATTTGACTGTTGCCTCAGTTTGAGGTGTTGCCTAAGTTTGAGGTGTTGCCTAAGTTTGAGGTGTTGCCTCAGTTTGAGGTGTTTCCTTAGTTTGAGGTGTTGTCTTAGTTTGAGGTGTTGCCTTCCTTTGAAGTGTTGCCTTCGTTTGAGGTGTTGCCTTTGTTGAGGGTTGCCTTAGTTTGAACGTTGCCTTAGTTTGAGCGTTGCCTTAGTTTGAGGGTTGCGTTCGTTTGAGGGTTGCGTTCGTTTGAGGGTTGCCTTAGTTTGAGGGATGCCTTAGTTTGAGGAATTGCCTTAGTTTGAGGAATTGCCTTCGTTTATGGGTTGCCTTAGTTTCAGATTTTGCATTAGTTTGAGGGTTGTCTTAAATTGAGAGTTGCCTTGTATTGACTGCTGCCTCAGTCTGAGGTTTGCCTTCGAATGAGGATTGCCTTAGTTTGAGATATTGCTTAGTTTGATGTTAGCCTTTGTTTGAGGTGTTGCATTAGTTTCAGGTGTTGCCTTAGTTTGAGATATTGCTTAGTTTGATGGGAGCCTTTGTTTGAGGTGTTGGCCTATTTTGAGGTTTGCCTTCGTTTGCGGTGTTGCCTTAGTTTGAAGTGCTGCCTTAGTTTGAGGTGTTGACTTAGTTTGAGGTGTTGCATTAGTTTGAGGTATTGCATTAGTTTGAGGTATGGCATTAGCTGGAGGGTTGCCTTAGTTTGATGTGTTGCCTTAGTTTGATTTGTTGCCTTAATTTGAGGTGTTGCCTTTATTTGACGGCTGCCTTAGTTTGAGGTGTTGCCTTAGTTTGAGGTGTAGCCTTAGTTTGAGGTGTTGCCTTTGTTTGAGATATTGCTTAGTTTGATGGGAGCCTTTGTTTGAGGTGTTGGCCTATTTTGAGGTGTTGCCTTCGTTTGCGGTGTTGCCTTAGTTTGCGGTGTTGCCTTAGTTTGCGGTGTTGCCTTAGTTTGAGGTGCTGCCTTAGTTTGAGGTGTTGACTTAGTTTGAGGTGTTGCATTAGTTTGAGGTATTGCATTAGTTTGATGTATGGCATTAGCTGGAGGGTTGCATTAGTTTGATGTGTTGCCTTAGTTTGATGTGTTGCCTTAGTTTGAGGTGTTGCCTTAGTTTGAGGTGTTGCCTTAGTTTGAGGTGTTGCCTTTGTTTGAGGGTAGCCTTTGATTGAGGGTAGCCTTTGATTGAGGGTTTCCTTTGATTGAGGGTTTCCTTTGATTGAGGGTTTCCTTTGACTGAGGGTTGACTTAGTTTGAGGGTTGCCTTAGTTTGAGGTTTTGCCTTCGTTTGAGGTTTTGCCTTAGTTTGAGGTGTTGAATTAGCTTGAGGTTTTGCCTTAGTTTGAGGTTTTGCCTTAGTTTGAGGTTTTGCCTTAGTTTGAGGTGTTGCATTAGTTTGAGGTGTTGCATTAGTTTGAGGTGTTGCCTTAGTTTGAGGTGTTGTGTTAGTTTGAGGTGTTGCCTTCGTTTGAGGTGTTGCCTTCGTTTGAGGTGTTGCCTTCGTTTGAGGTGTTGCATTTGTTTGACGGTTGCCTTAGTTTGAGGTGTTGCCTTAGTTTGACTGTTGCCAAAGTTTGAGGTGTTGCATTAGTTTGAGGTGTTGCATTAGTTGGTGGCTTGCCTTAGTTTGATGTGTTGCCTTAGTTTGATTTGTTGCCTTAGTTTGATGTGTTGCCTTAATTTGAGGTGTTGCCTTTATTTGACGGCTGCCTTAGATTGAGGTGTTGCCTTAATTTGAGGTGTTGCCTTAGTTTGAGTTTTTGCCTCAGTTTGAGGTGTTGCCTCAGATTGAGGGTTCCCTTCGTTTGTGGTGCTGCCTTAGTTTTAGGTGTTGCCTTCGTTTGAGGTGCTGCCTTATTTTGAGGTGCTGCCTTCGTTTGAGGTGCTGACATAGTTTGAGGTGCTGCCTTAGTATGAGGTGCTGCCTTAGTATGAGGTGCTGCCTTAGTTTGAAGTGCTGCCTTCCTTTGAGGTGCTGCCTTACTTTGAGGTGCTGCCTTACTTTGAGGTGCTGCCTTAGTTTGAGGGTCTGCCTTAGTTTGAGGGGCTGCCTTAGTTTGAGGGGCTGCCTTAGTTTGAGGGGCTGCCTTAGTTTGAAGGGCTGCCTTAGTTTGAGGGGCTGCCTTAGTTTGAGGTGTTGCCTCAGTTTGAGGTGTTGCCTTAGTTTGAGGTGTTGCCTTTGTTTGAGGGTTGCCTTTGATTGAGGGCTTCCTTTGATTGAGGGTTGCCTTAGTTTGTATTGTTGCCTTCGTTTGAGGGTTGCCTTAGTTTGAGGTTTTGCCTTAGTTTGAGGTTTTGCCTTAGTTTGAGGTTTTGCCTTAGTTTGAGGTTTTGCCTTATTTTGAGGTGTTGCATTAGTTTGAGGTGTTGCATTAGTTTGACGGTTCCCTTAGTTTGACTGTTGCCTTAGTTTGAGGTGTTGCCTTAGTTTGACTGTTGCCTATGTTTGAGGTGTTTCCTTAGTTTGAGGTGTTGCCTTAGCTTGAGGTGTTGCCTTCGTTTGAGGTGTTGCCTTCGTTTGAGGTGTTGCATTTGATTGACGGTTGCCTTAGTTTGAGGTGTTGCCTTAGTTTTATGTGTTGCCTTAGTTTGAGGTGTTGCCTCAGTTTGAGGTGTTGCCTGAGTTTGAGGTGTTGCCTTCCTTTGAGGTGTTGCCTTCGTTTGAGGTGTTGCCTTCGTTTGAGGTGTTGCCTGAGTTTGAGGTCTTGCCTTAGTTTGAGGTCTTGCCTTAGTTTGAGGTCTTGCCTTAGTTTGAGGTGTTGCCTCAGTTTGAGGTGTTGCCTAAGTTTGAGGTGTTGCCTAAGTTTGAGGTGTTGCCTCAGTTTGAGGTGTTTCCTTAGTTTGAGGTGTTGTCTTAGTTTGAGGTGTTGCCTTCCTTTGAAGTGTTGCCTTCGTTTGAGGTGTTGCCTTTGTTGAGGGTTGCCTTAGTTTGAACGTTGCCTTAGTTTGAGCGTTGCCTTAGTTTGAGGGTTGCGTTCGTTTGAGGGTTGCGTTCGTTTGAGGGTTGCGTTCGTTTGAGGGTTGCCTTAGCTTGAGGGTTGCCTTAGTTTGAGGAATTGCCTTAGTTTGAGGAATTGCCTTCGTTTATGGGTTGCCTTAGTTTCAGATTTTGCATTAGTTTGAGGGTTGTCTTAAATTGAGAGTTGCCTTGTATTGACTGCTGCCTCAGTCTGAGGTTTGCCTTAGAATGAGGATTGCCTTAGTTTGAGATATTGCTTCGTTTGATGTTAGCCTTTGTTTGAGGTGTTGCATTAGTTTTAGGTGTTGCCTTAGTTTGAGATATTGCTTAGTTTGATGGGAGCCTTTGTTTGAGGTGTTGGCCTATTTTGAGGTGTTGCCTTCGTTTGCGGTGTTGCCTTAGTTTGAGGTGCTGCCTTAGTTTGAGGTGTTGACTTAGTTTGAGGTGTTGCATTAGTTTGAGGTATTGCATTAGTTTGAGGTATGGCATTAGCTGGAGGGTTGCCTTAGTTTGATGTGTTGCCTTAGTTTGATGTGTTGCCTTAGTTTGATTTGTTGCCTTAATTTGAGGTGTTGCCTTTATTTGACGGCTGCCTTAGTTTGAGGTGTTGCCTTAGTTTGAGGTGTTGCCTTAGTTTGAGGTGTTGCCTTTGTTTGAGGGTAGCCTTTGATTGAGGGTTTCCTTTGATTGAGGGTTTCCTTTGATTGAGGGTTTCCTTTGACTGAGGGTTGCCTTAGTTTGAGGGTTGCCTTAGTTTGAGGGTTGCCTTAGTTTGAGGTTTTGCCTTCGTTTGAGGTTTTGCCTTAGTTTGAGGTGTTGCCTTAGTTTGAGGTGTTGCCTTAGTTTGAGGTTTTGCCTTAGTTTGAGGTTTTGCCTTAGTTTGAGGTGTTGCCTTCGTTTGAGGTGTTGCCTTCGTTTGAGGTGTTGCCTTCGTTTGAGGTGTTGCCTTCGTTTGAGGTGTTGCCTTCGTTTGAGGTGTTGCATTTGTTTGACGGTTGCCTTAGTTTGAGTTGTTGCCTTAGTTTGACTGTTACCTAAGTTTGAGGTGTTGCATTAGTTTGAGGTGTTGCATTAGTTGGAGGGTTGCCTTAGTTTGATGTGTTGCCTTAGTTTGATGTGTTGCCTTAGTTTGATTTGTTGCCTTAGTTTGATGTGTTGCCTTAATTTGAGGTGTTGGCTTTATTTGACGGCTGCCTTAGATTGAGGTGTTGCCTTAATTTGAGGTGTTGCCTTAGTTTGAGTTTTTGCCTCAGTTTGAGGTGTTGCCTCAGATTGAGGGTTCCCTTCGTTTGTGGTGCTGCCTTAGTTTTAGGTGTTGCCTTCGTTTGAGCTGCTGCCTTAGTTTGAGGTGCTGCCTTCGTTTGAGGTGCTGACATAGTTTGAGGTGCTGCCTTAGTATGAGGTGCTGCCTTAGTATGAGGTGCTGCCTTAGTTTGAAGTGCTGCCTTACTTTGAGGTGCTGCCTTACTTTGAGGTGCTGCCTTAGCTTGAGGTGCTGCCTTAGTTTGAGGGTCTGCCTTAGTTTGAGGGGCTGCCTTAGTTTGAAGGGCTGCCTTAGTTTGAAGGGCTGCCTTAGTTTGAGGGGATGCCTTAGTTTGAGGGGCTGCCTGAGTTTGAGGGATGCCTTAGTTTGAGGCGTTGCCTTAGAGTGAGGGCTCCCTCAGTTTGTGGTTTTGCCTCAGTTTGAGGTGTGCATTTGTTTGATGGTTGCCTTAGTTTGAGGTGTTGCCTGAGTTTGAGGTGTTGCCTTAGTTTGAGGTGTTGCCTCAGTTTGTGTTGTTGCCTTAGTTTGAGTTGTTGCCTTAGTTTGTATTGTTGCCTTCGTTTGAGTTGTTGCCTTAGATTGAGTTGTTGCCTTAGTTTGAGGTGCTGCCTTAGTTTGAGGGGCTGCCTTAGTTTGAGGGTCTGCATTAGTTTGAGCGTTGCCACATTTTAAGGGTTGCCTTAGATTGAGGTGTTGCATTATTTTGAGGGGTGCCTACGTTTGATGGTTGCCTTAGTTTGAGGGGCTGCATTAGTTTGAGGATCTGCATTAGTTTGAGCATTGCCATATTTTAAGGGTTGCCTTAGATTGAGGCGTTGCCTTAGATTGAGGCGCTGCATCAGTTTGAGGCGTTACCTCAGTTTGAGGCGTTGCCTAAGTTTGAGGCGTTGCCTTAGTCTTTGGGCTGCCTTAGTTTGTGGTGTTAACTTAGTTTGAGGTGTTGCCTTAGTTTGAGGGTTTCCTTAGTTTGAGAGTTCCCTTAGTTTGAGGGTTGCCTTTGTTTGAGGGGTTGCCTTTGTTTGAGGGGTTGCCTTTGTTTGAGGCGTTGCCTTTGTTGAGGGTTGCCTTAGTTTGAGCGTTGCCTTAGTTTGAGCTTTGCCTTAGTTTGAGGGTTGCCTTAGTTTGAGGGTTGCGTTAGTTTGAGGGTTGCGTTAGTTTGAGGGTTGCGTTAGTTTGAGGGTTGCGTTAGTTTGAGGGTTGCCTTAGTTTGAGGGTTGCCTTAGTTTGAGGAATTGCCTTCGTTTATGGGTTGCCTTAGTTTCAGGTGTTGCATTAGTTTGAGGGTTGTCTTAAATTGAGAGTTGCCTTGTATTGACTGCTGCCTCAGTCTGAGGTGTTGCCTTAGTTTGAGGTGTTGCCTTAGTTTGAGGTGTTGCCTTAGTTTGAGGTGTTGCCTTAGTTTGAGGTGTTGCATTAGTTTGAGGTATTGCATTAGTTTGAGGTGTTGCCTTAGTTTGAGGTGTTGCCTTAGTTTGAGGTGTTGCCTTAGTTTGAGGTGTTGCATTAGTTTGAGGTATTGCATTAGTTTGAGGTATGGCATTAGTTGGAGGGTTGCCTTAGTTTGATGTGTTGCCTTAGTTTGATGTGTTGCCTGAGTTTGATTTGTTGCCTTAATTTGAGGTGTTGCCTTTATTTGACGGCTGCCTTAGTTTGAGGTGTTGCCTTAGTTTGAGGTGTTGCCTTAGCTTGAGGTGTTGCCTTCGTTTGAGGTGTTGCCTTCGTTTGAGGTGTTACCTTCGTTTGAGGTGTTGCATTTGATTGACGGTTGCCTTAGTTTGAGGTGTTGCCTTAGTTTTATGTGTTGCCTTAGTTTGAGGTGTTGCCTCAGTTTGAGGTGTTGCCTGAGGTAGAGGTGTTGCCTTCGTTTGAGGTGTTGCCTTCGTTTGAGGTGTTGCCTTCGTTTGAGGTGTTGCCTTAGTTTGAGGTGTTGCCTTAGTTTGAGGTCTTGCCTTAGTTTGACTGTTGCCTCAGTTTGAGGTGTTGCCTTAGTTTTATGTGTTGCCTTAGTTTGAGGTGTTGCCTCAGTTTGAGGTGTTGCCTGAGGTAGAGGTGTTGCCTTCGTTTGAGGTGTTGCCTTCGTTTGAGGTGTTGCCTTCGTTTGAGGTGTTGCCTTAGTTTGAGGTGTTGCCTTAGCTTGAGGTGTTGCCTTCGTTTGAGGTGTTGCCTTCGTTTGAGGTGTTACCTTCGTTTGAGGTGTTGCCTTCGTTTGAGGTGTTGCCTTAGTTTGAGGTGTTGCCTTAGTTTGAGGTCTTGCCTTAGTTTGACTGTTGCCTCAGTTTGAGGTGTTGCCTAAGTTTGAGGTGTTGCCTAAGTTTGAGGTGTTGCCTCAGTTTGAGGTGTTTCCTTAGTTTGAGGTGTTGTCTTAGTTTGAGGTGTTGCCTTCCTTTGAAGTGTTGCCTTCGTTTGAGGTGTTGCCTTTGTTGAGGGTTGCCTTAGTTTGAACGTTGCCTTAGTTTGAGCGTTGCCTTAGTTTGAGGGTTGCGTTCGTTTGAGGGTTGCGTTCGTTTGAGGGTTGCCTTAGTTTGAGGGATGCCTTAGTTTGAGGAATTGCCTTAGTTTGAGGAATTGCCTTCGTTTATGGGTTGCCTTAGTTTCAGATTTTGCATTAGTTTGAGGGTTGTCTTAAATTGAGAGTTGCCTTGTATTGACTGCTGCCTCAGTCTGAGGTTTGCCTTCGAATGAGGATTGCCTTAGTTTGAGATATTGCTTAGTTTGATGTTAGCCTTTGTTTGAGGTGTTGCATTAGTTTCAGGTGTTGCCTTAGTTTGAGATATTGCTTAGTTTGATGGGAGCCTTTGTTTGAGGTGTTGGCCTATTTTGAGGTTTGCCTTCGTTTGCGGTGTTGCCTTAGTTTGAGGTGCTGCCTTAGTTTGAGGTGTTGACTTAGTTTGAGGTGTTGCATTAGTTTGAGGTATTGCATTAGTTTGAGGTATGGCATTAGCTGGAGGGTTGCCTTAGTTTGATGTGTTGCCTTAGTTTGATGTGTTGCCTGAGTTTGATTTGTTGCCTTAATTTGAGGTGTTGCCTTTATTTGACGGCTGCCTTAGTTTGAGGTGTTGCCTTAGTTTGAGGTGTTGCCTTAGTTTGAGGTGTTGCCTTTGTTTGAGATATTGCTTAGTTTGATGCGAGCCTTTGTTTGAGGTGTTGGCCTATTTTGAGGTGTTGCCTTCGTTTGCGGTGTTGCCTTAGATTGCGGTGTTGCCTTAGTTTGCGGTGTTGCCTTATTTTGAGGTGCTGCCTTAGTTTGAGGTGTTGACTTAGTTTGAGGTGTTGCATTAGTTTGAGGTATTGCATTAGTTTGATGTATGGCATTAGCTGGAGGGTTGCATTAGTTTGATGTGTTGCCTTAGTTTGATGTGTTGCCTTAGTTTGAGGTGTTGCCTTAGTTTGAGGTGTTGCCTTAGTTTGAGGTGTTGCCTTTGTTTGAGGGTAGCCTTTGATTGAGGGTAGCCTTTGATTGAGGGTTTCCTTTGATTGAGGGTTTCCTTTGATTGAGGGTTTCCTTTGACTGAGGGTTGACTTAGTTTGAGGGTTGCCTTAGTTTGAGGTTTTGCCTTCGTTTGAGGTTTTGCCTTAGTTTGAGGTGTTGCCTTAGCTTGAGGTTTTGCCTTAGTTTGAGGTTTTGCCTTATTTTGAGGTTTTGCCTTAGTTTGAGGTGTTGCATTAGTTTGAGGTGTTGCATTAGTTTGAGGTGTTGCCTTAGTTTGAGGTGTTGTGTTAGTTTGAGGTGTTGCCTTCGTTTGAGGTGTTGCCTTCGTTTGAGGTGTTGCATTTGTTTGACGGTTGCCTTAGTTTGAGGTGTTGCCTTAGTTTGACTGTTGCCAAAGTTTGAGGTGTTGCATTAGTTTGAGGTGTTGCATTAGTTGGTGGCTTGCCTTAGTTTGATGTGTTGCCTTAGTTTGATTTGTTGCCTTAGTTTGATGTGTTGCCTTAATTTGAGGTGTTGCCTTTATTTGACGGCTGCCTTAGATTGAGGTGTTGCCTTAATTTGAGGTGTTGCCTTAGTTTGAGTTTTTGCCTCAGTTTGAGGTGTTGCCTCAGATTGAGGGTTCCCTTCGTTTGTGGTGCTGCCTTAGTTTTAGGTGTTGCCTTCGTTTGAGGTGCTGCCTTAGTTTGAGGTGCTGCCTTCGTTTGAGGTGCTGACATAGTTTGAGGTGCTGCCTTAGTATGAGGTGCTGCCTTACTTTGAGTTGTTGCCTTAGTTTGAAGTGCTGCCTTAGTTTGAGGTGCTGCCTTAGTTTGAGGTGTTGCCTTAGTTTGAGGTGTTGCCTTAGTTTGAGTTGTTGCATTAGTTTGAGGTGTTGCATTAGTTTGAGGTGTTGCATTAGTTTGAGGTGTTGCCTTAGTGTGAGAGTTGCCTTAGTTTGAGAGATGCCTTTGTTTGAGGTGTTGCCTTAGTTTAAGGGTTCCATTAGTTTGAGGTGTTGCGTTATTTTGAGGTGTTGCGTTATTTTGAGGTGTTGCCTTAGTTTGAGGTGTTGCCTTAATTTGAGGTGTTGCCTTAGTTTGAGTTTTTGCCTCAGTTTGAGGTGTTGCCTCAGATTGAGGGTTCCCTTCGTTTGTGGTGCTGCCTTAGTTTGAGGGGCTGCCTTAGTTTGAGGGGCTGCCTTAGTTTGAGGGGCTGCCTTAGTTTGAAGGGCTGCCTTAGTTTGAGGGGCTGCCTTAGTTTGAGGTGTTGCCTCAGTTTGAGGTGTTGCCTTAGTTTGAGGTGTTGCCTTTGTTTGAGGGTTGCCTTTGATTGAGGGCTTCCTTTGATTGAGGGTTGCCTTAGTTTGAGGGTTGCCTTAGTTTGAGGGTTGCCTTAGTTTGAGGTTTTGCCTTAGTTTGAGGTTTTGCCTTAGTTTGAGGTTTTGCCTTAGTTTGAGGTTTTGCCTTATTTTGAGGTGTTGCATTAGTTTGAGGTGTTGCATTAGTTTGACGGTTCCCTTAGTTTGACTGTTGCCTTAGTTTGAGGTGTTGCCTTAGTTTGACTGTTGCCTAAGTTTGAGGTGTTTCCTTAGTTTGAGGTGTTTCCTTAGTTTGAGATGTTGCCTTAGCTTGAGGTGTTGCCTTCGTTTGAGGTGTTGCCTTCGTTTGAGGTGTTGCATTTGATAGACGGTTGCCTTAGTTTGAGGTGTTGCCTTAGTTTTATGTGTTGCCTTAGTTTGAGGTGTTGCCTCAGTTTGAGGTGTTGCCTGAGTTTGAGGTGTTGCCTTCCTTTGAGGTGTTGCCTTCGTTTGAGGTGTTGCCTTCGTTTGAGGTGTTGCCTGAGTTTGAGGTCTTGCCTTAGTTTGAGGTCTTGCCTTAGTTTGAGGTCTTGCCTTAGTTTGAGGTGTTGCCTCAGTTTGAGGTGTTGCCTAAGTTTGAGGTGTTGCCTAAGTTTGAGGTGTTGCCTCAGTTTGAGGTGTTTCCTTAGTTTGAGGTGTTGTCTTAGTTTGAGGTGTTGCCTTCCTTTGAAGTGTTGCCTTCGTTTGAGGTGTTGCCTTTGTTGAGGGGTGCCTTAGTTTGAACGTTGCCTTAGTTTGAGCGTTGCCTTAGTTTGAGGGTTGCGTTCGTTTGAGGGTTGCGTTCGTTTGAGGGTTGCGTTCGTTTGAGGGTTGCCTTAGCTTGAGGGTTGCCTTAGTTTGAGGAATTGCCTTATTTTGAGGAATTGCCTTCGTTTATGGGTTGCCTTAGTTTCAGATTTTGCATTAGTTTGAGGGTTGTCTTAAATTGAGAGTTGCCTTGTATTGACTGCTGCCTCAGTCTGAGGTTTGCCTTAGAATGAGGATTGCCTTAATTTGAGATATTGCTTCGTTTGATGTTAGCCTTTGTTTGAGGTGTTGCATTAGTTTTAGGTGTTGCCTTAGTTTGAGATATTGCTTAGTTTGATGGGAGCCTTTGTTTGAGGTGTTGGCCTATTTTGAGGTGTTGCCTTCGTTTGCGGTGTTGCCTTAGTTTGAGGTGCTGCCTTAGTTTGAGGTGTTGACTTAGTTTGAGGTGTTGCATTAGTTTGAGGTATTGCATTAGTTTGAGTTATGGCATTAGCTGGAGGGTTGCCTTAGTTTGATGTGTTGCCTTAGTTTGATGTGTTGCCTTAGTTTGATTTGTTGCCTTAATTTGAGGTGTTGCCTTTATTTGACGGCTGCCTTAGTTTGAGGTCTTGCCTTAGTTTGAGGTGTTGCCTTAGTTTGAGGTGTTGCCTTTGTTTGAGGGTCGCCTTTGATTGAGGGTTTCCTTTGATTGAGGGTTTCCTTTGATTGAGGGTTTCCTTTGACTGAGGGTTGCCTTAGTTTGAGGGTTGCCTTAGTTTGAGGTTTTGCCTTCGTTTGAGGTTTTGCCTTAGTTTGAGGTGTTGCCTTAGTTTGAGGTGTTGCCTTAGTTTGAGGTTTTGCCTTAGTTTGAGGTTTTGCCTTAGTTTGAGGTGTTGCCTTCGTTTGAGGTGTTGCCTTCGTTTGAGGTGTTGCCTTCGTTTGAGGTGTTGCCTTCGTTTGAGGTGTTGCCTTCGTTTGAGGTGTTGCATTTGTTTGACGGTTGCCTTAGTTTGAGTTGTTGCCTTAGTTTGACTGTTACCTAAGTTTGAGGTGTTGCATTAGTTTGAGGTGTTGCATTAGTTGGAAGGTTGCCTTAGTTTGATGTGTTGCCTTAGTTTGATGTGTTGCCTTAGTTTGATTTGTTGCCTTAGTTTGATGTGTTGCCTTAATTTGAGGTGTTGCCTTTATTTGACGGCTGTCTTAGATTGAGGTGTTGCCTTAATTTGAGGTGTTGCCTTAGTTTGAGTTTTTGCCTCAGTTTGAGGTGTTGCCTCAGATTGAGGGTTCCCTTCGTTTGTGGTGCTGCCTTAGTTTTAGGTGTTGCCTTCGTTTGAGGTGCTGCCTTAGTTTGAGGTGCTGCCTTCGTTTGAGATGCTGACATAGTTTGAGGTGCTGCCTTAGTATGAGGTGCTGCCTTAGTTTGAAGTGCTGCCTTACTTTGAGGTGCTGCCTTAGCTTGAGGTGCTGCCTTAGTTTGAGGGTCTGCCTTAGTTTGAGGGGCTGCCTTAGTTTGAAGGGCTGCCTTAGTTTGAAGGGCTGCCTTAGTTTGAGGGGATGCCTTAGTTTGAGGGGCTGCCTTAGTTTGAGGGATGCCTTAGTTTGAGGCGTTGCCTTAGAGTGAGGGCTCCCTCAGTTTGTGGTTTTGCCTCAGTTTGAGGTGTGCATTTGTTTGATGGTTGCCTTAGTTTGAGGTGTTGCCTGAGTTTGAGGTGTTGCCTTAGTTTGAGGTGTTGCCTCAGTTTGTGTTGTTGCCTTAGTTTGAGTTGTTGCCTTAGTTTGTATTGTTGCCTTCGTTTCAGTTGTTGCCTTAGATTGAGTTGTTGCCTTAGTTTGAGGTGCTGCCTTAGTTTGAGGGGCTGCCTTAGTTTGAGGGTCTGCATTAGTTTGAGCGTTGCCACATTTTAAGGGTTGCCTTAGATTGAGGTGTTGCATTATTTTGAGGGGTGCCTAAGTTTGATGGTTGCCTTAGTTTGAGGGGCTGCATTAGTTTGAGGGTCTGCATTAGTTTGAGCATTGCCATATTTTAAGGGATGCCTTAGATTGAGGCGTTGCCTTAGATTGAGGCGCTGCATCAGTTTGAGGCGTTACCTCAGTTTGAGGCGTTGCCTAAGTTTGAGGCGTTGCCTTAGTCTTTGGGCTGCCTTAGTTTGTGGTGTTAACTTAGTTTGAGGTGTTGCCTTAGTTTGAGGGTTTCCTTAGTTTGAGAGTTCCCTTAGTTTGAGGGTTGCCTTTGTTTGAGGGGTTGCCTTTGTTTGAGGGGTTGCCTTTGTTTGAGGCGTTGCCTTTGTTGAGGGTTGCCTTAGTTTGAGCGTTGCCTTAGTTTGAGCGTTGCCTTAGTTTGAGGGTTGCCTTAGTTTGAGGGTTGCGTTAGTTTGAGGGTTGCGTTAGTTTGAGGGTTGCGTTAGTTTGAGGGTTGCCTTAGTTTGAGGGTTGCCTTAGTTTGAGGAATTGCATTCGTTTATGGGTTGCCTTAGTTTCAGGTGTTGCATTAGTTTGAGGGTTGTCTTAAATTGAGAGTTGCCTTGTATTGACTGCTGCCTCAGTCTGAGGTGTTGCCTTAGTTTGAGGTGTTGCCTTAGTTTGAGGTGTTGCCTTAGTTTGAGGTGTTGCATTAGTTTGAGGTATTGCATTAGTTTGAGGTGTTGCCTTAGTTTGAGGTGTTGCCTTAGTTTGAGGTGTTGCCTTAGTTTGAGGTGTTGCATTAGTTTGAGGTATTGCATTAGTTTGAGGTATGGCATTAGTTGGAGGGTTGCCTTAGTTTGATGTGTTGCCTTAGTTTGATGTGTTGCCTTAATTTGATTTGTTGCCTTTATTTGACGGCTGCCTTAGTTTGAGGTGTTGCCTCAGTTTGAGGTGTTGCCTCAGCTTGAGGTGTTGCCTTAGTTTGAGGTGTTGCCTTTGTTTGAGGGTTGCCTTTGATTGAGGGCTTCCTTTGATTGAGGGTTGCCTTAGTTTGAAGGTTGCCTTAGTTTGAGGTTTGTCTTAAATTGAGTGTTGCCTTGTATTGACTGCTGCCTCAGTCTGAGGTTTGCCTTAGAATGAGGATTGCCTTAGTTTGAGATATTGCTTCGTTTGATGTTAGCCTTTGTTTGAGGTGTTGCATTAGTTTTAGGTGTTGCCTTAGTTTGAGATATTGATTAGTTTGATGGGAGCCTTTGTTTGAGGTGTTGGCCTATTTTGAGGTGTTGCCTTCGTTTGCGGTGTTGCCTTAGTTTGAGGTGCTGCCTTAGTTTGAGGTGTTGACTTAGTTTGAGGTGTTGCATTAGTTTGAGGTATTGCATTAGTTTGAGGTATGGCATTAGCTGGAGGGTTGCCTTAGTTTGATGTGTTGCCTTAGTTTGATTTGTTGCCTTAATTTGAGGTGTTGCCTTTATTTGACGGCTGCCTTAGTTTGAGGTCTTGCCTTAGTTTGAGGTGTTGCCTTAGTTTGAGGTGTTGCCTTTGTTTGAGGGTAGCCTTTGATTGAGGGTTTCCTTTGATTGAGGGTTTCCTTTGACTGAGGGTTTCCTTTGACTGAGGGTTGCCTTAGTTTGAGGTTTTGCCTTCGTTTGAGGTTTTGCCTTAGTTTGAGGTGTTGCCTTAGTTTGAGGTGTTGCCTTAGTTTGAGGTTTTGCCTTAGTTTGAGGTTTTGCCTTAGTTTGAGGTGTTGCCTTCGTTTGAGGTGTTGCCTTCGTTTGAGGTGTTGCCTTCGTTTGAGGTGTTGCATTTGTTTGACGGTTGCCTTAGTTAGAGTTGTTGCCTTACTTTGACTGTTGCCTACGTTTGAGGTGTTCCATTAGTTTGAGGTGTTGCATTAGTTGGAGGGTTGCCTTAGTTTGATGTGTTGCCTTAGTTTGATGTGCTGCCTTAGTTTGATTTGTTGCCTTAGTTTGATGTGTTGCCTTAATTAGAGGTGTTGCCTTTATTTGACGGCTGCCTTAGTTTGAGTTTTTGCCTCAGTTTGAGGTGTTGCCTCAGATTGAGGGTTCACCTCGTTTGTGGTGCTGCCTTAGTTTTAGGTGTTGCCTTCGTCTGAGGTTGTGCCTTAGTTTGAGGTGCTGCCTTCGTTTGAGGTGCTGACATAGTTTGAGGTGCTGCCTTAGTATGAGGTGCTGCCTTAGTATGAGGTGCTGCCTTAGTTTGAAGTGCTGCCTTAGTTTGAAGTGCTGCCTTACTTTGAGGTGCTGCCTTAGCTTGAGGTGCTGCCTTAGCTTGAGGTGCTGCCTTAGTTTGAGGGTCTGCCTTAGTTTGAGGGGCTGCCTTAGTTTGAAGGGCTGCCTTAGTTTGAGGGGCTGCCTTAGTTTGAGGGGCTGCCTTAGTTTGAGGGATGCCTTAGTTTGAGGCGTTGCCTTAGATTGAGGGCTCCCTCAGTTTGTGGTTTTGCCTCAGTTTGAGGTGTGCATTTGTTTGATGGTTGCCTTAGTTTGAGGTGTTGCCTGAGTTTGAGGTGTTGCCTTAGTTTGAGGTGTTGCCTCAGTTTGAGTTGTTGCCTTAGTTTGAGTTGTTGCCTTAGTTTGTATTGTTGCCTTCGTTTGAGTTGTTGCCTTAGATTGAGTTGTTGCCTTAGTTTGAGGTGCTGCCTTAGTTTGAGGTGCTGCCTTAGTTTGAGGGGCTGCCTTAGTTTGAGGCGCTGCATCAGTTTGAGGCGTTACCTCAGTTTGAGGCGTTGCCTAAGTTTGAGGCGTTGCCTTAGTCTTTCGGCTGCCTTAGTTTGTGGTGTTAACTTAGTTTGAGGTGTTGCCTTAGTTTGAGGGTTTCCTTAGTTTGAGGGTTCCCTTAGTTTGAGGGTTGCCTTTGTTTGAGGGGTTGCCTTTGTTTGAGGGGTTGCCTGTGTTTGAGGCGTTGCCTTTGTTGAGGGTTGCCTTAGTTTGGTCGTTGCCTTAGTTTGAGCGTTGCCTTAGTTTGAGGGTTGCCTTAGTTTGAGGGTTGCGTTAGTTTGAGGGTTGCGCTAGTTTGAGGGTTGCCTTAGTTTGAGGGTTGCCTTAGTTTGAGGAATTGCCATCGTTAATGGGTTGCCTTAGTTTCAGGTGTTGCATTAGTTTGAGGGTTGTCTTAAATTGAGAGTTGCCTTGTATTGACTGCTGCCTCACTCTGAGGTTTGCCTTAGATTGAGGATTGCCTTAGTTTGAGATAATGCTTAGTTTGATGGGAGCCTTTGTTTGAGGTGTTGGCCTATTTTGAGGTGTTGGCCTATTTTGAGGTGTTGCCTTAGTTTGAGGTGTTGCCTTAGTTTGAGGTGTTGCCTTAGTTTGAGGTGTTGCATTAGTTTGAGGTATTGCATTAGTTTGAGGTATGGCATTAGTTGGAGGGTTGCCTTAGTTTGATGTGTTGCCTTGGTTTGATGTGTTGCCTTAGTTTGATGTGTTGCCTTAATTTGAGGTGTTGCCTTTATTTGACGGCTGCCTTAGTTTGAGGTGTTGCCTCAGTTTGAGGTGTTGCCACAGTTTGAGGTGTTGCCTTAGTTTGAGGTGTTGCCTTTGTTTGAGGGTTGCCTTTGATTGAGGGCTTCCTTTGATTGAGGGTTTCCTTTGATTGAGGGTTGCCTTAGTTTGAGGGTTGCCTTAGTTTGAGGTTTTGCCTTAGTTTGAGGTTTTGCCTTATTTTGAGGTGTTGCATTAGTTTGAGGTGTTGCATTAGTTTGACGGTTCCCTTAGTTTGACTGTTGCCTTAGTTTGATGTGTTGCCTTAGTTTGAGGTGTTGCCTTTGTTTGAGGTGTTGCCTTTGTTTGAGGGTAGCCTTTGATTGAGGGTTTCCTTTGATTGAGGGTTTCCTTTGATTGAGGGTTTCCTTTGACTGAGGGTTGCCCTAGTTTGAGGGTTGCCTTAGTTTGAGGTTTTGCCTTCGTTTGAGGTTTTGCCTTAGTTTGAGGTGTTGCCTTCGTTTGAGGTTTTGCCTTAGTTTGAGGTTTTGCCTTCGTTTGAGGTTTTGCCTTAGTTTGAGGTGTTGCCTTAGTTTGAGGTTTTGCCTTCGTTTGAGGTTTTGCCTTAGTTTGAGGTGTTGCCTTAGTTTGAGGTTTTGCCTTAGTTTGAGGTTTTGCCTTAGTTTGAGGTGTTGCATTAGTTTGAGGTGTTGCCTTAGTTTGAGGTGTTGTCTTAGTTTGAGGTGTTGCCTTCGTTTGAGGTGTTGCCTTCGTTTGAGGTGTTGCCTTCGTTTGAGGTGTTGCATTTGTTTGACGGTTGCCTTAGTTTGAGGTGTTGCCTTAGTTTGACTGTTGCCTAAGTTTGAGGTGTTGCATTAGTTTGAGGTATTGCATTAGTTTGAGGTGTTGCATTAGTTGGAGGGTTGCCTTAGTTTGATGTGTTGCCTTAGTTTGATGTGCTGCCTTCGTTTGATTTGTTGCCTTAGTTTGATGTGTTGCCTTAATTTGAGGTGTTGCCTTTATTTGACGGCTGCCTTAGATTGAGGTGTTGCCTTAATGTGAGGTGTTGCCTCAGTTTGAGGTGTTGCCTCAGATTGAGGGTTCCCTTCGTTTGTGGTGCTGCCTTAGTTTTAGGTGTTGCCTTCGTTTGAGGTGCTGCCTTAGTTTGAGGTGCTGCCTTCGTTTGAGGTGCTGACATAGTTTGAGGTGCTGCCTTAGTATGAGGTGCTGCCTTACTTTGAGGTGCTGCCTTACTTTGAGGTGCTGCCTTAGTTTGAGGGTCTGCCTTAGTTTGAGGGGCTGCCTTAGTTTGAGGGGCTGCCTTAGTTTGAGGGGCTGCCTTAGTTTGAGGGGCTGCCTTAGTTTGAGGGATGCCTTAGTTTGAGGCGTTGCCTTAGATTGAGGGCTCCCTTAGTTTGTGGTTTTGCCTCAGTTTGAGGTGTTGCATTTGTTTGACGGTTGCCTTAGTTTGAGGTGTTGCCCTGGTTTGAGGTGTTGCCTTGGTTTGAGGTGTTGCCTTCGTTTGAGGTGTTGCCTCAGTTTGAGTTGTTGCCTTAGTTTGAGTTGTTGCCTTAGTTTGTGTTGTTGCCTTCGTTTGAGTTGTTGCCTTAGTTTGAGTTGTTGCCTTAGTTTGAGGTGCTGCCTTAGTTTGAGGGGCTGCCTTAGTTTGAGGGGCTGCCTTAGTTTGAGGGGCTGCCTTAGTTTGAGGGTTGCCTTAGTTTGAGGGTTGCCTTAGTTTGATGGTTGTCTTAGTTTGAGGTGTTGCCTTCGTTTGAAGGGCTGCCTTAGTTTGAAGGGTGAGTTAGTTTGAGGTGTTGCTTTAGTTTGAGTTGCAGCCTTCGTTAGTGGGTTCCCTTAGTTTGAGGGTTCACTTAGTTTGAGGGTTCCCTTATTTTGAGAAGTTGCCTTAGTTTGAGGTGTTGCGTTAGTTTGAGGGGTTGCATCTGTTTGAGGGGTTGCCTTAGGTTCAGGTGTTGCATTAGTTTGAGTGTTGCCTTAGATTGAGGAATGCCTTCGTTTGAGGTGTTGCGTTGGTTTAAGGGGCTGCATATGTTTGAGGGGCTGCATATGTTTGAGGGGTTGCCTCAGTTTGAAGGGTTGCCTTAGTTTGAGGGGTTGCCTTAGTTTGAGGTGTTGCATTATTTTGAGGGTTCCCTTAGTCTGAGGTGTTGCCTTCGTTTGAGGTGTAGGCTTAGTTTGAGGTGTTGCCTGAGTTTGACGTGATGCCTTAGTTTGAGGTGTTGCCTTAGTTTGAGTTTTTGCCTCAGTTTGAGGTGTTGCCTCAGATTGAGGGTTCCCTTCGTTTGTGGTACTGCCTTAGTTTTAGGTGTTGCCTTCGTTTGAGTTGCTGCCTTAGTTTGAGGTGCTGCCTTCGTTTGAGGTGCTGACTTAGTTTGAGTTGCTGCCTCAGTATGAGGTGCTGACATAGTTTGAGGTGCTGCCTTAGTATGAGGTGCTGCCTTACTTTGAGGTGCTGCCTTACTTTGAGGTGCTGCCTTAGTTTGAGGGTCTGCCTTAGTTTGAGGGGCTGCCTTAGTTTGAGGGGCTGCCTTAGTTTGAGGGATGCCTTAGTTTGAGGCGTTGCCTTAGATTGAGGGCTCCCTTAGTTTGTGGTTTTGCCTCAGTTTGAGGTGTTGCATTTGTTTGAAGGTTGCCTTAGTTTGAGGTGTTGCCCTGGTTTGAGGTGTTGCCTTAGTTTGAGGTGTTGCCTCAGTTTGAGTTGTTGCCTTAGTTTGAGTTGTTGCCTTAGTTTGTGTTGTTGCCTTCGTTTGAGTTGTTGCCTTAGTTTGAGTTGTTGCCTTAGTTTGAGGTGCTGCCTTAGTTTGAGGGGCTGCCTTAGTTTGAGGGGCTGCCTTAGTTTGAGGGGCTGCCTTAGTTTGAGGGTTGCCTTAGTTTGAGGGTTGCCTTAGTTTGATGGTTGTCTTAGTTTGAGGTGTTGCCTTCGTTTGAAGGGCTGCCTTAGTTTGAAGGTTGAGTTAGTTTGAGGTGTTGCTTTAGTTTGAGTTGCAGCCTTCGTTAGTGGGTTCCCTTAGTTTGAGGGTTCACTTAGTTTGAGGGTTCCCTTATTTTGAGAAGTTGCCTTAGTTTGAGGTGTTGCGTTAGTTTGAGGGGTTGCATCTGTTTGAGGGGTTGCCTTAGGTTCAGGTGTTGCATTAGTTTGAGTGTTGCCTTAGATTGAGGAATGCCTTCGTTTGAGGTGTTGCGTTGGTTTAAGGGGCTGCATATGTTTGAGCGGCTGCATATGTTTGAGGGGTTGCCTCAGTTTGAAGGGTTGCCTTAGTTTGAGGGGTTGCCTTAGTTTGAGGGGTTGCCTTAGTTTGAGGTGTTGCATTATTATGAGGGTTCCCTTAGTCTGAGGTGTTGCCTTAGTTTGAGGTGTTGCCTTAGTTTGAGGTGTTGCCTGAGTTTGACGTGATGCCTTAGTTTGAGGTGTTGCCTTAGTTTGAGTTTTTGCCTCAGTTTGAGGTGTTGCCTCAGATTGAGGGTTCCCTTCGTTTGTGGTGCTGCCTTAGTTTTAGGTATTGCCTTCGTTTGAGGTGCTGCCTTAGTTTGAGGTGCTGCCTTAGTTTGAAGTGCTGCCTTACTTTGAGGTGCTGCCTTACTTTGAGGTGCTGCCTTAGTTTGAGGGTCTGCCTTAGTTTGAGGGGCTGCCTTAGTTTGAGGGGTAGCCTTAGTTTGAGGGGCTGCCTTAGTTTGATTGGGCTGCCTTAGTTTGAGGGGCTGCCTTAGTTTGAGGGATGCCTTCGTTTGAGGCGTTGCCTTAGATTGAGGGCTCCCTTAGTTTGTGGGTTTGCCTCAGTTTGAGGTGTTGCATTTGTTTGACGGTTGCCTTAGTTTGGGGTGTTGCCTTCGTTTGAGGTTTGCCTTAGTTTGAGGTGTTGCCTCAGTTAGAGTTGTTGCCTTAGTTTGAGTTGTTGCCTTAGTTTGTGTTGTTGCCTTCGTTTGAGTTGTTGCCTTAGTTTGAGTTGTTGCCTTAGTTTGAGGTGCTGCCTTAGTTTGAAGTGCTGCCTTAGTTTGAGGTGTTGCCTTAGTTTGAGGTGTTGCCTTAGTTTGAGTTGTTGCATTAGTTTGAGGTGTTGCATTAGTTTGAGGTGTTGCATTAGTTTGAGGTGTTGCCTTAGTGTGAGAGTTGCCTTAGTTTGAGAGATGCCTTTGTTTGAGGTGTTGCCTTAGTTTGAGGGTTCCATTAGTTTGACGGTTGCCTCAGTTTGAGGTGTTGCGTTATTTTGAGGTGTTGCCTTAGTTTGAGGTGTTGCCTTAGTTTAAGGTGTTGCCTTAGTTTGAGGTGTTGCATTATTTTGATGTGTTGCATTATTTTGATGTGTTGCCTTAGTTTGTGGTGCTGCCTTAGTTTTAGGTGTTGCCTTCGTTTGAGGTGCTGCCTTAGTTTGAGGTGCTGCCTTCGTTTGAGGTGCTGACGTAGTTTGAGGTGCTGCCTTAGTATGAGGTGCTGCCTTAGTATGAGGTGCTGCCTTAGTTTGAAGTGCTGCCTTACTTTGAGGTGCTGCCTTAGTTTGAGCTGCTGCCTTAGTTTGAGGGTCTGCCTTAGTTTGAGGGGCTGCCTTAGTTTGAAGGGCTGCCTTAGTTTGAAGGGCTGCCTTAGTTTGAAGGGCTGCCTTAGTTTGAGGGGCTGCCTTAGTTTGAGGGATGCCTTAGATTGAGGCGTTGCCTTAGATTGAGGGCTCCCTTCGTTTGTGGTTTTGCCTCAGTTTGAGGTGTTGCATTTGTTTGACGGTTGCCTTAGTTTGAGGTGTTGCCTTAGTTTGAGGTGTTGTCTTAGTTTGAGGTGTTGCCTCAGTTTGAGTTGTTGCCTTAGTTTGAGTTGTTGCCTTAGTTTGTATTGTTGCCTTCGTTTGAGTTGTTGCCTGAGATTGAGTTGTTGCCTTAGTTTGAGGTGCTGCCTTAGTTTGAGGGGCTGCCTTAGTTTGAGGGTCTGCATTAGTTTGAGCGTTGCCACATTTTAAGGGTTGCCTTAGATTGAGGTGTTGCATTATTTTGAGGTGTGCCTAAGTTTGATGGTTGCCTTAGTTTGATGGGCTGCATTAGTTTGAGGGTCTGCATTAGTTTGAGCATTGCCATATTTTAAGGGTTGCCTTAGATTGAGGCGTTGGCTTTCGATTGAGGCGCTGCATCAGTTTGAGGCGTTACCTCAGTTTGAGGCGTTGCCTAAGTTTGAGGCGTTGCCTTAGTCTTTGGGCTGCCTTAGTTTGTGGTGTTAACTTAGTTTGAGGTGTTGCCTTAGTTTGAGGGTTCACCTTAGTTTGAGGGTTCCCTTAGTTTGAGGGTTGCCTTTGTTTGAGGGGTTGCCTTTGTTTGAGGGGTTGCCTTTGTTTGAGGCGTTGCCTTTGTTGAGGGTTGCCTTAGTTTGAGCGTTGCCTCAGTTTGAGCGTTGCCTTAGTTTGAGGGTTGCCTTAGTTTGAGGGTTGCGTTAGTTTGAGGGTTGCGTTAGTTTGAGGGTTGCGTTAGTTTGAGTGTTGCCTTAGTTTGAGGGTTGCCTTAGTTTGAGGAATTGCCTTCGTTTATGGGTTGCCTTAGTTTCAGGTGTTGCATTAGTTTGAGGGTTGTCTTAAATTGAGAGTTGCCTTGTATTGACTGCTGCCTCAGTCTGAGGTTTGCCTGAGATTGAGGATTGCCTTAGTTTGAGATAATGCTTAGTTTGATGGGAGCCTTTGTTTGAGCTGTTGGCCTATTTTGTGGTGTTGGCCTATTTTGAGGTGTTGCCTTAGTTTGAGGTGTTGCCTTATTTTGAGGTGTTGCCTTAGTTTGAGGTGTTGCATTAGTTTGAGGTATTGCATTAGTTGGAGGGTTGCCTTAGTTTGATGTGTTGCCTTAGTTTGATGTGTTGCCTTAGTTTGATGTGTTGCCTTAATTTGAGGTGTTGCCTTTATTTGACGGCTGCCTTTGTTTGAGGTGTTGCCTCAGTTTGAGGTGTTGCCTCAGTTTGAGGTGTTGCCTTAGTTTGAGGTGTTGCCTTTGTTTGAGGGTTGCCTTTGATTGAGGGTTGCCTTTGATTGAGGGTTTCCTTTGATTGAGGGTTGCCTTAGTTTGAGGGTTGCCTTAGTTTGAGGGTTGCCTTAGTTTGAGGTTTTGCCTTAGTTTGAGGTTTTGCCTTAGTTTGAGGTTTTGCCTTATTTTGAGGTGTTGCATTCGTTTGAGGTGTTGCATTAGTTTGACGGTTCCCTTAGTTTGACTGTTGCCTTAGTTTGAGGTGTTTCCTTAGTTTGAGGTGTTGCCTTAGTTTGAGGTGTTGCCTTCGCTTGAGGTGTTGCCATCGTTTGAGGTGTTGCCTTCGTTTGAGGTGTTGCATTTGATTGACGGTTGCCTTAGTTTGAGGTGTTGCCTTAGTTTTATGTGTTGCCTTAGTTTGAGGTGTTGCCTCAGTTTGAGGTGTTGCCTGAGTTTGAGGTGTTGCCTTCGTTTGAGGTGTTGCCTTCGTTTGAGGTCTTGCCTTCGTTTGACTGTTGCCTCAGTTTGAGGTGTTGCCTAAGTTTGAGGTGTTGCCTAAGTTTGAGGTGTTGCCTCAGTTTGAGGTGTTGCCTTAGTTTGAGGTGTTGCCTTTGTTTGAGGTCTTGCCTTCGTTTGACTGTTGTCTCAGTTTGAGGTGTTGCCTAAGTTTGAGGTGTTGCCTAAGTTTGAGGTGTTGCCTCAGTTTGAGGTGTTGCCTTAGTTTGAGGTGTTGCCTTTGTTTGAGGTCTTGCCTTCGTTTGACTGTTGCCTCAGTTTGAGGTGTTGCCTAAG
This sequence comes from Heterodontus francisci, assembly GCF_036365525.1. Taxonomy (NCBI): domain Eukaryota; kingdom Metazoa; phylum Chordata; class Chondrichthyes; order Heterodontiformes; family Heterodontidae; genus Heterodontus; species Heterodontus francisci. The sequence goes on from NW_027141175.1 coordinate 6,564,481, forward strand.
TTTGAGGTGTTGCCTAAGTTTGAGGTGTTGCCTAAGTTTGAGGTGTTGCCTCAGTTTGAGGTGTTTCCTTAGTTTGAGGTGTTGTCTTAGTTTGAGGTGTTGCCTTCCTTTGAAGTGTTGCCTTCGTTTGAGGTGTTGCCTTTGTTGAGGGTTGCCTTAGTTTGAACGTTGCCTTAGTTTGAGCGTTGCCTTAGTTTGAGGGTTGCGTTCGTTTGAGGGATGCGTTCGTTTGAGGTTTGCGTTCGTTTGAGGGTTGCCTTAGTTTGAGGGTTGCCTTAGTTTGAGGAATTGCCTTCGTTTATGGGTTGCCTTAGTTTCAGATTTTGCATTATTTTGAGGGTTGTCTTAAATTGAGAGTTGCCTTGTATTGACTGCTGCCTCAGTCTGAGGTTTGCCTTAGAATGAGGATTGCCTTAGTTTGAGATATAGCTTAGTTTGATGTTAGCCTTTGTTTGAGGTGTTGCATTAGTTTTAGGTGTTGCCTTAGTTTGAGATATTGCTTAGTTTGATGGGAGCCTTTGTTTGAGGTGTTGGCCTATTTTGAGGTGTTGCCTTCGTTTGCGGTGTTGCCTTAGTTTGAGGTGTTGCATTAGTTTGAGGCATTGCATTAGTTTGAGGTGTTGCATTAGTTGGATGGTTGCCTTAGTTTGATGTGTTGCCTTAGTTTGATGTGTTGAATTAGTTTGATTTGTTGCCTTAGTTTGATGTGTTGCCTTAATTTGAGGTGTTGCCTTTATTTGACGGCTGCCTTAGATTGAGGTGTTGCCTTAATTTGAGGTGTTGCCTCAGTTTGAGGTGTTGCCTCAGATTGAGGGTTCCCTTCGTTTGTGGTGCTGCCTCAGTTTTAGGTGTTGCCTTCGTTTGAGGTGCTGCCTTAGTTTGAGGTGCTGCCTTCGTTTGAGGTGCTGACATAGTTTGAGGTGCTGCCTTAGTATGAGGTGCTGCCTTACTTTGAGTTGTTGCCTTAGTTTGAAGTGCTGCCTTAGTTTGAGGTGCTGCCTTAGTTTGAGGTGTTGCCTTAGTTTGAGGTGTTGCCTTAGTTTGAGTTGTTGCATTAGTTTGAGGTGTTGCATTAGTTTGAGGTGTTGCATTAGTTTGAGGTGTTGCCTTAGTGTGAGAGTTGCCTTAGTTTGAGAGATGCCTTTGTTTGAGGTGTTGCCTTAGTTTAAGGGTTCCATTAGTTTGAGGTGTTGCGTTATTTTGAGGTGTTGCGTTATTTTGAGGTGTTGCCTTAGTTTGAGGTGTTCCCTTTGTTTAAGGTGTTGCCTTAGTTTGAGGGGCTGCCTTTGTTTGAGGGGCCGCCTTAGTTTGAGGGGCCGCCTTAGTTTGAGGGGCCGCCTTAATTTGAGGGGCCGCCTTAGGTTGAGGCGTTGCCTGAATATGATGTGCTGCCTTTGATTGACGGTTTCCTTACTTTGAGGTGTTTCATTAGTTTGAGGTGTTGCATTCGTTTGAGATGTTGCATTAGTTTGAGGTGTTGCATTAGTTTGAGGTGTTGCCTTTGATTGACGGTTTCCTTAGTTTGAGGTGTTTCATTAGTTTGAGGTGTTGCATTAGTTTGAGGTGTTGCATTAGTTTGAGGTGTTGCATTAGTTTGAAGTGTTGCATTGGTTTGATGGGTTGCATGAGTTTGAAGTGTTGCATGAGTTTGAGATGTTGCATTAGTTTGAGGTGTTGTATTAGATTGAGGTGTTGCATTAGTTTGAGGTGTTGCAGTAGTCTGAGGTGTTGCATTAGTTTGAGGTGTTGCATTAGTTTGAGGTGTTGCATTAGTTTGAGGTGTTGCATTAGTTTGAGGGGTTGTTTAGTTTGAGTTGCAGCCTTCGTTCGTGGGTTGCCTTTGTTTGAGGGTTCCCTTAGTTTGAGGGTTCCCTTAGTGAGAGGTGTTGCCTGAGTTTGAGGTGTTGCCTTAGATTAAGGGGCTGCATCTGTTTAAGGTGTTGCCTTAGTTTCAGGTGTTGCCTTAGTTTGAGGTGTTGCCTTAGTTTGAGGTGTTGCATTGGTTTGAGGTGTTGCCTTAGTTTGAGGTGTTGCCTTAGTTTGAGGGGCCGCCTTAGTTTGAGGGGCCGCCTTAGGTTGAGGTGCTGCCTGAGTATGAGGTGTTGCCTTTGATTGACGGTTTCCTTAGTTTGAGGTGTTGCATTAGTTTGAGGTGTTGCATTAGTTTGAGGAGTTGTATTAGTTTGAGGTGTTGCATTAGTTTGAGGTGTTGCTTTAGTTTGAGTTGCAGCCTTCGTTAGTAGGTTGCCTTTGTTTGAGGGTTCCCTTAGTTTGAGGGTTCCCTTAGTTTGAGGGTTCCCTTAGTTTGAGGTGTTGCATTAGTTTGAGGTGTTGCCTTAGTTTAAGGGGCTGCATCTGTTTGAGGGGTTGCCTGAGTTTCAGGTGTTGCCTTATGTTGAGGTGTTGCCATAGTTTGAGGTGTTGCCTTAGTTTGGTGTTGCCTTAGTTTGGTGTTGCCTTAGTTTGGTGTTGCCTTAGTTTGAGGGGCCGCCTTAGTTTGAGGGGCCGCCTTAGTTTGAGGTGTTGCCTGAGTATGAGGTGTTGCCTTTGATTGACGGTTTCCTAAGTTTGAGGTGTTTCATTTGTTTGAGGTGTTGCACAAGTTTGAGGTGTTGCAGTAGTTTGAGGTGTTGCATTAGTTTGAGGTGTTGCCTTTGATTGACGGTTTCCTTAGTTTGAGGTGTTGCATTAGTTTGAGGCGTTGCATTAGTTTGAGGCGTTGCATTAGTTAGAGGTGTTGCATTAGTTTGAGGTGTTGCATTGGTTTGATGGGTTGCATTAGTTTGAGGCGTTGCATGAGTTTGAGATGTTGCATTAGTTTGAGGTGTAGCATTAGTTTGAGGTGTAGCATTAGTTTGAGGTGTTGCATTAGTTTGAGGTGTTGCAGTAGTTTGAGGTGTTGCATTAGTTTGAGGTGTTGCATTAGTTTGAGGTGTTGCATTAGTTTGAGGAGTTGCATTAGTTTGAGTTGCAGCCTTCGTTAGTGGGTTGCCTTTGTTTGAGGTTTCCCTCAATTTGAGGGTTCCCTTAGTTTGAGGTGTTGCCTTAGTTTGAGGTGTTGCCTTAGTTTAAGGGGCTGCATCTGTTTGAGGGGCTGCCTTAGTTTCAGGTGTTACATTAGTTTGAGGTGTTGCCTTAGTTTGAGGTGTTGCATTGGTTTGAGGTGTTGCCTTAGTTTGAGGTGTTGCCTTAGTTTGAGGGGCCGCCTTAGTTTGAGGGGCCGCCTTTGTTTGAGGTTTTGCCTGAGTATGAGGTGTTGCCTTTGATTGACGGTTTCCTTAGTTTGAGGTGTTGCATTAGTTTGAGGTGTTGCATTAGTTTGAGGTGTTGCTTTAGTTTGAGTTGCAGCCTTCGTTAGTGGGTTGCCTTTGTTTGAGGGTTCCCTTAGTTTGAGGGTTCCCTTAGTTTGAGATGTTGCATTAGTTTGAGGTGTTGCCTTAGTTTAAGGGGCTGCATCTGTTTGAGGGGTTGCCGTAGTTTCAGGTGTTGCCTTAGTTTGAGGTGTTGCCTTAGTTTGAGGTGTTGCCTTAGTTTGAGGGTTCCATTAGATTGACGGTTGCCTCAGTTTGAGGTGTTGCCTTACTTTGAGGTGTTGCCTTAATTTGAGGTGTTGCCTCAGTTTCAGGTGTTGCCTTAGTTTGAGGTGTTGCCTTAGTTTGAGGTGTTGCCTTAGTTTGGTGTTGCCTTAGTTTGGTGTTGCCTTAGTTTGGTGTTGCCTTAGATTGAGGGGCCGCCTTAGTTTGAGGGGCCGCCTTAGTTTGAGGTGTTGCCTGAGTATGAGGTGTTGCCTTTGATTGACGGTTTCCTAAGTTTGAGGTGTTTCATTTGTTTGAGGTGTTGCACTAGTTTGAGGTGTTGCACTAGTTTGAGGTGTTGCATTAGTTTGAGGTGTTGCCTTTGATTGACGGTTTCCTTAGTTTGAGGTGTTGCATTAGTTTGAGGCGTTGCATTAGTTTGAGGCGTTGCATTAGTTAGAGGTGTTGCATTAGTTTGAGGTGTTGCATTGGTTTGATGGGTTGCATTAGTTTGAGGTGTTGCATGAGTTTGAGATGTTGCATTAGTTTGAGATGTTGCATTAGTTTGAGGTGTAGCATTAGTTTGAGGTGTAGCATTAGTTTGAGGTGTTGCATTAGTTTGAGGTGTTGCAGTAGTTTGAGGTGTTGCATTAGTTTGAGGTGTTGCATTAGTTTGAGGTGTTGCATTAGTTTGAGGAGTTGCATTAGTTTGAGTTGCAGCCTTCGTTAGTGGGTTGCCTTTGTTTGAGGTTTCCCTCAATTTGAGGGTTCCCTTAGTTTGAGGTGTTGCCTTAGTTTGAGGTGTTGCCTTAGTTTTAGGGGCTGCATCTGTTTGAGGGGCTGCCTTAGTTTCAGGTGTTACATTAGTTTGAGGTGTTGCCTTAGTTTGAGGTGTTGCATTGGTTTGAGGTGTTGCCTTAGTTTGAGGTGTTGCCTTAGTTTGAGGGGCCGCCTTAGTTTGAGGGGCCGCCTTAGTTTGAGGTGTTGCCTGAGTATGAGGTGTTGCCTTTGATTGACGGTTTCCTTAGTTTGAGGTGTTGCATTAGTTTGAGGTGTTGCATTCGTTTGAGGTGTTGCATTAGTTTGAGGTGTTGCATTAGTTTGAGGTGTTGCTTTAGTTTGAGTTGCAGCCTTCGTTAGTGGGTTGCCTTTGTTTGAGGGTTCCCTTAGTTTGAGGGTTCCCTTAGTTTGAGATGTTGCATTAGTTTGAGGTGTTGCCTTAGTTTAAGGGGCTGCATCTGTTTGAGGGGTTGCCGTAGTTTGAGGTGTTGCCTTAGTTTGAGGTGTTGCCTTAGTTTGTGGTGTTGCCTTAGTTTGAGGGTTCCATTAGTTTGACGGTTGCCTCAGTTTGAGGTGTTGCCTTAATTTGAGGTGTTGCCTTAGTTTGAGGTGTTGCCTCAGTTTAAGGTGTTGCCTTAGTTTGAGGTGTTGCATTGTTTTGATGTGTTGCATTTTGATGTTTTTGCCTTAGCTTGAGGGGCTGCCATAGTTTGAGGGGCTGCCATAGTTTGAGGGGCTGCCTTAGTTTGAGGGGCCGCCTTAGTTTGAGGGGCCGCCTTTGTTTGAGGGGCCGCCTTAGTTTCAGGTGTTGCCTGAGTATGAGGTGTTGCCTTTGATTGACGGTTTCCTTAGTTTGAGGTGTTTCATTAGTTTGAGGTGTTGCTTTAGTTTGAGTTGCAGCCTTCGTTAGTGGGTTGCCTTTGTTTGAGGGTTCCCTTAGTTTGAGGGTTCCCTTAGTTTGAGATGTTGCATTAGTTTGAGGTGTTGCCTTAGTTTAAGGGGCTGCATCTGTTTGAGGGGTTGCCGTAGTTTCAGGTGTTGCCTTAGTTTGAGGTGTTGCCTTAGTTTGTGGTGTTGCCTTAGTTTGAGGGTTCCATTAGTTTGACGGTTGCCTCAGTTTGAGGTGTTGCCTTAATTTGAGGTGTTGCCTTAGTTTGAGGTGTTGCCTCAGTTTAAGGTGTTGCCTTAGTTTGAGGTGTTGCATTGTTTTGATGTGTTGCATTTTGATGTTTTTGCCTTAGCTTGAGGGGCTGCCATAGTTTGAGGGGCTGCCATAGTTTGAGGGGCTGCCTTAGTTTGAGGGGCCGCCTTCGTTTGAGGGGCCGCCTTAGTTTGAGGGGCCGCCTTAGTTTCAGGTGTTGCCTGAGTATGAGGTGTTGCCTTTGATTGACGGTTTCCTTAGTTTGAGGTGTTTCATTAGTTTGAGGTGTTGCATTAGTTTGAGGTGTTGCATTAGTATGACGTGTTGCATGAGTTTGAGGTGTTGCATTAGTTTGAGCTGTTGCATTAGTTTGAGGTGTTGCATGAGTTTGAGGTGTTGCATTAGTTTGAGGTGTTGCATGAGTTTGAGGTGTTGCCTTAGTTTAAGGGGCTGCATCTGTTTGAGGGGTGGCCTTAGATTCAGGTGTTGCCTCAGTTTGAGGTGTTGCCTTAGTTTGAGGTGTTGCCTTCGTTTGAGGTGGTGCCTTAGTTTGAGGTGTTGCCTTAGTTTGAGGGGCCGCCTTAGTTTGAGGGGCCGCCTTAGTTTGAGGTGTTGCCTTCGTTTGAGGTGTTGCCTCAGTTTGAGGTGTTGCCTTCGTTTGAGGTGTTGCCTTAGTTTGAGGTGTTGCCTTAGTTTGAGGGGCCGCCTTAGTTTGAGGGGCCGCCTTAGTTTGAGGTTTTGCCTGAGTATGAGGTGTTGCCTTTGATTGACGGTTTCCTTAGTTTGAGGTGTTGCATTAGTTTGAGGTGTTGCATTAGTTTGAGGAGTTGCATTAGTTTGAGGTGTTGCATTAGTTTGAGGTGTTGCTTTAGTTTGAGCTGCAGCCTTCGTTAGTGGGTTGCCTTTGTTTGAGGGTTCCCTTAGTTTGAGGGTTCCCTTAGTTTCAGGTGTTGCCTTATTTTGAGGTGTTGCCTTATTTTGAGGTGTTGCCATAGTTTGAGGTGTTGCCATAGTTTGAGGTGTTGCCTTAGTTTGAGGTGTGGCCTTAGTTTGAGGGGACGCCTTAGTTTGAGGGGCCGCCTTAGTTTGAGGGGCCGCCTTAGTTTGAGGTGTTGCTTTTGATTGACGGTTTCCTTAGTTTGAGGAGTTGCATTAGTTTGTGGTATTGCATTAGTTTGTGGTATTGCATTAGTTTGAGGTGTTGCATTAGTTTGAGGTGTTGCTTTAGTTTGAGTTGCAGCCTTCGTTAGTGGGTTGCCTTTGTTTGAGGGTTCCCTTAGTTTGATGGTTCCTTTAGTTTGAGGTGCTGCCTTAGTTTGAGGAGTTGCCTTAGTTTAAGGGGCTGCATCTGTTTGAGGGGTTGCCTTAGTTTCAGGTGTTGCATTAGTGTGAGGTGTTGCCTTAGTTTGAGGTGTTGCATTAGTTTGAGGTGTTGCCTTAGTTTGAGGGGCCGCCTTAGTTTGAGGGGCCGCCTTAGTCTGAGGGGCCGCCTTAGTTTGAGGTGTTGCCTGAGTATGAGGTGTTGCCTTTGATTGACGGTTTCCTTAGTTTGAGGTGTTGCATTAGTTTGAGGTGTTGCATTAGTTTGAGTTGCAGCCTTAGTTAGTGGGTTGCCGTTGTTTGAGGGTTCCCTTAGTTTGAGGTTTCCCTTAGTTTGAGGGTTCCCTTTGTTTGAGGTGTTGCCTCAGTTTGAGGTGTTGCCTGAGTTTAAGAGGCTGCATCTGTTTGAGGGGTTGCCTTAGTTTCAGGTGTTGCATTAGTTAGAGGTGTTGCCTCAGTTTGAGGTGTTGCCTTAGTTTGAGGTGTTGCATTAGTTTGAGGTGTTGCCTTAGTTTGAGGTGTTGCCTTAGTTTGAGGTGTTGCCTTCGTTTCATGTGTTGCCTTAGTTTGAGGTGTTGCCTTCGTTTAAGGTGTTGCCTTAGTTTGAGGTGTTGCATTATTTTGATGTGTTGCATTATTTTGATGTGTTGCCTTAGTTTGAGGGGCTGCCTTAGTTTGAGGGGCTGCCTTAGTTTGAGGGGCCACCTTAGTTTGAGGGGCCGCCGTTGTTTGAGGGGCCGCCTTAGTTTGAGGTGTTGCCTGAGTCTGAGGTGTAGCCTTTGATTGACGGTTTCGTTAGTTTGAGGTGTTTCATTAGTTTGAGGTGTTGCATTAGTTTGAGGTGTTGCATTAGTTTGAGGTGTTGCATTAGTTTGAGGTGTTGCATTAGTTTGAGGTGTTGCATGAGTTTGAGGTGTTGCATTAGTTTGAGGTGTTGCATTAGATTGAGGTGTTGCATTAGTTTGAGGTGTTGCATGTGTTTGAGGTGTTGCATTAGTTTGAGGTGTTGCATTAGTTTGAGGGGTTGTTTAGTTTGAGATGCAGCTTTCGTTCGTGGGTTGCCTTTGTTTGTGGGTTCCCTTAGTTTGAGGGTTCACTTGGTGAGAGGTGTTGCCTGAGTTTGAGGTGTTGCCTTAGTTTAAGGGGCTGCATCTGTTTAAGGGGTTGCCTTAGTTTGAGGTGTTGCCTTAGTTTGAGGTGTTGCCTTAGTTTGAGGTGTTGCATTGGTTTGAGGTGTTGCCTTAGTTTGAGGTGTTGCCTTAGTTTGAGGGGCCGCCTTAGTTTGAGGAGCCGCCTTAGGTTGAGGTGTTGCCTGAGTATGAGGTGTTGCCTTTGATTGACGGTTTCCTTAGTTTGAGGAGTTGTATTAGTTTGAGGTGTTGCATTAGTTTGAGGTGTTGCTTTAGTTTGAGTTGCAGCCTTCGTTAGTAGGTTGCCTTTGTTTGAGGGTTCCCTTAGTTTGAGGGTTCCCTTAGTTTGAGGGTTCACTTAGTTTGAGGTGTTGCATTAGTTTGAGGTGTTGCCATATTTTGAGGTGTTGCCATAGTTTGAGGTGTTGCCTTAGTTTGAGGTGTTGCCTTAGTTTGAGGGGCCGCCTTAGTTTGAGGGGCCGCCTTAGTTTGAGGTGTTGCCTGAGTATGAGGTGTTGCCTTTGATTGACGGTTTCCTAAGTTTGAGGTGTTGCATTAGTTTGAGGTGTTGCACTAGTTTGAGGTGTTGCATTAGTTTGAAGTGTTGCCTTTGATTGACGGTTTCCTTAGTTTGATGTGTTTCATTAGTTTGAGGCGTTGCATTAGATTGAGGCGTTGCATTAGTTAGAGGTGTTGCATTAGTTTGAGGAGTTGCATTGGTTTGATGGGTTGCATTAGTTTGAGGAGTTGCATGAGTTTGAGATGTTGCATTTGTTTGAGGTGTAGCATTGGATTGAGGTGTTGCATCAGTTTGAGGTGTTGCAGTAGTTTGAGGTGTTGCATTAGTTTGAGGTGTTGCATTAGTTTGAGGTGTTGCATTAGTTTGAGGTGTTGCATTAATTTGAGTTGCAGCCTTCGTTAGTGGGTTGCCTTTGTTTGAGGTTTCCCTCAATTTGAGGGTTCCCTTAGTTTGAGGTGTTGCCTTAGTTTGAGGTGTTGCCTTAGTTTAAGGGGCTGCATCTGTTTGAGGGGCTGCCTTAGTTTCAGGTGTTACATTAGTTTGACGTTTGCCTCAGTTTGAGGTGTTGCCTTACTTTGAGGTGTTGCCTTAGTTTGAGGTGTTGCCTCAGTTTAAGGTGTTGCCTTAGTTTGAGGTGTTGCATTGTTTTGATGTGTTGCATTATTTTGATGTTTTGCCTTAGTTTGAGGGGCTGCCTTAGTTTGAGGGGTTGCCTTAGTTTGATGGGTTGCCTTAGTTTGAGGGGCTGCCTTAGTTTGAGGGGCTGCCTTAGTTTGAGGGGCCGCCGTCGTTTGAGGGGCCGCCTTAGTTTGAGGGGCCGCCTTAGTTTCAGGTGTTGCCTGAGTATGAGGTGTTGCCTTTGATTGACGGTTTCCTTAGTTTGAGGTGTTTCATGAGTTTCAGGTGTTGCATTAGTTTGAGGTGTTGCATTAGTTTGAGGTGTTGCATGAGTTTGAGGTGTTGCATTAGTTTGAGGTGTTGCATTAGTTTGAGGGGTTGTTTAATTTGAGTTGCAGCCTTCGTTCGTGGGTTGCCTTTGTTTGAGGGTTCCCTTAGTTTGAGGGTTCCCTTAGTTAGAGGTGTTGCCTGAGTTTGAGGTGTTGCCTTAGTTTAAGGGGCTGCATCTGTTTGAGGGGTGGCCTTAGGTTCAGGTGTTGCCTCAGTTTGAGGTGTTGCCTTAGTTTGAGGTGTTGCCATAGTTTGAGGTGTTGCCTTAGTTTGAGGTGTTGCCTTAGTTTGAGGTGTTGCCTTAGTTTGAGGGGCCGCCTTAGTTTGAGGGGCCGCCTTAGTTTGAGGTGTTGCCTGAGTATGAGGTGTTGCCTTTGATTGACGGTTTCCTAAGTTTGAGGTGTTTCATTAGTTTGAGGTGTTGCATTAGTTTGAGGTGTTGCCTTTGATTGACGGTTTCCTAAGTTTGAGGTGTTACACTAGTTTGAGGTGTTGCACTAGTTTGAGGTGTTGCATTAGTTTGAGGTGTTGCCTTTGATTGACGGTTTACTTAGTTTGATGTGTTTCATTAGTTTGAGGTGTTGCATTAGTTTTTTGGCGTTGCATTAGTTAGAGGTGTTGCATTAGTTTGAGGTGTTGCATTGGTTTGATGGGTTGCATTAGTTTGAGGTGTTGCATTAGATTGAGGTGTTGCAGTAGTTTGAAGTGTTGCAGTAGTTTGAGGTGTTGCAGTAGTTTGAGGTGTTGCATTAGTTTGAGGTGTTGCATTAGTTTGTGGAGTTGCATTAGTTTGAGGTGTTGCATTAGTTTGAGTTGCAGCCTTCGTTAGTGGGTTGCCTTTGTTTGAGGTTTCCCTCAATTTGAGGGTTCCCTTAGTTTGAGGTGTTGCCTTAGTTTGATGTGTTGCCTTAGTTTAAGGGGCTGCATCTGTTTGAGGGGCTGCCTTAGTTTCAGGTGTTACATTAGTTTGAGGTGTTGCCTTAGTTTGAGGTGTTGCATTGGTTTGAGGTGTTGCCTTAGTTTGAGGTGTTGCCTTAGTTTGAGGTGTTGCCTTTGATTGACGGTTTCCTTAGTTTGAGGTGTTGCATTAGTTTGAGGTGTTGCATTAGTTTGAGGTGTTGCATTAGTTTGAGGTGTTGCATTAGTTTGAGGTGTTGCTTTAGTTTGAGTTGCAGCCTTCGTTAGTGGGTTGCCTTAGTTTGAGGGTTCCCTTAGTTTGAGGGTTCCCTTAGTTTGAGGTGTTGCATTAGTTTGAGGTGTTGCCTTAGTTTAAGGGGCTGCATCTGTTTGAGGGGTTGCCGTAGTTTCAGGTGTTGCCTTAGTTTGAGGTGTTGCCTTAGTTTGAGGGTTCCATTAGTTTGACCGTTGCCTCAGTTTGAGGTGTTGCCTTACTTTGAGGTGTTGCCTTAGTTTGAGGTGTTGCCTCAGATTAAGGTGTTGCCTTAGTTTGAGGTGTTGCATTGTTTTGATGTGTTGCATTATTTTGATGTTTTGCCTTAGTTTGAGGGGGTGCCTTAGTTTGAGGGGCTGCCTTAGTTTAAGGGGCTGCATCTGTTTGAGGGGTTGCCTTAATTTGAGGTGTTGCGTTCGTTTGAGGTGTTGCCTTAGTTTGAGGTGTTGCCTCAGTTTGAGGGGCCGCCTTAGTTTGAGGGGCCGCCCTAGTTTGAGGTGTTGCCTGAGTATGAGGTGTTGCCTTTGATTGACGGTTTCCTTAGTTTGAGGTGTTGCATTAGTTTGAGGTGTTGCATTAGTTTGAGGAGTTGCATTAGTTTGAGGAGTTGCATTAGTTTGAGGAGTTGCATTAGTTTGAGGTGTTGCATTAGTTTGAGGTGTTGCTTTAGTTTGAGTTGCAGCCTTCGTTAGTGGGTTGCCTTTGTTTGAGGGTTCCCTTAGTTTGAGGCTTCCCTTAGTTTGAGGGTTCCCTTAGTTTCAGGTGTTGCCTTATTTTGAGGTGTTGCCATAGTTTGAGGTGTTGCCTCAGTTTGAGGTGTGGCCTTAGTTTGAGGGGCCTCCTTAGTTTGAGGGGCCGCCTTAGTTTGAGGTGTTGCCTGAGTATGAGGTGCTGCCTTTGATTGACGGTTTCCTTAGTTTGAGGAGTTGCATTAGTTTGAGGTGCTGCATTAGTTTGTGGTATTGCATTAGTTTGAGGTGTTGCATTAGTTTGAGGTGTTGCTTTAGTTTGAGTTGCAGCCTTCGTTAGTGGGTTGCCTTTGTTTGAGGGTTCCCTGAGTTTGATGGTTCCTTTAGTTTGAGGTGCTGCCTTAGTTTGAGGTGTTGCCTTAGTTTAAGGGGCTGCAGCTGTTTGAGGGGTTGCCTTAGTTTCAGTTGCTGCATTAGTGTGAGATGTTGCCTTAGTTTGAGGTGTTGCCTTAGTTTGAGGTGTTGCCTTAGTTTGAGGGGCCGCCTTAGTTTGAGGGGCCGTCTTAGTTTGAGGGGCCGCCTTAGTTTGAGGGGCCGCCTTAGTTTGAGGTGTTGCCTGAGTATGAGGTGTTGCCTTTGATTGACGGTTTCCTTAGTTTGAGGTGTTGCATTAGTTTGAGGTGTTGCATTAGTTTGAGTTGCAGCCTTCGTTAGTCGTTTGCCTTTGTTTGAGGGTTCCCTTAGTTTGAGGTTTCCCTTAGTTTGAGGGTTCTCTTTGTTTGAGGGGTTGCCTCAGTTTTAGGTGTTGCCTGAGTTTAAGAGGCTGCATCTGTTTGAGGGGTTGCCTTAGTTTCAGGTGTTGCATTAGTTAGAGGTGTGGTCTCAGTTTGAGGTGTTGCCTCAGTTTGAGGTGTTGCCTTAGTTTGAGGTGTTGCATTAGTTTGAGGTGTTGCCTTAGTTTGAGGTGTTGCCTTAGTTTGAGGTGTTGCCTTCGTTTCATGTGTTGCCTTCGTTTCATGTGTTGCATTAGTTTGAGGTGTTGCATTAGTTTGAGTTGTTGAATCAGTTTGAGGTGTTGCACAAGTTTGAGGTGTTGCCTTAGTTTCAGTTGTTGCCTTAGTTTGAGGTGTTGCCTTAGTTTGATGGTTGCCTTATTTTGAGGTGTTGCCTTAGTTTGAGGTGTTGCTTTGGTTTGAGGTGTTGCATTAGTTTGAGGGTTCCATTAGATTGAGTGTTCCATTAGTTTGACGGTAGCCTTAGTTTGAAATGTTGCCTTAGTTTGAAATGTTGCCTTAGTTTGAGGTGTTGCCTTAGTTTGAGGTGTTGCCTTAGTTTGATGTGTTGCATTAGTTTGAGGTGTTGCATTAGTTTGAGGTGTTGCATTAGTTTGAGGTGTTGCATTAGTTTGAGGTGTTGCATTAGTTTGAGGTGTTGCATTGGTTTGAGGTGTTGCCTGAGTTTGAGGTGTTGCCTTAGTTTGAGGTTTTGCCTTAGTTTGAGGATTTGCCTTCGTTTGAGATTTTGCATTAGTTCTAGGGTTGCCTTTGTTTGAGTTTCTGCCTTTGTTTGAGATGCTGCCTTTGTTTGACGTACTGCTTTTGTTTGAGGTGTTGCCTGAGTATGAGGTGTTGCCTTTGATTGACGGTTTCCTTAGTTTAAGGTGTTGCATTAGTTTGAGGTGTTGCATTAGTTTGAGGTGTTGCATTAGTTTGAGGTGTTGCATGAGTTTGAGGTGTTGCATTAGTTTGAGGTGTTGCATTAGTTTGAGGTGTTGCATTAGTTTGAGGTGTTGCATTAGTTTGAAGTGTTGCATTAGTTTGAGGTGTTGCATTAGTTTGAGGTGTTGCATTAGTTTGAGGTGTTGCATTAGTTTGAGGTGTTGCATTAGTTTGCTGTGTTGCCTTAGTTTGAGGTGTTGCCTTAGTTTGAGCTGTTGCATTAGTTTGAGGTGTTCCATTAGTTTGAGTTGTTGAATCAGTTTGAGGTGTAGCATAATTTTGAGGTGTTGCCTTAGTTTGAGGTGTTGCCTCAGTTTGAGGTGTTGCCTTAGTTTGAGGGTTGCCTTAGTTTGAGGTGTTGCCTTAGTTTGAGGTGTTGCCTTAGTCTGAGGTGTTGCTTTAGTTTGAGGTGTAGCCTTAGTTTGATGTGTTGCATTATTTTGAGGTGTTGCCATAGTTTGAGGTGTTGCATTAGATAGAGGTGTTGCATTAGTTAGAGGTGTTGCATTAGTTTGAGGTGTTGCATTAGATTGAGCTGTGGCCTCAGTTTGAGCTGTGGCCTCAGTTTGAGGTGTTGCCTTAGTTTGAGGTGTTGCCTTAGTTTGAGGGGCCGCCTTAGTTTGAGGGGCCGCCTTAGTTTGAGGGGCCGCCTTAGTTTGAGGTGTTGCCTGAGTATGAGGTGTTGCCTTTGATTGACGGTTTCCTTAGTTTGAGGTGTTGCATTAGTTTGAGGTGTTGCATTAGTTTGAGTTGCAGCCTTCGTTAGTGGGTTGCCTTTGTTTGAGGGTTCCCTTAGTTTGAGGTTTCCCTTAGTTTGAGGGTTCCCTTTGTTTGAGGTGTTGCCTCAGTTTGAGGTGTTGCCTGAGTTTAAGAGGCTGCATCTGTTTGAGGGGTTGCCTTAGTTTCAGGTGTTGCATTAGTTAGAGGTGTTGCCTCAGTTTGAGGTGTTGCCTTAGTTTGAGGTGTTGCATTAGTTTGAGGTGTTGCCTTAGTTTGAGGTGTTGCCTTAGTTTGAGGTGTTGCATTAGTTTGAGGTGTTGCATTAGTTTGAGTTGTTGAATCAGTTTGAGGTGTTGCACAAGTTTGAGGTGCTGCCTTAGTTTCAGTTATGCCTTAGTTTGAGGTGTTGCCTTAGTTTGATGGTTGCCTTAGTTTGAGGTGTTGCCTTAGTTTGAGGTGTTGCTTTGGTTTGTGGTGTTGCATTAGTTTGAGGGTTCCACTAGATTGAGTGTTCCATTAGTTTGACGGTAGCCTTAGTTTGAAATGTTGCCTTAGTTTGAAATGTTGCCTTAGTTTGAGGTGTTGCCTAAGTTTGAGGTGTTGCCTTAGTTTGATGTGTTGCATTATTTTGATGTGTTGCCTCAGTTTGAGGTGTTGCATTAGTTTGAGGTGTTGCATTAGTTTGAGGTGTTGCATTGGTTTGAGGTGTTGCCTGAGTTTGAGGTGTTGCCTCAGTTTGAGGTTTTGCCTTAGTTTGAGGATTTGCCTTCGTTTGAGATTTTGCATTAGTTCTAGGGTTGCCTTTGTTTGAGTTTCTGCCTTTGTTTGAGATGCTGCCTTTGTTTGACGTGCTGCTTTTGTTTGAGGTATTGCCTGAGTATGTGGTGTTGCCTTTGATTGACGGTTTCCTTAGTTTAAGGTGTTGCATTAGTTTGAGGTGTTGCATTAGTTTGAGGTGTTGCATGAGTTTGAGGTGTTGCATGAGTTTGAGGTGTTGCATTAGTCTGAGGTGTTGCATGAGTTTGAGGTGTTGCATGAGTTTGAGGTGTTGCCTTAGTTTGAGGTGTTGCATTAGTTTGAGGGGTTGTTTAGTTTGAGCTGCAGCCTTCGTTCGTGGGTTGCCTTTGTTTGAGGGTTCCCTTAGTTTGAGGGTTCCCTTCGTTAGAGGTGTTGCCTGAGTTTGAGGTGTTGCCTTAGTTTAAGGGGCTGCATCTGTTTGAGGGGTTGCTTTATTTTCAGGTGTTGCCTTAGTTTGATGTGTTGCCTTAGTTTGAGTTGTTGCATTGGTTTGAGGTGTTGCCTTAGTTTGAGGTGTTGCCACAGTTTCAGGGGCCGCCTTTATTTGAGGGGCCGCCTTAGTTTGAGGTGTTGCCTGAGTATGAGGTGTTGCCTTTGATTGACGGTTTCCTTAGTGTGAGGTGTTGCATTAGATTGAGGTGTTGCATTAGTTTGAGGAGTTGCATTAGTTTGAGGTGTTGCATTAGTTTGAGGTGTTGCTTTAGTTTGAGTTGCAGCCTTCGTTAGTTGGTTGCCTTTGTTTGAGGGTTCCCTTAGTTTGAGGGTTCCCTTAGTTTGAGGGTTCCCTTGGTTTGGGGTGTTGCATTAGTTTGAGGTGTTGCCTTAGTTTAAGGGGCTGCATCTGTTTGAGGGGTTGCCTTAGTTTGAGGTGTTGCCTTCGTTTCATGTGTTGCCTTAGTTTGAGGTGTTGCCTTAGTTTGAGGTGTTGCATTAGTTTGAGGTGTTGCATTAGTTTGAGTTTTTAAATCAGTTTGAGGTGTTGCACAAGTTTGAGTTGTTGCCTTAGTTTGAGGGGTTGCCTTAGTTTGAGGTGTTGCCTTAGTTTGATGGTTGCCTTAGTTTGAGGTGTTGCCTTAGTTTGAGGTGTTGCCTTAGTTTGAGGTGTTGCTTTGGTTTGAGGTGTTGCATTAGTTTGAGGGTTCCATTAGATTGAGTGTTCCATTAGTTTGACGGTAGCCTTAGTTTGAAATGTTGCCTTAGTTTGAAGTGTTGCCTTAGTTTGAGGTGTTGCCTTAGTTTGAGGTGTTGCATTGGTTTGAGGTGTTGCATTAGTTTGAGGTGTTGCATTGGTTTGAGGTGTTGCATTGGTTTGAGGTGTTGCATTGGTTAGAGGTGTTGCCTGAGTTTGAGGTGTTGCCTTAGTTTGAGGTTTTGCCTTAGTTTGAGGATTTGCCTTCGTTTGAAATTTTGCATTAGCTCTAGCGTTGCCTTTGTTTGAGTTTCTGCCTTTATTTGAGATGCTGCCTTTGTTTGACGTGCTGCTTTTGTTTGAAGTGTTGCCTGAGAATGAGGTGTTGCCTTTGATTGACGGTTTCCTTAGTTTAAGGTGTTGCATTAGTTTGAGGTGTTGCATTAGTTTGAGGTGTTGCATTAGTTTGAGGTGTTCCATTAGTTTGAAGTGTTGCATTAGTTTGAGGTGTTGCATTAGCTTGAGGTGTTGCATTAGTTTGAGGTGTTGCATTAGTTTGAGGTGTTGCATGAGTTTGAGGTGTTGCATGAGTTTGAGGTGTTGCATTAGTTTGAAGTGTTGCATTAGTTTGAGGTGTTGCATTAGTTTGAGGTGTTGCATTAGTTTGAGGTCTTGCATTAGTTTGAGGTGTTGCCTTAGTTTGAGGTGTTGCCTTAGTTTGAGCTTCTGCATTAGTTTGAGGTGTTGCATTAGTTTAAGTTGCAGAATCAGTTTGAGGTGTCGCAAAAGTTTGAGGTGTTGCCTTAGTTTGAGGTGTTGCCTCAGTTTGAAGTGTTGCCTTAGTTTGAGGGTTGCCTTAGTTTGAGGTGTTGCCTTAGTTTGAGGTGTTGCCTTAGTCTGAGGTGTTGCTTTAGTTTGAGGTGTTGCATTAGTTTGAGGGTTCCATTAGATTGAGGGTTCCATTAGTCTGACGGTTGCCTTAGTTTGAAATGTTGCCTTAGTTTGAGGTGTTGCCTCAGTTTGAGGTGTCGCCTTAGTTTGATGCGTTGCATTATTTTGAGGTGTTGCCATAGTTTGAGGTGTTGCATTAGTTTGAGGTGTTGCATTAGTTTGAGGTGTTGCATTAGTTTGAGCTTTTGCCTTAGTTTGAGGTGTTGCCTTCGTTTGAGGTGTTGCCTTAGTTTGAGGTTTTGCCTTAGTTTGAGGTTTTGCCTTAGTTTGAGGTGTTGCCTTAGTTTGAGGGGCCGCCTTAGTTTGAGGTGTTGCCTGAGTATGAGGTGCTGCCTTTGATTGACGGTTTCCTTAGTTTGAGGAGTTGCATTAGTTTGAGGTGCTGCATTAGTTTGTGGTATTGCATTAGTTTGAGTTGGGCCCTTCGTTAGTGGGTTGCCTTTGTTTGAGGGTTCCCTTAGTTTGATGGTTCCTTTAGTTTGAGGTGCTGCCTTAGTTTGAGGTGTTGCCTTAGTTTAAGGGGCTGAATCTGTTTGAGGGGTTGCCTTAGTTTCAGGTGTTGCATTTGTGTGAGGTGTTGCCTTAGTTTGAGGTGTTGCCTTAGTTTGAGGTGTTGCCTTAGTTTGAGGTGTTGCCTTAGTTTGAGGGGCCGCCTTAGTTTGAGGGGCCGCCTTAGTTTGTGGTGTTGCCTGAGTATGAGGTGTTGCCTTTGATTGACGGTTTCCTTAGTTTGAGGTGTTGCATTAGTTTGAGGTGTTACATTAGTTTGAGTTGCAGCCTTCGTTAGTGGTTTGCCTTTGTTTGAGGGTTCCCTTAGTTTGAGGTTTCCCTTAATATGAGGGTTCCCTTAGTTTGATGTGTTGCCTTAGTTTGAGGTGTTGCCTGAGTTTAAGAGGCTGCATCTGTTTGAGGGGTTGCCTTAGTTTGAGGTGTTGCATTAGTTTGAGGTGTTGCATTAGTTTGAGGTGTTGCCTTAGTTTGAGGTGTTGCATTAGTTTGAGGTGTTGCCTTCGTTTCATGTGTTGCCTTAGTTTGAGGTGTTGCCTTAGTTTGAGGTGTTGCATTAGTTTGAGGTGCTGCATTGGTTTCAGTTTTTAAATCAGTTTGAGGTGTTGCACAAGTTTGAGTTGTTGCCTTAGTTTGAGGGGTTGCTTTAGTTTGAGGTGTTGCCTTAGTTTGATGGTTGCCTTAGTTTGATGGTTGCCTTAGTTTGAGGTGTTGCCTTAGTTTGAGGTGTTGCCGTAGTTTGAGGTGTTGCTTTGGTTTGAGGTGTTGCATTAGTTTGAGGGTTCCATGAGATTGAGTGTTCTATTAGTATGACGGCAGCCTTAGTTTGAAATGTTGCCTTAGTTTGAGGTGTTGCCTTAGTTTGAAGTGTTGCCTTAGTTTGATGTGTTGCATTATTTTGAGGTGTTGCCTTAGTTTGAGGTGTTGCCTTAGTTTGAGGTGTTGCATTAGTTTGAGGTGTTGCATTAGTTTGAGGTGTTGCATTAGTTTGAGGTGTTGCATTGGTTTGAGGTGTTGCCTGAGTTTGAGGTGTTGCCTTCGTTCGAGGTTTTGCCTTAGTTTGAGGATTTGCCTTGGTTTGAGGTTTTGCATTAGTTCTAGGGTTGCCTTTGTTTGAGGTTCTGACTTTGTTTGAGATGATGCCTTTGTTTGACGAGCTGCTTTTGTTTGAGGTGTTGCCTGAGTATGAGGTGTTGCCTTTGATTGACGGTTTCCTTAGTTTGAGGTGTTGCATTAGTTTGAGGTGTTGCATTAGTTTGAGGTGTTGCATGAGTTTGAGGTGTTGCATGAGTTTGAGGTGTTGCATTAGTTTGAGGAGTTGCATTAGTTTGAAGTGTTGCATTAGTTTGAGGTGTTGCATTAGTTTGAGGTGTTGCATTAGTTTGAGGTGTTTCATTAGTTTGAGGTGTTGCATTAGTTTGATGTGTTGCCTTAGTTTGAGGTGTTGCATTAGTTTGAGGTGTTGCATTAGTTTGAGGTGTTGCATTAGTTTGAAGTGTTGCATTAGTTTGAGGTGTTGCATTAGTTTGAGGTGTTGCATTAGTTTGAGGTGTTGCATTAGTTTGATGTGTTGCCTTAGTTTGAGGTGTTGCCTTAGTTTGAGCTGTTGCATTAGTTTGAGGTGTTGCATTAGTTTGAGGTGTTGCATTAGTTTGAGGTGTTGCATTAGTTTGAGGTGTTGCATTAGTGTGATGTGTTGACTTAGTTTGAGGTGTTGCCTTAGTTTGAGGTGTTGCATTAGTTTGAGGTGTAGCATTAGTTTGAGGTGTTGCATTAGTTTCAGGTGTTGCATTAGTTTGAAGTGTTGCATTAGTTTGAGGTGTTGCATTAGTTTGAGGTGTTGCATTAGTTTGAGGTGTTGCATTAGTTTGATGTGTTGCCTTAGTTTGAGGTGTTGCCTTAGTTTGAGCTGTTGCATTAGTTTGAGGTGTTGCATTAGTTTGAGTTGTTGAATCAGTTTGAGGTGCAGCACAAGTTTGAGGTGTTGCGTTAGTTTGAGGTTTTGCCTCAGTTTGAGGTGTTGCCTTAGTTTGAGGGTTGCCTTAGTTTGAGGTGTTGCCTTAGTTTGAGGTGTTGCCTTAGTCTGAGGTGTTGCTTTAGTTTGAGGTGTTGCATTAGTTTGAGGGTTCCATTAGATTGAGGGTTCCATTAGTTTGACGGTTGCCTTAGTTTGAAATGTTGCCTTAGTTTGAGGTGTTGCCTCAGTTTGAGGTGTAGCCTTGGTTTGATGTGTTGCCATAGTTTGAGGTGTTGCCATAGTTTGAGGTGTTGCCATAGTTTGAGGTGTTGCATTAGTTTGAGGTGTTGCATTAGTTTGAGGTGTTGCATTAGTTTGAGCTGTTGCCTTAGTTTGAGGTGTTGCCTTAGTTTGAGGTGTTGCCTTAGTTTGACGTTTTGCCTTAGTTTGAGGATTTGCCTTAGTTTGAGGTTTTGCATTAGTTTTAGGGTTGCCTTTGTTTGAGGTGCTGCCTTTGTTTGAGGTGCTGCCTTTGTTTAAGGTGCTGCCTTTGTTTGAGATGTTGCCTGAGTATGAGGTGTTGCCTTTGATTGACGGTTTCCTTAGTATAAGGTGTTGCATTAGTTTGAGGTTTTGCATTCGTTTGAGGTGTTGCATTAGTTTGAGGTGTTGCATTAGTTTGAGGTGTTGCATTAGTTTGAGGTGTTGCATTAATTTGAGGTGTTGCATGAGTTTGAGGTGTTGCATTAGTTTGAGGTGTTGCATTAGTTTGAGATGTTGCATTAGTTTGAGGTGTTGCACTAGTTTGACGTGTTGCATTCGTTTGAGGTGCTGCATTAGCTTGAGGTGTTGCTTTAGTTTGAGTTGCAGCCTTCGTTAGTGGTTTGCCTTTGTTTGAGGGTTCCCTTAGTTTGAGGGTTCCCTTAGTTTGAGGTGCTGCCTTAGTTTGAGGTGTTGCCTTAGTTTCAGGTGTTGCATTAGTTTGAGGTGTTTCCTTAGTTTTAGGTGTTGCCTTCGTTTGAGGTGTTGCCTTAATTTGAGGGGCCGCCTTAGTTTGAGGAGCCGCCTTAATTTGAGGGGCCGCCTTAGTTTGAGGTGTTGCCTGAGTATGAGGTGATGCCTTTGATTGACGGTTTCCTTAGTTTGAGGTGTTGCATTAGTTTGAGGTGTTGCATTAGTTTGAGTTGCAGCCTTCGTTAGTGGGTTGCCTTTGTTTGAGGGTTCCCTTAGTTTGAGGGTTCCCTTAGTTTGAGGTGTTGCCTTAGTTTGAGGTGTTGCCTTAATTTAAGGGGCTGCATCTGTCTGAGGGGTTGCCTTAGATTCAGGTGTTGCATTAGTTTGAGGTGTTGCCTTAGTTTGAGGTGTTGCCTTAGTTTGAGGTGTTGCCTTAGTTTGAGGGGCCGCCTTAGTTTGAGGTGTTGCCTGAGTATGAGGTGTTGCCTTTGATTTACGGTTTCGTTAGTTTGAGGTGTTGCATTAGTTTGAGGTGTTGCATTATTTTGAGGTTTTGCATTAGTTTGAGGTGTTGCTTTAGTTTGAGTTGCAGCCTTCGTTAGTGGGTTGCCTTTGTTTGAGGGTTCCCTTAGCTTGAGGGTTCCCTGAGTTTGAGGGTTCCATTAGTTTGAGGTTTTGCATTAGTTTGAGGTGTTGCCTTTGATTGACGGTTTCCTTAGTTTGAGGAGTTGCATTAGTTTGAGGTGTTGCATTAGTTTGTGGTATTGCATTAGTTTGAGGTGCAGCCTTCGTTAGTGGTTTGCCTTTGTTTGAGGGTTCCCTTAGTTTGAGGGTTCCCTTAGTTTGAGGGTTCCCTTAGTTTGAGGTGTTGCCTTAGTTTGAGGGGCCGCCTTAGTTTGAGGGGCCGCCTTAGTTTGAGGTGTTGCCTGAGTATGAGGTGTTGCCTTTGATTGACGGTTTCCTTAGTTTGAGGTGTAGCATTAGTTTGATGTGTTACATTAGTTTGAGTTGCAGCCTTCGTTAGTGGTTTGCCTTTGTTTGAGGGTTCCCTTAGTTTGAGGGTTCCCTTAGTTTGAGGGTTCCCTTAGTTTGATGTGTTGCCTTAGTTTGAGGTGTTGCCTGAGTTTAAGAGGCTGCATCTGTTTGAGGGGTTGCCTTAGTTTGAGGGGTTGCCTTAGTTTGAGGTGTTGCATTAGTTTGAGGTGTTGCCTTAGTTTGAGGTGTTGCCTTAGTTTGAGGTGTTGCATTAGTTTGAGGTGTTGCCTTAGTTTGAGGTGTTGCCTTCGTTTCATGAGTTGCCTTAGTTTGAGGTGTTGCCTTAGTTTGAGGTGTTGCATTAGTTTGAGGTGTTGCATTAGTTTGAGTTTTTGAATCAGTTTGAGGTGTTGCACAAGTTTGAGTTGTTGCCTTAGTTTGAGGTGTTGCCTTAGTTTGAGGTGTTGCTTTGGTTTGAGGTGTTGCATTAGTTTGAGGGTTCCATTAGATTGAGTGTTCCATTAGTTTGACGGCAGCCTTAGTTTGAAATGTTGCCTTAGTTTGAAGTGTTGCCTTAGTTTGAGGTGTTGCCTTAGTTTGATGTGTTGCATTATTTTGAGCTGTTGCCTTAGTTTGAGGTGTTGCCTTAGTTTGAGGTGTTGCATTCGTTTGAGGTGTTGCATTAGTTTGAGGTGTTGCAATGGTTTGAGGTGTTGCCTGAGTTTGAGGTGTTGCCTTAGTTTGAGGTTTTGCCTTAGTTTGAGGATTTGCCTTAGTTTGAGGTTTTGCATTAGTTCTAGGGTTGCCTTTGTTTGAGGTTCTGACTTTGTTTGAGATGCTGCCTTTGTTTGACGTGCTGCTTTTGTTTGAGGTGTTGCCTGAGTATGAGGTGTTGCCTTTGATTGACGGTTTCCTTAGTTTAAGGTGTTGCATTAGTTTGAGGTGTTGCATTAGTTTGAGGTGTTGCATTAGTTTGAAGTGTTGCATTAGTTTGAGGTGTTGCATTAGTTTGAGGTGTTTAGTTTAGTTTAGAGATACAGCACTGTAACAGGCCCTTCGGCCCACCGAGTCTGTGCCGACCATCAGCCACCCATTTATACTAATCCTACACTAATCCCATATTCCTACCACATCCCCACCTGTCCCTATATATTTTCCTGCCACCTACCTATACTAGGGGCAATTTATAATGGCCAATTAACCTATCAACCTGCAAGTCTTTGGCATGTGGGAGGAAACCGGAGCACCCGGTGGAAACCCACGCAGACACAGGGAGAACTTGCAAACTCCGCACAGGCAGTACCCAGAATCGAACCCGGGTCCCTGGAGCTGTGAGGCTGCGGTGCTAACCACTGTGCCACTGTGCCGCCCCAGTGTTGCCTTAGTTTGAGGTGTTGCTTTAGTTTGAGCTGTTGCATTAGTTTGAGGTGTTGCATTAGTTTGAGGTGTTGCATTAGTTTGAGGTGTTGCCTTAGTTTGAGGGGCCGCCTTAGTTTGAGGGGCCGCCTTAGTTTGAGGTGTTGCCTGAGTATGAGGTGTTGCCTTTGATTGACGGTTTCCTTAGTTTGAGGTGTAGCATTAGTTTGAGGTGTTACATTAGTTTGAGTTGCAGCCTTCGTTAGTGGTTTGCCTTTGTTTGAGGGTTCCCTTAGTTTGAGGGTTCCCTTAGTTTGAGGGTTCCCTTAGTTTGATGTGTTGCCTTAGTTTGAGGTGTTGCCTGAGTTTAAGAGGCTGCATCTGTTTGAGGGGTTGCCTTAGTTTGAGGGGTTGCCTTAGTTTGAGGTGTTGCATTAGTTTGAGGTGTTGCCTTAGTTTGAGGTGTTGCCTTAGTTTGAGGTGTTGCATTAGTTTGAGGTGTTGCCTTAGTTTGAGGTGTTGCCTTCGTTTCATGAGTTGCCTTAGTTTGAGGTGTTGCCTTAGTTTGAGGTGTTGCATTAGTTTGAGGTGTTGCATTAGTTTGAGTTTTTGAATCAGTTTGAGGTGTTGCACAAGTTTGAGTTGTTGCCTTAGTTTGAGGTGTTGCCTTAGTTTGAGGTGTTGCCTTAGTTTGATGTTTGCCTTAGTTTGAGGTGTTGCCTTAGTTTGAGGTGTTGCTTTGGTTTGAGGTGTTGCATTAGTTTGAGGGTTCCATTAGATTGAGTGTTCCATTAGTTTGACGGCAGCCTTAGTTTGAAATGTTGCCTTAGTTTGATGTGTTGCATTATTTTGAGCTGTTGCCTTAGTTTGAGGTGTTGCCTTAGTTTGAGGTGTTGCATTAGTTTGAGGTGTTGCATTCGTTTGAGGTGTTGCATTAGTTTGAGGTGTTGCAATGGTTTGAGGTGTTGCCTGAGTTTGTGGTGTTGCCTTAGTTTGAGGTTTTGCCTTAGTTTGAGGATTTGCCTTAGTTTGAGGTTTTGCATTAGTTCTAGGGTTGCCTTTGTTTGAGGTTCTGACTTTGTTTGAGATGCTGCCTTTGTTTGACGTGCTGCTTTTGTTTGAGGTGTTGCCTGAGTATGAGGTGTTGCCTTTGATTGACGGTTTCCTTAGTTTAAGGTGTTGCATTAGTTTGAGGTGTTGCATTAGTTTGAGGTGTTGCATTAGTTTGAAGTGTTGCATTAGTGTGAGGTGTTGCATTAGTTTGAGGTGTTGCATTAGTTTGAGGTGTTGCCTTAGTTTGAGGTGTTGCATTAGTTTGAGGTGTTGCCTTAGTTTGAGGTGTTGCCTTCGTTTCATGAGTTGCCTTAGTTTGAGGTGTTGCCTTAGTTTGAGGTGTTGCATTAGTTTGAGGTGTTGCCTTAGTTTGATGTTTGCCTTAGTTTGAGGTGTTGCCTTAGTTTGAGGTGTTGCTTTGGTTTGAGGTGTTGCATTAGTTTGAGGGTTCCATTAGATTGAGTGTTCCATTAGTTTGACGGCAGCCTTAGTTTGAAATGTTGCCTTAGTTTGAAGTGTTGCCTTAGTTTGAGGTGTTGCCTTAGTTTGATGTGTTGCATTATTTTGAGCTGTTGCCTTAGTTTGAGGTGTTGCCTTAGTTTGAGGTGTTGCATTAGTTTGAGGTGTTGCATTCGTTTGAGGTGTTGCATTAGTTTGAGGTGTTGCAATGGTTTGAGGTGTTGCCTGAGTTTGAGGTGTTGCCTTAGTTTGAGGTTTTGCCTTAGTTTGAGGATTTGCCTTAGTTTGAGGTTTTGCATTAGTTCTAGGGTTGCCTTTGTTTGAGGTTCTGACTTTGTTTGAGATGCTGCCTTTGTTTGACGTGCTGCTTTTGTTTGAGGTGTTGCCTGAGTATGAGGTGTTGCCTTTGATTGACGGTTTCCTTAGTTTAAGGTGTTGCATTAGTTTGAGGTGTTGCATTAGTTTGAGGTGTTGCATTAGTTTGAGGTGTTGCCTTAGTTTGAGGTGTTGCCTTAGTTTGAGGTGTTGCATTAGTTTGAGGTGTTGCCTTAGTTTGAGGTGTTGCCTTAGTTTGAGGTGTTGCATTAGTTTGAGGTGTTGCCTTAGTTTGAGGTGTTGCCTTCGTTTCATGAGTTGCCTTAGTTTGAGGTGTTGCCTTAGTTTGAGGTGTTGCATTAGTTTGAGGTGTTGCATTAGTTTGAGTTTTTGAATCAGTTTGAGGTGTTGCACAAGTTTGAGTTGTTGCCTTAGTTTGAGGTGTTGCCTTAGTTTGAGGTGTTGCTTTGGTTTGAGGTGTTGCATTAGTTTGAGGGTTCCATTAGATTGAGTGTTCCATTAGTTTGACGGCAGCCTTAGTTTGAAATGTTGCCTTAGTTTGAAGTGTTGCCTTAGTTTGAGGTGTTGCCTTAGTTTGATGTGTTGCATTATTTTGAGCTGTTGCCTTAGTTTGAGGTGTTGCCTTAGTTTGAGGTGTTGCATTCGTTTGAGGTGTTGCATTAGTTTGAGGTGTTGCCTGATTTTGAGGTGTTGCCTTAGTTTGAGGTTTTGCCTTAGTTTGAGGATTTGCCTTAGTTTGAGGTTTTGCATTAGTTCTAGGGTTGCCTTTGTTTGAGGTTCTGACTTTGTTTGAGATGCTGCCTTTGTTTGACGTGCTGCTTTTGTTTGAGGTGTTGCCTGAGTATGAGGTGTTGCCTTTGATTGACGGTTTCCTTAGTTTAAGGTGTTGCATTAGTTTGAGGTGTTGCATTAGTTTGAGGTGTTGCATTAGTTTGAAGTGTTGCATTAGTTTGAGGTGTTGCATTAGTTTGAGGTGTTGCACTAGTTTGAGGTGTTTAGTTTAGTTTAGAGATACAGCACTGAAACAGGCCCTTCGGCCCACCGAGTCTGTGCCGACCATCAGCCACCCATTTATACTAATCCTACACTAATCCCATATTCCTACCACATCCCCACCTGTCCCTATATATTTTCCTGCCACCTACCTATACTAGGGGCAATTTATAATGGCCAATTAACCTATCAACCTGCAAGTCTTTGGCATGTGGGAGGAAACCGGAGCACCCGGAGGAAACCCACGCAGACACAGGGAGAACTTGCAAACTCCGCACAGGCAGTACCCAGAATCGAACCCGGGTCCCTGGAGCTGTGAGGCTGCGGTGCTAACGACTGCGCCACTGTGCCGCCCCAGTGTTGCCTTAGTTTGAGGTGTTGCTTTAGTTTGAGCTGTTGCATTAGTTTGAGGTGTTGCATTAGTTTGAGGTGTTGCATTAGTTTGAGGTGTTGCCTTAGTTTGAGGGGCCGCCTTAGTTTGAGGGGCCGCCTTAGTTTGAGGTGTTGCCAGAGTATGAGGTGTTGCCTTTGATTGACGGTTTCCTTAGTTTGAGGTGTAGCATTAGTTTGAGGTGTTACATTAGTTTGAGTTGCAGCCTTCGTTAGTGGTTTGCCTTTGTTTGAGGGTTCCCTTAGTTTGAGGGTTCCCTTAGTTTGAGGGTTCCCTTAGTTTGATGTGTTGCCTTAGTTTGAGGTGTTGCCTGAGTTTAAGAGGCTGCATCTGTTTGAGGGGTTGCCTTAGTTTGAGGGGTTGCCTTAGTTTGAGGTGTTGCATTAGTTTGAGGTGTTGCCTTAGTTTGAGGTGTTGCCTTAGTTTGAGGTGTTGCATTAGTTTGAGGTGTTGCCTTAGTTTGAGGTGTTGCCTTCGTTTCATGAGTTGCCTTAGTTTGAGGTGTTGCCTTAGTTTGAGGTGTTGCATTAGTTTGAGGTGTTGCATTAGTTTGAGTTTTTGAATCAGTTTGAGGTGTTGCACAAGTTTGAGTTGTTGCCTCAGTTTGAGGTGTTGCCTTAGTTTGAGGTGTTGCCTTAGTTTGATGTTTGCCTTAGTTTGAGGTGTTGCCTTAGATTGAGGTGTTGCTTTGTTTTGAGGTGTTGCATTAGTTTGAGGGTTCCATTAGATTGAGTGTTCCATTAGTTTGACGGCAGCCTTAGTTTGAAATGTTGCCTTAGTTTGAAGTGTTGCCTTAGTTTGAGGTGTTGCCTTAGTTTGATGTGTTGCATTATTTTGAGCTGTTGCCTTAGTTTGAGGTGTTGCCTTAGTTTGAGGTGTTGCATTAGTTTGAGGTGTTGCATTCGTTTGAGGTGTTGCATTAGTTTGAGGTGTTGCAATGGTTTGAGGTGTTGCCTGAGTTTGAGGTGTTGCCTTAGTTTGAGGTTTTGCCTTAGTTTGAGGATTTGCCTTAGTTTGAGGTTTTGCATTAGTTCTAGGGTTGCCTTTGTTTGAGGTTCTGACTTTGTTTGAGATGCTGCCTTTGTTTGACGTGCTGCTTTTGTTTGAGGTGTTGCCTGAGTATGAGGTGTTGCCTTTGACTGACGGTTTCCTTAGTTTAGGGTGTTGCATTAGTTTGAGGTGTTGCATTAGTTTGAGGTGTTGCATTAGTTTGAGGTGTTGCATTAGTTTGAAGTGTTGCATTAGTTTGAGGTGTTGCATTAGTTTGAGGTGTTGCATTAGTTTGAGGTGTTGCCTTAGTTTGATGTGTTGCCTTAGTTTGAGGTGTTGCTTTAGTTTGAGGTGTTGCTTTAGTTTGAGCTGTTGCATTAGTTTGAGGTGTTGCATTAGTTTGAGGTGTTGCATTAGTTTGAGGTGTTGCATTAGTTTGATGTGTTGACTTAGTTTGAGGTGTTGCCTTAGTTTGAGGTGTTGCATTAGTTTGAGGTGTTGCATTAGTTTGAGGTGTTGCATTAGTTTCAGGTGTTGCATTAGTTTGAAGTGTTGCATTAGTTTGAGGTGCTGCATTAGTTTGAGGTGTTGCATTAGTTTGAGGTGTTGCATTAGTTTGAGGTGTTGCATTAGTTTGAGGTGTTGCATTAGTTTGAGGTGTTGCCTTAGTTTGAGGTGTTGCCTTAGTTTGAGCTGTTGCATTAGTTTGAGGTGTTGCATTAGTTTGAGATGTTGAATCAGTTTGAGGTGCAGCATAAGTTTGAGGTGTTGCGTTTGTTTGAGGTTTTGCCTCAGTTTGAGGTGTTGCCTTAGTGTGAGGTGTTGCCTTAGTTTGAGGTGTTGCCTTAATTTAAGAGGCTGCATCTGTCTGAGGGGTTGCCTTAGTTTCAGGTGTTGCATTAGTTTGAGGTGCAGCCTTCGTTAGTGGTTTGCCTTTGTTTGAGGGTTCCCTTAGTTTGAGGGTTCCCTTAGGTTGAGGGTTCCCTTAGTTTGATGTGTTGCCTTAGTTTGAGGTGTTGCATTAGTTTGAGGTGTTGCATTAGTGTGAGGTGTTGCCTTAGTTTGAGGTGTTGCATTAGTTTGAGGTGTTGCATTAGTTTGAGGTGTTGCCTTAGTTTGAGGTGTTGCCTTCGTTTCATGTGTTGCCTTAGTTTGAGGTGTTGCCTTAGTTTGAGGTGTTGCATTAGTTTGAGGTGTTGCATTAGTTTGAGGTGTTGCATTAGTTTGAGGTGTTGCCTTAGTTTGAGATGTTGCCTTAGTTTGAGGTGTTGCTTTGGTTTGAGGTGTTGCATTAGTTTGAGGGTTCCATTCGATTGAGTGTTCCATTAGTTTGACGGCAGCCTTAGTTTGAAATGTTGCCTTAGTTTGAGGTGTTGCCTTAGTTTGAGGTGTTACCTTAGTTTGATGTGTTGCATTATTTTGAGGTGTTGCCTTAGTTTGAGGTGTTGCCTTAGTTTGAGGTGTTGCATTAGTTTGAGGTGTTGCATTAGTTTGAGGTGTTGCATTAGTTTGAGGTGTTGCATTGGTTTGAGGTGTTGCCTGAGTTTGAGGTGTTGCCTTAGTTTGAGGTTTTGCCTTAGTTTGAGGATTTGCCTTAGTTTGAGGTTTTGCATTAGTTCTAGGGTTGCCTTTGTTTGAGGTTCTGACTTTGTTTGAGATGCTGCCTTTGGTTGACGTGCTGCTTTTGTTTGAGGTGTTGCCTGAGTATGAGGTGTTGCCTTTGATTGACGGTTTCCTTAGTTTAAGGTGTTGCATTAGTTTGAGGTGTTGCATTAGTTTGAGGTGTTGCATTAGTTTGAAGTGTTGCATTAGTTTGAGGTGTTGCATTAGTTTGAGGTGTTGCATTAGTTTGAGGTGTTGCATTAGTTTGATGTGTTGCCTTAGTTTGAGGTGTTGCCTTAGTTTGAGCTGTTGCTTTAGTTTGAGGTGTTGCCTTAGTTTGAGGTGTTGCCTTAGTCTGAGGTGTTGCTTTAGTTTGAGGTGTTGCATTAGTTTGAGGGTTCCATTAGATTGAGGGTTCCATTTGTTTGACGGTTGCCTTAGTTTGAAATGTTGCCTTAGTTTGAGGTGTTGCCTCAGTTTGAGGTGTAGCCTTAGTTTGATGTGTTGCATAATTTTGAGGTGTTGCCATAGTTTGAGGTGTTGCATTAGTTTGAGGTGTTGCATTAGTTTGAGGTGTTGCATTAGTTTGAGCTGTTGCCTTAGTTTGAGGTGTTGCCTTAGTTTGAGGTGTTGCATTAGTTTGAGGTGTTGCCTTAGTTTGAGATGTTGCCTTAGTTTGAGGTGTTGCTTTGGTTTGAGGTGTTGCATTAGTTTGAGGGTTCCATTAGATTGAGTGTTCCATTAGTTTGACGGCAGCCTTAGTTTGAAATGTTGCCTTAGTTTGAGGTGTTGCCTTAGTTTGAGGTGTTACCTTAGTTTGATGTGTTGCATTATTTTGAGGTGTTGCCTTAGTTTGAGGTGTTGCCTTAGTTTGAGGTGTTGCATTAGTTTGAGGTGTTGCATTAGTTTGAGGTGTTGCATTAGTTTGAGGTGTTGCATTGGTTTGAGGTGTTGCCTGAGTTTGAGGTGTTGCCTTAGTTTGAGGTTTTGCCTTAGTTTGAGGATTTGCCTTAGTTTGAGGTTTTGCATTAGTTCTAGGGTTGCCTTTGTTTGAGGTTCTGACTTTGTTTGAGATGCTGCCTTTGGTTGACGTGCTGCTTTTGTTTGAGGTGTTGCCTGAGTATGAGGTGTTGCCTTTGATTGACGGTTTCCTTAGTTTAAGGTGTTGCATTAGTTTGAGGTGTTGCATTAGTTTGAGGTGTTGCATTAGTTTGAAGTGTTGCATTAGTTTGAGGTGTTGCATTAGTTTGAGGTGTTGCATTAGTTTGAGGTGTTGCATTAGTTTGATGTGTTGCCTTAGTTTGAGGTGTTGCCTTAGTTTGAGCTGTTGCTTTAGTTTGAGGTGTTGCCTTAGTTTGAGGTGTTGCCTTAGTCTGAGGTGTTGCTTTAGTTTGAGGTGTTGCATTAGTTTGAGGGTTCCATTAGATTGAGGGTTCCATTTGTTTGACGGTTGCCTTAGTTTGAAATGTTGCCTTAGTTTGAGGTGTTGCCTCAGTTTGAGGTGTAGCCTTAGTTTGATGTGTTGCATAATTTTGAGGTGTTGCCATAGTTTGAGGTGTTGCATTAGTTTGAGGTGTTGCATTAGTTTGAGGTGTTGCATTAGTTTGAGCTGTTGCCTTAGTTTGAGGTGTTGCCTTAGTTTGAGGTGTTGCCTTAGTTTGAGGTTTTGCCTTAGTTTGAGGATTTGCCTTAGTTTGAGGTTTTGCATTAGTTTTAGGGTTGCCTTTGTTTGAAGTGCTGCCTTTGTTTGAGATGCTGCCTTTGTTTGAGGTGCTGCCTTTGTTTGAGATGTTGCCTGAGTATGAGGTGTTGCCTTTGATTGACTGTTTCCTTAGTATAAGGTGTTGCATTAGTTTGAGGTTTTGCATTCGTTTGAGGTGTTGCATTAGTTTGAGGTGTTGCATTAGTTTGAGGTGTTGCATTAATTTGAGGTGTTGCATGAGTTTGAGGTGTTGCATTAGTTTGAGGTGTTGCATTAGTTTGAGATGTTGCATTAGTTTGAGGTGTTGCACTAGTTTGACGTGTTGTATTAGTTTGAGGTGCTGCATTAGCTTGAGGTGTTGCTTTAGTTTGAGTTGCAGCCTTCGTTAGTGGTTTGCCTTTGTTTGAGGGTTCCCTTAGTTTGAGGGTTCCCTTAGTTTGAGGTGCTGCCTTAGTTTGAGGTGTTGCCTTAGTTTCAGGTGTTGCATTAGTTTGAGGTGTTTCCTTAGTTTTAGGTGTTGCCTTCGTTTGAGGTGTTGCCTTCGTTTGAGGTGTTGCCTTCGTTTGAGGTGTTGCCTTAGTTTGAGGGGCCGCCTTAGTTTGAGGGGCCGCCTTAGTTTGAGGTGTTGCCTGAGTATGAGGTGTTGCCTTTGATTGACGGTTTCCTTAGTTTGAGGTGTTGCATTAGTTTGAGGTGTTGCATTAGTTTGAGTTGCAGCCTTCGTTAGTGGGTTGCCTTTGTTTGAGGGTTTCCTTAGTTTGAGGGTTCCCTTAGTTTGAGGGTTCCCTTAGTTTGAGGTGTTGCCTTAATTTGAGGTGTTGCCTTAATTTAAGGGGCTGAATCTGTCTGAGGGGTTGCCTTAGTTTCAGGTGTTGCATTAGTTTGAGGTGTTGCCTTAGTTTGAGGTGTTGCCTTAGTTTGAGGGGCCGCCTTAGTTTGAGGGGCCGCCTTACTTTGAGGGGCCGCCTTAGTTTGAGGTGTTGCCTGAGTATGAGGTGTTGCCTTAGATTTACGGTTTCCTTAGTTTGAGGTGTTGCTTTAGTTTGAGTTGCAGCCTTCGTTAGTGGCTTGCCTTTGTTTGAGGGTTGCCTTAGCTTGAGGGTTCCCTGAGTTTGAGGGTTCCCTTAGTTTGAGGTTTTGCATTAGTTTGAGGTGTTGCCTTTGATTGACGGTTTCCTTAGTTTGAGGAGTTGCATTAGTTTGAGGTGTTGCATTAGTTTGTGGTATTGCATTAGTTTGAGGTGTTGCATTAGTTTGAGGTGTTGCTTTAGTTTGAGTTGCAGCCTTCGTTAGTGGGTTGCCTTTGTTTGAGGGTTCCCTTAGTTTGATGGTTCCTTTAGTTTGAGGTGCTGCCTCAGTTTGAGGTGTTGCCTTAGTTTAAGGGGCTGCATCTGTTTGAGGGGTTGCATTAGTGTGAGGTGTTGCCTTAGTTTGAGGTGTTGCATTAGTTTGAGGTGTTGCATTAGTTTGAGGTGTTGCATTAGTTTGAGGTGTTGCCTTAGTTTGAGGTGTTGCCTTAGTTTGAGCTGTTGCATTAGTTTGAGGTGTTGCCTTAGTTTGAGGTGTTGCATTAGTTTGAGGTGTTGCATTAGTTTGAGGTGTTGTATTAGTTTCAGGTGTTGCATTAGTTTGAAGTGTTGCATTAGTTTGAGGTGTTGCATTAGTTTGAAGTGTTGCATTAGTTTGAAGTGTTGCATTAGTTTGAGGTTTTGCCTCAGTTTGAGGTGTTGCCTTAGTTTGAGGTGTTGCCTTAGTTTGAGGTGTTGCCTTAGTTTGAGGTGTTGCATTAGTTTGAGGTGTTGCATTAGTTTGAGGTGTTGCATTAGTTTGAGGTGTTGCATTAGTTTGAGGTGTTGCATTAGTTTGATGTGTTGCCTTAGTTTGAGGTGTTGCCTTAGTTTGAGGTGTTGCATTAGTTTGAGGTGTTGCATTAGTTTGAGGTGTTGCATTAGTTTGAGGTGTTGCATTAGTTTGAGGTGTTGCATTAGTTTGATGTGTTGCATTAGTTTGATGTGTTGCCTTAGTTTGAGGTGTTGCCTTAGTTTGAGCTGCTGCATTAGTTTGAGGTGTTGCATTAGTTTGAGATGTTGAATCAGTTTGAGGTGCAGCATAAGTTTGAGGTGTTGCGTTAGTTTGAGGTTTTGCCTCAGTTTGAGGTGTTGCCTTAGTTTGAGGTGTTGCCTTAGTTTGAGGTGTTGCCTTAATTTAAGAGGCTGCATCTGTCTGAGGGGTTGCCTTAGTTTGAGGTGTTGCCTTAGTTTGAGGTGTTGCCTTAGTTTGAGGTGTTGCCTTAGTTTGAGGTGTTGCCTTAGTTTGAGGGGCCGCCTTAGTTTGAGGGGCCGCCTTAGTTTGAGGTGTTGCCTGAGTATGAGGTGTTGCCTTTGATTTACGTTTTCCTTAGTTTGAGGTGTTGCATTAGTTTGAGGTGTTTCATTATTTTGAGGTTTTGCATTAGTTTGAGGTGTTGCTTTAGTTTGAGTTGCAGCCTTCGTTAGTGGGTTGCCTTTGTTTGAGGGTTCCCTTAGCTTGAGGGTTCCCTGAGTTTGAGGGTTCCCTTAGTTTGAGGTTTTGCATTAGTTTGAGGTGTTGCCTTTGATTGACGGTTTCCTTAGTTTGAGGAGTTGCATTAGTTTGAGGTGTTGCATTAGTTTGTGGTATTGCATTAGTTTGAGGTGCAGCCTTCGTTAGTGGTTTGCCTTTGTTTGAGGGTTCCCTTTGTTTGAGGGTTCCCTTAGTTTGAGGGTTCCCTTAGTTTGAGGGTTCCCTTAGTTTGAGGTGTTGCCTTAGTTTGAGGGGCCGCCTTAGTTTGAGGGGCCGCCTTAGTTTGAGGTGTTGCCTGAGTATAAGATGTTGCCTTTGATTGACGGTTTCCTTAGTTTGAGGTGTTGCATTAGTTTGAGGTGTTACATTAGTTTGAGTTGCAGCCTTCGTTAGTGGTTTGCCTTTGTTAGAGTGTTCCCTTAGTTTGAGGGTTCCCTTAGGTTGAGGGTTCCCTTAGTTTGATGTGTTGCCTTAGTTTGAGGTGTTGCCTGAGTTTAAGAGGCTGCATCTGTTTGAGGGGTTGCCTTAGTTTGAGGTGTTGCATTAGTTTGAGGTGTTGCATTAGTTTGAGGTGTTGCCTTAGTTTGAGGTGTTGCATTAGTTTGAGGTGTTGCCTTAGTTTGAGGTGTTGCCTTCTTTTCATGTGTTGCCTTAGTTTGAGGTGTTGCCTTAGTTTGAGGTGTTGCATTAGTTTGAGGTGTTGCATTAGTTTGAGTTTTTGAATCAGTTTGAGGTGTTGCACAAGTTTGAGGTGTTGCCTTAGTTTGAGGTGTTGCCTTAGTTTGAGGTGTTGCCTTAGTTTGAGGTGTTGCCTTAGTTTGAGGTGTTGCCTTAGTTTGAGGTGTTGCCTTAGTTTGAGGTGTTGCCTTAGTTTGAGGTGTTGCCTTAGTTTGAGGGGCCGCCTTAGTTTGAGGGGCCGCCTTAGTTTGAGGTGTTGCCTGAGTATGAGGTGTTGCCTTTGATTTACGTTTTCCTTAGTTTGAGGTGTTGCATTAGTTTGAGGTGTTTCATTATTTTGAGGTTTTGCATTAGTTTGAGGTGTTGCTTTAGTTTGAGTTGCAGCCTTCGTTAGTGGGTTGCCTTTGTTTGAGGGTTCCCTTAGCTTGAGGGTTCCCTGAGTTTGAGGGTTCCCTTAGTTTGAGGTTTTGCATTAGTTTGAGGTGTTGCCTTTGATTGACGGTTTCCTTAGTTTGAGGAGTTGCATTAGTTTGAGGTGTTGCATTAGTTTGTGGTATTGCATTAGTTTGAGGTGCAGCCTTCGTTAGTGGTTTGCCTTTGTTTGAGGGTTCCCTTTGTTTGAGGGTTCCCTTAGTTTGAGGGTTCCCTTAGTTTGAGGGTTCCCTTAGTTTGAGGTGTTGCCTTAGTTTGAGGGGCCGCCTTAGTTTGAGGGGCCGCCTTAGTTTGAGGTGTTGCCTGAGTATAAGATGTTGCCTTTGATTGACGGTTTCCTTAGTTTGAGGTGTTGCATTAGTTTGAGGTGTTACATTAGTTTGAGTTGCAGCCTTCGTTAGTGGTTTGCCTTTGTTAGAGTGTTCCCTTAGTTTGAGGGTTCCCTTAGGTTGAGGGTTCCCTTAGTTTGATGTGTTGCCTTAGTTTGAGGTGTTGCCTGAGTTTAAGAGGCTGCATCTGTTTGAGGGGTTGCCTTAGTTTGAGGTGTTGCATTAGTTTGAGGTGTTGCATTAGTTTGAGGTGTTGCCTTAGTTTGAGGTGTTGCATTAGTTTGAGGTGTTGCCTTAGTTTGAGGTGTTGCCTTCTTTTCATGTGTTGCCTTAGTTTGAGGTGTTGCCTTAGTTTGAGGTGTTGCATTAGTTTGAGGTGTTGCATTAGTTTGAGTTTTTGAATCAGTTTGAGGTGTTGCACAAGTTTGAGGTGTTGCCTTAGTTTGAGGTGTTGCCTTAGTTTGAGGTGTTGCCTTAGTTTGAGGTGTTGCCTTAGTTTGAGGTATTGCCTTAGTTTGAGGTGTTGCATTAGTTTGTGGTATTGCATTAGTTTGAGGTGTTGCATTAGTTTGAGGCGTTGCCTTAGTTTGAGTTGCAGCCTTCGTTAGTGGATTGCCTTTGTTAGAGTGTTCCCTTAGTTTGAGGGTTCCCTTAGGTTGAGGGTTCCCTTAGTTTGATGTGTTGCCTTAGTTTGAGGTGTTGCCTGAGTTTAAGAGGCTGCATCTGTTTGAGGGGTTGCCTTAGTTTGAGGTGTTGCATTAGTTTGAGGTGTTGCATTAGTTTGAGGTGTTGCCTTAGTTTGAGGTGTTGCATTAGTTTGAGGTGTTGCCTTAGTTTGAGGTGTTGCCTTCGTTTCATGTGTTGCCTTAGTTTGAGGTGTTGCCTTAGTTTGAGGTGTTGCATTAGTTTGAGGTGTTGCATTAGTTTGAGTTTTTGAATCAGTTTGAGGTGTTGCACAAGTTTGAGGTGTTGCCTTAGTTTGAGGTGTTGCCTTAGTTTGAGGTGTTGACTTAGTTTGAGGTGTTGCCTTAGTTTGAGGTGTTGCCTTAGTTTGAGGTGTTGCATTAGTTTGTGGTATTGCATTAGTTTGAGGTGTTGCATTAGTTTGAGGTGTTGCCTTCGTTAGTGGATTGCCTTTGTTTGAGGGTTCCCTTAGTTTGATGGTTCCTTTAGTTTGAGGTGCTGCCTCAGTTTGAGGTGTTGCCTTAGTTTAAGGGGCTGCATCTGTTTGAGGGGTTGCATTAGTGTGAGGTGTTGCCTTAGTTTGAGGAGTTGCATTAGTTTGAGGTGTTGCATTAGTTTGTGGTATTGCATTAGTTTGAGGTGTTGCATTAGTTTGAGGTGTTGCTTTAGTTTGAGTTGCAGACCTCGTTAGTGGGTTGCCTTTGTTTGAGGGTTCCCTTAGTTTGATGGTTCCTTTAGTTTGAGGTGCTGCCTCAGTTTGAGGTGTTGCCTTAGTTTAAGGGGCTGCATCTGTTTGAGGCGTTGCATTAGTGTGAGGTGTTGCCTTAGTTTGAGGTGTTGCATTAGTTTGAGGTGTTGCATTAGTTTGAGGTGTTGCATTAGTTTGAGGTGTTGCCTTAGTTTGAGGTGTTGCCTTAGTTTGAGCTGTTGCATTAGTTTGAGGTGTTGCCTTAGTTTGAGGTGTTGCCTTAGTTTGAGGTGTTGCATTAGTTTGAGGTGTTGCATTAGTTTGAGGTGTTGTATTAGTTTCAGGTGTTGCATTAGTTTGAAGTGTTGCATTAGTTTGAGGTGTTGCATTAGTTTGAAGTGTTGCATTAGTTTGAAGTGTTGCATTAGTTTGAGGTTTTGCCTCAGTTTGAGGTGTTGCCTTAGTTTGAGCTGTTGCCTTAGTTTGAGGTGTTGCCTTAGTTTGAGGTGTTGCCTGAGTTTGAGGTGTTGCATTAGTTTGAGGTGTTGCATTAGTTTGAGGTGTTGCATTAGTTTGAGGTGTTGCATTAGTTTGATGTGTTGCCTTAGTTTGAGGTGTTGCCTTAATTTGAGCTGTTGCATTAGTTTGAGGTGTTGCATTAGTTTGAGATGTTGAATCAGTTTGAGGTGCAGCATAAGTTTGAGGTGTTGCGTTAGTTTGAGGTTTTGCCTCAGTTTGAGGTGTTGCCTTAGTTTGAGGTGTTGCCTTAGTTTGAGGTGTTGCCTTAATTTAAGAGGCTGCATCTGTCTGAGGGGTTGCCTTAGTTTCAGGTGTTGCATTAGTTTGAGGTGTTGCCTTAGTTTGAGGTGTTGCCTTAGTTTGAGGTGTTGCCTTAGTTTGAGGGGCCGCCTTAGTTTGAGGGGCCGCCTTAGTTTGAGGTGTTGCCTGAGTATGAGGTGTTGCCTTTGATTTACGGTTTCCTTAGTTTGAGGTGTTGCATTAGTTTGAGGTGTTGCATTATTTTGAGGTTTTGCATTAGTTTGAGGTGTTGCTTTAGTTTGAGTTGCAGCCTTCGTTAGTGGGTTGCCTTTGTTTGAGGGTTCCCTTAGCTTGAGGGTTCCCTGAGTTTGAGGGTTCCCTTAGTTTGAGGTTTTGCATTAGTTTGAGGTGTTGCCTTTGATTGACGGTTTCCTTAGTTTGAGGAGTTGCATTAGTTTGAGGTGTTGCATTAGTTTGTGGTATTGCATTAGTTTGAGGTGCAGCCTTCGTTAGTGGTTTGCCTTTGTTTGAGGGTTCCCTCAGTTTGAGGGTTCCCTTAGTTTGAGGGTTCCCTTAGTTTGAGGTGTTGCCTTAGTTTGAGGGGCCGCCTTAGTTTGAGGGGCCGCCTTAGTTTGAGGTGTTGCCTGAGTATGAGGTGTTGCCTTTGATTGACGGTTTCCTTAGTTTGAGGTATTGCATTAGTTTGAGGTGTTACATTAGTTTGAGTGCCAGCCTTCGTTAGTGGTTTGCCTTTGTTTGAGGGTTCCCTTAGTTTGAGGGTTCCCTTAGGTTGAGGGTTCCCTTAGTTTGATGTGTTGCCTTAGTTTGAGGTGTTGCCTGAGTTTAAGAGGCTGCATCTGTTTGAGGGGTTGCCTTAGTTTGAGGTGTTGCATTAGTTTGAGGTGTTGCCTTAGTTTGAGGTGTTGCCTTAGTTTGAGGTGTTGCATTAGTTTGAGGTGTTGCCTTAGTTTGAGCTGTTGCCTTCGTTTCATGTGTTGCCTTAGTTTGAGGTGTTGCCTTAGTTTGAGGTGTTGCATTAGTTTGAGGTGTTGCATTAGTTTGAGTTTTTGAATCAGTTTGAGGTGTTGCACAAGTTTGAGGTGTTGCCTTCGTTTGAGGTGTTGCCTTAGTTTGAGGTGTTGCCTTAGTTTGAGGTGTTGCCTTAGTTTGAGGTGTTGCCTTAGTTTGAGGTGTTGCTTTGGTTTGAGGTGTTGCATTAGTTTGAGGGTTCCATTAGATTGAGTGTTCCATTAGTTTGACGGCAGCCTTAGTTTGAAATGTTGCCTTAGTTTGAGGTGTTGCCTTAGTTTGAGGTGTTGCCTTAGTTTGATGTGTTGCATTATTTTGAGGTGTTGCCTTATTTTGAGGTGTTGCCTTAGTTTGAGGTGTTGCCTTAGTTTGAGGTGTTGCATTAGTTTGAGGTGTTGCATTAGTTTGAGGTGTTGCATTAGTTTGAGGTGTTGCATTAGTTTGAGGTGTTGCATTGGTTTGAGGTGTTGCCTGAGTTTGAGGTGTTGCCTTAGTTTGAGGTTTTGCCTTAGTTTGAGGATTTGCCTTAGTTTGAGGTTTTGCATTAGTTCTAGGGTTGCCTTTGTTTGAGGTTCTGACTTTGTTTGAGATGCTGCCTTTGTTTGACGTGCTGCTTTTGTTTGAGGTGTTGCCTGAGTATGAGGTGTTGCCTTTGATTGACGGTTTCCTTAGTTTAAGGTGTTGCATTAGTTTGAGGTGTTGCATTAGTTTGAGGTGTTGCATTAGTTTGAAGTGTTGCATTAGTTTGAGGTGTTGCATTAGTTTGAGGTGTTGCATTAGTTTGAGGTGTTGCATTAGTTTGAGGGTTTGCATTAGTTTGATGTGTTGCCTTAGTTTGAGGTGTTGCCTTAGTTTGAGCTGTTGCCTTAGTTTGAGGTGTTGCCTTAGTTTGAGGTGTTGCCTTAGTCTGAGGTGTTGCTTTAGTTTGAGGTGTTGCATTAGTTTGAGGGTTCCATTAGATTGAGGGTTCCATTAGTTTGACGGTTGCCTTAGTTTGAAATGTTGCCTTAATTTGAGGTGTTGACTCAGTTTGAGGTATAGCCTTAGTTTGATGTGCTGCATAATTTTGAGGTGTTGCCATAGTTTGAGGTGTTGCATTAGTTTGAGGTGTTGCATTAGTTTGAGGTGTTGCATTAGTTTGAGCTGTTGCCTTAGTTTGAGGTGTTGCCTTAGTTTCAGGTGTTGCCTTAGTTTGAGGTTTTGCCTTAGTTTGAGGATTTGCCTTAGTTTGAGGTTTTGCATTAGTTTTAGGGTTGCCTTTGTTTGAAGTGCTGCCTTTGTTTGAGATGCTGCCTTTGTTTGAGGTGCTGCCTTTGTTTGAGATGTTGCCTGAGTATGAGGTGTTGCCTTTGATTGACTGTTTCCTTAGTATAAGGTGTTGCATTAGTTTGAGGTTTTGCATTCGTTTGAGGTGTTGCATTAGTTTGAGGTGTTGCATTAGTTTGAGGTGTTGCATTAGTTTGAGGTGTTGCATTAGTTTGAGGTGTTGCATTAATTTGAGGTGTTGCATGAGTTTGAGGTGTTGCACTAGTTTGACGTGTTGTATTAGTTTGAGGTGCTGCATTAGCTTGAGGTGTTGCTTTAGTTTGAGTTGCAGCCTTCGTTAGTGGTTTGCCTTTGTTTGAGGGTTCCCTTAGTTTGAGGGTTCCTTAGTTTGAGGTGCTGCCTTAGTTTGAGGTGTTGCCTTAGTTTCAGGTGTTGCATTAGTTTGAGGTGTTGCATTATTTTGAGGTTTTGCATTAGTTTGAGGTGTTGCTTTAGTTTGAGTTGCAGCCTTCGTTAGTGGGTTGCCTTTGTTTGAGGGTTCCCTTAGCTTGAGGGTTCCCTGAGTTTGAGGGTTCCCTTAGTTTGAGGTTTTGCATTAGTTTGAGGTGTTGCCTTTGATTGACGGTTTCCTTAGTTTGAGGAGTTGCATTAGTTTGAGGTGTTGCATTAGTTTGTGGTATTGCATTAGTTTGAGGTGCAGCCTTCGTTAGTGGTTTGCCTTTGTTTGAGGGTTCCCTCAGTTTGAGGGTTCCCTTAGTTTGAGGGTTCCCTTAGTTTGAGGTGTTGCCTTAGTTTGAGGGGCCGCCTTAGTTTGAGGGGCCGCCTTAGTTTGAGGTGTTGCCTGAGTATGAGGTGTTGCCTTTGATTGACGGTTTCCTTAGTTTGAGGTATTGCATTAGTTTGAGGTGTTACATTAGTTTGAGTTGCAGCCTTCGTTAGTGGTTTGCCTTTGTTTGAGGGTTCCCTTAGTTTGAGGGTTCCCTTAGGTTGAGGGTTCCCTTAGTTTGATGTGTTGCCTTAGTTTGAGGTGTTGCCTGAGTTTAAGAGGCTGCATCTGTTTGAGGGGTTGCCTTAGTTTGAGGTGTTGCATTAGTTTGAGGTGTTGCATTAGTTTGAGGTGTTGCCTTAGTTTGAGGTGTTGCCTTAGTTTGAGGTGTTGCATTAGTTTGAGGTGTTGCCTTAGTTTGAGCTGTTGCCTTCGTTTCATGTGTTGCCTTAGTTTGAGGTGTTGCCTTAGTTTGAGGTGTTGCATTAGTTTGAGGTGTTGCATTAGTTTGAGTTTTTGAATCAGTTTGAGGTGTTGCACAAGTTTGAGGTGTTGCCTTCGTTTGAGGTGTTGCCTTAGTTTGAGGTGTTGCCTTAGTTTGAGGTGTTGCCTTAGTTTGAGGTGTTGCCTTAGTTTGAGGTGTTGCTTTGGTTTGAGGTGTTGCATTAGTTTGAGGGTTCCATTAGATTGAGTGTTCCATTAGTTTGACGGCAGCCTTAGTTTGAAATGTTGCCTTAGTTTGAGGTGTTGCCTTAGTTTGAGGTGTTGCCTTAGTTTGATGTGTTGCATTATTTTGAGGTGTTGCCTTATTTTGAGGTGTTGCCTTAGTTTGAGGTGTTGCCTTAGTTTGAGGTGTTGCATTAGTTTGAGGTGTTGCATTAGTTTGAGGTGTTGCATTAGTTTGAGGTGTTGCATTAGTTTGAGGTGTTGCATTGGTTTGAGGTGTTGCCTGAGTTTGAGGTGTTGCCTTAGTTTGAGGTTTTGCCTTAGTTTGAGGATTTGCCTTAGTTTGAGGTTTTGCATTAGTTCTAGGGTTGCCTTTGTTTGAGGTTCTGACTTTGTTTGAGATGCTGCCTTTGTTTGACGTGCTGCTTTTGTTTGAGGTGTTGCCTGAGTATGAGGTGTTGCCTTTGATTGACGGTTTCCTTAGTTTAAGGTGTTGCATTAGTTTGAGGTGTTGCATTAGTTTGAGGTGTTGCATTAGTTTGAAGTGTTGCATTAGTTTGAGGTGTTGCATTAGTTTGAGGTGTTGCATTAGTTTGAGGTGTTGCATTAGTTTGAGGGTTTGCATTAGTTTGATGTGTTGCCTTAGTTTGAGGTGTTGCCTTAGTTTGAGCTGTTGCTTTAGTTTGAGGTGTTGCCTTAGTTTGAGGTGTTGCCTTAGTCTGAGGTGTTGCTTTAGTTTGAGGTGTTGCATTAGTTTGAGGGTTCCATTAGATTGAGGGTTCCATTAGTTTGACGGTTGCCTTAGTTTGAAATGTTGCCTTAATTTGAGGTGTTGACTCAGTTTGAGGTATAGCCTTAGTTTGATGTGCTGCATAATTTTGAGGTGTTGCCATAGTTTGAGGTGTTGCATTAGTTTGAGGTGTTGCATTAGTTTGAGGTGTTGCATTAGTTTGAGCTGTTGCCTTAGTTTGAGGTGTTGCCTTAGTTTCAGGTGTTGCCTTAGTTTGAGGTTTTGCCTTAGTTTGAGGATTTGCCTTAGTTTGAGGTTTTGCATTAGTTTTAGGGTTGCCTTTGTTTGAAGTGCTGCCTTTGTTTGAGATGCTGCCTTTGTTTGAGGTGCTGCCTTTGTTTGAGATGTTGCCTGAGTATGAGGTGTTGCCTTTGATTGAGTGTTTCCTT
Source organism: Heterodontus francisci (assembly GCF_036365525.1). Lineage (NCBI taxonomy): Eukaryota > Metazoa > Chordata > Chondrichthyes > Heterodontiformes > Heterodontidae > Heterodontus > Heterodontus francisci. Next base: position 6,605,303 of record NW_027141175.1, read on the forward strand.
AGTATAAGGTGTTGCATTAGTTTGAGGTTTTGCATTCGTTTGAGGTGTTGCATTAGTTTGAGGTGTTGCATTAGTTTGAGGTGTTGCATTAGTTTGAGGTGTTGCATTAGTTTGAGGTGTTGCATTAATTTGAGGTGTTGCATGAGTTTGAGGTGTTGCACTAGTTTGACGTGTTGTATTAGTTTGAGGTGCTGCATTAGCTTGAGGTGTTGCTTTAGTTTGAGTTGCAGCCTTCGTTAGTGGTTTGCCTTTGTTTGAGGGTTCCCTTAGTTTGAGGGTTCCCTTAGTTTGAGGTGCTGCCTTAGTTTGAGGTGTTGCCTTAGTTTCAGGTGTTGCATTAGTTTGAGGTGTTTCCTTAGTTTTAGGTGTTGCCTTCGTTTGAGGTGTTGCCTTCGTTTGAGGTGTTGCCTTCGTTTGAGGTGTTGCCTTCGTTTGAGGTGTTGCCTTAGTTTGAGGGGCCGCCTTAGTTTGAGGGGCAGCCTTAGTTCGAGGTGTTGCCTGAGTATGAGGTGTTGCCTTTGATTGATGGTTTCCTTCGTTTGAGGTGTTGCATTAGTTTGAGGTGTTGCATTAGTTTGAGTTGCAGCCTTCGTTAGTGGGTTGCCTTTGTTTGAGGGTTTCCTTAGTTTGAGGGTTCCCTTAGTTTGAGGGTTCCCTTAGTTTGAGGTGTTGCCTTAATTTGAGGTGTTGCCTTAATTTAAGGGGCTGAATCTGTCTGAGGGGTTGCCTTAGTTTCAGGTGTTGCATTAGTTTGAGGTGTTGCCTTAGTTTGAGGTGTTGCCTTAGTTTGAGGTGTTGCCTTAGTTTGAGGGGCCGCCTTAGTTTGAGGGGCCGCCTTAGTTTTGAGGGGCCGCCTTAGTTTGAGGTGTTGCCTGAGTAAGAGGTGTTGCCTTTGATTTACGGTTTCCTTAGTTTGAGGTGTTGCATTATTTTGAGGTTTTGCATTAGTTTGAGGTGTTGCTTTAGTTTGAATTGCAGCCTTCGTTAGTGGGTTGCCTTTGTTTGAGGGTTCCCTTAGCTTGAGGGTTCCCTGAGTTTGAGGGTTCCCTTAGTTTGAGGTTTTGCATTAGTTTGAGGTGTTGCCTTTGATTGACGGTTTCCTTAGTTTGAGGAGTTGCATTAGTTTGAGGTGTTGCATTAGTTTGTGGTATTGCATTAGTTTGAGGTGTTGCATTAGTTTGAGGTGTTGCTTTAGTTTGAGTTGCAGCCTTCGTTAGTGGGTTGCCTTTGTTTGAGGGTTCCCTTAGTTTGATGGTTCCTTTAGTTTGAGGTGCTGCCTCAGTTTGAGGTGTTGCCTTAGTTTAAGGGGCTGCATCTGTTTGAGGGGTTGCATTAGTGTGAGGTGTTGCCTTAGTTTGAGGTGTTGCATTAGTTTGAGGTGTTGCATTAGTTTGAGGTGTTGCATTAGTTTGAGGTGTTGCATTAGTTTGAGGTGTTGCATTAGTTTGAGGTGTTGCATTAGTTTGAGGTGTTGCATTGGTTTGAGGTGTTGCCTGAGTTTGAGGTGTTGCCTTAGTTTGAGGTTTTGCCTTAGTTTGAGGATTTGCCTTAGTTTGAGGTTTTGCATTAGTTTGAGGTTTTGCATTAGTTCTAGGGTTGCCTTTGTTTGAGGTTCAGACTTTGTTTGAGATGCTGCCTTTGTTTGACGTGCTGCTTTTGTTTGAGGTGTTGCCTGAGTATGAGGTGTTGCCTTTGATTGACGGTTTCCTTAGTTTAAGGTGTTGCATTAGTTTGAGGTGTTGCATTAGTTTGAGGTGTTGCATTAGTTTGAAGTGTTGCATTAGTTTGAGGTGTTGCATTAGTTTGAGGTGTTGCATTAGTTTGAGGTGTTGCATTAGTTTGAGGGTTTGCATTAGTTTGATGTGTTGCCTTAGTTTGAGGTGTTGCCTTAGTTTGAGCTGTTGCTTTAGTTTGAGGTGTTGCCTTAGTTTGAGGTGTTGCCTTAGTCTGAGGTGTTGCTTTAGTTTGAGGTGTTGCATTAGTTTGAGGGTTCCATTAGATTGAGGGTTCCATTAGTTTGACGGTTGCCTTAGTTTGAAATGTTGCCTTAATTTGAGGTGTTGCCTCAGTTTGAGGTATAGCCTTAGTTTGATGTGCTGCATAATTTTGAGGTGTTGCCATAGTTTGAGGTGTTGCATTAGTTTGAGGTGTTGCATTAGTTTGAGGTGTTGCATTAGTTTGAGCTGTTGCCTTAGTTTGAGGTGTTGCCTTAGTTTCAGGTGTTGCCTTAGTTTGAGGTTTTGCCTTAGTTTGAGGATTTGCCTTAGTTTGAGGTTTTGCATTAGTTTTAGGGTTGCCTTTGTTTGAAGTGCTGCCTTTGTTTGAGATGCTGCCTTTGTTTGAGGTGCTGCCTTTGTTTGAGATGTTGCCTGAGTATGAGGTGTTGCCTTTGATTGACTGTTTCCTTAGTATAAGGTGTTGCATTAGTTTGAGGTTTTGCATTCGTTTGAGGTGTTGCATTAGTTTGAGGTGTTGCATTAATTTGAGGTGTTGCATGAGTTTGAGGTGTTGCATTAGTTTGAGGTGTTGCATTAGTTTGAGATGTTGCATTAGTTTGAGGTGTTGCACTAGTTTGACGTGTTGTATTAGTTTGAGGTGCTGCATTAGCTTGAGGTGTTGCTTTAGTTTGAGTTGCAGCCTTCGTTAGTGGTTTGCCTTTGTTTGAGGGTTCCCTTAGTTTGAGGGTTCCCTTAGTTTGAGGTGCTGCCTTAGTTTGAGGTGTTGCCTTAGTTTCAGGTGTTGCATTAGTTTGAGGTGTTTCCTTAGTTTTAGGTGTTGCCTTCGTTTGAGGTGTTGCCTTCGTTTGAGGTGTTGCCTTCGTTTGAGGTGTTGCCTTAGTTTGAGGGGCCGCCTTAGTTTGAGGGGCAGCCTTAGTTCGAGGTGTTGCCTGAGTATGAGGTGTTGCCTTTGATTGATGGTTTCCTTCGTTTGAGGTGTTGCATTAGTTTGAGGTGTTGCATTAGTTTGAGTTGCAGCCTTCGTTAGTGGGTTGCCTTTGTTTGAGGGTTTCCTTAGTTTGAGGGTTCCCTTAGTTTGAGGGTTCCCTTAGTTTGAGGTGTTGCCTTAATTTGAGGTGTTGCCTTAATTTAAGGGGCTGAATCTGTCTGAGGGGTTGCCTTAGTTTCAGGTGTTGCATTAGTTTGAGGTGTTGCCTTAGTTTGAGGTGTTGCCTTAGTTTGAGGTGTTGCCTTAGTTTGAGGGGCCGCCTTAGTTTGAGGGGCCGCCTTAGTTTGAGGGGCCGCCTTAGTTTGAGGTGTTGCCTGAGTAAGAGGTGTTGCCTTTGATTTACGGTTTCCTTAGTTTGAGGTGTTGCATTATTTTGAGGTTTTGCATTAGTTTGAGGTGTTGCTTTAGTTTGAATTGCAGCCTTCGTTAGTGGGTTGCCTTTGTTTGAGGGTTCCCTTAGCTTGAGGGTTCCCTGAGTTTGAGGGTTCCCTTAGTTTGAGGTTTTGCATTAGTTTGAGGTGTTGCCTTTGATTGACGGTTTCCTTAGTTTGAGGAGTTGCATTAGTTTGAGGTGTTGCATTAGTTTGTGGTATTGCATTAGTTTGAGGTGTTGCATTAGTTTGAGGTGTTGCTTTAGTTTGAGTTGCAGCCTTCGTTAGTGGGTTGCCTTTGTTTGAGGGTTCCCTTAGTTTGATGGTTCCTTTAGTTTGAGGTGCTGCCTCAGTTTGAGGTGTTGCCTTAGTTTAAGGGGCTGCATCTGTTTGAGGGGTTGCATTAGTGTGAGGTGTTGCCTTAGTTTGAGGTGTTGCATTAGTTTGAGGTGTTGCATTAGTTTGAGGTGTTGCATTAGTTTGAGGTGTTGCATTAGTTTGAGGTGTTGCCTTAGTTTGAGGTGTTGCCTTCGTTTGAGCTGTTGCATTAGTTTGAGGTGTTGCCTTAGTTTGAGGTGTTGCATTAATTTGAGGTTTTGCATTAGTTTGAGGTGTTGTATTAGTTTCAGGTGTTGCATTAGTTTGAAGTGTTGCATTAGTTTGAGGTGTTGCATTAGTTTGAAGTGTTGCATTAGTTTGAGGTTTTGCCACAGTTTGAGGTGTTGCCTCAGTTTGAGGTGTTGCCTTAGTTTGAGGTGTTGCCTTAGTTTGAGGTGCTGCCTTAGTTTGAGGTGTTGCCTTAGTCTGAGGTGTTGCTTTAGTTTGAGGTGTTGCATTAGTTTGAGGGTTCCATTAGATTGAGGGTTCCTATTGTTTGACGGTTGCCTTAGTTTGAAATGTTGCCTTAGTTTGAGGTGTTGCCTCAGTTTGAGGTGTAGCCTTAGTTTGATGTGTTGCATAATTTTGAGGTGTTGCCATAGTTTGAGGTGTTGCATTAGTTTGTGGGGTTGCCTTAGTTTGAGGGGTTGCCTTAGTTTGAGGTGTTGCATTAGTTTGAGGTGTTGTCTTAGTTTGAGGTGTTGCCTTAGTTTGAGGTGTTGCCTTAGTTTGAGGTGTTGCCTTAGTTTGAGGTGTTGCATTAGTTTGAGGTGTTGTCTTAGTTTGAGGTGTTGCCTTAGTTTGAGGTGTTGCCTTAGTTTGATGTGTTGCCTTCGTTTCATGTGTTGCCTTCGTTTCATGTGATGCCTTAGTTTGAGGTGTTGCCTTAGTTTGAGGTGTTGCCTTAGTTTGAGGTGCTGCCTTAGTTTGAGGTGTTGCCTGAGTTTCAGGTGTTGCATTAGTTTGAGGTGTTTCCTTAGTTTTAGGTGTTGCCTTCGTTTGAGGTGTTGCCTTCGTTTTCGGTGTTGCCTTAGCTTGAGGGGCCGCCTTAGTTTGAGGGGCCGCCTTAGTTTGAGGTGTTGCCTGAGTATGAGGTGTTGCCTTTGATTGACGGTTTCCTTAGTTTGAGGTGTTGCATTAGTTTGAGGTGTTGCATTAGTTTGAGTTGCAGCCTTCGTTAGTGGGTTGCCTTTGTTTGAGGGTTCCCTTAGTTTGAGGGTTCCCTTAGTTTGAGGGTTCCCTTAGTTTGAGGTGTTGCCTTAGTTTGAGGTTTTGCCTTAATTTAAGGGGCTGAATCTGTCTGAGGGGTTGCCTTTGTTTGAGGTGTTGCATTAGTTTGAGGTGTTGCCTTAGTTTGAGGTGTTGCCTTAGTTTGAGGTGTTGCCTTAGTTTGAGGGGCCGCCTTAGTTTGAGGGGCCGCCTTAGTTTGAGGTGTTGCCTGAGTATGAGGTGTTGCCTTTGATTTACGGTTTCCTTAGTTTGAGGTGTTGCATTATTTTGAGGTTTTACATTAGTTTGAGGTGTTGCTTTAGTTTGAGTTGCAGCCTTCGTTAGTGGGTTGCCTTTGTTTGAGGGTTCCCTTAGCTTGAGGGTTCCCTGAGTTTGAGGGTTCCCTTAGTTTGAGGTTTTGCATTAGTTTGAGGTGTTGCCTTTGATTGACGTTTTCCTTAGTTTGAGGAGTTGCATTAGTTTGAGGTGTTGCATTAGTTTGTGGTATTGCATTAGTTTGTGGTGTTGCATTAGTTTGAGGTGTTGCTTAAGTTTGAGTTGCAGCCTTCGTTAGTGGGTTGCCTTAGTTTGAGGGTTCCCTTAGTTTGATGGTTCCTTTAGTTTGAGGTGCTGCCTCAGTTTGAGGTGTTGCCTTAGTTTAAGGGGCTGCATCTGTTTGAGGGGTTGCCTTAGTTTCAGGTGTTGCATTAGTTTGAGGTGTTGCCTTAGTTTGAGGTGTTGCCTTTGATTGACGGTTTCCTTAGTTTGAGGTGTTGCATTAGTTTGAGGTGTTGCATTAGTTTGAGTTGCAGCCTTCGTTAGTGGGTTGCCTTTGTTTGAGGGTTCCCTTAGTTTGAGGGTTCCCTTAGTTTGAGGGTTCCCTTAGTTTGAGGTGTTGCCTTAGTTTGAGGTGTTGCCTTAATTTAAGGGGCTGAATCTGTCTGAGGGGTTGCCTTTGTTTGAGGTGTTGCATTAGTTTGAGGTGTTGCCTTAGTTTGAGGTGTTGCCTTAGTTTGAGGTGTTGCCTTAGTTTGAGGGGCCGCCTTAGTTTGAGGGGCCGCCTTAGTTTGAGGTGTTGCCTGAGTATGAGGTGTTGCCTTTGATTTACGGTTTCCTTAGTTTGAGGTGTTGCATTATTTTGAGGTTTTACATTAGTTTGAGGTGTTGCTTTAGTTTGAGTTGCAGCCTTCGTTAGTGGGTTGCCTTTGTTTGAGGGTTCCCTTAGCTTGAGTGTTCCCTGAGTTTGAGGGTTCCCTTAGTTTGAGGTTTTGCATTAGTTTGAGGTGTTGCCTTTGATTGACGGTTTCCTTAGTTTGAGGAGTTGCATTAGTTTGAGGTGTTGCATTAGTTTGTGGTATTGCATTAGTTTGTGGTGTTGCATTAGTTTGAGGTGTTGCTTAAGTTTGAGTTGCAGCCTTCGTTAGTGGGTTGCCTTAGTTTGAGGGTTCCCTTAGTTTGATGGTTCCTTTAGTTTGAGGTGCTGCCTCAGTTTGAGGTGTTGCCTTAGTTTAAGGGGCTGCATCTGTTTGAGGGGTTGCCTTAGTTTCAGGTGTTGCATTAGTGTGAGGTGTTGCCTTAGTTTGAGGTGTTGCATTAGTTTGAGGTGTTGCATTAGTTTGAGGTGTTGCATTAGTTTGAGGTGTTGCATTAGTTTGATGTGTTGCCTTAGTTTGAGGTGTTGCCTTAGTTTGAGCTGTTGCATTAGTTTGAGGTGTTGCATTAGTTTGAGGTGTTGCATTAGTTTGAGGTGTTGCATTAGTTTGAGGTGTTGCATTAGTTTGAGGTGTTGCATTAGTTTGATGTGTTGCCTTAGTTTGAGGTGTTGCCTTAGTTTGAGGTGTTGCATTAGTTTGAGGTGTTGCATTAGTTTGAGGTGTTGCATTAGTTTCAGGTGTTTCATTAGTTTCAGGTGTTGCATTAGTTTGAAGTGTTGCATTAGTTTGAGGTGTTGCATTAGTTTGAAGTGTTGCATTAGTTTGAGGTTTTGCCTCAGTTTGAGGTGTTGCCTTAGTTTGAGGGTTGCCTTAGTTTGAGGTGTTGCCTTAGTTTGAGGTGTTGCCTTAGTCTGAGGTGTTGCTTTAGTTTGAGGTGTTGCATTAGTTTGAGGGTTCCATTAGATTGAGGGTTCCATTAGTTTGACGGTTGCCTTAGTTTGAAATGTTGCCTTACTTTGAGGTGTTGCCTCAGTTTGAGGTGTAGCCTTAGTTTGATGTGTTGCATAATTTTGAGGTGTTGCCATAGTTTGAGGTGTTGCATTAGTTTGAGGGGTTGCCTTAGTTTGAGGTGTTGCCTTAGTTTGAGGTGTTGCCTTAGTTTGAGGTGTTGCCTTAGTTTGAGGTGTTGCATTAGTTTGAGGTGTTGCCTTAGTTTGAGGTGTTGCCTTAGTTTGAGGTGTTGCCTTCGTTTCATGTGTTGCCTTCGTTTCATTTGTTGCCTTAGTTTGAGGTGTTGCCTTAGTTTGAGGTGTTGCCTTAGTTTGAGGTGTTGCCTTAGTTTGAGGTGCTGCCTTAGTTTGAGGTGTTGCCTTAGTTTCAGGTGTTGCATTAGTTTGAGGTGTTTCCTTAGTTTTAGGTGTTGCCTTCGTTTGAGGTGTTGCCTTCGTTTGAGGGGCCGCCTTAGTTTGAGGTGTTGCCTTCGTTTCATGTGTTGCCTTAGTTTGAGGTGTTGCCTTAGTTTGAGGTGTTGCCTTAGTTTGAGGTGTTGCATTAGTTTGAGGTGTTGCATTAGTTTGAGTTGTTGATTCAGTTTGATGTGTTGCACAAGTTTGAGGTGTTGCCTTAGTTTGAGGTGTTGCCTTAGTTTGAGGTGTTGCCTGAGTTTGGTGGTTTCCTTAGTTTGAGGTGTTGCCTTAGTTTGAGGTGTTGCCTTAGTTTGAGGTGTTGCCTCAGTTTGAGGTGTTGCATTCGTTTGAGGTGTTGCATTCGTTTGAGGTGTTGCATTAGTTTGAGGTGTTGCATTGGTTTGAAGTGTTGCCTGTGTTTGAGGTGTTGCCATAGTTTGAGGTTTTGCCTTAGTTTGAGGATTTGCCTTAATTTGAGGTTTTGCATTAGTTCTAGGGTTGCCTTTGTTTGAGGTTCTGCCTTTGTTTGAGATGCTGCCTTTGTTTGACGTGCTGCTTTTGTTTGAGGTGTTGCCTGAGTATGTGGTGTTGCCTTTGATTGACGGTTTCCTTAGTTTAAGGTGTTGAATTAGTTTGAGGTGTTACATTAGTTTGAGGTGTTGCATTAGTTTGAAGTGTTGCATTAGTTTGAGGTGTTGCATTAGTTTGAGGTGTTGCATTAGTTTGAGGTGTTGCCTTAGTTTGAGGTGTTGCCTTAGTTTGAGGTGTTGCCTTAGTTTGAGCTGTTGCATTAGTTTGAGGTGTTGCATTAGTTTGAGTTGTTGAATCAGTTTGAGGTGTAGCATAAGTTGAGGTGTTGCCTTAGTTTGAGGTGTTGCCTCAGTTTGAGGTGTTGCCTTAGTTTGAGGGTTGCCTTAGTTTGAGGTGTTGCCTTAGTTTGAGGTATTGCCTTAGTCTGAGGTGTTGCTTTAGTTTGAGGTGTTGAATTAGTTTGAGGGTTCCATTAGATTGAGGGTTCCATTAGATTGAGGGTTCCATTAGTTTGACGGTTGCCTTAGTTTGAAATGTTGCCTTAGTTTGAGGTGTTGCCTCAGTTTGAGGTGTAGCCTTATTTGATGTGTTGCATAATTTTGAGGTGTTGCCATAGTTTGAGGTGTTGCATTAGATTGAGGTGTTGCATTAGTTTGAGGTGTTGCATTAGTTTGAGGTGTTGCATTAGTTTCAGGTGTTGCATTAGTTTCAGGTGTTGCATTAGTTTGAAGTGTTGCATTAGTTTGAGGTGTTGCATTAGTTTGAAGTGTTGCATTAGTTTGAGGTTTTGCCTCAGTTTGAGGTGTTGCCTTAGTTTGAGGGTTGCCTTAGTTTGAGGTGTTGCCTTAGTTTGAGGTGTTGCCTTAGTCTGAGGTGTTGCTTTAGTTTGAGGTGTTGCATTAGTTTGAGGGTTCCATTAGATTGAGGGTTCCATTAGTTTGACGGTTGCCTTAGTTTGAAATGTTGCCTTACTTTGAGGTGTTGCCTCAGTTTGAGGTGTAGCCTTAGTTTGATGTGTTGCATAATTTTGAGGTGTTGCCATAGTTTGAGGTGTTGCATTAGTTTGAGGGGTTGCCTTAGTTTGAGGTGTTGCCTTAGTTTGAGGTGTTGCCTTCGTTTCATGTGTTGCCTTCGTTTCATGTGTTGCCTTAGTTTGAGGTGTTGCCTTAGTTTGAGGTGTTGCCTTAGTTTGAGGTGTTGCCTTAGTTTGAGGTGCTGCCTTAGTTTGAGGTGTTGCCTTAGTTTCAGGTGTTGCATTAGTTTGAGGTGTTTCCTTAGTTTTAGGTGTTGCCTTCGTTTGAGGTGTTGCCTTCGTTTGAGGGGCCGCCTTAGTTTGAGGTGTTGCCTTCGTTTCATGTGTTGCCTTAGTTTGAGGTGTTGCCTTAGTTTGAGGTGTTGCCTTCGTTTCATGTGTTGCCTTCGTTTCATGTGTTGCCTTCGTTTCATGTGTTGCCTTAGTTTGAGGTGTTGCCTTAGTTTGAGGTGTTGCATTAGTTTGAGGTGTTGCATTAGTTTGAGTTGTTGATTCAGTTTGATGTGTTGCACAAGTTTGAGGTGTTGCCTTAGTTTGAGGTGTTGCCTTAGTTTGAGGTGTTGCCTGAGTTTGGTGGTTGCCTTAGTTTGAGGTGTTGCCTTAGTTTGAGGTGTTGCCTTAGTTTGAGGTGTTGCCTCAGTTTGAGGTGTTGCATTCGTTTGAGGTGTTGCATTAGTTTGAGGTGTTGCATTAGTTTGAGGTGTTGCATTGGTTTGAAGTGTTGCCTGTGTTTGAGGTGTTGCCATAGTTTGAGGTGTTGCCATAGTTTGAGGTTTTGCCTTAGTTTGAGGATTTGCCTTAGTTTGAGGTTTTGCATTAGTTCTAGGGTTGCCTTTGTTTGAGGTTCTGCCTTTGTTTGAGATGCTGCCTTTGTTTGACGTGCTGCTTTTGTTTGAGGTGTTGCCTGAGTATGTGGTGTTGCCTTTGATTGACGGTTTCATAGTTTAAGGTGTTGAATTAGTTTGAGGTGTTACATTAGTTTGAGGTGTTGCATTAGTTTGAAGTGTTGCATTAGTTTGAGCTGTTGCATTAGTTTGAGGTGTTGCATTAGTTTGAGGTGTTGCCTTAGTTTGATGTGTTGCCTAAGTTTGAGGTGCTGCCTTAGTTTGAGGTGTTGCCTTAGTTTCAGGTGTTGCATTAGTTTGAGGTGTTTCCTTAGTTTTAGGTGTTGCCTTCGTTTGAGGTGTTGCCTTCGTTTGAGGTGTTGCCTTAGTTTGAGGGGCCGCCTTAGTTTGAGGTGTTGCCTTCGTTTCATGTGTTGCCTTAGTTTGAGGTGTTGCTTAGTTTGAGGTGTTGCCTTCGTTTCATGTGTTGCCTTCGTTTCATGTGTTGCCTTCGTTTCATGTGTTGCCTTAGTTTGAGGTGTTGCCTTAGTTTGAGGTGTTGCCTTAGTTTGAGGTGTTGCATTAGTTTGAGGTGTTGCATTAGTTTGAGTTGTTGATTCAGTTTGATGTGTTGCACAAGTTTGAGGTGTTGCCTTAGTTTGAGGTGTTGCCTTAGTTTGAGGTGTTGCCTGAGTTTGGTGGTTGCCTTAGTTTGAGGTGTTGCCTTAGTTTGAGGTGTTGCCTGAGTTTGAGGTGTTGCCTCAGTTTGAGGTGTTGCATTCGTTTGAGGTGTTGCATTAGTTTGAGGTGTTGCATTAGTTTGAGGTGTTGCATTGGTTTGAAGTGTTGCCTGTGTTTGAGGTGTTGCCATAGTTTGAGGTTTTGCCTTAGTTTGAGGATTTGCCTTAGTTTGAGGTTTTGCATTAGTTCTAGGGTTGCCTTTGTTTGAGGTTCTGCCTTTGTTTGAGATGCTGCCTTTGTTTGACGTGCTGCTTTTGTTTGAGGTGTTGCCTGAGTATGTGGTGTTGCCTTTGATTGACGGTTTCCTTAGTTTAAGGTGTTGAATTAGTTTGAGGTGTTACATTAGTTTGAGGTGTTGCATTAGTTTGAAGTGTTGCATTAGTTTGAGGTGTTGCATTAGTTTGAGGTGTTGCATTAGTTTGAGGTGTTGCCTTAGTTTGATGTGTTGCCTTAGTTTGAGGTGTTGCCTTAGTTTGAGCTGTTGCATTAGTTTGAGGTGTTGCATTAGTTTGAGTTGTTGAATCAGTTTGAGGTGTAGCATAAGTTGAGGTGTTGCCTTAGTTTGAGGTGTTGCCTCAGTTTGAGGTGTTGCCTTAGTTTGAGGGTTGCCTTAGTTTGAGGTGTTGCCTTAGTTTGAGGTATTGCCTTAGTCTGAGGTGTTGCTTTAGTTTGAGGTGTTGAATTAGTTTGAGGGTTCCATTAGATTGAGGGTTCCATTAGATTGAGGGTTCCATTTGTTTGACGGTTGCCTTAGTTTGAAATGTTGCCTTAGTTTGAGGTGTTACCTCAGTTTGAGGTGTAGCCTTATTTGATGTGTTGCATAATTTTGAGGTGTTGCCATAGTTTGAGGTGTTGCATTAGATTGAGGTGTTGCATTAGTTTGAGGTGTTGCATTAGTTTGAGCTGTTGCCTTAGTTTGAGGTGTTGCCTTAGTTTGAGGTGTTGCCTTAGTTTGAGGTTTTGCCTTAGTTTGAGGATTTGCCTTAGTTTGAGGTTTTGCATTAGTTTTAGGGTTGCCTTTGTTTGAGGTGCTGCCTTTGTTTGAGATGCTGCCTTTGTTTGAGGTGCTGCCTTTGTTTGAGGTGTTGCCTGAGTATGAGGTGTTGCCTTTGATTGACGGTTTCCTTACGATAAGGTGTTGCATTAGTTTGAGGTGTTGCATTCGTTTGAGGTGTTGCATTAGTTTGAGGTGTTGCATTAGTTTGAGGTGATGCATGAGTTGAGGTGTTGCCTTTGTTTGAGGGGTTGCCTCAGTTTGAGGGCCTGCCTCAGTTTAAGGAGTTGCCTTAGTTTGAGGCTTGCCTTAGTTTGAGGGGAGTGCCTTAGTTTGATGGTTGCCTGAGTTTGATGGTTGCATTAGTTTGAGGGCCTGCCTGAGCTTGAGGTGTTGCATTAGTTTGAGGCACTGCCTGAGTTTGAGGGTTAGCTTAGTTTGAGGGGTTGCCTTCGTTTGAGTGTTGACTTAGTTTGTGAGCCTGCCTTAGTTTGCGGGGTTGCATTAGTTTGAGGATTGCATTAGTTTGAGTGTGGCCTTAGTTTGAGGCGTTGCATTAGTTTGAGGCGTTGCATTAGTTTGAGGCGTTGCATTAGTTTGAGGCATTGCCTTAGTTTGAGGGGCTGCCTGAGTTTGAGGTGCTTCCTGAGTTTGAGGGAGTGCATTAGTTTGAGGGAGTGCATTAGTTTGAGGGAGTGCATTAGTTTGAGGGGCAGCCTTAGTTTGAGGGTTGCTGTAGTTTGAGGGTGGCCCTAGTCTGATGGTTACCCTAGTTTGAGGGTTGCCCTAGTTTGAGAGTTGCCTTCGTGTGAGGGTGGCCCTAATTTGAGGGTTGCCTTAGTTTGAGGTGTCGCCTTAGTTTGAGGTGCTGCCTTAGTTTGAGGCACTGCCTGAGATTGAGGGTTGCCTTAGTATGAGGGATTGCCTTAGTATGAGGGATTGCCTTAGTATGAGGCATTGCCTGAGTATGAGGGATTGTCTGAGACTGAGGGATTGCCTTAGATTGAGGGGATACCTTATTTTGAGGGGCTGCCTTAGTTTGAGGGGCTGCCTTAGTTTGAGTGGATGCCTTATTTTGAGGAGTTGCCTTAGTTTGAGGGTTGCCTAAGTTTGTGGGCCTGCCTTAGTTTCAGGAGTTGCCTGAGTTTGAGGGGCTGCCTTAATTTGAGTGGATGCCTTAGTTTCAGGGGTTGCCTTATTTTGAGGGGTTGCCTCAGTTTGAGGGCCTGCCTCAGTTTAAGGAGTTGCCTTAGTTTGAGGGTTGCCTTAGTTTGAGGGGGTGCCTTCGTTTGATGGTTGCCTGAGTTTGATGGTTGCATTAGTTGGTGAGCCTGCCTTCGTTTGCGGTGTTGCATTCGTTTGAGGATTGCATTAGTTTGAGTGGTTGCCTTAGTTTGAGCGTTGCCTTAGTTTGAGTGTGGCCTTAGTTTGAGGCGTTGCATTAGTTTGAGGCGTTGCATTAGTCTGAGGCGTTGCCTTAGTTTGAGGGGCTGCCTGAGTTTGAGGGAGTGCCTTAGTTTGAGGGAGTGCCTTAGGTTGAGGGAGTGCCTTAGTTTGAGGGGCTGCCTTAGTTTGAGGTGCATCCTGAGTTTGAGGGAGTGCATTAGTTTGAGTGAGTGAGGTAGTTTGAGGGAGTGCATTAGTTTGAGGGGCTGCCTTAGTTTGAGGGGCCGCCTTAGTTTGAGGGTTGCCCTAGTTTGATGGTTGCCCTAGTTTGAGGGTTGCCCTAGTTTGAGGGTTGCCTTCGTGTGAGTGTTGCCCTAATTTGAAGGTTGCCCTAATTTGAGGGTTGCCTTAGTTTGAGGTGTAGCCTTAGTTTGAGGTGCTGCCTCAGTTTGAGGCACTGCCTTAGATTGAGGGTTGCCTTAGTATGAGGGATTGCCTGAGACTGAGGGATTGCCTTAGATTGAGGGGATACCTTATTTTGAGGGGATACCTTATTTTGAGGGGATACCTTATTTTGAAGGGATGCCTTATTTTGAGGGGATGCCATATTTTGAGGGTTGCCTTCGTTTGGGGGGTTGCCTTAGTTTTGGGGGGTTGCCTTAGCTTGGGGGGGTTGCCTTTGTTTGGGGGGTTGCCTTAGTTTGGGGGATGCCTTATTTTGAGGTGTTGCCTTATTTTGTGGTGTTGCCTTAATTTGAGGCGTTGCCTTAGTTTGAGGGGCTGCCTGAGTTTGAGGGAGTGCCTTAGTTTGAGGGAGTGCCTTAGTTTGAGGGAGTGCCTTAGTTTGAGGGGCTGCCTTAGTTTGAGGTGCTTCCTGAGTTTGAGGGAGTGCATTAGTTTGAGGGGCTGCCTTAGTTTGAGGCGCTGCCTTAGTTTGAGGGGCTGCCTTAGTTTGAGGGCCTGCCTTAGTTTGAGGGGCGGCCTTAGTTTGAGGGTTGCCCTAGTTTGAGGGTTGCCCTAGTTTGATGGTTGCCCTAGTTTGAGGGTTGCCCTAGTTTGAGGGTTGACTTCGTGTGAGGGTTGCCCTAATTTGAGGGTTGCCTTAGTTTGAGGTGTAGCCTTAGTTTGAGGTGCTGCCTTAGTTTGAGGCACTGCCTTAGATTGAGGGTTGCCTTCGTATGAGGGTTTGCCTGAGACTGAGGGATTGCCTTAGATTGAGGGGATACCTTATTTTGAGGGGATACCTTATTTTGAGGGGATGCCTTATTTTGAGGGGATGCCATATTTTGAGGGTTGCCTTCGTTTGGGGGCCTGCCTTAGTTTGGGGGGTTGCCTTAGTTTTGGAGAGTTGCCTTAGTTTGGGGGGTTACCTTAGTTTGGGGGGGTTGCCTTTGTTTGGGGGGTTGCCTTAGTTTGGGGGATGCCTTAGTTTGAGGTGTTGCCTTATTTTGAGGTGTTGCATTAGTTTGAGGTGTTGCATAAGTTTGAGGTGTTGCCTTAGTTTGAGGTTTGCATTAGTTTGAGGGGCTGCCTTAGTTTGTGGGGCTGCCTTAGTTTGAGGGGCTGCCTTAGTTTGTGGGCTTGCCTTAGTTTAAGGAGTTGCCTGAGTTTGAGGGGCTGCCTTAATTTGAGTGGATGCCTTAGTTTGAGGGGTTGCCTTAGTTTGAGGCATTGCCTCAGTTTGAGGGCCTGCCTCAGTTTAAGGAGTTGCCTTAATTTGAGGGTTGCCTTAGTTTAAGGGAGTGCCTTAGTTTGATGGTTGCCTGAGTTTGATGGTTGCGTTAGTTTGAGGGCCTGCCTTAGCTTGAGGTGTTGCATTAGTTTGAGGCACTGCCTGAGTTTGAGGGTTACCTTAGTTTGAGGGGTTGCCTTCGTTTGAGTGTTGACTTCGTTTGTGAGCCTGCCTTAGTTTGTGGGGTTGCATTAGTTTGAGTGGTTGCCTTAGTTTGAGTGGTTGCCTTAGTTTGAGCGTTGCCTCAGTTTGAGGGTTGCCTCAGTTTAAGGGGTTGCCTTCGTTTGAGGGTTGCCTTAGTTTGGGGGGTTGCCTTCATTTTGGGGGGTTGCCTTAGTTTTGGGGGGCAAAAACAAGAAATGCTGGATTCACTTAGCAGGTCTGGCAGCATCTGTGGAAAGAGAAGCAGAGTTAACGTTTCGGGTCAGTGACCCTTCTTCGGAACTGACAAATATTAGAAAAGTCACAGATTATAAACAAGTGAGGTGGGGGTTGGGCAAGAGATAACAAAGGAGAAGGTGCAGATTGGACCAGGCCACATAGCTGACCAAAAGGTCACGGAGCAAAGGCAAACAATATGTTAATGGTGTGTTGAAAGACAAAGCATTAGTACAGATTAGGTGTGAATATACTGAATATTGAACATCAGCAAGTGCAAACCTGAAGAAAAACAACCTGAAAAAAACAGTGGGTGAGCAAACTGAACAAACTAAGATGAACTGAAATAAATACAAAAAAAGATTGTAAAAAATGTAAAAAGGAATGCCAAAAAAAAGGAAGAAAAAATAACTAAAAATGACTAAAAATGAAAGTAAAGTGGGGGGCTGTCATGCTCTGAAATTATTGAACTCAATGTTCAGACCGGCTGGCTGTAGTGTGCCTAATCGGTAGATGAGATGCTGTTCCTCGAGCTTGCGTTGATGTTCACTGGAACACTGCAGCAATCCCAGGACAGAGATGTGAGCATGAGAGCAGGGGGGAGTGTTGAAATGGCAAGCAACCGGAAGCTCAGGGTCCTGCTTGCGGACTGAGCGGAGATGTTCCGCAAAGCGGTCACCCAGTCTGCGCTTGGTCTCCCCAATGTAGAGGAGACCACACTGTGAGCAGCGAATACAGTATACTGCATTGAAAGAAGTACAAGTAAATCGCTGCTTCACCTGAAAGGAGTGTTTGGGGCCTGGGATAGTGAGGAGAGAGGAGGTAAATGGGCAGGTATTACACCTCCTGCGATTGCAAGGGAAGGTGCCCTGGGACGGGGACGAGGTGGTGGGGGTAATGGAGGAGTGGACCAGGGTGTCGCGGAGGGAATGATCCCTTCGGAATGCTGACAGGGGAAGGGAGGGGAAGATGCGACTGGTAGTGGCATCACGCTGGAGGTGGCGAAAATGGCGGAGGATGATCCTTTGGATATGGAGGCTGGTGGGATGAAAAGTGAGGACAAGGGGAACCCTGTCACGGTTCTGGGAGGGAGGGGAAGGGGTGAGGGTAGAGGTGCGGGGAATGGGTCGGACACGGTTGAGGGCCCTGTCAACCACAGTGGGGGGAAATCCTCGGTTGAGGAAAAAGGAGGTCATATCAGAAGCACCGTCATGGAAGGTAGCATCATCAGAGCAGATGCGTCGGAGACGGAGAAACTGGGAGAATGGAATGGAGTCCTTACAGGAGGTAGGGTGTGAAGAAGTGTAGTCGAGGTAGCTGTGGGAGTCAGTGGGCTTATAATGGATATTGGTAGACAACCTATCCCCAGAGATGGAGACAGAGAAGTCGAGGAAGGGAAGGGAAGTGTCAGAGATGGACCATGTAAAGGTGAGAGAAGGGTGGAAATTGGAAGCAAAGTTGATAAAGTTTTCTAGTTCGGGGCGGGGGCAGGAAACGGCACCGATACAGTCATCAATGTACCGGAAAAAGAGTTGGGGGAGGGGGCCTGAGTAGGACTGGAACAAAGAATGCTCGACATATCCCACAAAAAGACAGGCATAACTAGGACCCATGCGGGTACCCATAGCGACACCTTTTACTTGAAGGAAATGCATGGAGTTGAAGGAGAAGTTGTTCAATGTGAGAACAAGTTCAGCCAGGCGGAGGAGGGTGTTGGTGGATGGGGACTGGTTGGGCCTCTGTTCCAGGAAGAAGCGGAGAGCCCTCAAACCATCCTGGTGGGGGATGGAGGTGTAGAGCGATTGGACGTCCATAGTGAAGAGGAGGCGGTTGGGACCAGGAAACTGGAAATTGTCAAAATGACGTAGGGCGTCAGAAGAGTCACGGATGTAGGTGGGAAGAGACTGGACCAGCGGAGAAAAGATAGAGTCTAGATAGGAAGAAATAAGTTCAGTTGGGCAGGAGCAGGCTGACACAATGGGTCTGCCAGGACAGTCCCGTTTGTGGATTTTGGGAAGGAGGTAGAAGCGGGCTGTCCGGGGTTGCGGGACTATGAGGTTGGAAGCTGTAGAGGGAAGATCTCCAGAGGAGATGAGGTCAGTGACAGTCCTTTGGACGGTGGCTTGATGTTCGGTGGTGGGGTCATGGTCCAGAGGGAGGTAGGAAGAGGTGTCTGTGAGTTGGCGTTGAGCTTCTGCAAGGTAGAGGTCGGTACGCCATACAACAACAGCACCACCCTTGTCTGCAGGTTTGATGACCATGTCGGGGTTAGACCTGAGAGAACGGAGTGCCTCAAGTTCAGAGGGGGACAGGTTAGAGTGAGTGAGGGGGGCAGAGAAATTGAGACGACCAATGTCTCGCCGACAGTTTTCAATGAAGAGATCAAGAGCGGGTAAGAGGCCAGGGTGAGGGGTCCAGGTAGAGGGAGAATGCTGGAGGCGGGTGAATGGGTCTGCTGGTCGGGGGGAGGACTCCTGGTCGAAGAAGTGAGCCCGGGGGGTAGTTTTGGGGGGGTTGTCTTAGTTTTGGGAGGGTTGCCTTAGTTTTGGGAGGGTTGCCTCAAACTAAGGCAGAGTCTCAAACTGAGGCAACCCCTCAAACTAAGGCAACTCTTCAAACGAAGGCAGAAGCTCAAAGTAAGGCACCCCCTCTAACTGAGGCAACCCCTGAAACTAAGGCACCCCCTCAAACGAAGGAAATCGCTCAAACTGAGGCAACCCCTCAAAAAAGGCAGACTCTCCAACCAAGGCAACCCCTCAAAATAAGGCAGAAGCTTAAACTCAGGCAGCGCTCAATCTGAGGCAAACCCTCAAACTAAGGCAGCAGCTCAAACTGAGGCAACCCCTCAAACTAATGCAGACCCTCAAATTCAGGCAACCTCTCACACTAAGGCAGCATCTCAAACAAAGGCAACCCCTCAAACTAAGGCAGCAGCTCAAACTAAGTCAACCCCTCGATCTAAGGCCACCCCTCGATATCAGGCAACCCCTCAAACTAAGGCATCCCCTCAAACTAATGCAGACCCTCAAACTAATGCAACACCTCAAACTAATGCAACACCTCAAACTAAGGCAACACCTCAAAATAAGGCAACACCTCAAAATCAGGCAACACCTCAAACTAAGGCATCCCCCAAACAAAGGCAACCCCCCAAACAAAGGCAACCCCCCAAACTAAGGCAACCCCCCAAAACTAAGGCAACCCCCCAAACTAAGGCAGGTCCCCAAACGAAGGCATCCCTCAAAATATGGCATCCCCTCAAAATAAGGCATCCCCTCAAAATAAGGTATCCCCTCAAAATAAGGTATCCCCTCAATCTGAGGCAATCCCTCAATCTCAGGCAATCCCGCATACTAAGGCAATCCCTCATACTAAGGCAACCCTCAATCTAAGGCAGTGCTTCAAACTAAGGCAGGCCCTCAAACTAAGACAACCTTCAAACTAAGGGGACCACCAAACTAAGGCAACCCCTCAAACTAAGGCAACCCATTAAAATAATGCCGGCCCTCAAACGAAGGCACGGGCTCAAACTAATGCAGCACCTCAAATTAAGGCAACCCTTCAAACTAAGGCAACTCTCAAACTAAGGCAATCCCTCAAACTAAGGCAATCCCTCAAACTAAGGCAATCACTCAAACTAAGGCAATCCCTCAAACTAAGGCCATCCCGCAAACTAAGGCCTTCCCTCAAACTAAGGCAATCCCTCAAACTAAGGCAATCCCTCAAACTAAGGCAATCCCTCAAACTAAGGCAATCCCTCAAACTAAGGCAATCACTCAAACTAAGGCCTTCCCTCAAACTAAGACCTTCCCTCAAACTAAGGCAACCCATCAAACTAAGGCAGACTCTCAAACTTAGGCAACCCCTCAAACTAAGGCAACCCCTCAAACTAAGGCAGACTCTCAAAATAAGGCAGCAGCTCAAACTAAGGCAACCCCTCAAACTAAGGGAACGCCTCAAACTAAGGGAGAAGATCAAACTAAACAACCCCTCAAACTAAGGCAACCCCTCAGACTAAGGCAACCCCTCAGACTTAGGCAGTAGCTCAAACTAAGGCAGAAGCTCAAACTAAGTCAACCCCTCCAACTAAGGCAGCGCTCCCTCAGTACTGAATCAACAATAATGCAACAATCCCTCAGTACTGACCTTCTGACAGTGCAGCACTCCCTCATTACTGACTCAACAACAGTGCAGCACTGTACTGACCGTCTCAGAGTGCTGCATTCCCTCAGTACTGATCTTCAGACAGGGCAGCGCTCGCTCAGTACTGACCCTCCATCAGTCTGGCACTCCACCAGTACTGACCATCCGACAGTATGTCACTCCCTCAGTACTGACCCTCTGACAGTATAGCACTCCCTCAATACGAACCATCAATTAGGTTTTCAGTGACTGCAGCTTTGATAGTAACGGAGGTGCGGGAGCGGGCTGACTGCTGCGAAGTCAATTTCAGTGGAAATTTAAAAGTGAATTCCCTTTTGTTTTTGGAGGACCAGTGGACTGCTGGGTAAGTAAAAACTATATATTTGGGTGGTTTAAAATCTCTTTCTTTTAGTTTCGATGACTGCAGCTTTGATAGTAACGGAGGTGCGGGAGCGGGCTTGTGGCTGCGAAGTCAATTTAAGTGTAAGTTTCAAAGTTAATTCCCTTTTCTTTTCGGAGGACCATGGTACTGCGGGGTAAGTAAAAACTATATATTTGGGTTGTGGCTGTACCCGAGACACTACATGTGTCGTGTCTCCCACCCACCCTCCTCCTCTAACCAAAAAAAAGGACTCTTGTGTGTTGATAAGGTAAGCGTTTTATTTAAGAAGTTCTGTCCGTTGGATTGCTAACCTAACAAGTTTTGCCCTTTTTTTTTGGTTTTTCAGTAGATATGTTGGGAATTTAGAATAGTGGGAATGGAGGTTAAGGCAGTTGTATGTTCCTCCTGCAGAATGTGGAAGGTAAGTGTCGACAAGAGTGTTCCTGCTGACTGCATCTGCGGGAAGTGCACCCAACTCCAGCTCCTCGAGAACCGCGTTTGGGAACTGGAGCTGGAGCTGGATGAACTTCGGATCATTCGGGAGATGGAGGAGGCTATTGAGAGGAGTTATGGGGAGGTAGTCTCACCTCAGGTAAAAGAAGTAGGTGGATGGGTTCCCGTCAGGGGAAGGAGAGGGAACCAGCAGGCAGTGCAGGGATCCCCTGTGGCCGTTTCCCTCAACAACAGGTATACCGTTTTGGATACTGTTGCGGGGGACGACTTACCAGGGGTAAGCAATGGGGTACAGATATCTGGCACAGAGTCTGTCCCTGTTGCTCAGAAGGGAAGGGGGAAGAGGAGCAGAGCATTAGTCATTGGGGACTCCATAGTTAGGGGAACAGATAGGAGGTTCTGTGGGAACGAGAGAGACTCACGGTTGGTATGTTGCCTCCCAGGTGCCAGGGTTCGTGATGTCTCGGATCGTGTTTTTGGGATCCTTAAGGGGGAGGGGGAGCAGCCCCAAGTCCTGGTCCACATAGGCACCAACGACATGGGTAGGAAGAGAGAAGGGGATTTAAGACAGAAATTCAGGGAGTTAGGGTGGAAGCTTAGAGCGAGAACAAACAGAGTTGTTATCTCTGGGTTGTTGCCCGTGCCACGTGATAGCGAAGCGATAGCGAGGGAGAGAGAAAAGTTGAACACGTGGCTGCAGGGATGCTGCAGGAGGGAGGGTTTTGGTTTCCTGGATAATTGGGGCTCTTTCTGGGGTAAGTGGGACCTCTACAAACAGGATGGTCCTCACCTGAACCAGAGGGGTACCAATATCCTGGGGGGGAGATTTGCGAGTGCTCTTCGGGGGGGTTTAAACTAATTCAGCAGGGGAATGGGAACCGAAATTGTAGTGCCAGCGTACAGGATGTTGAGAGTAGTGAGGTCAGGGATATGGTTAAAAGGACGCAAGTGGGCACTGGCAAGCAAGAACCTGGTTTAAAGTGTGTCTGCTTCAACACCAGGAGCATCCGGGATAAGGTGGGTGAGCTTGCAGCATGGGTTGGTACCTGGGATCTAGATGTTGTGGCTATTTCGGAGACATGGGTAGAGCAGGGGCAGGAATGGATGTTGCAGGTTCCGGGATTTAGATGTTTCAGTAAGAACAGAGAAGATGGTAAAAGAGGGGGAGGTGTGGCATTGTTAATCAACGAGAGTATTACAGCGACAGAAAGGACGTTTGAGGACTCGTCTACTGAGGTAGTATGGGCCGAGGTTAGAAACAGGAGAGGTGTGGTTACCCTGTTGGGAGTCTTTTATAGACCTCCAAACTGTTCCAGAAGATGGAGAGGAAAGGATAGCGATGATGATTCTCGACAGGGGCGAGAGTAACAGGGTAGTTGTTATGGGGGACTTTAACTTTCCAAATATTGACTGGAAATACTATAGTTCGAGTACTTTAGATGGGTCAGTTTTTGTCCAGTGTATGCAGGAGGGTTTTCTGACACAGTATGTAGACAGGCGATCCAGGGGCGATGCCACATTGGATTTGGTACTGGGAAATGAACCCGGCCAGGTGTTAGATTTAGATGTAGGTGAGCACTTTGGTGATCATGATCACAATTCGGTTAGGTTTACCTTCGCGATGGGCAGGGATACCGCAGGGCAAGAATTATAGCTGGGGGAAAGGAAATTATGATGCGATCAGGCAAGATTTAGGATGCGTAGGATGGGGAATGAAACTGCAGGGTATGGGAACAATCGAAATGTGGAGGTTATTCAAGGAGCAGCTACTGCATGTCCTCGATAAGTATGTACCTGTGAGGCAGGGAGGAAGTTGTCGTGCGAGGGAGCCATGGTTTACTAAGGAAGTTGAAGCGCTTGTCAAGAGGAAGAAGAAGGCTTATGTTAGGATGAGACGTGAAGGCTCAGTTAGGCCGCTTTAGAGCTACAAACTTGCCAGGAAGGATCTAAAGGGAGAGATAAGAAGAGCAAGGGGAGGACACGAGAAATCATTGGCGGATAGGATCAGGGAAAACCCTGAAGCTTTCTATAGGTATATCAGGAATAAAAGAATGACTGGAGTTAGATTAGGGCCAATCAAGGACAGTAGTGGGAAGTTGTGTGTGGAATCAGAGGAGATAGGGGAAGTGTTAAATGAATATTTTGCGTCAGTATTTACAGTAGAGAAAGAAAATGTTGTTGAGGAGAATACTGAGATTCAGGCTACTAGGCTAGATGGGATTGAGGTTCGCAAGGAGGAGGTGTTAGCAATTTTGGAAAGTGTGAAAATAGATAAGTCCCCTGGGCCAGATGGGATTTATCCTATGATTCTCTGGGAAGCTGGGGAGTAGATTGCAGAGCCTTTGTCCTTGAGTTTTATGACGTCATTGTCGACAGGGAAAGTGCCGGAAGACTGGAGGATAGCAAATGTTGTCCCCTTGTTCAAGAAGAGGAGTAGAGACAGTCCTGGTAATTATAGACTTGTGAGCCTTACTTCGGTTGTGGGTAAAATGTTGGAAAAGTTTACAAGAGACAGGATTTATAATCATCTTGAAAAGAATAATTTCATTAGCGATAGTCAGCACGGTTTTGTGAAGGGTAGGTCGTGCCTCCGAAACCTTATTGAGTTTTTCGAGAAGGTGACCAAACAGGTGGATGAGGGTAAAGCAGTGGATGTGGTGTATATGGATTTCAGTAAGGCGTTTGATAAGGTTCCCCACGGTAGGCTATTGCAGAAAATACGGAAGTATGGGGTTGTAGGTGATTTAGAGCTTTGGATCAGAAATTGGCGAGCTGAAAGAAGACAGAGGGTGGTGGTTGATGGCAAATGTTCATCCTGGAGTTTAGTTACTAGTGGTGTACCGCAAGGATCTGTTTTGGGGCCACTGCTGTTTGTTATTTTTATAAATGACCTGGAAGAGGGTGTAGCAGGGTGGGTTAGTTAATTTGCAGGTGACACTAATGTCGGTGGAGTTGTGGATAGTGTCGAAGGATGTTGTAGGGTACAGAAGGACATAGACAGGCTGCAGAGCTGGGCTGAGAGATAGCAAATGGAGCTAAATGCGGAAAAGTGCGAGGTGATTGACTTTGGAAGGAGTAACAGGAATGCAGAGTACTGGGCTAATGGGAAGATTATCGGTAGTGTAGATGAACAGAGAGATCTTGGTGTCCAGGTACATAAATCCCGGAAGGTTGCTACCTAGGTTAATAGGGCTGTTAAGAAGGCATATGGTGTGTTTGCTTTTATTCGTAAGGGGATCGAGTTTCGGAGCCACGAGGTCATGCTGCAGCTGCACAAATCTATGCTGAGACCGCACCTGGAGTATAGCGTGCAGTTCTGGTCACCGCATTATAGGAAGGATGTGGAAGCTATGGAAAGGGTGCAGAGGAGATTTACTTGGATGTTGCCTGGTTTGGAGGGAAGGTCTAACGAGGAAAGGCTGAGGGACTTGAGGTTGTTTTCGTTGGAGAGAAGGAGGAGGAGAGGTGACTTAATAGAGACAAATAAGATAATCAGAGGGTTAGATAGGGTGGACATTGAGCGTCTTTTTCCTCGGATGGTGATGGAAAACACGAGGGGACATAGCTTCAAGTTGAGGGGTGATAGATATAGGACAGATGTGAGAGGTAGTTTCTTTACTCAGAGAGTAGTAAGGGCGTGGAACGCCCTGCCTGCAGCATGAGAAGATTCGACAACTTTAAGGACATTTAAGTGGTCATTGGATAGACATATGGATGAAAATGGAATAGTGTAGGTCGGATGGTTTCACAGGTCGGCGCAACATCGAGTGCCGAAGGGCCTGTACTGCGCTGTAAGGTTCTAATTCTAATTCGAACCTCTCAGTACTGAAACTGTGAGAGTGCAGCTCTCCCTCAGTTTTGACTCAATAACAATGCAGCGATCCTTCAGATCTGACCATCCGACAGTGCAGCACTCACTCAGTACAGACCCTCTGAGATTGCAGCTTTCCCTCAGTACTGACTCAACAACAATTAGCCGTTCCCTCAGTACTTACCATCTTGCAGTGCAGCGCTCCCACAGAACTGACACTCTGAGAGTGCAGCGTTCCCTCAGTATTGACTCAACAACAATGCAGCACTCCGTCAGTGCTGACATTCTGTGAGTGCAGCATTCCCTCAGTACTGACCAGCTGAAGTGCAGCATTTCCTCAGCACTGACCATCTGACACCGCAGCATTCACACAGTACTGGCACTCTGAGAGTGCAGCATTCCCTCACTACTGATTCTCCAGCAGTGCAGCTCTCCCTCATCACCAACTTTCTGACAGTGCAGCTCTCCCTCACTGCTGATCCTCAGAAAGTGCAGCACTCCCTCAGTACGGATCCTCTGACAGTTCAGCACACTCTCTGTACTGACCCTCCACAAATATGGCACACCCTCAGTACTGACCCGCCAATGGTATGATATTCCCTCAGCACTGAACATCTAACAGTGCAGCACTCCCTCAGTAATGATCCTCCGACTTTGCAGCAATCCCTCAGTACTGACCCTCCACCAGTATGGCACTCCCTCAGTATTGACCCTCCAACAGCATGGAACACCCTCAGTACTGACCCTTCAACAGTGCAGCTCTACCTCAGTACTGACCACCCAAATATCGCACTGCCTCAGAACGGACCCTCCGACAATGCAGCACCACCTCAGTACTGACCATCCGACAGTATGGCACTCCCTCAGTACTGACCCTCCGACAGAATGTCTGCCCCTCAGTGCTAACCCTCCGACAGTGCGGCACACCCTCACTACTGACACTCGAACAGGGTAGCACTCCCTCAGTACTGACTCTCCAAATACGCAGCACTCCCACAATACGTATCCTCCGACAGTGCAGCACTGCCTCAGACCTGAACCTCCGACAGTACGGCACACCCTCAGTACTGTTCCTGCCACTGTCCAGCAGTCCCTCAGTGTTGACCCTCCACCTGTATGGCCAACCAATAGTACTGACCCTCCAACAGTATGGCACTCCCTCAGTGCTGACCCTCCGATGGTATGGCACTCCCTCAGTGCTGACCGTCTGACGGTGCAGCATCCATCAATACTGAGTGCAGTGCTCCCTCAGTACTGACTCCACAACAATGCAGCGCCATCTCAGTACTGATCCTCTGACGGAAGGCAATCCCGCATCACCACGTTTCTGACAGTGCAGCGCTCCCTCAGTACTGACCCTCCAAAAGTGCAGCACTCCCTCAGTAATGACACTACAGCAGAATGGCACTCCCTCAGTGCTTACAGTCCACTAGTATGATACTGCCTCAGTAATGACCCTCCATCAGTATGGCACTACCACAGTAACTGACTCTCTGACAGTGTGGCACTCCCTCAGTACTGAACCTCCGACTGTGCAGCACTCCCTCAGTGCTGACCTTTCATCATTGTGGCACTTCCTCTAACTTTTCTTCCGACAGTATGGCACTCCCTCAGTCCAGACTCTCCGAAAGTATGGCACTCCCTCAGTACTGTTCCTTCACTGGACAGCAGTCCCTCAGTACTGACCCTCCACCGGCATGGCCAACCAATTTTACGGAGCCTCCATCAGTCTCGCACTCCCTCAGTACTGACACTCCAACAGCATGGCACTCCCCATGTACTGACCAACCAACAGTGCAGCTCTCCCTCACTACGGACTCTCCAACAGTATGACACTCCCTCAGTACTGGCCCTCCGACAGTGTGGTACTCCCTCAGTGCTGACCATCTGACAGTGCAGCATTCGTCCATACTGACACTCTGAGAGTGCAGCGCACCCTCATGACTGACTCAACAACAATGCAGCGCCCCCTCAGTACTATTCCTCCGATGGTAGGCAATCCCTCATCACCAAGTTTCTGACAGTGCAGCACTCCCTCTTTACTGTTCCTCTGACAGCGCAGCACTCCCTCAGCACTGACTCAACAACAATGCATCGCTCCTTCAGAACTGACCATCCGAGAGTGCAGCACTCCCTCTCTGAACTGACCCCCTGACAGTGCAGCACTCTCTCTGTACTCTAACAGTGTGGCACTCCCTTACTAACTCTCCAAGAGTGCAGCACTCCCTCAGTACTGCGCCTCCGACAGTATTGCACTCCCTCAGTACTGACCCTCCGACATTGTAGCAGTCACTCAGTACTGACCCTCCGACAGTGCGTCACTCCTTCAGTTCTGACCTTCTGACAGTGCGGAACTCCTTCAGTAAAGACCCGCCAAAAGCGCAGCACTCCCTCAGTTCTGACCCTCCGACAGTATGGCATTCCCTCAGTACTGATCCTCCGGCAGTGCAGCACTCCCTCATTACCAACTTTCTGACAGTGCAGCACTCCCTCAGTACTGACCCTCCAACAGTATGGCTCCACAGTACTGACCCGCCGACAGTGCGGCACTCCCTCTTCTCCAACTTCATGACAGTGCAGCACTCCATCAGTACTGACTTTCTAACAGTGTGGCACTCTCTCAGCACTGACCCCCTGACTACAGCACACTCTCTGGACTGTCCTTCTAACAGTGTGGCACTCCCTTCGTACTAACGCACCAAGAGTGAAGCACTCCCTCAGTCCGGTGCCTCTGACTGTATGGCTCCTGCAGTACTGACTCTCCGACAGTGCGCAACTCCCTCAGTTTTTACCCTTCTGCATTTTGGCACTCTCTCAGTACTGATCCTCCGACAGTTTTGTCCTTCCACTGCACTGAACCTCCGACAGTGAGGCACTGCCTCAGTAATGATCCTCCAACTGCATGGCACTGCCTCAGTACAGAGCCTCTGTCAGTGCGGCACAGCCTCAGTACTGATCCTCCAACAGTGCGGCTGTCCCTCAGTACCGACCCTCCGGTAGTGCAGCACTCCCTTAGTACCGACTTTCAAACAGTTCAACACTCCCTCAGTACTGACCCTCCAAAATAGCAGCAGCTTATTCGGGAACAGAGAGTGTGAGCGAGTGAGCAGCTGGGAAGGTCAGTTTCAGCTTAAACTTAATTCCCTTTTGTTTGCGGCGGACCAAGAGGTTGCTTGTTAAGTAAAACCCTGTATATTTGGGCCGTTTTAAATAACTTACCTTTCATTGCTTCAGCTTATTCAGGAGCAGAGAGTACAAGCGAGTGAGCTGCTGGGAAGGTCAGTTTCAGCTTAAACTTAATTTTCTTTTGTTTTCGGCGGACCAAGGAGCTGCTGGGTAAGTAAAACTCTATATATTTGGGCCGTTTAAAATAACTTACCTTTCATTGCAGCAGCTTATTCGGGAGCAGAGTGTGCGAGCGAGTGAGCAGCTGGGAAGATCAGTTTCAGCTTAAACTTAATTCCATTTTGCTTTCGGCGGACCAAGGGGCTGCTGGGTAAGTAAAACCCTATATATTTGGGCCTTTTCTGAACCCGAGAAACTGCGCGGCCAATGTCTCCCACCCGCCCTCCTCCTCAAACCAAAAAAAAAGGACTCGGTGGTGTGTAGATAAGGTAAGGCCTTTTCTACTTTTGTTTTGTCGTGCGATTGGTAAAAACTTTTCGTTCTGTTTTAATTTTTTCTAAGTTTCAGACTAAGTTAAGCTTAAGATTAAAAATGGCAGGAGATCTCAGACCCGTGTTATGCTCCTCTTGCTCAATGTGGGAGCTCAGGGACACGGCTGATGTCCCTGACGCCTTCACGTGCAGGAAGTGTGTCCAGCTGCAGCTCTTGTTAGACCGCATGACGGCTCTGGAGCTGCGGATCGACTCACTTTGGAGCATCCGCGATGGTGAGGAGGTCGTGGATAGCACGTTTAGCGAATTGGTCACACCGCAGATTAGGTTAGACCACTGCTGTGGGAGAAAGGGAATGGGTGACCAAAAGGCAGAGAAAGAGCAGGAAGGCAGCGCAGGCGTCCCCTGTGGTCATCTCCCTCCACAACAGGTATACCGTTTTGGATATTGTTGAGGGAGATGGCTCACCAGGGGAAGCAGCAGTAGCCTGGTTCATGGCACCGTGGCTGGCTCTGCTGTTCAGAAGGGCGGCAAAAATAGTGGAAGGGCTATCGTCATAGGGGATTCGATTGTAAGGGGAGTAGATAGGCGGTTCTGTGGTCGAAAACGACACTCCCGAATGGGATGTTGCCTCCCAGGTGCACGGGTCAGGGATGTCTCAGATTGGCTGCAGAACATTCT
Source organism: Heterodontus francisci (assembly GCF_036365525.1). Lineage (NCBI taxonomy): Eukaryota > Metazoa > Chordata > Chondrichthyes > Heterodontiformes > Heterodontidae > Heterodontus > Heterodontus francisci. The sequence goes on from NW_027141175.1 coordinate 6,633,473, forward strand.
GAAGGGGGAGGGTGAACAGCCAGTTGTTGTTGTGCACATAGGCGCCAATGATATAGGTAAAAAACGGGATGAGGTCCTACAAGCAGAATTTCGGGAGTCAGGAGCCAAGATAAAAAGTAGGACCTCAGAGGTAGTAATCTCAGGATTGCTACCAGTGCCACGTGATAGTCAGAGTGGAAATGAAAGAATAGTCAGGATGAATCCATGGCTTGAGAGATGGTGCAGGAGGGAGGGGTTCAGATTTTTGGGACATTGGGACCTGTTCTGTGGGAGGTGGGACGATTACAAATTGGACGGTCTACACCTGGGCCGGACTGGAACCAATGTCCTTGGGGGTGCTTTTGCTAACGCTGTTGGGGAGGGTTTAAACTAATGTGGCAGGGGGTTGAGAACCAAATGAGGAGGTCAGTGGACAGGAAGGAGGTAGTAACTAAAGCCTGGAAGGAACTAGATAATGAAGTCAGCGTGACTAAGGTAAAGAGTAGGCAGGGAGCAGATGATGAAAGCAAAGGGACTGGTGGTCTGAGGTGCATTTGTTTTAATGCAAGAAGTTTCGTAGGTAAGGCAGATGAACTTAGGGCTTGGATTAGTACCTGGGAGTATGATGTTATTGCTATTACTGAGAATTGGTTAAGGGAAGGGATGATTGGCAACTAAATATTCCAGGATATCGATGCTTCAGGCGGGATAGAGAGGGAGGTAAAAGGGATGGAGGAGTTGCATTACTGGTCAAAGAGGATATCACAGCAGTGCTGCAGAAAGGCACTATGGAGGATCCGAGCTGTGAGGCAATATGGGCAGAACTCAGAAATAGGAGGGGTGCGGGAACAATGTTGGGGCTGTACTACAGGCCTCCCAACAGCGAGCGTGAGATAGAGGTGCAAATATGTAAACAGATTATGGAAAGATGTAGGAGCAACAGGGTGGTGGTGATAGGAGATTTTAATTTTCCCAACATTGACTGGGATTCACTGAGTGTTAGAGGTCTAGATGGAGCAGAATTTGTAAGGAGCATCCAGGAGGGTTTTCTAGAGCAGTATGTAAATAGTCCAACTCGGGAAGGGGCCATACTGGACCTGGTGTTGGGGAATGAGCCCGGCCAGGTGGTTGAAGTTTCAGTAGGGGACTACTTTGGGAATAGTGATCACAATTTCGTAAGTTTTAGAATACTCATGGACAAAGACAAGAGTGGTCCTAAAGGAAGAGTGCTAAATTGGGGCAAGGCCAACTATACCAAAATTCGGCAGGAGCTGGGGAATGTAGATTGGGAGCAGCTGTTTGAAGGTAAATCCACATTTGATATGTGGGAGGCTTTCAAAGAGAGGTTGATCAGCGTGCAGGAGAGACATGTTCCTGTGTAAATGAGGGACAGAAATGGCAAGATTAGGGAACCATGGATGACAGGTGAAATTGTGAGACTAGCTAAGAGGGAAAAGGAAACATACATAAGGTCTAGGTGGCTAAAGAAAGACGAAGCTGTGGAAGTATATCGGGAATGTTGGACCAATCTGAAACGAGGTTTTAAGAGGGCTAAAAGTGGTCATGAAATATCTTGAGCAAACAGGGTTAAGGAAAACCGCAAAGCCTTTTATTCATATAGAAGGAGCAAGAAGGTAACTAGAGAAAGGATTGGCCCACTCAAGGACAATGGAATAAAGTTATGCGTGGAGTCAGAGAAAATGGGTGAGATTCTAAACGAGTACTTTGCATCGGTATTCATCGAGGAGAGGGACATGACGGATGTTGAGGTTAGGGACAGATGTTTGATTACTCTCGGTCAAGTCGGCAGAAGGAGGGAGCAAGTTTTGGGTATTCTAAAAGGAATTAAGGTGGACAAGTCCCCAGGTCCGGATGGGATCTATCCCAGGTTACTGAGAGAACGAGAGAGGAAATAGCTGGGGCCTTAACAGATATCTTTGCAGCATCCTTAAACACGGGTGAGGTCCCGGAGGACTGGAGAATTGTTAATGTTGTCCCCTTGTTTAAGAAGGGTAGCAGGGATAATCCAGGTAATTATAGACCGTTGAGCCGGACGTCAGTGGTAGGGAAGCTGCTGGAGAAGATACTGAGGGATAGGATCTATTCCCATTTGGAAGAAAATGGGCTTATCAGTGATAGGCAACATGGTTTTGTGCAGGGAAGGTCATGTCTTACTAACTTAATAGAATTCTTTGAGGAAGTGACAAAGTTGATTGATGAGGGAAGGGCTGTAGATGTCATATACATGGACTTCAGTAAGGCGTTTGATAAGGGTCCCCATGGTAGGCTGATGGAGAAAGTGAAGTCGCATGGGATCCAGGGTGTCCTGGCTAGATGGATAAAGAACTGGCTGGGCAACAGGATACAGAGAGTAGCAGTGGAAGGGAGTTTCTCAAAATGGAGACGTGTGACCAGTGGTGTTCCACAGGGATCTGTGCTGGGACCACTGTTGTTTTTGATGTACATAAATGATTTGGCGGAAAGTATAGGTGGTCTGATCAGCAAGTTTGCAGACGACACTATGATTGGTGATGTAGCAGATAGTGAAGGGGACTGTCAGAGAATACAGCAGAATATAGATAGATTGGAGAGTTGGGCAGAGAAATGGCAGATTGAATTCAATCAGGGTAAATGCGAGGTGATGCATTTTGGAAGATCCAATTCAAGAGTGAACTGTACAGTAAATGGAAAAGTCCTGGGGAAAATTGATGTCCAGAGAGATTTGGGTGTTCGGGTCCATTGTTCCCTGAAGGTGGCAACGCAGGTCAATAGAGTGGTCAAGAAGGCATACGGCATGCTTTCCTTCATCGAACGGGATATTGAGTACAAGATTTGGCAGGTCATGTTACAGTTGTATCGGACTTTGGTTCGGCCACATTTGGAATACTGCGTGCAGTTCTGGTCGCCACATTACCAAAAGGATGTGGATGCTTTAGAGAGGGTGCAGAGGAGGTTCACCAGGATGTTGCCTGGTATGGAGGGCGCTCGCTATGAAGAGAGGTTGAGTACATTAGGATTATTTTCATTGAAAAGGCGGAGGTTGCGGGGGGACCTGATTGAGGTGTACAAAATCATGAGGTATAGACAGGGTGGATAGCAAGAAGCTTTTTCCCAGAGTTGGGGATTCAAATACACGGGATCACGAGTTCAAAGTGAAAGGGGTAAAGTTTAGGGGGGATATGCGTGGAAAGTTCTTTACACAGAGGGTGGTGGGTGCATGGAATGCTTTGCCACCAGAGGTGGTAGGTGCGAACACGATAGCGTCTTTTAAGATGTATCTAGACAGAGACATGAATGGGCAGGAAGCAAAGAGATACAGACGCTCAGAAAATAGGCGACATGTTTAGGTAGAGGATCTGGATCGGCGCAGGCTTGGAGGGCCGAAGGGACTGTTCCTGTGCTGTAATTTACTTTGTTCTTTGTTTTTTTTTTCTAAAACGGCAGCACTTTCTCAGTACAGTCCCTCCACATGTACGGCACTCCCTCAGTACTGACCATCAAACAGTGTGGCACTCCCTCAGTACTGAGCCTCCGACAGCATGGCATTCCCTCTTTGCAGACCCTCCGACAGTTTGGCACTCCCTGAGTGCAGAGCCTCTGTAAGTGCGGCACAGCCTCAGTACTGATCCTCCAACAGTGCGGCTGTCCCTCAGTACCTACCCTCCGACAGTGCGGCACGCCCTCAGTACTGACCCTCCGACAGTATTGCACTCCCTCAGTTCTGAAACGCCGAGAGTATGGCACTCCGTCAGTACTGATCCTCTGGCAGTGCAGCATTCCATCAGTACTGACACTCTGAGAGTGCAGCCCATCACAGTACTGACCCTCTGACATTGCAGCGCTCCATCATTATTGAGTCAACAACAATGCAGCAGTCCCTCAGTACCTACCATCTGACAGAACAGCATCCCTCAATACTGACAATCTGAGAGTGCAGCGTTCCCTCAGCACTGACTCAGCAACAATGCAGCGCTTTTTCAGAACTGACCATCTGAAAGTGCAGCGCTCCTTCAGTGCTGACTCGACAACAATTAAGCACTCCCTCAATACTGATCCTGTGACAGTGCATCACACCCACAGTCCTGACTCAACAACAATTCAGCAGTCCCTCAGTACCTGCCATCTGACAGAGAAGCATGCCTCAATACTGACAATCTGAGAGTGCAGCGCTCCCTCAGTAGTGACTCAGGAACAATGCAGCACTCCCTCAGTACTGATCCTCTGGCAATGCAGCAATCCCTCAGTGCTGACACTCTGAGAGTGCAGCAGCCCCTCAGTATTGACCCTCTGACAATGCAGCGCTCCCTCTGTACTAACTCAACAACAATGCAGCGCTCCCTCCAAACCGACCCTTTGACAGTGCAGCATACCACAATACTGACAATCTGAAAGTGAAGCGCTCCCTCAGTAATGACTCAACTACAATGCAGTGCTCCTTCAGAACTGACCCTATGACAGTGCTGCACTCCCTCAGTACTGACTCTCTGAGAGTGCAGCGCTCCCTCAGTGCTGACTCAACAACAATGCAGCACTCCCACAGGACTGACCCTCTGACAGTGCAGCACTCACTCAGTACAGACTCAACAACAATGCAGCACTCACTCTGTACTGACCATCTGACAGTGCAGCAGTCCCTCAGTACGAGCGCACCAAAAGTGCAGCACTCCCTCTGTACTTACCTTCCGACAGTAAGGCATACACTCAAAACTGACCCTCCGACAGCACGGCCCTCCCTCAGTATTGATCGTCCGACAGTGGAGCTCTCCCTCAGTACTGACCCTCCGACAGGGCAGCACTCCCTCAGTACTGATCCTCCGACAGTGCAGCTCTACCTCTGCACTGACACTCCACCAGTATGGTACTCACTCAGTACTGACCCTCCAACAGTATGGCATTCCTTCAGTATCGAGCCTCCGCCAGCATGGCACTCCCTCAGTACTGTCCCTCTGACAGTGCGACACTCCCTCAGTTCTGACCCTCAAACAGTGCAGCTCTCACTCAGTACTGATCCTACGACATTGCAGCACTCCCTCAGTACTGACCTTCCACCAGTATAGCCCTCCCTCAGTACCGAAACGCAAATAGTTCGGCACTCCCTCAGTACTGAGCCTCCAATAGTATGGCAATCAATCATTACTGATCCTCCAACAGTATGGCACTCCCTCAGTACTCAACCTCCAACACTGCAGCACTCCCTCATTACTGACTCTCCAACAGTATGGCACTCCCTAAGTACTGAACTGCCATTAGTGCAGCACTCCCTCAGTCCTGCCCATCCGACAATATTGCACTCCCTCAGCACTGACCTTCTGACAGTATGGCACTCCCTCAGTACTGACCCTCCGACAGTATGGCACTTCCTCAGTACTGACACTCCAACAGTATGACACTCCCTCTGTCCAGACCTTCCGACTGTGCGGCACTGTCTCAGTACTGACGCTCTGACTGTGTAGCATTCCTTCAGTACTGACAATCTGAGAGTGCAGCGCTCCCTCAGTAGTGACTCAGGAACACTGCAGCGCTTTTTCAGAACTGACCAACAGAAGGTGAAGCGCTCCCTCAGTTCTGACTCGACAACAATGCAGCACTCCCTCAGTACTGGCACACTGACAGTGCAGCACTCCCTCAGCACTGACATTCTGAGGCTGCAGCACTCCCTCATTTCTGACCATGTGACAGTGCAGCACTCACTCAGTGCTGAGAATGCAGCGCTCCCTCAGTACTGACTCAACAACAATGCAGCACTCCCTCATTACCGACGCTTTGACAGTGCTGCATTCCCTCAGTGCAGGCTCAACAACAATGCAGCTCTCCCTCAGTACTGACCTTCTGAAAGTTCAGAACTCCCTCACTACTGACGATCCAAAAATGCAGCACTCCCTCAGATCCAGCCCTCCGACAGTCCAGCACTTCCTCAGTATTGACCCTCTGACAGTGCAGCACTCCCGCAGAGCTGGCCCTCCGACAGTATGGCACTCCCTCAGTTATGACCCTGTGACAGTATGGACCTCCCTCGGTACTGACCCTTGGACTCTGAGAATGCCGCAATCCCTCAGTACTGACTCAATAACAATGCAGCGGCTACTCAGCACTGACCCTCTGAACTTATGGCACTCCCTCAACACTGAGAATCTGACAGTGCAGCAATTCCTCAGTCCTGGCCCTCTGACAGTATGGCATTCCCTCTTTACTGACCCTCCGACAGTTTTGCACTCCCTGAGAACAGAGCCTCTGGAAGTGCAGCACAGCCTCAGTACTGATCCTCCAACAGTGCGGCTGTCTCTCAGTACCTACCCTACGACAGTATGGCACTCACTCAGTACTGACATTCCGACATTGCGGCCCTCCCTCAGTACTGACACTCCGACAGTATTGCACTCCATCAGTTCTAACACTCCAAGAGTATGGCACTCCCTCAGTACTGATCCTCTGGCAGTGCAGCATTCCATCAGTACTGACACTCTGAGAGTGCAGCCCATCTCAGTACTGACACTCTGACAATATGGAACTGCCTCGGGACTGACCCTTGGACTCTGAGAAAGCCGCAATCCCTCAGTACCGACTCAACAACAATGCAGCGGCTCCTCAGTACTGAGCCTCCACAGTCTGGCATTCAGTCAGAACTGACCCTTCAACAGCACGGCACTCCCTCAGTACGGACCCTGCGACAGTATGGTACTCCCTCTTTACTGACCCTCCGACAGTTTTGCACTCCCTGAGAACAGAGCCTCTGGAAGTGCAGCACAGCCTCAGTACTGATCCTCCAACAGTGCGGCTGTCTCTCAGTACCTACCCTACGACAGTATGGCACTCACTCAGTACTGACATTCCGACATTGCGGCCCTCCCTCAGTACTGACACTCCGACAGTATTGCACTCCATCAGTTCTAACACTCCAAGAGTATGGCACTCCCTCAGTACTGATCCTCTGGCAGTGCAGCATTCCATCAGTACTGACACTCTGAGAGTGCAGCCCATCTCAGTACTGACACTCTGACAATATGGAACTGCCTCGGGACTGACCCTTGGACTCTGAGAAAGCCGCAATCCCTCAGTACCGACTCAACAACAATGCAGCGGCTCCTCAGTACTGAGCCTCCACAGTCTGGCATTCAGTCAGAACTGACCCTTCAACAGCACGGCACTCCCTCAGTACGGACCCTGCGACAGTATGGTACTACCTCTGTACTGACCCTCCGACATTCAGGCACTCCCTCTGTACTAAACCCCCAACAGTGCAGCACTCCCCAGTACTGTGCCTCCGACAGCATTGCACCCCTCAGTACCGACCCTCTGACAGTATGGCACTCTCTCAGTACTGACCCTCCGACACAACAGCACTCCCTCAGTAGTCACCATTCAACAGTGCAGTAGTCCCTCAGTACTGGTCCTCTGACAGTGCCGCGCTCCCACAGTACTGATGCTCTGGCAGGGCAGCATTCCCTCAGTACTGACACTCTGGTAGTGCAGCACTCCTTCAGTATTGACCCTCTGACAGTGCAGCGCTCCATCAGTACTGACTCAGAAACAATGCTGCAGTCCTTCAGCACTTACGCTCTGACAGAGCAGCATCCCTCAATACTGGCACTGCGAGAGTGCAGCGCGCCCTCGGTACTGACTCAGCAACAAGACAACGCTCCTTCAGAACTGACCATCTGACAGTATGGCACTCCCTCAGTACTGACCCTCCGACAGTGCGGCACTCCCTTCGTACTGACTCTCCGACAGTGCAACACTCAATCAGTACCGACCTTCTGACAGTGCAACACTCGCTCAGTACTGACCCTCTAACAGTGCAGCAGTCACTCACTAATGATCCTCCGACAGTGCAGCACTCTCAGTCGTGACAATCTGAGGGTGCAGCATTATCTCAGGACAGAATTAACAACAATGTGGCACTCCCGGAGTACAGACCCTCCGACTGTGCAGCATTTCCTCAGTGCTGACCGTCCTACAGTATGGCACTCCATCAGTGCAGACCGTCCGACAGTGTGGCACTCCCTCAATACAGAACTTCCAACAGTATGGCTCTCCCTCAGTACTGACCAACTGAGAGTGCAGCACTCCCTCAGCACTGAACATTTAACAGTGCAGCACTCGCTCAGTACTGACCCTCCGACATTGCGGCACTCCCTCAGTAGTGACGGTCCGACATGATGGCACTCCCTCAGTACTGACCCTCCAACAGTGCGGCACTCTCTCAGTACTGACACAAGAACAATGCAGCAATCTCTCAGGACTGACCATCTGACAGTGCAGCAGTCCCTCAGTACTGGCGCTCCAAAAGTGCAGCACTCCCTCAGTACTGACCCTCCGACAGTATGGCACACCCTCAGGAGTGACGGTCCGACATGATGGCACTCCCTCAGTACTGACCCTCCAACAGTGCGGCACTCTCTCAGTACTGACACAACAACAATGCAGCACTCTCTCAGGACTGACCATCTGACAGTGCAGCAGTCCCTCAGTACTGGCGCTCCAAAAGTGCAGCACTCCCTCAGTACTGACCCTCCGACAGTATGGCACACCCTCAGGAGTGACGGTCCGACATGATGGCACTCCCTCAGTACTGACCCTCCAACAGTGCGGCACTCTCTCAGTACTGACACAACAACAATGCAGCACTCTCTCAGGACTGACCATCTGACAGTGCAGCAGTCCCTCAGTACTGGCGCTCCAAACGTGCAACACTCCCTCAGTACCTACCCTCCGACAGTATGGCCCTCCTGCCGTACGTACCCTCCGCCAGTATGGCAGTTCCTCAGTCCTGATCCTCCGAAACTGTGGCACTGCCTCACCACCACCGTTCTGACAGTTTGACACTCCCTCAGTACTGACCATCCGACATTGCAGCACGCCCTCAGTAGTGACCCTTCAAAAGTGGAGCACTCCCTCAGTACTGATCCTCTGGCAGTGCAGCATTCCCTCAGTGCTGACAGTCTGAGAGTGCAGCAGCCCCTCAGTATTGACCCTCTGACAATGCAGCGCTCCCTCTGTACTAACTCAACAACAATGCAGCGCTCCCTCCAAACCGACCCTTTGACAGTGCAGCATACCACAATACTGACAATCTGAAAGTGAAGCGCTCCCTCAGTAATGACTCAACTACAATGCAGTGCTCCTTCAGAACTGACCCTATGACAGTGCTGCACTCCCTCAGTACTGACTCTCTGAGAGTGCAGCGCTCCCTCAGTGCTGACTCAACAACAATGCAGCACTCACTCTGTACTGACCATCTGACAGTGCAGCAGTCCCTCAGTACGAGCGCACCAAAAGTGTAGCACTCCCTCTGTACTTACCCTCCGACAGTAAGGCATACCCTCAATACTGACCCTCCGACAGCACAGCCCTCCCTCAGTATTGATCGTCCGACAGTGGAGCTCTCCCTCAGTACTGACCCTCCGACAGGGCAGCACTCCCTCAGTACTGATCCTCCGACAGTGCAGCTCTACCTCTGCACTGACACTCCACCAGTATGGTACTCACTCAGTACTGACCCTCCAACAGTATGGCATTCCTTCAGTATCGAGCCTCCGCCAGCATGGCACTCCCTCAGTACTGTCCCTCAAACAGTGCAGCTCTCATTCAGTACTGATCCTGCGACATTGCAGCACTCCCTCAGTACTGACCTTCCACCAGTATAGCCCTCCCTCAGTACCGAAACGCAAATAGTTCGGCACTCCCTCAGTACTGAGCCTCCAATAGTATGGCAATCAATCATTACTGATCCTCCAACAGTATGGCACTCCCTCAGTACTCAACCCCCAACACTGCAGCACTCCCTCATTACTGACTCTCCAACAGTATGGCACTCCCTCAGTACTGAACTGCCATTAGTGCAGCACTCCCTCAGTACTGCCCATCCGACAATATTGCACTCCCTCAGCACTGACCTTCTGACAGTATGGCACTCCCTCAGTACTGACCCTCCGACAGTATGGCACTTCCTCAGTACTGACACTCCAACAGTATGACACTCCCTCTGTCCAGACCTTCCGACTGTGCGGCACTGTCTCAGTACTGACGCTCTGACTGTGTAGCATTCCCTCAGTACTGACACTCTGACAGTGCAGCTCTCCCTCTGTACTGATACCACAACATTGCAGCGCTCCCTCAGCATTGACCCTCAGACAGTGCAACTTACCTCAATACTTACACTCTGAGAGCGAAGCGCTCCCTCAGTAATGACTCAACAACAATGCAGTGCTCCTTCAGAACTGACCCACTGTCAGTGCAGCACTCCCTCAGTATTGACGCTCTGACAGTGCAGCACTCACACAGTACAAACTCTCTGAGGGTGCAGCACTCCCTCAGTACTGAAACTCTGAGAGTGCAGTACTCCCTCAGTCCTGACTCAACAACAATGCAGCATTCTCTCAGTACTGATCATCTGACAGTGCAGCTCTACCTCTGTACTGACCCTCCACCAGTATGGTTTTCCCTCAGTACTGACACTCCGACGTTATGGCACTCCCTCATTTCTGAGCATCTGACAGTGCAGCACTCCATCAGTACTGACCCCCCGACAGTATGGCACTCCCTCAGTACTGACATTCCGACAGTACAGTGCTCCCTCAGTACTGACCCTCTGACAGTATGGCGCACCCTCTGTACTGACCCTTGGAGAGTGCAGCACTCCCTCAGTGCTGACCCGCCGACAGTATGGCAGTCCCTCATTACTGATCGCCCTAAAGTGAGGCACTCCCTCATTACCCACTGTCTGACAGTGCCGCATTCCTTCTGTACTGACTCAACAACAATGCATTGCCCCCTCAGTACTGACCCTCCGACAGTATAGATCTCCCGCCGAAATGTCCATCCGACAGGATGGCAGTCCCTCAGTACTGATCCTCTGAACGTGCGGCGCTCCCTCAGTCTTGACCCTGCGACAGTATGGTACTCCCTCCGCACTGACCATCCGACATTGCAGCCTTCAGTAGTGACCTTTCAAAAGTGAAACACTCCATCAGTACTGATCATCTGACAGATGAGCACTCCCACAGTATTTATCCTCTGGTAGTGCAGCACTCCCTCAGTACAGACCCTCGGACAGTGCAGCGCTCCCTCTGTACTGACTCAACATCAATGCAGCGCTCCCTCAGTACTGATCCTCTGACAGTGCCGCATACCTCAATACTGACACTCTGAGAGTGAAGCGCTCGCTCAGTAATGGCTCAACAACAATGCAGTGCTCCTTCAGAAGTGAACCACTGACAGTGCAGCACTCCCTCAGTACTGACTCTCTGAGTGCAGCACTCCCTCAATACAGACACTCTGAGGGTGCAACATTCCCTCAGTACTGACTCAAGAACAGTGCAGCACTCCCTCTGTACTGAATATCTGAGAGTGCAGCACTCCCTCAGTACTGACACTCTGGGAGTGCAGAGCTCCCTCAGTACTGACCCTCTGACCGCGGAGCACTCCCTCACTAATGGACGTCTGACAGTGCACCACAGGGCGGCACAGTGGCGCAGTGGTTAGCACCGCAGCCTCGTATCTCCTGCGACCAGGGTTCAATTCTGTGCACTACCCGTGTGGAGGATGAAAAATCTCCCTGTGTCTGCGTGGGTTTCCTCCGGGTGCTCCAGTTTACTCCCACATGCCAAAGTCTTGCAGGTTGATAGGTAAATTGGCCATTTGCAATTGCCCCTAGTATAGGTAGGTGGTAGGGGAAGATAGGGACAGGTGGGGATGTGTTTGAAATATGGAATTAGAGTAGGATTAGTATAAATGGGTGGTTGTTGGTCCGCACCGACTTGGTGCCAAAAGGCCTGTTTCAGTGCTGTAACTCTAATCTAATATAATCTAATTCCCTCAGTACGAACAATCTGAGAGTGCAGCATTTTCTCAGTACTGGCAAAACAACAACGCAGCGCCCCCTCAGGTCTGACCATCTGACAGTGCAGCGCTCCCTCAGTACTGACTCAACAACAATATATTGCCCCCTCAGTACTGACCCTCCGACAGTATGGTACTCCCGCAGTACTGACCCTCCGACAGTCTGGCACTCCCTCAGTACTGACTATCAGACACTGCAGCACGCCTTCAGCAGTGAACCTTCAAAAGTGAAGCACTCCGTCAGTACTGATCCTCTAACAGATGAGCACTCCCTCAGTACAGATCCTCGGACAGTGCAGCGCTCCCTCTGTACTGACTCAACAACAATGCAGCGCTCCCTTAGCACTGACCAACCGACGGTATGGCACTCCCTCAGTACTGACCCTCCGACAGTGTGGCACTTCCTCAGTACAAATGTTCCGAAAGTGTGGCACTCCCTCATCACCAACTTTCTGACAGTGCGGCACTACCTTAGTACTGACCTTCTGAAGGTTGGCACTCCCTCAGGACTGACCCTCCGACAGCATGGCATTTCCTCTGTACTGACCATCCGACAGTCCAGCACTCCCTCTGTACCACCTTTCTGACAGTGCTACACTCCCTCAGTACTCAAACTCTGACAGTGCAGCAGTCCCTCAGGACTGACCCTCCGAAAGTATGTCATTCCCTCATTACTGACTCTCCGACAGTATGGCACTCACTCAGTACTGACCCTCCGACAGTGCAGCACACCCTCAGTACTGACACTCTGACAGTATGGCAATCCCTCAATACTGACCCTGCGACAGTATGGCTCTCCCTCATTACTGATGCTCCAACAGTGCGGCACTCCCTCAGTACTGACCGCCCGACAGTATGACACACCCTCAGTACTAATACTGTTACAGTATGGCAATCTCTCAGCACTGAACCTCCTACACTGCGGCACTCCCTCAGTACTGAATCTCCGTCATTGGGGCACTGCCTCAGTACTGAACCTCTGACAGTGCAGCACTCCCTCAGTGCTGGCACTCTGAGAGGGCAACGCTCCCTCGGTACTGACTGAACAAAAATGAGGCGCTCCCTCAGTACTGAACTTCTGACAGTGCAGCCCTCCATCAGTAGTAACGCTCCAAAGTTGCAGCATTTCCTCAGTGCGGAACCTCTGACTGTGCGTCACTCCCTCATCACCAACTTTCTGACAGTTCAGCACTCCCACAGTACTGGCCCTCTGACAGTATGGCACTCCATCAGTAATGACCCTCCGACAGTGCGGTACACCCTCAGTACTGACACTCCGACAGTATGGCAGTCTCTCATTACCTACCCTCCAATATTTTGGCACTCTCTCACCACTGACCTTCCGACATTTTGAGACTCACTCTGTACCGGCCATCCGAAAGTGCTGCTCTCCCTCAGTCCTAACCCTCTGCCACTATGGCACTAACTCAGTACTTACCCTCCGACAGTACGGCACTCCCTCCGTACTGATCCTCCGACAGTACAGCACTCTCTCAGTACTTATCTTCCGACGGAGCGCCACTCCCTCAGTACTTACCCTCCGACAGTATGGCATTGCCTCAGTAATGACCCTCCGAAAGTATGGTACTCCCTCATTACTCAGCCACCGACAGTGCGGCACTCCCTCACTACTGACCCTCCGACAGTATGGCACTCCCTCAGTATTGGCGCTCCGACATTATGGCACTCCTTCAGTATTGAACCTCCGACAGCGCTTCACTCACTCAGTTCTGACCCTCCGACAGCTTGGCACTCCCTCAGTAATGACCATCCAACAGTATGGCACACGTTAGGGTTAGGGTTAGGGTTAGGGTTAGGGGTTTTCACAGTGGATCAGGATCCTGCCAGGTGTGAAGGGGTTTTCTCAGTGTATCACGATCCTGCCAGGTGTGTATGGGGGTTTCACAGTATATCAGGATTCTGCCAGGTGTGTATGGGGTTTCACAGATTTTCAGGATGCTGCCAGGTGTGTATGGGGGTTTCACAGTTTATCAGGATCCTGCCAGGTGTGTATGGGGTTTTCACAGTGTATCAGGATCCTGCCAGGTGTGTATGGGGTTTTCACAGTGGATCAGGATCCTGCCAGGTGTGTATGGGGTTTTCACAGTTTAGCAGGATCCTGCCAGGTGTGTATGGGGTTTTCACTGTGTATCAGGATCCTGCCAGGCGTGTATGGGGTTTTCACAGTGGATCAGGATCCTGCCAGGTGTGTATGGGGTTTTCAAATTTTGTCAGGATCCTGCCAGGTGTTTATTGGGTTTTCACAGTGGATCAGGATCCTGCAAGGTGTTTATGGGGTTTCACAGTGTATCAGGATCCTGCCAGGTGTGCATGGGGTTTTCACAGTGGATCAGGATCCTGCCAGGTGTGTCTGGGGTTTTCACATTTTATCAGGATCCTGCCAGGTGTGTATGGGGGTATCACAGTGTATCAGGAACATGCCAGGTGTGTATGGGGTTTCACAGTGTATCAGGATCCTGCCAGGAGTGTATGGGGTTTTCACAGTGGATCAGGATCCTGCCAGGTGTGTCTGGGGTTTTCACAGTTTATCAGGATCCTGCCAGGTGTGTATGGGGGTTTCATCGTTTTTGAGGATCCTGCCAGGTGTGTTTGGGGTTTTCACAGCTTATCAGGATCCTGCCAGGTGTGTATGTGGTTTTCACAGTGTATCAGGATCCTGCCAGGTATGTATGGGGGTTTCACAGTGTATCAGGATCCTGCCAGGTGTGTATGGTGTTCTCACAGTGTGTCAGGATCCTGCCAGGTGTGTAAGGGGGTTCCACAGTGTATCAGGATCCTGCCAGGTGTGTATTTGGGTTTCACAGTGTATCAGTATCCTGCCAGGTGTATATGGGGTTTTCACAGTGGATCAGGATCCTGCCAGGTGTGCATGGGGGTTTCACAGTTGATCAGGATCCTGCCAGGTGTGTATGGGGTTTTCACAGTGTATCAGGATCCTGCCAGGTTTGTATGGGGGTTTCACAGTGGATCAATGTCCTGCCAGGTGCTTAGAGGGTTTTCACAGTGGATCAGGATATGCCAGGTGTGTATGGGGTTTTCACAGTGTATCAGGATCCCGCCAGGTGTGTATACGGGTTTCATGGTTTATCAGGATCCTGCCAGGTGTGTATGGGGTTTTCACAGTGTATCAGGATCCTGCCAGGTGTGTATGGGGGGTTTCATAGTTTATCAGGATCCTGCCAGGTGTGTTTGGGGGTTTCATAGTTTATCAGTATCCTGCCAGATGTGTATGTGTTTTTCACAGTGTATCAGGATCCTGCCAGGTGTGTATGGGGTTTTCAAAGTGGATCGGTATCCTGCCAGGTGTGTATGGGGTTTTCACAGTGTATCAGGATCCTGCCAGGTGTGTACGGGGTTTTCACGGTGGATCAGGATCCTGCCAGGTGTGTATGGTGTTTTCACAGTTTAGCAGGATCCTGCCAGGTGTGTATGGGGGTTTCACAGTTTATCAGGATCCTGCCAGGTGTGTATGGGGGTTTCACAGTGTATCAGGGTCCTGCCAGGTGAGTATGGGGGTTTCACAGTTTATCAGGATACTGCCAGGTGTGGATGAGGTTTTCACAGTTTATCAGGATCCTGCCAGGTGTGTATGGGGATTTCACAGTTTATCAGGATTGTGCTAGGTGTGTATGGGTTTTCACAGTTTATCAGGATCCTGCCAGGTGTGTATGGGGTTTTCAAATATTGCCAGGATCCTGCCAGGTGTGTACTGGGTTTTCACAGTGGATCAGGATCCTGCCAGGTGTTTATGGGGTTTCACAGTGTATCAGGATCCTGCCAGGTGTGCATGGGGTTTTCACAGTGGATCAGGATCCTGCCAGGTGTGTCTGGGGTTTTCACATTTTAACAGGATCCTGCCAGGTGTGTATGGGGGTATCACAGTGTATCAGGAACATGCCAGGTGTGTATGGGGTTTCACAGTGTATCAGGATCCTGCTAGTTGTGTATGGGGTTTTCACAGTGGATCAGGATCCTGCCAGGAGTGTCTGGGGTTTTCACAGTTTATCAGGATCCTGCCAGGTGTGTATGGGGTTTTCACAGTGTATCAGGATCCTGCCAGGTATGTATGGGGGTTTCACAGTGTATCAGGATCCTGCCAGGTGTGTATGGGGTTCTCACAGTGTGTCAGGATCCTGCCAGGTGTGTAAGGGGGTTCCACAGTGTATCAGGATCCTGCCAGGTGTGTATTTGGGTTTCACAGTGTATCAGTATCCTGCCAGGTGTATATGGGGTTTTCACAGTGGATCAGGATCCTGCCAGGTGTGCATGGGAGTTTCACAGTTGATCAGGATCCTGCCAGGTGTGTATGGGGTTTTCACAGTGTATCAGGATCCTGCCAGGTTTGTATGGGGGTTTCACAGTGGATCAATGTCCTGCCAGGTGCTTATGGGGTTTTCACAGTGGATCAGGATATGCCAGGTGTGTATGGGGTTTTCACAGTGTATCAGGATCCTGCCAGGTGTGTATACGGGTTTCATGGTTTATCAGGATCCTGCCAGATGTGTATGGGGTTTTCACAGTGTATCAGGATCCTGCCAGGTGTGTATGGGGGTTTCATAGTTTATCAGGATCCTGCCAGGTGTGTTTGGGGGTTTCATAGTTTATCAGGATCCTGCCAGATGTGTATGTGTTTTTCACAGTGTATCAGGATCCTGCCAGGTGTGTATGGGGTTTTCAAAGTGGATCGGGATCCTGCCAGGTGTGTATGGGGTTTTCACAGTGGATCAGGATCCTGCCAGGTGTGCATGGGAGTTTCACAGTTGATCAGGATCCTGCCAGGTGTGTATGGGGTTTTCACAGTGTATCAGGATCCTGCCAGGTTTGTATGGGGGTTTCACAGTGGATCAATGTCCTGCCAGGTGCTTATGGGGTTTTCACAGTGGATCAGGATATGCCAGGTGTGTATGGGGTTTTCACAGTGTATCAGGATCCTGCCAGGTGTGTATACGGGTTTCATGGTTTATCAGGATCCTGCCAGATGTGTATGGGGTTTTCACAGTGTATCAGGATCCTGCCAGGTGTGTATGGGGGTTTCATAGTTTATCAGGATCCTGCCAGGTGTGTTTGGGGGTTTCATAGTTTATCAGGATCCTGCCAGATGTGTATGTGTTTTTCACAGTGTATCAGGATCCTGCCAGGTGTGTATGGGGTTTTCAAAGTGGATCGGGATCCTGCCAGGTGTGTATGGGGTTTTCACAGTGTATCAGGATCCTGCCAGGTGTGTACGGGGTTTTCACGGTGGATCAGGATCCTGCCAGGTGTGTATGGGGTTTTCACAGTTTAGCAGGATCCTGCCAGGTGTGTATGGGGGTTTCACAGTTTATCAGGATCCTGCCAGGTGTGTATGGGGGTTTCACAGTGTATCAGGGTCCTGCCAGGTGAGTATGGGGGTTTCACAGTTTATCAGGATACTGCCAGGTGTGGATGAGGTTTTCACAGTTTATCAGGATCCTGCCAGGTGTGTATGGGGATTTCACAGTTTATCAGGATCGTGCTAGGTGTGTATGGGTTTTCACAGTTTATCAGGATCCTGCCAGGTGTGTATGGGGTTTTCAAATATTGCCAGGATCCTGCCAGGTGTGTACTGGGTTTTCACAGTGGATCAGGATCCTGCCAGGTGTTTATGGGGTTTCACAGTGTATCAGGATCCTGCCAGGTGTGCATGGGGTTTTCACAGTGGATCAGGATCCTGCCAGGTGTGTCTGGGGTTTTCACATTTTATCAGGATCCTGCCAGGTGTGTATGGGGGTATCACAGTGTATCAGGAACATGCCAGGTGTGTATGGGGTTTCACAGTGTATCAGGATCCTGCCAGTTGTGTATGGGGTATTCACAGTGGATCAGGATCCTGCCAGGTGTGTCTGGGGTTTTCACAGTTTATCAGGATCCTGCCAGGTGTGTATGTGGTTTTCACAGTGTATCAGGATCCTGCCAGGTATGTATGGGGGTTTCACAGTGTATCAGGATCCTTCCAGGTGTGTATGGGGTTTTCACAGTGTGTCAGGATCCTGCCAGGTGTGTAAGGGGGTTCCACAGTGTATCAGGATCCTGCTAGGTGTGTATTTGGGTTTCACAGTGTATCAGTATCCTGCGAGGTGTCTATGGGGTTTTCACAGTGGATCAGGATCCTGCCAGGTGTGCATGGGGGTTTCACAGTTGATCAGGATCCTGCCAGGTGTGTATGGGGTTTTCACAGTGTATCAGGATCCTGCCAGGTGTGTATGGGGGTTTCACAGTGGATCAATGTCCTGCCAGGTGCTTATGGGGTTTTCACAGTGGATCAGGATATGCCAGGTGTGTATGGGGTTTTCACAGTGTTTCAGGATCCTGCCAGGTGTGTATACGGGTTTCATAGTTTATCAGGATCATGCCAGGTGTGTATGGGGTTTTCACAGTGTATCAGGATCCAGCCAGGTGTGTATGGGGGTTTCATAGTTTATCAGGATCCTGCCAGGTGTGTTTGGGGGTTTCATAGTTTATCAGGATCCTGCCAGGTGTGTATGGGTTTTTCACAGTGTATCAGGATCCTGCCAGGTGTGTACGGGGTTTTCAAAGTGGATCAGGATCCTGCCAGGTGTGTATGGGGTTTTCACAGTGTATCAGGATCCTGCCAGGTATGTACGGGGTTTTCACGGAGGATCAGGATCCTGCCAGGTGTGTATGGGGTTTTCACAGTTTAGCAGGATCCTGCTAGGTGTGTATGGGGGTTTCACAGTTTATCAGGATCCTGCCAGGTGTGTATGGGGGTTTCACAGTGTATCAGGGTCCTGCCAGGTGAGTATGGGGGTTTCACATTTTATCAGGATACTGCCAGGTGTGGATGGGGTTTTCACAGTTTATCAGGATCCTCCCAGGTGTGTATGGGGATTTCACAGTTTATCAGGATCCTGCTAGGTGTGTATGGGTTTTCACAGTTTATCAGGATCCTGCCAGGTGTGTCTGGGGTTTTCACATTTTATCAGGATCCTGCCAGGTGTGTATGGGGGATTCATAGTTTATCAGGATCCTGCCAGGTGTGTATGGGGTTTTCACAGTGTATAAGGATCCTGCCAGGTGTGTATGGCGTTTTCACAGTGGATCAGGATTCTACCAGTTGTGTATGGGGTTTTCACAGTTTATCAGGATCCTGCCAGGTGTGTATGGGGGTATCATCGTTTATCAGGAAACTGCCAGGTGTGTATGAAGGTTTCATAGTTTATCAGGATCCTGCCAGGTGTGTATTGGGTGTTCACAGTTTATCAGGATCCTGCCAGGTGTGTATGGGGGTTTCATAGATTATCAGGATTCAGCCAGGTGTGTATGGGGGTTTCATAGTTTATCAGGATCCTGCCAGGTGTGTATGGGGTTTTCACAGTGTATCAGGATCCTGCCAGGTGTGCATGGGGGTTTCACAGTTGATCAGGATCCTGCCAGGTGTGTATGGGGTTTTCACAGTGTATCAGGATCCTGCCAGGTGTGTATGGGGGTTTCACAGTGGATCAATGTCCTGCCAGGAGCTTATGGAATTTTCACAGTGGATCAGGATATGCCAGGTGTGTATGGGGTTTTCACAGTGCATCAGGATCCTGACAGGTGTGTATACGGGTTTCATAGTTTATCAGGAACCTGCCAGGTGTGTATGGGGTTTTCACAGTGTATCAGGATCCTGCCAGGTTTGTATGGGGGTTTCATAGTTTATCAGGATCCTGCCAGGTGTGTTTGGGGGTTTCATAGTTTATCAGGATCCTGCCAGGTGTGTATGGGGGTTTCATAGATTATCAGGATTCTGCCAGGTGTGTATGGGGGTTTCATAGTTTATCAGGATCCTGCCAGGTGTGTATGGGGTTTTCACAGTGAATCAGGATCCTGCCAGGTGTGCATGGGGGTTTCACAGTTGATCAGGATCCTGCCAGGTGTGTATGGGGTTTTCACAGTGTAACAGGATCCTGCCAGGTGTGTATGGGGGTTTCACAGTGGATCAATGTCCTGCCAGGTGCTTATGGGGTTTTCACAGTGGATCAGGATATGCCAGGTGTATATGGGGTTTTCACAGTGTATCAGGATCCTGCCAGGTGTGTATACGGGTTTCGTAGTTTATCAGGATCCTGCCAGGTGTGTATGGGGTTTTCACAGTGTATCAGGATCCTGCCAGGTTTGTATGTGGGTTTCATAGTTTATCAGGATCCTGCCAGGTGTGTTTGGGGGTTTCATAGTTTATCAGGATCCTGCCAGGTGTGTATGGGTTTTTCACAGTGTATCAGGATCCTGCCAGGTGTTTATGGGGTTTTCAAAGTGCATCAGGATCCTGCCAGGTGTGTATGGGGTTTTCACAGTGTATCAGGATCCTGCCAGGTGTGTACGGGGTTTTCACGGTGGATCAGGATCCTGCCAGGTGTGTATGGGGTTTTCACAGTTTAGCAGGATCCTTCCAGGTGTGTATGGGGGTTTCACAGTTTATCAGGATCCTGCCAGGTGTGTATGGGGGTTTCACAGTGTATCAGGGTCCTGCCAGGTGAGTATGGGGGTTTCACAGTTTATCAGGATACTGCCAGGTGTGGATGGGGTTTTCACAGTTTATCAGGATCCTGCCAGGTGTGTATGGGGATTTCACAGTTTATCAGGATCCTGCTAGGTTTGTATGGGTTTTCACAGTTTATCAGGATCCTGCCAGGTGTGTCTGGGGTTTTCACAGTTTATCAGGATCCTGCCAGGTGTGTATGGGGGTTTCATAGTTTATCAGGATCCTGCCAGGTGTGTATGGGGTTTTCACAGTGCATAAGGATCCTGCCAGGTGTGTATGGGGTTTTCACAGTGGATCAGGATCCTACCAGTTGTGTATGGGGTTTTCACAGTTTATCAGGATCCTGCCAGGTGTGCATGGGGGTATCATAGTTTATCAGGAAACTGCCAGGTGTGTATGAAGGTTTCATAGTTTATCAGGATCCTGCGAGGTGTGTATGGGGTATTCACAGTTTATCAGGATCCTGCCAGGTGTGTATGGGGGTTTCATAGATTATCAGGATTCTGCCAGGTGTGTATGGGGGTTTCATAGTTTATCAGGATCCTGCCAGGTGTGTATGGGGTTTTCACAGTGTATCAGGATCCTGCCAGGTGTGTATGGGGTTTTCAAAGTGGATCAGGATCCTGCCAGGTGTGTATGGGGGTTTCACAGTTTATCAGGATCCTGCCAGGTGTGTATGGGGTTTTCACAGTGTATCAGGGTCCTGCCAGGAGTGTATGGGTGTTTCACAGTGTATCAGGGTCCTGCCTGTTGAGTATGGGGTTTTCACTGTTTATCAGAATCCTGCAAGGTGTGTATGGGGGTTTCACAGTTTATCAGGATCCTGCCAGGTGTGTATGGGGTTTTCACAGTTTATCAGGATCCTGCCAGGTGTGTATGGGTATTTCACAGTTTATCCGGATCCTGCCATGTGTCTATGGGTTTTTACAGTTTGTCAGGACCCTGCCAGGTGTTCATGGGGGTTTCACAGTTTATCAGGATCCTGCCAGGTGTGTATGGGGTTTTCAGAGTTTAGCAGGATCCTGCCAGGTGTGTATGGGGGTTTCACAGTTTATCAGGATCCTGCCAAGTGTGTATGGGGTTTTCACAGTGTATCAGGGTCCTGCCAGGTGTGTATGGGGTTTCATATTTTATCAGGATCCTGCCAGGTGTGTATGGGGTTTTCATAGTGTATCAGGATCCTGCCAGGTGTATATGGGGTTTTCACAGTGGATCAGGATCCTGCCAGGTGTGTATGGGGTTTTCACAGTGCATCAGGGTCCTGCCAGGTTTGTATGGGTTTTTCACAGTGGATCAGGATCCTGCCAGGTGTGTATGGGGTTTTCACAGTTTAGCAGGATCCGGCCAGGTGTGTATGGGGGTTTCACAGTTTATCAGGATCCTGCCAGGTGTGTTTGGGGATTTTACAGTTTATCAGGGTCCTGCCAGGTGTGTATGGGTGCTTCACAGTGTATCAGGGTCCTGCCAGGTGTGTATGGGGTTTTCAAAGTTCATCAGGATCCTGCCAGGTGCGTATCTGTATTTCACAGTTTATCAGGATCCTGCCAGGTGTGTATGGGCTTTCACAGTTTATCAGGATCCTGCCAGGTGTGCATGGGGGTTTCACAGTTTATCAGGATCCTGCCAGGTGTGTATGGGGTTTTCACAGTGTATCAAGATCCTGCCATGAGTGTATGGGGTTTTCCCAGTTTATCAGGATCCTGCCAGATGTGTCTGGGGATTTCACAGTTTATCAGGATCATGCCGGGTGTGCATGGGGGTTTCACAGTTGATCAGGATCCTGCCAGGTGTGTATGGGGTTTTCACAGTGTATCAGGATCCTGCCAGGTGTGTATGGGGGTTTCACAGTGGATCAATGTCCTGCCAGGTGGTTATGGGGTTTTCACATTTTATCAGGATATGCCAGGTGTGTATGGGGTTTTCGCAGTGTATCAGGATCCTGCCAGGTGTGTATATGGGTTTCATAGGTTATCAGGATCCTGCCAGGTGTGTATGGGGTTTTCACAGTTTAGCAGGATCCTGCCAGGTGTGTATGGGGGTCTCACAGTTTATCAGGATCCTGCCAGGTGTGTATGGGGTTTTCACAGTCCATCAGGGTCCTGCCAGGTGTGTATGGGTGTTTCACAGAGTATCAGGGTCCTGCCAGGTGAGTATGGGGTTTTCACAGTGTATCCTGGGTCCTACCTGTTGAGTATGGTGTTTTCACAGTTTATCAGGATCCTGCAAGGTCTGTTTGGGGGTTTCACAGTTTATCAGGATCCTGCCAGGTGTGTATGGGGTTTTCACAGTTTATCAGGATCCTGCCAGGTGTGTATGGGTATTTCACAGTTTATCAGGATCCTGCCAGTTGTCTATATGTTTTCACAGTTTGTCAGGATCCTGCCAGGTGTGCATGGGGGTTTCACAGTTTATCAGGATCCTGCCAGGTTTGTATGGGGTTTTCACAGTTTAGCAGGATCCTGCCAGGTGTGTATGGGGGTTTCACAGTTTATCAGGATACTGCCAGGTGTGTATGGGGTTTTCACAGTGTATCAGGGTCCTGCCAGGTGTGTATGGGTGTTTCACAGTGTATCAGGGTCCTGCCAGGTGTGTATGGGGTTTTGACAGTTTATCAGGATCCTGCCAGGTGCGTATGGGTATTTCACAGTTTATCAGGATCCTGCCAGGTGTGTATGGGTTTTCACAGTTTAACAGGATCCTGCCAGGTGTGCATGGGGGTTTCACAGTTTATCAGGATCCTGCCAGGTGTGTATGGGGTTTTCACAGTGTATCAGGATCCTGCCAGGAGTTTATGGGGTTTTCACAGTTTATCAGGATCCTGCCAGGTGTGTCTGGGGATTTCACAGTTTATCAGGATCCTGCCGGGTGTGCATGGGGGTTTCACAGTTGATCAGGATCCTGCCAGGTGTGTATGGGGTTTTCACAGTGTATCAGGATCCTGCCAGGTGTGTATCGGGGTTTCACAGTGCATCAATGTCCTGCCAGGTGCTTATGGGGTTTTCACAGTGGATCAGGATATGCCAGGTGTGTATGGGGTTTTCACAGTGTATCAGGATCCTGCCAGGTGTGTATATGGGTTTCATAGTTTATCAGGATCCTGCCAGGTGTGTATGGGGTTTTCACAGTGTATCAGGATCCTGCCAGGTGTGTATCGGGGTTTCATAGTTTATCAGGATCCTGCCAGGTGTGTTTGGGGGTTTCGTAGTTTATAAGTATCCTGCCAGGTGTGTATGGGGTTTTCACAGTGGATCAGGATCCTGCCAGGTGTGTATGCGTTTTTCAAAGTTTATCAGGATCCTGCCAGGTGTGTATGGGGGTATCATAGTTTATCAGCAAACTGCCAGTTGTGTATGAAGGTTTCATAGTTTATCAGGATCCTGCCAGGTGTGTATGGGGTTTTCACAGTGTATCAGCATTCTGCCAGGTGTGTATGGGGTTTTCACAGTGGATCAGAATCCTGCCAGATGTGTATGGGATTTTCACATTGTATCAGGATCCTGCCAGGTGTGTACGGGGTTTTCACGGTGGATCAGTATACTGCCAGGTGTGTATGGGGTTTTCACAGTTCAGCAGGATCCTGACAGGTGTGTATGGGGGTTTCACAGTTTATCAGGATTCTGCCAGGTGTGTATGGGGGTTTCACAGTGTATCAGGGTCCTGCAGGGTGTGTATGGGGGTTTCACAGTTTATCAGGATCCTGCCAGGTGTGGATGGGGTTTTCACAGTTCATCAGGATCCTGCCAGGTGTGTATGGGGATTTCACAGTTTATCAGGATCCTGCCAGGTGTGTATGGGTTTTCACAGTTTATCAGGATCCTGCCAGGTGTGTATGGGGTTTTCACAGTGTATCAGGATCCTGCCAGGTATGTATGGGGTTTTCACAGTGTATCCGGATCCTGCCAGGTGTGTATGGCGTTTTCACAGTGTGTCAGGATCCTGCCAGGTGTGTATGGGGGTTCCACTGTGTATCAGGATCCTGCCAGGTGTGTATTTGTGTTTAACAGTGTATCAGTATCCTGCCAGGTGTCTGTGGGGTTTTCACAGTGGATCAGGATCCTGCCAGGTGTGCATGGGGGTTTCACAGTTGATCAGGATCCTGCCAGGTGTGTATGGGGTTTTCACAGTGTATCAGGATCCTGCCAGGTGTGTATGGGGGTTTCACAGTGGATCAATGTCCTGCCAGGTGCTTATGGGGTTTTCACAGTGGATCAGGATATGCCAGGTGTGTATGGGGTTTTCACAGTGTATCAGGATCCTGCCATGTGTGTATACGGGTTTCATAGTTTATCAGGATCCTGCCAGGTGTGTATGGGGTTTTCACAGTGTAAGAGGATCCTGCCAGGTGTGTATGGGGGTTTCATAGTTTATCAGGATCCTGCCAGGTGTGTTTGGGGGTTTCATTGTATATCAGGATCCTGCCAGGTGTGTATGGGGTTATCACATTGGATCAGGATCCTGCCAGGTGTGTATGGGGTTTTCACAGTGTATCAGGATCCTGCCAGGTGTGTACGGGGTTTTCACGGTGGATCAGGATCCTGCCAGGTGTGTATGGGGTTTTCACAGTTTAGCAGGATCCTGCCAGGTGTGTATGGGGGTCTCACAGTTTATCAGGATCCTGCCAGGTGTGTATGGGTGTTTCACAGTGTATCAGGGTCCTGCCAGGTGAGTATGGTGGGTTCACAGTTTATCAGGATCCTGCCAGGTGTGGATCGGGTTTTCACAGTTTATCAGGATCCTGCCAGGTGTGTATGGGGATTTCACAGTTTATCAGGATCCTGCTAGGTGTGTATGGGTTTTCACAGTTTATCAGGATCCTGCCAGGTGTGCATGGGGGTTTCACAGTTTATCAGGATCCTGCCAGGTGTGTATGGGGTTCTCACAGTATATCAGGATCCTGCCAGGTGTGTCTGGGGTTTTCACAGTTTATCAGGATCCTGCCAGGTGTGTATGGGGGTTTCATAGTTTATCAGGATCCTGCCAGGTGTGTATGGGGTTTTCACAGTGTATAAGGATCCTGCCAGGTGTGTATGGGGTTTTCACAGTGGATCCGGATCCTGCCAGGTGTGTATGGGGTGTTCAATGTTTATCAGGATCCTGCCAGGTGTGTATGGGGGTATCAAAGTTTATCAGGAAACTGCCAGGTGTGTATGAAGGTTTCATAGTTTATCAGGATCCAGCCAGGTGTGTATGGGGTATTCACAGTGTATCAGGATCCTGCCAGGTGTGTATGGGGGTTTCATAGATTATCAGGATTCTGCCAGGTGTGTATGGGGGTTTCACAGTTTATCAGGACCCTGCCAGGTGTGTCTGGGGTTTTCACAGTGTATCAGGATCCTGCCAGGTGTGTATGGGGTTTTAACAGTGGATCAGGATCCTGCCAGGTGTGTATGGGGTTTTCACAGTGTTTCAGGGTCCTGCCCGGTGTGTATACGGGTTTCATAGTTTATCAGGTTCCTGCCAGGTGTATATGGGGTTTTCACAGTGTATCAGGATCCTGCCAGGTATGTATGGGGTTTTCATAGTTTATCAGGATCCTGCCAGGTGTGTATGGGGGTATCATAGAGTATCCGGATCCTGCCAGGTGTGTATGGGGTTTTCACAGTGTATCAGGATCCTGCCAGGTGTGTATGGGGTTTTCACAGTGGATCAGGATCCTGCCAGGTGTGTATGGGGTTTTCACAGTGTATCAGGATCATGCCAGGTGTGTATGGGGTTTCACAGTGGATCAGGATCCTGCCAGGTGTGTATGGGGTTTTCACAGTTTAGCAGGATCCTGCCAGGTGTGTATGAGGGTTTCACAGTTTATCAGGATCCTGCCAGGTGTGTATGGGGTTTTCTCAGTGTATCAGGGTCCTGCCAGGTGTGTATGGGTGTTTCACAGTGTATCAGGGTCCTGCCAGGTGAGTGTGGGGTTTTGACAGTGTATCAGGGTCCTGCCTGTTGAGTATGGGATTTTCACAGTTTATCAGGATCCTGCAAGGTCTGGATGGGGGTTTCACAGTTTATCAGGATCCTGCCAGGTGTGTATGGGGTTTTAACAGTGGATCAGGATCCTGCCAGGTGTGTATGGGGTTTTCACAGTGTTTCAGGGTCCTGCCCGGTGTGTATACGGGTTTCATAGTTTATCAGGTTCCTGCCAGGTGTATATGGGGTTTTCACAGTGTATCAGGATCCTGCCAGGTATGTATGGGGTTTTCATAGTTTATCAGGATCCTGCCAGGTGTGTATGGGGGTATCATAGAGTATCCGGATCCTGCCAGGTGTGTATGGGGTTTTCACAGTGTATCAGGATCCTGCCAGGTGTGTATGGGGTTTTCACAGTGGATCAGGATCCTGCCAGGTGTGTATGGGGTTTTCACAGTGTATCAGGATCATGCCAGGTGTGTATGGGGTTTCACAGTGGATCAGGATCCTGCCAGGTGTGTATGGGGTTTTCACAGTTTAGCAGGATCCTGCCAGGTGTGTATGAGGGTTTCACAGTTTATCAGGATCCTGCCAGGTGTGTATGGGGTTTTCTCAGTGTATCAGGGTCCTGCCAGGTGTGTATGGGTGTTTCACAGTGTATCAGGGTCCTGCCAGGTGAGTGTGGGGTTTTGACAGTGTATCAGGGTCCTGCCTGTTGAGTATGGGATTTTCACAGTTTATCAGGATCCTGCAAGGTCTGGATGGGGGTTTCACAGTTTATCAGGATCCTGCCAGGTGTGTATGGGGTTTTCACAGTTTATCAGGATCCTACCAGGTGTGTATGGGTATTTCACAGTTTATCACGATCCTGCCAGTTGTCTATGGGTTTTCACAGTTTGTCAGGATCCTGCCAGGTGTGCATGGGGGTTTCACAGTTTATCAGGATCCTGCCAGGTGTGTATGGGGTTTTCACAGTTTTGCAGGATCCTGCCAGGTGTGCATGGGGGTTTCACAGTTTATCAGGATCCTGCCAGGTGTGTATGGGGTTTTCACAGTTTAGCAGGATCATGCCAGGTGTGTATGGGGGTTTCACAGTTTATCAGGATCCTGCCAGGTGTGCATTGGGTTTTCACAGTGTATCAGGGTCCTGCCCGGTGTGTATACGCGTTTCATAGTTTATCAGGATCCTGCCAGGTGTGTATGGGGTTTTCACAGTGTATCAGGATCCTGCCAGGTATGTATGGGGGTTTCATAGTTTATCAGGATCCTGCCAGGTGTGTATGGGGGTATCATAGAGTATCAGGATCCTGCCAGGTGTGTATGGGGTTTTCACAGTGTATCAGGATCCTGCCAGGTGTGTATGGGGTTTTCACAGTGGATCAGGATCCTGCCAGGTGTGTATGGGGTTTTCACAGTGTATCAGGATCATGCCAGGTGTGTATGGGGTTTTCACAGTGGATCAGGATCCTGCCAGGTGTGTATGGGGTTTTCACAGTTTAGCAGGATCCTGCCAGGTGTGTATGGGGGTTTCACAGTTTATCAGGATCCTGCCAGGTGTGTATGGGGTTTTCTCAGTGTATCAGGGTCCTGCCAGGTGTGTATGGGTGTTTCACAGTGTATCAGGGTCCTGCCAGGTGAGTATGGGGTTTTCACAGTGTATCAGGGTCCTGCCTGTTGAGTATGGGATTTTCACAGTTTATCAGGATCCTGCAAGGTCTGTATGGGGGTTTCACAGTTTATCAGGATCCTGCCAGGTGTGTATGGGGTTGTCACAGTTTATCAGGATCCTACCAGGTGTGTATGGGTATTTCACAGTTTATCACGATCCTGCCAGTTGTCTATGGGTTTTCACAGTTTGTCAGGATCCTGCCAGGTGTGCATGGGGTTTTCACAGTTTAGCAGGACCCTGCCAGGTGTGTATGGGGGTTTCACAGTTTATCAGGATCCTGCCAAGTGTGTATGGGGTTTTCACAGTGTATCTGGGTCCTGCCAGGTGTGTACAAGGGTTTCATATTTTATCAGGATCCTGTCAGGTGTGTATGGGGTTTTCATAGTGTATCAGGATCCTGCCAGGTATGTATCGGGTTTTCACATTGTATCCGGATCCTGCCAGGTGTGTATGGGGTTTTCACAGGGTGTCAGGATCCTGCCAGGTGTGTATGGGGGTTCCACTGTGTATCAGGATCCTGCCAGGTGTGTATTTGTGTTTAACAGTGTATCAGTATCCTGCCAGGTGTCTATGGGGTTTTCACAGTGGATCAGGATCCTGCCAGGTGTGCATGGGGGTTTCACAGTTGATCAGGATCCTGCCAGGTGTGTATGGGGTTTTCACAGTGTATCAGGATCCTGCCAGGTGTGTATGGGGGTTTCATAGTTTATCAGGATCCTGCCAGGTGTGTATGGGGTTTTCACAGTGTATAAGGATCCTGCCAGTTGTGTATGGGGTATTCACAGTGTATCAGGATCCTGCCAGGTGTGTATGGGGGTTTCATAGATTATCAGGATTCTGCCAGGTGTGTATGGGGGTTTCACAGTTTATCAGGACCCTGCCAGGTGTGTCTGGGGTTTTCACAGTGTTTCAGGGTCCTGCCCGGTGTGTATACGGGTTTCATAGTTTATCAGGATCCTGCCAGGTGTATATGGGGTTTTCACAGTTTATCAGGATCCTGCCAGGTATGTATGGGGGTTTCATAGTTTATCAGGATACTGCCAGGTGTGTATGGGGGTATCATAGAGTATCCGGATCCTGCCAGGTGTGTATGGGGTTTTCACAGTGTATCAGCATCCTGCCAGGTGTGTATGGGGTTTTCACAGTGGATCAGGATCCTGCCAGGTGTGTATGGGGTTTTCACAGTGTATCAGGATCATGCCAGGTGTGTATGGGGTTTCACAGTGGATCAGGATCCTGCCAGGTGTGTATGGGGTTTTCACAGTTTAGCAGGATCCTGCCAGGTGTGTATGAGGGTTTCACAGTTTATCAGGATCCTGCCAGGTGTGTATGGGGTTTTTTCAGTGTATCAGGGTCCTGCCAGGTGTGTATGGGTGTTTCACAATGTATCAGGGTCCTGCCAGGTGAGTATGGGGTTTTGACAGTGTATCAGGGTCCTGCCTGTTGAGTATGGGATTTTCACAGTTTATCAGGATCCTGCAAGGTCTGTATGGGGGTTTCACAGTTTATCAGGATCCTGCCAGGTGTGTATGGGGTTTTCACAGTTTATCAGGATCCTACCAGGTGTGTATGGGTATTTCACAGTTTATCACGATCCTGCCAGTTGTCTATGGCTTTTCACAGTTTGTCAGGACCTGCCAGGTGTGCATGGGGGTTTCACAGTTTATCAGGATCCTGCCAGGTGTGTATGGGGTTTTCACAGTTTTGCAGGATCCTGCCAGGTGTGCATGGGGGTTTCACAGTTTATCAGGATCCTGCCAGGTGTGTATGGGGTTTTCACAGTTTAGCAGGATCATGCCAGTTGTGTATGGGGGTTTCACAGTTTATCAGGATCCTGCCAGTTGTGCATTGGGTTTTCACAGTGTATCAGGGTCCTGCCCGGTGTGTATACGGGTTTCATAGTTTATCAGGATCCTGCCAGGTGTGTATGGGGTTTTCACAGTGTATCAGGATCCTGCCAGGTATGTATGGGGGTTTCATAGTTTATCAGGATCCTGCCAGGTGTGTATGGGGGTATCATAGAGTATCAGGATCCTGCCAGGTGTGTATGGGGTTTTCACAGTGGATCAGGATCCTGCCAGGTGTGTATGGGGTTTTCACAGTGGATCAGGATCCTGCCAGGTGTGTATGGGGTTTTCACAGTGTATCAGGATCATGCCAGGTGTGTATGGGTGTTTCACAGTGTATCAGGGTCCTGCCAGGTGAGTATGGGGTTTTCACAGTTTATCAGGGTCCTGCCTGTTGAGTATGGGATTTTCACAGTTTATCAGGATCCTGCAAGGTCTGTATGGGGGTTTCACAGTTTATCAGGATCCTGCCAGGTGTGTATGGGTGTTTCACTGTGTATCAGGGTCCTGCCAGGTGAGTATGGGGTTTTCACAGTGTATCAGGGTCCTGCCTGTTGAGTATGGGATTTTCACAGTTTATCAGGATCCTGCAACGTCTGTATGGGGGTTTCACAGTTTATCAGGATCCTGCCAGGTGTGTATGGGGTTGTCACAGTTTATCAGGATCCTACCAGGTGTGTATGGGTATTTCACAGTTTATCAGGATCCTGCCAGTTGTCTATGGGTTTTCACAGTTTGTCAGGATCCTTCCAGGTGTGCATGGGGTTTTCACAGTTTAGCAGGACCCTGCCAGGTGTGTATGGGGGTTTCACAGTTTATCAGGATCCTGCCAAGTGTGTATGGGGTTTTCACAGTGTATCTGGGTCCTGCCAGGTGTGTACAAGGGTTTCATATTTTATCAGGATCCTGTCAGGTGTGTATGGGGTTTTCATAGTGTATCAGGATCCTGCCAGGTATGTATGGGGTTTTCACAGTGTATCCGGATCCTGTCAGGTGTGTATGGGGTTTTCACAGTGTGTCAGGATCCTGCCAGGTGTGTATGGGGGTGCCACTGTGTATCAGGATCCTGCCAGGTGTGTATTTGTGTTTAACAGTGTATCAGTATCCTGCCAGGTGTCTATGGGGTTTTCACAGTGGATCAGGATCCTGCCAGGTGTGCATGGGGGTTTCACAGTTGATCAGGATCCTGCCAGGTGTGTATGGGGTTTTCACAGTGTATCAGGATCCTGCCAGGTGTGTATGGGGATTTCATAGTTTATCAGGATCCTGCCAGGTGTGTATGGGGTTTTCACAGTGTATAAGAATCCTGCCAGGTGTGTATGGGGTTTTCACAGTGGATCCGGATCCTGCCAGGTGTGTATGGGGTTTTCAGTGTTTATCAGGATCCTGCCAGGTGTGTATGGGGGTATCAAAGTTTATCAGGAAACTGCCAGGTGTGTATGAAGGTTTCATAGTTTATCAGGATCCTGCCAGGTGTGTATGGGGTATTCACAGTGTATCAGGATCCTGCAGGTGTGTATGGGGGTTTCATAGATTATCAGGATTCTGCCAGGTGTGTATGGGGGTTTCACAGTTTATCAGGACCCTGCCAGGTGTGTCTGGGGTTTTCACAGTGTATCAGGATCCTGCCAGGTGTGTATGGGGTTTTAACAGTGGATCAGGATCCTGCCAGGTGTGTATGGGGTTTTCACAGTGTTTCAGGGTCCTGCCCGGTGTGTATACGGGTTTCATAGTTTATCAGGATCCTGCCAGGTGTATATGGGGTTTTCAAAGTGTATCAGGATCCTGCCAGGTATGTATGGGGGTTTCATAGTTTATCAGGATCCTGCCAGGTGTGTATGGGGGTATCATAGAGTATCCGGATCCTGCCAGGTGTGTATGGGATTTTCACAGTGTATCAGGATCCTGCCAGGTGTGTATGGGGTTTTCACAGTGGATCAGGATCCTGCCAGGTGTGTATGGGGTTTTCACAGTGTATCAGGATCATGCCAGGTGTGTATGGGGTTTCACAGTGGATCAGGATCCTGCCAGGTGTGTATGGGGTTTTCACAGTTTAGCAGGATCCTGCCAGGTGTGTATGAGGGTTTCACAGTTTATCAGGATCCTGCCAGGTGTGTATGGGGTTTTCTCAGTGTATCAGGGTCCTGCCAGGTGTGTATGGGTGTTTCACAGTGTATCAGGGTCCTGCCAGGTGAGTATGG
This sequence comes from Heterodontus francisci, assembly GCF_036365525.1. Taxonomy (NCBI): domain Eukaryota; kingdom Metazoa; phylum Chordata; class Chondrichthyes; order Heterodontiformes; family Heterodontidae; genus Heterodontus; species Heterodontus francisci. Next base: position 6,665,432 of record NW_027141175.1, read on the forward strand.
GGTTTTGACAGTGTATCAGGGTCCTGCCTGTTGAGTATGGGATTTTCACAGTTTATCAGGATCCTGCAAGGTCTGTATGGGGGTTTCACAGTTTATCAGAATCCTGCCAGGTATGTATGGGGTTTTCACTGTTTATCAGGATCCTACCAGTTGTGTATGGGTATTTCACAGTTTATCACGATCCTGCCAGTTGTCTATGGGTTTTCACAGTTTGTCAGGATCCTGCCAGGTGTGCATGGGGGTTTCACAGTTTATCAGGATCCTGCCAGGTGTGTATGGGGTTTTCACAGTTTTGCAGGATCCTGCCAGGTGTGCATGGGGGTTTCACAGTTTATCAGGATCCAGCCAGGTGTGTATGGGGTTTTCACAGTTTAGCAGGATCATGCCAGGTGTGTATGGGGGTTTCACAGTTTATCAGGATCCTGCCAGGTGTGCATTGGGTTTTCACAGTGTATCAGGGCCCTGCCCGGTGTGTATACGGGTTTCATAGTTTATCAGGATCCTGCCAGGTGTGTATGGGGTTTTCACAGTGTATCAGGATCCTGCCAGGTATGTATGGGGGTTTCATAGTTTATCAGGATCCTGCCAGGTGTGTATGGGGGTATCATAGAGTATCAGGATCCTGCTAGGTGTGTATGGGGTTTTCACAGTGTATCAGGATCCTGCCAGGTGTGTATGGGGTTTTCACAGTGGATCAGGATCCTGCCAGGTGTGTATGGGGTTTTCACAGTGCATCAGGATCATGCCAGGTGTGTATGGAGTTTTCACAGTGGATCAGGATCCTGCCAGGTGTGTATGGGGTTTTCACAGTTTAGCAGGATCCTGCCAGGTGTGTATGGGGGTTTCACAGTTTATCAGGATCCTGCCAGGTGTGTATGGGGTTTTCTCAGTGTATCAGGGTCCTGCCAGGTTTGTATGGGTGTTTCACAGTGTATCAGGGTCCTGCCAGGTGAGTATGGGGTTTTCACAGTGTATCAGGGTCCTGCCTGTTGAGTATGGGATTTTCACAGTTTATCAGGATCCTGCAAGGTCTGTATGGGGGTTTCACAGTTTATCAGGATCCTGCCAGGTGTGTATGGGGTTGTCACAGTTTATCAGGATCCTACCAGGTGTGTATGGGTATTTCACAGTTTATCAGGATCCTGCCAGTTGTCTATGGGTTTTCACAGTTTGTCAGGATCCTGCCAGGTGTGCATGGGGTTTTCACAGTTTATCAGGATCCTGCCAGGTGTGTATGGGGTTTTCACAGTTTAGCAGGACCCTGCCAGGTGTGTATGGGGGTTTCACAGTTTATCAGGATCCTGCCAAGTGTGTATGGGGTTTTCACAGTGTATCTGGGTCCTGCCAGGTGTGTACAAGGGTTTCCTATTTTATCAGGATCCTGTCAGGTGTGTATGGGGTTTTCATAGTGTATCAGGATCCTGCCAGGTATGTATGGGGTTTTCACAGTGTATCCGGATCCTGCCAGGTGTGTATGGGGGTTCCACTGTGTATCAGGGTCCTGCCAGGTGTGTATTTGTGTTTAACAGTGTATCAGTATCCTGCCAGGTGTCTATGGGGTTTTAACAGTGGACCAGGATCCTGCCAGGTGTGCATGGGGGTTTCACAGTTGATCAGGATCCTGCCAGGTGTGTATGGGGTTTTCACAGTGTATCAGGATCCTGCCAGGTGTGTATGGGGGTTTCACAGTGGATCAATGTCCTGCCAGGTGCTTATGGGGTTTTCACAGTGGATCAGGATATGCCAGGTGTGTATGGGGTTTTCACAGTGTATCAGGATCCTGCCATGTGTGTATACGGGTTTCATAGTTTATCAGGATCCTGCCAGGTGTGTATGGGGTTTTCACAGTGTAAGAGGATCCTGCCAGATGTGTATGGGGGTTTCATAGTTTATCAGGATCCTGCCAGGTGTGTTTGGGGGTTTCATAGTGTATCAGGATCCTGCCAGGTGTGTATGGGGTTATCACATTGGATCAGGATCCTGCCAGGTGTGTATGGGGTTTTCACAGTGTATCAGGATCCTGCCAGGTGTGTACGGGGTTTGCACGGTGGATCAGGATCCTGCCAGGTGTGTATGGGGTTTTCACAGTGTATCAGGGTCCTGCCAGGTGAGTATGGTGGGTTCACAGTTTATCAGGATCCTGCCAGGTGTGGATCGGGTTTTCTCAGTTTATCAGGATCCTGCCAGGTGTGTATGGGGATTTCACAGTTTATCAGGATCCTGCTAGGTGTGTATGGGTTTTCAGAGTTTATCAGGATCCTGCCAGGTGTGCATGCGGGTTTCACAGTTTATCAGGATCCTGCCAGGTGTGTATGGGGTTCTCACAGTATATCAGGATCCTGCCAGGTGTGTCTGGGGTTTTCACAGTTTATCAGGATCCTGCCAGGTGTGTATGGGGGTTTCATAGTTTATCAGGATCCTGCCAGGTGTGTATGGGGTTTTCACAGTGTATAAGGATCCTGCCAGGTGTGTATGGGGTTTTCACAGTGGATCCGGGTCCTGCCAGGTGTGTATGGGGTTTTCAATGTTTATCAGGATCCTGCCAGGTGTGTATGGGGGTATCAAAGTTTATCAGGAAACTGCCAGGTGTGTATGAAGGTTTCATAGTTTATCAGGATCCTGCCAGGTGTGTATGGGGTATTCACAGTGTATCAGGATCCTGCCAGGTGTGTATGGGGGTTTCATAGATTATCAGGATTCTGCCAGGTGTGTATGGTGGTTTCATACTTTATCAGGACCCTGCCAGGTGTGTCTGGGGTTTTCACAGTGTATCAGGATCCTGTCAGGTGTGTATGGGGTTTTAACAGTGGATCAGGATCCTGCCAGGTGTGTATGGGGTTTTCACAGTGTTTCAGGGTCCTGCCCGGTGTGTATACGGGTTTCATAGTTTATCAGGATCCTGCCAGGTGTGTATGGGGTTTCCACAGTGTATCAGGATCCTGCCAGGTCTGTATGGGGGTTTCATAGTTTATCAGGATCCTGCCAGGTGTGTCTGGGGGTATCATAGAGTATCCGGATCCTGCCAGGTGTGTATGGGGTTTTCACAGTGTATCAGGATCCTGCCAGGTGTGTATGGGGTTTTCACAGTGGATCAGGATCCTGCCAGGTGTGTATGGGGTTTTCACAGTGTATCAGGATCATGCCAGGTGTGTATGGGGTTTCACAGTGGATCAGGATCCTGCCAGGTGTGTATGGTGTTTTCACAGTTTAGCAGGATCCTGCCAGGTGTGTATGGGGGTTTCACAGTTTATCAGGATCCTGCCAGGTGTGTATGGGGTTTTCTCAGTGTATCAGGGTCCTGCCAGGTGTGTATGGGTGTTTCACAGTGTATCAGGGTCCTGCCAGGTGAGTATGGGGTTTTGACAGTGTATCAGGGTCCTGCCTGTTGAGTATGGGATTTTCACAGTTTATCAGGATCCTGCAAGGTCTGTATGGGGGTTTCACAGTTTATCAGGATCCTGCCAGGTGTGTATGGGGTTTTCACAGTTTATCAGGATCCTACCAGGTGTGTATGGGTATTTAACAGTTTATCACGATCCTGCCAGTTGTCTATGGGTTTTCACAGTTTGTCAGGATCCTGCCAGGTGTGCATGGGGGTTTCACAGTTTATCAGGATCCTGCCAGGTGTGTATGGGGTTTTCACAGTTTTGCAGGATCCTGCCAGGTGTGCATGGGGGTTTCACAGTTTATCAGGATCCTGCCAGGTGTGCATTGGGTTTTCACAGTGTATCAGGGTCCTGCCCGGTGTGTATACGGGTTTCATAGTTTATCAGGATCCTGCCAGGTGTGTATGGGGTTTTCACAGTGTATCAGTATCCTGCCAGGTATGTATGGGGTTTCATAGTTTATCAGGATCCTGCCAGGTGTGTATGGGGGTATCATAGTGTATCAGGATCCTGCCAGGTGTGTATGGGGTTTTCACAGTGTATCAGGATCCTGCCAGGTGTGTATGGGGTTTTCACAGTGGATCAGGATCCTGCCAGGTGTGTATGGGGTTTTCACAGTGTATCAGGATCATGCCAGGTGTGTATGGGGTTTTCACAGTGGATCAGGATCCGGCCAGGTGTGTATGGGGTTTTCACAGTTTAGCAGGATCCTGCCAGGTGTGTATGGGGGTTTCACAGTTTATCAGGATCCTGCCAGATGTGTATGGGGTTTTCTCAGTGTATCAGGGTCCTGCCAGGTGTGTATGGGTGTTTCACAGTGTATCAGCGTCCTGCCAGGTGAGTATGGGGTTTTCACAGTGTATCAGTGTCCTGCCTGTTGAGTATGGGATTTTCACAGTTTATCAGGATCCTGCAAGGTCTGTATGGGGGTTTCACAGTTTATCAGGATCCTGCCAGGTGTGTATGGGGTTGTCACAGTTTTTCAGGATCCTACCAGGTGTGTATGGGTATTTCACAGTTTATCAGGATCCTGCCAGTTGTCTATGGGTTTTCACAGTTTGTCAGGATCCTGCCAGGTGTGCATGGGGGTTTCACAGTTTATCAGGATCCTGCCAGGTGTGTATGGGGTTTTCACAGTTTATCAGGATCCTGCCAGGTGTGTATGGGGTATTCACAGTGTATCAGGATCCTGCCAGGTGTGTATGGGGGTTTCATAGATTATCAGGATTCTGCCAGGTGTGTATGGTGGTTTCATAGTTTATCAGGACCCTGCCAGGTGTGTCTGGGGTTTTCACAGTGTATCAGGATCCTGCCAGGTGTGTATGGGGATTTAACAGTGGATCAGTATCCTGCCAGGTGTGTATGGGGTTTTCACAGTGTTTCAGGGTCCTGCCCGGTGTGTATACGGGTTTCATAGTTTATCAGGATCCTGCCAGGTGTGTATGGGGTTTTCACAGTGTATCAGGATCCTGCCAGGTATGTATGGGGGTTTCATAGTTTATCAGGATCCTGCCAGGTGTGTATGGGGGTATCATAGAGTATCCGGATCCTGCCAGGTGTGTATGGGGTTTTCACAGTGTATCAGGATCCTGCCAGGTGTGTATGGGGTTTTCACAGTGGATCAGGATCCTGCCAGGTGTGTATGGGGTTTTCACAGTGTATCAGGATCATGCCAGGTGTGTATGGGGTTTCACAGTGGATCAGGATCCTGCCAGGTGTGTATGGGGTTTTCACAGTTTAGCATGATCCTGCCAGGTGTGTATGGGGGTTTCACAGTTTATCAGGATCCTGCCAGGTGTGTATGGGGTTTTCTCAGTGTATCAGGGTCCTGCCTGTTGAGTATGGGATTTTCACAGTTTATCAGGATCCTGCAAGGTCTGTATGGGGGTTTCACAGTTTATCAGGATCCTGCCAGGTGTGTATGGGGTTGTCACAGTTTATCAGGATCCTACCAGGTGTGTATGGGTATTTCACAGTTTATCAGGATCCTGCCAGTTGTCTATGGGTTTTCACAGTTTGTCAGGATCCTGCCAGGTGTGCATGGGGGTTTCACAGTTTATCAGGATCCTGCCAGATGTGTATGGGGTGTTCACAGTTTATCAGGATCCTGCCAGGTGTGTATTGGGGTTTCATAGTTTATCAGGATCCTGCCAGGTGTGTATGGGGTTTTCACAGTGTATAAGGATCCTGCCAGGTGTGTATGGGGTTTTCACAGTGGATCCGGATCCTGCCAGGTGTGTATGGGGTTTTCAATGTTTATCAGGATCCTGCCAGGTGTGTATGGGGGTATCAAAGTTTATCAGGAAACTGCCAGGTGTGTATGAAGGTTTCATAGTTTATCAGGATCCTGCCAGGTGTGTATGGGGTATTCACAGTGTATCAGGATCCTGCCAGGTGTGTATGGGGGTTTCATAGATTATCAGGATTCTGCCAGGTGTGTATGGTGGTTTCATAGTTTATCAGGACCCTGCCAGGTGTGTCTGGGGTTTTCACAGTGTATCAGGATCCTGCCAGGTGTGTATGGGGTTTTAACAGTGGATCAGGATCCTGCCAGGTGTGTATGGGGTTTTCACAGTGTTTCTGGGTCCTGCCCGGTGCGTATACGGGTTTCATAGTTTATCAGGATCCTGCCAGGTGTGTATGGGGTTTTCACAGTGTATCAGGATCCTGCCAGGTATGTATGGGGGTTTCATAGTTTATCAGTATCCTGCCAGGTGTGTATGGGGGTATCATAGAGTATCAGGATCCTGCCAGGTGTGTATGGGGTTTTCACAGTGTATCAGGATCCTGCCAGGTGTGTATGGGGTTTTCACAGTGGATCAGGATCCTGCCAGGTGTGTATGGGGTTTTCACAGTGTATCAGGATCATGCCAGGTGTGTATGGGGTTTCACAGTGGATCAGGATCCTGCCAGGTGTGTATGGGGTTTTCACAGTTTAGCAGGATCCTGCCAGGTGTGTATGGGGGTTTCACAGTTTATCAGGATCCTGCCAGGTGTGTATGGGGTTTTCTCAGTGTATCAGGGTCCTGCCAGGTGTGTATGGGTGTTTCACAGTGTATCAGGGTCCTGCCAGGTGAGTATGGGGTTTTGACAGTGTATCAGGGTCCTGCCTGTTGAGTATGGGATTTTCACAGTTTATCAGGATACTGCAAGGTCTGTATGGGGTTTTCACAGTTTATCAGGAACCTGCCAGGTGTGTATGGGGTTTTCACAGTTTATCAGGATCCTACCAGGTGTGTATGGGTATTTCACAGTTTATCACGATCCTGCCAGTTGTCTATGGGTTTTCACAGTTTGTCAGGATCCTGCCAGGTGTGCATGGGGGTTTCACAGTTTTGCAGGATCCTGCAGGTGTGCATGGGGGTTTCACAGTTTATCAGGATCCTGCCAGGTGTGTATGGGGTTTTCACACTTTAGCAGGATTATGCCAGGTGTGTATGGGGGTTTCACAGTTTATCAGGATCCTGCCAGGTGTGCATTGGGTTTTCACAGTGTATCAGGGTCCTGCCCGGTGTGTATACGGGTTTCATAGTTTATCAGGATCCTGCCAGGTGTGTATGGGGTTTTCACAGTGTATCAGGATCCTGCCAGGTATGTATGGGGGTTTCATAGTTTATCAGGATCCTGCCAGGTGTGTATGGGGGTATCATCGAGTATCAGGATCCTCCCAGGTGTGTATGGGGTTTTCACAGTGTATCAGGATCCTGCCAGGTGTGTATGGGGTTTTCACAGTGGATCAGGATCCTGCCAGGTGTGTATGGGGTTTTCACAGTGTATCAGGATCATGCCAGGTGTGTATGGGGTTTTCACAGTGGATCAGGATCCTGCCAGGTGTGTATGGGGTTTTCACAGTTTAGCAGGATCCTGCCAGGTGTGTATGGGGGTTTCACAGTTTATCAGGATCCTGCCAGGTGTGTATGGGGTTTTCTCAGTGTATCAGGGTCCTGCCAGGTGTGTATGGGTGTTTCACAGTGTATCAGGTTCCTGCCAGGTGAATATGGGGTTTTCACAGTTTATCAGGATCCTGCAAGGTCTGTATGGGGGTTTCACAGTTTATCAGGATCCTGCCAGGTGTGTATGGGGTTGTCACAGTTTATCAGGATCCTACCAGGTGTGTATGGGTATTTCACAGTTTATCACTATCCTTCCAGGTGTCTATGGGTTTTCACAGTTTGTCAGGATCCTGCCAGGTGTGCATGGGGGTTTCACAGTTTATCAGGATCCTGCCAGGTGTGTATGGGTTTTTCACAGTTTAGCAGGATCATGCCAGGTGTGTATGGGGGTTTCACAGTTTATCAGGATCCTGCCAAGTGTGTATGGGGTTTCACAGTGTATCAGGGTCCTGGCAGGTGTGTACACGGGTTTCATATTTTATCAGGATCCTGCCAGGTGTGTATGGGGTTTTCACAGTGTATCAGGATCCTGCCAGGTGTGTGTGGGGGTTTCGTAGTTTATCAGGATCCTGCCAGGTGTGTATGGGGGTTTCATAGTTTATCAGGATCCTGCCAGGTGTGTATGGGGGTTTCATAGTTTATCAGGATCCTGCCAGATGTGTATGGGGTTTTCACAGTGTCTATGGATTCTGCCAGGTGTGTATAGGGTTTTCACAGTGGATCAGGATCCTGCCAGCTGTCTATGGGGTTTTCACAGTTTATCAGGATCCTGCCAGGTGTGTTTGGGGGTATCATAGTTGATCAGGAAACTGCCAGGTGTGTATGAATGTTTCATAGTTTATCGGGATCCTGCCGGGTGTGTATGGGGTTTTCACAGTGTGTCTGGATCCTGCCAGGTGTGTATGGGGGTTTCATAGTTTATCAGGATTCTGCAAAGGTGTGTATGGGGGTTTCGTAGTTTATCAGGATCCTGCCAGGTGTGTATGGGGTTTTCACTGTGGATAGGGATCCTGCCATGTGTGTATGGGGTTTTCACAGTGTATTAGGATCCTGCCAGGTGTGTATGGGGTTTTCACAGTGGATCAGGATCCTGCCAGGTGTGTATGGGGTTTTCACAGTTTATCAGGATCCTGCCAGGTGTGCATGGGGTTTTCACATTGTATCAGGGTCCTGCCAGGTGTGTATACGGGTTTCATAGTTTATCAGGATCCTGCCAGGTGTGTATGGGGTTTTCACAGTGTATCAGGATCCTGCCAGGTATGTATGGGGGTTTCATAGTTTATCAGGATCCTGCCAGGTGTGTATGGGGGTTTCATCGTGTATCAGGATCCTGCCAGGTGTGTATGGGGTTTTCACAGTGTATCAGGATCCTGCAAGGTGTGTATGGGGTTTTCACAGTTTAACAGGATGCTGCCAGGTGTGTATGGGTTTTTCACAGATTATCAGGATCCTGCCAGGTGTGTATGGGGTTTGCACAGTGTATCAGGGTCCTGCCAGGTGTGTATGGGTGTTTCGCAGTGTATCAGGGTCCTGCCAGGTGAGTAGGGGGTTTTCACAGTGTATCAGGGTCCTGCCAGGTCTGCATGGGGGTTTCACAGTTTATCAGGATCCTGCCAGGTGTGTATGGGGGTTTCACAGTTTATCAGGATCCTGCCAAGTGTGTATGGGGTTTTCACTGTGTATCAGGGTCCTGCCAGGTGTGTATGGGTGTTTCGCAGTGTATCAGGGTCCTGCCAGGTCAGTATGGGGTTTTCACAGTGTATCAGGGTCCTGCCTGTTGAGTATGGGGTTTTCACAGTTTATCAGGATCCTGCCAGTTCTGCATGGGGGTTTCACAGTTTATCAGGATCCTGCCAGGTGTGTATGGTGTTTTCAAAATTTAGCAGGATCCTGCCAGGTGTGTATGGGGGTTTCACAGTTTATCAGGATCCTGCCAAGTGTGTATGGGGTTTTCACAGTGTATCAGGGTCCTGCCAGGTGTGTACACGGGTTTCATATTTTATCAGGATCCTGCCCGGTGTGTATGGGGTTTTCATAGTTTATCAGGATCCTGCCAGGTGTGTATGGGGTTTCATAGTGTATCAGGATCCTGCCAGGTGTGTATGGGGCTTTCACAGTGGATCAGGATCCTGCCAGGTGTGTATGGGGTTTTCACAGTGGATCAGGATCCTGCCAGGTGTGTATGGGGTTTTCACAGTGTATCAGGATCCTGCCCGGTGTGTATGGGGTTTTCACAGTGGATCAGGATCCTGCCAGGTGTGTATGGGGTTTTCACAGTTTAGCAGGATCCTGCCAGGTGTGTATGGGGGTTTCACAGTTTATCAGGATCCTGCCAGGTGTGTATGGGGGTTTCATAGTTTATCAGCATCCTGCCAGGTGTGTATGGGGTTTTCACAGTGTATAAGGATCCTGCCAGGTGTGTATGGGGTTTTCACAGTGGTTCAGGATCCTGCCAGGTGTGTTTGGGGTTTTCACAGTTTATCAGCAACCTGCCAGGTGTGCATGGGGGTTTCACAGTTTATCAGGATCCTGCCAGGTGTGTATGGGGTTCTCACAGTTTATCAGGATCCTGCCAGGTGTGTCTGGGGTATTCACATTTTATCAGGATCCTGCCAGGTGTGTATGGGGGTTTCATAGTATTTCAGGATCCTGCCAGGTGTGTATGGGGTTTTCACAGTGTATGAGGATCCTGCCAGGTGTGTATGGGGTTTTCACAGTGGATCAGGATCCTGCCAGGTGTGTATGGGGTTTTCACAGTTTATCAGGATCCTGCCAGGTGTGTATGGGGGTATCATAGTTAATCAGGAAACTGCCAGGTGTGTATGAAGGTTTCATAGTTTATCAGGATCCTGCCAGGTGTGTATGGGGTTTTCACAGTGTATCAGGATCCTGACAGGTGTGTATGGGGGTTTCATAGTTTATCAGGATTCTGCCAGGTGTGTATGGGGGTTTCATAGTTTATCAGGATCCTGCCAGGTGTGTATGGGGTTTTCACAGTGGATCAGGATCCTGGCAGGTGTGTTTGGGGTTTTCATAGTGTATCAGGATCCTGCCAGATGTGTACGGGGTTTTCTTGGTGGATCAGGATCCTGCCAGGTGTGTATGGGGTTTTCACAGTGGATCAGGATCCTGGCAGGTGTGTTTGGGGTTTTCATAGTGTATCAGGATCCTGCCAGATGTGTACGGGGTTTTCTTGGTGGATCAGGATCCTGCCAGGTGTGTATGGGGTTTTCACAGTTTAGCAGGATCCTGCCAGGTGTGTATGGGGGTTTCACAGTTTATCAGGATCCTGCCAGGTGTTCATGGGTGTTTCACAGTTAATCAGGATCCTGCCAGGTGTGTATGGGGTTTTCACAGTTTAGCAGGATCCTGCCAGGTGTGTATGGGGGTTTCACAGTTTATCAGGATCCTGCCAAGTGTGTATGGGGTTTTCACAGTGTATCAGTGTCCTGCCAGGTGTGTACACGGGTTTCATATTTTATCAGGATCCTGCCCGGTGTGTATGGGGTTTTCACAGTGTATCAGCATCCTGCCAGGTGTGTGTGGGGGTAAAATAGATTATCAGGATCCTGCCAGGTGTGTATGGGGTTTCATAGTTTATCAGGATCCTGCCAGGTGTGTATGGGGTTTCATAGTGTATCAGGATCCTGCCAGGTGTGTATGGGGTTTTCACAGTGGATCAGGATCCTGCCAGGTGTGTATGGGGTTTTCACAGTGTATCAGGATCCTGCCAGGTGTGTATGGGGTTTTCACAGTGGATCAGGATCCTGCCAGGTGTGTATGGGGTTTTCACAGTTTAGCAGGATCCTGCCAGGTGTGTATGGGGGTTTCACAGTTTATCAAGATCCTGCCAGGTGTGTTTGGGGTTTGCACAGTGTATCAGGGTCCTGCCAGGTGTGTATGGGTGTTTCACAGTGTATCAGGGTCCTGCCAGGTGTGTATGGGATTTTCACAGTTTATCAGGATCCTGCCAAGTGTGCATGGGGCTTTCAAAGTTTATCAGGATCCTGCCAGGTGTGTCTGGGGATTTCACAGTTTATCAGGATCCTGCCAGGTGTGTATGGGGGTTTCATAGTTTATCAGCATCCTGCCAGGTGTGTATGGGGTTTTCACAGTGTATAAGGATCCTGCCAGGTTTGTATGGGGTTTTCACAGTGGTTCAGGATCCTGCCAGGTGTGTTTGGGGTTTTCACAGTTTATCAGGATCCTGCCAGGTGTGCATGGGGTTTTCTCAGTTTATCAGGATCCTGCCAGGTGTGTATGGGGTTCTCACAGTTTATCAGGATCCTGCCAGGTGTGTCTGGGGTTTTCACATTTTATCAGGATCCTGCCAGGTGTGCATGGGTGTTTCATAGTATTTCAGGATCCTGCCAGGTGTGTATGGGGTTTTCACAGTGTATGAGGATCCTGCCAGGTGTGTATGGGGTTTTCACAGTGGATCAGGATCCTGCCAGGTGTGTATGGGGTTTTCACAGTTTATCAGGATCCTGACAGGTGTGTATGGGGGTATCATTGTTAATCAGTAAACTGCCAGGTGTGTATGAAGGTTTCATAGTTTATCAGGATCCTGCCAGGTGTGTATGGGGTTTTCACAGTGGATCAGGAGTCTGGCAGGCGTGTTTGGGGTTTTCACAGTGTATCAGGATCCTGCCAGGTGTGTACGGGGTTTTCACGGTGGATCAGGATCCTGCCAGGTGTGTATGGGGTTTTCACAGTTTAGCAGGATCCTGCCAGGTGTGTATGGGGGTTTCACAGTTTATCAGGATCCTGCCAGGTGTGCATGGGGTTTTCACAGTGTATCAGAGTCCTGCCAGTTGTGTATACGGGTTTCATAGTTTATCAGGATCCTGCCAGGTGTGTATGGGGTTTTCACAGTGTATCGGGATCCTGCCAGGTATGTATGGGGGTTTCATAGTTTATCAGGATCCTGCCAGGTGTGTCTGGGGGTTTCATAGTGTATCAGGATCCTGCCAGGTGTGTATGGAGTTTTCACAGTGTATCAGGATCCTGCCAGGTGTGCATGGGGTTTTCACAGTGGATCAGGATCCTGCCAGGTGTGTATGGGGTTTTCACAGTGTATCAGGATCATGCCAGGTGTGTATGGGGTTTTCACAGTGGATCAGGATCCTGCCAGGTGTGTGTGGGGTTTTCACAGTTTAGCAGGATACTGCCAGGTGTGTATGGGGGTTTCGCAGTTTATCAGGATCCTGCCATGTGTGTATGGGGTTTTCTCAGTGTATCAGGGTCCTGCCAGGTGTGTATGGGTGTTTCACAGTGTATCAGGTTCCTGCCAGGTGAGTATGGGGTTTTCACAGTGTATCAGGGTCCTGCCTGTTGAGTATGGGGTTTTCACAGTTTATCAGGATCCAGCCAGGTCTGTATGGGGGTTTCACAGTTTATCAGGATCCTGCCAGGTGTGTATGGGGTTTTCACAGTTTATCAGGATCCTGCCAGGTGTGTATGGGTATTTCACAGTTTGTCAGGATCCTGCCAGGTGTGCATGGGGGTTTCAAAGTTTATCAGGATCCTGCCAAGTGTGTATGGGGTCTTCACAGTGTATCAGGGTCCTGCCAGGTGTGTACACGGGTTTCATATTTTATCAGGATACTGCCAGGTGTGTATGGGGTTTTCACAGTGTATCAGGATCCTGCCAGGTGTGTATGGGAATTTCATAGTTTATCAGGATCCTGCCAGGTGTGTATGGGGGTTTCATAGTATATCAGGATCCTGCCAGGTGTGTCTGGGGTTTTCATAGTGTATCAGGATCCTGCCAGGTGTGTTTGGGGTTTTCATAGTGTATCCGGATCCTGCCAGGTGTGTATGGGGTTTTCACAGTTTAGCAGGATCCTGCCAGGTGTGTATGGGGGTTTCACAGTTTATCAGGATCCTGAAAGGTGTGCATGGGTGTTTCACAGTTAATCAGGATCCTGCCAGGTGTGTATGGGGTTTTCACAGTTTAGCAGGATCCTGCCAGGTGTGTATGGGGGTTTCACAGTTTATCAGGATCCTGCCAAGTGTGTATGGGGTTTTCACAGTGTATCAGGGTCCTGCCAGGTGTGTACACGGGTTTCATATTTTATCAGGATCCTGCCCGGTGTGTATGGGGTTTTCACAGTGTATCAGCATCCTGCCAGGTGTGTGTGGGGGTAAAATAGATTATCAGGATCCTGCCAGGTGTGTATGGGTGTTTCATAGTATTTCAGGATCCTGCCAGGTGTGTATGGGGTTTTCACAGTGTATGAGGATCCTGCCAGGTGTGTCTGGGGTTTTCACATTTTATCAGGATCCTGCCAGGTGTGCATGGGTGTTTCATAGTATTTCAGGATCCTGCCAGGTGTGTATGGGGTTTTCACAGTGTATGAGGATCCTGCCAGGTGTGTATGGGGTTTTCACAGTGGATCAGGATCCTGCCAGGTGTGTATGGGGTTTTCACAGTTTATCAGGATCCTGACAGGTGTGTATGGGGGTATCATAGTTAATCAGTAAACTGCCAGGTGTGTATGAAGGTTTCATAGTTTATCAGGATCCTGCCAGGTGTGTATGGGGTTTTCACAGTGGATCAGGAGTCTGGCAGGCGTGTTTGGGGTTTTCACAGTGTATCAGGATCCTGCCAGGTGTGTACGGGGTTTTCACGGTGGATCAGGATCCTGCCAGGTGTGTATGGGGTTTTCACAGTTTAGCAGGATCCTGCCAGGTGTGTATGGGGGTTTCACAGTTTATCAGGATCCTGCCAGGTGTGCATGGGGTTTTCACAGTGTTTCAGCGTCCTGCCAGTTGTGTATACGGGTTTCATAGTTTATCAGGATCCTGCCAGGTGTGTATGGGGTTTTCACAGTGTATCAGGATCCTGCCAGGTATGTATGGGGGTTTCATAGTTTATCAGGATCCTGCCAGGTGTGTCTGGGGGTTTCATAGTGTATCAGGATCCTGCCAGGTGTGTATGGAGTTTTCACAGTGTATCAGGATCCTGCCAGGTGTGCATGGGGTTTTCACAGTGGATCAGGATCCTGCCAGGTGTGTATGGGGTTTTCACAGTGTATCAGGATCATGCCAGGTGTGTATGGGGTTTTCACAGTGGATCAGGATCCTGCCAGGTGTGTATGGGGTTTTCACAGTTTAGCAGGATACTGCCAGGTGTGTATGGGGGTTTCGCAGTTTATCAGGATCCTGCCAGGTGTGTATGGGGTTTTCACAGTGTATCAGGGTCCTGCCAGGTGTGTATGGGTGTTTCACAGTGTATCAGGTTCCTGCCAGGTGAGTATGGGGTTTTCACAGTGTATCAGGGTCCTGCCTGTTGAGTATGGGGTTTTCACAGTTTATCAGGATCCAGCCAGGTCTGTATGGGGGTTTCACAGTTTATCAGGATCCTGCCAGGTGTGTATGGGGTTTTCACAGTTTATCAGGATCCTGCCAGGTGTGTATGGGTATTTCACAGTTTGTCAGGATCCTGCCAGGTGTGCATGGGGGTTTCAAAGTTTATCAGTATCCTGCCAAATGTGTATGGGGTCTTCACAGTGTATCAGGGTCCTGCCAGGTGTGTACACGGGTTTCATATTTTATCAGGATCCTGCCAGGTGTGTATGGGGTTTTCACAGTGTATCAGGATCCTGCCAGGTGTGTATGGGAATTTCATAGTTTATCAGGATCCTGCCAGGTGTGCATGGGGGTTTCATAGTATATCAGGATCCTGCCAGGTGTGTCTGGGGTTTTCATAGTGTATCAGGATCCTGGCAGGTGTGTTTGGGGTTTTCATAGTGTATCCGGATCCTGCCAGGTGTGTATGGGGTTTTCACAGTTTAGCAGGATCCTGCCAGGTGTGTATGGGGGTTTCACAGTTTATCAGGATCCTGAAAGGTGTGCATGGGTGTTTCACAGTTAATCAGGATCCTGCCAGGTGTGTATGGGGTTTTCACAGTTTAGCAGGATCCTGCCAGGTGTGTATGGGGGTTTCACAGTTTATCAGGATACTGCCAAGTGTGTATGGGGTTTTCACAGTGTATCAGGGTCCTGCCAGGTGTGTACACGGGTTTCATATTTTATCAGGATCCTGCTCGGTGTGTATGGGGTTTTCACAGTGTATCAGCATCCTGCCAGGTGTGTGTGGGGGTAAAATAGATTATCAGGATCCTGCCAGGTGTGTATGGGGGTTTCATAGTTTATCAGGATCCTGCCAGGTGTGTATGGGGTTTCATAGTGTATCAGGATCCTGCCAGGTGTGTATGGGGTTTTCACAGTGGATCAGGATCCTGCCAGGTGTGTATGGGGTTTTCACAGTCTAGCAGGATCCTGTCAGGTGTGTATGGGGGTTTCACAGTTTATCAAGATCCTGCCAGGTGTGTTTGGGGTTTTCACAGTGTATCAGGGTCCTGCCAGGTGTGTATGGGTGTTTCACAGTGTATCAGGGTCCTGCCAGGTGTGTATGGGATTTTCACAGTTTATCAGGATCCTGCTAGGTGCGTATGGGTATTTCACTGTTTATCAGGATCCTGCCAGGTGTGCATGGGGTTTTCACAGTTAATCAGGATCCTGCCAAGTGTGCATGGGGCTTTCACAGTTTATCAGGATCCTGCCAGGTGTGTATGGGGTTTTCACAGTGTATCAAGATCCTGCCAGGAGTGTATGGGGTTTTCAAAGTTTATCAGGATCCTGCCAGGTGTGTCTGGGGATTTCACAGTTTATCAGGATCCTGCCAGGTGTGTATGGGGGTTTCATAGTTTATCAGCATCCTGCCAGTTGTGTATGGGGTTTTCACAGTGTATAAGGATCCTGCCAGGTTTGTATGGGGTTTTCACAGTGGTTCAGGATCCTGCCAGGTGTGTTTGGGGTTTTCACAGTTTATCAGGATCCTGCCAGGTGTGCATGGGGGTTTCTCAGTTTATCAGGATCCTGCCAGGTGTGTATGGGGTTCTCACAGTTTATCAGGATCCTGCCAGGTGTGTCTGGGGTTTTCACATTTTATCAGGATCCTGCCAGGTGTGCATGGGTGTTTCATAGTATTTCAGGATCCTGCCAGGTGTGTATGGGGTTTTCACAGTGTATGAGGATCCTGCCAGGTGTGTATGGGGTTTTCACAGTGGATCAGGATCCTGCCAGGTGTGTATGGGGTTTTCACAGTTTATCAGGATCCTGCCAGGTGTGTATGGGGGTATCATAGTTAATCAGTAAACTGCCAGGTGTGTATGAAGGTTTCATAGTTTATCAGGATCCTGCCAGGTGTGTATGGGGTTTTCACAGTGGATCAGGAGTCTGGCAGGCGTGTTTGGGGTTTTCACAGTGTATCAGGATCCTGCCAGGTGTGTACGGGGTTTTCACGGTGGATCAGGATCCTGCCAGGTGTGTATGGGGTTTTCACAGTTTAGCAGGATCCTGCCAGGTGTGTATGGGGGTTTCACAGTTTATCAGGATCCTGCCAGGTGAGCATGGGGTTTTCACAGTGTATCAGCGTCCTGCCAGTTGTGTATACGGGTTTCATAGTTTATCAGGATCCTGCCAGGTGTGTATGGGGTTTTCACAGTGTATCAGGATCCTGCCAGGTATGTATGGGGGTTTCATAGTTTATCAGGATCCTGCCAGGTGTGTATGGGGGTTTCATAGTGTATCAGGATCCTGCCAGGTGTGTATGGGGTTTTCACAGTGTATCAGGATCCTGCCACGTGTGCATGGGGTTTTCACAGTGGATCAGGATCCTGCCAGGTGTGTATGGGGTTTTCACAGTGTATCAGGATCATGCCAGGTGTGTATGGGGTTTTCACAGTGGATCAGGATCCTGCCAGGTGTGTATGGGGTTTTCACAGTTTAGCAGGATACTGCCAGGTGTGTATGGGGGTTTCGCAGTTTATCAGGATCCTGCCAGGTGTGTATGGGGTTTTCACAGTGTATCAGGGTCCTGCCAGGTGTGTATGGGTGTTTCACAGTGTATCAGGTTCCTGCCAGGTGAGTATGGGGTTTTCACAGTGTATCAGGGTCCTGCCTGTTGAGTATGGGGTTTTCACAGTTTATCAGGATCCAGCCAGGTATGTATGGGGGTTTCACAGTTTATCAGGATCCTGCCAGGTGTGTATGGGGTTTTCACAGTTTATCAGGATCCTGCCAGGTGTGTATGGGTATTTCACAGTTTGTCAGGATCCTGCCAGGTGTGCATGGGGGTTTCACAGTTTATCAGGATCCTGCCAAGTGTGTATAGGGACTTCACAGTGTATCAGGGTCCTGCCAGGTGTGTACACGGGTTTCATATTTTATCAGGATCCTGCCAGGTGTGTATGGGGTTTTCACAATGTATCAGGATCCTGCCGGGTGTGTATGGGAATTTCATAGTTTATCAGGATCCTGCCAGGTGTGTATGGGGTTTTCACAGTGTATCAGGATCCTGCCAGGTGTGTATGGGTATTTCACAGTTTATCAGGATCCTGCCAGGTGTGTATGGGGTTTTCACAGTGTATCAAGATCCTGCCAGGAGTGTATGCGGTTTTCACAGTTTATCAGGATCCTGCCAGGTGTGTCTGGGGATTTCACAGTTTATCAGGATCCTGCCAGGTGTGTATGGGGTTTCATAGTTTATCAGGATCCTGCCAGGTGTGTATGGGGTTTTCACAGTGTATAAGAATCCTGCCAGGTGTGTATGGGGTTTTCACAGTTTATCAGGATCCTGCCAGGTGTGTATGGGGGTTTCATAGTTTATCAGGAAACTGCCAGGTGTGTGTGGGGGTTTCACAGTTTATCAGGATCCTGTCAGTTGTGTATGGGGTTTTCACAGTTTATCAGGATCCTGCCAGGTGTGTATGGGGGTTTCATAGTTTATCAGGAAACTGCCAGGTGTGTATGAAGGTTTCATAGTTTATCAGGATCCGGCTAGGTGTGTGTGGGATTTTCACAGTGTATCAGGATCCTGCCAGGTGTGTATGGGGTTTTCACAGTGGATCAGGAACCTGCCAGGTGTGTATGGGGGTTTCATAGTTTATCAGGATACTGCCAGGTGTGTATGGGGGTTTCACAGTGGATCAGGATCCTGCCAGGTGTGTATAGGTTTTTCACAGTGGATCAGGATCCTGCCCGGTGTGCATAGGGTTTTCACAGTGTATCAGGATCCTGCCAGGTGTGTATGGGGTTTTCACAGTATATCAGGTTTATGCCAGGTGTGTATGGGGGTTGTCACAGAGTATCAGGATCCTGCCAGGTGTGCATGTGGATTTGACTGTTTTTCAGGATCCTGCCAGGTGTGTATGGGGTTTTCACAGTGTATAAGAATCCTGCCCGGTGTGTATGGGTGTTTCGCAGTGTATCAGGGTCCTGCCAGGTGAGTATGGGGTTTTCACAGTGTATCAGGGTCCTGCCTGTTGAGTATGGGGTTTTCACAGTTTATCAGGATCCTGCCAGTTCTGCATGGGGGTTTCACAGTTAATCAGGATCCTGCCAGGTGTGTATGGGGTTTTCACAGTTTAGCAGGATCCTGCCAGGTGTGTATGGGGGTTTCACAGTTTATCAGGATCCTGCCAAGTGTGTATGGGGTTTTCACAGTGTATCAGGGTCCTGCCAGGTGTGTACACGGGTTTCATATTTTATCAGGATCCTGCCCGGTGTGTATGGGGTTTTCACAGTGTATCAGCATCCTGCCAGGTGTGTGTGGGGGTAAAATAGTTTATCAGGATCCTGCCAGGTGTGTATGGGGGTTTCATAGTTTATCAGGATCCTGCCAGGTGTGTATGGGGTTTTCATAGTGTATCAGGATCCTGCCAGGTGTGTATGGGTTTTTCACAGTGGATCAGGATCCTGCCAGGTGTGTATGGGGTTTTCACAGTGTATCAGGATCCTGCCAGGTGTGTATGGGGTTTTCACAGTGGATCAGGATCCTGCCAGGTGTGTATGGGGGTTTCACAGTTTATCAAGATCCTGCCAGGTGTGTTTGGGGTTTTCACAGTGCATCTGGGTCCTGCCAGGTGTGTATGGGTGTTTCACAGTGTATCAGGGTCCTGCCAGGTGTGTATGGGATTTTCTCAGTTTATCAGGATCCTAACAGGTGCGTATGGGTATTTCACTGTTAATCAGGATCCTGCCAAGTGTGCATGGGGGTTTCACAGTTTATCAGGATCCTGCCAGGTGTGTATGGTGGTTTCATAGTTTATCTGGAAACTGCCAGGTGTGTATGGGGGTTTCACAGTTTATCAGGATCCTGCCAGTTGTGTATGGGGTTTTCACAGTTTATCAGGATCCTGCCAGGTGTGTATGGGGGTTTCATAGTTTATCAGGAAACTGCCAGGTGTGTATGAAGGTTTCATAGTTTATCAGGATCCGGCTAGGTGTGTGTGGGATTTTCACAGTGTATCAGGATCCTGCCAGGTGTGTATGGGGTTTTCACAGTGGATCAGGAACCTGCCAGGTGTGTATGGGGGTTTCATAGTTTATCAGGATACTGCCAGGTGTGTATCGGGGTTTCACAGTGGATCAGGATCCTGCCAGGTGTGTATAGGTTTTTAACAGAGGATCAGGATCCTGCCCGGTGTGCATAGGGTTTTCACAGTGTATCAGGATCCTGCCAGGTGTGTATGGGGTTTTCACAGTATATCAGGTTCTGCCAGGTGTGTATGGGGGTTGTCACAGAGTATCAGGATCCTGCCAGGTGTGCATGCGGATTTGACTGTTTTTCAGGATCCTGCCAGGTGTGTATGGGGTTTTCACAGAGTATAAGAATCCTGCCAGGTGTGTATGGGTGTTTCGCAGTGTATCAGGGTCCTGCCAGGTGAGTATGGGGTTTTCACAGTGTATCAGGGTCCTGCCTGTTGTGTATGGGGTTTTCACAGTTTATCAGGATCCTGCCAGTTCTGCATGGGGGTTTCACAGTTTATCAGGATCCTGCCAGGTGTGTATGGGGTTTTCACAGTATATCAGGATCCTGCCAGGTGTGTATGGGTATTTCACAGTTTATCAGGATCCTGCCAGGTGTCTATGGGTTTTCACAGTTTGTCAGGATCCTGCCAGGTGTGCATGGGTGTTTCACAGTTAATCAGGATCCTGCCAGGTGTGTATGGGGTTTTCACAGTTTAGCAGGATCCTGCCAGGTGTGTATGGGGGTTTCACAGTTTATCAGGATCCTGCCAAGTGTGTATGGGGTTTTCACAGTGTATCAGGGTCCTGCCAGGTGTGTACACGGGTTTCATATTTTATCAGGATCCTGCCCGGTGTGTATGGGGTTTTCACAGTGTATCAGCATCCTGCCAGGTGTGTGTGGGGGTAAAATAGTTTATCAGGATCCTGCCAGGTGTGTATGGGGGTTTCATAGTTTATCAGGATCCTGCCAGGTGTGTATGGGGTTTTCATAGTGTATCAGGATCCTGCCAGGTGTGTATGGGGTTTTCACAGTGGATCAGGATCCTGCCAGGTGTGTTTGGGGTTTTCACAGTGTATCAGGATCCTGCCAGGTGTGTATGGGGTTTTCACAGTGGATCAGGATCCTGCCAGGTGTGTATGGGGTTTTCACAGTTTAGCAGGATCCTGCCAGGTGTGTATGGGGGTTTCACAGTTTATCAAGATCCTGCCAGGTGTGTTTGGGCTTTTCACAGTGCATCAGGGTCCTGCCAGGTGTGTATGGGTGTTTTACAGTGTATCAGGGTCCTGCCAGGTGTGCATGGGATTTTCACAGTTTATCAGGATCCTGCCAGGTGCGTATGGGTATTTCACTGTTTATCAGGATCCTGCCAGGTGTGTATGAGTTTTCACAGTTAATCAGGATCCTGCCAAGTGTGCATGGGGGTTTCACAGTTTATCGGGATCCTGCCAGGTGTGTATGGGGTTTTCACAGTGTATCAAGATCCTGCAAGGAGTGTATGGGGTTTTCAAAGTTTATCAGGATCCTGCCAGGTGTGTCTGGGGATTTCACAGTTTATCAGGATCCTGCCAGGTATGTATGGGGGTTTCATAGTTCATCAGCATCCTGCCAGGTGTGCATGGGGTTTTCACAGTGTATAAGGATCCTGCCAGGTGTGTATGGGGTTTTCACAGTGGTTCAGGATCCTGCCAGGTGTGTTTGGGGTTTTCACAGTTTATCAGGATCCTGCCAGGTGTGTATGGGGGTTTCACAGTTTATCAGGATCCTGCCAGGTGTGTATGGGGTTCTCACAGTTTATCAGGATCCTGCCAGGTGTGTCTGGGGTTTTCACATTTTATCAGGATCCTGCCAGGTGTGTATGGGGGTTTCATAGTATTTCAGGATCCTGCCAGGTGTGTATGGGGTTTTCACAGTGTATGAGGATCCTGCCAGGTGTGTATGGGGTTTTCACAGTGGATCAGGATCCTGCCAGGTGTGTATGGGGTTTTCACAGTTTATCAGGATCCTGCCAGGTGTGTATGGGGGTATCATAGTTAATCAGGAAACTGCCAGGTGTGTATGAAGGTTTCATAGTTTATCAGGATCCTGCCAGGTGTGTATGGGGGTTTCACAGTATATCAGGTTTATGCCAGGTGTGTATGGGGTTTTCACAGTATATCAGGTTTATGCCAGGTGTGTATGGGGGTTGTCACAGAGTATCAGGATCCTGCCAGGTGTGCATGTGGATTTGACTGTTTTTCAGGATCCTGCCAGGTGTGTATGGGGTTTTCACAGTGTATAAGAATCCTGCCCGGTGTGTATGTGTTTTTCGCAGTGTATCAGGGTCCTGCCAGGTGAGTAAGGGGTTTTCACAGTGTATCAGGGTCCTGCCTGTTGAGTATGGGGTTTTCACAGTTTATCAGGATCCTGCCAGTTCTGCATGGGGGTTTCACAGTTAATCAGGATCCTGCCAGGTGTGTATGGGGTTTTCACAGTTTAGCAGGATCCTGCCAGGTGTGTATGGGGGTTTCACAGTTTATCAGGATCCTGCCAAGTGTGTATGGGGTTTTCACAGTGTATCAGGGTCCTGCCAGGTGTGTACACGGGTTTCATATTTTATCAGGATCCTGCCCGGTGTGTATGGGGTTTTCACAGTGTATCAGCATCCTGCCAGGTGTGTGTGGGGGTAAAATAGTTTATCAGGATCCTGCCAGGTGTGTATGGGGGTTTCATAGTTTATCAGGATCCTGCCAGGTGTGTATGGGGTTTTCATAGTGTATCAGGATCCTGCCAGGTGTGTATGGGTTTTTCACAGTGGATCAGGATCCTGCCAGGTGTGTATGGGGTTTTCACAGTGTATCAGGATCCTGCCAGGTGTGTATGGGGTTTTCACAGTGGATCAGGATCCTGCCAGGTGTGTATGGGGGTTTCACAGTTTATCAAGATCCTGCCAGGTGTGTTTGGGGTTTTCACAGTGCATCTGGGTCCTGCCAGGTGTGTATGGGTGTTTCACAGTGTATCAGGGTCCTGCCAGGTGTGTATGGGATTTTCTCAGTTTATCAGGATCCTAACAGGTGCGTATGGGTATTTCACTGTTAATCAGGATCCTGCCAAGTGTGCATGGGGGTTTCACAGTTTATCAGGATCCTGCCAGGTGTGTATGGTGGTTTCATAGTTTATCAGGAAACTGCCAGGTGTGTATGGGGGTTTCACAGTTTATCAGGATCCTGCCAGTTGTGTATGGGGTTTTCACAGTTTATCAGGATCCTGCCAGGTGTGTATGGGGGTTTCATAGTTTATCAGGAAACTGCCAGGTGTGTATGAAGGTTTCATAGTTTATCAGGATCCGGCTAGGTGTGTGTGGGATTTTCACAGTGTATCAGGATCCTGCCAGGTGTGTATGGGGTTTTCACAGTGGATCAGGAACCTGCCAGGTGTGTATGGGGGTTTCATAGTTTATCAGGATACTGCCAGGTGTGTATCGGGGTTTCACAGTGGATCAGGATCCTGCCAGGTGTGTATAGGTTTTTCACAGTGGATCAGGATCCTGCCCGGTGTGCATAGGGTTTTCACAGTGTATCAGGATCCTGCCAGGTGTGTATGGGGTTTTCACAGTATATCAGGTTCTGCCAGGTGTGTATGGGGGTTGTCACAGAGTATCATGATCCTGCCAGGTGTGCATGTGGATTTGACTGTTTTTCAGGATCCTGCCAGGTGTGTATGGGGTTTTCACAGAGTATAAGAATCCTGCCAGGTGTGTATGGGTGTTTCGCAGTGTATCAGGGTCCTGCCAGGTGAGTATGGGGTTTTCACAGTGTATCAGGGTCCTGCCTGTTGAGTATGGGGTTTTCACAGTTTATCAGGATCCTGCCAGTTCTGCATGGGGGTTTCACAGTTTATCAGGATCCTGCCAGGTGTGTATGGGGTTTTCACAGTATATCAGGATCCTGCCAGGTGTGTATGGGTATTTCACAGTTTATCAGGATCCTGCCAAGTGTGTATGGGGTTTTCAGAGTGTATCAGGGTCCTGCCAGGTGTGTACACGGGTTTCATATTTTATCAGGATCCTGCCCGGTGTGTATGGGGTTTTCACAGTGTATCAGCATCCTGCCAGGTGTGTGTGGGGGTAAAATAGTTTATCAGGATCCTGCCAGGTGTGTATGGGGGTTTCATAGTTTATCAGGATCCTGCCAGGTGTGTATGGGGTTTTCATAGTGTATCAGGATCCTGCCAGGTGTGTATGGGGTTTTCACAGTGGATCAGGATCCTGCCAGGTGTGTATGGGGTTTTCACAGTGTATCAGGATCCTGCCAGGTGTGTATGGGGTTTTCACAGTGGATCAGGATCCTGCCAGGTGTGTATGGGGTTTTCACAGTTTAGCAGGATCCTGCCAGGTGTGTATGGGGGTTTCACAGTTTATCAAGATCCTGCCAGGTGTGTTTGGGGTTTTCACAGTGCATCAGGGTCCTGCCAGGTGTGTATGGGTGTTTTACAATGTATCAGGGTCCTGCCAGGTGTGCATGGGATTTTCACATTTTATCAGGATCCTGCCAGGTGCGTATGGGTATTTCACTGTTTATCAGGATCCTGCCAGGTGTGTATGAGTTTTCACAGTTAATCAGGATCCTGCCAAGTGTGCATGGGGGTTTCACAGTTTATCGGGATCCTGCCAGGTGTGTATGGGGTTTTCACAGTGTATCAAGATCCTGCCAGGAGTGTATGGGGTTTTCAAAGTTTATCAGGATCCTGCCAGGTGTGTCTGGGGATTTCACAGTTTATCAGGATCCTGCCAGGTATGTATGGGGGTTTCATAGTTCATCAGCATCCTGCCAGGTGTGTATGGGGTTTTCACAGTGTATAAGGATCCTGCCAGGTGTGTATGGGGTTTTCACAGTGGTTCAGGATCCTGCCAGGTGTGTTTGGGGTTTTCACAGTTTATCAGGATCCTGCCAGGTGTGCATGGGGGTTTCACAGTTTATCAGGATCCTGCCAGGTGTGTATGGGGTTCTCACAGTTTATCAGGATCCTGCCAGGTGTGTCTGGGGTTTTCACATTTTATCAGGATCCTGCCAGGTGTGTATGGGGGTTTCATAGTATTTCAGGATCCTGCCAGGTGTGTATGGGGTTTTAACAGTGTATGAGGATCCTGCCAGGTGTGTATGGGGTTTTCACAGTGGATCAGGATCCTGCCAGGTGTGTATGGGGTTTTCACAGTTTATCAGGATCCTGCCAGGTGTGTATGGGGGTATCATAGTTAATCAGGAAACTGCCAGGTGTGTATGAAGGTTTCATAGTTTATCAGGATCCTGCCAGGTGTGTATGGGGATTTCACAGTGTATCAGGATCCTGCCAGGTGTGTATATGGGTTTCATAGTTTATCAGGATCCTGCCAGGTGTGTATGGGGTTTTCGCAGTGTATCAGGATCCTGCCAGGTGTGTATGGGGGTTTCATAGTTTATCAGGATCCTGCCAGGTGTGTTTGGGGGTTTCATAGTTTATCAGGATCCTGCCAGGTGTGTATGGGTTTTTCACAGAGTATAAGTATCCTGCCAGGTGTGTATGGGGTTTTCACAGTGGATCAGGATCCTGCCAGGTGTGTATGCGGTTTTCACAGTTTATCAGGATCCTGCCAGGTGTGTATGGGGGTATCATAATTTATCAGCAAACTGCCAGTTGTGTATGAAGGTTTCATAGTTTATCAGGATCCTGCCAGGTGTGTATGGGGTTTTCACAGTGTATCAGGATCCTGCCAGGTGTCTATGGGTGTTTCATAGTTTATCAGTATTCTGCCGGGTGTGTATGGGGGTTTCATAGTTTATCAGGATCCTGCCAGGTGTGTATGGAGTTTTCACAGTGTATCAGCATCCTGCCAGGTGTGTATGGGGTTTTCACAGTAGATCAGGATCCTGCCAGGTGTGTATGGGGTTCTCACAGTTTATCAGGATCCTGCCAGGTGTGTCTGGGGTTTTCACATTTTATCAGGATCCTGCCAGGTGTGTATGGGGGTTTCATAGTATTTCAGGAACCTGCCAGGTGTGTATGGGGTTTTAACAGTGTATGAGGATCCTGCCAGGTGTGTATGGGGTTTTCACAGTGGATCAGGATCCTGCCAGGTGTGTATGGGGTTTTCACAGTTTATCAGGATCCTGCCAGGTGTGTATGGGGGTATCATAGTTAATCAGGAAACTGCCAGGTGTGTATGAAGGTTTCATAGTTTATCAGGATCCTGCCCGGTGTGTATGGGGATTTCACAGTGTATCAGGATACTGCCAGGTGTGTATATGGGTTTCATAGTTTATCAGGATCCTGCCAGGTGTGTATGGGGTTTTCACAGTGTATCAGGATCCTGCCAGGTGTGTATGGGGGTTTCATAGTTTATCAGGATCCTGCCAGGTGTGTTTGGGGGTTTCATAGTTTATCAGGATCCTGCCAGGTGTGTATGGGTTTTTCACAGAGTATAAGTATCCTGCCAGGTGTGTATGGGGTTTTCACAGTGGATCAGGATCCTGCCAGGTGTGTATGCGGTTTTCACAGTTTATCAGGATCCTGCCAGGTGTGTATGGGGGTATCATAATTTATCAGCAAACTGCCAGTTGTGTATGAAGGTTTCATAGTTTATCAGGATCCTGCCAGGTGTGTATGGGGTTTTCACAGTGTATCAGGATCCTGCCAGGTGTCTATGGGTGTTTCATAGTTTATCAGTATTCTGCCAGGTGTGTATGGGGGTTTCATAGTTTATCAGGATCCTGCCAGGTGTGTATGGAGTTTTCACAGTGTATCAGCATCCTGCCAGGTGTGTATGGGGTTTTCACAGTAGATCAGGATCCTGCCAGATGTGTATGCGATTTTCACATTGTATCAGGATCCTGCCAGGTGTGTACGGGGTTTTCACGGTGGATCAGGATCCTGCCAGGTGTGTATGGGGTTTTCACAGTTCAGCAGGATCCTGACAGGTGTGTATGGGGGTTTCACAGTTTATCAGGATTCTGCCAGGTGTGTATGGGGGTTTCACAGTGTATCAGGGTCCTGCCAGGTGTGTATGGGGGTTTCACAGTTTATCAGGATCCTGCCAGGTGTGGATGGGGTTTTCACAGTTCATCAGGATCCTGCCAGGTGTGTATGGGGATTTCACAGTTTATCAGGATCCTGCCAGGTGTGTATGGGTTTTCACAGTGTAAGAGGATCCTGCCAGGTGTGTATGGGGGTTTCTTAGTTTATCAGGATCCTGCCAGGTGTGTTTGGGGGTTTCATAGTGTATCAGGATCCTGCCAGGTGTGTATGGGGTTATCACATTGGATCAGCATCCTGCCAGGTGTGTATGGGGGCTTCACAGTTTATCAGGATCCTGTCAGGTGTGTATGGGGTTTTCTCAGTGTATCAGGGTCCTGCCAGGTGTGTATGGGGGTTTTCACAGTGTATCAGGATCTGCCAGGTGTGTATGGAGCTTCACAGTGTATCAGGATCCTGCCAGGTGAGTATGGGGTTTTGACAGTGTATCAGGGTCCTGCCTGTTGAGTATGGGATTTTCACAGTTTATCAGGATCCTGCAAGGTCTGTATGGGGATTTCACAGTTTATCAGGATCCTGCCAGGTGTGTATGGGGTTTTCACAGTTTATCAGGATCCTACCAGGTGTGTATGGGTATTTCACAGTTTATCAGGATCCTGCTAGTTGTCTATGGGTTTTCACAGTTTGTCAGGATCCTGCCAGGTGTGCATGGGAGTTTCACAGTTTATCAGGATCCTGCCAGGTGTGTATGGGGTTTTCACAGTTTTGCAGGATCCTGCCAGGTGTGCATGGGGGTTTTCACAGTGTATCAGGATCCTGCCAGGTATGTATGGGGTTTTCACAGTGTATCCGGATCCTGCCAGGTGTGTATGGGGTTTTCACAGTGTGTCAGGATCCTGCCAGGTGTGTATGGGGGTTCCACTGTGTATCAGGATCCTGCCAGGTGTGTATTTGTGTTTAACAGTGTATCAGTATCCTGCCAGGTGTCTATGGGGTTTTCACAGTGGATCAGGATACTGCCAGGTGTGCATGGGGGTTTCACAGTTGATCAGGATCCTGCCTGGTGTGTATGGGGTTTTCACAGTGTATCAGTATCCTGCCAGGTGTGTATGGGGGTTTCACAGTGGATCAATGTCCTGCCAGGTGCTTATGGGGTTTTCACAGTGGATCAGGATATGCCAGGTGTGTATGGGGTTTTCACAGTGTATCAGGATCCTGCCATGTGTGTATACGGGTTTCATAGTTTATCAGGATCCTGCCAGGTGTGTATGGGGTTTTCACAGTGTAAGAGGATCCTGCCAGGTGTGTATGGGGGTTTCATAGTTTATCAGGATCCTGCCAGGTGTGTTTGGGGGTTTCACAGTTTATCAGGATCCTGCCAGGTGTGTATGGGGTTTTCTCAGTGTATCAGGGTCCTGCCAGGTGTGTATGGGGGTTTTCACAGTGTATCAGGATCTGCCAGGTGTGTATGGAGCTTCACAGTGTATCAGGATCCTGCCAGGTGAGTATGGGGTTTTGACAGTGTATCAGGGTCCTGCCTGTTGAGTATGGGATTTTCACAGTTTATCAGGATCCTGCAAGGTCTGTATGGGGGTTTCACAGTTCATCAGAATCCTGCCAGGTGTGTATGGGGTTTTCACAGTTTATCAGGATCCTACCAGGTGTGTATGGGTATTTCACAGTTTATCAGGATCCTGCCAGTTGTCTATGGGTTTTCACAGTTTGTCAGGATCCTGCCAGGTGTGCATGGGGGTTTCACAGTTTATCAGGATCCTGCCAGGTGTGTATGGGGTTTTCACAGTTTTGCAGGATCCTGCCAGGTGTGCATAGGGGTTTTCACAGTGTATCAGGATCCTGCCAGGTATGCATGGGGTTTTCACAGTGTATCCGGATCCTGCCAGGTGTGTATGGGGTTTTCACAGTGTGTCAGGATCCTGCCAGGTGTGTATGGGGGTTCCACTGTGTATCAGGATCCTGCCAGGTGTGTATTTGTGTTTAACAGTGCATCAGTATCCTGCCAGGTGTCTATGGGGTTTTCACAGTGGATCAGGATCCTGCCAGGTGTGCATGGGGGTTTCACAGTTGATCAGGATCCTGCCAGGTGTGTATGGGGTTTTCACAGTGTGGCAGGATCCTGCCAGGTGTGTATGGGGGTTCCACTGTGTATCAGGATCCTGCCAGGTGTGTATTTGTGTTTAACAGTGTATCAGTATCCTGCCAGGTGTCTATGGGGTTTTCACAGTGGATCAGGATCCTGCCAGGTATGTATGGGGTTTTCACAGTGTATCAGGATCCTGCCAGGCGTGTATGGGGTTTTCACAGTGGATCAGGATCCTGCCAGGTGTGTATGGGGTTTTCACAGTTTAGCAGGATCCTGCCAGGTGTGTATGGGGGTTTCACAGTTTATCAAGATCCTGCCAGGTGTGTTTGGGGTTTTCACAGTGCATCTGGGTCCTGCCAGGTGTGTATGGGTGTTTCACAGTGTATCAGGGTCCTGCCAGGTGTGTATGGGTATTTCACAGTTTATCAGGATCCTGCCAGTTGTCTATGGGTTTTCACAGTTTGTCAGGATCCTGCCAGGTGTGCATGGGGGTTTCACAGTTTATCAGGATCCTGCCAGGTATGTATGGGGTTTTCACAGTTTTGCAGGATCCTGCCAGGTGTGCATGGGGGTTTTCACAGTGTATCAGGATCCTGCCAGGTATGCATGGGGTTTTCACAGTGTATCCGGATCCTGCCAGGTGTGTATGGGGTTTTCACAGTGTGTCAGGATCCTGCCAGGTGTGTATGGGGGTTCCACTGTGTATCAGGATCCTGCCAGGTGTGTATTTGTGTTTAACAGTGCATCAGTATCCTGCCAGGTGTCTATGGGGTTTTCACAGTGGATCAGGATCCTGCCAGGTGTGCATGGGGGTTTCACAGTTGATCAGGATCCTGCCAGGTGTGTATGGGGTTTTCACAGTGTGTCAGGATCCTGCCAGGTGTGTATGGGGGTTCCACTGTGTATCAGGATCCTGCCAGGTGTGTATTTGTGTTTAACAGTGTATCAGTATCCTGCCAGGTGTCTATGGGGTTTTCACAGTGGATCAGGATCCTGCCAGGTATGTATGGGGGTTTCACAGTGTATCAGGATCCTGCCAGGTGTGTATGGGGTTTTCACAGTGGATCAGGATCCTGCCAGGTGTGTATGGGGTTTTCACAGTTTAGCAGGATCCTGCCAGGTGTGTATGGGGGTTTCACAGTTTATCAAGATCCTGCCAGGTGTGTTTGGGGTTTTCACAGTGCATCTGGGTCCTGCCAGGTGTGTATGGGTGTTTCACAGTGTATCAGGGTCCTGCCAGGTGTGTATGGGATTTTCTCAGTTTATCAGGATCCTGCCAGGTGCGTATGGGTATTTCACTGTTAATCAGGATCCTGCCAAGTGTGCATGGGGGTTTCACAGTTTATCAGGATCCTGCCAGGTGTGTATGGGGGTTTCATAGTTTATCAGGAAACTGCCAGGTGTGTATGGGGGTTTCACAGTTTATCAGGATCCTGCCAGTTGTGTATGGGGTTTTCACAGTTTATCAGGATCCTGCCAGGTGTGTATGGGGGTTTCATAGTTTATCAGGAAACTGCCAGGTGTGTATGAAGGTTTCATAGTTTATCAGGATCCGGCTAGGTGTGTGTGGGATTTTCACAGTGTATCAGGATCCTGCCAGGTGTGTATGGGGTTTTCACAGTGGATCAGGAACCTGCCAGGTGTGTATGGGGGTTTCATAGTTTATCAGGATACTGCCAGGTGTGTATGGGGGTTTCACAGTGGATCAGGATCCTGCCAGGTGTGTATAGGTTTTTCACAGTGGATCAGGATCCTGCCCGGTGTGCATAGGGTTTTCACAGTGTATCAGGATCCTGCCAGGTGTGTATGGGGTTTTCACAGTATATCAGGTTCTGCCAGGTGTGTATGGGGGTTGTCACAGAGTATCAGGATCCTGCCAGGTGTGCATGTAGATTTGACTGTTTTTCAGGATCCTGCCAGGTGTATATGGGGTTTTCACAGTGTATAAGAATCCTACCAGGTGTGTATGGGTGTTTCGCAGTGTATCAGGGTCCTGCCAGGTGAGTATGGGGTTTTCACAGTGTATCAGGGTCCTGCCTGTTGAGTATGGGGTTTTCACAGTTTATCAGGATCCTGCCAGTTCTGCATGGGGGTTTCACAGTTTATCAGGATCCTGCCAGGTGTGTATGGGGTTGTCACAGTTTATCAGGATCCTGCCAGGTGTGTATGGGTATTTCACAGTTTATCAGGATCCTGCCAGGTGTCTATGGGTTTTCACAGTTTAGCAGGATCCTGCCAGGTGTGCATGGGTGTTTCACAGTTAATCAGGATCCTGCCAGGTGTGTATGGGGTTTTCACAGTTTAGCAGGATCCTGCCAGGTGTGTTTGGGGGTTTCACAGTTTATCAGGATCCTGCCAGGTGTGTATGGGGTTTTCTCAGTGTATCAGGGTCCTGCCAGGTGTGTATGGGGGTTTTCACAGTGTATCAGGATCTGCCAGGTGTGTATGGAGCTTCACAGTGTATCAGGATCCTGCCAGGTGAGTATGGGGTTTTGACAGTGTATCAGGGTCCTGCCTGTTGAGTATGGGATTTTCACAGTTTATCAGGATCCTGCAAGGTCTGTATGGGGGTTTCACAGTTTATCAGAATCCTGCCAGGTGTGTATGGGGTTTTCACAGTTTATCAGGATCCTACCAGGTGTGTATGGGTATTTCACAGTTTATCAGGATCCTGCCAGTTGTCTATGGGTTTTCACAGTTTGTCAGGATCCTGCCAGGTGTGCATGGGGGTTTCACAGTTTATCAGGATCCTGCCAGGTGTGTATGGGGTTTTCACAGTTTTGCAGGATCCTGCCAGGTGTGCATAGGGGTTTTCACAGTGTATCAGGATCCTGCCAGGTATGCATGGGGTTTTCACAGTGTATCCGGATCCTGCCAGGTGTGTATGGGGTTTTCACAGTGTGTCAGGATCCTGCCAGGTGTGTATGGGGGTTCCACTGTGTATCAGGATCCTGCCAGGTGTGTATTTGTGTTTAACAGTGCATCAGTATCCTGCCAGGTGTCTATGGGGTTTTCACAGTGGATCAGGATCCTGCCAGGTGTGCATGGGGGTTTCACAGTTGATCAGGATCCTGCCAGGTGTGTATGGGGTTTTCACAGTGTGGCAGGATCCTGCCAGGTGTGTATGGGGGTTCCACTGTGTATCAGGATCCTGCCAGGTGTGTATTTGTGTTTAACAGTGTATCAGTATCCTGCCAGGTGTCTATGGGGTTTTCACAGTGGATCAGGATCCTGCCAGGTATGTATGGGGTTTTCACAGTGTATCAGGATCCTGCCAGGTGTGTATGGGGTTTTCACAGTGGATCAGGATCCTGCCAGGTGTGTATGGGGTTTTCACAGTTTAGCAGGATCCTGCCAGGTGTGTATGGGGGTTTCACAGTTTATCAAGATCCTGCCAGGTGTGTTTGGGGTTTTCACAGTGCATCTGGGTCCTGCCAGGTGTGTATGGGTGTTTCACAGTGTATCAGGGTCCTGCCAGGTGTGTATGGGTATTTCACAGTTTATCAGGATCCTGCCAGTTGTCTATGGGTTTTCACAGTTTGTCAGGATCCTGCCAGGTGTGCATGGGGGTTTCACAGTTTATCAGGATCCTGCCAGGTATGTATGGGGTTTTCACAGTTTTGCAGGATCCTGCCAGGTGTGCATGGGGGTTTTCACAGTGTATCAGGATCCTGCCAGGTATGCATGGGGTTTTCACAGTGTATCCGGATCCTGCCAGGTGTGTATGGGGTTTTCACAGTGTGTCAGGATCCTGCCAGGTGTGTATGGGGGTTCCACTGTGTATCAGGATCCTGCCAGGTGTGTATTTGTGTTTAACAGTGCATCAGTATCCTGCCAGGTGTCTATGGGGTTTTCACAGTGGATCAGGATCCTGCCAGGTGTGCATGGGGGTTTCACAGTTGATCAGGATCCTGCCAGGTGTGTATGGGGTTTTCACAGTGTGTCAGGATCCTGCCAGGTGTGTATGGGGGTTCCACTGTGTATCAGGATCCTGCCAGGTGTGTATTTGTGTTTAACAGTGTATCAGTATCCTGCCAGGCGTCCATGGGGTTTTCACAGTGGATCAGGATCCTGCCAGGTATGTATGGGGGTTTCACAGTGTATCAGGATCCTGCCAGGTGTGTATGGGGTTTTCACAGTGGATCAGGATCCTGCCAGGTGTGTATGGGGTTTTCACAGTTTAGCAGGATCCTGCCAGGTGTGTATGGGGGTTTCACAGTTTATCAAGATCCTGCCAGGTGTGTTTGGGGTTTTCACAGTGCATCTGGGTCCTGCCAGGTGTGTATGGGTGTTTCACAGTGTATCAGGGTCCTGCCAGGTGTGTATGGGATTTTCACAGTTTATCAGGATCCTGCCAGGTGCGTATGGGTATTTCACTGTTAATCAGGATCCTGCCAAGTGTGCATGGGGGTTTCACAGTTTATCAGGATCCTGCCAGGTGTGTATGGGGGTTTCATAGTTTATCAGGAAACTGCCAGGTGTGTATGGGGGTTTCACAGTTTATCTGGATCCTGCCAGTTGTGTATGGGGTTTTCACAGTTTATCAGGATCCTGCCAAGTGTGTATGGGGGTTTCATAGTTTATCAGGAAACTGCCAGGTGTGTATGAAGGTTTCATAGTTTATCAGGATCCGGCTAGGTGTGTGTGGGATTTTCACAGTGTATCAGGATCCTGCCAGGTGTGTATGGGGTTTTCACAGTGGATCAGGAACCTGCCAGGTGTGTATGGGGGTTTCATAGTTTATCAGGATACTGCCAGGTGTGTATGGGGGTTTCACAGTGGATCAGGATCCTGCCAGGTGTGTATAGGTTTTTCACAGTGGATCAGGATCCTGCCCGGTGTGCATAGGGTTTTCACAGTGTATCAGGATCCTGCCAGGTGTGTATGGGGTTTTCACAGTATATCAGGTTCTGCCAGGTGTGTATGGGGGTTGTCACAGAGTATCAGGATCCTGCCAGGTGTGCATGTAGATTTGACTGTTTTTCAGGATCCTGCCAGGTGTATATGGGGTTTTCACAGTGTATAAGAATCCTGCCAGGTGTGTATGGGTGTTTCGCAGTGTATCAGGGTCCTGCCAGGTGAGTATGGGGTTTTCACAGTGTATCAGGGTCCTGCCTGTTGAGTATGGGGTTTTCACAGTTTATCAGGATCCTGCCAGTTCTGCATGGGGGTTTCACAGTTTATCAGGATCCTGCCAGGTGTGTATGGGGTTGTCACAGTTTATCAGGATCCTGCCAGGTGTGTATGGGTATTTCACAGTTTATCAGGATCCTGCCAGGTGTCTATGGGTTTTCACAGTTTGTCAGGATCCTGCCAGGTGTGCATGGGTGTTTCACAGTTAAACAGGATCCTGCCAGGTGTGTATGGGGTTTTCACAGTTTAGCAGGATCCTGCCAGGTGTGTATGGGGGTTTCACAGTTTATCAGGATCCTGCCAAGTGTGTATGGGGTTTTCACAGTGTATCAGGGTCCTGCCAGGTGTGTACACGGGTTTCATATTTTATCAGGATCCTGCCCGGTGTGTATGGGGTTTTCACAGTGTATCAGCATCCTGCCAGGTGTGTGTGGGGGTAAAATAATTTATCAGGATCCTGCCAGGTGTGTATGGGGGTTTCATAGTTTATCAGGATCCTGCCAGGTGTGTATGGGGTTTTCATAGTGTATCAGGATCCTGCCAGGTGTGTATGGGGTTTTCACAGTGGATCAGGATCCTGCCAGGTGTGTATGGGGTTTTCACAGTGTATCAGGATCCTGCCAGGTGTGTATGGGGTTTTCACAGTGGATCAGGATCCTGCCAGGTGTGTATGGGGTTTTCACAGTTTAGCAGGATCCTGCCAGGTGTGTATGGGGGTTTCACAGTTTATCAAGATCCTGCCAGGTGTGTATGGGTGTTTCACAGTGTATCAGGGTCCTGCCAGGTGTGTATGGGATTTTCACAGTTTATCAGGATCCTGCCAGGTGCGTATGGGTATTTCACTGTTTATCAGGATCCTGCCAGGTGTGTATGAGTTTTCACAGTTAATCAGGATCCTGCCAAGTGTGCATGGGGGTTTCGCAGTTTATCGGGATCCTGCCAGGTGTGTATGGGGTTTTCACAGTGTATCAAGATCCTGCCAGGAGTGTATGGGGTTTTCAAAGTTTATCAGGATCCTGCCAGGTGTGTCTGGGGATTTCACAGTTTATCAGGATCCTGCCAGGTGTGTATGGGGGTTTCATAGTTCATCAGCATCCTGCCAGGTGTGTATGGGGTTTTCACAGTGTATAAGGATCCTGCCAGGTGTGTATGGGGTTTTCACAGTGGTTCAGGATCCTGCCAGGTGTGTTTGGGGTTTTCACAGTTTATCAGGATCCTGCCAGTTGTGCATGGGGGATTCACAGTTTATCAGGATCCTGCCAGGTGTGTATGGGGTTCTCACAGTTTATCAGGATCCTGCCAGGTGTGTCTGGGGTTTTCACATTTTATCAGGATCCTGCCAGGTGTGTATGGGGGTGTCATAGTATTTCAGGATCCTGCCAGGTGTGTATGGGGTTTTCACGGTGTATGAGGATCCTGCCAGGTGTGTATGGGGTTTTCACAGTGGATCAGGATCCTGCCAGGTGTGTATGGGGTTTTCACAGTTTATCAGGATCCTGCCAGGTGTGTATGGGGGTATCATAGTTAATCAGGAAACGTCCAGGTGTGTATGAAGGTTTCATAGTTTATCAGGATCCTGCCAGGTGTGTATGGGGATTTCACAGTGTATCAGGATACTGCCAGGTGTGTATATGGGTTTCATAGTTTATCAGGATCCTGCCAGGTGTGTATGGGGTTTTCACAGTGTATCAGGATCCTGCCAGGTGTGTATGGGGGTTTCATAGTTTATCAGGATCCTGCCAGGTGTGTTTGGGGGTTTCAAAGTTTATCAGGATCCTGCCAGGTGTGTGTGGGTTTTTCACAGAGTATAAGTATCCTGCCAGGTGTGTATGGGGTTTTCACAGTGGATCAGGATCCTGCCAGGTGTGTATGCGGTTTTCACAGTTTATCAGGATCCTGCCAGGTGTGTATGGGGGTATCATAGTTTATCAGCAAACTACCAGTTGTGTATGAAGGTTTCATAGTTTAATAGGAACATGCCAGGTGTGTATGGGGTTTTCACAGTGTATCAGGATCCTGCCAGGTGTGTATGGGGTTTTCACAGTGTGTCAGGATCCTGCCAGGTGTGTATGGGGGTTCCACTGTGTATCAGGATCCTGCCAGGTGTGTATTTGTGTTTAACAGTGCATCAGTATCCTGCCAGGTGTCTATGGGGTTTTCACAGTGGATCAGGATCCTGCCAGGTGTGCATGGGGGTTTCACAGTTGATCAGGATCCTGCCAGGTGTGTATGGGGTTTTCACAGTGTGTCAGGATCCTGCCAGGTGTGTATGGGGGTTCCACTGTGTATCAGGATCCTGCCAGGTGTGTATTTGTGTTTAACAGTGTATCAGTATCCTGCCAGGCGTCCATGGGGTTTTCACAGTGGATCAGGATCCTGCCAGGTATGTATGGGGGTTTCACAGTGTATCAGGATCCTGCCAGGTGTGTATGGGGTTTTCACAGTGGATCAGGATCCTGCCAGGTGTGTATGGGGTTTTCACAGTTTAGCAGGATCCTGCCAGGTGTGTATGGGGGTTTCACAGTTTATCAAGATCCTGCCAGGTGTGTTTGGGGTTTTCACAGTGCATCTGGGTCCTGCCAGGTGTGTATGGGTGTTTCACAGTGTATCAGGGTCCTGCCAGGTGTGTATGGGATTTTCACAGTTTATCAGGATCCTGCCAGGTGCGTATGGGTATTTCACTGTTAATCAGGATCCTGCCAAGTGTGCATGGGGGTTTCACAGTTTATCAGGATCCTGCCAGGTGTGTATGGGGGTTTCATAGTTTATCAGGAAACTGCCAGGTGTGTATGGGGGTTTCACAGTTTATCAGGATCCTGCCAGTTGTGTATGGGGTTTTCACAGTTTATCAGGATCCTGCCAGGTGTGTATGGGGGTTTCATAGTTTATCAGGAAACTGCCAGGTGTGTATGAAGGTTTCATAGTTTATCAGGATCCGGCTAGGTGTGTGTGGGATTTTCACAGTGTATCAGGATCCTGCCAGGTGTGTATGGGGTTTTCACAGTGGATCAGGAACCTGCCAGGTGTGTATGGGGGTTTCATAGTTTATCAGGATACTGCCAGGTGTGTATGGGGGTTTCACAGTGGATCAGGATCCTGCCAGGTGTGTATAGGTTTTTCACAGTGGATCAGGATCCTGCCCGGTGTGCATAGGGTTTTCACAGTGTATCAGGATCCTGCCAGGTGTGTATGGGGTTTTCACAGTATATCAGGTTCTGCCAGGTGTGTATGGGGGTTGTCACAGAGTATCAGGATCCTGCCAGGTGTGCATGTAGATTTGACTGTTTTTCAGAATCCTGCCAGGTGTATATGGGGTTTTCACAGTGTATAAGAATCCTGCCAGGTGTGTATGGGTGTTTCGCAGTGTATCAGGGTCCTGCCAGGTGAGTATGGGGTTTTCACAGTGTATCAGGGTCCTGCCTGTTGAGTATGGGGTTTTCACAGTTTATCAGGATCCTGCCAGTTCTGCATGGGGGTTTCACAGTTTATCAGGATCCTGCCAGGTGTGTATGGGGTTGTCACAGTTTATCAGGATCCTGCCAGGTGTGTATGGGTATTTCACAGTTTATCAGGATCCTGCCAGGTGTCTATGGGTTTTCACAGTTTGTCAGGATCCTGCCAGGTGTGCATGGGTGTTTCACAGTTAAACAGGATCCTGCCAGGTGTGTATGGGGTTTTCACAGTTTAGCAGGATCCTGCCAGGTGTGTATGGGGGTTTCACAGTTTATCAGGATCCTGCCAAGTGTGTATGGGGTTTTCACAGTGTATCAGGGTCCTGCCAGGTGTGTACACGGGTTTCATATTTTATCAGGATCCTGCCCGGTGTGTATGGGGTTTTCACAGTGTATCAGCATCCTGCCAGGTGTGTGTGGGGGTAAAATAATTTATCAGGATCCTGCCAGGTGTGTATGGGGGTTTCATAGTTTATCAGGATCCTGCCAGGTGTGTATGGGGTTTTCATAGTGTATCAGGATCCTGCCAGGTGTGTATGGGGTTTTCACAGTGGATCAGCATCCTGCCAGGTGTGTATGGGGTT
This sequence comes from Heterodontus francisci, assembly GCF_036365525.1. NCBI lineage: Eukaryota > Metazoa > Chordata > Chondrichthyes > Heterodontiformes > Heterodontidae > Heterodontus > Heterodontus francisci. The sequence continues at coordinate 6,703,287 of NW_027141175.1, forward strand.
TTCACAGTGTATCAGGATCCTGCCAGGTGTGTATGGGGTTTTCACAGTGGATCAGGATCCTGCCAGGTGTGTATGGGGTTTTCACAGTTTAGCAGGATCCTGCCAGGTGTGTATGGGGGTTTCACAGTTTATCAAGATCCTGCCAGGTGTGTATGGGTGTTTCACAGTGTATCAGGGTCCTGCCAGGTGTGTATGGGATTTTCACAGTTTATCAGGATCCTGCCAGGTGCGTATGGGTATTTCACTGTTTATCAGGATCCTGCCAGGTGTGTATGAGTTTTCACAGTTAATCAGGATCCTGCCAAGTGTGCATGGGGGTTTCGCAGTTTATCGGGATCCTGCCAGGTGTGTATGGGGTTTTCACAGTGTATCAAGATCCTGCCAGGAGTGTATGGGGTTTTCAAAGTTTATCAGGATCCTGCCAGGTGTGTCTGGGGATTTCACAGTTTATCAGGATCCTGCCAGGTGTGTATGGGGGTTTCATAGTTCATCAGCATCCTGCCAGGTGTGTATGGGGTTTTCACAGTGTATAAGGATCCTGCCAGGTGTGTATGGGGTTTTCACAGTGGTTCAGGATCCTGCCAGGTGTGTTTGGGGTTTTCACAGTTTATCAGGATCCTGCCAGTTGTGCATGGGGGATTCACAGTTTATCAGGATCCTGCCAGGTGTGTATGGGGTTCTCACAGTTTATCAGGATCCTGCCAGGTGTGTCTGGGGTTTTCACATTTTATCAGGATCCTGCCAGGTGTGTATGGGGGTTTCATAGTATTTCAGGATCCTGCCAGGTGTGTATGGGGTTTTCACAGTGTATGAGGATCCTGCCAGGTGTGTATTGGGTTTTCACAGTGGATCAGGATCCTGCCAGGTGTGTATGGGGTTTTCACAGTTTATCAGGATCCTGCCAGGTGTGTATGGGGGTATCATAGTTAATCAGGAAACGTCCAGGTGTGTATGAAGGTTTCATAGTTTATCAGGATCCTGCCAGGTGTGTATGGGGATTTCACAGTGTATCAGGATACTGCCAGGTGTGTATATGGGTTTCATAGTTTATCAGGATCCTGCCAGGTGTGTATGGGGTTTTCACAGTGTATCAGGATCCTGCCAGGTGTGTATGGGGGTTTCATAGTTTATCAGGATCCTGCCAGGTGTGTTTGGGGGTTTCAAAGTTTATCAGGATCCTGCCAGGTGTGTGTGGGTTTTTCACAGAGTATAAGTATCCTGCCAGGTGTGTATGGGGTTTTCACAGTGGATCAGGATCCTGCCAGGTGTGTATGCGGTTTTCACAGTTTATCAGGATCCTGCCAGGTGTGTATGGGGGTATCATAGTTTATCAGCAAACTGCCAGTTGTGTATGAAGGTTTCATAGTTTAATAGGAACATGCCAGGTGTGTATGGGGTTTTCACAGTGTATCAGGATCCTGCCTGGTGTCTATGGGTGTTTCATAGTTTATCAGGATTCTGCCAGGTGTGTATGGGGGTTTCATAGTTTATCAGGATCCTGCCAGGTGTGTATGGAGTTTTCACAGTGTATCAGCATCCTGCCAGGTGTGTATGGGGTTTTCACAGTGGATCAGGATCCTGCCAGATGTGTATGGGATTTTCACATTGTATCAGGATCCTGCCAGGTGTGTACGGGGTTTTCACGGTGGATCAGGATACTGCCAGGTGTGTATGGGGTTTTCACAGTTCAGCAGGATCCTGACAGGTGTGTATGGGGGTTTCACAGATTATCAGGATTCTGCCAGGTGTGTATGGGGGTTTCACAGTGTATCAGGGTCCTGCCAGGTGTGTATGGGGGTTTCACAGTTTATCAGGATCCTGCCAGGTGTGGATGGGGTTTTCACAGTTCATCAGGATCCTGCCAGGTGTGTATGGGGATTTCACAGTTTATCAGGATCCTGCCAGGTGTGTATGGGTTTTCACAGTGTAAGAGGATCCTGCCAGGTGTGTATGGGGGTTTCATAGTTTATCAGGATCCTGCCAGGTGTGTTTGGGGGTTTCATAGTGTATCAGGATCCTGCCAGGTGTGTATGGGGTTATCACATTGGATCAGGTTCCTGCCAGGTGTGTATGGGGGTTTCACAGTTTATCAGGATCCTGCCAGGTGTGTATGGGGTTTTCTCAGTGTATCAGGGTCCTGCCAGGTGTGTATGGGGGTTTTCGCAATGTATCAGGATCTGACAGGTGTGTATGGAGCTTCACAGTGTATCAGGATCCTGCCAGGTGAGTATGGGGTTTTGACAGTGTATCAGGGTCCTGCCTGTTGAGTATGGGATTTTCACAGTTTATCAGGATCCTGCAAGGTCTGTATGGGGGTTTCACAGTTTATCAGGATCCTGCCAGGTGTGTATGGGGTTTTCACAGTTTATCAGGATCCTACCAGGTGTGTATGGGTATTTCACAGTTTATCAGTATCCGGCCAGTTGTCTATGGGTTTTCACAGTTTGTCAGGATCCTGCCAGGTGTGCATGGGGGTTTCACAGTTTATCAGGATCCTGCCAGGTGTGTATGGGGTTTTCACAGTTTTGCAGGATCCTGCCAGGTGTGCATGGGGGTTTTCACAGTGTATCAGGATCCTGCCAGGTATGTATGGGGTTTTCACAGTGTATCCGGATCCTGCCAGGTGTGTATGGGGTTTTCACAGTGTGTCAGGATCCTGCCAGGTGTGTATGGGGGTTCCACTGTGTATCAGGATCCTGCCAGGTGTGTATTTGTGTTTAACAGTGTATCAGTATCCTGCCAGGTGTCTATGGGGTTTTCACAGTGGATCAGGATCCTGCCAGGTGTGCATGGGGGTTTCAAAGTTGATCAGGATCCTGCCAGGTGTGTATGGGGTTTTCACAGTGTATCAGGATCCTGCCAGGTGTGTATGGGGGTTTCACAGTGGATCAATGTCCTGCCAGGTGCTTATGGGGTTTTCACAGTGGATCAGGATATGCCAGGTGTGTATGGGGTTTTCACAGTGTATCAGGATCCTGCCATGTGTGTATACGGGTTTCATAGTTTATCAGGATCCTGCCAGGTGTGTATGGGGTTTTCACAGTGTAAGAGGATCCTGCCAGGTGTGTATGGGGGTTTCATAGTTTATCAGGATCCTGCCAGGTGTGTTTGGGGGTTTCACAGTTTATCAGGATCCTGCCAGGTGTGTATGGGGTTTTCTCAGTGTATCAGGGTCCTGCCAGGTGTGTATGGGGGTTTTCACAGTGTATCAGGATCTGCCAGGTGTGTATGGAGCTTCACAGTGTATCAGGATCCTGCCAGGTGAGTATGGGGTTTTGACAGTGTATCAGGGTCCTGCCTGTTGAGTATGGGATTTTCACAGTTTATCAGGATCCTGCAAGGTCTGTATGGGGGTTTCACAGTTTATCAGGATCCTGCCAGGTGTGTATGGGGTTTTCACAGTTTATCAGGATCCTACCAGGTGTGTATGGGTATTTCACAGTTTATCAGGATCCTGCCAGTTGTCTATGGGTTTTCACAGTTTGTCAGGATCCTGCCAGGTGTGCATGGGGGTTTCACAGTTTATCAGGATCCTGCCAGGTGTGTATGGGGTTTTCACAGTTTTGCAGGATCCTGCCAGGTGTGCATGGGGGTTTTCACAGTGTATCAGGATCCTGCCAGGTATGTATGGGGTTTTCACAGTGTATCCGGATCCTGCCAGGTGTGTATGGGGTTTTCACAGTGTGTCAGGATACTGCCAGGTGTGTATGGGGGTTCCACTGTGTATCAGGATCCTGCCAGGTGTGTATTTGTGTTTAACAGTGTATCAGTATCCTGCCAGGTGTCTATGGGGTTTTCACAGTGGATCAGGATCCTGCCAGGTGTGCATGGGGGTTTCACAGTTGATCAGGATCCTGCCAGGTGTGTATGGGGTATTCACAGTGTGTCAGGATCCTGCCAGGTGTGTATGGGGGTTCCACTGTGTATCAGGATCCTGCCAGGTGTGTATTTGTGTTTAACAGTGTATCAGTATCCTGCCAGGTGTCTATGGGGTTTTCACAGTGGATCAGGATCCTGCCAGGTGTGCATGGGGGTTTCACAGTTGATCAGGATCCTGCCAGGTGTGTATGGGGTTTTCACAGTGTATCAGGATCCTGCCAGGTGTGCATGGGGGTTTCACAGTTTATCAGGATCCTGCCAGGTATGTATGGGGTTTTCACAGTGTATCCGGATCCTGCCAGGTGTGTATGGGGTTTTCACAGGGTGTCAGGATCCTGCCAGGTGTGTATGGGGGTTCCACTGTGTATCAGGATCCTGCCAGGTGTGTATTTGTGTTTAACAGTGTATCAGTATCCTGCCAGGTGTCTATGGGGTTTTCACAGTGGATCAGGATCCTGCCAGGTGTGCATGGGGGTTTCACAGTTGATCAGGATCCTGCCAGGTGTGTCTGGGGTTTTCACAGTGTATCAGGATCCTGCCAGGTGTGTATGGGGGTTTCACAGTGGATCAATGTCCTGCCAGGTGCTTATGGGGTTTTCACAGTGGATCAGGATATGCCAGGTGTGTATGGGGTTTTCACAGTGTATCAGGATCCTGCCATGTGTGTATACGGGTTTCATAGTTTATCAGGATCCTGCCAGGTGTGTATGGGGTTTTCACAGTGTAAGAGGGTCCTGCCAGGTGTGTATGGGGGTTTCATAGTTTATCAGGATCCTGCCAGGTGTGTTTGGGGGTTTCATAGTGTATCAGGATCCTGCCAGGTGTGTATGGGGTTATCACATTGGATCAGGATCCTGCCAGGTGTGTATGGGGGTTTCACAGTTTATCAGGATCCTGCCAGGTGTGTATGGGGTTTTCTCAGTGTATCAGGGTCCTGCCAGGTGTGTATGGGGGTTTTCACAGTGTATCAGGATCTGCCAGGTGTGTATGGAGCTTCACAGTGTATCAGGATCCTGCCAGGTGAGTATGGGGTTTTGACAGTGTATCAGGGTCCTGCCTGTTGAGTATGGGATTTTCACAATTCATCAGGATCCTGCCAGGTGTGTATGGGGATTTCACAGTTTATCAGGATCCTGCCAGGTGTGTATGGGTTTTCACAGTGTAAGAGGATCCTGCCAGGTGTGTATGGGGGTTTCATAGTTTATCAGGATCCTGCCAGGTGTGTTTGGGGGTTTCATAGTGTATCAGGATCCTGCCAGGTGTGTATGGGGTTATCACATTGGATCAGGTTCCTGCCAGGTGTGTATGGGGGTTTCACAGTTTATCAGGATCCTGCCAGGTGTGTATGGGGTTTTCTCAGTGTATCAGGGTCCTGCCAGGTGTGTATGGGGGTTTTCACAATGTATCAGGATCTGCCAGGTGTGTATAGAGCTTCACAGTGTATCAGGATCCTGCCAGGTGAGTATGGGGTTTTGACAGTGTATCAGGGTCCTGCCTGTTGAGTATGGGATTTTCACAGTTTATCAGGATCCTGCAAGGTCTGTATGGGGGTTTCACAGTTTATCAGGATCCTGCCAGGTGTGTATGGGGTTTTCACAGTTTATCAGGATCCTACCAGGTGTGTATGGGTATTTCACAGTTTATCAGTATCCGGCCAGTTGTCTAAGGGTTTTCACAGTTTGTCAGGATCCTGCCAGGTGTGCATGGGGGTTTCACAGTTTATCAGGATCCTGCCAGGTGTGTATGGGGTTTTCACAGTTTTGCAGGATCCTGCCAGGTGTGCATGGGGGTTTTCACAGTGTATCAGGATCCTGCCAGGTATGTATGGGGTTTTCACAGTGTATCCGGATCCTGCCAGGTGCGTATGGGGTTTTCACAGTGTGTCAGGATCCTGCCAGGTGTGCATGGGGGTTTCAAAGTTGATCAGGATCCTGCCAGGTGTGTATGGGTTTTTCACAGTGTATCAGGATCCTGCCAGGTGTGTATGGGGGTTTCACAGTGGATCAATGTCCTGCCAGGTGCTTATGGGGTTTTCACAGAGGATCAGGATATGCCAGGTGTGTATGGGATTTTCACAGTTCATCAGGATCCTGCCAGGTGTGTATGGGGATTTCACAGTTTATCAGGATCCTGCCAGGTGTGTATGGGTTTTCACAGTGTAAGAGGATCCTGCCAGGTGTGTATGGGGGTTTCATAGTTTATCAGGATCCTGCCAGGTGTGTTTGGGGGTTTCATAGTGTATCAGGATCCTGCCAGGTGTGTATGGGGTTATCACATTGGATCAGGTTCCTGCCAGGTGTGTATGGGGGTTTCACAGTTTATCAGGATCCTGCCAGGTGTGTATGGGGTTTTCTCAGTGTATCAGGGTCCTGCCAGGTGTGTATGGGGGTTTTCACAATGTATCAGGATCTGCCAGGTGTGTATGGAGCTTCACAGTGTATCAGGATCCTGCCAGGTGAGTATGGGGTTTTGACAGTGTATCAGGGTCCTGCCTGTTGAGTATGGGATTTTCACAGTTTATCAGGATCCTGCAAGGTCTGTATGGGGGTTTCACAGTTTATCAGGATATAGCCAGGTGTGTATGGGGTTTTCACAGTTTATCAGGATCCTACCAGGTGTGTATGGGTATTTCACAGTTTATCAGTATCCGGCCAGTTGTCTATGGGTTTTCACAGTTTGTCAGGATCCTGCCAGGTGTGCATGGGGGTTTCACAGTTTATCAGGATCCTGCCAGGTGTGTATGGGGTTTTCACAGTTTTGCAGGATCCTGCCAGGTGTGCATGGGGGTTTTCACAGTGTATCAGGATCCTGCCAGGTATGTATGGGGTTTTCACAGTGTATCCGGATCCTGCCAGGTGTGTATGGGGTTTTCACAGTGTGTCAGGATACTGCCAGGTGTGTATGGGGGTTCCACTGTGTATCAGGATCCTGCCAGGTGTGTATTTGTGTTTAACAGTGTATCAGTATCCTGCCAGGTGTCTATGGGGTTTTCACAGTGGATCAGGATCCTGCCAGGTGTGCATGGGGGTTTCACAGTTGATCAGGATCCTGCCAGGTGTGTATGGGGTATTCACAGTGTGTCAGGATCCTGCCAGGTGTGTATGGGGGTTCCACTGTGTATCAGGATCCTGCCAGGTGTGTATTTGTGTTTAACAGTGTATCAGTATCCTGCCAGGTGTCTATGGGGTTTTCACAGTGGATCAGGATCCTGCCAGGTGTGCATGGGGGTTTCACAGTTGATCAGGATCCTGCCAGGTGTGTATGGGGTTTTCACAGTGTATCAGGATCCTGCCAGGTGTGCATGGGGGTTTCACAGTTTATCAGGATCCTGCCAGGTATGTATGGGGGTTCCACTGTGTATCAGGATCCTGCCAGGTGTGTATTTGTGTTTAACAGTGTATCAGTATCCTGCCAGGTGTCTATGGCGTTTTCACAGTGGATCAGGATCCTGCCAGGTGTGCATGGGGGTTTCACAGTTGATCAGGATCCTGCCAGGTGTGTCTGGGGTTTTCACAGTGTATCAGGATCCTGCCAGGTGTGTATGGGGGTTTCACAGTGGATCAATGTCCTGCCAGGTGCTTATGGGGTTTTCACAGTGGATCAGGATATGCCAGGTGTGTATGGGGTTTTCACAGTGTATCAGGATCCTGCCATGTGTGTATACGGGTTTCATAGTTTATCAGGATCCTGCCAGGTGTGTATGGGGTTTTCACAGTGTAAGAGGATCCTGCCAGGTGTGTATGGGGGTTTCATAGTTTATCAGGATCCTGCCAGGTGTGTTTGGGGGTTTCATAGTGTATCAGGATCCTGCCAGGTGTGTATGGGGTTATCACATTGGATCAGGATCCTGCCAGGTGTGTATGGGGGTTTCACAGTTTATCAGGATCCTGCCAGGTGTGTATGGGGTTTTCTCAGTGTATCAGGGTCCTGCCAGGTGTGTATGGGGGTTTTCACAGTGTATCAGGATCTGCCAGGTGTGTATGGAGCTTCACAGTGTATCAGGATCCTGCCAGGTGAGTATGGGGTTTTGACAGTGTATCAGGGTCCTGCCTGTTGTGTATGGGATTTTCACAGTTCATCAGGATCCTGCCAGGTGTGTATGGGGATTTCACAGTTTATCAGGATCCTGCCAGGTGTGTATGGGTTTTCACAGTGTAAGAGGATCCTGCCAGGTGTGTATGGGGGTTTCATAGTTTATCAGGATCCTGCCAGGTGTGTTTGGGGGTTTCATAGTGTATCAGGATCCTGCCAGGTGTGTATGGGGTTATCACATTGGATCAGGTTCCTGCCAGGTGTGTATGGGGGTTTCACAGTTTATCAGGATCCTGCCAGGTGTGTATGGGGTTTTCTCAGTGTATCAGGGTCCTGCCAGGTGTGTATGGGGGTTTTCACAATGTATCAGGATCTGCCAGGTGTGTATGGAGCTTCACAGTGTATCAGGATCCTGCCAGGTGAGTATGGGGTATTGACAGTGTATCAGGGTCCTGCCTGTTGAGTATGGGATTTTCACAGTTTATCAGGATCCTGCAAGGTCTGTATGGGGGTTTCACAGTTTATCAGGATATAGCCAGGTGTGTATGGGGTTTTCACAGTTTATCAGGATCCTACCAGGTGTGTATGGGTATTTCACAGTTTATCAGTATCCGGCCAGTTGTCTATGGGTTTTCACAGTTTGTCAGGATCCTGCCAGGTGTGCATGGGGGTTTCACAGTTTATCAGGATCCTGCCAGGTGTGTATGGGGTTTTCACAGTTTTGCAGGATCCTGCCAGGTGTGCATGGGGGTTTTCACAGTGTATCAGGATCCTGCCAGGTATGTATGGGGTTTTCACAGTGTATCCGGATCCTGCCAGGTGTGTATGGGGTTTTCACAGTGTGTCAGGATCCTGCCAGGTGTGCATGGGGGTTTCAAAGTTGATCAGGATCCTGCCATGTGTGTATGGGGTTTTCACAGTGTATCAGGATCCTGCCAGGTGTGTATGGGGGTTTCACAGTGGATCAATGTCCTGCCAGGTGCTTATGGGGTTTTCACAGTGGATCAGGATATGCCAGGTGTGTATGGGGTTTTCACAGTGTATCAGGATCCTGCCATGTGTGTATACGGGTTTCATAGTTTATCAGGATCCTGCCAGGTGTGTATGGGGTTTTCACAGTGTAAGAGGATCCTGCCAGGTGTGTATGGGGGTTTCATAGTTTATCAGGATCCTGCCAGGTGTGTTTGGGGGTTTCACAGTTTATCAGGATCCTGCCAGGTTTGTATGGGGTTTTCTCAGTGTATCAGGGTCCTGCCAGGTGTGTATGGGGGTTTTCACAGTGTATCAGGATCTGCCAGGTGTGTATGGAGCTTCACAGTGTATCAGGATCCTGCCAGGTGAGTATGGGGTTTTGACAGTGTATCAGGGTCCTGCCTGTTGAGTATGGGATTTTCACAGTTTATCAGGATCCTGCAAGGTCTGTATGGGGGTTTCACAGTTTATCAGGATCCTGCCAGGTGTGTATGGGGTTTTCACAGTTTATCAGGATCCTACCAGGTGTGTATGGGTATTTCACAGTTTATCAGGATCCTGCCAGTTGTCTATGGGTTTTCACAGTTTGTCAGGATCCTGCCAGGTGTGCATGGGGGTTTCACAGTTTATCAGGATCCTGCCAGGTGTGTATGGGGTTTTCACAGTTTTGCAGGATCCTGCCAGGTGTGCATGGGGGTTTTCACAGTGTATCAGGATCCTGCCAGGTATGTATGGGGTTTTCACAGTGTATCCGGATCCTGCCAGGTGTGTATGGGGTTTTCGCAGTGTGTCAGGATACTGCCAGGTGTGTATGGGGGTTCCACTGTGTATCAGGATCCTGCCAGGTGTGTATTTGTGTTTAACAGTGTATCAGTATCCTGCCAGGTGTCTATGGGGTTTTCACAGTGGATCAGGATCCTGCCAGGTGTGCATGGGGGTTTCACAGTTGATCAGGATCCTGCCAGGTGTGTATGGGGTTTTCACAGTGTGTCAGGATCCTGCCAGGTGTGTATGGGGGTTCCACTGTGTATCAGGATCCTGCCAGGTGTGTATTTGTGTTTCACAGTGTATCAGTATCCTGCCAGGTGTCTATGGGGTTTTCACAGTGGATCAGGATCCTGCCAGGTGTGCATGGGGGTTTCACAGTTGATCAGGATCCTGCCAGGTGTGTATTGGGTTTTCACAGTGTATCAGGATCCTGCCAGGTGTGTATGGGGTTTTCACAGGGTGTCAGGATCCTGCCAGGTGTGTATGGGGGTTCCACTGTGTATCAGGATCCTGCCAGGTGTGTATTTGTGTTTAACAGTGTATCAGTATCCTGCCAGGTGTCTATGGGGTTTTCACAGTGGATCAGGATCCTGCCAGGTGTGCATGGGGGTTTCACAGTTGATCAGGATCCTGCCAGGTGTGTATGGGGTTTTCACAGTGTATCAGGATCCTGCCAGGTGTGTATGGGGGTTTCACAGTGGATCAATGTCCTGCCAGGTGCTTATGGGGTTTTCACAGTGGATTAGGATATGCCAGGTGTGTATGGGGTTTTCACAGTGCATCAGGATCCTGCCATGTGTGTATACGGGTTTCATAGTTTATCAGGATCCTGCCAGGTGTGTATGGGGTTTTCACAGTGTAAGAGGATCCTGCCAGGTGTGTATGGGGGTTTCATAGTTTATCAGGATCCTGCCAGGTGTGTTTGGGGGTTTCATAGTGTATCAGGATCCTGCCAGGTGTGTATGGGGTTATCACATTGGATCAGGATCCTGCCAGGTGTGTATGGGGGTTTCACAGTTTATCAGGATCCTGCCAGGTGTGTATGGGGTTTTCTCAGTGTATCAGGGTCCTGCCAGGTGTGTATGGGGGTTTTCACAGTGTATCAGGATCTGCCAGGTGTGTATGGAGCTTCACAGTGTATCAGGATCCTGCCAGGTGAGTATGGGGTTTTGACAGTGTATCAGGGTCCTGCCTGTTGAGTATGGGATTTTCACAGTTTATCAGGATCCTGCAAGGTCTGTATGGGGGTTTCACAGTTTATCAGGATCCTGCCAGGTGTGTATGGGGTTTTCACAGTTTATCAGGATCCTACCAGGTGTGTATGGGTATTTCACAGTTTATCAGGATCCTGCCAGTTATCTATGGGTATTCACAGTTTGTCAGGATCCTGCCAGGTGTGCATGGGGGTTTCACAGTTTATCAGGATCCTGCCAGGTGTGTATGGGGTTTTCACAGTTTTGCAGGATCCTGCCAGGTGTGCATGGGGGTTTCACAGTTTATCAGGATCCTGCCAGGTATGTATGGGGTTTTCACAGTGTATCCGGATCCTGCCAGGTGTGTATGGGGTTTTCACAGTGTGTCAGGATCCTGCCAGGTGTGTATGGGGGTTCCACTGTGTATCAGGAAACTGCCAGGTGTGTATTTGTGTTTAACAGTGTATCAGTATCCTGCCAGGTGTCTATGGGGTTTTCACAGTGGATCAGGATCCTGCCAGGTGTGCATGGAGGTTTCACAGTTGATCAGGATCCTGCCAGGTGTGTATGGGGTTTTCACAGTGTATCAGGATCCTGCCAGGTGTGTATGGGGGTTTCACAGTGGATCAATGTCCTGCCAGGTGCTTATGGGGTTTTCACAGTGGATCAGGATATGCCAGGTGTGCATGGGGTTTTCACAGTGTATCAGGTTCCTGCCATGTGTGTATACGGGTTTCATAGTTTATCAGGATCCTGCCAGGTGTGTATGGGGTTTTCACAGTGTAAGAGGATCCTGCCAGGTGTGTATGGGGGTTTCATAGTTTATCAGGATCCTGCCAGGTGTGTTTGGGGGTTTCATAGTGTATCAAGATCCTGCCAGGTGTGTATGGGGTTATCACATTGGATCAGGATCCTGCCAGGTGTGTATGGGGGTTTCACAGTTTATCAGGATCCAGCCAGGTGTGTATGGGGTTTTCTCAGTGTATCAGGGTCCTGCCAGGTGTGTATGGGGGTTTTCACAGTGTATCAGGATCTGCCAGGTGTGTATGGAGCTTCACAGTGTATCAGGATCCTGCCAGGTGAGTATGGGGTTTTGACAGTGTATCAGGGTCCTGCCTGTTGAGTATGGGATTTTCACAGTTTATCAGGATCCTGCAAGGTCTGTATGGGGGTTTCACAGTTTATCAGGATCCTGCCAGGTGTGTATGGGGTTTTCACAGTTTATCAGGATCCTACCAGGTGTGTATGGGTATTTCACAGTTTATCAGGATCCTGCCAGTTGTCTATGGGTTTTCACAGTTTGTCAGGATCCTGCCAGGTGTGCATGGGGGTTTCACAGTTTATCAGGATCCTGCCAGGTGTGTATGGGGTTTTCACAGTTTTGCAGGATCCTGCCAGGTGTGCATGGGGGTTTCACAGTTTATCAGGATCCTGCCAGGTATGTATGGGGTTTTCACAGTGTATCCGGATCCTGCCAGGTGTGTATGGGGTTTTCACAGTTTGTCAGGATCCTGCCAGGTGTGTATGGGGGTTCCACTGTGTATCAGGATCCTGCCAGGTGTGTATTTGTGTTTAACAGTGTATCAGTATCCTGCCAGGTGTCTATGGGGTTTTCACAGTGGATCAGGATCCTGCCAGGTGTGCATGGGGGTTTCACAGTTGATCAGGATCCTGCCAGGTGTGTATGGGGTTTTCACAGTGTATCAGGATCCTGCCAGGTGTGTATGGGGGTTTCACAGTGGATCAATGTCCTGTCAGGTGCTTATGGGGTTTTCACAGTGGATCAGGATATGCCAGGTGTGTATGGGGTTTTCACAGTGTATCAGGATCCTGCCATGTGTGTATACGGGTTTCATAGTTTATCAGGATCCTGCCAGGTGTGTATGGGGTTTTCACAGTGTAAGAGGATCCTGCCAGGTGTGTATGGGGGTTTCATAGTTTATCAGGATCCTGCCAGGTGTGTTTGGGGGTTTCATAGTGTATCAGGATCCTGCCAGGTGTGTATGGGGTTATCACATTGGATCAGGATCCTGCCAGGTGTGTATGGGGGTTTCACAGTTTATCAGGATCCTGCCAGGTGTGTATGGGGTTTTCTCAGTGTATCAGGGTCCTGCCAGGTGTGTATGGGGGTTTTCACAGTGTATCAGGATCTGCCAGGTGTGTATGGAGCTTCACAGTGTATCAGGATCCTGCCAGGTGAGTATGGGGTTTTGACAGTGCATCAGGGTCCTGCCTGTTGAGTATGGGATTTTCACAGTTTATCAGGATCCTGCAAGGTCTGTATGGGGGTTTCACAGTTTATCAGGATCCTGCCAGGTGTGTATGGGGTTTTCACAGTTTATCAGGATCCTACCAGGTGTGTATGGGTATTTCACAGTTTATCAGGATCCTGCCAGTTGTCTATGGGTTTTCACAGTTTGTCAGGATCCTGCCAGGTGTGTATGGGGGTTTCACAGTTTATCAGGATCCTGCCAGGTGTGTATGGGGTTTTCACAGTTTTGCAGGATCCTGCCAGGTGTGCATGGGGGTTTTCACAGTGTATCAGGATCCTGCCAGGTATGTATGGGGTTTTCACAGTGTATCCGGATCCTGCCAGGTGTGTATGGGGTTTTCACAGTGTGTCAGGATCCTGCCAGGTGTGTATGGGGGTTCCACTGTGTATCAGGTTCCTGCCAGGTGTGTATTTGTGTTTAACAGTGTATCAGTATCCTGCCAGGTGTCTATGGGGTTTTCACAGTGGATCAGGATCCTGCCAGGTGTGCATGGGGGTTTCACAGTTGATCAGGATCCTGCCAGGTGTGTCTGGGGTTTTCACAGTGTCTCAGGATCCTGCCAGGTGTGTATGGGGGTTTCACAGTGGATCAATGTCCTGCCAGGTGCTTATGGGGTTTTCACAGTGGATCAGGATATGCCAGGTGTGTATGGGGATTTCACAGTGTATCAGGATCCTGCCATGTGTGTATACGGGTTTCATAGTTTATCAGGATCCTGCCAGGTGTGTATGGGGTTTTCACAGTGTAAGAGGATCCTGCCAGGTGTGTATGGGGGTTTCATAGTTTATCAGGATCCTGCCAGGTGTGTTTGGGGGTTTCATAGTGTATCAGGATCCTGTCAGGTGTGTATGGGGTTATCACATTGGATCAGGATCCTGCCAGGTGTGTATGGTGTTTTCACATTGTATCAGGATCCTGCCAGGTGTGTACGGGGTTTTCACGGTGGATCAGGATCCTGCCAGGTGTGTATGGGGTTTTCACAGTTTAGCAGGATCCTTCCAGGTGTGTATGGGGGTCTCACAGTTTATCAGGATCCTGCCAGGTGTGTATGGGGGTTTCACAGTGTATCAGGGTCCTGCCAGGTGAGTATGGCGGGTTCACAGTTTATCAGGATCCTGCCAGGTGTGGATCGGGTTTTCACAGTTTATCAGGATCCTGCCAGGTGTGTATGGGGATTTCACAGTTTATCAGGATCCTGCTAGGTGTGTATGGGTTTTCACAGTTTATCAGGATCCTGCCAGGTGTGCATGGGGGTTTCACAGTTTATCCGGATCCTGCCAGGTGTGTATGGGGTTCTCACAGTTTATCAGGATCCTGCCAGGTGTGTCTGGGGTTTTCACAGTTTATCAGGATCCTGCCAGGTGTGTATGGGGGTTTCATAGTTTTTCAGGATCCTGCCAGGTGTGTTTGGGGTTTTCACAGTGTATAAGGATCCTGCCAGGTGTGTATGGGGTTTTCACAGTGGATCCGGATCCTGCCAGGTGTGTATGGGGTTTTCAATGTTTATCAGGATCCTGCCAGGTGTGTATGGGGGTATCAAAGTTTATCAGGAAACTGCCAGGTGTGTTTGAAGGTTTCATAGTTTATCAGGATCCTGCCAGGTGTGTATGGGGTATTCACAGTGTATCAGGATCCTGCCAGGTGTGTATGGGGGTTTCATAGATTATCAGTATTCTGCCAGGTGTGTATGGGGGTTTCATAGTTTATCAGGGCCCTGCCAGGTGTGTCTGGGGTTTTCACAGTGTATCAGGATGCTGCCAGGTGTGTATGGGGTTTTCACAGTGGATCCGGATACTGCCAGGTGTGTATGGGGTTTTCACAGTGTATCAGGATCCTGCCAGGTGTGTGTGGGGTTTTCACAGTGGATCAGGATCCTGCCAGGTGTGTATGGGGTGTTCACAGTTTAGCAGGATCATGCCAGGTGTGTATGGGGGTTTCACAGTTTATCAGGATCCTGCCAGGTGTGCATTGGGTTTTCACAGTGTTTCAGGGTCCTGCCAGATGTGTATATGGGTTTCATAGTTTATCAGGATCCTGCCAGGTGTGTATGGGGTTTTCACAGTGTATCAGGATCCTGCCAGGTATGTATGGGGGTTTCATAGTTTATCAGGATCCTGCCAGGTGTGTATGGGGGTATCATAGAGTATTCGGATCCTGCCAGGTGTGTATGGGGTTTTCACAGTGTATCAGGATCCTGCCAGGTGTGTATGGGGTTTTCACAGTGGATCAGGATCCTGCCAGGTGTGTATGGGGTTTTCACAGTGTATCAGGATCATGCCAGGTGTGTATGGGGTTTTCACAGTGGATCAGGTTCCTGCCAGGTGTGTATGGGGTTTTCACAGTTTAGCAGGATCCTGCCAGGTGTGTATGGGGGTTTCACAGTTTATCAGGATCCTGCCAGGTGTGTCTGGGGTTTTCTCAGTGTATCAGGGTCCTGCCAGGTGCGTATGGGGGTTTTCACAGTGTATCAGGATCTGCCAGGAGTGTATGGAGCTTCACAATGTATCAGGATCCTGCCAGGTGAGTATGGGGTTTTGACAGTGTATCAGGGTCCTGCCTGTTGAGTATGGGATTTTCACAGTTTATCAGTATCCTGCAAGGTCTGTATGGGGGTTTCACAGTTTATCAGGATCCTGCCAGGTGTGTATGGGTTTTTCACAGTTTATCAGGATCCTACCAGGTGTGTATGGGTATTTCACAGTTTATCAGGATCCTGCCAGTTGTCTATGGGTTTTCACAGTTTGTCAGGATCCTGCCAGGTGTACATGGGGGTTTCACAGTTTATCAGGATCCTGCCAGGTGTGTATGGGGTTTTCACAGTTTTGCAGGATCCTGCCAGGTGTGCATGGGGGTTTCACAGTTTATCAGGATCCTGCCAGGTGTGTATGGGGTTTTCACAGTTTAGCAGGATCATGCCAGGTGTGTATGGGTGTTTCACAGTTTATCAGGATCCTGCCAGGTGTGCATTGGGTTTTCACAGTGTATCAGGGTCCTGCCCGGTGTGTATACGGGTTTCATATTTTATCAGGATCCTGTCAGGTGTGTATGGGGTTTTCATAGTGTATCAGGTTCCTGCCAGGTGTGTATGGGGTTTTCACAGTGGATTAGGATCCTGCCAGGTGTGTATGGGGTTTTCACAGTATGTCAGGATCCTGCCAGGTTTGTATGGGTTTTTCACAGTGGATCAGGATCCTGC
The DNA here is from genome assembly GCF_036365525.1 of Heterodontus francisci. Lineage (NCBI taxonomy): Eukaryota > Metazoa > Chordata > Chondrichthyes > Heterodontiformes > Heterodontidae > Heterodontus > Heterodontus francisci. The sequence goes on from NW_027141175.1 coordinate 6,719,600, forward strand.
CAGGTGTGTATGGGGTTTTCACAGTTTATCAGGATCCTGCCAGGTGTGCATGGGGGTTTCACAGTGTATCAGGATCCTGCCAGGTGTGTATGGGGTTTTCACAGTGGATCAGGATCCTGCCAGGTGTGTATGGGGTTTTCACAGTGTATCAGGATCATGCCAGGTGTGTATGGGGTTTTCACAGTGGATCAGGATCCTGCCAGGTGTGTATGGGGGTTTCATAGTTTTTCAGGATCCTGCCAGGTGTGTTTGGGGTTTTCACAGGGTATAAGCATCCTGCCAGGTGTGTATGGGGTTTTCACAGTGGATCCGGATCCTGCCAGGTGTGTATGGGGTTTTCAATGTTTATCAGGATCCTGCCAGGTGTGTATGGGGGTATCAAAGTTTATCAGGAAACTGCCAGGTGTGTATGAAGGTTTCATAGTTTATCAGGATCCTGCCAGGTGTGTATGGGGTATTCACAGTGTATCAGGATCCTGCCAGGTGTGTATGGGGGTTTCATAGATTATCAGTATTCTGACAGGTGTGTATGGGGGATTCATAGTTTATCAGGACCCTGCCAGGTGTGTCTGGGGTTTTCACAGTGTATCAGGATCCTGCCAGGTGTGTATGGGGTTTTCACAGTGGATCCGGATCCTGCCAGGTGTGTATGGGGTTTTCACAGTGTATCAGGATCCTGCCAGGTGTGTGTGGGGTTTTCACAGTGGATCAGGATCCTGCCAGGTGTGCATTGGGTTTTCACAGTGTTTCAGGGTCCTGCCAGGTGTGTATACGGGTTTCATAGTTTATCAGGATCCTGCCAGGTGTGTATGGGGTTTTCACAGTGTATCAGGATCCTGCCAGGTATGTATGGGGGTTTCATAGTTTATCAGGATCCTGCCAGGTGTGTATGGGGGTATCATAGAGTATCCGGATCCTGCCAGGTGTGTATGGGGTTTTCACAGTTTATCAGGATCCTGCCAGGTGTGTATAGAGTTTTCACAGTGGATCAGGATCCTGCCAGGTGTGTATGGGGTTTTCACAGTGTATCAGGATCATGCCAGGTGTGTATGGGGTTTTCACAGTGGATCAGGTTCCTGCCAGGTGTGTATGGGGTTTTCACAGTTTAGCAGGATCCTGCCAGGTGTGTATGGGGGTTTCACAGTTTATCAGGATCCTGCCTGGTGTGTATGGGGTTTTCTCAGTGTATCAGGGTCCTGCCAGGTGCGTATGGGGGTTTTCACAGTGTATCAGGATCTGCCAGGTGTGTATGGAGCTTCACAGTGTATCAGGATCCTGCCAGGTGAGTATGGGGTTTTGACAGTGTATCAGGGTCCTGCCTGTTGAGTATGGGATTTTCACAGTTTATCAGGATCCTGCAAGGTCTGTATGGGGGTTTCACAGTTTATCAGGATCCTGCCAGGTGTGTATGGGGTTTTCACAGTTTATCAGGATCCTACCAGGTGTGTATGGGTATTTCACAGTTTATCAGGATCCTGCCAGTTGTCTATGGGTTTTCACAGTTTGTCAGGATCCTGCCAGGTGTACATGGGGGTTTCACAGTTTATCAGGATCCTGCCAGGTGTGTATGGGGTTTTCACAGTTTTGCAGGATCCTGCCAGGTGTGCATGGGGGTTTCACAGTTTATCAGGATCCTGCCAGGTGTGTATGGGGTTTTCACAGTTTAGCAGGATCATGCCAGGTGTGTATGGGGGTTTCACAGTTTATCAGGATCCTGCCAGGTGTGCATTGGGTTTTCACAGTGTATCAGGGTCCTGCCCGGTGTGTATACGGGTTTCACAGTCTATCAGGATCCTGCCAGTTGTCTCTGGGTTTTCACAGTTTGTCAGGATCCTGCCAGGTGCGCATGGGGGTTTCACAGTTTATCAGGATCCTGCCAGGTGTGTATGGGGTTTTCACAGTTTAGCAGGACCCTGCCAGGTGTGTATGGGGGTTTCACAGTTTATCAGGATCCTGCCAAGTGTGTATGGGGTTTTCACAGTGTATCTGGGTCCTGCCAGGTGTGTACAAGGGTTTCATATTTTATCAGGATCCTGTCAGGTGTGTATGGGGTTTTCATAGTGTATCAGGTTCCTGCCAGGTGTGTATGGGGTTTTCACAGTGGATTAGGATCCTGCCAGGTGTGTATGGGTTTTTCACAGTGTGTCAGGATCCTGCCAGGTTTGTATGGGTTTTTCACAGTGGATCAGGATCCTGCCAGGTGTGTATGGGGTTTTCACAGTTTATCAGGATCCTGCCAGGTGTGCATGGGGGTTTCACAGTGTATCAGGATCCTGCCAGGTGTGTATGGGGTTTTCACAGTGGATCAGGATCCTGCCAGGTGTGTATGGGGTTTTCACAGTGTATCAGGATCATGCCAGGTGTGTATGGGGTTTTCACAGTGGATCAGGATCCTGCCAGGTGTGTATGGGGTTTTCACAGTTTAGCAGTATCCTACCAGGTGTGTATGGGGGTTTCACAGTTTATAAGGATCCTGCCAGGTGTGTATGGGGTTTTCTCAGTGTATCAGGGTCCTGCCAGGTGTGTATGGGTGTTTCACAGTGTATCAGGGTCCTGCCAGGTGAGTATGGGGTTTTCACAGTGTATCAGGGTCCTGCCTGTTGAGTATGGGATTTTCACAGTTTATCAGGATCCTGCAAGGTCTGTATGGGGGTTTCACAGTTTATCAGGATCCTGCCAGGTGTGTATGGGGTTGTCACAGTTTATCAGGATCCTACCAGGTGTGTATGGGTATTTCACAGTTTATCAGGATCCTGCCAGTTGTCTATGGGTTTTCACAGTTTGTCAGGATCCTGCCAGGTGTGCATGGGGTTTTCACAGTTTATCAGGATCCTGCCAGGTGTGTATGGGGTTTTCACAGTTTAGCAGGACCCTGCCAGGTGTGTATGGGGGTTTCACAGTTTATCAGGATCCTGCCAAGTGTGTATGGGGTTTTCACAGTGTATCTGGGTCCTGCCAGGTGTGTACAAGGGTTTCATATATTATCAGGATCCTGTCAGGTGTGTATGGAGTTTTCATAGTGTATCAGGTTCCTGCCAGGTGTGTATGGGGTTTTCACAGTGGATTAGGATCCTGCCAGGTGTGTATGGGGTTTTCACAGTGTGTCAGGATCCTGCCAGGTTTGTATGGGTTTTTCACAGTGGATCAGGATCCTGCCAGGTGCGTATGGGGTTTTCACAGTTTATCAGGATCCTGCCAGGTGTGCATGGGGGTTTCACAGTGTATCAGGATCCTGCCAGGTGTGTCTGGGGATTTCACAGTTTATCAGGATCCTGCCGGGTGTTTATGGGTGTTTTATAGTTTATCAGGATCCTGCCAGGTGTGTATGGACTTTTCACGGTTTATCAGGATCCTGCCAGGTGTGTATGGGGTTTTCACAGTGGATCAGGTCCTGCCAGGTGTGTATGGGGTTTTCACAGTTTATCAGGATCCTGCCAGTTGTGCATGGGGGTTTCACAGTTGATCAGGATCCTGCCAGATGTGTATGGGGTTCTCACAGTTTATCAGGATCCTGCCAGGTGTGTCTGGGGTCTTCACAGTTTATCAGGATCCTGCCAAGTGTGTATGGGGTTTTCACAGTGTATCAGGGTCCTGCCAGGTGTGTACAAGGGTTTCATATTTTATCAGGATCCTGTCAGGTGTGTATGGGGTTTTCATAGTGTATCAGGCTCCTGCCAGGTGTGTATGGGGTTTTCACAGTGGATTAGGATCCTGCCAGGTGTGTATGGGTTTTTCACAGTGGATCAGGATCCTGCCAGGTGTGTATGGGGTTTTCACAGTTTATCAGGATCCTGCCAGGTGTGCTTGGGGGTTTCACAGTATATCAGGATCCTGCCAGGTGTGTCTGGGGATTTCACAGTTTATCAGGATCCTGCCGGGTGTTTATGGGGGTTTCATAGTTTATCAGGATCCTGCCAGGTGTGTATGGATTTTTCACAGTTTATCAGGATCCTGCCAGGTGTGTATGGGGTTTTCACAGTGGATCAGGATCCTGCCAGGTGTGTATGGGGTTTTCACAGTTTATCAGGATCCAGCCAGTTGTGCATGGGGGTTTCACAGTTGATCAGGTTCCTGCCAGATGTGTCTGGGGTTCTCACAGTTTATCAGGATCCTGCCAGGTGTGTCTGTGGTCTTCACAGTTTATCAGGATCCGGCCAGGTGTGTATGGGTGTTTCATAGTTTATCAGCAAACTGCCAGGTGTGTATGAACATTTCATAGTTTATCAGGATCCTGCCAGGTGTGTATGGGGTTTTCACAGTGTATCAGGATCCTGCCAGGTGTCTATGGGGGTTTCATCGTTTATCAGGATTCTGCCAGGTGTGTATGGGGGTTTCACAGTGTATCAGGATCCTGCCAGGTGTGTATGGGGTTTTCACAGTGTATCAGCATCCTGCCAGGTGTGTATGGGATTTTCACAGTGCATCAGGATCCTGCCAGGTGTGTACGGGGTTTTCACGGTGGATCAGGATCCTGCCAGGTGTGTATGGGGTTTTCACTGTTTAGCAGTATCCTGCCAGGTGTGTATGGGGGTTTCACAGTTTATCAGGATCCTGCCAGGTGTGTCTGTGGTCTTCACAGTTTATCAGGATCCGGCCAGGTGTGTATGGGTGTTTCATAGTTTATCAGCAAACTGCCAGGTGTGTATGAACATTTCATAGTTTATCAAGATCCTGCCAGGTGTGTATGGGGTTTTCACAGTGTATCAGGATCCTGCCAGGTGTCTATGGGGGTTTCATCGTTTATCAGGATTCTGCCAGGTGTGTATGGGGGTTTCACAGTGTATCAGGATCCTGCCAGGTGTGTATGGGGTTTTCACAGTGTATCAGCATCCTGCCAGGTGTGTATGGGATTTTCACAGTGCATCAGGATCCTGCCAGGTGTGTACGGGGTTTTCACGGTGGATCAGGATCCTGCCAGGTGTGTATGGGGTTTTCACTGTTTAGCAGTATCCTGCCAGGTGTGTATGGGGGTTTCACAGTTTATCAGGATCCTGCCAGGTGTGTATGGGGGTTTCACAGTGTATCAGGGTCCTGCCAGGTGAGTATGGGGGTTTCACAGTTTATCAGCATCCTGCCAGGTGTGGATGGGGTTTTCACAGTTTATCAGGATCCTGCCAGGTGTGTATGGGGATTTCACAGTTTATCAGGATCCTGCCAGGTGTGTATGGGTTTTCACAGTTTATCAGGATCCTGCCAGGTGTGCATGGGGGTTTCACAGTTTATCAGGATCCTACCAGGTGTGTATGGGGTTTTCGCAGTTTATCAGGATCCTGCCAGGTGTGCATGGGGGTTTCACTGTTTATCAGGATCCTGCCAGGTGTGTCTGGGGTTTTCACAGTTTATCAGGATCCTGCCAGGTGTGTATGGGGGTATCATAGTTTATCAGGAAACTGCCAGGTGTGTATGAAGGTTTCATTGTTCATCAGGATCCTGCCGGGTGTGTATGGGGTTTTCACAGTGTATCCGGATCCTGCCAGGTGTGTATGGGGGTTTCATAGTTTATCAGGATTCTGCCAGGTGTGTATGGGGGTTTCATAGTTTATGAGGATCCTGCCAGGTGTGTATGGGGTTTTCACAGTGGATCAGGATCCTGCCAGGTGTGTATGGGGTTTTCTCTGTGTATCAGGGTCCTGCCAGGTGTGTATGGGTGTTTCACAGTGTATCAGGGTCCTGCCAGGTGAGTATGGGGTTTTCACAGTGCATCAGGGTCCTGCCTGTTGAGTATGGGGTTTTCACAGTTTATCAGGATCCTGCAAGGTCTGTATGGGGGTTTCACAGTTTATCAGTATCCAGCCAGGTGTCTATGGGGTTTTCACAGTTTGTCAGGATCTTGCCAGGTGTGTATGGGTATTTCACATTTTATCAGGATCCTGCCAGGTGTCTATGGGTTTTCACAGTTTGTCAGGATCCTGCCAGGTGTGCATGGGGGTTTCACAGTTTATCAGGATCCTGCCAGGTGTGTATGGGGTTTTCACTGTTTAGCAGGATCCTGCCAGGTGTGTATGGGGGTTTCACAGTTTATCAGGATCCTGCCAAGTGTGCATGGGGTTTTCACAGTGTATCAGGATCCTGTGAGGTGTGTATGGGGTTTTCCTAGTGTATCAGGATCCTGCCAGGTGTGTATGGGGTTTGCACAGTGGATCAGGATCCTGCCAGGTGTGTATGGGGTTTTCACAGTGTGTCAGGATCCTGCCAGGTTTGTATGGGTTTTTCACAGTGGATCAGGATCCTGCCAGGTGTGCATGGGGTTTTCACAGTTTATCAGGATCCTGCCAGGTGTGCATGGGGGTTTCACAGTGTATCAGGATCCTGCCAGGTGTGTCTGGGGATTTCACAGTTTATCAGGATCCTGCCGGGTGTTTATGGGGGTTTCATAGTTTATCAGGATCCTGCCAGGGGTGTATGGATTTTTCACAGTTTTTCAGGATCCTGCCAGGTGTGTAGGGGGTTTTCACAGTGGATCAGGATCCTGCCAGGTGTGTATGGGCTTTTCACAGTTTATCAGGATCCTGCCAGGTGTGCAAGGGGTTTTCACAGTTTATCAGGATCCTGCCAGGTGTGTATGGGGATCTCAGTTTATCAGGATCCTGCCAGGTGTGTCTGGGGTCTTCACAGTTTATCAGGATCCTGCCAGGTGTGTATGGGTGTTTCATAGTTTATCAGGATCCTGCCAGGTGTGTATGGGGTTTTCACAGTGTATAGGGATCCTGCCAGGTGTGTATGGGGTTTTCACAGTGGATCAGGATCCTGCCAGGTGTGTCTGGGGTTTTCACAGTTTATCAGGATCCTGCCAGGTGTGTATGGGGGTTTCATAGTTTATCAGGATTCTGCCAGGTGTGCATGGGGGTTTCATAGTTTATCAGGATCCTGCCAGGTGTGTATGGGGTTTTCACAGTGGATCAGGTTCCTGCCAGGTGTGTATGGGGTTTTCACAGTGTATCAGGATCCTGCCAGGTGTGTATGGGGTTTTCACAGTGTATCAGGATCCTGCCAGGTGTGTATGGGGTTTTCACAGTTTATCAGCATCCTGCCAGGTGTGCATGGGGTTTTCACAGTGTATCAGGGTCCTGTCAGGTGTGTATACGGGTTTCATAGTTTATCAGGATCCTGCCAGGTGTGTATGGGGTTTTCACAGCGTATCAGGATCCTGCCAGGTATGTATGGGGGTTTCATAGTTTATCAGGATCCTGCCAGGTGTGTATGGGGGTTTCATAGTGTATCAGGATCCTGCCAGGTGTGTATGGGGTTTTCACAGTGTATCAGGGTCCTGCCAGGTGTGTATGGGGTTTTCACAGTTTAGCAGGATCGTGCCAGGTGTGTATGGGGGTTTCACAGATTATCAGGATCCTGCCAGGTGTGTCTGGGGTTTTCACAGTTTATCAGGATCCTGCCAGGTGTGTATGGGGGTATCATAGTTTATCAGGAAACTGCCAGGTGTGTATGAAGGTTTCATTGTTCATCAGGATCCTGCCGGGTGTGTATGGGGTTTTCACAGTGTATCCGGATCCTGCCAGGTGTGTATGGGGGTTTCATAGTTTATCAGGATTCTGCCAGGTGTGTATGGGGGTTTCATAGTTTATGAGGATCCTGCCAGGTGTGTATGGGGTTTTCACAGTGGATCAGGATCCTGCCAGGTGTGTATGGGGTTTTCTCTGTGTATCAGGGTCCTGCCAGGTGTGTATGGGTGTTTCACAGTGTATCAGGGTCCTGCCAGGTGAGTATGGGGTTTTCACAGTGCATCAGGGTCCTGCCTGTTGAGTATGGGGTTTTCACAGTTTATCAGGATCCTGCAAGGTCTGTATGGGGGTTTCACAGTTTATCAGTATCCAGCCAGGTGTCTATGGGGTTTTCACAGTTTGTCAGGATCTTGCCAGGTGTGTATGGGTATTTCACATTTTATCAGGATCCTGCCAGGTGTCTATGGGTTTTCACAGTTTGTCAGGATCCTGCCAGGTGTGCATGGGGGTTTCACAGTTTATCAGGATCCTGCCAGGTGTGTATGGGGTTTTCACAGTTTAGCAGGATCCTGCCAGGTGTGTATGGGGGTTTCACAGTTTATCAGGATCCTGCCAAGTGTGCATGGGGTTTTCACAGTGTATCAGGATCCTGTGAGGTGTGTATGGGGTTTTCCTAGTGTATCAGGATCCTGCCAGGTGTGTATGGGGTTTGCACAGTGGATCAGGATCCTGCCAGGTGTGTATGGGGTTTTCACAGTGTGTCAGGATCCTGCCAGGTTTGTATGGGTTTTTCACAGTGGATCAGGATCCTGCCAGGTGTGCATGGGGTTTTCACAGTTTATCAGGATCCTGCCAGGTGTGCATGGGGGTTTCACAGTGTATCAGGATCCTGCCAGGTGTGTCTGGGGATTTCACAGTTTATCAGGATCCTGCCGGGTGTTTATGGGGGTTTCATAGTTTATCAGGATCCTGCCAGGGGTGTATGGATTTTTCACAGTTTTTCAGGATCCTGCCAGGTGTGTAGGGGGTTTTCACAGTGGATCAGGATCCTGCCAGGTGTGTATGGGCTTTTCACAGTTTATCAGGATCCTGCCAGGTGTGCAAGGGGTTTTCACAGTTTATCAGGATCCTGCCAGGTGTGTATGGGGATCTCAGTTTATCAGGATCCTGCCAGGTGTGTCTGGGGTCTTCACAGTTTATCAGGATCCTGCCAGGTGTGTATGGGTGTTTCATAGTTTATCAGGATCCTGCCAGGTGTGTATGGGGTTTTCACAGTGTATAGGGATCCTGCCAGGTGTGTATGGGGTTTTCACAGTGGATCAGGATCCTGCCAGGTGTGTCTGGGGTTTTCACAGTTTATCAGGATCCTGCCAGGTGTGTATGGGGGTTTCATAGTTTATCAGGATTCTGCCAGGTGTGCATGGGGGTTTCATAGTTTATCAGGATCCTGCCAGGTGTGTATGGGGTTTTCACAGTGGATCAGGTTCCTGCCAGGTGTGTATGGGGTTTTCACAGTGTATCAGGATCCTGCCAGGTGTGTATGGGGTTTTCACAGTGTATCAGGATCCTGCCAGGTGTGTATGGGGTTTTCACAGTTTATCAGCATCCTGCCAGGTGTGCATGGGGTTTTCACAGTGTATCAGGGTCCTGTCAGGTGTGTATACGGGTTTCATAGTTTATCAGGATCCTGCCAGGTGTGTATGGGGTTTTCACAGCGTATCAGGATCCTGCCAGGTATGTATGGGGGTTTCATAGTTTATCAGGATCCTGCCAGGTGTGTATGGGGGTTTCATAGTGTATCAGGATCCTGCCAGGTGTGTATGGGGTTTTCACAGTGTATCAGGGTCCTGCCAGGTGTGTATGGGGTTTTCACAGTTTAGCAGGATCGTGCCAGGTGTGTATGGGGGTTTCACAGATTATCAGGATCCTGCCAGGTGTGTATGGGGTTTTCACAGTGTATCAGGGTCCTGCCAGGTGTGTATGGGTGTTTCGCAGTGCATCAGGGTCCTGCCAGGTGAGTATGGGGTTTTCACCGTGTATCAGGGTCCTGCCTGTTGAGTCTGGGGTTTTCACAGTTTATCAGGATCCTGCCAGGTCTGCATGGGGGTTTCACAGTTTATCAGGATCCTGCCAGGTGTGTATGGGGTTTTCACAGTTTATCAGGATCCTGCCAGGTGTGTATGGGTATTTAACAGTTTATCACTATCCTTCCAGGTGTCTATGGGTTTTCACAGTTTGTCAGGATCCTGCCAGGTGTGCATGGGGGTTTCACAGTTTATCAGGATCCTGCCAGGTGTGGATGGGGTTTTCACAGTTTAGCAGGATCCTGCCAGGTGTGTATGGGGGTTTCACAGTTTATCTGGATCCTGCCAAGTGTGTATGGGGTCTTCACAGTGTATCAGTGTCCTGGCAGGTGTGTACTCGGGTTTCATATTTTATCAGGATCCTGCCAGGTGTGCATGGGGTTTTCACAGTGTATCAGGATTCTGCCAGGTGTGTGTGGGGGTTTCATAGTTTATCAGGATCCTGCCAGGTGAGTATGGGGGTTTCATAGTTTATCAGGATCCTGCCAGGTGTGTATGGGGGTTTCATAGTTTATCAGGATCCTGCCAGGTGTGTATGGGGTTTTCACAGTGTCTAAGGATCCTGCCAGGTGTGTATAGGAATTTCACAGTGGATCAGGATCCTGCCAGCTGTATATGGGGTTTTCACAGTTTATCAGGATCCTGCCAGGTGTGTATGGGGGTATCATAGTTGATCAGGAAACTGCCAGGTGTATATGAATGTTTCATAGTTTATCAGGATCCTGCCGGGTGTGTATGGGGTTTTCACAGTGTATCCGGATCCTGCCAGGTGTGTATGGGGGTGTCATAGTTTATCAGGATTCTGCAAAGGTGTGTATGGGGGTTTCATAGTTTATCAGGATCCTGCCAGGTGTGTATGGGGGTTTCACTGTGGATCAGGATCCTGCCATGTGTGTATGGGGTTTTCACAGTGTATCAGGATCCTGCCAGGTGTGTATGGGGTTTTCACAGTGGATCAGGATCCTGCCAGGTGTGTATGGGGTTTTCACAGTTTATCAGGATCCTGCCAGGTGTGCATGGGGTTTTCACAGTGTATCAGGGTCCTGCTAGGTGTGTATACGGGTTTCATATTTTATCAGGATCCTGCCAGGTGTGTATGGGGTTTTCACAGTGTATCAGGATCCTGCCAGGTATGTATGGGGGTTTCATACTTTATCAGGATCCTGCCAGGTGTGTATGGGGGTTTCATAGTGTATCAGGATCCTGCCAGGTTTGTATGGGGTTTTCACAGTGTTTCAGGATCCTGCCAGGTGTGTATGGGGTTTTCACAGTTTAACAGGATGCTGCCAGGTGTGTATGGGTTTTTCACAGATTATCAGGATCCTGCCAGGTGTGTATGGGGTTTGCACAGTGTATCAGGGTCCTGCCAGGTGTGTATGTTTGTTTCGCAGTGTATCAGGGTCCTGCCAGGTGAGTATGGGGTTTTCACAGTGTATCAGGGTCCTGCCAGGTCTGCATGGGGGTTTCACAGTTTATCAGGATCCTGCCAGGTGTGTATGGGGTTTTCACAGTTTAGCAGGATCCTGCCAGGTGTGGATGGGGGTTTCACAGTTTATCAGGAGCCTGCCAAGTGTGTATGGGGTTTTCACAGTGTATCAGGGTCCTGCAAGTTGTGTATGGGTGTTTCACAGTGTATCAGGGTCCTGCCAGGTGAGTATGGGGTTTTCACAGTGTATCAGGGTCCTGCCTGTTGAGTATGGGGTTTTCACAGTTTATCAGGATCCTGCCAGTTCTGCATGGGGGTTTCACAGTTTATCAGGATCCTGCCAGGTGTGTATGGGGTTTTCACAGTTTATTAGGATCCTGCCAGGTGTGTATGGGTATTTCACAGTTTATCAGGATCATGCCAGGTGTCTATGGGTTTTCACAGTTTGTCAGGATCCTGCCAGGTGTGCATGGGTGTTTCACAGTTAATCAGGATCCTGCCAGGTGTGTATGGGGTTTTCACAGTTTAGCAGGATCCTGCCAGGTGTGTATGGGGGTTTCACAGTTTATCAGGATCCTGCCAAGTGTGTATGGGGTTTTCACAGTGTATCAGGGTCCTGCCAGGAGTGTACACGGGTTTCATATTTTATCAGGATACTGCCCGGTGTGTATGGGGTTTTCACAGTGTATCAGCATCCTGCCAGGTGTGTGTGGGGGTAAAATAGTTTATCAGGATCCTGCCAGGTGTGTATGGGGGTTTCATAGTTTATCAGGATCCTGCCAGGTGTGTATGGGGTTTCATAGTGTATCAGGATCCTGCCAGGTGTGTATGGGGCTTTCACAGTGGATCAGGATCCTGTCAGGTGTGTATGGGGTTTTCACAGTGTATCAGGATCCTGCCAGGTGTGTATGGGTATTTCACAGTGGATCAGGATCCTGCCAGGTGTGTATGGGGTTTTCACAGTTTAGCAGGATCCTGCCAGGTGTGCATGGGTGTTTCACAGTTAATCAGGATCCTGCCAGGTGTGTATGGGGTTTTCACAGTTTAGCAGGATCCTGCCAGGTGTGTATGGGGGTTTCACAGTTTATCAGGATCCTGCCAAGTGTGTATGGGGTTTTCACAGTGAATCAGGGTCCTGCCAGGAGTGTACACGGGTTTCATATTTTATCAGGATCCTGCCCGGTGTGTATGGGGTTTTCACAGTTTATCAGGTTCCTGCCAGGTGTGTGTGGGGGTAAAATAGTTTATCAGGATCCTGCCAGGTGTGTATGGGGGTTTCATAGTTTATCAGGATCCTGCCAGGTGTGTATGGGGTTTCATAGCGTATCAGGATCCTGCCAGGTGTGCATGGGGCTTTCACAGTGGATCAGGATCCTGTCAGATGTGTATGGGGTTTTCACAGTGTATCAGGATCCTGCCAGGTGTATATGGGGTTTTCACAGTGGATCAGGATCCTGCCAGGTGTGTATGGGGTTTTCACAGTTTAGCAGGATCCTGCCAGGTGTGTATGGGGGTTTCACAGTTTATCAAGATCCTGCCAGGTGTGTTTGGGGTTTTCACAGTGTATCAGGGTCCTGCCAGGTGTGTATGGGTGTTTCACAGTGTATCAGGGTCCTGCCAGGTGTGTATGGGATTTTCACAGTTTATCAGTATCCTGCCAGGTGCGTATGGGTATTTCACTGTTTATCAGGATCCTGCCAGGTGTGTATGGGGGTTTCACAGTTTATCAGGATCCTGCCAGGTGTGTATGGGGTTTTCAAAGTTTATCAGGATCCTGCCAGGTGTGTCTGGGGATTTCACAGTTTATCAGGATCCTGCCAGGTGTGTATGGGGGTTTCATAGTTTATCAGCATCCTGCCAGGTGTTTATGGGGTTTTCACAGTGTATAAGGATCCTGCCAGGTGTGTATGGGGTTTTCACAGTGGTTCAGGATCCTGCCAGGTGTGTTTGGGGTTTTCACAGTTTATCAGGATCCTGCCAGGTGTGCATGGGGGTTTCACAGTTTATCAGGATCCTGCCAGGTGTGTATGGGGTTCTCACAGTTTATCAGGATCCTGCCAGGTGTGTCTGGGGTTTTCACATTTTATCAGGATCCTGCCAGGTGTGTATGGGGGTTTCATAGTATTTCAGGCTCCTGCCAGGTGTGTATGGGGTTTTCACAGTGTATGAGGATCATGCCAGGTGTGTATGGGGTTATCACAGTGGATCAGGATCCTGCCAGGTGTGTATGGGGTTTTCACAGTTTATCAGGATCCTGCCAGGTGTGTATGGGGGTATCATAGTTAATCAGGAAACTGCCAGGTGTGTATGAAGGTTTCATAGTTTATCAGGATCCTGCCAGTTGTGTATGGGGTTTTCACAGTGTATCAGGATCCTGACAGGTGTGTATGGTGGTTTCATAGTTTATCAGGATTCTGCCAGATGTGTATGGGGGTTTCATAGTTTATCAGGATCCTGGCAGGTGTGTATGGGGTTTTCACAGTGTATCAGAATCCTGCCAGGTGTGTATGGGGTTTTCACAGTGGATCAGGATCCTGGCAGGTGTGTTTGGGGTTTTCACAGTGTATCAGGATCCTGCCAGGTGTGTACGGGGTTTTCTTGGTGGATCAGGATCCTGCCAGGTGTGTATGGGGTTTTCACAGTTTAGCAGGATCCTGCCAGGTGTGTATGGGGGTTTCACAGTTTATCAGGATACTGCCAGGTGTGCATAGGTGTTTCACAGTTAATCAGGATCCTGCCAGGTGTGTATGGGGTTTTCCCAGTTTAGCAGGATCCTGCCAGGTGTGTATGGGGGTTTCACAGTTTATCAGGATCCTGCCAAGTGTGTATGGGGTTTTCACAGTGTATCAGGGTCCTGCCAGGTGTGTACACGGGTTTCATATTTTATCAGGATCCTGCCCGATGTGCATGGGGTTTTCACAGTGTATCAGCATCCTGCCAGGTGTGTGTGGGGGTAAAATAGTTTATCAGGATCCTGCCAGGTGTGTATGGGGGTTTCATAGTTTATCAGGATCCTGCCAGGTGTGTATGGGGTTTCATAGTGTATCAGGATCCTGCCAGGTGTGTATGGGGTTTTCACAGTGGATCAGGATCCTGCCAGGTGTGTATGGGGTTTTCACAGTGTATCAGGATCCTGCCAGGTGTGTATGGGGTTTTCACAGTGGATCAGGATCCTGCCAGGTGTGTATGGGGTTTTCACGGTTTAGCAGGATCCTGCCAGGTGTGTATGGGGGTTTCACAGTTTATCAAGATCCTGCCTGGTGTGTTTGGGGTTTTCACAGTGTATCAGGGTCCTGCCAGGTGTGTATGGGTGTTTCACAGTGTATCAGGGTCCTGCCAGGTGTGTATGGGATTTTCACAGTTTATCAGGATCCTGCCATGTGCGTATGGGTATTTCACTGTTTATCAGGATCCTGCCAGGTGTGTATGAGTTTTCACAGTTAATTCGGATCCTGCCAAGTGTGCATGGGGGTTTCACAGTTTATCAGGATCCTGCCAGGTGTGCATGGGGTTTTCACAGTGTATCAAGATCCTGCCAGGAGTGTATGGGGTTTTCAAAGTTTATCAGGATCCTGCCAGGTGTGTCTGGTGATTTCACAGTTTATCAGGATCCTGCCAGGTGTGTATGGGGGTTTCATAGTTTATCAGCATCCTGCCAGGTGTGTATGGGGTTTTCACAGTGTATAAGAATCCTGCCAGGTGTGTATGGGGTTTTCACAGTGGTTCAGGATCCTGCCAGGTGTGTTTGGGGTTTTCACAGTTTGTCAGGATCCTGCCAGGTGTGCATGGGGGTTTCACAGTTTATCAGGATCCTGCCAGGTGTGTATGGGGTTCTCACAGTTTATCAGGATCCTGCCAGGTGTGTCTGGTGTTTTCACATTTTATCAGGATCCTGCCAGGTGCGTATGGGGGTTTCATAGTATTTCACGATCCTGCCAGGTGTGTATGGGGTTTTCACAGTGTATGAGGATCCTGCCAAGTGTGTATGGGGTTTTCACAGTGGATCAGGAAGCTGCCAGGTGTGTATGGGGTTTTCACAGTTTATCAGGATCCTGCCAGGTGTGTATGGGGGTATCATAGTTAATCAGGAAACTGCCAGGTGTGTATGAATGTTTCATAGTTTATCAGGATCCTGCCAGGTGTGTATGGGGTTTTCACAGTGTATCAGGATCCTGACAGGTGTGTATGGGGGTTTCATAGTTTATCAGGATTCTGCCAGGTGTGTATGGGGGTTTCATAGTTTATCAGGATCCTGCCAGGTGTGTATGGGGTTTTCACAGTGTATCAGAATCCTGCCAGGTGTGTATGGGGGTTTCACAGTTTATCAGGATCCTGCCAGGTGTGCATGGGGTTTTCACTGTGTATCAGGGTCCTGCCAGTTGTGTATACGGGTTTCATAGTTTATCAGGATCCTGCCAGGTGTGTATGGGGTTTTCACAGTGTATCAGGATCCTGCCAGGTATGTATGGGGGTTTCATAGTTTGTCAGGATCCTGCCAGGTGTGTATGGGGGTTTCATAGTGTATCGGGATCCTGCCAGGTGTGCATGGGGTTTTCACAGTGTATCAGGATCCTGCCAGGTGTGCATGGGGTTTTCACAGTGGATCAGGATCCTGCCAGGTGTGTATGGGGTTTTCACAGTGTATCAGGATCATGCCAGGTGTGTATGGGGTTTTCACAGTGGATCAGGATCCTGCCAGGTGTGTATGGGGTTTTCACAGTTTAGCAGGATACTGCCAGGTGTGTATGGGGGTTTCGCAGTTTATCAGGATCCTGCCAGGTGTGCATGGGGTTTCATAGTTTATCAGCATTCTGCCAGGTGTGTATGGGGTTTTCACAGTGTAGAAGAATCCTGCCAGGTGTGTATGGGGTTTTCACAGTGGTTCAGGATCCTGCCAGGTGTGTTTGGGGTTTTCACAGTTTATCAGGATCCTGCCAGGTGTGCATGGGGGTTTCACAGTTTATCAGGATCCTGCCAGGTGTGTATGGGGTTCTCAAGTTTATCAGGATCCTGCCAGGTGTGTCTGGAGAGTTCACATTTTATCAGGATCCTGCCAGGTGTGTATGGGGGTTTCATAGTATTTCACGATCCTGCCAGGTGTGTATGGGGTTTTCACAGTGTATGAGGATCCTGCCAGGTGTGTTTGGGAATTTCACAGTGGATCAGGATCCTGCCAGGTCTGTATGGGGTTTTCACAGTTTGTCAGGATCCTGCCAGGTGTGTATGGGGGTATCATAGTTAATCAGGAAACTGCCAGGTGTGTATGAAGGTTTCATAGTTTATCAGGATCCTGCCAGGTGTGTATGGGGTTTTCACAGTGTACCAGGATCCTGACAGGTGTGTATGGGGGTTTCATAGTTTATCAGGATCCTGGCAGGTGTGTTTGGGGTTTTCACAGTGTATCAGGATCCTGCCAGGTGTGTACGGGGTTTTCACGGTGGATCAGGATCCTGCCAGGTGTGTATGGGGTTTTCACAGTTTAGCAGGATCCTGCCAGGTGTGTATGGGGGTTTCACAGTTTATCAGGATCCTGCCAGGTGTGCATGGGGTTTTCACAGTGTATCAGGGTCCTGCCAGTTGTGTATACGGGTTTCATAGTTTATCAGGATCCTGCCAGGTGTGTTTGGGGTTTTCACAGTGTATCAGGATCCTGCCAGGTATGTATGGGGGTTTCATAGTTTATCAGGATCCTGCCAGGTGTGTATGGGGGTTTCATACTGTATCAGGATCCTGCCAGGTGTGTATGGGGTTTTCACAGTGTATCAGGATCCTGCCAGGTGTGCATGGGGTTTTCACAGTGGATCAGGATCCTGCCAGGTGTTTAAGGGGTTTTCACAGTGTATCAGGATCATGCCAGGTGTGTATGGGGTTTTCACAGTGGATCAGGATCCTGCCAGGTGTGCATGGGGTTTTCACAGTTTAGCAGGATACTGCCAGGTGTGTATGGGGGTTTCGCAGTTTATCAGGATCCTGCCAGGTGTGTATGGGGTTTTCACAGTGTATCAGGGTCCTGCCAGGTGTGTATGGCTGTTTCACAGTGTTTCAGGTTCCTGCCAGGTGAGTATGGGGTTTTCACAGTGTATCAGGGTCCTGCCTGTTGAGTATGGGGTTTTCACAGTTTATCAGGATCCAGCCAGGTCTGCATGGGGGTTTCACAGTTTATCAGGATCCTGCCAGGTGTGTATGGGGTTTTCACAGTTTATCAGGATCCTGCCAGGTGTGTATGGGTATTTCACAGTTTATCAGGATCCTGCCAGGTGTCTATGGGTTTTCACAGTTTGTCAGGATCCTGCCAGGTGTGCATGGGGGTTTCACAGTGTATCAGGGTCCTGCCAGGTGTGTACACGGGTTTCATATTTTATCAGGATCCTGCCAGGTGTGTATGGGGTTTTCACAGTGTATCAGGATCCTGCCAGGTGTGTATGGGGGTTTCATAGTTTATCAGGATCCTGCCAGATGTGTATGGGGGTTTCATAGTATATCAGGATCCTGCCAGGTGTGTCTGGGGTTTTCACAGTTTATCAGGATCCAGCCAGGTCTGTATGGGGGTTTCACAGTGGATCAGGATCCTGCCAGGTGTGTATGGGGTTTTCACAGTTTATCAGGATCCTGCCAGGTGTGTATGGGTATTTCAAAGTGTATCAGGATCCTGCCAGGTGCGTATGGGTATTTCACAGTTTATCTGGATCCTGCCAGGTGTGTATGGGTTTTCACAGTTTATCAGGATCCTGCCAGGTGTGCATGGGGGTTTCACAGTTTATCAGGATCCTGCTAGGTGTGTATGGGGTTTTCACAGTGTATCAAGATCCTGCCAGGAGTGTATGCGGTTTTCACAGTTTATCAGGATCCTGCCAGGTGTGTCTGGGGATTTCACAGTTTATCAGGATCCTGCCAGGTGTGTATGGGGGTTTCATAGTTTATCAGGATCCTGCCAGGTGTGTATGGGGTTTTCACAGTGTATAAGAATCCGTCCAGGTGTGTATGGGGTTTTCAAAGTTTATCAGGATCCTGCCAGGTGTGTATGGGGGTTTCATAGTTTATCAGGAAACTGCCAGGTGTGTATGGGGGTTTCACAGTTTATCAGGATCCTGCCAGTTGTGTATGGGGTTTTCACAGTTTATCAGGATCCTGCCAGGTGTGTATGGGGGTTTCATAGTTTATCAGGAAACTGCCAGGTGTGTATGAAGGTTTCATAGTTTATCAGTATCCGGCTAGGTGTGTGTGGGATTTTCACAGTGTATCAGGATCCTGCCAGGTGTGTATGGGGTTTTCACAGTGGATCAGGAACCTGCCAGGTGTGTATGGTGGTTTCATAGTTTATCAGGATACTGCCAGGTGTGTATGGGGGTTTCACAGTGGATCAGGATCCTGCCAGTTGTGTATGGGTGTTTCACAGTGTATCAGGTTCCTGCCAGGTGAGTATGGGGTTTTCACAGTGTATCAGGGTCCTGCCTGTTGAGTATGGGGTTTTCACAGTTTATCAGGATCCAGCCAGGTCTGTATGGGGGTTTCACAGTTTATCAGGATCCTGCCAGGTGTGTATGGGGTTTTCACAGTTTATCAGGATCCTGCCAGGTGTGTATGGGTATTTCACAGTTTATCAGGATCCTGCCAGGTGTCTATGGGTTTTCACAGTTTGTCAGGATCCTGCCAGGTGTGCATGGGGGTTTCACAGTGCATCAGGGACCTGCCAGGTGTGTACACGGGTTTCATATTTTATCAGGATCCTGCCAGGTGTGTATGGGGTTTTCACTGTGTATCAGGATCCTGCCAGGTGTGTATGGGGTTTTCATAGTTTATCAGGATCCTGCCAGGTGTGTATGGGGGTTTCATAGTATATCAGGATCCTGCCAGGTGTGTCTGGGGTTTTCACAGTTTATCAGGATCCAGCCAGGTCTGTATGGGGGTTTCACAGTGGATCAGGATCCTGCCAGGTGTGTATGGGGATTTCACAGTTTATCAGGATCCTGCCAGGTGTGTATGGGTATTTCAAAGTGTATCAGGATCCTGCCAGGTGCGTATGGGTATTTCACAGTTTATCTGGATCCTGCCAGGTGTGTATGGGTTTTCACAGTTTATCAGGATCCTGCCAGGTGTGCATGGGGGTTTCACAGTTTATCAGGATCCTGCTAGGTGTGTATGGGGTTTTCACAGTGTATCAAGATCCTGCCAGGAGTGTATGCGGTTTTCACAATTTATCAGGATCCTGCCAGGTGTGTCTGGGGATTTCACAGTTTATCAGGATCCTGCCAGGTGTGTATGGGGGTTTCATAGTTTATCAGGATCCTGCCAGGTGTGTATGGGGTTTTCACAGTGTATAAGAATCCGTCCAGGTGTGTATGGGGTTTTCACAGTTTATCAGTATCCTGCCAGGTGTGTATGGGGGTTTCATAGTTTATCAGGAAACTGCCAGGTGTGTATGGGGGTTTCACAGTTTATCAGGATCCTGCCAGTTGTGTATGGGGTTTTCACAGTTTATCAGGATCCTGCCAGGAGTGTATGGGGGTTTCATAGTTTATCAGGAAACTGCCAGGTGTGTATGAAGGTTTCATAGTTTATCAGGATCCGGCTAGGTGTGTGTGGGATTTTCACAGTGTATCAGGATCCTGCCAGGTGTGTATGGGGTTTTCACAGTGGATCAGGAACCTGCCAGTTGTGTATGGTGGATTCATAGTTTATCAGGATACTGCCAGGTGTGTATGGGGGTTTCACAGTGGATCAGGATCCTGCCAGTTGTGTATAGGTTTTTCGCAGTGGATCAGGATCCTGCCCGGTGTGCATAGGGTTTTCACAGTGTATCAGGATCCTGCCAGGTGTGTATGGGGTTTTCACAGTATATCACGTTCTGCCAGGTGTGTATGGGGGTTGTCACAGAGTATCAGGATCCTGCCAGGTGTGCATGTGGATTTGACTGTTTTTCAGGATCCTGCCAGGTGTGTATGGGGTTTTCACAGTGGATCAGTATGCTTCCAGGTATGTATGGGGTTTTTCGCAGGGTATCAAGATCCTGCCAGGTGTGTTGGGGGTTTCACAGTATATCAGGATCCTGCCAGGTGTGGATGGGGTTTCACAGTTTATCAGGATGCTGCCAGGTGTGTATGGGGGTTTCACAGTTTATCAGGATCATGCCAGGTGTGTATGGGGGTTTCACAGTTTATCAGGACCCTGCCAGGTGTGTATGGGGTTTTCACAGTGGATCAGGATCCTGCCAGGTGTGTATGGTGTTTCACAGTTTATCAGGATCCTGCCAGCTGTGTATGGGGTTTTCACAGTGTATCAGGATCCTGAGAGGTGTGTCTGGGGTTTTCACAGTGTATCAGGATCCTGCCAGGTGTGTCTGGGGTTTTCACAGTGTATCAGTGTCCTGCCAGGTGTGTATGGTGGTTTCGCAGTGTATCAGGGTCCTGCCAGGTGAGTATGGGGTTTTCAAAGTGTATCAGGATCCTGCCAGGTGAGGATGGGGTTTTCACAGTTTATCAGGATTCTGCCAGGTGTTTATGGGGGTTTCGCAGTTTATCAGGTTCCTGCCAGGTGTGCCTGGGGTTTTCACAGTTTATCAGGATCGGGCCAGGTTTGTATGGGGGTTTCACAGTTTATCAGGATCCTGCCAGGTGTGTATGGGGGTTTCATAGTTTATCAGGATCCTGCCAGTTGTGTTTGGGGTTTTCACAGCTTATCAGGATCCTGCCAGGTGTGTATGGGGTTTTCACAGTGGATCAGGATCCTGCCAGGTGTGTATGGGGGTTTCACAGAGTATCAGGATCCTACCAGGTGTGTATGGGGGTTTCACAGTGTATCAGGATCCTGCCAGGTGTGTTTCTGGGTTTCACAGTGTATCAGGATCCTGCCAGGTGTGTATGGGGTTTTCACAGTGTATCAGCATCCTGCCAGGTGTATGTGGGGGTAACATAGTTTATCAGGATCCTGCCAGGTGTGTATGGGGGTTTCATAGTTTATCAGGATCCTGCCAGGTGTGTATGGGGTTTTCATAGTGTATCAGGATCCTGCCAGGTGTGTATGGGGTTTTCACAGTGGATCAGGATGCTGCCAGGTGTGTATGGGGTTTTCACAGTGTAACAGGATCCTGCCAGGTGTGTATGGGGTTTTCACAGTGGATCAGGATCCTGCCAGGTGTGTATGGGGTTTTCACAGTTTAGCAGGATCCTGCCAGGTGTGTATGGGGGTTTCACAGTTTATCAAGTTCCTGCCAGGTTTGTTTGGGGTTTTCACAGTGCATCAGGGTCCTGCCAGGTGTGTATGGGTGTTTCACAGTGTATCAGGGTCCTGCCAGGTGTGTATGGGATTTTCACAGTTTATCAGGATCCTGCCAGGTGCGTATGGGTATTTCACTGTTTATCAGGATCCTGCCAGGTGTGTATGAGTTTTCACAGTTAATCATGATCCTGCCAAGTGTGCATGGGGGTTTCACAGTTTGTCAGGATCCTGCCAGGTGTGTATGGGGTTTTCACAGTGTATCAAGATCCTGCCAGGAGTGTATGGGGTTTTCAAAGTTTATCAGGATCCTGCCAGGTGTGTCTGGGGATTTCACAGTTTATCAGTATCCTGCCAGGTATGTATGGGGGTTTCATAGTTTAACAGCATCCTGCCAGGTGTGTATGGGGTTTTCACAGTGTATAAGGATCCTGCCAGGTGTGTATGGGGTTTTCACAGTGGTTCAGGATCCTGCCAGGTGTGTTTGCGGTTTTCACAGTTTATCAGGATCCTGCCAGGTGTGCATGGGGGTTTCACAGTTTATCAGGATCCTGCCAGGTGTGTATGGGGTTCTCACAGTTTATCAGGATCCTGCCAGGTGTGTCTGGGGTTTTCACATTTTATCAGGATCCTGCCAGGTGTGTATGGGGGTTTCATAGTATTTCAGGATCCTGCCAGGTGTGTATGGGGTTTTCACAGTGTATGAGGATCCTGCCAGGTGTGTATGGGGTTTTCACAGTGGATCAGGATCCTGCCATGTGTGTATGGGCTTTTCACAGTTTATCAGGATCCTGCCAGGTGTGTATGGGGGTATCATAGTTAATCAGGAAACTGCCAGGTGTGTATGAAGGTTTCATAGTTTATCAGGATCCTGCCAGGTGTGTATGGGGATTTCACAGTGTATCAGGACCCTGACAGGTGTGTATGGGGGTTTCATAGTTTATCAGGATTCTGCCAGGTGTGTATGGGGGTTTCGTAGTTTATCAGGATCCTGCCAGGTGTGTATGGGGTTTTCACAGTGTATCAGAATCCTGCCAGGTGTGTATGGGGTTTTCACAGTGGATCAGGATCCTGGCAGGTGTGTTTGGGGTTTTCACAGTGTATCAGGATCCTGCCAGGTGTGTACGGGGTTTTCACGGTGGATCAGGATCCTGCCAGGTGTGTATGGGGTTTTCACAGTTTAGCAGGATCCTGCCAGGTGTGTATGGGGGTTTCACAGTTTATCAGGATCCTGCCAGGTGTGCATGGGGTTTTCACAGTGTATCAGGGTCCTGCCAGTTGTGTATACGGGTTTCATAGATTATCAGGATCCTGCCAGGTGTGTATGGGGTTTTCACAGTGTATCAGGATCCTGCCAGGTATGTATGGGGGTTTCATAGTTTATCAGGATCCTGCCAGGTGTGTATGGGGGTTTCATAGTGTATCAGGATCCTGCCAGGTGTGTATGGGGTTTTCACAGTGTATCAGGATCCTGCCAGGTGTGCATGGGGTTTTCACAGTGGATCAGGATCCTGCCAGGTGTGTATGGGGTTTTCACAGTGTATCAGGATCATGCCAGGTGTGTATGGGGTTTTCACAGTGGATCAGGATCCTGCCAGGTGTGTATGGGGTTTTCACAGTTTAGCAGGATACTGCCAGGTGTGTATGGGGGTTTCGCAGTTTATCAGGATCCTGCCAGGTGTGTATGGGGTTTTCACAGTGTATCAGGGTCCTGCCAGGTGTGTATGGGTGTTTCACAGTGTATCAGGTTCCTGCCAGGTGAGTATGGGGTTTTCACAGTGTATCAGGGTACTGCCTGTTGAGTATGGGGTTTTCACAGTTTATCAGTATCCAGCCAGGTCTGTATGGGGGTTTCACAGTTTATCAGGATCCTGCCAGGTGTGTATGGGGTTTTCACAGTTTATCAGGATCCTGCCAGGTGTGTATGGGTATTTCACAGTTTATCAGGATCCTGCCAGGTGTCTATGGGTTTTCACAGTTTGTCAGGATCCTGCCAGGTGTGCATGGGGGTTTCACAGTTTATCAGGATCCTGCCAAGTGTGTATGGGGTCTTCACAGTGTATCAGGGACCTGCCAGGTGTGTACACGGGTTTCATATTTTATCAGGATCCTGCCAGGTGTGTATGGGGTTTTCACAGTGTATCAGGATCCTGCCAGGTGTGTATGGGGGTTTCATAGTTTATCAGGATCCTGCCAGCTGTGTATGGGGGTTTCATAGTATATCAGGATCCTGCCAGGTGTGTCTGGGGTTTTCACAGTGTATCAGGATCCTGCCAGGTGTGTATGGGGTTTTCACAGTGGATCAGGATCCTGCCAGATGTGTGTGGGATTTTCACAGTGTATCAGGATCCTGCCAGGTGTGTATGGGGTTTTCACAGTGTATCAGGATCCTGCCAGGTGCGTATGGGTATTTCACAGTTTATCTGGATCCTGCCAGGTGTGTATGGGTTTTCACAGTTTATCAGGATCCTGCCAGGTGTGCATGGGGGTTTCACAGTTTATCAGGATCCTGCTAGGTGTGTATGGGGTTTTCACAGTGTATCAAGATCCTGCCAGGAGTGTATGCGGTTTTCACAGTTTATCAGGATCCTGCCAGGTGTGTCTGGGGATTTCACAGTGTATCAGGATCCTGCCAGGTGTGTATGGGGGTTTCATAGTTTATCAGGATCCTGCCAGGTGTGTATGGGGTTTTCACAGTGTATAAGAATCCGTCCAGGTGTGTATGGGGTTTTCACAGTTTATCAGGATCCTGCCAGGTGTGTATGGGGGTTTCATAGTTTATCAGGGAACTGCCAGGTGTGTATGGGGGTTTCACAGTTTATCAGGATCCTGCCAGTTGTGTATGGGGTTTTCACAGTTTATCAGGATCCTGCCAGGTGTGTATGGGGGTTTCATAGTTTATCAGGAAACTGCCAGGTGTGTATGAAGGTTTCATAGTTTATCAGGATCCGGCTAGGTGTGTGTGGGATTTTCACAGTGTATCAGGATCCTGCCAGGTGTGTATGGGGTTTTCACAGTGGATCAGGAACCTGCCAGTTGTGTATGGGGGTTTCATAGTTTATCAGGATACTGCCAGGTGTGTATGGGGGTTTCACAGTGGATCAGGATCCTGCCAGGTGTGTATAGGTTTTTCACAGTGGATCTGGATCCTGCCCGGTGTGCATAGGGTTTTCACAGTGTATCAGGATCCTGCCAGGTGTGTATGGGGTTTTCACAGTATATCAGGTTCTGCCAGGTGTGTATGGGGGTTGTCACAGAGTATCAGGATCCTGCCAGGTGTGCATGTGGATTTGAATGTTTTTCAGGATCCTGCCAGGTGTGTATGGGGTTTTCACAGTGGATCAGTATGCTTCCAGGTATGTATGGGGTTTTTCGCAGTGTATCAAGATCCTGCCAGGTGTGTTGGGGGTTTCACAGTATATCAGGATCCTGCCAGGTGTGTATGGGGTTTCACAGTTTATCAGGAGCCTGCCAGGTGTGTTGGCGGTTTCACAGTATATCAGGATCCTGCCAGGTGTGGATGGGGTTTCACAGTTTATCAGGATGCTGCCAGGTGTGTATGGGGGTTTCACAGTTTATCAGGACCCTGCCAGGTGTGTATGGGGTTTTCACAGTGGATCAGGATCCTGCCAGGTGTGTATGGTGTTTCACAGTTTATCAGGATCCTGCCAGGTGTGTATGGGGTTTTCACAGTGTATCAGGATCCTGAGAGGTGTGTCTGGGGTTTTCACAGTGTATCAGGATCCTGCCAGGTGTGTATGGGGTTTTCACAGTGTATCAGTGTCCTGCCAGGTGTGTATGGTGGTTTCGCAGTGTATCAGGGTCCTGCCAGGTGAGTATGGGGTTTTCAAAGTGTATCAGGATCCTGCCAGGTGAGGATGGGGTTTTCACAATTTATCAGGATTCTGCCAGGTGTTTATGGGGGTTTCGCAGTTTATCAGGTTCCTGCCAGGTGTGCCTGGGGTTTTCACAGTTTATCAGGATCGGGCCAGGTTTGTATGGGGGTTTCACAGTTTATCAGGATCCTGCCAGGTGTGTATGGGGGTTTCATAGTTTATCAGGATCCTGCCAGTTGTGTTTGGGGTTTTCACAGCTTATCAGGATCCTGCCAGGTGTGTATGGGGTTTTCACAGTGGATCAGGATCCTGCCAGGTGTGTATGGGGGTTTCACAGAGTATCAGGATCCTACCAGGTGTGTATGGGGGTTTCACAGTGTATCAGGATCCTGCCAGGTGTGTTTCTGGGTTTCACAGTGTATCAGGATCCTGCCAGGTGTGCATGGGGTTTTCACAGTGGATCAGGATGCTGCCAGGTTTGTATAGGTTTTTCACAGTGGATCAGTATATGCCAGGTGTGTTTGGTGTTTTCACAGTGATTTAGGATCCTGCCAGGTGTGTATACAGGTTTCATAGTTTATCAGGATCCTGCCAGGTGTGTATGGGGGTTTCAGAGTTTATCAGGATCCTGCCAGGTGTGTATGGGGTTTTCACAGTGTATCAGGATCCTGCCAGGTGTGCATGGGGTTTTCACAGTGGATCAGTATCCTGCCAGGTGTGTATGGGGTTTCATAGTTTATCAGGATGCTGCCAGGAGTGTATGGGTTTTTCACACTGTATCAGGATCCTGCCAGGAGTGTATGGGGTTTTCACAGTGTATCAGGATCCTGCCAGGTGTGTATGGGGTTTTCACTGTGTATCAGGATCCTGCCAGGTGTGTATGGGGTTTTCACAGTTTATCATGTTCCTGCCAGGTGTGTATGGGGGTTTCACAGTGTATCGGGATCCTGACAGGTGTGTATGGGCTTTTCACAGTGGATCAGGTTCCTGCCAGGTGTGTATGGGGTTTTCACAGTTTATCATTATCCTTCCAGATGTGTATGGGCGTTTCACAATTTATCAGGATCCTGCCAGGTGTGTACGGGGTTTTCACAGTTTATCAGTGTCCTGCCAGGTGTGTATGGGGGTTTCACAGTTTGTTAGGATCCTGCCAGGTGTGTATGAGGTTTTCACAGTATTTCAAGATCCTGCCAGGTGTGTATGGGGTTTTCACAGTGTATCATGATCCTGACAGGTGTGTATGGGGTTATTCACAGTGTATCAGGATCCTGCCAGGTGTGTTTTGGGTTTTCACTGTGTATCAAGATCCTGCCAGGTGTGTATGGGGTTTTCACAGTTTATCAGGATCCTGCCAGGTGTGTATGGGCGTTTCGTAGTTTATCAGGATCCTGCCAGGTGTGTATGGGGTTTTCACAGTGTATCAATATCCTGCCAGGTGTGCATGGGGTTTTCACAGTTTATCTCGATCCTGCCAGGTGTGTATGGGGTTTTCACAGTTTATCAGTATCCTGCCAGGTGTGTCTGGGGTTTCATTGTTTAACAGGATGCTGCCAGGTGTGTATGGGTTTTTCACAGTGTATCAGGATCCTGCCAGGTGTGAATGGGGTTTTCACAGTGTATCAGAATCCTGCCAGGTGTGTATGGGGTTTTCACTGTGTATCAGGATCCTGCCAGGTGTGTATGGGGTTTTCGCAGTTTATCAGGATCCTGCCATGTGTGTATGGGGGTTTCACAGTGTATCAGGATCCTGACAGGTGTGTATGGGCTTTTCACAGTGGATCAGGATCCGGCCAGGTGTGTGTGGGGTTTTCACAGTTTATCATTATCCTTCCAGATGTGTATGGGTGTTTCACAATTTATCAGGGTCCTACCAGGTGTGTATGGGGGTTTCACAGTTTGTTAGGATCCTGCCAGGTGTGTATGGGGTTTTCACAGTATTTCAAGATCCTGCCAGGTGTGTATGGGGTTTTCACAGTGTATCATGATCCTGCCAGGTGTGTATGGGGGTATTCACAGTGTATCAGCATCCTGCCAGGTGTATTTTGGGGTTTCACAGTGTATCAAGATCCTACCAGGTGTGTATTGGGTTTTCACAGTTTATCAGGATCCTGCCATGTGTGTATGGGGGTTTCATAGTTTATCAGGATCCTGCAAAGTATGTATGGGGTTTTCACAGTGTATCAATATCCTGCCAGGTGTGTTTGGGGTGTTCACAGTTTATCAGGATCCTGCCAGGTGTGTATGGGTATTTCTCAGTTTATCAGGATCCTGCCAGGTGTCTATGGGTTTTCACAGTTTGTCAGGATCCTGCCAGGTGTGCATGGGGGTTTCACAGTTTATCAGGATCCTGCCAAGTGTGTATGGGGTTTTCACAGTGTATCAGTGTCCTGCCAGGTGTGTACACGGGTTTCATATTTTATCAGGATCCTGCCAGGTGTGTATTTGGTTTTCACAGTGTATCAGGATCCTGCCAGGTGTGTATGGGGGTTTCATATTTTATCAGGATCCTGCCAGGTGTGTATGGGTGTTTCATAGTTTATCAGGATCCTGCCAGGTGTGTATGGGGTTTTCATAGTGTATCAGGATCCTGCCAGGTGTGTATGGGGTTTTTCCCAGTGGATCAGGATCCTGCCAGGTGTGTATGGGATTTTCACAGTGTATCAGGATCCTGCCAGGTGTGTATGGGGTTTTCACAGTGGATCAGGATCCAGCCAGGTGTGTATGGGGTATTCACAGTTTAGCAGGATCCTGCCAGGTGTGTCTGGGGGTTTCACTGCTTATCAGGATCCTGCCAGGTGTGTATGGGGTTTTCACAGTGTATCAGGGTCCTGCCAGGTGTGTATGGGTGTTTCACAGTGTATCAGGATCCTGCCAGGTGTGTATGGGTTTCTCACAGTTTAGTAGGATCCTACCAGGTGCGTAAATGGTATTTCACAGTTTATCAGGATCCTGCCAGGTGTGTATGGGTTTTCACAGTTTATCAGGATCCTGCCAGGTGTGCATGGGGGTTTCACAGTTTATCAGGATCCTGCCAGGTGTGTATGGGGTTTTCACAGTGTATCAAGATCCTGCCAGGAGTGCATGGGGTTTTCACAGTTTATCAGGATCCTGCCAGGTGTGTCTGGGGATTTCACAGTTTATCAGGATCCTGCCAGGTGTGTATGGGGGTTTCATAGTTTATCAGGATCCTGCCAGGTGTGTATGGGATTTTCACAGTGTATAAGAATCCTGCCAGGTGTGTATGGGGTTTTCCCAGTTTATCAGGATCCTGCCAGGTGTGTATGGGGGTTTCATAGTTTATCAGGAAACTGCCAGGTGTGTATGGGGGTTTCACAGTTTATCAGGATCCTGCCAGTTGTGTATGGGGTATTCACAGTTTATCAGGATCCTGCCATGTGTGTATGGGAGTTTCATAGTTTATCAGGAAACTGCCAGGTGTGTATGAAGGGATCATAGTTTATCAGGATCCGGCTAGGTGTGTGTGGGATTTTCACAGTGTATCAGGATCCTGCCAGGTGTGTATTGGGTTTTCACAGTGGATCAGGAACCTGCCAGGTGTGTATGGGGTTTTCACAGTGTATCAGGATGCTGCCAGGTGTGTATGGGGGTTTCACAGTGGATCAGGATCCTGCCAGGTGTGTATGGGGTTTTCACAGTGTATCAGGTTCCTGCCAGGTGTGTTTGGGGTTTTCACTGTGCATCAGGATCCTGCCAGGTGTATTTGGGGTTTTCAATGTGCATCAGGATCCTGCCAGGTGTGTATGGGGTTTTCACAGTATATCAGGGTCCTGTCAGGTGTGTATGGGGTTTTCACAGTGTATCAGGATCCTGCCAGATGAGTATGGGTTTTCACAGAGGATCAGGCTCCTGCCAGGTGTGT
Source organism: Heterodontus francisci (assembly GCF_036365525.1). Classification (NCBI taxonomy): domain Eukaryota; kingdom Metazoa; phylum Chordata; class Chondrichthyes; order Heterodontiformes; family Heterodontidae; genus Heterodontus; species Heterodontus francisci. The sequence continues at coordinate 6,748,495 of NW_027141175.1, forward strand.
ATGGGGATTTCACAGTGTATCAGGATCCTGCCAGGTGTGTATGGGGTTTTCACAGTGTATCAGGGTCCTGCCAGGTGTGTATGGAGGTTTAACAGTGTTTCAGGATCCTGCTAGATGTTTCTGGGTTTTCACAGTGTATCAGGATCCTGCCAGGAGTGTATGGGGTTTTCACAGTGTATCAGGTCCTGCCAGGTGTGTATGGGGTTTTCACAATGTATCAGTATCCTGCCAGGGGTGTATGGGGTTTCACAGTGGATCAGGTTCATGTCAGGTGTGTATGGGGTTTTCACAGTGTATCAGGATCCTGCCAGGTGTGTATGGGGTTTCACAGTGGATCAGGATCCTGCCAGGTGTGCATCGGGTTTTCACAGTATATCAGGATCCTGCCAGGAGTGTATGGGATTTCACAGTGGATCAGGATCTTGCCAGGTGTGTATGGGGTTTCACAGTGGATCAGGAACCTGCCAGGTGTGTATGGGGTTTCACAGTGGATCAGGATACTGCCAGGTGTGCATCGGGTTTTCACAGTATATCAGGATCCTGCCGGGTGTGTATGGGGTTTTCACAGTGTATCAGGATCCTGCCTGGTGTGTATGGGGTTTCACAGTGGATCAGGATCCTGCCAGGTGTGTATGGGGTTTCACAGTGGATCAGGAACCTGCCAGGAGTGTCTGGGGTTTTCACAGTGTATCAGGGACCTGCCAGGTGTGTATGGGGTTTTCACAGTGTATCAGTATCCTGCCAGGTGTGTATGGGGTTTCACAGTGGATCAGGATCCTGCCAGGTGTGTTTGGGGGTTTCACAGTGGATCAGGATCCTGCCAGGTTTGTATGGGTTTTTCACAATGTATCAGGGTCCTGCCAGGTGTGTATGGGGGTTTCACAGAGTATCAGGATGCTGCCAGGTGTGTATGGGGGTTTCACAGTGGATCAGGATCCTGCCAGGTGTGTATGGGGTTTTCACAGTGTATCAGGATCCTGCCAGGTCTGTCTGGGGGGTTTCACATTGTATCAGGATCCTGCCAGATGTGTATGGGTTTTCACAGTGTATCTGGATCCTGCCAGGTGTGTATGGGGTTCTCACTGCGCATTAGGATCCTGCAAGGTGTGTATGGGTTTTTCACAGTGTATCAGGATCCTGCCAGGTGTGTATGGGGGTTTCACAGTGTATCCGGGTCCGGCCAGGTGTGTATTTGCTTTTCACAGTGCATCAGGTTCCTGCCAGGAGTGTATGGGGTCTTCACAGTGTATCAGGATCCTGCCAGGTGTGTATGGGGTTTCGCAGTGGATCAGGATCCTGCCAGGTGTGTATGGGGTTTTCACAGTGTATCAGGATCCTTCCAGGTGTGTGTGGGGCTTTCACTGTGTATCAGAATCCTGCCAGGTGTGTATGGGGTTTTTACAGTGTATCAGGATCCTGCCAGGTGTGTTTGGGGTTTTCACTGTGCATCAGGATCCTGCCAGGTGTATTTGGGGATTTCACTGTGCATCAGGATACTGCCAGGTGTGTATGGGGTTTCACAGTGGATCAGGATCCTGCCAGGAGTGTATGGCGTTTTCACAGTGTATCAGGATCCTGCCAGGTGTGTTTGGGGTTTCATTGTGGATCAGGATCCTGCCAGGAGTGTATGGGGATTATACAGTGTAGAAAGGTCCTGCCAGGTGTGTGTGGGGTTTTCACAGTGTATCAGGACCCTGCCAGTTGTGTATGGGGTTTTCACAGTGGATCAGGATCCTGCCAGGTGTGCATGGGCTTTTCAGAGTGTACCAGGATCCTGCCAGGTGTGCATGGTGTTTCACAGTGGATCAGGATCCTGCGAGGTGTGCATAGAGTTTTCACAGTGTATCAGGACCCTGCCAGTTGTGTATGGGGTTTTCACAGTGGATCAGAATCCTGCCAGGAGTGTATGGGGTTTTCATAGTGTATCAGGATCCTGCCAGGTGTGTATGGTGTTTCATAATGGATCAGGATCCTGCCAGGTGTTCATGGGGTTCCACAGTGGATCAGGAACCTGCCAGGAGTGTATGTGATTTTCATAGTGTATCAGCGTCCTGCCAGGTGTGTATGGGGTTTTCACAGTGTATCAGGATTATACCAGTTGTCTATGGGGTTTTCACAGTGTATTAGAATCCTGCCAGGTGTGTATGGGGTTTCACAGTGGATCAGCATCCTGCCACATGTGTATGGGGGTTTCACAGTGGATCAGGATCCTGCCATGTGTGTATGGGTTTTTCTCAGTGTATCAGGGTCCTGCCAGGTGTGTATGGGGGTTTCACAGTGGATCAGGATCCTGCCAGGTGTGTATGGGGTTTTCACAGTGTATCAGGATCCTGCCAGGTATGTATGGGGATTTCACAGTGGATCAGGATCCTGCCAGGTGTGTATGGGTTTTTCACAGTGGATCAGGATTCTGCCAGGTCTGTATGGGGGTTTCACAGTGTATCAGGATCCTGCCAGGTGTGTATGGGGTTTTCACTGTGCATCAGGATCGTGCCAGGTGTGTATGGGGTGTTCACAGTGTATCAGGATCCTGCCAGGTGTGTATGGGGGTTTCACAGTTTATCAGAATCCTGCCTGGTGTGCATGGGGTTTCACAGTGTATAAGGATCCTGCCAGGTGTGTATCGGGGTTTTCACAGTGTATCAGGATCCTGACAGGTGTGTATGAGGTTTTCACATTTTTTCAGTATCCTGCCAGGTGTGTTTGGGGTTTTCACTTTGCATCAGCATCCTGCCAGGTGTGTATGGGTTTTTCACCGTGGAACAGTATCCTGCCAGGTGTGTATGGGGTTTTCACAGTGTATCAGGATCCTGCCAGGTGTGTTTGGGTTTTTCTCATTGTATCAGAATCCTGCCTGGTGTGTATGGGGGTTTCACAGATTATCAGGATCCTGCCACGTGTGTATGGGGTTTCACAGTGGATCAGGATCCTGCCACGTGTGTATGGGGATTCACAGTGCATCAGAATCCTGCCGGATGTGTATGGGGTATCACAATGTATCAGCATCCTGCCAGATGTTTATGGGGTTTTCACAGTGCATCAGGATCCTTCCAGATGTGTATCGTTGTTACACAGTGTATCAGCATCCTGCCAGGTGTGTATGTGATTTCAGAGTGTATCAGGATCCTGCCAGGTGTGCATGGGGTTTTCACAGTGCATCAGGATCCTTCCAGGTATGTTTGGGGGATGCACAGTGCATCAGGATCCTGCCAGGTGTGTATGGGATTTTCAAAATGTATCGGGATCCTGCCAGGTCTGTATGAGGCTTCACAGTGTGTCAGGGTCCTGCCAGGTGTGCATGAGGTGTTCACAATGTATCACGATCCTGCCAGGTATGTATGGGGTTTTCAAAGTGTATCAGCATCCTGCCAGGTGTGTGGGATTTTCACAGTGTATCAGGGTCCTGCCAGGTGTGTATGGGATTTTCACAGTGTATCAGCATCCTGCCAGTTGTGTCTGGGGTTTTCACAGTGTATCAGGATCCTGCCAGGTTTGTATGGGGTTTTCACAGTGTATCAGTATCCTGCCAGGTATGTATGGGGTTTTCAAAGTGTATCAGCATCCTGCCAGGTGTGTATGGGATTTTCACAGTGTATCAGGGTCCTGCCAGGTGTGTATGGGATTTTCACAGTGTATCAGCATCCTGCCAGTTGTGTCTGGGGTTTTCACTGTGTATCAGGATCCTGCCAGGTTTGTATGGGATTTTCACAGTGTATCAGTATCCTGCCAGGTGTGTATGGGGTTTTCACAGTGTATCAGTGTCCTGCCAGGTGTGTATATGACTTTCACAGTGTATCGGGGTCCTGCCAGGTGTGTATGGGGTTTTCACAGGGTATCAGCATCCTGCCAGTTGTGTCTGGGGTTTTCACAGTGTATCAGGATCCTGCCAGGTGTGTATGGGTTTCACAGTGGATCAGCATGCTGCAGGTGTGTATGGGGTTTTCACAGTGTATCAGGATGCTCCCAGGTGTGTATGGGGGTTTCACAGTGGATTAGGATCCTGCCAGGTGTGTATGGTGCTTTCACTGTGTCTCAGGATCGTGCCAGGTGAATATAGGGATTCACAGTGTATCAGGTACCTGCCAGGTGTGTATGGGGGCTTCACAGTGGATCAGGATCCTGCCTGTCGTGTATGGGGTTTTCACAGTGTATCAGGATCCTGCCAGGTGTGTATGGGGTTTTCAAAATGTATCAGGATCCTGCCAGCTCTGTATGAGGCTTCACAGTGTGTCAGGGTCCTGCCAGGTGTGCATGAGGTTTTCACAGTGTATCAGGATCCTGCCAGGTATGTATGGGGTTTTCACAGTGTATCAGCGTCTTGCCAGGTGTGTATGGGATTTCCACAGTGTATCAGGGTCCTGCCAGGTGTGTATGGGATTTTCACAGTGTATCAGCATCCTGCCAGTTGTTTCTGGGGTTTTCACAGTGTATCAGGATCCTGCCAGGTGTGTATGGGGTTTTCACAGTGTATCGGTATCCTGCCAGGTATGTATGGGGTTTTCAAAGTGTATCAGCATCCTGCCAGGTGTGTATGGGATTTTCACAGTGTATCAGGGTCCTGCCAGGTGTGTATGGGATTTTCACAGTGTATCAGCATCCTGCCAGTTGTGTCTGGGGTTTTCACAGTGTATCAGGATCCTGCCAGGTTTGTATGGGTTTTTCACAGTGTATCAGTATCCTGCCAGTTGTGTCTGGGGTTTTCACAGTGTATCAGGATCATGCCAGGTGTGTATGGGTTTCACAGTGGATCAGGATGCTGCAGGTGTGTCTGGGGTTTTCACAGTGTATCAGGATCCTGCCAGGTTTGTATGGGTTTTTCACAGTGTATCAGTATCCTGCCAGTTGTGTCTGGGATTTCCACAGTGTATCAGGGTCCTGCCAGGTGTGCATGAGGTTTTCACAGTGTATCAGGATTTGGCAGGTATGTATGGGGTTTTCACTGTGTATCAGCGTCTTGCCAGGTGTGTATGGGATTTTCACAGTGTATCAGGGTCCTGCCAGGTGTGTATGGGATTTTCACAGTGTATCAGCATCCTGCCAGTTGTTTCTGGGGTTTTCACAGTGTATCAGGATCCTGCCAGGTGTGTATGGGGTTTTCACAGTGTATCAGGATCCTGCCAGGTGTGTATGGGGTTTTCACAGTGTATCAGTGTCCTACCAGGTGTGTATATGATTTTCTCAGTGCATCAGGGACCTGCCAGGTGTGTATGGGGTTTTCACAGTGTATCAGTATCCTGCCAGGTGTGTATGGGGTTTCACAGTGGATCAGGATCCTGCCAGGTGTGTTTGGGGGTTTCACAGTGGATCAGGATCCTGCCAGGTTTGTATGGGTTTTTCACAATGTATCAGGGTCCTGCCAGGTGCGTATGGGGGTTTCACAGAGTATCAGGATGCTGCCAGGTGTGTATGGGGGTTTCACAGTGGACCAGGATCCTGCCAGGTGTGTATGGGGTTTTCACAGTGTATCAGGATCCTGCCAGGTCTGTCTGGGGGTTTCACATTGTATCAGGATCCTGCCAGATGTGTATGGGTTTTCACAGTGTATCTGGATCCTGCCAGGTGTGTATGGGGTTCTCACTGCGCATTAGGATCCTGCCAGGTGTGTATGGGTTTTTCACAGTGTATCAGGATCCTTCCAGGTGTGTATGGGGGTTTCACAGTGTATCCGGGTCCGGCCAGGTGTGTATTTGCTTTTCACAGTGCATCAGGTTCCTGCCAGGAGTGTATGGGGTCTTCACAGTGTATCAGGATCCTGCCAGGTGTGTATGGGGTTTCGCAGTGGATCAGGATCCTGCCAGGTGTGTATGGGGTTTTCACAGTGTATCAGGATCCTTCCAGGTGTGTGTTGGGCTTTCACTGTGTATCAGAATCCTGCCAGGTGTGTATGGGGTTTTCACAGTGTATCAGGACCCTGCCAGGTGTGTTTGGGGTTTTCACTGTGCATCAGGATCCTGCCAGGTGTATTTGGGGTTTTCACTGTGCATCAGGATACTGCCAGGTGTGTATGGGGTTTCACAGTGGATCAGGATCCTGCCAGGAGTGTATGGGGTTTTCACAGTGTATCAGGATCCTGCCAGGTGTTTTTGGGGTTTCATTGTGGATCAGGATACTGCCAGGAGTGTATGGGGATTATACAGTGTAGCAAGGTCCTGCCAGGTGTGTATGGGGTTTTCACAGTGGATCAGGATCCTGCCAGGTGTGCATGGGCTTTTCAAAGTGTACCAGGATCCTGCCAGGTGTGCATGGTGTTTCACAGTGGATCAGGATCCTGCGAGGTGTGTATAGGGTTTTCACAGTGTATCAGGACCCTGCCAGTTGTGTATGGGGTTATCACAGTGGATCAGGATCCTGCCAGGAGTGTATGGGGTTTTCATAGTGTTTCAGGATCCTGCCAGGTGTGTATGGTGTTTCATAATGGATCAGGATCCTGCCAGGTGTTCATGGGGTTCCACAGTGGATCAGGAACCTGCCAGGAGTGTATGTGATTTTCATAGTGTATCAGCGTCGTGCCAGGTGTGTATGGGGTTTTCACAGTGTATCAGAATCCTACCAGTTGTCTATGGGGTTTTCACAGTGTATTAGAATCCTGCCAGGTGTGTATGGGGTTTCACAGTGGATCAGCATCCTGCCAGATGTGTATGGGGGTTTCACAGTGGATCAGGATCCTGCCATGTGTGTATGGGTTTTTCACAGTGTATCAGGGTCCTGCCAGGTGTGTATGGGGGATTCACAGTGGATCAGGATCCTGCCAGGTGTGTATGGGGTTTTCACAGTGTATCAGCGTCCTGCCAGGTGTGTATGGGGTTTTGACAGTGTATCAGGATCCTACCAGTTGTCTATGGGGTTTTCACAGTGTATTAGAATCCTGCCAGGTGTGTATGGGGTTTCACAGTGGATCAGCATCCTGCCAGATGTGTATGGGGGTTTCACAGTGGATCAGGATCCTGCCATGTGTGTATGGGTTTTTCACAGTGTATCAGGGTCCTGCCAGGTGTGTATGGGGGTTTCACAGTGGATCAGGATCCTGCCGGGTGTGTATGGGGTTTTCACAGTGTATCAGGATCCTGCCAGGTATGTATGGGGATTTCACAGTGGATCAGGATCCTGCCAGGTGTGTATGGGGTTTTCACAGTGGATCAGGATCCTGCCAGGAGTGTATGGGGTTTTCATAGTGTTTCAGGATCCTGCCAGGTGTGTATGGTGTTTCATAATGGATCAGGATCCTGCCAGGTGTTCATGGGGTTCCACAGTGGATCAGGAACCTGCCAGGAGTGTATGTGATTTTCATATTGTATCAGCGTCCTGCCAGGTGTGTATGGGGTTTTCACAGTGTATCAGGATCCTTCCAGTTGTCTTTGGGGTTTTCACAGTGTATTAGAATCCTGCCAGGTGTGTATGGGGTTTCACAGTGGATCAGCATCCTGCCAGATGTGTATGGGGGTTTCACAGTGGATCAGGATCCTGCCATGTGTGTATGGGTTTTCACAGTGTATCAGGGTCCTGCCAGGTGTGTATGGGGGTTTCACAGTGGATTAGGATCCTGCCAGGTGTGTATGGGGTTTTCACAGTGTATCAGGATCCTGCCAGGTATGTATGGGGATTTCACAGTGGATCAGTATCCTGCCAGGTGTGTATGGGGTTTTCACAGTGGATCAGGATCCTGCCAGGAGTGTATGGGGTTTTCATAGTGTTTCAGGATCCTGCCAGGTGTGTATGGTGTTTCATAACGGATCAGGATCCTGCCAGGTGTGTATGGGGTTTTCACAGTGTATCAGGATCCTGCCAGGTATGTATGGGGATTTCACAGTGGATCAGGAACCTGCCAGGAGTGTATGTGATTTTCATATTGTATCAGCGTCCTGCCAGGTGTGTATGGGGTTTTCACAGTGTATCAGGATCCTACCAGTTGTCTATGGGGTTTTCACAGTGTATTAGAATCCTGCCAGGTGTGTATGGGGTTTCACAGTGGATCAGCATCCTGCCAGATGTGTATGGGGGTTTCACAGTGGATCAGGATCCTGCCATGTGTGTATGGGTTTTCACAGTGTATCAGGGTCCTGCCAGGTGTGTATGGGGGTTTCACAGTGGATCAGGACTCTGCCAGGTGTGTATGCGGTTTTCACAGTGTATCAGGATCCTGCCAGGTATGTATGGGGATTTCACAGTGGATCAGGATCCTGCCAGGTGTGTATGGGTTTTTCACAGTGGATCAGGATCCTGCCAGGTGTGTATGGGGTTTTCACTGTGCATCAGGATCGTGCCAGGTGTGTATGGGGTGTTCACAGTGTATCAGGATCCTGCCAGGTGTGTATGGGGGTTTCACAGTTTATCAGAATCCTGCCTGGTGTGCATGGGGTTTCACAGTGTATAAGGATCCTGCCAGGTGTGTATCGGGGTTTTCACATTTTTTCAGTATCCTGCCAGGTGTGTTTGGGGTTTTCACTTTGCATCAGCATCCTGCCAGGTGTGTATGGGGTTTTCACCGTGGAACAGCATCCTGCCAGGTGTGTATGGGGTTTTCACAGTGTATCAGGATCCTGCCAGGTGTGTTTGGGTTTTTCACAGTGTATCAGAATCCTGCCTGGTGTGTATGGGGGTTTCACAGATTATCAGGATCCTGCCACGTGTGTATGGGGTTTCACAGTGGATCAGGATCCTGCCACGTGTGTATGGGGATTCACAGTGCATCAGGATCCTGCCGGATGTGTATGGGATATCACAATGTATCAGCATCCTGCCAGATGTGTATGGGGTTTTCACAGTGCATCAGGATCCTTCCAGATGTGTATCGGTGTTACACAGTGTATCAGGATCCTGCCAGGTGTGTATGTGATTTCAGAGTGTATCAGGATCCTGCCAGGTGTGCATGGGGTTTTCACAGTGCATCAGGATCCTTCCAGGTTTGTTTGGGGGATTCACAGTGTATCAGGATCCCGCCAGGTGTGTATGGGGTTTTCAAAATGTATCAGGATCCTGCCAGGTCTGTATGAGGCTTCACAGTGTGTCAGGGCCCTGCCAGGTGTGCATGAGGTTTTCACAGTGTATCAGGATCCTGCCAGGTATGTATGGGGTTTTCAAAGTGTATCAGTGAGCTGCCAGGTGTTTATGGGATTTTCACAGTGTATCAGGATCCTGCCAGGTGTGTATGGGACTTTCACAGTGTATCAGCATCCTGCCAGTTGTGTCTGGGGTTTTCACAGTGTATCAGGATCCTGCCAGGTGTGTATGGGGTTTTCACAGTGTATCAGGATCCTGCCAGGTGTGTCTGGGGTTTTCACAGTGTATCAGTGTCCTGCCAGGTGTGTATATGATTTTCACAGTGTATCAGGGTCCTGCCAGGTGTGTATGGGGTTTTCACAGGGTATCAGCATCCTGCCAGTTGTGTCTGGGGTTTTCACAGTGTATCAGGATCCTGCCAGGTGTGTATGGGTTTCACAGTGGATCAGGATGCTGCAGGTGTGTATGGGGTTTTCACAGTGTATCAGGATGCTCCCAGGTGTGTATGGGGGTTTCACAGTGGATTAGGATCCTGCCAGGTGTGTATGGTGCTTTCACAGTGTCTCAGGATCGTGCCAGGTGTTTATAGGGATTCACAGTGTATCAGGTACCTGCCAGGTGTGTATGGGGGCTTCACAGTGGATCAGGATCCTGCCTGTCGTGTATGGGGTTTTCACAGTGTATCAGGATCCTGCCAGGTGTGTATGGGGTTTTCAAAATGTATCAGGATCCTGCCAGCTCTGTATGAGGCTTCACAGTGTGTCAGGGTCCTGCCAGGTGTGCATGAGGTGTTCACAGTGTATCAGGATCCTGCCAGGTATGTATGGGGTTTTCACAGTGTATCAGCGTCTTGCCAGGTGTGTATGGGATTTTCACAGTGTATCAGGGTCCTGCCAGGTGTGTATGGGATTTTCACAGTGTATCAGCATCCTGCCAGTTGTTTCTGGGGTTTTCACAGTGTATCAGGATCCTGCCAGGTGTGTATGGGGTTTTCACAGTGTATCAGGATCCTGCCAGGTGTGTATGGGGTTTTGACAGTGTATCAGTGTCCTGCCAGGTGTGTATATGATTTTCACAGTGTATCAGCATCCTGCCAGTTGTGTCTGGGGTTTTCACAGTGTATCAGGATCCTGCCAGGTGTGTATGGGTTTCACAGTGTATCAGGATGCTGCAGGTGTGTATGGGGTTTTCACAGTGTATCGGGATGCTGCCAGGTGTGTATGGGGGTTTCACAGTGGATTAGGATCCTGCCAGGTGTGTATGGGGTTTTCACAGTGTATCAGGATCCTGCCAGGTTTGTTTGGGGTTTTCACTGTGCATCAGTATCCTTCCAGGTGAATTTGGGGTTTTCACTGTGCATCAGGATCCTGCCAGGTGTGTATGGGTTTTTCACATTATATCAGGGTCCTGCCAGGTGTGTATGGGGTTTTCACAGTATATCAGGATCCTGCCAGATGTGTATGGGGTTTGACAGTGGTTCAGGATCCTGCCAGGTGTGTACGGGGTTTTCACAGTGTATCAGGATCCTGCCAGGTGTGCATGGGGTTTTCACTGTGTATCAGGGTCCTGCCAGGTGTGTATGGAGGTTTCACAGTGTATGAGGATCCTGCCAGATGTGTCTGTGTTTTCACAGTGCATCAGGATCCTGCCAGGAGTGTATGGGGTTTTCACAGTGTATCAGGGTCCTGCCAGGTGTGTATGGGGTTTTCACAATGTATCAGTATCCTGCCAGTAGTGTATGGGTTTTTCACAGTGTATCCGGTTCCTGCCAGGTGTGTATGGGGTTTTCACAGTGTATCAAGATCCTGCCAGGTGTGTATGGGGTTTTCACTGTGTATCAGGTTCCTGCCAGGTGCGTATGGAGGTTTCACAGTGTATCAGGATCCTGCCAGATGTGTCTGGATTTTCACAGTGTATCAGGTTCCTGCCAGGTGTTTATGGGGTTTTCACAATGTATCAGTATCCTGCCAGGAGTGTATGGGTTTTTCACAGTGTATCTGGTTCCTGCCAGGTGTGAATGGGGTTTTCACAGTGCATCAGTATCCTGCCTGGTGTGGATGGGGTTTCACAGTGGATCAGGATCATGCCAGGTGTGCAATGCGTTTTCACAATATATCAGGACCCTGCCAGGTGTTTATGGAGTTTCACAGTGGAACGGGAAACTGCCAGGTGTGTATGGGGTTTCACAGTGGATCAGGAACCTGCCAGGAGTGTAAGGTGTTGTCACAGTGTATCAGCATCCTGCCAGGTGTGTATGGGGTTTCACATTGTATCAGGATCCTGCCAGGTGTGTATGGGGTTTCACAGTGGATCAGGATCCTGCCAGGTGTTTATGGTGTTTCACAGTGAATCAGGATCCTGCCAGGAGTGTATGGGGTTTTCACAGTGCATCAGGGTCGTGCCAGGTGTGTATGGGGTTTACACATTGTATCAGGATCCTGCCAGTTGTCTATGGGGTTTTCACAGTGTATCAGGATCCTGCCAGGTGTGTATGAGGTTTCACAGGGGATCAGGATCCTGCCAGGTGTGCATGGGGGTTTCACAGTGGATCAGGATCCTGCCAGGTGTGTATGGGTTTTTCACAGTGTATCAGGGTCCTGCCAGGTGTGTATGGTGGTTTCACAGTGGATCATGATCCTGCCAGGTGTGTATGGGGTTTTCACAGTATATCAGGATCCTGCCAGGTGTTTATGGAGTTTCACAGTGGATCAGGATCCTGACAGGTGTTTATGGGGTTTCACGGTGAATCAGGCTCCTGCCAGGTGTGTATGGGGCTTTCACACTGGATCAGCATCCTGCCAGGTGTGTATGGGGTTTCACATTGTATCAGGATCCTGCCAGGTGTGTATGGGGTTTCACAGTGGATCAGGATCCTGCCAGGTGTTTATGGTGTTTCACAGTGAATCAGGATCCTGCCAGGAGTGTATGGGGTTTTCACAGTGCATCAGGGTCGTGCCAGGTGTGTATGGGGTTTACACATTGTATCAGGATCCTGCCAGTTGTCTATGGGGTTTTCTCAGTGTATCAGGATCCTGCCAGGTGTGTATGAGGTTTCACAGGGGATCAGGATCCTGCCAGGTGTGCATGGGGGTTTCACAGTGGATCAGGATCCTGCCAGGTGTGTATGGGTTTTGCAAAGTGTATCAGGGTCCTGCCAGGTGTGTATGGTGGTTTCACAGTGGATCATGATCCTGCCAGGTGTGTATGGGGTATTCACAGTATATCAGGATCCTGCCAGGTGTTTATGGAGTTTCACAGTGGATCAGGATCCTGACAGGTGTTTATGGGGTTTCACGGTGAATCAGGCTCCTGCCAGGTGTGTATGGGGCTTTCACACTGGATCAGGATCCTGCCATTTGTCTATGGGGTTTTCACAGTATATCAGGATCCTGCCAGGTGTGTATGGGGTTTCACAGTGGATAAGGATCCTGCCAGGTGTGTATGGGGGTTTCACAGTGGATCAGGATCCTGCCAGGTGTGTATGGGTTTTTCAAAGTGTATCAGTTTCCTGCCAGGTGTGTGTGGCTGTTACACAGTGGATCAGGATCCTGCCAGGTGTGTATGGGGTTTTCACAGTGTATCAGGATCCTGCCAGGTGTGTATGGGGGTTTCACAGTGCATCAGGATCCTGCCAGGTGTGTATGGGGTTTTCACAGTGGATCAGGATCCTGCCAGGTCTGTATGGCTGTTTCACAGTGTATCAGGATCCTGCCCGGTGTGTTTGGGGTTTTCACAGTGTATCATGATCCTGCCAGGAGTGTTTGGGGTTTTCGCTGTGCATCTGGATCCTGCCAGGTGTGTATGGGTTTTTCAAAGTGTATCAGGATCCTGCCAGGTGTGTATGGGGGTTTCACAGTTTATCGGAATCCTGCCTGGTGTGTCAGGGGTTTCACAGTGTATCAGGATCCTGCCAGGTGAATATGGGGCTTCACAGTTTTTCAGGAGTTGCCAGGTGTGTATGGGATATTCACAGTGTGTCAGGATCCTGCCAGGTGTGTATTGGGGTCTTCACAGTGTATCAGGATCCTGCCAGGTTTGTATGGGGTTTTTCACAGTTTGTCAGGATCCTGCGAGGTGTGTTTGGGGTTTTCACTGTGCATCAGCATCCTGCCAGGTGTGTATAGGATATTCACAGTGTGTCAGGATCCTGCCAGGTTTGTACGGGATTTTCAAAGTTCATCAGGATCCTGCCAGGTGTGTATGGGGGTTTCACAGTTTATCAGAAAAATGCCTGGTGTGTATGGGGTTTTCACAGTGTATCAGGATCCTGACAGGTGTGTATGGGGGTTTTCACAGTGTATCAGGATCCTACCAGGTCTGTATGGGGTTTTCACATTTAATCAGGATCCTGCCAGGAGTGTTTGGGCTTTTCACTGTGCATCAGCATCCTGCCAGGTGTGTATGGGGTTTTCACAGTGGATCAGTATCCTGCCAGGTTGTATGGGGTTTTCACAGTGTATCAGGATCCTGCCAGGTGTGTTTGGGGATTTCACAGTGTATCAGGGTCCTGCCTGGTGTGTCTGGGGGTTTCACAGTTTATCAGTATCCTGCCACGTGTGTATGGGGTTTCGCAGTGCATCAGGATCCTGCCAGATGTGTATGGGGTATCACAGTGTATCAGCATCCTGCCAGATGTTTATGGGGTTTTCACAGTGTATCAGGATCCTGCCAGGTGTGTATGTGATTTCAGAGTGTATCAGGATCCTGCCAGGTGTGGATCGGGTTTTCACAGTGCATCATGATCCTTCCAGGTATGTATGGGGATTTCACAGTGTATCAGGATCCTGCCAGGTGTGTATGGGGTTTTCAAAGTGTATCATGTTCGTGCCAGATGTGCATAGGGTTTCACAGTGTATTAGGAATCTGCCAGGTGTGTCTGGGGGCATCACAGTGCATCAGGATCCTGCCAGTTGTGTGCCGGGTTTTCACAGTGGATCAGTATCCTGCCAGGTTGTATGGGGTTTTCACAGTGTATCAGGATCCTGCCAGGTGTGTTTGGGGATTTCACAGTGTATCAGGGTCCTGCCTGGTGTGTCTGGGGGTTTCACAGTTTATCAGTATCCTGCCACGTGTGTATGGGGTTTCGCAGTGCATCAGGATCCTGCCAGATGTGTATGGGGTATCACAGTGTATCAGCATCCTGCCAGATGTTTATGGGGTTTTCACAGTGTATCAGGATCCTGCCAGGTGTGTATGTGATTTCAGAGTGTATCAGGATCCTGCCAGGTGTGGATCGGGTTTTCACAGTGCATCATGATCCTTCCAGGTATGTATGGGGATTTCACAGTGTATCAGGATCCTGCCAGGTGTGTATGGGGTTTTCAAAGTGTATCATGTTCGTGCCAGATGTGCATAGGGTTTCACAGTGTATTAGGAATCTGCCAGGTGTGTCTGGGGGCATCACAGTGCATCAGGATCCTGCCAGTTGTGTGCCGGGTTTTCACAGTGTATCAGGATCCTGCCAGGTGTGTATGGGGTTTTCAACGTGTATCAGGATCCTGCCAGGTCTGTATGAGGATTCACAGTGTATCAGGGTCCTGCCAGGTGTGCATGGGGTTTTCACAGTGTATCAGGATCCTGCCAGGACGGTATGGGGTTTTCACAGTGTATCAGGATCCTGCCAGGTGTGTATAGGGTTTTCACAGTGTATCAGGTTCCTGCCAGGTGTGTATGGGATTGTCACAGTGTATCAGTGTCTTGCCAGGTGTGTATCGGTGTTTTACAGTGTATCAGTATCCTGCCAGTTGTGTCTGGGGTTTTCACAGTGTATCAGGATCCTGCCAGGTGTGTATGGGGTTTCACAGTGGATCAGGATGCTGCCAGGTGTGTTTGGGGTTTTCACAGTGTATCAGGATGCTGCCAGGTGTGTATGGGGGCTTCACAGTGTATCAGGATCCTGCCAGGTGTGTATGGGGTTTCACAGTGTATCAGGATCCTGCCAGGTGTGTTTGGGGATTTCACAGTGTATCAGGATCCTGCCTGGTGTGTATGGGGGTTTCACAGTTTATCAGGACCCTGCCACGTGTGTATGGGGTTTCACAGTGGATCAGGATCCTGCCACGTCTGTATGGGGATTTCACAGTGCATCAGGATCCTGCCAGATGTGTATGGGGTTTCACAGTGTATCTGCATCATGCCAGATGTGTATGGGGTTTTCACAGTGCATCATGATGCTTCCAGGTATGTATGGGGGTTTCACAGTGTATCAGGATCCTGCCAGGTGTGTATGGGGTTTTCACAGTGTATCAGGATCGTGTCAGTTGTGTATAGGGTTTCACAGTGTATCAGGAACCTGCCAGGTGTGTATGGGGGCATCACAGTGGATCAGGATCCTGCCAGTTGTGCACGGGGATTTCACAGTGTATCGGGATCCTGCCAGGTGTGTATGGGGTTTTCACAGTGTATCAGGATCCTGCCAGTTGTGTCTGGGGTTTTCACAGTGTACCAGTATCCTGCCAGGTGTGTATGGGGTTTCACAGTGGATCAGGATCCTGCCAGGTGAATATGGGATTTCACAGTTTATCAGGATTTTGCCAGGTGTGTATGGGGTATTCACAGTGTATCGGGATCCTGCCAGGTGTGTATGGGGGTCTTCACAGTGTATCAGGATCCTGCCAGGTTTGTATGGGGGTTTTCACAGTTTATCAGGATCCTGCCAGGTGTGTTTGGGGTTTTCACTGTGCATCAGCATCCTGCCAGGAGTGTATGGGGTTTTCACAGCGAATCAGGATCCTGCCAGCTGTGTATGGGGTTTTCACAGTGTATCGGGATCCTGCCAGGTGTGTACGGGATTTTCAAAGTTTATCAGGATCCTGCCAGGTGTGTATGGGGCTTTCACAGTTTATCAGAAACCTGCCTGGTTTGTATGGGGTTTTCACAGTGTATCAGGCTCCTGACAGGTGTGTATGGGGGTTTTCACAGTGTATCAGGATCCTGCCAGGCCTGTATGGGGTTTTCACATTGAATCAGGATCCTGCCAGGAGTGTTTGGGCATTTCACTGTGCATCAGCATCCAGCCAGGTGTGTATGGGGTTTTCACAGTGGATCAGTATCCTGCCAGGTGTGTATGGGGTTATCACAGTGTATCAGGATCCTGCCACGTGTGTATGGGGTTTCACAGTGGATCAGGATCCTGCCACGTGTTTATGGGGATTTCACAGTGCATCAGGATCCTGCCAGATGTGTATGGGGTTTCACAGTGTACCAGCATCCTGCCAGATGTGTATGGGGTGTTCACAGTGCATCAGGATCCTTCCAGATGTGTATGGGTGTTACACAGTGGATCAGGATCCTGCCAGGTGTGTATGTGATTTCAGAGTGTATCAGGATCCTGCCAGGTGTGCATCGGGTTTTCACAGTGCATCATGATCCTTCCAGGTATGTTTGGGGGTTTCACAGTGTATCAGGATCCTGCCAGGTGTGTATGGGGTTTTCACAGTGTATCAGGATCGTGCCAGGAGTGAAGAGGTTTCACAGTGCATCTGGAACCTGCCAGGTGTGTATGGGGGCATCACAGTGGATCAGGATACTGCCAGTTGTGTACGGGGTTTTCACAGTGTATCAGGATCCTGCCAGGTGTGAATGGGGTTTTCAAAGTGTACCAGGATCCTGCCAGGTCTGTATGAGGATTCACAGTGTATCAGGGTCCTGCCAGGTGTGCATGGGGTTTTCACAGTGTATCAGGATCCTGCCAGGACGGTATGGGGTTTTCACAGTGTATCAATATCCTGCCAGTTGTGTCTGGGGTTTTCACAGTCTATCAGGATCCTGCCAGGTGTTTATGGGGTTTCACAGTGGATCAGGATGCTGCCAGGTGTGTATGGGGTTTTCACAGTGTATCAGGATGCTGCCAGGTGTGTATGGGGATTTCACAGTTTATCAGGATCCTGCCAGGTGTGTATGGGGATTCACAGTGTATCAGGATCCTGCCAGGTGTGTTTGGGGATTTCACAGTGTATCAGGATCCTGCCTGGTGTGTATGGGGGTTTCACAGTTTATCAGGATCCTGCCACGTGTGTATGGGGTTTCACAGTGGATCAGGACCCTGCCACGTGTGTTTGGGGATTTCACAGTGCATCAGGATCCTGCCAGATGTGTATGGGGTGTTCACAGTGCATCAGGGTCCTTCCAGATGTGTATGGGTGTTACACAGAGTATCAGGATTCTGCCAGGTGTGTATGTGATTTCAGAGTGTACCAGGATCCTGCCAGGTGTGCATGGGGTTTTCACAGTGCATCATGATGCTTCCAGGTATGTATGGGTGTTTCACAGTGTATCAGGATCCTGCCAGGTGTGTATGGGGTTTTCACAGTGTATCAGGATCGTGTCAGGTGTGTATGGGGTTTTCAGAGTGTATCAGGATCCTGCCAGTTGTGTCTGGGGTTTTCACAGTGTATCAGGATCCTGCCAGGTGTGTATGGGGTTTCACAGTGGATCAGGATGATGCCAGGTGTGTATGGGGTTTTCACAGTGTATCAGGATGCTGCCAGGTGTGTATGGGGGTTTCGCAGGGGATCAGGATCCTGCCAGGTGTGTATGGGGTTTTCACAATGCATCAGGATCCTGCCAGGTGTGTTTGGGGTTTTCACTGTGCATCAGGATCCTGCCAGATGTGTATGGGGTTTCACAGTGTACCAGCATCCTGCCAGATATGTATGGGGTTTTCACAGTGCATCAGGATCCTTCCAGATGTGTATGGGTGTTACACAGTGTATCAGGATCCTGCCAGGTGTGTATGTGATTTCAGAGTGTATCAGGATTCTGCCAGGTGTGCATCGTGTTTTCACAATGCATCATGAACCTTCCAGGTATGTATGGGGGTTTCACAGTGTTTCAGGATCCTGCCAGGTGTGTATGGGGTTTTCACAGTGTATCAGGATCGTGCCAGGTGTATTTGGGGTTTCACAGTGGATCAGGACCCAGCCTGGAGTGTATGGGGTTTTCACAGTATGTCAGTGTCCTGCCCGTTGTGTATGGGGTTTTCACAGTGTGTCAGGATCCTGCCAGATGTGTATGGGGTTTCACAGTGGATCAGGATCCTGCCAGGTGTGTATGGGGTGTTCACAGTGTATCAGGATCCTGCCAGGTGTGTATGGGGTTTTCACAGTGTATCAGGGTCCTGCCAGGTGTATATGGGAGTTTCACAGTGTATCAGGATCCTGCCAGATGTGTATGGGGTTTCACAGTGGATCAGGATCCTGCCAGGTTTGTATGCGGTTTTCACAGTGTATCAGGATCTTGCCAGGTGTGTATGTCGATTCACACTGTATCAGGATCCAGCCAGGTGTGTATGGGATTTTCACAGTTTATCAGGATCCTGCCAGGTGTGTATGGGTTTTCACAGTGGATCAGGATCCTGCCAGGAGTGTATGGGGTTTTCACAGTGTATCAGGGTCCGGCCAGGTGTGTATGGGGTTTTCACAATGTATCAGGATCCTGCCAGGATTGGATGGGGTTTTCAAAATGTATCAGTATCCTGCCAGGACTGTATGGGTTTTTCTCAGTGTATCAGGTTCCTGCCAGGTGTGTATGGGGCTTTCACAGTGTATCAGGATCCTGCCAGGTGTGTATGGGGTTTCACAGTGAATCAGGATCCTGCCAGGTGTGCATCGGGTATTCACAGTGTATCAGGATCCTGCCAGGTGTGTAAGGGGTTTTCACAGTGTATCAGGATCCTGCCAGGTGTGTATGGGGTTTCACAGTGGATCAGGATCCTGCCAGGTGTGTATGGGGGTTTCACAGTGGATCAGGATCCTGCCAGGAGTGTATGGGGTTTTCACAGTGTATCAGGGTCCTGCCAGGTGTGTATGGGGTTTTCACAATGTATCAGGATCCTGCCAGGTGTGTATGGGGTTTTCATAGAGTATCAGGAAGCTGCCAGGTGTGTATGGGGGTTTCACAGTGGATCAGGGTCCTGCCATGTTTGTACGGCTTTTTCACAATGTGTCAGGGTCCTGCCAGGTGTGTATGGGTGTTTCACAGTGTATCAGGATGCTGCCAGGTGTGAATGGGGGTTTCACAGTGGATCAGGATCCTGCAAGATGTGTATGGGGTTTTCACAGTGTATCAGGATCCTGCAAGGTGTTTATGGGATTTTCACTGTGCATTAGGATCTTTCCAGGTGTGTATGGGGTTTTCACAGTGTATCAGGATCCTGCCAGGTGTGCATGGGGGTTTCACAGTGTATCCGGGTCCTGCCAGGTGTGTATTTGCTCTTAACAGTGCATCAGGAACCTGCCAGGAGTGTATGGGGTTTTCACAGTGTATCTGTATCCTGTCAGGTGTGTATGGTGTCTTCACAGTCTATCAGGATCCTGCCAGTTGTGTATGGAGTTTTTCCGGCGTATCAGGGTCCTGCGAGGTGTGTTTGGGGTTTTCACAGTGGATCAGGATCCTGCCAGGTGTGTATGGGGTTTTCACAGTGTATCAGGATCCTTCCAGGAGTGTATGGGGGTTTCACTGTGTATCAGGATCCTGCCAGGTGTGTATGGGGTTTTCACAGTGTATCAGGATCGTGCCAGGTGTGTTTGTGGTTTTCACTGTGCATTTGGTCCTGCCAGGTGTATTTGGAGTTTTCACTGTGCATCAGGATCCTGCCAGGAGTGTATGGGTTTTTCACAGTTGATCAGGGTCCTGCCAGGTGTGTGTGGGGTTTTCACAGTATATCAGGTTCCTGCGAGGCGTGTATGGGGGTTTCACAGTGTATCAGTATCCTGCCAGGAGTGTATGGATTTTTCACAGTGTATCAGGGTCCTGCCAGGTGTGTATGGGGATTTCACAGTGCATCAGGATCCTGCCAGGTGTGCATGGGCTTTCACAGTGTATCAGTATCCTGCCAGGAGTGTATGGGGGCATCACACTGGATCAGGATCCTGCCAGTTGTGTACGGGGTTTTCACAGTATATCAGGATCCTGCCAGTTGTATATGGGGTTTTCACAGTGTATTAGGATCCTGCCAGGTCTGTATGAGGCTTCACAGTGTATCAGGGTCCTGACAGGTGTGCATGGGGTTTTCACAGTCTTTCAGGGTCCTGCCAGGAGTGTATGGGGTTTTCACAGTGTATCAGGATCCTGCCAGGTGTGTATGGGGTTTTCACAGTGTATCAGGGTCCTGCCAGGTGTGTATGGGATTTTCACAGTGTATCAGGGTCCTGCCAGATGTGTATGGGGTTGTCACAGTGCATCAGGATCCTTCCAGATGTGTATGGGTGTTACACAGTGTATCGGGATCCTGCCAGGTGTGTATGTGATTTCAGAGTGTATCAGGATTCTGCCAGGTGTGCATCGTGTTTTCACAATGCATCATGAACCTTCCAGGTATGTATGGGGGTTTCACAGTGTATCAGGATCCTGCCAGGTGTGTATGGGGTTTTCACAGTGTATCAGGATCGTGCCAGGTGTATTTGGGGTTTCACAGTGGATCAGGACCCAGCCTGGAGTGTATGGGGTTTTCACAGTATGTCAGTGTCCTGCAAGTTGTGTATGGGGTTTTCACAGTGTGTCAGGATCCTGCCAGATGTGTATGGGGTTTCACAGTGGATCAGGATCATGCCAGGTGTGTATGGGGTGTTCACAGTGTATCAGGATCCTGCCAGGTGTGTATGGGGTTTTCACAGTGTATCAGGGTCCTGCCAGGTGTATATGGGAGTTTCACAGTGTATCAGGATCCTGCCAGATGTGTATGGGGTTTCACAGTGGATCAGGATCCTGCCAGGTTTGTATGCGGTTTTCACAGTGTATCAGGATCTAGCCAGGTGTGTATGTCGATTCACACTGTATCAGGATCCAGCCAGGTGTGTATGGGATTTTCACAGTTTATCAGGATCCTGCCAGGTGCGTATGGGTTTTCACAGTGGATCAGGATCCTGCCAGGAGTGTATGGGGTTTTCACAGTGTATCAGGGTCCGGCCAGGTGTGTATGGGGTTTTCACAAAGTATCTGGATCCTGCCAGGATTGGATGGGGTTTTCAAAATGTATCAGTATCCTGCCAGGACTGTATGGGTTTTTCACAGTGTATCAGGTTCCTGCCAGGTGTGTATGGGGTTTTCACAGTGTATCAGGATCCTGCCAGGTGTGTATGGGGTTTCACAGTGAATCAGGATCCTGCCAGGTGTGCATCGGGTATTCACAGTGTATCAGGATCCTGCCAGGTGTGTATGGGGTTTTCACAGTGTATCAGGATCCTGCCAGGTGTGTATGGGGTTTCACAGCGGATCAGGATCCTGCCAGGAGTGTATGGGGGTTTCACAGTGGATCAGGATCCTGCCAGGAGTGTATGGGGTTTTCACAGTGTATCAGGGTCCTGCCAGGTGTGTATGGGGTTTTCACAATGTATCAGGATCCTGCCAGGTGTGTATGGGGTTTTCATAGTGTATCAGGATGCTGCCAGGTGTGTATGGGGGTTTCACAGTGGATCAGGGTCCTGCCATGTTTGTACGGGTTTTTCACAATGTGTCAGGGTCCTGCCAGGTGTGTATGGGTGTTTCGCAGTGTATCAGGATGCTGCCAGGTGTGAATGGGGGTTTCAAGTGGATCAGGATCCTGCCAGGTGTGCATGGGGTTTTCACAGTGTATCAGGATCCTGCCCGGTCTGTCTGGGGGTTTCACTGTGTATCAGGATCCTGCAAGATGTGTATGGGGTTTTCACAGTGTATCAGGATCCTGCCAGGTGTTTATGGGATTTTCACTGTGCATTAGGATCCTTCCAGGTGTGTATGGGGTTTTCACAGTGTATCAGGATCCTGCCAGGTGTGCATGGGGGTTTCACAGTGTATCCGGGTCCTGCCAGGTGTGTATTTGGTCTTCACAGTGCATCAGGAACCTGCCAGGAGTGTATGGGGTTTTCACAGTGTATCTGTATCCTGTCAGGTGTGTATGGTGTCTTCACAGTGTATCAGGATCCTGCCAGTTGTGTATGGAGTTTTTCGGCGTATCAGAGTCCTGCGAGGTGTGTTTGGGGTTTTCACAGTGGATCAGGATCCTGCCAGGTGTGTATGGGGTTTTCACAGTGTATCAGGATCCTTCCAGGAGTGTATGGGGGTTTCACTGTGTATCAGGATCCTGCCAGGTGTGTATGGGGTTTTCACAGTGTATCAGGATCGTGCCAGGTGTGTTTGTGGTTTTCACTGTGCATTTGGTCCTGCCAGGTGTATTTGGAGTTTTCACTGTGCATCAGGATCCTGCCAGGAGTGTATGGGTTTTTCACAGTTGATCAGGGTCCTGCCAGGTGTGTGTGGGGTTTTCACAGTATATCAGGTTCCTGCGAGGCGTGTATGGGGGTTTCACAGTGTATCAGTATCCTGCCAGGAGTGTATGGATTTTTCACAGTGTATCAGGGTCCTGCCAGGTGTGTATGGGGATTTCACAGTGCATCAGGATCCTGCCAGGTGTGCATGGGCTTTCACAGTGTATCAGTATCCTGCCAGGAGTGTATGGGGGCATCACACTGGATCAGGATCCTACCAGTTGTGTACGGGGTTTTCACAGTGTATCAGGATCCTGCCAGTTGTATATGGGGTTTTCACAGTGTATTAGGATCCTGCCAGGTCTGTATGAGGCTTCACAGTGTATCAGGGTCCTGACAGGTGTGCATGGGGTTTTCACAGTCTTTCAGGGTCCTGCCAGGAGTGTATGGGGTTTTCACAGTGTATCAGAATCCTGCCAGGTGTGTATCGGGTTTTCACAGTGTATCAGGGTCCTGCCAGGTGTGTATGGGATTTTCACAGTGTATCAGGGTCCTGCCAGATGTGTATGGGGATGTCAAAGTGTATCAGGATCCTGCCAGTTGTGTCTGGGGTTTTCACAGTGTATCAGGATCCTGCCAGGTGTGTATGGGGTTTCACAGTGGATCAGGATGTTGCCAGGTGTGTACGGGGTTTTCACAGTATATCAGGACGCTGTCAAGTGTGTATGGGGGATTCACAGTGTATCAGGATCCTGCCAGGTGTGTATGGGGTTTTCACAGTGTGTCAGGATCCTGCCAGATGTGTATGGGGTTTCACAGTGGATCAGGATCCTGCCAGGTGTATTTGGGGTTTCACTGTGCATCAGGATCCTGCCTGGTTTGTATGGGGTTTTCACAGTATGTCAGGATCCTGCCAGATGTGTATGGTGTTTCACAGTGGATCAGGATCCTGCCAGGTGTGTATGAGGTTTTCACAGTGTATCAGGATCCTGCCAGGTGTGTATGGGGTTTTCACAGTGTGTCAGGATCCTGCCAGATGTGTATGATGTTTCACAGTGGATCAGGATCCTGCCAGGTGTGTATGGGGTTTTCACAATGTTTCAGGATCCTGCCAGGTGTGTATGGGGTTTTCACAGTGTGTCAGGATCCTGCCAGATGTGTATGGTGCTTCACAGTGGATCAGGATCCTGCCAGGTGTGTATGGGGTTTTCACAGTGTATCAGGATCCTGCCAGGTGTGTATGGGGTTTTCACAGTGTATCAGGGTCCTGCCAGGTGTATATGGGGGTTTCACAGTGTATCAGGATCCTGCCAGATGTGTATGGGGTTTCACCGTGGATCAGGATCCTGCCAGGTTTGTATGCAGTTTTCACAGTGTATCAGGATCCTGCCAGGTGTGTATGTCGATTCACACTGTATCAGGATCCAGCCAGGTGTGTCTGGGATTATCACAGTTTATCAGGATCCTGCCAGGTGTGTATGGGTTTTCACAGTGGATCAGGATACTGCCAGGAGTGTATGGGGTTTTCACAGTGTATCAGGGTCCTGCCAGGTGTGTATGGGGTTTTCGCAATGTATCAGGATCCTGCCAGGATTGGATGGGGTTTTCAAAATGTATCAGGATCCTGCCAAGAGTGTATGGGTTTTTCACAGTGTATCAGGGTCCTGCCAGCTGTGTATGGGGTTTTCACAGTGTATCAGGATCCTGCCAGGTGTGTATGGGTTTTCACATTGAATCAGGATCCTGCCAGGTGTGCATTGGGTATTCACAGTGTATCAGGATCCTGCCAGGTGTGTATGGGGTTTTCACAGTGTATCAGGATCCTTCCAGGAGTGTATGGGTGTTTCACTGTGTATCAGGATCCTGCCAGGTGTGTATGGGGTTTTCACAGTGTATCAGGATCGTGCCAGTGTGTTTGTGGTTTTCACTGTGCATTTGGTCCTGCCAGGTGTATTTGGAGTTTTCACTGTGCATCAGGATCCTGCCAGGTGTGTATGGGGTTTCACAGTGGATCAGGATCCTGCCACGAGTGTATGGGGTTTTCACAGTGTATCAGGATCCTGCCAGGTGTGTATGGGGATTCATAGTGGATCAGGATCCTGCCAGGTGTGTATGGGGTTTTCACAGTGTATCAGCATCCTGACAGGTGTGTATGGGTTTTCACAGTGTACCAGGATCCTGCCAGGTGTGTATGGTGTTTCACAGTGGATCAGGATCCTGCCAGGAGTGTATGGGTTTTTGACAGTTGATCAGGGTCCTGCCAGGTGTGTGTGGGGTTTTCACAGTATATCAGGTTCCTGCCAGGTGTGTATGGGGGTTTCGCAGTGTATCAGGGTCCTGCCAGGTGTGTATGGGGATTTCACAGTGCATCAGGATCCTGCCAGGTGTGCATGGGCTTTCACAGTGTATCAGTATCCTGCCAGGAGTGTATGGGGGCATCACACTGGATCAGGATCCTGCCAGTTGTGTACGGGGTTTTCACAGTGTATCAGGATCCTGCCAGGAGTGTATGGATTTTTCACAGTGTATCAGGGTCCTGCCAGGTGTGTATGGGGATTTCACAGTGCATCAGGATCCTGCCAGGTGTGCATGGGCTTTCACAGTGTATCAGTATCCTGCCAGGAGTGTATGGGGGCATCACACTGGATCAGGATCCTGCCAGTTGTGTACGGGGTTTTCACAGTGTATCAGGATCCTGCCAGTTGTGTATGGGGTTTTCACAGTGTATTAGGATCCTGCCAGGTCTGTATGAGGCTTCACAGTGTATCACGGTCCTGACAGGTGTGCATGGGGTTTTCACAGTCTTTCAGGGTCCTGCCCGGAGTGTATGGGGTTTTCACAGTGTATCAGGATCCTGCCAGGTGTGTATGGGGTTTTCACAGTGTATCAGGGTCCTGCCAGGTGTGTATGGGATTTTCACAGTGTATCAGGGTCCTGCCAGATGTGTATGGGGTTTTCACAGTGTATCAGGATCCTGCCAGTTGTGTCTGGGGTTTTCACAGTGTATCAGGATCCTGCCAGGTGTGTATGGGGTTTCACAGTGGATCAGGATTTTGCCAGGTTTGTACGGGCTTTTCACAGTGTATCAGGTCGCTGTCAAGTGTGTATGGGGGTTTCACAGTGGATCAGGATCCTGCCAGGTGTGTATGGGGTTTTCACAGTGTGTCAGGATCCTGCCAGATGTGTATGGGGTTTCACAGTGGATCAGGATCCTGCCAGGTGTGCATGGGGAATTCACAGTGTATCAGGATCCTTCCAGGTGTGTATGGGTTTTCACATTGAATCAGGATCCTGCCAGGTGTGCATTGGGTATTCACAGTGTATCAGGATCCTGCCAGGTGTGTATGGGGTTTTCACAGTGTGTCAGGATCCTGCCAGATGTGTATGGGTTTTTCACAGTGTATCAGGGTCCTGCCAGCTGTGTATGGGGTTTTCACAGTGTATCAGGATCCTGCCAGGTGTGTATGGGTTTTCACATTGAATCAGGATCCTGCCAGGTGTGCATTGGGTATTCACAGTGTATCAGGATCCTGCCAGGTGTGTATGGGGTTTTCACAGTGTATCAGGATCCTTCCAGGAGTGTATGGGTGTTTCACTGTGTATCAGGATCCTGCCAGGTGTGTATGGGGTTTTCACAGTGTATCAGGATCGTGCCAGTGTGTTTGTGGTTTTCACTGTGCATTTGGTCCTGCCAGGTGTATTTGGAGTTTTCACTGTGCATCAGGATCCTGCCAGGTGTGTATGGGGTTTCACAGTGGATCAGGATCCTGCCACGAGTGTATGGGGTTTTCACAGTGTATCAGGATCCTGCCAGGTGTGTATGGGGATTCATAGTGGATCAGGATCCTGCCAGGTGTGTATGGGGTTTTCACAGTGTATCAGCATCCTGACAGGTGTGTATGGGTTTTCACAGTGTACCAGGATCCTGCCAGGTGTGTATGGTGTTTCACAGTGGATCAGGATCCTGCCAGGAGTGTATGGGTTTTTGACAGTTGATCAGGGTCCTGCCAGGTGTGTGTGGGGTTTTCACAGTATATCAGGTTCCTGCCAGGTGTGTATGGGGGTTTCGCAGTGTATCAGTATCCTGCCAGGAGTGTATGGATTTTTCACAGTGTATCAGGGTCCTGCCAGGTGTGTATGGGGATTTCACAGTGCATCAGGATCCTGCCAGGTGTGCATGGGCTTTCACAGTGTATCAGTATCCTGCCAGGAGTGTATGGGGGCATCACACTGGATCAGGATCCTGCCAGTTGTGTACGGGGTTTTCACAGTGTATCAGGATCCTGCCAGTTGTGTATGGGGTTTTCACAGTGTATTAGGATCCTGCCAGGTCTGTATGAGGCTTCACAGTGTATCACGGTCCTGACAGGTGTGCATGGGGTTTTCACAGTCTTTCAGGGTCCTGCCCGGAGTGTATGGGGTTTTCACAGTGTATCAGGATCCTGCCAGGTGTGTATGGGGTTTTCACAGTGTATCAGGGTCCTGCCAGGTGTGTATGGGATTTTCACAGTGTATCAGGGTCCTGCCAGATGTGTATGGGGTTTTCACAGTGTATCAGGATCCTGCCAGTTGTGTCTGGGGTTTTCACAGTGTATCAGGATCCTGCCAGGTGTGTATGGGGTTTCACAGTGGATCAGGATTTTGCCAGGTTTGTACGGGCTTTTCACAGTGTATCAGGTCGCTGTCAAGTGTGTATGGGGGTTTCACAGTGGATCAGGATCCTGCCAGGTGTGTATGGGGTTTTCACAGTGTGTCAGGATCCTGCCAGATGTGTATGGGGTTTCACAGTGGATCAGGATCCTGCCAGGTGTGCATGGGGAATTCACAGTGTATCAGGATCCTTCCAGGTGTGTATGGGGTTTTCACAGTGTTACAGAGTCCTGCCAGGTGTATATGGGGGTTTCACAGTGTGTCAGGATCCTGCCAGATGTGTATGGGGTTTCACAGTGGATCAGGATCCTGCCAGGTGTGTATGGGGTTTTCTCAGTGTATCAGGATCCTGCCAGATGTGTATGGCGTTTCACAGTGGATCAGGATACTGCCAGGTATGTTTGGGGTTTTCACAGTGTATCAGGATCCAGCCAGGTGTGTATGGGGTTTTCACAGTGTATCAGGATCCTGCCAGGTGCGTATGGGTTTTCACAGTGGATCAGGGTCCTGCCAGGAGTGTATGGGGTTTTCACAGTGTATCAGGGTCCTGCCAGGTGTGTTTGGGGTTTTCACAATGTATCAGTATCCTGCCAGGATTGTATGGGGTGTTCAAAATGTATCAGTATCCTGCCAGGAGTGTATGGGTTTTTCACAGTGTATCAGGTACCTGCCAGGTGTGTATGGGGTTTTCACAGTGCATCAGGATCCTTCCAGATGTGTATGGGTGTTGCACAGTGTATCAGGATCCTGCCAGGTGTGTATGTGATTTCAGAGTGTATCAGGATACTGCCAGGTGTGCATCGTGTTTTCACGGTGCATCATGATCCTTCCAGATGTGGATGGGGTTTTCACAGTGTATCAGGATTGTGCCAGGTGTGTATAGGGTTTCACAGTGCATCAGGAACCTGCCAGGTGTGTATGGGGTTTTCACAATGCATCAGGATCCTGCCAGGTGTGTTTGGGCTTTTCACTGTGCATCAGGATCCTGCCAGGTGTATTTGGGGTTTCACTGTGCATCAGGTTCCTGCCTGGTTTGTATGGGGTTTTCACAGTATGTCAGTGTCCTGCCAGTTGTGTATGGGGTTTTCACAGTGTGTCAGGATCCTGCCAGATGTGTATGGTGTTTCATAGTGGATCAGGATCCTGCCAGGTGTGTATGGGGTTTTCACAGTGTATCAGGATCCAGCCAGGTGTGTATGCAGTTTTAACAGTGTATCAGGATCCTGCCAGGTGTGTATGTCGATTCACACTGTATCAGGATCCAGCCAGGTGTGTATGGGATTATCACAGTTTATCAGGATCCTGCCAGGTGCGTATGGGTTTTCACAGTGGATCAGGATCCTGCCAGGATTGGATGGGGTTTTCAAAATGTATCAGTATCCTGCCAGGAGTGTATGGGTTTTTCACAGTGTATCTGGGTCCTGCCAGGTGTGTATGGGGTTTTCACAGTGTATCAGGATCCTGCCAGGTGTGTATGGGGTTTCACATTGAATCAGGATCCTGCCAGGTGTGCATCGGGTATTCACAGTGTATCAGGATCCTGCCAGGTGTGTATGGGGTTTTCACAGTGTATCAGGATCCTGCCAGGTGTGTATGGGGTTTCACAGTGGATCAGGATCCTGCCAGGTGTGTATGGGGGTTTCACAGTGGATCAGGATCCTGCCAGGAGTGTATGGGGTTTTCACAGTGTATCAGGGTCCTGCCAGGTGTGTATGGGGTTTTCACAATGTATCAGGATCCTGCCAGGTGTGTATGGAGTTTTCATAGTGTATCAGGATGCTGCCAGGTGTGTATGGGGGTTTCACAGTGGATCAGGGTCCTGCCATGTTTGTATGGGTTTTTCACAATGTATCAGGGACCTGCCAGGTGTGTATGGGTGTTTCACAGTGTATCAGGATCCTGCCAGGTGTGTATGGGGGTTTCACAGTGGATCAGGGTCCTGCCAGGTGTGTATGGGGTTTTCACAGTGTATCAGGATCCTGCCCGGTCTGTCTGGGGGTTTCACAGTGTATCTGTATCCTGTCAGGTGTGTATGGTGTCTTCACAGTGTATCAGGATCCTGCCAGTTGTGTATGGAGTTTTTCCGGCGTATCAGAGTCCTGCGAGGTGTGTTTGGGGTTTTCACAGTGGATCAGGATCCTGCCAGGTGTGTATGGGGTTTTCACAGTGTATCAGGATCCTTCCAGGAGTGTATGGGGGTTTCACTGTGTATCAGGATCCTGCCAGGTGTGTATGGGGTTTTCACAGTGTATCAGGATCGTGCCAGGTGTGTTTGTGGTTTTCACTGTGCATTTGGTCCTGCCAGGTGTATTTGGAGTTTTCACTGTGCATCAGGATCCTGCCAGGAGTGTATGGGTTTTTCACAGTTGATCAGGGTCCTGCCAGGTGTGTGTGGGGTTTTCACAGTATATCAGGTTCCTGCGAGGCGTGTATGGGGGTTTCACAGTGTATCAGTATCCTGCCAGGAGTGTATGGATTTTTCACAGTGTATCAGGGTCCTGCCAGGTGTGTATGGGGATTTCACAGTGCATCAGGATCCTGCCAGGTGTGCATGGGCTTTCACAGTGTATCAGTATCCTGCCAGGAGTGTATGGGGGCATCACACTGGATCAGGATCCTACCAGTTGTGTACGGGGTTTTCACAGTGTATCAGGCTCCTGCCAGTTGTATATGGGGTTTTCACAGTGTATTAGGATCCTGCCAGGTCTGTATGAGGCTTCACAGTGTATCAGGGTCCTGACAGGTGTGCATGGGGTTTTCACAGTCTTTCAGGGTCCTGCCAGGAGTGTATGGGGTTTTCACAGTGTATCAGAATCCTGCCAGGTGTGTATCGGGTTTTCACAGTGTATCAGGGTCCTGCCAGTTGTGTATGGGATTTTCACAGTGTATCAGGGTCCTGCCAGATGTGTATGGGGATGTCAAAGTGTATCAGGATCCTGCCAGTTGTGTCTGGGGTTTTCACAGTGTATCAGGATCCTGCCAGGTGTGTATGGGGTTTCACAGTGGATCAGGATGTTGCCAGGTGTGTACGGGGTTTTCACAGTATATCAGGACGCTGTCAAGTGTGTATGGGGGATTCACAGTGTATCAGGATCCTGCCAGGTGTGTATGGGGTTTTCACAGTGTGTCAGGATCCTGCCAGATGTGTATGGGGTTTCACAGTGGATCAGGATCCTGCCAGGTGTATTTGGGGTTTCACTGTGCATCAGGATCCTGCCTGGTTTGTATGGGGTTTTCACAGTATGTCAGGATCCTGCCAGATGTGTATGGTGTTTCACAGTGGATCAGGATCCTGCCAGGTGTGTATGAGGTTTTCACAGTGTATCAGGATCCTGCCAGGTGTGTATGGGGTTTTCACAGTGTGTCAGGATCCTGCCAGATGTGTATGATGTTTCACAGTGGATCAGGATCCTGCCAGGTGTGTATGGGGTTTTCACAATGTTTCAGGATCCTGCCAGGTGTGTCTGGGGTTTTCACAGTGTGTCAGGATCCTGCCAGATGTGTATGGTGCTTCACAGTGGATCAGGATCCTGCCAGGTGTGTATGGGGTTTTCACAGTGTATCAGGATCCTGCCAGGTGTGTATGGGGTTTTCACAGTGTATCAGGGTCCTGCCAGGTGTATATGGGGGTTTCACAGTGTATCAGGATCCTGCCAGATGTGTATGGGGTTTCACCGTGGATCAGGATCCTGCCAGGTTTGTATGCAGTTTTCACAGTGTATCAGGATCCTGCCAGGTGTGTATGTCGATTCACACTGTATCAGGATCCAGCCAGGTGTGTCTGGGATTATCACAGTTTATCAGGATCCTGCCAGGTGCGTATGGGTTTTCACAGTGGATCAGGATACTGCCAGGAGTGTATGGGGTTTTCACAGTGTATCAGGGTCCTGCCAGGTGTGTATGGGGTTTTCGCAATGTATCAGGATCCTGCCAGGATTGGATGGGGTTTTCAAAATGTATCAGGATCCTGCCAAGAGTGTATGGGTTTTTCGCAGTGTATCAGGGTCCTGCCAGCTGTGTATGGGGTTTTCACAGTGTATCAGGATCCTGCCAGGTGTGTATGGGTTTTCACATTGAATCAGGATCCTGCCAGGTGTGCATTGGGTATTCACAGTGTATCAGGATCCTGCCAGGTGTGTATGGGGTTTTCACAGTGTATCAGGATCCTTCCAGGAGTGTATGGGGGTTTCACTGTGTATCAGGATCCTGCCAGGTGTGTATGGGGTTTTCACAGTGTATCAGGATCGTGCCAGGTGTGTTTGTGGTTTTCACTGTGCATTTGGTCCTGCCATGTGTATTTGGAGTTTTCACTGTGCATCAGGATCCTGCCAGGTGTGTATAGGGTTTCACAGTGGATCAGGATCCTGCCACGAGTGTATGGGGTTTTCACAGTGTATCAGGATCCTGCCAGGTGTGTATGGGGATTCATAGTGGATCAGGATCCTGCCAGGTGTGTATGCGGTTTTCACAGTGTATCAGCATCCTGACAGGTGTGTATGGGTTTTCACAGTGTACCAGGATCCTGCCAGGTGTGTATGGTGTTTCACAGTGGATCAGGATCCTGCCAGGAGTGTATGGGTTTTTGACAGTTGATCAGGGTCCTGCCAGGTGTGTGTGGGGTTTTCACAGTATATCAGGTTCCTGCCAGGTGTGTATGGGGGTTTCGCAGTGTATCAGTATCCTGCCAGGAGTGTATGGATTTTTCACAGTGTATCAGGGTCCTGCCAGGTGTGTATGGGGATTTCACAGTGCATCAGGATCCTGCCAGGTGTGCATGGGCTTTCACAGTGTATCAGTATCCTGCCAGGAGTGTATGGGGGCATCACACTGGATCAGGATCCTGCCAGTTGTGTACGGGGTTTTCACAGTGTATCAGGATCCTGCCAGTTGTGTATGGGGTTTTCACAGTGTATTAGGATCCTGCCAGGTCTGTATGAGGCTTCACAGTGTATCACGGTCCTGACAGGTGTGCATGGGGTTTTCACAGTCTTTCAGGGTCCTGCCCGGAGTGTATGGGGTTTTCACAGTGTATCAGGATCCTGCCAGGTGTGTATGGGGTTTTCACAGTGTATCAGGGTCCTGCCAGGTGTGTATGGGATTTTCACAGTGTATCAGGGTCCTGCCAGATGTGTATGGGGTTTTCACAGTGTATCAGGATCCTGCCAGTTGTGTCTGGGGTTTTCACAGTGTATCAGGATCCTGCCAGGTGTGTATGGGGTTTCACAGTGGATCAGGATTTTGCCAGGTTTGTACGGGCTTTTCACAGTGTATCAGGTCGCTGTCAAGTGTGTATGGGGGTTTCACAGTGGATCAGGATCCTGCCAGGTGTGTATGGGGTTTTCACAGTGTGTCAGGATCCTGCCAGATGTGTATGGGGTTTCACAGTGGATCAGGATCCTGCCAGGTGTGCATGGGGAATTCACAGTGTATCAGGATCCTTCCAGGTGTGTATGGGGTTTTCACAGTGTTACAGAGTCCTGCCAGGTGTATATGGGGGTTTCACAGTGTGTCAGGATCCTGCCAGATGTGTATGGGGTTTTCACAGTGTTACAGAGTCCTGCCAGGTGTGTATGGGGTTTTCTCAGTGTATCAGGATCCTGCCAGATGTGTATGGCGTTTCACAGTGGATCAGGATACTGCCAGGTATGTTTGGGGTTTTCACAGTGTATCAGGATCCAGCCAGGTGTGTATGGGGTTTTCACAGTGTATCAGGATCCTGCCAGGTGCGTATGGGTTTTCACAGTGGATCAGGGTCCTGCCAGGAGTGTATGGGGTTTTCACAGTGTATCAGGGTCCTGCCAGGTGTGTTTGGGGTTTTCACAATGTATCAGGATCCTGCCAGGATTGTATGGGGTGTTCAAAATGTATCAGTATCCTGCCAGGAGTGTATGGGTTTTTCACAGTGTATCAGGTACCTGCCAGGTGTGTATGGGGTTTTCACAGTGCATCAGGATCCTTCCAGATGTGTATGGGTGTTGCACAGTGTATCAGGATCCTGCCAGGTGTGTATGTGATTTCAGAGTGTATCAGGATACTGCCAGGTGTGCATCGTGTTTTCACGGTGCATCATGATCCTTCCAGATGTGGATGGGGTTTTCACAGTGTATCAGGATAGTGCCAGGTGTGTATAGGGTTTCACAGTGCATCAGGAACCTGCCAGGTGTGTATGGGGTTTTCACAATGCATCAGGATCCTGCCAGGTGTGTTTGGGCTTTTCACTGTGCATCAGGATCCTGCCAGGTGTATTTGGGGTTTCACTGTGCATCAGGTTCCTGCCTGGTTTGTATGGGGTTTTCACAGTATGTCAGTGTCCTGCCAGTTGTGTATGGGGTTTTCACAGTGTGTCAGGATCCTGCCAGATGTGTATGGTGTTTCACAGTGGATCAGGATCCTGCCAGGTGTGTATGGGGTTTTCACAGTGTATCAGGATCCAGCCAGGTGTGTATGCAGTTTTAACAGTGTATCAGGATCCTGCCAGGTGTGTATGTCGATTCACACTGTATCAGGATCCAGCCAGGTGTGTATGGGATTATCACAGTTTATCAGGATCCTGCCAGGTGCGTATGGGTTTTCACAGTGGATCAGGATCCTGCCAGGATTGGATGGGGTTTTCAAAATGTATCAGTATCCTGCCAGGAGTGTATGGGTTTTTCACAGTGTATCTGGGTCCTGCCAGGTGTGTATGGGGTTTTCACAGTGTATCAGGATCCTGCCAGGTGTGTATGGGGTTTCACATTGAATCAGGATCCTGCCAGGTGTGCATCGGGTATTCACAGTGTATCAGGATCCTGCCAGGTGTGTATGGGGTTTTCACAGTGTATCAGGATCCTGCCAGGTGTGTATGGGGTTTCACAGTGGATCAGGATCCTGCCAGGTGTGTATGGGGGTTTCACAGTGGATCAGGATCCTGCCAGGAGTGTATGGGGTTTTCACAGTGTATCAGGGTCCTGCCAGGTGTGTATGGGGTTTTCACAATGTATCAGGATACTGCCAGGTGTGTATGGAGTTTTCATAGTGTATCAGGATGCTGCCAGGTGTGTATGGGGGTTTCACAGTGGATCAGGGTCCTGCCATGTTTGTATGGGTTTTTCACAATGTATCAGGGAACTGCCAGGTGTGTATGGGTGTTTCACAGTGTATCAGGATCCTGCCAGGTGTGTATGGGGGTTTCACAGTGGATCAGGGTCCTGCCAGGTGTGTATGGGGTTTTCACAGTGTATCAGGATCCTGCCCGGTCTGTCTGGGGGTTTCACTGTGTATCAGGATCCTGCCAGATGTGTATGGGGTTTTCACAGTGTATCAGGATCCTGCCAGGTGTTTATGGGGCTTTCACTGTGCATTAGGATCCTTCCAGGTGTGTATGGGATTTTCACAGTGTATCAGGATCCTGCCAGGTGTGTATGGGGGTTTCACAGTGTATCCGGGTCCTGCCAGGTGTGTATTTGGTCTTCACAGTGCATCAGGATCCTGCCTGGAGTGTCTGGGGTTTTCACAGTGTATCTGTATCCTGTCAGGTGTGTATGGGTTCTTCACAGTGTATCGTGGTCCTGCCAGGTGTGTTTGGGGTTTTCACAGTGTATCAGGATCCTGCCAGTTGTGTATGGGGTTTTCACAGTGGATCAGGATCCTGCCAGGTGTGTATGGGGTTTTCACAGTGGATCACGATCCTGCCAGGTTTGTATGCGGTTTTCACAGTGTATCAGGATCCTGCCAGGTGTGTATGGGATTTTCAAAGTTTATCAGGATCCTGCCAGGTGCGTATGGGTTTTCACAGTGGATCAGGATCCTGCCAGGAGTGTATGGGGTTTTCACAGTGTATCCGGGTCCTGCCAGCTGTGTATGGGGTTTTCACAATGTATCAGTATCCTGCCAGGAGTGTATGCGTTTTTCACAGTGTATCAGGGTCCTGCCAGGTGTGTATGGGGTTTTCACAGTGTATCAGGATCCTGCCAGGTGTGTATGGGGTTTCACAGTGAATCAGGATCCTGCCAGGTGTGCATCGGGTATTCAAACTGTATCAGGATCCTGCTAGGTGTGTATGGGGTTTTCACAGTGTATCAGGATCCTGCCAGGTGTGTATGGGGTTTCACAGTGGATCAGGATCCTGCCAGGTGTGTATGGGGGTTTCACAGTGGATCAGGATCCTGCCAGGAGTGTATGGGGTTTTCACAGTGTATCAGGGTCCTGCCAGGTGTGTATGGAGTTTTCACAATGTATCAGGATCCTGCAAGATGTGTATGGGGTTTTATCAGTGTATGAGGGTCCTGCCACGTTTGTATGGGGGTTCCTCAGTGTATCAGGATCCTGCCAGATGTGTATGGCGTTTCACAGTGGATCAGGATACTGCCAGGTATGTTTGGGGTTTTCACAGTGTATCAGGATCCTGCCAGGTGTGCATGGCGATTCACAGTTTATCAGGATCCAGCCAGGTGTGTATGGGGTTTTCACAGTGTATCAGGATCCTGCCAGGTGCGTATGGGTTTTCACAGTGGATCAGGATCCTGCCAGGAGTGTATGGGGTTTTCACAGTGTATCAGGGTCCTGTCAGGTGTGTTTGGGGTATTCACAAAGTATCAGGATCCTGCCAGGATTGTATGGGGTTTTCAAAATGTATCAGTATCCTGCCAGGAGTGTATGGGTTTTTCACAGTGTATCAGGTACCTGCCAGGTGTGTATGGGGTTTTCACAGTGCATCAGGATCCTTCCATATGTGTATGGGTGTTGCACAGTGTATCAGGATCCTGCCATTTGTGTATGTGATTTCAGAGTGTATCAGGATACTGCCAGGTGTGCATCGTGTTTTCACAGTGCATCATGATCCTTCCAGGTATGTATGGGGGTTTCACAGTGGATCAGGATCCTGCCAGATGTGGATGGGGTTTTCACAGTGTATCAGGATAGTGCCAGGTGTGTATAGGGTTTCACAGTGCATCAGGAACCTGCCAGGTGTGTATGGGGTTTTCACAATGTATCAGGATCCTGCCAGGTGTGTTTGGGCTTTTCACTGTGCATCAGGATCCTGCAAGGTGTATTTGGGGTTTCACTGTGCATCAGGATCCTGCCTGGTTTGTATGGGGTTTTCACAGTATGTCAGTGTCCTGCCAGTTGTGTATGGGGTTTTCACAGTGTGTCAGGATCCTGCCAGATGTGTATGGTGTTTCACAGTGGATCAGGATCCTGCCAGGTGTGTATGGGGTTTTCACAGTGTATCAGGATCCTGCCAGGTGTGTATGGGGTTTTCACAGTGTGTCAGGGTCCTGCCAGGTGTATATGGAGGTTTCACAGTGTATCAGGATCCTGCCAGATGTGTATGGGGTTTCACAGTGGATCAGGATCCTGCCAGGTGTGTATGTCGATTCACACTGTATCAGTATCCTGCCAGGTGTGTATGGGATTATCACAGTTTATCAGGATCCTGCCAGGTGCGTATGGGTTTTCACAGTGGATCAGGATACTGCCAGGAGTGTATGGGGTTTTCACAGTGTCTCAGGGACCTGCCAGGTGTGTATGGGGTTTTCGCAACGTGTCAGGATCCTGCCAGGATTGGATGGGGTTTTCAAAATGTATCAGTATCCTGCCAGGAGTGTATGGATTTTTCACAGTGTATCAGGGTCCTGCCAGGTGTGTATGGGGTTTTCACAGTGCATCAGGATCCTGCCAGGTGTGTATGGGGTTTCACATTGAATCAGGATCCTGCCAGGTGTGCATCGGGTATTCACAGTGTATCAGGATCCCGCCATGTGTTTATGGGGTTTTCACAGTGTATCAGGGTCCTGCCAGGTGTGTATGGGGTTTCACAGTGGATCAGGATGCTGCCAGGTGTGTATGGGGGTTTCACAGTGGATCAGTATCCTGCCAGGAGTGTATGGGGTTTTCACAGTGTATCAGGGTCCTGCCAGGTGTGTATGGGGTATTCACAATGTATCAGGATCCTGCCAGGTGTGTATGGAGTTTTCATAGTGTATCAGGATGCTGCCAGGTGTGTATGGTGGTTTCACAGTGGATCAGGGTCCTGCCATGTTTGTACGGTTTTTTCACAATGTATCAGGGACCTGCCAGGTGTGTATGGGTGTTTCACAGAGTATCAGGATCCTGCCAGGTGTTTATGGGGGTTTCACAGTGGATCAGGGTCCTGCCAGGTGTGTATGGGGTTTTCACAGTGTATCAGGATCCTGCCCGGTCTGTCTGGGGCTTTCACTGTCTATCAGGATCCTGCCAGGTGTGTATGGGGTTTTCACAGTGTATCAGAATCCTGCCAGGTGTTTACGGGGTTTTCACTGTGCATTAGGATCCTTCCAGGTGTGTATGGGATTTTCACAGTGTATCAGGATCCTGCCATGTGTGTATGGGGTTATCACAGTGCTTCCGGGTCCTGCCAGGTGTGTATTTGGTCTTCACAGTGCATCAGGATCCTGCCAGGAGTGTCTGGGGTTTTCACAGTGTATCTGTATCCTGTCAGGTGTGTATGGGTTCTTCACTGTGTATCGGGGTCCTGCCAGGTGTGTTTGGGGTTTTCACAGTGTATCAGGATCCTGCCAGTTGTGTATGGGGTTTTCACAGTGTATCAGGATCCTGCCAGGTGTGTATGGGGTTACACAGTGGATCAGGATCCTGCCAGGTGTGTATGGGGTTTTCACAGTGGATCAGGATCCTGCCAGGTTTGTATGCGGTTTTCACAGTGTATCAGGATCCTGCCAGGTGTGTATGTCGATTCACACTGTATCAGGATCCAGCCAGGTGTGTATGGGATTTTCACAGTTTATGAGGATCCTGCCAGGTGCGTATGGGTTTTCACATTGGATCAGGATCCTGCCAGGAGTGTATGGGGTTTTCACAGTGTATCTGGATCCTGCCAGCTGTGTATGGGGTTTTCACAATGTATCAGGATCCTGCCAGGATTGGATGGGGTTTTCAAAATGTATCAGTATCCTGCCAGGAGTGTATGGGTTTTTCACAGTGTATCAGGGTCCTGCCAGGTGTGTATGGGGTTTTCACAGGGTATCAGGATCCTGCTAGGTGTGTATGGGGTTTTCACAGTGTATCAGGATCCTGCCAGGTGTGTATGGGGTTTCAACGTGTATCAGGATCCTGCCAGGTGTGTATGGGGGTTTCACAGTGGATCAGGATCATGCCAGGAGTGTATGGGGTTTTCACAGTGTATCAGGGTCCTGCCAGGTGTGTATGGGGTTTTCACAATGTATCAGCATCCTGCCACGTCTGTAAGGGGTGTTCATAGTGTATCAGGATGCTGCCAGGTGTGTATGGGGGTTTCACAGTGGATCAGGGTCCTGCCATGTTTGTACGGGTTTTTCACAATGTATCAGGGTCCTGCCAGGTGTTTATGGGGTTTTCACTGTGCATTGGGATCCTTCCAGGTGTGTATGGGGTTTTCACAGTGTATCAGGATCCTGCCAGATGTGTCTGGGGGTTTCACAGTGTATCCGGGTCCTGCCAGGTGTGTATTTGGTCTTCACATTGCATCAGGATCCTGCCAGGAGTGTATGGGGTTTTCACAGTGTATCTGTATCCTGTCAGGTGTGTATGGGGTCTTCACAGTGTATCACGGTCCTGCCAGGTGTGTATGGGGATTTTATGGCGTATCAGGGTCCTGCCAGGTGTGTTTGGGGTTTTCACAGTGTATCAGGATCCTGCCAGTTGTGTATGGGGTTTTCACAGTTTATCAGGATCCTGCCAGGTGTGTATGGGGTTACACAGTGGATCAGGATCCTGCCACGAGTGCATGGGGTTTTCACAGTGTATCAGGATCCTGCCAGGAGTGTATGGGGATTCATAGTGGATCAGGATCCTGTCAGGTGTGTATGGGGTTTTCACAGTGTATCAGCATGCTGCCAGGTGTGTATGGGTTTTCACAGTGTACCAGGATCCTGCCAGGTGTGTATGGTGTTTCACAGTGGATCAGGATCCTGCCAGGTGTGCATGGGTTTTTCACAGTTGATCAGTGTCCTGCCAGGTGTGTATGGGGTTTTCACAGTATATCAGGTCCCTGCCAGGTGTGTATGGGGGTTTCACAGTGTATCAGTATCCTGCCAGGAGTGTATGGATTTTTCACAGTGTATCAGGGTCCTGCCAGGTGTGTATGGGGATTTCACAGTGCATCAGGATCCTGCCAGGTGTGTATGGGCTTTCACAGTGTATCAGTATCCTGCCAGGAGTGTATGGGGGCATCACACTGGATCAGGATCCTGCCAGTTGTGTACGGGGTTTTCACAGTGTATCAGGATCCTGCCAGTTGTGTTTGGGGTTTTCACAGTGTATCAGGATCCTGCCAGGTCTGTATGAGGCTTCACAGTGTATCAGGGTCCTGACAGGTGTGCATGGGGTTTTCACAGTCTTTCAGGATCCTGCCAGGAGTGTATGGGTTTTTCACATTGTATCAGGATCCTGCCAGGTGTGTATGGGGATTTCACAGTGTATCAGGGTCCTGCCAGGTGTGTATGGGATTTTCACAGTGCATCAGGATCCTGCCAGGTGTGTATGGGCTTTCACAGTGTATCAGTATCCTGCCAGGAGTGTATGGGGGCATCACACTGGATCAGGATCCTGCCAGTTGTGTACGGGGTTTTCACAGTGCATCAGGATCCTGCCAGTTGTGTCTGGGGTTTTCACAGTGTATCAGGATCCTGCCAGGTGTGTATGGGGGTTTCACAGTGTATCAGGATCCTGCCAGGTGTGTATGGGGGTTTCACAGTGTATCCGGGTCCTGCCAGGTGTGTATTTGGTTTTCACAGTGCATCAGGATCCTGCCAGGAGTGCATGGGGTATTCACAGTTTATCTGTATCCTGCCAGGTGTGTATGGGGTCTTCATAGTGCATCAGGGTCCTGCCAGGTGTGTATGGGGTTTTTACCGTGTATCAGGGTCCTGCCAGATGTCTATGGGGCTTTCACAGTGTATCAGGATCCTGCCAGTTGTGTATGGGGTTTCAAAGTGGATCAGGATACTGCCAGGTATGTGTGGGGTTTTCAAGGTGTATCTGCATCCTTCCAAGTGTGTATGGGGGTTTCACTGTGTATCAGGATCCTGCCAGGTGTGTATGGGGTTTCACCGTGTATCCGGATCCTGCCAGGTGTGTATGGGGGTTTCACAGTGGATCAGGATCCTGCCAGGAGTGTATGGGGTTTTCACAGTGTATCAGGGTCCTGCCAGGTGTGTATGGGGTTTTCACAATGTATCAGGATCCTGCCAGGTCTGTATGGGGTGTTCATAGTGTATCAGGATGCTGCCAGGTGTGTATGGGGGTTTCACAGTGGATCAGGGTCCTGCCATGTTTGTACGGGTTTTTCACAATCTATCAGGGTCCTGCCAGGTGTGTATGGTTGTTTCACAGTGTATCAGGATGCTGCCAGGTGTGTATGGGGGATTCACAGTGGATCAGGGTCCTGCCAGGTGTGTATGGGGTTTTCACAGTGTATCAGGATCCTGTCAGGTGTTTATGGGGTTTTCACTGTGCATTGGGATCCTTCCAGGTGTGTATGGGGTTTTCACAGTGTATCAGGATCCTGGCAGGTGTGATTGGGGGTTTCACAGTGTATCCGGGTCCTGCCAGGTGTGTATTTGGTCTTCACATTGCATCAGGATCCTGCCAGGAGTGTATGGGGTTTTCACAGTGTATCTGTATCCTGTCAGGTGTGTATGGGGTCTTCACAGTGTATCAGGGTCCTGCCAGGTGTGTATGGGGATTTTATGGCGTATCAGGGTCCTGCCAGGTGTGTTTGGGGTTTTCACAGTGTATCAGGATCCTGCCAGTTGTGTATGGGGTTTTCACAGTTTATCAGGATCCTGCCAGGTGTGTATGGGGTTACACAGTGGATCAGGATCCTGCCACGAGTGTATGGGGTTTTCACAGTGTATCAGGATCCTGCCAGGTGTTTATGGGGATTCATAGTGGATCAGGATCCTGTCAGGTGTGTATGGGGTTTTCACAGTGTATCGGCATCCTGCCAGGTGTGTATGGGTTTTCACAGTGTACCAGGATCCTGCCAGGTGTGTATGGTGTTTCACAGTGGATCAGGATCCTGCCAGGTGTGCATGGGTTTTTAACAGTTGATCAGTGTCCTGCCAGGTGTGTATGGGGTTTTCCCAGTATATCAGGTCCCTGCCAGGTGTGTATGGGGGTTTCACAGTGTATCAGTATCCTGCCAGGAGTGTATGGATTTTTCAAAGTGTATCAGGGTCCTACCAGGTGTGTATGGGGTTTTCACAGTGCATCAGGATCCTGCCAGGTGTGTATGGGCTTTCACAGTGTATCAGTATCCTGCCAGGAGTGTATGGGGGCATCACACTGGATCAGTATCCTGCCAGTTGTGTACGGGGTTTTCACAGTGTATCAGGATCCTGCCAGTTGTGTTTGGGGTTTTCACAGTGTATCAGGATCCTGCCAGGTCTGTATGACGCTTCACAGTGTATCAGGGTCCTGACAGGTGTGCATGGGGTTTTCACAGTCTTTCAGGATCCTGCCAGGAGTGTATGGGTTTTTCACATTGTATCAGGATCCTGCCAGGTGTGTATGGGGTTTTCACAGTGTATCAGGGTCCTGCCAGGTGTGTATGGGATTTTCACAGTGTATCAGGGTCCTGCCAGATGTGTATGGGAATTTCACAGTGTATCAGGATCTTGCCAGTTGTGTCTGGGGTTTTCACACTGTATCAGGATCCTGCCAGGTGTGTATGGGGGTTTCACAGTGTATCAGGATCCTGCCAGGTGTGTATGGGGGTTTCACAGTGTATCCGGGTCCTGCCAGGTGTGTATTTGGTTTTCACAGTGCATCAGGATCCTGCCAGGAGTGCATGGGGTATTCACAGTTTATCTGTATCCTGCCAGGTGTGTATGGGGTCTTCATAGTGCATCAGGGTCCTGCCAGGTGTGTATGGGTTTTTTACCGGGTATCAGGGTCCTGCCAGATGTCTATGGGGCTTTCACAGTGTATCAGGATCCTGCCAGTTGTGTATGGGGTTTCAAAGTGGATCAGGATACTGCCAGGTATGTATGGGGTTTTCAAGGTGTATCTGCATCCTTCCAAGTGTGTATGGGGGTTTCACTGTGTATCAGGATCCTGCCAGGTGTGTAAGCGGTTTTCACAGTGCATCAGGATCCTGCCAGGTGTGTATGTGGTTTCATAGTGGATCAGGATCCTGCCAGGAATGTATGGGGATTTCACAGTGTATCAGGGTCCTGCCAGGTGTGTGTGGGGTTTTCACAGTGCATCAGCATCCTGCCAGGTGTGTGGGGTTTTCACAGTGTACCAGGATCCTGCCAGGTGTGTTTGGGGTTTCACAGTGGATCAGGATCCTGCCAGGAGTGAATGGGGTTTTCACAGTTGATCAGGGTCCTGCCAGGTGTGTATGGGGTTTTCACAATATATCAGGTTCCTGCCAGGTGTGTATGGCGTTTTCACAGTGTATCAGTATCCTGCCATGAGTGTATGGGTTTTTCACAGTGTATCAGCGTCCTGCCAGGTGTGTATGGGGTTTCACAGTGTATCGGTATCCTGCCAGGAGTGTATGGGGTTTTCACAGTGTATCAGGGTCCTGCCAGGTGTGTATGGGGTTTTCACAGTGTATCAGGATCCAGCCAGTGGTGTATAGGGTTTCGCAGTGGATCAGGATCCTGCCAGGTGTGTTTGGGGATTTCACAGTGTATCAGGATGCTGCCAGGTGTGTGTGGGATTCTCACAGTGTATCTGGATCCTGCCAGGTGTGTATGGGGTTTCACAGTGGATCAGGATCCTGCCAGGAGCGTATGGGGTTTTCAAAGTTTATCAGGGTCCTGCCAGGTGTGTATAGGGTTTTCACAGTGTATCAGGATCCTGCCAGGTGTGTATGGGTTTTTCACAGTGTATCAGGATCCTGCCAGGTCTGTCTGGGGCTTTCACAGTGTATCAGGATCCTGCCAGATGTGTATGGGGTTTTCACAGTGTATCAGGATCCAGCCAGGTGTGTATGGGGTTTACACTGTGCATTAGGATCCTTCCAGGTGTGTATGGGGTTTCACAGTGTATCGGTATCCTGCCAGGGGTGCATGGGGTTTTCACAGTGTATCAGGGTCCTGCCAGGTGTGTATGGGGTTTTCACAGTGTATCAGGATCCTGCCAGTGGTGTATAGGGTTTCGCAATGGATCAGGATCCTACCAGGTGTGTTTGGGGATTTCACAGTGTATCAGGATGCTGCCAGGTGTGTGTGGGGTTTCACAGTGTATCTGGATACTGCCAGGTGTGTATGGGGTTTCACAGTGGATCATGATCCTGCCAGGAGCGTATGGGGTTTTCAAAGTTTATCAGGGTCCTGCCAGGTGTGTACAGGGTTTTCACAGTGTATCGGGATCATGCCAGGTGTGTATGGGTTTTTCACAGTGTATCAGGATCCTGCCAGGTCTGTCTGGGGGTTTCACAGTGTATCAGGATCCTGCCAGATGTGTATGGGGTTTTCGCAGTGTATCAGGATCCTGCCAGGTGTTTATGGGGTTTTCACAGTGTCTCAGGATCCTGCCAATTGTGTATGGGAATTTCACAGTGTATCAGGATCCTGCCAGGTGTGTATGGGGTTTCAAAGTGGATCAGGATACTGCCAGATATGTATGGGGTTTTCACAGTGTATCTGGATCCTTCCAAGTGTGTATGGGGGTTTCACTGTGTATCAGGATCCTGCCAGGTGTGTAAGGGGTTTTCACAGTGCATCAGGATCCTGCCAGGTGTGTATGTGGTTTCATAGTGGATCAGGATCCTGCCAGGAGTGTATGGAGATTTCACAGTGTATCGGTGTCCTGCCAGGTGTGTATGGGGTTTTCACAGTGCATCAGCATCCTGCCAGGTGTGTGGGGTTTTCACAGTGTACCAGGATCCTGCCAGGTGTGTGTGGGATTTCACAGTGTATCAGGATCCTGCCAGGAGTGTATGGGGTTTTCACAGTTGATCAGGTTCCTGCCAGGTGTGTATGGGGTTTTCACAATATATCAGGTTCCTGCCAGGTGTGTATGGGGTTTTCACAGTGTATCAGTATCCTGCCAGGAGTGTATGGATTTTTCACAGTGTATCAGGGTCCTGCCAGGTGTGTATGGGGTTTTCACAATGTATCAGGATCCTGCCAGGTGTGTATGGGGTTTTCATAGTGTATCAGGATGCTGCCAGGTGTGTATGGGGGTTTCACAGTGGACCAGGGTCCTGCCATGTTTGTACGGGTTTTTCACAATGTATCAGGGTCCTGCCAGGTGTGTATGGTTGTTTCACAGTGTATCAGGATGCTGCCAGGTGTGTATGGGGGATTCACAGTGGATCAGCGTCCTGCCAGGTGTGTATCGGGTTTTCACAGTGTATCAGGATCCTGTCAGGTGTTTATGGGGTTTTCACTGTGCATTAGGATCCTTCCAGGTGTGTCTGGGGTTTTCACAGTGTATCAGGATCCTGCCAGGTGTGTCTGGGGGTTTCACAGTGTATCCGGGTCCTGCCAGGTGTGTATTTGTTCTTCACATTGCATCAGGAACCTGCCAGGAGTGTCTGGGGTTATCACAGTGTATCAGGGTCCTGACAGGTGTGCATGGGGTTTTCACAGTCTTTCAGGATCCTGCCAGGAGTGTATGGGGTTTTCACAGTGTATCAGGGTCCTGCCAGGTGTGTATGGGTTTTTCACAGTGTATCAGGATCCTGCCAGTTGTGTCTGGGGTTTCACAGTGTATCAGGATTTTGCCAGGTGTGTATGGGGGTTTCACAGTGTATCCGGGTCCTGCCAGGTGTGTATTTGGTTTTCACAGTGCATCAGGA
Source organism: Heterodontus francisci (assembly GCF_036365525.1). Taxonomy (NCBI): domain Eukaryota; kingdom Metazoa; phylum Chordata; class Chondrichthyes; order Heterodontiformes; family Heterodontidae; genus Heterodontus; species Heterodontus francisci. The sequence continues at coordinate 6,793,099 of NW_027141175.1, forward strand.
TCCTGCCAGGAGTGCATGGGGTGTTCTCAGTTTATCTGTATCCTTCCAGGTGTGTATGGGGTCTTCATAGTGTATCAGGGTCCTGTCAGGTGTGTATGGGGTTTTTACCGTGTATCAGGGTCCTGCCAGGTGTCTATGGGGCTTTCACAGTGTATCAGGATCCTGCCAGTTGTGTATGGGGTTTCAAAGTGGATCAGGATACTGCCAGGTATGTGTGGGGTTTTCAAGGTGTATCTGCATCCTTCCAAGTGTGTATGGGGGTTTCACTGTGTATCAGGATCCTGCCAGGTGTGTAAGGGGTTTTCACAGTGCATCAGGGTTCTGCCAGGTGTGTATGTGGTTTCATAGTGGATCAGAATCCTGCCAGGAGTGTATGGGGATTTCACAGTGTATCAGGGTCCTGCCAGGTGTGTGTGGGGTTTTCACAGTGCATCAGCATCCTGCCAGGTGTGTGGGGTTTTCACAGTGTACCAGGATCCTGCCAGGTGTGTGTGGGATTTCACAGTGTATCAGGATCCTGCCAGGAGTGTATGGGGTTTTCACAGTTGATCAGGTTCCTGCCAGGTGTGTATGGGGTTTTCACAATATATCAGGTTCCTGCCAGGTGTGTATGGGGTTTTCACAGTGTATCAGTATCCTGCCAGGAGTGTATGGATTTTTCACAGTGTATCAGGGTCCTGCCAGGTGTGTATGGGGTTTTCACAATGTATCAGGATCCTGCCAGGTGTGTATGGGGTTTTCATAGTGTATCAGGATGCTGCCAGGTGTGTATGGGGGTTTCACAGTGGACCAGGGTCCTGCCATGTTTGTACGGGTTTTTCACAATGTATCAGGGTCCTGCCAGGTGTGTATGGTTGTTTCACAGTGTATCAGGATGCTGCCAGGTGTGTATGGGGGATTCACAGTGGATCAGCGTCCTGCCAGGTGTGTATGGGGTTTTCACAGTGTATCAGGATCCTGTCAGGTGTTTATGGGGTTTTCACTGTGCATTAGGATCCTTCCAGGTGTGTCTGGGGTTTTCACAGTGTATCAGGATCCTGCCAGGTGTGTCTGGGGGTTTCACAGTGTATCCGGGTCCTGCCAGGTGTGTATTTGTTCTTCACATTGCATCAGGAACCTGCCAGGAGTGTCTGGGGTTATCACAGTGTATCAGGGTCCTGACAGGTGTGCATGGGGTTTTCACAGTCTTTCAGGATCCTGCCAGGAGTGTATGGGGTTTTCACAGTGTATCAGGGTCCTGCCAGGTGTGTATGGGTTTTTCACAGTGTATCAGGATCCTGCCAGTTGTGTCTGGGGTTTTCACAGTGTATCAGGATCCTGCCAGGTGTGTATGGGGGTTTCACAGTGTATCAGGATCCTGCCAGGTGTGTATGGGGGTTTCACAGTGTATCCGGGTCCTGCCAGGTGTGTATTTGGTTTTCACAGTGCATCAGGATCCTGCCAGGAGTGCATGGGGTGTTCTCAGATTATCTGTATCCTTCCAGGTGTGTATGGGGTCTTCATAGTGTATCAGGGTCCTGCCAGGTGTGTATGGGGTTTTTACCGTGTATCAGGGTCCTGCCAGGTGTCTATGGGGCTTTCACAGTGTATCAGGATCCTGCCAGTTGTGTATGGGGTTTCAAAGTGGATCAGGATACTGCCAGGTATGTGTGGGGTTTTCAAGGTGTATCTGCATCCTTCCAAGTGTGTATGGGGGTTTCACTGTGTATCAGGATCCTGCCAGGTGTGTAAGGGGTTTTCACAGTGCATCAGGGTTCTGCCAGGTGTGTATGTGGTTTCATAGTGGATCAGAATCCTGCCAGGAGTGTATGGGGATTTCACAGTGTATCAGGGTCCTGCCACGTGTGTGTGGGGTTTTCACAGTGCATCAGCATCCTACCAGGTGTGTGGGGTTTTCACAGTGTACCAGGATCCTGCCAGGTGTGTATGGGGTTTCACAGTGGATCAGGATCCTGCCAGGAGTGTATGGGGTTTTCACAGTTGATCAGGGTCCTGCCAGGTGTGTATGGGGTTTTCACAATATATCAGGTTCCTGCCAGGTGTGTATGGCGTTTTCACAGTGTATCAGTATCCTGCCAGGAGTGTATGGATTTTTCACAGTGTATCAGGATCCTGCCAGGTGTGTATGGGGTTTTCACAGTGTATCGGTATCCTGCCAGGAGTGTATGGGGTTTTCACAGTGTATCAGGGTCCTGCCAGGTGTGTATGGGGTTTTCACAGTGGATCAGGATCCTGCCAGGTGTGTTTGGGGATTTCACAGTGTATCAGGATGCTGCCAGGTGTGTGTGGGGTTTTCACAGTGTATCTGGATCCTGCCAGGTGTGTATGGGGTTTCACAGTGGATCAGGATCCTGCCAGGAGCGTATGGGGTTTTCAAAGTTTATCAGGATCCTGCCAGGTGTGTATGGGTTTTTCACAGTGTATCAGGATCCTGCGAGGTCTGTCTGGGGGTTTCACAGTGTATCAGGATCCTGCCAGATGTGTATGGGGTTTTCACAGTGTATCAGGATCCAGCCAGGTGTGTATGGGGTTTTCACTGTGCATTAGGATCCTTCCATGTGTGTATGGGGTTTCACAGTGTATCAGGATCCTGCCAGGAGTGTATGGGGGCATCACACTGGATCAGGATCGTGCCAGTTGTGTACGGGGTTTTCACAGTGTATCAGGATCCTGCCAGTTGTGTTTGGGGTTTTCACAGTGTATCAGGATCCTGCCAGGTCTGTATGAGGCTTCACAGTGTATCAGGGTCCTGACAGGTGTGCATGGGGTTTTCGCAGTCTTTCAGGATCCTGCCAGCAGTGTATGGGTTTTTCACATTGTATCAGGATCCTGCCAGGTGTGTATGGGGTTTTCACAGTGTATCAGGGTCCTGCCAGGTGTGTATGGGATTTTCACAGTGTATCAGGATCCTGCCAGTTGTGTCTGGGGTTTTCACAGTGTATCAGGATCCTGCCAGGTGTGTATGGGGGTTTCACAGTGTATCAGGATCCTGCCAGGTGTGTATGGGGGTTTCACAGTGTATCCGGGTCCTGCCAGGTGTGTATTTGGTTTTCACAGTGCATCAGGATCCTGCCAGGAGTGCATGGGGTATTCACAGTTTATCTGTATCCTGCCAGGTGTGTATGGGGTCTTCATAGTGTATCAGGGTCCTGCCAGGTGTGTATGGGGTTTTTACCGTGTATCAGGGTCCTGCCAGGTGTCTATGGGGCTTTCACAGTGTATCAGGATCCTGCCAGTTGTGTATGGGGTTTCAAAGTGGATCAGGATACTGCCAGGTATGTATGGGGTTTTCAAGGTGTATCTGCATCCTTCCAAGTGTGCATGGGGGTTTCACTGTGTATCAGGATGCTGCCAGGTGTGTAAGGGGTTTTCACAGTGCATCAGGATCCTGCCATGTTTATGTGGTTTCATAGTGGATCAGGATCCTGCCAGGAGTGTATGGGGATTTCACAGTGTATCAGGGTCCTGCCAGGTGTGTGTGGGGTTTTCACAGTGCATCAGCATCCTGCCAGGTGTGTGGGGTTTTCACAGTGTACCAGGATCCTGCCAGGTGTGTATGGGGTTTCACAGTGGATCAGGATACTGCCAGGAGTGTATGGGGTTTTCACAGTTGATCAGGGTCCTGCCAGGTGTGTATGGGGTTTTCACAATATATCAGGTTCCTGCCAGGTGTGTATGGCGTTTTCACAGTGTATCAGTATGCTGCCAGGAGTGTATGGATTTTTCACAGTGTATCAGTGTCCTGCCAGGTGTGTATGGGGTTTTCACAGTGCATCAGGATCCTGTCAGGTGTGTATGGGGTTTCACAGTGTATCGGTATCCTGCCAGGAGTGTATGGGGTTTTCACAGTGTATCAGGGTCCTGCCAGGTGTGTATGGGGTTTTCACAGTGTATCAGGATCCAGCCAGTGGTGTATAGGGTTTCGCAGTGGATCAGGATCCTGCCAGGTGTGTTTGGGGATTTCACAGTGTATCAGGATGCTGCCAGGTGTGTGTGGGGTTTTCACAGTGTATCTGGATCCTGCCAGGTGTGTATGGGGTTTCACAGTGGATCAGGATCCTGCCAGGAGCGTATGGGGTTTTCAAAGTTTATCAGGGTCCTGCCAGGTGTGTATAGGGTTTTCACAGTGTATCAGGATCCTGCCAGGTGTGTATGGGTTTTTCACAGTGTATCAGGATCCTGCCAGGTCTGTCTGGGGCTTTCACAGTGTATCAGGATCCTGCCAGATGTGTATGGGGTTTTCATAGTGTATCAGGATCCAGCCAGGTGTGTATGGGGTTTTCACTGTGCGTTAGGATCCTTCCAGGTGTGTATGGGGTTTCACAGTGTATCGGTATCCTGCCAGGGGTGCATGGGGTTTTCACAGTGTATCAGGGTCCTGACAGGTGTGTATGGGGTTTTCACAGTGTATCAGGATCCTGCCAGTGGTGTATAGGGTTTCGCAATGGATCAGGATCCTGCCAGGTGTGTTTGGGGATTTCGCAGTGTATCAGGATGCTGCCAGGTGTGTGTGGCGTTTCACATTGTATCTGGATCCTGCCAGGTGTGTATGGGGTTTCACAGTGGATCAGGATCCTGCCAGGAGCGTATGGGGTTTTCAAAGTTTATCAGGGTCCTGCCAGGTGTGTATAGGGTTTTCACAGTGTATCAGGATCATGCCAGGTGTGTATGGGTTTTTCACAGTGTATCAGGATCCTGCCAGGTCTGTCTGGGGGTTTCACAGTGTATCAGGATCCTGCCAGATGTGTATGGGGTTTTCACAGTGTATCAGGATCCTGCCAGGTGTTTATGGGGTTTTCACTGTGCATTCGGATCCTTCCAGGTGTGTATGGGGTTTTCACAGTGTATCAGGATCCTGCCAGGTGTGTATGGGGGTTTCACAGTGTATCCGGGTCCTGCCAGGTTTGTATTTGGTTTTCACAGTGCATCAGGATCCTGCCAGGAGTGCATGGGGTATTCACAGTGTATCTGTATCCTGCCAGGTGTGTATGGGGTCTTCACAGTGCATCAGGGTCCTGCCAGGTGTGTTTGGGGTTTTTACCGTGTATCAGGGTCCTGCCAGGTGTGTATGGGGCTTTCACAGTGTCTCAGGATCCTGCCAGTTGTGTATGGGGATTTCACAGTGTATCAGGATCCTGCCAGGTGTGTATGGGGTTTCAAAGTGGATCAGGATACTGCCAGGTATGTATGGTGTTTTCACAGTCTATCTGGATCCTTCCAAGTGTGTATGGGGGTTTCACTGTGTATCAGGATCCTGCCAGGTGTGTAAGAGGTTTTCACAGTGCATCAGGATCCTGCCAGGTGTGTATGTGGTTTCATAGAGGATCAGGATCCTGCCAGGAGTGTATGGGGTTTTCACAATATATCAGGTTCCTGCCAGGTGTGTATGGGGTTTTCACAGTTGATCAGGTTCCTGCCAGGTGTGTATGGGGTTTTCACAATATATCAGGTTCCTGCCAGGTGTGTATGGGGTTTTCACAGTGTATCAGGATCCTGCCAGGAGTGTATGGATTTTTCACAGTGTATCAGGGTCCTGCCAGGTGTGTATGGGGTTTTCACAATGTATCAGGATCCTGCCAGGTGTGTAAGGGGTTTTCACAGTGCATCAGGATCCTGCCAGGTGTGTATGTGGTTTCATAGTGGATCAGGATCCTGCCAGGAGTGTATGGGGATTTCACAGTGTATCGGTGTCCTGCCAGGTGTGTATGGGGTTTTCACAGTGCATCAGCATCCTGCCAGGTGTGTGGGGTTTTCACAGTGTACCAGGATCCTGCCAGGTGTGTGAGGGATTTCACAGTGTATCAGGATCCTGCCAGGAGTGTATGGGGTTTTCACAGTTGATCAGGTTCCTGCCAGGTGTGTATGGGGTTTTCACAATATATCAGGTTCCTGCCAGGTGTGTATGGGGTTTTCACAGTGTATCAGTATCCTGCCAGGAGTGTATGGATTTTTCACAGTGTATCAGGGTCCTGCCAGGTGTGTATGGGGTTTTCACAATGTATCAGGATCCTGCCAGGTGTGTATGGGGTTTTCATAGTGTATCAGGATGCTGCCAGGTGTGTATGGGGGTTTCACAGTGGACCAGGGTCCTGCCATGTTTGTACGGGTTTTTCACAATGTATCAGGGTCCTGCCAGGTGTGTATGGTTGTTTCACAGTGTATCAGGATGCTGCCAGGTGTGTATGGGGGATTCACAGTGGATCAGCGTCCTGCCAGGTGTGTATGGGGTTTTCACAGTGTATCAGGATCCTGTCAGGTGTTTATGGGGTTTTCACTGTGCATTAGGATCCTTCCAGGTGTGTCTGGGGTTTTCACAGTGTATCAGGATCCTGCCAGGTGTGTCTGGGGGTTTCACAGTGTATCCGGGTCCTGCCAGGTGTGTATTTGTTCTTCACATTGCATCAGGAACCTGCCAGGAGTGTCTGGGGTTATCACAGTGTATCAGGGTCCTGACAGGTGTGCATGGGGTTTTCACAGTCTTTCAGGATCCTGCCAGGAGTGTATGGGGTTTTCACAGTGTATCAGGGTCCTGCCAGGTGTGTATGGGTTTTTCACAGTGTATCAGGATCCTGCCAGTTGTGTCTGGGGTTTTCACAGTGTATCAGGATCCTGCCAGGTGTGTATGGGGGTTTCACAGTGTATCAGGATCCTGCCAGGTGTGTATGGGGGTTTCACAGTGTATCCGGGTCCTGCCAGGTGTGTATTTGGTTTTCACAGTGCATCAGGATCCTGCCAGGAGTGCATGGGGTGTTCACAGTTTATCTGTATCCTGCCAGGTGTGTATGGGGTCTTCATAGTGTATCAGGGTCCTGCCAGGTGTGTATGGGGTTTTTACCGTGTATCAGGGTCCTGCCAGGTGTCTATGGGGCTTTCACAGTGTATCAGGATCCTGCCAGTTGTGTATGGGGTTTCAAAGTGGATCAGGATACTGCCAGGTATGTGTGGGGTTTTCAAGGTGTATCTGCATCCTTCCAAGTGTGTATGGGGGTTTCACTGTGTATCAGGATCCTGCCAGGTGTGTAAGGGCTTTTCACAGTGCATCAGGGTTCTGCCAGGTGTGTATGTGGTTTCATAGTGGATCAGAATCCTGCCAGGAGTGTATGGGGATTTCACAGTGTATCAGGGTCCTGCCAGGTGTGTGTGGGGTTTTCACAGTGCATCAGCATCCTACCAGGTGTGTGGGGTTTTCACAGTGTACCAGGATCCTGCCAGGTGTGTATGGGGTTTCACAGTGGATCAGGATCCTGCCAGGAGTGTATGGGGTTTTCACAGTTGATCAGGGTCCTGCCAGGTGTGTATGGGGTTTTCACAATATATCAGGTTCCTGCCAGGTGTGTATGGCGTTTTCACAGTGTATCAGTATCCTGCCAGGAGTGTATGGATTTTTCACAGTGTATCAGGATCCTGCCAGGTGTGTATGGGGTTTTCACAGTGTATCGGTATCCTGCCAGGAGTGTATGGGGTTTTCACAGTGTATCAGGGTCCTGCCAGGTGTGTATGGGGTTTTCACAGTGGATCAGGATCCTGCCAGGTGTGTTTGGAGATTTCACAGTGTATCAGGATGCTGCCAGGTGTGTGTGGGGTTTTCACAGTGTATCTGGATCCTGCCAGGTGTGTATGGGGTTTCACAGTGGATCAGGATCCTGCCAGGAGCGTATGGGGTTTTCAAAGTTTATCAGGATCCTGCCAGGTGTGTATGGGTTTTTCACAGTGTATCAGGATCCTGCGAGGTCTGTCTGGGGGTTTCACAGTGTATCAGGATCCTGCCAGATGTGTATGGGGTTTTCACAGTGTATCAGGATCCAGCCAGGTGTGTATGGGGTTTTCACTGTGCATTAGGATCCTTCCAGGTGTGTATGGGGTTTCACAGTGTATCAGGATCCTGCCAGGAGTGTATGGGGGCATCACACTGGATCAGGATCGTGCCAGTTGTGTACGGGGTTTTCACAGTGTATCAGGATCCTGCCAGTTGTGTTTGGGGTTTTCACAGTGTATCAGGATCCTGCCAGGTCTGTATGAGGCTTCACAGTGTATCAGGGTCCTGACAGGTGTGCATGGGGTTTTCGCAGTCTTTCAGGATCCTGCCAGGAGTGTATGGGTTTTTCACATTGTATCAGGATCCTGCCAGGTGTGTATGGGGTTTTCACAGTGTATCAGGGTCCTGCCAGGTGTGTATGGGATTTTCACAGTGTATCAGGATCCTGCCAGTTGTGTCTGGGGTTTTCACAGTGTATCAGGATCCTGCCAGGTGTGTATGGGGGTTTCACAGTGTATCAGGATCCTGCCAGGTGTGTATGGGGGTTTCACAGTGTATCCGGGTCCTGCCAGGTGTGTATTTGGTTTTCACAGTGCATCAGGATCCTGCCAGGAGTGCATGGGGTATTCACAGTTTATCTGTATCCTGCCAGGTGTGTATGGGGTCTTCATAGTGTATCAGGGTCCTGCCAGGTGTGTATGGGGTTTTTACCGTGTATCAGGGTCCTGCCAGGTGTCTATGGGGCTTTCACAGTGTATCAGGATCCTGCCAGTTGTGTATGGGGTTTCAAAGTGGATCAGGATACTGCCAGGTATGTATGGGGTTTTCAAGGTGTATCTGCATCCTTCCAAGTGTGTATGGGGGTTTCACTGTGTATCAGGATGCTGCCAGGTGTGTAAGGGGTTTTCACAGTGCATCAGGATCCTGCCATGTTTATGTGGTTTCATAGTGGATCAGGATCCTGCCAGGAGTGTATGGGGATTTCACAGTGTATCAGGGTCCTGCCAGGTGTGTGTGGGGTTTTCACAGTGCATCAGCATCCTGCCAGGTGTGTGGGGTTTTCACAGTGTACCAGGATCCTGCCAGGTGTGTATGGGGTTTCACAGTGGATCAGGATACTGCCAGGAGTGTATGGGGTTTTCACAGTTGATCAGGGTCCTGCCAGGTGTGTATGGGGTTTTCACAATATATCAGGTTCCTGCCAGGTGTGTATGGCGTTTTCACAGTGTATCAGTGTGCTGCCAGGAGTGTATGGATTTTTCACAGTGTATCAGTGTCCTGCCAGGTGTGTATGGGGTTTTCACAGTGCATCAGGATCCTGTCAGGTGTGTATGGGGTTTCACAGTGTATCGGTATCCTGCCAGGAGTGTATGGGGTTTTCACAGTGTATCAGGGTCCTGCCAGGTGTGTATGGGGTTTTCACAGTGTATCAGGATCCAGCCAGTGGTGTATAGGGTTTCGCAGTGGATCAGGATCCTGCCAGGTGTGTTTGGGGATTTCACAGTGTATCAGGATGCTGCCAGGTGTGTGTGGGGTTTTCACAGTGTATCTGGATCCTGCCAGGTGTGTATGGGGTTTCACAGTGGATCAGGATCCTGCCAGGAGCGTATGGGGTTTTCAAAGTTTATCAGGGTCCTGCCAGGTGTGTATAGGGTTTTCACAGTGTATCAGGATCCTGCCAGGTGTGTATGGGTTTTTCACAGTGTATCAGGATCCTGCCAGGTCTGTCTGGGGCTTTCACAGTGTATCAGGATCCTGCCAGATGTGTATGGGGTTTTCATAGTGTATCAGGATCCAGCCAGGTGTGTATGGGGTTTTCACTGTGCGTTAGGATCCTTCCAGTTGTGTATGGGGTTTCACAGTGTATCGGTATCCTGCCAGGGGTGCATGGGGTTTTCACAGTGTATCAGGGTCCTGCCAGGTGTGTATGGGGTTTTCACAGTGTATCAGGATCCTGCCAGTGGTGTATAGGGTTTCGCAATGGATCAGGATCCTGCCAGGTGTGTTTGGGGATTTCGCAGTGTATCAGGATGCTGCCAGGTGTGTGTGGCGTTTCACATTGTATCTGGATCCTGCCAGGTGTGTATGGGGTTTCACAGTGGATCAGGATCCTGCCAGGAGCGTATGGGGTTTTCAAAGTTTATCAGGGTCCTGCCAGGTGTGTATAGGGTTTTCACAGTGTATCAGGATCATGCCAGGTGTGTATGGGTTTTTCACAGTGTATCAGGATCCTGCCAGGTCTGTCTGGGGGTTTCACAGTGTATCAGGATCCTGCCAGATGTGTATGGGGTTTTCACAGTGTATCAGGATCCTGCCAGGTGTTTATGGGGTTTTCACAGTGCATTCGGATCCTTCCAGGTGTGTATGGGGTTTTCACAGTGTATCAGGATCCTGCCAGGTGTGTATGGGGGTTTCACAGTGTATCCGGGTCCTGCCAGGTTTGTATTTGGTTTTCACAGTGCATCAGGATCCTGCCAGGAGTGCATGGGGTATTCACAGTGTATCTGTATCCTGCCAGGTGTGTATGGGGTCTTCACAGTGCATCAGGGTCCTGCCAGGTGTGTTTGGGGTTTTTACCGTGTATCAGGGTCCTGCCAGGTGTGTATGGGGCTTTCACAGTGTCTCAGGATCCTGCCAGTTGTGTATGGGGATTTCACAGTGTATTAGGATCCTGCCAGGTGTGTATGGGGTTTCAAAGTGGATCAGGATACTGCCAGGTATGTATGGTGTTTTCACAGTCTATCTGGATCCTTCCAAGTGTGTATGGGGGTTTCACTGTGTATCAGGATCCTGCCAGGTGTGTAAGAGGTTTTCACAGTGCATCAGGATCCTGCCAGGTGTGTATGTGGTTTCATAGAGGATCAGGATCCTGCCAGGAGTGTATGGGGTTTTCACAATATATCAGGTTCCTGCCAGGTGTGTATGGGGTTTTCACAGTTGATCAGGTTCCTGCCAGGTGTGTATGGGGTTTTCACAATATATCAGGTTCCTGCCAGGTGTGTATGGGGTTTTCACAGTGTATCAGTATCCTGCCAGGAGTGTATGGATTTTTCACAGTGTATCAGGGTCCTGCCAGGTGTGTATGGGGTTTTCACAATGTATCAGGATCCTGCCAGGTGTGTATGGGGTTTTCATAGTGTATCAGGATGCTGCCAGGTGTGTATGGGGGTTTCACTGTGGACCAGGGTCCTGCCATGTTTGTACGGGTTTTTCACAATGTATCAGGGTCCTGCCAGGTGTGTATGGTTGTTTCACAGTGTATCAGGATGCTGCCAGGTGTGTATGGGGGATTCACAGTGGATCAGCGTCCTGCCAGGTGTGTATGGGGTTTTCACAGTGTATCAGGATCCTGTCAGGTGTTTATGGGGTTTTCACTGTGCATTAGGATCCTTCCAGGTGTGTCTGGGGTTTTCACAGTGTATCAGGATCCTGCCAGGTGTGTCTGGGGGTTTCACAGTGTATCCGGGTCCTGCCAGGTGTGTATTTGGTTTTCACAGTGCATCAGGATCCTGCCAGGAGTGCATGGGGTGTTCACAGTTTATCTGTATCCTGCCAGGTGTGTATGGGGTCTTCATAGTGTATCAGGGTCCTGCCAGGAGTGTATGGGGTTTTCACAGTGTATCAGGGTCCTGCCAGGTGTGTATGGGTTTTTCACAGTGTATCAGGATCCTGCCAGTTGTGTCTGGGGTTTTCACAGTGTATCAGGATCCTGCCAGGTGTGTATGGGGTTTTCACAGTGTATCAGGATCCTGCCAGGTGTGTATGGGGGTTTCACAGTGTATCCGGGTCCTGCCAGGTGTGTATTTGGTTTTCACAGTGCATCAGGATCCTGCCAGGAGTGCATGGGGTGTTCACAGTTTATCTGTATCCTGCCAGGTGTGTATGGGGTCTTCATAGTGTATCAGGGTCCTGCCAGGTGTGTATTGGGTTTTTACCGTGTATCAGGGTCCTGCCAGGTGTCTATGGGGCTTTCACAGTGTATCAGGATCCTGCCAGTTGTGTATGGGGTTTCAAAGTGGATCAGGATACTGCCAGGTATGTGTGGGGTTTTCAAGGTGTATCTGCATCCTTCCAAGTGTGTATGGGGGTTTCACTGTGTATCAGGATCCTGCCAGGTGTGTAAGGGGTTTTCACAGTGCATCAGGGTTCTGCCAGGTGTGTATGTGGTTTCATAGTGGATCAGAATCCTGCCAGGAGTGTATGGGGATTTCACAGTGTATCAGGGTCCTGCCAGGTGTGTGTGGGGTTTTCACAGTGCATCAGCATCCTACCAGGTGTGTGGGGTTTTCACAGTGTACCAGGATCCTGCCAGGTGTGTATGGGGTTTCACAGTGGATCAGGATCCTGCCAGGAGTGTATGGGGTTTTCACAGTTGATCAGGGTCCTGCCAGGTGTGTATGGGGTTTTCACAATATATCAGGTTCCTGCCAGGTGTGTATGGCGTTTTCACAGTGTATCAGTATCCTGCCAGGAGTGTATGGATTTTTCACGGTGTATCAGTGTCCTTCCAGGTGTGTATGGGGTTTTCACTGTGCATCAGGATCCTGCCAGGTGTGTATGGGGTTTTCACAGTGTATCGGTATCCTGCCAGGAGTGTATGGGGTTTTCACAGTGTATCAGGGTCCTGCCAGGTGTGTATGGGGTTTTCACAGTGGATCAGGATCCTGCCAGGTGTGTTTGGGGATTTCACAGTGTATCAGGATGCTGCCAGGTGTGTGTGGGGTTTTCACAGTGTATCTGGCTCCTGCCAGGTGTGTATGGGGATTCACAGTGGATCAGGATCCTGCCAGGAGCGTATGGGGTTTTCAAAGTTTATCAGGATCCTGCCAGGTGTGTATGGGTTTTTCACAGTGTATCAGGATCCTGCGAGGTCTGTCTGGGGGTTTCACAGTGTATCAGGATCCTGCCAGATGTGTATGGGGTTTTCACAGTGTATCAGGATCCAGCCAGGTGTGTATGGGGTTTTCACTGTGCATTAGGATCCTTCCATGTGTGTATGGGGTTTCACAGTGTATCAGGATCCTGCCAGGAGTGTATGGGGGCATCACACTGGATCAGGATCGTGCCAGTTGTGTACGGGGTTTTCAAAGTGTATCAGGATCCTGCCAGTTGTGTTTGGGGTTTTCACAGTGTATCAGGATCCTGCCAGGTCTGTATGAGGCTTCACAGTGTATCAGGGTCCTGACAGGTGTGCATGGGGTTTTCGCAGTCTTTCAGGATCCTGCCAGGAGTGTATGGGTTTTTCACATTGTATCAGGATCCTGCCAGGTGTGTATGGGGTTTTCACAGTGTATCAGGGTCCTGCCAGGTGTGTATGGGATTTTCACAGTGTATCAGGATCCTGCCAGTTGTGTCTGGGGTTTTCACAGTGTATCAGGATCCTGCCAGGTGTGTATGGGGGTTTCACAGTGTATCAGGATCCTGCCAGGTGTGTATGGGGGTTTCACAGTGTTTCCGGGTCCTGCCAGGTGTGTATTTGGTTTTCACAGTGTATCAGGATCCTGCCAGGTCTGTATGAGGCTTCACAGTGTATCAGGGTCCTGACAGGTGTGCATGGGGTTTTCGCAGTCTTTCAGGATCCTGCCAGGAGTGTATGGGTTTTTCACATTGTATCAGGATCCTGCCAGGTGTGTATGGGGTTTTCACAGTGTATCAGGGTCCTGCCAGGTGTGTATGGGATTTTCACAGTGTATCAGGATCCTGCCAGTTGTGTCTGGGGTTTTCACAGTGTATCAGGATCCTGCCAGGTGTGTATGGGGGTTTCACAGTGTATCAGGATCCTGCCAGGTGTGTATGGGGGTTTCACAGTGTATCCGGGTCCTGCCAGGTGTGTATTTGGTTTTCACAGTGCATCAGGATCCTGCCAGGAGTGCATGGGGTATTCACAGTTTATCTGTATCCTGCCAGGTGTGTATGGGGTCTTCATAGTGCATCAGGGTCCTGCCAGGTGTGTCTGGGGTTTTTACCGTGTATCAGGGTCCTGCCAGGTGTCTATGGGGCTTTCACAGTGTATCAGGATCCTGCCAGTTGTGTATGGGGTTTCAAAGTGGATCAGGATACTGCCAGGTATGTATGGGGTTTTCAAGGTGTATCTGCATCCTTCCAAGTGTGTATGGGGGTTTCACTGTGTATCAGGATGCTGCCAGGTGTGTAAGGGGTTTTCACAGTGCATCAGGATCCTGCCATGTTTATGTGGTTTCATAGTGGATCAGGATCCTGCCAGGAGTGTATGGGGATTTCACAGTGTATCAGGGTCCTGCCAGGTGTGTGTGGGGTTTTCACAGTGCATCAGCATCCTGCCAGGTGTGTGGGGTTTTCACAGTGTACCAGGATCCTGCCAGGTGTGTATGGGGTTTCACAGTGGATCAGGATACTGCCAGGAGTGTATGGGGTTTTCACAGTTGATCAGGGTCCTGCCAGGTGTGTATGGGGTTTTCACAATATATCAGGTTCCTGCCAGGTGTGTATGGCGTTTTCACAGTGTATCAGTATGCTGCCAGGAGTGTATGGATTTTTCACAGTGTATCAGTGTCCTGCCAGGTGTGTATGGGGTTTTCACAGTGCATCAGGATCCTGTCAGGTGTGTATGGGGTTTCACAGTGTATCGGTATCCTGCCAGGAGTGTATGGGGTTTTCACAGTGTATCAGGGTCCTGCCAGGTGTGTATGGGGTTTTCACAGTGTATCAGGATCCAGCCAGTGGTGTATAGGGTTTCGCAGTGGATCAGGATCCTGCCAGGTGTGTTTGGGGATTTCACAGTGTATCAGGATGCTGCCAGGTGTGTGTGGGGTTTTCACAGTGTATCTGGATCCTGCCAGGTGTGTATGGGGTTTCACAGTGGATCAGGATCCTGCCAGGAGCGTATGGGGTTTTCAAAGTTTATCAGGGTCCTGCCAGGTGTGTATAGGGTTTTCACAGTGTATCAGGATCCTGCCAGGTGTGTATGGGTTTTTCACAGTGTATCAGGATCCTGCCAGGTCTGTCTGGGGCTTTCACAGTGTATCAGGATCCTGCCAGATGTGTATGGGGTTTTCATAGTGTATCAGGATCCAGCCAGGTGTGTATGGGGTTTTCACTGTGCGTTAGGATCCTTCCAGGTGTGTATGGGGTTTCACAGTGTATCGGTATCCTGCCAGGGGTGCATGGGGTTTTCACAGTGTATCAGGGTCCTGCCAGGTGTGTATGGGGTTTTCACAGTGTATCAGGATCCTGCCAGTGGTGTATAGGGTTTCGCAATGGATCAGGATCCTGCCAGGTGTGTTTGGGGATTTCGCAGTGTATCAGGATGCTGCCAGGTGTGTGTGGCGTTTCACATTGTATCTGGATCCTGCCAGGTGTGTATGGGGTTTCACAGTGGATCAGGATCCTGCCAGGAGCGTATGGGGTTTTCAAAGTTTATCAGGGTCCTGCCAGGTGTGTATAGGGTTTTCACAGTGTATCAGGATCATGCCAGGTGTGTATGGGTTTTTCACAGTGTATCAGGATCCTGCCACGTCTGTCTGGGGGTTTCACAGTGTATCAGGATCCTGCCAGATGTGTATGGGGTTTTCACCGTGTATCAGGATCCTGCCAGGTGTTTATGGGGTTTTCACTGTGCATTCGGATCCTTCCAGGTGTGTATGGGGTTTTCACAGTGTATCAGGATCCTGCCAGGTGTGTATGGGGGTTTCACAGTGTATCCGGGTCCTGCCAGGTTTGTATTTGGTTTTCACAGTGCATCAGGATCCTGCCAGGAGTGCATGGGGTATTCACAGTGTATCTGTATCCTGCCAGGTGTGTATGGGGTCTTCACAGTGCATCAGGGTCCTGCCAGGTGTGTTTGGGGTTTTTACCGTGTATCAGGGTCCTGCCAGGTGTGTATGGGGCTTTCACAGTGTCTCAGGATCCTGCCAGTTGTGTATGGGGATTTCACAGTGTATCAGGATCCTGCCAGGTGTGTATGGGGTTTCAAAGTGGATCAGGATACTGCCAGGTATGTATGGTGTTTTCACAGTCTATCTGGATCCTTCCAAGTGTGTATGGGGGTTTCACTGTGTATCAGGATCCTGCCAGGTGTGTAAGAGGTTTTCACAGTGCATCAGGATCCTGCCAGGTGTGTATGTGGTTTCATAGAGGATCAGGATCCTGCCAGGAGTGTATGGGGTTTTCACAATATATCAGGTTCCTGCCAGGTGTGTATGGGGTTTTCACAGTTGATCAGGTTCCTGCCAGGTGTGTATGGGGTTTTCACAATATATCAGGTTCCTGCCAGGTGTGTATGGGGTTTTCACAGTGTATCAGTATCCTGCCAGGAGTGTATGGATTTTTCACAGTGTATCAGGGTCCTGCCAGGTGTGTATGGGGTTTTCACAATGTATCAGGATCCTGCCAGGTGTGTATGGGGTTTTCATAGTGTATCAGGATGCTGCCAGGTGTGTATGGGGGTTTCACTGTGGACCAGGGTCCTGCCATGTTTGTACGGGTTTTTCACAATGTATCAGGGTCCTGCCAGGTGTGTATGGTTGTTTCACAGTGTATCAGGATGCTGCCAGGTGTGTATGGGGGATTCACAGTGGATCAGCGTCCTGCCAGGTGTGTATGGGGTTTTCACAGTGTATCAGGATCCTGTCAGGTGTTTATGGGGTTTTCACTGTGCATTAGGATCCTTCCAGGTGTGTCTGGGGTTTTCACAGTGTATCAGGATCCTGCCAGGTGTGTCTGGGGGTTTCACAGTATATCCGGGTCCTGCCAGGTGTGTATTTGTTCTTCACATTGCATCAGGAACCTGCCAGGAGTGTCTGGGGTTTTCACAGTGTATCAGGGTCCTGACAGGTGTGCATGGGGTTTTCACAGTCTTTCAGGATCCTGCCAGGAGTGTATGGGGTTTTCACAGTGTATCAGGGTCCTGCCAGGTGTGTATGGGTTTTTCACAGTGTATCAGGATCCTGCCAGTTGTGTCTGGGGTTTTCACAGTGTATCAGGATCCTGCCAGGTGTGTATGGGGTTTTCACAGTGTATCAGGATCCTGCCAGGTGTGTATGGGGGTTTCACAGTGTATCCGGGTCCTGCCAGGTGTGTATTTGGTTTTCACAGTGCATCAGGATCCTGCCAGGAGTGCATGGGGTGTTCACAGTTTATCTGTATCCTGCCAGGTGTGTATGGGGTCTTCATAGTGTATCAGGGTCCTGCCAGGTGTGTATGGGGTTTTTACCGTGTATCAGGGTCCTGCCAGGTGTCTATGGGGCTTTCACAGTGTATCAGGATCCTGCCAGTTGTGTATGGGGTTTCAAAGTGGATCAGGATACTGCCAGGTATGTGTGGGGTTTTCAAGGTGTATCAGCATCCTTCCAAGTGTGTATGGGGGTTTCACTGTGTATCAGGATCCTGCCAGGTGTGTAAGGGGTTTTCACAGTGCATCAGGGTTCTGCCAGGTGTGTATGTGGTTTCATAGTGGATCAGAATCCTGCCAGGAGTGTATGGGGATTTCACAGTGTATCAGGGTCCTGCCAGGTGTGTGTGGGGTTTTCACAGTGCATCAGCATCCTACCAGGTGTGTGGGGTTTTCACAGTGTACCAGGATCCTGCCAGGTGTGTATGGGGTTTCACAGTGGATCAGGATCCTGCCAGGAGTGTATGGGGTTTTCACAGTTGATCAGGGTCCTGCCAGGTGTGTATGGGGTTTTCACAATATATCAGGTTCCTGCCAGGTGTGTATGGCGTTTTCACAGTGTATCAGTATCCTGCCAGGAGTGTATGGATTTTTCACGGTGTATCAGTGTCCTGCCAGGTGTGTATGGGGTTTTCACTGTGCATCAGGATCCTGCCAGGTGTGTATGGGGTTTTCACAGTGTATCGGTATCCTGCCAGGAGTGTATGGGGTTTTCACAGTGTATCAGGGTCCTGCCAGGTGTGTATGGGGTTTTCACAGTGGATCAGGATCCTGCCAGGTGTGTTTGGGGATTTCACAGTGTATCAGGATGCTGCCAGGTGTGTGTGGGGTTTTCACAGTGTATCTGGATCCTGCCAGGTGTGTATGGGGATTCACAGTGGATCAGGATCCTGCCAGGAGCGTATGGGGTTTTCAAAGTTTATCAGGATCCTGCCAGGTGTGTATGGGTTTTTCACAGTGTATCAGGATCCTGCGAGGTCTGTCTGGGGGTTTCACAGTGTATCAGGATCCTGCCAGATTTCTTTGGGGTTTTCACAGTGTATCAGGATCCAGCCAGGTGTGTATGGGGTTTTCACTGTGCATTAGGATCCTTCCATGTGTGTATGGGGTTTCACAGTGTATCAGGATCCTGCCAGGAGTGTATGGGGGCATCACACTGGATCAGGATCGTGCCAGTTGTGTACGGGGTTTTCACAGTGTATCAGGATCCTGCCAGTTGTGTTTGGGGTTTTCACAGTGTATCAGGATCCTGCCAGGTCTGTATGAGGCTTCACAGTGTATCAGCGTCCTGACAGGTGTGCATGGGGTTTTCGCAGTCTTTCAGGATCCTGCCAGGAGTGTATGGGTTTTTCACATTGTATCAGGATCCTGCCAGGTGTGTATGGGGTTTTCACAGTGTATCAGGGTCCTGCCAGGTGTGTATGGGATTTTCACAGTGTATCAGGATCCTGCCAGTTGTGTCTGGGGTTTTCACAGTGTATCAGGATCCTGCCAGGTGTGTATGGGGGTTTCACAGTGTATCAGGATCCTGCCAGGTGTGTATGGGGGTTTCACAGTGTTTCCGGGTCCTGCCTGGTGTGTATTTGGTTTTCACAGTGCATCAGGATCCTGCCAGGAGTGCATGGGGTATTCACAGTTTATCTGTATCCTGCCAGGTGTGTATGGGGTCTTCATAGTGTATCAGGGTCCTGCCAGGTGTGTATGGGGTTTTTACCGTGTATCAGGGTCCTGCCAGGTGTCTATGGGGCTTTCACAGTGTATCAGGATCCTGCCAGTTGTGTATGGGGTTTCAAAGTGGATCAGGATACTGCCAGGTATGTATGGGGTTTTCAAGGTGTATCTGCATCCTTCCAAGTGTGTATGGGGGTTTCACTGTGTATCAGGATGCTGTCAGGTGTGTAAGGGGTTTTCACAGTGCATCAGGATCCTGCCATGTTTATGTGGTTTCATAGTGGATCAGGATCCTGCCAGGAGTGTATGGGGATTTCACAGTGTATCAGGGTCCTGCCAGGTGTGTGTGGGGTTTTCACAGTGCATCAGCATCCTGCCAGGTGTGTGGGGTTTTCACAGTGTACCAGGATCCTGCCAGGTGTGTATGGGGTTTCACAGTGGATCAGGATAGTGCCAGGAGTGTATGGGGTTTTCACAGTTGATCAGGGTCCTGCCAGGTGTGTATGGGGTTTTCACAATATATCAGGTTCCTGCCAGGTGTGTATGGCGTTTTCACAGTGTATCAGTATGCTGCCAGGAGTGTATGGATTTTTCACAGTGTATCAGTGTCCTGCCAGGTGTGTATGGGGTTTTCACAGTGCATCAGGATCCTGTCAGGTGTGTATTGGGTTTCACAGTGTATCGGTATCCTGCCAGGAGTGTATGGGGTTTTCACAGTGTATCAGGGTCCTGCCAGGTGTGTATGGGGTTTTCACAGTGTATCAGGATCCAGCCAGTGGTGTATAGGGTTTCGCAGTGGATCAGGATCCTGCCAGGTGTGTTTGGGGATTTCATAGTGTATTAAGATGCTGCCAGGTGTGTGTGGGGTTTTCACAGTGTATCTGGATCCTGCCAGGTGTGTATGGGGTTTCACAGTGGATCAGGATCCTGCCAGGAGCGTATGGGGTTTTCAAAGTTTATCAGGGTCCTGCCAGGTGTGTATAGGGTTTTCACAGTGTATCAGGATCCTGCCAGGTGTGTATGGGTTTTTCACAGTGTATCAGGATCCTGCCAGGAGTGTATGGGGGCATCACACTGGATCAGGATCGTGCCAGTTGTGTACGGGGTTTTCACAGTGTATCAGGATCCTGCCAGTTGTGTTTGTGGTTTTCACAGTGTATCAGGATCCTGCCAGGTCTGTATGAGGCTTCACAGTGTATCAGGGTCCTGACAGGTGTGCATGGGGTTTTCGCAGTCTTTCAGGATCCTGCCAGGAGTGTATGGGTTTTTCACATTGTATCAGGATCCTGCCAGGTGTGTATGGGGTTTTCACAGTGTATCAGGGTCCTGCCAGGTGTGTATGGGATTTTCACAGTGTATCAGGATCCTGCCAGTTGTGTCTGGGGTTTTCACAGTGTATCAGGATCCTGCCAGGTGTGTATGGGGGTTTCACAGTGTATCAGGATCCTGCCAGGTGTGTATGGGGGTTTCACAGTGTTTCCGGGTCCTGCCAGGTGTGTATTTGGTTTTCACAGTGCATCAGGATCCTGCCAGGAGTGCATGGGGTATTCACAGTTTATCTGTATCCTGCCAGGTGTGTATGGGGTCTTCATAGTGTATCAGGGTCCTGCCAGGTGTGTATGGGGTTTTTACCGTGTATCAGGGTCCTGCCAGGTGTCTATGGGGCTTTCACAGTGTATCAGGATCCTGCCAGTTGTGTATGGGGTTTCAAAGTGGATCAGGATACTGCCAGGTATGTATGGGGTTTTCAAGGTGTATCTGCATCCTTCCAAGTGTGTATGGGGGTTTCACTGTGTATCAGGATGCTGTCAGGTGTGTAAGGGGTTTTCACAGTGCATCAGGATCCTGCCATGTTTATGTGCTTTCATAGTGGATCAGGATCCTGCCAGGAGTGTATGGGGATTTCACAGTGTATCAGGGTCCTGCCAGGTGTCTATGGGGCTTTCACAGTGTATCAGGATCCTGCCAGTTGTGTATGGGGTTTCAAAGTGGATCAGGATACTGCCAGGTATGTATGGGGTTTTCAAGGTGTATCTGCATCCTTCCAAGTGTGTATGGGGGTTTCACTGTGTATCAGGATGCTGTCAGGTGTGTAAGGGGTTTTCACAGTGCATCAGGATCCTGCCATGTTTATGTGGTTTCATAGTGGATCAGGATCCTGCCAGGAGTGTATGGGGATTTCACAGTGTATCAGGGTCCTGCCAGGTGTGTGTGGGGTTTTCACAGTGCATCAGCATCCTGCCAGGTGTGTGGGGTTTTCACAGTGTACCAGGATCCTGCCAGGTGTGTATGGGGTTTCACAGTGGATCAGGATAGTGCCAGGAGTGTATGGGGTTTTCACAGTTGATCAGGGTCCTGCCAGGTGTGTATGGGGTTTTCACAATATATCAGGTTCCTGCCAGGTGTGTATGGCGTTTTCACAGTGTATCAGTATGCTGCCAGGAGTGTATGGATTTTTCACAGTGTATCAGTGTCCTGCCAGGTGTGTATGGGGTTTTCACAGTGCATCAGGATCCTGTCAGGTGTGTATTGGGTTTCACAGTGTATCGGTATCCTGCCAGGAGTGTATGGGGTTTTCACAGTGTATCAGGGTCCTGCCAGGTGTGTATGGGGTTTTCACAGTGTATCAGGATCCAGCCAGTGGTGTATAGGGTTTCGCAGTGGATCAGGATCCTGCCAGGTGTGTTTGGGGATTTCATAGTGTATTAAGATGCTGCCAGGTGTGTGTGGGGTTTTCACAGTGTATCTGGATCCTGCCAGGTGTGTATGGGGTTTCACAGTGGATCAGGATCCTGCCAGGAGCGTATGGGGTTTTCAAAGTTTATCAGGGTCCTGCCAGGTGTGTATAGGGTTTTCACAGTGTATCAGGATCCTGCCAGGTGTGTATGGGTTTTTCACAGTGTATCAGGATCCTGCCAGGAGTGTATGGGGGCATCACACTGGATCAGGATCGTGCCAGTTGTGTACGGGGTTTTCACAGTGTATCAGGATCCTGCCAGTTGTGTTTGTGGTTTTCACAGTGTATCAGGATCCTGCCAGGTCTGTATGAGGCTTCACAGTGTATCAGGGTCCTGACAGGTGTGCATGGGGTTTTCGCAGTCTTTCAGGATCCTGCCAGGAGTGTATGGGTTTTTCACATTGTATCAGGATCCTGCCAGGTGTGTATGGGGTTTTCACAGTGTATCAGGGTCCTGCCAGGTGTGTATGGGATTTTCACAGTGTATCAGGATCCTGCCAGTTGTGTCTGGGGTTTTCACAGTGTATCAGGATCCTGCCAGGTGTGTATGGGGGTTTCACAGTGTATCAGGATCCTGCCAGGTGTGTATGGGGGTTTCACAGTGTTTCCGGGTCCTGCCAGGTGTGTATTTGGTTTTCACAGTGCATCAGGATCCTGCCAGGAGTGCATGGGGTATTCACAGTTTATCTGTATCCTGCCAGGTGTGTATGGGGTCTTCATAGTGTATCAGGGTCCTGCCAGGTGTGTATGGGGTTTTTACCGTGTATCAGGGTCCTGCCAGGTGTCTATGGGGCTTTCACAGTGTATCAGGATCCTGCCAGTTGTGTATGGGGTTTCAAAGTGGATCAGGATACTGCCAGGTATGTATGGGGTTTTCAAGGTGTATCTGCATCCTTCCAAGTGTGTATGGGGGTTTCACTGTGTATCAGGATGCTGTCAGGTGTGTAAGGGGTTTTCACAGTGCATCAGGATCCTGCCATGTTTATGTGCTTTCATAGTGGATCAGGATCCTGCCAGGAGTGTATGGGGATTTCACAGTGTATCAGGGTCCTGCCAGGTGTGTGTGGGGTTTTCACAGTGCATCAGCATCCTGCCAGGTGTGTGGGGTTTTCACAGTGTACCAGGATCCTGCCAGGTGTGTATGGGGTTTCACAGTGGATCAGGATACTGCCAGGAGTGTATGGGGTTTTCACAGTTGATCAGGGTCCTGCCAGGTGTGTATGGGGTTTTCACAATATATCAGGTTCCTGCCAGGTGTGTATGGCGTTTTCACAGTGTATCAGTATGCTGCCAGGAGTGTATGGATTTTTCACAGTGTATCAGTGTCCTGCCAGGTGTGTATGGGGTTTTCACAGTGCATCAGGATCCTGTCAGGTGTGTATGGGGTTTCACAGTGTATCGGTATCCTGCCAGGAGTGTATGGGGTTTTCACAGTGTATCAGGGTCCTGCCAGGTGTGTATGGGGTTTTCACAGTGTATCAGGATCCAGCCAGTGGTGTATAGGGTTTCGCAGTGGATCAGGATCCTGCCAGGTGTGTTTGGGGATTTCATAGTGTATCAGGATGCTGCCAGGTGTGTGTGGGGTTTTCACAGTGTATCTGGATCCTGCCAGGTGTGTATGGGGTTTCACAGTGGATCAGGATCCTGCCAGGAGCGTATGGGGTTTTCAAAGTTTATCAGGGTCCTGCCAGGTGTGTATAGGGTTTTCACAGTGTATCAGGATCCTGCCAGGTGTGTATGGGTTTTTCACAGTGTATCAGGATCCTGCCAGGTCTGTCTGGGGCTTTCACAGTGTATCAGGATCCTGCCAGATGTGTATGGGGTTTTCATAGTGTATCAGGATCCAGCCAGGTGTGTATGGGGTTTTCACTGTGCGTTAGGATCCTTCCAGGTGTGTATGGGGTTTCACAGTGTATCGGTATCCTGCCAGGGGTGCATGGGGTTTTCACAGTGTATCAGGGTCCTGCCAGGTGTGTATGGGGTTTTCACAGTGTATCAGGATCCTGCCAGTGGTGTATAGGGTTTCGCAATGGATCAGGATCCTGCCAGGTGTGTTTGGGGATTTCGCAGTGTATCAGGATGCTGCCAGGTGTGTGTGGCGTTTCACATTGTATCTGGATCCTGCCAGGTGTGTATGGGGTTTCACAGTGGATCAGGATCCTGCCAGGAGCGTATGGGGTTTTCAAAGTTTATCAGGGTCCTGCCAGGTGCGTATAGGGTTTTCACAGTGTATCAGGATCATGCCAGGTGTGTATGGGTTTTTCACAGTGTATCAGGATCCTGCCAGGTCTGTCTGGGGGTTTCACAGTGTATCAGGATCCTGCCAGATGTGTATGGGGTTTTCACAGTGTATCAGGATCCTGCCAGGTGTTTATGGGGTTTTCACTGTGCATTCGGATCCTTCCAGGTGTGTATGGGGTTTTCACAGTGTATCAGGATCCTGCCAGGTGTGTATGGGGGTTTCACAGTGTATCCGGGTCCTGCCAGGTTTGTATTTGGTTTTCACAGTGCATCAGGATCCTGCCAGGAGTGCATGGGGTATTCACAGTGTATCTGTATCCTGCCAGGTGTGTATGGGGTCTTCACAGTGCATCAGGGTCCTGCCAGGTGTGTTTGGGGTTTTTACCGTGTATCAGGGTCCTGCCAGGTGTGTATGGGGCTTTCACAGTGTCTCAGGATCCTGCCAGTTGTGTATGGGGATTTCACAGTGTATCAGGATCCTGCCAGGTGTGTATGGGGTTTCAAAGTGGATCAGGATACTGCCAGGTATGTATGGTGTTTTCACAGTCTATCTGGATCCTTCCAAGTGTGTATGGGGGTTTCACTGTGTATCAGGATCCTGCCAGGTGTGTAAGAGGTTTTCACAGTGCATCAGGATCCTGCCAGGTGTGTATGTGGTTTCATAGAGGATCAGGATCCTGCCAGGAGTGTATGGGGTTTTCACAATATATCAGGTTCCTGCCAGGTGTGTATGGGGTTTTCACAGTGTATCAGTATCCTGCCAGGAGTGTATGGATTTTGCACAGTGTATCAGGGTCCTGCCAGGTGTGTATGGGGTTTTCACAATGTATCAGGATCCTGCCAGGTGTGTATGGGGTTTTCATAGTGTATCAGGATGCTGCCAGGTGTGTATGGGGGTTTCACAGTGGACCAGGGACCTGCCATGTTTGTACGGGTTTTTCACAATGTATCAGGGTCCTGCCAGGTGTGTATGGTTGTTTCACAGTGTATCAGGATGCTGCCAGGTGTGTATTTGGTCTTCACATTGCATCAGGATCCTTCCAGGAGTGTATGGGGTTTTCACAGTGTATCTGTATCCTGCCAGGTATGTATGGTGTTTTCACAGTCTATCTGGATCCTTCCAAGTGTGTATGGGGGTTTCACTGTGTATCAGGATCCTGCCAGGTGTGTAAGAGGTTTTCACAGTGCATCAGGATCCTGCCAGGTGTGTATGTGGTTTCATAGAGGATCAGGATCCTGCCAGGAGTGTATGGGGTTTTCACAATATATCAGGTTCCTGCCAGGTGTGTATGGGGTTTTCACAGTGTATCAGTATCCTGCCAGGAGTGTATGGATTTTTCACAGTGTATCAGGGTCCTGCCAGGTGTGTATGGGGTTTTCACAATGTATCAGGATCCTGCCAGGTGTGTATGGGGTTTTCATAGTGTATCAGGATGCTGCCAGGTGTGTATGGGGGTTTCACAGTGGACCAGGGACCTGCCATGTTTGTACTGGTTTTTCACAATGTATCAGGGTCCTGCCAGGTGTGTATGGTTGTTTCACAGTGTATCAGGATGCTGCCAGGTGTGTATTTGGTCTTCACATTGCATCAGGATCCTGCCAGGAGTGTATGGGGTTTTCACAGTGTATCTGTATCCTGTCAGGTGTGTATGGGGTCTTCACAGTGTATCAGGGTCCTGCCAGGTGTTTATGGGGATTTTACGGCGTATCAGGTTCCTGCCAGGTGTGTTTGGGGTTTTCACAGTGTATCAGGATCCTGCCAGTTGTGTATGGGGTTTTCACAGTGTATCAGGATCCTGCCAGGTGTATATGGGGTTACACAGTGGATCAGGATCCTGCCACGAGTATATGGGGTTTTCACAGTGTATCAGGATCCTGCCAGGAGTGTATGGGGATTCATCGTGGATCAGGATCCTGTCAGGTGTGTATGGGGTTTTCACAGTGTATCAGCATCCTGCCAAGTGTGTATGGGTTTTCACAGTGTACCAGGATCCTGCCAGGTGTGCATGGTGTTTCACAGTGGATCAGGATCCTGCCAGGTGTGCATGGGTTTTTCACAGTAGATCAGTGTCCTGCCAGGATTGTATGGGGTTTTCACAGTATATCTGGTTCCTGCCAGGTGTGTATGTGGGTTTAACAGTCTATCAGGATCCTGCCAGGAGTGTATGGATTTTTCACAGTGTATCAGGGTCCTGCGAGGTGTGTATGGGGTTTTCACAGTGCATCAGGATCCTGCCAGGTGTGTATGGGCTTTCACAGTGTATCAGTATCCTGCCAGGTGTGTATGGGGGAATCACACTGTATCAGGATCCTGCCAGTTGTGTCTGGGGGTTTCACAGTGTATCAGGATCCTGCCAGTTGTGTTTGGGGTTTTCACAGTGTATCAGGATCCTGCCAGGTCTGTATGAGGCTTCACAGTGTATCAGGGTCCTGAGAGGTGTGCATGGGGTTTTCACAGTCTTTCAGGATCCTGCCAGGAGTGTATGGGTTTTTCACATTCTATCAGGATCCTGCCAGGTGTGTATGGGGTTTTCACAGTGTATCAGGGTCCTGCCAGGTGTGTATGAGATTTTCACAGTGTATCAGGATCCTGCCAGTTGTGTCTGGGGTTTTCACAGTGTATCAGGATCCTGCCAGGTGTGTATGGGGGTTTTACCGTGTATCAGGGTCCTGCCAGGTGTGTATGGGGCTTTCACAGTGTCTCAGGATCCTGCCAGTTGTGTATGGGGATTTCACAGTGTATCAGGATCCTGCCAGGGGTGTATGGGGTTTCAAAGTGGATCAGGATACTGCCAGGTATGTATGGTGTTTTCACAGTCTATCTGGATCCTTCCAAGTGTGTATGGGGGTTTCACTGTGTATCAGTATCCTGCCAGGTGTGTAAGAGGTTTTCACAGTGCATCAGGATCCTGCCAGGTGTGTATGTGGTTTCATAGAGGATCAGGATCCTGCCAGGAGTGTATGGGGTTTTCACAATATATCAGGTTCCTGCCAGGTGTGTATGGGGTTTTCACAGTGTATCAGTATCCTGCCAGGAGTGTATGGATTTTTCACAGTGTATCAGGGTCCTGCCAGGTGTGTATGGGGTTTTCACAATGTATCAGGATCCTGCCAGGTGTGTATGGGGTTTTCATAGTGTATCAGGATGCTGCCAGGTGTGTATGGGGGTTTCACAGTGGACCAGGGACCTGCCATGTTTGTACGGGTTTTTCACAATGTATCAGGGTCCTGCCAGGTGTGTATGGTTGTTTCACAGTGTATCAGGATGCTGCCAGGTGTGTATGGGGGATTCACAGTGGATCAGGGTCCTGCCAGGATTGTATGGGGTTTTCACAGTGTATCAGGATCCTGTCAGGTGTTTATGGGGTTTTCACTGTGCATTAGGATCCTTCCAGGTGTGTATGGGGTTTTCACAGTGTATCAGGATCCTGCCAGGTGTTTCTGGGGGTTTCACAGTGTATCCGGGTCCTGCCAGGTGTGTATTTGGTCTTCACATTGCATCAGGATCCTGCCAGGAGTGTATGGGGTTTTCACAGTGTATCTGTATCCTGTCAGGTGTGTATGGGGTCTTCACAGTGTATCAGGGTCCTGCCAGGTGTGTATGGGGATTTTACGGCGTATCAGGTTCCTGCCAGGTGTGTTTGGGGTTTTCACAGTGTATCAGGATCCTGCCATTTGTGTATGGGGTTTTCACAGTGTATCAGGATCCTGCCAGGTGTGTATGGGGTTACACAGTGGATCAGGATCCTGCCACGAGTGTATGGGGTTTTCACAGTGTATCAGGATCCTGCCAGGAGTGTATGGGGATTCATCGTGGATCAGGATCCTGTCAGGTGTGTATGGGGTTTTCACAGTGTATCAGCATCCTGCCAGGTGTGTATGGGTTTTCACAGTGTACCAGGATCCTGCCAGGTGTGCATGGTGTTTCACAGTGGATCAGGATCCTGCCAGGTGTGCATGGGTTTTTCACAGTAGATCAGTGTCCTGCCAGGTGTGTATGGGGTTTTCACAGTATATCAGGTTCCTGCCAGGTGTGTATGTGGGTTTCACAGTGTATCAGGATCCTGCCAGGAGTGTATGGATTTTTCACAGTGTATCAGGGTCCTGCGAGGTGTGTATGGGGTTTTCACAGTGCATCAGGATCCTGCCAGGTGTGTATGGGCTTTCACAGTGTATCAGTATCCTGCCAGGAGTGTATGGGGGCATCACACTGGATCAGGATCCTGCCAGTTGTGTCTGGGGGTTTCACAGTGTATCAGGATCCTGCCAGTTGTGTCTGGGGGTTTCACAGTGTATCAGGATCCTGCCAGGTCTGTATGAGGCTTCACAGTGTATCAGGGTCCTGACAGGTGTGCATGGGGTTTTCACAGTCTTTCAGGATCCTGCCAGGAGTGTATGGGTTTTTCACATTCTATCAGGATCCTGCCAGGTGTGTATGGGGTTTTCACAGTGTATCAGGGTCCTGCCAGGTATGTATGAGATTTTCACAGTGTATCAGGATCCTGCCAGTTGTGTCTGGGGTTTTCACAGTGTATCAGGATCCTGCCAGGTGTGTATGGGGGTTTTACCGTGTATCAGGGTCCTGCCAGGTGTGTATGGGGCTTTCACAGTGTCTCAGGATCCTGCCAGTTGTATATGGGGATTTCACAGTGTATCAGGATCCTGCCAGGTGTGTATGGGGTTTCAAAGTGGATCAGGATACTGCCAGGTATGTATGGTGTTTTCACAGTCTATCTGGATCCTTCCAAGTGTGTATGGGGGTTTCACTGTGTATCAGGATCCTGCCAGGTGTGTAAGAGGTTTTTACAGTGCATCAGGATCCTGCCAGGTGTGTATGTGGTTTCATAGAGGATCAGGATCCTGCCAGGAGTGTATGGGGTTTTCACAATATATCAGGTTCCTGCCAGGTGTGTATGGGGTTTTCACAGTGTATCAGTATCCTGCCAGGAGTGTATGGATTTTTCACAGTGTATCAGGGTCCTGCCAGGTGTGTATGGGGTTTTCACAATGTATCAGGATCCTGCCAGGTGTGTATGGGGTTTTCATAGTGTATCAGGATGCTGCCAGGTGTGTATGGGGGTTTCACAGTGGACCAGGGACCTGCCATGTTTGTACGGGTTTTTCACAATGTATCAGGGTCCTGCCAGGTGTGTATGGTTGTTTCACAGTGTATCAGGATGCTGCCAGGTGTGTATGGGGGATTCACAGTGGATCAGGGTCCTGCCAGGATTGTATGGGGTTTTCACAGTGTATCAGGATCCTGTCACGTGTTTATGGGGTTTTCACTGTGCATTAGGATCCTTCCAGGTGTGTATGGGGTTTTCACAGTGTATCAGGATCCTGCCAGGTGTGTCTGGGGGTTTCACAGTGTATCCGGGTCCTGCCAGGTGTGTATTTGGTCTTCACATTGCATCAGGATCCTGCCAGGAGTGTATGGGGTTTTCACAGTGTATCTGTATCCTGTCAGGTGTGTATGGGGTCTTCACAGTGTATCAGGGTCCTGCCAGGTGTGTATGGGGATTTTACGGCGTATCAGGGTCCTGCCAGGTGTGTTTGGGGTTTTCACAGTGTATCAGGATCCTGCCAGTTGTGTATGGGGTTTTCACAGTGTATCAGGATCCTGCCAGGTGTGTATGGGGTTACACAGTGGATCAGGATCCTGCCACGAGTGTATGGGGTTTTCACAGTGTATCAGGATCCTGCCAGGAGTGTATGGGGATTCATCGTGGATCAGGATCCTGTCAGGTGTGTTTGGGGTTTTCACAGTGTATCAGCATCCTGCCAGGTGTGTATGGGTTTTCACAGTGTACCAGGATCCTGCCAGGTGTGCATGGTGTTTCACAGTGGATCAGGATCCTGCCAGGAGTGCATGGGTTTTTCACAGTAGATCAGTGTCCTGCCAGGTGTGTATGGGGTTTTCACAGTATATCAGGTTCCTGCCAGGTGTGTATGGGGGTTTCACAGTGTATCAGGATCCTGCCAGGAGTGTATGGATTTTTCACAGTGTATCAGGGTCCTGCGAGGTGTGTATGAGGATTTCACAGTGCATCAGGATCCTGCCAGGTGTGTATGGGCTTTCACAGTGTATCAGTATCCTGCCAGGAGTGTATGGGGGCATCACACTGTATCAGGATCCTGCCAGTTGTGTCTGGGGGTTTCACAGTGTATCAGGATCCTGCCAGTTGTGTTTGGGGTTTTCACAGTGTATCAGGATCCTGCCAGGTCTGTATGAGGCTTCACAGTGTATCAGGGTCCTGACAGGTGTGCATGGGGTTTTCACAGTCTTTCAGGATCCTGCCAGGAGTGTATGGGTTTTTCACATTCTATCAGGATCCTGCCAGGTGTGTATGGGGTTTTCACAGTGTATCAGGGTCCTGCCAGGTGTGTATGAGATTTTCACAGTGTATCAGGATCCTGCCAGTTGTGTCTGGGGTTTTCACAGTGTATCAGGATCCTGCCAGGTGTTTATGGGGGTTTCACAGTGTATCAGGATCCTGCCAGGTGTGTATGGGGGTTTCACAGTGTATCCGGGTCCTGCCAGGTGTGTATTTGGTTTTCACAGTGCATCAGGATCCTGCCAGGAGTGCATGGGGTATTCACAGTTTATCTGTATCCTGACAGGTGTGTATGGGATTTTTACCGTGCATCAGGGTCCTGCCAGGTGTCTATGGGGCTTTCACAGTGTATCAGGATCCTGCCAGTTGTGTATGGGGTTTCAAAGTGGATCAGGATACTGCCAGGTAGGTATGGGGTTTTCAAGGTGTATCTGCATCCTTCCAAGTGTGTATGGGGGTTTCACTGTGGATCAGGATCCTGCCAGGTGTGTATGGGGTTTTCACAGTGCATCAGGATCCTGCCAGGTGTGTATGTGGTTTCATAGTGGATCAGGATCCTGCCAGGAGTGTATGGGGATTTCACAGTGTATCAGGGTCCTGCCAGGTGTGTGTGGGGTTTTCACAGTGCATCAGCATCCTGCCAGGTGTGTGGGGTTTTCACAGTGTGCCAGGATCCTGCCAGGTGTGTATGGGGTTTCACAGTGGATCAGGATCCTGGCAGGAGTGTATGGGGTTTTCACAGTTGATCAGGGTCCTGCCAGGTGTGTATGGGGTTTTCACAATATATCAGGTTCCTGCCAGGTGAGTATGGCGTTTTCACAGTGTATCAGTATCCTGCCAGGAGTGTATGGATTTTTCACAGTGTATCAGCATCCAGCCAGGTGTGTATGGGGTTTTCACTGTGCATTAGGATCCTTCCAGGTGTGTATGGGGATTTCACAGTGTATCGGTATCCTGCCAGGGGTGCATGGGGTTTTCACAGTGTATCAGGGTCCTGCCAGGTGTGTATGGGGTTTTCACAGTGTATCAGGATCCTGCCAGTGGTGTATAGGGTTTCGCAATGGATCAGGACCCTGCCAGGTGTGTTTGGGGATTTCACAGTGTATCAGGATGCTGCCAGGTGTGTGTGGGGTTTCACAGTGTATCTGGATCCTGCCAGGTGTGTATGGGGTTTCACAGTGGATCAGGATCCTGCCAGGAGCGTATGGGGTTTTCAAAGTTTATCAGGATCATGCCAGGTGTGTATGGGTTTTTCACAGTGTATCAGGATCCTGCCAGGTCTGTCTGGGGGTTTCACAGTGTATCAGGTTCCTGCCAGATGTGTATGGGGTTTTCACAGTGTATCAGGATCCAGCCAGGTGTGTATGGGGTTTTCACTGTGCATTAGGATCCTTCCAGGTGTGTATGGGGTTTCACAGTGTATCGGTATCCTGCCAGGGGTGCATGGGGTTTTCACAGTGTATCAGGGTCCTGCCAGGTGTGTGTGGGGTTTTCACAGTGTATCAGGATCCTGCCAGTGGTGTATAGGGTTTCGCAATGGATCAGGATCCTGCCAGGTGTGTTTGGGGATTTCACAGTGTATCAGGATGCTGCCAGGTGTGTGTGGGGTTTCACAGTGGATCAGGATCCTGCCAGGAGCGTATGGGGTTTTCAACGTTTATCAGGGTCCTGCCAGGTGCGTATAGGGTTTTCACAGTGTATCAGGATCATGCCAGTTGTGTATGGGTTTTTCACAGTGTATCAGGATCCTGCCAGGTCTGTCTGGGGGTTTCACAGTGTATCAGGATCCTGCCAGATGTGTATGGGATTTTCACAGTGTATCAGGATCCTGCCAGGTGTTTATGGGGTTTTCACTGTGCATTAGGATCCTTCCAGGTGTGTATGGGGTTTTCACAGTGTATCAGGATCCTGCCAGGTGTGTATGGGGGTTTCACAGTGGACCAGGGACCTGCCATGTTTGTACGGGTTTTTCACAATGTATCAGGGTCCTGCCAGGTGTGTATGGTTGTTTCACAGTGTATCAGGATGCTGCCAGGTGTGTATGGGGGATTCACAGTGGATCAGGGTCCTGCCTGGAGTGTATGGGGTTTTCACAGTGTATCAGGATCCTGTCAGGTGTTTATGGGGTTTGCACTGTGCATTAGGATCCTTCCAGGTGTGTATGGGGTTTTCACAGTGTATCAGGATCCTGCCAGGTGTGTCTGGGGGTTTCACAGTGTATCCGTGTCCTGCCAGGTGTGTATTTGGTCTTCACATTGCATCAGGATCCTGCCAGGAGTGTATGGGGTTTTCACAGTGTATCTGTATCCTGTCAGGTGTGTATGGGGTCTTCACAGTGTATCAGGGTCCTGCCAGGTGTGTATGGGGATTTTACGGCGTATCAGGGTCCTGCCAGGTGTGTTTGGGGTTTTCACAGTGTATCAGGATCCTGCCAGTTGTGTATGGGGTTTTCACAGTGTATCAGGATCCTGCCAGGTGTGTATGGGGTTACACAGTGGATCAGGATCCTGCCACGAGTGTATGGGGTTTTCACAGTGTATCAGGATCCTGCCAGGAGTGTATGGGGTTTTCACTGTGCATTAGGATCCTTCCAGGTGTGTATGGGGTTTCACAGTGTATCGGTATCCTGCCAGGGGTGCATGGGGTTTTCACAGTGTATCAGGGTCCTGCCAGGTGTGTATGGGGTTTTCACAGTGTATCAGGATCCTGCCAGTGGTGTATAGGGTTTCGCAATGGATCAGGATCCTGCCAGGTGTGTTTGGGGATTTCACAGTGTATCAGGATGCTGCCAGGTGTGTGTGGGGTTTCACAGTGTATCTGAATCCTGCCAGGTGTGTATGGGGTTTCACAGTGGATCAGGATCCTGCCAGGAGCGTATGGGGTTTTCAAAGTTTATCAGGGTCCTGCCAGGTGCGTATAGGGTTTTCACAGTGTATCAGGATCATGCCAGTTGTGTATGGGTTTTTCACAGTGTATCAGGATCCTGCCAGGTCTGTCTGGGGGTTTCACAGTGTATCAGGATCCTGCCAGATGTGTATGGGATTTTCACAGTGTATCAGGATCCTGCCAGGTGTTTATGGGGTTTTCACTGTGCATTAGGATCCTTCCAGGTGTGTATGGGGTTTTCACAGTGTATCAGGATCCTGCCAGGTGTGTATGGGGGTTTCACAGTGTATCCGGGTCCTGCCAGGTGTGTATTTGGTTTTCACAGTGCATCAGGCTCCTGCCAGGAGTGCATGGGGTATTCACAGTGTATCTGTATCCTGCCAGGTGTGTATGGGGTCTTCACATTGCATCAGGGTCCTGCCAGGTGAGTTTGGGGTTTTTCCGTGTATCTGGGTCCTGCCAGGTGTGTATGGGGCTTTCACAGTGTCTCAGGATCCTGCCAGTTGTGTATGGGGTTTTCACAGTGTATCTGGATCCTTCCAAGTGTGTATGGGGGTTTCACTGTGTATCAGGATCCTGCCAGGTGTGTAAGGGGTTTTCACAGTGCATCAGGAGCCTGCCAGGTGTGTATGTGGTTTCATAGTGGATCAGGATCCTGCCAGGAGTGTATGGGGATTTCACAGTGTATCGGGGTCCTGCCAGGTGTGTATGGGGTTTTCACAGTGCATCAGCATCCTGCCAGGTGTGTGGGGTTTTCACAGTGTACCAGGATCCTGCCAGGTTTGTGTGGGGTTTCACAGTGTATCAGGATCCTGCCAGGAGTGTATGGGGTTTTCACAGTTGATCAGGTTCCTGCCAGGTGTGTATGGGGTTTTCACAATATATCAGCTTCCTGCCCGGTTTGTATGGGGTTTTCACAGTGTATCAGTATCCTGCCAGGAGTGTATGGATTTTTCACAGTGTATCAGGGTCCTGCCAGGTGTGTATGGGGTTTTCACAATGTGTCAGCATCCTGCCAGGTGTGTATGGGGTTTTCATAGTGAATCAGGATGCTGCCAAGTGTGTATGGGGGTTTCACAGTGGACCAGGGTCCTGCCATGTTTGTACGGGTTTTTCACAATGTATCAGGGTCCTGCCAGGTGTGTATGGTTGTTTCACAGTGTATCAGGATGCTGCCTGGTGTGTATGGGGGATTCACAGTGGATCAGGGTCCTGCCAGGTGTGTATGGGGGATTCACAGTGGATCAGGGTTCTGCCAGTTGTGTATGTGGTTTTCACAGTGGATCAGGATCCTGCCAGTGGTGGATAGGGTTTCGCAGTGGATCAGGATCCTGCCAGGTGTGTTTGGGGATTTCACAGTGTATCAGGATGCTGCCAGGTGTGTGTGGGGTTTTCACAGTGTATCTGGATCCTGCCAGGTGTGTATGGGGTTTCACAGTGGATCAGGATCCTGCCAGGAGCGTATGGGGTTTTCAAAGTTTATCAGGGTCCTGCCAGGTGTGTATGGGGTTTCAAAATGTATCAGTTTTCCTGCCAGGGGTGTATGGGGTTTTCACAGTGTATCAGGGTCCTGCCAGGTGTGTATGGGGTTTTCATAGTGCATCAGGATCCTGCCAGGTTGGTATGGGGTTTCACTGTGGATCAGGATCCTGCCAGGTGTTTATGGGGTTTCACAGTGAATCAGGATCCTGCCAGGATTGTATGGGGTTTTCACAGTGTATCAGGGACGTGCCAGGTGTGTATGGGTATTTCACAGTGTATCAGGTTCCTGCCAGTTGTCTATGGAGTTTTCACAGTGTATCAGGATCCTGCCAGGTGCGTATGGGGTTTCACAGTGGATCAGGATCCTGCCAGGTGTGTATGGGGGTTTCACAGTGGATCAGGATCCTGCCAGGTCTGTATGGGGGTTTCAAAGTGTATCAGGGTCCTGCCAGGTGTGTATGGGGTTTTCACAGTGTCTCATGATCCTGCCAGGTGTGTATGGGGTTTTCACAGTTTATCGGAATCCTGCCTGGTGTGTATGGGGTCTTCACAGTGCATCAGGATCCTGCCAGGTTTGTATTGGAATTTTCACAGTTTATCAGGATCCAGCCAGGTGTGTTTAGGGTTTTCACTGTGCATCTGCATCCTGCCAGGTGTGTGGGGTTTTCACAGTGTACCAGGATCCTGCCAGGTGTGTATGGGGTTTCACAGTGGATCAGGATCCTGCCAGGAGTGTATGGGGTTTTCACAGTTGATCAGGGTCCTGCCAGGTGTGTATGGGGTTTTCACAGTGTCTCATGATCCTGCCAGGTGTGTATGGGGTTTTCACAGTTTATCGGAATCCTGCCTGGTGTGTATGGGGTCTTCACAGTGCATCAGGATCCTGCCAGGTTTGTATTGGAATTTTCACAGTTTATCAGGATCCAGCCAGGTGTGTTTAGGGTTTTCACTGTGCATCTGCATCCTGCCAGGTGTGTGGGGTTTTCACACTGTACCAGGATCCTGCCAGGTGTGTATGGGGTTTCACAGTGGATCAGGATCCAGCCAGGAGTGTATGGGGTCTTCACAGTGCATCAGGATCCTGCCAGGTGAGTTTGGGGTTTTTCCGTGTATCTGGGTCCTGCCAGGTGTGTATGGGGCTTTCACAGTGTCTCAGGATCCTGCCAGTTGTGTATGGGGATTTCACAGTGTATCAGGATCCTGCCAGGTGTGTATGGGGTTTCAAAGTGGATCAGGATACTGCCAGATATGTATGGGGTTTTCACAGTGTATCTGGATCCTTCCAAGTGTGTATGGGGGTTTCACTGTGTATCAGGATCCTGCCAGGTGTGTATGTGGTTTCATAGTGGATCAGGATCCTGCCAGGAGTGTATGGGGATTTCACAGTGTATCGGGGTCCTGCCAGGTGTGTATGGGGTTTTCACAGTGCATCAGCATCCTGCCAGGTGTGTGGGGTTTTCACAGTGTACCAGGATCCTGCCAGGTGTCTGTGGGGTTTCACAGTGTATCAGGATCCTGCCAGGAGTGTATGGGGTTTTCACAGTTGATCAGGTTCCTGCCAGGTGTGTATGGGGTTTTCACAATATATCAGGTTCCTGCCCGGTTTGTATGGGGTTTTCACAGTGTATCAGTATCCTGCCAGGAGTGTATGGATTTTTCACAGTGTATCAGGGTCCTGCCAGGTGTGTATGGGGTTTTCACAATGTGTCAGCATCCTGCCAGGTGTGTATGGGGTTTTCATAGTGAATCAGGATGCTGCCAAGTGTGTATGGGGGTTTCACAGTGGACCAGGGTCCTGCCATGTTTGTACGGGTTTTTCACAATGTATCAGGGTCCTGCCAGGTGTGTATGGTTGTTTCACAGTGTATCAGGATGCTGCCTGGTGTGTATGGGGGATTCACAGTGGATCAGGGTCCTGCCAGGTGTGTATTGGGGATTCACAGTGGATCAGGGTTCTGCCAGTTGTGTATGGGGTTTTCACAGTGGATCAGGATCCTGCCAGTGGTGGATAGGGTTTCGCAGTGGATCAGGATCCTGCCAGGTGTGTTTGGGGATTTCACAGTGTATCAGGATGCTGCCAGGTGTGTGTGGGGTTTTCACAGTGTATCTGGATCCTGCCAGGTGTGTATGGGGTTTCACAGTGGATCAGGATCCTGCCAGGAGCGTATGGGGTTTTCAAAGTTTATCAGGGTCCTGCCAGGTGTGTATGGGGTTTCAAAATGTATCAGTTTTCCTGCCAGGGGTGTATGGGGTTTTCACAGTGTATCAGGGTCCTGCCAGGTGTGTATGGGGTTTTCATAGTGCATCAGGATCCTGCCAGGTTGGTATGGGGTTTCACTGTGGATCAGGATCCTGCCAGGATTGTATGGGGTTTTCACAGTGTATCAGGGACGTGCCAGGTGTGTATGGGTATTTCACAGTGTATCAGGTTCCTGCCAGTTGTCTATGGAGTTTTCACAGTGTATCAGGATCCTGCCAGGTGTGTATGGGGTTTCACAGTGGATCAGGATCCTGCCAGGTGTGTATGGGGGTTTCACAGTGGATCAGGATCCTGCCAGGTCTGTATGGGGGTTTCAAAGTGTATCAGGGTCCTGCCAGGTGTGTATGGGGTTTTCACAGTGTCTCATGATCCTGCCAGGTGTGTATGGGGTTTTCACAGTTTATCGGAATCCTGCCTGGTGTGTATGGGGTCTTCACAGTGCATCAGGATCCTGCCAGGTTTGTATTGGAATTTTCACCGTTTATCAGGATCCAGCCAGGTGTGTTTAGGGTTTTCACTGTGCATCTGCATCCTGCCAGGTGTGTGGGGTTTTCACAGTGTACCAGGATCCTGCCAGGTGTGTATGGGGTTTCACAGTGGATCAGGATCCTGCCAGGAGTGTATGGGGTTTTCACAGTTGATCAGGGTCCTGCCAGGTGTGCATGGGGTTTTCACAATATATCAGGTTCCTGCCAGGTGTGTATGGCGTTTTCACAGTGTATCAGTATCCTGCCAGGAGTGTATGGATTTTTCACAGTGTATCAGCATCCAGCCAGGTGTGTATGGGGTTTTCACTGTGCATTAGGATCCTTCCAGGTGTGTATGGGGTTTCACAGTGTATCGGTATCCTGCCAGGGGTGCATGGGGTTTTCACAGTGTATCAGGGTCCTGCCAGGTGTGTATGGGGTTTTCACAGTGTATCAGGATCCTGCCAGTGGTGTATAGGGTTTCGCAATGGATCAGGACCCTGCCAGGTGTGTTTGGGGATTTCACAGTGTATCAGGATGCTGCCAGGTGTGTGTGGGGTTTCACAGTGTATCTGGATCCTGCCAGGTGTGTATGGGGTTTCACAGTGGATCAGGATCCTGGCAGGAGCGTATGGGGTTTTCAAAGTTTATCAGGGTCCTGCCAGGTGTGTATAGGGTTTTCACAGTGTATCAGGATCATGCCAGGTGTGTATGGGTTTTTCACTGTGGATCAGGATCCTGCCAGGTCTGTCTGGGGGTTTCACAGTGTATCAGGATCCTGCCAGATGTGTATGGGGTTTTCACAGTGTATCAGGATCCAGCCAGGTGTGTATGGGGTTTTCACTGTGCATTAGGATCCTTCCAGGTGTGTATGGGGTTTCACAGTGTATCGGTATCCTGCCAGGGGTGCATGGGGTTTTCACAGTGTATCAGGGTCCTGCCAGGTGTGTATGGGGTTTTCACAGTGTATCAGGATCCTGCCAGTGGTGTATAGGGTTTCGCAATGGATCAGGATCCTGCCAGGTGTGTTTGGGGATTTCACAGTGTATCAGGATGCTGCCAGGTGTGTGTGGGGTTTCACAGTGTATCTGAATCCTGCCAGGTGTGTATGGGGTTTCACAGTGGATCAGGATCCTGCCAGGAGCGTATGGGGTTTTCAAAGTTTATCAGGGTCCTGCCAGGTGCGTATAGGGTTTTCACAGTGTATCAGGATCATGCCAGGTGTGTATGGGTTTTTCACAGTGTATCAGGATCCTGCCAGGTCTGTCTGGGGGTTTCACAGTGTATCAGGATCCTGCCAGATGTGTATGGGATTTTCACAGTGTATCAGGATCCTGCCAGGTGTTTATGGGGTTTTCACTGTGCATTAGGATCCTTCCAGGTGTGTATGGGGTTTTCACAGTGTATCAGGATCCTGCCAGGTGTGTATGGGGCTTTCACAGTGTATCCGGGTCCTGCCAGGTATGTATTTGGTTTTCACAGTGCATCAGGCTCCTGCCAGGAGTGCATGGGGTATTCACAGTGTATCTGTATCCTGCCAGGTGTGTATGGGGTCTTCACAGTGCATCAGGGTCCTGCCAGGTGAGTTTGGGGTTTTTCCGTGTATCTGGGTCCTGCCAGGTGTGTATGGGGTTTTCACAGTTTATCAGGATCCTGCCACGTGTGTATGGGGTTTCACAGTGGATCAGGATCCTGCCACGTGTGTAAGGGCATTTCACAGTGCATCAGGATCCTGCCAGATGTGTGTGGGGTTTCACAGTGTATCAGCATCCTGCCAGATGTGTATGGGGTTTTCACAGTGCATCAGGATCCTTGCAGATGTGTATGGGTGTTACACAGTGTATCAGGATCCTGCCAGGTCTGTATGTGATTTCACAGTGTATCAGATTCCTGCCTGGTGTGCATGGGGGATTCACAGTTTATCAGGATCCTGCCACGTGTGTATGGGGTTTCACAGTGGATCAGGATCCTGCCACGTGTGCATGGGGATATCACAGTGCATCAGGATCCTGCCAGATGTCCATGGTGTTTCAC
The DNA here is from genome assembly GCF_036365525.1 of Heterodontus francisci. Taxonomy (NCBI): domain Eukaryota; kingdom Metazoa; phylum Chordata; class Chondrichthyes; order Heterodontiformes; family Heterodontidae; genus Heterodontus; species Heterodontus francisci. The sequence goes on from NW_027141175.1 coordinate 6,832,116, forward strand.
AGTGTATCAGCATCCTGCCAGATGTGTATGGTGTTTTCACATTGCATCAGGATCTTTGCAGATGTGTTTGGGTGTTACACAGTGTATCAGGATCCTGCTAGGTCTGTATGTGATTTCAGAGTGTGTCAGGATCCTGCCAGGTGTGCATGTGGTTTTCACAGTGCATCAGGACCCTTCCAGGTCTGTATGAGGCTTCGCAGTGTATCAGGGTACTGCCAGGTGTGCATGGGGTTTTCACAGTGTATCAGGGTCCTGCCAGGTGTGTATGGGATTTTCACAGTGTATCAGCATCCTGCCAGTTGTGTCTGGGGTTTTCACAGTGCATCAGGATCCTGCCAGGTGTGTATGGGGTTCCACAGTGGATCAGGATGCTGCCAGGTGTGTATGGGGTTTTCACAGTGTATCAGGATCCTGCCAGGTGTGTATGGGGGTTTCACAGTGGATCAGGATCCTGCCAGGTGTGTGTGGGGTTTTCACATTGCATCAGGATCCTGCCAGGTGTGTTTGGGGTTTTCATTGTGCATCAGGATCCTGCCAGGTGTATTTGGGGTTTTCACAGTGTATCAGGATCCTGCCAGGTGTGTATGGGGTTTTCACAGTGTATCAGGGTCCTGCAAGGTGAGCATGGGGGTTTCACAGTGTATCAGGATCCTGCCAGATGTGTATGGGGTTTCACAGTGGATCAGGATCCTGCCAGTTGTGTTTGGGGTTTTCACAGTGTATCAGGTTCCTGCCAGGTGTGTATGGCGATTCACAGTGTATCAGGATCCTGCCAGGTGTGTATGGGGTTTCACAGTGGATCAGGAACCTGCCAGGAGTGTACGGGGTTTTCACTGTGTATCTGGGTCCTGCCAGGTGTGTATGGGGTTTTCACAGTGTATCAGGATCCTGCCAGGTGTGTATGGGTTTTTCACAGTGTATCAGGTTTCTGCCAGGTGCGTATGGGTTTTCGCAGTGGATCAGGTTCTTGCCAGGTGTGTATGGGGTTTTCACAGTGTATCAGGGTCCTGCCAGGTGTGTATGGGGTTTTCACAATGTATCAGGATACTGCCAGGAGTGTATGGGGTTTTCACAGTGTATCAGTATCCTGCCAGGAGTGTATCGGTTTTTCACAGTGTATCAGGTTGCTGCCAGGTGTGTATGGGGTTTTCACAGTGTATCAGAATCCTGCCAGGTGTATATGGGGTTTCACAGTGGATCAGGATCCTGCCAGGTGTGCATCGGGTTTTCACAGTGTATCAGGATCCTGCCAGGTGTGTATGGGCCTTTCACAGAGTATCAGGATCCTGCCAGGTGTGTGGGGTTTTCACAGTGTACCAGGATCCTGCCAGGTGTGTGTGGGGTTTCACAGTGTATCAGGATCCTGCCAGGAGTGTATGGGGTTTTCACAGTTGATCAGGTTCCTGCCAGGTGTGTATGGGGTTTTCACAATATATCAGGTTCCTGCCCGGTTTGTATGGGGTTTTCACAGTGTATCAGTATCCTGCCAGGAGTGTATGGATTTTTCACAGTGTATCAGGGTCCTGCCAGGTGTGTATGGGGTTTTCACAATGTGTCAGCATCCTGCCAGGTGTGTATGGGGTTTTCATAGTGAATCAGGATGCTGCCAAGTGTGTATGGGGGTTTCACAGTGGACCAGGGTCCTGCCATGTTTGTACGGGTTTTTCACAATGTATCAGGGTCCTGCCAGGTGTGTATGGTTGTTTCACAGTGTATCAGGATGCTGCCTGGTGTGTATGGGGGATTCACAGTGGATCAGGGTCCTGCCAGGTGTGTATGGGGGATTCACAGTGGATCAGGGTTCTGCCAGTTGTGTATGGGGTTTTCACAGTGGATCAGGATCCTGCCAGTGGTGGATAGGGTTTCGCAGTGGATCAGGATCCTGCCAGGTGTGTTTGGGGATTTCACAGTGTATCAGGATGCTGCCAGGTGTGTGTGGGGTTTTCACAGTGTATCTGGATCCTGCCAGGTGTGTATGGGGTTTCACAGTGGATCAGGATCCTGCCAGGAGCGTATGGGGTTTTCAAAGTTTATCAGGGTCCTGCCAGGTGTGTATGGCGTTTCAAAATGTATCAGTTTTCCTGCCAGGGGTGTACGGGGTTTTCACAGTGTATCAGGGTCCTGCCAGGTGTGTATGGGGTTTTCATAGTGCATCAGGATCCTGCCAGGTTGGTATGGGGTTTCACTGTGGATCAGGATCCTGCCAGGTGTTTATGGGGTTTCACAGTGAATCAGGATCCTGCCAGGATTGTATGGGGTTTTCACAGTGTATCAGGGACGTGCCAGGTGTGTATGGGTATTTCACAGTGTATCAGGTTCCTGCCAGTTGTCTATGGAGTTTTCACAGTGTATCAGGATCCTGCCAGGTGTGTATGGGGTTTCACAGTGGATCAGGATCCTGCCAGGTGTGTATGGGGGTTTCACAGTGGATCAGGATCCTGCCAGGTCTGTATGGGGGTTTCAAAGTGTATCAGGGTCCTGCCAGGTGTGTATGGGGTTTTCACAGTGTCTCATGATCCTGCCAGGTGTGTATGGGGTTTTCACAGTTTATCGGAATCCTGCCTGGTGTGTATGGGGTCTTCACAGTGCATCAGGATCCTGCCAGGTTTGTATTGGAATTTTCACAGTTTATCAGGATCCAGCCAGGTGTGTTTAGGGTTTTCACTGTGCATCTGCATCCTGCCAGGTGTGTGGGGTTTTCACAGTGTACCAGGATCCTGCCAGGTGTGTATGGGGTTTCACAGTGGATCAGGATCCTGCCAGGAGTGTATGGGGTTTTCACAGTTGATCAGGGTCCTGCCAGGTGTGTATGGGGTTTTCACAATATATCAGGTTCCTGCCAGGTGTGTATGGCGTTTTCACAGTGTATCAGTATCCTGCCAGGAGTGTATGGATTTTTCACAGTGTATCAGCATCCAGCCAGGTGTGTATGGGGTTTTCACAGTGCATTAGGATCCTTCCAGGTGTGTATGGGGTTTCACAGTGTATCGGTATCCTGCCAGGGGTGCATGGGGTTTTCACAGTGTATCAGGGTCCTGCCAGGTGTGTATGGGGTTTTCACAGTGTATCAGGATCCTGCCAGTGGTGTATAGGGTTTCGCAATGGATCAGGACCCTGCCAGGTGAGTTTGGGGATTTCACAGTGTATCAGGATGCTGCCAGGTGTGTGTGGGGTTTCACAGTGTATCTGGATCCTGCCAGGTGTGTATGGGGTTTCACAGTGGATCAGGATCCTGCCAGGAGCGTATGGGGTTTTCAAAGTTTATCAGGGTCCTGCCAGGTGTGTATAGGGTTTTCACAGTGTATCAGGATCATGCCAGGTGTGTATGGGTTTTTCACATTGTATCAGGATCCTGCCAGGTCTGTCTGGGGGTTTCACAGTGTATCAGGATCCTGCCAGATGTGTATGGGGTTTTCACAGTGTATCAGGATCCAGCCAGGTGTGTATGGGGTTTTCACTGTGCATTAGGATCCTTCCAGGTGTGTATGGGGTTTCACAGTGTATCGGTATCCTGCCAGGGGTGCATGGGGTTTTCACAGTGTATCAGGGTCCTGCCAGGTGTGTGTGGGGTTTTCACAGTGTATCAGGATCCTGCCAGTGGTGTATAGGGTTTCGCAATGGATCAGGATCCTGCCAGGTGTGTTTGGGGATTTCACAGTGTATCAGGATGCTGCCAGGTGTGTGTGGGGTTTCACAGTGTATCTGAATCCTGCCAGGTGTGTATGGGGTTTCACAGTGGATCAGGATCCTGCCAGGAGCGTATGGGGTTTTCAAAGTTTATCAGGGTCCTGCCAGGTGCGTATAGGGTTTTCACAGTGTATCAGGATCATGCCAGGTGTGTATGGGTTTTTCACAGTGTATCAGGATCCTGCCAGGTCTGTCTGGGGGTTTCACAGTGTATCAGGATCCTGCCAGATGTGTATGGGATTTTCACAGTGTATCAGGATCCTGCCAGGTGTTTATGGGGTTTTCACTGTGCATTAGGATCCTTCCAGGTGTGTATGGGGTTTTCACAGTGTATCAGGATCCTGCCAGGTGTGTATGGGGGTTTCACAGTGTATCCGGGTCCTGCCAGGTGTGTATTTGGTTTTCACAGTGCATCAGGCTCCTGCCAGGAGTGCATGGGGTATTCACAGTGTATCTGTATCCTGCCAGGTGTGTATGGGGTCTTCACAGTGCATCAGGGTCCTGCCAGGTGAGTTTGGGGTTTTTCCGTGTATCTGGGTCCTGCCAGGTGTGTATGGGGTTTTCACAGTGTATCAGGATCCTGCCAGTGGTGTATAGGGTTTCGCAATGGATCAGGACCCTGCCAGGTGTGTTTGGGGATTTCACAGTGTATCAGGATGCTGCCAGGTGTGTGTGGGGTTTCACAGTGTATCTGGATCCTGCCAGGTGTGTATGGGGTTTCACAGTGGATCAGGATCCTGCCAGGAGCGTATGGGGTTTTCAAAGTTCATCAGGGTCCTGCCAGGTGTGTATAGGGTTTTCACAGTGTATCGGGATCATGCCAGGTGTGTATGGGTTTTTCACAGTGTATCAGGATCCTGCCAGGTCTGTCTGGGGGTTTCACAGTGTATCAGGATCCTGCCAGATGTGTATGGGGTTTTCACAGTGTATCAGGATCCAGCCAGGTGTGTATGGGGTTTTCACTGTGCATTAGGATCCTTCCAGGTGTGTATGGGGTTTCACAGTGTATCGGTATCCTGCCAGGGGTGCATGGGGTTTTCACAGTGTATCAGGGTCCTGCCAGGTGTGTATGGGGTTTTCACAGTGTATCAGGATCCTGCCAGTGGTGTATAGGGTTTCGCAATGGATCAGGATCCTGCCAGGTGTGTTTGGGGATTTCACAGTGTATCAGGATGCTGCCAGGTGTGTGTGGGGTTTCACAGTGTATCTGAATCCTGCCAGGTGTGTATGGGGTTTCACAGTGGATCAGGATCCTGCCAGGAGCGTATGGGGTTTTCAAAGTTTATCAGGGTCCTGCCAGGTGCGTATAGGGTTTTCACAGTGTATCAGGATCATGCCAGGTGTGTATGGGTTTTTCACAGTGTATCAGGATCCTGCCAGGTCTGTCTGGGGGTTTCACAGTGTATCAGGATCCTGCCAGATGTGTATGGGATTTTCACAGTGTATCAGGATCCTGCCAGGTGTTTATGGGGTTTTCACTGTGCATTAGGATCCTTCCAGGTGTGTATGGGGTTTTCACAGTGTATCAGGATCCTGCCAGGTGTGTATGGGGGTTTCACAGTGTATCCGGGTCCTGCCAGGTGTGTATTTGGTTTTCACAGTGCATCAGGCTCCTGCCAGGAGTGCATGGGGTATTCACAGTGTATCTGTATCCTGCCAGGTGTGTATGGGGTCTTCACAGTGCATCAGGGTCCTGCCAGGTGAGTTTGGTGTTTTTCCGTGTATCTGGGTCCTGCCAGGTGTGTATGGGGCTTTCACAGTGTCTCAGGATCCTGCCAGTTGTGTATGGGGATTTCACAGTGTATCAGGATCCTGCCAGGTGTGTATGGGGTTTCAAAGTGGATCAGGATACTGCCAGATATGTATGGGGTTTTCACAGTGTATCTGGATCCTTCCAAATGTGTATGGGGGTTTCACTGTGTATCAGGATCCTGCCAGGTGTGTAAGGGGTTTTCACAGTGCATCAGGATCCTGCCAGGTGTGTATGTGGTTTCATAGTGGATCAGGATCCTGCCAGGAGTGTATGGGGATTTCACAGTGTATCGGGTTCCTGCCAGGTGTGTATGGGGTTTTCACAGTGCATCAGCATCCTGCCAGGTGTGTGGGGTTTTCACAGTGTACCAGGATCCTGTCAGGTGTGTGTGGGGTTTCACAGTGTATCAGGATCCTGCCAGGAGTGTATGGGGTTTTCACAGTTGATCAGGTTCCTGCCAGGTGTGTATGGGGTTTTCACAATATATCAGGTTCCTGCCCGGTTTGTATGGGGTTTTCACAGTGTATCAGTATCCTGCCAGGAGTGTATGGATTTTTCACAGTGTATCAGGGTCCTGCCAGGTGTGTATGGGGTTTTCACAATGTGTCAGCATCCTGCCAGGTGTGTATGGGGTTTTCATAGTGAATCAGGATGCTGCCAAGTGTGTATGGGGGTTTCACAGTGGACCAGGGTCCTGCCATGTTTGTACGGGTTTTTCACAATGTATCAGGGTCCTGCCAGGTGTGTATGGTTGTTTCACAGTATATCAGGTTGCTGCCTGGTGTGTATGGGGGATTCACAGTGGATCAGGGTCCTGCCAGGTGTGTATGGGGGATTCACAGTGGATCAGGGTTCTGCCAGTTGTGTATGGGGTTTTCACAGTGGATCAGGATCCTGCCAGTGGTGGATAGGGTTTCGCAGTGGATCAGGATCCTGCCAGGTGTGTTTGGGGATTTCACAGTGTATCAGGATGCTGCCAGGTGTGTGGGGGGTTTTCACAGTGTATCTGGATCCTGCCAGGTGTGTATGGGGTTTCACAGTGGATCAGGATCCTGCCAGGAGCGTATGGGGTTTTCAAAGTTTATCAGGGTCCTACCAGGTGTGTATGGGGTTTCAAAATGTATCAGTTTTCCTGCCAGGGGTGTTTGGGGTTTTCACAGTGTATCAGGGTCCTGCCAGGTGTGTATGGGGTTTTCATAGTGCATCAGGATCCTGCCAGGTTGGTATGGGGTTTCACTGTGGATCAGGATCCTGCCAGGTGTTTATGGGGTTTCACAGTGAATCAGGATCCTGCCAGGATTGTATGGGGTTTTCACAGTGTATCAGGGACGTGCCAGGTGTGTATGGGTATTTCACAGTGTATCAGGTTCCTGCCAGTTGTCTATGGAGTTTTCACAGTGTATCAGGATCCTGCCAGGTGTGTATGGGGTTTCACAGTGGATCAGGATCCTGCCAGGTGTGTATGGGGGTTTCACAGTGGATCAGGATCCTGCCAGGTCTGTATGGGGGTTTCAAAGTGTATCAGGGTCCTGCCAGGTGTGTATGGGGTTTTCACAGTGTCTCATGATCCTGCCAGGTGTGTATGGGGTTTTCACAGTTTATCGGAATCCTGCCTGGTGTGTATGGGGTCTTCACAGTGCATCAGGATCCTGCCAGGTTTGTATTGGAATTTTCACAGTTTATCAGGATCCAGCCAGGTGTGTTTAGGGTTTTCACTGTGCATCTGCATCCTGCCAGGTGTGCATGGGGATTTCACAGCGAATCAGTATCCTGCCAGCTGTGTATGGGGTTTTCACAGTGTATCAGGATCCTGCCAGGTGTGTACGGGATTTTCAAAGTTTATCAGGATCCTGCCAGGTGTGTATGGGGGCTTCACAGTGTATCAGAAACCTGCCTGGTGTGTACGGGTTTTTCACAGTGTATCAGGATCCTGACAGGTGTTTATGGGGGTTTTCACAGTGTATCAGGGTCCTGCCAGGTGTGTGTGGGGTTTTCACATTTTATCAGGGTCCTGCCAGGTGTTTTTGGGCTTTTCACTGTGCATCAGCATCCTGCCAGGTGTGTATTGGGTTTTCACAGTTTATCAGGATCCTGCCACGTGTGTATGGGGTTTCACAGTGGATCAGGATCCTGCCACGTGTGTAAGGGCATTTCACAGTGCATCAGGATCCTTGCAGATGTGTATGGGTGTTACACAGTGTATCAGGATCCTGCCAGGTCTGTATGTGATTTCACAGTGTATCAGGATCCTGCCTGGTGTGCATGGGGGATTCACAGTTTATCAGGATCCTGCCACGTGTGTATGGGGTTTCACAGTGGATCAGGATCCTGCCACGTGTGCATGGGGATATCACAGTGCATCAGGATCCTGCCAGATGTCCATGGTGTTTCACAGTGTATCAGCATCCTGCCAGATGTGTATGGTGTTTTCACATTGCATCAGGATCTTTGCAGATGTGTTTGGGTGTTACACAGTGTATCAGGATCCTGCTAGGTCTGTATGTGATTTCAGAGTGTGTCAGGATCCTGCCAGGTGTGCATGTGGTTTTCACAGTGCATCAGGACCCTTCCAGGTCTGTATGAGGCTTCGCAGTGTGTCAGGGTACTGCCAGGTGTGCATGGGGTTTTCACAGTGTATCAGGGTCCTGCCAGGTGTGTATGGGATTTTCACAGTGTATCAGCATCCTGCCAGTTGTGTCTGGGGTTTTCACAGTGCATCAGGATCCTGCCAGGTGTGTATGGGGTTCCACAGTGGATCAGGATGCTGCCAGGTGTGTATGGGGTTTTCACAGTGTATCAGGATCCTGCCAGGTGTGTATGGGGGTTTCACAGTGGATCAGGATCCTGCCAGGTGTGTGTGGGGTTTTCACATTGCATCAGGATCCTGCCAGGTGTGTTTGGGGTTTTCATTGTGCATCAGGATCCTGCCAGGTGTATTTGGGGTTTTCACAGTGTATCAGGATCCTGCCAGGTGTGTATGGGGTTTTCACAGTGTATCAGGGTCCTGCAAGGTGAGCATGGGGGTTTCACAGTGTATCAGGATCCTGCCAGATGTGTATGGGGTTTCACAGTGGATCAGGATCCTGCCAGTTGTGTTTGGGGTTTTCACAGTGTATCAGGTTCCTGCCAGGTGTGTATGGCGATTCACAGTGTATCAGGATCCTGCCAGGTGTGTATGGGGTTTCACATTGGTTCAGGAACCTGCCAGGAGTGTACGGGGTTTTCACTGTGTATCTGGGTCCTGCCAGGTGTGTATGGGGTTTTCACAGTGTATCAGGATCCTGCCAGGTGCGTATGGGTTTTTCACAGTGTATCAGGTTTCTGCCAGGTGCGTATGGGTTTTCGCAGTGGATCAGGTTCTTGCCAGGTGTGTATGGGGTTTTCACAGTGTATCAGGGTCCTGCCAGGTGTGTATGGGGTTTTCACAATGTATCAGGATACTGCCAGGAGTGTATGGGGTTTTCACAGTGTATCAGTATCCTGCCAGGAGTGTATCGGTTTTTCACAGTGTATCAGGTTGCTGCCAGGTGTGTATGGGGTTTTCACAGTGTATCAGAATCCTGCCAGGTGTATATGGGGTTTCACAGTGGATCAGGATCCTGCCAGGTGTGCATCGGGTTTTCACAGTGTATCAGGATCCTGCCAGGTGTGTATGGGCCTTTCACAGAGTATCAGGATCCTGCCAGGTGTGTGGGGTTTTCACAGTGTACCAGGATCCTGCCAGGTGTGTATGGGGTTTTCATAGTGAATCAGGATGCTGCCAAGTGTGTATGGGGGTTTCACAGTGGACCAGGGTCCTGCCATGTTTGTACGGGTTTTTCACAATGTATCAGGGTCCTGCCAGGTGTGTATGGTTGTTTCACAGTGTATCAGGATGCTGCCTGGTGTGTATGGGGGATTCACAGTGGATCAGGGTCCTGCCAGGTGTGTATGGGGGATTCACAGTGGATCAGGGTTCTGCCAGTTGTGTATGGGGTTTTCACAGTGGATCAGGATCCTGCCAGTGGTGGATAGGGTTTCGCAGTGGATCAGGATCCTGCCAGGTGTGTTTGGGGATTTCACAGTGTATCAGGATGCTGCCAGGTGTGTGTGGGGTTTTCACAGTGTATCTGGATCCTGCCAGGTGTGTATGGGGTTTCACAGTGGATCAGGATCCTGCCAGGAGCGTATGGGGTTTTCAAAGTTTATCAGGGTCCTGCCAGGTGTGTATGGCGTTTCAAAATGTATCAGTTTTCCTGCCAGGGGTGTACGGGGTTTTCACAGTGTATCAGGGTCCTGCCAGGTGTGTATGGGGTTTTCATAGTGCATCAGGATCCTGCCAGGTTGGTATGGGGTTTCACTGTGGATCAGGATCCTGCCAGGTGTTTATGGGGTTTCACAGTGAATCAGGATCCTGCCAGGATTGTATGGGGTTTTCACAGTGTATCAGGGACGTGCCAGGTGTGTATGGGTATTTCACAGTGTATCAGGTTCCTGCCAGTTGTCTATGGAGTTTTCACAGTGTATCAGGATCCTGCCAGGTGTGTATGGGGTTTCACAGTGGATCAGGATCCTGCCAGGTGTGTATGGGGGTTTCACAGTGGATCAGGATCCTGCCAGGTCTGTATGGGGGTTTCAAAGTGTATCAGGGTCCTGCCAGGTGTGTATGGGGTTTTCACAGTGTCTCATGATCCTGCCAGGTGTGTATGGGGTTTTCACAGTTTATCGGAATCCTGCCTGGTGTGTATGGGGTCTTCACAGTGCATCAGGATCCTGCCAGGTTTGTATTGGAATTTTCACAGTTTATCAGGATCCAGCCAGGTGTGTTTAGGGTTTTCACTGTGCATCTGCATCCTGCCAGGTGTGCATGGGGATTTCACATCGAATCAGTATCCTGCCAGGTGTGTATGGGGTTTTCACAGTGTATCAGGATCCTGCCAGGTGTGTACGGGATTTTCAAAGTTTATCAGGATCCTGCCAGGTGTGTATGGGGGCTTCACAGTGTATCAGAAACCTGCCTGGTGTGTATGGGTTTTTCACAGTGTATCAGGATCCTGACAGGTGTTTATGGGGGTTTTCACAGTGTATCAGGGTCCTGCCAGGTGTGTGTGGGGTTTTCACATTTTATCAGGGTCCTGCCAGGTGTGTTTGGGCTTTTCACTGTGCATCAGCATCCTGCCAGGTGTGTATTGGGTTTTCACAGTTTATCAGGATCCTGCCACGTGTGTATGGGGTTTCACAGTGGATCAGGATCCTGCCACGTGTGTAAGGGCATTTCACAGTGCATCAGGATCCTGCCAGATGTGTGTGGGGTTTCACAGTGTATCAGCATCCTGCCAGATGTGTATGGGCTTTTCACTGTGCATCAGCATCCTGAAAGGTGTGTATTGGGTTTTCACAGTTTATCAGGATCCTGCCACGTGTGTATGTGATTTCACAGTGGATCAGGATCCTGCCACGTGTGCATGGGGATATCACAGTGCATCAGGATCCTGCCAGATGTCCATGGTGTTTCACAGTGTATCAGCATCCTGCCAGATGTGTATGGTGTTTTCACATTGCATCAGGATCTTTGCAGATGTGTTTGGGTGTTACACAGTGTATCAGGATCCTGCTAGGTCTGTATGTGATTTCAGAGTGTGTCAGGATCCTGCCAGGTGTGCATGTGGTTTTCACAGTGCATCAGGACCCTTCCAGGTCTGTATGAGGCTTCGCAGTGTATCAGGGTACTGCCAGGTGTGCATGGGGTTTTCACAGTGTATCAGGGTCCTGCCAGGTGTGTATGGGATTTTCACAGTGTATCAGCATTCTGCCAGTTGTGTCTGGGGTTTTCACAGTGCATCAGGATCCTGCCAGGTGTGTATGGGGTTCCACAGTGGATCAGGATGCTGCCAGGTGTGTATGGGGTTTTCACAGTGTATCAGGATCCTGCCAGGTGTGTATGGGGGTTTCACAGTGGATCAGGATCCTGCCAGGTGTGTGTGGGGTTTTCACATTGCATCAGGATCCTGCCAGGTGTGTTTGGGGTTTTCATTGTGCATCAGGATCCTGCCAGGTGTATTTGGGGTTTTCACAGTGTATCAGGATCCTGCCAGGTGTGTATGGGGTTTTCACAGTGTATCAGGGTCCTGCAAGGTGAGCATGGGGGTTTCACAGTGTATCAGGATCCTGCCAGATGTGTATGGGGTTTCACAGTGGATCAGGATCCTGCCAGTTGTGTTTGGGGTTTTCACAGTGTATCAGGTTCCTGCCAGGTGTGTATGGCGATTCACAGTGTATCAGGATCCTGCCAGGTGTGTATGGGGTTTCACAGTGGATCAGGAACCTGCCAGGAGTGTACGGGGTTTTCACTGTGTATCTGGGTCCTGCCAGGTGTGTATGGGGTTTTCACAGTGTATCAGGATCCTGCCAGGTGTGTATGGGTTTTTCACAGTGTATCAGGTTTCTGCCAGGTGCGTATGGGTTTTCGCAGTGGATCAGGTTCTTGCCAGGTGTGTATGGGGTTTTCACAGTGTATCAGGGTCCTGCCAGGTGTGTATGGGGTTTTCACAATGTATCAGGATACTGCCAGGAGTGTATGGGGTTTTCACAGTGTATCAGTATCCTGCCAGGAGTGTATCGGTTTTTCACAGTGTATCAGGTTGCTGCCAGGTGTGTATGGGGTTTTCACAGTGTATCAGAATCCTGCCAGGTGTATATGGGGTTTCACAGTGGATCAGGATCCTGCCAGGTGTGCATCGGGTTTTCACAGTGTATCAGGATCCTGCCAGGTGTGTATGGGCCTTTCACAGAGTATCAGGATCCTGCCAGGTGTGTGGGGTTTTCACAGTGTACCAGGATCCTGTCAGGTGTGTGTGGGGTTTCACAGTTGATCAGGTTCCTGCCAGGTGTGTATGGGGTTTTCACAATATATCAGGTTCCTGCCCGGTTTGTATGGGGTTTTCACAGTGTATCAGTATCCTGCCAGGAGTGTATGGATTTTTCACAGTGTATCAGGGTCCTGCCAGGTGTGTATGGGGTTTTCACAATGTGTCAGCATCCTGCCAGGTGTGTATGGGGTTTTCATAGTGAATCAGGATGCTGCCAAGTGTGTATGGGGGTTTCACAGTGGACCAGGGTCCTGCCATGTTTGTACGGGTTTTTCACAATGTATCAGGGTCCTGCCAGGTGTGTATGGTTGTTTCACAGTGTATCAGGATGCTGCCTGGTGTGTATGGGGGATTCACAGTGGATCAGGGTCCTGCCAGGTGTGTATGGGGGATTCACAGTGGATCAGGGTTCTGCCAGTTGTGTATGGGGTTTTCACAGTGGATCAGGATCCTGCCAGTGGTGGATAGGGTTTCGCAGTGGATCAGGATCCTGCCAGGTGTGTTTGGGGATTTCACAGTGTATCAGGATGCTGCCAGGTGTGTGTGGGGTTTTCACAGTGTATCTGGATCCTGCCAGGTGTGTATGGGGTTTCACAGTGGATCAGGATCCTGCCAGGAGCGTATGGGGTTTTCAAAGTTTATCAGGGTCCTGCCAGGTGTGTATGGCGTTTCAAAATGTATCAGTTTTCCTGCCAGGGGTGTACGGGGTTTTCACAGTGTATCAGGGTCCTGCCAGGTGTGTATGGGGTTTTCATAGTGCATCAGGATCCTGCCAGGTTGGTATGGGGTTTCACTGTGGATCAGGATCCTGCCAGGTGTTTATGGGGTTTCACAGTGAATCAGGATCCTGCCAGGATTGTATGGGGTTTTCACAGTGTATCAGGGACGTGCCAGGTGTGTATGGGTATTTCACAGTGTATCAGGTTCCTGCCAGTTGTCTATGGAGTTTTCACAGTGTATCAGGATCCTGCCAGGTGTGTATGGGGTTTCACAGTGGATCAGGATCCTGCCAGGTGTGTATGGGGGTTTCACAGTGGATCAGGATCCTGCCAGGTCTGTATGGGGGTTTCAAAGTGTATCAGGGTCCTGCCAGGTGTGTATGGGGTTTTCACAGTGTCTCATGATCCTGCCAGGTGTGTATGGGGTTTTCACAGTTTATCGGAATCCTGCCTGGTGTGTATGGGGTCTTCACAGTGCATCAGGATCCTGCCAGGTTTGTATTGGAATTTTCACAGTTTATCAGGATCCAGCCAGGTGTGTTTAGGGTTTTCACTGTGCATCTGCATCCTGCCAGGTGTGCATGGGGGTTTCACATCGAATCAGTATCCTGCCAGCTGTGTATGGGGTTTTCACAGTGTATCAGGATCCTGCCAGGTGTGTACGGGATTTTCAAAGTTTATCAGGATCCTGCCAGGTGTGTATGGGGGCTTCACAGTGTATCAGAAACCTGCCTGGTGTGTATGGGTTTTTCACAGTGTATCAGGATCCTGACAGGTGTTTATGGGGGTTTTCACAGTGTATCAGGGTCCTGCCAGGTGTGTGTGAGGTTTTCACATTTTATCAGGGTCCTGCCAGGTGTGTTTGGGCTTTTCACTGTGCATCAGCATCCTGCCAGGTGTGTATTGGGTTTTCACAGTTTATCAGGATCCTGCCACGTGTGTATGGGGTTTCACAGTGGATCAGGATCCTGCCACGTGTGTAAGGGCATTTCACAGTGCATCAGGATCCTGCCAGATGTGTGTGGGGTTTCACAGTGTATCAGCATCCTGCCAGATTTGTATGGGGTTTTCACAGTGCATCAGGATCCTTGCAGATGTGTATGGGTGTTACACAGTGTATCAGGATCCTGCCAGGTCTGTATGTGATTTCACAGTGTATCAGGATCCTGCCTGGTGTGCATGGGGGATTCACAGTTTATCAGGATCCTGCCACGTGTGTATGGGGTTTCACAGTGGATCAGGATCCTGCCACGTGTGCATGGGGATATCACAGTGCATCAGGATCCTGCCAGATGTCCATGGTGTTTCACAGTGTATCAGCATCCTGCCAGATGTGTATGTTGTTTTCACATTGCATCAGGATCTTTGCAGATGTGTTTGGGTGTTACACAGTGTATCAGGATCCTGCTAGGTCTGTATGTGATTTCAGAGTGTGTCAGGATCCTGCCAGGTGTGCATGTGGTTTTCACAGTGCATCAGGACCCTTCCAGGTCTGTATGAGGCTTCGCAGTGTATCAGGGTACTGCCAGGTGTGCATGGGGTTTTCACAGTGTATCAGGGTCCTGCCAGGTGTGTATGGGATTTTCACAGTGTATCAGCATCCTGCCAGTTGTGTCTGGGGTTTTCACAGTGCATCAGGATCCTGCCAGGTGTGTATGGGGTTCCACAGTGGATCAGGATGCTGCCAGGTGTGTATGGGGTTTTCACAGTGTATCAGGATCCTGCCAGGTGTGTATGGGGGTTTCACAGTGGATCAGGATCCTGCCAGGTGTGTGTGGGGTTTTCACATTGCATCAGGATCCTGCCAGGTGTGTTTGGGGTTTTCATTGTGCATCAGGATCCTGCCAGGTGTATTTGGGGTTTTCACAGTGTATCAGGATCCTGCCAGGTGTGTATGGGGTTTTCACAGTGTATCAGGGTCCTGCAAGGTGATCATGGGGGTTTCACAGTGTATCAGGATCCTGCCAGATGTGTATGGGGTTTCACAGTGGATCAGGATCCTGCCAGTTGTGTTTGGGGTTTTCACAGTGTATCAGGTTCCTGCCAGGTGTGTATGGCGATTCACAGTGTATCAGGATCCTGCCAGGTGTGTATGGGGTTTCACAGTGGATCAGGAACCTGCCAGGAGTGTACGGGGTTTTCACTGTGTATCTGGGTCCTGCCAGGTGTGTATGGGGTTTTCACAGTGTATCAGGATCCTGCCAGGTGTGTATGGGTTTTTCACAGTGTATCAGGTTTCTGCCAGGTGCGTATGGGTTTTCGCAGTGGATCAGGTTCTTGCCAGGTGTGTATGGGGTTTTCACAGTGTATCAGGGTCCTGCCAGGTGTGTATGGGGTTTTCACAATGTATCAGGATACTGCCAGGAGTGTATGGGGTTTTCACAGTGTATCAGTATCCTGCCAGGAGTGGATCGGTTTTTCACAGTGTATCAGGTTGCTGCCAGGTGTGTATGGGGTTTTCACAGTGTATCAGAATCCTGCCAGGTGTATATGGGGTTTCACAGTGGATCAGGATCCTGCCAGGTGTGCATCGGGTTTTCACAGTGTATCAGGATCCTGCCAGGTGTGTATGGGCCTTTCACAGAGTATCAGGATCCTGCCAGGTTTGTATGGGGTTTCACAGTGGATTAGGATCCTGCCAAGTGTGCATGGGGGTTTCACAGCGGATCAGGATCCTGCCAGGAGTGTATGGGGTTTTCACAGTGTATGTGGGTCCTGCAAGGTGTGTATGGGGATTTCACAGTTTATCGGGATCCTGCCAGGTGTGTATGGGGTTTTCACAGTGTATCAGGATCCTGCCAGGTGTGAATGGGGTTTCAAAGTGGATCAGGATCCTGCCAGGTTTGTCTGGGGGATTCACAGTGGATCAGGATCCTGCCAGGTGTGTATGGGTTTTTCACAGTGTATCAGGGTCCTGCCAGGTGTGAATGGGGGTTTCACAGTGGATCAGGATCCTGCCAAGTGTGTATGGGGTTTTCACAGTGTATCAGGATCCTTCCAGGTCTGTCTGGGGGATTCACAGTGTATCAGGATCCTGCCAGATGTGTTTGGGGTTTTCACAGTGTATCAGGATCCTGCCAGTTGTGTATGGGGTTTTAACTGAGCATCAGGATCCTTCCAGGTGTGTATGGGGGTTTCACAGTGTATCCGGGTCCTGCCAGGTGTGCATTTGGTTTTCACAGTGTATCAGGATCCTGCCAGGAGTGTATGGGGTTTTCACAGTGTATCAGTATCCTGCCAGGTGTGTATGGGGTCTTCCCAGTATATCAGGGTCCTGCCAGGTGTGTATGGGGTATTTGCAGTGCATCAGTGTGCTGCCAGGTGTGTATGGGGTTTTCACAGTGTATCAGGATCCTGCCAGTTGTGTGTGGGTATTTCACAGTGCATCAGGATCCTGCCAGTTGTGTATGGGGTTTTCACAGTGTATCAGGATCCTGCCAGGCGTGTATGGGGTTTTCACAGTGTAACATGATCCTGCCAGGTGTGTATGGGGTTTTACAGTGGATCAGGAACCTGCCAGGAGTGCATCGGGTTTTCACAGTGTATCAGGATCCTGCCAGGTGTGTATGTGCCTTTCACAGTGTATCAGGATCCTGCCAGGTGTGTATGGGGATTTCACAGAGTATCATCATCCTGCCAGGTGTGTTTGGGGTTTTCACTGTGTATCAGGATCCTGCCAGGCGTGTATGGGGTTTTCACAGAGTATCATGATCCTGCCAGGTGTGTATGGGGTTTCACAGTGGATCAGGATCCTGCCAGGTGTGCATCGGGTTTTCACAGTTTATCTGGATCCTGCCAGGTGTTGATGGGCGTTTCACTGTGTATCAGCATCCTGCCAGGTGTGTTTGGGGTTTTCACTGTGCATCAGGATCCTGCCAGGTGTATTTGGGGTTTTCACTGTGCATCAGTATCCTGCCAGGTGTGTATAGGGTTTCACAGTGGATCAGGATCCTGCCAGGAGTGCATGGGGTTTTCACAATGTATCAGGATCCTGCCAGGTGTGTATGGGGTTTCATAGTGGATCAGGATCCTGCCAGGAGTGTATGGCGATTTCACAGTGTATCAGGGTCCTGCCAGGTGTGTATGGGGTTTTCACAGTGTATCAGCATCCTGCCAGGTGTGTATGGGTTTTTCACAGTGCACCAGGATCATGCCAGTTGTGTATGGGGTTTCACAGTGGATCAGGATCCTGCCAGGAGTGTATCGGGTTATCACAGTGGATCAGCGTCCTGCCAGGTGTGTATGGGGTTTTCACATTGTATCAGTATCCTGCCAGGTTTGTATGGGTTTTTCACACTGTATCAGGGTCCTGCCAGGTGTGTATGGGCTTTTCACAGTGCATCAGGATCCTACCAGGTGTGTATGGTGTTTCACAGTGTATCAGGGTCCTGCCAGGTGTGTATGGGGTTTTCACAGTGCATCAGGATCCTGCCAGATGTGCAAAGGGTTTCGCAGTGGATCAGGATCCTGCCAGGTGTGTTTGGGGTATTCACAGTGCATCAGGATCCTGCCAGGTGGATTTGGGGTTTTCACTGTGCATCAGTATCCTGCCAGGTGTGTATGGGGTTTCACAGTGGATCAGGATCCTGCCAGGAGTGTATGGCGTTTACACCGTGTATCATGATCCTGCCAGGTGTGTATGGGTTTTCATAGTGGATCAGGATCCTGCCAGGAGAGTCTGCGGATTTCACAGAGTATCAGGGTCCTGCCAGGTGTGCATCGGGTTTTCACAGTATATCAGAATCCTGCCAGGTGTGTATGGGGTTTTCACAGTGTACCAGAATCCTACCAGGTGTGTATGGGGTTTCACAGTGGATCAGGATCCTGCCAGGAGTGTATGGGGTTTTCACAGTGGATCAGCGTCCTGCCAGGTGTGTGTGGGGTTTTCACAATGTATCAGTATCCTGCCAGGTGTGTATGGGGTTTTCACCGTGTTTCAGTATCCTGCCATGAGTGTATGGGTTTTTCACAGTGTATCAGGGTCCTGCCAGGTGTGTATGGGGTTTTCGCAGTGCATCAGGATCCTGCCATGTGTGTATGGGGTTTCACAGTGTATCAGGATCCTGCCAGGAGTGTATGGGGTTTTCACAGTTGATCAGGGTCCTGCCAGGTGTGTATGGGGTTTTCACAGTGTATCAGTATCCTGCCAGGAGTGTATGGATTTTTCACAGTGCATCAGGATCCTGCCAGGAGTGTATGGTGTTTTCACCGTGTATCAGTATCCTGCCAGGTGTGTATGGGGTTTCATAGTGGATCAGGATCCTGCCAGGAGTGTATGGGGATTTCACAGTGTATCAGGGTCCTGCCAGGTGTGAATGGGGGTTTCACAGTGGTTCAGGATCCTGCCAAGTGTGTATGGAGTTTTCACAGTGTATCAGGATCCTGCCATGTCTGTCTGGGGGTTTCACAGTGTATCAGGATCCTGCCAGGATTGTATGGGGTTTTCACAGTGTATCAGTATCCTGCCATGTGTGTATGGGGTCTTCACAGTGTATCAGGGTCCTGCCAGGTGTGTATGGGGTTTTTGCAGTGCATCAGTGTGCTGCCAGGTGTGCATGGGGTTTTCACAGTGTATCAGGATCCAGCCCCTTGTGTAAGGGGTTTTCACAGTGTATCAGCATCCTGCCAGGTGTGTAAAGGGTTTCGCAGTGGATCAGGATCCTGCCAGGTGTGTTTGGGGTATTCACAGTGTATCAGGATCCTGCCAGGTGTATTTGGGGTTTTCACTGTGCATCAGGATCCTGCCAGGTGTGTATGGGATTTCACAGTGGATCAGGATCCTGCCAGGAGTTTATGGGGTTATCACCGTGTATCAGGATCCTGCCAGGTGTGTATGGGGTTTCATAGTGGATCAGGATCCTGCCAGGAGTGTATTGGGGATTTCACAGTGTATCAGGCTCCTGCCAGGTGTGTGGGGTGTTCACAGTGTATCAGAATCCTGCCAGGTGTATATGGGGTTTTCACAGTGTACCAGGATCCTGCCAGGTGTGCATGGGGTTTCACAGTGGATCAGGATCCTGCCAGGAGTGTATGGGGTTTTCACAGTGGATCAGCGTCCTGCCAGGTGTGTATGGGGTTTTCACAATGTATCAGGATCCTGCCAGGTGTGTATGGGGTTTTCACTGTGCATCAGGATCCTGCCACGTGTGTATGGTGTTTTCACAGTGTGTCAGGTTCCTGCCAGATCTGTATGGGGTTTCACAGTGGTTCAGGATCCTGCCAGGTGTGTATGGGGTTTTCACAGTGTATCAGGGTCCTGCCAGGTGTGTATGGGTGTTTCACACTGTATCAGGATCCTGCCAGACGTGTATGGGGTTTCATAGTGGATCAGGATCCTGCCAGGTATGTTTGGGGTTTTCACAGTGTATCAGTATCCTGCCAGGAGTGTATGGGGGCATCACAGTGGATCAGGATCCTGCCAGGAGTGTATTGGGGATTTCACAGTGTATCAGGGTCCTGCCAGGTGTGTATGGGGTGTTCACAGTGTATCAGAATCCTGCCAGGTGTATATGGGGTTTTCACAGTGTACCAGGATCCTGCCAGGTGTGCATGGGGTTTCACAGTGGATCAGGATCCTGCCAGGAGTGTATGGGGTTTTCACAGTGGATCAGCGTCCTGCCAGGTGTGTATGGGGTTTTCACAATGTATCAGGATCCTGCCAGGTGTGTATGGGGTTTTCACAGTGTATCAGGGACTTGCCAGGAGTGTATGGGGTTTTCACAGTGCATCAGGATCCTGCCAGGTGTATTTGGGGTTTTCACTGTGCATCAGGATCCTGCCACGTGTGTATGGTGTTTTCACAGTGTGTCAGGTTCCTGCCAGATCTGTATGGGGTTTCACAGTGGATCAGGATCCTGCCAGGTGTTTATGGAGTTTTCACAGTGTATCAGGATCCTGCCAGGTTTGTATGGGGTTTTCACAGTGTATCAGGGTCCTGCCAGGTGTGTATGTGTGTTTCACACTGTATCAGGATCCTGCCAGATGTGTATGGGGTTTCATAGTGGATCAGGATCCTGCCAGGTATGTTTGGGGTTTTCACAGTGTATCAGTATCCTGCCAGGAGTGTATGGGGGCATCACAGTGGATCAGGATCCTACCAGTGTGTATAGGGTTTTCACAGTGTATCAGGACCCTGCCAGGTGTGTATGGGGTTTTCACAGTGTATCAGGATCCTGCCAGGTCTGTGTGAGGCTTCACAGTGTATCAGGGTCCTGCCTGGTATGCATGGGGTTTTCACAGTGAATCAGGATCCTGCCAGGAGTGTATGGGGTTTTCACAGTGTATCAGGATTGTGCCAGGTGTGTATGGGGTTTTCACAGTGTATCAGGGTCCTGCCAGCTGTGTGTGGGATTTTAACAGTGTATCAGTGTCCTGCCAGGTGTGTATGGGATTTTCACAGTTGATCAGGGTCCTGCCAGGTGTGTATGGGGTTTTCACAATATATCAGGTTCCTGCCAGGTGTGTATGGGGTTTTCACAGTGTATCAGTATCCTGCCAGGAGTGTATGGATTTTTCACAGTGCATCAGGATCCTGCCAGGAGTGTATGGGGTTTTCACCGTGTATCAGGATCCTGCCAGGTGTGTATGGGGTTTCATAGTGGATCAGGATCCTGCCAGGAGTGGATGGGGATTTCACAGTGTATCAGGGTCCTGCCAGGTGTGAATGGGGGTTTCACAGTGGTTCAGGATCCTGCCAAGTGTGTATGGAGTTTTCACAGTGTATCAGGATCCTGCCATGTCTGTCTGGGGGTTTCACAGTGTATCAGGATCCTGCCAGGATTGTATGGGGTTTTCACAGTGTATCAGTATCCTGCCATGTGTGTATGGGGTCTTCACAGTGTATCAGGGTCCTGCCAGGTGTGTATGGGGTTTTTGCAGTGCATCAGTGTGCTGCCAGGTGTGCATGGGGTTTTCACAGTGTATCAGGATCCAGCCACTTGTGTAAGGGGTTTTCACAGTGTATCAGGATCCTGCCAGGTGTGTATGGGGTTTCTCAGTGGATCAGGATACTGCCAGGTGTGTATGGGGTTTTCAGATTGTATCATTATCCTGCCAGGTGTGTATGGGGGTTTCACATTGTATCAGGATCCTGCCAGGTGTGTATGGGGATTTCACAGTGTTTCAGGATCCTGCCAGTTGTGTTTGGGGTTTTCACTGAGCATCAGGATCCTGCCAGGTGTATTTGGGGTTTTCACTGTGCATCAGGATCCTGACAGGTGTGTCTGGGGTTTCACAGTGTATCATCATCCTGCCAGGTGTGTATGGGGTTTTCACAGTGTACCAGGATCATGCCAGGTGTGTATGGGGTTTCACAGTGTATCAGTATCCTGCCAGGTGTGCACGATGTTTTCACAGTGTATCAGGGTCCTGCCAGGTGTGTATGGGGTTTTTACAGTGCATTAGAATCCTGCCAGATGTGTAAAGGGTTTCGCAGTGGATCAAGATCCTGCCAGGTGGATTTGGGGTTTTCACTGTGCATCAGGATCCTGCCAGGTGTGTATGGGGTTTCACAGTGGATGAGGATCCTGCCAGGAGTGCATGGGGTTTTCACCGTGTATCATGATCCTGCCAGGTGTGTATGGGTTTTCATAGTGGATCATGATCCTGCCAGGAGTGTCTGCGGATTTCACAGTGTACCAGGGTCCTGCCAGGTGTGTATGGGGTTTTCACAGTGTATCAGAATCCTGCCAGGTGTGTATGGGGTTTTCACAGTGTACCAGGATCCTGCCAGGTGTGTATGGGGTTTCACAGTGGATCAGGATCCTGCCAGGAGTGTATGGGGTTTTCACAGTGGATCAGCGTCCTGCCAGGTGTGTGTGGCGTTTTCGCAATGTATCAGGATCCTGCCAGGTGTGTATGGGGTTTTCACCGTGTTTCAGTATCCTGCCATGAGTGTATGGGTTTTTCACAGTGTATCAGGGTCCTGCCAGGTGTGTATGGGGTTTTCACAGTGCATCAGGATCCTGCCAGGTGTGTATGGGGTTTCACAGTGTATCAGGATCCTGCCAGGAGTGTATGGGGTTTTCACAGTTGATCAGGGTCCTGCCAGGTGTGTATGGGGTTTTCACAATATATCAGGTTCCTGCCAGATGTGTATGGGGTTTTCACAGTGTATCAGTATCCTGCCAGGAATGTATGGATTTTTCACAGTACATCAGGATCCTGCCAGGAGTGTATGGGGTTTTCACCGTGTATCAGGATCCTGCCAGGTGTGTATGGGGTTTCATAGTGGATCAGGATCCTGCCAGGAGTGGATGGGGATTTCACAGTGTATCAGGGTCCTGCCAGGTGTGAATGGGTGTTTCACAGTGGTTCAGGATCCTGCCAAGTGTGTATGGAGTTTTCACAGTGTATCAGGATCCTGCCAAGTCTGTCTCGGGGTTTCACAGTGTATCAGGATCCTGCCAGGATTGTATGGGGTTTTCACAGTGTATCAGTATCCTGCCATGTGTGTATGGGGTCTTCACAGTGTATCAGGGTCCTGCCAGGTGTGTGTGGGGTTTTTGCAGTGCATCAGTGTGCTGCCAGGTGTGTATGGGGTTTCCACAGTGTATCAGGATCCAGCCAGTTGTGTAAGGGGTTTTCACAGTGTATCAGGATCCTGCCAGGTGTGTATGGGGTTTCTCAGTGGATCAGGATCCTGCCAGGTGTGTATGGGGTTTTCACATTGTATCATGATCCTGCCAGGTGTGTTTGGGGGGTTCACAGTGTATCAGGATCCTACCAGGTGTGTATGGGGATTTCACAGTGTATCAGGATCCTGCCAGGTGTGTTTGGGGTTTTCATTGAGCTTCAGGATCCTGCCAGGTGTATTTGGGGTTTTCACTGTGCATCAGGATCCTGCCAGGTGTGTCTGGGGTTTTCACAATGTATCAGCATCCTGCCAGGTGTGTATGGGGTTTTCACAGTGTACCAGGATCATGCCAGGAGTGTATGGCGTTTCATAGTGGATCAGCGTCCTGCCAGGTGTGTATGGGGTTTTCACAATGTATCAGGATCCTGCCAGGAGTGTATGGGTATTTCACAGTGTATCAGTATCCTGCCAGGTGTGTACGGGGTTTTCACAGTGTATCAGGGTCGTGCCAGGTGTGTATGCGGTTTTCAAAGTGTATCAGCATCCTGCCAGGTGTGTAAAGGATTTCGCAGTGGATCAGGATCCTGCCAGGTGTGTTTGGGGTATTCACAGTGTATCAGGATCCTGCCAGGTGTATTTGGGGTTTTCACTGTGCATCAGGATCCTGCCAGGTGTGTATGGGATTTCACAGTGGATCAGGATCCTGCCAGGAGTTTATGGGGTTATCACCGAGTATCAGGATCCTGCCAGGTGTGTATGGGGTTTCATAGTGGATCAGGATCCTGCCAGGAGTTTATGGGGATTTCACAGTGTATCAGGGTCCTGCCAGGTGTGTATGAGGTGTTCACAGTGTATCAGAAACTTGCCATGTGTATATGGGGTTTTCACAGTGTACCAGGATCCTGCCAGGTTTGTATGGGGTTTCACAGTGGATCAGGATCCTGCCAGGAATGTATGGAGTTTTCACAGTGGATCAGCGTCCTGCCAGGTGTGTATGGGGTTTTCACAATGTATCAGGATCCTGCCAGGTGTGTATGGGTTTTTCACAGTGTATCAGTATCCTGCCATGAGTGTATGGGTTTTTCACAGTGTATCAGGGACTTGCCAGGTGTGTATGGGGTTTTCACAGTGCATCAGGATCCTGCCAGGTGTGTATGGGGTTTCACAGTGCATCAGGATCCTGCCAGGAGTGCATGGGGTTTTCACAGTTGATCAGGGTCCTGCCAGGTGTGTATGGGGTTTTCACAATATGTCAGGATCCTGCCAGGTGTGTATGGGGTTTTCACAGTGTATCAGTAGCTTGCCAGGAGTGTATGGGGGCATCACAGTGGATCAGGATCCTACCAGTTGTGCACGGGGTTTTCACAGTGTATCAGGAACCTGCCAGGTGTGTATGGGGTTTTCACAGTGTATATGGATCCTGCCAGGTCTGTATGAGGCTTCACAGTGTATCAGGGTCCTGCCAGGTGTGCATGGGGTCTTCACAGTGAATCAGGATCCTGCCAGGAGTGTATGGGGTTTTCACAGTGTATCAGGATTGTGCCAGGTGTGTATGGGCTTTTCACAATGTATCAGGGTCCTGCCAGGTGTGTATGGGATTTTCACAGTGTATCAGTGTCCTGCCAGGTGTGTATGGGGTTTTCACAGTGTATCAGGATCCTGCCAGTTGTGTCTGGGGTTTTCAGAGTGTATCAGGATCCTGCCAGGTGTGTATGGGGTTTCACAGTGAATCAGGATGCTACCAGGTGTGTATGGGGTTTTCACAGTTAATCAGGATGCTGTCATGTGTGTATGGGGGTTTCACAGTGGAGCGGTATCCTGCCAGGAGTGTATTTGGTTTTCACAGTGCATCAGGATCCTGCCAGGAGTGTTTGGGGTTTTCACTGTGCATCAGGATCCTGCCAGGTGTATTTGGGGTTTTCACTGTGCATCAGGATCCTGCCAGGTGTGTATGGTGTTTTCACAGTGTGTCAGGTTCCTGCCAGATCTGTATGGGGTTTCACAGTGGATCAGGATCCTGCCAGGTGTTTATGGAGTTTTCACAGTGTATCAGGATCCTGCCAGGTGTGTATGGGGTTTTCACAGTGTATCAGGGTACTGCC
Organism: Heterodontus francisci; assembly: GCF_036365525.1. Lineage (NCBI taxonomy): Eukaryota > Metazoa > Chordata > Chondrichthyes > Heterodontiformes > Heterodontidae > Heterodontus > Heterodontus francisci. The sequence continues at coordinate 6,856,799 of NW_027141175.1, forward strand.
AGGTGTGTATGGGGGTTTCACACTGTATCAGGATCCTGCCAAATGTGTATGGGGTTTCACAGTGGATCAGGATCCTGCCAGGTATGTTTGGGGTTTTCACAGTGTATCAGTATCCTGCCAGGAGTGTATGGGGGCATCACAGTGGATCAGGATCCTACCAGTTGTGTACGGGGTTTTCACAGTGTATCAGGATCCTGCCAGGTGTGTATGGGGTTTTCACAGTGTATCAGGATCCTGCCTGGTCTGTGTGAGGCTTCACAGTGTATCAGGGTCCTGCCTGGTGTGCATGGGGTTTTCACAGTGAATCAGGATCCTACCAGGAGTGTATGGGGTTTTCACAGTGTATCAGGATTGTGCCAGGTGTGTATGGGGTTTTCACAGTGTATCAGGGTCCTGCCAGCTGTGTGTGGGATTTTCACAGTGTATCAGTGTCCTGCCAGGTGTGTACGGGGTTTTCACAGTGTATCAGGATCCTGCCAGTTGTGTCTGGGGTTTTCACAGTGTATCAGGATCCTGCCAGGTGTGTATGGGGTTTTCACAGTATATCAGTGTCGTGCCAGGTGTGTATGGGGTTTTCACAGTGTGTCAGGATCCTGCCAGGAGTGTATGGGGTATTCACAGTGTATCAGGGTCCTGCCAGGTGTGTATGGGATTTTCACAGTGTATCAGTGCCCTGCCAGGTGTGTATGGGGTTTTCACAGTGTATCAGGATCCTGCCAGTTGTGTCTGGGGTTTTCACAGTGTATCAGGATCCTGCCAGGTGTGTATGGGGTTTCACAGTGAATCAGGATGCTACCAGGTGTGTATGGGGTTTTCACAGTTAATCAGGATGCTGTCAGGTGTGTATGGGGGTTTCACAGTGGATCAGTATCCTGCCAGGAGTGTATGGGGTTTTCACAGTGCATCAGGATCCTGCCAGGAGTGTTTGGGGTTTTCACTGTGCATCAGGATCCTGCCAGGTGTATTTGGGGTTTTCACTGTGCATCAGGATCCTGCCAGGTGTGTATGGGGTTACACAGTGTGACAGGTTCCTGCCAGATGTGTATGGGGTTTCACAGTGGATCAGGCTCCTGCCAGGTGTTTATGGAGTTTTCACAGTGTATCAGGATCCTGCCAGGTGTGTTTGGGGTTTTCACAGTGTTTCGGTGTCCTGCCAGGTGTGTATGGGGGTTTCACAGTGTATCAGGATCCTGCCAGATGTGTATGGGGTTTCACAGTGGATCAGGATCCTGCCAGGTATGTTTGGGGTTTTCACAGTGTATCAGTATCCTGCCCGGAGTGTATGGGGGCTTCACAGTGGATCAGGATCCTGCCAGTTGTGTACGGGGTTTTCACAGTGTGTCAGGATCCTGCCAGGTGTGTATGGGGTTTTCACAGTGTATCAGGATCCTGCCAGGTCTGTGTGAGGCTTCACATTATATGAGGATCCTGCCAGTTGTGTACGGGGTTTTCACAGTGAATCAGGATCCGGCCAGGAGTGTATGGGGTTTTCACAAAGGATCAGGATTGTGCCAGGTGCGTATGGGGTTTTCACAGTGTATCAGGGCCCTGCCAGGTGTGTAAGGGATTTTCACAGTGTATCAGTGTCCTGCCAGGTGTGTCTGGGGTTTTCACAGTGTATCAGGATCCTGCCAGTTGTGTCTGGGGTTTTCACAGTGTATCAGGATCCTGCCAGGTGTGTATGGGGTTTCACAGTGTATCAGGATGCTGTCAGGTGTGTCTGGGGCTTTCACAGTGGATCAGTTTCCTGCCAGGAGTGTTTGGGGTTTTCACAGTGCATCAGGATCCTGCCAGGTGTGTTTGGGGTTTTCACTGTGCATCAGGATCCTGCCAGGTGTATTTGGGGTTTTCACCGTGCATCCGGATCCTGCCAGGTGTGTATGGGGTTTTCACAGTATATCAGGTTCGTGCCAGGTGTGTATGGGGTTTTCACAGTGTATCAGGATCCTGCCAGGTGTGTACGGGGTTTCACTGTGGATCAGGATACTGCCAGGTGTGCATCGGGTATTCACAGTGTATCAGGCTCCTGCCAGATGTGTATGGGGTTTCACAGTGGATCAGGATCCTGCCAGGTGTGTATGGGGGTATCACAGTGTATCAGGATCCTGCCAGGTGTGCATCGGGTATTCACAGTGTATCAGGATCCTGCCAGGTGTTTATGGAGCTTTCACAGTGTATCAGGATCCTGCCAGGTGTGTATGGGGTTTTCACAGTGTATCAGGGTCCTGCCAGGTGTGCATGTGGGTTTCACAGTGTATCAGGATCCTGCCAGATGTGTATGGAGTTTCACAGTGGATCCAGATCCTGCCAGGTATGTTTGGGGTTTTCACAGTGTATCAGTATCCTGCCAGGAGTGTATGGGGGCATCACAGTGGATCAGGATCCTACCAGTTGTGTACGGGGTTTTCACAGTGTGTCAGGATCCTGCCAGGTGTGTACGGGGTTTCACAGTGTATCAGGATCCTGCCAGATGTGTATGGGGTGATCACAGTGTATCAGGATCCTGCCCGGTGTGTATGGGGTTTTCACTGTGCATTCGGATCCTTCCAGGTGTGTATTGGGTTTTCACAGTGTGTCAGGATCCTGCCAGGTGTGTATGGGGGTTTCACAGTGTATCCGGGTCCTGCCAGGTGTGTATTTGGTGTTCACAGTGCATCAGGATCCTGCCAGGAGTGTATGGGGTTTTCACAGTGTATCTGTATCCTGCCAGGTGTGTTTGGTGTCTTCACAGTGTATCAGAGTCCTGCCAGGTGTGTATGGGGTTTTTACAGTATATCAGTGTCCTGCCAGGTGTGTATGGGGTCTTCACAGTGTATCAGGATCCTGCCTGTTGTGTGTGGGGTTTTCACAGTGTACCAGGATCCTGCCAGGTGTGTATGGGGTTTTACAGTGGATCAGGATCCTGCCAGTGTGTCTGGGGAATTCCCAGTGTATCAGGATCCTTCCAGGTGTGTATGGGCGTTTCACAGTGTATCAGGATCCTGCCAGGTGTGTATGGGTTTTTCACAGTGTATCAGGTCCTGCCAGGTGTGTTTGGGGTTTTAACTGTGCATCAGGTCCTGCCAGGTGTATTTGGAGTTTTCACTGTGCATCAGGATCCTGCCAGGTGTGTATGGGGTTTCACAGTGGATCAGGATCCTGCCAGGAGTGTATGGGGTTTTCACAGTGTATCAGGATCCTGCCAGGTGTGTATGGGGTTTCATAGTGGATCAGGATCCTGCCAGGAGTGTATGGGGATTTCACAGAGTATCAGGGTCCTGCCAGGTGTGTATGGTGTTTTCACAGTGTATCAGTATCGTGCGAGGAGTGTATGGATTTTCCACAGTGTATCAGTGTCCTGACAGCTGTGTATGTGGTTTTCACAGTGCATCAGTATCTTGCCAGGTGTGTTTGGGGTTTCACAGTGTATCAGTATCCTGCCAGGAGTGTATGGGGTTTTCACAAAGTATCTGGGTCCTGCCGTGTGAGTGGGGATTTCACAGTGTATCAGGATCCTGCCAGTTGTGTATAGGGTTTCGCAGTGGATCAGGATCCTGCCAGGTGTGTTTGGGGATTTCACAGCGTATTAGGATGCTGCCAGGTGTGTATGGGGTTTTCACAGTGTATCAGTATCCTGCCGGGTGTGTATGGGGTTTTACAGTGGATCAGGGTCCTGCCAGGAATGTATGGGGTTTTCTCAGTTTATCAGGGTCCTGCCAGGTGTGCATAGGGTTTTCACAGTGTATCAGGATCCTGCCAGGTGTGCATGGGGTTTCAATGTGTATCAGTAACCTGCCAGGGGTGAATGGATTTTTCACAGTGTATCAGGGTCCTGCCAGGTGTGTATGGGTTTTTCACAGTGTATCAGTATCCTGCCAGGTGTGTATGGGGTTTTCACAGTTTATCAGTGTCCTGCCAGGTGTATATAGGGTTTTCACACTGCATCAGGATCCTGCCAGGTGTGTATGGGGATTCAAAGTGTATCAGTATCCTGCCAGGTGTGTATGGGGTTCTCACAGTGTATCAGGATCCTGCCAGGTGTGTATGGGGTCTTCACAGTGTATCAGGATCCTGCCAGTTTTGCATGGGGGTTTTCACAGTTTATCAGGACCCTGCCAGGTGTGTTTGGGGTTTTCACTGTGCATCTGCATCCTGCCAGGTGTGTAAAGGGTTTTCACAGCGAATCAGTATCCTGCCAGCTGTGTACGGGGTTTTCACTGTGTATCAGGATCCTGTCACGTGTGTACGGGATTTTCAAAGTTTATCAGTATCCTGCCAGGTGTGTATGGGGGTTCCACGGTTTATCAGAAACCAGCCTTGTGTGTATGGGGTTTTCACATTTTATCAGGATCCTGCCAAGTGTGTTTGGGCTTTTCACTGTGCATCAGCATCCTGCCAGGTGTGTATGGGGTTTTCACAGTTTATCAGGATCCTGCCACGTGTGTATGGGGTTTCACAGTGGATCAGGATCCTGACACGTGTGTATGGGGATTTCACAGTGCATCAGGATCCTGCCAGATGTGTATGGGGTTTCACAGTGTATCAGCATCCTGCCAGATGTGTATTGGGTTTTCACAGTGCATCAGAATCCTTGCAGATGTGTATGGGTGTTACACAGTGTATCAGGATCCTGCCAGGTCTGTATGTGATTTCAGAGTTTATCAGGATCCTGCCCGGTGTGCATGGGGTTTTCACAGTGCATCAGGATCCTTCCAGGTATGTATGGGGGTTTCACAGTGTATCAGGATCCTGCCAGGAGTGTATGGGGTTTCACAGTGTATCAGGATCGTGCCAGGTGTGCATAGGGTTTCACAGTGTATCAGAAACCTGCCAGGTGTGTATGGGGGCATCACAGAGGATCAGGATCCTGCCAGTTGTGTACGGGGTTTTCACAGTGTATCAGGATCCTGAACGGTGTGTATGGGGTTTTCACAGTGTATCAGGATCCTGTCAGGTCTGCATGAGGCTTCGCAGTGTATCAGGGTCCTGCCAGGTGTGCATGAGGTTTTCAAAGTGTATCAGGGTCCTGCCAGTTGTGTATGGGATTTTCACAGTGTATCAGGGTCCTGCCAGGTGTGTATGGGGTTTTCACACTGTATCAGGAACATGCCAGTTGTGTCTGGGGGTTTCACAGTGTATCAGGATCCTGCCAGGTGTGTATGGGATTTTCACAGTGTATCAGGGTCCTGCCAGTTATGTATGGGATTTTCACAGTGTATCAGGGTCCTGCCAGGTGTGTATGGGGTTTTCACAGTGTATCAGGAACATGCCAGTTGTGTCTGGGGTTTTCACAGTGTATCAGGATCCTGCCAGGTGTGTATGGGGTTTCACAGTTAATCAGGATGCTGCTAGGTGTGCATGGGGTTTTCACAGTGTATCAGGATGCTGCCAGGTCTGTATGGGGGTTTCACAGTGGATCAGGATCCTGCCAGGTGTGTATGGGGTTTTCACATTGCATCAGGATCCTGCCAGGTGTGTTTGGGGTTTTCATTGTGAATCAGGATCCTGCCAGGTGTATTTGGGGTTTTCACAGTGTATCAGGATCCTGCCAGGTGTGTATGGGGTTTTCACAGTGTATCTGGGTCCTGCCAGGAGTGTACGGGGTTTTCACAGTGTATCTGGGTCCTGCCAGGTGTTTATGGGGTTTTCACAGTGTATCAGTATCCTGCCAGGTGTGTATGGGGTTTTCGCAGTGTATCAGGATACTGCCAGATGTGTATGGGGTTTCACAGTGGATCAGGATCCAGCCAGGTGTGTATGGGGGTTTCACAGTGTATCAGGATCCTGCCAGTTGTGTGTGGGTTTTCACAGTGGATCAGGATCCTGCCAGGAGTGTACGGGGTTTTCACAGTGTATCTGGGTCCTGCCAGGTGTGTATGGGTTTTTCACAGTGTATCAGTATCCTGCCAGGTGTGTATGGGGTTTTCGCAGTGTATCAGTATCCTGCCAGGGTGCTATGGGTTTTCGCAGTGGATCAGGATCCTGCCAGGTGTGTACGTGCTTTTCACAATGTATCCGGATCCTGCCAGGAGTGTATGGGGTTTTCACAGTGTATCAGTATCCTGCCAGGAGTGTATGGGTTTTTCACAGTGTATCAGGTTACTGCCAGGTGTGTATGGGCTTTTCACAGTGTATCAGAATTCTGCCAGGTGTGTATGGGGGTTTCACAGTGGATCAGGATCCTGCCAAGTGTGTATGGGGTTTTCACAGTGTATCAGGATCCTGCCAGGTGTGTACGGGGTTTTCACAGTGTATCAGAATCCTGCCAGTTGTCTATGGGGTTTTCACAGTGTATCAGGATCCTGCCAGGTGTGTATGGGGTTTCACAGTGTATCAGGATCCTGCCAGGTGTGCATGGGGTTTTCACAGTGTATCATGATCCTGCCAGATGTGTTTCGGGTTTTCACTGTGCATCAGAATCCTGCCAGGTGTGTATGGGGTTTTCAAAGTGCATCAGGATCCTGCCAGTTATGTATGGGGGTTTCACAGTTTATCGGAATCCTGCCTGCTGTGCATGGGGTCTCACAGTGTATCAGGATCCTGCCAGGTGTGTATGGGGTTTCACAGTTTATCAGGATTCTGCCAGGTGTGTATGGGGTTTTCACAGTGTATCAGGATCCTGCCAGGTGTGTATGGGGGTCTTTACAGTGTATCAGGATCCTGCCAGGTTTGTATGGGGGTTTTCACAGTTTATCAGGATCCTACCAGGTGTGTTTGGGGTTTTCACTGTGCATCTGCATCCTGCCAGGTGTGTATGGGGTTTTCACAGCGAATCAGTATCCTGCCAGCTGTGTACGGGGTTTTCACTGTGTATCAGGATCCTGCCACGTGTGTACGGGATTTTCAAACTTTATCAGTATCCTGCCAGGTGTGTATGGGGGTTCCACGTTTTATCATAAACCAGCCTGGTGTGCATGGCGTTTTCACATATTATCAGGATCCGGCCAGCAGTGTTTGGGCTTTTCACTGTGCATCAGCATCCTGCCAGGTGTGTATGGGGTTTTCACAGTGTATCAGGATCCTGCCTGGTGTGTATGGGGGTTTCACAGTTTATCAGGATCCTGCCACGTGTGTATGTGGTTTCACAGTGGATCAGGATCCTGCCACGTGTGTATGGGGATTTCACAGTGCATCAGGATCCTGCCAGATGTGTATGGGGATTCACAGTGTATCAGCATCCTGCCAGATGTGTATGGGGTTTTCACAGTGCATCAGGATCCTTGCAGATGTGTATGGGTGTTACACAGTGTGTCAGGATACTGCCAGGTGTGTATGTGATTTCAGAGTGTATCAGGATCCTGCCCGGTGTGCATGGGGTTTTCACAGTGCATCAGGATCCTTCCAGGTATCTATGGGGGTTTCACAGTGTATCAGGATCATGCCAGGTGTGTATGGGGTTTCACAGTTAATCAGGATGCTGCCAGGTGTGTATGGGGTTTTCACAGTGGATCAGGATGCTGCCAGGTGTGTATGGGGGTTTCACAGTGGATCTGGATCCTGCCAGGTGTGTATGGGGTTTTCACATTGCATCAGGATCCTGCCAGGTGTGTCTGGGGTTTTCATTGTGAATCAGGATCCTGCCAGGTGTATTTGGGGTTTTCACAGTGTATCAGGATCCTGCCAGGTGTGTATGGGGTTTTCACAGTGTATCAGGGTCCTGCAAGGTGTGTATGGGGTTTCACAGTGGATCAGGATCCTGCCAGGTGTGTATGTGGGTTTCACAGTGAATCAGGATCCTGCCAGGTGTGCATGGGGTTTTCACAATATATCAGGATCCTGCCAGGTGTGTATGGGGGATTCACAGTTTATCATGATCCTGCCAGATGTGTTTCGGGTTTTCACTGTGCATCAGAATCCTGCCAGGTGTGTATGCGGTTTTCAAAGTGCATCAGGATCCTGCCAGGTATGTATGGGGGTTTCACAGTTTATCGGAATCCTGCCTGCTGTGCATGGGGTCTCACAGTGTATCAGGATCCTGCCAGGTGTGTATGGGGTTTCACAGTTTATCAGGATTCTGCCAGGTGTGTATGGGGTTTTCACAGTGTATCAGGATCCTGCCAGGTGTGTATGGGGGTCTTCACAGTGTATCAGGATCCTGCCAGGTTTGTATGGGGGTTTTCACAGTTTATCAGGATCCTACCAGGTGTGTTTGGGGTTTTCACTGTGCATCTGCATCCTGCCAGGTGTGTATGGGGTTTTCACAGCGAATCAGTATCCTGCCAGCTGTGTACGGGGTTTTCACAGTGTATCAGGATCCTGCCACGTGTGTACGGGATTTTCAAACTTTATCAGTATCCTGCCAGGTGTGTATGGGGGTTCCACGTTTTATCATAAACCAGCGTGGTGTGCATGGGGTTTTCACATATTATCAGGATCCTGCCAGCAGTGTTTGGGCTTTTCACTGTGCATCAGCATCCTGCCAGGTGTGTATGGGGTTTTCACAGTGTATCAGGATCCTGCCTGGTGTGTATGGGGGTTTCACAGTTTATCAGGATCCTGCCACGTGTGTATGTGGTTTCACAGTGGATCAGGATCCTGCCACGTGTGTATGGGGATTTCACAGTGCATCAGGATCCTGCCAGATGTGTATGGGGATTCACAGTGTATCAGCATCCTGCCAGATGTGTATGGGGTTTTCACAGTGCATCAGGATCCTTGCAGATGTGTATGGGTGTTACACAGTGTGTCAGGATCCTGCCAGGTGTGTATGTGATTTGAGAGTGTATCAGGATCCTGCCCGGTGTGCATGGGGTTTTCACAGTGCATCAGGATCCTTCCATGTATGTATGGGGGTTTCACAGTGTATCAGGATCATGCCAGGTGTGTATGGGGTTTCACAGTTAATCAGGATGCTGCCAGGTGTGTATGGGGTTTTCACAGTGGATCAGGATGCTGCCAGGTGTGTATGGGGGTTTCACAGTGGATCAGGATTCTGCCAGGTGTATATGGGGTTTTCACATTGCATCAGGATCCTGCCAGGTGTGTTTGGGGTTTTCATTGTGAATCAGGATCCTGCCAGGTGTATTTGGGGTTTTCACAGTGTATCAGGATCCTGCCAGGTGTGTATGGGGTTTTCACAGTGTATCAGGGTCCTGCAAGGTGTGCAGGGGGTTTCACAGTGTATCAGGATACTGCCAGATGTGTATGGGGTTTCACAGTGGATCAGGATCCAGCCAAGTGTGGATGGGGGTTTCACAGTGCATCAGGATCCTGCCAGTTGTGTGTGGGTTTTCACAGTGGATCAGAATCCTGCCAGGAGTGTACGGGGTTTTCACAGTGTATCTGGGTCCTGCCAGGTGTGTATGGGGTATTCACAGTGCATCAGTATCCTACAAGGTTGCTATGGGTTTTCGCAGTGGATCAGGATCCTGCCAGGTGTGTATGGGGTTTTCACAATGTATCAGGATCCTGCCAGGAGTGTATGGGGTTTTCACAGTGTATCAGTATCCTGCCAGGAGTGTATGGGTTTTTCACAGTGTATCAGGTTACAGCCAGGTGTGTATGGGTTTTTCACAGTGTATCAGAATTCTGCCAGGTGTGTATGGGGTTTTCACAGTGGATCAGGATCCTGCCAGGTGTGTACGGGGTTTTCACTGTGTATCAGGATCCTGCCAGGTATGTATGGGGTTTTCACAATGTATCAGTATCCTGCCAGGAGTGTATGGCGTGTTCACAGTGTATCAGTTTCCTGCCAGGAGTGTATGGGTTTTTCACAGTGTATCAGGTTAATGCCAGGTGTGTATGGGGGTTTCACAGTGGATCAGTATCCTGCCAGGTGTGTATGGGGTTTTCACAGTGTATCAGGACCCTGCCAGGTGTGTATGGGGTTTTCACGGTGTATCAGGATCCTGCCAGGTGTGTTTGGGGTTTTCACAGTGTATCAGGATCCTGCCAGGTGTGAATGGGTTTTCAAAGTGGATCAGGATCCTGCCAGGAGTGTATGGGGATTTCACAGTGGATCAGGATCCTGCCAGGTGTGTATGGGTTTTTCACAGTGTATCAGGGTCCTGCCATGTCTGTCTGGGGGTTTCACAGTGTATCAGGATCCTGCCAGATGTGTATGGGTTTTTCACAGTGTATCAGGATACTGCCAGGTGTGTATGGGGTTTTCACTGTGCATCAGGATCCTTCCAGGTGTGTATGGGGTTTTCGCAGTTTATCAGGATACTGCCAGGTTTGTATGGGGGTTTCACAGTGTATCCGGGTCCTGCCAGGTGTGCATTTGATTTTCACAGTGTATCAGGAACCTTCCAGGAGTGTATGGGGTTTTCACAGTGTATCGGTATCCTGCCAGGTGTGTATGGGGTCTTCACAATGTATCAGGGTCCTGCCAGGTGTGTATGGGGTTTTTGCAGTGCATCAGTGTGCTGCCAGGTGTGTATGGGTTTTTCACAGTGTATCAGGATCCTGCCAGTTGTGTATGGGGTTTTCACAGTGTATCAGGATCCTGCCAGGTGTGTATGGGGCTTCACAGTGGATCAGGATCCTGCCAGGTGTGCATGGCGTTTTCACAGTGTATCATGATCCTGCCAGGTGTGTCTGGGGGTTTCACAGTGTATCAGAATCCTGCCAGGTGTGTATGGGGATTTGACAGTGTATCAGTATTCTGCCAGGTGTGTTTGGGGTTTTCACTGTGCATCAAGATCCTGCCAGGTGTATTTGGGGTTTTCACAGTACATCAGGATCCTGCCGTGTGTTTGGGGTTTCACAGTGGATCAGGATCCTGCCAGGTGTGTATGGGGTTTCATAGAAGATCAGGATCCTGCCAGGAGTGTATGGGGATTTCAGAGTGTGTCAGGGTCCTGCCAGGTGTGTATGGGGTTTTCTCAGTTTATCAGCATCCTGCCAGGTGTGTATGGGATTTTCACAGTGTACCAGGATCCTGCAAGGTGTGTATGGGGTTTCACAGTGGATCAGGATCCTGCCAGGAGTGGATGGGGTTTTCAAAGTGGATCAGCGTCCTGCCAGGTGTGTATGGGGTTTTCACAATGTTTCAGGATCCTGCCGGGTGTGTATCGGGTTTTCACTGTGTATCAGTATCCTGCGAGGAGTGTATGGGTTTTTCACAGTGTATCAGGGTCCTGCCATGTGTGTATGGGGTTTTCACAGTGCATCAGGATCCTGCCAGGTGTGTATGGGGTTTCACAGTGTATCAGTACCTTTCAGGAGTGTACGGGGCTTTCACAGTGTATCAGGGTCCTGCCAGGTGTGTATGGGCTTTTCACAGTGTATCAGTATCCTGCCAGGTGTGCAAAGGGTTTCGCAGTGGATCAAGATCCTGCCAGGTGTGATTGGGGTTTCACAGTCGATCAGGATCCTGCCAAAAGTGGATGGGGTTTTCACAGTGTGTCAGGATCCTGCCAGGTGTGTATGGGGTTTCATAGTGGATCTGGATCCTGCCAGGTGTGTGTGGGGATTTCACAGTGTATCAGTGTCCTGCCAGGTTTGTATGGGTTTTTCACATTGTATCAGAATCCTGCCAGGTGTGTAAGGGGTTTTCACAGTGTACCAGGATCCTGCCAGGTGTGTCTGGGGTTTCACATTGGATCAGGATCCTGCCAGGAATGTATGGGGTTTTCACAGTGGATCAGCGTCCTGTCGGGTGTGTATGGGGTTTTCACAATGTATCAGGATCCTGCCAGGTGTGTATGGGGTTTTCACAGTGTATTATTATCCTGCCATGAGTGTTTGGGTTTTTCACAGTGTATCAGGGTCCTGCCAGGTGTGTATGGGGTTTTCACAGTGCATTAGGATCCTGCGAGGTGTGTATGGGGTTTCACAATGTATCAGTATCCTGCCAGGACTGATTGGGGTTTTCACAGTGCATCAGGGTCATGCCAGGTGTGTATGGGGTTTTCACAGTGTATCAGGATCCTGTCAGGTGTGTAAAGCGTTTCGCAATGGATCAGGGTCCTGTCTGGTGTGTTTGGGGTTTTCACAGTGTATCAGGATCCTGCCAGCTGTTCATGAGGTTTTCACAGTGTATCAGGGTCCTGCCAGGTGTGTATGGGGTTTTCACCGTGGATCAGGGTCCTGCCAGGTGTGCATAGGGTTTCGCAGTGGATCAGGATCCTGCCATGTGTGTTTTGGGTGTTCACAGTGTATCAGGATCCTGCCAGGTGTGTATGGGGTTTTCACAGTGTATCAGGATCCTTCCAGGTGTGTATGGGGTTTTCACAGTGTATCAGGATCCTGCCAGGAGTGTATGGGGTTTTCACAGTGTATCAGGGTCCTGCCAGGTGTGTATGGGGTTTGCACAGTGGATCAGGATCCTGCCAGGTGTGTATGGGTTTTCACAGAGTATCACGATCCTGCCAGGTGTGTGTTGGGGTTTCACAGTTTATCAGGAACCTGCCACGTGTGTATGGGGTTTCACAGTGGGTCAGGATCCTGCCACGTGTGTTTGGGGATTTCACAGTGCATCAGGATCCTGCCAGATGTGTATGGGGTTTCACAGTGTATCACAATTCTGCCAGATATGTATTGGGTTTTCGCAGTGCATCAGGATCCTTGCAGATGTGTATGGGTGTTACACAGTGTATCAGGATCCTGCCAGGTCTGTCTGTGATTTCAGAGTGTATCAGGTTCTTGCCCGGTGTGCATGGGGTTTTCACAGTGCATCAGGATCCTTCCAGGTATGTATGGGTTTTTCACAGTGGATCAGGATGCTGCCAGGTGTGTATGGGGGTTTCACAGTGGATCAGGAACCTGCCAGGTGTGTATGGGGGCATCACAGTGGATCAGGATCCTTCCAGTTGTGTGCGGGGTTTTCACAGTGTATCAGGATCCTGAACGGTGTGTATGGGGTTTTCACAGTGTATCAGGATCCTGTCAGGTCTGTATGAGGCTTCGCAGTGTATCAGGGTCCTGCCATGAGTGCATGAGGTTTTCAAAGTGTATCAGGGACCTGCCAGTTGCGTATGGGATTTTCAGAGTGTATCAGTGTCCTGCCAGGTGTGTATGGGGTTTTCACAGTGTATCAGGAACCTGCCAGTTGTGTCTGGGGTTTTCACAGTGTATCAGGATCCTGCCAGGTGTGTATGGGGTTTTCACAGTGTATCAGGGTCCTGCCAGTTGTGTATGGGATTTTCACAGTGTATCAGTGTCCTGCCAGGTGTGTATGGGGTTTTCACAGTGTATCAGGAACCTGCCAGTTGTGTCTGGGGTTTTCACAGTGTATCAGGATCCTGCCAGGTGTGTAAGGGGTTTCACAGTTAATCAGGATGCTGCCAGGTGTGTATGGGGTTTTCACAGTGGATCAGGATGCTGCCAGGTGTGTATGGGGGTTTCACAGTGGATCAGGATCCTGCCAGGTGTGTATGGGGTTTTCACATTGCATCAGGATCCTGCCAGGTGTGTTTGGGGTTTTCATTGTGTATCAGGATCCTGCCAGGTGTGTGTGGGGTTTCACTGTGTATCAGGATCCTGCCAGGTGTGTATGGGGGTTTCACAGTGGATCAGGATCCTGCCAGGTGTGTATGGGTTTTACACAGTGTATCAGCGTCCTGCCAGGTGTGTTTGGGGGTTTCACAGTGGATCAGGATCCTGCCAGGTGTGTATGGGGGTTTCTAAGTGTATCAGCATCCTGCCAAGTGTGTATGGGATTTTCACAGTATACCAGGATCCTGCCAGGTGTGTATGGGGTTTCACAGTGGATCAGGATCCTGCCAGGAGTGGATGGGGTTTTCAAAGTGGATCAGCGTCCAGCCAGGTGTGCATGGGGTTTTCACAATGTTTCAGGATCCTGCCGGGTGTGTATCGGGTTTTCACTGTGTATCAGTATCCTGCGAGGAGTGTATGGGTTTTTCACAGTGTATCAGGGTCCTGCCATGTGTGTATGGGGTTTTCACAGTGCATCAGGATCCTGCCAGGTGTGTATGGGGTTTCACAGTGTATCAGTATCCTTTCAGGAGTGTACGGGGCTTTCACAGTGTATCAGGGTCCTGCCAGGTGTGTATGGGCTTTTCACAGTGTATCAGGATCCTGCCAGGTGTGCAAAGGGTTTCGCAGTGGATCAAGATCCTGCCAGGTGTGATTGGGGTTTCACAGTCGATCAGGATCCTGCCAAAAGTGGATGGGGTTTTCACAGTGTGTCAGGATCCTGCCAGGTGTGTATGGGGTTTCATAGTGGATCAGGATCCTGCCAGGTGTGTGTGGGGATTTCACAGTGTATCAGGGTCCTGCCAGGTTTGTATGGGTTTTCACATTGTATCAGAATCCTGCCAGGTGTGTATGGGGTTTTCACAGTGTACCAGGATCCTGCCAGGTGTGTCTGGGGTTTCACATTGGATCAGGATCCTGCCAGGAATGTATGGGGTTTTCACAGTGGATCAGTGTCCTGCCAGGTGTGTATGGGGTTTTCACAATGTATCAGGATCCTGCCAGGTGTGTATGGGGTTTTCACAGTGTATTAGTATCCTGCCATGAGTGTTTGGGTTTTTCACAGTGTATCAGGGTCCTGCCAGGTGTGTATGGGGTTTTCACAGTGCATCAGGATCCTGCCAGGAGTGTATGGGGTTTCACAATGTATCAGTATCCTGCCAGGAGTGATTGGGGTTTTCACAGTGCATCAGGGTCCTGCCAGGTGTGTATGGGGTTTTCACAGTGTATCAGGATCCTGTCAGGTGTGTAAAGCGTTTCGCAGTGGATCAGGGTCCTGTCTGGTGTGTTTGGGGTTTTCACAGTGTATCAGGATCCTGCCAGGTGTTCATGGGGTTTTCACAGTGTATCAGGGTCCTTCCAGGTGTGTATGGGGTTTTCACCGTGGATCAGGGTCCTGCCAGGTGTGCATAGGGTTTCGCAGTGGATCAGGATCCTGCCATGTGTGTTTTGGGTTTTCACAGTGTATCAGGATCCTGCCAGGTGTGTATGGGTTTTCACAGAGTATCGGGATCCTGCCAGGTGTGTGTGGGGTTTCACTGTGTATCAGGATCCTGCCAGGTGTGTATGGGGGTTTCACAGTGGATCAGGATCCTGCCAGGTGTGTATGGGTTTTACACAGTGTATCAGCGTCCTGCCAGGTGTGTTTGGGGGTTTCACAGTGGATCAGGATCCTGCCAGGTGTGTATGGGGGTTTCACAGTGGATCACGATCCTGCCAGGTGTGTATGGGGTTTTCACAGTGTATCAGGATCCTGCCAGGTCTGTATGGGGGTTTCACAGTGTATCAGGTTCCTGCCAGGTGTGTAGCGGTTTTCACAGTGAATCAGGATCCTGCCAGGTGTCTATGGGGTTTTCACTGTGCATCAGGATCCTGCCAGGTGTGTATGGGGATTTCACAGTGTATCAGGATCCTGCCAGGTGTGTATGGGGGTTTCACAGTTTATCAGAATCCTGCCTGGTGTGTATGGGGTTTACACAGTGTATCAGGTTCCTGCCAGGTGTGTTTGGGGGTTTTCACAGTGTATCAGGATACTGCCATGTGTGTATGGGGTTTTCACTTTTTATCAGTATCCTGCCAGGTGTTTATGGGTTTTTCACTATGCATCAGTGTCCTGCCAGGAGTGTATGGGGTTTTCACAGTGCATCAGGATCCTGCCAGGTGTGTAAAGCGTTTCGCAGTGAATCAGGATCCTGCCAGGTGTGTTTGGGGTTTTCACAGTGTATCAGGATACTGCCAGGTGTTTATGGGGTTTTCACAGTGTATCAGGGTCCTGCCAGGTGTGTATGGGGTTTTCACAGTGGATCAGGATCCTACCAGGTGTGCATAGGGTTTCGCAGTGGATCAGGAACCTGCCATGTGTGTTTTGGGTTTTCACAGTGTATCAGGATCCTGCCAGGTGTGTATGGGGTTTTCACAGTGTATCAGGATACTGCCAGATGTGTATGGGGTTTCACATTGGATCAGGATCCTGCCAGGAGTGTATGGGGTTTTCACAGTGTATCAGGGTCCTGCCAGGTGTGTCTGGGGTTTTCACAGTGTATCAGGATCCTGCCAGGAGTGTATGGGGTTTCACTGTGTATCAGGATCCTGCCAGGTGTGCATGGGGGTTTCACAGTGGATCAGGATCCTGCCAGGTGTGTATGGGTTTTTCACAGTGTATCAGCGTCCTGCCAGGTGTGTATGGGGGTTTCACAGTGGATCAGGATCCTGCCAGGTGTGTATGGGGGTTTCACAGTGGATCAGGATCCTGCCAGGTGTGTATGGGGTTTTCACAGTGTATCAGGATCCTGCCATGTCTGCATGGGGGTTTCACATGGAATCATGCTCCTGCCAGGTGTGTGTCGGGTTTTCACAGTGTATCAGGATCCTGCCAGGTGTGTATGGGGTTTTCACTGTGCATCAGGATCCTGCCAGGTGTGTATGGGGATTTCACAGTGTATCTGGATCCTGCCAGGTGTGTATGGGAGTTTCACAGTTTATCAGAATCCTGCCCGGTGTGTATGGGGTTTACACGGTGTATCAGGATCCTGCCAGGTGTGTTTGGGGGTTTTCAAAGTGTATCAGGACACTGCCATGTTTGTATGGGGTTTTCACAGTTTATCAGTATCCTGCCACGTGTTTATGGGTTTTTCACAGCGCATCAGGATCCTGCCAGATGTGTATGGGGTTTTCAGCGTGCATCAGGATCCTTCCAGATGTGTATGGGGGTTACGCAGTGTGTCAGGATCTTGCCAGTAGTGTATGGGGGTTTCACAGTGTATCAGGACCCTGCCAGGTGTGTATGGGTGTTTCACAGTGGATCAGGACCCTGCCAGGTGTGTATGGGATTTACACAGTGTATCAGCGTCCTGCCAGGTGTGTATGGGTGTTTCACAGTGGATCAGGATCCTGCCAGTTGTGCATTGGGGTTTCACAGTGGATCAGGATCCTGCCAGGTGTGTATGGGGTTTTCACAGTGTATCAGGATCCTGCCAGGTCTGTATGTGGGTTTCACAGTGTATCAGGTTCCTGCAGGTGTGTATCGGGTTTTCGCAGTGTATCAGAATCCTGCCAGGTGTGTATGGGGTTTTCACTGTGCAGCAGGATCCTGCCAGGTGTGTATGGGGATGTCACAGTGTATCAGGATACTGCCAGGTGTGGATGGGGGTTTCACAGATTATCAGAATCCTGCCTGGTGTGTATGGGGTTTACACAGTGTATCAGGATCCTGCCAGGTGTGTTTGGGGGTTTTCACAGTGTCTCAGGATACTGCCATGTGTGTATGGTGTTTTCACAGTTTATCAGTATCCTGCCACGTGTTTATGGGTTTTTCACAATGCATCAGGGTCCTGCCAGGTGTGTAGGGGTTTTCACAGTGTCTCAGGATCCTGCCAGGTGTGTAAAGCGTTTCGCAGTGCATCAGGATCCAGCCAGGTGTGTATGGGTTTTTCACAGTGTATCAGCGTCCTGCCAGGTGTGTATGGGGTTTTCACAGTGGATCAGCGTCCTGCCAGGTGTGTATGGGGTTTTCACAATGTAGCAGGATCCTGCCAGGTGTGTATGGGGTTTTCACAGTGTATTAGTATCCTGCCATGAGTGTTTGGGTTTTTCACAGTGTATCAGGGTCCTGCCAGGTGTGTATGGGGTTTTCACAGTGCATCAGGATCCTGCCAGGAGTGTATGGGGTTTCACAATGTATCAGTATCCTGCCAGGAGTGATTGGGGTTTTCACAGTGCATCAGGGTCCTGCCAGGTGTGTATGGGGTTTTCACAGTGTATCAGCATCCTGTCAGGTGTGTAAAGCGTTTCGCAGTGGATCAGGGTCCTGTCTGGTGTGTTTGGGGTTTTCACAGTGTATCAGGATCCTGCCAGGTGTTCATGGGGTTTTCACAGTGTATCAGGGTCCTTCCAGGTGTGTATGGGGTTTTCACCGTGGATCAGGGTCCTGCCAGGTGTGCATAGGGTTTCGCAGTGGATCAGGATCCTGCCATGTGTGTTTTGGGTTTTCACAGTGTATCAGGATCCTGCCAGGTGTGTATGGGTTTTCACAGAGTATCGGGATCCTGCCAGGTGTGTGTGGGGTTTCACTGTGTATCAGGATCCTGCCAGGTGTGTATGGGGGTTTCACAGTGGATCAGGATCCTGCCAGGTGTGTATGGGTTTTACACAGTGTATCAGCGTCCTGCCAGGTGTGTTTGGGGGTTTCACAGTGGATCAGGATCCTGCCAGGTGTGTATGGGGGTTTCACAGTGGATCACGATCCTGCCAGGTGTGTATGGGGTTTTCACAGTGTATCAGGATCCTGCCAGGTCTGTATGGGGGTTTCACAGTGTATCAGGTTCCTGCCAGGTGTGTATCGGTTTTCACAGTGAATCAGGATCCTGCCAGGTGTCTATGGGGTTTTCACTGTGCATCAGGATCCTGCCAGGTGTGTATGGGGATTTCACAGTGTATCAGGATCCTGCCAGGTGTGTATGGGGGTTTCACAGTTTATCAGAATCCTGCCTGGTGTGTATGGGGTTTACACAGTGTATCAGGTTCCTGCCAGGTGTGTTTGGGGGTTTTCACAGTGTATCAGGATACTGCCATGTGTGTATGGGGTTTTCACTTTTTATCAGTATCCTGCCAGGTGTTTATGGGTTTTTCACTATGCATCAGTGTCCTGCCAGGAGTGTATGGGGTTTTCACAGTGCATCAGGATCCTGCCAGGTGTGTAAAGCGTTTCGCAGTGAATCAGGATCCTGCCAGGTGTGTTTGGGGTTTTCACAGTGTATCAGGATACTGCCAGGTGTTTATGGGGTTTTCACAGTGTATCAGGGTCCTGCCAGGTGTGTATGGGGTTTTCACAGTGGATCAGGATCCTACCAGGTGTGCATAGGGTTTCGCAGTGGATCAGGAACCTGCCATGTGTGTTTTGGGTTTTCACAGTGTATCAGGATCCTGCCAGGTGTGTATGGGGTTTTCACAGTGTATCAGGACCCTGCCAGGTGTGTATGGGTGTTTCACAGTGGATCAGGACCCTGCCAGGTGTTTATGGGGTTTTCACAGTGTATCAGGATCCTGCCAGGTGTGTATGGGGTTTTCACAGTGTATCAGGATACTGCCAGATGTGTATGGGGTTTCACATTGGATCAGGATCCTGCCAGGAGTGTATGGGGTTTTCACAGTGTATCAGGGTCCTGCCAGGTGTGTCTGGGGTTTTCACAGTGTATCAGGATCCTGCCAGGAGTGTATGGGGTTTCACTGTGTATCAGGATCCTGCCAGGTGTGCATGGGGGTTTCACAGTGGATCAGGATCCTGCCAGGTGTGTATGGGTTTTTCACAGTGTATCAGCGTCCTGCCAGGTGTGTATGGGGGTTTCACAGTGGATCAGGATCCTGCCAGGTGTGTATGGGGGTTTCACAGTGGATCAGGATCCTGCCAGGTGTGTATGGGGTTTTCACAGTGTATCAGGATCCTGCCATGTCTGTATGGGGCTTTCACATGGAATCATGTTCCTGCCAGGTGTGTGTCGGGTTTTCACAGTGTATCAGGATCCTGCCAGGTGTGTATGGGGTTTTCACTGTGCATCAGGATCCTGCCAGGTGTGTATGGGAATTTCACAGTGTATCTGGATCCTGCCAGGTGTGTATGGGAGTTTCACAGTTTATCAGAATCCTGCCCGGTGTGTATGGGGTTTACACAGTGTATCAGGATCCTGCCAGGTGTGTTTGGGGGTTTTCAAAGTGTATCAGGACACTGCCACGTGTTTATGGGTTTTTCACAGCGCATCAGGATCCTGCCAGATGAGTATGGGGTTTTCAGCGTGCATCAGGATCCTTCCAGATGTGTATGGGGGTTACGCAGTGTGTCAGGATCTTGCCAGTAGTGTATGGGGGTTTCACAGTGTATCAGGACCCTGCCAGGTGTGTATGGGTGTTTCACAGTGGATCAGGACCCTGCCAGGTGTGTATGGGATTTACACAGTGTATCAGCGTTCTGCCAGGTGTGTATGGGTGTTTCACAGTGGATCAGGATCCTGCCAGTTGTGCATTGGGGTTTCACAGTGGATCAGGATCCTGCCAGGTGTGTATGGGGTTTTCACAGTGTATCAGGATCCTGCCAGGTCTGTATGTGGGTTTCACAGTGTATCAGGTTCCTGCAGGTGTGTATCGGGTTTTCGCAGTGTATCAGAATCCTGCCAGGTGTGTATGGGGTTTTCACTGTGCATCAGGATCCTGCCAGGTGTGTATGGGGATGTCACAGTGTATCAGGATACTGCCAGGTGTGGATGGGGGTTTCGCAGATTATCAGAATCCTGCCTGGTGTGTATGGGGTTTACACAGTGTATCAGGATCCTGCCAGGTGTGTTTGGGTGTTTTCACAGTGTCTCAGGATACTGCCATGTGTGTATGGTGTTTTCACAGTTTATCAGTATCCTGCCACGTGTTTATGGATTTTTCACAATGCATCAGGGTCCTGCCAGGTGTGTAGGGGTTTTCACAGTGTCTCAGGATCCTGCCAGGTGTGTAAAGCGTTTCGCAGTGGATCAGGATCCTGCCAGGTGTGTTTGGGGTTTTCACAGTGTATCAGGATCCTGCCAGGTGTTTATGGGGTTTTCAGAGTGTATCAGGGTCCTGCCAGGTGTGTATGCGGTTTTCGCAGTGGATCACGATCCTGCCAGGTGTGCATAGGGTTTCGCAGTGGATCAGGATCCTGCCATGTGTGTTTTGGGTTTTCACAGTGTATCAGGATCCTGCCAGGTGTGCATGGGGGTTTCACAGTGCATCAGGATCCTGCCAGGTGTGTATGGGTTTTTCACAGTGTATCAGCGTTCTGCCAGGTGTGTATGGGGGTTTCACAGTGGATCAGGAACCTGCCAGGTGTGTATGGGGGTTTCACAGTGGATCAGGATCCTGCCAGGTGTGTATGGGGTTTTCACAGTGTATCAGGATCCTGCCAGGTCTGTATGGGGGTTTCACATGGAATCATGTTCCTGCCAGGTGTGTGTCGGGTTTTCACAGTGTATCAGGATCCTGCCAGGTGTGTATGGGGTTTTCACTGTGCATCAGGATCCTGCCAGGTGTGTATGGGGATCTCACAGTGTATCTGGATCCTGCCAGGTGTGTATGGGGGTTTCACAGTTTATCAGAATCCTGCCCGGTGTGTATGGTGTTTACACAGTGTATCAGGACACTGCCATGTGTGTATGGGGTTTTCACAGTTTATCAGTATCCTGCCACGTGTTTATGGGTTTTTCACAGTGCATCAGTATCCTGCCAGATGAGTATGGGGTTTTCAGCGTGCATCAGGATCCTTCCAGATGTGTATGGGGTTTTCACAGTGTATCAGGACCCTGCCAGGTGCGTATGGGTGTTTCACAGTGGATCAGGACCCTGCCAGGTGTGTATGGGATTTACACAGTGTATCAACGTCCTGCCAGGTGTGTATGGGTGTTTCACAGTGGATCAGGATCCTGCCAGTTGTGCATTGGGGTTTCCCAGTAGATCAGGATCCTGCCAGGTGTGTATGGGGTTTTCACAGTGCATCAGGGTCCTGCCAGGTGTGTAGGGGTTTTCACAGTGTCTCAGGATCCTGCCAGGTGTGTAAAGCGTTTCGCAGTGGATCAGGATCCTGCCAGGTGTGTTTGGGGTTTTCACAGTGTATCAGGATCCTGCCAGGTGTTTATGGGGTTTTCACAGTGTATAAGGGTCCTGCCAGGTGTGTATGGGGTTTTCACAGTGGATCACGATCCTGCCAGGTGTGCATAAGGCTTCGCAGTGTATCAGGATCCTGCCAGGTGTGTATGTGGGTTTCACAGTGTATCAGGTTCCTGCAGGTGTGTATCGGGTTTTCACTGTGTATCAGAATTCTTCCAGGTGTGTATGGGGTTTTCACTGTGCATCAGGATACTGCCAGGTGTGGATAGGGGTTTCACAGATTATCAGAATCCTGCCTGGTGTGTATGGGCTTTACACAGTGTATCAGGATCCTGCCAGGTGTGTTTGAGGGTTTTCACAGTGTCTCAGGATACTGCCATGTGTGTATGGTGTTTTCACAGTTTATCAGTATCCTGCCACGTGTTTATGGGTTTTTCACAGTGCATCAGGGTCCTGCCACGTGTGTAGGGGTTTTCACAGTGTCTCAGGATCCTGCCAGGTGTGTAAAGCGTTTCGCAGTGGATCAGGATCCTGCCAGGTGTGTTTGGGGTTTTCACAGTGTATCAGGATCCTGCCAGGTGTTTATGGGGTTTTCACAGTGTATCAGGGTCCTGCCAGGTGTGTATGGGGTTTTCACAGTGGATCACGATCCTGCCAGGTGTGCATAGGGTTTCGCAGTGGATCAGGATCCTGCCATGTGTGTTTTGGGTTTTCACAGTGTCTCAGGATCCTGCCAGGTGTGTGGGGTTTTCACAGTGTATCAGGATCCTGCCAGGTGTGTATGGGGCTTCACAGTGGATCAGGATCCTGCCAGGAGTGTATGGGGTGTTCACAGTGTATCAGGGTCCTGCCAGGTGTGTATGGGGTTTTCACAGTGGATCAGGATCCTGCCAGGAGTGTATGGGGTTTTCACAGTATATCAGGATCCTGCCAGTTTTGTATGGGGTTTTCACAGAGTATCAGGATCCTGCCAGGTGTGTATGGGGTTACACTGTGTAGCAGGATCCTGCCAGGTGTGCATGGGGGTTTCACAGTGGATCAGGATCCTGCCAGGTGAGTATGGGTTTTTCACAGTGTATCAGCATCCTGCCAGGTGTGTATGGGGGTTTCACACTGGACCAGGATCCTTCCAGGTGTGTATGGGGGTTTCACAGTGGATCAGGATTCTGCCAGGTGTGTATGGGTTTTTCACAGTGTATCAGGATCCTGCCAGGTCTGTATGGGGGTTTCACAGTGTATCATGTTCCTGCCAGGTGTGTGTCGGGTTTTCACAGTGTATCAGGATCCTGTCAGGTGTGTATGGGGTTTTCACTGTGCATCAGGATCCTGCCAGGTGTGTATGGGGATTTCAGAGTGTATCAGGATCCTGCCAGGTGTGTATGGGGGTTTCACAGTTTATCAGAATCCTGCCTGGTGTGTATGGGGTTTGCACAGTGTATCAGGATCCTGCCAGGTGTGTTTGGGTGTTTTCACAGTGTATCAGGATACTGCCATGTGTGTATGAGGTTTTCACAGTTTATCAGGATCCTGCCAGGTGTGTATGGGGTTTTCACTGTGGATCAGGATCCTGCCAGGTGTGTATGGAGTTTTCACAGTGTATCAGGATCCTGCCAGGAGTGTACGGGGTTTTCACAGTGTATCAGGATCCTGCCAGGTGTGTATGGGGTTTTCACTGTGGATCAGGATCCTGCCAGGTGTGTATGGAGTTTTCACAGTGTATACGGATCCTTCCAGGTGTGTATGGGTGTTTCACAGTGGATCAGTATCCTACCAGGTGTGTATGGGGTTTTCACAGTTTATCTCTATCCTGCCAGGTGTGTATGGGGTTTTCACAGTGTATCCGGATCCTTCCAGGCGTTTATGGGGTTTTCACAGTGGAACAGGTTCCTACCAGGGGTGCATGGGGTTTTCATTGTGTATCAGGGTCCTGCCAGGAGTGTATGGGGATTTCACAGTGTATCGGGATCCTGCCAGGTGTGTATGGGGTTTTCACTGTGGATCAGCATCCTGCCAGGTGTGCATGGGGTTTTCACAGTGTATCCGGTCCTTTCAGGTGTGTATGGGGGTTTCAAAGTGGATCAGGATCCTGCCAGGTGTGTATGGTGTTTCACAGTGTATCAGTATCGTGCCAGATGTGAATGGGGCTTCACTGCGCATCAGGATCCTGCCAGATGTGAAAGGGGTTTCACAGTGTATCAGTATCCTGCCAGATGTGTATGGAGTTTTCACAGTGGATCAGGATCCTGTCAGGAGTGTTTGGGATTTTCACAGTGTATCAGGATCCTGCCAGATGTGAATGGGGTTTCACTGTGTATCAGGATTCTGCCAGGTCTGCATGGGGTTTTCACAGTGTCTCATGATCCTGCCAGGTGTGTATCGGGGTTTCACAGTGGATCAGGATGCTGCCAGGTGTGTATGGCGTTTTCACAGTGCATCAGGATTCTGCCAGGTGTATTTGGGGTTTGCAATGTGCATCAGGATCCTGCCAGGTGTGTATGGGTTGCTCACAGTGTATCATGATCCTGCCAGGTGTGTATGGGGTTTTCACAGTGTATCAGGATCCTGCCTGGAGTTTATGGGTTTTTCAAAGTGTATCAGGATCCTGCCATGTGTGCATGGGTTGCTCACAGTGTATCAGGATCCTGCCAGGTGTGTTTGGTGTTTTCAATGTGCATCAGGATCCTGCCAGGAGTGTGTGTGGTTTTCACAGTGTATCAGGATCCTGCCAGGAGTGTATGGGGTTTTCACAGTGTATCAGGGTCCTGCCGGGTGTGTATGGGGTTTTCACAGTGTATCAGGAACCTGTCAGGAGTGTATGGGATTTTCACAGTTTATCAGGGTCCTGCCAGGTGTATGGGGTTTTCGCAGTGGATCAGGATCCTGCCAGGTGTGTATGGGGTTTCATAGAGGATCAGGATCCTGCCAGGAGTGTATGGGGATTTCACAGTGTATCAGGGTCCTGCCAGGTGTGTATGGGTTTTTCTCAGTGTATCAGCATCCTGCCAGGTGTGTATGGGGATTTCACAGTGTACCAGGATCCTGCCAGGTGTGTATGGGGTTTCACAGTGATCAGGATCCTGCCAGGAGTGTATGGGGTTTTCACAGAGGATCAGGATGCTGCCAGGTGTATATCGGGGTTTCACAGTGGATCAGGATGCTGCCAGGTGTGTATGGGGTTTTCACAGTGCATCAGGATCCTGCCAGGTGTATTTGAGGTTTGCAATGTGTTTCAGGTTCCTGCCAGGTGTGTATGGGTTTCTCACAGTGTATCATGATCCTGCCAGGTGTGTATGGGGTTTTCACAGTGTATCAGGATCCTGCCAGGAGTTTATGGGATTTTCACAGTGTATCAGGATCCTGCCATGTGTACATGGGTTGCTCACAGTGTATCAGGATCCTGCCAGGTGTGTTTGGTGTTTTCATTGTGCATCAGGATCCTGCCAGGAGTGTGTGAGGTTTTCACAGTGTATCAGGATCCTGCCAGGAGTGTATGGGGTTTTCACAGTGTATCAGGAGCCTGCCAGGTGTGTATGGGATTTTCACTGTGGATCAGGATCCTGCCAGGTGTGTATGGAGTTTTCACAGTGTATACGGATCCTTCCAGGTGTGTATGGGTGTTTCACAGTGGATCAGTATCCTACCAGGTGTGTATGGGGTTTTCACAGTTTATCTGGATCCTGCCAGGTGTGTATGGGGTTTTCACAGTGTATCAGGATCCTTCCAGGTGTTTATGGGGTTTTCACAGTGGATCAGGATCCTACCAGGGGTGCATGGGATTTTCATTGTGTATCAGGATCCTGCCAGGAGTGTATGGGGATTTCACAGTGTATCAGGATCCTGCCAGGTGTGTATGGGGTTTTCCCTGTGGATCAGCATCCTGCCAGGTGTGCATGGGGTTTTCACAGTGTATCCGGTCCTTTCAGGTGTGTATGGGGGTTTCAAAGTGGATCAGGATCCTGCCAGGTGTGTATGGTGTTTCACAGTGTATCAGTATCGTGCCAGATGTGAATGGGGCTTCACTGCGCATCAGGATCCTGCCAGATGTGAATGGGGTTTCACCGTGTATCAGTATCCTGCCAGATGTGTATGGAGTTTGCACAGTGGATCAGGATCCTGTCAGGAGTGTTTGGGGTTTTCACAGTGTATCAGGATCCTGCCAGATGTGAATGGGGTTTCACTGTGTATCAGGATTCTGCCAGGTCTGTATGGGGTTTTCACAGTGTCTCATGATCCTGCCAGGTGTGTATCGGGGTTTCACTGTGGATCAGAATGCTGCCAGGTGTGTATGGGGTTTTCACAGTGCATCAGGATCCTGCCACGTGTATTTGGGGTTTTCAATGTGCATCAGGATCCTGCCAGGTGTGTATGGGTTTCTCACAGTGTATCATGATCCTGCCAGGTGTGTATGGGGTTTTCACAGTGTCTCAGGATCCTGCCAGGAGTTTATGGGATTTTCACAGTGTATCAGGATCCTGCCATGTGTGCATGGGGTGCTCAAAGTGTATCAGGATCCTGCCAGGTGTGTTTGGTGTTTTCACTGTGCATCAGGATCCTGCCAGGTGTGTGTGTGGTTTTCACAGTGTATCAGGATCATGCCAGGAGTGTATGGGGTTTTCACAGTGTATCAGGGTCCTGCCGGGTGTGTATGGGGTTTTCACAGTGTATCAGGAACCTGCCAGGAGTGTATGG
The DNA here is from genome assembly GCF_036365525.1 of Heterodontus francisci. NCBI lineage: Eukaryota > Metazoa > Chordata > Chondrichthyes > Heterodontiformes > Heterodontidae > Heterodontus > Heterodontus francisci. Next base: position 6,882,968 of record NW_027141175.1, read on the forward strand.
GATTTTCACAGTTTATCAGGGTCCTGCCAGGTGTGTATGGGGTTTTCGCAGTGGATCAGGATCCTGCCAGGTGTGTATGGGGTTTCCTAGTGGATCAGGATCCTGCCAGGAGTGTATGGGGATTTCGCAGTGCATCAGGGTCCTGCCAGGTGTGCATGGGTTTTTCACAGTGTATCAGCATCCTCCCAGGTGTGTATGGGGATTTCACAGTGTACCAGTATCCTGCCAGGTGTGTATGGGGTTTCACAGTGGATCAGGATCCTGCCAGGAGTGTATGGGGTTTTCACAGTGGATCAGGATGCTGCCAGGTGTATATCGGGGTTTCACAGTGGATCAGGATGCTGCCAGGTGTGTATGGGGTTTTCACAGTGCATCAGGATCCTGCCAGGTGTATTTGAGGTTTTCAATGTGTTTCAGGTTCCTGCCAGGTGTGTATGGGTTTCTCACAGTGTATCATGATCCTGCCAGGTGTGTATGGGGTTTTCACAGTGTATCAGGATCCTGCCAGGAGTTTATGGGATTTTCACAGTGTATCAGGATCCTGCCATGTGTACATGGGTTGCTCACAGTGTATCAGGATCCTGCCAGGTGTGTTTGGTGTTTTCATTGTGCATCAGGATCCTGCCAGGAGTGTGTGTGGTTTTCACAGTGTATCAGGATCCTGCCAGGAGTGTATGGGGTTTTCACAGTGTATCAGGATCCTGCCAGGTGTGTATGGGGTTTTCACTGTGGATCAGGATCCTGCCAGGTGTGTATGGAGTTTTCACAGTGTATACGGATCCTTCCAGGTGTGTATGGGTGTTTCACAGTGGATCAGTATCCTACCAGGTGTGTATGGGGTTTTCACAGTTTATCTGGATCCTGCCAGGTGTGTATGGGGTTTTCACAGTGTATCAGGATCCTTCCAGGTGTTTATGGGGTTTTCACAGTGGATCAGGATCCTACCAGGGGTGCATGGGATTTTCATTGTGTATCAGGATCCTGCCAGGAGTGTATGGGGATTTCACAGTGTATCAGGATCCTGCCAGGTGTGTATGGGGTTTTCCCTGTGGATCAGCATCCTGCCAGGTGTGCATGGGGTTTTCACAGAGTATCCGGTCCTTTCAGGTGTGTATCGGGGTTTCAAAGTGGATCAGGATCCTGCCAGGTGTGTATGGTGTTTCACAGTGTATCAGTATCGTGCCAGAGGTGAATGGGGCTTCACTGCGCATCAGGATCATGCCAGATGTGAATGGGGTTTCACAGTGTATCAGTATCCTGCCAGATGTGTATGGAGTTTGCACAGTGGATCAGGATCCTGTCAGGAGTGTTTGGGGTTTTCACAGTGTATCAGGATCCTGCCAGATGTGAATGGGGTTTTACTGTGTATCAGGATTCTGCCAGGTCTGTATGGGGTTTTCACAGTGTCTCATGATCCTGCCAGGTGTGTATCGGGGTTTCACTGTGGATCAGGATGCTGCCAGGTGTGTATGGGGTTTTCACAGTGCATCAGGATCCTGCCAGGTGTATTTGGGGTTTTCAATGTGCATCAGGATCCTGCCAGGTGTGTATGGGTTTCTCACAGTGTATCATGATCCTGCCAGGTGTGTATGGGGTTTTCACAGTGTCTCAGGATCCTGCCAGGAGTTTATGGGATTTTCACAGTGTATCAGGATCCTGCCATGTGTGCATGGGGTGCTCAAAGTGTATCAGGATCCTGCCAGGTGTGTTTGGTGTTTTCACTGTGCATCAGGATCCTGCCAGGTGTGTGTGTGGTTTTCACAGTGTATCAGGATCCTGCCAGGAGTGTATGGGGTTTTCACAGTGTATCAGGGTCCTGCGGGGTGTGTATGGGGTTTTCACAGTGTATCAGGAACCTGCCAGGAGTGTATGGGATTTTCACAGTTTATCAGGGTCCTGCCAGGTGTGTATGGGGTTTTCGCAGTGGATCAGGATCCTGCCAGGTGTGTATGGGGTTTCCTAGTGGATCAGGATCCTGCCAGGAGTGTATGGGGATTTCGCAGTGCATCAGGGTCCTGCCAGGTGTGCATGGGTTTTTCACAGTGTATCAGCATCCTCCCAGGTGTGTATGGGGATTTCACAGTGTACCAGGATCCTGCCAGGTGTGTATGGGGTTTCACAGTGGATCAGGTTCCTGCCAGGAGTGTATGGGGTTTTCACAGTGGATCAGGATGCTGCCAGGTGTGTATCGGGGTTTCACAGTGAATCAGGATGCTGCCAGGTGTGTATGGGGATTTCACAGTGCATCAGGATCCTGCCAGGTGTATTTGGGGTTTTCAATGTGCATCAGGATCCTGCCAGGTGTGTATGGGTTTCTCACAGTGTACCATGATCCTGCCAGGTGTGTATGGGGTTTTCACAGTGTCTCAGGATCCTGCCAGGAGTTTATGGGATTTTCACAGTGTATCAGGATCCTGCCATGTTTGCATGGGGTGCTCACAGTGTATCAGGATCCTGCCAGGTGTGTTTGGTGTTTTCACTGTGCATCAGGATCCTGCCAGGAGTGTGTGTGGTTTTCACAGTGTATCAGGATCCTGCCAGGAGTGTATGGGGTTTTCACAGTGTATCAGGGTCCTGCCGGGTGTGTATGGGGTTTTCACAGTGTATCAGGAACCTGCCAGGAGTGTATAGGATTTTCACAGTTTATCAGGGTCCTGCCAGGTGTGTATGGGGTTTTGGCAGTGGATCAGGATCCTGCCAGGTGTGTATGGGTTTTCATAGTGGATCAGGATCCTGCCAGGAGTGTATGGGGTTTTCACAGTGCATCAGGGTCCTGCCAGGTGTGCATGGGTTTTTCACAGTGTATCAGCATCCTGCCAGGTGTGTATGGGGATTTCACAGTGTACCAGGATCCTGCCAGGTGTGTATGGGGTTTCACAGTGGATCAGGTTCCTGCCAGGAGTGTATGGGGTTTTCACAGTGGATCAGGATGCTGCCAGGTGTGTATCGGGGTTTCACAGTGGATCAGGATGCTGCCAGGTGTGTATGGGGTTTTCACAGTGCATCAGGATCCTGCCAGGTGTATTTGGGGTTTTCAATGTGCATCAGGATCCTGCCAGGTGTGTATGGGTTTCCCACAGTGTATCATGATCCTGCCAGGTGTGTATGGGGTTTTCACAGTGTATCAGGATCCTGCCAGGCGTTTATGGGATTTTCACAGTGTATCAGGATCCTGCCATGTGTACATGGGTTGCTCACAGTGTATCAGGATCCTGCCAGGTGTGTTTGGTGTTTTCACTGTGCATCAGGATCCTGCCAGGAGTGTGTGTGGTTTTCACAGTGTATCAGGATCCTGCCAGGAGTGTATGGGGTTTTCACAGTGTATTAGGGTCCTGCCGGGTGTGTATGGGGTTTTCACTGTGTATCAGGAACCTGCCAGGAGTGTATGGGATTTTCACAGTTTATCAGGGTCCTGCCAGGTGTGTATGAGGATTTCGCAGTGGATCAGGATCCTGCCAGGTGTGTATGGGGTTTCATAGTGGATCAGGATCCTGCCAGGAGTGTATGGGGATTTCACAGTGTATCAGGGTCCTGCAAGGTGTGTATGGGTTTTTCACAGTGTATCAGCATCGTGCCAGGTGTGTATGGGGATTTCACAGTGTACCAGGATCCTGCCAGGTGTGTATGGGGTTTCACAGTGGATCAGGATCCTGCCAGGAGTGTATGGGGTTTTCACAGTGGATCAGGATGCTGCCAGGTGTGTATCGGGGTTTCACAGTGGATCAGGATGCTGCCAGGTGTGTATGGGGTTTTCACAGTGCATCAGGATCCTGCCAGGTGTATTTGGGGTTTTCACAGTGTATCAGGATCCTGCCAGGTGTGTATGGGGTTTACACAGTGCATCAGGATCCTTCCAGATGTGTATGGGGGATACACCGTTTGCCAGGATCCTGCCAGGGGTGTGTGGGGTTTCACAGTGGATCAGGATGCTGCCAGGAGTGTATGGGGTTTTCACAGTGTATCAGGATCCTGCCAGGTCTGTATGGGGTTTCACAGTGGATCAGGATCCTGCCAGGTGTGTCTGGGGGTTTCACAGTGGATCAGGACCCTGCCAGGTGTGTATGGGTTTTTCACAGTGTTTCAGGATCCTGCCAGGTGTGTATGGGGGTTTCACAGAGGATCAGGGTCCTGCCAGGTGTGTATGGGCTTTTCACAGTGCATCAGGATCCTGCCAGGTCTGTATGGGGGTTTCACAGTGTATCAGGTTTCTGCCAGGTGTGTATGGAGTTTTCACAGTGTATCAGGATCCTGCCAGGTGTGTATGGGGTTTTCACTGTGCATCAGGATCCTGCCAGGTGTGTATGGGGATTTCACAGTGTATCACGATCCTGCCAGGTGTGTACGGGGGGTTTCACAGTTTATCAGAATCCTGCCTGGTGTGTATGGGGTTTACACAGTGTATCAGGATCCTGCCAGGTGTGTATGGGGGTTTTCACAGTGTATCAGTATACTGCCATGTCTGTATGGGGTTTTCACAGTTTATCAGGATCCTGCCACGTGTGTATGGGTTTTTCACAGTGCATCAGGATTCTGCCAGATGTGTATGGGGTTTACACAGTGCATCAGGATCCTTCCAGATGTGTATGGGGGTTACACAGTTTGCCAGGATCCTGCCAGGGGTGTGTGGGGTTTCAAAGTGTCTCAGGATCCTGCCAGGTGTGTATGGGGTTTCACTGTGGATCAGGATCCTGCCTGGTGTGTATGGGGCTTTAACAATGTATCCAGATCCTTCCAGGTGTGTATGGGGTTTTCCCAGTTTATCAGAATCTTGCCAGGAGTGTATGGGGTTTTCACAGTGTATCAGGATCCTGCCAGGAGTGTACGGGGGTTTCACAGTGTATCAGGATCCTGCCAGGTGTGTATGGGGTTTTCACTGTGGATCAGGATCCTGCCTGGGGTGTATAGAGTTTTCACAGTGTATCCGGATCCTTCCAGGTGTGTATGGGGGTTTCACACTGGATCAGGATCCTGCCAGGTGTGTCTGGGGTTTTCACAGCTAATCAGGATACTGCCAGGTGTGTATGGGGTTTTCACAGCGGATCAGGATCCTGCCAGGAGTGTATGGGGTTTTCATAGTGTATCAGGATCCTGCCAGGAGTGTATGGGGCTTTCTCAGTGTATCAGGATCCTGCCAGGTGTGTATGGGGTTTTCCCTGTGGCTCTGGATCCTGCCAGGTGTGTATGGGGTTTTCACAGTGTATCCGGATCCTTCCAGGTGTGTATGGGAGTTTCAAAGTGGATCAGGATCCTCCCAGGTGTGTATGGGGTTTCACAGTGTATCAGGATCCTGCCAGATGTGAATGGGGTTTCCCTGCGTATCAGGATCCTGCCAGATGTGAATGGGGTTTCACAGTGAATCAGTATTCTGCCAGATGTGTATGGCGTTTTCACAGTGGATCAGGATCCTGTCAGGTGTGTATGGGGTTTTCACAGTGTATCAGGATCCTGCCAGATGTGAATGGGGTTTCACTGTGTATCAGGATCCTGCCAGGTGTGTATGGTGTTTTCACAGTGTATCAGGATCTTGCCAGATGTGTATCGGGGTTTCACAGTGGATCAGAATGCTGCCAGGTGTGTATGGGGTTTTCACAGTGCATCGGGATCCTGCCAGGTGTATTTGGGATTTTCACAGTGCATCGGGATCCTGCCAGGTGTATTTGGGGTTTTCACAGTGCATCAGGATCCTGCCAGGTGTGCATGGGGTTTTCACAGTATATCAGGATCCTGCCAGGTGTGTTTGGGGTTTTCACAGTGTATCAGGATCCTGCCAGGAATTTATGGGGTTTTCACAGTGTGTCAAGATCCTGCCATGTGTGTTTGGGGTGCTTCCAGTGCATCAGGATCCTGCCCGGAGTGTATGGGGTTTTCACTGTGTATCAGGATGCTGCCAGGAGTGTATGGGGTTTTCACAGTATATCAGGGTCCTGCCAGGTGTGTATGGGGTTTTCACAGTGTATCAGGAACCTGCCAGGAGTGTATGGGATTTTCACAGTTTATCTGGGTCCTGCCAGCTGTGTATGGGTTTTTCGCAGTGGATCAGGATTCTTCCAGGTGTGTATGGGGGTTTCACAGGGTATCAGGTTCCTTCCAGGCGTGCATGGGGGTTTCACAGTGTATCAGGATCCTTCCAGGTGTGTATGGGGTTTCACAGTGTATCAGGATCATGCCAAATGAAAACGGGGTTTCACAGCGGATCAGGATCCAGCCAGGTGTGTATGGGGGTTTCACAGTGGATCATATCCTGCCAGATGTATTTGGGGTTTTCACTGTGCATCAGGATCGTGCCAGGTGTTTTTGGGGTTTTCACGGTGCATCAGCATCCTGCCAGGTGTGTATGGTGTTTTCAAAGTGTATCAGGATCCTGCTGGGTGTGTATGGGGTTTTCACAGTTTATCAGGATCCAGCCAGGTGTGTATGGGGGTTTCACAGTGGATCAGGATCCTGCCAGGTGTATTTGGGGTTTTCACTGTGCATCAGGATCGTGCCAGGTGTGTATGGGGTTTTCACAGTGTATCAGGATCCTTCCAGGTGTGTATGGGGTTTTCACAGTGTATCAGGATCCTGCCAGCTGTGTTTGGGGTTTTCACGGTGCATCAGCATCATGCCAGGTGTGTCTGGTGTTTTCACAGTGTATCAGGATCCTGCTGGGTGTGAATAGGGTTTTCACAGTTTATCAGGATACTGCCAGGTGTCTATGGAGCTTTCACAGTGTATCAGGTCCCTGCCAGGTGTATTTGGGGTTTTCACTGTGCATCAGTATCCTGCCAGGTGTGTATGGGGTTTTCACAGTGTATCAGGATCCGGCCAGGTGTGTATGGGATTTTCACAGTGTATCAGGACCCTACCAGGGGTGTTTGGGGTTTTCACAGTGCATCAGCATTCTGCCAGGTGTGTATGGGGTTTTCACAGTGTATCAAAATCCTGCCAGGTGTGGATGGAGTTTTCACAGTGTATCAGGTCCCTGCCAGGTGTATTTGGGGTTTTCACTGTGCATCAGGATCCTGCCAGGTGTGTATGGGGTTTTCACAGTGTATCAGGATCCTGCCAGGTGTGTATGGGATTTTCACAGTGTATCAGGACCCTGCCAGGGGTGTTTGGGGTTTTCACAGCGCATCAGCATCCTGCCAGGTGTGTATGGGGTTTTCACAGTGTATCAGTATCCTGCCAGGTGTGTATGTGGTTTTCACAGTTTATCAGGATCCTGCCAGGTGTGTATGGGGTTTTCACAGTGCAGCAGGATCCTGCCAGGTGTGTTTGGGGTTTTCACAGTTTGTCAGGATCCTGCCAGGTGTGTATGGGGTTTTCACAGTGTATCAGGATCCTGCCAGGGGTGCATGGGGTTTTCACAGTTTATCAGGATCCTGCCACGTGTCTATGGGGTTTCACCGTATATCAGGATCCTGCCTCGTGTGTATGGGGTTTTCACTGTGCATCAGTATCCTGCCAGATGTGTGTGGGGTTTCACAGTGTATCAGGATCCTGCAACGTGTGTATGGGGTTTTCACAGTGCATCAGGATCCTTCCAGATGTGTATGGGGTTTTCACAGTGCATCAGGATCCTTCCAGATATCTATGGACGTTGCACAGTGTATCAGGACCGTGCCAGGTGTGTTTGTGGTTTCAGAGTGTATCGGGATCCTGCCAGGTGTGCATGGGGTTTTCACAGTGCATCAGGATCCTTCCCCGTGCGTATGGGGTTTTCACAGTGTATCGGATCCTGCCAGGTGAGTATGGGGTTTTCACAATGTATCATGATCCTTCCAGGTGTGTATGGGGTTTTCACAGTGTATCTGGATCCTGCCCGGTGTGTATGTGGTTTTCCAAGTGTATCATCATCCTGCCAGGTGTGTATCGGGGTTTCACAGTGGATCAGGATGCTGCCAGGTGTGTATGGGGTTTTCACAGTCCATCAGGATCCTGCTAGTTGTATTTGGGGTTTTCACAGTGCATCAGGATCCTGCCAGGTGTGTATGGGGTTTTCAAAGTATATCAGGATCTTGCCAGGTGTGTATAGGGTTTTCACAGTGTATCAGGATCCTGCCAGGAATTTATGGGGTTTTCACAGTGTATCAGGATCCTGCCATGTGTGTATGGGGTGCTTACAGTGTATCAGGATCCTGCCAGGTGTGTCTGGTGTTTTCACTGTGCATCAGGATCCTGCCAGGAGTGTATGGGGTTTTCACAGTGTATCAGGGTCCGGCCAGGTGTGTATGGGGTTTTCACAGTGTATCAGGAACCTGCCAGGAGTGTATGGGATTTTCACAGATTATCTGGGTCCTGCCAGGTGTTTATGGGGTTTTCGCAGTGGATCAGGATCCTTCCAGGTGTGTATGGGGGTTTTACAGTGTATCAGGATCCTTCCAGGTGTGTGTGGTTTTCACAGTGCATCAGGATCCTGCCAGGTGTATTTGAGGTTTTCACAGTGCATCAGGATCCTGCCAGGTGTGTATGGGGTTTTCACAGTATATCAGGATCCTGCCAGGTGTGTATGGGGTTTTCACAGTGTATCTGGAACCTGCCAGGAATTTATGGGGTTTTCACAGTGTATCAGGATCCTGCCATGTGTGTATGGGGTGCTTACAGTGTATCAGGATCCTGCCAGGTGTGTCTGGTGTTTTCACTGTGCATCAGGATCCTGCCAGGAGTGTATGGGGTTTTCACAGCGTATCAGGATCCTGCCAGGAGTGTATGGGGTTTTCACTGTGGATCAGGATCCGGCCAGGTGTGGATGGAGTTTTCACAGTGTATCAGGATTCTGCCAGGTGTATTTCGGGTTTTCACTGTGCATCAGGATCCTGCCAGGTGTGTATGGGGTTTTCACCGTGGATCAGGACCTGCCAGGTGTGTATGGGGTGCTTACAGTGTATCAGGATCCTGCCAGGTGTGTCTGGTGTTTTCACTGTGCATCAGGATCCTGCCAGGAGTGTATGGGGTTTTCACAGTGTATCAGGATATTGCCAGGAGTGTATGGGGTTTTCACAGTGTATCAGGGTCCGGACAGGTGTGTATGGGGTTTTCACAGTGTATCAGGAACCTGCCAGGAGTGTATGGGATTTTCACAGTTTATCTGTGTCCTGCCAGGTGTGTTTGGGGTTTTCACAGTCGATGAGGATCCTTCCAGGTGTGTATGGGGGTTTGACAGTGTATCAGGATCCTTCCAGGCGTGCATGGGGGTTTCACAGTGTATCAGGATCCTTCAAGGTGTGTATGGGGTTTCACAGTGTCTCAGGATTCTGCCAAATGTGAACGGGGTTTCACAGCGGATCAGGATCCAGCCAGGTGTGTATGGGGGTTTCACAGTGGATCAGGATCCTGCCAGGTGTATTTGTGGTTTTCACTGTGCATCAGGATCGTGCCAGGTGTGTATGCGGTTTTCACAGTGTATCAGGATCCTGCCAGGTGTGTATGGGGTTTTCACAGTGTATCAGGATCCTGCCAGGTGTGTTTGGGGTTTTCACGGTGCATCAGCATCCTGCAAGATGTGCATGGGGTTTTCACAGTGTATCAGGATTCTGCTGGGTGTGTATGGGGTTTTCACAGCTTATCAGGATCCTCCCATGTGTGTATGGTGTTTTCACAGTGTATCACTATCCTGCCAGGTGTGTTTGGGTTTTTCACAGTGGATCAGGATCCTGTCAGGTGTGTATGGGATTTTCACAGTGTATCAGGATCCTGCCAGGTGTATTTGGGGTTTTCACTGTGCATCAGGATCCTGCCAGGTGTGTATGGGGTTTTCACAGTGGATCAGGATCCTGCCAGGTGCGTATGGGATTTTCACAGTGTATCAGGACCCTGCCAGGTGTGTTTGGGGTTTTCACAGTGCATCAGCATCCTGCCAGGTGTGTATGGGGTTTTCACAGTGTATCAGTATCCTGCCAGGTGTGTATGGGGTTTTCACAGTGTATCAGGATCCTGCCACGTGTGTATGTGGGTTTCACAGTTTATCAGGATCCTGCCTGGTGTGCATGGGGATTTCACAGTTTATCAGGATCCTGCCACGTGTCTATGGGGTTTCACAGTAGATCAGGATCCTGCCACGTGTGTATGGGGTTTTCACTGTGCATCAGTATCCTGCAAGATGTGTGTGGGGTTTCACAGTGTATCAGGATCCTGCGACGTGTGTATGGGGTTTTCACAGTGCATCAGGATCCTGCCAGATGTGTATGGGGTTTTCACAGTGCATCAGGATCCTTCCAGTTATCTATGGACGTTGCACAGTGTATCAGGACCGTGCCAGGTGTGTATGTGCTTTCAGAGTGTATCAGGATCCTGCCAGGTGTGCATGGGGTTTTCAGAGTGCATCAGGATCCTTCCCGGTGTGTTTGGGGGTTTCATTGTGTATCCGGATCCTGCCAGGTGTGTATGGGGTTTTCACAGTGTGTCATGATCCTTCCAGGCGTGTATGGGGATTTCACAGTGTATCAGGAACCTGCCAGATGTGTATGGGGTTTCCCAGTCGATCAGGATCCTGCCAGGTGTGTAAGGGGTTTTCACAGTATATCAGGAACCTGCCAGGTGTGTGTGGGGTTTCACAGTGTATCAGGATCTTGCCTGGTGTGTTTGGGGTTTCCACAGTGTATCAGGATCCTGCCAGATGTGTTTGGGGTTTTCACAGTGTATCAGGATCCTGCCAGGTGTGTATCGGGGTTTCACAGTGTATCAGGATTCTGCCAGGTGTATTTGGGGTTTTCACTGTGCATCAGGATCCTGCCAGGTGTGTACGGGGTTTTCACCGTGGATCAGGATCCTGCCAGGTGTGTATGGGGTGCTTACAGTGTATCAGGATCCTGCCAGGTGTGTCTGGTGTTTTCACTGTGCATCAGGATCCTGCCAGGAGTGTATGGGGTTTTCACAGTGTATCAGGATACTGCCAGGAGTGTATGGGGTTTTCACAGTGTATCAGGGTCCGGACAGGTGTGTATGGGGTTTTCACAGTGTATCAGGAACCTGCCAGGAGTTTATGGGATTTTCACAGTTTATCTGTGTCCTGCCAGGTGTGTTTGGGGTTTTCGCAGTTGATCAGGATCCTTCCAGGTGTGTATGGGGGTTTGACAGTGTATCAGGATCCTTCCAGGCATGCATTGGGGTTTCACAGTGTATCAGGATCCTTCAAGGTGTGTATGGGGTTTCACAGTGTCTCAGGATTCTGCCAAATGTGAACGGGGTTTCACAGCGGATCAGGATCCAGCCAGGTGTGTATGGGGGTTTCACAGTGGATCAGGATCCTGCCAGGTGTATTTATGGTTTTCACTGTGCATCAGGATCGTGCCAGGTGTGTATGGGGTTTTCACAGTGTATCAGGATCCTGCCAGGTGTGTATGGGGTTTTCACAGTGTATCAGGATCCTGCCAGGTGTGTTTGGGGGTTTCACGGTGCATCAGCATCCTGCAAGATGTGCATGGGGTTTTCACAGTGTATCAGGATTCTGCTGGGTGTGTATGGGGTTTTCACAGCTTATCAGGATCCTCCCATGTGTGTATGGTGTTTTCACAGTGTATCACTATCCTGCCAGGTGTGTTTTGGTTTTTCACAGTGGATCAGGATCCTGTCAGGTGTGTATGGGATTTTCACAGTGTATCAGGATCCTGCCAGGTGTATTTGGGGTTTTCACTGTGCATCAGGATCCTGCCAGGTGTGTATGGGGTTTTCACAGTGGATCAGGATCCTGCCAGGTGCGTATGGGATTTTCACAGTGTATCAGGACCCTGCCAGATGTGTTTGGGGTTTTCACAGTGCATCAGCATCTTGCCAGGTGTGTATGGGGTTTTCACAGTGTATCAGTATCCTGCCAGGTGTGTATGGGGTTTTCACAGTGTATCAGGATCCTGCCACGTGTGTATGTGGGTTTCACAGTTTATCAGGATCCTGCCTGGTGTGCATGGGGGTTTCACAGTTTATCAGGATCCTGCCACGTGTCTATGGGGTTTCACAGTAGATCAGGATCCTGCCACGTGTGTATGGGGTTTTAACTGTGCATCAGTATCCTGCAAGATGTGTGTGGGGTTTCACAGTGTATCAGGATCCTGCCAGATGTGTATGGGGTTTTCACAGTGCATCAGGATCCTTCCAGATATCTATGGACGTTGCACAGTGTATCAGGACCGTGCCAGGTGTGTATGTGCTTTCAGAGTGTATCAGGATCCTGCCAGGTGTGCATGGGGTTTTCACAGTGCATCAGGATCCTTCCCGGTGTGTTTGGGGGTTTCATAGTGTATCCGGATCCTGCCAGGTGTGTATGGGGTTTTCACAGTGTGTCATGATCCTTCCAGGCGTGTATGGGGATTTCACAGTGTATCAGGAACCTGCCAGATGTGTATGGGGTTTCACAGTCGATCAGGATCCTGCCAGGTGTGTAAGGGGTTTTCACAGTGGATCAGGATCCTGTCAGGTGTGTATGGGATTTTCACAGTGTATCAGGATCCTGCCAGGTGTATTTGGGGTTTTCACTGTGCATCAGGATCCTGCCAGGTGTGTATGGGGTTTTCACAGTGGATCAGGATCCTGCCAGGTGCGTATGGGATTTTCACAGTGTATCAGGACCCTGCCAGGTGTGTTTGGGGTTTTCACAGTGCATCAGCATCCTGCCAGGTGTGTATGGGGTTTTCACAGTGTATCAGTATCCTGCCAGGTGTGTATGGGGTTTTCACAGTGTATCAGGATCCTGCCACGTGTGTATGTGGGTTTCACAGTTTATCAGGATCCTGCCTGGTGTGCATGGGGGTTTCACAGTTTATCAGGATCCTGCCACGTGTCTATGGGGTTTCACAGTAGATCAGGATCCTGCCACGTGTGTATGGGGTTTTCACTGTGCATCAGTATCCTGCAAGATGTGTGTGGGGTTTCACAGTGTATCAGGATCCTGCGACGTGTGTATGGGGTTTTCACAGTGCATCAGGATCCTGCCAGGTGTGCATGGGGTTTTCACAGTGCAACAGGATCCTTCCCGGTGTGTTTGGGGGTTTCATTGTGTATCCGGATCCTGCCAGGTGTGTATGGGGTTTTCACAGTGTGTCATGATCCTTCCAATCGTGTATGGGGATTTCACAGTGTATCAGGAACCTGCCAGATGTGTATGGGGTTTCACAGTCGATCAGGATCCTGCCAGGTGTGTAAGGGGTTTTCACAGTGTATCAGGATCCTGCCGGGAGTGCATGGGGATTTCACAGTGTATAAGTGTCCTGCCAGGTGTGTATGGGGTTTTTACAGTGGATCAGGATCCTGCCAGGTGTGTATGGGGTTTTCACACTGTATCAGGGTCCTCCCAGGTGTGGATGGGGTTTTCACAGTGTATCAGGATCCTGCCAGTTGTGCATGGGTTTTTCACAGTGCATCAGGATCCTTCCCGGTGTGTATGGGGGTTTCATAGTGTATCCGGATCCTGCCAGGTGTGTATGGGGTCTTCACAGTGTGTCATGATCCTTCCAGGCGTGTATGGGGATTTCACAGTGTATCATGAACCTGCCAGATGTGTATGGGATTTCACAGTCAATCAGGACCCTGCCAGGTGTGTAAGGGGTTTTCACAGTATATCAGGATCCTGCCAGGTGTGTGTGGGGTTTCACAGTGTATCAGGATCCTGCCTGGTGTGTTTGGGGTTTCCACAGTGTATCAGGATCCTGCCAGTTGTGTATGGGGTTTTCACAGTGTATCAGGATCCTGCCAGGTGTGCATGGGGGTTTCAAAGTGGATCAGGATCCTTCCAGGTGTGTATGGGGGTTTCACAGTGGATCAGGATCTTGCCAGATGTGTATGAGCGTTTCACAGTGCATCAGGATCCTGCCAGGTGTGTATGGGCTTTTCACAGTGGTTCAGGATCTTGTCAGGTGTGCATGGGGGTTTCACAGTGGATCAGGATCCTGCCAGGTGTGTATGGGGGTTTCACAGTGGATCAGGATCCTGCCAGGTGTGTATGGTCTTTTCACAGTGTATCAGGATCCTGCCTGGTGTGTTTGAGGTTTTCACAGTGGATCAGGATCCTGCCAGGTGTGTATGGGGCTTTCACAGTGGATCAGGATTCTGCCAGTTGTGTATGGGGTTCTCACAGTGTATCAGGTCCTGCCAGGTGTGTATGGGGTTTTCACAGTGTATCAGGATCCTGCCAGGAGTGCATGGGGTTTTCACAGTGTATCAGGGTCCTGCCAGGTGTGTATGGGGTTTTTACAGTGGATCAGGATCCTGCCAGGTGTGTATGGGGTTTTCACAGCGTATCAGGGTCCTGCCAGGTGTGGATGGGGTTTTCACTGTGTATCAGGATACTGCCAGGAGTGCATGGGGTTTTTTCACTGTGCATCTGTATCCTGGCAGGTGGTATGGGGTTTTTACATTGTATCAGAGACCTGCCAGGTGTGTATGGGGTTTTCCCATTGTATCCTGGTCCTTCCAGGTGTGCATGTGGTTTCTCACAGTGTATCAGTATCCTGCCAGGAGTGTATGGGGTTTTTCACAGTGTATCAGGATCCTGCCAGGAGTGTATGGGGTTTTTCACAGTGTATCAGATTCCTGCCAGGTGTGTATGTGGTTTTCACAGTGGATCAGGATCCTGCCAGGTGTGTATGGGGTACTTCAAGGTGCAACAGGATCCTGCCAGCTGTGTGTGGGGTTTTCACAGTGTATCAGTATCCTGACAGGTGTGTATGGGGTTTTTACAGTGTATCAGAGTCCTGCCAGGTGTGTATGGGGTTTTCTCAGTGTATCAGGGTCCTTCCAGGTGTGCATGGGGTTTTTCACAGTGTATCAGTATCCTGCCAGGAGTGTATGGGGTTTTTCACAGTGTATCAGGATCCTGCCAGGAGTGTATGGGGTTTTTCACAGTGTATCAGATTCCTGCCAGGCGTGTATGTGGTTTTCACAGTGGATCAGGATCCTGCCAGGTGTGCATGGGGTACTTCAAGGTGCATCAGTATCCTGCTAGGTGTGTATGGGGTTTACACAGTTTATCAGGATCCTGCCAGGAGTGTATGGGGTTTTTCACAGTGCACCAGGATCCTGCCAGGTGTGTATGGGGTTTTCACAGTGTATCAGAGTCCCGCCAGGTGTGTATGGGGTTTTAACTGTGTATCAGGTTCCTGCCAGGAGTGTATGGGGTTTTTCAGAGTGTATCAGGATCCTGCCATGTGTGTATCGGCGTTTCACTGTGTATCAGGATCCTGCCAGTTGTGTTTGGGGTTTTCACAGTGTATCAGGATCTTGCCAGGTGTGTATGGGTGTTTCAATGTGGATCAGGAACCTGCCAGGTGTGTATGGGGGTTTCACAGTGGATCAGGATCTTGCCAGATTTGTATGAGCGTTTCACAGTGTATCAGGATCCTGCCAGGTGTGTATGGAGTTTTCACAGTGGTTCAGGATCTTGCCAGGTGTGTATGGGGGTTTCACAGTGGATCAGGACCCTGCCAGGTGTGTATGGGGGTTTCACAGTGGATCAGGATCCTGCCAGGTGTGTGTGGGCTTTTCACAGTGTATCAGGATCCTGCCTGGTGTGTATGAGGTTTTCAAAGTGGATCAGGATCCTGTCAGGTGTGTATGGGGCTTTCACAGTGGATCAGGATCCTGCCAGTTGTGTATGGGGTTTTCACAGTGTATCAGGGTCCTGCCAGGTGTGTATGGGGTTTTCACAGTGTATCAGGATCCTGCCAGGAGTGCATGGGGTTTTCACAGTGTATCAGGGTCCTGCCAGTTGTGTATGGGGTTTTCACAGTGGATCAGGATCCTGCCAGGTGTGTATGGGGTTTTCACAGTGTATCAGGATCCTGCCAGGAGTGCATGGGGTTTTACACAGTGTATCAGTATCCTGACAGGTGTGTGTGGGTTTTTACAGTGTATCAGAGTCCTGCCAGGTGTGTATGGGCTTTTCTCAGTGTATCAGTATCCTTCCAGGTGTGCATGGGGTTTTTCGCAGTGTAACGGTATCCTGCCATTAGTGTATGGGGTTTTTCACAGTGTATCAGGATCCTACCAGAGTTGTATGGAGTTTTTCACAGTGTATCAGGATCCTTCCAGGTGTGTATGGGGGTTTCACAGTGGATCAGGATCCTGCCGGATGTGAATGGGGTTTTCACAGTGTATCAGGATCCTGCCAGGTGTGTATGGGGTTTCACAGTGTTTCAGGATCCTACCAGGTGTGTATGGGGTTTTCACAGTGGATCAGGATCCTGCCAGGTGTGTATGGGGATTTCAGAGTGCACCAGGATCCTGCCAAATGTGTCTGGGGTTTCACAGTGTATCAGGATCCTTCCAGGCGTGTCTGGGGTTTCACAGTGTATCAGGATCCTGCCGGATGTGTATGGGGTTTTCACAGTGTATCAGGATCCTGCCAGGTGTGTTTGGGGTTGTCACAGTGGATCAGGATCCTGCCAGGTGTGTATGGGGGTTTCACAGTGTATCAGGGTCCTTCCAGGTGTGTATGGGGTTTTCACAGTATATCAGGACCCTGCCAGGTGTGTATGGGGGTTTCGCAGTGTATCAGGATCCTTCCAGGTGTGTTTGGGGTTTTCACAGTTTATCAGGATCCTGCCAGGTGTGTATGGGGGTTTCACAGTTCATCAGGATCCTGCCAGGTGTGTATGGGGTTTTCACAGGAGATCTGGATCCTTCCAGGTGTGATCGGGGTTTCACAGAGGATCAGCATCCTGCCAGGTGTGTACGGGGTTTTCACAATATATCAGGATCGTGCCAGGTGTGTACGGGGTTTCACAGAGGATCAGGTTCCTGCCAGGTGTGTATGGGGTTTTCACAATATATCAGGATCCTGCCAGGTGTGTATGGGGTTTTCACCGTTTATCAGGATCCTGCCAGGTGTGTATGGGGGTTTCACAGTTTATCAGGATCCTGCCAGGTGTGTATGGGGGGTTCACAGTTTGTCAGGTTTCTGCCAGGTGTGTATGGGGTTTTCACAGTGGATCAGGATCCTGCCAGGTGTGTATGGGTTTTTCACAGTGTATCAGGATCTGCAAGGTGTGTATTGGGTTTTCACAGAGCACCAGGATCCTGCCAGATGTGTCTGAGGTTTCACAGTGGATCAGGATCCTTCCAGTTTTGTGTGGGGGTTTCACAGTGGATCAGGATCCTGCCGGATGTGAATGGGGTTTTCACAGTGTATCAGGTTCCTGCCAGGTGTGTATGGGGTTTCACAGTGTTTCAGGATCCTACGAGGTGTGTATGGGGTTTTCACAGTGGATCAGGATCCTGCCAGGTGTGTATGGGGTTTTCACAGTGCACCAGGATCCTGCCAGATGTGTCTGGGGTTTCACAGTGTATCAGGATCCTTCCAGGTGTGTCTGGGGTTTCACAGTGTATCAGGATCCTGCCGGATGTGTATGGGGTTTTCACAGTGTATCAGGATCCTGCCAGGTGTGTTTCGGGTTGTCACAGTGGATCAGGATCCTGCCAGGTGTGTATGGGGGTTTCACAGTGTATCAGGGTCCTTCCAGGTGTGTATGGGGTTTTCACAGTATATCAGGACCCTGCCAGGTGTGTATGGGGGTTTCGCAGTGTATCAGGATCCTTCCAGGTGTGTATGGGGTTTTCACAGTTTATCAGGATCCTGCCAGGTGTGTATGGGGGTTTCACAGTTCATCAGGATCCTGCCAGGTGTGTATGGGGTTTTCACAGGGGATCTGGATCCTTCCAGGTGTGATCGGGGTTTCACAGAGGATCAGCATCCTGCCAGGTGTGTACGGGGTTTTCACAATATATCAGGATCCTGCCAGGTATGTACGGGGTTTCACAGAGGATCAGGTTGCTGCCAGGTGTGTACGGGGTTTTCACAATATATCAGGATCCTGCCAGGTGTGTATGGGGTTTTCACCGTTTATCAGGATCCTGCCAGGTGTGTATGGGGGTTTCACAGTTTATCAGGATCCTGCCAGGTGTGTATGGGGGGTTCACAGTTTGTCAGGTTTCTGCCAGGTGTGTATGGGGTTTTCACAGTGGATCAGGATCCTGCCAGGTGTGTATGGGGTTTTCACAGTGTATCAGGATCTGCAAGGTGTGTATTGGGTTTTCACAGAGCACCAGGATCCTGCCAGATGTGTCTGAGGTTTCACAGTGTATCAGGATCCTTCCAGATTTGTGTGGGGGTTTCACAGTGGATCAGGATCCTGCCGGATGTGAATGGGGTTTTCACAGTGTATCAGGATCCTGCCAGGTGTGTATGGGGTTTCACAGTGTTTCAGGATCCTACGAGGTGTGTATGGGGTTTTCACAGTGGATCAGGATCCTGCCAGGTGTGTATGGGGTTTTCACAGTGCACCAGGATCCTGCCAGATGTGTCTGGGTTTTCACAGTGTATCAGGGACCTTCCAGGTGTGTCTGGGGTTTCACAGTGTATCAGGATCCTGCCGGATGTGTATGGGGTTTTCACAGTGTATCAGGATCCTGCCAGGTGTGTATGGGGTATTCACAGTGGATCAGGATCCTGCCAGGTGTGTATGGGGGTTTCACAGTGTATCAGGATCCTTCCAGGTGTGTATGGGGTTTTCACAGTGTATCAGGATCCTGCCAGGTGTGTATGGGGGTTTCACAGTGCATCAGGATCCTTCCAGGTGTATATGGGGTTTTCACAGTTTATCAGGATCCTGCCAGGTGTGTACGGGGGTTTCACAATATATCAGGATCCTGCCAGGTGTGTATGGGGGTTTCACCGTTTATCAGGATCCTGCCAGGTGTGTATGGGGGTTTCACAGTTTATCAGGATCCTGCCAGGTGTGTATGGGGGGTTCACAGTTTGTCAGGTTTCTGCCAGGTGTGTATGGGGTTTTCACAGTGGATCAGGATCCTGCCAGGTGTGTATGGGGTTTTCACGGAGTATCAGGATCTGCCAGGTGTGTATTGGGTTTTCACAGAGTACCAGGATCCTGCCAGATGTGTCTGAGGTTTCACAGTGTATCAGGATCCTTCCAGGTGTGTATGGGAGTTTCACAGTGGATCAGGATCCTGCCGGATGTGAATGGGGTTTTCACAGTGTATGAGAATCCTGCCAGTTGTGTATGGGGTTTGACAGTGTTTCAGGATCCTACCAGGTGTGTATGGGGTTTTCACAGTGGATCAGGATCCTGCCAGATGAGTCTGGGGTTTCACAGTGTATCAGGATCCTTCCAGGTGTGCCTGGGGTTTCACAGTGTATCAGGATCCTGCCAGGTTTGTATGGGGTTTTCACAGTGTATCAGGATCCTTCCAGGTGTGTATGGGGGTTTCACAGTGTATCAGGATCCTTCCAGGTGTGTATGGGGGTTTTCACAATATATCAGTATCCTGCCAGGTGTGTATGGGGTTTTCACCGTTTATCAGGATCCTGCCAGGTGTGTATGGGGGTTTCACAGTTTATCAGAATCCTGCCAGGTGTGTATGGGGGGTTCACAGTTTGTCAGGTTTCTGCCAGGTGTGTATGGGGTTTTCACAGTGGATCAGGATCCTGCCAGGTGTGTATGGGGTTTTCACAGTGTATCAGGATCTGCAAGGTGTGTATTGGGTTTTCACAGAGCACCAGGATCCTGCCAGATGTGTCTGAGGTTTCACAGTGTATCAGGATCCTTCCAGTTTTGTGTGGGGGTTTCACAGTGGATCAGGATCCTGCCGGATGTGAATGGGGTTTTCACAGTGTATCAGGATCCTGCCAGGTGTGTATGGGGTTTCACAGTGTTTCAGGATCCTACGAGGTATGTATGGGGTTTTCACAGTGGATCAGGATCCTGCCAGGTGTGTATGGGGTGTTCACAGTGCACCAGTATCCTGCCAGATGTGTCTGGGGTTTCACAGTGTATCAGGGACCTTCCAGGTGTGTCTGGGGTTTCACAGTGTATCAGGATCCTGCCGGATGTGTATGGGGTTTTCACAGTGTATCAGGATCCTGCCAGGTGTGTATGGGGTATTCACAGTGGATCAGGATCCTGCCAGGTGTGTATGGGGGTTTCACAGTGTATCAGGATCCTTCCAGGTGTGTATGGGGTTTTCACAGTGTATCAGGATCCTGCCAGGTGTGTATGGGGGTTTCACAGTGCATCAGGATCCTTTCAGGTGCATATGGGGTTTTCACAGTTTATCAGGATCCTGCCAGGTGTGTACGGGGGTTTCACAATATATCAGGATCCTGCCAGGTGTGTATGGGGGTTTCACCGTTTATCAGGATCCTGCCAGGTGTGTATGGGGGTTTCACAGTTTATCAGGATCCTGCCAGGTGTGTATGGGGGGTTCACAGATTGTCTGGTTTCTGCCAGGTGTGTATGGGGTTTTCACGGTGGATCAGGATCCTGCCAGGTGTGTATGGGGTTTTCACAGAGTATCAGGATCTGCCAGGTGTGTATTGGGTTTTCACAGAGTACCAGGATCCTGCCAGATGTGTCTGAGGTTTCACAGTGTATCAGCATCCTCCAGGTGTGTATGGGAGTTTCACAGTGGATCAGGATCCTGCCGGATGTGAATGGGGTTTTCACAGTGTATCAGAATCCTGCCAGTTGTGTATGGGGGTTTCACAGTGGATCAGGATCCTACCAGGTGTGTATGGGGTTTTCTCAGTGGATCAGGATCCTGCCAGATGTGTCTGGGGTTTCACAGTGTATCAGGATCCTTCCAGGTGTGTATGGGGGTTTCACAGTGTATCAGGATCCTTCCAGGTGTGTATGGGTTTTTCACAGTGTATCAGGATCCTGCCAGGTGTGTAAGGGGATTTCACAGTTTATCAGGATCCTGTCAGGTGTGTATGGGGGTTAAACAGTTTATCAGGTTCCTGCCAGGTGTGTATGGGGTTTTCACAGTGGATCAGGATCCTGCCAGGTGTGTATGGGGTTTTCACAGTGTATCAGGTACTGCAAGGTGTGTATGGGGTTTTCACAGTGCACCAGGATCCTGCCAGATGTGTCTGGGGTTTCACAGTGTATCAGGATTCTTTCAGGTGTGTATGGGGGTTTCACAGTGGATCAGGATGCTGCCAGGTGAGTCTGCGGTTTCACAGTGTATCAGGATCCTGCCGGATGAGAATGGGGTTTTCACAGTGCATCAGGATCCTGCCAGTTGGGTATGGGGGTTTCACAGTGTATCAGGATACTTCCAGGTGTGTATGAGGTTTTCACAGTGTATCAGGATACTGCCAGGTGTTTATGGGATTTCACAGTGCATCAGGATCCTGCCAGGTGTGTATGGGGTTTCACAGTGCATCAGGATCCTGCCAGGTGTTTATGGGGTTTCACAGTGTATCAGGATCCTGCCAGATGTGAATGGGTTTTCACAGTTCATCAGGATCCTGCCAGGTGTGTATGGGGTTTCACAGTGTTTCAGGATCCTGCCAGATGTGAATGGGGTTTCACTGTGCATCAGGAAACTGCCAGGTGTGTATGGGGTTTCACAGTGCATCAGGAACCTGCCAGGTGTGTATGGGGTTTCACAGAGTATCAGGAACCTGCCACGTGTGTATGGGGGTTTCACAGTGTATCAGGATCCTGCCAGGTGTTTATGGGGTTTCACTGTCATCCGGATCCTGCCAGGTGTGTATGGGGGTTTCACAGTGTATCAGGATCCTGCCAGGTGTTTATGGGGTTTCACAGTTCATCAGGATCCTGCCAGGTGTGTATGGGGTTTTCACAGTGGATCAGGATCCTGCCAGGTGTGAACGGGGTTTCACAGAGGGTCAGGATCGTTCCAGGTGTGTGCGGGGTTTTCACAATATATTAGGATCCTGCCAGGTTTGAACGGGGTTTCAGAGAGGATCAGGATCCTGCCAGGTGTGTACGGGGTTTTCACAGTTTATTAGGTTCCTGCCAGGTGTGTATGTGGTTTTCACAGTGGATCAGGAACCTGCTTGGTGTGTTTGGGGTTTTCAAAGTGTATCAGGATCCTGTCAGGTGTGTATGGGGTTTTCACAGTGCACCAGGATCCTGCCAGATGTGTCTGGGGTTTCACAGTGTATCAGGATACTTCCAGGTGTGTCTGGGGTTTCACAGTGTATCAGGATCCTTCCGGATGTGAATGGGGTTTTCACAGTGTATCAGGATCCTGCCTGGTGTGTATGGGGTTTTCACAGTGGATCAGGATCCTGCCAGGTGTGTATGGGGGTTTTACAGTGGATCAGGATCCTTCCAGGTGTGTATGGGGTTTTCACAGTGTATCAGGATCCTGCCAGGTGTGTATGGGGGTCTCACAGTGGATCAGGATCCTGCCAGGTGTGTATGGGGTTTCACAGTGTATCAGGATCCTGCCAGGTGTGCATGGGGTTTTCACAGTGTATCAGGATACGACCAGGTGTTTATGGAGTTTCACAGTGCATCAGGATCCTGCCAGATGTGTATGGGGTTTCACCGTTTATCAGTAACCTGCCAGGTGTGTGTGGGGGTTTCACAGTGTATCAGGATCCTGCCAGGTGTGTATGGGGGTTTCACAGCGAATCGGGATCCTGCCAGGTGTGTACGGGATTTTCACAGTGGATCAGGATCCTGCAAGGTGTGTATGGGGTTTTCACAGTTTATCAGAATCCTGCCAGGTGTGATTGGGGTTTCACAGTGTATCAGGATCCTGCCTGGTGTGTTTGGGGGTTTCACAGTGGATCAGGATCCTGCCATGTGTTTATGGGTTTTCACAGTGCATCAGGATCCTGCCACGTGTGTTTGGGGGTTTCACAGTAGATCCGGATCCTGCCAGATGTGAATGGGGTTTCCCTGTGCATCAGGACCCTACCAGGTGTGTACGGCGTTTTCACAGATTATCAGGCTCGTGCCAGGTGTGTCTGGGGGTTTCACAGTTCATCAGGATCCTGCCAGGTGTGTATGAGGTTTTCACAGTGGATCAGGATCCTACGAGGTGTGTATGGGGTTTTCACAGTGGATCAGGATCCTGCCAGGTGTGTATGGGGTTTTCACAGTGCACCAGGATCCTGCCAGATGTGTCTGGGGTTTCACAGTGTATCAGGGACCTTCCAGGTGTGTCTGGGGTTTCACAGTGTATCAGGCTCCTGCCGGATGTGTATGGGGTTTTCACAGTGTATCAGGATCCTGCCAGGTGTGTATGGGGTATTCACAGTGGATCAGGATCCTGCCAGGTGTGTATGGGGGTTTCACAGTGTATCAGGATCCTTCCAGGTGTGTATGGGGTTTTCACAGTGTATCAGGATCCTGCCAGGTGTGTATGGGGGTTTCACAGTGCATCAGGATCCTTCCAGGTGTATATGGGGTTTTCACAGTTTATCAGGATCCTGCCAGGTGTGTACGGGGGTTTCACAATATATCAGGATCCTGCCAGGTGTGTATGGGGGTTTCACCGTTTATCAGGATCCTGCCAGGTGTGTATGGGGGTTTCACAGTTTATCAGGATCCTGCCAGGTGTGTATGGGGGGTTCACAGTTTGTCAGGTTTCTGCCAGGTGTGTATGGGGTTTTCACAGTGGATCAGGATCCTGCCAGGTGTGTATGGGGTTTTCACGGAGTATCAGGATCTGCCAGGTGTGTATTGGGTTTTCACAGAGTACCAGGATCCTGCCAGATGTGTCTGAGGTTTCACAGTGTATCAGGATCCTTCCAGGTGTGTATGGGAGTTTCACAGTGGATCAGGATCCTGCCGGATGTGAATGGGGTTTTCACAGTGTATGAGAATCCTGCCAGTTGTGTATGGGGTTTGACAGTGTTTCAGGATCCTACCAGGTGTGTATGGGGTTTTCACAGTGGATCAGGATCCTGCCAGATGAGTCTGGGGTTTCACAGTGTATCAGGATCCTTCCAGGTGTGCCTGGGGTTTCACAGTGTATCAGGATCCTGCCAGGTTTGTATGGGGTTTTCACAGTGTATCAGGATCCTTCCAGGTGTGTATGGGGGTTTCACAGTGTATCAGGATCCTTCCAGGTGTGTATGGGGGTTTTCACAATATATCAGTATCCTGCCAGGTGTGTATGGGGTTTTCACCGTTTATCAGGATCCTGCCAGGTGTGTATGGGGGTTTCACAGTTTATCAGAATCCTGCCAGGTGTGTATGGGGGGTTCACAGTTTGTCAGGTTTCTGCCAGGTGTGTATGGGGTTTTCACAGTGGATCAGGATCCTGCCAGGTGTGTATGGGGTTTTCACAGTGTATCAGGATCTGCAAGGTGTGTATTGGGTTTTCACAGAGCACCAGGATCCTGCCAGATGTGTCTGAGGTTTCACAGTGTATCAGGATCCTTCCAGTTTTGTGTGGGGGTTTCACAGTGGATCAGGATCCTGCCGGATGTGAATGGGGTTTTCACAGTGTATCAGGATCCTGCCAGGTGTGTATGGGGTTTCACAGTGTTTCAGGATCCTACGAGGTATGTATGGGGTTTTCACAGTGGATCAGGATCCTGCCAGGTGTGTATGGGGTGTTCACAGTGCACCAGTATCCTGCCAGATGTGTCTGGGGTTTCACAGTGTATCAGGGACCTTCCAGGTGTGTCTGGGGTTTCACAGTGTATCAGGATCCTGCCGGATGTGTATGGGGTTTTCACAGTGTATCAGGATCCTGCCAGGTGTGTATGGGGTATTCACAGTGGATCAGGATCCTGCCAGGTGTGTATGGGGGTTTCACAGTGTATCAGGATCCTTCCAGGTGTGTATGGGGTTTTCACAGTGTATCAGGATCCTGCCAGGTGTGTATGGGGGTTTCACAGTGCATCAGGATCCTTTCAGGTGCATATGGGGTTTTCACAGTTTATCAGGATCCTGCCAGGTGTGTACGGGGGTTTCACAATATATCAGGATCCTGCCAGGTGTGTATGGGGGTTTCACCGTTTATCAGGATCCTGCCAGGTGTGTATGGGGGTTTCACAGTTTATCAGGATCCTGCCAGGTGTGTATGGGGGGTTCACAGATTGTCTGGTTTCTGCCAGGTGTGTATGGGGTTTTCACGGTGGATCAGGATCCTGCCAGGTGTGTATGGGGTTTTCACAGAGTATCAGGATCTGCCAGGTGTGTATTGGGTTTTCACAGAGTACCAGGATCCTGCCAGATGTGTCTGAGGTTTCACAGTGTATCAGCATCCTCCAGGTGTGTATGGGAGTTTCACAGTGGATCAGGATCCTGCCGGATGTGAATGGGGTTTTCACAGTGTATCAGAATCCTGCCAGTTGTGTATGGGGGTTTCACAGTGGATCAGGATCCTACCAGGTGTGTATGGGGTTTTCTCAGTGGATCAGGATCCTGCCAGATGTGTCTGGGGTTTCACAGTGTATCAGGATCCTTCCAGGTGTGTATGGGGGTTTCACAGTGTATCAGGATCCTTCCAGGTGTGTATGGGTTTTTCACAGTGTATCAGGATCCTGCCAGGTGTGTAAGGGGATTTCACAGTTTATCAGGATCCTGTCAGGTGTGTATGGGGGTTAAACAGTTTATCAGGTTCCTGCCAGGTGTGTATGGGGTTTTCACAGTGGATCAGGATCCTGCCAGGTGTGTATGGGGTTTTCACAGTGTATCAGGTACTGCAAGGTGTGTATGGGGTTTTCACAGTGCACCAGGATCCTGCCAGATGTGTCTGGGGTTTCACAGTGTATCAGGATTCTTTCAGGTGTGTATGGGGGTTTCACAGTGGATCAGGATGCTGCCAGGTGAGTCTGCGGTTTCACAGTGTATCAGGATCCTGCCGGATGAGAATGGGGTTTTCACAGTGCATCAGGATCCTGCCAGTTGGGTATGGGGGTTTCACAGTGTATCAGGATACTTCCAGGTGTGTATGAGGTTTTCACAGTGTATCAGGATACTGCCAGGTGTTTATGGGATTTCACAGTGCATCAGGATCCTGCCAGGTGTGTATGGGGTTTCACAGTGCATCAGGATCCTGCCAGGTGTTTATGGGGTTTCACAGTGTATCAGGATCCTGCCAGATGTGAATGGGTTTTCACAGTTCATCAGGATCCTGCCAGGTGTGTATGGGGTTTCACAGTGTTTCAGGATCCTGCCAGATGTGAATGGGGTTTCACTGTGCATCAGGAAACTGCCAGGTGTGTATGGGGTTTCACAGTGCATCAGGAACCTGCCAGGTGTGTATGGGGTTTCACAGAGTATCAGGAACCTGCCACGTGTGTATGGGGGTTTCACAGTGTATCAGGATCCTGCCAGGTGTTTATGGGGTTTCACTGTCATCCGGATCCTGCCAGGTGTGTATGGGGGTTTCACAGTGTATCAGGATCCTGCCAGGTGTTTATGGGGTTTCACAGTTCATCAGGATCCTGCCAGGTGTGTATGGGGTTTTCACAGTGGATCAGGATCCTGCCAGGTGTGAACGGGGTTTCACAGAGGGTCAGGATCGTTCCAGGTGTGTGCGGGGTTTTCACAATATATTAGGATCCTGCCAGGTTTGAACGGGGTTTCAGAGAGGATCAGGATCCTGCCAGGTGTGTACGGGGTTTTCACAGTTTATTAGGTTCCTGCCAGGTGTGTATGTGGTTTTCACAGTGGATCAGGAACCTGCTTGGTGTGTTTGGGGTTTTCAAAGTGTATCAGGATCCTGTCAGGTGTGTATGGGGTTTTCACAGTGCACCAGGATCCTGCCAGATGTGTCTGGGGTTTCACAGTGTATCAGGATACTTCCAGGTGTGTCTGGGGTTTCACAGTGTATCAGGATCCTTCCGGATGTGAATGGGGTTTTCACAGTGTATCAGGATCCTGCCTGGTGTGTATGGGGTTTTCACAGTGGATCAGGATCCTGCCAGGTGTGTATGGGGGTTTTACAGTGGATCAGGATCCTTCCAGGTGTGTATGGGGTTTTCACAGTGTATCAGGATCCTGCCAGGTGTGTATGGGGGTCTCACAGTGGATCAGGATCCTGCCAGGTGTGTATGGGGTTTCACAGTGTATCAGGATCCTGCCAGGTGTGCATGGGGTGTTCACAGTGTATCAGGATACGACCAGGTGTTTATGGAGTTTCACAGTGCATCAGGATCCTGCCAGATGTGTATGGGGTTTCACCGTTTATCAGTAACCTGCCAGGTGTGTGTGGGGGTTTCACAGTGTATCAGGATCCTGCCAGGTGTGTATGGGGGTTTCACAGCGAATCGGGATCCTGCCAGGTGTGTACGGGATTTTCACAGTGGATCAGGATCCTGCAAGGTGTGTATGGGGTTTTCACAGTTTATCAGAATCCTGCCAGGTGTGATTGGGGTTTCACAGTGTATCAGGATCCTGCCTGGTGTGTTTGGGGGTTTCACAGTGGATCAGGATCCTGCCATGTGTTTATGGGTTTTCACAGTGCATCAGGATCCTGCCACGTGTGTTTGGGGGTTTCACAGTAGATCCGGATCCTGCCAGATGTGAATGGGGTTTCCCTGTGCATCAGGACCCTACCAGGTGTGTACGGCGTTTTCACAGATTATCAGGCTCGTGCCAGGTGTGTCTGGGGGTTTCACAGTTCATCAGGATCCTGCCAGGTGTGTATGAGGTTTTCACAGTGGATCAGGATCCTACGAGGTGTGTATGGGGTTTTCACAGTGGATCAGGATCCTGCCAGGTGTGTATGGGGTTTTCACAGTGCACCAGGATCCTGCCAGATGTGTCTGGGGTTTCACAGTGTATCAGGGACCTTCCAGGTGTGTCTGGGGTTTCACAGTGTATCAGGATCCTGCCGGATGTGTATGGGGTTTTCACAGTGTATCAGGATCCTGCCAGGTGTGTATGGGGTATTCACAGTGGATCAGGATCCTGCCAGGTGTGTATGGGGGTTTCACAGTGTATCAGGATCCTTCCAGGTGTGTATGGGGTTTTCACAGTGTATCAGGATCCTGCCAGGTGTGTATGGGGGTTTCACAGTGCATCAGGATCCTTCCAGGTGTATATGGGGTTTTCACAGTTTATCAGGATCCTGCCAGGTGTGTACGGGGGTTTCACAATATATCAGGATCCTGCCAGGTGTGTATGGGGGTTTCACCGTTTATCAGGATCCTGCCAGGTGTGTATGGGGGTTTCACAGTTTATCAGGATCCTGCCAGGTGTGTATGGGGGGTTCACAGTTTGTCAGGTTTCTGCCAGGTGTGTATGGGGTTTTCACAGTGGATCAGGATCCTGCCAGGTGTGTATGGGGTTTTCACGGAGTATCAGGATCTGCCAGGTGTGTATTGGGTTTTCACAGAGTACCAGGATCCTGCCAGATGTGTCTGAGGTTTCACAGTGTATCAGGATCCTTCCAGGTGTGTATGGGAGTTTCACAGTGGATCAGGATCCTGCCGGATGTGAATGGGGTTTTCACAGTGTATGAGAATCCTGCCAGTTGTGTATGGGGTTTGACAGTGTTTCAGGATCCTACCAGGTGTGTATGGGGTTTTCACAGTGGATCAGGATCCTGCCAGATGAGTCTGGGGTTTCACAGTGTATCAGGATCCTTCCAGGTGTGCCTGGGGTTTCACAGTGTATCAGGATCCTGCCAGGTTTGTATGGGGTTTTCACAGTGTATCAGGATCCTTCCAGGTGTGTATGGGGGTTTCACAGTGTATCAGGATCCTTCCAGGTGTGTATGGGGGTTTTCACAATATATCAGTATCCTGCCAGGTGTGTATGGGGTTTTCACCGTTTATCAGGATCCTGCCAGGTGTGTATGGGGGTTTCACAGTTTATCAGAATCCTGCCAGGTGTGTATGGGGGGTTCACAGTTTGTCAGGTTTCTGCCAGGTGTGTATGGGGTTTTCACAGTGGATCAGGATCCTGCCAGGTGTGTATGGGGTTTTCACAGTGTATCAGGATCTGCAAGGTGTGTATTGGGTTTTCACAGAGCACCAGGATCCTGCCAGATGTGTCTGAGGTTTCACAGTGTATCAGGATCCTTCCAGTTTTGTGTGGGGGTTTCACAGTGGATCAGGATCCTGCCGGATGTGAATGGGGTTTTCACAGTGTATCAGGATCCTGCCAGGTGTGTATGGGGTTTCACAGTGTTTCAGGATCCTACGAGGTATGTATGGGGTTTTCACAGTGGATCAGGATCCTGCCAGGTGTGTATGGGGTGTTCACAGTGCACCAGTATCCTGCCAGATGTGTCTGGGGTTTCACAGTGTATCAGGGACCTTCCAGGTGTGTCTGGGGTTTCACAGTGTATCAGGATCCTGCCGGATGTGTATGGGGTTTTCACAGTGTATCAGGATCCTGCCAGGTGTGTATGGGGTATTCACAGTGGATCAGGATCCTGCCAGGTGTGTATGGGGGTTTCACAGTGTATCAGGATCCTTCCAGGTGTGTATGGGGTTTTCACAGTGTATCAGGATCCTGCCAGGTGTGTATGGGGGTTTCACAGTGCATCAGGATCCTTTCAGGTGCATATGGGGTTTTCACAGTTTATCAGGATCCTGCCAGGTGTGTACGGGGGTTTCACAATATATCAGGATCCTGCCAGGTGTGTATGGGGGTTTCACCGTTTATCAGGATCCTGCCAGGTGTGTATGGGGGTTTCACAGTTTATCAGGATCCTGCCAGGTGTGTATGGGGGGTTCACAGATTGTCTGGTTTCTGCCAGGTGTGTATGGGGTTTTCACGGTGGATCAGGATCCTGCCAGGTGTGTATGGGGTTTTCACAGAGTATCAGGATCTGCCAGGTGTGTATTGGGTTTTCACAGAGTACCAGGATCCTGCCAGATGTGTCTGAGGTTTCACAGTGTATCAGCATCCTCCAGGTGTGTATGGGAGTTTCACAGTGGATCAGGATCCTGCCGGATGTGAATGGGGTTTTCACAGTGTATCAGAATCCTGCCAGTTGTGTATGGGGGTTTCACAGTGGATCAGGATCCTACCAGGTGTGTATGGGGTTTTCTCAGTGGATCAGGATCCTGCCAGATGTGTCTGGGGTTTCACAGTGTATCAGGATCCTTCCAGGTGTGTATGGGGGTTTCACAGTGTATCAGGATCCTTCCAGGTGTGTATGGGTTTTTCACAGTGTATCAGGATCCTGCCAGGTGTGTAAGGGGATTTCACAGTTTATCAGGATCCTGTCAGGTGTGTATGGGGGTTAAACAGTTTATCAGGTTCCTGCCAGGTGTGTATGGGGTTTTCACAGTGGATCAGGATCCTGCCAGGTGTGTATGGGGTTTTCACAGTGTATCAGGTACTGCAAGGTGTGTATGGGGTTTTCACAGTGCACCAGGATCCTGCCAGATGTGTCTGGGGTTTCACAGTGTATCAGGATTCTTTCAGGTGTGTATGGGGGTTTCACAGTGGATCAGGATGCTGCCAGGTGAGTCTGCGGTTTCACAGTGTATCAGGATCCTGCCGGATGAGAATGGGGTTTTCACAGTGCATCAGGATCCTGCCAGTTGGGTATGGGGGTTTCACAGTGTATCAGGATACTTCCAGGTGTGTATGAGGTTTTCACAGTGTATCAGGATACTGCCAGGTGTTTATGGGATTTCACAGTGCATCAGGATCCTGCCAGGTGTGTATGGGGTTTCACAGTGCATCAGGATCCTGCCAGGTGTTTATGGGGTTTCACAGTGTATCAGGATCCTGCCAGATGTGAATGGGTTTTCACAGTTCATCAGGATCCTGCCAGGTGTGTATGGGGTTTCACAGTGTTTCAGGATCCTGCCAGATGTGAATGGGGTTTCACTGTGCATCAGGAAACTGCCAGGTGTGTATGGGGTTTCACAGTGCATCAGGAACCTGCCAGGTGTGTATGGGGTTTCACAGAGTATCAGGAACCTGCCACGTGTGTATGGGGGTTTCACAGTGTATCAGGATCCTGCCAGGTGTTTATGGGGTTTCACTGTCATCCGGATCCTGCCAGGTGTGTATGGGGGTTTCACAGTGTATCAGGATCCTGCCAGGTGTTTATGGGGTTTCACAGTTCATCAGGATCCTGCCAGGTGTGTATGGGGTTTTCACAGTGGATCAGGATCCTGCCAGGTGTGAACGGGGTTTCACAGAGGGTCAGGATCGTTCCAGGTGTGTGCGGGGTTTTCACAATATATTAGGATCCTGCCAGGTTTGAACGGGGTTTCAGAGAGGATCAGGATCCTGCCAGGTGTGTACGGGGTTTTCACAGTTTATTAGGTTCCTGCCAGGTGTGTATGTGGTTTTCACAGTGGATCAGGAACCTGCTTGGTGTGTTTGGGGTTTTCAAAGTGTATCAGGATCCTGTCAGGTGTGTATGGGGTTTTCACAGTGCACCAGGATCCTGCCAGATGTGTCTGGGGTTTCACAGTGTATCAGGATACTTCCAGGTGTGTCTGGGGTTTCACAGTGTATCAGGATCCTTCCGGATGTGAATGGGGTTTTCACAGTGTATCAGGATCCTGCCTGGTGTGTATGGGGTTTTCACAGTGGATCAGGATCCTGCCAGGTGTGTATGGGGGTTTTACAGTGGATCAGGATCCTTCCAGGTGTGTATGGGGTTTTCACAGTGTATCAGGATCCTGCCAGGTGTGTATGGGGGTCTCACAGTGGATCAGGATCCTGCCAGGTGTGTATGGGGTTTCACAGTGTATCAGGATCCTGCCAGGTGTGCATGGGGTTTTCACAGTGTATCAGGATACGACCAGGTGTTTATGGAGTTTCACAGTGCATCAGGATCCTGCCAGATGTGTATGGGGTTTCACCGTTTATCAGGAACCTGCCAGGTGTGTGTGGGGGTTTCACAGTGTATCAGGATCCTGCCAGGTGTGTATGGGGGTTTCACAGCGAATCGGGATCCTGCCAGGTGTGTACGGGATTTTCACAGTGGATCAGGATCCTGCAAGGTGTGTATGGGGTTTTCACAGTTTATCAGAATCCTGCCAGGTGTGATTGGGGTTTCACAGTGTATCAGGATCCTGCCTGGTGTGTTTGGGGGTTTCACAGTGGATCAGGATCCTGCCATGTGTTTATGGGTTTTCACAGTGCATCAGGATCCTGCCACGTGTGTTTGGGGGTTTCACAGTAGATCCGGATCCTGCCAGATGTGAATGGGGTTTCCCTGTGCATCAGGACCCTACCAGGTGTGTACGGCGTTTTCACAGATTATCAGGCTCGTGCCAGGTGTGTCTGGGGGTTTCACAGTTCATCAGGATCCTGCCAGGTGTGTATGAGGTTTTCACAGTGGATCAGGATCCTACGAGGTGTGTATGGGGTTTTCACAGTGGATCAGGATCCTGCCAGGTGTGTATGGGGTTTTCACAGTGCACCAGGATCCTGCCAGATGTGTCTGGGGTTTCACAGTGTATCAGGGACCTTCCAGGTGTGTCTGGGGTTTCACAGTGTATCAGGATCCTGCCGGATGTGTATGGGGTTTTCACAGTGTATCAGGATCCTGCCAGGTGTGTATGGGGTATTCACAGTGGATCAGGATCCTGCCAGGTGTGTATGGGGGTTTCACAGTGTATCAGGATCCTTCCAGGTGTGTATGGGGTTTTCACAGTGTATCAGGATCCTGCCAGGTGTGTATGGGGGTTTCACAGTGCATCAGGATCCTTCCAGGTGTATATGGGGTTTTCACAGTTTATCAGGATCCTGCCAGGTGTGTACGGGGGTTTCACAATATATCAGGATCCTGCCAGGTGTGTATGGGGGTTTCACCGTTTATCAGGATCCTGCCAGGTGTGTATGGGGGTTTCACAGTTTATCAGGATCCTGCCAGGTGTGTATGGGGGGTTCACAGTTTGTCAGGTTTCTGCCAGGTGTGTATGGGGTTTTCACAGTGGATCAGGATCCTGCCAGGTGTGTATGGGGTTTTCACGGAGTATCAGGATCTGCCAGGTGTGTATTGGGTTTTCACAGAGTACCAGGATCCTGCCAGATGTGTCTGAGGTTTCACAGTGTATCAGGATCCTTCCAGGTGTGTATGGGAGTTTCACAGTGGATCAGGATCCTGCCGGATGTGAATGGGGTTTTCACAGTGTATGAGAATCCTGCCAGTTGTGTATGGGGTTTGACAGTGTTTCAGGATCCTACCAGGTGTGTATGGGGTTTTCACAGTGGATCAGGATCCTGCCAGATGAGTCTGGGGTTTCACAGTGTATCAGGATCCTTCCAGGTGTGCCTGGGGTTTCACAGTGTATCAGGATCCTGCCAGGTTTGTATGGGGTTTTCACAGTGTATCAGGATTCTTCCAGGTGTGTATGGGGGTTTCACAGTGTATCAGGATCCTTCCAGGTGTGTATGGGGGTTTTCACAATATATCAGTATCCTGCCAGGTGTGTATGGGGTTTTCACCGTTTATCAGGATCCTGCCAGGTGTGTATGGGGGTTTCACAGTTTATCAGAATCCTGCCAGGTGTGTATGGGGGGTTCACAGTTTGTCAGGTTTCTGCCAGGTGTGTATGGGGTTTTCACAGTGGATCAGGATCCTGCCAGGTGTGTATGGGGTTTTCACAGTGTATCAGGATCTGCAAGGTGTGTATTGGGTTTTCACAGAGCACCAGGATCCTGCCAGATGTGTCTGAGGTTTCACAGTGTATCAGGATCCTTCCAGTTTTGTGTGGGGGTTTCACAGTGGATCAGGATCCTGCCGGATGTGAATGGGGTTTTCACAGTGTATCAGGATCCTGCCAGGTGTGTATGGGGTTTCACAGTGTTTCAGGATCCTACGAGGTATGTATGGGGTTTTCACAGTGGATCAGGATCCTGCCAGGTGTGTATGGGGTGTTCACAGTGCACCAGTATCCTGCCAGATGTGTCTGGGGTTTCACAGTGTATCAGGGACCTTCCAGGTGTGTCTGGGGTTTCACAGTGTATCAGGATCCTGCCGGATGTGTATGGGGTTTTCACAGTGTATCAGGATCCTGCCAGGTGTGTATGGGGTATTCACAGTGGATCAGGATCCTGCCAGGTGTGTATGGGGGTTTCACAGTGTATCAGGATCCTTCCAGGTGTGTATGGGGTTTTCACAGTGTATCAGGATCCTGCCAGGTGTGTATGGGGGTTTCACAGTGCATCAGGATCCTTTCAGGTGCATATGGGGTTTTCACAGTTTATCAGGATCCTGCCAGGTGTGTACGGGGGTTTCACAATATATCAGGATCCTGCCAGGTGTGTATGGGGGTTTCACCGTTTATCAGGATCCTGCCAGGTGTGTATGGGGGTTTCACAGTTTATCAGGATCCTGCCAGGTGTGTATGGGGGGTTCACAGATTGTCTGGTTTCTGCCAGGTGTGTATGGGGTTTTCACGGTGGATCAGGATCCTGCCAGGTGTGTATGGGGTTTTCACAGAGTATCAGGATCTGCCAGGTGTGTATTGGGTTTTCACAGAGTACCAGGATCCTGCCAGATGTGTCTGAGGTTTCACAGTGTATCAGCATCCTCCAGGTGTGTATGGGAGTTTCACAGTGGATCAGGATCCTGCCGGATGTGAATGGGGTTTTCACAGTGTATCAGAATCCTGCCAGTTGTGTATGGGGGTTTCACAGTGGATCAGGATCCTACCAGGTGTGTATGGGGTTTTCTCAGTGGATCAGGATCCTGCCAGATGTGTCTGGGGTTTCACAGTGTATCAGGATCCTTCCAGGTGTGTATGGGGGTTTCACAGTGTATCAGGATCCTTCCAGGTGTGTATGGGTTTTTCACAGTGTATCAGGATCCTGCCAGGTGTGTAAGGGGATTTCACAGTTTATCAGGATCCTGTCAGGTGTGTATGGGGGTTAAACAGTTTATCAGGTTCCTGCCAGGTGTGTATGGGGTTTTCACAGTGGATCAGGATCCTGCCAGGTGTGTATGGGGTTTTCACAGTGTATCAGGTACTGCAAGGTGTGTATGGGGTTTTCACAGTGCACCAGGATCCTGCCAGATGTGTCTGGGGTTTCACAGTGTATCAGGATTCTTTCAGGTGTGTATGGGGGTTTCACAGTGGATCAGGATGCTGCCAGGTGAGTCTGCGGTTTCACAGTGTATCAGGATCCTGCCGGATGAGAATGGGGTTTTCACAGTGCATCAGGATCCTGCCAGTTGGGTATGGGGGTTTCACAGTGTATCAGGATACTTCCAGGTGTGTATGAGGTTTTCACAGTGTATCAGGATTCTTTCAGGTGTGTATGGGGGTTTCACAGTGGATCAGGATGCTGCCAGGTGAGTCTGCGGTTTCACAGTGTATCAGGATCCTGCCGGATGAGAATGGGGTTTTCACAGTGCATCAGGATCCTGCCAGTTGGGTATGGGGGTTTCACAGTGTATCAGGATACTTCCAGGTGTGTATGAGGTTTTCACAGTGTATCAGGATACTGCCAGGTGTTTATGGGATTTCACAGTGCATCAGGATCCTGCCAGGTGTGTATGGGGTTTCACAGTGCATCAGGATCCTGCCAGGTGTTTATGGGGTTTCACAGTGTATCAGGATCCTGCCAGATGTGAATGGGTTTTCACAGTTCATCAGGATCCTGCCAGGTGTGTATGGGGTTTCACAGTGTTTCAGGATCCTGCCAGATGTGAATGGGGTTTCACTGTGCATCAGGAAACTGCCAGGTGTGTATGGGGTTTCACAGTGCATCAGGAACCTGCCAGGTGTGTATGGGGTTTCACAGAGTATCAGGAACCTGCCACGTGTGTATGGGGGTTTCACAGTGTATCAGGATCCTGCCAGGTGTTTATGGGGTTTCACTGTCATCCGGATCCTGCCAGGTGTGTATGGGGGTTTCACAGTGTATCAGGATCCTGCCAGGTGTTTATGGGGTTTCACAGTTCATCAGGATCCTGCCAGGTGTGTATGGGGTTTTCACAGTGGATCAGGATCCTGCCAGGTGTGAACGGGGTTTCACAGAGGGTCAGGATCGTTCCAGGTGTGTGCGGGGTTTTCACAATATATTAGGATCCTGCCAGGTTTGAACGGGGTTTCAGAGAGGATCAGGATCCTGCCAGGTGTGTACGGGGTTTTCACAGTTTATTAGGTTCCTGCCAGGTGTGTATGTGGTTTTCACAGTGGATCAGGAACCTGCTTGGTGTGTTTGGGGTTTTCAAAGTGTATCAGGATCCTGTCAGGTGTGTATGGGGTTTTCACAGTGCATCAGGATCCTGCCAGATGTGTCTGGGGTTTCACAGTGTATCAGGATACTTCCAGGTGTGTCTGGGGTTTCACAGTGTATCAGGATCCTTCCGGATGTGAATGGGGTTTTCACAGTGTATCAGGATCCTGCCTGGTGTGTATGGGGTTTTCACAGTGGATCAGGATCCTGCCAGGTGTGTATGGGGGTTTTACAGTGGATCAGGATCCTTCCAGGTGTGTATGGGGTTTTCACAGTGTATCAGGATCCTGCCAGGTGTGTATGGGGGTCTCACAGTGGATCAGGATCCTGCCAGGTGTGTATGGGGTTTCACAGTGTATCAGGATCCTGCCAGGTGTGCATGGGGTTTTCACAGTGTATCAGGATACGACCAGGTGTTTATGGAGTTTCACAGTGCATCAGGATCCTGCCAGATGTGTATGGGGTTTCACCGTTTATCAGGAACCTGCCAGGTGTGTGTGGGGGTTTCACAGTGTATCAGGATCCTGCCAGGTGTGTATGGGGGTTTCACAGCGAATCGGGATCCTGCCAGGTGTGTACGGGATTTTCACAGTGGATCAGGATCCTGCAAGGTGTGTATGGGGTTTTCACAGTTTATCAGAATCCTGCCAGGTGTGATTGGGGTTTCACAGTGTATCAGGATCCTGCCTGGTGTGTTTGGGGGTTTCACAGTGGATCAGGATCCTGCCATGTGTTTATGGGTTTTCACAGTGCATCAGGATCCTGCCACGTGTGTTTGGGGGTTTCACAGTAGATCCGGATCCTGCCAGATGTGAATGGGGTTTCCCTGTGCATCAGGACCCTACCAGGTGTGTACGGCGTTTTCACAGATTATCAGGCTCGTGCCAGGTGTGTCTGGGGGTTTCACAGTTCATCAGGATCCTGCCAGGTGTGTATGAGGTTTTCACAGTGGATCAGGATCCTGCCAGGTGTGAATGGGGTTTTCACAGTGTATCAGGATCCTGCCAGGTGTGTATGGGGTTTCACAGTGTTTCAGGTTCCTACCAGCTGTGTATGGGGTTTTCACAGTGGATCAGGATCCTGCCAGGTGTGTATGGGGTTTTCACAGTGCACCAGGATCCAGCCAGATGAGTCTGGGGTTTCACAGTGTATCAGGGTCCTTCCAGGTGTGTCTGGGGTTTCACAGTGTATCAGGATCCTGCCGGATGTGTATGGGGTTTTCACAGTGTATCAGGATCCTGCCAGGTGTATATGGTGTTTTCACAGTGGATCAGGATCCTGCCAGGTGTATATGGGGTTTTCACAGTGTATCAGGATCCTGCCAGATGTGTACGGGGGTTTCACAATATATCAGGACCCTGCCAGGTGTGTATGGGGGTTTCACCGTTTATCAGGATCCTGCCAGGTGTGTATGGGGGTTTCACAGTTTATCAGGATCCTGCCAGGTGTGTATGGGGGGTTCACAGTTTGTCAGGTTTCTGCCAGGTGTGTATGGCGTTTTCACAGTGGATCAGGATCCTGCCAGGTGTGTATGGGGTTTTCACAGAGTACCAGGATCCTGCCAGATGTGTCTGAGGTTTCACAGTGTATCAGGATCCTTCCAGGTGTGTATGGGAGTTTCACAGTGGGTCAGGATCCTGCCGGATGTGAATGGGGTTTTCACAGTGTATCAGGATCCTGCCAGGTGTGTATGGGGTTTGACAGTGTTTCAGGATCCTACCAGGTGTGTATGGGGTTTTCACAGTGGATCAGGATCCTGCCACGTGTGTTTGGGGGTTTCACAGTAGATCCGGATCCTGCCAGATGTGAATGGGGTTTCCCTGTGCATCAGGACCCTACCAGGTGTGTACGGCGTTTTCACAGATTATCAGGCTCGTGCCAGGTGTGTATGGGGGTTTCACAGTGGATCAGGATCCTGCCAGGTGTGTATGGGGTTTCACAGTGTATCAGGATCCTGCCGGATGTGAATGGGGTTTTCACGTTATATCGGGATCCTGCCAGGTGTGTCTGTGGTTTCACAGTGTATCGGGATCCTGCCAGGTGGGTATGGGGGTTTCACAGTGGATCAGGATCCTGCAATGTGTGTTTGGGGGTTTCACAGTGGATCAGGATCCTGCCAAGTGTGTATTGGGTTTTCACAGTGTATCAGGATCCTTCCAGGTGTATATTGGATTTTCTCAGTGTATCAGGATCCTGCCAGGTGTGTATGGGGTTTCACAGTGCATCAGGATCCTGCCAGGTGTGTATGGGGTTTCACAGTGCTTCAGGATCCTGCCAGGTGTGTATGGGTTTTCACAGTGTATCAGGATCCTGCCAGGTGTGTATGGGGACCTCACAGTGGATCAGGATTCTGCCAGGTGTGTATGGGGTTTCACAGTGCATCAGGATCCTGCCAGGTGTGTATGTGGTTTCACAGTGTATCATGATCCTGCCAGGTGTGTATGGGGTTTCATAGTGCATCAGGATCCTGCCAGGTGTGTATGTGGTTTCACCGTGGATCAGGATCCTGCCAGGTGCGTATGGGGTTTCAGAGTGTATCAGGATCCTGCCAGATCTGAATGGGGTTTCACTGTGCATCAGGAACCTGATTGGTGTGTATGGGGTTTCACAGTGTATCAGGATCCTGCCAGGTGTGTATGGGGTTTGACAGTGTTTCAGGATCCTACCAGGTGTGTATGGGGTTTTCACAGTGGATCAGGATCCTGCCAGATGTGTCTGGGGTTTCACAGTGTTTCAGGATCCTTCCAGGTGTGTCTGGGGTTTCACAGTGTATCAGGATCCTGCAGGATGTGTATGGGGTTTTCGCAGTGTATCAGGATCCTGCCAGGTGTGTATGGGGTTTTCACAGTGGATCAGGATCCTGCCAGGGTTGTATGGGGTTTTCACAGTGTATCAGGATCCTGCCAGGTGTGTATGGGGGTTTCACAGTGTATCAGGATCCTTCCAGGTGTGTATGGGTTTTTCACAGTGTATCAGGATCCTGCCAGGTGTGTACGGGGGTTTCACAGTTTATCAGGATCCTGCCAGGTGTGTATGGGGGCTTCACAGTTCATCAGGATCCTGTCAGGTGTGTATGGGGGTTTCACAGTTTATCAGGATCCTGCCAGGTGTGTATGGGGGCTTCACAGTTCATCAGGATCCTGCCAGGTGTGTATGGGGGCTTCACAGTTCATCAGGATCCTGTCAGGTGTGTATGGGGGTTAAACAGTTTATCAGGATAGTGCCAGGTGTGTATGGGGGCTTCACAGTTCATCAGGATCCTGTCAGGTGTGTATGGGGGTTAAACAGTTTATCAGGTTCCTGCCAGGTGCGTATGGGGGTTTCACAGTGGATCAGGATCCTGCCAGGTGTGTATGGGGTTTTCACAATGTATCAGGATCTGCAAGGTGTGTATGGGGTTTTCACAGTGCACCAGGATCCTGCCAGATGTGTCTGGGGTTTCACAGTGTATCAGGATTCTTTCAGGTGTGTATGGGGGTTTCACAGTGGATCAGGATGCTGCCAGGTATGTCTGCGATTTCACAGTGTATCAGGATCCTGCCGGATGAGAATGGGGTTTTCACAGTGCATCAGGAACCTGCCAGGTGTGTATGGGGTTTCACAGAGTTTCGGGATTCTGCCAGGTGTGTCTGGGGTGTTCACAGTGTATCAGGATCCTGCCAGTTGGGTATGGGGGTTTCACAGTGTATCAGGATACTTCCAGGTGTGTATGGGGTTTTCACAGTGTATCAGGATACTGCCAGGTGTTTATGGGGTTTCACAGTGCATCAGGATCCTGCCAGGTGTGTATGGGGTTTCACAGTGCATCAGGATCCTGCCAGGTTTTTATGGGGTTTCAGAGTGTATCAGGATCCTGCCACGTGTGTTTGGGGGTTTCACAGTGGATCAGGATCCTGCCAGATGTGAATGGGTTTTCACAGTTCATCAGGATCCTGCCAGGTGTGTATGGGGTTTCACAGTGTTTCAGGATGCTGCCAGATGTGAATGGGGTTTCACTGTGCATCAGGAAACTGCCAGGTGTGTATGGGGTTTCACAGTGCATCAGGGTCCTGCCAGGTGAGTATGGGGTTTCACAGAGTATCAGGATCCTGCCACGTGTGTATGGGGGTTTCACAGTGTATCAGGATCCTGCCAGGTGTTTATGGGGTTTCACAGT
Organism: Heterodontus francisci; assembly: GCF_036365525.1. Lineage (NCBI taxonomy): Eukaryota > Metazoa > Chordata > Chondrichthyes > Heterodontiformes > Heterodontidae > Heterodontus > Heterodontus francisci. The sequence continues at coordinate 6,922,940 of NW_027141175.1, forward strand.
TCATCAGGATCCTGCCAGGTGTGTATGGGGTGTCACAGTGTATTAGGATCCTGCCACGTGTGTATGGGGGTTTCACAGTGGATCAGGATCCTGCCAGGTGTGAATGGGGTTTCACTGTGCTTCAGGAACCTGCCAGGTGTGTACGGGGTTTTCACAGTGTATCAGGCTCCTGCCAGGTGTGTACGGGGGTTTCACAGATTATCAGGAACCTGCCAGGTGTGCATGGAGCTTTCACAGTTCATCAGCATCCTGCCAGGTGTGTACGGGGTTTCACAGAGGATCAGGATCCTGCCAGGTGTGTACGGGGTTTTCACAATATATCAGGATCCTGCCAGGTGTTTACGGGGTTTCACAGAGGATCAGGATCCTGCAAGGTGTGTTGGGGGTTTTCACAATATATCAGGATACTGACAGGTGTGTATGGGGGTTTCACCGTTTATCAGGATAATGCCATGTGTGTTTGGGGTTTCACAGTCTATCAGGATCCTGCCAGGTGTGTATGGGGATTTCACAGTTTATCAGGATCCTGCCAGGTGTGTATGGGCTTTTCACAGTGTATCAGGATCCTGCCAGGTGTGTATGGGGTTTTCACAGTTTATCAGGATCCTGCCAGGTGTGTATAGGATTTTCACAGTGGTTCAGGATCCTGCCAGGTGTGTATGGGGGTTTCACAGTGGATCAGGATCCTGCCAGGTGTGTATGGGGTTTCACAGTGCATCAGGATCCTGCCAGGTGTGTATGGGGGTTTCACAGTTTATCAGGATCCTGCAAGGTATGCATGGGGTTTTCACAGTGGATCTGTATCCTGCCAGATGTGTATCGGATTTTCACAGTATATCAGGATCTGCCAGGTGTGTATGGAGTTTCACAGTGCATCAGGATCCTGCCAGGTGTGCATGGGTTTTTCACAGAGTATCAGGATCTGCCAGATGTGTATGGAGTTTCAAAGTGGATCAGGATCCTGCCAGGTGTGTATGGGGTTTTCACAGTGCAACAGGATCCTGCCAGATGTGTCTCGGGTTTCACAGTGTTTCAGGATCGTTCCAGGTGTGTATGGGGGTTTCACAGTGGATCAGGATCCTGCCAGGTGTGTATGGGGTTTCACAGTGTATCAGGATCCTGCCGGATGTGAATGGGGTTTTCACGTTATATCGGGATCCTGCCAGGTGTGTCTGTGGTTTCACAGTGTATCGGGATCCTGCCAGGTGGGTATGGGGGTTTCACAGTGGATCAGGATCCTGCAATGTGTGTTTGGGGGTTTCACAGTGGATCAGGATCCTGCCAAGTGTGTATTGGGTTTTCACAGTGTATCAGGATCCTTCCAGGTGTATATTGGATTTTCTCAGTGTATCAGGATCCTGCCAGGTGTGTATGGGGTTTCACTGTGCATCAGGATCCTGCCAGGTGTGTATGGGGTTTCACAGTGCTTCAGGATCCTGCCAGGTGTGTATGGGTTTTCACAGTGTATCAGGATCCTGCCAGGTGTGTATGGGGGCTTCACAGTGGATCAGGATTCTGCCAGGTGTGTATGGGGTTTCACAGTGCATCAGGATCCTGCCAGGTGTGTATGTGGTTTCACAGTGTATCATGATCCTGCCAGTTGTGTATGGTCGTTTCACAGTGGATCAGGATTCTGCCATGTGTGAATGGGGTTTCACAGTGCATCAGGATCCTGCCAGGTGTGTATGGGGTTTCACAGTGTATCAGCATCCTGCCAGGTGTGTACGGTGTTTTCACAATATATCAGGATCCTGCCAGGGGTGTACGGGGTGTCACAGAGGATCAGGATCCTGCCAGGTGTGTATGGTGGTTACACCGTTTATCAGGATCCTGCCAGGTGTGTATGGGGGTTTCACAGTTTATCAGGATCCTGCCAGGTGTGTATGGGGGTTTCAAAGTTTATCAGTATCCTGCCATGTGTGTATGGGGTTTTCACAGTGGATCAGGATCCTGCCGTGTGTGTGGGGTTTTCACAGTAGATACTCATCCTGCCAGGTATGTATGGGGCTTCACAGTGCATTAGGATCCTGCCACGTGTGTTTGGGGGTTTCACAGTGGATCAGGATCCTGCCAGGTGCGTATGGGGTTTCAGAGTGTATCAGGATCCTGCCAGATCTGAATGGGGTTTCACTGTGCATCAGGAACCTGTCTGGTGTGTATGGGGTTTCACAGGATATCAGGATCCTGCCAGGTGTGTATGGGGTTTCACAGTGTATCAGGATCCTGCCAGGTGTGTATGGGGGTTTCACAGTGGATCAGGATCCTGCCAGGTGTTTATGGGGTTTCCCAGTGTATCAGGATTCTGCCAGGTGTGTATGGGGGTTTCACAGTGGACAGGATACTGCCAGATGTGTATGGGGTTTCACAGTGTATCAGGATACTGCCACGTGTGTATGGGGGTTTCACAGTGGATCAGGATCCTGCCAGGTGTGTATGGGGTTTCACAGTGTATCAGGATCCTGCCAGATGTGAATGGGGTTTCACTGTGCATCAGGAACCTGCCAGGTGTGCACGTGGTTTTCACAGTGTATCAGGCTCCTGCCAGGTGTGTACGGTGGTTTCACAGATTATCAGGATCCTGCCAGGTGTGTATGGGGTTTTCACAGTTCATCAGGATCCTGCCAGGTGAGTACGGGTTTTCACAGAGGATCAGGATCCTGCAAGGTGTGTACGGGGTTTTCACAATATGTCAGGATCCTGCCAGGTGTGTACGGGGTTTCACAGAGGATCAGGATCCTGCAAGGTTTGTAAGGGGTTTTCACAATATTCAGGATACTGACAGGAGTGTATGGGGGTTTCACCGTTTATCAGGATCCTGCCAGGTGTGTATGGGGTTTTCACAGTGCAACAGGATCCTGCCAGATGTGTCTCGGGTTTCACAGTGTATCAGGGTCGTTCCAGGTGTGTATGGGGGTTTCACAGTGGATCAGTATCCTGCCAGGTGTGTATGGGGTTTCACAGTGTATCAGGATCCTGCCGGATGTGAATGGGGTTTTCACATTGTATCGGGATCCTGCCAGGTGTGTATGGGGTTTCACAGTGTATCGGGATCCTGCCAGGTGGGTATGGGGGTTTCACAGTGGATCAGGATCCTGCCATGTGTGTTTGGGGGTTTCACAGTGGATCAGGATCCTGCCAGGTGTGTATTGGGTTTTCACAGTGTATCAGGATCCTGCCAGGTGTGTATGGGGTTTCACAGTGCATCAGGATCCTGCCATGTGTGTTTGGGGGTTTCACAGTGTATCAGGATCCTTCCAGGTGTATATTGGATTTTCACAGTGTATCAGGATCCTGCCAGGTGTGTATGGGGTTTCACAGTGCATCAGGATCCTGCCAGGTGTGTATGGGGTTTCACAGTGCTTCAGGATCCTGCCAGGTGTGTATGGGTTTTCACAGTGTATCAGGATCCTGCCAGGTGTGTATGGGGGCTTCACAGTGGATCAGGATTCTGCCAGGTGTGTATGGGGTTTCACAGTGCATCAGGATCCTGCCAGGTGTGTATGTGGTTTCACAGTGTATCATGATCCTGCCAGTTGTGTATGGGGGTTTCACAGTGGATCAGGATTCTGCCATGTGTGAATGGGGTTTCACAGTGCATCAGGATCCTGCCAGGTGTGTATGGGGTTTCACAGTGTATCAGCATCCTGCCAGGTGTGTACGGTGTTTTCACAATATATCAGGATCCTGCCAGGGATGTACGGGGTGTCACAGAGGATCAGGATCCTGCCAGGTGTGTATGGGGGTTACACCTATTATCAGGATCCTGCCAGGTGTGTATGGGGGTTTCACAGTTTATCAGGATCCTGCCAGGTGTGTATGGGGGTTTCAAAGTTTATCAGTATCCTGCCATGTGTGCATGGGGTTTTCACAGTGGATCAGGATCCTGCCGTGTGTGTGGGGTTTTCACAGTAGATAAGGATCCTGCCAGGTATATATGGGGTTTCACAGTGCATCAGGATCCTGCCAGGTGTGTATGGGGTTTCACAGTGCATTAGGATCCTGCCACGTGTGTATGGGGGTTTCACAGTGGATCAGGATCCTGCCAGGTGCGTATGGGGTTTCAGAGTGTATCAGGATCCTGCCAGATCTGAATGGGGTTTCACTGTGCATCAGGAACCTGCCTGGTGTGCATGGGGTTTCACAGTATATCAGGATCCTGCCAGGTGTGTATGGGGGTTTCACAGTGGATCAGGATCCTGCCAGGTGTGTATGGGGTTTTCACAATGTATCAGGATCTGCAAGGTGTGTATGGGGTTTTCACAGTGCACCAGGATCCTGCCAGATGTGTCTGGGGTTTCACAGTGTATCAGGATTCTTTCAGGTGTGTATGGGGGTTTCACAGTGGATCAGGATGCTGCCAGGTATGTCTGCGATTTCACAGTGTATCAGGATCCTGCCGGATGAGAATGGGATTTTCACAGTGCATCAGGAACCTGCCAGGTGTGTATGGGGTTTCACAGTGTATCGGGATTCTGCCAGGTGTGTCTGGGCTGTTCACAGTGGATCAGGATCCTGCCAGTTGGGTATGGGGGTTTCACAGTGTATCAGGATACTTCCAGGTGTGTATGGGGTTTTCACAGTGTATCAGGATACTGCCAGGTGTTTATGGGGTTTCACAGTGCATCAGGATCCTGCCAGGTGTGTATGGGGTTTCACAGTGCATCAGGATCCTGCCAGGTTTTTATGGGGTTTCAGAGTGTACAAGGATCCTGTCACGTGTGTTTGGGGGTTTCACAGTGGATCAGGATCCTGCCAGATGTGAATGGGTTTTCACAGTTCATCAGGATCCTGCCAGGTGTGTATGGGGTTTCACAGTGTTTCAGGATCCTGCCAGATGTGAATGGGGTTTCACTGTGCATCAGGAAACTGCCAGGTGTGTATGGGGTTTCACAGTGCATCAGGGTCCTGCCAGGTGTGTATGGGGTTTCACAGAGTATCAGGATCCTGCCACGTGTGTATGGGGGTTTCACAGTGTATCAGGATCCTGCCAGGTGTTTATGGGGTTTCACAGTTCATCAGGATCCTGCCAGGTGTGTATGTGGTGTCACAGTGTATTAGGATCCTGCCACGTGTGTATTGGGGTTTCACAGTGGATCAGGATCCTGCCAGGTGTGAATGGGGTTTCACTGTGCTTCAGGAACCTGCCAGGTGTGTACGGGGTTTTCACAGTGTATCAGGCTCCTGCCAGGTGTGTACGGGGGTTTCACAGATTATCAGGAACCTGCCAGGTGTGCATGGAGGTTTCACAGTTCATCAGCATCCTGCCAGGTGTGTACGGGGTTTCACAGAGGATCAGGATCCTGCCAGGTGTGTACGGGGTTTTCACAATATATCAGGATCCTGCCAGGTGTTTACGGGGTTTCACAGAGGATCAGGATCCTGCAAGGTGTGTTGGGGGTTTTCACAATATATCAGGATACTGACAGGTGTGTATGGGGGTTTCACCATTTATCAGGATACTGCCAGGTGTGTTTGGGGGTTTCACAGTCTATCAGGATCCTGCCAGGTGTGTATGGGGATTTCACAGTTTATCAGGATCCTGCCAGGTGTGTATGGGCTTATCACAGTGGGTCAGGATCCTGCCAGGTGTGTATGGGGTTTTCACAGTTTATCAGGATCCTGCCAGGTGTGTATGGGGTTTCACAGTGCATCAGGATCCTGCCAGGTTTTTATGGGGTTTCAGAGTGTACCAGGATCCTGCCACGTGTGTTTGGGGGTTTCACAGTGGATCAGGATCCTGCCAGATGTGAATGGGTTTTCACAGTTCATCAGGATCCTGCCAGGTGTGTATGGGGTTTCACAGTGTTTCAGGATCCTGCCAGATATGAATGGGGTTTCACTGTGCATCAGGAAACTGCCAGGTGTGTATGGGGTTTCACAGTGCATCAGGGTCCTGCCAGGTGTGTATGGGGTTTCACAGAGTATCAGGATCCTGCCACGTGTGTATGGGGGTTTCACAGTGTATCAGGATCCTGCCAGGTGTTTATGGGGTTTCACAGTTCATCAGGATCCTGCCAGGTGTGTATGTGGTGTCACAGTGTATTAGGATCCTGCCACGTGTGTATTTGGGTTTCACAGTGGATCAGGATCCTGCCAGGTGTGAATGGGGTTTCACTGTGCTTCAGGAACCTGCCAGGTGTGTACGGGGTTTTCACAGTGTATCAGGCTCCTGCCAGGTGTGTACGGGGGTTTCACAGATTATCAGGAACCTGCCAGGTGTGCAAGGAGGTTTCACAGTTCATCAGCATCCTGCCAGGTGTGTACGGGGTTTCACAGAGGATCAGGATCCTGCCAGGTGTGTACGGGGTTTTCACAATAAATCAGGATCCTGCCAGGTGTTTACGGGGTTTCACAGAGGATCAGGATCCTGCAAGGTGTGTTGGGGGTTTTCACAATATATCAGGATACTGACAGGTGTGTATGGGGGTTTCACCATTTATCGGGATACTGCCAGGTGTGTTTGGGGGTTTCACAGTCTCTCAGGATCCTGCCAGGTGTGTCTGGGGATTTCACAGTTTATCAGGATCCTGCCAGGTGTGTATGGGCTTATCACAGTGGGTCAGGATCCTGCCAGGTTTGTATGGGGTTTTCACAGTTTATCAGGATCCTGCCAGGTGTGTATAGGATTTTCACAGTGGTTCAGGATCCTGCCAGGTGTGTATGGGGGTTTCACAGTGGATCAGGATCCTGCCAGGTGTGCATGGGGTTTCACAGTGCATCAGGATCCTGCCAGGTGTGTATGGGGGTTTCACAGTTTATCAGGATCCTGCAAGGTATGCATGGGGTTTTCACAGTGGATCTGTATCCTGCCAGATGTGTATGGGATTTTCACAGTATATCAGGATCTGCCAGGTGTGTATGGAGTTTCACAGTGCATCAGGATCCTGCCAGGTGTGCATGGGTTTTTCACAGAGTATCAGGATCTGCCAGATGTGTATGGAGTTTCAAAGTGGATCAGGATCCTGCCAGGTGTGTATGGGGTTTTCACAGTGCAACAGGATCCTGCCAGATGTGTCTCGGGTTTCACAGTGTTTCAGGATCGTTCCAGGTGTGTATGGGGGTTTCACAGTGGATCAGGATCCTGCCAGGTGTGTATGGGGTTTCACAGTGTATCAGGATCCTGCCGGATGTGAATGGGGTTTTCACATTATATCGGGATCCTGCCAGGTGTGTCTGTGGTTTCACAGTGTATCGGGATCCTGCCAGGTGGGTATGGGGGTTTCACAGTGGATCAGGATCCTGCCATGTGTGTTTGGGGGTTTCACAGTGGATCAGGATCCTGCCAGGTGTGTATTGGGTTTTCACAGTGTATCAGGATCCTTCCAGGTGTATATTGGGTTTTCACAGTGGATCAGGATCCTGCCGTGTGTGTGGGGTTTTCACAGTAGATAAGGATCCTGCCAGGTATGTATGGGGTTTCACAGTGCATCAGGATCCTGCCAGGTGTGTATGGGGTTTCACAGTGCATTAGGATCCTGCCACGTGTGTTTGGGGGTTTCACAGTGGATCAGGATCCTGCCAGGTGCGTATGGGGTTTCAGAGTGTATCAGGATCCTGCCAGATCTGAATGGGGTTTCACTGTGCATCAGGAACCTGCCTGGTGTGTATGGGGTTACACAGTATATCAGGATCCTGCCAGGTGTGTATGGGGTTTCACAGTGTATCAGGATCCTGCCAGGTGTGTATGGGGGTTTCACAGTGGATCAGGATCCTGCCAGGTGTTTATGGGGTTTCCCAGTGCATCAGGATCCTGCCAGGTGTGTGTGGGGTTTCACAGTGTATCAGGATCCTGCCGGATGTGAATGGGGTTTTCACATTGTATCGGGATCCTGCCAGGTGTGTATGGGGTTTCACAGTGTATCGGTATCCTACCAGGTGGGTATGGGTGTTTCACAGTGGATCAGGATCCTGCCATGTGTTTTTGGGGGTTTCACAGTGGATCAGGATCCTGCCAGGTGGGTATTGGGTTTTCACAGTGTATCAGGATCCTTCCTGGTGTATATTGGGTTTTCACAGTGTATCAGGATCCTGCCAGGTGTGTATTGGGTTTCACAGTGCATCAGGATCCTGCCAGGTGTGTATGGGGTTTCACAGTGCTTCAGGATCCTGCCAGGTGTGTATGGGTTTTCACAGTGTATCAGGATCCTGCCAGGTGTGTATGGGGGCTTCACAGTGGATCAGGATTCTGCCAGGTGTGTATGGGGTTTCACAGTGCATCAAGATCCTGCCAGGTGTGTATGTGGTTTCACAGTGTATCATGATCCTGCCAGTTGTGTTTGGGGGTTTCACAGTGGATCAGGATTCTGCCATGTGTGAATGGGGTTTCACAGTGCATCAGGATCCTGCCAGGTGTGTATGGGGTTTCACAGTATATCAGCATCCTGCCAGGTGTGTACGGTGTTTTCACAATATATCAGGATCCTGCCAGGGGTGTACGGGGTGTCACAGAGGATCAGGATCCTGCCAGGTGTGTATGGGGTTTTCACAATGTATCAGGATCTGCAAGGTGTGTATGGGGTTTTCACAGTGCACCAGGATCCTGCCAGATGTGTCTGGGGTTTCACAGTGTATCAGGATTCTTTCAGGTGTGTATGGGGGTTTCACAGTGGATCAGGATGCTGCCAGGTATGTCTGCGATTTCACAGTGTATCAGGATCCTGCCGGATGAGAATGGGATTTTCACAGTGCATCAGGAACCTGCCAGGTGTGTATGGGGTTTCACAGTGTATCGGGATTCTGCCAGGTGTGTCTGGGCTGTTCACAGTGGATCAGGATCCTGCCAGTTGGGTATGGGGGTTTCACAGTGTATCAGGATACTTCCAGGTGTGTATGGGGTTTTCATAGTGTATCAGGATACTGCCAGGTGTTTATGGGGTTTCACAGTGCATCAGGATCCTGCCAGGTGTGTATGGGGTTTCACAGTGCATCAGGATCCTGCCAGGTTTTTATGGGGTTTCAGAGTGTACCAGGATCCTGCCACGTGTGTTTGGGGGTTTCACAGTGGATCAGGATCCTGCCAGATGTGAATGGGTTTTCACAGTTCATCAGGATCCTGCCAGGTGTGTATGGGGTTTCACAGTGTTTCAGGATCCTGCCAGATGTGAATGGGGTTTCACTGTGCATCAGGAAACTGCCAGGTGTGTATGGGGTTTCACAGTGCATCATGGTCCTGCCAGGTGTGTATGGGGTTTCACAGAGTATCAGGATCCTGCCACGTGTGTGTGGGGGTTTCATAGTGTATCAGGATCCTGCCAGGTGTTTATGGGGTTTCACAGTTCATCAGGATCCTGCCAGTTCTGTATGTGGTGTCACAGTGTATTAGGATCCTGCCACGTGTGTATTGGGGTTTCACAGTGGATCAGGATCCTGCCAGGTGTGAATGGGGTTTCACTGTGCTTCAGGAACCTGCCAGGTGTGTACGGGGTTTTCACAGTGTATCAGGCTCCTGCCAGGTGTGTACGGGGGTTTCACAGATTATCAGGAACCTGCCAGGTGTGCATGGAGGTTTCACAGTTCATCAGCATCCTGCCAGGTGTGTACGGGGTTTCACAGAGGATCAGGATCCTGCCAGGTGTGTACGGGTTTTTCACAATATATCAGGATCCTGCCAGGTGTTTACGGGGTTTCACAGAGGATCAGGATCCTGCAAGGTGTGTTGGGGGTTTTCACAATATATCAGGATACTGACAGGTGTGTATGGGGGTTTCACCATTTATCAGGATACTGCCAGGTGTGTTTGGGGGTTTCACAGTCTATCAGGATCCTGCCAGGTGTGTATGGGGATTTCACAGTTTATCAGGATCCTGCCAGGTGTGTATGGGCTTTTCACAGTGGGTCAGGATCCTGCCAGGTGTGTATGGGGTTTTCACAGTTTATCAGGATCCTGCCAGGTGTGTATAGGATTTTCACAGTGGTTCAGGTTCCTGCCAGGTGTGTATGGGGGTTTCACAGTGGATCAGGATCCTGCCAGGTGTGTATGGGGTTTCACAGTGCATCAGGATCCTGTCAGGTGTGTATGGGGGTTTCACAGTTTATCAGGATCCTGCAAGGTATGCATGGGGTTTTCACAGTGGATCTGTATCCTGCCAGATGTGTATGGGATTTTCACAGTATATCAGGATCTGCCAGGTGTGTATGGAGTTTCACAGTGCATCAGGATCCTGCCAGGTGTGCATGGGTTTTTCACAGAGTATCAGGATCTGCCAGATGTGTATGGAGTTTCAAAGTGGATCAGGATCCTGCCAGGTGTGTATGGGGTTTTCACAGTGCAACAGGATCCTGCCAGATGTGTCTCGGGTTTCACAGTGTTTCAGGATCGTTCCAGGTGTGTATGGGGGTTTCACAGTGGATCAGGATCCTGCCAGGTGTGTATGGGGTTTCACAGTGTATCAGGATCATGCCGGATGTGAATGGGGTTTTCACATTATATCGGGATCCTGCCAGGTGTGTCTGTGGTTTCACAGTGTATCGGGATCCTGCCAGGTGGGTATGGGGGTTTCACAGTGGATCAGGATCCTGCCATGTGTGTTTGGGGGTTTCACAGTGGATCAGGATCCTGCCAGGTGTGTATTGGGTTTTCACAGTGTATCAGGATCCTTCCAGGTGTATATTGGGTTTTCACAGTGGATCAGGATCCTGCCGTGTGTGTGGGGTTTTCACAGTAGATAAGGATCCTGCCAGGTATGTATGGGGTTTCACAGTGCATCAGGATCCTGCCAGGTGTGTATGGGGTTTCACAGTGCATTAGGATCCTGCCACGTGTGTTTGGGGGTTTCACAGTGGATCAGGATCCTGCCAGGTGCGTATGGGGTTTCAGAGTGTATCAGGATCCTGCCAGATCTGAATGGGGTTTCACAGTGCATCAGGAACCTGCCTGGTGTGTATGGGGTTACACAGTATATCAGGATCCTAGCAGGTGTGTATGGGGTTTCACAGTGTATCAGGATCCTGCCAGGTGTGTATGGGGGTTTCACAGTGGATCAGGATCCTGCCAGGTGTTTATGGGGTTTCCCAGTGCATCAGGATCCTGCCAGGTGTGTATGGGGTTTCACAGTGTATCAGGATCCTGCCGGATGTGAATGGGGTTTTCACATTGTATCGGGATCCTGCCAGGTGTGTATGGGGTTTCACAGTGTATCGGGATCCTACCAGGTGGGTATGGGGGTTTCACAGTGGATCAGGATCCTGCCATGTGTGTTTGGGGGTTTCACAGTGGATCAGGATCCTGCCAGGTGTGTATTGGGTTTTCACAGTGTATCAGGATCCTTCCTGGTGTATATTGGGTTTTCACAGTGTATCAGGATCCTGCCAGGTGTGTATGGGGTTTCACAGTGCATCAGGATCCTGCCAGGTGTGTATGGGGTTTCACAGTGCTTCAGGATCCTGCCAGGTGTGTATGGGTTTTCACAGTGTATCAGGATCCTGCCAGGTGTGTATGGGGGCTTCACAGTGGATCAGGATTCTGCCAGGTGTGTATGGGGTTTCACAGTGCATCAGGATCCTGCCAGGTGTGTATGTGGTTTCACAGTGTATCATGATCCTGCCAGTTGTGTCTGGGGGTTTCACAGTGGATCAGGATTCTGCCATGTGTGAATGGGGTTTCACAGTGCATCAGGATCCTGCCAGGTGTGTATGGGGTTTCACAGTGTATCAGCATCCTGCCAGGTGTGTACGGTGTTTTCACAATATATCAGGATCCTGCCAGGGGTGTACGGGGTGTCACAGAGGATCAGGATCCTGCCAGGTGTGTATGGGGTTACACCGTTTATCAGGATCCTGCCAGGTGTGTATGGGGGTTTCACAGTTTATCAGGATCCTGCCAGGTGTGTATGGGGGTTTCAAAGTTTATCAGTATCCTGCCATGTGTGTATGGGGTTTTCACAGTGGATCAGTATCCTGCCGTGTGTGTGGGGTTTTCACAGTACATAAGGATCCTGCCAGGTATGTATGGGGTTTCACAGTGCATCAGGATCCTGCCAGGTGTGTATGGGGTTTCACAGTGCATTAGGATCCTGCCACGTGTGTTTGGGGGTTTCACAGTATATCAGGATCCTGCCAGGTGTGTATGGGGTTTCACAGTGTATCAGGATCCTGCCAGGTGTGTATGGGGGTTTCACAGTGGATCAGGATCCTGCCAGGTGTTTATGGGGTTTCCCAGTGCATCAGGATCCTGCCAGGTGTGTATGGGGTGTCACAGTGTATCAGGATTCTGCCAGGTGTGTATGGGGGTTTCACAGTGGACAGGATACTGCCAGATGTGTATGGGGTTTCACAGTGTATCAGGATACTGCCACGTGTGTATGGGGGTTTCACAGTGGATCAGGATCCTGCCAGGTGTGTATGGGGTTTCACAGTGTATCAGGATCCTGCCAGATGTGAATGGGGTTTCACTGTGCATCAGGAACCTGCCAGGTGTGCACTTGGTTTTCACAGTGTATCAGGCTCCTGCCAGATGTGTACGGTGGTTTCACAGATTATCAGGATCCTGCCAGGTGTGCATGGGGTTTTCACAGTTCATCAGGATCCTGCCAGGTGAGTACGGGTTTTCACAGAGGGTCAGGATCCTGCAAGGTGTGTACGGGGTTTTCACAATATGTCAGGATCCTGCCAGGTGTGTACGGGGTTTCACAGAGGATCAGGATCCTGCAAGGTTTGTAAGGGGTTTTCACAATATTCAGGATACTGACAGGTGTGTATGGGAGTTTCACCGTTTATCAGGATCCTGCCAGGTGTGTATGGGGTTTTCACAGTGCAACAGGATCCTGCCAGATGTGTCTCGGGTTTCACAGTGTATCAGGATCGTTCCAGGTGTGTATGGGGGTTTCACAGTGGATCAGGATCCTGCCAGGTGTGTATGGGGTTTCACAGTGTATCGGGATCCTGCCAGGTGGGTATGGGGGTTTCACCGTGGATCAGGATCCTGCCATGTGTGTTTGGGGGTTTCACAGTGGATCAGGATCCTGCCAGTTGTGTATTGGGTTTTCACAGTGTATCAGGATCCTTCCAGGTGTATATTGGATTTTCACAGTGTATCAGGATCCTGCCAGGTGTGTATGGGGTTTCACAGTGCATCAGGATCCTGCCAGGTGTGTATGGGGTTTCACAGTGCTTCAGGATCATGCCAGGTGTGTATGGGTTTTCACAGTGTATCAGGATCCTGCCAGGTGTGTATGGGGGCTTCACAGTGGATCAGGATTCTGCCAGGTGTGTGTGGGGTTTCACAGTGCATCAGGATCCTGCCAGGTGTGTATGTGGTTTCATAGTGTATCATGATCCTGCCAGTTGTGTATGGGGGTTTCACAGTGGATCAGGATTCTGCCATGTGTGAATGGGGTTTCACAGTGCATCAGGATCCTGCCAGGTGTGTATGGGGTTTCATAGTGTATCAGCATCCTGCCAGGTGTGTACGGTGTTTTCACAATATATCAGGATCGTGCCAGGGGTGTACGGGGTGTCACAGAGGATCAGGATCCTGCCAGGTGTGTATGGGGGTTACACCGATTATCAGGATCCTGCCAGGTGTGTATGGGGGTTTCACAGTTTATCAGGATCCTGCCAGGTGTGTATGGGGGTTTCAAAGTTTATCAGTATCCTGCCATGTGTGCATGGGGTTTTCACAGTGGATCGGGATCCTGCCGTGTGTGTGGGGTTTTCACAGTAGATAAGGATCCTGCCAGGTATATATGGGGTTTCACAGTGCATCAGGATCCTGCCAGGTGTGTATGGGGTTTCACAGTGCATTAGGATCCTGCCACGTGTGTATGGGGGTTTCACAGTGGATCAGGATCCTGCCAGGTGTGTATGGGGTTTCACAGTGCATTAGGATCCTGCCACGTGTGTATGGGGGTTTCACAGTGGATCAGGATCCTGCCAGGTGCGTATGGGGTTTCAGAGTGTATCAGGATCCTGCCAGATCTGAATGGGGTTTCACTGTGCATCAGGAACCTGCCTGGTGTGTATGGGGTTTCACAGTATATCAGGATCCTGCCAGGTGTGTATGGGGTTTCACAGTGTATCAGGATCCTGCCAGGTGTGTATGGGGGTTTCACAGTTGATCAGGATCCTGCCAGGTGTTTATGGGGTTTCCCAGTGCATCAGGATCCTGCCAGGTGTGTATGGGGTGTCACAGTGTATCAGGATTCTGCCAGGTGTGTATGGGGGTTTCACAGTGGACAGGATACTGCCAGATGTGTATGGGGTTTCACAGTGTATCAGGATACTGCAACGTGTGTATGGGGGTTTCACAGTGGATCAGGACCCTGCCAGGTGTGTATGGGGTTTCACAGTGTATCAGGATCCTGCCAGATGTGAATGGGGTTTCACTGTGCATCAGGCTCCTGCCAGGTGTGTACGGTGGTTTCACAGATTATCAGGATGATGCCAGGTGTGTATGGGGTTTTCGCAGTTCATCAGGATCCTGCCAGGTGAGTACGGGTTTTTACAGAGGATCAGGATCCTGCAAGGTGTGTACGGGGTTTTCACAATATGTCAGGATCCTGCCAGGTGTGTACGGGTTTTCACAGAGGATCAGGATCCTGCCAGGTGTGTATGGGGTTTTCACAGTCTATCAGGATCCTGCCAGGTGTGTATGGGGTTTTCACAGTGGATCAGGATCCTGCCAGGTGTGTATGGGGTTTTCACAGTTTATCAGGATCCTGCCAGGTGTGTATGGGGTTTTCACAGTGGATCAGGATCCTGCCAGGTGTGTATCGGGGTTTCACAGAGTATCAGGATCTGCCAGATGTGTATGGAGTTTCACAGTGGATCAGGATCCTGCCAGGTTTGTATGGGGTTTTCACAGAGCACCAGGATCCTGCCAGATGTGTCTGGGGTATCACATGTGTATCTGGATCGTTCCAGGTGTGTATGGGCGTTTCACAGTGGATCAGGATCCTGCCAGGTGTGTATGGGGTTTCACAGTGTATCAGGATCATGCCGGATGTGAACGGGGTTTTCACAGTGTACAGGATCCTGCCAGGTGTGTATGGGGTTTCACAGTGTATCGGGATCCTGCCAGGTGGGTATGGGGGTTTCACAGTGGATCAGGATCCTGCCAGGTGTGTATGGGGGTTTCACAGTGGATCAGGATCCTGCCAGGTGCATGTGGGGTATCACAGTTTATCACGATCCTTCCAGGTGTGTATTGGGTTTTCACAGTGTATCAGGATCCTGCCAGGTGTGTATGGGGTTTCACAGTGCATCAGGATCCTGCCAGGTGTGTATGGGGTATCACAGTGTATCAGGACCTGCCAGGTGTGTATGGGGGTTTCACAGTGCATCAGGATCCTGCCAGGTGTGTATGGGGTTTCACAGTGTATCAGGATCTTGCCAGGTGTGTATGGGGGATTTCACAGTGGATCTGGATTATGCCAGATGTGTATGGGGTTTCACAGTGGATCAGGATCCTGCCAGGTGTGTATGGGGGTTTCGCAGTGGATCAGGATCCTGCCAGGTGTGTACGGGGATTTCGCAATATATCAGGATCCTTCCAGGTGTGTACGGGGTTTCACAGAGGGTCAGGATCCTGCCTGGGTGTGCATGGGGGTTTCACCGTTTATCAGGATCCTGCCAGGTGTGTATGAGGGTTTCGCAGTTTATCAGGATCCTGCCAGGTGTGTATGGGGGTTTCACAGTTTATCAGTATCCTGCCAGGTGTGTTTTGGGGTTTTCACAGTGGATCAGGATCCTGCCAGGTGTGTATGGGGTTTTCACTGTGCATCAGGATTTGCAAGGTGTGTATGGGGCTTTCACAGTGCACCAGGATCCTGCCAGGTGTGTATGGGGTTTCACTGTGCATCAGGAACCTGCCAGGTGCGTACGGGGTTTTCACAGTGTATCAGGCTCCTGCCAGGTGTGTACGGGGGTTTCACAGATTATCATGAACCTGCCAGGTGTGCATGGGGGTTTCACAGTTCATCAGCATCCTGCCAGGTGTGTACGGGGTTTCACAGAGGATCAGGATCCTGCCAGGTGTGCACGGGGTTTTCACAATATATCAGGATCCTGCCAGGTGCTTACGGGGTTTCACAGAGGATCAGTGTCCTGCAAGGTGTGTACGGGGTTTTCACAATATATCAGGATACTGACAGGTGTGTATGGGGGTTTCACCGTTTATCAGTATACTGCAAGGTGCGTATGGGGGTTTCACAGTCTATCAGGATCCTGCCAGGTGTGTATGGGGGTTTCACAGTTTATCAGGATCCTGCCAGGTGTGTATGGGGTTTCACAGTGTATCATGATCCTGCCAGGTGTGTATGGGGGTTTCACAGTGGATCAGGATTGTGCCATGTGTGAATGGGGTTTCACAGTGCATCAGGATCCTGCCAGGTGTGTATGGGGTTTCACAGTGTATCAGCATCCTATCAGGTGTGTACGGGGTTTTCACAATATATCAGGATCCTCCAGGGGTGTACGGGGTGTCACAGAGGATCAGGATCCTGCCAGGTGTGTATGGGGGTTACACCGTTTATCAGGATCCTGCCAGGTGTGTATGGGGGTTTCACAGTTTATCAGGATCCTGCCAGGTGTGTATGGGGGTTTCAAAGTTTATCAGTGTCCTGCCATGTGTGCATGGGGTTTTCACAGTGGATCAGGATCCTGCCGTGTGTGTGGGGTTTTCACAGTAGATCAGGATCCTGCCAGGTATGTATGGGGTTTCACAGTGCATCAGGATCCTGCCAGGTGTGTATGGGGTTTCACAGTGTATTAGGATACTGCCACGTGTGTTTGGGGGTTTCACAGTGGATCAGGATCCTGCCAGGTGCGTATGGGGTTTCACAGTGTATCAGGATCCTGCCAGATGTGAATGGGGTTTCACTGTGCATCAGGAACCTGCCAGGTGTGTATGGGGTTTCACTGTATATCAGGATCGTGCCAGGTGTCTATGGGGTTTCACAGTGTATCAGGATGCTGCCAGGTGTGTATGGGGGTTCCACAGTGGATCAGGATCCTGCCAGGTGTTTATGGGGTTTCACAGTGCATCAGGATCCTGCCAGGTGTGTGTGGGGTGTCACAGTGTATCAGGATTCTGCCAGGTGTGTATGGGGGTTTCACAGTGGATCAGGATCCTGCCAGATGTGTATGGGGTTTCACAGTGTATCAGGATCCTGCCACGTGTGTATGGTGGTTTCACAGTGTATCGGGATCCTGCCAGGTGGGTATGGGGGTTTCACAGTGGAGCAGGATCCTTCCAGGTGTGTATGGGGGTTTCACAGTGGATCAGGATCCTGCCAGGTGTGTGTGGGGTATCACAGTTTATTAGGATCCTTCCAGGTGTGTATTGGGATTTCACAGTGTATCAGGATCCTGCCAGGTGTGTATGGGGTTTCACAGTGCATCATGATCCTGCCAGGTGTGTATGGGGTTTCACAGTGCATCAGGATCCTGCCAAGTGTGTATGGGGTATCACAGTGTATCAAGACCTGCCAGGTGTGTATGGGGGTTTCACAGTGGATCAGGATTCTGCCAGGTATGTATGGGTTTTCACAGTGCATCAGGATCCTGCCAGGTGTGTATGGGGTTTCACAGTGTATCAGGATCTTGCCAGGTGTGTAGGGGGATTTCACAGTGGATCAGGATTATGCCAGGTGTGTATGGGGTTTCACAGTGGATCAGGATCCTGCCAGGTGTGTATGGGGGTTTCGCAGTTGATCAGGATCCTGCCAGTTGTGTACGGGGTTTCACAGAGGGTCAGGATCCTGCCTGGTGTGCATGGGGGTTTCACCGTTTATTAGGATCCTGCCAGGTGTGTATGAGGGTTTCGCAGTTTATCAGGATCCTGCCAGGTGTGTATGGGGGTTTCACAGTTTATCAGTATCCTGCCAGGTGTGTATGGGGTTTTCACAGTGGATCAGGATCCTGCCAGGTGTGTATGGGGTTTTCACTGTGCATCAGGATCTGCAAGGTGTGTATGGGGTTTTCACAGTGCACCAGGGTCCTGCCAGATGTATCTGGGGTTTCACAGTGTAACAGGATCCTTCCAGGTGTGTATGGGGGTTTCACAGTTGATCAGGATCCTGCCAGGTGTGTATGGGGTTTCACAGTGTATCAGGATCCTGCCAGGTGTTTATGGGGTTTCACAGTTCATCAGGATCCTGCCAGGAGTATATGGGGTGTCACAGTGTATCAGGATCCTGCCACGTGTGTTTGGGGGTTTCACAGTGGATCAGGATCCTGCCAGGTGTGAATGGGGTTTCACTGTGCATCAGGAACCTGCCAGGTGTGTACGGGGTTTTCACAGTGTGTCAGGCTCCTGCCAGGTGTGTACGGGGGTTTCACAGATTATCAGGAACCTGCCAGGTGTGCATGGGGTTTCACAGTTCATCAGCATCCTGCCAGGTGTGTACGGGGTTTCACAGAGGATCAGGATCCTGCCAGGTGTGTACGGGGTTTTCACAATATATCAGGATCCTGCCAGGTGTTTACGGGGTTTCACAGAGGATCAGGATGCTGCAAGGTGTGTACAGGGTTTTCACAATATATCAGGATACTGACAGGTGTGCATGGGGGTTTCACCGTTTATCAGGATACTGCCAGGTGTGTATGGGGGTTTCACAGTCTATCAGGATCCTGCCAGGTGTGTATGGGGGTTTCACAGTTTATCAGGATCCTGCCAGGTGTGTATGGGCTTTTCACAGTGGATCAGGATCCTGCCAGGTGTGTATGGGGTTTTCACAGTTGATCAGGATCCTGCCAGGTGTGTATAGGGTTTTCACAGTGGATCAGGATCCTGCCAGGTGTGTATGGTGGTTTCACAGTGGATCAGGTTCCTGCCAGGTGTGTTTAGTTTAGTTTAGTTTAGAGATACAGCACTGAAACAGGCCCTTCGGCCCACCGAGTCTGTGCCGAACATCAACCACCCATTTATACTAATCCTACACTAATCCCATATTGCTACCAAACATCCCCACCAGTCCCTATATTTCCCTACCACCTGCCTACACTAGTGACAATTTATAATGGCCAATTTACCTATCAACCTGCAAGTCTTTTGGATTGTGGGAGGAAACCGGAGCACCCGGAGAAAACCCACGCAGACACAGGGAGAACTTGCAAACTCCACACAGGCAGTCCCTGGAACCGAACCGGGGTCCCTGGAGCTGTGAGGCTGCGGTGCTAACCACTGCACCACTGTGCCGCCCTTCTGTGTATGGGGTTTCACAGTGCATCAGGATCCTGCCAGGTGTGTATGGGGTTTTCACAGTTTATCAGGATCCTGCAAGGTATGTATCGGGTTTTCACAGTGGACCAGTATCCTGCCAGGTGTGTATGGGATTTTCACAGTATATCAGGATCTGCCAGGTGTGTATGGAGTTTCACAGTGCATCAGGATCCTGCCAGGTGTGCATGGGGTTTCACAGTGCATCAGGATCCTGCCAGGTGTGTATGGGGGTTACACCGTTTATCAGGATCCTGCCAGGTGTGTATGGGGGTTTCACAGTTTATCAGGATCCTGCCAGGTGTGTATGGGGGTTTCAAAGTTTATCAGTGTCCTGCCATGTGTGCATGGGGTTTTCACAGTGGATCAGGATCCTGCCGTGTGTGTGGGGTTTTCACAGTAGATCAGGATCCTGCCAGGTATGTATGGGGTTTCACAGTGCATCAGGATCCTGCCAGGTGTGTATGGGGTTTCAAAGTGTATTAGGATACTGCCACGTGTGTTTGGGGGTTTCACAGTGGATCAGGATCCTGCCAGGTGCGTATGGGGTTTCACAGTGTATCAGGATCCTGCCAGATGTGAATGGGGTTTCACTGTGCATCAGGAACCTGCCAGGTGTGTATGTGGTTTCACTGTATATCAGGATCGTGCCAGGTGTCTATGGGGTTTCACAGTGTATCAGGATGCTGCCAGGTGTGTATGGGGGTTCCACAGTGGATCAGGATCCTGCCAGGTGTTTATGGGGTTTCACAGTGCATCAGGATCCTGCCAGGTGTGTGTGGGGTGTCACAGTGTATCAGGATTCTGCCAGGTGTGTATGGGGGTTTCACAGTGGATCAGGATCCTGCCAGATGTGTATGGGGTTTCACAGTGTATCAGGATCCTGCCACGTGTGTATGGGGGTTTCACAGTGTATCGGGATCCTGCCAGGTGGGTATGGGGGTTTCACAGAGGAGCAGGATCCTTCCAGGTGTGTATGGGGGTTTCACAGTGGATCAGGATCCTGCCAGGTGTGTGGGGGGTATCACAGTTTATTAGGATCCTTCCAGGTGTGTATTGGGATTTCACAGTGTATCAGGATCCTGCCAGGTGTGTATGGGGTTTCACAGTGCATCATGATCCTGCCAGGTGTGTATGGGGTTTCACAGTGCATCAGGATCCTGCCAGGTGTGTATGGGGTATCACAGTGTATCAAGACCTGCCAGGTGTGTATGGGGGTTTCACAGTGGATCAGGATTCTGCCAGGTATGTATGGGTTTTCACAGTGCACCAGGATCCTGCCAGATGTGTCTGGGGGTTCACAGTGTATCAGGATCGTGCCAGGTGTGTATGGGGGTTTCACATTTGATCGGGATCCTGCCAGGTGTGTATGGGGTTTCACAGTGTATCAGGATCCTTCCAGGTGTATATTGGGTTTTCATAGTGTATCAGGATCCTGCCAGGTGTGTATGGGGTTTCACAGTGCATCAGGATCCTGCCAGGTGTGTATGGGGTTTCACAGTGCATCAGGATCCTGCCAGGTGTGTATGGGGTTTCACAGTGCATCAGGATCCTACCAGGTGTGTATGGGGTTTCACAGTGTCTCAGCATCCTGCCAGGTGTGTACGGGGTTTTCACAATATATCAGGATCCTGCCAGGGGTGTACGGGGTGTCACAGAGGATCAGGATCCTGCCAGGTGTGTATGGGGGTTACACCGTTTATCAGGATCCTGCCAGGTGTGTATGGGGGTTTCACAGTTTATCAGGATCCTGCCAGGTGTGTATGGGGGTTTCAAAGTTTATCAGTATCCTGCCATGTTTGCATGGGGTTTTCACAGTAGATCAGGATCCTGCCGTGTGTGTGGGGTTTTCACAGTAGATCAGGATCCTGCCAGGTATGTTTGGGGTTTCACAGTGCATCAGGATCCTGCCAGGTGTGTATGGGGTTTCACAGTGTATTAGGATACTGCCACGTGTGTTTGGGGGTTTCACAGTGGATCAGGATCCTGCCTGGTGCGTATGGGGTTTCACAGTGTATCAGGATCCTGCCAGATGTGAATGGGGTTTCACTGTGCATCAGGAACCTGCCAGGTGTGTATGGGGTTTCACAGTATGTCAGGATCCTGCCAGGTGTGTATGGGGTTTCACAGTGTATCAGGATGCTGCCAGGTGTGTATGGGGGTTTCACAGTGGATCAGGATCCTGCCAGGTGTTTATGGTGTTTCACAGTGCATCAGGATCCTGCCAGGTGTGTATGGGGTGTCACAGTGTATCAGGATTCTGCCAGGTGTGTATGGGGGTTTCACAGTGGATCAGGATCCTGCCAGATGTGTATGGGGTTTCACAGTGTATCAGGATCCTGCCACGTGTGTATAGGGGTTTCACAGTGTATCGGGATCCTGCCAGGTGGGTATGGGTTTTTCACAGTGGATCAGGATCCTGCCAGGTATGTATGGGGTTTCACAGTGCATCAGGATCCTGCCAGGTGTGTATGGGGTTTCACAGTGTATTAGGATACTGCCACGTGTGTTTGGGAGTTTCATAGTGGATCAGGATCCTGCCAGGTGCGTATGGGTTTTCACAGTGTATCAGGATCCTGCCAGATGTGAATGGGGTATCACTGTGCATCAGGAACCTGCCAGGTGTGTATGGGGTTTCACAGTATATCAGGATCCTGCCAGGTGTGTAAGAGGTTTCACAGTTTATTAGGATACTGCCACGTTTTGTTTGGGGGTTTCACAGTGGATCAGGATCCTGCCAGGTGCGTATGGGGTTTCACAGTGTATCAGGATCCTGCCAGATGTGAATGGGGTTTCACTGTGCATCAGAAACCTGCCAGGTGTGTATGGGGTTTCACAGTATATCAGGATCCTGCCAGGTGTGTATGGGGTTTCACAGTGTATCAGGATGCTGCCAGGTGTGTATGGGGGTTTCACCGTGGATCAGGATCCTGCCAGGTGTTTATGGGGTTTCACAGTGCATCAGGATCCTGCCAGGTGTGTATGGGGTGTCACAGTTTAGGATTCTGCCAGGTGTGTATGGGGGATTCACAGTGGATCAGGATCCTGCCAGATGTGTATGGGGTTTCACAGTGTATCAGGATGCTGCCAGGTGTGTATGGGGGTTTCACAGTGTATCGGGATCCTGCCAGGTGGGTATGGGTGTTTCACAGTGGATCAGGATCCTGCCAGGTATGTATGGGGTTTCACAGTGCATCAGGATCCTGCCAGGTGTGTATGGGGTTTCACAGTGTATTAGGATACTGCCACGTGTGTATGGGGGTTTCACAGTGGATCAGGATCCTGCCAGGTGCGTATGGGGTTTCACAGTGTATCAGGATCCTGCCAGATGTGAATGGGGTTTCACTGTGCATCAGGAACCTGCCAGGTGTGTATGGGGTTTCACAGTATATCAGGATCCTGCCAGGTGTGTCAGGGGTTTCACAGTGTATCAGGATGCTGCCAGGTGTGTATGGGGGTTTCACAGTGGATCAGGATCCTGCCAGGTGTTTATGGTGTTTCACAGTGCGTCAGGATCCTGCCAGGTGTGTATGGGGTGTCACAGTGTATCAGGATTCTGCCAGGTGTGTATGGGGGTTTCACAGTGGATCAGGATCCTGCCAGATGTGTGTGGGATTTCACAGTGTATCAGGATCCTGCCACGTGTGTATGGGGGTTTCACAGTGTATCAGGATCCTTCCAGGTGTATATTGGGTTTTCACAGTGATTCAGGATCCTGCCAGGTGTGTATGGGGTTTCACAGTGCATCAGGATCCTGCCAGGTGTGTATGGGGTTTCACAGTGCATCAGGATTCTGCCAGGTGTGTATGGGGTTTCACAGTGCATCAGGATCCTGCCAGGTGTGTATGCGGTTTCACAGTGCATCAGGATCCTACCAGGTGTGTATGGGGTTTCACAGTGTCTCAGCATCCTGCCAGGTGTGTACGGGGATTTCGCAATATATCAGGATCCTGCCAGGTGTGTACGGGGTTTCACAGAGGGTCAGGATACTGCCTGGTGTGCATGGGGGTTTCACCGTTTATCAGGATCCTGCCAGGTGTGTATGAGGGTTTCACAGTTTATCAGGATCCTGCCAGGTGTGTATGGGGGTTTCACAGTTTATCAGTATCCTGCCAGGTGTTTATGGGGGTTTCACAGTGGATCAGGATCCTGCCAGGTGTGAATGGGGTTTCACTGTGAATCAGAATCCTGCCAGGTGTTTATGGGGTTTCACAGTTCATCAGGATCCTGCCAGGTGTGTATGGGGTGTCACAGTGTATCAGGATCCTGCCAGGTGTGTATGGGGGTTTCACAGTGGATCAGGATCCTGCCAGGTGTGAATGGGGTTTCACTGTGCATCAGGAACCTGCCAGGTGTGTACGGGGTTTTCACAGTGTATCAGGTTCCTGCCAGGTGTGTACGGGGGTTTCACAGATTATCAGGAACCTGCCAGGTGTGCATGGCGGTTTCACAGTTCATCAGCATCCTGCCAGGTGTGTACGGGGTTTCACAGAGGATCAGGATCCTGCCAGGTGTGTACGGGGTTTTCACAATATATCAGGATCCTGCCAGGTGTTTACGGGGTTTCACAGAGGATCAGGATCCTGCAAGGTGTGTACGGGGTTTTCACAATATATCAGGATACTGACAGGTGTGGATGGGGGTTTCACCGTTTATCAGGATACTGCCAGGTGTGTATGGGGGTTTCACAGTCTATCAGGATCCTGCCAGGTGTGTATGGGGGTTTCACAGTTTATCAGGATCCTGCCAGGTGTGTATGGGCTTTTCACAGTGGATCAGGATTCTGCCAGGTGTGTATGGGGTTTCACAGTGCATCAGGATCCTGCCAGGTGTGCATGGGGTTTCACAGTGCATCAGATTCCTGCCAGGTGTGTATGGGGTTTCACAGAGTCTCAGCATCCTGCCAGGTGTGTACGGGGTTTTCACAATATATCAGGATCCTGCCAGGGGTGTACGGGGTGTCACAGAGGATCAGGATCCTGCCAGGTGTGTATGGGGGTTACACCGTTTATCAGGATCCTGCCAGGTGTGTATGGGGGTTTCACAGTTTATCAGGATCCTGCCAGGTGTGTATGGGGGTTTCAAAGTTTATCAGTATCCTGCCATGTGTGCATGGGGTTTTCACAGTGGATCAGGATCCTGCCGTGTGTGTGGGGTTTTCACAGTAGATCAGGATCCTGCCAGGTATGTTTGGGGTTTCACAGTGCATCAGGATCCTGCCAGGTGTGTATGGGGTTTCACAGTGTATTAGGATACTGCCACGTGTGTTTGGGGGTTTCACAGTGGATCAGGATCCTGCCTGGTGCGTATGGGGTTTCACAGTGTATCAGGATCCTGGCAGGTGTGTATGGGGTTTCACAGTATATCAGGATCCTGCCAGGTGTGTATGGGGTTTCACAGTGGATCAGGATGCTGCCAGGTGTGTATGGGGGTTTCACAGTGGATCAGGATCCTGCCAGGTGTTTATGGTGTTTCACAGTGCATCAGGATCCTGCCAGGTGTGTATGGGGTGTCACAGTGTATCAGGATTCTGCCAGGTGTGTATGGGGGTTTCACAGTGGATCAGGAACCTGCCAGATGTGTATGGTGTTTCACAGTGCATCAGGATCCTGCCAGCTGTGTATGGGGTGTCACAGTGTATCAGGATTCTGCCAGGTGTGTATGGGGGTTTCACAGTGGATCAGGATCCTGCCAGATGTGTATGGGGTTTCACAGTGTATCAGGATCCTGCCACGTGTTTATAGGGGTTTCACAGTGTATCGG
This sequence comes from Heterodontus francisci, assembly GCF_036365525.1. Taxonomy (NCBI): domain Eukaryota; kingdom Metazoa; phylum Chordata; class Chondrichthyes; order Heterodontiformes; family Heterodontidae; genus Heterodontus; species Heterodontus francisci. The sequence goes on from NW_027141175.1 coordinate 6,947,859, forward strand.
GATCCTGCCAGGTGGGTATGGGTTTTTCACAGTGGATCAGGATCCTGCCAGGTATGTATGGGGTTTCACAGTGCATCAGGATCCTGCCAGGTGTGTATGGGGTTTCACAGTGTATTAGGATACTGCCACGTGTGTTTGGGTGTTTCATAGTGGATCAGGATCCTGCCAGGTGCGTATGGGGTTTCACAGTGTATCAGGATCCTGCCAGATGTGAATGGGGTATCACTGTGCATCAGGAACCTGCCAGGTGTGTATGGGGTTTCACAGTATATCAGGATCCTGCCAGGTGTGTAAGAGGTTTCACAGTTTATTAGGATACTGCCACGTGTGTTTGGGGGTTTCACAGTGGATCAGGATCCTGCCAGGTGCGTATGGGGTTTCACAGTGTATCAGGATCCTGCCAGATGTGAATGGGGTTTCACTGTGCATCAGAAACCTGCCAGGTGTGTATGGGGTTTCACAGTATAGCAGGATCCTGCCAGGTGTGTATGGGGTTTCACAGTGTATCAGGATGCTGCCAGGTGTGTATGGGGGTTTCACCGTGGATCAGGATCCTGCCAGGTGTTTATGGGGTTTCACAGTGCATCAGGATCCTGCCAGGTGTGTATGGGGTGTCACAGTGTTTCAGGATTCTGCCAGGTGTGTATGGGGGATTCACAGTGGATCAGGATCCTGCCAGATGTGTATGGGGTTTCACAGTGTATCAGGATGCTGCCAGGTGTGTACGGGGGTTTCACAGTGTATCGGGATCCTGCCAGGTGGGTATGGGTGTTTCACAGTGGATCAGGATCCTGCCAGGTATGTATGGGGTTTCACAGTGCATCAGGATCCTGCCAGGTGTGTATGGGGTTTCACAGTGTATTAGGATACTGCCACGTGTGTATGGGGGTTTCACAGTGGATCAGGATCCTGCCAGGTGCGTATGGGGTTTCACAGTGTATCAGGATCCTGCCAGATGTGAATGGGGTTTCACTGTGCATCAGGAACCTGCCAGGTGTGTATGGGGTTTCACAGTATATCAGGATCCTGCCAGGTGTGTCAGGGGTTTCACAGTGTATCAGGATGCTGCCAGGTGTGTATGGGGGTTTCACAGTGGATCAGGATCCTGCCAGGTGTTTATGGTGTTTCACAGTGCGTCAGGATCCTGCCAGGTGTGTATGGGGTGTCACAGTGTATCAGGATTCTGCCAGGTGTGTATGGGGGTTTCACAGTGGATCAGGATCCTGCCAGATGTGTATGGGGTTTCACAGTGTATCAGGATCCTGCCACGTGTGTATGGGGGTTTCACAGTGTATCGGGATACTGCCAGGTGGGTTTGGGGGTTTCACAGTGGATCAGGATCCTGCCAGGTGTGTATGGGGGTTTCACAGTGGATCAGGATCCTGCCAGTTGTGTGTGGGGTATCACAGTGTATCAGGATCCTGCCAGGTGTGTATGGGGTTTCACAGTGCATCAGGATCCTGCCAGGTGTGTATGGGGTATCACAGTGTATCAGGACCTGCCAGGTGTGTATGGGGGTTTCACTGTGGATCAGGATCCTGCCAGTTGTGTGTGGGGTATCACAGTGTATCAGGATCCTGCCAGGTGTGTATGGGGTTTCACAGTGCATCAGGATCCTGCCAGGTGTGTATGGGGTATCACAGTGTATCAGGACCTGCCAGGTATGTATGGGGTTTCACAGTGCATCCGGATCCTGCCAGGTGTTTCTGGGGTTTCACAGTGGATCAGGATCTTGCCAGGTGTGTATGGGGATTTCACAGTGGATCAGGATTATGCCAGGTGTGTATGGGGTTTCACAGTGGATCAGGATCCTGCCAGGTGTGTATGGGGGTTTCGCAGTGGATCAGTATCCTGCCAGGTGTGTATCGGGTTTCACAGTGTATCAGCATCCTGCCAGGTGTGTACGGGGATTTCGCAATATATCAGGATCCTGCCAGGTGTGTACGGGGTTTCACAGAGGGTCAGGATACTGCCTGGTGTGCATGGGGGTTTCACCGTTTATCAGGATCCTGCCAGGTGTGTATGAGGGTTTCGCAGTTTATCAGGATCCTGCCAGGTGTGTATGGGGGTTTCACAGTTTATCAGTATCCTGCCAGGTGTTTATGGGGTTTTCACAGTGGATCAGGATCCTGCCAGGTGTGTATGCGGCTTTCACTGTGCATCAGGATCTGCAAGGTGTGTATGGGGTTTTCACAGTGCATCAGGATCCTGCCAGATGTATCTGGGGTTTCACAGTGTATCAGGATCCTTCCAGGTGTGTATGGAGGTTTGACAGTGGATCAGGATCCTGCCAGGTGTGTATGGGGTTTCACAGTGAATCAGGATCCTGCCAGGTGTTTATGGGGTTTCACAGTTCATCAGGATCCTGCCAGGTGTGTATGGGGTGTCACAGAGTATCAGGATCCTGCCAGGTGTGTATGGGTGTTTCACAGTGGATCAGTATCCTGCCAGGTGTGAATGGGGTTTCACTGTGGATCAGGAACCTGCCAGGTGTGTACGGGGTTTTCACAGTGTATCAGGTTCCTGCCAGGTGTGTACGGGGGTTTCACAGATTATCAGGAACCTGCCAGGTGTGCATGGCGGTTTCACAGTTCATCAGCATCCTGCCAGGTGTGTACGGGGTTTCACAGAGGATCAGGATCCTGCCAGGTGTGTACGGGGTTTTCACAATATATCAGGATCCTGCCAGGTGTTTACGGGCATTCACAGAGGATCAGGATCCTGCAAGGTGTGTACGGGGTTTTCACAATATATCAGGATACTGACAGGTGTGGATGGGGGTTTCACCGTTTATCAGGATACTGCCAGGTGTGTATGGGCTTTTCACAGTGGATCAGGATTCTGCCAGGTGTGTATGGGGTTTCGCAGTGCATCAGGATCCTGCCAGGTGTGTATGGGGTTTCACAGTGCATCAGGATCCTGCCAGGTGTGTATGGGGTTTCACAGAGTCTCAGCATCCTGCCAGGTGTGTACGGGGTTTTCACAATATATCAGGATCCTGCCAGGGGTGTACGGGGTGTCACAGAGGATCAGGATCCTGCCAGGTGTGTATGGGGGTTACACCGTTTATCAGGATCCTGCCAGGTGTGTATGGGGGTTTCACAGTTTATCAGGATCCTGCCAGGTGTGTATGGGGGTTTCAAAGTTTATCAGTATCCTGCCAGTTGTGTATGGGGTTTTCACAGTGGATCAGGATCCTGCCGTGTGTGTGGGGTTTTCACAGTAGATCAGGATCCTGCCAGGTATGTTTGGGGTTTCACAGTGCATCAGGATCCTGCCAGGTGTGTATGGGGTTTCACAGTGTATTAGGATACTGCCACGTGTGTTTGGGGTTTCACAGTGGATCAGGATCCTGCCTGGTGCGTATGGGGTTTCACAGTGTATCAGGATCCTGGCAGGTGTGTATGGGGTTTCACAGTCTATCAGGATCCTGCCAGGTGTGTATGGGGTTTCACAGTGGATCAGGATGCTGCCAGGTGAGTATGGGGGTTTCACAGTGGATCAGGATCCTGCCAGGTGTTTATGGTGTTTCACAGTGCATCAGGATCCTGCCAGGTGTGTATGGGGTGTCACAGTGTATCAGGATTCTGCCAGGTGTGTATGGGGGTTTCACAGTGGATCAGGATCCTGCCAGATGTGTATGGGGTTTCACAGTGTATCAGGATCCTGCCACGTGTCTATAGGGGTTTCACAGTGTATCGGGATCCTGCCAGGTGGGTATGGGTTTTTCACAGTGGATCAGGATCCTGCCAGGTATGTATGGGGTTTCACAGTGCATCAGGATCCTGCCAGGTGTGTATGGGGTTTCACAGTGTATTAGGATACTGCCACGTGTGTTTGGGGGTTTCACAGTGTATCAGGATCCTGCCAGGTGTTTATGGTGTTTCACAGTGCATCAGGATCCTGCCAGGTGTGTATGGGGTGTCACAGTGTATCAGGATTCTGCCAGGTGTGTATGGGGGTTTCACAGTGGATCAGGATCCTGCCAGATGTGTATGGGGTTTCACAGTGTATCAGGATCCTGCCACGTGTCTATAGGGGTTTCACAGTGTATCGGGATCCTGCCAGGTGGGTATGGGTTTTTCACAGTGGATCAGGATCCTGCCAGGTATGTATGGGGTTTCACAGTGCATCAGGAACCTGCCAGGTGTGTATGGGGTTTCACAGTATATCAGGATCCTGCCAGGTGTGTAAGGGGTTTCACAGTGTATTAGGATACTGCCACGTGTGTTTGGGGGTTTCACAGTGGATCAGGATCCTGCCAGGTGCGTATGGGGTTTCACAGTGTATCAGGATCCTGCCAGATGTGAATGGGGCTCCACTGTGCATCAGGAACCTGCCAGGTGTGTATGGGGTTTCACAGTATATCAGGATCCTGCCAGGTGTGTATGGGGTTTCACAGTGTATCAGGATGCTGCCAGGTGTGTATGGGTGTTTCACAGTGGATCAGGATCCTGCCAGGTGTTTATGGGGTTTCACAGTGCATCAGGATCCTGCCAGGTGTGTATGGGGTGTCACAGTGTTTCAGGATTCTGCCAGGTGTGTATGGGGTATTCAAAGCGGATCAGGATCCTGCCAGATGTGTATGGGGTTTCACAGTGTATCAGGATCCTGCCACGTGTGTATGGGGGTTTCACAGTGTATCGGGATCCTGCCAGGTGGGTATGGGTGTTTCACAGTAGATCAGGATCCTGCCAGGTATGTATGGGGTTTCACAGTGCATCAGGATCCTGCCAGGTGCGTATGGGGTTTCACAGTGTATCAGGATCTTGCCAGATGTGAATGGGGATTCACTGTGCATCAGGATCCTGCCAGGTGTGTAAGGGGTTTCACAGTGTATCAGGATCCTGCCAGGTGTGTATGGGGGTTTCACAGTTGATCGGGATCCTGCCAGGTGTGTATGGGGTTTCACAGTGTATCAGGATCCTTCCAGGTGTATATTGGGTTTTCACAGTGTATCAGGATCCTGCCAGGTGTGTATGGGGTTTCGCAGTGCATCAGGATCCTGCCAGGTGTGTACGGGGTTTCACAGAGGATCAGGATCCTGCCAGGTGTGTACGGGGTTTTCACAGATTATCAGGAACCTGCCAGTTGTGCATGGCGGTTTCACAGTTCATCAGCATCCTGCCAGGTGTGTACGGGGTTTCACAGAGGATCAGGATCCTGCCAGGTGTGTACGGGGTTTTCACAATATATCAGGATCCTGCCAGGTGTTTACGGGGTTTCACAGAGGATCAGGATCCTGCAAGGTGTGTACGGGGTTTTCACAATATATCAGGATACTGACAGGTGTGGATGGGGGTTTCACCGTTTATCAGGATACTGCCAGGTGTGTATGGGGGTTTCACAGTCTATCAGGATCCTGCCAGGTGTGTATGGGGGTTTCACAGTTTATCATGATCCTGCCAGGTGTGTATGGGCTTTTCACAGTGGATCAGGATTCTGCCAGGTGTGTATGGGGTTTCGCAGTGCATCAGGATCCTGCCAGGTGTGTATGGGGTTTCACAGTGCATCAGGATCCTGCCAGGTGTGTATGGGGTTTCACAGAGTCTCAGCATCCTGCCAGGTGTGTACGGGGTTTTCACAATATATCAGGATCCTGCCAGGTGTGTATGGGGGTGTCACAGAGGATCAGGATCCTGCCAGGTGTGTATGGGGGTTACACCGTTTATCAGGATCCTGCCAGGTGTGTATGGGGGTTTCACAGTTTATCAGGATCCTGCCAGGTGTGTATGGGGGTTTCAAAGTTTATCAGTATCCTGCCATGTGTGCATGGGGTTTTCACAGTGGATCAGGATCCTGCCGTGTGTGTGGGGTTTTCACAGTAGATCAGGATCCTGCCAGGTATGTTTGGGGTTTCACAGTGCATCAGGATCCTGCCAGGTGTGTATGGGGTTTCACAGTATATTAGGATACTGCCACGTGTGTTTGGGGGTTTCACAGTGGATCAGGATCCTGCCTGGTGCGTATGGGGTTTCACAGTGTATCAGGATCCTGGCAGGTGTGTATGGGGTTTCACAGTATATCAGGATCCTGCCAGGTGTGTATGGGGTTTCACAGTGGATCAGGATGCTGCCAGGTGAGTATGGGGGTTTCACAGTGGATCAGGATCCTGCCAGGTGTTTATGGTGTTTCACAGTGCATCAGGATCCTGCCAGGTGTGTATGGGGTGTCACAGTGTATCAGGATTCTGCCAGGTGTGTATGGGGGTTTCACATTGGATCAGGATCCTGCCAGATGTGTATGGGGTTTCACAGTGTATCAGGATCCTGCCACGTGTGTATAGGGGTTTCACAGTGTATCGGGATCCTGCCAGGTGGGTATGGGTTTTTCACAGTGGATCAGGATCCTGCCAGGTATGTATGGGGTTTCACAGTGCATCAGGATCCTGCCAGGTCTGTATGGGGTTTCACAGTGTATTAGGATACTGCCACGTGTGTTTGGGGGTTTCACAGTGTATCAGGATCCTGCCAGATGTGAATGGTGTATCACTGTGCATCAGGAACCTGCCAGGTGTGTATGGGGTTTCACAGTATATCAGGATCCTGCCAGGTGTGTAAGGGGTTTCACAGTGTATTAGGATACTGCCACGTGTGTTTGGGGGTTTCACAGTGGATCAGGATCCTGCCAGGTGCGTATGGGGTTTCACAGTGTATCAGGATCCTGCCAGATGTGAATGGGGTTTCACTGTGCATCAGGAACCTGCCAGGTGTGTATGGGGTTTCACAGTATATCAGGATCCTGCCAGGTGTGTATGGGGTTTCACAGTGTATCAGGATGCTGCCAGGTGTGTATGGGGGTTTCACAGTGGATCAGGATCCTGCCAGGTGTTTATGGGGTTTCACAGTGCATCAGGATCCTGCCAGGTGTGTATGGGGTGTCACAGTGTTTCAGGATTCTGCCAGGTGTGTATGGGGTATTCAAATTGGATCAGGATCCTGCCAGATGTGTATGGGGTTTCACAGTGTATCAGGATCCTGCCACGTGTGTATGGGGGTTTCACAGTGTATCGGGATCCTGCCAGGTGGGTATGGGTGTTTCACAGTAGATCAGGATCCTGCCAGGTATGTATGGGGTTTCACAGTGCATCAGGATCCTGCCAGGTGCGTATGGGGTTTCACAGTGTATCAGGATCTTGCCAGATGTGAATGGGGATTCACTGTGCATCAGGAACCTGCCAGGTGTGTATGGGGTTTCACAGTATATCAGGATCCTGCCAGGTGTGTAAGGGGTTTCACAGTGTATCAGGATGCTGCCAGGTGTGTATGGGGGTTTCACAGTGGATCGGGATCCTGCCAGGTGTTTATGGTGTTTCACAGTGCGTCAGGATCCTGCCAGGTGTGTATGGGGTGTCACAGTGTATCATGATTCTGCCAGGTGTGTATGGGGGTTTCACAGTGGATCAGGATCCTGCCAGATGTGTATGGGGTTTCACAGTGTATCAGGATGCTGCCACGTGTGTATGGGGGTTTCACAGTGTATCGGGCTCCTGCCAGGTGGGTTTGGGGGTTTCACAGTGGATCAGGATCCTGCCAGGTGTGTATGGGGGTTTCACAGTGGATCAGGATCCTGCCAGGTGTGTGTGGGGTATCACAGTGTATCAGGATGCTGCCAGGTGTGTATGGGGTTTCACAGTGCATCAGGATCCTGCCAGGTGTGTATGGGGTTTCACAGTGCATCAGGATCCTGCCAGGTGTGTATGGGGTATCACAGTGTATCAGGACCTGCCAGGTGTGTATGGGGGTTTCACAGTGGATCAGGATTCTGCCAGGTGTTTATGGGGTTTCACAGTGGATCAGGAGCTTGCCAGGTGTGTATGGGGATTTCACAGTGGATCAGGATAATGCCAGGTGTGTATGGGGTTTCACAGTGGATCAGGATCCTGCCAGGTGTGTATGGGGGTTTCGCAGTGGATCAGGATCCTGCCAGGTGTGTATCGGGTTTCACAGTGTATCAGCATCCTGCCAGGTGTGTACGGGGATTTCGCAATATATCAGGATCCTGCCAGGTGTGTACGGGGTTTCACAGAGGGTCAGGATACTGCCTGGTGTGCATGGGGGTTTCACCGTTTATCAGGATCCTGCCAGGTGTGTATGAGGGTTTCGCAGTTTATCAGGATTCCTGCCAGGTGTGTATGGGGGTTTCACAGTTTATCAGTATCCTGCCAGGTGTTTATGGGGTTTTCACTGTGCATCAGGATCTGCAAGGTGTGTATGGGGTTTTCACAGTGCACCAGGATCCTGCCAGATGTATCTGGGGTTTCACAGTGTATCAGGATCCTTCCAGGTGTGTATGGAGGTTTCACAGTGGATCAGGATCCTGCCAGGTGTGTATGGGGTTTCACAGTGTATCAGGATCCTGCCAGGTGTTTATGGGGTTTCACAGTTCATCAGGATCCTGCCAGGTGTGAATGGGGTGTCACAGTGTATCAGGATCCTGCCAGGTGTGTATGGGGGTTTCACAGTGGATCAGGATCCTGCCAGGTGTGAATGGGGTTTCACTGTGCATCAGGAACCTGCCAGGTGTGTACGGGGTTTTCACAGTGTATCAGGCTCCTGCCAGGTGTGTACGGGGGTTTCACAGATTATCAGGAACCTGCCAGGTGTGCATGGCGGTTTCACAGTTCATCAGCATCCTGCCAGGTGTGTACGGGGTTTCACAGAGGATCAGGATCCTGCCAGGTGTGTACGGGGTTTTCACAATATATCAGGATCCTGCCAGGTGTTTACGGGGTTTCACAGAGGATCAGGATCCTGCAAGGTGTGTACGGGGTTTTCACAATATATCAGGATACTGACAGGTGTGGATGGGGGTTTCACCGTTTATCAGGATACTGCCAGGTGTGTATGGGGGTTTCACAGTCTATCAGGATCCTGCCAGGTGTGTATGGGGGTTTCACAGTTTATCAGGATCCTGCCAGGTGTGTATGGGCTTTTCACAGTGGATCAGGATCCTGCCAGGTGTGTATGGGGGTTTCACAGTGGATCAGGATCCTGCCAGGTGTGTATGGGGTTTCACAGTGCATCAGGATCCTGCCAGGTGTGTATGGGGTTTTCACAGTTTATCAGGATCCTGCAAGGTATGTATGGGGTTTTCACAGTGGATCAGTATCCTGCCAGGTGTGTATGGGATTTTCACAGTATATCAGGATCTGCCAGGTGTGTATGGAGTTTCACAGTGCATCAGGATCCTGCCAGGAGTTCATTGGGTTTTCACAGAGTATCAGGATCTGCCAGATGTGTATGGAGTTTCAAAGTAGATCAGGATCCTGCGAGGTGTGTATGGGGTTTTCACAGTGCAGCAGGATCCTGCCAGATGTGTCTGGGGTTTCACAGTGTATCAGGATCGATCCAGGTTTGTATGGGGGTTTCACAGTGGATCAGGATCCTGCCAGGTGTGTATGGGGTTTCACAGTGTATCATGATCCTGCCGGATGTGAATGGGGTTTTCACAGTGGATCAGGATCCTGCCAGGTGTGTATGGGGGTTTCACAGTTGATCGGGATCCTGCCAGGTGTGTATGGGGTTTCACAGTGTATCAGGATCCTTCCAGGTGTATATTGGGTTTTCACAGTGTATCAGGATCTTGCCAGGTGTGTTTGGGGTTTCACAGTGCATCAGGATCCTGCCAGGTGTGTATGGGGTTTCACAGTGCATCAGGAACCTGCCAGGTGTGTATGGGTTTTCACAGTGTATCAGGATCCTGCCAGGTGTGTATGGGGGCTTCACAGTGGATCAGGATTCTGCCAGGTGTGTATGGGGTTTCACAGTGCATCAGGATCCTGCCAGGTGTGTATGGGGTTTAACAGTGTATCATGATCCTGCCAGGTGTGTATGGGGGTTTCACAGTGGATCAGGATTCTGCCATGTGTGAATGGGGTTTCACAGTGCATCAGGATCCTGCCAGGTGTGTATGGGGTTTCACAGTGTATCAGCATCCTGCCAGGTGTGTACGGGGTTTTAACAATATATCAGGATCCTGCCAGGGGTGTACCGGGTTTCACAGAGGATCAGGATCCTGCCAGGTGTGTATGGAGGTTACACCGTTTATCAGGATCCTGCCAGGTGTGTATGGGGGTTTCACAGTTTATCAGGATCCTGCCAGGTGTGTATGGGGGTTTCAAAGTTTATCAGTATCCTGCCATGTGTGCATGGGGTTTTCACAGTGGATCAGGATCCTGCCAGGTATGTATGGGTTTTCACAGTGCATCAGGATCCTGCCAGGTGTGCATGGGGTTTCACAGTGTATTAGGATCCTGCCACGTGTGTTTGGGGGTTTCTCAGTGGATCAGGATCCTGCCAGGTGCGTATGGGGTTTCACAGTGTATCAGGATCCTGCCAGATGTGAATGGGGTTTCACAGTGCATCAGGAACCTGCCAGGTGTGTATGGGGTTTCACAGTATATCAGGATCCTGACAGGTGTGTATGGGGTTTCACAGTGTATCAGGATGCTGCCAGGTGTGCATGGGGGCTTCACAGTGGATCAGGATCCTGCCAGGTGTGTATGGGGTTTCACAGTGCATCAGGATCCTGCCAGGTGTGTATGGGGTGTCACAGTGTATCAGGATTCTGCCAGGTTTGTATGGGGGTTTCACAGTGGATCAGGATCCTGCCAGATGTGGATGGGGTTTCACAGTGTATCAGGATCCTGCCACGTGTGTATGGGGGTTTCACAGTGTATCGGGATCCTGCCAGGTGTGTATGGGGTTTCACAGTGCATCAGGATCCTGCCAGGTGTGTATGGGGTTTAACAGTGTATCATGATCCTGCCAGGTGTGTATGGGGTTTTCACAGTGGATCAGGATTCTGCCATGTGTGAATGGGGTTTCACAGTGCATCAGGATCCTGCCAGGTGTGTATGGGGTTTCACAGTGTATCAGCATCCTGCCAGGTGTGTACGGGGTTTTCACAATATGTCAGGATCCTGCCAGGGGTGTACCGGGTTTCACAGAGGATCAGGATCCTGCCAGGTGTGTATGGAGGTTGCACCGTTTATCAGGATCCTGCCAGGTGTGTATGGGTGTTTCACAGTTTATCAGGATCCTGCCAGGTGTGTATGGGGGTTTCAAAGTTTATCAGTATCCTGCCATGTGTTCATGGGGTTTTCACATTGGATCAGGATCCTGCCAGGTATGTATGGGGTTTCACAGTGCATCAGGATCCTGCCAGGTGTGTATGGGGTTTCACAGTGTATTAGGATCCTGCCACGTGTGTTTGGGGGTTTCTCAGTGGATCAGGATCCTGCCAGGTGCGTATGGGGTTTCACAGTGTATCAGGATCCTGCCAGATGTGAATGGGGTTTCACAGTGCATCAGGAACCTGCCAGGTGTGTATGGGGTTTCACAGTATATCAGGATCCTGCCAGGTGTGTATGGGGTTTCACAGTGTATCAGGATGCTGCCAGGTGTGCATGGGGGTTTCACAGTGGATCAGGATCCTTCCAGGTGTTTATGGGGTTTCACAGTGCATCAGGATCCTGCCAGGTGTGTATGGGGTGTCACAGTGTATCAGGATTCTGCCAGGTTTGTATGGGGGTTTCACAGTGGATCAGGATCCTGCCAGATGTGGATGGGGTTTCACAGTGTATCAGGATCCTGCCACGTGTGTATGGGGGTTTCACAGTGTATCGGGATCCTGCCAGGTGTGTATGGGGTTTCACAGTGTATCAGGATCCTGCCAGATGTGAATGGGGTTTCACTGTGCATCAGGAACCTGCCAGGTGTGCACGTGGTTTTCACAGTGTATCAGGCTCCTGCCAGGTGTGTACGGGGGTTTCACAGATTATCAGCATCCTGCCAGGTGTGTATGGGGGTTTCACAGTTCATCAGGATCCTGCCAGGTGAGTACGGGGTTTTACAGAGGATCAGGATCCTGCAAGGTGTGCACGGGGTTTTCACAATATATCAGGATCCTGTCAGGTGTGTACGGGGTTTCACAGAGGATCAGGATCCTGCAAGGTGTGTAAGGGGTTTTCACAATATTCAGGATACTGACAGGTGTGTATGGGGGTTTCACCGTTTATCAGGATCCTGCCAGGTGTGTATGGGGTTTTCACAGTCTATCAGCATCCTGCCAGGTGTGCATGGAGGTTTCACAGTTTATCTGTATCCTGCCAGGTGTGCATGGGTTTTTCACAGTGGATCAGGATCCTGCCAGGTGTGTATGGGGTTTTCACAGTTTATCAGGATCCTGCCAGGTGTGTATGGGGTTTTCACAGTGGATCCGGATCCTGCCAGGTGTGTATCGGGGTTTCACAGTGGATCAGGATCCTGCCAGGTGTGTATGGGGGTTTCACAGTGGATCAGGATCCTGCCAGGTGTGTATGGGTTTTCAAAGTGCATCAGGATCCTGCCTGGTGTATATGGGGGTTTCACAGTTGATCAGGACCCGGCCAGGTATGTCTGGGGTTTTCACAGTGGATCAGGATCCTGCCAGGTGTGTATGGAGTTTCACAGTGTATCAGGATCATGCCAAGTGTGTATGGGGTTTTCACAGAGTATCAGGATCTGCCAGATGTGTATGGAGTTTCACAGTGGATCAGGATCCTGCAGGTTTGTATGGGGTTTTCACAGAGCACCAGGAACCTGCCAGATGTGTCTGGGGTATCACATGTGTATCAGGATCGTTCCAGGTGTGTCTGGGCGTTTCACAGTGGATCAGGATCCTGCCAGGTGTGTATGGGGTTTCACAGTGTATCGGGATCATCCCAAGTGTGTATGGGGGTTTCACAGTGGATCAGGATCCTGCCAGGTGTGTATGGGGTATCACAGTTTATAAGGATCCTTGCAGGTGTGTATTGGGTTTTCACAGTGTGTCAGGATCCTGCCAGGTGTGCATGGGTTTTCACAGTGCATCAGGATCCTGCCAGGTGTGTATGGGGATTCACAGTGCATCAGGATCCTGCCAGGTGTGTATGGGGTTTCACAGTGCATCAGGACCTGCCAGGTGTGTATGGGGGTTTCACAGTGGATCAGGATTCTGCCAGGTATCTATGGGGTTTCACAGTGCATCAGGATCCTGCCAGGTGTGAATGGGGTTTTCACAGTGCATCAGGATCCTGCCAGGTGTGTCTGGGGTTTCACAGTGTTTCGGGATCCTGCCAGGTGTATATGGGGTTTTAACAGAGGATCAGGGTCCTGCCAGGTGTGTATGGGGGTTTCACAGTGTATCAGGATCCTTCCAGATGTATATGGAGTTTTCACAGTGTATCAGGATCCTGCCAGGTGTGTCTGGGGATATCACAGTGGATCAGGATCCTGCCATGTGTGTATGGGGTTTCACAGTGTATCAGGTTCCTTCCAGGTGTGTATGGGGTTTTCGCAGTGTATCAGGATCCAGCCAGGTGTGTATGGGGTTTCACAGTGCATCAGGATCCTGACAGGTGTGTATGGGGTTTCACAGTGCATCAGGATCCTGCCCGGTGTGCATGGGGTTTCACAGTGTATCAGGAATCTGCCATGTGTGTATGGGGGTTTCACAGTGGATCAGGATCCTGCCAGGTGAGCATGGGGTTTCACAGTGCATCAGGATCCTGACAGGTGTGTAAAGGGTTTTCACAGTAGATCAGGATCCTGCCAGGTGTGTATGGGGTTTCACAGTGCATCAGGATCCTGCCAGGTGTATATGGGGTTTCACAGTGTATCAGGATCCTGCCAGGTGTGTATGGGGTTTTCACAGTGGCTCAGGATCCTGCCAGGTGTGCATGGGGTTTCACAGTGCATCAGGATACTGCCAGGTGTGTATGGGGTTTCACAGTGGATCAGGATCCTGCCATGTGTGTATGGGGGTTTCACAGTGGATCAGGATCCTGCCAGGTGTGTATGGGGTTTCACAGTGTATCAGGATCCTGCCATGTGTGTATGGGGGTTTCACAGTGGATCAGGATGCTGCCAGGTGTGTATGGGGTTTCACAGTGTATCAGGATCCTGCCAGGTGTGTACGGGATTTTCACAATATATCAGGATCCTGCCAGGTGTGTAAGGGGTTTCACAGAGGATCAGGTTCCTTCCAGGTGTGTACGGGGTTTTCACTATGTATCAGGATCCTGCCAGGTTTTTACGGGGTTTCACAGAGGATCTGGATCCTGCCAGGTGTGTACGGGGTTTTCACAATATATCAGGATCCTGCCAGATGTGTATGGGTGTTTCACCGTTTATCAGGATCGTGCCAGGTGTGTTTGGGGGTTTCACAGTGGATCAGTATCCTGCCAGATGTGTATGGGGTTTCACAGTGCATCAGGATCCTGCCAGGTGTTTATGGGGTTTCACAGTGTATCAGGATCCTGCCAGGTGTGTATGGGAGTTTCACAGTGGATCAGGATCCTGACAGGTGTGTATGGGGTTTCACAGTGTAACAGGATCCAGCCACGTGTGTATGGGAGTTTCACAGTGGATCAGGATCCTGCCAGTTGTGTATGGCGTTTCACAGTGTATCAGGATCCTGCCAGGTGTGTATGGGGTTTCACAGTGTTTCAGGATCCTGCCAGGTGTGTATGGGGTTTTCACAGTGTATCAGGATACTGCCATATGTGAATGGGGCTTCACTGAGCATCAGGAAACTGCCAGGTGTGTACGGGGTTTTCACAGTGTTTCAGGCTCCTGCCAGGTGTGTACGGGTGTTTCACAGATTATCAGGATCCTGCCAGGTGTGTATGGGGATTTCGCAGTTCATCAGGATCCTGCCAGGTGTGTCTGGGGTTTTCGCAGAGGATCAGGTTCCTGCCAGGTGCATACGGGGTTTTCACAATATATCAGGATCCTGCCAGGTGTGTACGGGGCTTCACAGAGGATCAGGATCCTGCCAAGTGTGTACGGGGTTTTCACATTCTATCAGGATCCTGCCAGGTGTGTATGGGGTTTTCACAGTGGATCAGAATCCTGCCAGGTGTGAACGGGGTTTCACAGAGGATCAGCATCCTGCCAGGTGTACGGGGTTTTCACAATGTATCAGGATCTGCCAGATGTGTATGGAGTTTCACAGTGCATCAGGAACCTGCCAGGTGTGTATGGGGTTTCACAGTATATCAGGATCCTGCCAGGTGTGTATGGGGTTTCACAGTGTATCAGGATGCTGCCAGGTGTGCATGGGGGTTTCACAGTGGATCAGGATCCTGCCAGGTGTTTATGGGGTTTCACAGTGCATCAGGATCCTGCCAGGTGTGTATGGGGTGTCACAGTATATCAGGATTCTGCCAGGTTTGTATGGGGGTTTCACAGTGGATCAGGATCCTGCCAGATGTGGATGGGGTTTCACAGTGTATCAGGATCCTGCCACGTGTGTATGGGGGTTTCACAGTGTATCGGGATCCTGCCAAGTGTGTATGGGGTTTCACAGTGTATCAGGATCCTGCCAGATGTAAATGGGGTTTCACTGTGCATCAGGAACCTGCCAGGTGTGCACGTGGTTTTCACAGTGTATCAGGCTCCTGCCAGGTGTGTACGGGGGTTTCACAGATTATCAGCATCCTGCCAGGTGTGTATGGGGGTTTCACAGTTCATCAGGATCCTGCCAGGTGAGTACGGGGTTTTACAGAGGATCAGGATCCTGCAAGGTGTGCACGGGGTTTTCACAGTATATCAGGATCCTGTCAGGTGTGTACGGGGTTTCACAGAGGATCAGGATCCTGCAAGGTGTGTAAGGGGTTTTCACAATATTCAGGATACTGACAGGTGTGTATGGGGGTTTCACCGTTTATCAGGATCCTGCCAGGTGTGTATGGGGTTTTCACAGTCTATCAGCATCCTGCCAGGTGTGCATGGAGGTTTCACAGTTTATCTGTATCCTGCCAGGTGTGCATGGGGTTTTCACAGTGGATCAGGATCCTGCCAGGTGTGTATGGGGTTTTCACAGTTTATCAGGATCCTGCCAGGTGTGTATGGGGTTTTCACAGTGGATCCGGATCCTGCCAGGTGTGTATCGGGGTTTCACAGTGGATCAGGATCCTGCCAGGTGTGTATGGGGGTTTCACAGTGGATCAGGATCCTGCCAGGTGTGTATGGGTTTTCAAAGTGCATCAGGATCCTGCCTGGTGTATATGGGGGTTTCACAGTTGATCAGGACCCGGCCAGGTATGTCTGGGGTTTTCACAGTGGATCAGGATCCTGCCAGGTGTGTATGGAGTTTCACAGTGTATCAGGATCCTGCCAAGTGTGTATGGGGTTTTCACAGAGTATCAGGATCTGCCAGATGTGTATGGAGTTTCACAGTGGATCAGGATCCTGCAGGTTTGTATGGGGTTTTCACAGAGCACCAGGAACCTGCCAGATGTGTCTGGGGTATCACATGTGTATCAGGATCGTTCCAGGTGTGTCTGGGCGTTTCACAGTGGATCAGGATCCTGCCAGGTGTGTATGGGGTTTCACAGTGTATCAGGATCCTGCCGGATGTGAATGGGGTTTTCACAGTGTACAGGATCCTGCCAGGTGTGTATGGGGTTTCAAAGTGTATCGGGATCATCCCAAGTGTGTATGGGGGTTTCACAGTGGATCAGGATCCTGCCAGGTGTGTATGGGGTATCACAGTTTATAAGGATCCTTGCAGGTGTGTATTGGGTTTTCACAGTGTGTCAGGATCCTGCCAGGTGTGCATGGGTTTTCACAGTGCATCAGGATCCTGCCAGGTGTGTATGGGGATTCACAGTGCATCAGGATCCTGCCAGGTGTGTATGGGGTTTCACAGTGTATCAGGACCTGCCAGGTGTGTATGGGGGTTTCACAGTGGATCAGGATTCTGCCAGGTATCTATGGGGTTTCACAGTGCATCAGGATCCTGCCAGGTGTGAATGGGGTTTTCACAGTGCATCAGGATCCTGCCAGGTGTGTCTGGGGTTTCACAGTGTTTCGGGATCCTGCCAGGTGTATATGGGGTTTTAACAGAGGATCAGGATCCTGCCAGGTGTGTATGGGGGTTTCACAGTGTATCAGGATCCTTCCAGATGTGTATGGAGTTTTCACAGTGTATCAGGATCCTGCCAGGTGTGTCTGGGGATATCACAGTGGATCAGGATCCTGCCATGTGTGTATGGGGTTTCACAGTGTATCAGGTTCCTTCCAGGTGTGTATGGGGTTTTCGCAGTGTATCAGGATCCAGCCAGGTGTGTATGGGGTTTCACAGTGCATCAGGATCCTGACAGGTGTGTATGGGGTTTCACAGTGCATCAGGATCCTGCCCGGTGTGCATGGGGTTTCACAGTGTATCAGGAATCTGCCATGTGTGTATGGGGGTTTCACAGTGGATCAGGATCCTGCCAGGTGAGCATGGGGTTTCACAGTGCATCAGGATCCTGACAGGTGTGTAAAGGGTTTTCACAGTAGATCAGGATCCTGCCAGGTGTGTATGGGGTTTCACAGTGCATCAGGATCCTGCCAGGTGTATATGGGGTTTCACAGTGTATCAGGATCCTGCCAGGTGTGTATGGGGTTTTCACAGTGGCTCAGGATCCTGCCAGGTGTGCATGGGGTTTCACAGTGCATCAGGATACTGCCAGGTGTGTATGGGGTTTCACAGTGGATCAGGATCCTGCCATGTGTGTATGGGGGTTTCACAGTGGATCAGGATCCTGCCAGGTGTGTATGGGGTTTCACAGTGTATCAGGATCCTGCCATGTGTGTATGGGGGTTTCACAGTGGATCAGGATGCTGCCAGGTGTGTATGGGGTTTCACAGTGTATCAGGATCCTGCCAGGTGTGTACGGGATTTTCACAATATATCAGGATCCTGCCAGGTGTGTAAGGGGTTTCACAGAGGATCAGGTTCCTTCCAGGTGTGTACGGGGTTTTCACTATGTATCAGGATCCTGCCAGGTTTTTACGGGGTTTCACAGAGGATCTGGATCCTGCCAGGTGTGTACGGGGTTTTCACAATATATCAGGATCCTGCCAGATGTGTATGGGTGTTTCACCGTTTATCAGGATCGTGCCAGGTGTGTTTGGGGGTTTCACAGTGGATCAGTATCCTGCCAGATGTGTATGGGGTTTCACAGTGCATCAGGATCCTGCCAGGTGTTTATGGGGTTTCACAGTGTATCAGGATCCTGCCAGGTGTGTATGGGAGTTTCACAGTGGATCAGGATCCTGACAGGTGTGTATGGGGTTTCACAGTGTAACAGGATCCAGCCACGTGTGTATGGGAGTTTCACAGTGGATCAGGATCCTGCCAGTTGTGTATGGCGTTTCACAGTGTATCAGGATCCTGCCAGGTGTGTATGGGGTTTCACAGTGTATCAGGATCCTGCCAGGTGTGTATGGGGTTTTCACAGTGTATCAGGATACTGCCATATGTGAATGGGGCTTCACTGAGCATCAGGAAACTGCCAGGTGTGTACGGGGTTTTCACAGTGTTTCAGGCTCCTGCCAGGTGTGTACGGGTGTTTCACAGATTATCAGGATCCTGCCAGGTGTGTATGGGGATTTCGCAGTTCATCAGGATCCTGCCAGGTGTGTCTGGGGTTTTCGCAGAGGATCAGGTTCCTGCCAGGTGCATACGGGGTTTTCACAATATATCAGGATCCTGCCAGGTGTGTACGGGGCTTCACAGAGGATCAGGATCCTGCCAAGTGTGTACGGGGTTTTCACATTCTATCAGGATCCTGCCAGGTGTGTATGGGGTTTTCACAGTGGATCAGAATCCTGCCAGGTGTGAACGGGGTTTCACAGAGGATCTGCATCCAGCCAGGTGTACGGGGTTTTCACAATATATCAGGATCTGCCAGATGTGTATGGAGTTTCACAGTGCATCAGGAACCTGCCAGGTGTGTATGGGGTTTCACAGTATATCAGGATCCTGCCAGGTGTGTATGGGGTTTCACAGTGTATCAGGATGCTGCCAGGTGTGCATGGGGGTTTCACAGTGGATCAGGATCCTGCCAGGTGTTTATGGGGTTTCACAGTGCATCAGGATCCTGACAGGTGTGTATGGGGTTTCACAGTGCATCAGGATCCTGCCCGGTGTGCATGGGGTTTCACAGTGTATCAGGAATCTGCATTGTGTGTATGGGGGTTTCACAGTGGATCAGGATCCTGCCAGGTGAGCATGGGGTTTCACAGTGCATCAGGATCCTGACAGGTGTGTAAAGGGTTTTCACAGTAGATCAGGATCCTGCCAGGTGTGTATGGGGTTTCACAGTGCATCAGGATCCTGCCAGGTGTATATGGGGTTTCACAGTGTATCAGGATCCTGCCAGGTGTGTATGGGGTTTTCACAGTGGCTCAGGATCCTGCCAGGTGTGCATGGGGTTTCACAGTGCATCAGGATACTGCCAGGTGTGTATGGGGTTTCACAGTGGATCAGGATCCTGCCATGTGTGTATGGGGGTTTCACAGTGCATCAGGATCCTGACAGGTGTGTAAAGGGTTTTCACAGTAGATCAGGATCCTGCCAGGTGTGTATGGGGTTTCACAGTGCATCAGGATCCTGCCAGGTGTATATGGGGTTTCACAGTGTATCAGGATCCTGCCATGTGTGTATGGGGGTTTCACAGTGGATCAGGATGCTGCCAGGTGTGTATGGGGTTTCACAGTGTATCAGGATCCTGCCAGGTGTGTACGGGATTTTCACAATATATCAGGATCCTGCCAGGTGTGTAAGGGGTTTCACAGAGGATCAGGTTCCTTCCAGGTGTGTACGGGGTTTTCACTATGTATCAGGATCCTGCCAGGTTTTTACGGGGTTTCACAGAGGATCTGGATCCTGCCAGGTGTGTACGGGGTTTTCACAATATATCAGGATCCTGCCAGATGTGTATGGGTGTTTCACCGTTTATCAGGATCGTGCCAGGTGTGTTTGGGTTTTCACAGTGGATCAGTATCCTGCCAGATGTCTATGGGGTTTCACAGTGCATCAGGATCCTGCCAGGTGTTTATGGGGTTTCACAGTGTATCAGGATCCAGCCAGGTGTGTATGGGAGTTTCACAGTGGATCAGGATCCTGACAGGTGTGTATGGGGTTTCACAGTGTAACAGGATCCAGCCACGTGTATATGGGAGTTTCACAGTGGATCAGGATCCTGCCAGTTGTGTATGGCGTTTCACAGTGTATCAGGATCCTGCCAGGTGTGTATGGGGTTTCACAGTGTATCAGGATCCTGCCAGGTGTGTATGGGGTTTTCACAGTGTATCAGGATACTGCCATATGTGAATGGGGCTTCACTGAGCATCAGGAAACTGCCAGGTGTGTACGGGGTTTTCACAGTGTTTCAGGCTCCTGCCAGGTGTGTACGGGTGTTTCACAGATTATCAGGATCCTGCCAGGTGTGTATGGGGATTTCGCAGTTCATCAGGATCCTGCCAGGTGTGTCTGGGGTTTTCGCAGAGGATCAGGTTCCTGCCAGGTGCATACGGGGTTTTCACAATATATCAGGATCCTGCCAGGTGTGTACGGGGCTTCACAGAGGATCAGGATCCTGCCAAGTGTGTACGGGGTTTTCACATTCTATCAGGATCCTGCCAGGTGTGTATGGGGTTTTCACAGTGGATCAGAATCCTGCCAGGTGTGAACGGGGTTTCACAGAGGATCAGCATCCTGCCAGGTGTACGGGGTTTTCACAATATATCAGGATCTGCCAGATGTGTATGGAGTTTCACAGTGGATCAGGATCCTGCAGGTATGTATGGGGTTTTCACAGAGCACCAGGATCCTGCCAGATGTGTCTGGGGTATCACATGTGTATCAGGATCGTTCCAGGTGTGTATGGGCGTTTCACAGTGGATCAGGATCCTGCCAGGTGTGTATGGGGTTTCACAGTGTATCAGGATCCTGCCGGATCTGAATGGGGTTTTCACAGTGTCCAGGACCCTGCCAGGTGTGTATGGGGTTTCACAGTGTATCGGGATCCTGCCAAGTGTGTATGGGGGTTTCACAGTGGATCAGGATCCTGCCAGGTGTGTATGGGGTATCACAGTTTATAAGGATCCTTGCAGGTGTGTATTGGGTTTTCACAGTGTGTCAGGATCCTGCCAGGTGTGTATGGGTTTTCACAGTGCATCAGGATCCTGCCAGGTGTGTATGGGGATTCACAGTGCATCAGGATCCTGCCAGGTGTGTATGGGGTTTCACAGTGTATCGGGATCATCCCAAGTGTGTATGGGGGTTTCACAGTGGATCAGGATCCTGCCAGGTGTGTATGGGGTATCACAGTTTATAAGGATCCTTGCAGGTGTGTATTGGGTTTTCACAGTGTGTCAGGATCCTGCCAGGTGTGCATGGGTTTTCACAGTGCATCAGGATCCTGCCAGGTGTGTATGGGGATTCACAGTGCATCAGGATCCTGCCAGGTGTGTATGGGGTTTCACAGTGTATCAGGACCTGCCAGGTGTGTATGGGGGTTTCACAGTGGATCAGGATACTGCCAGGTATCTATGGGGTTTCACAGTGCATCAGGATCCTGCCAGGTGTGAATGGGGTTTTCACAGTGCATCAGGATCCTGCCAGGTGTGTCTGGGGTTTCACAGTGTTTCGGGATCCTGCCAGGTGTATATGGGGTTTTAACAGAGGATCAGGATCCTGCCAGGTGTGTATGGGGGTTTCACAGTGTATCAGGATCCTTCCAGATGTGTATGGAGTTTTCACAGTGTATCAGGATCCTGCCAGGTGTGTCTGGGGATATCACAGTGGATCAGGATCCTGCCATGTGTGTATGGGGTTTCACAGTGTATCAGGTTCCTTCCAGGTGTGTATGGGGTTTTCGCAGTGTATCAGGATCCAGCCAGGTGTGTATGGGGTTTCACAGTGCATCAGGATCCTGACAGGTGTGTATGGGGTTTCACAGTGCATCAGGATCCTGCCCGGTGTGCATGGGGTTTCACAGTGTATCAGGAATCTGCCATGTGTGTATGGGGGTTTCACAGTGGATCAGGATCCTGCCAGGTGAGCATGGGGTTTCACAGTGCATCAGGATCCTGACAGGTGTGTAAAGGGTTTTCACAGTAGATCAGGATCCTGCCAGGTGTGTATGGGGTTTCACAGTGCATCAGGATCCTGCCAGGTGTATATGGGGTTTCACAGTGTATCAGGATCCTGCCAGGTGTGTATGGGGTTTTCACAGTGGCTCAGGATCCTGCCAGGTGTGCATGGGGTTTCACAGTGCATCAGGATACTGCCAGGTGTGTATGGGGTTTCACAGTGGATCAGGATCCTGCCATGTGTGTATGGGGGTTTCACAGTGGATCAGGATCCTGCCAGGTGTGTATGGGGTTTCACAGTGTATCAGGATCCTGCCATGTGTGTATGGGGGTTTCACAGTGGATCAGGATGCTGCCAGGTGTGTATGGGGTTTCACAGTGTATCAGGATCCTGCCAGGTGTGTACGGGATTTTCACAATATATCAGGATCCTGCCAGGTGTGTAAGGGGTTTCACAGAGGATCAGGTTCCTTCCAGGTGTGTACGGGGTTTTCACTATGTATCAGGATCCTGCCAGGTTTTTACGGGGTTTCACAGAGGATCTGGATCCTGCCAGGTGTGTACGGGGTTTTCACAATATATCAGGATCCTGCCAGATGTGTATGGGTGTTTCACCGTTTATCAGGATCGTGCCAGGTGTGTTTGGGGGTTTCACAGTGGATCAGTATCCTGCCAGATGTGTATGGGGTTTCACAGTGCATCAGGATCCTGCCAGGTGTTTATGGGGTTTCACAGTGTATCAGGATCCTGCCAGGTGTGTATGGGAGTTTCACAGTGGATCAGGATCCTGACAGGTGTGTATGGGGTTTCACAGTGTAACAGGATCCAGCCACGTGTGTATGGGAGTTTCACAGTGGATCAGGATCCTGCCAGTTGTGTATGGCGTTTCACAGTGTATCAGGATCCTGCCAGGTGTGTATGGGGTTTCACAGTGTATCAGGATCCTGCCAGGTGTGTATGGGGTTTTCACAGTGTATCAGGATACTGCCATATGTGAATGGGGCTTCACTGAGCATCAGGAAACTGCCAGGTGTGTACGGGGTTTTCACAGTGTTTCAGGCTCCTGCCAGGTGTGTACGGGTGTTTCACAGATTATCAGGATCCTGCCAGGTGTGTATGGGGATTTCGCAGTTCATCAGGATCCTGCCAGGTGTGTCTGGGGTTTTCGCAGAGGATCAGGTTCCTGCCAGGTGCATACGGGTTTTCACAATATATCAGGATCCTGCCAGGTGTGTACGGGGCTTCACAGAGGATCAGGATCCTGCCAAGTGTGTACGGGGTTTTCACATTCTATCAGGATCCTGCCAGGTGTGTATGGGGTTTTCACAGTGGATCAGAATCCTGCCAGGTGTGAACGGGGTTTCACAGAGGATCTGCATCCAGACAGGTGTACGGGGTTTTCACAATATATCAGGATCTGCCAGATGTGTATGGAGTTTCACAGTGCATCAGGAACCTGCCAGGTGTGTATGGGGTTTCACAGTATATCAGGATCCTGCCAGGTGTGTATGGGGTTTCACAGTGTATCAGGATGCTGCCAGGTGTGCATGGGGGTTTCACAGTGGATCAGGATCCTGCCAGGTGTTTATGGGGTTTCACAGTGCATCAGGATCCTGACAGGTGTGTATGGGGTTTCACAGTGCATCAGGATCCTGCCCGGTGTGCATGGGGTTTCACAGTGTATCAGGAATCTGCCATGTGTGTATGGGGGTTTCACAGTGGATCAGGATCCTGCCAGGTGAGCATGGGGTTTCACAGTGCATCAGGATCCTGACAGGTGTGTAAAGGGCTTTCACAGTAGATCAGGATCCTGCCAGGTGTGTATGGGGTTTCACAGTGCATCAGGTTCCTGCCAGGTGTATATGGGGTTTCACAGTGTATCAGGATCCTGCCAGGTGTGTATGGGGTTTTCACAGTGGCTCAGGATCCTGCCAGGTGTGCATGGGGTTTCACAGTGCATCAGGATACTGCCAGGTGTGTATGGGGTTTCACAGTGGATCAGGATCCTGCCATGTGTGTATGGGGGTTTCACAGTGCATCAGGATCCTGACAGGTGTGTAAAGGGTTTTCACAGTAGATCAGGATCCTGCCAGGTGTGTATGGGGTTTCACAGTGCATCAGGATCCTGCCAGGTGTATATGGGGTTTCACAGTGTATCAGGATCCTGCCATGTGTGTATGGGGGTTTCACAGTGGATCAGGATGCTGCCAGGTGTGTATGGGGTTTCACAGTGTATCAGGATCCTGCCAGGTGTGTACGGGATTTTCACAATATATCAGGATCCTGCCACGTGTGTAAGGGGTTTCACAGAGGATCAGGTTCCTTCCAGGTGTGTACGGGGTTTTCACTATGTATCAGGATCCTGCCAGGTTTTTACGGGGTTTCACAGAGGATCTGGATCCTGCCAGGTGTGTACGGGGTTTTCACAATATATCAGGATCCTGCCAGATGTGTATGGGTGTTTCACCGTTTATCAGGATCGTGCCAGGTGTGTTTGGGGTTTTCACAGTGGATCAGTATCCTGCCAGATGTCTATGGGGTTTCACAGTGCATCAGGATCCTGCCAGGTGTTTATGGGGTTTCACAGTGTATCAGGATCCAGCCAGGTGTGTATGGGAGTTTCACAGTGGATCAGGATCCTGACAGGTGTGTATGGGGTTTCACAGTGTAACAGGATCCAGCCACGTGTGTATGGGAGTTTCACAGTGGATCAGGATCCTGCCAGTTGTGTATGGCGTTTCACAGTGTATCAGGATCCTGCCAGGTGTGTATGGGGTTTCACAGTGTATCAGGATCCTGCCAGGTGTGTATGGGGTTTTCACAGTGTATCAGGATACTGCCATATGTGAATGGGGCTTCACTGAGCATCAGGAAACTGCCAGGTGTGTACGGGGTTTTCACAGTGTTTCAGGCTCCTGCCAGGTGTGTACGGGTGTTTCACAGATTATCAGGATCCTGCCAGGTGTGTATGGGGATTTCGCAGTTCATCAGGATCCTGCCAGGTGTGTCTGGGGTTTTCGCAGAGGATCAGGTTCCTGCCAGGTGCATACGGGGTTTTCACAATATATCAGGATCCTGCCAGGTGTGTACGGGGCTTCACAGAGGATCAGGATCCTGCCAAGTGTGTACGGGGTTTTCACATTCTATCAGGATCCTGCCAGGTGTGTATGGGGTTTTCACAGTGGATCAGAATCCTGCCAGGTGTGAACGGGGTTTCACAGAGGATCAGCATCCTGCCAGGTGTACGGGGTTTTCACAATATATCAGGATCTGCCAGATGTGTATGGAGTTTCACAGTGGATCAGGATCCTGCAGGTATGTATGGGGTTTTCACAGAGCACCAGGATCCTGCCAGATGTGTCTGGGGTATCACATGTGTATCAGGATCGTTCCAGGTGTGTATGGGCGTTTCACAGTGGATCAGGATCCTGCCAGGTGTGTATGGGGTTTCACAGTGTATCAGGATCCTGCCGGATCTGAATGGGGTTTTCACAGTGTCCAGGACCCTGCCAGGTGTGTATGGGGTTTCACAGTGTATCGGGATCCTGCCAAGTGTGTATGGGGGTTTCACAGTGGATCAGGATCCTGCCAGGTGTGTATGGGGTATCACAGTTTATAAGGATCCTTGCAGGTGTGTATTGGGTTTTCACAGTGTGTCAGGATCCTGCCAGGTGTGTATGGGTTTTCACAGTGCATCAGGATCCTGCCAGGTGTGTATGGGGATTCACAGTGCATCAGGATCCTGCCAGGTGTGTATGGGGTTTCACAGTGTATCGGGATCATCCCAGGTGTGTATGGGGGTTTCACAGTGGATCAGGATTCTGCCAGGTATCTATGGGGTTTCACAGTGCATCAGGATCCTGCCAGGTGTGAATGGGGTTTTCACAGTGCATCAGGATCCTGCAAGGTGTGTCTGGGGTTTCACAGTGTTTCGGGATCCTGCCAGGTGTGTCTGGGGATATCACAGTGGATCAGGATCCTGCCATGTGTGTATGGGGTTTCACAGTGTATCAGGTTCCTTCCAGGTGTGTATGGGGTTTTCGCAGTGTATCAGGATCCAGCCAGGTGTGTATGGGGTTTCACAGTGCATCAGGATCCTGACAGGAGTGTATGGGGTTTCACAGTGCATTAGGATGCTGCCCGGTGTGCATGGGGTTTCACAGTGTATCAGGATCCTGCCATGTGTGTATGGGGTTTCACAGTGGATCAGGATCCTGCCAGGTGAGCATGGGGTTTCACAGTGCATCAGGATCCTGACAGGTGTGTAAAGGGTTTTCACAGTAGATCAGGATCCTGCCAGGTGTGTATGGGGTTTCACAGTGCATCAGGATCCTGCCAGGTGTGTATGGGGTTTCACAGTGTATCAGGATCCTGCCAGGTGTGTATGGGGTATTCACAGTGTCTCAGGATCCTGCCAGGTGTGCATGGGGTTTGACAGTGCATCAGGATACTGCCAGGTGTGTATGGGGTTTCACAGTGGATCAGGATCCTGCCATGTGTGTATGGGGGTTTCACAGTGGAACAGGATCCTGCCAGGTGTGCATGGGGTTTCACAGTGTATCAGGATCCTCCCATGTGTGTATGGGGGTTTCACAGTGGATCAGGATGCTGCCAGGTGTGTATGGGGTTTCACAGTGTATCAGGATCCTGCCAGGTGTGTACGGGATTTTCACAATATATCAGGATCCTGCCAGGTGTGTACGGGGTTTCACAAAGGATCAGGTTCCTTCCAGGTGTGTACGGGGTTTTCACTATGTATCAAAATCCTGCCAGGTTTGTACGGGGTTTCACAGAGGATCAGGATCCTGCCAGGTGTGTCCGGGGTTTTCAAAATATATCAGTATCCTGCCAGATGTGTATGGGTGTTTCACCGTTTATCAGGATCGTGCCAGGTGTGTATGGGGGTTTCACAGTGGTTCAGTATCCTGCTAGGTGTGTATGGGGTTTCACAGTGCATCAGGATCCTGCCAGGTGTTTATGGGGTTTCACAGTGTATCAGGATCCTTCCAGATGTGTATGGGAGTTTCACAGTGGATCAGGATCCTGACAGGTGTGTATGGGGTTTCACAGTGTAACAGGATCCAGCCACGTGTGTATGGGAGTTTCACAGTGGATCAGGATCCTGCCAGTTGTGTATGGCGTTTCACAGTGGATCAGGATCCTGCCAGGTGTGTATGGGGTTTCACAGTGTATCAGGATCCTGCCAGGTGTGTATGGGGTTTTCACAGTGTATCAGGATACTGCCATATGTGAATGGGGCTTCACCGAGCATCAGGAAACAGCCAGGTGTGTGCGGGGTTTTCACAGTGTATCAGGCTCCTGCCAGGTGTGTACGGGTGTTTCACAGATTATCAGGATCCAGCCAGGTGTGTCTGGGGTTTCGCAGTTCATCAGGATCCTGCCAGGTGTGTCTGGGGTTTTCGCAGAGGATCAGGTTCCTGCCAGGTGCATACGGGGTTTTCACAATATATCAGGATCCTGCTAGGTGTGTACGGGGCTTCACAGAGGATCAGGATCCTGCCAAGTGTGTACGGGGTTTTCACATTCTATCAGGATCCTGCCAGGTGTGTATGGGGGTTTCAACGCGAAAAGGATACTGCCAGGTGTGTATGGGGGTTTCACAGTCTATCAGGATCCTGACAAATGTGTTTGGGGGTTTCAAAGTTTATCAGGATCCTGCCAGCTGTGTATGGGGGTTTCACAGTGGATCAGGATCCTGCCAGGTGTGTCTGGGGTTTCACAGTGTATCAGGATCCTGCCGGATGTGAATGGGGTTTTCACAGTGTATCAGGATCCTGCCAGGTGTGTCTGGGGTTTCACAGTGTTTCGGGATCCTGCCAGGTGTGTATGGAGTTTTAACAGTGGATCAGGATCCTGCCAGGTGTGTATGGGGGTTTCACAGTGTATCAGGATCCTTCCAGATGTTTATGGGGTTTTCACAGTGTATCAGGATCCTTCCAGATGTGTATGGGGTTTCACAGTTTATCAGGATCCTTCCAGGTGTGTATGGGGTTTTCGCAGTGTATCAGGATCCAGCCAGGTGTGTATGGGGTTTCACAGTGCATCAGGATCCTGACAGGTGTGTATGGGGTTTCACAGTGCATCAGGATCCTGCCATGTGTGTATGGGGGTTTCACAGTGAATCAGGATCCTGCCAGGTGTGCATGGGGTTTCAGAGTGCATCAGGATCCTGCCAGTTGTGTATGGGGTTTTCACAGTAGATCAGAATCCTGCCAGCTGTGTATGGGGTTTCACAGTGCATCAGGATCCTGCCAGGTGTGTATGGGGTTTCACAGTGTATCAGGATCCTGCTAGGTGAGTATGGGGGTTTCACAGTGTCTCAGGATCCTGCCAGGTGTGCATGGGGTTTCACAGTGCATCAGGATACTGCCAGGTGTGTATGGGGTTTCACAGTGGATCAGGATCCTGCCATGTGTGTATGGGTGTTTCACAGTGGATCAGGATCCTGCCAGGTGTGTATGGGGTTTCACAGTGTATCAGGATCCTGCCATGTGTGTATGGGGGTTTCACAGTGGATCAGGATCCTGCCAGGTGTGTATGGGGTTTCACAGTGTATCAGGATCCTGCCAGGTGTGTACGGGATTTTCACAATATATCAGGATACTGCCAGGTGTGTACGGGGTTTCACAGAGGATCAGGTTCCTGCCAGGTGTGTACGTGGGTTTCACAATGTATCAGGATCCTGCCAGGTTTGTACGGGGTTTCACAGAGGAGCAGGTTCCTGCCAGGTGTGTACGGGGTTTTCACAATATATCAGGATCCTGCCAGATATGTATGGGTGTTTCACCGTTTATCAGGATCGTGCCAGGTGTGTCTGGGGGTTTCACGGTGGATCAGTATCCTGCCAGGTGTGTATGGGGTTTCACAGTGCATCAGCATCCTGCCAGGTGTTTATGGGGTTTCACAGTGTATCAGGATCCTGCCAGGTGTGTATGGGAGTTTCACAGTGGATCAGGATCCTGCCAGGTGTGTGTGGGGTTTCACATTGTAACAGGATCCAGCCACGTGTGTATGGGAGTTTCACAGTAGATCAGGATCCTGCAAGTTGTGTATGGAGTTTCACAGTGTATCAGGATCCTGCCAGGTGTTTATGGGGTTTCACAGTGTATCAGGATCCTGCCAGGTGTGTGTGGGGTTTCACATTGTAACAGGATCCAGCCACGTGTGTATGGGAGTTCTACAGTGGATCAGGATCCTGACAGGTGTGTATGGGGTTTCACAGTGTAGCAGGATCCAGCCACGTGTGTATGGGAGTTTCACAGTGGATCAGGATCCTGCCAGTTGTGTATGGCGTTTCACAGTGTATCAGGATCCTGCCAGGTGTGTATGGGGTTTCACAGTGTATCAGGATCCTGCCAGGTGTGTATGGGGTTTTCACAGTGTATCAGGATACTGCCATATGTGAATGGGGCTTCACCGAGCATCAGGAAACAGCCAGGTGTGTACGGGGTTTTCACAGTGTATCAGGCTCCTGCCAGGTGTGTACGGGTGTTTCACAGATTATCAGGATCCAGCCAGGTGTGTCTGGGGTTTCGCAGTTCATCAGGATCCTGCCAGGTGTGTCTGGGGTTTTCGCAGAGGATCAGGTTCCTGCCAGGTGCATACGGGGTTTTCACAATATATCATGATCCTGCTAGGTGTGTACGGGGCTTCACAGAGGATCAGGATCCTGCCAAGTGTGTACGGGGTTTTCACATTCTATCAGGATCCTGCCAGGTGTGTATGGGGGTTTCAACGCGAAAAGGATACTGCCAGGAGTGTATGGGGGTTTCACAGTCTATCAGGATCCTGACAGATGTGTTTGGGGGTTTCAAAGTTTATCAGGATCCTGCCAGCTGTGTATGGGGGTTTCACAGTGGATCAGGATCCTGCCAGGTGTGCCTGGGGTTTCACAGTGTTTCGGGATCCTGCCAGGTGTGTATGGAGTTTTAACAGTGGATCAGGATCCTGCCAGGTGTGTATGGGGGTTTCACAGTGTATCAGGATCCTTCCAGATGTGTATGGGGTTTTCACAGTGTATCCGGATCCTTCCAGATGTGTATGGGGTTTCACAGTGTATCAGGATCCTTCCAGGTGTGTATGGGGTTTTCGCAGTGTATCAGGATCCAGCCAGGTGTGTATGGGGTTTCACAGTGCATCAGGATCCTGACAGGTGTGTATGGGGTTTCACAGGGCATCAGGATCCTGCCATGTGTGTATGGGGGTTTCACAGTGGATCAGGATCCTGCCAGGTGTGCATGGGGTTTCACAGTGCATCAGGTTCCTGCCAGGTGTGTACGTGGTTTTCACAATGTATCAGGATCCTGCCAGGTTTGTACGGGGTTTCACAGAGGAGCAGGTTCCTGCCAGGTGTGTACGGGGTTTTCACAATATATCAGGATCCTGCCAGATGTGTATGGGTGTTTCACCGTTTATCAGGATCGTGCCAGGTGTGTCTGGGGGTTTCACGGTGGATCAGTATCCTGCCAGGTGTGTATGGGGTTTCACAGTGCATCAGCATCCTGCCAGGTGTGTATGGGGGTTTCACAGTGAATCAGGATCCTGCCAGGTGTGTATGGGGTTTCACAGTGTATCAGGATCCTGCCAGGTGTGTACGGGATTTTCACAATATATCAGGATACTGCCAGGTGTGTACGGGGTTTCACAGAGGATCAGGTTCCTGCCAGGTGTGTACGTGGGTTTCACAATGTATCAGGATCCTGCCAGGTTTGTACGGGGTTTCACAGAGGAGCAGGTTCCTGCCAGGTGTGTACGGGGTTTTCACAATATATCAGGATCCTGCCAGATGTGTATGGGTGTTTCACCGTTTATCAGGATCGTGCCAGGTGTGTCTGGGGGTTTCACGGTGGATCAGTATCATGCCAGGTGTGTATGGGGTTTCACAGTGCATCAGCATCCTGCCAGGTGTTTATGGGGTTTCACAGTGTATCAGGATCCTGCCAGGTGTGTATGGGAGTTTCACAGTGGATCAGGATCCTGCCAGGTGTGTGTGGGGTTTCACATTGTAACAGGATCCAGCCACGTGTGTATGGGAGTTTCACAGTGGATCAGGATCCTGCAAGTTGTGTATGGAGTTTCACAGTGTATCAGGATCCTGCCAGGTGTTTATGGGGTTTCACAGTGTATCAGGATCCTGCCAGGTGTGTGTGGGGTTTCACATTGTAACAGGATCCAGCCACGTGTGTATGGGAGTTCTACAGTGGATCAGGATCCTGACAGGTGTGTATGGGGTTTCACAGTGTAGCAGGATCCAGCCACGTGTGTATGGGAGTTTCACAGTGGATCAGGATCCTGCCAGTTGCGTATGGCGTTTCACAGTGTATCAGGATCCTGCCAGGTGTGTATGGGGTTTCACAGTGTATCAGGATCCTGCCAGGTGTGTATGGGGTTTTCACAGTGTATCAGGATACTGCCATAAGTGAATGGGGCTTCACCGAGCATCAGGAAACAGCCAGGTGTGTACGGGGTTTTCACAGTGTATCAGGCTCCTGCCAGGTGTGTACGGGTGTTTCACAGATTATCAGGATCCAGCCAGGTGTGTCTGGGGTTTCGCAGTTCATCAGGATCCTGCCAGGTGTGTCTGGGGTTTTCGCAGAGGATCAGGTTCCTGCCAGGTGCATACGGGGTTTTCACAATATATCATGATCCTGCTAGGTGTGTACGGGGCTTCACAGAGGATCAGGATCCTGCCAAGTGTGTACGGGGTTTTCACATTCTATCAGGATCCTGCCAGGTGTGTATGGGGGTTTCAACGCGAAAAGGATACTGCCAGGAGTGTATGGGGGTTTCACAGTCTATCAGGATCCTGACAGATGTGTTTGGGGGTTTCAAAGTTTATCAGGATCCTGCCAGCTGTGTATGGGGGTTTCACAGTGGATCAGGATCCTGCCAGGTGTGTCTGGGGTTTCACAGTGTTTCGGGATCCTGCCAGGTGTGTATGGAGTTTTAACAGTGGATCAGGATCCTGCCAGGTGTGTATGGGGGTTTCACAGTGTATCAGGATCCTTCCAGATGTGTATGGGGTTTTCACAGTGTATCAGGATCCTTCCAGATGTGTATGGGGTTTCACAGTGTATCAGGATCCTTCCAGGTGTGTATGGGGTTTTCGCAGTGTATCAGGATCCAGCCAGGTGTGTATGGGGTTTCACAGTGCATCAGGATCCTGACAGGTGTGTATGGGGTTTCACAGGGCATCAGGATCCTGCCATGTGTGTATGGGGGTTTCACAGTGGATCAGGATCCTGCCAGGTGTGCATGGGGTTTCACAGTGCATCAGGATCCTGCCAGTTGTGTATGGGGTTTTCACAGTAGATTAGAATCCTGCCAGCTGTGTATGGGGTTTCACAGTGCATCAGGATCCTGCCAGGTGTGTATGGGGTTTCACAGTGTATCAGGAGCCTGCTAGGTGTGTATGGGGGTTTCACAGTGTCTCAGGATCCTGCCAGGTGTGCATGGGGTTTCACAGTGCATCAGGATACTGCCAGGTGTGTATGGGGTTTCACAGTGGATCAGGATCCTGCCATGTGTGTATGGGTGTTTCACAGTGGATCAGGATCCTGCCAGGTGTGTATGGGGTTTCACAGTGTATCAGGATCCTGCCATGTGTGTATGGGGGTTTCACAGTGGATCAGGATCCTGCCAGGTGTGTATGGGGTTTCACAGTGCATCAGGATCCTGCCAGGTGTGTACGGGATTTTCACAATATATCAGGATACTGCCAGGTGTGTACGGGGTTTCACAGAGGATCAGGTTCCTGCCAGGTGTGTACGTGGTTTTCACAATGTATCAGGATCCTGCCAGGTTTGTACGGGGTTTCACAGAGGAGCAGGTTCCTGCCAGGTGTGTACGGGGTTTTCACAATATATCAGGATCCTGCCAGATGTGTATGGGTGTTTCACCGTTTATCAGGATCGTGCCAGGTGTGTCTGGGGGTTTCACGGTGGATCAGTATCCTGCCAGGTGTGTATGGGGTTTCACAGTGCATCAGCATCCTGCCAGGTGTTTATGGGGTTTCACAGTGTATCAGGATCCTGCCAGGTGTGTATGGGAGTTTCACAGTGCATCAGGATCCTGACAGGTGTGTATGGGGTTTCACAGGGCATCAGGATCCTGCCATGTGTGTATGGGGGTTTCACAGTGGATCAGGATCCTGCCAGGTGTGCATGGGGTTTCACAGTGCATCAGGATCCTGCCAGTTGTGTATGGGGTTTTCACAGTAGATTAGAATCCTGCCAGCTGTGTATGGGGTTTTCACAGTGTATCAGGATCCTTCCAGATGTGTATGGGGTTTCACAGTGTATCAGGATCCTTCCAGGTGTGTATGGGGTTTTCGCAGTGTATCAGGATCCAGCCAGGTGTGTATGGGGTTTCACAGTGCATCAGGATCCTGACAGGTGTGTATGGGGTTTCACAGGGCATCAGGATCCTGCCATGTGTGTATGGGGGTTTCACAGTGGATCAGGATCCTGCCAGGTGTGCATGGGGTTTCACAGTGCATCAGGATCCTGCCAGTTGTGTATGGGGTTTTCACAGTAGATTAGAATCCTGCCAGCTGTGTATGGGGTTTCACAGTGCATCAGGATCCTGCCAGGTGTGTATGGGGTTTCACAGTGTATCAGGAGCCTGCTAGGTGTGTATGGGGGTTTCACAGTGTCTCAGGATCCTGCCAGGTGTGCATGGGGTTTCACAGTGCATCAGGATACTGCCAGGTGTGTATGGGGTTTCACAGTGGATCAGGATCCTGCCATGTGTGTATGGGTGTTTCACAGTGGATCAGGATCCTGCCAGGTGTGTATGGGGTTTCACAGTGTATCAGGATCCTGCCATGTGTGTATGGGGGTTTCACAGTGGATCAGGATCCTGCCAGGTGTGTATGGGGTTTCACAGTGCATCAGGATCCTGCCAGGTGTGTACGGGATTTTCACAATATATCAGGATACTGCCAGGTGTGTACGGGGTTTCACAGAGGATCAGGTTCCTGCCAGGTGTGTACGTGGTTTTCACAATGTATCAGGATCCTGCCAGGTTTGTACGGGGTTTCACAGAGGAGCAGGTTCCTGCCAGGTGTGTACGGGGTTTTCACAATATATCAGGATCCTGCCAGATGTGTATGGGTGTTTCACCGTTTATCAGGATCGTGCCAGGTGTGTCTGGGGGTTTCACGGTGGATCAGTATCCTGCCAGGTGTGTATGGGGTTTCACAGTGCATCAGCATCCTGCCAGGTGTTTATGGGGTTTCACAGTGTATCAGGATCCTGCCAGGTGTGTATGGGAGTTTCACAGTGGATCAGGATCCTGCCAGGTGTGTGTGGGGTTTCACATTGTAACAGGATCCAGCCACGTGTGTATGGGAGTTTCACAGTGGATCAGGATCCTGCAAGTTGTGTTTGGAGTTTCACAGTGTATCAGGATCCTGCCAGGTGTTTATGGGGTTTCACAGTGTATCAGGATCCTGCCAGGTGTGCATGGGGTTTTCACAGTGTATCAGGATACTGCCATATGTGAATGGGGCTTCACTGAGCATCAGGAAACTGCCAGGTGTGTACGGGGTTTTCACAGTGTATCAGGCCCCTGCCAGGTGTGTACGGGGGTTTCACAGATTATCAGGATCCTGCCAGGTGTGTATGGGTGTTTCGCAGTTCATCAGGATCCTGCCAGGTGTGTCTGGGGGTTTCGCAGAGGATCAGGTTCCTGCCAGGTGCATACGGGGTTTTCACAATATATCAGGATCCTGCCAGGTGTGTACGGGGTTTCACAGAGGATCAGGATGCTGCCAAGTGTGTACGG
Source organism: Heterodontus francisci (assembly GCF_036365525.1). NCBI lineage: Eukaryota > Metazoa > Chordata > Chondrichthyes > Heterodontiformes > Heterodontidae > Heterodontus > Heterodontus francisci. Next base: position 6,982,562 of record NW_027141175.1, read on the forward strand.
GGTTTTCACATTCTATCAGGATACTGCCAGGTGTGTATGGGGGTTTCAACGCTAAAAGGATACTGCCAGGTGTGTATGGGGGTTTCACAGTCTATCAGGATCCTGCCAGGTGTGTTTGGGGGTATCAAAGTTTATCAGGATCCTGCCAGGTGTGTATGGGGTTTTCACAGTGCATCAGGATCCTGCCAGGTGTGTACGGCGTTTTCACAGTGGATCAGGATCCTGCCAGGTGTGCATGGGGATTTCACAGTGTATCAGGATCCTGCCAGGTGTGTATGGGGATTTCAAAGTGGATCAGGATGCTGCCAGGTGTGTATGGGAGTTTCACTTTTTATCAGGATCCTGCCAAGTGTGTATGGGGGTTTCACAGTTTATCAGGATCCTGCCAGGTGTGTATGGGGGTTTCACAGTTTATCAGGATCCTGCCAGGTGTGTATGTGGTTTTCACAGTGGGTCAGGATCCTGCTAGGTGTGTATGGGGTTTCACAGTTTATCTGGATCCTGCCAGGTGTGTATGGCGTTTTCACAGTGGATCAGGATCCTGCCAGGTGTGCATGGGGATTTCACAGTGGATCAGGATTCTGCCAGGTGTGTATGTGGTTTTCACAGTGTATCAGGATCCTTCCAGGTCTGTTTGGGTTTTTCACAGTGTCTCAGGATCCTGCCAGGTGTGTATGGGTGTTTCACAGTTGATCAGGTTCCTGCCGGGTGTGTATGGGGTTTCACAGTGTATCAGGATCCTTCCAGGTGTGTATGAGGTTTACACAGTGTATCAGGATCCTGCCAGGTGTGTATGGGGTTTCACAGTGTATCAGGATCCTGCCAGGTGTGTATGGGGTTTCACAGTGTTTCGGGATCCTGCCAGGTGTGTATGGGGTATTCGCAGTGGATCAGGATCCTGCCAGGTGTGTATGGGGGTTTCACAGTTTATCAGGATCCTGCCTGGTATGTATGGGGTTTTCACAGTGCATCAGGATCCTGCCAGGTATGTACGGCGTTTTCACGGTGGATCAGGATCCTGCCAGGAGTGCATGGGGATTTCACACTGGATCCGTATCCTGCCAGGTGTGTATGGGGATTTCAAAGTGGATCAGGATGCTGCCAGGTGTGTATGGGAGTTTCACTTTTTATCAGGATCCTGCCAAGTGTGTATGGGGGTTTTACAGTTTATCAGGATCCTGCCAGGTGTGTATGGGGGTTTCACAGTTTATCAGGATCCTGCCAGGTGTGTATGTGGTTTTCACAGTGGGTCAGGATCCTGCTAGGTGTGTATGGGGTTTCACAGTTTATCTGGATCCTGCCAGGTGTGTATGGCGTTTTCACAGTGGATCAGGATCCTGCCAGGTGTGCATGGGGATTTCACAGTGGATCAGGATTCTGCCAGGTGTGTATGGGGTTTTCACAGTGTATCAGGATCCTTCCAGGTGTGTATGGGTTTTTCACAGTGTCTCCGGATCCTGCCAGGTGTGTATGGGTGTTTCACAGTTGATCAGGATCCTGACAGGTGTGTATGGGGTTTCACAGTGTAACAGGATCCAGCCACGTGTGTATGGGAGTTTCACAGTGGATCAGAATCCTGCCAGTTGTGTATGGCGTTTCACAGTGTATCAGGATCCTGCCAGGTGTGTATGGGGTTTCACAGTGTATCAGGATCCTGCCAGGTGTGTATGGGGTTTTCACAGTGTATCAGGATACTGCCATATGTGAATGGGGCTTCACCGAGCATCAGGAAACAGCCAGGTGTGTACGGGGTTTTCACAGTGTATCAGGCTCCTGCCAGGTGTGTACGGGTGTTTCACAGATTATCAGGATCGTGCCAGGTGTGTCTGGGGGTTTCACGGTGGATCAGTATCCTGCCAGGTGTGTATGGGGTTTCACAGTGCATCAGCATCCTGCCAGGTGTTTATGGGGTTTCACAGTGTATCAGGATCCTGCCAGGTGTGTATGGGAGTTTCACAGTGGATCAGGATCCTGCCAGGTGTGTGTGGGGTTTCACATTGTAACAGGATCCAGCCACGTGTGTATGGGAGTTTCACAGTGGATCAGGATCCTGCAAGTTGTGTTTGGAGTTTCACAGTGTATCAGGATCCTGCCAGGTGTTTATGGGGTTTCACAGTGTATCAGGATCCTGCCAGGTGTGCATGGGGTTTTCACAGTGTATCAGGATACTGCCATATGTGAATGGGGCTTCACTGAGCATCAGGAAACTGCCAGGTGTGTACGGGGTTTTCACAGTGTATCAGGCTCCTGCCAGGTGTGTACGGGGGTTTCACAGATTATCAGGATCCTGCCAGGTGTGTATGGGTGTTTCGCAGTTCATCAGGATCCTGCCAGGTGTGTCTGGGGGTTTCGCAGAGGATCAGGTTCCTGCCAGGTGCATACGGGGTTTTCACAATATATCAGGATCCTGCCAGGTGTGTACGGGGTTTCACAGAGGATCAGGATGCTGCCAAGTGTGTACGGGGTTTTCACATTCTATCAGGATACTGCCAGGTGTGTATGGGGGTTTCAACGCTAAAAGGATACTGCCAGGTGTGTATGGGGGTTTCACAGTCTATCAGGATCCTGCCAGGTGTGTTTGGGGGTATCAAAGTTTATCAGGATCCTGCCAGGTGTGTATGGGGTTTTCACAGTGCATCAGGATCCTGCCAGGTGTGTACGGCGTTTTCACAGTGGATCAGGATCCTGCCAGGTGTGCATGGGGATTTCACAGTGTATCAGGATCCTGCCAGGTGTGTATGGGGATTTCAAAGTGGATCAGGATGCTGCCAGGTGTGTATGGGAGTTTCACTTTTTATCAGGATCCTGCCAAGTGTGTATGGGGGTTTCACAGTTTATCAGGATCCTGCCAGGTGTGTATGGGGGTTTCACAGTTTATCAGGATCCTGCCAGGTGTGTATGTGGTTTTCACAGTGGGTCAGGATCCTGCTAGGTGTGTATGGGGTTTCACAGTTTATCTGGATCCTGCCAGGTGTGTATGGCGTTTTCACAGTGGATCAGGATCCTGCCAGGTGTGCATGGGGATTTCACAGTGGATCAGGATTCTGCCAGGTGTGTATGTGGTTTTCACAGTGTATCAGGATCCTTCCAGGTCTGTTTGGGTTTTTCACAGTGTCTCAGGATCCTGCCAGGTGTGTATGGGTGTTTCACAGTTGATCAGGTTCCTGCCGGGTGTGTATGGGGTTTCACAGTGTATCAGGATCCTTCCAGGTGTGTATGAGGTTTACACAGTGTATCAGGATCCTGCCAGGTGTGTATGGGGTTTCACAGTGTATCAGGATCCTGCCAGGTGTGTATGGGGTTTCACAGTGTTTCGGGATCCTGCCAGGTGTGTATGGGGTATTCGCAGTGGATCAGGATCCTGCCAGGTGTGTATGGGGGTTTCACAGTTTATCAGGATCCTGCCTGGTATGTATGGGGTTTTCACAGTGCATCAGGATCCTGCCAGGTATGTACGGCGTTTTCACGGTGGATCAGGATCCTGCCAGGAGTGCATGGGGATTTCACAGTGGATCCGTATCCTGCCAGGTGTGTATGGGGATTTCAAAGTGGATCAGGATGCTGCCAGGTGTGTATGGGAGTTTCACTTTTTATCAGGATCCTGCCAAGTGTGTATGGGGGTTTTACAGTTTATCAGGATCCTGCCAGGTGTGTATGGGGGTTTCACAGTTTATCAGGATCCTGCCAGGTGTGTATGTGGTTTTCACAGTGGGTCAGGATCCTGCTAGGTGTGTATGGGGTTTCACAGTTTATCTGGATCCTGCCAGGTGTGTATGGCGTTTTCACAGTGGATCAGGATCCTGCCAGGTGTGCATGGGGATTTCACAGTGGATCAGGATTCTGCCAGGTGTGTATGGGGTTTTCACAGTGTATCAGGATCCTTCCAGGTGTGTATGGGTTTTTCACAGTGTCTCCGGATCCTGCCAGGTGTGTATGGGTGTTTCACAGTTGATCAGGATCCTGACAGGTGTGTATGGGGTTTCACAGTGTAACAGGATCCAGCCACGTGTGTATGGGAGTTTCACAGTGGATCAGGATCCTGCCAGTTGTGTATGGCGTTTCACAGTGTATCAGGATCCTGCCAGGTGTGTATGGGGTTTCACAGTGTATCAGGATCCTGCCAGGTGTGTATGGGGTTTTCACAGTGTATCAGGATACTGCCATATGTGAATGGGGCTTCACCGAGCATCAGGAAACAGCCAGGTGTGTACGGGGTTTTCACAGTGTATCAGGCTCCTGCCAGGTGTGTACGGGTGTTTCACAGATTATCAGGATCCAGCCAGGTGTGTCTGGGGTTTCGCAGTTCATCAGGATCCTGCCAGGTGTGTCTGGGGTTTTCGCAGAGAATCAGGTTCCTGCCAAGTGTGTACGGGGTTTTCACAATTTATCATGATCCTGCTAGGTGTGTACGGGGCTTCACAGAGGATCAGGATCCTGTCAAGTGTGTACGGGGTTTTCACATTCTATCAGGATCCTGCCAGGTGTGTATGGGGGTTTCAACGCGAAAAGGATACTGCCAGGTGTGTATGGGGGTTTCACAGTCTATCAGGATCCTGACAGATGTGTTTGGGGGTTTCCAAGTTTATCAGGATCCTGCCAGCTGTGTATGGGGGTTTCACAGTGGATCAGGATCCTGCCAGGTGTGTCTGGGGTTTCACAGTGTTTCGGGATCCTGCCAGGTGTGTATGGAGTTTTAACAGTGGATCAGGATCCTGCCAGGTGTGTATGGGGGTTTCACAGTGTATCAGGATCCTTCCAGATGTGTATGGGGTTTTCACAGTGTATCAGGATCCTTCCAGATGTGTATGGGGTTTCACAGTGTATCAGGATCCGTCCAGGTGTGTATGGGGTTTTCGCAGTGTATCAGGATCCAGCCAGGTGTGTATGGGGTTTCACAGTGCATCAGGATCCTGACAGGTGTGTATGGGGTTTCACAGGGCATCAGGATCCTGCCATGTGTGTATGGGGGTTTCACAGAGGATCAGGATCCTGCCAGGTGTGCATGGGGTTTCACAGTGCATCAGGATCCTGCCAGTTGTGTATGGGGTTTTCACAGTAGATTAGAATCCTGCCAGCTGTGTATGGGGTTTCACAGTGCATCAGGATCCTGCCAGGTGTGTATGGGGTTTCACAGTGTATCAGGAGCCTGCTAGGTGTGTATGGGGGTTTCACAGTGTCTCAGGATCCTGCCAGGTGTGCATGGGGTTTCACAGTGCATCAGGATACTGCCAGGTGTGTATGGGGTTTCACAGTGGATCAGGATCCTGCCATGTGTGTATGGGTGTTTCACAGTGGATCAGGATCCTGCCAGGTGTGTATGGGGTTTCACAGTGTATCAGGATACTGCCATATGTGAATGGGGCTTCACTGAGCATCAGGAAAGAGCCAGGTGTGTACGGGGTTTTCACAGTGTATCAGGCTCCTGCCAGGTGTGTACGGGTGTTTCACAGATTATCAGGATCCAGCCAGCTGTGTATGGGGGTTTCGCAGTTCATCAGGATCCTGCCAGGTGTGTCTGGGGTTTTCGCAGAGGATCAGGTTCCTGCCAGGTGCATACGGGGTTTTCACAATATATCAGGATCCTGCCAGGTGTGTACGGGGCTTCACAGAGGATCAGGATCCTGCCAAGTGTGTATGGGGTTTTCACATTCTATCAGGATCCTGCCAGGTGTGTATGGGGGTTTCAACGCGAAAAGGATACTGCCAGGTGTGTATGGGGGTTTCACAGTCTATCAGGATCCTGACAGATGTGTTTGGGGGTTTCAAAGTTTATCAGATCCTGCCAGGTGTGTATGGGGGTTTCACAGTGGATCAGGATCCTGCCAGGTGTGTCTGGGGTTTCACAGTGTATCAGGATCCTGCCATGTGTGTATGGGGGTTTCACAGTGGATCAGGATCCTGCCAGGTGTGTATGGGGTTTCTCAGTGTATCAGGATCCTGCCAGGTGTGTACGGGATTTTCACAATATATCAGGATACTGCCAGGTGTGTACGGGGTTTCACAGAGGATCAGGTTCCTGCCAGGTGTGTACGTGGTTTTCACAATGTATCAGGATCCTGCCAGGTTTGTACGGGGTTTCACAGAGGAGCAGGTTCCTGCCAGGTGTGTACGGGGTTTTCACAATATATCAGGATCCTGCCAGATGTGTATGGGTGTTTCACCGTTTATCAGGATCGTGCCAGGTGTGTCTGGGGGTTTCACGGTGGATCAGTATCCTGCCAGGTGTGTATGGGGTTTCACAGTGCATCAGCATCCTGCCAGGTGTTTATGGGGTTTCACAGTGTATCAGGATCCTGCCAGGTGTGTGTGGGGTTTCACATTGTAACAGGATCCAGCCACGTGTGTATGGGAGTTTCACAGTGGATCAGGATCCTGCAAGTTGTGTTTGGAGTTTCACAGTGTATCAGGATCCTGCCAGGTGTTTATGGGGTTTCACAGTGTATCAGGATCCTGCCAGGTGTGTATGGGGTTTTCACAGTGTATCAGGATACTGCCATATGTGAATGGGGCTTCACTGAGCATCAGGAAACTGCCAGGTGTGTACGGGGTTTTCACAGTGTATCAGGCTCCAGCCAGGTGTGTACGGGGGTTTCACAGATTATCAGGATCCTGCCAGGTGTGTACGGGTGTTTCGCAGTTCATCAGGATCCTGCCAGGTGTGTCTGGGGGTTTCGCAGAGGATCAGGTTCCTGCCAGGTGCATACGGGTTTTCACAATATATCAGGATCCTGCCAGGTGTGTACGGGGTTTCACAGAGGATCAGGATGCTGCCAAGCGTGTACGGGGTTTTCACATTCTATCAGGATACTGCCTGGTGTGTATGGGGGTTTCAACGCTAGAAGGATACTGCCAGGTGTGTATGGGGGTTTCACAGTCTATCAGGATCCTGCCAGGTGTGTTTGGGGGTATCAAAGTTTATCAGGATCCTGCCAGGTGTGTATGGGGTTTTCACAGTGCATCAGGATCCTGCCAGGTGTGTACGGCGTTTTCACAGTGGATCAGGATCCTGCCAGGTGTGCATGGGGATTTCACAGTGTATCAGGATCCTGCCAGGTGTGTATGGGGATTTCAAAGTGGATCAGGATGCTGCCAGGTGTGTATGGGAGTTTCACTTTTTATCAGGATCCTGCCAGGTGTGTATGGGGGTTTCACAGTTTATCAGGATCCTGCCAGGTGTGTATGGGGGTTTCACAGTTTATCAGGATCCTGCCAGGTGTGTATGTGGTTTTCACAGTGGGTCAGGATCCTGCTAGGTGTGTATGGGGTTTCACAGTTTATCTGGATCCTGCCAGGTGTGTATGGCGTTTTCACAGTGGATCAGGATCCTGCCAGGTGTGCATGGGGATTTCACAGTGGATCAGGATTCTGCCAGGTGTGTATGTGGTTTTCACAGTGTATCAGGATCCTTCCAGGTCTGTTTGGGTTTTTCACAGTGTCTCAGGATCCTGCCAGGTGTGTATGGGTCTTTCACAGTTGATCAGGTTCCTGCCGGGTGTGTATGGGGTTTCACAGTGTATCAGGATCCTTCCAGGTGTGTATGAGGTTTACACAGTGTATCAGGATCCTGCCAGGTGTGTATGGGGTTTCACAGTGTATCAGGATCCTGCCAGGTGTGTATGGGGTTTCACAGTGTTTCGGGATCCTGCCAGGTGTGTATGGGGTATTCGCAGTGGATCAGGATCCTGCCAGGTGTGTATGGGGGTTTCACAGTTTATCAGGATCCTGCCAGGTGTGTATGGGGTTTTCACAGTGCATCAGGATCCTGCCAGGTATGTACGGCGTTTTCACAGTGGATCAGGATCCTGCCAGGTGTGCATGGGGATTTCACAGTGGATCAGGATCCTGCCAGGTGTGTATGGGGATTTCAAAGTGGATCAGGATGCTGCCAGGTGTGTATGGGAGTTTCACTTTTTATCAGGATCCTGCCAAGTGTGTATGGGGGTTTCACAGTTTATCAGGATCCTGCCAGGTGTGTATGGGGGTTTCACAGTTTATCAGGATCCTGCCAGGTGTGTATGTGGTTTTCACAGTGGGTCAGGATCCTGCTAGGTGTGTATGGGGTTTCACAGTTTATCTGGATCCTGCCAGGTGTGTATGGCGTTTTCACAGTGGATCAGGATCCTGCCAGGTGTGCATGGGGATTTCACAGTGGATCAGGATTCTGCCAGGTGTGTATGGGGTTTTCACAGTGTATCAGGATCCTTCCAGGTGTGTATGGGTTTTTCACAGTGTCTCCGGATCCTGCCAGGTGTGTATGGGTGTTTCACAGTTGATCAGGTTCCTGCCGGGTGTGTATGGGGTTTCACAGTGTATCAGGATCCTTCCAGGTGTGTATGAGGTTTACACAGTGTATCAGGATCCTGCCAGGAGTGTATGGGGTTTCACAGTGTATCAGGATCCTGCCAGGTGTGTATGGGGTTTCACAGTGTTTCGGGATCCTGCCAGGTGTGTATGGGGTATTCGCAGTGGATCAGGATCCTGCCAGGTGTGTATGGGGGTTTCACAGTTTATCAGGATCCTGCCAGGTGTGTATGGGGTTTTCACAGTGCATCAGGATCCTGCCAGGTATGTACGGCGTTTTCACAGTGGATCAGGATCCTGCCAGGAGTGCATGGGGATTTCACAGTGGATCAGGATCCTGCCAGGTGTGTATGGGGATTTCAAAGTGGATCAGGATGCTGCCAGGTGTGTATGGGAGTTTCACTATTTATCAGGATCCTGCCAAGTGTGTATGGGGGTTTCACAGTTTATCAGGATCCTGCCAGGTGTGTATGGGGGTTTCACAGTTTATCAGGATCCTGCCAGGTGTGTATGTGGTTTTCACATTGGGTCAGGATCCTGCTAGGTGTGTATGGGGTTTCACAGTTTATCTGGATCCTGCCAGGTGTGTATGGCGTTTTCACAGTGGATCAGGATCCTGCCAGGTGTGTATGGGGTTTTCACAGTGTATCAGGATCTGCCAGGCGTGTATGGAGTTTCACAGTGTATCAGGATCCTGCCAGGTGTGTACGGGGTTTTCACAGTGGATCAGGATCCTGCCATGTGTGCATGGGGATTTCACAGTGGATCAGGATCCTGCCAGGTGTGTATGGGGTTTTCACAGTGTATCAGGATCCTTCCAGGTGTGTATGGGTTTTTCACAGTGTCTCAGGATCCTGCCAGGTGTGTATGGGTGTTTCACAGTTGATCAGGATCCTGCCGGGTGTGTATGGGGTTTCACAGTGTATCAGGATCCTTCCAGGTGTGTATGGGGTTTACACAGTGTATCAGGATCCTGCCAGGTGTGTATGGGGTTTCACAGTGTATCAGGATCCTGCCAGGTGTGTATGGGGTTTCACAGTGTTTCGGGATCCTGCCAGGTGTGTATGGGGTATTCGCAGTGTATCAGGATCCTGCCAGGTGTGTATGGGGTTTCACAGTGCATCAGGATCCTGCCAGGTGTGCATGGTGTTTCACTGTGTATCAGGATCCTGCCAGGTGTGTATTGGGTTTTCACAGTGTATCAGGATCCTGCCAGATGTGTATGGGGTTTCACTGTGCATCAGGAACCTGCCAGGTGTGTATGGGTTTTCACAGCGGATCAGGATCCTGCCAGGTTTGTATGCGGTTTCCCAGTGTATCAGGATCCTGCCAGGTGTGTACGGGGTTTTCACAGTGTACCAGGATCCTGCCAGGTGTGTATGGGGGTTTCTCAGTGATCAGGATCCTGCCAAGTGTGTATGGGGTTTCACAGTGCATCAGGATCCTTCCAGGTGTGTATGGGGTTTTCACAGTGTATCAGGATCCTGCCAGGTGAGTATGGGGTTTCACAGTGTATCAGGATCCTGCCACGTGTCTATGGGGTTTCACAGTGTATCAGGTTCCTGCCACGTGTGCATGGTGGTTTCACAGTGGATCACGATCCTGCCAGGTGTGTATGGGGTTTCACAGCGTATCAGCATCCTGCCAGGTGTGTTTGTGGTTTCACAGTGTATCAGGATCCTGCCAGGTGTGTACGGGGTTTTCACAGTGGATCAGGATCCTGCCATGTGTGCATGGGCATTTCACAGTGGATCAGGATCCTGCCAGGTGTGTATGGGGTTTTCACAGTGTATCAGGATCCTGCCAGGTGTGTATGGGGTTTTCACAGTGTATCAGGATCTGACAGGTGTGTATGGAGTTTCACAGTGTATCAGGATCCTGCCAGGTGTGTACGGGGTTTTCACAGTGGATCAGGATCCTGCCATGTGTGCATGGGGATTTCACAGTGGATCAGGATTCTGCCAGGTGTGTATGGGTTTTTCACAGTGTATCAGGATCCATCCAGGTGTGTATGGGTTTTTCACAGTGTCTCAGGATCCTGCCAGGTGTGTATGGGTGTTTCACAGTTGATCAGGATCCTGCCGGGTGTGTATGGGGTTTCACAGTGTATCAGGATCCTTCCAGGTGTGTATGGGGTTTACACAGTGTATCAGGATCCTGCCAGGTGTGTATGGGGTTTCACAGTGTATCAGGATCCTGCCAGGTGTGTATGGGGTTTCACAGTGTTTCGGGATCCTGCCAGGTGTGTATGGGGTATTCGCAGTGTATCAGGATCCTGCCAGGTGTGTATGGGGTTTCACAGTGCATCAGGATCCTGCCAGGTGTGCATGGCGTTTCACTGTGTATCAGGATCCTGCCAGGTGTGTATGGGGTTTTCACAGTGTATCAGGATCCTGCCAGATGTGTATGGGGTTTCACTGTGCATCAGGAACCTGCCAGGTGTGTATGGGTTTTCACAGCGGATCAGGATCCTGCCAGGATTGTATGGGGTTTCCCAGTGTATCAGGATCTGCCAGGTGTGTATGGGGTTTTCACAGTGTACCAGGATCCTGCCACGTGTGTATGGGGGTTTCTCAGTGATCAGGATCCTGCCAAGTGTGTATGGGGTTTCACAGTGCATCAGGATCCTTCCAGGTGTGTATGGGGTTTTCACAGTGTATCAGGATCCTGCCAGGTGAGTATGGGGTTTCACAGTGTATCAGGATCCTGCCACGTGTCTATGGGGTTTCACAGTGTATCAGGTTCCTGCCATGTGTGCATGGTGGTTTCACAGTGGATCACGATCCTGCCAGGTGTGTATGGGGTTTCACAGCGTATCAGCATCCTGCCAGGTGTGTTTGTGGTTTCACAGTGTATCAGGATCCTGCCAGGTGTGTACGGGGTTTTCACAGTGGATCAGGATCCTGCCATGTGTGCATGGGGATTTCACAGTGGATCAGGATCCTGCCAGGTGTGTATGGGGTTTTCACAGTGTATCAGGATCCTTCCAGGTGTGTATGGGTTTTTCACAGTGTCTCAGGATCCTGCCAGGTGTGTATGGGTGTTTCACAGTTGATCAGGATCCTGCCGGGTGTGTATGGGGTTTCACAGTGTATCAGGATCCTTTCAGGTGTGTATGGGGTTTACACAGTGTATCAGGATCCTGCCAGGTGTGTATGGGGTTTCACAGTGTATCAGGATCCTGCCAGGTGTGTCTGGGGTTTCACAGTGTTTCGGGATCCTGCCAGGTGTATATGGGGTTTTAACAGAGGATCAGGATCCTGCCAGGTGTGTATGGGGGTTTCACAGTGTATCAGGATCCTTCCAGATGTGTATGGGGTTTTCACAGTGTATCAGGATCCTGCCAGGTGTCTCTGGGGATATCACAGTGGATCAGGATCCTGCCATGTGTGTATGGGGTTTCACAGTGTATCAGGTTCCTTCCAGGTGTGTATGGGGTTTTCGCAGTGTATCAGGATCCAGCCACGTGTGCATGGTGGTTTCACAGTGGATCACGATCCTGCCAGGTGTGTATGGGGTTTCACAGCGTATCAGCATCCTGCCAGGTGTGTTTGTGGTTTCACAGTGTATCAGGATCCTGCCAGGTGTGTACGGGGTTTTCACAGTGGATCAGGATCCTGCCATGTGTGCATGGGGATTTCACAGTGGATCAGGATCCTGCCAGGTGTGTATGGGGTTTTCACAGTGTATCAGGATCCTTCCAGGTGTGTATGGGTTTTTCACAGTGTCTCAGGATCCTGCCAGGTGTGTATGGGTGTTTCACAGTTGATCAGGATCCTGCCGGGTGTGTATGGGGTTTCACAGTGTATCAGGATCCTTCCAGGTGTGTATGGGGTTTACACAGTGTATCAGGATCCTGCCAGGTGTGTATGGGGTTTCACAGTGTATCAGGATCCTGCCAGGTGTGTCTGGGGTTTCACAGTGTTTCGGGATCCTGCCAGGTGTATATGGGGTTTTAACAGAGGATCAGGATCCTGCCAGGTGTGTATGGGGGTTTCACAGTGTATCAGGATCCTTCCAGATGTGTATGGGGTTTTCACAGTGTATCAGGATCCTGCCAGGTGTCTCTGGGGATATCACAGTGGATCAGGATCCTGCCATGTGTGTATGGGGTTTCACAGTGTATCAGGTTCCTTCCAGGTGTGTATGGGGTTTTCGCAGTGTATCAGGATCCAGCCAGGTGTGTATGGGGTTTCACAGTGCATCAGGATTCTGACAGGTGTGTATGGGGTTTCACAGTGCATCAGGATGCTGCCCGGTGTGCATGGGGTTTCACAGTGTATCAGGATCCTGCCATGTGTGTATGGGGGTTTCACAGTGGATCAGGATCCTGCCAGGTGAGCATGGGGTTTCACAGTGCATCAGGATCCTGCCAGGTGTGTAAAGGGTTTTCACAGAAGATCAGGATCCTGCCAGGTGTGTATGGGGTTTCACAGTGCATCAGGATCCTGCCAGGTGTGTATGGGGTTTTCACAGTGGATCAGGATCCTGCCATGTGTGCATGGGGATTTCACAGTGGATCAGGATCCTGCCAGGTGTGTATGGGGTTTTCACAGTGTATCAGGATCCTTCCAGGTGTGTATGGGTTTTTCACAGTGTCTCAGGATCCTGCCAGGTGTGTATGGGTGTTTCACAGTTGATCAGGATCCTGCCGGGTGTGTATGGGGTTTCACAGTGTATCAGGATCCTTCCAGGTGTGTATGGGGTTTACACAGTGTATCAGGATCCTGCCAGGTGTGTATGGGGTTTCACAGTGTATCAGGATCCTGCCAGGTGTGTCTGGGGTTTCACAGTGTTTCGGGATCCTGCCAGGTGTATATGGGGTTTTAACAGAGGATCAGGATCCTGCCAGGTGTGTATGGGGGTTTCACAGTGTATCAGGATCCTTCCAGATGTGTATGGGGTTTTCACAGTGTATCAGGATCCTGCCAGGTGTCTCTGGGGATATCACAGTGGATCAGGATCCTGCCATGTGTGTATGGGGTTTCACAGTGTATCAGGTTCCTTCCAGGTGTGTATGGGGTTTTCGCAGTGTATCAGGATCCAGCCAGGTGTGTATGGGGTTTCACAGTGCATCAGGATTCTGACAGGTGTGTATGGGGTTTCACAGTGCATCAGGATGCTGCCCGGTGTGCATGGGGTTTCACAGTGTATCAGGATCCTGCCATGTGTGTATGGGGGTTTCACAGTGGATCAGGATCCTGCCAGGTGAGCATGGGGTTTCACAGTGCATCAGGATCCTGCCAGGTGTGTAAAGGGTTTTCACAGTATATCAGGATCCTGCCAGGTGTGTATGGGGTTTCACAGTGCATCAGGATCCTGCCAGGTGTGTATGGGGTTTCACAGTGTATCAGGATCCTGCCAGGTGTTTATGGGGTTTTCACAGTGTCTCAGGATCCTGCCAGGTGCGCATGGGGTTTCACAGTGCATCAGGATCCTGCCAGGTGTGTATGGGGTTTCACAGTGGATCAGGATCCTGCCATGTGTGTATGGGGGTTTCACAGTGGATCAGGATCCTGCCAGGTGTGTATGGGGTTTCACAGTGTATCAGGATCCTGCCAGGTGTGTACGGGATTTTCACAATATATCAGGATCCTGCCAGGTGTGTACGGGGTTTGACAGAGGATCAGGTTCCTTCCAGGTGTGTACGGGGTTTTCACTATGTATCAGGATCCTGCCAGGTTTGTACGGGGTTTCACAGAGGATCAGGATCCTGCCAGGTTTGTACGGGGTTTTCACAATATATCAGGATCCTGCCAGATGTGTATGGGTGTTTCACCGTTTATCAGGATCGTGCCAGGTGTGTATGGGGGTTTCACAGTGCATCGGGATCCTGCCAGGTGTTTATGGGGTTTCATAGTGTATCAGGATCCTGCCAGGTGTGTATGGGAGTTTCACAGTGGATCAGGATCCTGACAGGTGTGTATGGGGTTTCACAGTGTAACAGGATCCAGCCACGTGTGTATGGGAGTTTCACAGTGGATCAGGATCCTGCCAGTTGTGTATGGCGTTTCACAGTGTATCAGGATCCTGCCAGGTGTGTATGGGGTTTCACAGTGTATCAGGATCCTGCCAGGTGTGTATGGGGTTTTCACAGTGTATCAGGATACTGCCATATGTGAATGGGGCTTCACTGAGCATCAGGAAAGAGCCAGGTGTGTACGGGGTTTTCACAGTGTATCAGGCTCCTGCCAGGTGTGTACGGGTGTTTCACAGATTATCAGGATCCAGCCAGGTGTGTATGGGGGTTTCGCAGTTCATCAGGATCCTGCCAGGTGTGTCTGGGGTTTTCGCAGAGGCTCAGGTTCCTGCCAGGTGCATACGGGGTTTTCACAATATATCAGGATCCTGCCAGGTGTGTACGGGGCTTCACAGAGGATCAGGATCCTGCCAGGTGTGTATGGGGGTTTCAACGCGAAAAGGATACTGCCAGGTGTGTATGGGGGTTTCACAGTCTATCAGGATCCTGACAGATGTGTTTGGGGGTTTCAAAGTTTATCAGGATCCTGCCAGGTGTGTATGGGGGTTTCACAGTGGATCAGGATCCTGCCAGGTGTGTCTGGGGTTTCACAGTGTATCAGGATCCTGCCATGTGTGTATGGGGGTTTCACAGTGGATCAGGATCCTGCCAGGTGTGTATGGGGTTTCACAGTGTATCAGGATCCTGCCAGGTGTGTACGGGATTTTCACAATATATCAGGATACTGCCAGGTGTGTACGGGGTTTCACAGAGGATCAGGTTCCTGCCAGGTGTGTACGTGGTTTTCACAATGTATCAGGATCCTGCCAGGTTTGTACGGGGTTTCACAGAGGAGCAGGTTCCTGCCAGGTGTGTACGGGGTTTTCACAATATATCAGGATCCTGCCAGATGTGTATGGGTGTTTCACCGTTTATCAGGATCGTGCCAGGTGTGTCTGGGGGTTTCACGGTGGATCAGTAACCTGCCAGGTGTGTATGGGGTTTCACAGTGCATCAGCATCCTGCCAGGTGTTTATGGGGTTTCACAGTGTATCAGGATCCTGCCAGGTGTGTATGGGAGTTTCACAGTGGATCAGGATCCTGCCAGGTGTGTGTGGGGTTTCACATTGTAACAGGATCCAGCCACGTGTGTATGGGAGTTTCACAGTGGATCAGGTTCCTGCAAGTTGTGTATGGAGTTTCACAGTGTATCAGGATCCTGCCAGGTGTTTATGGGGTTTCACAGTGTATCAGGATCCTGCCAGGTGTGTATGGGGTTTTCACAGTGTATCAGGATACTGCCATATGTGAATGGGGCTTCACTGAGCATCAGGAAACTGCCAGGTGTGTACGGGGTTTTCACAGTGTATCAGGCTCCTGCCAGGTGTGTACGGGGGTTTCACAGATTATCAGGATCCTGCCAGGTGTGTATGGGGGTTTCGCAGTTCATCAGGATCCTGCCAGGTGTGTCTGGGGGTTTCGCAGAGGATCAGGTTCCTGCCAGGTGCATACGGGGTTTTCACAATATATCAGGATCCTGCCAGGTGTGTACGGGGTTTCACAGAGGATCAGGATGCTGCCAAGTGTGTACGGGGTTTTCACATTCTATCAGGATACTGCCAGGTGTGTATGGGGGTTTCAACGCTAAAAGGATACTGCCAGGTGTGTATGGGTGTTTCACAGTCTATCAGGATCCTGCCAGGTGTGTTTGGGGGTATCAAAGTTTATCAGGATCCTGCCAGGTGTGTATGGGGTTTTCACAGTGCATCAGGATCCTACCAGGTGTGTACGGCGTTTTCACAGTGGATCAGGATCCTGCCAGGTGTGCATGGGGATTTCACAGTGTATCAGGATCCTGCCAGGTGTGTATGGGGATTTCAAAGTGGATCAGGATGCTGCCAGGTGTGTATGGGAGTTTCACTTTTTATCAGGATCCTGCCAAGTGTGTATGGGGGTTTCACAGTTTATCAGGATCCTGCCAGGTGTGTATGGGGGTTTCACAGTTTATCAGGATCCTGCCAGGTGTGTATGTGGTTTTCACAGTGGGTCAGGATCCTGCTAGGTGTGTATGGGGTTTCACAGTTTATCTGGATCCTGCCAGGTGTGTATGGCGTTTTCACAGTGGATCAGCATCCTGCCAGGTGTGCATGGGGATTTCACAGTGGATCAGGATTCTGCCAGGTGTGTATGGGGTTTTCACAGTGTATCAGGATCCTTCCAGGTGTGTATGGGTTTTTCACAGTGTCTCAGGATCCTGCCAGGTGTGTATGGGTGTTTCACAGTTGATCAGGTTCCTGCCGGGTGTGTATGGGGTTTCACAGTGTATCAGGATCCTTCCAGGTGTGTATGAGGTTTACACAGTGTATCAGGATCCTGCCAGGTGTGTATGGGGTTTCACAGTGTATCAGGATCCTGCCAGGTGTGTATGGGGTTTCACAGTGTTTCGGGATCCTGCCAGGTGTGTATGGGGTATTCGCAGTGGATCAGGATCCTGCCAGGTGTATATGGGGGTTTCACAGTTTATCAGGATCCTGCCAGGTGTGTATGGGGTTTTCACAGTGCATCAGGATCCTGCCAGGTATGTACGGCGTTTTCACAGTGGATCAGGATCCTGCCAGGAGTGCATGGGGATTTCACAGTGGATCAGGATCCTGCCAGGTGTGTATGGGGATTTCAAAGTGGATCAGGATGCTGCCAGGTGTGTATGGGAGTTTCACTTTTTATCAGGATCCTGCCAAGTGTGTATGGGGGTTTCACAGTTTATCAGGATCCTGCCAGGTGTGTATGGGGGTTTCACAGTTTATCAGGATCCTGCCAGGTGTGTATGTGGTTTTCACAGTGGGTCAGGATCCTGCTAGGTGTGTATGGGGTTTCACAGTTTATCTGGATCCTGCCAGGTGTGTATGGCGTTTTCAAAGTGGATCAGGATCCTGCCAGGTGTGCATGGGGATTTCACAGTGGATCAGGAGTCTGCCAGGTGTGTATGGGGTTTTCACAGTGTATCAGGATCCTTCCAGGTGTGTATGGCTTTTTCACAGTGTCTCAGGATCCTGCCAGGTGTGTATGGGTGTTTCACAGTTGATCGGGTTCCTGCCGGGTGTGTATGGGGTTTCACAGTGTATCAGGATCCTTCCAGGTGTGTATGAGGTTTACACAGTGTATCAGGATCCTGCCAGGTGTGTATGGGGTTTCACAGTGTATCAGGATCCTGCCAGGTGTGTATGGGGTTTCACAGTGTTTCGGGATCCTGCCAGGTGTGTATGGGGTATTCGCAGTGGATCAGTATCCTGACAGGTGTGTATGGGGGTTTCACAGTTTATCAGGATCCTGCCAGGTGTGTATGGGGTTTTCACAGTGGATCAGGATCCTGCCAGGAGTGCATGGGGATTTCACAGTGGATCAGGATCCTGCCAGGTGTGTATGGGGATTTCAAAGTGGATCAGGATGCTGCCAGGTGTGTATGGGAGTTTCACTATTTATTAGGATCCTGCCAAGTGTGTATGGGGGTTTCACAGTTTATCAGGATCCTGCCAGGTGTGTATGTGGTTTTCACAGTGGGTCAGGATCCTGCTAGGTGTGTATGGGGTTTCACAGTTTATCTGGATCCTGCCAGGTGTGTATGGCGTTTTCACAGTGGATCAGGATCCTGCCAGGTGTGTATGGGGTTTTCACAGTGTATCAGGATCTGCCAGGTGTGTATGGAGTTTCAAAGTGTATCAGGATCCTGCCAGGTGTGTACGGCGTTTTCACAGTGGATCAGGATCCTGCCATGTGTGCATGGGGATTTCACAGTGGATCAGGATTCTGCCAGGTGTGTATGGGTTTTTCACAGTGTATCAGGATCCTTCCAGGTGTGTATGGGTTTTTCACAGTGTCTCAGGATCCTGCCAGGTGTGTATGGGTGTTTCACAGTTGATCAGGATCCTGCCGGGTGTGTATGGGGTTTCACAGTGTATCAGGATCCTTCCAGGTGTGTATGGGGTTTACACAGTGTATCAGGATCCTGCCAGGTGTGTATGGGGTTTCACAGTGTATCAGGATCCTGCCAGGTGTGTATGGGGTTTCACAGTGTTTCGGGATCCTGCCAGGTGTGTATGGGGTATTCGCAGTGTATCAGGATCCTGCCAGGTGTGTATGGGGTTTCACAGTGCATCAGGATCCTGCCAGGTGTGCATGGAGTTTCACTGTGTATCAGGATCCTGCCAGGTGTGTATGGGGTTTTCACAGTGTATCAGGATCCTGCCAGATGTGTATGGGGTTTCACAGTGCATCAGGATCCTTCCAGGTGTGTATGGGGTTTTCACAGTGTATCAGGATCCTGCCAGGTGAGTATGGGGTTTCACAGTGTATCAGGATCCTGCCACGTGTCTATGGGGTTTCACAGTGTATCAGGTTCCTGCCACGTGTGCATGGTGGTTTCACAGTGGATCACGATCCTGCCAGGGGTGTATGGGGTTTCACAGCGTATCAGCATCCTGCCAGGTGTGTTTGTGGTTTCACAGTGTATCAGGATCCTGCCAGGTGTGTACGGGGTTTTCACAGTGGATCAGGATCCTGCCATGTGTGCATGGGGATTTCACAGTGGATCAGGATCCTGCCAGGTTTGTATGGGGTTTTCACAGTGTATCAGGATCCTGCCAGGTGTGTATGGGGTTTTCACAGTGTATCAGGATCTGCCAGTTGTGTATGGAGTTTCACAGTTGATCAGGATCCTGCCGGGTGTGTATGGGGTTTCACAGTGTATCAGGATCATTCCAGGTGTGTATGGGGTTTACACAGTGTATCAGGATCCTGCCAGGTGTGTATGGGGTTTCACAGTGTATCAGGATCCTGCCAGGTGTGTATGGGGTTTCACAGTGTTTCGGGATCCTGCCAGGTGTGTATGGGGTATTCGCAGTGTATCAGGATCGTGCCAGGTGTGTATGGGGTTTCACAGTGCATCAGGATCCTGCCAGGTGTGCATGGAGTTGCACTGTGTATCAGGATCCTGCCAGGTGTGTATGGGGTTTTCACAGTGTATCAGGATCCTGCCAGATGTGAATGGGGTTTCACTGTGCATCAGGAACCTGCCAGGTGTGTATGGGTTTTCACAGCGGATCAGGATCCTGCCAGGTTTGTATGGGGTTTCCCAGTGTATCAGGATCTGCCAGGTGTGTATGGGGTTTTCACAGTGTACCAGGATCCTGCCAGGTGTGTATGGGGGTTTCTCAGTGATCAGGATCCTGCCAAGTGTGTATGGGGTTTCACAGTGCATCAGGATCCTTCCAGGTGTGTATGGGGTTTTCACAGTGTATCAGGATCCTGCCAGGTGAGTATGGGGTTTCACAGTGTATCAGGATCCTGCCACGTGTCTATGGGGTTTCACAGTGTATCAGGTTCCTGCCACGTGTGCATGGTGGTTTCACAGTGGATCACGATCCTGCCAGGTGTGTATGGGGTTTCACAGCGTATCAGCATCCTGCCAGGTGTGTTTGTGGTTTCACAGTGTATCAGGATCTGCCAGTTGTGTATGGAGTTTCACAGTGTATCAGGATCCTGCCAGGTGGGTACGGGGTTTTCACAGTGGATCAGGATCCTGCCATGTGTGCATGGGGATTTCACAGTGGATCAGGATTCTGCCAGGTGTGTATGGGTTTTTCACAGTGTATCAGGATCCTTCCAGGTGTGTATGGGTTTTTCACAGTGTCTCACGATCCTGCCAGGTGTGTATGGGTGTTTCACAGTTGATCAGGATCCTGCCAGGTGTGTATGGGGTTTCACAGCGTATCAGGATCATTCCAGGTGTGTATGGGGTTTACACAGTGTATCAGGATTTTGCCAGGTGTGTATGGGGTTTCACAGTGTATCAGGATCCTGCCAGGTGTGTATGGGGTTTCACAGTGTTTCGGGATCCTGCCAGGTGTGTATGGGGTATTCGCAGTGTATCAGGATCGTGCCAGGTGTGTATGGGGTTTCACAGTGCATCAGGATCCTGCCAGGTGTGCATGGAGTTGCACTGTGTATCAGGATCCTGCCAGGTGTGTATGGGGTTTTCACAGTATATCAGGATCCTGCCAGATGTGTATGGGGTTTCACTGTGCATCAGGAACCTGCCAGGTGTGTATGGGTTTTCACAGCGGATCAGGATCCTGCCAGGTTTGTATGGGGTTTCCCAGTGTATCAGGATCTGCCAGGTGTGTATGGGGTTTTCACAGTGTACCAGGATCCTGCCAGGTGTGTATGGGGGTTTCTCAGTGATCAGGATCCTGCCAAGTGTGTATGGGGTTTCACAGTGCATCAGGATCCTTCCAGGTGTGTATGGGGTTTTCACAGTGTATCAGGATCCTGCCACGTGTCTATGGGGTTTCACAGTGTATCAGGTTCCTGCCACGTGTGCATGGTGGTTTCACAGTGGATCACGATCCTGCCAGGTGTGTATGGGGTTTCACAGCGTATCAGCATCCTGCCAGGTGTGTTTGTGGTTTCACAGTGTATCAGGATCCTGCCAGGTGTGTACGGGGTTTTCACAGTGGATCTGGATCCTGCCATGTGTGCATGGGGATTTCACAGTGGATCAGGATCCTGCCAGGTGTGTATGGGGTTTTCACAGTGTATCAGGATCCTTCCAGGTGTGTATGGGTTTTTCACAGTGTCTCAGGATCCTGCCAGGTGTGTATGGGTGTTTCACAGTTGATCAGGATCCTGCCGGGTGTGTATGGGGTTTCACAGTGTATCAGGATCCTTCCAGGTGTGTATGGGGTTTACACAGTGTATCAGGATCCTGCCAGGTGTGTATGGGGTTTCACAGTGTATCAGGATCCTGCCAGGTGTGTCTGGGGTTTCACAGTGTTTCGGGATCCTGCCAGGTGTATATGGGGTTTTAACAGAGGATCAGGATCCTGCCAGGTGTGTATGGGGGTTTCACAGTGTATCAGGATCCTTCCAGATGTGTATGGGGTTTTCACAGTGTATCAGGATCCTGCCAGGTGTCTCTGGGGATATCACAGTGGATCAGGATCCTGCCATGTGTGTATGGGGTTTCACAGTGTATCAGGTTCCTTCCAGGTGTGTATGGGGTTTTCGCAGTGTATCAGGATCCAGCCACGTGTGCATGGTGGTTTCACAGTGGATCACGATCCTGCCAGGTGTGTATGGGGTTTCACAGCGTATCAGCATCCTGCCAGGTGTGTTTGTGGTTTCACAGTGTATCAGGATCCTGCCAGGTGTGTACGGGGTTTTCACAGTGGATCAGGATCCTGCCATGTGTGCATGGGGATTTCACAGTGGATCAGGATCCTGCCAGGTGTGTATGGGGTTTTCACAGTGTATAAGGATCCTTCCAGGTGTGTATGGGTTTTTCACAGTGTCTCAGGATCCTGCCAGGTGTGTATGGGTGTTTCACAGTTGATCAGGATCCTGCCGGGTGTGTATGGGGTTTCACAGTGTATCAGGATCCTTCCAGGTGTGTATGGGGTTTACACAGTGTATCAGGATCCTGCCAGGTGTGTATGGGGTTTCGCAGTGTATCAGGATCCTGCCAGGTGTGTCTGGGGTATCACAGTGTTTCGGGATCCTGCCAGGTGTATATGGGGTTTTAACAGAGGATCAGGATCCTGCCAGGTGTGTATGGGGGTTTCACAGTGTATCAGGATCCTTCCAGATGTGTATGGGGTTTTCACAGTGTATCAGGATCCTGCCAGGTGTCTCTGGGGATATCACAGTGGATCAGGATCCTGCCATGTGTGTATGGGGTTTCACAGTGTATCAGGTTCCTTCCAGGTATGTATGGGGTTTTCGCAGTGTATCAGGATCCAGCCAGGTGTGTATGGGGTTTCACAGTGCATCAGGATTCTGACAGGTGTGTATGGGGTTTCACAGTGCATCAGGATGCTGCCCGGTGTGCATGGGGTTTCACAGTGTATCAGGATCCTGCCATGTGTGTATGGGGGTTTCACAGTGGATCAGGATCCTGCCAGGTGAGCATGGGGTTTCACAGTGCATCAGGATCCTGACAGGTGTGTAAAGGGTTTTCACAGTAGATCAGGATCCTGCCAGGTGTGTATGGGGTTTCACAGTGCATCAGGATCCTGCCAGGTGTGTATGGGGTTTCACAGTGTATCAGGATCCTGCCAGGTGTGTATGGGGTTTTCACAGTGTCTCAGGATCCTGCCAGGTGTGCATGGGGTTTCACAGTGCATCAGGATCCTGCCAGGTGTGTATGGGGTTTCACAGTGGATCAGGATCCTTCCATGTGTGTATGGGGGTTTCACAGTGTATCAGGATCCTGCCAGGTGTCTCTGGGGATATCACAGTGGATCAGGATCCTGCCATGTGTGTATGGGGTTTCACAGTGTATCAGGTTCCTTCCAGGTGTGTATGGGGTTTTCGCAGTGTATCAGGATCCAGCCACGTGTGCATGGTGGTTTCACAGTGGATCACGATCCTGCCAGGTGTGTATGGGGTTTCACAGCGTATCAGCATCCTGCCAGGTGTGTTTGTGGTTTCACAGTGTATCAGGATCCTGCCAGGTGTGTACGGGGTTTTCACAGTGGATCAGGATCCTGCCATGTGTGCATGGGGATTTCACAGTGGATCAGGATCCTGCCAGGTGTGTATGGGGTTTTCACAGTGTATAAGGATCCTTCCAGGTGTGTATGGGTTTTTCACAGTGTCTCAGGATCCTGCCAGGTGTGTATGGGTGTTTCACAGTTGATCAGGATCCTGCCGGGTGTGTATGGGGTTTCACAGTGTATCAGGATCCTTCCAGGTGTGTATGGGGTTTACACAGTGTATCAGGATCCTGCCAGGTGTGTATGGGGTTTCACAGTGTATCAGGATCCTGCCAGGTGTGTCTGGGGTTTCACAGTGTTTCGGGATCCTGCCAGGTGTATATGGGGTTTTAACAGAGGATCAGGATCCTGCCAGGTGTGTATGGGGGTTTCACAGTGTATCAGGATCCTTCCAGATGTGTATGGGGTTTTCACAGTGTATCAGGATCCTGCCAGGTGTCTCTGGGGATATCACAGTGGATCAGGATCCTGCCATGTGTGTATGGGGTTTCACAGTGTATCAGGTTCCTTCCAGGTATGTATGGGGTTTTCGCAGTGTATCAGGATCCAGCCAGGTGTGTATGGGGTTTCACAGTGCATCAGGATTCTGACAGGTGTGTATGGGGTTTCACAGTGCATCAGGATCCTGCCATGTGTGTATGGGGGTTTCACAGTGGATCAGGATCCTGCCAGGTGAGCATGGGGTTTCACAGTGCATCAGGATCCTGACAGGTGTGTAAAGGGTTTTCACAGTAGATCAGGATCCTGCCAGGTGTGTATGGGGTTTCACAGTGCATCAGGATCCTGCCAGGTGTGTATGGGGTTTCACAGTGTATCAGGATCCTGCCAGGTGTGTATGGGGTTTTCACAGTGTCTCAGGATCCTGCCAGGTGTGCATGGGGTTTCACAGTGCATCAGGATCCTGCCAGGTGTGTATGGGGTTTCACAGTGGATCAGGATCCTTCCATGTGTGTATGGGGGTTTCACAGTGGATCAGGATCCTGCCAGGTGTGTATGGTGTTTCACAGTGTATCAGGATCCTGCCATGTGTGTATGGGGGTTTCACAGTGCATCAGGATGATGCCAGATGTGTATGGGGTTTCACAGTGTATCAGGATCCTGCCAGGTGTGTACGGGATTTTCACAATATATCAGGATCCTGCCAGGTGTGTACGGGGTTTGACAGAGGATCAGGTTCCTTCCAGGTGTGTACGGGGTTTTCACTATGTATCAGGATCCTGCCAGGTTTGTACGGGGTTTCACAGAGGATCAGGATCCTGCCAGGTTTGTACGGGGTTTTCACAATATATCAGGATCCTGCCAGATGTGTATGGGTGTTTCACCGTTTATCAGGATCGTGCCAGGTGTGTATGGGGGTTTCACAGTGGATCAGTATCCTGCCAGGTGTGTATGGGGTTTCACAGTGCATCAGGATCCTGCCAGGTGTTTATGGGGTTTCACAGTGTATCAGGATCCTGCCAGGTGTGTATGGGAGTTTCACAGTGGATCAGGATCCTGACAGGTGTGTATGGGGTTTCACAGTGTAACAGGATCCAGCCACGTGTGTATGGGAGTTTCACAGTGGATCAGGATCCTGCCAGTTGTGTATGGCGTTTCACAGTGTATCAGGATCCTGCCAGGTGTGTATGGGGTTTCACAGTGTATCAGGATCCTGCCAGGTGTGTATGGGGTTTTCACAGTGTATCGGGATACTGCCATATGTGAATGGGGCTTCACTGAGCATCAGGAAAGAGCCAGGTGTGTACGGGGTTTTCACAGTGTATCAGGCTCCTGCCAGGTGTGTACGGGTGTTTCACAGATTATCAGGATCCAGCCAGGTGTGTATGGGGGTTTCGCAGTTCATCAGGATCCTGCCAGGTGTGTCTGGGGTTTTCGCAGAGGATCAGGTTCCTGCCAGGTGCATACGGGGTTTTCACAATATATCAGGATCCTGCCAGGTGTGTACGGGGCTTCACAGAGGATCAGAATCCTGCCAAGTGTGTATGGGGTTTTCACATTCTATCAGGATCCTGCCAGGTGTGTATGGGGGTTTCAACGCGAAAAGGATACTGCCAGGTGTGTATGGGGGTTTCACAGTCTATCAGGATCCTGACAGATGTGTTTGGGGGTTTCAAAGTTTATCAGGATCCTGCCAGGTGTGTATGGGGGTTTCACAGTGGATCAGGATCCTGCCAGGTGTGTCTGGGGTTTCACAGTGTATCAGGATCCTGCCGGATGTGAATGGGGTTTTCACAGTGTATCAGGATCCTGCCAGGTGTGTCTGGGGTTTCACAGTGATTCGGGATCCTGCCAGGTGTGTATGGGGTTTTAACAGTGGATCAGGATCCTGCCAGGTGTGTATGGGGGTTTCACAGTGTATCAGGATCCTTCCAGATGTGTACGGGGTTTTCACAGTGTATCAGCATCCTTCCAGATGTGTATGGGGTTTCACAGTGAATCAGGATCCTTCCAGGTGTGTATGGGGTTTTCGCAGTGTATCAGGATCCAGCCAGGTGTGTATGGGGTTTCCCAGTGCATCAGGAGCCTGACAGGTGTGTATGGGGTTTCACAGTGCATCAGGATCCTGCCATGTGTGTATGGGGGTTTCACAGTGGATCAGGATCCTGCCAGGTGTGCATGGGGTTTCACAGTGCATCAGGATCCTGCCAGTTGTGTATGGGGTTTTCACAGTAGATCAGGATCCTGCCAGCTGTGTATGGGGTTGCACAGTGCATCAGGATCCTGCCAGGTGTGTATGGGGTTTCACAGTGTATCAGGATCCTGCCAGGTGTGTATGGGTGTTTCACAGTGTCTCATGATCCTGCCAGGTGTGCATTGGGTTTCACAGTGCATCAGGATACTGCCAGGTGTGTATGGGTGTTTCACAGTGGATCAGGATCCTGCCAGGTGTGTATGGGGTTTCACAGTGTATCAGGATACTGCCATGTGTGTATGGGGGTTTCACAGTGGATCAGGATCCTGCCAGGTGTGTATGGGATTTCACAGTGTATCAGGATCCTGCCATGTGTGTATGGAGTTTCACAGTGTATCAGGATCCTGCCAGGTGTTTATGGGGTTTCACAGTGTATCAGGATCCTGCCAGGTGTGTATGGGGTTTTCACAGTGTATCAGGATACTGCCATATGTGAATGGGGCTTCACTGAGCAACAGGAAACTGCCAGGTGTGTACGGGGTTTTCACAGTGCATCAGGCTCCTGCCAGGTGTGTACGGGGGTTTCACAGATTATCAGGATCCTGCCAGGTGTGTATGGGTGTTTCGCAGTTCATCAGGATCCTGCCAGGTGTGTCTGGGGGTTTCGCAGAGGATCAGGTTCCTGCCAGGTGCATACGGGGTTTTCACAATATATCAGGATCCTGCCAAGTGTGTACGGGGTTTTCACATTCTATCAGGATACTGACAGGTGTGTATGGGGGTTTCAACGCTAAAAGGATACTGCCAGGTGTGTATGGGGGTTTCACAGTCTATCAGGATCCTGCCAGGTGTGTTTGGGGGTATCAAAGTTTATCAGGATCCTGCCAGGTGTGTATGGGGTTTTCACAGTGCATCAGGATCCTGCCAGGTGTGTACGGCGTTTTCACAGTGGATCAGGATCCTGCCAGTGTGCATGGGGATTTCACAGTGGATCAGGATCCTGCCAGGTGTGTATGGGGATTTCAAAGTGGATCAGGATGCTGCCAGGTGTGTATGGGAGTTTCACTTTTTATCAGGATCCTGCCAAGTGTGTATGGGGGTTTCACAGTTTATCAGGATCCTGCCAGGTGTGTATGGGGGTTTCACAGTTTATCAGGATCCTGCCAGGTGTGTATGTGGTTTTCACAGTGGGTCAGGATCCTGCTAGTTGTGTATGAGGTTTCACAGTTTATCTGGATCCTGCCAGGTGTGTATGGCGTTTTCACAGTGGATCAGGATCCTGCCAGGTGTGTGGGGTTTTCACAGTGTATCAGGATCTGCCAGGTGTGTATGGAGTTTCACAGTGTATCAGGATCCTGCCAGGTGTATACGGGGTTTTCACAGTGGATCAGGATCCTGCCATGTGTGCATGGGGATTTCACAGTGGATCAGGATTCTGCCAGGTGTGTATGGGGTTTTCACAGTGTATCAGGATCCTTCCAGGTGTGTATGGGTATTTCACAGTGTCTCAGGATCCTGCCAGGTGTGTATGGGTGTTCCACAGTTGATCAGGATCCTGCCGGGTGTGTATGGGGTTTCACAGTGTATCAGGATCCTTCCAGGTGTGTATGGGGTTTACACAGTGTATCAGGATCCTGCCAGGTGTGTATGGGGTTTCACAGTGTATCAGGATCATGCCAGGTGTGTATGGGGTTTCACAGTGTTTCGGGATCCTGCCAGGTGTGTATGGGGTATTCGCAGTGGATCAGGATCCTGCCAGGTGTGTATGGGGGTTTCACAGTTTATCAGGATCCTGCCAGGTGTGTATGGGGTTTTCACAGTGCATCAGGATCCTGCCAGGTGTGTACGGCGTTTTCACAGTGGATCAGGATCCTGCCAGGTGTGCATGGGGATTTCACAGTGGATCAGGATTCTGCCAGGTGTGTATGGGGATTTCAAAGTGGATCAGGATGCTGCCAGGTGTGTATGGGAGTTTCACTATTTATCAGGATCCTGCCAAGTGTGGATGGGGGTTGCACAGTTTATCAGGATCCTGCCAGGTGTGTATGGGGGTTTCACAGTTTATCAGGATCCTGCCAGGTGTGTATGTGGTTTTCACAGTGGGTCAGGATCCTGCTAGGTTTGTATGGGGTTTTCACAGTGCATCAGGATCCTGCCAGGTGTGTACGGCGTTTTCACAGTGGATCAGGATCCTGCCAGGTGTGCACGGGGATTTCACAGTGGATCAGGATCCTGCCAGGTGTGTATGGGGATTTCAAAGTGGATCAGGATGCTGCCAGGTGTGTATGGGAGTTTCACTTTTTATCAGGATCCTGCCAAGTGTGTATGGGGGTTTCACAGTTTATCAGGATCCTGCCAGGTGCGGATGGGGGTTTCACAGTTTATCAGGATCCTGCCAGGTGTGTATGTGGTTTTCACAGTGGGTCAGGATCCTGCTAGTTGTGTATGAGGTTTCACAGTTTATCTGGATCCTGCCAGGTGTGTATGGCGTTTTCACAGTGGATCAGGATCCTGCCAGGTGTGTGGGGTTTTCACAGTGTATCAGGATCTGCCAGGTGTTTATGGAGTTTCACAGTGTATCAGGATCCTGCCTGGTGTGTACGGGGTTTTCACAGTGGATCAGGATCCTGCCATGTGTGCATGGGGATTTCACAGTGGATCAGGATTCTGCCAGGTGTGTATGGGGTTTTCACAGTGTATCAGGATCCTTGCAGGTGTGTATGGGTATTTCACAGTGTCTCAGGATCCTGCCAGGTGTGTATGGGTGTTTCACAGTTGATCAGGATCCTGCCGGGTGTGTATGGGGTTTCACAGTGTATCAGGATCCTTCCAGGTGTGTATGGGGTTTACACAGTGTATCAGGATCCTGCCAGGTGTGTATGGGGTTTCACAGTGTATCAGGATCATGCCAGGTGTGTATGGGGTTTCACAGTGTTTCGGGATCCTGTCAGGTGTGTATGGGGTATTCGCAGTGGATCAGGATCCTGCCAGGTGTGTATGGGGGTTTCACAGTTTATCAGGATCCTGCCAGGTGTGTATGGGGTTTTCACAGTGCATCAGGATCCTGCCAGGTGTGTACGGCGTTTTCACAGTGGATCAGGATCCTGCCAGGTGTGCATGGGGATTTCACAGTGGATCAGGATTCTGCCAGGTGTGTATGGGGATTTCAAAGTGGATCAGGATGCTGCCAGGTGTGTATGGGAGTTTCACTATTGATCAGGATCCTGCCAAGTGTGTATGGGGGTTTCACAGTTTATCAGGATCCTGCCAGGTGTGTATGGGGGTTTCACAGTTTATCAGGATCCTGCCAGGTGTGTATGTGGTTTTCACAGTGGGTCAGGATCCTGCTAGGTGTGTATGGGGTTTCACAGTTTATCTGGATCCTGCCAGGTGTGTATGGCGTTTTCACAGTGGATCAGGATCCTGCCAGGTGTGTATGGGGTTTTCACAGTGTATCAGGATCTGCCAGGTGTGTATGGAGTTTCACAGTGTATCAGGATCCTGCCAGGTGTGTACGGGGTTTTCACAGTGGATCAGGATCCTGCCATGTGTACATGGGGATTTCACAGTGGATCAGGATACTGCCAGGTGTGTATGGGGTTTTCACAGTGTATCAGGATCCTTCCAGGTGTGTATGGGTTTTTCACAGTGTCTCAGGATCCTGCCAGGTGTGTATGGGTGTTTCACAGTTGAGCAGGATCCTGCCGGGTGTGGATGGGGTTTCACAGTGTATCAGGATCATTCCAGGTGTGTATGGGGTTTACACAGTGTATCAGGATCCTGCCAGGTGTGTATGGGGTTTCACAGTGTATCAGGATCCTGCCAGGTGTGTATGGGGTTTCACAGTGTTTCGGGATCCTGCCAGGTGTGTATGGGGTATTCGCAGTGGATCAGTATCCAGCCAGGTGTGTATGGGGTTTCACAGTGCATCAGGATCCTGCCAGATGTGTATGGGGTTTCACTGTGCATCAGGAACCTGCCAGGTGTGTATGGGTTTTCACAGCGGATCAGGATCCTGCCAGGTTTGTATGGGGTTGCCCAGTGTATCAGGATCCTGCCAGGTGTGTACGGGGTTTTCACAGTGTATGAGGATCCTGCCAGGTGTGTATGGGGGTTTCTCAGTGATCAGGATCCTGCCAAGTGTGTATGGGGTTTCACAGTGCATCAGGATTCTTCCAGGTGTGTATGGGGTTTTCACAGTGTATCAGGATCCTGCCAGGTGAGTATGGGGTTTCACAGTGTATCAGGATCCTGCCACGTGTCTATGGGGTTTCACAGTGTGTCAGTTTCCTGCCACGTGTGCATGGTGGTTTCACAGTGGATCACGATCCTGCCAGGTGTGTATGGGGTTTCACAGCGTATCAGCATCCTGCCAGGTGTGTTTGTGGTTTCACAGCGTATCAGGATCCTGCCAGGTGTGTACGGGGTTTTCACAGTGGATCAGGATCCTGCCGTGTGTGCATGGGGATTTCACAGTGGATCAGGATCCTGCCAGGTGTGTATGGGGTTTTTACAGTGTATCAGGATCCTTCCAGGTGTGTATGGGTTTTTCACAGTGTCTCAGGATCCTGCCAGGTGTGTTGGGTGTTTCACAGTTGATCAGGATCCTGCCGGGTGTGTATGGGGTTTCACAGTGTATCAGGATCCTTCCAGGTGTGTATGGGGTTTACACAGTGTATCAGGATCCTGCCAGGTTTGTATGGGGTTTCACAGTGTATCAGGATCCTGCCAGGTGTGTATGGGGTTTCACAGTGTTTCGGGATCCTGCCAGGTGTGTATGGGGTATTTGCAGTGGATCAGTATCCTGCCAGGTTTGTATGGGGTTTCACAGTGCATCAGGATCCTGCCAGGTGTGCATGGGGTTTCACTGTGTATCAGGATCCAGCCAGGTGTGTATGGGGTTTTCACAGTGTATCAGGATCCTGCCAGATGTGTATGGGGTTTCACTGTGCATCAGGAACCTGCCAGGTGTGTATGGGTTTTCACAGCGGATCAGGATCCTGCCAGGTTTGTATGGGGTTGCCCAGTGTATCAGGATCCTGCCAGGTGTGTATGGGGTTTTCACAGTGTATGAGGATCCTGCCAGGTGTGTATGGGGGCTTCTCAGTGATCAGGATCCTGCCAAGTGTGTATGGGGTTTCACAGTGCATCAGGATTCTTCCAGGTGTGTATGGGGTTTTCACAGTGTATCAGGATCCTGCCAGGTGAGTATGGGGTTTCACAGTGTATCAGGATCCTGCCACGTGTCTATGGGGTTTCACAGTGTGTCAGGTTCCTGCCAGGTGTGCATGGTGGTTTCACAGTGGATCACGATCCTGCCAGGTGTGTATGGGGTTTCACAGCGTATCAGCATCCTGCCAGGTGTGTACGGGGTTTTCACAGTGGATCAGGATCCTGCCATGTGTGCATGGGGATTTCACAGTGGATCAGGATCCTGCCAGGTGTGTATGGGTTTTTCACAGTGTATCAGGATCCTTCCAGGTGTGTATGGGTTTTTCACAGTGTCTCAGGATCCTGCCAGGTGTGTTGGGTGTTTCACAGTTGATCAGTATCCTGCCGGGTGTGTATGGGGTTTCACAGTGTATCAGGATCCTTCCAGGTGTGTATGGGGTTTACACAGTGTATCAGGATCCTGCCAGGTTTGTACGGGGTTTCACAGTGTATCAGGATCCTGCCAGGTGTGTATGGGGTTTCACAGTGTTTCGGGATCCTGCCAGGTGTGTATGGGGTATTTGCAGTGGATCAGGATCCTGCCAGGTGTGTATGGGGTTTCACAGTGCATCAGGATCCTGCCAGGTGTGCATGGGGTTTCACTGTGTATCAGGATGCTGCCAGGTGTGTATGGGGTTTTCACAGTGTATCAGGATCCTGCCAGATGTGTATGGGGTTTCACTGTGCGTCAGGAACCTCCCAGGTGTGTATGGGTTTCACAGCGGATCAGGATCCTGCCAGGTTTGTATGGGGTTTCCCAGTGTATCAGGATCCTGCCAGGTGTGTATGGGGTTTTCACAGTGTATCAGGATCCTGCCAGGTGTGTATGGGGGTTTCTCAGTGATCAGGATCCTGCCAAGTGTGTATGGGGTTTCACAGTGCATCAGGATCCTTCCAGGTGTGTATGGGGTTTTCACAGTGTATCAGGATCCTGCCAGGTGAGTATGGGGTTTCACAGTGTATCAGGATCCTGCCAGGTGTCTATGGGGTTTCACAGTGTATCAGGTTCCTGCCACGTGTGCATGGGGTTTTCACAGTGGATTAGCATCCTGCCAGGTGTGTATGGGGTTTCACAGCGTATCAGCATCCTGCCAGGTGTGTATGTGGTTTCACAGTGTATCAGGTTCCTGCCGGATGTGAATGGGGATTTCACAATGTATCAGGATCCTGCCAGGTGTGTATGGGGTTTCACAGTGTATCAGAATCCTGCCACGTGTGTTTGAGGTTTTCACAGTGGATCAGGATTCTGCCAGGTGTGTTTGGGGTTTCACTGTGTATCAGGGTCCTGCCAGGTTTGTATGGGGTTTCACAGTGTATCAGGGTCCTGCCAGATGTGTATGGGGTTTTCCCAGTGCATCAGTATCCTGCCAGGTGTGTATGGGGTTTCACAGTGTATCAGGATCCTGCCAGGTGTGTTTGGGGTTTTCAGTGTATCAGAATCCTGCCAGGAGTGACTGGGGTTTCACAGTGGATCAGAATCCTGCCATGTGTGAATGGGGTTTTCAAAGTTTATCAGGAACCTGCCAGGTGTGTATGGTGGTTTCACCGTTTATCAGGTCTTGCCAGGTGTGGATGTGGGTTTCACAGTGTATCAGGATCCTACCACGTGTGTATGGGGGTTTCACAGTGGTTCAGGATCCTGCCAGGTGTGTATGGGGTTTTCACTGTGTATCAGGATTCTGCCAGGCGTGAATGGGGCTTCACAGTGGATCAGGATCCTGCCAGGTGTGCATGGGGTTTTCACAGTGATCAGGATCCTGCCAGATGTGAATGGGGTTTCACTGTGTATCAGGATTCCTGCCAGGTGTGAATGGGGTTTCGCTGTGTATCATGATCCTGACAGGTGTGTATGGGGGTTTCACAGTTTATCAGGATTCTGCCAGGTGTCTATGTGGTTTTCACAGTGGGTCAGGATCCTGCCAGGTGTGTATGGGGTTTTAACAGTTTATCAGTATCCTGCCAGGTGTGTATGGCGTTTTCACAGTGGATCAGGATCCTGCCAGGTGTGTATGGGGTTTTCACAGTGTGTCAGGATCTGCCAGGTGTGTATGGAGTTTCACAGTGTATCAGGATCCTGCCAGGTGTGCATTGGGTTTTCACATTGTATCAGGATCCTGCCAGGTTTCTATGGGGCTTCACAGTGTATCAGGATCCTGCCAGGTGTGTATGGGGGTTTCACAGTGTCTCAGGATCCTGCCAGGTGTGCATGGGGTTTCACAGTGCATCAGGATACTGCCAGGTGTGTATGGGGTTTCACAGTGGATCAGGATCCTGCCATGTGTGTATGGGGGTTTCACAGTGGATCAGGATCCTGCCAGGTGTGCATGGGGTTTCACAGTGTATCAGGATCCTGCCATGTGTGTATGGTGGTTTCACAGTGGATCAGGATCCTGCCAGGTGTGTATGGGGTTTCACAGTGTATCAGGATCCTGCCAGGTGTGGACGGGATTTTCACAATATATCAGGATCCTGCCAGGTGTGTACGGGGTTTCACAGAGGATCAGGTTCCTGCCAGATGTGTACGTGGTTTTCACAATGTATCAGGATCCTGCCAGGTTTGTACGGGGTTTCACAGAGGAGCAGCATCCTGCCAGGTGTGTACGGGGTTTTCACAATATATCAGTATCCTGCCAGATGTGTATGGGTGTTTCACCGTTTATCAGGATCGTGCCAGGTGTGTCTGGGGGTTTCACAGTGGATCAGTATCCTGCCAGATGTGTATGGGGATTCACAGTGCATCAGCATCCTGCCAGGTGTTTATGGGGTTTCACAGTGTATCAAGATCCTGCCAGGTGTGTATGGGAGTTTCACAGTGGATCAGGATCCTGCCAGGTGTTTATGGGGTTTCACAGTGTATCAGGATCCTGCCAGGTGTGTATGGGGTTTTCACAGTGTATCAGGATACTGCCATATGTGAATGGGGCTTCACTGAGCATCAGGAAACTGCCAGGTGTGTACGGGGTTGTCACAGTGTATCAGGCTCCTGCCAGGTGTGTACGGGGATTTCACAGATTATCAGGATCCTGCCAGGTGTGTATGGGTGTTTCGCAGTTCATCAGGATCCTGCCAGGTGTGTCTGGGGGTTTCGCAGAGGATCACGTTCCTGCCAGGTGCATACGGGGTTTTCACAATATATCAGGATCCTGCCAGGTGTGTACGGGGTTTCACAGAGGATCAGGATGCTGCCAAGTGTGTACGGGGTTTTCACATTCTATCAGGATACTGCCAGGTGTGTATGGGGGTTTCAACGCTTAAAGGAGACTGCCAGGTGTGTATGGGGGTTTCACAGTCTATCAGGATCCTGCCAGGTGTGTTTGGGGGTATCAAAGTTTATCAGGATCCTGCCAGGTGTGTATGGGGTTTTCACAGTGCATCAGGATCCTGCCAGGTGTGTGCGGCGTTTTCACAGTGGATCAGGATCCTGCCAGGTGTGCATGGGGATTTCACAGTGGATCAGGATCCTGCCAGGTGTGTATGGGGATTTCACAGTGGATCAGGATGCTGCCAGGTGTGTATGGGAGTTGCACTTTTTATCAGGATCCTGCCAAGTGTGTATGGGGGTTTCACAGTTTATCAGGATCCTGCCAGGTGTGTATGGGGGTTTCACAGTTTATCAGGATCCTGCCAGGTGTGTATGTGGTTTTCACAGTGGATCAGGATCCTGCCAGGTGTGTATGGGGTTTTCACAGTTTATCTGGATCCTGCCAGGTGTGTATGGCGTTTTCACAGTGGATCAGGATCCTGCCAGGTGTGTATGGGGTTTTCACAGTGTATCAGGATCTGCCAGGTGTGTATGGAGTTTCACAGTGGATCAGGATCCTGCCAGGTGTGTACGGGGTTTTCACAGCGGATCAGGATCCTGCCAGGTGTGCATGGGGATTTCACAGTGGATCAGGATCCAGCCAGGTGTGTATGGGGTTTTCACAGTGTATCAGGATCCTCCCAGGTGTGTATGGGGTTTTCACAGTGTCTCAGGATCCTGCCAGGTGTGTATGGGTCTTTCACAGTTGATCAGGATCCTGCCGGGTGTGTATGGGGTTTCACAGTGTATCAGGATCCTTCCAGGTGTGTATGGGGTTTACACAGTGTATCAGGATCCTGCCAGGTGTGTATGGGGTTTCACAGTGTATCAGGAACCTGCCAGGTGTGTATGGGGTTTCACAGTGTTTCAGGATCCTGCCAGGTGTGTATGGGGTATTCGCAGTGGATCAGGGTCCAGCCAGGTGTGTATGGGGTTTCACAGTGCATCAGGATCCTGCCAGGTGTGCATGGGGTTTCACTGTGGATCAGGATCCTGCCAGGTGTGTATGGGGTTTTCACAGTGTATCAGGAATCTGCCAGATGTGCATGGGGTTTCACTGTGCATCAGGAACCTGCCAGGTGTGTATGGGTTTTCACAGCGGATCAGGATCCTGCCAGGTTTGTATGGGGTTTCGCAGTGTATCAGGATCCTGCCAAGTGTGTATGGGGTTTCAAAGTGCATCAGGATCCTTCCAGGTGTGTATGGGGTTTTCACAGTGTATCAGGATCCTGCCAGGTGAGTATGGGGTTTCACAGTGTATCAGGATCCTGCCAGGTGTCTATGGGGTTTCACAGTGTATCAGGATTCTGCCAGGTGTGTATGGGGGTTTCACAGTGGATCAGGATCCTGCCAGGTGTGTATGGGGGTTCACAGTGTATCAGGTTCCTGCCACGTGTGCATGGGGGTTTCACAGTGGATCACGATCCTGCCAGGTGTGTATGGGGTTTCACAGCGTATCAGCATCCTGCCAGGTGTGTATGTGGTTTCACAGTGTATAAGGTGCCTGCCGGATGTGAATGGTGATTTCACAGTTTATCAGGATCCTGCCAGGTGTGTATGGGGTTTCACAGTGTATCAGAATCCTGCCACGTGTGTTTGAGGTTTTCACAGTGGATCAGGATCCTGCCAGGTGTGTATGGAGTTTCACTTTGGATCAGGATCCTGCCAGGTGTGTTTGGGGTTTCACTGTGTATCAGGGTCCTGCCAGGTTTGTATGGGGTTTCACAGTGTATCAGGGTCCTGCCAGATGTGTATGGGGTTTTCACAGTGCATCAGTATCCTGCCAGGTGTGTATGGGGGTTTCACAGTGTATCAGGATCCTGCCAGGTGTGTTTGGGGTTTTCAGTGTATCAGAATCCTGCCAGGAGTGACTGGGGTTTCACAGTGGATCAGAATCCTGCCAGGTGTGAATGGGATTTTCACAGTGTATCAGGAACCTGCCAGGTGTGTATGGGGGTTTCACCGTTTATCAGGTCTTGCCAGGTGTGGATGTGGGTTTCACAGTGTATCAGGATCCTACCACGTGTGTATGGGGGTTTCACAGTGGTTCAGGATCCTGCCAGGTGTGTATGGGGTTTTCACTGTGTATCAGGATTCTGCCAAGCGTGAATGGGGCTTCACAGTGGATCAGGATCCTGCCAGGTGTGTGCGGCGTTTTCACAGTGGATCAGGATCCTGCCAGGTGTGCATGGGGATTTCACAGTGGATCAGGATCCTGCCAGGTGTGTATGGGGATTTCACAGTGGATCAGGATGCTGCCAGGTGTGTATGGGAGTTGCACTTTTTATCAGGATCCTGCCAAGTGTGTATGGGGGTTTCACAGTTTATCAGGATCCTGCCAGGTGTGTATGGGGGTTTCACAGTTTATCAGGATCCTGCCAGGTGTGTATGTGGTTTTCACAGTGGATCAGGATCCTGCCAGGTGTGTATGGGGTTTTCACAGTTTATCTGGATCCTGCCAGGTGTGTATGGCGTTTTCACAGTGGATCAGGATCCTGCCAGGTGTGTATGGGGTTTTCACAGTGTATCAGGATCTGCCAGGTGTGTATGGAGTTTCACAGTGGATCAGGATCCTGCCAGGTGTGTACGGGGTTTTCACAGCGGATCAGGATCCTGCCAGGTGTGCATGGGGATTTCACAGTGGATCAGGATCCAGCCAGGTGTGTATGGGGTTTTCACAGTGTATCAGGATCCTCCCAGGTGTGTATGGGGTTTTCACAGTGTCTCAGGATCCTGCCAGGTGTGTATGGGTCTTTCACAGTTGATCAGGATCCTGCCGGGTGTGTATGGGGTTTCACAGTGTATCAGGATCCTTCCAGGTGTGTATGGGGTTTACACAGTGTATCAGGATCCTGCCAGGTGTGTATGGGGTTTCACAGTGTATCAGGAACCTGCCAGGTGTGTATGGGGTTTCACAGTGTTTCAGGATCCTGCCAGGTGTGTATGGGGTATTCGCAGTGGATCAGGGTCCAGCCAGGTGTGTATGGGGTTTCACAGTGCATCAGGATCCTGCCAGGTGTGCATGGGGTTTCACTGTGGATCAGGATCCTGCCAGGTGTGTATGGGGTTTTCACAGTGTATCAGGAATCTGCCAGATGTGCATGGGGTTTCACTGTGCATCAGGAACCTGCCAGGTGTGTATGGGTTTTCACAGCGGATCAGGATCCTGCCAGGTTTGTATGGGGTTTCGCAGTGTATCAGGATCCTGCCAAGTGTGTATGGGGTTTCAAAGTGCATCAGGATCCTTCCAGGTGTGTATGGGGTTTTCACAGTGTATCAGGATCCTGCCAGGTGAGTATGGGGTTTCACAGTGTATCAGGATCCTGCCAGGTGTCTATGGGGTTTCACAGTGTATCAGGATTCTGCCAGGTGTGTATGGGGGTTTCACAGTGGATCAGGATCCTGCCAGGTGTGTATGGGGGTTCACAGTGTATCAGGTTCCTGCCACGTGTGCATGGGGGTTTCACAGTGGATCACGATCCTGCCAGGTGTGTATGGGGTTTCACAGCGTATCAGCATCCTGCCAGGTGTGTATGTGGTTTCACAGTGTATAAGGTGCCTGCCGGATGTGAATGGTGATTTCACAGTTTATCAGGATCCTGCCAGGTGTGTATGGGGTTTCACAGTGTATCAGAATCCTGCCACGTGTGTTTGAGGTTTTCACAGTGGATCAGGATCCTGCCAGGTGTGTATGGAGTTTCACTTTGGATCAGGATCCTGCCAGGTGTGTTTGGGGTTTCACTGTGTATCAGGGTCCTGCCAGGTTTGTATGGGGTTTCACAGTGTATCAGGGTCCTGCCAGATGTGTATGGGGTTTTCACAGTGCATCAGTATCCTGCCAGGTGTGTATGGGGGTTTCACAGTGTATCAGGATCCTGCCAGGTGTGTTTGGGGTTTTCAGTGTATCAGAATCCTGCCAGGAGTGACTGGGGTTTCACAGTGGATCAGAATCCTGCCAGGTGTGAATGGGATTTTCACAGTGTATCAGGAACCTGCCAGGTGTGTATGGGGGTTTCACCGTTTATCAGGTCTTGCCAGGTGTGGATGTGGGTTTCACAGTGTATCAGGATCCTACCACGTGTGTATGGGGGTTTCACAGTGGTTCAGGATCCTGCCAGGTGTGTATGGGGTTTTCACTGTGTATCAGGATTCTGCCAAGCGTGAATGGGGCTTCACAGTGGATCAGGATCCTGCCAGGTGTGTGCGGCGTTTTCACAGTGGATCAGGATCCTGCCAGGTGTGCATGGGGATTTCACAGTGGATCAGGATCCTGCCAGGTGTGTATGGGGATTTCACAGTGGATCAGGATGCTGCCAGGTGTGTATGGGAGTTGCACTTTTTATCAGGATCCTGCCAAGTGTGTATGGGGGTTTCACAGTTTATCAGGATCCTGCCAGGTGTGTATGGGGGTTTCACAGTTTATCAGGATCCTGCCAGGTGTGTATGTGGTTTTCACAGTGGGTCAGGATCCTGCCAGGTGTGTATGGGGTTTTCACAGTTTATCTGGATCCTGCCAGGTGTGTATGGCGTTTTCACAGTGGATCAGGATCCTGCCAGGTGTGTATGGGGTTTTCACAGTGTATCAGGATCTGCCAGGTGTGTATGGAGTTTCACAGTGGATCAGGATCCTGCCAGGTGTGTACGGGGTTTTCACAGCGGATCAGGATCCTGCCAGGTGTGCATGGGGATTTCACAGTGGATCAGGATCCAGCCAGGTGTGTATGGGGTTTTCACAGTGTATCAGGATCCTCCCAGGTGTGTATGGGGTTTTCACAGTGTCTCAGGATCCTGCCAGGTGTGTATGGGTCTTTCACAGTTGATCAGGATCCTGCCGGGTGTGTATGGGGTTTCACAGTGTATCAGGATCCTTCCAGGTGTGTATGGGGTTTACACAGTGTATCAGGATCCTGCCAGGTGTGTATGGGGTTTCACAGTGTATCAGGAACCTGCCAGGTGTGTATGGGGTTTCACAGTGTTTCAGGATCCTGCCAGGTGTGTATGGGGTATTCGCAGTGGATCAGGGTCCAGCCAGGTGTGTATGGGGTTTCACAGTGCATCAGGATCCTGCCAGGTGTGCATGGGGTTTCACTGTGGATCAGGATCCTGCCAGGTGTGTATGGGGTTTTCACAGTGTATCAGGAATCTGCCAGATGTGCATGGGGTTTCACTGTGCATCAGGAACCTGCCAGGTGTGTATGGGTTTTCACAGCGGATCAGGATCCTGCCAGGTTTGTATGGGGTTTCGCAGTGTATCAGGATCCTGCCAAGTGTGTATGGGGTTTCAAAGTGCATCAGGATCCTTCCAGGTGTGTATGGGGTTTTCACAGTGTATCAGGATCCTGCCAGGTGAGTATGGGGTTTCACAGTGTATCAGGATCCTGCCAGGTGTCTATGGGGTTTCACAGTGTATCAGGATTCTGCCAGGTGTGTATGGGGGTTTCACAGTGGATCAGGATCCTGCCAGGTGTGTATGGGGGTTCACAGTGTATCAGGTTCCTGCCACGTGTGCATGGGGGTTTCACAGTGGATCACGATCCTGCCAGGTGTGTATGGGGTTTCACAGCGTATCAGCATCCTGCCAGGTGTGTATCTGGTTTCACAGTGTATAAGGTGCCTGCCGGATGTGAATGGTGATTTCACAGTTTATCAGGATCCTGCCAGGTGTGTATGGGGTTTCACAGTGTATCAGAATCCTGCCACGTGTGTTTGAGGTTTTCACAGTGGATCAGGATCCTGCCAGGTGTGTATGGAGTTTCACTTTGGATCAGGATCCTGCCAGGTGTGTTTGGGGTTTCACTGTGTATCAAGGTCCTGCCAGGTGTGGATGTGGGTTTCACAGTGTATCAGGATCCTACCACGTGTGTATGGGGGTTTCACAGTGGTTCAGGATCCTGCCAGGTGTGTATGGGGTTTTCACTGTGTATCAGGATTCTGCCAAGCGTGAATGGGGCTTCACAGTGGATCAGGATCCTGCCAGGTGTGTGCGGCGTTTTCACAGTGGATCAGGATCCTGCCAGGTGTGCATGGGGATTTCACAGTGGATCAGGATCCTGCCAGGTGTGTATGGGGATTTCACAGTGGATCAGGATGCTGCCAGGTGTGTATGGGAGTTGCACTTTTTATCAGGATCCTGCCAAGTGTGTATGGGGGTTTCACAGTTTATCAGGATCCTGCCAGGTGTGTATGGGGGTTTCACAGTTTATCAGGATCCTGCCAGGTGTGTATGTGGTTTTCACAGTGGGTCAGGATCCTGCCAGGTGTGCATGGGGTTTTCACAGTTTATCTGGATCCTGCCAGGTCTGTATGGCGTTTTCACAGTGGATCAGGATCCTGCCAGGTGTGTATGGGGTTTTCACAGTGTATCAGGATCTGCCAGGTGTGTATGGGGTTTCACAGTGCATCAGGAACCTGCCAGGTGTGTATGGGTTTTCACAGCGGATCAGGATCCTGCCAGGTTTGTATGGGGTTTCCCAGTGTATCAGGATCCTGCCAAGTGTGTATGGGGTTTCAAAGTGCATCAGGATCCTTCCAGGTGTGTATGGGGTTTTCACAGTGTATCAGGATCCTGCCAGGTGAGTATGGGGTTTCACAGTGTATCAGGATCCTGCCAGGTGTCTATGGGGTTTCACAGTGTATCAGGATTCTGCCAGGTGTGTATGGGGGTTTCACAGTGGATCAGGATCCTGCCAGGTGTGTATGGGGGTTCACAGTGTATCAGGTTCCTGCCACGTGTGCATGGGGGTTTCACAGTGGATCACGATCCTGCCAGGTGTGTATGGGGTTTCACAGCGTATCAGCATCCTGCTAGGTGTGTATGGGGTTTCACAGTGTATAAGGTGCCTGCCGGATGTGAATGGTGATTTCACAGTTTATCAGGATCCTGCCAGGTGTGTATGGGGTTTCACAGTGTATCAGAATCCTGCCACGTGTGTTTGAGGTTTTCACAGTGGATCAGGATCCTGCCAGGTGTGCATGGAGTTTCACTTTGGATCAGGATCCTGCCAGGTGTGTTTGGGGTTTCACTGTGTATCAGGGTCCTGCCAGGTTTGTATGGGGTTTCACAGTGTATCAGGGTCCTGCCAGATGTGTATGGGGTTTTCACAGTGCATCAGTATCCTGCCAGGTGTGTATGGGGGTTTCACAGTGTATCAGGATCCTGCCAGGTGTGTTTGGGGTTTTCAGTGTATCAGAATCCTGCCAGGAGTGACTGGGGTTTCACAGTGGATCAGAATCCTGCCAGGTGTGAATGGGATTTTCACAGTGTATCAGGAACCTGCCAGGTGTGTATGGGGGTTTCACCGTTTATCAGGTCTTGCCAGGTGTGGATGTGGGTTTCACAGTGTATCAGGATCCTACCATGTGTGTATGGGGGTTTCACAGTGGTTCAGGATCCTGCCAGGTGTGTATGGGGTTTTCTCTGTGTATCAGGATTCTGCCAAGCGTGAATGGGGCTTCACAGTGGATCAGGATCCTGCCAGGTGTGTATGGGGTTTTCACAGTGATCAGGATCCTGCCAGGTGTGTATTGGGGTTTCACAGTGTATCAGGATCCTGCCAGATGTGAATGGGGTTTCACTGTGTATCAGGATTCCTGCCAGGTGTCTATGTGGTTTTCACAGTGGGTCAGGATCCTGCCAGGTGTGTATGGGGTTTTCACAGTTTGTCAGGATCCTGCCAGGTGTGTATGGCGTTTTCACAGTGGATCAGGATCCTGCCAGGTGTGTATGGGGTTTTCACAGTGTATCAGGATCTGCCAGGTGAGTATGGAGTTTCGCAGTGTATCAGGATCCTGCCAGGTGTGTATGGGGTTTTCACATTGTATCAGGATCCTGCCAGGCTTCTATGTGGTTTCACAGTGTTTCAGGATTCTGCCAGGTGTGTATGGGGGTTTCACAGTGGATCAGGATCCTGCCAGGTGTGTATGGGGTTTTCACAGTGCATCAGGATCCTGCCAGGTGTGTACGGGGTTTTCACAGTGGATCAGGATCCTGCCAGGTGTGCATGGGGATTTCACAGTGGATCAGGATCCTTCCAGGTGTGTCTGGGTTTTTCACAGTGTCTCAGGATCCTGCCAGGTGTGTATGGGGGTTTCACAGTTGATCAGAATCCTGACGGGTGTGTATGGGGTTTCACAGTGTATCAGGATCCTTCCAGGTGTGTATGGGGTTTACACAGTGTATCAGGTTCCTGCCAGGTGTGTATGGGATTTCACAGTGTATCAGGATCCTGCCAGGTGTGTATGGGGTTTCACAGTGTTTCGGGATCCTGCCAGGTGTGTATGGGGTATTCGCAGTGGATCAGGATCGTGCCAGCTGTGTATGGGGTTTCACAGTGCATCAGGATCCTGCCAGGTGTGCATGGGGTTTCACTGTGTTTCACGATCCTGCCAGGTGTGTATGGGGTTTCACAGCGTATCAGCATCCTGCCAGGTGTGTATGTGGTTTCACAGTGTATCAGGATCCTGCCAGATGTGTATGGGGTTTCACAGTGTATCAGAATCCTGCCACGTGTGTTTGAGGTTTTCACAGTGGATCAGGATCCTGCCAGGTGTGTATGGAGTTTCACTTTGGATCAGGATCCAGCCAGGTGTGTTTGGGGTTTCACTGTGTATCAGGGTCCTGCCAGGTTTGTATGGGGCTTCACAGTGTATCAGGGTCCTGCCAGATGTGTATGGGGTTTTCACAGTGCATCAGTATCCTGCCAGGTGTGTATGGGGTTTCACAGTGTATCAGGATCCTGCCAGGTGTGTTTGGGGTTTTCAGTGTATCAGAATCCTGCCAGGAGTGACTGGGGTTTCACAGTGGATCAGAATCCTGCCAGGTGTGAATGGGATTTTCACAGTGTATCAGGAACCTGCCAGGTGTGTATGGGGGTTTCACCGTTTATCAGCTCTTGCCAGGGGTGGATGTGGGTTTCACAGTGTATCAGGATCCTACCACGTGTGCATGGGGGTTTCACAGTGGTTCAGGATCCTGCCAGGTGTGTCTGGGGTTTTCACTGTGTATCAGGATTCTGCCAGGCGTGAATGGGGCTTCACAGTGGATCAGGATCCTGCCAGGTGTGTATGGGGTTTTCACAGTGATCAGGATCCTGCCAGGTGTGTATGGGGTTTCACAGTGTATCAGGATTCCTGCCAGGTGTGAATGGGGTTTCGCTGTGTATCATGATCCTGCCAGGTGTGTATGGGGGTTTCACAGTTTATCAGGATCCTGCCAGGTGTCTATGTGGTTTTCACAGTGGGTCAGGATCCTGCCAGGTGTGTATGGGGTTTTCACAGTTTATCAGGATCCTGCCAGGTGTGTATGGCGTTTTCACAGTGGATCAGGATCCTGCCAAGTGTGTATGGGGTTTTCACAGTGTATCAGGGATTGCCAGGTGTGTATGGAGTTTCACAGTGTATCAGGATCCTGCCAGGTGTGTATGGGGTTTTCACATTGTATCAGGATCCTGCCAGGTTTCTATGGGGTTTCACAGTGTTTCAGGATCCTGCCAGGTGTGTATGGGGGTTTCACAGTGGAACAGGATCCTGCCAGGTGTGTATGGGGTTTCACAGTGCATCAGGATCCTGCCAGGTGTGTACGGGGTTTTCACAGTGGATCAGGATCCTGCCAGGTGTGCATGGGGATTTCACAGTGGATCAGGATGCTTCCAGGTGTGTATGGGTTTTTCACAGAGTCTCAGGATCCTGCCAGGTGTGTATGGGGGTTTCACAGTTGCTCAGAATCCTGCCGGGTGTGTATGGGGTTTCACAGTGTATCAGGATTTTTCCAGGTGTGTATGGGGTTTACACAGTGTATCAGGATCCTGCCAGGTGTGTATGGGGTTTCACAGTGTATCAGGATCCTGCCAGGTGTGTATGGGGTTTCACAGTGTTTCGGGATCCTGCCAAGTGTGTATGGGGTATTCGCAGTGGATCAGGATCCTGCCAGGTGTGTATGGGGTTTCACAGTGCATCAGGATCCTGCCAGGTGTGCATGGGGTTTCACTGTGTATCAGGATCCTGCCAGGTGTGTATGGGGTTTTCACAGTGGATCAGGATCCTGCCAGATGTGTATGGGGTTTCACTGTGCATCAGGAACCTGCCAGGTGTGTATGGGTTTTCACAGCGGGTCAGGATCCTGCCAGGTTTGTATGGGGTTTCCCAGTGTATCAGGATCCTGCCAGGTGTGTATGGGGTTTTCACAGTGTATCAGGATCCTGCCAGGTGTGTATGGCTGTTTCTCAGTGGATCAGGATACTGCCAGGTGTATATGGGGTTTCACAGTGCATCAGGATCCTTCCAGGTGTGTATGGGGTTTTCACAGTGTATCAGGATCCTGCCAGGTGAGTATGGGGTTTCACAGTGTATCAGGATCCTGCCAGGTGTGCATGGGGCTTCACAGTGTATCAGGATCCTGCCAGGTGTGTATGGGGGTTTCACAGTGTATCAGGATCTGCCAGGTGTGTATGGGGTTTCACAGTGTATCAGGATCCTGCCACGTGTGCATGGGGGTTTCACAGTGGATCACGATCCTGCCAGGTGTGTATGGTGTTTCACAGCGTATCAGCATCCTGCCAGGTGTGTATGTGGTTTCACAGTGTATCAGGTTCCTGCCGGATGTGAATGGGGATTCCACAGTGTATCAGGATCCTGCCAGGTGTGTATGGGGTTTCACAGTGTATCAGAATCCTGCCACGTGTGTTTGAGGTTTTCACAGTGGATCAGGATCCTGCCAGGTGTGCATGGAGTTTCACTTTGGATCAGGATCCTGCCAGGTGTGTTTGGGGTTTCACAGTGTATCAGGGTCCTGCCAGATGTGTATGGGGTTTTCACAGTG
Organism: Heterodontus francisci; assembly: GCF_036365525.1. Classification (NCBI taxonomy): domain Eukaryota; kingdom Metazoa; phylum Chordata; class Chondrichthyes; order Heterodontiformes; family Heterodontidae; genus Heterodontus; species Heterodontus francisci. Next base: position 7,027,331 of record NW_027141175.1, read on the forward strand.
CATCAGTATCCTGCCAGGTGTGTATGGGGGTTTCACAGTGTATCAGGATCCTGCCAGGTGTGTTTGGGGTTTTCAGTGTATCAGAATCCTGCCAGGAGTGACTGGGGTTTCACAGTGGATCAGAATCCTGCCAGGTGTGAATGGGATTTTCACAGTGTATCAGGAACCTGCCAGGTGTGTATGGGGGTTTCACCGTTTATCAGGTCTTGCCAGGTGTGGATGTGGGTTTCACAGTGTATCAGGATCCTACCATGTGTGTATGGGGGTTTCACAGTGGTTCAGGATCCTGCCAGGTGTGTATGGGGTTTTCACTGTGTATCAGGATTCTGCCAAGCGTGAATGGGGCTTCACAGTGGATCAGGATCCTGCCAGGTGTGTATGGGGTTTTCACAGTGATCAGGATCCTGCCAGGTGTGTATTGGGGTTTCACAGTGTATCAGGATCCTGCCAGATGTGAATGGGGTTTCACTGTGTATCAGGATTCCTGCCAGGTGTCTATGTGGTTTTCACAGTGGGTCAGGATCCTGCCAGGTGTGTATGGGGTTTTCACAGTTTGTCAGGATCCTGCCAGGTGTGTATGGCGTTTTCACAGTGGATCAGGATCCTGCCAGGTGTGTATGGGGTTTTCACAGTGTATCAGGATCTGCCAGGTGTGTATGGAGTTTCGCAGTGTATCAGGATCCTGCCAGGTGTGTATGGGGTTTTCACATTGTATCAGGATCCTGCCAGGTTTCTATGTGGTTTCACAGTGTTTCAGGATTCTGCCAGGTGTGTATGGGGGTTTCACAGTGGATCAGGATCCTGCCAGGTGTGTACGGGGTTTTCACAGTGCATCAGGATCCTGCCAGGTGTGTACGGGGTTTTCACAGTGGATCAGGATCCTGCCAGGTGTGCATGGGGATTTCACAGTGGATCAGGATCCTTCCAGGTGTGTCTGGGTTTTTCACAGTGTCTCAGGATCCTGCCAGGTGTGTATGGGGGTTTCACAGTTGATCAGAATCCTGACGGGTGTGTATGGGGTTTCACAGTGTATCAGGATCCTTCCAGGTGTGTATGGGGTTTACACAGTGTATCAGGTTCCTGCCAGGTGTGTATGGGGTTTCACAGTGTATCAGGATCCTGCCAGGTGTGTATGGGGTTTCACAGTGTTTCGGGATCCTGCCAGGTGTGTATGGGGTATTCGCAGTGGATCAGGATCGTGCCAGCTGTGTATGGGGTTTCACAGTGCATCAGGATCCTGCCAGGTGTGCATGGGGTTTCACTGTGTTTCACGATCCTGCCAGGTGTGTATGGGGTTTCACAGCGTATCAGCATCCTGCCAGGTGTGTATGTGGTTTCACAGTGTATCAGGATCCTGCCAGATGTGTATGGGGTTTCACAGTGTATCAGAATCCTGCCACGTGTGTTTGAGGTTTTCACAGTGGATCAGGATCCTGCCAGGTGTGTATGGAGTTTCACTTTGGATCAGGATCCAGCCAGGTGTGTTTGGGGTTTCACTGTGTATCAGGGTCCTGCCAGGTTTGTATGGGGCTTCACAGTGTATCAGGGTCCTGCCAGATGTGTATGGGGTTTTCACAGTGCATCAGTATCCTGCCAGGTGTGTATGGGGTTTCACAGTGTATCAGGATCCTGCCAGGTGTGTTTGGGGTTTTCAGTGTATCAGAATCCTGCCAGGAGTGACTGGGGTTTCACAGTGGATCAGAATCCTGCCAGGTGTGAATGGGATTTTCACAGTGTATCAGGAACCTGCCAGGTGTGTATAGGGGTTTCACCGTTTATCAGGTCTTGCCAGGTGTGGATGTGGGTTTCACAGTGTATCAGGATCCTACCACGTGTGCATGGGGGTTTCACAGTGGTTCAGGATCCTGCCAGGTGTGTCTGGGGTTTTCACTGTGTATCAGGATTCTGCCAGGCGTGAATGGGGCTTCACAGTGGATCAGGATCCTGCCAGGTGTGTATGGGGTTTTCACAGTGATCAGGATCCTGCCAGGTGTGTATGGGGTTTCACAGTGTATCAGGATTCCTGCCAGGTGTGAATGGGGTTTCGCTGTGTATCATGATCCTGCCAGGTGTGTATGGGGGTTTCACAGTTTATCAGGATCCTGCCAGGTGTCTATGTGGTTTTCACAGTGGGTCAGGATCCTGCCAGGTGTGTATGGGGTTTTCACAGTTTATCAGGATCCTGCCAGGTGTGTATGGCGTTTTCACAGTGGATCAGGATCCTGCCAAGTGTGTATGGGGTTTTCACAGTGTATCAGGGATTGCCAGGTGTGTATGGAGTTTCACAGTGTATCAGGATCCTGCCAGGTGTGTATGGGGTTTTCACATTGTATCAGGATCCTGCCAGGTTTCTATGGGGTTTCACAGTGTTTCAGGATCCTGCCAGGTGTGTATGGGGGTTTCACAGTGGAACAGGATCCTGCCAGGTGTGTATGGGGTTTCACAGTGCATCAGGATCCTGCCAGGTGTGTACGGGGTTTTCACAGTGGATCAGGATCCTGCCAGGTGTGCATGGGGATTTCACAGTGGATCAGGATGCTTCCAGGTGTGTATGGGTTTTTCACAGAGTCTCAGGATCCTGCCAGGTGTGTATGGGGGTTTCACAGTTGCTCAGAATCCTGCCGGGTGTGTATGGGGTTTCACAGTGTATCAGGATCCTTCCAGGTGTGTATGGGGTTTACACAGTGTATCAGGATCCTGCCAGGTGTGTATGGGGTTTCACAGTGTATCAGGATCCTGCCAGGTGTGTATGGGGTTTCACAGTGTTTCGGGATCCTGCCAAGTGTGTATGGGGTATTCGCAGTGGATCAGGATCCTGCCAGGTGTGTATGGGGTTTCACAGTGCATCAGGATCCTGCCAGGTGTGCATGGGGTTTCACTGTGTATCAGGATCCTGCCAGGTGTGTATGGGGTTTTCACAGTGTATCAGGATCCTGCCAGATGTGTATGGGGTTTCACTGTGCATCAGGAACCTGCCAGGTGTGTATGGGTTTTCACAGCGGGTCAGGATCCTGCCAGGTTTGTATGGGGTTTCCCAGTGTATCAGGATCCTGCCAGGTGTGTATGGGGTTTTCACAGTGTATCAGGATCCTGCCAGGTGTGTATGGCTGTTTCTCAGTGGATCAGGATACTGCCAGGTGTATATGGGGTTTCACAGTGCATCAGGATCCTTCCAGGTGTGTATGGGGTTTTCACAGTGTATCAGGATCCTGCCAGGTGAGTATGGGGTTTCACAGTGTATCAGGATCCTGCCAGGTGTGCATGGGGTTTCACAGTGTATCAGGATCCTGCCAGGTGTGTATGGGGGTTTCACAGTGTATCAGGATCTGCCAGGTGTGTATGGGGTTTCACAGTGTATCAGGATCCTGCCAGGTGTGTTTGGGGTTTTCAGTGTATCAGAATCCTGCCAGGAGTGACGGGTTTCACAGTGGATCAGAATCCTGCCAGGTGTGAATGGGATTTTCACAGTGTATCAGGAACCTGCCAGGTGTGTATGGGGGTTTCACCGTTTATCAGGTCTTGCCAGGTGTGGATGTGGGTTTCACAGTGTATCAGGATCCTACCACGTGTGCATGGGGGTTTCACAGTGGTTCAGGATCCTGCCAGGTGTGTCTGGGGTTTTCACTGTGTATCAGGATTCTGCCAAGCGTGAATGGGGCTTCACAGTGGATCAGGATCCTGCCAGGTGTGTATGGGGTTTTCACAGTGATCAGGATCCTGCCAGGTGTGTATGGGGTTTCACAGTGTATCAGGATCCTGCCAGATGTGAATGGGGTTTCACTGTGTATCAGGATTCCTGCCAGGTGTGAATGGGGTTTCGCTGTGTATCATGATCCTGCCAGGTGTGTATGGGGGTTTCACAGTTTATCAGGATCCTGCCAGGTGTGTATGGCGTTTTCACAGTGGATCAGGATCCTGCCAAGTGTGTATGGGGTTTTCACAGTGTATCAGGGATTGCCAGGTGTGTATGGAGTTTCACAGTGTATCAGGATCCTGCCAGGTGTGTATGGGGTTTTCACATTGTATCAGGATCCTGCCAGGTTTCTATGGGGTTTCACAGTGTTTCAGGATCCTGCCAGGTGTGTATGGGGGTTTCACAGTGGAACAGGATCCTGCCAGGTGTGTATGGGGTTTCACAGTGCATCAGGATCCTGCCAGGTGTGTACGGGGTTTTCACAGTGGATCAGGATCCTGCCAGGTGTGCATGGGGATTTCACAGTGGATCAGGATGCTTCCAGGTGTGTATGGGTTTTTCACAGAGTCTCAGGATCCTGCCAGGTGTGTATGGGGGTTTCACAGTTGCTCAGAATCCTGCCGGGTGTGTATGGGGTTTCACAGTGTATCAGGATCCTTCCAGGTGTGTATGGGGTTTACACAGTGTATCAGGATCCTGCCAGGTGTGTATGGGGTTTCACAGTGTATCAGGATCCTGCCAGGTGTGTATGGGGTTTCACAGTGTTTCGGGATCCTGCCAAGTGTGTATGGGGTATTCGCAGTGGATCAGGATCCTGCCAGGTGTGTATGGGGTTTCACAGTGCATCAGGATCCTGCCAGGTGTGCATGGGGTTTCACTGTGTATCAGGATCCTGCCAGGTGTGTATGGGGTTTTCACAGTGTATCAGGATCCTGCCAGGTGTGTATGGGGTTTTCACAGTGCATCAGTATCCTGCCAGGTGTGTATGGGGTTTCACCGTGTATCAGGATCCTGCCAGGTGTGTTTGGGGTTTTCAGTGTATCAGAATCCTGCCAGGAGTGACTGGGGTTTCACAGTGGATCAGAATCCTGCCAGGTGTGAATGGGATTTTCACAGTGTATCAGGAACCTGCCAGGTGTGTATGGGGGTTTCACCGTTTATCATGTCTTGCCAGGTGTGGATGTGGGTTTCACAGTGTATCAGGATCCGACCACGTGTGTATGGGGGTTTCACAGTGGTTCAGGATCCTGCCAGGTGTGTATGGGGTTTTCACTGTGCATCAGGATTCTGCCAGGCGTGAATGGGGCTTCACAGTGGATCAGGATCCTGCCAGGTGTGTATGGGGTTTTCACAGTGATCAGGATCCTGCCAGGTGTGTATGGGGTTTCACAGTGTATCAGGATCCTGCCAGATGTGAATGGGGTTTCACTGTGTATCAGGATTCCTGCCAGGTGTGAATGGGGTTTCGCTGTGTATCATGATCCTGCCAGGTGTGTATGGGGGTTTCACAGTTTATCAGGAGCCTGCCAGGTGTCTATGTGGTTTTCACAGTGGGTCAGGATCCTGCCAGGTGTGTATGGGGTTTTCACAGTTTATCAGGATCCTGCCAGGTGTGTACGGCGTTTTCACAGTGGATCAGTATCCTGCCAGGTGTGTATGGGGTTTTCACAGTGCATCAGGATCTGCCAGGTGTGTATGGAGTTTCACAGTGTATCAGGATCCTGAAAGGTGTGGATGGGGTTTTCACATTGTATCAGGATCCTGCCAGGTTTCTATGGGGTTTCACAGTGTTTCAGCATCCTGCCAGGTGTGTATGGGGGTTTCACAGTGGATCAGGATCCTGCCAGGTGTGTATGGGGTTTCACAGTGCATCAGGATCCTGCCAGGTGTGTACGGGGTTTTCACAGTGGATCAGGATCCTGCCAGGTGTGCATGGGGATTTCACAGTGGATCAGGTTCCTGCCAGGTGTGTATGGGGTTTTCACAGTGTATCAGGATCCTTCCAGGTGTGTACGGGTTTTTCACAGTGTATCAGGAACCTGCCAGGTGTGTATGGGGGTTTCACAGTTGATCTGGATCCTGCCGGGTGTGTATGGGGTTTCACAATGTATCAGGATCCTTCCAGGCGTGTATGGGGTTTTCACAGTGTATCAGGATCCTGCCAGGTGTATGGGGTTTCACAGTGTATCAGGATCCTGCCAGGTGTGTATGGGGTTTCACAGTGTTTCGGGATCCTGCCAGGTGTGTATGTGGTATTCGCAGTGGATCAGGATCCTGCCAGGTGTGTATGGGGTTTCACAGTGCATCAGGATCCTGCCAGGTGTGCATGGGGTTTCACTGTGCATCAGGATCCTGCCAGGTGTGTATGGGGTTTTCACAGTGTATCAGGATCCTGCCAGATGTGTATGGGGTTTCACTGTGCATCAGGAACCTGCCAGGTGTGTATGGGTTTTCACAGCGGATCAGGATCCTGCCAGGTTTGTATGGGGTTTCCCAGTGTATCAGGATCCTGCCAGGTGTGTATTGGGGTTTCTCAGTGGATCAGGATCCTGCCAGGTGTGTATGGGGTTTCACAGTGCATCAGGATCCTTCCAGGTGTGTATGGGGTTTTCACAGTGTATCAGGATCCTGCCAGGTGAGTATGGGGTATCACAGTGTGTCAGCATCCTGCCAGGTGTGTATGGGGTTTCACAGTGTATCAGGATCCTGCCAGGTGTGTATGGGGGTTTCACAGTGGATCAGGATCCTGCCAGGTGTGTATGGGGTTTCACAGTGTATCAGGTTCCTGCCACGTGTGCATGGGGGTTTCACAGTGGATCAGGATCCTGCCAGGTGTGTATGGGGTTTCACAGCGTATCAGCATCCTTCCAGGTGTGTATTTGGTTTTACAGTGTATCAGGATCCTGCCGGATGTGAATGGGGATTTCACAGTGTATCAGGATCCTGCCATGTGTGTATGGGGTTTCACAGTGTATCAGAATCCTGCCACGTGTATTTGAGGTTTTCACAGTGGATCAGGATCCTGCCAGGTGTGTATGGAGTTTCACTTTGGATCTGGATCCTGCCAGGTGTGTTTGGGGTTTCACTGTGGATCAGGGTCCTGCCAGGTTTGTATGGGGTTTCACAGTGTATCAGGGTTCTGCCAGGTGTGTATGGGGTTTTCACAGTGCATCAGGTTCCTGCCAGGTGTGTATGGGGTTTCACAGTGTATCAGGATCCTGCCAGGTGTGTATGGAGTTTCACTTTGGATCAGGATCCTGCCAGGTGTGTTTGGGGTTTCACTGTTTATCAGGGTCCTGCCAGGTTTGTATGGGGTTTCACAGTGTATCAGGATCCTGCCATGTGTGTTTGGGGTTTTCAGTGCATCAGAATCCTGCCAGGAGTGACTGGGGTTTCACAATGGATCAGGATCCTGCCAGGTGTGAATGGGATTTTCACAGTCTATCAGGATCCTGCCAGGTGTGTATTGGGGTTTCACCGTTTATCAGGATCTTGCCAGGTGTGGATGTGGGTTTCACAGTGTATCAGGATCCGACCACGTGTGTATGGGTGTTTCACAGTGGTTCAGGATCCTGCCAGGAGTGTACGGGGTTTTCACTGTGTATCAGGATTCTGCCAGGCGTGAATGGGGCTTCACAGTGGATCAGGATCCTGCCAGGTGTGTATGGGGTTTTCACAGTGATCAGGATCCCGCCGTGTGTCTGGGGTTTCACAGTGTATCAGGATCCTGCCAGATGTGAATGGGGTTTCACTGTGTATCAGGATTCCTGCCAGGTGTGTATGTGGTTTTCACAGTGGGTCAGGATCCTGCCAGGTGTGTATGGGGTTTTCACAGTTTATCAGGATCTGCCAGGTGTGTATGGAGTTTTCACAGTGTATCAGGATCCTGCCAGGTGTGTATGGGGTTTTCACATTGTATCAGGATCCTGCCAGGTTTCTATGGCTTTTCACAGTGTTTCAGGATCCTGCCAGGTGTGTATGGGGGTTTCACAGTGTATCAGGATCCTTCCAGGTGTGTATGGGGTTTCACAGTGTTTCGGGATTCTGCCATGTGTGTATGGGGTATTCGCAGTGGATCAGGATCCTGCCAGGTGTGTATGGGGTTTCACAGTGCATCAGGATCCTGCCAGGTGTGCATGGGGTTTCACTGTGCATCAGGATCCTGCCAGGTGTGCATGGGGTTTTCACAGTGTATCAGGATCCTGCCAGATGTGTATGTGGTTTTACTGTGAATCAGGAACCTGCCAGGTGTGTAAGGGTTTTCACAGCGGATCAGGATCCTGCCAGGTTTGTATGGGGTTTCCCAGTGTATCAGGATCCTGCCAGGTGTGTATGGGGTTTTCACAGTGTATCAGGATCCTGCCAGGTGTGTATGGGGGTTTCTCAGTGGATCAGGATCCTGCCAGGTGTGTATGGGGTTTCACAGTGCATCAGGATCCTTCCAGGTGTGTATGGGGTTTTCACAGTGTATCAGGATCCTGCCAGGTGAGTATGGGGTTTCACAGTGTATCAGGATCCTGCCAGGTGTGTATGTGGTTTCACAGTGGATCAGGATCCTGCCAGGTGTGTATGGGGGTTTCACAGTGGATCAGATCCTGCCAGGTGTGTATGGGGTTTCACAGTGTATCAGGTTCCTGCCACGTGTGCATGGGGGTTTCACAGTGGATCAGGATCCTGCCAGGTGTGTATGGGGTTTCACAGCGTGTCAGCATCCTTCCAGGTGTGTATGTCGTTTCACAGTGTATCAGGATCCTGCCACGTGTGTTTGAGGTTTTCACAGTGGATCAGGATCCTGCCAGCTGTGTATGGAGTTTCACTTTGGATCAGGATCCTGCCAGGTGTGTTTGGGGTTTCACTGTGTATCAGGGTCCTGCCAGGTTTGTATGGGGTTTCACAGTGCATCAGGGTCTTGCCAGGTGTGTATGGGGTTTTCACAGTGTATCAGTATCCTGCCAGGTGTGTATGGGGTTTCACAGAGTATCAGGATCCTGCCAGATGTGTTTGGGGTTTTCACAGTGTATCAGGATCCTGCCAGGTGTGTATTGGGGTTTCACCGTTTATCAGGATCTTGCCAGGTGTGTATGTGGGTTTCACAGTGCATCAGGATCCTACCACGTGTGTATGGGGGTTTCACAGTGGTTCAGGATCCTGCCAGGTGTGTATGGGGTTTTCACTGTGTATCAGGATCATGCCAGGTGTGAATGGGGCTTCACAGTGGATCAGGATACTACCAGGTGTGTATGGGGTTTTCACAGTGATCACTATCCTGCCAGGTGTGTATGGGGTTTCACAGTGTATCAGGATCCTGCCAGATGTGAATGGGGGTTTCACTGTGTATCAGGATTCCTGCCAGGTGTGAATGGGGTTTCACTGTGTATCATGATCCTGCCATGTGTGAATGGGGTTTCTCAGTGCATCAGGATCCTGCCAGATGTGAATGGGGATTCACTGAGCATCAGGAACCTGCCAGGTGTGTACGGGGTTTTCACAGTGTATTAGGCTCCTGCCAGGGGTGTATGGGGTTTCACAGTGTGTCAGGATCCTGCCAGATGTGAATGGGGATTCACTGTGGATCAGGATCCTGCCAGGTGTGTACGGGGTTTCACAGAGGATCAGGATCCTGCCAGGTGTGTATGGGGTTTCACAGTGTATCAGGATCCTGCCAGGTGTGTATGGGGTTTCACAGTGTTTCAGGATCCTGCCAGGTGTGTATGGGGGTTTCACAGTGGATCAGTATCCTGCCAGGTGTGTATGGGGTTTCACAGAGCATCAGTATCCTGCCAGGTGTGCATGGGGTTTCACTGTGTATCAGGATCCTGCCAGGTGTGCATGGGGTTTTCTCAGTGTATCTGGATCCTGCCAGATGTGTATGGGGTTTCACTGTGCATCAGGAACCTGCTAGGTGTGTATGGGTTTTCACAGTGGATCATGATCCTGCCAGGTGTGTATGGGGTTTCGCAGTGTATCAGGATCCTGCCAGGTATGTATAGGGTTTCACAGTGTATCAGGATCCTTCCAGGTGTGTATGGTGTTTCAAAGTGTATCAGGATCCTGCCAGGTGTCTATGGGGTTTCACAGTGAATCAGTATCCTGCCAGGTGTGTATGGGGGTTTCACAGTGGATCAGGATCCTGCCAGGTGTTTATGGGGTTTCACAGTGTATCAGGTTCCTGCCACGTGTGCATGGGGGTTTCGCATTGGATCAGGATCCTGCCAGGTGTGCGTTGGGTTTCACAGTGCATCAGGATCCTGCCGGATGTGAATGGGGATTTCACAGTGTATCAGTATCCTGCCAGGTGTGTATGAGGTTTCACAGTGCATCAGAATCGTGCCACGTGTGTTTGGGATTTTCACAGTGGATCAGGATCCTGGCAGGTGTGTATGGAGTTTACCTTGGGATCAGGATCCTGCCAGGTGTGTTAGGGGTTTCACTGTGTATCAGGGTCCTGTCAGGTTTATATGGGGTTTCACAGTGTATCAGGGTCCTGCCAGGTGTGTATGGGGTTTTCACAGTGCATCAGGAACCTGCCAGGTGTGGATGTGGGTTTCACAGTGTATTAGGATCCTGCCAGGTGTGCATGGGGGTTTCACAGTGGTTCAGGATCCTGCCAGGTGTGTATGGGGTTTTCACTCTGTATCAGGATCCTGCCAGGTGTGAATGGGGCTTCACAGTGGATCAGGATGCTGCCAGATGTGAATGGGGTTTCACAGTGTATCAGGATTCCTGCCAGGTGTGAATGGGGTTTCACTGTGTATCATGATCCTGCCAGGTGTGAATGGCGTTTCACAGTGTATCAGGAACCTGCCAGAAGTGAGAGGGGTTTCACAGTGGATCAAGATCCTGCCAGTTGTGTATGGGGTTTTCACAGTGTATCATGATACTGCCAGATTTGAGTGGGGTTTCACTGTGCATCAGGAACCTGCCAGGTGTGTACGGGGTTTTCACAGTGTATTAGGCTCCTGCCAGGTGTGTAATGGGGTTTCACAGTGTGTCTTGATCCTGACAGATGTGAATGGGGTTTCACTGTGTATCAGGATTCCTGCCAGGTGTGAATGGGTTTTCACTGTGTATCAGGATCCTGCCAGCTGTGAATGGGGTTTCACAGTGGATCAGGATCCTGCCAGATGTGAATGGGGCTTCACAGTGGATCAAGATCCTGCTAGTTGTGTATGGGGTTTTCACAGTGTATCATGATACTGCCAGATGTGAATGGGGTTTCACTGTGCATCAGGAACCTGCCAGGTGTGTACGGGGTTTTCACAGTGTATTAGGCTCCTGCCAGATGTGTATGGGGTTTTCACAATTTATCAGCATCCTGCCAGGTGTGTATGGGGTTTCACAGTTTATCAGGATCCTGCCAGGTGTGTATGGGGATTTCACAGTGGATCAGGATCCTTCCAGGTGTGTATGGGGTTTTCACAGTGTATCAGGATCTGCCAGGTGTGTATGGAGTTTCACAGTGGATCAGGAACCTTCCATGTGTGTATGGGGTTTTCACAGTGGATCAGAATCCTGCCAGGTGTGTATGGGATTTCACAGTGTATCAGGATCCTGCCAGGTGTGTATGGGGTTTTCACTGTGTATCATTATCCTGCCAGGTGTGCATGGGGGTTTCACAGTGGATCAGGATCCTGCCAGGTGTGTATGGGGTTTCACAGTGCATCAGGATCCTTCCAGGTGTGTATGGGGTTTTCACAGTGGATCAGGAACCTTCCATGTGTGTTTGGGGTTTTCACAGTGGATCAGAATCCTGCCAGGTGTGTATGGGGTTTCACAGTGTATCAGGATCCTGCCAGGTGTGTATGGGGTTTTCAGTGTGTATCAGGATCCTGCCAGGTGTGTATGGGGTTTCACAGTGTAGCAGGATCCTGCCAGATGTGAATGGGGGTTTCACTGTGTATCAGGATTCCTGCCAGGTGTGAATGGTGTTTCACTGTGTCTCATGATCCTGCCATGTGTGAATGGGGTTTCTCAGTGCATCAGGATCCTGCCAGAAGTGAATGGGGTTTCACAGTGGATCAAGATCCTGCCAGTTGCGTACGGTGTTTTCACAGTGTATCATGATACTGCCAGATGAGAATGGGGTTTCACTGTGCATCAGGAACCTGCCAGGTGTGTACGGGGTTTTCACAGTGTATTAGGCTCCTGCCAGGGGTGTATGGGGTTTCATAGTGTGTCAGGATACTGCCAGATGTGAATGGGGATTCACTGTGTTTCAGGATCCTGCCATCTGTGAATGGGGTTTCACAGTGTATCAGGATCCTGCCAGATGTGAATGGGGTTTCACAGTGGGTCAAGATCCTGCCAGTTGTGTATGGGGATTTCACAGTGTATCATGATACTGCCAGATGTGAATGGGGTTTCACTGTGCATCAGGAACCTGCCTGTTGTGTACGGGGTTTTCACAGTGTATTAGGCTCCTGCCAGGTGTGTATGGTGGTTTCACAGTTTATCAGGATACTGCCAGGTGTGTATGGGGGTTTCACAGTGGATCAGGATCCTGCCAGGTGTGTACGGGGTTTCACAGAGGATCAGGATCCTGCCAGGTGTGTATGGGGTTTCACAGTGTATCAGGATCCTGCCAGGTGTGTATGGGGTTTCACAGTGTTTCAGGATCCTGCCAGGTGTGTATGGGGGTTTCACAGTGGATCAGTATCCTGCCAGGTGTGTATGGGGTTCACAGTGCATCAGTATCCTGCCAGGTGTGCATGGGGTTTCACTGTGTATCAGGATCCTGCCAGGTGTGCATGGGTTTTTCACAGTGTATCAGGATCCTGCCAGGTATGTATAGGGTTTCACAGTGTATCAGGATCCTGCCAGGTGTGTATGGGGTTTCACAGTGAATCAGTATCCTGCCAGGTGTGTATGGGGGTTTCACAGTGGATCAGGATCCTGCCAGGTGTTTATGGGGTATCACAGTGTATCAGGTTCCTGCCACGTGAGCATGGGGGTTTCGCATTGGATCAGGATCCTGCCAGGTGTGTATTGGGTTTCACAGTGCATCAGGATCCTGCCGGATGTGAATTGGGATTTCACAGTGTATCAGTATCCTGCCAGGTGTGTATGAGGTTTCACAGTGCATCAGAATCCTGCCACGTGTGTTTGGGGTTTTCACAGTGGATCAGGATCCTGCCTGGTGTGTATGGAGTTTCACTTGGGATCAGGATCCTGCCAGGTGTGTTAGGGGTTTCACTGTGTATCAGGGTCCTGTCAGGTTTATATGGGGTTTCACATTGTAACAGGATCCTGCCAGATGTGAATGGGGTTTCACTGTGTATCAGGATTCCTGCCAGGTGTGAATGGGGTTTCGCTGTGTATCATGATCCTGCCAGGTGTGTATGGGGGTTTCACAGTTTATCAGGAGCCTGCCAGGTGTCTATGTGGTTTTCACAGTGGGTCAGGATCCTGCAGGGTGTGTATGGGGTTTTCACAGTTTATCAGGATCCTGCCAGGTGTGTATGGCGTTTTCACAGTGGATCAGTATCCTGCCAGGTGTGTATGGGGTTTTCACAGTGCATCAGGATCTGCCAGGTGTGTATGGAGTTTCACAGTGTATCAGGATCCTGAAAGGTGTGGATGGGGTTTTCACATTGTATCAGGATCCTGCCAGGTTTCTATGGGGTTTCACAGTGTTTCAGCATCCTGCCAGGTGTGTATGGGGTTTTCACAGTGGATCAGGATCCTGCCAGGTGTGTATGGGGTTTCACAGTGCATCAGGATCCTGCCAGGTGTGTACGGGGTTTTCACAGTGGATCAGGATCCTGCCAGGTGTGCATGGGGATTTCACAGTGGATCAGGTTCCTGCCAGGTGTGTATGGGGTTTTCACAGTGTATCAGGATCCTTCCAGGTGTGTACGGGTTTTTCACAGTGTATCAGGAACCTGCCAGGTGTGTATGGGGGTTTCACAGTTGATCTGGATCCTGCCAGGTGTGTATGGGGTTTCACAATGTATCAGGATCCTTCCAGGCGTGTATGGGGTTTTCACAGTGTATCAGTATCCTGCCAGGTGTATGGGGTTTCACAGTGTATCAGGATCCTGCCAGGTGTGTATGGGGTTTCACAGTGTTTCGGGATCCTGCCAGGTGTGTATGTGGTATTCGCAGTGGATCAGGATCCTGCCAGGTGTGTATGGGGTTTCACAGTGCATCAGGATCCTGCCAGGTGTGCATGGGGTTTCACTGTGCATCAGGATCCTGCCAGGTGTGTATGGGGTTTTCACAGTGTATCAGGATCCTGCCAGATGTGTATGGGGTTTCACTGTGCATCAGGAACCTGCCAGGTGTGTATGGGTTTTCACAGCGGATCAGGATCCTGCCAGGTTTGTATGGGGTTTCCCAGTGTATCAGGATCCTGCCAGGTGTGTATGGGGTTTTCACAGTGTATCAGGATCCTGCCAGGTGTGTATGGGGGTTTCTCAGTGGATCAGGATCCTGCCAGGTGTGTATGGGGTTTCACAGTGCATCAGGATCCTTCCAGGTGTGTCTGGGGTTTTCACAGTGTATCAGGATCCTGCCAGGTGAGTATGGGGTATCACAGTGTGTCAGCATCCTGCCAGGTGTGTATGGGGTTTCACAGTGTATCAGGATCCTGCCAGGTGTGTATGGGGGTTTCACAGTGGATCAGGATCCTGCCTGGTGTGTATGGGGTTTCACAGTGTATCAGGTTCCTGCCACGTGTGCATGGGGGTTTCACAGTGGATCAGGATCCTGCCAGGTGTGTATGGGGTTTCACAGCGTATCAGCATCCTTCCAGGTGTGTATTTGGTTTTACAGTGTATCAGGATCCTGCCGGATGTGAATGGGGATTTCACAGTGTATCAGGATCCTGCCAGGTGTGTATGGGGTTTCACAGTGTATCAGAATCCTGCCACGTGTATTTGAGGTTTTCACAGTGGATCAGGATCCTGCCAGGTGTGTATGGAGTTTCACTTTGGATCAGGATCCTGCCAGGTGTGTTTGGGGTTTCACTGTGGATCAGGATACTGCCAGGTTTGTATGGGTTTTCACAGTGTATCAGGGTCCTGCCAGGTGTGTATGGGGTTTTCACAGTGCATCAGGTTCCTGCCAGGTGTGTATGGGTTTTCACAGTGTATCAGGATCCTGCCAGGTGTGTATGGAGTTTCACTTTGGATCAGGATCCTGCCAGGTGTGTTTGGGGTTTCACTGTTTATCAGGGTCCTGCCAGGTTTGTATGGGATTTCACAGTGTATCAGGATCCTGCCATGTGTGTTTGGGGTTTTCAGTGCATCAGAATCCTGCCAGGAGTGACTGGGGTTTCACAGTGGATCAGGATCCTGCCAGGTGTGAATGGGATTTTCACAGTCTATCAGGATCCTGCCAGGTGTGTATTGGGGTTTCACCGTTTATCAGGATCTTGCCAGGTGTGGATTTGGGTTTCACAGTGTATCAGGATCCGACCACGTGTGTATGGGTGTTTCACAGTGGTTCAGGATCCTGCCAGGAGTGTATGGGGTTTTCACTGTGTATCAGGATTCTGCCAGGCGTGAATGGGGCTTCACAGTGGATCAGGATCCTGCCAGGTGTGTATGGGGTTTTCACAGTGATCAGGATCCTGACGTGTGTCTGGGGTTTCACAGTGTATCAGGATCCTGCCAGATGTGAATGGGGTTTCACTGTGTATCAGGATTCCTGCCAGGTGTGTATGAGATTTTCACAGTGGGTCAGGATCCTGCCAGGTGTGTATGGGGTTTTCACAGTTTATCAGGATCTGCCAGGTGTGTATGGCGTTTTCACAGTGTATCAGGATCCTGCCAGGTGTGTATGGGGTTTTCACATTGTATCAGGATCCTGCCAGGTTTCTATGGCTTTTCACAGTGTTTCAGGATCCTGCCAGGTGTGTATCGGGGTTTCACAGTGTATCAGGATCCTTCCAGGTGTGTATGGGGTTTCACAGTGTTTCGGGATTCTGCCATGTGTGTATTGGGTATTCGCAGTGGATCAGGATCCTGCCAGGTGTGTATGGGGTTTCACAGTGCATCAGGATCCTGCCAGGTGTGCATGGGGTTTCACTGTGCATCAGGATCCTGCCAGGTGTGCATGGGGTTTTCACAGTGTATCAGGATCCTGCCAGATGTGTATGTGGTTTTACTGTGCATCAGGAACCTGCCAGGTGTGTATGGGTTTTCACAGCGGATCAGGATCCTGCCAGGTTTGTATGGGGTTTCCCAGTGTATCAGGATCCTGCCAGGTGTGTATGGGGTTTTCACAGTGTATCAGGATCCTGCCAGGTGTGTATGGGGGTTTCTCAGTGGATCAGGATCCTGCCAGGTGTGTATGGGGTTTCACAGTGCATCAGGATCCTTCCAGGTGTGTATGGGGTTTTCACAGTGTATCAGGATCCTACCAGGTGAGTATGGGGTTTCACAGTGTATCAGGATCCTGCCAGGTGTGTATGTGGTTTCACAGTGGATCAGGATCCTGCCAGGTGTGTATGGGGGTTTCACAGTGGATCAGATCCTGCCAGGTGTGTATGGGGTTTCACAGTGTATCAGGTTCCTGCCACGTGTGCATGGGGGTTTCACAGTGGATCAGGATCCTGCCAGGTGTGTATGGGGTTTCACAGCGTGTCAGCATCCTTCCAGGTGTGTATGTCGTTTCACAGTGTATCAGGATCCTGCCGGATGTGAATGGGGATTTCACAGTGTATCAGAATACTGCCACGTGTGTTTGAGGTTTTCACAGTGGATCAGGATCCTGCCAGGTGTGTATGGAGTTTCACTTTGGATCAGGATCCTGCCAGGTGTGTTTGGGTTTTCACTGTGTATCAGGGTCGTGCCAGGTTTGTATGGGGTTTCACAGTGCATCAGGGTCTTGCCAGGTGTGTATGGGGTTTTCACAGTGTATCCGTATCCTGCCAGGTGTGTATGGGGTTTCACAGTGTATCAGGATCCTGCCAGATGTGTTTGGGGTTTTCACAGTGTATCAGGATCCTGCCAGGTGTGTATTGGGGTTTCACCGTTTATCAGGATCTTGCCAGGTGTGTATGTGGGTTTCACAGTGCATCAGGATCCTACCACGTGTGTATGGGGGTTTCACAGTGGTTCAGGATCCTGCCAGGTGTGTATGGGGTTTTCACTGTGTATCAGGATCATGCCAGGCGTGAATGGGGCTTCACAGTGGATCAGGATACTACCAGGTGTGTATGGGGTTTTCACAGTGATCAGTATCCTGCCAGGTGTGTATGGGGTTTCACAGTGTATCAGGATCCTGCCAGATGTGAATGGGGGTTTCACTGTGTATCAGGATTCCTGCCAGGTGTGAATGGGGTTTCACTGTGTATCATGATCCTGCCATGTGTGAATGGGGTTTCTCAGTGCATCAGGATCCTGCCAGATGTGAATGGGGATTCACTGAGCATCAGGAACCTGCCAGGTGTGTACGGGGTTTTCACAGTGTATTAGGCTCCTGCCAGGGGTGTATGGGGTTTCACAGTGTGTCAGGATCCTGCCAGATGTGAATGGGGATTCACTGTGGATCAGGATCCTGCCAGGTGTGTACGGGGTTTCACAGAGGATCAGGATCCTGCCAGGTGTGTATGGGGTTTCACAGTGTATCAGGATCCTGCCAGGTGTGTATGGGGTTTCACAGTGTTTCAGGATCCTGCCAGGTGTGTATGGGGGTTTCACAGTGGATCAGTATCCTGCCAGGTGTGTATGGGGTTTCACAGAGCATCAGTATCCTGCCAGGTGTGCATGGGGTTTCACTGTGTATCAGGATCCTGCCAGGTGTGCATGGGGTTTTCACAGTGTATCTGGATCCTGCCAGATGTGTATGGGGTTTCACTGTGCATCAGGAACCTGCTAGGTGTGTATGGGTTTTCACAGTGGATCATGATCCTGCCAGGTGTGTATGGGGTTTCGCAGTGTATCAGGATCCTGCCAGGTATGTATAGGGTTTCACAGTGTATCAGGATCCTTCCAGGTGTGTATGGGGTTTCACAGTGTATCAGGATCCTGCCAGGTGTCTATGGGGTTTCACAGTGAATCAGTATCCTGCCAGGTGTGTATGGGGGTTTCACAGTGGATCAGGATCCTGCCAGGTGTTTATGGGGTTTCACAGTGTATCAGGTACCTGCCACGTGTGCATGGGGGTTTCGCATTGGATCAGGATCCTGCCAGGTGTGCATTGGGTTTCACAGTGCATCAGGATCCTGCCGGATGTGAATGGGGATTTCACAGTGTATCAGTATCCTGCCAGGTGTGTATGAGGTTTCACAGTGCATCAGAATCGTGCCACGTGTGTTTGGGATTTTCACAGTGGATCAGGATCCTGCCAGGTGTGTATGGAGTTTCACTTGGGATCAGGATCCTGCCAGGTGTGTTAGGGGTTTCACTGTGTATCAGGGTCCTGTCAGGTTTATATGGGGTTTCACAGTGTATCAGGGTCCTGCCAGGTTTGTATGGGGTTTTCACAGTGCATCAGGAACCTGCCAGGTGTGGATGTGGGTTTCACAGTGTATTAGGATCCTGCCAGGTGTGCATGTGGGTTTCACAGTGGTTCAGGATCCTGCCAGGTGTGTATGGGGTTTTCACTCTGTATCAGGATCCTGCCAGGTGTGAATGGGGCTTCACAGTGGATCAGGATGCTGCCAGATGTGAATGGGGTTTCACAGTGTATCAGGATTCCTGCCAGGTGTGAATGGGGTTTCACTGTGTATCATGATCCTGCCAGGTGTGAATGGCGTTTCACAGTGTATCAGGAACCTGCCAGAAGTGAGAGGGGTTTCACAGTGGATCAAAATCCTGCCAGTTGTGTATGGGGTTTTCACAGTGTATCATGATACTGCCAGATTTGAGTGGGGTTTCACTGTGCATCAGGATCCTGCCAGGTGTGTACGGGGTTTTCACAGTGTATTAGGCTCCTGCCAGGTGTGTAATGGGGTTTCACAGTGTGTCTTGATCCTGACAGATGTGAATGGGGTTTCACTGTGTATCAGGATTGCTGCCAGGTGTGAATGGGTTTTCACTGTGTATCAGGATCCTGCCAGCTGTGAATGGGGTTTCACAGTGGATCAGGATCCTGCCAGATGTGAATGGGGCTTCACAGTGGATCAAGATCCTGCTAGTTGTGTATGGGGTTTTCACAGTGTATCATGATACTGCCAGATGTGAATGGGGTTTCACTGTGCATCAGGAACCTGCCAGGTGTGTACGGGGTTTTCACAGTGTATTAGGCTCCTGCCAGGTGTGTATGGTGGTTTCACAGTTTATCAGGATACTGCCAGGTGTGTATGGGGGTTTCACAGTGGATCAGGATCCTGCCAGGTGTGTACGGGGTTTCACAGAGGATTAGGATCCTGCCAGGTGTGTACGGGGTTTTCACAATATATCAGGATCCTGCCAGATGTGTACGGGGTTTCACAGAGGATCAGGATCCTGCCAGGTCTGTAGGGGGTTTTCACAATATATCAGGGTACTGCAAGTTGTGTATGGGGGTTTCACACTATATCAGGATCCTGCGAGGTGTGCATGGGTTTTCACAGTTTATCATGATCCTGCCAAATGTGTCTGGGGGTTTCACAGTTTATCAGGATCCTGCCAGGTGTGTATGGGGGTTTCACAGTTTATCAGGACCTGCCAGGTGTGTATGGGGGTTTTACAGTTTATCAGGATCCTGCCAGGTATGTATGGGGGTTTCAAAGTTCATCAGGATCCTGCCAGGTGTGTATGGGGTTTTCACAGTGGATCAGGACCCTGCCAGATGTGTGTGGGGTTTTCACAATTTATCAGCATCCTGCCAGGTGTGTATGGGGTTTCACAGTTTATCAGGATCCTGCCAGGAGTGTATGGGGATTTCACAGTGGATCAGGATCCTGCCAGGTGTGTATGGGGTTTTCACAGTGTATCAGGATCTGCCAGGTGTGTATGGAGTTTCACAGTGGATCAGGAACCTTCCATGTGTGTATGGGGTTTTCACAGTGGATCAGAATCCTGCCAGGTGTGTATGGGATTTCACAGTGTATCAGGATCCTGCCAGATGTGTATGGGGTTTTCACTGTGTATCATGATCCTGCCAGGTGTGCATGGGGGTTTCACAGTGGATCAGGATCCTGCCAGGTGTGTATGGGGTTTCACAGTGCATCAGGATCCTTCCAGGTGTGTATGGGGTTTTCACAGTGGATCAGGAACCTTCCATGTGTGTTTGGGGTTTTCACAGTGGATCAGAATCCTGCCAGGTGTGTATGGGGTTTCACAGTGTATCAGGATCCTGCCAGGTGTGTATGGGGTTTTCACTGTGTATCAGGATCCTGCCAGGTGTGTATGGGGGTTTCACAGTGGATCAGGATCCTGCCAGGTGTGTATGGGGTTTCACAGTGTATCAGGATCCTGCCAGATGTGAATGGGGGTTTCACTGTGTATCAGGATTCCTGCCAGGTGTGAATGGTGTTTCACTGTGTCTCATGATCCTGCCATGTGTGAATGGGGTTTCTCAGTGCATCAGGATCCTGCCAGAAGTGAATGGGGTTTCACAGTGGATCAAGATCCTGCCAGTTGTGTATGGGGATTTCACAGTGTATCATGATACTGCCAGATGTGAATGGGGTTTCACTGTGCATCAGGAACCTGCCAGGTGTGTACGGGGTTTTCACAGTGTATTAGGCTCCTGCCAGGGGTGTATGGGGTTTCATAGTGTGTCAGGATACTGCCAGATGTGAATGGGGATTCACTGTGTTTCAGGATCCTGCCAGCTGTGAATGGGGTTTCACAGTGGATCAAGATCCTGCCAGTTGTGTATGGGGATTTCACAGTGTATCATGATACTGCCAGTTGTGAATGGGGTTTCACAGTGTTTCAGGATCCTGCCAGGTGTGTATGGAGGTTTCACAGTGGATCAGTATCCTGCCAGGTGTGTATGGGGTTTCACAGTGCATCAGTATCCTGCCAGGTGTGCATGGGGTTTCACTGTGTATCAGGATCCTGCCAGGTGTGCATGGGGTTTTCACAGTGTATCCGGATCCTGCCAGATGTGTATGGGGTTTCACTGTGCATCAGGAACCTGCTAGTAGTGTATGGGTTTTCGCAGTGGATCATGATCCTGCCAGGTGTGTATGGGGTTTCACAGTGTATCAGGATCCTGCCAGGTATGTATAGGGTTTCACAGTGTATCAGGATCCTGCCAGGTGTGTATGGGGTTTCACAGTGAATCAGTATCCTGCCAGGTGTGTATGGGGGTTTCACGGTGGATCAGGATCCTGCCAGGTGTTTATGGGGTATCACAGTGTATCAGGTTCCTGCCACGTGTGCATGGGGGTTTCGCATTGGATCAGGATCCTGCCAGGTGTGTATTGGGTTTCACAGTGCATCAGGATACTGCCGGATGTGAATTGGGATTTCACAGTGTATCAGTATCCTGCCAGGTGTGTATGAGGTTTCACAGTGCATCAGAATCCTGCCACGTGTGTTTGGGGTTTTCACAGTGGATCAGGATCCTGCCTGGTGTGCATGGAGTTTCACTTGGGATCAGGATCCTGCCAGGTGTGTTAGGGGTTTCACTGTGTATCAGGGTCCTGTCAGGTTTATATGGGGTTTCACACTGTATCAGGGTCCTGCCAGGTGTGTATGGGGTTTTCACAGTGCATCAGGAACCTGCCAGGTGTGGATGTGGGTTTCACAGTGTATTAGGATCCTGCCAGGTGTGCATGGGGGTTTCACAGCGGTTCAGGATCCTGCCAGGTGTGTATGGGGTTTTCACTGTGTATCAGCATCCTGCCAGGTGTGAATGGGGTTTCACAGTGTAACAGGATTCCTGCCAGGTGTGAATGGGGTTTCACTGTGTATCATGATCCTGCCAGGTGTGAATGGCGTTTCACAGTGTATCAGGATCCTGCCAGATGTGAATGGGGGTTTCACTGTGTATCAGGATTCCTGCCAGGTGTGAATGGTGTTTCACTGTGTCTCATGATCCTGCCATGTGTGAATGGGGTTTCTCAGTGCATCAGGATCCTGCCAGAAGTGAATGGGGTTTCACAGTGGATCAAGATCCTGCCAGTTGTGTATGGGGATTTCACAGTGTATCATGATACTGCCAGATGTGAATGGGGTTTCACTGTGCATCAGGAACCTGCCAGGTGTGTACGGGGTTTTCACAGTGTATTAGGCTCCTGCCAGGGGTGTATGGGGTTTCATAGTGTGTCAGGATACTGCCAGATGTGAATGGGGATTCACTGTGTTTCAGGATCCTGCCAGCTGTGAATGGGGTTTCACAGTGGATCAAGATCCTGCCAGTTGTGTATGGGGATTTCACAGTGTATCATGATACTGCCAGATGTGAATGGGGTTTCACAGTGTTTCAGGATCCTGCCAGGTGTGTATGGAGGTTTCACAGTGGATCAGTATCCTGCCAGGTGTGTATGGGGTTTCACAGTGCATCAGTATCCTGCCAGGTGTGCATGGGGTTTCACTGTGTATCAGGATCCTGCCAGGTGTGCATGGGGTTTTCACAGTGTATCCGGATCCTGCCAGATGTGTATGGGGTTTCACTGTGCATCAGGAACCTGCTAGTAGTGTATGGGTTTTCGCAGTGGATCATGATCCTGCCAGGTGTGTATGGGGTTTCACAGTGTATCAGGATCCTGCCAGGTATGTATAGGGTTTCACAGTGTATCAGGATCCTGCCAGGTGTGTATGGGGTTTCACAGTGAATCAGTATCCTGCCAGGTGTGTATGGGGGTTTCACGGTGGATCAGGATCCTGCCAGGTGTTTATGGGGTATCACAGTGTATCAGGTTCCTGCCACGTGTGCATGGGGGTTTCGCATTGGATCAGGATCCTGCCAGGTGTGTATTGGGTTTCACAGTGCATCAGGATACTGCCGGATGTGAATTGGGATTTCACAGTGTATCAGTATCCTGCCAGGTGTGTATGAGGTTTCACAGTGCATCAGAATCCTGCCACGTGTGTTTGGGGTTTTCACAGTGGATCAGGATCCTGCCTGGTGTGCATGGAGTTTCACTTGGGATCAGGATCCTGCCAGGTGTGTTAGGGGTTTCACTGTGTATCAGGGTCCTGTCAGGTTTATATGGGGTTTCACACTGTATCAGGGTCCTGCCAGGTGTGTATGGGGTTTTCACAGTGCATCAGGAACCTGCCAGGTGTGGATGTGGGTTTCACAGTGTATTAGGATCCTGCCAGGTGTGCATGGGGGTTTCACAGTGGTTCAGGTTCCTGCCAGGTGTGTATGGGGTTTTCACTGTGTATCAGCATCCTGCCAGGTGTGAATGGGGTTTCACAGTGTAACAGGATTCCTGCCAGGTGTGAATGGGGTTTCACTGTGTATCATGATCCTGCCAGGTGTGAATGGCGTTTCACAGTGTATCAGGCACCTGCCAGAAGTGAGAGGGGTTTCACTGCGCATCAGGAACCTGCCAGGTGTGTACGGGGTTTTCATATTGTATTAGGCTCCTGCCAGGTGTGTGATGGGGTTTCACAGTGTGTCAGGATCCTGCCAGATGTGAATGGGTTTTCACTGTGTATCAGGATTCCTGCCAGGTGTGAATGGGTTTTCACTGTGTATCAGGATCCTGCCAGCTGTGAATGGGGTTTCACAGTGGATCAGGATCCTGCCAGATGTGAATGGGGCTTCACAGTGGATCAAGATCCTGCCAGTTGTGTATGGGGTTTTCACAGTGTATCATGATACTGCCAGATGTGAATGGGGTTTCACTGTGCATCAGGAACCTGCCAGGTGTGTACGGGGTTTTCACAGTGTATTAGGCTCCTGCCATGTGTGTATGGTGGTTTCACAGTTTATCAGGATACTGCCAGGTGTGTATGGGGGTTTCCCAGTGGATCAGGATCCTGCCAGGTGTGTACGGGGTTTCACAGAGGATCATGATCCTGCCAGGTATGTACGGGGTTTTCACAATATATCAGGATCCTGCCAGATGTGTACGGGGTTTCACAGAGGATCAGGATCCTGCCAGGTATGTAGGGGGTTTTCACAATATATCAGGGTACTGTAAGTTGTGTATGGGGGTTTCACACTATATCAGGATCCTGCGAGGTGTGCATGGGTTTTCACAATTTATCATGATCCTGCCAAATGTGTCTGCGGGTTTCACAGTTTATCAGGATCCTGCCAGGTGTGTATGGGGGTTTCACAGTTTATCAGGACCTGCCAGGTGTGTATGGGGTTTCACAGTTTATCAGGATCCTGCCAGGTGTGTATGGGGTTTCACAGTGCATCAGCATCCTGCCAGATGTGAATGGGTTTTCACAGTGTATCAGGATCCTGCCGGATGTGAATGGGGAATGCACAGTGTATCAGGATCCTGCCAGGTGTGCATGGGGTTTCACAGTGTATCAGAATCCTGCCACGTGTGTTTGGGGTTTTCACAGTGTATCAGGATCCTGCCAGATGTGAATGGGGTTTCACTGTGTATCAGGAAACCTGCCAGGTGTCAATGGGTTTTAACTGTGTATCAGGATCCTGCCAGATGTGAAAGGGGTTTCACAGTGTATCAGGATCCTGCCAGATGTGAATGGGGTTTCACAGTGGATCAAGATCCTGCCAGTTGTGTATGGGTTTTTCACAGTGCATCATGATACTGCCAGTTGTGAATGGGGTTTCACTGTGCATCAGGAACCTGCCAGGTGTGTACGGGGTTTTCACAGAGTATTAGGCTCCTGCCAGGTGTGTATGGGGTTTCACAGTGTGTCAGGATCCTGCCAGATGTGAATGGGGTTTCACTGTGTATCAGGATCCTGCCAGTTGTGTTTGGGGTTTTCACAATGTATCATGATACTGCCAGATGTGAATGGGGTTTCACTGTGCATCAGGAACCTGCCAGGTGTGTACGGGGTTGTCACAGTGTATGAGTCTCCTGCCAGGTGAGTATGGGGGTTTCACAGTTTATCAGGATACTGCCAGGTGTGTCTGGGGGTTTCACAGTGTATCAGGATCCTGCCATGTGTGTACGGGGTTTCACAGAGGATCAGGATCCTGCCAGGTGTGCACCAGGTTTTCACAATATATCATGATCCTGCCAGATGTGTCCGGGATTGCACAGAGTATCAGGATTCTTCCAGGTGTGTATGGGGGTTTCACTATTTATCAGGATCCTGCCAGGTGTGTTTGGGGGTTTCACAGTTTATCAGGATCCTGACAGCTGTGCATGGGGGTTTCACAGTTTATCAGGATCCTGCAAAGTGTGCATGGGGGTTTCACAGTTTATCAGGATCCTGCCAGGTGTCTATGGGGTTTTCACTGTGGATCAGGATCCTGCCAGATGTGTATGGGGTTTTCACAATTTATCAGGATCCTGCCAGGTGTGTATGGGGTTTCACAGTTTATCAGGATCCTGCCAGGTGTGTATGGGGATTTCACAGTGGATCAGGATCCTTCCATGTGTGTATGGGGTTTTCACAGTGGATCAGTATCCTGCCAGGTGTGTATGGGTTTTCACAGTGTATCAGGATCCTGCCAGGTGTGTATGGGGTTTTCACTGTGTATCAGGATCCTGCCAGGTGTGTGTGGGGGTTTCACAGTGGATCAGGATCCTGCCAGGTGTGTATGGGGATTCACAGTGCATCAGGATCCTTCCAGGTGTGTATGAGGTTTTCACAGTGTATCAGGAATCTGCCAGGTGTGTATGGGGTTTCACAGTGTTTCAGGATCCTGCCAGGTGTGTATGGGGTTTTACAGTGTATCAGGATCCTGCCAGGTGTGTATGGGGGTTTCACAGTGGATCAGGATCCTGCCAGGTGTTTATGGGGTTTCACAGTGTATCAGGATCCTGCCGGATGTGAATGGGGATTTCACAGTGTATCAGGATCCTGCCAGGTGTGTATGGGGTTTCACAGTGGATCAGGATCCTGCCAGGTGTGTTTGGGGTTTCACTGTGTATCAGGGTCCTGCCATGTTTGTATGGGGTTTCACTGTGTATCTGGGTCCTGCCAGGTGTGTTTGGGGTTTCACTGTGTATCAGGGTCCTGCCATTTTTGTATTGGGTTTCACTGCGTATCTGGGTCCTGCCAGGTGTGTTTGGGGTTTTCACAGTGCATCAGGTTCCTGCCAGGTGTGTATGGGGTTTCACAGTCTATCAGGATCCAGCCAAGTGTGTTAGGGGTTTTCAGTGTATCAGAATCCTGCCAGGTGTGACTGGGGTTTCACAGCGTATCAGGATACTGCCAGATGTGAATGGGGCTTCACAGTGCATCAGGATCCTGCCAGTTGTGAATGGGATTTTCACAGTGTGTCAGGATCCTGACAGGTGTGTATTGGGGTTTCACAGTTTATCAGGATCCTGCCAGGAGTGAATGTGGGTTTCACAGTGTATCAGGATCCTGCCAGGTGTGTATGGGGGTTTCACAGTGGTTCCGGGTCCTGCCAGGTGTGTTTGGGGTTCTCACAGTGCATCATGATACTGCCAGATGTGAATGGGGTTTCACTGTGCATCAGGAACCTGCCAGGTGTGTGCGGTGTTTTCACAGAGTATTAGGCTCCTGCCAGGTGTGTATGGGGTTTCACAGTGTGTCAGGATCCTGCCAGATGTGAATGGGGTTTCACTGTGTATCAGGATCCTGCCAGTTGTGTTTGGGGTTTTCACAATGTATCATGATACTGCCAGATGTGAATGGGGTTTCACTGTGCATCAGGAACCTGCCAGGTGTGTATGGGGTTGTCACAGTGTATTAGTCTCCTGCCAGGTGTGTATGGGGGTTTCACAGTTTATCAGGATACTGCCAGGTGTGTCTGGGGGTTTCACAGTGTATCAGGATCCTGCCAGGTGTGTACGGGGTTTCACAGAGGATCAGGATCCTGCCAGGTGTGTACCAGGTTTTCACAATATATCAGGATCCTGCCAGATGTGTCCGGGATTTCACAGAGTATCAGGATCCTGCCAGGTGTGTATGGGGTTTTCACACTATGTCAGGATCCTGCCAGGTGTGCATGGGGTTTTCAGATTTTATCAGGATTCTTCCAGGTGTGTATGGGGGTTTCACTATTTATCAGGATCCTGCCAGGTGTGTTTGGGGGTTTCACAGTTTATCAGGATCCTGACAGCTGTGCATGGGGGTTTCACAGTTTATCAGGATCCTGCCAGGTGTGCATGGGGATTTCACAGTGGATCAGGATCCTTCCAAGTGTGTATGGGGTTTTCACAGTGGATCAGTATCCTTCCAGGTGTGTATGGGTTTTCACAGTGTATCAGGATCCTGCCAGGTGTGTATGGGGTTTCCACTGTGTATCAGGATCCTGCCAGGTGTGTGTGGGGGTTTCACAGTGGATCAGGATCCTGCCAGGTGTGTATGGGGATTCACAGTGCATCAGGATCCTTCCAGGTGTGTATGAGGTTTTCACAGTGGATCAGGATCCTGCCAGGTGTTTATGTGGTTTCACAGTGTATCAGGATCCTGCCGGATGTGAATGGGGATTTCACAGTGTATCAGGATCCTGCCAGGTGTGTATGGGGTTTCACAGTGGATCAGGATCCTGCCAGGTGTGTTTGGGGTTTCACTGTGTATCAGGGTCCTGCCATGTTTGTATGGGGTTTCACTGTGTATCTGGGTCCTGCCAGGTGTGTTTGGGGTTTCAATGTGTATCAGGGTCCTGCCATTTTTGTATGGGGTTTCACTGTGTATCTGGGTCCTGCCAGGTGTGTTTGGGGTTTTCACAGTGCATCAGGTTCCTGCCAGGTGTGTATGGGGTTTTACAGTGTATCAGGATCCAGCCAAGTGTGTTAGGGGTTTTCAGTGTATCAGAATCCTGCCAGGTGTGACTGGGGTTTCACAGTGTATCAGGATACTGCCAGATGTGAATGGGGCTTCACAGTGGATCAGGATCCTGCCAGGTGTGAATGGGATTTTCACAGTGTGTCAGGATCCTGCCAGGTGTGTATGGGGGTTTCACCGTTAATCAGGATCCTGCCAGATGTGTATGTGGGTTTCACAGTGTATCAGGATCCTGCCAGGTGTGTATGGGGGTTTCACAGTGGTTCCGGGTCCTGCCAGGTGTGTTTGGGGTTTTCACTGTGTATCAGGACCCTGCCAGGTGTGAATGGGGCTTCACATTGGATCAGGATCCTGCCAGGTGTTTATGGGGTTTTCACAGTAGATCACGATCCTGCCAGGTGTGTATGGGGTTTCACAGTGTATCAGGATCCTGCCAGATGTGAATGGGGTTTCACTGTGTATCAGGAATCCTGCCTGGTGTCAATGGGTTTTAAATGTGTATCAGTATCCTGCCAGGTGTGAAAGGGGTTTCACAGTGTATCAGGATCCTGCCAGATGTGAATGGGGTTTCACAGTGGATCAAGATCCTGCCAGTTGTGTATGGGTTTTTCACAGTGCATCATGATACTGCCAGATGTGAATGGGGTTTCGCTGTGCATCAGGAACCTGCCAGGTGTGTACGGGGTTTTCACAGTGTATTAGGCTCCTGCCAGGTGTGTATGGGGTTTCACAGTGTGTCAGGACCCTGCCAGATGTGAATGGGGTTTCACTGTGTATCAGGATCCTGCCAGTTGTGTTTGGGGTTTTCACAATGTATCATGATACTGCCAGATGTGAATGGGGTTTCACTGTGCATCAGGAACCTGCCAGGTGTGTACGGGGTTTTCACAGTGTATACGGCTCCTGCCAGGTGTGTATGGGGTTTCACAGTGTGTCAGGATCCTGCCAGATGTGAATGGGGTTTCACTGTGTATCAGGATCCTGCCAGTTGTGTTTGGGGTTTTCACAATGTATCATGATACTGCCAGATGTGAATGGGGTTTCACTGTGCATCAGGAACCTGCCAGGTGTGTACGGGGTTGTCACAGTGTATTAGTCTCCTGCCAGGCGTGTATGGGGGTTTCACAGTTTATCAGGATACTGCCAGGTGTGTCTGGGGGTTTCACAGTGTATCAGGATCCTGCCAGGTGTGTACGGGGTTTCACAGAGGATCAGGATCCTGCCAGGTGTGTACGGGGTTTTCACAATATATCATGATCCTGCCAGATGTGTACGGGATTTCACAGAGTATCAGGATCCTGCCAGGTGTGTATGGGGTTTTCACACTATATCAGGATCCTGCCAGGTGTGCATGGGGTTTTCACATTTTATCAGGATTCTTTCAGGTGTGTATGGGGGTTTCACAGTTTATCAGGATCCTGCCAGCTGTGCATGGGGGTTTCACAGTTTATCAGGATCCTGCCAGGTGTGCATGGGGGTTTCACAGTTTCTCAGGATCCTGCCAGGTGTCTATGGGGTTTTCACTGTGGATCAGGATCCTGCCAGATGTGTATGGGGTTTTCACAATTTATCAGGATCCTGCCAGGTGTGTATGGGGTTTCACAGTTTATCAGGATCCTGCAAGGTGGTATGGGGATTTCACAGTGTATCAGGATCCTGCCAGGTGTGTATGGGGTTTTCACATTGTATCAGGATCTGCCAGGTGTGTATGGAGTTTCACAGCGGATCAGAATCCTGCCAGGTGTGTATGGGGTTTTCACAGTGTATCAGGATCTACCAGGTGTGTATGGGGTTTTCACAGTGCATCAGGATCCTGCCAGTTATGTCTGGGGCATCACAGTGTTTCAGGATCCTTCCAGGTGTTTATGGGGGTTTCACAGAGGATCAGAATCCTGCCAGGTGTGTATGGGGTTTCACTGTGTATCAGTATCCTGCCGGATATGAATGGGGTTTTCACAGTGTATCAGGATCCTGCCAGGTGTGTATGGGCTTTCACAGTGTAGCGGGATCCTGCCAGGTGTGGATGGGGGTTTTCACAGCGTATCAGGATCCTGCCACACGTGTATGGGGTTTCATAGTGCATCAGCATCCTGCCAGATGTGAATGGGGTTTCACTGTGTATCAGGATTCCTGCCAGGTGTGAATGGGGTTTCACAGTGTATCAGGATGCTGCCAGATGTGAATGTGGTTTCACAGTGGATCAGGATCCTGCCAGATGTGTATGTGGTTTTCACAGTGTATCATGATACTGCCTGATGTGAATGGGATTTCACTGTGCATCAGGAACCTGCCAGGTGTGTATGGGGGTTTCACAGTTTATCAGGATTCTGCCAGGTGTGTATGGGTGTTTCACAGTTTATCAGGATCCTGCCAGGTGTGTATGGGGTTTTCACAGTGGATCAGTATCCTGTCAGGTGTGTACGGGGTTTCACAGAGGATCACGATCCGGCCAGGTGTGTACGGGGTTTTCACAATATATCAGAATCCTGCCAGATGTGTACGGGGTTTCACAGAGGATCAGGATCATGCCAGGTATGTACGGGGTTTTCACAATATATCAGGATCCTGCCAGGTGTGTCAGGGGGTTTCCAGAGTATCAGCATCCTGCCAGGTGTGTATGGGGTTTTCAAAGTGGATCAGGATCCTGCCAGATGTGTGCGGGGTTTCACAGAGGATCAGGAACCTGCCAGGTGTGTACGGGGTTTTCACAATGTATTAGGCTCCTGCCAGGTGTGTATGGGGTTTCACAGTGTGTCAGGAACCTGCCAGGTGTGTACGGGGTTGTCACAGTGTATTAGTCTCCTGCCAGGTGTGTCTGGGGGTTTCACAGTGTATCAGGATCCTGCCAGGTGTGTACGGGGTTTCACAGAGGATCAGGATCCTGCCAGGTGTGTACGGGGTTTTCACAATATATCAGGATCCTGCCAGATGTGTACGGGATTTCACAGAGTATCAGGATCCTGCCAGGTGTGTATGGGGTTTTCACACTATATCAGGATCCTGCCAGGTGTGCATGGGGTTTTCACATTTTATCAGGATTCTTTCAGGTGTGTATGGGGGTTTCACTATTTATCAGGATCCAGCCAGGTGTGTTTGGGGGTTTCACAGTTTATCAGGATCCTGCCAGCTGTGCATGGGGGTTTCACAGTTTATCAGGATCCTGCCAGGTGTGCATGGGGGTTTCACAGTTTCTCAGGATCCTGCCAGGTGTCTATGGGGTTTTCACTGTGGATCAGGATCCTGCCAGATGTGTATGGGGTTTTCACAATTTATCAGGATCCTGCCAGGTGTGTATGGGTTTTCACAGTTTATCAGGATCCTGCAAGGTGGTATGGGGATTTCACAGTGTATCAGGATCCTGCCAGGTGTGTATGGGGTTTTCACATTGTATCAGGATCTGCCAGGTGTGTATGGAGTTTCACAGTGGATCAGAATCCTGCCAGGTGTGTATGGGGTTTTCACAGTGTATCAGGATCTACCAGGTGTGTATGGGGTTTTCACAGTGCATCAGGATCCTGCCAGATATGTCTGGGGCATCACAGTGTTTCAGGATCCTTCCAGGTGTTGATGGGGGTTTCACAGAGGATCAGAATCCTGCCAGGTGTGTATGGGGTTTCACTGTGTATCAGTATCCTGCCGGATATGAATGGGGTTTTCACAGTGTATCAGGATCCTGCCAGGTGTGTATGGGCTTTCACAGTGTAGCGGGATCCTGCCAGGTGTGGATGGGGGTTTTCACAGCGTATCAGGATCCTGCCACACGTGTATGGGGTTACACAGTGCATAAGCATCCTGCCAGATGTGAATGGGGTTTCACTGTGTATCAGGATTCCTGCCAGGTGTGAATGGGGTTTCAC
Organism: Heterodontus francisci; assembly: GCF_036365525.1. Taxonomy (NCBI): domain Eukaryota; kingdom Metazoa; phylum Chordata; class Chondrichthyes; order Heterodontiformes; family Heterodontidae; genus Heterodontus; species Heterodontus francisci. The sequence continues at coordinate 7,058,575 of NW_027141175.1, forward strand.
AGTGTATCAGGATGCTGCCAGATGTGAATGTGGTTTCACAGTGGATCAGGATCCTGCCAGATGTGTATGTGGTTTTCACAGTGTATCATGATACTGCCTGATGTGAATGGGGTTTCACTGTGCATCAGGAACCTGCCAGGTGTGTATGGGGGTTTCACAGTTTATCAGGATCCTGCCAGGTGTGTATGGGTGTTTCACAGTTTATCCTGCCAGGTGTGTATGGGGTTTTCACAATGGATCAGTATCCTGTCAGGTGTGTACGGGGTTTCACAGAGGATCACGATCCGGCCAGGTGTGTACGGGGTTTTCACAATATATCAGAATCCTGCCAGATGTGTACGGGGTTTCACAGAGGATCAGGATCATGCCAGGTATGTACGGGGTTTTCACAATATATCAGGATCCTGCCAGGTGTGTCAGGGGGTTTTCAAAGTGGATCAGGATCCTGCCAGATGTGTGCGGGGTTTCACAGAGGATCAGGATCCTGCCAGGTGTGTGCGGGGTTTTCACAATATATCAGGATCGTGCCAGATGTGTACGGGGTTTCACAGAGGATCAGGAACCTGCCAGGTGTGTATGGGGTTTTCACAATATATCAGGATCCTGCCAGATGTGTACGGGGTTTCACAGAGGATCAGGATCCTGCCAGGTGTGTACGGGGTTTTCACAATATATCAGGATCCTGCCAGACGTGTACGGGGTTTCACAGAGTCAGGATCCTGCCAGGTATGTACGGTGTTTTCACAATATATCAGGATCCTGCCAGGTGTGTCAGGGGGTTTCACAGAGTATCAGGATCCTGCCAGGTGTGTATGGGGATTTCACACTATATCAGGATCCTGCCAGGAGTGCCTGGGGTTTTCACAGTTTATCAGGATCCTGCCAGTTGTGTATGGGGGTTTCACAGTTTATCAGGATCCTGCCCGGTGTGTATGGGGGTTTCACAGTTGATCAGGATCCTGCCAGGTGTGTATGGGGGTTTCACAGTTTATCAGGATCCTTCCAGGTGTGTATGGGGTTTTCACATTTGATCAGGATCCTTCCTGGTGTGTATGGGGGTTTCACAGTGGATCAGGATCCTGCCACGTGTGTATGGGATTTAACGGTTTATCAGGATCCTGCCAGGTGTGTATGGGGATTTCACAGTGCATCAGGATCCTTCCAGATGTGTCTGGGGCTTCACAGTGTATCAGGATGCTGCCAGGTGTGAGTGGTGTTTCGCAGTGGATCAGGATCCTGCCAGGTGTGTATGGGGTTTTCACAGTTTATCAGGATCCTGCCAGGTCTGTATGGGGCTTTCACAGTGTATCAGGATCCTGCCAGGTGTGTACGGCGTTTTCTCAGTGGATCAGGTTCCTGCCAGTTCTGTATGGGTTTTCACAGTGTATCAGGATCCTGCCGGGTGTGTAGGGGGTTTCACAGTGTATCAGGATCCTGCCAGGTGTGTCTGGGATTTCACAGTGTATCAGAATCCTGCCAGGTGTGAGTGGGGTTTCACAGTGTATCAGGATCCTGCCAGGTGTGTATGGGCGTTTCACAGTGTATCAGAATCCTGCCAGGTGTGAGTGGGGTTTCACAGTGTATCAGGATCCTGCCAGATGTCTATGGGGGGTTCACAGTGTATCAGAATCCTGCCAGGTGTGTATGGGGGTTTCGCAGTGTATCGGAATCCTGCCAGGTGTGAGTGGGGTTTCACAGTGTATCAGAATCCTGCCAGGTGTGAGTGGGGTTTCACAGTGTCTCAGGATCCTGCCAGGTGTGTATGGGCGTTTCACAGTGTATCAGAATCCTGCCAGGTGTGAGTGGGGTTTCACAGTGTATCAGGATCCTGCCAGATGTCTATGGGGGTTTCACAGTGTATCAGAATCCTGCCAGGTGTGTATGGGGGTTTCGCAGTGTATCAGGATCCTGCCAGGTGTGTGTGGGCGTTTCACAGTGTATCAGAATCCTGCCAGGTGTGAGTGGGGTTTCACAGTGTATCAGGATCCTGCCAGGTGTGTATGGGGGTTTCACAGTGCATCAGGATGCTGCCAGGTGTGAATTGGGTTTTCACAGTGTATCAGGATCCTGCCAGGTGTGTACGGGGGTTTCTCAGTGTATCAGGTTCCTGCCAGGTGTGAATTGGGTTTTCACAGTTTATCAGTGTCCTGCCAGGTGTGTATGGGGGTTTCACAGCGTATCAGGATCCTGCCAGGTGTGAGTGGGGTTTCACAGTGTATCAGGATCCTGCCAGGTGTGTATGGGGTGTTCACAGTGTATCAGGATCCTGCCAGGTGTATATGGGGGTTTCACAGTGTATCAGGTTCCATCCAGGTGTGTATGGGGGGTTCACAGTGGATCAGGATCCTGCCAGGTTTGTGGGGGGTTTCACTGTGTATCAGGATCCTGCCAGGTATGAGGGGGGTTTCACTGTGTATCAGGATCCTGCCAGATGTGAGGGGGGTTTTCACTGTGTATCAGGATCCTGCCAGGTGTGAGGGGGGTTTCACTGTGTATCAGGATCCTGCCAGGTGTGTATGGGGGTTTCACAGTGTATCAGGATCCTGCCAGGTGTGAGGCGGTTTTCACTTTGTATCAGGATCCTGCCAGGTGTGTATGGGGGTTTCACAGTGTATCAGGATCCTGCCAGGTGTGAGGGGGGTTTCACTGTGTGTCAGGATCCTGCCAGGTGTGTATGCGGGTTTCACAGTGTATGGAGGGTTGCCTTTGGTTTGGAGTGTTGCCTTTGGGTTTGGAGTGTTGCCTTTGGCTTTGGAGTGTTGTCTTTGGTTGTGTAGTGTTGCCTTTCTGTTTGGAGTGTTGCCTTTGGCTCTGGAGTGTTGCCTTTGGGTTTGTAGTGTTGCCTTTGGGTTTGGAGTGTTGCATTTGGGTTTGGAGTGTTGCCTTTGGGTTTGGAGTGTTGCCTTTGGCTCTGGAGTGTTGCTTTTGGATTTGGAGTGTTGCCTTTGGGTTTGGAGTGTTGCATTTGGGTTTGGAGTGTTGCATTTGGGTTTGGAGTGTTGCCTTTGGCTCTGGAGTGTTGCCTTTGGGTTTGGAGTGTTGCCTTTGGGTTTGGAGTGTTGTCTTTGGTTGTGTAGTGTTGCCTTTGTGTTTGGAGTGTTGCCTTTGGCTCTGGAGTGTTGCCTTTGGGTTTGTAGTGTTGCCTTTTGGTTTGGAGTGTTGCATTTGGGTTTGGAATGTTGCCTTTGGGTTTGGAGTGTTGCCTTTGGCTCTGGAGTGTTGCCTTTGGGTTTGGAGTGTTGCCTTTGGGTTTGGAGTGTTGCATTTGGGTTTGGAGTGTTGCCTTTGAGTTTGGATTGTTGCCTTTGGCAACCTGACCTTGTAACTAAAATCCCTCATCACTGGAACCATTCTGGTAAATCTCCTCTGCACCCTCTCAAGGACCCTCACCTCCTTCCTAAAGTGTGGTGACCAGAACTGGACATAATCCTCCAGTTGGGGCCTAACCAGAGTTGTATAAAGGTTCAGCATAATTTCCCTGCTTTTGCACTCAATGCCTCTAATTTTGAAACCCAAGATCCCAATCCCAACTGTTTTACTAACCACTCTCTCAATATGTCCTGCCTCCTTCAATAATCGATGCACATGTACCTCCAGGTCCCTGTATTCCTGCGCACTCTTTAGTACAGAGCCATTAGATTGAAGCATAAAATTACGATGAGATATTTGTAGATGAAGTGAATGGAGAAAACTGTGACAAATGGGAGATCTGCTCCTTTGCACATAAAAAGGATCGAACAGTGGAGTTCACAAACAGTGCAAAGAGATTTCTCTCTCTCTCTGTGTCTCTCTCTCTCTGTCTCTCCTCCTTCTCTCTAACGAAAACAACCTCAAGTCCCTCAGCCTTTCCTCGTTAGACCCTCCCTCCATACCAGGAAACATCCTTGTAAATCTCCTCTGCACACTTTCCAAAGCTTCCACATCCTTCCTATAATGTGGTGACCAGAACTGCACGCAATACTCCAGGTGCGGTCTCACCAGAGTTTTGGACAGCTGCAGCATGACCTCGTGGCTCCGAAACTCGATTCCCTAACCAATAAAATCTAACACACCGTATGCCTTCTTTACAGCCCTATTAACCTGGGTAGCAACCTTCAGGGATTTAAGCACCTGGACACCAAGATCTCTCTGTTCATCTACACTACCAAGAATCTTCCCATTAGCCCAGTACTCTGCATTCCTGTTACTCCTTCCAAAGTGAATCACCTCACACTTTTCCGCATTTAGCTCCATTTGCCATCTTTCAGCCCAGCTCTGCAGCCTATCTATGTCTCTCTGTACCCTACAACACCCTTCGGCACTATCCACAAGTCCACCGACTTTAGTGTCATCCGCAAATTTACTAACCCACCCTTCCACACCCTCTTCCAGGTCATTTATAAAAATGACAAACAGCAGTGGCCCCAAAACAGATCCTTGTGGGACACCACTAGTAACTAAACTCCAGGATGAACATTTGCCATCAACCACCACCCTCTGTCTTCTTTCAGCTGGCCAATTTCTGATCCAAAGCTCTAAATCACCTTCACCCCATACTTCCGTATTTTCTGCAATAGCCTACCGTGGGGAACCTTATCAAATGCCTTACTGAAATCCATATACACCACATCCACTGCTTTACCCTCATCCACCTGTTTGGTCACCTTCTCGAAAAACTCAATAAGGTTTGTGAGGCACGACCTACCCGTCACAAAACCGTGCTGACTATCGCTAATGAACTTATTCTTTTCAAGATGATTATAAATCCTGTCTCTGATAACCTTTTCCAACAATTTACCCACAACCGAAGTAAGGCTCACAGGTCTATAATTACCAGGGCTGTCTCTGCTCCCCTTCTTGAACAAGGGGACAACATTTGCTATCCTCCAGTCTTCCGGCACGATTCCAGTCGACAATGACGACATAAAGATAGAGGACAAAGGCTCTGCAATCTCCTCCCTGGCTTCCCAGAGTATCCGAGGATAAGTCCCATCTGGCCCAGGGGACTTATCTATTTTCACACTTTCCAAAATTGATAACACCTCCTCCTTGTGAACCTCAATCCCATCTAACCTAGAAGCCTGAATCTCAGTATTCTCCTCGACTGTAAATACTGACGCAAAATATTCATTTAACGCTTCCCCGACCTCCTCTGATTTCACACACAACTTCCCACTACTATCTTTGATTGGCCCTAATCTAACTCCAGTCATTCTTTTATTCCTGATGTACCTATAGAAAGCCTTAGGGTTTTCCCTGATCCTATCCGCCAATGACTTTTCGTGTCCTCTCCTTGCTCTTCTTAGCTCTCCCTTTAGATCCTTCCTGGCTGGCTTGTCACTCTCAAGCGCCCTAACTGAGCCTTCACGTCTCATCCTAACATAAGCCTTCTTCTTCTTGACAAGCGCTTCAACTTCTTTAGTAAACCATGGCTCCCTCGCTCGACAACTTCCTCCCTGCCTCACATTTACATACTTATCAAGGACACGCAGTCGCTGCTCCTTGAATAAGCTCCACATTTCGATTGTTCCCATCCCCTGCAGTTTCCTTCCCCATCCTACGCATCCTAAATCTTGCCTGATCGCATCATAATTTCCTTTCCCCCAGTTATAATTCTTGCCCTGCGGTATATACCTGTCCCTGCCCATCGCTAAGGTAAACCTAACCGAATTGTAATCACGATCACCAAAGTGCTCACCAACATCTAAATCTAACACCTGGCCGGGTTCATTACCCAGTACCAAATCCAATGTGGCATCGCCCCTGGTTGGCCTGTCTACATACTGTGTCAGAAAACCCTCCTGCACACACTGGACAAAAACAGACCCATCTAAAGTACTCGAACTACAGTATTTCCAGTCAATATTTGGAAAGTTAAAGTTCCCCATAACAACTACCCTGTTACTCTCGCCCCTGTCGAGAATCATCTTCGTTATCCTTTCCTCTACATCTCTGGAACTATTTGGAGGTCTGTAGAAGACTCCCAACAGGGTGACCTCTCCTCTCCTGTTTCTAACCTCGGCCCATACTACCTCAGCAGACGAGTCCTCAAACGTCCTTTCTGTCGCTGTTCTACTCTTCTTGATTAACAATGCCACACCCCCCCCCCACCCCCCACCCCTCTTTTACCATCTTCTCTGTTCTTACTGAAACATCTAAATCCCGGAACCTGCAACATCCATTCCTTCCCCTGCTCGACCCATGTCTCCGAAATGGCCTCCACATCGAGATCCCAGGTACCAACCCATACTGCAAGCTCACCCACCTTATTCCGGATGCTCCCGGCATTGACATAGACACACTTTAAACCAGGTTCTTGCTTGCCAGTGCCCTCTTGCGTCCTTGTAACCTTATCCCTGACCTCACTACTCTCAACATCCTGTACACTGGCACTACATTTTCGGTTCCCATTCCCCTGCTGATTTAGTTTAAACCCCCCCCGAAGAGCACTACCAAATCTCCCCCCCCCCCAGGATATTGGTACCCCTCTGGTTCAGGTGAAGACCATCCTGTTTGTAGAGGTCCCACCTACCCCAGAAAGAGCCCCAATTATCCAGGAAACCAAAACCCTCCCTCCTGCACCATCCCTGCAGGATTCAACTCCTCTCTCTCCCTATTCCTTGCTTCGCTATCACGTGGCACGGGCAACAACCCAGAGATAACAACTCTGTTTGTTCTCACTCTAAGCTTCCACCCTAGCTCCCAGAATTTCTGTCTTCAATCCCCATCTCTCTTCCTACCTATGTCATTGGTGCCAATGTGGACCACGTCTTGGGGCTGCTCCCCCTCCCCCCTGAGGATCCCAAAAACACGATCCGAAACATCACGAACCCTGGCACCTGGGATGCAACATACCAACCGTGAGTCTCTCTCGTTCCCACAGAACCTCCTATCTGTTCCCCTAACTATGGAGTCCCCAATGACTAATGCTCTGCTCCTCTTCCCCCTTCCCTTCTGAGCAACAGGGACAGACTCTGTGAAAGAGACCTGTACCCCATTGCTGACTCCTGGTAAGTCGTCCCCCGCAACAGTATCCAAAACGGGATACCTGTGGTTGAAGGAAACGGCCACAGGGGATCCCTGCACTGCCTGCTGGTTCCCACTCCTTCGCCTGACGGTAACCCATCTACCTACTTCTTTTACCTGAGGTGTGACTCCCTCCCCATAACTCCTCTCAATAACCCCCTCCGCCTCCCGAATGATCCGAAGTTCATCCAGCTCCAGCTCCAGTTCCCAAACGCGGTTCTCGAGGAGCTGGAGTTGGGTGCACTTCCCGCAGATGCAGTCAGCAGGGACACTCTTGGCGACCCTTAACTACCACATTCTGCAGAAGGAACATGCAACTGCCTTAACTTCCTGTCCCTCTATTCTAAATTCCCAACAAATCTACTGAAAAAGCAAAAAAAAAAATATCAAAACTTGTTCGGATAGCAATCCAACGGACAGAACATCTTAAATAAAAAGCTAACCTTATCAAAACAAGAGTCCTTTTTTTTGGTTACAGGAGGAGGGAGGGTGGGAGACACCACATGTGTACTGTCTCGGGTACAGCCACCACCGAAATATATAGTTTTTACTTACCCAGCAGTCCCCTGGTCCTCCGAAAACAAAAGGGAATTAACTTTTAAACTTCCACTGAAATTGACTTCCCAGCTGTAAGCTCGCTCTTGCACCTTCGCTACTGTCAAAGCTGCAGTCACCAAAACTAAAAGCCTTAAGGGTTGCCTCAGCTTGAGGGTTGCCTTAGTTTCAGGGTCTGCATTAGTTTGAGGGTCTGCATTAGTTTGAGCGTTGCCATCTTTTAAGGGTTGCCTTAGATTGAGGTGTTGCATTAGTTTCGGGGGTGCCTAAGTTTGATGGTTGCCTTAGTTTGAGGGGCTGCATTAGTTTGAGGGTCTGCATTAGTTTGAGCATTGCCATATTTTAAGGGTTGCCTTAGATTGAGGCGTTGCCTTAGATTGAGGCGCTGCCTCAGTTTGAGGCGTTGCCTACGTTTGAAGCGTTGCCTTAGTCTTTGGGCTGCCTTAGTTTGAGGTGTTGCCTTCGTCTGAGGTGTTGCCTTAGTTTGAGGGTTCCCTTAGTTTGAGGGTTGCCTTTGTTTGAGGGGTTGCCTTTGTTTGAGGGGTTGCCTTTGTTTGAGGGGTTGCCTTTGTTGAGCATTGCCTTAGTTTGAGCGTTGCCTTAGTTTGAGCGTTGCCTTAGTTTGAGGGTTGCCTTAGTTTGACGGTTGCGTTAGTTTGAGGGTTGCATTAGTTTGAGGGTTGCCTTAGTTTGAGGGTTGCCTTAGTTTGAGGAATTGCCTTAGTTTGAGGAATTGCCTTCGTTTATGGGTTGTCTTAGTTTCAGGTGTTGCATTCGTTTGAGGGTTGTCTTAAATTGAGAGTTGCCTTGCATTGACTGCTGCCTCAGTCTGAGGTTTGCCTTAGATTGAGGATTGCCTTAGTTTGAGATATTGCTTAGTTTGATGGGAGCCTATTTTGAGGTGTTGCCTTAGTTTGAGGTGTTGCATTAGTTTGAGGTGCTGCATTAGTTTGAGGTACGGCATTAGTTGGAGGGTTGACTTAGTTTGCTGTGTTGCCTTAGTTTGATGTGTTGCCTTAGTTTGATGTGCTGTCTTCGTTTGATGTGTTGCCTTAGTTTGATGTGTTGCCTTAGTTTGATGTGTTGCCTTAATTTGAGGTGTTGCCTTTATTTGACGGCTGCCTTAGTTTGAGGTGTTGCCTTAGTTTGAGGTGTTGCCTCAGTTTGAGGTGTTGCCTTAGTTTGAGGTGTTGCCTTAATTTGAGGTGTTGCCTTTGTTTGAGGGTTGCCTTTGATTGAGGGCTTCCTTTGATTGAGGGTTTCCTTTGATTGAGAGTTGCCTTAGTTTGAGGGTTGCATAAGTTTGAGGGTTGCCTTAGTTTGAGGGTTGCCTTAGTTTGAGGTTTTGCCTTAGTTTGAGGTTTTGCCTTAGTTTGAGGTTTTGCCTTAGTTTGAGGTGTTGCATTAGTTTGAGGTGTTGCATTAGTTTGGCGGTTCCCTTAGTTTGACTGTTGCCTGAGTTTGAGGTGTTGCCTTAGTTTGACTGTTGCCTAAGTTTGAAGTGTTTCCTTAGTTTGAGGTTTTGCCTTAGTTTGAGGTGTTGCCTTAGCTTGAGGTGTTGCCTTCGTTTGAGGTATTGCCTTCGTTTGAGGTGTTGCCTTCGTTTGAGGTGTTGCATTTGTTTGACGGTTGCCTTAGTTTGAGGTGTTGCCTTAGTTTGATGTGTTGCCTTAGTTTGAGGTGTTGCCTTAGTTTGAGGTGTTGCCTGAGTTTGAGGTGTTGCCTTCGTTTGAGGTGTTGCCTTCGTTTGAGGTGGTGCTTTCGTTTGAGGTGTTGCCTTAGTTTGAGGTGTTGCCTTAGTTTGACTGTTGCCTCAGTTTGAGGTGTTGCCTAAGTTTGAGGTGTTGCCTAAGTTTGAGGTGTTGCCTTTGTTGAGGGTTGCCTTAGTTTGAGCGTTGCCTTAGTTTGAGGTGTTGCCTTAGTTTGATGTGTTGCCTTAGTTTGAGGTGTTGCCTTCGTTTGAGGTGTTGCCTTAGTTTGAGATGTTGCCTTAGTTTGACTGTTGCCTCAGTTTGAGGTGTTGCCTTAGTTTGACTGTTGCCTCAGTTTGAGCTGTTGCCTTAGTTTGAGGTGTTGCCTTAGTTTGACTGTTGCCTCAGTTTGAGGTGTTGCCTTAGTTTGACTGTTGCCTTAGTTTGAGGTGTTGCCTTAGTTTGAGGTGTTGCCTTCGTTTGAGGTGTTGCCTTTGTTGAGGGTTGCCTTAGTTTGAGCGTTGCCTTAGTTTGAGCGTTGCCTTAGTTTGAGGGTTGCCTTAGTTTGAGGGTTGCGTTAGTTTGAGGCATGCGTTAGTTTGAGGGTTGCGTTAGTTTGAGGGTTGCCTTAGTTTGAGGAATTGCCTTAGTTTGAGGAATTGCCTTCGTTTATGGGTTGCCTTAGTTTCAGGTGTTGCATTAGTTTGAGGGTTGTCTTAAATTGAGAGTTGCCTTGTATTGACTGCTGCCTGAGTCTGAGGTTTGGCTTCGATTGAGGATTGCCTTAGTTTGAGATATTGCTTAGCTTGATGGTAGCCTTTGTTTGAGGTGTTGCATTAGTTTTAGGTGTTGCCTTAATTTGAGATATTGCTTAGTTTGATGGGAGCCTTTGTTTGAGGTGTTGGCCTATTTTGAGGTGTTGCCTTAGTTTGCCGTGTTGCCTTAGTTTGAGGTGTTGCCTTAGTTTGAGGTGTTGCATTAGTTTGAGGTATTGCATTAGTTTGAGGTATGGCATTAGTTGGAGGGTTGCCTTCGTTTGATGTGTTGCCTTAGTTTGATGTGTTGCCTTAGTTTGATGTGTTGCCTTAATCTGAGGTGCTGCCTTCATTTGACGGCTGCCTTAGTTTGTGGTGTTGCCTTACTTTGAGGTATTGCCTCAAAATGAGGTGTTGCCTTTGTTTGAGGTTTGCCTTTGATTGAGGGTTTCCTTTGATTGAGGGTTTCCTTTGATTGAGGGTTGCCTTAGTTTGAGGGTTGCCTTAGTTTGAGGGTTGCCTTAATTTGAGGATTTGCCTTAGTTTGAGGTTTTGCCTTAGTTTGAGGTGTTGCCTTAGTTTGAGGTTTTGCCTTAGTTTGAGGTGTTGCCTTAGTTTGAGGTGTTGCATTAGTTTGAGGTATTGCATTAGTTTGAGGTATGGCATCAGTTGGAGGGTTGCCTTCGTTTGATGTGTTGCCTTAGTTTGATGTGTTGCCTTAGTTTGATGTGTTGCCTTAATTTGAGGTGTTGCCTTTATTTGACGGCTGCCTTAGTTTGAGGTGTTGCCTTAGTTTGAAGTGTTGCCTCAGTTTGAGGTGTTGCCTTAGTTTGAGGTGTTGCCTTAATTTGAGGTGTTGCCTTTGTTTGAGGGTTGCCTTTGATTGAGGGCTTCCTTTGATTGAGGGTTTCCTTTGATTGAGAGTTGCCTTAGTTTGAGGGTTGCATAAGTTTGAGGGTTGCCTTAGTTTGAGGGTTGCCTTAGTTTCAGGTTTTGCCTTAGTTTCAGGTTTTGCCTTAGTTTGAGGTTTTGCCTTAGTTTGAGGTGTTGCATTAGTTTGAGGTGTTGCATTAGTTTGGCGGTTCCCTTAGTTTGACTGTTGCCTGAGTTTGAGGTGTTGCCTTAGTTTGACTGTTGCCTAAGTTTGACGTGTTTCCTTAGTTTGAGGTTTTGCCTTAGTTTGAGGTGTTGCCTTAGCTTGAGGTGTTGCCTTCGTTTGAGGTGTTGCCTTCGTTTGAGGTGTTGCCTTCGTTTGAGGTGTTGCATTTGTTTGACGGTTGCCTTAGTTTGAGGTGTTGCCTTAGTTTGATGTGTTGCCTTAGTTTGAGGTGTTGCCTTAGTTTGAGGTCTTGCCTGAGTTTGAGGTGTTGCCTTCGTTTGAGGTGTTGCCTTCGTTTGAGGTGTTGCTTTCGTTTGAGGTGTTGCCTTAGTTTGAGGTGTTGCCTTAGTTTGACTGTTGCCTCAGTTTGAGGCGTTGCCTAAGTTTGAGGTGTTGCCTAAGTTTGAGGTGTTGCCTTTGTTGAGGGTTGCCTTAGTTTGAGCGTTGCCTTAGTTTGAGCGTTGCCTTAGTTTGAGGTGTTGCCTTAGTTTGATGTGTTGCCTTAGTTTGAGGTGTTGCCTTCGTTTGAGGTGTTGCCTTAGTTTGAGATGTTGCCTTAGTTTGACTGTTGCCTCAGTTTGAGGTGTTGCCTTAGTTTGACTGTTGCCTCAGTTTGAGCTGTTGCCTTAGTTTGAGGTGTTGCCTTAGTTTGACTGTTGCCTCAGTTTGAGGTGTTGCCTTAGTTTGACTGTTGCCTTAGTTTGAGGTGTTGCCTTAGTTTGAGGTGTTGCCTTCGTTTGAGGTGTTGCCTTTGTTGAGGGTTGCCTTAGTTTGAGCGTTGCCTTAGTTTGAGCGTTGCCTTAGTTTGAGGGTTGCCTTAGTTTGAGGGTTGCGTTAGTTTGAGGGTTGCGTTAGTTTGAGGGTTGCGTTAGTTTGAGGGTTGCCTTAGTTTGAGGAATTGCCTTAGTTTGAGGAATTGCCTTCGTTTATGGGTTGCCTTAGTTTCAGGTGTTGCATTAGTTTGAGGGTTGTCTTAAATTGAGAGTTGCCTTGTATTGACTGCTGCCTGAGTCTGAGGTTTGGCTTCGATTGAGGATTGCCTTAGTTTGAGATATTGCTTAGCTTGATGGTAGCCTTTGTTTGAGGTGTTGCATTAGTTTTAGGTGTTGCCTTAATTTGAGATATTGCTTAGTTTGATGGGAGCCTTTGTTTGAGGTGTTGGCCTATTTTGAGGTGTTGCCTTAGTTTGCCGTGTTGCCTTAGTTTGAGGTGTTGCCTTAGTTTGAGGTGTTGCATTAGTTTGAGGTATTGCATTAGTTTGAGGTATGGCATTAGTTGGAGGGTTGCCTTCGTTTGATGTGTTGCCTTAGTTTGATGTGTTGCCTTAGTTTGATGTGTTGCCTTAATCTGAGGTGCTGCCTTCATTTGACGGCTGCCTTAGTTTGTGGTGTTGCCTTACTTTGAGGTGTTGCCTCAAAATGAGGTGTTGCCTTTGTTTGAGGTTTGCCTTTGATTGAGGGTTTCCTTTGATTGAGGGTTTCCTTTGATTGAGGGTTGCCTTAGTTTGAGGGTTGCCTTAGTTTGAGGGTTGCCTTAATTTGAGGATTTGCCTTAGTTTGAGGTTTTGCCTTAGTTTGAGGTGTTGCCTTAGTTTGAGGTTTTGCCTTAGTTTGAGGTGTTGCCTTAGTTTGAGGTGTTGCATTAGTTTGAGGTATTGCATTAGTTTGAGGTATGGCATCAGTTGGAGGGTTGCCTTCGTTTGATGTGTTGCCTTAGTTTGATGTGTTGCCTTAGTTTGATGTGTTGCCTTAATTTGAGGTGTTGCCTTTATTTGACGGCTGCCTTAGTTTGAGGTGTTGCCTTAGTTTGAAGTGTTGCCTCAGTTTGAGGTGTTGCCTTAGTTTGAGGTGTTGCCTTAATTTGAGGTGTTGCCTTTGTTTGAGGGTTGCCTTTGATTGAGGGCTTCCTTTGATTGAGGGTTTCCTTTGATTGAGAGTTGCCTTAGTTTGAGGGTTGCATAAGTTTGAGGGTTGCCTTAGTTTGAGGGTTGCCTTAGTTTCAGGTTTTGCCTTAGTTTCAGGTTTTGCCTTAGTTTGAGGTTTTGCCTTAGTTTGAGGTGTTGCATTAGTTTGAGGTGTTGCATTAGTTTGGCGGTTCCCTTAGTTTGACTGTTGCCTGAGTTTGAGGTGTTGCCTTAGTTTGACTGTTGCCTAAGTTTGACGTGTTTCCTTAGTTTGAGGTTTTGCCTTAGTTTGAGGTGTTGCCTTAGCTTGAGGTGTTGCCTTCGTTTGAGGTGTTGCCTTCGTTTGAGGTGTTGCCTTCGTTTGAGGTGTTGCATTTGTTTGACGGTTGCCTTAGTTTGAGGTGTTGCCTTAGTTTGATGTGTTGCCTTAGTTTGAGGTGTTGCCTTAGTTTGAGGTGTTGCCTGAGTTTGAGGTGTTGCCTTCGTTTGAGGTGTTGCCTTCGTTTGAGGTGTTGCTTTCGTTTGAGGTGTTGCCTTAGTTTGAGGTGTTGCCTTAGTTTGACTGTTGCCTCAGTTTGAGGCGTTGCCTAAGTTTGAGGTGTTGCCTAAGTTTGAGGTGTTGCCTTTGTTGAGGGTTGCCTTAGTTTGAGCGTTGCCTTAGTTTGAGCGTTGCCTTAGTTTGAGGTGTTGCCTTAGTTTGATGTGTTGCCTTAGTTTGAGGTGTTGCCTTCGTTTGAGGTGTTGCCTTAGTTTGAGATGTTGCCTTAGTTTGACTGTTGCCTCAGTTTGAGGTGTTGCCTTAGTTTGACTGTTGCCTCAGTTTGAGCTGTTGCCTTAGTTTGAGGTGTTGCCTTAGTTTGACTGTTGCCTCAGTTTGAGGTGTTGCCTTAGTTTGACTGTTGCCTTAGTTTGAGGTGTTGCCTTAGTTTGAGGTGTTGCCTTCGTTTGAGGTGATGCCTTTGTTGAGGGTTGCCTTAGTTTGAGCGTTGCCTTAGTTTGAACGTTGCCTTAGTTTGAGGGTTGCCTTAGTTTGAGGGTTGCGTTAGTTTGAGGGTTGCTTTAGTTTGAGGGTTACGTTAGTTTGAGGGTTGCCTTAGTTTGAGGAATTGCCTTAGTTTGAGGAATTGCCTTCGTTTATGGGTTGCCTTATTTTCAGGTGTTGCATTAGTTTGAGGGTTGTCTTAAATTGAGAGTTGCCTTGTATTGACTGCTGCCTGAGTCTGAGGTTTGGCTTCGATTGAGGATTGCCTTAGTTTGAGATATTGCTTAGCTTGATGGTAGCCTTTGTTTGAGGTGTTGCATTAGTTTTAGGTGTTGCCTTAATTTGAGATATTGCTTAGTTTGATGGGAGCCTTTGTTTGAGGTGTTGGCCTATTTTGAGGTGTTGCCTTAGTTTGCCGTGTTGCCTTAGTTTGAGGTGTTGCCTTAGTTTGAGGTGTTGCATTAGTTTGAGGTATTGCATTAGTTTGAGGTATGGCATTAGTTGGAGGGTTGCCTTCGTTTGATGTGTTGCCTTAGTTTGATGTGTTGCCTTAGTTTGATGTGTTGCCTTAATCTGAGGTGCTGCCTTCATTTGACGGCTGCCTTAGTTTGTGGTGTTGCCTTACTTTGAGGTGTTGCCTCAAAATGAGGTGTTGCCTTTGTTTGAGGTTTGCCTTTGATTGAGGGTTTCCTTTGATTGAGGGTTGCCTTAGTTTGAGGGTTGCCTTAGTTTGAGGGTTGCCTTAATTTGAGGATTTGCCTTAGTTTGAGGTTTTGCCTTAGTTTGAGGTGTTGCCTTAGTTTGAGGTTTTGCCTTAGTTTGAGGTTTTGCCTTAGTTTGAGGTGTTGCATTAGTTTGAGGTGTTGCATTAGTTTGAGGTGTTGCCTTAGTTTGAGCTGTTGCCTTAGTTTGAGGTGTTGCCTTAGTTTGAGGGTTCCCTTAGTTTGAGGGTTCCCTTAGTTTGAGGGTTGCCTTTGTTTGAGGGGTTGCCTTTGTTTGAGGGGTTGCCTTTGTTGAGGGTTGCCTGAGTTTGAGCGTTGCCTTAGTTTGAGCGTTGCCTTAGGTTGAGGGTTGCCTTAGTTTGAGAGTTGCGTTAGTTTTAGTGTTGCATTAGTTTGAGGGGTGCCCTAGTTTGGGGGTTGCCTTAGTTTGAGGAATTGCCTTCGTTTATGGGTTGCCTTAGTTTCAGGTGTTGCATTAGTTTGAGGGTTGTCTTAAATTGAGAGTTGCCTTGTATTGACTGCTGCCTCAGTCTGAGGTTTGCCTTAGATTGAGGATTGCCTTAGTTTGAGATATTGCTTAGTTGATGGGAGCCTTTGTTTGAGGTGTTGGCCTATTTTGAGGTATTGCCTTAGTTTGAGGTGTTGCCTTAGTTTGAGGTGTTGCTTTCGTTTGCGGTGTTGCCTTAGTTTGAGGTGTTGCCTTAGTTTGACTGTTGCCTCAGTTTGAGGTGTTGCCTAAGTTTGAGGTGTTGCCTAAGTTTGAGGTGTTGCCTTTGTTGAGGGTTGCCTTAGTTTGAGCGTTGCCTTAGTTTGAGCGTTGCCTTAGTTTGAGGTGTTGCCTTAGTTTGATGTGTTGCCTTAGTTTGAGGTGTTGCCTTCGTTTGAGGTGTTGCCTTAGTTTGAGATGTTGCCTTAGTTTGACTGTTGCCTCAGTTTGAGGTGTTGCCTTAGTTTGACTGTTGCCTCAGTTTGAGCTGTTGCCTTAGTTTGAGGTGTTGCCTCAGTTTGACTGTTGCCTCAGTTTGAGGTGTTGCCTTAGTTTGACTGTTGCCTTAGTATGAGGTGTTGCCTTAGTTTGAGGTGTTGCCTTAGTTTGACTGTTGCCTCAGTTTGAGGTGTTGCCTTCGTTTGAGGTGTTGCCTTCGTTTGAGGTGTTGCCTTTGTTGAGGGTTGCCTTAGTTTGAGCGTTGCCTTAGTTTGAGGGTTGCCTTAGTTTGAGGGTTGCGTTAGTTTGAGGGTTGCGTTAGTTTGAGGGTTGCGTTAGTTTGAGGGTTGCCTTAGTTTGAGGAATTGCCTTAGTTTGAGGAATTGCCTTCGTTTATGGGTTGCCTTAGTTTCAGGTGTTGCATTAGTTTGAGGGTTGTCTTAAATTGAGAGTTGCCTTGTATCGACTGCTGCCTCAGTCTGAGGTTTGGCTTCGATTGAGGATTGCCTTAGTTTGAGATATTGCTTAGCTTGATGGTAGCCTTTGTTTCAGGTGTTGCATTAGTTTTAGGTGTTGCCTTAATTTGAGATATTGCTTCGTTTGATGGGAGCCTTTGTTTGAGGTGTTGGCCTATTTTGAGGTGTTGCCTTAGTTTGCGGTGTTGCCTTAGTTTGAGGTGTTGCCTTAGTTTGAGGTGTTGCATTAGTTTGAGGTATTGCATTAGTTTGAGGTATGGCATTAGTTGGAGGGTTGCCTTCGTTTGATGTGTTGCCTTAGTTTGATGTGTTGCCTTAGTTTGATGTGTTGCCTTAATCTGAGGTGCTGCCTTCATTTGACGGCTGCCTTAGTTTGTGGTGATGCCTTACTTTGAGGTGTTGCCTCAAAATGAGGTGTTGCCTTTGTTTGAGGTTTGCCTTTGATTGAGGGTTTCCTTTGATTGACGGTTTCCTTTGATTGAGGGTTGCCTTAGTTTGAGGGTTGCCTTAGTTTGAGGGTTGCCTTAATTTGAGGATTTGCCTTAGTTTGAGGTTTTGCCTTAGTTTGAGGTGTTGCCTTAGTTTGAGGTTTTGCCTTAGTTTGAGGTTTTGCCTTAGTTTGAGGTGTTGCATTAGATTGAGGTGTTGCATTAGTTTGAGGTGTTGCCTTAGTTTGAGCTGTTGCCTTAGTTTGAGGTGTTGCCTTAGTTTGAGGGTTCCCTTAGTTTGAGGGTTCCCTTAGTTTGAGGGTTGCCTTTGTTTGAGGGGTTGCCTTTGTTGAGGGTTGCCTGAGTTTGAGCGTTGCCTTAGTTTGAGCGTTGCCTTAGATTGAGGGTTGCCTTAGTTTGAGAGTTGCGTTAGTTTTAGTGTTGCATTAGTTTGAGGGGTGCCCTAGTTTGGGGGTTGCCTTAGTTTGAGGAATTGCCTTCGTTTATGGGTTGCCTTAGTTTCAGGTGTTGCATTAGTTTGAGGGTTGTCTTAAATTGAGAGTTGCCTTGTATTGACTGCTGCCTCAGTCTGAGGTTTGCCTTAGATTGAGGATTGCCTTAGTTTGAGATATTGCTTAGTTTGATGGGAGCCTTTGTTTGAGATGTTGGCCTATTTTGAGGTGTTGCCTTAGTTTGAGGTGTTGCCTTAGTTTGAGGTGTTGCCTTCGTTTGAGGTGTTGCATTAGTTTGAGGTACTGCATTAGTTTGAGGTATGGCATTAGTTGGAGGGTTGCCTTAGTTTGATGTGTTGCCTTCGTTTGATGTGTTGCCTTAGTTTGATGTGTTGCCTTAGTTTGATGTGTTGCCTTAGTTTGATGTGTTGCCTTAATTTGAGGTGTTGCCTTTATTTGACGGCTGCCTTAGTTTGAGGTGTTGCCTTAGTATGAGGTGTTGCCTCAGTTTGAGGTGTTTTCTTAGTTTGAGGTGTTGCCTTTGTTTGAGGGTTGCCTTTGATTGAGGGCTTCCTTTGATTGAGGGTTTCCTTTGATTGAGGGTTGCCTTAGTTTGAGGGTAGCCTTAGTTTGAGGGTTGCCTTAGTTTGAGGTTTTGCCTTAGTTTGAGGTTTTGCCTTAGTTTGAGGTTTTGCCATAGTTTGAGGTGTTGCATTAGTTTGAGGTGTTGCATTAGTTTGACGGTTCCCTTAGTTTGACTGTTGCCTTAGTGTGAGGTGTTGCCTTAGTTTGACTGTTGCCTAAGTTTGAAGTGTTTCCTTAGTTTGAGGTGTTGCCTTATTTTGAGGTGTTGCCTTAGCTTGAGGTGTTGCCTTCGTTTGAGATGTTGCCTTCGTTTGAGGTGTTGCCTTCGTTTGAGGTGTTGCATTTGTTTGACGGTTGCCTTAGTTTGACTGTTGCCTTAGTTTGAGGTGTTGCCTTAGTTTGAGGTGTTGCCTTAGTTTGACTGTTGCCTCAGTTTGAGGTGTTGCCTTCGTTTGAGGTGTTGCCTTCGTTTGAGGTGTTGCCTTTGTTGAGGGTTGCCTTAGTTTGAGCGTTGCCTTAGTTTGAGCGTTGCCTTAGTTTGAGGGTTGCCTTAGTTTGAGGGTTGCGTTAGTCTGAGGGTTGCGTTAGTTTGAGGGTTGCGTTAGTTTGAGGGTTGCCTTAGTTTGAGGAATTGCCTTAGTTTGAGGAATTGCCTTCGTTTATGGGTTGCCTTAGTTTCAGGTGTTGCATTAGTTTGAGGGTTGTCTTAAATTGAGAGTTGCCTTGTATTGACTGCTGCCTCAGTCTGAGGTTTGCCTTCGATTGAGGATTGCCTTAGTTTGAGATATTGCTTAGCTTGATGGTAGCCTTTGTTTGAGGTGTTGCATTAGTTTTAGGTGTTGCCTTAATTTGAGATATTGCTTAGTTTGATGGGAGCCTTTGTTTGAGGTGTTGGCCTATTTTGAGGTGTTGCCTTAGTTTGCCGTGTTGCCTTAGTTTGAGGTGTTGCCTTAGTTTGAGGTGTTGCATTAGTTTGAGGTATTGCATTAGTTTGAGGTATGGCATTAGTTGGAGGGTTGCCTTCGTTTGATGTGTTGCCTTAGTTTGATGTGTTGCCTTAGTTTGATGTGTTGCCTTAATTTGAGGTGCTGCCTTCATTTGACGGCTGCCTTAGTTTGTGGTGTTGCCTTACTTTGAGGTGTTGCCTCAGTTTGAGGTGTTGCCTTTGTTTGAGGTTTGCCTTTGATTGAGGGTTTCCTTTGATTGAGGGTTTCCTTTGATTGAGGGTTGCCTTAGTTTGAGGGTTGCCTTAGTTTGAGGGTTGCCTTAGTTTGAGGTTTTGCCTTATTTGAGGTTTTGCCTTAGTTTGAGGTGTTGCCTTAGTTTGAGGTTTTGACTTAGTTTGAGGTGTTGCATTAGTTTGAGGTGCTGCATTAGTTTGAGGTGTTGCCTTAGTTTGAGGTGTTGCCTTAGTTTGAGGTGTTGCCTTAGTTTGAGGGTTGCCTTAGTTTGAGGGTTGCATTAGTTTGAGGGATGCGTTAGTTTGAGGGTTGCGTTTGTTTGAGGGTTGCCTTAGTTTGAGGAATTGCCTTAGTTTGAGGAATTGCCTTCGTTTATGGGTTGCCTTAGTTTCAGGTGTTGCATTAGTTTGAGGGTTGTCTTAAATTGAGAGTTGCCTTGTATTGACTGCTGCCTCAGTCTGAGGTTTGGCTTCGATTGAGGATTGCCTTAGTTTGAGATATTGCTTAGTTTGATGGTCGCCTTTGTTTGAGGTGTTGCATTAGTTTTAGGTGTTGCCTTAATTTGAGATATTGCTTAGTTTGATGGGAGCCTTTGTTTGAGGTGTTGGCCTATTTTGAGGTGTTGCCTTAGTTTGCGGTGTTGACTTAGTTTGAGGTGTTGCCTTAGTTTGAGGTGTTGCATTAGTTTGAGGTATTGCATTAGTTTGAGGTATGGCATTAGTTGGAGGGTTGCCTTCGTTTGATGTGTTGCCTTAGTTTGATGTGTTGCCTTAATTTGAGGTGCTGCCTTCATTTGACGGCTGCCTTAGTTTGTGGTGTTGCCTTACTTTAAGGTGTTGCCTCAAAATGAGGTGTTGCCTTTGTTTGAGGTTTGCCTTTGATTGAGGGTTTCCTTTGATTGAGGGTTTCCTTTGATTGAGTGTTGCCTTAGTTTGAGGGTTGCCTTAGTTTGAGGGTTGCCTTAATTTGAGGATTTGCCTTAGTTTGAGGTTTTGCCTTAGTTTGAGGTGTTGCCTTAGTTTGAGGTTTTGCCTTAGTTTGAGGTTTTGCCTTAGTTTGAGGTGTTGCATTAGTTTGAGGTGTTGCATTAGTTTGAGGTGTTGCCTTAGTTTGAGCTGTTGCCTTAGTTTGAGGTGTTGCCTTAGTTTGAGGGTTCCCTTAGTTTGAGGGTTCCCTTAGTTTGAGGGTTGCCTTTGTTTGAGGGGTTGCCTTTGTTTGAGGGGTTGCCTTTGTTGAGGGTTGCCTTTGTTGAGGGTTGCCTTAGTTTGAGCGTTGCCTTAGTTTGAGCGTTGCCTTACATTGAGGGTTGCCTTAGTTTGAGAGTTGCGTTAGTTTTAGTGTTGCATTAGTTTGAGGGTTGCCTTCGTTTGATGTGTTGCCTTAGTTTGATGTGTTGCCTTAGTTTGATGTGTTGCCTTAATTTGAGGTGCTGCCTTCATTTGACGGCTGCCTTAGTTTGTGGTGTTGCCTTAGTTTGAGGTGTTGCCTCAGTTTGAGGTGTTGCCTTTGTTTGAGGTTTGCCTTTGATTGAGGGTTTCCTTTGATTGAGTGTTGCCTTAGTTTGAGGTTTTGCCTTATTTGAGGTTTTGCCTTATTGGAGGTGTTGCCTTAGTTTGAGGTTTTGCCTTAGTCTGAGGTTTTGCCTTAGTTTGAGGTGTTGCATTAGTTTGAGGTGCTGCATTAGTTTGAGGTGTTGCCTTAGTTTGAGCTGTTGCCTTAGTTTGAGGTGTTGCCTTAGTTTGAGGTTTCCCTTAGTTTGAGGGTTCCCTTAGTTTGAGGGTTGCCTTTGGTTGAGGGGTTGCCTTTGTTTGAGGGGTTGCCTTTGTTGAGGGTTGCCGTAGTTTGAGCGTTGCCTTAGTTTGAGCGTTGCCTTAGATTGAGGGTTGCCTTAGTTTGAGAGTTGCGTTAGTTTTAGTGTTGCATTAGTTTGAGGGCTGCCCTAGTTTGAGGGTTGCCTTAGTTTGAGGAATTGCCTTCGTTTATGGGTTGCCTTAGTTTCAGGTGTTGCATTAGTTTGAGGGTTGTCTTAAATTGAGAGTTGCCTTGTATTGACTGCTGCCTCAGTCTGAGGTTTGCCTTAGATTGAGGATTGCCTTAGTTTGAGATATTGCTTAGTTTGATGGGAGCCTTTGTTTGAGGTGTTGGCCTATTTTGAGGTGTTGCCTTAGTTTGATGTGTTGCCTTAGTTTGAGGTGTTGCCTTCGTTTGAGGAGTTGCATTAGTTTGAGGTACTGCATTAGTTTGAGGTATGGCATTAGTTGGAGTGTTGCCTTAGTTTGATGTGTTGCCTTAGTTTGATGTGTTGCCTTAGTTTGATGTGTTGCCTTCGTTTGATGTGTTGCCTTAGTTTGATGTGTTGCCTTAGTTTGATGTGTTGCCTTAATTTGAGGTGTTGCCTTTATTTGACGGCTGAATAGTTTGAGGTGTTGCCTTAGTATGAGGTGTTGCCTCAGTTTGAGGTGTTTTCTTAGTTTGAGGTGTTGTCTTAGTTTGAGGTGTTGCCTCTGTTTGAGGGTTGCCTTTGATTGAGGGCTTCCTTTGATTGAGGGTTTCCTTTGATTGAGGGTTGCCTTAGTTTGAGGGTAGCCTTAGTTTGAGGGTTGCTTTAGTTTGAGGTTTTGCCTTAGTTTGAGGTTTTGCCTTAGTTTGAGGTTTTGCCATAGTTTGAGGTGTTGCATTAGTTTGAGGTGTTGCATTAGTTTGACAGTTCCCTTAGTTTGACTGTTGCCTTAGTGTGAGGTGTTGTCTTAGTTTGACTGTTGCCTAGGTTTGAAGTGTTTCCTTAGTTTGAGGTGTTGCCTGAGTTTGAGGTGTTGCCTTAGCTTGAGGTGTTGCCTTCGTTTGAGATGTTTCCTTCGTTTGAGTTGTTGCCTTCGTTTGAGGTGTTGCATTTGTTTGACGGTTGCCTTAGTTTGAGGTGTTTCCTTAGTTTGATGTGTTGCCTTAGTTTGACGTTCTGCCTTAGTTTGAGGTGTTGCCTTCGTTTGAGGTGTTGCCTTCGTTTGAGGTGTTGCCTTAGTTTGAGGTGTTGCCTTAGTTTGACTGTTGCCTCAGTTTGAGGTGTTGCCTAAGTTTGAGGTGTTGCCTAAGTTTGAGGTGTTGCCTTAGTTTGAGGTGTTGCCTTCGTTTGAGGTGTTGCCTTTGTTGAGGGTTGCCTTAGTTTGAGCGTTGCCTTAGTTTGAGCGTTGCCTTCGTTTGAGCGTTGCCTTAGTTTGAGGGTTGCCTTAGTTTGAGGGTTGCGTTAGTTTGAGGGTTGCGTTAGTTTGAGGGTTGTGTTAGTTTGAGGGTTGCCTTAGTTTGAGGAATTGCCTTAGTTTGAGGAATTGCCTTCGTTTGTGGGTTGCCTTAGTTTCAGGTGTTGCATTAGTTTGAGGGTTGTCTTAAATTGAGAGTTGCCTTGTATTGACTGCTGCCTCAGTCTGAGGTTTACCTTAGATTGAGGATTGCCTTCGTTTGAGATATTGCTTAGTTTGATGGTAGCCTTTGTTTGAGGTGTTGCATTATTTTTAGGTGTTGCCTTAGTTTGAGATATTGCTTAGTTTGATGGGAGCCTTTGTTTGAGGTGTTGGCCTATTTTGAGGTGTTGCCTTAGTTTGCGGTGTTGCCTTAGTTTGAGGTGTTGCATTAGTTTGAGGTATTGCATTAGTTTGAGGTATGGCATTAGTTTGCGGTGTTGCCTTAGTTTGATGTGTTGCCTTAGTTTGATGTGTTGCCTCAGTTTGATGTGTTGCCTTCGTTTGATGTGTTGCCTTAGTTTGATGTGTTGCCTTAGTTTAATGTGTTGCCTTAATTTGATGTGCTGCCTTAATTTGAGGTGTTGCCTTTATTTGACGGCTGCCTTAGTTTGAGGTGTTGCCTTAGTTTGAGGTGTTGCCTTAGTTTGAGGTGTTGCCTTAGTTTGAGGGTTGCCTTTGATTGAGGGTTTCCTTTGATTGAGGGTTTCCTTTGATTGAGGGTTGCCTTAGTTTGAGGGTAGCCTTAGTTTGAGGGTTGCCTTAGTTTGAGTTTTTGCCATAGTTTGAGGTTTTGCCTTAGTTTTAGGTTTTTCCTTAGTTTGAGGTTTTGCCTTAGTTTGAGGTTTAGCCTTAGTTTGAGGTGTTGCATTAGTTTGAGGTGTTGCATTAGTTTGACGGTTCCCTTAGTTTGACTGTTGCCTTAGTTTGAGGTGGTGCCTTAGTTTGACTGTTGCCTAAGTTTGAGGTGTTTCCTTAGTTTGAGGTGTTGCCTTAGTTTGAGTTGTTGCCTTCGTTTGATGTGTTGCCTTCGTTTGAGGTGTTGCCTTCGTTTGAGGTGTCGCATTTGTTTGACGGTTGCCTTAGTTTGAGGTGTTGCCTTACTTTGAGTTGTTGCCTTAGTTTGAGGTGTTGCCTTAGTTTGAGGTGTTGCCTTAGTTTGAGGTGTTGCCTGAGTTTGACTGTTGCCTTAGTTTGAGGTGTTGCCTAAGTTTGAGGTGTTGCCTAAGTTTGAGGTGTTGCTTTAGTTTGAGGTGTTGCCTTAGTTTGAGGTGTTGTCTTAGTTTGAGGTGTTGTCTTAGTTTGAGGTGTTGCCTTCGTTTGAGGTCTTGCCTTCGTTTGAGGTGTTGCCTTCGTTTGAGGTGTTGCATTTGTTTGATGGTTGCCTTAGGTTGAGGTGTTGCCTTAATTTGAGGTGTTGCCTTTATTTGACGGCTGCCTTAGATTGAGGTGTTGCCTTAGTTTGAGGTGTTGCCTTAGTTTGAGATGTTGCCTTTGTTTGAGAGTTGCCTTTGATTGAGGGTTTGTTTTGATTGAGGGTTTCCTTTGATTGAGGGTTGCCTTAGTTTGAGGGTTGCCGTAGTTTGAGGTTTAGCCTTAGTTTGAGGTTTTGCCTTAGTTTGAGGTTCTGCCTTAGTTTGAGGTTTAAGCTTTTGCCTTAGTTTGAGGTGTTGCATTAGTGTGAGGTGTTGCATTAGTTTGACGGTTCCCTTAGTTTGAGTGTTGCCTTAGTTTGAGGTGTTGCCTTAGTTTGACTGTTGCCTAAGTTTGAGGTGTTTCCTTAGTTTGAGATGTTGCCTTAGTTTGAGGTGTTGCCTTAGTTTGAGGTGTTGCCTTCGTTTGAGGTGTTGCCTTCGTTTGAGGTGTTGCCTTCGTTTGAGGTGTTGCATTCCTTTGAGGTGTTGCATTTGTTTGAAGGTTGCCTTAGTTTGAGGTGTTGCCTTAGTTTGAGTTGTTGCCTCAGTTTGAGGTGTTGCCTCAGATTGAGGGTTCCCTTCGTTTGCAGTGCTGCCTTAGTTTTAGGTGTTGCCTTCGTTTGAGGTGCTGCATTAGTTTGAATTGCTGCCTTCGTTTGAGGTGCTGACTTAGTTTGAGGTGCTGCCTTAGTATGAGGTGCTGCCTTAGTTTGAAGTGCTGCCTTACTTTGAGGTGCTGCCTTAGTTTGAGGGGCTGCCTTAGTTTGAGGGGCTGCCTTAGTTTGAGGGGTATCCTTAGTTTGAGGGGCTGCCTTATTTTGAGGGGCTGCCTTAGTTTGAGGGGCTGCCTTAGTTTGAGGGATGCCTTAGTTTGAGGTTTTGCCCTAGTTTGAGGTTTTGCCTTAGTTTTAGGTTTTTCCTTAGTTTGAGGTTTTGCCTTAGTTTGAGGTTTAGCCTTAGTTTGAGGTGTTGCATTAGTTTGAGGTGTTGCCTAAGTTTGAGGTGTTGCCTAAGTTTGAGGTGTTGCTTTAGTTTGAGGTGTTGCCTTAGTTTGAGGTGTTGTCTTAGTTTGAGGTGTTGCCTTCGTTTGAGGTCTTGCCTTCGTTTGAGGTGTTGCCTTCGTTTGAGGTGTTGCATTTGTTTGATGGTTGCCTTAGGTTGAGGTGTTGCCTTAATTTGAGGTGTTGCCTTTATTTGACGGCTGCCTTAGATTGAGGTGTTGCCTTAGTTTGAGGTGTTGCCTTAGTTTGAGATGTTGCCTTTGTTTGAGAGTTGCCTTTGATTGAGGGTTTATTTTGATTGAGGGTTTCCTTTGATTGAGGGTTGCCTTAGTTTGTGGGTTGCCGTAGTTTGAGGTTTAGCCTTAGTTTGAGGTTTTGCCTTAGTTTGAGGTTCTGCCTTAGTTTGAGGTTTAAGGTTTTGCCTTAGTTTGAGGTGTTGCATTAGTTTGAGGTGTTGCATTAGTTTGACGGTTCCCTTAGTTTGAGTGTTGCCTTAGTTTGAGGTGTTGCCTTAGTTTGACTGTTGCCTAAGTTTGAGGTGTTTCCTTAGTTTGAGATGTTGCCTTAGTTTGAGGTGTTGCCTTAGTTTGAGGTGTTGCCTTCGTTTGAGGTGTTGCCTTCGTTTGAGGTGTTGCCTTCGTTTGAGGTGTTGCATTCCTTTGAGGTGTTGCATTTGTTTGAAGGTTGCCTTAGTTTGAGGTGTTGCCTTAGTTTGAGTTGTTGCCTTTGTTGAGGTGTTCCCTCAGATTGAGGGTTCCCTTCGTTTGCAGTGCTGCCTTAGTTTTAGGTGTTGCCTTCGTTTGAGGTGCTGCATTAGTTTGAATTGCTGCCTTCGTTTGAGGTGCTGACTTAGTTTGAGGTGCTGCCTTAGTATGAGGTGCTGCCTTAGTTTGAAGTGAGGCCTTACTTTGAGGTGCTGCCTTAGTTTGAGGGGCTGCCTTAGTTTGAGGGGCTGCCTTAGTTTGAGGGATATCCTTAGTTTGAGGGGCTGCCTTAGTTTGAGGGGCTGCCTTAGTTTGAGGGGCTGCCTTAGTTTGAGGGATGCCTTAGTTTGACGCGTTTCCTTAGATTGAGTGCTCCCTTAGTTTGTGGTTTTGCCTCCGTTTGAGGTGTTGCATTTGTTTGAGGTGTTGCCTTAGTTTGAGGTGTTGCATTAGTTTGAGGAATTGCATTAGTTTGAGGTATGGCATTAGTTTGCGGTGTTGCCTTAGTTTGATGTGTTGCCTTAGTTTGATGTGTTGCCTCAGTTTGATGTGTTGCCTTCGTTTGATGTGTTGCCTTAGTTTGATGTGTTGCCTCAGTTTGATGTGTTGCCTCAGTTTGATGTGTTGCCTTCGTTTGATGTGTTGCCTTAGTTTGATGTGTTGCCTTAGTTTAATGTGTTGCCTTAATTTGATGTGCTGCCTTAATTTGAGGTGTTGCCTTTATTTGACGGCTGCCTTAGTTTGAGGTGTTGCCTTAGTTTGAGGTGTTGCCTTAGTTTGAGGTGTTGCCTTAGTTTGAGGGTTGCCTTTGATTGAGGGTTTCCTTTGATTGAGGGTTTCCTTTGATTGAGGGTTGCCTTAGTTTGAGGGTAGCCTTAGTTTGAGGGTTGCCTTAGTTTGAGGTTTTGCCTTAGTTTGAGGTTTTGCCTTAGTTTTAGGTTTTTCCTTAGTTTGAGGTTTTGCCTTAGTTTGAGGTTTAGCCTTAGTTTGAGGTGTTGCATTAGTTTGAGGTGTTGCATTAGTTTGACGGTTCCCTTAGTTTGACTGTTGCCTTAGTTTGAGGTGGTGCCTTAGTTTGACTGTTGCCTAAGTTTGAGGTGTTTCCTTAGTTTGAGGTGTTGCCTTAGTTTGAGTTGTTGCCTTCGTTTGATGTGTTGCCTTCGTTTGAGGTGTTGCCTTCGTTTGAGGTGTCGCATTTGTTTGACGGTTGCCTTAGTTTGAGGTGTTGCCTTACTTTGAGTTGTTGCCTTAGTTTGAGGTGTTGCCTTAGTTTGAGGTGTTGCCTTAGTTTGAGGTGTTGCCTGAGTTTGACTGTTGCCTTAGTTTGAGGTGTTGCCTAAGTTTGAGGTGTTGCCTAAGTTTGAGGTGTTGCCTAAGTTTGAGGTGTTGCTTTAGTTTGAGGTGTTGCCTTAGTTTGAGGTGTTGTCTTAGTTTGAGGTGTTGCCTTCGTTTGAGGTCTTGCCTTCGTTTGAGGTGTTGCCTTCGTTTGAGGTGTTGCATTTGTTTGATGGTTGCCTTAGGTTGAGGTGTTGCCTTAATTTGAGGTGTTGCCTTTATTTGACGGCTGCCTTAGATTGAGGTGTTGCCTTAGTTTGAGGTGTTGCCTTAGTTTGAGATGTTGCCTTTGTTTGAGAGTTGCCTTTGATTGAGGGTTTATTTTGATTGAGGGTTTCCTTTGATTGAGGGTTGCCTTAGTTTGAGGGTTGCCGTAGTTTGAGGTTTAGCCTTAGTTTGAGGTTTTGCCTTAGTTTGAGGTTCTGCCTTAGTTTGAGGTTTAAGGTTTTGCCTTAGTTTGAGGTGTTGCATTAGTTTGAGGTGTTGCATTAGTTTGACGGTTCCCTTAGTTTGAGTGTTGCCTTAGTTTGAGGTGTTGCCTTAGTTTGACTGTTGCCTAAGTTTGAGGTGTTTCCTTAGTTTGAGATGTTGCCTTAGTTTGAGGTGTTGCCTTAGTTTGAGGTGTTGCCTTCGTTTGAGGTGTTGCCTTCGTTTGAGGTGTTGCCTTCGTTTGAGGTGTTGCATTCCTTTGAGGTGTTGCATTTGTTTGAAGGTTGCCTTAGTTTGAGGTGTTGCCTTAGTTTGAGTTGTTGCCTCAGTTTGAGGTGTTCCCTCAGATTGAGGGTTCCCTTCGTTTGCAGTGCTGCCTTAGTTTTAGGTGTTGCCTTCGTTTGAGGTGCTGCATTAGTTTGAATTGCTGCCTTCGTTTGAGGTGCTGACTTAGTTTGAGGTGCTGCCTTAGTATGAGGTGCTGCCTTAGTTTGAAGTGAGGCCTTACTTTGAGGTGCTGCCTTAGTTTGAGGGGCTGCCTTAGTTTGAGGGGCTGCCTTAGTTTGAGGGGCTGCCTTAGTTTGAGGGATGCCTTACTTTGACGCGTTTCCTTAGATTGAGTGCTCCCTTAGTTTGTGGTTTTGCCTCCGTTTGAGGTGTTGCATTTGTTTGAGGTGTTGCCTTAGTTTGAGGTGTTGCCTTAGTTTGAGTTGTTGCCTTGGTTTGAGGTGTTGCCTCAGTTTGAGTTGTTGCCTTAGTTTGAGTTGTTGCCTTAGTTTGTGTTGTTGCCTTCGTTTGAGTTGTTGCCTTAGTTTGAGTTGTTGCCTTAGTTTGAGGTGCTGCGTTCGTTTGAGGGGCTGCCTTTGTTTGAGGGGCTGCCTTAGTTTGAGGGGCTGCCTTAGTTTGAGGGTTGCCTTAGTTTGAGGGTTGTCTTAGTTTGAGGTGTTGCCTTCGTTTGACGGGCTGCCTTAGTTTGAAGGTTGACTTAGTTTGAGGTGTTGCTTTAGTTTGAGTTGCAGCCTTCGTTAGTGGGTTCCCTTAGTTTGAGGGTTCCCTCAGTTTGAGGGTTCCCTTATTTTGAGGTGTTGCCTTAGTTTGAGGTGTTGCGTTAGTTTAAGGGTTGCCTTAGATTGAGGATTGCCTTAGTTTGAGGTGTTGCGTTGGTTTAAGCGTCTGCATATGTTTGAGGGGCTGCATATGTTTGAGGGGTTGCCTCAGTTTGAGGGGTTGCCTTAGGTTGAGGGGTTGCCTTAGTTTGAGGTGTTGCATTAGTTTGAGGTTTCCCTTACTTTGAAGTGTTGCCTTAGTTTGAGGTGTTGCCTTAGTTTGAGGTGTTGCCTGAGTTTGAGGTGATGCCTTAGTTTGAGGTGTTGCCTTAGTTTGAGGTGTTGCCTTAGTTTGAGATGTTGCCTTAGTTTGAGTTGTTGCATTAGTTTGAGGTGTTGCATTAGTTTGAGTTGTTGCCTTAGTTTGAGGTGTTGCCTTAGTGTGAGAGTTGCCTTAGTGTGAGAGTTGCCTTTGTTTGAGGTGTTGCCTTAGTTTGACGTGTTGACTTAGTTTGAGGTGTTGCCTTAGTTTGAGGGTTCCATTAGTTTGACGGTTGCCTCAGTTTGAGGTGTTGCCTTACTTTGAGGTTTTGCCTTAGTTTGAGGTGTTGCCTTAGTTTAAGGTGTTGCCTTAGTTTGAGGTGTTGCATTATTTTGATGTGTTGCATTATTTTGATGTGTTGCCTTAGTTTGAGGGGCTGCCTTAGTTTGAGGGGCTGCCTTAGTTTGAGGGGCAGCCTTAGTTTGAGGGGCCGCCTTAGTTTGAGGGGCCGCCTTAGTTTGAGGTGTTGCCTGAGTATGAGGTGCTGCCTTTGAATGACGGTTTCCTTAGTTTGAGGTGTTTCATTAGTTTGAGGTGTTGCATTAGTTTGAGGTGTTGCATTAGTTTGAGGTGTTGCATTAGTTTGAGGTGTTGCCTTTGATTGACGGTTTCCTTAGTTTGAGGTGTTTCATTAGTTTGAGGTGTTGCATTAGTTTGAGGTGTTGCATTGGTTTGATGTGTTGCATTAGTTTGAGGTGTTGCATGAGTTTGAGGTGTTGCATTAGTTTGAGGTGTTGCATAGATTGAGGTGTTGCATTAGTTTGAGGTGTTGCATTATTTTGAGGTGTTGCATTAGTTTGAGGTGTTGCATTAGTTTGAGGTGTTGCATTAGTTTGAGGTGTTGCATTAGTTTGAGTTGCATCCTTCGTTAGTGGGTTGCCTTTGTTTGAGGGTTCCCTTAGTTTGAGGGTTCCCTTAGTTTGAGGTGTTGCCTTAGTTTGAGGTATTGCCTTAGTTTAAGGGGCTGCATCTGTTTGAGGGGTTGCCTTCGTTTCAGGTGTTACATTAGTTTGAGGTGTTGCCTTAGTTTGAGGTGTTGCATTGGTTTGAGGTGTTGCCTTAGTTTGAGGTGTTGCCTTAGTTTAAGGGGCCGCCTGAGTTTGAGGGGCCGCCTTAGTTTGAGGTGTTGCCTGAGTATGAGGTGTGGCCTTTCATTGACGGTTTCCTTAGTTTGAGGTGTTGCCTTAGTTTGAGGTGTTGCATTGGTTTGAGGTGTTGCCTTAGTTTGAGTTGTTGCCTTAGTTTGAGGTGCTGCGTTCGTTTGAGGGGCTGCCTTTGTTTGAGGGGCTGCCTTAGTTTGAGGGGCTGCCTTAGTTTGAGGGTTGCCTTAGTTTGAGGGTTGTCTTAGTTTGAGGTGTTGCCTTCGTTTGACGGGCTGCCTTAGTTTGAAGGTTGACTTAGTTTGAGGTGTTGCTTTAGTTTGAGTTGCAGCCTTCGTTAGTGGGTTCCCTTAGTTTGAGGGTTCCCTCAGTTTGAGGGTTCCCTTATTTTGAGGTGTTGCCTTAGTTTGAGGTGTTGCGTTAGTTTAAGGGTTGCCTTAGACTGAGGATTGCCTTAGTTTGAGGTGTTGCGTTGGTTTAAGCGTCTGCATATGTTTGAGGGGCTGCATATGTTTGAGGGGTTGCCTCAGTTTGAGGGGTTGCCTTAGTTTGAGGGGTTGCCTTAGTTTGAGGTGTTGCATTAGTTTGAGGTTTCCCTTACTTTGAAGTGTTGCCTTAGTTTGAGGTGTTGCCTTAGTTTGAGGTGTTGCCTGAGTTTGAGGTGATGCCTTAGTTTGAGGTGTTGCCTTAGTTTGAGGTGTTGCCTTAGTTTGAGATGTTGCCTTAGTTTGAGTTGTTGCATTAGTTTGAGGTGTTGCATTAGTTTGAGTTGTTGCCTTAGTTTGAGGTGTTGCCTTAGTGTGAGAGTTGCCTTAGTGTGAGAGTTGCCTTTGTTTGAGGTGTTGCCTTAGTTTGACGTGTTGACTTAGTTTGAGGTGTTGCCTTAGTTTGAGGGTTCCATTAGTTTGACGGTTGCCTCAGTTTGAGGTGTTGCCTTACTTTGAGGTTTTGCCTTAGTTTGAGGTGTTGCCTTAGTTTAAGGTGTTGCCTTAGTTTGAGGTGTTGCATTATTTTGATGTGTTGCATTATTTTGATGTGTTGCCTTAGTTTGAGGGGCTGCCTTAGTTTGAGGGGCTGCCTTAGTTTGAGGGGCAGCCTTAGTTTGAGGGGCCGCCTTAGTTTGAGGGGCCGCCTTAGTTTGAGGTGTTGCCTGAGTATGAGGTGCTGCCTTTGAATGACGGTTTCCTTAGTTTGAGGTGTTTCATTAGTTTGAGGTGTTGCATTAGTTTGAGGTGTTGCATTAGTTTGAGGTGTTGCATTAGTTTGAGGTGTTGCCTTTGATTGACGGTTTCCTTAGTTTGAGGTGTTTCATTAGTTTGAGGTGTTGCATTAGTTTGAGGTGTTGCATTGGTTTGATGTGTTGCATTAGTTTGAGGTGTTGCATGAGTTTGAGGTGTTGCATTAGTTTGAGGTGTTGCATAGATTGAGGTGTTGCATTAGTTTGAGGTGTTGCATTATTTTGAGGTGTTGCATTAGTTTGAGGTGTTGCATTAGTTTGAGGTGTTGCATTAGTTTGAGGTGTTGCATTAGTTTGAGTTGCATCCTTCGTTAGTGGGTTGCCTTTGTTTGAGGGTTCCCTTAGTTTGAGGGTTCCCTTAGTTTGAGGTGTTGCCTTAGTTTGAGGTATTGCCTTAGTTTAAGGGGCTGCATCTGTTTGAGGGGTTGCCTTCGTTTCAGGTGTTACATTAGTTTGAGGTGTTGCCTTAGTTTGAGGTGTTGCATTGGTTTGAGGTGTTGCCTTAGTTTGAGGTGTTGCCTTAGTTTAAGGGGCCGCCTGAGTTTGAGGGGCCGCCTTAGTTTGAGGTGTTGCCTGAGTATGAGGTGTGGCCTTTCATTGACGGTTTCCTTAGTTTGAGGTGTTGCATTAGTTTGAGGTGTTGCATTAGTTTGAGGTGTTGTATTAGTTTGAGGTGTTGCATTAGTTTGAGGTGTTGCTTTATTTGAGTTGCAGCCTTCGTTAGTGGGTTGCCTTTGTTTGAGGGTTACCTTTGTTTGAGGGTTCCCTTAGTTTGTGGGTTCCCTTAGTTTGAGGTGTTGCATTAGTTTGAGGTGTTGCCTTAGTATAACGGGCTGCATCTGTTTGAGGGGTTGCCTTAGTTTCAGGTGTTGCCTTAGTTTGAGTTGTTGCATTAGTTTGAGGTGTTGCATTAGTTTGAGTTGTTGCCTTAGTTTGAGGTGTTGCCTTAGTGTGAGAGTTGCCTTAGTTTGAGAGTTGCCTTTGTTTGAGGTGTTGCCTTAGTTTGACGTGTTGACTTAGTTTGAGGTGTTGCCTGAGTTTGAGGGTTCCATTAGTTTGACGGTTGCCTCAGTTTGAGGTGTTGCCTTACTTTGAGGTTTTGCCTTAGTTTGAGGTGTTGCCTTAGTTTAAGGTGTTGCCTTAGTTTGAGGTGTTGCATTATTTTGATGTGTTGCATTATTTTGATGTGTTGCCTTAGTTTGAGGGGCTGCCTTAGTTTGAGGGGCTGCCTTAGTTTGAGGGGCAGCCTTAGTTTGAGGGGCCGCCTTAGTTTGAGGGGCCGCCTTAGTTTGAGGTGTTGCCTGAGTATGAGGTGCTGCCTTTGAATGACGGTTTCCTTAGTTTGAGGTGTTTCATTAGTTTGAGGTGTTGCATTAGTTTGAGGTGTTGCATTAGTTTGAGGTGTTGCATTAGTTTGAGGTGTTGCCTTTGATTGACGGTTTCCTTAGTTTGAGGTGTTTCATTAGTTTGAGGTGTTGCATTAGTTTGAAGTTTTGCATTAGTTTGAGGTGTTGCATTAGTTTGAGGTGTTGCATTGGTTTGATGTGTTGCATTAGTTTGAGGTGTTGCTTGAGTTTGAGGTGTTGCATTAGTTTGAGGTGTTGCATAGATTGAGGTGTTGCATTAGTTTGAGGTGTTGCATTATTTTGAGGTGTTGCATTAGTTTGAGGTGTTGCATTAGTTTGAGGTGTTGCATTAGTTTGAGGTGTTGCATTAGTTTGAGTTGCATCCTTCGTTAGTGGGTTGCCTTTGTTTGAGGGTTCCCTTAGTTTGAGGGTTCCCTTAGTTTGAGGTGTTGCCTTAGTTTGAGGTATTGCCTTAGTTTAAGGGGCTGCATCTGTTTGAGGGGTTGCCTTCGTTTCAGGTGTTACATTAGTTTGAGGTGTTGCCTTAGTTTGAGGTGTTGCATTGGTTTGAGGTGTTGCCTTAGTTTGAGGTGTTGCCTTAGTTTGAATTGCTGCCTTCGTTTGAGGTGCTGACTTAGTTTGAGGTGCTGCCTTAGTATGAGGTGCTGCCTTAGTTTGAAGTGCTGCCTTACTTTGAGGTGCTGCCTTAGTTTGAGGGGCTGCCTTAGTTTGAGGGGCTGCCTTAGTTTGAGGGGTATCCTTAGTTTGAGGGGCTGCCTTAGTTTGAGGGGCTGCCTTAGTTTGAGGGGCTGCCTTAGTTTGAGGGATGCCTTAGTTTGACGCGTTTCCTTAGATTGAGTGCTCCCTTAGTTTGTGGTTTTGCCTCCGTTTGAGATGTTGCATTTGTTTGAGGTGTTGCCTTAGTTTGAGGTGTTGCCTTAGTTTGAGTTGTTGCCTTGGTTTGAGGTGTTGCCTCAGTTTGAGTTGTTGCCTTAGTTTGAGTTGTTGCCTTAGTTTGTGTTGTTGCCTTCGTT
Source organism: Heterodontus francisci (assembly GCF_036365525.1). Lineage (NCBI taxonomy): Eukaryota > Metazoa > Chordata > Chondrichthyes > Heterodontiformes > Heterodontidae > Heterodontus > Heterodontus francisci. The sequence goes on from NW_027141175.1 coordinate 7,091,536, forward strand.
TGAGTTGTTGCCTTAGTTTGAGTTGTTGCCTTAGTTTGAGGTGCTGCGTTCGTTTGAGGGGCTGCCTTTGTTTGAGGGGCTGCCTTAGTTTGAGGGGCTGCCTTAGTTTGAGGGTTGCCTTAGTTTGAGGGTTGTCTTAGTTTGAGGTGTTGCCTTCGTTTGACGGGCTGCCTTAGTTTGAAGGTTGACTTAGTTTGAGGTGTTGCTTTAGTTTGAGTTGCAGCCTTCGTTAGTGGGTTCCCTTAGTTTGAGGGTTCCCTCAGTTTGAGGGTTCCCTTATTTTGAGGTGTTGCCTTAGTTTGAGGTGTTGCGTTAGTTTAAGGGTTGCCTTAGATTGAGGATTGCCATAGTTTGAGGTGTTGCGTTGGTTTAAGCGGCTGCATATGTTTGAGGGGCTGCATATGTTTGAGGGGTTGCCTCAGTTTGAGGGGTTGCCTTAGTTTGAGGGGTTGCCTTAGTTTGAGGTGTTGCATTAGTTTGAGGTTTCCCTTACTTTGAAGTGTTGTCTTAGTTTGAGGTGTTGCCTTAGTTTGAGGTGTTGCCTGAGTTTGAGGTGATGCCTTAGTTTGAGGTGTTGCCTTAGTTTGAGGTGTTGCCTTAGTTTGAGGTGTTGCCTTAGTTTGAGTTGTTGCATTAGTTTGAGGTGTTGCATTAGTTTGAGGTGTTGCCTTAGTTTGAGGTGTTGCCTTAGTGTGAGAGTTGCCTTAGTTTGAGAGTTGCCTTTGTTTGAGGTGTTGCCTTAGTTTGAGGTGTTGACTTAGTTTGAGGTGTTGCCTTAGTTTGAGGGTTCCATAAGTTTGACGGTTGCCTCAGTTTGAGGTGTTGCCTTACTTTGAGGTTTTGCCTTAGTTTGAGGTGTTGCCTTAGTTTAAGGTGTTGCCTTAGTTTGAGGTGTTGCATTATTTTGATGTGTTGCATTATTTTGATGTGTTGCCTTAGTTTGAGGGGCTGCCTTAGTTTGAGGGGCAGCCTTAGTTTGAGGGGCCGCATTAGTTTGAGCGGCCGCCTTAGTTTGAGGGGCCGCCTTAGTTTGAGGTGTTGCCTGAGTATGAGGTGTGGCCTTTGATTGACGGTTTCCTTAGTTTGAGGTGTTTCATTAGTTTGAGGTGTGGCATTAGTTTGAGGTGTTGCATTAGTTTGAGGTGTTGCATTAGTTTGAGGTGTTGCCTTTGAATGACGGTTTCCTTAGTTTGAGGTGTTTCATTAGTTTGAGGTGTTGCATTAGTTTGAGGTTTTGCATTAGTTTGAGGTGTTGCATTAGTTTGTGGTGTTGCATTGGTTTGAGGTGTTGCATTAGTTTGAGGTGTTGCATGTGTTTGAGGGGTTGCATTAGTTTGAGGTGTTGCATAGATTGAGGTGTTGCATTAGTTTGAGGTGTTGCATTATTTTGAGGTGTTGCATTAGTTTGAGGTGTTGCATTAGTTTGAGGTGTTGCATTAGTTTGAGGTGTTGCATTAGTTTGAGTTGCATCCTTCGTTAGTGGGTTGCCTTTGTTTGAGGGTTCCCTTAGTTTGAGGGTTCCCTTAGTTTGAGGTGTTGCCTTAGTTTGAGGTATTGCCTCAGTTTAAGGGGCTGCATCTGTTTGAGGGGTTGCCTTCGTTTCAGGTGTTACATTAGTTTGAGGTGTTGCCTTAGTTTGAGGTGTTGCATTGGTTTGAGGTGTTGCCTTAGTTTGAGGTGTTGCCTTAGTTTGAGGGGCCGCCTTAGTTTGAGGGGCCGCCTTAGTTTGAGGTGTTGCCTGAGTATGAGGTGTGGCCTTTCATTGAAGGTTTCCTTAGTTTGAGGTGTTGCATTAGTTTGAGGTGTTGCATTAGTTTGAGGTGTTGTATTAGTTTGAGGTGTCGCATTAGTTTGAGGTGTTGCTTTAGTTTGAGTTGCAGCCTTCGTTAGTGGGTTGCCTTTGTTTGAGGGTTACCTTTGTTTGAGGGTTCCCTTAGTTTGTGGGTTCCCTTAGTTTGAGGTGTTGCATTAGTTTGAGGTGTTGCCTTCGTATAAGGGGCTGCATCTGTTTGAGGGGTTGCCTTAGTTTCAGGTGTTGCCTTAGTTTGAGGTGTTGCCTTAGTTTGAGGTGTTGCCTTAGTTTGAGGGTTCCATTAGTTTGACGGTTGCCTCAGTTTGATGTGTTGCCTTACTTTGAGGTGTTGCCTTAGTTTGAGGTGTTGCCTTAGTTTGTGGTGTTGCATTATTTTGATGTGTTGCATTATTTTGATGTGTTGCCTTAGTGTGAGGGGCTGCCTTAGTTTGAGGGGCTGCCTTAGTTTGAGGGGCTGCCTTAGTTTGAGGGGCCGCCTTAGTTTGAGGGTCCGCCTTAGATTGAGGGGCCGCCTTAGTTTGAGGTGTTGCCTGAGTATGAGGTGTTGCCTTTGATTGACGGTTTCCTTAGTTTGAGGTGTTTCATTAGTTTGAGGTTTTGCATTAGTTTGAGGTTTTGCATTAGTTTGAGGTGTTGCATTAGTTTGAGGTGTTGCATGAGTTTGAAGAGTTGCATTAGTTTGAGGTGTTGCATTAGTTTGAGGTGTTGCATTAGTTTGAGGTGTTGCATTAGTTTGAGGTGTTGCCTTTGATTGACGGTTTCCTTAGTTTGAGGTGTTTCATTAGTTTGAGGTGTTGCATTAGTTTGAGGTTTTGCATTAGTTTGAGGTGTTGTATTAGTTTGAGGTGTAGCATTGGTTTGAGGTTTTGCATTAGTTTGAGGTGTTGCATGAGTTTGAGGTGTTGCATTAGTTTGAGGTGTTGCATAGATTGAGGTGTTGCATTAGTTTGAGGTGTTGCATTATTTTGAGGTGTTGCATTAGTTTGAGGTGTTGCATTAGTTTGAGGTGTTGCATTAGTTTGAGGTGTTGCATTAGTTTGAGTTGCAGCCTTCGTTAGTGGGTTGCCTTTGTTTGAGGGTTCCCTTAGTTTGAGGGTTCCCTTAGTTTGAGGTGTTGCCTTAGTTTGAGGTATTGCCTTAGTTTAAGGGGCTGCATCTGTTTGAGGGGTTGCCTTAGTTTCAGGTGTTACTTTAGTTTGAGGTGTTGCCTTAGTTTGAGGTGTTGCATTGGTTTGAGGTGTTGCCTTAGTTTGAGGTGTTGCCTTAGTTTGAGGGGCCGCCTTAGTTTGAGGGGCCGCCTTAGTTTGAGGTGTTGCCTGAGTATGAGGTGTGGCCTTTCATTGACGGTTTCCTTAGTTTGAGGTGTTGCATTAGTTTGAGGTGTTGCATTAGTTTGTGGTGTTGTATTAGTTTGAGGTGTTGCATTAGTTTGAGGTGTTGCTTTAGTTTGAGTTGCAGCCTTCGTTAGTGGGTTGCCTTTGTTTGAGGGCTACCTTTGTTTGAGGGTTCCCTTAGTTTGTGGGTTCCCTTAGTTTGAGGTGTTGCATTAGTTTGAGGTGTTGCCTTAGTATAAGGGGCTGCATCTGTTTGAGGGGTTGCCTTAGTTTCAGGTGTTGCCTTAGTTTGAGGTGTTGCCTTACTTTGAGGTGTTGCCTTAGTTTGTGGTGTTGCATTATTTTGATGTGTTGCATTATTTTGATGTGTTGCCTTAGTGTGAGGGGCTGCCTTAGTTTGAGGGGCTGCCTTAGTTTGAGGGACTGCCTTAGTTTGAGGGGACGCCTTAGTTTGAGGGTCCGCCTTAGTTTGAGGGGCCGCCTCAGTTTGAGGTGTTGCCTGAGTATGAGGTGTTGCCTTTGATTGACGGTTTCCTTAGTTTGAGGTGTTTCATTAGTTTGAGGTGTTGCATTAGTTTGAGGTTTTGCATTAGTTTGAGGTGTTGCATTAGTTTGAGGTGTTGCATGAGTTTGAGGAGTTGCATTAGATTGAGGTGTTGCATTAGTTTGAGGTGTTGCATTAGTTTGAGGTGTTGCATTGGTTTGAGGTGTTGCATGAGTTTGAGGTGTTGCATTAGTTTGAGGTGTTGCTTTAGTTTGAGTTGCAGCCTTCGTTAGTGGGTTGCCTTTGTTTGAGTGTTCCCTTAGTTTGAGGTGTTGCCTGAGTTTGAGGTGTTGCCTTAGTTTAAGGGGCTGCATCTGTTTGAGGGGTTGCCTTAGTTTCAGGTGTTGCCTTAGTTTGAGGTGTTGCCTTAGTTTGAGGTGTTGCATTGATTTGAGGTGTTGCCTTAGATTGAGGTTTTGCATTATTTTGATGTGTTGCATTATTTTGATGTGTTGCCTTAGTTTGAGGGGCTGCCTTAGTTTGAGGGGCTGCCTTAGTTTGAGGGGCCGCCTTAGTTTGAGGGTCCGCCTTAGATTGAGGGGCCGCCTTAGTTTGAGGTGTTGCCTGAGTATGAGGTGTTGCCTTTGATTGACGGTTTCCTTAGTTTGAGGTGTTTCATTAGTTTGAGGTGTTGCATTAGTTTGAGGTTCTGCATTAGTTTGAGGTGTTGCATTAGTTTGAGGTGTTGCATGAGTTTGTGGAGTTGCATTAGTTTGAGGTGTTGCATTAGTTTGAGGTGTTGCATTAGTTTGAGGTGCTGCATTAGTTTGAGGTGTTGCATGAGTTTGAGGTGTTGCATTAGTTTGAGGTGTTGCTTTAGTTTGAGTTGCAGCCTTCGTTAGTGGGTTGCCTTTATTTGAGGGTTCCCTTAGTTTGAGGGTTCCCTTAGTTAGAGGTGTTGCCTGAGTTTGAGGTGTTGCCTTAGTTTAAGGGGCTGCATCTGTTTGAGGTGTTGCCACAGTTTCAGGTGTTGCCTTAGTTTGAGGTGTTGCCTTAGTTTGAGGTGTTGCATTGGTTTGAGGTGTTGCCTTAGATTGAGGTGTTGCCTTAGTTTGAGGGTCCGCCTGAGTTTGAGGGGCCGCCTTAGTTTGAGGTGTTGCCTGAGTATGAGGTGTTGCCTTTGATTGACGGTTTCCTTAGTTTGAGGTGTTGCATTAGTTTGAGGTGTTGCATTAGTTTGAGGAGTTGCATTAGTTTGAGGTGTTTCATTAGTTTGAGGTGTTGCTTTACTTTGAGTTGCAGCCTTCGTTAGTTGGTTGCCTCTGTTTGAGGGTTCCCTTAGTTTGAGGGTTCCCTTAATTTGAGGGTTCCCTTAGTTTGAGGTGTTGCATTCGTTTGAGGTGTTGCCTGAGTATGAGGTGCTGCCTTTGATTGACGGTTTCCTTAGTTTGAGGAGATGCATTAGTTTGAGGTGTTGCATTAGTTTGAGGTATTGCATTAGTTTGAGGTGTTGCATTAGTTTGAGTTGCAGCCTTCGTTAGTGGGTTGCCTTTGTTTGAGGGTTCCCTTAGTTTGAGGGTTCCCTTAGTTTGATGGTTCATTTAGTTTGAGATGCTGCCTTAGTTTGAGGTGTTGCCTTAGTTTAAGGGGCTGCATCTGTTTGAGGGTTGCCTTAGTTTCAGGGTCTGCATTAGTTTGGGGGTCTGCATTAGTTTGAGCGTTGCCATATTTTAAGGGTTGCCTTAGATTGAGGTGTTGCTTTAGTTTGAGGGCTGCCTAAGTTTGATGGTTGCCTCAGTTTGAGGGGCTGCATTAGTTTGAGGGTCTGCATTAGTTTGAGCATTGCCATATTTTAAGGGTTGCCTTAGATTGAGGCGTTGCCTTAGATTGAGGCGCTGCCTCAGTTTGAGGCGTTGCCTACGTTTGAGGCGTTGCCTTAGTCTTTGGGCTGCCTTAATTTGAGGGTTCCCTTAGTTTGAGAGTTGCCTTTGTTTGAGGGGTTGCCTTTGTTTGAGGGGTTGCCTTTGTTTGAGGGGTTGCCTTTGAGTCGGGTTACCTTAGTTTGAGGGTTGCCTTAGTTTGAGGGTTGCGTTAGTTTGAGGGTTGCATTAGTTTGAGGGTTGCCTTAGTTTGAGGGTTGCGTTAGTTTGAGGGTTGCATTAGTTTGAGGGTTGCCTTAGTTTGAGGGTTGCCTTAGTTTGAGGAATTGCCTTAGTTTGAGGAATTGCCTTCGTTTATGGGTTGCCTGAGTTTCAGGTGTTGCATTCGTTTGAGGGTTGTCTTCAATTGAGAGTTGCCTTGTATTGACTGCTGCCTCAGTCTGAGGTTTGCCTTAGATTGAGGATTGCCTTAGTTTGAGATATTGCTCAGTTTGATGGGAGCCTTTGTTTGAGGTATTGGCCTATTTTGAGGTGTTGCCTTAGTTTGAGGTGTTGCCTTAGTTTGAGGTGTTGCCTTAGTTTGAGGTGTTGCATTAGTTTGAGGGACTGCATTAGTTTGAGGTATGGCATTAGTTGGACGGTTGACTTAGTTTGATGTGTTGCCTTAGTTTGATGTGTTGCCTTAGTTTGATGTGTTACCTTCGTTTGATGTGCTGCCTTAGTTTGATGTGTTGCCTTAGTTTGATGTGTTGCCTTAGTTTGATGTGTTGCCTTAATTTGAGGTGTTGCCTTTATTTGACGGCTGCCTTAGTTTTAGGTGTTGCCTTAGTTTGAGGTGTTGCCTCAGTTTGAGGTGTTTCCTTAGTTTGAGGTGTTGCCTTAGTTTGAGGTGTTGCCTTTGTTTGAGGGTTGCCTTTGATTGAGGGCTTCCTTTGATTGAGGGTTTCCTTTGATTGAGAGTTGCCTTAGTTTAGGGTTGCCTGAGTTTGAGGTTTTGACTTAGTTTGAGGTTTTGCCTTAGTTTGAGGTTTTGCCTTAGTTTGAGGTTTAGCCTTAGTTTGAGGTGTTGCATTAGTTTGAGGTGTTGCATTAGTTTGACGGTTCCCTTAGTTTGAAGTGTTTCCTTAGTTTGAGGTGTTGCCTTAGTTTGAGGTGTTGCCTTCGCTTGAGGTGTTGCCTTCGTTTGAGGTGTTGCCTTCGTTTGAGGTGTTGCCTTTGTTGAGGGTTGCCTTAGTTTGAGCGTTGCCTTAGTTTGAGCGTTGCCTTAGTTTGAGGGTTGCCTTTGTTTGAGGGTTGCGTTAGTTTGAGGGTTGCGTTAGTTTGAGGGTTGCGTTAGTTTGAGGGTTGCCCTAGTTTGAGGAATTGCCTTAGTTTGAGGAATTGCCTTCGTTTGTGGTGTTGCCTTCGTTTGAGGTGTTGCCTTTGTTGAGGGTTGCCTTAGCTTGAGCGTTGCCTTAGTTTGAGCGTTGCCTTAGTTTGAGGGTTGCCTTTGTTTGAGGGTTGCGTTAGTTTGAGGGTTGCGTTAGTTTGAGGGTTGCGTTAGTTTGAGGGTTGCCCTAGTTTGAGGAATTGCCTTAGTTTGAGGAATTGCCTTCGTTTATGGGTTGCCTTAGTTTCAGGTGTTGCATTAGTTTGAGCGTTGTCTTAAATAGAGAGTTGCCTTGTATTGACTGCTGCCTCAGTCTGAGGTTTGCCTTAGATTGAGGATTGCCTTAGTTTGAGATATTGCTTAGTTTGATGGTAGCCTTTGTTTGAGGTGTTGCATTAGTTTTAGGTGTTGCATTAGTTTGAGATATTGCTTAGTTTGATGGGAGCCTTTGTTTGAGGTGTTGGCCTATTTTGAGGTGTTGCCTTAGTTTGCGGTATTGCCTTAGTTTGAGGTGTTGCCTTAGTTTGAGGTGTTGCATTAGTTTGAGGTATTGCATTAGTTTGAGGTATGGCATTAGTTGGAGCGTTGCCTTAGTTTGATGTGTTGCCTTAGTTTGATGTGTTGCCTTAGTTTGAGGTGTTGCCTTAAAATGAGGTGTTGCCTTTATTTGACGGCTGCCTTAGTTTGAGGTGTTGCCTTAGTTTGACGTGTTGCCTCAAAATGAGGTGTTGCCTTTGTTTGAGGTTTGCCTTTGATTGAGGGTTTCCTTTGATTGAGGGTTTCCTTTGATTGAGGGTTGCCTTAGTTTGAGGGTTGCCTTAGTTTGAGGGTTGCCTTAGTTTGAGGTTTTGCCTTAGTTTGAGGTTTTGCCTTAGTTTGAGGTGTTGCCCTAGTTTGAGGTTTTGCCTTAGTTTGAGGTTTTGCCTGAGTTTGAGGTGTTGCATTAGTTTGAGGTGTTGCATTAGTTTGAGGTGTTGCCTTAGTTTGTGCTGTTGCCTTAGTTTGAGGTGTTGCCTCAGTTTGAGGATTCCCTTAGTTTGAGGGTTTCCTTAGTTTGAGGGTTGCCTTTGTTTGAGGGGTTGCCTTTGTTTGAGGGGTTGCCTTTGTTGAGGGTTGCCTTAGTTTGAGCGTTGCCTTAGTTTGAGCGTTGCCTTCGTTTGAGGGTTGCCTTAGTTTGAGGGTTGCGTTCGTTTGAGGGTTGCATTAGTTTGAGGGTTGCCTTAGTTTGAGGGTTGCCTTAGTTTGAGGAATTGCTTTAGTTTGAGGAATTGCCTTCGTTTATGGGTTGCCTTAGTTTCAGGTGTTGCATTAGTTTGAGGGTTGTCTTAAATTGAGAGTTGCCTTGTATTGACTGCTGCCTCAGTCTGAGGTTTGCCTTAGATTGAGGATTGCCTTTGTTTGAGATATTGCTTAGTTTGATGGTCGCCTTTGTTTGAGGTGTTGCATTAGTTTTAGGTGTTGCCTTAGTTTGAGATATTGCTTAGTTTGATGGGAGCCTTTGTTTGAGGTGTTGGCCTATTTTGAGGTGTTGCCTTAGTTTGCGGTGTTGCCTTAGTTTGAGGTGTTGCCTTAGTTTGAGGTGTTGCATTAGTTTGAGGTATTGCATTAGTTTGAGGTATGGCATTAGTTTGCGCTGTTACCTTAGTTTGATGTGTTGCCTTAGTTTGATGTGTTGCCTCAGTTTGATGTGTTGCCTTCGGTTGATGTGTTGCCTTAGTTTGATGTGTTGCCTTAGTTTGATGTGTTGCCTTCGTTTGATGTGTTGCCTTAGTTTGATGTGCTGCCTTAATTTGAGGTGTTGCCTTTATTTGACGGCTGCCTTAGTTTGAGGTGTTGCCTTTGTTTGAGGGTTGCATTTGATTGAGGGTTTCCTTTGATTGAGGGTTTCCTTTGATTGAGGGTTGCCTTAGTTTGAGGTTTGCCTTTGTTTGAGGGTTGCCTTAGTTTGAGGTTTTGCCTTGGTTTGAGGTTTTGCCTTAGTTTGAGGTGTTGCCTTAGTTTGAGGTTTTGCCTTAGTTTGAGGTTTAGCCTTAGTTTGAGGTTTTGCCTTAGTTTGAGGTGTTGCATTAGTTTGAGGTGTTGCATTCGTTTGAGGTGTTGCATTATTTTGATGTGTTGCATTATTTTGATGTGTTGCCTTAGTTTGAGGAATTGCCTTAATTTGAGGGGCTGCCTTAGTTTGAGGGGCAGCCTTAGTTCCAGTCGCTGAACGTAAGCATGCAAGTGCAGGAGGCAGTAAAAAATGGCAAATGGTATGTTGGCCTTCAGAGCGAGAAGATTCGAGTACAGGAGCAAGGATGTCTTGCTGCAATTACACAAGGCCTTGGTGAGACCACTTCTTCAGTATTGTGCGCAGATTTAGTCTCCTTTGCTGAGCAAGGGTATTCTTGCTATGGAGGGCGTGCAGCGAAGGTTCACCAGACTGATTCCTGGGATGGCAGGAATGACTTATGAAGAGAGCTTGGGTCGATTAGGCTTGTGTTTGCTCGAGTTTAGAAGAATGAGAGGGGATCGCATAGAAACCTGCAAAATTCTAACAGGACTGGGCTGTCTAGATGCAGGAAGGATGTGCCCGATGGCGGGGGAGTCCAGGACCAGGGGTCATAGTCTAAGGATAAGGGGTAATCCATTTAGTTCTGAGATGAGGAGAGATTTCTTCACCCAGAGAATGGTGAACCCGTAGAATCCTCTACAAATGGAAAGCAGGTGGGGGAAAATCATTAAATATATTCAAGAAAGAGTTAGACATAGTCCTTAGGTCTAATGGGATCGAGGAATACGGGGAGATAGCGGGAACAAGTTACTAAGTTTGGATGATCGGCCATGATCGTATTGAATGGTGGAGCAGGCTCGAAGGGCCGAATGGCCTACTCCTGCTCCTATTTTTCTATGTTTCTATGTTTATTCCATCACTTTGCTGATGACCGACAGCACACTGATGTGGTCGTAATTAAGTGGGTTCAATTGTTCCTCCTTTTTGTGGAGAGGGCATACTTGGACAGTTTTCCACATTGAAATGTAGCTGCCAGCTGTTGTGGAACCACTTGTTAGTGGCATAGCCAGTTACATATGAACATACGAATTAAGAGCAGGAGTGGGCCATTCGGCCCCTAAAGCCAGCTGCACCATTCAATAAGACCATGGATGATCGATTTGTATCTCAACTCCACATTCCCGCCTACCCTGAATAATATTTTGCCTTGTTGCTTATCAAGAATCTATCAACCTCCACCTTAAAGAATATTCAAAGACTCTGCTTCAACCGCCTTTTGAGGAGGAGAGTTCCAAAGACTCACAACCTTTTGTGAGAAAATAAAATCCCCTCATCTGTGTAATAAATGGGCGATTCCTTATTTTCAACAGTGATTCGTGTTCTAGATTCTCCCACAAGTGGAAGCTTCATTTCCACACTGTCAAGATCCCTCAGAATCGTTTATGTTTAAATCAAGTCGCCACTTATTTTTCTTAAATCCGGCCGATACAAACCTATCTGTCCAACCATTCTTCATTAGACAACTCGCCCATTCCAGGTATAAGTCATGAAAACCTTCTGTAGTCTGCTTGCAATGCGTTTACGCCCTTCCTTAAATAAGGAGACCAATACTGTGCAGAGCAATACAGATGTGGTCGCACCAATGCCCTGGAAAGCTGACGCATAGCATTCTTACTTTTGTATGCAGTTCCCCTCGCAATAAATGATAAAAGTCTTTTAGCTTTCCTTATTAATTGCTGTACCTGCATACTAATCTTTTGTGATTCATGCACGAGGCCACCCAGAGCACTTTGCAATTTCTCACCATTTAGATAAATGATTATTTTTTTATTTAATCTGCCTAAATGGACGATTTCACATTTTTTCTCGTTAACTCCATTTGTTGGATATTTGACCACTCGTTTAACCTATCTATGTCGCTTTGTAGCCTCCTGATGTCCTCTTTGCAGCTTATTTTCCTACCTATCTTTGTGCCACCAGTAAATTCAGAAAACATATCATCGGTCCCTTGATCCAAGTCATTTATATAAATTGTGAAACGTTGATGTCCCAGCACTGATCCCTTTGGCACGCCATTCGTTCCATCTTGCCAACAAGAAAATGGCAATTTTATGCTACTCTCTGTTTCCTGTTAGCTTACCAATCTTCTATCCATGCCAGAATGTTACCCCCTACTATATGAATTTTTAAATTCCTCGGAAACCTTTGATGTGCCACCTTATCAAATGCCTTCTGCAAATCTAAGTACGGTGCAACCACAGGTCCCTCTTTATCCACAGCACGTGCTACTTCTTCAAAGAACTCCAATAAATTGGTTAAACATGATTCCCTTTTCAGCAAACTATGTTGACGGTGCCTGATTCCCTTGAATTTTTCTTAGTGCCCTCTATAACGTCTTTAAGAATAATGTATAACATCTTCCCGATGACAGATGATAAGCTAATTGACTTATAGTTTCCTGTTTTCTGTCTCCCTCCTTTTCCGAATAAATGAGTTACGTTGGATATTTTACAGTCTAATATAATCTTCCCCGAATGTAGGGAATTTGGCGAAATGAAAATCAACGCATCAATTATCTCACGAACCACTTCTTTCAAAGACCCGAGGATGAAATCCATCAGGACCCGAGGACTTGTCATTCCGCAACTCCAACAATTTGTTGTGCACCACTCCCCTGGTGATTGTAATTTTCTCACGTTCTTCCTTCCTTTCCATTTCCTGATTTACAGCTATTTCTGGGATGCTGCTTGTATCTTTTATTGTAAAGACCAATGCAAAGTATCTGTTCAATTCATCTGCCATCGCCTTATTTTCCCTTATTGTTTCCCTATAAACACTTTCCATAAGACCAATGATCTTTTGGTTGAATCTTTCTTTTTAAACAGAAAGGTTTTCTATCTGTCTTAATATTTCTCGTCAGCTTTCTCTTGTGCTCTATTTTCCCCTCTTTATTAATTTTAGTCGTTCTTTGCTGCTTTTTATATTCTGTCCAATCTTCTGACCTGTTACCCAACTTTGCACAATTATATGTTTTTTTTCCCTTTCAGTTTGATACTATCTTTAACGGTTTTTGTTAACTACTGATGGTGGGTCCTCCCCTTGGAATTTGTTTTTTTCTCGTTGGAGTGTATCTATTCTGTATATTCTGAAATACCACCTTAAAGTTCTGCAACTGCAACTCTGCAACTGCATCGCCCTTGACTTGCACCTAATCTGCTTTGCTACCTCACCTTTGCTAGCTCTGTTTCCATGCCCTCATAATTGTTCTTATTTAAGTTTCAAATACTTGTCTTAGACCCACTCTTCTCTCCGTCACGCTGAGTGTAAAAATCAATCATATTATGCTCGCTGCTGCCTCGTGGCCACTCCACGATGATTTCATTAATTAATCCTATCTTGTTGCATAATACCAGGTCTAGTATAGCCTGCTCTCTGGTTGGCTCCAGAACGTGCTGTTGTAAGAAACTATCCTGAAGACATTCGATGAACTTCTCGTCTTGGATTCCTTTGCCCACCTGATTTCTTTTCCAATCTATATGTAGATTAATTTCTGCCCTTAAATATCGCCATACCTTTCTGACAAGCACCGAATATTTATTTCTTTATAGGCCGTCCTACATTGGAGTTACTGTTAGGGGAGCTGTTCATCTCTCCCACTGGTGACTTTTTGCCTTTACCGTTTCTCATTTCCACCTAAACCGCAACTACATCCTAGTTTCCTGAGCATAGGTCATTCATATCACATGTGCTAATACCAACATTAATTAACAGAGCTATCCTTCCACATTTTCCTAACTTCCTGTTCTTCCTAAATGTCATGTCCCCTTCAATATTCAGATTCCAGGCTATGTCATCCTGCACCCATGTCTCCATCATGGTTATCAGATTGTTTAGTTAATTCTATTTGCGATATCAGTTCATCTGTTTTGTTTTCAAATGCTACGTGCATTCAGATACGCAACCTTTAGTTTTGTCCTGTTATTATTTTTGTAAACTCTAGCCTTGTCTGCCGATTTACGCTTAGATTTGTCATTACTGTCCAATCCTGTCACAGTCTGTTTATCTTTTCCATATTCATCCCTTTCTCTCTTGCCTTGTCTCTACTCTTTGATTGAGCACATCATTCCTTGCCTCAACTCTTTAGTTTGCAACCTTCTCTACTTTCCTAGTTATGCGATTCGCTAGAGCTATGGGCCCAGCATGGTTCAGGCGCAGACTGTCGATACAGCCCCCTCTTTCCCCCGTTCTGGTGTCAAAGTCCATGGATAGGAATCCACTTCGCCAACAGTCTTTGAGCCACACATACATTTCTCTAATCTCATTTGACCTAAATTTGTTTGCACATGGTGCAGGTAATAAGCCTGACATTAGTACATTTGTGGTTCTGTTTCATAATTTGTTGCTTGGCTCCTCATACTGACTAAGCAGAAGCTCTTTCCTTGTCCTCCTTATTTTGTTAGTACCTACATGGACCACGATCAGTGGATCCTCCCCCTCCCACTGTAAGTTACTCTCCAGCCCTGAGAAGAGTCCAGAACCCCGACACCAGAAGGCAACACAGCTTTCTGAACTCTCCCTCTTTGCTGCAGAGATCAATGTCCACCCCCTCACTATACTGTCCCCTCTACAACTGCATTCGATTTTGCTCCCGCCACTTGAACGGTTTAATGTACCATGGTGCCACGGTCAGTCAGCCAATCCAAACTACAGCCCTCGCTGCAAGAACCTCAAACTTGTTTGCCAATTGCAAGGGCCGAGGATCTAGCATTGCTACCTTCTTGACCCCCTTCCCTGTCTGACTTGCAGTCACACTCTCCTTGATCAGTGACCAAAACAGGTGACCCCATCTATAGGGACTGCCTTCTGGAACAAAGTGTCTAGGTAACTTTTCCCTTCACTGATGCATCGTAGACTCTGCAGCTCGGCCGCCCGCTGAAGGATATGAGCATAGCACCTCACGCAGCAGACACTTACTACATATGTAGTTGCCGTGGATTTCCGTGGCACCCAGAAGCTCCCACACACTGCAGCTGTGACATATCACCTGTCTTGCCATCTTTAGTGTTAATATGATAACATTTATTTTCTTTTAATTAATTTGTAGTTTCCCTTCTCACCGAACTCCATCACTTAACAAACTGCCTTTTTCACACTCTGTGCCCTCCAGCAGCAATCAATGCAAACACGCAACTCTGAGACTCCAGTGAATTTACACTCTCTGAAAACAATGATCTGTCAGCTTTGCTGGAGCTCAGAAAGCAGTTTAAGCTAGCTACCTAATTAACAAGCTACAGCTTCTCTTAGAGAGCTTGCACATCCCTGGTTAAAATTGTAAGAAACCTCACTTGCCTCTTAACTTAAACAGTAATTTCAATTAATTGCCAAATGTAAACACAATTAAAACTAGACTTTAAAGATTTTAAGCCTTAAAATCTACTCACTTACCAAACTCCCTTCTTTACACTCTGCGCCCTCCAGCAACATTCAATAGAGGCTAAAGGGCTGCAAAGATGAGTAAATTACCATCAATTGTTATGAAGGATATTAAGGGTTACAAAGGATTAAAAAGTATTAGAAAGGATTATAAAGGAAGCTTAAGATTTTTGAAGGATTCAGAGGGATTATAAACAATTTGAAAGATTAGAAAAGTTTCGAAAGATTCTGAAGTTTTACCATGCTGTATAAAGGCTGTAGCCATTATAAAGTGTTAAACTGTGCTATAACTATTTAAGAAGGATTATAGAGTGCCATAAAGGGTTACAGTGTGTTATGAAGTGCCTGAACGGCTATAAAGGATTAAAAGGAATTTTAAAGGATAGTAGAAGATTATAAAGGCTGACAAAATGTTACAATGGATTAGAGCATGTCATAATGCGTTACAAAGAATTGCAAAGTGTGACAAAGAATTATAAAGTGTTCTAATGTGTTCGAGATGATGATGAAGAATTCAAGCTGAAGATTCCCACTATATTTTCTATTTCAGTTGTTTTTTTATCCTCGTTGCTATGGAGACAGCTGGTAGGTGGGGCCGCTCCTGACGCGATCCCCTCGCGCAGTCCCTCTGCTCCAGTGCATGAGCACGGTGGGCGGTGCTGGGGACCTCAGACCCTTGGGAAAGAGAACCCTTCCCTGCAATGTCACCAAATAATGACTGGTCCTGCACTCGCTCTTTTCCTATAGCAAACCGCCCCACTCCACGCCCCTGTCAGCATGCAAAACAATATCCACCAACTACCCCGTCAGCATGTGGAAGGGGCCCGAGCAAACTACCCCATTAGCGGGAGCAACAATCCCCGGCCAACTACCCCTTCCACTTGTGAAACAGGCCCTGCCCAAATACCCCGTCACCTTGTGAACAGAGCCTGCCCTTGCTGTGACACCACTGCGGCAAGTCCGACCCGCTCTGCAATTAAAGTGACAGACCCAACCCCCGGCTGTTTGAAAAAGTGAAATAAAACGAGAATCTCTCAGAAACAGTCAGTGATTACAGTCCCTCTTATCATTGAATGAACTTAGCAATTCGTGTAAAGGAATATTGCAGCATTTTCTTCAACTGTTCTCTGAACTGAGTCTGGGTCACGGCATAAATCACAGTGTTTGTGCAGCAGCTCAGGAGCTGCAGCATGAAGGCCATTTCCGCGCACAGAACCAGGAATTGGAGTCACAGACCCAGCACGAAAGTTCATATAATGTATTCTGGTGCATATCAAAACCACCATTAACATTGCCCATAAAAGTATGAAATTGGCTGAGATAACTAACAGTAAAATGATAGATTTCCGTCGGCTCTCCATCTCTGGGTCTCTCTGGCTCTCGGCACTGCTGTGAGCTCGGAGTCTCCTGCGCCCTCTGCTGCTCACCAAAACATGTCTGATGGTGAGAATATTTAGCAGCAGAATCACCACAAATGGGACCCCCGGGGTTAGAATGTTATGGAGGAACTCGATTGCTGCCCAGACCAGAGATAAGAGAGCATCATCGTTATATCACAAAACCAGGGTTGGTTGTACATCATATACTGACCTGTTAACATAAAAAACCAGAAAATGTTCTTTAAACAGCTCAGCACAGTCACTGTTCCCAGAACCACAGCTGCTGTTTTCCCGGTGCAATATTTTATTTTCAACTTCTGGCAGCAAATGGCCACAAATCGATCAAAGGTGAAAGTGACGGTGAACCAGACAGAACAGTCTGTGGCTGCACAAAGCAGGACGGCGTGGATATTGCAAATGTGGATGGAATCCCGGAAATAAAACTGTTCATTGTAAACAACGGGAATGTGCCTCAGTATCAGGTCGAATATAATGACCAGTAGATCCGCTGCTGCCATGGTCACCAGATAGTGAGTGACACATTTGGAAAGACCGCACTTGCCTCGATACAGGATGACAATCGTCACCAAGTTAACTGTGAGGAAGGGAAATAAACAGACACATTATTTATCAGGCTGGGAGCAAAGTTACCAGCTTGATTGAGGACTGACTGAGATTTTCAAATGTGTTACTGTGTCCGGCAATCCTACACATGATTGACATTGAAGGAAAAACTGAGAAGGTCTGTGACAAGTTGGAAGGAAGGAGAGATTAAAAGACAAAAAGATGATGCTGAAATTGTTGAACTCGTCGCAAATCATAATCCTGCTCATTTGGCCTTTTCTCTGCTTGGGTTGAAAATTGTTCCATCTCAAAGAACTCGCAGTCCTGACAAAGGGTCAGCGACCTAAACGATTAAGTCTGTTTCTCCCTCCACAGATGCCACCGGACGTGCTGAGCATCTCCAGCACTTTCTGTTTTTATTTCAGCTTTCCAGCATCCTCTGCACTTTGGTCTTGTACAGAACGTTCAGTGCTGGATTGACTGAGGGATTCCCTTGCCTGTGACAAGCAGCACTGAATTCAATGATTTCAAAACAATGATTGGAAATGAGTCCACTGCAAATTCAATGAAACAAATAATCCTAATTATCACTAAGTTAGCTACAAAGAAGATAAACGTAACACCAGTTTGGAAATAACAGCAGCAGCTTGAAGAAGTATGGGTGACATTTGTAGATTTGTTACACACTCAGTGATGCACTCAATTACTATACCTTTGACAGAGCTTTCTGTTAGAGACAGCCGCTGAATTTAGTGGAGCCAACGAGGGTCCAAATGACAGGACAAAAAGGTGAACGAAACCCCACCGCGGTCTTTTGGACAATCCCACAACTCAGTTGAACGGCACTCGGGCAATTAACTGCCCGGTGCCTGGTCCCGATCTATTTAATCAAGGAGATCCCGCCTGCTTAAACGACTGAAACAGTCACAGGACCAATAGCTCAGTACTATTGGCAATGCCACTGGAAGCAGTGGTGCTGCTGGCACTACAGCAGGCCTGTGATGACAACTATCCCTGGAGACCAGACTACAGATAAATGTGTCAGCACCACTGCGACCCATCAGGTAGCGGCGTCACTAACTATACTACACCAGACATGGGAACAGGTGAGAGTAGCAGAGTCACTGGGGCCTGTTAGTGAGTTGGGGCCATTTTTGGTACTGGAATAAAGATTACTGCTGAAGTTCAGGCCCCAGATAATGTGATGCGGTCACCAGGGTCAGTCAGGGTACAGGCAATTCTACCATTAGAGCACTAGGCCTAGGAGCAGGACAGTCGCTGGAGGCCAGGACCACTACCGGTACTGAACTTGAGAACAGGACCATCGTGGTGACCTAAACTCCAGGTAAATATGGCAAAGTCACCGGAGCCAGATAGGGAATGGCCGAATGCTCGAAACGACACCAGACCTGGAATTTGATACATCGCTGGAGCCATGGACCGTAGAAAAGTGAGACAGATTTGCTGGGAACAGTAGGGGGTGGGGACTGCCATCACTAAACCAGGATTGAGGCCAAGAGTATTTCTGGAGACACGGAACCCAGGTAAGTGAAGAAAGGGGGCCGGGAACCATCAGGGTGCAGGGGAACCACTGTTGGCACCAGACGAGGCCCGTTACCAGGACTATAGCTGGAATCTCGACTTCAGTTAAGTGACGCAGGATCAGCAGCGACAGTCAGGAATAGGAGGCCACTGGCCATATTGGACCAGCCCTAGGAGAAAATCCAGAAAAGGTGCGACAGACTTCGGTTGAGTACCGCAGCATCTCCAGGGCTATACAGGGTTTAGGGCATAAAAGCAAGAAATGCTGGTCTGGCAGCATCTGTGCAGAGAGAAGAAGAGTTAACGTTTCAGGTTAGGGACACTTCTTCAGAATTGGGATTGGGACCACTGCAGGCACTAAACCAAGCCTGGGACCAGGACTATAGCTGCAGAACCAGACCATTGATAAGTGTGGTGGTGTCACTGGGGCCTGTTCGGCGTTGGAGCCATTGCCATTACTGCAGCAGGCCTGGAACCAAGAGCATTTCTGGGCATATGAATCCCCGAGAAATGTTGTAGGGATGCCAAAAAGCAACCGCCGAGCAGCAGCCACTGACGATGCTACATCAGCCCTCAGAACCAGGTCTATCACTGGAGTCCTAAACAGCAGGTGTGGCGTGTCACCTGGATCAGTGTGGGAGTGGGACCCATTACTGATTCGACACCAGGCCTGGAGGCAGGAACATTGCTGCAGACCTGGACCTCAGCTAAGCATGGCGGGTTCGCTGGGGCCAGTCACTGAACGGCATTACTGATGTTACTGAACCAGGCCTGGGACCAGGCCATCACTGGAGCCGCAGTTACTATGACTTTGCATTGTGATTACCAGAGCCAATCGGGGATAGGCGGCCGCTGCCGGTACTACACCAGGTCTTGGAGCATCCATTTGTCTGGAGACCCAGTACCAGGTAAGGGTGGCGGGGATGGCGGGAAAGACAGGAAGCAGGCCCTATTTCTTGTACTACACCAAGCCAGGGACCAGACCCATCGCTGGATCCCCAGACAAGTAGTGTGGTCAGTCACTGAGGGAGCGGGGCCACAGTCAGTACTACACCAGGACTTGGACCAGGTCAATGGCTGGAGACTCAGATGCCTCTTAAGTATGATGGTGTTCCGTTGACATTCAGGGTGAATTGCGTGTACTACACCTGATCTGGAACCATAACCATCGCTGGACACCCGGATCTCCATTGATTGCGGCAGGGTCAGCGAGCACAGATAGGGAAGGCTAGCCCTTGCCATTAATTAAGAGATGTCCTTCTTTTTCTTTCATTAAATAAAGCTTAGAGTTTAAAACGTACAAGCATTTCAAAACAAATCAAAAATAAATTCCATATTCTACAACAAGCATCGCATTGATTTTTGTAAGAAATTTGACAAGGTCTCACATGGCACACTGATCAGTGAAATGAACACCTACGGGATTCAGGAGAATGCCGCACGTTGGATCCATAAGTGGCTCAGAGATAGGAAACAAAGGCTAGACTTTGACGGTTGTTGTTGATAATGGAAAGCTGATTGCAGTGGCATTCCACAGGGCTCAGTGTTGGGACCTTTGCTGTTTGCGGTATATATTAATGATTTGGAATTAAATGATTGGGAAATTTGCCGATGGCACAAGAATTGGGAGTCGATAGTGGAGAGGATAGTCATAGACTCCTGAAAGATATCAGTGGTTTGGTTGAGTGGGCAGAAAAGTGGCATATGGAATTAAACCCAGATAAGTGTGAGGTAATGCATTTGGGGAGGGCAAATAAAGCAAGAAAATATATAATAAACGTGAGGATATTGAGAGGATTAGAAGAGGTGAGAGACGTTGCAGGTCGCTGATGGTGTAGATAGATCGGTAGATAGAGTGGTGAAGTAGGCACATGGAATGATTTCCTTTATTGGTCAGGTATAGAATACAACAACAGGGATATAATGCTCCCACAGTATAAAAGACTGGCTAAGTCACAGCTGGAGTACTCCATACTGTTCTGGTCACCACATGGCAGAAAGGACATAATTGCTCTGGAAGATGTACAGAGGAGATTTACAAGAATGTTGCCAGATCTTGAAAGTTTGAGCTATGAGGAAAGATTAGATAGGCTAGGTTTGTTTTCTTTAGAATAGAGAAGGCTGTGGGGTGAATTAATTGACGTGTGCATAATGATGAGGGGCCTAGATAGAGCAGACAGGAAGGACCTGGTTCCGCTAGTGGAGAGGTCAATTACCAGGGGAACAGATTTAAGTTGATTGGTAGAAGGATTAGTGTGGACATGAGGAACGATTTTCACCCAGAGGGTGGTAGTTGTCTAGAGTTCACTGCCAGGAACGGTAGTGGAGGCAGAAAGCATCAATTCTTTTAAAAGGTACGTGGACAAGCATCTGAAGTGCTGGAACGAGCAAGGCTATGGACCAGGTGATGGAAGGTGGGCTTAGATTGGGCGGTTAGTTTTTTTTTGGGCAGGCACAAACACAATGGGCTGACATGCCTCCTTCGGTGCTGTAATTTTTCGATGGTTCTTTGCCAGACACCTCTAGGACGAAGGAAAATGTCTTTGTACAGGCGGTGGAGGCAGGGTGTTGAATATTATTCAAGGCGAGGTGGATAGATTACTGTTAGATGAGGACATCAACGGTTATCGGGGTCGATGAGATTGTGGAATTCGAGACAGAAACAGATCATCCCTGATCTTATTGAATAGTGGAGCAGGCTCGAGGAGCCGCTTGGTCTACTTCTATTGTTAATTCTATTCCTGTGATGGAGCGTATCTGATGTCCCCTCTTACTCTTACACTTGCTGAATGGGTGAGCCATTGGTGTAAGAAAAAAGTTATCCTATTTGTACTGGAGTGTTGTCAGGAACTTTCTCACAACTTGTCTGGGTTAAAGGGATCCAGATAATATCCTCCTCCTCCTCCACTGCATGAGTGGGCTTCCGATTTCTGTGTTGCCATGATGGCAATGATATGAAGGGTGCATCAGAAAACCACAAAGTTGTGCACCTGTTCCAGCGTGTACTGGAGTGCTCGCCCTGGGAGGTTCACGCATTGGAAGCAGTGCTTCATCACGCCGATTGGTTGCTCCACGATGGATCTGTTGGCTCCATTTTTAACGTTCAAGATGTGTTATTTTTGCATGGTTGGTTGGTGACAAAAGGGTGGGTGTATGGGCGAGGAGAATTCATTAGCTATGGATCGAGTTGGTGGTCTTTGTCTCTGGAAAACCACATTTTGGTTCTCCTTGGAGGGTCGAAGACGTTGGGAATACCCACTGCTTCGAATGAAGGTATCATGGCTGCTTCCAGACTAGTGGACATTCACCGAAATGATATATTGTGCATGGTCACACGGCAGCTGTACAATAATGGAGTGAGAGTTCTTTCAGATCCTTTACCTTTCCCCATCGACATGCGAGGCTCCACAGAGCCACGTACACCATTGGGAATCCCGCTGTCCTGGCAAAGCCCTGGGACCTCACATCGTGCTGCTCCCTGCAGAGGGAGAAAACAATATATTCGCCTCACCCAGTATTAGATGACATCTGTCATCTCCCGGACGCAACGATGAACAGTATACAGTGAAACACTGGATACGTTGCCGGCTCCTGCCTGCATAGCTCCGGGTGCAGAGAAGTTCAATGAAACTGTAACAGTAAAGGCCACTGGCTGCGCCATCCTTGCCCTGGTACGCATCTCCTGGTCGTTTTGCAGAAGGTGAAACAGCTCTGTGACTACCTCCTTATTGAATCAAAGAGAATTGATGAATGCTTAAAGGGGGACAACTTGTAGGAATATGGGAAGCGGATAGGGGAATGGGATTAATTGGAGGGGGAGGCCATGTATGGATTCAAACACAAGACTAAGAGTATTAAAACTGAGGTTCTGCTGGATGGGGAACCATTGTAGTTCAGTCAGCACAGGAGCGACTGTCGATTGGGATTTGTTGTGAGCTGGGATACGGGCAGTGCATTGTTAGGTGGGCTGTAATTTATGAAGGTAGTATCTGGGAGGGTGCACAGGGAAGCATTTGGAATCTGTATTAAGCAAATGTTTGGATTATGATTTGTGCAGCAGACAGGTTTATACAGAGGTGGAAACGGGTGATATTAGGTAGGTGGTAGTAGATGTAATGGGTACTGAAGAGGATATAGGATCAGAACTCAGTTGCGGGTCATAGAGATCGTCGAGGTTGTGAACAGTCTGGTTCAGCGTCAGTCATTGGTCTAGTGGGGGGATGGCGACAGTAGATAGGGAAAGGAATTTGTGATGTTGACCAAAGCCACTGTGCTAAATGGGATAGATATAGAACAGATAGAGAAATGCAAAAGTGGGCATACATGAGGCGCCGTGGGCCAGCAACAGGAGCAGAATTGTACTCAACCACAATCTATAACCTCATGGTCCGGCGTATCCCCCAGTCTGCAATTACCATCAAGCCAGAAGACTGGTTCAATGAAGAGTGCAGGAGAGCATGACAGGAGCAGCACGAGGCGTACCTCAAAATGAGGTATCAACCTCGTGAAGCTGCAACACATGACTTCTTGCGTGCCAAACTGTGTAAGCAGCATGCGATAGACAGACATAAGTAGTCCTATAACCAGCGGATCAGATCTAAGCTTTATAGTCCTGCCACATTAAGCCGTGACTGGTGTTGGACAATTAAACAACTAACTGGAGGAGGTGGCTCCACAAATATCCCGATCCTCAATGATGGGGGAGCCCAGCACATCAGTGTGAAAGATAAGGCTGAAGCATTTGCAACAATCTTCAGCCAGAAATGCCGAGTTAATCATCCATCTTGGCCTCCTCCTGATCTCCCCAGCGTCACAACTGCCAGAATTCAGCCAATTCACTCCACACGATATCAAGAAATAACTGAAGGTACTGGATACTGCAAAGGCTATCGGCCCTGACAATATTCTGGCAATTGTACTGAACACCTGGGCTCCAGAACTTGCTGCACCCCTAGCCAAGCTGTTCCAGTACAGCTACAAAATTGGCATCAACCCGGCAATGTGGAAAATTGCTCAAATATGTCATGTACGCAAAAAGCAGGACAAGTCCACCCGGTCAATTACCACACCATCAGTCTACTCTCAACAATCAGTAAAGTGATAGATGCTGTCATCAAAGGTGCCATCAAGCAGTACTTGCTTAGCAATAATCTGATCAGTGACGCTCTGTTTGGCTTATACCTGAGCCACTCAGCTCTTTATCTCTTTACAGCCTTGGTTCAAACATGGACTCAAGAGCTGAACTCAACAAAGTGAGGTGAGATTGACTGCTCTTGACAACAAGGCAGCATTGGTCCGAGTATGGCATCAAGGTGTCCTCGCAAAACTGAAGTCATTGGGAATCAGAGAAAAAAATATATCCGCTGGTTGGAGACATACCCAGCACAAAGGACGATGGTTATGGTTGTTGGAGGTCAATCATCTCAGCTCCAGGACATCACTGCAAGAGTTCTTCAGTATAGTGTCCTGGGCAAAACTGTCATCAGCTGCTTCATCAATGACCATCCTTCAATCATAAGGTCAGAAGTGGGGATGTCTGATGATGATTGCACAATGTGCAGCACCACTCGCGACTTTTCAGATACTGAAACAGTCCATATAGAAATGCAGCAAGACCCGGACAATATCGATTGTTGGGCTGATAAGTGGCAAGTAACATTCACGCCATACAAGTGCCAGGCAATGCCCATATCCAACAAGAGAGAATCTAACCATTTCTTCCTGACATTCAATGGCATGACAATCGATGAATCCCCCACCATCAACATCCTAGGGGCTACCATTGAGCAGAACATGAACCGGATTAGCCACATAAATATCGTGGCTACAGGAACAGGTCGGAGGCTAGGAACCTGCGCCGAGTAACTCAATCTCCTGACTCCCAAAACCTGTCCTTCATCTACAAGGCACAAGTTAGAGTGTGATGGCGTGCTCTCCGATTACTGGATGGGTGCAGCTCCGACAACACTCAAGAAGCTCGACACCATCCCGGACAAAGCCGCCCTCTTGAATGGCACCCCATCCACTGCCATTCATTCCCTCCACCACCGACGCTCAGTGGCAGCAGTGTGTGCCATCTACAAGATGCACTGCAGCAATGTACCAAGACTTCTTAGACAGAACCTTCTAAAACTACGACCTCTACCAACTAGAAGGAGAAGGGCAGCACTTGCATTGAAACACCACCACCTGAAATTTCCCCTCCAAGTCACACACCGTCCTGACTTGGAACTATATCTCCATTCCTTCACTGTCGCTGGATCAAAATCCTGGAATCTCCCTTGCTAACAGCACTGTGGATGTACTTACCTCACAAAGACTGCAGCGGTTCAGCAAGATAGCTCACAACTACCTTCGCAAGGGCAATATGGGATGGGTAATAAATGCTGGCCTGGCCAGCGACGCCCACATCCCATGGATGAATAAATAAAAAAACAAAATAAATACAAAGCTTAGATGAGAAGAACAGTAATTCCATGAAATGTGGTCTGCACATATAATGAATCAGTTTTAAAGGGCTAATAGCTGCATATAGAATATTAACAGAGACACCAACAGTAGTAAAGATGAGAGTATATTAAAACAGTATATTAGAAGTACAGTTAGCAATGTTTCTTAGAGTTAAGAGCCATATGCAGAGACTTATCAGGAATAACAACAACAAGGAGGGCAGAGTAAATGGCAGGAGAAGTAATACAGTTAAACATGGTTTATAAAATCAATAGCTGGATAGAGAAGCTTACCAGGGACAGCAACAATAGCCAGGATGGGGTAATAAAAGTATTGAATAATCGCAAGTGCGAGCATAATCCGCCAGTCCAGAGATAGCTCATCATAATATGCAGAAAGATAGACAAACTCCCAGGAGAAACTCCTATCCATTGTTGTAGCATTCCGATCTATTGTTCTCAGATTATGGCCCATTGTTGTAATATTCCAATCTATTGTTCTCAGATTCTGACCCATGGTTGTAGCATTAAAATCTATTGTTCTCAGATTCCAATGTATTCCCTCCCTCTCTGTGATTCCGCTGAACGCTATTAGTGCAGAGGCGATGTTCCCTCTGACATGATGGGGTAAGACATTGAAAGGTGTCCCTTATTAATAGAAGAGGTAAAATTTCCAGTTACACAATTTGGGTCCATGGAGACTGACATTAATCACAGTCACTGAACAAACAGGTTCAGTTAACTCCTTCCAATCCAGCACAGTTTGCACCATAATAAAGTGGGCGTGGTGCTAGAGGGCTGGGGGTTGCAAATGTTAAGCCCTGTTTAACAAAAAATTAGCGATAGGATACACCATGTAATTACAGCCCCATTAGGCAAACCTCGTGAAATGTTGGGGAAATTCTTCGCGTCTATAATCTGGGACTATATAATTGCGGTTTACTAAAAGCATGAGATTATAAATGAGAAGCAACACAGATCTGTTCATGGTAAATCATGTCTGTCAATGGCGGTGTAGTCGTTTGCTGTCGCATTGGAGAGAGTTGATGTGGATTGCACTGTTTATGCTTTTTATATGGACTATGAAAAGCCGTGGAATCAAGTAACATTTAATAAACTCATTGGGAAGTCTGAACCTCGTGGATTAAAGGGGCAGTGAGGGTATGGAGATGATATTGGCTGAGGAACATAATACAGAGAGAAGCGGTGAACATTTGTTGTTCAGACACTAGAGGGGTGAGTATAGAGCCTAAGCATCAGTATTAGAAGCACTGCATAGACTGATATCGAACGGGTATAATTTAAAATTCCTCAGACGATAGAGAATCAGGAATACAAAAGAAAATGTGAATGAAATGTGGTAAGAAAGAGGATGAGGTCCTGAAAGCAGATTTTTAGGGAGCGAGGAAGGATATGCACAGGCAGGACCTCAAAATAAGTAATCTCAGTATTACTCCCAGTCCCACGTGCAAGTAAGCATAATAATTGAAGAATCCAACGATTGAACACGTGGTTGGAGAACTTGTATAGAAGGGAGGACATCAGATTTCTGAGACATTGGGTGTGCTCCTGGAGCAGATGGGACCAGTACCTTGTACCTGCACAAGGTTGCATCTTAGCAGGACTGGGACGATTATCCTGGCAGGGAGATTTGTTAGTGCTGTTGGGAAGGATTTAATTTAAATTGTCAGGGGGATGCGAACGTGAGAGAGAGCTCAGGGAAGGAGAACTGGTAACTTGACTGGGATTGGGAAACAGGAGCAAGTATCAGAGAGGAATACCAAGGAGCACAGAATACTGGGGGAGATAGATAGCACGAGAGTAGAGAATAATACATTATTAGGTGGGTTAGAGTAAGGGACACAGTAATAAAGTCTGAATCAGGTTTAATGTGCACGTATGTGAATCCCCGGAGTGTAATTAATAAGCCTGGTTAGGTACAGGCGCAGATTTATTTTTGGAAATATGATGTTGTGGCTGTAACAGAGACCTGGCTCAATTATGGGCAGGACAGGGTGATAAATATAACCTGATACAAGGTGTTCAGTAAAGGTAGGAAAGGGATAAAAGAGGCCGGAGTAGTGGTATTGATTAAGGTGGGCATTGTAGTGCTGGAGAAAAAGGATGTCCTTGAGGGGTCGAGGGCAGAATCAATTTGGCTGGAGCTCTGGCACAAAATAGGTTCAATTATATTGCTCAGTGACTTCTACAGGCCACCAGTTAGTAGGAAGGAGGTGGAGGAACAAAACTCCAAGGAAATTACAGAGAAGTGCAAAAATTATCGGGTAGTTCTAATGGGGGACTTTAATTAACCAACATAGACTGGGAGAATAGTAGTGTCAAGGGCAATGAGGAGCAAGAGTTCCTGGAGTGTGTTGATGAAAATTTTCTTCAACAGTATGTTGCTAGTCCAACAAGAAAGGATCACTGCTGGACCTGGTTCTTGGGAATGAGTGGACCAAGCGGATCAAGTGTCAGTAAGAGAGCATTCAGAAGATAGTGATCATTGTATCATAATGGTTAGGCTGACTATAGAAAAGGACAAAGAGCAATCCAGGGTAAGAATAACTAATTGGGGGAAGGCCAATTTCAATGGGGTAAGAATGAAGCTGAGGCAAATAAATTGGAGTCCAAACATAGAACATAGAACATAGAAAAATACAGCACAGAACAGGCCCTTCGGCCCACGATGTTGTGCCGATCCTTTGTCCTCTGTCATGGACAATTTAATCTATACCCCATCATTCTCCTTTATCCATATACCTATCTAAAAGCCGTTTGAAAGTCCCTAAAGTTTCTGACTCAACAACTTCCCCAGGCAAGGCATTCCATGCCCCGACCACTCTCTGGGTAAAGAACCTTCCCCTGACATCCCCCTTATATCTCCCACCCTTCACCTTAAATTTATGACCCCTTGTAACGCTTTGCTCCACCCGGGGAAAAAGTTTCTGACTGTCTACCCTATCTATTCCCCTGATCATCTTATAAACCTCTATCATGTCACCCCTCATCCTTCTCCGTTCTAATGAGAAGAGGCCTAGAATGTTCAGCCTTTCCTCGTAAGACTTATTCTCCATTCCAGGCAACATCCTGGTAAATCTCCTCTGCACCCTCTCCAAGGCTTCCACATCCTTCCTAAAATGAGGCGACCAGAACTGCACACAGTACTCCAAATGAGGCCTTACCAAGGTCCTGTACAGCTGCATCATCACCTCACGGCTCTTAAATTCAATCCCTCTGCTAATGAACGCTAACACCCCATATGCCTTCTTCACAGCCCTATCCACTTGAGTTGCAACTTTCAACGATCTATGCACATAGACCCCAAGGTCTCTCTGCTCCTCCACATGCCCAAGAACCCTACCATTAACCCAGTATTTTGCATTCGTGTTTGTCCTTCCAAAATGGACGACCTCACACTATTCAGGGTTAAACTCCATCTGCCACTTTTCAGCCCAGCACTGCAACCTATCCAAGTCCCTTTGCAGACGACAATAGCCCTCCTCGGTATCCACAACTCCACCAACCTTTGTATCATCTGCAAATTTACTGACCCACCCTTCGACTTCCTCATCCAAGTCGTTAATAAAAATCACAAACAGGAGAGGACCCAGAACTGATCCCTGTGGCACGCCACTGGTAACTGGGCTCCAGGCTGAGTATTTACCATCTAAGACCACTCTCTGCCTTCTATCAGTTAGCCAATTCTTAATCCAACTGGCCACATTCCCCACTATCCCATGCCTCCTGACTTTCTCCATAAGTCTACCATGGGGGACCTTATCAAATGCCTTACTAAAATCCATGTACACCACATCCACTGGTTTACCCTCATCCACTTGCTTGGTCACCTGCTCAAAGAATTCAATCAGGCTTGTGAGGCAAGACCTACCCCTCACAAAACCGTGCTGACTGTCCCGAATCAAGCAGTGTCTTTCCAGATGCTCAGAAATCCTATCCCTCAGCACCTTTTCCATCAACTTGCCGACCACCGAAGTAAGACTAACTGGCCTGTAATTCCCAGGGTTGTTCCTATTTCCTTTCTTGAACAGGGGCACAACATTTGCCACCCTCCAATCACCTGGTACCACCCCCGTCAACAGAGAAGATGAAAAGATCATTGCCAGCGGCTCTGCAATTTCATCCCTTGCTTCCCATAAACCTGGCAGGAAAACCGATGCATCAACAATGCGCTAACGTGGATGAAGAAATAGTTCAGACACAGTCAAGGTGTCTTCCGTCGAGGGGGAAAATTAGGGCAAACAAACCCAGAGCTCCTTGGATGACAAAAGAGGTAGAGATTAAGAGAAAGAAGAGAAGGGTGTTTGTGACAAATGCCAGGTAGAAAACAATATTGAGAACCAGGCCGAATATAAAAGGTCCACAGGAGAAGTCGAAAAGTAATGAAGAGAAGCAAAGAGATAGCATGAAAAGAGACTGACAGCTAGCATTATAGGAAATGTCCACGTTTTCTATAGTCAACGGGTGGTGAAAGGAGGAGTGGTGCCATTTACTGACCAGAAAGGGGATTTATACATGGAAGCAGAGGGCACAGCTAAAGTATTAAATGAATTCTTTGCATCTGTCTTTACCAAGGAAGAAGATGCAACCAAGGCAGTGTTGAAAGAGGAAACAGGTCAGACACTATAGGGGTTTAAAATTGATAAAGAGGAAGTATTAGATAAGCTGTCTGTACTTAAAGTGGCTAATACACCAAAGCCGGATGAAGTGCATCTGAGGATACTGAGGGAAGTGAGCGTGGAAATCGTAGAGGCACTTGCCATAATTTTTCAGTCTTCCTTAGACTCTGGGGTGCTGCCAGATGATTGAATAATTGTAAATGTTGCAGCTTGTTCAGAAAAGGGTGTAAAGATAAGTAGAGCAACAGCAGGATATCGGTTTAACTTTAGTGGTGGGAAAACTTCTTGAAAAATATTTTGGAACAAAACCAATAGTCACATGGACAAATGCGAGTTAACTAAGGAAATCCAGCAAGGATTTCTTAAAGGGAAATCATGTTTAACTAACTTGCTGGAGTTGTTTTTGCGGAGGGAACAGAGCGAGTTGATGAGGACAATGATGTTGATGTGGTGTACATGCACGTTCCAAAGGCATTTGATACAGTGCCACATAAAATGAATTGTGAGAAAACTGTATCTCATAGAATAACAAGGTTGGTAGCAATATGGATGCAAAATTGGCTGAGTGACAGCAAGGAAGTGGATAATGGATGTTATTCGGGCTGATTCCTGGTATGAAGGGGTTGACTTATCAAGAATGGCCAGAAATGTTAGGCCGTTATTCATTACTGTTTAGAAGGATGAGGGGTGATCTTATTGAAACGTACTAGATTCTGAGGGGGCTTGACAGGGTAGATGTTGAGAAGATGGTTCCACTAGCGTGGGAATCTCAAACCAGGGGACATAGTTACAGAATAAGGGGACAATCATTTAAAACTGAGATGCGAAGAAATGTCTTCGATCAGAGGCTAGTGAACGCCTGGAATTGTTGTGGAAGCTAGATCATTACAAATATGTAAAGAGGAGGTAGATAGATTTATTGAAATATCGGGAAGTTGAGGGTGAAGAGGAGCTGGCACAAAAGAGGAGCTGAGGTCTGGGGTAGGTCAGCCACGAACTTATTGAATGGTGGGGTAAGCTTGAGGGCCTAAATGGTCTATTTCTGCTCCTATGTTTATGTTCTTATATAAATATTTTCCTATAGTCTACAGGCAGGTGAGGTCGAAGTTTCAAAATGTCTGCTTTTTGTCCAACTCACTGGTTTCTAAAAGTCCAAAGTGAAAACAAAAAGCCGTCAATAGACGATCACGTGACCAGGCACAGTGTCTCCACTGTCATTCAAAATGGGTTTTTGAGGAGGTCAATCCCCGCACCGCCACCCGCCCACCCCCCCTCCCGCCCCCCCCCCCCCCCCCCCCCCCACCCGGCCCGGTTGACTTCTTTGTAACTGCTTGCTGTCCTATTATTGTGTACAAAGCCATCATCCAAAATGTGCAGCTATTTGTAAGTCCACTGAAAATCGTTTTTCTCCTCCTTTTTTAACACACCGAAGTCGAGGATTTTAGAACAAAAATAACACTTTATTTTTAGCAGAGTTCTGTTCATGAATGGTCACAGATAAAGAGGGCAGCCACATCACAGAGAGCAATAGATCAGTCCTGAGAGAGACACCCTAACATTTGGCGTGCATTTAATGGTGTGCAATTAATGAATAGACACAATTGTAGAGCACAGCCACAATGAAGGGTGCAGTAGAGAGGCCCTGAAATAGACACCCTAACAGCTGGAATTCAGTAACTAAATGGACACAGTTGAAGAGTATAACCACATCACATAGTGCAATGGAATAGATCTGAGAGTAGCACTCTAGCCTTTTAAATTTACTTGATGAATTATCATGGTTGAATTAGACAGCCACATCCCAGAGTGCAGTAGATCAGTTCAGAGAGGGACACTCTAACATTTTTACTATAATTACTGAACGAAAGCAGGCAGAGGGCAGCCACATCGCAGAGGGCAGTGGAGCAGCTCTGAGAGAGTACTCTCACATTTGTAGTTTAATTGCTGACAGATCACAGTCAAAGAGGACACCCACATCCACAGTGCAGTAGAAAAGCACGGAGGGGGACCCTCTAATATGTTTAAATTAATTGCCCAATGAACAGAGTTAAAGAGGGTAGCCACATCCAAAATTGCAGTCGATCAGTCCGGAAAGAGACACTCCAACTTTTGGAATTTAATTATGGAGTGATCACAGTTGCAGAGAGGAGCGACATTTCATAGTATAGTAGAACAGCCATGAAAGAGACACTTTACCATTTGAAATTTCATTACTGAATTGCAAATGTTAAAGAGGACAGACACATCCCAGAGCGCAGTAGATCTGTTCTGAGGGAGGCATTCTAATATTAGGAGACTAATTACCGAATACAAGCAGGTACAGAGGAGAGCCACATAGACTCATAGAGTTATAGGGTTAGAGAGCACAGTAACAGGAATTTCGGCCCATCGTGTCTGTGCTGGCCATGAAGCACCCATTGTGATCCCATTTTCCAGCCTTTTACGACACAGTTGAGGGAGGGGCAGTACCGGCAGCTCAATATTTCAGCGTGCAGGATCTTCAGCCATGACAGGGGAAGAAACAAAAGAGGTTGTGGCATTGCACTGTAGATCAAGGAGTCAATTACTGCAGTCGGGAGGGATGAGACCTTGGAAGGTTCTTCAAATGAGGCCAAAAGGGTAGAACTTAAAAACGAAAAGGGGCAATCATTTGGCTGGGAATGTACTACAGGCCTCCAAACAGGCAGGGAGAGATAGAGGAGCAAATATATAGGCAAATCCCAGAGATGTGTAAAAATAATCAGGTATTATTTGTTGGGGATTTCAACTTACCTAATATTAACTGGGATAGTCTTCGTGTAAAAAGGTTTAAAGGGGGCAGAATTCTTAAAATGCTTACAGGAGATCTTTTTTCAGCCAGTACGTAGAAAGTCCTATAAGAGAAGGGGCAATACTGGACCTAATCCAAGGGATAAAGCCGGGCAAGTGGTAGAAGTGTAGTGTTGGTGGGACGGGGTGTGGGGGTGGGTTGGGGGGGGGTGGTTGTGTCGGGGGGCACTTCGGGGATAATGAACTTAACTCTGTAAGATTTAAGGTAGTTATGGAAATGGACAAAGCCGGGCCGGAAATCAAGGGACTGAATTGGGGGAAGGTCGATTTCCAAATGGTAAAACAGTATCTGGCCAGACTGGACTGGGAGCAACTACCTGAAGGAAAGTTTACATCAGACCAGTGGGAGTCATTCAAAGAGGAATTAGTGAGGGATCTAAGCCAACGTGAACCCGTTAAGGCGAAGGGAAGGACGAACAAGTCCAAGGACCCCTAGATGTCAAGGTAGATAGATAATTGGATCTGGGAAATAAAGGTGGCTTATGGCACATTCGGAGCACTGAAAACAGCGGAGGCATTAGAGGAGTATAGAATGTGCAGACGGGTAACAAAAAAAAGTTGTTAGGAGAGCGAAGAGGGGACATGCAAAACAATGGAAAACAAGATAAAGGACAATCCTAAGGCGTTTTATAAGTGTATTAAGGGCAAGAGGATTACCAGGGAAAGACTGGGACCCATTAGGGACCAATTTGGCAATCTGTGTGTGGAGACAGAGGATATAGGTGAGGTTTTAAATGGTTATTTTTCATCTGTGTTCACTATGGAGAAGGACGATGTAGGGAAAGGGGATTGTAAAATATTCGAACAAATTAGCATTGGAAGGAAGCAAGGATTAGCTGGTTTAGCGGGCTTAAAAGTGGATACAGTCCTAGACCCAGATGAGATCTATCCCAGGCTGTTATGTGAGGCAAGGGATGAGATAACAGGGACTCTGACACATATTTTCATATCCTCTCTGGCCACAGGAGAGGTACCAGATAATACAGCGTTGCATTATTCGCTGCTGCCTTAACAGGTCTATATTTGATCTGCTTCTCTTCTATATTTGACTATGCATCACCCTCTACTCTACCTCCAGCCTATATCCCATCCTCCTGTCAAATTAGATTAACCGCTCACCACCCCCACCCACACCCGTACCAACAGCATGAGCAAATCTCTCAGCAAGAATGTTGGTTCCATTCTGGTTCAGGTACAGCACATCCAACCTGCACAGGTCCCACATTTGGCAGAAACAGACCCAGTAATCCAGGAATCTAAAACTCTCCCTCCTGCACCATCTTTTCAGCCTCGCATTCATATGCCCCTATCCTCCTATTCGTACCCTCACTAGCACGTGGCACGGGGAGTATTCCAGAGATTAGAAGCTTTGAGGTCCTGCTTTTTAATCTGCTACCAAGCTCCCCAAATTCTTGTTGCAGGACCTCATCCTTCTTTCGACCGATGTCGTTGGTACCAATGCGAACCACGACCTCGGACTGTTCACCATCCCCCTTCAGAATGTCCTGCAGCCACTCCATATCCATGAGTGTAGCAGAACAGCCCTGAAACAGACACACAATTAGTTGGAATTTACTTACTGAATGGCCGTGTATACCGTGGAGAGCCACATCACCAAGTTCTGTCGATCAGCTCTGAGAAATAAACTAACATGTGGATTTACATAATTAAAGGACACAGTTAACGTGCACAGCCACACCCCACACATAATCTACCTCTCAAGAATTGCCTTCACAGCCATCAACTAAGGTACAACAAGAGAAGACATCCCACTTAAATGGATTGTTTGCTGCTTGTCCATCACCTTTCTGAGATAGAAAGATGCTAACCATTATAAAGGATGCAATATTTAAGAAAATAATGATATGATTGGGAAAAGTCAGCATGCGGTTATGAAAGGGAAATCATGTTTGTCATACTTGTTGGAGTTTCACGAGGATGTTGCTTGTAAGATTGATAAAGGAGACTTAGTTGATGTGGTGTATATTGGATTTTCAGTAACTGTTTGATAAGGTCCCACACAGCAGGTGAGGTAATAAAATTAGAACATATGGGATTGGGATAATATACTGCAATGGACTGAGAATTGGTTAACAGACAGAAACGGAGAGAAAGAATAAATGGTTCATTCCCAGGATGACAGGTTGTAACTAGTTCTGTATCACAAGAATCAATTCTGGTGCCACAGCTATTCATAGTCTATAAAAAATAATTCGGATATGGTGACCAAATGTAATATCTAAGAAATTGATGACACAAAACGAGTTGGAAATGTAAGTTATGAGGATGATAGAAGGAGACCTCAAGGAAACTTGGACAGGCGAAGTGAATGGACAAGAACTGGACACATTTAATATAATATGAGCGCGTGTATTTGTCCTCTTTGATAGAAAAAAACAGAAAGGTAGGGTATTTCCTAAAAGTTGAGAGGTTGGAAAATGTTGATGTCCAAAGGGAACTGGGTGTTGTTGTTCAGGAGTTAGTAAAAGCTAGCATGCGGGTGTAGCAAGCAATTAATTAGGCAAATGGCACATTGACCTTCATCACAAAAGTAGTTTTGAGTACAAGAGCAAATATCAAAGATAGCGCGGCACAGTGGCGCAGTGGTTAGCACCGCAGCCTCACAGCTCCAGCGACCCGGGTTCAATTCTGGGTACTGCCTGTGTGGAGTTTGCAAGTTCTCCCTGTGTCTGCGTGGGTTTCCTCCGGGTGCTCCGGTTTCCTCCCACATGCCAAAGACTTGCAGGTTGATATGTTAATTGGCCATTATAAATTGCCCCTTGTATAGGTAGGTGGTCGGGAAATATGGGGACAGGTGGGGACGTGGTAGGGATATGGGATTAGTGTAGGATTAATATAAATGGGTGGTTGATGGTCGGCACAGACTCGGTGGGCCGAAGGGCCTGTTTCAGTGCTGTATCTCTAAAACTAAAAAAGAAAAAAACTAAAAGTTGTTGGTAAGACTCAGCAGGTCTGTGGAGAGCGAAGCAAAGCTAACATTTCAGGTCTGTGACCTTTCGTCAGAAATGGCAAAGGTTAGAAAATAATTCACATTTTATTTTTTAAGCATGTGCCTGCTTTTCATGTAATCAGAGCTGCTCAGTATTCTGCTATTAACACTCTCTCTGCACTAATGCTTTGTCTTTCACCACAAGCACTAAGACACTCTTTGCCTTTGTCCCAGGACTGCTTTGTTATTTAATCTCTCCTGCCCTCTGTCCTATCAAACACCTTCACCTTTGTTCATCCACCGACCGCAATCCCGTGCACTTGCTTGCAACCTAATTCTTTTCGAACCTTTGCCAGTTCTGATGAAAGGTCACAGACCTGGAAAGTTAACTTTGCTTCTCTCTTCACAGATGCTGCCAGACCTGCTGAGTATTGCCAGCACTTGTTGTTTTTATGTTAGATTTTCAGAAACTGCAGTATTTTGCTTTTATTTTAGTGTTTAATTCACAGCCACCTCTTTTCCAGGAATGCCTACGTTGAAGAACTTCTGCTCTTCTCTCCGGTGGATTTCCGTTTGTCACTTTTACCTTGTTCACCTTCATTGTGTTCTATTTCACTCCTGGTATTTGATAAGTTCTCGACCAAAACACGTTTTCACAACCACATCTCCTTCCTCAGTGATTGTCTCCGGTTCAGAAGTATTCCACGTGTATTCCAAATGAAGTTTCATCCTTCATGTTTTGAATCCACCGAAGAGTACAGCTATCTGTGATAAATACAGCATTCCTCGGACTGCTGTGCT
The DNA here is from genome assembly GCF_036365525.1 of Heterodontus francisci. Taxonomy (NCBI): domain Eukaryota; kingdom Metazoa; phylum Chordata; class Chondrichthyes; order Heterodontiformes; family Heterodontidae; genus Heterodontus; species Heterodontus francisci. The sequence continues at coordinate 7,126,996 of NW_027141175.1, forward strand.
TGCCGCATCCTGAGTTCCACAAGCAGTGCTATGTGCTGCCACATGTGCACACTGGACCTCTCTCTCTCCTGAAGCACCACCTCACCTTTTCTCAAAGCTGTTCTATTCCGCCGTTTCATTTCATCCTTCATCGTATCCGACGCATTAACAAAAACTTGTTTTCTTCCTTTCAGGGGGAAGCTCCAACAGCTGATGGGGACTAATGCACCTCCAGATCCTTCTTCCCCTACACTCCCCTCTGACCACATCCTTTTTCATCTGACCCCTTGCCATGTATTCACTGTACCCTCTGACCTTCCTCTCCGTAACGGTGAACCTTCTGCAGTCCGGAAAGGTCTCAGCTCTGTCCTCCGACGCCCCTATCTCAATGAATTTCTCGCTTGACATGTCTTTGAGTTCTTCTTCCATCGCCTTCGCCTCTGGGCTCACTTCTTTGACCAGGAGTCTTCCCCCTCCCCACCCCACCACCGACCAGCAGACCCTTTCACATGCCTCCAGCATTTTCCCTCCTCCTGGACACCTCCCTCCGTCCTCTTACCCGCTCTTGATCTTTTTTTGAATAATATCGGCTAGTCATTGACCATCTCAATTTCTCGATGCCCTCCCTCCCTCACTCATTCTAACCCGTCCTCCTCTGAACTTGCTGCACTCCGTTCTCTCACGTCTCACCCCGACATTGTCATCAAAACTGCAGACAAGTGTGGTGCTGTTGTTGTATGGTGCACCGACCTCTTCCTTGCAGAGGCTCAGTGCCAACTTTCAGACTGGTATTTCTTCCCACTTCCTCCTGGACCATTACCCCACCACTGAACATCGAGCTACTGTCCACAGTACTGTCCATAGGACTGTCACTGGCCTCATCGCCTCAGGAGATCTTTCCTCTACAGCTTCTGACCTCATAGTCCTGCAACCCTGGACAACCCTCTTCTCCCTCCTTCCTAATTTCAAACAACAGGACTGTCCCAGCAGAGCCATTGTTTCAGCCTGTTCCTGCCCCACTGAACTTATTTAATCCTATCTTCACTCTATCTTTTCTCCCCAGATCCAGTCGATTCCAACCTGCATTCGTCACCCTTCTGATGCACTACATCAGTTTGGCAATTTCCAGTTTCCTGGCCCAAACCGCCTGCTCTTCACTATGGACGTCCATTATTTTCTACACCTCCATCCCCCACCAGGACGGTTTGAGGGCCCTCTGCTTCTTCCTTGAACAGTGGTCCAACCAGTCTCCATCAGCCACCACCCTCCTCCGCTTGGCTGAACTTGTTCTCCGATCGATCAACTTCTCCTTCAACTCCTCTTATTTTCTTCAAGTAAAAGGTGTTGCTATGGTTAACCGCATGGCTCCCAGTTATGCGTGTCTTTTTGTGGAGAGTGTCGAACATTCCTTTTTTCCAGTCCTAATCAGGATTCCTCCGCCAACTCTTTTTCTGGTAAATTGATGACTGTATCGTTGCCGTTTCCTGCTCCCGCCCCGAACTGCAAAACTTCATCAACTTTGCTTCCAATTTCCGCTCTTCTTTCACCTTTACATGACCCATCTACGACACCTCCATTCCCTTCCTCGACCTCTCTGTCTCAATCTCTGGGAATAGACTGCCTACTAATATTCATTATAAGCCCACCGAACCACAGCCACATCGTCTACACGTCTTTACACCCTGCCTCCTGCAAAGATTTAATTCTATTTCCGAGCTTCTCTGGATCTGGAACAGCAGCTCTGGTGATTCAACCTTCCACGATCGTGCTTCTCATATACCTTGTTTTTTCCTCAGCAGAGGATTCCACCCCACCACCCCGCCTCCCCCTGCCTTTGATTGACAAGGCCTTCAACCATGTCCCGCACATTTCCCACACCTCTACCCTCACCCCTTCTTCTCCCTCTCAGAACCACGACAGTGTTTCCCTTGTCCTCACTTACCACCCCACCAGCCTCCACATATGAAGGGTCACCCTGCACCATTTCCATCATGCCACGACATCATGGCATGATTCCACGACCAATCACAACATCCCCCCTCCCCTGTCAATATTTCTAAGGGATTCCCTCTGCGAGACCCTGGTCCACTCCTTCATTACTCCCAGCACCTCGTCCCCTTCCCACGGCACCTTCCCATGCAATCGCAGGAAGAGTAACACCTGCCCTTTTACCTCCTCTCTCCTCACTATCCCAGGCCTCAAACACTCCTTTCAGGTGAAGCAGCGATTTACTTGTACTTCTTTCAATTAATATATTGTATTCTCTTCTCACAATGTGGTCTCCTCTACAGTGATGAAACCAAAATCAGATTGGGTGACCGCTTTGTGGAACACATCTGCTCAGTCCAAAAGCATGACCCCAAACTTCCGGTTACTTGCCATTACAAGCCGCCCCCCCACACCCCCACAACAACCCCCCCCCTCCAAACCCCGCTTTCATGCCCACTTATCTGTCCTGGGTTTGCTGCAGTGTTCCAGTGAACATCAATGTAAGCTTGAGGAACGGCACCTCATTTACCGATTAGGCACGCGACAGCCTGCTGGAGTGAACATTGAGTTCAATAATTTCAAAGCATAATGGGCCCCCTTTTTATTTTACTTATTTTTTTTATTTTTTCTTATTCATTATTTTAATTTGTTTATTTTATTTTAGTTTGTTTCATCATTAATTTTTACCATGTGCTTACCCACGGTTTCTTTCATGTTTTTGCTTTGGGTTAGAGCTGTTCATTTGTCTGTCAATTAACACCCTCGCTGCACGAATGCTTTGTCTTTCAGCATACGTTTGCCTTTACTCCATAACCTTCTGTCTGTTATTTTCTGTGACCCTCTGTCCAACCAACACCTTACCTTTTGTTATCTGTTGACCCACCCCCGCTGTATTTGCTTAAAACCTATTGCATTTCTAATATTTGCCAGTTCTAATGAAAGGTCAGTGACCTGAAACGTTTCCTCTGTTTCTCTCTCCACAGATGCTGCCAGACTTTCTGTGTATTTCCAACAGTTCTTGTTTTTATTTCAGCTTCCCAGCATCTGCAATAGTTTGCTTTTATTTCAAAGATTCTGTAGGGATAAGCTAGGATGTACAACCTTAGCATCACATGATGTGAATATTGGGAAATCTTCTACTTTATAACAGCGTCCTTACCGCTAAAGTCCAGACAAACAGTTCCAAGGAGAAACAGAAATCCAATGCATGCTGGAAAAAAATAATTGAACCGAGTCAAAGCAGGTGGAGTTCACCAATAGTCTTCGTGCATAAACATGATGGGGAAACCGGACTTTGCATAGACTACAGAAAAGACAATGCAGTAACGAAGGCAGCCTCCTGCCCAATTCTCGCTGTATTGACAGAGCGGGCAGTGCCTTGTTTTGTACAAAGATAGGTTAGTTAAAGGGATACTGGCAGGTTCCTTTGAGACCACAAGCTAAAGAAATATCAGCTTTTGTCACACCAGATGGTCTTTATCAGTGCTGGCTGAAGCCATTCGGGCTGTAAAATGCGCCAACAACTTTTCAGAAACGAATGGATCAAGTTATAGCCAGTTTTCCCAATTATGTCGTGTATCTGGATGCTGTACTAATATACAGTAAACCTTGGAAGGAACACTTAAAACTTGAAACCCTGTTTATAGAATTAAAAGCCGCTGAACTAATGGTAAATCTGGCGTAAAGTGAATTTGGAAAAGTCAGAGTAACCTACCTCGGACATACGGTGCGGCAAGGACAAGTGCTGCCAAGAACGGCAAAAGTACAAGGCTTAGTGGAGTTCCCTATCCCTAAAATTAAGCATGAAATCATGAGGCTTTTGGGGATGTGTGGTTTCTACAAAAATGTTCTACCGAAGCTTAACGCTGCAGCTATTCCACTAACCGATTTGCGACTGAAAAAGTAAACCATGGTAGAATGGTCAGTTGAATGCCAGGCAGTTTGTGAAAAGATAGAGGCAATCTTAACGAAGGCTACTGCAAATTTTGATGAACCCTTAAGGATAGTGATTGATGCTAGCGACCTGGGGGTTGGTGCAGCCCTGTGGCAGGATGACGAATCGGGCATAGAAAAAACAGTCAGGTACATTTCAAGAAAACTGAATAGGCACCATAAAAGTGTTCCACTGTGGAAAAGGAAACGTTAGGAATATTTATGGCTCTTAAAAATTTTGCAGTATGCGTCCGCCACGACTACAAAGAAAGGCTTATAGACACTGACTATAACCAGTAACCTTTGTGGCAAAATTGAAACGCCAAAATGCCAGAAAAAGTTGAAGTTTATTGTTACAGCCTTATCACTTGGAAAGTGTACATATTTCGGGTACAAATAAAATGTTAGCACAGATGTTTTATCACGACTTTAAATTCATTGATTCACATGTGTAATCATGGTACCAAAAAATTGTTAACTACCAGCATAGCGAGTGCGTGGCATGAGTGCTAAAAATGTGTAAAATGTTTTCAATTTACGTTATACATTGTAATAAAATGCATTCAAGAATACTATTTCATTTCGCCAAGGACGGCCGTATGACAAAATGTTTTTTTTGTACTAAAATCTTGAACTTCTATGTGTTTCAAAAACAAAAGTTAGGGCGGCACAGTGGCACAGTGGTTAGCACCGCAGCCTCACAGCTCCAGCGACCCGGGTTCAATTCCTGGTACTGCCTGTGTGGAGTTTGCAAGTTCTCCCTGTGTCTGCGTGGGTTTCCTCCGGGTGCTCCGGTTTCCTCCCACATGCCAAAGACTTGCAGGTTGATAGGTAAATTGGCCATTAGAAATTGCCCCTAGTATAGGTAGGTGGTAGGGAAAAATATAGGGACAGGTGGGGATGTGGTAGGAATATGGGATTAGTGTAGGATTAGTATAAATGGGTGGTTGATGGTCGGCACAGACTCGGTGGGCCGAAGGGCCTGTTTCAGTGCTGTATCTCTAAACTAAAATGAAAGAAGTATGTTTGTCAGTGAAAGACACCAGCGAAAATAACTTCCACTTCTGCAATATTTCGAAAGGAAGTTCCAAACAAAGAGGTCAACTTTATGGGTGTTTTGAAAGGAAATTTAACGTGTAAAAGAGCAGAAAGGGCAACAGTTTCAAAGGAATCTCAGGGGTTTGAACTTTCTTCAGAGACGCTTGACTGGCAAGGGGTAACATTGTGTCTGGACATATGGTCAAGTTCAGGAAGGTGTTTATGTTCATTTTAGACCCTTTAAAAGCCGATGAATTGGACAAAGAGAAGACAGTTACATTTTTTCCTTGATCTGCTTGTCACAAGAGAAAAAAGGCTCAGAAAAGTGTTTCCGCTCTCTCTGTAATTTGAGACTCGCATCTCATGAAAAGGAATTCTGTGAATGAAAGGTAGCGGATTGCTGTTACCTCTGTGCTCTGAAGAATTTCTGCATCCACTGAGGTTCCTGCTGTCTCCTGTTGTTCTCAGAAAATCCTGAAACCTGAAGAATATTTCAACTGCTAGTCTGTTGTTTCAAAACCCAAGCAGACCTATTGTTACACCCTGATGAAAGACCTATGTCACGCCTGCCGCAGTGAAATTGCCATGAACACCTACCCATCACAGACTGTTCATCAAACCCTGAGAGAGACTTTGAGTGGCATCCGACTATTTGACTCTGGGACATCTTACCAAACCAGAAACATCCTGCCAGAACGGGAACCTCATTTTTTGTTTCATTCTTTCTTCTATTCCTAAGAAACATTTATAACACAAATCCCCCTTGTGAAACCAGTTAACCGCTTCTTTTTGAATGTATGTGTGTGTTCGTGCATGAGGGTTAGGGGATAAGGGTTTTCCATGTATAGATTTATCTCGTTAGTAGTTAAGACCTATTATTTATTTTCTAATAAATAGGTAATGTTGTTGTTGTTTAAAGGGACCTAGTTTGGTATGCTTTACTCTCGGGGAAAATAGAGCGTTTAATTTGGCTAGTCTTGGGTCGCTGGAAAACTTTATTTGATTTACTCTGACCTGTGGGACTGAATTAACAGGGCATTACTCCCACCTGGTCGTAACAGCATTAACAGGCTGTTACAGAATGCGGAAAAGAACAAATCACCCATCTCCCAGTAACAATCCAGTCACATCTTTCTGACCCTGATAACGGCAAGTTCCATAATGCTGGAATGGGTAAATCCCCGTCCTTATTGGACAATACCAGCTGCTCTCTCTGACCCAGATACCAGAAAATTAAACAATGTGGCAATGAGCAAATCCCTCATCTCCATTTAACAATCTCAGCTACTGTCTCTGACCTAGATAATAGGCAGTTCTGCAATGCAGGATAAACCGTGTCCCCATCTGCATTTCACAATCACAGTCCTCTCTCTGGCCTGGATAACAGACTGTTCCACAATCTGGGAATGAACAAACCCCCAATCTCCATTGAACAAGCCCAGCTCCTCGCTCTAGCCCAGATAACATGCAGTTGCATAATGCAGAAATGAACAAATCCCTCATATCAATTCAACAATCACACCTCCTCTCTGTCACCAGAAAACAGGCCATTCTCCAAAGTGGAATGCAAAGATACTATCCCCATTTAAAATTCCCTGCTCCTCTCTCTTGCCTTGATAACATTCAGTTCCACAAGGCGGGAATGAAAATCTCTATCTACAGTGACCAGTCGCAGCTCCTCTTTCTGAAACAGAAGACAGGCAGTTCCGCCTCTCAGAATGAACAAATCACTTCGTACAATTGAACAAACCCAGCTCCTCTCCCTAGCCCATTAACACACAGTCTTCCAAAGCGGGAATGAACATATCCCCACCTGCAGTGAGCAATCCCATCTCATTTCTCTGACCTGAAAAACAGGCAGTTGCACCATTCGCATCTGAACATGTCCCCGTCTCCATTTCAAGATCCCAGATTCTCTCCCTGACACCGATTATAACAGTTCCACAATGTAGGAATGGATAAAACCCCCATCTTTATTGAACTGTCCCAGCTCAACTCTCTGGCCTGGATAATAGGCGTTCCTCAGAGTCGGATTGAAAAGATTCCCGCCTCTCAATTGAACACACCAAGCTCCTCTCCCAGGCTGGATAACAGGCAGTTCTGCAATGTAGGAATGAAAATAAATTCCCCATCTCCACTGAACAATGCCAGCTCCTCGATCTGTCCCAGAAAACAGGCAGCTCCATATTGTGGAATGAACAGATCCCCATTTCCACAGACCGATCCCAGCTACTCTTTCTGGACTGGACAACAGGCAGTTCCACAATGTAGAAATGAACGAATACCGACCTCTCTCTCAGGCATGGATAATAGGCAGTTGCACAATGAAGGAAAGAAAAAATACCCCATCTCCATTGAACAAGCTCAGCTGTTCCCACTGGCCTGCATTGCATATCCCAACCCCCATTGAACAACACTAGGTCCTCACTCTGGCCTGGAGAACATACAATTCAACAGTATGTTGAACCTACAAATCCCCATCTCCATTGAGCAAGTCCAGCTTCTTTCTGTGACCGGACAGCAAGCAGCTCTATTAAGTGCGAATGAACAAATCCCATCTCCACTGAACTTTCCCAGAACCTCTCTCTGGCCTGGAAAGCACTTCTCCAATGCAGGGATAAACATATTCCACTCTGCATTGAACAAGCCGTGCTCCTCTGTCTGGTGCAGATAACAGGCAGTTTCACGATGCAGGCATGAGCAAATACCACAAATCCTTTGAAAAATCCAGCTCCTGTCTATGGACTGGATATCAGGCAGTTCCACATTGTGGAAATGAACAAATCACACATCTCCATTGCATACTTCCAGCTCCTCGCACTGGCCTTAATAGCAGGCAGTTGGACGATGCTGGAATGAACAATTGTCCCATCTCTGTTGAACATGCCTAGCTTCTTGTTCAGAACATTACAGCAGGCAGTTCTACAATGAAATGGATTCAACAAATCCCCTTCCTTATTAGACAATATCTTCTCCTGTCTCCGACCCGGATAACAAGCATTTCAACAATGCAGGAATGAACAAATCACCATCTCCATTGAAAATTCACAGCTCCTGCCTCTGACCAGATAATAGGCAGCCCCCAATGTGTGAATGAAACAATTCCCCATCTGCAGCGAACAATCGCAGCTCCTATCTCTGGCCTTAACAACAGTTATTTCCACAATGGCTGAGCCAACAAACCCCCATCTCCGCTGGACAATCTCAGCTTCTCTCGCTCTCTGCCCGGGATGACAGGCAATTTCACAATCCAGGAATTAACAGATCCCCCATCTCCACTGAACAACCACAGCTTCTTGCACTCTGCTTAATAGAATACAATTCCAAAATGCAGAATGAACAAATGCCCATCCTTATTGGAGAATCCCAGACCCTCTATCAGATAACAGGTAAATCCACAATGTTAGAATGTGAAAAAAAACAACATCTCCGCTGAACATTCACAGCAGATCCCTCTGACACAGATAGCAGACAACACCAATGCGTGAATGAACATGTCCCCATCTGCAGTGAACAATCCCAGCTTCCCTCTCACACACGGAATACAGGCATTTCCGCAATGCCCGATTGATCAAAATCGTAATATCCATTGAGAATTGACACCTCCTCCCTCTAAACCGGATAAGTGGCAGTCCCCCAATGTGGGAATGAACATATCCCTACCTACAGTGAACACTATCAGCTCATCTTTGTGACCCAGAAAACATCCATTTCTCAATTTGTAACTGAACATACCCCCATATGAATTGCAAGATCCCAGATTCGCTCCCTGACACCGATTTCACGCAGTTCCACAAAGCAGGAATGAATAATTCCCCGAAAAAACTCAGCTCCTCCCTGTTGCCTGGAGAACAGGCAACTCCACAATTTTGGATTGAAAATACCCTATCCCAAATGCACAATCCCAGCTGCTCTCTTTGGCATGGAATGCCAGCAGTTCCACATTGCGGGTATCAACAAATCACCCACCTCTATTGAAGAGTCTTTGCTCTTCTTTCTGACCTGGATAGCAGGCCATTGTAGAATGGGAGAATGAGTAAATCCTCCCTCTCCATTGAACAATCCAAGCTGCTTTCTCTGGCCCAGTTAACTGCCCAGGTAACTGGCACTTGCACAATGCGGGAACTAAAATGTTGTCCATTTCCATTCGACAACCATCACCCGCCTCTGTGACCGAGTTAACTGGTAGTCCCAGATGTTGAAATGAGCAAGTCGCCATATCAGATGTACAATCCAAGCTCCTGGCTATGATCCGGGTAACAGGCAATCCCACAATGCTGGTATGAACAAATGCCCCATCTGCTTCATTGAGCAATTCCAGCTCATCTGTGAGACCCAGATCGCACAGAGTCTCACAATGCAAATGTGAACAAATATCCCATCTCCAATGAACAATCCCAGCTCCTCTCTCTAACGCGGCTCCCAGCTCCTCTTACTGACCCGGACAGCAGATAGTTTCACAACGCTGGAATTAACAGAACCCCATGCGCATTCGACAATTCCAGCTCCTCTCTTTGGCGCAGATCACAGACAGCTCCACAATAAGAGAAAGAAGAAATTCCTCATCAAAACTGAGCAATTTCATTTCCCCTCTCTGACACGAATATCAAGCAGTTCAACAATGTGGGAATGAGGAAATCCACGAGCTCCATTGAATCCTTGCTCCTCTCACTGACCCGGGTAACAGGAAGTTCCACAAAGTAAGAATGAACAAATCCCCTAACTCCATTAAACACTGCCAATTGCATCCTCTGACAGATGGTAGTCAGTTCCATAATTTGACAAGAAACATTTATCCATCTGCAATGAAAAATACCTGCTGCTCTCTCTGACCCAGATAACAGGCTGTTGCACAATGTGAGACTGAACAATTCCACCAACTTGCATTGAACAAACCCAGATCTTATCTCTGGCTCGGACAACTGGTTCCACAATGTGTGAATGCTCAAGTCCCTCATCTCAATTAAACAATTCCAGCTGCTATATCTTGGCGGCATCACAGGCAGTTCCACAATGTTAGATTGAATAGATGTCACATCGCTATTGAACAAACCCAAATCCTGTCTCAGGACCGGGAAATTGGCAGTTCCACAATGCGAGAATGAAGGAAATCAAGATCCCCATTGAACAATCTCAGCTCCTCTCCCTCTCCCTCTACCAATAGCGGGCACAATGCGGGAATGAAAGAATCCTGGTCTCCATTGTGCAGATCCATCTCCTCACTCTGAACCCAATAACAAGCATTTCTATAAGGTGGGAATCAACAAATCCCCATGTACAGTAATCTATCCCAGCTCTTTCTCTGGCCAGAATAACAGGCGGTGCCCTAATGCAGAAATTAATACGTCCCCATATAATAAGTCCCCGTAGTAGTCGCAGGCACGTATTGCAGGAGTCTCCTGTGGCCATCCCCTTCTCAAACAGATATACTGCTTTGGATTCTGTTGGGGGATATGACCTCCCAGGGGAAAGCAGCAACAGCCACGTCCGTGGCACCACGGAGGTCGCTGCTGCACAGCAGGGGAGGAAAAGTGGTGGAAGAACTATAGTGATAGGGAACTCTATCGTAAGCGGTGCAGCTTGGCGTTTCTGTGGCCACAAACGAGACTCCAGGATGGTATGTTGACTCACTGGTGCGAGGGTCAAGGATGTCTCGGAGCCGCTGCAGCACATTCTGAAAGGGAAGGATGAGCATCCAGAGGTACCAAAATCATTAAGAGGAAGAGAGATAAGGTCCTGCGAAGTGAATATAGGGAGTTAGGCAGAAGGTTAAAAATGAGGACCTCTAGGGTTGTAATCTCAAGATTACTCCCTCTGCCACGTGCTGGTGAGGGTAGGAATAGGAGGATAGAACAAATGAATGCGTGGCTGAAGTGTTGGTGTAGGCGGGACAGCTTCAAATACTTGGATCATTGGGATCTCTGCTGGTGCAGGGGTGACCAGTACAAGAGGGACGTGTTGCATCTGAACTGGAAGGGGCCAATATCCTTGCGGGAAGGTTTGCTATTACTACCCAGGAAGGTTTAGACTAGTCTGGCAGGGCTGTGGCACCCAAAGTAGTAGTCTATCCGATGAGATAGTTGAGACAAATGTAGAGGCGAAAGCAAGAAAGTCCTGTAGGCAGGCCGGGCAGGGGCAATACAGGGAGCGTGGATGGTCTGGTAGTCTAAACTGCATTTACTTTAATGCACGAAGCCATACAGGTAAGACAGTTGAACTCAGAACATGGATCAGTACATGGGATTGTGATATTATAGCTATTACGGAAACGTGGTTGAGGGATGGGCAGGACTGGCAGCTCAATGTTCTGGGGTACTGATGATTCCGAGGTGAGGTGGAGTTAAGAGAGGAGGGTCAGTTGCACTATTGATTAGGGAGGACATCACGTCAGTACTTAGCGAGGATATCCCGGGGGTGGGGGTGGGGGATGTCCAGCGAGGCCACATGGGTAGAACTTAGAAATAAGAAAGGGGCGATCACATTGATGGGATTATACTATAGGCCCCCGAATAGTCAGAGGGAATTGGAGGAGCATATATGCAGGGAAATCACAGATAGGTGTATGAATTATAGAGTTGTAATAGTAGGTGATTTTAACTTACCTAATATTGACTGGGACTGCCTCAGTGCTAAGGGATCAAATGGGGAAGAATTATTTAAGTCTGTCCAGGATAGCTGACTGAGGCAGTATGTGGATGGACAAGAGTTACTCTTAATACTTAATACATACTTTATACTGAGGCAGTATGTGAATCCTCTGCTGAGGATAAAACAATGTATATGAGAAGCACGATCGTGGAAGGTTGAATCACCAGAGCTGCTGTTCCAGATCCAGAGAAGCTCGGAAATGGAATGGAATCTTTGCAGGAGGCAGGGTGTAAAGACGTGTAGACGATGTGGCTGTGGTTCGGTGGGCTTATAATGAATATTAGTAGGCAGTCTATTCCCAGAGATGGAGACAGAGAGGTCGAGGAAGGGAATGGAAGTAGATGGGTCATGTAAAGGTGAAAGAAGGGCGGAAATTGGAAGCAAAGTTGATGAAGATTTGCAGTTCGGGGCGGAAGCAGGAAACGGCAACGATACAGTCATCAATTTACCAGAAAAAGAGTTGGCGGAGGAATCCTGATTAGGACTGGAAAAAAGGAATGTTCGACATACTCCATAAAAAGACAGGCATAACTGGGAGCCATGAGGGTAACCATAGCAACACATTTTACTTGAAGGAAATGAGAGGTGTTGAAGGAGAAGTTGTTCGATGGGAGAACAAATTCAGCCAAGCGGAGGAGGGTGATGTTGGATGGGGAAAGGTTGAACCTCTGTTCAAGGAAGAAGCAGAGGGCCCTCAAACAGTCCTGGTGGGGGATGGAGGTGTAGAAAATAATGGACGTCCATAGTGAAGAGCAGGCGGTTTGGGCCAGGAAACTGGAAATTGCCAAACTGATGTAGTGCATCAGAAGGGTCACGGATGTAGGTTGGAATCGACTAGATCTGGGGAGAAAAGATAGAGTCAAGATAGGATGAAATAAGTTCAGTGGGGCAGGAACAGGCTGAAACAATGGCTCTGCTGGGACAGTCCTGTTGTTGGAAATTAGGAAGGAGGTAGAAGAGGGTTGTCCAGGGTTGCAGGACTATGAGGTCAGAAGCTGTAGAGGAAAGATCTCCAGAGGCGATGAGGCCATTGACAGTCCTATGAACAGTACTGTGGACAGTAGCTCGATGTTCAGTGGTGGGGTCATGGTCCAGGAGGAAGTGGGAATAAATACCAGTCTGAAAGTTGGCACTGAGCCTCTGCAAGGAAGAGATCGGTGCGCCAGACAACAACAGCACCACCCTTGTCTGCAGTTTTGATGACAATGTCGGGGTGAGACGTGAGAGAAAGGAGTGCAGCAAGTTCAGAGGAGGACGGGTTCGAGTGAGTGAGGGAGGGAGGGCATCGAGAAATTGAGATGGCCAATGTCTAGCCGATATTATTCAAAAAAAGATCAAGAGTGTGTAAGAGGTCGGAGGGAGGTGTCCAGGAGGAGGGAAAATGCTGGAGGCATGTGAAAGGGTCTGCTGGTCGGTGGTGGAGTGAGGTGGGGGAGGACTCCTGGTCAAAGAAGTGAGCCCAGAGGCGAAGGCGATGGAAGAAGAACTCAAAGTCATGTCAAGCGAGACATTCATTGAGATAGGGGCGTCGGAGGACAGAACTGAGACCTTTCCGGAGTGCAGAAGGTTCAGCGTTACGGAGAGAAAGGTCAGAGGGTACAGTGAATACATGGCAAGAGGTCAGATGAAAAAGGGTGTGGTCAGAGGGGAGTGTAGGGGAAGAAGGATCTGGAGGTGCATTAGTCCCCATCAGCTGTTGCAGCTTCCACCTGAAAGGAAGGAAACACGTTTTTGTTAATGCGTCGGATACCACGAAGGATGAAACGAAACTGCGGAACAGAACAGCTTTGAGATAAGGTGAGGCGGTGCTTCAGGAGAGAGAGAGAGGTCCAGTGTGCACATGTGGCAGCACATAGCACTGCTTGTGGAACTCAGGATGCGGCAAGCACAGCAGTCCGAGGAATGCTGTATTTCTCACAGATAGCTGTACTCTTCGGTGGATTCAAAACATGAAGGATGAAACTTCAGTTGGAATCCACGTGGAATAATTCTGAACCGGAGACAATCACTGAGGAAGGAGATGTGGTTGTGAAAACGTGTTTTGGTAGAGAACTTATCAAATACCAGGAGTGAAATAGAACACAATGAAGGTGAACAAGGTAAAAGTGACAAACGGAAATCCACCGGAGAGAAGAGCAGAAGTTCTTCAACGTAGGCATTCCTGGAAAAGAGGTGGCTGTGAATTAAACACTAAAATAAAAGCAAAATACTGCAGTTTCTGAAAATCTAACATAAAAACAACAAGTGCTGGCAATACTCAGCAGGTCTGGCAGCATCTGTGAAGAGAGAAGCAAAGTTAACTTTACAGGTCTGTGACCTTTCATCAGAACTGGCAAAGGTTCGAAAAGAATTAGGTTGTAGGCAAGTGCACGGGATTGCGGTGGGTGGAAGAACAAAGGTGAAGGTGTTTGATAGGACAGAGGGTAGGAGAGATTAAATAACAAAGCTGTCCTGGGACAAAAGCAAAGCGTGTGTTAGTGCTTGTGGTGAGAGACAAATCATTAGTCCAGAGAGAGTGTTAATAGCAGAATACTGAGCAGCTCTGACTACATGGAAAGCAGGCACATGGTGAAAAAATAAAATGTGAATTATTTTCTAACCTTTGCCATTTCTGATGAAAGGTCACGGACTTGAAACGTTAGCATTGCTTCGCTCTCCACAGACCTGCTGAGTATTTCCAGCAATCTTTGATATTTGCTCTTGTACTCAAAACCCCTTGCGATGAAGGTCAATGTGCCATTTGCCTAATTAATTGCTTGCTACACCCGCATGCTAGCTTTTCCTAACTCCTGAACAACAACACCCAGTTCCCTTTGGACATCAACATTTTCCAACCTCTAACCTTTTAGGAAATACTCTGCCTTTCTGTTTTTTCTATCAAAGTGGACAAATACAGGCGCTCATATTATATTAAATTTGTCCAGTTCTTGTCCATTCACTTCGCCTGTCCAAGTTTCCTTGAGGTCTCCTTCTATCATCCTCATAAATTACATTTCCAACTAGTTTTGTGTCATCAATTTCTTAGATATTACATTTGGTCACCATATCCGAATTATTTTTTATAGACTATGAATAGCTGTGGCACCAGAATTGATTCTTGTGATACAGAACTAGTTACAACCTGCCATCCTGAGAATGAACCATTTATTCTTGCTCTCCGTTTCTGTCTGTTAACCAATTCTCAGTCCATTGCAGTATATTATCCCAATCCCATATGTTCTAATTTTATTTCCTCACCTCCTGTGTGGGACCTTATCAAACAGTTACTGAAAATCCAATATACACCACATCAACTAATTCTCCTTTATCAATCTTACAAGCAACATCCTCGTGAAACTCCAACAGGTATGACAAACATGATTTCCCTTTCATAACCGCATGCTGACTTTTCCCAATCATATCATTATTTTCTTTATATCTAGTTATTGCATCTTTTATAATGATTAGCATCCTTCCATCTAGGAAAGGTGATGGACAAGCAGCAAACAATCCATTTAAGTGGGATGTCTTCTCTTGTTGTACCTTAGTTGATGGCTGTGAAGGCAATTCTTGAGAGGTAGATTATGTGTGGGATGTGGCTGTGCATGGCATACACAGCCATTCAGTAAGTAAATTCCAACTATTTGTGTGTCTGTTTCAGGGCTGTTGTACTACACTCATGGATGTGGAGTGGCTGCAGGACATTCTGAAGGGGGAGGGTGAATAGTCCGAGGTCGTGGTTCGCATTGGTACCAACGACATCCGTCGAAAGAAGGATGAGGTCCTGCAACAAGAATTTGGGGAGCTAGGTAGCAGGTTAAAAAGCAAGACCTCAAAGCTTGTAATCTCTGGAATACTCCCCGTGCCACGGGCTAGTGAGTGTACGAATAGGAGGATAGGGACATCTGAATGCGAGGCTGAAGAGATGGTGCAGGAGGGAGAGATTTAGATCCCTGGATTACTGGGTCAGTTTCTGGTGAATGTGGGACCTGTGCAGGTTGGATGGTTTGCACCTGAACCAGAATTGAACCAACATCTTTGCTGGGAGATTTGCTCATGCTGCAGGTACGGGTGTGGGTGGGGGTGGCGAGCAGTTAATCGAATTTGCAGGAGGATGGGATGCAGGCTGGAGGTAGAGTAGCGGGTGATGCACAGTCAAATATAGAAGAGAAGCTAAGTCAGCCCGGAAGGCAGATCAAATATAGACCTGTTAAGGCACAAGCGAATAATGCAACGCTGTATTATCTGGTACCTCTTCTGTGGCCAGAGAGCATATGAAAATATGTGTCAGAGTCCCTCTTATCTCCTCCCTTGCCTCACATAACAGCCTGGGAGACATGTCATCTGGGCATAGGACTGTATCCACTTTTAAGCCCGCTAAACCAGCTAATACGTCCTTCCTTCCGATGCTAATTTGTTCGAATATTTCACAATCACCTTTCCCTACATCGTCCTTCTCCATAGTGAACATAGATGAAAAGTAACCATTTAAAACCTCACCTATATCCTCTGTCTCCACACACAGATTGCCACATTGGTCCCTAATGGGTCCCACCCTTTCCCTGGTAATCCTCTTGCCCTTAATATACTTATAAAACGTCTTAGGATTGTCCTTTATCTTGCCTTCCAGTGTTTTTGCATGTCGCCTCTTCGCTCTCCAAATAACTTTTTTTTGTTACCCGCCTGCACATTCTATACTCCTCTAGTGCCTCCGCTGTTTTCAGTGCTCCGAATGTGCCATAAGCCTCCTTTATTTTCCTGATCCAATTCTCTATCTACCTTGACATGCAGGGTTCCTTGGACTTGTTCTTCCTTCCCTTCACCTTAACGGGTTCACATTGGCTCAGATCCCTCACTACTTCCTCTTTGAATACTCCCACTGGTCGGATGTAAACTTTCCTACAGGTAGCTGCTCCCAGTCCAGTCTGGCCAGATACTGTTTTACCATTTGGAAATCGACCTTCCCCCAATTCAGTCCCTTCATTTCCGGCCCGGCTTTGTCCTTTTCCATAACGACCTTAAATCTTACAGAGTTGTGTTCACTATCCCCGAAGTGCCCCCCATCCCCCACTACACTTCTACCACTTGCCTGGCTTTATTCCCTAGGATTAGGTCCAGTACTGCCCCTTCCCTTGTGGGACTTTCTAAGTACTGGCTGAAAAAGATCTCTTGTAAGCATTTTAAGAATTCTGCCCCCTTTAAAACTTTTACACGAAGACTATCACAGTTAATATTAGGTAAGTTGAAATCCCCAACAAATATTACCTGATTATTTTTACACATCTCTGAGATTTCCCTTTGTATCTGCTCCTCTATCTCTCCCTGACTGTTTGAAGGCCTGTAGTACATTCCCAGCCAAATGATTGCCCCTTTTCGTTTTTAAGTACTACCCTTTTGGCCTCATTTGAAGAACCTTCCAAGGTCTCATCCCTCCCTACTGTAGTAATTGACTCCTTGATCTACAGTGCAATGCCACAACCTCTTTTGTTCCATCCCCTGTCATGGCTGAAGATACTGCACACTGAAATATTGAGCTGCCAGTCCTGCCCCTCCCTCAATTGTGTCTTAAAAATTGGAAAATGGGATTGCAATGGGTGCTTCAACGCCAGCACAGACACGATGGGCCGAAATTCCTGTTACTGTGCTCTATAACCCTATAACTCTATGAGTCTATGTGGCTCTCCTCTGTACCTGCTTGTATTCGGTAATTAGTCTCCTAATATTGGAGTGCCTCTTTCAAAACAGATCTGCTGCACTCTGGGATGTGGCTCTCCTCTTTAACTTTTGCAATTCAGTAATGAAATTTCAAATGGTAAAGTATCTCTTTCATGGCTGCTCTGCTATACTATGGGATGTCGCACTTCTCTATCACTGTGATCACTCCATAATTAAATTCCAAAAGTTCGAGTGTCTGTTTCCGGACTGATCTACTGGAATTTGGGATGTGGCTACCCTATTTAACTCTGTTCATTGGGCAATTAATTTACAAATATTAGAGGGCCTCCCTCCACGCTTTTCTACTGCACTGTGGGTGTGGTTGTCCTCTTTGACTGTGATCTTTCAGCAATTAAACTACAAGTGTGAGAGTGCCTCTCTCAGAGCTGCTCCACTGCCCTCTGCGATGTGGCTGCCCTCTTTGCCTGCTTTCGTTCAGTAATTATAATCAAAATGTTAGAGTGTCCTCTCAGGACTGACCTACTGCACTCAGGGATGTGGTTGTCTTCTTCAACCATGATCATTCATCAAGTAAATTTCAAAAGCGAGAGTGTCACTCTCAGAACTATTCCATTGCACTATGTGATGTGGTTATACCCTTCAACTGTGTCCATTTAGTTACTGAATGACAGCTGTTCGGGTGTCTATTTCAGGGCTTCTCCACTACACCCTTCATTGTGGCTGTGCTCCACAATTGTGTCTATTCATTAATTACACAACATCAATTGCACGCCAAATGTTAGGGTTTCTCTCTCAGGACTGATCTATTGCTCTCTATGATGTGGCTGCCCTGTTTATCTGTGACCATTCATTAACAGAACTCTGCGAAAAAGAAGTTCTATTTTTGTTCTAAAATCTTAGACTTCGGTGTGTTAAAAAAGGAGGAAAAAAACGATTTTCAGTGGACTTGCAAATAGCTGGACTTTTTGGATTATGGCTTTGTAAGCAATAATAGGACAGCAAGCAGTTACAAAGAAGTCAACCGCGCCCGGGGGGGGGGGGGCGGGGGGGGGGGGTGGGGCGGGGCGAGAGTTGACTTCCTCAAATACTCATCTTGAATGACAGTGGAGACACTGTGCCTGGTCACGTGATCGTCTGTTGAAGGCTTTTTGTTTTCACTTTGGACTTTTATAAAGCAGTGAGTTGGACAAAAAGCAGACATTTTGAAACTTCGACCTGACCTGCCTGTAGACTATAGGAAAATACTTATATAAGAACATAAGCATAAGAGCGGGAATAACCCATTTAGCCCCTCAAGCTTACCCCACCATTCAATAAGTTCGTGGCTGACCTACCCCAGACCTCAACTCCTCTTTTGTGCCAGCTCCTCATCGCCCTCAACTTCCCGATATTTCAATAAATCTATCTACCTCCTCTTTACATATTTGTAATGATCTGGCTTCCACAACAATTCCAGGCGTTCACTACCCTCTGATCGAAGAAATTTCTTCGCATCTCAGTTTTAAATGATTGTCCCCTTATTCTGTCACTATGTCCCCTGGTTTGAGATTCCCCCGCTAGTGGAACCATCTTCTCAACATCTACCCTGTCAAACCCCCTCAGAATCCAGTACGTTTCAATAAGATCACCCCTCATCCTTCTAAACAGTAATGAATAAAGGCCTAACCTTTCTGGCCCTTCTTGATAAGTCAACCCCTTCATCCCAGGAATCAGCCCGAATAACATCCATTATCCACTTGCTTGCTGTTTCTCAGCCAATTTTGCATCCATATTGCTACCATCCTTTTTATTCCATGAGATACAGTTTTCTCACAATTCATTTAATGTGGCACTGTATCAAATGCCTTTGGAACGTGCATGTACACCACATCAACAGCATTGTCCTCATCAACTCGCTCTGTTACCTCCGCAAAAACAACTCCAGCAAGTTAGTTAAACATGATTTCCCCTTACGAAATACCTGCTGGATTTCCTTAGTTAACTCGCATTTGACCATGTGACTATTGGTTTTGTTCCAAAATATTTTTCAAGAAGTTTTCCCACCACCAAAGATAAACTGATGGCCTGCAGTTGCTCTGCTTATCTTTGCACCCTTTTCTGAACAACCTGCAACATTTACAATTCTTCAATCATCTGGCAGCACCCCAGAGTCTAAGGAAGACTGAAAAATATTGGCACGTGCCTCCACGATTTCCACGCTCACTTTCCTCAGTATCCTCAGATGCACTTCATCCGGCTTTGGTGAATTATCCACTTTAAGTCCGGACAGCTTACCTAATACTTCCTCTTTATCAATTTTAATCCCCTCTAGTGTCTGACCGGTTTCCTCTTTCAACACTGCCTTGGTTGCATCTTCTTCCTTGGTGAAGACAGATGCAAATAATTCAATTAATACTTTAGCTGTGCCCTCTGCTTCCATGTGTAAATCCGCTTTCTGGTCAGTAAATGGCACCACTCCTCCTTTCACCACCAGTTGACTAAAGAAAACGTGGACATTTCCTATAATGCTAGCTGTCAGTCTCTTTTCATGCGATCTCTTTGCTTCTCTTCGTTACTTTTCGACTTCCCCTGTGGACATTTTATATTCGGTCTGGTTCTCAATATTGTTTTCTACCTGGCATTTGTCACAAACACCCTTCACTTCTTTATCTTAATCGCTACCTCTTTTGTCATCCAAAGAGCTCTGGGTTTGCTTGCCCTAATGTTCCCCCTCGAGGGAACATACCTTGACAGTGTCTGAACTATTTCTTCATTCACAGTAGCCCATTGTTCATGCATCGGTTTTCCTGACAGGTTTGGACTCCAATTTATTTGCTTCATCTCCATTCTTACCCCATTGAAATTGTCCTTCCCCCAATTAGTTATCCTTACCCTGGATTGCTCTTTGTCCTTTTCTTTAGTCAGCCGAACCATTATGATACAATGATCACTATCTTCTGAATGCTCTCTAACTGACACTTGATCCACTTGGTCCACTCATTCCCAAGAACCAGGTCCAGCTGTGATCCTTTCTTGTTGGACTAGCAACATACTGTTGAAGAAAATTTTCATCAACACACTCTAGGAACTCTTGCTCCTCATTGCCCTTGACACTACTATTCTCCCAGTCTTTGTTGGTTAATTAAAGTCCCCCATTAAAACTACCCTATAATTTTTGCACGTCTCTGTAATTTCCTTGCCGTTTTTTCCTCCACCTCCTTCCTACTAACTGGTGGCCTGTAGACATCACCGAGCATTATAATTGAACCTGTTTTGTTCCAGAGCTCCAGCCAAATTGATTCTGCTCTCGACCCCTCGAGGACATCCGTTTTCTCCATCACTATAATACTAACCTTAATCAAAACCACTACCCCGGCCTCTTTTATCCCTTTCCTACCTTTACTGTACACCTTGTATCCAGTTATATTTAACACCCAGTCCTGCCCATCATTGAGCCAGGTCTCTGTTATAGCCACAACATCATATTTCCAAAAAGAAATCTGCGCCTGTACCTAGCCAGGCTTATTAATTACACTTCGTGGATTCACATCCGTGCACATTAAACCTGATTCAGACTTTATTACGGTGTCCCTTACTCTAACCAACCTAATAATGTGTTATTCTCTACTCTTGTGCTATCTATCTCCCCCAGTATTCTGTGCTCCTTGGTATTCCTCTCTGATACTTGCTCCTGTTTCCCAAACCCCAGACAAGTTACCAGTTCTCCTTCCCTGAGCTCCCTCTCACGTTCACATCCCCCTGACAATTTAAATTAAACCCTTCCCAACAGCACTAACAAATCTCCCTGCCAGGATAATCGGCCCAGTCCTGCTAAGATGCAACCTTGTGCAGGTACAAGGTACAGGTCCCACCTGCTCCAGGAGCACACCCAATGTCTCAGAAATCTGATGTCCTCCCTTCTCTACAAGTTCTATTCTTATGCTTACTTGCACGTGGGACTGGGAGTAATACTGAGATTACTGATTTTGAGGTCCTGCCTGTTCATATCCTTCCTCGCTCCCTATAAACCTGCTTTCAGGACCTCATCCTCTTTCTTACCACATTTCATTCACATTTTCTTTTATATTCCTGATTCTCTATCGTCTGAGGAATTTTAAATTATTCTCGTTCGATATCAGTCTATGCACTGCTTCTAATACTGACGGCTAGGCTCCATACCCACCACTCTAGCTTCTGAACAACAAATGTTCACCGCTTCTCTCTGTATTATGTTCCTCAGCCAATATCATCTCCATACCCTCACTGCCCCTTTAATCCACGAAGTTCAGACTTCCCAATGAGTTTATTAAATGTTACTTGATTCCACGGCTTTTCATAGTCCATATAAAAAGCATCAACAGTGCAATCCTCATCAACTCTCTCCAATGCGACTGCAAACGACTACACCGCCATTGACAGACATGATTTACCATGAACATATCTGTGTTCATTATAAATGCTTCTCATTTATAATCTCATATTTTTTGTAAACCGCAATTATCTAGTCCCAGATTATAGACGCGAAGAATTTCCCCAACATTTCACGAGGTTTGCCTAATGGGGCTGTAATTACATGGTGTATCCTATCGCTACTTTTTTGTAAAACAGGGCTTAACATTTGTAACCCACAGCCCTCCAGCACCACGCCCACTGTATTATGGTGCAAACTGTGCTGGATTGGAAGGAGTTAACTGAACCTGTTTGTTCAGTGACTGTGATTAATTTCAGTCTCCATGGACCCAAATTGTGTAACTGCAAATTTTACCTCTTCTATTAATAAGGGACACCTTTCAATGTGTTACCCCATCATGTCAGAGGGAACATCGCCTCTGCACTAACAGAGTTCAGCGGCATCAGAGAGAGGGAGGGAATACATTGGAATCTGAGAACAATAGATTGGAATGTTACAACCATGGGCCATAATCTGAGAACAATAGATCGGAATGCTACAACAACGGATAGGAGTTTCTCCTGGGAGTTTGTCTATCTTTCTGCATATTATGATCAGCTGTCTCTAGACTGGCGGATTATGCTCGAACTTGCGATTATTCAATACTTTTATTACCCCATCCTGGCTATTGTTGCTGTCCCTGGTAAGCTTCCCTATCAAGCTATTGATTTTACAAACCATGTTTAACTGTATTACTTCTCCTGCCATTTACTCCGCCCTCCTTGTTGTTGTTATTCCTGATAAGTCTCTGCATATGGCTCTTAACTCTAAAAAACATTGCTAACTGTACTTCTAATATACTCTTTTAATATACTCTCATCTTTACTAATGTTGGTGTCTCTGTTAATATTCTATATGCAACTATGAGACCTTTAAAACTGATTCATTATCTGTGCGGACCACATTTCATGGAATTACTGTTCTTCTCATCTAAGCTTTGTATTTATTTTTTTACTTTATTTATTCATCTATGGGATCTGGGCGTCGCTGGCTCGGCCAGCATTTATTACCCATCCCATATTGCCCTTGCGAAGGTAGTTGTGAGCTATCTTGCTGAACCGCTGCAGTCTTTGTGAGGTAAGTACATCCACAGTGCTGTTAGCAAGGGAGATTCCAGGATTTTGATCCAGCGACAGTGAAGGAATGGAGATATAGTTCCAAGTCAGGACGGTGTGTGACTTGGAGGGGAACTTTCAGGTGGTGGTGTTTCCATGCAAGTGCTGCCCTTCTCCTTCTAGTTGGTAGAGGTCGTAGTTTTGGAAGGTGCTGTCTAAGAAGTCTTGGTACATTGCTGCAGTGCATCTTGTAGATGGTACACACTGCTGCCACTGAGCGTCGGTGGTGGGGTGCCATTCAAGAGGGCTGCTTTGTCCGTGATGGTGTCGAGCTTCTTGAGTGTTGACGGAGCTGCACCGATCCAGTAATCGGAGAGCACTCCATCACACTCTGACTTGTGCCTTGTAGATGAAGGACAGGTTTTGGGAGTCGGGATGTTGAGTTACGCGGCGCAGGTTCCTAGCCTCCGACCTGTTCCTGAAGCCACGATATTTATATGGCTAATCCGGTTCAGGTTCTGCTCAATGGTAGCCCCTAGGATGTTGATAGTGGGGGATTCATCGATTGTCATGCCATTGAATGTCAAGAGGAAATGGTTAGATTCTCGCTTGTTGGATATGGGCATTGCCTCGCACTTGTATGGCGTGAATGTTACTTGCCACTTATCAGCCCAAGAATCGATATTGTCCGGGTCTTGCTGCATTTCTATATGGACTGTTTCAGTATCTGAAGAGTCGCGAGTGGTGCTGCACATTGTGCAATCATCAACAGACATCCCCACTTCTGACCTTACGATTGAAGGATGGTCATTGATGAAGCAGCTGATGACAGTTTTGCCCAGGACACTAGACTGAAGAACTCTTGCAGTGATGTCCTGGAGCTGAGATGATTGACCTCCAACAACCATAACCATCGTCCTTTGTGCTGGGTATGACTCCAACCAGCAGTGAATTTTTTTTTCTCTGTTTGCCAATGACTTCAGTTTTGCTAGGACTCCTTGATGCCATACTCGGACCAATGCTGCCTTGTTGTTAAGAGCAGTCACTCTCACCTCACTTCTTGAGTTCAGCTCTTGTGTCCATGTTTGAACCAAGGCTGGAAAGAGATAAAGAGCTGAGTGGCTCTGGTATAAGCCAAACAGAGCGTCACTGATCAGGTTATTGCTGAGCAAGTACTGCTTGGTGGCACCTTTGATGACAGCATCGATCACTTTACTGATGTGACATATTTGAGCAATTTTCCACATTGCCGGGTAGATGCCAATTTTGTAGCTGTACTGGAACAGCTTGGCTAGGGGTGCGGCTAGTTCTGGAGCCCAGGTGTTCAGTACGATTGCCAGAATATTGTCAGGGCCGATAGCCTTTGCAGTATCCAGTACCTTCAGTTAATTCTTGATATCGTGTGGAGTGAATTGGCTGAATTCTGGCAGTTGTGACGTTGGGGAAACTAGGAGGAGGCCAAGATGGATCATTAACTCGGCATTTCTGGCTGAAGATTGTTGCAAATGCTTCAGCCTTATCTTTTACACTGATGTGCTGGGCTCCCCCATCATTGAGGATCGGGATATTTGTGGAGCCACCTCCTCAGGTTAGTTGTTTAATTGTCCAACACCAGTCACGGCTTAATGTGGCAGGACTGTAGAGCTTAGATCTGATCCGCTGGTTATAGGACGACTTATGTCTGTCTATCGCATGCTGCTTACACAGTTTGGCACGCAAGACGTCATGTGTTGCAGCTTCACGAGGTTGATACCTCATTTTGAGGTACGCCTCGTGCTGCTCCTGTCATGCTCTCCTGCACTCTTCATTGAACCAGTCTTCTGGCTTTATGGTAATTGCAGACTGGGGGATACGCCGGGCCATGAGGTTACAGATTGTGGTTGAGTACAATTCTGCTCCTGTTGCTGGCCCATGGCGCCTCATGTATGCCCAGTTTTGCATTGCTCTATCTGTTCGATATCTATCCCATTTAGCACAGTGGCTTTGGTCACCATCACAAATTCTATTCCCTATCTAATGTCTCCATCCCCCCACTAGACCAATGACTGACGCTGAACCAGACTGTTCACAACCTCGACGATCTCTATGACCCGCAACTGAGTTCTGAGCCTATATCCTCTTCAGTACCCATTATATCTACTACCACCGACCTAATATCACCCGTTTCCACCTCTGTATAAACCTGTTTGCTGCACAAACCATCATCCAAACATTTGCTTAATACAGATTACCAATGCTTCCCTGCGCACCCTCCCAGATACTACCTTCATAAACCACATCCCACCTAACAATGTACTGCCCGTATCCCAGCTCACAACAAATCCCAATCGACAGTCGCTCCTGTGCTGACTGAACTACAATGGTTCCCCATCCAGCAGAACCTCAGTTTTAATACTCTTAGTGTTGTGTTTGAATCCATACATCGCCTCCCCCTCCAATTAATCCCATTCCCCTATCTGCTTCCCATATTCCTACAAGTTGTCCCCCTTTAAGCATTCATCAATTCTCTTTGATTCAATAAGGAGGTAGTCACAGAGCTGTTTCACCTCCTGCAACACGACCAGGAGATGCGTACCAGGGCAAGGATGGCGCAGCCAGTGGCCTTTAATGTTACAGTTTCATTGAACTTCTCTGCACCCCGAGGTATGCAGGCAGGAGCCGGCATCGTATCCAGTGTTTCACTGTATACTGTTCATCGATGCGTCCGGGAGATGACAGATGTCATCTAATACTGGGTGAGGCGAATACATTGTTTTCTCCCTTTGCAGGGAGCAGCACGATGTGAGGTCCCAGGGCTTTGCCAGGAGAGCGGGATTCCCAATGGTGTACTTGGCTCTGTGGAGCCTCGCATGTCGATGGGGAAAGGTAAAGGATCTGAAAGAACTCTCACTCCATTATTGTACAGCCGCCGTGTGACCATGCACAATATATCATTTCGGTGAATGTCCACTAGTCTGGAAGCAGCCATGATACCTTCATTCGAAGCAGTGGGTTTTCCCAACGTCTTCGACCCTCCAAGGAGAACCAAAACGTGGTTTTCCAGAGACAAGGACCACCAACTCTATCCATAGCTAATGAATGCTCCTTGCCCATACATCCACCCTTCTGTCGCCAACCAACCATGCAACATTAGCACATGTTTAGCGTTAAAAATTGAGCCAACAGATACACCGTGGAGCAAACAATCAGCGTGATGAAGCACTGCCTCCAATGTGTGAACCGGTCATGGCGAGCACTCCAGTACACGCTGGAACAGGTGCACAACTTTGTGGTTTTCTGATGCGCCCTTCATATCATTGCCATCATGACAGCACAGAAATCGGAAGCCACTCATGTGGTGGAGGAGGAGGAGGATATTATCTGGATCCCTTCAACCCAGACAAGTTGTGAGAAAGTTCCTGATAACACTCCAGTGCAAAAAGGATAACTTTTTTCTTACACCCATTCTGCAAGAAATATCCATCAGAGACGCCCCATCAAAGGAATAGAATTAATAATTGAAGTAGACCTAGCGGCTCCTCGAGTCTGCTCCACTATTCAAAAGATCAGGGCTGATATGCTTGTGTCTCCAATTCTACAATCTCCTCGACCCCCGATAACCGTTGATATCCTCACCTAACAGTAATCTATCCACCTCGCCTTGAATAATATTCAATACCCTGCCTCCACCGCCTGTACAAAGACATTTTTCTTGGTCCTAGAGGTGTCTGGTAAAGAGCCATCGAACAATTACAGCACAGAAGGAGGCAAGTCTGCCCATCGTGCTTGTGCCTGTCAAAAAACTAGCCGCCCAATCTAAGCCCACCTTCCATCACCTGGTCCATAGCCCTGCAGGTTCCAGCACTTCAGATGCTTGTCCAGGTAACTTTTAAAAGAATTGATGCTTTCTGCCTCCATCACCGTTCCTGGCAGTGAACTCCAGACAAGTACCACCTTCTGGGTGAAATGCGTTTCCTCATGTCCCCACTAATCCTTCTACCAATCACCTTAAATCTGTGCCCCTGGTAACTGACCACCCCACTAGCGGAACCAGGTCCTTCCTGTCTGCTCTATCTAGGCCCCTCATCATTATGCACACGTCAATTAATTCACCCCACAGCCTTCTCTGTTCTAAAGAAAACAAAACTGGCCTATCTAGTCTTTCCTCATAGCTCAAACTTTCAAGATCTGGCAACATTCTTGTAAATCTCCTCTGTACATCTTCCAGAGCAATTATGTCCTTTCTGCAATGTGGTGACCAGAACATTATGCAGTACTCCAGCTGTGACTTAGCCAGTGTTTTATACTGTTGCAGCATTATATCCCTGTTGTTGTATTCTATACCTGACCAATAAAGGAAATCATTCCATGTGCCTACTTCACCATTATATCTACCTAACTATCTCCACCATCAGCGACCTGCAAGTTCTCTCACCTCTTCTAATCCTCTCAATATCCTCACGTTTATTGTATATTTTCTTTCTTTATTTGCCCTATCCAAATGCATTACCACACACTTATCCGGGTTTAATTCCATGTGCCACTTTTCTGCCCACTCAACCAAACCACTGATATCTTTCAGGAGTCTATGACTATCCTCTCCACTATCGACTGCCAATTCTTGTGCCATCGGCAAATTTCCCAATCATTTAATTCTAAATCATAATATATACCGCAAACAGCAGAGGTCCCAACACTAAGCCCTTTGGAATGCCACTACAATCAGCTTTCCATTATCAAAAACAACCGTCAAAGTCTAGCCCTTGTTTCCTATCTCTGAGCCACTTATGGATCCAACGTGCAGCATTCTCCTGAATCCCATAGGCTTTCATTTCACTGATCAGTGTGCCATGTGAGAATTTGTCAAATGTCTTACAAAAATCAATGAGATGCTTGGTGTAGAATATGCAATTTATTTTTGATTTGTTTTGAAATGCGTGTACGTTTTAAACTCTAAGCTTTATTTAATGAAAGAAAAAGAAAGACATATCTTAATTAATGGCATGGTCCAGCCTTCCCTTTCTGTGCTCGCTGACCCTGCCGCAATCATTTGAGATCCGGGTGTCCAGCGATGGTTATGGTTCCAGATCAGTTGTAGGACACGCAATGCACCCTGAATGTCAATGGAACACCACCATGCTTAAGAGGCATCTGGGTCTCCAGCCATTGACCTGGTCCAAGTCCTGGTGTAGTACTGAATGTGGCCCCGCTCCCTCAGTGACTGACCACACTTACTTGTATCTGGGGATCCAGCGATGGGTCTGGTTCCTGGCTTGGTGTAGTACAAAAAGTAGGGTCTGCTTACTGACTATCCCACCAAACCCGCCCCCCTTACCTGGTACTGGGTCTCCAGACAAATGTATGCTCCCAGTCCTGGTGTAGTACTGGCAGCGGCCGCCCATCCCAGATTGGCTCTGGTGATCACAATGCAAATACATAGTAACTGCGGCTCCAGTGATGGCCTGGTCCCAGGCCTGGTTTAGTACCATCAGTAATGCCTGTTCAGTGACTGGCCCCAGCGAACCCGCCATGCTTAGCTGGGGTCCAGGTCTGCAGCAATGTTACTGCCTCTAGGCTGGTGTCGAATCAGCAATGGGTCCGACTCCCGCACTGATCCAGGTGACATGCCGCACCTGGTATTTGGGACTCCAGTGATAGACCTGGTTCTGAGGGCTGATATAGCATCGTCAGTGGCTGCTGCTCGGCGGTTGCTTTTTGACATCCCTGCAACATTTATCGGGTATTCATACGCCCAGAAATCGTCCTGGTTCCAGGCCTGCTGCAGTAATGGCAATGGCCCCTATGCCTAACAGGCCCGAGTGACACCACCACACTTATCAATGGTCTGGTTCTGCAGCTATTGTCCTGATTCCAGGCTTGGTTTAGTGCCTGCAGTGGCCCCAATCGCAATTCTGAAGAAGTGTCGCTTACCTGAAACGTTAACTCTTCTTTTCTCTGCACAGATGCTGCCAGACCAGCATTTCCTGCTTTTATGCTCCAAACCCTGTATGGCCCTGGAGCTGCTGCGCTACTCAACCAAAGTCTGTACCTTCTTTTCTGGAGTTTCTCCCAGGGATGATACAATATGGCCAGTGGCCTCCTATCCCTGACTGTGGTTGCTGACCCTGCGTCACTTAACTGTAGTCTAGATTCCAGCCAGGGTCCTGTTCACGTGCCGAGTGTCGTGCCAGCAGTGGCTCCCCTGCACCCTGATCGTTCCCGACCACCTTTCTTCACTTACCTGGCTTCCGCATCTCCAACAATGCTCCTGGTCTCAATCCTGGTTTAGTGCTGGCAGTACCCACCCCTACTGTTCCCAGCAATATGTTTCACTTTTCTATTGTCCTTGACTCCAGCAATGTATAAAATTCCAGGTCTAGTGCAGTACGAGCATTTGGTCGTTCCCTGTCTGGCTCTGCTGAATTTGCCATATTTACCTGGAGTTCAGTTCACCACGATGGTCCTGTTCCCAAGGCTAGTTCAACACCAGTAGTGGTCCTGGCCTCCAGCGACTGTCCTGCTCCTAGGCCTAGTGCTCTAATGGTAGAATTGCCTGTACCCTGACTGACCCTGGTGACCGCATCACATTATCTGGGGCCTGAACTTAAGTAGTAATCCTTTTTTGCCAGTACCAGCAGTGGCCCCAACTCTCTGACTGGCCCCAGTGACTCTGCTACACTCCCCTGGGGTCTGAGGCTTTTGCGATGGTCCCAGTCGCAGGTCTGGAGTATTACCGGCAGTGGCTCCCCCTCCATGATTGTTCTGAGCGACCTCACCACAGAAATCTGGGTCTGTATCCCCAACAATGGTCCTGGCCCATGGCCTGGCTTCGTACTGTCAGTGGCCCACGCTCACTGGCTGGCGCCAGCAAACTAAACTGTGGTATGGAGCTCCAGCAACTCATTTGTTCCCATGTCTGGTGTAGTATAGTTAGTGGCACCCGCTACCTGATTTGTCGCAGTGGTGCAGACACATTTATCTGGAGTCAGGTCTCCAGTGATGGTTCTCATCACAGGCCTGCTGTTGTACCAGCAGCTCCACTGCTCCCAGTGACGTTGCCAATAGTACTGAGCTATTGGTCCTGTGACTGTTTACCTCGTTTAGGCAGGCGGGAGCTCCTTGATTAAATAGACTGGGACGAGGCACCGGGCAGTTAATTGCCCGGGATGGTCCAAAAGACCGCGGTGGGGTTTCGTTCACCTTTTTGTCCTGCCATGGGGACCCTCGTTGGCTCCACTAGATTGAGCCCCTGTCTCCAACAGCAAGCTCTCTCAAAGGTAGAGTAATCGATTCCATCACTGAATGTGTAACAAATCTACAAATGTAGCCCATACTTCTTCAAACTGCTGCTGTTATTCCCAAACTGGTGTTAAGTTTATCTTCTTCATAGTTAACTTAGTGATAATTGGGATTATTTGTTTCATTGATTGTTCAGTGTTACCTGTCACAGGCGAGGGAAGCTCCCAGTCAATCCAGCAGTGAACTTTCTGTATAGGACCAAAGTGCAGCGGATGCTGGAAATCTGAAATTAAAAATAAACAGAATGTGCTAGAGATGCTGAGCACGTCTGGTACCATCTGTGGAGGGAGAAATAGACTTAATCGTTTAGGCCGCTGACCGTTTGTCAGGACTGCGAGTTCTTTGAGACAGAACAGTCTTCAAACCAGGTATGGAATGGCCGGATGGGGAGGATTATAATCAGCGTTGAGTTGAATAACTTCAGCATCATCCTTTTGTCCTTTAATCTCTCCTTCCTTCCAAGTTGTCACAGGTATTCTCATTTTTTCCTTCAGTATCAATCAATGAATCGCTGGACGCAGTAACACATTTGAAAATCTCAGTCAGTGCTCAATCAAAGTGGCAACTTTACTCACAGCCTAATAAATAATTTGTCTGTTTATTTCCCTTCCTCACAGTTAACTTGATGACGATTGTCATCCTGTCTCGAGGCAAGTGCGGTCTTTCCAAATGTGTCACTCACTATTTGGTGGCCATGGCAGCAGCGGATCTACTGGTCATTATTTTCGACGTGATACTGAGGCACATTCCCGTTGTTTACCATGACCAGTTTATTTTCCGGGAGTCCATCCACGTTTGCAATATCCACGCAGTCCTGCTTTACACAGCCACAGACTGTTCTGTCTGGTTCACCGTTACTTTCACCTTTGATCGATTTGTGGCCATTTGCTGCCAGAAGTTGAAAATAAAATATTGCACCGAGAAAACGGCAGCTGTGATTCTGGGAACAGTGACTGTGCTGAGCTGTTTAAAGAACATCACCTGGTATTTTATGTTAACAGGTCAGTATAGTCTGTACAACCATCCCTGGTTTTGTGATATAACAGAGGATGCTGGCTTCTCTCTGGTCTGGGCAGCAATCGAGTTCCTCCATAACATTCTAACCCCGGGGGTCCCATTTGTGGTGATTCTGCTGCTAAATGCTCTCACTATCAGGCACATGTTGGTGAGCAACAGAGGGCGCAGGAGACTCCGGGCTCACAGCAGTGCCAAGGGTCCGAGAGACCCAGAGATGGAGAGCCAACGGAAATCTATCATTTTACTGTTAGTTATCTCAGCCAGTTTCATACTTTTATGGGCAATGCTAATGGTAGTTTTGATATGCACCAGAATACAGTATATGAACTTTCATTCTGGGGCTGGGGCTGAAATTCCTGGTTCTGTGCGGCAAATGGCCTTCATGCTGCAGCCCCTTAGCTGCTGCACAAACACTGTGATTTATGCCATGGTCCAGACTCAGTTCAGAGAGCAGTTGAAGAAAATGCTGAAATATCCCTTTATGCGAATTGTTAAGTTCATTCAATGATAAGAGGGACTGTAGTCACTGACCATTTCTAAAAGATTTTCATTTTATTTCATTTCTTCAAACAGCCGGAGGCTGGGTCTGTCACAGCAAGGGCAGGGCCTGTTCACAAGGTGACGGAATAGCTGGGCAGGGATTGTTGCTCATGCTAACAGGGTAGTTTGACCGGGCCTCTTCCGCATGCTGACAGGGTAGTTGGTGGATATTGTTTTGCATGCTGACAGGGTAGTGGGAGTGGGGCGCTTTGCAATCAGAAAAAAGCGAGTGTGGGACCAGTCATTATCCGGTGACATGGCGGGGAAGGTCTCCCTTTCCCATGGTGATGGGGTTATGGCCGCGGGACATGTGCTCCAAAGTAATGCGGGAATGGGGTCGGAGCTGTTCTGAAGAGTGACGGGCCAGGGGGTGGGACATGTTCCACATGGGGATGGGGCTTTGCTGCAGTTTCCTTTTCCCATGGTAATGGGAGAGTGGGGGTGAGTGCTGTTCCCATCGTGACCAGAGTGGGGGCGACGCCTGTTCATAATGCGGAAGGAAGAAGGGACAGGGGGCGGAGTCTGAGGTCCCCAGCCCCACCCACCGTTCTCAAACATTGGAGCAGAGCGACAGCGCGAGGGGAGCCCGTCAGGAGCGGCCCCACCTACCAGCCGTCTCCATAGTAAGTAGGATAAAAACAATTGAAAGAGAAATGATAGTGCGAATCTTCAATCTGAATTCTTCATCATAATTTACAACACATTAGAATATTTTATAATTCTTTGTAACATTTTGTAATACTTTATAACGCATTATGAAATGCTCGAACACTTTATACCGCTTTGTTAGCCTTTATAATCCTTTACCATCCTTTAAACTTATTTATAATCCTTTATAACCCTTCAGATACTTCACAGCACATGGTAATCCTTTATGACAATCATAATCCTTCATAAATAGTTATAGCACAGTATAACACGTTATAGTAGCTAAAACTTATCCAAAGCATGGTTGAATTTCAGAATCTTTAGAAGCTTTTCTAATCTTTCAATTCGTTTATAATACATTAGAATCCTTCAAAATTATTTAACTTCCTTTATAATACTTTCTAATTCTTTTTAACCCTTTGTAGCCCTTAATATTCTTCATAACAATTGATAGCAATTTATAAATCTTTGCAGCCCTTTGGCCTCTACTGAGTGTTGCAGGAGGGCACAGAGTGTAAAGAAGGGAGTTTGGTAAGTGGGTATTTTTTAAGGCTGAACCTTTTTAAAGTCTAGTTTTTATTGTGTATACATTTGGCAATTAATTGAAATTACTCTTTATGTTAAGAGGCATGTGAGGTGTCTTACAATTTTAAATAGGGATGTGCAAGCTCTCTAAGCCAAGCTGTAGCTATTTAATTAGGGAGCTAGCTTAAACTGGTTTCTGAGCTCCAGCAATGCTGACAGATCATTGTTTTCAGACAGTGTCAATTCAGTGGAGTCTTAGAGCTGCGCGTTTGCATTGAGTGCTGCTGGAGTGCACAGAGTGTGAAAAGGGAGCTTCTGAAGTGATGGTCTTCGGTTATGTGGGGGGGGGGAAGGAACAACAAATTAATTAAAAGGAAATAAATGTTATTAAATTAACACTGAAGACGATAAGACAAATGATATGTCACAGCTGCAATATGTGGGACATCCATGGCAACCACGTCTTGTTCAAGAAGGGGAGTAGAGACAGCCCTGGTAATAATAGACCTGTGAGCCTTACTTTGGTTGTGGGTAAAATGTTGGAAAAGGTTATGAGATAGGATTTATAATCATCTTGAAAATAATAAGTTCATTAGCGATAGTCAGCACGGTTTTGTGAAGGGTAGGTCGTGCCTCACAAACCTTATTGAGTTTTTCGAGAAGGTGACCAAACAGGTGGATGAGGGTAAAGCATTGGATGTGGTGTATACGGATTTCAGTAAGGCGTTTGATAAGGTTCCCCACGGTAGGCTATTGCAGGAAATACGGAAGTATGGGGTTGAAGGTGATTTAGAGCTTTGGATCAGAAATTGGCTAGCTGAAAGAAGACAGAGGGTGGTGGTTGATGGCAAATGTTCATCCTGGAGTTTAGTTACTAGTGGTGTACCGCAAGGATCTGTTTTGGGGCCACTGCTGTTTGTCATTTTTATAAATGACCTGGATGAGGGTGTGGAAGGGTGGGTTAGTAAATTTGCGGATGACACGAAGGTCGGTGGAGTTGTGGATAGTGCCGAAGGATGTTGTAGGTTACAGAGGGACATAGATATGCTGCAGAGCTGGGCTGAGAGATGGCAAATGGAGTTTAATGCGGAAAAGTGTGAGGTGATTCACTTTGGAAGGAGTAACAGGAATGCAGAGTACTGGGCTAATGGGAAGATTCTTGGTAGTGTAGATGAGCAGAGAGATCTTGGAGTCCAGGTACATAAATCTCTGAAAGTTGCCACCCAGGTTAATAGGGCTGTTAAGAAGGCATATGGTGTGTTAGCTTTTATTAGTAGGGGGATCGAGTTTCGGAGCCACGAGGTCATGCTGCAGCTGCACAAAACTCTGGTAAGACCGCACCTGGAGTATGGCGTGCAGTTCTGGTGACCGCATTATAGGAAGGATATGGAAGCTTTGTAAAGGGTGCAGAGGAGATTTACTAGGATGTTGCCTGGTATGGAGGGAAGGTCTTACGAGGAAAGGCAGAGGGACTTGAGGTTGTTTTCATTGGAGAGAAGGAGGAGGAGAGGTGACTTAATAGAGACATATAAGATAATCAGAGGGTTAGATAGGGTGGATAGTGAGAGTCTGTTTCCTCGGATGGTGATGGCAAACACGAGGGGACATAGATTTAAGTTGAGGGGTGATAGATATAGGACAGATGTTAGAGGTAGTTTCTTTACTCAGAGAATAGTAGGGGCGTGCAACGCCATGCCTGCAACAGTAGTAGACTCGGCTG
Organism: Heterodontus francisci; assembly: GCF_036365525.1. NCBI lineage: Eukaryota > Metazoa > Chordata > Chondrichthyes > Heterodontiformes > Heterodontidae > Heterodontus > Heterodontus francisci. The sequence continues at coordinate 7,161,449 of NW_027141175.1, forward strand.
CATTTTCTGACAATGCAACCACTATTTGGCACTGTACTGGCACATGCGCAAATGCAGTCTGTAGCACTTAAAGTTCACAGTCTGCGAAGTTAAGGCAGCTGCCATGACTAAAGATGGTGCTGCTCAAATAATCAGAGAATGGCAAAGTAAACATATGGCAGCACGCAATGGAAATCCAAAGTACAGCACCTCTGACAGTGCTGCACATTTCTAATTTTTTTCCGTGCCATTCCACTCTCGCCACTCGCTCCTTACCCCCTGTTTCCTTCCCGCACCGCCCTAAGAATCAAGCGATGTAGGAGCACGAGGCAGAGAGGAGGGAGGTGGCGCCGCCTCGAGCAAGCGTCTTTCGGAATGGGGGAGAGAGCGGGTGGCGGGGGGGAGAGAGGCGGGGTAGGGGATGGAGCGGAGCGGCCGGAGAGAGCGGCGGGGTAGGAGGGGTTGTGGGGAAGAGCAGCCGACCAGGCGCGTTGCATGAAGATGTACACTTTACGTGATGAAGTTGCCGACGCATGCGGTAAACAGTCCTGGCTGGTTGGAACGCCACGCACGCGAAGAGAACTGGAGCCCATCTGCACATGTGCGCATTTGGCGCAGACTGATGTTGTCAGCGGCTGGCTGTGTTGTCTGGAATCACTTTGAAGAAAAAAAGATAATTGCGCCCAATTGGGTAACAGGTCAGAAGATTGGACAGAATATACAAAGCTGCATAGAACGACTGAAAGATTAATAAGTAGGAAAAGATTAGCGTCCAAGAGAAAGCTGACAAGAACTATTTAGACTGAGCGCAAGAGTTTCCTTTTTTTTAAGAAACGATTTAACCAAAAGATCGCTGGTCATATGGAAAGTGCGTACAGGGAAGAAATAAGGGAAGGTAAAGAGATGGCAGATGAATTGAACAGATACTTTGCATTGGTCTTCTCAATAGAAGACACAATCAGCATCCCAGAAATGACTGCAAATCAGGAAATGGAAAGGAGGGAAGAAAGGAGGGCGGCACAGTGGCGCAGTGGTTAGCACCACGGCCTCACAGCTCCAGGGATCCTGGTTCGATTCTGGGTACTGCCTGTGCGGAGTTTGCAAGTTCTCCCTGTGTCTGCATGGGTTTTCGCCGGGTGCTCTTGTTTCCTCCCACATCCAATGACTTGCAGGTGATAGGTAAATTGGCCGCTGTAAATTGCCCTTAGTGTGGGTAAGTGATAGGGAATATGGGATTACTGTAGGGTTAGTATAACTGGGTGGTTGTTGGTCGGCACAAACTCGGTGGGCAGAAGGGCCTGTTTCAGTGCTGTATCTCTAAATAAATAAAACGTGAGAACATTACAATCACCAGGGGCGAGGTGCAGAGCAAATTGTTGGAGTTGCAGACTGACAAGTCCTCGGGTCCTGATCGACTTCATCCTCGGGTCTTTAAAATAAGTGGCTGAGAACATCGATGCGTGATTTTAATTTCCCAACATTTCCTACATTCGGGGAAGATTACATTAGATTGGAAAATTCCAACGTAAGTCCTTTATTCAAAAAAGGAGGGAGACAGAAAGCAAGAAAGTACCTGCCAATTAGCTTAACATCTGTCATGGGGAAGATGTTATACGTTATTCTTAAAGACGTTATAGAGGGCACTTAGAAAATTTGAACAGAATCAGGCAGCGTCAACATAGTTTGTTGAAAGGGAAAACATGTTTAACCAATTTATTGGCGTTCTTTGAAGAAGTAACACGTGCTGTGGATAAAGGGGGACCTGTGGTTACACTGTACCTAGATTTCCAGAAGGCATTTGATAAGGTGCCACATCAAAGGTTTCTGTGGAGTATAAATGTTCATAGAGTAGGGGGTAACATAATGACATGGATAGAAGATTGGTTAACTAACAGGAGAGTAGGCATAAATGTGTCTTTTTTTGGTTGGCAAGTTGAAACGAATAGTGCACCACAGGGATCAGTGAAGGGCATCGCCTTTTTACAATTTATATAAATGACGTGGATCAAGGGGACCGATGATATGGTTGCTGAATTTGCTGGTGACAAGCAGATAGGTAGGAAAATAAGTTGTGAAGTGGACATAAGGAGGCTACAAAGAGATATAGATAGGTTAAATAAGTGGGCAAATATCCGACAAATGGAGTTAACGACAAAAAATGTGAAATTATCCATTTAGGCAGGTTGAATAACAAATAATTATTTATCTAAATGATGAGAAATTGCAAAGTGCTGTGGGTGTCCTCGTGCATGAATCACAAAAGGTTACTTTGCAGGTATAACAATTAATAAGGAAAGCGAAAACACTTTTATTATTTATTGCGAAGTGAATTGCATACAAAAGTAGAGATGTTATGCTTCAGCTACACAGGACATTGGTGAGACCATTGGTGCAGTGTACAGTATTGGTCTTCTTATTTAAGGAAGGAAGCATTTCACAGAAGGTTCACAAGAATGGCTGGTTTCCTCTTGTGGGAGAATCTAGAACAAGGATCAATGCTGATAAATAAGGGGACGCCCAGTTAATACACAGATGAGGATTTCTTTATCACACAGAGGGTCGTGTGTCTTTGGAACTCTCTTCTTCCAAAGGCCTCAGAAGCAGAGTCTTTAAATATTTTTAAGGCGGAGGTAGATTGATTCTTGATAAACAAGAGGGTGAAAGGTTATTCAAGGTAGGCAGGAATGTGGAGTTGAGGATACAAATCTATCAGCCATAATCTTATTGAATAGCGTAGCTGGCTCTAGGGGCGTGAATGGCCTAATCATGCTCGTAATTCATATGCTCGTATGTTCATATGTAACTGGCGAAGTCCCTAAATGCAGTTCCAGAACAGCTACAACACTGGCAGCTACGCATCAATGTGGAAAACTATCCCGCTATGTCCTCTCCACAAAAAGCAGGAACTGAACCAGGTTAATTGCGACCAGGTCAGTGTGCTGTCGGTCATCAGCAATGTGATGGAATAAACATAGAAACATAGAAAAATAGGAGCAGGAGTAGGCCATTCGGCCCTGCTCCGTCATTCAATACGATGATGGCCGATCATCCAAACTCCATAACCTGTTTCCGCTCTCTCCCCGTAACCCTTCATCCCATAAGCCCCAAGAACTATATCTAACTCTTTCTTGAACATACTTAATGATTTGTCCTCAACTGCTTTCCTTGGTAGATAATTCCACAGGTTCACCACTCTCTTGGTGAAAAAATCTCTCCTGCTCTCAGTCCTAAATGGCTTACTCCTCATCCATTGACATGGACCCCTGGTCCTGCACTCCACGCAATCGGGAACATCCTTCCTGCATCTAGACTGTCCAGTCCAGTTAGAATGTTGTAGGTTTCCATGAGATTCCCTCTCATTCTTCTAAACTCTCGCAACTACAAGCCTAATCGACACAATCTCTCTTCATACCTCAGGCCTGTCATCCCAGGAATCAGTGTGGTGAGCCTTCCCTGCACCGCCTCCATAGCAAGAACACTCTTCCTCAGATTAGGAGACCAAAGCTGCACACAATACTCCAGATGTGGGCTCACCAAGGACTTTTTTATTTATTTTTTTAAGAGATACAACACTGAAAAAGGCCCTTCAGCCCACCGAGTCTGTGCCGACCAACAACCACCCATTTATACTAATCCTACATTAATCCCATATTCCCAACCACTTCCCCACCATTCTCCCACCACCTACCTACACTAGGGTCAATTTATAATGGCCAATTTACTATCAACCTGCAAGTCTTTGGCTGTGTGAGGAAACTGGAACACACGGCAGAAACCCACGCTTTCACAGGGAGAACTTGCAAACTACGCACAGGCAGTACCCAGAACTAAACGCGGGTCGCTGCAGCTGTGAGGCTGTGGTGCTATGCACGGTGCCACTGTGCCGCCCACCATGTCGACTTGAGTAATTACAGCAGGATTTCCTTGCTCATGTACTCGAATCCTGTCGCTATGACAGCCAATATATCATTTGCCTTCTTAACTGCCTGCTGCACCTGCATGCTTATTTTCAGCAACTGGTGCACAAGGACACTCAGGTCTCGCTGCACCTCCCCCTTTCCCAATCTATATGCCTTTCTGTTTTTGTCACCAAAGTGGATAGCCTTACATTTATCCACATTATACTGCATCTGCCATGTATTTTCTCACTCACTCAACCTGTCGAAATTGCACTGGAGCCTCTCGGCATCCTCCTCATAGCTTCCACTCCCATCTAGTGTTGTGTCGTCTGCAAACTTGGAAATATTACATTTAATTCCCTCATCCATATCGTTAATATATACTGTGAATAGCTGGGGTCCTAGCACTGATCCCTGTGCTAATCCACTACTCACTGCCTGCCACTCAGAAGAAGACCCGTTTATTCCGACTCTTTGTTTCCTGTCAGCCATCCAGTTCTCTATCCATGTCAGTACCTTTCCCCCAATCACATGTGCTTTAATTATACACGCTTATCTTTCCTGTGGGATCCTCTTGAAAGTCTTCTGAAAGTCCAAATACATCACATCCACTGCTTCTCCCTTACCTGTTCTATTAGTTACATCCTCAAAATATTCAGGTAGATTTGTCAAGCATGATTTGCCTTTCGTAAATCCATGTTGACTTTGTCCGATCCAGTCATTACTTTCCAAGTGCTCTGTTATTACATCTTTTATAATGGACGCTAGCATTTTCCACACAACTGATGTCCGGCTAATTGAATGATGGAGCAGGATTGATAGGCCGAATGGCATATTTCTGCTCCGAACTTGTATGGTCTTCTGGTCGCGGGTTTAGAAAGTGCTCTTTTAGTAGCCTCAGTGCGTTGCTGCAGTGAATCTTGCATATGGTGCACACTGTTGCCACTGGGCATTGGTGTTGGAGGGAGTGAATGTTTTGGATGAGTTGCCGATCAAGAGGAGTGCGTTGTGTTGGATGGTGGCGAGCTTCTTGAGTGTTGTCCACCTGCACCCATCAGGCCAAAGGGAGAGTATTCCATCACAACCCTGAATTTTTCCTTGTCGATGGTGGACAGGCATTGGGGAGACATGCGATGAGTTACGTGCTGCAGAATTCCTAGCCTCTGACCGGCTCTTGTTGTGTCTTTGTCCCCCTCTTTCTCTCTCTGCCTTCCTCTCTCGCTGCCCCCTTCCTCTGTGCTGTGCTCTCTCTCGCTCTCCCTCTATTTCTTTTTCTGCTCCCTCTTTTCTCCCCTTTCGCTCTCCCTTTCTCTCCCTCCTCCCTTTTCGCTCTCTCTGCTCCGCTCTCTCTACCCCCATCTCTCCCCCTCACCTCTCTCCCCCTTACCTCTCTCTCCCTACCCAGTCGCCACTCTCTCTCTCTGCCACCTCTCTCTCTTAATTTGTCTGACTGCTCCACTCGCTCTTTCTCTCTTTTCCACCTCCTTCTCTGTCTCCTCCCCTATTTCTCTCTCTGACTCTCTCTCTGTACATCTCTCGCGTCCCCTTCTCTCGATCCCTGTTCCCCCCTGTCAGGCAATCCCCCACCTGCCAAGACTGAGGCACACATGATTTCGTCGCATGAACATTAAAATTTATAATTTCAAGCCCCTGATAGGAAGGCTATTTGCATAGTACTAGCAGTGTTGGAAAAAAAGAGATCCTGTAGTTGCTGCCCCAATAGACAGAAGAAGTGGTCAGAACAGAGCACTTTTAGTTATGGAGATATACAGCGCAGAAAGAGGCCTTTCAGCCCAGCGTGTCTGTGCCGGCCATCAAGCACCTACCTATTCTAATCCCCTTTTCTAGTACTTCGAACGCAGCCTTGTCTGCAATGGAATTTCAAGTGCTCATCTAAATACTTCCGAAATATTGTGTGGGTTCAGGCCTCTACCACCCCTTAAGGCAATGTGTTCCTGATTCCAAACACTCTCTGCTTGAAAAATTATTTCCTCAAATCTTCTCTAAACCTCCTGCCACTTACCTTAAGTCTATGCCTCCTGGTTATTGCCACCTCTCTTAAGGGACACGTTTCTTGCTATCTACCCTATCTATGGCCCTCATAATTTTGTATACGGCACTCAGCTCCCCCATCAACCTTCTCTGCTATAAGGAAAACAACCCTAGCCTTTTCAGTCTCTCTTCATAGCTGAAATGCTCCAGCCCAGGCAACATCCTGGTGAATCTCCTCTGCACCCTCTCCAGTGCAACCACATCCTTCCTATAGTGTGGCGACCAGAACTGTACACAGTACTCAGGCTATGGCTGAACTAGCATTTTATACAACTCCATCATAACTTCCCTGTTCTCATTGTCTATGCCTCGGCGAATAAAGGCAAGTATCTGTATGCCTTCATTACCACCTAGTCTAACTGTGCTGCTGCCTTGAGTGGTGCAGTGGTTAACACCGCAGCCTCACAGCTCCAGCGACCCGGGTTCAATTCTGGGTACTACCTGTCTGGAGTTTGCAAGTTCTCCCTGTGACTGCGTGCGTTTTCTTTGGGTGCTCCAGTTTCCTCCCAGAAGCCAAAAGACTTGCAGGTTAATAGGTAAATTGGCCATTATAAATTGTCCCTAGTATAGGTAGGTGGTAGGGAAATATAGGGACAGGTGGAGATGTGGTTGCAATATGGGATTAGTGTAGGATTAGTATAAATGGGTGGTTGATGGTCGGCACAGACTCGGTGGGCCGAAGGGCCTGTTTCAGTGCTGTATCTCGAAAACTAAAAAAAAACTATGGACAAGTACACCAAGTTCCACCGACCTTCTGTCATACATAGGGTCCTGCCATCCATTGTATTCTCCCTTGCCTTGTTAGTCCTTCAAAAATGCATCACCTCACACTTCTTAGGATTAACTTCCATTTTCCACTGTTCTGCCCATCTTTCCAGCCCATCGATACCGTCCTGGAATCTAAGGCTTTCCTCCTCACTACTTAAAGCACCATCAATTTTCGTGTCATCTGCGAACTTACTGATCATACCTCCTATAATTACGTCTAAATCATTAATGTGCACCACAAACAGCAAAGGTCCCAGCACCGATCCCTGCGGCACACCAGTAGTCACAGGCTTCCAATCGCAAAAACAACCATCGACCTTCACCCTCTGCCTCCTGCCACTAAGCCAATTTTGGATCCAATCTGCCAAATTGCCCTGGTCCCCATGTGCTCTTACCTTCTTCACAATCTCCCATGTGGGACCTTATCAAAAGCCTTACTGAAGTCCATGTGGACTGCACCAACTGCTTTACCATTATCTGCATACCTAGTCGAATAGAAAAATTCAATCAAGTTCGTTAGACATGATGACTATCCTTGATTAATCATTGCTTCTCCAAGTGAGGTTATTCCTGCCCCTCAGAATTTTTTTCCAATGGTTTGCCTATCACTGTTGTTGTTCAGACCACTGGCCTGTACTTACCTGGTTTACCCTAGTACCATAGAATAAAGGTACCACGTTCGATGTCCTCCAGTCCTCTGACACCTCGCCTGTGGCCAGAGAGGATTTGAAAATTTGTGTCAGAGCCCCTGCTATCTCATCCCTTGCCTCACGTAGCAGCCTGGGATACATCCCCTCTAGGCCTGGGCATTTATCCACTTTTAAGCCCGCTTAAACCGCTAATACCGCCCCCCTTTCATTGCTAATTTGTTCAAGTATATCACAATCTCCTTCCTTGATCTTTACATTTACATCGTCCTTCTCCATACTGAACACAGTCATATTACTAACTGGCTGTTGAGATTTGAACTTCCAACAAAGGATTCGAACCGAGAAAACTCCTGGCTCCTGTTTTGATAAAACCTCTCTCCTAGCTGCCCTCATCTCGCTTTCACCAGCTTAGGAAACAATTGAAGACACGTAAACTCAAAGAGAACAAAAAGGTCTCCGACGTGAACCAGGTTTAAATGGAACACTCGGCTCCAATGAAATGCAAGACCATATCTTCAAACAAGGACTACAGCGAGTTCGAGGAATAGTAACATGATATTACCTGGAACTACTCTACTTATCTTTCCGTCCGCTCTGTTTTGTCCCTATTTGCTTGTTTATATTGCTTGTGCATGCTAGAGTGGACGAGTCATATATCCGTAGGCGTTAACCTTATTACAGTTTAAGTGTAAGATTTAATAAATTTCATCTTTCTTCTTTAAACCTAAGAAAGCCTGTTTGTGCTCATTTCATTGCCTGATAATTGGAAAGCGGTGAACAAGGATTCACCAAGGGGTTACTCAAAACATCGTGTGTTTAACATTTAACCCTGTTACTATAAGACCAGGTGAAGACAGTAACAGACCAGTAGACACATTTCTCTCATGGCCATAACACCCACACCCTCTAGCCCTCTCTCCCCCCTGCTTTCTCTCCTCCATCTCTCTCTCTCTCTCTGCCCCTCGCTCTCTCTCCTCCCCTCCCACTCTCATCCCTTTCTTTCACCCTCTGTTCCCCCTCTCTGCCTCTCTCTCACACTCTCTCATTCTCTGTCCACATCTCTTGCCCCAGTCTCTCTCTCTCGTCAACTCTCCCTCTCTTCCCCCCAGCTCTCTTTCTTGCAGAAGAGACAGGGAGAGCCGAGATAGCCTTAATGGCACAGTTCTAGGGAGTGTGCAGCGACAGAGGGACCGCGGGATGCACGCGCGTGTATCTTTGAAGGTTGCAGGTCATATTGAGAGAATTGTCAACAATGTTTACGGGATCTTGGACTTCATAAATAGTTATGACTACAAAAGCACGGAAGTTATGCTGAACATTTACAAAGCTCTGGTTAGGCCACAGCTAGAATACCGCATCCAGTTCTAGTCACCACACATTAGGAAGGATGTGAGGGTACTGCAGGGAGATCAGAGGAGATGGTAATTCCAGGGAACGGAGGATTTATCAAAGGGGACTGGAAGCAGCCACCTGAAGGTAAATGAGGGTCAGAGCAGTGAGAGTTCGCGACGGTTGAGAACAAATATTTTCCTACAAATACAAACAGGGTGAGACTCCCAAATCTAGAGCCTCTTGGATAGAACAAAGATCAAAGAACAGTACAGCACAGGAACAGGCCATTCGGCCCTCCAAGCCTGCGCCGATCTTGATGCCTGCCTAAACTAAAACCTTCTGCACTTCTGAAGACCGTATCCCTCTATTCCCATCACATTCAAGCATTTGTCAAGATGCCTCTTAAACGTCGCGATCGTACCTGCTTCCACCACCTCCCTCGGAAGCATCTTCCAAGCACTCACCACCCTCTGTGTAAATAACTTGCCTCGCACATCCCCTCTAAACTTTGCCCCTCTCAGCTTAAACCTATGTCCCCAAGTAACCGACTCTTCCACCCTCGGAAAAAGCTTCTGACTATCCACTCTGTCCATGCCGCTTATAACTTTGTAAACATCTATCATGTCGCCCCTCCACTTCCGTCTTTCCAGTGAAAATAATCCGAGTTTATCCAACATCTCCTCATAGCTAATGCTCTCCAGACCAGGCAACATCCTGGTAAACCTCTTCTGTACCCGCTCCAAAGTCTCCACGTCCTTCTGGTAGTGTGGCGACCATAACTGTTCGCAATATTCTAAGTGTGGCCTAACTAAATTTCTATACAGCTGCAGCATGACTTGCCTATTTTTATACTCTATGCCCCGACCGATGAAGGCAAGCATGCCGAATGCAATCTTGACTACCTTATCCACCTGCGTTGCCACTTTCAATGACCTGTGGATGTGTACGCCGAGATCTCTCTGCCTGTCAATACTCCTAAGGGTTCTGCCATTTACTGTATACCTCCCACCTGCATTGGACCTTCCAAAATGCATTACCTCACATTTGTCCGGATTAAACTCCATCTGCCATTTCTCCGCCCAAGTCTCCAACCGATCTATATCCTGCTGTATCCTCTGACAGTCCTCATCATTATCCGCAACTCCACCAACCTTTGTGTCATCCACAAACATACTAATCAGACCAGCTACATTTTCCTCCAAATCATTTATATATACTAAAAACAGCAAAGGTCCCAGCACTGATCCCTGCGGAACACCACTATTCACATTCCTCCATTCAGAAAAGCACCCATCCACTGATACCCTCTGTCTTCTATGACAGAGCCAGTTCTGTATCCATCTTGCCAGATCACCTCTGATCCCGTGTGACTTCGCGTTTTGTACCAGTCTGCCATGCGGGACCTTGTCAAAGGCCTTACTAAAGTCTATATAGATAACATCCACTGCCCTTCCTGACTGTTTCTTTCCTCTACTATCCTGGGGGATTCAGAGATGATTTTTGTTCACATTCAGGTCCACATTCAGGGGGTTCCAGCTTCTCTGCAGCTGCTGTCTTGGTGAAAAAAATTGTATTCAAAATCTTTCCCTCAGTTTGGAGACATATGGAGAGACTGTTTACACTAGCAGAGGTTGAAACAAATAGACAGGGAGTTGTTATGGTCTGGAATTCACTGTCTGACAGGTTTCTGAAAGCAGATTCGATGGTAACTGCAAAAGACAATCGGATCAAAACATCAATTACTCTGAGTTAGAGCACAGAAGATACCGGCATTAAGAGAGAAGTGGGAGAAAGAGAGAGATGTCATAATGTTAGTGATGAAGAATTCAACACAACTTATTCAGAGAGTTTTTTTTACTTGTAAATGATTGTTGAGTTTTATTTGATTCTGTTGTTTTGTTTATGCATTATCTTTAATCACTCAAAATAATTTTCCTAATAGGAGCCAGTTTAATGTTACAAGTGTTTACATAGTACGAAAAGAGCCATTTATCAACTACTGTATTGAAATTATGCTATTCAGCATCTCAGGTTTACACAAAGTAAACTTCACAAACATTTTGAAACTTTCATACTCTCAGGAAAACTGAATCTCCCATCAAAAGTTACTCACTATCTCCATCTGCTGGTGTCTCTGTCTCATTGCAGATACTGTCCCCCTCTCACCCTCTCCATCTGCTGGTGTCCCTGTATCGCTGCAGTTAAAGTCCCTCTCTCACCATCACAAAGAACAAAGAAAATTTCAGCACAGGAACAGGCCCTTCGGCACTCCAAGCCTACGCCGATCCAAATCCTCTATCTAAACCTGTCGCCTCTTTTCTAAGGGTCTGTATCTCTTTACTTCCTGCCCATTCCTTTATCTGTCCAGATACATCTTAAAAGACGCCATCGTGCCCGCGTCCACCACCTCCACTGGCAATGCGTTCCAGGCACCCACCACCCTCTGCGTAAACAAATTTCCGTGCATATCCCCCTTAAACTTTTCCCCTTTCACTTTGAACTCGTGCCCCCTTGTAATTGAATCCCCCACTCTGGGAAAAAAGCTCCTTGCTATCCACCCTGTCTATACCTCTCATGATTTTGTACACCTCAATCAGGTCCCCCCTCAACCTCCGTCTTTCAAATGAAAATAATCCTAAACTACTCAACCTCTCTTCATAGCTAGCGCCCTCCATACCAGGCAACATCCTGGTGAACCTCCTCTGCACCCTCTCCAAAGCATCCACATCCTTTTGTTAATGTGGCGACCAGAACTGCACGCAGTATTCCAAATGTGGCCGAACCAAAGTCTTATACAACTGTAACATGACCTGCCAACTCTTGTACTCAATACTCCGTCCGATGAAGGAAAGCATGCCGTTTGCCTTCTTGACCACTCTATTGACCTGCGTTGCCACCTTCAGGGAACAGTGGACCTGAACACCCAAATCTCTCTGGACATCAATTTTCCCCAGGACTTTTCCATTTACTGTATAGTTCACTCTTGAATTGGATCTTCCAAAATGCATCACCTCGCATTTTCTCTGATTGAACTCCATCTGCCATTTCTCTGCCCAACTCTCCAATCTATCTATATTCTGCTGTATTCTCTGACAGTCCCTTTCACTATCTGCTACTCCACCAATCTTATTGTCGTCTGCAAACTTGCTAATCAGACCACCTATACTTTCCTCCAAATCATTTATGTATATCACAAACAACAGTGGTCCCAGCAAGGATCCCTGTGGAACATCACTGGTCACACGTCTCCATTTTGAGAAACCCCCTTCCACTGCTACGCTTTGTCTCCTTTGCCCAGCCAGTTCTTTATCCACCTAGCTAGTACACCTTGGACCCCATGCGCCTTCACTTTCTCCATCAGCCTACCATGGGGAACCTGATCAAACGCCTTACTGAAGTCCATGTATACGACATCTACAGCCCTTCCCTCATCAATCAACTTTGTCACTTCCTCAAAGAATTCTATTAAGTTGGTAAGACATGACCTTCCCTGCACAAAACCATGTTTCCCATCACTGATAAGCCCATTTCCTTCCAAATGGGAATAGATCCTATCCCTCAGTATCTTCTCCAGCATCTTCCCGACCACTGACGTCAGGCTCACAGGTCTATAATTACCTGGATTATCCCTGCTACCCTTCTTAAACAAGGGGACAGCATTAGCAATTCTCCAGTCCTCTGGGACCTCACCCGTGTTTAAGGATGCTGCAAAGATATCTGTTAGGGCCCCAGCTATTTCCTCTCTCGCTTCCCACAGTAACCTGGGATAGATCCCATCCGGACCTGGGGACATGTCCACCTTAATGCCTTTTAGAATACCCAACACTTCCTCCCTCCTTATGCCGACTTGACCTAGATTAATCAAACATCTGTCCCTAACCTCAACATCCGTCATGTCCCTCTCCTCGGTGAATACCGATGCAAAGTGCTCGTTTAGAATCTCGCCCATTTTCTTCGCATAACTTTCCTCCTTTGTCCTTGAGTGGGCCAATCCTTTCTCTAGTTACCCTCTTGATCCTTATATATGAATAAAAGGCTTTGGGATTTTCCTTAACCCTGTTTGCTAAAGATATTTCATGACCCCTTTTAGCCCTCTTAATTCCTCGTTTCAGATTGCGCCTACAATCCCGATATTCTTTCAAAGCTTCGTCTTTTTTCAGCCGCCTAGATCTCCATCTGCTGGTGTCCCTGTATCACTACAGTTACAGTCCCCTCTCACCATCTCCATCTGCTGGTGTCCCTGTATCACTGCAGTGACTGCGCCCCACCACCCCCAGCCATCTCGTCACCCTCTCCATCTGCTGGTGTCCCTGTCTCACTGCAGTTACTATCCCCCTCTCATCATTTCCATCTGCTTCTGTCCCTGTCTCACTGCAGTTACTGTCCTCTCTCACCATCTCCATCTGTGGTGTCCCTGTCTCACTGCAGTTACTGTCCCCCCTCTCACCATTTCCATCTGCTTCTGTCCCTGTCTCACTGCAGTTACTGTCCTCTCTCACCATCTCCATCTGCTGGTGTCCCGGCCTCACTGCAGTTACTGTCCCCTCTCTCACCATCTCCATCTGCTGGTGTCCCTGTCTCACTGCAGTTACTGTCCCCCCAATCACCATCTCCATCTGCTGGTGACCCTGTCATGAGGGTGTGATGGCTTCCACAGTGGCATAGCATGCTGGATGTTTAAAATGGGGGGTATTGTTTCTGGACGCTTCCAGTTGCATGGACGACGACATGTTCAGGGAGTGTCACCAGCAACAGAAAGCTGATCTCCTGGGTTTTGAACGTGTGCGATGGCAGGAGTCACTGTGCCACATCCGTGAGGCTGAGAACTATTTAGATAGCATGTTTAGAGATGTGTTCACATTGTAGGTGAAGAGAGTGCAGACAGAGAGGGGATGGGTGACCACCAGAGAGACTTGGAGGACCAGGCAGGTAGTCCAGGTTTCCGCTGAGTCGAGCTCACTCACTAATAGAATTTCCTCTTTGCTTACAGGTGAAGATGATGGTTCCTCATGGTTGTGCAACCACAGCTAAGTCCGTGAAACCACGGACAGCTCAACTGCACAGTACAGGAGGAAGAGGAGTGGAAAAGTGAAGGTGGTGGGGGATTCAATAATTAGGTGAACAGACAGTCATGTCTGCGACCATGGATGTGACGCCAGGATGGTATGTTACCTCCCTGGTGACAGGGTCAAGGATATCACTGTGCAACTGCAGGGTGGGTGAACAGCCAGAGCTCATGGACCGCATCTCTACTAAAGACAGGTAGAAAGAGGGATGAAGACTTGGAAACAGATTGTAGGGAGATAGGAAAGAGATTAAAAAGCAAGACTTCAAAAGGAGTAAGTTAATGATTACTCCCAGTGCTACATGCTAGTGAGTACAGAAATAGGAGTGTGGAGCAAATGAAGGCGTGGCTGGAAAGATGTTGCAGGTGGGAGGACATTAGATTCTTGAGGCATCAGTACTCGTTCTGGGCAGGTGGAAACTCGACAAGAAGCATGGATTATACCTTAGCAGGACCGAGACAAATAACCTCGCAGGACGATTTGTTGGTGATGCTGGCGAGGTTTGAAACTAGCTTGGCAGAGGATGGGAACCTGAGAGGGATTTCAGACAGGAGAAAATCAAAGCTGGTTATGGTAGTAACAAAGGAAGTAAGCGAAAGTGGAAAGCAGCAGCAGAAACAAAGGCCAGCATTAGATCGGGTCAACATACGGGGGAACAAGTAAATAAAGGCCAAATGTAAGGCACTCCATCGACTGAATGTAGCATTCGCATTAAGGCAGAATCGATGAATTGATGGAACATTAATAAACTCGGTTGATTTTTAACGGACACGTGGCTGCAGCTGACCAAAGCTGGGAACTGAAATTTCAAGGGTATTCATCATTTAGGAAAGATAGGAAAAAGGAAAAGGATGTGGGGTAGCATTGGTAACGAAGGATGATTTGCTGCATTAGTTCAATTCTGCAATGCATAATCACAAATAACTCTTTTTAATCACTTAATTGAAAGTCCGCAGTTAAAGAAGCAACCATATCCCACAATGAAGAAGAGCAGCCTTGAGAGAGATATTCCACACTTGGTATTTAATTACTGAATGACCAAAGTTAAAGGGGACAGCCACAATCCACAGTGAAGTAGAGCAGCCCTGAGGGAAACATCCACACATTGGGAGTTAAATTGCTGAATGGTCACAGTCGAGTGAAGGACATCACTGAAACAACATGTGACTAGAGATATGATGGATGATTTTTGGAAGAACAACCTCATTACTAGGAGAATAGGCTTCCAATTTCTATGAGTTAATAGATGTGATTAGAATAGCCCAGTCTTAGCAGTTTTCCAGTTCAACTTCAGAAACATATGTATTTTATTACAATAAGGACTGAACTCGATGTTGTAATCTGTTTGTTCAAATTAAAAATAAAAGTTGCAATTTCAATTTCCACGTGGAGATCCCAAAGGGTATAAATTATAGGCTCTGGGAACGTATCACCTCAGAGTTTAATACAGAGAGATTGCCTGCAGTGCAAAGGGACAGATCATTGCATACAGAAAATGCTTGAAACACTGATCAGTATCAGCAAAATATATTACCTTATCCTTGCCATCATTGGTGCTCCTGGTAAGTGATTATAACCATTGAAGTTGTGTAAAACTGTCTGTGAGCTTGTTTATATTTCTTCTCTGATAAAGAATGTTACTTGGTGATTTAGTGGGCAGCGATATACAGACAACCGATCACTGATATCATTTACTTATGTCAAATATCCAGCATTATCGCTGCGGTTTTATTGCATTCCATTTACTGATAATAAACCTCTGATTGTAACTGATAGGCTCTCTGAATTGTCAAGTTATTGCATTCAGAGGAAAATCGTGTAATGTGAACTTAGATATCACTGAAGCCAAATCTTTAAAAGAAGGTATTATTGGGACTATCTGTCAATGTAGAATTGTACTGAGTGTGGGTCACTAACTGGAGTGAAACATCTGACTCCAGTGGTCATGTACTATTGGGAGTATCTGTCATTGTGGAATTGTGCGGAGTGTTGCTCATGAACTGGAGTGGGACACCTGATCCCAGTGAACATGTTTTACTGTAATGAAAGCAATTTTCCAATCCGTTTCTATTTTGAAATCTTTGTTTCAGATGATAGATCTCTCTATTGAGATGCCTTTGGGTCTTACGAATTGATTGCCAAGCGGAAGATGTTTACTGAGGTCTTCTAATCCATGTATAAATTTAAATGTATTGATATTTCTCTGTTTCCTTTTGAACTGTTCCGACTGAAACAGATGCTAACTATTTACCGACAATTAAACCGCAGGACAGCACTGATACAGTATTCTAATACTGTAATAATGAATTATTCATAAACTGAGTATAGTTACTGTAAACAATATTTATTTTAATGCTGATTAATCCCTTCACCCCACATAGTCCTGCGAAGCTGTGGTTCACGTGTGCTGAAACCAATTACCTATTAATGGCACAGGATAAATATTGGGCTGTGTTTGTTGAATCGTCCACTGATGTAACAGATTAAGATTTGACGGATCAGTTCATGTCTCAGGTTCAGAATCTCAACAGATGTAACCTATGCCAATCTATGTCCTTGGCTCAGTGAGTTGTGTCCCTGTGAGGAGACGCCTATAGCTAATGAAATATATATACGGTTTTCATATTACAGAGATCAGAGCACGGGAGGGAAATATTAACTTTTTTTTTATTCATTCACGGGATGTGGGCGCCGCTGGCCAGGCCAGCATTTATTGCCCATCCCTAATTTCCCTTGAGAAGGTGGTGGTGAGCTGCCTTCTTGAACCACTGCTGTCCAGGTGGGGTAGGTACACCCACAGTGCTGTTAGGAAGGGAGTTCCAGGATTTTGACCCAGCGACAGTGAAGGAACGGCGATACAGTTCCAAGTCAGGATGGTGTGTGACTTGGACGGGAGCTTGCAGATGGTGGTGTTCCCATGTATTTGCCGACCTTGTCCTTCTAGTTGGTCGAGGTCACGGGTTTGGAAGGTGCTGTCTAAGGAGCCTTGGTGCATTGCTGCAGTGCATCTTGTAGATGGTACACACTGCTGCCAATGTGTGTCGGTGGTGGAGGGAGTGAATGTTTGTAGATGGGGTGCCAATCAAGCCGGCTGTTTTGTCCTGGATGGTGTCTAGCTTTGTGAGTGTTGTTGGAACTGCACCCACCCAAGCAAGTGGAGAGTATTCCATCACACTCCTGACGTGTGCCTGGTAGATGGTGGAAAGGCTTTGGGGAGTCAGGATGTCAGTTACTCGCCTCAGGAATCCTAGCCTCTGACCTGCTCTTGGAGCCACGGTATTGATATGGCGACTCCAGTTCAGTTTTCGGTCAATGGTAGCCCCGAGGATAGGATGTTGATCGTGGGGGATTCCGCGATGGTAATGCCGTTGAATGTCAAGGGTAATGGTTAGATTCTCTCTTGTTGGAGATGGTCATTGCCTGGCACTTGTGTGGCGCGAATGTTACTTGCCACTTATCAGCCCAAGCCTGGATATTGTCCAGTATTCGCTGCATTTCTACACAGACTGCTTCAGTATCTGAGGAGTTGCGAATGGTGCTGAACATTGAGCAATCATCAGCGAATATCCCCACTTCTGACCTTATGATTGAAGGAATGTCATTGATGAAGCAGCTGAAGATGGTTGGCCCTAGGACACTACCCTGAGGTACTCCTGCAGCAATGTCCTGGAGCTCAGATTATTGACCTCCAACAACCACAACCATCTTCCTTTGCGCCAGGTATGACTCCAGCCAGCAGAGGGTTTTCCCCCTGATTCCCATTGACCTCAGTTTTGCTAGGGCTCCTTGATGCCACACTCGGTCAAATGCTGCCTTGATGTCAAGGGCAGTCACTCTCACCTCACCTCTTGAGTTCAGCTCTTTTGTCCATGTTTGAACCAAGGCTTTAATGAGGTCAGGAGCTGAATGGCCCTGGCGGAACCCAAATTGAGCATCACTGAGCAGGTTGTTGCTAAGCTAGTGCCGCTTGATGGCACTGTTGATGACACCTTCCATCACTTTACTGATGATTGAGAGGAGGCTAATGGGGCGGTAGTTCTCCGGGATGGATTTGTCCTGCTTTCTGTGTACAGGACATACCTGGGCAATTTTCCACATTGCAGCGTAGATGCCAGTGTTGTAGCTCTGCTGGAACAGCTTGGCTCGGGGCGCGGCAAGTTCTGGAGCACAGGTCTTCAGTACTATTGCCAGAATGTTGTCAGGCCCCATAGCTTTTGCAGTATCCAGTGCCTTCAGTCGTTTCTTGATATTACGTGGAGTAAATCGAATTGGCTGAAGTTTGGCATCTGTGATGCTGAGGACTTCAGGAGGAGGCCGAGATGGATCATCAACTCGGCACTTCTGGCTGAAGATTGTTGCAAATGCTTCAGCCTTATCTTTCACACTGATGTGCTGGGCTCTCCCATCATTGAGGATGGGGATATTTGTGGATCCACATCCTCCAGTTCGTTGTTTAATTGTCCACCACCATTCACGGCTGGATGTGGCAGGACTGCAGAGCTTAGATCTGATCCGTTGGTTATGGAATCGCTTAGCTCTGTCTATCACATGCTGCTTACGCAGTTTGGCATGCAAGTAGTCCTGGGTTGTAGCTTCACCAGGTTGACACCTCCTGGTGCTGCTCCTGGCATGCCCTCCTGCACTCTTCATTGAACCAGGGTTGGTCTCCTGGCTTGATGGTAATGGTAGAGTGGGGGATATGCCGGCCCATGAGGATACAGGTTGTGGTTGAGTACAATTCTGCTGCTGCTGATGGCCCACAGCGCCTCATGGATGCCCAGTTTTGCATTGCTAGATCCGATCGAAATCGATCCCATTCAGCACAGTGATAGTGCCGCACAACACGATGGATGGTATCCTCAATGTGAAGGTGGGACTTCGTCTCCACAAGGACTGTGCGGTTGTCACTCCTACCAATACTGTCATGGACTTAGTAAAATATGAATGGTGAAATAAGCAGTTCACTTCTCTCAGCTCTGGTATCATCCTGTTAAAAATAATTGCACCATCTCGAGTGCATCAGTATCCTTTTTGTAACATGGGGACTAGAACTACACACAGTACGCCAAGTCTTGTAAAACCATGTTTCTATTTTAGTATAAAATCAGCTCTTTGTTTTTTTTTTCAATTCCTATCCTCTGGTATTGAACTCCTGTGATTTTTTGTATTTTACGGGCCTGTTAACATGTGCTGCTACTTTAAATGATTTGAGAATCTGTCCCCTGAACCTATTTTCACCTTTGACCCCATTCAGTCTCTTGTCGTCCAAGGATTATTTGAGATGCTTATTTTTCAGAACAAAATTAAGCAGCGCACACTTAGCAAACCTCAAAATAATTTGGCATTTAAATGCCCTTTGTGCAACTTTATCAAGTCTTATTAATATTGTTTTCACGTATTTGGTTGCATTCTTACTCGGTATTAACTGTACTCTGAATTTGAACTTGGCTGCAAAGTGTGAAATTGTGCTTCTACTTCCCACATCCATATGGTTTATCTAAATGGTGAAGGACAGTATTCGCAGTGCTGACCTTTGTGGAAAACACTTCCCAACTTCTGCCAATCTGACAAAATACCTTTCACCCTTATTCCCTGTTTTCTGTTTTTGTAGTCGGATTGTTGTCCATTCTGCTACTTGTCCCCTAAATTCACTTGCTCTGTGATTCGTCATCAGTCTGATACATGGTCCCTTATTGAAGACCTTACATCAACTGTATTACATGTATCTAAGCTTTCTGACATTATTCAAAAATCCAATAAGGTATGACCTTCATTTTGGAATATGTGCTGAATACTCTTCATTATTCAGGTGTTTCCAGATGTTTATCCATTACATCTCAGAAAAGGGAATCCAGTAACTTCTGTGCCGTCAACGCTAACTGAGATATAGCTATTTGGACATGTTCTGCCTTACGTGTAAAATACAACAACCACATTAACTGTCCGTCAGTCCTCTGAGACTATTTCCTTACCTGATGATTATTAATGAACCGATAATAATGCCTCTTGTGCTTCTTCCCTATCTTTTTAATATGTGCGGTCACAATGAATCCGAACCATAGACTTTAACCACTCTTAGTTAACTTATCAAATATTTACAACTTTCTACCTTAAATGTTGCGGGATTTATTTTATTGGAATTTATTCATTATTATTGGACAGTAATTTCTTCCCCTCAACGACCTCTCTTCCCCTTCTTCAGGCTCTGAATCCTCATTCCCTGGCTCATGTTGCCCTGACTGTCCCAAAACACATGGCACTTCCTATCTTCTAAGCTCGCAGATGTGTTTCAGAAATCCATTTACATGTTTGTCCATGTCAGTTTGTCCTCTCTGCTCCAAAGCCCAGTAAATGCGAGCTATCTTTAAGCTCAGTGGATGGGATCATTCTGACAGATGCGATGGGCTGGGTCATGTGCAGGAGGCAGGATTCCCGGAGTAGGCCTGAAATGTCATCCCCTCCCCTCTCCCCACCGCCACCCTCAGGACAGACCCAGCTGTCTTTTCGGGTGAAAGTTTAACGAGACGGGATCCCCATCCCATTAAAGACTTTATTGGGCCGTTGGTTGCACAATCACAGGGCCAGCAGCTCAGCAGTAACGGCAGTACCACTGGGAGCGGTGGCCACTGCCGGTACGAGGAACAGAAGAGAAGCAGTAGGCCATTCAGCCCTTCAAGCTTTCTCCACCATTCAGGACGATCATGGCTGATCAGTCACTTCAATGCATTTTTACACACTATCCCGATATCTCCTTATGTCATTCGTATTTAGAAATCCCGCAATTTCTGCTTTAAATATACTCAATGACTAAGCTTCCACAGCCCTCTGAGGCAGGGAATTCCAAAGATTCACAACCTTCTGAGGAAAGGAATTGCTCCTCAACTCTCTCCTAAATGGTTTCCTTCTTTTTTTAAAATTGGGTCTCCTGGTTCTAGACTCCCCACCCAAGGGAACAATCTTACTTGCAACTACCCTGTCTGTCCCTTTATGTATTTTTTAGGTTTGACTGAGATCACCTCTCATTCTTCGAAACTCGAGAGAATACTCGCCCAGGTTCTGCAATTACTCATCATCGGACATTCCCGCCATCCTGGGAACAAGTCTGATGAACATTCGTTGCACTCCCTCTGTGGCAATAAGATCCATCCTGGGGAAAGGGGACCAAAACTGCACACAATAATCTTGTTGCGGTCTAACCAAGGTTCTGTACAATTGAAGCAAGACTTCACAATTCCTGCACTCAAATCCTCTTGTGATAAAGGCTAACATACCATTCGCCTTCTTAATTGCGTGCTGCACCTGCATGTTAGCTTTCAGTGACTTATTGACAAAGATATGGAGGTCCCTTTGTACGTCTGCACTTTCTAATCTCTTGCCATTTAAGATATACTTTGCACATCTGCTGCTCTTGCCAAAATGGATAACCTCACAATTTTCCACGTTATATTCTATCTGACACTTCCTTGACCACTCAGTCGGTCTGATCAAATCCCCTTGAAGCGAATTTGCATATTCCTCACAACACACATTTACACCTAGTTTTGTGTCATCCGCCAACTTGAAAATATTACATTTGGCCCCCACATCCAAATCATTAATGTATCTTGTGAACAGCTAAGGCCCTTGTACTGATCCCTGTGGTACCTCACTATTTGCAGCCTGCCAATGGGAGCCTGCTAATGCCAATGACACGTTTATTCCTACTCTCTGTTTTCAGCCTGCTAACCAATCCTTAATCCATGTCAGTATATTGCCTCCTATCCCACGTGCTTTAATTTTGCTATCAATCTGCTGTGGGTGACGTTTTCAAAAGCCTTCGGAAAATCCAAGTACAACAGGTCCACCGACTCCCCTTTCTCAATTTTGCTGGTAAAATGCTCAAAAAGCTCCAACAGGTTCGTCAAATATGAATTCCCATTCATGAAACCATGTTGACTGTGTCCAAGCAGATCATTATTATCCAAGTATCCATTTATCACATCCTGTACAATAGATCTTTATATTTTCCCTACTACTGATGTAAGGCTAACAGGTCTGCAGTTCCCTGTTTTCTGTCTCCCTCCCTTCGAAAATAGTGGTGTGACATTTGCTACCTTCAAATCTGCAGGAACCTTCAGCCCCATTCATTTCTCCAATACAGCCATCATCATCACACTAATGTCCATCATATCTCCTTTCTCCCGAGTCCCTTGGATCTCTAATGTTGGGAGATTTCTTGTATCTTCCTCAGTGAAGAAAGGCACAAAGAAGTCATTTAGCTTCTCTGCAATGTCTTTGTTCCAATTATAAATTTTGTTGACACTGCCTGTAATGGACCCACATTTGACTGAGACAAACATTTCCTTTTTATGGACATACAGAAGCTTTTGCAGTGCGCTATTTTGCCTGTTTTCTGGTTATTACATTCCTATTCTGTTCTCTCTTTCTTTATCATGTTTTGGTGCTGCTTTAATGTATTCTCAAATCTTCCCATTCCACTGGTTTACTACTATTTCAGGCAACTTTATTGGCATTTCATTTTAATCTTCTGCAATCCTTAACTTCCTTTGTTAGCCACTGTTGACTGCCTTTACTTTTAGTTTGTTTGTACCTTGAAGGAATGTACAGTTGCTGTAAACTATGAAATTATTTTTTGAAGACTTTCCATTGCGTCTGTACCGTCAGACCTTTTAATGTATTTTCCCAATCCACCGCAGCCAATTTGCCCCTCATACCTTCATAATTTCCTTTGTTCAAAATTAACACCCTGGCTTCAGGTTGAACTACCTCACTTTCAAACATAACGTAAAATGCTATCAGAAATGGTCACTCATCCTGGAAGCATCTTTGCCAACAAGATTATTAATTATCCCTTTCTCATTACCTAATACTGGATCTAAAATAGCCTGTTATCTACTCTGTTCCCCAACATATTGCTCCAGAAAACCGTTCGTAACAGTCCAACGACTCCTCCTCCACAGCATCAGTGCTCATTAGATTATCCCTGTCGATCTGCAGATTGAAGTCAACTATAATCACTGTATTACCCATTCTACATGTTTATAATCTCCTGATTAATGCCATGCCCCACACTTTCACTACTGCTTGTTGGCCTATAAGCAACTGCTACCAATGTTTGCTGCCCCTTGCTGTTTCGTAGCTCCACCCAAGCACCACATTTTCTTTTTATGATATGAGATCATCCCTTAGTAATATACTAATCCCATCCCACATTATCAGCGCTAAACCATCTCCTTTTCCTGCGTTCCTTTCCTTTCCAAATGTTCCTGGTCTTGGTCACCCTATAGCCACGTTTAAGTAATGACAATTAGATCATACCCATTTACCTCTATCTGTGCCTTTAAATAACCTACCTTGTTTCGAATTCTGAGTGCATTCAGGTAGAGCACACTTAACCTTGGCTTCTTAATATTATTCTGCATTCTAAACCTAGTTGAGGCTTGCCTTTGTGTCGCCTACCTTCTACTGTTGCTGTCTACATTTCTCCCTCCTGTTTTAAGCTCGACTTCCTTCCAATTTGAGCTATGCCTCCGCTTCCCATCCCACTGACAAGATAGTTTAAACCCTCCCCAGCAGTACTGTCCAATCTCCCTGTGAGGATATTAGTTCCAGTCCTGTGAAGCTATAGCCCCGTTAATAGGCCACTCAAGGACCTCAGTTGGCCTCTGGGCGTGAAGGCATCATTTGGCCTATCCAGCTCCTGGGAGAATCAAAACCTGCAATCCTGATGTCAGACTCTGTGGGAAATGATTCTGCCTCGATTATCCAAGCCCCAACAACAAAACCCGACTTCGGGAGGAGAACAGGCCCCAGCACAATGAGCCCGATTCCCAGCTAGTTTCCTTCCACCATCTTTTGCTGGTCGATACCGAGCGACCCATTTGAAATTGATTAGTTTTGTGTCATTCGCTCACCATTTCCACTGGAATTTCACTCGTTGTCAGTGACTCTGGCCTGGGAATCAAAACCAGCCCCGTTTTGTGATCCTGACTCCTGTGCAGGAACCCTGTTGTAAATTATAGGTGTATGGACCTCGGGTGTAAACAATGGGATATTACACACTCACATAATGTCTCTGGAAGACTGTATTGTTCAGCTGTTCTTTACTTGCTTTGAATACGGGGACCATTCTTTGTTCGCTTCCTTCACATTCTTTCCCGATAGTTTGCTGACTGTGCTGCTGACCTTTACTTCTTCTGCCTTGAACTGGAAAATTTCATCAACATTTTCTCTCAATCCCATCCGTCCCTGAGCTTCCCATGGCCGACTCTGACAGTTCCCTTTCCTTCCTCGACCATACTGCCTCTATTTCATGGATGGACTATCCACGAATATCTACTATAATCCCACTAACTCCCACAGCTCCCTTGATTACCTTTCCGCGCACCCCACTTCCTAGAAAGACTCTGTGCCATTCTCATGTTTCTCCATCTCTATTTCATCTGTTCCGATGATGTTACCTTTCACACCAATGCTTCAGAAATGTCGTTATTATTCATCATCCAAGAATTACCCTCCACTGTGTTTAACAGGATCTTTCATCGGGGCTGTCCTGTTTTTCGTGTTCCTGCCTTCACCCAGTCCCCTTCCAGCCAAAACAGTCATAATGTTCCCCTTGTCCTCAGTTTCCAGCCCACTCGCCTCCACAATGAACACACCATCCTCCTACATTTCCACCATATCCGGTTAAGTCCAGCACTAAACATATATTTGTCTCCTTTTCTACTGCCCTGTTCCCTGCACCCTGGTCCACTCCTCAATTACCCACAATATCAGATAATTTTCCCTATCACATTCCCATGCAAGGGCAGGAGTGGCAACACTCCATTTTACCTTAATAAAGGCAAAATACTGCGGATGCTGGAAATCTGAAACAAAAACAAGAAATGCTGGAATCACTCAGCAGGTCTGGCAGCATCTGTGGAAAGAGAAGCAGAGTTAACGTTTCGGGTCAGCGACCCTTCTTCGGAACTCCATTTTACCTGCTTCCTTCCCTGTATCCAAGGCCCCAAACAATCCTTCCAGGTGAAACAATTAGCTCTACTCCTTCCCATTTAGTAATAGTATTCAGTACACATGGTGAAATATTCCGGACATTGGGACAGGAGCAAATGCAGATTGGGTGATTGCATTGCTTGACTCCTCCGTTCATTCTGCAAGCATAACCCTGAGCTACCATTCACTTATCATTTTAATTCTAAATTCTACTCCACTCTGACATCTCTGTCGCTGACCCCCTATCCTCTTCCATTGCAGCTTAATTTCTAATAGGTGTTTTATTGCATCTCGGGTTCATCACGGAGATTAAAATATTCAGATAATAAACATTTCTTCCACTTTCACGGACAGCCTGTGCTGTTACTGGGGAATGGTTACACCAGAGTCAGTCAGGATGGAGGTGGTGTAGGGATTCCCTATTAATACACAGCTGGTGGGTTTACCCACCATTCTGTGTCACTTTTCCTGGCTCTTCTTTGCCAGATTGTCCAGGTTCCTCCCTCCTTCTGTAAACTGCTGCAACCATTTAAACCACCCACTTTTTAATCCTCTCCTTTTTCTTTGGCACATTCGCCATAATTTTGTTTATCTTTGTATCATTCCAGCCCTCCAAATCATCATAGACCTTCCCCGTTGTTATTTCCTCTCCCACACCCGGCTTTTCACAGAATCTATCATTGCTTTAAAACTGTTAATCTCGAATATCGCCCAGTACTGGAGAAAGCCTATCAGATTGAATCGTTAACTCCCTTGCTATATCCACAGATGTTGTCTGCCCTGCTGAGTGTTTTCTTTAATTCTTCCACGGGATGTGTGTGCTGCTGGTAAGGCCAGCATTGGTTGGTCATCCCTTATTTCCCTCGACAACTGAGTTATTTGCCAGACCAGTTCAGAGGGCAGCTAAGAGTCAACCACATTGCACTTGGACTGGAGTCATATGTAGTCCAGACCAAGTAAGGATGGCATATTTCGTTCCCTAAAGGACATTAGTGAAGCCGATAATTTTTGACAATAAAAATGCTAGTATCACCATTACTGAGACTAACTTTCAATTCCTGCTTTTTGTTGATGTGCTGACTTTATGAATTAAATTGAATTTGAATTCCACCAACTGCCATGGTGGAATTTGAATCCGTGTCCCCGAGACATTTGCCTGGTCCTCTTGATTACTAGCTTAGTGGCACTACAACAATTTTCAACTTCAACATTGTCCTATTTTCAATCAGATTTACAGAAGTGTCAATATTTTGTTTTTACATTGGTCTGTATATTAACGGGTGAGTGACATAGGTGAGGATAGCTGTTCCAGAGTTTTAACTGCATACACTAACTTTTTAATCGTTGACAGATTGCCGCCTGATGTCACACTAACAGGCTTTGCTTCTAATTGCGCAGGAAGGAGTGTCGACTAGATCTTAGGACCAGGTTTGTCCAAATACTGACCCCGGGGTATGAGAGGAGGTGCCTGACATTGGGGTCTCCAAAGGCTAACTCTAGAGAGGGAGAGAGTCTTGAAATGTCCGATCACTGGGTTGCAAATCCTGAAAACAGGGGAAGGGACTCCTATCCTGAAGTGTGATCTCAGGCCAGGGAAGGATGTGTCCTGGAGAGTATGTTATCCAAGAGACGACGGATGGTCTGATCAAGGGGGAGTGGTCCAATCCTGGAGGGAAGTCTGATCCTGGAAGGGCGGGTCTAATTCCGGGGGTGGGGTCTAATCTCACCGTTCGGGGTCTAGTTCTGGTGGGGGATGGTTAGAATGGCCAAACCCAGCTTTCTTTGTACATGGCGTTCCACGTGCAAACGTTCCCTAAGATAACAGGGAAAGTGGGTAGGCCAGAGTTAAACCTGTCAAACACATAAAATCAGAAATTTCCAGCATCAGTAAAATATTCCAATTGCCAACCTGCCTCCTTGGAACGTAAGTCTGCCCGTCCCCTGTCACAGCTCCATTAAAACCAGAAATGGACGGGTCAGAGATGGGTTGTGCTCGGAATTGAGATTTTTAAAATGTTAAGCTCTGGCACGCCAGCAACTCACCTATTTGCACCGAGAAAACTGCGGCTGTGATTCTAGCAACAACCTGCATTCTGCTCTGTTCACAAAACATCCCCTTCTACTTTATGCTTGGACGTATATGGATAATGGACAACGTGCCATAGTCTTGTGTTATAAAAGCAAGTTATTATAAAATCCTGTCCTTACTGTCTGTGCAATGTTGATCATTAATTTCCAATCATTATTCCCCTTTCTCTCTTCCAGTTAATTTAGTGGCGATTGTAATCCTGGCTCGGGGAAAATGCGGCCTCTCCACCTGCACAACTCGTTACCTGGTGGCTATGGCAATGGCAGATCTACTGGTCATTATCACTGAGGTCATACTGTTGAGGATCTGTACTTATTATTTCCCAGGTTCTTTCCTGAAAATCACCCCTATCTGTAGTGTTAACATTGTTCTGGTCTGTGCAGCCACAGACTGTTCTGTCTGGTTCACCGTCACTTTCATCTTTGATCGATTTGTGGCCATTTGTTGCCATAAGCTGAAAACAAAATATTGCACCGAGAAAACTGCGGCTGTGGTTCTAGCAACAACTTGCATTCTGCTCTGTTCACAAAACATTCCCTACTACTTTATGCTTGAACCTATATGGATAATGGACAACGTACCGTGGTTTTGTATTATAAAAGTAAGCTATTATACTGATAATGGATGGGTGGGATTTGACTGGTTTAATAAGCTTTTAACCCCATTGCTCCCATTCGCTTTAATTCTGTTGCTCAACGCTCTGACAGTCAGACACATTTTAGTGGCCAGTCGAGTCCGCCAGGGTCTGAGGGGTCAAAACAAGAGAGAGAATCGCAGTGACCCGGAGATGGAGAACAGAAGGAAGTCTGTGATTTTACTCTTCTCCATATCAGGCAGCTTCATACTTCTATGGTTGGTGCATGTTATACATTTCTTATATTATAACATCACAGTATCTGATCCCAGGGATTACGACAGTTCTGAATCTATATTTCGACAAGTCGGATGGATGTTGCGGATTTTAAGTTGCTGCACAAACACATTTATTTATGGGGTGACTCAGTCCAAGTTCAGAGAGCAGTTCAAGAGCACGGTAAAATATCCAGTTACATCAATTATTCAACTAATGAATAAATAATACAACTGAGTGCAGTCCAAGGCGGGTCCAAGTATTTCCAGTACATGACAGTAATATTTATCCACATTGGGAAAGAGGTGACTGACAGCGGGTTGTCGCACAATACATTGGTGGGTTGGGGTCATGAAGAAACACTCGCCAAAGAGCAGTGCAGCAGCAGAGAAGAGATGACAGAGAGCTCGATGACTGAAAAACCACTGGTGTTGGGGTTGTCACACGCACCAAAGAGCAGCTGGGCAGCGTGCCAGAAGTGAACAGTTAGATACCGGAAATACACTGACCGGGTTTGGCAAGGTGGATGGTTGCACATGGCAAACAACAGTGTGCTGGTGTGCAAGAATTGACCTTTGGAGGACCGGACAGAAAAGGGGTAAGATAGATAGTCAGAGTTCACTCTGTAGAATATGAAGAGAAATAGCAATCACAGTCACCCCTCAACCGCCACGAGTTCTATTCTCAGTTCATCAGTGCTACTCAGTGAACAAAACTTGGTCGGAGACCAGCAAAATGATGCAGATGGTGGAAAGCTTTTTGTGTCAGTCATTATTATGAATATTATTTGTTCTTATTTTGTAGACACTTTATTGATTCCGACTCCCTTACATTCCCCCCAAGCTGGTCACTGCTCCATATCTCTCCCCACCATCCCACCCCCCACCCCACCCCCTCTCTCTCTCTCTATCTCTCTCTCTCTCTCTCTCTATCACCGAGTCAGACTGTGGTGTTGTTTGGAGCGTTATTGGGAAATACTCAAGGTGCCATAATTATAGGAGTGCAGAATCTCGGAGTGTGGTAGTGGCTGGAGGAGTTTTCATAGATAGGCAGGGTGCAGGTCTCGAGTAGGAAACAGAGATAGGTATGGTTGCAGGGTTTGTAAATATTAAAGGAATAGGAAGATTTGTAGGGTCTTGAGGAAGTTAGATAGATTGGGCGAGTGGGAGGTTTGGAGGATTTGACCGAGGTAAGGAGGGTTGTACTGGCTTGAGGTGGTTGCGGAGATAGGGTGAGTTGCAGGGCTGGAGGAGGATACAGGGATAGGGCGGGTTGTAGGGCTGGAGGAGGTTTCAACAATAGCGACTGAAATAGGGGTTGCAGGAGGTGATACAGTTGGGGAGTATTGCTGGGGCTTGTGTAGGATACAGACATGGGAGGGGTGTGGAGCCTGAGGAGGTTGCAGAGATGGCGATGAGGTCATGGAAGGATCTGAACTCAAGGATGAATTTTTTTAAGATCATGTTGTTGGACCAGGGTCGAATGTCGGTCAGCAAACACGGGGTAGATGGGTGAACGGAACCCAGTCCGAGTTAACAGATGGGACAGCAGGTAGTTGGATGAACTGTACTTTATGGAGAGAGGAAATAGGGAGGCCAGTAAAGAGAGTATTTGATTTATCAAGTTTTAGATAACAAAGTCATGGCTGATGGTTTCCACCACAGATGAGCTGATCAATGGAGAATATGGACATTATTCACCTACCCGCTCACATTCAGTGGCAATATTAGATTGAGATCGCACATTAACCCATTCATAAACCATACTTCCTTACTCACAGATCATAAGTATATACTGCAGTGTCATTCGCCACTCTATGAAAGAATAAATCTGTTTCCAAAATGTTTTCTGTATGGATTGATTCACAGCATGTTCTTCCCATTAGCAACACAAGAATTAATTGCCGATCCTTAATTGCCCCTTGAGAAGACGATTCCCGGCCTTCTGTCTCGAACTAGCTGCTCTTCCCCCGGCAATGGAGCTCCCACAGTTGCTACTATTGAGTGAGTTACAGGATCTGGCTCAGTTGTACAGCCTTCCATGGAGAATAGCCTGCCAACAAACTCTGCCTTTTTTTTCTCAGGTGAAGACTGGGCCACTTGGATGAGGGAATCTAAGGAATTGCCAGAAAGAAACGTAACATAATTTCTTTCATAACTATTTTAAACAAATAAAACAATCTGCTTGCTGCAGCTAGAAAGCCACAAACTCCTCCTGGCGCTGTTGGAGATGACGGATAACTTTGGCCCATCCCTGTCTCTTCCCGGATTGTCTTTGCCAGCAATAAAGGCCGTGGCCTGCCGTGCTGTCCGTCAGCGGCCGCCATTTTTGTGTGAGGCAAAGACAAAAAAAAACAACAAATGAGCTTCAAATGGGCCAGATTAAAATATTGACCATTCCCAATGAATGAAAGAAAACTGAAAGTTTTTAAACGAATAATATTTTTAGGAGTCACATGGGTTAAAACATTTACCCCCAAGCCCCGCTCAATATGACATACACACAAGTACAAACACGCAGCCACATT
This sequence comes from Heterodontus francisci, assembly GCF_036365525.1. Taxonomy (NCBI): domain Eukaryota; kingdom Metazoa; phylum Chordata; class Chondrichthyes; order Heterodontiformes; family Heterodontidae; genus Heterodontus; species Heterodontus francisci. The sequence continues at coordinate 7,191,656 of NW_027141175.1, forward strand.
CATCAACTAAAAGCAAAATACTGCGGATGCTTGAAATCTGAAATAAAAACAAGAAATGCTGGAACCACTCAGCAGGTCTGGCAGCATCTGTGGAAAAAGAAGCAGAGTTAACGTTACGGGTCAGTGACCCTACATTCATAAACAACATCTCAAACACCATACACACACTGATTAAAACTCACCATGTCATTCTCACGAGCAATTAGACACGGGCAATAAATGCTGGCCTAGCTAGCCACGCCCACAGCCAATTGAGGAATAAAATCAAAGCACACTCACATTCACACACAAACACTCACATATAAACACGGACACAACCAAATGCACATGCACGCACCCACCAAGCCCCCACCCCCCGGCCACCCCCCGCCCCGCACCCGCCCCCGCCCCCGCTCCCCCACACACACACAATCCAGTGTGAGTCTTGTGGCAGTCGGAACTGACTTCTCTTGGAAAAAAATGTTGCTGAGAAGAGAATGAGGGGAAATGAGGAGGAGAGGATGTTGGCGTTAATGTGAAAATCGGAGGTTGCAGAAAAATCTACTGTGAGGCTGAAAGTTCATCCAAAAATAAATGATTGTTCATCATTCCTTACACATAATGACGGGATCTAATCTGCTCAGATTAGTGTTCTTACAACTGGTATACATATAATTAACTGGAAGCCATTCAGCCCACAAGTTTGAACTGCCATTCAGTGACATCAGAGCAGATCTGAATCTGAACTGCATAACCCACCTCAGAGTTCATATTCCTCAATCCACTTGGCGAGAAAAAAAATCTGTCCACTCAAGGTTTAAAATGATTCATTAAGCTCCAGCATTTCCTGATTTTTTTTTCATGGGAGAGAGCACCACAAAAGCATATTCTCAATGTGATGCACTGTTTCCTACCTTCCATCATCAATGGCCTGCCTTGGACTTTAAAGGTCTGCCCTTGAATCTAACAACTGCACGAAAAGGCTAATGTACACACAATTCTTATTTATTCCTTTCATATATGAAAAATCTTTAATCAAAACCTACGCTACAGCCCTTCCTATCTCTGTAAACTCCTTCACTCCTACGACCCTCCCTATGTCTGTAATCTCTTCCACCTCCACAGCGCTCCCTATGTCTGTAATCTCCTCCAAGCCTGAAACGCTCCCCATCTCTGTAAATTGCTGAGGCCCTGACCTCTGTAATTCCCTCCAGATCCTACAACTCTCCATATCTCTGAAAACTCCTCCGGCCCCGACGCTCTCCATATCTCTGAAAACTCCTCCAACTGCTACACTCTCCATATCTCTGCAACCTTCTAGAGACAGTACATCAATCGCGATTTCTGTAATCTCATCAGCCCTGAAAAAATAATCCTACCTCTGTCATCTGTGCCAGCCTCTACAACCCTCCCTATCGCTGCAATAACGTCTGAAACAACTAACCCTGTCTATGTCTCTGACCTCCTCTAGTCCCTACAGCTGATCCCTTTCTTGGTAACATCCTTTAGATAATACAACCTTCTCTTTTACTGGAACATCCTGTAATCCCTACAAGGCTTCTCCGTCTCTGTAACCTCCTCAAGATTCCACAAACCTTCCGATCCCTGTAATCTCCAGTAGCCCCGACAACACTCACTGCTTCTGAAAACTCCTCCAGGCCCTACAAACCTCCCTATCTCTGTAGGCTCCACCAGCCCCTGAACCCTAATGAATCTCTACCTACTCCAAGCCCTATAGCCATCATAACTCTGTAACCTCCACCAGACACTGCAGCTCTCTGAATTTCTGTAACCTTTTCCAACGCTTACCCAGCTCTTCAAAATCCTCCAGCCCCAGAAAGCCTCAATATCTCTGTAACCTCCTGCAGCCACTCAACCATCCCTGTCTCTGTAACCTGTCCAGCCACAAAAATCTTCCCTATCTCTGTAGCATCCTCCAGCCTTCAAAAGTAGTCAACCATTTTAATGGCCGCATCAGGGCAAATAAATAAATAAATAAATAAACGATGCAGACATTTGAAAAGTATTACAGGGTATGTTGGCAGGGAAGCTTAAGAAAGGAATTCCAGAGCTCAGGGCGTCAGCAACTGAAGACAAGGCCGCCAATTGTGGAGCGACGTAAATCAGGGACGAAAATGGTCAGAACTAGATGGTCACAGAGATCTTGAAGGAATTGTAGGGCTGCAGGAAAGTCTACAGAGAGAGGGCTGAATTCGATTGCAGAGATAGGGTCAGTTTACTTCTGGTCGAGGTTTCAGAGATAGGGATGCTTGCAGGACTAGGTGAGGTTACAGAGATAAGGAGGGCTGTAGATTCTGCAGGAGGTTACAGAGATAGTGTGCAGTGTGGGACTGGAGGCTGTTACAGAAATAGAGAGGTTCGTATGTGCTGAAGCATGTCACAGAGATAGGGAAAGGAGTGAGGGACAGGGAGGGATTTGAAGAAAGAGGACGTTTTTTAATACCAGAGTTCCTGGACCAGCAGCTAATGTAAATCATGAAGCATAAGAAGTGACAGGTGAACAGGACGTGGTACGAGTTAGGATTCGGGACAGCTTGAATATTACATTGTACGTTAGATAACGTTCCTGTCCACAATACCAGTGAACAGCCTGAATATGATTATCACAGTCGGCGTCCTCGTGTTTTATTTTGTATTAATACCTTTTATACCCGGCCCAATGAAAGCATTTATCACATGGTATAGTATTGCATAGGGGAGCAATCAGAGAAAAAAATGAACGCAGAGCTTGCTCGATTGCTGCTCACGCTAGCCAACATAAACTCCCACTCATTCCCGTGGTTCAGAGAACAGTCTTCCCTCCGCAATTTTCACAGGGTACTATCCGGCTTCAAGAAAGTTGTTTAGAAACAAAGGAAAGTGAAAATATTTACAGAATAGAAGGAGGCCATACGCCTCCATCATCCTTGTGCTGGATCTATCCAGTCTAATCCCGATTTTCAGTGTTTGGGTGTTGCTGAGAGAGTCTTTGTGTCACCGAGGGCAATTCATGGGCTTTTGCTGTGCTATGTTGTTTTACAATGCCTTTTAATCAATTTTCTCTCTGTCCCTCTTGCCTTAACGAATTTTCATTCTGAAAACTGCATCGTGAAGATGAAAAGAGGGTAAGTTTTGGACGAGAAATCCTTGGACAGGAGCTTTCTCCAGAGGGGACGGAATAAGGCCTTGTCCACAGGCTGCACCCAAAGGGTCCACGTGAGTTGTGTCTGTTCATTAGCCCGAGGTTTAATTTCCTATCTGGGGCCCTGCGTTAACGAGTTCCTGCTTAATTGGGGCCCTGGAGTTTTAGATAGGTTGAAAGTCTGGGGTTGAAGCAGCAGCCCCAGGAGGGAGTCCCATTTGCCACTTGCTCCTTCCAGCCCTGTCTGTGAGGTTTTTTGGTGCCCATTTTAATTCACTTTACAGTACTTCTGAGGTTCGCGTTCCCTCCATCTCGGCATTCTTTCCCTATGTCCCTATCTTCCCCATGCTTTGTCTTCTCTGTCTCCGTTTCACACTCCCGTTCCCCACTTAAACCTTTAATAAATTAATAAAAAACACACACAGCAATGTCGTTATTTGAAATGGTGAGACTGAATCAGCAGTTTGTTCCCAGTTTAAAGAGGGGGGTTTGCCCTTTTTGGGGATTGAAATCTGGCTATTATCACTTTGCTGCTTGTGGGATCTTGCTGTGCATCTGGTGTCCTGCAGCATTATCTACATGACAACAATGAGGACAATTTGAAATTCAGCTTCCTGAGGGTCTGAGTGTGGATTTCTCTGCATTTTCTCTCCATCTTCCTCTGCTTTTCTCTCCCTTGCACTGTCTCTATTTTAAGCATTAATCAATAGGTACCACAATGTGAGGTGTGGTTATTTTAAGAGGCGATAGAAATATTTCAGAGGATGGTTCAATCCAGATTAAATCCCAGATCGAAAGAAGAAGAAACAGATGTGGATGGGGTGTGCGGGAGGGAAGCAGGAGAAAGACAGGGCGAGGGATGTTTGAGATTTTCAAACTGCAGGAATGTTCCTCCCTTTGGGATCTCCAAACTTACATCACGAAAAACAGATTATCTGCATCTGATCATATTGCTGCCAGTGGGATCTTGCTGTGTACACTTTGCTTGCAGGTTTCCTGCATTGCAACAATGACGGCCATTGAAAAAAATAATTAATTGAGTGTAAACTGCCCGTGAGGACCAATAATTACAAGAGCTGAAAGTGAAGCTGTATGAAGGCTTGTTCTAAATTTAAAGATGGAGGTCAGCATTTACTGAGGACTGTGATGGGATATCTTGCTGTAATCACATTGTGGGACCCTGCTGAGAGAGAGAGAGAGAGAGAGAGAGAGAGAGAGAGAGAGAGAGAGAGAGAGAGAGAGAGAGAGAGAGAGAGAGAGAGAGAGAGAGAGAGAGAGAGAGAGAGAGAGAGAGAGAGAGAGAGAGAGAGAGAGAGAGAGAGAGAGAGAGAGAGAGAGAGAGAGAGAGAGAGAGAGAGAGAGAGAGAGAGAGAGAGAGAGAGAGAGAGAGAGAGAGAGAGACAGAGGGGGAGAGAGAGGGGAATCCACAATCAAAACCTTGCTAAGCTGAATATTGTTGCGTCACAATTGCTGGGATATTAGTGTGCACAGCTTGCCTGCAGAATTCCCTGCATTTTAGCAGTGACTGAATTTTGGAACTGAATTCATTGTGTGTAAAGCTTTCCAGAAGGCCTGGAAGTAAAGTCCTGAGCGTGAAGCCGGTATATTTCCCGAACAATGCTGGTGCATTGGGCAGTGCCATGGATTTGAGGGTTAAATGAAACGTGCAGCAGCCATTTGAATTGAGAGTGAGGTTCTGAGAGTGGATTTGTCAGTCTCTTTCTCTGCCTCTCCATCTGTCTCTCTGAAAGAGAGTAACAAGAGGGAGAGAGATGCAGGGGAGTGTGGGAAGCATGGAGAGAGTCAGAGAGGGAGAGGTGGGGTAGAGGAGAGGCAGAAACAGATGTCGACAGACACACAGCGAAATGGAGGGAGAACGAGAGAGAGATAGAGAGAGAGAGAGCAGGAAATGACAGGGTAAACACATCCACATTTCCCAGTCTCTGGCTCTATGTCGTGGGATGAAAAAAATGTTTAATGTTAATGTCAGTGAGTGAGGGAAAGAGTCCTGGGCTCTTGTTGTGTTTTTATTTCTGTTCAAAAATGCTTTGCTTTGTTTGAATCAATTTCATTTCTCTCATTCCCAGGGAGAATCTTTTTGGAAGCTGCAGTTTTGATGATGCAGAGGGAGAATCTTCTGGCCACGTGGAATCGTCAGACAAGAGCTTCAATCAGAGAAGTAAGTAATAATAAACATATATGTGTCATTGTCAAATTCATTTCTAGGTACAGGAAAAAAGATTGTGTTTGCGGGGCTGATAGAAAAAAAAAGCAAGTGCTGGAATTGCTCAGTATTTGCAGCACGGTATTTATTTCAGAATTCCAGCATCCGCAGTATTTTGATTTTGTGTTTTCCGGGGTATGTGGACTTTTTACCACAAGTGAGGGGGCTGGAGGGCGCTCTGAAGCAAATAGTTTTGGAAGCACTGCTCCAGACCAGTCAATGTAATCCCGCATATTTCCCTCTCACCATCTCTTGCTGCAACCTGTTCGCTGCACCTTCCGGCTTGCTCTGTTTCCTCACATCTTTAAATCCATACCACTGTATCTCTCAACATCCTTTCTGTCTCTGCACCTCTCTAGACTCTCACACGTTTTTATTTTCATTCTCTTTTTGCGACTCTCTGCATTTTTATCTGTCTCTCTCTCTCAGTCCATTTCTTCACTCACTCACTTCCAAATACCTGAATCCTTCCATCTCTGCTCCTCATTTCCTGCAAGATTATCTCTGCATTTCCCCCCGCCGCCCCAGGACACCCCACGCTATTCTGTAAAGACATCTTACTTTGTATCTCTGCCCCTCCACGACTTTCTGTCTCCGCGTCTCTCAATATCTACATTGCTGCTGTATTCACTCTCTACACCTCCAGCTTTCTCTCTGTCTCTCTCTCTCTATCTCAGTATGTCTCCATTTATCTCTCGCTCTCTCCGCCCTTCTCGGTATTTCGGACCCTCTGTTGTCAGTCTCTCTCTCACTGGTTTCTGACTCCCTGCATGTCATTCTCCATCTCCCTTTCCATTTAATTTTTCTCTCTGTCTTCTGTCCGATCTCCGGATTCTCATTTGTGTGTCTCTGTTCCACTGTTTGGGGGTGGATGTGAACTCTCTGCCTTGGTGTTGTACAGGGTGTTTGTGAACCGGGATCCTGCTTTTCATCTCTCCCCAGTTTTTCTCCCATTAATGTAAAAACAGGGGAAAGATGCTGAACGGGCAGCCGATTCACAACCACTCTCCTCCCCTCCACCCTGGTTTACAACATTGGCACCAAGTCCGAGTCCAACCCAGAGTTTCTTTGTCTCTCTGTGTACCTTCTCCCCGACTGTCTCTGCCTGTCTTCTTGTGGCTTCATGAGGGAATGGACAGATCAGCCATGATTTAACATGGGTGGGACAGGCTCAAAGGGCGGAATAGCCCCCTCCCGTCCTTGTGCCAGACAGTGTGTGTGTCTGTGTGTGTCGTCCTCTGTTTCGTTCCCTGAATCCGAAGGGGAGAACAGGTGAAACGCCTTTCTGCAGAGAGGGATATTTCTGGGCTGGGATCTTCCTGTGCGTTAAAGGCTCAGAATGCCGTTAGCCTCTGGGGTGTTGGTCATTGCTCTCTGCCAGGCCCTGCCGTTGACTGTACATGAGTTAAAGGTGCCAGGGGTCTGGGAGGCAGTTGATAGAATTCTAGTGGCTTACCCAGACCTGGAATTAAAGTGAATTAAAGATTGTCGGGAGACAGAGCCACACTCAGGAAAGTGATGGAGGTTGGAATTACACGGGGTGGGGGGGGGGGGGGGGGGTGGCGGCGTGGCGGGGCGGGCTGTTGACACGGAAGGAAGTTACACGGGGTGGGGATGCTCACGGGAGAGATGGCACAGGATGGGAGTTAGTAGAGTGGGGCTTTTACAGGACAGGGAGGGTATTTAGAAAGGGGCGTGTTTACAGTTGGAGCAGAGGGGAGAAGTAGAGGGCAATATTCACACAGGGAATTAGTTATGCTAAAAATGGGAGGGGGAGAATTCTCCAGGTTAAAAATTAGAGGGGGAGGATTCTCCAGGTTTAAAATGGGAGGGGGAGAGCTGATTCTCCAGTCTGTTCATGGGGTGTTCAGATGTGGGATTTCTGACGGGGAGGGTAGGGATTAATTACATGGGGGGCCTGTTCACATGAGGGGCATTAGATGGGGGTCTGTTCACAGGGGGTTTTAGATGGGAGTTTGTTCCTGGGAATATTTAAATAGGAGTCTGTTTATTGGAGTGTTTAGATGGGAGTCTGTTCACAGGAGGGGTACATAGATGGGAGTCTGTTCATAGGAGAGGTATTTATATGGGAGTCTGTTCCTGGGGGGACTTAGTTTGCAGTCTCTTCGGGGGGTATTTAGATGGGTGATCTATTCACAGGAGAGGTATTTATATGGAAGTCTGTTCCTGGGGGGACTTAGTTTGCAGTCTGTTCTGGGGATATTTAGATGGGGGAACTGTTCACAGGAAGGGTATTTAGATGTGAGTCTGTTCCTGGGGGTATTTAGATAGAAGTCTGTTCCTCAGGGTATTGAGATGGAGGATCTGTTCACAGGACGGGTATTTAGATGTGAGTCGGTTCCTTGGGGTGCTTAGACGGGAGTCTGTTCACAGGAGAGATATCAGATAGGGGTCTGTAGATGAGGGGTAACTAAATGGTGGTGTCTGTTCACGGGGTGGGGGGGGATTTGCAGTGCGGGAATTTTCCAGGGGGGAATGTTGCCGTGGTTAAACTTTGAGTAGGGAGAGGAGGAAATTTGCGGTGGTGGGGGGAGAAATAATTTGCGAATGGGGAAAAGAATTGCAGGGAGGGGGGATAAATTAGCAGGGGGGAAATTGTGACGGGGGTATCATTTGCTATGCGGAATTTTCAGCATTCTGAATGCACATCGTGAATGACTCTTCCATCAGTAAAATCACCCACTCCCTCCGAATGGCACCTTCCCATGCAAACACTGGAGATGCATCACCTGCCCTTTCACGTCCTCTCTTTCAACTGTCAGGGGTGCAAGCACTCTTTCCAGGTGAAACAGTGATTTACTTGTACTTGCACAGTGGTGCAGTGGTTAGCACCGCAGCCTCACAGCTCCAGCGACCCGGGTTTAGTTCTGGGTACTGCCTGTGTGGAGTTTGCAAGTTCTCCCTGTGACTGCGTGGGTTTCCACCGGGTGCTCTGGTTTCCTCCCACAGCCAAAGACTTGCAGGTTGATAGGTAAATTGGCCATTGTAAATTGCCCCTAGTGTAGGTAGGTGGTCGGAGAATGTTAGGGAATATGGCATTAATGTCGGATTAGTATAAATGTGTGGTTGTTGGTTGGCACAGACTCGGTGAGCCGAAGGGCTTCTTTCAGTGCTGTATCTCTAAATAAATAACAATTGTGTTAACAATCATTGTCCTTTGCACTGAGGAAACCAAACACATGTTCTGTTACTGTTTTGTTGAGCACTTCCAATAAGTCTGCAAACGTGATGCTTAGCTTCCGGTCACTTGCCATTATAATTCCCTGCCCCATTCCCATGCTGACCTCTCTGTCCACGGCCTGCAACACTGTTTCAATCTTCCGGAATCAGCATCAACTTCAAAAACTCACGTGATAACTGCTTCTTCATTTGTTTTTGACAGCGGGCGTTGGGAATGATTCTGCTCTCTATTTAATCATTACTGCCTTCCACCCTATCACAGTTATTCTCTTTAGTTCTTTCATTCCTTTCCTCTGTTCCCCTTTTCCCAGCCTCTGTTCTTACTTAAATACTGCTGCAACAGAACACTTTATAGTTCGGAGGAAAATTCTCCAGATGGGAATTTTAATTCTGTTCCTCTTTCGAAAAATGCTACGTTGCCGACATGGTAGTTCCATAACTTGCTGTTAATTTCTCAGCTTCCCAGCCTCCGCAGGATTTTGCCTTTTTACAGAAGGAAATATCATGCATAAATGAAGAAGTGAGGTTGCATAGAACATAGAACATAGAACATTACAGCGCAGTACAGGCCCTTCAGCCCTCGATGTTGCGCCGACCTGTGAAACCATCTGACCTACACTATTCCATTTTCATCCATATGTCTATCCAATGACCACTTAAATGCCCTTAACCTTGGCGAGTCTACTACTGTTGCAGGCAGGGTGTTCCACGCCCCTACTACTCTCTGTGTAAAGAAGCTACCTCTGACATCTGTCCTAAATCTATCACCCCTCAACTTAAAGCTATGTCCCCTCCTGTTTGCCATCACCATCCGAGGAAAAAGGCTATCACTATCCACCCTGTCCAACCCTCTGATTATCTTATATGTCTCTATTAAGTCACCTCTTCTCCTCCTTCTCTCTAACGAAAACAACCTCAAGTCCCTAAGCCTTTCCTCGTAAGACCTTCCTCCATACCAGGCAACATCCCAGTAAATCTCCTCCGCACCTTTTCCAAAGCTTCCACGTCCTTCCGATAATGCGGTGACCAGAACTGCACGCAATACTCCAGGTGCGGCTGCACCAGAGTTCTGTATGGCTGCAGCATGACCTCGTGGCTCCTAAACTCGATCCCCCTACTAATAAAAGCTCACACACCATATGCCTTCTTAACAGCTCTATTAACCTGGGTGGCAACTTTCAGGGATTTATGTACCTGGACACCAAGATCTCTCTGTTCATCTACACTACCAAGAATCTTCCCATTCGTCCAGTATTCTGCAATCCTGTTACTCCTTCCGAAGTGAATCACCTCACACTTTTCCGCATTAAACTCCATTTGCCATCTCTCAGCCCAGCTCTGCAGCCTATCTATGTCCCTCTGTAACCTACAACATCCTTCGGCACTATCCACAACTCCACCGACCTTCGTGTCATTCGCAAATTTACTATCCCACCCTTCTACACCCTCATCCAGGTCATTTATAAAAATGACAAACAGCAGTGGCCCCAAAACAGATCCTTGCGGTACACCACTAGTAACTAAACTCCAGGATGAACATTTACCATCAACCACCACCCTCTGTCTTCTTTCAGCTAGCCAATTTCTGATCCAAAGCACTAATTCACCTTCAATCCCATACTTCCGTATTTTCTGCAATAGCCTACCGTGGGGAACTTTATCAAACACCTTACTGAAATCCATATAGACCACATCCACGGCTTTACCCTCATCCACCTGTTTGGTCACCTTCTCGAAAAACTCAATAAGGTTTGTGAGGCACGACCTACCCTTCACAAAACCGTGCTGACTATCTCTAATGAACTTATTCTTTTCAAGATGATTATAAATCCTATCTCTTATAACCTTTTCCAACATTTTACCCACAACCGAAGTAAGGCTCACAGGTCTATAATTACCAGGGTTGTCTCTACTCCCCTTCTTGAACAAGGGGACAACATTTGCTATCCTCCAGTCTTCCGGCACTATTCCTGTCGACAATGACGACATAAAAATCAAGAACAAAGGCTCTGCAATCTCCTCTCTGGCTTCCCAGAGAATCCTAAAATAAATCCCATCTGGCCCAGGGCACTTATCTATTTTCACACTTTCCAAAATTGATAACACCTCCTCCTTGTGAACCTCAATCCCATCTAGCCTAGTAGTCTGTATCTCAGTATTCTCCTCGACAACATTTTCTTTCTCCACTGTAAATACTGACGAAAAATATTCATTTAACACTTCCCCTACCTCCTCCGATTCCACACACAACTTCCCACTACTATCCTTGATTGGCCCTAACCTATCTCTAGTCATTCTTTTATTCCTGATATACCTAGAGAAAGCCTTAGGGTTTTCTTTGATTTTGAATGTAATTTTGCATTTTGATTGATTTTGCAATTGAATGTAAAGAGAAACAAATTAATTCATGACAACGCTACTTCATCGGAGAACGTCATCAGGATGCGCCGCGTTCCGCACATGCGGTCCAACCTGCCGGTCAGGTTGTGCGCATGCGCAGATGACGTCATCGCGTTATTTCGCCAACCTCCCGACGCGCCAGTTTGGCCTCTGCGCATGCGTCAAAGCGGCTTTTTGAAAGTGGAAGGAGCGGAAGTTTCGTCGGGCATCTTATCTGAATTATTTATTCGTTTTGGAGACATGCTTCATTTTTATTTGACACAGGAGATTGTTCCAAGGTAAGTTGCTCTGCCTTTGTAAGTTGCTCTGAAAACATTTCCATTGTCTGGGCCACCGCATGTTCTCCAGTCCCTGTTGTGAGTTGCTCTGAAAACATTTCCATTGTCTGGGCCACCGCATGTTCTCCAGTCCCTGTTGTGAGTTGCTCTGAAAACATTTCCATTGTCTGGGCCACCGCATGTTCACCAGCCCTTGTTGTGAGTAGCAGGATGAAGGCACAGTGACTGTGATTTCTGGCGCCAAACAGTACACACTGCAGATACATGATGGCCAGGCTACCTGCAGCTGCATCTTCTCCATTCAGATTTTGTTGCCCTGCAAACGTGCTGTTGTTGTGCAGAGGCATCTGGGTCTGCCTTTGGACAGGCTCGCCCCCAATTGTCGCTGGCGTGCATCTCAGACACCAACGACGACAGGCATGGCTGCTGCCATTGTGATTACAGAGGAACAGCCAAGGCCCCTCAGCCACAATGAAAAATACCGCTTGCTTTCAGATCAATTGTACCAGCTGCAACAGGCCGTTCTGCAGAGTGGAACGGCAGCATTCATGAGGAGACTGGACTGGCTGCGGCAACAGACTCTCCGCTGGCAGCAAGGACTGGCTGATGAGATGGAGCCATTTACTATGCCCAACAATTGCCCGGAAGCACCTTCGGATGGAGGTGGCCGCGCGCTGGACATCAGTCACGTGTCACAAACCCTGGATCCTGAGCGTCTCACCCCCCGGCCTAATGATCTGATGGACCATACATGTGCCTACCTGTCCAAATCTCCACTTCCCCTACCTGCGGTACCCTCTCCTTGCTGCTCAGTTACACAGTCACCTGCTCCTACACCCATCAGGGCAGTGCACATGGACACACAGTTCCCTTTTCCTACACCCATCAGGGCAGTGCACATGGGCACACAGTTACCTGCTCCTACACCCATCAGGGCAGTGCTCATGGACACACAGCCACCTGTTACCCCATCCGACGTTGAAACAACCATGCAGAGCCTTGTGAGACTCCGCAATTGCCAGTTGCTGCCTGTCAAGCAGAGAGGGCGTCCAAAGGGGTCAAGCACTTGGGGAACATTCAGCAAGAAGAGACTGAGCACTAAAAGAAACAAGCATGCCGTGTCCAGTGGTAGCAGAAATGTGAATGCTCTTGCTGTGAACACAACTGGTGATAGTCGTAGGCAGGATTAAATGGGAATGGATGGAAAGACGCACGAGTAACATAACCACTGGCAGGGAACTGCTGGGCTAAATGGCCAGCTTTATGTTCATAGCCCAAAAGAAATGTGCTTCTTTTCCAGCACCCTCACATCATTCATGTTTTCCCTGAGAGCAGCATTGAACCATCACGAGATAGGGGCAGTAACATCATCCTGCCTCCGACAGCTGAGGTGGGTACTAATTGATTCATTGGCGGTGTTATCAGTACATGCCTTTACCGCAGAACACAAAGCATGCTCAACAGTAATTTCATTGGAGGGAGGGAAGCTCTGACACTGATGTTCTTTCCTTATTTTCTTTCATGTAAAACGTGCCCTTGAGAAAACAATCCTTGACATTTAAGGACGGCATTCAAGCAAAGGAGGCAGTGCGGGAGAGGACGCAAGGATGTGCTGATTCCTGCATCTGAGGTGGGTAATAAGTGCTTCATTGGCGACGTTATCAATTGGTGCCTTCACTGCAGAACTTAAAAAGGTGTGCACAACAGTAATTTCAGTGGATGGAGGGAGGCAAGCTCTGAGTCTGATTTGCTTTATTTCTTTTCATGTAAAACATGCCGTCGAGAAAACAATCCTTGAGACTTAAGGTCAGCATTCAAGCAACGAAGGCAACTAGATCATGCTGCGGAGCTCATCACGATGTGGAAAGGAACATTGCATTTATGGATGAATTGGGAATGCACATTGGGATGCACTTGGGGAACATTCACCAAGAATAGACTGAGCTCAGACTCTTGTGACTTTGCCTTCTTCACATGGACAATACAGTAGTGGAATAGAGAGCCAAGCTTTTATTCACCACAAGGCTCTCCAGGAACAATCTCTTCAGCTGTGCATAGCAGAGAATCCACCTGTCTAACGGGAATGCTGGACACAACACTCATGTATCCATGCACAGCAGTTCCTCCGATACTTAATGAACTTAATAAAACTTTTCAATAATTAAACCCAGAATTGTTGAGGTTTTGTTTTGCATGCTATTTCCCCGACTTTGCAACTGCACTTCAGATATTCAACTATGGTGGGGGGGGCAGAGGGAGGGGTGTTTGAAGAGGGAGAGTGCGGGGAGGGGTGGGGAGAGGGAGCATGCAAAATGCAGGGACCAAACAGTTGCAATGCCTGAAGTACTGAGGAGAAGTAGAGAAAGCAACTGGGTAGGGGAGAAAGCAACTGGATTGGGCATCCGCAGCTGGAGGGAACGGCTGAATGGAGAGGGCCGGAAGCGAGAGGCCGTAGAGAGCCGCGGGGAGCGAGCGTGCGAAAACCTTGGTGTCACCGGGTCCAGGGACTGGCCAGTAAGTCTTTTGCTGCACTCCTCTTCCGTTCCGCTGCTCCCCCCCCCACTCTCTCCCCTTCCTCCCTCTCCCCCCAGCTCTCCCCCTCCCCCCTTCCTTACCCCTCCCTCTCCCTCATTCTCCCCCCTCCCTCTTTCTCCCCCTCCCTCTTTCTCCCCCTCCCTCTCCCTCCCCCCCTCCCTCTCCCTCTTTCTCCCCCCTCCCTCTCCCTCTTTCTCCCCCCCCCTCCCCGGCACCGCTGCCGCTGGTCTCCCAGCGCTGCTCTCCCCGGCCCCCGCGCTGATCTCCCCGGCCCCCGCGCTGCTCTCCACGGCCCCCGCGCTGCCTTTCCCGGCCCCCGCGCTGCCTTTCCCGGCCCCCGCGCTGATCTCCACGGCCACCGCGCTGATCTCCCCGGCCCCCGCACTGATCTCCCCGGTCCCCGCGCTGATCTCCCCGGCCCCCGCGCTGATCTGCCCGGTCCCCGCGCTGATCTCCCCGGCCCCCGCGCTGATCTCCCCGGCCCCCGCGCTGCTCTCCACGGCCCCCGCGCTGATCTCCCCGGCCCCCGCGCTGATCTCCCCGGCCCCCGCGCTGATCTCCCCGGCCCGCTCCACTCTCTCACTCCGGCCATTGTATTCTGCCACGTGTTTGTTAGGTTTCATCTCTGTGATTTTTTGAATAGCGCCATCTTTAGTCCTGGCAGCTGCAACAGTCGCAGGCTGTGACGTTTTCGTGGCACATGCTGTATCTGCGCATGTGCCAAAACAGCGCCACCTACCGATCGCGTTGTCAACAATTGCGGTCAAAGAGAAATAAATACATGCAATAGAAACATGACTTTGGAGAGGCTGGCAAAAAGGGGCTATGAGGGGATGAGGAAAGTGATCTCATTAGAAATACATTTTGTAACTTGCTGCCTCGATTACCATTACCACCATTACCAGCAATAGAGCCATCACTGTTTTTCTTGCCCAATTTTGCTGTAAAAGCCCACTGTAGAGCGGCAATGTGTTTCTGAATCGTTCCTCTCAGAAATGCCGCACAATTATACTCCATATAAGGACTGTGTAGCTTTAGAGGGTAACTTGCCAAATCATTGAGGAAACGTAATCACTCAGTGAGACTGTCTGGAGAATCAGAACACAAAGACACACTGACTGGTAGTTAGAAGTTCCAAACATTCACCATCGTTGAACTGTGCAGGGAGGGATGTGATGTGTTCCTTGTAAGCATTACAGAATGTGTTTTATAAAAGGTGATCACTTGGAATCAACAAAGAATTTCCATTACCGAAATATATGAAAAGCAGCTCACAATCTGCAGAACCTCAGAACAGTCACTGTGTGTTTTGCTGTTCTGTTCAAATGAGAGGAAGCGCCTGACAATGTGATGATTTCTGTGATATCAACAGACTGCCACAGGGCATTTCACCTCGGACTTTGAACTTAGCTACATAAAATCCATAAGGACAAAGTATCGGGGGAAGAATGTGACAGCTTAGTGACTGCAAATAAACTGATCTCTTATTACAAAGACTGACTCACAGTACAAAGATACGGTAATCGGTGAACACTTTCCAAAATGTAAAACCCAAAATCAACAGGTCACGATAAATGACAAAGTTCAAATCAATCAGCAAAGTTAGGGAAAGCAGGAGCATCAATTCTCCCTGTGGTTTTAAAGTAAAATAGATGAACTCGTGAAATGTTCAGGCTGTTTTCTCTACCTGCATATATAGGTTAATGAAACAGTAATACTGTTAATAATCTAGTCAGGCGAGTGAGGCTGTGTTACTGTAAGCGGTTAACTCGTTGTGATCCAATCACCAGGAATGTAGCCTCTATCAATGTCATTTGTTAACTCACTATGATTCAATGCAAAGATGAGAGCTGAAGGTAGATGGTTGTTTCAATAAACTGCCCACTGTAACTCAATAAATAAAAATGAATGTCAGCATGATATATCCGGGAGTAAAAGTAGACCTGGAGAATGAAAATAGCCTGAAGATCGAATGCTGATCAATGAATTAGCAGAGCTGAGGTTTCACTATAAAGTTACCACAAGTAGAAAACCTTGAAATGAATTCATTCCCCGGATGTAAAACAGCAACTCTCCTGAAATGGACATTTAACCAAATAAGTCACAAACTGTATTGGAACCAGGCTAATAACTCTGATAACTTTGCCATCCACTCACTGGTTTCTGCAGGGATATCGGGTCCTGTCATAATCTGATAGGTTTGTCCCCCTGAGTTATGTTTTGCAGGTATCAAACAGACTTACAATGCAGTAAGTATGAGATATGGGTGTTGACAGCAACTGGTTACCACAGCAACTTGACTTACTCGTACATAATGATGGAGGTTTAAGATGTTTGGTATGGGTCTCTTGTATCTGTGAGAAGCCGGCCATTCCTGTAAATCATAAATACCGGTACTTTATTCATTTAGAGATACAGTACTGAAACAGGCCCTTCGGCCCACCCACTCTGTACCGATCAACAACCACCCATTTATGCTAATCCTAAATTAATCCCATATTCCCTACCTAAACTCGGGGCAATTTATACTGGTCAATTTACCGAACAACCTGAAGGTCTTTTGCTGTGGGAGGAAACCGGAACATCCGGCAGAAACCCACACGGTCACAGGGAGAAATTACAAACTCCGCACAGGCAGTACCCAGACCTAATCCCGGGTCACTGGAGCTGTGAGGCTGCGGTGCAAACCACTGCACTACTGTGCCGCCCTGCTTAGCCATTAACTTTCTGAAAATGGTGCAAGGAACGAAGGAACATCCAGTAAGCACTGATATTCGGATGTAACTTATGCCACACATGCAGGATCCTATATAAACGTTGAAATTCGAGGATCTCCTTGTCAACACGGTAATTTCCGAGTATCTCTGTCAATAGATAACATTAACGGGACACAATAAATACTGACAGTTGCAAGGTCTCCTGCAACGAAAATCTTATGGACACAGAAGATATTACCAGACTCCCAGAGATTCTTTTCAAATGCTGTCACTTCAATGGACAAATTGTATTCATTGATAAGCAATCCCAGAACTGTCTGTCGATAACATAAATCCAGAGGTCTATTTATAAATGCTGAGAATGCCCTACGATTCTGTGAAAACTAGTACATAGTCTCACTCCCAGTATTCTCTTGCAAATAAATTCTCGCACCCGTGGGATCCCCTGTACACACAACTCGCAATCCAGGGATGTCATGTAATTGTTCAAATGGCGAGATGCAATTACCACCAAGAGCCGCGAATATCCGTTGTTAAATGATAAAACAAATACAGTAAAGCATGCTTCATACAGTTACTAACTGGATATTGCAGTGTTTTGACAATTGTATTGTACATATTGTTCATTTGAGGCTGCCATGCACACACGAGCCAGCAGATGGAACTGAAAGAGGAAGTGAAAGAAAACAGAGTGAAGAAGACTCCATTATGTTCAAGAGTTTGCTGACTCGGTCCTCAGTCTTTTCCTCATATGTCTTATTAAACTCTGCTAAACCACAGGCCAGTGAAGAGACCATCAGAGTAGTTGATCCTTACAAGGAACAGGCAGCAGTAATGAGGTGGTTAATGAAACAAAAAGACAGTAGTTTACTGAATTAATAGTTGGAGATGGAGGCTCAGCAGGAACTAACGAGCAGAGATAGCACAACCTGTGGACACTCTGAACTGCCATATGTATCATAATTTCTATATATACTATATGGCAATTTGAATATACACATTGACACTCCCAGATCATATGCTTCCAGGCTATTGTTTTCAGATGTTGATCCATTCTCTCCCTCATTGTAAAGCTACAGGTGACTGTCAGTCATTGACGCAATAGTAGAGTAACATTGCAAGGAGAATCTTATTGACATCAAAGAGAAACCTTGCAGTGGCACAAATAGGTCCCTTGGAAAGTGCCATGAAACACAGTCACTAAACAAACAGGGTCAGCAACATGCTTTCTTCTGAACACGTTATCTGTCAAACGGTGTACTTGCCCAGATATTGCACAGACATGAATTGAAACTTCCCAAAGCCCAGAATATAATTTGATTGACTGATCCACTGGTGAAAACTGCACAGCGCAATAGTTACATTGGTATAATACTGTCCATATCTGCCTGTGGATTCTGAACGGTGCCATGCTTGCATTTAAACAGTACTGCCTCCCTCTGCTGGTGAATACTGCACAGTACAATTGTTGCATTGATACAGTAATGCCTCCATTCTTTTGTCGGTATGACAGTGCAGTATCATATTTATATAGTAATGATGAGTGCAAAGACTAAAATGATATAGTAAACTCTACCTCATTTGGTGAATACCAGCTTACACCTCTGGTGGGGAAGACTAAAGAGTGCACTGGCTACATTTTCACAGTGATATCCTCGTCTCTTTGGAATACAGAATAGTGCATTGCTTATTGTTGCGATCAGGTGACGAGGGGGTCACACTACACCCCAATTGTCCTTCTTCTCATTTGACCACAGCAGGGTTTACTCCTTTCTAAACACTGGATTACTTAACACTCCAGTGAGTGTTTTACCTTTATCCTTTGTTGTGATCATAAAAGAACCAATTGGACAAGTTTTCTTGAGTTTAAACAAGGAAGAGGTGAGTTTATTATACTTAATAATTAAACGTTTAAAGTCGGTTGCCAATCCATGGATTTAAAAAAATCCCCTTTTGATAGCAGTTTTTCTTGACATTATGTTTAATATCATAATGCTTACCGCCAGTGGTAGATCCACTTCCATAAACTGCACCAATGGCTCCAACTGATGCAATATGTGTTTTCACATGAGACACCGTAAATTTATCCAGTATTTCATAACTGTTTCAAGGTCAAGAAAATAAATGGACACTGCATCTATAGAATGGCACATAAAACATCAACTGGCCACTAACCATAAACGGACAGTATTTTCATAAACTGACCTCCTACGGACAAAATGAACAAGTTCATATAAACTGAAACCAACCATACATCAAAACTATTCAGAAAATGCTGCGTGACTCATTAACTTAACAGGTCTCTAAAGAAGACACATCGCAGCAAAATACATAACCATCGACATTGATTTGTTTTGTGAAAGGTTCTCTTCTTTTCTTCTCGTCCTGGATGTGCATCTCGTTAAGGGAGCTGCGGCAAATTGTAGGTGCCTCTCCACTCTCACAGATATGAGGTTGCTTAGCCTGCCCAGTACTCATATTTCGCTTTTACTGTCTCTGCTGACAGATTCTTCTGCACGACTAGGCCCTTGAGAAACAGGAGAACCAAGCCAGCAATAACAATCTGAACAGTCACCCCGCTGACTTCAACACGCACCAGTTCAGCATTTAGCACAATGCATGGGAATGATGGTGAGATTGCACAGTCTGTACAGGGTGAGGTTCACATTGCAAGTGAGTAGCACGGGTAGTGGTGAAAGGTACAGCAGAGGACAGAGGAGGCAGGCGAGTGCGCCCTGACCCAAACATTGCTGAAGAGTGTGGGGAATACCAATTCAATGCCTGGGTGTTCACGCAAAGGAAATTGGAATAGTACCAGCAGAGAACGGTTGTGTGGGTAACCTGTCACAGACTTTCAACATCATGGATGAGACTATGGAGGAGCCAATAGTCTATGAATGGCACCCGGACGTTCCTGTTCATGGAACGAGTTGCCTGTGTTCTCTTATGAAGAATGTGTTGTCCTCTACGGAAGCTTACTATGCAAGAGCCCTGGTAACCACGAAGGCCATCTTTGATTGAAACCCAACCTGCTGCTATTGGGGCTTTAGTTTCTACAGTGACTTCCAGCCTCGAAAAGTAGTGAAGCAGCGTTGACAGATTTAGTGGTTCGAATGGAGAGGAGCTTTGGTCGGATCAGTGGTGTCCTTCAGTTTTCTCTCATGCAGATCAGTGAGAGATAATGCACAGCCCCATGGGATCAGACTGGCGCTACGGCAGCTGCAGGTCGTGTCCTCTTTCAAGAGGGAAGTACATCTGTGCCCTTGACAGAACCTCGTCCCATGCCTATGCAGGCAACAGCAATGTAGTCCAAATGCACCAACCTGAAGCCAGTCCCATTCTCGGTCGCACCGCCGAAAATGCTGGTTGTAAATATCTGCAGTACCATTTTTACGATAGCTGCAAGCGTCCACCACGCTGAATTAAAAGGGGCAGCTCTATAATTAGAAAATACCGGCCTTCAAGGGAACACTATTAGGTGGCACATGAATAAATATTAATTTGAGTGCAATTTATTAACGTAATATTAGTCAAACATTTATCCATGTCAATTTGTGCAAAATGTTTTAGTAATAACTAAGGGCCCTCACAGTGTGTGGGTGTGGGAATGCCTCATGCAGGGATTTTCTCTGTCCAGGTGCAGTGGAGATTTGACCTAAATGTAGGGGAAGAATCATCTTCGTGGGTCACTTGGTGCAGGGGTGGGAGGAAGGGGTTTCAGTAGCATTTCAATGCAACCAATATTTAATCACTTGTTCTCAGACTTCACATGTTGCTCGCTGCTTCACCGTGCAATGCCAGGCACCACGTGGTCAGATTTCGGTGTGGTCTCCAATTCTGCTGCACAATGACAGTGCAGTGACTGGCACGACAGAGCCATCTCTCAGTGTGGGCTCTAGGTCTGGCTGCTGATACATGGCAGTGGGAGGGAAATATGAAATAATTGTCAAAGAGGACCACCTATCTGGACACATTCCTGTGTGGAGTTTGCAAGTTCTCCCTGTGTCTGCGTGGGTTTTCTCTGGGTGCTCCGGTTTCCTCCCACAAGCCAAAAGACTTGCAGGTTGACAGGTAAATTGGCCATTATAAATTGTCACCAGTATAGGTAGGTGGTAGGGAAACATAGGGACAGGTGGGGATGTTTGTTGGGAATATGGGATTAGTGTAGGATTAGTATAAATGGGTGGTTGATGTTCGGCACAGACTCGGTGGGCCGAAGGGCCTGTTTCAGTGCTGTATCACTAATCTAATCTAATCTGCCAATATGATAGGAAAGAGGAAGGTTGAGTCCAGGGTAACTGCTACTGTCTTGAGTCAATAGTGGATCCGGACACCGAGCACGAACCCATACTTCCTCCAATTCAATTTGCTCGTCCATTACAAATACCCGCTATTCAAAAATACAGGAGCACCTTCAGGGCTGAAAAGTGCTAAAATAAAGTTGACGTGTTCATTGAAACTTCATCGAATCGCCGTTTGTTCTCAACAGAATAGACTACATTGTGAGTAACAAATACCATGTATTCAGTTCGAAGTAGGTATAATTAGATGCTTGTTTCATCCAGAAAGAATGTTTGGGACGCTCTCTGTGAAAAGGGAAGAGGGGAAAGAACAGGTGTTGCATCATTCAACCATTGCATGAGATGTTTTTTTGTTGCAAGAGGAGTGATTCTGGGATTGACAAAGGGCTAACCAAGAGCTTTACAGAGGGAATAGTGCCTTTGGATTGTTGAATGGGGAAGGGAGGGAATGATGCCTTTATTCGTCACATGGCGCTGGCGGCTGAAATTGCAGAAAACTGTTGAATATGTAGGTGTTGCTGTGGCAAGTGAGGACAAGGCGAACAGGATCATGGCTCTGGTGGTGACGAGAAGGGATGAGGGCGGAATTGCAGGTTACGTGCCTGAAGAAGGGAACTCTTCAGCCGATCAAAGACAGAAGACAATTCGGAAATGATGATGTGGAAGGTGGCATCATTGGAACTGCTGGAACAGAGATGTAGATACCTGGAGAAGGCAATAGCGACCTGACACGAAGCAGGATAGGGGAGGTAGG
This sequence comes from Heterodontus francisci, assembly GCF_036365525.1. NCBI lineage: Eukaryota > Metazoa > Chordata > Chondrichthyes > Heterodontiformes > Heterodontidae > Heterodontus > Heterodontus francisci. The sequence continues at coordinate 7,213,187 of NW_027141175.1, forward strand.
GGTGCATAATCGAGCTAGGTCTCTTGGTTGGTGGCTACAGGTAGACATTGTGAGCTACCTGCCGATCCTCAGTTTTAGAAATAGGATTTCGAGAAATCGAATTGGGGATGGGTCGTGTAAAGGTAAAGTAGGGCTGGCAGCTAGCAGCAAAGTTAATTCCTTTCAGCTGAGAATGAGGTCAGGAAACTACAATGAAATAGTCATCAATGTTACCAAACAAGATGTCGTGTGCTGGTGGGACGTAAAGGTGTCAAACAACTGGATGGCGAGGCGAGGGATTGCGATGCAGAGAGGCTGCACGTCCTATTCAGAGATACAGGTGTAGCTGGAAGATACATCCTGGTGAAAGATGGACTGTAAAGCGACTGGACATCCCGGTGTGGGATGGAAAATTACAGACCTGGATATTTTGAATGGGCTAAGTTGCAGATGGTTTGAACATCCTGGTAAGAGATGGAAGTATTGAGGGTATGACCGTCCTGATGAGGGATGGACTTGTAGGGATCCGAATTTCCTGAATGGATTGAGTTTTAAAGGGATTGATCGTCCTAGTGAGAGATAGAGTTTTAAGAGAATTACATGCTCTAGAGAGAGAAAGAGAAGTTTAAAGGGAATGAACATCTTGGCGAGAGATGTAAATGTAGAGTGGTTGGACGGCCTGGGGAGGGATGTAGTTGAAGGAATCTACATGTCTTGTTTACAGTGTCGGACTGGATGTCCATGGTGAAAAGGAAACATTTATGGCCAGGAAACCAGAGTAGCTAAAATCGTGGATGGCGACAGAAGAAAACAAGGGGAGAAAGTGCAATAGAAAGAGTTAAGATCCATCGGAAAGGAACAGATTGAAATGTTGAGTCTAACGATGTAGCCTTGTTTGTGGATGTTTGGAGGATTTAGAAGGGGCTGTTCGCGGTCACAGGCACGGGTGAAGATCTCAAGAGGAAATGAGTTCAAAGATAATATGGGAAAGGATGACATGATGTTCAGTGATGGAGTCATGGTCTGGGGGAAGTGGAACGATATGTCAGAGAGTTCGTGTTTAGGCTCCCCAAGGTGGAGGTCTTTACAACAAACAACAACAGCGATTCCATTGTCAGCAGGTTTAATGACAATGTCAGGGTTGAGAGAATAAAGTGCTGCACATCACAGGGAGATAGATAAGAGAGAGTAAAGGGGGCGGAATTCATTTCATAACACTTGCCTCCATCTTAACACAAACCTTCACTCTTTTACTCTCTCCAGTCCCCCTTTTTCCCTTATTCTGTATTTGCTAAAAGTAATTAATCTCGAACAATATATATTTCTGACGAAATCGCAATAACGTTCAAAGCTAGTCCTGTGTCTCTCGCCACAGATGATATCCCAGCTGTTAAGTGTTTCCAGCATGATTCGTTTTCAATTCAAATGATGTTCGCCGTCTGCTGGTGGATACGGGTATTTCAGTAAGCCGACGAATCACAAAAATCACAATTTTCTGGAGAGTAATGCATGGTGTAGCTGCTCTCCAGACAGAGTAACAATTGCGCTCTGCTGATGACAAACTGAAATGTTTAAAATTGACGGCAAAAACGCATGAATTACTGACCAGTTTCTCCTGCTCTCCCACCATACTCCGGGATAGTGTAGCGCAGGAAAACATTATATTGTATCTAGAAATTGGTGTATATTTAGTACTTGAACCATAATACAGTCGTTAATATTGACAAAGGCACAAATTCCAACTGCAACATTGAATAAATCATTTTAATTATATTTGAAGGTTATTCCCATTGTACATCAACACTTACATTATAAACTGCAGTAATTTGTCCATATCGAGTATGTGGTGGTGGAGGAAGAATTTACAATAAATGCAGATTAAAGAGACAGACCATTTATTTGTCACCTGACGTGTTCTCAACCTTTTTTTAACAGGATATGGAAAAGAGAATCGGTTACAAAACGAACTTTGCATAAACTCTTCATTGATAAGCACCGGTTTTTATCTCTCTAACAGTGTTGGTAATTACATGCGGAGTAATATATCTCAGTATTTGTACAGACAGAGAAATGATCCGAAATCAATTCTGTTTGGTATTTTAATTAAACAGAAAACACGCACCTTCAGACAAAATATAGAGAAAAGCCAAATCTAGTTATTTCAACACAATGTAAAATGATGGTTGATAAAAATAAAGTGATGTTTATATCTTAAAACAAAGCACAATTATCATGTTCACACTGTTGGGAAAGTTCATGCCGTTCCTTCAGACTTAACACAGAATAACAGTCTGTGATCCACCTCCAGACATCATGCACTGGATTTGAGGCTGACTTTTACCTGAAAGCACTACAAAAACGACTTGAGAGGTTAACAGCAATGTTAACCACCAAACAAATACATCAAATACAGTATCTGATCTCCTCAGAATATTTCTGCTTCAATAAGCCTCCTATTTCTTTAGTAAGTACAGAAAATGCTCTCTTTTTTCAGAGATACATCACTGAAACAGGCCCTTCGGCCCACCGAGTCTCTGCCGACCATCAACCACCCATTTTTACTAGTCCTACACTAATCCCATATTCGTCCAAGATCCCCACCTGTTCCTACATTTCCCTACCACCAACTTCTACTAGGGGCAATTTATAATGACCAATTTACCAATCAACTGCAAATCTTTTGGTGGTGGGAGGAAACCCAGCGAAAACCCAGGCACAGGGAGAACTTGCAAACTCCACACAGGCAGTACCCAGAATTGAACCCGGATCGCTGGAGCTGTGAGGCTGCGGTGCTAACCACTGTGCCACCCATTATATTTCTGATACTTTGGGATCAATATCGATATTCTTAATATCGGAAACAGCTGGGACTGCACACTGTCAGCACAATACACGGAACAAATTCTAAAACATTGGTCTTACCAGACTGATGGAGATGTAAGATGTTGAACCACACAGTCACTGCCCATCTTTGGTGTAATGTCTGCTATTGTGAACGTGTCACAGTGAACATCCTCATTGTTTTCAGGAATGGAGGGAGGCATCAAAGCGGGATCAGTGCGGGTCTGAGAGCTGTATACTGTGGAGAGAAAGATTATGGATTAATGATTGGACTGAAAGCGGGATCAGTGCGGGTCTGAGAGCTGTACACTGTGGATAGAAATATCATGTTTTAATGATTGGACTGAAAGCGGGATCAGTGCGTGTCTGAGAGCTGTACACTGTGGATAGAAAGATTATGGATTAATGATTGGACTGAAAGCGGGATCAGTGCGGGTCTGAGAACTGTACACTGTGGAGAGAAAGATTATGGATTAATGCTTGGACTGAAAGCAGGATCTGTGCGGGTTTAAGAGCTGTATACTGTGGAGAGAAAGCTTATGAATGAATGACTGGACTGAAAGTGGGCTCAGTGCGGGTCTGAGAGCTGTATATTGTGGAGAGAAAGATTATGAATTAATGATTGACTGAAAGCTGGTCCAATGCGGGTCATCTATATACGTATAACGTAAAGGGGACTGGAATTTATTGGGCTCGGAATGTTTTCCATCTCCATTCACCGTGTTGTTTTTTTTTACCGCTGGGTGATAGCAGATGAAATGGATCAGCTAAGACTGAATCAGGGTGTTCAGATTGAGCACCTGGAAGATTTCCAGTCAAAGTGTTAGCAAGAGAGATATCACACACCGAATAACATAAGGGTGTCTTTTCTAAAATATTTCAAGTTTGCTTTAATCACAACATGAATTTAAATCAACCAGCAGTCTGTGACATCGCCGAGTGGAACGAAATTCAAAGTAGTGACAGAGAGCTGGTGACTGTGGGAGTTTAACTCACCGAGAGTGGAGAGATCACCGTCGGCACTTGTGAAGAGATTATCAGGACTACTGTCCAGCAACAAGTGGCCATCCTGAGTGTCAATGGCTCCAGTCTCAACATCATCATAATGACCTGGAACCAGACCTGAGAGGAAATAATGATTTTCACTGAAATTAAATGGTATCACTGAATACTTAGAATTAGATTATTAGACGTCAGTCGACACGGGCCAGCCTGGGTAAACTGTGATCTTCAGCCATAGTGAGATTAGAGGCTGGCGAATGATGGGACCGTGTCGTGTCGCGATAGGCGAGTCATAGCTCATGCTATGTTTAAAATGCAGCCTGTAATCGATTGAAAGGAAGGGGCAGTGTAGGATATTGGTTGGGAGACTGACAACCTGCATGTTTGGCAGATGGCAGCAGCCAGAGAAAGGTTGGCGCCCAGGTTTTCGCATGCCTCCATGGAAGTGCTCCTCCAGGCAGCAAGGGCAAGGAGGGAAGCGCTTTTCCAACGGGACCGGAGGAGGAGGCCAGCGAGGCAGGTGGGGAGGGCATGGCAGGAGATTGAGCAGGGAGTGAGCAGCCGTGAGGTAGTCCCATGTAAGAGGTTTCAGTGCAGGAACGGGATCAATGCCCTGATGTAGTATGACAAGGTGAATGCAGTGCCTAACATTAATTTGACAGCCTTAAATGTCACAAATGATAAAAATTAAATTAGAGAAGGGATGCCCCACTCATTGGTTCAGATGTTCCTACACCATAGAGCACAGCTCTGTGCCCGCCTTCTTGGAGAAGCACAATCTTCAGTGACACTGCTGTTCCGACATTTGCAGGAAGCAGAGCCTCTGATGGTAAGCCCTCTCTGGTGGGTAGCATCTTCTGCACTCAAGAAGCTGGTTGCGTGCGGCTGTGTGCACTGCTCATCCACACTCTTTTCCAGCCTCATGATTATTGTCCCTGTCTGGGTGCTGCAGCCCAACTCCTGGGGACTGCAGCTGCTTCCATCTCTCATTCTCCTCCACAATGCGAGGCTTCAAAACCGGAGTGGCTTAGACCTATTGTAAATTGCTGCACTCACTTCTCAAGGTCTCCATTCTTCTTACTTGGTGTCGTTAAGTTTCAAGTCGGAGAGGATGCTCATCCTGAATACCTCTGTTGTGATCGCCAAGATAGGTCAGCCTCCAGATTGCCAATACCACGATTCAATATCTCTCCCCCTCTCTCCAGTGCCACAATGCTTTTCACAGCCAAAACTGACCTTCCTCTGACCTTCCCCCTCCTTATAGATGGCGAGTCTCTGAAAACTGTTGTCACCTTTCATTAAATTGTGAATGGTTTGGAAAATTGCCATGAATTTCCTGTTTATTGACTCAATTGCCTGCCCAGTGCCTTAAAGTGCAGCCTCCACCCACCAGCTCGGCCACTTCCAGGAATATCACTTAACAGAGTAAATACGTCGGGCTTCCTTTGCACTGCTATCCAGTGGCAATTTCCCTCCCAGTCTGTCGCCACTGTGTGACAAAATTCTGCCCTCCGTTTTAAAGTCACATCTGTCCCATTGAATCACCCATTCAACATACACACAAATGTCACATTTCACCGCCCACACAACAGTGTCAGAAATCACAATAATTGAATGTTTCATTCCATTAAAGTATTGGTTGCAATCGGTATTATTTTGCAGACATCCAAATTATTTATCCTTTCTTAAAAACTGAAATCCCTCAGCAAATCCCCATGCATTCAACAGCATCATTTAACAGCGATTAAGTTCTGATATATTTAGTTGTTGATTTTAGATAACAGACTGCGTGATGGATTAAAAAAACGTGATGGTAACAAATAAAAATGTACCCACCCTGAATACTGGAGGAGTTCCCTTCAGGATTTTCTGATCCAGGATCCGTATCACCCAAACTGTGACTGGTGTAATATTCAATCCGATTTAGGGACTCAATGGAATCAGCAACTTTTAAACACAAACATGGATGGTTATTGGAGCGATCGATTGGGACGTTCCAGCAAATAACATAATACCGTCATCATCTGGTGACTATGTCCTGGGACTTTGTATCTGACACGATTGTGAAACATTTATCACAGGGACTGCAGTAGTTCAAGAGCAACTCGGGATGGACCAAATATGTTGGCTCATCCAGCGAGCAGTTAAAACAATACACAGTACAGCTGGTGGGTCAGATTTCAGACATCAGAGCAGAGACAATAGTGTAAAACATAATCAGTTCGCACAGTTTCATAATCCAGAATCCCTCCATCCTGTCCGCGTTTCTTTCAATTTCAGAGTCTCAAACGGATGGTGGTGGCTTTAAAACCGAACCCCACCCCGGATAATGGGGCAGAAAAGTGCAAAGAGTGCAAGGAGACGAATAACGGATTTGTTCTTTACTGTTTTTTTTTTGCAACCTGAGAAATTAATCTCAATGGTTAAATTGCCCTCCAAATATATCGCAAGACAAAACTTTTATCGATTTGCTAGTGTTGTTGCCCCAGTATTGTGAAACAGAATTTGTAGATTAATGTTAAACTTCAGAATACAAAGTGTTAGGATATGTTTTTTGGAGAAACCACCGACTTCAGTTAAGGAGTTCCTGATGGAGACGTGTTTCTGATCCAGAAATCCAGTCACTTAGAGAAATAAACTGGGAGTCAATGTGACTGTCTCCTCCTGAGAGCAGTGACTATTTGTGGTCTTGCTTAAATGGAGTAAAATGACATGATAGTTACAAACAAACAGAAATCACGTTCTTTAAGCAGTAGCAACGGGTGGAAATCTTCCCAACCCCATTGCTAATCTTGCGATATGCACAGATATAGACACACTCGCACTGTGATATGATTCCTTCACCTGGGGATAGCGAGCGGATTTCTGACAGCGTTCAGTCAGTAAACTGACCATTAACATGGGGTATTTAAGTGGAAGTGAAATTTGTCTTGTGAACATTCGGCATGAAATATAAAACACAGACCTGAACGCCGGATCTGATAGGAATCCTTGCCAGGTGGAATATTCCCAATCTCTTCATAAATTGTTTGGTATAAACCAGCCGGTGAACCCTTGCCACTAGTAACAGAACCTGTCAGATGGAGGGTGGGAAGATGAAAGTTTAGTTGCAACCCACGAGCGTTGAACAGTAAATTATCTGCGAACACATCCAAATCACAGAGACGGAGAAAGTAAAGGGACAAAGTCGGGTACAGTGAATGCGGAGTAGTTATGTTGTGTGTATTTTCGTGCATGTCTATGTGTCAATTTTACTGCATATCCCTATGTTCACCTGCAGCAGACTGAGGACAAATGTGTTGACTGAGGAAAAAATTTCAATCAAGTTTGTTAGAAGCGATCTCTCCCTAACAAAGCCATGCTGACTGTCCCTGATTAATGCCTGCCTCTCCAATTGGAGATTAATCGGGTTCCTCAAAATTGTTTCAATATTTTCCCTTCCACTGACGTTAGATTCATCTGCCTGTAAATACCTGGTTTACCCCTGCTACCCTTCTTGAATAATGGTACGACATTCACTGTCCTTAAATCTTCTGGTCCATCTCCTGTGGCCAGCGAGGAGTTGAAAATGTATGTCAAAGCCCCTGCTGGATCTTCCCTTACCTCACTTAACAGACTAGGTCACATCTCATCTGGGCCTGGGGATTTTTCTATTTTAAGCCCGCTAAAACAACAAACACTTGCTGCCTTTCAATGCTAATTTGTTTAAGTACTTCACAAACCCGCTCCCTGATCTCGACACCGCCATCGTCCGTCTCCATGGTGAACACAGATGAAAAGTAATCCATTAAAGCCGAATTTACGTCCTCTGCCTGCACATTGCAGACGGTCATTTTGATCCCTAATCAGTCCCATTCTTTCCCTGGTTATCCTCTTGCCCTTGATATACTTTTAAAAAATGCATTGGGCGTTCCCTTGATCTTCCTCACCAGTGTTATTGCATGCCCCCTCTTCGCTCTCCGAATTCAAGTTTTAAGTACCCCCTATACTTTCTGTACTCCTCTCGGGAGTCCGCTGTTTTTCAGCGCTCTGAATCTGCCAGTAGCCTCCTTTTTGCTCCTTATCCAATCCTCCATATCCCTTGACACCCACAATATCCCTGGAATTGTTCGTCCAAACCTTCAACTCTATGGGAACATGTTAGCGCTGAACTCTCAATATTTCCCTTTTGAAGGTAAGAGCCAATGGGATCCAGGGCAATTTGACAAATTGGATCCAAAATTGGCTGAGTGGTAGGAAGCAAAGAGTAATGGTCGAGGGTTGTTTTATTGAATGCAAGCCTGTGACCAGTGATGTACCACGGGGATCGGTGCTGGGACCCTTGCTGTTTGTAGTGAACATTAATCATCTATTTTGCGTCAGTATTTACAGTAGAGAAAGAAAATGTTGTTGAGAATACTGAGATTCAGGCTACGAGGCTAGATGGGATTGAGGTTCACAAGGAGGAGGTGTTAGCAATTTTGGAAGGTGTGAAAATAGATAGGTCCCCTGGGCCAGATGGGATTTATCCTAGGATTCTCTGGGAAGCTAGGGAGGAGAATGCAGAGCCTTTGTCCTTGATCTTTATGTCGTCATTGTCGACAGGAATAGTGCCGGAAGACTGGAGGATTGCAAATGTTGTCCCCTTGTTCAAGAAGGGGAGTAGAGACAGCCCTGGTAATTATAGACCTGTGATCCTTACTTCGGTTGTGGGTAAAATGTTGGAAAAGGTTATAAGAGACAGGATTTATAATCATCTTGAAAAGAATAAGTACATTCGAGATAGTCAGCACGGTTTTGTGACGGGTAGGTCGTGCCTCACAAATCTTATTGAGTTTTTCGAGAAGGTGACCAAACAGGTGGATGAGGGTAAAGCAGTGGATGTGGTGTATATCGATTTCAGTAAGGCATTTGAGAAGGTTCCCCATGGTAGGCTATTGCAGAAAATACGGAAGTATGGGGTTGAAGGCGATTTAGAGCTTTGGATCAGAAATTGGCTAGCTGAAAGAAGACAGAGGGTGGTGGTTGATGGCAAATGTTCATCCTGGAGTTTAGTTACTAGTGGTGTACCGCAAGGATCTGTTTTGGGGTCACTGCTGTTTGTCATTTTTATAAATGACCTGGAAGAGGGTGTAGAAGGGTGGGTTAGTAAATTTGCAGATGACACTAAGGTCGGTGGAGTTGTGGATAGTGCCGAAGGATGTTGTAGGGTACAGAGATACATAGATAGGCTGCAGAGCTGGGCTGAGAGATGGCAAATGGAGTTTAATGCGGAAAAGTGTGAGGTGATTCACTTTGGAAGGAGTAACAGGAATGCAGAGTACTGGGCTAATGGGAAGATTCTTGGTAGTGTAGATGAACAGAGAGATCTTGGTGTCCAGGTGCATAAATCCCTGAAGGTTGCGAACCAGGTTAATAGGACTGTTAAGAAGGCATATGGTGTGTTAGCTTTTATTAGTAGGGGGGTCGTGTTTCGGAGCCACGAGGTCATGCTGCAGCTGTACAAAACTCTGGTGAGACCACAACTGGAGTATTGCGTGCAGTTCTGGTCACCGCATTATAGGAAGGATGTGGAAGCTATGGAAAGGGTGCAGAGGAGATTTACTAGGATGTTGCCTGGTATGGAGGGAAGGTCTTACGAGGAAAGGCTGAGGGACTTGATGTTGTTTTCGTTGGAGAGAAGGAGGAGGAGAGGTGACTTAATAGAGACATATAAGATAATCAGAGGGTTAGATAGGGTGGATAGTGAGAGTCTTTTTCCTCGGATGGTGATGGCAAACACGAGCGGACATAGCTTCAAGTTGAGGGGTGATAGATATAGGACAGATGTGAGAGGTAGTTTCTTTACTCAGCGAGTAGTAAGGGCGTGGAACGCCCTGCCTGCAGCAGTAGTAGATTCGCCAACTTTAAGGGCATTTAAGTGGACATTGGATAGACACATGGATGAAAATGGAATAGTGTAGGTCAGATGGTTTCACAGGTCGGCGCAACATCGAGGGCCGAAGGGCCTGTACTGCGCTGCAATGTTCTAATTCTAATTCTAATTCTAATTCTAAACCTGAATTTAGGAGGTATGAGGAGTAAGTTTGCAGATGATGCAAAAACCTGTGGTGTCGTAAATAGTGAGGAAGAAAGCCTTAAATTACAGGACGAAATGGATGGGCTGGTAAGATGGGCAAGGGAGCAGCAAATTGAATTTAATCCTGTGAAGGGTGAGGTGATGCATTTTAGGTGGAGGAACAAGGCAAGGGAATATACAATGGATGGTAGTACCATAGGAAATACAAAGAGTCAGAGGGACCTTGGTGTACTTGTCCATAGATCACTGAAGGCAGCAGCATAGAAAGATAAGGTGGTTCGGAAAGAATATGGGATTCTTGCTTTTATTAGCCAAGGCACATAATATAAGAGCAGAAAGGTTATGATGGAGCAGCATACAACGCTAGTTAGGCCACAGCTGGAGTACTGTGCACAGTTCTGGGAACTGCACTGTGGGAAGGATGTGATTGCACTGGAGAGGGTGCAGAGGAGGTTCACCAGGATGTTGCCTGGGTCGGAGCATTTCAGTTATGAAGCGAGACTGCAAAGGCTGGGGTTGCTTTCTTTAGAACAGAGAAGGCTGAGGAGGGAATATGATTAAGGTATACAAAATTATGAAGGGTATTGATAGGACAGATAGGAAGAACAGTTTTCCCTTAGTGCAGGGGTCGGCAACCAGGGGGCATCGTTTTCAGGTAAGGGGAAGGATATATCGAGGTGATTTGAGGGGAAAAGTATCACCCAGAGGATGGTTGGAGTCTAGAACACATTGCCTGAAGAGGTGGTAGAGGCAGGAACCCTCACAACATTTCAGAAGTATTTAGATGAACAATTGAATTGCCATCGCATACAACACCATGGGCCAAGTGCTGGAAAATGGGGTTAGAATAGATAGGTGCCTGATGGCCGGCAGAGATGCGCTGAGCCGAAGGGACTGTTTCTCTGCTGAATAACTCTATTAATCTATGACTCTATGACCTGATCTCCTGCTTGTGATCGTTTGTAACCGACTGCCTGTCTAGTGAGGTTACAAGGCTCGACCTTATCAGCTTTAGGACTGTCTTGTTACAGAGCCTGTTCTGGTCGGGTCCTTGGCAGTGCTAGGCGCCTATGCTGTCCCAGCTACAGAATCTTTCTTAAGAGAGAGAGGTCTATTTCTATAGGAACTTTATATTATTATGAAAAGTGTCATTTATTAAGCGTCCCATTTCTTATAATAAATCAGGAGTGATTTGGATGGGTGAAATATAAGTGGAAGCGTCGTTTTGGAATGTTGAATCACCGCTGGTGAATACAGAAGGTCCTATACAAGTATCACCTGTCAAAATAACAGTCAGACACGGTTAGACAGCTCGATATTGGATGCCCAGAGCCGGAATCTGAAAGGCTGGAACTGATAACCAATGGATGAAGGAAGATTAACAGACAAGTAAATAGTTGAATGCACAGCTTAAAAAGTTGATGTAAACTTCCGGATCCTTTGTTACAATAAGTAAATTCTTCCAGAATTTCATGTATGATGTGCTGAACTCTCACAGTGAATGTGGACACTTCAAATCACTCTCCATTTTAAATGTCACATTTTACTATATCCTTAGCACATTGAATGGAGAAAATCAGCAAAAAAAAATGTGTTTCTAACAAGGCCACTTGACAGTCCACAGAAATCTGCAAGGAACGAGAGTTTTGCATGCATATGACACAATATCTGGGATCTTTCGTTGGATCCGCGGTAAGATATGAACCTCACCTCTTCTGATTGACTTTTTCTGTATAACCACCATCAGTGAGATCAACACACAGATTAGCAGGACTCCGAAGCAGACTGCTGCTAGGATGGAAGTAGTTTTATATCCCTGTTCTTAATGACAATAATACAGAAAGGTTTAACACATACACAGTCCATCTTGCACAATAACATATTTACAAAAGGGAGTTAATAATTATATCCACTGCTTCCGGGCGATGAGTCAGGCTGAACATTCCGCAATATGTGTGGTGCACATTGCACCAGAGGGAAGTGTGAGCCAGTCTAAATTACAGTGACAGTGCCCTCATGTTTCTGATGAGAACATGACAGTTTAGGTCCAGCCAGAATCTGGAATTAGCTGAATTTCAACCAGACCATTTGAAATATGCGGTGAGGAAAAGATATTCCAGTCAGTGAGAAAGTGCTCATAGTATCTTGAGAAAATGACGACAATACCAATTCAACTAATTCAAACCCTAACGCTGGCTAGGATACTAATAATGGTAAGTACCTGCAGATGTGGACGGGACAGCAATTGGAAGCACATCGAGCCCTGTGGAATATATTGCACAAAAAGTTCAGGAGGATGAAAGTTCAGCACTTTCCATTTAAACGATAAATACTGTTTTTAATTTCCCGAACTAGTGAGTCAATTTAACAAAACAATGAACCCTAACCTCACTCTCCAAACCCTGTCACCCTCACCGGAACAAATCACACTGGCATCTTCCTTGTGATCACAGTCAGACTGAGGAGGCGTTGAGGAAGGACAGGCGGCCAGAGAAGATTCGCTTCCAGTGCATTTCACCTCATCCAGCCAGATAACACCGTCACCCAGGGAAAAAGTAGCTCCTCCTGGGGCGAAAAGAGCGTGACCACAATCCAGCTGTTTGCAGACAACATTGGCATCGGCCATATCCCAGGAGTCATCACACACCGTGCCCCAGCTGTTATTGCACAATATCTCAACTCTCCCGGAGCAGTTGGTGTTACCTCCAAACAGGCGCAACCAATGTCCAGAATCTGACAAAGAGAATCAATGGTTATTATTGTTAATGTGGTATAAGAAAGAAGTACATGTCAGATAGTTGGTATAATAAAGAGGAAGTAGCACCTGGTGAAAGCAGACGTTTACAATCATATTCTCGAATGCAGTCCTTTGATCTGTGGGGTTGCTCCTTAGTTACTTTTGCTTCTGTTGAGAAGAGAAACATGCTGACTGTATCACACACCAATGTTTGAAATTACACTCGCACATTTAGAGGTTTGTTGTGTTACCTGAACAAACAACACCAGCATCCTCCCTGTGTTCACAGTTGTGTTTACCCCACGGTTTTGTTTGACACTGCCAAAGGAAAGACTCGTGTGAAATGCATTCCATCCCATCGAGCCAAATGGGTCCGGATCCTTCTCCGAATGACTGAGTATAATAATCGATATAACTGAGGGGACCACACTGTAACTGTTTACAGTTCACTTCTGCAATAGGTCCATCAAATATATCGGAGCACACTGTTCCCCAGTTCCCATTGTCGAACACTTCCACTCTCCCCTCACAGCGATGCTTCCCATTCACCAGCCGCAGCTCTTTGTGCTCTGTCAATGACACAAGAAATATCCAGATGGTTAGATTGATAACTCGTTGTATGTTCATACTGCACAGCTCAACACATGCTGCACCGGTTGTGTTCACTGATTTCCAGTAATTATTTCAGAAAAGCGATAGAAAAACACCGACAGCCCATAAAGTAATGAAGAATAATCAACACGGATTTCACAACAGAACGACAAACAACGTTATTGAATTCTTTGAAGAAGTTACAGAAAGATAACAGGGATAATGCAGTCGATGCAATATGCATGTTTTTTTTTCAGAAGGCCTCTGACAAGGATCATGACTGGGGTCAGAGCCTGTGAAGTCAAGAGATCAGTGGAAGAATGATAGGAAACCAGCTACAAAACACACCGTCCGGGTACAATGTGGTAACCCAGAATGGTGGAAGTTGGGAAGTGGTGTTCCACAGGGCTGGGGTCACTGCTGCTCAACATTTACATGAACGATTTGGATTTACACAAGGGAGACTTAATTTCAAAATTTAAGATGACAGCAATTTGGGGATATAGTTAACACTAAGAAAGACAGAGGCAAAATACGGGAAGACGTTAATAAACGGGCCGAATGGGCATACAATTGCCAAATAAGTTGAATAGAGATAAGTCTAAGATGCTCAGTGTTGACAGGAAGAATAAAGAGGCCACGTACCTCTTGTAAAATAAGAGTGAAAATGATTTAGATCAGCAAAGAGACCTCGGGATACAGAGGCACTAATCACTTCTGAAGTGACAGAGACCGAAGGTAGTGATCATAAATATAGAATAATCACGAATAAATCTTATAAGAAATTCAGGAGAATTTGTTTTTTTTTACCTAGGGAGTGGTTTGAATTTTGAATTCCGAACACATGCAATTGCTGAGGTGATTTGCACTGATGCCTTGAAGGTAAAGCTATACAGGTACATGAGGCAGAAAGAAGCAGGAGGATATGCAAAGAGGGTTAGGTGCAGTGAGGTTGGGCCATACTCGTGGGCAACGTAAACACCACATTGACCAGTTAGTCCGAATGGCCAGATTCCGTGCTGTCCATTGTATGCAATTCGAAGTCATATCTTCCCTGTGAAACCACGTGCACAACACTACGGAAAATGGGCACATGGAAGCACCTTTACCTGAACACATGATCCTCACATCTTCTTTATGAGAACAATCGTGGTTACCCCACCATGCTGAGGGACATTCCCAGAGAAATGATTCGTTACTGGAACACTTCAGTTCATCCAACCAAACTGGCCCTGAACCTGGATCACAAGATGCAGGAAGTGCCAGGTCCAATGCCTTTCCACAACCCAGCTGTTTGAAAACCACGTCAGCGTCCGCCAGATCCCAGGAATCATCACAAACTGAGCCCCAAGTCCCATTGTAATAAATCTCCACTCGGCCATTACATGGGCTTCCACCGTCAGACAGCCTTAACTGCACGTTGTCTGTTGGATAACAGTACATGAGGATTATACTTTCAATAGACATTCACATCATCACTCAATACAACTGATTTTACCATCACCAGCTCAAAAAAAGAACGTTAAATGCACCTGTGACAGGTAAATAAAACTATACAACAGAATATCTGTTTACACTTACTTCTGACATAGAATGCAAAGAACAGCAATGTTTCAGATATGCTATTACATCTGGCTTTGACAAGTTCTGGTCTCCAGGTCCCCTCTTATGTTTTGAACGCTGTGTACGGTGTTAAACAGGCAATCACTCAGACGATTAACAGTTAATTTATACTCATGTTATATAACTGTATCTGTTCTTTATCCATACATGTTACCCTTATTTGTTATCTTGGTCAGACATTTACTGCCATCTCCTATTTCCCTCATCTTCAATTACAAGTGACTTGCATTTATCTCGCGCCTTTAACGTAATGAAACATCCCAAGGGGCGATACAGGAGTGATATCAAAGAAATTTTAACACAGAGCACCGAAAAATATATTAGGTCAGATGACCAAAAGCTAAGTCAAAGAGTTAGTTTTTATGGAACGTCTTAAAGCAGGAAAGACTGGTTGACAGGCAGAGAGATTTAAGGAAGTAATTCTAGAGCGTGTGACCTTTGCAAGTAAAGGCACGGCCGCCAATGGTGCACAATTAAAACCAGGAATGCTCAAGAAGCCAGAACTGGGAGCTGTCAATCTGGAGCCGATTGCAAAGACAGGAGCTGTGAGGCCAGGAAGGGATTTGAAAACAAGGATGAGAATTTTAAAACCGCTCATTGCTGGGAAAGGTAGGTCAGTGAGCAGAGGGCAGATGCCTGAGTGGCAAATGGTCGAGACAGCGGAGCTTGCAGAGGTTGAAACTCGTGAAGCCAGCCAGGAGTGCATTAGAATCATCGAGTCTGGAGGGAACAATGCTATCGACAAGACGAGATAAGGGCAAATGCGGGTGATGTCATGGAGGTGAAAATAGACAGCGTTAATGAGGATATGGAGATTTGATAGGAGGATCACCCTGGGGTCAAATATAACACCAAGATTACAGGCTGTCTGGCTGAGTGACAGACAGTTGGCATGGCGAGAAATGGAGTTGGAGACAAGGAAACATGCGATGGGGACTGATGGTTTCTATCTTTTCAATACTGAGTTGGAGGAATTTTCTGCTGATGCAGTACTGAATGTCAGCCTGGAATTCTGACAGTGTGCAGGCATTGGAGGGCTCAAGAGTGTTGAATGCGAGGTAGAGTTGGATACAGTGAGATACATGTGGAAACTGAGGCTGTGTTTGCGGATATCACTGAAAGGCAGCATGTAAATGAGTAATGAAGTGTCAAAGGATAGATCCTTTGGTGACACTATAGCTGACTTTGCAGGAGCGGGAAGAGAAGCCATTGCAGGCCACTTTCTGACCATGACTGTATAGATAATACTAGAACAAGCTGAGTGCAGTCCCACCCAGCCGGGTGTTAATGGGGAGGAATTGGAGAAGTATTTCATGATCAATCATATCAAAATTTGAGACAAGTCAAGAAAGAGGAGGTGGAATCGTTTATATTTGTCACAATCACTTCGGATGTCATTTGTTTTCGTCCTGTGGTGTGGATAGAAAATTGACGTGCGGAATTGAAACATGCAGCTTCATATAAGATGAGCATGGATTTGGGAGGCGACAACACATTCAAGGACCTTGGCGAGGTACGAACAGTTGGAGCTGGGGCAGTAACCTGCATGGACAGGTGGTCAACGGTTCCTTTCCGAGGAGAGGTGTGATGACTGCTGATTTGAAAGGGAGGGGCCTGAACATGTAGCGAGAGAGAGAGAAAGAAAGATAATGGTTAATAATGCCAGCTAACATGGAACCCAGGAAGGGAATGTTTGTGTTCAGTAGTTTAATAGAAATAAGGTGTAGACAGCAAAATGTGGATTCCATCAACAGTACAGGTTCCGAGACAGCGTGAAGGATTCTAGGAGAGAAACAAGAAATGGGAATTCAGGGAGATCGTATGGGATGGGGATGGGAACTGATAGGAAGTTAGGCCTGGTGGGTTGGGGAAGAAAGGAAAGTAGTGGAGGTGACCGAACGGATGTTTTTGAACTTTGTGACAAAATGTCTACGAGCTCCACTCACATATTTTTGGAGTTCAGGGTGGACGAGGCAGGGAAGTGGTTCAGGAGGAAGATTTATGATGGAGAATACTTGCTGTGCGTTTTCTATGCCTTCCTGGATAATCTATGTCAAACGGGTGGTTTTAGTGAAGATGAGGATGACCCGATGATGCTTTATGTGATTGATCCATTCAGAATTATATTACCAGATAGTTCGCCACATGTCACCATTCCTTTCTGTTTTTTAATTATTTCAGGGGATGTTGGTGTCACTGGCAAGACCAGCAGTTTAATCCACCCTATTTATTACTTCCACTTCATATTGGAGAATGTAACGTCTACAAAAATAGTACCCTTAAACATCAGCCTTGCAATGTGCAGTATCTTCGTGTAGAACTACGTTCCATGGTTGTGTTGATTATAACATTATCATAAATCAATTTAATATTAATTGCATAGGAGAATCAATTACTTTTGTAAGGATGGGACTCTGTCTTTGACAAGGAACATATTTGAGTAATTTTAGAGACATAAACCGCATGTCTGAACAGAAAATATGCAGACCTCTCTTTCCAGACAGACTGCTGCAATTATGTTCAATGAGCAAACGAAACTTGTGAGGCAAATTAACAATTGTTATTGTCTGTAAAAAGTCAATGAACTAAACGACTAATTCTATCAATATATGACTGTTGGACCTGACCAAAGAGGGCAGAAAACAGGATCTCTCTGCAAAATGTTGGACAGGATCAGGAAGCGCCTATGGGCAATTGAACTCCAGATGTGTAGACCTCCTGGATGAACAGAAACCAGTATTTAATCTGGACTGGACAAAAATGATTGGACTAATTGCGTCAGGCACTTTGGAGAATAAACATCAGCGATGTTACCCATCAGATAGAGAAGTAGAAGACAAGGAGAAGACACATGGCTTCTGTAGGTGGGCATAAATGTTGGGTGGAGCTTACCATCTACCTAACTGAAGAACAAGATGACATACTCTACTCTGTCCAGTGACTGAGTGTGTAATAACCATTCAGCACTGTAAACTTCTGACTTGAAACGCTGGAATGTATTGATTTCCGCCGTTCCCGAAGAAATTATTTACTGTAAACAATCGGTATCAAATCTGAATCATTAACTATCTCATATGTTGTAAGTTCCACACTGTCGTATGGAAATAAATGTTCATTGGAACAACCCGAAAACATCTGCCCACACTTACACTCTGCATAACGCAACATCCCCAGAACACATGCCTGCATTAACATGCTACACAATGAAACTTTAAAGCATATAGTCCAAAACATCTGTCTACTTTTATACACAACATAATGAAACTTACACCAGAACAACTCCCACACAGCTACCTCCACTTATATACTGTACAATGGAACTGATTGCAAGCTCGGCGCCGGATTTGGTACCAGAGCTGAGATTCCAATTCCGTATTCTCTTTATCATAAGGCCGTTATCTTTCACCTCTATCATCATTCACCTCCCTTCCTGCCTCAGCCCATCTGCTGCTGAAATGCTCACCCATGCTTTGTTTCCTGAAGAACCGAATGTTTTAATGTTCTCCTGGGCGATCACCCATCTTGCATCCTCCAGAAACATCAGCTCATCCAAAGTTTTGTTGCCTGCCCTACATGAAGCCCCTCTCAGGAACACCATGGCACTCGACAATCTATTGGTTTCCCCGCCATCAATACCTCGTGTTTCCAATTATGATCTTCATGTTCAGACACCTTCATGCTCTCCCCCTGCATCAGTATAACCGTCTCCAGCCTGAAACATTTCAGGAACTCTGCTTTTCTCTGAATACAGCTTCTTGTACTTCACCCACTTCAATTGCCTACAACTTTCAATTTTGCCTTTAACCATCTAACCCCCAGATCTGAATTTCCACCAGAAATATTACCGTGTCTCCGGCTCTTCAAATCCAACCATCTGACTAAGAATTTAGTCACCAACTGTAACATCTCTTTGTTTGGTTCTGTGTCAGTTTTCTCTCCCTTTACATTCCTGTTAAACCCCTTGTGATGTATGTGTTAATTGAAATTTCTGTAATAAAAACGTTCTTGTTGTTTAATTGTGTCCGTGCCTCTCTCTCTGCACACCACCCCCATCCAGCCCCAGCTCCCCGACCGCCCACGATTCTCACCCACTCTCCTCGAGTGAAATGACTGGCTTGAGACACCCAGGAACAAGTAACCTAGATTATCACTTTTCTCAGCATATTAGACATTTCACTTCTTTGTTTTTGTAAAAGCAGTGAAGAATATGTTTACCTGAACACAGGACACCAACATCCATACTGTCAGTGAGAGACGAATTCAATGTGAATAAGCTGCAGTTCTGGAGCTGCAATTCGTTTCCTTCACACTGGACATCATTCACCCAGACGGGTCCTTCACTCTCTCCGTCCTTTGAATAGTTATAAGCGGCTGTCGCTTCACCGCAACCCAGCTGTGTACAGACTACGTTGGCATCATTCACGGTACAGTGTCTATCTTGCAATCTCCCCCAGCTGCCATTGTGGTAAATCTCCACTCGCCCATCACACCAGCTTCCCCCGTTAGTCAGCCTTAGTGACCAATTTGCATCTACAATATGAAACACATTGAGAATGGTGAAACTGAAGCAAAATATCTCAGAATTTACTGCCACCAGAAATGTCATTAATTTTAATGGTTGCTATTTCTGTCATCATTGTTCAGAAGGCTTGTTGAAAGATCTTCTTCATCATTACCTTTTCTCAGTAAATACATTTCAGAGACGTACCGAGCAGCTTACGGTTGCTGAAATGGGGACAGAGGGTAAAATGAACTGGGGGTGAGACCCGAGGGACTGAAGGTCGTCCTCCTGTCCATATGTACTGATATTTCCAGCTCTCGCCCTGTACTTGAAAATATCATCAACCTTTCTTCCAATTTATCCTCCTTTTCTTCACATGGTCCATCTTCAACTCTTCTGTTCTCTTCTTCAAAATCTCTGTCTCTGATTCTGGAGATAGGTTATTAACTAATATAAAGAATAAACCCAGTGACTCTCACAGTTACCTGTCTATGCTTCCTCACCCCCCAATTATTCGAATGACTCTATCACATTCTTTCACTTGCACCACGGCAATGTATCTGTCTGGTGATTCAACCTTCCACACCAGTGGTTACAGATATGTCTTCCTTTTTCCTCATCCGAGGACTCTCCTCACATCCTCATCCACCCACCATGGTTGACAGGGCCCTCAAGCACGACCATTCCATTCCCCATACTTCTGCTTTCACCTTTTCCCCCCTCCCAGAACCATGATAGGATCCTGATTCTCCTCATCTTCCACTCCATCAGCTTCCATATTCAACAGACCATCGTCCACCATTTCCACCACCTTTAATGTGATGCCACTACAAAGCACATCTTCCCCTTCCCTCCAATTTTAACGTTCTGAAGGGACCTTTCACTCTGTGGCACCCTGATGCCCTCTTCAATCATTGTCAACACCCCTTCCCACAGGACCTTCCCATGAATGCGCAGGAGGTACAACCACTGCCCTGTTACCTCCGCCTTTCTCACCATCCAAGCCCCCAAATACGGCTTCCAAGTGAAACAGCGATTTTCTTGTCCTGCTTTCTCTTTAGTATACTGCACTCACTGTATTGACTGATCATGATACCGTCTCCTTTACATTGGGACACCAAACATAATTGAGTGCTTACTTTGCACAACATCTTTGTTCAGTCTGCAAGCTTTACCTTTAGCTTCCAGTTACCTGTCCTTTTCATTCTTTATTCCGCTCCCACACTGACCTCTCTCTCCTCTTTCTTCTCCTACACAGTTCCAATGAAGGTTAACGGAAGTTTGAGAAACAGCACTTCCTCTTTCCACTAGACTCTTTACAGGCTTATGGAATGAACACTGAATTCAGCAATTTCAGATCAGATTCCCTCCCCTTTTTTTCTTTTTTTGGACGATATTTTGCCTTCCAATTTGCAGCTCCTCTAGAAATGTGTTTTTTACTTGGCCCATTCCGATCTATTTTTGCCTTGCAATGTCCCATTTACCATTTAATCTCTCCTGTCTTCCACCATATCACAGATTGTTCCTTTCGCTCTTTCCTTGCTTTCCCCTTTCTTTAAAAACTGTTAAATCTCTAAGTTATGATGAAAGATCTGCAAACTGCAAGGTTGATTCTGTTTCTTTCACCATAGATGCTGCCAGAACTTCTAAGTATTTTCAGCACTTACTGTTTTTATTACCTATATTTTAAATTGTGAAACGTGGGAGCAATTTGCGTTGAGCAATGTCTCACGTACAGCGATCACATAACAGAGCAGATAATCTGTTATAACAGGGCGCGGGTTGAGGGATAACTGGGAGAATTGTAATTTACATCAAGTTTGTGAAATAATCAAAGACATGGCATATTGGTGAAATAACGAGTTACTTCACTCACTATCATTTTAATGCCCTTGATGCAATGGAAATTAAAATTTATCTCATGTTATTTAGCTGGAAACAAGTTCACAGTTTTTTCTATTGTACAGCTGATCTTTGCAGATAATTCCATGATAATTCATATTTGAACGGCCAACATTGATCACAGTTTCAATGCTCGAGCAACATTTCTATGCTATGGCAGTGGTCCTGGGAGCAAATTGCTGATTCTATGCCCCTTGAATAATGCCCTAGATTTACCACAAAAGATATATTATATGAGCGATTAGTACTAATCAATAGACATTGTATGTATTCAATGTTTACTGGAGTGAAGCTCTTTGATTCATTTGTAATTTAATTTAGACACTTAAACCCACAAACACATCTCGGAATCTTAGTGTCAAAGGAAGCATGGGATCAGCAAAACTAGTGAATCAGCGACCTGTGGAAATAGTCAATGATGCTTGACAGCAGAACAGTTGGTGTATTTCAGTTCAATTGACTGAGATGACTCACCCGTACAGATGACACTGGCGTCATTTTCATGTGAGCAGCTAAACTGATCCTAGGATGAAACGGGACAGTCCCACAATCGCGTCTCATTCCCCCGACACCTGTAACTTTCCATCCACACTGGACCGGCTCCCTTCCCAAAGTGAGCTCCACCCGGTATTGAGGTCACTGTCCCACACTGAAGGTGCTCACAGACCACGTTGGCGTCTTCCAAATCAAAGTAAACGTCACACACCGTCCCCCACTGGTCTCCATGTAGCACCTCCACCCGGCCTGAGCATCTGTTCGTCCCATCAACCAATCGAGGTCCATGTTTCCCTGTATTGGAAACAAATACAAATCCAAATAGTTTATAAATCATCCTCTGCATAGAAGCAGCAAAATAGAAAATGGGTATAACAGTTGAATCTTATGTACACGATTATCTATCCATGTTTTACACAAATTATCTATCAAAAAACAATTAGAATTACCACAGCAACACAAAAGCAAAATACTGCGGATGTTGTAAATCTGAAATATAACAGAAAATGCTGGAAATACTGAGCAGACCTCGCAGCATCTGTGGAGAGATCAAGAGAGTTATGTTTTAGGTCTGTGTCCTTTCGTCATAATAATTAGTACAGGACCTCTTTATGAAGTTGGCTGAACACTCAAAAATTAACACCTCTTGTTGCAAATGCTAATCGATTGTTGGTCTTTATCTCTTGGATTTTGGAATATGAAGATGATGGATGTGATGTTTCTGTTGTATCTGTTGTCACTTTTGGGCACTGCACTTCATAAAACCATTGCCTTTGGAGGTGGTTAAGGACAGAGTCACGAGAATGGCAACAATGCTTAAAGCGTTACATTATGAAGACAAGTTTCATAAACTTTGTTTGTAGTAACTTTAGTTTAGAAGGATTACAGCTTATCTAGTTGATGAGTTTAAAATGTTTAAGTGGTTTGATAGATGAGCGATAGAAGATCTGAAGAACAAATACAGAACAAGCTCATTTGGGAGCTGCTTTTCTTTATGAGGGATGTGGACATCTCAGCAGAGGTGGCAGTTATTGCTCAACTTTATTTGCCCTTGAAACCGGTGTCAGGACCGTCCTCTTGAACTGCAATTGCCTGCATGGGGGATGTTCATCTGCCATTCAGTAAGGTAGTTAGAGTTGAGGCAAAGTGTGCAAGCATAGACTGTACCTTTAGGTGCATGTGTTGCAACCAGAGTGGGAAGTTTGGAATTTGGTAATTAGTGGCTAAGACTGAAATCTAGCCTTAACATTTAGCGTTTCGCTTGTAATTAAAAACCAAACTGCAAGGCACTTCATAGTTAGCAGTTAACAGTGCAAGTCAGGTTAGCAGTAAGCAGTCAATCAGCTGTGCTTGTCCGAACTGGGGTAATTACTGTTTGCTGGAAACTGTCTAAACTGTTGCATCTTGAATGTTCCTCAAAAGGCATATAATACTGGACGTCATTGCAAGAGGATTTGAGTAAAGGAGCAATGTCTTACTGCACCTATACAGGGCTTTGGTGAGACCTCACCTGGAGTATTGTGTGCAGTTTTGGTCTCCTTATCTGAGGAATGATGCCCTTGTCATGAAGAGAGTGCAAAGAAGATTTACGATGCGAATTCCTGGGATGGCAGGATTCACGTATGAGGAGAGATCGGATCGACTCGGACTATATTCACTAGAGTTTAGAAGAATGAGAGAGGTACTCAGAGAAACCTATAAGACTGGAACAGTACTAGACAGGCTAGATACAGGGAGGATGTTCCCGATGGCTGGAGAGTCCAAAACCACGGGTCACAGTCTCCGGATATGGAGTATGCTATTTAGAACCGAGATGAGGAGAAAAGTCTTCACTCAGAAGGTGGTGAACCTGCGGAATTCTCTACCACAGAAGGCAGTGGAGGCCAGATCACTAAATATATTCAAGAAGGAGATAGATATCTTTCTTAATACCAAAGGAATCAAGCGATATGGGGAAAAACGGGAACAGGGTACTGAATTAGATGATAGGCCATGACTTTTTTTGAATGGTGGAGCAGGCTCCAAAGGGCTGTCTGGCCTACTCCTACTCCAATTATCTATGTTTCTATTTTTAGACTTCTAGTAAGGCAGAGTGTAAACAAAGATTGCAATGTTAACTGAATACATTATGAACATAGTGGGAAGTTAGAGTTTGCGAAGAGTAAGAATTCGGTTCAGAGTGGGAACAGGAGGTATTTTTTATTATTTCACAGGGGGTGGGACTTTCGGGCTAGGACAGCATTTAGTACCCATCCCGAACTGCCCTTGCAAAGATGGTGGTGAGCCGCTTTCTTGCACCACTGCAGTGCATGCGCCTTCAGTGCACTCACATTGCTGCAAGGAAGGGACTTCCAGGATTTGACCCAGCGACAGTGAAGGACCAGTTATATAGTTCCAAATTAGGATGGTGTGTGCTTCGGAGGAGAACATGCAGATGGTGTTCCCATGCATCTGCTGTCCTCGTCCTTCTAGGTAGTAGAGAGTGAGCGTTCGGATGGAGGTGTTCTGTTGTGTCTGTTCAACTGGAGTCAGTGACTCGATCCACCGGTTTAAAAGAGCGTCACAGCCAGCAGCAGCAGAGCCTATTGGAAGGGGCTGAGGGACAGACACCAGGCAAATAGAGGGAAAAACTCACTCAGTGAGCAATTGTCAGGTCAGAGTGTGAGAGGGCGTGGGTAAGTTGTAAATAAGTATTAAGTTAATTGATGAGTGTTTAGTGTTTCGGCGTTAGCTAACCAGTGAAATAGCGTTAAAGCTAAAATGCATCTAAAAATAATTTTACCTCAAAAATAAAGACAGACTAAGTTCTGGCAGAGCAGTTTTTTTTCTGGGTATTGGAATTTGTAGATAATGGAACTGCCGCGAGGGAACTTGTCTGTAGTAGATATCTCAACCTGGAAACTCTCTGGCTCAGGATCATAGAGCTGTTGTGGGAATTGGAGAAACGCCAACACATTTGGCAACAAGAAGAGTATTTGACAGTTTGCTGCAGATTTCAGTCACACCTTGTAGAGAGCTGCAGGATCAGAATGAGGTTTTTGCAGCTTATAGTGCACAGTAATGGAAATCCAGATGTAATGGAGAACGAGGATATACAGAAGTGAAAAGGAACAAAGTCCTGGCTATTTGTGAGGATAAGGATGAAGACGGTCAGAAGGACAGCCAGAATGTTGACCGTGATACCTTGGAATAGGAAGCTGTTCAAAAGGAGGAGGAGTGGATCATAATGTCATACTTTTAAGTGATTCAATAATTAGGGCATTAAGAGTTCCACACAGTAATTTCCCAACTTGTGCGAAGTGAGGGTTATCTCAAATCAGATTGCAAGAATGGAGGGGAAATATCCAGTCGTTGTGGCCCATGTAGGGATAAACAACATAGCGAAGAGTAGGCAAGAGGTTCTTTTCGGAGAGTACCAGGAGCTGAAATATAAAAGAAGATCTCAAGGATTATAATCTCTGGAGTTTTATACAAGCTGCTTGCACATTGGCATCGGCAAAATAAACGATTAGGGAGATGAACACGTGCTTGAAGGTTATGATGTTGGAAAGAGGTGTTACATTCCATGGGACCCTGACACTTGTACTGGGATATTAAAGAACTATTCTGTTGGAATGTGCAGCACCTGAATCGGGTTGGGATCAGGGTCCCAGAATAAAGGATAAATAGGGTTGTTACAGGAACCTTAACTAGTAAATGGGTGAGGGGAGGCTGGTGGGGGCGGGGGAGGGGGTAGAGCACAGTTGTAAATGTAGCATATCTAGGTGCTAAAGGGAAATAGAAAACTAAAATATGCAACATTTGAGTCAGACCATTTTACGGTTTTACATCACGTGCCTTTGCGCTGAAAACAGCAGTTGCTTTCTTGAAAAAGCAGTTGTTAGAAATACTGACAGACCGCAACGTATTGGGCCGTGTACTCTGTCCATTGTCTGGAGAAATAATTGTAATTGGTGGAAGCTGTCCGTTTATATGTAGTGCAGAATGGGAATGTGGGCTGGATCTTACTACTGTTAGGTTATTACATGTTCTTGTTCTGGCTGTTATTGGTCAGTTAATTATATTCCATGATTGGTCAGTATATGCCATTATACTTGCTGCTGATTCGTCAGTTATTGTGCATCGTGGCAAGTCAATCCATACTACTGTTCTGGTCATGGTCTGTTGGCTGCATAGCAGGTGCTTGTGCGTTCCTCGAGTAGGGAAAGCCAGATATTCACTGAGGAACAGGCCACTGTTAGGGGGACGGTCTTGTGTTTATCGATCTCCATAGCTTCCCTGATGCAGTGAACGGCACAAGCCTGCCATCAAAGAAGCTCAACTCAATGCCCACCGCATTGAATGGTCCAACTCCAAACTCAACCTCATCTATTATGGACTGGCGTGCAAGACACAGTAACATTATAAGTATAAAAGTGACCAAAAACATGCAAAAATGGAAAACAAATGCACAGATCTTCGTGAATGGCAGAGATACAAAGAATAGCAAAGGATGACAAAACAGATCGGAAGAGCTACAAAACTTTCACAATCACTTCAGAAACATATTGTCATTAAAAGCAATGTGGTCTCATTACAATGACAGTTGTGATATTATAAATGAAAATAAGGAAATGGCAGGAATTATACATAATTACTTTGCATCAGTATCTACATGGACACAACTTTTATTAAGGTTTGCTGTTGCTACAGTAGGCCAAATGCTGCTCTGACATTGAGGGCAGTCACTCTCATCTGGAATACAGCTATATCAGCCATGTTTGTACAACGGGTGTGATGAGGTCTGAAACTGAGTGGTCCGAGCAAACACAAACTGAGCATCAGTGAGTAGTTTATTGGTAAGTACTGCTTGATAGCGCTGTAAACAACACCTTCCATCACTTTGTTAATGATTGAGAGCAAACTGCTGGGTCAGTAATTAGAAAATTGCAATTGTCACACTGCTATTTAAAGAAAGGTTAGCGAGTGAACCGAAGAATTATAGATTGGTTAGCCTAACAGCAGTTGTCAGGAAATTACTAGAGAGTACATTTAAAGAAGGAGTGTTTGATCACCTTGAAAAGTTACAGCCAATCAGAGAGAGCCAGCATGGATTTGTAAAAGGTAGATCATGCTTGATGAACCTGATCAAATATTTTGTGGAGGTAACTCAAGTAGAGGTCAGGGACACCTCAATGGATGTTATTCAAATGAAGTTCCGGAAAGCACACAACAAAATCCCTCGTAACTGATTGTTGGCTAAAGTTGAAGCTCATAGAATTTAGGGAAAATTATTGACCTACTTAGGACGTCAGCTGAGTGGCAGGAGACAGACAGCAGGGATAATGGGCAGATCATCTAACTGGCAGGATGTGATGGTGCCGTCCCGCAGGAACCTCAACTATTCAGCATATTTATTAATGATTTAGATGACTGGATAGAAAGCCACACATAATTGACATACTCAATATTGCCATTGAAAGAAACCATCTGCCATATTGTAATCATGTATATTTTAAGCATAACTTAACAAAAAAAAATAGATTCCATGACTATTTCAATATTGGTGAGTGTGAGGTGTCCAATTTGGACTTAAAAAGATTACAGTACTTTCTAAATCGCCGGACGCAGCACAGGGAAAAGAGATTTCAGGGTCATGGGCAAGTACAGGAACGAAAATCAAAACAGCCAATGGAATGCTGGGCTTTATATCTAGAAACATGGAATACAAGGGGCTAGAAATGATTCTACAGCTAAAAAAAAACTTGTCAGGCCCCATCTGGTGTAATGTTAAGCTATGGGCAATATGCTTTGGGAAGAATATGTTGACCAGGGAAACTGTGCAGCATAAGAGATGCTAGAATGATACCTTGGCTTCAAATGTTTCTATTTTTTATTCATTCAACAGATGTAGGCGTCACAGGCAAGGCCAGCATTCGTTGTTCATGCCTCGTTACCTTTCACAACTGGGTGACATGTTAGGCTATGTAAGAGGACAGTTAAGAGTCAACAACATTGCTGTGGGTCTCTAGTCACATGTAGGACAGGCTAGGTAACAATGGCAGATTTCATCCCCTAAGGATATGACTAAACAAGATTTTTTTTTAATGACAATGGACAATGGTTTCATGGTCACCATTACTGAGACTAGCTTTCAATTCCAGATTTATTAACTGAATTTAAATTCCACTAGCTGCGATGGTGGGAATTGAACCAGCGTCCCCAGAATTAGCCTGTGGCTCTGGATTGCTAGTCCAGTGACATTAACACCACGTCACTGCCTCACCTCATTATGAAGAAGGATTACACAAACTGTGGCTAGGTTCCCTGAAATTTGGAAGAGACTTGTCTTTTCACATTCCCAGCCTATCTCTTCTAGCTGCTGGAAAGTCTTTGGGAATTCTGCAGGTGAGCTACTTGCCTCAGAATGCCGATCATCTGACCTGCTCCCGTCGCCACAACATTATTGTGAATGGTCTAGTTCAGTTTCTTGGCAATGACAACACACAGTAGGATTTGATGATGGTAGTGAATTCACTGATTATAATAGCGAGGGGAGATGTTATTGCCTCTCTTGTTGGAAATAGTCATTACCTGACACGGAGGTGGTGAGTGTGTTACTCTCGACCTTTCAGCCCAAGTCTAAATAATGTCCTAATCTTGATGTAAGTGGGCATGAACTGTTTCTTAATCCGAGGAATTGTGAATGGAAGTAAAGACCATGCAATCATCAGCAAAAAGCCCAACTTCTGTCATTTTGATGGTGGGAAGGTAACTGACCAAGCACCAGAAGATAGTTGGGCCTCAGAGAACAATTAGGAAACACATTTTTCTGTAAAAACAGTGTAAATCTGGAACATTCCCTAACAACTTCCAAAGTAAAGAGTTGTGGATATTACATCTAATCTAAATTTTCAGACTAATATTGTTAGATTTTTGTTAGCTCGGTGTATCAAGGAATCTGGTTCAAAGCCAGGTAAAGAGACTTTGAAGAACATATCAGGTATGATCTAACTGAATGATGGAACAGGCTGGTGCAACTGAAAGCTCTGTACTGATAATGTGGATATGTGTCCGATCCTGTCATATTTAGCGGGTAAAATGCACACATTCTATAAAATAACTTTGTAATCTTTCACTTCTGGCCTGATTGCACTGAGCAGTGCTAGAGTACAGCCGTTCTTTTATACCCTGCCGTTCAGTAAGTGTCAACGTGGGCACAGTGGAGCAGTGGTTAGCATCACAGCTCCAGTGACCTGGTTTCAGTTCTGGGTGCTGTCTGTACGGAGTTTGCACGTTCTCCCTGTGAATGCGTGGGATTCTGCCGCGTGCTCTGGTTTCATCCCACAGCGAAAGACTTGCAGGTCGAAAGTAAGTTGACCATTGTAAATTACCCCCAATGTGGGTAGTTGCTCGGAGAATGGTAGGTAATGTAGGATTAGTATAAATGGGTGGTTGTTGGTCGGCAGAGACTCGGTGGGCCGAAGGACCTGTTTCAATGGATTTATGATAAGAATAATGACGTGGTCAGGGAGGGTCAGAAGGCTATTGTAATGTCGGATCATTCGTGGTGTTCAAATTAAAGTATCGAAATAGGCCAGTGCATATTCATTTAGTAAACTCCCAACTGTTGCAGCCAATATTCAATTCTAAATACACATTCGGTGCAGTGGTAAACAAACTTGCGAAAATTCTGCTTCTTGCAGAATAAATGTTAAGATTTAGAACCATCTTGTTTACCATTAATTGCGGGTGTTTTGTATCACGTTACACCAGACCTTTAAAGTAATAGTAAACTATAATGACTAGTTTAGATATGAACCTTTCAGACTGCAACATGGGAATGCCACTTTCCTCAGTTTTCCAAATATTAAGCAGGAAGTTGTCTGCTTTTCAGTAAGTCTGTACTCACTGGAACAGATCACACTGGCATCGTTTCTGTGGCTGCACTCCTGCTGAGTTCCTTGAAAAAGGCGGCAGTCCAATAAACTGGACTCGTTTCCAGTGCATTCAAAGACATCAGTCCGTACGAGCCCAGTGCCCTCTCCAAAATGGGCATATCTTGGCACAGACACGGCGACTCCACACTGAAGCTGACTACAGACCACATTGGCGTCTTTCAAATCCCAGTCAAGGTCACAGACTGTTCCCCAGTTTTCACCGTACTGGATCTCCAATCTGCCTGAGCATGGAGAGTCTCCGGAAATTAGTCAAGGATATCTGTGATCTGAATAAGCATATTATATCATAATTAGCATAATACATTAATAATCACAATAATACAAATATTTATATTTCAATACGCATCTGATTAATCACAGATTAGTCGTTCTCAGATTCTGTTCAAAATTGATGATGCTGGATTTTCTGTATCACTACTGCTTATAATGTGACAGGACGATAATGTTTAAAATGTTCCTTTATTTATTTACAACTTACCCAGTCGCCGTCACTGCAACTGAGAAAGATGCACTGTATCAGCAGTTAGAACTGGGCAAGACGTATTGTGTGACAAGAACTGGTGCTAGGAGTTCTGTTGCTCATATTTAACATAAATGATTTTGACTCAGAAAAAGGACGTACAATTGTAATATTCACTAATGACATCTACTTGGAGCAATAGTTAATACAAAGGCAGATTGTGAGAAAGCTACTTTATTATAACGAAATTGTAAATGAATTTTAATGCAGATAAATGTACACTTACACATTTGGGTAGGAAGACTGAGAACCCATATTCCTTGGACAATGATAATCTAAATTGCGTCGAGGAGCAATGGGACTCAGGGGTACAGATATAAAAATCAATAAAATAGCAATGCAGGTTAACAAAGCTCTAGAAAATACAGAAAAAGATTAAGCTTTATTTCTGAGAGATACGTTGAAAGGAGAGTCGCACCCAGCTCAAGGAAAGATTTGGTGTTGATTGTGAGTAGGTTGATTGGGTGCTAACTGGTCAGTGTTTCCCTACTTTTCTAGGCAGTGTGCAACTGAGCAACTTTCCACCATATCAGTTGAATCCTAGTGCTGTAACTGCTGTAACTTTACTGGATCAGCTTGGCTAGCGTTGCCGCTAGTTCCAGAGCACTGATCTTCAGCACTACAGCTGGAGTGTTATCGGGCCCTTAAGTTTTGCTTTGTGCTGTGTGCTCAGCCGCTTATTAATATTGTGTGGCGTAATCTTCGGAATGGACCAAACAATGGAACGCATTTGCACAGCGCTAACCCATTGACATGAATTGTCACACAATACTTCTCACCTTTTGCCAGTCTGAATAACTACATAAACCCCGACTTTGATGACTGTTTTGTAGCCAGTTTGCTACAGTCTGCCATGATTACCCTTCAAAGCCCTTCATATGAAATTAATTACCTTGAAACCACTTCCACAGTTTTAAGTTTAAAAACTGAACAGACAGTTTGTGACCAGCAAGATGCAGCAGTCAGCTGATAATGATAGAATGTTTACAACACAGAAGGAGGCCATTCAGCCCGTTGTGTCCATGCTGGTTATCTGTAAGAGCACCTCAGCTAGTCCTATGCTTCTGCCCTTTCTCCATAGCCATGCAAAGATTTTCTCATCAGGTGCTTGTCCAATTCCATATTGAAAGCCACAATTGAATCTGTCTCCATCAGACTCGCAGGCAGAACATTCCAGATCCTAACTACTCGCTATGTAAATACGTTTTTCCTCATGTCACGGCTGGTTCTTTTTCCATCTACCTTATAACAGTGTCATCTGGTTATTGACCTTTCTGCCAAGAGGAACTCTTCCTCTCTATCTACTCTGTCTAGACCCTTCATGATTTGGAACACCTCTATCAAATTTCCAGGCAGCCTTCTCTGTTCTAAGGAGAGCAACCACAGTATATCCAATCTATCAATGTAATTGATGTCTTTCATCCCTTGAACCTTCCTTGTAAATCCTTTCTACACCCATTCTAAAGCATTCACATTCTTCTGAAGTGTCGTGTCCAGAATTGTACACATTACGCCAGTTGAGGTGAACCCAGTGTTTCACAAATGTTCATAATAACTTACTTACTTGTGTACTCGATGCCTCTATTTAAAAAAGGCCAACATTCCATTGCCCTATTAACCACTTTCTCAACCTGTCATGCTGCCTTCAACCATTTGATCAGAAATACTCCCAGGTCACTCTTGGCTGCAGCCACTTTATAATTGTACCCTTGAAAACAGACTGGCAGCTAGCATTAAAAGAAATCCCAAAATTTTCTATCGACAGAGAAGTAGTAAAAGGGTGGTAAAAGGAGGAGTGGGGTCGATGAGGGATCAGAAAGGGGATTTACATATGGAGGTAGCGGGCATTATCTGAATTCTTTTCGTCTGTCTTTGCCGAGGAAGAAAATGCACCCCAGGCAATGGTTAAAGAGGAGGTAATTCAGATACTAGAGGGGTTTAAATTAATAAAGAGGATGTATTAGATATTCCCTGTTATATACGAATATACGTATGAATATACGAATTAGGAGCAGGAGTAGGCCACTCAACCCCTCGAGCCTGCTCCACCATTCGATAAGTTCATGGTTGAACTGATGACTCCGCATTTCCACCTGCTCCTGATAACCATCCCCCCACCCACCCACCCCCCAACTTGGTTATCAAGAATCTGCCTACCTCTGCCTTTAAAAAAATCAAAGACTCTGCTTCCACTGACCTTTGAGGAAGAGAATTCCAAAGACTCACGGCCCTCTGAGAGAAATAAATTCTCCTCATCTCTGTCTGAAATGGGCGAACCGTTATTTTTTAACAGTGACCCCTCGTTCTAGATTCTCCCACAAGGGGAAACATATTTTCCACAACAACCCTGTCAAGTCCCCTCAGGATTTTATATGTTTCAATTATGTCGCCTCTTACTCTTCTAAATTCCAGAGGATGCAAGCCCAGCCTGTCAAATCTTTCCTCGTATAACAGGTCACCCATTCCAGATATTAGTCTAGTAAACCTTCTCTGTACTGCTTCCAACGCATTTACATCATTCCTTAAAGAAGGAGACTAGTACCATACACAATATTCCAGATGTGGGCTCACCAATACCCTGTGTCGTTGAAGCATAACCTCCCTACATTTGTATTCAATTCCACCCACGATAAATGATAACATTCTCCGAGTTTGCTTAATTACGTGCTGTACCTGCATACTAACGTTTTGCGTTTCATGCACTAGGACACCCATATCCTTCTGCATCTCAGAGCTCTGCAATCTCTCACCATTTAGATAATATGCTTCCCTTCTATTCTTGCTCCCAAAGTGGACAGTTTCCCAGTTTCCTACATTACACTCCATTTGCCAGGTCTTTGCCTACTCACTGAACCTATCTATATCCCTTTGCAGACTCCTTATGTCCTCTTCTCAAGTTGCATTCTTACCTATCTTTGTGTCATTAGCAAATTTAGCAAGCATACCGTCGGTCCCTGCATCTAAGTCATTTCTATAAATTGTGAAACGTTGAGGCCCCAGCACAGATCCACATGGCACACCACTCGTTACATCTTGTCAACCAAACCAATGACCCATCTATGCTTACTCTCTGTTTCCTGTGAACTAACCAATCTTCCATCCATGTTAATACGTTACCCCCTACACCATGAACTTTTATTTTCTGCAATAGCCTTTGATGTGGCACCTTATCAAATGCCTTCTGGAAATCTAAGTACAATACATCGACCAGTTCCCCTTCACCAACAGCACATGTAACTCCCTCAAAGAACTCCAATCAATTGGTTAAACATGATCTGCCTTTCACAAAGCCATGTTGACTATGCCTGATTACCTTGAATGTTTCTAAATGCCCTGCCATAACATCTTTAATAATAGCTTGTAACATTTTCCCTACAGCAGGTGTTAAACTAATTGGCCTGTAGTTTCCTGCTTTCTGTTTCCCTCCCTTTCTGACTAAAGGAGTTGCATTCGCTATTTTCCAATCTAAATGAACCTTCCCCGAATCCAGGGAATGTTGGAAAATTAAACTTAACGCATCAACTACCTCACTTGCCACTTCTTTTAACACCCTAGGATGAAATCTATCAGGTCCCGGGGACTTGTCAGCCTGCAGCTCCAACAATTTACTCAGTATCTTTTCCCTGGTGTTTGCAATTTTCTTGAGTTCCTCCCTCCCTTCCATTTCCTGACTTACAGCTAAAGCTGGGATGTTACTTTTATCCTCAATAGTGAAGACCGATGCCAAATATCTGCTCAATTCATCTGTCATCTCCTTATTTTCCATTATTAATTCCCCAGATTCACATTTTATAAGTTCAACGCTCACTTAGTTACCTCTTTGCTTTTTTATAAAATGAATATATATATATATATATAAACTCTTTCTATCTGTCCTTATATATGTATATCGCCTTCTCTCGTCCTCTAATGTGACCTTCTTTATCAGTCTTTTAGTCATCCTTTGCTTTTTTTAAATATTCTGTCCAATCTTTTGACCTGCCTCCCATCTTTGCGCAATTATAGACTTTTTCTTTAAGTTTGATACGAGCTTTGGCTGTTTCACTTAACCATGGATGGCCGGTCCCATCCTTGGAATGTTTCTTTCTTGTTGAAATGTGTGTATTCTGAAATATCCCCTCAAATGTGTGCCACTGCATCTCGATTGACCTATCCCTTAACCTGATTTGCCAGTTCACTTTTGTTAGCTCTGCGTTCATGCCCCTATAATTGCCCTTATTTAAGTTTAAAATATTGTTCTTTGACCCACTCTTCTCTCCCTCCAACTTATTGTAAAATTCAATCATATCATGATCGCTGTTACCTAGAGGCGCCTTAACTGTGAGGTCATTAATTATTCCTACCTCATTGCACAATACCAGGTCTAGTATAGCCTTCTCCATGGTTGGCTTCACAACGTAATGTTCCAAAAAATTATCCAGAAAATATTCTATGCACTCCTCATCTAGTCTACCTCTGCCCATCTGATTTTTCCAGCCTATCTGTAGGTGAAAATCTGCCCCAAATTATCACTGTACCTTTCTGACAAGCTGCCATTATTTATTCATTTATACCCCGTCCCACAGTTTGGTTAATGTTAGGTGGCCTTCTGACAACTGACTTCTCGCCTTTATGATTTTTCATCTCGACCTGAATAGCTTCTACATCCTGGTCTCCTGAACTTAGGGAATCCCTCCCTATTGTGCTAATATCATCATTAATTAACAGAGCTACCCCTCCACCTATTACAAACCTCTTGTCCTTACTAAATGCCATGTATCCTTCAATATTCAGGTCCCAATCTATATATATAAATGACACAGACCTTGGTGTACAGGGCACAATTTCAAAGTTTGCAGATGATACAAAACTTGGAAGCATTGTGAACTGTGAGGAGGATAGTGCAGATCTTCAAAAGGACATTGACAAGTTGGAGCAATTGACAGGCAGTTGGTGGATGAAGTTCAATGCAGAGAAATGCGAAGTGATTCATTTTGGTCGGAATGACATGGAGATAAAATATAAAATGAAGGGTTCAATTCTAAAGGGGTTACAGGAGCAGAGGGACCTTGGTTTAATAGTGCATAAGTCATTGACGGTTGCAGGCTAGGTTGAGAGAGCGTTACATAAAGCATACACTGCCCTGGGCTTTATTAAAATGTGAATAGAGTGCAAGGAAGCTATGTTGAACTTGTATAAGACACTAGTTCGCCCTCAGCTGGAGTATTGCATCCTGTTCTGGTCGCCACACTTGAGGAAAGATGTGAGGGCATTGGAGTGAATACAGAGACGTTTCATGAGAATGGTTCCAGGGATGAGGAATTTCAGTTATGAAGATAAATATGAGAAGTTTGGATTTTTTTCCTTGCAGAAGAGAAGGGTGAGAGGTGATTAGACAGATATATTCAAAATAATGAGGATTCTGGACAGAGTAGGTAGAGAGAAACTGTTTCCACTGGAGAAAGGATCGAGAAGGAGAGGACACCAATTTAATGCATTTGGTAAAGAAAAAGGTAAAGTGACAAGCAGAACATGTTTTTCATGCAGAGAGTGTTTAAGATCTGGAATGTTTGTCTGAGAACGTGGTACAAGCATGTTCAATTGCAGCATTCAAAATGGAACTGGACAGTTATATGAAAAGGAAGAATGTGCAGAGTTATGGAGGGAAGGCAGGGGAATGGAACTGAGTGAATTTCTCTTTCAGAGAGCCCATGCAGTCATGATGGGCCGAATAGTCCCCTTCTGAACTGTAACAGTTCAGTGATTCTGTGATATTGCCTCTCCTCCGTGTTCCAACCAGAATGTATCAGTTCACACTTCTCTGCATGAAATGTCGTCTGCAACCTGTCCGCCCATTTCACCTGCCTCGCTTTATCCTCTTGAAGACTATTGCTATCCTCATTACTGGCCATGTTTTCAGGCAAACTCGCCTCTTTTCTTCCAATAGTTCAACGGTGTTGAGTTTAATCGTTGCAGCTACTTCCGGAACTATCTTAGATCCTTTGTTTAATATTCTCTGCATTTTACTTTCTCAGTATTTCCTAAAATTTAAAAGGCAATTTGCAGGCAGCTGTGGGATGTTACAGCGCAGTTTCCTCTTGTGATACCAACAATAACTGCGGACCCATTACTTCGGCTCCCCGAGGCTGAGAAACCTACCTCCCTCCCTTCCATGCTCCCCAGTCTCAGCTTCACAATCTGTGTAATACATCAGATCTGAGGCCAAGTGAGCATTGCAGGTGGACAGCCGGGCTGACAGTACATGCCTGGTGGCGACTGCTGGTTGATGAATGGCGAGTTGGATTGAGATTGAGACATTTACAGCGGTTCAGATCATTCACCGCGGCTTTAGGGAGTATCTCAATGGAAACTGCTCTGTCTGTATTGTAAATGTACGGGGTATCAGGTATTTGCTGCTCCCGGTGTAGAATGCTTATTAAATATAGTACTAATGATATAATTTTAAACATTGATCCGAATATTAACATTAATTCCAACCGGAGATTACTGGGATTATTATGATCTGACTGGATCATCCCGGATTGTTTTGCTTTCACTTCTTCCCGGATTCTATCAGCCCCGGCGGGAGAGAAGAGACTGAGAAAGATTTTTACCTGAGCAGATGACGCCGGCATCATTGGAGTGTGACAAGGAATAGTGATCCCATTGAGCTGACTTATAGTCTCGCAGAGCGGCCTCGGTCCCGCTGCACTTTACATTCCACGTCACAATGTGTCCGGACCCTTCCCCAAAGTGAGCCCGGCGCGGTGCAGAGACCGCAGTTCCGCAGCCCAGCTCCCGACACACAACAGCGGCGTCCTGCAGGTCCCAGAGATCATGATCCACAGTCCCCCACTGTCCCTTGTAGTGAATCTCCACTCTCCCAGCGCACTGACTGCCCCCATTCACCAGTCGCAGCTTCGCCTTCTCTGTAAAACATCACAAATATCATCAAGAGGTTATGGTGTGTTAAACCCACAGGTTCCCAGCGCACGAACCCTCCCCATTCACCAGGGCATGAATTGATAGGAGTATCAGTCTGCACTAAAAGAACTCGAAGTAGATATTACACATACAAGAAAAAGGAAACGGAAATACTAATAAACGATGCAAACGAGCAATGAACCAGGAGACAGCCGGATATTCCCACCAACACAACGGCGACAATGGGAACGGGGTGGCGAGAGGCTGAGAGTAGATTTAACCTGCGAAGTGGGGAGAGGGGCGTGGCTGTAATGATCACATGTTTACGTGCTCAGTACTCATTGGGCGTACACAGTAAGCTCCCAGCACCACGAAAGAGATGAGGAAATTGCCCCCACACCCAACACAGCCAATAAAGGCAGGGCTCGATGGTGATGTAATCTGGGGATCAGTGTAGATGGTGAGGTGGACCTTTGGACCGGCAACAGTGTCAGTGGAGGTGATCCTTCACACTCTGCTCTTCAGAGACCCTCAATTGTTGTCCCTCTGCATGAAGACAGCAGTCATCTCTCAGCTCGATAACAGTGTGAGTAGAGCTGACCCTTCACACTCTGCTCTTCAGAGACCCTCAGTTATTGTCCCTCCAAATGAACACAGCAGCCATCTCTCAGCTAGAATTAAAAATCTTTACTAACACTATGTGGGACACACTCCCTTTCTGACTAGCAACAGGGCAACGGGTTAATCCGTGATCAAAAAGGTGCTGAGATTGTCGCCAAGCTTAATATTTAATGGGATGGGTTGGAGCAGAGAGATAGCAGAGAGTGTGAAAATAAAGGGCGATTACCTGACGGGTCAGCCTTACTGTTCCCAGGTCTGCCTGAAATGAGAAGTTAACAATTAGTGTTCACTGGGGAAATAAATGAATGAAACTGTCAGAAAGAAAAGACACAAATACAACTAACTGCAGGGTCATTATTCCCGTCACTTTGCGGAAGAAATTATAAGGGATATGTGATTTAATTCCTTAAAACCAAAAATACAGTTTCTGCAACAAATTAATATTGGTAATGGGCCAGAATGTATCCAG
Organism: Heterodontus francisci; assembly: GCF_036365525.1. NCBI lineage: Eukaryota > Metazoa > Chordata > Chondrichthyes > Heterodontiformes > Heterodontidae > Heterodontus > Heterodontus francisci. The sequence goes on from NW_027141175.1 coordinate 7,251,369, forward strand.
AATTGTTTTCACATATACACACACTGACACCCGGATACATTCTCTCCTGGTGGCGGTGGGTGGGCCTTATGTATTACCAGTGTGAAGGTGCCTGAGAAGGCGGTGGTGATGGTCCTCTCCCTTATAGAATCTTACAATGAAACAGCACAGAGGGACGCCATTCAGCCCATGGTGCCTATGCTGTCCCTTTGTAAGTGCAGTCTAATTAGTCCCACTCCCTTTCCCCATCGCCCTGTAAATTTGTGCTGATGGTGCTTTGATCATTGATGATACGTGTGCAGGTGCCCTGAGCAGAGGGTGGTGACGAATCTGCTTTTAAACCCACTGGTGATGGCACTCTCAGCGAATTCAGTATTCTGATCTAAATTTCGAGAAGGAATGGGAACATTTAAATTAAATTAAAGATTTTCCGATCCTGTGGTGAATTTCAATGTCTTTTCATTTACTGCACAGCCTTCCACCTGTAACTTTCAAAGTTTCTATAAAGCTGTAATTGGGCCTTTCTGCTGTTCGATAAAATATATAGCTTCCTCAAACAAAACAAAACACGACAAAGGGTCTTTCAGTCTCCTAACTCCGTGCTGACTGTGTGTTACTAAATTGCTGCTGTTCTGATTCTCTTGTAACCTGCCCTCGCCGACGTGCCCTATTCTTTTACCCGTTAATGATGTTCGATCAATGGTCCTCCCGTTTACTGGTTAAGTGTTTCTGCTTTTTAAAAATGCAGTCAGTCGGTTGACTCTTCCAATCCCCCTGATGATAATGTGTCTCACAGATCCCCAGGTGTTTTTACTATTCTCGACATTATATACTATCGACGGTGTATTGACCTGTTCTCAATCTCCCTGATCACAACGTGTCTCACAGATCTCCAGGTATTTTTTCTGTTCTCAACATTATATACGATAGATGGTGTGTTGACCTGCTCCCGATCTCCCTGATCACAAAGTGTCTCACAGCTCTCCAGATGGTTTTCTATTCACAGTGTTATATACTGTAGATGGTGTGTTGAATTGCTCCCCAACTCCCTGGTCAAAATATATCTCCCATGTATTGTTGCCTCTTTGTATACTCTGGTGATATATTATTGCCAACGGGACACCAATTCCTGTTCTCAGCTGTGCCTTCTGAGTAATCTTGAATGCGTTACAATTTCCCAACTATAATGTCACTGGTCTCCTTATCGTCCTGATTCTATAATGTAAATATTGTGTGACTTCCTCCCAGTAGGAGCCTTAGCATTCCTCCCAAATTTACCTGATAATAGTCAGTTCCCATAAGTTGCCTTTTCAGCGACCCAATGACAGACAAGGGGGAATAACCTTTCAGTATTTACTGAAAAACGGTTCCAATCTCAGTGTTTCTGTAGAGTCCGGAAATCCTCTTGAATCCACTCATTCATTTCCCCTACTCTTCATGCAATTATCATTTCAGCCTGTAAACACCCATGTCACACTGGACCTTTTTTTCAGATAATCCAGTGGTTCAAGAAAAAAGTGCGCGAGCATCTTCTTAGGGAAACTAGGGATAGACAACACATGGGTGCAGAACAATATCGCCAACATGACGATAGTGGTTCAAGAAAACCTCCCGCCATCCCATCTAGCTAAGTAGGGTTGTTCAGTAAATTCTGTCTGGCCAGCAAGCTCATATCCCGAAAATGAATCTAAACAATCTGTAACCGAAATTCCCATATTTGTCTATTCGACAAGTTTATTTCTTACCATCTCAGATAAATGTTCAGTCGTTCCCCTTTCTCAATCATTACTATTATTCCATTTATCTACACTACTTCTCATGTCTGCTCACTCTTCCATTTTGCTCTCATATCCTTCCTCACAATTTCTAACTGCTCTCATTATTTTTCTTGAAAAAGTTTGAATGCATTTCTTTGCATCCCGTTATCCAAATCACCTCCATATACAGAGAATATACCCACTATTCTCATACTCTTCTGGTCGGCCTCCTACCCTCGGAAAACTTCAACTGATCTAAAACTCTGCTGCTGTTATCCTGGCTCGGACAGTCCCGCCCACCCGTTTCCCCTGCTCTCACTGACAAGTGGTAACTCCCGCTTCCCAACACCTCAGATTTTGGCGGTCGCACCATGACCTTCCCGATGTTTAGACTAACGGGTTTGGTGCAAAACTGTTAAGTTATCTGGCGTTCGCCAGAGCTGGCGGGCAGTCATAAAAACGGGGCTAAAGTGAGGCGGATCGAAGAGACTTAGCAGTTGGCAGGAAAAAAAGACAAAAGCGCAAGGGGAGAGCCAACTGTGAAACAACCCCGACAATCAAACTTTTCTGCAGCACCTGTGGAAGAGCCTGTCACTCTAGAATTGGCCTTTATAGCCACACCAGGCGCTGCTCCACAAACCACTGACCACCTCCAGGCGCTTACCCATTGTCTCTCGAGACAAGGAGGCAAACGATTTTAACATTTTATACTTATGTTAACTTGCTATTTTACCGTATTACTACAAACAGTAACATGGAAATATTAATTATAAATAACAATCAACTCAAAGGAGGTGAACGGAAACGGGATAAACGTGGGATATACAAAGCCCAGAAGTTAAACTCTTGAATGAGTTACAAAACCAGGGACAGCGGTGGCATAGGGATTACAAAATACAATCAATGCAGAGAGTTTATAAGTACATGCTTGTCACGGCTGATTATTAAGTGGGTCAAGAATCAAAATACTTATATTATATCAAACTATTTTAGGTCCAATTTGAACTACTTCCACAATTAAGTGAGCTCCTGTAGATTTCAGAAACAAATTATTTGTTAGAATTACAGTTATTGTAGGGTACAACCACAAGCAAAGCCTGACAGAAGAAACTCATATGAAAGAATCCGGATGCTGTGTGTCTGAAGAAACGTTACCACGGTTAGAAATAGCCAAACACGCATCAACCATTTACAGTACCGAAAAAATTAGTTCTGGGCACTGTCTGCTGAATTGAAATATGCAAACGAATTCAGGATTTCTTCCACAGGTGACCAGAGTATGGGACATGTGGAAGGACATTAAAGAATTTAATAGGAGTAGGATTAGGCCATACTGTCGACACAGCCTACTCCGCCGTTCAATAAGATCATGGCTGATCTACTGCCCCAGATGTACTTTCCCACCTTTCCCCAGAGACTGGGAAACAACTCCAGATCTTTCATTAAATACTGCATCGCACCATATAAAAAATAATGGGACATGTGGAAATATATTCAGAAACACGTCCGGATATTAAATACTACATCAAATGTATGCATCATATAGAAAGAGACTGAGAAACACTAACTATTACACAATACCGAGCACATAAATGTACGAAATAGAAAGCATGATTCAATGTAAAAAGGCTTTGTTTTGAAGATTGTCGGTGACTAAATAAAATTGTTCATACGCCAAATCTCCTGAAAACAGTAGCATCATTTCTGGAGGATGTAATTGATAACTCTATTAATAATCAGTACAAATGCAGCTATATTGATCCCACCTCCTGTTAATATAGTATACAATATTTATTGCCCTTTCTGAATATTCTAAATGCTGTACAAACTATTTAATCTAATTCTGTCTATCACACGGCACTTCACTGAGAAATTCCGGGGACAGATATCTCAATGTGGGATGAGTCGGCTAGATGCAGATCCCGGTATTCTGCAGTTCTCACTCACATACACTCGATTGTAACATTGAGCACTTTCTACTTCAAGGAATCTACTTTTTAAACGCCTGGTTAGAATTTTAACTCCAGTCTGCTGCGTCTGTACGAGAGTCTTGGAAACAACATAAAACCAACTCTTACGGTGTTTATATTCAATTTTGGTAATAAAACTAAATTTAACGCGAATTTCCTCTGGAAATGCAATTAAATATTAATCAGATGACAAATATTAGATCCGTTTTTGCTGTCAGCGACAAAAATGGATAACAGTTCCCTATTTGAATTTGATGAACTTAAAACCAAACAGGACCAAATGTATTTAATGACAAATTTATAAATTAAGGAAACTGTTTCAATATTCATTTTATACGATGTCAATAAATGACAAATTAAAATAAATATGCACATTTCCTAGAAATTGATTTTGATCTGGGGCCAATTGCTAAAAACAAGATTCAGGGAGTCAGATAGATTTCACACTTTCTCTTTGTTCTATGGCTTGCAGAAAATATTCTTAAATTACCTTCAAATTCAGGATTTTAGAATACAAACCCTTTTACAAAAACAAAAGAAAATTCATCATGGAAGTATGCAATAACATTTAGGGAGCGTTTCCCTGGCGTGAAGCAGCATTTGTTGTCGATAGACATTAACAAATGTAACCAAACCCGCACTGGAAACAGTGAGAAACTGAATCGAATCATCCACTGAAAAACTCTGCAAAAATATCGAGCAGGTGGAAGGAGACTATTCATGATATCTCATTAAACAATTCGCGGTGTTTTACATAAAAGAAGCATGTGGAAGGATACTTTGTCACATTTATTATTACTTGACACTGTACATATGAATATGTGAAATAAGTTGAGAATTTACAATGCAAAGTTCTACAGTTGCAAGGTCATCATTAAGAAAACAATAATAAATGGAAAATCCTCCGGGGATTTTGGAATGTTCAGTAACATTATCTTTTGGAGAGGCACTTCACAATTACAGTAATAACTAATGCTAATTGAAATAATATTGGTTCTGCCTCCAGTTAATATTATACAATATGATAAGATCATGTACAACACTCTAACGTGGAACAAACTATTTAAATTATTTCAGTTCCATTCAGTATGTCGCACAGGGTCAGACAACACTTCGACTGTGAAATACCTGGGACAGAAATGCCCGTGTGGGTTCATTCGGCAGTAGATTTAGCTTTGACTGCTGTTCTATAATCCCTGCATTACCATCGACCCCACACCCCAAACTGCGAGACCTTCTACTCTCTCAGTGATCACGTTCTACTGCTAGATTACTGTGTTTAAATCATCTGCTTAGAATTTCAACACCAGTCAGTTATGTCGGTACAAGAGCATCAGAGGACCAAATAAAACAAATTGCCACGGTATTTGTTTTCAATTTTAGATTTAAATCAAAGTTTTACACATGTCCCACCTGGGGATCTGGACGACGTGTTAATCAGATGCAAGCTATTATAAAAACAATGTTTTCTGATCGCAAAAGAATGAATAATTGTTCCGTATTTAAGACTGATGGAATGTAAAATCAAACCATCAGCCCAAGCTGATGTGAATTCAATGTGAATTCTACAAATGTGATAAACTATTTCAATATTCTCTTCATATGATAGCAAAGAATAACATTGTTTTTTGTCATAAAGCATGCCTGCTTTTAAAAATGATTCTGAGCAACTAACGATTGGGGAGAAGGATACAGGGATTCATACGTGCTTCATTGTTTATATTTTCTGTGGCTTGAATAAAATTTTCTTTAAATAATCCACAAAACAGGATGTTACTCTCCAATTATTTCATATTCATGGAAATATAATTCGTTAAATACAGAAAGTATCTGATAACACTGGGACTAGGTTGTCCTGTCAGTAAACCAATAAAGTATTTTTATAGACAGAGATTAATAAATGTAACCAAACACACACGGGAAATAGTGAGAAACAGAATGGAATCATCAATGGAATAACACAACAAACATCGAGCCGTCAGAACAATAATAAAGAACAATTTCGCTAACTCATTACACACAACATGGCACTGTGTAAAAATATGTGATTGGGAAAATTGAACTATCTTTAGGCACTGTACAAAAATGAGGAAATAGAAGAATTAATTTAATATAAAAGATATTGATCTTGAAGATCATCACTAACTGGTCAATAATACAGAGCAAATTCCCCAACGATTTAGGAACTTTCAGTAACATCATTTTTTGCAGAGTGCTCGTGAAAATTATACTAACAATGAAAACGAATTGAAAAATATTGGTTCCATCTCCAGTTGAGTGCTTATTATAGAATAAATATAACACTTCAACACTGAACAAATTACTTTAAAACATTTAGTTTCATGAACTGTATCACTAGGACAGCAGACAGCACTTGTATTGAAAAATATCTGTGACAGGAATGTGTGTGGCAGTTCATGTGGGCAGTTGATGTAGTTTTGACTGATGTTCAACACTCAGTGAAATAACTTCCACACAGACCTCGATACACTCTATTCAAACAAAGACGGCGCTCTACTTCTATCAGACGCGCTTTAAATAATCAGATTAGAATTTCAATTTCAGCTGGCTGTGTCAGTATAAGAAACACAGGGGGAAATATAAAACAAACTCCCGCAGTCTTTGTGTTCGATACAAATTCAACTGGGACTTCAAAATACCCGTTAATTTGATGTAAAATATTCCAAACTCGTTTCATGCAACCAAAACAATATTACTGTCAGCAGTAGCTCAATTGCCAGCACTCTGGCCTCTGAGTAAGGAGATGGTGGGTTCAAGTCTAATTCCAGAGACTTGAGCACAAAATCTGGGCTGCCACTCCAATGCAGTACTGAGGGTGTGCTGCACTGCCCAAGTGCTTTCCATCGGAGGAGAAGTTAAACCGAGGCTCCGTCGGCCCTTTCAGGTACACTATTTGGAGGAAGGGCAGGAGAATTATCCCTCGTGCTCAGGCGAATGTTGATCACTCAACCAACATCACACACAAAAAAAGTATTCTGGTCATAATCACATTGCTGTTAGTCGGCGCTTGCTGTGTATAAATTGGCTGCCACGTTTCCTATATTACAGTATGGACAACACTACAAAACAGTACCGAATTAACAGCAAAGCCCTTTGGGACGTCCTGACGTCGTAAAATGCGCTATATAAGCGCAAGGCATTTTTATATAAATGAAGGTTTATTCCTATTTGTAGTTGAAAGAACTTAGAATTGAAAAATTCAATCCAAAATTTGTATTAAATGAAACTACTACAAATTATATAAAACATTATCCATGTCATACCATCCCAATGAATGACAACTGTAAACAAAATAGATCCGTTTTCCGTAAATTAATCCCAGACACTGACATATTCTATTCTAACAGCGAAGTGTCCCTTATTCTAACAGACCCTGCTTAAATCGACCCATGAGATTTTCAACGCCAGTCTGCTCTGTCCGAGCGGCTGGTAGAAGGCAATAAACAAGTGCCGATATTTCATTAAACTCTGCACAAGCAAATTAAAATGTATAAGGCATTATTTACTTTCCACATCTCCTAAATGGGTTCTGTATTAAAGATGATAATTAGATTAATAATATACATCTTGTAATAATAATCAGTGTATCAGTAAATAACATAATGCATTCAATAATCTGTAACTTACAGTTCAAAAGCTGCAGTAGAGACAGGGTCAGGACGTACCGCAGCATCTTTCTGGCGCTGGGTACAGCGATGTGAACAAAACATTAACCGAACGCTGTTCTCAGACACTAAGAGCTCCTTACAGCAGCTTCCGAAACTCTGGCTGTTGTGGAAATTAATTCTTTGACAGAAGGTTCTGCAGAAACCAATGTTTCCTTCCAAATAACCAATAGATTTTGACTTGTGTGAACCGTGAATTACAGGCTGGTAAAATAAACCAATGAGAAGAAATGTGACCATTAATGTATAAAATGAACCCAAGGTCCAACTACCAGCCTATCCTGCGAGGATAATGACGTGTGACAGTGTGAAAAGTAAATGAATCACTGATCTGGCGTCCAGATCATAGATTCATAGATGCACAGGAAAGGCCATTCGGCAACTTTAGTCAGAGTCGGCCCTTTGAATGAGCTGTCTAATTTATTGTCACATATGTAGCTTTTTCTCGTAACCCTGCAAATTATTCCATTGCAAGCACTTGTTTAATTGTCTTTATAAATTCCTCTGGAATCTGATTTCATCACTCTTTCGGGTCGTGCTTTCCAGATCTAAACAAGCCTCAGTGTGAAGAAATGTCTCTTCACTACCTTTCGAGTTATTCTGCCGGTTCGACAGAAGGTCTCTGACCTAGGCCCATCTCTGGAACTGCAGAGAAGAGGTAGGTGAGGCAGGGTCACCAGAGCAAGTACGCAAGGCCCCGGTGAGAGGGCCTGGGTGGTTTTCTTGTGGTGCAGGAGGAGGGAGGTCCCGGGAATTGAACTGGTTCCTGGTGGGGGTGCTTTGTGCGTCACAAATTGGCCATGAAGGAGGCAACGCCCCATCCCACCCACAAGGCCACAGGAAGAATGCTTCGTTTTACAAGGTGTCCTCTCCATATGGTGGAGGACATCGCTGCTGGTAAGATCCCAGCGGCGGTGGAATGATCCCATTATTGTCCCTTAATAAGCCACTTAAGATCCTCAATCTGCCATTGGGCGAGAAGGCTGTTGTCGGCCTATCCTGCCTCCGGGATCACTGGACGATGGGAGGGCGCTGGGATCCCCATCCTGCCAAGTCCCTTGCCACAGACCGCTTTTCCCTGTGCCCCCTCCCCACCCCTCCTGGCTTCCAATCACGCCTCTGGGGGCCAGTAATATCCTGACCATTATCTCTGGTGACAAACGTAGTCATGAGGGGAAATAATTTACGCATTCTTACTCGACCATGACCCCTCATGATTTTGAACTCTGTTAGATCTGGGATGGCGGGACTGACGTATGAGGAGAGATTGAGTCGGTTAGGATTATATTCGCCGGAGTTCAGAAGAGTGAGGGGGGATCTCATGGACGCCTACAAAATTCTAACAGGACTCGACAGGGTAGATGCAGGAAGGATGTTCCCGATGTTGGGGGATTCCAGAACCAGGGGTCACAGTCTAATGATGCAGGTAAGCCTTTCAAGACAGAGTTAAGGAGAAATTTCTTCACCCAGAGAGTGATGAGCCTGTGGAATTTGCTAGCAGAGAAAGCAGTTGTGACCAACACATTGTATGTTTTCAAGAAGGAGTGAGATACAGCTCTTGGGTCTAAAGGGTTCAAAGGGCATGGGACGAAAGCGGGAACAGGTTACTGAGTTGGATGATCAGCCATGATCACAATGAATGGCGGAGCAAGTTCGAAGGGCCGAATGGCCTACTCCTGCTCCTATTTTCTATGTTTCTATCCCACTGAACTTTCCCTGCTCCAGTAAGAAAAATCCAAGCTCCTGAATTCTCTCCATGTAAATGAATTCCCTCACCCGTGGTGCCTTCTTGATAATCCTCATTTGTACGTTTTGCAGGGCCTTGAAGTTCTTCCAAGGTATTCATGCCTGGAATTGCACAGAGGACGCCAGCTGATTCATAACAATTGATCTATAAAGTAGTAGCTTGATGCCTGTTATGTTTGAATTCAATAACCCCATTTTCAAAGCAAATATCTCGTACACTTTCTCAATCAGCTTCTCTACTTGCCCTACAATCCTTAAAGATTAATGAACATGCATTCCCCTGTCCCTCTGTTCTTGCACCTCCTGAAAATGGTACTATTTATGTTATTTTGACATGATGTTTTCACAATGAACATCACTTCTGACATGACCACAATAAGTTGCATCTACCGTTGATTTGCCCATTTCAGCAGACTGTCTACCCTGAAGTCTGCTATTATAATATTCACGATTTAATGCAGAGCCATGTTTTTCACCATCCACAAATGTAAACATTATACATTCTAAACCCAAGTCTATGTAATTTGCATGTCGAAGGAAAAAACAGTAGTCTTAAAACCAACCCCCGGGCAACAGCCACTCTCGCCTGTCAGAAGAGCATCCATTCACCACTGTTCTCGACCTCCTATCTCTTTCCCAATCGACTACTCGAGCTGACATCGTCCCTTTAATAATATGCATTCCCATTTTCTGAATAAGTCTGTTATGAGGTACTTCGTCAGCATTGGATGCCCAAATACACAAGGCCGACTTCAGTCTCTTACTTGATTAAAGAACTCAATCAGTTAAGTTACACGCGATTGGCCTTTTATAAATCCGAGATGTTTTTCTCATCTGACCTCATGCTTCTGCAAGTGAGAATTAATTTTGTCCTTGATGAAGGCCTCTAGTAGATCTCTCAACTTTCACTGTGGTTCGACAGATTAGCGTGTAGTCACATGGTTTACCCTCTCCTCTCGTTTTGAAAAGGAGTCTAACGTTTGCCAAATTCCAGTCCTTTGGCCCCAGTGCGATAGACAAGGAGGATTGAAACATTGTGGTCAGGGCTGATCTTATCTCTACCCAGCTTCCTTTATCTCCCAGAATGCTTCCCATCTGGACCAGGGGTGGTGTCGACATTTAGTGACAAACTGTTTAGCAACGCGTTCCCATCTATTTTATCCTATGCAGGATATCTAGATCCCTCTCCTCAATTGGGACATTAATTTCAGCCTCTTCTTTTTTGAAGGCAGTTGCAAATTACTCATTCTGTACCTCAGTCACGACCTCTGCCTCGACAGGAATATTTACTTGCTTCTCCATAATCGGCTGCACCGTTCCTTTACTTTTACTTGTATATTTTTACAAGATTTCTGATCCCCTTTACTGTTCGCTGCTAATCTTTTCTATGCTTTCCCTTTGTCCTTCTTGTATTCTTTTCCAATTCTCCCTGTACACTCTGTTTTCTATTTGGTTTTTGATTATATTCTTGAATCGGAATTTGTAATGAATGTCTTCTTTCTCTTTTCCTTTAACTGACAATTCATTTTTCATCCAGAGAGTGCAGCATTTAATTCCCCATCTTCACCTCTAGACTTGAGTATTCCAATGCATTCCTGGCCAACCTCCCTGTTTGCATCCTCAGTCATCCTGAGGACATCCAAACCTCTGCTGCCTATATACAACTCTCGCAAGGAGACGTTCATCCATCACCTCTGCAATCGCATTAGCTTCTGGTCATGCACCTTAACAATATTGAAATTCCCACGTTTATTTTATAATCTCCCCATGAGCTCTTCTCTCCCTATCTCTGTAATCTCTTTCAGCCCTATAAGATATTTGTCCTCCTTCAATTCTGGATACCTGAGCATTCCCAAATTAAATCGCTCCACCGCTGGTGGTCTTATTTTCATCTGTCAAGATCCGAAAATCTGGATTTCTCTCCATAAACCTCTGCCTCTCTACATCTTTTTCCTCCTTTAAGATGCTGCTGAAAACTTACCACCTTGATGAAGCATTTGGTCATCTGCCATAATATCTGTTAACGCTGCTCGCTATCAAATTGTGTTTGATAATATGAGTTGGATATTTTAACTATGTAAGGGCACCTCATAAATGAGAAGTTGTTGATCTTGTTTTCCACCTTCTCCTTTACTCTTCTCCAGTTAGAAGTGTGCTTTAGAATGAAGTGTATTTAGCTCTTTGCCATGGTGGCTGAAAGGACCTTTGAACCTCTCCATTCCAGTTCCACTATCATTCCTTCCATCCTTCCTTAACCATAATGAAGTTGCCCTTACCCTCAACTTTCACTCCACCAGACTCTACATTCAATGAAATATCCACCATCACTTCTGCCAACTTCACTGCAATGCTACCACCAGACATCCTCTACTCCATTTTCAGCATTCTGAAGGTACAGCTTGACCCACTCTTCCTTCACTCAAAACACCCACTACTGTCCCAATGTCACCTTCCCATGCAAGTGTTGGTGATGCATGACCTGCCCTTTCACCTTCTCTCCTTCAACTGTCAGGACCACAAACAGTGATTTATTTGTATTTTTGTTTTTGTTTAATCAATGTATTAATTCTTAACAATTGTCCTCGACACCATGGAGATGAAGCATACCTTCTGCAATTACTTTGCTGAGTGCTTCCTTTAAGTCCCTTAGCTTCCATTCACTTGCCATTATAATTCGCTGTCCCACTCACAGCTGACCTCTCTGTACTCAGCCTCCGACATTGTTCCAACTTTTCTGACTCAGCATCAACTTTAAAAATAAACACGTGGGAACTACTGCCCCCCATTTGTATTTGACAGCAGGTTCTGGTAATGATTCTGTTCTTCATTTAATCACTACTGCCTTCCACCCCATCACAGTTTCTCTCTTTATCTCCTTCCTCTGTTCCCATTTTCCCAGCCTCTGTCCTTACTGAAACACTGATGCAGCACAAACCTTTCCTGTTCTGAAGAAAATTCTCTTTCTCAAAATTCTACCTCGCCGACTAAGTAGTTCCAAGATTTTCAGTTCATGTTTTAGATTTCCAGCATCTGCAGTATTTTGACTTTTTAAAGAAGTTGATGTCATGGAGAAATGTGGTGAGGTTGCAATTGAATGTAAATACAGAACCACAATAGATAAATAACTTCGGAGAGAGTGGCAAATGGGAATATGATGGGATCATGAAAGTAATCTTCTTCGGCACGCACTTGGTCAAATGTTGACTTGTTGCCCAGGGCAGTCACCTCGATTACCATTACCACCATTATCAGCAATACAGCAATCACTGCTTTTCTGCTCAGTTGTGCTGTATTTGCCCACTGTGGAACAGCACAGTGTATCTGAGACATTCCTCTCAATACTTCTGCACTCAATATAAGGACTGTGCAGCTTTCTTGGGAAAACTGCCAAATATTTGAGGAAATGTGATATCTAGTTGAGACTGTCGAGAGACGCAGAACACACTGAGACACTGACTGGTCATCATAAGTTGTGAATATTCACCATCGTTGAACTATACAGGGAGGGATGTGATGTGTTTCCTCGAAAACAAAGTAATCTGTTTTCTGGAAGGTGACCACTTGGAGTCAAGAACGGCTTTCCATTGCCGAAATATGTGAAAAGCAGCTCACAGTCTGCAGAGCCTCAGAACAGTCACTGTGTGTTTTTCTGTTCTGTTGAACTGAGAGGAAGCACCTGGCATTGTGGTGATTTCTGTGCTTCTGTTTTTCTTGCCTGCTGCTCTGTAATGTCAAGATACTGCAGCAGCATATTTCAACTCGGAATTTGAAATTACGTTGTTTAAAATCCAAAAGGACAAAGTATCGGGGGAAGAATTTCTGGGCAATATCATTAATTCATTGGAAATATTTGACAGCTTAGTGTCTGCAAATAAACGTACCTCTTATCACAAAAACTGAATCACAGCACAGAATATCTGTAATCTGTGTACAATTTCCAAATGTATAACACACAATATCAACGGGTCATGATAAATCACTCTGAGTCCAATTCAGTCAGAAAAGTCAGATACACCAATGCATCAATTCTCGCTGTGGTTTTAATTTAAAATAGAAGAACCCATGAGATGTTGCCTGTATAGGTTAATGAAGCAGGAATACTGTTAAGAATCAAATACGATCAGGAGGATTGAGCCTGTGTTAATGTAAAGTGTTAACTCGCTGTGATCCGATCACTGGAAATGCAGCCTGTGTCAATATCAGTAGTTAACTTGCTGTGATTCAATTCAAAGAGGGGATCTGAAGGTAGACAGTTGCTTCAATAAACTGCCCACTGTGCCCCAATAAATAACTTTTAATGTCAGCCTGATTTCTCTGGGAGCGAAAGTAGATCTGGGTAATGAAAAGAGTCTGAAGAATTAAAACAAATCAATAAATGAACACAGCTGAGCAGCCACTGTAAAGTTATCACAGGTAGAAAATGTTCAAATGATTAATTCCTCTGGATCTCACACAGAATGAAACAAAAACTCCCCAGAAATGGACATTTAATAAAAGAATTCCACAAACTGCATTGTCAATCTAGACAAAAATGATTTGAAACAAGGTAAATCCCCCATAACTCAGCCACACACTCATTGGTTTCTGAGGATGTGTCCGGTACTTTCCCAAGATGATAGAATTGTCCCCCTGAGGTGTGTTTTGCAGATATCACAGACTGACAATTTCAGTATGAGCCAAGGGTGTTGACCGCAACTGGTTGTCAGAGAAACGTGAAACACACGCACAGAATGGTGGGGATTGAAGATATTTGGGTCAATCTCTTGTATCTGTGAGGAGCTGATCAATCATGTAAACAGTGGCACTGACACATGAACATCCTGAGAAATGGTAGCACTAACCAAGGAACTTGCAGTAAGCACTGATACTCAGCGAAGAACCTCGATAAATTATGTTATACATGCAAGATCTCCTCAGACTTTTTCAAAAACTTAAGAGAATGCAGTATGAAAGTGGAGATCTGAGGATCTCTCTGCCACTACTGTCATTTTCTGGGATCCCTGTTAATAATGTGACACTCAGGCAACCTAATAAACACTGACCTTAAATAAGAAAGTGCTGGAAATACTCAGCAGATCTGACAGCATCTGTGGAGACAGAGTTAGCATTTCAGATCTGTGACCTTTCATCAGAACTGGAAAAGGTTAGAAATGAAATAGTTTTCTTTTACAACGTGAAAAGAAGGCGGCAAGCAGAAATAAAATTAAGATGTGTGATAGGACGGAGGGCAGGAGAGATGTTTTGTTCTTGTTGTTATTCATTCATGGGGAGTGGGCGTCCCTGGCGAGATCAGCATTTATTCACCATCCTTGATTGCCTTTGCGATGGTGTGAGTTGCCTTCTTTAATTGCTGCAGTCCTTGGGGTTTAGGTACACCTACTGTGCTGTAAGGAAGGGTGTACCAGAACATTAATCCAGCGAAAGTGAAGGAACGACGGTCTTGTTCTTAGTCAGGATGGTGAATGGCTTGGAGGGGAATATTAAGGTGGTGGTGTTCATATGCATCTGCTGCCCTTGTTCTTCTAGATAATATGGATAGCGGCTTTGGTATGTGCCTGGTGTCAAAGCCTTTGACCTCGTCAGCAGACGTGGTCTCTTCCGACTACTAGAAAAGATCGGATGTCCACCAAAGCTACTAAGTATCATCACCTCATTCCATGACAATATGAAAGGCACAATTCAACATGGTGGCTCCTCATCAGAGCCCTTTCCTATCCTGAGTGGCGTGAAACAGGGCTGTGTTCTCGCACCCACACTTTTTGGGATTTACTTCTCCCTGCTGCTTGCACATGCGTTCAAATCCTCTGAAGAAGGAATTTTCCTCCACAGAAGATCAGGGGGCAGGTTGTTCAACCTTGCCCGTCTAAGAGCGAAGTCCAAAGTACAGAAAGTCCTCATCAGAGAACTCCTCTTTGCTGACGATGCTGCTTTAACATCTCACACTGAAGAGTGCCCGCAGAGTCTCATCGACAGGTTTGCGGCTGCCTGCAATGAATTTGGCCTAACCATCAGCATCAAGAAAACGAACATCATGGGGCAGGACGTCAGAAATGCTCCATCCATCAATATTGGCGACCACGCTCTGGAAGTGGTTCAAGAGTTCACCTACCTCGGCTCAACTATCACCAGTTACCTGTCTCTAGATGCAGAAATCAACAAGCGCATGGGTAAGGCTTCCACTGCTATGTCCAGACTGGCCAAGAGAGTGTGGGAAAATGGCGCACTGACACGGAACACAAAAGTCCGAGTGTATCAGGCCTGTGTCCTCAGTACCTTGCTCTACGGCAGCGAGGCCTGGACAACGTATGCCAGCCAAGAGCGACGTCTCAATTCATTCCATCTTCGCTGCCTTCGGGGAATACTTGGCATCGGGTGGCAGGACTATATCTCCAACACAGAAGTCCTTGAAGCGGCCAACACCCCCAGCTTATACACACTACTGAGTCAGCGGCGCTTGATATGGCTTGGGCATGTGAGCCGCATGGAAGATGGCAGGATCCCCAAAGACACATTGTACAGCGAGCTCGCCACTGGTATCAGACCCACCGGCCGTCCATGTCTCCGCTATAAAGACGTCTGCAAACGCGACATGAAATCGTGTGACATTGATCACAAGTCGTGGGAGTCAGTTGCCAGCATTCGCCAGAGCTGGCGGGCAGCCATAAAGACAGGGCTAAATTGTGGCGAGTCGAAGAGACTTAGTAGTTGGCAGGAAAAAAGGCAGAGGCGCAAGGGGAGAGCCAACTGTGCAACAGCCCCGACAAACAAATTTCTCTGCAGCACCTGTGGAAGAGCCTGTCACTCTGGAATTGGCCTTTATAGCCACTCCAGCCGCTGCTTCACAAAACACTGAACACCTCCAGGCGCATATCCATTGTCTCTCGAGATAAGGAGGCCCAAAAGAGGAAAAGAGGAAGAGGTGTGTTGCCACATTGTACCTTGTTCTTGATACACATTGCTTCCACTGTGTGTCGGTGGTGAAGGGTGTGAATGTTGGAGGTTGTGAATAGGGTGCCAAACAAGTGGACTGCTTTCCTGGATGGTGTCGAGCTTCTTGTGTGTTGTTGGAACAGCAACCATCCAGGCAAGTGTAGAGTATTCCATCATACCCCTGACATGTGGCTTGTAGATGGTGGACAGGCACTGGTGAGACAGGATATGAGTTACTTGCGGCAGAATTCCTAACATGTGACTTGTGTCTGTAGCCACAGTGTTTACCTGGCTGGTCCAGTTCAGTTTCTGGTCAACGGTTATGCACTGGGTATTTATAGTGGGGGATTCAACAATTCTAATACCAGTGAACATCAAGGGTAAATGGTTAGATTACCTCTTGTTTGAGATGGTCACTGACTGGCACTTGTCTGTTGCGAATGTTACTTGCAAATTATTAACACAAGGCTTGATGTTCTCCATGTCTTGCTGCATATGAACACAGGCTGCTTTCGTATATTCTGATTCACAAATGGTGTTCAACATTGTGCAATCATCAGTGAACATCCACACTTCTGACCTTATAATGGAGGGAAGGTCATTGATGAAGCAGCTGAAGATCGTTGAGCCAAGCACAATGGCCTGAGGAACTCCTGCACTGATGTCCTAGGGCTGAGATAATTGACCTCCAACAACCACAACCAACTTCATTTGTGCTAGGTACTACTCCGACCAGTGGAGAACTTTCCCTCTGATGCCCTTTGATTCCAATTTTGCTCAGGGCTTCTTAATGCCATGCTCAGTCACATGTTGCCATGATGTCAAGAGCAGTCACTCTCCCCTCACCTCTAGAGTTCAGCTCTTTTACCCAAGTTTGCACCAAGACTGCAATGAAACCAGGAGGTGAATGGCCCTGACGGAAAGCAAACTGAGCGTCAGTGAGCAGGTTATTGCTGAGCAAGTGATGCTTGAAAGCACGGTTGATCACCCTTCCCATCACTTTGCTGATGATCGAGAGTAGACTGATAAGGCGGTAATTGGCCAGGTTGGATTTGTCCTGCTTTTTGTGTACCGGACATACCTGGGCAACTTTCCACATTGCCAGGTAGATGTAAATGTTGTAGCTGTAATGCAATAGCCTGGCTCGGCATATGGCTAGCTCTGGAACATAAGTTAACAGTACAATTGCCGCAATATTTTCAGGATCCAGAGAATTTACAGTATCCGATACCTTCGGCTATTTCTTGAAATCAGGTGGAGTGAATAAGATTGGCTGAAGACTGACATCTGTGATGCTGGCGACCTCAGCAGGAGGCCGAGATGGATCATCCACTCTGTACTTCTGGCTGAAGATGGAGATAAATGTTGCAGCTTTGTCTTTTGCAGTGATATGCTGGGCTCCACTATTAGTCAGGATGTGGATATTTGTGGAACCTCTTCCTCCTGTTAGTTGATCATTTGTCCACCACCATTCGTGACTGGATATGGCAGGACTGCAAATCAGTTTCAGTGTTTTTGGACGTGCACTCATCCAGGCAAGTGAGTGGGGACAGTATCAAGAATTATTTTTTAACTGTTAGCTTGTAGGTATAAGAGCGTACACAAAGCTTGTGGGAGGGGGAGGAGGAGTCTTATATGAACTGTGGGAAAAAATTGAGTTCATCGCCCAAAGGATTTACCTGTTTCCTCTACAAGTTATTTTATCTGATGTGTCATCTGGCTGGAAACCTTGCCTGATTCAACAGGCTGAATTTTTCAAGCTTTTTGGAGATGGCCTGGGGGTCAGGACGGCTGGCAATACGAGTGGGGCAGGCATCGGGCTGGGAGCTGATCTGTGTGTTGTGGAATTGTTTAACTCTGTCTATCACATGTTGCTTCCACTGTTGGGTATGCAAGTCGTCCTGTGTTGTAACTTCACCAGGCCGACACCTAATTTTTAGGTATGCTTGGTGCTGCTCCCGGGAAGCCCTCCTGCACTCTCATTGAACCAGGGTTGATCCCGCGGTTTGATGGTAATGGTAGAGTGGGGGATATGCCGTGCCATGAAGTTACACATTGTGGCTGAATATAATTCTGCTGTTGCTTCTGTTGCCTAAGGCACAAAGCGTCTCGTGGATACCCAGTTTTGAGTTGCTAGATCTGTTTGCAATCTATGCCATTTAGCATGGTGGCAGTGCCACACAGCACAATGGTGAGTATACCTCAATGTAAAGACAGGACTTTGGCTCCAGAGGGACTGTGCGGTGGTCAATCAGAGAGCCATAGAGTAATACAGCACAGAAACAGGCCCTTTGGCCCAACGTGTCTGTGCTGGCCATCAAGCACCTAACTATTCTAATTCCAATTTCCAGGACTTGGCCCGGACCATTGTATGCTATGGCGTTTCAAATGCTCATCTACATAATTCTTAAATGTCGTGAGGGTTCCTGCCTCTACCACATCTTCAGGCAGTTCGTTCCAGACTCCAACGACCCTCTGGGTTCAAATTCGTTCCCTCAAATCCCCTCTAAACGCCCTGCCCATAACTTTAAATCTATGGCCCCTGGTTATTGATCCCTCAGCTGAAGGAATCCGTTTCTTCCTATCTAACCTATAATTGCCCTCAGAATATTGTATACTTCAATCACGTCCCCCCTCAGCCTTCTCTGCTCTATGGAAAACAGCCCTAGCCTTTTCAGTCTCTCTTCATATCTGAAATGCTCCAGCACAGGCAACATCCTGGTGAATCCCCTCTGCAATATCTCCAGTACTATCACATCCTTCCTATAGTGTGGAGACTGGAACTGTACACAGCACTCTAACTGTGGCCTAACTTACATTTTATACAGCTCCACCACAACCTCCCTGCTCTTATATTCTATGATTCGGCTAAAATAGGCAAGTATCCCATGTGCCTTCCTAACCATCTTATCCACCTTTGCTGTTGCCTTCAATGATCTATGGACAAGTACACCAAGATCCCTCTGACCCTCTATTTCCCAGGTCCTACCATCCATTTTATATTTCCATGCCTTATTAGCCCTCCTATCCATCACCTTTTCAGGATTAAACCCCATTTGCCACTGCTCCGCCCATCTCACCAACACATCTATATTGTCCTGTAATCTAAGGCTTTCCTCCTTCACTATTTACAATATCATCAATTTTAGTGCCATTTGCAAGCTTAGTAATCATAATTCCTATATTCACGTCTGAATCATTAATGTACACGACAAATAGCAAGGGTCCCAGCACCGATTCCTGCGGTACAACACTGGTCACACGTCTGCACTCCCAAAAACAACCCTTGGCCATCAGCCTCTACCTCCTGCCACTAAGCCAAATTTGGATCCAATTTGCCAAATTACCCTGGATCCCATGGGCTCTTACCTTCTTAACTAATCTCCCATGCAGGGCCTTTGCAAAAGCCTTACTGAAGTTCATGTAGACGACATAATGCATTTTACCCTCGTCGACACATCTAGTCAACTCCTCGAAAAATTTTAATCAAGTTTGTGAGACAGGATCTTCCCCTGACAAAGCCATGCCGACTTTCGCTGATTAATCACTGCCTCTCCAAGTGAAGATTAATCCTGTCCCTCAGAATTTTTTTCCCAATAGTTTCCATACCACTGATGTAATTATCTGTTAGATCCCTGCTTCCCTTCTTGAATAATGGTACCACATTCAGTGGCCTCCAGTCCTCTGGTAACTCTCCTGTTTCCTGGAAGGATTTTAATATTTGTGTCAGGGCCCCTGCTATCTCCTCCCTTGCCTTATATAACAGCCTGGGATGCATCTCCTCTGGGCCTGGGGATTTATCCACGATAAATCCCTCTAAAACAGCTAATACATTCTCCGTTTCAATGATAATTTGTACAAGTATATCACAATCCCCCTCCCTGATCTTTATGCCTACATCCTCCTTCTCCATCATCAAAGCAAATGAAAAGTAATCATTTAAAACCATACCTATGTCCTCCGGCTCCACACACAGATTGTCACTTTAGTTCCTAATGGGCCCTACACTTTCCCTCGTTATCCTCTCGCCGTTAATATACTTATAAAACGCCTTGGGACTTCCCTTTATCTTGCGCAACAGTGTTTTTATGTCCCATCTTCGCTCTCTTAATTACCTGTTTTCAGTACCACCACCCCACCCCACCCCCCCAGCCCCCACACATTCTGCAGGCTCGAGGGGCAGAATAGCCTACTCCAGCTCCTATTTTCTATGTTTCTATTCTCCTCTATGGCCTCCACTGTTTTCAGCGCTCGAAGTATGCCACAAGCCCCCTTTTTTTCCTGATCCGATCCCCGAGATCCTTTGACATCCAGAGTTCCCTGGGCTTGTTAGACCTGCCCTTCACCTTTACGGGTACATGCTGGCTCCGAACTCTCACTATTTCCTCCTTGAATGACTCCCAATGGCCTGATGTAGACTTTCCTTCAAGTAGGTGTTCCCAGTCCACTTTAGCCAGATCCTGTTTTTCATATTGATATTGGCCTTCCCCCAATTCGGCACTTTTATTTCCGGTCCCTACTGGTACTTTTCTATAGCTACATTAAATCTTACAGATTTATGACCACTAAGCCCGAAATGCTCCCCACTGATACTTCTATTACTTGTCCAGCTTCATTCCCTCGGATTAGGTCCAGGACTGCCCCTTGTCTTGTCGGACGTTCTACCTACTGGTTCAAAAAACTCTCCGATATGTATTTTAAGAATTCCGCCCCAATTAAGCCATTTGCACAAAGAATATCCCAGTTAATATTGAGGGAACATGAACTCCCCTGTGATAGACCTATCAGTGTTACACCTGACTCAGATTTGCCTACGTATCTGCTCCTCTATCTCTCCCTGACTGTTTGGAGGCCTGTAGTATACTGCCAGCCAAATGATTGCCCCTTTTTTGTTTTGAATTTCTACCCATATGCCCTCATTTGAGGATCCCTCGAAGATATCATCCCTCCTTACTGCAGTAATTGACTCCTTGATCAACAGTGCAATGCCACCTCCTCTTTTACCCCCTCGTCTGTCTGGCCTGAAGATTCGATACCCTTGAATACTGAGCTGCCAGTCCTGCCCTTCCAACAAATATGTTTCTGTGATAGCAAAAATATCATAATCCCATGTGCCAATCAATGCCCTCAATTCATCTGCCTTCATAGTAAGACTCCTTGCATTAAAAATAGATGCAATCCAGCCTTGCATTATTCGCTCGTGCCTTAACAGGTCTGTATTTGCTCTGCCTTCCAAACTGACTTAGATTTCTTCTTTATTTGACTGTGCATCACCCCAACTGTACCTCCAGTCTTATACCATTGCGCTGCCAAATTAGTTTAACCCCCAACAGCCCCCCTCCCACCCCTACAGCACTAGCAAATCTACCAGCAAGGATGTTGCAAAGAACACACACAGGCACACGCACACCGATCGGACCCCAGGCACTGAGCGAGACAGATATACAACCACATACACAGACAGACAAAGAGAATCACACACACACACACCGATCAGACCCCAGGTTCTGAGCCAGACAGATATACAAACACACACACACACAGGCACACACAAGCACACACACACACACACACGCACAAACACACACACACACAGATCAGACACCGGGCACTGAGCTGGACCGATATATACACACACACAAACATAGACAGACAGACAAATACTCACCGGAGACACACCAATCAGACCACAGGCACTGAGCCAGACAGACATGGAAACACATACACATAATCACAGACACACACCTACACACACACACACACACACACATCCACACACAAAAATAGACAGACAGACAAATACTCACCAAAGACACACCAATCAGAGCACTAAGCCAGACAGATATACAACCACATACACACAGACAGACAGAGAGAGAGATACACACACACACACACACACACAATCACATCAATCAGAATCCAGCTGTGAGCCAGCCAGATATACAAAGACGCACACACACATACACACACACACACACACACACATAAACACAGACACACACACATACACACACACCGAACAGACCCCAGGCACTGAATCGGACAGATATACAAACACATGGACACAAACAGAGAGAGACAGACTCACACACAAACACACACACGCACACCGATCAGAATCCAGGCAGCAAGCCAGACAGACCTGCAAAGACAAGCACACACACACGTGCACACAGACACAAACACAAACTCACACCAACACCGATCAGACCCCAGGCACTGAGCCAGACAGAGATACAAACACACACACACACACACACACACACCGATCAGAACCCAGGCACCGAGCCAGGCAGACATACAAACACACACGCACACACACATACACACACACACACACACACACACAATCACATAATCACACCAATCAGAGCCAAGTCTGTGAGCTCGACAGATATACAAAGACACACACACACACCAAACAGACACCAGGCACTGAATCAGACAGATATACAAACACATGGGCACAAACAGAGACAGACAGACTCACACACAAACACACACACGCACACCGATCAGAACCCAGGCACCAAGCCAGACAGATCTACAAAGACAAACACAGACACACGCCACACACACACCACACACACACCGATCAGAACCCAGGCACCGAGCCAGACAGATATACAAAGACACACACACACACACAAACGCAAACACACACACACACATTCCGATCATGCCCCAGACACAAAATCAGACAGATATAACACACACACACACACACACACACACACACACACACACACACACACACACACACACACACACACACACACACACACACACACACACACACACACAAACTCACACAGGCCAGCTTTGATTAACGCCCAACCTGCTGCTGTTGGGACATTGGTTTCCACAATCCCTTCCAGCCTGGAAAAGTAGAGAGGCAGCATTGACAGATTTAGTGGTTCGAATGGAGAGGAGCTTTGGTCGGATCACTGATGTCCTTTTGTTTTCTCTCATGCAGATCAGTGAGTTATAATGTGCAGCCCCATGGGAGCAGACTGGTGCTATGGGAGCTGCAGGCGGTGGCCTCTTTCAAGAGGGGAGTGCATATGCGCCCTTGACAGGCCCTCGTTCGATGCCCATGCAGGCACCACCAAGTTAGTGGAGATGTTCCAACCAGAAGTCAGTCCCACTCTCGGTCGCACTGCCGAAAATACCGGTTGTAAATATCTGCAGTGCCATTTTTATTACTGCAGTTAGCATCCACACACTGAGGTCAAAGGGGCAGCTCTAGAATTAGAAAACACACAGCCTTCAAGGAAACACTATTGGGTGGCACATGAATGAATATTAATTTGAGTGCAATTTGTGAAACTAATATGAGTTAAACGTTTATCCGTGTCAATTTGTGCAGATTGTTTTGTAATAACTTTAGTTCCTTCACAGTGTGTGGGCATGTGAATGCCTCATGCAAGGATATTCTCTGTCCAGGTACAGTGGAGATCTGAGCTAAATGTAAGAGAAGAATGATGTTCGTGGATCTCTGGGTGCAGGGGTGGGAGGAAGGGGTATGGGCAGCATTTCAATACATCCGATGTTTAATCACTTGTTCTCAGACTTCTCATGTTACTCGCTGCTTCACCGTGCAATGCCAGGCAACGCATGGTCAGCTTTCGGTGTGGTTTCCAATTGTGCCTGCACGAAGACAGTGCAGTGACTGGCACGACAGAGCTATCTCTCAGTGTGGGCTCCAGGTCTGGCTGCTGATACAGCGCAGTGGGAGGGAAATATAAAATATTTGCCAAAGAGGAGAAGTGCTTTTGTCATCCCCCAATGTGATGTCCCTGTCTCACTGCAGTTACTGTCCCCCTCTCACCATCTCCATCTGCTGGTGTCCCTGTCTCACTGC
Source organism: Heterodontus francisci (assembly GCF_036365525.1). Classification (NCBI taxonomy): domain Eukaryota; kingdom Metazoa; phylum Chordata; class Chondrichthyes; order Heterodontiformes; family Heterodontidae; genus Heterodontus; species Heterodontus francisci. The sequence continues at coordinate 7,275,304 of NW_027141175.1, forward strand.
AGTTACTGTGTCCCCTCTCACTATCTCCAACTGCTGGTTTCCCTGTCTCACTACAGTTACTGTCCCCTCTCACCATCTCCATCCATAACTTTGCCACACTCTCCTTGATTTCTGCAGGTGTATCCGGTCTTTTCTCAATCTGATAGACTCCTCGACCTGAGGTGTGTTTTGCAGATATCACAGACTGGCAATTTCAATATGAGACACGGGTGATGACAGCAACCGGTTGACAGAGAAACTTGAAGCACACGCTCAGAATGGTGTAGGTTTAAGATATTGGGTCAATTCCTTTTGTCTGCGAGGAACTGATCAATCTTGTAAACAGTGGCACTTACACATGAACATACTGAAAATTGTAATACTAACCAAGGAACTTGCAGTAAGCATTGATACTCAGCAAATAACTTATATAAATTATGTCAAACATGCAAGATCTCCTCAGAATTTCGCATGAGAGGATGACGTATGAAAATAGAGGTCTGAGGATCTCTCTGCCAACACTGCCATTTTCTGGGATCCCTATTAATAATCTGACACTCGGGCAAACCAATAAACACTGACCTTAAATCAGAAAGTGTGGGAAATACTCAACAGATCTGACAACATCTGCGGAGACAAAATTAGCATTTCAGTTCTGTGACCTTTCATCAGAACAGGGAAAGATGAGAAATGTCATAGTTTATTTTTTGAAAGTGAAAAGAGGGGTCAAGAAGAAATAAAGTTAAGATGTGCGATAGGACGGAAGGCAGGAGAGATTATTTCGTTTATTATTATCCATTTATGGGGAGTGGGCGCCCCTGGTGAGACCAGCATTTGTTGACCATCCTTGATTGCTTTTGAGATGGTGTGAGTTGCCTTCTTTAACTGCTGCAGTCCTGGGTGTGTAGGTACACCCATAGTGCTGTAAGGAAGGGAGTGCTAGAATTTTAACTCAGCGACTGTGAAGGAACGATGATACAGTTCCAAGTCAGGATGGCGTGTTGCTTGGAGGGGATTGTTTCAGGTGGTGGTGTTCTTATGTATCTGCTGCCCTTGTTCTTCTAGGTAGTAGTGGTAGCGGCTTTGGTAGGTGCTGTTCGAAGCAGACTTGGTGTGTTGCCACAGTGTACCTTGTTCTTGATACACTCTGCTTGCACTGTGCGTCGGTGCTGGAGGGAATGAATGCTGAAGGTGGTGGCTGGGGTGCCAATCAAGTGGGCTACTTTCTCCTGGATGGTTTCAAGATTCCTGTGTGTTGTTGTAGCTGCACCCATTCAGGCAAGTGAAGTGTATTCCATCATACTCCTGACATGTGCCTTGTAGATGGTGAACATGCATTTGGGAGACGGGATATGAGGTACTAGCGGCAGAATTCCGAACCTCTGACTTGCGCCTGTAGCCATAGTGTTTACCTGTTTGGTCCAGTTCACTTTCTGGTTAATGGTTCCCCACTGGATATTGAAAGTGGGGGTTCAACAATTCTAATGCCATTGAACATCAAGGGGAGATGGTTAAATTAACTCATGTCTGAGATGGTCACTGACTGGCACTTGTGTGGTGCAAATGGTACATGCCACTTATTAACACAAGAGTTCATGTTGTCAGGTCTTGCTGCATATGGACACAGGCTGCTTCAGTATATTATGAGTCATAAATGTTGTTGAACATCAGCGAATATCCCCACTTCTGACCTTATAATGGATGGAAGTTCATTGATGAAGCAGCTGAAGATGGTTGAGCTGAGCACACTGCCCTAAGGAACTCCTCATCGTGGGGCTGAGATGATTGACCTCCAACAACCACGACCAACTTTCTTTGTGCTCGGTAATACTCCAAACAGAGTAGATCTTTCCCTCTGATGCCCTTGGATTATAGTTTTTCTTAGGCTTCTTAATGTCATGCTCAGTCAAATGCTGATGTGATGTCAAAAGCTGTCACACTCCCCTCACATCAGAACGTCAACTCTTTTGCCCATGTTTGGACCAAGGCTGTGATCAGGTCAGGAGCTGAGTGGCCCTGGTGGGAACCAAATTGAGCGTCAGTGAACAGGTTGTTGCTGGACAAGTGTCTCTTGAGAACACTGACTCCCCCTCCCCCCCACCCCCCATCACTTTGCTGATGATCGAGAGTAGACTGATAAGGCGATAAGTGGCCAGGTTTGATTTCTCCTTTTTTTGTGGACAGGACATACCTGGGCAATTTTCCACATTGCATGGTGGATGCCACTGTTGTTGGCGTACTGGAACAACTTAGTTCGGCGTATGGCTAGCTCTGGAAAATAAGTTATCACTACTATTGCCGGAATATTGTCAGGGCCCATAGCATTTGCAGTATTCGGTGCCTTCAGCTATTTCATGACACGTGGAGTGAATAAGATTGGCTGAAAACTGACATCTGTGATGTTGGCGGCCTCAGGAGGAGGCCGAGATGAAACATTCACCCTGCACTTCTGGCTGAAGATAGATGTAAATATTGCAGCCTTGTCTTTTGCAGTAATGTACTAGGCTTCCCTATCAGTCAGGATGTGGATCTTTGTGGGACCTCTTCCTCCTGTTACTTGTTCATTTGTCCACCACCATTCACGGCTGAATGCGACTACAGATCTGTTTGTGTTATTGGACCTGCACTCATCCAGGCAAGTGAGAGGGGACAGTATGAAGAATGATTTTTCTTTTAACTGTCAGCTTATAGGTGTAAGAGAGTAAGAAAAGTTTGTTGGAGGGGGGAGGAGGCGTTTTATATAAACTGTGGAAAAAATGGAGTTCATCGACCAAAGGGCTTACCTGTTTTCTCGACAAGTCTCTTGTGTGTCATATGGCTGGAACCCTTTCCTGATTCAATAGGCTGACTATTTAAAGCCTTTTGGAGATGGCCTGTGAGTCAGGAGGGCTGGCAATACGGGTGGGGAAGGCATCGTGTTAGGAGCTGATCTGTTCGTTGTGGAATTGTTTAGTTCTGTCTGTCGCACGCTGCTTCCACTGCTGGGCATGCGAGCAGTCCTGTGTTGTAGTTTCACCAGGCGGACACCTCATGTTTAGGTATGTTTGGTAGTGCTCCTGGCAAACCCTCCTGCACTCTCATTGAACCAGGGTTGATCCCACGGCTTGATGGTAATGGTAGAGTGACAGATATGCCGTGCCATGAAGTTACACATTGTGGTCGAATATAATTCTGCTGTTACTGATGGCCCAAAGCGCCTCATGGATACCCAGTTTGGAGTTGCTAGATCTGTTGAGCAATCCTTTTAGCATGGTGGCAGTGCCACACAGCACAATGGTGAGTATACCTCAATGTAAAGACAGGACTTCGTCTCCACAATGACTGTGTAGGGGTCACTCCTACCAGCACTGCTATTGACAGATTCATCTGCATCAGGTAGATTGGTAAAGACGAGGTCAAGTAGGTTTTTCCCTCTTGTTGGTCCCCTCAGTAGCTGCCACAGACGCAGTCTCGATGTTGTGCCTTTAGGACTCAGCCAGCTTGGTCAGCAGTGGTACTACCTAGCCACTGTTGCTGATGGGCATTGAAGTCTCCCACCCAGAGTACATATTATGCCCTTGCTGCGCTAAGCGTTTTTTCCAATTGGTATTCAATATGGATAAGCACTGATTCTTCAGCCAAGGCGTGGGGGAGGGGGCATGCAGGCGAGGTGGCAATCAGCGGGAGGTTTCCTTGTCCATGTTTGATCTGATGCAATGAGACTTCATGGGGTCCAGAGTCAATGTTGAGGGCTTCCAAGGCAACTTCATCCTGACTGTATACCGCTACGAAACCAGAGTCGGTGGACATGTCCTTACAGTGTGACAGGACATATCTGGGGATGATGATGGCGGTGTCTGCGACATTGTCCGTTATGTATGATTCCATAAGTATGACCAAGTCAGGCTGTTGCTTGCAGAGCCTGCGGGACATCCCTTCCAATTTTGGCACATGCCCCCAGATGATACGAAGGAGGATTTTGCAGAGACGACAGGGCTGTGTTTCCAGAGCCGAGGTCAATGTTGGATGGTTCTTCAGGATTCATTCCATTCCTTAGGCTTGTTGGTGGTTTGCTACAACTGAGTGGCTTGCTAGACTAGCTCAGAGGACATTTTATGAGTCAACCACATTGCTGTGGGTCTGGATTCTACTGTAGGCCAGACCGGGTAAGGACAGCAGATTTCCTTTCGTAACGGACTTGAGTGAACCAGATGGATTTTTTTCAACAATCAGCAATCGGTTCACGGTCACCATTAGAATAACTTTTAATTCCAGATGTGTGAAATAACAGAGATAACACGGAATAAAAGGAAAAGGGAGTGCTAAGAGTTGTAGTAGAAAGACATAGTATTACTCCAGAGAGGGTATTAATTGCAGTGCAATGATAAGCTCTGTCCAAAAGCACGCCAAACTGACACATGGTTAAAAATAAAATGAAATCAAATAAATTTTTTAAAAACTAATTTCAGTCATGAACTGAGATCGTTGAACTCGATGTTGAGTCCAGAAGGCTGTAGAGTGTCTAATCAGAAGACGAGGTGCTTTCTTCGAGCTTGTGTTGAGCGTCACTGGAACACTGCAGGAGGCCAAGCACAGAAATGTGGGTGTGAGAGCAGGGTGGTGAATTAAAATGGCAAGTAATAGGAAGCTCGTAGTCAAGCAGTAAATACAATAATGTCACAAGACCATTAATTTTTTTGTATTGAACGTAAGAATTCTGTGTGATGTTAAATGTTTGAACAAAAGGATTTTCTGTGAACATTGGATGCTGCAACTTGGTGTTGGAACTGAGTTCAGATTTCCGGCACCTGTTGCCAAGCAGCTCAACAGGCAAATTACAGGAATATTTATGAATGTCACATGATTTATTGTTCGGGATGCAGTTTCACTTTGCACTGTGAGAGATCAGTGAGCTGAGCAGCATTGCAGCGAGCTGGCTGGGACTGATGTCTGCAGACAAGGAAAAGAGCTACTATCTGAAAAAGTAAGCTTTTCCTCTCTTGGAAAAAAAATCCTTCATTTGCGGTGTGGTTGTGGTCTGCTTGGAGAGGGGAAAAGAGCCCTGGAGAGAGAAAATACCTCGGAAAAGAGACGTTGCTACATTCTGTGGTGGAAAACTACTTTGCAGAAAGGAAGCCCTGCATTGTTAAAGGAACAGAATCATATTGCCTCCAGTCTCTAAAAAATCTCTGCCTGAAGACGGATTCCTGTTGCCTGTTATATTTTAGAAAACCCAGATAGCTCAAGAAAGCTTATATTGCTAGACAGCTGCTCCAAAATCCAAGTAGTCCTGTTGCTACATCCTTTAATGAAAGATCGGTGTGACGCCTGCTGCAGACGAATTGCCTTGAACTACAAACCATCACAAACTGTTCATTGAACCCGCCTGTAGAGATTTCAAGTGGCATCCGACTATTGGACTCTGGGACACCTCACCGACCCGGGAATATTGACCAGAATATTATGACCAAGTTATTTTATTATTCTCAGGAAACTGTTGGAAAGAGAAAAGCCTTTCCCCCCGGTTAACCAGTGTTTGCATGTATATGTGTGTGATAGGAAGAATAAGATGTTATAAAATCTTTTCATACATAGATTTGTTTCATTATTGTTTAAGATTTAGTTTCTGAAAACTGTTAATATTGTTGTTGTTTAAATAAATCTGGCTTGGTATGCTTTATTATGCTGGTGTCGGGGGTGCAAATAAAGTGTTTAAAGTGGGTATTTTTCTGGTAGCTGGAAAACATTACGAATATGTTGTGACCTGTGGAGTAGTGAGACTGAATCAACTCTTGTCGTATCAGTATTCTAAATTGAAAGAAGTACAAGTAAATCATTGCTTCACCTGGAAAGATTGCTTGTAGCCTTGGATGATGAGGAGAGAGGAGGTAAAAAGGTGTTACACATCCTGCAATTGCATGGGACGGTGCCATGCAAAGGGAACAAGTTGGTGGGCGATGGAGGAGTGGACCAGCGTGTCGCAGAGGGAATGGTCCGTTCAGAACGCTGACATGAAGGGGAGGGGATGATGTGTTTGGTTGGTCGCATCACGCTGGATGTGGCGGAAATGGGGGAAGATGAAATTTTGGATGTGGAAGCTGCTGGGGTGGAAAGTGAGGGCAAGGATAGCCCTGAAACTGTTCTGGGAGGCAGGGGTAGGAGTGAGGGCGGAAGTGTGGGAATGGGTTCGACAAATGCAGACAGATGCCTGATCTGTAAATTCATTGACATTCACACTGACCCCCAGAAGATACAAGCAGACTCCCAGAGATCCTGTTCAATTACTGTCAATTCCATGGAATACCCGGAAATATCGATACACAATCCCAGAACCGTCTATATTCCTGAGAAAATATGGAGACATCAATATTTGGACATCGAGCCTTACCAGGAACACCAGCATCAGCGAGTCGGATACAGCACACCCAAAACTGCAAGATATATCCTAATTTCAAAAGACAGTATATGGTCGTTTGACTATACACATTGAAGCTGGTAGATCATACTCTTTCAAACTAATCTTCTCAGACGTTGATCCATTCTGTCCCTCCCGAAAGAGCGGCTGATACACGGCTGTCCCTGAATTGATACTCTCTTGGACGTTTTGCGCGAATAAGATTACAATGAAAGTCTGATTCATAGCAAAGAAATTTAATTGGGCCTTATGAAAAATGACATCCATTACAGCCACTAAACAAACATGTTCAGCGAAAGACTTTCAACTGAACACTATATATATATGTATATATATATATATATATATATATATATATATATATATATATATGGACCACAGGACACAAAAGTCCGAGTGTATCAAACCTGTGTCCTCAGTACCCTGCTCTACGGCAGCGAGGCCTGGACAACGTATGTCAGCCAAGAGCGATGTTTCAATTCATTCCATCTTCGCTGCCTCCAGAGAATCCTTGGCATCAGGTGGCAGGACCGTATCTCCAACACAGAAGTCCTCGAGGTGGCCAACATTCCCACCAACTAATGGTACAAGGACCACAGGACACAGATTGAAGGCTTTGGGCAAGAGATACAGGTGAAATATTATTCAGAACATTTTTATGCAGCGGGTGGTAATGATCTGGATTCTGCTGCCCACAAGGGAGGTGAAAGCAGAAACAACCAATGATTTCAAATCGAAATTGTACAGTAACGTGACGGAAATAAACTTGCAGGGCTATGGGGATTGAGTGGGGGAGTGGGAATGACTGTAAAGCTCCGTGCAGAAACAGCATGGATACGATGAGCCTATATACCATCTTTAAACTGCTTCACTCTCTATCCTACTTTTAATACACTCCTTAAAACGTTCCTCTTTGATCAAGTTTTTGGTCATTTGTTCTAATCTCTCCTTTGGACATTTGATCAAAATATCCCCTGTCTTAGTGCCATCTTTTCTTTGATAATGTTCCTGTGAAGTGCCTTGGGACAATTTGCTCCCTTAAAGCTACGGTATAAATACAAGCTGGTGTACTGTGCAATGGCTGCTCCGAACTTGTCTTCTGTTGAAGCTTGTAATTCCACTGAATTCCAATTTTGCATGTGTTAGTCGTTCCCCACTACCCTGCCCAAGTATCTGTTCTTCACATGCGAGTCTTCGAACTGAGTGGTTGCCGGCTGTTCAACTATGTCGGCATTGACTGCCAATTTTGCATCTGAAGCCCACGTATGCCCTCTTATTGTGTTGCAAGGCTTGTATCGCAAGGTGTGTTTCCTCAGTGTCGAAGGTTGTGGGGTCAATATGAGGGTATCTCATTTGGGTTAGTGTCTACACCATTACAGCCACATCACCAGATCCCAGGTACCCCACGTCTGCCACCCACTTCTCCTCTTAGAACACTGTACTTCTGCTGGGGGTATAGAGACGTTCGGGGGGTGGTTCGTTTAGTAGTGGTGGTTGGGTGCTGGATGCTAATGCAACTTACTTTGTTCTTAAAAGTCATCAACCTGCTTCTTTGGGAGGTAACTGGCACCCACCCAAAGGCCTGGACAGCTCACTTTTCACAGTGCTGTGCTCTTCTGTACTAACCTTCTGAGCTAGCGACGCAGCACAGGGATTCCACACCAGCAGTTCTGACCCTCTTGGCATCATATGCCTTGAAAAGTGCAGAAAGAGGTTTAACTCCATTGTGAGCAAACGGTTCATTTCCAGAGTTGGTGTCACTGGAACTCTCCAGCAAGTTCACCAGAATTAGAGCCCAACTCTTGGCGATCATATTTACGAGAGGGAATGGTAAGAGCACTGTGCAGGTACACGCCTGGTTGCGTTTTTAATCTCGTCACGATTCACTGTGCGGCTTACCCCCGGGCCCTGACTTTAATCTTGCGACTATTCACTGTGTGGCTTTCCCCCGGTCCAGTGTTTAAACTTGACACGAATCTCTGTGCAGGAACCCCTGGGCCTCGTGTTTAAACTTGTGACTATTCACTGTGCAGGATTCCCCCGGGCCCTGTGTTTAAACATGACACGAATCACTGTGCAGAATCCCCCGGGCCCCGTGTTTAAGCTTGACAAGAATCACTGTGCAGGATCCCCCGGGCGCTGTGTTTATACTTGATACGAATCACTGTGCAGTATCCGCCGGGCCCTATGTTTAAACTCATAACTCTTCACTGTGCAAGATTCCCCGGGCCCTAAATTTAAACATATAACTACTAACTTTGCAGGTTGCCCAGGGCCCTTTGTTTAAACTGTGGCTATTCTCTGTGCAGACTCCCCGTCTCTGTGTTTTAACTTGACAGACATCACTGTGCAGGATCCACCGGGCTTTCTTATTAAACATGTGACTATTCACTGTGCAGGATCCCCTGGGCCCTGTGTTTAAAGTTGACATGAATCACTGTGCATGTTCCCCGCCGGGCCCTGTGTTAAAACTTGACAAGAATCACTGTGCAGGATTCCCCCGCAGCCCTGTGTTTAAACTTGACATGAATCACTGTGCTGGATCCCCCGGGCGCTGTGTTTAAACTTGATACGAATGACTGTGCAGGATCCGCCGGGCGCTATGTTCAAACATGTGACTATTCACTGTGCTGGATCCCCCGGGCCCTCTGTTTAAACTCGTAACTCTTCACTGTGCAGGATTCCCCGGGCCCTAAATTTAAACATATGACTACTAACTTTGTAGGTTGCCCAGGGCCCTTTGTTTAAACTGTGACTATTCACTGTGCAGGCTTCCCGTCTCTGTGTTTTCACTTGACATGAATCACTGTGCAGGATCCCCTGGGCCCTGTGTTTAAAGTTGACACGAATCACAGTGAATGCTCACCCCCACCACCCACCGCCCCACCCCCGGGCGCTGTGTTTAAACTTGATACGAATCAATGTGCAGGATCCGCCGGGCGCTATGTTTAAACATGTGACTATTCACTGTGCTGGATCCCCCGGGCCCTCTGTTTCAACTCGTAACTCTTCACTGTGCAGAATTCCCCGGGCCCTAAATTTAAACATATGACTGCGAACTTTGCAGGTTCCCCAGGGCCCTGTGTTTAAACTGCGACTATTCACTGTGCAGGCTCCCCGGGCTCTGTGTTTAAACTTGACATAAATCACTGTGCAGGATCCCCCGGGCCCTCTGTTGAAATATATGACTATTCACTGTGAAGGATCGTCCCGGGCCCTGTATTTCGAATTGTGACTATTCACTGTGCAGGTTCCACCTGGGCCCTGTGTTGAAATTTGACACGAATCAGTGTGCAGGATCCCCCCGGGCCATGTGCTTAATATTGTGAATATTCACTGTTCAGATTCCCCTTGGCCCTGTTTTTAAACTTGTGACTATTCATTCTGTATGTTCTCCTGGGCCCTGTGTCTAAATCTGGGACTATTCACTGTGCAGGTTCCCCCTGGGCCATGTGTTTAAAAATGTGACTATTCACTGTGCACGATCCTCCCGAAATCTCAGTTTAAACTTGTGACTATTCACTGTTCAGGTTAACTTCGGCCTTGTTTTTTACACTTGTGGGTTTTTATTGTGCAGGATTCCTCATCACGCACTGTGATTAAACTTGTGACAATTCACTCTGACGGATCCCCCGAGCCCTTTGTTTAAACTTGCGACTATTCACAGTGTAGAATCCTGACAGGCCCTGTATTTAATATTGCGATCGTTCACTGTGCATGACCACCCTGGGCCATGTGTTTTGATAGTGTAAATATTCACAGTGCAGGTTTCCCTGGGCACCGTGTTTCAACGTCTGACAACTCACTCTGGAGGTTCCCCTGGGCCCTGTGTTTAAACTTTTGATTATTCACATTGCAGGTTCCCTCTGGCCCTGTGTTTAATCTTCTGACTATTCACTGCGCTGGTTCCACCCGGGCCCTTTGTTTAATCTGAAGTAGTGAGTCGAGATAAACGGGGCATTTTCAGATTGGCAGGCTGTAACTAGTGGAGTGTCGCAATGATCATTGCTTCTGCTCCAGCTATTTACCATCTGTATACTGGACTTAGACAAAGAAAGTGAGTGCAATATTTCTAGATTTGCTGACGAAACAAAGCTAGGTAAAATGCATACTGTGAGGCTGAGACAAAAACGATGTAGGCAAATTAAGTGAATGGGTAACAAGGTGGAAGCGGAAAAATAATGGGGATCTGTGAGGTTATTCACCTCGTTCGCAAAATAGTAAAGCACTTTTTAAAGTGTGTGTTCTGACGGCGCTTCTACATTTTTGTTAAAATGTTTTGGGGACTCGTGTATGTTGTAATTGTAGCATTGTATTATTTGTGGAAATTGAAAATGATTCTATGGATTTACTTTTCATTTTCCTATTTGAAAACAACCTTTACTGGAAGCCACCTGTCTTCAGATAAATACCCAGCAGAGGCTTTGTGACTTGGGGGAGATTTTGTCCAGAGAACTGACAGGTCAGGATTTCTGGGGATCTGGAGCTATACCATTGAGATATTGCTTTTGGTTTCGCTTTAGACGGTGTTTTCGGGATGTTACGTGTTTTGAAGGCAGCTGGAGAAAACCAGCCAAGCAAGCAGTCACAATAAGCACCCTGTTCCATGTCTTTGAGATGTACTTTGAAGCGAATGTAAGAGATCCATAAATTGACGTTGCATTCCGACTGAAAGGCCTGCCAGAAACCCCTGCTGTCATATTTCTCTTGGAAAGCCTATCAGACTGATCTTCAACATCGCCTGGAAAGATACCTTCTAGAAATGTCCTACTGACGGTGAGGGGGGGAAAGAGACGGGTAAGGAGGAAAGAGAGAATGGCTGAGGGACCGAGAGACACACACAGTAAGGAAGAGGGTGAAGAATAAAATGTCTCAAAGAGAAAGGATGTGCTCGAGGGACCGTGCAGCCTCTTCCTCTCTTCCTCAGGGCTTTTTAATATTACATCCTGAACTAAACAAGGTTATGATGATAATGTTTAGCAAATGAAATGGAATTAATTAACAATAGTTTCTCCTTTAAAATGATCATTATTAATTCACAATTTTACTTGTGTGAATTTGGGCTTGACAGATATTTGGTGTTTATTAACATCGCTGAATAAATAAATATTGGAAGATTCAATTTCACTTTGTTCCCATCCTTGTTCAAACACCTCCTGACTCACTCGAAGGTTTAAACCAAAGGAGCAGTTCTGGTGGTGCAGGGTCCCTTTAAGAGGTTGGGACTGACCCTCTCCATGTTGCCCCCTCCCCCCACCCCACTCGGTGTCACAGCGCTGGGTCACGGGTTACAGACTGTCAGTCTCTATGACTGACCCATGACCCCCTTACCCCAAAGTCAAGAAAAGAAAAGCAAAAATTATCTTGCTCCCTGTGAAATCAAATTGACAATAAATTGAAACCCCGAGCGTGAAATATAAAAGGCGAAAAGAGAGATTTTGATGTTTGTAAAAACATTTTGTACACAGTGGGAGGTGTTTGTGTTTATCTGTCCAAGTTGGTCAATGTGAATATATGTGTCTCTGTGTGGGTTCGCTCTCTCTCTCTCTCACTCTCTCTCTCTTGGTCAGTGGGAATGGCTGTGTCTGGCTGTGGATTTCTATGTGTGTGTGTGTTTACCTGGACATGTCAGACTGCCTCTGTGTATTTGACTGTCTTTCTGTCTGTATGTGGGTTTGTCTGTGTGTGGGATAGGACACCGAAGGAGACTCTTTCATCCAATGGTGACCTTATGGGTGGAACTGAGGAACAGAAAACGATCTTAACCTGGAAGAGGTTTTGTGTATAGACCCCCTTGTCGCAGTTCTGAGGTGTCAGATTGTATAAATGCACGAATTAGGCAAGTGTGTAACAAAGGCAAAGTCGTATTAATGTGGGATTTTAACTTACACAAAGATTGGGAGAGGCAGACTAGCATCTGTCAGAAAGGTAGTGAATTTTGGGAATGTGTCTGGGATAGTTTCCGACAGCCATGTGTCCTAGATGTAACAAGGGGAGAGGCAATATTAGATTTAGTTATGAGTAAGGAGCCAAATTTAATTATCAGCCCAACAGGTGTGAATATTTCTCAATTAGTGGTCACAACATGATTGAAATCAAGGTATCGTTTGAAAGTGAAATGCACGAATCAGCTGCTAGAATTTTAGACTTGGGTAAGGCTGACTTTCCCATAATTAGACAGAGACTTTCCACAGTAAACTGGGAAGATCTCTTCATGGGTTAAACAACTGAATAACAGTGGAAAATATTGAAAGAAACATTTCACGCAATACAGAGCGAGTATATCCCCCTGAGAGGAAAAAGCTCCACTTCACAGAAAAAACAGCCATGAACAACCAAAGAGATTAGGGACAGTACAAACGTAAAAGCAAGGACTTACAAAAATGCAAAACACAACACAGATCCGGCCGAATTGGATAAATACAAAGATCAGCAAAGGGTCACAAAGCAGCTTAAAGGAGTAACTGAAAGAGATTATGAAATGAAACTTTCAAAAGACATCGAAATCAATAAGAAGAAATGTTATAGTTACATAAGAGGAAAGCGGGTGGTCAAGAGCAATGAAGGCCCACTAAAAGCTGAAAATTGAGATATTGTCATTGATAATGGGGAAATGGCAGACATGTTGAACAATCACTTTGCCCCAGTATTTACAGTTGAAAAGGAGGATAACTTACCGGCAATCCCGAAAAATTAATAGCCGATAGGTGCCAGGGACTTAATACAATTAACGTTCAGTAAAACATCAGTAACAATGAAATTAATGCAACTAAACAGTGAGAAATCTCCAGATACTGATGGTTTCCATGCGATGGTGTTAAAGGAAGTAGGTGAGCACGTTGTAGATACCTTAACTATAGTCTTTCAGAGTTACCTATATTCAGGAGTGGTCCCTCTGGGCTGGAAAGTTGTACATATCACTCCATTTTTGAAGAAGAGTGAAAGGGGGAACCAAGGAAATTACAGATGAGTTAGCCTGACATCTGTGGTGGGCAAGTTGCTGGAGTCTATAATCAAGGATACCATGACTGAACACCGAGAAAAAAATCAGTTAATCAGGGACAGCCAACGTGGATTCATGACGGGAGGTCATGCCTGACAAATCTCATTGATACTTTTTTTAAAGAGGTGACTAAGGTACTGTACAGGTGAATATCGATGGATGTTATTTCTATGGACTTTCCAGAAGGCATTTGATAAAGTCCCACATAAGAGACTGTAAATTAAGGTAGACACCCAGGGAGTTGAGGGCAAATTATTGACATGGTTAGGAAGTTGGTTGAGTCGTCGGTGACAGAGAGTGGGGATAATGGGTAAGTATTTGCATTGGCAGGATGTAACAAGTGGTGTCCAACAGGGATCTGTGTTGGGGTTTCAATTATTCACATTATTCATTAACGACTTGGATGATGGCATCGTAAGTCATATATTCAAATTTGCTGATGATGCGAAGTTAGGCGGCATTGTAGAAAGTCTAGATGATCGCATAAAGTTACAAGGAGATATAAACAGACGAGGTGAATGGAAAAGAAAACAGTGGCAGATGGATGTCAATGTGGGCAAGTGTGAGATTATCCATTTTGGACCAAAAAAGTATCGAGCAGGGTACTTCTAAATGGAAAGAGGTTAAGTACAGTGGATGACCAAAGAGACTTGGGGTTTCAGGTGCATAGATCTTTAAAATGCCACAAGCAAGTGCAGAAATTATTCAAAAAGGCTAATGGAATGCCAGCCTTTATATCTAGAAGACTGGAGTATAAAGACACAGAGGTTATGATGCAGCTGTACAAAACCATGGTTAGACCCCACTTGGAATACTGTGAGCAGTTCTGGGCACCACACCTGAGGAAGGATATATTGGCCTTAGAGGGAGTGAAATGTAGGTTTACTGGAATGACACCTGGACAACACGGGTTAAGCTACGAGGAGAGATTACACAAATTAGGCCTTTTCTCGCTCGAATTTGGAAGGTTGAGGGGTAATCTGATCGAAGTCTTCAAGATATTCACAGGAAAAGATAAGATCGATAAAGATAAACTAATTCCACTGTTCGAAGATTCTAAAACGAGGGGACATAGTCTAAAAAGTAGGGCCAGTCCATTCAGGGGAGATGTTCTGAAGCCCTTCTTCACGCAAAGGGTGGTAGAGGTTTGGAACTCTCTCCCACAAACAGCGGATGAATCCATAACAGTTGTTAGCTTCAAATCTGAGATACATTTCTGTTAAGCAAAGATATTAAGGGATATGGGCAAAAGGCAGGTATATGGAGTTAGGCTGCGGATCAGCCATGATCTCATTGAATGGTGAGACAGGCTAGAGGGGCTGAATGGCTGAATGGCCTAATCCTGTTCCTCCCTTGCTGTGTTCCAATAATCTCTTAATAAAGATCTTTCATCTTAACAACTCCGACGAATATACCGAAATATCCTGCACAAAATATCAAGCAGTTGTATCATTAGACTTGTCAGAACAAAAGTGCCTCTCACAAATGCTGCCTATGTTGGGTTTATTTGGTCTGATGATGCAAAGGTTGGTGGGACAGAAAGCTGTGACGAGGACACAAAGAGACTGCAAAGGAAGATTGAAAGGTGAAGTGAGTGGGCAAGATATTGGAAGCTGGAATATCATGTGGAGAAATGTGAGGTTCTTCACTTCGGCAGGAAGAATAGAAACACAGAACATTTTTCAAACGGTGAGAAACTGTTAAATGTTGGTGTCCAGGAAGGATATACTTGCCTTCGAGGCGAGGAGAGAGAGAGAGAGAGCGAGACATAGAGATGGGGTCAGGGAGAAGGCCAGTATTAAATGTCCCAAAGATACCATGCAGGGTGCATTATAAAATAAAATCTGACACCAAACACACATCAGGAGACATTAAGGCTGATGACCAAAAGCTTGGTCAAAAAGGTTAGCTTTAAGGACTGTCTTTAAGCAGGAATGAGAGGCAGAGAGGCAGAGAGGTTGTGAAAAGTAATTCCCAAGTGTTAACAGGCAGTGGCATTAATTCCTGATTATTGGTAAAGATTTGTTAGGAAAGGGTATTAATAATTACGGAGCCGAAAGAGTTTGATGTGGACAAGAAGCAAATCAGCCATGACCTGATTGAATGGGTGGGACATGTTCCAGGGGCCAATGCAATGTTGGTTTTCTGTTTGAAAAGTGCTGACAAGGTCGGGGTTCTCTCTGGTCTCCCCTACACCCTCCTTCCAGCCTTGGAACGACTCATTGATTCATGTCTCAGGGAACCAGTCAAGGGTCCTGGTCTATATTTGCTGAGCCTTCCAGTCTCACTCAATTTCTCGTCTATATTTGACTGCACATCACCCCGACTGTACCTCCACTCTGTATCCCATCCACCTGCCAAATTAGTTTAACCACTCCCACCCACAAACGGCACTAGCAAAACTTCCAGCAAGGATGTTGGTCCCATTGCAGTTCAGGTGCAACCCATCTAACTTGTACAGGTCCCACCTTTGCCAGAAACAGACCCATTGTTCCAGAAAACAAACGCCCTTCCTCCTGCCATGCATTCATATGCTCGATCCTCTTCTTCCTATACTCACTAGCACGTGGCACTGGGAGTAATCCAGAGATTAGAATGTTTGCGGTCCTGCTTTTTAATTTGCTACTTGGAACCCTAAATACTTGTTGTATTACCTCATCCCTCTTTCTACTTATGTCGCTGGTAGCAATGTGTACTACAACCTCTGACTGTTCACCCTCCCCCTTCAGAATGTCTTGCAGCCGTTCCGTGAGATCCTTGGCCCGAGCGCCAGGCAAGCAACATACCATCCTGGCGTCACTTATGCGGACACATAAACGCGTGTCTGTACCCGTTACGATAGAATCCCCCATCACAATAGTTCCCCCACACTTTTTCCTCCCCTGCTGTGCAGCTGAGCCACCGGTGGTGCCACCGACCTGGCTTTTGCCGCGTTCCCCTGAGAAGCTATCTCCCCCAACAGTATCCGAAGTGGAACATCTGTTAGAATTGGAAATGGACCAAGGGGACACCTGCACTATCTGCCTAGTTCTTCTGCTCTGCATGTGGGGTTCACCCAATTCCCTTTCAACATGAGCAGTCTTTACCTGCAGTGTGACCACCTCCCTGTACGTGCTATGCACGATGATATCAACCTCGCAGATGCTCCACAGTGTCCCCAACTGCCTCTCAAATCCGAAACGCGGATTTTGAGTTGCTGCAGCTGGAGACACCTCCTGCACACGTGTTCACCCTGGACACTGTAAGTGTCCCTGACTTCCCAGATCGCTCAAGAGGAGCACTGCAGGTTGCCGAGCTGCCCTGCCATAACTTACCCTTAATTTATACCCTTAAATTACCCACGAATTTGATTATTTACACAAAGGACCTTGGGTCCCTAAACAAAAACAACCTACTATATTAAAACAAAACTGTAGACCTTTCCCTTTTCCTTTACTTTCCAACCCAGCTACTTGGAGTTATTCTCTCAGAACAGTTACGCACCAATTCTTGAGCATTGAAGGAACTTTATTATCGAAGACAATATTTAAAATGCTTACTTTTCGTTTCAACTATCGACATTCCATTTGATTCCAGGCCTTGCCATGTTTTGTTTTTCTATTCATTTGATTCCTCCAATAATCATCACTTTGTCTTTGTCTCAGCTGTTGTTGCACTTCTAAATCCCAGTGGTCATACTCAAATATTTTCTCTCCTATTTGCTTGATGTAAGTTAGGTTAAAACAGAAACTGGATTCTCTTATAACTCAAATGACTTATTGCATGTTGCAACAAAACAGTTGCCTATTTAAAGATAAATGCAGCTCAACTGATTTTACCCCACGTTAACACATTTATATTGCAGATGGATGTTTAATTTGTGAATCCCAGGAAAAGTTACAAACCATTTACTAATCATGTTGCCATTCACAAAGTATGACATTGACTAATTCCTTTCTTAAAGAGTCCACTGATTAATTATTATGAGGATTAAGTAACGTTAGTCATTTTAAAACACCATTCCAAGAACCTCCAATTCCCCACAATACACAATCTGCCTCCTCCTTCATCTCATTATTGTTGTTGCCCACTCTTTCTCATCTCTAGCTCATGCGTCGTGTGATCTGCACAAAGTATGCATGTTCTTACCTTCTTAAATATCATAACCCCAAATGACTACTGATGATGAAGAATGTTATTATCTGTTAAGACGTCATTGACACTCCTCAGGTTGAAAACTGTCACCCCACCTACTGATCACCTCACTCGATGACAGTCATTATCCTTTCACAGGAGTGCTGTTAATTCCTAAACTATTATCATGCAAGTACATACAATTAAAACAACAGATAATGCTCGCTGTCTTATTATGTACCTCAGATACCCCTTCACTGTTGATAGGAAACGCACCGAATCATACTGATTTATTTTTCATCTAAGTTTCCCAAATTCAAATAATGGTGTCATCAGTTGATAATATCTTTCGTTTTTTTATCTTAGAAAAAGGTTTTCCTCAATATTCAGCAACTACCTAGACAGTATTCCCACTAACCTTTTTGAAAATTACGTATGTTTTTATCCCTTTAAACTCAGGCAGACTTCCTTTAGAGTGCTTGCAATAGCAACACATATTAATTTATTTATTATTGATTCAAATGTCATAAACAATTATTTCCATGTTTCATGGTTGCAGATGAATTTATCAGAGACACTAATGTCTACAGTTGTTATGCAAGCTGACTACAAATAATTACATAGACTTTCTCTGGAAAGATAACAAATAGAAACAGATGTATGAATGAATTAATGCCAATTCCTGACTTTTTAAAAAAGAAGGCCAAGCCTTCAGATCAAAATATTAACATGCTGTCTTAAATGTTGCAGAATTCTTAAGCTGCTGGAGTTGATTGATCTCTGTGACCATTTGGTCCACTGATTTAGAGAAACAAAGAACACAAGGTCCATTCGGCTTGCAACCAGATGAGTTCCTTCTGTCCAGATATATGTGGTAATTTAGAAACAGTAATTATCACAAAATCCTAGGTGGATACAAAATTGACTTTGTGGCAGGAAACAAAGGGTAATTGTTGATGCGTCTTAATGACGGGAAGGCTATTTCCAGTGGTATTCCGGGGAGCTCAGAACTGGGTCCCCTGCTTTTTGTGGTATAACAATGATTTGGACGTAAATGTAGGGGGCATGATCAAGAAGTTTGCAGACCAGACGAAGATTGGCTTTTTTGGTAGATAGTAAGGGGGATAGCTGTAGGATGCAGGAAGATATTGATGGTCTGCTCAGATGGGCACAAAAGTGACAAATGGTATTCCAGCCAGAGAAATGCGAGGTGGTGCATTTTACGAGGTCAATCAAGACAAAGGAGGACACGATAAATGAAAACATACTGAGAAGTGAGGGACCTTGGAGTCAATGTCCACAGATCCCTGAAGGTAGCAGCACAGGACGATAAGGTGGTTCAGAAGGCATATGGAATCCTTTATTTTATTAGCTGCAGTATAGAATATGAGAGCAGGGGGGTTACGCTGGAACTGTATAACTCATTGGTTCGGTCACAACTTGAGTACTGGTGTGCAGTTCTGGTAACCTCATTACATAAAGGATTTAATTGCATGATAGAGGGTAGCGAGGAGATTTACGAGGATGTTGCCAGGACTGGAAAAATGCAGGCACGAGGAAAGATTGAACAGGTGTGGTTATTCTCCTTGGAACAGAGAAGGCTGAGAGGAGATCTGATTGAAATGTACAAAATCTGAGGAGCCTGGATAGAGTGGAGGTGAAGGATTTATTCGCCTTCTCAGAGAGGTCAGTGACGAGGGGGCAGAACTTTAAACTGATTGCTAGAAAAATAGAGGGGAGATGAGGACAAAATGTTTTCACCCAGATGATGGTAGTGATCTGAACCTCACTGCCTGAAAGGGTAGCTGAGGCAGAGACTCTCTACTCATTGAAAAGGAATCTGGATATGCACCTCAGCTCCCATAATCTGCAACGCTACGAACCAAATGCTAGAAGGTGGGAGTGGAATAGGTGCATCCTTTTTCGGCTGGCTCAGCCAGGATGGGTCAAAGTGGCCTCTTTCTGTGCCTTCGACATTTTATGCTTCTATGATTCTATGGTTCTTGGAAGCTTCAAATACGAAATTATTCCTCTTCTCCATTGATATTCGTTCTGTGCTTTTGACCAATATTTTATATGGTAATTCAAATGGAATCTTATTTACAGGTCTTTCGGATCTATGTCTGGTTGTTCCCCTTATGTATTCCTTTCCTTGAATGAAAACAGTTGGTCAGACTAATCAGAGCAAGATGCCACTCAACTTCACAACCAGTCATTTCGTTTTAGCCTTTTTCAACGTCTGGCCCCAAGTTGCACCATTGTATGTTTTGGGGTTTTGAGGCTAAAACACTTCTATTTAAAAATTCTCAGTTCTGAATTTTCAATTTATTACAATGGGGTTCACAGTTGTGCCTGACCTAGCATGTTACAAATAATGGCTAGTTATGAACCCAATATAATTTATTAAGCTAGATGTTCGAAATACTTAACAAAAATGCACTGACGACAACATGGACGTTTCTTATCCTTAAAGACCAGGATTCCTTGAATGTTGCCAGCACAGGCGATGCCTTTGTTCTCCTGTCACTGAATTGACATTACGTTGACCTGTGTTTCAGAATAATTACACAACAGGCACCATTATAAACTGTACCAGCAAAGACTCTGAGTTTCCATCTTTTGGGCTTCCGATTCCTTATTATGATATCCTTTGAATTACCTCTTCCATTAGTTTACAGTGTGGTTCAACTGCCGTCACTGCACTTCTGTAATTAGAGTGGAGTACGCTAAAAGCATGTCCGTCTCTTATTTACTAGCCTCCTAGAGTTAACATTTCACTGTGTGAACAAATAACACATCCTTGCAGATACAAAGCAGTTGGACAATCAATGTTTCATCTTCTTATCAACAATGCCAACTATCGTAAACAATTCACCTCAACATTCCCAAGATGCCAAAGCAATTAAGAATAAATGTGCCTCGTGGAATATCAGGAAGCAATGCTGTTTTTAAATATAAATGTTTTCTTCTGCAGATATATTTAATTGATCAAGTCAGTTAGCATACTTATTAAACTGCATGATTCTTGTTTAATGATAGGTGTCATATCCAGTTCAAGCTTCTTTTAGGGAGTTCCTTTAGGGAGCGCAATCACTCTCCTCCTGACTCCTTGACGAAGGTCATCTCTTTCCCTTTGCTCGTTATCTTTTTTGATTCCTGCTAATTCACTTCCCACCCTCTTGCTCTCGACCCCCTCTTCCCGTCACTAACAGCTCTAGTGTTTGTCTTTACTCCTGCAATCCATTTTCTTCTGGACGTCCAGCGGTCACCTCTTGTCCATTAACCACTGGATCCTTAAGCTGGTCTCAGTTGCTTTGTTTATGCATTAATTTAAAAATTGATGTAACTGGATATTTCACCGCGCTCTTTAACTGCTCTCTGAATTCGGACTGAATGGCCACATAAATAAATGTGTTTGTACAGCAACTTAAATTCCGCAGCATATATGCAACAGTTTCAAAGATATAATAAGAAGCATCATCTAAGAAATGACCAATGCGAAAAATATATAACACATACACCAACCACAGAATTATGAAGCTGCCAGATATGGTGAAGAGTAAAATCATGGACTTCCTCCTTCTCTCCATTTCAGAGTCACTGTGATTATCTTTCTTGCTCTGACCTCTCAGTCTCTGACGAACTCGACTGGTCACTAAAATGTGTCTGAACGTCAGAGCGTTCAGCAACAGAATTAAACTGAATGGTAATACTGGTGTTAAAGCTTTTTCAAACATTCTAAATCCAATCCATCGAGGGTCAGTAAAATAGCTTCGCTTATTAGAGCAGGACCATTCTACATTGTCGATTACCAGAAAAGGTTTAAATCTAAAGTAGACAGGAATATTTTTTAGACAGAGCAGAATGCCAGTTGTTGATAGAACCACAGTCGCAGTTTTTCTGGTGCAATATTTCGATTTCAGCTTCTGGCAACAAATGGCGACAAATCGATCAAATGTGAAAGCGATGGCGAACCAAACCGAACAGTCGATGGCTGCACGCATCAAGACATAGTGAGAGCGACACACAAAGGTGAGATACAGGAAATTTAATGCGAAATAATAATCATTGATTCTCCGGAGTATGATCTCAGTGATAATGACTAGTAGATCCGCTGTTGACATGGCCACCAGGTAACGGGTGGTGCAGCTGGAGAGTCCGCAATTTCCCTTGGACAGGATCACAATTGAGATTAAATTAACTGTAAAGGAGAGAAGGGAAAAATGGCTGTAAATTACTGAAAAACATTCTCCGCGCCTCAACCCTGGCAGGAAGGATTTTAGCACCAAAACCGTGTGGATTGGGATCAGGTCAGATCGGGTCCATAATCCCAACCTGCCTCCAACCCCAGCACTTCCAGATTGAACAAATCCTGGACGCGCAGGTACAGCACACCGCTCATCAGACGCTGGTAAACTAGTTAAATATAACAACGTGGAGCCCAAGAATGGGTAAACTGGAGAACTGCACCCGGTCTCCAACCACTCCCAGTGTAGGAACCCATCCCGGAATCGAATCACTCCCTGGGTTCGAAGAAATTCCTCCCTGATTCGAACCAGTCCCTCGGATCGGAGACACTCATCCTTCTGGGACCACTCCCTCTGATGTATAAATGAGTTAAATTGAAAAGGGAATTTACTGAGTCGATGCAAATGTGATCACAGCACAGGCTTTCATTTCTACAGGAATATCGTCAGAAGAAAAGTGTCATAATAACGTATTAGAAAGATGGTGATTGAACACGTGAATAATGTGTACTCCTCTGGACTACACATGATAAAAATATCCAGGGTAACCAGCAGGTGCACGTATTCTTCACATAAATAATACCATAGCAGGGAGATTATAGTTATTGGGATATATGTTGTGGCTCCACTATGTCGATAAGAGTAGGATGATTGTTGAACTAATAGAGGTCTTTAAAATTTTTTAAAAAATGGTTCGAGAGGGAAAACGTGGACTTGATATTCCCACTTTGCTGGTGACCAGTTCTGTATTTCCTCAAAATAAGATGGTCATCAGTAAATACGCGATGGAATTCAAGAGAGACCTATTGACTTGTACTGCTGAGAACGTGGAATTGAGACCTCTTGCAGTAGTTGCAATGGAAGAAAAAATAAGAAGAAGTGAGGTTAGTGCATGATGGAGACAGGATTGGACGGATATGCTGATAGGATTAGATGAGCTGGAATGAAGAGAGGCTCGTGCAGAGCAGGAAGACTGTCCTAATCCAGTTGTACTGAATGCCCAGATTCTGTGTTGTAAAATCAATAAGTTGTCTATTAACATGTCATAGTCATCAGTGTTTTTCGTAATATTGAAGAGGATTATTTATTATTGCAGTGTACTTGTGAGCAAACGCTTCTCAGGACTGTACTCGGGAAGGAAATTAATCAGCACCTGATGGTGCTGTCAACAACTATAATTAGAATTAGAATAAGATGTGGACCCGCACTGAATACAATTACAGATACTCCAGCAAATACATGTTCCCTGGAGTTGCATTGTCCACACCAGTTAGTCAGCCACAATCAGTACAATTCGAGAGTGTCAGAGACTCCCAGTTGTACATGATCACTGAGGTCAGGTGCTCCACTCCAGTTAGTGCACACACAATGTACAATTCTACACTAACAGATAATTCCAGTAATCCTTCCCCTCTGAGATTTTCCTGCTTTGAGCTGTGATTCTACAGAACACAACATTCCACATAATTCAATAACTTTACAATGCAGAGTGTCTTGTGCTAGAAACAGTTGAGACAACAGATTAAAACTGCACAGCTAATTCAGGAAATTAATGCAATTATATTATTGAGAGTGTGTCTGTGTAACTGTAACCATTCGATCGCATGTAATAATATTATTCCTATGGCAATGGAAGAAACCAGCTCATACTCAGATTTACAAAACCTCATTGGTTATAGATACTTACCAGGAACGCCAATTACAGAAAGAATCACATAGAATATGTTCCTGACCCATTGAATTGGTCCGTGCATTTTCTGCTTGGAGTGATCGGTCTGTTTGTGCTGCAGGTAATATCTCTGAAATACATTCTGAGGTGACATATTCCCAGTGCATTAACTTTATACCCTCCCGGATCTCCATGGGGATACACAGGTTGCAAAATTGTTCAAACAGTTTTTCTTAATCTTTGAACAAACAGATTACGACAGCTGTGTTAATTCCCTGTTGATGGAATATATTTTCCACTAAAATTGAATTGGACCCATCCCCATCCCCACCCCCAAGTCTGGACAAATCTGATCACAATAAGCAACTAATCATAACTGGAAGCTGTGTTAAACAGAAATAAAGGAAGTCCGAGAAAAATCATGAGCCCCATCTGTGGATGCAATGTTGTTTTAGTGATGGCCTGCACCCTGCATGACTATTAAGAAATTAAATTCCTAACGTCGGAGAAGCCTGTAACGGATGTTCGTCCATACTTTGGATGCTCCCTTTATCTGTGCAATTCCGTTCAACAATTCATATATTCAAACAAAAAGGAGTATGGAATGGTTGCAACACAGCAGTTGGCCATTAGGTCTGTCTTGACCATGTCAGTTCTCTGCACGGGCAGCTCAGCTAATCTCACTCCTCCATCTCCTCCTCACTGACCTGCATTGTTTTTCTCTTCAGTTGTTCATTCACTTCGCTTCTGATTGATTCTGTCTTCACCACTCTCTCAGGCGTTCATTTCATATCCTCAACACGTGCTTTGGAAACATACGTTTTCCCTCATGTCGCCATTGATTCTTTTGCCACTCCCTTAAACCTGTGTCCTTTGCTTTTCGCCAGGTTTGCCAATGAGAGCAGTTTATCTCTATCTACTCTGTTTAAACAACCCATGGTTTGGAACAACTCGATTAAACTTTCTCTCAATTTCCTCTTTAAGGAGAAAAACTTCGATTCTCTAATCTGTCGGCATAAAACATCTGTCACCCCTGGAATTTTCACTTGAACATTTTCTACACCTGCTCTAAAGCCTCAAAGTGTGGTGCCTCGAACTGGACACAATGGCAGGATTTTCAATATTGCTCTCTCCGTCACACGGTCCGAGCTACTCCGTTTCCCTTTTCAACCTCTTTATCCGATACATCGATCATTGTGGCTGTGTCAAACCCTTGTTCACATCGAGCTCTAAAATTTAATCAAATTTGCATTGAAATATCTGTACCTCTCTCGCCTGAAAACGGTCGATCTGTGACTCCTTACTTCTCTTCCACGAATTTCCTCCCTCAATATAAGTGTACAGACTCTGCATCAATATTTACTATGATCCACCAACTTCCACAGTTATCTTGACCACACTTCCTCAAACTCCACTTTGCATAAATAATAAATTCCATTCTCTTAGTTTCCTCATCGCCTTTTGTTTGTTTAAACTATTACATTTTCCATACCAGTGCTTCTGTAGTCTTTTCAATTCACATTAACCGTGCATTCCTCACATTAGTTTTTCAAAGGCCTCAGCTTTATCTGTTCCATCACCCAAGTGACTGTCTTCACCTCCTTCCCTACCTTCCAGAACCATGATATTAATTCACTTATTCTCACTTTCCACTCCAACCGCCTCCACCTTCAACACATCATCCTCCTCCATTTCCACCATGTCGAACTAAAATCGCGAACAAAATATCTGCATTCACTCTTCCTTCACATCAAAGATGACGTTTGCTTGCCCGCAGCTCCTTTCTGTGCATGTGCAAGAGATGCAACAGATTTCCTCTCACCTAAGGTCTTTAGAAATAAAAGAGGGAGTAGGCCATTCAGCCCATCGATCATGTTCTGCCATTCCATACCATAATGGTTATCTGACCATGGACGTAATTGCAATTTCCTGCCAGACAACAGTAAGTCTTCAGTCCCTCGTAAATGAAAAGTCAGTCTCAACCAGCCTTGAATATATTCAATGACCCAGACTCCACTGACTTCAGCGGAAGTGAATTCTAAATGCGATGGAACTTCAAGAGAAGAAATTCCTCCTCATCACCATTTTAACTGGGAGACCGCCTATTCATAGTGGCGCAGTGGTTAGCACCGCAGTCTCACAGCTCCAGCGACCCGAGTTCAATTCTGGGTACTGCCTGTGTGGAGTTTGCAAGTTCTCCCTGTGTCTGTGTGGGTTTTCTCCGGGTGCTCCGGTTTCCTCCCACAAGCCAAAAGACCTGCAGGTTGGTAGTTTAATTGGCCATTATAAATTGCCACCAGTGTAGGTAGGTGGGAGGGAAATGTCGGGACAGGTGGGGATGTGGTAGGAATATGGGATTAGTGTAGGATTAGTATAAATGGGTTGTTGATGGTCGGCACTGACTCGGTGGGCCGAAGGGCCTGTTTCAGTGCTGTATCTCTAAACATAAACATAAACATAAACAAACGGTAGAGAATGTGCTGAGCTCGGAACCGGCCAGGGCATCAATGTAACACACATCTGGGCTTAGACTGAGGCAGCAAGGTGAAGGCTTCTTGCTCCTTGTATGTGGGCATTGCTGGCGAGGCTGTTATCCACCTTTAGTTTCTCTTGGGGACGTGGTGGAGAGCCACCTTCTTGAAACGCTGGACTCCATCTGCTTTAGGTACACCCGCAGTACAATGAGAAAGGAGGTTCCAGGATTTTGACCCAGCAATTGTGAAGAAATGACGATGTCGTTCCAACTCAGGATGTCTGTGGCTGGAGGGAACGTGCAGGTGTTCATGTTTCCATGCGTCTGCCACCCTTATCCTTTTAGGTGTGAGCGGTCTCGTGCTTGGAATGCGCTGTCGAAATCAATTCAGTAACTTCCTGCGGTGTGATGTTAGATATGGTGCACACGGACTCCACTGTGTGCTGGTGGTGGAATGAATTAAGTGTTAGTATGGTGCATCGGAGGCACTTCAAGCAAGTCCATTTGTTTGGATCCTGCTGAGGCGCTTGATTTTTGTTGGCGGTGGGACAGATCCAGGTAAGTGTAGTATATTCCATTATTCCTGACTTATGCCTTGTAGATTGTGGATGTAAAAATCAGTGAGTTATTTATTGCATAAATCCCAGCGTCTTATCTTCTCTGGAGCAACAACATTTATTTGGCTGGCCCAGTTAAAATTCTGATCAAAGGTAACGCGTATGATATTGATAATGTCGTAATTGGGGACTGACCACAACGATTAATATCAGGGGGAGGTGGTTAGATTCTCTCCTGTTGGACAAGGCCATTTCATGGCAAATGTGTGATGTGAATTTTAGATGCCAATTAGTTGCCCAAATCTGATGCAAACAATGCAAAATTGCCGTGTTTTTTGTGGGAGTGAAAGAAGACAGTTTCAGTTTGTCCGTCATTCATCCAGAGTGAATGTCTTCTCATCTTGGCCTCAATCTTTGACCGAATGATTGAAAGAGGCAAATCACAGGGTAGTTGGGGGATGTATAAACTGTCATTGGTCTATTTGTTGAAACAAGCCATGAGCTTCATGATCGGCTGTGATAATTTCGAAAAGATACATGATAATGATCAGGAGAACATGGAAAATACGCAGATTTGTGTCATATATGGACACGAGGAGGGGTCATTGGATCTGATACAGGCTTTTCAATTCCCCATCAATGTTTAGTTACATGTTTTAAATGGGAGGTCACAATATGGATAGTAAAGATGCTGTGTATCAAACCTTGGGGCATTCAAAGCTGTATCTTGGGAATTATATGAACCATCACTTCCCACAACATGGCGGGCCATTGTAGTAACAGGGGGGATTGCAGAATGGGTGTGCGAGAGTTCGGGCTAATGAGAGGGCCAACCTTGCCTTCTTGTTGATGGAACTGTAGCTCGAGTGTCCAGTTGGTCGGAGATGGAGGAAGCTGTTAGCAGCACAGCTCTGACTGAGAGTTCCGGAAGTGATTGACAACAGATTGCAGAGTTCCACGGAAAGTAAGTAATACAATTCCGGCCCCCAGGATATCATTTTATCTTCTGGGTTACCTAAACACAGCAGCAAGAAGCCTTTAACCCCGAGGACAATGTCAGTTGGCTGTAAAGGCAAAGCTGCCACAGGTTTCACATTTATAACAACAAGAATCCAAAGACGTGGGTTCACTGCTGAATCAGATTCAATCCTTTGTCAGTTCAAAATCTTCCTATTTCAATAATTTCGTTTCCTTTCTCAAGAAGGTCTATTTTCCCTCGTAATTTTACATGTTGTTCCCAAATATTTATGTGATTTTATGTTCGATTTCGCACAATATCAGGATGGATCAGTTCTACACTTACTAACTTGGCATTCAACAAACCCCCTAAAAAATCTTCAAGGCAAACCTGCCAGCAAAAGCATGCCCACGTCCTTCTGCGTCTCCCACACATGAATTACAATTATTGCAGATTTATAACTTTGTGGTGAGTGGGTTCCTTGTTGATTTGAATTACCCTGAGGGAGGGACTCATAGCCTCATAGAATATTTAGTTCACCTGTTCTGCACGGCCTGAAGTCAGGCAAATCCCACGCCCTGACAGAGATCAACAAAGGAACATGAAACATCCCAATTACAAGATCTGATCCTGAGAAGGCGCAAAATGTAAATTTCTTAAACATGCATCTGTCAAAGGATAAAGCAGGAGGCAGTCTTACTTCCACATAGGTTTATTCACAATAATCCATACAGCATAAGTGCCGACAACATTTCTCTTCTCCAGACCAGCTCCCCCGTCCCCCTCCCCAGGTGGAAACTGGTTATTCCATATGCACCCTGATCTTTCCACAATTAGTATCAGCTGCTCCAAATCAGAATTAGAGCATGCAGCTATACATACTCAATTGACAAATTATTTGCAACATTGGTTCATAAGCAGCATTTTGTTATCAGTCCATGAATGTGTCGATTGTACATTATTATTTTTCTTGTGATTCCTGTTCGAATACACAAGCTACATGTGAGAATTTATGCTCCTGTTTGAAGACCAGAACTGCTCTTCACATGTCCTGCATTGCATGAATTCACACCCTCTAGACTGTTCATTCAACACTCCCCACGAAATCTAACACTATCTCACTCACTCACACAGCGACATACACAAACACACTTAAGGAAAGTACAGTTGAAAATAATAGTGCACCTTTACAGCCTATAATCAAAATAATAGTTCATAATTCACATGGCTCGCAGTCGAAAAGACAGGTTGCGGACCTTATGAAAAAGACACCTTCACTCCTGATGTGTAGCTTAGCTAAGTTCACGTTGTGAAGTGGCTTTCAGAATTCTCTTGACGGGATAGAATTTCTGCAGGCCACAAACTTGGTTGCTTTCAGTCTCGTTACCACGAGGCCACTTTGCAGTATTGGTGGGTTCGAAATGGAACAGGCTTGGAGACGTCACCATGCTGCAGTCTCCAATTATTTAGGCATAGATTTTTCTGCCATTTTTGCTGTTGCTGTTGTGACTTTCTTCAGATAGCAGTTAAAGAATAAAACTAAACCAACATGGTTAGCTGACCATGTGCATTATCACATTTCCCTTTCTCAAATATGGTGTTGGAATTAGGGTGATTATTCATTATCTGGCTTATTGCTTGATGACTGTCATTGTTTCAGAAAGACCCATTCAGTTCAGGATTGCCTCTTGGATTGTCTCAGGATACGTGGAGTTGCCACTTCTTAGTCTGGAATGTATCATTTTGTCCTTGCGAGACAGTATGGCTGTTTAGAATTTCACTGATCAGGTCAGATAACCTTTGGTGGCCATTATTTGCGGCTCGTGTGGTCCATTTTAAAAGAAAAGTCAGTTACAAAATCTTACACACTCAGTGAAAATCTGTGTTAAAAGATATGAATTTGAAATGGCTCTTCTGGGCATGGCAATAATATTAAATTAATTGTGTCAAATGATATTAGTGCTAAAATATCTTCTTTGGCCTCCTTATCTGGAGCGACAATGGGTGAGCGTCTGGAGGTGGTCAGTGGTGTGTGGAGCAGCGACTGGAGTGGCTATGCAGGCCAATTCTATTTATTTATTTATATTTATTTATTTAGAGATACAGCACTGAAACAGGCCCTTCGGCCTACCGAGTGTGTGCCGACCAACAACCACCCATTTATACTAACCCGACAGTAATCCCATATCCCCTACCACCTACCTACACCAGGAGCAATTTACAATGGCCAATTTACCCATCACCTGCGACTGCTGGATAGGTTTGTCCCGATGAGGCAAGGAAGGGATGGTAGGGTGAAGGAACCTTGGATGACAAGAGATGTGGAACAGCTAGTCAAGAGGAAGAAGGAAGCTTACTTAATTATTTTTTTTTATTTAGAGATACAGCACTGAAACAGGCCCTTCGGCCCACCGAGTCTGTGCCGACCATCAACCACCCATTTGTACTAATCCTGCACTAATTTCATATTCTTACCATATCCCTACATTTCCCGACCATTTACCTATACTAGGGGAAATTTATAATGGCCAATTTACCGATCAACCTGAAAGTCTTTGGCATGTGTGAGGAAACCGGAGCGCCCAGAAGAAATCCACGCAGACACAGGGAGAACTTGCTAACTCCACACAGGCAGTACCCAGAAATGATCCCAGGTCGCTAGAGCTGTGAGGCTGCTGTGCTAACCACTACGCCAGTGTGCCGCACGACGCTAAGGTTGAGAAAGGAAGGATCAGACAGGGCTCTGGAGGGTTACAAGGTAGCCAGGAAGGAACTAAAGAATGGACTTAGGAGAGCGAGATGGGGACATGAGAAAGTCTTGGCGGTTAGGATTAAGGAAAATACCAAGGCGTTCTACACTTATGTGAGGAACAAGAGGATGGCCAGAGTGAGGGTTGGGCCTTTCAGAGATAGTGGAGGGAACTTGTGCCTGGAGTCGGAGGAGGCAGGGGAGGTCCTAAATGAATACTTTGCTTCAGTATTCACTAGTGAGAGTGACCTGGTCGTTTGTGAGGACAACGTGAAACAGGCTGACCAGCTCGAACAGGTTGATTTTAAGAGGGAAGATGTGCTGGAAATGTTGAATGATTTGAGGATAGATAAGTCCCCGGGGCCAGACGGGATAAACCCAAGGATATTACGGGAAGCGAGGGAATAGATTGCCGCGCCTTTGACGATGATCTTTGCGTCCTCACTATCCACTGGAGCAGTACCAGATGATTGGAGTTTGGCAAATGTTATTCCCTTGTTCAAGAAAGGGAATAGGGATAACCCTGGGAATTATAGACCAGTCAGTCTTACGTCGGTAGTGGAAATATTATTGGAGAGGATTCTGAGAGATAGGATTTATGATTATTTGGAAAAGCATGGTTTGATTAGAGACAATCAGCATGGCTTTGTGAGGGGCAGGTCATGCCTCACAAGCCTTATTGAATTCTTTGAAGATGTGACAAAACACATTAATGAAGGAAGAGCAGTGGATGTGGTGTATATGGATTTTAGCAAGGCGTTTGATAAGGTTCCCCATGGTAGGCTCATTCAGAAAGTAAAGAGGCATGGGATACAGGGAAAGTTGGCTGTCTGGATATAAAATTGGCTGGCTCATAGAAGACAGCGGGTGGTAATAGATAGAAAGTATTCAGCATGGAGCTCGGTGACCAGGGGTTTTCCGCAGGGATCTGTTCTGAGAGCTCTGCTTTTTGTAATTTTTATAAATGACTTGGATGAGGAAGTGGAAGGCTGGGTTAGCAAGTTTGCCGATGACACGAAGATTTCTGGAGTTGTGGATAGTGTGGAAGGCTGTTGTAGGTTGCAACGGGACATTGACAGGATGCAGAACAGGGCTGACAAGTGGCAGATGGAGTTCAACCTGGAAAAGTGTGAAGTGATTCATTTTGGAAGCTCGAATTTGAATGCAGAATACAGGCTTAAAGACAGGATTCTTGGTAGTGTGGAGGAACAGAGGGATCTTTCGGTCCATTACCATAGATCGCTCAAAGTTGCCACCCAAGTTGATAGGGTTGTTAAGAAGGCGTATGGTGTGTTGGCTTTCATTAACAGGGGGATTGAGTTTAAGAGCCGCGAGGTTATGCTGCATCTCTATAAAGCCCTGGTTAGACCACACTTGGAATATTGTGTTCAGTTTTGGTCGCTCATTACAGGAAGGATGTTGAAGCTTTTGAGACGGTGCAGAAGAGATTTTCCAGGATGCTGCCTGGACTGGAGGGCATGTCCTACGAAGAAAGATAGAGGGAGCTAGTGCTTTTCTCATTGGAGCGAAGAAGGATGAGAGGTGACTTGATAGAGGGGTACAAGATGATGAGAGGCAAAGATAGAGTGGATAGCCAGAGACTTTTTCCCAGGGCGGAAAGGGCTATCACCAGGGGGCATAATTTTAAGGTGAATGGAGGAAGGTTTCGGGGAGATGTCAGAGTTAGGTTCTTTACATAGTGAGTGGTGGGTGCGCGGAATGCGCTGCCAGCGGTGAGAGTAGAAGCAGATACATTAGGGGCAATTAAGCGACCCTTGGATAGGTACATGGATGATAGTAGAATGAAGGGTATGGAGGTAGTTTGATCATAGAGTAGGTTAAAGGTTCGGCACCACATCGTGGGCCGAAGGGCCTGTACTGTGCTGTACTGTTCAATGTCGATGTACTTTGGCTGTGGGAGAAAATTGGAGCACCCGGCAAAAACCCACGCGGTCACAAGGAGAACTTGCAAACTCCACACAGGCAGTACCCAGAATCAAACTCGGGTCCCTCGATTTGTGAGGCTGCGGTTGTAACCACTGGGCCAAAAATTCCACAGCGACAGGCTCTTCCACAGGTGCTGCAGAAAAATTTGTTTGTCGGGGCTGTGACACATTTGGCTCTGCCCTTGCGCTTCAGTCGTTTTTCCTGCCAACTGCTAAGTCTCTTCGACTCGCCACAATTTAGCCCCGCCTTTATGGCTGCCCGCCAGCTCTGGCGAATGCTGGCAACAGACTCCCACGACTTGTGATCAATGTCGCAGGAATTCATGTCACGTTTTCAGACGTCTTCAAAGGGGAGACATGGACGGCCAGTGGATCTGATTCCAGTGGCGAGATCGCTTTGCAATGTGTCTTTGGGGATCCTGCCATCTTCCATGCGGCTCACATGGCCAAGCCATCTCAAGCGACGCTGACTCAGTAGTGTGTATAGGCAGGGGATGTTAGCCGCCTCGAGGACTTCTGTGTTGGAGATACGGTCCTGCCACCTGATGCCAAGTATTCTCCGGAGGCAGCGAAGATGGAATGAATTGAGACGTCGCTCTTGCCTGACATACGTTGTCCAGGCCTCGCTGCCATTTAGCAAGGTACTGAGGACACAGGCTTGATACACTCGGACGTTTATGTTCCGTGTCAGCGTGCCATTGTCCCACACTCACTTGGCCAGCCTCGACATAGCAGTGGAAGCCTTTCCCATGTGCTTGTTGATTTCTGCATCCAGAGACACGTTGCTGGTGATAGTTGAGCCTAGGTAGGTGAACTCTTGAACCACTTCCAGAGCGTGGTCGCCAATATTGATGGATAGAGCATTTCTGACGTCCTGTCCCATGATGTTCGTTTTATTGAGGTTGATGGTTAGGCCAAATTCTTTGCAGGCAGCCGCAAACCTGTCGATGAGACTCTGCAGACACTCTTCAATGTGAGATGTTAAAGCAGCATCGTTAGCAAAGAGGAGTTCCCTGATGAGGACTTTCCGTACTTTGGACTTCGATCTTAGACGGGAAAGGTTGAACAACCTACCCCCTGATCTTGTGCGGTGGAAAATTCCTTCTTCTGAAGACTTGAACGGATGTGAGAGCAGCAAGGAGAAGAAAATCCCAAAAAGTGTGGGTGCGAGAACACAGCCCTGTTTCACGCCACTCAGGATAGGAAAGGGGTCTGATGAGGTGCCGCTATGTTGAATTGTGCCTGAAATATTGTCATGGAATGAGGTGACGATACTTCGTAGCTTTGGAGAACATCCAATCTTTTCTAGTAGTCTGAAGAGACCACGTCTGCTGACGAGGTCAAAGGCTTTGGTGAGATCATTGAATGCAATGTAGAGGGGCATCTGTTGTTCACGGCATTTCTCCTGTATCTGACGAAGGGGGAACAACAAGTCAATGGTCGGTCTCTCTGCACAAAAGCCACACTGCCTCAGGGCAGACGTGCTCGGCCAGCTTCTGGAGCCTGTTTGAAGCGGCTGAGGCAAAGACTTTCGCCACTATGCTGAGCAAGGAGATTCCACGGTAGTTGTTGCGGTCACGTTTGTTTTTATAGAGGGTGATGATATTGTCATCGTGCATGTCCTGAGATGCTGCTCCTTCTCCCAGCACAGGCAAAGCAGTTCATGTAGTGCCTAGAGTATAGCAGGCTTGGCACTCTTGATTATTTCAGGGGTAATGCCGTCCTTTCCAGGGGCTTTTCCGCTGGCAAGATAATCAATGGCATCACTGACTTCCGGTTTGGTTGGCTGTACGTCCAGATCATCCATGACTGGTGGAGGCTGGGTTGCATTGAGGGCAGTGTCAGTGACAACAATCTCCCTGCAGTACAGTTCCAGGTAATGCTCAACCCAGCGGTCCATTTGCTTTCGTTGGTCAGTAATTTTATCCCCTGATTTATATTTGAGGGGGGCGAGCTTCTTGATCGTTGGCAGGCAGGGAGGAAGTTGTCGAGCGAGGGAGCCGTGGTTTACTAAAGAAGTTGAAGCGCTTGTCAAGAGGAAGAAGAAGGCTTATGTTAGGATGAGACGTGAAGGCTCAGTTAGGGCGCTTGAGAGTTTCAACCAGCCAGGAAGAATCTAAAGGGAGAGCTAAGAATAGCAAGGAGAGGACACGAGAAGTCATTGGCGGATAGGATCAAGGAAAATCCTAAGGCTTTCTAAAGGTATATCAGGAATAAAAGAATGACTAGAGTTAGATTAGGGCCAATCAATGATAGTAGTGGGAAGTTGTGTGTGGAATCAGAGGAGATAGTGGAAGCGTTAAATGAATATTTTTCGTCAGTATTTACAGTAGAGAAAGAAAATGTTGTCGAGGAGAATACTGAGATTCAGACTACTAGGCTCGATGGGATTGAGGTTCACAAGGAGGAGGTGTTAGCAATTTTGGAAAGTGTGAAAATAGATAAGGCCCCTGGGCCAGATGGGATTTATCCTAGGATTCTCTGGGAAGCAAGGGAGGAGTTTGCAGAGCCTTTGTCCTTGATCTTTATGTCGTCATTGTCGACAGGAATCGTGCCGGAAGACTGGAGGACAGCAAATGTTGTCCCCTTGTTCAAGAAGGGGAGTAGACACAGCCCTGGTAATTATAGACCTGTGAGCCGTACTTCGGATTTGGGTAAAATGTTGGAAAAGGTTATAAGAGACAGGATTTATCATCATCATGAAAAGAATAAGTCCATTAGCGATAGTCAGCACGGTTTTGTGACGGGTAGGTCGTGCCTCACAAACCTTATTGAGTTTTTCGAGAAGGTGACCAAACAGGTGGATGAGGGTAAAGCAGTGGATGTGGTCTATATGAATATCAGTAAGGCGTTTGATAAGGTTCCCCACGGTAGGCTATTGCAGAAAATACGGAAGTATGGGGTTGAAGGTGATTTAGAGCTTTGGATCAGAAATTGGCTAGCTGAAAGAAGACAGAGGGTGGTGGTTGATGGCAAATGTTCATCCTGGAGTTCAGTTACTAGTGGTGTACCGCAAGGATCTGTTTTGGGGCCACTGCTGTTTGTCATTTTTATAAATGACCTGGAAGAGGGTGTAGAAGGGTGGGTTAGTAAATTTGCGGATGACACTAAGGTCGGTGGAGTTGTGGATAGTGCCGAAGGATGTTGTAGGGTACAGGGGGACATAGATAGGCTGCAGAGCTGGGCTGAGAGATGGCAAATGGAGCTTAATGCGGAAAAGTGTGAGGTGATTCACTTTGGAAGGAGTAACAGGAATGCAGAGTACTGGGCTAATGGGAAGATTCTTGGTAGTGTAGATGAACAGAGAGATCTTGGTGTCCAGGTGCATAAATCCCTGAAGGTTGCTAACCAGGTTAATAGGGCTGTTAAGAAGGCATATGGTGTGTTAGCTTTTATTAGTAGGGGGATCGAGTTTCGGAGCCACGAGGTCATGCTGCAGCTGTACAAAACTCTGGTGTGGCCGCACCTGGAGTATTGCATGCAGTTCTGGTCACCGCATTATAGGAAGGATGTGGAAGCTATGGAAAGGCTGCAGAGCAGATTTACTAGGATGTTGCCTGGTATGGAGGGAAGGTCTTACGAGGAAAGGCTGAGGGACTTGAGGTTGTTTTCGTTGGAGAGAAGGAGGAGGAGAGGTGACTTAATAGAGACATATAAGATAATCAGAGGGTTAGATAGGGTGGATAGTGAGAGTCTTTTTCCTCGGATGGTGATGGCAAACACGACGGGACATAGCTTCAAGTTGAGGGGTGATAGATATAGGAAAGATGTGAGAGGTAGTTTCTTTACTCAGAGAGTAGTAAGGGCGTGGAACGCCCTGCCTGCAGCAGAAGTAGATTCGCCAACTTTAAGGGCATTTAAGTGGACATTGGATAGACACATGGATGAAAATGGAATAGTGTAGGTCAGATGGTTTCACAGGTCGGCGCAACATCGAGGGCCGAAGGGCCTGTACTGCGCTGAAATGTTCTAATTCTAAGTGTATGTCTTTGATACTTGGTGTCAGTGTATGTCTGTGTTACTTGGTGTACGTGTGTGTCTGTGTTACTGGGTATCAGTGCATGTCTTTGTGACTTGGTGTCAGTGTATGTCTTTGTTACTGGGTGTCAGTGTGTGTCTTTGTGACCTGGTGTCAGTGTATGTCTTTGTTACTGGGTGTAAGTGTGTTTATGTGTTACTGGGTATCAGTGTATGTCTTTGTTACCTGGTGTCAGTGCATGTCAAAATGCTTGGTGTAAGTGTATGTCTTTGTTACTTGGTGTAATTGTCTGTCTTTGTTACTTGGTGTCAGTGTATGTCTGTGTTACTTGGTGTAAGTGTGTGTCTTTGTTACTTGGTGTAAGTGTATGTCTTTGTTACCTGGTGTAAGTGTCTGTCATTGCAACTTGGTGTCAGTGTATGTCTGTGTTACTGGGTGTCAGTGTATGTCTTTGCTACTGGGTGTCAGTGTATTCTTTGTTACTTGGTGTAAGTGTGTGTCTGTGTTACTGAGTATCTGTGTCTGTCTTTGTTACTTGGTGTAAGTGTGTCTCTGTGTTCTTGGGTATCAGTGTATGTCTTTGTTGCTTGCTTTCAGTGTATGTCTGTACTACTTGGTGTAAGTGTGTGTCTGTGTTAATGGGTATCAGTGTATGTCTTTGTGACTTGGTGTCAGTGTAGGTCTTTGTTACTGGGTGTCAGTGTGTGTCTTTGTGACTTGGAGTCAGTGTATGTCTTTGTTACTTGGTGTAAGTGTGTGTCTTTGTTATTGGGTATCAGTGTATGTCTTTGTTACTTGGTGTCAGTGTATGTCAAAATACTTGGTGTAAGTCTGTGACTTTGTTACTTGGAGTAATTGTCTGTCTTTGTTACTTGGTGTCAGTGTATGTCTGTGTTACTTGGTGTCAGTGTATGTCTGTGTTACTTGGTGTAAGTGTGTGCCTGTGTTACTGGGTATCAGTGTATGTCTTTGTTACATGGTGTCAGTGTATGTCTATGTTACTTGGTGTAAGTGTTTGTCTGTGTTACTGGGTGTCAGTGTGTATCTGTGTTACTTGGTGTAAGTGTGTGTCTTTGTTACTTGGTGTCCATGTGTGTCTGTGTTACTGGGTGTCAGTGTATGTCTTTGTAACTGGGTGTCAGTGTATGTCTTTGTTAATTGGTGTAAGTGTGTGACTGTGTTACTGGGTATCAGTGTCTGTCTTTGTTACTTGGTGTAATGTGAGCCTTGTTACTGGGTATCAGTGTACGTCTTTGTTACTTGGTGTCAGTGTATGTCTGTGTTACTTGGTGTAAGTGTGTGTCTGTGTTACTGGGTATCAGTGTATGTCTTTGTGACTTGGTATCAGTGCATGTCTTTGTTACTGGGTGTCAGTGTGTGTTTGTTTGTGGTACTGGGTGTCACTGAGTGTCTGTGACACTAGGTGTCAGTATTTAATTTAGTTTAGTGATGCCGCACTTAAACAGGCCCTTCGGCCCACGGAGTCTGTGCCGACCATCAACAACCCATTTATACTAATCCTACACTAATCCCGTATTCCTATCACATCCCCACCTGTCCCTATATATTTCCCTACCACCTACCTATACTAGGGGCCATTTATGATGGCCAATTAACCTATCAACCTGCAAGTCTTTGGCATGTGGGAGGAAACCGGAGCACCGGGAGGAAACCCACGCAGACACAGGAAGAACTTGCAAACTCCGCACAGGCAGTATCCAGAATCGAACCCGGGTTCCTGGAGCTGTGAGGCTGCGTTGCTAACCACTGCGCCAATGTGCCCCACCCCCGCCAGTGTGTGACTGTGTTACTGGGTATCAGTGTCTGTCTTTGTTACTTGGTGTCAGTGTATGTCAAAATACTTGGTGTAATTGTATGTCTTTGTTACTTGGTGTAGTTGTCTGCCTTTGTTACTTGGTGTCAGTGTATGTCTGTGTTACTTGGTGTAAGTGTGTGTCTTTGTTACTTGGTGTAATTGTATGTCTTCGTGACTTGGTATCAGTGTATGTCTTTGTGACTTGGTGTCAGTGTATGTCTTTTTTACTGGGTGTAAGTGTGTGTCTGCGTTACTGGGTATCAGTGTATGTCTTTGATACTTGGTGTCAGTGTATGTCAAAATACTTGGTGTAAGTGTATGTCTTTGTTACTTGGTGTAAGTGTCTGTCTTTGTTACTGGGCGTCAGTGTATGTCTTTGTGACTTGGTATCAGTGTATGTCTTTGTGACTTGGTGTCAGTGCATGTCTTTTTTACTGGGTTTCAGTGTGTGTCTGTGTTACTTGGTGTCAGTGCAAGTCTTTGTTACTGTGTATCAGTGTTTCTCTGTGTCACTGGGTGTCAGTGTGTGTTTGTTTGTGTTGCTGGGCGTCAGTTTGTGTCTGTGACACTATGTGTCAGTATTTAGTTTAGTTTAGAGATACAGCACTTAAACAGGCCCTTTACCCACCGAGTCAGTGCCGAACATCAACAACCCATTTATACTAATCCTACACTAATCCCGTATTCCTATCACATCCCCATCTATCCCTACATATATCCCGACCACCTACCTATACTAGGGGCCATTTATGATGGCCAATTAACCTATCAACCTGCAAGTCTTTGGCATGTGGGAGGTAACCGGAGCACCGGGAGGAAACCCACGCAGACACAGGGAGAACTTGCAAACTCCACACAGGCAGTACACAGAATCGAACCCGGATCCCTGGAGCTGTGAGGCTGCGGTGCTAACCACTGCGACAATGTGCCCCACACCCCCAGTGTGTGCCTGTGTTACTGGGTATCTGTGTATGTCTTTGTTACTTGGTGTCCGTGTGTGTCTGTGTAACTAGGTGTCAGTGTATGTCTTTGTTACTTGGTGTCAGTTTATGTCTGTGTTACTTGGTGTCAGTGTGTTTGTTTGCGTTACTGGGTGTCAGTGTCTGTCTGTGTTACTTGGTGTAAGTGTCTGTCTTTGTTACTTGGTGTCCGTGTGTGTCAGTGTTACTGGGTGTCAGTTTATGTCTTTGTTACTGGATGTCAGTGTAATACTTTGTTACTTGGTGTAAGTGTGTGTCTGTGTTAATGGGTATCAGTGTCTGTCTTTTTTACTTGGTGTAAGTGTGTGTCTGTGTTACTGGGTATCAGTGCATGTCTTTGTTACTTGGTGTCATTGCATGTCTGTGTTACTTGGTATAAGTGTGTGTCTGTGTTACTGGGTATCAGTTTATCTCTTTGTTACTTGGTGTCAGTGTATTTCAGAATACTTGGTGTAAGTGTATGTCTTTTTTACTGGGTGTAAGTGTGTGTCTGCGTTACTGGGTATCAGTGTATGTCTTTGTTACTTGGTGTCAGTGTATGTCAAAATACTTGGTGTAAGTGTAAGTCTTTGTTACTTGGTGTAATTGTCTGTCTTTGTTACTGGGCGTCAGTGTATGTCTTTGTGACTTGGTGTTAGTGCATGTCTTTTTTACTGGGTGTCAGTGTGTGTCTGTGTTACTTGGTGTCAGTGCATGTCTTTGTTACTTGTTGTCAGTGTATGTCAAAATACTTGGTGTAAGTGTATGTCTTTGTTACTTGCTGTAATTGTCTGTCTTTGCTATTTGGTGTCAGTGTATGCCTGTGTTACTTGGTGTAAGAGTGTGTCTTTGTTACTGGGCATCAGTGTATGTCTTTGTGACTTGGTATCAGTGCATGTCTTTGTTACTGGGTGTCAGTGTGTGTTTGTTTGTGGTACTGGGTGTCACTGAGTGTCTGTGACACTAGGTGTCAGTATTTAATTTAGTTTAGTGATGCAGCACTTAAACAGGCCCTTCGGCCCACGGAGTCTGTGCCGACCATCAACAACCCATTTATACTAATCCTACACTAATCCCGTATTCCTATCACATCCCCACCTGTCCCTATATATTTCCCTACCACCTACCTATACCAGGGGCCATTTATGATGGCCAATTAACCTATCAACCTGCAAGTCTTTGGCATGTGGGAGGAAACCGGAGCACCGGGAGGAAACCCACGCAGACACAGGGAGAACTTGCAAACTCCGCACAGGCAGTATCCAGAATCGAACCCGGGTTCCTGGAGCTGTGAGGCTGCGTTGCTAACCACTGCGCCAATGTGCCCCACCCCCCCCCCCCCCACCCCCGCCAGTGTGTGACTGTGTTACTGGGTATCAGTGTCTGTCTTTGTTACTTGGTGTCAGTGTATGTCAAAATACTTGGTGTAATTGTATGTCTTTGTTACTTGGTGTAATTGTCTGCCTTTGTTACTTGGTGTCAGTGTATGTCTGTGTTACTTGGTGTAAGTGTGTGTCTTTGTTACTTGGTGTAATTGTATGTCTTTGTTACTTGGTGTCAGTGTATGTCTTTGTTACTTGGTGTCAGTGTGTGTCTGTGTTACTGGGCATCAGTGTATGTCTTCGTGACTTGGTATCAGTGCATGTCTTTGTGACTTGGTGTCAGTGTATGTCTTTTTTACTGGGTGTAAGTGTGTGTCTGCGTTACTGGGTATCAGTGTATGTCTTTGATACTTGGTGTCAGTGTATGTCAAAATACTTGGTGTAAGTGTATGTCGTTGTTACTTGGTGTAATTTTCTGTCTTTGTTACTTGGTGTCAGTGTATGTCTGTGTTACTTGGTGTAAGTGTGTGTCTTTGTTACTTGGTGTAAGTGTATGTCATTTTTACTTGGTGTAAGTGTGTGTCTGTGTTACTGGGTATCAGTGCATGTCTTTGTTACTTGGCGTCATTGTATGTCTTTGTTACTTGGTATAAGTGTGTGTCTGTGTTACTGGGTATCAGTTTATCTCTTTGTTACTTGGTGTCAGTGTATTTCAGAATACTTGGTGTAAGTGTATGTCTTTTTTACTGGGTGTAAGTGTGTGCCTGCGTTACTGGGTATCAGTGTATGTCTTTGTTACTTGGTGTCAGTGTATGTCAAAATACTTGGTGTAAGTGTAAGTCTTTGTTACTTGGTGTAATTGTCTGTCTTTGTTACTGGGCGTCAGTGTATGTCTTTGTGACTTGGTGTCAGTGCATGTCTTTTTTACTGGGTGTCAGTGTGTGTCTGTGTTACTTGGTGTCAGTGCATGTCTTTGTTACTTGTTGTCAGTGTATGTCAAAATACTTGGTGTAAATGTATGTCTTTGTTACTTGGTGTAATTGTCTGTCTTTGCTATTTGGTGTCAGTGTATGCCTGTGTTACTTGGTGTAAGTGTGTGTCTTTGTTACTGGGCATCAGTGTATGTCTTTGTGACTTGGTATCAGTGCATGTCTTTGTTACTGGGTGTCAGTGTGTGTTTGTTTGTGGTACTGGGTGTCACTGAGTGTCTGTGACACTAGGTGTCAGTATTTAATTTAGTTTAGTGATGCAGCACTTAAACAGGCCCTTCGGCCCACGGAGTCTGTGCCGACCATCAACAACCCATTTATACTAATCCTACACTAATCCCGTATTCCTATCACATCCCCACCTGTCCCTATATATTTCCCTACCACCTACCTATACTAGGGGCCATTTATGATGGCCAATTAACCTATCAACCTGCAAGTCTTTGGCATGTGGGAGGAAACCGGAGCACCGGGAGGAAACCCACGCAGACACAGGGAGAACTTGCAAACTCCGCACAGGCAGTATCCAGAATCGAACCCGGGTTCCTGGAGCTGTGAGGCTGCGTTGCTAACCACTGCGCCAATGTGCCCCACCCCCCCCACCCCCGCCAGTGTGTGACTGTGTTACTGGGTATCAGTGTCTGTCTTTGTTACTTGGTGTCAGTGTATGTCTTTGTTACTGGGTGTCAGTGTGTGTCTGTGTTACTTGGTGTAAGTGTGTGTCTTTGTTACTTGGTGTCCGTGTGTGTCTGTGTTACTGGGTGTCATTGTATGTCTTCGTTACTGGGTGTCA
Organism: Heterodontus francisci; assembly: GCF_036365525.1. NCBI lineage: Eukaryota > Metazoa > Chordata > Chondrichthyes > Heterodontiformes > Heterodontidae > Heterodontus > Heterodontus francisci. Next base: position 7,317,250 of record NW_027141175.1, read on the forward strand.
GTGTGTGTCTTTGTTACTTGGTGTAAGTGTGTGTCTGTGTTACTGGGTATCAGTGTCTGTCATTTTAAATTGGTGTAAGTGTGTGTCTGTGTTACTGGGTATCAGTGCATGTCTTTGTTACTTGGCGTCAATGTATGTCTTTGTTACTTGGTATATGTGTGTGTCTGTGTTACTGGGTATCAGTTTATCTCTTTGTTACTTGGTGTCAGTGTATTTCAGAATACTTGGTGTAAGTGTTTGTCTTTGATACTTGGTGTAAGTGTATGTCTTTGTGACTTGGTGTCAGTGTATGTCTTTTTTACTGGGTGTAAGTTTGTGTCTGCGATACTGGGTATCAGTGTATGTCTTTGTTACTTGGTGTCAGTGTATGTCAAAATACTTGGTGTAAGTGTATGTCTTTGTTACTTGGTGTAAGTGTCGGTCTTTGTTACTGGGCGTCAGTGTATGTCTTTGTGACTTGGTATCAGTGTATGTCTTTGTGACTTGGTGTCAGTGCATGTCTTTTTTACTGGGTTTCAGTGTGTGTCTGTGTTACTTGGTGTCAGTGCATGTCTTTGTTACTGTGTATCAGTGTTTCTCTGTGTTACTGGGTGTCAGTGTGTGTTTGTTTGTGTTGCTGGGAGTCAGTTTGTGTCTGTGACACTATGTGTCAGTATTTAGTTTAGTTTAGAGATACAGCACTTAAACAGGCCCTTTACCCATCGAGTCAGTGCCGAACATCAACAACCCATTTATACTAATCCTACACTAATCCCGTATTCCTATCACATCCCCATCTATCCCTACATATTTCCCTACCACCTACCTATACTAGGGGCAATTTATGATGGCCAATTAACCTATCAACCTGCAAGTCTTTGGCATGTGGGAGGTAACCGGAGCACCGGGAGGAAACCCACGCAGACACAGGGAGAACTTGCAAACTCCACACAGGCAGTACCCAGAATCGAACCCGGATCCCTGGAGCTGTGAGGCTGCGGTGCTAACCACTGCGACAATGTGCCCCACACCCCCAGTGTGTGCCTGTGTTACTGGGTATCTGTGTATGTCTTTGATACTTGGTGTCAGTGTATGTCTGTGTTACTTGTCGTAAGTGTGTTTCTGTGTTACTGGGTGTCAGTGTGTGTCTGTGTTACTTGGTGTAAGTGTATGTCTTTGTTACTTGGTGTCCGTGTGTGTCTGTGTAACTAGGTGTCAGTGTATGTCTTTGTTACTTGGTGTCAGTTTATGTCTGTGTTACTTGGTGTCAGTGTGTTTGTTTGTGTTACTGGGTGTCAGTGTGTGTCTGTGTTACTTGGTGCAAGTGTCTGTCTTTGTTACTTGGTTTCCGTGTGTGTCAGTGTTACTGGGTGTCAGTTTATGTCTTTGTTACTGGATGTCAGTGTAATACTTTGTTACTTGGTGTAAGTGTGTGTCTGTGTTAATGGGTATCAGTGTCTGTCTTTTTTACTTGGTGTAAGTGTGTGTCTGTGTTACTGGGTATCAGTGCATGTCTTTGTTACTTGGCGTCAATGTATGTCTTTGTTACTTGGTATATGTGTGTGTCTGTGTTACTGGGTATCAGTTTATCTCTTTGTTACTTGGTGTCAGTGTATTTCAGAATACTTGGTGTAAGTGTTTGTCTTTGATACTTGGTGTAAGTGTATGTCTTTGTGACTTGGTGTCAGTGTATGTCTTTTTTACTGGGTGTAAGTTTGTGTCTGCGATACTGGGTATCAGTGTATGTCTTTGTTACTTGGTGTCAGTGTATGTCAAAATACTTGGTGTAAGTGTATGTCTTTGTTACTTGGTGTAAGTGTCGGTCTTTGTTACTGGGCGTCTGTGTATGTCTTTGTGACTTGGTATCAGTGTATGTCTTTGTGACTTGGTGTCAGTGCATGTCTTTTTTACTGGGTTTCAGTGTGTGTCTGTCTTACTTGGTGTCAGTGCATGTCTTTGTTACTGTGTATCAGTGTTTCTCTGTGTTACTGGGTGTCAGTGTGTGTTTGTTTGTGTTGCTGGGAGTCAGTTTGTGTCTGTGACACTATGTGTCAGTATTTAGTTTAGTTTAGAGATACAGCACTTAAACAGGCCCTTTACCCATCGAGTCAGTGCCGAACATCAACAACCCATTTATACTAATCCTACACTAATCCCGTATTCCTATCACATCCCCATCTGTCCCTACATATTTCCCTACCACCTACCTATACTAGGGGCAATTTATGATGGCCAATTAACCTATCAACCTGCAAGTCTTTGGCATGTGGGAGGTAACCGGAGCACCGGGAGGAAACCCACGCAGACACAGGGAGAACTTGCAAACTCCACACAGGCAGTACCCAGAATCGAACCCGGATCCCTGGAGCTGTGAGGCTGCGGTGCTAACCACTGCGACAATGTGCCCCACACCCCCAGTGTGTGCCTGTGTTACTGGGTATCTGTGTATGTCTTTGTTACTTGGTGTCAGTGTATGTCTGTGTTACTTGTCGTAAGTATGTTTCTGTGTTACTGGGTGTCAGTGTGTGTCTGTGTTACTTGGTGTAAGTGTATGTCTTTGTTACTTGGTGTCCGTGTGTGTCTGTGTAACTAGGTGTCAGTGTATGTCTTTGTTACTTGGTGTCAGTTTATGTCTGTGTTACTTGGTGTCAGTGTGTTTGTTTGTGTTACTGGGTGTCAGTGTGTGTCTGTGTTACTTGGTGTAAGTGTCTGTCTTTGTTACTTGGTTTCCGTGTGTGTCAGTGTTACTGGGTGTCAGTTTATGTCTTTGTTACTTGGTGTCAGTTTATGTCTGTGTTACTTGGTGTCAGTGTGTTTGTTTGTGTTACTGGGTGTCAGTGTGTGTCTGTGTTACTTGGTGTAAGTGTCTGTCTTTGTTACTTGGTTTCCGTGTGTGTCAGTGTTACTGGGTGTCAGTTTATGTCTTTGTTACTGGATGTCAGTGTAATACTTTGTTACTTGGTGTAAGTGTGTGTCTGTGTTAATGGGTATCAGTGTCTGTCTTTTTTACTTGGTGTAAGTGTGTGTCTGTGTTACTGGGTATCAGTGCATGTCTTTGTTACTTGGTGTCATTGCATTTCTGTGTTACTTGGTATAAGTGTGTGTCTGTGTTACTGGGTATCAGTTTATCTCTTTGTTACTTGGTGTCAGTGTATTTCAGAATACTTGGTGTAAGTGTATGTCTTTTTTACTGGGTGTGAGTGTGTGTCTGCGTTACTGGGTATCAGTGTATGTCTTTGTTACTTGGTGTCAGTGTATGTCAAAATACTTGGTGTAAGTGTAAGTCTTTGTTACTTGGTGTAATTGTCTGTCTTTGTTACTGGGCGTCAGTGTATGTCTTTGTGACTTGGTGTTAGTGCATGTCTTTTTTACTGGGTGTCAGTGTGTGTCTGTGTTACTTGGTGTCAGTGCATGTCTTTGTTACTTGTTGTCAGTGTATGTCAAAATACTTGGTGTAAGTGTATGTCTTTGTTACTTGGTGTAATTGTCTGTCTTTGCTATTTGGTGTCAGTGTATGCCTGTGTTACTTGGTGTAAGTGTGTGTCTTTGTTACTGGGCATCAGTGTGTGTTTGTTTGTGGTACTGGGTGTCACTGAGTGTCTGTGACACTAGGTGTCAGTATTTAATTTAGTTTAGTGATGCAGCACTTAAACAGGCCCTTCGGCCCACGGAGTCTGTGCCGACCATCAACAACCCATTTCCTCATCCTACACTAATCCCGTATTCCTATCACATCCCCACCTGTCCCTATATATTTCCCTACCACCTACCTATACCAGGGGCCATTTATGATGGCCAATTAACCTATCAACCTGCAAGTCTTTGGCATGTGGGAGGAAACCGGTGCACCGGGAGGAAACCCACGCAGACACAGGGAGAACTTGCAAACTCCGCACAGGCAGTATCCAGAATCGAACCCGGGTTCCTGGAGCTGTGAGGCTGCGTTGCTAACCACTGCGCCAATGTGCCCCACCCCCACCACCCCCGCCAGTGTGTGACTGTGTTACTGGGTATCAGTGTCTGTCTTTGTTACTTGGTGTCAGTGTATGTCAAAATACTTGGTGTAATTGTATGTCTTTGTTACTTGGTGTAATTGTCTGCCTTTGTTACTTGGTGTCAGTGTATGTCTGTGTTACTTGGTGTAAGTGAGTGTCTTTGTTACTTGGTGTAATTGTATGTCTTCGTGACTTGGTATCAGTGTATGTCTTTGTGACTTGGTGTCAGTGTATGTCTTTTTTACTGGGTGTAAGTGTGTGTCTGCGTTACTGGGTATCAGTGTCTGTCTTTTTTACTTGGTGTAAGTGTGTGTCTGTGTTACTGGGTATCAGTGCATGTCTTTGTTGCTTGGTGTCATTGCATGTCTGTGTTACTTGGTTTCAGTGTGTTTGTTTGTGCTACTGGGTGTCAGTGTGTGTCTGTGTTACTTGGTGTAAGTGTGTGTCTTTGTTACTTGGTGTCCGTGTGTGTCTGTGTTACTGGGTGTCATTGTATGTCTTCGTTACTGGGTGTCAGTGTGTGTCTTTGTTACTTGGTGGAAGTGTGTGTCTATGTTACTGGGTATCAGTGTATGTCTTTGTTACTTGGTGTCAGTGTATGTCAAAATACTTGGTGTAAGTGTATGTCTTTGTTACTTGGTGTAAGTGTCGGTCTTTGTTACTGGGCGTCAGTGTATGTCTTTGTGACTTGGTATCAGTGTATGTCTTTGTGACTTGGTGTCAGTGCATGTCTTTTTTACTGGGTTTCAGTGTGTGTCTGTCTTACTTGGTGTCAGTGCATGTCTTTGTTACTGTGTATCAGTGTTTCTCTGTGTTACTGGGTGTCAGTGTGTGTTTGTTTGTGTTGCTGGGAGTCAGTTTGTGTCTGTGACACTATGTGTCAGTATTTAGTTTAGTTTAGAGATACAGCACTTAAACAGGCCCTTTACCCATCGAGTCAGTGCCGAACATCAACAACCCATTTATACTAATCCTACACTAATCCCGTATTCCTATCACATCCCCATCTGTCCCTACATATTTCCCTACCACCTACCTATACTAGGGGCAATTTATGATGGCCAATTAACCTATCAACCTGCAAGTCTTTGGCATGTGGGAGGTAACCGGAGCACCGGGAGGAAACCCACGCAGACACAGGGAGAACTTGCAAACTCCACACAGGCAGTACCCAGAATCGAACCCGGATCCCTGGAGCTGTGAGGCTGCGGTGCTAACCACTGCGACAATGTGCCCCACACCCCCAGTGTGTGCCTGTGTTACTGGGTATCTGTGTATGTCTTTGTTACTTGGTGTCAGTGTATGTCTGTGTTACTTGTCGTAAGTATGTTTCTGTGTTACTGGGTGTCAGTGTGTGTCTGTGTTACTTGGTGTAAGTGTATGTCTTTGTTACTTGGTGTCCGTGTGTGTCTGTGTAACTAGGTGTCAGTGTATGTCTTTGTTACTTGGTGTCAGTTTATGTCTGTGTTACTTGGTGTCAGTGTGTTTGTTTGTGTTACTGGGTGTCAGTGTGTGTCTGTGTTACTTGGTGTAAGTGTCTGTCTTTGTTACTTGGTTTCCGTGTGTGTCAGTGTTACTGGGTGTCAGTTTATGTCTTTGTTACTGGATGTCAGTGTAATACTTTGTTACTTGGTGTAAGTGTGTGTCTGTGTTAATGGGTATCAGTGTCTGTCTTTTTTACTTGGTGTAAGTGTGTGTCTGTGTTACTGGGTATCAGTGCATGTCTTTGTTACTTGGTGTCATTGCATTTCTGTGTTACTTGGTATAAGTGTGTGTCTGTGTTACTGGGTATCAGTTTATCTCTTTGTTACTTGGTGTCAGTGTATTTCAGAATACTTGGTGTAAGTGTATGTCTTTTTTACTGGGTGTGAGTGTGTGTCTGCGTTACTGGGTATCAGTGTATGTCTTTGTTACTTGGTGTCAGTGTATGTCAAAATACTTGGTGTAAGTGTAAGTCTTTGTTACTTGGTGTAATTGTCTGTCTTTGTTACTGGGCGTCAGTGTATGTCTTTGTGACTTGGTGTTAGTGCATGTCTTTTTTACTGGGTGTCAGTGTGTGTCTGTGTTACTTGGTGTCAGTGCATGTCTTTGTTACTTGTTGTCAGTGTATGTCAAAATACTTGGTGTAAGTGTATGTCTTTGTTACTTGGTGTAATTGTCTGTCTTTGCTATTTGGTGTCAGTGTATGCCTGTGTTACTTGGTGTAAGTGTGTGTCTTTGTTACTGGGCATCAGTGTGTGTTTGTTTGTGGTACTGGGTGTCACTGAGTGTCTGTGACACTAGGTGTCAGTATTTAATTTAGTTTAGTGATGCAGCACTTAAACAGGCCCTTCGGCCCACGGAGTCTGTGCCGACCATCAACAACCCATTTCCTCATCCTACACTAATCCCGTATTCCTATCACATCCCCACCTGTCCCTATATATTTCCCTACCACCTACCTATACCAGGGGCCATTTATGATGGCCAATTAACCTATCAACCTGCAAGTCTTTGGCATGTGGGAGGAAACCGGTGCACCGGGAGGAAACCCACGCAGACACAGGGAGAACTTGCAAACTCCGCACAGGCAGTATCCAGAATCGAACCCGGGTTCCTGGAGCTGTGAGGCTGCGTTGCTAACCACTGCGCCAATGTGCCCCACCCCCACCACCCCCGCCAGTGTGTGACTGTGTTACTGGGTATCAGTGTCTGTCTTTGTTACTTGGTGTCAGTGTATGTCAAAATACTTGGTGTAATTGTATGTCTTTGTTACTTGGTGTAATTGTCTGCCTTTGTTACTTGGTGTCAGTGTATGTCTGTGTTACTTGGTGTAAGTGAGTGTCTTTGTTACTTGGTGTAATTGTATGTCTTCGTGACTTGGTATCAGTGTATGTCTTTGTGACTTGGTGTCAGTGTATGTCTTTTTTACTGGGTGTAAGTGTGTGTCTGCGTTACTGGGTATCAGTGTCTGTCTTTTTTACTTGGTGTAAGTGTGTGTCTGTGTTACTGGGTATCAGTGCATGTCTTTGTTGCTTGGTGTCATTGCATGTCTGTGTTACTTGGTTTCAGTGTGTTTGTTTGTGCTACTGGGTGTCAGTGTGTGTCTGTGTTACTTGGTGTAAGTGTGTGTCTTTGTTACTTGGTGTCCGTGTGTGTCTGTGTTACTGGGTGTCATTGTATGTCTTCGTTACTGGGTGTCAGTGTGTGTCTTTGTTACTTGGTGGAAGTGTGTGTCTATGTTACTGGGTATCAGTGTCTGTCATTTTTACTTGGTGTAAGTGTGTGTCTGTGTTAGTGGGTATCAGTGCATGTCTTTGTTACTTGGCGTCATTGTATGTCTTTGTTACTTGGTATACGTGTGTGTCTGTGTTACTGGGTATCAGTTTATCTCTTTGTTACTTGGTGTCAGTGTATTTCAGAATACTTGGTGTAAGTGTGTGTCTTTGATACTTGGTGTAAGTGTATGTCTTTGTTACTTGCTGTCAATGTATGTCTTTGTTACTTGGTGTCAGTGTGTGTCTGTGTTACTGGGCATCAGTGTATGACTTTGTGACTTGGTATCAGTGTATGTCTTTGTGACTTGGTGTCAGTGTATGCCTTTTTTACTGGGTGTAAGTGTGTGTCTGCGTTACTGGCTATCAGTGTATGTCTTTGTTACTTGGTGTCAGTGCATGTCAAAATACTTGGTGCAAGTATATGTCTTTGTTACTTGGTGTAATTGTCTGTCTTTGTTACTGGGCGTCAGTGTATGTCTTTGTGACTTGGTATCAGTCTATGTCTTTGTGACTTGGTGTCAGTGCATGTCTTTTTTACTGGGTGTCAGTGTGTGTCTGTGTTACTTGGTGTCAGTGCATGTCTTTGTTACTGTGTATCAGTGTTTCTCTGTGTTGCTGGGTGTCAGTGTGTGTTTGTTTGTGTTGCTGGGTGTCAGTGTGTGTCTGTGAGACTAGGTGTCAGTATTTAGTTTAGTTTAGAGATACAGCACTTAAACAGGCCCTTCACCCACCGAGTCTGTGCCGACCATCAACAACCCATTTATACTAATCCTACACTAATCCCGTATTCCTATCACATTCCCATCTATCCCTACATATTTCCCGACCACCTACCTATACTAGGGGCCATTTATGATGGCCAATTAACCTATCAACCTGCAAGTCTTTGGCATGTGGGAGGAAACCGGAGCACCGGGAGGAAACCCACGCAGACACAGGGAGAACTTGCAAACTCCGCACAGGCAGTACCCAGAATCGAACCCGGATCCCTGGAGCTGTGAGGCTGCGGTGCTAACCACTGCGACAATGTGCCCCACACCCCCAGTGTATGCCTGTGTTACTGGGTATCAGTGTGTGTCTTTGTTACTTGGTGTAAGTGTGTGACTGTGTTACTGGGTGTCAGTGTGTGTCTGTGTTACTTGGTGTAAGTGTATGTCTTTGTTACTTGGTGTCCGTGTGTGTCTGTGTTACTGGGTGTCAGTGTATGTCTTTGTTACTTGGTGTCAGTTTATGTCTGTGTTACTTGGTGTCAGTGTGTTTGTTTGTGTTACTGGGTGTCAGTGTGTGTCTGTGTTACTTGGTGTAAGTGTGTGTCTTTGTTACTTGGTGTCCGTGTGTGTCTGTGTTACTGGGTGTCATTGTATGTCTTCGTTACTGGGTGTCAGTGTGTGTCTTTGTTACTTGGTGTAAGTGTGTGTCTGTGTTACTGGGTATCAGTGTCTGTCATTTTAAATTGGTGTAAGTGTGTGTCTGTGTTACTGGGTATCAGTGCATGTCTTTGCTACTTGGCGTCATTGTATGTCTTTGTTACTTGGTGTAAGTGTGTTTTTGTGTTACTGGGCGTCAGTGTGTGTCTGTGTTACTTGGTGTAAGTGCATGTCTTTGTTACTTGGTGTCCGTGTGTGTCTGTGTAACTAGGTGTCAGTGTATGTCTTTGTTACTTGGTGTCAGTTTATGTCTGTGTTACTTGGTGTCAGTGTGTTTGTTTGTGTTACTGGGTGTCAGTGTGTGTCTGAGTTACTTGGTGTAAGTGTCTGTCTTTGTTACTTGGTGTCCGTGTGTGTCAGTGTTACTGGGTGTCAGTTTATGTCTTTGTTACTGGATGTCAGTGTAATACTTTGTTACTTGGTGTAAGTGTGTGTCTGTGTTAATGGGTATCAGTGTCTGTCTTTTTTACTTGGTGTAAGTGTGTGTCTGTGTTACTGGGTATCAGTGCATGTCTTTGTTACTTGGTGTCATTGCATGTCTGTGTTACTTGGTATAAGTGTGTGTCTGTGTTACTGGGTATCAGTTTATCTCTTTGTTACTTGGTGTCAGTGTATTTCAGAATACTTGGTGTAAGTGTATGTCTTTTTTACTGGGTGTAAGTGTGTGTCTGCGTTACTGGGTATCAGTGTATGTCTTTGTTACTTGGTGTCAGTGTTTGTCAAAATACTTTGTGTAAGTGTAAGTCTTTGTTACTTGGTGTAATTGTCTGTCTTTGTTACTGGGCGTCAGTGTATGTCTTTGTGACTTGGTGTCAGTGCATGTCTTTTTTACTGGGTGTCAGTGTGTGTCGGTGTTACTTGGTGTCAGTGCATGTCTTTGTTACTTGTTGTCAGTGTATGTCAAAATACTTGGTGTAAGTGTATGTCTTTGTTACTTGGTGTAATTGTCTGTCTTTGCTATTTGGTGTCAGTGTTTGCCTGTGTTACTTGGTGTAAGTGTGTGTCTTTGTTACTGGGCATCAGTGTATGTCTTTGTGACTTGGTATCAGTGCATGTCTTTGTTACTGGGTGTCAGTGTGTGTTTGTTTGTGGTACTGGGTGTCACTGAGTGTCTGTGGCACTAGGTGTCAGTATTTAATTTAGTTTAGTGATGCAGCACCTAAACAGGCCCTTCGGCCCACGGAGTCTGTGCCGACCATCAACAACCCATTTATACTAATCCTACACTAATCCCGTATTCCTATCACATCCCCACCTGTCCCTATATATTTCCCTAACACCTACCTATACTAGGGGCCATTTATGATGGCCAATTAACCTATCAACCTGCAAGTCTTTGGCATGTGGGAGGAAACCGGAGCACCGGGAGGAAACCCACGCAGACACAGGGAGAACTTGCAAACTCCGCACAGGCAGTATCCAGAATCGAACCCGGGTTCCTGGAGCTGTGAGGCTGCGTTGCTAACCACTGCGCCAATGTGCCCCACCCCCCCCACCCCCGCCAGTGTGTGACTGTGTTACTGGGTATCAGTGTCTGTCTTTGTTACTTGGTGTCAGTGTATGTCTTTGTTACTGGGTGTCAGTGTGTATCTGTGTTACTTGGTGTAAGTGTGTGTCTTTGTTACTTGGTGTCCGTGTGTGTCTGTGTTACTGGGTGTCATTGTATGTCTTCGTTACTGGGTGTCAGTGTGTGTCTTTGTTACTTGGTGGAAGTGTGTGTCTATGTTACTGGGTATCAGTGTCTGTCATTTTTACTTGGTGTAAGTGTGTGTCTGTGTTACTGGGTATCAGTGCATGTCTTTGTTACTTGTCGTCATTGTATGTCTTTGTTACTTGGTATACGTGTGTGTCTGTGTTACTGGGTATCAGTTTATCTCTTTGTTACTTGGTGTCAGTGCATTTCAGAATACTTGGTGTAAGTGTGTGTCTTTGATACTTGGTGTAAGTGTATGTCTTTGTTACTTGGTGTCAGTGTATGTCTTTGTTACTTGGTGTCAGTGTGTGTCTGTGTTACTGGGCATCAGTGTATGACTTTGTGACTTGGTATCAGTGTATGTCTTTGTGACTTGGTGTCAGTGTATGCCTTTTTTACTGGGTGTAAGTGTGTGTCTGCGTTACTGGCGATCAGTGTATGTCTTTGTTACTTGGTGTCAGTGCATGTCAAAATACTTGGTGCAAGTATATGTCTTTGTTACTTGGTGTAATTGTCTGTCTTTGTTACTGGGCGTCAGTGTATGTCTTTGTGACTTGGTATCAGTCTATGTCTTTGTGACTTGGTGTCAGTGCATGTCTTTTTTACTGGGTGTCAGTGTGTGTCTGTGTTACTTGGTGTCAGTGCATGTCTTTGTTACTGTGTATCAGTGTTTCTCTGTGTTGATGGGTGTCAGTGTGTGTTTGTTTGTGTTACTGGTTGTCAGTGTGTGTCTGTGAGACTAGGTGTCAGTATTTAGTTTAGTTTAGAGATACAGCACTTAAACAGGCCCTTCACCCACCGAGTCTGTGCCGATCATCAACAACCCATTTATACTAATCCTACACTCATCCCGTATTCCTATCACATTCCCATCTATCCCTACATATTTCCCTACCACCTACCTATACTAGGGGCCATTTATGATGGCCAATTAACCTATCAACCTGCAAGTCTTTGGCATGTGGGAGGAAACCGGAGCACCGGGAGGAAAATAACGCAGACACAGGGAGAACTTGCAAACTCCGCACAGGCAGTACCCAGAATCGAACCCGGATCCCTGGAGCTGTGAGGCTGCGGTGCTAACCACTGCGACAATGTGCCCCACACCCCCAGTGTATGCCTGTGTTACTGGGTATCAGTGTGTGTCTTTGTTAATTGGTGTAAGTGTGTGACTGTGTTACTGGGTGTCAGTGTGTGTCTGTGTTACTTGGTGTAAGTGTATGTCTTTGTTACTTGGTGTCCGTGTGTGTCTGTGTTACTGGGTGTCAGTGTATGTCTTTGTTACTTGGTGTCAGTTTATGTCTGTGTTACTTGGTGTCAGTGTGTTTGTTTGTGTTACTGGGTGTCAGTGTGTGTCTGTGTTACTTGGTGTAAGTGTGTGTCTTTGTTACTTGGTGTCCGTGTGTGTCTGTGTTACTGGGTGTCATTGTATGTCTTCGTTACTGGGTGTCAGTGTGTGTCTTTGTTACTTGGTGTAAGTGTGTGTCTGTGTTACTGGGTATCAGTGTCTGTCATTTTAAATTGGTGTAAGTGTGTGTCTGTGTTACTGGGTATCAGTGCATGTCTTTGCTACTTGGCGTCATTGTATGTCTTTGTTACTTGGTGTAAGTGTGTTTTTGTGTTACTGGGTGTCAGTGTGTGTCTGTGTTACTTGGTGTAAGTGCATGTCTTTGTTACTTGGTGTCCGTGTGTGTCTGTGTAACTAGGTGTCAGTGTATGTCTTTGTTACTTGGTGTCAGTTTATGTCTGTGTTACTTGGTGTCAGTGTGTTTGTTTGTGTTACTGGGTGTCAGTGTGTGTCTTTGTTACTTGGTGTCCGTGTGTGTCAGTGTTACTGGGTGTCAGTTTATGTCTTTGTTACTGGATGTCAGTGTAATACTTTGTTACTTGGTGTAAGTGTGTGTCTGTGTTAATGGGTATCAGTGTCTGTCTTTTTTACTTGGTGTAAGTGTGTGTCTGTGTTACTGGGTATCAGTGCGTGTCTTTGTTACTTGGTGTCATTGCATGTCTTTGTTACTTGGTATAAGTGTGTGTCTGTGTTACTGGGTATCAGTTTATCTCTTTGTTACTTGGTGTCAGTGTATTTCAGAATACTTGGTGTAAGTGTATGTCTTTTTTACTGGGTGTAAGTGTGTGTCTGCGTTACTGGGTATCAGTGTATGTCTTTGTTACTTGGTGTCAGTGTATGTCAAAATACTTGGTGTAAGTGTAAGTCTTTGTTACTTGGTGTAATTGTCTGTCTTTGTTACTGGGCGTCAGTGTATGTCTTTGTGACTTGGTGTCAGTGCATGTCTTTTTTACTGGGTGTCAGTGTGTGTCTGTGTTACTTGGTGTCAGTGCATGTCTTTGTTACTTGTTGTCAGTGTATGTCAAAATACTTGGTGTAAGTGTATGTCTTTGTTACTTGGTGTAATTGTCTGTCTTTGCTATTTGGTGTCAGTGTTTGCCTGTGTTACTTGGTGTAAGTGTGTGTCTTTGTTACTGGGCATCAGTGTATGTCTTTGTGACTTGGTATCAGTGCATGTCTTTGTTACTGGGTGTCAGTGTGTGTTTGTTTGTGGTACTGGGTGTCACTGAGTGTCTGTGACACTAGGTGTCAGTATTTAATTTAGTTTAGTGATGCAGCACTTAAACAGGCCCTTCGGCCCACGGAGTCTGTGCCGACCATCAACAACCCATTTATACTAATCCTACACTAATCCCGTATTCCTATCACATCCCCACCTGTCCCTATATATTTCCCTACCACCTACCTATACTCGGGGCCATTTATGATGGCCAATTAACCTATCAACCTGCAAGTCTTTGGCATGTGGGAGGAAACCGGAGCACCTGGAGGAAACCCACGCAGACACAGGGAGAACTTGCAAACTCCGCACAGGCAGTATCCAGAATCGAACCCGGGTTCCTGGAGCTGTGAGGCTGCGTTGCTAACCACTGCGCCAATGTGTCCCACCCCCCCACACCCGCCAGTGTGTGACTGTGTTACTGGGTATCAGTGTCTGTCTTTGTTACTTGGTGTCAGTGTATGTCAAAATACTTGGTGTAATTGTATGTCTTTGTTACTTGGTGTAATTGACTGCCTTTGTTACTTGGTGTCAGTGTATGTCTGTGTTACTTGGTGTAAGTGAGTGTCTTTGTTACTTGGTGTAATTGTATGTCTTCGTGACTTGGTATCAGTGTATGTCTTTGTGACTTGGTGTCAGTGTATGTCAAAATACTTGGTGTAAGTGTATGTCGTTGTTACTTGGTGTAATTTTCTGTCTTTGTTACTTGGTGTCAGTGTATGTCTGTGTTACTTGGTGTAAGTGTGTGTCTTTGTTACTTGGTGTAAGTGTGTGTCATTTTTACTTGGTGTAAGTGTGTGTCTGTGTTACTGGGTATCAGTGCATGTCTTTGTTACTTGGCGTCATTGTATGTCTTTGTTACTTGGTATAAGTGTGTGTCTGTGTTACTGGGTATCAGTTTATCTCTTTGTTACTTGGTGTCAGTGTATTTCAGAATACTTGGTGTAAGTGTATGTCTTTTTTACTGGGTGTAAGTGTGTGTCTGCGTTACTGGGTATCAGTGTATGTCTTTGTTACTTGGTGTCAGTGTATGTCAAAATACTTGGTGTAAGTGTATGTCTTTGTTACTTGGTGTAATTGTCTGTCTTTGTTACTGGGCGTCAGTGTATGTCTTTGTGACTTGGTGTCAGTGCATGTCTTTTTTACTGGGTGTCAGTGTGTGTCTGTGTTACGTGGTGTCAGTGCATGTCTTTGTTACTGTGTATCAGTGTTTCTCTGTGTTACTGGGTGTCAGTGTGTGTTTGTTTGTGTTACTGGGTGTCAGTGTGTGTCTGTGACACTAGGTGTCAGTATTTAGTTTAGTTTAGAGATACAGCACTTAAACAGGCCCTTCACCCACCGAGTCTGTGCCGACGATCAACAACACATTTATACTGATCCTACACTAATCCCGTATTCCTATCACATTCCCATCTATCCCTACATATTTCACTACCACCTACCTATACTAGGGGCCATTTATGATGGCCAATTAACCTATCAACCTGCAAGTCTTTGGCATGTGGGAGGAAACCGGAGCACCGGGAGGAAACCCACGCAGACACAGGGAGAACTTGCAAACTCCGCACAGGCAGTACCCAGAATCGAACCCGGATCCCTGGAGCTGTGAGGCTGCGGTGCTAACCACTGCGACAATGTGCCCCACACCCCCAGTGTGTGCCTGTGTTACTGGGTATCAGTGTATGTCTTTGTTACTTGGTGTCAGTGTATGTCTGTGTTACTTGGTGTAAGTGTGTGTCTGTGTTACTGGGTGTCAGTGTGAGTCTGTGTTACTTGGTGTAAGTGTATGTCTTTGTTACTTGGTGTCTGTGTGTGTCTGTGTTACTGGGTTTCAGTGTATGTCTTTGTTACTTGGTGTCAGTTTATTTCTGGGTCACTTGGTGTCAGTGTGTTTGTTTGTGTTACTGGGTGTCAGTGTGTGTCTGTGTTACTTGGTGTAAGTGTCTGTCTTTGTTACTTGGTGTCCGTGTGTGTCAGTGTTACTGGGTGTCAGTTTATGTCTTTGTTACTGGATGTCAGTGTAATACTTTGTTACTTGGTGTAAGTGTGTGTCTGTGTTAATGGGTATCAGTGTCTGTCTTTTTTACTTGGTGTAAGTGTGTGTCTGTGTTACTGGGTATCAGTGCATGTCTTTGTTGCTTGGTGTCATTGCATGTCTGTGTTACTTGGTTTCAGTGTGTTTGTTTGTGCTACTGGGTGTCAGTGTGTGTCTGTGTTATTTGGTGTAAGTGTGTGTCTTTGTTACTTGGTGTCCGTGTGTGTCTGTGTTACTGGGTGTCATTGTATGTCTTCGTTACTGGGTGTCAGTGTGTGTCTTTGTTACTTGGTGGAAGTGTGTGTCTATGTTACTGGGTATCAGTGTCTGTCATTTTTACTTGGTGTAAGAGTGTGTCTGTGTTACTGGGTATCAGTGCATGTCTTTGTTACTTGGCGTCATTGTATGTCTTTGTTACTTGGTATAAGTGTGTGTCTGTGTTACTGGGTATCAGTTTATCTCTTTGTTACTTGGTGTCAGTGTATTTCAGAATACTTGGTGTAAGTGTGTGTCTTTGATACTTGCTGTAAGTGTATGTCTTTGTTACTTGGTGTCAGTGTATGTCTTTGTTACTTGGTGTCAGTGTGTGGCTGTGTTACTGGGCATCAGTGTATGACTTTGTGACTTGGTATCAGTGTATGTCTTTGTGACTTGGTGTCAGTGTATGCCTTTTTTACTGGGTGTAAGTGTGTGTCTGCGTTACTGGCTATCAGTGTATGTCTTTGTTACTTGGTGTCAGTGCATGTCAAAATACTTGGTGCAAGTGTATGTCTTTGTTACTTGGTGTAATTGTCTGTCTTTGTTACTGGGCGTCAGTGTATGTCTTTGTGACTTGGTATCAGTCTATGTCTTTGTGACTTGGTGTCAGTGCATGTCTTTTTTACTGGGTGTCAGTGTGTGTCTGTGTTACTTGGTGTCAGTGCATGTCTTTGTTACTGTGTATCAGTGTTTCTCTGTGTTGCTGGGTGTCAGTGTGTGTTTGTTTGTGTTACTGGGTGTCAGTGTGTGTCTGTGAGACTAGGTGTCAGTATTTAGTTTAGTTTAGAGATACAGCACTTAAACAGGCCCTTCACCCACCGAGTCTGTGCCGACCATCAACAACCCATTTATACTAATCCTACACTAATCCCGTATTCCTATCACAGCCCCATCTATCCCTACATATTTCCCGACCACCTACCTATACTAGGGGCCATTTATGATGGCCAATTAACCTATCAACCTGCAAGTCTTTGGCATGCGGGAGGAAACCGGAGCACCGGGAGGAAACCCACGCAGACACAGGGAGAACTTGCAAACTCCGCACAGGCAGTACCCAGAATCGAACCCGGATCCCTGGAGCTGTGAGGCTGCGGTGCTAACCACTGCGACAATGTGCCCCACACCCCCAGTGTGTGCCTGTGTTACTGGGTATCAGTGTGTGTCTTTGTTACTTGGTGTCAGTGTATGTCTGTGTTACTTGGTTTCAGTCTGTTTGTTTGAGCTACTGGGTGTCAGTGTGTGTCTGTGTTACTTGGTGTAAGTGTGTGTCTTTGTTACTTGGTGTCCGTGTGTGTCTGTGTTACTGGGTGTCATTGTATGTCTTCGTTACTGGGTGTCAGTGTGTGTCTTTGTTACTTGGTGTAAGTGTGTGTCTGTGTTACTGGGTATCAGTGTCTGTCATTTTTACTTGGTGTAAGTGTGTGTCTGTGTTACTGGGTATCAGTGCATGTCTTTGTTACTTGGCGTCATTGTATGTCTTTGTTACTTGGTATAAGTGTGTGTCTGTGTTACTGGGTATCAGTTTATCTCTTTGTTACTTGGTGTCAGTGTATTTCAGAATGCTTGGTGTAAGTGTGTGTCTTTGATACTTGGTGTAAGTGTATGTCTTTGTTACTTGGTGTCAGTGTATGTCTTTGTTACTTGGTGTCAGTGTGTGTCTTTGTGACTTGTTGTCAGTGTATGTCTTTTTTACTGGGTGTACGTGTGTGTCTGCGTTACTGGCTATCAGTGTATGTCTTTGTTACTTGGTGTCAGTGTATGTCAAAATACTTGGTGTAAGTGTATGTCTTTGTTACTTGGTGTAATTGTCTGTCTTTGTTACTGGGCGTCAGTGTATGTCTTTGTGACTTGGTATCAGTGTATGTCTTTGTTACTGGATGTCAGTGTAATACTTTGTTACTTGGTGTAAGTGTGTGTCTGTGTTAATGGGTATCAGTGTCTGTCTTTTTTACTTGGTGTAAGTGTGTGTCTGTGTTACTGGGTCTCAGTGCATGTCTTTGTTACTTGGTGTCATTGTCTGTCTGTGTTACTTGGTGTAAGTGTGTGTCTGTGTTACTGGGTATCAGTGTATGTCTTTGTTACTTGGTGTCAGTGTATGTCAAAATACTTGGTGTAAGTGTATGTCTTTGTTACTTGGTGTAATTTTCTGTCTTTGTTACTTGGTGTCACAGTATGTCTGTGTTACTTGGTGTAAGTGTGTGTCTTTTTTACTTGGTGTAAGTGTATGTCTGTGTTATTTGGTGTAAGCGTATGTCTTTTTTACTGGGTGTCACTGTGTATCTGTGTTATCTGGTGTCAGTGTATGTCTTTGTTACTGTGTATCGGTGTTTCTCTGTGTTACTGGGTGTCAGTGTGTGTTTGTTTGTGGTGCTGGGTGTCAGTGTGTGTCTGTGACACTAGGTGTCAGTGTTTAGTTTAGTTTAGAGATGCAGCACTTAAACAGGCCCTTCGGCCCACCGAGTCCGTGCCGACCATCAACAACCCATTTATACTAATCCGACACGAATCCCGTATTCCTATCACATCCCCACCGGTCCCTATATATTTCCCTACCACCTACCGATACTCGGGGCAATTTATGATGGCCAGTTAAACGATAAACCTGCAAGTCTTTGGCATGTGGGAGGAAACCGGAGCACCGGGAGCAAACCCACGCAGACACAGGGAGAACTTGCAAACTCCGCACAGGCAGTACCCAGAATCGAACCCGGGTCCCTGGAGCTGTGAGGCTGCGGTGCTAACCACTGCGCCAATGTGCCCCCCACCCCAGTGTGTGCCTGTGTTACTGGGTATCAATGTATGTCTTTGTTACTTGGTGTCAGTGTATGTCTGTGTTACTTGGTGTAAGTGTGTGTGTGTGTTGCTGGGTGTCAGTGTGTGTCTGTGTTGCTTGGTGTAAGTGTATGTCTTTGTTACTTGGTGTCCGTGTGTGTCTGTGTTACTGGGTGTCAGTGTATGTCTTTGTTACTTGGTGTCAGTTTATGTCTGTTTTACTTGGTGTCAGTGTGTTTGTTTGTGTTACTGGGTGTCAGTGCATGTTTTTGCTACTTGGTGTCATTGTATGTCTGTGTTACTTGGTGTAAGTGTGTGTCTGTGTTATTGGGTATCAGTGTATGTCTTTGATACTTGGTGTCAGTGTATGTCAAAATACTTGATGTAATTGTATGTCTTTGTTACTTGGTGTAATTGTCTGTCTTTGTTACTTGGTGTCAGTGTATGTCCGTGTTACTTGGTGTAAGTGTGTGTCTTTGTTACTTGGTGTAAGTGTATGTCTTTGTTACTTGGTGTCAGTGCATGTCTTTGTTACTTGGTTTCAGTGTGTGTCTGTGTTGCTGGGCATCAGTGTATGTCTTTGTTACTTGGTGTCATTGTATGTCTGTGTTACTTGGTTTAATTGTATGTCTTTTTTACTGGGTGTCAGTGTGTGTCTGTGTTACTTGGTGTAAGTGTGTGTCTTTGTTACTTGGTATAAGTGTGTGTCTGTGTTACTGGGTATCAGTGTCTGTCTTTTTTACTGGGTGTCAGTGTGTGTCTGCGATATTTGGTGTCAGTGCATGTCTTTGTTACTGTGTTTCAGTGTTTCTCTGTGTTACTGGGTGTCAGTGTGTGTTTGTTTGTGGTACTGGGTGTCAGTGTGTGTCTGTGACACTAGGTGTCAGTATTTAGTTTAGTTTAGAGATACAGCACTTAAACAGGCCCTTCGGCCTACGAAGTATGTGCCGACCATCAACAACCCATTTATACTAATCCTACACTAATCCCGTATTCCTATCACATCCCCACCGGTCCCTATATATTTCCCTGCCACCTACCTATACTAGGGGCAATTTATAATGGCCAATTAACCTATCAACCTGCAATTCCTTGGCATGTGGGATGAAAACGGAGCACCCGGAGGAAACCCACGCAGACACAGGGAGAACTTGCAAACTCCGCACAGGCAGTACCCAGAATCGAACCCGAGTCCCTGGAGCTGTGAGGCTGCGGTGCTAACCACTGCGCCAATGTGCCCCGCCCCCAGTGTGTGCTTGTGTTACTGGGTATGAGTGTATGTCTTTGTTACTTGGTGTCAGTGTATGTCTGTGTTACTTGGTGTAAGTGAGTGTCTGTGTTACTGGGTGTCAGTGTGTGTCTGTGCTACTTGGTGTAAGTCTGTGTCTTTGTTACTTGGTGTCCGTGTGTGTCTGTGTTACTTGGTGTCAGTGTGTTTGTTTGTGTTACTGGGTGTCAGTGTGTGTCTGTGTTACTTGGTGTAAGTGTGTGTCTTTGTTACTTGGTGTAAGTGTGTGTCTGTGTCACTGGGTATCAGTGTATGTCTTTGTGACTTGGTGTCAGTGTATGTCTTTTTTACTGGGTGTCAGTGTGTGTCTGTGTTATTTGGTGTCAGTGGATGTCTTTGTTACTTTGTGTAAGTGTGTGTCTGTGTTACTGGTTATCAGTGTATGTCTTTGTTACTTGGTGTCCGTGTGTGTCTGTGTTACTTGGTGTCAGTGTGTTTGTTTGTGTTACTGGGTGTCAGTGTGTGTCTGTGTTACTTGGTGTAAGTGTGTGTCTTTGTTACTTGGTGTAAGTGTGTGTCTGTGTCACTGGGTATCAGTGTATGTCTTTGTGACTTGGTGTCAGTGTATGTCTTTTTTACTGGGTGTCAGTGTGTGTCTGTGTTATTTGGTGTCAGTGGATGTCTTTGTTACTTTGTGTAAGTGTGTGTCTGTGTTACTGGTTATCAGTGCATGTCTTTGTTACTGTGTTTCAGTCTTTCTCTGTGTTACTGGGTGTCAGTTTGTGTTTGTTTGTGGTACTGGGTGTCAGTGTGTGTCTGTGACACTAGGTGTCAGTATTTAGTTTAGTTTAGAGATACAGCACTAAAACAGGCCCTTCGGCCCACCGAGTCTGTGCCGACCATCAACAACCCATTTATACTAATCCTACACAAATCCCGTATTTCTATCACATCCCCACCTATCCCTATATATTTCCCTACCACCTACATATACTAGGGGCAATTTATGATTGCCAATTAACCTATCAACCTGCAAGTCTTTGGCATGTGGGAGGAAACCGGAGCACCGGGAGGAAACCCACGCAGACACAGGGAGAAGTTGCAAACTCAGCACAGGCAGTACACAGAATCGAACCCGGGTCCCTGGAGCTGTGAGGCTGCGGTGCTAACCACTGCGCCAATGTGGCCCTCTCCCCCCCGCCCAGTTTGTGCCTGTGTTACTGGGTATCAGTGTATGTCTTTGTTACTGGGTGTCAGTGTATGTCTCTGTTACTTGGTGCAAGTGTTTGTCTGTGTTACTGGGTATCAGTGTCTGTCTTTGTTACTTGGTGTCATTGTATGTATGTGTTACTTGGTGTAAGTGTGTGTCTGTGTTACTTGGTATCAGTGTATGTCTTTGTTACTTGGTGTCAGTGTATGTTAAAATACTTGGTGTAAGTGTATGTCTTTATTACTTGGTGTAATTGTCTGTCTTTGTTACTTGGTGTCAGTGTATGTCTGTGTTACTTGGCGTAAGTGTGTGTATTTGTTACTTGTCGTTAGTGTATGTCTTTGTTACTTGTTGTTAGTGTATGTCTTTGTGACTTGGTGTCAGTGTATCTCTTTGTTACTGGGTGTCAGTTTGTGTTTTTGTGACGGGTGTCAGTGTATGTCTGTGTTACTTGGTGTAAGTGTGTGTCTGTGTTAATGGGTATCAGTGTATGTCTTAGTTACTAGCTGTGAGTGAGTGTCTGTGTTACTGGGTATCAGTGTATGTATTTGTTACTTGGTGTCAGTGTATGTCTTTGTTACTTGGTGTAAGTGTGTGGCTGTGTTAATGGGTGTCAGTGTGTGTCTGTGTTACTTGGTGTAAGTGTGTGTCTTTGTTACTTGCTGTCTGTGTGTGTCTGTGTTACTGGGTGTCAGTGTGTGTCTTTGTTACTTGGTGTAAGCGTTTGTCTGTGTTACATGGTGTAAGTGTGTGTCTGTGTTACTGAGTATCTGTGTCTGTCTTTGTTACTTGGTGTAAGTATGTCTCTGTGTTCTTGGGTATCAGTGTATGTCATTGTTGCTTGGTGTCAGTGTATGTCTGTCTTGCTTGGTGTAAGTGTGTCTGTGTTACTGGGTATCAGTATATGTCTTTGTGACTTGGTGTCAGTGTATGTCTTTGTTACTGGGTGTCAGTGTGTGTCTTTGTGACTTGGTGTCAGTGTATGTCTTTGTTACTTGGTGTAATTGTGTGTCTGTGTTACTGGGTGTCAGTGTGTGACTGTGTTACTTGGTGTAAGTGTGTGTCTTTGTTACTTGGTGTCCGTGTGTGTCTGTGTTACTGGGTGTCAGTTTATGTCTTTGTTACTTGGTGTCAGTGTGTGTCTGTGTTACTGGGTATCAGTGTATGTCTTTGTTACTTGGTGTAAGTGTATGTCTTTGTTACTTTGTGTCAGTGTTTGTCGTTGTTACTTGGTGAAAGTGTGTGTCTGTGTTACTGGTTAGCAGTGTATGTCTTTGTAACTCGGTGTCAGTGCATGTCTTTGTGACTGGGTGTCAGTGTATGTCTTTGTTACTGTGTATCAGTGTTTCTCTATGTTACTGGGTGTCAGTATTTAGTTTAGTAATACAGCACTGAAACATGCCCTTCGGCCAACCGAGTCTGTGCCGACCATCAACCACCAATTTATACTAATCCTACACTAATCCCGTATTCGTATCACATCCCCACCTGTCCCTATATATTTCCCTACCACCTACCTATACTAGGGTCAATTTATAATGGCCAATTACCAAATCAACCTGAAAGTCTTTGGCATGTGGGAGGAAACTGGAGCACCCGGAGGAAACTCACGCAGACACAGGGAGAACTTGCAAACTCCGCACAGGCAGTACCCAGTATCGAGCCCGGGTCCCTGGATCTGTGAGGCTGATAACAACTGTGCCAATGTGCCGCCCGGTGTGTGTCTGTGTTACTGGGTATCAGTGTATGTCTTTGTTACTTGGAGTCAGTGTATGTCTGTGTTACTTGGTGTAAGTGTGTGTCTTTGTTACTTGGTGTAATTGTATGACATTGTTCCTTGGTGTCAGTGTATGTCTGTGTTACTTGGTGCAAGTGTATGTCTTTGTTACTTGGTTTCAGTGTATGTCTTTGTGACGTGGTGTCATTGTCTGTCTTTGTTACTGGGTGTCAGTGACTGTCTTCGTTACTTGGTGTCAGTGTTTGTCTTTGTTACTGGGTGTCAGTGTGTGTCTGTGTTACGGGGTATCAGTGTATATCTTTGTTACTTGGTGTAAGTGTATGTCTGTGTTACGGGGTATCAGTGCATGTCTTTGCTACATGGTGACAGTGTATGTCTGTGTTACTTGGTGTATGTGTGTGTCTGTGTTACTTGGTATCAGTGTATGTCTTTGTTACTTGGTGTAAGTGTGTGTCTGTGTTACTGGGTATCAGTGCATGTCTTTGCTACATGGTGACAGTGTATGTCTGTGTTACTTGGTGCATGTGTGTATCTTTGTTACTTGGAGTAATTGTATGACTTTGTTACTTGGTGTCAGTGTATGTCTTTGTTACTTGGTGTAAGTGTGTGTCTGTGTTACTTGGTGCAAGTGTGTGTCTGTGTTACTTGGTATCAGTGTATGTCTTTGTTACTTGGTGTAAGTTTGTGTCTGTGTTACTGGGTAACGGTGTATGTCTTTGTTACTTGGTGTCAGTGTATGTCCGTTTTACTTGGTGTAAGTGTGTGTCTTTGTTACTTGGTGTAATTGCATGTCTTTGTTACTGGGTGTCAGTGTCTGTCTTCGTTACTTGGTGTCAGTGTTTGTCTTTGTTACTGGGTGTCAGTGTCTGTCTTTGTGACTTGGTGTCAGTGTATGTCTTTGTTACTTGGTGTCAGTGTATGTCTTTGTTACCTGGTGTAAGTTTGTGTCTATGTTACGGGGTATCAGTGTATATCTTTGTTACTTGGTGTCAGTGTTTGTCTTTGTGACTTGGTGTCAGTGTATGTCTTTGTTACTTGGTGTCAGTGCATGTCTTTGTTACTTGGTGTAAGTTTGTGTCTATGTTACGGGGTATCAGTGTATATCTTTGTTACTTGGTGTAAGTGTGTGTCTGTGTTACTGGGTATCAGTGCATGTCTTTGCTACATGTTGACAGTGTATGTCTGTGTTACTTGGTGTCTGTGTGTGTCTTTGTTACCTGGTGTAATTGTTTGTCTTTGTTACTTGGTGTCAGTGTATGTCTTTGTTACTTGGTGTTAGTGTATGTCTGTGTTACTTGATGTCAGTGTATGTCTTTGTTACTTGGTGCAAGTGTGTGTCTGTGTTACTTGGTGCAAGTGTGTTTCTGTGTTACTTGGTATCAGTGTATGTCTTTGTTACTTGGTGCAAGTGTGTGTCTGTGTTTCTGGGTAACGGTGTATGTCTTTGTTACTTGGTGTCAGTGTATGTCCATTTTACTTGGTGTAAGTGTGTGTCTTTGTGACTTGGTGTAATTGTATGTCTTTGTTGCTGGGTGTCAGTGTCTGTCTTCGTTACTTGGTGTCAGTGTTTGGCCTTGTTACTGGGTGTCAGTGTCTCTCTTTGTGACTTTGTGTCAGTGTATGTCTTTGTTACTTGGTGTCAGTGTATGTCTTTGTTACTTGGTGTAAGTGTAAGTCTGTGTTACGGGGTATTAGTGTATATCATTGTTACTTGGTGTAAGTGTGTGTCTGTGTTACTGGGTATCAGTGCATGTCTTTGCTACATGGTGACAGTGTATGTCTTTGTTACTTGCTGCAAGTGTTTGTCTGCGTTACTTGGTGCAAGTGTGTGTCTGTGTTACTTGGTATCAGTGTATGTCTTTGTTACTTGGTGTAAGTGTATGTCTGTGTTACTGGGTAACGGTGTATGTCTTTGTTACTTGGTGTCGGTGCATGTCCGTTTTACTTGGTGTAAGTGTGTGTCTTTGTTACTTGTTGTAACTGTTTGACTGTGTTACTGGGTATCAGTGTATGTCTTTGTGACCTGGTGTCAGTGTATGTCTTTGTTACTGGGTGTCAGTGTGTGTCTTTGTGACTTGTTGTCAGTGTATCTCTTTGTTACTTGGTGTAAGTGTATGTCTGTGTTACTGGGTATCAGTGTATGTCTTTGTTACTTGGTGTCAGTGTATGTCAAAATACCTGGTGTAAGTGTATGTCTTTGTTACTTGGTGTAATTGTCTGTCTTTGTTACCTGGTGTCAGTGTATGTCTGTGTTACTTGGTGTCAGTGTGTGTCTTTGTTCCTTGGTGTAAGCGTTTCTCTTTGTTACATGGTGTAAGTGTATGTCTGTGTTACTGGGTATCAGTGTATGCCTTTGTTATTTGGTGTTAGTGTGTGTCTGTGTTACTGGGTATCAGTGTATCTCTTTGTTACTTGGTGTCATTGGATGTCTTTGTTACTTGGTGTAAGTGTGTGTCTGTGTTACTGGGTGTCAGTGTGTGTCTGTTTTACTGGTGTCCGTGTGTGTCTGTGTTACTGGGTGTCAGTTTATGTCATGTTACTTGGTGCCAGTGTATGTCTTTGTTACTTGGTGTAATTGTGTGTCTGTGTTACTGGGTGTCAGTGTGTGAATGTGTTACTTGGTGTAAGTGTGTGTCTTTGTTACTTGGTGTCCGTGTGTGTCTGTGTTACTGGGTGTCAGTTTATGTCTTTGTTACTTGGTGTCAGTGTGTGTCTGTGTTACTGGGTATCAGTGTATGTCTTTGTTACTTGGTGTAAGT
This sequence comes from Heterodontus francisci, assembly GCF_036365525.1. Lineage (NCBI taxonomy): Eukaryota > Metazoa > Chordata > Chondrichthyes > Heterodontiformes > Heterodontidae > Heterodontus > Heterodontus francisci. The sequence continues at coordinate 7,342,171 of NW_027141175.1, forward strand.
GTGTGTCTGTGTTACTGGGTAACAGTGTATGTCTTTGTTACTTGGTGTAAGTGTATGTCTGTGTTACTTGATGTCAGTGTATGTCTTTGTTACTTGGTGCAAGTGTGTGTCTGTGTTACTTGGTGCAAGTGTGTTTCTGTGTTACTTGGTATAAGTGTATGTCTTTGTTACTTGGTGTCAGTGTATGTCTGTGTTACTTGGTGCAAGTGTATGTCTTTGTTACTAGGTGTCAGTGTATGTCTGTGTTACTTGGTGTAAGTGTATGTCTTTGTTACTTGGTGTCAGTGTATGTCTTTGTTACTTGGTGTCAGTGTGTGTCTTTGTGACTTGGTGTCAGTGTATGTCTTTGTTCCTGGGTGTCAGTGTATGTCTTTGTTACTTGGTGTCAGTGTATGTCCTTGATACTGGGTGTCAGTGGATGTCTTTGTGACTTGGTGTCAGTGTATGTTTTTGTTTTTGGGTGTCAGTTTATGTCTTTGTTACTTGGTGTCAGTGCATGTCTTTGTTATTTGGTGTAGGTGTGTGTCTGTGTTACTGGGTATCAGTGTATGTCTTTGTTACTTGGTGTCAGTGTATGTCTTTGTTACTTGGTGTAAGTGTGTGTCTGTGTTACTGGGTGTCAGTGTATGTCTTTGTTACTTGGTGTCAGTGTATGTCTTTGTTACTTGGTGTAAGTGTGTGTCTGTGTTACTGGGTATCAGTGTATGTCTTTGTTACCTGGTGTCAGTGTATGTCTTTGTTACTTGGTGTAAGTGTGTGTCTGTGTTACTGGGTGTCAGTGTATGTATTTGTTACATGGTGAAAGTGTGATTCTGTGATACTGGGTGTCAGTGTGTGTCTGTGTTACTTGGTGTAAGTTTGTGTCTTTGTTACTTGGTGTAAGTGTGTGTCTGTGTTACTGGGTATCAGTGTCTGTCTTTGTTACTTGGTGTAAGTGTGTGTCTGTGTTAATGAGTTACAGTGTATGTCTTTGTTACTTGCTGTCAGTGTATGTCTGTGTTACTTGGTGCAAGTGTGTGTCTGTGTTACTGGGTATCAGTTTATGTCTTTGTGACTTGGTGTCAGTGTATGTCTTTGTTACTGGGTGTCAGTGTCTGTCTGTGTTACTGGGTATCAGTGTATGTCTTTGTTACTTGGTGTCAGTGTATGTCAAAATACTTGGTGTAAGTGTATGTCTTTGTTACTTGGTGTAATTGTCTGTCTTTGTTGCTTGGTGTCAGTGTATGTCTGTGTTACTTGGTGTAGGTGTGTGTCTTTGTTACTTGGTGTAAGTGTATGCCTTTGTTACTTGGTGTCAGTGTATGTCTTTGTTAATTGTTGTCAGTGTGTGTCTGTTTTCTGGGTATCAGTGTATGTCTTTGTTACTTGGTGTCAGTGTATGTCTTTGTTACTTGGTGTAAGTGTATGTTTTGTTACTTCGTGTCAGTGTATGTCTTTGTTACTTGGTGTCAGTGTATGTCTTTGTTACTTGGTGACAGTGTATGTCTTTGTTACTTGGTGTTAGTGTATGTCTGTGTGACTTGGTATCAGTGTTTGTCTTTGTTACTTGGTGTCAGTGTATGTCCTTGTTACTTGGTGTCAGTGTATGTCCGTTTTACTTGGTGTAAGTGTGTGTCTTTGTTACTTGGTGTAATTGTATGCCTTTGTTACTTGGTGTCAGTGAATGTCTTTGTTACTTGGTGTAAGTGAGTGTTTGTGTTACTTGGTGTAAGTGTGTGTCTGTGTCACTCGGTATCAGTGTCTGTCTTTGTTACTTGGTGTAAGTGTGTGTCTGTGTTACTGGGTAACAGTGTATGTCTTTGTTACTTGGTGTCAGTGCATGTCTGTGTTATTTGGTGTAAGTGTGTGTCTTTGTTACTTGGTGTAATTGTATGTCTTTGTTACTTGGTGTTAGTGTATGTCTGTGTTACTTGGTGCAAGTGTAGGTCTTTGTTTCTTGGTGTCAGTGTATGTCTTTGTTACTTGGTGTCAGTTTATGTATTGTGACTTGGTGTCAGTGTATGTCTTTGTTACTGGGTGTCAGTGTATGTCTTTGTGACTTGGTGTCAGTGTATGTCTTTGTTACTGGGTGTCAGTGGATGTCTTTGTGACTTGGTGTCAGTGTATGCCTTTGCTTTTGGGTGTCAGTCTATGTCTTTGTTACTTGGTGTCAGTGCATGTCTTTGTTACTTGGTGTAAGTGTGTGTCTGTGTTAATTGGTATCAGTGTATGTCTTTGTTACTTGGTGTAAGTGTGTGTCTGTGTTACTGGGTAACGGTGTATGTCTTTGTTACTTGGTGTCAGTGTATGTCCGTTTTACTTGGTGTAAGTGTGTGTCTTTGTTACTTGGTGTAATTGCATGTCTTTGTTACTGGGTGTCAGTGTCTGTCTTCGTTACTTGGTGTCAGTGTTTGTCTGTGTTACTGGGTGTCAGTGTCTGTCTTTGTGACTTGGTGTCAGTGTATGTCTTTGTTACTTGGTGTCAGTGTATGTCTTTGTTACCTGGTGTAAGTTTGTGTCTATGTTACGGGGTATCAGTGTATATCTTTGTTACTTGGTGTCAGTGTTTGTCTTTGTGACTTGGTGTCAGTGTATGTCTTTGTTACTTGGTGTCAGTGTATGTCTTTGTTACTTGGTGTAAGTTTGTGTCTATGTTACGGGGTATCAGTGTATATCTTTGTTACTTGGTGTAAGTGTGTGTCTGTGTTACTGGGTATCAGTGCATGTCTTTGCTACATGTTGACAGTGTATGTCTGTGTTACTTGGTGTCTGTGTGTGTCTTTGTTACCTGGTGTAATTGTTTGTCTTTGTTACTTGGTGTCAGTGTATGTCTTTGTTACTTGGTGTTAGTGTATGTCTGTGTTACTTGATGTCAGTGTATGTCTTTGTTACTTGGTGCAAGTGTGTGTCTGTGTTACTTGGTGCAAGTGTGTTTCTGTGTTACTTGGTATCAGTGTATGTCTTTGTTACTTGGTGCAAGTGTGTGTCTGTGTTTCTGGGTAACGGTGTATGTCTTTGTTACTTGGTGTCAGTGTATGTCCGTTTTACTTGGTGTAAGTTTGTGTCTTTGTGACTTGGTGTAATTGTATGTCTTTGTTGCTGGGTGTCAGTGTCTGTCTTCGTTACTTGGTGTCAGTGTTTGTCCTTGTTACTGGGTGTCAGTGTCTCTCTTTGTGACTTTGTGTCAGTGTATGTCTTTGTTACTTGGTGTCAGTGTATGTCTTTGTTACTTGGTGTAAGTGTATGTCTGTGTTACGGGGTATTAGTGTATATCATTGTTACTTGGTGTAAGTGTGTGTCTGTGTTACTGGGTATCAGTGCATGTCTTTGCTACATGGTGACAGTGTATGTCTTTGTTACTTGCTGCAAGTGTGTGTCTGCGTTACTTGGTGCAAGTGTGTGTCTGTGTTACTTGGTATCAGTGTATGTCTTTGTTACTTGGTGTAAGTGTGTGTCTGTGTTACTGGGTAACGGTGTATGTCTTTGTTACTTGGTGTCGGTGCATGTCCGTTTTACTTGGTGTAAGTGTGTGTCTTTGTTACTTGTTGTAACTGTTTGACTGTGTTACTGGGTATCAGTGTATGTCTTTGTGACTTGGTGTCAGTGTATGTCTTTGTTACTGGGTGTCAGTGTGTGTCTTTGTGACTTGTTGTCAGTGTATCTCTTTGTTACTTGGTGTAAGTGTATGTCTGTGTTACTGGGTATCAGTGTATGTCTTTGTTACTTGGTGTCAGTGTATGTCAAAATACCTGTTGTCAGTGTATGTCTGTGTTACTTGGTGTAAGTGTGTGTCTTTGTTACTTGGTGTAAGCGTTTGTCTTTGTTACATTGTGTAAGTGTGTGTCTGTGTTACTGGGTATCAGTGTATGCCTTTGTTATTTGGTGTTAGTGTGTGTCTGTGTTACTGGGTATCAGTGTATCTCTTTGTTACTTGGTGTCATTGGATGTCTTTGTTACTTGGTGTAAGTGTGTGTCAGTGTTGCTGGGTGTCAGTGTGTGTCTGTTTTACTGGTGTCCGTGTGTGTCTGTGTTACTGGGTGTCAGTTTATGGCATGTTACTTGGTGCCAGTGTATGTCTTTGTTACTGGGTGTAATTGTGTGTCTGTGTTACTGGGTGTCAGTGTGTGACTGTGTTACTTGGTGTAAGTGTGTGTCTTTGTTACTTGGTGTCCGTGTGTGTCTGTGTTACTGGGTGTCAGTTTATGTCTTTGTTACTTGGTGTCAGTGTGTGTCTGTGTTACTGGGTATCAGTGTATGTCTTTGTTACTTGGTGTAAGTGTGTGTCTGTGTTACTGGGTAACAGTGTATGTCTTTGTTACTTGGTGTAAGTGTATGTCTGTGTTACTTGATGTCAGTGTATGTCTTTGTTACTTGGTGCAAGTGTGTGTCTGTGTTACTTGGTGCAAGTGTGTTTCTGTGTTACTTGGTATCAGTGTATGTCATTGTTACTTGGTGTCAGTGTATGTCTGTGTTACTTGGTGTAAGTGTATGTCTTTGTTACTTGGTATAAGTGTATGTCTTTGTTACTTGGTGTCAGTGTATGTCTGTGTTACTTGGTGCAAGTGTATGTCTTTGTTACTAGGTGTCAGTGTATGTCTGTGTTACTTGGTGTAAGTGTATGTCTTTGTTACTTGGTGTCAGTGTATGTCTTTGTTACTTGGTGTCAGTGTGTGTCTTTGTGACTTGGTGTCAGTGTATGTCTTTGTTACTGGGTGGCAGTGTATGTCTTTGTGACTTGGTGTCAGTGTATGTCCTTGATACTGGGTGTCAGTGGATGTCTTTGTGACTTGGTGTCAGTGTATGTTTTTGTTTTTGGGTGTCAGTTTATGTCTTTGTTACTTGGTGTCAGTGCATGTCTTTGTTATTTGGTGTAGGTGTGTGTCTGTGTTACTGGGTATCAGTGTATGTCTTTGTTACTTGGTGTCAGTGTATGTCTTTGTTACTTGGTGTAAGTGTGTGTCTGTGTTACTGGGTGTCAGTGTATGTCTTTGTTACTTGTTGTCAGTGTATGTCTTTGTTACTTGGTGTAAGTGTGTGTCTGTGTTACTGGGTATCAGTGTATGTCTTTGTTACCTGGTGTCAGTGTATGTCTTTGTTACTTGGTGTAAGTGTGTGTCTGTGTTACTGGGTGTCATTGTATGTATTTGTTACATGGTGTAAGTGTGATTCTGTGATACTGGGTGTCAGTGTGTGTCTGTGTTACTTGGTGTAAGTTTGTGTCTTTGTTACTTGGTGTCCGTGTGTGTCTGTGTTACTGGGTGTCAGTGTGTGTCTTTCTTACTGGGTGTCAGTGTATGCCTTTGTTACTTGGTGTAAGTGTGTGTCTGTGTTACTGGGTATCAGTGTCTGTCTTTGTTACTTGGTGTCAGTGTGTGTCTGTGTTACTGAGTTTCAGTGTATGTCTTTGTTACTTGCTGTCAGTGTATGTCTGTGTTACTTGGTGCAAGTGTGTGTCTGTGTTACTGGGTATCAGTTTATGTCTTTGTGACTTGGTGTCAGTGTATGTCTTTGTTACTGGGTGTCAGTGTCTGTCTGTGTTACTGGGTATCAGTGTATGTCTGTGTTACTTGGTGTAAGTGTGTGTCTTTGTTACTTGGTGTAAGTGTATGCCTTTGTTACTTGGTGTCAGTGTATGTCTTTGTTAATTGGTGTCAGTGTGTGTCTGTTTTCTGGGTATCAGTGTATGTCTTTGTTACTTGGTGTCAGTGTATGTCTTTGTTACTTGGTGTAAGTGTATGTTTTGTTACTTGGTGTCAGTGTATGTCTTTGTTACTTGGTGTCAGTGTATGTCTTTGTTACTTGGTGACAGTGTATGTCTTTGTTACTTGGTGTTAGTGTATGTCTGTGTTACTTGGTATCAGTGTTTGTCTTTGTTACTTGGTGTCAGTGTATGTCCTTGTTACTTGGTGTCAGTGTATGTCCGTTTTACTTGGTGTAAGTGTGTGTCTTTGTTACTTGGTGTAATTGTATGCCTTTGTTACTTGGTGTCAGTGAATATCTTTGTTACTTGGTGTAAGTGAGTGTTTGTGTTACTTGGTGTAAGTGTGTGTCTGTGTCACTCGGTATCAGTGTCTGTCTTTGTTACTTGGTGTAAGTGTGTGTCTGTGTTACTGGGTAACAGTGTATGTCTTTGTTACTTGGTGTCAGTGCATGTCTGTGTTATTTGGTGTAAGTGTGTGTCTTTGTTACGTGGTGTAATTGTATGTCTTTGTTACTTGGTGTTAGTGTATGTCTGTGTTACTTGGTGCAAGTGTAGGTCTTTGTTACTTGGTGTCAGTGTATGTCTTTGTTACTTGGTGTCAGTTTATGTCTTTGTGACTTGGTGTCAGTGTATGTCTTTGTTACTGGGTGTCAGTGTATGTCTTTGTGACTTGGTGTCAGTGTATGTCTTTGTTACTGGGTGTCAGTGGATGTCTTTGTGACTTGGAGTCAGTGTATGCCTTTGCTTTTGGGTGTCAGTCTATGTCTTTGTTACTTGGTGTCAGTGCATGTCTTTGTTACTTGGTGTAAGTGTGTGTCTGTGTTACTGGGTATCAGTGTATGTCTTTGTTACTTGGTGTCAGTGTATGTCTTTGTTACTTGGTGTAAGTGTGTGTCTGTGTTACTGGGTGTCAGTGTATGTCTTTGTTACTTGGTGTCAGTGTATGTCTTTGTTACTTGGTGTAAGTGTTTGTCTGTGTTACTGGGTATCAGTGTATGTCTTTGTTACTTGGTGTCAGTGTATGTCTTTGTTACTTGGTGTAAGTGTGTGTCTCTGTTACTGGGTGTCAGTGTATGTCTTTGTTACTTGGTGTAAGTGTGTGTCTGTGTTACTGGGTGTCAGTGTATGTATTTGTTACTTCGTGTAAGTGTGTGTCTGTGATACTGGGTGTCAGTGTGTGTCTGTGTTACTTGTTGTAAGTTTGTGTCTTTGTTACTTGGTGTCCGTGTGTGTCTGTGTTTCTGGGTGTCAGTGTGTGTCTTTGTTACTGGGTGTCAGTGTATGCCTTTGTTACTTGGTGCAAGTATGTGTCTGTGTTACTGGGTATCAGTGTCTGTCTTTGTTACTTGGTGTAAGTGTGTGTCTGTGTTACTGGGTTTCAGTGTATGACTTTGTTACTTTGTGTCAGTGTATGTCTGTGTTACTTATTGCAAGTCTGTGTCTGTGTTACTGGGTATCAGTGTATGTCTTTGTGACGTGGTGTCAGTGTATGTCTTTGTTACTGGGTGTCAGTGTGTGTCTTTGTGACTTGGTGTCAGTGTATGTCTTTGTTACTTGGTGTAAGTGCATGTCTGTGTTACTGGGTATCAGTGTATGTCTTTGTTACTTGGTGTCAGTGTATGTCAAAATACTAGGTGTAAGTGTATGTCTTTGTTACTTGGTGTAATTGTCTGTCTTTGTTGCTTGGTGTCAGTGTATGTCTGTGTTACTTGGTGTAAGTGTGTGTCTTTGTTACTTGGTGTAAGTTTATGCCTTTGTTACTTGGTGTCTGTGTGTGTCTGTTTTCTGGGTATCAGTGTATGTCTTTGTTACTTGGTGTCAGTGTATGTCTTTGTTACTTGGTGTAAGTGTGTGTCTGTGTTACTGGGTATCAGTGTATGTCTTTGTTACTTGGCTTAAGTATGTTTATGTGTTACTGGCTATCAGTGTATGTCTTTGTTACTTGGTGTCAGTGTATGTCTGTTTTACTTGGTGTAAGTGTGTGTCTGTGTTACTGGGTGTCAGTGTATGTCTTTGTGACTTTGTGTCAGTGTATGTCAAAATACCTGGTGTAAGTGTATGTCTTTGTTACTTGGTGTAATTGTCTGTCTTTGTTACCTGTTGTCAGTGTATGTCTGTGTTACTTGGTGTACGTGTGTGTCTTTGTTACTTGGTGTAAGCGTTTGTCTTTGTTACATGGTGTAAGTGTGTGTCTGTGTTACTGGGTATCAGTGTATGCCTTTGTTATTTGGTGTTAGTGTGTGTCTGTGTTACTGGGTATCAGTGTATCTCTTTGTTACTTGGTGTCATTGGATGTCTTTGTTACTTGGTGTAAGTGTGTGTCTGTGTTGCTGGGTGTCAGTGTGTGTCTGTTTTACTGGTGTCCGTGTGTGTCTGTGTTACTGGGTGTCAGTTTATGTCATGTTACTTGGTGCCAGTGTATGTCTTTGTTACTGGGTGTAATTGTGTGTCTGTGTTACTGGGTGTCAGTGTGTGACTGTGTTACTTGGTGTAAGTGTGTGTCTTTGTTACTTGGTGTCCGTGTGTGTCTGTGTTACTGGGTGTCAGTTTATGTCTTTGTTACTTGGTGTCAGTGTGTGTCTGTGTTACTGGGTATCAGTGTATGTCTTTGTTACTTGGTGTAAGTGTGTGTCTGTGTTACTGGGTAACAGTGTATGTCTTTGTTACTTGGTGTAAGTGTATGTCTGTGTTACTTGATGTCAGTGTATGTCTTTGTTACTTGGTGCAAGTGTGTGTCTGTGTTACTTGGTGCAAGTGTGTTTCTGTGTTACTTGGTATCAGTGTATGTCATTGTTACTTGGTGTCAGTGTATGTCTGTGTTACTTGGTGTAAGTGTATGTCTTTGTTACTTGGTATAAGTGTATGTCTTTGTTACTTGGTGTCAGTGTATGTCTATGTTACTTGGTGCAAGTGTATGTCTTTGTTACTAGGTGTCAGTGTATGTCTGTGTTACTTGGTGTAAGTGTATGTCTTTGTTACTTGGTGTCAGTGTATGTCTTTGTTACTTGGTGTCAGTGTGTGTCTTTGTGACTTGGTGTCAGTGTATGTCTTTGTTACTGGGTGTCAGTGTATGTCTTTGTGACTTGGTGTCAGTGTATGTCCTTGATACTGGGTGTCAGTGGATGTCTTTGTGACTTGGTGTCAGTGTATGTTTTTGTTTTTGGGTGTCAGTTTATGTCTTTGTTACTTGGTGTCAGTGCATGTCTTTGTTATTTGGTGTAGGTGTGTGTCTGTGTTACTGGGTATCAGTGTATGTCTTTGTTACTTGGTGTCAGTGTATGTCTTTGTTACTTGGTGTAAGTGTGTGTCTGTGTTACTGGGTGTCAGTGTATGTCTTTGTTACTTGTTGTCAGTGTATGTCTTTGCTACTTGGTGTAAGTGTGTGTCTGTGTTACTGGGTATCAGTGTATGTCTTTGTTACCTGGTGTCAGTGTATGTCTTTGTTACTTGGTGTAAGTGTGTGTCTGTGTTACTGGGTGTCATTGTATGTATTTGTTACATGGTGTAAGTGTGATTCTGTGATACTGGGTGTCAGTGTGTGTCTGTGTTACTTGGTGTAAGTTTGTGTCTTTGTTACTTGGTGTCCGTGTGTGTCTGTGTTACTGGGTGTCAGTGTGTATCTTTCTTACTGGGTGTCAGTGTATGCCTTTGTTACTTGGTGTAAGTGTGTGTCTGTGTTACTGGGTATCAGTGTCTGTCTTTGTTACTTGGTGTCAGTGTGTGTCTGTGTTACTGAGTTTCAGTGTATGTCTTTGTTACTTGCTGTCAGTGTATGTCTGTGTTACTTGGTGCAAGTGTGTGTCTGTGTTACTGGGTATCAGTTTATGTCTTTGTGACTTGGTGTCAGTGTATGTCTTTGTTACTGGGTGTCAGTGTCTGTCTGTGTTACTGGGTATCAGTGTATGTCTGTGTTACTTGGTGTAAGTGTATGCCTTTGTTACTTGGTGTCAGTGTATGTCTTTGTTAATTGGTGTCAGTGTGTGTCTGTTTTCTGGGTATCAGTGTATGTCTTTGTTACTTGGTGTCAGTGTATGTCTTTGTTACTTGGTGTAAGTGTATGTTTTGTTACTTGGTGTCAGTGTATGTCTTTGTTACTTGGTGTCAGTGTATGTCTTTGTTACTTGGTGACAGTGTATGTCTTTGTTACTTGGTGTTAGTGTATGTCTGTGTTACTTGGTATCAGTGTTTGTCTTTGTTACTTGGTGTCAGTGTATGTCCTTGTTACTTGGTGTCAGTGTATGTCCGTTTTACTTGGTGTAAGTGTGTGTCTTTGTTACTTGGTGTAATTGTATGCCTTTGTTACTTGGTGTCAGTGAATATCTTTGTTACTTGGTGTAAGTGAGTGTTTGTGTTACTTGGTGTAAGTGTGTGTCTGTGTCACTCGGTATCAGTGTCTGTCTTTGTTACTTGGTGTAAGTGTGTGTCTGTGTTACTGGGTAACAGTGTATGTCTTTGTTACTTGGTGTCAGTGCATGTCTGTGTTATTTGGTGTAAGTGTGTGTCTTTGTTACTTGGTGTAATTGTATGTCTTTGTTACTTGGTGTTAGTGTATGTCTGTGTTACTTGGTGCAAGTGTAGGTCTTTGTTACTTGGTGTCAGTGTATGTCTTTGTTACTTGGTGTCAGTTTATGTCTTTGTGACTTGGTGTCAGTGTATGTCTTTGTTACTGGGTGTCAGTGTATGTCTTTGTGACTTGGTGTCAGTGTATGTCTTTGTTACTGGGTGTCAGTGGATCTCTTTGTGACTTGGTGTCAGTGTATGCCTTTGCTTTTGGGTGTCAGTCTATGTCTTTGTTACTTGGTGTCAGTGCATGTCTTTGTTACTTGGTGTAAGTGTGTGTCTGTGTTACTGGGTATCAGTGTATGTCTTTGTTACTTGGTGTCAGTGTATGTCTTTGTTACTTGGTGTAAGTGTGTGTCTGTGTTACTGGGTGTCAGTGTATGTCTTTGTTACTTGGTGTCAGTGTATGTCTTTGTTACTTGGTGTAAGTGTTTGTCTGTGTTACTGGGTATCAGTGTATGTCTTTGTTACTTGGTGTCAGTGTATGTCTTTGTTACTTGGTGTAAGTGTGTGTCTCTGTTACTGGGTGTCAGTGTATGTCTTTGTTACTTGGTGTAAGTGTGTGTCTGTGTTACTGGGTGTCAGTGTATGTATTTGTTACTTCGTGTAAGTGTGTGTCTGTGATACTGGGTGTCAGTGTGTGTCTGTGTTACTTGTTGTAAGTTTGTGTCTTTGTTACTTGGTGTCCGTGTGTGTCTGTGTTTCTGGGTGTCAGTGTGTGTCTTTGTTACTGGGTGTCAGTGTATGCCTTTGTTACTTGGTGCAAGTATGTGTCTGTGTTACTGGGTATCAGTGTCTGTCTTTGTTACTTGGTGTAAGTGTGTGTCTGTGTTACTGGGTTTCAGTGTATGTCTTTGTTACTTTGTGTCAGTGTATGTCTGTGTTACTTATTGCAAGTGTGTGTCTGTGTTACTGGGTATCAGTGTATGTCTTTGTGACGTGGTGTCAGTGTATGTCTTTGTTACTGGGTGTCAGTGTGTGTCTTTGTGACTTGGTGTCAGTGTATGTCTTTGTTACTTGGTGTAAGTGCATGTCTGTGTTACTGGGTATCAGTGTATGTCTTTGTTACTTGGTGTCAGTGTATGTCAAAATACTAGGTGTAAGTGTATGTCTTTGTTACTTGGTGTAATTGTCTGTCTTTGTTGCTTGGTGTCAGTGTATGTCTGTGTTACTTGGTGTAAGTGTGTGTCTTTGTTACTTGGTGTAAGTTTATGCCTTTGTTACTTGGTGTCTGTGTGTGTCTGTTTTCTGGGTATCAGTGTATGTCTTTGTTACTTGGTGTCAGTGTATGTCTTTGTTACTTGGTGTAAGTGTGTGTCTGTGTTACTGGGTATCAGTGTATGTCTTTGTTACTTGGCTTAAGTATGTTTATGTGTTACTGGCTATCAGTGTATGTCTTTGTTACTTGGTGTCAGTGTATGTCTGTTTTACTTGGTGTAAGTGTGTGTCTGTGTTACTGGGTGTCAGTGTATGTCTTTGTGACTTTGTGTCAGTGTATGTCTTTGTTAGTGGGTGTCAGTGTGTGTCTTTGTGACTTGGTGTCAGTGTATGTCTTTGTTACTTGGTGTAAGTGTGTGTCTGTGTTACGGGGTATCAGTGTATGTCTTTGTTACTTGGTGTCAGTGTATGTCTGTGTTACTTGGTGTAAGTGTGTGTCTGTGTTACTGGGTATCAGTGTATGTCTGTATTACTTGGTGTGTGTGTGTCTGTGTTACTGGGTATCAGTGTATGTCTTTGTGAATTGGTGTCAGTGTATGTCATTGTTACTGGGTGTCAGTGTCTGTCTTTGTGACTTGGTGTCATTGTATGTCTTTGTTACTTGCTGTAAGTGTTTGTCTGTGTTACTTGGTATCAGTGTATGTCTTTGTTACTTGATGACAGTGTATGTCAAAATACATGGTGTAAGTGTATGTCTGTGTTATTTGGTGTAAGTGTGTGTCTTTGTTACTTGGTGTAAGTGTATGCCTTTGTAACTTGGTGTCAGTATATGTTTTTGTTACTTGGTGTCAGTGTGTGTCTGTGTTACTGGTTATCAGTGTATGTCTTTGTTACTTGGTGTCAGTGTATGTCTTTGTTACTTGGTGTAATTGTATGTCTTTGTTCCTTGGTGTCAGTGTATGTCTGTGTTACTTGGTGTAAGTGTGTGTCTTTGTTACTTGGTGTAAGTGTATGCCTTTGTAACTTGGTGTCAGTATATGTTTTTGTTACTTGGTGTCAGTGTGTGTCTGTGTTACTGGTTATCAGTGTATGTCTTTGTTACTTGGTGTCAGTGTATGTCTTTGTTACTTGGTGTAAGTGTATGTCTTTGTTACTTGGTGTCAGTGTCTGTCGTTGTTACTTGGTGTAAGTGTGTGTCTGTGTTACTGGTTATCAGTGTATGTCTTTGTGACTCGGTGTCAGTGTATGTCTTTGTTCCTGGGTGTCAGTGTATGTCTTTGTTACTTGGTGACAGTGTGTGTCTGTGTGTCAGTGTGTGTCTTTGTTACTGTGCATCAGTGTTTCTCTATGTTGCTGGGTGTCAGTGTATGTTTCTTTGTGTTACTGGGTGTCAGTATTTAGTTTAGTGATACAGCACTGAAACAGGCCCTTCGGCCAACCGAGTCTTTGCCGACCATCAACCACCCATTTATACTAATCCTACACTAATCCCGTTTTCCTATCACATCCCCACCTTTCCCTATATATTTCCCTACCACCTACCTATACAAGGGTCAAATTATTATGGCCAATTACCCTATCAACCTGCAAGTCTTTGGCATGTGGGAGGAAACCGGAGCACCCGGAGGAAACTCACGCAGACACAGGGAGAACTAGCAAACTCCGTACAGGCAGTACCCGGAATCGAGCCCGGGTCCCTGGAGCTGTGAGGCTGCTAACCACTGTGCCAATGTGCCGACCGGTGTGTGTCTGTGTTACTGGCTATCAGTGTATGTCTTTGTTACTTCGTGTAAGTGTGTGTCTGTGTTACTGGGTAACAGTGTATGTCTTTGTTACTTGGTGTCAGTGTATGTCTGTGTTACTTGGTGTAAGTGTGTGTCTTTGTTACTTGGTGTAATTGTATGTCCTTGTTACTTGGTGTCAGTGTATGTCTGAGTTACTTGGTGCAAGTGTATGTCTTTGTTACTGGGTGTCAATTTATGTCTTTGTTACTTGGTGTCAGTGTATGTCTTTGTTACTTGGTGTAAGTGTGTGTCTGTGTTGCTGGGTAACAGTGTCTGTCTTTGTTACTTGGTGTCAGTGTATGTCTGTTTTACTTGGTGTAAGTGTGTGTCTGTGTTACTGGGTATCAGTGTATGTCTTTGTTACTTGGTGTCAGTGTATGTCTTTGTTACTTGGTGTAAGTGTGTGTCTGTGTTACTGGGTGTCAGTGTATGTCTTTGTTACTTGGTGTCAGTGTATGTCTTTGTTACTTGGTGTAAGTGTTTGTCTGTGTTACTGGGTATCAGTGTATGTCTTTGTTACTTGGTGTCAGTGTATGTCTTTGTTACTTGGTGTAAGTGTGTGTCTCTGTTACTGGGTGTCAGTGTATGTCTTTGTTACTTGGTGTAAGTGTGTGTCTGTGTTACTGGGTGTCAGTGTATGTATTTGTTACTTCGTGTAAGTGTGTGTCTGTGATACTGGGTGTCAGTGTGTGTCTGTGTTACTTGTTGTAAGTTTGTGTCTTTGTTACTTGGTGTCCGTGTGTGTCTGTGTTACTGGGTGTCAGTGTGTGTCTTTGTTACTGGGTGTCAGTGTATGCCTTTGTTACTTGGTGCAAGTATGTGTCTGTGTTACTGGGTATCAGTGTCTGTCTTTGTTACTTGGTGTAAGTGTGTGTCTGTGTTACTGGGTTTCAGTGTATGTCTTTGTTACTTTGTGTCAGTGTATGTCTGTGTTACTTATTGCAAGTGTGTGTCTGTGTTACTGGGTATCAGTGTATGTCTTTGTGACGTGGTGTCAGTGTATGTCTTTGTTACTGGGTGTCAGTGTGTGTCTTTGTGAATTGGTGTCAGTGTATGTCTTTGTTACTTGGTGTAAGTGCATGTCTGTGTTACTGGGTATCAGTGTATGTCTTTGTTACTTGGTGTCAGTGTATGTCAAAATACTAGGTGTAAGTGTATGTCTTTGTTACTTGGTGTAATTGTCTGTCTTTGTTGCTTGGAGTCAGTGTATGTCTGTGTTACTTGGTGTAAGTGTGTGTCTTTGTTACTTGGTGTAAGTTTATGCCTTTGTTACTTGGTGTCTGTGTGTGTCTGTTTTCTGGGTATCAGTGTATGTCTTTGTTACTTGGTGTCAGTGTATGTCTTTGTTACTTGGTGTAAGTGTATGTTTTGTTACATTTGTCAGTGTATGTCTTTGTTACTTGGTGTCAGTGCATGTCTGTGTTACATGGTGTAAGTGTGTGTCTGTGTTACTGGGTATCAGTGTATGTCTTTGTTACTTGGCTTAAGTATGTTTATGTGTTACTGGCTATCAGTGTATGTCTTTGTTACTTGGTGTCAGTGTATGTCTGTTTTACTTGGTGTAAGTGTGTGTCTGTGTTACTGGGTGTCAGTGTATGTCTTTGTGACTTTGTGTCAGTGTATGTCTTTGTTAGTGGGTGTCAGTGTGTGTCTTTGTGACTTGGTGTCAGTGTATGTCTGTGTTACTTGGTGTAAGTGTGTGTCTGTGTTACTGGGTATCAGTGTATGTCTGTATTACTTGGTGTGTGTGTGTCTGTGTTACTGGGTATCAGTGTATGTCTTTGTGAATTGGTGTCAGTGTATGTCATTGTTACTGGGTGTCAGTGTCTGTCTTTGTGACTTGGTGTCATTGTATGTCTTTGTTACTTGGTGTAAGTGTGTGTCTGTGTTACGGGGTATCAGTGTATGTCTTTGTTACTTGGTGTCAGTGTATGTCTGTGTTACTTGGTGTAAGTGTGTGTCTGTGTTACTGGGTATCAGTGTATGTCTGTATTACTTGGTGTGTGTGTGTCTGTGTTACTGGGTATCAGTGTATGTCTTTGTGAATTGGTGTCAGTGTATGTCATTGTTACTGGGTGTCAGTGTCTGTCTTTGTGACTTGGTGTCATTGTATGTCTTTGTTACTTGCTGTAAGTGTTTGTCTGTGTTACTTGGTATCAGTGTATGTCTTTGTTACTTGATGACAGTGTATGTCAAAATACATGGTGTAAGTGTATGTCTGTGTTATTTGGTGTAAGTGTGTGTCTTTGTTACTTGGTGTAAGTGTATGCCTTTGTAACTTGGTGTCAGTATATGTTTTTGTTACTTGGTGTCAGTGTGTGTCTGTGTTACTGGTTATCAGTGTATGTCTTTGTTACTTGGTGTCAGTGTATGTCTTTGTTACTTGGTGTAATTGTATGTCTTTGTTCCTTGGTGTCAGTGTATGTCTGTGTTACTTGGTGTAAGTGTGTGTCTTTGTTACTTGGTGTAAGTGTATGCCTTTGTAACTTGGTGTCAGTATATGTTTTTGTTACTTGGTGTCAGTGTGTGTCTGTGTTACTGGTTATCAGTGTATGTCTTTGTTACTTGGTGTCAGTGTATGTCTTTGTTACTTGGTGTAAGTGTATGTCTTTGTTACTTGGTGTCAGTGTCTGTCGTTGTTACTTGGTGTAAGTGTGTGTCTGTGTTACTGGTTATCAGTGTATGTCTTTGTGACTCGGTGTCAGTGTATGTCTTTGTTCCTGGGTGTCAGTGTATGTCTTTGTTACTTGGTGACAGTGTGTGTCTGTGTGTCAGTGTGTGTCTTTGTTACTGTGCATCAGTGTTTCTCTATGTTGCTGGGTGTCAGTGTGTGTTTCTTTGTGTTACTGGGTGTCAGTATTTAGTTTAGTGATACAGCACTGAAACAGGCCCTTCGGCCAACCGAGTCTGTGCCGACCATCAACCACCCATTTATACTAATCCTACACTAATCCCGTTTTCCTATCACATCCCCACCTTTCCCTATATATTTCCCTACCACCTACCTATACAAGGGTCAATTTATTATGGCCAATTACCCTATCAACCTGCAAGTCTTTGGCATGTGGGAGGAAACCGGAGCACCCGGAGGAAACTCACGCAGACACAGGGAGAACTAGCAAACTCCGTACAGGCAGTACCCGGAATCGAGCCCGGGTCCCTGGAGCTGTGAGGCTGCTAACCACTGTGCCAATGTGCCGACCGGTGTGTGTCTGTGTTACTGGCTATCAGTGTATGTCTTTGTTACTTCGTGTAAGTGTGTGTCTGTGTTACTGGGTAACAGTGTATGTCTTTGTTACTTGGTGTCAGTGTATGTCTGTGTTACTTGGTGTAAGTGTGTGTCTTTGTTACTTGGTGTAATTGTATGTCCTTGTTACTTGGTGTCAGTGTATGTCTGAGTTACTTGGTGTAAGTGTATGTCTTTGTTACTGGGTGTCAATTTATGTCTTTGTTACTTGGTGTCAGTGTATGTCTTTGTTACTTGGTGTAAGTGTGTGTCTGTGTTGCTGGGTAACAGTGTCTGTCTTTGTTACTTGGTGTCAGTGTATGTCTGTTTTACTTGGTGTAAGTGTGTGTCTGTGTTACTGGGTGTCAGTGTATGCCTTTGTGACTTTGTGTCAGTGTATGTCTTTGTTAGTGGGTGTCAGTGTGTGTCTTTGTGACTTGGTGTCAGTGTCTGCCTTTGTTACTTGGTGTAAGTGTGTGTCTGTGTTACTGGGTATCAGTGTATGTCTTTCTTACTTGGTGTCAGTGTATGTCTGTGTTACTTGGTGTCAGTGTATGTCTTTGTGAATTGGTGTCAGTGTATGTCATTGTTACTGGGTGTCAGTGTCTGTCTTTGTGACTTGGTGTCACTGTATGTCTTTGTTACTTGCTGTAAGTGTGTGTCTGTGTTACTGGGTATCAGTGTATGTCTTTGTTACTTGATGACAGTGTATGTCAAAATACTTGGTGTAAGTGTATGTCTGTGTTTCTGGGTATCAGTGTATGTCATTGTTACTGGGTGTCAGTGTCTGTCTTTGTGACTTGGTGTCACTGTATGTCTTTGTTACGTGGTGTCATTGTCTGTCTTTGATACTGGGTGTCAGTGTTTGTCTTTGTTACTGGGTGTCAGTGTCTGCCTTTGTGACTTGGTGTCAGTGTCTGTCTTCGTTACTTGGTGTCAGTGTTTGTCTTTGTTACTGGGTGTCAGTGTCTGTCTTTGTGACTTTGTGTCAGTGTATGTCTTTGTTACTTGGTGTCAGTGTATGTCTTTGTTACTTGGTGTAAGTGTGTGTCTGTGTGACTGGGTATCAGTGTATATCTTTGTTACTTGGTGTAAGTTTGTGTCTGTGTTACTGGGTATCAGTGCATGTCTTTGCTCAATGGTGACAGTGTATGTCTGTGTTACTTGGTGTAATTCTGTGTCATTGTTACTTGATGTAATTGTATGTCTTTGTTACTTGGTGTCATTGTATGTCTGTGTTACTTGGTGTAAGTGTATGTCTGTGTTTCTTGGTGTCAGTGTATGTCTTTGTTACGTGGTGTCAGTGTGTGTCTGTGTTACCTGGTGTAAGTGTGTGTCTGTGTTACTGGGTGTCAGTTTATGTCTTTGTTACTTGGTGTAAGTGTGTGTCTTTGTTACTTTGTGTAAGTGTGTGTCACTGTTACTTGGTGTAATTGTATGTCTTTGTTACTTGATGTCAGTGTATGTCTGTGTTACTTGCTGTCAGTGTATGTCTTTGTTACGTGGTGTAAGTGTGTGTCTGTGTTACTTGGTGTCAGTGTATGTCTGTGTTACTTGGTGGAAGTGTGTGTCTTTGTTACTTGGTGTAATTGTATGTCTTTGTTACTTGGTGTCAGTGTATGTCTTTGTTACTTGGTGTAAGTGAGTGTTTGTGTTACTTGGTGTAAGTGTGTGTCTGTGTCACTTGGTATCAGTGTATGTCTTTGTTACTTGGTGTAAGTGTGTGTCTGTGTTACTGGGTAACAGTGTATGTCTTTGTTACATGGTGTCAGTGCATGTCTGTGTTATTTGGTGTAAGTGTGTGTCTTTGTTACTTGGTGTAATTGTATGTCTTTGTTACTTGGTGTCAGTGTATGTCTGTGTTACTTGGTGTAAGTGTATGTCTTTGTGACTTGGTGTCAGTGTATGTCTTTGTTACTTGGTGTCAGTGTATGTCTTTGTTACTCTGTATCAGTGGTTCTCTGTGTTACTGGGTGTCAGTGTGTGTTTGTTTGTGTTACTGGGTGTCAGTGTGTGTCTGTGACACTAGGTGTCAGTATTTAGTTTAGTTTAGAGATACAGCACTTCAACAGGCCCTTCGGCCAACCGTGTCTGTGCCGACCATCAACCACCCATTTATACTAATCCTACTAATCCCGTATTCCTATCACATCCCCACCTGTCCCTAAATATTTCCCTACCACCTACCTATACTTGGGTCAATTTATAATGGCCAATTAACCTATCAACCTGCAAGTCGTTGGCATGTGGGAATAAACGGGAGCACCCGGAGGTAACTCACGCAGACACAGGGAGAACATACATACTCCGCACAGGCAGTACCCAGAATCGAGCCCGGGTCCCTGGAGCTGTGACGCTGCTAACCACTGTGCCAATGTGCCTCCCAGTGTGTGTCTGTGCTACTGGGTATCAGTGTATGTCTTTGTTACTTGGTGTCATTGTATGTCTGTGTTACTTGGTGCAAGTGTGTGTCTGTGTTACTTGGCATCAGTGTCTGTCTTTGTTATTGGGTGTAAGTGTGTGTCTGTGTTACTGGGTGTCAGTGTTTGTCTTTGTTACTGGGTGTCAGTGTCTGCCTTTGTGACTTGGTGTCAGTGTCTGTCTTCGTTACTTGGTGTCAGTGTTTGTCTTTGTTACTGGGTGTCAGTGTCTGTCTTTGTGACTTTGTGTCAGTGTATGTGTTTGTTACTTGGTGTAAGTGTGTGTCTGTGTGACTGGGTATCAGTGTATATCTATGTTACTTGGTGTAAGTTTGTGTCTGTGTTACTGGGTATCAGTGCATGTCTTTGCTCCATGGTGACAGTGTATGTCTGTGTTACTTTGTGTAAGTCTGTGTCATTGTTACTTGATGTAATTGTATGTCTTTGTTACTTGGTGTCAGTGTATGTCTGTGTTACTTGGTGTAAGTGTATGTCTGTGTTACTTGGTGTCAGTGTATGTCTTTGTTACGTGGTGTCAGTGTGTGTCTGTGTTACCTGGTGTAAGTGTGTGTCTGTGTTACTGGGTGTCAGTTTATGTCTTTGTTACTTGGTGGAAGTGTGTGTCTTTGTTACTTTGTGTAAGTGTGTGTCACTGTTACTTGGTGTAATTGTATGTCTTTGTTACTTGATGTCAGTGTATGTCTGTGTTACTTGGTGTAAGTGTATGTCTGTGTTACTTGCTGTCAGTGTATGTCTTTGTTACGTGGTGTAAGTGTGTGTCTGTGTTACTTGGTGTCAGTGTATGTCTGTGTTACTTGGTGGAAGTGTGTGTCTTTGTTACTTGGTGTAATTGTATGTCTTTGTTACTTGGTGTCAGTGTATGTCTTTGTTACTTGGTGTAAGTGAGTGTTTGTGTTACTTGGTGTAAGTGTATGTCTGTGTCACTTGGTATCAGTGTATGTCTTTTTTACTTGGTGTAAGTGTGTGTCTGTGTTACTGGGTAACAGTGTATGTCTTTGTTACATGGTGTCAGTGTATGTCTGTGTTATTTGGTGTAAGTGTGTGTCTTTGTTACTTGGTGTAATTGTATGTCTTTGTTACTTGGTGTCAGTGTATGTCTGTGTTACTTGGTGTAAGTGTATGTCTTTGTGACTTGGTGTCAGTGTATGTCTTTGTTACTTGGTGTCAGTGTGTGTCTGTGTTACTGGGTATCAGTGTATGTCTTTGTTACTTGGTGTCAGTGTATGTCTTTGTTACTCTGTATCAGTGGTTCTCTGTGTTACTGGGTGTCAGTGTGTGTTTGTTTGTGTTACTGGGTGTCAGTGTGTGTCTGTGACACTAGGTGTCAGTATTTAGTTTAGTTTAGAGATACAGCACTTCAACAGGCCCTTCGGCCAACCGTGTCTGTGCCGACCATCAACCACCCATTTATACTAATCCTACACTAATCCCGTATTCCTATCACATCCCCACATGTCCCTAAATATTTCCCTACCACCTACCTATACTTGGGTCAATTTATAATGGCCAATTAACCTATCAACCTGCAAGTCGTTGGCATGTGGGAATAAACGGGAGCACCCGGAGGTAACTCACGCAGAAACAGGGAGAACTTACAAACTCCGCACAGGCAGTACCCAGAATCGAGCCCGGGTCCCTGGAGCTGTGACGCTGCTAACCACTGTGCCACTGTGCCTCCCAGTGTGTGTCTGTGCTACTGGGTATCAGTGTATGTCTTTGTTACTTGGTGTCATTGTATGTCTGTGTTACTTGGTGCAAGTGTGTGTCTGTGTTACTTGGCATCAGTGTCTGTCTTTGTTATTGGGTGTAAGTGTGTGTCTGTGTTACTGGGTAACAGTGTATGTCTTTGTTACTTGGTGTCAGTGTATGTCTGTGTTACTTGGTGTAAGTGTGTGTCTTTGTTACTTGGTGTAATTGTATGTCTTTGTTTCTTGATGTCAGTGTATGTCTTTGTTACTGGGTGTCAGTGTCTGTCTTCGTTACTTGGTTGTCAGTGTTTGTCTTTGTTACTGGGTGTCAGTGTCAGTCTCTGTGATTGATGTCAGTGTATGTCTGTGTTACTTGGTGTAAGTGTGTGTCTTTGCTATTTGGTGTAAGTGTATGTCTTTGTTACTTGGTGTCAGTGTATGACTTTGTTACTTGGTGTAAGTGTGTGTCTGTGTTATTTGGTGTAAGTGTGTGTCTGTGTTCCCTGGTATCAGTGTATGTCTTTGTCACTTGGTGTAAGTGTGTGTCTGAGTTACTGGGGAACGGTGTATGTCTTTGTTGCTTGATGTCAGTGTATGTCTGTGTTACTTGGTTTATGTGTGTGTCTTTGTTACCTGGTGTAATTGTATGTCTTTCATACTTGGTGTCAGTGTATGTTTTTGTTACTTGTTGTAAGTGTGGGTCTGTGTTACTGGGTATCAGTGTATGTCTTTGTTACTTGGTGTAAGTTTGTGTCTGTGTTATTGGGTATCAGTATATGTCTTTGTTACTTGGTGTCAGTGTATGTCTTTGTTACTTGGTGTAAGTGTGTGTCTGTGTTACTTGGTGTCAGTGTATTTCTTTGTTACTTGGTGCAAGTGTGTGTCTGTGTTACTGGGTGTCAGTGTGTGTCTTTGTTACTTGGTGTCCGTGTGTGCCTGTGTTACTGGGTGTAAGTGTGTGTCTGTGTTACTGGGTATCAGTGTATGTCTTTTTTGCTTGGTGTCAGTGTATGTCTTTGTTACTGGGTGTCAGTGTGTGTCTTTGTTACTTGGTGTAAGTGTTTGTCTGTGTTACTTGGTATCAGTGTTTGTCTTTGTTACTTGGTGTAAGTGTGTGTCTGTGTTACTGGGTATCAGTGTATGTCTTTGTTACTTGGTGTCAGTGTATGTCTGTGTTACTTGGTGTAAGTGTGTGTCTGTGTTACTGGGTATCAGTGTATGTCTTTTTTGCTTGGTGTCAGTGTATGTCTTTGTTACTGGGTGTCAGTGTGTGTCTTTGTGTCTTGGTGTCAGTGTATGTCTTTGATACTTGGTGTAAGTGTGTGTCTTTGTTATTTGGTGTAATTCTATGTCTTTGTTACTTGGTGTCAGTGTATGTCTGTGTTACTTGGTGTAAGTGTATGTCTTTGTTACTTGGTGTCAGTGTATGACTTTGTTACTTGGTGTAAGTGTGTGTCTGTGTTATTTGGTGTAAGTGTGTGTCTGTGTTCCCTGGTATCAGTGTATGTCTTTGTCACTTGGTGTAAGTGTTTGTCTGAGTTACTGGGGAACGGTGTATGTCTTTGTTTCTTGGTGTCAGTGTATGTCTGTGTTACTTGGTATATGTGTGTGTCTTTGTTACCTGGTGTAATTGTATGTCTTTCATACTTGGTGTCAGTGTATGTCTTTGTTACTTGGTGGAAGTGTGTGTCTGTGTTACTGGGTATCAGTGTATGTCTTTGTTACTTGGTGTAAGTGTGTGTCTGTGTTATTGGGTATCAGTGTATGTCTTTGTTACTTGGTGTCAGTGTATGTCTTTGTTACTTGGTGTAAGTGTGTGTCTTTGTTACTTGGTGTCAGTGTATTTCTTTGTTACTTGGTGCAAGTGTGTGTCTGTGTTACTGGGTGTCAGTGTGTGTCTTTGTTACTTGGTGTCCGTGTGTGCCTTTGTTACTGGGTGTAAGTGTGTGTCTGTGTTACTGGGTATCAGTGTATGTCTTTGTTACTTGGTGTCATTGGCTGTCTTTGTTACTTGGTGTAAGTGTGTGTCTGTGTTACTTGGTGTAAGTGTGTGTCTGTGTTACTGGGTATCAGTGTATGTCTTTGTTACTTGGTGTCAGTGTATGTCTTTGTTACTTAGTGTCAGTGTTTGTCTGTGTTACTTGGTGTAAGTGTATGTCTTTTTTGCTTGGTGTCAGTGTATGTCTTTGTTACTGGGTGTCAGTGTGTGTCTTTGTGTCTTGGTGTCAGTGTATGTCTTTGTTACTTGGTCTAAGTGTGTGTCGGTGTTACTGGGTATCAGTGGATGTCTTTGTTACTTGGTGTCAGTGTATGTCAAAATACTTGGTGTAAATGTATGTCTTTGTTACTTGGTGTTATTATCTGTCTTTGTTACTTGGTGTCAGTGTATGTCTGTGTTACATGGTGTAAGTGTGTTTCTTTGTTACTTGGTGTAAGTGTATGTCTTTGTTACTTGGTGTCAGTGTGTCTGTGTTACTGGGTATCAGTGTATGTCGTTGTTACTTCTTGTAAGTGTGTGTCTGTGTTACTGGGTGTCAGTGTATTTCTTTGTTACTTGGTGACATGGTGTGTCTGTGTGTCAGTTTATGTCTTTGTTACTGTGTATCAGTGTTTCTCTATGTTACTGGGTGTCAGTGTGTGTTTGTTTGTGTTACTGGGTGTCAGTATTTTGTTTAGTGATACAGCACTGAAACAGGCCCTTCGTCCAACCGTGTCTGTGCCGACCATCAACCACTCATTTATACTAATCCTCCACTAATGCCGAATTCCTATCACATCCCCACCTGTCCCTATATATTTCCCGACCACCTACCTATACTAGTGTCAATTTATAATGGCCAATTAACCTATCAACCTGCAGGTATTTGGCATGTGGGAAGAAACCGGAGCACCCGGCGGAAACTCACGCAGACACAGGGAGAACTTGCAAACTCCGCACAGGCAGTACCCAGAATCGAGCCCGGGACCCTGGAGCTGTGAGGCTGCTAACCACAGTGCCAATGTGCCGCCCAGTGTGTGTCTGTGCTACTGGGAATCAGTGTATGTCTTTGTTACTTGGTGTAAGTGTGTGTCTGTGTTACTGGGTAACAGTGTCTGTCTTTGTTACTTGGTGTCAGTGTATGTCTGTGTTACTTGGTGTAAGTGTGTGTCTTTGTTACTTGGTGTAATTGTATGTCTTTGTTACTTGGTGTCAGTGTACGTCTGTGTTACTTGGTGTAAGTGTGTGTCTTTGTTACTTGGTGTAAGTGTATGTCTTTGTTACTTGGTGTCAGTGTATGTCTTTGTGACGTCGTGTCATTGTCTGTCTTTGTTACTGGGTGTCAGTGTCCGTCTTTGTGACTTGGAGTCAGTGTATGTCTTTGTTACTTGGAGTCAGTGTATGTCTTTGTTACTTGGTGTAAGTCTGTGTCTGTGTGACTGGGTATCAGTGTATATCTTTGTTACTTGGTGTAAGTGTGTGTCTGTGTTACTGGGTATCAGTGTATGTCTTTATTACTTGGTGTCAGTGTATGTCTGTGTTACTTGATGTAAGTGTGTGTCTTTGTTACTTGGTGTAATTGTATGTCTTTGCTACTTGGTGTCAGTGTATGTCTTTGCTACTTGGTGTAAGTGAGTGTTTGTGTTACTTGGTGTCAGTGTGTGTCTGTGTCACTTGGAATCAGTGTATGTCTTTGTTACTTGGTGTAAGTGTTTGTCTGTGTTACTGGGTAACAGTGTATGTCTCTGTTACTTGGTGTCAGTGTGTGGCTCTGTTATTTGGTGTAAGTGTGTGTCTTTGTTACTTCGTGTAATTATATGTCTTAGTTACTTGTTGTCAGTGTATGTCTTTGTTACTTGGTGTCAGTGTATGTCCTTGTGAATTGGTGTCAGTGTATGTCTTCGTTACTTGGTGTCAGTGTATGTCTATGTTACTTGGTGTAATTGTGTGTCTTTGTTACTTGGTGTAAGTGTGTGTCTTTGTTACTGGGTATCAGTGTATGTCTTTGTTACTTGGTGTCAGTGTATGTCTTTGTTACTTGGTGTATGTGTATGTCTGTGTTACTGGGTGTCAGTAGATGTCTTTGTTACTTGGTGTCAGTGTTTGTCTTTGTTACTTTGTGGAAGTGTATGTCTTTGTTACTGGGTGTCAGTGTATGTCTTTGTTACTTGGTGACAGTGTGTGTCTGTGTTAGTCTTTGTTACTTGGTGTCAGTTTGTGTCTGTGTATGTCTTTGTTAATGTGTGTCAGTGTTTCTCTATGTTACTTGGTGTCAGTGTGTGTTTGTTTGTGTTGCTGGGTGTCAGTGTGTGTCTGTGTTACTTGGTCTAAGTGAATGTCTTTGTTTCTTGGTGTCAGTGGCTGTCTTTGTTACTTGGTGTCAGATTTTGTCTTTGTTACTTGGTGTAAGTGTGTGTCTGTGTTAAGGGGTATCAGTGTATGTCTTTGTGACTTGGTGTCACTGTATGTCTTTGTTGCTTGGTGTCAGTGTATGTCTGTGTTACTTGGTGTAAGTGTGTGTCTGTGTTACTTGGTATCAGTGCATGTCTTTGTTACTTGGAGTAAGTGTGTATCTGTGTTACTGGGTAACAGTGTAATTCTTTGTTACTTGGTGTCAGTGTATGTCTGTGTTACTTGGTGTAAGTGTGTGTCTTTGTAACTTGGTGTAATTGTATGTCATTGTTACTTGGTGTCAGTGTATGTCTGTGTTACTTGGTGTAAGTGTATGTCTTTGTTACTTGGTATAAGTGTATGTCATTGTGACGTGGAGTCATTGCCTGTCTTCGTTACTTGGTGTCAGTGTTTGTCTTTGTTACTGGGTGTCAGTGTCTGTCTTTGTGACTTGGTGTCAGTGTATGTCTTTGTTACTTGGTGTCAGTGGATGTCTTTGTTACTTGGTGTAAGTGTGTGTCTGTGTTACTTGGTGTAATTGTTTGTCTTTGTTACTTGGTGTAAGTGTGTGTCCGTGTTACTGGGTATTGGTGTATGTCTTTGTTACTTGGTGTCAGTGTAGGTGTGTGTTACTTGGTGTAAGTGTGTGTCTTTGTTAATTGGTGTAATTGTATGTCTTTGCTACTTGGTGTCAGTGTATGTCTTTGCTACTTGGTGTAAGTGAGTATTTGTGTTACTTGGTGTAAGTGTGTGTCTGTGTCACTTGGTATCAGTGTATGTCTTTGTTACTTGGTGTAAGTGTGTGTCTTTGTTACTTGGTGTAATTGTATGTCTTTGTTACTTGGTGTCAGTGTACGTCTGTGTTACTTGGTGTCAGTGTATGTCTTTGTGACGTCGTGTCATTGTCTGTCTTTGTTACTGGGTGTCAGTGTCTGTCTTCGTTACTTGGTGTCATTGTTTGTCTTTGTTACTGGGTGTCAGTGTCCGTCTTTGTGACTTGGAGTCAGTGTATGTCTTTGTTACTTGGTGTCAGTGTATGTCTTTGTTACTTGGTGTAAGTCTGTGTCTGTGTGACTGGGTATCAGTGTATATCTTTGTTACTTGGTGTAAGTGTGTGTCTGTGTTACTGGGTATCAGTGTATGTCTTTGTTACTTGGTGTCAGTGTATGTCTTTGTTACTTGGTGTATGTGTATGTCTGTGTTACTGGGTGTCAGTGGCTGTCTTTGTTACTTGGTGTCAGAGTTTGTCTTTGTTACTTGGTGTAAGTGTGTGTCTGTGTTAATGGGTATCAGTGTATGTCTTTGTGACTTGGTGTCACTGTATGTCTTTGTTGCTTGGTGTCAGTGTATGTCTGTGTTACTTGGTGTAAGTGTGTGTCTATGTTACTTGGTATCAGTGCATGTCTTTGTTACTTGGAGTAAGTGTGTGTCTGTGTTACTGGGTAACAGAGTAATTCTTTGTTACTTGGTGTCAGTGTATGTCTGTGTTACTTGGTGTAAGTGTGTGTCTTTGTTACTTGGTGTAATTGTATGTCATTGTTACTTGGTGTCAGTGTATGTCTGTGTTACTTGGTATAAGTGTATGTCTTTGTTACTTGGTGTCAGTGTATGTCTTTGTGACGTGGAGTCATTGCCTGTCTTTGTTACTGGGTGTCAGTGTCTGTCTTCGTTACTTGGTGTCAGTGTTTGTCTTTGTTACTGGGTGTCAGTGTCTGTCTTTGTGACTTGGTGTCAGTGTATGTCTTTGTTACTTGGTGTCAGTGGATGTCTTTGTTGCTTGGTGTAAGTGTGCGTCTGTGTTACTTGGTGTAATTGTTTGCCTTTGTTACTTGGTGTAAGTGTGTGTCCGTGTTACTGGGTATCGGTGTATGTCTTTGTTACTTGGTGTCAGTGTATGTGTTTGTTACTTGGTGTAAGTGTGTGTCTTTGTTACTTGGTGTAATTGTATGTCTTTGCTACTTGGTGTCAGTGTATGTCTTTGCTACTTGGTGTAAGTGAGTATTTGTGTTACTTGGTGTAAGTGTGTGTCTGTGTCACTTGGTATCAGTGTATGTCTTTGTTACTTGGTGTAAGTGTGTGTCTGTGTTACTGGGTATCAGTGTATATCTTTGTTACTTGGTGTAAGTGTGTGTCTGTGTTACTGGGTATCAGTGTATGTCTTTGTTACTTGGTGTCAGTGTATGTGTGTGTTACTTGGTGTAAGTGTGTGTCTTTGTTACTTGGTGTAATTGTATGTCTTTGCATCTTGGTGTCAGTGTATGTCTTTGCTACTTGATGATAGTGAGTGTTATTGTTACTTGGTGTAAGTGTTTGTCTGTGTTACTGGGTAACAGTGTATGTCTCTGTTACTTGGTGTCAGTGTGTGGCTCTGTTATTTGGTGTAAGTGTGTGTCTTTGTTACTTCGTGTAATTATATGTCTTAGTTACTTGTTGTCAGTGTATGTCTTTGTTACTTGGTGTCAGTGTATGTCCTTGTGAATTGGTGTCAGTGTATGTCTTCGTTACTTGGTGTCAGTGTATGTCTATGTTACTTGGTGTAATTGTGTGTCTTTGTTACTTGGTGTAAGTGTGTGTCTTTGTTACTGGGTATCAGTGTATGTCTTTGTTACTTGGTGTCAGTGTATGTCTTTGTTACTTGGTGTATGTGTATGTCTGTGTTACTGGGTGTCAGTAGATGTCTTTGTTACTTGGTGTCAGTGTTTGTCTTTGTTACTTTGTGGAAGTGTATGTCTTTGTTACTGGGTGTCAGTGTATGTCTTTGTTACTTGGTGACAGTGTGTGTCTGTGTTAGTCTTTGTTACTTGGTGTCAGTTTGTGTCTGTGTATGTCTTTGTTAATGTGTGTCAGTGTTTCTCTATGTTACTTGGTGTCAGTGTGTGTTTGTTTGTGTTGCTGGGTGTCAGTGTGTGTCTGTGTTACTTGGTCTAAGTGAATGTCTTTGTTTCTTGGTGTCAGTGGCTGTCTTTGTTACTTGGTGTCAGATTTTGTCTTTGTTACTTGGTGTAAGTGTGTGTCTGTGTTAAGGGGTATCAGTGTATGTCTTTGTGACTTGGTGTCACTGTATGTCTTTGTTGCTTGGTGTCAGTGTATGTCTGTGTTACTTGGTGTAAGTGTGTGTCTGTGTTACTTGGTATCAGTGCATGTCTTTGTTACTTGGAGTAAGTGTGTATCTGTGTTACTGGGTAACAGTGTAATTCTTTGTTACTTGGTGTCAGTGTATGTCTGTGTTACTTGGTGTAAGTGTGTGTCTTTGTAACTTGGTGTAATTGTATGTCATTGTTACTTGGTGTCAGTGTATGTCTGTGTTACTTGGTGTAAGTGTATGTCTTTGTTACTTGGTATAAGTGTATGTCATTGTGACGTGGAGTCATTGCCTGTCTTCGTTACTTGGTGTCAGTGTTTGTCTTTGTTACTGGGTGTCAGTGTCTGTCTTTGTGACTTGGTGTCAGTGTATGTCTTTGTTACTTGGTGTCAGTGGATGTCTTTGTTACTTGGTGTAAGTGTGTGTCTGTGTTACTTGGTGTAATTGTTTGTCTTTGTTACTTGGTGTAAGTGTGTGTCCGTGTTACTGGGTATTGGTGTATGTCTTTGTTACTTGGTGTCAGTGTAGGTGTGTGTTACTTGGTGTAAGTGTGTGTCTTTGTTAATTGGTGTAATTGTATGTCTTTGCTACTTGGTGTCAGTGTATGTCTTTGCTACTTGGTGTAAGTGAGTATTTGTGTTACTTGGTGTAAGTGTGTGTCTGTGTCACTTGGTATCAGTGTATGTCTTTGTTACTTGGTGTAAGTGTGTGTCTTTGTTACTTGGTGTAATTGTATGTCTTTGTTACTTGGTGTCAGTGTACGTCTGTGTTACTTGGTGTCAGTGTATGTCTTTGTGACGTCGTGTCATTGTCTGTCTTTGTTACTGGGTGTCAGTGTCTGTCTTCGTTACTTGGTGTCATTGTTTGTCTTTGTTACTGGGTGTCAGTGTCCGTCTTTGTGACTTGGAGTCAGTGTATGTCTTTGTTACTTGGTGTCAGTGTATGTCTTTGTTACTTGGTGTAAGTCTGTGTCTGTGTGACTGGGTATCAGTGTATATCTTTGTTACTTGGTGTAAGTGTGTGTCTGTGTTACTGGGTATCAGTGTATGTCTTTGTTACTTGGTGTCAGTGTATGTCTTTGTTACTTGGTGTATGTGTATGTCTGTGTTACTGGGTGTCAGTGGCTGTCTTTGTTACTTGGTGTCAGAGTTTGTCTTTGTTACTTGGTGTAAGTGTGTGTCTGTGTTAATGGGTATCAGTGTATGTCTTTGTGACTTGGTGTCACTGTATGTCTTTGTTGCTTGGTGTCAGTGTATGTCTGTGTTACTTGGTGTAAGTGTGTGTCTATGTTACTTGGTATCAGTGCATGTCTTTGTTACTTGGAGTAAGTGTGTGTCTGTGTTACTGGGTAACAGAGTAATTCTTTGTTACTTGGTGTCAGTGTATGTCTGTGTTACTTGGTGTAAGTGTGTGTCTTTGTTACTTGGTGTAATTGTATGTCATTGTTACTTGGTGTCAGTGTATGTCTGTGTTACTTGGTATAAGTGTATGTCTTTGTTACTTGGTGTCAGTGTATGTCTTTGTGACGTGGAGTCATTGCCTGTCTTTGTTACTGGGTGTCAGTGTCTGTCTTCGTTACTTGGTGTCAGTGTTTGTCTTTGTTACTGGGTGTCAGTGTCTGTCTTTGTGACTTGGTGTCAGTGTATGTCTTTGTTACTTGGTGTCAGTGGATGTCTTTGTTGCTTGGTGTAAGTGTGCGTCTGTGTTACTTGGTGTAATTGTTTGCCTTTGTTACTTGGTGTAAGTGTGTGTCCGTGTTACTGGGTATCGGTGTATGTCTTTGTTACTTGGTGTCAGTGTATGTGTTTGTTACTTGGTGTAAGTGTGTGTCTTTGTTACTTGGTGTAATTGTATGTCTTTGCTACTTGGTGTCAGTGTATGTCTTTGCTACTTGGTGTAAGTGAGTATTTGTGTTACTTGGTGTAAGTGTGTGTCTGTGTCACTTGGTATCAGTGTATGTCTTTGTTACTTGGTGTAAGTGTGTGTCTGTGTTACTGGGTATCAGTGTATATCTTTGTTACTTGGTGTAAGTGTGTGTCTGTGTTACTGGGTATCAGTGTATGTCTTTGTTACTTGGTGTCAGTGTATGTGTGTGTTACTTGGTGTCAGTGTGTGACTTTGTTACTTGGTGTAATTGTATGTCTTTGCATCTTGGTGTCAGTGTATGTCTTTGCTACTTGATGATAGTGAGTGTTATTGTTACTTGGTGTAAGTGTGTGTCTGTGTCACTTGGTATCACTGTATGTCTTTGTTACTTGGTGTCAGTGTTTGTCTTTGTGACTTGGTGTCAGTGTATGTCTTGGTTACTGGCTGTCAGTGTAGGTCTTTGTGACTTGGTGTCAGTGTATGTCTTTGTTACTGGGTGTCAGTTTATGTCTTTGTTAATTGGTGTCAGTGTATGTCTTTGTTACTTGGTGTCAGTGTATGTCTGTGTTACTTGGTGTAATTGTGTGTCTTTGTTACATGGTGTAAGTGTGTGTCTGTGTTACTGGGTATCAGTGTATGTCTTTGTTACTTGGTGTCAGTGTATGTCTTTGTTACTTGGTGTAAGTGTGTGTCTGTGTTACTGGGTGTCAGTAGATGTCTTTTTTACTTGGTGTCAGTGTTTGTCTTTGTTACTTAGTGGAAGTGTATGTCTTTGTTACTGGGTGTCAGTGTATGTCTTTGTTACTTGGTGACAGTGTGTGTCTGTGTTAGTCTTTGTTACTTGTTGTCAGTGTGTGTCTGTGTATGTCTTTGTTACTGTGTGTCAGTGTTTCTCTTTGTTACTGGGTGTCAGTGTGTGTTTGTTTGTGTTGCTGGGTGTCATTGTGTGTCTGTGTCACTTGGTCTAAGTGTGTGTCTTTGTTACTTGGTGTCAGTGGCTGTCTTTGTTACTTGGTGTCAGAGTTTGTCTTTGTTACTTGGTGTAAGTGTGTGTCTGTGTTACTGGGTATCAGTGTATGTCTTTGTGACTTGGTGTCAGTGTATGTCTTTGTTACTTGGTGTGGTTGTATGTCTGTGTTACTTGGTGTAAGTGTGTGTCTGTGTTACTTGGTATCAGTGCATGTCTTTGTTAGTTGGTGTAAGTGTGTGTCTGTGTTACTGGGTAACAGTGTATGTCTTTGTTACTTGGTGTCAGTGTATGTCTTTGTTACTTGGTGTAATTGTATGTCATTGTTAATTGGTGTCAGTGTACGTCTGTGTTACTTGGTGTAAGTGTATGTTTTCGTTACTTGGTGTCAGTGTATGTCTTTGTGACGTGGAGTCATTGTCTGTCTTTGTTACTGGGTGTCAGTGTCTGTCTTCGTTACTTGGTGTCAGTGTTTGCCTTTGTTACTGGGTGTCAGTGTCTGTCTTTGTGACTTGGTGTCAGTGTATGTCTTTGTTAGTTGGTGTCAGTGTATGACTTTGTTACTTGGTGTAAGTGTGCGTCTGTGTTACTGGGTATCAGTGCATGTCTTTGCTACATGGTGACAGTGCATGTCTGTGTTACTTGGTGTCAGTGTGTGCCTTTGTTAATGGTGTAATTGTATGTCTTTGTTACTTGGTGTCAGTGTATGTCTGTGTTACCTGGTGTAAGTGTAAGTCTTTGTTACTTGGTGTCAGTGTATGTCTTTGTTACTTGGTGTCAGTGTATGTCTGTGTTACTTGGTGTAAGTGTGTGTCTGTGTTACTGGGTATCAGTCTATGTCTTTGTGACTTGGTGTCAGTGCATGTCTTTGTTATTTGGTGTCAGTGTATGTCTGTGTACTTGGTGTAATTGTATTTCTTTGTTACTTGGTGTCAGTGTGTGTCTGTGTTACTTGGTATCAGTGCATGTCTTTGTGACTTGGTATCAGTGTATGTCTTTGTTACTGGGTGTCAGTGTATGTCTTTGTTACTTGGTGTAAGTGTGTGTCTTTGTTACTGGGTGTCAGTGCATGTCTTTGTTACTTGGTGTCAGTGTGTGTCTGTGTTACTGGGTGTCAGTGTATGTCTTTGTTACAGGATGTCAGTGTGTGTCTGTGTTACTTGGTGTTGGTGTGTGTCTGTGTTACTGGGTGTCAGTGTATGTCTTTGTTACTGGGTGTAAGTGTGTGTCTTTGTTGCTTATTGTAAGTGTGTGTCTTTGTTACTGGGTGTCAGTGTGTGTCTGTTTTAATTGGTGTCTGTGTGTGTCTTTGTTACGTGGTGTAAGTGAGTGTCTGTGTTACTGGGTGTCAGTGTATGACTTTGTTACAGGGTGTCAGTGTATGTCTTTGTTACTTGGTGTATGTGTGTGTCTGTGTTACTGGGTATCAGTGTATTTCTTTGTTACTTGGTGTCAGTGTTTGTCAAAATACTTGGTGTAAGTGTATGTCTTTGTTACTTGGTGCAATTGTCTGTCTTTGTTACTTGGTGTAATTGTATGTCAGTGTTACTTGGTGTAAGTGTGTGTCTTTGTTACTTGGTGTAAGTGTGTGTCTTTGTTACTTGGTGTCAGTGTATGTCTTTGTGACTTGGTGTCAGTGTGTGTCTGTGTTCCTGGGTGTCATTGTATGTCTTTGTTACTGTGTATCAGTGGGTGTTACTGGGTGTCAGTGTATGTCTTTGTTACTTGGTGTCAGTGTATGTCTGTGTTACTTGGTGTAAGTGTGTGTCTGTGTTACTGGGTGTCAGTGTGTGTCTGTGTTACTTGGTGTAAGTGTTTGTCTTTGTTACTTGGTGTCCGTGTGTGTCTGTGTTACTGGGTGTCATTGTATGTCTCTGTTGCTTGGTGTAAGTGTGTGTATCTGTGTTACCGAGTGTAAGTGTGTCTCTGTGTTACTGGGTATCAGTGAATGTCTTTGTTACTTGGTGTCAGTGTATGTTAAAACACTTGGTGTAAGTGTGTGTCTGTGTTACTGGGTGTCATTGTATGTCTCTGTTGCTTGGTGTAAGTGTGTGTATCTGTGTTACCGAGTGTAAGTGTGTCTCTTTGTTACTTGGTGTCAGTGTATGTCTTTGTTACTTGGTGTAAGTGTGTGTCTTTGTTACTTGGTGTCACTGTGTGTCTTTGTTCCTGGGTGTCAGTGTATGTCTTTGTTCCTGTGTATCAGTGTGTGTTACTGGGTGTCAGTGTGTGTCTGTGTTACATGGTGTAAGTGTGTGTCTGTGTTACATGGTGTAAGTGTGTATCTTTGTTACTTGGTGTCCGTGTGTGTCTGTGTTACTTGGTGTAAGTCTGTGTCTTTGTTACTTGGTGTTCGTGTGTGTCTGTGTTACTGGGTGTCAGTGTATGTCTTTGTTACTGGGTGTCAGTGTATGTCTTTGTTACTTGGTGTAAGTGTGTGTCTGTGTTACTGGGTGTCAGTGTATGTCTGCGTTACTTGGTTCAAGTTTGTGTCTGTGTTACTGAGTATCAGTGTATGTCTTTGTGACTTGGTGTCAGTGTATGTCAAAATACTTGGTGTAAGTGTATGTCTTTGTTACTTGGTATAATTGTCTGTCTTTGTTACGTGGTGTAAGTGTAAGTCTTTGTTACTTGGTGTCAGTGTATGTCTTTGTTACTTGGTGTCAGTGTGTGTCTGTGTTACTGGGTATCAGTGTATTTCTTTGTGACTTGGTATCAATGTATGTCTTTGTTACTGGGTGTCAGTGTATGTCTTTGTGACTTGGTGTCAGTGTATGACTTTGTTACTGGGTGTCAGTGTATGTCTTTGTTACTTGGTGTCAGTGTGTGTCTGTGTTCCTGGGTGTCAGTGTATGTCTTTGTGACTTGGTATCAGTGTATGTCTTTGTTACTGGGTGTCAGTGTATGTCTTTGTGACTTGGTGTCAGTGTATGTGGAAATACTTGGTGTAAGTGTATGTCTGTGTTATTTGGTGTAAGTGTGTGTCTGTGTTACTGGGTATCAGTGTATGTCTTTGTTACTTGGTGTCAGTGTATGTCTTTGTTACTTGGTGTAAGTGTATGTCTTTGTTACTTGGTGTCAGTGTATTTCTGTGTTACTTGGTGTAAGTGTATGTCTTTGTTACTTGGTGTCAGTGTATGTCTTTGTTACTTGGTGTAGGTGTATGTCTTTGTTGCTTCGTGTAAGTGTATGTCTTTGCTACTTGGTGTCAGTGTATGTCTTTGATACTTGGTGTAAATGTATGTCTGTGTTACTGTTTATCAGTGTCTGTCTTTGTTACTTGGTGTAAGTGTGTGTCTGTGTTGCTGGGTATCAGTATATGTCTTTGTTACTTGGTGTAAGTGTGTGTCTGTGATACTGGGTATCAGTGTATGTCTTTGTTACTTGGTGTCATTGTCTGTCTTTGTTACTTGGTGTAAGTGTGTGTCTGTGTTACTTGGTGTAAGTGTGTGTCTGTGTTACTGGGTATCATTGTATGTCTTTGTTACTTGGTGTCAGTGTATGTCTTTGTTACTTGGTGTAAGTGTTTGTCTTTGTTACTTGGTGTCAGTGTATGTCTTTGTTACTTGCTGTAAGTGTTTGTCTGTGTTACTGGGAATCAGTGTTTGTCTTTGTTACTTGGTGTCATTGTCTGTCTTTGTTACTTGGTGTAAGTGTGTGTGTGTTACTTGGTGTCAGTGTATGTCTCTGTTACTTGGTGTAAGTGAGTGTGTGTGTGTTACTGGGTATCAGTGTATGTCTTTGTTACTTGGTGTCATTGTCAATCTTTGTTACTTGGTGTAAGTGTGTGTCTGTGTTACTGGGTATCAGTGTCTGTCTTTGTTACTTGGTGTCTGTGTATGTCTTTGTTACTTGGTGTCAGTGGGTGTCTTTGTTACCTGGTGTCAGTGTGTGTCTTTGTTACTGGGTGTCAGTGTTTGTCTTTGTTACTGGGTGTCAGTGTATGTCTTTGAGAATTGGTGTTAGTGTGTGTCTGTGTTACTGGGTATCAGTGTCTGTCTTTGTTACTTGGTGTAAGTGTGTGTCTGTGTTACTGGGTATCACTGTATGTCTTTGTTACTTGGTGTCAGTGTATGTCTGTGTACTTGGTGTATGTGTGTGTCTTTGTTACTTGTTGTCAGTGTATGTCTGTGTTACTTGGTGTAAAAGTATGTCTTTGTTACTTGGTGTCAGTGTATGTCTTTGTTACTTGGTGTAAATGTATGTCTTTGTTACTTGGTGTCAGTGCATGTCTTTGTTACTTGGTGTAAGTGTATGTCTTTGTTACATGGTGTCAGTGTATGTCTCTGTTACTTGGTGTAAGTGTGTGTCTGTGCTACTGGGTATCAGTGTATGTCTTTGTTACTTGGTGTCATTGTCTGTCTTTGTTACTTGGTGTAAGTGTGTGTCTGTGTTACTTGGTGTAAGTGAGTGTCTGTGTTACTGGGTATCAGTGTATGTCTTTGTTACTTGGTGTCATTATATGTCTTTGTTACTTGGTGTAAGTCTATGTCTTTGTTATTTGGTGTCAGTGTATGTCTGTGTTAATTGGTGTAACTGTATGTCTTTGTTACTTGGTGTCAGTGTATGTATTTGTTACTTGGTGTAAGTGTATGTCTTTGCTACTTGGGGTCAGTGTATGTCTTTGATACTTGGTGTAAGTGTATGTCTGTGTTGCTGGGCATCAGTGTATGTCTTTGTTACTTGGTGTAAGTGTGTGTCTGTGTTACTGGGTATCAGTGTCAGTCTTTGTTACTTGGTGTCAGTGTATGTCTTTGATACTTGGTGTAAGTGTGTGTCTGTGTTGCTGGGTATCAGTGTATGTCTTTGTTACTTGGTGTCAGTGCATGTCTTTGTTACTTGGTGTAAGTGTATGTCTTTGTTACTTGGTGTCAGTGTATGTCTCTGTTACTTGGTGTAAGTGTGTTTCTGTGTTACTGGGTATCAGTGTATGTCTTTGTTACTTGGTGTCATTGTCTGTCTTTGTTACTTGGTGTAAGTGTGTGTCTGTGTTACTTGGTGTAAGTGTGTGTCTGTGTAACTGGGTATCAGTGTATGTCTTTGTTACTTGGTGTCAGTGAATGTCTTTGTTACTTTGTTACTTGATGTCAGTGTATATCTGTGTTATTTGGTGTCAGTATATGTCTTTGTTACTTGGTGTAAGTGTGTGTCTGTGTTACTTGGTGTAAGTGTGTGTCTGTGTTAGTGGGTGTCAGTGTATGTCTTTGTTACTTGGTGTCAGTATATGTCTTTGTTACTTGGTGTAAGTGTATGTCTTTGTTATTTGGTGTCAGTGTATGTCTGTGTTACTTGGTGTAATTGTATGTCTTTGTTACTTGGTGTCAGTGTATGTCTTTGTTACTTGGTGTAAGTGTATGTCTTTGTTACTTGGTGTCAGTGTATGTCTTTGTTACTTGGTGTAAGTGTATGTCTTTGCTACTTGGGGTCAGTGTATTTCTTTGATACTTGGTGTCAGTGTATGTCTTTGTTACTTGGTGGAAGTGTATGTCTTTGCTACTTGGTGTCAGTGTATGTCTTTGATACTTGGTGTAAATGTATGTCTGTGTTACTGGTTATCAGTGTCTGTCTTTGTTACTTGGTGTAAGTGTGTGTCTGTGTTGCTGGGTATCAGTGTATGTCTTTGTTACTTGGTGTAAGTGTGTGTCTGTGCTACTGGGTATCAGTGTCTGTATTTGTTACTTGGTGTCTGTGTATGTCTTTGTTACTTGGTGCCAGTGGGTGTCTTTGTTACTTGGTGTCAGTGTGTGTCTTTGTTACTGGGTGTCAGTATTTGTCTTTGTTACTGGGTGTCAGTGTATGTCTTTGTGACTTGGTGTTACTGTGTGTCTGTGTTACTGGGTATCAGTGTCTGTCTTTGTTACTTGGTGTAAGTGTGTGTCTGTGTTACTGGGAATCACTGTATGTCTTTGTTACTTGGTGTCAGTGTATGTCTGTGTACTTGGTGTATGTGTGTGTCTTTGTTACTTGTTGTCAGTGTATGTCTGTGTTACGTGGTGTAAGTGTATGTCTTTGTTGCTTGGTGTCAGTGTATGTCTTAGTTATTTGGTGTAAGTGTATGTCTATGTTACTTGGTGTCAGTGTATGTCTCTGTTACTTGGTGTCATTGTCTGTCTTTGTTACTTGGTGTAAGTGTGTGTCTGTGTTACTTGGTGTAAGTGTGTGTCTGTGTTACTGGGTATCAGTGTATGTCTTTGTTACTTGGTGTCATTGTCTGTCTTTGTTACTTGGTGTAAGTGTGAGTCTGTGTTACTTGGTGTAAGTGTGTGTCTGTGTTACTGGGTATCAGTGTATGTCTTTGTTACTTGGTGTCAGTATATGTCTTTGTTACTTGGAGTAAGTGTATGTCTTTGTTATTTGTTGTCAGTGTATATCTGTGTTACTTGGTGTAACTGTACGTCTTTGTTACTTGGTGTCAGTGTATGTCTTTGTTACTAGTTGTAAGTGTATGTCTTTGTTACTTGGTGTCAGTGTATATCTTTGTTACTTGGTGTAAGTGTATGTCTTTGCTACTTTGTGTCAGTGTATGTCTTTGATACTTGGTGTAAGTGTATGTCTGTGTTACTGGGTATCAGTGTCTGTCTTTGTTACTTGGTGTAAGTGTGTGTCTGTGTTGCTGGGCATCAGTGTCTGTCTTTTTTACTTGGTGTAAGTGTGTGTCTGTGTTACTGGGTATCAGTGTCTGTCTTTGTTACTTGGTGCCAGTGTATGTCTTTGATACTTGGTGTAAGTGTATGTCTGTGTTACTGGGTATCAGTGTCTGTCTTTGTTACTTGGTGTAAGTGTGTGTCTGTGTTGCCGGGTATCAGTGTCTGTCTTTGTTACTTGGTGTAAGTGTGTGTCTGTGTTACTGGGTATCAGTGTCTGTCTTTGTTACTTGGTGTCAGTGTGTGTCTGTGTTGCTGGGTATCAGTGTATGTCTTTGTTACTTGGTGTAAGTGTGTGTCTGTGCTACTGGGTATCAGTGTCTGTATTTGTTGCTTGGTGTCAGTGGGTGTCTTTGTTACTTGGTTTCAGTGTGTGTCTTTGTTACTGGGTGTCAGTGTTTGTCTTTGTTACTGGGTGTCAGTGTATGTCTTTGTGACTTGGTGTTACTGTGTGTCTGTGTTACTGGGTATCAGTATCTGTCTTTGTTACTTGGTGTAAGTGTGTGTCTGTGTTACTGGGTATCACTGTATGTCTTTGTTACTTGGTGTCAGTGTATGTCTGTGTACTTGGTGTATGTGTATGTCTTTGTTACTTGTTGTCAGTGTATGTCTTTGATACTTGGTGTAAGTGTTTGTCTGTGTTACTGGGAATCAGTGTTTGTCTTTGTTACTTGGTGTCATTGTCTGTCTTTGTTACTTGGTGTAAGTGTGTGTGTGTTACTTGGTGTCAGTGTATGTCTCTGTTACTTGGTGTAAGTGAGTGTGTGTGTGTTACTGGGTATCAGTGTATGTCTTTGTTACTTGGTGTCATTGTCAATCTTTGTTACTTGGTGTAAGTGTGTGTCTGTGTTACTGGGTATCAGTGTCTGTCTTTGTTACTTGGTGTCTGTGTATGTCTTTGTTACTTGGTGTCAGTGGGTGTCTTTGTTACCTGGTGTCAGTGTGTGTCTTTGTTACTGGGTGTCAGTGTTTGTCTTTGTTACTGGGTGTCAGTGTATGTCTTTGAGAATTGGTGTTAGTGTGTGTCTGTGTTACTGGGTATCAGTGTCTGTCTTTGTTACTTGGTGTAAGTGTGTGTCTGTGTTACTGGGTATCACTGTATGTCTTTGTTACTTGGTGTCAGTGTATGTCTGTGTACTTGGTGTATGTGTGTGTCTTTGTTACTTGTTGTCAGTGTATGTCTGTGTTACTTGGTGTAAAAGTATGTCTTTGTTACTTGGTGTCAGTGTATGTCTTTGTTACTTGGTGTAAATGTATGTCTTTGTTACTTGGTGTCAGTGCATGTCTTTGTTACTTGGTGTAAGTGTATGTCTTTGTTACATGGTGTCAGTGTATGTCTCTGTTACTTGGTGTAAGTGTGTGTCTGTGCTACTGGGTATCAGTGTATGTCTTTGTTACTTGGTGTCATTGTCTGTCTTTGTTACTTGGTGTAAGTGTGTGTCTGTGTTACTTGGTGTAAGTGAGTGTCTGTGTTACTGGGTATCAGTGTATGTCTTTGTTACTTGGTGTCATTATATGTCTTTGTTACTTGGTGTAAGTCTATGTCTTTGTTATTTGGTGTCAGTGTATGTCTGTGTTAATTGGTGTAACTGTATGTCTTTGTTACTTGGTGTCAGTGTATGTATTTGTTACTTGGTGTAAGTGTATGTCTTTGCTACTTGGGGTCAGTGTATGTCTTTGATACTTGGTGTAAGTGTATGTCTGTGTTGCTGGGCATCAGTGTATGTCTTTGTTACTTGGTGTAAGTGTGTGTCTGTGTTACTGGGTATCAGTGTCAGTCTTTGTTACTTGGTGTCAGTGTATGTCTTTGATACTTGGTGTAAGTGTGTGTCTGTGTTGCTGGGTATCAGTGTATGTCTTTGTTACTTGGTGTCAGTGCATGTCTTTGTTACTTGGTGTAAGTGTATGTCTTTGTTACTTGGTGTCAGTGTATGTCTCTGTTACTTGGTGTAAGTGTGTTTCTGTGTTACTGGGTATCAGTGTATGTCTTTGTTACTTGGTGTCATTGTCTGTCTTTGTTACTTGGTGTAAGTGTGTGTCTGTGTTACTTGGTGTAAGTGTGTGTCTGTGTAACTGGGTATCAGTGTATGTCTTTGTTACTTGGTGTCAGTGAATGTCTTTGTTACTTTGTTACTTGATGTCAGTGTATATCTGTGTTATTTGGTGTCAGTATATGTCTTTGTTACTTGGTGTAAGTGTGTGTCTGTGTTACTTGGTGTAAGTGTGTGTCTGTGTTAGTGGGTGTCAGTGTATGTCTTTGTTACTTGGTGTCAGTATATGTCTTTGTTACTTGGTGTAAGTGTATGTCTTTGTTATTTGGTGTCAGTGTATGTCTGTGTTACTTGGTGTAATTGTATGTCTTTGTTACTTGGTGTCAGTGTATGTCTTTGTTACTTGGTGTAAGTGTATGTCTTTGTTACTTGGTGTCAGTGTATGTCTTTGTTACTTGGTGTAAGTGTATGTCTTTGCTACTTGGGGTCAGTGTATTTCTTTGATACTTGGTGTCAGTGTATGTCTTTGTTACTTGGTGGAAGTGTATGTCTTTGCTACTTGGTGTCAGTGTATGTCTTTGATACTTGGTGTAAATGTATGTCTGTGTTACTGGTTATCAGTGTCTGTCTTTGTTACTTGGTGTAAGTGTGTGTCTGTGTTGCTGGGTATCAGTGTATGTCTTTGTTACTTGGTGTAAGTGTGTGTCTGTGCTACTGGGTATCAGTGTCTGTATTTGTTACTTGGTGTCTGTGTATGTCTTTGTTACTTGGTGCCAGTGGGTGTCTTTGTTACTTGGTGTCAGTGTGTGTCTTTGTTACTGGGTGTCAGTATTTGTCTTTGTTACTGGGTGTCAGTGTATGTCTTTGTGACTTGGTGTTACTGTGTGTCTGTGTTACTGGGTATCAGTGTCTGTCTTTGTTACTTGGTGTAAGTGTGTGTCTGTGTTACTGGGAATCACTGTATGTCTTTGTTACTTGGTGTCAGTGTATGTCTGTGTACTTGGTGTATGTGTGTGTCTTTGTTACTTGTTGTCAGTGTATGTCTGTGTTACGTGGTGTAAGTGTATGTCTTTGTTGCTTGGTGTCAGTGTATGTCTTAGTTATTTGGTGTAAGTGTATGTCTATGTTACTTGGTGTCAGTGTATGTCTCTGTTACTTGGTGTCATTGTCTGTCTTTGTTACTTGGTGTAAGTGTGTGTCTGTGTTACTTGGTGTAAGTGTGTGTCTGTGTTACTGGGTATCAGTGTATGTCTTTGTTACTTGGTGTCATTGTCTGTCTTTGTTACTTGGTGTAAGTGTGAGTCTGTGTTACTTGGTGTAAGTGTGTGTCTGTGTTACTGGGTATCAGTGTATGTCTTTGTTACTTGGTGTCAGTATATGTCTTTGTTACTTGGAGTAAGTGTATGTCTTTGTTATTTGTTGTCAGTGTATATCTGTGTTACTTGGTGTAACTGTACGTCTTTGTTACTTGGTGTCAGTGTATGTCTTTGTTACTAGTTGTAAGTGTATGTCTTTGTTACTTGGTGTCAGTGTATATCTTTGTTACTTGGTGTAAGTGTATGTCTTTGCTACTTTGTGTCAGTGTATGTCTTTGATACTTGGTGTAAGTGTATGTCTGTGTTACTGGGTATCAGTGTCTGTCTTTGTTACTTGGTGTAAGTGTGTGTCTGTGTTGCTGGGCATCAGTGTCTGTCTTTTTTACTTGGTGTAAGTGTGTGTCTGTGTTACTGGGTATCAGTGTCTGTCTTTGTTACTTGGTGCCAGTGTATGTCTTTGATACTTGGTGTAAGTGTATGTCTGTGTTACTGGGTATCAGTGTCTGTCTTTGTTACTTGGTGTAAGTGTGTGTCTGTGTTGCCGGGTATCAGTGTCTGTCTTTGTTACTTGGTGTAAGTGTGTGTCTGTGTTACTGGGTATCAGTGTCTGTCTTTGTTACTTGGTGTCAGTGTGTGTCTGTGTTGCTGGGTATCAGTGTATGTCTTTGTTACTTGGTGTAAGTGTGTGTCTGTGCTACTGGGTATCAGTGTCTGTATTTGTTGCTTGGTGTCAGTGGGTGTCTTTGTTACTTGGTTTCAGTGTGTGTCTTTGTTACTGGGTGTCAGTGTTTGTCTTTGTTACTGGGTGTCAGTGTATGTCTTTGTGACTTGGTGTTACTGTGTGTCTGTGTTACTGGGTATCAGTATCTGTCTTTGTTACTTGGTGTAAGTGTGTGTCTGTGTTACTGGGTATCACTGTATGTCTTTGTTACTTGGTGTCAGTGTATGTCTGTGTACTTGGTGTATGTGTATGTCTTTGTTACTTGTTGTCAGTGTATGTCTTTGATACTTGGTGTAAGTGTATGTTTGTGTTACTGGGTATCAGTGTCTGTCTTTGTTACTTGGTGTAAGTGTGTGTCTGTGTTGCTGGGTATCAGTGTCTGTCTTTGTTACTTGGTGTCAGTGTATGTCTTTGATACTTGGTGTAAGTGTATGTCTGTGTTACTGGGTATCAGTGTCTGTCATTGTTACTTGGTGTAAGTGTGTGTCTGTGTTGCTGGGTATCAGTGTCTGTCTTTGTTACTTGGTGTCTGTGTATGTCTGTGTACTTGGTGTATGTGTGTGTCTTTGTTACTTGGTGTCAGTGTATGTCTGTGTTACTTGGTGTAAGTGTATGTCTTTGTTACTTGGTGTCAGTGTATGTCTTTGTTACTTGGTGTAAGTGTATGTCTTTGTTTCTTGGTGTCTGTGCATGTCTTTGTTACTTGGTGTAAGTGTATGTCTTTGTTACTTGGTGTCAGTGTATGTCTCTGTTACTTGGGGTAAGTGTGTGTCTGTTTTACTGGGAATCAGTGTATGTCTGTGTTACTTGGTGTAAGTGTATGTCTTTGTTACTTGGTGTCAGTGTATGTCTTTGTTACTTGGTGTAAGTGTATGTCTTTGTTTCTTGGTGTCTGTGCATGTCTTTGTTACTTGGTGTAAGTGTATGTCTTTGTTACTTGGTGTCAGTGTATGTCTCTGTTACTTGGTGT
Source organism: Heterodontus francisci (assembly GCF_036365525.1). Lineage (NCBI taxonomy): Eukaryota > Metazoa > Chordata > Chondrichthyes > Heterodontiformes > Heterodontidae > Heterodontus > Heterodontus francisci. The sequence goes on from NW_027141175.1 coordinate 7,384,634, forward strand.
AAGTGTGTGTCTGTGTTACTGGGTGTCAGTGTATGTCTTTGTTACTTGGTGTCATTGTCTGTCTTTGTTACTTGGTGTAAATGTGTGTCTGTGTTACTGGGTATCAGTGTATGTCTTTGTTACTTGGTGTCAGTGTATGTCTTTGTTACTTGGTGTCAGTGTATGACTGTGTTACTTGGTGTAAGTTTTTGACTGTGTTACTGGGTATCAGTGTATGTCTTTGTTACTTGGTGTCATTGTATGTCTTTGTTACTTGGTGTAAGTGTATTTCTTTGTTACTTGGTGTCAGTGTATGTCTGTGTTACTTGGTGTAAGTGAATGTCTTTGTTACTTGGTGTCAGTGTATGTCTTTGTTACCTGTTTGTAAGTGTATGTCTTTGCTACTTGGTGTCAGTGTATGTATTTGATACTTGGTGTAAGTGTATGTCTGTGTTACTGGGTATCAGTGTCTGTCTTTGTTACTTGGTGTAAGTGTGTTTGTGTTGCTGGGTATCAGTGTATGTCTTCGTTACTTGGTGTAAGTGCGTGTCTGTGTTACTGGGGATCAGTGTCTGTCTTTGTTACTTGGTGTCAGTGTATGTCTTTCTAACTTGGTGTCAGTTTATGTCTGTGGACTTGGTGTATGTGTGTGTCTTTGTTACTTGGTGTCAGTGTATGTCTGTGTTACTTGGTGTAAGTGTATGTCTTTGTTACTTGGTGTTAGTGTATGTCTTTGTTACTTGGTGTAAGTGTATGTCTTTGTTTCTTGGTGTCAGTGCATGTCTTTGTTACTTGGTGTAAGTGTATGTCTTTGTTACTTGGTGTCAGTGTATGTCTCTGTTACTTGGTGTAAGTGTGTGTCTGTGTTACTGGGTATCAGTGTATGTCTTTGTTACTTGGTGTGAGTGTATGTCTTTGAACTTGGTGTAAATGTATGTCTTTGTTACTTGGTGAACTTGGTGTTACAGAGAACTCCTCTTTGCTGACGATGCTGCTTTAACATCTCACACTGAAGAATGCCTGCAGAGTCTCATCGACAGGTTTGCGTCTGCCTGCAATGAATTTGGCCTAACCATCAGCCTCAAGAAAACGAACATCATGGGGCAGGATGTCAGAAATGCTCCATCCATCAATATTGGCGACCACGCTCTGGAAGTGGTTCAAGAGTTCACCTACCTAGGCTCAACTATCACCAGTAACCTGTCTCTAGATGCAGAAATCAACAAGCGCATGGGTAAGGCTTCCACTGCTATGTTCAGACTGGCCAAGAGAGTGTGGGAAAATGGCGCACTGACACGGAACACAAAAGTCCGAGTGTATCAGGCCTGTGTCCTCAGTACCTTGCTCTACGGCAGCGAGGCCTGGACAACGTATGCCAGCCAAGAGCGACGTCTCAATTCATTCCATCTTCGCTGCCTTCGGAGAATACTTGGCATCAGGTGGCAGGACTATATCTCCAACACAGAAGTCCTTGAAGCGGCCAACATCCCCAGCTTATACACCCTACTGAGTCAGCGGCGCTTGAGATGGCTTGGCCATGTGAGCCGCATGGAAGATGGCAGGATCCCCAAAGACACATTGTACAGCGAGCTCGCCACTGGTATCAGACCCACCGGCCGTCCATGTCTCCGTTATAAAGACGTCTGCAAACGCGACATGAAATCGTGTGACATTGATCACAAGTCGTGGGAGTCAGTTGCCAGCATTCGCCAGAGCTGGCGGGCAGCCATAAAGACAGGGCTAAATTGTGGCGAGTCGAAGAGACTTAGTAGTTGGCAGGAAAAAAGACAGAGGCGCAAGGGGAGAGCCAACTGTGCAACAGCCCCAACAAACAAATTTCTCTGCAGCACCTGTGGAAGAGCCTGTTACTCCAGAATTGGCCTTTATAGCCACTCCAGGCGCTGCTTCACAAACCACTGACCACCTCCAGGCGCGTATCCATTGTCTCTCGAGATAAGGAGGCCCAAAGAAGAAAAGTAAGAAGTTACTTGGTGTCAGTGTATGTCTGTGTTAATTGGTGTAAGTATATGTCTTTGTTACTTGGTGTCAGTGTATGTCTTTGTTACTTGGTGTAAGTGTATGTCTTTGTTACTTGGTGTCAGTGTATGTCTTTGTTACTTGGTGTCAGTGTATGTCTTTGATACTTGGTGTCAGTGTATGTCTTTGATACTTGGTGTAAGTGTATGTCTGTGTTACTTGGTATCAGTGTCTGTCTTTGTTACTTGGTGTAAGTGTGTGTCTGTGTTGCTGGGTATCAGTGTATGTCTTTGTTACGTGGTGTAAGTGTGTGTCTGTGTTACTGGGGATCAGTGTCTGTCTTTGTTACTTGGTGTCTGTGTATGTATTTCTATTTGGTGTCAGTGTGTGACTTTGTTACTGTGTGTCAGTGTTTCTCTTTGTTACTGGGTGTCAGTGTATGTCTTTGTGACATGGTGTTAGTGTGTGTCTGTGTTACTGGGTATCAGTGTATGTCTTTGTTACTTGGTGTCAGTGTATGGTTGTGTTACTGGGTATCAGTGTATGTCTGTGTACTTGGTGTAAGTGTGTATCTTTGTTACTTGGTGTAGGATTTTGTCTGTGTTGCTGGGTATCAGTGTATGTCTTTGTTACTTGGTGTCAGTGTATGTCTTTGTTACTTGGAGTAAGTGTATGTCTTTGTTACTTGGTGTCAGTGTATGTCTGTGTTACTTGGTGTAAGTGTATGTCTTTGTTACTTGGTGTCAGTGTATGTCTTTGTTACTTGGTGTCTGTGTATGTCTTTGATACTTGGTGTCAGTGTATGTCGTTGTTACCTGTTTGTAAGTGTATGTCTTTGCTACTTGGTGTCAGTGTATGTATTTGATACTTGGTGTAAGTGTATGTCTTTGTTACTGGGTATCAGTGTCTGTCTTTGTTACTTGGTGTAAGTGTGTGTTTGTGTTGCTGGGTATCAGTGTATGTCTTCGTTACTTGGTGTAAGTGTGTGTCTGTGTTACTGGGGATCAGTGTCTGTCTTTGTTACTTGGTGTTAGTGTATGTTTTTCTAACTTGGTGTCAGTTTATGTCTGTGTACTTGGTGTATGTGTGTGTCTTTGTTACTTGGTGTCAGTGTATGTCTGTGTTACTTGGTGTAAGTGTATGTCTTTGTTACTTGGTGTCAGTGTATGTCTTTGTTACTTGGTGTAAGTGTATGTCTTTGTTTCTTGGTGTCAGTGCATGTCTTTGTTACTTGGTGTAAGTGTATGTCTTTGTTACTTGGTGTCAGTGTATGTCCCTGTTACTTGGTGTAAGTGTGTATCTGTGTTACTGGATATCAGTGTATGTCTTTGTTACTTGGTGTCATTGTCTGTCTTTGTTACTTGGTGTAAATGTGTGTCTGTGTTACTGGGTATCAGTGTATGTCTTTGTGACTTGGTGTCAGTGTATGTCTTTTTTAATTGATGTAAGTGTATGTCTTTGTTACTTGGTGTCAGTGTCTGTCTTTGTTACTTGGTGTATGTGTGTGTCTGTGTTACTGGGTATCAGTGTATGTGTTTGTTACTTTGTGTAAGTGTGTGTCTTTGTTACTTGGTGTCAGTGTATGTTTTTGTTACTTGGTGTAAGTGTATGTCTTTGTTACTTGGTGTCAGTGTATGTCTGTGTTAATTGGTGTAATTGTATGTCTTTGTTACTTGGTGTCAGTGTATGTCTTTGTTACTTGGTGTCAGTGTATGTCTTTGATACTTGGTGTTAGTGTATGTTTTTCTAACTTGGTGTCAGTTTATGTCTGTGTACTTGGTGTATGTGTGTGTCTTTGTTACTTGGTGTCAGTGTATGTCTGTGTTACTTGGTGTAAGTGTATGTCTTTGTTACTTGGTGTCAGTGTATGTCTTTGTTACTTGGTGTAAGTGTATGTCTTTGTTTCTTGGTGTCAGTGCATGTCTTTGTTACTTGTTGTAAGTGTATGTCTTTGTTACTTGGTGTCAGTGTATGTCCCTGTTACTTGGTGTAAGTGTGTATCTGTGTTACTGGGTATCAGTGTATGTCTTTGTTACTTGGTGTCATTGTCTGTCTTTGTTACTTGGTGTAAATGTGTGTCTGTGTTACTGGGTATCAGTGTATGTCTTTGTGACTTGGTGTCAGTGTAAGTCTTTTTTAATTGATGTAAGTGTATGTCTTTGTTACTTGGTGTCAGTGTCTGTCCTTGTTACTTGGTGTATGTGTGTGTCTGTGTTACTGGGTATCAGTGTATGTGTTTGTTACTTTGTGTAAGTGTGTGTCTTTGTTACTTGGTGTCAGTGTATGTTTTTGTTACTTGGTGTAAGTGTATGTCTTTGTTACTTGGTGTCAGTGTATGTCTGTGTTAATTGGTGTAATTGTATGTCTTTGTTACTTGGTGTCAGTGTATGTCTTTGTTACTTGGTGTCAGTGTATGTCTTTGATACTTGGTGTCAGTGTATGTCTTTGATACTTGGTGTAAGTGTATGTCTGTGTTACTTGGTATCAGTGTCTGTCTTTGTTACTTGGTGTAAGTGTGTGTCTGTGTTGCTCGGTATCAGTGTATGTCTTTGTTACGTGGTGTAAGTGTGTGTCTGTGTTACTGGGGATCAGTGTCTGGCTTGGTTACTTGGTGTCTGTGTATGAATTTCTAACTTGGTGTCAGTGTGTGTCTTTGTTACTGTGTGTCAGTGTTTCTCTTTGTTACTGGGTGTCAGTGTATGTCTTTGTGACATGGTGTTAGTGTGTGTCTGTGTTACTGGGTATTAGTGTATGTCTTTGATACTTGGTGTCAGTGTATGTCTGTGTTACTGGGTATCAGTGTATGTCTGTGTACTTGGTGTAAGTGTGTATCTTTGTTACTTGGTGTCAGTTTATGTCTGTGCTACTTGGTGTAAGTGTATGTCTTTGATACTTGGTGTCAGTGCATGTCTTTGTTACTTGGTGTCAGTGTATGTCTCTGTTACTTGGTCTAAGTGTGTGTCTGTGTTACTGGGTATCAGTGTATCTCTTTGTTACCTGGTGTCATTGTCTGTCTTTTCTCCTTGGTGTAAGTGTGTGTCTGTGTTACTGGGTATCAGTGTATGACTTTGTTACTTGGTGTCAGTGTATGTCTTTGTTACTTGGTGTCAGTGTATGTCTGTGTTGCTTGGTGTAAGTGTTTGTCTGTGTTACTGGGTGTCAGTGTATGTCTTTGTTTCTTGGTGTAAGTGTATGTCTTTGTTACTTGGTTACAGTGTATGTCTGTGTTACTTGTTGTAAGTGTATGTCTTTGCTACTTGGTGTCAGTTAATGTCTTTGATACTTGGTGTAAGTGTATGTCTGTGTTACTGGGTATCAGTGTCTGTCTTTGTTACTTGATGTCTGTGTATGTCTTTGTTACTTGGTGTCAGTGTGTGTCTTTGTTACTGGGTGTCAGTGTTTGTCTTGGTTACTGGGTGTCAGTGTATGTCTTTGTGACTTGGTGTTCGTGTGTGTCTGTGTTACTGGGGATCAGTGTCTGTCTTTGTTACTTGATGTAAGTGTGTGTCTGTGTTACTGGTTATCAGTGTATGTCTTTGTTGCTTACTGTCAGTTTATGTCTGTGCTACTTGGTGTAAGTGTATGTCTTTGTTACTTGGTGTCCGTGTATGTCTGCGTTACTTGGTGTCAGTGTATGCCTGTGTTACTTGGTGTAAGTGTATGTCTTTGTTACTTGGTGTCAGTGTATGTCTTTGTTACTTGGTGTAAGTGTATGTATTTGCTACTTTTGACAGTGTATGTCTTTGATTCTTGGTGTAACTGTGTGTCTGTGTTACTGGGCATCAGTGTACGTCTTTGATACTTGGTGTCTGTGTTTGTCTGTGTTACTTGGTGTAAGTGTGTGTCTGTGTAACTGGGTATCAGAGTATGTATTTGTTTCTTGGTGTAAGTGTGTGTCTGTGTTATTGGTTATCAGTGTATGTCTTTGTTACTTGGTGTCAGTGTATGTCTTTGTTACTTGGTGTCAGTGTCTGTCTTTGTTCCTTGGTGTATGTGTGTGTCTATGTTACTGGGTATCAGTGTATGTGTTTGTTAATTGGTGTCAGTGTATGTCTTTGTTACTTGGTGTAAGTGTGTCTCTGTGTTACTGGGTATCAGTGTATGTCTTTGTTACTTGGTGTCAGTGTGTGTCTTTGTTACTGGGTGTCAGTGCATGTCTTTTTTACTGGGTGTCAGTGTCTGTCTTTGTGACTTGGTGTAAGTGCGTGTCTGTGTTACTGGGTATCAGTGTATGTCTTTGTTTTTTGGAGTAAGTGTTTCTCTGTGTTACTGGGTGTCAGTGTGTATCTGTGTTCCTGGGTGTCAGTGTATGTCTTTGTTACTTTGTGTCAGTGTCTGATTGTGTTAGTTGGTGTAAGTGTGTGTCTGTGGTATTGGGTATCAGTGAATGTCTTTGTTACTTTGTGTAAGTGTGTGTCTGTGTTACTGGGTATCAGTGTATGTCTTTGTTACTTGGTGTCACTGTATGTCTTTGTTACTTGGTGTAAGTGTATGTCTATGTTACTTTGTGTCAGTGTATGTTTTTGTTACTTGGTTTAAGTGTGTGTATGTGTTACTGGGTATCAGTGTATGTCTTTGTTACTTGGTGAAAGTGTGTGTCTGTGTTACTGGGTATCAGTGTCTGTCTTTGTTATTTGGTGTCAAAGTATGTCTTTGTTACTGGGTGTCAGTGTGTGTCTGTGTTACTGGGTATCAGTGTATGTCTTTGTTACTTGGTGTCATTGTCTGTCTTTGTTACTTGGTGTAAGTGTGTGTCTGTGTTACTTGGTGTAATTGTGTGTCTGTGTTACTGGGTATCAGTGTATGTCTGTGTTACTTGGTGTAACTGTATGTCTTTGTTACTTGGTGTCAGTGTATGTCTTTGTTGCTTGGTTTAAGTGTATGTCTTTGTTACTTGGTGTCAGTGTATGTCTTTGTTACTTGGTGTAAGTGTGTGTCTGTGTTGCTGGGCATCAGTGTATTTCTTTGTTTCTTGGTGTAAGTGTGTGTCTGTGTTACTGGGTATCAGTGTATGTCTTTGTTACTTGGTGTCAGTGTATGTCTGTGTACTTGGTGTATGTGTGTGTCGTTGTTGCTTGGTGTCAGTGTATGTCTGTGTTACTTGGTGTAAGTGTATGTCTTTGTTACTTGGTGTCAGTGTCTGTCTTTGTTACTTCGTGTAAGTGCATGCCTTTGTTACTTGGTGTCAGTGCATGTCTTTGTTACTTGGTGTAAGTGTATGTCTTTGTTACTTGGTGTCAGTGTATGTCTCTGTTACTTGGTGTAAGTGTGTGTCTGTGTTACTGGGTATCAGTGTATGTGTTTGTTACTTTGTGTAAGTGTGTGTCTTTGTTACTTGGTGTCAGTGTATGTTTTTGTTACTTGGTGTAAGTGTATGTCTTTGTTACTTGGTGTCAGTGTATGTCTGTGTTAATTGGTGTAATTGTATGTCTTTGTTACTTGGTGTCAGTGTATGTCTTTGTTACTTGGTGTCAGTGTATGTCTTTGATACTTGGTGTTAGTGTATGTTTTTCTAACTTGGTGTCAGTTTATGTCTGTGTACTTGGTGTATGTGTGTGTCTTTGTTACTTGGTGTCAGTGTATGTCTGTGTTACTTGGTGTAAGTGTATGTCTTTGTTACTTGGTGTCAGTGTATGTCTTTGTTACTTGGTGTAAGTGTATGTCTTTGTTTCTTGGTGTCAGTGCATGTCTTTGTTACTTGGTGTAAGTGTATGTCTTTGTTACTTGGTGTCAGTGTATGTCCCTGTTACTTGGTGTAAGTGTGTATCTGTGTTACTGGGTATCAGTGTATGTCTTTGTTACTTGGTGTCATTGTCTGTCTTTGTTACTTGGTGTAAATGTGTGTCTGTGTTACTGGGTATCAGTGTATGTCTTTGTGACTTGGTGTCAGTGTATGTCTTTTTTAATTGATGTAAGTGTATGTCTTTGTTACTTGGTGTCAGTGTCTGTCCTTGTTACTTGGTGTATATGTGTGTCTGTGTTACTGGGTATCAGTGTATGTGTTTGTTACTTTGTGTAAGTGTGTGTCTTTGTTACTTGGTGTCAGTGTATGTTTTTGTTACTTGGTGTAAGTGTATGTCTTTGTTACTTGGTGTCAGTGTATGTCTGTGTTAATTGGTGTAATTGTATGTCTTTGTTACTTGGTGTCAGTGTATGTCTTTGTTACTTGGTGTCAGTGTATGTCTTTGATACTTGGTGTCAGTGTATGTCTTTGATACTTGGTGTAAGTGTATGTCTGTGTTACTTGGTATCAGTGTCTGTCTTTGTTACTTGGTGTAAGTGTGTGTCTGTGTTGCTCGGTATCAGTGTATGTCTTTGTTACGTGGTGTAAGTGTGTGTCTGTGTTACTGGGGATCAGTGTCTGTCTTGGTTACTTGGTGTCTGTGTATGAATTTCTAACTTGGTGTCAGTGTGTGTCTTTGTTACTGTGTGTCAGTGTTTCTCTTTGTTACTGGGTGTCAGTGTATGTCTTTGTGACATGGTGTTAGTGTGTGTCTGTGTTACTGGGTATTAGTGTATGTCTTTGATACTTGGTGTCAGTGTATGTCTGTGTTACTGGGTATCAGTGTATGTCTGTGTACTTGGTGTAAGTGTGTATCTTTGTTACTTGGTGTCAGTTTATGTCTGTGCTACTTGGTGTAAGTGTATGTCTTTGTTACTTGGTGTCAGTGCATGTCATTGTTACTTGGTGTCAGTGTATGTCTCTGTTACTTGGTCTAAGTGTGTGTCTGTTTTACTGGGTATCAGTGTATCTCTTTGTTACCTGGTGTCATTGTCTGTCTTTTCTCCTTGGTGTAAGTGTGTGTCTGTGTTACTGGGTATCAGTGTATGACTTTGTTACTTGGTGTCAGTGTATGTCTTTGTTACTTGGTGTCAGTGTATGTCTGTGTTACTTGGTGTAAGTGTTTGTCTGTGTTACTGGGTGTCAGTGTATGTCTTTGTTACTTGGTGTAAGTGTATGTCTTTGTTACTTGGTTACAGTGTATGTCTGTGTTACTTGTTGTAAGTGTATGTCTTTGCTACTTGGTGTCAGTTAATGTCTTTGATACTTGGTGTAAGTGTATGTCTGTGTTACTGGGTATCAGTGTCTGTCTTTGTTACTTGATGTCTGTGTATGTCTTTGTTACTTGGTGTCAGTGTGTGTCTTTGTTACTGGGTGTCAGTGTTTGTCTTGGTTACTGGGTGTCAGTGTATGTCTTTGTGACTTGGTGTTCGTGTGTGTCTGTGTTACTGGGGATCAGTGTCTGTCTTTGTTACTTGATGTAAGTGTGTGTCTGTGTTACTGGTTATCAGTGTATGTCTTTGTTGCTTACTGTCAGTTTATGTCTGTGCTACTTGGTGTAAGTGTATGTCTTTGTTACTTGGTGTCCGTGTATGTCTGCGTTACTTGGTGTCAGTGTATGCCTGTGTTACTTGGTGTAAGTGTATGTCTTTGTTACTTGGTGTCAGTGTATGTCTTTGTTACTTGGTGTCATTGTCTGTCTTTGTTACTTGGTGTAAATGTGTGTCTGTGTTACTGGGTATCAGTGTATGTCTTTGTGACTTGGTGTCAGTGTAAGTCTTTTTTAATTGATGTAAGTGTATGTCTTTGTTACTTGGTGTCAGTGTCTGTCCTTGTTACTTGGTGTATGTGTGTGTCTGTGTTACTGGGTATCAGTGTATGTGTTTGTTACTTTGTGTAAGTGTGTGTCTTTGTTACTTGGTGTCAGTGTATGTTTTTGTTACTTGGTGTAAGTGTATGTCTTTGTTACTTGGTGTCAGTGTATGTCTGTGTTAATTGGTGTAATTGTATGTCTTTGTTACTTGGTGTCAGTGTATGTCTTTGTTACTTGGTGTCAGTGTATGTCTTTGATACTTGGTGTCAGTGTATGTCTTTGATACTTGGTGTAAGTGTATGTCTGTGTTACTTGGTATCAGTGTCTGTCTTTGTTACTTGGTGTAAGTGTGTGTCTGTGTTGCTCGGTATCAGTGTATGTCTTTGTTACGTGGTGTAAGTGTGTGTCTGTGTTACTGGGGATCAGTGTCTGGCTTGGTTACTTGGTGTCTGTGTATGAATTTCTAACTTGGTGTCAGTGTGTGTCTTTGTTACTGTGTGTCAGTGTTTCTCTTTGTTACTGGGTGTCAGTGTATGTCTTTGTGACATGGTGTTAGTGTGTGTCTGTGTTACTGGGTATTAGTGTATGTCTTTGATACTTGGTGTCAGTGTATGTCTGTGTTACTGGGTATCAGTGTATGTCTGTGTACTTGGTGTAAGTGTGTATCTTTGTTACTTGGTGTCAGTTTATGTCTGTGCTACTTGGTGTAAGTGTATGTCTTTGATACTTGGTGTCAGTGCATGTCTTTGTTACTTGGTGTCAGTGTATGTCTCTGTTACTTGGTCTAAGTGTGTGTCTGTGTTACTGGGTATCAGTGTATCTCTTTGTTACCTGGTGTCATTGTCTGTCTTTTCTCCTTGGTGTAAGTGTGTGTCTGTGTTACTGGGTATCAGTGTATGACTTTGTTACTTGGTGTCAGTGTATGTCTTTGTTACTTGGTGTCAGTGTATGTCTGTGTTACTTGGTGTAAGTGTTTGTCTGTGTTACTGGGTGTCAGTGTATGTCTTTGTTACTTGGTGTAAGTGTATGTCTTTGTTACTTGGTTACAGTGTATGTCTGTGTTACTTGTTGTAAGTGTATGTCTTTGCTACTTGGTGTCAGTTAATGTCTTTGATACTTGGTGTAAGTGTATGTCTGTGTTACTGGGTATCAGTGTCTGTCTTTGTTACTTGATGTCTGTGTATGTCTTTGTTACTTGGTGTCAGTGTGTGTCTTTGTTACTGGGTGTCAGTGTTTGTCTTGGTTACTGGGTGTCAGTGTATGTCTTTGTGACTTGGTGTTCGTGTGTGTCTGTGTTACTGGGGATCAGTGTCTGTCTTTGTTACTTGATGTAAGTGTGTGTCTGTGTTACTGGTTATCAGTGTATGTCTTTGTTGCTTACTGTCAGTTTATGTCTGTGCTACTTGGTGTAAGTGTATGTCTTTGTTACTTGGTGTCCGTGTATGTCTGCGTTACTTGGTGTCAGTGTATGCCTGTGTTACTTGGTGTAAGTGTATGTCTTTGTTACTTGGTGTCAGTGTATGTCTTTGTTACTTGGTGTAAGTGTATGTATTTGCTACTTTTGACAGTGTATGTCTTTGATTCTTGGTGTAACTGTGTGTCTGTGTTACTGGGCATCAGTGTACGTCTTTGTTACTTGGTGTCTGTGTTTGTCTGTGTTACTTGGTGTAAGTGTGTGTCTGTGTAACTGGGTATCAGAGTATGTATTTGTTTCTTGGTGTAAGTGTGTGTCTGTGTTATTGGTTATCAGTGTATGTCTTTGTAACTTGGTGTCAGTGTATGTCTTTGTTACTTGGTGTCAGTGTCTGTCTTTGTTCCTTGGTGTATGTGTGTGTCTATGTTACTGGGTATCAGTGTATGTGTTTGTTAATTGGTGTCAGTGTATGTCTTTGTTACTTGGTGTAAGTGTGTCTCTGTGTTACTGGGTATCAGTGTATGTCTTTGTTACTTGGTGTCAGTGTGTGTCTTTGTTACTGGGTGTCAGTGCATGTCTTTTTTACTGGGTGTCAGTGTCTGTCTTTGTGACTTGGTGTAAGTGCGTGTCTGTGTTACTGGGTATCAGTGTATGTCTTTGTTTTTTGGAGTAAGTGTTTCTCTGTGTTACTGGGTGTCAGTGTGTATCTGTGTTCCTGGGTGTCAGTGTATGTCTTTGTTACTTTGTGGCAGTGTCTGATTGTGTTAGTTGGTGTAAGTGTGTGTCTGTGGTATTGGGTATCAGTGAATGTCTTTGTTACTTTGTGTAAGTGTGTGTCTGTGTTACTGGGTATCAGTGTATGTCTTTGTTACTTGGTGTCACTGTATGTCTTTGTTACTTGGTGTAAGTGTATGTCTATGTTACTTTGTGTCAGTGTATGTTTTTGTTACTTGGTTTAAGTGTGTGTATGTGTTACTGGGTATCAGTGTATGTCTTTGTTACTTGGTGAAAGTGTGTGTCTGTGTTACTGGGTATCAGTGTCTGTCTTTGTTATTTGGTGTCAAAGTATGTCTTTGTTACTGGGTGTCAGTGTGTGTCTGTGTTACTGGGTATCAGTGTATGTCTTTGTTACTTGGTGTCATTGTCTGTCTTTGTTACTTGGTGTAAGTGTGTGTCTGTGTTACTTGGTGTAATTGTGTGTCTGTGTTACTGGGTATCAGTGTATGTCTGTGTTACTTGGTGTAACTGTATGTCTTTGTTACTTGGTGTCAGTGTATGTCTTTGTTGCTTGGTTTAAGTGTATGTCTTTGTTACTTGGTGTCAGTGTATGTCTTTGTTACTTGGTGTAAGTGTGTGTCTGTGTTGCTGGGCATCAGTGTATTTCTTTGTTTCTTGGTGTAAGTGTGTGTCTGTGTTACTGGGTATCAGTGTATGTCTTTGTTACTTGGTGTCAGTGTATGTCTGTGTACTTGGTGTATGTGTGTGTCGTTGTTGCTTGGTGTCAGTGTATGTCTGTGTTACTTGGTGTAAGTGTATGTCTTTGTTACTTGGTGTCAGTGTCTGTCTTTGTTACTTCGTGTAAGTGCATGCCTTTGTTACTTGGTGTCAGTGCATGTCTTTGTTACTTGGTGTAAGTGTATGTCTTTGTTACTTGGTGTCAGTGTATGTCTCTGTTACTTGGTGTAAGTGTGTGTCTGTGTTACTGGGTATCAGTGTATGTGTTTGTTACTTTGTGTAAGTGTGTGTCTTTGTTACTTGGTGTCAGTGTATGTTTTTGTTACTTGGTGTAAGTGTATGTCTTTGTTACTTGGTGTCAGTGTATGTCTGTGTTAATTGGTGTAATTGTATGTCTTTGTTACTTGGTGTCAGTGTATGTCTTTGTTACTTGGTGTCAGTGTATGTCTTTGATACTTGGTGTTAGTGTATGTTTTTCTAACTTGGTGTCAGTTTATGTCTGTGTACTTGGTGTATGTGTGTGTCTTTGTTACTTGGTGTCAGTGTATGTCTGTGTTACTTGGTGTAAGTGTATGTCTTTGTTACTTGGTGTCAGTGTATGTCTTTGTTACTTGGTGTAAGTGTATGTCTTTGTTTCTTGGTGTCAGTGCATGTCTTTGTTACTTGGTGTAAGTGTATGTCTTTGTTACTTGGTGTCAGTGTATGTCCCTGTTACTTGGTGTAAGTGTGTATCTGTGTTACTGGGTATCAGTGTATGTCTTTGTTACTTGGTGTCATTGTCTGTCTTTGTTACTTGGTGTAAATGTGTGTCTGTGTTACTGGGTATCAGTGTATGTCTTTGTGACTTGGTGTCAGTGTATGTCTTTTTTAATTGATGTAAGTGTATGTCTTTGTTACTTGGTGTCAGTGTCTGTCCTTGTTACTTGGTGTATATGTGTGTCTGTGTTACTGGATATCAGTGTATGTGTTTGTTACTTTGTGTAAGTGTGTGTCTTTGTTACTTGGTGTCAGTGTATGTTTTTGTTACTTGGTGTAAGTGTATGTCTTTGTTACTTGGTGTCAGTGTATGTCTGTGTTAATTGGTGTAATTGTATGTCTTTGTTACTTGGTGTCAGTGTATGTCTTTGTTACTTGGTGTCAGTGTATGTCTTTGATACTTGGTGTCAGTGTATGTCTTTGATACTTGGTGTAAGTGTATGTCTGTGTTACTTGGTATCAGTGTCTGTCTTTGTTACTTGGTGTAAGTGTGTGTCTGTGTTGCTCGGTATCAGTGTATGTCTTTGTTACGTGGTGTAAGTGTGTGTCTGTGTTACTGGGGATCAGTGTCTGTCTTGGTTACTTGGTGTCTGTGTATGAATTTCTAACTTGGTGTCAGTGTGTGTCTTTGTTACTGTGTGTCAGTGTTTCTCTTTGTTACTGGGTGTCAGTGTATGTCTTTGTGACATGGTGTTAGTGTGTGTCTGTGTTACTGGGTATTAGTGTATGTCTTTGATACTTGGTGTCAGTGTATGTCTGTGTTACTGGGTATCAGTGTATGTCTGTGTACTTGGTGTAAGTGTGTATCTTTGTTACTTGGTGTCAGTTTATGTCTGTGCTACTTGGTGTAAGTGTATGTCTTTGTTACTTGGTGTCAGTGCATGTCTTTGTTACTTGGTGTCAGTGTATGTCTCTGTTACTTGGTCTAAGTGTGTGTCTGTGTTACTGGGTATCAGTGTATCTCTTTGTTACCTGGTGTCATTGTCTGTCTTTTCTCCTTGGTGTAAGTGTGTGTCTGTGTTACTGGGTATCAGTGTATGACTTTGTTACTTGGTGTCAGTGTATGTCTTTGTTACTTGGTGTCAGTGTATGTCTGTGTTACTTGGTGTAATTGTTTGTCTGTGTTACTGGGTGTCAGTGTATGTCTTTGTTACTTGGTGTAAGTGTATGTCTTTGTTACTTGGTTACAGTGTATGTCTGTGTTACTTGTTGTAAGTGTATGTCTTTGCTACTTGGTGTCAGTTAATGTCTTTGATACTTGGTGTAAGTGTATGTCTGTGTTACTGGGTATCAGTGTCTGTCTTTGTTACTTGATGTCTGTGTATGTCTTTGTTACTTGGTGTCAGTGTGTGTCTTTGTTACTGGGTGTCAGTGTTTGTCTTGGTTACTGGGTGTCAGTGTATGTCTTTGTGACTTGGTGTTCGTGTGTGTCTGTGTTACTGGGGATCAGTGTCTGTCTTTGTTACTTGATGTAAGTGTGTGTCTGTGTTACTGGTTATCAGTGTATGTCTTTGTTGCTTACTGTCAGTTTATGTCTGTGCTACTTGGTGTAAGTGTATGTCTTTGTTACTTGGTGTCCGTGTATGTCTGCGTTACTTGGTGTCAGTGTATGCCTGTGTTACTTGGTGTAAGTGTATGTCTTTGTTACTTGGTGTCAGTGTATGTCTTTGTTACTTGGTGTAAGTGTATGTATTTGCTACTTTTGACAGTGTATGTCTTTGATTCTTGGTGTAACTGTGTGTCTGTGTTACTGGGCATCAGTGTACGTCTTTGTTACTTGGTGTCTGTGTTTGTCTGTGTTACTTGGTGTAAGTGTGTGTCTGTGTAACTGGGTATCAGAGTATGTATTTGTTTCTTGGTGTAAGTGTGTGTCTGTGTTATTGGGTATCAGTGTATGTCTTTGTTACTTGGTGTCAGTGTATGTCTTTGTTACTTGGTGTCAGTGTCTGTCTTTGTTCCTTGGTGTATGTGTGTGTCTATGTTACTGGGTATCAGTGTATGTGTTTGTTAATTGGTGTCAGTGTATGTCTTTGTTACTTGGTGTCAGTGTGTGTCTTTGTTACTGGGTGTCAGTGCATGTCTTTTTTACTGGGTGTCAGTGTCTGTCTTTGTGACTTGGTGTAAGTGCGTGTCTGTGTTACTGGGTATCAGTGTATGTCTTTGTTTTTTGGAGTAAGTGTTTCTCTGTGTTACTGGGTGTCAGTGTGTATCTGTGTTCCTGGGTGTCAGTGTATGTCTTTGTTACTTTGTGTCAGTGTCTGATTGTGTTAGTTGGTGTAAGTGTGTGTCTGTGGTATTGGGTATCAGTGAATGTCTTTGTTACTTTGTGTAAGTGTGTGTCTGTGTTACTGGGTATCAGTGTATGTCTTTGTTACTTGGTGTCACTGTATGTCTTTGTTACTTGGCGTAAGTGTATGTCTATGTTACTTTGTGTCAGTGTATGTTTTTGTTACTTGGTTTAAGTGTGTGTATGTGTTACTGGGTATCAGTGTATGTCTTTGTTACTTGGTGAAAGTGTGTGTCTGTGTTACTGGGTATCAGTGTCTGTCTTTGTTATTTGGTGTCAAAGTATGTCTTTGTTACTGGGTGTCAGTGTGTGTCTGTGTTACTGGGTATCAGTGTATGTCTTTGTTACTTGGTGTCATTGTCTGTCTTTGTTACTTGGTGTAAGTGTGTGTCTGTGTTACTTGGTGTAATTGTGTGTCTGTGTTACTGGGTATCAGTGTATGTCTGTGTTACTTGGTGTAACTGTATGTCTTTGTTACTTGGTGTCAGTGTATGTCTTTGTTGCTTGGTTTAAGTGTATGTCTTTGTTACTTGGTGTCAGTGTATGTCTTTGTTACTTGGTGTAAGTGTGTGTCTGTGTTGCTGGGCATCAGTGTATTTCTTTGTTTCTTGGTGTAAGTGTGTGTCTGTGTTACTGGGTATCAGTGTCTGTCTTTGTTACTTGGTGTAAGTGTGTGTCTGTGTTACTGGGTATCAGTGTATGTCTTTGTTACTTGGTGTCAGTGTATGTCTGTGTACTTGGTGTATGTGTGTGTCGTTGTTGCTTGGTGTCAGTGTATGTCTGTGTTACTTGGTGTAAGTGTATGTCTTTGTTACTTGGTGTCAGTGTCTGTCTTTGTTACTTCGTGTAAGTGCATGTCTTTGTTACTTGGTGTCAGTGCATGTCTTTGTTACTTGGTGTAAGTGTATGTCTTTGTTACTTGGTGTCAGTGTATGTCTCTGTTACTTGGTGTAAGTGTGTGTCTGTGTGACTGGGTATCAGTGTATGTCTTTGTTACTTGGTGTCATTGTCTGTCTTTGTTACTTGGTGTAAGTGTGTGTCTGTGTTACTTGGTGTAATTGTGTGTCTGTGTTACTGGGTATCAGTGTATGTCTTTGTTACTTGGTGTAAGTATTTGTCTTTGTTACTTGGTGTAAGTTTATGTCTTTGTTACTTGGTGTCAGTGTATGTCTGTGTTACTTGGTGTAACTGTATGTCTTTGTTACTTGGTGTCTGTGTATGTCCTTGTTGCTTGGTTTAAGTGTATGTCTTTGTTACTTGGTGTCATTGTATGTCTTTGTTACTTGGTGTAAGTGTATGTCTTTCCTACTTGGTGTCAGTGTATGACTTTGATACTTGGTATAAGTGTATGTCTGTCTTACTGGGTATCAGTGTCTGTCTTTGTTACTTGGGGTAAGTGTGTGTCTGTGTTGCTGGGCATCAGTGTATTTCTTTGTTACTTGGTGTAAGTATGTGTCTGTGTTACTGGGTATCAGTGTCTTTCTTTGTTACTTCGTGTCAGTGTATGTCTTTGTTACTTGGTGTAAGTGTGTGTGTGTGTTACTGGGTATCAGTGCACGTCTTTGTTACTTGGTGTCTGTGTGTGTCTGTGTTACTTGGTGTAAGTGTGTGTCTGTGTTATTGGGGATCAGTGTATGTCTTTGTTACTTGGTGTCAGTGTATGTCTTTTTTAATTGGTGAATGTGTATGTCTTTGTTACTTTGTGTCAGTGTATGTCTTTGTTACTTGGTGTAAGTGTGTGTCTGTGTTACTGGGTATCAGTGTATGTCTGTGTTACTGGGTATCAGTGTCTGTCTGTGTTACTGGGTATCAGTGTATGTCTTTGCTACTTGGTGTAAGTGCGTGTCTGTGATACTGGGTCTCATTGTATGTCTTTGTTGCTTGGTGTCAGTGTATGTCTTTGTACTTGATGTAAGTGGATGTCTTTGTGACATGGTGTCAGTGTATGTCTGTGTTACTTGGTGTCAGTGTGTGTCTTTGTAACTTGGTATCAGTGTTTCTCTGTGTTACTGGGTGTCACTGTGTATCTGTGTTCCTGGGTGTCAGTGTATGTCTTTGTTACTTGGTGTCAGTGTATGTCCGTGTTACTTGGTGTAAGTGTGCGTCTGTGTTACTGGGTATCACTGTATGTCTTTGTTACTTGGTGTAAGTGTGTGTCTGTGTTACTGGGTATCAGTGTATGTCTTTGTTACTTGGTGTCAGTGTATGTCTTTGTTACTTGGTGTAAGTGTATGTCTTTGTTACTTGGTTTCAGTGTATGTCATTGTTGCTTGGTGTAAGTGTGTGTCTGTGTTACTGGGTATCAGTGTATGTCTTTGTAATTGGTGTCAATGTATGTCTTTGTTACTTGGTGTCAGTGTATGTGTTTGTTACCTGGTGTAATTGTGTGTCTGTGTTACTGGGTATCGGTGTATGTCTTTGTTACTTGGTATCAGTGTGTGTCTTTGTTACTGGGTGTCAGTGTATGTCTTTGTTACTGGGTGTCAGTGTGTGTCTTTGTGAGTTGGTGTAAGTGTGTGTCTGTGTTACTGGATGTCAATGTCTGTCTTTGTTACTTGGTGTAAGTGTGTGTCTGTGTTACTGGGTATCAGTGTCTGTCTTTGTTACTGGGTGTCAGTATGTGTCTTTGTGACTTGGTGTAATTGTGTGTCTGTATTACTGGGTATCCGTGTTTGTCTTTGTTACTTGGTGTAAGTGTGTGTCTTTGTTAATTGGTGTAAGTGTGTGTCTTTGTTAATTGGTGTAAGTGTATGTCTGTCTTACTTGGTGTAAGTGTATGCCTTTGTTACTTGGTGTAAGTGTATGCCTTTGTTACTTGGTGTCAGTGTATGTCATTGATTCTTGGTGTAAGTGTGTGTCTGTGTTACTGGGTATCAGTGTCTGTCATTGTTACTTGGTGTAAGAGTGTGTCTGTGTTGCTGGGTATCAGTGTATGTCTTTGTTACTTGGTGTCCGTGTAGGTCTGTGTTACTTGGTGTAAGTGTGTGTCTTTCCTACTTGGTGTAAGTGCATGTCTTTGTTAATTGGTGTCAGTGTATGCCTGTGTTACTTGGTGTAAGTGTGTGTCTTTGTTAGTTGGTGTAAGTGTACGTCTTTGTTACTTGGTGTCACTGAATGTCTTTGTTACTTGCTGTAAGTGTTTGTCTGTGTCACTGGGTATCAGTGTATGTCTTTGTTAGTTGGTGTCAGTGTATGTCTGTGTTACTTGGTGTCAGTGTGTGTCTTTGTTACTTGTTGTCAGTGTTTCTCTGTGTTACTGGGTGTCACTGTGTATATGTGTTCCTGGGTGTCAGTGTATGTCTTTGTTACTTGGTGTCAGTGTATGTCCGTGTTACTTGGTGTAAGTGTGTGTCTGTGTTACTGGGTATCATTGTATTTCTCTGTTACTTGGTGTCAGTGTATGTCTTTGTTACTTGGTGTAAGTGTATGTCTTTGTTACTTGGTTTCAGTGTATGTCATTGTTACTTGCTGTAAGTGTGTGTCTGTGTTACTGGGTATCAGTGTATGTCTTTGTTAATTGGTATCAGTGTATGTCTTTGTTACTTGATGTCTGTGTATGTCTTTGTTACTTGGTGTCAGTGTATGTCTTTGTTACTGTGTATCAGTGTTTCTCTGTTTTACTGGGTGTCAGTGTGTGTTTGTTTCTGTTACTGGGTATCAGTGTGTGTCTTTGTGACTAGGTATCAGTGCATGTCTTTGTTACTGGTTGTCAGTGTGTGTCTGTGTTACTGGGTATCGGTGTATGTCTTTGTTACTTGGTGTCAGTGTGTGTCTTTGTTAATGGGTGTCAGTGTATGTCTTTGTTACTGGGTGTCAGTGTGTGTCTTTGTGAGTTGGTGTAAGTGTGTGTCTGTGTTACTGGATGTCAGTGTCTGTCTTTGTTACTTGGTGTAAGTGTGTGTCTGTGTTACTGGGTATCAGTGTCTGTCTTTGTTACTGGGTGCCAGTATGTGTCTTTGTGACTTGGTGTAATTGTGTGTCTGTAATACTGTGTATCCGTGTTTGTCTTTGTTACTTGGTGTAAGTGTGTGTCCGTTTTACTTGGTGTAAGTGTGTGTCTTTGTTAATTGGTGTAAGTGTATGTCTGTCTTACTTGGTGTAAGTGTATGTCTTTGTTACTTGGTGTAAGAGTATGCCTTTGTTACTTGGTGTCAGTGTATGTCATTGATTCTTGGTGTAAGTGTGTGTCTGTGTTACTGGGTATCAGTGTATGTCTTTGTTACTTGGTGTCATTGTCTGTCTTTGTTACTTGGTGTAAGTGTGAGTCTGTGTTACTTGGTGTAAGTGTGTGTCTGTGTTACTGGGTATCAGTGTATGTCTTTGTTACTTGGTGTCAGTATATGTCTTTGTTAATTGGAGTAAGTGTATGTCTTTGTTATTTGTTGTCAGTGTATATCTGTGTTACTTGGTGTAACTGTACGTCTTTGTTACTTGGTGTCAGTGTATGTCTTTGTTACTAGTTGTAAGTGTATGTCTTTGTTACTTGGTGTCAGTGTATATCTTTGTTACTTGGTGTAAGTGTATGTCTTTGCTACTTTGTGTCAGTGTATGTCTTTGATACTTGGTGTAAGTGTATGTCTGTGTTACTGGGTATCAGTGTCTGTCTTTGTTACTTGGTGTAAGTGTGTGTCTGTGTTGCTGGGCATCAGTGTCTGTCTTTTTTACTTGGTGTAAGTGTGTGTCTGTGTTACTGGGTATCAGTGTCTGTCTTTGTTACTTGGTGCCAGTGTATGTCTTTGATACTTGGTGTAAGTGTATGTCTGTGTTACTGGGTATCAGTGTCTGTCTTTGTTACTTGGTGTAAGTGTGTGTCTGTGTTGCCGGGTATCAGTGTCTGTCTTTGTTACTTGGTGTAAGTGTGTGTCTGTGTTACTGGGTATCAGTGTCTGTCTTTGTTACTTGGTGTCAGTGTGTGTCTGTGTTGCTGGGTATCAGTGTATGTCTTTGTTACTTGGTGTAAGTGTGTGTCTGTGCTACTGGGTATCAGTGTCTGTATTTGTTGCTTGGTGTCAGTGGGTGTCTTTGTTACTTGGTTTCAGTGTGTGTCTTTGTTACTGGGTGTCAGTGTTTGTCTTTGTTACTGGGTGTCAGTGTATGTCTTTGTGACTTGGTGTTACTGTGTGTCTGTGTTACTGGGTATCAGTATCTGTCTTTGTTACTTGGTGTAAGTGTGTGTCTGTGTTACTGGGTATCACTGTATGTCTTTGTTACTTGGTGTCAGTGTATGTCTGTGTACTTGGTGTATGTGTATGTCTTTGTTACTTGTTGTCAGTGTATGTCTTTGATACTTGGTGTAAGTGTATGTTTGTGTTACTGGGTATCAGTGTCTGTCTTTGTTACTTGGTGTAAGTGTGTGTCTGTGTTGCTGGGTATCAGTGTCTGTCTTTGTTACTTGGTGTCAGTGTATGTCTTTGATACTTGGTGTAAGTGTATGTCTGTGTTACTGGGTATCAGTGTCTGTCATTGTTACTTGGTGTAAGTGTGTGTCTGTGTTGCTGGGTATCAGTGTCTGTCTTTGTTACTTGGTGTCTGTGTATGTCTGTGTACTTGGTGTATGTGTGTGTCTTTGTTACTTGGTGTCAGTGTATGTCTGTGTTACTTGGTGTAAGTGTATGTCTTTGTTACTTGGTGTCAGTGTATGTCTTTGTTACTTGGTGTAAGTGTATGTCTTTGTTTCTTGGTGTCTGTGCATGTCTTTGTTACTTGGTGTAAGTGTATGTCTTTGTTACTTGGTGTCAGTGTATTTCTCTGTTACTTGGGGTAAGTGTGTGTCTGTGTTACTGGGTATCAGTGTATGTCTGTGTTACTTGGTGTAAGTGTATGTCTTTGTTACTTGGTGTCAGTGTATGTCTTTGTTACTTGGTGTAAGTGTATGTCTTTGTTTCTTGGTGTCTGTGCATGTCTTTGTTACTTGGTGTAAGTGTATGTCTTTGTTACTTGGTGTCAGTGTATGTCTCTGTTACTTGGTGTAAGTGTGTGTCTGTGTTACTGGGTGTCAGTGTATGTCTTTGTTACTTGGTGTCATTGTCTGTCTTTGTTACTTGGTGTAAATGTGTGTCTGTGTTACTGGGTATCAGTGTATGTCTTTGTTACTTGGTGTCAGTGTATGTCTTTGTTACTTGGTGTCAGTGTATGTCTGTGTTACTTGGTGTAAGTTTTTGACTGTGTTACTGGGTATCAGTGTATGTCTTTGTTACTTGGTGTCAGTGTATGTCTTTGTTACTTGGTGTAAGTGTATTTCTTTGTTACTTGGTGTCAGTGTATGTCTGTGTTACTTGGTGTAAGTGAATGTCTTTGTTACTTGGTGTCAGTGTATGACTTTGTTACCTGTTTGTAAGTGTATGTCTTTGCTACTTGGTGTCAGTGTATGTATTTGATACTTGGTGTAAGTGTATGTCTGTGTTACTGGGTATCAGTGTCTGTCTTTGTTACTTGGTGTAAGTGTGTTTGTGTTGCTGGGTATCAGTGTATGTCTTCGTTACTTGGTGTAAGTGCGTGTCTGTGTTACTGGGGATCAGTGTCTGTCTTTGTTACTTGGTGTCAGTGTATGTCTTTCTAACTTGGTGTCAGTTTATGTCTGTGTACTTGGTGTATGTGTGTGTCTTTGTTACTTGGTGTCAGTGTATGTCTGTTTTACTTGGTGTAAGTGTATGTCTTTGTTACTTGGTGTTAGTGTATGTCTTTGTTACTTGGTGTAAGTGTATGTCTTTGTTTCTTGGTGTCAGTGCATGTCTTTGTTACTTGGTGTAAGTGTATGTCTTTGTTACTTGGTGTCAGTGTATGTCTCTGTTACTTGGTGTAAGTGTGTGTCTGTGTTACTGGGTATCAGTGTATGTCTTTGTTACTTGGTGTCAGTGTATGTCTTTGAACTTGGTGTAAATGTATGTCTTTGTTACTTGGTGTCAGTGTATGTCTGTGTTAATTGGTGTAAGTATATGTCTTTGTTACTTGGTGTCAGTGTATGTCTTTGTTACTTGGTGTAAGTGTATGTCTTTGTTACTTGGTGTCAGTGTATAGCTTTGTTACTTGGTGTCAGTGTATGTCTTTGATACTTGGTGTCAGTGTATGTCTTTGATACTTGGTGTAAGTGTATGTCTGTGTTACTTGGTATCAGTGTCTGTCTTTGTTACTTGGTGTAAGTGTGTGTCTGTGTTGCTGGGTATCAGTGTATGTCTTTGTTACGTGGTGTAAGTGTGTGTCTGTGTTACTGGGGATCAGTGTCTGTCTTTGTTACTTGGTGTCAGTGTATGTATTTCTATTTGGTGTCAGTGTGTGACTTTGTTACTGTGTGTCAGTGTTTCTCTTTGTTACTGGGTGTCAGTGTATGTCTTTGTGACATGGTGTTAGTGTGTGTCTGTGTTACTGGGTATCAGTGTATGTCTTTGTTACTTGGTGTCAGTGTATGGTTGTGTTACTGGGTATCAGTGTATGTCTGTGTACTTGGTGTAAGTGTGTATCTTTGTTACTTGGTGTAGGATTTTGTCTGTGTTGCTGGGTATCAGTGTATGTCTTTGTTACTTGGTGTCAGTGTATGTCTTTGTTACTTGGAGTAAGTGTATGTCTTTGTTACTTGGTGTCAGTGTATGTCTTTGTTACTTGGTGTAAGTGTATGTCTTTGTTACTTGGTGTCAGTGTATGTCTTTGTTACTTGGTGTCTGTGTATGTCTTTGATACTTGGTGTCAGTGTATGTCGTTGTTACCTGTTTGTAAGTGTATGTCTTTGCTACTTGGTGTCAGTGTATGTATTTGATACTTGGTGTAAGTGTATGTCTTTGTTACTGGGTATCAGTGTCTGTCTTTGTTACTTGGTGTAAGTGTGTGTTTGTGTTGCTGGGTATCAGTGTATGTCTTCGTTACTTGGTGTAAGTGTGTGTCTGTGTTACTGGGGATCAGTGTCTGTCTTTGTTACTTGGTGTTAGTGTATGTTTTTCTAACTTGGTGTCAGTTTATGTCTGTGTACTTGGTGTATGTGTGTGTCTTTGTTACTTGGTGTCAGTGTATGTCTGTGTTACTTGGTGTAAGTGTATGTCTTTGTTACTTGGTGTCAGTGTATGTCTTTGTTACTTGGTGTAAGTGTATGTCTTTGTTTCTTGGTGTCAGTGCATGTCTTTGTTACTTGGTGTAAGTGTATGTCTTTGTTACTTGGTGTCAGTGTATGTCCCTGTTACTTGGTGTAAGTGTGTATCTGTGTTACTGGGTATCAGTGTATGTCTTTGTTACTTGGTGTCATTGTCTGTCTTTGTTACTTGGTGTAAATGTGTGTCTGTGTTACTGGGTATCAGTGTATGTCTTTGTGACTTGGTGTCAGTGTATGTCTTTTTTAATTGATGTAAGTGTATGTCTTTGTTACTTGGTGTCAGTGTCTGTCTTTGTTACTTGGTGTATGTGTGTGTCTGTGTTACTGGGTATCAGTGTATGTGTTTGTTACTTTGTGTAAGTGTGTGTCTTTGTTACTTGGTGTCAGTGTATGTTTTTGTTACTTGGTGTAAGTGTATGTCTTTGTTACTTGGTGTCAGTGTATGTCTGTGTTAATTGGTGTAATTGTATGTCTTTGTTACTTGGTGTCAGTGTATGTCTTTGTTACTTGGTGTCAGTGTATGTCTTTGATACTTGGTGTTAGTGTATGTTTTTCTAACTTGGTGTCAGTTTATGTCTGTGTACTTGGTGTATGTGTGTGTCTTTGTTACTTGGTGTCAGTGTATGTCTGTGTTACTTGGTGTAAGTGTATGTCTTTGTTACTTGGTGTCAGTGTATGTCTTTGTTACTTGGTGTAAGTGTATGTCTTTGTTTCTTGGTGTCAGTGCATGTCTTTGTTACTTGGTGTAAGTGTATGTCTTTGTTACTTGGTGTCAGTGTATGTCCCTGTTACTTGGTGTAAGTGTGTATCTGTGTTACTGGGTATCAGTGTATGTCTTTGTTACTTGGTGTCATTGTCTGTCTTTGTTACTTGGTGTAAATGTGTGTCTGTGTTACTGGGTATCAGTGTATGTCTTTGTGACTTGGTGTCAGTGTATGTCTTTTTTAATTGATGTAAGTGTATGTCTTTGTTACTTGGTGTCAGTGTCTGTCCTTGTTACTTGGTGTATGTGTGTGTCTGTGTTACTGGGTATCAGTGTATGTGTTTGTTACTTTGTGTAAGTGTGTGTCTTTGTTACTTGGTGTCAGTGTATGTTTTTGTTACTTGGTGTAAGTGTATGTTTTTGTTACTTGGTGTCAGTGTATGTCTGTGTTAATTGGTGTAATTGTATGTCTTTGTTACTTGGTGTCAGTGTATGTCTTTGTTAATTGGTGTCAGTGTATGTCTTTGATACTTGGTGTCAGTGTATGTCTTTGATACTTGGTGTAAGTGTATGTCTGTGTTACTTGGTATCAGTGTCTGTCTTTGTTACTTGGTGTAAGTGTGTGTCTGTGTTGCTCGGTATCAGTGTATGTCTTTGTTACGTGGTGTAAGTGTGTGTCTGTGTTACTGGGGATCAGTGTCTGGCTTGGTTACTTGGTGTCTGTGTATGAATTTCTAACTTGGTGTCAGTGTGTGTCTTTGTTACTGTGTGTCAGTGTTTCTCTTTGTTACTGGGTGTCAGTGTATGTCTTTGTGACATGGTGTTAGTGTGTGTCTGTGTTACTGGGTATTAGTGTATGTCTTTGATACTTGGTGTCAGTGTATGTCTGTGTTACTGGGTATCAGTGTATGTCTGTGTACTTGGTGTAAGTGTGTATCTTTGTTACTTGGTGTCAGTTTATGTCTGTGCTACTTGGTGTAAGTGTATGTCTTTGTTACTTGGTGTCAGTGCATGTCTTTGTTACTTGGTGTCAGTGTATGTCTCTGTTACTTGGTCTAAGTGTGTGTCTGTGTTACTGGGTATCAATGTATCTCTTTGTTACCTGGTGTCATTGTCTGTCTTTTCTCCTTGGTGTAAGTGTGTGTCTGTGTTACTGGGTATCAGTGTATGACTTTGTTACTTGGTGTCAGTGTATGTCTTTGTTACTTGGTGTCAGTGTATGTCTGTGTTACTTGGTGTAAGTGTTTGTCTGTGTTACTGGGTGTCAGTGTATGTCTTTGTTACTTGGTGTAAGTGTATGTCTTTGTTACTTGGTTACAGTGTATGTCTGTGTTACTTGTTGTAAGTGTATGTCTTTGCTACTTGGTGTCAGTTAATGTCTTTGATACTTGGTGTAAGTGTATGTCTTTGTTACTGGGTATCAGTGTCTGTCTTTGTTACTTGATGTCTGTGTATGTCTTTGTTACTTGGTGTCAGTGTGTGTCTTTGTTACTGGGTGTCAGTGTTTGTCTTGGTTACTGGGTGTCAGTGTATGTCTTTGTGACTTGGTGTTCGTGTGTGTCTGTGTTACTGGGGATCAGTGTCTGTCTTTGTTACTTGATGTAAGTGTGTGTCTGTGTTACTGGTTATCAGTGTATGTCTTTGTTGCTTACTGTCAGTTTATGTCTGTGCTACTTGGTGTAAGTGTATGTCTTTGTTACTTGGTGTCCGTGTATGTCTGCGTTACTTGGTGTCAGTGTATGCCTGTGTTACTTGGTGTAAGTGTATGTCTTTGTTACTTGGTGTCAGTGTATGTCTTTGTTACTTGGTGTAAGTGTATGTATTTGCTACTTTTGACAGTGTATGTCTTTGATTCTTGGTGTAACTGTGTGTCTGTGTTACTGGGCATCAGTGTACGTCTTTGTTACTTGGTGTCTGTGTTTGTCTGTGTTACTTGGTGTAAGTGTGTGTCTGTGTAACTGGGTATCAGAGTATGTATTTGTTTCTTGGTGTAAGTGTGTGTCTGTGTTATTGGGTATCAGTGTATGTCTTTGTTACTTGGTGTCAGTGTATGTCTTTGTTACTTGGTGTCAGTGTCTGTCTTTGTTCCTTGGTGTATGTGTGTGTCTATGTTACTGGGTATCAGTGTATGTGTTTGTTAATTGGTGTCAGTGTATGTCTTTGTTACTTGGTGTAAGTGTGTCTCTGTGTTACTGGGTATCAGTGTATGTCTTTGTTACTTGGTGTCAGTGTGTGTCTTTGTTACTGGGTGTCAGTGCATGTCTTTTTTACTGGGTGTCAGTGTCTGTCTTTGTGACTTGGTGTAAGTGCGTGTCTGTGTTACTGGGTATCAGTGTATGTCTTTGTTTTTTGGAGTAAGTGTTTCTCTGTGTTACTGGGTGTCAGTGTGTATCTGTGTTCCTGGGTGTCAGTGTATGTCTTTGTTACTTTGTGTCAGTGTCTGATTGTGTTAGTTGGTGTAAGTGTGTGTCTGTGGTATTGGGTATCAGTGAATGTCTTTGTTACTTTGTGTAAGTGTGTGTCTGTGTTACTGGGTATCAGTGTATGTCTTTGTTACTTGGTGTCACTGTATGTCTTTGTTACTTGGTGTAAGTGTATGTCTATGTTACTTTGTGTCAGTGTATGTTTTTGTTACTTGGTTTAAGTGTGTGTATGTGTTACTGGGTATCAGTGTATGTCTTTGTTACTTGGTGAAAGTGTGTGTCTGTGTTACTGGGTATCAGTGTCTGTCTTTGTTATTTGGTGTCAAAGTATGTCTTTGTTACTGGGTGTCAGTGTGTGTCTGTGTTACTGGGTATCAGTGTATGTCTTTGTTACTTGGTGTCATTGTCTGTCTTTGTTACTTGGTGTAAGTGTGTGTCTGTGTTACTTGGTGTAATTGTGTGTCTGTGTTGCTGGGTATCAGTGTATGTCTGTGTTACTTGGTGTAACTGTATGTCTTTGTTACTTGGTGTCAGTGTATGTCTTTGTTGCTTGGTTTAAGTGTATGTCTTTGTTACTTGGTGTCAGTGTATGTCTTTGTTACTTGGTGTAAGTGTGTGTCTGTGTTGCTGGGCATCAGTGTATTTCTTTGTTTCTTGGTGTAAGTGTGTGTCTGTGTTACTGGGTATCAGTGTCTGTCTTTGTTACTTGGTGTAAGTGTGTGTCTGTGTTACTGGGTATCAGTGTATGTCTTTGTTACTTGGTGTCAGTGTATGTCTGTGTACTTGGTGTATGTGTGTGTCGTTGTTGCTTGGTGTCAGTGTATGTCTGTGTTACTTGGTGTAAGTGTATGTCTTTGTTACTTGGTGTCAGTGTCTGTCTTTGTTACTTCGTGTAAGTGCATGCCTTTGTTACTTGGTGTCAGTGCATGTCTTTGTTACTTGGTGTAAGTGTATGTCTTTGTTACTTGGTGTCAGTGTATGTCTCTGTTACTTGGTGTAAGTGTGTGTCTGTGTTACTGGGTATCAGTGTATGTGTTTGTTACTTTGTGTAAGTGTGTGTCTTTGTTACTTGGTGTCAGTGTATGTTTTTGTTACTTGGTGTAAGTGTATGTCTTTGTTACTTGGTGTCAGTGTATGTCTGTGTTAATTGGTGTAATTGTATGTCTTTGTTACTTGGTGTCAGTGTATGTCTTTGTTACTTGGTGTCAATGTATGTCTTTGATACTTGGTGTTAGTGTATGTTTTTCTAACTTGGTGTCAGTTTATGTCTGTGTACTTGGTGTATGTGTGTGTCTTTGTTACTTGGTGTCAGTGTATGTCTGTGTTACTTGGTGTAAGTGTATGTCTTTGTTACTTGGTGTCAGTGTATGTCTTTGTTACTTGGTGTAAGTGTATGTCTTTGTTTCTTGGTGTCAGTGCATGTCTTTGTTACTTGGTGTAAGTGTATGTCTTTGTTACTTGGTGTCAGTGTATGTCCCTGTTACTTGGTGTAAGTGTGTATCTGTGTTACTGGGTATCAGTGTATGTCTTTGTTACTTGGTGTCATTGTCTGTCTTTGTTACTTGGTGTAAATGTGTGTCTGTGTTACTGGGTATCAGTGTATGTCTTTGTGACTTGGTGTCAGTGTATGTCTTTTTTAATTGATGTAAGTGTATGTCTTTGTTACTTGGTGTCAGTGTCTGTCCTTGTTACTTGGTGTATATGTGTGTCTGTGTTACTGGGTATCAGTGTATGTGTTTGTTACTTTGTGTAAGTGTGTGTCTTTGTTACTTGGTGTCAGTGTATGTTTTTGTTACTTGGTGTAAGTGTATGTCTTTGTTACTTGGTGTCAGTGTATGTCTGTGTTAATTGGTGTAATTGTATGTCTTTGTTACTTGGTGTCAGTGTATGTCTTTGTTACTTGGTGTCAGTGTATGTCTTTGATACTTGGTGTCAGTGTATGTCTTTGATACTTGGTGTAAGTGTATGTCTGTGTTACTTGGTATCAGTGTCTGTCTTTGTTACTTGGTGTAAGTGTGTGTCTGTGTTGCTCGGTATCAGTGTATGTCTTTGTTACGTGGTGTAAGTGTGTGTCTGTGTTACTGGGGATCAGTGTCTGTCTTGGTTACTTGGTGTCTGTGTATGAATTTCTAACTTGGTGTCAGTGTGTGTCTTTGTTACTGTGTGTCAGTGTTTCTCTTTGTTACTGGGTGTCAGTGTATGTCTTTGTGACATGGTGTTAGTGTGTGTCTGTGTTACTGGGTATTAGTGTATGTCTTTGATACTTGGTGTCAGTGTATGTCTGTGTTACTGGGTATCAGTGTATGTCTGTGTACTTGGTGTAAGTGTGTATCTTTGTTACTTGGTGTCAGTTTATGTCTGTGCTACTTGGTGTAAGTGTATGTCTTTGTTACTTGGTGTCAGTGCATGTCTTTGTTACTTGGTGTCAGTGTATGTCTCTGTTACTTGGTCTAAGTGTGTGTCTGTGTTACTGGGTATCAGTGTATCTCTTTGTTACCTGGTGTCATTGTCTGTCTTTTCTCCTTGGTGTAAGTGTGTGTCTGTGTTACTGGGTATCAGTGTATGACTTTGTTACTTGGTGTCAGTGTATGTCTTTGTTACTTGGTGTCAGTGTATGTCTGTGTTACTTGGTGTAAGTGTTTGTCTGTGTTACTGGGTGTCAGTGTATGTCTTTGTTACTTGGTGTAAGAGTATGTCTTTGTTACTTGGTTACAGTGTATGTCTGTGTTACTTGTTGTAAGTGTATGTCTTTGCTACTTGGTGTCAGTTAATGTCTTTGATACTTGGTGTAAGTGTATGTCTGTGTTACTGGGTATCAGTGTCTGTCTTTGTTACTTGATGTCTGTGTATGTCTTTGTTACTTGGTGTCAGTGTGTGTCTTTGTTACTGGGTGTCAGTGTTTGTCTTGGTTACTGGGTGTCAGTGTATGTCTTTGTGACTTGGTGTTCGTGTGTGTCTGTGTTACTGGGGATCAGTGTCTGTCTTTGTTACTTGATGTAAGTGTGTGTCTGTGTTACTGGTTATCAGTGTATGTCTTTGTTGCTTACTGTCAGTTTATGTCTGTGCTACTTGGTGTAAGTGTATGTCTTTGTTACTTGGTGTCCGTGTATGTCTGCGTTACTTGGTGTCAGTGTATGCCTGTGTTACTTGGTGTAAGTGTATGTCTTTGTTACTTGGTGTCAGTGTATGTCTTTGTTACTTGGTGTAAGTGTATGTATTTGCTACTTTTGACAGTGTATGTCTTTGATTCTTGGTGTAACTGTGTGTCTGTGTTACTGGGCATCAGTGTACGTCTTTGTTACTTGGTGTCTGTGTTTGTCTGTGTTACTTGGTGTAAGTGTGTGTCTGTGTAACTGGGTATCAGAGTATGTATTTGTTTCTTGGTGTAAGTGTGTGTCTGTGTTATTGGGTATCAGTGTATGTCTTTGTTACTTGGTGTCAGTGTATGTCTTTGTTACTTGGTGTCAGTGTCTGTCTTTGTTCCTTGGTGTATGTGTGTGTCTATGTTACTGGGTATCAGTGTATGTGTTTGTTAATTGGTGTCAGTGTATGTCTTTGTTACTTGGTGTAAGTGTGTCTCTGTGTTACTGGGTATCAGTGTATGTCTTTGTTACTTGGTGTCAGTGTGTGTCTTTGTTACTGGGTGTCAGTGCATGTCTTTTTTACTGGGTGTCAGTGTCTGTCTTTGTGACTTGGTGTAAGTGCGTGTCTGTGTTACTGGGTATCAGTGTATGTCTTTGTTTTTTGGAGTAAGTGTTTCTCTGTGTTACTGGGTGTCAGTGTGTATCTGTGTTCCTGGGTGTCAGTGTATGTCTTTGTTACTTTGTGTCAGTTTCTGATTGTGTTAGTTGGTGTAAGTGTGTGTCTGTGGTATTGGGTATCAGTGAATGTCTTTGTTACTTTGTGTAAGTGTGTGTCTGTGTTACTGGGTATCAGTGTATGTCTTTGTTACTTGGTGTCACTGTATGTCTTTGTTACTTGGTGTAAGTGTATGTCTATGTTACTTTGTGTCAGTGTATGTTTTTGTTACTTGGTTTAAGTGTGTGTATGTGTTACTGGGTATCAGTGTATGTCTTTGTTACTTGGTGAAAGTGTGTGTCTGTGTTACTGGGTATCAGTGTCTGTCTTTGTTATTTGGTGTCAAAGTATGTCTTTGTTACTGGGTGTCAGTGTGTGTCTGTGTTACTGGGTATCAGTGTATGTCTTTGTTACTTGGTGTCATTGTCTGTCTTTGTTACTTGGTGTAAGTGTGTGTCTGTGTTACTTGGTGTAATTGTGTGTCTGTGTTACTGGGTATCAGTGTATGTCTGTGTTACTTGGTGTAACTGTATGTCTTTGTTACTTGGTGTCAGTGTATGTCTTTGTTGCTTGGTTTAAGTGTATGTCTTTGTTACTTGGTGTCAGTGTATGTCTTTGTTACTTGGTGTAAGTGTGTGTCTGTGTTGCTGGGCATCAGTGTATTTCTTTGTTTCTTGGTGTAAGTGTGTGTCTGTGTTACTGGGTATCAGTGTCTGTCTTTGTTACTTGGTGTAAGTGTGTGTCTGTGTTACTGGGTATCAGTGTATGTCTTTGTTACTTGGTGTCAGTGTATGTCTGTGTACTTGGTGTATGTGTGTGTCGTTGTTGCTTGGTGTCAGTGTATGTCTGTGTTACTTGGTGTAAGTGTATGTCTTTGTTACTTGGTGTCAGTGTCTGTCTTTGTTACTTCGTGTAAGTGCATGCCTTTGTTACTTGGTGTCAGTGCATGTCTTTGTTACTTGGTGTAAGTGTATGTCTTTGTTACTTGGTGTCAGTGTATGTCTCTGTTACTTGGTGTAAGTGTGTGTCTGTGTGACTGGGTATCAGTGTATGTCTTTGTTACTTGGTGTCATTGTCTGTCTTTGTTACTTGGTGTAAGTGTGTGTCTGTGTTACTTGGTGTAATTGTGTGTCTGTGTTACTGGGTATCAGTGTATGTCTTTGTTACTTGGTGTAAGTATTTGTCTTTGTTACTTCGTGTAAGTTTATGTCTTTGTTACTTGGTGTCAGTGTATGTCTGTGTTACTTGGTGTAACTGTATGTCTTTGTTACTTGGTGTCTGTGTATGTCCTTGTTGCTTGGTTTAAGTGTATGTCTTTGTTACTTGGTGTCATTGTATGTCTTTGTTACTTGGTGTAAGTGTATGTCTTTCCTACTTGGTGTCAGTGTATGACTTTGATACTTGGTATAAGTGTATGTCTGTCTTACTGGGTATCAGTGTCTGTCTTTGTTACTTGGGGTAAGTGTGTGTCTGTGTTGCTGGGCATCAGTGTATTTCTTTGTTACTTGGTGTAAGTATGTGTCTGTGTTACTGGGTATCAGTGTCTTTCTTTGTTACTTCGTGTCAGTGTATGTCTTTGTTACTTGGTGTAAGTGTGTGTGTGTGTTACTGGGTATCAGTGCACGTCTTTGTTACTTGGTGTCTGTGTGTGTCTGTGTTACTTGGTGTAAGTGTGTGTCTGTGTTATTGGGGATCAGTGTATGTCTTTGTTACTTGGTGTCAGTGTATGTCTTTTTTAATTGGTGAATGTGTATGTCTTTGTTACTTTGTGTCAGTGTATGTCTTTGTTACTTGGTGTAAGTGTGTGTCTGTGTTACTGGGTATCAGTGTATGTCTGTGTTACTGGGTATCAGTGTCTGTCTGTGTTACTGGGTATCAGTGTATGTCTTTGCTACTTGGTGTAAGTGCGTGTCTGTGATACTGGGTCTCATTGTATGTCTTTGTTGCTTGGTGTCAGTGTATGTCTTTGTACTTGATGTAAGTGGATGTCTTTGTGACATGGTGTCAGTGTATGTCTGTGTTACTTGGTGTCAGTGTGTGTCTTTGTAACTTGGTATCAGTGTTTCTCTGTGTTACTGGGTGTCACTGTGTATCTGTGTTCCTGGGTGTCAGTGTATGTCTTTGTTACTTGGTGTCAGTGTATGTCCGTGTTACTTGGTGTAAGTGTGCGTCTGTGTTACTGGGTATCACTGTATGTCTTTGTTACTTGGTGTAAGTGTGTGTCTGTGTTACTGGGTATCAGTGTATGTCTTTGTTACTTGGTGTCAGTGTATGTCTTTGTTACTTGGTGTAAGTGTATGTCTTTGTTACTTGGTTTCAGTGTATGTCATTGTTGCTTGGTGTAAGTGTGTGTCTGTGTTACTGGGTATCAGTGTATGTCTTTGTAATTGGTGTCAATGTATGTCTTTGTTACTTGGTGTCAGTGTATGTGTTTGTTACCTGGTGTAATTGTGTGTCTGTGTTACTGGGTATCGGTGTATGTCTTTGTTACTTGGTATCAGTGTGTGTCTTTGTTACTGGGTGTCAGTGTATGTCTTTGTTACTGGGTGTCAGTGTGTGTCTTTGTGAGTTGGTGTAAGTGTGTGTCTGTGTTACTGGATGTCAATGTCTGTCTTTGTTACTTGGTGTAAGTGTGTGTCTGTGTTACTGGGTATCAGTGTCTGTCTTTGTTACTGGGTGTCAGTATGTGTCTTTGTGACTTGGTGTAATTGTGTGTCTGTATTACTGGGTATCCGTGTTTGTCTTTGTTACTTGCTGTAAGTGTGTGTCTTTGTTAATTGGTGTAAGTGTGTGTCTTTGTTAATTGGTGTAAGTGTATGTCTGTCTTACTTGGTGTAAGTGTATGCCTTTGTTACTTGGTGTAAGTGTATGCCTTTGTTACTTGGTGTCAGTGTATGTCATTGATTCTTGGTGTAAGTGTGTGTCTGTGTTACTGGGTATCAGTGTCTGTCATTGTTACTTGGTGTAAGAGTGTGTCTGTGTTGCTGGGTATCAGTGTATGTCTTTGTTACTTGGTGTCCGTGTAGGTCTGTGTTACTTGGTGTAAGTGTGTGTCTTTCCTACTTGGTGTAAGTGCATGTCTTTGTTAATTGGTGTCAGTGTATGCCTGTGTTACTTGGTGTAAGTGTGTGTCTTTGTTAGTTGGTGTAAGTGTACGTCTTTGTTACTTGGTGTCACTGAATGTCTTTGTTACTTGCTGTAAGTGTTTGTCTGTGTCACTGGGTATCAGTGTATGTCTTTGTTAGTTGGTGTCAGTGTATGTCTGTGTTACTTGGTGCCAGTGTGTGTCTTTGTTACTTGTTGTCAGTGTTTCTCTGTGTTACTGGGTGTCACTGTGTATATGTGTTCCTGGGTGTCAGTGTATGTCTTTGTTACTTGGTGTCAGTGTATGTCCGTGTTACTTGGTGTAAGTGTGTGTCTGTGTTACTGGGTATCATTGTATTTCTCTGTTACTTGGTGTCAGTGTATGTCTTTGTTACTTGGTGTAAGTGTATGTCTTTGTTACTTGGTTTCAGTGTATGTCTTTGTTACTTGCTGTAAGTGTGTGTCTGTGTTACTGGGTATCAGTGTATGTCTTTGTTAATTGGTATCAGTGTATGTCTTTGTTACTTGATGTCTGTGTATGTCTTTGTTACTTGGTGTCAGTGTATGTCTTTGTTACTGTGTATCAGTGTTTCTCTGTTTTACTGGGTGTCAGTGTGTGTTTGTTTCTGTTACTGGGTATCAGTGTGTGTCTTTGTGACTAGGTATCAGTGCATGTCTTTGTTACTGGTTGTCAGTGTGTGTCTGTGTTACTGGGTATCGGTGTATGTCTTTGTTACTTGGTGTCAGTGTGTGTCTTTGTTAATGGGTGTCAGTGTATGTCTTTGTTACTGGGTGTCAGTGTGTGTCTTTGTGAGTTGGTGTAAGTGTGTGTCTGTGTTACTGGATGTCAGTGTCTGTCTTTGTTACTTGGTGTAAGTGTGTGTCTGTGTTACTGGGTATCAGTGTCTGTCTTTGTTACTGGGTGCCAGTATGTGTCTTTGTGACTTGGTGTAATTGTGTGTCTGTAATACTGTGTATCCGTGTTTGTCTTTGTTACTTGGTGTAAGTGTGTGTCCGTTTTACTTGGTGTAAGTGTGTGTCTTTGTTAATTGGTGTAAGTGTATGTCTGTCTTACTTGGTGTAAGTGTATGTCTTTGTTACTTGGTGTAAGAGTATGCCTTTGTTACTTGGTGTCAGTGTATGTCATTGATTCTTGGTGTAAGTGTGTGTCTGTGTTACTGGGTATCAGTGTCTGTCTTTGTTATTGGTGTAAGAGAGTGTCTGTGTTGCTGGGTATCAGTGTATGTCTTTGTTACTTGGTGTCCGTGTTGGTCTGTGTTACTTGGTGTTAGTGTGTGTCTTTCTTACTTGGTGTAAGTGCATGTCTTTGTTAATTGGTGTCAGTGTATGTCTGTTTTACTTGGTGTAAGTGTGTGTCTTTGTTAGTTGGTGTAAGTGTACGTCTTTGTTACTTGTTGTCAGTGCATGTCTGTGTTATTTGGTTTAAGTGTATGTCTTTGTTACTTGGTGTCAGTGTATGTCTTTGCTACTTGCTGTAAGTGTTTGTCTGTGTCACTGGGTATCAGTGTATGTCTTTGTTAGTTGGTGTCAGTGTATGTCTGTGTTACTTGGTGTCAGTGTGTGTCTTTGTTACTTGGTGTCAGTGTTTCTCTGTGTTACTGGGTGTCACTGTGTATCTGTGTTCCTGGGTGTCAGTGTTTGTCTTTGTTACTTGGTGTCAGTGTATGTCCGTGTTACTTGGTGTAAGTGTGTGTCTGTGTTACTGGGTATCAGTGTATGTCTTTGTTACTTGGTGTCAGTGTATGTCTTTGTTACTTGGTGTAAGTGTGTGTCTGTGTTGCTGGGCATCAGTGTATTTCTTTGTTTCATGGTGTAAGTGTGTGTCTGTGTTACTGGGTATCAGTGTCTGTCTTTGTTACTTGGTGTAAGTGTGTGTCTGTGTTACTGGGTATCAGTGTATGTCTTTGTTACTTGGTGTCAGTGTATGTCTGTGTACTTGGTGTATGTGTGTGTCGTTGTTGCTTGGTGTCAGTGTATGTCTGTGTTACTTGGTGTAAGTGTATGTCTTTGTTACTTGGTGTCAGTGTCTGTCTTTGTTACTTCGTGTAAGTGCATGTCTTTGTTACTTGGTGTCAGTGCATGTCTTTGTTACTTGGTGTAAGTGTATGTCTTTGTTACTTGGTGTCAGTGTATGTCTCTGTTACTTGGTGTAAGTGTGTGTCTGTGTGACTGGGTATCAGTGTATGTCTTTGTTACTTGGTGTCATTGTCTGTCTTTGTTACTTGGTGTAAGTGTGTGTCTGTGTTACTTGGTGTAATTGTGTGTCTGTGTTACTGGGTATCAGTGTATGTCTTTGTTACTTGGTGTAAGTATTTGTCTTTGTTACTTGGTGTAAGTTTATGTCTTTGTTACTTGGTGTCAGTGTATGTCTGTGTTACTTGGTGTAACTGTATGTCTTTGTTACTTGGTGTCTGTGTATGTCCTTGTTGCTTGGTTTAAGTGTATGTCTTTGTTACTTGGTGTCATTGTATGTCTTTGTTACTTGGTGTAAGTGTATGTCTTTCCTACTTGGTGTCAGTGTATGACTTTGATACTTGGTATAAGTGTATGTCTGTCTTACTGGGTATCAGTGTCTGTCTTTGTTACTTGGGGTAAGTGTGTGTCTGTGTTGCTGGGCATCAGTGTATTTCTTTGTTACTTGGTGTAAGTATGTGTCTGTGTTACTGGGTATCAGTGTCTTTCTTTGTTACTTCGTGTCAGTGTATGTCTTTGTTACTTGGTGTAAGTGTGTGTGTGTGTTACTGGGTATCAGTGCACGTCTTTGTTACTTGGTGTCTGTGTGTGTCTGTGTTACTTGGTGTAAGTGTGTGTCTGTGTTATTGGGGATCAGTGTATGTCTTTGTTACTTGGTGTCAGTGTACGTCTTTTTTAATTGGTGAATGTGTATGTCTTTGTTACTTTGTGTCAGTGTATGTCTTTGTTACTTGGTGTAAGTGTGTGTCTGTGTTACTGGGTATCAGTGTATGTCTGTGTTACTGGGTATCAGTGTCTGTCTGTGTTACTGGGTATCAGTGTATGTCTTTGCTACTTGGTGTAAGTGCGTGTCTGTGATACTGGGTCTCATTGTATGTCTTTGTTGCTTGGTGTCAGTGTATGTCTTTGTACTTGATGTAAGTGGATGTCTTTGTGACATGGTGTCAGTGTATGTCTGTGTTACTTGGTGTCAGTGTGTGTCTTTGTAACTTGGTATCAGTGTTTCTCTGTGTTACTGGGTGTCACTGTGTATCTGTGTTCCTGGGTGTCAGTGTATGTCTTTGTTACTTGGTGTCAGTGTATGTCCGTGTTACTTGGTGTAAGTGTGCGTCTGTGTTACTGGGTATCACTGTATGTCTTTGTTACTTGGTGCAAGTGTGTGTCTGTGTTACTGGGTATCAGTGTATGTCTTTGTTACTTGGTGTCAGTGTATGTCTTTGTTACTTGGTGTAAGTGTATGTCTTTGTTACTTGGTTTCAGTGTATGTCATTGTTGCTTGGTGTAAGTGTGTGTCTGTGTTACTGGGTATCAGTGTATGTCTTTGTAATTGGTGTCAATGTATGTCTTTGTTACTTGGTGTCAGTGTATGTGTTTGTTACCTGGTGTAATTGTGTGTCTGTGTTACTGGGTATCGGTGTATGTCTTTGTTACTTGGTATCAGTGTGTGTCTTTGTTACTGGGTGTCAGTGTATGTCTTTGTTACTGGGTGTCAGTGTGTGTCTTTGTGAGTTGGTGTAAGTGTGTGTCTGTGCTACTGGATGTCAATGTCTGTCTTTGTTACTTGGTGTAAGTGTGTGTCTGTGTTACTGGGTATCAGTGTCTGTCTTTGTTACTGGGTGTCAGTATGTGTCTTTGTGACTTGGTGTAATTGTGTGTCTGTATTACTGGGTATCCGTGTTTGTCTTTGTTACTTGGTGTAAGTGTGTGTCTTTGTTAATTGGTGTAAGTGTGTGTCTTTGTTAATTGGTGTAAGTGTATGTCTGTCTTACTTGGTGTAAGTGTATGCCTTTGTTACTTGGTGTAAGTGTATGCCTTTGTTACTTGGTGTCTGTGTATGTCATTGATTCTTGGTGTAAGTGTGTGTCTGTGTTACTGGGTATCAGTGTCTGTCATTGTTACTTGGTGTAAGAGTGTGTCTGTGTTGCTGGGTATCAGTGTATGTCTTTGTTACTTGGTGTCCGTGTAGGTCTGTGTTACTTGGTGTAAGTGTGTGTCTTTCCTACTTGGTGTAAGTGCATGTCTTTGTTAATTGGTGTCAGTGTATGCCTGTGTTACTTGGTGTAAGTGTGTGTCTTTGTTAGTTGGTGTAAGTGTACGTCTTTGTTACTT
Organism: Heterodontus francisci; assembly: GCF_036365525.1. Lineage (NCBI taxonomy): Eukaryota > Metazoa > Chordata > Chondrichthyes > Heterodontiformes > Heterodontidae > Heterodontus > Heterodontus francisci. The sequence goes on from NW_027141175.1 coordinate 7,422,505, forward strand.
GGTGTCACTGAATGTCTTTGTTACTTGCTGTAAGTGTTTGTCTGTGTCACTGGGTATCAGTGTATGTCTTTGTTAGTTGGTGTCAGTGTATGTCTGTGTTACTTGGTGTCAGTGTGTGTCTTTGTTACTTGTTGTCAGTGTTTCTCTGTGTTACTGGGTGTCACTGTGTATATGTGTTCCTGGGTGTCAGTGTATGTCTTTGTTACTTGGTGTCAGTGTATGTCCGTGTTACTTGGTGTAAGTGTGTGTCTGTGTTACTGGGTATCATTGTATTTCTCTGTTACTTGGTGTCAGTGTATGTCTTTGTTACTTGGTGTAAGTGTATGTCTTTGTTACTTCGTTTCAGTGTATGTCTTTGTTACTTGCTGTAAGTGTGTGTCTGTGTTACTGGGTATCAGTGTATGTCTTTGTTAATTGGTATCAGTGTATGTCTTTGTTACTTGATGTCTGTGTATGTCTTTGTTACTTGGTGTCAGTGTATGTCTTTGTTACTGTGTATCAGTGTTTCTCTGTTTTACTGGGTGTCAGTGTGTGTTTGTTTCTGTTACTGGGTATCAGTGTGTGTCTTTGTGACTAGGTATCAGTGCATGTCTTTGTTACTGGTTGTCAGTGTGTGTCTGTGTTACTGGGTATCGGTGTATGTCTTTGTTACTTGGTGTCAGTGTGTGTCTTTGTTAATGGGTGTCAGTGTATGTCTTTGTTACTGGGTGTCAGTGTGTGTCTTTGTGAGTTGGTGTAAGTGTGTGTCTGTGTTACTGGATGTCAGTGTCTGTCTTTGTTACTTGGTGTAAGTGTGTGTCTGTGTTACTGGGTATCAGTGTCTGTCTTTGTTACTGGGTGCCAGTATGTGTCTTTGTGACTTGGTGTAATTGTGTGTCTGTAATACTGTGTATCCGTGTTTGTCTTTGTTACTTGGTGTAAGTGTGTGTCCGTTTTACTTGGTGTAAGTGTGTGTCTTTGTTAATTGGTGTAAGTGTATGTCTGTCTTACTTGGTGTAAGTGTATGTCTTTGTTACTTGGTGTAAGAGTATGCCTTTGTTACTTGGTGTCAGTGTATGTCATTGATTCTTGGTGTAAGTGTGTGTCTGTGTTACTGGGTATCAGTGTCTGTCTTTGTTATTGGTGTAAGAGAGTGTCTGTGTTGCTGGGTATCAGTGTATGTCTTTGTTACTTGGTGTCCGTGTTGGTCTGTGTTACTTGGTGTTAGTGTGTGTCTTTCTTACTTGGTGTAAGTGCATGTCTTTGTTAATTGGTGTCAGTGTATGTCTGTTTTACTTGGTGTAAGTGTGTGTCTTTGTTAGTTGGTGTAAGTGTACGTCTTTGTTACTTGTTGTCAGTGCATGTCTGTGTTATTTGGTTTAAGTGTATGTCTTTGTTACTTGGTGTCAGTGTATGTCTTTGCTACTTGCTGTAAGTGTTTGTCTGTGTCACTGGGTATCAGTGTATGTCTTTGTTAGTTGGTGTCAGTGTATGTCTGTGTTACTTGGTGTCAGTGTGTGTCTTTGTTACTTGGTGTCAGTGTTTCTCTGTGTTACTGGGTGTCACTGTGTATCTGTGTTCCTGGGTGTCAGTGTTTGTCTTTGTTACTTGGTGTCAGTGTATGTCCGTGTTACTTGGTGTAAGTGTGTGTCTGTGTTACTGGGTATCAGTGTATGTCTTTGTTACTTGGTGTCAGTGTATGTCTTTGTTACTTGGTGTAAGTGTGTGTCTGTGTTGCTGGGCATCAGTGTATTTCTTTGTTTCATGGTGTAAGTGTGTGTCTGTGTTACTGGGTATCAGTGTATGTCTTTGTTACTTGGTGTCAGTGTATGTCTTTGTTACTTGGTGTAAGTGTGTGTCTGTGTTGCTGGGCATCAGTGTATTTCTTTGTTTCATGGTGTAAGTGTGTGTCTTTGTTAGTTGGTGTAAGTGTACGTCTTTGTTACTTGTTGTCAGTGCATGTCTGTGTTATTTGGTTTAAGTGTATGTCTTTGTTACTTGGTGTCAGTGTGTGTCTTTGTTACTTGGTGTCAGTGTTTCTCTGTGTTACTGGGTGTCACTGTGTATCTGTGTTCCTGGGTGTCAGTGTATGTCTTTGTTACTTGGTGTCAGTGTATGTCCGTGTTACTTGGTGTAAGTGTGTGTCTGTGTTACTGGGTATCAGTGTATGTCTTTGTTACTTAGTTTCAGTGTATGTCTTTGTTACTTGGTGTAAGTGTGTGTCTGTGTTACTGGGTATCAGTGTATGTCTTTGTTAATTGGTGTCAGTGTATGTATTTGTTACTTGGTGTCAGTTTATGTCTTTGTTACTTAGTGTCAGTGTATGTCTTTGTTACTTGGTGTAATTGTGTGTCTGTGTTACTGGGTATCAGTGTATGTCTTTGTTACTGGGTGTCAGTGTGTGTCTGTGTTACTTGGTGTCAGTGTCTGTCTTTGTTACTGTTTATTAGAGTTTCTCTGTGTTACTGGGTGTCAGTGTGTGTTTGTTTGTGTTACAGGGTGTCAGTGTATGTCTTTGTTACTTGGTGTAAGTGTGTGTATGTGTTAGTGGGTATCAGTGTCTGTCTTTGTTACTTGGTGTAAGTGTGTGTCTTTGTTACTTGGTGTAATTGTATGTCTTTGTTACTTGGTGTCAGTGTATGTCTGTGTTACTTGGTGTAAGTGTATGTCTTTGTTACTTGGTGTCCGTGTGTGTTTGTGTTACTGGGTATCAGTGTCTGTCTTTGTTACTTGGTGTAAGTGTGTGTCTGTGTTACTGGGTATCAGTGTATGTCTTTGTTACTTGGTGTCAGTGTATGTCTGTGTACTTGTTGTATGTATGTGTCTTTGTTACTTGGTGTCAGTGTATGTCTGTGTTACTTGGTGTAAGTGTATGTCTTTGTTACTTGGTGTCAGTGTATGTCTTTGTTACTTGGTGCAAGTGTATGTCTTTGTTACTTGGTGTCACTGTATGTCTCTGTTACAAGGTGTAAGTGTGTGTCTGTGTTACTGGGTATCAGTGTATGTCTTTGTTACTTGGTGTCATTGTCTGTCTTTGTTACTTGGTGTAAGTGTGTGTCTGTGTTACTTGGTGTAATTGTGTGTCTGTGTTACTGGGTATCAGTGTATGTCTGTGTTACTTGGTGTAAATGTATGTCTTTGTTACTTGGTGTCAGTGTATGTCTTTGTTGCTTGGTTTAAGTGTATGGCTTTGTTACTTGGTGTCAGTGTATGTCTTTGTTACTTGGTGTAAGTGTGTGTCTGTGTTGCTGGGCATCAGTGTATTTCTTTGTTTCTTGGTGTAAGTGTGTGTCTGTGTTACTGGGTATCAGTGTCTGTCTTTGTTACTTGGTGTAAGTGTGTGTCTGTGTTACTGGGTATCAGTGTATGTCTTTGTTACTTGGTGTCAGTGTATGTCTGTGTACTTGGTGTATGTGTGTGTCGTTGTTGCTTGGTGTCAGTGTATGTCTGTGTTACTTGGTGTAAGTGTATGTCTTTGTTACTTGGTGTCAGTGTCTGTCTTTGTTACTTCGTGTAAGTGCATGTCTTTGATACTTGGTGTCAGTGCATGTCTTTGTTACTTGGTGTAAGTGTATGTCTTTGTTACTTGGTGTCAGTGTATGTCTCTGTTACTTGGTGTAAGTGTGTGTCTGTGTGACTGGGTATCAGTGTATGTCTTTGTTACTTGGTGTCATTGTCTGTCTTTGTTACTTGGTGTCAGTGTATGTCTGTGTTACTTGGTGTAACTGTATGTCTTTGTTACTTGGTGTCAGTGTATGTCCTTGTTGCTTGGTTTAAGTGTATGTCTTTGTTACTTGGTGTCATTGTATGTCTTTGTTACTAGGTGTAAGTGTATGTCTTTGCTACTTGGTGTCAGTGTATGACTTTGATACTTGGTATAAGTGTATGTCTGTCTTACTGGGTATCAGTGTCTGTCTTTGTTACTTGGGGTAAGTGTGTGTATGTGTTGCTGGGCATCAGTGTATTTCTTTGTTACTTGGTGTAAGTATGTGTCTGTGTTACTGGGTATCAGTGTCTGTCTTTGTTACTTCGTGTCAGTGTATGTCTTTGTTACTTGGTGTAAGTGTGTGTGTGTGTTACTGGGTATCAGTGCACGTCTTTGTTACTTGGTGTCTGTGTGTGTCTGTGTTACTTGGTGTAAGTGTGTGTCTGTGTTATTAGGTATCAGTGTATGTCTTTGTTACGTGGTGTCAGTGTATGTCTTTTTTAATTGGTGAATGTGTGTGTCTGTGTTACTGGGTATCAGTGTATGTCTGTGTTACTGGGTATCAGTGTCTGTCTGTGTTACTGGGTATCAGTGTATGTCTTTGCTACTTGGTGTAAGTGCGTGTCTGTGATACTGGGTATCATTGTATGTCTTTGTTGCTTGGTGTCAGTGTATGTCTGTGTTACTTGGTGTCAGTGTGTGTCTTTGTAACTTGGTATCAGTGTTTCTCTGTGTTACTGGGTGTCACTGTGTATCTGTGTTCCTGGGTGTCAGTGTATGTCTTTGTTACTTGGTGTCAGTGTATGTCCGTGTTACTTGGTGTAAGTGTGCGTCTGTGTTACTGGGTATCACTGTATGTCTTTGTTACTTGGTGTAAGTGTGTGTCTTTGTTACTGGGTATCAGTGTATGTCTTTGTTACTTGGTGTCAGTGTATGTCTTTGTTACTTGGTGTAAGTGTATGTCTTTGTTACTTGGTTTCAGTGTATGTCATTGTTGCTTGGTGTAAGTGTGTGTCTGTGTTACTGGGTATCAGTGTATGTCTTTGTTAATTGGTGTCAATGTATGTCTTTGTTACTTGGTGTCAGTGTATGTGTTTGTTACCTGGTGTAATTGTGTGTCTGTGTTACTGGGTATCGGTGTATGTCCTTGTTACTTGGTATCAGTGTGTGTCTTTGTTACTGGGTGTCAGTGTATGTCTTTGTTACTGGGTGTCAGTGTGTGTCTTTGTGAGTTTGTGTAAGTGTGTGTCTGTGTTACTGGATGTCAGTGTCTGTCTTTGTTACTTGGTGTAAGTGTGTGTCTGTGTTACTGGGTATCAGTGTCTGTCTTTGTTACTGGGTGTCAGTATGTGTCTTTGTGACTTGGTGTAATTGTGTGTCTGTATTACTGGGTATCCGCGTTTGTCTTTGTTACTTGGTGTAAGTGTGTGTCTTTGTTAATTGGTGTAAGTGTGTGTCTTTGTTAATTGGTGTAAGTGTATGTCTGTCTTACTTGGTGTAAGTGTATGCCTTTGTTACTTGGTGTAAGTGTATGTCTGTGTTACTTGGTGTAAGTGTATGTCTTTGTTACTTGGTGTCAGTGTATGTCTTTGTTACTTGGTGCAAGTGTATGTCTTTGTTACTTGGTGTCAGTGTATGTCTCTGTTACAAGGTGTAAGTGTGTGTCTGTGTTACTGAATATCAGTGTATGTCTTTGTTACTTGGTGTCAGTGTATGTCATTGTTACTTGGTGTAAGTGTATGTCTTTGTTACTTGGTGTCAGTGTATGTCTGTGATACTTGGCGTAACTGTATGTCTTTGTTACTTGGTGTCAGTGTATGTCTTTGTTAATTGGTGTAAGTGTGTGTCTGTGTTACTGGGTATCAGTGTATGTCTTTGTTACTTGGTGTAAGTGTGTGCCTGTGTTACTGGGTATCAGTGTATGTCTTTGTTACTTGTTGTCAGTGTATCTCTTTGTTACTTGGTGTAAGTGCATGTCTTTGTTACTTGGTGTCAGTGTATGTCTTTGTTAATTGGTGTAAGTGTGTGTCTGTGTTACTGGGTATCAGTGTATGTCTTTGTTACTTGGTGTAAGTGTGTGCCTGTGTTACTGGGTATCAGTGTATGTCTTTGTTACTTGTTGTCAGTGTATCTCTTTGTTACTTGGTGTAAGTGCATGTCTTTGTTACTTGGTGTCAGTGTATGTCTTTGTTACTTGGTGTAAGTGTGTGTCTGTGTTACTGGGTATCAGTGTATGTCTTTGTTACTTGGTGGAAGTGTGTGTCTGTGTTACTGGGTATCAGTGTCTGTCTTTGTTACTTGGTGTCAGTGTATGTCTTTATTACTGGGTGTCAGTGCGTGTCTGTGATACTGGGTATCATTGTATGTCTTTGTTGCTTGGTGTCAGTGTATGTCTTTGTACTTGGTGTAACTGGATGTCTTTGTTACTTGGTGTCAGTGTATGTCTGTGTTACTTGGTGTAAGTGTATGTCTTTGTTACTTGGTGTCAGTGTCTGTCTGTGATACTTGGCGTAACTGTATGTCTTTGTTACATGGTGTCAGTGTATGTCTTTGTTAATTGGTGTAAGTGTGTGTCTGTGTTACTGGGTATCAGTGTATGTCTTTGTTACTTGGTGTATGTGTGTGCCTGTGTTACTGGGTATCAGTGTATGTCTTTGTTACTTGTTGTCAGTGTATCTCTTTGTTACTTGGTGTAAGTGCATGTCTTTGTTACTTGGTGTCAGTGTATGTCTTTGTTACTTGGTGTAAGTGTGTGTCTGTGTTACTGGGTATCAGTGTATGTTTTTGTTAATTGGTGTCAGAGTATGTCTTTGTTACTTGGTGTAAGTGTGTGTCTGTGTTACTGGGTATCAGTGTATGTCTTTGTTACTTGGTGGAAGTGTGTGTCTGTGTTACTGGGTATCAGTGTCTGTCTTTGTTACTTGGTGTCAGTGTATGTCTTTATTACTGGGTGTCAGTGCGTGTCTGTGATACTGGGTATCATTGTATGTCTTTGTTGCTTGGTGTCAGTGTATGTCTTTGTACTTGGTGTAACTGGATGTCTTTGTTACTTGGTGTCAGTGTATGTCTGTGTTACTTGGTGTCAGTGTGTGTCTTTGTTACTTGGTGTCAGTGTTTCTCTGTGTTACTGGGTGTCACTGTGTATCTGTGTTCCTGGGTGTCAGTGTGTGCCTGTGTTACTTGGTGTAAGTGTGTGTCTGTGTTACTGAATATCAGTGTATGTCTTTGTTACTTGGTGTCAGTGTATGTCATTGTTACTTGGTGTAAGTGTATGTCTTTGCTACTTGGTGTCAGTGTATGTCTGTGATACTTGGCGTAACTGTATGTCTTTGTTACTTGGTGTCAGTTTATGTCTTTGTTACTTAGTGTCAGTGTATGTCTTTGTTACTTGGTGTAATTGTGTGTCTGTGTTACTGGGTATCAGTGTATGTCTTTGTTACTGGGTGTCAGTGTGTGTCTGTGTTACTTGGTGTCAGTGTCTGTCTTTGTTACTGTTTATTAGAGTTTCTCTGTGTTACTGGGTGTCAGTGTGTGTTTGTTTGTGTTACAGGGTGTCAGTGTATGTCTTTGTTACTTGGTGTAAGTGTGTGTATGTGTTAGTGGGTATCAGTGTCTGTCTTTGTTACTTGGTGTAAGTGTGTGTCTTTGTTACTTGGTGTAATTGTATGTCTTTGTTACTTGGTGTCAGTGTATGTCTGTGTTACTTGGTGTAAGTGTATGTCTTTGTTACTTGGTGTCCGTGTGTGTTTGTGTTACTGGGTATCAGTGTCTGACTTTGTTACTTGGTGTAAGTGTGTGTCTGTGTTACTGGGTATCAGTGTATGTCTTTGTTACTTGGTGTCAGTGTATGTCTGTGTACTTGTTGTATGTATGTGTCTTTGTTACTTGGTGTCAGTGTATGTCTGTGTTACTTGGTGTAAGTGTATGTCTTTGTTACTTGGTGTCAGTGTATGTCTTTGTTACTTGGTGCAAGTGTATGTCTTTGTTACTTGGTGTCACTGTATGTCTCTGTTACAAGGTGTAAGTGTGTGTCTGTGTTACTGGGTATCAGTGTATGTCTTTGTTACTTGGTGTCATTGTCTGTCTTTGTTACTTGGTGTAAGTGTGTGTCTGTGTTACTTGGTGTAATTGTGTGTCTGTGTTACTGGGTATCAGTGTATGTCTGTGTTACTTGGTGTAAATGTATGTCTTTGTTACTTGGTGTCAGTGTATGTCTTTGTTGCTTGGTTTAAGTGTATGGCTTTGTTACTTGGTGTCAGTGTATGTCTTTGTTACTTGGTGTAAGTGTGTGTCTGTGTTGCTGGGCATCAGTGTATTTCTTTGTTTCTTGGTGTAAGTGTGTGTCTGTGTTACTGGGTATCAGTGTCTGTCTTTGTTACTTGGTGTAAGTGTGTGTCTGTGTTACTGGGTATCAGTGTATGTCTTTGTTACTTGGTGTCAGTGTATGTCTGTGTACTTGGTGTATGTGTGTGTCGTTGTTGCTTGGTGTCAGTGTATGTCTGTGTTACTTGGTGTAAGTGTATGTCTTTGTTACTTGGTGTCAGTGTCTGTCTTTGTTACTTCGTGTAAGTGCATGTCTTTGATACTTGGTGTCAGTGCATGTCTTTGTTACTTGGTGTAAGTGTATGTCTTTGTTACTTGGTGTCAGTGTATGTCTCTGTTACTTGGTGTAAGTGTGTGTCTGTGTGACTGGGTATCAGTGTATGTCTTTGTTACTTGGTGTCATTGTCTGTCTTTGTTACTTGGTGTCAGTGTATGTCTGTGTTACTTGGTGTAACTGTATGTCTTTGTTACTTGGTGTCAGTGTATGTCCTTGTTGCTTGGTTTAAGTGTATGTCTTTGTTACTTGGTGTCATTGTATGTCTTTGTTACTAGGTGTAAGTGTATGTCTTTGCTACTTGGTGTCAGTGTATGACTTTGATACTTGGTATAAGTGTATGTCTGTCTTACTGGGTATCAGTGTCTGTCTTTGTTACTTGGGGTAAGTGTGTGTATGTGTTGCTGGGCATCAGTGTATTTCTTTGTTACTTGGTGTAAGTATGTGTCTGTGTTACTGGGTATCAGTGTCTGTCTTTGTTACTTCGTGTCAGTGTATGTCTTTGTTACTTGGTGTAAGTGTGTGTGTGTGTTACTGGGTATCAGTGCACGTCTTTGTTACTTGGTGTCTGTGTGTGTCTGTGTTACTTGGTGTAAGTGTGTGTCTGTGTTATTAGGTATCAGTGTATGTCTTTGTTACGTGGTGTCAGTGTATGTCTTTTTTAATTGGTGAATGTGTGTGTCTGTGTTACTGGGTATCAGTGTATGTCTGTGTTACTGGGTATCAGTGTCTGTCTGTGTTACTGGGTATCAGTGTATGTCTTTGCTACTTGGTGTAAGTGCGTGTCTGTGATACTGGGTATCATTGTATGTCTTTGTTGCTTGGTGTCAGTGTATGTCTGTGTTACTTGGTGTCAGTGTGTGTCTTTGTAACTTGGTATCAGTGTTTCTCTGTGTTACTGGGTGTCACTGTGTATCTGTGTTCCTGGGTGTCAGTGTATGTCTTTGTTACTTGGTGTCAGTGTATGTCCGTGTTACTTGGTGTAAGTGTGCGTCTGTGTTACTGGGTATCACTGTATGTCTTTGTTACTTGGTGTAAGTGTGTGTCTTTGTTACTGGGTATCAGTGTATGTCTTTGTTACTTGGTGTCAGTGTATGTCTTTGTTACTTGGTGTAAGTGTATGTCTTTGTTACTTGGTTTCAGTGTATGTCATTGTTGCTTGGTGTAAGTGTGTGTCTGTGTTACTGGGTATCAGTGTATGTCTTTGTTAATTGGTGTCAATGTATGTCTTTGTTACTTGGTGTCAGTGTATGTGTTTGTTACCTGGTGTAATTGTGTGTCTGTGTTACTGGGTATCGGTGTATGTCCTTGTTACTTGGTATCAGTGTGTGTCTTTGTTACTGGGTGTCAGTGTATGTCTTTGTTACTGGGTGTCAGTGTGTGTCTTTGTGAGTTTGTGTAAGTGTGTTTCTGTGTTACTGGATGTCAGTGTCTGTCTTTGTTACTTGGTGTAAGTGTGTGTCTGTGTTACTGGGTATCAGTGTCTGTCTTTGTTACTGGGTGTCAGTATGTGTCTTTGTGACTTGGTGTAATTGTGTGTCTGTATTACTGGGTATCCGCGTTTGTCTTTGTTACTTGGTGTAAGTGTGTGTCTTTGTTAATTGGTGTAAGTGTGTGTCTTTGTTAATTGGTGTAAGTGTATGTCTGTCTTACTTGGTGTAAGTGTATGCCTTTGTTACTTGGTGTAAGTGTATGTCTGTGTTACTTGGTGTAAGTGTATGTCTTTGTTACTTGGTGTCAGTGTATGTCTTTGTTACTTGGTGCAAGTGTATGTCTTTGTTACTTGGTGTCAGTGTATGTCTCTGTTACAAGGTGTAAGTGTGTGTCTGTGTTACTGAATATCAGTGTATGTCTTTGTTACTTGGTGTCAGTGTATGTCATTGTTACTTGGTGTAAGTGTATGTCTTTGTTACTTGGTGTCAGTGTATGTCTGTGATACTTGGCGTAACTGTATGTCTTTGTTACTTGGTGTCAGTGTATGTCTTTGTTAATTGGTGTAAGTGTGTGTCTGTGTTACTGGGTATCAGTGTATGTCTTTGTTACTTGGTGTAAGTGTGTGCCTGTGTTACTGGGTATCAGTGTATGTCTTTGTTACTTGTTGTCAGTGTATCTCTTTGTTACTTGGTGTAAGTGCATGTCTTTGTTACTTGGTGTCAGTGTATGTCTTTGTTACTTGGTGTAAGTGTGTGTCTGTGTTACTGGGTATCAGTGTATGTCTTTGTTACTTGGTGGAAGTGTGTATCTGTGTTACTGGGTATCAGTGTCTGTCTTTGTTACTTGGTGTCAGTGTATGTCTTTATTACTGGGTGTCAGTGCGTGTCTGTGATACTGGGTATCATTGTATGTCTTTGTTGCTTGGTGTCAGTGTATGTCTTTGTACTTGGTGTAACTGGATGTCTTTGTTACTTGGTGTCAGTGTATGTCTGTGTTACTTGGTGTAAGTGTATGTCTTTGTTACTTGGTGTCAGTGTCTGTCTGTGATACTTGGCGTAACTGTATGTCTTTGTTACATGGTGTCAGTGTATGTCTTTGTTAATTGGTGTAAGTGTGTGTCTGTGTTACTGGGTATCAGTGTATGTCTTTGTTACTTGGTGTAAGTGTGTGCCTGTGTTACTGGGTATCAGTGTATGTCTTTGTTACTTGTTGTCAGTGTATCTCTTTGTTACTTGGTGTAAGTGCATGTCTTTGTTACTTGGTGTCAGTGTATGTCTTTGTTACTTGGTGTAAGTGTGTGTCTGTGTTACTGGGTATCAGTGTATGTTTTTGTTAATTGGTGTCAGAGTATGTCTTTGTTACTTGGTGTAAGTGTGTGTCTGTGTTACTGGGTATCAGTGTATGTCTTTGTTACTTGGTGGAAGTGTGTGTCTGTGTTACTGGGTATCAGTGTCTGTCTTTGTTACTTGGTGTCAGTGTATGTCTTTATTACTGGGTGTCAGTGCGTGTCTGTGATACTGGGTATCATTGTATGTCTTTGTTGCTTGGTGTCAGTGTATGTCTTTGTACTTGGTGTAACTGGATGTCTTTGTTACTTGGTGTCAGTGTATGTCTGTGTTACTTGGTGTCAGTGTGTGTCTTTGTTACTTGGTGTCAGTGTTTCTCTGTGTTACTGGGTGTCACTGTGTATCTGTGTTCCTGGGTGTCAGTGTGTGCCTGTGTTACTTGGTGTAAGTGTGTGTCTGTGTTACTGAATATCAGTGTATGTCTTTGTTACTTGGTGTCAGTGTATGTCATTGTTACTTGGTGTAAGTGTATGTCTTTGCTACTTGGTGTCAGTGTATGTCTGTGATACTTGGCGTAACTGTATGTCTTTGTTACTTGGTGTCAGTGTATGTCTTTGTTACTTGGTGTAAGTGTGTGTCTGTGTTACTGGGTATCAGTGTATGTCTTTGTTATTTGTTGTCAGTGTATCTCTTTGTTACTTGGTGTAAGTGTATGTCTTTGTTACTTGGTGTCAGTGTGTGTCTGTGTTACTGGGTATCAGTGTATGTCTTTGTTACTTGGTGTCCGTGTTTGTCCGTGTTACTTGGTTTAAGTGTGTGTCTTTGTTACTTGTTGTCAGTGTTTCTCTGTGTTACTGGGTGTCACTGTGTATCTGTGTTCCTGGGTGTCAGTGTATGTCTTTGTTACTTGGTGTCAGTGTATGTCAGTGTTACTTGGTGTAAGTTTGTGTCTGTGTTACTTGGTGTAAGTGTGTGTCTGTGTTACTGGATATCAGTGTATGTCTTTGTTACTTGGTGTCAGTGTATGTCATTGTTACTTGGTGTAAGTGTATGTATTTGTTACTTGGTGTCAGTGTATGTCTGTGTTACTTGGCGTAACTGTATGTCTTTGTTACTTGGTGTCAGTGTATGTCTTTGTTACTTGGTGGAAGTGTGTGTCTGTGTGACTGGGTATCAGTGTATGTCTTTGTTACTTGGTGTCAGTGTATGTCTGTGTTACTTGGCGTAACTGTATGTCTGTGTTACTGGGTATCAGTGTATGTCTTTGTTACTTGGTGGAAGTGTGTGTCTGTGTGACTGGGTATCAGTGTATGTCTTTGTTACTTGGTGTCAGTGTGTGTCTTTGTTACTGGGTGTCAGTGCATGTCTTTGTAACTGGGTGAAGGTGTATGTCTTTGTGACTTGGTGTAAGTGCGTTTCTGTGTTACTGGGTGTCAGTTTATGTCTTTGTTACTTTGTGTCAGTGTATGACTGTGTTAGTTGGTGTAAGTGTGTGTCTGTGTTATTGGGTATCAGTGTATGTCTTTGTTACTAAGTGTAAGTCTGTGTCTGTGTCACTGGGTATCAGTGTATGTCTTTGTTACTTGGTGGAAGTGTGTGTCTGTGTTACTGGGTATCAGTGTCTGTCTTTGTTACTTGGTGTCAGTGTATGTCTTTATTACTGGGTGTCAGTGCGTGTCTGTGATACTGGGTATCATTGTATGTCTTTGTTGCTTGGTGTCAGTGTATGTCTTTGTACTTGGTGTAACTGGATGTCTTTGTTACTTGGTGTCAGTGTATGTCTGTGTTACTTGGTGTCAGTGTGTGTCTTTGTTACTTGGTGTCAGTGTTTCTCTGTGTTACTGGGTGTCACTGTGTATCTGTGTTCCTGGGTGTCAGTGTGTGCCTGTGTTACTTGGTGTAAGTGTGTGTCTGTGTTACTGAATATCAGTGTATGTCTTTGTTACTTGGTGTCAGTGTATGTCATTGTTACTTGGTGTAAGTGTATGTCTTTGTTACTTGGTGTCAGTGTATGTCTGTGATACTTGGCGTAACTGTATGTCTTTGTTACTTGGTGTCAGTGTATGTCTTTGTTACTTGGTGTAAGTGTGTGTCTGTGTTACTGGGTATCAGTGTAAGTCTTTGTTACTTGGTGTAAGTGTGTGTCTGTGTTACTGGGTATCAGTGTATGTCTTTGTTACTTGTTGTCAGTGTATCTCTTTGTTACTTGGTGTAAGTGTATGTCTTTGTTACTTGGTGTCAGTGTATGTCTTTGTTACTTGGTGTAAGTGTGTGTCTGTGGTACTGGGTATCAGTGTATGTTTTTGTTAATTGGTGTCAGAGTATGTCTTTGTTACTTGGTGTCAGTGTATGTCTTTGTTACTTGGTGTAATTGTGTGTCTGTGTTATTGGGTATCAGTGTATGCCTTTGTTACTTGGTGTCAGTGTGTGTCTTTGTTACTGGGTGTCCATGTATGTCTTTGTTACTGGGTGTCAGTGTGTGCCTTTGTGACTTGGTGTAAGTGTGTGTCTGTGTTATTGGGTATCAGTGTCTGTCTTTGTTACTGGGTGTCAGTGTGTGTCTTTGTGACTTGGTGTAAGTCTGTGTCTGCATTACTGGGTATCACTGTCTGTCTTTGTTACTTGGTGTAAGTGTGTGTCTGTGTTACTGGGTATCATTGTATGTCCGTGTTACTTGTTTTAAGTGTGTGTCTTTGTTAATTGGTGTAAGTGTATATCTGTCTTACTTGGTGGATGTGTATGTCTTTGTTACTTGTTGTCAGTGTATGTCTTTGTTACTTGGTGTAAGTGACTGTCTTTGTTACTTGGTGTCAGTGTATGTCTTTGTTACTTGGTGTAAGTGTGTGTCTTTGTTAGTTGGTGTAAGTGTATGTCTTTGTTACTTGGTGTCAGTGTATGTCTTTGTTACTTGCTCTAAGTGTTTGTCTGTGTTACTGGGTTTCAGTGTATGTCTTTGTTACTTGGTGTCAGAGTATGTCTGTGTACTTGGTGTAAGTGTGTGTCTTTGTTACTTGGTGTCAGTGTATGTCTGTGTTACTTGGTGTATGTGTATGTCTTTGTTACTTGGTGTCAGTGTATGTCTTTGTTACTTGGTGGAAGTGTATGTCTTTGTTACCTGGTGTCAGTGTATGTCTCTGTTACTTGGTGTAAGTGTGTGTCTGTGTTACTGGGTATCAGTGTATGTCTTTGTTACTTTGTGTCATTGTCAGTCTTTGTTACTTGGTGTAAGTGGGTGTCTGTGTTACTGGTTATCAGTGTATGTCTTTGTTACTTGGTGTCAGTGTATGTCTTCGTTATTTGGTGTAAGTATATGTCTTTGTTACTTTCTGTCAGTGTATGTCTGAGTTACTTGGTGTAAGTGTATGTCTTTGTGACTGGCTGTCAATGTATGCTTTTGTCACTTGGTGTCAGTGTATGTCTTTGTTACTGGGTGTAAGTGTATGTCTTTGCTACTGGGTGTCAGTGTATGTCTTTGATACTTGGTGTAAGTGTATGTCAGTGTTACTGGGTGTCAGTGTCTGTCTTTGTTACTTGGTGTAAGTGTGTGTCTGTGTTGCTGGGTATCAGTGTATGTCTTTGTTACTTGGTGTCAGTGTGTGTCTTTGTTACTTGGTGTCAGTGTGTGTCTTTGTTACTGGGTGTCAATGTTTGTCTTTGTTACTGGGTTTCAGTGTATGTCTTTGTGACTTGGTCTTAGTGTGCGTCTATGTTACTGGGTATCAGTGTCTGTCTTTGTTACTTGGTGTAAGTGTGTGTCTGTGTTACTGGGTATCAGTGTATGTCCTTGTTACTTTGTGTCAGTGTATGTCTGTGTACTTGGTGTATGTGTGTGTCTTTGTTACTTGGTGTCAGTGATTGTCTGTGTTACGTGGTGTAAGTGTATGTCTTTGTTACTTGGTGTCAGTGTATCTCTTTGTTACTTGGTGTCAGTGTATGTCTTTGTTACTTGGTGTAAGTGTGTGTCTGTGTTAATGGGTATCAGTGTATGTTTTTGTTAATTGGTGTCAGAGTATGTCTTTGTTACTTGGTGTCAGTGTATGTCTTTGTTACTTGGTGTAATTGTGTGCCTTTGTGACTTGGTGTAAGTGTGTGTCTGTGTTACTGGATGTCAGTGTCTGTCTTTGTTACTTGGTGTAAGTGTGTGTCTGTGTTATTGGGTATCAGTGTCTGTCTTTGTTACTGGGTGTCAGTGTGTGTCTTTGTGACTTGGTGTAAGTCTGTGTCTGCATTACTGGGTATCACTGTCTGTCTTTGTTACTTGGTGTAAGTGTGTGTCTGTGTTACTGGGTATCATTGTATGTCCTTGTTACTTGGTTTAAGTGTGCGTCTTTGTTAATTGGTGTAAGTGTATGTCTGTCTTACTTGGTGGATGTGTATGTCTTTGTTACTTGGTGTCAGTGTACGTCTTTGTTACTTGGTGTCAGTGTATGTCTTTGTTACTTGGTGTAAGTGTGTCTCTTTGTTAGTTGGTGTAAGTGTATGTCTTTGTTACTTGGTGTCAGTGTATGTCTGTGCTATTTGCTGTAAGTGTATGTCTTTGTTACTTGGTGTCAGTGTATGTCTTTGTTACTTGCTGTAAGTGTTTGTCTGTGTTACTGGGTTTCAGTGTATGTCTTTGTTACTTGGTGTCAGTGTATGTCTGTGTACTTGGTGTAAGTGCGTGTCTTTGTCACTTGGTGTCAGTGTATGTCTTTCTTACTTGGTGTAAGTGTATGTCTTTGTTACTTGGTGTAAGTGTATGTCTTTGTTACTTGGTGTCAGTGTATGTCTCTGTTACTTGGTGTAAGTGTGACTGTTTTACTGGGTATCAGTGTATGTCTTTGTTACTTTGTGTCATTGTCAGTCTTTGTTACTTGGTGTAAGTATATGTCTTTGTTACTTTCTGTCAGCGCATGTCTGAGTTACTTGGTGTAAGTGTATGTCTTTGTTACTTGGTGTCAGTGTATGCTTTTGTTACTTGGTGTCAGTGTATGTCTTTGATACTTGGTGTAAGTGTATGTCAGTGTTACTGGGTATCAGTGTCTGTCTTTGTTACTTGGTGTAAGTGTGTGTCTGTGTTTCTGGGTATCAGTGTATGTCTTTGTTACTTGGTGTAAGTGTGTGTCTGTGTTACTGGGTATCAGTGTCTGTCTTTGTTACTTGGTGTCTGCGTATGTCTTTGTTACTTTTTGTCAGTGTGTGTCTTTGTTACTTGGTGTCAGTGTGTGTCTTTGTTACTGGGTGTCAGTGTTTGTCTTTGTTACTGGGTGTCAGTGTATGTCTTTGTGACTTGGTCTTAGTGTGTGTCTATGTTACTGGGTATCAGTGTCTGTCTTTGTTACTTGGTGTAAGTGTGTGTCTGAGTTACTGGGTATCAGTGTATTTCTTTGTTACTTTGTGTCAGTGTATGTCTGTGTACTTGGTGTATGTGTGTGTCTTTGTTACTTGGTGTCAGTGTTTGTCTGTGTTACTTGGTGTAAGTGTATGTCTTTGTTACTTGGTGTAAGTGTATGTCTTTGTTACTTGGTGTAAGTGTTTGTCTTTGTTACTTGGTGTCAGTGTATGTCTCTTTTACTTGGTGTAATTGTGTGTCTGTGTTACTGGGTATCAGTGCATGTCTTTGTTACTTGGTGTCATTGTCTGTCTTTGTTACTTGGTGTAAGTGTGTGTCGGTGTTACTTGGTGTAAGTGTGTGTCTGTGTTACTGGGTATCAGTGTATGTCGTTGTTACTTGGTGTCAGTGTATGTCTTTGTGACTTGCTGTAAGTGTATGTCTTTGCTACTTGGTGTCAGTGTATGTCTTTGATACTTGGTGCAAGTGTATGTCAGTGTTACTGGGTATCAGTGTCTGTCTTTGTTACTTGGTGTAAGTGTGTGTCTGTGTTGCTGGGTATCAGTGTATGTCTTTGTTACTTGGTGTAAGTGTGTGTCTGTGTTACTGGGTATCAGTGTCTGTCTTTGTTACTTGGTGTCTGCGTATGTCTTTGTTACTTGGTGTCAGTGTGTGTCTTTGTTACTTGGTGTCAGTGTGTGTCTTTGTTAGTGGGTGTCAGTGTTTGTCTTTGTTACTGGGTGTCAGTGTATGTCTTTGTGACTTGGTCTTAGTGTGTGTCCATGTTACTGGGTATCAGTGTCTGTCTTTGTTACTTGGTGTAATTGTGTGTCTGAGTTACTGGGTATCAGTGTATTTCTTTGTTACTTTGTGTCAGTGTATGTCTGTGTACTTGGTGTATGTGTGTGTCTTTGTTACTTGGTGTCAGTGTTTGTCTGTGTTACTTGGTGTAAGTGTATGTCTTTGTTACTTGGTGTAAGTGTATGTCTTTGTTACTTGGTGTAATTGTGTGTCTGTGTTACTGGGTATCAGTGTATGTCTTTGTTACTTGGTGTCATTGTCTGTCTTTGTTACTTGGTGTAAGTGTGTGTCTGTGTTACTTGGTGTAAGTGTGTGTCTGTGTTACTGGGTGTCAGTGTATGTTGTTGTTACTTGGTGTCAGAGTATGTCTATGTTACTTGGTGTAAGTGTATGTCTTTGTTACTTGGTGTAATTGTGTGTCTGTGTTACTGGGTATCAGAGTATGTCTTCGTTACTTGGTGTCATTGTCAGTCTTTGTTACTTGGTGTAAGTGTATGTCTTTGCTACTTGGTTTCAGTGTATGTCTTTGACAATTGGTGTAAGTGTATGTCAGTGTTACTGGGTATCAGTGTCTGTCTTTGTTACTTGGTGTAAGTGTGTGTCTGTGTTGCTGGGTATCAGTGTATGTCTTTGTTACTTGGTGTAAGTGTGTGTCTGTGTTACTGGGTATCAGTGTCTGTCTTTGTTACTTGGTGTCTGTGTATGTCTTTGTTACTTGGTGTCAGTGTGTGTCTTTGTTACTTGGTGTCAGTGTGTGTCTTTGTTACTGGGTGTCAGTGTTTGTCTTTGTTACTGGGTGTCAGTGTATGTCTTTGTGACTTGGTCTTAGTGTGTGTCTATGTTAGTGGGTATCAGTGTCTGTCTTTGTTACTTGGTGTAAGTGTGTGTCTGTGTTACTGGGTATCAGTGTATGTCTTTGTTACTTTGTGTCAGTGTATGTCTGTGTACTTGGTGTATGTGTGTGTCTTTGTTACTTGGTGTCAGTGTTTGTCTGTGTTACTTGGTGTAAGTGTATGTCTTTGTTACTTGGTGTCAGTGTGTGTCTTTGTTACTTGGTGTATGTGTATGTCTTTGTTACTTGGTGTCAGTTTATGTCTCTGTTACTTGGTGTAATTGTGTGTCTTTGTTACTGGGTATCAGTGTCTGTCTTTGTTACTTGGTGTCATTGTCTGTCTTTGTTACTTGGTGTAAGTGTGTGTCTGTGCTACTTGGTGTAAGTGTGTGTCTGTGTTACTGGGTATCAGTGTATGTCTGTGATACTTGGCGTAACTGTATGTCTTTGTTACTTGGTGTCAGTGTATGTCTTTGTTACTTGGTGTAAGTGTGTGTCTGTGTTACTGGGTATCAGTGTATGTCTTTGTTACTTGGTGTAAGTGTGTGTCTGTGTTACTGGGTATCAGTGTATGTCTTTGTTACTTGTTGTCAGTGTATCTCTTTGTTACTTGGTGTAAGTGTATGTCTTTGTTACTTGGTGTCAGTGTATGTCTTTGTTACTTGGTGTAAGTGTGTGTCTGTGTTACTGGGTATCAGTGTATGTTTTTGTTAATTGGTGTCAGAGTTTGTCTTTGTTACTTGCTGTCAGTGTATGTCTTTGTTACTTGGGGTAATTGTGTTTCTGTGTTACTGGGTATCAGTGTATGCCTTTGTTTCTTGGTGTCAGTGTGTGTCTTTGTTACTGGGTGTCAGTGTATGTCTTTGTTACTGGGTGTCAGTGTGTGCCTTTGTGACTTGGTGTAAGTGTGTGTCTGTGTTACTGGATGTCAGTGTCTGTCTTTGTTACTTGGTGTAAGTGTGTGTCTGTGTTATTGGGAATCAATGTCTGTCTTTGTTACTGGGTGTCAGTGTGTGTCTTTGTGACTTGGTGTAAGTCTGTGTCTGCATTAATGGGTATCACTGTTTGTCTTTGTTACTTGGTGTATGTCTGTGTCTGTGTTACTGGCTATCATTGTATGTCCGTGTTACTTGGTTTAAGTGTGTGTCTTTGTTAATTGGTGTAAGTGTATGTCTGTCTTACTTGGTGGATGTGTATGTCTTTGTTACTTGTTGTCAGTGCATGTCTTTGTTACTTGGTGTAAGTGACTGTCTTTGTTACTTGGTGTCAGTGTATGTCTTTGTTACTTGGTGTAAGTGTGTGTCTTTGTTAGTTGGTGTAAGTGTATGTCTTTGTTACTTGGTGTCAGTGTATGTCTGTGCTATTTGCTGTAAGTGTATGTCTTTGTTACTTGGTGTCAGTGTATGTCTTTGTTACTTGCTGTAAGTGTTTGTCTGTGTTACTGGGTTTCAGTGTATGTCTTTGTTACTTGGTGTCAGAGTATGTCTGTGTACTTGGTGTAAGTGTGTGTCTTTGTTACTTGGTGTCAGTGTATGTCTGTGTTACTTGGTGTAAGTGTATGTCTTTGTTACTTGGTGTCAGTGTATGTCTTTGTTACTTGGTGTAAGTGTATGTCTTTGTTACTTGGTGTAAGTGTATGTCTCTGTTACTTGGTGTAAGTGTATGTCTGTGTTACTGGTTATCAGTGTATGTCTTTGTTACTTGGTGTCAGTGTATGTCTTTGTTACTTGGTATAAGTATATGTCTTTGTTACTTTCTGTCAGTGTATGTCTGAGTTACTTGGTGTAAGTGTATGTCTTTGTTACTGGCTGTCAGTGTATGCTTTTGTTACTTGGTGTAAGTGTATGTCTTTGTTACTTGGTGTCAGTGTATGTCTTTGTTACTGGGTGTAAGTGTATGTCTTTGCTACTTGGTGTCAGTGTATGTCTTTGTTACTTGGTGTAAGTGTGTGTCTGTGTTGCTGGGTATCAGTGTATGTCTTTGTTACTTGGTGTCAGTGTGTGTCTTTGAGACTTGGTGTCAGTGTGTGTCTTTGTTACTGGGTGTCAGTGTTTGTCTTTGTTACTGGGTTTCAGTGTATGTCTTTGTGACTTGGTCTTAGTGTGCGTCTATGTTACTGGGTATCAGTGTCTGTCTTTGTTACTTGGTGTAAGTGTGTGTCTGTGTTACTGGGTATCAGTGTATGTCTTTGTTACTTTGTGTCAGTGTATGTCTGTGTACTTGGTGTATGTGTGTGTCTTTGTTACTTGGTGTCAGTGTTTGTCTGTGTTACGTGGTGTAAGTGTATGTCTTTGTTACTTGGTGTCAGTGTATCTCTTTGTTACTTGGTGTCAGTGTATGTCTTTGTTACTTGGTGTAATTGTGTGTCTGTGTTACTGGGTATCAGTGTATGTCTTTGTTACTTGGTGTCAGTGTGTGTCTTTGTTACTGGGTGTCAGTGTATGTCTTTGTTACTGGGTGTCAGTGTGTGCCTTTGTGACTTGGGGTAAGTGTGTGTCTGTGTTACTGGATGTCAGTGTCTGTCTTTGTTACTTGGTGTAAGTGTGTGTCTGTGTTACTGGGTATCATTGTATGTCCGTGTTACTTGGTTTAAGTGTGTGTCTTTGTTAATTGGTGTAAGTGTATGTCTGTCTTACTTGGTGGATGTGTATGTCTTTGTTACTTGGTGTCAGTGTACGTCTTTGTTACTTGGTATCAGTGTATGTCTTTGTTACTTGGTGTAAGTGTGTGTCTTTGTTAGTTGGTGTAAGTGTATGTCTTTGTTACTTGGTGTCAGTGTATGTCTGTGCTATTTGCTGTAAGTGTATGTCTTTGTTACTTGCTGTAAGTGTTTGTCTGTGTTACTGGGTTTCAGTGTATGTCTTTGTTACTTGGTGTCAGTGTGTGTCTGTGTACTTGGTGTAAGTGCGTGTCTTTGTCACTTGGTGTCAGTGTATGTCTTTCTTACTTGGTGTAAGTGTATGTCTTTGTTACTTGGTGTAAGTGTATGTCTTTGTTACTTGGTGTCAGTGTATGTCTCTGTTACTTGGTGTAAGTGTGTGACTGTGTTACTGGGTATCAGTGTATGTCTTTGTTACTTTGTGTCATTGTCAGTCTTTGTTACTTGGTGTAAGTATATGTCTTTGTTACTTTCTGTCAGTGTATGTCTGAGTTACTTGGTGTAAGTGTATGTCTTTGTTACTTGGTGTCAGTGTATGCTTTTGTTACTTGGTGTAAGTGTATGTCTTTGGTACTTGGTGTCAGTGTCTGTCTTTGTTACTTGGTGTCTGCGTATGTCTTTGTTACTTGGTGTCAGTCTGTGTCTTTGTTACTTGGTGTCAGTGTGTGTCCTTGTTACTGGGTGTCAGTGTTTGTCTTTGTTACTGGGTGTCAGTGTATGTCTTTGTGACTTGGTCTTAGTGTGTGTCTATGTTACTGGGTATCAGTGTCTGTCTTTGTTACTTGGTGTAAGTGTGTGTCTGAGTTACTGGGTATCAGTGTATTTCTTTGTTACTTTGTGTCAGTGTATGTCTGTGTACTTGGTGTATGTGTGTGTCTTTGTTACTTGGTGTCAGTGTTTGTCTGTGTTACTTGGTGTAAGTGTATGTCTTTGTTACTTGGTGTAAGTGTATGTCTTTGTTACTTGGTGTAAGTGTTTGTCTTTGTTACTTGGTGTCAGTGTATGTCTCTGTTACTTGGTGTAATTGTGTGTCTGTGTTACTGGGTATCAGTGTATGTCTTTGTTACTTGGTGTCATTGTCTGTCTTTGTTACTTGGTGTAAGTGTGTGTCTGTGTTACTTGGTGTAAGTGTATGTCTGTGCTATTTGCTGTAAGTGTATGTCTTTGTTACTTGGTGTCAGTGTATGTCTTTGTTACTTGCTGTAAGTGTTTGTCTGTGTTACTGGGTTTCAGTGTATGTCTTTGTTACTTGGTGTCAGTGTATGTCTGTGTACTTGGTGTAAGTGCGTGTCTTTGTCACTTGGTGTCAGTGTATGTCTTTCTTACTTGGTGTAAGTGTATGTCTTTGTTACTTGGTGTAAGTGTATGTCTTTGTTACTTGGTGTCAGTGTATGTCTCTGTTACTTGGTGTAAGTGTGACTGTTTTACTGGGTATCAGTGTATGTCTTTGTTACTTTGTGTCATTGTCAGTCTTTGTTACTTGGTGTAAGTATATGTCTTTGTTACTTTCTGTCAGCGCATGTCTGAGTTACTTGGTGTAAGTGTATGTCTTTGTTACTTGGTGTCAGTGTATGCTTTTGTTACTTGGTGTCAGTGTGTGTCTTTGATACTTGGTGTAAGTGTATGTCAGTGTTACTGGGTATCAGTGTCTGTCTTTGTTACTTGGTGTAAGTGTGTGTCTGTGTTTCTGGGTATCAGTGTATGTCTTTGTTACTTGGTGTAAGTGTGTGTCTGTGTTACTGGGTATCAGTGTCTGTCTTTGTTACTTGGTGTCTGCGTATGTCTTTGTTACTTTTTGTCAGTGTGTGTCTTTGTTACTTGGTGTCAGTGTGTGTCTTTGTTACTGGGTGTCAGTGTTTGTCTTTGTTACTGGGTGTCAGTGTATGTCTTTGTGACTTGGTCTTAGTGTGTGTCTATGTTACTGGGTATCAGTGTCTGTCTTTGTTACTTGGTGTAAGTGTGTGTCTGAGTTACTGGGTATCAGTGTATTTCTTTGTTACTTTGTGTCAGTGTATGTCTGTGTACTTGGTGTATGTGTGTGTCTTTGTTACTTGGTGTCAGTGTTTGTCTGTGTTACTTGGTGTAAGTGTATGTCTTTGTTACTTGGTGTAAGTGTATGTCTTTGTTACTTGGTGTAAGTGTTTGTCTTTGTTACTTGGTGTCAGTGTATGTCTCTTTTACTTGGTGTAATTGTGTGTCTGTGTTACTGGGTATCAGTGCATGTCTTTGTTACTTGGTGTCATTGTCTGTCTTTGTTACTTGGTGTAAGTGTGTGTCGGTGTTACTTGGTGTAAGTGTGTGTCTGTGTTACTGGGTATCAGTGTATGTCGTTGTTACTTGGTGTCAGTGTATGTCTTTGTGACTTGCTGTAAGTGTATGTCTTTGCTACTTGGTGTCAGTGTATGTCTTTGATACTTGGTGCAAGTGTATGTCAGTGTTACTGGGTATCAGTGTCTGTCTTTGTTACTTGGTGTAAGTGTGTGTCTGTGTTGCTGGGTATCAGTGTATGTCTTTGTTACTTGGTGTAAGTGTGTGTCTGTGTTACTGGGTATCAGTGTCTGTCTTTGTTACTTGGTGTCTGCGTATGTCTTTGTTACTTGGTGTCAGTGTGTGTCTTTGTTACTTGGTGTCAGTGTGTGTCTTTGTTAGTGGGTGTCAGTGTTTGTCTTTGTTACTGGGTGTCAGTGTATGTCTTTGTGACTTGGTCTTAGTGTGTGTCCATGTTACTGGGTATCAGTGTCTGTCTTTGTTACTTGGTGTAATTGTGTGTCTGAGTTACTGTGTATCAGTGTATTTCTTTGTTACTTTGTGTCAGTGTATGTCTGTGTACTTGGTGTATGTGTGTGTCTTTGTTACTTGGTGTCAGTGTTTGTCTGTGTTACTTGGTGTAAGTGTATGTCTTTGTTACTTGGTGTAAGTGTATGTCTTTGTTACTTGGTGTAATTGTGTGTCTGTGTTACTGGGTATCAGTGTATGTCTTTGTTACTTGGTGTCATTGTCTGTCTTTGTTACTTGGTGTAAGTGTGTGTCTGTGTTACTTGGTGTAAGTGTGTGTCTGTGTTACTGGGTGTCAGTGTATGTTGTTGTTACTTGGTGTCAGAGTATGTCTATGTTACTTGGTGTAAGTGTATGTCTTTGTTACTTGGTGTAATTGTGTGTCTGTGTTACTGGGTATCAGAGTATGTCTTCGTTACTTGGTGTCATTGTCAGTCTTTGTTACTTGGTGTAAGTGTATGTCTTTGCTACTTGGTTTCAGTGTATGTCTTTGATAATTGGTGTAAGTGTATGTCAGTGTTACTGGGTATCAGTGTCTGTCTTTGTTACTTGGTGTAAGTGTGTGTCTGTGTTGCTGGGTATCAGTGTATGTCTTTGTTACTTGGTGTAAGTGTGTGTCTGTGTTACTGGGTATCAGTGTCTGTCTTTGTTACTTGGTGTCTGTGTATGTCTTTGTTACTTGGTGTCAGTGTGTGTCTTTGTTACTGGGTGTCAGTGTTTGTCTTTGTTACTGGGTGTCAGTGTATGTCTTTGTGACTTGGTCTTAGTGTGTGTCTATGTTAGTGGGTATCAGTGTCTGTCTTTGTTACTTGGTGTAAGTGTGTGTCTGTGTTACTGGGTATCAGTGTATGTCTTTGTTACTTTGTGTCAGTGTATGTCTGTGTACTTGGTGTATGTGTGTGTCTTTGTTACTTGGTGTCAGTGTTTGTCTGTGTTACTTGGTGTAAGTGTATGTCTTTGTTACTTGGTGTCAGTGTGTGTCTTTGTTACTTGGTGTATGTGTATGTCTTTGTTACTTGGTGTCAGTTTATGTCTCTGTTACTTGGTGTAATTGTGTGTCTTTGTTACTGGGTATCAGTGTCTGTCTTTGTTACTTGGTGTCATTGTCTGTCTTTGTTACTTGGTGTAAGTGTGTGTCTGTGCTACTTGGTGTAAGTGTGTGTCTGTGTTACTGGGTATCAGTGTATGTCTGTGATACTTGGCGTAACTGTATGTCTTTGTTACTTGGTGTCAGTGTATGTCTTTGTTACTTGGTGTAAG
The DNA here is from genome assembly GCF_036365525.1 of Heterodontus francisci. NCBI lineage: Eukaryota > Metazoa > Chordata > Chondrichthyes > Heterodontiformes > Heterodontidae > Heterodontus > Heterodontus francisci. The sequence continues at coordinate 7,447,145 of NW_027141175.1, forward strand.
TGTGTGTCTGTGTTACTGGGTATCAGTGTATGTCTTTGTTACTTGGTGTAAGTGTGTGTCTGTGTTACTGGGTATCAGTGTATGTCTTTGTTACTTGTTGTCAGTGTATCTCTTTGTTACTTGGTGTAAGTGTATGTCTTTGTTACTTGGTGTCAGTGTATGTCTTTGTTACTTGGTGTAAGTGTGTGTCTGTGTTACTGGGTATCAGTGTATGTTTTTGTTAATTGGTGTCAGAGTTTGTCTTTGTTACTTGCTGTCAGTGTATGTCTTTGTTACTTGGGGTAATTGTGTTTCTGTGTTACTGGGTATCAGTGTATGCCTTTGTTTCTTGGTGTCAGTGTGTGTCTTTGTTACTGGGTGTCAGTGTATGTCTTTGTTACTGGGTGTCAGTGTGTGCCTTTGTGACTTGGTGTAAGTGTGTGTCTGTGTTACTGGATGTCAGTGTCTGTCTTTGTTACTTGGTGTAAGTGTGTGTCTGTGTTATTGGGAATCAATGTCTGTCTTTGTTACTGGGTGTCAGTGTGTGTCTTTGTGACTTGGTGTAAGTCTGTGTCTGCATTAATGGGTATCACTGTCTGTCTTTGTTACTTGGTGTATGTCTGTGTCTGTGTTACTGGCTATCATTGTATGTCCGTGTTACTTGGTTTAAGTGTGTGTCTTTGTTAATTGGTGTAAGTGTATGTCTGTCTTACTTGGTGGATGTGTATGTCTTTGTTACTTGTTGTCAGTGCATGTCTTTGTTACTTGGTGTAAGTGACTGTCTTTGTTACTTGGTGTCAGTGTATGTCTTTGTTACTTGGTGTAAGTGTGTGTCTTTGTTAGTTGGTGTAAGTGTATGTCTTTGTTACTTGGTGTCAGTGTATGTCTGTGCTATTTGCTGTAAGTGTATGTCTTTGTTACTTGGTGTCAGTGTATGTCTTTGTTACTTGCTGTAAGTGTTTGTCTGTGTTACTGGGTTTCAGTGTATGTCTTTGTTACTTGGTGTCAGAGTATGTCTGTGTACTTGGTGTAAGTGTGTGTCTTTGTTACTTGGTGTCAGTGTATGTCTGTGTTACTTGGTGTAAGTGTATGTCTTTGTTACTTGGTGTCAGTGTATGTCTTTGTTACTTGGTGTAAGTGTATGTCTTTGTTACTTGGTGTAAGTGTATGTCTCTGTTACTTGGTGTAAGTGTATGTCTGTGTTACTGGTTATCAGTGTATGTCTTTGTTACTTGGTGTCAGTGTATGTCTTTGTTACTTGGTGTAAGTATATGTCTTTGTTACTTTCTGTCAGTGTATGTCTGAGTTACTTGGTGTAAGTGTATGTCTTTGTTACTGGCTGTCAGTGTATGCTTTTGTTACTTGGTGTAAGTGTATGTCTTTGTTACTTGGTGTCAGTGTATGTCTTTGTTACTGGGTGTAAGTGTATGTCTTTGCTACTTGGTGTCAGTGTATGTCTTTGTTACTTGGTGTAAGTGTGTGTCTGTGTTGCTGGGTATCAGTGTATGTCTTTGTTACTTGGTGTCAGTGTGTGTCTTTGAGACTTGGTGTCAGTGTGTGTCTTTGTTACTGGGTGTCAGTGTTTGTCTTTGTTACTGGGTTTCAGTGTATGTCTTTGTGACTTGGTCTTAGTGTGCGTCTATGTTACTGGGTATCAGTGTCTGTCTTTGTTACTTGGTGTAAGTGTGTGTCTGTGTTACTGGGTATCAGTGTATGTCTTTGTTACTTTGTGTCAGTGTATGTCTGATTACTTGGTGTATGTGTGTGTCTTTGTTACTTGGTGTCAGTGTTTGTCTGTGTTACGTGGTGTAAGTGTATGTCTTTGTTACTTGGTGTCAGTGTATCTCTTTGTTACTTGGTGTCAGTGTATGTCTTTGTTACTTGGTGTAATTGTGTGTCTGTGTTACTGGGTATCAGTGTATGTCTTTGTTACTTGGTGTCAGTATGTGTCTTTGTTACTGGGTGTCAGTGTATGTCTTTGTTACTGGGTGTCAGTGTGTGCCTTTGTGACTTGGGGTAAGTGTGTGTCTGTGTTACTGGATGTCAGTGTCTGTCTTTGTTACTTGGTGTAAGTGTGTGTCTGTGTTACTGGGTATCATTGTATGTCCGTGTTACTTGGTTTAAGTGTGTGTCTTTGTTAATTGGTGTAAGTGTATGTCTGTCTTACTTGGTGGATGTGTATGTCTTTGTTACTTGGTGTCAGTGTACGTCTTTGTTACTTGGTGTCAGTGTATGTCTTTGTTACTTGGTGTAAGTGTGTGTCTTTGTTAGTTGGTGTAAGTGTATGTCTTTGTTACTTGGTGTCAGTGTATGTCTGTGCTATTTGCTGTAAGTGTATGTCTTTGTTACTTGCTGTAAGTGTTTGTCTGTGTTACTGGGTTTCAGTGTATGTCTTTGTTACTTGGTGTCAGTGTGTGTCTGTGTACTTGGTGTAAGTGCGTGTCTTTGTCACTTGGTGTCAGTGTATGTCTTTCTTACTTGGTGTAAGTGTATGTCTTTGTTACTTGGTGTAAGTGTATGTCTTTGTTACTTGGTGTCAGTGTATGTCTCTGTTACTTGGTGTAAGTGTGTGACTGTGTTACTGGGTATCAGTGTATGTCTTTGTTACTTTGTGTCATTGTCAGTCTTTGTTACTTGGTGTAAGTATATGTCTTTGTTACTTTCTGTCAGTGTATGTCTGAGTTACTTGGTGTAAGTGTATGTCTTTGTTACTTGGTGTCAGTGTATGCTTTTGTTACTTGGTGTAAGTGTATGTCTTTGGTACTTGGTGTCAGTGTCTGTCTTTGTTACTTGGTGTCTGCGTATGTCTTTGTTACTTGGTGTCAGTCTGTGTCTTTGTTACTTGGTGTCAGTGTGTGTCCTTGTTACTGGGTGTCAGTGTTTGTCTTTGTTACTGGGTGTCAGTGTATGTCTTTGTGACTTGGTCTTAGTGTGTGTCTATGTTACTGGGTATCAGTGTCTGTCTTTGTTACTTGGTGTAAGTGTGTGTCTGAGTTACTGGGTATCAGTGTATTTCTTTGTTACTTTGTGTCAGTGTATGTCTGTGTACTTGGTGTATGTGTGTGTCTTTGTTACTTGGTGTCAGTGTTTGTCTGTGTTACTTGGTGTAAGTGTATGTCTTTGTTACTTGGTGTAAGTGTATGTCTTTGTTACTTGGTGTAAGTGTTTGTCTTTGTTACTTGGTGTCAGTGTATGTCTCTGTTACTTGGTGTAATTGTGTGTCTGTGTTACTGGGTATCAGTGTATGTCTTTGTTACTTGGTGTCATTGTCTGTCTTTGTTACTTGGTGTAAGTGTGTGTCTGTGTTACTTGGTGTAAGTGTGTGTCTGTGTTACTGGGTATCAGTTTATGTCGTTGTTACTTGGTGTCAGTGTATGTCTTTGTTACTTGCTGTAAGTGTTTGTCTGTGTTACTGGGTTTCAGTGTATGTCTTTGTTACTTGGTGTCAGTGTATGTCTGTGTACTTGGTGTAAGTGTGTGTCTTTCTTACTTGGTGTCAGTGTATGTCTGTGTTACTTGGTGTAAGTGTATGTCTTTGTTACTTGGTGTCAGTGTATGTCTTTGTTACTTGGTATAAGCGTATGTCTTTGTTACTTGGTGTCAGTGTATGTCTCTGTTACTTGGTGTAAGTGTGTGTCTGTGTTACTTGGTATCAGTGTATGTCTTCGTTACTTGGTGTCATTGTCAGTCTTTGTTACTTGGTGTAAGTGTCTGTCTGTGTTACTGGGTATCAGTGTATGTCTTTGTTACTTGGTGTCTGTGTATGTCTTTGTTACTTGGTGTAAGTATATGTCTTTGTTACTTTCTGTCAGTGTATGTCTTTGTTACTTGGTGTAAGTGTATGTCTTTGCTACTTGGTGTCAGTGTATGTCTTTGTTACTTGTTGTCAGTGTATCTCTTTGTTACTTGGCGTAAGTGTATGTCTTTGTTACTGGGTATCAGTGTCTGTCTTTGTTACTTGGTGTAAGTGTGTGTCTGTGTTGCTGGGTATCAGTGTATGTCTTTGTTACTTGGTGTAAGTGTGTGTCTGTGTTACTGGGTATCAGTGTCTGTCTTTGTTACTTGGTGTCTGTGTATGTCTTTGTTACTTGGTGTCAGTGTGTGTCTTTGTTACTTGGTGTCAGTGTGTGTCTTTGTTACTGGGTGTCAGTGTTTGTCTTTGTTACTGGGTGTCAGTGTATGTCTTTGTGACTTGTTCTTCGTGTGTGTCTATGTTACTGGGTATCAGTGTCTGTCTTTGTTACTTGGTGTTAGTGTGTGTCTGTGTTACTGGGTATCAGTGTATGTCTTTGTTACTTTGTGTCAGTGTATGTCTGTGTACTTGGTGTATGTGTGTGTCTATGTTACTTGGTGTCAGTGTTTGTCTGTGTTACTTGGTGTAAGTGTATGTCTTTGTTACTTGGTGTCAGTGTGAGTCTTTGTTACTTGGTGTAAGTGTGTGTCTTTGTTACTTGGTGTCAGTGTATGTCTCTGTTACTTGGTGTAATTGTGTGTCTTTGTTACTGGGTATCAGTGTCTGTCTTTGTTACTTGGTGTCATTGTCTGTCTTTATTACTTGGTGTAAGTGTGTGTCTGTGCTACTTGGTGTAAGTGTGTGTCTGTGTTACTGGGTATCAGTGTATGTCTTTGTTACTTGGTGTCTGTGTATGTCTTTGTTACTTGGTGTCAGTGTTTGTCTGTGTTACTTGGTGTAAGTGTATGTCTTTGTTACTTGGTGTCAGTGTATGTCTTTGTTACTTGGTGTATGTGTATGTCTTTGTTACTTGGTGTCAGTGTATGTCTCTGTTACTTGGTGTAATTGTGTGTCTGTGTTACTGGGTATCAGTGTATGTCTTTGTTACTTGGTGTCATTGTCTGTCTTTGTTACTTGGTGTGAGTGTGTGTCTGTGTTACTTGGTGTAAGTGTGTGTCTGTGTTACTGGGTATCAGTGTATGTCTTTGTTACATGGTGTCAGTGTATGTCTTTGTTACTTGGTGTAACTGTATGTCTTTGTTACTTGGTGTCAGTGTATGCCTTTGTTACTTGTTGTAAGTGTATGTCTTTGTTACTTGGTGTCAGTCTATGTCTTTGTTACTTGGTGTAAGTGTATGTCTTTGCTACTTGGTGTCAGTGTATGTCTTTGATACTTGGTATAAGTGTATGTCTGTGTTACTGGGTATCAGTGTCTGTCTTTGTTACTTGGTGTAAGTGTGTGTCTGTGTTGCTCGGTATCAGTGTATGTCTTTGTTACTTGGTGTAAGTGTGTGTCTGTGTTACTGGGTATCAGTGTCTGTCTTTGTTACTTGGTGTCAGTGTATGTCTTTGTTACTTGATGTAAGTGTGTGTCTGTGTTATTGGGTATCAGTGTACGTCTTTGTTACTTGGTGTCTGTGTGTGTCTGTGATACTTGGTGTAAGTGTGTGTCTGTGTAACTGGGTATCAGTGTATGTCTTTGTTACTTGGTGTAAGTGTGTTGCTGTGTTATTGGGTATCAGTGTATGTGTTTGTTACTTGGCGTCAGAGTATGTCTTTTTTAATTAGTGTAAATGTATGTCTTTGTTACTTGGTGACAGTGTATGTCTTTGTTACTTGGTGTAAGTGTGTGACTGTGTTACTGGGTATCAGTGTATGTCTTTGTTTATCGGTGTCAGTGTATGTCTTTGTTACTTGCTGTAAGTGTGTGTCAGTGTTAATCGGTATCAGTGTCTGTCTTTGTTACTTGGTGTCAGTGTGTGTCTTTGTTACTCGGTGTCAGTGCATGTCTTTGTTACTTGGTGTCAGTGTGTGTCTTTGTTACTCGGTGTAAGTGCGTGTCTGTGTTACTGTGTATCAGTGTATGTCTTTGTTACTTGGAGTAAGTGTTTCTCTGTGTTACTGGGTGTCAGTGTGTATCTGTGTTCCTGGCTGTCAGTGTATGTCTTTGTTAGTTTGTGTCAATGTATGACTGTGTTAGTTGGTGTAAGTGTTTGTCTGTTTTATTGGGTATCAGTGTATGTCTTTGTTACTTCGAGTAAGTGTTTCTCTGTGTTACTGGGTGTCAGTGTGTATCTGTCTTCCTGGCTGTCAGTGTATGTCTTTGTTACTTTGTGTCAGTGTCTGACTGCGTTAGTTGGTGTAAGTGTGTTTCTGTGTTATTGGGTATCAGTGTATGTCTTTGTTACTTGGTGTAAGTGTGAGTCTGTGTTACTGGGTATCAGTGTATGTCTTCGTTACTTGGTGTCAGTGTATGTCTTTGTTACTTGGTGCATGTGTCTGTCTTTGTTACTTTATGTCAGAGTATGTCTTTTTTACTTGGTGTAAGTGTGTGTCTTTGTTACTGGGTATCAGTGTATGTCTGTGCTACTTGGTGTCAGTGTACGTCTTTGATACTTGGTATAAGTGTATGTCGGTGTCACTGGCTATCAGTGTCTGTCTTTGTTACTTGGAGTAAGTGTGTGTCTGTGTTGCTGGGTATCAGTGTATGTCTTTGTTACTTGGTGTAAGTGTGTGTCTGTGTTACTGGGTATCAGTGTCTGTCTTTGTTACTTGGTGTCAGTGTATGTCTTTGTTACTTGGTGTAAGTGCCTGTCTGTGATACTGGGTATCAGTGTACGTCTTTGTTACTTGGTGTCTGTGTGTTTCTGTGATACTTGGTGTAAGTGTGTGTCTGTGTAACTGGGTATCAGTGTATGTCTTTGTTCCTTGGTGTAAGTGTGTTTCTGTGTTATTGGGTATCAGTGTATGTCTTTGTTACTTGGCGTCAGAGTATGTATTTTTTTAATTGGTGTAAGTGTGTGTCTGTGTTACTGGGTATCAGTGTATGTCTTTGTTACTTGGTATAAGTGTGTGTCTGTGTTAATCGGTATCAGTGTATGTCTTCGTTACTTGGTGTCAGTGTGTGTCTTTGTTAATCGGTGTCAGTGCATGTCTTTGTTACTGGGTGTCAGTGTATGTCTTTGTGACTTGGTGTAAGTGCGTGTCTGTGTTACTGTGTATCAGTGCATGTCTTTGTTACTTGGAGCAAGTGTTTCTCTGTGTTACTGGGTGTCAGTGTGTATCTGTGTTCCTGGCTGTCAGTGTATGTCTTTGTTACTTTGTGTCAGTGTATGACTGTGTTAGTTGGTGTGAGTGTGTGTCTGTGTTATTGGGTTCAGGGTATGTCTTTGTTACTTGGTGTAAGTGTGAGTCTGTGTTACTGGGTATCAGTGTATGTCTTCGTTACTTGGTGTCAGTGTATGTCTTTGTTACTTGGTGTATGTGTATGTCTTTGTTACTTTATGTCAGAGTATGTCTTTGTTACTTGGTGTAAGTGTGTGTCTTTGTTACTGGGTATCAGTGTATGTCTTTGCTACTTGGTGTAAGTGTGTGTCTGTGTTATTGGGTATCAGTGTCTGTCTTTGTTACTTGGTGTCAATGTATGTCTTTGTTACTGTTTGTCAGTGCGTGTCTGTGATACTGGGTATCATTGTCTGTCTTTGTTGCTTGGTGTCAGTGTATGTCTTTGTACTTGGTCTAAGTGGGTGTCTTTGTTACTTGGTGTCAGTGTATGTCTGTGTTACTTGGTGTCAGTGTGTGTCTTTGTTACTTGGTGTCAGTGTTTCTCTGTGTTACTGGGTGTCACTGTGTATCTGTGTTCCTGGATGTCAGTGTATGACGTTGTTCCTTGGTGTCAGTGTATGTCCGTGATACTTTGTGTAAGTGTGTGTCTGTGTTACTGGGTATCAGTGTATGTCTTTGTTACTTGGTGTAAGTGTGTGTCTGTGTTACTGCGTATCAGTGTATGTCTTTGTTACTTGGTGTCAGTGTATGTCTTTGTTACTTGGTTTCAGTGTATGTCGTTGTTACTTGGTGTAAGTGTGTGTCTGTGTTACTGGGTATCAGTGTATGTCTTTGTTAATTGGTGTCAGTGTCTGTCTTTGTTACTTGGTGTCAGTGTATGTCTTTGTTACTTGGTGTAATTGTGTGTCTGTGTTACTGGGTATCAGTGCATGTCTTTGTTACTTGGTGTCACTGTCTGTCTTTGTTACTGGGTGTCAGTGTATGTCTTTGTTACTGGGTGTCAGTGTGTGTCTTTGTGACTTGGTGTAATTGTGTGTCTGTGTTACTGGATGTCAGTGTCTGTCTTTGTTACTTGGTGTAAGTGTGTGTCTTTGTTACTTGGTGTCAGTGTGTGTCTTTGTTACTGGGTGTCAGTGTTTTTCTTTGTCACTGGGTGTCAGTGTATGTCTTTGTGACTTGGTCTTAGTGTGTGTCTGTGTTACTGGGTATCAGTGTCTGTCTTTGTTACTTGGTGTAAGTGTGTGTCTGTGTTACTGGGTATCAGTGTATGTCTTTGTTACTTGGTGTCAGTGTATGTCTGTGTACTTGGTGTATGTGTGTGTCTTTGTTACTTGGTGTCAGTGTTTGTCTGTGTTACTTGGTGTAAGTATATGGCTTTGTTACTTGGTGTCAGTGTACGTCTTTGTTACTAGGTGTCAGTGTATGCCTCTGTTACTTGGTGTAATTGTGTGTCTGTGTTACTGGGTATCAGTGTATGTCTTTGTTACTTGGTGTCATTGTCTGTCTTTGTTACTTGGTGTAAGTGTGTGTCTGTGTTACTTGGTGTAAGTCTGCGTCTGTGTTACTGTGTATCAGTGTATGTCTTTGTTACTTGGTGTCAGTGTATGTCTTTGTTACTTGGCGTCAGAGTATGTATTTTTTTAATTGGTGTAAGTGTGTGTCTGTGTTACTGGGTATCAGTGTATGTCTTTGTGACTTGGTGTCAGTGTGTGTCTTTGTTAATCGGTGTCAGTGCATGTCTTTGTTACTGGGTGTCAGTGTATGTCTTTGTGACCTGGTGTAAGTGCGTGTCTGTGTTACTGTGCATCCGTGCATGTCTTTGTTACTTGGAGCAAGTGTTTCTCTGTGTTACTGGGTGTCAGTGTGTATCTGTCTTCCTGGCTGTCAGTGTATGTCTTTGTTACTTTGTGTTAGTGTATGACTGTGTTAGTTCATGTGAGTGTGTGTCTGTGTTATTGGGTATCAGTGTATGTCTTTGTTACTTGGTGTAAGTGTGAGTCTGTGTTACTGGGTATCAGTGTATGTCTTCGTTACTTGGCGTCAGTGAATGTCTTTGTTACTTGGTGTATGTGTATGTCTTTGTTACTTTATGTTAGAGTATGTCTTTGTTACTTGGTGTAAGTGTGTGTCTTTGTTACTGGGTATCAGTGTATGTCTTTGTTAATTTGTGTCAGTGTCTGTCTTTGTTACTTGGTGTCAGTGTATGTCTTTGGTACTTGGTGTCACTGTGTGTCTTTGTTTCTGGGTGTCAGTGTATGTCTTTGTTACTGGGTGTCAGTGTGTGTCTTTGTGACTTGGTGTAATTGTGTGTCTGTGTTACTGGATGTCAGTGTCTGTCATTGTTACTTGGTGTAAGTGTGTGTCTTTGTTACTTGGTGTCAGTGTGTGTCTTTGTTACTGGGTGTCAGTGTTTTTCTTTGCTACTGGGTATCAGTGTACGTCTTTGTTACTTGGTGTCTGTGTGTGTCTGTGATACTTGGTGTAAGTGTGTGTCTGTGTAACTGGGTATCAGTGTATGTCTTTGTTACTTGGTGTAAGTGTGTTTCTGTGCGATTGGGTATCAGTGTATGTCTTTGTTCCTTGGCGTCAGAGTATGTCTTTGTTACTTGGTGTAAGTGTGTGTCTGTGTTAATCGGTATCAGTGCATGTGTTTGTTACTGGGTGTCAGTGTATGTCTTTGTGACTTGGTGTTAGTGCGTGTCTGTGTTACTGTGTATCAGTGCATGTCTTTGTTACTTGGAGCAAGTGTTTCTCTGTGTTACTGGGTGTCAGTGTGTATCTGTGTTCCTGGCTGTCAGTGTATGTCTTTGTTACTTTGTGTCAGTGTATGACTGTGTTAGTTGGTGTAAGTGTGTGTCTGTGTTATTGGGTATCAGTGCATGTCTTTGTTACTTGGAGCAAGTGTTTCTCTGTGTTACTGGGTGTCAGTGTATATCTGTGTTCCTGGCTGTCAGTGTATGTCTTTGTTACTTTATGTCAGAGTATGTCTTTGTTACTTGGTGTAAGTGTGTGTCTTTGTTACTGGGTATCAGTGTATGTCTTTGCTACTTGGTGTAAGTGTGTGTCTGTGTTATTGGGTATCAGTGTCTGTCTTTGTTACTTGGTGTCAATGTATGTCTTTGTTACTTGGTGTAAGTGTATGTCTTTGCTACGTGGTGTCAATGTATGTCTTGGTTACTTGGTTTCAGTGTATGTCTTTGTTACTTGGTCTAAGTGGGTGTCTTTGTTACTTGGTGTCAGTGCGTGTCTGTGATACTGGGTATCATTGTATGTCTTTGTTGCTTGGTGTCAGTGTATGTCTTTGTACTTGGTCTAAGTGGGTGTCTTTGTTACTTGGTGTCAGTGTATGTCTGTGTTACTTGGTGTCAGTGTGTGTCTTTGTTACTTGGTGTCAGTGTTTCTCTGTGTTACTGGGTGTCACTGTGTATCTGTGTTCCTTGATGTCAGTGCATGACTTTGTTACTTGGTGTCAGTGTATGTCCGTGATACTTGGTGTAAGTGTGTGTCTGTGTTACTGGGTATCAGTGTATGTCTTTGTTACTTGGTGTAAGTGTGTGTCTGTGTTACTGCGCATCAGTGTATGTCTTTGTTACTTGGTGTCAGTGTATGTCTTTGTTACTTGGTGTAAGTGTATGTCTTTGTTACTTGGTTTCAGTGTATGTCTTTGTTACTAGGTGTAAGCGTGTGTCTGTGTTACTGGGTATCATTGTATGTCTTTGTTAATTGGTGTCAGTGTATGTCTTTGTTAGTTGGTGTCAGTGTATGTCTTTGTTACTTGGTGTAAGTGTGTGTCTGTGTTACTGGGTATCATTGTATGTCTTTGTTACTTTCTGTCAGTGTATGTCTGAGTTACTTGGTGTAAGTGTATGTCTTTGTTACTTGGTGTCAGTGTATGTCTTTGTTACTTGGTGTAAGTGTATGTCTTTGTTACTTGGTGTCAGTGTATGTCTTTGTTACTTGGTGTAAGTGTATGTCTTTGCTACTTGGTATCAGTGTATGTCTTTGTTACTTGGTGGAAGTTTATGTCAGTGTTACTGGGTATCAGTGTCTGTCTTTGTTACTTGGTGTAAGTGTGTGACTTTGTTGCTGGGTATCAGTGTATGTCTTTGTTACTTGGTGTAAGTGTCTGTCTGTGTTACTGGGTATCAGTGTCTGTCTTTGTTACTTGGTGTCTGTGTATGTCTTTGTTACTTGGTGTCAGTGTGTGTCTTTGTTACTTGGTGTCAGTGTGTGTCTTTGTTACTGGGAGTCAGTGTTTGCCTTTGTTACTGGGTGTCAGTGTATGTCTTTGTGACTTGGTCTTAGTGTGTGTCTGTGTTACTGGGTATCAGTGTATGTCTTTGTTACTTTGTGTCAGTGTATGTCTGTGTACTTGGTGTATGTGTGTGTCTTTGTTACTTGGTGTCAGTGTTTGTCTGTGTTACTTGGTGTAAGTGTATGTCTTTATTACTTGGTGTCAGTGTATGTCTTTGTTACTTGGTGTAAGTGTATGTCTTTGTTACTTGGTGTCAGTGTTTGTCTGTGTTACTTGGTGTAATTGTGTGTCTGTGTTACTGGGTATCAGTGTATGTCTTTGTTACTTGGTGTCATTGCTTGTCTTTATTACTTGGTACAAGTGTGTGTCAGTGTTACTTGGTGTAAGTGTGTCTGTGTTACTCGGTATCAGTGTATGTCTTTGTTACTTGGTGTCAGTGTATGTCTTTGTTACTTAGTGTCAGTGTTTGTCTGTGTTACTTGGTGTAAGTGTATGTCTTTGTTACTTGGTGTCAGGGTATGTCTTTGTTACTTGGTGTATGTGTATGTCTTTGTTACTTGGTGTCAGTGTATGTCTCTGTTACTTGGTGTAATTGTGTGTCTGAGTTACTGGGTATCAGTGTATGTCTTTGTTACTTGGTGTCAGTGAATGTCTTTGTTACTTGTTGTAAGTGTATGTCTTTGTTACTTGGTGTCAGTGTATGTCTTTGTTACTTGGTGTAAGTGTATGTCTTTGCTACTTGGTGTCAGTGTATGTCTTTGATACTTTATGTCAGAGTATGTCTTTGTTACTTGGTGTAAGTGTGTGTCTTTGTTACAGGGTATCAGTGTATGTCTTTGCTACTTGGTGTAAGTGTGTGTCTGTGTTGCTGGGTATCAGTGCATGTCTTTGTTACTTGGTGTAAGTGTGTGTCTGTGTTACTGGGTATCAGTGTCTGTCTTTGTCACTTGGTGTCAGTGTATGTCTTTGTTACTTGGTGTAAGTGTGTGTCTGTGTTACTGGGTATCAGTGTACGTCTTTGTTACTTGGTGTCTGTGTGTGTCTGTGATACTTGGTGTAAGTGTGTGTCTGTGTAACTGGGTATCAGTGTATGTCTTTGTTACTTGGTGTAAGTGTGTTTCTGTGCGATTGGGTATCAGTGTATGTCTTTGTTCCTTGGCGTCAGAGTATGTCTTTGTTACTTGGTGTAAGTGTGTGTCTGTGTTAATCGGTATCAGTGCAAGTGTTTGTTACTGGGTGTCAGTGTATGTCTTTGTGACTTGGTGTAAGTGCGTGTCTGTGTTACTGTGTATCAGTGCATGTCTTTGTTACTTGGAGCAAGTGTTTCTCTGTGTTACTGGGTGTCAGTGTGTATCTGTGTTGCTGGCTGTCAGTGTATGTCTTTGTTACTTTGTGTCAGTGTATGACTGTGTTAGTTGGTGTAAGTGTGTGTCTGTGTTATTGGGTATCAGTGCATGTCTTTGTTACTTGGAGCAAGTGTTTCTCTGTGTTACTGGGTGTCAGTGTGTATCTGTGTTCCTGGCTGTCAGTGTATGTCTTTGTTACTTTATGTCAGAGTATGTCTTTGTTACTTGGTGCAAGTGTGTGTCTTTGTTACTGGGTATCAGTGTATGTCTTTGCTACTTGGTGTAAGTGTGTGTCTGTGTTATTGGGTATCAGTGTCTGTCTTTGTTACTTGGTGTCAATGTATGTCTTTGTTACTGTTTGTCAGTGCGTGTCTGCGATACTGGGTATCATTGTATGTCTTTGTTGCTTGGTGTCAGTGTATGTCTTTGTACTTGGTCTAAGTGGGTGTCTTTGTTACTTGGTGTCAGTGTATGTCTGTGTTACTTGGTGTCAGTGTGTGTCTTTGTTACTTGGTGTCCGTGTTTCTCTGTGTTACTGGGTGTCACTGTGTATCTGTGTTCCTTGATGTCAGTGCATGACTTTGTTACTTGGTGTCAGTGTATGTCCGTGATACTTGGTGTAAGTGTGTGTCTGTGTTACTGGGTAACAGTGTATGTCTTTGTTACTTGGTGTAAGTGTGTGTCTGTGTTACTGCGTATCAGTGTATGTCTTTGTTACTTGGTGTCAGTGTATGTCTTTGTTACTTGGTGTAAGTGTATGTCTTTGTTACTTGGTTTCAGTGTATGTCTTTGTTACTTGGTGTAAGTGTGTGTCTGTGTTACTGGGTATCATTGTATGTCTTTGTTAATTGGTGTCAGGGTACGTCTTTGTTAGTTGGTGTCAGTGTATGTCTTTGTTACTTGGTGTAATTGTGTGTCTGTGTTACTGGGTATCAGTGTATGTCTTTGTTACTTGGTGTCACTGTGTGTCTTAGTTACTGGGTGTCAGTGTATGTCTTTGTTACTGGGTGTCAGTGTGTGTCTTTGTGACTTGGTGTAATTGTGTGTCTGTGTTACTGGATGTCAGTGTCTGTCTTTGTTACTTGGTGTAAGTGTGTGTCTTTGTTACTTGGTGTCAGTGTGTGTCTTTGTTACTGGGTGTCAGTGTCTGTCTTTGTTACTGGGTGTCAGTGTTTGTCTTTGTGACTTGGTCTTAGTGTGTGTCTGTGTTACTGGGTATCAGTGTCTGTATTTGTTACTTGGTGGAAGTGTGTGTCTGTGTTACTGGGTATCAGTGTATGTCTTTGTTACTTAGTGTCAGTGTATGTCTTTGTACGTGGTGTATGTGTGTGTCTTTGTTACTTGGTGTCAGTGTTTGTCTGTGTTACTTGGTGTATGTGTGTGTCTGTGAAACTGGGTATCAGTGTATGTCTTTGTTACTTGGTGTAAGTTTGTTTCTGTGCCATTGGGTATCAGTGTATGTCTTTGTTCCTTGGCGTCAGAGTATGTCTTTGTTACTTGGTGTAAGTGTGTGTCTGTGTTAATCGGTATCAGTGCATGTGTTTGTTACTGGGTGTCAGTGTATGTCTTTGTGACTTGGTGTAAGTGCGTGTCTGTGTTACTGTGTATCAGTGCATGTCTTTGTTACTTGGAGCAAGTGTTTCTCTGTGTTACTGGGTGTCAGTGTGTATCTGTGTTCCTGGCTGTCAGTGTATGTCTTTGTTACTTTGTGTCAGTGTATGACTGTGTTAGTTGGTGTAAGTGTGTGTCTGTGTTATTGGGTATCAGTGCATGTCTTTGTTACTTGGAGCAAGTGTTTCACTGTGTTACTGGGTGTCAGTGTGTATCTGTGTTCCTGGCTGTCAGTGTATGTCTTTGTTACTTTATGTCAGAGTATGTCTTTGTTACTTGGTGTAAGTGTGTGTCTTTGTTACTGGGTATCAGTGTATGTCTTTGCTACTTGGAGTAAGTGTGTGTCTGTGTTACTGGGTATCAGTGTATGTCTGTGTTACTTGGTGTCAGTATATGTCTTTGTACTTGGTGTATGTGTGTGTCTTTGTTACTTGGTGTCAGTGTTTGTCTGTGTTACTTGGTGGAAGTGTATGGCTTTGTTACTTGGTGTCAGTGTATGTCTTTGTTACTTGGTGTCAGTGCATGTCTTTGTTACTTGGTGTAAGTGTATGTCTTTGTTACTAGGTGTCAGTGTATGTCTCTGTTACTTGGTGTAATTGTGTGTCTGTGTTACTGGGTATCAGTGTATGTCTTTGTTACTTGGTGTCAGTGTATGTCTGTGTTATTTGCTGTAAGTGTATGTCTTTGTTACTTGGTGTCAGTGTATGTCTTTGTTACTTGCTGTAAGTGTTTGTCTCTGTTACTGGGTTTCAGTGTTTCTCTTTGTTACTTGGTGTCAGTGTATGTCTGTGTACTTGGTGTCAGTGAGTGTCTTTGTTACTTGGTGTCAGTGTATGTCTATGTTACTTGGTGTAAGTGTATGTCTTTGTTACTTGGTGTCAGTGTATGTCTTTGTTACTTGGTGTAAGTGTATGTCTTTGTTACTTGGTGTAAGTGTATGTCTTTGTTACTTGGTGTCAGTGTATGTCTTTGTTACTTGGTGTAAGTGTATGTCTTTGCTACTTGGTGTCAGTGTATGTCTTTGTTACTGGGTGTAAGTGTATGTCAGTGTTACTGGGTATCAGTGTCTGTCTTTGTTACTTGGTGTAAGTGTGTGTCTTTGTTGCTGGGTATCAGTGTATGTCTTTGTTACTTGGTGTAAGTGTCTGTCTGTGTTACTGGGTATCAGTTTCTGTCTTTGTTACTTGGTGTCTGTGTATGTCTTTGTTACTTGGTGTCAGTGTGTGTCTTTGTTACTTGATGTCAGTGTGTGTCTTTGTTACTTGATGTCAGTGTGTGTCTTTGTTACTGGGTGTCAGTGTTTGTCTTTGTTACTGGGTGTCAGTCTATGTCTTTCTGACTTGGTCTTAGTGTGTGTCTGTGTTACTGGGTATCAGTGTCTGTATTTGTTACTTGGTGTAAGTGTGTGTCTGTGTTACTGGCTATCAGTGTATGTCTTTGTTACTTTGTGTCAGTGTATGTCTGTGTACTTGGTGTATGTGTGTGTCTTTGTTACTTTGTGTCAGTGTTTGTCTGTGTTACTTGGTGTAAGTGTATGTCTTTGTTACTTGGTGTCAGTGTATGTCTTTGTTACTTGGTGCAAGTGCATGGCTTTGTTACTTGGTGTCAGTGTATGTCTCTGTTTCTTGGTGTAATTGTGTGTCTGTGTTACTGGGTATCAGTGTATGTCTTTGTTACTTGGTGTCATTGTCTGTCTTTGTTACTTGGTGTAAGTGTGTGTCTGTGTTACTTGGTGTAAGTGTGTGTCTCTGTTACTGGGTATCAGTGTATGTCTTTGTTACTTGGTGTCAGTGTATGTCTTTGCTACTTGGTGTAAGTGTGTGTCTGTGTTATTGGGTATCAGTGTCTGTCTTTGTTACTTGGTGTCAATGTATGTCTTTGTCACTTGGTGTAAGTGTATGTCTTTGCTACGTGGTGTCAATGTATGTCTTGGTTACTTGGTTTCAGTGTATGTCTTTGTTACTTGGTCTAAGTGGGTGTCTTTGTTACTTGGTGTCAGTGCGTGTCTGTGATACTGGGTATCATTGTATGTCTTTGTTGCTTGGTGTCAGTGTATGTCTTTGTACTTGGTCTAAGTGGGTGTCTTTGTTACTTGGTGTCAGTGTATGTCTGTGTTACTTGGTGTCAGTGTGTGTCTTTGTTACTTGGTGTCAGTGTTTCTCTGTGTTACTGGGTGTCACTGTGTATCTGTGTTCCTTGATGTCAGTGCATGACTTTGTTACTTGGTGTCAGTGTATGTCCGTGATACTTGGTGTAAGTGTGTGTCTGTGTTACTGGGTATCAGTGTATGTCTTTGTTACTTGGTGTAAGTGTGTGTCTGTGTTACTGCGTATCAGTGTATGTCTTTGTTACTTGGTGTCAGTGTATGTCTTTGTTTCTTGGTGTAAGTGTATGTCTTTGTTACTTGGTTTCAGTGTATGTCTTTGTTACTTGGTGTCAGTGTATGTCTTTGTTACTTGGTGTAAGTGTATGTCTTTGTTACTTGGTTTCAGTGTATGTCTTTGTTACTTGGTGTAAGTGTGTGTCTGTGTTACTGGGTATCATTGTATGTCTTTGTTAATTGGTGTCAGGGTACGTCTTTGTTAGTTGGTGTCAGTGTATGTCTTTGTTACTTGGTGTAATTGTGTGTCTGTGTTACTGGGTATCAGTGTATGTCTTTGTTACTTGGTGTCACTGTGTGTCTTAGTTACTGGGTGTCAGTGTATGTCTTTGTTACTGGGTGTCAGTGTGTGTCTTTGTGACTTGGTGTAATTGTGTGTCTGTGTTACTGGATGTCAGTGTCTGTCTTTGTTACTTGGTGTAAGTGTGTGTCTTTGTTACTTGGTGTCAGTGTGTGTCTTTGTTACTGGGTGTCAGTGTCTGTCTTTGTTACTGGGTGTCAGTGTTTGTCTTTGTGACTTGGTCTTAGTGTGTGTCTGTGTTACTGGGTATCAGTGTCTGTATTTGTTACTTGGTGGAAGTGTGTGTCTGTGTTACTGGGTATCAGTGTATGTCTTTGTTACTTAGTGTCAGTGTATGTCTTTGTACGTGGTGTATGTGTGTGTCTTTGTTACTTGGTGTCAGTGTTTGTCTGTGTTACTTGGTGTATGTGTGTGTCTGTGAAACTGGGTATCAGTGTATGTCTTTGTTACTTGGTGTAAGTTTGTTTCTGTGCGATTGGGTATCAGTGTATGTCTTTGTTCCTTGGCGTCAGAGTATGTCTTTGTTACTTGGTGTAAGTGTGTGTCTGTGTTAATCGGTATCAGTGCATGTGTTTGTTACTGGGTGTCAGTGTATGTCTTTGTGACTTGGTGTAAGTGCGTGTCTGTGTTACTGTGTATCAGTGCATGTCTTTGTTACTTGGAGCAAGTGCTTCTCTGTGTTACTGGGTGTCAGTGTGTATCTGTGTTCCTGGCTGTCAGTGTATGTCTTTGTTACTTTGTGTCAGTGTATGACTGTGTTAGTTGGTGTAAGTGTGTGTCTGTGTTATTGGGTATCAGTGCATGTCTTTGTTACTTGGAGCAAGTGTTTCACTGTGTTACTGGGTGTCAGTGTGTATCTGTGTTCCTGGCTGTCAGTGTATGTCTTTGTTACTTTATGTCAGAGTATGTCTTTGTTACTTGGTGTAAGTGTGTGTCTTTGTTACTGGGTATCAGTGTATGTCTTTGCTACTTGGAGTAAGTGTGTGTCTGTGTTACTGGGTATCAGTGTATGTCTGTGTTACTTGGTGTCAGTATATGTCTTTGTACTTGGTGTATGTGTGTGTCTTTGTTACTTGGTGTCAGTGTTTGTCTGTGTTACTTGGTGGAAGTGTGTGGCTTTGTTACTTGGTGTCAGTGTATGTCTTTGTTACTTGGTGTCAGTGCATGTCTTTGTTACTTGGTGTAAGTGTATGTCTTTGTTACTAGGTGTCAGTGTATGTCTCTGTTACTTGGTGTAATTGTGTGTCTGTGTTACTGGGTATCAGTGTATGTCTTTGTTACTTGGTGTCAGTGTATGTCTGTGTTATTTGCTGTAAGTGTATGTCTTTGTTACTTGGTGTCAGTGTATGTCTTTGTTACTTGCTGTAAGTGTTTGTCTCTGTTACTGGGTTTCAGTATTTCTCTTTGTTACTTGGTGTCAGTGTATGTCTGTGTACTTGGTGTCAGTGAGTGTCTTTGTTACTTGGTGTCAGTGTATGTCTATGTTACTTGGTGTAAGTGTATGTCTTTGTTACTTGGTGTCAGTGTATGTCTTTGTTACTTGGTGTAAGTGTATGTCTTTGTTACTTGGTGTAAGTGTATGTCTTTGTTACTTGGTGTCAGTGTATGTCTTTGTTACTTGGTGTAAGTGTATGTCTTTGCTACTTGGTGTCAGTGTATGTCTTTGTTACTGGGTGTAAGTGTATGTCAGTGTTACTGGGTATCAGTGTCTGTCTTTGTTACTTGGTGTAAGTGTGTGTCTTTGTTGCTGGGTATCAGTGTATGTCTTTGTTACTTGGTGTAAGTGTCTGTCTGTGTTACTGGGTATCAGATTCTGTCTTTGTTACTTGGTGTCTGTGTATGTCTTTGTTACTTGGTGTCAGTGTGTGTCTTTGTTACTTGATGTCAGTGTGTGTCTTTGTTACTGGGTGTCAGTGTTTGTCTTTGTTACTGGGTGTCAGTCTATGTCTTTCTGACTTGGTCTTAGTGTGTGTCTGTGTTACTGGGTATCAGTGTCTGTATTTGTTACTTGGTGTAAGTGTGTGTCTGTGTTACTGGCTATCAGTGTATGTCTTTGTTACTTTGTGTCAGTGTATGTCTGTGTACTTGGTGTATGTGTGTGTCTTTGTTACTTTGTGTCAGTGTTTGTCTGTGTTACTTGGTGTAAGTGTATGTCTTTGTTACTTGGTGTCAGTGTATGTCTTTGTTACTTGGTGCAAGTGCATGGCTTTGTTACTTGGTGTCAGTGTATGTCTCTGTTTCTGGTGTAATTGTGTGTCTGTGTTACTGGGTATCAGTGTATGTCTTTGTTACTTGGTGTCATTGTCTGTCTTTGTTACTTGGTGTAAGTGTGTGTCTGTGTTACTTGGTGTAAGTGTGTGTCTGTGTTACTGGGTATCAGTGTATGTCTTTGTTACTTGGTGTCAGTGTATGTCTTTGCTACTTGGTGTAAGTGTGTGTCTGTGTTATTGGGTATCAGTGTCTGTCTTTGTTACTTGGTGTCAATGTATGTCTTTGTTACTTGGTGTAAGTGTATGTCTTTGCTACGTGGTGTCAATGTATGTCTTCGTTACTTGGTTTCAGTGTATGTCTTTGTTACTTGGTCTAAGTGGGTGTCTTTGTTACTTGGTGTCAGTGCGTGTCTGTGATACTGGGTATCATTGTATGTCTTTGTTGCTTGGTGTCAGTGTATGTCTTTGTACTTGGTCTAAGTGGGTGTCTTTGTTACTTGGTGTCAGTGTATGTCTGTGTTACTTGGTGTCAGTGTGTGTCTTTGTTACTTGGTGTCAGTGTTTCTCTGTGTTACTGGGTGTCACTGTGTATCTGTGTTCCTTGATGTCAGTGCATGACTTTGTTACTTGGTGTCAGTGTATGTCCGTGATACTTGGTGTAAGTGTGTGTCTGTGTTACTGGGTATCAGTGTATGTCTTTGTTACTTGGTGTAAGTGTGTGTCTGTGTTACTGCGTATCAGTGTATGTCTTTGTTACTTGGTGTCAGTGTATGTCTTTGTTTCTTGGTGTAAGTGTATGTCTTTGTTACTTGGTTTCAGTGTATGTCTTTGTTACTAGGTGTAAGCGTGTGTCTGTGTTACTGGGTATCATTGTATGTCTTTGTTAATTGGTGTCAGTGTATGTCTTTGTTAGTTGGTGTCAGTGTATGTCTTTGTTACTTGGTGTAAGTGTGTGTCTGTGTTACTGGGTATCATTGTATGTCTTTGTTACTTTCTGTCAGTGTATGTCTGAGTTACTTGGTGTAAGTGTATGTCTTTGTTACTTGGTGTCAGTGTATGTCTTTGTTACTTGGTGTAAGTGTATGTCTTTGTTACTTGGTGTCAGTGTATGTCTTTGTTACTTGGTGTAAGTGTATGTCTTTGCTACTTGGTATCAGTGTATGTCTTTGTTACTTGGTGGAAGTTTATGTCAGTGTTACTGGGTATCAGTGTCTGTCTTTGTTACTTGGTGTAAGTGTGTGACTTTGTTGCTGGGTATCAGTGTATGTCTTTGTTACTTGGTGTAAGTGTCTGTCTGTGTTACTGGGTATCAGTGTCTGTCTTTGTTACTTGGTGTCTGTGTATGTCTTTGTTACTTGGTGTCAGTGTGTGTCTTTGTTACTTGGTGTCAGTGTGTGCCTTTGTTACTGGGAGTCAGTGTTTGCCTTTGTTACTGGGTGTCAGTGTATGTCTTTGTGACTTGGTCTTAGTGTGTGTCTGTGTTACTGGGTATCAGTGTATGTCTTTGTTACTTTGTGTCAGTGTATGTCTGTGTACTTGGTGTATGTGTGTGTCTTTGTTACTTGGTGTCAGTGTTTGTCTGTGTTACTTGGTGTAAGTGTATGTCTTTATTACTTGGTGTCAGTGTATGTCTTTGTTACTTGGTGTAAGTGTATGTCTTTGTTACTTGGTGTCAGTGTTTGTCTGTGTTACTTGGTGTAATTGTGTGTCTGTGTTACTGGGTATCAGTGTATGTCTTTGTTACTTGGTGTCATTGCTTGTCTTTATTACTTGGTACAAGTGTGTGTCAGTGTTACTTGGTGTAAGTGTGTCTGTGTTACTCGGTATCAGTGTATGTCTTTGTTACTTGGTGTCAGTGTATGTCTTTGTTACTTAGTGTCAGTGTTTGTCTGTGTTACTTGGTGTAAGTGTATGTCTTTGTTACTTGGTGTCAGGGTATGTCTTTGTTACTTGGTGTATGTGTATGTCTTTGTTACTTGGTGTCAGTGTATGTCTCTGTTACTTGGTGTAATTGTGTGTCTGAGTTACTGGGTATCAGTGTATGTCTTTGTTACTTGGTGTCAGTGTATGTCTTTGTTACTTGTTGTAAGTGTATGTCTTTGTTACTTGGTGTCAGTGTATGTCTTTGTTACTTGGTGTAAGTGTATGTCTTTGCTACTTGGTGTCAGTGTATGTCTTTGATACTTTATGTCAGAGTATGTCTTTGTTACTTGGTGTAAGTGTGTGTCTTTGTTACAGGGTATCAGTGTATGTCTTTGCTACTTGGTGTAAGTGTGTGTCTGTGTTGCTGGGTATCAGTGCATGTCTTTGTTACTTGGTGTAAGTGTGTGTCTGTGTTACTGGGTATCAGTGTCTGTCTTTGTCACTTGGTGTCAGTGTATGTCTTTGTTACTTAGTGTAAGTGTGTGTCTGTGTTACTGGGTATCAGTGTACGTCTTTGTTACTTGGTGTCTGTGTGTGTCTGTGATACTTGGTGTAAGTGTGTGTCTGTGTAACTGGGTATCAGTGTATGTCTTTGTTACTTGGTGTAAGTGTGTTTCTGTGCGATTGGGTATCAGTGTATGTCTTTGTTCCTTGGCGTCAGAGTATGTCTTTGTTACTTGGTGTAAGTGTGTGTCTGTGTTAATCGGTATCAGTGCATGTGTTTGTTACTGGGTGTCAGTGTATGTCTTTGTGACTTGGTGTAAGTGCGTGTCTGTGTTACTGTGTATCAGTGCATGTCTTTGTTACTTGGAGCAAGTGTTTCTCTGTGTTACTGGGTGTCAGTGTGTATCTGTGTTACTGGCTGTCAGTGTATGTCTTTGTTACTTTGTGTCAGTGTATGACTGTGTTAGTTGGTGTAAGTGTGTGTCTGTGTTATTGGGTATCAGTGCATGTCTTTGTTACTTGGAGCAAGTGTTTCTCTGTGTTACTGGGTGTCAGTGTGTATCTGTGATCCTGGCTGTCAGTGTATGTCTTTGTTACTTTATGTCAGAGTATGTCTTTGTTACTTGGTGTAAGTGTGTGTCTTTGTTACTGGGTATCAGTGTATGTCTTTGCTACTTGGTCTAAGTGTGTGTCTGTGTTATTGGGTATCAGTGTCTGTCTTTGTTACTTGGTGTCAATGTATGTCTTTGTTACTGTTTGTCAGTGCGTGTCTGTGATACTGGGTATCATTGTATGTCTTTGTTGCTTGGTGTCAGTGTATGTCTTTGTACTTGGTCTAAGTGGGTGTCTTTGTTACTTGGTGTCAGTGTATGTCTGTGTTACTTGGTGTGAGTGTGTGTCTTTGTTACTTGGTGTCAGTGTTTCTCTGTGTTACTGGGTGTCACTGTGTATCTGTGTTCCTTGATGTCAGTGCATGACTTTGTTACTTGGTGTCAGTGTATGTCCGTGATACTTGGTGTAAGTGTGTGTCTGTGTTACTGGGTATCAGTGTATGTCTTTGTTACTTGGTGTAAGTGTGTGTCTGTGTTACTGCGTATCAGTGTATGTCTTTGTTACTTGGTGTCAGTGTATGTCTTTGTTACTTGGTGTAAGTGTATGTCTTTGTTACTTGGTTTCAGTGTATGTCTTTGTTACTTGGTGTAAGTGTGTGTCTGTGTTACTGGGTATCATTGTATGTCTTTGTTAATTGGTGTCAGTGTATGTCTTTGTTAGTTGGTGTCAGTGTATGTCTTTGTTACTTGGTGTAATTGTGTGTCTGTGTTACTGGGTATCAGTGTATGTCTTTGTTACTTGGTGTCACTGTGTGTCTTAGTTACTGGGTGTCAGTGTATGTCTTTGTTACTGGGTGTCAGTGTGTGTCTTTGTGACTTGGTGTAATTGTGTGTCTGTGTTACTGGATGTCAGTGTCTGTCTTTGTTACTTGGTGTAAGTGTGTGTCTTTGTTACTTGGTGTCAGTGTGTGTCTTTGTTACTGGGTGTCAGTGTCTGTCTTTGTTACTGGGTGTCAGTGTTTGTCTTTGTGACTTGGTCTTAGTGTGTGTCTGTGTTACTGGGTATCAGTGTCTGTATTTGTTACTTGGTGGAAGTGTGTGTCTGTGTTACTGGGTATCAGTGTATGTCTTTGTTACTTAGTGTCAGTGTATGTCTTTGTACGTGGTGTATGTGTGTGTCTTTGTTACTTGGTGTCAGTGTTTGTCTGTGTTACTTGGTGTATGTCTGTGTCTGTGAAACTGGGTATCAGTGTATGTCTTTGTTACTTGGTGTAAGTGTGTTTCTGTGCGATTGGGTATCAGTGTATGTCTTTGTTCCTTGGCGTCAGAGTATGTCTTTGTTACTTGGTGTAAGTGTGTGTCTGTGTTAATCGGTATCAGTGCATGTGTTTGTTACTGGGTGTCAGTGTATGTCTTTGTTACTTGGTGTAAGTGCGTGTCTGTGTTACTGTGTATCAGTGCATGTCTTTGTTACTTGGAGCAAGTGTTTCTCTGTGTTACTGGGTGTCAGTGTGTATCTGTGTTCCTGGCTGTCAGTGTATGTCTTTGTTACTTTGTGTCAGTGTATGACTGTGTTAGTTGGTGTAAGTGTGTGTCTGTGTTATTGGGTATCAGTGCATGTCTTTGTTACTTGGAGCAAGTGTTTCACTGTGTTACTGGGTGTCAGTGTGTATCTGTGTTCCTGGCTGTCAGTGTAGGTCTTTGTTACTTTATGTCAGAGTATGTCTTTGTTACTTGGTGTAAGTGTGTGTCTTTGTTACTGGGTATCAGTGTATGTCTTTGCTACTTGGTGTAAGTGTGTGTCTGTGTTATTGGGTATCAGTGTCTGTCTTTGTTACTTGGTGTCAATGTATGTCTTTGTTACTGTTTGTCAGTGCGTGTCTGTGATACTGGGTATCATTGTATGTCTTTGTTGCTTGGTTTCAGTGAATGTCTTTGTACTTGTTCTAAGTGGGTGTCTTTGTTACTTGGTGTCAGTGTATGTCTGTGTTACTTGGTGTCAGTGTGTGTCTTTGTTACTTGGTGTAAGTGTTTCTCTGTGTTACTGGGTGTCACTGTGTATCTGTGTTCCTTGATGTCAGTGCATGACTTTTTTACTTGGTGTCAGTGTATGTCCGTGATACTTGGTGTAAGTGTGTGTCTGTGTTACTGGGTATCAGTGTATGTCTTTGTTACTTGGTGTAAGTGTGTGTCTGTGTTACTGCGTATCAGTGTATGTCTTTGTTACTTGGTGTCAGTGTATGTCTTTGTTACTTGGTGTAAGTGTATGTCTTTGTTACTTGGTTTCAGTGTATGTCTTTGTTACTTGGTGTAAGTGTGAGTCTGTGTTACTGGGTATCATTGTATGTCTTTGTTAATTGGTGTCAGTGTATGTCTTTGTTAGTTGGTGTCAGTGTATGTCTTTGTTACTTGGTGTAATTGTGTGTCTGTGTTACTGGATATCAGTGTATGTCTTTGTTACTTGGTGTCACTGTGTGTCTTAGTTACTGGGTGTCAGTGTATGTCTTTGTTACTGGGTGTCAGTGTGTGTCTTTGTGACTTGGTGTAATTGTGTGTCTGTGTTACTGGATGTCAGTGTCTGTCTTTGTTACTTGGTATAAGTGTGTGTCTTTGTTACTTGGTGTCAGTGTGTGTCTTTGTTACTGGGTGTCAGTGCCTGTCTTTGTTACTGGGTGTCAGTGTTTGTCTTTGTGACTTGGTCTTAGTGTGTGTCTGTGTTACTGGGGATCAGTGTCTGTCTTTGTTACTTGGTGGAAGTGTGTGTCTGTGTTACTGGGTATCAGTGTATGTCTTTGTTACTTGGTGTCAGTATATGTCTTTGTACTTGGTTTATGTGTGTGCCTTTGTTACTTGGTGTCAGTGTTTGTCTGTGTTACTTGGTGGAAGTGTATGGCTTTGTTACTTGGTGTCAGTGTATGTCTTTGTTACTTGGTGTCAGTGCATGTCTTTGTTACTTGGTGTAAGTGTATGTCTTTGTTACTAGGTGTCAGTGTATGTCTCTGTTACTTGGTGTAATTGTGTGTCTGTGTTACTGGGTATCAGTGTATGTCTTTGTTACTTGGTGTCAGTGTATGTCTGTGTTATTTGCTGTAAGTGTATGTCTTTGTTACTTGGTGTCAGTGTATGTCTTTGTTACTTGCTGTAAGTGTTTGTCTCTGTTACTGGGTTTCAGTGTTTCTCTTTGTTACTTGGTGTCAGTGTATGTCTGTGTACTTGGTGTCAGTGAGTGTCTTTGTTACTTGGTGTCAGTGTATGTCTATGTTACTTGGTGTAAGTGTATGTCTTTGTTACTTGGTGTCAGTGTATGTCTTTGTTACTTGGTGTAAGTGTATGTCTTTGTTACTTGGTTTCAGTGTATGTCTTTGTTACTTGGTGTAAGTGTGTGTCTGTGTTACTGGGTATCATTGTATGTCTTTGTTAATTGGTGTCAGTGTATGTCTTTGTTAGTTGGTGTCAGTGTATGTCTTTGTTACTTGGTGTAATTGTGTGTCTGTGTTACTGGGTATCAGTGTATGTCTTTGTTACTTGGTGTCACTGTGTGTCTTAGTTACTGGGTGTCAGTGTATGTCTTTGTTACTGGGTGTCAGTGTGTGTCTTTGTGACTTGGTGTAATTGTGTGTCTGTGTTACTGGATGTCAGTGTCTGTCTTTGTTACTTGGTGTAAGTGTGTGTCTTTGTTACTTGGTGTCAGTGTGTGTCTTTGTTACTGGGTGTCAGTGTCTGTCTTTGTTACTGGGTGTCAGTGTTTGTCTTTGTGACTTGGTCTTAGTGTGTGTCTGTGTTACTGGGTATCAGTGTCTGTATTTGTTACTTGGTGGAAGTGTGTGTCTGTGTTACTGGGTATCAGTGTATGTCTTTGTTACTTAGTGTCAGTGTATGTCTTTGTACGTGGTGTATGTGTGTGTCTTTGTTACTTGGTGTCAGTGTTTGTCTGTGTTACTTGGTGTATGTCTGTGTCTGTGAAACTGGGTATCAGTGTATGTCTTTGTTACTTGGTGTAAGTGTGTTTCTGTGCGATTGGGTATCAGTGTATGTCTTTGTTCCTTGGCGTCAGAGTATGTCTTTGTTACTTGGTGTAAGTGTGTGTCTGTGTTAATCGGTATCAGTGCATGTGTTTGTTACTGGGTGTCAGTGTATGTCTTTGTTACTTGGTGTAAGTGCGTGTCTGTGTTACTGTGTATCAGTGCATGTCTTTGTTACTTGGAGCAAGTGTTTCTCTGTGTTACTGGGTGTCAGTGTGTATCTGTGTTCCTGGCTGTCAGTGTATGTCTTTGTTACTTTGTGTCAGTGTATGACTGTGTTAGTTGGTGTAAGTGTGTGTCTGTGTTATTGGGTATCAGTGCATGTCTTTGTTACTTGGAGCAAGTGTTTCACTGTGTTACTGGGTGTCAGTGTGTATCTGTGTTCCTGGCTGTCAGTGTAGGTCTTTGTTACTTTATGTCAGAGTATGTCTTTGTTACTTGGTGTAAGTGTGTGTCTTTGTTACTGGGTATCAGTGTATGTCTTTGCTACTTGGTGTAAGTGTGTGTCTGTGTT
This sequence comes from Heterodontus francisci, assembly GCF_036365525.1. Classification (NCBI taxonomy): domain Eukaryota; kingdom Metazoa; phylum Chordata; class Chondrichthyes; order Heterodontiformes; family Heterodontidae; genus Heterodontus; species Heterodontus francisci. The sequence continues at coordinate 7,473,699 of NW_027141175.1, forward strand.
ATTGGGTATCAGTGTCTGTCTTTGTTACTTGGTGTCAATGTATGTCTTTGTTACTGTTTGTCAGTGCGTGTCTGTGATACTGGGTATCATTGTATGTCTTTGTTGCTTGGTTTCAGTGAATGTCTTTGTACTTGTTCTAAGTGGGTGTCTTTGTTACTTGGTGTCAGTGTATGTCTGTGTTACTTGGTGTCAGTGTGTGTCTTTGTTACTTGGTGTAAGTGTTTCTCTGTGTTACTGGGTGTCACTGTGTATCTGTGTTCCTTGATGTCAGTGCATGACTTTTTTACTTGGTGTCAGTGTATGTCCGTGATACTTGGTGTAAGTGTGTGTCTGTGTTACTGGGTATCAGTGTATGTCTTTGTTACTTGGTGTAAGTGTGTGTCTGTGTTACTGCGTATCAGTGTATGTCTTTGTTACTTGGTGTCAGTGTATGTCTTTGTTACTTGGTGTAAGTGTATGTCTTTGTTACTTGGTTTCAGTGTATGTCTTTGTTACTTGGTGTAAGTGTGAGTCTGTGTTACTGGGTATCATTGTATGTCTTTGTTAATTGGTGTCAGTGTATGTCTTTGTTAGTTGGTGTCAGTGTATGTCTTTGTTACTTGGTGTAATTGTGTGTCTGTGTTACTGGATATCAGTGTATGTCTTTGTTACTTGGTGTCACTGTGTGTCTTAGTTACTGGGTGTCAGTGTATGTCTTTGTTACTGGGTGTCAGTGTGTGTCTTTGTGACTTGGTGTAATTGTGTGTCTGTGTTACTGGATGTCAGTGTCTGTCTTTGTTACTTGGTATAAGTGTGTGTCTTTGTTACTTGGTGTCAGTGTGTGTCTTTGTTACTGGGTGTCAGTGCCTGTCTTTGTTACTGGGTGTCAGTGTTTGTCTTTGTGACTTGGTCTTAGTGTGTGTCTGTGTTACTGGGGATCAGTGTCTGTCTTTGTTACTTGGTGGAAGTGTGTGTCTGTGTTACTGGGTATCAGTGTATGTCTTTGTTACTTGGTGTCAGTATATGTCTTTGTACTTGGTTTATGTGTGTGCCTTTGTTACTTGGTGTCAGTGTTTGTCTGTGTTACTTGGTGGAAGTGTATGGCTTTGTTACTTGGTGTCAGTGTATGTCTTTGTTACTTGGTGTCAGTGCATGTCTTTGTTACTTGGTGTAAGTGTATGTCTTTGTTACTAGGTGTCAGTGTATGTCTCTGTTACTTGGTGTAATTGTGTGTCTGTGTTACTGGGTATCAGTGTATGTCTTTGTTACTTGGTGTCAGTGTATGTCTGTGTTATTTGCTGTAAGTGTATGTCTTTGTTACTTGGTGTCAGTGTATGTCTTTGTTACTTGCTGTAAGTGTTTGTCTCTGTTACTGGGTTTCAGTGTTTCTCTTTGTTACTTGGTGTCAGTGTATGTCTGTGTACTTGGTGTCAGTGAGTGTCTTTGTTACTTGGTGTCAGTGTATGTCTATGTTACTTGGTGTAAGTGTATGTCTTTGTTACTTGGTGTCAGTGTATGTCTTTGTTACTTGGTGTAAGTGTATGTCTTTGTTACTTGGTGTAAGTGTATGTCTTTGTTACTTGGTGTCAGTGTATGTCTTTGTTACTTGGTGTAAGTGTATGTCTTTGCTACTTGGTGTCAGTGTATGTCTTTGTTACTGGGTGTAAGTGTATGTCAGTGTTACTGGGTATCAGTGTCTGTCTTTGTTACTTGGTGTAAGTGTGTGTCTTTGTTGCTGGGTATCAGTGTATGTCTTTGTTACTTGGTGTAAGTGTCTGTCTGTGTTACTGGGTATCAGTTTCTGTCTTTGTTACTTGGTGTCTGTGTATGTCTTTGTTACTTGGTGTCAGTGTGTGTCTTTGTTACTTGATGTCAGTGTGTGTCTTTGTTACTGGGTGTCAGTGTTTGTCTTTGTTACTGGGTGTCAGTCTATGTCTTTCTGACTTGGTCTTAGTGTGTGTCTGTGTTACTGGGTATCAGTGTCTGTATTTGTTACTTGGTGTAAGTGTGTGTCTGTGTTACTGGCTATCAGTGTATGTCTTTGTTACTTTGTGTCAGTGTATGTCTGTGTACTTGGTGTATGTGTGTGTCTTTGTTACTTTGTGTCAGTGTTTGTCTGTGTTACTTGGTGTAAGTGTATGTCTTTGTTACTTGGTGTCAGTGTATGTCTTTGTTACTTGGTGCAAGTGCATGGCTTTGTTACTTGGTGTCAGTGTATGTCTCTGTTTCTTGGTGTAATTGTGTGTCTGTGTTACTGGGTATCAGTGTATGTCTTTGTTACTTGGTGTCATTGGCTGTCTTTGTTACTTGGTGTAAGTGTGTGTCTGTGTTACTTGGTGTAAGTGTGTGTCTGTGTTACTGGGTATCAGTGTATGTCTTTGTTACTTGGTGTCAGTGTATGTCTTTGTTACTTAGTGTCAGTGTTTGTCTGTGTTACTTGGTGTAAGTGTATGTCTTTGTTACTTGGTGTCAGTTTATGTCTTTGTTACTTGGTGTATGTGTATGTCTTTGTTATTTGGTGTCAGTGTATGTCTCTGTTACTTGGTGTAATTGTGTGTCTGTGTTACTGGATATCAGTGTATGTCTTTGTTACTTGGTGTCAGTGTATGTCTTTGTTACTTGTTGTAAGTGTATGTCTTTGTTACTTGGTGTCAGTGTATGTCTTTGTTACTTGGTGTAAGTGTATGTATTTGCTACTTGGTGTCAGTGTATGTCCTTGATACTTGGTGTAAGTGTATGTCTGTGTTACTGGGTATCAGTGTCTGTCTTTGTTACTTGGTGTAAGTGTGTGTCTGTGTTGCTGGGTATCAGTGTATGTCTTTGTTACTTGGTGTAAGTGTGTGTCTGTGTCACTGGGTATCAGTGTCTGTCTTTGTTACGTGGTGTCAGTGTATGTCTGCGTTACTGGGTATCAGTGTACGTCTTTGTTACTAGGTGTCTGTGTGTGTCTGTGATACTTGGTGTAAGTGTATGTCTTTGCTACTTGGTGTCAGTGTATGTCTTTGTTACTGGGTGTAAGTGTATGTCAGTGTTACTGGGTATCAGTGTCTGTCTTTGTTACTTGGTGTAAGTGTGTGTCTTTGTTGCTGGGTATCAGTGTATGTCTTTGTTACTTGGTGTAAGTGTCTGTCTGTGTTACTGGGTATCAGTTTCTGTCTTTGTTACTTGGTGTCTGTGTATGTCTTTGTTACTTGGTGTCAGTGTGTGTCTTTGTTACTTGATGTCAGTGTGTGTCTTTGTTACTGGGTGTCAGTGTTTGTCTTTGTTACTGGGTGTCAGTCTATGTCTTTCTGACTTGGTCTTAGTGTGTGTCTGTGTTACTGGGTATCAGTGTCTGTATTTGTTACTTGGTGTAAGTGTGTGTCTGTGTTACTGGCTATCAGTGTATGTCTTTGTTACTTTGTGTCAGTGTATGTCTGTGTACTTGGTGTATGTGTGTGTCTTTGTTACTTTGTGTCAGTGTTTGTCTGTGTTACTTGGTGTAAGTGTATGTCTTTGTTACTTGGTGTCAGTGTATGTCTTTGTTACTTGGTGCAAGTGCATGGCTTTGTTACTTGGTGTCAGTGTATGTCTCTGTTTCTTGGTGTAATTGTGTGTCTGTGTTACTGGGTATCAGTGTATGTCTTTGTTACTTGGTGTCATTGGCTGTCTTTGTTACTTGGTGTAAGTGTGTGTCTGTGTTACTTGGTGTAAGTGTGTGTCTGTGTTACTGGGTATCAGTGTATGTCTTTGTTACTTGGTGTCAGTGTATGTCTTTGTTACTTAGTGTCAGTGTTTGTCTGTGTTACTTGGTGTAAGTGTATGTCTTTGTTACTTGGTGTCAGTTTATGTCTTTGTTACTTGGTGTATGTGTATGTCTTTGTTATTTGGTGTCAGTGTATGTCTCTGTTACTTGGTGTAATTGTGTGTCTGTGTTACTGGATATCAGTGTATGTCTTTGTTACTTGGTGTCAGTGTATGTCTTTGTTACTTGTTGTAAGTGTATGTCTTTGTTACTTGGTGTCAGTGTATGTCTTTGTTACTTGGTGTAAGTGTATGTATTTGCTACTTGGTGTCAGTGTATGTCCTTGATACTTGGTGTAAGTGTATGTCTGTGTTACTGGGTATCAGTGTCTGTCTTTGTTACTTGGTGTAAGTGTGTGTCTGTGTTGCTGGGTATCAGTGTATGTCTTTGTTACTTGGTGTAAGTGTGTGTCTGTGTCACTGGGTATCAGTGTCTGTCTTTGTTACGTGGTGTCAGTGTATGTCTGTGTTACTGGGTATCAGTGTACGTCTTTGTTACTAGGTGTCTGTGTGTGTCTGTGATACTTGGTGTAAGTGTGTGTCTGTGTAACTGGGTATCAGTGTATGTCTTTGTTACTTGGTGTCAGTGTATGTCTTTTTTTAATTGGTGTAAGTGTATGTCTTTGTTACTTCGTGACAGTGTATGTCTTTGTTACTTGGTGTAAGTGTGTGTCTGTGTTACTGGGTATCAGTGTATGTCTTTGTTAATTGGTGTCAGTGTATGTCTTTTTTTAATTGGTGTAAGTGTGTGTCTGTGTTACTGGGTATCAGTGTATGTCTTTGTAAATTGGTGTCAGTGTATGTCTTTGTTACTTGGTGTAAGTGTGTGTCTGTGTTAATCGGTATCAGTGTATGTCTTTGTTACTTGGTGTCAGTGTGTGTCTTTGTTACTCGGTGTCAGTGCATGTCTTTGTCACTGGGTGTCAGTGTATGTCTTTGTGACTTGGAGTAAGTGCGTGTCTGTGTTACTGTGTATCAGTGCATGTCTTTGTTACTTGGAGCAAGTATTTCTCTGTGTTCCTGGGTGCAGTATGTATCTGTGTTCCTGGCTGTCAGTGTATGTCTTTGTTACTTTGTGTCAGTGTATGACTGTGTTAGTTGGTGTAAGTGTGTGTCTGTGTTATTGGTTATCAGTGTATGTCTTTGTTACTTGGTGCAAGTGTGAGTCTGTGTTACTGGGTATCAGTGTATGTCTTGGTCACTTGGTGTCAGTGTATGTCTTTGTTACTTGGTGTATGTGTATGTCTTTGTTACTTTATGTCAGAGTATGTCTTTGTTACTTGGTGTAAGAGTGTGTCTTTGTTACTGAGTAACAGTGTATGTCTTTGCTACTTGGTGTAAGTGTGTGTCTGTGTTATTGGGTATCAGTTTCTGTCTTTGTTACTTGGTGTCAATGTATGTCTTTGTTACTGTTTGTCTGTGCGTGTCTGTGATACAGGGTATCATTGTATGTCTTTGTTGCTTGGTGTCAGTGTATGTCTTTGTACTTGGTCTAAGTGGGTGTCTTTGTTACTTGGTGTCAGTGTATGTCTGTGTTACTTGGTGTCAGTGTGTGTCTTTGTTAATTGGTGTCAGTGTTTCTCTGTGTTACTGGGTGTCACTGTCTATCTGTGTTCCTGGATGTCAGTGTATGACTTTGTTACTTGGTGTCAGTGTATGTCCGTGATACTTGGTGTAAGTGTGTGTCTGTGTTACTGGGTATCAGTGTATGTCTTTGTTACTTGGTGTAAGTGTGTGTCTGTGTTACTGCGTATCAGTGTATGTCTTTGTTACTTGGTGTCAGTGTATGTCTTTGTTACTTGGTGTAAGTGTATGTCTTTGTTACTTGGTTTCAGTGTATGTCTTTGTTACTTGGTGTAAGTGTGTGTCTGTGTTACTGGGTATCAGTGTATGTCTTTGTTAATTGGTGTCAGTGTATGTCTTTGTTACTTGGTTTCAGTGTATGTCTTTGTTACTTGGTGTAAGTGTGTGTCTGTGTTACTGGGTATCAGTGTATGTCTTTGTTAATTGGTGTCAGTGTATGTCTTTGTTACTTGGTGTCAGTGTATGTCTTTGTTACTTAGTGTCAGTGTTTGTCTGTGTTACTTGGTGTAAGTGTATGTCTTTGTTACTTGGTGTTAGTTTATGTCTTTGTTACTTGGTGTATGTGTATGTCTTTGTTATTTGGTGTCAGTGTATGTCTCTGTTACTTGGTGTAACTGTGTGTCTGTGTTACTGGGTATCAGTGTATGTCTTTGTTACTTGGTGTCAGTGTATGTCTTTGTTACTTGTTGTAAGTGTATGTCTTTGTTACTTGGTGTCAGTGTATGTCTTTGTTACTTGGTGTAAGTGTATGTCTTTGCTACTTGGTGTCAGTGTATGTCTTTGATACTTGGTGTAAGTGTATGTCTGTGTTACTGGGTATCAGTGTCTGTCTTTGTTACTTGGTGTAAGTGTGTGTCTGTGTTGCTGGGTATCAGTGTATGTCTTTGTTACTTGGTGTAAGTGTGTGTCTGTGTCACTGGGTATCAGTGTCTGTCTTTGTTACGTGGTGTCAGTGTATGTCTGTGTTACTGGGTATCAGTGTACGTCTTTGTTACTGGGTGTCTGTGTGTGTCTGTGATACTTGGTGGAAGTGTGTGTCTGTGTAACTGGGTATCAGTGTATGTCTTTGTTACTTGGTGTAAGTGTGTTTCTGTGTTATTGGGTATCAGTGTATGTCTTTGTTACTTGGCGTCAGAGTATGTCTTTTTTAATTGGTGAAAGTGTATGTCTTTGTTACTTCGTGACAGTGTATGTCTTTGTTACTTGGTGTAAGTGTGTGTCTGTGTTACTGGGTATCAGTGTATGTCTTTGTTAATTGGTGTCAGTGTATGTCTTTTTTTAATTGGTGTAAGTGTGTGTCTGTGTTACTGGGTATCAGTGTATGTCTTTGTAAATTGGTGTCAGTGTATGTCTTTGTTACTTGGTGTAAGTGTGTGTCTGTGTTAATCGGTATCAGTGTATGTCTTTGTTACTTGGTGTCAGTGTGTGTCTTTGTTACTCGGTGTCAGTGCATGTATTTGTCACTGGGTGTCAGTGTATGTCTTTGTGACTTGGAGTAAGTGCGTGTCTGTGTTACTGTGTATCAGTGCATGTCTTTGTTACTTGGAGCAAGTGTTTCTCTGTGTTCCTGGGTGTCAGTGTGTATCTGTGTTCCTGGCTGTCAGTGTATGTCTTTGTTACTTTGTGTCAGTGTATGACTGTGTTAGTTGGTGTAAGTGTGTGTCTGTGTTATTGGGTATCAGTGTATGTCTTTGTTACTTGGTGCAAGTGTGAGTCTGTGTTACTGGGTATCAGTGTATGTCTTGGTCACTTGGTGTCAGTGTATGTCTTTGTTACTTGGTGTATGTGTATGTCTTTGTTACTTTATGTCAGAGTATGTCTTTGTTACTTGGTGTAAGAGTGTGTCTTTGTTACTGAGTAACAGTGTATGTCTTTGCTACTTGGTGTAAGTGTGTGTCTGTGTTATTGGGTATCAGTTTCTGTCTTTGTTACTTGGTGTCAATGTATGTCTTTGTTACTGTTTGTCTGTGCGTGTCTGTGATACTGGGTATCTTTGTATTTCTTTGTTGCTTGGTGTCAGTGTATGTCTTTGTACTTGGTCTAAGTGGGTGTCTTTGTTACTTGGTGTCAGGGTATGTCTGTGTTACTTGGTGTCAGTGTGTGTCTTTGTTAATTGGTGTCAGTGTTTCTCTGTGTTACTGGGTGTCACTGTCTATCTGTGTTCCTGGATGTCAGTGTATGACTTTGTTACTTGGTGTCAGTGTATGTCCGTGATACTTGGTGTAAGTGTGTGTCTGTGTTACTGGGTATCAGTGTATGTCTTTGTTACTTGGTGTAAGTGTGTGTCTGTGTTACTGCGTATCAGTGTATGTCTTTGTTACTTGGTGTCAGTGTATGTCTTTGTTACTTGGTGTAAGTGTATGTCTTTGTTACTTGGTTTCAGTGTATGTCTTTGTTACTTGGTGTAAGTGTGTGTCTGTGTTACTGGGTATCAGTGTATGTCTTTGTTAATTGGTGTCAGTGTATGTCTTTGTTACTTGGTGTCAGTGTATGTCTTTGTTACTTGGTGTAATTGTGTGTCTGTGTTACTGGGTATCAGTGTATGTCTTTGTTACTTGGTGTCACTGTGTGTCTTTGTTACTGGGTGTCAGTGCATGTCTTTGTTACTGGGTGTCAGTGTGTGTCTTTGTGACTTGGTGTAATTGTGTGTCTGTGTTACTGGATGTCAGTGTCTGTCTTTTTTACTTGGTGTAAGTGTGTGTCTTTGCTACTTGGTGTCAGTGTGTGTCTTTGTTCCTTGGTGTCAGTGTATGTCTTTGTTACTTGGTGTCAGTGTATGTCTTTGTTACTTGGTTTCAGTGTATGTCTTTGTTACTTGGTGTAAGTGTGTGTCTGTGTTACTGGGTATCAGTGCATGTCTTTGTTACTTGATGTCAGTGTATGTCTGTGTACTTGGTGTATGTGTGTGTCTATGTTACTTGGTGTCATTGTTTGTCTGTGTTACTTGGTGTAAGTGTATGGCTTTGTTACTTGGTGTCAGTGTATGTCTTTGTTACTAGGTGTCAGTGTATGTCTCTGTTACTTGGTGTAATTGTGTGTCTGTGTTACTGGGTATCAGTGTATGTCTTTGTTACTTGGTGTCATTGTTTGTCTTTGTTACTTGGTGTAAGTGTGTGTCTGTGTTACTTGGTGTCAGTCTGCGTCTGTGTCACTGGGTATCAGTGTATGTCTTTGTTACTTGGTGTCAGTGTATGTCTGTGTTATTTGCTGTAAGTGTATGTCTTTGTTACTTGGTGTCAGTGTATGTCTTTGTTACTTGCTGTAAGTGTATGTCTGTGTTACTGGATTTCATTGTATGTCTTTGTTACTTGGTGTCAGTGTATGTCTGTGTACTTGGTGTCAGTGTGTGTCTTTGTTACTTGGTGTCAGTGTATGTCTGTGTTACTTGGTGTAAGTGTATGTCTTTGTTACTTGGTGTCAGTGTATGTCTTTGTTACTTGGTGTAAGTATATGTCTTTGTTACTTTCTGTCAGTGGATGTCTGAGTTACTTGGTGTAAGTGTATGTCTTTGTTACTTGGTGTCAGTGTATGTCTTTGTTACTTGGTGTAAGTGTATGTCTTTGTTACTTGGTGTCAGTGTATGTCTTTGTTACTTGGTGTAAGTGTATGTCTTTGCTACTTGGTGTCAGTGTATGTCTTTGTTACTTGGTGTAAGTGTATGTCAGTGTTACTGGGTATCAGTGTCTGTCTTTGTTACTTGGTGTAAGTGTGTGTCTTTGTTGCTGGGTATCAGTGTATGTCTTTGTTACTTGGTGTCAGTGTATGTCTTTGTTACTTGGTGTAATTGTGTGTCTGTGTTACTGGGTATCAGTGTATGTCTTTGTTACTTGGTGTCACTGTATGTCTTTCTTACTGGGTGTCAGTGCATGTCTTTGTTACTGGGTGTCAGTGTGTGTCTTTGTGACTTGGTGTAATTGTGTGTCTGTGTTACTGGATGTCAGTGTCTGTCTTTTTTACTTGGTGTAAGTGTGTGTCTTTGCTACTTGGTGTCAGTGTGTGTCTTTGTTCCTTGGTGTCAGTGTATGTCTTTGTTACTTGGTGTCAGTGTATGTCTTTGTTACTTGGTTTCAGTGTATGTCTTTGTTACTTGGTGTAAGTGTGTGTCTGTGTTACTGGGTATCAGTGCATGTCTTTGTTACTTGATGTCAGTGTATGTCTGTGTACTTGGTGTATGTGTGTGTCTATGTTACTTGGTGTCATTGTTTGTCTGTGTTACTTGGTGTAAGTGTATGGCTTTGTTACTTGGTGTCAGTGTATGTCTTTGTTACTAGGTGTCAGTGTATGTCTCTGTTACTTGGTGTAATTGTGTGTCTGTGTTACTGGGTATCAGTGTATGTCTTTGTTACTTGGTGTCATTGTTTGTCTTTGTTACTTGGTGTAAGTGTGTGTCTGTGTTACTTGGTGTCAGTCTGCGTCTGTGTCACTGGGTATCAGTGTATGTCTTTGTTACTTGGTGTCAGTGTATGTCTGTGTTATTTGCTGTAAGTGTATGTCTTTGTTACTTGGTGTCAGTGTATGTCTTTGTTACTTGCTGTAAGTGTATGTCTGTGTTACTGGATTTCATTGTATGTCTTTGTTACTTGGTGTCAGTGTATGTCTGTGTACTTGGTGTCAGTGTGTGTCTTTGTTACTTGGTGTCAGTGTATGTCTGTGTTACTTGGTGTAAGTGTATGTCTTTGTTACTTGGTGTCAGTGTATGTCTTTGTTACTTGGTGTAAGTATATGTCTTTGTTACTTTCTGTCAGTGGATGTCTGAGTTACTTGGTGTAAGTGTATGTCTTTGTTACTTGGTGTCAGTGTATGTCAGTGTTACTGGGTATCAGTGTCTGTCTTTGTTACTTGGTGTCTGTGTATGTCTTTGTTACTGGGAGTCAGTGTGTGTCTTTGTTACTTGGTTTCAGTGTGTGTCTTTGTTACTGGGTGTCAGTGTTTATCTTTGTTACTGGGTGTCAGTGTATGTCTTTGTGACTTGGTCTTAATGTGTGTCTGTGTTACTGGGTATCAGTGTCTGTCTTTGTTACTTGGTGTAAGTGTGTGTCTGTGTTACTGGGTATCAGTGTATGTCTTTGTTACTTTGTGTCAGTGTATGTCTGTGTACTTGATGTATGTGTGTGTCTTTGTTACTTGGTGTAAGTGTTTGTCTGTGTTACAAGGTGTAAGTGTATGTCTTTGTTACTTGGTGTCAGTGTATGTCTTTGTTACTTGGTGTAAGTGTATGTCTTTGTTACTTGGTGTCAGTGTATGTCTCTGTTTCTTGGTGTAATTGTGTGTCTGTGTTACTGGGTATCAGTGTATGTCTTTGTTACTTGGTGTCATTGTCTGTCTTTGTTACTTGGTGTAAGTGTGTGTCTGTGTTACTTGGTGTAAGTGTGTGTCTGTGTTACTGGGTATCAGTGTATGTCTTTGTTACTTGGTGTCAGTGTATGTCTTTGTTGCTTAGTGTCAGTGTTTGTCTGTGTTACTTGGTGTAAGTGTATGTCTTTGTTACTTGGTGTCAGTGTATGTCTTTGTTACTTGGTGTATGTGCATGTCTTTGTTACTTGGTGTCAGTGTATGTCTCTGTTACTTGGTGTAATTGTGTGTCTGTGTTACTGGGTATCAGTGCATGGCTTTGTTACTTGGTGTCAGTGTATGTCTTTGTTACTTGTTGTAAGTGTATGTCTTTGTTACTTGGTGTCAGTGTATGGATTTGTTACTTGGTGTAAGTGTATGTCTTTGCTACTTGGTGTCAGTGTATGTCTTTGATACTTGGTGTAAGTGTATGTCTTTGTTACTTGGTGTAAGTGTATGTCTTTGTTACTTGGTGTCAGTGTATGTCTCTGTTACTTGGTGTAAGTGTGTGTCTGTGTTACTGGGTATCAGTGTATGTCTTTGTTACTTGGTGCCAGTGTATGTCTTTGTTACTTGGTGTCAGTGTATGTCTTTGTTACTTGGTGTAAGTGTATGTCTTTGTTACTTGGTTTCAGTGTATGTCTTTGTTACTTGGTGTAAGTGTATGTCAGTGTTACTGGGTATCAGTGTCTGTCTTTGTTACTTGGTGTCTGTGTATGTCTTTGTTACTGGGAGTCAGTGTGTGTCTTTGTTACTTGGTTTCAGTGTGTGTCTTTGTTACTGGGTGTCAGTGTTTATCTTTGTTACTGGGTGTCAGTGTATGTCTTTGTGACTTGGTCTTAATGTGTGTCTGTGTTACTGGGTATCAGTGTCTGTCTTTGTTACTTGGTGTAAGTGTGTGTCTGTGTTACTGGGTATCAGTGTATGTCTTTGTTACTTTGTGTCAGTGTATGTCTGTGTACTTGATGTATGTGTGTGTCTTTGTTACTTGGTGTAAGTGTTTGTCTGTGTTACAAGGTGTAAGTGTATGTCTTTGTTACTTGGTGTCAGTGTATGTCTTTGTTACTTGGTGTAAGTGTATGTCTTTGTTACTTGGTGTCAGTGTATGTCTCTGTTTCTTGGTGTAATTGTGTGTCTGTGTTACTGGGTATCAGTGTATGTCTTTGTTACTTGGTGTCATTGTCTGTCTTTGTTACTTGGTGTAAGTGTGTGTCTGTGTTACTTGGTGTAAGTGTGTGTCTGTGTTACTGGGTATCAGTGTATGTCTTTGTTACTTGGTGTCAGTGTATGTCTTTGTTGCTTAGTGTCAGTGTTTGTCTGTGTTACTTGGTGTAAGTGTATGTCTTTGTTACTTGGTGTCAGTGTATGTCTTTGTTACTTGGTGTATGTGCATGTCTTTGTTACTTGGTGTCAGTGTATGTCTCTGTTACTTGGTGTAATTGTGTGTCTGTGTTACTGGGTATCAGTGCATGGCTTTGTTACTTGGTGTCAGTGTATGTCTTTGTTACTTGTTGTAAGTGTATGTCTTTGTTACTTGGTGTCAGTGTATGGATTTGTTACTTGGTGTAAGTGTATGTCTTTGCTACTTGGTGTCAGTGTATGTCTTTGATACTTGGTGTAAGTGTATGTCTTTGTTACTAGGTGTCAGTGTATGTCTCTGTTACTTGGTGTAACTGTGTGTCTGCGTTACTGGGTATCAGTGTATGTCTTTGTTACTTGGTGTCATTGTTTGTCTATGTTACATGGTGTAAGTGTGTGTCTGTGTTACTTGGTGTAAGTCTGCGTCTGTGTTACTGGGTATCAGTGTATGTCTTTGTTACTTGGTGTCAGTGTATGTCTGTGTTATTTGCTGTAAGTGTATGTCTTTGTTACTTGGTGTCAGTGTATGTCTTTGTTACTTGCTGTAAGTGTTTGTCTGTGTTACTGGGTTTCATTGTATGTCTTTGTTTCTTGGTGTCAGTTTATGTCTGTGTACTTGGTGTCAGTGTGTGTCTTTGTTACTTGGTGTCAGTGTATGTCTGTGTTACTTGGTGTAAGTGTATGTCTTTGTTACTTGGTGTCAGTATATGTCTTTGTTACTTGGTGCAAGTGTATGTCTTTGTTACTTGGTGTAAGTGTATGTCTTTGTTACTTGGTGTCAGTGTATGTCTCTGTTACTTGGTGTAAGTGTGTGTCTGTGTTACTGGGTATCAGTGTATGTCTTTGTTACTTGGTGTCAGTGTATGTCTTTGTTACTTGGTGTAAGTATATGTCTTTGTTACTTTCTGTCAGTGTATGTCTGAGTTACTTGGTGTAAGTGTATGTCTTTGTTACTTGGTGTCAGTGTATGTCTTTGTTACTTGGTGTAAGTGTATGTCTTTGCTACTTGGTGTCTGTGTATGTCTTTGTTAATTGGTGTAAGTGTATGTCAGTGTTACTGGGTATCAGTGTCTGTCTTTGTTACTTGGTGTAAGTGTGTGTCTTTGTTGCTGGGTATCAGTGTATGTCTTTGTTACTTGGTGTCTGTGTATGTCTTTGTTACTGGGTGTCAGTGTGTGTCTTTGTTAATTGGTTTCAGTGTGTGTCTTTGTTACTGGGTGTCAGTGTTTATCTTTGTTACTGGGTGTCAGTGTATGTCTTTGTGACTTGATCTTAGTGTGTGTCTGTGTTACTGGGTATCAGTGTCTGTCTTGGTTTCTTGGTGTAAGTGTTTGTCTGTGTTACTGGGTGTCAGTGTATGTCTTTGTTACTTTGTGTCAGTGTATGTCTGTGTTCTTGGTGTATGTGTGTGTCTTTGTGACTTGGTGTCAGTGTTTGTCTGTGTTACTTGGTGTAAGTGTATGTCTTTGTTACTTGGTGTCAGTGTATGTCTTTGTTACTTGGTGTAAGTGTATGTCTTTGTTACTTGGTGTCAGTGTATGTCTCTGTTTCTTGGTGTAATTGTGTGTCTGTGTTACTGTGTATCAGTGTATGTCTTTGTTACTTGGTGTCATTGTCTGTCTTTGTTACTTGGTGTAAGTGTGTGTCTGTGTTACTTGGTGTAAGTGTGTGTCTGTGTTACTGGGTATCAGTGTATGTCTTTGTTACTTGGTGTCTGTGTATGTCTTTGTTACTTAGTGTCAGTGTTTGTCTGTGTTACTTGGTGTAAGTGTATGTCTTTGTTACTTGGTGTCAGTGTATGTCTTTGTTACTTGGTGTATGTGTATGTCTTTGTTACTTGGTGTCAGTGTATGTCTCTGTTACTTGGTGTAATTGTGTGTCTGTTTTACTGGGTATCAGTGTATGTCTTTGTTACTTGGTGTCAGTGTATGTCTTTGTTACTTGTTGTAAGTGTATGTCTTTGTTACTTGGTGTCAGTGTATGTCTTTGTTACTTGGTGTAAGTGTATGTCTTTGCTACGTGGTGTCAGTGTATGTCTTTGTTACTTGGTTTCTGTGTATGTCTTTGTTACTTGGTGTAAGTGTGTGTCTGTGTTACTGGGTATCAGTGTATGTCTTTGTTAATTGGTGTCAGTGTATGTCTTTGTTACTTGGTGTCAGTGTAAGTCTTTGTTACTTGGTGTAATTGTGTGTCTGTGTTACTGGGTATCAGTGTATGTCTTTGTTACTTGGTGTCAGTGTATGTCTTTGTTACTGGGTGTCAGTGTATGTCTTTGTTACTGGGTGTCAGTGTGTGTCTTTGTGACTTGGTGTAATTGTGTTTCTGTGTTACTGGATGTCAGTGTCTGTCTTTGTTACTTGGTGTAAGTGTGTGTCTGTGTTACTGGGTATCAGTGTATGTCTTTGTTACTTGGTGTCAGTGTATGTCTGTGTACTTGGTGTATGTGTGTGTCTTTGTTACTTGGTGTCAGTGTTTGTCCGTGTTACTGGGTTTCAGTATATGTCTTTGTTACTTGGTGTCAGTGTATGTCTGTGTACTTGGTGTCAGTGTGTGTCTTTGTTACTTGGTGTCAGTGTATGTCTGTGTTACTTGGTGTAAGTGTATGTCTTTGTTACTTGGTGTCAGTGTATGTCTTTGTTACTTGGTGTAAGTGTATGTCTTTGTTACTTGGTGTCAGTATATGTCTGTGTTACTTGGTGTCAGTGTATGTCTCTGTTACTTGGTGTAAGTGTGTGTCTGTGTTACTGGGTATCAGTGTATATCTTTGTTACTTGGTGTCAGTGTATGTCTTTGTTACTTGGTGTAAGTATATGTCTTTGTTACTTTCTGTCAGTGTATGTCTGAGTTACTTGGTGTAATTGTATGTCTTTGTTAATTGGTGTCAGTGTATGTCTTTGTTACTTGGTGTAAGTGTATGTCTTTGTTACTTGGTGTCAGTGTATGTCTTTGTTACTTGGTGTAAGTGTATGTCTTTGCTACTTGGTGTCAGTGTATGTCTTTGTTACTTTGTATCAGTTTCTGTCTTTGTTACTTGGTGTCTGTGTATGTCTTTGTTACTGGGTGTCAGTGTGTGTCTTTGTTACTTGGTGTCAGTGTGTGTCTTTGTTCCTGGGTGTCAGTGTTTATCTTTGTTACTCGGTGTCAGTGTGTGTCTTTGTTCCTGGGTGTCAGTGTTTATCTTTGTTACTCGGTGTCAGTGTATGTCTTTGTGACTTGGTCTTAGTGTGTGTCTGTGTTACTGGGTATCAGTGTCTGTCTTTGTTACTTGGTGTAAGTGTGTGTCTGTGTTATTGGGTATCTGTGTATGTCTTTGTTACTTTGTGTCAGTGTATGTCTGTGTACTTGGTGTATGTGTGTGTCTTTGTTAATTGGTGTCAGTGTTTGTCTGTGTTACTTGGTGTAAGTGTATGTCTTTGTTACTTGGTGTCAGTGTATGTCTTTGTTACTTGGTGTAAGTGTATGTCTTTGTTACTTGGTGTCAGTGTATGTTTCTGTTTCTTGGTGTAATTGTGTTTCTGTGTTACTGGGTATCAGTGTATGTCTTTGTTACTTCGTGTAATTGTCTGTCTTTGTTACTTGGTGTAAGTGTGTGTCTGTGTTACTTGGTGTAAGTGTGTGTCTGTGTTACTGGGTATCAGTGTATGTCTTTGTTACTTGGTGTCAGTGTATGTCTTTGTTACTTAGTGTCAGTGTTTGTCTGTGTTACTTGGTGTAAGTGTATGTCTTTGTTACTTGGTGTCATTGTATGTCTTTGTTACTTGGTGTATGTGTATGTCTTTGTTACTTGGTGTAAGTGTATGTCTCTGTTACTTGCTGTAATTGTGTGTCTGTGTTACTGGGTATCAGTGTATGTCTTTGTTACTTGGTGTCAGTGTATGTCTTTGTTACTTGTTGTAAGTGTATGTCTTTGTTACTTGGTGTCAGTGTATGTCTTTGTTACTTGGTGTAAGTGTATGTCCTTGCTACTTGGTGTCAGTGTATGTCTTTGTTACTTGGTTTCAGTGTATGTCTTTGTTACTTGGTGTAAGTGTGTGTCTGTGTTACTGGGTATCAGTGTATGTCTTTGTTAATTGGTGTCAGTGTATGTCTTTGTTACTTGGTGTCTTTGTAAGTCTTTGTTACTTGGTGTAATTGTGTGTCTGTGTTACTGGGTATCAGTGTATGTGTTTGTTACTTGGTGTCACTGTGTGTCTTTGTTACTGGGTGTCAGTGTATGTCTTTGTTACTGGGTGTCAGTGTGTGTCTTTGTGACTTGGTGTAATTGTGCGTCTGTGTTACTGGATGTCAGTGTCTGTCTTTGTTACTTGGTGTAAGTGTGTGTCTTTGTTACTTGGTGTCAGTGTGTGTCTTTGTTACTGGGTGTCAGTGTTTGTCTTTGTTACTGGGTGTCAGTGTATGTCTTTGTGACTTGGTGTAAGTGTGTGTCTGTGTTACTGGGTATCAGTGTATGTCTTTGTTACTTGGTGTCAGTGTATGTCTGTGTACTTGGTGTATGTGTGTGTCTTTGTTACTTGGTGTCAGTGTTTGTCTGTGTTACTTGGTGTAAGTGTATGGCTTTGTTACTTGGTGTCAGTGTATGTCTTTGTTACTTGGTGTCAGAGCATGTCTTTGTTACTTGGTGTAAGTGTATGTCTTTGTTACTAGGTGTAAGTGTGTGTCTGTGTTACTTGGTGTAAGTGTGTGTCTGTGTTACTGGGTATCAGTGTATGTCTTTGTTACTTGGTGTCTGTGTATGTCATTGTTACTTAGTGTCAGTGTTTGTCTGTGTTACTTGGTGTAAGTGTATGTCTTTGTTACTTGGTGTCAGTGTATGTCTTTGTTACTTGGTGTATGTGTATGTCTTTGTTACTTGGTGTCAGTGTATGTCTCTGTTACTTGGTGTAATTGTGTGTCTGTTTTACTGGGTATCAGTGTATGTCTTTGTTACTTGGTGTCAGTGTATGTCTTTGTTACTTGTTGTAAGTGTATGTCTTTGTTACTTGGTGTCAGTGTATGTCTTTGTTACTTGGTGTAAGTGTATGTCTTTGCTACGTGGTGTCAGTGTATGTCTTTGTTACTTGGTTTCTGTGTATGTCTTTGTTACTTGGTGTAAGTGTGTGTCTGTGTTACTGGGTATCAGTGTATGTCTTTGTTAATTGGTGTCAGTGTATGTCTTTGTTACTTGGTGTCAGTGTAAGTCTTTGTTACTTGGTGTAATTGTGTGTCTGTGTTACTGGGTATCAGTGTATGTCTTTGTTACTTGGTGTCACTGTGTGTCTTTGTTACTGGGTGTCAGTGTATGTCTTTGTTACTGGGTGTCAGTGTGTGTCTTTGTGACTTGGTGTAATTGTGTTTCTGTGTTACTGGATGTCAGTGTCTGTCTTTGTTACTTGGTGTAAGTGTGTGTCTGTGTTACTGGGTATCAGTGTATGTCTTTGTTACTTGGTGTCAGTGTATGTCTGTGTACTTGGTGTATGTGTGTGTCTTTGTTACTTGGTGTCAGTGTTTGTCCGTGTTACTGGGTTTCAGTATATGTCTTTGTTACTTGGTGTCAGTGTATGTCTGTGTACTTGGTGTCAGTGTGTGTCTTTGTTACTTGGTGTCAGTGTATGTCTGTGTTACTTGGTGTAAGTGTATGTCTTTGTTACTTGGTGTCAGTGTATGTCTTTGTTACTTGGTGTAAGTGTATGTCTTTGTTACTTGGTGTCAGTATATGTCTGTGTTACTTGGTGTCAGTGTATGTCTCTGTTACTTGGTGTAAGTGTGTGTCTGTGTTACTGGGTATCAGTGTATATCTTTGTTACTTGGTGTCAGTGTATGTCTTTGTTACTTGGTGTAAGTATATGTCTTTGTTACTTTCTGTCAGTGTATGTCTGAGTTACTTGGTGTAATTGTATGTCTTTGTTAATTGGTGTCAGTGTATGTCTTTGTTACTTGGTGTAAGTGTATGTCTTTGTTACTTGGTGTCAGTGTATGTCTTTGTTACTTGGTGTAAGTGTATGTCTTTGCTACTTGGTGTCAGTGTATGTCTTTGTTACTTTGTATCAGTTTCTGTCTTTGTTACTTGGTGTCTGTGTATGTCTTTGTTACTGGGTGTCAGTGTGTGTCTTTGTTACTTGGTGTCAGTGTGTGTCTTTGTTCCTGGGTGTCAGTGTTTATCTTTGTTACTCGGTGTCAGTGTATGTCTTTGTGACTTGGTCTTAGTGTGTGTCTGTGTTACTGGGTATCAGTGTCTGTCTTTGTTACTTGGTGTAAGTGTGTGTCTGTGTTATTGGGTATCAGTGTATGTCTTTGTTACTTTGTGTCAGTGTATGTCTGTGTACTTGGTGTATGTGTGTGTCTTTGTTAATTGGTGTCAGTGTTTGTCTGTGTTACTTGGTGTAAGTGTATGTCTTTGTTACTTGGTGTCAGTGTATGTCTTTGTTACTTGGTGTAAGTGTATGTCTTTGTTACTTGGTGTCAGTGTATGTTTCTGTTTCTTGGTGTAATTGTGTTTCTGTGTTACTGGGTATCAGTGTATGTCTTTGTTACTTCGTGTAATTGTCTGTCTTTGTTACTTGGTGTAAGTGTGTGTCTGTGTTACTTGGTGTAAGTGTGTGTCTGTGTTACTGGGTATCAGTGTATGTCTTTGTTACTTGGTGTCAGTGTATGTCTTTGTTACTTAGTGTCAGTGTTTGTCTGTGTTACTTGGTGTAAGTGTATGTCTTTGTTACTTGGTGTCAGTGTATGTCTTTGTTACTTGGTGTATGTGTATGTCTTTGTTACTTGGTGTAAGTGTATGTCTCTGTTACTTGCTGTAATTGTGTGTCTGTGTTACTGGGTATCAGTGTATGTCTTTGTTACTTGGTGTCAGTGTATGTCTTTGTTACTTGTTGTAAGTGTATGTCTTTGTTACTTGGTGTCAGTGTATGTCTTTGTTACTTGGTGTAAGTGTATGTCCTTGCTACTTGGTGTCAGTGTATGTCTTTGTTACTTGGTTTCAGTGTATGTCTTTGTTACTTGGTGTAAGTGTGTGTCTGTGTTACTGGGTATCAGTGTATGTCTTTGTTAATTGGTGTCAGTGTATGTCTTTGTTACTTGGTGTCATTGTAAGTCTTTGTTACTTGGTGTAATTGTGTGTCTGTGTTACTGGGTATCAGTGTATGTGTTTGTTACTTGGTGTCACTGTGTGTCTTTGTTACTGGGTGTCAGTGTATGTCTTTGTTACTGGGTGTCAGTGTGTGTCTTTGTGACTTTGTGTAATTGTGCGTCTGTGTTACTGGATGTCAGTGTCTGTCTTTGTTACTTGGTGTAAGTGTGTGTCTTTGTTACTTGGTGTCAGTGTGTGTCTTTGTTACTGGGTGTCAGTGTTTGTCTTTGTTACTGGGTGTCAGTGTATGTCTTTGTGACTTGGTCTTAGTGTGTGTCTGTGTTACTGGGTATCAGTGTCTGTCTTTGTTACTTGGTGTAAGTGTGTGTCTGTGTTACTGGGTATCAGTGTATGTCTTTGTTACTTGGTGTCAGTGTATGTCTGTGTACTTGGTGTATGTGTGTGTCTTTGTTACTTGGTGTCAGTGTTTGTCTGTGTTACTTGGTGTAAGTGTATGGCTTTGTTACTTGGTGTCAGTGTATGTCTTTGTTACTTGGTGTCAGAGCATGTCTTTGTTACTTGGTGTAAGTGTATGTCTTTGTTACTAGGTGTCAGTGCATGTCTCTGTTACTTGGTGTAATTGTGTCTCTGTGTTACTGGGTATCAGTGTATGTCTTTGTTACTTGGTGTCATTGTCTGTCTTTGTTACTTGGTGTAAGTGTGTGTCTGTGTTACTTGGTGTAAGTCTGCGTCTGTGTTACTGGGTATCAGTGTATGTCTTTGTTACTTGGTGTCAGTGTATGTCTGTGTTATTTGCTGTAAGTGTATGTCTTTGTTACTTGGTGTCAGTGTATGTCTTTGTTACTTGCTGTAAGTGTTTGTCTGTGTTACTGGGTTTCAGTGTATGTCTTTGTTGCTTGGTGTCAGTGTATGTCTGTGTACTTGGTGTCAGTGTGTGTCTTTGTTACTTGGTGTCAGTGTATGTCTGTGTTACTTGGTGTAAGTGTATGTCTTTGTTACTTGGTGTCAGTGTATGTCTTTGTTACTTGGTGTAAGTGTATGTCTGTGTTACTGGGTATCAGTGTATGTCTTTGTTACTTGGTGTCAGTGTATGTCTTTGTTACTTGGTGTAAGTATATGTCTTTGTTACTTTCTGTCAGTGTATGTCTGAGTTACTTGGTGTATGTGTATGTCTTTGTTACTTGGTGTCTATGTATGTCTTTGTTACTTGGTGTCAGTGTATGTCTTTGTGACTTGGTCTTAGTGTGTGTCTGTGTTACTGGGTATCAGTGTCTGTCTTTGTTACTTGGTGTAAGTGTGTGTCTGTGTTACTGGGTATCAGTGTATGTCTTTGTTACTTGGTGTCAGTGTATGTCTGTGTACTTGGTGTATGTGTGTGTCTTTGTTACTTAGTGTCAGTGTTTGTCTGTGTTACTTGGTGTAAGTGTATGGCTTTGTTACTTGGTGTCAGTGTATGTCTTTGTTACTTGGTGTCAGTGCATGTCTTTGTTACTTGGTGTAAGTGTATGTCTTTGTTACTAGGTGTCAGTGTATGTCTCTGTTACTTGGTGTAATTGTGTGTCTGTGTTACTGGGTATCAGTGTATGTCTTTGTTACTTGTTGTCATTGTCTGTCTTTGTTACTTGGTGTAAGTGTGTGTCTGTGTAACTTTTTGTAAGTCTGCGTCTGAGTCACTGGGTATCAGTGTATGTCTTTGTTACTTGGTGTCTGTGTATGTCTGTGTTATTTGCTGTAAGTGTATGTCTTTGTTACTTGGTGTCAGTGTATGTCTTTGTTACTTGCTGTAAGTGTTTGTCTGTGTTACTGGGTTTCAGTGTATGTCTTTGTTACTTGGTGTCAAAGTATGTCTGTGTACTTGGTGTCAGTGTGTGTCTTTGTTACTTGGTGTCAGTGTATGTCTGTGTTACTTGGTGTAAGTGCTTGTCTTTGTTACTTGGTGTCAGTGTATGTCTTTGTTACTTGGTGTAAGTGTATGTCTTTGTTACTTGGTGTAAGTGTATGTCTCTGTTACTTGGTGCAAGTGTGTGTCTGTGTTACTGGGTATCAGTGTATGTCTTTGTTACTTGGTGTCAGTGTATGTCTTTGTTACTTGGTGTAAGTATATGTCTTTGTTAATTTCTGTCAGTGTATGTCTTTGTTACTTGGTGTAAGTGTATGTCTTTGTTACTTGGTGTCAGTGTATGTCTTTGTTACTTGGTGTAAGTGTTTGTCTTTGTTACTTGGTGTCAGTGTATGTCTTTGTTACTTGGTGTAAGTGTTTGTCTTTGCTACTTGGTGTCAATGTATGTCTTTGTTCCTTGGTGTAAGTGTATGTCAGTGTTACTGGGTATCAGTGTCTGTCTTTGTTACTTGGTGTCTGTGTATGTCTTTGTTACTGGGTGTCAGTGTGTGTCTTTGTTACTTGGTGTCAGTGTGTGTCTTTGTTCCTGGGTGATAGTGCTTATCTTTGTTACTGGGTGTCAGTGTATGTCTTTGTGACTTGGTCTTAGTGTGTGTCTGTGTTACTGGGTATCAGTGTCTGTCTTTGTTACTTGGTGTAAGTGTGTGTCTGTGTTACTGGGTATCAGTGTATGTCTTTGTTACTTTGTGTCAGTGTATGTCTGTGTACTTGGTGTATGTGTGTGTCTTTGTTACTTGGTGTCAGTGTTTGTCTGTGTTACTTGGTGTAAGTGTATGTCTTTGTTACTTGGTGTCAGTGTATGTCTTTGTTACTTGGTGTAAGTGTATGTCTTTGTTACTTGGTGTCAGTGTATGTCTCTGTTTCTTGGTGTAATTGTGTGTCTGTGTTACTGGGTATCAGTGTATGTCTTTGTTACTTGGTGTCATTGTCTATCTTTGTTACTTGGTGTAACTGTGTGTCTGTGTTACTTGGTGTAAGTGTGTGTCTGTGTAACTGGGTATCAGTTTATGTCTATGTTACTTGGTGTTAGTGTATGTCTTTGTTACTTAGTGTCAGTGTTTGTCTGTGTTACTTGGTGTAAGTGTATGTCTTTGTTACTTGGTGTCAGTGTATGTCTTTGTTACTTGGTGTATGTGTATGTCTTTGTTACTTGGTGTCAGTGTATGTCTCTGTTACTTGATGTAATTGTGTGTCTGTGTTACTGGGTATCAGTGGATGTCTTTGTTACTTGGTGTCAGTGTATGTCTTTGTTACTTGTTGTAACTGTATGTCTTTGTTACTTGGTGTAAGTGTGTGTCTTTGTTACTTGGTGTCAGTGTGTGTCTTTGTTACTTGGTGTAAGTGTATGTCTTTGCTACTTGGTGTCAGTGTTTGTCTTTGATACTTGATGTAAGTGTGTGTCTGTGTTGCTGGGTATCAGTGTATGTCTTTGTTACTTGGTGTAAGTGTGTGTCTGTGTTACTGGGTATCAGTGTACGTCTTTGTTACTAGGTGTCTGTGTGTGTCTGTGTTACTGGGTATCAGTGTCTGTCTGTGTTACTTGGTGTCAGTGTATGTCTTTGTTACTTGGTGTCAGTGTATGTCTTTGTTACTTGGTGTCAGTGTTTGTCTATGTTACTTGGTGTAAGTGTGTGTCTGTGTCACTGGGTATCAGTGTATGTCTTAGTTAATTGGTGTCCATGTATGTCTGTGTTACTTGGTGTAAGTGTGTATCTGTGTTACTGGGTGTCAGTGTATGTCTTTGTTACTTGGTGTAAGTGTGTGTCTGTGTTACTGGGTATCAGTGTCTGTCTGTGTTACTTGGTGTCAGTGTATGTCTTTGTTACTTGGTGTCAGTGTATGTCTTTGTTACTTGGTGTCAGTGTTTGTCTATGTTACTTGGTGTAAGTGTGTGTCTGTGTCACTGGGTATCAGTGTATGTCTTAGTTAATTGGTGTCAGTGTATATCTGTGTTACTTGATGTATGTGTGTGCCTGTGTATCAGTTTATGTCTTTGTGACTTGGTGTCAGTGTATGTCTTTGTTACTGGGGGTCAGTGTGTGTCTGTGTTACTGGGGGTCAGTGTGTCTTTCTAACTGGGTGTCAGTGTGTGTCTGTGTTACTGGGTTTCAGTGTATGTCTTTGTGACTTGGTATCAGTGCATGTCTTTGTTAATGGGTGTCATTGTGTGTCTGTGTTCCTGGGTATCAGTGTATGTCTTAGTGACTTGGTATCAGTGCATGTCTTTGTTACTGGGTGCAAGTGTGTGTCTGTGATACTGGGTATCAGTGTATGTCTTTGTTACTGGGTGTCAGTGTGTGTCTTTGTGACTTGGTGTCAGTGTATGTCATGTGTTACTGGGGTCAGTGTGTGTCTGTGTTACTGGGGGTCAGTGTGTGTTTGTAACTGGGTATCAGTGTGTGTCTGCGTTACTGGGTATCAGTGTATGTCTTTGTGACTTGGTATCAGTGTATGTCTTTGTTACTGGGATTCAGTGTGTTTCTGTGTTACAGGGTATCAGTGTATGTCTTTGTGACTTGGTATCAGTGTATGTCTTTGTTACTGGGTGGCAGTGTGTGTCTGTGCTCCTGGGTATCAGTGTATGTCTTTGTGACTTGGTGTCAGTGCATGTCTTTGTTACTGGGTGTCAGTGTGTGTCTTTGTGACTTGGTGTCACTGTATGTCTGTGTCACTTGGTGTAATGGTGTGTCTGTGATACTGGGTATCAGTGTATGTCTTTGTGACTTTGTGTCAGTGAATGTCTTTGTTAAAGGGTGTCAGTGTGTGTCTGTGTTACTGGGTATCAGTGTATGTCTTTGTGACTTGGTATCCGTGTATGTCTTTGTTACTGTGTGTTAGTGTGTGTCATTGTGATTTGGTGTCAGTGTATGTCTTTGTTACTTGGTGTAAGTGTGTGTCTGTGATACTGGGTATCAGTGTATTTCTTTGTGACATGGTGTCAGTGTATGTCTGTGTTACTTGGTGTAAGTGTGTGTCAGTGTATCAGTGTATGTCTTTGTGACTTGGTGTCAGTGTATGACTTTGTTACTGTGGTCAGTGTGTGTCTTTGTGACTTGGTATCAGTGTATGTCTTTGTTACTCGGTGTTAGTGTGTGTCATTGTGACTTGGTGTCAGTGTATGTCTTTATTACTGGGTGTCAGTGTGTTTCTGTGTTACTGGGTATCAGTGTATGTCTTTGTGACTTGGTATCAGTGCATGTCTTTGTTACTGGGTGTCAGTGTGTGTCTGTGTTCCTGGGTATCAGTGTATGTCTTTGTGACTTGGTATCAGTGTATGTCTTTGTTACTGGGTGTCAGTGTGCTTCTGTGTTACAGGGTATCAGTGTATGTCTTTGTGACTTGGTATCAGTGTATGTCTTTGTTACTGGGTGTCAGTGTGTGTCTGTGCTCCTGGGTATCAGTGTATGTCTTTGTGACTTGGTGTCAGTGTATGTCTTTGTTACTGGGTGCAAGTGTGTGTCTGTTATACTGGGTATCAGTGTATGTCTTTGTTACTGTGTGTCAGTGTGTGTCTTTGTGACTTGGTGTCAGTGTATGTCTGTGTTACTTGGTGTAATGGTGTGTCTGTGATACTGGGTATCAGTGTATGTCTTTGTTACTTGGTGTCGCTGCATGTCTGTGTTACTTGATGTAAGTGCGTGTGTGTGTATCAGTTTATGTCGTTGTGACTTGGTGTCAGTGTATGTCTTTGTTACTGGGTGTCAGTGTGTGTCTTTGTGACTTGGTGTCAGTGTATGTCTGTGTTACTGGGGGTCAGTGTGTGTCTGTGTTACTGGGGGTCAGTGTGTGTTTCTAACTGGGTGTCAGTGTGTGTCTGTGTTACTGGGAATCAGTGTATGTCTTTGTGTCTTGTTATCAGTGTATGTCTTTGTTACTGGGTGTCAGTGTGTTTCTGTGTTACAGGGTATCAGTGTAGGTCTTTGTGACTTGGTATCAGTGTATGTCTTTGTTACTGGGTGTCAGTGTGTGTCTGTTCTCCTGGGTATCAGTGTATGTCTTTGTTACTTGGTGTCAGTGTATGTCTGTGTTAGTTGGTGTAAGTGTATGTCTTTGTGACATGGTGTAAGTGTGTGTCTGTGTTACTTGGTGTAAGTGTGTGTCTGTGTTCCTGGGTATCATTGTATGTCATTGTTACTTGGTGTCAGTGTATGTCTGTGTTACTTGATGTCAGTGTGTGTCTGTGTTACTTGGTGTAAGTGTGTGTCTTTGTTACTTGGTGTCCGTGTGTGTCTTTGTTACTGGGTGTCAGTGCATATCCTTGTTATTTGGTGCCAGTGTATATCTGTGTTACTTGGTGCAGGTGTGTGTCTTTGTTACTTCGTGTAATTGTATGTCTTTGTTACTTGTTGTCAGTGCATGTCTGTGTTACTTGGTGTAAGTGTATGTCTTTGTTACTTGGTGTAAGTGTATGTCTGTGTTACTTGGTGTAAGTGTGTGTCTGTTTTACTGGGTATCAGTGTATGTCTTTGTTACTTGTTGTCAGTGTATGTCTGTGTTACTTGGTTTACGTGTGTGTCTGTGTTGCAGGGTGTCAGTGTGTGTCTGTGTTACTTGGTGTAAGTGTGTGTCTTTGATACTTGGTGTACGCGTGTGTCTGTGTTACTGGGTGTCAGTGTATGTCTTTGTTACTGGGTGTCATTGGATGTCATTGTTACTTGGTGCAAGTGTGTGTCTGTGTTACTGGGCATCAGTGTCTGTCTTTGTTACTTGGTGCAAGTGTGTGTCTGTGTTACTGGGTAACAGTGTATGTCTTTGTTACTTGGTGTCAGTGTATGTCTTGGTTACTGGGTGTCAGTGTGTGACTTTGTGACTTGGTGTCAGTGTATGTCTTTGTTACTTGGTGTAAGAGTTTGTCTGTGTTACTGGGTATCAGTGTATGTCAAAATACTTGGTTTAAGTGTATGTCTTTGTTACTTGGTGTAATTGTCTGTCTTTGTTACTTGGTGTAGGTGTATGTCTTTCTTACTTGGTGTCAGTGTATGTCTTTGTTACTTGGTGTCAGTGTGTGTCTGTGTTACTGGGTATCAGTGTATGTCTTTGAGACTTGGTATCAGTGTATGTCTTTGTGACTTGGTGTCAGTCGATGTCTTTGCTACTTGGTGTAATTGTCTGTCTTTGTTACTTGGTGTAAGTGTATGTCTTTGTTACTTGGTGTAAGTGTGTGTCTGTGTTACTTCGTGTAAGTGTGTGTCTGTGTTACTTCGTGGAAGTGTGTGTCTGTGTTACTGGGTATCAGTGTTTGTCTTTGTGACTTGGTATCAGAGTATGTCTTTGTGACTTGTTATCAGTGTATGTCTTTGTTACTGGGTGTCAGTGTGTGTCTGTGTTAGTTGGTGTAAGTCTGTGTCTTTGTTACTTGGTGTCTGTGTATGTCTTTGATACTTGGTGTCAGTGTGTGTCTGCGTTACTGGGTATCAGTGTATGTCTTTGTTACTGGGTGACAGTGTGTGTCTGTTTTACTGGGAATCAGTGTATGTCTTTGAGACTTGGTGTCAGTGTATGTCTTTGTTACTGGGTGTCAGTGTTTGTCTGTGTTACTGGGTATCAGTGTATGTCTTTGTGACTTGGTATCAGTGTATGTCTTTGTTACTGGGTGTCAGTGTGTGTCTGTGTTCCTGGGTATCAGTGTATGACTTTGTGACTTGGTGTCAGTGTATGTCTTTGTTACTGGGTGTCAGCGTGTGTCTGTGTTACTGGGTATCAGTGTATGTCTTTGTGACTTGGTATCAGTGTCTGTCTTTGTTACTGGGTGTCAGAGCGTTTCTGTGTTATTGGGTATCAGTGTATGTCTTTGTGACTTGGTATCAGTGCATGTCTTTGTTACTGGGTGTCAGTGTGTGTCTGTGTTCCTGGGTTTCAGTGTATGTCTTTGTGACTTGCTGTCAGTGTATGTCTTTGTTACTGGGTGTCAGTGTGTGTCTATATGACTCGTTGTCAGTGTATGTATTTGTTACTTTGTCTAAGTGTGTGCCTGTGATACTGGGTATGTCTTTGTGAATTGGTGTCAGTGTATGACTTTGTTACTGTGTGTCAGTGTGTGTCTTTGTGACTTGGTGTCAGTGTATGTCTGTGTTACTAGGGGTCAGTGTGTGTCTGTGCTACTGGGGGTCAGTGTGTCTTTCTAACTGGGTGTCAGTGTGTGTCTGTGTTGCTGGGTTTCAGTGTATGTCTTTGTCACTTGGTATCAGTGTATGTCTTTGTGACTGGGTGTCAGTGTATTTCTGTGTTACTGGGTATCAGTGTCTGTCTTTGTGACTTGGTATCAGTGTATGTCTTTGTTACTGGGTGTCAGTGTGTGTCTGTGTTCCCGGGTATCAGTGTATGTCTTTGTGACTTAGTGTCAGTGTATGTCTTTGTTACTGGGTGTCTGTGTGTGTCTTTGTGACTTGGTGTCAGAGTATGTTTTTGTTACTTGGTGTAAGTGTGTGTCTGTGATACTGGGTATCAGTGTATGTCTCTGTTACTTGGTGTCAGTGTATGTCTGTGTTACTTGATGTAAGTGTCTGTCTGTGTATCAGTAAATGTCTTTGTGACTTGGTGTCAGTGTATGTCATTGTTACTGGGTGTCAGTGTGTGTCTTTCTGACTTGGTGTCAGTGTATGTCTGTGTTACTGGGTGTCAGTGTGTGTCTGTCTTACCGGGGGTCAATGTGTGTTTCTAACTGGGTGTCAGTGTGTGTCTGTGTTACTGGGTATCATTGTATGTCTTTCTGACTTGGTATCAGTGCATGTCTTTGTTACTGGGTGTCAGAGTGTTTCTGTGTTACAGGGTATCAGTGTATGTCTTTGTGACTTGGTATCAGTGTATGTCTGTGTTACTGGGGGTCAGGGTGTGCCTGTGTTACTGGGTATCAGTGTATGTCTTTGTGACTTTGTGTCAGTGTATGTCTTTGTTAAAGGGTGTCAGTGTGTGTCTGTGTTACTGGGTATCAGTGTATGTCTTTGTGACTTGGTATCCGTGTATGTCTTTGTTACTGGGTGTCAGAGTGTTTCTGTGTTACTGGGTATCAGTGTATGTCTTTGTGACTTGGTATCAGTGTATGTCTTTGTTACTGGGTGTTAGTGTGTGTCATTGTGATTTGGTGTCAGTGTATGTCTTTGTTACTTGGTGTAAGTGTGTGTCTGTGATACTGGGTATCAGTGTATTTCTTTGTGACATGGTGTCAGTGTATGTCTGTGTTCCTTGGTGTAAGTGTGTGTCTGTGTATCAGTGTATGTCTTTGTGACTTGGTGTCAGTGTATGACTTTGTTACTGTGGTCAGTGTGTGTCTTTGTGACTTGGTATCAGTGTATGTCTTTGTTACTCGGTGTTAGTGTGTGTCATTGTGACTTGGTGTCACTGTATGTCTTTATTACTGGGTGTCAGTGTGTTCTGTGTTACTGGGTATCAGTGTATGTCTTTGTGACTTGGTATCAGTGCATGTCTTTGTTACTGGGTGTCAGTGTGTGTCTGTGTCCGTGGGTATCAGTGTATGTCTTTGTGACTTGGTATCAGTGTATGTCTTTGTTACTGGGTGTCAGTGTGCTTCTGTGTTACAGGGTATCAGTGTATGTCTTTGTGACTTGGTATCAGTGTATGTCTTTGTTACTGGGTGTCAGTGTGTGTCTGTGCTCCTGGGTATCAGTGTATGTCTTTGTGACTTGGTGTCAGTGTATGTCTTTGTTACTGGGTGCAAGTGTGTGTCTGTTATACTGGGTATCAGTGTATGTCTTTGTTACTGTGTGTCAGTGTGTGTCTTTGTGACTTGGTGTCAGTGTATGTCTGTGTTACTTGGTGTAATGGTGTGTCTGTGATACTGGGTATCAGTGTATGTCTTTGTTACTTGGTGTCGCTGCATGTCTGTGTTACTTGATGTAAGTGCGTGTGTGTGTATCAGTTTATGTCGTTGTGACTTGGTGTCAGTGTATGTCTTTGTTACTGGGTGGCAGTGTGTGTCTTTGTGACTTGGTGTCAGTGTATGTCTGTGTTACTGGGGGTCAGTGTGTGTCTGTGTTACTGGGGGTCAGTGTGTGTTTCTAACTGGGTGTCAGTGTGTGTCTGTGTTACTGGGAATCAGTGTATGTCTTTGTGACTTGTTATCAGTGTATGTCTTTGTTACTGGGTGTCAGTGTGTTTCTGTGTTACAGGGTATCAGTGTAGGTCTTTGTGACTTGGTATCAGTGTATGTCTTTGTTACTGGGTGTCAGTGTGTGTCTGTGCTCCTGGGTATCAGTGTCTGTCCTTGTGACTTGGTGTCAGTGTATGTCTTTGTTACTGGGTGTCAGTGTGTGTCTTTGTGACTTGGTGTCAGTGTATGTCTGTGTTACTTGGTGTAATGGTGTGTCTGTGATACTGGGTATCAGTGTATGTCTTTGTTACTTGGTGTCAATGTATGTCTGTGTTACTTGGTGTAAGTGTGTGTCTGTGTATCAGTGTATGTCTTAGTGACTTGGTGTCCGTGTATGTCTTTGTTACTGGGTGTCAGTGTGTGTCTTTGTGACTTGGAGTCAGTGTATGTCTGTGTTACTGGGGGTCAGTGTGTGTCTGTGTTACTGGTGGTCAGTGTGTGTTTCTAACTGGGTGTCAGTGTATGTCTGTGTTACTGGGTATCAGTGTATGTCTTTGTTACTTGGTGTCAGTGTATGTCTGTGTTAGTTGGTGTAAGTGTATGTCTTTGTGACATGGTGTAAGTGTGTGTCTGTGTTACTTGGTGTAAGAGTGTGTCTGTGTTCCTGGGTATCATTGTATGTCATTGTTACTTGGTGTCAGTGCATGTCTGTGTTACTTGATGTCAGTGTGTGTCTGTGTTACTTGGTGTAAGTGTGTGTCTTTGTTACTTGGTGTCCGTGTGTGTCTTTGTTACTGGGTGTCAGTGCATATCTTTGTTATTTGGTGCCAGTGTATATCTGTGTTACTTGTTGCAGGTGTGTGTCTTTGTTACTTCGTGTAATTGTATGTCTTTGTTACTTGTTGTCAGTGCATGTCTGTGTTACTTGGTGTAAGTGTATGTCTTTGTTACTTGGTGTAAGTGTATGTCTGTGTTACTTGGTGTAAGTGTGTGTCTGTTTTACTGGTTATCAGTGTATGTCTTTGTTACTTGTTGTCAGTGTATGTCTGTGTTACTTGGTGTACGTGTGTGTCTGTGTTGCAGGGTGTCAGTGTGTGTCTGTGTTACTTGGTGTAAGTGTGTGTCTTTGATACTTGGTGTACGCGTGTGTCTGTGTTACTGGGTGTCAGTGTATGTCTTTGTTACTGGGTGTCAGTGGATGTCATTGTTACTTGGTGCAAGTGTGTGTCTGTGTTACTGGGCATCAGTGTCTGTCTTTGTTACTTGGTGCAAGTGTGTGTCTGTGTTACTGGGTAACAGTGTATGTCTTTGTTACTTGGTGTCAGTGCATGTCTGTGTTACTTGGTGTAAGTGTGTGTCTGTGTTACTGGGTATCAATGTATGTCTTTGTTACTTGGTGTCAGTGTATGTCTGTGTTACTTGGTGTAAGTGAGTGTCTGTGTTACTTGGTGTAAGTCTGTGTCTTTGTTCCTTGGTGTCCCTGTGTGTCTGTGTTACTTGGTGTCAGTGTATGTCTGCGTTACTTGGTGTAAGTGTGTGTCTATATTACTGGGTGTCAGTGTGTCTCTGTGTTACTTGGTGTAAGTGTGTGTCTGTGTTCCTGGGTATCATTGTATGTCTTTGTTACTTGGTGTCAGTGTATGTCTGTGTTACTTGGTGTAAGTGTGTCTCTGTGTTACTGGGTGTCAGTGTGTGTCTGTGTTACTTGGTGTAAGTTTGTGTCTTTGCTACTTGGTGTCCATGTGTGTCTGTGTTACTGGGTGTCAGTGCATGTCTTTGTTACTTGGTGTCAGTGCATATCTGTGTTACTTGGTGTAAGTGTGTGCCTTTGTTACTTGGTGTAATTGTATGTATTTGTTACTTGGTGTCAGTGCATGTCTGTGTTACTTGGTGTCAGTGCATGTCTTTGTTACTTGGTGTAAGTGTGTGTCTTTGTTACTTGGTGTCAGTGTATGTCTGTGATACTTGGTGTAAGTGTGTGTGTGTGTGTTACTGGGTATCAGTGTATGTCTTTGTTACTTGGTCTCAGTGTATGTCTGTGTTACTTGGAGTAAGCGTGTGTCTGTGTTCCTGGGTGTCAGTGTATGTATGTGTTACTTGGTGTAAGTGTGTGTCTTTGTTACTTGGTGTCCGTGTGTGTCTGTGTTGCTCGGTATCTGTGTCTGTCTTTGTTACTTGGTGTAAGTGTGTGTCTGTGTTACTGGGTATCAGTGTATGTCTTTGTTACTTGGTGTCAGTGTATGTCTGTGTTACTTGGTGTAAGTGTGTGTCTGTGTTACTTGGTATCAGTGTATGTCTTTGTGACTTGGTGTCAGTGTATGTCTTTGGTACTGGGTGCCAGTGTGTGTCTTTGTGACTTGGTGTCAGTGTATGTCTTTTTTTACTTGGTGTAAGTGTATGTCTGTGTTACTGGGCATCAGTGTATGTCTTTGTTACTTGGTGTCAGTGTATGTCTGTGTTACTTGGTGTAAGTGTGTGTCTGTGTTACTTGGTATCAGTGTATGTCTTTGTGACTTGGTGTCAGTCGTGTTTCTGTGTTCCTGGTTATCTGTGTATGTCTTTGTGACTTTGTGTCAGTGTATGTCTTTGTTACTGGGTGTCAGTGTGTGTCTTTGTGACTTGGTGTCAGTGTATGTCTGTATTAATTGGTGTAAGTGTGTGTCTGTGTTCCTTTGTATCAGTGTATGTCTTTGTTACTTGATGTCAGTGTATGTCTGTGTTACTTGGTGTAAGTGTGTGTCTGTGTTACTTGGTGTCAGTGTATGTCTTTGTTACTGGGTGTCAGTGTATGTCTTTGTTACTTGGTGTAAGTGTGTGTCTGTGCTACTGGGTGTCAGTGTATGTCTGTGTTATTTGGTGTAAGTGTGTGTCTGTGTTACTGGGTATCAGTGTATGTCTTTGTGACTTGGTGTCAGTGTATGTCTTTGTTACTGGGTGTCAGTGTGTGTCTTTGTGACTTGGTGTCAGTGTATGTCTTTGTTACTTGGTGCAAGTGTGCGCCTGTGTTACTGGGCATCAGTGTATGTCTTTGTTACTTGGTGTCAGTGCATGTCAAAATACTTGCTGTAAGTGTATGCCTTTGTTACTTGGTGTAATTGTCTGTCATTGTTACTTGGTGTAAGTGTATGTCTTTGTTACTTGGTGTCAGTGTATGTCTTTGTTACTTTGTGTCAGTGTGTGTCTGTGTTACTCGGTATCAGTGTATGTCTTTGTGACTTGGTATCAGTGTATGTCTTTGTGACCTGGTATCAGTGTATGTCTTTGTTACTGGGTGTCAGTGTGTGTCTGCGTTACTTGGTGTCAGTGTATGTCTTTGTTACTGTTTATTAGTGTTTCTCTATGTTACTGGGTGTCAGTGTGTGTTTGTTTGTGTTACTGGGTGTAATTGTATGTCTTTGTTACTTGGTGTAAGTGTGTGTCTTTGTTACTGGGTATCAGTGTATGTCTTTGTTACTTGGGGTCAGTGTATGGCTGTGTTACTTGGTGTAAGTATGTGTCTGTGTTACTTGGTGTAAGTCTGTGTCTTTGTTCCCTGGTGTCCGTGTGTGTCTGTGTTACTTGGTGTCAGTGTATGTCTGTGTTACTTGGTGTAAGTGTGTGTGAATGTTACTGGGTGTCAGTGTGTGTCTGTGTTACTTGGTGTAAGTGTGTGTCTGTGTTACTGGGTGTCAGAGTGTGTCTGTGTTACTGGTTATCAGTGTATGTCTTTGT
Source organism: Heterodontus francisci (assembly GCF_036365525.1). Lineage (NCBI taxonomy): Eukaryota > Metazoa > Chordata > Chondrichthyes > Heterodontiformes > Heterodontidae > Heterodontus > Heterodontus francisci. The sequence continues at coordinate 7,506,462 of NW_027141175.1, forward strand.
GACTTGGTATCAGTGTATGTCTTTGTTACTGGGTGTCAATGTGTGTCTGCGTTACTTGGTGTCAGTGTATGCCTTTGTTACTGTTTATTAGTTTTTCTCTGTGTTACTGGGTGTCAGTGTGTGTTTGTTTGTGTTACTGGGTGTCATTGTATGTCATTGTTACTTGGTGCAAGTGTGTGTCTTTGTTACTGGGTATCAATGTCTGTCTTTGTTACCTGGTGTAAGTGTGTGTCTGTGTTACTTGGTGTAAGTGTGTGTCTTTGTTACTTGGTTTCCATTTGTGTCTGTGTTACTGGGTGTCAGTGCATGTCTTTGTTACTTGGTGTCAGTGCATATCTGTGTTACTTGGTGTAAGTGTGTGTCTTTGTTACTTGGTGTAATTGTATGTCTTTGTTACTTGGTGTCAGTGCATGTCTGTGTTACTTGGTGTCAGTTTCTGTCTTTGTTACTTGGTGTAAGTGTGTGTCTGTGTTACTTGGTGTAAGTGTGTGTCTGTGTTCCTGGGTATCAGTGTATGTCTTTGTTACTTGGTGTCAGTGTATGTCTGTGTTACTTGGTGTAAATGTGTGTCTGTGTTACTGGGTATCAATGTATGTCTTTGTTACTTGGTGTCAGTGTATGTCTGTGTTACTTGGTGTAAGTATGTGTCTGTGTTACTTGGTGTCAGTGTATGTCTTTGTTCCTTGGTGTCCCTGTGTGTCTGTGTTACTTGGTGTCACTGTATGTCTGCGTTACTTGGTGTAAGTGTGTGTCTATATTACTGGGTGTCAGTGTGTCTCTGTGTTACTTGGTGTAAGTGTTTGTCTGTGTTCCTGGGTATCATTGTATGTCTTTGTTACTTGGTGTCAGTGTATGTCTGTGTTACTTGGTGTAAGTGTGTCTCTGTGTTACTGGGTATCAGTTTATGTCTTTGTTACTGGGTGGCAGTGTGTGCCTTTGTGACTTGGTGTCAGTGTGTGTATTTGTTACTTGGTGTAAATATGTGTCTGTGTTACTGTGTATCAGTGTATGTCTGAGTTACTTGGTCTAAGTGTGTCTGTTTTACTGGGTATCAGTGTATGTCTTTGTGACTTGGTGTCAGTGTATGTCTTGGTTACTTGGTGTCAGTGTGTGTCTTTGTGACTTGGTGTCAGTGTATGTCTTTGTTACTTGGTGTAAGAGTTTGTCTGTGTTACTGGGTATCAGTGTATGTCAAAATAATTGGTTTAAGTGTATGTCTTTGTTACTTGGTGTAATTGTCTGTCTTTGTTACTTGGTGTAGGTGTATGTCTTTGTTACTTGGTGTCAGTGTATGTCTTTGTTACTTGGTGTCAGTGTGTGTCTGTGTTACTGGGTATCAGTGTATGTCTTTGAGACTTGGTATCAGTGTATGTCTTTGTGACTTGGTGTCAGTCGATGTCTTTGCTACTTGGTGTAATTGTCTGTCTTTGTTACTTGGTGTAAGTGTATGTCTTTGTTACTTGGTGTAAGTGTGTGTCTGCGTTACTTCGTGTAAGTGTGTGTCTGTGTTACTTCGTGGAAGTGTGTGTCTGTGTTACTGGGTATCAGTGTTTGTCTTTGTGACTTGGTATCAGAGTATGTCTTTGTGACTTGTTATCAGTGTATGTCTTTGTTACTGGGTGTCAGTGTGTGTCTGTGTTAGTTGGTGTAAGTCTGTGTCTTTGTTACTTGGTGTCTGTGTATGTCTTTGATACTTGGTGTCAGTGTGTGTCTGCGTTACTGGGTATCAGTGTATGTCTTTGTTACTGGGTGACAGTGTGTGTCTGTTTTACTGGGAAACAGTGTATGTCTTTGAGACTTGGTGTCAGTGTATGTCTTTGTTACTGGGTGTCAGTGTGTGTCTGAGTTACTGGGTATCAGTGTATGTCTTTGTGACTTGGTATCAGTGTATGTCTTTGTTACTGGGTGTCAGTGTGTGTCTGTGTTCCTGGGTATCAGTGTATGACTTTGTGACTTGGTGTCAGTGTATGTCTTTGTTACTGGGTGTCAGCGTGTGCCTGTGTTACTGGGTATCAGTGTTTGTCTTTGTGACTTGGTATCAGTGTCTGTCTTTGTTACTGGGTGTCAGAGTGTTTCTGTGTTATTGGGTTTCAGTGTATGTCTTTGTGACTTGCTGTCAGTGTATGTCTTTGTTACTGGGTGTCAGTGTGTGTCTATATGACTTGTTGTCAGTGTATGTATTTGTTACTTGGTCTACGTGTTTGTCTGTGATACTGGTTATGTCTTTGTGAATTGGTGTCAGTGTATGACTTTGTTACTGTGTGTCAGTGTGTGTCTTTGTGACTTGGTGTCAGTGTATGTCTGTGTTACTGGGGGTCAGTGTGTGTCTGTGCTACTGGGGGTCAGTGTGTCTTTCTAACTGGGTGTCAGTGTGTGTCTGTGTTGCTGGGTTTCAGTGTATGTCTTTGTGACCTGGTATCAGTGTATGTCATTGTGACTGGGTGTCAGTGTATTTCTGTGTTACTGGGTATCAGTGTATGTCTTTGTGACTTGGTATCAGTGTATGTCTTTGTTACTGGGTGTCAGTGTGTGTCTGTGTTCCCGGGTATCAGTGTATGTCTTTGTGACTTAGTGTCAGTGTATGTCTTTGTTACTGGGTGTCTGTGTGTGTCTTTGTGACTTGGTGTCAGAGTATGTTTTTGTTACTTGGTGTAAGTGTGTGGCTGTGATACTGGGTATCAGTGTATTTCTCTGTTACTTGGTGTCAGTGTATATCTGTGTTACTTGATGTAAGTGTCTGTCTGTGTATCAGTAAATGTCTTTGTGACTTGGTGTCAGTGTATGTCATTGTTACTGGGTGTCAGTGTGTGTCTTTCTGACTTGGTGTCAGTGTATGTCTGTGTTACTGGGTGTCAGTGTGTGTCTGTGTTACAGGGTATCATTGTATGTCTTTCTGACTTGGTATCAGTGCATGTCTTTGTTACTGGGTGTCAGAGTGTTTCTGTGTTACAGGGTATCAGTGTATGTCTTTCTGAATTGGTATCAGTGTATGTCTTTTTTACTCGGTGTCAGTGTGTGTCAGTGCTCCTGGGTATCAGTGTATGTCTTTGTGAGTTGGTGTCAGTGTATGTCTTTGTTACTGGGTATCAGTGTGTGTCTTAGTGACTTGGTGTCAGTGTATGTATTTGTTACTTGGTGTAATGGTGTGTCAGTGCTCCTGGGTATCAGTGTATGTCTTTGTGAATTGGTGTCAGTGTGTATCTTTGTTACTGGGTATCAGTGTATGTCTTTGTTACTTGGTGTCAGTGTATGTCTGTGTTACTTGTTGTAAGTGTGTGTCTGTGTATCAGTGTATGTCTTTGTGACTTGGTGTCCGTGTATGTCGTTGTTATTGGGTGTCAGTGTGTGTCTTTGTGACTTGGTGTCAGTGTATGTCTGTGTTACTGGGGGTCAGTGTGTGTCATTGTTACTGGGGGTCAGTGTGTGTTTCTAACTGGGTGTCAGTGTGTGTATGTGTTACTGGGTATCAGTGTATGTCTTTGTTACTTGGTGTCAGTGTCTGTCTGTGTTAGTTGGTGTAAGTGTATGTCTTTGTAACATGGTGTAAGTGTGTGTCTGTGTTACTTGGTGTAAGTGTGTGTCTGTGTTCCTGGGTATCATTGTATGACTTTGTGACTTGGTGTCAGTGTATGTCTGTGTTACTTGGTGTAAGTGTGTGTCTGTGTTACTGGGTATCAGTGTATGTCTTTGTTACTTGATGTCAGTGTATGTCTGTGTTACTTGGTGTAAGTGTATGTCTTTGTTACTTGGTGTAAGTGTGTGTCTGTTTTACTTGGTGTCAGTGTGTGTCTGTGTTACTTGGTGTAAGTGTATGTCTTTGTTACTTGGAGTAAGTGTGTGTCTGTGTTACTTGGTGTAAGTGTGTGTCTGTGTTCCTGGGTATCAGTGTATGTCTGTGTTACTTGGTGTAAGTGTGTGTCTGTTTTACTGGGTATCAGTGTCTGTCTTTGTTACTTGGTGTCAGTGTATGTCTGTGTTACTTGGTGTAAGTGTGTGTCTGTGTTACTGGGTGTCAGTGTGTGTCTGTGTTACTTGGTGTAAGTGTGTGTCTTTGTTACTTGGTGTCCGTGTGTGTCTGTGTTACTGGGTGTCAGTGTATGTCTTTGTTACTGGGTGTCAGTGTATGTCTTTGTTACTTGGTGCAGGTGTGTGTCTGTGTTACTGGGTATCAGTGTCTGTCTTTGTTACTTGGTGCAAGTGTGTGTCTGTGTTACTGGGTATCAGTGTATGTCTTTGTTACTTGGTGTCAGTGTATGTCTTTGTTACTGGGTGTCAGTGTGTGTCTTTGTGACTTCGTGTCAGTGTATGTCTTTGTTACTTGGTGTAAGTGTGTGTCTGTGTTACTGGGTATCAGTGTATGTCTTGTGACTTGGTGTAAGTGTATGTCTTTGTTACTTAGTGTCACTGTCTGTCTTTGTTACTTGGTGTCAGTGTATGTCTGTGTTACTTGGTGTAAATGTGTGTCTTTGTTACTTGTTGTAAGTGTATGTCTTGTGACTTGGTGTAAGTGTATGTCTTTGTTACTTGGTGTCAGTGTATGTCTTTGTTACTTGGTGCCAGTGTGTGTCTGTGTTACTGGGTATCAGTGTATGTCTTTGTGACTTGGTATCAGTGTTTGTCTTGTGACTTGGTGCAAGTGTATGTCTTTGTTACTTGGTGTAAGTGTGTGTCTGTGTTACTTGGTGTAAGTGTGTGTCTGTGTTACTGGGTATCAGTGTTTGTCTTTGTGACTTGGTATCATTGTATGTCTTTGTGACTTGGTGTCAGTGTATGTCTTTGTTACTGGGTGTCAGTGTATGTCATTGTTACTGTTTATCATTGTATGTCTTTGTTACTTGGTGTCAGTGTATGTCTGTGTTACTTGGTGTAAGTGTGTGTCTGTGTTACTGGGTGTCAGTGTGTGTCTGTGTTACTTGGTGTAAGTGTGTGTCTTTGTTACTTGGTGTCCATTGGTGTCTGTGTTCCTGGGTGTCAGTGCATGTCTTTGTTACTTGGTGTCAGTGCATATCTGTGTTACTTGGTGTCAGTGCATGTCTGTGTTACTTGGTGTCAGTGTATATCTTTGTTACTTGGTGTAAGTGTGTGTCTGTGTAACTTGGTGTATGTGTGTGTCTGTGTTCCTGGGTATCAGTGTGTGTCTTTGTTACTTGGTGTCAGTGTATGTCTGTGTTAATTGGTGTAAGTGTGTGTCTGTGTTACTGGGTATCAGTGTATGTCTTTGTTACTTGGGGTCAGTGTATGTCTGTGTTACTTGGTGTAAGTATGTGTCTGTGTTACTTGGTGTAAGTCTGTGTTTTTGTTCCCTGGTGTCCGTGTGTGTCTGTGTTACTTGGTGTCAGTGTATGTCTGTGTCACTTGGTGTAAGTGTGTGTGAATGTTACTGGGTGTCAGTGTGTGTCTGTGTTACTTGGTGTAAGTGTGTGTCTGTGTTCCTGGGTATCATTGTATGTCTTTGTTACTTGGTTTCAGTGTATGTCTGTGTTACTTGGTGGAAGTGTGTGTCTGTGTTACTGGGTGTCAGTGTGTGTCTGTGTTACTGGTTATCAGTGTATGTCTTTGTGACTTGGTATCAGTGTATGTCTTTGTTACTGGGTGTCAATGTGTGTCTGCGTTACTTGGTGTCAGTGTATGCCTTTGTTACTGTTTATTAGTTTTTCTCTGTGTTACTGGGTATCAGTGTGTGTTTGTTTGTGTTACGGGGTGTCATTGTATGTCATTGTTACTTGGTGCAAGTCTCTGTCTTTGTTACTGGGTATCAATGTCTGTCTTTGTTACCTGGTGTAAGTGTGTGTCTGTGTTACTGGGTGGCAGTGTTTGTCTGTGTTACTTGGTGTAAGTGTGTGTCTTTGTTACTTGGTGTCCATGTGTGTCTGTGTTACTGGGTGTCAGTGCATGTCTTTGTTACTTGGTGTCAGTGCATATCTGTGTTACTTGGTGTAAGTGTGTGTCTTTGTTAACTGGTGTAATTGTATGACTTTGTTACTTGGTGTCAGTGCATGTCTGTGTTACTTGGTGTCAGTTTCTGTCTTTGTTACTTGGTGTAAGTGTGTGTCTGTGTTACTTGGTGTAAGTGTATGTCTGTGTTACTTGGAGTAAGTGTGTGTCTGTGTTCCTGGGTATCAGTGTATGTCTTTGTTACTTGGTGTCAGTGTATGTCTGTGTTACTTGGAGTAAGTGTGTGTCTGTGTTACTGGGTATCAATGTATGTCTTTGTTACTTGGTGTCAGTGTATGTCTGTGTTACTTGGTGTAAGTGTGTGTCTGTGTTACTTGGTGTAAGTCTGTGTCTTTGTTCCTTGGTGTCCCTGTGTGTCTGTGTTACTTGGTGTCAGCGTATGTCTGCGTTACTTGGTGTAAGTGTGTGTCTATATTACTGGGTGTCAGTGTGTCTCTGTGTTACTTGGTGTAAGGGTTTGTCTGTGTTCCTGGGTATCATTGTATGTCTTTGTTACTTGGTGTCAGTGTATGTCTGTGTTACTTGGTGTAAGTGTGTCTCTGTGTTACTGGGTGTCAGTGTGTGTCTGTGTTACTTGGTGTAAGTTTGTGTCTTTGCTACTTGGTGTCCATGTGTGTCTGTGTTACTGGGTGTCAGTGCATGTCTTTGTTACTTGGTGTCAGTGCATATCTGTGTTACTTGGTGTAGGTGTTTGCCTTTGTTACTTGGTGTAATTGTATGTATTTGTTACTTGGTGTCAGTGCATGTCTGTGTTACTTGGTGTCAGTGCATGTCTTTGTTACTTGGTGTAAGTGTGTGTCTTTGTTACTTGGTGTCAGTGTATGTCTGTGATACTTGGTGTAAGTGAGTGTGTGTGTGTGTTACTGGGTATCAGTGTATGACTTTGTTACTTGGTCTCAGTGTATGTCTGTGTTACTTGGAGTAAGCGTGTGTCTGTGTTCCTGGGTGTCAGTGTGTGTATGTGTTACTTGGTGTAAGTGTGTGTCTTTGTTACTTGGTGTCCGTGTGTGTCTGTGTTGCTCGGTATCTGTGTCTGTCTTTGTTACTTGGTGTAAGTGTGTGTCTGTGTTACTGGGTATCAGTGTATGTCTTTGATACTTGGTGTCAGTGTATGTCTGTGTTACTTGGTGTAAGTGTGTGTCTGTGTTACTTGGTATCAGTGTATGTCTTTGTGACTTGGTGTCAGTGTATGTCTTTGGTACTGGGTGTCAGTGTGTGTCTTTGTGACTTGGTGTCAGTGTATGTCTTTTTTACTTGGTGTAAGTGTATGTCTGTGTTACTGGGCATCAGTGTATGTCTTTGTTACTTGGTGTCAGTGTATGTCTGTGCTACTTGGTGTAAGTGTGTGTCTGTGTTACTTGGTATCAGTGTATGTCTTTGTGACTTGGTGTCAGTGTATGTCTTTGCTACTGGGTGTCAGTGTATGTCTTTGTTACTTGGTGTAATTGTCTGTCTTTGTTACTTGGTGTAAGTGTGTGTCTGTGTTACTGGGTATCAGTGTATGTCTTTGTGACTTTGTATCAGTGTATGTCTTTGTTACTGGGTGTCAGTGTGTTTCTGTGTTCCTGGTTATCTGTGTATGTCTTTGTGACTTGGTGTCAGTGTATGTCTTTGTTACTGGGTGTCAGTGTGTGTCTTTGTGACTTGGTGTCAGTGTATGTCTGTATTAATTGGTGTAAGTGTGTGTCTGTGTTCCTGGGTATCAGTGTATGTCTTTGTTACTTGGTGTCAGTGTATGTCTGTGTTACTTGGAGTAAGTGTGTGTCTGTGTTCCTGGGTGTCAGTGTGTGTCTGTGTTACTTGGTGTAAGTGTGTGTCTTTGTTACTTGGTGTTCGTGTGTGTCTGTGTTACTGGGTGTCCGTGTGTGTCTGTGCTTCTGGGTGTCAGTGTATGTCTTTGTTACTGGGTGTCAGTGTATGTCTTTGTTACTTTGTGTAAGTGTTTGTCTGTGTTGCTGGGTATCAGTGTATGTCTTTGTTACTTGGTGTCAGTGTATGTCAAAATACTTGGTGTAAGTGTATGCCTTTGTTACTTGGTGTAATTGTCTGTCTTTGTTACTTGGTGTAAGCGTATGTCTTTGTTACTTGGTGTCAGTGTATGTCTTTGTGACTTGGTATCAGTGTATGTCTTTGTGACTTGGTATCAGTGTATGTCTTTGTTACTGGGTGTCAGGGTGTGTCTGCGTTACTTGGTGTCAGTGTATGTCTTTGTTACTGTTTATTAGTGTTTCTCTGTGTTACTGGGTGTCAGTGCGTGTTTGTTTGTGTTACTGGGTGTCATTGTATGTCTTTGTTACTTGGTGTAAGGGTATGTCTTTGTTACTGGGTATCAGTGTCTGTCTTTGTTACTTGGTGAAAGTGTGTGTCTTTGTTACTTGGTGTAATTGTATGTCTTTGTTACTTGGTGTCAGTGTATGTCTGTGTTACTTGGTGTAAGTGTATGTCTTTGTTACTTGGTGTAAGTGTGTGTCTGTTTTACTTGGTGTAAGTGTGTGTCTGTGTTCCTGGGTATCATTGTATGTCTTTGTTACTTGGTGTCAGTGTATGTCTGTGTTACTTGGTGTAAGTGTGTGTCTGTGTTAGTGGGTGTCAGTGTGTGTCTGTGTTACTTGGTGTAAGTGTGTGTCTTTGTTACTTGGTGTCCATGGGTGTCTGTGTTTCTGGGTGTCAGTGCATGTCTTTGTTACTTGGTGTCAGTGCATATCTGTGTTACTTGGTGTAAGTGTGTGTCTTTGTTACTTGGTGTAATTGTATGTCTTTGTTACTTGGTGTCAGTGCATGTCTGTGTTACTTGGTGTCAGTGTATGTCTTTGTTACTTGGTGAAAGTGTGTGTCTGTGTTACTTGGTGTAACTGTGTGTCTGTGTTCCTGGGTATCAGTGTATGTCTTTGTTACTTGGTGTCAGTGTATGTCTGTGTAACTTGGTGTAAGTGTGTGTCTGTGTTACTGGGTATCAGTGTATGTCTTTGTTACTTGGTGTCAGTGTATGTCTGTGTTACTTGGTGTAAGTGTGTGTCTGTGTTACTTGGTGTAAGTATGTGTCTTTGTTCCTTGGTGTCCGTGTGTGTCTGTGTTACTTGGTGTCAGTGTATGTCTGTGTTACTTGGTGTAAGTGTGTGTCTATGTTACAGGGTGTCAGTGTGTGTCTGTGTTACTTGGTGTAAGTGTGTGTCTGTGTTCCTGGGTATCATTGTATGTCTTTGTTACTTGGTTTCAGTGTATGTCTGTGTTACTTGGTGTAAGTGTGTGTCTGTGTTACTGGGTGTCAGTGTGTGTCTGTGTTACTGGTTATCAGTGTATGTCTTTGTGACTTGGTATCAGTGTATGTCTTTGTTACTGGGTGTCAGTGTGTGTTTGTTTGTGTTACTGGGTGTCATTGAATGTCTTTGTTCCTTGGTGTAAGTGTGTGTCTTTGTTACTGGGTATCAGTGTCTGTCTTTGTTACTTGGTGAAAGTGTGTGTGTTTGTTACTTGGTGTAATTGTATGTCTTTGTTACTTGGTGTCTGTGTATGTCTGTGTAACTTGGTGTAAGTCTATGTCTTTGTTACTTGGTGTAAGTGTGTGTCTGTGTTACTTGGTGTAAGTTTCCGTCTGTGTTCCTGGGTATCATTGTATGTCTTTGTTACTTGGTGTCAGTGTATGTCTGTGTTACTTGGTGTAACTGTGTGTCTGTGTTACTGGGCGGCAGTGTGTGTCTTTGTGACTTAATGTCAGTGTATGTCTTTGTTACTTGGAGTAAGTGTGTGTCTGTGTTACTGGGTGTCCGTGCATGTCTTTGTTACTTGGTGTCAGTGCATATCTGTGTTACTTGGTGTAAGTGTGTGTCTTTGTTACTTGGTGTAATTGTATGTCTTTGTTACTTGGTGTCAGTGCATGTCTGTGTTACTTGGTGTCAGTGTCTGTCTTTGTTACTTGGTGTAAGTGTGTGTCTGTGTTACTTGGTGTAAGTGTCTGTCTGTGTTACTGGGTATCAGTGTATGTCTTTGTTACTTGGTGTCAGTGTATGTCTGTGTTACGTGGTGCAAGTGTGTGTCTGTGTTACTTGGTGTAAGTCTGTGTCTTTGTTCCTTGGTGTCCGTGTGTGTCTGTGTTACTTGGTGTCAATGTATGTCTGTGTTACTTGGTGTAAGTGTGTGTCTGTGTTACTGGGTATCAGTGTGTGTCTGTGTTACTTGGTGTAAGTGTGTGTCTGTGTTCCTGGGTATCATTGTATGTCTTTGTTACTTGGTGTCAGTGTATGTCTGTGTTACTTGGTGTAAGTGTGTGTCTGTGTTCCTGGGTATCAGTGTATGTCTTTGTTACTTGGTGTCAGTGTATGTCTGTGTTACTTGGTGTAAGTGTGTGTCTGTGTTACTGGGTATCAGTGTATGTCTTTGTTACTTGGTGTCAGTGTATGTCTGTGTTACTTGGTGTAAGTGTGTGTCTGTGTTACTTGGTGTCAGTGTATGTCTGTGTTACTTGGTGTAAGTGTGTGTCTATGTTACTGGGTATCAGTGTGTGTCTGTGTTACTTGGTGTAAGTGTGTGTCTGTGTTCCTGGGTATCATTGTATGTCTTTGTTACTTGGTGTAAGTGTATGTCTTTGTTACTTGGTGTAAGTGAGTGTCTGTGTTACTTGGTGTAAGTGTCCGTCTGTGTTCCTGGGTATCATTGTATGTCTTTGTTACTTGGTGTCAGTGTATGTCTGTGTTACTTGGTGTAACTGTGTGTCTGTGTTACTGGGCGGCAGTGTGTGTCTGTGTTACTTGGTGTTCATGTGTGTCTGTGTTATTGGGTGCCCGTGCATGTCTTTGTTACTTGGTGTCAGTGCAGATCTGTGTTACTTGGTGTAAGTGTGTGTCTTTGTTACTTGGTGTAATTGTATGTCTTTGTTACTTGGTGTCAGTGCATGTCTGTGTTACTTGGTGTAAGTGTGTGTCTGTGTTCCTGGGTATCAGTGTATGTCTTTGTTCCTTGGTGTCAGTGTATGTCTGTGTTACTTGGTGTAGGTGTGTGTCTGTGTTACTGGGTATCAGTGTATGTCTTTGTTACTTGGTGTCAGTGTATGTCTGTGTTACGTGGTGCAAGTGTGTGTCTGTGTTACTTGGTGTAAGTCTGTGTCTTTGTTCCTTGGTGTCCGTGTGTATCTGTGTTACTTGGTGTCAGTGTATGTCTGTGTTACTTGGTGTAAGTGTGTGTCTATGTTACTGGGTATCAGTGTGTGTCTGCGTTACCTGGTGTAAGTGTGTGTCTGTGTTACTTGGTGTAAGTGTGTGTCTGTGTTACTGGGTGTCAGTGTGTGTCTGTGTTACTTGGTGCAAGTTTGTGTCTTTGTTACTTGGTGTCCATGTATGTCGTTGTTACTGGGTGTCAGTGCATGTCTTTGTTACTTGGTGTCAGTGCATATCTGTGTTCCTTGGTGTAAGTGTGTGTCTTTGTTACTTGGTGTAATTGTATGTATTTGTTACTTGGTGTCAGTGCATGTCTGTGTTACTTGGTGTCAGTGTATGTCTTTGTTACTTGGTGTAAGTGTGTGTCTGTGTTACTTGGTGTAAGTGTGTGTCTGTGATCCTGGGTATCAGTGTATGTCTTTGTTACTTGGTGTCAGTGTATGTCTGTGTTACTTGGTGTAAGTGTGTGTGTGTGTGTGTTACTGGGTATCAGTGTATGTCTTTGTTACTTGGTTTCAGTGTATGTCTGTGTTACTTGGAGTAAGTGTGTGTCTGTGTTCCTGGGTGTCAGTGTGTGTCTGTGTTACTTGGTGTAAGTGTGTGTCTTTGTGACTTGGTGTCCGTTGTTGTCTGTGTTACTGGGTGTCAGTGTATGTCTTTGTTACTGGGTGTCAGCGTATGTCTTTTTTACATTGTGTAAGTGTGTGTCTGTGTTGCTGGGTATCTGTGTCTGTCTTTGTTACTTGGTGTAAGTGTGTGGCTCTGTTACTGGGTATCAGTGTATGTCTTTGTTACTTGGTGTCAGTGTATGTCTGTGTTATTTGGTGGAAGTGTGTGTCTGTGTTACTTGGTATCAGTGTATGTCTTTGTGACTTGGTGTCAGTGTATGTCTTTGTTACTGGGTGTCAGTGTATGTCTTTGTTACTAGGTGTCAGTGTATGTCTGTGTTACTTGGTGTAAGTGTGTGTCTTTGTTACTTGGTGTCAGTGTGTGTCTGTGTTATGGGTATCAGTGTATGTCTTTGTGACTTGGTATCTGTGTATGTCTTTGTTACTGGGTGTCAGTGTGCGTCTGTGTTACTGGGTATCAGTGTATGTCTTTGTGACTTGGTATCAGTGTATGTCTTTGTTACTGGGTGTCAGTGCGTGTCTGTGTTACTGGGTATCAGTGTATGTCTTTGTGACTTGATATCAGTGTATGTCTTTGTGACTGGGTGTCAGTGTGTGTTTGTGTTCCTGGGTCTCAGTGTTGGTCTTTGTGACTTGGTGTCAGTGCATGTCTTTGTTATTGGGTGTCAGTGTGTGTCTTTGTAACTTGGTGTAAGTGTATGTCTTTGTTACTTGGAGTACGTGTGTGTCTGTGATACTGGGTATTCAGTTTATGTCTTTGTTACTTGGCGTCAGTGTCTGTCTGTGTTACTTGGTGTAAGTGTGTGTCTGTCTATCAGTGTATGTCTTTGTTACTGGGTGTCATTGTGTGTCTTTTTGACTTGGTGTCAGTGTATGTCTGTGTTACTGGGGGACAGTGTGTGTCTGTGTTACTGGGGGTCAGTGTACGTCTTTGTTACTTGGTGTAAGCGTATGTCTTTGTTACTTGGTGTCAGTGTATGTGTTTGTGACTTGGTGTCAGTGTATGTCTTTGTTGCTTGGTGTAAGTCTGTGTCGCTGTTACTGGGTATCAGTGTATGTCTTTGTTACTTGATGTAAGTTTATGTCTTTGTTACTTGGTTTCAGTGTATGTGTTTGTGACTTGGTGTCAGTGTATGTCTTTGTTACTGGGTGTAAGTGTGTGTCTTTGTTACTGGGTATCAGTGTATGTCTTTGTTACTTGGTGTAAGTGTTTGTCTTTGTGACTTGGTGTAAGTGTGTGTCTTTGTTACTTGGTGTCAGTGTATGTCATTGTTACTTGGTGTAAGTGTGTGTCTTTGTTACTTCGTGTCAGAGTGTGTCTGTGTTCCTGGGTGTCAGTGTTTGTCATTGTCACTGTGTATCAGTGTGTGTTACTGGGTGTCAGTCTGTGTCTGTGACACTAGGTGGCAGTATTTAGTTTAGTTTAGAGATGCGGCACTTTAACAGGCCCTTCGGCCCACCGAGTCTGTGCCGACCATCAAACACCCATTTGTACTAATCCTACACTAATCCCGTATTCCTATCACATCCCCACCTGTCCCTATATATTTCCCTACCACCTACCTATACTACGGGCAATTTATGATGGCCAATTAACCTATCAAACTGCAAGTCTTTGAGATGTGGGAGGAAACCGGAGCACCCGGAGGAAACCCACGCAGACTCAGGGAGAGCTTGCAAACTCCGCACAGGCATTACCCAGAATCGAAGCCGGGTCCCTGGAGCTGTGAGGCTGCGGTGCTAACCACTGCGCCAATGTGCCCCCCCCCCCCACAGTGTGTGCCTGTGTTACTGCGTATCAGTGTATGTCTTTGTTACTTGGTGTCAGTGTATGTCTTTGTTACTTGGTGTAAGTGTGTGTCTGTGTTACTGAGTGTCAGTGTGTGTCTCTGTTACTTGGTGTCAGTGTGTGTCTGAGTTCCTAGATATCAGTGCATGTTTTTGTGACTTGGTGTCAGTGTGTGTCTTTGTTACTTGGTGTAATTGTATGTCTTTGTTACTTGGTGTCAGTGTATGTCTGTGTTACTTGGTGTAAGTGTACGTCTTTGTTACTTGGTGTAAGTGTGTGTCTGTGTTACTTGGTGTAAGTGTATGTCTGTGTTCCTGGGTATCAGTGTATGTCTTTTTTACTTGGTGTCAGTGTATGTCTGTGTTGCTTGGTGTAAGTGTGAGTCTGTGATACTGGGTATCAGTGTATGTCTTTCTTACTTGGTGTCAGTGCATGTCTTTGTTACTTGGTGTCAGTGTATATCTGTGTTACTTGGTGTAAGTGTGTGTCTTTGTTACTTGGTGTAATTGTCTGTCTTTGTTACTTGGTGTCAGTGCATGTCTTTGTTACTGGGTGTCAGTGTATGTCTTTGTTACTTGGTGTAAGTGTGTGTCTGTGTAACTGGGTATCAGTGTATGTCTTTGTGACTTGGTGTCAGTGTATGTCTTTGTTACTGTGTGTCAGTGTATGTCTTTGTGACTTGGTGTCAGTGTGTGTCTCTGTTTGTCTTTGTTACTTGGTGTCAGTGTCTGACTGTGTATGTCTTTGTTACTGTGTGTCAGTGTTTCTCCATGTTACTGGGTGTCAGTGTGTGTTTGTTTGTGTTACTGGGTGTCAGTGTGTGTCTGTGTTACCTGGTGTCAGTGTATGTCTTTGTTTCGTGGTGTCAGTGGATGTCTTTGTTACTTGCTGTCAGTGTTTGTCTTTGTTTCTTGGTGTAAGTGTGTGTCTGTGTTACTGGGTATCAGTGTATGTCTTTGTTTCTTGGTGACTGTGTATGTCTTTGTTACTTGGTGTCAGTGTCTGTCTGTGTTACTGGGTATCAGTGTATGTCTTTGTTTCTTGGTGTAAGTGTATGTCTTTGTTACTTGGTGTCAGTGTCTGTGTTTGTGACTTGGTTTCAATGTATGTCTTTGTTATTGGGTGTCAGTGCATGTCTTTGTTACTTGGTGTAAGTGTAAGTCAAAATACCTGGTGTCCGTGTGTGTCTGTGTTGCTGGGTGTCAGTGTATGTCTTTGTTACTTGTTTTTTGGTGTGTGTCTGTGTTACTTGGTATCAGTGTATGTGTTTGTGACCTGGTTTCAATGTATGTCTTTGTTCCTGGGTGTCAGTGTATGTCTTTGTTACTTGGTGTCAGTGTAAGTAAAAATACTTGGTGTATGTGTATGTCTGTGTTACTTGGTGACAGACTATGTCTTTGTTACTTGGTGTAAGTGTGTGTCTGTGTTACTGGGTATCAGTGTCTGTCTTTGTTACTTGGTGTAAGTGTGTGTTTGTGTTACTGGGTATCAGTGTATGTCTTTGTTACTTCGTGTCAGTGTATGTCCAAATACTTGGTGTAAGTGTATGTTTTTGTTACTTGGTGTAATTGTCTGTCTTTGTTACTTGGTGTAAGTGTATGTCTTTGTTACCTGGTGTCAGTGTATGTCTGTGTTACTTGGTTTAAGTGTGTGTCTGTGTTACTTGGTGTAAGTGTGTGTCTGTGTTACTGAGTGTCAGTGTGTGTCATTTCCCGGCGGAGCAGCAGGAGAAGGTAGCGACTCTTCGGTGGGTGAGTGAAGGCATCAGGAGCTGTGTTTTAAAAGTAAGTACTTACTGTTTTACTTACTGTTTTCCTTGTCTTTGAGTTTCTTTTGGCGCCGGAGGAACCGGAAGCTGGTCGGCAGCGAGGACTCCTGGGTAGGTATTTTCCTTGCACCTTGTTACTTGGTGCAAGTGTGTGTCTTTGTTACTGGGTATCAATGTCTGTCTTTGTTACCTGGTGTAAGTGTGTGTCTGTGTTACTTGGTGTAAGTGTGTGTCTTTGTTACTTGGTTTCCATTTGTGTCTGTGTTACTGGGTGTCAGTGCATGTCTTTGTTACTTGGTGTCAGTGCATATCTGTGTTACTTGGTGTAAGTGTGTGTCTTTGTTACTTGGTGTAATTGTATGTCTTTGTTACTTGGTGTCAGTGCATGTCTGTGTTACTTGGTGTCAGTTTCTGTCTTTGTTACTTGGTGTAAGTGTGTGTCTGTGTTACTTGGTGTAAGTGTGTGTCTGTGTTCCTGGGTATCAGTGTATGTCTTTGTTACTTGGTGTCAGTGTATGTCTGTGTTACTTGGTGTAAATGTGTGTCTGTGTTACTGGGTATCAATGTATGTCTTTGTTACTTGGTGTCAGTGTATGTCTGTGTTACTTGGTGTAAGTATGTGTCTGTGTTACTTGGTGTCAGTGTATGTCTTTGTTCCTTGGTGTCCCTGTGTGTCTGTGTTACTTGGTGTCACTGTATGTCTGCGTTACTTGGTGTAAGTGTGTGTCTATATTACTGGGTGTCAGTGTGTCTCTGTGTTACTTGGTGTAAGTGTTTGTCTGTGTTCCTGGGTATCATTGTATGTCTTTGTTACTTGGTGTCAGTGTATGTCTGTGTTACTTGGTGTAAGTGTGTCTCTGTGTTACTGGGTATCAGTTTATGTCTTTGTTACTGGGTGGCAGTGTGTGCCTTTGTGACTTGGTGTCAGTGTGTGTATTTGTTACTTGGTGTAAATATGTGTCTGTGTTACTGTGTATCAGTGTATGTCTGAGTTACTTGGTCTAAGTGTGTCTGTTTTACTGGGTATCAGTGTATGTCTTTGTGACTTGGTGTCAGTGTATGTCTTGGTTACTTGGTGTCAGTGTGTGTCTTTGTGACTTGGTGTCAGTGTATGTCTTTGTTACTTGGTGTAAGAGTTTGTCTGTGTTACTGGGTATCAGTGTATGTCAAAATAATTGGTTTAAGTGTATGTCTTTGTTACTTGGTGTAATTGTCTGTCTTTGTTACTTGGTGTAGGTGTATGTCTTTGTTACTTGGTGTCAGTGTATGTCTTTGTTACTTGGTGTCAGTGTGTGTCTGTGTTACTGGGTATCAGTGTATGTCTTTGAGACTTGGTATCAGTGTATGTCTTTGTGACTTGGTGTCAGTCGATGTCTTTGCTACTTGGTGTAATTGTCTGTCTTTGTTACTTGGTGTAAGTGTATGTCTTTGTTACTTGGTGTAAGTGTGTGTCTGCGTTACTTCGTGTAAGTGTGTGTCTGTGTTACTTCGTGGAAGTGTGTGTCTGTGTTACTGGGTATCAGTGTTTGTCTTTGTGACTTGGTATCAGAGTATGTCTTTGTGACTTGTTATCAGTGTATGTCTTTGTAACTGGGTGTCAGTGTGTGTCTGTGTTAGTTGGTGTAAGTCTGTGTCTTTGTTACTTGGTGTCTGTGTATGTCTTTGATACTTGGTGTCAGTGTGTGTCTGCGTTACTGGGTATCAGTGTATGTCTTTGTTACTGGGTGACAGTGTGTGTCTGTTTTACTGGGAAACAGTGTATGTCTTTGAGACTTGGTGTCAGTGTATGTCTTTGTTACTGGGTGTCAGTGTGTGTCTGAGTTACTGGGTATCAGTGTATGTCTTTGTGACTTGGTATCAGTGTATGTCTTTGTTACTGGGTGTCAGTGTGTGTCTGTGTTCCTGGGTATCAGTGTATGACTTTGTGACTTGGTGTCAGTGTATGTCTTTGTTACTGGGTGTCAGCGTGTGCCTGTGTTACTGGGTATCAGTGTTTGTCTTTGTGACTTGGTATCAGTGTCTGTCTTTGTTACTGGGTGTCAGAGTGTTTCTGTGTTATTGGGTTTCAGTGTATGTCTTTGTGACTTGCTGTCAGTGTATGTCTTTGTTACTGGGTGTCAGTGTGTGTCTATATGACTTGTTGTCAGTGTATGTATTTGTTACTTGGTCTACGTGTTTGTCTGTGATACTGGTTATGTCTTTGTGAATTGGTGTCAGTGTATGACTTTGTTACTGTGTGTCAGTGTGTGTCTTTGTGACTTGGTGTCAGTGTATGTCTGTGTTACTGGGGGTCAGTGTGTGTCTGTGCTACTGGGGGTCAGTGTGTCTTTCTAACTGGGTGTCAGTGTGTGTCTGTGTTGCTGGGTTTCAGTGTATGTCTTTGTGACCTGGTATCAGTGTATGTCATTGTGACTGGGTGTCAGTGTATTTCTGTGTTACTGGGTATCAGTGTATGTCTTTGTGACTTGGTATCAGTGTATGTCTTTGTTACTGGGTGTCAGTGTGTGTCTGTGTTCCCGGGTATCAGTGTATGTCTTTGTGACTTAGTGTCAGTGTATGTCTTTGTTACTGGGTGTCTGTGTGTGTCTTTGTGACTTGGTGTCAGAGTATGTTTTTGTTACTTGGTGTAAGTGTGTGGCTGTGATACTGGGTATCAGTGTATTTCTCTGTTACTTGGTGTCAGTGTATATCTGTGTTACTTGATGTAAGTGTCTGTCTGTGTATCAGTAAATGTCTTTGTGACTTGGTGTCAGTGTATGTCATTGTTACTGGGTGTCAGTGTGTGTCTTTCTGACTTGGTGTCAGTGTATGTCTGTGTTACTGGGTGTCAGTGTGTGTCTGTGTTACAGGGTATCATTGTATGTCTTTCTGACTTGGTATCAGTGCATGTCTTTGTTACTGGGTGTCAGAGTGTTTCTGTGTTACAGGGTATCAGTGTATGTCTTTCTGAATTGGTATCAGTGTATGTCTTTTTTACTCGGTGTCAGTGTGTGTCAGTGCTCCTGGGTATCAGTGTATGTCTTTGTGAGTTGGTGTCAGTGTATGTCTTTGTTACTGGGTATCAGTGTGTGTCTTAGTGACTTGGTGTCAGTGTATGTATTTGTTACTTGGTGTAATGGTGTGTCAGTGCTCCTGGGTATCAGTGTATGTCTTTGTGAATTGGTGTCAGTGTGTATCTTTGTTACTGGGTATCAGTGTATGTCTTTGTTACTTGGTGTCAGTGTATGTCTGTGTTACTTGTTGTAAGTGTGTGTCTGTGTATCAGTGTATGTCTTTGTGACTTGGTGTCCGTGTATGTCGTTGTTATTGGGTGTCAGTGTGTGTCTTTGTGACTTGGTGTCAGTGTATGTCTGTGTTACTGGGGGTCAGTGTGTGTCATTGTTACTGGGGGTCAGTGTGTGTTTCTAACTGGGTGTCAGTGTGTGTATGTGTTACTGGGTATCAGTGTATGTCTTTGTTACTTGGTGTCAGTGTCTGTCTGTGTTAGTTGGTGTAAGTGTATGTCTTTGTAACATGGTGTAAGTGTGTGTCTGTGTTACTTGGTGTAAGTGTGTGTCTGTGTTCCTGGGTATCATTGTATGACTTTGTGACTTGGTGTCAGTGTATGTC
This sequence comes from Heterodontus francisci, assembly GCF_036365525.1. Classification (NCBI taxonomy): domain Eukaryota; kingdom Metazoa; phylum Chordata; class Chondrichthyes; order Heterodontiformes; family Heterodontidae; genus Heterodontus; species Heterodontus francisci. The sequence continues at coordinate 7,525,362 of NW_027141175.1, forward strand.
TGTGTTACTTGGTGTAAGTGTGTGTCTGTGTTACTGGGTATCAGTGTATGTCTTTGTTACTTGATGTCAGTGTATGTCTGTGTTACTTGGTGTAAGTGTATGTCTTTGTTACTTGGTGTAAGTGTGTGTCTGTTTTACTTGGTGTCAGTGTGTGTCTGTGTTACTTGGTGTAAGTGTATGTCTTTGTTACTTGGAGTAAGTGTGTGTCTGTGTTACTTGGTGTAAGTGTGTGTCTGTGTTCCTGGGTATCAGTGTATGTCTGTGTTACTTGGTGTAAGTGTGTGTCTGTTTTACTGGGTATCAGTGTCTGTCTTTGTTACTTGGTGTCAGTGTATGTCTGTGTTACTTGGTGTAAGTGTGTGTCTGTGTTACTGGGTGTCAGTGTGTGTCTGTGTTACTTGGTGTAAGTGTGTGTCTTTGTTACTTGGTGTCCGTGTGTGTCTGTGTTACTGGGTGTCAGTGTATGTCTTTGTTACTGGGTGTCAGTGTATGTCTTTGTTACTTGGTGCAGGTGTGTGTCTGTGTTACTGGGTATCAGTGTCTGTCTTTGTTACTTGGTGCAAGTGTGTGTCTGTGTTACTGGGTATCAGTGTATGTCTTTGTTACTTGGTGTCAGTGTATGTCTTTGTTACTGGGTGTCAGTGTGTGTCTTTGTGACTTCGTGTCAGTGTATGTCTTTGTTACTTGGTGTAAGTGTGTGTCTGTGTTACTGGGTATCAGTGTATGTCTTGTGACTTGGTGTAAGTGTATGTCTTTGTTACTTAGTGTCACTGTCTGTCTTTGTTACTTGGTGTCAGTGTATGTCTGTGTTACTTGGTGTAAATGTGTGTCTTTGTTACTTGTTGTAAGTGTATGTCTTGTGACTTGGTGTAAGTGTATGTCTTTGTTACTTGGTGTCAGTGTATGTCTTTGTTACTTGGTGCCAGTGTGTGTCTGTGTTACTGGGTATCAGTGTATGTCTTTGTGACTTGGTATCAGTGTTTGTCTTGTGACTTGGTGCAAGTGTATGTCTTTGTTACTTGGTGTAAGTGTGTGTCTGTGTTACTTGGTGTAAGTGTGTGTCTGTGTTACTGGGTATCAGTGTTTGTCTTTGTGACTTGGTATCATTGTATGTCTTTGTGACTTGGTGTCAGTGTATGTCTTTGTTACTGGGTGTCAGTGTATGTCATTGTTACTGTTTATCATTGTATGTCTTTGTTACTTGGTGTCAGTGTATGTCTGTGTTACTTGGTGTAAGTGTGTGTCTGTGTTACTGGGTGTCAGTGTGTGTCTGTGTTACTTGGTGTAAGTGTGTGTCTTTGTTACTTGGTGTCCATTGGTGTCTGTGTTCCTGGGTGTCAGTGCATGTCTTTGTTACTTGGTGTCAGTGCATATCTGTGTTACTTGGTGTCAGTGCATGTCTGTGTTACTTGGTGTCAGTGTATATCTTTGTTACTTGGTGTAAGTGTGTGTCTGTGTAACTTGGTGTATGTGTGTGTCTGTGTTCCTGGGTATCAGTGTGTGTCTTTGTTACTTGGTGTCAGTGTATGTCTGTGTTAATTGGTGTAAGTGTGTGTCTGTGTTACTGGGTATCAGTGTATGTCTTTGTTACTTGGGGTCAGTGTATGTCTGTGTTACTTGGTGTAAGTATGTGTCTGTGTTACTTGGTGTAAGTCTGTGTTTTTGTTCCCTGGTGTCCGTGTGTGTCTGTGTTACTTGGTGTCAGTGTATGTCTGTGTCACTTGGTGTAAGTGTGTGTGAATGTTACTGGGTGTCAGTGTGTGTCTGTGTTACTTGGTGTAAGTGTGTGTCTGTGTTCCTGGGTATCATTGTATGTCTTTGTTACTTGGTTTCAGTGTATGTCTGTGTTACTTGGTGGAAGTGTGTGTCTGTGTTACTGGGTGTCAGTGTGTGTCTGTGTTACTGGTTATCAGTGTATGTCTTTGTGACTTGGTATCAGTGTATGTCTTTGTTACTGGGTGTCAATGTGTGTCTGCGTTACTTGGTGTCAGTGTATGCCTTTGTTACTGTTTATTAGTTTTTCTCTGTGTTACTGGGTGTCAGTGTGTGTTTGTTTGTGTTACGGGGTGTCATTGTATGTCATTGTTACTTGGTGCAAGTCTCTGTCTTTGTGACTGGGTATCAATGTCTGTCTTTGTTACCTGGTGTAAGTGTGTGTCTGTGTTACTGGGTGGCAGTGTTTGTCTGTGTTACTTGGTGTAAGTGTGTGTCTTTGTTACTTGGTGTCCATGTGTGTCTGTGTTACTGGGTGTCAGTGCATGTCTTTGTTACTTGGTGTCAGTGCATATCTGTGTTACTTGGTGTAAGTGTGTGTCTTTGTTAACTGGTGTAATTGTATGACTTTGTTACTTGGTGTCAGTGCATGTCTGTGTTACTTGGTGTCAGTTTCTGTCTTTGTTACTTGGTGTAAGTGTGTGTCTGTGTTACTTGGTGTAAGTGTATGTCTGTGTTACTTGGAGTAAGTGTGTGTCTGTGTTCCTGGGTATCAGTGTATGTCTTTGTTACTTGGTGTCAGTGTATGTCTGTGTTACTTGGAGTAAGTGTGTGTCTGTGTTACTGGGTATCAATGTATGTCTTTGTTACTTGGTGTCAGTGTATGTCTGTGTTACTTGGTGTAAGTGTGTGTCTGTGTTACTTGGTGTAAGTCTGTGTCTTTGTTCCTTGGTGTCCCTGTGTGTCTGTGTTACTTGGTGTCAGCGTATGTCTGCGTTACTTGGTGTAAGTGTGTGTCTATATTACTGGGTGTCAGTGTGTCTCTGTGTTACTTGGTGTAAGGGTTTGTCTGTGTTCCTGGGTATCATTGTATGTCTTTGTTACTTGGTGTCAGTGTATGTCTGTGTTACTTGGTGTAAGTGTGTCTCTGTGTTACTGGGTGTCAGTGTGTGTCTGTGTTACTTGGTGTAAGTTTGTGTCTTTGCTACTTGGTGTCCATGTGTGTCTGTGTTACTGGGTGTCAGTGCATGTCTTTGTTACTTGGTGTCAGTGCATATCTGTGTTACTTGGTGTAGGTGTTTGCCTTTGTTACTTGGTGTAATTGTATGTATTTGTTACTTGGTGTCAGTGCATGTCTGTGTTACTTGGTGTCAGTGCATGTCTTTGTTACTTGGTGTAAGTGTGTGTCTTTGTTACTTGGTGTCAGTGTATGTCTGTGATACTTGGTGTAAGTGAGTGTGTGTGTGTGTTACTGGGTATCAGTGTATGACTTTGTTACTTGGTCTCAGTGTATGTCTGTGTTACTTGGAGTAAGCGTGTGTCTGTGTTCCTGGGTGTCAGTGTGTGTATGTGTTACTTGGTGTAAGTGTGTGTCTTTGTTACTTGGTGTCCGTGTGTGTCTGTGTTGCTCGGTATCTGTGTCTGTCTTTGTTACTTGGTGTAAGTGTGTGTCTGTGTTACTGTGTATCATTGTATGTCTTTGATACTTGGTGTCAGTGTATGTCTGTGTTACTTGGTGTAAGTGTGTGTCTGTGTTACTTGGTATCAGTGTATGTCTTTGTGACTTGGTGTCAGTGTATGTCTTTGGTACTGGGTGTCAGTGTGTGTCTTTGTGACTTGGTGTCAGTGTATGTCTTTTTTACTTGGTGTAAGTGTATGTCTGTGTTACTGGGCATCAGTGTATGTCTTTGTTACTTGGTGTCAGTGTATGTCTGTGCTACTTGGTGTAAGTGTGTGTCTGTGTTACTTGGTATCAGTGTATGTCTTTGTGACTTGGTGTCAGTGTATGTCTTTGCTACTGGGTGTCAGTGTATGTCTTTGTTACTTGGTGTAATTGTCTGTCTTTGTTACTTGGTGTAAGTGTGTGTCTGTGTTACTGGGTATCAGTGTATGTCTTTGTGACTTTGTATCAGTGTATGTCTTTGTTACTGGGTGTCAGTGTGTTTCTGTGTTCCTGGTTATCTGTGTATGTCTTTGTGACTTGGTGTCAGTGTATGTCTTTGTTACTGGGTGTCAGTGTGTGTCTTTGTGACTTGGTGTCAGTGTATGTCTGTATTAATTGGTGTAAGTGTGTGTCTGTGTTCCTGGGTATCAGTGTATGTCTTTGTTACTTGGTGTCAGTGTATGTCTGTGTTACTTGGAGTAAGTGTGTGTCTGTGTTCCTGGGTGTCAGTGTGTGTCTGTGTTACTTGGTGTAAGTGTGTGTCTTTGTTACTTGGTGTTCGTGTGTGTCTGTGTTACTGGGTGTCCGTGTGTGTCTGTGCTTCTGGGTGTCAGTGTATGTCTTTGTTACTGGGTGTCAGTGTATGTCTTTGTTACTTTGTGTAAGTGTTTGTCTGTGTTGCTGGGTATCAGTGTATGTCTTTGTTACTTGGTGTCAGTGTATGTCAAAATACTTGGTGTAAGTGTATGCCTTTGTTACTTGGTGTAATTGTCTGTCTTTGTTACTTGGTGTAAGCGTATGTCTTTGTTACTTGGTGTCAGTGTATGTCTTTGTGACTTGGTATCAGTGTATGTCTTTGTGACTTGGTATCAGTGTATGTCTTTGTTACTGGGTGTCAGGGTGTGTCTGCGTTACTTGGTGTCAGTGTATGTCTTTGTTACTGTTTATTAGTGTTTCTCTGTGTTACTGGGTGTCAGTGCGTGTTTGTTTGTGTTACTGGGTGTCATTGTATGTCTTTGTTACTTGGTGTAAGGGTATGTCTTTGTTACTGGGTATCAGTGTCTGTCTTTGTTACTTGGTGAAAGTGTGTGTCTTTGTTACTTGGTGTAATTGTATGTCTTTGTTACTTGGTGTCAGTGTATGTCTGTGTTACTTGGTGTAAGTGTATGTCTTTGTTACTTGGTGTAAGTGTGTGTCTGTTTTACTTGGTGTAAGTGTGTGTCTGTGTTCCTGGGTATCATTGTATGTCTTTGTTACTTGGTGTCAGTGTATGTCTGTGTTACTTGGTGTAAGTGTGTGTCTGTGTTAGTGGGTGTCAGTGTGTGTCTGTGTTACTTGGTGTAAGTGTGTGTCTTTGTTACTTGGTGTCCATGGGTGTCTGTGTTTCTGGGTGTCAGTGCATGTCTTTGTTACTTGGTGTCAGTGCATATCTGTGTTACTTGGTGTAAGTGTGTGTCTTTGTTACTTGGTGTAATTGTATGTCTTTGTTACTTGGTGTCAGTGCATGTCTGTGTTACTTGGTGTCAGTGTATGTCTTTGTTACTTGGTGAAAGTGTGTGTCTGTGTTACTTGGTGTAACTGTGTGTCTGTGTTCCTGGGTATCAGTGTATGTCTTTGTTACTTGGTGTCAGTGTATGTCTGTGTTACTTGGTGTAAGTGTGTGTCTGTGTTACTGGGTATCAGTGTATGTCTTTGTTACTTGGTGTCAGTGTATGTCTGTGTTACTTGGTGTAAGTGTGTGTCTGTGTTACTTGGTGTAAGTATGTGTCTTTGTTCCTTGGTGTCCGTGTGTGTCTGTGTTACTTGGTGTCAGTGTATGTCTGTGTTACTTGGTGTAAGTGTGTGTCTATGTTACAGGGTGTCAGTGTGTGTCTGTGTTACTTGGTGTAAGTGTGTGTCTGTGTTCCTGGGTATCATTGTATGTCTTTGTTACTTGGTTTCAGTGTATGTCTGTGTTACTTGGTGTAAGTGTGTGTCTGTGTTACTGGGTGTCAGTGTGTGTCTGTGTTACTGGTTATCAGTGTATGTCTTTGTGACTTGGTATCAGTGTATGTCTTTGTTACTGGGTGTCAGTGTGTGTTTGTTTGTGTTACTGGGTGTCATTGAATGTCTTTGTTCCTTGGTGTAAGTGTGTGTCTTTGTTACTGGGTATCAGTGTCTGTCTTTGTTACTTGGTGAAAGTGTGTGTGTTTGTTACTTGGTGTAATTGTATGTCTTTGTTACTTGGTGTCTGTGTATGTCTGTGTAACTTGGTGTAAGTCTATGTCTTTGTTACTTGGTGTAAGTGTGTGTCTGTGTTACTTGGTGTAAGTTTCCGTCTGTGTTCCTGGGTATCATTGTATGTCTTTGTTACTTGGTGTCAGTGTATGTCTGTGTTACTTGGTGTAACTGTGTGTCTGTGTTACTGGGCGGCAGTGTGTGTCTTTGTGACTTAATGTCAGTGTATGTCTTTGTTACTTGGAGTAAGTGTGTGTCTGTGTTACTGGGTGTCCGTGCATGTCTTTGTTACTTGGTGTCAGTGCATATCTGTGTTACTTGGTGTAAGTGTGTGTCTTTGTTACTTGGTGTAATTGTATGTCTTTGTTACTTGGTGTCAGTGCATGTCTGTGTTACTTGGTGTCAGTGTCTGTCTTTGTTACTTGGTGTAAGTGTGTGTCTGTGTTACTTGGTGTAAGTGTCTGTCTGTGTTACTGGGTATCAGTGTATGTCTTTGTTACTTGGTGTCAGTGTATGTCTGTGTTACGTGGTGCAAGTGTGTGTCTGTGTTACTTGGTGTAAGTCTGTGTCTTTGTTCCTTGGTGTCCGTGTGTGTCTGTGTTACTTGGTGTCAATGTATGTCTGTGTTACTTGGTGTAAGTGTGTGTCTGTGTTACTGGGTATCAGTGTGTGTCTGTGTTACTTGGTGTAAGTGTGTGTCTGTGTTCCTGGGTATCATTGTATGTCTTTGTTACTTGGTGTCAGTGTATGTCTGTGTTACTTGGTGTAAGTGTGTGTCTGTGTTCCTGGGTATCAGTGTATGTCTTTGTTACTTGGTGTCAGTGTATGTCTGTGTTACTTGGTGTAAGTGTGTGTCTGTGTTACTGGGTATCAGTGTATGTCTTTGTTACTTGGTGTCAGTGTATGTCTGTGTTACTTGGTGTAAGTGTGTGTCTGTGTTACTTGGTGTCAGTGTATGTCTGTGTTACTTGGTGTAAGTGTGTGTCTATGTTACTGGGTATCAGTGTGTGTCTGTGTTACTTGGTGTAAGTGTGTGTCTGTGTTCCTGGGTATCATTGTATGTCTTTGTTACTTGGTGTAAGTGTATGTCTTTGTTACTTGGTGTAAGTGAGTGTCTGTGTTACTTGGTGTAAGTGTCCGTCTGTGTTCCTGGGTATCATTGTATGTCTTTGTTACTTGGTGTCAGTGTATGTCTGTGTTACTTGGTGTAACTGTGTGTCTGTGTTACTGGGCGGCAGTGTGTGTCTGTGTTACTTGGTGTTCATGTGTGTCTGTGTTACTGGGTGCCCGTGCATGTCTTTGTTACTTGGTGTCAGTGCAGATCTGTGTTACTTGGTGTAAGTGTGTGTCTTTGTTACTTGGTGTAATTGTATGTCTTTGTTACTTGGTGTCAGTGCATGTCTGTGTTACTTGGTGTAAGTGTGTGTCTGTGTTCCTGGGTATCAGTGTATGTCTTTGTTCCTTGGTGTCAGTGTATGTCTGTGTTACTTGGTGTAGGTGTGTGTCTGTGTTACTGGGTATCAGTGTATGTCTTTGTTACTTGGTGTCAGTGTATGTCTGTGTTACGTGGTGCAAGTGTGTGTCTGTGTTACTTGGTGTAAGTCTGTGTCTTTGTTCCTTGGTGTCCGTGTGTATCTGTGTTACTTGGTGTCAGTGTATGTCTGTGTTACTTGGTGTAAGTGTGTGTCTATGTTACTGGGTATCAGTGTGTGTCTGCGTTACCTGGTGTAAGTGTGTGTCTGTGTTACTTGGTGTAAGTGTGTGTCTGTGTTACTGGGTGTCAGTGTGTGTCTGTGTTACTTGGTGCAAGTTTGTGTCTTTGTTACTTGGTGTCCATGTATGTCGTTGTTACTGGGTGTCAGTGCATGTCTTTGTTACTTGGTGTCAGTGCATATCTGTGTTCCTTGGTGTAAGTGTGTGTCTTTGTTACTTGGTGTAATTGTATGTATTTGTTACTTGGTGTCAGTGCATGTCTGTGTTACTTGGTGTCAGTGTATGTCTTTGTTACTTGGTGTAAGTGTGTGTCTGTGTTACTTGGTGTAAGTGTGTGTCTGTGATCCTGGGTATCAGTGTATGTCTTTGTTACTTGGTGTCAGTGTATGTCTGTGTTACTTGGTGTAAGTGTGTGTGTGTGTGTGTTACTGGGTATCAGTGTATGTCTTTGTTACTTGGTTTCAGTGTATGTCTGTGTTACTTGGAGTAAGTGTGTGTCTGTGTTCCTGGGTGTCAGTGTGTGTCTGTGTTACTTGGTGTAAGTGTGTGTCTTTGTGACTTGGTGTCCGTTGTTGTCTGTGTTACTGGGTGTCAGTGTATGTCTTTGTTACTGGGTGTCAGCGTATGTCTTTTTTACATTGTGTAAGTGTGTGTCTGTGTTGCTGGGTATCTGTGTCTGTCTTTGTTACTTGGTGTAAGTGTGTGGCTCTGTTACTGGGTATCAGTGTATGTCTTTGTTACTTGGTGTCAGTGTATGTCTGTGTTATTTGGTGGAAGTGTGTGTCTGTGTTACTTGGTATCAGTGTATGTCTTTGTGACTTGGTGTCAGTGTATGTCTTTGTTACTGGGTGTCAGTGTATGTCTTTGTTACTAGGTGTCAGTGTATGTCTGTGTTACTTGGTGTAAGTGTGTGTCTTTGTTACTTGGTGTCAGTGTGTGTCTGTGTTATGGGTATCAGTGTATGTCTTTGTGACTTGGTATCTGTGTATGTCTTTGTTACTGGGTGTCAGTGTGCGTCTGTGTTACTGGGTATCAGTGTATGTCTTTGTGACTTGGTATCAGTGTATGTCTTTGTTACTGGGTGTCAGTGCGTGTCTGTGTTACTGGGTATCAGTGTATGTCTTTGTGACTTGATATCAGTGTATGTCTTTGTGACTGGGTGTCAGTGTGTGTTTGTGTTCCTGGGTCTCAGTGTTGGTCTTTGTGACTTGGTGTCAGTGCATGTCTTTGTTATTGGGTGTCAGTGTGTGTCTTTGTAACTTGGTGTAAGTGTATGTCTTTGTTACTTGGAGTACGTGTGTGTCTGTGATACTGGGTATTCAGTTTATGTCTTTGTTACTTGGCGTCAGTGTCTGTCTGTGTTACTTGGTGTAAGTGTGTGTCTGTCTATCAGTGTATGTCTTTGTTACTGGGTGTCATTGTGTGTCTTTTTGACTTGGTGTCAGTGTATGTCTGTGTTACTGGGGGACAGTGTGTGTCTGTGTTACTGGGGGTCAGTGTACGTCTTTGTTACTTGGTGTAAGCGTATGTCTTTGTTACTTGGTGTCAGTGTATGTGTTTGTGACTTGGTGTCAGTGTATGTCTTTGTTGCTTGGTGTAAGTCTGTGTCGCTGTTACTGGGTATCAGTGTATGTCTTTGTTACTTGATGTAAGTTTATGTCTTTGTTACTTGGTTTCAGTGTATGTGTTTGTGACTTGGTGTCAGTGTATGTCTTTGTTACTGGGTGTAAGTGTGTGTCTTTGTTACTGGGTATCAGTGTATGTCTTTGTTACTTGGTGTAAGTGTTTGTCTTTGTGACTTGGTGTAAGTGTGTGTCTTTGTTACTTGGTGTCAGTGTATGTCATTGTTACTTGGTGTAAGTGTGTGTCTTTGTTACTTCGTGTCAGAGTGTGTCTGTGTTCCTGGGTGTCAGTGTTTGTCATTGTCACTGTGTATCAGTGTGTGTTACTGGGTGTCAGTCTGTGTCTGTGACACTAGGTGGCAGTATTTAGTTTAGTTTAGAGATGCGGCACTTTAACAGGCCCTTCGGCCCACCGAGTCTGTGCCGACCATCAAACACCCATTTGTACTAATCCTACACTAATCCCGTATTCCTATCACATCCCCACCTGTCCCTATATATTTCCCTACCACCTACCTATACTACGGGCAATTTATGATGGCCAATTAACCTATCAAACTGCAAGTCTTTGAGATGTGGGAGGAAACCGGAGCACCCGGAGGAAACCCACGCAGACTCAGGGAGAGCTTGCAAACTCCGCACAGGCATTACCCAGAATCGAAGCCGGGTCCCTGGAGCTGTGAGGCTGCGGTGCTAACCACTGCGCCAATGTGCCCCCCCCCCCACAGTGTGTGCCTGTGTTACTGCGTATCAGTGTATGTCTTTGTTACTTGGTGTCAGTGTATGTCTTTGTTACTTGGTGTAAGTGTGTGTCTGTGTTACTGAGTGTCAGTGTGTGTCTCTGTTACTTGGTGTAAGTGTGTGTCTTTGTTAATTGGTGTAAGTGTATGTCTTTGTTACTTGGTGTCAGTGTATGTCTTTGTTACTTGGTGTCAGTGTGTGTCTGAGTTCCTAGATATCAGTGCATGTTTTTGTGACTTGGTGTCAGTGTGTGTCTTTGTTACTTGGTGTAATTGTATGTCTTTGTTACTTGGTGTCAGTGTATGTCTGTGTTACTTGGTGTAAGTGTACGTCTTTGTTACTTGGTGTAAGTGTGTGTCTGTGTTACTTGGTGTAAGTGTATGTCTGTGTTCCTGGGTATCAGTGTATGTCTTTTTTACTTGGTGTCAGTGTATGTCTGTGTTGCTTGGTGTAAGTGTGAGTCTGTGATACTGGGTATCAGTGTATGTCTTTCTTACTTGGTGTCAGTGCATGTCTTTGTTACTTGGTGTCAGTGTATATCTGTGTTACTTGGTGTAAGTGTGTGTCTTTGTTACTTGGTGTAATTGTCTGTCTTTGTTACTTGGTGTCAGTGCATGTCTTTGTTACTGGGTGTCAGTGTATGTCTTTGTTACTTGGTGTAAGTGTGTGTCTGTGTAACTGGGTATCAGTGTATGTCTTTGTGACTTGGTGTCAGTGTATGTCTTTGTTACTGTGTGTCAGTGTATGTCTTTGTGACTTGGTGTCAGTGTGTGTCTCTGTTTGTCTTTGTTACTTGGTGTCAGTGTCTGACTGTGTATGTCTTTGTTACTGTGTGTCAGTGTTTCTCCATGTTACTGGGTGTCAGTGTGTGTTTGTTTGTGTTACTGGGTGTCAGTGTGTGTCTGTGTTACCTGGTGTCAGTGTATGTCTTTGTTTCGTGGTGTCAGTGGATGTCTTTGTTACTTGCTGTCAGTGTTTGTCTTTGTTTCTTGGTGTAAGTGTGTGTCTGTGTTACTGGGTATCAGTGTATGTCTTTGTTTCTTGGTGACTGTGTATGTCTTTGTTACTTGGTGTCAGTGTCTGTCTGTGTTACTGGGTATCAGTGTATGTCTTTGTTTCTTGGTGTAAGTGTATGTCTTTGTTACTTGGTGTCAGTGTCTGTGTTTGTGACTTGGTTTCAATGTATGTCTTTGTTATTGGGTGTCAGTGCATGTCTTTGTTACTTGGTGTAAGTGTAAGTCAAAATACCTGGTGTCCGTGTGTGTCTGTGTTGCTGGGTGTCAGTGTATGTCTTTGTTACTTGTTTTTTGGTGTGTGTCTGTGTTACTTGGTATCAGTGTATGTGTTTGTGACCTGGTTTCAATGTATGTCTTTGTTCCTGGGTGTCAGTGTATGTCTTTGTTACTTGGTGTCAGTGTAAGTAAAAATACTTGGTGTATGTGTATGTCTGTGTTACTTGGTGACAGACTATGTCTTTGTTACTTGGTGTAAGTGTGTGTCTGTGTTACTGGGTATCAGTGTCTGTCTTTGTTACTTGGTGTAAGTGTGTGTTTGTGTTACTGGGTATCAGTGTATGTCTTTGTTACTTCGTGTCAGTGTATGTCCAAATACTTGGTGTAAGTGTATGTTTTTGTTACTTGGTGTAATTGTCTGTCTTTGTTACTTGGTGTAAGTGTATGTCTTTGTTACCTGGTGTCAGTGTATGTCTGTGTTACTTGGTTTAAGTGTGTGTCTGTGTTACTTGGTGTAAGTGTGTGTCTGTGTTACTGAGTGTCAGTGTGTGTCATTTCCCGGCGGAGCAGCAGGAGAAGGTAGCGACTCTTCGGTGGGTGAGTGAAGGCATCAGGAGCTGTGTTTTAAAAGTAAGTACTTACTGTTTTACTTACTGTTTTCCTTGTCTTTGAGTTTCTTTTGGCGCCGGAGGAACCGGAAGCTGGTCGGCAGCGAGGACTCCTGGGTAGGTATTTTCCTTGCACCTTGTTACTTGGTGCAAGTGTGTGTCTTTGTTACTGGGTATCAATGTCTGTCTTTGTTACCTGGTGTAAGTGTGTGTCTGTGTTACTTGGTGTAAGTGTGTGTCTTTGTTACTTGGTTTCCATTTGTGTCTGTGTTACTGGGTGTCAGTGCATGTCTTTGTTACTTGGTGTCAGTGCATATCTGTGTTACTTGGTGTAAGTGTGTGTCTTTATTACTTGGTGTAATTGTATGTCTTTGTTACTTGGTGTCAGTGCATGTCTGTGTTACTTGGTGTCAGTTTCTGTCTTTGTTACTTGGTGTAAGTGTGTGTCTGTGTTACTTGGTGTAAGTGTGTGTCTGTGTTCCTGGGTATCAGTGTATGTCTTTGTTACTTGGTGTCAGTGTATGTCTGTGTTACTTGGTGTAAATGTGTGTCTGTGTTACTGGGTATCAATGTATGTCTTTGTTACTTGGTGTCAGTGTATGTCTGTGTTACTTGGTGTAAGTATGTGTCTGTGTTACTTGGTGTCAGTGTATGTCTTTGTTCCTTGGTGTCCCTGTGTGTCTGTGTTACTTGGTGTCACTGTATGTCTGCGTTACTTGGTGTAAGTGTGTGTCTATATTACTGGGTGTCAGTGTGTCTCTGTGTTACTTGGTGTAAGTGTTTGTCTGTGTTCCTGGGTATCATTGTATGTCTTTGTTACTTGGTGTCAGTGTATGTCTGTGTTACTTGGTGTAAGTGTGTCTCTGTGTTACTGGGTATCAGTTTATGTCTTTGTTACTGGGTGGCAGTGTGTGCCTTTGTGACTTGGTGTCAGTGTGTGTATTTGTTACTTGGTGTAAATATGTGTCTGTGTTACTGTGTATCAGTGTATGTCTGAGTTACTTGGTCTAAGTGTGTCTGTTTTACTGGGTATCAGTGTATGTCTTTGTGACTTGGTGTCAGTGTATGTCTTGGTTACTTGGTGTCAGTGTGTGTCTTTGTGACTTGGTGTCAGTGTATGTCTTTGTTACTTGGTGTAAGAGTTTGTCTGTGTTACTGGGTATCAGTGTATGTCAAAATAATTGGTTTAAGTGTATGTCTTTGTTACTTGGTGTAATTGTCTGTCTTTGTTACTTGGTGTAGGTGTATGTCTTTGTTACTTGGTGTCAGTGTATGTCTTTGTTACTTGGTGTCAGTGTGTGTCTGTGTTACTGGGTATCAGTGTATGTCTTTGAGACTTGGTATCAGTGTATGTCTTTGTGACTTGGTGTCAGTCGATGTCTTTGCTACTTGGTGTAATTGTCTGTCTTTGTTACTTGGTGTAAGTGTATGTCTTTGTTACTTGGTGTAAGTGTGTGTCTGCGTTACTTCGTGTAAGTGTGTGTCTGTGTTACTTCGTGGAAGTGTGTGTCTGTGTTACTGGGTATCAGTGTTTGTCTTTGTGACTTGGTATCAGAGTATGTCTTTGTGACTTGTTATCAGTGTATGTCTTTGTTACTGGGTGTCAGTGTGTGTCTGTGTTAGTTGGTGTAAGTCTGTGTCTTTGTTACTTGGTGTCTGTGTATGTCTTTGATACTTGGTGTCAGTGTGTGTCTGCGTTACTGGGTATCAGTGTATGTCTTTGTTACTGGGTGACAGTGTGTGTCTGTTTTACTGGGAAACAGTGTATGTCTTTGAGACTTGGTGTCAGTGTATGTCTTTGTTACTGGGTGTCAGTGTGTGTCTGAGTTACTGGGTATCAGTGTATGTCTTTGTGACTTGGTATCAGTGTATGTCTTTGTTACTGGGTGTCAGTGTGTGTCTGTGTTCCTGGGTATCAGTGTATGACTTTGTGACTTGGTGTCAGTGTATGTCTTTGTTACTGGGTGTCAGCGTGTGCCTGTGTTACTGGGTATCAGTGTTTGTCTTTGTGACTTGGTATCAGTGTCTGTCTTTGTTACTGGGTGTCAGAGTGTTTCTGTGTTATTGGGTTTCAGTGTATGTCTTTGTGACTTGCTGTCAGTGTATGTCTTTGTTACTGGGTGTCAGTGTGTGTCTATATGACTTGTTGTCAGTGTATGTATTTGTTACTTGGTCTACGTGTTTGTCTGTGATACTGGTTATGTCTTTGTGAATTGGTGTCAGTGTATGACTTTGTTACTGTGTGTCAGTGTGTGTCTTTGTGACTTGGTGTCAGTGTATGTCTGTGTTACTGGGGGTCAGTGTGTGTCTGTGCTACTGGGGGTCAGTGTGTCTTTCTAACTGGGTGTCAGTGTGTGTCTGTGTTGCTGGGTTTCAGTGTATGTCTTTGTGACCTGGTATCAGTGTATGTCATTGTGACTGGGTGTCAGTGTATTTCTGTGTTACTGGGTATCAGTGTATGTCTTTGTGACTTGGTATCAGTGTATGTCTTTGTTACTGGGTGTCAGTGTGTGTCTGTGTTCCCGGGTATCAGTGTATGTCTTTGTGACTTAGTGTCAGTGTATGTCTTTGTTACTGGGTGTCTGTGTGTGTCTTTGTGACTTGGTGTCAGAGTATGTTTTTGTTACTTGGTGTAAGTGTGTGGCTGTGATACTGGGTATCAGTGTATTTCTCTGTTACTTGGTGTCAGTGTATATCTGTGTTACTTGATGTAAGTGTCTGTCTGTGTATCAGTAAATGTCTTTGTGACTTGGTGTCAGTGTATGTCATTGTTACTGGGTGTCAGTGTGTGTCTTTCTGACTTGGTGTCAGTGTATGTCTGTGTTACTGGGTGTCAGTGTGTGTCTGTGTTACAGGGTATCATTGTATGTCTTTCTGACTTGGTATCAGTGCATGTCTTTGTTACTGGGTGTCAGAGTGTTTCTGTGTTACAGGGTATCAGTGTATGTCTTTCTGAATTGGTATCAGTGTATGTCTTTTTTACTCGGTGTCAGTGTGTGTCAGTGCTCCTGGGTATCAGTGTATGTCTTTGTGAGTTGGTGTCAGTGTATGTCTTTGTTACTGGGTATCAGTGTGTGTCTTAGTGACTTGGTGTCAGTGTATGTATTTGTTACTTGGTGTAATGGTGTGTCAGTGCTCCTGGGTATCAGTGTATGTCTTTGTGAATTGGTGTCAGTGTGTATCTTTGTTACTGGGTATCAGTGTATGTCTTTGTTACTTGGTGTCAGTGTATGTCTGTGTTACTTGTTGTAAGTGTGTGTCTGTGTATCAGTGTATGTCTTTGTGACTTGGTGTCCGTGTATGTCGTTGTTATTGGGTGTCAGTGTGTGTCTTTGTGACTTGGTGTCAGTGTATGTCTGTGTTACTGGGGGTCAGTGTGTGTCATTGTTACTGGGGGTCAGTGTGTGTTTCTAACTGGGTGTCAGTGTGTGTATGTGTTACTGGGTATCAGTGTATGTCTTTGTTACTTGGTGTCAGTGTCTGTCTGTGTTAGTTGGTGTAAGTGTATGTCTTTGTAACATGGTGTAAGTGTGTGTCTGTGTTACTTGGTGTAAGTGTGTGTCTGTGTTCCTGGGTATCATTGTATGACTTTGTGACTTGGTGTCAGTGTATGTCTGTGTTACTTGGTGTAAGTGTGTGTCTGTGTTACTGGGTATCAGTGTATGTCTTTGTTACTTGATGTCAGTGTATGTCTGTGTTACTTGGTGTAAGTGTATGTCTTTGTTACTTGGTGTAAGTGTGTGTCTGTTTTACTTGGTGTCAGTGTGTGTCTGTGTTACTTGGTGTAAGTGTATGTCTTTGTTACTTGGAGTAAGTGTGTGTCTGTGTTACTTGGTGTAAGTGTGTGTCTGTGTTCCTGGGTATCAGTGTATGTCTGTGTTACTTGGTGTAAGTGTGTGTCTGTTTTACTGGGTATCAGTGTCTGTCTTTGTTACTTGGTGTCAGTGTATGTCTGTGTTACTTGGTGTAAGTGTGTGTCTGTGTTACTGGGTGTCAGTGTGTGTCTGTGTTACTTGGTGTAAGTGTGTGTCTTTGTTACTTGGTGTCCGTGTGTGTCTGTGTTACTGGGTGTCAGTGTATGTCTTTGTTACTGGGTGTCAGTGTATGTCTTTGTTACTTGGTGCAGGTGTGTGTCTGTGTTACTGGGTATCAGTGTCTGTCTTTGTTACTTGGTGCAAGTGTGTGTCTGTGTTACTGGGTATCAGTGTATGTCTTTGTTACTTGGTGTCAGTGTATGTCTTTGTTACTGGGTGTCAGTGTATGTCTTTGTTACTTGGTGTCAGTGTATGTCTTTGTTACTTGGTGCCAGTGTGTGTCTGTGTTACTGGGTATCAGTGTATGTCTTTGTGACTTGGTATCAGTGTTTGTCTTGTGACTTGGTGCAAGTGTATGTCTTTGTTACTTGGTGTAAGTGTGTGTCTGTGTTACTTGGTGTAAGTGTGTGTCTGTGTTACTGGGTATCAGTGTTTGTCTTTGTGACTTGGTATCATTGTATGTCTTTGTGACTTGGTGTCAGTGTATGTCTTTGTTACTGGGTGTCAGTGTATGTCATTGTTACTGTTTATCATTGTATGTCTTTGTTACTTGGTGTCAGTGTATGTCTGTGTTACTTGGTGTAAGTGTGTGTCTGTGTTACTGGGTGTCAGTGTGTGTCTGTGTTACTTGGTGTAAGTGTGTGTCTTTGTTACTTGGTGTCCATTGGTGTCTGTGTTCCTGGGTGTCAGTGCATGTCTTTGTTACTTGGTGTCAGTGCATATCTGTGTTACTTGGTGTCAGTGCATGTCTGTGTTACTTGGTGTCAGTGTATATCTTTGTTACTTGGTGTAAGTGTGTGTCTGTGTAACTTGGTGTATGTGTGTGTCTGTGTTCCTGGGTATCAGTGTGTGTCTTTGTTACTTGGTGTCAGTGTATGTCTGTGTTAATTGGTGTAAGTGTGTGTCTGTGTTACTGGGTATCAGTGTATGTCTTTGTTACTTGGGGTCAGTGTATGTCTGTGTTACTTGGTGTAAGTATGTGTCTGTGTTACTTGGTGTAAGTCTGTGTTTTTGTTCCCTGGTGTCCGTGTGTGTCTGTGTTACTTGGTGTCAGTGTATGTCTGTGTCACTTGGTGTAAGTGTGTGTGAATGTTACTGGGTGTCAGTGTGTGTCTGTGTTACTTGGTGTAAGTGTGTGTCTGTGTTCCTGGGTATCATTGTATGTCTTTGTTACTTGGTTTCAGTGTATGTCTGTGTTACTTGGTGGAAGTGTGTGTCTGTGTTACTGGGTGTCAGTGTGTGTCTGTGTTACTGGTTATCAGTGTATGTCTTTGTGACTTGGTATCAGTGTATGTCTTTGTTACTGGGTGTCAATGTGTGTCTGCGTTACTTGGTGTCAGTGTATGCCTTTGTTACTGTTTATTAGTTTTTCTCTGTGTTACTGGGTGTCAGTGTGTGTTTGTTTGTGTTACGGGGTGTCATTGTATGTCATTGTTACTTGGTGCAAGTCTCTGTCTTTGTTACTGGGTATCAATGTCTGTCTTTGTTACCTGGTGTAAGTGTGTGTCTGTGTTACTGGGTGGCAGTGTTTGTCTGTGTTACTTGGTGTAAGTGTGTGTCTTTGTTACTTGGTGTCCATGTGTGTCTGTGTTACTGGGTGTCAGTGCATGTCTTTGTTACTTGGTGTCAGTGCATATCTGTGTTACTTGGTGTAAGTGTGTGTCTTTGTTAACTGGTGTAATTGTATGACTTTGTTACTTGGTGTCAGTGCATGTCTGTGTTACTTGGTGTCAGTTTCTGTCTTTGTTACTTGGTGTAAGTGTGTGTCTGTGTTACTTGGTGTAAGTGTATGTCTGTGTTACTTGGAGTAAGTGTGTGTCTGTGTTCCTGGGTATCAGTGTATGTCTTTGTTACTTGGTGTCAGTGTATGTCTGTGTTACTTGGAGTAAGTGTGTGTCTGTGTTACTGGGTATCAATGTATGTCTTTGTTACTTGGTGTCAGTGTATGTCTGTGTTACTTGGTGTAAGTGTGTGTCTGTGTTACTTGGTGTAAGTCTGTGTCTTTGTTCCTTGGTGTCCCTGTGTGTCTGTGTTACTTGGTGTCAGCGTATGTCTGCGTTACTTGGTGTAAGTGTGTGTCTATATTACTGGGTGTCAGTGTGTCTCTGTGTTACTTGGTGTAAGGGTTTGTCTGTGTTCCTGGGTATCATTGTATGTCTTTGTTACTTGGTGTCAGTGTATGTCTGTGTTACTTGGTGTAAGTGTGTCTCTGTGTTACTGGGTGTCAGTGTGTGTCTGTGTTACTTGGTGTAAGTTTGTGTCTTTGCTACTTGGTGTCCATGTGTGTCTGTGTTACTGGGTGTCAGTGCATGTCTTTGTTACTTGGTGTCAGTGCATATCTGTGTTACTTGGTGTAGGTGTTTGCCTTTGTTACTTGGTGTAATTGTATGTATTTGTTACTTGGTGTCAGTGCATGTCTGTGTTACTTGGTGTCAGTGCATGTCTTTGTTACTTGGTGTAAGTGTGTGTCTTTGTTACTTGGTGTCAGTGTATGTCTGTGATACTTGGTGTAAGTGAGTGTGTGTGTGTGTTACTGGGTATCAGTGTATGACTTTGTTACTTGGTCTCAGTGTATGTCTGTGTTACTTGGAGTAAGCGTGTGTCTGTGTTCCTGGGTGTCAGTGTGTGTATGTGTTACTTGGTGTAAGTGTGTGTCTTTGTTACTTGGTGTCCGTGTGTGTCTGTGTTGCTCGGTATCTGTGTCTGTCTTTGTTACTTGGTGTAAGTGTGTGTCTGTGTTACTGTGTATCATTGTATGTCTTTGATACTTGGTGTCAGTGTATGTCTGTGTTACTTGGTGTAAGTGTGTGTCTGTGTTACTTGGTATCAGTGTATGTCTTTGTGACTTGGTGTCAGTGTATGTCTTTGGTACTGGGTGTCAGTGTGTGTCTTTGTGACTTGGTGTCAGTGTATGTCTTTTTTACTTGGTGTAAGTGTATGTCTGTGTTACTGGGCATCAGTGTATGTCTTTGTTACTTGGTGTCAGTGTATGTCTGTGCTACTTGGTGTAAGTGTGTGTCTGTGTTACTTGGTATCAGTGTATGTCTTTGTGACTTGGTGTCAGTGTATGTCTTTGCTACTGGGTGTCAGTGTATGTCTTTGTTACTTGGTGTAATTGTCTGTCTTTGTTACTTGGTGTAAGTGTGTGTCTGTGTTACTGGGTATCAGTGTATGTCTTTGTGACTTTGTATCAGTGTATGTCTTTGTTACTGGGTGTCAGTGTGTTTCTGTGTTCCTGGTTATCTGTGTATGTCTTTGTGACTTGGTGTCAGTGTATGTCTTTGTTACTGGGTGTCAGTGTGTGTCTTTGTGACTTGGTGTCAGTGTATGTCTGTATTAATTGGTGTAAGTGTGTGTCTGTGTTCCTGGGTATCAGTGTATGTCTTTGTTACTTGGTGTCAGTGTATGTCTGTGTTACTTGGAGTAAGTGTGTGTCTGTGTTCCTGGGTGTCAGTGTGTGTCTGTGTTACTTGGTGTAAGTGTGTGTCTTTGTTACTTGGTGTTCGTGTGTGTCTGTGTTACTGGGTGTCCGTGTGTGTCTGTGCTTCTGGGTGTCAGTGTATGTCTTTGTTACTGGGTGTCAGTGTATGTCTTTGTTACTTTGTGTAAGTGTTTGTCTGTGTTGCTGGGTATCAGTGTATGTCTTTGTTACTTGGTGTCAGTGTATGTCAAAATACTTGGTGTAAGTGTATGCCTTTGTTACTTGGTGTAATTGTCTGTCTTTGTTACTTGGTGTAAGCGTATGTCTTTGTTACTTGGTGTCAGTGTATGTCTTTGTGACTTGGTATCAGTGTATGTCTTTGTGACTTGGTATCAGTGTATGTCTTTGTTACTGGGTGTCAGGGTGTGTCTGCGTTACTTGGTGTCAGTGTATGTCTTTGTTACTGTTTATTAGTGTTTCTCTGTGTTACTGGGTGTCAGTGCGTGTTTGTTTGTGTTACTGGGTGTCATTGTATGTCTTTGTTACTTGGTGTAAGGGTATGTCTTTGTTACTGGGTATCAGTGTCTGTCTTTGTTACTTGGTGAAAGTGTGTGTCTTTGTTACTTGGTGTAATTGTATGTCTTTGTTACTTGGTGTCAGTGTATGTCTGTGTTACTTGGTGTAAGTGTATGTCTTTGTTACTTGGTGTAAGTGTGTGTCTGTTTTACTTGGTGTAAGTGTGTGTCTGTGTTCCTGGGTATCATTGTATGTCTTTGTTACTTGGTGTCAGTGTATGTCTGTGTTACTTGGTGTAAGTGTGTGTCTGTGTTAGTGGGTGTCAGTGTGTGTCTGTGTTACTTGGTGTAAGTGTGTGTCTTTGTTACTTGGTGTCCATGGGTGTCTGTGTTTCTGGGTGTCAGTGCATGTCTTTGTTACTTGGTGTCAGTGCATATCTGTGTTACTTGGTGTAAGTGTGTGTCTTTGTTACTTGGTGTAATTGTATGTCTTTGTTACTTGGTGTCAGTGCATGTCTGTGTTACTTGGTGTCAGTGTATGTCTTTGTTACTTGGTGAAAGTGTGTGTCTGTGTTACTTGGTGTAACTGTGTGTCTGTGTTCCTGGGTATCAGTGTATGTCTTTGTTACTTGGTGTCAGTGTATGTCTGTGTTACTTGGTGTAAGTGTGTGTCTGTGTTACTGGGTATCAGTGTATGTCTTTGTTACTTGGTGTCAGTGTATGTCTGTGTTACTTGGTGTAAGTGTGTGTCTGTGTTACTTGGTGTAAGTATGTGTCTTTGTTCCTTGGTGTCCGTGTGTGTCTGTGTTACTTGGTGTCAGTGTATGTCTGTGTTACTTGGTGTAAGTGTGTGTCTATGTTACAGGGTGTCAGTGTGTGTCTGTGTTACTTGGTGTAAGTGTGTGTCTGTGTTCCTGGGTATCATTGTATGTCTTTGTTACTTGGTTTCAGTGTATGTCTGTGTTACTTGGTGTAAGTGTGTGTCTGTGTTACTGGGTGTCAGTGTGTGTCTGTGTTACTGGTTATCAGTGTATGTCTTTGTGACTTGGTATCAGTGTATGTCTTTGTTACTGGGTGTCAGTGTGTGTTTGTTTGTGTTACTGGGTGTCATTGAATGTCTTTGTTCCTTGGTGTAAGTGTGTGTCTTTGTTACTGGGTATCAGTGTCTGTCTTTGTTACTTGGTGAAAGTGTGTGTGTTTGTTACTTGGTGTAATTGTATGTCTTTGTTACTTGGTGTCTGTGTATGTCTGTGTAACTTGGTGTAAGTCTATGTCTTTGTTACTTGGTGTAAGTGTGTGTCTGTGTTACTTGGTGTAAGTTTCCGTCTGTGTTCCTGGGTATCATTGTATGTCTTTGTTACTTGGTGTCAGTGTATGTCTGTGTTACTTGGTGTAACTGTGTGTCTGTGTTACTGGGCGGCAGTGTGTGTCTTTGTGACTTAATGTCAGTGTATGTCTTTGTTACTTGGAGTAAGTGTGTGTCTGTGTTACTGGGTGTCCGTGCATGTCTTTGTTACTTGGTGTCAGTGCATATCTGTGTTACTTGGTGTAAGTGTGTGTCTTTGTTACTTGGTGTAATTGTATGTCTTTGTTACTTGGTGTCAGTGCATGTCTGTGTTACTTGGTGTCAGTGTCTGTCTTTGTTACTTGGTGTAAGTGTGTGTCTGTGTTACTTGGTGTAAGTGTCTGTCTGTGTTACTGGGTATCAGTGTATGTCTTTGTTACTTGGTGTCAGTGTATGTCTGTGTTACGTGGTGCAAGTGTGTGTCTGTGTTACTTGGTGTAAGTCTGTGTCTTTGTTCCTTGGTGTCCGTGTGTGTCTGTGTTACTTGGTGTCAATGTATGTCTGTGTTACTTGGTGTAAGTGTGTGTCTGTGTTACTGGGTATCAGTGTGTGTCTGTGTTACTTGGTGTAAGTGTGTGTCTGTGTTCCTGGGTATCATTGTATGTCTTTGTTACTTGGTGTCAGTGTATGTCTGTGTTACTTGGTGTAAGTGTGTGTCTGTGTTCCTGGGTATCAGTGTATGTCTTTGTTACTTGGTGTCAGTGTATGTCTGTGTTACTTGGTGTAAGTGTGTGTCTGTGTTACTGGGTATCAGTGTATGTCTTTGTTACTTGGTGTCAGTGTATGTCTGTGTTACTTGGTGTAAGTGTGTGTCTGTGTTACTTGGTGTCAGTGTATGTCTGTGTTACTTGGTGTAAGTGTGTGTCTATGTTACTGGGTATCAGTGTGTGTCTGTGTTACTTGGTGTAAGTGTGTGTCTGTGTTCCTGGGTATCATTGTATGTCTTTGTTACTTGGTGTAAGTGTATGTCTTTGTTACTTGGTGTAAGTGAGTGTCTGTGTTACTTGGTGTAAGTGTCCGTCTGTGTTCCTGGGTATCATTGTATGTCTTTGTTACTTGGTGTCAGTGTATGTCTGTGTTACTTGGTGTAACTGTGTGTCTGTGTTACTGGGCGGCAGTGTGTGTCTGTGTTACTTGGTGTTCATGTGTGTCTGTGTTACTGGGTGCCCGTGCATGTCTTTGTTACTTGGTGTCAGTGCAGATCTGTGTTACTTGGTGTAAGTGTGTGTCTTTGTTACTTGGTGTAATTGTATGTCTTTGTTACTTGGTGTCAGTGCATGTCTGTGTTACTTGGTGTAAGTGTGTGTCTGTGTTCCTGGGTATCAGTGTATGTCTTTGTTCCTTGGTGTCAGTGTATGTCTGTGTTACTTGGTGTAGGTGTGTGTCTGTGTTACTGGGTATCAGTGTATGTCTTTGTTACTTGGTGTCAGTGTATGTCTGTGTTACGTGGTGCAAGTGTGTGTCTGTGTTACTTGGTGTAAGTCTGTGTCTTTGTTCCTTGGTGTCCGTGTGTATCTGTGTTACTTGGTGTCAGTGTATGTCTGTGTTACTTGGTGTAAGTGTGTGTCTATGTTACTGGGTATCAGTGTGTGTCTGCGTTACCTGGTGTAAGTGTGTGTCTGTGTTACTTGGTGTAAGTGTGTGTCTGTGTTACTGGGTGTCAGTGTGTGTCTGTGTTACTTGGTGCAAGTTTGTGTCTTTGTTACTTGGTGTCCATGTATGTCGTTGTTACTGGGTGTCAGTGCATGTCTTTGTTACTTGGTGTCAGTGCATATCTGTGTTCCTTGGTGTAAGTGTGTGTCTTTGTTACTTGGTGTAATTGTATGTATTTGTTACTTGGTGTCAGTGCATGTCTGTGTTACTTGGTGTCAGTGTATGTCTTTGTTACTTGGTGTAAGTGTGTGTCTGTGTTACTTGGTGTAAGTGTGTGTCTGTGATCCTGGGTATCAGTGTATGTCTTTGTTACTTGGTGTCAGTGTATGTCTGTGTTACTTGGTGTAAGTGTGTGTGTGTGTGTGTTACTGGGTATCAGTGTATGTCTTTGTTACTTGGTTTCAGTGTATGTCTGTGTTACTTGGAGTAAGTGTGTGTCTGTGTTCCTGGGTGTCAGTGTGTGTCTGTGTTACTTGGTGTAAGTGTGTGTCTTTGTGACTTGGTGTCCGTTGTTGTCTGTGTTACTGGGTGTCAGTGTATGTCTTTGTTACTGGGTGTCAGCGTATGTCTTTTTTACATTGTGTAAGTGTGTGTCTGTGTTGCTGGGTATCTGTGTCTGTCTTTGTTACTTGGTGTAAGTGTGTGGCTCTGTTACTGGGTATCAGTGTATGTCTTTGTTACTTGGTGTCAGTGTATGTCTGTGTTATTTGGTGGAAGTGTGTGTCTGTGTTACTTGGTATCAGTGTATGTCTTTGTGACTTGGTGTCAGTGTATGTCTTTGTTACTGGGTGTCAGTGTATGTCTTTGTTACTAGGTGTCAGTGTATGTCTGTGTTACTTGGTGTAAGTGTGTGTCTTTGTTACTTGGTGTCAGTGTGTGTCTGTGTTATGGGTATCAGTGTATGTCTTTGTGACTTGGTATCTGTGTATGTCTTTGTTACTGGGTGTCAGTGTGCGTCTGTGTTACTGGGTATCAGTGTATGTCTTTGTGACTTGGTATCAGTGTATGTCTTTGTTACTGGGTGTCAGTGCGTGTCTGTGTTACTGGGTATCAGTGTATGTCTTTGTGACTTGATATCAGTGTATGTCTTTGTGACTGGGTGTCAGTGTGTGTTTGTGTTCCTGGGTCTCAGTGTTGGTCTTTGTGACTTGGTGTCAGTGCATGTCTTTGTTATTGGGTGTCAGTGTGTGTCTTTGTAACTTGGTGTAAGTGTATGTCTTTGTTACTTGGAGTACGTGTGTGTCTGTGATACTGGGTATTCAGTTTATGTCTTTGTTACTTGGCGTCAGTGTCTGTCTGTGTTACTTGGTGTAAGTGTGTGTCTGTCTATCAGTGTATGTCTTTGTTACTGGGTGTCATTGTGTGTCTTTTTGACTTGGTGTCAGTGTATGTCTGTGTTACTGGGGGACAGTGTGTGTCTGTGTTACTGGGGGTCAGTGTACGTCTTTGTTACTTGGTGTAAGCGTATGTCTTTGTTACTTGGTGTCAGTGTATGTGTTTGTGACTTGGTGTCAGTGTATGTCTTTGTTGCTTGGTGTAAGTCTGTGTCGCTGTTACTGGGTATCAGTGTATGTCTTTGTTACTTGATGTAAGTTTATGTCTTTGTTACTTGGTTTCAGTGTATGTGTTTGTGACTTGGTGTCAGTGTATGTCTTTGTTACTGGGTGTAAGTGTGTGTCTTTGTTACTGGGTATCAGTGTATGTCTTTGTTACTTGGTGTAAGTGTTTGTCTTTGTGACTTGGTGTAAGTGTGTGTCTTTGTTACTTGGTGTCAGTGTATGTCATTGTTACTTGGTGTAAGTGTGTGTCTTTGTTACTTCGTGTCAGAGTGTGTCTGTGTTCCTGGGTGTCAGTGTTTGTCATTGTCACTGTGTATCAGTGTGTGTTACTGGGTGTCAGTCTGTGTCTGTGACACTAGGTGGCAGTATTTAGTTTAGTTTAGAGATGCGGCACTTTAACAGGCCCTTCGGCCCACCGAGTCTGTGCCGACCATCAAACACCCATTTGTACTAATCCTACACTAATCCCGTATTCCTATCACATCCCCACCTGTCCCTATATATTTCCCTACCACCTACCTATACTACGGGCAATTTATGATGGCCAATTAACCTATCAAACTGCAAGTCTTTGAGATGTGGGAGGAAACCGGAGCACCCGGAGGAAACCCACGCAGACTCAGGGAGAGCTTGCAAACTCCGCACAGGCATTACCCAGAATCGAAGCCGGGTCCCTGGAGCTGTGAGGCTGCGGTGCTAACCACTGCGCCAATGTGCCCCCCCCCCCACAGTGTGTGCCTGTGTTACTGCGTATCAGTGTATGTCTTTGTTACTTGGTGTCAGTGTATGTCTTTGTTACTTGGTGTAAGTGTGTGTCTGTGTTACTGAGTGTCAGTGTGTGTCTCTGTTACTTGGTGTAAGTGTGTGTCTTTGTTAATTGGTGTAAGTGTATGTCTTTGTTACTTGGTGTCAGTGTATGTCTTTGTTACTTGGTGTCAGTGTGTGTCTGAGTTCCTAGATATCAGTGCATGTTTTTGTGACTTGGTGTCAGTGTGTGTCTTTGTTACTTGGTGTAATTGTATGTCTTTGTTACTTGGTGTCAGTGTATGTCTGTGTTACTTGGTGTAAGTGTACGTCTTTGTTACTTGGTGTAAGTGTGTGTCTGTGTTACTTGGTGTAAGTGTATGTCTGTGTTCCTGGGTATCAGTGTATGTCTTTTTTACTTGGTGTCAGTGTATGTCTGTGTTGCTTGGTGTAAGTGTGAGTCTGTGATACTGGGTATCAGTGTATGTCTTTCTTACTTGGTGTCAGTGCATGTCTTTGTTACTTGGTGTCAGTGTATATCTGTGTTACTTGGTGTAAGTGTGTGTCTTTGTTACTTGGTGTAATTGTCTGTCTTTGTTACTTGGTGTCAGTGCATGTCTTTGTTACTGGGTGTCAGTGTATGTCTTTGTTACTTGGTGTAAGTGTGTGTCTGTGTAACTGGGTATCAGTGTATGTCTTTGTGACTTGGTGTCAGTGTATGTCTTTGTTACTGTGTGTCAGTGTATGTCTTTGTGACTTGGTGTCAGTGTGTGTCTCTGTTTGTCTTTGTTACTTGGTGTCAGTGTCTGACTGTGTATGTCTTTGTTACTGTGTGTCAGTGTTTCTCCATGTTACTGGGTGTCAGTGTGTGTTTGTTTGTGTTACTGGGTGTCAGTGTGTGTCTGTGTTACCTGGTGTCAGTGTATGTCTTTGTTTCGTGGTGTCAGTGGATGTCTTTGTTACTTGCTGTCAGTGTTTGTCTTTGTTTCTTGGTGTAAGTGTGTGTCTGTGTTACTGGGTATCAGTGTATGTCTTTGTTTCTTGGTGACTGTGTATGTCTTTGTTACTTGGTGTCAGTGTCTGTCTGTGTTACTGGGTATCAGTGTATGTCTTTGTTTCTTGGTGTAAGTGTATGTCTTTGTTACTTGGTGTCAGTGTCTGTGTTTGTGACTTGGTTTCAATGTATGTCTTTGTTATTGGGTGTCAGTGCATGTCTTTGTTACTTGGTGTAAGTGTAAGTCAAAATACCTGGTGTCCGTGTGTGTCTGTGTTGCTGGGTGTCAGTGTATGTCTTTGTTACTTGTTTTTTGGTGTGTGTCTGTGTTACTTGGTATCAGTGTATGTGTTTGTGACCTGGTTTCAATGTATGTCTTTGTTCCTGGGTGTCAGTGTATGTCTTTGTTACTTGGTGTCAGTGTAAGTAAAAATACTTGGTGTATGTGTATGTCTGTGTTACTTGGTGACAGACTATGTCTTTGTTACTTGGTGTAAGTGTGTGTCTGTGTTACTGGGTATCAGTGTCTGTCTTTGTTACTTGGTGTAAGTGTGTGTTTGTGTTACTGGGTATCAGTGTATGTCTTTGTTACTTCGTGTCAGTGTATGTCCAAATACTTGGTGTCAGTGTATGTCTGTGTTACTTGGTTTAAGTGTGTGTCTGTGTTACTTGGTGTAAGTGTGTGTCTGTGTTACTGAGTGTCAGTGTGTGTCATTTCCCGGCGGAGCAGCAGGAGAAGGTAGCGACTCTTCGGTGGGTGAGTGAAGGCATCAGGAGCTGTGTTTTAAAAGTAAGTACTTACTGTTTTACTTACTGTTTTCCTTGTCTTTGAGTTTCTTTTGGCGCCGGAGGAACCGGAAGCTGGTCGGCAGCGAGGACTCCTGGGTAGGTATTTTCCTTAAAGGTCTGTGTTACTGGGTATCAGTGTATGTCTTTGTTACTTGATGTCAGGGTATGTCTTTGTTACTTGGTGTAAGTGTGTGTCTTTGTTACTTGGTGTTAGTGTATGTCTTTGTTACTTGGTGTCAGTGTGTGTCTGTGTTACTGGGTATCAGTGTACGTCTTTGTTACTAGGTGTCTGTGTGTGTCTGTGATACTTGGTGTAAGTGTGTGTCTGTGTTACTGGGTATCAGTGTATGTCTTTGTTAATTGGTGTCAGTGTATGTCTTTGTTACTTGGTGTCATTGTAAGTCTTTGTTACTTGGTGTAATTGTGTGTCTGTGTTACTGGGTATCAGTGTATGTGTTTGTTACTTGGTGTCACTGTGTGTCTTTGTTACTGGGTGTCAGTGTATGTCTTTGTTACTGGGTGTCAGTGTGTGTCTTTGTGACTTGGTGTAATTGTGCGTCTGTGTTACTGGATGTCAGTGTCTGTCTTTGTTACTTGGTGTAAGTGTGTGTCTTTGTTACTTGGTGTCAGTGTGTGTCTTTGTTACTGGGTGTCAGTGTTTGTCTTTGTTACTGGGTGTCAGTGTATGTCTTTGTGACTTGGTCTTAGTGTGTGTCTGTGTTACTGGGTATCAGTGTCTGTCTTTGTTACTTGGTGTAAGTGTGTGTCTGTGTTACTGGGTATCAGTGTATGTCTTTGTTACTTGGTGTCAGTGTATGTCTGTGTACTTGGTGTATGTGTGTGTCTTTGTTACTTGGTGTCAGTGTTTGTCTGTGTTACTTGGTGTAAGTGTATGGCTTTGTTACTTGGTGTCAGTGTATGTCTTTGTTACTTGGTGTCAGAGCATGTCTTTGTTACTTGGTGTAAGTGTATGTCTTTGTTACTAGGTGTCAGTGCATGTCTCTGTTACTTGGTGTAATTGTGTCTCTGTGTTACTGGGTATCAGTGTATGTCTTTGTTACTTGGTGTCATTGTCTGTCTTTGTTACTTGGTGTAAGTGTGTGTCTGTGTTACTTGGTGTAAGTCTGCGTCTGTGTTACTGGGTATCAGTGTATGTCTTTGTTACTTGGTGTCAGTGTATGTCTGTGTTATTTGCTGTAAGTGTATGTCTTTGTTACTTGGTGTCAGTGTATGTCTTTGTTACTTGCTGTAAGTGTTTGTCTGTGTTACTGGGTTTCAGTGTATGTCTTTGTTGCTTGGTGTCAGTGTATGTCTGTGTACTTGGTGTCAGTGTGTGTCTTTGTTACTTGGTGTCAGTGTATGTCTTTGTTACTTGGTGTAAGTGTATGTCTGTGTTACTGGGTATCAGTGTATGTCTTTGTTACTTGGTGTCAGTGTATGTCTTTGTTACTTGGTGTAAGTATATGTCTTTGATACTTTCTGTCAGTGTATGTCTGAGTTACTTGGTGTATGTGTATGTCTTTGTTACTTGGTGTCTATGTATGTCTTTGTTACTTGGTGTCAGTGTATGTCTTTGTGACTTGGTCTTAGTGTGTGTCTGTGTTACTGGGTATCAGTGTCTGTCTTTGTTACTTGGTGTAAGTGTGTGTCTGTGTTACTGGGTATCAGTGTATGTCTTTGTTACTTGGTGTCAGTGTATGTCTGTGTACTTGGTGTATGTGTGTGTCTTTGTTACTTAGTGTCAGTGTTTGTCTGTGTTACTTGGTGTAAGTGTATGGCTTTGTTACTTGGTGTCAGTGTATGTCTTTGTTACTTGGTGTCAGTGCATGTCTTTGTTACTTGGTGTAAGTGTATGTCTTTGTTACTAGGTGTCAGTGTATGTCTCTCTAACTTGGTGTAATTGTGTGTCTGTGTTACTGGGTATCAGTGTATGTCTTTGTTACTTGTTGTCATTGTCTGTCTTTGTTACTTGGTGTAAGTGTGTGTCTGTGTAACTTTTTGTAAGTCTGCGTCTGAGTCACTGGGTATCAGTGTATGTCTTTGTTACTTGGTGTCTGTGTATGTCTGTGTTATTTGCTGTAAGTGTAAGTCTTTGTTACTTGGTGTCAGTGTATGTCTTTGTTACTTGCTGTAAGTGTTTGTCTGTGTTACTGGGTTTCAGTGTATGTCTTTGTTACTTGGTGTCAAAGTATGTCTGTGTACTTGGTGTCAGTGTGTGTCTTTGTTACTTGGTGTCAGTGTATGTCTGTGTTACTTGGTGTAAGTGCATGTCTTTGTTACTTGGTGTCAGTGTATGTCTTTGTTACTTGGTGTAAGTGTATGTCTTTGTTACTTGGTGTAAGTGTATGTCTCTGTTACTTGGTGTAAGTGTGTGTCTGTGTTACTGGGTATCAGTGTATGTCTTTGTTACTTGGTGTCAGTGTATGTCTTTGTTACTTGGTGTAAGTATATGTCTTTGTTAATTTCTGTCAGTGTATGTCTTTGTTACTCGGTGTAAGTGTATGTCTTTGTTACTTGGTGTCAGTGTATGTCTTTGTTACTTGGTGTAAGTGTTTGTCTTTGTTACTTGGTGTCAGTGTATGTCTTTGTTACTTGGTGTAAGTGTTTGTCTTTGCTACTTGGTGTCAATGTATGCCTTTGTTCCTTGGTGTAAGTGTATGTCAGTGTTACTGGGTATCAGTGTCTGTCTTTGTTACTTGGTGTCTGTGTATGTCTTTGTTACTGGGTGTCAGTGTGTGTCTTTGTTACTTGGTGTCAGTGTGTGTCTTTGTTCCTGGGTGATAGTGCTTATCTTTGTTACTGGGTGTCAGTGTATGTCTTTGTGACTTGGTCTTAGTGTGTGTCTGTATTACTGGGTATCAGTGTCTGTCTTTGTTACTTGGTGTAAGTGTGTGTCTGTGTTACTGGGTATCAGTGTATGTCTTTGTTACTTTGTGTCAGTGTATGTCTGTGTACTTGGTGTATGTGTGTGTCTTTGTTACTTGGTGTCAGTGTTTGTCTGTGTTACTTGGTGTAAGTGTATGTCTTTGTTACTTGGTGTCAGTGTATGTCTTTGTTACTTGGTGTAAGTGTATGTCTTTGTTACTTGGTGTCAGTGTATGTCTCTGTTTCTTGGTGTAATTGTGTGTCTGTGTTACTGGGTATCAGTGTATGTCTTTGTTACTTGGTGTCATTGTCTATCTTTGTTACTTGGTGTAACTGTGTGTCTGTGTTACTTGGTGTAAGTGTGTGTCTGTGTAACTGGGTATCAGTTTATGTCTATGTTACTTGGTGTTAGTGTATGTCTTTGTTACTTAGTGTCAGTGTTTGTCTGTGTTACTTGGTGTAAGTGTATGTCTTTGTTACTTGGTGTCAGTGTATGTCTTTGTTACTTGGTGTATGTGTATGTCTTTGTTACTTGGTGTCAGTGTATGTCTCTGTTACTTGATGTAATTGTGTGTCTGTGTTACTGGGTATCAGTGGATGTCTTTGTTACTTGGTGTCAGTGTATGTCTTTGTTACTTGTTGTAACTGTATGTCTTTGTTACCTGGTGTCAGTGTATGTCTTTGTTACTTGGTGTAAGTGTATGTCTTTGCTACTTGGTGTCAGTGTTTGTCTTTGATACTTGATGTAAGTGTATGTCTGTGTTAGCGGGTATCAGTGTCTGTCTTTGTTACTTGGTGTAAGTGTGTGTCTGTGTTGCTGGGTATCAGTGTATGTCTTTGTTACTTGGTGTAAGTGTGTGTCTGTGTTACTGGGTATCAGTGTCTGTCTTTGTTACTTGGTGTCAGTGTATGTCTTTGTTACTTGGTGTCAGTGTGTGTCTGTGTTACTGGGTATCAGTGTACGTCTTTGTTACTAGGTGTCTGTGTGTGTCTGTGATACTTGGTGTAAGTGTGTGTCTGTGTTAATCGGTATCAGTGTCTGTCTTTGTTACTTGGTGTCAGTGTGTGTCTTTGTTACTCGGTGTCAGTGCATGTCTTTGTTACTGGGTGTCAGTTTATGTCTTTGTGACTTTGTGTAAGTGCGTGTCTGTGTTACTGTGTATCAGTGTATGTCTTTGTTACTTGGATTAAGTGTTTCTCTGTGTTACTGGGTGTCAGTGTGTATCTGTGTTCCTGGCTGTCAGTGTATGTCTTTGTTACTTTGTGTCAGTGTATGACTGTGTTAGTTGGTGTAAGTGTGTGTCTGTGTTATTGGGTATCAGTGTATGTCTTTGTTACTTGTTGTAAGTGTGAGTCTGTTTTACTGGGTATCAGTGTATGTCTTCGTTACTTGGTGTCAGTGTATGTCTTTGTTACTTGGTGTATGTGTATGTCTTTGTTACTTTATGTCAGAGTATGTCTTTGTTACTTGGTGTAAGTGTGTGTCTTCGTTACTGGGTATCAGTGTATGTCTTTGCTACTTGGTGTAAGTGTCTGTCTGTGTTACTGGGTATCAGTGTTTGTCTTTGTTACTTGGTGTCAGTGTATGTCTGTGTACTTTGTGTATGTGTGTGTCTTTGTTACTTGGTGTCAGTGTTTCTCTTTGTTACTTGGTGTAAGTGTATGGCTTTGTTACTTGGTGTCAGTGTATGTCTCTGTTACTTGGTGTAATTGTGTGTCTGTGTTACTGGGTATCAGTGTATGTCTTTGTTACTTGGTGTCATTGTCTGTCTTTGTTACTTGGTGGAAGTGTGTGTCTGTGTTACTTGGTGTAAGTCTGTGTCTGTGTTACTGGGTATCAGTGTATGTCTATGTTACTTGGTGTCAGTGTATGTCTTTGTTACTTGGTGTAAGTGTATGTCTTTGTTACTTGGTGTCAGTGTATGTCTTTGTTACTTGGTGTAACTGTATGTCTTTGTTACTTGGTGTCAGTGTATGTCTTTGTTACTTGGTGTAAGTGTATGTCTTTGTTACTTGGTGTCAGTGTATGTCTTTGTTACTTGGTGTAAGTGTATGTCTGTGTTGCTGGGTATCAGTGGATGTCTTTGTTACTTGGTGTAAGTGTGTGTCTGTGTTACTAGGTATCAGTGTCTGTCTTTGTTACTTGGTGTAAGTGTCTGTCTGTGTTGCTGGGTATCAGTGTATGTCTTTGTTACTTGGTGTAAGTGTGTGTCTGTGTTACTGGGTATCATTGTCTGTCTTTGTTACTTGGTGACAGTGTATGTCTTTGTTACTTGGAGTAATAGTGTGTCTGTGTTACTGGGTATCAGTGTACGTCTTTGTTACTTGGTGTCTGTGTATGTCTGTGTTACTTGGTGTCAATGTGTGTCTGTGTAACTGGGTATCAGTGTATGTCTTTGTTACTTGGTGTAAGTGTGTTTCTGTGTTATTTGGTATCAGTGTATGTCTTTTCTACTTGGTGTCAGAGTATGTCTTTTTTAATTGGTGTAAGTGTATGGCTTTGTTACTTGGTGTCAGTGTATGTCTTTGTTACTTGGTTTAAGTGTGTGTCTGTGTTACTGGGTATCAGTGTATGTCTTTGTGACTTGGTGTCAGTGTGTGTCTTTGTTACTGGGTGTCAGTGCATGTCTTTGTTACTAGGTGTCAGATTATGTCTTTGTGACTTGGTGTAAGTGCGTGTCTGTGTTACTGTGTATCAGTGCATGACTTTGTTACTTGGAGTAAGTGTTTCTCTGTGTTACTGGGTGTCAGTGTGTATCTGTGTTCCTGGCTGTCAGTGTATGTCGTTGTTACTTTGTGTCAGTGTATGTCTCTGTTACTTGGTGTAAGTGTGTGTCTGTGTTACTGGGTATCAGTGTATGTCTTTGTTACTTGGTGTCAGTGTATGTCTTTGTTACTTGGTGTAAGTATATGTCTTTGTTACTTTCTGTCAGTGTATGTCTGAGTTACTTGGTGTAAGTGTATGTCTTTGTTACTTGGTGTCAGTGTATGTCTTTGTTACTTGGTGTAAGTGTTTGTCTTTGTTACTTGGTGTCAGTGTATGTCTTTGTTACTTGGTGTAAGTGTTTGTCTTTGCTACTTGGTGTCAATGTATGTCTTTGTTCCTTGGTGTAAGTGTATGTCAGTGTTACTGGGTATCAGTGTCTGTCTTTGTTACTTGGTGTCTGTGTATGTCTTTGTTACTGGGTGTCAGTGTGTGTCTTTGTTACTTGGTGTCAGTGTGTGTCTTTGTTCCTGGGTGATAGTGTTTATCTTTGTTACTGGGTGTCAGTGTATGTCTTTGTGACGTGGTCTTCGTGTGTGTCTGTGTTACTGGGTATCAGTGTCTGTCTTTGTTACTTGGTGTAAGTGTGTGTCTTTGTTACTGGGTATCAGTGTATGTCTTTGTTACTTTGTGTAAGTGTATGTCTGTGTACTTGGTGTATGTGTGTGTCTTTGTTACTTGGTGTCAGTGTTTGTCTGTGTTACTTGGTGTAAGTGTATGTCTTTGTTACTTGGTGTCAGTGTATGTCTTTGTTACTTGGTGTCAGTGTATGTCTTTGTTACTTGGTGTCAGTGTATGTCTCTGTTTCTTGGTGTAATTGTGTGTCTGTGTTACTGGGTATCAGTGTATGTCTTTGTTAATTGGTGTCATTGTCTATCTTTGTTACTTGGTGTAACTGTGTGTCTGTGTTACTTGGTGTAAGTGTGTGTCTGTGTAACTGGGTATCAGTGCATGTCTATGTTACTTGGTGTTAGTGTATGTCTTTGTTACTTAGTGTCAGTGTTTATCTGTGTTACTTGGTGTAAGTGTATGTCTTTGTTACTTGGTGTCAGTGTATGTCTTTGTTACTTGGTGTATGTGTATGTCTTTGTTACTTGGTGTCAGTGTATGTCTCTGTTACTTGATGTAATTGTGTGTCTGTGTTACTGGGTATCAGTGGATGTCTTTGTTACTTGGTGTCAGTGTATGTCTTTGTTGCTTGTTGTAACTGTATGTCTTTGTTACTTGGTGTCAGTGTATGTCTTTGTTACTTGGTGTAAGTGTATGTCTTTGCTACTTGGTGTCAGTGTTTGTCTTTGATACTTGATGTAAGTGTATGTCTGTGTTAGCGGGTATCAGTGTCTGTCTTTGTTACTTGGTGTAAGTGTGAGTCTGTGTTGCTGGGTATCAGTGTATGACTTTGTTACTTGGTGTAAGTGTGTGTCTGTGTTACTGGGTATCAGTGTCTGTCTTTGTTACTTGGTGTCAGTGTATGTCTTTGTTACTTGGTGTGTGTGTGTCTGTGTTACTGGGTATCAGTCTACGTCTTTGTTACTAGGTGTCTGTGTGTGTCTGTGATACTTGGTGTAAGTGTGTGTCTGTGTAACTGGGTATCAGTGTATGTCTTTGTTACTTGGTGTAAGTGTGTTTCTGTGTTATTGGGTATCAGTGTATGTCTTTGTTACTTGGCGTCAGAGTATGTCTTTTTTAATTGGTGTAAGTGTATGTCTTTGTTACTTGGTGACAGTGTATGTCTTTGTTACTTGGTGTAAGTGTGTGTCTGTGTTACTGGGTATCGGTGTATGTCTTTGTTAATTGGTGTCAGTGTATGTCTTTGTTACTTGGTGTAAGTGTGTGTCTGTGTTAATCGGTATCAGTGTATGTCTTTGTTACTTGGTGTCAGTGTGTGTCTTTGTTACTCGGTGTCAGCGCATGTCTTTGTTACTGGGTGTCAGCTTATGTCTTTGTGACTTGGTGTAAGTGCGTGTCTGTGTTACTGTGTATCAGTGTATGTCTTTGTTACTTGGATTAAGTGTTTCTCTGTGTTACTGGGTGTCAGTGTGTATCTGTGTTCCTGGCTGTCAGTGTATGTCTTTGTTACTTTGTGTCAGTGTATGACTGTGTTAGTTGGTGTAGGTGTGTGTCTGTGTTATTGGGTATCAGTGTATGTCTTTGTTACTTGTTGTAAGTGTGAGTCTGTTTTACTGGGTATCAGTGTATGTCTTCGTTACTTGGTGTCAGTGTATGTCTTTGTTACTTGGTGTATGTGTATGTCTTTGTTACTTTATGTCAGAGTATGTCTTTGTTACTTGGTGTAAGTGTGTGTCTTTGTTACTGGGTATCAGTGTATGTCTTTGCTACTTGGTGTAAGTGTCTGTCTGTGTTACTGGGTATCAGTGTTTGTCTTTTTTTACTTGGTGTCAGTGTATGTCTGTGTACTTTGTGTATGTGTGTGTCTTTGTTACTTGGTGTCAGTGTTTGTCTTTGTTACTTGGTGTAAGTGTATGGCTTTGTTACTTGGTGTCAGTGTATGTCTCTGTTACTTGGTGTAATTGTGTGTCTGTGTTACTGGGTATCAGTGTATGTTTTTGTTACTTGGTGTCATTGTCTGTCTTTGTTACTTGGTGGAAGTGTGTGTCTGTGTTACTTGGTGTAAGTCTGTGTCTGTGTTACTGGGTATCAGTGTATGTCTTTGTTACTTGGCGTCAGAGTATGTCTTTTTTAATTGGTGTAAGTGTATGTCTTTGTTACTTGGTGACAGTGTATGTCTTTGTTACTTGGTGTAAGTGTGTGTCTGTGTTACTGGGTATCGGTGTATGTCTTTGTTAATTGGTGTCAGTGTATGTCTTTGTTACTTGGTGTAAGTGTGTGTCTGTGTTAATCGGTATCAGTGTATGTCTTTGTTACTTGGTGTCAGTGTGTGTCTTTGTTACTCGGTGTCAGCGCATGTCTTTGTTACTGGGTGTCAGCTTATGTCTTTGTGACTTGGTGTAAGTGCGTGTCTGTGTTACTGTGTATCAGTGTATGTCTTTGTTACTTGGATTAAGTGTTTCTCTGTGTTACTGGGTGTCAGTGTGTATCTGTGTTCCTGGCTGTCAGTGTATGTCTTTGTTACTTTGTGTCAGTGTATGACTGTGTTAGTTGGTGTAGGTGTGTGTCTGTGTTATTGGGTATCAGTGTATGTCTTTGTTACTTGTTGTAAGTGTGAGTCTGTTTTACTGGGTATCAGTGTATGTCTTCGTTACTTGGTGTCAGTGTATGTCTTTGTTACTTGGTGTATGTGTATGTCTTTGTTACTTTATGTCAGAGTATGTCTTTGTTACTTGGTGTAAGTGTGTGTCTTTGTTACTGGGTATCAGTGTATGTCTTTGCTACTTGGTGTAAGTGTCTGTCTGTGTTACTGGGTATCAGTGTTTGTCTTTTTTTACTTGGTGTCAGTGTATGTCTGTGTACTTTGTGTATGTGTGTGTCTTTGTTACTTGGTGTCAGTGTTTGTCTTTGTTACTTGGTGTAAGTGTATGGCTTTGTTACTTGGTGTCAGTGTATGTCTCTGTTACTTGGTGTAATTGTGTGTCTGTGTTACTGGGTATCAGTGTATGTTTTTGTTACTTGGTGTCATTGTCTGTCTTTGTTACTTGGTGGAAGTGTGTGTCTGTGTTACTTGGTGTAAGTCTGTGTCTGTGTTACTGGGTATCAGTGTATGTCTTTGTTACTTGGTGTCAGTGTATGTTTTGTTACTTGGTGTAACTGTATGTCTTTGTTACTTGGTGTCAGTGTATGTCTTTGTTACTTGGTGTAAGTGTATGTCTTTGTTACTTGGTGTCAGTGTATGTCTTTGTTACTTGGTGTAAGTGTATGTCTGTGTTGCTGGGTATCAGTGTATGTCTTTGTTACTTGGTGTAAGTGTGTGTCTGTGTTACTGGGTATCAGTGTCTGTCTTTGTTACTTGGTGTAAGTGTCTGTCTGTGTTGCTGGGTATCAGTGTATGTCTTTGTTACTTGGTGTAAGTGTGTGTCTGTGTTACTGGGTATCATTGTCTGTCTTTGTTACTTGGTGACAGTGTATGTCTTTGTTACTTGGAGTAATAGTGTGTCTGTGTTACTGGGTATCAGTGTACGTCTTTGTTACTTGGTGTCTGTGTATGTCTGTGTTCTTGGTGTCAATGTGTGTCTGTGTAACTGGGTATCAGTGTATGTCTTTGTTACTTGGTGTAAGTGTGTTTCTGTGTTATTTGGTATCAGTGTAGTTCTTTTCTACTTGGTGTCAGAGTATGTCTTTTTTAATTGGTGTAAGTGTATGTCTTTGTTACTTGGTGTCAGTGTATGTCTTTGTTACTTGGTTTAAGTGTGTGTCTGTGTTACTGGGTATCAGTGTATGACTTTTTTAATTGGTGTCAGTGTATGTCTTTGTTACTTGATGAAAGTGTGTGTCTGTGTTACTGGGTATCAGTGTATGTCTTTGTTACTTGGTGTCAGTGTGTGTCTTTGTTACTGGGTGTCAGTGCATGTCTTTGTTACTAGGTGTCAGTGTATGTCTTTGTGACTTGGTGTAAGTGCGTGTCTGTGTTACTGTGTATCAGTGTATGACTTTGTTACTTGGAGTAAGTGTTTCTCTGTGTTACTGGGTGTCAGTGTGTATCTGTGTTCCTGGCTGTCAGTGTATGTCGTTGTTACTTTGTGTCTGTGTATGACTGTGTTAGTTGGTGTAAGTGTGTGTCTGTGTTATTGGGTATCAGTGTATGTCTTTGTTACTTGGTGTCAGTGTACGTCTTTGTTACTTGGTGTATGTGTATGTCTTTGTTACTTTGTGTAAGTGTGTGTCTGTGTTACTGGGTATCAGTGTACGTCTTTGTTACTAGGTGTCTGTGTGTGTCTGTGATACTTGGTGTAAGTGTGTGCCTGTGTAACTGGGTATCAGTGTATGTCTTTGTTACTTGGTGTAAGTGTGTTTCTGTGTTATTGGGTATCAGTGTATGTCTTTGTTACTTGGCGTCAGAGTATGTCTTTTTTAATTGGTGTAAGTGTATGTCTTTGTTACTTGGTGACAGTTTATGTCTTTGTTACTTGGTGTAAGTGTGTGTCTGTGTTACTGGGTATCAGTGTATGTTTTTGTTAATTGGTGTCAGTGTATGTCTTTGTTACTTGGTGTAAGTGTGTGTCTGTGTTAATCGGTATCAGTGTATGTCTTTGTTACTTGGTGTCAGTGTGTGTCTTTGTTACTCGGTGTCAGTGCATGTCTTTGTTACTGGGTGTCAGTTTATGTCTTTGTGACTTGGTGTAAGTGTATGTCTCTGTTACTTGGTGTAAGTGTGTGTCTGTGTTACTGGGTGTCAGTGTATGTCTTTGTTACTTGGTGTCATTGTCTGTCTTTGTTACTTGGTGTAAATGTGTGTCTGTGTTACTGGGTATCGGTGTATGTCTTTGTTAATTGGTGTCAGTGTATGTCTTTGTTACTTGGTGTAAGTGTGTGTCTGTGTTACTTGGTGTATGTGTATGTCTTTGTTACTTTATGTCAGAGTATGTCTTTGTTACTTGGTGTAAGTGTGTGTCTTTGTTACTGGGTATCATTGTATGTCTTTGCTACTTGGTGTAAGTGTCTGTCTGTGTTAGTGGGTATCAGTGTTTGTCTTTTTTTACTTGGTGTCAGTGTATGTCTGTGTACTTTGTGTATGTGTGTGTCTTTGTTACTTGGTGTCAGTGTTTGTCTTTGTTACTTGGTGTAAGTGTATGGCTTTGTTA
This sequence comes from Heterodontus francisci, assembly GCF_036365525.1. Taxonomy (NCBI): domain Eukaryota; kingdom Metazoa; phylum Chordata; class Chondrichthyes; order Heterodontiformes; family Heterodontidae; genus Heterodontus; species Heterodontus francisci. The sequence continues at coordinate 7,563,490 of NW_027141175.1, forward strand.
CTTGGTGTCAGTGTATGTCTCTGTTACTTGGTGTAATTGTGTGTCTGTGTTACTGGGTATCAGTGTATGTTTTTGTTACTTGGTGTCATTGTCTGTCTTTGTTACTTGGTGGAAGTGTGTGTCTGTGTTACTTGGTGTAAGTCTGTGTCTGTGTTACTGGGTATCAGTGTATGTCTATGTTACTTGGTGTCAGTGTATGTCTTTGTTACTTGGTGTAAGTGTATGTCTTTGTTACTTGGTGTCAGTGTATGTCTTTGTTACTTGGTGTAACTGTATGTCTTTGTTACTTGGTGTCAGTGTATGTCTTTGTTACTTGGTGTAAGTGTATGTCTTTGTTACTTGGTGTCAGTGTATGTCTTTGTTACTTGGTGTAAGTGTATGTCTGTGTTGCTGGGTATCAGTGTATGTCTTTGTTACTTGGTGTAAGTGTGTGTCTGTGTTACTAGGTATCAGTGTCTGTCTTTGTTACTTGGTGTAAGTGTCTGTCTGTGTTTCTGGGTATCAGTGTATGTCTTTGTTACTTGGTGTAAGTGTGTGTCTGTGTTACTGGGTATCATTGTCTGTCTTTGTTACTTGGTGTCTGTGTATGTCTGTGTTCTTGCTGTCAATGTGTGTCTGTGTAACTGGGTATCAGTGTATGTCTTTGTTACCTGGTGTAAGTGTGTTTCTGTGTTATTTGGTATCAGTGTAGTTCTTTTCTACTTGGTGTCAGAGTATGTCTTTTTTAATTGGTGTAAGTGTATGTCTTTGTTACTTGGTGTCAGTGTATGTCTTTGTTACTTGGTTTAAGTGTGTGTCTGTGTTACTGGGTATCAGTGTATGACTTTTTTAATTGGTGTCAGTGTATGTCTTTGTTACTTGATGTAAGTGTGTGTCTGTGTTACTGGGTATCAGTGTATGTCTTTGTTACTTGGTGTCAGTGTGTGTCTTTGTTACTGGGTGTCAGTGCATGTCTTTGTTACTAGGTGTCAGTGTATGTCTTTGTGACTTGGTGTAAGTGCGTGTCTGTGTTACTGTGTATCAGTGTATGACTTTGTTACTTGGAGTAAGTGTTTCTCTGTGTTACTGGGTGTCAGTGTGTATCTGTGTTCCTGGCTGTCAGTGTATGTCGTTGTTACTTTGTGTCTGTGTATGACTGTGTTAAGTGGTGTAAGTGTGTGTCTGTGTTATTGGGTATCAGTGTATGTCTTTGTTACTTGGTGTCAGTGTACGTCTTTGTTACTTGGTGTATGTGTATGTCTTTGTTACTTTGTGTCAGAGTATGTCTTTGTTACTTTGTGTAAGTGTGTGTCTGTGTTACTGGGTATCAGTGTACGTCTTTGTTACTAGGTGTCTGTGTGTGTCTGTGATACTTGGTGTAAGTGTGTGCCTGTGTAACTGGGTATCAGTGTATGTCTTTGTTACTTGGTGTAAGTGTGTTTCTGTGTTATTGGGTATCAGTGTATGTCTTTGTTACTTGGCGTCAGAGTATGTCTTTTTTAATTGGTGTAAGTGTATGTCTTTGTTACTTGGTGACAGTTTATGTCTTTGTTACTTGGTGTAAGTGTGTGTCTGTGTTACTGGGTATCAGTGTATGTTTTTGTTAATTGGTGTCAGTGTATGTCTTTGTTACTTGGTGTAAGTGTGTGTCTGTGTTAATCGGTATCAGTGTATGTCTTTGTCACTTGGTGTCAGTGTGTGTCTTTGTTACTCGGTGTCAGTGCATGTCTTTGTTACTGGGTGTCAGTTTATGTCTTTGTGACTTGGTGTAAGTGTATGTCTCTGTTACTTGGTGTAAGTGTGTGTCTGTGTTACTGGGTGTCAGTGTATGTCTTTGTTACTTGGTGTCATTGTCTGTCTTTGTTACTTGGTGTAAATGTGTGTCTGTGTTACTGGGTATCGGTGTATGTCTTTGTTAATTGGTGTCAGTGTATGTCTTTGTTACTTGGTGTAAGTGTGTGTCTGTGTTAATCGGTAACAGTGTATGTCTTTGTTACTGGGTGTCAGTTTATGTCTTTGTGACTTGGTGTAAGTGCGTGTCTGTGTTACTGTGTATCAGTGTATGTCTTTGTTACTTGGATTAAGTGTTTCTCTGTGTTACTGGGTGTCAGTGTGTATCTGTGTTCCTGGCTGTCAGTGTATGTCTTTGTTACTTTGTGTCAGTGTATGACTCTGTTAGTTGGTGTAAGTGTGTGTCTGTGTTATTGGGTATCAGTGTATGTCTTTGTTACTTGTTGTAAGTGTGAGTCTGTTTTACTGGGTATCAGTGTATGTCTTCGTTACTTGGTGTCAGTGTATGTCTTTGTTACTTGGTGTATGTGTATGTCTTTGTTACTTTATGTCAGAGTATGTCTTTGTTACTTGGTGTAAGTGTGTGTCTTTGTTACTGGGTATCAGTGTATGTCTTTGCTACTTGGTGTAAGTGTCTGTCTGTGTTACTGGGTATCAGTGTTTGTCTTTTGTTACTTGGTGTCAGTGTATGTCTGTGTACTTTGTGTATGTGTGTGTCTTTGTTACTTGGTGTCAGTGTTTGTCTTTGTTACTTGGTGTAAGTGTATGGCTTTGTTACTTGGTGTCAGTGTATGTCTCTGTTACTTGGTGTAATTGTGTGTCTATGTTACTGGGTATCAGTGTATTTTTTTGTTACTTGGTGTCATTGTCTGTCTTTGTTACTTGGTGGAAGCGTGTGTCTGTGTTACTTGGTGTAAGTCTGTGTCTGTGTTACTGGGTATCAGTGTATGTCTATGTTACTTGGTGTCAGTGTATGTCTTTGTTACTTGGTGTAAGTGTATGTCTTTGTTACTTGGTGTCAGTGTATGTCTTTGTTACTTGGTGTAACTGTATGTCTTTGTTACTTGGTGTCAGTGTATGTCTTTGTTACTTGGTGTAAGTGTATGTCTTTGTTACTTGGTGTCAGTGTATGTCTTTGTTACTTGGTGTAAGTGTATGTCTGTGTTGCTGGGTATCAGTGTATGTCTTTGTTACTTGGTGTAAGTGTGTGTCTGTGTTACTAGGTATCAGTGTCTGTCTTTGTTACTTGGTGTAAGTGTCTGTCTGTGTTGCTGGGTATCAGTGTATGTCTTTGTTACTTGGTGTAAGTGTGTGTCTGTGTTACTGGGTATCATTGTCTGTCTTTGTTACTTGGTGACAGTGTATGTCTTTGTTACTTGGAGTAATAGTGTGTCTGTGTTACTGGGTATCAGTGTACGTCTTTGTTACTTGGTGTCTGTGTATGTCTGTGTTACTTGGTGTCAATGTGTGTCTGTGTAACTGGGTATCAGTGTATGTCTTTGTTACTTGGTGTAAGTGTGTTTCTGTGTTATTTGGTATCAGTGTAGTTCTTTTCTACTTGGTGTCAGAGTATGTCTTTTTTAATTGGTGTAAGTGTATGTCTTTGTTACTTGGTGTCAGTGTATGTCTTTGTTACTTGGTTTAAGTGTGTGTCTGTGTTACTGGGTATCAGTGTATGACTTTTTTAATTGGTGTCAGTGTATGTCTTTGTTACTTGATGTAAGTGTGTGTCTGTGTTACTGGGTATCAGTGTATGTCTTTGTTACTTGGTGTCAGTGTGTGTCTTTGTTACTGGGTGTCAGTGCATGTCTTTGTTACTAGGTGTCAGTGTATGTCTTTGTGACTTGGTGTAAGTGCGTGTCTGTGTTACTGTGTATCAGTGTATGACTTTGTTACTTGGAGTAAGTGTTTCTCTGTGTTACTGGGTGTCAGTGTGTATCTGTGTTCCTGGCTGTCAGTGTATGTCGTTGTTACTTTGTGTCTGTGTATGACTGTGTTAGTTGGTGTAAGTGTGTGTCTGTGTTATTGGGTATCAGTGTATGTCTTTGTTACTTGGTGTCAGTGTACGTCTTTGTTACTTGGTGTATGTGTATGTCTTTGTTACTTTGTGTCAGAGTATGTCTTTGTTACTTTGTGTAAGTGTGTGTCTGTGTTACTGGGTATCAGTGTACGTCTTTGTTACTAGGTGTCTGTGTGTGTCTGTGATACTTGGTGTAAGTGTGTGCCTGTGTAACTGGGTATCAGTGTATGTCTTTGTTACTTGGTGTAAGTGTGTTTCTGTGTTATTGGGTATCAGTGTATGTCTTTGTTACTTGGCGTCAGAGTATGTCTTTTTTAATTGGTGTAAGTGTATGTCTTTGTTACTTGGTGACAGTTTATGTCTTTGTTACTTGGTGTAAGTGTGTGTCTGTGTTACTGGGTATCAGTGTATGTTTTTGTTAATTGGTGTCAGTGTATGTCTTTGTTACTTGGTGTAAGTGTGTGTCTGTGTTAATCGGTATCAGTGTATGTCTTTGTCACTTGGTGTCAGTGTGTGTCTTTGTTACTCGGTGTCAGTGCATGTCTTTGTTACTGGGTGTCAGTTTATGTCTTTGTGACTTGGTGTAAGTGTATGTCTCTGTTACTTGGTGTAAGTGTGTGTCTGTGTTACTGGGTGTCAGTGTATGTCTTTGTTACTTGGTGTCATTGTCTGTCTTTGTTACTTGGTGTAAATGTGTGTCTGTGTTACTGGGTATCGGTGTATGTCTTTGTTAATTGGTGTCAGTGTATGTCTTTGTTACTTGGTGTAAGTGTGTGTCTGTGTTAATCGGTAACAGTGTATGTCTTTGTTACTTGGTGTCAGTGTGTGTCTTTGTTACTCGGTGTCAGTGCATGTCTTTGTTACTGGGTGTCAGTTTATGTCTTTGTGACTTGGTGTAAGTGCGTGTCTGTGTTACTGTGTATCAGTGTATGTCTTTGTTACTTGGATTAAGTGTTTCTCTGTGTTACTGGGTGTCAGTGTGTATCTGTGTTCCTGGCTGTCAGTGTATGTCTTTGTTACTTTGTGTCAGTGTATGACTCTGTTAGTTGGTGTAAGTGTGTGTCTGTGTTATTGGGTATCAGTGTATGTCTTTGTTACTTGTTGTAAGTGTGAGTCTGTTTTACTGGGTATCAGTGTATGTCTTCGTTACTTGGTGTCAGTGTATGTCTTTGTTACTTGGTGTATGTGTATGTCTTTGTTACTTTATGTCAGAGTATGTCTTTGTTACTTGGTGTAAGTGTGTGTCTTTGTTACTGGGTATCAGTGTATGTCTTTGCTACTTGGTGTAAGTGTCTGTCTGTGTTACTGGGTATCAGTGTTTGTCTTTTGTTACTTGGTGTCAGTGTATGTCTGTGTACTTTGTGTATGTGTGTGTCTTTGTTACTTGGTGTCAGTGTTTGTCTTTGTTACTTGGTGTAAGTGTATGGCTTTGTTACTTGGTGTCAGTGTATGTCTCTGTTACTTGGTGTAATTGTGTGTCTATGTTACTGGGTATCAGTGTATTTTTTTGTTACTTGGTGTCATTGTCTGTCTTTGTTACTTGGTGGAAGCGTGTGTCTGTGTTACTTGGTGTAAGTCTGTGTCTGTGTTACTGGGTATCAGTGTATGTCTATGTTACTTGGTGTCAGTGTATGTCTTTGTTACTTGGTGTAAGTGTATGTCTTTGTTACTTGGTGTCAGTGTATGTCTTTGTTACTTGGTGTAACTGTATGTCTTTGTTACTTGGTGTCAGTGTATGTCTTTGTTACTTGGTGTAAGTGTATGTCTTTGTTACTTGGTGTCAGTGTATGTCTTTGTTACTTGGTGTAAGTGTATGTCTGTGTTGCTGGGTATCAGTGTATGTCTTTGTTACTTGGTGTAAGTGTGTGTCTGTGTTACTAGGTATCAGTGTCTGTCTTTGTTACTTGGTGTAAGTGTCTGTCTGTGTTGCTGGGTATCAGTGTATGTCTTTGTTACTTGGTGTAAGTGTGTGTCTGTGTTACTGGGTATCATTGTCTGTCTTTGTTACTTGGTGACAGTGTATGTCTTTGTTACTTGGAGTAATAGTGTGTCTGTGTTACTGGGTATCAGTGTACGTCTTTGTTACTTGGTGTCTGTGTATGTCTGTGTTACTTGGTGTCAATGTGTGTCTGTGTAACTGGGTATCAGTGTATGTCTTTGTTACTTGGTGTAAGTGTGTTTCTGTGTTATTTGGTATCAGTGTAGTTCTTTTCTACTTGGTGTCAGAGTATGTCTTTTTTAATTGGTGTAAGTGTATGTCTTTGTTACTTGGTGTCAGTGTATGTCTTTGTTACTTGGTTTAAGTGTGTGTCTGTGTTACTGGGTATCAGTGTATGACTTTTTTAATTGGTGTCAGTGTATGTCTTTGTGACTTGATGTAAGTGTGTGTCTGTGTTACTGGGTATCAGTGTATGTCTTTGTTACTTGGTGTCAGTGTGTGTCTTTGTTACTTGGTGTCAGTGCATGTCTTTGTTACTAGGTGTCAGTGTATGTCTTTGTGACTTGGTGTAAGTGCGTGTCTGTGTTACTGTGTATCAGTGTATGACTTTGTTACTTGGAGTAAGTGTTTCTCTGTGTTACTGGGTGTCAGTGTGTATCTGTGTTCCTGGCTGTCAGTGTATGTCGTTGTTACTTTGTGTCTGTGTATGACTGTGTTAGTTGGTGTAAGTGTGTGTCTGTGTTATTGGGTATCAGTGTATGTCTTTGTTACTTGGTGTCAGTGTACGTCTTTGTTACTTGGTGTATGTGTATGTCTTTGTTACTTTGTGTCAGAGTATGTCTTTGTTACTTTGTGTAAGTGTGTGTCTGTGTTACTGGGTATCAGTGTACGTCTTTGTTACTAGGTGTCTGTGTGTGTCTGTGATACTTGGTGTAAGTGTGTGCCTGTGTAACTGGGTATCAGTGTATGTCTTTGTTACTTGGTGTAAGTGTGTTTCTGTGTTATTGGGTATCAGTGTATGTCTTTGTTACTTGGCGTCAGAGTATGTCTTTTTTAATTGGTGTAAGTGTATGTCTTTGTTACTTGGTGACAGTGTATTTCTTTGTTACTTGGTGTAAGTGTGTGTCTGTGTTACTGGGTATCAGTGTATGTCTTTGTTACTTGGTGTCAGTGTGTGTCTTTGTTACTGGGTGTCAGTGCATGTCTTTGTTACTAGGTGTCAGTGTATGTCTTTGTGACTTGGTGTAAGTGCGTGTCTGTGTTACTGTGTATCAGTGCATGACTTTGTTACTTGGAGTAAGTGTTTCTCTGTGTTACTGGGTGTCAGTGTGTATCTGTGTTCCTGGCTGTCAGTGTATGTCGTTGTTACTTTGTGTCAGTGTATGTCTCTGTTACTTGGTGTAAGTGTGTGTCTGTGTTACTGGGTATCAGTGTATGTCTTTGTTACTTGGTGTCAGTGTATGTCTTTGTTACTTGGTGTAAGTATATGTCTTTGTTACTTTCTGTCAGTGTATGTCTGAGTTACTTGGTGTAAGTGTATGTCTTTGTTACTTGGTGTAAGTGTTTGTCTTTGCTACTTGGTGTCAATGTATGTCTTTGTTCCTTGGTGTAAGTGTATGTCAGTGTTACTGGGTATCAGTGTCTGTCTTTGTTACTTGGTGTCTGTGTATGTCTTTGTTACTGGGTGTCAGTGTGTGTCTTTGTTACTTGGTGTCAGTGTGTGTCTTTGTTCCTGGGTGATAGTGTTTATCTTTGTTACTGGGTGTCAGTGTATGTCTTTGTGACTTGGTCTTAGTGTGTGTCTGTGTTACTGGGTATCAGTGTCTGTCTTTGTTACTTGGTGTAAGTGTGTGTCTTTGTTACTGGGTATCAGTGTATGTCTTTGTTACTTTGTGTAAGTGTATGTCTGTGTACTTGGTGTATGTGTGTGTCTTTGTTACTTGGTGTCAGTGTTTGTCTGTGTTACTTGGTGTAAGTGTATGTCTTTGTTACTTGGTGTCAGTGTATGTCTTTGTTACTTGGTGTAAGTGTATGTCTTTGTTACTTGGTGTCAGTGTATGTCTCTGTTTCTTGGTGTAATTGTGTGTCTGTGTTACTGGGTATCAGTGTATGTCTTTGTTACTTGGTGTCATTGTCTATCTTTGTTACTTGGTGTAACTGTGTGTCTGTGTTACTTGGTGTAAGTGTGTGTCTGTGTAACTGGGTATCAGTGTATGTCTATGTTACTTGGTGTTAGTGTATGTCTTTGTTACTTAGTGTCAGTGTTTGTCTGTGTTACTTGGTGTAAGTGCATGTCTTTGTTACTTGGTGTCAGTGTATGTCTTTGTTACTTGGTGTATGTGTATGTCTTTGTTACTTGGTGTCAGTGTATGTCTCTGTTACTTGATGTAATTGTGTGTCTGTGTTACTGGGTATCAGTGGATGTCTTTGTTACTTGGTGTCAGTGTATGTCTTTGTTACTTGTTGTAACTGTATGTCTTTGTTACTTGGTGTCAGTGTATGTCTTTGTTACTTGGTGTAAGTGTATGTCTTTGCTACTTGGTGTCAGTGTTTGTCTTTGATACTTGATGTAGGTGTATGTCTGTGTTACTGGGTATCGGTGTATGTCTTTGTTAATTGGTGTCAGTGTATGTCTTTGTTACTTGGTGTAAGTGTGTGTCTGTGTTAATCGTTAACAGTGTATGTCTTTGTTACTTGGTGTCAGTGTGTGTCTTTGTTACTCGGTGTCAGTGCATGTCTTTGTTACTGGGTGTCAGTTTATGTCTTTGTGACTTGGTGTAAGTGCGTGTCTGTGTTACTGTGTATCAGTGTATGTCTTTGTTACTTGGATTAAGTGTTTCTCTGTGTTACTGGGTGTCAGTGTGTATCTGTGTTCCTGGCTGTCAGTGTATGTCTTTGTTACTTTGTGTCAGTGTATGACTCGGTTAGTTGGTGTAAGTGTGTGTCTGTGTTATTGGGTATCAGTGTATGTCTTTGTTACTTGTTGTAAGTGTGAGTCTGTTTTACTGGGTATCAGTGTATGTCTTCGTTACTTGGTGTCAGTGTATGTCTTTGTTACTTGGTGTATGTGTATGTCTTTGTTACTTTATGTCAGAGTATGTCTTTGTTACTTGGTGTAAGTGTGTGTCTTTGTTACTGGGTATCAGTGTATGTCTTTGCTACTTGGTGTAAGTGTCTGTCTGTGTTACTGGGTATCAGTGTTTGTCTTTTTTTACTTGGTGTCAGTGTATGTCTGTGTACTTTGTGTATGTGTGTGTCTTTGTTACTTGGTGTCAGTGTTTGTCTTTGTTACTTGGTGTAAGTGTATGGCTTTGTTACTTGGTGTCAGTGTATGTCTCTGTTACTTGGTGTAATTGTGTGTCTATGTTACTGGGTATCAGTGTATTTTTTTGTTACTTGGTGTCATTGTCTGTCTTTGTTACTTGGTGGAAGCGTGTGTCTGTGTTACTTGGTGTAAGTCTGTGTCTGTGTTACTGGGTATCAGTGTATGTCTATGTTACTTGGTGTCAGTGTATGTCTTTGTTACTTGGTGTAAGTGTATGTCTTTGTTACTTGGTGTCAGTGTATGTCTTTGTTACTTGGTGTAACTGTATGTCTTTGTTACTTGGTGTCAGTGTATGTCTTTGTTACTTGGTGTAAGTGTATGTCTTTGTTACTTGGTGTCAGTGTATGTCTTTGTTACTTGGTGTAAGTGTATGTCTGTGTTGCTGGGTATCAGTGTATGTCTTTGTTACTTGGTGTAAGTGTGTGTCTGTGTTACTAGGTATCAGTGTCTGTCTTTGTTACTTGGTGTAAGTGTCTGTCTGTGTTGCTGGGTATCAGTGTATGTCTTTGTTACTTGGTGTAAGTGTGTGTCTGTGTTACTGGGTATCATTGTCTGTCTTTGTTACTTGGTGACAGTGTATGTCTTTGTTACTTGGAGTAATAGTGTGTCTGTGTTACTGGGTATCAGTGTACGTCTTTGTTACTTGGTGTCTGTGCATGTCTGTGTTACTTGGTGTCAATGTGTGTCTGTGTAACTGGGTATCAGTGTATGTCTTTGTTACTTGGTGTAAGTGTGTTTCCGTGTTATTTGGTATCAGTGTAGTTCTTTTCTACTTGGTGTCAGAGTATGTCTTTTTTAATTGGTGTAAGTGTATGTCTTTGTTACTTGGTGTCAGTGTATGTCTTTGTTACTTGGTTTAAGTGTGTGTCTGTGTTACTGGGTATCAGTGTATGACTTTTTTAATTGGTGTCAGTGTATGTCTTTGTGACTTGATGTAAGTGTGTGTCTGTGTTACTGGGTATCAGTGTATGTCTTTGTTACTTGGTGTCAGTGTGTGTCTTTGTTACTGGGTGTCAGTGCATGTCTTTGTTACTAGGTGTCAGTGTATGTCTTTGTGACTTGGTGTAAGTGCGTGTCTGTGTTACTGTGTATCAGTGTATGACTTTGTTACTTGGAGTAAGTGTTTCTCTGTGTTACTGGGTGTCAGTGTGTATCTGTGTTCCTGGCTGTCAGTGTATGTCGTTGTTACTTTGTGTCTGTGTATGACTGTGTTAGTTGGTGTAAGTGTGTGTCTGTGTTATTGGGTATCAGTGTATGTCTTTGTTACTTGGTGTCAGTGTACGTCTTTGTTACTTGGTGTATGTGTATGTCTTTGTTACTTTGTGTCAGAGTATGTCTTTGTTACTTTGTGTAAGTGTGTGTCTGTGTTACTGGGTATCAGTGTACGTCTTTGTTACTAGGTGTCTGTGTGTGTCTGTGATACTTGGTGTAAGTGTGTGCCTGTGTAACTGGGTATCAGTGTATGTCTTTGTTACTTGGTGTAAGTGTGTTTCTGTGTTATTGGGTATCAGTGTATGTCTTTGTTACTTGGCGTCAGAGTATGTCTTTTTTAATTGGTGTAAGTGTATGTCTTTGTTACTTGGTGACAGTGTATTTCTTTGTTACTTGGTGTAAGTGTGTGTCTGTGTTACTGGGTATCAGTGTATGTCTTTGTTACTTGGTGTCAGTGTGTGTCTTTGTTACTGGGTGTCAGTGCATGTCTTTGTTACTAGGTGTCAGTGTATGTCTTTGTGACTTGGTGTAAGTGCGTGTCTGTGTTACTGTGTATCAGTGCATGACTTTGTTACTTGGAGTAAGTGTTTCTCTGTGTTACTGGGTGTCAGTGTGTATCTGTGTTCCTGGCTGTCAGTGTATGTCGTTGTTACTTTGTGTCAGTGTATGTCTCTGTTACTTGGTGTAAGTGTGTGTCTGTGTTACTGGGTATCAGTGTATGTCTTTGTTACTTGGTGTCAGTGTATGTCTTTGTTACTTGGTGTAAGTATATGTCTTTGTTACTTTCTGTCAGTGTATGTCTGAGTTACTTGGTGTAAGTGTATGTCTTTGTTACTTGGTGTCAGTGTATGTCTTTGTTACTTGGTGTAAGTGTTTGTCTTTGCTACTTGGTGTCAATGTATGTCTTTGTTCCTTGGTGTAAGTGTATGTCAGTGTTACTGGGTATCAGTGTCTGTCTTTGTTACTTGGTGTCTGTGTATGTCTTTGTTACTGGGTGTCAGTGTGTGTCTTTGTTACTTGGTGTCAGTGTGTGTCTTTGTTCCTGGGTGATAGTGTTTATCTTTGTTACTGGGTGTCAGTGTATGTCTTTGTGACTTGGTCTTAGTGTGTGTCTGTGTTACTGGGTATCAGTGTCTGTCTTTGTTACTTGGTGTAAGTGTGTGTCTTTGTTACTGGGTATCAGTGTATGTCTTTGTTACTTTGTGTAAGTGTATGTCTGTGTACTTGGTGTATGTGTGTGTCTTTGTTACATGGTGTCAGTGTTTGTCTGTGTTACTTGGTGTAAGTGTATGTCTTTGTTACTTGGTGTCAGTGTATGTCTTTGTTACTTGGTGTAAGTGTATGTCTTTGTTACTTGGTGTCAGTGTATGTCTCTGTTTCTTGGTGTAATTGTGTGTCTGTGTTACTGGGTATCAGTGTATGTCTTTGTTACTTGGTGTCATTGTCTATCTTTGTTACTTGGTGTAACTGTGTGTCTGTGTTACTTGGTGTAAGTGTGTGTCTGTGTAACTGGGTATCAGTGTATGTCTATGTTACTTGGTGTTAGTGTATGTCTTTGTTACTTAGTGTCAGTGTTTGTCTGTGTTACTTGGTGTAAGTGCATGTCTTTGTTACTTGGTGTCAGTGTATGTCTTTGTTACTTGGTGTATGTGTATGTCTTTGTTACTTGGTGTCAGTGTATGTCTCTGTTACTTGATGTAATTGTGTGTCTGTGTTACTGGGTATCAGTGGATGTCTTTGTTACTTGGTGTCAGTGTATGTCTTTGTTACTTGTTGTAACTGTATGTCTTTGTTACTTGGTGTCAGTGTATGTCTTTGTTACTTGGTGTAAGTGTATGTCTATGCTACTTGGTGTCAGTGTTTGTCTTTGATACTTGATGTAAGTGTATGTCTGTGTTAGCGGGTATCAGTGTCTGTCTTTGTTACTTGGTGTAAGTGTGTGTCTGTGTTGCTGGGTATCAGTGTATGTCTTTGTTACTTGGTGTAAGTGTGTGTCTGTGTTACTGGGTATCAGTGTCTGTCTTTGTTACTTGGTGTCAGTGTATGTCTTTGTTACTTGGTGTGTGTGTGTCTGTGTTACTGGGTATCAGTGTACGTCTTTGTTACTAGGTGTCTGTGTGTGTCTGTGATACTTGGTGTAAGTGTGTGTCTGTGTAACTGGGTATCAGTGTATGTCTTTGTTACTTGGTGTAAGTGTGTTTCTGTGTTATTGGGTATCAGTGTATGTCTTTGTTACTTGGCGTCAGAGTATGTCTTTTTTAATTGGTGTAAGTGTATGTCTTTGTTACTTGGTGACAGTGTATGTCTTTGTTACATGGTGTAAGTGTGTGTCTGTGTTACTGGGTATCGGTGTATGTCTTTGTTAATTGGTGTCAGTGTATGTCTTTGTTACTTGGTGTAAGTGTGTGTCTGTGTTAATCGGTATCAGTGTATGTCTTTGTTACTTGGTGTCAGTGTGTGTCTTTGTTACTCGGTGTCAGTGCATGTCTTTGTTACTGGGTGTCAGTTTATGTCTTTGTGACTTGGTGTAAGTGCGTATCTGTGTTACTGTGTATCAGTGTATGTCTTTGTTACTTGGATTAAGTGTTTCTCTGTGTTACTGGGTGTCAGTGTGTATCTGTGTTCCTGGCTGTCAGTGTATGTCTTTGTTACTTTGTGTCAGTGTATGACTGTGTTAGTTGGTGTAGGTGTGTGTCTGTGTTATTGGGTATCAGTGTATGTCTTTGTTACTTGTTGTAAGTGTGAGTCTGTTTTACTGGGTATCAGTGTATGTCTTCGTTACTTGGTGTCAGTGTATGTCTTTGTTACTTGGTGTATGTGTATGTCTTTGTTACTTTATGTCAGAGTATGTCTTTGTTACTTGGTGTAAGTGTGTGTCTTTGTTACTGGGTATCAGTGTATGTCTTTGCTACTTTGTGTCAGTGTATGTCTGTGTTACTGGGTATCAGTGTTTGTCTTTTTTTACTTGGTGTCAGTGTATGTCTGTGTACTTTGTGTATGTGTGTGTCTTTGTTACTTGGTGTCAGTGTTTGTCTTTGTTACTTGGTGTAAGTGTATGGCTTTGTTACTTGGTGTCAGTGTATGTCTCTGTTACTTGGTGTAATTGTGTGTCTGTGTTACTGGGTATCAGTGTATGTTTTTGTTACTTGGTGTCATTGTCTGTCTTTGTTACTTGGTGGAAGTGTGTGTCTGTGTTACTTGGTGTAAGTCTGTGTCTGTGTTACTGGGTATCAGTGTATGTCTATGTTACTTGGTGTCAGTGTATGTCTTTGTTACTTGGTGTATGTGTATGTCTTTGTTACTTGGTGTCAGTGTATGTCTTTGTTACTTGGTGTAACTGTATGTCTTTGTTACTTGGTGTCAGTGTATGTCTTTGTTACTTGGTGTAAGTGTATGTCTTTGTTACTTGGTGTCAGTGTATGTCTTTGTTACTTGGTGTAAGTGTATGTCTGTGTTGCTGGGTATCAGTGTATGTCTTTGTTACTTGGTGTAAGTGTGTGTCTGTGTTACTAGGTATCAGTGTCTGTCTTTGTTACTTGGTGTAAGTGTCTGTCTGTGTTGCTGGGTATCAGTGTATGTCTTTGTTACTTGGTGTAAGTGTGTGTCTGTGTTACTGGGTATCATTGTCTGTCTTTGTTACTTGGTGACAGTGTATGTCTTTGTTACTTGGAGTAATAGTGTGTCTGTGTTACTGGGTATCAGTGTACGTCTTTGTTACTTGGTGTCTGTGTATGTCTGTGTTCTTGGTGTCAATGTGTGTCTGTGTAACTGGGTATCAGTGTATGTCTTTGTTCATTGGTGTAAGTGTGTTTCTGTGTTATTTGGTATCAGTGTAGTTCTTTTCTACTTGGTGTCAGAGTATGTCTTTTTTAATTGGTGCAAGTGTATGTCTTTGTTACTTGGTGTCAGTGTATGTCTTTGTTACTTGGTTTAAGTGTGTGTCTGTGTTACTGGGTATCAGTGTATGACTTTTTTAATTGGTGTCATTGTATGTCTTTGTTACTTGATGTAAGTGTGTGTCTGTGTTACTGGGTATCAGTGTATGTCTTTGTTACTTGGTGTCAGTGTGTGTCTTTGTTACTGGGTGTCAGTGCATGTCTTTGTTACTAGGTGTCAGTGTATGTCTTTGTGACTTGGTGTAAGTGCGTGTCTGTGTTACTTTGTATCAGTGTATGACTTTGTTACTTGGAGTAAGTGTTTCTCTGTGTTACTGGGTGTCAGTGTGTATCTGTGTTCCTGGCTGTCAGTGTATGTCATTGTTACTTTGTGTCTGTGTATGACTGTGTTAGTTGATGTAAGTGTGTGTCTGTGTTATTGGGTATCAGTTTATGTCTTTGTTACTTGGTGTCAGTGTACGTCTTTGTTACTTGGTGTATGTGTATGTCTTTGTTACTTTGTGTCAGAGTCTGTCTTTGTTACTTTGTGTAAGTGTGTGTCTGTGTTACTGGGTATCAGTGTACGTCTTTGTTACTAGGTGTCTGTGTGTGTCTGTGATACTTGGTGTAAGTGTGTGCCTGTGTAACTGGGTATCAGTGTATGTCTTTGTTACTTGGTGTAAGTGTGTTTCTGTGTTATTGGGTATCAGTGTATGTCTTTGTTACTTGGCGTCAGAGTATGTCTTTTTTAATTGGTGTAAGTGTATGTCTTTGTTACTTGGTGACAGTGTATGTCTTTGTTACTTGGTGTAAGTGTGTGTCTGTGTTACTGGGTATCAGTGTATGTTTTTGTTAATTGGTGTCAGTGTATGTCTTTGTTACTTGGTGTAAGTGTGTGTCTGTGTTAATCGGTATCAGTGTATGTCTTTGTTACTTGGTGTCAGTGTGTGTCTTTGTTACTCGGTGTCAGTGCATGTCTTTGTTACTGGGTGACAGTTTATGTCTTTGTGACTTGGTGTAAGTGCGTGTCTGTGTTACTGTGTATCAGTGTATGTCTTTGTTACTTGGATTAAGTGTTTCTCTGTGTTACTGGGTGTCAGTGTGTATCTGTGTTCCTGGCTGTCAGTGTATGTCTTTGTTACTTTGTGTCAGTGTATGACTGTGTTAGTTGGTGTCATTGTGTGTCTGTGTTATTGGGTATCAGTGTATGTCTTTGTTACTTGTTGTAAGTGTGAGTCTGCTTTACTGGGTATCAGTGTATGTCTTCGTTACTTGGTGTCAGTGTATGTCTTTGTTACTTGGTGTATGTGTATGTCTTTGTTACTTTATGTCAGAGTATGTCTTTGTTACTTGGTGTAAGTGTCTGTCTTTGTTACTGGGTATCAGTGTATGTCTTTGCTACTTGGTGTAAGTGTCTGTCTGTGTTACTGGGTATCAGTGTTTGTCTTTGTTACTTGGTGTCAGTGTATGTCTGTGTACTTTGTGTATGTGTGTGTCTTTGTTACTTGGTGTCAGTGTTTGTCTTTGTTACTTGGTGTAAGTGTATGGCTTTGTTACTTGGTGTCAGTGTATGTCTCTGTTACTTGATGTAATTGTGTGTCTGTGTTACTGGGTATCAGTGTATGTCTTTGTTACTTGGTGTCATTGTCTGTCTTTGTTACTTGGTGGAAGTGTGTGTCTGTGTTACTTGGTGTAAGTCTGTGTCTGTGTTACTGGGTATCAGTGTATGTCTATGTTACTTGGTGTCAGTGTATGTCTTTGTTACTTGGTGTAAGTGTATGTCTTTGTTACTTGGTGTCAGTGTATGTCTTTGTTACTTGGTGTAACTGTATGTCTTTGTTACTTGGTGTCAGTGTATGTCTTTGTTACTTGGTGTAAGTGTATGTCTTTGTTACTTGGTGTCAGTGTATGTCTTTGTTACTTGGTGTAAGTGTATGTCTGTGTTGCTGGGTATCAGTGTATGTCTTTGTTACTTGGTGTAAGTGTGTGTCTGTGTTACTAGGTATCAGTGTCTGTCTTTGTTACTTGGTGTAAGTGTGTGTCTGTGTTACTGGGTATCATTGTCTGTCTTTGTTACTTGGTGACAGTGTATGTCTTTGTTACTTGGAGTAATAGTGTGTCTGTGTATGTCTGTGTTACTTGGTGTCAATGTGTGTCTGTGTAACTGGGTATCAGTGTATGTCTTTGTTACTTGGTGTAAGTGTGTTTCTGTGTTATTTGGTATCAGTGTATGTCTTTTCTACTTGGTGTCAGAGTATGTCTTTTTTAATTGGTGTAAGTGTATGTATTTGTTACTTGTTGTCAGTGTATGTCTTTGTTACTTGGTTTAAGTGTGTGTCTGTGTTACTGGGTATCAGTGTATGACTTTTTTAATTGGTGTCAGTGTATGTCTTTGTTACTTGGTGTAAGTGTGTGTCTGTGTTACTGGGTATCAGTGTATGTCTTTGTTACTTGGTGTCAGTGTGTGTCTTTGTTACTGGGTGTCAGTGCATGTCTTTGTTACTAGGTGTCAGTGTATGTCTTTGTGACTTGGTGTAAGTGCGTGTCTGTGTTACTGTGTATCAGTGTATGACTTTGTTACTTGGAGTAAGTGTTTCTCTGTGTTACTGGGTGTCAGTGTGTATCTGTGTTTTGGCTGTCAGTGTATGTCGTTGTTACTTTGTGTCTGTGTATGACTGTGTTAGTTGGTGTAAGTGTGTGTCTGTGTTATTGGGTATCAGTGTATGTCTTTGTTACTTGGTGTCAGTGCACGTCTTTGTTACTTGTTGTATGTTTATGTCTTTGTTACTTTGTGTCAGAGTATGTCTTTGTTACTTTGTGTAAGTGTGTGTCTTTGTTACTGGGTATCAGTGTATGGCTTTGCTACTTGGTGTAAGTGTGTGTCAGTGTAACTGTGTATCAGTGTCTGTCTTTGTTACTTGGTGTCAATGTATGTCTTTGTTACTGTGTGTCTGTGCGTGTCTGTGATACTGGGTATCATTGTTTGTCTTTGTTGCTTGGTGTCAGTGTATGTCTTTGTACTTGGTCTAAGTGGGTGTCTTTGTTACTTGGTGTCAGTGTATGTCTGTGTTACTTGGTGTCAGTGTGTGTCTTTGTTACTTGGTGTCAGTGTTTCTCTGTGTTACTGGGTGTCACTGTGTATCTGTGTTCCTGGATGTCAGTGTATGTCTTTGTTCCTTGGTTTCAGTGTATCTCTTTGTTACTTGGTGTAAGTGTGTGTCTGTGTTACTGGGTATCAGTGTATGTCTTTGTTAATTGGTGTCAGTGTATGTCTTTGTTACTTGGTGTCTGTGTATGTCTTTGTTACTTGGTGTAATTGTGTGTCTGTGTTACTGAGTATCAGTGTATGTCTTTGTTACTTGGTGTCACTGTGTGTCTTTGTTACTGGGTGTCAGTGTATGTCTTTGTTACTGGGTGTCAGTGTGTGTCCTTGTGACTTGGTGTAATTGTGTGTCTGTGTTACTGGATGTCAGTGTCTGTCTTTGTTACTTGGTGTAAGTGTGTGTCTGTGTTACTGGGTATCAGTGTCTGTCTTTGTTACTGGGTATCAGTGTCTGTCTTTGTTACTTGGTGTAAGAGTGTGTCTGTGTTGCTGGGTTTCAGTGTATGTCTTTGTTACTTGGTGTCAGTGTAGGTCTGTGTTACTTGGTGTATGTGTGTGTCTTTCTTTCTTGGTGTAAGTGCATGTCTTTGTTAATTGGTGTCAGTGTATGTCTGTGTTACTTGGTGTAATTGTGTGTCTTTGTTATTTGGTGTCAGTGTATGTCTTTGTTACTTGGTGTCATTGTATGTCTGTGTTATTTGGTGTAAGTGGATGCCTTTGTTACTTGGTGTCAGTGTATGTCTTTGTTACTTGGTGTAAGTGTTTGTCTGTGTCACTGGATATCAGCGTATGTCTTTGTTCGTTGGTGTCAGTGTATGTCTGTGTTACTTGGTGTCAGTGTATGTCTTTGTTACTTGGTGTCAGTGTTTTTCTGAGTTACTGGGTGTCACTGTGTATCTGTGTTCCTGGGTGTCAGTGTCTGTCTTTGTTACTTGGTGTCAGTGTATGTCCGTGTTACTTGGTGTAAGTGTGTGTCTGTGTTACTGGGTATCAGTGCATGTCTTTGTTACTTGGTGTCAGTGTATGTCTTTGTTACTTAGTGTAAGTGTATGTCTTTGTTACTTGGTTTCAGTGTATGTCTTTGTTACTTGGTGTAAGTGTGTGTCTGTGTTACTGGGTATCAGTGTCTGTCTTTGTTAATTGGTGTCAGTGTATGTCTTTGTTACTGGGTATCAGTGTATGTCTTTGTTACTTGGTGTCAGTGTGTGTCTTTGTTACTGGGTGTCAGTGAGTGTCTTTGTTACTGGGTGTCAGTGTGTGTCTTTGTGACTTGGTGTAAGTGTGTGTCTGTGTTACTGGACGTCAGTGTCTGTCTTTGTTACTTGGTGTCAGTGTGTGTCTGTGTTACTGGGTAGCAGTGTCTGTCTTTGTTACTGGGTGTCAGTGTGTGTCTTTGTGACTTGGTGTAAGTGTGTGTCTGTATTACTGGGTGTCAGTGTCTGTCTTTGTTACTTGGTGTTAGTGTGTGTCTGTGTTACTGGGTATCAGCGTATGTCTTTGTTAATTGTTGTCAGTGTATGTCTTTGTTACTGCGTATCAGTGTACGTCTTTGTTAATTGGTGTCAGTGTATGTCTTTGTTACTTGGTGTCAGTGTATGTCTTTGTTACTTGGTGTAAGTGGGTGTCTGTGTTACTGGGTATCAGTGTATGTCTTTGTTACTTGGTGTCAGTGTATGTGTTTGTGACTTGGTGTCAGTGTATGTCTTTGTTACTTGGTGTCAGTGTGTGTCTGTGTTACTGGGTATCAGTGTATGTTTTTGTGACTTGGTATCAGTGTATGTATTTGTGACTTGGTGTCAGTGTATGTCTTTGTTACTGGGTGTAAGTGTGTGTCTGTGTTACTTGGTGTCAGTGTATGTCTTTGTTACTTTTTATTAGTGTTTCTCTGTGTTACTGGGTGTCAGTATGTGTTTTTTTGTGTTACTTGGTGTCAGTGTATGTCTTTGTTACTTGGTGTAAGTGTGTGTCTGTGTTACTGGGTATCAGTGTCTGTCTTTGTTACTTGGTGTAAGTGTGTGTCTGTGTTGCTGGGTTTCAGTGTATGTCTTTGTTACTTGGTGTCAGTGTAGGTCTGTGTTACTTGGTGTATGTGTGTTTCTTTCTTTCTTGGTGTAAGTGCATGTCTTTGTTAATTGGTGTCAGTGTATGTCTGTGTTACTTGGTGTAATTGTGTGTCTTTGTTATTTGGTGTCAGTGTATGTCTTTGTTACTTGGTGTCAGTGTATGTCTGTGTTATTTGGTGTAAGTGGATGCCTTTGTTACTTGGTGTCAGTGTATGTCTTTGTTACTTGGTGTAAGTGTTTGTCTGTGTCACTGGATATCAGCGTATGTCTTTGTTCGTTGGTGTCAGTGTATGTCTGTGTTACTTGGTGTCAGTGTATGTCTTTGTTACTTGGTGTCAGTGTTTTTCTGAGTTACTGGGTGTCACTGTGTATCTGTATTCCTGGCTGTCAGTGTCTGTCTTTGTTACTTGGTGTCTTTGTATGTCCGTGTTACTTGGTGTAAGTGTGTGTCTGTGTTACTGGGTATCAGTGTATGTCTTTGTTACTTGGTGTAAGTGTGTGTCTGTGTTACTGGGTATCAGTGCATGACTTTGTTACTTGGTGTCAGTGTATGTCTTTGTTACTTAGTGTAAGTGTATGTCTTTGTTACTTGGTTTCAGTGTATGTCTTTGTTACTTGGTGTAAGTGTGTGTCTGTGTTACTGGGTATCAGTGTCTGTCTTTGTTAATTGGTGTCAGTGTATGTCTTTGTTACTGGGTATCAGTGTATGTCTTTGTTACTTGGTGTCAGTGTGTGTCTTTGTTACTGGGTGTCAGTGTGTGTCTTTGTTACTGGGTGTCAGTGTGTGTCTTTGTGACTTGGTGTAAGCGTGTGTCTGTGTTACTGGACGTCAGTGTCTGTCTTTGTTACTTGGTGTAAGTGTGTGTCTGTGTTACTGGGTAGCAGTGTCTGTCTTTGTTACTGGTTGTCAGTGTGTGTCTTTGTGACTTGGTGTAAGTGTGTGTCTGTATTACTGGGTGTCAGTGTCTGTCTTTGTTACTTGGTGTTACTGTGTGTCTGTGTTACTGGGTATCAGCGTATGTCTTTGTTACTTGGTGTCAGTGTATGTCCGTGTTACTTGGTGTAAGTGTGTGTCTTTGTTAATTGGTGTAAGTGTATGTCTGTCTTACTTGGTGTAAGTGTATGTCTTTGTTACTTGGTGTCAGTGTAAGCCTTTGTTACTTGGTGCAAGTTTATGCCTTTGTTATTTGGTGTCAGTGTATGTCTTTGTTACTTGGTGTAAGTCTATGTCTTTGTTAGTTGGTGTCAGTGTATGTCTTTGATTCTTGGTGCAAGTGTGTGTCTGTGTTACTGGGTATCAGTATCTGTCTTTGTTACTTGGTGTAAGTGTGTGTCTGTGTTACTGGGTATCATTGTCTGTCTTTGTTACATGGTGTAAGAGTGTGTTTGTGTTGCTGGGTATCAGTGTGTGTCTTTGTTAGTTGGTGTAAGTGTATGTCTTTGTTACTTGGTGTCAGTGTATGTCTGTTTTATTTGGTGTAATTGTATGTCTTTGTTACTTGGTGTCAGTCTATGTCTTTGTTACTTGCTGTAAGTGTTTGTCTGTGTTTCTGGGAATCAGTGTATGTATTTGTTAGTTGGTGTCTCTGTATGTCTGTGATACCTGGTGTACGTGTGTGTCTGTGTTACTGAGTATCAGTGTTTTTCTTTGTTACTTGGTGTAAGTGTGTATCTGTGTTACTGGGTATCAGTGTATGTCTTTGTTACTTGGTGTCAGTGTATGTCTTTGTTACTGGGTATCAGTGTACGTCTTTGTTAATTGGTGTCAGTGTATGTCTTTGTTACTTGGTGTCAGTGTATGTCTTCGTTACTTGGTGTAAGTGGGTGTCTGTGTTACTGGGTATCAGTGTATGTCTTTGTTACTTGGTGTCAGTGTATGTTTTTGTGACTTGGTGTCAGTGTATGTCTTTGTTACTTGGTGTCAGTGTGTGTCTGTGTTACTGGGTATCAGTGTATGTTTTTGTGACTTGGTATCAGTGTATGTATTTGTGACTTGGTGTCAGTGTATGTCTTTGTTACTGGGTGTAAGTGTGTGTCTGTGTTACTTGGTGTCAGTGTTTGTCTTTGTTACTTTTTATTAGTGTTTCTCTGTGTTAGTGGGTGTCAGTGTGTGTTTTTTTGTGTTACTTGGTGTCAGTGTATGTCTTTGTTACTTGGTGTAAGTGTGTGTCTGTGTTACTGGGTATCAGTGTCTGCCTTTGTCACTTGGTGTAAGTGTGTGTCTTTGTTACTTGGTGTAATTGTATGTCTTTGTTACTTGGTGTCAGTGTATGTCTGTGTTACTTGGTGTAAGTGTATCTCTTTGTTACTTGGTGTAAGTGTGCGTCTGTGTTCCTGGGTATCAGTGTATGTCTTTGTTACTTGGTGTCAGTGTGTCTGGGTGTAATTGTATGTCTGTGTTACTTGGTGTAAGTCTGTGTCTTTGTTACTTGGTGTCCGTGTGTGTCTGTGTTACTGGGTGTCAGTGTATGTCTTTGTTACTGGGTGTCAGTGTATGTCTTTGTTACTTGGTGTAAGTGTGTGTCTGTGTTACTGGGTATCAGTGTCTGTCTTTGTTACTTGGTGCAAGTGTGTGTCTGTGTTACTGGGTATCAGTGTATGTCTTTGTTACTTGGTGTCATTGTATGTCTGTGTTAAATGTTGTAAGTGTGTGTCTTTGCTACTTGGTGTCCGTGTGTGTCTGTGTTACTGGGTGTCAGTGTATCTCTTTGTTACTGGGTGTCAGTGTATGTCTTTGTGACTTGGTGTCAGTGTATGTCTTTGTTACTGTTTATTAGTGTTTCTCTGTGCTACTGCGTGTCAGTGTGTGTTTGTTTGTGTCACTGGGTGTCAGTGTTTATCTGTGACACTAGGTGTCAGTATTTAGTTTAGTTTAGAGATACAGCACTTTAACAGGCCCTTCGGCCCTCCGAGTCTGTGCCGACCATCAACCACCCATTTATACTAATCCTACACTAATCCCTCATCCCTATCACATCCCCACCTGTCCCTATATATTTCCCTAACACCTACCTATACTAGGGGCAGTTTATGATGGCCAATTACCCTACCAACCAGCAAGTCTTTGGCATGTGGGAGGAAACCGGAGCACCCGGAGGAAACTCACGCAGACACAGGGAGAATTTGCAAACTCCGCACAGGCAGTACCCAGAATCGAACCCGGGTCCCTGGAGCTGTGAGGCTGCGGTTCTAACCACTGCGCCAATGTGACCCCCCTCCCCCCCAGTGTGTGCCTCTGTTATTGGGTATCAGTGTATGTCTTTGTTACTTGGTGTCAGTGTATGTCTGTGTAACTTGGTGTAAGTGTGTGTCTTTGTTACTTGGTGTAAGTGTACGTCTTTGTTAGTTGGTGTCAGTGTATGTCTTTGATTCTTGGTGTAAGTGTGTGTCTGTGTTACTGGGTATCATTGTCTGTCTTTGTTACATGGTGTAAGAGTGTGTTTGTGTTGCTGGGTATCAGTGTGTGTCTTTGTTAGTTGGTGTAAGTGTATGTCTTTGTTACTTGGTGACAGTGTATGTCTGTGTTATTTGGTGTAAGTGTATGTCTTTGTTAATTGGTGTCAGTCTATGTCTTTGTTACTTGCTGTAAGTGTTTGCCTGTGTTTCTGGGTATCAGTGTATGTATTTGTTTGTTGGTGTCTGTGTATGTCTGCGATACCTGGTGTACGTGTGTGTCTGTTTTACTGAGTATCAGTGTTTTTCTTTGTTAATTGGTGTAAGTGTGCATCTGTGTTACTGGGTATCAGTGTATGTCTTTGTTACTTGGTGTCAGTGTATGTCTTTGTTACTGGGTATCAGTGTATGTCTTTGTTACTTGGTGTTAGTGGGTGTCTGTGTTACTGGGTATCAGTGTATGTCTTTGTTACTTGGTGTCAGTGTATGTGTTTGTGACTTGGTGTCAGTGTATGTCTTTGTTACTTGGTGTCAGTGTGTGTCTGTGTTACTGGGTATCAGTGTATGTTTTTGTGACTTGGCATCAGTGTATGTCTTTGTGACTTGGTGTCAGTGTATGTCTTTGTTACTGGGTGTAAGTGTGTGTCTGTGTTACTTGGTGTCAGTGTATGTCTTTGTTACTTTTTATTAGTGTTTCTCTGTGTTACTGGGTGTCAGTGTGTGTTTTTTTGTGTTACTTGGTGTCAGTGTATGTCTTTGTTACTTGGTGTAAGTGTGTGTCTGTGTTACTGGGTATCAGTGTCTGTCTTTGTTACTTGGTGTATGTGTGTGTCTTTGTTACTTGGTGTAATTGTATGTCTTTGTAACTTGGTGTCAGTGTACGTCTGTGTTACTTGGTGTAAGTGTATCTCTTTGTTACTTGGTGTAAGTGTGTGTCTGTGTTACTTGGTGTAAGTGTGTGTCTGTGTTCCTGGGTATCAGTGTATGTCTTTGTTACATGGTGTCAGTGTATGTCTGTGTTACTTGGTGTAAGTGTGTGTCTGTGTTACTGGGTGTCAGTGTGTGTATGTGCTACTTGGTGTAAGTGTGTGTCTTTGTTACTTGGTGTCCGTGTGTCTGGGTGTAATTGTATGTCTGTGTTACTTGGTGTAAGTCTGTGTCTTTGTTACTTGCTGTCCGTGTGTGTCTGTGTTACTGGGTGTCAGTGTATGTCTTTGTTACTGGGTGTCAGTGTATGTCTTTGTTACTTGGTGTAAGTGTGTGTCTGTGTTACTGGGTATCAGTGTCTGTCTTTGTTACCTGGGGCAAGTGTGTGTCTGTGTTACTGGGTATCAGTGTATGTCTTTGTTACTGGGTGTCAGTGTATGTCTTTGTTACTGGGTGTCAGTTGGTGTCTTTGTGACTTGGTGTCAGTGTATGTCAAAATATTTGGTTTAAGTGTATGTCTTTGTTACTTGGTGTAATTGTCTGTCTTTGTTACTTGGTGTCAGCGTATGTCTGTGTTACTTGTTGTAAGTGTGTGTCTTTGTTATTTGGTGCAAGTGTATGTCTTTGTTCCTGGGTATCAGTGTATGTCTTTGTTACTTGGTGTCAGTGTATGTCTGTGTTACTTGGTGTAAGTGTGTGTCTGTGTTACTGGGTGTCAGTGTGTGTATGTGCTACTTGGTGTAAGTGTGTGTCTTTGTTACTTGGTGTCCGTGTGTCTGGGTGTAATTGTATGTCTGTGTTACTTGGTGTTAGTGGGTGTCTGTGTTACTGGGTATCAGTGTATGTCTTTGTTACTTGGTGTCAGTGCATGTCTTTGTTACTTGGTGTAAGTGTGTGTCTGTGTTACTGGGTATCAGTGTCTGTCTTTGTTACCTGGTGCAAGTGTGTGTCTGTGTTACTGGGTATCAGTGTATGTCTTTGTTACTTGGTGTCAGTGTATGTCTGTGTTAAATGTTGTAAGTGTGTGTCTTTGCTACTTGGTGTCCGTGTGTGTCTGTGTTACTGGGTGTCAGTGTATGTCTTTGTTACTGGGTGTCAGTGTATGTGTTTGTGACTTGGTGTCAGTGTATGTCTATGTTACTGTTTATTAGTGTTTCTCTGTGCTACTGCGTGTCAGTGTTTGTTTGTTTGTGTCACTGGGTGTCAGTGTTTATCTGTGACACTAGGTGTCAGTATTTAGTTTAGTTTAGAGATACAGCACCTTAACAGGCCCTTCGGCCCTCCGAGTCTGTGCCGACCATCAACCACCCATTTATACTAATCCTACACTAATCCCGCATTCCTATCACATCCCCACCTGTCCCTATATATTTCCCTAACACCTACCTATACTAGGGGCAGTTTATGATGGCCAATTAACCTATCAACCTGCAAGACTTTGGCATGTGGGAGGAAACCGGAGCACCCGGAGGAAACACACGCAGACACAGGGAGAACTTGCAAACTCCGCACAGGCAGTACCCAGAATCGAACCCGGGTTCCTGGAGCTGTGAGGCTGCGGTGCTAACAACTGCGCCAATGTGACCCACCTCCCTCCCAGTGTGTGCCTGTGTTACTGGGTATCAGTGTATGTCTTTGTTACTTGGTGTCAGTGTATGTCTGTGTAACTTGGTGTAAGTGTGTGTCTTTGTTACTTGGTGTCCGTGTGTGTCTGTGTTACTGGGTGGCAGTGTATTTCTTTGTTACTGGGTGTCAGTGTATGTCTTTGTTACTTGGTGTAAGTGTGTGTCTGTGTTACTGGGTATCAGTGTCTGTCTTTGTTACTTGGTGTAAGTGTGTGTCTGTGTTACTGGGTATCAGTGCATGTCTTTGTTACTTGGTGTCACTGTATGTCTTTGTTACTGGGTGTCAGTGCGTGTCTTTGTGACTTGGTGTCAGTGCATGTCAAAATATTTGTTTTAAGTGCATGTCTTTGTTACTTGGTGTAATTGTCTGTCTTTGTTACTTGGTGTCATCGTATGTCTGTGTTACTTGTTGTAAGTGTGTGTCTTTGTTACTTGGTGTAAGTGTATGTCTTTGTTACTTGGTGTCAGTGTATGTCTTTGTTACTTGATGTCAGTGTGTGTCTGTGTTACTGGGCATCAGTGTATGTCTTTGTGACTTGGTATCAGTGCATGTCTTTGTGACTTGGTGTCAGTGTATGTCTTTGTTACTTGGTGTAAGTGTGTGTCTGTGCTACTGGGTGTCAGTGTATGTTTATGTTACTTGGTGTAAGTGTGTGTCTTTGTTACTGGGTATCAGTGTATGTCTTTGTGACTTGGTGTCAATTTATGTCTTTGTTACTGGGTGTCAGTGTGTGTCTTTGTGACTTGTTGTCAGTGTATATCTTTGTTACTTGGTGTAAGTGTGTGTCTGTGTTACTGGGTATCAGTGAATGTCTTTGTTACTTGGTGTCAGTGTATGTCAAAATACTTGGTGTAGGTGTATGTCTTTGTTACTTGGTGTCAGTGTGTGTCTGTGTTACTGGGCATCAGTGTATGTCTTTGTGACTTGGTATCAGTGTATGTCTTTGTGACTTGGTGTCAGTGTATGTCTTTGTTACTTGGTGTTAGTGTATGTCAAAATACTTGGTGTAAGTGTATATCTTTGTTACTTGGTGTAATTGTCAGTCTTTGTTACTTGCTGTAAGTTTATGTCTTTGTTACTTGTTGTCAGTGTATGTCTTTGTTACTTGATCTCAGTGTATGTCTGTGTTACTTGGTGTAAGTGTGTGTCTTTGTTACTTGGTGTCAGTGTATGTCTTTATTACTTAGTGTCAGTGTGTGTCTGTGTTACTGGGTATCAGTGTATGCCTTTGTGACTTGGTATCAGTGTGTGTCTTTGTTACTTGGTGTCAGTGTATGTCTGTGTTACTTGGTGTCGGTGTGTTTATTTGTGTTACTGGGTGTCAGTGTGTGTTTGTGTTACTTGGTGTAAGTGTGTGTCTTTGTTACTTAGTGTCCGTGTGTGTCTGTGTTACTGAGTGTCAGTGTATGTCTTTGTTACTGGGTGTCAGTGTATGTCTTTGTGACTTGGTGTAAGTGTGTGCCTGTGTTACTGGGTATCAGTGTATGTCTTTGTTACTTGGTGTCAGTGTATGTCTGTGTTACTTGGTGTCGGTGTGTTTATTTGTGTTACTGGGTGTCAGTGTGTGTCTGTGTTACTTGGTGTAAGTGTGTGTCTTTGTTACTTGGTGTCCGTGTGTTTCTGTGTTACTGAGTGTCAGTGTATGTCTTTGTTACTGGGTGTCAGTGTATGTCTTTGTTACTCGGTGTAAGTGTGTGTCTGTGTTACTGGGTATCAGTGCCTGTCCTTTTTACTTGGTGTAAGTGTGTGTCTGTGTTACTGGGTATCAGTGCATGTCTTTGTTACTTGGTGTCAGTGTATGTCTGTGTTACTTGGTGTAAGTGTGTGTCTGTGTTACTGGGTATCAGTGTATGTCTTTGTTAATTGGTGTCAGTGTATGTCAAAATACTTGGTGTCAGTGTATGTCTTTGTTACTTGGTGTAATTGTCTGTCTTTGAAGTTTGTGTCAGTGTATGTCTGTGTTACTTGGTGTAAGTGTGTGTCTTTGTTACTTGGTGTAAGTGTATGTCTTTGTTACTTGGTGTCAGTGTATGTCTTTGTTACTTGGTGTCAGTGTATGTCTGTGTTACTTGGTGTCAGTGTGTGTCTGTGTTACTGGGTGTCAGTGTGTGTCTGTGTTACTTGGTGTAAGTCTGTGTCTTTGTCACTTGGTTTCCGTTTGTGTCTGTGTTACTGGGTTTCAGTGGATGTCTTTGTTACTGGGTGTCAGTGTGTGTCTTTGTTACTTGGTGTAAGTGTGTGTCTGTGTTACTGGGTATCAGTGTCTGTCTTTGTTACTTGGTGTAAGTGTGTGTCTGTGTTACTGGGTATCAGTGCATGTCTTTGTTACTTGGTGTCAGTGTATGTCTTTGTTACTTGGTTTAAGTGTGTGTCTGTGTTACTGGGTATCAGTGTATGTCTTTGTTACTTGGTGTAAGTGTGTGTCTGTGTTACTGGGTATCAGTGCATGTCTTTGTTACTTGGTGTCAGTGTATGTCTTTGTTACTTGGTTTAAGTGTGTGTCTGTGTTACTGGGTATCAGTGTATGTCTTTGTTATTTGGTGTCAGTGTATGTCAAAATACTTGGTGTAAGTGTATGTCTGTTTTACTGGGTATCAGTGTCTGTCTTTGTTACTTGGTGTAAGTGTGTGTCTGTGTTACTGGGTATCAGTGCATGTCTTTGTTGCTTGGTGTCAGTGTATTTCTTTGTTACTTGGTGTAATTGTCTGTCTTTGTTACTTGGTGTCAGTGTATGTCTGTGTTACTTGGTGTAAGTGTGTGTCTTTGTTACTGGGCATCAGTGCATGTCTTTGTGACTTGGTATCAGTGTGTGTCTGTGTTACTTGGTGTCAGTGTATGTCTTTGTTACTTGGTGTCAGTGTATGTCAAAATACTTGGTGTAAGTGTGTGTCTTTGTTACTTGGTGTAAGTGTATGTCTTTGTTACTGGGTATCAGTGTATGTATTTGTGACTTGGTGTCAGTGCATGTCTGTGTTACTTGGTGTCAGTGTGTTTATTTGTGTTACTGGGTGTCAGTGTGTATCTGTGTTACTTGGTGTAAGTGTGTGTCTTTGTTACTTGGTGTCCGTGTGTGTCTGTGTTACTGAGTGTCAGTGTATGTCTTTGTTACTTGGTTTAAATATGTGTCTGTGTTACTGGGCATCAGTGTATGTCTTTGTTACTGGGTGTCAGTGTATGTCTTTGTTACGTGGTTTAAGTGTGTGTCTGTGTTACTCGGTATCAGTGTATGTATTTGTGACTTGGTGTCAGTGCATGTCTGTGTTACTTGGTGTCAGTGTGTTTATTTGTGTTACTGGGTGTCAGTGTGTATCTGTGTTACTTGGTGTAAGTGTGTGTCTTTGTTACTTGGTGTCCGTGTGTGTCTGTGTTACTGAGTGTCAGTGTATGTCTTTGTTACTTGGTTTAAATATGTGTCTGTGTTACTGGGCATCAGTGTATGTCTTTGTTTCTGGGTGTCAGTGTATGTCTTTGTTACGTGGTTTAAGTGTGTGTCTGTGTTACTGGGTATCAGTGCATGTCTTTGTTACTTGGTATCAGTGTATGTCTGTGTTACTTGGTGTAAGTGTGTGTCTGTGTTCCTGGGTATCAGTGCATGTCTTTGTTACTTGGTGTCAGTGTATGTCAAAATACTTGGTGAAAGTGTATGTCTTTGTTACTTGGTATAATTGTCTGTCTTTGTTACTTGGTGTCAGTGTATGTCTGTGTTACTTGGTGTAAGTGTGTGTCTTTGTTACTTGGTGTCAGTGTATGGCTTTGTTACTTAGTGTCAGTGTGTGTCTGTGTTACTGGGTATCAGTGTATGTCTTTGTGACTTGGTATCAGTGTATGTCTTTGCTACTGTGTATCAGTGTTTCTCTGTGTTACTGGGTGTCAGTGTATGTTTGTTTGTGGTACTGGGTGTCAGTGTGTGTCTGTGTCACTAGGGGTCAGTATTTAGTTTAGTTTAGAGATCCAGCACTTGAACAGGCCCTTCGGCCCACCGAGTCTGTGACGACCATCAACCACCCATTTACACTAATCCTACAGTAATCCCGTATTCCTATCACATCCCCACCGGTCCCTATATATTTCCCTTCCACGTATTTCCACGTGTTTGTGATATACATTAATGATTTGGAGGAAAGTATAGGTGGACTGATTAGCAAATTTGCAGACGACACTAAGATTGGTGGAGTAGCAGATAGTGAAGGGGACTGTCAGAGAATACAGCAGAATATAGATAGATTGGAGAGTTGGGCAGAGAAATGGCAGATGGAGTTCAATCAGGGCAAATGCGAGGTGATGCATTTTGGAAGATCCAATTCAAGAGTGAACTATACAGTAAATGGAAAAGTCCTGGGGGAAATTGATGTCCAGAGAGATTTGGGTGTTCAGGTCCACTGTTCCCTGAAGGTGGCAACGCAGGTAAATAGAGTGGTCAAGAAGGCATACGGCATGCTTTCCTTCATCGGACGGGGCATTGAGTACAAGAGTTGGCAGGTCATGTTACAGTTGTATAGGACTTTGGTTCGGCCACATTTGGAATACTGCGTACAGTTCTGGTCGCCACATTATCAAAAGGATGTGGATGCTTTGGAGAGGGTGCAGAGGAGGTTCACAAGGATGTTGCCTGGTATGGAGGGCGCTAGCTATGAAGAGAGGTTGAGCAGATTAGGATTATTTTCATTAGAAAAACGGAGGTTGAGGGGGGACCTGATTGAGGTGTACAAAATCATGAGAGGTATAGACAGGGTGGATAGCAAGAGGCTTTTTCCCAGAGTGGGGGTTTCAATTACTAGAGGACACGAGTTCAAAGTGAAAGGGGAAAAGTTTAGGGGGGATATGCGTGGAAAGTTCTTTACGCAGAGGGTGGTGGGCACCTGGAACGCATTGCCAGCGGAGGTGGTAGATTCGGCACGATGGATTCTTTTAAGATGTATCCAGACAGATACATGAATGGGCAGGAAGAAAAGAGATACAGAACCTAAGAAAATAGGCGACATGTTTAGAGAGAGGATCCGGATCGGCGCAGGCTTGGAGGGCCGAAGGGCCTGTTCCTGTGCTGTAATTATCTTTGTTTCTTTGTACCCATGCTAGGGGCAATTTATAATGGCCAATTAACCTATCAACCTGCAAGTCTTTGGCATGTGGGAGGAAACCGGAGCTCCCGGAGTAAACCCACGCAGACACAGGGAGAACTTGCAAACTCCGCACAGGCAGTACCCAGAATCGAACCCGGGTCCCTGGAGCTGTGAGACTGCGGTGCTAACCACTGCGCCAATGTGCCCCCCACCCCAGTGTGTGCCTGTGTTACTGGGTATCAGTGTATGTCTTTCTTACTTGGTGTCAGTGTATGTCTGTGTTACTTGGTGTCAGTGTGTTTGTTTGTGTTACTGGGTGTCAGTGTGTGTCTGTGTTACTTGGTGTAAGTGAGTGTCTTTGTTACTTGGTGTCCGTGTGTGTCTGTGTTACTGAGTGTCAGTGTATGTCTTTGATACTGGGTGTCAGTGTATGTCTTTGTTACTTGGTGTAAGTGTGTGTCTGTGTTACTGGGTATCAGTGCATGTCTTTGTTACTTGGTATCAGTGTATGTCTTTGTGACTTGGTGACAGTGTATGTCTTTGTTACTGGGTTTCAGTGTGTGTCTGTGTTACTTGGTGTCAGTGTATGTCTTTGTTACTTGGTGTCAGTGTGTGTCTGTGATACTGGGTATCAGTGTATGTCTTTGCGACTTGGTATCAGTGTATGTCTTTGTTACTTGGTGTCAGTGTATGTCTGTGTTACTTGGTGTAAGTGGGTGGCTATGTTCCTGGGTATCAGTGTATGTCATTGTTACTTGGTGTCAGTGTGTGTCTGTGTTATTTGGTGTCAGTGTATGTCTTTGTTACTGGGTGTCAGTGTGTGTCTGTGTTACTGGGTATCAGCGTATGTCTTTGTGACTTGGTATCAGTGTATGTCTTTGTTACTTGGTGTCAGTGTATGTCTGTGTTACTTGGTGTCAGTGTATGTCTTTGTTACTTGGTGTCAGTGTATGTCTTTGTTACTTGGTGTCAGTGTGTGTCATTGTTACTGGGTATCAGTGTATGTCTTTGTGACTTGGTGTCAGTGTATTTCTTTGTGAATTGGTGTCAGTGTATGTCTTTGTTACTGGGTATCAGTGTGTGTCTGTGTTACTGCTAATCAGTGTATGTCTTTGTTACTTGGTGTCAGTGTATGTCTGTGTTACTTGGTGTAATTGTGTGTCTGTGTTACTGGGTGTCAGTGTATGTCTGAGTTACTGGGTGTCAATGTATGTCTTTGTTACTGGGTGTCAGTGTATGTCTTTGTTCCATGGTGTAAGTGTTTGTCTGTGTTACTGAGTGTCAGTGTATGTCAAAATACTTGGTGTAAGTGTATGTCTTTGTTACTTGGTGTAATTGTCTGTCTTTGTTACTTGGTGTAAGTGCATGTCTTTGTTACTTGGCGTCAGTGTATGTCTTTGTTACTTGGTGTAATTGTGTGTCTTTGTTACTTGGTGTAAGTGTATGTCTTTGTTACTTGGTGTAATTGTCTGTCTTTGTTACTTGGTGTAAGTGTATGTCTTTGTTACTTGGCGTCAGTGTATGTCTGTGTTACTTGGTGTAAGTGTGTGTCTGTGTTATTGGGTATCAGTGTATGTCTTTGTTACTTGGTGGCAGTGTGTGTCTGTTTGACTTTGTATCAGTGTATGTCTTTGTTACTGGGTATCAGTGTATGTCTTTGTGACTTGGTGTCAGTGTATGTCTTTGTTACTTGGTGTAAGTGTGAGTCTGTGTTTCTGGGTATCAGTGTATGTCTTTGTTACTTGGTGTCAGTGTATGGCAAAATACATGGTGTAAGTGTATGTGTTTGTTACTTGGTGCAATTGTCTGTCTTTGTTACTTGGTGTCAGTGTATGTCTGTGTTACTTGGTGTAAGTGTGTGTTTGTTATTTGGAGTAAGCGTATGTCTTTGTTACTTGGTGTCAGTGTATGTCTTTGTGACTTGGTGTCAGTGTATGTCTTTGTTACTTGGTGTAAGGGTGTGCCTGTGTTACTGGGTATCAGTGTATGTCTTTGTTACTTGGTGTCAGTGTATTTCTATGTTACTTGGTGTCAGTGTGTTTGTTTGTATTACTGGGTGTCAGTGTGTGTCTGTGTTACTAGGTGTAAGTGTGTGTCTTTGTTACTTGGTGTAAGTGTGTGTCTGTGTTACTGGGTGTCAGTGTGTGTCTGTGTTACTTGGTGTCAGTGTATTTCTGTGTTACTTGGTGTCAGTGTGTTTGTTTGTATTACTGGGCGTTAGTGTGTGTCTGTGTTACTAGGTGTAAGTGTGTGTCTTTGTTACTTGGTGTAAGTTTGTGTCTGTGTTACTGGGTGTCAGTGTGTGTCTGTGTTACTTGGTGTAAGTATTTGTCTTTGTTACCTGGTGTCCGTGTGTGTCTGTGTTACTGGGTGTCAGTATATGTCTTTGTTACTGGGTGTCAGTGTATGTCTTTGTTACTTGGTGTAAGTGTGTGTTTGTGTTACTTGGTGTAAGTGTGTGTCTGTGTTACTTGGTATCAGTGTATGTCTTTGTGACTTGGTGTCAGTGTATGTCTTTTTTACTGGATGGCAGTGTATTTGTTTGTGTTACTGGGTGTCAGTTTGTGTCTGTGTTACTTGGTGTAATTGTCTGTCCTTGTTACTTGGTGTCAGTGTATGTCTTTGTGACTTGGTGTCAGTGTATGTCTTTGTTAATGGGTGTCAGTGTGTGTCTTTGTGACTTGGTGTCAGTGTATGTCTTTGTTACTTGGTGTAAGTGTGTGTCTGTGTTACTGGGTATCAGTGTATGTCTTTGTGACTTGGTGTCAGGGTATGTCTTTGTTACTGGGTGTCAGTGTGTGTCTTTGTGACTTGGTGTCAGTGTATGTCTTTGTTACTTGGTGTAAGTGTGTGTCTGTGTTACTGGGTATCAGTGTATGTCATTGTTACTTGGTGTCAGTGTATGTCAAAATACTTGGTGTAAGTGTATGTCTTTGTTACTTGGTGTAATTGTCTGTCTTTGTTACTTTGTGTAAGTGCATGTCTTTGTTACTTGGTGTCTGCGTATGTCTTTGTTGCTTGGTGTCAGTGTATGTCTGTGTTACTTGGCGTAAGTATGTGTCTTTGTTACTTGGTGTAAGTGTATGTCTTTGTTACTTGGTGTCAGTATATCTGTGTTACTGGGTATCAGTGTATGTCTTTGCTACTGTGTATCAGTGTGTGTTACTGGGTGTCAGTGTGTGTCTGTGACATTAGGTGTCAGTATTTGGTTTAGTTTAGAGATACAGCACTGAAACATGCCCTTCGGCCCACCGAGTCTGTGCCGACCATCAACCACCCATTTATACTATTCCTACACGAATCCCATATTCCAATAACATCCCCACCTGTCCCTATATATTTCCCTACCACCTACCTATACTCGGGTCAATTTATAATGGCCAATTAACCTATCAACCTGCAAGTCGGATGCGGGAGGAAACCAGAGCACCCGGAGGAAACCCACGCAGACACAGGGAGAACTTGCAAACTCCGCACAGGCAGTACCCAGAATCGAACCCGGGTCCCTGGAGCTGTGAGGCTGCAGTGCTAACCACTGCGCCACTGTGCCGCCCAGTGTGTGTCCGTGTTACTGGGTGTCAGTGTATGTCTTTGTTACTTGGTGTCAGTTTGTATCTGTGTTACTGGGTGTCAGTGTGTTTGTTTGTGTTACTGGGTGTCAGTGTGTGTCTTTGTTACTTGGTGTAAGTGTGTGACTTTGTTACTTGGTGTCCGTGTGTGTCTGTGTTACTGGGTATCAGTGTATGTCTTTGTTACTGGGTGTCAGTGTATGTCTGTTTTACTTGGTGTAAGTGTGTGTCTTTGTTACTTGGTGTCAGTGTATGTCTTTGTTACTTGGTGTAAGTGTGTGTCTGTGTCACTGGGTATCAGTGTATGTCTTTGTTACTGGGTGTCACTGTGTGTCTGTGTTACTTGGTGTCAGTGTATGTCTTTGTTACTGTGTATCAGTGTTTCTCTGTGTTACTGGGTGTCCGTGTGTGTTTGTTTGTGTTGCTGGGTGTCAGTGACACTCGGTGTCAGTATTTCGTTCAGTTTAGAGATACAGCACTGAAACAGGACCTTCGTCCCACCGAGTCTGTGCCGGCAACCAACCACCCATTTATACTATTCCTACACGAATCCCATATTCCAATAACATCCCCACCTGTCCCTATATATTTCCCTACCACCTACCTAGGGTTAATTTATAATGGCCAATTAACCTATCAACCTGCAAGTCGGATGCGGGAGGAAACCAGAGCACCCGGAGGAAACCCACGCAGACACAGGGAGAACTTGCTAACTCCGCACAGGCAGTACCCAGAATCGATCCCGGGTCCCTGAAGCTGTGAGGCTGCAGTGCTAACCAATGCACCACTGTGCCGCCCAGTGTGTGTCTGTGTTACTGGGTGTCAGTGTATGTCTTTGTTACTTGGTGTCAGTATGTGTCTGTGTTACAGGGTATCAGTGTATGTCTGTGTTACTGGGGGTCAGTGTGTGTCTGTGTTACTGGGGGTCAGTGTGTGTTTCTAACTGGGTGTCAGTGTGTGTCTGTGTTACTGGGTATCAGTGTATGTCTTTGTTACTTGGTGTAAGTGTATGTCAAATTACTTGATGTCAGTGTATGTCTGTGTTACTTGGTGTAAGTGTATGTCTTTGTTACTTGGTGTAAGTGTGCGTCTGTGTTACTGGGTATCAGTGTCTGTCTTTGTTACTTGGTGTAAGTGTGCGTCTGTGTTACTGGGTATCAGTGTATGTCTTTGTTACTTGGTGTCAGTGTATGTCTTTGTTACTTGGTGTAAGTGTGTGTCTGTGTTACTGGGTATCAGTGTATGTCTTTGTTACTGGGTGTCAGTGTATGTCTGTGTTACTTGGTGTAAGTGTGTGTCTTTGTTAATTGGTGTCAGTGTATGTCTTTGTTACTTGGTGTAAGTGTGTGTCAGTGTGACTGGGTATCAGTGTATGTCTTTGTTACTTGGTGTAAGTGTGTGTTTGTCTTACTTGGTGTAAGTGTGTGTCTGTGTTACTTGGTATCAGTGTATGTCTTTGTGACTTGGTGTCAGTGTATGTCTTTTTTACTGGATGGCAGTGTGTTTGTTTGTGTTACTGGGTGTCAGTGTGTGTCTGTGTTACTTGGTGTGATTGTCTGTCCTTGTTACTTGGTGTCAGTGTATGTCTTTGTGACTTGGTGTCAGTGTATGTCTTTGTTAATGGGTGTCAGTGTGTGTCTTTGTGACTTGGTGTCAGTGTATGTCTTTGTTACTTGGTGTAAGTGTGTGTCTGTGTTACTGGGTATCCTTGTATGTCTTTGTGACTTGGTGTCAGGGTATGTCTTTGTTAGTGGGTGTCAGTGTGTGTCTTTGTGACTTGGTGTCAGTGTGTGTCTGTGTTACTGGCTGTCAGTGTGTTTGTTTGTGTTACTGGGTGTCAGTGTGTGTCTGTGTTGCTTGGTGTAATTGTCTGTCTTTGTTACTTGGTGTTAGTGTATGTCTGTGTTACTTGGTGTAAGTGTATGTCTTTGTGACTTGGTGTCAGGGTTTGTCTTTGTTACTGGGTGTCAGTGTGTGTCTTTGTGACTTGGTGTCAGTTTATGTCTTTGTTACTTGGTGTAAGTGTATGTCTTTGTTACTTGGTGTAATTGTCTGTCTTTGTTACTTGGTGTCAATGTATGTCTTTGTTACTTGGTGTAAGTGTGTGTCTGTGTTACTGGGTATCAGTGTATGTCTTTGTGACTTGGTGTCAGAGTATGTCTTTGCTACTGGGTGTCAGTGTGTGTCTGTGTTACTGGGTATCAGTGTATGTCTTTGTTACTTGGTGTCAGTGTATGTCAATAAACTTGGTGTAAGTGTATGTCTTTGTTACTTGGTGTAATTGTCTGTCTTTGTTCCATGGTGTAAGTGTATGTCTTTGTTACTGGGTGTCAGTGTATGTCTTTGTTACTTGGTGTAAGTGTATGTCTTTGTTTCTGGGTGTCAGTGTATGTCTGTGTTACTTGGTGTAAGTGTGTGTCTTTGTTAATTGGTGTCAGTGTATGTCTTTGTTACTTGGTGTCAGTGTATGTCTTTGTTACTTGGTGTCAGTGTGTGTCTGTGTTACTGGGTATCAGTGTATGTCTTTGTGACTTGGTATCAGTGTATGTCTTTGTTACTGGGTGTCAGTGTGTGTCTTTGTGACTTGGTGTCAGTGTATGTCTTTGTTACTTGGTGTAATTGTCTGTCTTTGTTACTTGGTGTCAGTGTCTGTCTCTGTTACTTGGTGTAAGTGTGTGTCTGTGATACTGGGTATCAGTGTATGTCTTTGTGACTTGGTGTCAGAGTATGTCTTTTTTACTGGATGTCAGTGTGTGTCTGTGTATCAGTGTATGTCTTTGTTACTTGGTGTCAGTGTATGTCAAAATACTTGGTGTAAGTGTATGTCTTTGTTACTTGGTGTAATTGTCTGTCTTTGTTACTTAGTGTAAGTGTATGTCTTTGTTACTTGGCGTAAGTGTGTGTCTGTGTTACTTGGTGTAAGTGTGTGTCTGTGTTACTGGGTGTCAGTGTATGTCTTTGTTACTGTGTGTCAGTGTATGTCTTTGTTACTTGGTGTAAGTGTGTGTCCGTGTTACTTGGTGTAAGTGTGTGTCTGTGTTACTGGGTATCAGTGTATGCCTTTGTGACTTGGTGTCAGTGTATGTCTGTCTTACTTGGTGTAAGTGTGTGTCTTTGTTAATTGGTGTCAGTGTATGTCTTTGTTACTTGGTGTCAGTGTATGTCTGTGTTACTTGGTGCAAGTATGTGTCTGTGTTACTGGGTGTCAGTGTGTGTCTGTGACACTAGGTGTCAGTATTTAGTTTAGTTTAGAGATACAGCACTGAAACAGGCCCTTCGGCCCACCGTGTCTGTGCCGACCATCAACCAACTATTTATACTAATCCTACACGTCTCCCATATTCCAATAGCATCCCCACCGGTCCCTATATATTTCCCTACCACCTACCTATACCAGGGGCAATTTATAATGGACAATGAACCTGCCAACCTGCAAGTCTTTGGCATGTGGGAGGAAGCCGGGGCACCCGGAGGAAACCCACGCACACACAGGGAGAACTTGCAAACTCCGCAAAGGCAGTACCCAGGATCCAACCCGGGTCCCTGGAGCTTTGAGGCTGCAGTGCTAACCACTGCGCCACTCTGTCGCCCAGTGTGTGTCCGTGTTACTGGTTGACAGTGTATGTCTTTGTTACTTGGTGTCGGTGTGCTTTTGTGTTACTGGGTGTCAGTGTGTTTGTTTGTGTTACTGGGTGTCAGTGTGTGTCTGTGTTACTTGGTGTAAGTGTGTGACTTTGTTACTTGGTGTCCGTGTGTGTCTGTGTTACTGGATGTCAGTGTATGTCTTTGTTACTGGGTGTCAGTGTATGTCTTTGTTACGTGGAGTAAGTGTGTGTCTGTATTACTGGGTATCAGTGTGTGTCTTTGTTACTTGTCGTAAGTGTGTGTCTGTGTTACTGGGTATCAGTGTATGTCTTTGTGACTTGGTGTCAGTGTATGTCTTTGTTACTTGGTGTACGTGTGTGTATGTGTTACTGGGTATCAGTGTATGTCTTTGTTACTTGGTGTCAGTGTATGTGAAAATACTTGGTGTAAGTGTATGTCTTTGTTACTTGGTGTAATTGTCTGTCTTTGTTACTTGGTGTAAGTGTATGTCTTTCTTACTTGGTGTCAGTGTGTGTCTGTGATACTGGGTATCAGTGTATGTCTTTGTGACTTGGTATCAGTGTATTTCTTTGTTACTGGGTGTCAGTGTGTGTCTATGTTACTTGGTGTCAGTGCATGTCTGTGTTACTTGGTGTAAGTGTGTGTCTGTGTTACTGGGTATCAGAGTATGTCTTTGTTACTTGGTGTAAGTGTGTGTCTGTGTTACATGGTGTTAGTGTGTGCCTGTGTTACTGGGTATCAGTGTATGTCGTTGTTACTGGGTGTCAGTGTGTGCCTGTGTTACTTGGTGTAAGTGTGTGTCTTTGTTACTTGGTGTCCGTGTGTGTCTTTGTTACTTGGTGTCAGTGTATGTCTGTGTTACTTGGTGTAAGTGTGTGTCTGTGTTACTGGGTATCATTGTATGTCTTTGTTACTTGGTGTAAGTGTGTGTCTGTGTTACTTGGTGTAAGTGTATGTCTTTGTTACTTGGCGTCAGTGTATGTCTGTGTTACTTGGTGTAAGTGTATGTCTTTGTTACTTGGTGTCAGTCTATGTCTGTGTTACTTGGTGTAAGTGTGTGTCTTTGTTACTTGGTGTCAGTGTATGTTTTTGTTACTTGGTGTAAGTGTGTGTTTGTGTTACTTGGTGTAAGTGTGTGTCTGTGTTACTTGGTGTCAGTGTATGTCTTTGTTACTTGGTGTCAGTGTATGTCTGTGTGACTTGGTGTCAGTGTGGTTGTTTATGTTACTGGGTGTCAGTGTGTGTCTGTGTTACTTGGTGTAAGTGTGTGTCTTTGTTACTTGGTGGAAGTGTGTGTCTGTGTTACTGGGTATCAGTGTGTGTTTTTGTTACTTGGTGTAAGTGTGTGTCTGTGTTACTGGGTATCAGTGTAAGTCTTTGTTACTTGGTGTCAGTGTATGTCTGTGTTACTTGGTGTAAGTGTATGTCTTTGTTACTTGGTGTCAGTCTATGTCCGTGTTACTTGGTGTAAGTGTGTGTCTTTGTTACTTGGTGTCAGTGTATGTCTCTGTTACTTGGTGTAAGTGTGTATTTGTGTTACTTGGTGTAAGTGTGTGTCTGTGTTACTTGGTGTCAGTGTATGTATTTGTTACTTGGTGTCAGTGTATGTCTGTGTCACTTGGTGTCAGTGTGTTTGTTTATGCTACTGGGTGTCAGTGTGTGTCTGTGTTACTTGGTGTAAGTGTGTGTCTATGTTACTTGGTGTAAGTGTGTGTCTGTGTCACTGGGTATCAGTGTATGTCTTTGTTACTTGCTGTAAGTGTGTGTCTGTGTTACTGGGTATCAGTGTATGTCTTTGTTACATGGTGTCAGTGTATGTCTTTGTTACTTGGTGTCAGTGTATGTCTTTGTTACTGGGTGTCAGTGTATGTCTGTGTTACTTGGTGTAAGCGTGTGTTTTTGTTAATTGGTGTCAGTGTATGTCTTTGTTACTTGGTGTAAGTGTGTGTCTGTGTTACTGTGTATCAGTGTATGTCTTTGTTATTTGGTGTAAGTGTGTGTCTGTGTTACTGGGTATCAGTGTATGTCTTTGTTACTTGGTGTCAGTGTATGTCTTTGTTACTTGGTGTAAGTGTATGTCTTTGTTACTTGGTGTCAGTGTATGTCTGTGTGATACTTGGTGTAAGTGTGTGTTTGTGTTACTTGGTGTAAGTGTGTGTCTGTGTTACTGGGTGTCAGTTTATGTCTTTGTTACTTGGTGTAAGTGTGTGTTTGTGTTACTTGGTGTAAGTGTGTGTCTGTGTTACTTGGTGTCAGTGTATGTCTTTGTTACTGGGTATCAGTGTATGTCTTTGTTACTTGGTGTCAGTGTATGTCTGTCATACTTGGTGTAAGTGTATGTCTTTGTTACTGGGTGTCAGCCTATGTCTGTGTTACTTGGTGTAAGTGTGTGTCTTTGTTACTTGGTGTCAGTGTATGTCTTTGTTACTTGGTGTAAGTGTGTGTTTGTGTTACTTGGTGTAAGTGTGTGTCTGTGTTACTTGGTGTAAGTGTGTGTCTTTGTGACTTGGTGTCCGTGTGTGTCTGTGTTACTGGGTGTCATTGTATGTCTATGTCACTTGGTGTAAGTGTGTGTCTGTGTTACTGGGTATCAGTGTATGTCTTTGTTACTTGGTGTCAGTGTATGTCTGTGTTACTTGGTGTAAGTGTGTGTCTGTGTTACTGGGTATCATTGTAAGTCTTTGTTACTTGGTGTATGTGTGTGTCTGTGTTACTGGGTTTCAGTGTATGTCTTTGTTACTTGGTGTCAGTGTATGTCAAAATACTTGGTGTAAGTGTGTGTCTGTGTTACTGGGTATCAGTGTATGTCTTTGTTACTTGGTGTAAGTGTGTGTCTGTGTTACTGGGTATCAGTGTATGTCTTTGTTACTTGGTGTCAGTGTATGTCTTTGTTACTGGGTGTCAGTGTATGTCTGTGTTACTTGGTGTAAGCGTGTGTTTTTGTTAATTGGTGTCAGTGTATGTCTTTGTTACTTGATGTAAGTGTGTGTCTGTGTTACTGGGTATCAATGTATGTCTTTGTTACTTGATGTAAGTGTGTGTCTGTGTTACTGGGTATCAGTGTATGTCTTTGTTACTTGGTGTCAGTGTATGTCTTTGTTACTTGGTGTACGTGTATGTCTTTGTTACTTGGTGTCAGTCTATATCTGTGTTACCTGGTGTAAGTGTGTGTCTTTGTTACTTGGTGTCAGTGTATGTCTCTGTTACTTGGTGTAAGTGTGTGTTTGTGTTACTTGGTGTAAGTGTGTGTCTGTGTTACTTGGTGTCAGTGTATGTCTTTGTTACTTGGTGTCAGTGTATGTCTGTGTCACTTGGTGTCAGTGTGTTTGTTTATGTTACTGGGTGTCAGTGTCTGTCTGTGTAACTTGGTGTAAGTGTGTGTCTATGTTACTTGGTGTAAGTGTGTGTCTGTGTCACTGGGTATCATTGTATGTCTTTGTTACTTGGTGTAAGTGTATGTCTTTGTTACTGGGTGTCAGTGTATGTCTGTGGTACTTGGTGTAAGCGTGT
The DNA here is from genome assembly GCF_036365525.1 of Heterodontus francisci. Taxonomy (NCBI): domain Eukaryota; kingdom Metazoa; phylum Chordata; class Chondrichthyes; order Heterodontiformes; family Heterodontidae; genus Heterodontus; species Heterodontus francisci. The sequence goes on from NW_027141175.1 coordinate 7,604,488, forward strand.
GTTTTTGTTAATTGGTGTCAGTGTATGTCTTTGTTACTTGGTGTAAGTGTGTGTCTGTGTTACTGGGTATCAGTGTATGACTTGTTATTTGGTGTAAGTGTGTGTCTGTGTTACTGGGTATCAGTGTATGTCTTTGTTACTTGGTGTCAGTGTATGTCTTTGTTACTTGGTGTAAGTGTGTGTTTGTGTTACTTGGTGTAAGTGTGTGTCTGTGTTACTTGGTGTCAGTGTATGTCTTTGTTACTTGGTGTCAGTGTATGTCTGTGTCACTTGGTGTCAGTGTGTTTGTTTATGTTACTGGGTGTCAGTGTCTGTCTGTGTTACCTGGTGTAAGTGTGTGTCTATGTTACTTGGTGTAAGTGTGTGTCTGTGTCACTGGGTATCATTGTATGTCTTTGTTACTTGGTGTAAGTGTATGTCTTTGTTACTGGGTGTCAGTGTATGTCTGTGGTACTTGGTGTAAGCGTGTGTTTTTGTTAATTGGTGTCAGTGTATGTCTTTGTTACTTGGTGTAAGTGTGTGTCTGTGTTACTGGGTATCAGTGTATGACTTGTTATTTGGTGTAAGTGTGTGTCTGTGTTACTGCGTATCACTGTATGTCTTTGTTACTTGGTGTCTGTGTATGTCTTTGTTACTTGGTGTAAGTGTATGTCTTTGTTACGTGGTGTCAGTGTATGTCTGTGTTACTTGGTGTAAGTGTGTGTTTGTGTTACTTGGTGTAAGTGTGTGTCTGTGTTACTGGGTGTCAGTTTATGTCTTTGTTACTTGGTGTAAGTGTGTGTTTGTGTTACTTGGTGTAAGTGTGTGTCTGTGTTACTTGGTGTCAGTGTATGTCTTTGTTACTGGGTATCAGTGTATGTCTTTGTTACTTGGTGTCAGTGTATGTCTGTGTTACTTGGTGTAAGTGTATGTCTTTGTTACTTGTTGTCAGTCTATGTCTGTGTTACTTGGTGTAAGTGTGTGTCTTTGTTACTTGGTGTCAGTGTATGTCTTTGTTACTTGGAGTAAGTGTGTGTCTGTGTTACTGGGTAACAGTGTATGTCTTTGTTACTTGGTGTCAGTGTATGTCTGTGTTACTTGGTGTAAGTGTGTGTCTTTGTTACTTGGTGTAATTGTATTTCTTTGTTACTTGGTGTCAGTGTATGTCTTTGTTACTTGGTGTCAGTGTATGTCTGAGTCACTTGGTGTCAGCGTTTGTTTGTGTTACTGGGTGTCAGTGTGTGTCTGTGTTACTTGGTGTAAGTCTGTGTCTTTGTTACTTGGTGCAAGTGTGTGTCTGTGTTACTGGGTAACAGTGTATGTCTTTGTTACTTGGTGTCAGTGTATGTCTGTGTTGCTTGGTGTAAGTGTATGTCTTTGTTACTTGATGTCAGTGTATGTCTTTGTGACTTGGTGTCAGTGTTTGTCTTTGTTACTGTGTGTCAGTGTCTGTCTTTGTGACTTGGTGTCAGTGTGTGTCTGTGTTACTGGGTATCAGTGTATATCTTTGTTACTTGGTGTAAGTGTGTGTCTGTGTTACTGGGTATCAGTGAATGTCTTTGCTACATGGTGACAGTGTATGTCTGTGTTACTTGCTGTAATTGTATGTCTTTGTTACTTGGTGTCAATGTATGTCTGTATTACTTGGTGTAAGTGTATGTCTTTGTTACTTGGTGTCAGTGTATGTCTTTGTTACTTGGTGTAAATGTGTGTCTGTGTTACTGGGTGTCAGTGTGTGTCTGTGTTACTTGGTGTAAGTGTGTGTCTTTTTTACTTGGTGTCCGTGTGTGTCTGTGTTACTGGGTGTCAGTTTATGTCTTTGTTACTTGATGTCAGTGTATGTCTTTGTTACCTGGTGTAAGTGTGTGTGTGTTACTGGGTATCAGTGTCTGTCTTTGTTACTTGGTATAAGTGTGTGTCTGTGTTACTGGGTATCAGTGTATGTCTTTGTTACTTGGTGTCAGTGTATGTCTGTGTTACTTGGTGTAATTGTGTGTCTGTGTTACTGGGTATCAGTGTATGTCTTTGTGACTTGGTGTCAGTGTATGTCTTTGTTACTGGGTGTCAGTGTGTGTCTGTGTGACTTGGTGCCAGTGTATGTCTTTGTTACTTGGTGTAAGTGTGTGTCTGTGTTACTGGGTATCAGTGCATGTCATTGTTACTTGGTGTCAGTGTGTTTCAAAATACTTGGTGTCAGTGTAAGTCTTTGTTACTGGGTGTCAGTGTGTGTCTTTGTGACTTGGTGTCAGTGTATGTCTTTGTTACTTGGTGTAAGTGTGTGTCTGTGTTTCTGGGTATCAGTGCATGTCTTTGTCACTTGGTGTCAGTTTATGTCTTTGTTACTTGGTATAAGTGTGTGTCTGTGTTACTGGATATCAGTGTATGTCTTTGTTACTTGGTGTAAGTGTGTGTCTGTGTTACTGGGTAACAGTGTATGTCGTTGTTACTTGGTGTAAGTGTATGTCTTTGTTACTTGGTGTCAGTGTATGTCTTTGTTACTTGGTGTAAGTGTGTGCCTGTGTTAATTGGTGTAAGTGTGTGTCTGTGTTACTTGCTTTCATTGTATGTCTTTGTTACTTGGAGTAAGTGTGTGTCTGTGTTACTGGGTAACAGTGTATGTCTTTGTTACTTGGTGTCAGTGTATGTCTGTGTTACTTGGTGTAAGTGTGTGTATTTGTTACTTGGTGTAATTGTATTTCTTTGTTACTTGGAGTCAGTGTATGTCTGAGTCACTTGGTGTCAGTGTGTTTGTTTGTGTTTCTGGGTGTCAGTGTGTGTCTGTGTTACTTGGTGTAAGTCTGTGTCTTTGTTACTTGGTGTAAGTGAGTGCCTGTGTTACTGGGTAACAGTGTCTGTCTTTGTTACTTGGTGTCAGTGTATGTCTGTGTTACTTGGTGCAAATGTGTGTCTTTGTTACTTGGTGTAATTGTACGTCTTTGTTACTTGATGTCATTGTATGTCTGTGTTACTTGGTGTAAGTGTATGTCTTTGTTATTTGGTGTCAGTGTATGTCTTTGTGACTTGGTGTCAGTGTCTGTCTTTGTTACTGGTTGTCAGTGTCTGTCTTCGTTACTTGGTGTCAGTGTTTGTCTTTGTTACTGTGTGTCAGTGTCTGTCTTTGTGACTTGGTGTAAGTGTGTGTCTGTGTTACTGGGTATCATTGTATATCTTTGTTACTTGGTGTAAGTGTGTGTCTGTGTTACTGGGTATCAGTGAATGTCTTTGCTACATGGTGACAGTGTATGTCTGTGTTACTTGGTGTAAGTGTGTGTCTTTGTTACTTGGTGTAATTGTATGTCTTTGTTACTTGGTGTCAGTGTATGTCTGAGTCACTTGGTGTCAGTGTTTTTGTTTGTGTTTCTGGGTGTCAGTGTGTGTCTGTGTTACTTGGTTTAAGTCTGTGTCTTTGTTACTTGGTGTAAGTGTGTGCCTGTGTTACTGGGTAACAGTGTATGTCTTTGTTACTTGATGTCAGTGTATGTCTTTGTTACTTGGTGTAAGTGTGTGTGTGTTACTGGGTATCAGTGTATGTCTTTGTCACTTGGTGTCAGTGTATGTCTGTGTTACTTGGTGTAATTGTGTGTCTGTGTTACTGGGTATCAGTGTATGTCTTTGTGACTTGTTGTCATTGTATGTCTTTGTTACTGGGTGTCAGTGTGTGTCTGTGTGACTTGGTGTCAGTGTATGTCTTTGTTACTTGGTGTAAGTGTGTGTCTGTGTTATTGGGTATCAGTGCATGTCATTGTTACTTGGTGTCAGTGTGTTTCAAAATACTTGGTGTCAGTGTAAGTCTTTGTTACTGGGTGTCAGTGTGTGTCTTTGTGACTTGGTGTCAGTGTATGTCTTTGTTACTTGGTGTAAGTGTGTATCTGTGTTTCTGGGTATCAGTGTATGTCTTTGTTACTTGGTGTCAGTTTATGTCTCTGTTACTTATTGTAAGTGTGTGTCTGTGTTACTGGGTATCAGTGTATGTCTTTGTTACTTGGTGTAAGTGTGTGTCTGTGTTACGGGGTATCAGTGTATGTCTTTGTTACTTGGTGTCAGTGTATGTCTTTGTTACTTGGTGTATGTGTATGTCTTTGTTACTTGGTGTCAGTGTATGTCTTTGTTACTTGGTGTAAGTGTGTGTCTGTCTTACTGTTTATCAGTGTCTGTCTTTGTTACTGGGTGTCAGTGCAAGTCTTTGTTACTTGGTGACAGTTTGTGTCTGTGTGTCAGTGTATTTCTTTGTCACTGTGTATCAGTGTTTCTCTATGTTACTGGGTGTCAGCGTGTGCTTGTTTGTGTTACTGGGTGTCAGTATTTAGTTTAGTGATACAGCACTGAAACAGGCCCTTCGGCCAACCGAGACTGTGCCGACCATCAACCACCCATTTATACTCATCCTACACAAACCCGTATTCATATCACATCCCCATCTGTCCCTATATATTTCCCTACCACCTACCTATACTAGGGGCAATTTATAATGGCCAATTAACCTATCAACCTGCAAGTCTTTGGCATGTGGGAGGAAACCGGAGCACCCGGAGGAAAACCACGCAGACACAGGGAGAACTTGCAAACTCCGCACAGGCAGTACCCAGAATCGAGCCCGGGCCTCTGGAGCTGTGAGGCTGCTAACCACTGTGCCAATGTGCCGCCCAGTGTGTGTCTGTGTTACTGGGTATCAGTGTATGTCTTTGTTACTTGGTGTCTGTGAATGTCTGTGTTACTTGGTGTCAGTGTGTGTCTGTGTTACTTGGTATCAGTGTATGTCTTTGTTACTTGGTGTAAGTGTGTGTCTGTGTTACTGGGTAACAGCGTATGTCTTTGTTACTTGGTGTCAGTGTATGTCTGTGTTACTTGGTGCAAGTGTGTGTCTTTGTTACTTGGCGCAATTGTCTGTCTTTGTTACTTGATGTCATTGTATGTCTGTGTTACTTGGTGTAAGTGTATGTCTTTGTTACTGGGTATCAGTGCATGTCATTGTTACTTGGTGTCAGTGTGTTTGAAAATACTTGGTGTCAGTGTAAGTCTTTGTTACTGGGTGTCAGTGTGTGTCTTTGTGACTTGGTGTCAGTGTATGTCTTTGTTACTTGGTGTAAGTGTGTGTCTGTGTTTCTGGGTATCAGTGCATGTCTTTGTCACTTGGTGTCAGTTTATGTCTTTGTTACTTGGTATAAGTGTGTGTCTGTGTTACTGGATATCAGTGTATGTCTTTGTTACTTGGTGTAAGTGTGTGTCTGTGTTACTGGGTAACAGTGTATGTCGTTGTTACTTGGTGTAAGTGTATGTCTTTGTTACTTGGTGTCAGTGTATGTCTTTGTTACTTGGTGTAAGTGTGTGCCTGTGTTAATTGGTGTAAGTGTGTGTCTGTGTTACTTGCTTTCATTGTATGTCTTTGTTACTTGGAGTAAGTGTGTGTCTGTGCTACTGGGTATCAGTGTATGTCTTTGTTACTTGGTGTAAGTGTGTGTCTGTGTTACTGGGTTACAGTGTATGTCTTTGTTACTTGGTGTCAGTGAATGTCTGTGTTACTTGGTGTCAGTGTGTGTCTGAGTTACTTGGTTTCAGTGTATGCCTTTGTTACTTGGTGTCAGTGTATGTCTGTGTTACTTGGTGCAAGTGTGTGTCTTTGTTACTTGGTGTAATTGTATGTCATTGTTACTTGATGTCATTGTATGTCTGTGTTACTTGGTGTAAGTGTATGTCTTTGTTACTTGGTGTCAGTGTATGTCTGTGTTACTGGGTATCAGTGTATGTCTTTGTTACTTGGTGTCAGTGTGTGTCAGTGACACTAGGTGTCAGTATTTAGTTTAGTTTAGAGATAGAGCACTTAAACAGGCCCTTCGGCCAACCGAGACTGTGCCGACCATCAACCACCCATTTATCCTAATCCTACACTAATCCCGTATTCATATCACATCCCCACCTGTCCCTATATATTTCCCTACCACCTCCCTATACTAGGGGCAATTTATAATGGCCAATTAACCTTATCAACCTGCAAGTCTTTGGCATGTGGGAGGAAACCGGAGCACCCGGAGGAAATCCACGCAGACACAGGGAGAACTTGCAAACTCCGCACAGGCAGTACCCAGAATCGAGCCCGGGCCTCCGGAGCTGTGAGGCTGCTAACCACTGTGCCAATGTGCCGCCCAGTGTGTGTCTGTGTTACTGGGTATCAGTGTATGTCTTTGTTACTTGGTGTCTGTGAATGTCTGTGTTACTTGGTGTCAGTGTGTGTCTGTGTTACTTGGTATCAGTGTATGTCTTTGTTACTTGGTGTAAGTGTGTGTCTGTGTTACTGGGTAACAGCGTATGTCTTTGTTACTTGGTGTCAGTGTATGTCTGTGTTACTTGGTGCAAGTGTGTGTCTTTGTTACTTGGTGTAATTGTATGTCTTTGTTACTTGATGTCATTGTATGTCTGTGTTACTTGGTGTAAGTGTATGTCTTTGTTACTTGGTGTCAGTGTATGTCTTTGTTACTTGGTGTCAGTGTATGTCTTTGTTACTTGGTGTAAGTGTGTGCCTGTATTACTTGGTGTAAGTGTGTGTCTGTGTTACTTGCTTTCATTGTATGTCTTTGTTACTTGGTGTAAGTGTGTGTCTGTGTTACTGGCTAAAAGTGTATGTCTTTGTTACTTGGTGTCAGTGTCTGTCTTCGTTACTTGGTGTCAGTGTTTGTCTTTGTTACTGTGTGTCAGTGTCTGTCTTTGTGACTTGGTGTCAGTGTATGTCTTTGTTACTTGGTTTCAGTGTATGTCTTTGTTACTTGGTGTAAGTGTGTGTCTGTGTTACTGGGTATCAGTGTATATCTTTGTTACTTGGTGTAAGTGTGTGTCTGTGTTACTGGGTATCAGTGAATGTCTTTGCTACATGGTGACAGTGTATGTCTGTGTCACTTGGTGTAAGTGTGTGTCTTTGTTACTTGCTGTAATTGTATGTCTTTGTTACTTGGTGTCAATGTATGTCTGTATTACTTGGTGTAAGTGTATGTCTTTGTTACTTGGCGTCAGTGTATATCTTTGTTACTTGGTGAAAGTGTGTGTCTGTGTTACTGGGTAACAGTGTATGTCATTGTTACTTGGTGTCAGTGTATGTCTGTGTTACTTGGTGTAAGAGTGTGTCTTTGTTACTTGGTGTAATTGTATCTCTTTGTTACTTGGTGTCAGTGTAAGTCTTTGTGACTTGGTGTAAGTGAGTGTTTGTGTTACTTGGTGTAAGTGTGTGTCTGTGTTACATGGTATCAGTGTATGTCTTTGTTACTTGATGTAAGTGTGTATCTGTGTTACTGGGTAACAGTGTTTGACTTTGTTACTTGGTGTCAGTGTATGTCTGTGTTACTTGGTGTAAGTGTGTGTCTGTGTTACTGGGTCTCAGTGTATGTCTTTGTTACTTGGTGTCAGTGTGTGTCAGTGACACGAGGTGTCAGTATTTAGTTTAGTTTAGAGATAGAGCACTTAAACAGGCCCTTCGGCCAACCGAGACTGTGCCGACCATCAACCACCCATTTATCCTAATCCTACACTAATCCCGTATTCATATCACATCCCCATCTGTCCCTATATATTTCCCTACCACCTCCCTATACTAGGGGCAATTTATAATGGCCAATTAACCTTATCAACCTGCAAGTCTTTGGCATGTGGGAGGAAACCGGAGCACCCGGAGGAAATCCACGCAGACACAGGGAGAACTTGCAAACTCCGCACAGGCAGTACCCAGAATCGAGCCCGGGTCCCTGGAGCTGTGAGGCTGCTAACCACTGTGCCAATGTGCCGCCCAGTGTGTGTCTGTGTTACTGGGTATCAGTGTATGTCTTTGTTACTTGGTGTCAGTGATTGTCTGTGTTACTTGGTGTCAGTGTGTGTCTGAGTTACTTGGTTTCAGTGTATGCCTTTGTTACTTGGTGTCAGTGTATGTCTGTGTTACTTGGTGCAAGTGTGTGTCTTTGTTACTTGGTGTAATTGTATGTCATTGTTACTTGATGTCATTGTATGTCTGTGTTACTTGGTGTAAGTGTATGTCTTTGTTACTTGGTGTCAGTGTATGTCTTTGTGACTTGGTGTCAGTGTCTGTCTTTGTTACTGGGTGTCAGTGTCTGTCTTCGTTACTGGTGTCAGTGTTTGTCTTTGTTACTGTGTGTCAGTGTCTGTCTTTGTGACTTGGTGTAAGTGTGTGTCTGTGTTACTGGGTATCAGTGTATATCTTTGTTACTTGGTGTAAGTGTGTGTCTGTGTTACTGGGTATCAGTGAATGTCTTTGCTACATGGTGACAGTGTATGTCTGTGTTACTTGGTGTAAGTGTGTGTCTTTGTTACTTGGTGTAATTGTATGTCTTTGTTACTTGGTGTCAATGTATGTCTGTATTACTTGGTGTAAGTGTATGTCTATGTTACTTGATGTCAGTGTATGTCTTTGTTACTTGGTGTAAGTGTGTGTCTTTGTTACTTGCTGTAATTGTATGTCTTTGTTACTTGGTGTCAATGTATGTCTGTATTACTTGGTGTAAGTGTATGTCTTTGTTGCTTGGCGTCAGTGTATGTCTTTGTTACTTGGTGTAAGTGTGTGTCTGTGTTACTTGGTGTAAGTGTGTTTCTGTGTTACTTGGTATCATTGTATGTCTTTGTTACTTGGTGAAAGTGTGTGTCTGTGTTACTGGGTAACAGTGTATGTCATTGTTACTTGGTGTCAGTGTATGTCTGTGTTACTTGGTGTAAGTGTGTGTCTTTGTTACTTGGTGTAATTGTATCTCTTTGTTACTTGGTGTCAGTGTATGTCTTTGTTACTTGGTGTAAGTGAGTGTTTGTGTTACTTGGTGTAACTGTGTGTCTGTGTTACTTGGTATCAGTGTATGTCTTTGTTACTTGGTGTCAGTGTATGTCTTTGTTACTTGGTGTAATTGTATCTCTTTGTTACTTGATGTAATTGTATGTCTTTGTTACTTGATGTCATTGTATGTCTGTGTTACTTGGTGTAAGTGTATGTCTTTGTTACTTGGTGTCAGTGTATGTCTTTGTGACTTGGTGTCAGTGTCTGTCTTTGTTACTGGGTGTCAGTGTCTGTCCTCGTTACTTGGTGTCAGTGTTTGTCTTTGTTACTGTGTGTCAGTGTCTGTCTTTGTGACTTGGTGTAAGTGTGTGTCTGTGTTACTGGGTATCAGTGTATATCTTTGTTACTTGGTGTAAGTGTGTGTCTGTGTTACTGGGTATCAGTGAATGTCTTTGCTACATGGTGACAGTGTATGTCTGTGTTACTTGGTGTAAGTGTGTGTCTTTGTTACTTGGTGTAATTGTATGTCTTTGTTACTTGGTGTCAATGTATGTCTGTATTACTTGGTGTAAGTGTATGTCTTTGTTACTTGATGTCAGTGTATGTCTTTGTTACTTGGTGTAAGTGTGTGTCTTTGTTACTTGCTATAATTGTATGTCTTTGTTACTTGGTGTCAATGTATGTCTGTATTACTTGGTGTAAATGTATGTCTTTGTTACTTGGCGTCAGTGTATGTCTTTGCTACTTGTTGTAAGTGTGTTTCTGTGTTACTTGGAGTAAGTGTGTTTCTGTGTTACTTGGTATCATTGTATGTCTTTGTTACTTGATGTAAGTGTGTATCTGTGTTACTGGGTAACAGTCTATGTCTTTGTTACTTGGTGTCAGTGTATGTCTGTGTTACTTGGTGTAAGTGTGTGTCTGTGTTACTGTGTATCAGTGTATGTCTTTGTTACTTGGTGTCAGTGTGTGTCAGTGACACTAGGTGTCAGTATTTAGTTTAGTTTAGAGATAGAGCACTTAAACATGCCCTTCGGCCAACCGAGACTGTGCCGACCATCAACCATCCATTTATACTAATCCTACACTAATCCCGTATTCATATCACATCCCCATCTGTCCTTATATATTTCCCTACCACCTACCTATACAAGGGGCAATTTATAATGGCCAATTAACCTTTCAATCTGCAAGTCTTTGGCATGTGGGAGGAAACCGGAGCATCCTGAGGAAATCCACGCAGACACAGGGAGAACTTGCAAACGCCGCACAGGCAGTACCCAGAATCGAGCCCGGGTCCCTGGAGCTGTGAGGCTGCTAACCACTGTGCCAATGTGCCGCCGAGTGTGAGTCTGTGTTACTGGGTATCAGTGTATGTCTTTGTTACTTGGTGTCAGTGAATGTCTGTGTTACTTGGTGTAAGTGTGTGTCTGTGTTACTGGGTATCAGTGAATGTCTTTGCTACATGGTGACAGTGTATGTCTGTGTTACTTGGTGTAAGTGTGTGTCTTTGTTACTTGGTGTAATTGTATGTCTTTGTTACTTGGTGTCAATGTATGTCTGTATTACTTGGTGTAAGTGTATGTCTATGTTACTTGATGTCAGTGTATGTCTTTGTTACTTGGTGTAAGTGTGTGTCTTTGTTACTTGCTGTAATTGTATGTCTTTGTTACTTGGTGTCAATGTATGTCTGTATTACTTGGTGTAAGTGTATGTCTTTGTTGCTTGGCGTCAGTGTATGTCTTTGTTACTTGGTGTAAGTGTGTGTCTGTGTTACTTGGTGTAAGTGTGTTTCTGTGTTACTTGGTATCATTGTATGTCTTTGTTACTTGGTGAAAGTGTGTGTCTGTGTTACTGGGTAACAGTGTATGTCATTGTTACTTGGTGTCAGTGTATGTCTGTGTTACTTGGTGTAAGTGTGTGTCTTTGTTACTTGGTGTAATTGTATCTCTTTGTTACTTGGTATCAGTGTATGTCTTTGTTACTTGGTGTAAGTGAGTGTTTGTGTTACTTGGTGTAACTGTGTGTCTGTGTTACTTGGTATCAGTGTATGTCTTTGTTACTTGGTGTCAGTGTATGTCTTTGTTACTTGGTGTAATTGTATCTCTTTGTTACTTGATGTAATTGTATGTCTTTGTTACTTGATGTCATTGTATGTCTCTGTTACTTGGTGTAAGTGTATGTCTTTGTTACTTGGTGTCAGTGTATGTCTTTGTGACTTGGTGTCAGTGTCTGTCTTTGTTACTGGGTGTCAGTGTCTGTCTTCGTTACTTGGTGTCAGTGTTTGTCTTTGTTACTGTGTGTCAGTGTCTGTCTTTGTGACTTGGTGTAAGTGTGTGTCTGTGTTACTGGGTATCAGTGTATATCTTTGTTACTTGGTGTAAGTGTGTGTCTGTGTTACTGGGTATCAGTGAATGTCTTTGCTACATGGTGACAGTGTATGTCTGTGTTACTTGGTGTAAGTGTGTGTCTTTGTTACTTGGTGTAATTGTATGTCTTTGTTACTTGGTGTCAATGTATGTCTGTATTACTTGGTGTAAGTGTATGTCTTTGTTACTTGATGTCAGTGTATGTCTTTGTTACTTGGTGTAAGTGTGTGTCTTTGTTACTTGCTATAATTGTATGTCTTTGTTACTTGGTGTCAATGTATGTCTGTATTACTTGGTGTAAATGTATGTCTTTGTTACTTGGCGTCAGTGTATGTCTTTGTTACTTGTTGTAAGTGTGTTTCTGTGTTACTTGGAGTAAGTGTGTTTCTGTGTTACTTGGTATCATTGTATGTCTTTGTTACTTGATGTAAGTGTGTATCTGTGTTACTGGGTAACAGTCTATGTCTTTGTTACTTGGTGTCAGTGTATGTCTGTGTTACTTGGTGTAAGTGTGTGTCTGTGTTACTGTGTATCAGTGTATGTCTTTGTTACTTGGTGTCAGTGTGTGTCAGTGACACTAGGTGTCAGTATTTAGTTTAGTTTAGAGATAGAGCACTTAAACATGCCCTTCGGCCAACCGAGACTGTGCCGACCATCAACCATCCATTTATACTAATCCTACACTAATCCCGTATTCATATCACATCCCCATCTGTCCTTCTATATTTCCCTACCACCTACCTATACAAGGGGCAATTTATAATGGCCAATTAACCTTTCAATCTGCAAGTCTTTGGCATGTGGGAGGAAACCGGAGCATCCGGAGGAAATCCACGCAGACACAGGGAGAACTTGCAAACTCCGCACAGGCAGTACCCAGAATCGAGCCCGGGTCCCTGGAGCTGTGAGGCTGCTAACCACTGTGCCAATGTGCCGCCCAGTGTGTGTCTGTGTTACTGGGTATCAGTGTATGTCTTTGTTACTTGGTGTCAGTGAATGTCTGTGTTACTTGGTGTCAGTGTGTGTCTGAGTTACTTGGTTTCAGTGTATGTCTTTGTTACTTGGTGTCAGTGTATGTCTGTGTTACTTGGTGCAAGTGTGTGTCTTTGTTACTTGGTGTAATTGTATGTCTTTGTTACTTGATGTCATTGTATATCTGTGTTACTTGGTGTAAGTGTATGTCTTTGTTACTTGGTGTCAGTGTATGTCTTTGTGTCTTGGTGTCAGTGTCTGTCTTTGTTACTGGGTGTCAGTGTCTGTCTTCGGTACTTGGTGTCAGTGTTTGCCTTTGTTACTGTGTGTCAGTGTCTGTCTTTGTGACTTGGTGTAAGTGTGTGCCTGTGTTACAGGGTATCAGTGTATATCCTTGTTACTTGGTGAAAGTGTGTGTCTGTGTTACTGGGTATCAGTGAATGTCTTTGCTACATGGTGACAGTGTATGTCTGAGTTACTTGTTGTAAGTTTGTGTCTTTGTTACTTGGTGTAATTGTATGTCTTGGTTACTTGGTGTCAATGTATGTCTGTATTACTTGATGTCAGTGTATGTCTTTGTTACTTGGTGTAAGTGTGTGTCTGTGTTACTTTGTGTAAGTGTGTTTCTGTGTTACTTGGTATCATTGTAAGTCTTTGTTACTTGGTGTAAGTGTGTGTCTGTGTTACTGGGTATCAGTGTATGTCATTGTTACTTGGTGTCAGTGTATGTCTGTGTTACTTGGTGTAAGTGTGTGTCTTTGTTACTTGGTGTAATTGTATCTCTTTGTTACTTTGTGTCAGTGTTTGTCTTTGTTACTTGGTGTAAGTGAGTGTTTGTGTTACTTGGTGTAAGTGTGTGTCTGTGTTACTTGGTAACAGTGTATGTCTTTGTTACTTGATGTAAGTGTGTATCTGTGTTACTGGGTAACAGTGTATGTCTTTGTTACTTGGAGTCAGTGTATGTCTGTGTTACTTGGTGTAAGTGTGTGTCTTTGTTACTTGGTGTAATTGTATGTCTTTGTCACTTGGTGTCATTGTATGTCTGTGTTACTTGGTGTAAGTGTATGTCTTTGTTACTTGGTGTCAGTGTATGTCTTTGTTACTTGGTGTAAGTGTGTGCCTGTGTTACTTGGTGTAAGTGTGTGTCTGTCTTACTTGCTTTCATTGTATGTCTTTGTTACTTGGTGTAAGTGTGTGTCTGTGTTACTGGCTAACAGTGTATGTCTTTGTTACTTGGTGTCAGTGTCTGTCTTCGTTACTTGGTGTCAGTGTTTGTCTTTGTTACTGTGTGTCAGTGTCTGTCTTTGTGACTTGGTGTCAGTGTATGTCTTTGTTACTTGGTTTCAGTGTATGTCTTTGATACTTGGTGTAAGTGTGTGTCTGTGTTAATGGGTATCAGTGAATGTCTTTGCTACATGGTGACAGTGTATGTCTGTGTTACTTGCTGCAGGTGTGTGTCTTTGTTACTGTGTGTCAGTGTTTCTCTGTGTTACTGGGTGTCAGTGTGTGTTTGTTTGTGTCACTGGGTGTCAGTGACACTAGGTGTCAGTATTTAGTTTAGTTTAGAGATACAGCACTTAAAGAGGCCCTCCGGCCCACCGAGTCTGTGCCGACCATCAACCACCCATTTATACTAATCCTACACTAATCCCGTATTCATATCACATCCCCATCTGTCCCTATATATTTCCCTACCACCTGTCTATACTAGGGGCAATTTATAATGGCCAATTAACCTATCAACCTGCAAGTCTTTGGCATGTGGGAGGAAACCGGAGCACCCAGAGGAAATCCACGCAGACACAGGGAGAACATGCAAACTCCGCACAGGTAGTACCCAGAATCGAGCCCGGGTCCCTGGAGCTGTGAGGCTGCTAACCACTGTGCCAATGTGCCGCCCAGTGTGTGTCTGTGTTACTGGGTATCAGTGTATGTATTTGTTACTTGGTGTCAGTGAATGTCTGTGTTACTTGGTGTCAGTGTGTGTCTGAGTTACTTGGTTTCAGTGTATGTCTTTGTTACTTGGTGTCAGTGTCTGTCTGTGTTACCTGGTGCAAGTGTGTGTCTTTGTTACTTGGTGTAATTGTATGTCTTTGTTACTTGATGTCATTGTATGTCTGTGTTACTTGGTGTAAGAGTATGTCTTTGTTACTTGGTGTCAGTGTATGTCTTTGTGACTTGGTGTCAGTGTCTGTCTTTGTTACTGGGTGTCAGTGTCTGTCTTCGGTACTTGGTGTCAGTGTTTGTCTTTGTTACTTGGTGTCAGTGTATGTCTTTGTGACTTGGTGTAAGTGTGTGTCTGTGTTACTGGGTATCAGTGTATATCCTTGTTACTTGGTGTAAGTGTGTGTCTGTGTTACTGGGTATCAGTGAATATCTTTGCTACATGGTGACAGTGTATGTCTGTGTTACTTGGTGTAAGTGTGTGTCTGTGTTACTTGGTATCATTGTAAGTCTTTGTTACTTGGTGTAATTGTATGTCTTTGTTACTTGGTGTCAATGTATGTCTGTATTACTTGGTGTAAGTGTATGTCTTTGTTACTTGATGTCAGTGTATGTCTTTGTTACTTGGTGTAAGTGTGTGTCTGTGTTACTTGGTGTAAGTGTGTTTCTGTGTTACTTGGTATCATTGTAAGTCTTTGTTAATTGGTGTAAGTGTGTGTCTGTGTTACTGGGTATCAGTGTATGTCATTGTTACTTGGTGTCAGTGTATGTCTGTGTTACTTGGTGTAAGTGTGTGTCTTTGTTACTTGGTGTAATTGTATCTCTTTGTTACTTTGTGTCAGTGTTTGTCTTTGTTACTTGGTGTAAGTGAGTGTTTGTGTTACTTGGTATCAGTGTATGTCTTTGTTACTTGATGTAAGTGTGTATCTGTGTTACTGGGTAACAGTGTATGTCTTTGTTACTTGGTGTCAGTGTATGTCTGTGTTACTTGGTGTAAGTGTGTGTCTTTGTTACTTGGTGTAATTGTATGTCTTTGTCACTTGGTGTCAGTGTATGCCTGTGTTACTTGGTATCATTGTATGTCTTTGTTACTTGGTGTAAGTGTGTGTCTGTGTTACTGGGTAAAAGTGTATGTCATTGTTACTTGGTGTCAGTGTATGTCTGTGCTACTTGGTGTAAGTGTGTGTCTTTGTTACTTTGTGTAATTGTATCTCTTTGTTACTTGGTGTCAGTGTATGTCTTTGTTACTTGGTGGAATTGAGTGTTTGTGTTACTTGGTGTAAGTGTGTGTCTGTGTTACTTGGTATCAGTGTATGTCTTTGTTACTTGATGTAAGTGTTTATCTGTGTTACTGGGTAACAGTGTATGTCTTTGTTACTTGGTGTCAGTGTATGTCTGTGTTACTTGGTGTAAGTGTGTGTCTTTGTTACTTGGTGTAATTGTATGTCTTTGTTACTTGGTGTCAGTGTATGTCTGTGTTACTTGGTGTAAGTGTATGTCTTTGTTACTTGGTGTCAGTGCATGTCTTTGTTACTTGGTGTCAGTGTATGTCATTGTTACTTGGTGTAAGTGTGTGCCTGTGTTACTTGGTGTAAGTGTGTGTCTGTGTTACTTGCTTTCATTGTATGTCTTTGTTACTTGGTGTAAGTGTGTGTCTGTGTTATTGGGTAACAGTGTATGTCTTTGTTACTTGGTGTCAGTGTACGTCTGTGTTACTTGGTGTAAGTGTGTGTCTTTGTTACTTGGTGTAATTGTATGTCTTTGTTACTTTGTGTCAGTGTATGTCTGAGTCACTTGGTGTCATTGTGTTTGTTTGTGTTACTGGGTGTCAGTGTGTGTCTGTGTTACTTGCTGTAAGTGTGTGTCTTTGTTACTTGGTGTCCGTGTGTGTCTGTGTTACTGGGTGTCAGTGTATGTCTTTGTTACTGGGTGTCAGTGTATGTCTTTGTTACTTGGTGTCAGTGTATGTCTTTGTTACTTGGTGTAAGTGTATGTCTTTGTTACTTGGTGTCAGTGTACGTCTTTGTTACTTGGTGTAAATGTGTGTCTGTGTTACTTGGTGTCAGTGTGTGTCTGGGTTACTTGGTATAAGTGTGTGTCTTTGTTACTTGGTGTCCGTATGTGTCTGTGTTACTGGGTGTCAGCTTATGTCTTTGTTACTTGATGTCAGTGTATGTCTTTGTTACTTGGTGTAAGTGTGTGTGTGTTACTGGGTATCAGTGTCTGTCTATGTTACTTGGTGTAAGTGTGTGTCTGTGTTACTGGGTATCAGCGTATGTCTTTGTTACGTGGTGTCAGTGTATGTCTGTGTTACTTCGTGTAATTGTGTGTCTGTGTTACTGGGTATCAGTGTATATCTTTGTTACTTGGTGTAAGTGTGTGTCTGTGTTACTTGGTGTAAGTGTGTGTCTGTGTTACTTGGTATCAGTGTATGTCTTTGTTACTTGGCGTAAGTGTGTGTCTGTGTTACTGGGTAACAGTGTATGTCTTTGTTACTTGGTGTCAGTGTATGTCTTTGTTACTTGGTGTAAGTGAGTGTTTGTGTTACTTGGTTTACGTGTTTGTCTGTGTTACTTGGTATCAGTGTATGTCTTTGTTACTTGGTGTAAGTGTGTGTCTGTGTTAATGGGTAACAGTGTATGTCTTTGTTACTTGGTGTCAGTGTGTGTCTGTGTTACTTGGTGTAAGCGTGTGTCTTTGTTACTTGGTGTAATTGTATGTCTTTGTTACTTGGTGTCAGTGTATGTCTGTGTTACTTGGTGTAAGTGTATGTCTTTGTTACTTGGTGTCAGTGTATGTCTTTGTTACTTGGTGTAAGTCTGTGTCTCTGTTACTGGGTATCAGTGTATGTCTTTGTTACATGGTGTCAGTGTACGTCTTTGTGACTTGGTGTCAGTGTATGTCTTTGTTACTGGGTGTCACTGTATGTCTTTGTGGCTTTGTGTCAGTGTATGTCTTTGTTACTGGGTGTCAGTTTATGTCATTGTTACTTGGTGTCAGTGTATGTCTTTGTTACTTGGTGTCAGTGTATGTCTGTGTTACTTGGTGTAAGTGTGTGTCTTTGTTACTTGGTGTAAGTGTGTGTCTGTGTTACTGGGTATCAGTGTATGTCTTTGTTACTTGGTGTCAGTGTATGTCGTTGTTACTTGGTGTATGTGTGTGTCTGTGTTACTGGGTCTCAGTCTATGTCTTTGTTACTTGGTGTCAGTGTATGTCTGTGTTGCTTGGTGTAAGTGTGTGTCTTTGTTACTTGGTGTAAGTGTATGTCTTTGTTATTTGGTGTCAGTGTATGTCTGTGTTACTTTGTGTCAGTGTACGTCTTTGTTACTGGGTATCAGTGTATGTCTGTGTTACTTGGCGTAAGTGTATGACTTTGTTACTTGGTGTCAGTGTATGTCTTTGTTACTTGGTGTAAGTGTGTGTCTGTGTTACTTGGTGTAAGTGTGTGTCTGTGTTACTTGGTATCAGTGTATGTCTTTGTTACTTGGTGTAAGTGTGTGTCTGTGTTAATGGGTAACAGTGTATGTCTTTGTTACTTGGTGTCAGTGTATGTCTGTGTTACTTGGTGTAAGTGTGTGTCTTTGTTACTTGGTGTAATTGTATGTCTTTGTTACTTGGTGTCAGTGTATGTCTTTGTTACTTGGTGTCAGTGTATGTCTGTGTTATTTTGTGTAAGTGTATGTCTTTGTTTCTTGGTGTCAGTGTATGTCTTTGTTACTTGGTGTTTAGTGTATGTCTGTGTTACTGGGTATCAGTGTATGTCTCTGTGACTTGGTGTCAGTGTATGTCTTTGTTACTGGGTGTCAGTGTATGTCTTTGTTACTTGGTGTCAGTGTGTGTCTGTGTTGCTGGGTATCAGTGTATGTCATTGTTTCTTGGTGTCAGTGCATGTCTTTGTTACATGGTGTCAGTGTATGTCTGTGTTACGTGGTGTAAGTGTGTGTTTTGTTACTTGGTGTAATTGTATGTCTTTGTTACTTGGTGTCAGTGTATATCTATGTTACGTTGTGTAACTGTATGTCTTCGTTACTTGGTGTCAGTGCATGTCTCTGTTGCTTGGTGTAAGTGTGTGTCTGTGTTACTTGGTGTAAGTGTGTGTCTGTGTTACTTGGTATCAGTGTATGTCTTTGTTACTTGGTGTAAGTGTGTGTCTTTGTTACTGGGTGTCAGTGTGTGTCTTTGTGACTTGGTGTCAGTGTATGTCTTTGTTACTTGGTATAAGTGTGTGCCTGTGTTACTGGGTATCAGTGTATGTCTTTGTTACTTGGTGTGGTGTGTGTCTGTGTTACTGGGTATCAGTGCATGTCTTTGTTACATGGTGTCAGTGTATGTCTGTGATACTTGTTGTTAGTGTGTGTCTTTGTGACATGGTGTAATTGTATGTCTTTGTTACTTGGTGTCATTGTATGTCTGTGTTACTTGGTGTAAGTGTGTGTCTGTGTTACTTGGTATCAGTGTATGTCTGTGTTACTTGGTGTAAGTGTGTGTCTGTGTTACCGGGTAACAGTGTTTGTCTTTGTTACTTGGTGTCAGTGTATGTCTGCGTTACTTGGTGTAAGTGTGTGTGTGTTACTGGGTATCAGTGTCTGTCTATGTTACTTGGTGTAAGTGTGTGTCTGTGTTACTGGGTATCAGCGTATGTCTTTGTTACGTGGTGTCAGTGTATGTCTGTGTTACTTCGTGTAATTGTGTGTCTGTGTTACTGGGTATCAGTGTATATCTTTGTTACTTGGTGTAAGTGTGTGTCTGTGTTACTTGGTGTAAGTGTGTGTCTGTGTTACTTGGTATCAGTGTATGTCTTTGTTACTTGGCGTAAGTGTGTGTCTGTGTTACTGGGTAACAGTGTATGTCTTTGTTACTTGGTGTCAGTGTATGTCTTTGTTACTTGGTGTAAGTGAGTGTTTGTGTTACTTGGTTTACGTGTTTGTCTGTGTTACTTGGTATCAGTGTATGTCTTTGTTACTTGGTGTAAGTGTGTGTCTGTGTTAATGGGTAACAGTGTATGTCTTTGTTACTTGGTGTCAGTGTGTGTCTGTGTTACTTGGTGTAAGCGTGTGTCTTTGTTACTTGGTGTAATTGTATGTCTTTGTTACTTGGTGTCAGTGTATGTCTGTGTTACTTGGTGTAAGTGTATGTCTTTGTTACTTGGTGTCAGTGTATGTCTTTGTTACTTGGTGTAAGTCTGTGTCTCTGTTACTGGGTATCAGTGTATGTCTTTGTTACTTGGTGTCAGTGTACGTCTTTGTGACTTGGTGTCAGTGTATGTCTTTGTTACTGGGTGTCACTGTATGTCTTTGTGACTTTGTGTCAGTGTATGTCTTTGTTACTGGGTGTCAGTTTATGTCATTGTTACTTGGTGTCAGTGTATGTCTTTGTTACTTGGTGTCAGTGTATGTCTGTGTTACTTGGTGTAAGTGTGTGTCTTTGTTACTTGGTGTAAGTGTGTGTCTGTGTTACTGGGTATCAGTGTATGTCTTTGTTACTTGGTGTCAGTGTATGTCGTTGTTACTTGGTGTATGTGTGTGTCTGTGTTACTGGGTGTCAGTCTATGTCTTTGTTACTTGGTGTCAGTGTATGTCTGTGTTGCTTGGTGTAAGTGTGTGTCTTTGTTACTTGGTGTAAGTGTATGTCTTTGTTACTTGGTGTCAGTGTATGTCTGTGTTACTTTGTGTCAGTGTACGTCTTTGTTACTGGGTATCAGTGTATGTCTGTGTTACTTGGCGTAAGTGTATGACTTTGTTACTTGGTGTCAGTGTATGTCTTTGTTACTTGGTGTAAGTGTGTGTCTGTGTTACTTGGTGTAAGTGTGTGTCTGTGTTACTTGGTATCAGTGTATGTCTTTGTTACTTGGTGTAAGTGTGTGTCTGTGTTAATGGGTAACAGTGTATGTCTTTGTTACTTGGTGTCAGTGTATGTCTGTGTTACTTGGTGTAAGTGTGTGTCTTTGTTACTTGGTGTAATTGTATGTCTTTGTTACTTGGTGTCAGTGTATGTCTTTGTTACTTGGTGTCAGTGTATGTCTGTGTTATTTTGTGTAAGTGTATGTCTTTGTTTCTTGGTGTCAGTGTATGTCTTTGTTACTTGGTGTTTAGTGTATGTCTGTGTTACTGGGTATCAGTGTATGTCTTTGTGACTTGGTGTCAGTGTATGTCTTTGTTACTGGGTGTCAGTGTATGTCTTTGTTACTTGGTGTCAGTGTGTGTCTGTGTTGCTGGGTATCAGTGTATGTCTTTGTTTCTTGGTGTCAGTGCATGTCTTTGTTACATGGTGTCAGTGTATGTCTGTGTTACGTGGTGTAAGTGTGTGTTTTGTTACTTGGTGTAATTGTATGTCTTTGTTACTTGGTGTCAGTGTATGTCTATGTTACGTTGTGTAACTGTATGTCTTCGTTACTTGGTGTCAGTGCATGTCTCTGTTGCTTGGTGTAAGTGTGTGTCTGTGTTACTTGGTGTAAGTGTGTGTCTGTGTTACTTGGTATCAGTGTATGTCTTTGTTACTTGGTGTAAGTGTGTGTCTTTGTTACTGGGTGTCAGTGTGTGTCTTTGTGACTTGGTGTCAGTGTATGTCTTTGTTACTTGGTATAAGTGTGTGCCTGTGTTACTGGGTATCAGTGTATGTCTTTGTTACTTGGTGTGGTGTGTGTCTGTGTTACTGGGTATCAGTGCATGTCTTTGTTACATGGTGTCAGTGTATGTCTGTGTTACTTGTTGTTAGTGTGTGTCTTTGTGACATGGTGTAATTGTATGTCTTTGTTACTTGGTGTCATTGTATGTCTGTGTTACTTGGTGTAAGTGTGTGTCTGTGTTACTTGGTATCAGTGTATGTCTTTGTTACTTGGTGTAAGTGTGTGTCTGTGTTACCGGGTAACAGTGTTTGTCTTTGTTACTTGGTGTCAGTGTATGTCTGCGTTACTTGGTGTAAGTGTGTGTCTTTGTCACTTGGTGTAATTGTATGTCTTTGTTACTTGGTGTCAGTGTATGTCTGTGTTACTTGGTGTAAGTGGATGTCTTTTTTACTTGGTGTCAGTGTATGTCTTTGTTACCTGGTGTAAGTGTGTGTCTGTGTTACTGGGTATCAATGTATGTCTTTGTTACTTGGTGTCAGTGTATGTCTTTGTGACTTGGTGTCAGTGTATGTCTTGGTTACTGGGTGTCAGTTTATGTCTTTGTTTCTTGGTGTCAGTGTATGTCTTTGTTACTTGGTGTCAGTGTATGTCTGTGTTACTTGGTGTAAGTGTGTGTCTTTGTTACTTGGTGTAAGTGTGCGTCTGTGTTACTGGGTATCAGTGTATGTCTTTGTTACTTGGTGTCAGTGTATGTCGTTGTTACTTGGTGTGTGTGTGTGTCTGTGTTACTGGGTGTCAGTGTATGTCTGTGTTGCTTGGTGTCAGGATATGTCTGTGTTGCTTGGTGTAAGTGTGTGTCTTTGTTACTGGGTGTAAGTGTATGTCTTTGTTACTTGGTGTCAGTGTTTGTCTTTGTTACTTTGTGGAAGTGTGTGTCTGTGTTACTGGGTATCAGTGTATGTCTTTGTGACTTGGTGTCAGTGTATGTTTTTGTTACTGGGTGTCAGTGTATGTCTTTGTGACTTGGTGTCAGTGTGTGTCTCTGTTAGTCTTTGGTACTTGGTGTCAGTGTCTGTCTGTGTATGTGTTTGTTACTGTGTGTCAGCGTTTCTCTATGTTACTGGGTGTCAGTGTGTGTTTGTTTGTGTTACTGGGTGTCAGTGTGTGTCTGTGTTACTTGATGTAAGTGTATGTCTTTGATTCTTGGTGTCAGTGGTTGTCTTTGTTACTTGGTGTCAGTGTTTGTCTTTGGTACTTGGTGTAAGTGTGTGTCTGTGTTACTGGGTATCAGTGTATGTCTTTGAGACTTGGTGTCAGTTTATGTCTTTGTTACTGGGTGTCAGTGTATGTCTTTGTTACTTGGTGTAAGTGTGTGTCTGTGTTACTGGGTATCAGTGTATGTCTTTGTTTCTTGGTGTCAGTGTATGTCTTTGTTACTTGGTGTTTAGTGTATGTCTGTGTTACTGGGTGTCAGTGTATGTCTTTGTCACTTGGTGTAAGTGTGTGTCTGTGTTACTGGGTATCAGTGTATGACTTTGTTTCTTGGTGTCAATGCATGTCTTTGTTACTTGGTGTCAGTGTATGTCTCTGTTGCTTGGTGTAAGTGTGTGTCTCTGTTACTTGGTGTACGTGTGTGTCTGTGTTACGTGCTATCAGTGTATGTCTTTGTTACTTGGTGTAAGTGTGTGTCTGTGTTACTGGGTAACAGTGTATGTCTCTGTTACTTGGTGTCAGTGTATGTCTGTGATGCTTGGTGTAAGTGTGTGTCTTTGTTACTTGGTGTAATTGTATGTCTTTGTTACTTTGTGTCAGTGTATGTCTGTATTATTTTGTGTAAGTGTATGTCTTTGTTACTTGGTGTAAGTGAGTGTCTGTGTTACTGGGTATCAGTGTATGTCTTTGTGACTTGGTGTCAGTGTACGTCTTTGTTACTGGGTGTCAGTGTATGTCTTTGTTACTTGGTGTAAGTGTGTGTCTGTGTTATTGGGTATCAGTGTATGTCTTTGTTTCTTGGTGTCAGTGTAATTCTTTGTTACTTGGTGTCAGTGTATGTCTGTGTTACTGGGTATCACTGCATGTCTTTGTTACGTGGTATCAGAGTATGTCTGTTTTACTTGGTGTAAGTGTGTGTCTTCGTTACTTGGTGTAATTGTATGTCTTTTTTACTTGGTGTCAGTGTATGTCTGTGTTACGTGGTGAAAGTGTATGTCTTTGTTAATTAGTGTCAGTGTATGTCTTTGTTACTTGGTGTAAGTGTGTTTCTGTGTTACTTGGTGTAAGTGTGTGTCTGTGTTACTTGGTATCAGTGTATGTCTTTGATTCTTGGTGTCAATGCATTTCTTTGTTACATGGTGTCAGTGTATGTCTTTGTTACGTGGTGTAAGTGTGTGTCTTTGTTACTTGGTGTAATTGTATTTCTTTGTTACTTGGTGTCAGTGTATGTCTGTGTTGCTTGGTGTAAGTGTGTGTCTCTGTTACTTGGTGTACGTGTGTGTCTGTGTTACTTGCTATCAGTGTATGTCTTTGTTACTTGGTGTAAGTGTGTGTCTGTGTTACTGGGTAACAGTGTATGTCTTTGTTACTTGGTGTCAGTGTATGTCTGTGATGCTTGGTGTAAGTGTGTGTCTTTGTTACTTGGTGTAATTGTATGTCTTTGTTACTTTGTGTCAGTGTATGTCTGTATTATTTTGTGTAAGTGTATGTCTTTGTTACTTGGTGTCAGTGTTTGTCTTTGTTACTTTGTGGAAGTGTGTGTCTGTGTTACTGGGTATCAGTGTATGTCTTTGTGACTTGGTGTCAGTGTATGTCTTTGTTAGTCTTTGTTACTTGGTGTCAGTGTCTGTCTGTGTATCTCTTTGTTACTGTGTGTCAGTGTTTCTCTATGTTACTGGGTGTCAGTGTGTGTTTGTTTGTGTTACTGGGTGTCAGTATGTGTCTGTGCTACTTGGTGTAATTGTATGTCTTTGTTTCTTGGTGTCTGTGGATGTCTTTGTTACTTGGTGTCAGTGATTGTCTTTGTTACATGGTGTAAGTGAGTGTCTGTGTTACTGGGTATCAGTGTATATCTTTGAGACTTGGTGTCAGTGTACGTCTTTGTTACTGGGTGTCAGTGTATGTCTTTGTTACTTGGTGTAAGTGTGTGTCTGTGTTATTGGGTATCAGTGTATGTCTTTGTTTCTTGGTGTCAGTGTAATTCTTTGTTACTGGGTATCACTGCATGTCTTTGTTACGTGGTATCCGTGTATGTCTTTTTTACTTGGTGTCAGTGTATGTCTGTGTTACGTGGTGAAAGTGTATGTCTTTGTTAATTAGTGTCAGTGTATGTCTTTGTTACTTGGTGTAAGTGTGTTTCTGTGTTACTTGGTATCAGTGTATGTCTTTGTTACTTGGTGTAAGTGTGTGTCTGTGTTACTTGGTGTAAGTGTGTGTCTTTGTTACTTGGTGTAATTGTATGTCTTTGTTACTTGGTATCAGTGTATGTCTTAGTGACTTGGTGTCAGTGTATGTCTTTGTTACTGCGTGTCAGTGTGTGTCTTTGTGACTTGGTGTCAGTGTATGTCTTTGTTACTTGGTGTAAGTGTGTGTCTGTGTTACTGGGTATCAGTGTATATCTTTGTTACTTGGTGTAAGTGTGTGTCTGTGTTACTGGGTGTCAGTGCATGTCTTTGTTACATGGTGTCAGTGTCTGTCTGTGTTACTTGGTGTATGTGTGTGTCTTTGTTACTTGGTGTAATTGTATGTCTTTGTTACTTGGTATCAGTGTATGTCTTTGTAACTTGGTGTAAGTGTGTGTTTGTGTTACTTGGTGTAAGTGTATGTCTTTGTTACTTGGTGTAAGTGTGTGTCTGTGCTACTGGGTATCAGTGTATATCTTTGTTACTTGGTGTAAGTGTCTGTCTGTGTTACTGGTTAACAGTGTATGTCTTTGTTACTTGGTGTCAGTGTATGGCTGTGTTACTTGGTGTAAGTGTGCGTCTTTGTTACTTGGTGTAATTTTATGTCTTTGTTACTTGGTGTCAGTGTATGTCTTTGTAACTTGGTGTAAGTGTGTGTTTGTGTTACTTGGTGTAAGTGTATGTCTTTGTTACTTGGTGTAAGTGTGTGTCTGTCTTACTGGGTATCAGTGTCTGTCTTTGTTACTTGGTGTAAGTGTGTGTCTGTGTTACTGGGTATCAGTGTATGTCTTTGTTACTTGGTGTCAGTGTATGTCTGTGTAACTTGGTGTAAGTGTGCATCTGTGTTACTGGGTATCAGTGTATGTCTTTGTGACTTGGTGTCAGTGTATGTCTTTGTTATTGGTTGTCAGTGTGTGTCGTTGTGACTTGGTGTCAGTGTATGTCTTTGTTACTTGGTGTAATTGTGTGTCTGTGTTACTGGGTATCAGTGTATGTCTTTGTTACTTGGAGTCAGTGTATGTCAAAATACTTGGTGTAAGTGTATGTCTTTGTGACTTGGTGTCAGTGTATGTCTTTGTTATTGGTTGTCAGTGTGTGTCGTTGTGACTTGGTGTCAGTGTATGTCTTTGTTACTTGATGTAAGTGTGTGTCTGTGTTACTGGGTATCAGAACATGGCTTTGTTACATGGTGTCAGTGTATGTCTGTGCTACTTGGTGTAAGTGTGTGTCTTTGTTACTTGGTGTAATTGTATGTCTTTGTTACTTGTTGTCAGTGTATGTCTGTGTTACCTGGTGTAAGTGTATGTCCTGGTTATGTGGTGTCAGTGTATTTCTTTGTTACTTGGAGTAAGTGTGTGTCTGTGTTACTTGGTGTAAGTGTGTGTCTGTGTTACTTGGTATCAGTGTATGTCTTTGTTACTTGGTGTAATTGTATGTCTTTGTTACTTGGTGTCAGTGTATGTCTTTGTAACTTGGTGTAAGTGTGTGTTTGTGTTACTTGGTGTAAGTGTATGTCTTTGTTACTTGGTTAAGTGTGTGTCTGTGTTACTGGGTATCAGTGTCTGTCTTTGTTACTTGGTGTCAGTGTTGTCTTTGTTACTTGGTGTAAGTGTGTGTCTGTG
This sequence comes from Heterodontus francisci, assembly GCF_036365525.1. Classification (NCBI taxonomy): domain Eukaryota; kingdom Metazoa; phylum Chordata; class Chondrichthyes; order Heterodontiformes; family Heterodontidae; genus Heterodontus; species Heterodontus francisci. Next base: position 7,630,089 of record NW_027141175.1, read on the forward strand.
TTACTTGGTGTAAGTGTGTGTCTGTGTTACTTGGTATCAGTGTATGTCTTTGTTACTTGGTGTAAGTGTGTGTCTTTGTTACTTGGTGTAAGTGTGTGTCTGTGTTACTGGGTATCAGTGTATATCTTTGTTACTTGGTGTAAGTGTGTGTCTGTGTTACTGGGTGTCAGTGCATGTCTTTGTTACATGGTGTCAGTGTATGTCTGTGTGACTTGGTGTATGTGTGTGTCTTTGTTACTTGGTGTAATTGTACGTCTTTGTTACTTGGTATCAGTGCATGTCTTTGTGACTTGGTGTCAGTGTATGTCTTTGTTACTGGGTGTCAGTGTGTGTCTTTGTTACTTGGTGTCAGTGTATGTCTGTGTTACTTGGTGTAAGTGTATGTCTTTGTTACTTGGTGTCAGTGTATGTCTTTGTTACTTGGTGTAAGTGTGTGTCTGTGTTACTTGGTGTAAGTGTGTGTCTGTGTTACTTGGTATCAGTGTATGTCTTTGTTACTTGGTGTAAGTGTCTGTCTGTGTTACTTGGTGTAAGTGTGTGTCTTTGTTACTTGGTGTAATTGTATGTCTTTGTTACTTGGTGTCAGTGCATGTCTTTGTAACTTGGTGTAAGTGTGTGTTTGTGTTACTGGGTATCAGTGTCTGTCTTTGTTACTTGGTGTCAGTGTATGTCTGTGTAACTTGGTGTAAGTGTGCATCTGTGTTACTGGGTATCAGTGTATGTCTTTGTGACTTGGTGTCAGTGTATGTCTTTGTTATTGGGTGTCAGTGTGTGTCTTTGTGACTTGGTGTCAGTGTATGTCTTTGTTACTTGGTGTAATTGTATGTCTTTGTTACTTGGTATCAGTGCATGTCTTTGTGACTTGGTGTCAGTGTATGTCTTTGTTACTTGGTGTAAGTGTGTGTCTGTGTTACTGGGTATCAGTGTATATCTTTGTTACTTGGTGTAAGTGTGTGTCTGTGTTACTGGGTGTCAGTGCATGTCTTTGTTACATGGTGTCAGTGTCTGTCTGTGTTACTTGGTGTATGTGTGTGTCTTTGTTACTTGGTGTAATTGTATGTCTTTGTTACTTGGTATCAGTGTATGTCTTTGTAACTTGGTGTAAGTGTGTGTTTGTGTTACTTGGTGTAAGTGTATGTCTTTGTTACTTGGTGTAAGTGTGTGTCTGTGCTACTGGGTATCAGTGTATATCTTTGTTACTTGGTGTAAGTGTCTGTCTGTGTTACTGGTTAACAGTGTATGTCTTTGTTACTTGGTGTCAGTGTATGGCTGTGTTACTTGGTGTAAGTGTGCGTCTTTGTTACTTGGTGTAATTTTATGTCTTTGTTACTTGGTGTCAGTGTATGTCTTTGTAACTTGGTGTAAGTGTGTGTTTGTGTTACTTGGTGTAAGTGTATGTCTTTGTTACTTGGTGTAAGTGTGTGTCTGTCTTACTGGGTATCAGTGTCTGTCTTTGTTACTTGGTGTAAGTGTGTGTCTGTGTTACTGGGTATCAGTGTATGTCTTTGTTACTTGGTGTCAGTGTATGTCTGTGTAACTTGGTGTAAGTGTGCATCTGTGTTACTGGGTATCAGTGTATGTCTTTGTGACTTGGTGTCAGTGTACGTCTTTGTTATTGGTTGTCAGTGTGTGTCGTTGTGACTTGGTGTCAGTGTATGTCTTTGTTACTTGGTGTAATTGTGTGTCTGTGTTACTGGGTATCAGTGTATGTCTTTGTTACTTGGAGTCAGTGTATGTCAAAATACTTGGTGTAAGTGTATGTCTTTGTTACTTGGTGTAATTGTCTGTCTTTGTTACTTGGTGTCAGTGCATGTCTGTGTTACTTGGTGTTAGTGTGTGTCTTTGTTACTTGGTGTAAGTGTATGCCTTTGTTACTTGGTGTCTGTGTATGTCTTTGTTACTTGGTGTCAGTGTATGTCTGTGTTACTTGGTGTAAGTGTGTGTCTGTGTTACTGGATATCAGTGTATGTCTTTGTTACTTGGTGTCAGTGTATGTCTTTGTGACTTGGTGTCAGTGTATGTCTGTGTTACTGGGTTTCACTGTATGTCTTTGTGACTTGGTGTCAGTGTATGTCTTGGTTACTGGGTGTCAGTTTATGTCTTTGTTTCTTGGTGTCAGTGTATGTCTTTGTTACTTGGTGTCAGTGTATGTCTGTGTTACTTGGTGTAAGTGTGTGTCTTTGTTACTTGGTGTAAGTGTGTGTCTGTGTTACTGGGTATCAGCGTATGTCTTTGTTACTTTGTGTCAGTGTATGTCGTTGTTACTTGGTGTGTGTGTGTGTCTGTGTTACTGGGTGTCAGTGTATGTCTTTGTTGCTTGGTGTCAGGATATGTCTGTGTTGCTTGGTGTAAGTGTGTGTCTTCGTTACTTGGTGTAAGTGAATGTCTTTGTTACTTGGTGTCAGTGTTTGTCTTTGTTACTTTGTGGAAGTGTGTGTCTGTGTTACTGGGTATCAGTGTATGTCTTTGTGACTTGGTGTCAGTGTATGTCTTTGTTACTTGGTGTAAGTGTGTGTCTGTGTTACTGGGTATCAGTGTATATCTTTGTTACTTGGTGTAAGTGTGTGTCTGTGTTACTGGGTGTCAGTGCATGTCTTTGTTACATGGTGTCAGTGTCTGTCTGTGTTACTTGGTGTATGTGTGTGTCTTTGTTACTTGGTGTAATTGTATGTCTTTGTTACTTGGTATCAGTGTATGTCTTTGTAACTTGGTGTAAGTGTGTGTTTGTGTTACTTGGTGTAAGTGTATGTCTTTGTTACTTGGTGTAAGTGTGTGTCTGTGCTACTGGGTATCAGTGTATATCTTTGTTACTTGGTGTAAGTGTCTGTCTGTGTTACTGGTTAACAGTGTATGTCTTTGTTACTTGGTGTCAGTGTATGGCTGTGTTACTTGGTGTAAGTGTGCGTCTTTGTTACTTGGTGTAATTTTATGTCTTTGTTACTTGGTGTCAGTGTATGTCTTTGTAACTTGGTGTAAGTGTGTGTTTGTGTTACTTGGTGTAAGTGTATGTCTTTGTTACTTGGTGTAAGTGTGTGTCTGTCTTACTGGGTATCAGTGTCTGTCTTTGTTACTTGGTGTAAGTGTGTGTCTGTGTTACTGGGTATCAGTGTATGTCTTTGTTACTTGGTGTCAGTGTATGTCTGTGTAACTTGGTGTAAGTGTGCATCTGTGTTACTGGGTATCAGTGTATGTCTTTGTGACTTGGTGTCAGTGTATGTCTTTGTTATTGGTTGTCAGTGTGTGTCGTTGTGACTTGGTGTCAGTGTATGTCTTTGTTACTTGGTGTAATTGTGTGTCTGTGTTACTGGGTATCAGTGTATGTCTTTGTTACTTGGAGTCAGTGTATGTCAAAATACTTGGTGTAAGTGTATGTCTTTGTTACTTGGTGTAATTGTCTGTCTTTGTTACTTGGTGTCAGTGCATGTCTGTGTTACTTGGTGTAAGTGTGTGTCTTTGTTACTTGGTGTAAGTGTATGCCTTTGTTACTTGGTGTCTGTGTATGTCTTTGTTACTTGGTGTCAGTGTATGTCTGTGTTACTTGGTGTAAGTGTGTGTCTGTGTTACTGGATATCAGTGTATGTCTTTGTTACTTGGTGTCAGTGTATGTCTTTGTGACTTGGTGTCAGTGTATGTCTGTGTTACTGGGTTTCACTGTATGTCTTTGTGACTTGGTGTCAGTGTATGTCTTGGTTACTGGGTGTCAGTTTATGTCTTTGTTTCTTGGTGTCAGTGTATGTCTTTGTTACTTCGTGTCAGTGTATGTCTGTGTTACTTGGTGTAAGTGTGTGTCTTTGTTACTTGGTGTAAGTGTGTGTCTGTGTTACTGGGTATCAGCGTATGTCTTTGTTACTTGGTGTCAGTGTATGTCGTTGTTACTTGGTGTGTGTGTGTGTCTGTGTTACTGGGTGTCAGTGTATGTCTTTGTTGCTTGGTGTCAGGATATGTCTGTGTTGCTTGGTGTAAGTGTGTGTCTTCGTTACTTGGTGTAAGTGAATGTCTTTGTTACTTGGTGTCAGTGTTTGTCTTTGTTACTTTGTGGAAGTGTGTGTCTGTGTTACTGGGTATCAGTGTATGTCTTTGTGACTTGGTGTCAGTGTATGTTTTTGTTACTGGGTGTCTGTGTATGTCTTTGTGACTTGGTGTCAGTGTGTGTCTTTGTTAGTCTTTGTTACTTGGTGTCAGTGTCTGTCTGTGTATGTGTTTGTTACTGTGTGTCAGTGTTTCTCTATGTTACTGGGTGTCAGTGTGTGTTTGTTTGTGTTACTGGGTGTCAGTGTGTGTCTGTGTTACTTGGTGTAAGTGTATGTCTTTGATTCTTGGTGTCAGTGGTTGTCTTTGTTACTGGGTGTCAGTGTTTGTCTTTGGTACTTGGTGTAAGTGTGTGTCTGTGTCACTGGGTATCAGTGTATGTCTTTGAGACTTGGTGTCAGTGTATGTCTTTGTTACTGGGTGTCAGTGTATGTCTTTGTTACTTGGTGTAAGTGTGTGTCTGTGTTACTGGGTATCAGTGTATGTCTTTGTTTCTTGGTGTCAATGTATGTCTTTGTTACTTGGTGTTTAGTGTATGTCTGTGTTACTGGGTGTCAGTGTATGTCTTTGTTACTTGGTGTAAGTGTGTGTCTGTGTTACTGGGTATCAGTGTATGTCTTTGTTTCTTGGTGTCAGTGCATGTCTTTGTGACATGGTGTCAGTGTATGTCTGTGTTACGTGGTGTAAGTGTGTGTCTTTGTTACTTGGTGTAATTGTATGTCTTTGTTACTTGGTGTCAGTGTATGTCTGTGTTACGTGATGTAAGTGTGTGTCTTTGTTACTTGGTGTCAGTGTATGTCTCTGTTGCTTGGTGTAAGTGTGTGTCTCTGTTACGTGGTGTACTTGTGTGTCTGTGTTACTTGCTATCAGTGTATGTCTTTGTTGCTTGGTGTAAGTGTGTGTCTGTGTTACTGGTTAACAGTGTATGTCTTTGTTACTTGGTGTCAGTGTATGTCTGTGATGCTTGGTGTAAGTGTGTGTCTTTGTTACTTGGTGTAAGTGTATGTCTTTGTGACTTGGTGTCAGTGTATGTCTGTGTTATTTTGTGTAAGTGTATGTCTTTGTTACTTGGTGTCAGTGTTTGTCTTTGTTACTTTGTGGAAGTGTGTGTCTGTGTTACTGGGTATCAGTGTATGACTTTGTGACTTGGTGTCAGTGTATGTCTTTGTTACTGGTGTCAGTGTATGTCTTTGTGACTTGGTGTCAGTGTGTGTCTCTGTTAGTCTTTGTTACTTGGTGTCAGTGTCTGTCTGTGTATGTCTTTGTTACTGTGTGTCAGTGTTTCTCTATGTTACTGGGTGTCAGTATGTGTTTGTTTGTGTGACTGGGTGTCAGTATGTGTCTGTGCTACTTGGAGTAATTGTATGTCTTTGTTTCTTGGTGTCTGTGGATGTCTTTGTTACTTGGTGTCAGTGATTGTCTTTGTTACTTGGTGCAAGTGAGTGTCTGTGTTACTGGGTATCAGTGTATGTCTTTGTGACTTGGTGTCAGTGTACGTCTTTGTTACTGGGTGTCAGTGTATGTCTTTGTTACTTGGTGTAAGTGTGTGTCTGTGTTATTGGGTATCAGTGTATGTCTTTGTTTCTTGGTGTCAGTGTAATTCTTTGTTACTTGGTGTCAGTGTATGTCTGTGTTACTGGGTATCACATCATGTCTTTGTTACGTGGTATCAGAGTATGTCTGTTTAATTGGTGTAAGTGTGTGCCTTTGTTACTTGGTGTAATTGTGTGTCTTTTTTACTTGGTGTCAGTGTATGTCTGTGTTACGTGGTGAAAGTGTATGTCTTTGTTAATTAGTGTCAGTGTATGTCTTTGTTACTTGGTGTAAGTGTGTGTCTGTGTTACTTGGTGTAAGTGTGTGTCTTTGTTACTTGGTGTAATTGTATGTATTTGTTACTTGGTATCAGTGCAAGTCTTAGTGACTTGGTGTCAGTGTATGTCTTTGTTACTGGGTGTCAGTGTGTGTCTTTGTGACTTGGTGTCAGTGTATGTCTTTGTTATTGGGTGTCAGTGTGTGTCTTTGTGACTTGGTGTCAGTGTATGTCTTTGTTACTTGGTGTAATTGTGTGTCTGTGTTACTGGGTATCAGTGTATGTCTTTGTTACTTGGTGTCAGTGTATGTCAAAATATTTGGTGTAAGTGTATTTCTTTGTTACTTTGTGTAATTGTCTGTCTTTGTTACTTGGTGTCAGTGTATGTCTGTGTTACCTGGTGTAAGTGTGTGTCTTTGTTACTTAGTGTTAGTGTATGCCTTTGTTACATGGTGTCTGTGTCTGTCTTTGTTACTTGGTGTCAGTGTATGTCTATGTTACTTGGTGTAAGTGTGTGTCTGTGTTACTGGATATCAGTGTATGTCTTTGTTACTTGGTGTAAGTGTATGTCTGTGTTACTGCGTATCAGTGTATGTCTTTGTTACTTGGTGTCTGTGTATGTCTTTGTTACTTGGCGTGAGTCTATGTCTCTGTTACTTGATGTCTGTGTACGTCTTTGTTACTTGGAGTAAGTGTGTGTCTATGTTACTGGTTATCAGTGTATGTCTTTGTTACTTGGAGTAAGTGTATGTCTTTGTTACTGGGTGTCAGTGTATGTCTTTGTTACTTGGTGACAGTGTGTATCTGTGTGTCAGTGTATGTCTTTGTTACTGTGCATCAGTGTTTCTCTATGTTACTGGGTGTCAGCGTGTGTTTGTTTGTGTTACTGTGTGTCAGCATTTAGTTTAGTGATACAGCACTGAAAAAGGCCCTTCGGCCAACCGAGTCTGTGCCGTCCATTAACCACCCATTTATACTAATCCTACACTAATCCCGTATTCCTCTCACATCCCCACCTGTCCATATTTATTTCCCTACCACCTACCTATACTAGGGGCAATTTATAATTTCCAATTAACCTATCAACCTGCATGTCTTTGGCATGTGGGAGGAAACCGGAGCACCCGGAGGAAACCCACGCAGACATAGGGAGAACTCGCAAACTCAGCACAGGCAGTACCCAGAATCGAGCCCGTGTCCCTGGAGCTGTGAGGGTGCTAACCACTGTGCCAATGTGCCGCCCAGTGTGTGTCTGTGTTACTGGGTATCAGTGTATTTCTTTGTTACTTGGTGTCAGTGTATGTCTGTGTTACTTGGTGTAAGTGTGGGTCTGTGTTGATTGGTATCAGTGTATGTCTTTGTTACTTGGTGTAAGTGTGTGTCTGTGTTACTGGGTAACAGTGTATGTCTTTGTTACTTGGTGTCAGTGTATGACTGTGTTACTTGGTGTAAGTGTGTGTCTTTGTTACTTGGTATAATTGTATGTCTTTGTTACTTGGTGTCAGTGTATGTCTTTGTTACTTGGTGTAAGTGTACGTCTTTGTTACCTGGTGTCAGTGTATGTCTTTGTTACTTGGTGTAAGTGTGTGTCTGTGTTACTTGGTGTAAGTGTGTGTCTGTGTTACTTGGTATCAGTGCATGTCTTTGTTACTTGGTGTAAGTGTGTGTCTGTGTTACTGGGTAACAGTGTATGTCTTTGAAACTTGGTGTCAGTGTATGTCTGTGTTACATGGTGTATGTGTGTGTCTTTGTTCCTTGGTGTAATTGTATGTCTTTGTTACTTGGTGTCAGTGTATGTCTGTGTTACTAGGTGTAAGTGTATGTCTTTGTTACTTGGTGTCAGTTTATGTCTTGGTTACTTGGTGTAAGTGTGTGACTGTGCTACTTTGTATCAGTGCATGTCTTTGTTACTTGGTGTCTGTGTATGTCTTTGTTACTTGGTGTAAGTGTGTGTTTGTGTTACTTGGTGTAAGTGTGTGTCTGTGTTACTTGGTATCAGTGTATGTCTTTGTTACTTGGTGTAAGTGTGTGTCTGTGTTACTGGGTAACAGTGTATGTCTTTGTTACTTGGTGTCAGTGTATGTCTGTGTTACTTGGTGTAAGTGTGTGTCTTTGTTACTTGGTGTAATTGTATGTCTTTGTTACTTGGTGTCAGTGTATGTCTGTGTTACTAGGTGTAAGTGTATGTCTTTGTTACTTGGTGTCAGTTTATGTCTTGGTTACTTGGTGTAAGTGTGTGACTGTGCTACAGTGTATCAGTGCATGTCTTTGTTACTTGGTGTCTGTGTATGTCTTTGTGACTTGGTGTCAGTGTGTGTCTTTGTTACTGGGTGTCAGTGTATGTCTTTGTTACTTGGTGTCAGTTTATGTCTGTGTTACTTGGTGTAAGTGTGTGTCTTTGTTACTTGGTGTAAGTGTGCTTCTGTGCTCCTGGGTATCAGTGTATTTCTTTTTTACTTGGTGTCAGTGTATGTCTTTGTTTCTTGGTGTAAGTGTGTGTCTGTGTTACTGGGTGTCAGTGTATGTCTTTGTTACTTTGTGTCAGTGTATGTCTGTGTTACATGGTGTCAGTGTATGTCTTTGTTACTGGGTGTCAGTGTATGTCTTTGTTACTTGGTGTAAGTGTGTGTCTGTGTTACTGGGTATCAGTTTATGTCTTTGTTACTTGGTGTCAGTGTATGTCTGTGTTACTTCGTGTAAGTGTGTATCTTTGTTACTTGGTTTAAGTGTATGTCTTTGTTACTTGGTGTCAGTTTATGTCTGTGTTACTTGGTGTAAGTGTATGTCTTTGTTACTTGGTGTCAGTGTTTCTCTTTGTTACTTGGTGGAGGTGTGTGTCTGTGTTTCTGGGTATCAGTGTATGTCTTTGTGACTTGGTGTCAGTCTATGTCTTTGTTACTGGGTGTCAGTGTATGTCTTTGTTACTTGGTGACAGTGTGTGTCTGTGTTAGTCAAATATTTTTTTTTTGTCTTTGCTACTTGGTGTCAAAGATAATTACAGCACAGGAACAGGCCCTTCGGCCCTCCAAGCCTGCGCCGATCCAGATCCTCTCTCTAAACATGTCGCCTATTTTCTCAGCTTCTGTATCTCTTTTCTTCCTGCCCATTCATGTATCAGTCTAGATACATCTTAAAAGACTCCATCGTGCCCGCATCTACCACCTCCGCTGGCAATGCGTTCCAGGTGCCCACCACCCTCTGCGTAAAGAACTTTCCACGCATATCCCCCCTAAACTTTTCCCCTTTCACTTTGAACTCGTGTCCTCTAGTAATTGAAACCCCCACTCTGGGAAAAAGCTTCTTGCTATCCACCCTGTCTACACCTCTCATGATTTTGTACACCTCAATCAGGTCCCCCCTCAACCTCCGTCTTTCTAATGAAAATAATCCTAATCTACTCAACCTCTCTTCGTAGCTACGCCCTCCATACCAGGCAACATCCTGGTGAACCTCCTCTGCACCCTTTCCAAAGCATCCACATCCTTTTGATAATGTGGCGACCAGAACTGTACGCAGTATTCCAAATGTGGCCGAACCAAAGTCCTGTACAACTGTAACATGACCTGCCAACTCTTGTACTCAATGCCCCGTCCGATGAAGGAAAGCATGCCGTATGCCTTCTTGTCCACTCTATTTACCTGCGTTGCCACCTTCAGGGAACAGTGGACCTGAACACCCAAATCTCTCTGGACATCAATTTTCCCCAGGAATTTTCCATTTACTGTATAGTTCACTCTTGAATTGGATCTTCCAAAATGCATCACCTCGCATTTGGCCTATTGAACTCCATCTGCCATTTCTCTGCCCAACTCTCCAATCTATCTATATTCTGCTGTATTCTCTGACAGTCCCCTTCAATATCTGCTACTCCACCAATCTTAGTGTCGTCTGCAAATTTGCTAATCAGTCCACCTATACTTTCCTCCAAATCATTAATGTATATCACAAACGACAATGGTCCCAGCACGGATCCCTGTGGAACACCACTGGTCACACGTCTCCATTTTGAGAAACTCCCTTCTACTGCTACTCTCTGTCTCATGTTGCCCAGCCAGTTCTTTATCCATCTAGCTAGTACACCTAGTCTTTGTTACTTGGTGTAAGTGTGAGTCTGTGTATGTCTTTGTTACTGTGTGTCTGTGTTTCTCTATGTTGCTGAGTGTCAGTGTGTGTTTGTTTGTGTTACTGGGTTTCAGTGTGTGTCTTTGTTACTTGGTGTAAGTGTATGTCTTTGTTTCTTGGTTTCAGTGCATGTCTTTGTTACTTGGTGTCAGTGTTTGTCTTTGTTACTTGGTGTAACTGTGTGTCTGTGTTACTGGGTATCAGTGTATGTCTTTGTTACTGGGTGTCAGTGTATGTCTTTGTTACTTGGTGTAAGTCTGTGTCTGTGTTACTGGGTATCAGTGTATTTCTTTGTTTGTTGGTGTCAGTGTATGTCTGTGTTACTGGGTATCAGTGCATGTCTTTGTTACATGGTGTCAGTGTATGTCTGTGTTACTTGGTGTAAGTGTGTGTCTTTGTTACTTGGTGTCAGTGTATGTCTGTGTTACTGGGTATCACTGCATGTCTTTGTTACATGGCGTCAGTGTATGTCTGTGTTACTTGGTGTAAGTGTGTGTCTGTGTTACTGGGTAACAGTGTATGTCTTTGTTACTTGGTGTCAGTGTATGTCTGTGTTACTTGGTGTAAGTGTGTGTCTTTGCTACTTGGTGTAATTGTATGTCTTTGTTACTTGGTGTCAGTGTATGTCTGTGTTACTTGGTGTAAGTGTATGTCTTTGTTACTTTGTGTCAGTGTATGTCTTGGTTACTTGGTGTAAGTGTGTGTCTGTGCTACTGGGTATCAGTGTAAGTCATTGTTACTTGGTGTCAGTGTATGTCTTTGTGACTGGGTGTCAGTGTATGTCTTTTGACTTGGTGTCAGTGTATGTCTTTGTTACTGTGTGTCAGTTTATGTCTTTGTTACTTGGTGTCAGTGGATGTCTTTGTTACTTTGCGTAAGTGTGTGTCTGTGTTACTGGGTGTCCGTGTATGTCTTTGTTACTTGGTGTCAGTGTATGTCTGTGTTACATGGTGTCAGTGTGTGTCTTTTTAACTGGGTGTCAGTGTATGTCTTTGTTACTTGGTGTAAGTGAGTGTCTCTGTTACTGGGTATCAGTGTATGTCTTTGTTACTTGGTGTCATTGTATGTCTGTGTTACGTCATGTAAGTGTGTGTCTTTTTTACTTGGTGTAAGTGGATGTCTGTGTTACTTGGTGTAAGTTTAAGTATTTGTTACTTGGTGGAAGTGTGTGTCTGTGTTACTGGGTATCAGTGTATGTTTTTTTGACTTGCTGTCAGTCTATGCCTTTGCTACTGGGTGTCAGTGTATGTCTTTGTTACTTGGTGACAGTGTGTGTCTGTGTTAGTCTTTGTTACTTGGTGTCTGTGTGAGTCTGTGTATGTCTTTGTTACTTTGTGTCTGTGTTTCTCTATGTTACTGGGTGTTAGTGTGTGTTTGTTTGTGTTACTGGGTGTCAGTGTGTTTCTGTGTTACTTGGTGTAAGTGTATGTCTTTGTTACTTGGTGTCAGTGTTTGTCTTTGTTACTTGGTGTAAGTGTGTTTCTGTGTTACTGGGTATCAGTGGATGTCTTTGTGACTTGTTGTCAGTGCCTGTCTTTGTTACTTGGTGTAAGTCTGTTTCTGTGTTACTGGGTATCAGTGTATGTCTTTGTTCGTTGGTGAAAGTTTATCTCTTTGTTACTTGGTGTCAGTGTATGTCTCTGTTACTGGGTATCAGTGCATGTCTTTGTTACATGGTGTCAGTGTATGTCTGTGTTACTTGGTGTAAGTGTGTGTCTTTGTTACTTGATGTCAGTGTATGTCTGTGTTACTGGGTATCACTGCATGTCTTTGTTACATGGTGTCAGTGTATGTCTGTGTTACTTGGTGCAAGTGTACGTCTTTGTTACTGGGTGTCAGTGTCTGTCTTCGTTACTTGGTGTCAGTGTATGTCTTTGTAACTTGGTGTCAGTGTATGTCTTTGTTACTTGGTGTAAGTTTGTGTCTGTTTTACTTGGTATCAGTGTATATCTTTGTTACTTGGTGTAAGTGTGTGTCTGTGTTACTGGGTATCAGTGCATGTCTTTGTTACATGGTGTCAGTGTACGTCTGTGTTAAAAGGTGTAAGTGTGTGTCTTTGTTACTTGGTGACAGTGTGTGTCTGTGTTAGTCTTTGTTACTTGGTGTCAGTGTGAGTCTGTGTATGTCTTTGTTACTTTGTGTCTGTGTTTCTCTATGTTACTGGGTGTTAGTGTGTGTTTTTTTGTGTTACTGGATGTCAGTGTGTGTCTGTGTTACTTGGTGTAAGTGTATGTCTTTGTTTCTTGGTGTCAGTGTATGTCTTTGTTACTTGGTGTCAGTGTTTGTCTTTGTTACTTGGTGTAAGTGTGTTTCTGTGTTACTGGGTATCAGTGGATGTCTTTGTGACTTGTTCTCAGTGTCTGTCTTTGTTACTTGGTGTAAGTCTGTTTCTGTGTTACTGGGTATCAGTATATGTCTTTGTTCGTTGGTGAAAGTTTATCTCTTTGTTACTTGGTGTCAGTGTATGTCTGTGTTACTGGGTATCAGTGCATGTCTTTGTTACATGGTGTCAGTGTATGTCTGTGTTACTTGGTGTAAGTGTGTGTCTTTGTTACTTGATGTCAGTGTATGTCTGTGTTACTGGGTATCACTGCATGTCTTTGTTACATGGTGTCAGTGTATGTCTGTGTTACATGGTGCAAGTGTACGTCTTTGTTACTGGGTGTCAGTGTCTGTCTTCGTTACTTGGTGTCAGTGTATGTCTTTGTAACTTGGTGTCAGTGTATGTCTTTGTTACTTGGTGTAAGTTTGTGTCTGTTTTACTGGGTATCAGTGTATATCTTTGTTACTTGGTGTAAGTGTGCGTCTGTGTTACTGGGTATCAGTGCATGTCTTTGTTACATGGTGTCAGTGCATGTCTGTGTTAAAAGGTGTAAGTGTGTGTCTTTGTTACTTGGTGTAATTGTATGTCTTTGTTACTTGGTGTCAGTGTATGCTGTGTTACTTGGTGTTAGTGTATGACTTTGTTACTTGGTGTCAGTGTATGTCTTTGTTACTTGGTGTAAGTTTGTGTCTGTGTTACTTGGTATCAGTGTATGTCTTTGTGACTTGGCGTAAGTGTGTGTCTGTGTTACTGGGTAACAGTGTATGTCTTTGTTACTTGGTGTCAGTGTATGTCTGTGTTACATGGTGTAAGTGTATTTCTTTGTTACTTGGTGTAATTGTATGTCTTTGTTAATTGGTGTCAGTGTATGTCTTTGTTACTTGGTGTAAGTGTGTGTTTTTGTTACTTGTTGTAATTGTGTGTCTGTGTTACTGGGTAACAGTGTATGTCTTTGTTACTTGGTGTCAGTGTATGTCTGTGTTACTTGGTGTAAGTGTGTGTCTTTTTTACTTGGTGTAAGTGTGTGTCTGCGTTACTGGGTATCAGTGTATGTCTTTGTTACTTGGTGTCAGTGTATGTCTTTGTTACTTGGTGTAAGTGTGTGTCTGTGTTACTGGGTGTCAGTGTATGTCTTTGTTACTTGGTATCATTGTATGTCTGTGTTACATGATGTCAGTGTGTGTCTTTCTTACAGGGTGTCAGTGTATGTCTTTGTTACTTGGTGTCCGTGTATGTCTGTGTTACTTCGTGCAAGTGTGTGTCTTTGTTACTTGGTGTAATTGTATGTCTTTGTTACTTGGTGTCAGTGTATGTCCGTGTTCCTTGTTGTAAGTGTATGACTATGTTACTTGGTGTCAGTGTATGTCTTTGTTACTTGGTGTAATTTTGCGACTGTGTTACTTGGTGTAAGTGTGTGTCTGTGTTTCTTTGTATCAGTATATGTCTGTGTTACTTGGTGTAAGTGCATGACTTTGTTACTGGGTATCAGTGTATGTCTTTGTGACTTGGTGTCAGTGTATGTCTTTGTTACTGGGTGTCTGTGTGTGTCTTTGTGACTTGGTGTCAGTGTATGTCTTTGTTACTTGGTGTAAGTGTGTTTCTGTGTTACTGGGTATCAGTGTATGTCTTTGTTACTGCGTGTCCGTGTATGTCTGTGTTACTTGGTGTATGTGTGTCTTTGTTACTTGGTGTCAGTGTATGTCTTTGTTACTTGGTGTAAGTGTGTGTCTGTGTTACTGGGTATCAGTGTATGTCTTTGTCACTTGGTATCAGTGTATGTCTTTGTTACAGGGTGTCAGTGTGTGTCTGTGTTACTTCGTGTCAGTGTATGTCTTTGTGACTGTGTATCAGTGTTTCTCTGTGTTACTGGGTGTCAGTGACACGAGGTGTCAGTATTTAGTTTAGTTTAGAGATACAGCACTTAAACGAGCCCTTCGGCCCACCGAGTCTGGGCCGACCATCAACCACCCATTTATACTAATCCTACACTAATCCCGTATTCCTATCACATCCCCACCTGTCCCTATATATTTCCCTACCACCTACATGTACTCGGGGCAATTTATGATGGCCAATTAACCTATCAACCTGCAAGTCTTTGGCATGTGGGAGGAAACCGGAGCACCCGGAGGAAACCCACGCAGACACAGGAAGAACTTGCAAACTCCGCACAGGCAGTACCCAGAATTGAACCCGGGTCGCTGGAGATGTGAGGCTGCGGTACTAACCACAGCGGTGATGTGCCCCCCCCCCACCCCCCACCCCCCAGTGTGTGCCTGTGTTACCTGGTATCAGTGTATGTCTTTGTTACTTGGTGACAGTGTATGTCTGTGTTACTTGGTGTAAGTGCGTGTCTGTGTTACTGGGTATCAGTGTATGTCTTTGTGACTTGGTGTCAGTGTATGTCTTTGTTACTGGGTGTCAGTGTATGTCTTTGTTACTTGGTGTATGTGTGTGTCTGTGTTACTGGGTATCAGTGTCTGTCTTTGTTACTTGGTGTAAGTGTGTGTCTGTGTGACTGGGTATCAGTGTATGTCTTTGTTACTTGGTGTAGGTGTGTGTCTGTGTTACTGGGTATCAGTGTATGTCTTTGTTACTTAGTGTCAGTGTATGTCTGTGTTACTTGGTGTAAGTGTGTGTCTGTGTTACTGGGTATCAGTGTATTGTTTTGTGACTTGGTGTAAGTGTGTGTCTGTGTTGCTGGGTATCAGTGTCTGTCTTTGTTACTTGGTGTAAGTGTGTGTCTGTGTTACTGGGAATCAGTGTATGTCTTTGTTACTTGGTGTCAGTGTATGTCTGTGTTACTTGGTGTAAGTGTGTGTCTGTGTTACTGGGTATCAGTGTATGTCTTTGTGACTTGGTGTCAGTGTATGTCTTTTTTACTGGGTGTCAGTGTGTGTCTTTGTGACTTGGTGTCAGTGTATGTCTTTGTTACTGGGTGTCAGTGTATGTCTTTGTTACTTGGTGTATGTGGGTGTCTGTGTTACTGGGTATCAGTGTATGTCTTTGTTACTTCGTGTCAGTGTTTGTCTGTGTTACTTGGTGTAAGTGTGTGTCTGTGTTACTGGGTATCAGTGTATGTCTTTGTGACTTGGTGTCAGTGTATGTCTTTTTTACTGGGTGTCAGTGTGTGTCTTTGTTACTTGATGTCAGTGTATGTCTGTGTTACTAGGTATCACTGCATGTCTTTGTTACATGGTGTCAGTGTATGTCTGTGTTACTTGGTGCAAGTGTACGTCTTTGTTACTGGGTGTCAGTGTCTGTCTTCGTTACTTGGTGTCAGTGTATGTCTTTGTAACTTGGTGTCAGTGTATGTCTTTGTTACTTGGTGTAAGTTTGTGTCTGTTTTACTGGGTAACAGTGTATATCTTTGTTACTTGGTGTAAGTGTGTGTCTGTGTTACTGGGTATCAGTGCATGTCTTTGTTACATGGTGTCAGAGTATGTCTGTGTCAAAAGGTGTAAGTGTGTGTCTTTGTTACTTGGTGTAACTGTATGTCTTTGTTACTTGGTGTCAGTGTATGTCTGTGTTACTTGGTGTATTTGTATGACTTTGTTACTTGGTGTCAGTGTATGTCTTTGTTACTTGGTGTAAGTTTGTGTCTGTGTTACTTGGTATCAGTGTATGTCTTTGTGACTTGGCGTAAGTGTGTGTCTGTGTTACTGGGTAACAGTGTATATCTTTGTTACTTGGTGTAAGTGTGTGTCTGTGTTACTGGGTATCAGTGCATGTCTTTGTTACATGGTGTCAGTGTATGTCTGTGTTAAAAGGTGTAAGTGTGTGTCTTTGTTACTTGGTGTAATTGTATGTCTTTGTTACTTGGTGTCAGTGTATGTCTGTGTTACTTGATGTATTTGTATGACTTTGTTACTTGGTGTCAGTGTATGTCTTTGTTACTTGGTGTAAGTGTGTGTCTGTGTTACTGGGTAACAGTGTATGTCTTTGTTACTTGGTGTCAGTGTATGTCTGTGTTACATGGTGTAAGTGTATTTCTTTGTTACTTGGTGTAATTGTATGTCTTTGTTACTTGGTGTCAGTGTATGTCTTTGTTTCTTGGTGTAAGTGTGTGTTTTTGTTACTTGTTGTAATTGTGTGTCTGTGTTACTGGGTAACAGTGTATGTCTTTGTTACTTGGTGTCAGTGTATGTCTGTGTTACTTGGTGTATGTGTGTGTCTTTTTTACTTGGTGTAAGTGTGTGTCTGCGTTACTGGGTATCAGTGTATGTCTTTATTACTTGGTGTCAGTGTATGTCTTTGTTACTTGGTGTAAGTGTGTGTCTGTGTTACTGGGTGTCAGTGTATGTCTTTGTTACTTGGTATCATTGTATGTCTGTGTTACATGATGTCAGTGTGTGTCTTTGTTACTTGGTGTCAGTGTATGTCTTTGTTACTTGGTGTCAGTGTATGTCTGTGTTACTTGGTGTATTTGTATGACTTTGTTACTTGGTGTCAGTGTATGTCTTTGTTACTTGGTGTAAGTTTGTGTCTGTGTTACTTGGTATCAGTGTATGTCTTTGTGACTTGGCGTAAGTGTGTGTCTGTGTTACTGGGTAACAGTGTATGTCTTTGTTACTTGGTGTCAGTGTATGTCTGTGTTACATGGTGTAAGTGTATTTCTTTGTTACTTGGTGTAATTGTATGTCTTTGTTACTTGGTGTCAGTGTATGTCTTTGTTTCTTGGTGTAAGTGTGTGTTTTTGTTACTTGCTGTAATTGTGTGTCTGTGTTACTGGGTAACAGTGTATGTCTTTGTTACTTGGTGTCAGTGTATGTCTGTGTTACTTGGTGTAAGTGTGTGTCTTTTTTACTTGGTGTAAGTGTGTGTCTGCGTTACTGGGTATCAGTGTATTTCTTTGTTACTTGGTGTCAGTGTATGTCTTTGTTACTTGGTGTAAGTGTGTGTCTGTGTTACTGGGTGTCAGTGTATGTCTTTGTTACTTGGTATCATTGTATGTCTGTCTTACATGATGTCAGTGTGTGTCTTTCTTACAGGGTGTCAGTGTATGTATTTGTTACTTGGTGTCCGTGTATGTCTGTGTTACTTCGTGTAAGTGTGTGTCTTTGTTACTTGGTGTAATTGTATGTCTTTGTTACTTGGTGTCAGTGTATGTCCGTGTTACATGTTGTAAGTGTATGACTATGTTACTTGGTGTCAGTGTATGTCTTTGTTACTTGGTGTAATTTTGCGTCTGTGTTACTTGGTGTAAGTGTGTGTCTGTGTTACTTTGTATCAGTATATGTGTGTGTTACTTGGTGTAAGTGCATGACTTTGTTACTGGGTATCAGTGCATGTCTTTGTGACTTGGTGTCAGTGTATGTCTTTGTTACTGGGTGTCAGTGTGTGTCTTTGTGACTTGGTGTCAGTGTATGTCTTTGTTACTTGGTGTAAGTGTGTTTCTGTGTTACTGGGTATCAGTGTATGTCTTTATTACTGGGTGTCCGTGTATGTCTGTGTTACTTGGTGTATGTGTGTCTTTGTTACTTGGTGTCAGTGTATGTCTTTGTTACTTGGTGTAAGTGTGTGTCTGCGTTACTGGGTATCAGTGTATGTCTTTCTCACTTGGTATCAGTGTATGTCTTTGTTACTGGGTGTCAGTGTGTGTCTGTGTTACTTCGTGTCAGTGTATGTCTTTGTGACTGTGTATCAGTGTTTCTCTGTGTTACTGGGTGTCAGTGTGTGTTTGTTTGTGTTACTGGGTATCAGTGACACTAGGTGTCAGTATTTAGTTTAGTTTAGAGATACAGCACTTAAACAGGCCCTTCGGCCCGCCGAGTCTGGGCCGACCATCAACCACCCATTTATACTAATCCTACACTAATCCCGTATTCCTATTACATCCCCACCTGTCCCTATATATTTCCCTACCACCTACCTGTCCTCGGGGCAATTTATGATGGCCAATTAACCTAACAACATGCAAGTCTTTGGCATGTGGGAGGAAACCGGAGCACCCGGAGGAAACCCACGCAGACACAGGTAGAACTTGCAATCTCCGCTCAGGCAGTACCCAGAATCGAACCCGGGTCCCTCGATCTGTGAGGCTGCGGTGCTAACCACAGTGGTGATGTGCCCCCCCCCCCCCCCACCCCCCAGTGTGTGCCTGTGTTACTGGGTATCAGTGTATGTCTTTGTTACTTGGTGTCAGTGTATGTCTGTGTTACTTGGTGTAAGTGTGTGTCTTTGTTACTGGGTGTCAGTGTGTGTCTTCGTTACTGGCTGTCAGTGTATGTCTCTGTTACTGGGTGTCAATGTGTGTCTGTGTTACTTCGTGTCAGTTTTTGTCTTTGTTACTGTGTCTCAGAGTTTCTCTGTGTTACTGGGTGTCAGTGTGTGTTTGTTTGTGTTACTGGGTGTCAGTGACACTCGGTGTCAGTATTTAGTTTAGTTTTGAGATACAGCACTTAAACAGGCCCTTCGGCCCACCGAGTCTGGGCCGACCATCAACCACCCATTTATACTAATCCTACACTAATCCCGTATTCCTATCACATCCCCACCTGTCCCTATATATTTCCCTACCACCTACCTGTACTAGGGGCAATTTATGATGGCCAATTAACCTATCAACCTGCAAGTCTTTGGCATGTGGGAGGAAACCGGAGCACCCGGAGGAAACTCACGCAGACACAGGGAGAAATTGCAAACTCCGCTCAGGCAGTACCCAGAATCGAACCCGGGTCCCTCGATCTGTGAGGCTGCGGTGCTAACCACAGTGGTGATGTGCCCCCCCCACCCCCCAGTGTGTGCCTGTGTTACTGGGTATCAGTGTATGTCTTTGTTACTTGGTGTCAGTGTATGTCTATGTTACTTTTTGTAAGTGTGTGTCTTTGTTACTGGGTGTCAGTGTGTGTCTTCGTTACTGGCTGTCAGTGTATGTCTTTGTTACTTGGTGTAAGTGTGTGTCTGTGTTACTGGGTATCAGTGTCTGTCTTTGTTACTTGGTGTAAGTGTGTGTCTGTGTTACTGGGAATCAGTGCATGTCTTTGTTACTTGGTGTCAGTGTATGTCTGTGTTACTTGGTGAAAGTGTGTGTCTGTGTTACTTGGTATCACTGTATGTCTTTGTGACTTGGTGTCAGAGTATATCTTTTTTACTGGGTGTCAGTGTGTGTCTTTGTGACTTGGTGTCAGTGTATGTCTTTGTTACTTGTTGTATGTGTGTGTCTGTGTTACTTGGTGTAAGTGTGTGTCTTTGTTACTTGGTGTCAGTGTATATCTTTGTTACTTGGTGTAAGTGTGTGGCTGTGTTACTGGGTATCATTGTCTGTCTTTGTGACTTGGTATCAGTGTATGTCTTTGTTGCTGGGTGTCAGTGTGTGTCTGTTTTACTTGGTGTCAGTGTATTTCTTTGTTACTGTGTATTAGTTTTTCTCTGTGTTACTGGGTGTCAGTGTGTGTTTGTTTGTGTTACTGGGTGTCAGTGACACTAGGAGTCAGTATTTAGTTAAGCTTAGAGATCCAGCACTTAAACAGGCCGTTCGGCCCACCGAGTCAGTGCCGACCATCAACCACCCATTTATACTAATCCTACACTAATCCCGTATACCTATCACATCCCCACCTGTCCCGATATATTTCCCTACCTCCTACCTATACTAGGGGTAATTTATGATGGCCAATTAACCAATCAACCTGCAAGTCTTTGGCATGTGGGAGGAAACCGGAGCACGCGGAGGAAACCCACGCAGACACAGGGAGAACTTGCAAACTCTGCACAGGCAGTACCCAGAATCGAACCCGGGTCCCTGGAGACGTGAGGCTGCGGTGCTAACCACTGCGCCAATGTGCTCCGCCCCGGCCCCCCCAGTGTGTGTCTGTGTTACTGGGTATCAGTGTATGTCTTTGTTACTTGGTGTCAGTGGATGTCTGTGTTACTTGGTGTCAGTGTGTTCGTTTGTGTAACTGGGTGTCAGTGTGTGTCTGTGTTACTTGGTGTAAGTGTGTGTCTGTGTTACTGGGTGTCAGTGTATGTCTTTGTTACTTGGTGTCAGTGTGTGTCTTTGTGACTTGGTATCAATGTATGTCTTTGTTACTTGGTGTCAGTGTATGTCGGTGTTTCTTGGTGTAAGTGTGTGTCTGTGTTACTGGGTGTCAGTGTGTGTCTGTGTTACTGGGTATCAGTGTATGTCTTTGTTACTTGGTGTCAGTGTATGTCTGTGTTACTTGGTGTCAGTGTGTGTCTGTGTATCTGGGTATCAGTGTATGTCTTTGTGACATTGTATGTCTTTGTTACTGGGTTTCAGTGTGTGTCTTTGTGACTTGGTGTCAGTGTATGTCTTTATTACTTGGTGTAATTGTCTGTCATTGTTACTTGGTGTAAGTGTATGTCTTTGTTACTTGGTGTCAGTGTATGTCTTTGATACTTGGTGTAAGTGTCTGTCTTTGTTACTTGGTGTAAGTGTGTGTCTTTGTGACTTGGTGTCAGTGTTTGTCTTTGTTACTTGGTGTAATTGTCTGTCTTTGTTACTTCGTGTAAGTGTATGTATTTGTTACTTGGTGTCAGTGTATGTCTGTGTTACTTGGTGTAAGTGTGTGTCTTTGTTAATTGGTGTAAGTGTATGTCTTTGTTACTTGGTGTCAGTGTGTGTCTGTGACACTAGGTGTCAGTATTTAGTTTAGTTTAGTGATACAGCACTGAAACAGGCCCTTCGGTCCACCGAGTCTGTGCCGACCATCAACCACCCATTTATACTAATCCTACACGAATCCCATATTCCAATAACATCCCCGCCGGTCCCTATATATTTCTTTACCACCTACCTATACTAGGGGCAATTTATAATGGCCAATTAACCTATCAACCTGCAAGTCTTTGGCATGTGGTAGGAAACCCTCTCAGACACAGGGAGAACTTGCAAACTCCGCACAGGCAGTACCCAGCATCGAACCCGGGTCCCTGGAGCTGTGAGGCTGCAGTGCTAACCACTGCGCCACTGTGCCTCCCAGTGTGTGTCTGTGTTACTGGGTGTCAGTGTATGTCTTTGTTACTTGGTGTCAGTGTGTGTCTGTGTTATTGGGTGTCAGTGTGTTTGTTTGTGTTACTGGGTGTCAGTGTATGTCTGTGTTACTTGGTGTAACTGTGTGTCTTTGTTACTTGGTGTCCGTGTGTGTCTGTGTTACTGGGTGTCAGTGTATGTCTTTGTTACTTGGTGTCAGTGTGTGTCTTTGTGACTTGGCATCAGTGTATGTCTTTGTTACTTGGTGTCAGTGTATGTCTGTGTTACTTGGTGTAAGTGTGTGTCTGTGTTACTGGGTGTAAGTGTGTGTCTGTGTTACTGGGTATCAGTGTATCTCTTTGTTACTTGTTGTCAGTGTATGTCTGTGTTACTTGGTTTAAGTGTGTTTCTGTGTATCTGGGTATCAGTGTATGTCTTTGTGACTTGGTGTCAGTGTATGTCTTTGTTACTGGGTTTCAGTGTGTGTCTTTGTGACTTGGTGTCAGTGTATGTCTTCGTTACTTGGTGTAAGTGTGTGTCTGTGTTACTGGGTATCAGTGTATGTCTTTGCTACTTGGTGTCAGTGTATGTCTTTGTTACTTGGTGTAAGTGTATGTCTTTGTTACTTGGTGTAATTGTCTGTCTTTGTTACTTGGTGTAAGTGTGTGTCTGTGTTACTGGGTGTCAGTGTGTGTCTGTGTTACCGGGTGTAAGTGTGTGTCTGTGTTACTGGGTATCAGTGAATGTCTTTGTTACTTGGTGTCAGTGTATGTCTGTGTTACTTGGTGTCAGTGTATGTCTGTGTTACTTGGTGTAATTGTCTGTCTTTGTTACTTGGTGCAATTGTATGTCTTTGTTACTTGGTGTCAGTTTATGTCTTTGTTACTTGGTGTAAGTGTCTGTCTTTGTTACTTGATGTAAATGTGTCTCTGTGTTACTGGGTATCAGCGTATGTGTTTGTTACTTGGTGTAAATGTATGTCTTTGTTACTTGGTGTAATTGTCTGTCTTTGTTACTTGGTGTAAGTGTATGTATTTGTTACTTGGTGTCATTGTATGTGTTTGTGACTTGGTGTCAGTGGATGTCTTTGTTACTGGATGACACTGTATGTCTTTGTTGCTTGGTGTCAGTGTGTGTCTGTGTTACAGGGTGTCAGTGTGTTTGTTTGTGTTACTGGGTGTCAGTATGTGTCTGTGTGACTTGGTGTAAGTGTGTGTCTTTGTTACTTGGTGTCCGTGTGTGTCTGTGTTACTGGGTGTCAGTGTATGTCTTTGTTACTTGGTGTAAGTGTATGTCTTTGTTACTTGGAGTAAGTGTGTGTCTTGGTTACCTGGTGTCAGTGTATGTCTTTTCCCTTGGTGTAAGTGTGTGTCTTTGTTACATGGTGTCAGTGTGTGTCTGTGTTCCTGGGTGTCAGTGAATGTCTTTGTTACTTGGTGTCAGTGAGTGTGTGCGTCACTGGGTGTAACTGTGTGCCTTTGTTACTGGGTATCAGTGTATGTCTTTGTTACTTGGTGTCAGTGAATGTCAAAACACTTGGTGTAAGTGTATGTCTTTGTTACTTGGTGTAATTGTCTGACTTTGTTACTTGGTGTAAGTGTATGTCTTTGTTACTTGGTGTCAGTGTATGTCTTTGTTACTTGCTGTCAGTGTATGTCTGTGTTACTTGGTGGAGGTGTGTGTCTGTGTTACTGGGTGTCAGTGTGTGTCTTTGTGACTTGGTGTCAGTGTATGTCTTTGTTACTTGGTGTAAGTTTATGCCTTTGTTACTTGGTGCAATTGTCTGTCTTTGTTATTTGGTGTAAGTGTATGTATTTGTGACTTGGTGTCAGTGTATGTCTTTGTTACTTGGAGTGAGTGTATGTCTGTGTTACTTGGTGTAAGTGTGTGTCTTTGTTACTTGGTGTAAGTGTATGTCTTTGTTACTTGGTGTCAGTGTGTGTCTGTGTTACTGGGTGTCAGTGTGTTTGTTTGTGTTACTGGGTGTCAGTGTGTGACTGTGTTACTTGGTGTAAGTGTATGTCTTTGTTACTTGGTGTCCGTGTTTGTCTTTGTTACTTGGTGTAAGTGTATGTATGTGTTACTTTGTGTAAGTGTATGTCTTTGTTACTTGGTGTCAGTGTATTTCTTTGTTACTTGGTGTAAGTGTCTGTCTTTGTTACTTGGTGTAAGTGTGTGTCTTTGTGACTTGGTGTCAGTGTTTGTCTTTGTTACTTGGTGTAAGTGTATGTATTTGTTACTTGGTGTCAGTGTATGTCTATGTTACTTGGTGCAAGTGTGTGTCTTTGTTAATTGGTGTAAGTGTATGTCTTTGTTACTTGGTGTCAGTGCGTGTCTGTGACACTAGGTGTCAGTATTTAGTTTAGTTTAGTGATACAGCACTGAAACAGGTGCTTCGGCCCACCGAGTCTGTGCCGACCATCAACCACCCATTTATACTAATCCTACACGAATCCCATATTCCAATAACATCCGCACCGGTCCCTATATATTTTTTACCACCTACCTATACTAGGGGCAATTTATAATGGCCAATTAACCTATCAACCTGCAAGTCTTTGGCATGTGGAAGGAAACCGGAGCACCCGGAGGAAACCCTTGCGGACACAGGGAGAACTTGCAAACTCCGCACAGGCAGTACCCAGAATCGAACCCGGGTCCCTGGAGCTGTGAGGCTGCAGTGCTAACCACTGCGCCACTGTGCCTCCCAGTGTATGTCTGTGTTACTGGGTGTCAGTGTATGTCTGTGTTACTTGGTGTAACTGTGTGTCTTTGTTACTTGGTGTCCGTGTGTGTCTGTGTTACTGGGTGTCAGTGTATGTCTTTGTTACTTGGTGTCAGTGTGTGTCTTTGTGACTTGGTATCAGTGTATGTCGGTGTTACTTGGTGTAAGTGTGTGTCTGTGTTACTGGGTGTCAGTGTGTGTCTGTGTTACTGGGTATCAGTGTATGTCTTTGTTACTTGGTGTCAGTGTATGTCTGTGTTACTTGGTGTAAGTGTGTGTCTTTGTGACTTGATGTCAGTGTTTGTCTTTGTTACTTGGTGTAATTGTCTGTCTTTGTTACTTGGTGTAAGTGTGTGTCTTTGTTAATTGGTGTAAGTGTATGTCTTTGTTACTTGGTGTCAGTGTGTGTCTGTGACACTAGGTGTCAGTATTTAGTTTAGTTTAGAGATACAGCACTGAAACAGGCCCTTCGGCCCACCGAGTCTGTGCCGACCATCAACCACCCATTTATACTAATCCTACACGAATCCCATATTCCAATAACATCCCCACCGGTCCCTATATATTTCTTTACCACCTACCTATACTAGGGGCAATTTATAATGGCCAATTAACCTATCAACCTGCAAGTCTTTGGTATGTGGGAGGAAACCAGAGCACCCGGAGGAAACCCTCGCAGACACAGGGAGAACTTGCAAACTCCGCAAAGGCAGTAGCCAGAATCGAACCCGGGTCCCTGGAGCTGTGAGGCTGCAGTGCTAACCACTGCGCCACTGTGCCTCCCAGTGTGTGTCTGTGTTACTGGGTGTCAGTGTATGTCTTTGTTACTTGGTGTCAGTGTGTGTCTGTGTTACTGGGTGTCAGTGTGTTTGTTTGTGTTACTGGGTGTCAGTGTATGTCTGTGTTACTTGGTGTAACTGTGTGTCTTTGTTACTTGGTGTCCGTGTGTGTCTGTGTTACTGGGTGTCAGTGTATGTCTTTGTTACTTGGTGTCAGTGTGTGTCTTTGTGACTTGGCATCAGTGTATGTCTTTGTTACTTGGTGTCAGTGTATGTCTGTGTTACTTGGTGTAAGTGTGTGTCTGTGTTACTGGGTGTAAGTGTGTGTCTGTGTTACTGGGTATCAGTGTATGTCTTTGTTACTTGTTGTCAGTGTATGTCTGTGTTACTTGGTGTAAGTGTGTTTCTGTGTATCTGGGTATCAGTGTATGTCTTTGTGACTTGGTGTCAGTGAATGTCTTTGTTACTGGGTTTCAGTGTGTGTCTTTGCGACTTGGTGTCAGTGTATGTCTTCGTTACTTGGTGTAAGTGTGTGTCTGTGTTACTGGGTATCAGTGTATGTCTTTGCTACTTGGTGTCAGTGTATGTCTTTGTTACTTGGTGTAAGTGTATGTCTTTGTTACTTGGTGTAATTGTCTGTCTTTGTTACTTGGTGTAAGTGTGTGTCTGTGTTACTGGGTGTCAGTGTGTGTCTGTGTTACCGGGTGTAAGTGTATGTCTTTGTGACTTGGTGTCAGTGTATGTCTTTGTTACTGGGTTTCAGTGTGTGTCTTTGTGACTTGGTGTCAGTGTATGTCTTCGTTACTTGGTTTAAGTGTGTGTCTGTGTTACTGGGTATCAGTGTATGTCTTTGCTACTTGGTGTCAGTGTATGTCTTTGTTACTTGGTGTAAGTGTATGTCTTTGTTACTTGGTGTAATTGTCTGTCTTTGTTACTTGGTGTAAGTGTGTGTCTGTGTTACTGGGTATCAGTGAATGTCTTTGTTACTTGGTGTCAGTGTATGTCTGTGTTACTTGGTGTCAGTGTATGTCTGTGTTACTTGGTGTAATTGTCTGTCTTTGTTACTTGGTGCAATTGTATGTCTTTGTTACTTGGTGTCAGTTTATGTCTTTGTTACTTGGTGTAAGTGTCTGTCTTTGTTACTTGATGTAAATGTGTCTCTGTGTTACTGGGTATCAGCGTATGTGTTTGTTACTTGGTGTAAGTGTATGTCTTTGTTACTTGGTGTAATTGTCTGTCTTTGTTACTTGGTGTAACTGTATGTATTTGTTACTTGGTGTCATTGTATGTGTTTGTGACTTGGTGTCAGTGGTTGTCTTTGTTACTGGATGACACTGTATGTCTTTGTTGCTTGGTGTCCGTGTGTGTCTGTGTTACAGGGTGTCAGTGTGTTTGTTTGTGTTACTGGGTGTCAGTGTGTGTCTGTGTGACTTGGTGTAAGTGTGTGTCTTTGTTACTTGGTGTCCTTGTGTGTCTGTGTTACTGGGTGTCAGTGTATGTCTTTGTTACTTAGTGTAAGTGTATGTCTTTGTTACTTGGAGTAAGTGTGAGTCTTGGTTACCTGGTGTCAGTGTATGTCTTTTTCCTTGGTGTAAGTGTGTGTCTTTGTTACTTGGTGTCAGTGTGTGTCTGTGTTCCTGGGTGTCAGTGAATGTCTTTGTTACTTGGTGTCAGTGAGTGTGTGCGTCACTGGGTGTAAGTGTGTGCCTTTGTTACTGGGTATCAGTGTATGTCTTTGTTACTTGGTGTCAGTGCATGTCAAAATACTTGGTGTAAGTGTATGTCTTTGTTACTTGGTGTAATTGTCTGACTTTGTTACTTGGTGTAAGTGTATGTCTTTGTTACTTGGTGTCAGTGTATGTCTTTGTTACTTGGTGTCAGTGTATGTCTGTGTTACTTGGTGGAGGTGTGTGTCTGTGTTACTGGGTGTCAGTGTGTGTCTTTGTGACTTGGTATCAGTGTGTTTCTGTGTTACTGGGTGTCAGTGTGTTTGTTTGTGTTACTGGGTGTCAGTGTGTGACTGTGTTACTTGGTGTAAGTGTATGTCTTTGTTACTTGGTGTCCGTGTTTGTCTTTGTTACTTGGTGTAAGTGTATGTATTTGTTACTTGGTGTAAGTGTATGTCTTTGTTACTTGGTGTCAGTGTATGTATTTGTTACTTGGTGTAAGTGTCTGTCTTTGTTACTTGGTGTAAGTGTGTGTCTTTGTGACTTGGTGTCAGTGTTTGTCTTTGTTACTTGGTGTAAGTGTATGTATTTGTTACTTGGTGTCAGTGTATGTCTATGTTACTTGGTGCAAGTGTGTGTCTTTGTTAATTGGTGTAAGTGTATGTCTTTGTTACTTGGTGTCAGTGCGTGTCTGTGACACTAGGTGTCAGTATTTAGTTTAGTTTAGTGATACAGCACTGAAACAGGCCCTTCGGCCCACCGAGTCTGTGCCGACCATCAACCACCCATTTATACTAATCCTACACGAATCCCATATTCCAATAACATCCGCACCGGTCCCTATATATTTTTTACCACCTACCTATACTAGGGGCAATTTATAATGGCCAATTAACCTATCAACCTGCAAGTCTTCGGCATGTGGAAGGAAACCGGAGCACCCGGAGGAAACCCTCGCAGACACAGGGAGAACTTGCAAACTCCGCACAGGCAGTACCCAGAATCGAACACGGGTCCCTGGAGCTGTGAGGCTGCAGTGCTAAACTCTGCGCCATTGTGCCTCCCAGTGTGTGTCTGTGTTACTGGGTGTCAGTGTATGTCTTTGTTACTTGGTGTCAGTGTGTGTCTGTGTTACTGGGTGTCAGTGAGTTTGTTTGTGTTACTGGGTGTCAGTGTATGTCTGTGTTACTTGGTGTAACTGTGTGTCTTTGTTACTTGGTTCCGTGTGTGTCTGTGTTACTGGGTGTCAGTGTATGTCTTTGTTACTTGGTGTCAGTGTGTGTCTTTGTGACTTGGTATCAGTGTATGACTTTGTTACTTGGTGTCAGTGTATGTCGGTGTTACTTGGTGTCAGTGTATGTCGGTGTTACTTTGTGTCAGTGTATGTCTGTGTTACTGGGTGTAAGTGTGTGTCTGTGTATCTGGGTATCAGTGTATGTCTTTGTGACATTGTATGTCTTTGTTACAGGGTTTCAGTGTGTGTCTTTGTGACTTGGTGTCAGTGTATGTCTTTATTACTTGGTGTAATTGTCTGTCATTGTTACTTGATGTAAGTGTGTGTCTTTGTTACTTGGTGTCAGTGTATGTCTTTGTTACTTGGTGAAAGTGTCTGTCTTTGTTACTTGGTGTAAGTGTGTGTCTTTGTGCCTTGATGTCAGTGTTTGTCTTTGTTACTTGGTGTAAGTGTATGTATTTGTTACTTGGTGTCAGTGTATGTCTGTGTTACTTGGTGTAAGTGTGTGTCTTTGTTAATTGGTGTCAGTGTATGTCTTTGTTACTTGGTATCAGTGTGTGTCTGTGTTACTGGGTGTCAGTTTGTTTGTTTGTGTTACTGGGTGTCAGTGTATGTCTGTGTTACTTGCTGTAACTGTGTGTCTTTGTTACTTGGTATCCGTGTGTGTCTGTGTTACTGGGTGTCAGTGTATGTCTTTGTTACTTGGTGTCAGTGTGTGTCTTTGTGACTTGGTATCAGTGAATGTCTTTGTTACTTGGTGTCAGTGAATGTCTGTGTTACTTGGTGTAAGTGTGTGTCTGTGTTACAGGGTGTCAGTGTGTGTCTGTGTTACTGGGTGTAAGTGTGTGTCTGTGTTACTGGGTATCAGTGTATGTCTTTGTTACTTGTTGTCAGTGTATGTCTGTGTTACTTGGTGTAAGTGTGTGTCTGTGTATCTGGGTATCAGTGTATGTCTTTATGACTTGGTTTCAGTGTATGTCTTTGTTACTGGGTTTCAGTGTGTGTCTTTGTGACTTGGTGTCAGTGTATGTCTTTGTTACTGGGTGTAAGTGTGTGTCTGTGTTACTGGGTATCAGTGTATGTCTTTGTTACTTGGTGTCAGTGTATGTCTTTGTTACTTGGTGTAAGTGTATGTCTTTGTTACTTGGTGTAATTGTCCGTCTTTGTTACTTCGTGTCAGTGTATGTCTTTGTTACTTGGTGTCCGTGTGTGTCTGTGTTACTGGGTATCAGTGTATGTCTTTGTTACTTGGTGTCAGTGTGTGTCTTTGCCACTTGGTATCAGTGTATGTCTTTGTTATTTGGTATCAGTGTATGTCTGTGTTACTTGGTGTAAGTGTTTGTCTGTGTTACTGGGTGTCAGTGTGTGTCTGTGTTACTGGGTGTAAGTGTGTGTCTGTGTTACTGGGTATCAGTGAATGTCTTTGTTACTTGGTGTCAGTGTATGTCTGTGTTACTTGGTGTCAGTGTATGTCTGTGTTACTTGGTGTAATTGTCTGTCTTTGTTACTTGGTGCAATTGTATGTCTTTGTTACTTGGTGTCAGTGTATGTCTTTGTTACTTGGTGTAAGTGTCTGTCTTTGTTACTTGATGTAAATGTGTGTCTGTGTTACTGGGTATCAGCGTATGTGTTTGTTACTTGGTGTAAGTGTATGTCTTTGTTACTTGGTGTAATTGTCTGTCTTTGTTACTTGGTGTAAGTGTATGTCTTTGTTACTGGGTGTCAGTGTGTGTCTGTGACACTAGGTGTCAGTATATAGTTTAGGTTAGAGATACAGCACTGAAACAGGCCCTTCGGCCCACCGAGTCTGTGCCGACCATCAGCCACCCATTTATACTAATCCTATACGAATGCCATATTCCAATAACATCCCCACCGGTCCCAATATATTTCTTTCCCACCTATCTATACTAGGGGCAATTTATAATGGCCAATTAACATATCAACCTGCAAGTCTTTGGCATGTGGGAGGAAACCGGAGCACCCGGGGGAAACCCACGCAGACACAGGGAGAACTTGCAAACTCCGCACAGGCAGTACCCAGAATCGACCCCGGGACCCTGGAGCTGTGAGGCTGCAGTGCTAACCACTGCACAACTGTGCCGCCCAATGTGTGTCTGTGTTACTGGGTGTCAGTGTATGTCTTTGTTACTTGGTGTAAGTGGATGTCTTTGTTACTTGGTGTCATTGTATGTGTTTGTGACTTGGTGTCAGTGGATGTCTTTGTTACTGGATGACACTGTATGTCTTTGTTGCTTGGTGTCAGTGTGTGTCTGTGTTACAGGGTGTCAGTGTGTTTGTTTGTGTTAATGGGTGACAGTGTGTGTCTGTGTGACTTGGTGTAAGTGTGTGTCTTTGTTACTTGGTGTCCGTGTGTGTCTGTGTTACTGGGTGTCAGTGTATGTCTTTGTTACTTGGTGTAAGTGTATGTCTTTGTTACTTGGAGTAAGTGTGTGTCTTGGTTATCTGGTGTCAGTGTATGTCTTTTTACTTGGTGTAAGTGTGTGTCTTTGTTACTTGTTGTCAGTGTGTGTCTGTGTTCCTGGGTGTCAGTGAATGTCTTTGTTACTTGGTGTCAGTGAGTGTGTGCGTTACTGGGTGTAAGTGTGTGCCTTTGTTACTGGGTATCAGTGTATGTCTTTGTTACTTGGTGTCAGTGTATGTCAAAATACTTGGTGTAAGTGTATGTCTTTGTTACTTGGTGTAATTGTCTGACTTTGTTACTTGGTGTAAGTGTATGTCTTTGTTACTTGGTGTCAGTGTATGTCTTTGTTACTTGGTGTCAGTGTATGTCTGTGTTACTTGGTGGAGGTGTGTGTCTGTGTTACTGGGTGTCAGTGTGTGTCTTTGTGACTTGGTGTCAGTGTATGTCATTGTTACTTGGTGTAAGTTTATGCCTTTGTTATTTGGTGTAAGTGTATGTATTTGTGACTTGGTGTCAGTGTATGTCTTTGTTACTTGTTGTCAGTGTATGTCTGTGTTACTTGGTGTAAGTGTGTGTCTTTGTTACTTGGTGTAAGTGTATGTCTTTGTTACTTGGTGTCAGTGTGTGTCTGTGACACTAGGTGTCAGTATTTAGTTTAGTTTAGAGATACAGCACTGAAACAGGCCCTTCGGCAACCGAGTCTGTGTCGACCATCAACCACCCATTTATACTAATCCTACACGAATCCCATATTCCAATAACATCCCCACCGGTCCCTATATATTTCTTTACCACCTACCTATACGAGGGGCAATTTATAATGGCCAGTTAACCTATCAACCTGCAAGTCTTTGGCATGTGGGAGGAAACCCTCGCAGACACAGGGAGAACTTGCAAACTCCGCACAGGCAGTACCCAGAATCGAACCCGGGTCCCTGGAGCTGTGAGGCTGCAGTGCTAACCACTGCGCCACTGTGCCTCCCAGTGTGTGTCTGTGTTACTGGGTGTCAGTGTATGTCTTTGTTACTTGGTGTCAGTGTGTGTCTGTGTTACTGGGTGTCAGTGTGTTTGTTTGTGTTACTGGGTGTCAGTGTATGTCTGTGTTACTTGGTGTAACTGTGTGTCTTTGTTACTTGGTGTCCGTGTGTGTCTGTGTAACTGGGTGTCAGTGTATGTCTTTGTTACTTGGTGTCAGTGTGTGTCTTTGTGACTTGGTATCAGTGTATGTCTTTGTTACTTGGTGTCAGTGTATGTCTGTGTTACTTGGTGCAAGTGTGTGTCTGTGTTACTGGGTGTCAGTGTGTGTCTGTGTTACTGGGTGTAAGTGTGTGTCTGTGTTACTGGGTATCAGTGTATGTCTTTGTTACTTGTTGTCAGTGTATGTCTGTGTTACTTGGTGTAAGTGTGTGCCTGTGTATCTGGTTATCAGTGTATGTCTTTGTGACTTGGTGTCAGTGTATGTCTTTGTTACTGGGTTTCAGTGTGTGTCTTTGTGACTTGGTGTCAGTGTATGTCTTTGTTACTTGGTGTAAGTGTGTGTCTGTGTTACTGGGTATCAGTGTATGTCTTTTTAGTTGGTGTCAGTGTATGTCTTTGTTACTTGGTGTAAGTTTATGTCTTTGTTACTTGGTGTAATTGTCAGTCTTTGTTACTTGGTGTAAGTGTATGTATTTGTTACTTGGTGTCAGTGTATGTCTTTGTTAATTGGTGCCAGTGTATGTCTGTGTGACTTGGTGTAAATGTGTGTCTTTGTTACTTGGTGTAAGTGTATGTCTTTGTTACTTGGTGTCAGTGTGTGTCTGTGACACTAGGTGTCAGTATTTAGTTTAGTTTAGAGATACAGCACTGAAACAGGCCCTTCGGCCCACCAAGCCTGTGCCGACCATCAACCACCCATTTATACTAATCCTACACGAATCCCATATTCCAATAACATCCCCACCGGTCCATATATATTTCTTTACCACCTACCTATACTAGGGGCAATTTATTTTGGCCAATTACCTATCAACCTGCAAGTCTTTGGCATGTGGGAGGAAACCAGAGCACCCGGAGGAAACACACGCAGACACAGGGAGAACTTGCAAACTCCGCACAGGCAGTACCCAGAATCGAAATCGGGTCCCTGGAGCTGTGAGGCTGCAGTGCTAACCAATGCGCCACTGTGCCTCCCAGTGTGTGTCTGTGTTACTGGGTGTCAGTGTATGTCTTTGTTACTTGGTGTCAGTGTGTGTCTGTGTTACTGGGTGTCAGAGTGTGTGTTTGTGTTACTGGGTGTCAGTGTGTGACTGTGTTGCTTGGTGTAAGTGTGTGTCTTTGTTATTTGGTGTCCGTGTGTGTCTGTGTTACTGGGTATCAGTGTATGTCTTTGTTACTTCGTGTCAGTGTGTGTGTTTGTCACTTGGTATCAGTGTATGTCTTTGTTACTTGGTGTCAGTGTATGTCTGTGTTACTTGGTGTAAGTGTTTGTCTGTGTTACTGGGTGTAAGTGTGTGTCTGCGTTACTGGGTATCAGTGTATGCCTTTGTAACTTGGTGTCAGTGTATGTCTGTGTTACTTGGTGTAAGTGTGTGTCTGTGTTACTGGGTATCAGTGTTTGTCTTTGTGACTTGGTGTCAGTGTATGTCTTTGTTACTGGGTGTCAGTGTGTCTCTTTGTGACTTGGTGTCAGTGTATGTCTTTGTTACTTGTTGTAAGTGTGTGTCTGTGTAACTGGGTATCAGTGTATGTCTTTGCTACTTGTTGTCAGTGCATGTCAAAAGACTTGGTGTAAGTGTATGTCTTTGTTACTTGGTGTAATTGTCTGTCTTTGTTACTTGTTGTATGTGTATGTCTTTGTTCCTTGGTGTCAGTGTATGTCTTTGTTACTTGGTGTAAGTGTGTGTCTGTGTTACTGGGTATCAGTGTATGTCTTTGTTTCTTGGTGTCAGTGTATGTCTGTGTTACTTGGTGTACGTGTGTGTCTGTGTTACTGTGTAGCAGTGTCTGTCTTTGTTACTTGGTGTAAGTGTGGGTCTGTGTGACTGGGTATCAGTGTATGTCTTTGTTACTTGGTGTCAGTGTATGTCTGTGTTACTTGGTGCAAGTGTGTATCTGTGTTACTGGGTGTCTGTGTTACTTGGTGTAAGTGTGTGTCTTTGTTACTTGGTGTCCGTGTGTGTCAGTGTTACTGGGTTTCAGTGTATGTCTTTGTTACTGGGTGTCAGTGTATGTCTTTGTTACTTGGTGCATGTGTGTGTCTGTGTTACTGGGTATCAGTGTCTGTCTTTGTTACTTGGTGTCAGTGTATGTCTTTGTTACTGGGTGTCAGTGTGTGTCTTTGTGACTTGGTGTCAGTGTATGTCTTTGTTACTTGGTGTAAGTGTGTGTCTGTGTTACTAGGTATCAGTGTATGTCTTTGTTACTGGGTGTCAGTGTATGTCTGTGTTACTTGGTGTAATTGTGTGCCTGTGTTACTGGGTATCAGTGTATGTCTTTGTTACTTGGTGTCAGTGTATGTCTGTGTTACTTGGTGTCTGTGTGTTTGATTGTGTTACTGGGTGTCAGTGTGTGTCTGTGTTACTTGGTGTAAGTGTGTGTCTTTGTTACTTGGTGTCCGTGTGTGTCTGTGTTACTGGGTAGCAGTGTCTGTCTTTGATACTTGGTGTAAGTGTGTGTCTGTGTTACTGGGTATCAGTGTATGTCTTTGTTACTTGATGTCAGTGTATGTCTGTGTTACTTGGTGTAAGTGTGTGTCTGTGTTACTGGGTGTCAGTGTGTGTCTGTGTTACTTGGTGTAAGTGTATGTCTTTGCTACTCGGTGTCCGTGTATGTCTGTGTTACTGGGTGTCAGTGTATGTCTTTGTTACTGGGTGCAGTGTATGTATTTGTTACTTGGTGTATGTGTGTGTCTGTGTTACTGGTTATCAGTGTCTGTCTTTGTTACTTGGTGTAAGTGTGTGTCTGTGTTACTGGGTATCAGTGTATGTCTTTGTTACTTGGTGTAAGTGTGTGTCTGTGTTACTGGGTATCAGTGTATGTCTTTGTTACTTGGTGTCAGTGTATGTCTGTGTTACTTGGTGTAAGTGTGTGTTTCTGTTACTGGGTATCAGTGTATTGTTTTGTGACTTGGTGCAAGTGTGTGTCTGTGTTACTGGGTATCAGTGTATGTCTTTGTTACCTGGTGTCAGTGTATGTCTGTGTTAATTGGTGTAAGTGTGTGTCTGTGTTACTGGCTATCAGTGTATGTCTTTGTGACTTGGTGTCAGTGTATGTCTTTGTTACTGGGTGTCAGTATGTCTCTTTGTGACTTGGTGTCAGTGTATGTCTTTGTTACTTGCTGTAAGTGTGTGTCTGTGTTACTGGGTATCAGTGTATGTCTTTGTTGCTGGGTGTCAGTGTCTGTCTGTGTTACTTGGTGTAAGTGTATGTCTTTGTTACTTGGTGTCAGTGTATGTCTTTGTTACTTGGTGTAAGTGTGTGTCTGTGTTACTGGGTATCAGTGTATGTCTTTGTGACTTGGTGTCAGTGTATGTCTGTGTTACTTGGTGTAAGTGTGTGTCTGTGTTAATTGGTGTAAGTGTGTGTCTGTGTTACTGGGTATCAGTGTATGTCTTTGTGACTTGGTATCAGTGTATGTCTTTGTTACTGGGTGTCAGTGTGTGTCTGTGTTACTTCGTGTCAGTGTATGTCTTTGTTACTGTGTATCAATATTTCTCTGTGTTACTGGGTGTCAGTGTGTATTTGTTTGTGTTACTGAGTGTCAGTGACACTATGTGTCAGTATTTAGTTTAGTTTAGAGATACAGCACTTAAACAGGCCCTTCGGCCCACCGAGTCTGTGCCTACCATCAACCACCCATTTATACTAATCCTGCACTAATCCCGTATTCCTATCACATCCCCACCTGTCCCTATATATTTCCCTCCCACCTACCTATACGAGGGGCAATTTATGATGGCCAATTAACCTATCAACCTTCAAGTCTTTGGCATGTGGGAGGGAACCGGAGCACCCGGAGGAAACCCAGGCAGACACAGGGAGAACTTGCAAACTCCGCACAGGCAGTACCCAGAATCGAACCCGGGTCCCTGGAGCTGTGAGGCTGCGGTGCTAACCACAGCGCCGATGTGCCCCCCCCCCCCCGCCCCCCCAGTGTGTGCCTGTGTTACTGAGTATCAGTGTATGTCTTTCTAACTTGGTGTCAGTGTATGTCTGTGTTACTTGGTGTAAGTGTGTGTCTGTGTTAATTGGTGTAAGTGTGTGTCTGTGTTACTGGGTATCAGTGTATGTCTTTGTGACTTGGTATCCGTGTAAGTCTTTGTTACTGGGTGTCAGTGTGTGTCTGTGTTACTTCGTGTCAGTGTATGTCTTTGTTACTGTGTATCAATATTTCTCTGTGTTACTGGGTGTCAGTGTGTATTTGTTTGTGTTACTGGGTGTCAGTGACACTATGTGTCAGTATTTAGTTTAGTTTAGAGATACAGCACTTAAACAGGCCCTTCGGCCCACCGAGTCTGTGCCGACCATCAACCACCCATTTATACTAATCCTGCACTAATCCCGTATTCCTATGACATCCCCACCTGTCCCTATATATTTCCCTCCCACCTACCTATACGAGGGGCAATTTATGATGGCCAATTAACCTATCAATCTTCAAGTCTTTGGCATGTGGGAGGGAACCGGAGCACCCGGAGGAAACCCAGGCAGACACAGGGAGAAATTGCAAACTCCGCACAGGCAGTACCCAGAATCGAACCCGGGTCCCTGGAGCTGTGAGGCTGCGGTGCTAACCACAGCGCCGATGTGCCCCCCTCCCGCCCCCCCCCCCCCCCCCAGTGTGTGCCTGTGTTACTGGGTATCAATGTATGTCTTTGTTACTTGGTATCAGTGTATGTCTGTGTTACTTGGTGTAAGTGTGTGTCTTTGTTACTGGGTGTCAGTGTGTGTCTTTGTTACTGGGTGTCATTGTACGTCTTTGTAACTTGGTGTCCGTGTGTGTCTGTGTTACTGGGTATCAGTGTCTGTCTTTGTTACTTGGTGTAAGTGTGTGTCTGTGTTACTGGGTATCAGTGTATGTCTTTGTTACTTGGGGTCAGTGTATGTCTGTGTTACTTGGTGTAAGTGTGTGTCTGTGTTACTGGGTATCAGTGTATGTCTTTGTGACTTGGTGTCAGTGTATGTCTTTGTTACTGGGTGTCAGTGTGTGTCTTTGTGATTTGGTGTCAGTGTATGTCTTTGTTACTTGGTGTAAGTGTGTGTCTGTGTTACTGGGTATCTGTGTATGTCTTTTTAGTTGGTGTCAGTGTATGTCTTTGTTACTTGGTGTAAGTGTATGTCTTTGTTACTTGGTGTAATTGTCTGTCTTTGTTACTTGGTGTAAGTGTATGTATTTGTTACTTGGTGTCAGTGTATGTCTTTGTTAATTGGTGTCAGTGTATGTCTGTGTGACTTGGTGTAAATGTGTGTCTTTGTTACTTGGTGTAAGTGTATGTCTTTGTTACTTGGTGTCAGTGTGTGTCTGTGACACTAGGTGTCAGTATTTAGTTTAGTTTAGAGATACAGCACTGAAACAGGCCCTTCGGCCCACCAAGCCTGTGCCGACCATCAACCACCCATTTATACTAATCCTACACGAATCCCATATTCCAATAACATCCCCACCGGTCCATATATATTTCTTTACCACCTACCTATACTAGGGGCAATTTATTTTGGCCAATTAACCTATCAACCTGCAAGTCTTTGGCATGTGGGAGGAAACCAGAGCACCCGGAGGAAACACACGCAGACACAGGGAGAACTTGCAAACTCCGCACAGGCAGTACCCAGAATCGAAATCGGGTCCCTGGAGCTGTGAGGCTGCAGTGCTAACCAATGCGCCACTGTGCCTCCCAGTGTGTGTCTGTGTTACTGGGTGTCAGTGTATGTCTTTGTTACTTGGTGTCAGTGTGTGTCTGTGTTACTGGGTGTCAGAGTGTGTGTTTGTGTTACTGGGTGTCAGTGTGTGACTGTGTTGCTTGGTGTAAGTGTGTGTCTTTGTTATTTGGTGTCCGTGTGTGTCTGTGTTACTGGGTATCAGTGTATGTCTTTGTTACTTCGTGTCAGTGTGTGTGTTTGTCACTTGGTATCAGTGTATGTCTTTGTTACTTGGTGTCAGTGTATGTCTGTGTTACTTGGTGTAAGTGTTTGTCTGTGTTACTGGGTGTAAGTGTGTGTCTGCGTTACTGGGTATCAGTGTATGCCTTTGTAACTTGGTGTCAGTGTATGTCTGTGTTACTTGGTGTAAGTGTGTGTCTGTGTTACTGGGTATCAGTGTTTGTCTTTGTGACTTGGTGTCAGTGTATGTCTTTGTTACTGGGTGTCAGTGTGTCTCTTTGTGACTTGGTGTCAGTGTATGTCTTTGTTACTTGTTGTAAGTGTGTGTCTGTGTAACTGGGTATCAGTGTATGTCTTTGCTACTTGTTGTCAGTGCATGTCAAAAGACTTGGTGTAAGTGTATGTCTTTGTTACTTGGTGTAATTGTCTGTCTTTGTTACTTGTTGTATGTGTATGTCTTTGTTCCTTGGTGTCAGTGTATGTCTTTGTTACTTGGTGTAAGTGTGTGTCTGTGTTACTGGGTATCAGTGTATGTCTTTGTTTCTTGGTGTCAGTGTATGTCTGTGTTACTTGGTGTACGTGTGTGTCTGTGTTACTGTGTAGCAGTGTCTGTCTTTGTTACTTGGTGTAAGTGTGGGTCTGTGTGACTGGGTATCAGTGTATGTCTTTGTTACTTGGTGTCAGTGTATGTCTGTGTTACTTGGTGCAAGTGTGTATCTGTGTTACTGGGTGTCTGTGTTACTTGGTGTAAGTGTGTGTCTTTGTTACTTGGTGTCCGTGTGTGTCAGTGTTACTGGGTTTCAGTGTATGTCTTTGTTACTGGGTGTCAGTGTATGTCTTTGTTACTTGGTGCATGTGTGTGTCTGTGTTACTGGGTATCAGTGTCTGTCTTTGTTACTTGGTGTCAGTGTATGTCTTTGTTACTGGGTGTCAGTGTGTGTCTTTGTGACTTGGTGTCAGTGTATGTCTTTGTTACTTGGTGTAAGTGTGTGTCTGTGTTACTAGGTATCAGTGTATGTCTTTGTTACTGGGTGTCAGTGTATGTCTGTGTTACTTGGTGTAATTGTGTGCCTGTGTTACTGGGTATCAGTGTATGTCTTTGTTACTTGGTGTCAGTGTATGTCTGTGTTACTTGGTGTCTGTGTGTTTGATTGTGTTACTGGCTGTCAGTGTGTGTCTGTGTTACTTGGCGTAAGTGTGTGTCTTTGTTACTTGGTGTCCGTGTGTGTCTGTGTTACGGGGTAGCAGTGTCTGTCTTTGATACTTGGTGTAAGTGTGTGTCTGTGTTACTGGGTATCAGTGTATGTCTTTGTTACTTGATGTCAGTGTATGTCTGTGTTACTTGGTGTAAGTGTGTGTCTGTGTTACTGGGTGTCAGTGTGTGTCTGTGTTACTTGGTGTAAGTGTGTGTCTTTGCTACTTGGTGTCCGTGTATGTCTGTGTTACTGGGTGTCAGTGTATGTCTTTGTTACTGGGTGCAGTGTATGTATTTGTTACTTGGTGTATGTGTGTGTCTGTGTTACTGGTTATCAGTGTCTGTCTTTGTTACTTGGTGTAAGTGTGTGTCTGTGTTACTGGGTATCAGTGTATGTCTTTGTTACTTGGTGTAAGTGTGTGTCTGTGTTACTGGGTATCAGTGTATGTCTTTGTTACTTGGTGTCAGTGTATGTCTGTGTTACTTGGTGTAAGTGTGTGTTTGTGTTACTGGGTATCAGTGTATTGTTTTGTGACTTGGTGCAAGTGTGTGTCTGTGTTACTGGGTATCAGTGTATGTCTTTGTTACCTGGTGTCAGTGTATGTCTGTGTTAATTGGTGTAAGTGTGTGTCTGTGTTACTGGGTATCAGTGTATGTCTTTGTGACTTGGTGTCAGTGTATGTCTTTGTTACTGGGTGTCAGTATGTCTCTTTGTGACTTGGTGTCAGTGTATGTCTTTGTTACTTGCTGTAAGTGTGTGTCTGTGTTACTGGGTATCAGTGTATGTCTTTGTTGCTGGGTGTCAGTGTATGTCTGTGTTACTTGGTGTAAGTGTATGTCTTTGTTACTTGGTGTCAGTGTATGTCTTTGTTACTTGGTGTAAGTGTGTGTCTGTGTTACTGGGTATCAGTGTATGTCTTTGTGACTTGGTGTCAGTGTATGTCTGTGTTACTTGGTGTAAGTGTGTGTCTGTGTTAATTGGTGTAAGTGTGTGTCTGTGTTACTGGGTATCAGTGTATGTCTTTGTGACTTGGTATCAGTGTATGTCTTTGTTACTGGGTGTCAGTGTGTGTCTGTGTTACTTCGTGTCAGTGTATGTCTTTGTTACTGTGTATCAATATTTCTCTGTGTTACTGGGTGTCAGTGTGTATTTGTTTGTGTTACTGGGTGTCAGTGACACTATGTGTCAGTATTTAGTTTAGTTTAGAGATACAGCACTTAAACAGGCCCTTCGGCCCACCGAGTCTGTGCCTACCATCAACCACCCATTTATACTAATCCTGCACTAATCCCGTATTCCTATCACATCCCCACCTGTCCCTATATATTTCCCTCCCACCTACCTATACGAGGGGCAATTTATGATGGCCAATTAACCTATCAACCTTCAAGTCTTTGGCATGTGGGAGGGAACCGGAGCACCCGGAGGAAACCCAGGCAGACACAGGGAGAACTTGCAAACTCCGCACAGGCAGTACCCAGAATCGAACCCGGGTCCCTGGAGCTGTGAGGCTGCGGTGCTAACCACAGCGCCGATGTGCCCCCCCCCCCCCCCCCCCCCGCCCCCCCAGTGTGTGCCTGTGTTACTGAGTATCAGTGTATGTCTTTCTAACTTGGTGTCAGTGTATGTCTGTGTTACTTGGTGTAAGTGTGTGTCTGTGTTAATTGGTGTAAGTGTGTGTCTGTGTTACTGGGTATCAGTGTATGTCTTTGTGACTTGGTATCCGTGTAAGTCTTTGTTACTGGGTGTCAGTGTGTGTCTGTGTTACTTCGTGTCAGTGTATGTCTTTGTTACTGTGTATCAATATTTCTCTGTGTTACTGGGTGTCAGTGTGTATTTGTTTGTGTTACTGGGTGTCAGTGACACTATGTGTCAGTATTTAGTTTAGTTTAGAGATACAGCACTTAAACAGGCCCTTCGGCCCACCGAGTCTGTGCCGACCATCAACCACCCATTTATACTAATCCTGCACTAATCCCGTATTCCTATGACATCCCCACCTGTCCCTATATATTTCCCTCCCACCTACCTATACGAGGGGCAATTTATGATGGCCAATTAACCTATCAATCTTCAAGTCTTTGGCATGTGGGAGGGAACCGGAGCACCCGGAGGAAACCCAGGCAGACACAGGGAGAAATTGCAAACTCCGCACAGGCAGTACCCAGAATCGAACCCGGGTCCCTGGAGCTGTGAGGCTGCGGTGCTAACAACAGCGCCGATGTGCCCCCCTCCCGCCCCCCCCCCCCCAGTGTGTGCCTGTGTTACTGGGTATCAATGTATGTCTTTGTTACTTGGTATCAGTGTATGTCTGTGTTACTTGGTGTAAGTGTGTGTCTTTGTTACTGGGTGTCAGTGTGTGTCTTTGTTACTGGGTGTCATTGTACGTCTTTGTAACTTGGTGTCCGTGTGTGTCTGTGTTACTGGGTATCAGTGTCTGTCTTTGTTACTTGGTGTAAGTGTGTGTCTGTGTTACTGGGTATCAGTGTATGTCTTTGTTACTTGGGGTCAGTGTATGTCTGTGTTACTTGGTGTAAGTGTGTGTCTGTGTTACTGGGTATCAGTGTATGTCTTTGTTACTTGGGATCAGTGTATGTCTTTGTGACTTGGTGTCAGTGTATGTCTTTGTTACTGGGTGTCAGTGTGTGTCTTTGTGATTTGGTGTCAGTGTATGTCTGTGTTACTTGGTGTAAGTGTGTGTCTGTGTTACTGGGTATCAGTGTATGTCTTTGTGACTTGGTGTCAGTGTATGTGTTTGTTACTGGGTGTCAGTGTGTGTCTTTGTGACTTGGTGTCAGTGTATGTCTTTGTTACTTGGTGTAAGTGTGTGTCTGTGTTACTGGGTATCAGTGTATGTCTTTGTTACTTGGTGTCAGTGTATGTCTGTGTTACTTGGTGTAAGTGTGTGCCTTTGTTACTTGATGTCAGTGTATGTCTTTGTTACTTGGTGTAAGTGTGTGGCTGTGATACTGGGGATCAGCGTATGTCTTTGTGACTTGGTATCAGTGTATGCCTTTGTTACTGGGTGTCAGTGGGTGTCTGTGTTACTGGGTGTCAGTGCGTGTTTGTTTGTGTTACTGGGTGTCAGTGACACTGGGTGTCAGTATTTAGTTTAGTTTCGAGATACAGCACTTAAACAGGCCCTTCGGCCCACCGAGTCTGTGCCGACCATCAGCCACCCATTTATACTAATCCTACACTAATCCCGTATTCCTATCACATCCCCACCTGTCCCTATATATTTCCCTACCACCTACCTATACTAGGGGCAATTTATGATGGCCAATTAACCAATCAACCGGCAAGTCTTTGGCATGTGGGAGGAAACCGGAGCACCCGGAGGAAACCCACGCAGTCACAGGGAGAACTTGCAAACTCCGCACAGGCAGTACCCAGAATAGAACCCGGGTCCCGTGAGCTGTGAGGCTGCGGTGCTAACCACTGCGCCAATGTGCCCCCCACCCCCACGCCACAGTGTGTGCCTGTGTTACTGGGTATCAGTGTACGTCTTTGTTACTTGGTGTAAGTGTGTGTCTTTGTTACTTGGTGTCAGTGTATGTCTGTGTTACTTGGTGTAAGTGTGTGTCTTGTTACTTGGTGTCAGTGTATGTCTTTGTTACTTGGTGTCCGTGTGTGTCTGTGTTACTGGGTGTCAGTGTATGTCTTTGTTACTGGGTGTCAGTGTATGTCTTTGTTACTTGGTGTATGTGTGTGTCTGTGTTACTGGGTATCAGTGTCTGTCTTTGTTACTTAGTGTAAGTGTGTGTCTTTGTTACTGGGTGTCAGTGTGTGTCTTTGTGACTTGGCGTCAGTGCATGTCTTTGTTACTTGGTGTAAGTGTGTGTCTTTCTTACTGGGTATCAGTGTATGTATTTGTTACTGGGTGTCAGTGTATGTCTGTGTTACTTGGTGTAAGTGTGTGTCTTTGTTACTTGGTGTCAGTGTATGTCTTTGTTACTTGGTGTAAGTGTGTGTCTGTGTTACTCGGTGTCAGTGTGTGTCTTTGTGACTTGGTGTCAGTGTATGTCTTTGTTACTTGGTGTCAGTGTGTGTCTGTGTTACTGAGTATCAGTGTATGTCTTTGTTACTTGGTGTCAGTGTCTGTCTGTTTTACTTGGTGTAAGTGTGTGTCTTTGTTCCTTGATGTCAGTGTATGTCTTTGTTACTTGGTGTAAGTGTGTGTCTGTGTTACTGGGTAGCAGTGTACGTCTTTGTTACTTGGTGTCAGTGTAAGTCTTTGTTACTAAGTGTAAGTGTATGTCTTTGTTACTTGGTGTAAGTGTGTGTCTGTGTTACTGTGTAGCAGGGTACGTCTTTGTTACTTGGTGTCAGTGTATGTCTTTGTGACTTGGTATCAGTGTATGTCTTTGTTACTGGGTGTCAGTGTGTGTCTGTGTTACTTGGTGTCAGTGTATGTCTTTGTTACTGTGTGTCAGTGTTTCTCTGTGATGCTGGGTGTCAGAGTGTGTTTGTTTGTGTCACTGGGTGTCAGTGACACTAGGTGTCAGTATTTAGTTTAGTTTAGAGATACAGCACTTTAGCAGGCCCTTCGGCCCACCGAGTCTGTGCCGACCATCAACCACCCATTTATACTAATCCTACACTAATCCCGTATTCCTATCACATCCCCACCTGTCCCTATATATTTCCCGACCACCTACCTATACTATGGGCAATTTATGATGCCAATTAACCTATCAACCTGCAAGTCTTTGGCATGTGGGAGGAAACCGGAGCACCCGGAGGAAACCCACGTAGACACAGGGAGAACTTGCAAACTCCGCAAAGGCAGTACCCAGAATCGTTCCCGGGTCCCTGGAGCTGTGAGGCTGCGTTTCTAACCACTGTGCCAATGTGCCCCCCACACCCCCTGTGTGTGCCTGTGTTACTGGGAATCAGTGTATGTCTTTGTTACTTGGTGTCAGTGTATGTCTGTGTTACTTGGTGTAAGTCTGTGTCTTTGTTACTTGGTGTGCGTGTGTGTCTGCGTTACTGGGTGTCAGTGTATGTCTTTGTTACTGGGTGTCAGTGTATGTCTTTGTTACTTGGTGTAAGTGTGTGTCTGTGTTACTGGGTGTCAGTGTATGTCTGTGTTACTTGGTGTAAGTGTGTGTCTGTGTTATTGGGTATCAGTGCATGTCTTTGTTACTGGGTGTCAGTGTGTGTCTTTGTGACTTGGTGTCAGTGTATGTCTTTGTTACTTGGTGTAAGTGTGTGTCTTTGTTACTGGGTATCAGTGTATGTCTTTGTTACTTGGTGTCTGTGTATGTCAAAATACTTGGTGTAAGTGTATGTCTTTGTTACTTGGTGTCATTGTCTGTCTTTGTTACTTGGTGTCAGTGTGTGTCTGTGTTACTGGGTATCAGTGTATGTCTTTGTGACTTGGTATCAGTGTACGTCTTTGTGACTTGGTGTCAGTGTATGTCTTTGTTACTGGGTGTCAGTGTGTGTCTGTGTTACCTGGTGTCAGTCTATGTCTTTGTTACTGGGTGTCAGTGTATGTTTTTGTTACTTGGTGCATGTGTGTGTCTGTGTTACTTGGTATCAGTGTCTGTCTTTGTTACTTGGTGTAAGTGTATGTCTGTGTTACTTGGTGTAAGTGTATGTCTGTGTTACTTGGTTTAAGTGTGTGTCTGTGTTACTGGGTATCAATGTATGTCTTTGTTACTTGCTGTCAGTGTATGTCTGTGTTACTTGGTGTAAGTGTGTGTCTGTGTTACTGGGTATCATTGTATTTTTTTGTGACTTGGTGTAAGTGTGTGTCTGTGTTACGGGGTATCAGTGTATGTCTTTGTTACTTGGTGTCAGTGTATGTCTGTGTTACTTGGTGTAAGTGTCTGTTTGTGTTACTGGGTATCAGTGTATTGTTTTGTGACTTGGTGTAATTGTGTGTCTGTGTTACTGGGTATCAGTGTATGTCTTTGTTACTTGGTGTCAGTGTATGTCTGTGTTAATTGGTGTAAGTGTGTGTCAGTGTT
Organism: Heterodontus francisci; assembly: GCF_036365525.1. Classification (NCBI taxonomy): domain Eukaryota; kingdom Metazoa; phylum Chordata; class Chondrichthyes; order Heterodontiformes; family Heterodontidae; genus Heterodontus; species Heterodontus francisci. The sequence goes on from NW_027141175.1 coordinate 7,674,392, forward strand.
ACTGGGTATCAGTGTATGTCTTTGTGACTTGGTGTCAGTTTATGTCTTTGTTACTGGGTGTCAGTGTGTGTCTTTGTGACTTGGTGTCAGTGTATGTCTTTGTTACTTGCTGTAAGTGTGTGTCTGTGTTACTGGGTATCAGTGTATGTCTTTGTTGCTGGGTGTCAGTGTATGTCTGTGTTACTTGGTGTAAGTGTATGTCTTTGTTACTTGGTGTCAGTGTATGTCTTTGTTACTTGGTGTAATTGTTTGTCTGTGTTACTGGGTATCAGTGTATGTCTTTGTGACTTGGTATCAGTGTATGTCTTTGTTAGTGGGTGTCAGTGTGTGTCTGTGTTACTTCGTGTCAGTGTATGTCTTTGTTACTGTGTATCAATGTTTCTCTGTGTTACTGGGTGTCAGTGTGTGTTTGTTTGTGTTACTGGGTGTCAGTGACACTACGTGTCAGTATTTAGTTTAGTTTAGAGATACAGCACTTAAACAGTCCCTTCGGCCCACCGAGTCTGTGCCGACCATCAACCACCCATTTATACTCATCCTACACTAATCCCGTATTCCTATCACATCCCCACCTGTCCCGATATATTTCCCTCCCACCTACCTATACGAGGGGCAATTTATGATGGCCAATTAACCTATCAACCTTCAAGTCTTTGGCCTGTGGGAGGGAACCGGAGCACCCGGAGGAAACCCAGGCAGACACAGGGAGAACTTGCAAACTCCGCACAGGCATTACCCAGAATCGAACACGGGTCCCTGGAACTGTGAGGCTGCGGTGCTCACATCAGCGCCGATGTGCCTCCACCCGCCCCCCCCCGCCCCCTCCCAGTGTGTGCCTGTGTTACTGGGTATCAGTGTATGTCTTTGTTACTTGGTGTCAGTGTATGTCTGTGTTACTTGGTGTAAGTGTGTGTCTTTGTTACTGGGTGTCAGTGTGTGTCTTTGTTACTGGGTGTCATTGTACGTCTTTGTTACTTGGTGTAAGTGTGTGTCTGTGTTACTGGGTATCAGTGTCTGTCTTTGTTACTTGGTGTAAGTGTGTGTCTGTGTTACTGGGTGTCAGTGTATGTCTTTGTTACTTGGTGTCAGTGTATGTCTGTGTTACTTGGTGTAAGTGTGTGTCTGTGTTACTGGGCATCAGTGTATGTCTTTGTGACTTGGTGTCAGTGTATGTCTTTGTTAATGGGTGTCAGTGTGTGTCTTTGTGATTTGGTGTCAGTGTATGTCAGTGTTACTTGGTGTAAGTGTGTGTCTGTGTTCCTGGGTATCAGTGTATGTCTTTGTGACTTGGTGTCAGTGTATGTCTTTGTTACTGGGTGTCAGTGTGTGTCTTTGTGACTTGGTGTCAGTGTATGTCTTTGTTACTTGGTGTAAGTGTGTGTCTGTGCTACTGGGTATCAGGGTATGTCTTTGTTACTTGGTGTCAGTGTATGTCTGTGTTACTTGGTGTAAGTGTGTGTCTTTGTTACTTGATGTCAGTGTATGTCTTTGTTACTTGGTGTAAGTTTGTGGCTGTGATACTGGGGATCAGTGTATGTCTTTGTGACTTGGTATCAGTGTATGCCTTTGTTACTGGGTGTCAGTGGGTGTCTGTGTTACATGGTGTCTGTGTATGTCTTTGTTACTGTGTGTCAGCGCTTGTTTGTTTGTGTTACTGGGTGTCAGTGACACTGGGTGTCAGTATTTAGTTTAGTTTAGTGATACAGCACTTAAACAGGCCCTTCGGCCCACCGAGTCTGTGCCGACCATCAACCACCCATTTATACTAAGCCCACACTAATCCCGTATTCCTATCACATCCCCACCTGTCCCTATATATTTCCCTACCACCTATCTATACTAGGGGCAATTTATGATAGCCAATTAACCAATCAACCGGCAAGTCTTTGGCATGAGAGAGGAAATTGGAGCACCCGGAGGAAACCCACGCAGACACAGGGGGAACTTGCAAACTCCGCACAGGCAGTACCCAGAATAGAACCCGGGTCCCTGGAACTGTGAGGCTGCGGTGCTAACCACTGCGCCAATGTGCCCCCCCTCCCCCCCCCCGCCACAGTGAGTGCCTGTGTTACTGGGTATCAGCGTATGTCTTTGTTACTTGGTGTACGTGTGTGTCTTTGTTACTTGGTGTCAGTGTATGTCTGTGTTACTTGGTGTAAGTGTGTGTCTTTGTTACTTGGTGTCAGTGTATGTCTTTGTTACTTGGTGTCCGTGTGTGTCTGTGTTACTGGGTGTCAGTGTATGTCTTTGTTACTGGGTGTCAGTGTATGTCTTTGTTACTTGGTGTATGTGTGTGTCTGTGATACTGGGTATCAGTGTCTGTCTTTGTTACTTAGTGTAAGTGTGTGTCTGTGTTACTGGGTATCAGTGTATGTCTTTGTGACTTGGTGTGAGTGTATGTCTTTGTTACTGGGTGTCAGTGTGTGTCTTTGTGACTTGGCGTCAGTGCATGTCTTTGTTACTTGGTGTAAGTGTGTGTCTTTCTTACTGGGTATCATTGTATGTCTTTGTTACTGGGTGTCAGTGTATGTCTGTGTTACTTGGTGTAAGTGTGTGTCTTTGTTACTTGGTGTCAGTGTATGTCTTTGTTACTTGGTGTAAGTGTGTGTCTGTGTTACTGGGTATCAGTGTATGTCTTTGTGACTTGGTATCAGTGTATGTCTTTGTTACTGGCTGTCAGTGTGTGTCTGTGTTACTTCGTGTCAGTGTATGTCTTTGTTACTGTGTATCAGTGTTTCTCTGTGTTACTTGGTGTAAGTGTGTGTCTGTGTTACTCGGTGTCAGTGTGTGTCTTTGTGACTTGGTGTCAGTGTATGTCTTTGTTACTTGGTGTCAGTGTGTGTCTGTGTTACTGGGTATCAGTGTATGTCTTTGTTACTTGGTGTCAGTGTATGTCTGTGTTACTTGGTGTAAGTGTGTGTCTTTGTTCCTTGATGTCAGTGTATGTCTTTGTTACTTGGTGTAAGTGTTTGTCTGTGTTACTGGGTAGCAGTGTACGTCTTTGTTACTTGGTGTCAGTGTAAGTCTTTGTTACTAAGTGTAAGAGTATGTCTTTGTTACTTGGTGTAAGTGTGTGTCTGTGTTACTGGGTAGCAGTGTACGTCTTTGTGACTTGGTATCAGTGTATGTCTTTGTTACTGGGTGTCAGTGTGTGTCTGTGTTACTTGGTGTCAGTGTATGTCTTTGTTACTGTGTGTCAGTGTTTCTCCGTGTTACTGGGTGTCAGTGTGTGTTTGTTTGTGTCACTGGGTGTTAGTGACACTAGGTGTCAGTATTTAGTTTAGTTTAGAGATACAGCACTTAAACAGGCCCTTCGGCCCACCGAGTCTGTGCCGACCATCAACCATCCATTTATACTAATCCTGCACTAATCCCGTATTCCTATCACATCCCCACCTGTCCCTATATATTTCCCTACCACCTACCTATACTATGGGCAATTTATGATGGCCAATTAACCTATCAAACTGCAAGTCTTTGGCATGTGGGAGGAAACCGGAGCAAACGGAGGAAACCCACGTAGACACAGGGAGAACTTGCAAACTCCGCAGAAGCAGTACCCAGAATCGTTCCCGGGTCCCTGGAGCTGTGAGGCTGCTGTTCTAATCACTGTGCCAATGTGCCCCCCCCCCACCCCCAATGTGTGCCTGTGTTACTGGGAATCAGTGTATGTATTGGTTACTTGGTGTCAGTGTATGTCTGTGAACTTGGTGTAAGTCTGTGTCTTTGTTACTTGGTGTGCGTGTGTGTCTGCGTTACTGGGTGTCAGTGTATGTCTTTGTTACTTGGTGTAAGTGTGTGTCTGTGTTACTGGGTGTCAGTGTATGTCTGTGTTACTTGGTGTAAGTGTGTGTCTGTGTTACTGGGTATCAGTGCATGTCTTTGTTACTGGGTGTCAGTGTGTGTCTTTGTGACTTGGTGTCAGTGTATGTCTTTGTTACTTGGTGTAAGTGTGTGTCTTTGTTACTGGGTATCAGTGTATGTCTTTGTTACTTGGTGTCTGTGTATGTCAAAATACTTGGTGTAAGTGCATGTCTTTGTTACTTGGTGTAATTGTCTGTCTTTGTTACTTGGTGTCAGTGTGTGTCTGTGTTACTTGGTGTCAGTGTACGTCTTTGTGACTTGGTGTCAGTGTATGTCTTTGTTACTGGGTGTCAGTGTGTGTCTGTGTTACTTGGTGTCAGTGTAAGTCTTTGTTACTGTTCATCAGTGTTTCTCTGTGTTACTGGGTGTCAGTGTGTGTTTGTTTGTGTTACTGGGTGTCATTGTGTGTCTGTGTTACTTGGTGTAATTGTGTGTCTGTGTTACTGGGTAGCAGTGTCTGTCTTTGTTACTTGGTGTAAGTGTGTGTCTGTGTTACTGGGTATCAGTGCATGTCTTTGTTACTTGGTGTCAGTGTATGTCTGTGTTACTTGGTGTAAGTGTGTGTCTTTGTTAATTGGTGTAAGTGTGTGTCTGTGTTACTGGGTAGCAGTGTGTGTCTTTGTTACTTGGTGTCCGTGTGTGTCAGTGTTACTGGGTGTCACTGTATGTCTTTGTTACTGGGTGTCAGTGTATGTCTTTGTTACTTGGTGTCAGTGTATGTCTGTGTTACTTGGTGTAAGTGTGTGTCTTGTTACTTGGTGTCAGTGTATGTCTTTGTTACTTGGTGTCCGTGTGTGTCTGTGTTACTGGGTGTCAGTGTATGTCTTTGTTACTGGGTGTCAGTGTATGTCTTTGTTACTTGGTGTATGTGTGTGTCTGTGTTACTGGGTATCAGTGTCTGTCTTTGTTACTTAGTGTAAGTGTGTGTCTTTGTTACTGGGTGTCAGTGTGTGTCTTTGTGACTTGGCGTCAGTGCATGTCTTTGTTACTTGGTGTAAGTGTGTGTCTTTCTTACTGGGTATCAGTGTATGTATTTGTTACTGGGTGTCAGTGTATGTCTGTGTTACTTGGTGTAAGTGTGTGTCTTTGTTACTTGGTGTCAGTGTATGTCTTTGTTACTTGGTGTAAGTGTGTGTCTGTGTTACTCGGTGTCAGTGTGTGTCTTTGTGACTTGGTGTCAGTGTATGTCTTTGTTACTTGGTGTCAGTGTGTGTCTGTGTTACTGAGTATCAGTGTATGTCTTTGTTACTTGGTGTCAGTGTCTGTCTGTTTTACTTGGTGTAAGTGTGTGTCTTTGTTCCTTGATGTCAGTGTATGTCTTTGTTACTTGGTGTAAGTGTGTGTCTGTGTTACTGGGTAGCAGTGTACGTCTTTGTTACTTGGTGTCAGTGTAAGTCTTCGTTACTAAGTGTAAGTGTATGTCTTTGTTACTTGGTGTAAGTGTGTGTCTGTGTTACTGTGTAGCAGGGTACGTCTTTGTTACTTGGTGTCAGTGTATGTCTTTGTGACTTGGTATCAGTGTATGTCTTTGTTACTGGGTGTCAGTGTGTGTCTGTGTTACTTGGTGTCAGTGTATGTCTTTGTTACTGTGTGTCAGTGTTTCTCTGTGATGCTGGGTGTCAGAGTGTGTTTGTTTGTGTCACTGGGTGTCAGTGACACTAGGTGTCAGTATTTAGTTTAGTTTAGAGATACAGCACTTTAGCAGGCCCTTCGGCCCACCGAGTCTGTGCCGACCATCAACCACCCATTTATACTAATCCTACACTAATCCCGTATTCCTATCACATCCCCACCTGTCCCTATATATTTCCCGACCACCTACCTATACTATGGGCAATTTATGATGCCAATTAACCTATCAACCTGCAAGTCTTTGGCATGTGGGAGGAAACCGGAGCACCCGGAGGAAACCCACGTAGACACAGGGAGAACTTGCAAACTCCGCAAAGGCAGTACCCAGAATCGTTCCCGGGTCCCTGGAGCTGTGAGGCTGCGTTTCTAACCACTGTGCCAATGTGCCCCCCACACCCCCTGTGTGTGCCTGTGTTACTGGGAATCAGTGTATGTCTTTGTTACTTGGTGTCAGTGTATGTCTGTGTTACTTGGTGTAAGTCTGTGTCTTTGTTACTTGGTGTGCGTGTGTGTCTGCGTTACTGGGTGTCAGTGTATGTCTTTGTTACTGGGTGTCAGTGTATGTCTTTGTTACTTGGTGTAAGTGTGTGTCTGTGTTACTGGGTGTCAGTGTATGTCTGTGTTACTTGGTGTAAGTGTGTGTCTGTGTTACTGGGTATCAGTGCATGTCTTTGTTACTGGGTGTCAGTGTGTGTCTTTGTGACTTGGTGTCAGTGTATGTCTTTGTTACTTGGTGTAAGTGTGTGTCTTTGTTACTGGGTATCAGTGTATGTCTTTGTTACTTGGTGTCTGTGTATGTCAAAATACTTGGTGTAAGTGTATGTCTTTGTTACTTGGTGTCATTGTCTGTCTTTGTTACTTGGTGTCAGTGTGTGTCTGTGTTACTGGGTATCAGTGTATGTCTTTGTGACTTGGTATCAGTGTACGTCTTTGTGACTTGGTGTCAGTGTATGTCTTTGTTACTGGGTGTCAGTGTGTGTCTGTGTTACCTGGTGTCAGTCTATGTCTTTGTTACTGGGTGTCAGTGTATGTTTTTGTTACTTGGTGCATGTGTGTGTCTGTGTTACTTGGTATCAGTGTCTGTCTTTGTTACTTGGTGTAAGTGTGTGTCTGTGTTACTGGGTATCACTGTATGTCTGTGTTACTTGGTTTAAGTGTGTGTCTGTGTTACTGGGTATCAATGTATGTCTTTGTTACTTGCTGTCAGTGTATGTCTGTGTTACTTGGTGTAAGTGTGTGTCTGTGTTACTGGGTATCATTGTATTTTTTTGTGACTTGGTGTAAGTGTGTGTCTGTGTTACGGGGTATCAGTGTATGTCTTTGTTACTTGGTGTCATTGTCTGTCTTTGTTACTTGGTGTCAGTGTGTGTCTGTGTTACTGGGTATCAGTGTATGTCTTTGTGACTTGGTATCAGTGTACGTCTTTGTGACTTGGTGTCAGTGTATGTCTTTGTTACTGGGTGTCAGTGTGTGTCTGTGTTACCTGGTGTCAGTCTATGTCTTTGTTACTGGGTGTCAGTGTATGTTTTTGTTACTTGGTGCATGTGTGTGTCTGTGTTACTTGGTATCAGTGTCTGTCTTTGTTACTTGGTGTAAGTGTGTGTCTGTGTTACTGGGTATCACTGTATGTCTGTGTTACTTGGTTTAAGTGTGTGTCTGTGTTACTGGGTATCAATGTATGTCTTTGTTACTTGCTGTCAGTGTATGTCTGTGTTACTTGGTGTAAGTGTGTGTCTGTGTTACTGGGTATCATTGTATTTTTTTGTGACTTGGTGTAAGTGTGTGTCTGTGTTACGGGGTATCAGTGTATGTCTTTGTTACTTGGTGTCAGTGTATGTCTGTGTTACTTGGTGTAAGTGTCTGTTTGTGTTACTGGGTATCAGTGTATTGTTTTGTGACTTGGTGTAATTGTGTGTCTGTGTTACTGGGTATCAGTGTATGTCTTTGTTACTTGGTGTCAGTGTATGTCTGTGTTAATTGGTGTAAGTGTGTGTCAGTGTTACTGGGTATCAGTGTATGTCTTTGTGACTTGGTGTCAGTTTATGTCTTTGTTACTGGGTGTCAGTGTGTGTCTTTGTGACTTGGTGTCAGTGTATGTCTTTGTTACTTGCTGTAAGTGTGTGTCTGTGTTACTGGGTATCAGTGTATGTCTTTGTTGCTGGGTGTCAGTGTATGTCTGTGTTACTTGGTGTAAGTGTATGTCTTTGTTACTTGGTGTCAGTGTATGTCTTTGTTACTTGGTGTAATTGTTTGTCTGTGTTACTGGGTATCAGTGTATGTCTTTGTGACTTGGTATCAGTGTATGTCTTTGTTAGTGGGTGTCAGTGTGTGTCTGTGTTACTTCGTGTCAGTGTATGTCTTTGTTACTGTGTATCAATGTTTCTCTGTGTTACTGGGTGTCAGTGTGTGTTTGTTTGTGTTACTGGGTGTCAGTGACACTACGTGTCAGTATTTAGTTTAGTTTAGAGATACAGCACTTAAACAGTCCCTTCGGCCCACCGAGTCTGTGCCGACCATCAACCACCCATTTATACTCATCCTACACTAATCCCGTATTCCTATCACATCCCCACCTGTCCCGATATATTTCCCTCCCACCTACCTATACGAGGGGCAATTTATGATGGCCAATTAACCTATCAACCTTCAAGTCTTTGGCCTGTGGGAGGGAACCGGAGCACCCGGAGGAAACCCAGGCAGACACAGGGAGAACTTGCAAACTCCGCACAGGCATTACCCAGAATCGAACACGGGTCCCTGGAACTGTGAGGCTGCGGTGCTCACATCAGCGCCGATGTGCCTCCACCCGCCCCCCCCGCCCCCTCCCAGTGTGTGCCTGTGTTACTGGGTATCAGTGTATGTCTTTGTTACTTGGTGTCAGTGTATGTCTGTGTTACTTGGTGTAAGTGTGTGTCTTTGTTACTGGGTGTCAGTGTGTGTCTTTGTTACTGGGTGTCATTGTACGTCTTTGTTACTTGGTGTAAGTGTGTGTCTGTGTTACTGGGTATCAGTGTCTGTCTTTGTTACTTGGTGTAAGTGTGTGTCTGTGTTACTGGGTGTCAGTGTATGTCTTTGTTACTTGGTGTCAGTGTATGTCTGTGTTACTTGGTGTAAGTGTGTGTCTGTGTTACTGGGTATCAGTGTATGTCTTTGTGACTTGGTGTCAGTGTATGTCTTTGTTAATGGGTGTCAGTGTGTGTCTTTGTGATTTGGTGTCAGTGTATGTCAGTGTTACTTGGTGTAAGTGTGTGTCTGTGTTCCTGGGTATCAGTGTATGTCTTTGTGACTTGGTGTCAGTGTATGTCTTTGTTACTGGGTGTCAGTGTGTGTCTTTGTGACTTGGTGTCAGTGTATGTCTTTGTTACTTGGTGTAAGTGTGTGTCTGTGCTACTGGGTATCAGGGTATGTCTTTGTTACTTGGTGTCAGTGTATGTCTGTGTTACTTGGTGTAAGTGTGTGTCTTTGTTACTTGATGTCAGTGTATGTCTTTGTTACTTGGTGTAAGTTTGTGGCTGTGATACTGGGGATCAGTGTATGTCTTTGTGACTTGGTATCAGTGTATGCCTTTGTTACTGGGTGTCAGTGGGTGTCTGTGTTACATGGTGTCTGTGTATGTCTTTGTTACTGTGTGTCAGTGCGTGTTTGTTTGTGTTACTGGGTGTCAGTGACACTGGGTGTCAGTATTTAGTTTAGTTTAGTGATACAGCACTTAAACAGGCCCTTCGGCCCACCGAGTCTGTGCCGACCATCAACCACCCATTTATACTAAGCCCACACTAATCCCGTATTCCTATCACATCCCCACCTGACCCTATATATTTCCCTACCACCTATCTATACTAGGGGCAATTTATGATAGCCAATTAACCAATCAACCGGCAAGTCTTTGGCATGAGAGAGGAAATTGGAGCACCCGGAGGAAACCCACGCAGACACAGGGGGAACTTGCAAACTCCGCACAGGCAGTACCCAGAATAGAACCCGGGTCCCTGGAACTGTGAGGCTGCGGTGCTAACCACTGCGCCAATGTGCCCCCCCTCCCCCCCCCCGCCACAGTGAGTGCCTGTGTTACTGGGTATCAGTGTATGTCTTTGTTACTTGGTGTACGTGTGTGTCTTTGTTACTTGGTGTCAGTGTATGTCTGTGTTACTTGGTGTAAGTGTGTGTCTTTGTTACTTGGTGTCAGTGTATGTCTTTGTTACTTGGTGTCCGTGTGTGTCTGTGTTACTGGGTGTCAGTGTATGTCTTTGTTACTGGGTGTCAGTGTATGTCTTTGTTACTTGGTGTATGTGTGTGTCTGTGATACTGGGTATCAGTGTCTGTCTTTGTTACTTAGTGTAAGTGTGTGTCTGTGTTACTGGGTATCAGTGTATGTCTTTGTGACTTGGTGTGAGTGTATGTCTTTGTTACTGGGTGTCAGTGTGTGTCTTTGTGACTTGGCGTCAGTGCATGTCTTTGTTACTTGGTGTAAGTGTGTGTCTTTCTTACTGGGTATCATTGTATGTCTTTGTTACTGGGTGTCAGTGTATGTCTGTGTTACTTGGTGTAAGTGTGTGTCTTTGTTACTTGGTGTCAGTGTATGTCTTTGTTACTTGGTGTAAGTGTGTGTCTGTGTTACTGGGTATCAGTGTATGTCTTTGTGACTTGGTATCAGTGTATGTCTTTGTTACTGGCTGTCAGTGTGTGTCTGTGTTACTTCGTGTCAGTGTATGTCTTTGTTACTGTGTATCAGTGTTTCTCTGTGTTACTTGGTGTAAGTGTGTGTCTGTGTTACTCGGTGTCAGTGTGTGTCTTTGTGACTTGGTGTCAGTGTATGTCTTTGTTACTTGGTGTCAGTGTGTGTCTGTGTTACTGGGTATCAGTGTATGTCTTTGTTACTTGGTGTCAGTGCATGTCTGTGTTACTTGGTGTAAGTGTGTGTCTTTGTTCCTTGATGTCAGTGTATGTCTTTGTTACTTGGTGTAAGTGTTTGTCTGTGTTACTGGGTAGCAGTGTACGTCTTTGTTACTTGGTGTCAGTGTAAGTCTTTGTTACTAAGTGTAAGAGTATGTCTTTGTTACTTGGTGTAAGTGTGTGTCTGTGTTACTGGGTAGCAGTGTACGTCTTTGTGACTTGGTATCAGTGTATGTCTTTGTTACTGGGTGTCAGTGTGTGTCTGTGTTACTTGGTGTCAGTGTATGTCTTTGTTACTGTGTGTCAGTGTTTCTCCGTGTTACTGGGTGTCAGTGTGTGTTTGTTTGTGTCACTGGGTGTTAGTGACACTAGGTGTCAGTATTTAGTTTAGTTTAGAGATACAGCACTTAAACAGGCCCTTCGGCCCACCGAGTCTGTGCCGACCATCAACCATCCATTTATACTAATCCTGCACTAATCCCGTATTCCTATCACATCCCCACCTGTCCCTATATATTTCCCTACCACCTACCTATACTATGGGCAATTTATGATGGCCAATTAACCTATCAAACTGCAAGTCTTTGGCATGTGGGAGGAAACCGGAGCAAACGGAGGAAACCCACGTAGACACAGGGAGAACTTGCAAACTCCGCAGAAGCAGTACCCAGAATCGTTCCCGGGTCCCTGGAGCTGTGAGGCTGCTGTTCTAATCACTGTGCCAATGTGCCCCCCCCCCACCCCCAATGTGTGCCTGTGTTACTGGGAATCAGTGTATGTATTGGTTACTTGGTGTCAGTGTATGTCTGTGAACTTGGTGTAAGTCTGTGTCTTTGTTACTTGGTGTGCGTGTGTGTCTGCGTTACTGGGTGTCAGTGTATGTCTTTGTTACTTGGTGTAAGTGTGTGTCTGTGTTACTGGGTGTCAGTGTATGTCTGTGTTACTTGGTGTAAGTGTGTGTCTGTGTTACTGGGTATCAGTGCATGTCTTTGTTACTGGGTGTCAGTGTGTGTCTTTGTGACTTGGTGTCAGTGTATGTCTTTGTTACTTGGTGTAAGTGTGTGTCTTTGTTACTGGGTATCAGTGTATGTCTTTGTTACTTGGTGTCTGTGTATGTCAAAATACTTGGTGTAAGTGCATGTCTTTGTTACTTGGTGTAATTGTCTGTCTTTGTTACTTGGTGTCAGTGTGTGTCTGTGTTACTTGGTGTCAGTGTACGTCTTTGTGACTTGGTGTCAGTGTATGTCTTTGTTACTGGGTGTCAGTGTGTGTCTGTGTTACTTGGTGTCAGTGTAAGTCTTTGTTACTGTTCATCAGTGTTTCTCTGTGTTACTGGGTGTCAGTGTGTGTTTGTTTGTGTTACTGGGTGTCATTGTGTGTCTGTGTTACTTGGTGTAAGTGTGTGTCTGTGTTACTGGGTAGCAGTGTCTGTCTTTGTTACTTGGTGTAAGTGTGTGTCTGTGTTACTGGGTATCAGTGCATGTCTTTGTTACTTGGTGTCAGTGTATGTCTGTGTTACTTGGTGTAAGTGTGTGTCTTTGTTAATTGGTGTAAGTGTGTGTCTGTGTTACTGGGTAGCAGTGTGTGTCTTTGTTACTTGGTGTCCGTGTGTGTCAGTGTTACTGGGTGTCACTGTATGTCTTTGTTACTGGGTGTCAGTGTATGTCTTTGTTACTTGGTGTCAGTGTATGTCTGTGTTACTTGGTGTAAGTGTGTGTCTTGTTACTTGGTGTCAGTGTATGTCTTTGTTACTTGGTGTCCGTGTGTGTCTGTGTTACTGGGTGTCAGTGTATGTCTTTGTTACTGGGTGTCAGTGTATGTCTTTGTTACTTGGTGTATGTGTGTGTCTGTGTTACTGGGTATCAGTGTCTGTCTTTGTTACTTAGTGTAAGTGTGTGTCTTTGTTACTGGGTGTCAGTGTGTGTCTTTGTGACTTGGCGTCAGTGCATGTCTTTGTTACTTGGTGTAAGTGTGTGTCTTTCTTACTGGGTATCAGTGTATGTATTTGTTACTGGGTGTCAGTGTATGTCTGTGTTACTTGGTGTAAGTGTGTGTCTTTGTTACTTGGTGTCAGTGTATGTCTTTGTTACTTGGTGTAAGTGTGTGTCTGTGTTACTCGGTGTCAGTGTGTGTCTTTGTGACTTGGTGTCAGTGTATGTCTTTGTTACTTGGTGTCAGTGTGTGTCTGTGTTACTGAGTATCAGTGTATGTCTTTGTTACTTGGTGTCAGTGTCTGTCTGTTTTACTTGGTGTAAGTGTGTGTCTTTGTTCCTTGATGTCAGTGTATGTCTTTGTTACTTGGTGTAAGTGTGTGTCTGTGTTACTGGGTAGCAGTGTACGTCTTTGTTACTTGGTGTCAGTGTAAGTCTTCGTTACTAAGTGTAAGTGTATGTCTTTGTTACTTGGTGTAAGTGTGTGTCTGTGTTACTGTGTAGCAGGGTACGTCTTTGTTACTTGGTGTCAGTGTATGTCTTTGTGACTTGGTATCAGTGTATGTCTTTGTTACTGGGTGTCAGTGTGTGTCTGTGTTACTTGGTGTCAGTGTATGTCTTTGTTACTGTGTGTCAGTGTTTCTCTGTGATGCTGGGTGTCAGAGTGTGTTTGTTTGTGTCACTGGGTGTCAGTGACACTAGGTGTCAGTATTTAGTTTAGTTTAGAGATACAGCACTTTAGCAGGCCCTTCGGCCCACCGAGTCTGTGCCGACCATCAACCACCCATTTATACTAATCCTACACTAATCCCGTATTCCTATCACATCCCCACCTGTCCCTATATATTTCCCGACCACCTACCTATACTATGGGCAATTTATGATGCCAATTAACCTATCAACCTGCAAGTCTTTGGCATGTGGGAGGAAACCGGAGCACCCGGAGGAAACCCACGTAGACACAGGGAGAACTTGCAAACTCCGCAAAGGCAGTACCCAGAATCGTTCCCGGGTCCCTGGAGCTGTGAGGCTGCGTTTCTAACCACTGTGCCAATGTGCCCCCCACACCCCCTGTGTGTGCCTGTGTTACTGGGAATCAGTGTATGTCTTTGTTACTTGGTGTCAGTGTATGTCTGTGTTACTTGGTGTAAGTCTGTGTCTTTGTTACTTGGTGTGCGTGTGTGTCTGCGTTACTGGGTGTCAGTGTATGTCTTTGTTACTGGGTGTCAGTGTATGTCTTTGTTACTTGGTGTAAGTGTGTGTCTGTGTTACTGGGTGTCAGTGTATGTCTGTGTTACTTGGTGTAAGTGTGTGTCTGTGTTACTGGGTATCAGTGCATGTCTTTGTTACTGGGTGTCAGTGTGTGTCTTTGTGACTTGGTGTCAGTGTATGTCTTTGTTACTTGGTGTAAGTGTGTGTCTTTGTTACTGGGTATCAGTGTATGTCTTTGTTACTTGGTGTCTGTGTATGTCAAAATACTTGGTGTAAGTGTATGTCTTTGTTACTTGGTGTCATTGTCTGTCTTTGTTACTTGGTGTCAGTGTGTGTCTGTGTTACTGGGTATCAGTGTATGTCTTTGTGACTTGGTATCAGTGTACGTCTTTGTGACTTGGTGTCAGTGTATGTCTTTGTTACTGGGTGTCAGTGTGTGTCTGTGTTACCTGGTGTCAGTCTATGTCTTTGTTACTGGGTGTCAGTGTATGTTTTTGTTACTTGGTGCATGTGTGTGTCTGTGTTACTGGGTATCAGTGTCTGTCTTTGTTACTTGGTGTAAGTGTGTGTCTGTGTTACTGGGTATCACTGTATGTCTGTGTTACTTGGTTTAAGTGTGTGTCTGTGTTACTGGGTATCAATGTATGTCTTTGTTACTTGCTGTCAGTGTATGTCTGTGTTACTTGGTGTAAGTGTGTGTCTGTGTTACTGGGTATCATTGTATTTTTTTGTGACTTGGTGTAAGTGTGTGTCTGTGTTACGGGGTATCAGTGTATGTCTTTGTTACTTGGTGTCAGTGTATGTCTGTGTTACTTGGTGTAAGTGTCTGTTTGTGTTACTGGGTATCAGTGTATTGTTTTGTGACTTGGTGTAATTGTGTGTCTGTGTTACTGGGTATCAGTGTATGTCTTTGTTACTTGGTGTCAGTGTATGTCTGTGTTAATTGGTGTAAGTGTGTGTCAGTGTTACTGGGTATCAGTGTATGTCTTTGTGACTTGGTGTCAGTTTATGTCTTTGTTACTGGGTGTCAGTGTGTGTCTTTGTGACTTGGTGTCAGTGTATGTCTTTGTTACTTGCTGTAAGTGTGTGTCTGTGTTACTGGGTATCAGTGTATGTCTTTGTTGCTGGGTGTCAGTGTATGTCTGTGTTACTTGGTGTAAGTGTATGTCTTTGTTACTTGGTGTCAGTGTATGTCTTTGTTACTTGGTGTAATTGTTTGTCTGTGTTACTGGGTATCAGTGTATGTCTTTGTGACTTGGTATCAGTGTATGTCTTTGTTAGTGGGTGTCAGTGTGTGTCTGTGTTACTTCGTGTCAGTGTATGTCTTTGTTAGTGGGTGTCATTGTTTGTCTGTGTTACTGGGTATCAGTGTATGTCTTTGTGACTTGGTATCAGTGTATGTCTGTGTTACTGGGTGTCAGTGACACTACGTGTCAGTATTTAGTTTAGTTTAGAGATACAGCACTTAAACAGTCCCTTCGGCCCACCGAGTCTGTGCCGACCATCAACCACCCATTTATACTCATCCTACACTAATCCCGTATTCCTATCACATCCCCACCTGTCCCGATATATTTCCCTCCCACCTACCTATACGAGGGGCAATTTATGATGGCCAATTAACCTATCAACCTTCAAGTCTTTGGCATGTGGGAGGGAACCGGAGCACCCGGAGGAAACCCAGGCAGACACAGGGAGAACTTGCAAACTCCGCACAGGCATTACCCAGAATCGAACACGGGTCCCTGGAACTGTGAGGCTGCGGTGCTCACATCAGCGCCGATGTGCCTCCACCCGCCCCCCCCCCGCCCCCTCCCAGTGTGTGCCTGTGTTACTGGGTATCAGTGTATGTCTTTGTTACTTGGTGTCAGTGTATGTCTGTGTTACTTGGTGTAAGTGTGTGTCTTTGTTACTGGGTGTCAGTGTGTGTCTTTGTTACTGGGTGTCATTGTACGTCTTTGTTACTTGGTGTAAGTGTGTGTCTGTGTTACTGGGTATCAGTGTCTGTCTTTGTTACTTGGTGTAAGTGTGTGTCTGTGTTAATGGGTGTCAGTGTATGTCTTTGTTACTTGGTGTCAGTGTATGTCTGTGTTACTTGGTGTAAGTGTGTGTCTGTGTTACTGGGTATCAGTGTATGTCTTTGTGACTTGGTGACAGTGTATGTCTTTGTTAATGGGTGTCAGTGTGTGTCTTTGTGATTTGGTGTCAGTGTATGTCAGTGTTACTTGGTGTAAGTGTGTGTCTGTGTTCCTGGGTATCAGTGTATGTCTTTGTGACTTGGTGTCAGTGTATGTCTTTGTTACTGGGTTTCAGTGTGTGTCTTTGTGACTTGGTGTCAGTGTATGTCTTTGTTACTTGGTGTAAGTGTGTGTCTGTGCTACTGGGTATCAGGGTATGTCTTTGTTACTTGGTGTCAGTGTATGTCTGTGTTACTTGGTGTAAGTGTGTGTCTTTGTTACTTGATGTCAGTGTATGTCTTTGTTACTTGGTGTAAGTTTGTGGCTGTGATACTGGGGATCAGTGTATGTCTTTGTGACTTGGTATCAGTGTATGCCTTTGTTACTGGGTGTCAGTGGGTGTCTGTGTTACATGGTGTCTGTGTATGTCTTTGTTACTGTTTGTCAGTGCGTGTTTGTTTGTGTTACTGGGTGTCAGTGACACTGGGTGTCAGTATTTAGTTTAGTTTAGTGATACAGCACTTAAACAGGCCCTTCGGCCCACCGAGTCTGTGCCGACCATCAACCACCCATTTATACTAAGCCCACACTAATCCCGTATTCCTATCACATCCCCACCTGTCCCTATATATTTCCCTACCACCTATCTATACTAGGGGCAATTTATGATAGCCAATTAACCAATCAACCGGCAAGTCTTTGGCATGAGAGAGGAAATTGGAGCACCCGGAGGAAACCCACGCAGACACAGGGGGAACTTGCAAACTCCGCACAGGCAGTACCCAGAATAGAACCCGGGTCCCTGGAACTGTGAGGCTGCGGTGCTAACCACTGCGCCAATGTGCCCCCCCTCCCCCCCCCCGCCACAGTGAGTGCCTGTGTTACTGGGTATCAGTGTATGTCTTTGTTACTTGGTGTACGTGTGTGTCTTTGTTACTTGGTGTCAGTGTATGTCTGTGTTACTTGGTGTAAGTGTGTGTCTTTGTTACTTGGTGTCAGTGTATGTCTTTGTTACTTGGTGTCCGTGTGTGTCTGTGTTACTGGGTGTCAGTGTATGTCTTTGTTACTGGGTGTCAGTGTATGTCTTTGTTACTTGGTGTATGTGTGTGTCTGTGATACTGGGTATCAGTGTCTGTCTTTGTTACTTAGTGTAAGTGTGTGTCTGTGTTACTGGGTATCAGTGTATGTCTTTGTGACTTGGTGTGAGTGTATGTCTTTGTTACTGGGTGTCAGTGTGTGTCTTTGTGACTTGGCGTCAGTGCATGTCTTTGTTACTTGGTGTAAGTGTGTGTCTTTCTTACTGGGTATCATTGTATGTCTTTGTTACTGGGTGTCAGTGTATGTCTGTGTTACTTGGTGTAAGTGTGTGTCTTTGTTACTTGGTGTCAGTGTATGTCTTTGTTACTTGGTGTAAGTGTGTGTCTGTGTTACTGGGTATCAGTGTATGTCTTTGTGACTTGGTATCAGTGTATGTCTTTGTTACTGGCTGTCAGTGTGTGTCTGTGTTACTTCGTGTCAGTGTATGTCTTTGTTACTGTGTATCAGTGTTTCTCTGTGTTACTTGGTGTAAGTGTGTGTCTGTGTTACTCGGTGTCAGTGTGTGTCTTTGTGACTTGGTGTCAGTGTATGTCTTTGTTACTTGGTGTCAGTGTGTGTCTGTGTTACTGGGTATCAGTGTATGTCTTTGTTACTTGGTGTCAGTGTATGTCTGTGTTACTTGGTGTAAGTGTGTGTCTTTGTTCCTTGATGTCAGTGTATGTCTTTGTTACTTGGTGTAAGTGTTTGTCTGTGTTACTGGGTAGCAGTGTACGTCTTTGTTACTTGGTGTCAGTGTAAGTCTTTGTTACTAAGTGTAAGAGTATGTCTTTGTTACTTGGTGTAAGTGTGTGTCTGTGTTACTGGGTAGCAGTGTACGTCTTTGTGACTTGTTATCAGTGTATGTCTTTGTTACTGGGTGTCAGTGTGTGTCTGTGTTACTTGGTGTCAGTGTATGTCTTTGTTACTGTGTGTCAGTGTTTCTCCGTGTTACTGGGTGTCAGTGTGTGTTTGTTTGTGTCACTGGGTGTTAGTGACACTAGGTGTCAGTATTTAGTTTAGTTTAGAGATACAGCACTTAAACAGGCCCTTCGGCCCACCGAGTCTGTGCCGACCATCAACCATCCATTTATACTAATCCTGCACTAATCCCGTATTCCTATCACATCCCCACCTGTCCCTATATATTTCCCTACCACCTACCTATACTATGGGCAATTTATGATGGCCAATTAACCTATCAAACTGCAAGTCTTTGGCATGTGGGAGGAAACCGGAGCAAACGGAGGAAACCCACGTAGACACAGGGAGAACTTGCAAACTCCGCAGAAGCAGTACCCAGAATCGTTCCCGGGTCCCTGGAGCTGTGAGGCTGCTGTTCTAATCACTGTGCCAATGTGCCCCCCCCACCCCCAATGTGTGCCTGTGTTACTGGGAATCAGTGTATGTATTGGTTACTTGGTGTCAGTGTATGTCTGTGAACTTGGTGTAAGTCTGTGTCTTTGTTACTTGGTGTGCGTGTGTGTCTGCGTTACTGGGTGTCAGTGTATGTCTTTGTTACTTGGTGTAAGTGTGTGTCTGTGTTACTGGGTGTCAGTGTATGTCTGTGTTACTTGGTGTAAGTGTGTGTCTGTGTTACTGGGTATCAGTGCATGTCTTTGTTACTGGGTGTCAGTGTGTGTCTTTGTGACTTGGTGTCAGTGTATGTCTTTGTTACTTGGTGTAAGTGTGTGTCTTTGTTACTGGGTATCAGTGTATGTCTTTGTTACTTGGTGTCTGTGTATGTCAAAATACTTGGTGTAAGTGCATGTCTTTGTTACTTGGTGTAATTGTCTGTCTTTGTTACTTGGTGTCAGTGTGTGTCTGTGTTACTTGGTGTCAGTGTACGTCTTTGTGACTTGGTGTCAGTGTATGTCTTTGTTACTGGGTGTCAGTGTGTGTCTGTGTTACTTGGTGTCAGTGTAAGTCTTTGTTACTGTTCATCAGTGTTTCTCTGTGTTACTGGGTGTCAGTGTGTGTTTGTTTGTGTTACTGGGTGTCATTGTGTGTCTGTGTTACTTGGTGTAAGTGTGTGTCTGTGTTACTGGGTAGCAGTGTCTGTCTTTGTTACTTGGTGTAAGTGTGTGTCTGTGTTACTGGGTATCAGTGCATGTCTTTGTTACTTGGTGTCAGTGTATGTCTGTGTTACTTGGTGTAAGTGTGTGTCTTTGTTAATTGGTGTAAGTGTGTGTCTGTGTTACTGGGTAGCAGTGTGTGTCTTTGTTACTTGGTGTCCGTGTGTGTCAGTGTTACTGGGTGTCACTGTATGTCTTTGTTACTGGGTGTCAGTGTATGTCTTTGTTACTTGGTGTAAGTGTGTGTCTGTGTTACTGGGTAGCAGTGTCTGTCTTTGTTACTTGGTGTAAGTGTGTGTCTGTGTTACTGGGTATCAGTGCATGTCTTTGTTACTTGGTGTCAGTGTATGTCTGTGTTACTTGGTGTAAGTGTGTGTCTGTGTTACTGGGTATCAGTGTATGTCTTTGTGACTTGGTGTCAGTGTATGACTTTGTTACAGGGTGTCAGTGTGTGTCTTTATGACTTGGTGTCAGTGTATGTCTTTGTTACTTGGTGTAAGTGTGTGTCTGTGTTACTGGGTATCAGTGTATGTCTTTGTTACTTGGTGTAAGTGTATGTCAAAATACTTGGTGTAAGTGTTTGTCTTTGTGACTTGGTATCAGTGTATGTCTTTGTGACTTGGTGTCATTGTATGTCTTTTTTACTGGGTGTCAGTGTGTGTCTGTGTTACTTGGTGTCAGTGTATGTCTGTGTTACTTGGTGTAAGTGTGTGTCTTTGTTCCTTGATGTCAGTGTATGTCTTTGTTACTTGGTGTAAGTGTTTGTCTGTGTTACTGGGTAGCAGTGTACGTCTTTGTTACTTGGTGTCAGTGTAAGTCTTTGTTACTAAGTGTAAGTGTACGTCTTTGTTACTTGGTGTAAGTGTGTGTCTGTGTTACTGGGTAGCAGTGTACGTCTTTGTTACTTGGTGTCAGTGTACGTCTTTGTGACTCGGTATCAGTGTATGTCTTTGTTACTGGGTGTCAGTGTGTGTCTGTGTTACCTGGTGTCAGTGTATGTCTCTGTTACTGTGTGTCAGTGTTTCTCTGTGTTACTGGGTGTCAGTGTGTGTTTGTTTGTGTCACTGGGTGTCAGTGACACTAGGTGTCAGTATTTAGTTTAGTTTAGAGATACAGCACTTAAACAGGCCCTTCGGCCCACCGAGTCTGTGCCGACCATCAACCACCCATTTATACTAATCCTACACTAATCCCGTGTTCCTCTCACATCTCCACCTGTCCCTATATATTTCCCTACCACCTACCTATACTATGGGCAATTTATGATGGCCAATTAACCTATCAACCTGCAAGTCTTTGGCATGTGGGAGGAAACCGGAGCACCCGGAGGA
Organism: Heterodontus francisci; assembly: GCF_036365525.1. Taxonomy (NCBI): domain Eukaryota; kingdom Metazoa; phylum Chordata; class Chondrichthyes; order Heterodontiformes; family Heterodontidae; genus Heterodontus; species Heterodontus francisci. The sequence goes on from NW_027141175.1 coordinate 7,694,581, forward strand.
AACCCACGTAGGCACAGGGAGAACTTGCAAACTCCGCAGAAGCAGTACCCAGAATCGTTCCCGGGTCCCTGGAGCTGTGAGGCTGCGGTTCTAACCACTGTGCCAATGTGCCCCCCCCCCCACCCCCAATGTGTGCCTGTGTTACTGGGAATCACTGTATGTATTGGTTACTTGGTGTCAGTGTATGTCTGTGTTACTTGGTGTAAGTCTGTGTCTTTGTTACTTGGTGTGCGTGTGTGTCAGCGTTACTGGGTGTCAGTGTATGTCTTTGTTACTTGGTGTAAGTGTGTGTCTGTGTTACTGGGTGTCAGTGTATGTCTGTGTTACTTGGTGTAAGTTTGGGTCTGTGTTACTGGGTATCAGTGCATGTCTTTGTTACTGGGTGTCAGTGTGTATCTTTGTGACTTGGTGTCAGTGTATGTCTTTGTTACTTGGTGTAAGTGTGTGTCTTTGTTGCTGGGTATCAGTGTATGTCTTTGTTACTTGGTGTCTGTGTATGTCAAAATACTTGGTGTAAGTGTATGTCTTTGTTACTTGGTGTAATTGTCTGTCTTTGTTACTTGGTGTCAGTGTGTGTCTGTGTTACTGGGTATCTGTGTATGTCTTTGTTACTGGGTGTCAGTGTGTGTCTGTGTTACTTGGTGTCAGTGTACGTCTTTGGGACTTGGTGTCAGTGTATGTCTTTGTTACTGGGTGTCAGTGTGTGTCTGTGTTACTTGGTGTCAGTGTATGTCTTTGTTACTGTTCATCAGTGTTTCTCTGTGTTACTGGGTGTCAGTGTGTGTTTGTTTGTGTTACTGGGTGTCATTGTGTGTCTGTGTTACTTGGTGTAAGTGTGTGTCTTTGTTAATTGGTGTCCGTGTGTGTCAGCGTTACTGGGTGTCAGTGTAATTCTTTGTTACTTGGTGTAAGTGTGTGTCTGTGTTACTGGGTAGCAGTGTCTGTCTTTGTTACTTGGTGTAAGTGTGTGTCTGTGTTACTGGGTATCAGTGCATGTCTTTGTGAATTGGTGTCAGTGCATGACTTTGTTACTGGGTGTCAGTGTATGTCTGTGTTACTTGGTGTATGTGTGTGTCTTTGTTGCTGGGTGTCATTGTATGTCTTTTTTACTGGGTGTCAGTGTGTGTCTTTGTTACTTGGTGTCAGTGTGTATCTTTGTTACTTGGTGTAAGTGTGTGTCTGTGTTACTGGGTATCAGTGTATGTCATTGTTACTGTGTATCAGTGTTTCTCTGTGTTACTGGGTGTCAGTGTGTGTTTGCTTGTGTTACTGGGTATCAGTGTATGTCTTTGTGACTTGGTATCAGTGTAAGTCTTTGTTACTTTGTGTCAGTGTGTGTCTGTGTTACTTGGTGTCAGTGCGTATCTTTGTTACTGTGTATCAGTGTTTCTCTGTGTTACTGGGTGTCACTGTATGTTTTTGTTACTTGGTGTAAATGTGTGTCTGTGTTACTGGGTGTCAGTGTCTGTCTTTGTTACTTGTTGTAAGTGTGTGTCTGTGTTAATGGGTATCAGTGTATGTCTTTGTTACTTGGTGTCAGTGTATGCATGTGTTACTTGGTGTAAGTGTGTGTCTGTGTTACTGGGTATCAGTGTATGTCTTTGTGACTTGGTGTCAGTGCATGACTTTGTTACTGGGTGTCAGTGTGTGTCTTTGTGACTTGGTGTCAGTGTATGTCTTTGTTACTTGGTGTAAGTGTGTGTCTGTGTTACTGGGTATCAGTTTATGTCTTTGTTACTTGGTGTCAGTGTATGTCAAAATACTTGGTGTAAGTGTATGTCTTTGTGACTTGGTATCAGTGTATGTCTTTGTGACTTGGTGTCTTTGTATGTCTTTTTTACTGGGTGTCAGTGTGTGTCTGTGTTAATTGGTGTCAGTGTATGTCATTGTTACTGTGTATCAGTGTTTCTCTGTGTGACTGTGTGTCAGTGTGTGTCTGTTTGTGTTACTGGGTATCAGTGTATGTCTTTGTGACTTGGTATCAGTGTATGTCTTTGTTACTGGGTGTCAGTGTGTGTCCGTGTTACTTGGTGTCAGTGTGTATCTTTGTTACTTGGTGTAAGTGTGTGTCTGTGTTACTGGGTATCAGTGTATGTCTTTGTTACTTGGTATCAGTGTATGTCTTTGTTACTGGGTGTCAGTGTGTGTCTGTGTTTCTTCGTGTCAGTGTACATCTTTGTTACTGTGTATCATTGCTTCTCTGTGTTACTGGGTGACAGTGTATGTCTTTGTTACTTGGTATAAGTGTGTGTCTGTGTTACTGGGTATCAGTGTTTCTCTGTTACTGGGTGTCAGTGTATGTCTTTGTTACTTGGTGTAAGTGTGTGTCTGTGTTACTGGGTATCAGTGTCTGTCTTTGTTACTTGGTGTAAGTGTGTGTCTGTGTGACTGGGTATCAGTGTATGTCTTTGTTACTTGGTGTCAGTGTATGTCCGTGTTACTTGGTGTAAGTGTGTGTCTGTGTTACTGGGTAGCAGTGTATGTCTTTGTGACTTGGTGTCTGTGTATGTCTTTGTTACTGGGTGTCAGTGTGTGTCTTTGTGACTTGGTGTCAGTGTATGTCTTTGTTACTTTGTGTAAGTGTGTGTCTGTGTTACTGGGTATCAGTGTTTGTCTTTGTTACTTGGTGTCAGTGTATGTCTGTGTTACTTGGTGTAAGTGTGTGTCTTTGTTACTTGGTGTCAGTGTATGTCTTTGTTACTTGGTGTAAGTGTGTGTCTGTGTTACTGGGTATCAGTGTCTGTCTTTGTTACTTGGTGTAAGTGTGTGTCTGTGTGACTGGGTATCAGTGTATGTCTTTGTTACTTGGTGTCAGTGTATGTCCGTGTTACTTGGTGTAAGTGTGTGTCTGTGTTACTGGGTAGCAGTGTATGTCTTTGTGACTTGGTGTCTGTGTATGTCTTTGTTACTGGGTGTCAGTGTGTGTCTTTGTGACTTGGTGTAAGTGTGTGTCTTTGTTACTTTGTGTAAGTGTGTGTCTGTGTTACTGGGTATCAGTGTTTGTCTTTGTTACTTGGTGTCAGTGTATGTCTGTGTTACTTGGTGTAAGTGTGTGTCTTTGTTACTTGGTGTCAGTGTACGTCTTTGTTACTTGGTGTAAGTGTGTGGCTGTGTTACTGGGTATCAGTGTATGACTTTGTGACTTGGTATCAGTGTATGTCTTTGTTACTGGGTGTCAGTGTGTGTCTGTTTTACTTGGTGTCAGTGTATGTCTTTTTCACTGTGTATCAGTGTTTCTCTGTGTTACTGGGTGTCAGTATGTGTTTGTTTGTGTTACTGGGTGTCAGTGACACTAGGAGTCAGTATTTAGTTTAGTTTAGTGATACAGCACTTAATCAGGCCCTTCGGCCCACCGAGTCTGTGCCGTCCATCAACCACCCATTTATACTAATCCTACACTAATCCCGTATTCCTATCACATCCCCACCTGTCCCTATATATTTCCCTACCACCTACCTATAGTATGGGCAATTTATGATTGCCTATTAACCTATCAACCTGCAAGTCTATGGCATGTGGGAGGAAACCGGAGCACCCGGTGGAAACCCACGCAGACACAGGGAGAACTTGCAAACTCAGCACAGGCAGTACCCAGAATCGAACCCGGGTCCCTGGAGCTGTGAGGCTGCGGTGCTAACCACAGCGCCGATGTGCCCCCCATCCCCCCCCCCACCCCCCCCCCCCCCCCCCCCCAGTGTGTGCCTGTGTTACTGGGTATCAGTGTCTGTCTTTGTTACTTGGTGTAAGTGTGTGTCTGTGTTACTGGGTATTAGTGTATGTCTTTGTTACTTGGTGTCAGTGTATGTCTGTGTTACTTGGTGTAAGTGTGTGTCTGTGTTACGGGGTATCAGTGTATGTCTGTGTTACTTGGTGTCAGTGTGTTTGTTTGTGTTACTGGGTGTCAGTGTGTGTCTGTGTTACTTGGTGGAAGTGTGTGTCTTTGTTACTTGGTGTCCGCGTGTGTCTGTGTTACTGGGTAGCAGTGTCTGTCTTTGTTACTTGGTGGAAGTGTGTGTCTGTGTTACTGGGTATCAGTGCATGTCTTTGTTACTTGGTGTCAGTGAATGTCTTTGTTACTTGGTGTAAGTGCGTGTTTGTGCTACTTGGTGTAAGTGTGTGTCTTTGTTACTTGGTGTCAGTGTATGTCTTTGTGACTTGGTGTCAGTGTATGTCTGTTTCACTTGGTGTCAGTGTGTTTGTTTGTGTTACTGGGTGTCACTGTGTGTCTCTGTTACTTGGTAGAAGTGTGTGTCTTTGTGACTTGGTATCATTGTATGTCTTTGTTACTGGGTGTCAGTGTGTGTCCGTGTTACTTGGTGTCAGTGTGTATCTTTGTTACTTGGTGTAAGTGCGTGTCTGTGTTACTGGGTATCAGTGTATGTCTTTGTTACTTGGTGTCAGTGTATGTCTGTGTTACTTGGTGTAAGTGTGTGTCTGTGTTACTGGGTATCAGTGTATGTCTTTGTGACTTGGTGTCAGTGTATGTCTTTGTTACTGGGTGTCAGTGTGTGTCTTTGTGACTTGGTGTCATTGGATGTCTTTGTTACTTTGTGTAAGTGTGTGTCTGTGTTACTGGGTATCAGTGTTTGTCTTTGTTACTTGGTGTCAGTGTATGTCTGTGTTACTTGGTGTAAGTGTGTGTCGTTGTTACTTGGTGTCAGTGTACGTCTTTGTTACTTGTTGTAAGTGTGTGTCTGTGTGACTGGGTATCAGTGTATGTCTTTGTTACTTGGTGTCAGTGTATGCATGTGTTACTTGGTGTAAGTGTGTGTCTGTGTTACTGGGTATCAGTGTGTGTCTTTGTGACTTGGTGTCAGTGTATGTCTTTGTTACTTGGTGTAAGTGTGTGTCTGTGTTACTGGGTATCAGTGTATGTCTTTGTTACTTGGTGTCAGTGTATGTCAAAATACTTGGTGTAAGTGTATGTCTTTGTGACTTGGTATCAGTGTATGCCTTTGTGACTTGGTGTCAGTGTATATGTGTTTTTTACTGGGTGTCCGTGTGTGTCTTTGTTACTTGGTGTCAGTGCAAGTCATTGTTACTGTGTATCAGTGTTTCTCTGTGTTACTGTGTGTCAGTGTGTGTTTGTTTGTGTTACTGGGTATCAGTGTATGTCTTTGTGACTTGGTATCAGTGTATGTCTTTGTTACTGGGTGTCAGTGTGTGTCTGTGTTACTTCGTGTCAGTGTATGTCTTTGTTACTGTGTATCAGTGTTTCTCTGTTACTGGGTGTCAGTGTATGTCTTTGTTACTTGGTGTAAGTGTGTGTCTGTGTTACTGGGTATCAGTGTCTGTCTTTGTTACTTGGTGTAAGTGTGTGTCTGTTTTACTTGGTGTCAGTGTATGTCTTTGTTTCTGTTACTGTGTGTCAGTTACACTAGGAGTCAGTATTTAGTTTAGTTTAGTGATACAGCACTTAAACAGGCCCTTCGGCCCACCGAGTCTGTGCCGTCCATCAACCACTCATTTATACTAATCCTACACTAATCCCGTATTCCTATCACATCCCCACCTATCCATATATATTTCCCTACCACCTACCTATAGTAGGGGCAATTTATGATGGCCTATTAACCTATCAACCTGCAAGTCTATGGCATGTGGGAGGAAACCGGAGCACCCGGTGGAAACCCACGCAGACACAGGGAGAACTTGCAAACTCAGCACAGGCAGTACCCAGAATCGAACCCGGGTCCCTGGAGCTGTGAGGCTGCGGTGCTAACCACAGCGCCGATGTGCCCCCCATCCCCCACCCACACCCCCAATGTGTGCCTGTGTTACTGGGTATCAGTGTATGTCTCTGTTACTTGGTGTCAGTGTATGTCTGTGTTACTTGGTGTAAGTGTGTGTCTTTGTTGCTGGGTGTCAGTGTATGTCTTTGTTACAGTGTGTAAGCGTGTGTCTGTGTTACTGGGTATCAGTGTCTGTCTTTGTTACTTGGTGTAAGTGTGTGTCTGTGTTACAGGGTATTAGTGTATGTCTTTGTTACTTGGTGTCAGTGTATGTCTTTGTTACTTGGTGTAAGTGTGTGTCTGTGTTACGGGGTATCAGTGTATGTCTGTGTTACTTGGTGTCAGTGTGTTTGTTTGTGTTACTGGGTGTCAGTGTGTGTCTGTGTTACTTGGTGGAAGTGTGTGTCTTTGTTACTTGGTGTCCGTGTGTGTCCGTGTTACTGGGTAGCAGTGTCTGTCTTTGTTACTTGGTGGAAGTGTGTGTCTGTGTTACTTTGTATCAGTGCATGTCTTTGTTACTTGGTGTCAGTGTATGTCTGTGTTACTTGGTGTCAGTGTGTTTGTTTGTGTTACTGGGTGTCAGTGTGTGTCTGTGTTACTTGGTGGAAATGTGTGTCTTTGTTACTTGGTGTCCGTGTGTGTCTGTGTTACTGGGTAGCAGTGTCTGTCTTTGTTACTTGGTGGAAGTGTGTGTCTGTGTTACTGGGTATCAGTGCATGTCTTTGTTACTTGGTGTCAGTGAATGTCTTTGTTACTTGGTGTAAGTGTGTGTTTGTGCTACTTGGTGTAAGTGTGTGTCTGTGTTACTTGGTGTCAGTGTATGTCTTTGTGACTTGGTGTCAGTGTGTATCTTTGTTACTTGGTGTAAGTGCGTGTCTGTGTTACTGGGTATCAGTGTATGTCTTTGTTCCTTGGTGTCAGTGTATGTCTGTGTTACTTGGTGCAAGTGTGTGTCTGTGTTACTGGGTATCAGTGTATGTCTTTGTGACTTGGTGTCAGTGTATGTCTTTGTTACTGGGTGTCAGTGTGTGTCTTTGTGACTTGGTGTCAGTGGATGTCTTTGTTACTTTGTGTAAGTGTGTGTCTGTGTTACTGGGTATCAGTGTATGTCTTTGTTACTTGGTGTCAGTGTATGTCTGTGTTACTTGGTGTAAGTGTGTGTCTTTGTTACTTGGTGTCAGTGTACGTCTTTGTTACTTGTTGTAAGTGTGTGGCTGTGTTACTGGGTATCAGTGTATGACTTTGTGACTTTGTATCAGTGTATGTCTTTGTTACTGGGTGTAAGTGTATGTCTGCGTTACTTGGTGTCAGTGTATGTCTTTGTTACTGTGTATCAGTGTTTCTCTGTGTTACTGGGTGTCAGTGTGTGTTTGTTTGTGTTACTGGGTGTCATTGTGCGTCTGTGTTACTTGGTGTAAGTGTGTGTCTTTGTTACTTGGTGTCCGTGTGCGTCTGTGTTACTGGGTGTCAGTGTATGTCTTTGTTACTGGGTGTCAGTGTATGTCTTTGTTACTTGGTGTAAGTGTGTGTCTGTGTTACTGGGTAGCAGTGTCTGTCTTTGTTACTTGGTGTAAGTGTGTGTCTGTGTTACTGGGTATCAGTGTACGTCTTTGTTACTTGGTGTCAGTGTATGTCTTTGTTACTTGGTGTAAGTGTGTGTCTGTGTTACTGGGTGTCAGTCTATGTCTTTGTTACTTGGTGTCAGTGCATGTCTTTGTTACTTGGTGTAAGTGTGTGTCTGTGTTACTGGGTATCAGTGTATGTCTTTGTTACTTGGTGTCAGTGTATGTCTTTGTTACTTGGTGTAAGTGTGTGTCTGTGTTACTGGGTGTCAGTGTATGTCTTTGTTACTTGGTGTCAGTGTATGTCTGTGTTACTTGGTGTAAGTGTGTGTCTGTGTTACTGGGTAGCAATGTATGTCTTTGTGACTTGGTGTCTGTGTATGTCTTTATTACTGGGTGTCAGTGTGTGCCTTTGTGACTTGGTGTCAGTGTGTATCTTTGTTACTTGATGTAAGTGCGTGTCTGTGTTACTGGGTATCAGTGTATGTCTTTGTTACTGTGTATCAGTGTTTCTCTGTGTTACTGTGTGTCTATGTGTGTTTGTTTGTGTTACTGGGTATCAGTGTATGTCTTTGTGACTTGGTATCAGTGTATGTCTTTGTTACTGGGTGTCAGTGTGTGTCTGTGTTACTTCGTGTCAGTGTATGTCTTTGTTACTGTGTATCAATGTTTCTCTGTTACTGGGTGTCAGTGTATGTCTTTGTTACTTGGTGTAAGTGTGTGTCTGTGTTACTGGGTATCAGTGTCTGTCTTTGTTACTTGGTGTAAGTGTGTGTCTGTGTGACTGGGTATCAGTGTATGTCTTTGTTACTGGGTGTCAGTGTGTGTCTGTTTTACTTGATGTCAGTGTATGTCTTTGTTACTGTGTATCAGTGTTTCTCTGTGTTACTGGGTGTCAGTATGTGTTTGTTTGTGTTACTGGGTGTCAGTTACACTAGGAGTCAGTATTTAGTTTAGTTTAGTGATACAGCACTTAAACAGGCCCTTCGGCCCACCGAGTCTGTGCCGTCCATCAACCACCCATTTATACTAATCCTACACTAATCCCGTATTCCTATCACATCCCCACCTGTCCCTATATATTTCCCTACCACCCACCTATAGTAGGGGCAATTTATGATTGCCTATTAACCGATCAACCTGCAAGTCTATGGCATGTGGGAGGAAACCGGAGCACCCGGTGGAAACCCACGCAGACACAGGGAGAACTTGCAAACTCAGCACAGGCAGTACCCAGAATCGAACCCGGGTCCCTGGAGCTGTGAGGCTGCGGTGCTAACCACAGCGCCGATGTGCCCCCCATCCCTCCCCCCCCCACCCCCCCCAGTGTGTGCCTGTGTTACTGGGTATCAGTGTCTGTCTTTGTTACTTGCTGTAAGAGTGTGTCTGTGTTACTGGGTATTAGTGTATGTCTTTGTTACTTGGTGTCAGTGTATGTCTGTGTTACTTGGTGTAAGTGTGTTTCTGTGTTACGGGGTATCAGTGTATGTCTGTGTTACTTGGTGTCAGTGTGTTTGTTTGTGTTACTGGGTGTCAGTGTGTGTCTGTGTTACTTGGTGGAAGTGTGTGTCTTTGTTACTTGGTGTCAGCGTGTGTCTGTGTTACTGGGTTGCAGTGTCTGTCTTTGTTACTTGGTGGAAGTGTGTGTCTGTGTTACTGGGTATCAGTGCATGTCTTTGTTACTTGGTGTCAGTGAATGTCTTTGTTACTTGGTGTAAGTGCGTGTTTGTGCTACTTGGTGCAAGTGTGTGTCTTTGTTACTTGGTGTCAGTGTCTGTCTTTGTGACTTGGTGTCAGTGTATGTCTGTTTCACTTGGTGTCAGTGTGTTTGTTTGAGTTACTGGGTGTCACTGTGTGTCTCTGTTACTTGGTAGAAGTGTGTGTCTTTGTGACTTGGTATCAGTGTATGTCTTTGTTACTGGGTGTCAGTGTGTGTCCGTGTTACTTGGTGTCAGTGTGTATCTTTGTTACTTGATGTAAGTGCGTGTCTGTGTTACTGGGTATCAGTGTATGTCTTTGTTACTGTGTATCAGTGTTTCTCTGTGTTACTGTGTGTCAGTGTGTGTTTGTTTGTGTTACTGGGTATCAGTGTATGTCTTTGTGACTTGGTATCAGTGTATGTCTTTGTTACTGGGTGTCAGTGTGTGTCTGTGTTACTTCGTGTCAGTGTATGTCTTTGTTACTGTGTATCAATGTTTCTCTGTTACTGGGTGTCAGTGTATGTCTTTGTTACTTGGTGTAAGTGTGTGTCTGTGTTACTGGGTATCAGTGTCTGTCTTTGTTACTTGGTGTAAGTGTGTGTCTGTGTGACTGGGTATCAGTGTATGTCTTTGTTACTTGGTGTCAGTGTATGTCTGTGTTACTTGGTGTAAGTGTGTGTCTGTGTTACTGGGTAGCAATGTATGTCTTTGTGACTTGGTGTCTGTGTATGTCTTTATTACTGGGTGTCAGTGTGTGTCTTTGTGACTTGGTGTCAGTGTATGTCTTTGTTACTTTGTGTAAGTGTGTGTCTGTGTTACTGGGTATCAGTGTTTGTCTTTATTACTTGGTGTCAGTGTATGTCTGTGTTACTTGGTGTAAGTGTGTGTCTTTGTTACTTGGTGTCAGTGTACGTCGTTGTTACTTGGTGTAAGTGTGTGGCTGTGTTACTGGGCATCAGTGTATGACTTTGTGACTTGGTATCAGTGTATGTCTTTGTTACTGGGTGTCAGTGTGTGTCTGTTTTACTTGGTGTCAGTGTATGTCTTTGTCACTGTGTATCAGTGTTTCTCTGTGTTACTGGGTGTCAGTATGTGTTTGTTTGTGTTACTGGGTGTCAGTGACACTAGGAGTCAGTATTTAGTTTAGTTTAGTGATACAGCACTTAAACAGGCCCTTCGGCCCACCGAGTCTGTGCCGTCCATCAACCACCCATTTATACTAATCCTACACTAATCCCGTATTCCTATCACATCCCCACCTGTCCCGATATATTTCCCTACCACCTACCGATAGTAGGGGCAATTTATGATTGCCTATTAACCTATCAACCTGCAAGTCTATGGCATGTGGGAGTAAACCGGAGCACCCGGTGGAAACCCACGCAGACACAGGGAGAACTTGCAAACTCAGCACAGGCAGTACCCAGAATCGAACCCGGGTCCCTGGAGCTGTGAGGCTGCGGTGCTAACCACAGCGCCGATGTGCCCCCCAACCCCCCCCCCCCCCCCCCCCCCCCCCAGTGTGTGCCTGTGTTACTGGGTATCAGTGTCTGTCTTTGTTACTTGCTGTAAGAGTGTGTCTGTGTTACTGGGTATTAGTGTATGTCTTTGTTACTTGGTGTCAGTGTATGTCTGTGTTACTTGGTGTAAGTGTGTGTCTGTGTTACGGGGTATCAGTGTATGTCTGTGTTACTTGGTGTCAGTGTGTTTTTTTGTGTTACTGGGTGTCAGTGTGTGTCTGTGTTACTTGGTGGAAGTGTGTGTCTTTGTTACTTGGTGTCCGCGTGTGTCTGTGTTACTGGGTAGCAGTGTCTGTCTTTGTTACTTGGTGGAAGTGTGTGTCTGTGTTACTGGGTATCAGTGCATGTCTTTGTTACTTGGTGTCAGTGAATGTCTTTGTTACTTGGTGTAAGTGCGTGTTTGTGCTACTTGGTGTAAGTGTGTGTCTTTGTTACTTGGTGTCAGTGTATGTCTTTGTGACTTGGTGTCAGTGTATGTCTGTTTCACTTGGTGTCAGTGTGTTTGTTTGTGTTACTGGGTGTCACTGTGTGTCTCTGTTACTTGGTAGAAGTGTGTGTCTTTGTGACTTGGTATCAGTGTATGTCTTTGTTACTTGGTGTAAGTGCGTGTCTGTGTTACTGGGTATCAGTGTATGTCTTTGTTACTTGGTGTCAGTGTATGTCTGTGTTACTTGGTGTAAGTGTGTGTCTGTGTTACTGGGTATCAGTGTATGTCTTTGTGACTTGGTGTCAGTGTAAGTCTTTGTTACTGGGTGTCAGTGTGTGTCTTTGTGACTTGGTGTCAGTGGATGTCTTTGTTACTTTGTGTAAGTGTGTGTCTGTGTTACTGGGTATCAGTGTATGTCTTTGTTACTTGTTGTCAGTGTATGTCTGTGTTACTTGGTGTAAGTGTGTGTCGTTGTTACTTGGTGTCAGTGTACGTCTTTGTTACTTGTTGCAAGTGTGTGTCTGTGTGACTGGGTATCAGTGTATGTCATTGTTACTTGGTGTCAGTGTATGCATGTGTTCCTAGGTGTAAGTGTGTGTCTGTGTTACTGGGTATCAGTGTGTGTCTTTGTGACTTGGTGTCAGTGTATGTCTTTGTTACTTGGTGTAAGTGTGTGTCTGTGTTACTGGGTATCAGTGTATGTCTTTGTTACTTGGTGTCAGTGTATGTCAAAATACTTGGTGTAAGTGTATGTCTTTGTGACTTGGTATCAGTGTATGCCTTTGTGACTTGGTGTCAGTGTATATGTCTTTTTTACTGGGTGTCAGTGTGTGTCTGTGTTACTTGGTGTCAGTGCATGTCATTGTTACTGTGTATCAGTGTTTCTCTGTGTTACTGTGTGTCAGTGTGTGTTTGTTTCTTTTACTGGGTATCAGTGTATGTCTTTGTGACTTGGTATCAGTGTCTGTCTTTGTTACTGGGTATCAGTGTATGTCTTTGTTACTTGGTGTCAGTGTATGTCTGTGTTACTTGGTGTAAGTGTGTGTCTTTGTTACTTGGTGTCAGTGAATGTCTTTGGTACTTGGTGTAATTGCGTGTTTGTGCTACTTGGTGTAAGTGTGTGTCTTTGTTACTTGGTGTCAGTGTATGTCTTTGTGACTTGGTGTCAGTGTATGTCTGTTTCACTTGGTGTCAGTGTGTTTGTTTGTGTTACTGGGTGTCACTGTGTGTCTCTGTTACTTGGTAGAAGTGTGTGTCTTTGTGACTTGGTATCAGTGTATGTCTTTGTTACTGGGTGTCAGTGTGTGTCCGTGTTACTTGGTGTCAGTGTGTATCTTTGTTACTTGGTGTAAGTGCGTGTCTGTGTTACTGGGTATCAGTGTATGTCTTTGTTACTTGGTGTCAGTGTATGTCTGTGTTACTTGGTGTAAGTGTGTGTCTGTGTTACTGGGTATCAGTGTATGTCTTTGTGACTTGGTGTCAGTGTATGTCTTTGTTACTGGGTGTCAGTGTGTGTCTTTGTGACTTGGTGTCAGTGGATGTCTTTGTTACTTTGTGTAATTGTGTGTCTGTGTTACTGGGTATCAGTGTGTGTCTTTGTGACTTGGTATCAGTGTATGTCTTTGTTACTGGGTGTCAGTGTGTGTCCGTGTTACTTGGTGTCAGTGTATGTATTTGTTACTTGGTGTAAGTGCGTGTCTGTGTTACTGGGTATCAGTGTATGTCTTTGTTACTTGGTGTCAGTGTATGTCTGTGTTACTTGGTGTAAGTGTGTGTCTGTGTTACTGGGTATCAGTGTATGTCTTTGTGACTTGGTGTCAGTGTAAGTCTTTGTTACTGGGTGTCAGTGTGTGTCTTTGTGACTTGGTGTCAGTGGATGTCTTTGTTACTTTGTGTAAGTGTGTGTCTGTGTTACTGGGTATCAGTGTATGTCTTTGTTACTTCGTGTCAGTGTATGTCTGTGTTACTTGGTGTAAGTGTGTGTCGTTGTTACTTGGTGTCAGTGTACGTCTTTGTTACTTGTTGCAAGTGTGTGTCTGTGTGACTGGGTATCAGTGTATGTCATTGTTACTTGGTGTCAGTGTATGCATGTGTTCCTAGGTGTAAGTGTGTGTCTGTGTTACTGGGTATCAGTGTGTGTCTTTGTGACTTGGTGTCAGTGTATGTCTTTGTTACTTGGTGTAAGTGTGTGTCTGTGTTACTGGGTATCAGTGTATGTCTTTGTTACTTGGTGTCAGTGTATGTCAAAATACTTGGTGTAAGTGTATGTCTTTGTGACTTGGTATCAGTGTATGCCTTTGTGACTTGGTGTCAGTGTATATGTCTTTTTTACTGGGTGTCAGTGTGTGTCTGTGTTACTTGGTGTCAGTGCATGTCATTGTTACTGTGTATCAGTGTTTCTCTGTGTTACTGTGTGTCAGTGTGTGTTTGTTTCTTTTACTGGGTATCAGTGTATGTCTTTGTGACTGGGTATCAGTGTCTGTCTTTGTTACTGGGTATCAGTGTATGTCTTTGTTACTTGGTGTCAGTGTATGTCTGTGTTACTTGGTGTAAGTGTGTGTCTTTGTTACTTGGTGTCAGTGAATGTCTTTGTTACTTGGTGTAAGTGCGTGTTTGTGCTACTTGGTGTAAGTGTGTGTCTTTGTTACTTGGTGTCAGTGTATGTCTTTGTGACTTGGTGTCAGTGTATGTCTGTTTCACTTGGTGTCAGTGTGTTTGTTTGTGTTACTGGGTGTCACTGTGTGTCTCTGTTACTTGGTAGAAGTGTGTGTCTTTGTGACTTGGTATCAGTGTATGTCTTTGTTACTGGGTGTCAGTGTGTGTCCGTGTTACTTGGTGTCAGTGTGTATCTTTGTTACTTGGTGTAAGTGCGTGTCTGTGTTACCGGGTATCAGTGTATGTCTTTGTTACTTGGTGTCAGTGTATGTCTGTGTGACTTGGTGTAAGTGTGTGTCTGTGTTACTGGGTATCAGTGTATGTCTTTGTGACTTGGTGTCAGTGTATGTCTTTGTTACTGGGTGTCAGTGTGTGTCTTTGTGACTTGGTGTCAGTGGATGTCTTTGTTACTTTGTATAATTGTGTGTCTGTGTTACTGGGTATCAGTGTATGACTTTGTTACTTGGTGTCAGTGTATGTCTTTGTTACTTGGTGTAAGTGTGTGTCGTTGTTACTTGGTGTCAGTGTACGTCTTTGTTACTTGTTGTAAGAGTGTGTCTGTGTGACTGGGTATCAGTGTATGTCTTTGTTACTTGGTGTCAGTGTATGCATGTGTTACTTGGTGTAAGTTTGTGTCTGTGTTACTGGGTATCAGTGTATGTCTTTGTGACTTGGTGTCAGTGAATGACTTTGTTACTGGGTGTAAGTGTGTGTCTGTGTTACTGGGTATCAGTGTGTGTCTTTGTGACTTGGTGTCAGTGTATGTCTTTGTTACTTGGTGTAAGTGTGTGTCTGTGTTACTGGGTATCAGTGTATGTCTTTGTTACTTGGTGTCAGTGTATGTCAAAATACTTGGTGTAAGTGTCTGTCTTTGTGACTTGGTATCAGTGTATGCCTTTGTGACTTGGTGTCAGTGTATATGTCTTTTTTACTAAGTGTCAGTGTGTGTCTGTGTTACTTGGTGTCAGTGCATGTCATTGTTACTGTGTATCAGTGTTTCTCTGTGTTACTGTGTGTCAGTGTGTGTTTGTTTGTGTTACTGGGTATCAGTGTATGTCTTTGTGACTTGGTATCAGTGTATGTCTTTGTTACTGGGTGTCAGTGTGTGTCTGTGTTACTTCTTGTCTGTGTATGTCTTTGTTACTGTGTATCAGTGTTTCTCTGTTACTGGGTGTCAGTGTATGTCTTTGTTACTTGGTGTAAGTGTGTGTCTGTGTTACTGGGTATCAGTGTCTGTCTTTGTTACTTGGTGTAAGTGTGTGTCTGTGTTACTGGGTATCAGTGTATGTCTTTGTTACTTGGTGTCAGTGTATGTCTGTGTTACTTGGTGTAAGTGTGTGTCTGTGTTACTGGGTAGCAGTGTATGTCTTTGTGACTTGGTGTCTGTGTATGTCTTTGTTACTGGGTGTCAGTGTGTGTCTTTGTTAATTGGTGTCAGTGTATGTCTTTGTTACTTTGTGTAAGTGTGTGTCTGTGTTACTGGGTATCAGTGTTTGTCTTTGTTACTTGGTGTCAGTGTATGTCTGTGTTACTTGGTGTAAGTGTGTGTCTTTGTTACTTGGTGTCAGTGTACGTCTTTGTTACTTGGTGTAAGTGTGTGGCTGTGTTACTGGGTATCAGTGTATGACTTTGTGACTTGGTATCAGTGTATGTCTTTGTTACTGGGTGTCAGTGTGTGTCTGTTTTACTTGGTGTCAGTGTATGTCTTTGTTACTGTGTATCAGTGTTTCTCTGTGTCACTGGGTGTCAGTATGTGTTTGTTTGTGTTACTGGGTGACAGTGACACTAGGAGTCAGTATTTAGTTTAGTTTAGTGATACAGCACTTAAACAGGCCCTTCGGCCCACCGAGTCTGTGCCGTCCATCAACCACTCATTTATACTAATCCTACACTAATCCCGTATTCCTATCACATCCCCACCTATCCATATATATTTCCCTACCACCTACCTATAGTAGGGGCAATTTATGATGGCCTATTAACCTATCAACCTGCAAGTCTATGGCATGTTGGAGGAAACCGGAGCACCCGGTGGAAACCCACGCAGACACAGGGAGAACTTGCAAACTCACCACAGGCAGTACCCAGAATCGAACCCGGGTCCCTGGAGCTGTGAGGCTGCGGTGCTAACCACAGCGCCGATGTGCCCCCCATCCCCCACCCACACCCCCAGTGTGTGCCTGTGTTACTGGGTATCAGTGTATGTCTCTGTTACTTGGTGTCAGTGTATGTCTGTGTTACTTGGTGTAAGTGTGTGTCTTTGTTGCTGGGTGTCAGTGTATGTCTTTGTTACAGTGTGTAAGCGTGTGTCTGTGTTACTGGGTATCAGTGTCTGTCTTTGTTACTTGGTGTAAGTGTGTGTCTGTGTTACTGGGTATTAGTGTATGTCTTTGTTACTTGGTGTCAGTGTATGTCTTTGTTACTTGGTGTAAGTGTGTGTCTGTGTTACGGGGTATCAGTGTATGTCTGTGTTACTTGGTGTCAGTGTGTTTGTTTGTGTTACTGGGTGTCAGTGTGTGTCTGTGTTACTTGTTAGAAGTGTGTGTCTTTGTTACTTGGTGTCCGTGTGTGTCCGTGTTACTGGGTAGCAGTGTCTGTCTTTGTTACTTGGTGGAAGTGTGTGTCTGTGTTACTTTGTATCAGTGCATGTCTTTGTTACTTGGTGTCAGTGTATGTCTGTGTTACTTGGTGTCAGTGTGTGTTTGTGCTACTTGGTGTAAGTGTGTGTCTGTGTTACTTGGTGTCAGTGTATGTCTTTGTGACTTGGTGTCAGTGTCTGTCTTTGTTACTTGGTGGAAGTGTGTGTCTGTGTTACTTTGTATCAGTGCATGTCTTTGTTACTTGGTGTCAGTGTATGTCTGTGTTACTTGGTGTCAGTGTGTTTGTTTGTGTTACTGGGTGTCAGTGTGTGTCTGTGTTACTTGGTGGAAGTGTGTGTCTTTGTTACTTGGTGTCCGTGTGTGTCTGTGTTACTGGGTAGCAGAGTCTGTCTTTGTTACTTGGTGGAAGTGTGTGTCTGTGTTACTGGGTATCAGTGCATGTCTTTGTTACTTGGTGTCAGTGAATGTCTTTGTCACTTGGTGTAAGTGTGTGTTTGTGCTACTTGGTGTAAGTGTGTGTCTGTGTTACTTGGTGTCAGTGTATGTCTTTGTGACTTGGTGTCAGTGTGTATCTTTGTTACTTGGTGTAAGTGCGTGTCTGTGTTACTGGGTATCAGTGTATGTCTTTGTTACTTGGTGTCAGTGTATGTCTGTGTTTCTTGGTGTAAGTGTGTGTCTGTGTTACTGGGTATCAGTGTATGTCTGTGTGACTTGGTGTCAGTGTATGTCTTTGTTACTGGGTGTCAGTGTGTGTCTTTGTGACTTGGTGTCAGTGGATGTCTTTGTTACTTTGTGTAAGTGTGTGTCTGTGTTACTGGGTATCAGTGTATGTCTTTGTTACTTGGTGGAAGTGTGTGTCTGTGTTACTGGGTATCAGTGCATGTCTTTGTTACTTGGTGTCAGTGAATGTCTTTGTTACTTGGTGTAAGTGCGTGTTTGTGCTACTTGGTGTAAGTGTGTGTCTTTGTTACTTGGTGTCAGTGTATGTCTTTGTGACTTGGTGTCAGTGTATGTCTGTTTCACTTGGTGTCAGTGTGTTTGTTTGTGTTACTGGGTGTCACTGTGTGTCTCTGTTACTTGGTAGAAGTGTGTGTCTTTGTTACTTGGTGTCCGCGTGTGTCTGTGTTACTGGGTAGCAGTGTCTGTCTTTGTTACTTGGTGGAAGTGTGTGTCTGTGTTACTGGGTATCAGTGCATGTCTTTGTTACTTGGTGTCAGTGAATGTCTTTGTTACTTGGTGTAAGTGCGTGTTTGTGCTACTTGGTGGAAGTGTGTGTCTTTGTTACATGCTGTCAGTGTATGTCTTTGTGACTTGGTGTCAGTGTATGTCTGTTTCACTTGGTGTCAGTGTGTTTGTTTGTGTTACTGGTTGTCACTGTGTGTCTCTGTTACTTGGTAGAAGTGTGTGTCTTTGTGACTTGGTATCAGTGTATGTCTTTGTTACTGGGTGTCAGTGTGTGTCCGTGTTACTTGGTGTCAGTGTGTATCTTTGTTACTTGGTGTAAGTGCGTGTCTGTGTTACTGGGTATCAGTGTATGTCTTTATTACTTGGTGTCAGTGTATGTCTGTGTTACTTGGTGTAAGTGTGTGTCTGTGTTACTGGGTATCAGTGTATGTCTTTGTGACTTAGTGTCAGTGTATGTCTTTGTTACTGGGTGTCAGTGTGTGTCTTTGTGACTTGGTGTCAGTGGATGTCTTTGTTACTTTGTGTAAGTGTGTGTCTGTGTTACTGGGTATCAGTGTATGTCTTTGTTACTTGGTGTCAGTGTATGTCTGTGTTACTTGGTGTAAGTGTGTGTCGTTGTTACTTGGTGTCAGTGTACGTCTTTGTTACTTGTTGTAAGTGTGTGTCTGTGTGACTGGGTATCAGTGTATGTCTTTGTTACTTGGTGTCAGTGTATGTCAAAATACTTGGTGTAAGTGTATGTCTTTGTGACTTGGTATCAGTGTATGCCTTTGTGACTTGGTGTCAGTGTATATGTCTTTTTTACTTGGTGTAAGTGTGTGGCTGTGTTACTGGGTATCAGTGTATGACTTTGTGACTTGGTATCAGTGTATGTCTTTGTTACTGGGTGTCAGTGTGTGTCTGTTTTCCTTGGTGTCAGTGTATGTCTTTGTTACTGTGTATCAGTGTTTCTCTGTGTTACTGGGTGTCAGTATGTGTTTGTTTGTGTTACTGGGTGTCAGTTACACTAGGAGTCAGTATTTAGTTTAGTTTAGTGTTACAGCACTTAAACAGGCCCTTCGGCCCACCGAGTCTGTGCCGTCCATCAACCACCCATTTATACTAATCCTACACTAATCCCGTATTCCTATCACATCCCCACCTGTCCCTATATATTTCCCTACCACCTACCTATAGTAGGGGCAATTTATGATTGCCTATTAACCTATCAACCTGCAAGTCTATGGCATGTGGGAGGAAACCGGAGCACCCGGTGGAAACCCACGCAGACACAGGGAGAACTTGCAAACTCAGCACAGGCAGTACCCAGAATCGAACCCGGGTCCCTGGAGCTGTGAGGCTGCGGTGCTAACCACAGCGCCGATGTGCCCCCCATCCCTCCCACCCCCCCACCCCCCCAGTGTGTGCCTGTGTTACTGGGTATCAGTGTCTGTCTTTGTTACTTGCTGTAAGAGTGTGTCTGTGTTACTGGGTATTAGTGTATGTCTTTGTTACTTGGTGTCAGTGTATGTCTGTGTTACTTGGTGTAAGTGTGTGTCTGTGTTACGGGGTATCAGTGTATGTCTGTGTTACTGGGTGTCAGTGTGTGTCTGTGTTACTTGGTGGAAGTGTGTGTCTTTGTTACTTGGTGTCCGCGTGTGTCTGTGTTACTGGGTAGCAGTGTCTGTCTTTGTTACTTGGTGGAAGTGTGTGTCTGTGTTACTGGGTATCAGTGCATGTCTTTGTTACTTGGTGTCAGTGAATGTCTTTGTTACTTGTTGTAAGTGCGTGTTTGTGCTACTTGGTGTAAGTGTGTGTCTTTGTTACTTGGTGTCAGTGTATGTCTTTGTGACTTGGTGTCAGTGTATGTCTGTTTCACTTGGTGTCAGTGTGTTTGTTTGTGTTACTGGGTGTCACTGTGTGTCTCTGTTACTTGGTAGAAGTGTGTGTCTTTGTGACTTGGTATCAGTGTATGTCTTTGTTACTGGGTGTCAGTGTGTGTCCGTGTTACTTGGTGTCAGTGTATATCTTTGTTACTTGGTGTAAGTGCGTGTCTGTGTTACTGGGTATCAGTGTATGTCTTTATTACTTGGTGTCAGTGTATGTCTGTGTTACTTGGTGTAAGTGTGTGTCTGTGTTACTGGGTATCAGTGTATGTCTTTGTGACTTGGTGTCAGTGTATGTCTTTGTTACTGGGTGTCAGTGTGTGTCTTTGTGACTTGGTGTCAGTGGATGTCTTTGTTACTTTGTGTAAGTGTGTGTCTGTGTTACTGGGTATCAGTGTATGTCTTTGTTACTTGGTGTCAGTGTATGTCTGTGTTACTTGGTGTAAGTGTGTGTCGTTGTTACTTGGTGTCAGTGTACGTCTTTGTTACTTGTTGTAAGTGTGTGTCTGTGTGACTGGGTATCAGTGTATGTCTTTGTTACTTGGTGTCAGTGTATGCATGTGTTACTTGGTGTAAGTGTGTGTCTGTGTTACTGGGTATCAGTGTATGTCTTTGTGACTTGGTGTCAGTGTATGACTTTGTTACTGGGTGTAAGTGTGTGTCTGTGTTACTGGGTATCAGTGTGTGTCTTTGTGACTTGGTGTCAGTGTATGTCTTTGTTACTTGGTGTAAGTGTGTGTCTGTGTTACTGGGTATCAGTGTATGTCTTTGTTACTTGGTGTCAGTGTATGTCAAAATACTTGGTGTAAGTGTATGTCTTTGTGACTTGGTATCAGTGTATGCCTTTGTGACTTGGTGACAGTGTATATGTCTTTTTTACTGGGTGTCAGTGTGTGTCTGTGTTACTTGGTGTCAGTGCATGTCATTGTTACTGTGTATCAGTGTTTCTCTGTGTTACTGTGTGTCAGTGTGTGTTTGTTTGTGTTACTGGGTATCAGTGTATGTCTTTGTGACTTGGTATCAGTGTATGTCTTTGTTACTGGGTGTCAGTGTGTGTCTGTGTTACTTCGTGTCAGTGTATGTCTTTGTTACTGTGTATCAGTGTTTCTCTGTTACTGGGTGTCAGTGTATGTCTTTGTTACTTGGTGTAAGTGTGTGTCTGTGTTACTGGGTATCAGTGTCTGTCTTTGTTACTTGGTGTAAGTGTGTGTCTGTGTAACTGGGTATCAGTGTATGTCTTTGTTACTTGGTGTCAGTGTATGTCTGTGTTACTTGGTGTAAGTGTGTGTCTGTGTTACTGGGTATCAGTGTATGTCTTTGTTACTTGGTGTCAGTGTATGTCAAAATACTTGGTGTAAGTGTATGTCTTTGTGACTTGGTATCAGTGTATGCCTTTGTGACTTGGTGTCAGTGTATATGTCTTTTTTACTGGGTGTCAGTGTGTGTCTGTGTTACTTGGTGTCAGTGCATGTCATTGTTACTGTGTATCAGTGTTTCTCTGTGTTACTGTGTGTCAGTGTGTGTTTGTTTGTGTTACTGGGTGTCATTGTGCGTCTGTGTTACTTGGTGTAAGTGTGTGTCTTTGTTACTTGGTGTCCGTGTGTGTCTGTGTTACTGGGTGTCAGTGTATGTCTTTGTTACTGGGTGTCAGTGTATGTCTTTGTTACTTGGTGTAAGTGTGTGTCTGTGTTACTGGGTAGCAGTGTCTGTCTTTGTTACTTGGTGTAAGTGTGTGTCTGTATTACTGGGTATCAGTGTACGTCTTTGTTACTTGGTGTAAGTGTGTGGCTGTGTTACTGGGTATCAGTGTATGACTTTGTGACTTGGTATCAGTGTATGTCTTTGTTACTGGGTGTCAGTGTGTGTCTGTTTTCCTTGGTGTCAGTGTATGTCTTTGTTACTGTGTATCAGTGTTTCTCTGTGTTACTGGGTGTCAGTATGTGTTTGTTTGTGTTACTGGGTGTCAGTTACACTAGGAGTCAGTATTTAGTTTAGTTTAGTGTTACAGCACTTAAACAGGCCCTTCGGCCCACCGAGTCTGTGCCGTCCATCAACCACCCATTTATACTAATCCTACACTAATCCCGTATTCCTATCACATCCCCACCTGTCCCTATATATTTCCCTACCACCTACCTATAGTAGGGGCAATTTATGATTGCCTATTAACCTATCAACCTGCAAGTCTATGGCATGTGGGAGGAAACCGGAGCACCCGGTGGAAACCCACGCAGACACAGGGAGAACTTGCAAACTCAGCACAGGCAGTACCCAGAATCGAACCCGGGTCCCTGGAGCTGTGAGGCTGCGGTGCTAACCACAGCGCCGATGTGCCCCCCATCCCTCCCCCCCCCCACCCCCCCAGTGTGTGCCTGTGTTACTGGGTATCAGTGTCTGTCTTTGTTACTTGCTGTAAGAGTGTGTCTGTGTTACTGGGTATTAGTGTATGTCTTTGTTACTTGGTGTCAGTGTATGTCTGTGTTACTTGGTGTAAGTGTGTGTCTGTGTTACGGGGTATCAGTGTATGTCTGTGTTACTGGGTGTCAGTGTGTGTCTGTGTTACTTGGTGGAAGTGTGTGTCTTTGTTACTTGGTGTCCGCGTGTGTCTGTGTTACTGGGTAGCAGTGTCTGTCTTTGTTACTTGGTGGAAGTGTGTGTCTGTGTTACTGGGTATCAGTGCATGTCTTTGTTACTTGGTGTCAGTGAATGTCTATGTTACTTGTTGTAAGTGCGTGTTTGTGCTACTTGGTGTAAGTGTGTGTCTTTGTTACTTGGTGTCAGTGTATGTCTTTGTGACTTGGTGTCAGTGTATGTCTGTTTCACTTGGTGTCAGTGTGTTTGTTTGTGTTACTGGGTGCCACTGTGTGTCTCTGTTACTTGGTAGAAGTGTGTGTCTTTGTGACTTGGTATCAGTGTATGTCTTTGGTACTGGGTGTCAGTGTGTGTCCGTGTTACTTGGTGTCAGTGTATATCTTTGTTACTTGGTGTAAGTGCGTGTCTGTGTTACTGGGTATCAGTGTATGTCTTTATTACTTGGTGTCAGTGTATGTCTGTGTTACTTGGTGTAAGTGTGTGTCTGTGTTACTGGGTATCAGTGTATGTCTTTGTGACTTGGTGTCAGTGTATGTCTTTGTTACTGGGTGTCAGTGTGTGTCTTTGTGACTTGGTGTCAGTGGATGTCTTTGTTACTTTGTGTAAGTGTGTGTCTGTGTTACTGGGTATCAGTGTATGTCTTTGTTACTTGGTGTCAGTGTATGTCTGTGTTACTTGGTGTAAGTGTGTGTCGTTGTTACTTGGTGTCAGTGTACGTCTTTGTTACTTGTTGTAAGTGTGTGTCTGTGTGACTGGGTATCAGTGTATGTCTTTGTTACTTGGTGTCAGTGTATGCATGTGTTACTTGGTGTAAGTGTGTGTCTGTGTTACTGGTTATCAGTGTATGTCTTTGTGACTTGGTGTCAGTGTATGACTTTGTTACTGGGTGTAAGTGTGTGTCTGTGTTACTGGGTATCAGTGTGTGTCTTTGTGACTTGGTGTCAGTGTATGTCTTTGTTACTTGGTGTAAGTGTGTGTCTGTGTTACTGGGTATCAGTGTATGTCTTTGTGACTTGGTGTCAGTGTATGACTTTGTTACTGGGTGTAAGTGTGTGTCTGTGTTACTGGGTATCAGTGTGTGTCTTTGTGACTTGGTGTCAGTGTATGTCTTTGTTACTTGGTGTAAGTGTGTGTCTGTGTTACTGGGTATCAGTGTATGTCTTTGTTACTTGGTGTCAGTGTATGTCAAAATACTTGGTGTAAGTGTATGTCTTTGTCACTTGGTATCAGTGTATGCCTTTGTGACTTGGTGTCAGTGTATATGTATTTTTTACTTGGTGTCAGTGTGTGTCTGTGTTACTTGGTGTCAGTGCATGTCATTGTTACTGTGTATCAGTGTTTCTCTGTGTTACTGTGTGTCAGTGTGTGTTTGTTTGTGTTAATGTGTATCATTGTATGTCTTTGTGACTTGGTATCAGTGTATGTCTTTGTTACTGGGTGTCAGTGTGTGTCTGTGTTACTTCGTGTCACTGTATGTCTTTGTTACTGTGTATCAGTGTTTCTCTGTTACTGGGTGTCAGTGTATGTCTTTGTTACTTGGTGTAAGTGTGTGTCTGTGTTACTGGGTATCAGTGTCTGTCTTTGTTACTTGGTGTAAGTGTGTGTCTGTGTTACTGGGTATCAGTGTATGTCTTTGTTACTTGGTGTCAGTGTATGTCTGTGTTACTTGGTGTAAGTGTGTGTCTGTGTTACTGGGTAGCAGTGTATGTCTTTGTGACTTGGTGTCTGTGTATGTCTTTGTTACTGGGTGTCAGTGTGTGTCTTTGTGTCTTGGTGTCAGTGTATGTCTTTGTTACTTTGTGTAAGTGTGTGTCTGTGTTACTGGGTATCAGTGTTTGTCTTTGTTACTTGGTGTCAGTGTATGTCTGTGTTACTTGGTGTAAGTGTGTGTCTTTGTTACTTGGTGTCAGTGTACGTCTTTGTTACTTGGTGTAAGTGTGTGGCTGTGTTACTGGGTATCAGTGTATGACTTTGTGACTTGGTATCAGTGTATGTCTTTGTTACTGGGTGTCAGTGTGTGTCTGTTTTACTTGGTGTCAGTGTATGTCTTTGTTACTGTGTATCAGTGTTTCTCTGTGTCACTGGGTGTCAGTATGTGTTTGTTTGTGTTACTGGGTGACAGTGACACTAGGAGTCAGTATTTAGTTTAGTTTAGTGATACAGCACTTAAACAGGCCCTTCGGCCCACCGAGTCTGTGCCGTCCATCAACCACTCATTTATACTAATCCTACACTAATCCCGTATTCCTATCACATCCCCACCAATCCATATATATTTCCCTACCACCTACCTATAGTAGGGGCAATTTATGATTGCCTATTAACCTATCAAGCTTCAAGTCTATGGCATGTGGGAGGAAACCGGAGCACCCGGTGGAAACCCACGCAGACACATGGAGAACTTGCAAACTCAGCACAGGCAGTACCCAGAATCGAACCCGGGTCCCTGGAGCTGTGAGGCTGCGGTGCTAACCACAGCGCCGATGTGCCCCCCCATCCCCCACCCACACCCCCAGTGTGTGCCTGTGTTACTGGGTATCAGTGTATGTCTCTGTTACTTGGTGTCAGTGTATGTCTGTGTTACTTGGTGTAAGTGTGTGTCTTTGTTGCTGGGTGTCAGTGTATGTCTTTGTTACAGTGTGTAAGCGTGTGTCTGTGTTACTGGGTATCAGTGTCTGTCTTTGTTACTTGGTGTAAGTGTGTGTCTGTGTTACTGGGTATTAGTGTATGTCTTCGTTACTTGGTGTCAGTGTATGTCTTTGTTACTTGGTGTAAGTGTGTGTCTGTGTTACGGGGTATCAGTGTATGTCTGTGTTACTTGGTGTCAGTGTGTTTGTTTGTGTTACTGGGTGTCAGTGTGTGTCTGTGTTACTTGGTGGAAGTGTGTGTCTTTGTTACTTGGTGTCCGTGTGTGTCCGTGTTACTGGGTAGCAGTGTCTGTCTTTGTTACTTGGTGGAAGTGTGTGTCTGTGTTACTTTGTATCAGTGCATGTCTTTGTTACTTGGTGTCAGTGTATGTCTGTGTTACTTGGTGTCAGTGTGTTTGTTTGTGTTACTGGGTGTCAGTGTGTGTCTGTGTTACTTGGTGGAAGTGTGTGTCTTTGTTACTTGGTGTCCGTGTGTGTCTGTGTTACTGGGTAGCAGTGCATGTCTTTGTTACTTGGTGTCAGTGAATGTCTTTGTTACTTGGTGTAAGTGTGTGTTTGTGCTACTTGGTGTAAGTGTGTGTCTGTGTTACTTGGTGTCAGTGTATGTCTTTGTGACTTGGTGTCAGTGTGTATCTTTGTTACTTGGTGTAAGTGCGTGTCTGT
This sequence comes from Heterodontus francisci, assembly GCF_036365525.1. Lineage (NCBI taxonomy): Eukaryota > Metazoa > Chordata > Chondrichthyes > Heterodontiformes > Heterodontidae > Heterodontus > Heterodontus francisci. The sequence continues at coordinate 7,719,730 of NW_027141175.1, forward strand.
GTTGCTGGGTATCAGTGTATGTCTTTGTTACTTGGTGTCAGTGTATGTCTGTGTTACTTGGTGTAAGTGTGTGTCTGTGTTACTGGGTATCAGTGTATGTCTTTGTGACTTGGTGTCAGTGTATGTCTTTGTTACTGGGTGTCAGTGTGTGTCTTTGTGACTTGGTGTCAGTGGATGTCTTTGTTACTTTGTGTAAGTGTGTGTCTGTGTTACTGGTTATCAGTGTATGTCTTTGTTACTTGGTGTCAGTGTATGTCTGTGTTACTTGGTGTAAGTGTGTGTCTTTGTTACTTGGTGTCAGTGTACGTCTTTGTTACTTGTTGTAAATGTGTGGCTGTGTTACTGGGTATCAGTGTATGACTTTGTGACTTGGTATCAGTGTATGTCTTTGTTACTGGGTGTAAGTGTGTGTCTGCGTTACTTGGTGTCAGTGTATGTCTTTGTTACTGTGCATCAGTGTTTCTCTGTGTTACTGGGTGTCAGTGTGTGTTTGTTTGTGTTACTGGGTGTCATTGTGCTTCTGTGTTACTTGGTGTAAGTGTGTGTCTTTGTTACTTGGTGTCCGTGTGTGTCTTTGTTACTGGGTGTCAGTGTATGTCTTTGTTACTGGGTGTCAGTGTATGTCTTTGTTACTTGGTGTAAGTGTGTGTCTGTGTTACTGGGTAGCAGTGTCTGTCTTTGTTACTTGGTGTAAGTGTGTGTCTGTGTTACTGGGTATCAGTGCATGTCTTTGTTACTTGGTGTCAGTGTATGTCTGTGTAACTTGGTGTATCTGTGTGTCTGTGTTACTGGGTATCAGTGTATGTCTTTGTGACTTGGTGTCAGTGTATGACTTTGTTACTGGGTGTCAGTGTGTGTCTTTGTGACTTCGTGTCAGTGTATGTCTTTGTTACTTGGTGTAAGTGTGTGTCTGTGTTACTGGGTATCAGTGTATGTCTTTGTGACTTGGTATCAGTGTATGTCTTTGTGACTTGGTGTCATTGTATGTCTTTTTTACTGGGTGTCAGTGTGTGTCTGTGTTACTTGGTGTCAGTGTATGTCATTGTTACTGTGTATCAGTGTTTCTCTGTGTTACTGGGTGTCAGTGTGTTTTTGTTTGTATTACTGGGTATCAGTGTATGTCTTTGTGACTTGGTATCAGTGTATGTCTTTGTTACTGGGTGTCAGTGTGTGTCTGTGTTACTTCGTGTCAGTGTATGTCTTTGTTACTGTGTATCAGTGTTTCTCTGTGTTACTGGGTGTCAGTGTATGTCTTTGTTACTTGTTGTAAGTGTGTGTCTGTGTTACTGGGTATCAGTGTCTGTCTTTGTTACTTGGTGTAAGTGTGTGTCTGTGTTACTGGGTATCAGTGTGTGTCTTTGTGACTTGGTGTCAGTGTATGTCTTTGTTACTTGGTGTCAGTGTGAGTCTGTGTTACTGGGTATCAGTGTATGTCTTTGTTACTTGGTGTCAGTGTATGTCAAAATACTTGGTGTAAGTGTATGTCTTTGTGACTTGGTATCAGTGTATGCCTTTGTGACTTGGTGTCAGTGTATGTATTTTTTACTGTGTATCAGTGTTTCTCTGTGTTACTGTGTGTCAGTGTGTGTTTGTTTGTGTTACTGGGTATCAGTGTGTGTCTGTGTTACTTCGTGTCAGTGTGTGTCTTTGTTACTGTGTATCATTGTTTCTCTGTTACTGGGTGTCAGTGTATGTCTTTGTTACTTGGTGTAAGTGTGTGTCTGTGTTACTGGGTATCAGTGTCTGTCTTTGTTACTTGGTGTAAGTGTGTGTCTGTGTTACTGGGTATCAGTGTATTTCTTTGTTACTTGGTGTCAGTGTATGTCTGTGTTACTTGGTGTAAGTGTGTGTCTGTGTTACTGGGTAGCAGTGTATGTCTTTGTGACTTGGTATCAGTGTATGTCTTTGTTACTGGGTGTCAGTGTGTGTCTGTGTTACTTCGTGTCAGTGGATGTCTTTGTTACTGTGTATCAGTGTTTCTCTGTGTACCTGGGTGTCAGTGTATGTCTTTGTTACTTGGTGTAAGTGTTTGTCTGTGTTACTGGGTATCAGTGTCTGTCTTTGTTACTTGGTGTAAATGTGTGTCTGTGTTACTGGGTATCAGTGTATGTCTTTGTTACTTGGTGTCAGTGTATGCATGTGTTACTTGTTGTAAGTGTGTGTCTGTGTTACTGGGTATCAGTGTATGTCTTTGTGACTTGGTGTCAGTGTATGACTTTGTTACTGGGTGTAAGTGTGTGTCTGTGTTACTGGGTATCAGTGTGTGTCTTTGTGACTTGGTGTCAGTGTATGTCTTTGTTACTTGGTGTAAGTGTGTGTCTGTGTTACTGGGTATCAGTGTATGTCTTTGTTACTTGGTGTCAGTGTATGTCAAAATACTTGGTGTAAGTGTATGTCTTTGTGACTTGGTATCAGTGTATGCCTTTGTGACTTGGTGTCAATGTATGTCTTTTTTACTGGGTGTCAGTGTGTGTCTGTGTTACTTGGTGTCAGTGCATGTCATTGTTACTGTGTATCAGTGTTTCTCTGTGTTACTGTGTGTCAGTGTGTGTTTGTTTGTGTTACTGGGTATCAGTGTATGTCTTTGTGACTTGGTATCAGTGTATGTCTTTGTTACTGGGTGTCAGTGTGTGTCTGTGTTACTTCGTGTCAGTGTATGTCTTTGTTACTGTGTATCAGTGTTTCTCTGCTACTGGGTGTCAGTGTATGTCTTTGTTACTTGGTGTAAGTGTGTGTCTGTGTTACTGGGTATCAGTGTCTGTCTTTGTTACTTGGTGTAAGTGTGTGTCTGTGTGACTTGGTATCAGTGTATGTCTTTGTTACTTGGTGTCAGTGTATGTCTGTGTTACTTGGTGTAAGTTTGTGTCTGTGTTACTGGGTAGCAGTGTATGTCTTTGTGACTTGGTGTCTGTGTATGTCTTTGTTACTGGGTGTCAGTGTGTGTCTTTGTGACTTGGTGTCAGTGTATGTCTTTGTTACTTTGTGTAAGTGTGTGTCTGTGTTACTGGGTATCAGTGTTTGTCTTTGTTACTTGGTGTCAGTGTATGTCTGTGTTACTTGGTGTAAGTGTGTGTCTTTGTTACTTGGTGTCAGTGTACGTCTTTGTTACTTGGTGTAAGTGTGTGGCTGTGTTACTGGGTATCAGTGTATGACTTTGTGACTTGGTATCAGTGTATGTCTTTGTTACTGGGTGTCAGTGTGTGTCTGTTTTACTTGGTGTCAGTGTATGTCTTTGTTACTGTGTATCAGTGTTTCTCTGTGTTACTGGGTGTCAGTATGTGTTTGTTTGTGTTACTGGGTGTCAGTGACACTAGGAGTCAGTATTTAGTTTAGTTTAGTGATACAGCACTTAAACAGGCCCTTCGGCCCACCGAGTCTGTGCCGACCATCAACCACCCATTTATACTAATCCTACACTAATCCCGTATTCCTATCACATCCCCACCTATCCATATATATTTCCCTACCACCTACCTATAGTAGGGGCAATTTATGATGGCCTATTAACCTATCAATCTGCAAGTCTATGGCATGTGGGAGGAAACCGGAGCACCCGGTGGAAACCCACGCAGACACAGGGAGAACTTGCAAACTCAGCACAGGCAGTACCCAGAACCGAACCCGGGTCCCTGGAGCTGTGAGGCTGCGGTGCTAACCACAGCGCCGATGTGCCCCCCATCCACGCCCCCACCCCCCCCAGTGTGTGCCTGAGTTACTGGGTATCAGTGTATGTCTCTGTTACTTGCTGTCAGTGTATGACTTTGTTACAGTGTGTAAGCGTGTGTCTGTGTTACTGGGTATCAGTGTCTGTCTTTGTTACTTGCTGTAAGAGTGTGTCTGTGTTACTGGGTATTAGTGTATGTCTTTGTTACTTGGTGTCAGTGTATGTCTGTGTTACTTGGTGTAAGTGTGTGTCTGTGTTACGGGGTATCAGTGTATGTCTGTGTTACTTGGTGTCAGTGTGTTTGTTTGTGTTACTGGGTGTCAGTGTGTGTCTGTGCTACTTGGTGGAAGTGTGTGTCTTTGTTACTTGGTGTCCGTGTGTGTCTGTGTTACTGGGTAGCAGTGTCTGTCTTTGTTACTTGGTGGAAGTGTGTGTCTGTGTTACTGGGTATCAGTGCATGTCTTTGTTACTTGGTGTCAGTGTATGTCTGTGTTACTTGGTGTCAGTGTGTTTGTTTGTGTTAATGGGTGTCAGTGTGTGTCTGTGTTACTTGGTGGAAGAGTGTGTCTTTGTTACTTGGTGTCCGTGTGTGTCTGTGTTACTGGGTAGCAGTGTCTGTCTTTGTTACTTGGTGGAAGTGTGTGTCTGTGTTACTGGGTATCAGTGCATGTCTTTGTTACTTGGTGTCAGTGAATGTCTTTGTTACTTGATGTAAGTGTGTGTTTGTGCTACTTGGTGTAAGTGTGTGTCTGTGTTACTTGGTGTCAGTGTATGTCTTTGTGACTTGGTGTCAGTGTATGTCAAAATACTTGGTGTAAGTGTGTGTCTTTGTTACTTGGTGTCAGTGTCTGTCTGTGTTACTTGGTGTAAGTGTGTGTCTTTGTTACTTGGTGTCAGTGTACGTCTTTTTGTTACTTGGTGTAAGTGTGTGTCTGTGTTACTGGGTATCAGTGTATGTCTTTGTTACTTGGTGTCAGTGTGTGTCTGTGTGACTGGGTATCAGTGTATGTCTTTGTGACTTGGTATCAGTGTCTGTCTTTGTGACTTGGTGTCAGTGTATGTCTTTTTTACTGGGTGTCAGTGTGTGTCTGTGTTACTTGGTGTCAGTGTATGTCATTGTTACTGTGTATCAGTGTTTCTCTGTGTTACTGGGTGTCAGTGAGTGTTTGTTTGTGTTACTGGGTATCAGTGTGTGTCTTTGTGACTTGGTATCAGTGTATGTCTTTGTTACTTGGTGTCAGTGTGTGTCTGTGTTACTTGTTGTCAGTGTATGTCATTGTTACTGTATATCAGTGTTTCTCTGTGTTACTGGGTGTCAGTGTGTGTTTGTTTGTGTTACTGGGTATCGGTGTATGTCTTTGTGACTTGGTATCAGTGTATGTCTTTGTTACTGGGTGTCAGTGTGTGTCTGTGTTACTTGGTGTCAGTGTATGTCTTTGTTACTTGGTGTAAGTGTGTGTCTGTGTTACTGGGTATCAGTGTATGTCTTTGTGACTTGGTATCAGTGTATGTCTTTGTTACTGGATGTCAGTGTGTGTCTGTGTTACTTCGTGTCAGTGTATGTCATTGTTACTTGGTGTCAGTGTATGCCTGTGTTACTTGGAGTAAGTGTGTGTCTTTGTTACTGGGTGTCAGTGTGTGTCTTTGTTACTGGGTGTCAGTGTATGTCTTTGTTACTTGGTGTAAGTGTGTGTCTGTGTTACTGGGTATCAGTGTATGTCTTTGTTACTTGGTGTAAGTGTGTGTCTGTGCTACTGGGTATCAGTGTATGTCTTTGTTAGTTGGTGTCAGTGTATGTCTGTGTTACTTGGTGTAAGTGTGTGTCTGTGTTTCTGGGTATCAGTGTATGTCTTTGAGACTTGGTGTCAGTGTATGTCTTTGTTACTGGGTGTCAGTGTGTGTCTTTGTGACTTGGTGTCAGTGCATGTCTTTGTTACTTGGTGTAAGTGTGTGTTTGTGTTACTGGGTATCAGTGTATGTCTTTGTTACTTGGTGTCAGTGTATGTCTGTGTTACTTGGTGTAAGTGTGTGTCTTTGTTACTTGGTGTCAGTTTATGTCTTTGTTACTTGGTGTAAGTGTGTGGCTGTGTTACTGGGTATCGGTGTATGTCTTTGTGACATGGTATCAGTGTACGTCTTTGTTACTGAGTGTCAGTGTGTGTCTGTGTTACCTGGTGTCAGTGTATGTCTTTGTTACTGTGTATCAGTGTTTCTCTGTGTTATTGGGTGTCACTGTGTGTTTGTTTGTGTAACTGGGTGTCAGTGACACTAGGTGTCAGTATTTAGTTTAGTTTAGAGATACAGCACTTAAACAGACCCTTCGGCCCACCGAGTCTGTGCCGACCATTAACCACCCATTTATACTAATCCTACACTAATCCAGTATTCCTATCACATCCCCACCTATCCCTATATATTCCCCTACCACCTACCTATACGTGGGGCAATTTATGATGGCCAATTAACCTATCAACCTGCAAGTCTTTGGCATGTGGGAGGAAACCGAAGCACCCGGAGGAAAGCCACGCAGACACAGGGAGATCTTGCAAACTCCGCACAGGCAGTACCCAGAATAGAACCTGGGTCCCTGGAGCTGTGAGGCTGCGGTGCTAACCACTGCGCCAATGTGCCCCCCCCCCCCACCCAGTGTTTGCCTGTGTTACTGGGTATCAGTGTATGTCTGTGTTACTTGGTGTCAGTGTGTTTGTTTGTGTTACTGGGTGTCAGTTTGTGTCTGTGTTACTTGGTGGAAGTGTTTGTCTTTGTTACTTAGTGTCCGTGTGTGTCTGTGTTACTGGGTAGCAGTGTCTGTCTTTGTTGCTTGGTGTAAGTGTGTGTCTGTGTTACTGGGTATCAGTGCATGTCTTTGTTACTTGGTGTCAGTGTATGTCTGTGTTCCTTGGTGTAAGTGTGTGTCTGTGTTACTGGGTATCAGTGTATGTCTTTGTGACTTGGTGTCAGTGTATGTCTTTGTTACTGGGTGTCAGTGTGTGTCTTTGTGACTTGGTGTCAGTGTGTGTCTTTGTTACTTGGTGTAACTGTGTGTCTATGTTACTGGGTATCAGTGTATGTCTTTGTTACTTGGTGTCAGTGTATGTCAAAATACTTGGAGTAAGTGTATGTCTTTGTGACTTGGTGTCAGTGTATGTCTTTTTTACTGGGTGTCAGTTTGTGTCTGTGTTACTTCGTGTCAGTGTATGTCTTTGTTACTGTGCATCAATGTTTATCTGTGATATACATATATCAGTAATAAAAGAATGACTAGAGTTAGATTAGGGCCAATCAAGGATAGTCGTGGGAAGTTGTGTGTGGAATCAGAGGAGATAGGGGAAGTGTTAAATGAATATTTTGCGTCAGTATTTACAGTAGAGAAAGAAAATGTTGTTGAGAATACTTCGATTCAGGCTACGAGGCTAGATGGGATTGAGGTTCACAAGGAGGATCTGTTAGCAATTTTGGAAAGTGTGAAAAGAGATAAGCCCCCTGGGCCAGATGGGATTTATCCTAGGATTCTCTGGGAAGCTAGGGAGGAGATTGCAGAGCCTTTGTCCTTGATCTTTATGTCGTCATTGTCGAAAGGAATAGTGCCGGAAGACTGGAGGATTGCAGATGTTGTCCCCTTGTTCAAGAAGGGGAGTAGAGACAGCCCTGGTAATTATAGACCTGTGAGCCTTACTTCGGTTGTGGGTAAAATGTTGGAAAAGGTTATAAGAGACAGGATTTATAATCATCTTGAAAAGAATAAGTACATTAGAGATAGTCAGGGCGGTTTTGTGACGGGTAGATCGTGCCTCACAAACCTTATTGAGTTTTTCGAGAAGGTGACCAAACAGGTGGATGAGGGTAAAGCAGTGGATGTGGTGAATATTAATTTCAGTAAGGCGTTTGATAAGGTTCCCCACGGTAGGCTATTGCAGAAAATACGGAAGTATGTGGTTGAAGGCGATTTAGAGCTTTGGATCAGAAATTGGCTAGCTGAAAGAAGACAGAGGGTGGTGGTTGATGGCAAATGTTCATCCTGGAGTTTAGTTACTAGTGGTGTACCGCAAGGATCTGTTTTGGGGCCACTGCTGTTTGTCATTTTATAAATGACCTGGAAGAGGGTGTAGAAGGGTGGGTTAGTAAATTTGCAGATGACACTAAGGTCGGTGGAGTTGTGGACAGTGCCGAAGGATGTTGTAGGGTACAGAGAGACATAGATAGGCTGCAGAACTGGGCTGAGAGTTGGCAAATGGAGTTTAATGCGGAAAAGTGTGAGGTGATTCACTTTGGAAGGAGTAACAGGAATGCAGAGTACTAGGCTAATGGGAAGATTCTTGGTAGTGTAGATGAACAGAGAGATCTTGGTGTCCAGGTGCATAAATCCCTGAAGGTTGCTAACCAGGTTAATAGGGCTGTTAAGAAGGCATATGGTGTGTTAGCATTTATTAGTAGGGGGATCGAGTTTCGGAGCCATGAGGTCATGCTGCAGCTGTACAAAACTCTGGTGAGACCGCACCTGGAGTATTGCGTGCAGTTCTGGTCACCGCATTATAGGAAGGATGTGGAAGCTATGGAAAGGGTGCAGAGGAGATTTACTAGGATGTTGCCTGGTATGGAGGGAAGGTCTTGCGAGGAAAGGCTGAGGGACTTGAGGTTGTTTTCGTTGGAGAGAAGGAGGAGGAGAGGTGACTTAATAGAGACATATAAGATAATCAGTGGGTTAGATAGGGTGGATAGTGAGCGTCGTTTTCCTCGGATGGTGATGGCAAACACGAGGGGACATAGGTTCAAGTTGAGGGGTGATAGATATAGAACAGATGTGAGAGGTAGTTTCTTTACTCAGACAGTAGTAAGGGCGTGGAACGCCCTGCCTGCTGCAGTAGTAGATTCGCCAACTTTAAGGGCATTTAAGTGGACATTGGATAGACACATGGAAGAAAATGGAATAGTGTGGGTCAGATGGTTTCACAGGTCGGCGCAACATCGAGGGCAAAAGGGCCTGTACTGCGCTGTAATGTTCTAATTCTAATTCTACTGGGTGTCAGTGTGTGTTTGTTTGTGTTACTGGGTGTCAGTGTGTGTCTGTGTTACTTGGTGTAAGTGTGTGTCTTTGTTACTTGGTGTCCGTGTGTGTCTGTGTTACTGGGTAGCAGTGTCTGTCTTTGTTACTTGATGTAAATGTGTGTCTGTGTGAATGGGTATCAGTGCATGACTTTGTGACTTGGTGTCAGTGTATGTCAAAATACTTGGTGTAATTGTATGTCTTTGTTACTTGGTGTAATTGTCTGTCTTTGTTAGTTGGTGTCAGTGTATGTCTTTGTTACTTGGTGTCAGTGTATGTCTTTGTTACTTGGTGTCAGTGTATGTCTGTGTTACTGGGTATCAGTGTATGTCTTTGTGACTTTGTATCAGTGTCTGTCTTTGTGACTTGGTGTCAGTGTACGTATTTTTTACTGGGTGACAGTGTCTGTCTGTGTTACTTGGTGTCAGTGTATGCCATTGTTCCTGTGTATCAGTGTTTCTCTGTGTTACTGGGTGTCAGTGAGTGTTTGTTTGTGTTACTGGGTATCAGTGTATGACTTTGTGAATTTGTATCAGTGTATGTCTTTGTTACTTGGTGTCAGTGTATGTTTTTGTTACTGTTTATCTGTGTTTCTCTGTGTTACTGGGTGTCAGTGTGTGTTTGTTTGTGTTACTGGGTGTCATTGTGTATCTGTGACACTAGGTGTCAGTATATAGTTTAGTTTCGAGATACAGCACTTTAACAGGCCCTTCGGCCCGCCGAGTCTGTGCCGACCATCAACCACCCATTTATACTAATCCTACACTAATCCCGTATTCCTATCACATCCCCACCTGTCCCTATATATTTCCCTACCACCTACCTATACTAGGGGCAATTTATGATGGCCAATTAACCTATCAACCTGCAAGTCTTTGGCATGTGGGAGGAAAACAAAGCACCCGGAGGAACCCGAAGCAGACACAGGGAGAACTTGCAAACTCCGCACAGGCAGTAACCAGAATCGAACCCGAGTCCCTGGAGCTGTGAGGCTGCGGTGCTAACCACTGCGCCAATGTGCCCCCCAGTGTGTGCCTGTGTTACTGGGTATCAGTGTATGTCTTTGTTACTTGGTGTCAGTGTATGTCTGTGTTACTTGGTGTCAGTGTGTTTGTTTGTGTTACTGGGTGTCAGTGTGTGTCTGTGTTACTTGGTGTAAGTGTGTTTCTTTGTTACTTGGTGTCCGTGTGTGTCTGTGTTACTGGGTGTCAGTGTATGTCTTTGTTACTGGGTGTCAGTGTATGTCTTTGTTACTTGCTGTAAGTGTGTGTCTGTGTTACTGGGTATCAGTGCATGTCTTTGTTACTTGGTGTCAGTGTATGTCTGTGTTACTTGGTGTAAGTCTGTGTCTTTGTTACTTGGTGTCAGTGTATGTCAAAATACTTGGTGTAATTGTATGTCTTTGTAACTTGGTGTAATTGTCTGTCTTTTTTCGTTGGTTTCAGTGTATGTCTTTGTTACTTGGTGTCAGTGTATGTCTTTGTTATTTGCTGTCAGTGTGTGTCTGTGTTACTTGGTATCAGTGTATGTCTTTGTGACTTGGTATCAGTGTCTGTCTTTGTGACTTGGTGTCAGTGTATGTCTTTTTTACTGGGTGCCAGTGTGTGTCAGTGTTACTTGGTGTCAGTGTATGTCATTGTTACTGTGTATCAGTGTTTCTCTGTGTTACTGGGTGTCAGTGTGTGTCTGTGTTACTTGGTGTCAGTGCATCAGTGTTTCTCTGTGTGACTGGGTGTCAGTGTGTGTTTGTTTGTGTTACTGGGTTTCAGTGACACTAGGTGTCAGTATTTAGTTTAGTTTAGAGATACAGCACTTAAACAGGCCCTTCGGCTCACCGACTCTGTGCCGACCATCAACGACCCATTTATACTAATCCTACACTAATCCCGTATTCCTATCACATCCCCACCTATCCCTAAAGATTTCCCTACCACCTACCTATACTAGGGGCAATTTATGATGGCCAATTAACCTATCAACCTGCAAGTCTTTGGCATTTGGGAGGAAACCGGAGCACCCGAAGGAAACCCACGCAGACACAGGAGAACTTGCAAACTCCGCACAGGCAGTACCCAGAATCGAACCCGGGTCCCTGGAGCTGTGAGACTGCGGTGCTAACCACTGCGGCAATGTGCCCCCCCCCCCACCACCAGTGTGTGCCTGTGTTACTGGGAATCAGTGTGTGTCTTTGTTACTTGGTGTCAGTGTATGTCTGTGTTACTTGGTGTAAGTCTGTGTCTTTGTTACTTGGTGTGCGTGTGTGTCTGCGTTACTGGGTGTCAATGTATATCTTTGTTACTTGGTGTCAGTATATGTCTGTGTTACTTGGTGTAAGTGTGTGTCTGTGTTACTGGGTGTCAGTGTGTGTCTGTGTTACTTGGTGTAAGTGTGTGTCTTTGTTACTTGGTGTCCGTGTGTGTCTGTGTTACTGGGTGTCAGTGTATGTCTTTGTTACTGGGTGTCAGTGTATGTCTTTGTTACTTGGTGTAAGTGTGTGTCTGTGTTACTGGGTGTCAGTGTATGTCTGTGTTACTTGGTGTAAGTGTGTGTCTGTGTTACTGGGTATCAGTGTATGTCTTTGTGACTTGGTGTCATTGTATGTCTTTGTTACGGGGTGTCATTTTATGTCTTTGTTACTGGGTGACAGTGTATGTCTTTGTTACTTGGTGTAAGTGTGTGTCTGTGTTACTGGGTGTCAGTGTATGTCTGTGTTGCTTGGTGTAAGTGTGTGTCTGTGTTACTGGGTATCAGTGTATGTCTTTGTGACTTGGTGTCATTGTATGTCTTTGTTACTGGGTGGCATTGTGTGTCTTTGTGACTTGGTGTCAGTGTATGTCTTTGTTACTTGGTGTAAGTGTGTGTCTGTGTTACTGGGTATCAGTGTATGTCTTTGTTACTTGGTGTCAGTGTATGTCAAAATACTTGGTGTAAGTGTGTGTCTTTGTTACTTGGTGTCAGTGAATGTCTTTGTTACTTGGTGTCAGTGTGTGTCTGTGTTACTGGGTATCAGTGTATGTCTTTGTGACTTGGTATCAGTGTACGTCTTTGTGACTTGGTGTCAGTGTATGTCTTTGTTACTGGGTGTCAGTGTTTGTCTGTGTTACTTGGTGTCAGTGTTTGTCTTTGTTACTGTTTATCTGTGTTTCTCTGTGTTACTGGGTGTCAGAGTGTGTTTGTTTGTGTTACTGGGTGTCAGTGTGTGTTTGTTTGTGTTACTGGGTGTCAGTGTGTATCTGTGACACTAGGTGTCAGTATATAGTTTAGTTTCGAGATACACCACTTTAACAGGCCCTTCGGCCCACCGAGTCTGTGCCGACCATCGACCACCCATTTATTCTAATCCTACAGTAATCCCGTATTCCTATCACATCCCCACCTATCCCTATATATTCCCCTACCACCTACCTATACTAGGGGCAATTTATGATGACCAATTAACCTATCAACCTGCAAGTCTTTGGCATGTGGGAGGAAACCGGAGCACCCGGAGGAAACCCACGCAGACACAGGGAGAAATTGCAAATCCGCACAGGCAGTACCCAGAATCGAACCCGGGTCCCTGGAGCTGTGAGGCTGCGGTGCTAACCACTGCGCCAATGTGCCCCCCCACCCTCCTCCTCTAACCAAAAAAAAAGGACTCTGGTGTGTTGATAAGGTAAGCTTTTTATTTAGGAAATTCTGTCTGTTGGATTGCTAACCTAACAAGTTTTGATTTTTTTTTTGTTTTATCAGTAGATTTGTTGGGAATTTGGAATAGTGGGAATGGAGGTTAAGGCAGTTGTATGTTCCTCCTGCAGAATGTGGGAGGTAAGGGTCGCCAAGAGTGTCCCTGCTGACTGCATCTGTGGGAAGTGCACCCAACTCTAGCTCCTCGAGGACCGCGTTCGGGAACTGGAGCTGGAGCTGGATGAACTTCGGATCATTCGGGAGGCGGAGGAGGTGATTGAGAGGAGTTATGGGGAGGTAGTCACACCTCAGGTAAAAGAAGTAGGTAGATGGGTTACCGTCAGGGGAAGGAGAGGGAACCAGCATCCAGTGCAGGGATCCCCTGTGGCCGTTTCCCTCAACAACAGGTATACCGTTTTGGATACTGTTGCGGGGGACGACTTACCAGGGGTAAGCAATGGGGTACAGATATCTGGCACAGAGTCTGTCCCTGTTGCTCAGAAGGGAAGGGGGAAGAGGAGCAGAACATTAGTCATTGGGGACTCCATAGTTAGGGGAACAGATAGGAGGTTCTGTGGGAACGAGAGAGACTCACGGTTGGTATGTTGCCTCCCAGGTGCCAGGGTTCGTGATGTCTCGGATCGTGTTTTTGGGATCCTTAATGGGGAGGGGGAGCAGCCCCAAGTCGTGGTCCACATAGGCACAAACGACATAGGTAGGAAGAGAGATGGGGATTTAAGACAGAAATTTAGGGAGCTAGGGTGGAAGCTTAGAGCGAGAACGAACAGAGTTGTTAACTCTGGGTTGTTGCCCGTGCCACGTGATAGCGAAGCGAGGAATAGGGAGAGAGAGGAGTTGAACACGTGGCTGCAGGGATGGTGCAGGAGGGAGGGTTTTGGTTTCCTGGATAATTGGGGCTCGTTCTGGGGTAGGTGGGACCTCTACAAACAGGATGGTCTTCACCTGAACCAGAGGGGTACCAATATCCTGGGGGGGAGGTTTGCTAGTGCTCTTCGTGGGGGTTTAAACTAATTCAGCAGGGGAATGGGAACCTAAATTGTAGTGCCAGTGTACAGGATGTTGAGAGTAGTGAGGTCAGGGATATGGTTACAAGGACGCAAGAGGGCACTGGCAAGCAAGAACCTGGTTTAAAGTGTGTCTATTTCAACGCCAGGAGCATCCGGAATAAGGTGGGTGAGCTTGCAGCATGGGTTGGTACCTGGGATCTCGATGTAGTGGCCATTTCGGAGACATGGGTAGAGCAGGGGCAGGAATGGATGTTGCAGATTCCGGGGTTTTAGATGTTTCAGTAAGAACAGAGAAGATGGTAAAAGAGTGGGGGGGAGGGATGTGGCATTGTTAATCAAGGAGAGTATTACAGCGACAGAAAGGACGTTTGAGGATTCATCTACTGAGGTAGTATGGGCTGAGGTTAGAAACAGGAGAGGTGAGGTTACCCTGTTGGGAGTCTTTTATAGACCTCCGAATAGTTTCAGAGATTTAGAGGAAAGGATAGCGAAGATGATTCTCGACAGGGGCGAGAGTAACAGGGTAGTTGTTATGGGGGACTTTAACTTTCCAAATATCGACTGGAAATACTATAGTTCGAGTACTTTCGATGGGTCAGTTTTTGTCCAGTGTGTGCAGGAGGGTTTTCTGACACATTATGTAGACAGGCCAACCAGGGGCGATGCCACATTGGATTTGGTACTGGGAAATGAACCCGGCCGGGTCTTAGATTTAGATGTAGGTGAGCACTTTGGTGATAGTGATCACAATTCGGTTAGGTTGACCTGAGCGATGGGCAGGGACAGGTATATACCGCAGGGCAAGAATTATAACTGGGGGAAAGGAAATTATGATGCGATTAGGCAAGATTTAGGATGCGTAGGATGGGGAAGGAAACTGCAGGGGATGGGAACAATCGAAATGTGGAGCTTATTCAAGGAGCAGCTACTGCGTGTCCTTGATAAGCATGTACCTGTGAGGCAGGGAAGAAGTTGTCGTGCGAGGGAGCCGTGGTTTACTAAAGAAGTTGAAGCGCTTGTCAAGAGGAAGAAGAAGGCTGATGTTAGGATGAGACGTGAAGGCTCAGTTAGGGCGCTTGAGAGCTACAAGCTAGCCAGGAAGGATCTAAAGGGAGAGATAAGAAGAGCAAGGAGAGGACACGAGAAGTCATTGGTGGCTCGGATCAGGCAAACCCCTAAGGCTTTCTATAGGTATATCAGGAATAAAAGAATGACTAGAGTTAGATTACGGCCAATTAAGGATAGTAGTGGGAAGTTGTGTGTGGAATCAGAGGAGATAGGGGAAGTGTTAAATGAATATTTTGCGTCAGTATTTACAGTAGAGAAAGAAAATGTTGTTGAGAATACTGAGATTCAGGCTACGAGGCTAGATGGGATTGAGGTTCACAAGGAGGAGGTGTTAGCAATTTTGGAAAGTGTGAAAATAGATAAGTCCCCTGGGCCAGATGGGATTTATCCTAGGATTCTCTGGGAAGCTAGGGAGGAGATTGTAGAGCCTTTGTCCTTGATCTTTATGTCGTCATTGTCGACAGGAATAGTGCCGGAAGACTGGAGGATTGCAAATGTTGTCCCCTTGTTCAAGAAGGGGAGTAGAGACAGCCCTGGTAATTATAGACCTGTGAGCCTTACTTCGGTTGTGGGTAAAATGTTGGAAAAGGTTATAAGAGACAGGATTTATAATCATCTTGAAAAGAATAAGTACATTAGAGATAGTCAGCACGGTTTTGTGACGGGTAGGTCGTGCCTCACAAACCTTATTGAGTTTTTCGAGAAGGTG
This sequence comes from Heterodontus francisci, assembly GCF_036365525.1. Classification (NCBI taxonomy): domain Eukaryota; kingdom Metazoa; phylum Chordata; class Chondrichthyes; order Heterodontiformes; family Heterodontidae; genus Heterodontus; species Heterodontus francisci. Next base: position 7,734,909 of record NW_027141175.1, read on the forward strand.
ACCAAACAGGTGGATGAGGGTAAAGCAGTGGATGTGGTGTATATGGATTTCAGTAAGGCGTTTGATAAGGTTCCCAACGGTAGGCTATTGCAGAAAATACGGAAGTATGGGGTTGAAGGCGATTTAGAGCTTTGGATCAGAAATTGGCTAGCTGAAAGAAGACAGAGTGTGGTGGTTGATGGCAAATGTTCATCCTGGAGTTTAGTTACTAGTGGTGTACCGCAAGGATCTGTTTTGGGGCCACTGCTGTTTGTCATTTTTATAAATGACCTGGAAGAGGGTGTAGAAGGGTGGGTTAGTAAATTTGCAGATGACACTAAGGTCGGTGGAGTTGTGGATAGTGCCGAAGGATGTTGTCGGGTACAGAGAGACATAGATAGGCTGCAGAGCTGGGCTGAGAGATGGCAAATGGAGTTTAATGCGGAAAAGTGTGAGGTGATTCACTTTGGAAGGAGTAACAGGAATGCAGAGTACTGGGCTAATGGGAAGATTATTGGTAGTGTAGATGAACAGAGAGATCTTGGAGTCCAGGTGCATAAATCCCTGAAGGTTGCTAACCAGGTTAATAGGGCTGTTAAGAAGGCATATGGTGTGTTACCTTTTATTAGTAGGGGGATCAAGTTTCGGAGCCACGAGGTCATGCTGCAGCTGTACAAAGCTCTGGTGCGGCCGCACCTGGAGTACTGCGTGCAGTTCTGGTCACCGCATTATAGGAAGGATGTGGAAGCTATGGAAAGGGTGCAGAGGAGATTTACTAGGATGTTGCCCGGTATGGAGGGAAGGCCTTACGAGGAAAGGCTGAGGGACTTGAGGTTGTTTTCGTTGGAGAGAAGGAGGAGGAGAGGTGACTTAATAGAGACATATAAGATAATCAGAGGGTTAGATAGGGTGGATAGTGAGCGTCGTTTTCCTCGGATGGTGATGGCAAACACGAGGGGACATAGCTTCAAGTTGAGGGGTGATAGATATAGGAAAGATGTGAGAGGTAGTTTCTTTACTCAGAGAGTAGTAAGGGTGTGGAACGCCCTCCCTGCAGCAGTAGTAGATTGGCCAAATTTAAGGGCATTTAAGTGGACATTGGATAGACACATGAATGAAAATGGAATAGTGTAGGTCAGATGGTTTCACAGGTCGGCGCAGCATCGAGGGCCGAACGGCCTGTACTGCGCTGTAATGTTCTAATGCTAAGTGTATGTCTTTGTTACTTGGTGTCAGTGTATGTCTTTGTTACTTGGTGTAAGTGTATGTCTTTGTCACTTGGTGTCAGTGTATGTCTTCGTTACTTGGTGTAAGTGTCTGTCTGTGTTACTGTGTGTCAGTGTGTGTCTGTGTTACTTGGTGTCCGTGTGTGTCTGTGTTACTGGGTGTCAGTGTATGTCTTTGTTACCTGGTGTCAGTGTATGTCTTTGTTACATGGTGTAAGTGCGTGTCTGTGTTACTGGGTATCTATGTATGTCTTTGTTACTTGGTGTCAGTGTATGTCTTTGCTGCATGGTGTAACTGTATGTCTTTGTTATTTGGTGTCAGTGTATGTCTTTTTTACTTGGTGTAAGTGTTTGTCTGTGTTACTGGGTGTAAGTGTGTGTCTGTGTTACTGGCTATCAGTGTATGTCTTTTTTACTTGGTGTCAGTGTATGTCGAAATTTTTGGTGTAATTGTCTGTCTTTGTTACTTTGTGTCAGTGTGTGTCTGTGTTACTGGGTATCAGTGTATGTCTTTGTTACTTGGTATCAATGTATGTCTTTGTTACTTGGTGTCAGTGTATGTCTTTGTTACTGGGTGTCAGTGTGTGTCTGTGTTACTTGGTGTCAGTGTATGTCTTTGTTACTGTGTATCAGTGGTTCTCTGTGTTACAGGGTGTCAGTGTGTGTTTGTTTGTGTTACTGGCTGTCAGTGTGTGTCTGTGACACTAGGTGTCAGTATTTAGTTTAGTTTAGAGAGTCAGCACTTAAACAGGCCCTTCGGCCCACCGAGGCTGTGGCGACCATCAACCACCCATTTATACTAATCCTACACTAATCCCGTATTTCTATCACATCCCCACCTGTGCCTATATATTTCCCTACCACCTACCTATACTAGGGGCAATTTATGATGGCCAATTAACCTATCAACCTGCAAGTCTTTGGCATGTGGGAGGAAACCGGAGCACCCGGAGGAAACTCACGCAGACACAGGGAGAACTTGCAAACTCCGCACAGGCAGTGCCCAGAATCGAACCCGGGACCCTGGAGCTGTGAGGATGCGGTGCGAACCACTGCACCAATATGCCACACCGCGCCCCCCTCCCCCCCCCACCCATTGTGTGCCTGTGTTACTGGGTATCAGTGTATGTCTTTGTTAATTTTTGTCAGTGTATGTCTGTGTTACTTGGTGTAAGTGTGTGTCTGTGTTACTGGGTATCAGTGTAAGTCTTTGTTGCTTGGTGTAAGTGTGTGTCTGTTACTGGGTATCAGTGTTTGTCTTTGTTAATTCTTGTCAGTGTATGTCTTTGTTACTTCGTGTAAGAGTATGTCTCTGTTACTTGGTGTCAGTGTATGTCTTTGTTACTTGGTGTAAGTGTGTGTCTGTGTTACTGGGTGTCATTGTGTGTCTGTGTTACTTGGTGTAAGTGTTTGTCTTTGTTACTTGGTGTCGTGTGTGTCTGTGTTACTGGGTGTCAGTTTATGTCTTTGTTACTTGGTGTCAGTGTATGTCTTTGTTACTTGGTGTAATTGTGTGTCTGTGTTACTGGGTATCAGTTTCTGCCTTTGTCACTTGGTGTAAGTGTGTGTCTGTGTTACTGGGTATCAGTGTATGTCTTTGTTACTTGGTGTAAGTGTGTGTCTGTGTTACTGGGTATCAGTGTATGTCTTTTTTACTTGGTTTCAGTGTATGTCTCTGTTACTTGGTGTAAGTGTATATCTTTGTTACTTGGTGTCAGTGTATGACTTTGTTACTGGTGTAAGTGTGTGTCTGTGTCACTGGGTGTCAGTGTGTGTCTGTGCTACTTGGTGTAAGTGTGAGTCTTTGTTACTTGGTGTCCGTGTGTGTCTGTGTTACTGGGTGTCAGTTTATATCTTTGTTACTTGGTGTCAGTGTATATCTTTGTTACTTGGTGTAAGTGTGTGTCTGTGTTACTGGGTATGAATGTCTGTCTTTTTTACTTGGTGTCCGTGTGTGTCTGTGTTACTGGGTGTCAGTTTATGTCTTTGTTACTCGGTGTCTGTGTATGTCTTTGTTACTTGGAGTAAGTGTGTGTCTGTGTTACTGGGTATCAGTGTATGTCTTTGTTACTTGGTGTCAGTGTATGACTGTGTTACTTGGTGTAATTGTGTGTCTGTGTTACTGGGTATCAGTGTATGTCTTTGTGAATTTGTGTCAGTGTATGTCTTTGTTACTGGGTGTCAGTGTGTGTCTTTGTGACTTGGTGTCAGTGCATGTCTTTGTTACTTGGTGTAAGTGTGTGTCTGTGTTACTGGGTATCAGTGTATGTCTTTGTTACTTGGTGTCAGTGGATGTCAAAATACTTGGTGTCAGTGTATGTCTTTGTTACTGTTTGTCAGTGTGTGTCTTTGTGACTTGGTGTCAGTGTGTGTCTGTGTTACTTGGTGTCAGTGTATGTCTTTGTTACTTGGTGTCAGTGTATGTCTGTGTTCCTTGGTGTAAGTGTGTGTCTGTGTTGCTGGGTATCAGTGTATGTCTGTGTTACTTGGTGTAAGCGTGTGTCTGTGTTACTGGGTATCAGTGTATGTCTTTGTGACTTGGTGTCAGTGTATGTCTTTGTTACTGGGTGTCAGTGTGTGTCTTTGTGAATTGGTGTCATTGTATGTCTCTGTTACTTGGTGTAAGTGTGTGTCTGTGTTACTGGGTATCAGTGTATGTCTTTCTTACTTGGTGTCAGTGTATGTCAACATAATTGGTGGTGGTGTATGTCTTTGTTACTTGGTGTAATTGTCTGTCTTTGTTACCTGGTGTCAGTGTATGTCTGTGTAACTTGGTGTAAGTGTGTGTCTTTGTTACTTGGTGTAAGTGTGTTCCTTTGTTACTTGGTGTCAATGTGTGTCTGTGTTACTGGGTATCAGTGTATGTCTTCGTTACTTAGTGTAAGAGTATGTCTTTGTAACTTGCTGTCACTGTATGTCGTTGATACTTGGTGTAAGTGTGTGTCTGTGTTACTGGTTATCAGTGTATGTCTTTGTGACTCGGTGTCAGTGTATGTCTTTGTTACTGGGTATCAGTGTATGTCTTTGTTACTGTGTATCAGTGTTTCTCTATGTTACAGGGTGTCAGTGTTTGTTTGTTTGTTTTACTAGGTGTCAGTATTTAGTTTCGTTTAGAGATACAGCACTGAAACAGGCCCTTCGGCCAACCGAGTCTGTGCCGACTATCAACCACCCATTTATACTTCTTCTTTTTCTTCTTTTGGGCCTCCTTATCTCGAGAGACAATGGATACGCGCCTGGAGGTGGTCAGTGGTTTGTGAAGCAGCGCCTGGAGTGGCTATAAAGGCCAATTCTGGAGTGACAGGCTCTTCCACAGGTGCTGCAGAGAAATTTGTTTGTTGGGGCTGTTGCACAGTTGGCTCTCCCCTTGCGCCTCTGTCTTTTTTCCTGCCAACTACTAAGTCTCTTCGACTCGCCACAATTTAGCCCTGTCTTTATGGCTGCCCGCCAGCTCTGGCGAATGCTGGCAACTGACTCCCACGACTTGTGATCAATGTCACACGATTTCATGTCGCGTTTGCAGACGTCTTTATAACGGAGACATGGACGGCCGGTGGGTGTGATACCAGTGGCGAGCTCGCTGTACAATGTGTCTTTGGGGATCCTGCCATCTTCCATGCGGCTCACATGGCCAAGCCATCTCAAGCGCCGCTGACTCAGTAGTGTGTATAAGCTGGGGATGTTGGCCGCTTCAAGGACTTCTGTGTTGGAGATATAGTCCTGCCACCTGATGCCAAGTATTCTCCGAAGGCAGCGAAGATGGAATGAATTGAGACGTCGCTCTTGGCTGGCATACGTTGTCCAGGCCTCGCTGCCGTAGAGCAAGGTACTGAGGACACAGGCCTGATACACTCGGACTTTTGTGTTCCGTGTCAGTGCGCCATTTTCCCACACTCTCTTGGCCAGTCTAAACATAGCAGTGGAAGCCTTACCCATGCGCTTGTTGATTTCTGCATCTAGAGACAGGTTACTGGTGATAGTTGAGCCTAGGTAGGTGAACTCTTGAACCACTTCCAGAGCATGGTCGCCAATATTGATGGATGGAGCATTTCTGACATCCTGCCCCATGATGTTCGTTTTCTTGAGGCTGATGGTTAGGCCAAATTCATTGCAGGCAGACGCAAACCTGTCGATGAGACTCTGCAGGCATTCTTCAGTGTGAGATGTTAAAGCAGCATCGTCAGCAAAGAGGAGTTCTCTGATGAGGACTTTCCGTACTTTGGACTTCGCTCTTAGACGGGCAAGGTTGAACAACCTGCCCCCTGATCTTGTGTGGAGGAAAATTCCTTCTTCAGAGGATTTGAACGCATGTGAAAGCAGCAGGGAGAAGAAAATCCCAAAAAGTGTGGGTGCGAGAACACAGCCCTGTTTCACACCACTCAGGATAGGAAAGGGCTCTGATGAGGAGCCACCATGTTGAATTGTGCCTTTCATATTGTCATGGAATGAGGTGATGATACTTAGTAGCTTTGGTGGACATCCGATCTTTTCTAGTAGTCTGAAGAGACCACGTCTGCTGACGAGGTCAAAGGCTTTGGTGAGATCAATGAAAGCAATGTAGAGGGGCATCTGTTGTTCACGGCATTTCTCCTGTATCTGACGAAGGGAGAACAGCATGTCAATAGTCGATCTCTCTGCACGAAAGCCACACTGTGCCTCAGGGTAGACGCGCTCGGCCAGCTTCTGGAGCCTGTTCAGAGCGACTCGAGCAAAGACTTTCCCCACTATGCTGAGCAGGGAGATTCCACGGTAGTTGTTGCAGTCACCGCGGTCACCTTTGTTTTTATAGAGGGTGATGATGTTGGCATCGCGCATGTCCTGGGGTACTGCTCCCTCGTCCCAGCACAGGCATAGCAGTTCATGTAGTGCTGAGAGTATAGCAGGCTTGGCACTCTTGATTATTTCAGGGGTAATGCTGTCCTTCCCAGGGGCTTTTCCGCTGGCTAGGGAATCAATGGCATCACTGAGTTCCGATTTGGTTGGCTGTATGTCCAGCTCATCCATGACTGGTAGAGGCTGGGCTGCATTGAGGGCAGTCTCAGTGACAGCATTCTCCCTGGAGTACAGTTCTAGGTAGTGCTCAACCCAGCGGTCCATCTGTTTGCGTTGGTCAGTGATTATGTCCCCCGATTTAGATTTGAGGGGGGTGATCTTCTTGATGGTTGGCCCAAGAGCTCTCTTCATGCCATCATACATTCCTCTGATGTTTCCGGTGTCTGAGGCCAGCTGAATATGACTGCATAGGTGTTGCCAGTAGTCGTTTGCACAACGCCTAGCTGTTCTTTGTGCAGTACTTCTGGCTGCTTTAAGTGCTGCGGATGTTAAATCGCTGGGGGCTTTCTTGTAGTTCAAAAGTGCAATGCGCTTAGCGGCTATGACAGGTTCCAGCTCTTCATTATGAGATTGAAACCAGTCTGCATTTCTCTTCGCACTTTTGCCGTAGGTGGTCAAAGCTGACTCATAGATGGCGTCTCTGATGTGGGCCCACTTGGTCTCAGCATCCCCTGTGGGAGTGTTTTGAAGGGCTGTTACAAGTGAATTTAGAAATTTTTGTAACAGCTGTGGGTGAGAAATTCTGCTCGTGTTGATGCGCGGGTGGCCCTTCTGCTTGGAATGATGCAACTTCTTTGGTCTGAGTCTAACCTTGCTGCACACCAGGGAGTGGTCGGTGTCGCAGTCCGCACTGTGGAAGCTGCGTGTGATTTGAACACTGTTTAAGGCGGCTCGCCTTGTGACAATGAGGTCTAGCTGGTGCCAACGACGTGATCTTGGGTGCCTCCATGAAACCTGGTGACAGGGTTTAGTGTGAAAGAACGAGTTGGTGATGCAGAGGTTATGATAGGTACACAACTCAAGCAGTCTCTGCCCGTTCTCATTCATCCTTCCAACGCCATAGCGCCCAAGGCAGGAGGGCCATGAGTCATGGTCGGCCCCAACCCTGGCATTAAAGTCCCCCAGCAGGAATAGGTGTTCGGTGTTGGGGATGCTGCTAATGATGTTATGGAGTTGTTCATAGAACTGGTCTTTAGCTTCAGGTGCGGAACAGAGTGTTGGAGCATAGATGCTGAGTAGGTGTACTGGACCAGAGGTGGTGAGCAGTCGGATGGACAGTATGCGTTCCGAGCCATTTGAGGGAGGCTCTATCATGCTGTCATACCATTTATACTAATCCTACACTAATCCCGTATTCCTATCACATCCCCACCTGTCCCTATATATTTCCCTACCACCTACCTATACTAGGGTCAATTTATAATGGCCAATTAACCTATCAACCTGCAAGTATTTGGAATGTGGGAGGAAACCGGAGCACCCGGAGGAAACTCACGCAGAACAGGGAGAACTTGCAAACTCCGCACAGGCAGTACCCAGAATCGAGCTCGGGTCCCTGGAGCTGTGAGGCTGCCAATGTGCCGCCCGGTGTGTGTCTGTGTTACTGGGTATCAGTGTATGTCTTTGTTACTTGGTGTAAGTGTGTGTCTGTTTTACTGGGTAACAGTGTATGTCTTTGTTACTTGGTGTCAGTGTATGCCTTTGTTCCTTGGTATCAGTGTATATCTGTGTTACTTGGTGTCAGTGTATGTCTTTGTGACGTGGTGTCATTGTCTGTCTTTGTTACTGGGAGTCAGTGTGCGTCTTCGTTACTTGGTGTCAGTGTTTGTCTTTGTTACTGGGTGTCAGTGTCTGTCTTTGTGACTTGGTGTCAGTGTATGTCTTTGTTACTTGGAGTCAGTGTATGTCTTTGTTACTTGGTGTAAGTGTGTGTCTGTGTTACGGGGTATCAGTGTATATCTTTGTTACTTGGTGTAAGTGTGTGTCTGTGTTACTGGGTAACAGTGTATGTCTTTGTTACTTGGTGTCAGTGTATGTCTGTGTTACTTGGTGTAAGTGTGTGTCTTTTTTACTTGGTGTAATTGCATGTCTTTGTTACTTGGTGTCAATGTATGTCTTTGTTACTTGGTTTAAGTGAGTGTTTGTGTTACGTGTAGTAAGTGTGTATCTGTGTCACTCGGTATCAGTATATGTCTTTGTTACTTGGTGTCAGTGTATGTCTGTGTTACTTGGTGTAAGTGTGTGTCTTTGTTACTTGGTGTAAAAGACTGTCTTTGTTAATTGGTGTCAGTGTGTGTCTGTGTTACTTGCTGTAAGTGTGTGTCTTTGTTACTTGGTGTCAGTGTGTGTCTGTGTTACTGGGTATCAGTGTATGTCTTTGTGACTTGGTATCAATGTATGTCTTTGTTACTTGGTGTCAGTGTATGTCTTTGTTACTGGGTGTCAGTGTGTGTCTGTGTTAATTGGTGTCAGTGTATGTCTTTGTTACTGTGTATCAGTGGTTCTCTGTGTTACTGGGTGTCAGTGTGTGTTTGTTTGTGTTACTGGCTGTCAGTGTGTGTCTGTGACACTAGCTGTCAGTATTTAGCTTAGTTTATAGATACAGCACTTAAACAGGCCCTTCGGCCCACCGAGTATGTGCCGACCATCAACCACCCATTTATACTAATCCTACACTAATCCCGTATTTCTATCACATCCCCACCTATCCCTATATATTTCCCTACCACCTACCTATACTAGGGGCAATTTATGATGGCCAATTAACCTATCAACCTGCAAGTCTTTGGCATGTGGGAGGAAACCGGAGCACCCGGAGGAAACTCACGCAGACACAGGGAGAACTTGCAAACTCCGCAAAGGCAGTACCCAGAATCGAGCCCGGGTCCCTGGAGCTGTGAGGCTGATAACCACTGTGCCAATGTGCAGCCCTGTGTGTGTCTGTGTTACTGGGTGTCAGTGTATGTCTCTGTTACTTGGTGTAAGTGTGTGTCTGTGTTACTTGGTATCAGTATATGTCTTTGTTACTTGGTGTAAGTGTGTGTCTGTGTTACTGGGTAAAAGTGTATTTCTTTGTTACTTGGTGTCAGTGTATATGTGTTACTTGGTGTTGGTGTGTGTCTTTGTTACTTGGTGTAATTGTATGTCTTTGTTACTTGGTGTCAATGTATGTCTGTGTGACTTGGTTTAAGTGCATGTCTTTGTTACTGGGTGTCAGTGTCTGTCTTCGTTACTTGGTGTCAGTGTTTGTCTTTGTTACTGGGTGTCAGTGTCTGTCTTTGTGACTTGGTGTCAGTGTATGTCTTTGTTTCTTGGTGTCAGTGTATGTCTTTGTTACTTGGTGTAAGTGTGTGTCTGTGTTACTGGGTATCAGTGTATATCTTTGTTACTTGGTGTAAGTGTGTGTCTGTGTTACTGCGTATCAGTGCATGTCTTTGCTACATGGTGACAGTGTATGTCTGTGTTACTTGGTGTAAGTGTGTGTCTTTGTTACTTGGTGTAATTGTATTTCTTTGTTACTTGGTGTCAGTGTATGTCTGTGTTACTTGGTGTAAGTGTATGCCTTTGTTACTTGGTGTCAGTGTATGTCTTTGTTACTTGGTGTAAGTGTGTGTCTGTGTTACTTGGTGTAAGTGTGTGTCTGTGTTACTTTGTATCATTGTATGTCTTTGTTACTTGGTGTAAGTGTGTTTCTGTGTTACTGGGTAACAGTGTATGTCTTTGTTACTTGGTGTCAGTGAATGTCTGTGTTACTTGGTGTAAGTGTGTGTCTGTGTCACTTGGTATCAGTGTATGTCTTTGTTACTTGGTGTAAGAGTGTGTCTGTGTTACTGGGTATCAGTGTATATCTTTGTCACTTGGTGTAAGTGTGTGTCTGTGTTCCTGGGTATCAGTGTATGTCTTTGTTACTTGGTGTCAGTGTATGTCTTTGTTACTTGGTGTAAGAGTCTGGCTTTGTTACTTGGTGTCAGTGTATGTCTTTGTTACTTGGTGTAAGTGTGTGTCTGTGTTACTGGGTTTCAGTGTGTGTCTGTGTTACTTGGTGTAAGTGTGTGTCTTTTTTACTTGGTGTCCGTGTGTGTCTGTGTTCCTGGGTGTCAGTGTATGTCTTTGCTACTGGGTGTCAGTGTATGTCTTTGTTACTTGGTGTAAGTATGTGTCTGTGTTACTGTGTATCAGTGTCTGTCTTTGTTACTTGGTGTAAGTGTGTGTCTTTGTTTTTGGGTATCAGTGTATGTCTTTGTTACTTGGTGTCAGTGTATGTCTGTGTTACTTGGTGTAAGTGTGTGTCTGTGTTACTGGGTATCAGTGTATGTCTTTGTGACTTGGTGACAGTGTATGTCTTGGTTACTGGGTGTCAGGGTGTGTCTTTGTGACATGGTGTCAGTGTATGCCTTTGTTACTTGGTGTAAGTGTGTGTCTGTGTTACTGGGTATCAGTGTATGTCTTTGTTACTTGGTGTCAGTGTATGTCAAAATACTTGGTGTAAGTGTATGTCTTTGTTACTTGGTGTAAGTGTATGCCTTTGTTACTTGGTGTCAGTGTCTGTCTTTGTTACTTGGCGTCAGTGTGTGTCTGTTTTACTGGGTATCAGTGTTTGTGTTTGTTACTTGGTGTCAGTGTATGTCTTTGTTACTTGGTGTAAGTGTATGTCTTTGTTACTTGGTGTCAGTGTATGTCGTTGTTACTTTGTGTAAGTGTGTGTCTGTGTTACTGGTTATCAATGTATGTCTTTGTGACTCGGTGTCAGTGTATGTCTTTGTTACTGGGTGTCAGTGTATGTCTTTGTTACTTAGTGACAGTGTGTGTCTGTGTGTCAGTGTATGTCTTTGTTACTGTGTATCAGTGTCTCTCTATGTTACTGGGTGTCAGTGTGTGTTTGTTTGTGTTACTGGGTGTCAGTATTTAGTTTCGTGATACAGCACTGAAACTGGCCCTTCGGCCAACCGAGTCTGTGCCGACCATCAACCACCCATTTATACCAATCCTACATTAATCCCGTATTCCTATCACATCCCCACCTGTCCCGAGATATTTCCCTACCACCTACCTATACTAGGGTCAATTTATAATGGCCAATTAACCTATCAACCTGCAAGTCTTTGGCATGTGGGAAGAAACCGGAGCACCCGTAGGAAACTCACGCAGACACAGGGAGAACTTGCAAACTCCGCACAGGCATTACCCAGAATCGAGACCGGGTCCCTGGAGCTGTGAGGCTGCGAACCATTGTGCCAATGTGCCGCCCAGTGTGTGTCTGGGCTACTGGGTATCAGTGTATGTCTTTGTTACTTGGTGTCAGTGTATGTCTGTGTCACTTGGTGTAAGTGTATGTCTTTGTTACCTGGTGTAAGTGTGTTTCTGTGTTACTGTGTAACAGTGTATGTCTTTGTTACTTGGTGTCAGTGTATGTCTGTGTTACTTGGTGTAAGTGTTGGTCTTTGTGACTTGTTGTAATTGTATGTCTTTGTTACTTGGTGTCAGTGTATATCTTTGTTACTTGGTGTAAGTGAGTGTTTGTGTTACTTGGTGTAAGTGTGTGTCTGTGTCACTTGGTATCAGTGTATGTCTTTGTTACTTGGTGTAAGAGTGTGTCTGTGTTACTGGGAATCAGTGTATGTCTTTCTTACTTGGTGTAAGTGTGTGTCTGTGTTCCTGAGTATCAGTGTATGTCTTTGTTACTTGGTGTCAGTGTATGTCTTTGTTACTTGGTGTAAGTGTCTGTCTTTGTTAATTGGTGTCAGTGTATGTCTTTGTTACTTGGTGTAAGTGTGTGTCTGTGTTACTGGGTGTCAGTGTGTGTCTGTGTTACTTGGTGTAAGTGTGTGTCTTTTTTACTTGGTGTCCGTGTGTTTCTGTGTTACTGGGTGTCAGTGTCTGTCTTTGCTACTGGGTGTCAGTGTATGTCTTTGTTACTTCGTGTAAGTGTGTGTCTGTGTTACTGGGTATCAGTGTCTGTCTTTGTTACTTGGTGTAAGTGTGTGTCTTTGTTACTGGGTATCAGTGCATGTCTTTGTTACTTGGTGTCAGTGTATGTCTGTGTTACTTGGTGTAAGTGTGTGTCTGTGTTACTGGGTATCAGTGTATGTCTTTGTGACTTGGTGTCAGTGTATGTCTTGGCTACTGGGTGTCAGTGTGTGTCTTTGTGACTTGGTGTCAGTGTATACCTTTGTTACTTGGTGTAAGTGTGTGTCTGTGTTACTGGGTATCAGTGTATGTCTTTGTTACTTGGTGTCAGTGTATGTCAAGATACTTGGTGTAAGTGTATGCCTTTGTTACTTGGTGTCAGTGTCTGTCTTTGTTACTTGGTGTCAGTGTGTGTCTGTTTTACTGGGTATCAGTGTATGTCTTTGTTACTTGGTGTCAGTGTCTGTCTTTGTTACTTGGTGTCAGTGTGTGCCTGTTTTAATGGGTATCAGTGTATGTGTTTGTTTCTTGGTGTCAGTGTATGTCTTTGTTACTTGGTGTCAGTGTATATCGTTGTTACTTGGTGTAAGTGTGTGTCTGTGTTACTGGTTATCAATGTATGTCTTTGTGACTCGGTGTCAGTGTATGTCTTTGTTACTGGGTGTCAGTGTATGTCTTTGTTACTTCGTGACAGTGTGTGTCTGTGTGTCAGTGTATGTCTTTGTTACTGTGTATCAGTGTCTCTCCATGTTACTGGGTGTCAGTGTGTGTTTGTTTGTGTTACTGGGTGTAAGTATTTAGTTTAGTGATGCAGCACTGAAACAGGCCCTTCGGCCAACCGAGTCTGTGCTGACCATCAACCACCCATTTATACCAATCCTACATTAATCCCGTATTCCTATCACATCCCCATCTGTCCCGAAATATTTCCCTACCACCTACCTATACTATGGTCAATTTTTAATGGCCAATTAACCTATCAACCTGCAAGTCTTTGGCATGTGGGAAGAAACCGGAGCACCCGTAGGAAACTCACGCAGACACAGGGAGAACTTGCAAACTCCGCACAGGCAGTACCCAGAATCGAGACCGGGTCCCTGGAGCTGTGAGGCTGCTAACCATTGTGCCAATGTGCCGCCCAGCGTGTGTCTGGGCTACTGGGTATCAGTGTATGTCTTTGTTACTTGGTGTCAGTGTATGTCTTTGTTACTTGGTGTAAGTGTCTGTCTTTGTTACTTGGTGTCAGTGTATGTCTTTGTTACTTGGTGTAAGTGTGTGTCTGTGTTACTGGGTGTCAGTGTGTGTCTGTGTTATTTGGTGTAAGTGTGTGTCTTTTTTACTTGGTGTCCGTGTGTGTCTGTGTTACTGGGTGTCAGTGTCTGTCTTTGCTACTGGGTGTCAGTGTATGTCTTTGTTACTTGGTGTAAGTGTGTGTCTGTGTTACTGGGTATCAGTGTCTGTCTTTGTTACTTGGTGTAAGTGTGTGTCTTTGTTACTGGGTATCAGTGCATGTCTTTGTTACTTGGTGTCAGTGTATGTCTGTGTTACTTGGTGTAAGTGTGTGTCTGTGTTACTGGGTATCAGTGTATGTCTTTGTGACTTGGTGTCAGTGTATGTCTTGGTTACTGGGTGTCAGTGTGTGTCTTTGTGACTTGGTGTCAGTGTATGCCTTTGTTACTTGGTGTAAGTGTGTGTCTGTGTTACTGGGTATCAGTGTATGTCTTTGTTACTTGGTGTCAGTGTATGTCAAAATACTTGGTGTAAGTGTATGCCTTTGTTACCTGGTGTCAGTGTCTGTCTTTGTTACTTGGTGTCAGTGTGTGTCTGTTTTACTGGGTATCAGTGTATGTCTTTGTTACTTGGTGTCAGTGTCTGTCTTTGTTACTTGGTGTCAGTGTGTGTCTGTTTTACTGGGTATCAGTGTATGTGTTTGTTTCTTGGTGTCAGTGTATGTCTTTGTTACTTGGTGTAAGTGTATGTCTTTGTTACTTGGTGTCAGTGTATATCGTTGTTACTTGGTGTAAGTGTGTGTCTGTGTTACTGGTTATCAATGTATGTCTTTGTGACTCGGTGTCAGTGTATGTCTTTGTTACTGGGTGTCAGTGTATGTCTTTGTTACTTCGTGACAGTGTGTGTCTGTGTGTCAGTGTATGTCTTTGTTACTGTGTATCAGTGTCTCTCCATGTTACTGGGTGTCAGTGTGTGTTTGTTTGTGTTACTGGGTGTAAGTATTTAGTTTAGTGATGCAGCACTGAAACAGGCCCTTCGGCCAACCGAGTCTGTGCTGACCATCAACCACCCATTTATACCAATCCTACATTAATCCCGTATTCCTATCACATCCCCACCTGTCCCGAAATATTCCCTTCCACCTACCTATACTATGGTCAATTTTTAATGGCCAATTAACCTATCAACCTGCAAGTCTTTGGCATGTGGGAAGAAACCGGAGCACCCGTAGGAAACTCACGCAGACACAGGGTGAACTTGCAAACTCCGCACAGGCAGTACCCAGAATCGAGACCGGGTCCCTGGAGTTGTGAGGCTGCTAACCATTGTGCCAATGTGCCGCCCAGTGTGTGTCTGGGCTACTGGGTATCAGTGTATGTCTTTGTTACTTGGTGTCAGTGTATGTCTTTGTTACTTGGTGTAAGTGTCTGTCTTTGTTACTTGGTGTCAGTGTATGTCTTTGTTACTTGGTGTAAGTGTGTGTCTGTGTTACTGGGTGTCAGTGTGTGTCTGTGTTACTTGGTGTAAGTGTGTGTCTTTTTTACTTGGTGTCCGTGTGTGTCTGTGTTACTGGGTGTCAGTGTCTGTCTTTGCTACTGGGTGTCAGTGTATGTCTTTGTTACTTGGTGTAAGTGTGTGTCTGTGTTACTGGGTATCAGTGTCTGTCTTTGTTACTTGGTGTAAGTGTGTGTCTTTGTTACTGGGTATCAGTGCATGTCTTTGTTACTTGGTGTCAGTGTATGTCTGTGTTACTTGGTGTAAGTGTGTGTCTGTGTTACTGGGTATCAGTGTATGTCTTTGTGACTTGGTGTCAGTGTATGTCTTGGTTACTGGGTGTCAGTGTGTGTCTTTGTGACTTGGTGTCAGTGTATGCCTTTGTTACTTGGTGTAAGTGTGTGTCTGTGTTACTGGGTATCAGTGTATGTCTTTGTTACTTGGTGTCAGTGTATGTCAAAATACTTGGTGTAAGTGTATGCCTTTGTTACTTGGTGTCAGTGTCTGTCTTTGTTACTTGGTGTCAGTGTGTGTCTGTTTTACTGGGTATCAGTGTATGTCTTTGTTACTTGGTGTCAGTGTCTGTCTTTGTTACTTGGTGTCAGTGTGTGTCTGTTTTACTGGGTATCAGTGGATGTGTTTGTTTCTTGGTGTCAGTGTATGTCTTTGTTACTTGGTGTAAGTGTATGTCTTTGTTACTTGGTGTCAGTGTATATCGTTGTTACTTGGTGTAAGTGTGTGTCTGTGTTACTAGTTATCAATGTATGTCTTTGTGACTCGGTGTCAGTGTATGTCTTTGTTACTGGGTGTCAGTGTATGTCTTTGTTACTTGGTGTAAGTGTGTGTCTGTGTTACTGGGTGTCAGTGTGTGTCTGTGTTACTTGGTGTAAGTGTGTGTCTTTTTTACTTGGTGTCCGTGTGTGTCTGTGTTACTGGGTGTCAGTGTCTGTCTTTGCTACTGGGTGTCAGTGTATGTCTTTGTTACTTGGTGTAAGTGTGTGTCTGTGTTACTGGGTATCAGTGTCTGTCTTTGTTACTTGGTGTAAGTGTGTGTCTTTGTTACTGGGTATCAGTGCATGTCTTTGTTACTTGGTGTCAGTGTATGTCTGTGTTACTTGGTGTAAGTGTGTGTCTGTGTTACTGGGTATCAGTGTATGTCTTTGTGACTTGGTGTCAGTGTATGTCTTGGTTACTGGGTGTCAGTGTGTGTCTTTGTGACTTGGTGTCAGTGTATGCCTTTGTTACTTGGTGTAAGTGTGTGTCTGTGTTACTGGGTATCAGTGTATGTCTTTGTTACTTGGTGTCAGTGTATGTCAAAATACTTGGTGTAAGTGTATGCCTTTGTTACTTGGTGTCAGTGTCTGTCTTTGTTACTTGGTGTCAGTGTGTGTCTGTTTTACTGGGTATCAGTGTATGTCTTTGTTACTTGGTGTCAGTGTCTGTCTTTGTTACTTGGTGTCAGTGTGTGTCTGTTTTACTGGGTATCAGTGGATGTGTTTGTTTCTTGGTGTCAGTGTATGTCTTTGTTACTTGGTGTAAGTGTATGTCTTTGTTACTTGGTGTCAGTGTATATCGTTGTTACTTGGTGCAAGTGTGTGTCTGTGTTACTGGTTATCAATGTATGTCTTTGTGACTCGGTGTCAGTGTATGTCTTTGTTACTGGGTGTCAGTGTATGTCTTTGTTACTTCGTGACAGTGTGTGTCTGTGTGTCAGTGTATGTCTTTGTTACTGTGTATCAGTGTCTCTCCATGTTACTGGGTGTCAGTGTGTGTTTGTTTGTGTTACTGGGTGTCAGTATTTAGTTTAGTGATGCAGCACTGAAACAGGCCCTTCGGCCAACCGAGTCTGTGCTGACCATCAACCACCCATTTATACCAATCCTACATTAATC
Organism: Heterodontus francisci; assembly: GCF_036365525.1. Taxonomy (NCBI): domain Eukaryota; kingdom Metazoa; phylum Chordata; class Chondrichthyes; order Heterodontiformes; family Heterodontidae; genus Heterodontus; species Heterodontus francisci. Next base: position 7,751,470 of record NW_027141175.1, read on the forward strand.
CCGTATTCCTATCACATCCCCACCTGTCCCGAAATATTTCCCTACCACCTACCTATACTATGGTCAATTTTTAATGGCCAATTAACCTATCAACCTGCAAGTCTTTGGCATGTGGGAAGAAACCGGAGCACCCGCAGGAAACTCACGCAGACACAGGGAGAACTTGCAAACTCCGCAGAGGCAGGACCCAGAATCGAGACCGGGTCCCTGGAGCTGTGAGGCTGCTAACCATTGTGCCAATGTGCCGCCCAGTGTGTGTCTGGGCTACTGGGTATCAGTGTATGTCTTTGTTACTTGGTGTCAGTGTATGTCTGTGTCACTTGGTGTAAGTGTTTGTCTTTGTGACTTGGTGTAATTGTATGTCTTTGTTACTTGGTGTCAGTGTATATATTTGTTACTTTTTGTAAGTGAGTGTTTGTGTTACTTGGTGTAAGTGTGTGTCTGTGTGACTTGGTATCAGTGTATGTCTTTGTTACTTGGTGTAAGAGTGTGTTTGTGTTACTGGGTATCAGTGTATGTCTTTGTTACTTGGTGTAAGTGTGTGTCTGTGTTCCTGGGTATCAGTGTATGTCTTTGTTACTTGGTGTCAGTGTATGTCTTTGTTACTTGGTGTAAGTGTCTGTCTTTGTTACTTGGTGTCAGTGTATGTCTTTGTTACTTGGTGTAAGTGTGTGTCTGTGATACTGGGTGTCAGTGTGTGTCTGTGTTACTTGGTGTAAGTGTGTGTCTTTTTTACTTGGTGTCCGTGTGTGTCTGTGTTACTGGGTGTCAGTGTATGTCTGTGTTACTTGGTGTAAGTGTGTGTCTGTGTTACTGGGTATCAGTGTATGACTTTGTGACTTGGTGTCAGTGTATGTCTTGGTTACTGGGTGTCAGTGTGTGTCTTTGTGACTTGGTGTCAGTGTATGCCTTTGTTACTTGGTGTAAGTGTGTGTCTGTGTTACTGGGAATCAGTGTATGTCTTTGTTTCTTGGTGTCAGTGTATGTCAAAATACTTGGTGGAAGTCTATGTCTTTGTTACTTGGTGTAAGTGTATGCCTTTGTTACTTGGTGTCAGTGTCTGTCTTTGTTACTTGGTGTCAGTGTGTGTCTGTTTTACTGGGTATCAGTGTATGTGTTTGTTACTTCTAGTCAGTGTATGTCTTTGTTACTTGGTGTATGTGTATGTCTTTGTTACTTGGTGTCAGTGTATGTCGTTGTTACTTGGTGTAAGTGTGTGTCTGTGTTACTGGTTATCAATGTATGTCTTTGTGACTCGGTGTCAGTGTATGTCTTTGTTACTGGGTGTCAGTGTATGTCTTTGTTACTTCGTGACAGTGTGTGTCTGTGTGTCAGTGTATGTCTTTGTTACTGTGTATCAGTGTCTCTCTATGTTACTGGGTGTCAGTGTGTGTTTGTTTGTTTTACTGGGTGTCAGTATTTAGTTTAGTGATGCAGCACTGAAACAGGCCCTTCGGCCAACCGAGTCTGTGCTGACCATCAACCACCCATTTATACCAATCCTGCATTAATCCCGTATTCCTATCACATCCCCACCTGTCCCGAAATATTTCCCTACCACCTACCTGTACTATGGTCAATTTATAATGGCCAATTAACCTATCAACCTGCAAGTCTTTGGCATGTGGGAAGAAACCGGAACACCCTTAGGAAACTCACGCAGACACAGGGAGAACTTGCAAACGCCGCACAGGCATTACCCAGAATCGAGTCCGGGTCCCTGGAGCTGTGAGGCTGCTAACCATTGTGCCAATGTGCCGCCCAGTGTGTGTCTGGGCTACTGGGTATCAGTGTATGTCTTTGTTACTTGGTGTCAGTGTGTGTCTGTGTAACTTGGTGTAAGTGTATGTCTTTGTTACCTGATGTCAGTGTATGTCTTTGTGACGTGGTGTCATTGTCTGTCTTTGTTACTGGGTGTCAGTGTCTGTCTTCGTTACTTGGTGTCAGTGATTGTCTTTGTTACTGGGTGTCAGTGTCTTTCTCTGTGACTTGATGTCAGTGTATTTCTTTATTAATTGGTGTAAGTGTGTGTCTCTGTTACTGGGTATCAGTGCATGTCTTTGCTACATGGTGACAGTCTATGTCTATGTTACTTGGTGTAAGTGTGTGTCTGTGTTACTGGGTATCAGTGTATGTCTTTGTTACTTGGTGTCAGTGCATGTCTGTGTCACTTGGTGTAAGTGTATGTCTTTGTTACCTGGTGTCAGTGTATGTCTTTGTGACGTGGTGCCATTGTCTGTCTTTGTTACTGGGTGTCAGTGTCTGTCTTCGTTACTTGGTGTCAGTGTTTGTCTTTGTTACTGGGTGTCAGTGTCTGTCTCTGTGACTTGATGTCAGTGTATTTCTTTGTTACTTGGTGTAAGTGTGTGTCTCTGTTACTGGGTATCAGTGCATGTCTTTGCTACATGGTGACAGTCTATGTCTATGTTACTTGGTGTAAGTGTGTGTCTGTGTTACTGTGTAACAGTGTATGTCTTTGTTACTTGGTGTCAGTGTATGTCTGTGTTACTTGGTGTAAGTGTTATTCTTTGTGACTTGGTGTAATTGTATGTCTTTGTTACTTGGTGTAATTGTATGTCTTTGTTACTTGGTGTAAGTGTGTGTCTGTGTTGCTGGGGAACAGTGTATGTCTTTGTTACTTGGTGTCAGTGTATGTCTGTGTTACTTGGTGTAAGTGTTTTTCTTTGTGACTTGGTGTCATTGTAAGTCTTTGTTACTTGGTGTCAGTGTATGTCTTTGTTACTTGGTGTAAGTGAGTGTTTGTGTTACTTGGTGTAAGTGTGTGTCTGTGTCACTTGGTATCAGTGTATGTCTTTGTTACTTGGTGTAAGTGTGTGTCTGTGTTACTGGGTATCAGTGTATGTCTTTGTTACTTGGTGTAAGTGTGTGTCTTTGTTACTGGGTATCAGTGTATGTCTTTGTTACTTGGTGTCAGTGTATGTCTTTGTTACTTGGTATAAGTGTCTGTCTTTGTTACTTGGTGTCAGTGTATGTCTTTGTTACTTGGTGTATGTGTGTGTCTGTGTTACTGGGTGTCAGTGTGTGTGTGTGTTACTTGGTGTAAGTGTGTGTCTTTTTTACTTGGTGTCCGTGTGTGTCTGTGTTACTGGGTGACAGTGTATGTCTTTGTTACTGTGTGTCAGTGTATGTCTTAGTAACTTGGTGTAAGTGTGTGCCTGTGTTACTGGGTATCAGTGTCTGTCTTTGTTACTTGGTGTAAGTGTGTGTCTGTGTTACTGGGTATCAGTGTATGTCTTTGTTACTTGGTGTCAGTGTATGTCTGTGTTACTTTGTGTAAGTGTGTGTCTGTGTTAATGGGTATCAGTGTATGTCTTTGTGACTTGGTGTCAGTGTGTTTCTTTGTTACTGGGTGTCAGTCTGTGTCTTTGTGACTTGGTGTCAGTGTATGTCTTTGTTACTTGGTGTCAGTGTATGTCAAAATACTTGGTGTAAGTGTATGTCTTTGTTACTTGGTGTAATTGTCTGTCTTTGTTACTTGGTGTCAGTGTATGTCTGTGTTACTTGGTGTAAGTGTTTGTCTTTGTTACTTGATGTAAGTGTATGCCTTTGTTACTTGGTGTCAGTGTCTGTCTTTTGTGACCTGGTGTCAGTGTGTGTCTTTGTGACGTGGTGTCATTGTCTGTCTTTGTTACTGGGTGTCAGTGTCTGTCTTCGTTACTTGGTGTCAGTGTTTGTCTTTGTTACTGGGTGTCAGTGTCTGTCTCTGTGACTTGATGTCAGTGTATGTCTTTGTTACTTGGTGTAAGTGTGTGTCTCTGTTACTGGGTATCAGTGCATGTCTTTGCTACATGGTGACAGTGTATGTCTATGTTACTTGGTGTAAGTGTGTGTCTTTGTTATTTGGTGTAATTGTATGTCTTTGTTACTTGGTGTCAGTGTCTGTCTGTGTTACTTGATGAAAGTGTATGTCTTTGTTACTTGGTGTCAGTGTATGTCCTTGTTAATTGGTGTAAGTGTGTGTCTGTTTTACTTGGTGTAAGTGTGTGTCTGTGTTACCTGGTATCAGTGTATGTCTTTGTTACTTGGTGTAAGTGTGTGTCTGTGTTACTTGGTATCAGTGTGTGTCTTTGTTACTTGGTGTAAGTGTGTGTCTGTGTTACTGGGTAACAGTGTATGTCTTTGTTACTTGATGTCAGTGTATGTCTGTGTTACTTGGTGTAAGTGTGTGTCTTTGTTACCTGGTGTAATTGCATGTCTTTGTTACTTGGTGTCAGTGTATGTCTTTGTTACTTGGTGTAAGTGAGTGTTTGTGTTACTTGGTGTAAGTGTGTGCCTGTGTCTCTTGGTATCAGTGTATGTCTTTGTTACTTGGTGTAAGTGTGTGTCTGTGTTACTGGGTATCAGTGTCTGTCTTTGTTACTTGGTGTAAGTGTGTGTCTGTGTTACTGGGTATCAGTGTATTTCTTTGTTACTTGGTGTCAGTGTATGTCTTTGTTACTTGGTGTAAGTGTATGTCTTTGTTACTTGGTGTCAGTGCATGTCTTTATTACTTGGTGTAAGTGTATGTCTTTGTTACTTGGTGTCAGTGTATGTCTTTGTTAATTGGTGTAAGTGTATGTCTTTGTTACTTGGTGTCAGTGCATGTCTTTATTACTTGGTGTAAGTGTGTGTCTGTGTTACTGGGTGTCAGTGTGTGTCTTTGATACTTGGTGTCCGTGTGTGCCTGTGTTACTGGGTATCAGTGTATGTCTTTGTTACTTGGTGTCAGTGTATGTCAAAATACTTGGTGTAAGTGTATGTCTTTGTTACTTGGTGTAATTGTCTGTCTTTGTTACTTGGTGTCAGTGTATGCCATTGTTACTTGGTGTCAGTGTCTGTCTTTCTTACTTGGTGTCAGTGTGTGTCTGTTTTACTGGGTATCAGTGTATGTCTTTGTTACTTGGTGTCAGTGTATGTCTTTGTTACTTGGTGTAAGTGTATGTCTTTGTTACTTGGTGTCACTTTATGTCGTTGTTCCTTGGTGTAAGTGTGTGTCTGTGTTACTGGTTATCAGTGTATGTCTTTGTGACTCGGTGTCAGTGTATGTCTTTGTTACTTGGTGTCAGTGTATGTCTTTGTTACTTGGTGACAGTGTGTGTCTGTGTGTCAGTGTATGTCTTTGTTACTGTGTATCAGTGTTTCTCTATGTTACTGGGTGTCATTGTGTGTTTGTTTGTGTTACTGGGTGTCAGTATTTAGTTTAGTGATACAGCACTGAAACCGGCCCTTCGGCCAACCGAATCTGTGCCGACCATCAACCACCCATTTATACCAATCCTGCACTGATCCCGTATTCCTATCACATCCCCACCTGTCCCGAAATATTTCGCTACCAGCTACCTATACTAAGGTCAATTTATAATGACCAATTAACCTATCAACCTGCAAGTCTTTGGCATGTGGCAAGAAACCGGAGCACCCGTCGGAAACTCACGCAGACACAGGGAGAACTTTCAAACTCCGCTCAGGCAGTACCCAGAATCGAGCCCGGGTCCCAGGAGCTGTGAGGCTGCAAACCATTGAGCCAATGTGCCGCCCAGTGTGTGTCTGTGCTACTGGGTATCAGTGTATGTCTTTGTTACTTGGTGTTAGTGTATGTCTGTGTCACACGGTGGAGGTGTCTGTCTTTGTTACCTGGTGTCAGTGTTTGTCTTTGCTACTGGGTGTCAGTGTCTGTCTCTGTGACTTGATGTCAGTGTATGTCTTTGTTACTTGGTGTAATTGTATGTCTTTGTTACTTGGTGTCAGTGTCTGTCTGTGTTACTTGGTGTAAGTGTATGTCTTTGTTACTTGGTGTCAGTGTATGTCTTTGTTAATTGGTGTAAGTGTGTGTCTGTTTTACTTGGTGTAAGTGTGTGTCTGTGTTACTTGGTATCAGTGTATGTCTTTGTTACTTGGTGTAAGTGTGTGTCTGTGTTGCTGGGTAACTGTGTATGTCTTTGTTACTTGGTGTCAGTGTATGTCTGTGTTACTTGGTGTAAGTGTGTGTCTTTGTTGCCTGGTGCAATTGTATGTCTTTGTTACTTGGTGTCAGTGTATGTCTTTGTTGGTGTAAGTGAGTGTTTGTGTTACTTGGTATAAGTGTGTGTCTGTGTCTCTTGTTATCAGTGTATGTCTGTGTTACTTGGTGTAAGTGTGTGTCTGTGTTACTGGGTATCAGTGTATGTCTTTGTTACTTGGCGTAAGTGTGTGTCTGTGTTGCTGGGTATCAGTGTATGCCTTTGTTACTTGGTGTCAGTGTATGTCTTTGTTACTTGGTGTAAGTGTATGTCTTTATTACTTGGTGTCTGTGTATGTCTGTGTTACTTGGTGTAAGTGTATGTCTTTGTTACCTGGTGTCAGTGTATGTCTTTGTGACGTGGTGTCATTGTCTGCCTTTGTTACTGGGTGTCAGTGTCTGTCTTAGTTACTTGGTGTCAGTGTTTGTCTTTATTACTTGGTGTCAATGTCTGTCTCTGTGACTTGAAGTCAGTGTATGTCTTTGTTACTTGCTGTAAGTGTGTGTCTCTGTTACTGGGTATCAGTGCATGTCATTGCTACATGGTGACAGTGTATGTCTATGTTACTTGGTGTAAGTGTGTGTCTTTGTTATTTGGTGTAATTGTATGTCTTTGTTACTTTTTGTCAGTGTATGTCTGTGTTACTTGGTGTAAGTGTATGTCTTTGTTACTTGGTGTCAGTGTATGTCTTTGTTACTTGGTGTAAATGTGTGTCTGTGTTACTTGGTGTAAGTGTGTGTCTGTGTTACTTGGTATCAGTGTATGTCTTTGTTACTTGGTGTAAGTGTGTGTCTGTGTTACTGGGTAACAGTGCATGTCTTTGTTACTTGGTGAAAGTGTGTGTCTGTGTTACTGGGTATCAGTGTATGTCTTTGTTACTTGGTGTAAGTGTGTGTCTGTGATACTGGGTATCAGTGTATTTCTTTGTTACTTGGTGTCAGTGTATGTCTTTGTTAATTGGTGTAAGTGTATGTCTTTGTTACTTGGTGTCAGTGCATGTCTTTGTTACTTGGTGTTAGTGTGTGTCTGTGTTACTGGGTGTCAGTCTGTGTCTGTGTTACTTGGTGTCCGTGTGTGCCTGTGTTACTGGGTGTCTGTGTATGTCTTTGTTACTTGGTGTCAGTGTATCTCTTTGTTACTTGGTGTAAGTTTGTGTGTGTGTTCCTGGGTATCAGTGTCTGTGTTTGTTACTTGGTGTAAGTATGTGTCTGTGTTACTGGGTATCAGTGTATGTCTTTGTTACTTTGTGTCAGTGTATGTCTGTGTTACTTGGTGTAAGTGTGTGTCTGTGTTTCTGGGTATCAGTGTAGGTCTTTGTGACTTGGTGTCAGTGTATGCCTTTGTTACTGGGTGTCAGTGTGTGTCTTTGTGACTTGGTGTCAGTTTATGTCTTTGTTGCTTGGTGTAAGTGTGTGTCGGTGTTACTGGGTATCAGTGTACGTCAAAATACTTGGTGTCAGTGTATGTCTGTGTTACTTGGTGTAAGTGTGTGTCTTTGTTACTTGGTGTAAGTGTTTGCCTTTGTTACTTGGTGTCAGTGTATGTCTTTGTTACTTGGTGTCAGTGTGTGTCTGTTTTACTGGGTATCAGTGTATGTCTTTGTTACTTGGTGTAAGTGTATGTCTTTGTTACATGCTGTCAGTGTATGTCTTTGTTACATGCTGTCAGTGTATGTCGTTGTTACTTCTTGTAAGTGTGTGTCTGTGTTACTGGTTATCAGTGTATGTCTTTGTGACTCGGTGTCAGTGTATGTCTTTGTTACTGGGTGTCAGTGTATGTCTTTGTTACTTGGTGACAGTGTGTGTCTGTGTGTCACTGAATGTCTTTGTTACTGTGTATCAGTGTTTCTCCATGTTACTGGGTGTCATTGTGTGTTTGTTTGTGTTACTGGGTGTCAGTATTTAGTTTAGTGATACAGCACTGAAACAGGCCCTTCGGCCAACCGTGTCTGTGCCGACCATCAACCACTCATTTATACTAATCCTACACTATTCCGGTTTCCTATCACATCCCCACCTGTCCCTATATATTTCCCTACCACCTACCTATGCTAGGGGCAATTTATAATGGCCAATTAACCTATCAACCTGCAAGTCTTTGGCATGTGGGAAGAAACCGGAGCACCCGGAGGAAACTCACGCAGACACAGGGAGAACTTGCAAACTCCGCACAGGCCGTACCCAGAATCGAGTCCGGGTCCCTGGAGCTGTGAGGCTGCTAACCACTGTGCCAATGTGCCGCCCAGTGTGTGTCTGTGCTACTGGGTATCAGTGTATGTCTTTGTTACTTGGTGTCAGTGTATGTCTGTGTTACTTGGTGTAAGTGTGTGTCTGTGTGAAATGGTATCAGTGCATGTCTTTGTTACTTGGTGTAAGTGTGTGTCTGTGTTACTGGGTAACAGTGTATGTCTTTGTTACTTGGTGTCAGTGTATGTCTGAGTTACTTGGTGCAAGTGTGTGTCTTTGTTACTTCGTGTAATTGTATGTCTTTGTTACTTGGTGTCAGTGTATGTCTGTGTTACTTGGTGCAAGTGTATTTCTTTGTTACTTGGTGTCAGTGTATGTCTTTGTGACGTGGTGTCATTGTCTGTCTTTGTTACTAGGTGTCAGTGTCTGTCTTCGTTACTTGTTGTCAGTGTTTGTCTTTGTTACAGGTTGTCAGTGTCTGTCTTTGTGACTTGGTGTCAGTGTATGTCTTTGTTACTTGGTGTCAGTGTATGTCTTTGTTACTTGGTGTAGGTGTGTGTCTGTGTTACTGGGTATCAGTGTATATCTTTGTTACTTGGTGTAAGTGTGTGTCTGTGTTACTGGGTATCAGTGTATGTCTTTGTTACTTGCTGTCAGTGTATGTCAAAATACTTGGTGTAAGTGTATGTCTTTGTTACTTGGTGTAATTGTCTGTCTTTGTTACTTGGTGTCAGTGTATGTCTGTGTTACTTGGTGTAAGTTTGTGGGAGGCTTTTCAAGAGAGTTTGATTAGCGTTCAGGAGAGACATGTTCCTGTAAAAATGAGGGATAGAAATGGCAAGATTCGGGAACCATGGATGACAGGTGAAATTGTGAGACTAGCTAAGAGGAAAAAGGAAGCATACATAAGGTGTAGGCGGCTGATGAAAGAAGAAGCTTTGAAAGAATATCGGGAATGTAGGACCAATCTGAAACGAGGAATTAAGAGGGCTAAAAGGGGTCATGAAATATCTTTAGCAAACAGGGTTAAGGAAAATCCCAAAGCCTTTTATTCATATATAAGGAGAAAGAGGGTAACTAGAGAAAGGATTGGCCCACTAAAGAACAAAGGAGGAATGTTATGCTTGGACTCAGAGAAAATGGGTGAGATTCTAAACGAGTACTTTGCATCGGTATTCACCGAGGAGAGGGACATGACGGATGTTGAGGTTAGGAACAGATGTTTGATTACTCTAGGTCAAGTCGGCATAAGGAGGGAGGAAGTGTTGGGTATTCTAAAGGGCATTAAGGTGGACAAGTCCCCAGGTCCGGATGGGATCTATCCCAGGTAAGTGAGGGAAGCGAGAGAGCAAATAGCTGGGGCCTTAACAGATATCTTTGCAGCATCCTTAAACACGGGTGAGGTCCCGGAGGACTGGAGAATTGCTAATGTTGTCCCCTTGTTTAAGAAGAGTAGCAGGGATAATCCAGATAATTATAGACCGGTGAGCCTGACGTCAGTGGGAGGGAAGCTGCTGGAGAAGATACTGAGGGATAGGATCTATTCCCATTTGGAAGAAAATGGGCTCATCAGTGATAGGCAACATGGTTTTGTGCAGGGAAGGCCATGTCTTACCAACTTAATAGAATTCTTTGAGGAAGTGACAAAGTTGATTGATGAGGGAAGGGCTGTCGATGTCATATACATGGACTTCAGTGAGGCGTTTGATAAGGTTCCCCATGGCAGGCTGATGGAGAAAGTGAAGGCGCTTGGGGTCCAAGGTGTACTAGCTAGATGGATAAAGAGCTGGCTGGGCAACAGGAGACAGAGAGTAGCAGTGGAGGGAAGTTTCTCAAAATGGAAACGTGTGACCAGTGGTGTTCCACAGGGATCCGTGCTGGGACCACTGTTGTTTGTGATATACATTAATGATTTGGAGGAACGTATAGGTGGACTGATTAGCAAGTTTGCAGACGACACTAAGATTGGTGGAGTAGCAGATAGTGAAGGGGACTGTCAGAGAATACAGCAGAATATAGATCGATTAGAGAGTTGGGCAGAGAAATGGCAGATGGAGTTCAATCAGGGCAAATGCGAGGTGATGCATTTTGGAAGATCCAATTCAAGAGTGAACTATACAGTAAATGGAAAAGTCCTGGGGAAAATTGATGTCCAGAGAGATTTGGGTGTTCAGGTCCACTGTTCCCTGAAGGTGGCAACGCAGGTAAATAGAGTGGTCATGAAGGCATACGGCATGCTTTCCTTCATCGGACGGGGCATTGAGTGCAAGAGTTGGCAGGTCATGTTACAGTTGTATAGGACTTTGGTTCGTCCACATTTGGAATACTGCGTACAGTTCTGGTCGCCACATTATCAAAAGGATGTGGATGCTTTGGAGAGGGTGCAGAGGAGGTTCACCAGGATGTTGCCTGGTATGGAGGGCGCTAGCTATGAAGAGAGGTTGAGTAGATTTGGATTATTTTCATTAGAAAGACGGAGGTTGAGGGGGGACCTGATTGAGGTGTACAAAATCATGAGAGGTATAGACAGGGTGGACAGCAAGAGGCTTTTTCCCAGAGTGTGGGTTTCAATTACGAGAGGGCACGAGTTCAAAGTGAAAGGGGAAATGTTTAGGGGGGATATGCGTGTAAAGTTCTTTACGCAGAGGGTGGTGGGCACCTGGAACGCATTGCCAGCGGAGGTGGTAGACGCGGGCACAATGGAGTATTTTAAGATGTATCTAGACAGATACATGAATGGGCAGGAAGAAAAGAGATACAGAACCTTAGAAAATAGGCGACATGTTTAGAGAGAGGATCTGGATCGGCGCAGGCTTGGAGGGCCGAAGGGCCTGTTCCTGTGCTGTAATTATCTTTGTTCTTTGTTCTTTGTTCTTTGACTTGGTATCAGTGCATGTCTATGTGACTTGGTGTCAGTGTATGTCTTTGTTACTGGGTGTCAGTGTGTGTCTGTGTTACTTGATGTCAGTGTATGTCTTTGTTACTGTGTATCAGTGGTTCTCTGTGTTACTGGGTGTCAGTGTGTGTTTGTTTGTCAGTGTGTGTCTGTGACACTAGGTGTCAGTATTTAGTTTCGTTTAGAGATACAGCACTTAAACAGGCCCTTCGGCCCACCGAGTCTGTGCCGACCATCAACCACCCATTTATACTAATCCTATACTAATCCCCTATTCCAATCACATCCCCACCTGTCCCTACATATTTCCCTTCCACCTACCTATACTAGGGGCAATTTATGATGGCCAATTAACCTATCAACCTGTAAGTCTTTGGCATGTGGTGGGAAACCGGAGCACCCGGAGGAAACTCACGCAGACAGAGGGAGAACTTGCAAACTCCGCACAGGCAGTACCCAGAATCGAACCCGGGTCCCTGGAGCTGTGAGGCTGCGGTGCTAACCACTGCGCCAATGTGCCCCGACCCCTCCAGCCCCAGTGTCTGTCTGTGTTACTGGGTATCAGTGTATGTCTTTGTAACTTGGTGTCAGTGTATGTCTGTGTTATTTGGTGTAAGTGTGTGTGTGTGTTACTGGGTATCAGTGTATGTCTTTGTTGCTTGGTATGAGTGAGTGTCTGCGTTACTGGGTATCAGTGTATGTCTTTGTTACTTGGTGTCAGTGTATGTCTTTGTTAGTTGGTGTCAGTGTATGTCTCTGTTACTTGGTGTAAGTGTGTTTCTCTGTTACTGGGGGTCAGTGTGTGTTTCTAACTGGGTGTCAGTATGTGTGTTACTGGGTGTAAGTGTGTGCCTGTGTTACTGGGTATCAGTGTATGTCTTTTTTACTTGGTGTAAGTGTATGTCTTTGTTACTTGGTATCGGTGTATGTTTTTGTGACTTGGTGTCTGTGTTTGTCTTTGTTACTGGGTGTCAGTGTATGTATTTGTTACTTGGTGTAAGTGTGTGTCTGTGTTACTGGGTATCAGTGTATGTCTTTGTTACTTGGTGTCAGTGTATGTCTTTGTTACTTGGTGTAAGTGTTTGTCTTTGTTACTTGGTGTCAGTGTATGTCTTTGTTACTTGGTGTAAGTGTGTGTCTTTGTTACTTGGTGTCAGTGTGTGTCTGTGTTCCTGGGTGTCAGTGTATGTCTTTGTTAATTGGTGTCAGTGTGTGTCTGTTTTACTGGGTGTCAGTGTGTTTGTTTGTGTTACTGGGTGTCAGTTTGTGTCTGTGTTACTTGGTGTAAGTGTTTGTCTTTGTCACTTGGTGTCCGTGTGTGTCTGTGTTACTGGGTGTCAGAGTATGTCTTTGTTACTTGGTGTAAGTGTGTGTCTGTGTTACTGGGTGTCAGTGTGTGTCTTTGTTACTTGGTGTCCGTGTGTGCCTGTGTTACTGGGTGTCTGTGTATGTCTTTGTTACTGGGTGTCATTGTATCTCTTTGTTACTTGGTGTAAGTGTGTGTGTGTGTGTGTTTCTAGGTATCAGTGTCTGTCTTTGTTACTTGGTGTAAGTGTGTGTCTGTGTTACTGGGTATCAGTGTATGTCTTTGTTACTTGGTGTCAGTGTATGTCTGTGTTACTTGGTGTAAGTGTGTGTCTGTGTTACTGGGTATCAGTGTAGGTCTTTGTGACTAGGTGTCAGTGTATGTCTTTGTTACTGGGTGTCAGTGTGTGTCTTTGTGACTTGGTGTCAGTGTATGTCTTTGTTACTTGGTGTAAGTGTGTGTCGGTGTTCCTGGGTATCAGCGTATGTCTTTGTTACTTGGTGTCAGTGTATGTCAAAATACTTGGTGTAAATGTATGTCTTTGTTACTTGGTGTAATTGTCTGTCTTTGTTACTTGGTGTCAGTGTATGTCTGTGTTACTTGGTGTAAGTGTGTGTCTTTGTTACTTGGTGTAAGTGTATGCCTTTGTTACTTGGTGTCAGTGTATGTCTTTGTTACTTGGTGTCAGTGTGTGTCTGTTTTACTGGGTATCAGTGTATGTCTTTGTTACTTGGTGTAAGTGTATGTCTTTGTTACTTGGTGTCAGTATATGTCGTTGTTACTTCTTGTAAGTGTGTTTCTGTTTTACTGGTTGTCAGTGTATGTCTTTGCGACTCGGTGTCAGTGCATGTCTTTGTTACTGGGTGTCAGTGTATGTCTTTGTTACTTAGTGACAGTGTGTGTCTGTGTGTCACTGAATGTCTTTGTTACTGTGTACCAATGTTTCTCTATGTTACTGGGTGTCAGTTTGTGTTTGTTTGTTTTACTGGGTGTCAGTATTTAGTTTAGTGATGCAGCACGGAAACAGGCCCTTCGCCCAACCGAGTCTGTGCCGACCATCAACCACTCATTTATACTAATCCTACACTATTCCGGATTCCTATCACATCCCCACCTGTCCCTATATATTTCCCTACCACCTACCTATGCGAGGGGCAATTTATAATGGCCAATTAACCTATCAACCTGCTAGTCTTTGGCATGTGGGAAGAAACCGGAGCACCCGGAGGAAACTCACGCAGACACAGGGAGAACGTGCAAACTCCGCACAGGCAGTACCCAGAATCGAGTCCGGGTCCCTGGAGCTGTGAGGCTGCTAACCACTGTGCCAATGTGCCGCCCAGTGTGTGTCTGTGCTACTGGGTATCAGTGTATGTCTTTGTTACTTGGTGTCAGTGTATGTCTGTGTTACTTGGTGTAAGTGTGTGTCTGTGTTACTTGGTATCAGTGCATGTCTTTGTTACTTGGTGCAAGTGTATGTCTGTGTTACTTGGTGCAAGTGTATTTCTTTGTTACTTGGTGTCAGTGTATGTCTTTCTGACGTGGTGTCATTGTCTGTCTTTGTTACTGGGTGTCAGTGTCTGTCTTCGTTACTTGGTGTCGGTGTTTGTCTTTGTTACTGGTTGTCAGTGTCTGTCTTTGTGACTTGGTGTCAGTGTATGTCTTTGTTACTTGGTGTCAGTGCATGTCTTTGTTAATTGGTGTAAGTGTGTGTCTGTGTTACTGGGTATCAGTGTATATCTTTGTTACTTGGTGTAAGTGTGTGTCTTTGTTACTGGGTATCAGTGTATGTCTTTGTTACTTGGTGTCAGTGTATGTCAAAATACTTGGTGTAAGTGTATGTCTTTGTTACTTGGTGTAATTGTCTGTCTTTGTTACTTGGTGTCAGTGTATGTCTGTGTTACTTGGTTTAAGTGTGTGTCTTTGTTACTTGGTGTTAGTGTATGTCTTTGTTACTTGGTGTCAGTGCATGTCTTTGTTACTTGGTGTCTGTGTGTGTCTGTGTTACTGGGCATCAGTGTATGTCTTTGTGACTTGGTATCAGTGTATCTCTTTGTGACTTGGTGTCAGTGTATGTCTTTGTTACTGGGTGTCAGTGTGTGTCTGCGTTACTTGATATCAGTGTATGTCTTTGTTACTGTGTATCAGTGGTTCTCTGTGTTACTGGGTGTCAGTGTGTGTTTGTTTGTCAGTGTGTGTCTGTGACACTAGGTGTCAGTATTTAGTTTCGTTTAGAGATACAGCACTTAAACAGGCCCATCGGCCCACCGAGTCTGTGCCGACCATCAACCATCCATTTATACTAATCCGGCACTAATCCGGTATTCCTATCACATCCCCACCTGTTCCTACATATTTCCCTTCCACCTATCTATACTAGGGGCAATTTATGATGGCCAATTAACCTATCAACCTGTAAGTCTTTGGCATGTGGGAGGAAACCGGAGCACCCGGAGGAAACTCACGCAGACAGAGGGAGAACTTGCAAACTCCGCACAGGCAGCACCCAGAATCGAACCCTGGTCCCTGGAGCTGTGAGGCTGCGGTGCTAACCACTGCGCCCCCACCCCCCCCCCCCCCACCCCCAGTGTCTGCCTGTGTTACTGGGTATCAGTGTATATCTTTGTTACTTGGTGTCAGTGTATGTCTGTGTTACTTGGTGTAAGTGTGTGTCTGTGTTACTGGGTATCAGTGTATGTCTTTGTTGCTTGGTGTGAGTGAGTGTCTGCGTTACTGGGTATCAGTGTATGTCTTTGTTACTTGGTGTCAGTGTATGTCTTTGTTAGTTGGTGTCAGTGTATGTCTGTGTTACTTGGTGTAAGTGTGTTTCTGTGTTACTGGGGGTCAGTGTGTGTTTCTAACTGGGTGTCAGTGTGTGTGTTGCTGGGTGTATGTGTGTGCCTTTGTTACTGGGTATCAGTGTATGTCTTTGTTAATTGGTGTCAGTGTGTGTCTGTTTTACTCGGTGTCAGTGTGTTTGTTTGTGTTACTGGGTGTCAGTGTGTGTCTGTGTTACTTGGTGCAAGTTTTTGTCTTTGTTACTTGGTGTCCGTGTGTGTCTGTGTTACTGTGTGTCAGAGTATGTCTTTGTTACTGGGTGTCAGTGTATGTCTTTGTTACTTGGTGTAAGTGTGTGTCTGTGTTACTGGGTGTCAGTGTATGTCTTTGTTACTGTGTATCAGTTTGTGTCTGTGACACTAGGTGTCAGTATTTAGTTTAGTTTAGAGATACAGCACTGAATCAGGCCCTTCGGCCCACCGAGTCTGTGCCGACCATCAACCACCCATTTATACTAATCCTGCACTAATCCCGTATTCCTATCAACAACTTTGCTTCCAATTTCCACCCTTCTCTCACCTTTACATGGTCCATCTCTGACACTTCCCTTCCCTTCCTCGACTTCTCTGTCTCCATCTCTGGGGATAGGTTGTCTACCAATATCCATTATAAGCCCACTGACTCCCACAGCTACCTCGATTACACTTCTTCACACCCTACCTCCTGTAAGTACTCCATTCCATTCTCCCAGTTTCTCCGTCTCCGACGCATCTGCTCTGATGATGCTACCTTCCATGACGGTGCTTCTGATATGACCTCCTTTTTCCTCAACCGAGGATTTCCCCCCACTGTGGTTGACAGGGCCCTCAACCGTGTCCGACCCATTCCCCGCACCTCTACGCTCACCCCTTCCCCTCCCTCCTAGAACCGTGACAGGGTTCCCCTTGTCCTCACTTTTCATCCCACCAGCCTCCATATCCAAAGGATCATCCTCCGCCATTTTCGCCACCTCCAGCGTGATGCCACTACCAGTCGCATCTTCCCCTCCCTTCCCCTGTCAGCATTCCGAAGGGATCGTTCCCTCCGCGACACCCTGGTCCACTCCTCCATTACCCCCACCACCTCGTCCACGTCCCAGGGCACCTTCCCTTGCAATCGCAGGAGGTGTAATACCTGCCCATTTACCTCCTCTCTCCTCACTATCCCAGGCCCCAAACACTCCTTTCAGGTGAAGCAGCGATTTACTTGTACTACTTTCAATGTAGTATACTGTATTCGCTGCTCACAGTGTGGTCTCCTCTACATTGGGGAGACCAAGCGCAGACTGGGTGACCGCTTTGCGGAACATCTCCGCTCAGTCCGCAAGCAGGACTCTGAGCTTCCGGTTGCTTGCCATTTCAACACTCCCCCCTGCTCTCATGCTCACACCTCTGTCCTGGGATTGCTGCAGTGTTCCAGTGAACATCAACGCAAGCTCGAGGAACAGCATCTCATCTACCGATTAGGTACACTACAGCCTGCCGGACTGAACATTGAGTTCAATAATTTCAGAGCATGACAGCCCCCCAGTTTACTTTCATTTTTAGTCATTTTTAGTTATTTTTTCTTCCTTTTTTTTGCAGTCCTTTTTACATTTTTTACAATCTTTTTTTGCATTTATTTCATTTCATCTTAGTTTGTTCAGTTTGCTTACCCACTGTTTTTTTCAGGTTGTTCTTCTTCAGGTTTGCACTTGCTGATGTTCAATATTCAGTATATTCACACCTAATCTGTACTCATGCTTTGTCTTTCAACACACCATTAACATATTGTTTGCCATTGCTCCGTGACCTTTTGGTCAGCTATGTGGCCTTGTCCAATCTGCACCTTCTCCTTTGTTATCTCTTGCCCAACCCCCAACTCACTTGTTTATAATCTGTGACTTTTCTAATATTTGTCAGTTCCGAAGAAGGGTCACTGACCGGAAACGTTAACTCTGCTTCTCTTTCCACAGATGCTGCCAGACCTGCTGAGTAAATCCGACATTTCTTGTTTTTGTTTCAGATTTCCAGCATCCGCAGTATTTTGCTTTTATTCCCGTATTCCTATCACATCCATTCCTGTCCCTATATATTTCCCTACCACCTCCCTATACTAGGGGCAATTTATGATGGCCAATTAACCTATCAACCTGCAAGTCTTTGGCATGTGGGAGGAAACCGGAGCACCCGGAGGAAACCCACGCAGACACAGGGAGAACTTGCAAACTCCGCACAGGCAGTACCCAGAATCGACCCCGGGTCCCTGGAGCTGTGAGGCTGCGGTGCTAACCACAGCGCCGATGTGCGCCCACGCGCCCCCTCCCCCCCCCCCCCCCCCCATTGTGTGTTTGTGTTACTGGGTATCAGTGTAAGTCTTTGTTACTTGGTGTCAGTGTATGTCTGTGTTATTTGGTGTAAGTGTGTGTCTTTGTTACTGGGTGTCAGTGTGTGTCTGTGTTACTGGGTGTCAGTGTATGTCTTTGTTACTGGGTGTCAGTGTATGTCTTTGTTACTTGGTGTAAGTGTGTGTCTCTGTTACTGGGTATCAGTGTCTGTCTTTGTTACTTGCTGTAAGTGTGTGTCTGTGTTACTGGGTATCAGTGTATGTCTTTGTTACTTGGTGTAAGTGTATGTCTGTGTTACTTGGTGGAAGTGTGTGTCTGTGTTACTGGGTATCAGTGTATGTCTTTGAGACTCGGTGTCAGTGTATGTCTTTGTTACTGGGTGTCAGTGTGTGTCTTTGTGACTTGGTGTCAGTGCATGTCTTTGTTACTTGGTGTAATTGTGTGTCTGTGTTACTGGGTATCAGTGCATGTCTGTGTTACTTGGTGTAAGTGTGTGTCTTTGTTACTTGGTGTCAGTGTGTGGCTGTGTTACTGGGTATCAGTGTATGTCTTTGTGACTTGGTATCAGTGTATGTATTTGTTACTGGGTGTCAGTGTGTGTCTGTGTTACTTGGTGTCAGTGTATGTCTTTGTTACTGTGTATTAGTGTTTCTCTGTGTTACTGGGTGTCAGTGTGTGTGTCTTTGTGTTACTGGGTGTCAGTGACACTAGGTGTCAGTATTTAGTTTAGTTTAGCGATACAGCACTAAAACAGGCCCTTCGGCCCACCGAGTCTGTGCCGACCATCAACCACTCATTTATACTAATCCTCCACTAATCCCGTATTCCTATCACATCCCCACCTGTCCCTATATATTTCGCTACCACCTACCTATACTTGGGGCTATTTATGATGGCCAATTAACCTATCAACCGCAAAAATTTGGCTTGTGGGAGGAAACCGGAACGCCCGGAGGAAACCCACGCAGACACAGGGAGAACTTACAAACTCCGCACAGGCAGTACCCAGAATCGAACCCGGGTCCCTGGGTATCAGTTTTTGTCTTTGTTACTTGGTGTCAGTGTATGTCTGTGTTACTTGCTGTAAGTGTGTGTCTGTGTTACTGGGTGTCAGTGTGTGTCTGTGTTACTGGGTGTCAGTGTATGTCTTTGTTACTGGGTATCAGTGTATGTCTTTGTTACTTGGTGTAAGTGTATGTCTGTGTTACTTGGTGTAAGTGTGTGTCTGTGTTACTGGGTGTCAGTGTATGTCTTTGAGACTCGGTGTCAGTGTATGTCTTTGTTACTGGGTGTCAGTGTGTGTCTTTGTGACTTGGTGTCAGTGCATGTCTTTGTTACTTGGTGTAATTGTGTGTCTGTGTTACTGGGTATCAGTGCATGTCTGTGTTACTTGGTGTAAGTGTGTGTCTTTGTTACTTGGTGTCAGTGTGTGGCTGTGTTACTGGGTATCAGTGTATGTCTTTGTGACTTGGTATCAGTGTATGTCTTTGTTACTGGGTGTCAGTGTGTGTCTGTGTTACTTGGTGTCAGTGTATGTCTTTGTTACTGTGTATTAGTGTTTCTCTGTGTTACTGGGTGTCAGTGTGTGTGTCTTTGTGTTACTGGGTGTCAGTGACACTAGGTGTCAGTATTTAGTTTAGTTTAGCGATACAGCACTTAAACAGGCCCTTCGGCCCACCGAGTCTGTGCCGACCATCAACCACTCATTTATACTAATCCTCCACTAATCCCGTATTCCTATCACATCCCCACCTGTCCCTATATATTTCGCTACCACCTACCTATACTAGGGGCTATTTATGATGGCCAATTAACCTATCAACCGCAAAAATTTGGCTTGTGGGAGGAAACCGGAACGCCCGGAGGAAACCCACGCAGACACAGGGAGAACTTACAAACTCCGCACAGGCAGTACCCAGAATCGAACCCGGGTCCCTGGGTATCAGTTTTTGTCTTTGTTACTTGGTGTCAGTGTACGTCTGTGTTACTTGCTGTAAGTGTGTGTCTGTGTTACTGGGTATCAGTGTATGTCTTTGTTACTTGGTGTAAGTGTGTGTCTGTGTTACTGGGTATCAGTGTCTGTCTTTGTTACTTGGTGTAATTGTGTGTCTGTGTTACTGGGTATCAGTGTATGTCTTTGTTACTTGGTGTCAGTGTATGTCTGTGTTACTTGGTGTAAGTGTGTGTCTGTGTTACTGTGTATTAGTGTATGTCTTTGTGACTTGGTGTCAGTGTATGACTTTGTTACGGAATGTCAGTGTGTGTCTTTGTGACTTGGTGTCAGTGTATGTCTTTGATACTTGGTGTAAGTGTGTGACTGTGTTACTGGGTATCAGTGTATGTCTTTGTTACTTGGTGTCAGTGTATGTCAAAATACTTGGTGTAAGTGTATTTCTTTGTTACTTGGTGTAAGCGTATGTCTTTGTTACTTGGTGTCAGTGTATGTCATTGTTACTTGGTTTCAGTGTATGTCTGTGTTACTTGGTGTAAGAGTGTGCCTGTGTTACTGGGTATCAGTGTATGTCTTTGTTACTTGGTGTCAGTGTATTTCTGTGTTACTTGGTGTCAGTGTGTTTGTTTGTGTTACTGGGTGTCAGTGTGTGTCTGTGTTACTTGGTGTAGGTGTGTGTCTTTGTTACTTGGTGTCCATGTGTGTCTGTGTTACTGGGTGTCTGTGTATGTCTTTGTTACTGGGTGTCAGTGTATGTCTTTGTTACTTGGTGTCAGTGTGTGTCTTTGCTACTGGGTATCAGTGTCTGTCTTTGTTACTTGGTGTAAGTGTGTGTCTGTGTTACTGGGTATCAGTGTATGTCTTTGTGACTTGGTGTCAGTGTATGACTTTGTTACTGGGTGTCAGTGTGTGTCTTTGTGACTTGGTGTAAGTGTGTGTCTGTGTTACTGGGCATCAGTGTATGTCTTTGTTACTTGGTGTCAGAGTATGTCAAAATACTTGGTGTAAGTGTATGTCTTTGTTACTTGGTGTAATTGTCTGTCTTTGTTAATTGGTGTCAGTGTATGTCTGTGTTACTTGGTGTCCGTGTGTGTCTGTGTTACTGGGTGTCAGTGTATGTCTTTGTTACCTGGTGTAAGTGTGTGTCTGTGTTACTGGGTATCAGTGTCTGTCTTTGTTACTTGGTGTAAGTATGTGTCTGTGTTACTGGGTATCAGTGTATGTTTTTGTGACTTGGTGTCAGTGTATGTCTTTGTTACTGGGTGACAGTGTGTGTCTTTGTGACTTGGAGTCAGTGTATGTCTTTGTTACTTGGTGTAAGTGTGTGTCTGTGTTACTGGGTATCAGTGTATGTCTTTGTTACTTGGTGTCAGTGTATGTCAAAATACTTGGTGTAAGTGTATGTCTTTGTTAATTGGTTTAATTGTCTGTCTTTGTTACTTGGTGTCAGTGTATGTCTGTGTTACTTGGTGTAAGTGTGTGTCTTTGTTACTTGGTGTAAGTGTATGTCTTTGTTACTTGGTGTCAGTGTATGTCTTTGTTACTTGTTGTCAGTGTGTGTCTGTGTTACTGGGTATCAGTGTATGTCTTTGTGACTTGGTATCAGTGTATTTCTTTGTGACTTGGTGTCAGTGTATGTCTTTGTTACTGGGTGTCAGTGTGTGTCTGTGTTACTTGGTGTCAGTATATGTCTTCGTTACTTGTTGTCAGTGTGTGTCTGTGTTACTTTGTGGAAGTGTATGTCTTTGTGACTTGGTATCAGTGTATGTCTTTGTGACTTGGTGTCAGTGTGTGTCTGTGTTACTTGGTGTCAGTGTATGTCTTTGTTACTGTGTATCAGTGGTTCTCTGTGTTACTGGGTATCAGTGTGTGTTTGTTTGTGTTACTGGGTGTCAGTGTGTGTCTGTGACACTAGGTGTCGGTATTTAGTATAGTTTAGAGATACAGCACTGAAACAGGCCCTTCGGCCCATCGAGTCTGTGCCTACCATCAACCAACCAGTTATGCTAATCCTACACTAATTCCGTATTCCTATCACATCCCCACCTGTCCCTATATATTTCCCTGCCACCTACCTATACTAGGTGCAATTTATGATGGCCAATTAACCTATCAACCTGTAAGTCTTTGGCATGTGGGAGGAAACCGGAGCACCCGGAGGAAACCCACGCAGACACAGGGAGAACTTGTAAACTCCGCACAGGCAGTACCTGGAATCCAACCCGGGTCCCTGGATCTGTGAGGCTGCGGTGCTAATCACTGCGCCAATGTGACCCCGCTCTCCCACCCCCACTGTGTGCCTGTGTTACTGGGTATCAGTGTATGTCTTTGTTACTTGGTGTCAGTGTATGTCTGTGTTATTTGGTGTAAGTGTGTGTCTGTGTTACTGGGTATCAGTGTATGTCTTTGTAACTTGGTGTGAGTGAGTGTTTGTGCTCCTGGGTATCAGTGTATGTCTTTGTTACTTGGTGTCAGTGTATGTCTTTGTTATTTGGTGTAAGTGGGTGTCTGTGTTACTGGGTGTCAGTGTGTGTCTGTGTTACTTGGTGTAAGTGTGTGTCTTTGTTACTTGGTGTCCGTGTGTGTCTGTGTTACTGGGTGTCAGTGTATGTCTTTGTTACTTGGTGTCAGTGTATTCTTTGTTACTTGGTGTAAGTGTGTGTCTGTGTTACTGAGTATCAGTGTATGTCTTTGTTACATGGTGTAAGTGTGTGTCTTTGTTACTTGGTGTCAGTGGATGTCTTTGTTACTGTGTGTCAGTGTTTCTGAATGTTACTGGGTGTCAGTGTGTGTTTGTTTGTGTTACTGGGTGTCAGTGTGTGTCTGTGTTACTTGGTGTCAGTGCATGTCTTTGTTACTTGGTGTCAGAGTTTGTCTTTGTTACTTGGTGCAAGTGTATGTCTGTGTTACTTGGTGCCAGTGTATGTCTGTGTTACTTGGTGCCAGTGTGTGTCCGTTACTGGGTATCAGTGTATGTCTTTGTTTCTTGGTGTCAGTGTATGTCTTTGTGACTGGGTGTCAGTGTATGTCTTTGTTACTTGGTGTCAGTGTATGTCTATGTTACTTGGTGTAAGTGTATGTCTATGTTACTTGGTGTAAGTGTGTGTCTTTGTTACTTGGTGTAAGTGTGTGTCTGTGTTACTGATTCTCAGTGTATGTCTGTGTTACATGGTGTCAGTGTATGTCTGTGTTACATGGTGTCAGTGTGTGTCTTTGTTACTGGGTGTCAGTGTGTGTCTTGGTTACTTGGTGTAAGTGTGTGTCTTGGTTACTTGGTGTAAGTTTGTCTCTGTGTTACTTGGTGTCAGTGTATGTCTGTGTTACTTGGTGTAAGTGTATGTCTGTGATACTTGGTGTAAGTGTATGTCTGTGATACTCGGTGTAAGTGTGTGTCTGTGTTACTTGGTGTAAGTGTGTGTCTGTGTTACTTGGTGTAAGTGTGTGTCTTTGTTTCTTGGTGTCAGTATATGTCTTTGTTACTTGGTGTAAGTGCATGTCTTTGTTACTTGGTGTCAGTGTATGTCTTTGTTACTTTGTGTCAGTGTCTGTCTGTGTTACATGGTGTCAGTGTGTGTCTTTGTTACTGGGTGTCAGTGTGTATCTTGGTTACTGGGTGTCAGTGTGTGTCTTGGTTACTGGGTGTCAGTGTGTGTCTTTGTTACTTGGTGTCAGCTTATGTCTTTGTTTCTTGGTGTCAGTGTATGTCTGTGTTACTTGGTGTAAGTGTGTGTCTGTGTTACTTGGTGTAAGTGTGTGTCTGTGTTACCTGGTATCAGTGTATGTCTTTGCTACTTGGTATCAGTGTATGTCTTTGCTACTTGGTATCAGTATATGTCTGTGTTACTTGGTGTAAGTGTGTGTCTGTGTTACTGGGTATCAGTTTATGTCTTTGTTACCTGGTGTCAGTGTATGTCTTTGTTACTGGGTATCAATGTATGTCTTTGTTACTTGTTGACAGTTTATGTCTGTGTTACTTGGTGTAAGTGTGTGTCTTTGTTACTTGGTGTCAGTGGACGTCTTTGTTACTTGGTGTCAGTGGACGTCTTTGTTACTTGGTGTCAGTGTATGTCTTTGTTACTTGGTGTAAGTGTATGTCTGTGTTACTTGGTGCCAGTGTGTGTCTGTGTTACTTGGTGTAAGTGTGTGTCTGTTTCTGGGTATCAGTGTATGTCTTTGTTTCTTGGTGTCTGTGTATGTCTTTGTTACTGGGTGTCAGTGTATGTCTTTGTTACTGGGTGTCAGTGTATGTCTTTGTTACTGGGTGTCAGTTTATTTCTTTGTTACCTGGTGTCAGTGTATGTCTTTGTTACTTGGTGTCAGTGTATGTCTATGTTACTTGGTGTAAGTGTGTGTCTTTGTTACTTGGTGTAAGTGTGTGTCTGTGTTACTGTGTATCAGTGTATGTCTTTGTTACTTGGTGTCAGTGTATGTCTTTGTTACTTGGTGTCAGTGCATGTCTGTGTTACTTGGTGTAAGTGTATGTATGTGTTACTTGGTGTAAGTGTATGTCTTTGTTACTTGGTGGAAGTGTATGTCTTTGTTACTTGGTGTCAGTGTATGTCTGTGTTACTTGGTGCCAGTGTGTGTCTGTGTTACTTGGTGTAAGTGTGTGTCTGTGTTACATGGTGTCAGTGTATGTCTTTGTTTCTTGGTGTCAGTGTATGTCTTTGTGACTGGGTGTCAGTGTATGTCTTTGTGACTTTGTGTCAGTGTATGTCTTTGTGACTTGGTGTCATTGTATGTCTTTGTTACTGGGTGTCAGTTTATTTCTTTGTTACCTGGTGTCAGTGTATGTCTATGTTACTTGGTGTAAGTGTGTGTCTTTGTTACTTGGTGTAAGTGTGTGTCTGTGTTACTGTGTATCAGTGTATGTCTTTGTTACTTGGTGTCAGTGTATGTCTTTGTTACTTGGTGTCAGTGTATGTATGTGTTACTTGGTGTAAGTGTATGTCTTTGTTACTTGGTGTCAGTGTATGTCTTTGTTACTTGGTGTCAGTGTATGTCTGTGTTACTTGGTGTCAGTGTATGTCTGTGTTACTTGGTGTAAGTGTGTGTCTGTGTTACTTGGTGTTAGTGTGTGTGTGTTACTTGGTGTAAGTGTGTGTCTTTGTTACTTGGTGCCAGTGTGTGTCTGTGTTACTTGGTGTAAGTGTGTGTCTGGTACTGGGTATCAGTGTATGTCTTTGTTTCTTGGTTTCTGTGTATGTCTTTGTTACTTGGTGTCAGTGTATGTCTTTGTTACTGGGTGTCAGTGTATGTCTTTGTTACTGGGTGTCAGTTTATTTCTTTGTTACCTGGTGTCAGTGTATGTCTTTGTTACTTGGTGTCAGTGTATGTCTATGTTACTTGGTGTAAGTGTGTGTCTTTGTTACTTGGTGTAAGTGTGTGTCTGTGTTACTGTGTATCAGTGTATGTCTTTGTTACTTCGTGTCAGTGTATGTCTTTGTTACTTGTTGTCAGTGCATGTCTGTGTTACTTGGTGTAAGTGTATGTATGTGTTACTTGGTGTAAGTGTATGTCTTTGTTACTTGGTGGAAGTGTATGTCTTTGTTACTTGGTGTCAGTGTATGTCTGTGTTACTTGGTGCCAGTGTGTGTCTGTGTTACTTGGTGTAAGTGTGTGTCTGTGTTACATGGTGTCAGTGTATGTCTTTGTTTCTTGGTGTCAGTGTATGTCTTTGTGACTGGGTGTCAGTGTATGTCTTTGTGACTTGGTGTCAGTGTATGTCTTTGTGACTTGGTGTCATTGTATGTCTTTGTTACTGGGTGTCAGTTTATTTCTTTGTTACCTGGTGTCAGTGTATGTCTATGTTACTTGGTGTAAGTGTGTGTCTTTGTTACTTGGTGTAAGTGTGTGTCTGTGTTACTGTGTATCAGTGTATGTCTTTGTTACTTGGTGTCAGTTTATGTATGTGTTACTTGGTGTAAGTGTATGTCTTTGTTACTTGGTGTCAGTGTATGTCTGTGTTACTTGGTGTCAGTGTATGTCTGTGTTACTTGGTGTAAGTGTGTGTCTGTGTTACTTGGTGTTAGTGTGTGTGTGTTACTTGGTGTAAGTGTGTGTCTGTGTTACTTGGTGCCAGTGTGTGTCTGTGTTACTTGGTGTAAGTGTGTGTCTGTTACTGGGTATCTGTGTATGTCTTTGTTTCTTGGTGTCAGTGTATGTCTTTGTTACTGGGTGTCAGTGTATGTCTTTGTTACTGGGTGTCAGTTTATTTCTTTGTTACCTGGTGTCAGTGTATGTCTTTGTTACTTGGTGTCAGTGTATGTCTATGTTACTTGGTGTAAGTGTGTGTCTTTGTTACTTGGTGTAAGTGTGTGTCTGTGTTACTGTGTATCAGTGTATGTCTTTGTTACTTGGTGTCAGTGTATGTCTTTGTTACTTGGTGTCAGTGCATGTCTGTGTTACTTGGTGTAAGTGCATGTATGTGTTACTTGGTGTAAGTGTATGTCTTTGTTACTTGGTGGAAGTGTATGTCTTTGTTACTTGGTGTCAGTGTATGTCTGTGTTACTTGGTGCCAGTGTGTGTCTGTGTTACTTGGTGTAAGTGTGTGTCTGTGTTACTTGGTGTCAGTGTATGTCTTTGTTTCTTGGTGTCAGTGTATGTCTTTGTGACTGGGTGTCAGTGTATGTCTTTGTGACTTGGTGTCATTGTATGTCATTGTTACTGGGTGTCAGTTTATTTCTTTGTTACCTGGTGTCAGTGTATGTCTTTGTTACTTGGTGTCAGTGTATGTCTATGTTACTTGGTGTAAGTGTGTGTCTATGTTACTTGGTGTAAGTGTGTGTCTTTGTTACTTGGTGTAAGTGTGTGTCTGTGTGACTGTGTATCAGTGTATGTCTTTGTTACTTGGTGTCAGTGTATGTCTTTGTTACTTGGTGTCAGTGTATGTATGTGTTACTTGGTGTAAGTGTATGTATGTGTTACTTGGTGTAAGTGTATGTCTTTGTTACTTGGTGTCAGTGTATGTCTTTGTTACTTGGTGTCAGTGTATGTCTGTGTTACTTGGTGTCAGTGTATGTCTGTGTTACTTGGTGTAAGTGTGTGTCTGTGTTACTTGGTGTAAGTGTGTGTGTGTTACTTGGTGTAAGTGTGTCTCTGTGTTACTGGGTGTCAGTTTATTTCTTTGTTACCTGGTGTCAGTGTATGTCTTTGTGACTTGGTGTCAGTGTATGTCTTTGTTACTGGGTGTCAGTTTATTTCTTTGTTACCTGGTGTCAGTGTATGTCTTTGTTACTTGGTGTCAGTGTATGTCTATGTTACTTGGTGTAAGTGTGTGTCTGTGTTACTGTGTATCAGTGTATGTCTTTGTTACTTGGTGTCAGTGTATGTCTTTGTTACTTGGTGTAAGTGTGTGTCTGTGTTACTTGGTGTAAGTGTGTGTCTGTGTTACTGATTGTCAGTGTATGTCTTTGTTACTTGGTGTCAGTGTATGTCTGTGTTACATGGTGTCAGTGTGTGTCTTTGTTACTGGGTGTCAGTGTGTGTCTTGGTTACTTGGTGTAAGTGTGTGTCTGTGTTACTTGGTGTAAGTGTGTGTCTGTGTTACTGATTGTCAGTGTATGTCTTTGTTACTTGGTGTCAGTGTATGTCTGTGTTACATGGTGTCAGTGTGTGTCTTTGTTACTTGGTGTCAGTGTATGTCTGTGTTACATGGTGTCAGTGTGTGTCTTGGTTACTGTGTATCAGTGTGTGTTACTGGGTGTCAGTATTTAGTTTAGTTTAGACAAACAGCACTTAAACAGGCCCTTCGGCCCACCGAGTCTGTGCCGACCATCAACCACACATTTACACTAATCCTACACTAATCCCGTATTCCTATCACATCCCCACCTGTCCCTATATCTTTCCCTACCACCTACCTATACTAGGGGCAATATCTGATGGCCAATTAACCCATCAACCTGTAAATCTTTGGCATGTGGGAGGAATTCGGAGCACATGAATTATCTTTAGCAAACAGGGTTAAAGAAAATCCCAAAGCCTTTTATTCATATATAATGAGAAAGAGGGTAACTAGAGAAAGGATTGGCCCACTAAAGGACAAAGGAGGAATGTTATGCTTGGACTCAGAGAAAATGGGTGAGATTCTAAACGAGTACTTTGCATCGGTATTCACCGAGGAGAGGGACATGACGGATGTTGAGGTTAGGAACAGATGTTTGAATACTCTAGGTCAAGTCGGCATAAGGAGGGAGGAAGTGTTGGGTATTCTAAAGGGCATTAAGGTGGACAAGTCCCCAGGTCCGGATGGGATCTATCCCAGGTTACTGAGGGAAGGGAGAGGGGAAATAGCTGGGGCCTTAACAGATATCTTTGCAGCATCCTTAAACACGGGTGAGGTCCCGGAGGACTGGAGAATTGCTAATGTTGTCCCCTTGTTTAAGAAGGGTAGCAGGGATAATCCAGGTAATTATAGACCGGTGAGCCTGACGTCAGTGGTAGGGAAGCTGCTGGAGAAGATACTGAGGGATAGGATCTATTCCCATTTGGAAGAAAATGGGCTCATCAGTGACAGGCAACATGGTTTTGTGCAGGGAAGGTCATGTCTTACCAACTTAATATAATTCTTTGAGGAAGTGACAAAGTTGATTGATGAGGGAAGGGCTGTCGATGTCATATGCATGGACTTCAGTAAGGCGTTTGATAAGGTTCCCCATGGCAGGCTGATGGAGAAAGTGAAGGCGCTTGGGGTCCAAGGTGTACTAGCTAGATGGATAAAGAACTGGCTGGGTAACAGGAGACAAAGAGTAGCAGTAGAAGGGAATTTCTCAAAATGGAGACGTGTGACCAGTGGTGTTCCACAGGGATCCGTGCTGGGACCACTGTTGTTTGTGATATACATTAATGATTTGGAGGAAAGTATAGGTGGACTGATTAGCAAGTTTGCAGACGACACTAAGATTGGTGGAGTAGCAGATAGTGAAGGGGACTGTCAGAGAATACAGCAGAATATAGATAGATTGGAGAGTTGGGCAGAGAAATGGCAGATGGAGTTCAATCAGGGCAAATGCGAGGTGATGCATTTTGGAAGATCCAATTCAAGAGTGAACTATACAGTAAATGGAAAAGTCCTGGGGAAAATTGATGTCCAGAGAGATTTGGGTGTTCAGGTCCATTGTTCCCTGAAGGTGGCAACGCAGGTAAATAGAGTGGTCATGAAGGCATACGGCATGCTTTCCTTCATCGGACGGGGCATTGAGTACAAGAGTTGGCAGGCCATGTTACAGTTGTATAGGACTTTGGTTCGGCCACATTTGGAATACTGCGTACAGTTCTGGTCGCCACATTATCAAAAGGATGTGGATGCTTTGGAGAGGGTGCAGAGGAGGTTCACCAGGATGTTGCCTGGTATGGAGGGCGCTAGCTATGAAGAGAGGTTGAGTAGATTAGGATTATTTTCATTAGAAAGACGGAGGTTGAGGGGGGACCTGATTGAGGTGTACAAAATCATGAGAGGTATAGACAGGGTGGATAGCAAGAGGCTTTTTCCCAGAGTGGGGGTTTCAATTACTAGAGGACACGAGTTCAAAGTAAAAGGGGAAAAGTTTAGGGGGGATATGCGTGCAAACTTCTTTATGCAGAGGGTGGTGGGCACCTGGAACGCATTGCCAGCGGAGGTGGTAGATGCGGGCACGATGGAGTCTTTTAAGATGTATCTAGACAGATACATGAATGGGCAGGAAGAAAAGAGATACAGAACCTTAGAAAATAGGCGACATGTTTAGAGAGAGGATCTGGATCGGCGCAGGCTTGGAGGGACGAAGGGCCTGTTCCTGTGCTGTAATTATCTTTGTTCTTTGTTCTTTGTTCACCCGGAGGAAACTCACGCAGACACAGGGAGAACTACCGCACAGGCAGTACCCAGAATTGAGCCCGGGTCCCTGGAGCGGTGAGGCTGCTAACCATGTGCCAATGTGCCGCCCAGTGTGTGTCCGTGTTACTGGGTGTCAGTGTATGTCTTTGTTACTTGTTGTCAGTGTGTTTCTGTGCTACTGGGTAACAGTGTATGTCTTTGTTACTTGGTGTCAGTGTATGTCTGTGTTACTTGGGGTAACTGTGTGTCTGTGTTACTTGGTGTAAGTGTGTGTCTGTGTTACTTGGTGTAAGTGTGTGTCTGTGTTACTTGGTGTAAGTGTGTGTCTGTGTTACTTGGTGTAAGTGTATGTCTGTGTTACTTGGTGTAAGTGTATGTCTGTGTTACTTGGTGTCAGTGTATGACTTTGTTACTTGGTGTCAGTGTATGACTGTGTTACTGGGTATCAGTGTATGTCTTTGTGACTTGGTATCAGTGTGTGTCTGTGTTACTTGGTGTAAGTGTGTGTCTGTGTTACTGGGTATCAGTTTATGTCTTTGTTACCTGGTGTCAGTGTATGTCTTTGTTACTGGGTATCAGTGTATGTCTTTGTTACTTGTTGACAGTTTATGTCTGTGTTACTTGGTGTCAGTGGACGTCTTTGTTACTTGGTGTCAGTGGACGTCTTTGTTACTTGGTGTCAGTGTATGTCTTTGTTTCTTGGTGTAAGTGTATGTCTGTGTTACTTGGTGCCAGTGTGTGTCTGTGTTACTTGGTGTAAGTGTGTGTCTGTTACTGGGTATCAGTGTATGTCTTTGTTTCTTGGTGTCAGTGTATGTCTTTGTTACTGGGTGTCAGTGTATGTCTTTGTGACTTGGTGTCAGTGTACGTCTTTGTGACTTGGTGTCAGTGTATGTCTTTGTTACTGGGTGTCAGTTTATTTCTTTGTTACCTGGTGTCAGTGTATGTCTTTGTTACTTGGTGTCAGTGTATGTCCATGTTATTTGGTGTAAGTGTGTGTCTTTGTTACTTGGTGTAAGTGTGTGTCTGTGTTACTGTGTATCAGTGTATGTCTTTGTTACTTGGTGTCAGTGTATGTCTTTGTTACTTGGTGTCAGTGCATGTCTGTGTTACTTGGTGTAAGTGTATGTATGTGTTACTTGGTGTAAGTGTATGTCTTTGTTACTTGGTGTAAGTGTATGTCTTTGTTACTTGGTGTAAGTGTATGTCTTTGTTACTTGGTGTCAGTGTATGTCTGTGTTACTTGG
This sequence comes from Heterodontus francisci, assembly GCF_036365525.1. Lineage (NCBI taxonomy): Eukaryota > Metazoa > Chordata > Chondrichthyes > Heterodontiformes > Heterodontidae > Heterodontus > Heterodontus francisci. The sequence goes on from NW_027141175.1 coordinate 7,782,016, forward strand.
TGCCAGTGTGTGTCTGTGTTACTTGGTGTAAGTGTGTGTCTGTGTTACTTGGTGTCAGTGTATGTCTTTGTTTCTTGGTGTCAGTGTATGTATTTGTTACTGGGTGTCAGTGTATGTCTTTGTGACTGGGTGTCAGTGTATGTCTTTGTGACTTCGTGTCAGTGTATGTCTTTGTGACTTGGTGTCAGTGTATGTCTTTGTTGCTGGGTGTCAGTTTATTTCTTTGTTACCTGGTGTCAGTGTATGTCTTTGTTACTTGGTGTCAGTGTATCTCTATGTTACTTGGTGTAAGTGTGTGTCTTTGTTACTTGGTGTAAGTGTGTGTCTGTGTTACTGTGTATCAGTGTATGTCTTTGTTACTTGGTGTCAGTGCATGCCTGTGTTACTTGGTGTAAGTGTATGTATGTGTTACTTGGTGTAAGTGTATGTCTTTGTTACTTGGTGTAAGTGTATGTCTTTGTTACTTGGTGTCAGTGTATGTCTGTGTTACTTGGTGTAAGTGCATGTATGTGTTACTTGGTGTAAGTGTATGTCTTTGTTACTTGGTGGAAGTGTATGTCTTTGTTACTTGGTGTCAGTGTATGTCTGTGTTACTTGGTGCCAGTGTGTGTCTGTGTTACTTGGTGTAAGTGTGTGTCTGTGTTACTTGGTGTCAGTGTATGTCTTTGTTTCTTGGTGTCAGTGTATGTCTTTGTGACTGGGTGTCAGTGTATGTCTTTGTGACTTGGTGTCATTGTATGTCATTGTTACTGGGTGTCAGTTTATTTCTTTGTTACCTGGTGTCAGTGTATGTCTTTGTTACTTGGTGTCAGTGTATGTCTATGTTACTTGGTGTAAGTGTGTGTCTATGTTACTTGGTGTAAGTGTGTGTCTTTGTTACTTGGTGTAAGTGTGTGTCTGTGTGACTGTGTATCAGTGTATGTCTTTGTTACTTGGTGTCAGTGTATGTCTTTGTTACTTGGTGTCAGTGTATGTATGTGTTACTTGGTGTAAGTGTATGTATGTGTTACTTGGTGTAAGTGTATGTCTTTGTTACTTGGTGTCAGTGTATGTCTTTGTTACTTGGTGTCAGTGTATGTCTGTGTTACTTGGTGTCAGTGTATGTCTGTGTTACTTGGTGTAAGTGTGTGTCTGTGTTACTTGGTGTAAGTGTGTGTGTGTTACTTGGTGTAAGTGTGTCTCTGTGTTACTGGGTGTCAGTTTATTTCTTTGTTACCTGGTGTCAGTGTATGTCTTTGTGACTTGGTGTCAGTGTATGTCTTTGTTACTGGGTGTCAGTTTATTTCTTTGTTACCTGGTGTCAGTGTATGTCTTTGTTACTTGGTGTCAGTGTATGTCTATGTTACTTGGTGTAAGTGTGTGTCTGTGTTACTGTGTATCAGTGTATGTCTTTGTTACTTGGTGTCAGTGTATGTCTTTGTTACTTGGTGTAAGTGTGTGTCTGTGTTACTTGGTGTAAGTGTGTGTCTGTGTTACTGATTGTCAGTGTATGTCTTTGTTACTTGGTGTCAGTGTATGTCTGTGTTACATGGTGTCAGTGTGTGTCTTTGTTACTGGGTGTCAGTGTGTGTCTTGGTTACTTGGTGTAAGTGTGTGTCTGTGTTACTTGGTGTAAGTGTGTGTCTGTGTTACTGATTGTCAGTGTATGTCTTTGTTACTTGGTGTCAGTGTATGTCTGTGTTACATGGTGTCAGTGTGTGTCTTTGTTACTTGGTGTCAGTGTATGTCTGTGTTACATGGTGTCAGTGTGTGTCTTGGTTACTGTGTATCAGTGTGTGTTACTGGGTGTCAGTATTTAGTTTAGTTTAGACAAACAGCACTTAAACAGGCCCTTCGGCCCACCGAGTCTGTGCCGACCATCAACCACACATTTACACTAATCCTACACTAATCCCGTATTCCTATCACATCCCCACCTGTCCCTATATCTTTCCCTACCACCTACCTATACTAGGGGCAATATCTGATGGCCAATTAACCCATCAACCTGTAAATCTTTGGCATGTGGGAGGAATTCGGAGCACATGAATTATCTTTAGCAAACAGGGTTAAAGAAAATCCCAAAGCCTTTTATTCATATATAATGAGAAAGAGGGTAACTAGAGAAAGGATTGGCCCACTAAAGGACAAAGGAGGAATGTTATGCTTGGACTCAGAGAAAATGGGTGAGATTCTAAACGAGTACTTTGCATCGGTATTCACCGAGGAGAGGGACATGACGGATGTTGAGGTTAGGAACAGATGTTTGAATACTCTAGGTCAAGTCGGCATAAGGAGGGAGGAAGTGTTGGGTATTCTAAAGGGCATTAAGGTGGACAAGTCCCCAGGTCCGGATGGGATCTATCCCAGGTTACTGAGGGAAGGGAGAGGGGAAATAGCTGGGGCCTTAACAGATATCTTTGCAGCATCCTTAAACACGGGTGAGGTCCCGGAGGACTGGAGAATTGCTAATGTTGTCCCCTTGTTTAAGAAGGGTAGCAGGGATAATCCAGGTAATTATAGACCGGTGAGCCTGACGTCAGTGGTAGGGAAGCTGCTGGAGAAGATACTGAGGGATAGGATCTATTCCCATTTGGAAGAAAATGGGCTCATCAGTGACAGGCAACATGGTTTTGTGCAGGGAAGGTCATGTCTTACCAACTTAATATAATTCTTTGAGGAAGTGACAAAGTTGATTGATGAGGGAAGGGCTGTCGATGTCATATGCATGGACTTCAGTAAGGCGTTTGATAAGGTTCCCCATGGCAGGCTGATGGAGAAAGTGAAGGCGCTTGGGGTCCAAGGTGTACTAGCTAGATGGATAAAGAACTGGCTGGGTAACAGGAGACAAAGAGTAGCAGTAGAAGGGAATTTCTCAAAATGGAGACGTGTGACCAGTGGTGTTCCACAGGGATCCGTGCTGGGACCACTGTTGTTTGTGATATACATTAATGATTTGGAGGAAAGTATAGGTGGACTGATTAGCAAGTTTGCAGACGACACTAAGATTGGTGGAGTAGCAGATAGTGAAGGGGACTGTCAGAGAATACAGCAGAATATAGATAGATTGGAGAGTTGGGCAGAGAAATGGCAGATGGAGTTCAATCAGGGCAAATGCGAGGTGATGCATTTTGGAAGATCCAATTCAAGAGTGAACTATACAGTAAATGGAAAAGTCCTGGGGAAAATTGATGTCCAGAGAGATTTGGGTGTTCAGGTCCATTGTTCCCTGAAGGTGGCAACGCAGGTAAATAGAGTGGTCATGAAGGCATACGGCATGCTTTCCTTCATCGGACGGGGCATTGAGTACAAGAGTTGGCAGGCCATGTTACAGTTGTATAGGACTTTGGTTCGGCCACATTTGGAATACTGCGTACAGTTCTGGTCGCCACATTATCAAAAGGATGTGGATGCTTTGGAGAGGGTGCAGAGGAGGTTCACCAGGATGTTGCCTGGTATGGAGGGCGCTAGCTATGAAGAGAGGTTGAGTAGATTAGGATTATTTTCATTAGAAAGACGGAGGTTGAGGGGGGACCTGATTGAGGTGTACAAAATCATGAGAGGTATAGACAGGGTGGATAGCAAGAGGCTTTTTCCCAGAGTGGGGGTTTCAATTACTAGAGGACACGAGTTCAAAGTAAAAGGGGAAAAGTTTAGGGGGGATATGCGTGCAAACTTCTTTATGCAGAGGGTGGTGGGCACCTGGAACGCATTGCCAGCGGAGGTGGTAGATGCGGGCACGATGGAGTCTTTTAAGATGTATCTAGACAGATACATGAATGGGCAGGAAGAAAAGAGATACAGAACCTTAGAAAATAGGCGACATGTTTAGAGAGAGGATCTGGATCGGCGCAGGCTTGGAGGGACGAAGGGCCTGTTCCTGTGCTGTAATTATCTTTGTTCTTTGTTCTTTGTTCACCCGGAGGAAACTCACGCAGACACAGGGAGAACTACCGCACAGGCAGTACCCAGAATTGAGCCCGGGTCCCTGGAGCGGTGAGGCTGCTAACCATGTGCCAATGTGCCGCCCAGTGTGTGTCCGTGTTACTGGGTGTCAGTGTATGTCTTTGTTACTTGTTGTCAGTGTGTTTCTGTGCTACTGGGTAACAGTGTATGTCTTTGTTACTTGGTGTCAGTGTATGTCTGTGTTACTTGGGGTAACTGTGTGTCTGTGTTACTTGGTGTAAGTGTGTGTCTGTGTTACTTGGTGTAAGTGTGTGTCTGTGTTACTTGGTGTAAGTGTGTGTCTGTGTTACTTGGTGTAAGTGTATGTCTGTGTTACTTGGTGTAAGTGTATGTCTGTGTTACTTGGTGTCAGTGTATGACTTTGTTACTTGGTGTCAGTGTATGACTGTGTTACTGGGTATCAGTGTATGTCTTTGTGACTTGGTATCAGTGTGTGTCTGTGTTACTTGGTGTAAGTGTGTGTCTGTGTTACTGGGTATCAGTTTATGTCTTTGTTACCTGGTGTCAGTGTATGTCTTTGTTACTGGGTATCAGTGTATGTCTTTGTTACTTGTTGACAGTTTATGTCTGTGTTACTTGGTGTCAGTGGACGTCTTTGTTACTTGGTGTCAGTGGACGTCTTTGTTACTTGGTGTCAGTGTATGTCTTTGTTTCTTGGTGTAAGTGTATGTCTGTGTTACTTGGTGCCAGTGTGTGTCTGTGTTACTTGGTGTAAGTGTGTGTCTGTTACTGGGTATCAGTGTATGTCTTTGTTTCTTGGTGTCAGTGTATGTCTTTGTTACTGGGTGTCAGTGTATGTCTTTGTGACTTGGTGTCAGTGTACGTCTTTGTGACTTGGTGTCAGTGTATGTCTTTGTTACTGGGTGTCAGTTTATTTCTTTGTTACCTGGTGTCAGTGTATGTCTTTGTTACTTGGTGTCAGTGTATGTCCATGTTATTTGGTGTAAGTGTGTGTCTTTGTTACTTGGTGTAAGTGTGTGTCTGTGTTACTGTGTATCAGTGTATGTCTTTGTTACTTGGTGTCAGTGTATGTCTTTGTTACTTGGTGTCAGTGCATGTCTGTGTTACTTGGTGTAAGTGTATGTATGTGTTACTTGGTGTAAGTGTATGTCTTTGTTACTTGGTGTAAGTGTATGTCTTTGTTACTTGGTGTAAGTGTATGTCTTTGTTACTTGGTGTCAGTGTATGTCTGTGTTACTTGGTGCCAGTGTGTGTCTGTGTTACTTGGTGTAAGTGTGTGTCTGTGTTACTTGGTGTCAGTGTATGTCTTTGTTTCTTGGTGTCAGTGTATGTATTTGTTACTGGGTGTCAGTGTATGTCTTTGTGACTGGGTGTCAGTGTATGTCTTTGTGACTTCGTGTCAGTGTATGTCTTTGTGACTTGGTGTCAGTGTATGTCTTTGTTGCTGGGTGTCAGTTTATTTCTTTGTTACCTGGTGTCAGTGTATGTCTTTGTTACTTGGTGTCAGTGTATCTCTATGTTACTTGGTGTAAGTGTGTGTCTTTGTTACTTGGTGTAAGTGTGTGTCTGTGTTACTGTGTATCAGTGTATGTCTTTGTTACTTGGTGTCAGTGCATGCCTGTGTTACTTGGTGTAAGTGTATGTATGTGTTACTTGGTGTAAGTGTATGTCTTTGTTACTTGGTGTAAGTGTATGTCTTTGTTACTTGGTGTCAGTGTATGTCTGTGTTACTTGGTGTCAGTTTATGTCTGTGTTACTTGGTGTCAGTGTATGTCTGTGTTACTTGGTGTAAGTGTATGTCTGTGTTACTTGGTGTAAGTGTGTGTCTGTGTTACTTGGTGTAAGTGTGTGTGTTACTTGGTGTAAGTGTGTGTCTGTGTTACTTGGTGTAAGTGTGTGTCTGTGTTACTTGGTGCAAGTGTGTGTCTGTGTTACTTGGTATCAGTGTATGTCTTTGCTACTTGGTATCAGTGTATGTCTTTGCTACTTGGTGTAAGTGTGTGTCTGTGTTACTTGGTGTAAGTGTGTGTCTGTGTTACTTGGTGTAAGTGTGTGTCTGTGTTACTGGGTATCAGTTTATGTCTTTGTTACTTGTTGACAGTTTGTGTCTGTGTTACTTGGTGTCAGTGTGTGTCTTTGTTACTTGGTGTCAGTGGACGTCTTTGTTACTGTGTGTCAGTGTATGTCTTTGTTACTGTGTGTCAGTGTATGTCTGTGTTACTGGGTGTGTGTGTGTGTCTGTGTTGCTGGGTGTCAGTGTATGTCTGTGTTTCTTGGTGTCAGTGTATGTGTTTGTGACTTGGTGTCAGTGTATGTCTTTGTGACTTGGTGTCAGTGTATGTCTTTGTTACTGGGTGACAGTGTATGTCTTTGTTACTGGGTGTCAGTTTATTTCTTTGTTACCTGGTTTCAGTGTATGTCTTTGTTACTTGGTGTCAGTGTATGTCTATGTTACTTGGTGTAAGTGTGTGTCTGTGTTACTGTGTATCAGTGTATGTCTTTGTTACTTGGTGTCAGTGTATGTCTTTGTTACTTGGTGTAAGTGTGTGTCTGTGTTACTTGGTGTAAGTGTGTGTCTGTGTTACTGATTGTCAGTGTATGTCTTTGTTACTTGGTGTCAGTGTATGTCTGTGTTACATGGTGTCAGTGTGTGTCTTTGTTACTGGGTGTCAGTGTGTGTCTTGGTTACTTGGTGTAAGTGTGTGTCTTGGTTACTGTGTATCAGTGTGTGTTACTGGGTGTCAGTATTTAGTTTAGTTTAGACAAACAGCACTTAAACAGGCCCTTCGGCCCACCGAGTTTGTGCCGACCATCAACCACACATTTACACTAATCCTACACTAATCCCGTATTCCTATCACATCCCCACCTGTCCCTATATATTTCCCTACCACCTACCTGTACTAGGGGCAATATCTGATGGCCAATTAACCCATCAACCTGCAAGTCTTTGGCATGTGGGAGGAATTCGGAGCACATGAATTATCTTTAGCAAACAGGGTTAAGGAAAATCCCAAAGCCTTTTATTCATATATAATGAGAAAGAGGGTAACTAGAGAAAGGATTGGCCCACTAAAGGACAAAGGAGGAATGTTATGCTTGGACTCAGAGAAAATGGGTGAGATTCTAAACGAGTACTTTGCATCGGTATTCACCGAGGAGAGGGACATGACGGATGTTGAGGTTAGGAACAGATGTTTGAATACTCTAGGTCAAGTCGGCATAAGGAGGGAGGAAGTGTTGGGTATTCTAAAGGGCATTAAGGTGGACAAGTCCCCAGGTCCGGATGGGATCTATCCCAGGTTACTGCGGGAAGCGAGAGGGGAAATAGCTGGGGCCTTAACAGATATCTTTGCAGCATCCTTAAACACGGGTGAGGTCCCGGAGGACAGGTGAATTGCTAATGTTGTCCCCTTGTTTAAGAAGGGTAGCAGGGATAATCCAGGTAATTATAGACCGGTGAGCCTGACGTCAGTGGTAGGGAAGCTGCTGGAGAAGATACTGAGGGATAGGATCTATTCCCATTTGGAAGAAAATGGGCTCATCAGTGACAGGCAACATGGTTTTGTGCAGGGAAGGTCATGTCTTACCAACTTAATATAATTCTTTGAGGAAATGACAAAGTTGATTGATGAGGGAAGGGCTGTCGATGTCATATGCATGGACTTCAGTAAGGCGTTTGATAAGGTTCCCCATGGCAGGCTGATGGAGAAAGTGAAGGCGCTTGGGGTCCAAGGTGTACTAGCTAGATGGATAAAGAACTGGCTGGGCAACAGGAGACAAAGAGTAGCAGTAGAAGGGAATTTCTCAAAATGGAGACGTGTGACCAGTGGTGTTCCACAGGGATCCGTGCTGGGACCACTGTTGTTTGTGATATACATTAATGATTTGGAGGAAAGTATAGGTGGACTGATTAGCAAGTTTGCAGACGACACTAAGATTGGTGGAGTAGCAGATAGTGAAGGGGACTGTCAGAGAATACAGCAGAATATAGATAGATTGGAGAGTTGGGCAGAGAAATGGCAGATGGAGTTCAATCAGGGCAAATGCGAGGTGATGCATTTTGGAAGATCCAATTCAAGAGTGAACTATACAGTAAATGGAAAAGTCCTGGGGAAAATTGATGTCCAGAGAGATTTGGGTGTTCAGGTCCATTGTTCCCTGAAGGTGGCAACGCAGGTAAATAGAGTGGTCATGAAGGCATACGGCATGCTTTCCTTCATCGGACGGGGCATTGAGTACAAGAGTTGGCAGGCCATGTTACAGTTGTATAGGACTTTGGTTCGGCCACATTTGGAATACTGCGTACAGTTCTGGTCGCCACATTATCAAAAGGATGTGGATGCTTTGGAGAGGGTGCAGAGGAGGTTCACCAGGATGTTGCCTGGTATGGAGGGCGCTAGCTATGAAGAGAGGTTGAGTAGATTAGGATTATTTTCATTTGAAAGACGGAGGTTGAGGGGGGACCTGATTGAGGTGTACAAAATCATGAGAGGTATAGACAGGGTGGATAGCAAGAGGCTTTTTCCCAGAGTGGGGGTTTCAATTACTAGAGGACACGAGTTCAAAGTAAAAGGGGAAAAGTTTAGGGGGGATATGCGTGCAAATTTCTTTACGCAGAGGGTGGTGGGCACCTGGAACGCATTGCCAGCGGAGGTGGTAGATGCGGGCACGATGGAGTCTTTTAAGATGTATCTAGACAGATACATGAATGGGCAGGAAGAAGAGAGATACAGAACCTTAGAAAATAGGCGACATGTTTAGAGAGAGGATCTGGATCGGCGCAGGCTTGGAGGGCCGAAGGGCCTGTTCCTGTGCTGTAATTATCTTTGTTCTTTGTTCACCCGGAGGAAACTCACGCAGACACAGGGAGAACTACCGCACAGGCAGTACCCAGAATCGAGCCCGGGTCCCTGGAGCGGTGAGGCTGCTAACCATGTGCCAATGTGCCGCCCAGTGTGTGTCCATGTTACTGGGTGTCAGTGTATGTCTTTGTTACTTGTTGTCAGTGTGTTTCTGTGCTACTGGGTAACAGTGTATGTCTTTGTTACTTGGTGTCAGTGTATGTCTGTGTTACTTGGGGCAACTGTGTGTCTGTGTTACTTGGTGTAAGTGTGTGTCTGTGTTACTTGGTGTAAGTGTATGTCTGTGTTACTTGGTGTAAGTGTGTGTCTGTGTTACTTGGTGTAAGTGTGTGTCTGTGTTACTTGGTGTCAGTGCATGACTTTGTTACTTGGTGTCAGTGTATGACTTTGTTACTTGGTGTCAGTGTATGACTGTGTTACTGGGTATCAGTGTATGTCTTTGTGACTTGGTATCAGTGTATGTCTTTGTTACTTGGTGTCAGTGTGTGTCTTTGTTACTTGGTGTCAGTGTGTGTCTTTGTTACTTGGTGTCAGTGTATGTCTTTGTTACTTGGTGTCAGTGTATGTCTGTGTTACTTGGTGTCAGTGTGTGTCTTTGTTACTTGGTGTCAGTGTATGTCTTTGTTACTTGGTGTCAGTGTATGTCTGTGTTACATGGTGTCAGTGTGTGTCTGTGTTATTTGGTGTAAGTGTGTGTCTTTGATACTTGGTGCCAGTGCTTGTCTTTGTTACTTGGTGTAAGTGTGTGTCTGTGTTACTTGGTATCAGTGTCTGTCTTTGTTACTGTTTATCAGTGTTTCTCTGTGTTACTGGGTGTCAGTGTGTGTTTGTCTGTGTTACTGGGTGTCAGTGTGTATCAGTGACACTAGGTGTCAGTATTTAGTTTAGTGATACAGCACTGAAACAGGCCCTTCGGCCCACCGTGTCTGTGCCGACCATCAACCATTCATTTATACTCATGCTACACGAATCCCATATTCCAATAACATCCCCACCTGTCCCTATATATTTCCCTATTTCCCGGGTCCCTGGAGGTGTGAGGCTGCGGTGCTAACCACTGCGCTAATGTGCCAACCCCCAATGTGTGTCTGTGTTACTGGGTGTCATTGTGTGTCTTTGTTACTGGGTGTCAGTGTGTTTGTTTGTGTAACTGGGTGTCAGTGTGTGTCTGTGTTACTGGGTGTCAGTGTGTGTCTGTGTGACTGGGTGTCAGTGTATGTCTTTGTGACTTGGTGTCAGTGTATGTCTTTGTGACTTGGTGTCAGTGTATGTCAAAATACTTGGTGTTAGTGTATGTCAAAATACTTGGTGTAAGTGTATGTCTTTGTTACTTGGTGTAAGTGTGTGTCTTTGTTACTTCGTGTAATTGTATGTCATTGCTACTTGGTGTCAGTGTGTGTCTTTGTTACTTGGTGTAAGTGTTTTTTTTTAGAATTAGAACATTACAGCGCAGTACAGCCCCTTCGGTCCTCGATGTTGCGCCGACCTGTGAAACCATCTGACCTTCACTATTCCATTTTCATCATTATGTCTATCCTTCTTCTTTTGGGCCTCCTTATCTCGAGAGACAATGGATACGCGCCTGGAGGTGGTCAGTGGTTTGTGAAGCAGCGCCTGGAGTGGCTATAAAGGCCAATTCTGGAGTGACAGGCTCTTCCACAGGTGCTGCAGAGAAATTTGTTTGTTGGGGCTGTTTCACAGTTGGCTCTCCCCTTGCGCCTCTGTCTTTTTTCCTGCCAACTACTAAGTCTCTTCGACTCGCCACAATTTAGCCCTGTCTTTATGGCTGCCCGCCAGCTCTGGCGAATGCTGGCAACTGACTCCCACGACTTGTGATCAATGTCACACGATTTCATGTCGCGTTTGCAGACGTCTTTATAACGGAGACATGGACGGCCGGTGGGTCTGATACCCGTGGCGAGCTCGCTGTACAATGTGTCTTTGGGGATCCTGCCATCTTCCATGCGGCTCACATGGCCAAAACATCTCAAGCGCCGCTGACTCAGTAGTGTGTATAAGCTGGGGATGTTGGCCGCTTCAAGGACTTCTGTGTTGGAGATATAGTCCTGCCACCTGATGCCAAGTATTCTCCGAAGGCAGCGAAGATGGAATGAATTGAGACGTCGCTCTTGGCTGGCATACGTTGTCCAGGCCTCGCTGCCGTAGAGCAAGGTACTGAGGACACAGGCCTGATACACTCGGACTTTTGTGTTCCGTGTCAGTGCGCCATTTTCCCACACTCTCTTGGCCAGTCTGAACATAGCAGTGGAAGCCTTACCCATGCGCTTGTTGATTTCTGCATCTAGAGACAGGTTACTGGTGATAGTTGAGCCTAGGTAGGTGAACTCTTGAACCACTTCCAGAGCGTGGTCGCCAATATTGATGGATGGAGCATTTCTGACATCCTGCCCCATGATGTTCGTTTTCTTGAGGCTGATGGTTAGGCCAAATTCATTGCAAGCAGACGCAAACCTGTCGATGAGACTCTGCAGGCATTCTTCAGTGTGAGATGTTAAAGCAGCATCGTCAGCAAAGAGGAGTTCTCTGATGAGGACTTTCCGTACTTTGGACTTCGCTCTTAGACGGGCAAGGTTGAACAACCTGCCCCCTGATCTTGTGTGGAGGAAAATTCCTTCTTCAGAGGATTTGAACGCATGTGAAAGCAGCAGGGAGAAGAAAATCCCAAAAAGTGTGGGTGCGAGAACACAGCCCTGTTTCACACCACTCAGGATAGGAAAGGGCTCTGATGAGGAGCCACCATGTTGAATTGTGCCTTTCATATTGTCATGGAATGAGGTGATGATACTTAGTAGCTTTGGTGGACATCCGATCTTTTCTAGTAGTCTGAAGAGACCACGTCTGCTGACGAGGTCAAAGGCTTTGGTGAGATCAATGAAAGCAATGTAGAGGGGCATCTGTTGTTCACGGCATTTCTCCTGTATCTGACGAAAGGAGAACAGCATGTCAATAGTCGATCTCTCTGCACGAAAGCCACACTGTGCCTCAGGGTAGACGCGCTCGGCCAGCTTCTGGAGCCTGTTCAGAGCGACTCGAGCAAAGACTTTCCCCACTATGCTGAGCAGGGAGATTCCACGGTAGTTGTTGCAGTCACCGCGGTCACCTTTGTTTTTATAGAGGGTGATGATGTTGGCATCGCGCATGTCCTGGGGTACTGCTCCCTCGTCCCAGCACAGGCATAGCAGTTCATGTAGTGCTGAGAGTATAGCAGGCTTGGCACTCTTGATTATTTCAGGGGTAATGCTGTCCTTCCCAGGGGCTTTTCCGCTGGCTAGGGAATCAATGGCATCACTGAGTTCCGATTTGGTTGGCTGTATGTCCAGCTCATCCATGACTGGTAGAGGCTGGGCTGCATTGAGGGCAGTCTCAGTGACAGCATTCTCCCTGGAGTACAGTTCTAGGTAGTGCTCAACCCAGCGGTCCATCTGTTTGCGTTGGTCAGTGATTATGTCCCCCGATTTAGATTTGAGGGGGTGATCTTCTTGATGGTTGGCCCAAGAGCTCTCTTCATGCCATCATACATTCCTCTGATGTTTCCGGTGTCTGAGGCCAGCTGAATATGGCTGCATAGGTGTTGCCAGTAGTCGTTTGCGCAACGCCTCGCTGTTCTTTGTGCAGTACTTCTGGCTGCTTTAAGTGCTGCGGATGTTAAATCGCTGGGGGCTTTCTTGTAGTTCAAAAGTGCAATGCGCTTAGCGGCTATGACAAGTTCCAGCTCTTCATTATGAGATTGAAACCAGTCTGCATTTCTCTTCGCACTTTTGCCGTAGGTGGCCAAAGCTGACTCATAGATGGCGTCTCTGATGTGGGCCCACTTGGTCTCAGCATCCCCTGTGGGAGTGTTTTGAAGGGCTGTTACAAGTGAATTTAGAAATTTTTGTAACAGCTGTGGGTGAGAAATTCTGCTCGTGTTGATGCGCGGGTGGCCCTTCTGCTTGGAATGATGCAACTTCTTTGGTCTGAGTCTAACCTTGCTGCACACCAGGGAGTGGTCGGTGTCGCAGTCCGCACTGTGGAAGCTGCGTGTGATTTGAACACTTTTTAAGGCGGCTCGCCTTGTGACAATGAGGTCTAGCTGGTGCCAACGACGTGATCTTGGGTGCCTCCATGAAACCTGGTGACAGGGTTTAGTGTGAAAGAACGAGTTGGTGATGCAGAGGTTATGATAGGTACACAACTCAAGCAGTCTCTGCCCGTTCTCATTCATCCTTCCAACGCCATAGCGCCCAAGGCAGGAGGGCCATGAGTCATGGTCGGCCCCAACCCTGGCATTAAAGTCCCCCAGCAGGAATAGGTGTTCGGTGTTGGGGATGCTGCTAATGATGTTATGGAGTTGTTCATAGAACTGGTCTTTAGCTTCAGGTGCGGAACAGAGTGTTGGAGCATAGATGCTGAGTAGGTGTACTGGACCAGAGGTGGTGAGCAGTCGGATGGACAGTATGCGTTCCGAGCCATTTGAGGGAGGCTCTATCATGCTGAGCAAGGAGTTTCTGATGGCGAAGCCCACTCCATGCTGTCTTGGTTCTTCAGGATCCCTGCCCTGCCAGAAGAAGGTGTAGTCTTGCTCTGCTAGAGAGCCACTCGCGGGGAGGCGAGTCTCCTGAAGTGCTGCAATGTCCACATTGAGTCGACTGAGCTCGTTGTTAATGATGGCGGTCTTCCCAGAATCGTTGATTTGTGTAAGGTCTTCCGACAGGCCAGGAATCATAGTTCTGACGTTCCAGCTTGCAAAGCGAAGGGCTGGTACCTTCTTTCCTTTTTTCATGTTGTTTGGTGCGGTGTATCAGTCCACCTTTCGGGCAATGACCCTGAGCTCCAAGCACCCATTGAAGCAGGCAGACTGTGGCGGGACAGAACCTTATTGACCGGGGGCTGCCCGGTTTGAGGCGGGCGGTAGCTGTCCAGTGAGGTGCAATGACCTCTCCCACCGACAAAGGCAACCCGTGGCGCCCAGTTTCTACGCCAATTTATCTGGACTTATAACCCGTAACTGCTGCCTTCCGTGTTGTTTCAGTCGCTGCGAGGCAACTATGGAGTGACCTCTCCATGGCACATGCCTGGGCAAATTTATGGAGGTTTATCCAATGTCCACTTAAATGCCATTAATGTTGGCGAATCTACTACTGCTGCAGGTAGGGCGTTCCACGCCCTTACTACTCTGAGTAAAGAAACTACCTCTCACATCTGTCCTATATCTATCACCCCTCAACTTGAAGCTATGTCCCCTCGTGTTTGCCATCACCTCCGAGGAAAAAGACGCTCACTATCCACCCTATCTCACCCTCTGATTATCTTATACTCTATTAAGTCACCTCTCCTCCTCCTTCTCTCTAACGAAAACAACCTCAAGTCCCTCAGCCTTTCCTCGCAAGACCTTCCCTCCATACCAGGCAACATCCGAGTAAATCTCCTCTGCACCCTTTCCATAGCTTCCACATCCTTCCTATAATGCGGTGACCAGAACTGCACGCAATACTCCAGGTGCGGTCTCGCCAGAGTTTTGTACAGCTGCAGCATGACCTCGTGGCTCCGAAACTCGGCCCCCCTACTAATAAAAGCTAACACACCATATGCCTTCTTAACAGCCCTATTAACCTGGTTAGCAACCTTCAGGGATTTATGCACCTGGACACCAAGATCTCTCTGTTCATCTACACTACCAAGAATCTTCCCATTAGCCCAGTACTCTGCATTCCTGTTACTCCTTCCAAAGTGAATCATCTCACACTTTTCCGCATTAAACTCCATTTGCCATCTCTCAGCCCAGCTCTGCAGCCTATCTATGTCTCTCTGTAGCCGACAACATCCTTCGGCACTATCCACAACTCCACCGACCTTAGTGTCATCTGCAAATTTACTAACCCACCCTTCTACACCCTCTTCCAGGTCATTTATAAAAATGACAAACAGCAGTGGCCCCAAAACTGATCCTTGCGGTACACCACTAGTAACTAAACACCAGGATGAACATTTGCCATCAACCACCACCCTCTGTCTTCTTTCAGCTAGCCAATTTCTGATCCAAAGCTCTAAATCACCTTCAACCCCATACTTCCGTATTTTCTGCAATAGCCTACCGTGGGGAACCTTATCAAACGCCTTACTGAAATCCATATACTCCACATCCACTGCTTTACCCACATCCAACTGTTTGGTCACCTTCTCGAAAAACTCAATAATGTTTGTGAGGCACGACCTAAACGTCACAAAACCGTGCTGACTATCTCTAATGAACTTATTATTTTCAAGATGATTATAAACCCTGTCTCTTGTAACCTTTTCTATCATTTTACCCACAACCTAAGTAAGGCTCACAGGTCTATAATTACCAGGGCTATCTCTACTCCCCTTCTTGAACAAGGGGACAACATTGGCAATCCTCCAGTCTTCCGGCACTATTCCTGTCGACAATGACGACATAAAGATCAAGGACAAAGGCTCTGCAATCTCCTCCCTAGCTTCCCAGAGAATCCGAGGATAAATCACATCTGGCCCAGGGGACTTATCTATTTTCACACTTTCCAAAATTGCTAACACCTTCTCCTTGTGAACCTCAATCCCATCCAGCCTCGTAGCCTGAATCTCAGTATTCTCAACAACATTTTCTTTCTCTACTGTAAATACAGACGCAAAATATTCATTCAACACTTCCCCTATCTCCTCTGATTCCACACACAACTTCCCACTACTATCCTTGATTGGCCCTAATCTAACTCTAGTCATTCTTTTATTTAAGTAAAAAAGACAGACACTGATACCCAGTAACACAGACACACACTTACACAAAGTAACAAAGACATACACTGACACCCAGTAATGAAGACATACACTGACACCCAGTAACGAAGACATACACTGACACCCAGTAACAAAGACATACACTGACACCAAGTAACAAAGACATACACTGACACCAAGTAACACAGACACATACTGACATCCAGTAACTAAGACATACACTGACACCAAGTCACAAATACATACACTGATACACAGTAACACAGACACACACTTACACCAAGTAACAAAGACATAAACTGATACCCAGTAACACAGACACACACTTACACCAAGAAACAAAGACAGACACTGATACCCAGTAACACAGACACACACTTACACCAAGTAACAAAGACATACACATACACCCAGTAACAAAGACATACACTTTCACCAAGTAACACAGACATACACTTACACCAAGTAACAAAGACATACACTGACACCAAGTAACAAAGACATACACTGACACCAAGTAATGAAGACATACACTGACATAAAGTAACACAGACACACACGGAAACCAAGGAACAAAGACATACACTTACACCAAGTAACAAAGACACACACTTACACCAAGTAACAAAGACATACACTGATACCCAGTAACACAGACACACACTTACACCAAGTAACAAAGACATACACTTACACCAAGTCACAAAGACACATACTGACATCCAGTAACTAAGACATACACTGACACCAAGTCACAAATACATACACTGATACACAGTAACACAGACAAACACTTACACCAAGTAACAAAGACATAAACTGATACCCAGTAACACAGACACACACTAACACCAAGAACCAAAGACAGACACTGATACCCAGTAACACAGACACACACTTACACCAAGTAACACAGACATACACTGACACCAAGTAACAAAGACATACACTGATACCCAGTAACAAAGACATACACTGATACCCAGTAACACAGCCACACACGGACACCAAGTAACAAAGACACAATCTTACACCCAGTAACACAGACGCACACTGACACCCAGTAACACAGACGCACACTGACACCCAGTAACACAGACATACACATACACCAAGTAACACAGACATACACATACACCAAGTAACACAGACATACACATACACCAAGTAACAAAGACATACACTGATCCCCAGTAACACAGGCACACACTTACACCAAGTAACACAGACATACACTGACACCAAGTAACAAAGACATACACTGACGCCAAGTAACAAAGACATACACTGACGCCCAGTAACACAGACACACACTGACACCAAGTAACAAAGGCAGACACTGACACCAAGTAACAAAGACATACACTGATACCCAGTAACAGACACACACTTACACCAAGTAACACAGACATACACTTACACCAAGTAACAAAGACATACACTGACACCAAGTAACAAAGACACACACGGACACCAAGTAACAAAGACACACACTTTCACCAAGTAACACAGACACACACTTTCACCAAGTAACACAGACACACACTCTCACCAAGTAACACAGACACACACTGACACCAAGTAACACAGACACACACTTTCACCAAGTAACACAGACACACACTTTCACCAAGTAACACAGACATACACTTTCACCAAGTAACACAGACATACACTGACACCAAGTAACAAAGACATACACTGACACCAAGGAACACAGATATACACTGACACCAAGTAACAAAGACATGCACTGACACCCAGTAACACAGACGCACA
Source organism: Heterodontus francisci (assembly GCF_036365525.1). NCBI lineage: Eukaryota > Metazoa > Chordata > Chondrichthyes > Heterodontiformes > Heterodontidae > Heterodontus > Heterodontus francisci. Next base: position 7,799,322 of record NW_027141175.1, read on the forward strand.
CTGACACCAATTAACACAGACATACACTGACACCCAGTAACAAAGACATACACTGACACCAAGTAACAAAGACATACACTGACACCAAGTAACACAGGCACACACTTACACCAAGTAACACAGACATACACTGACACCAAGTCACAAAGACATACACTGACACCCAGTAACACAGACACACACGGACACCAAGTAACAAAGACACACACTTACACCAAGTAACACAGACATACACTGACACCAAGTAACAAAGCCAGACAATTACACCAAGTAACAAAGACATACACAGACACCAAGTCACAAAGACACACACTGACTCCCAGTAACAAAGACATACACTGACACCAAGTCACAAAGACATACACTGATACCCAGTAACACAGACACACACTTACACCAAGTAACACAGACATACACTGACACCAAGTAACAAAGACATGCACTGATTACCAGTAACACAGACACACACTTACACCAAGTAACAAAGACAGACACTGATACCCAGTGACACAGACACACACTTACACCAAGTAACAAAGACATACACTGACACCCAGTAACAAAGACACACACGGACACAATATAACAAAGACACACACGGACACAAAGTAACAAAGACACAGACTTACACCAAGTAACACAGACATACACTGACACCAAGTAACAAAGACAAAGAACAAAGATTATTACAGCACAGGAACAGGCCCTTCTGCCCTCCAAGCCTGCGCCGATCCAGATCCTCTCTCTAAACATGTCGCCTATTTTCTAAGGTTCTGTATCTCTTTTCTTCCTGCCCATTCATGTATCTGTCTAGATACATCTGAAAAGACTCCATCGTGCCCGCGTCTACCACCTCCGCTGGCAATGCGTTCCAGGTGCCCACCACCCTCTGCGTAAAGAACTTTCCACGCATATCCCCCCTAAACATTTCCCCTTTCACTTTGAACTCGTGTCCTCTCGCAATTGAAACCCCCACTCTGGGAAAAAGCCTCTTGCTGTCCACCCTGTCTATACCTCTCATGATTTTGTACACCTCAATCAGGTCCCCCCTCAACCTCCGTCTTTCTAATGAAAATAATCCTAATCTACTCAACCTCTCTTCATAGCTAGCGCCCTCCATACCAGGCAACATCCTGGTAAACCTCCTCTGCATCCTCTCCAAAGCATCCACATCCTTTTGATAATGTGGCGACCAGAACTGTACGCAGTATTCCAAATGTGGCCGAACCAAAGTCCTATACAATTGTAACATGACCTGCCAACTCTTGTACTCAATGCCCCGTCCGATGAAGGAAAGCATGCCATATGCCTTCTTGACCACTCTATTTACCTGCGTTGCCACCTTCAGGGAACAGTGGACCTGAACACCCAAATCTCTCTGGACAATTTTCCCCAGGACATTTCCATTTACTGTATAGTTCACTCTTGAATTGGATCTTCCAAAATGCATCACCTCGCATTTGCCCTGATTGAACTCCATCTGCCATTTCTCTGCCCAACTCTCTAATCTATCTATATTCTGCTGTATTCTCTGACAGTCCCCTTCACTATCTGCTACTCCACCAATCTTAGTGTCGTCTGCAAACTTGCTAATCAGTCCACCTATACTTTCCTCCAAATCATTAATGTATATCACAAACAACAGTGGTTCCAGCACGGATCCCTGTGGAACACCACTGGTCACACGTCTCCATTTTGAGAAACTCCCCTCTACTGCTACTCTGTCTCCTGTTGCCCAGCCAGTTCTTTATCCATCTAGCTTGTACACCTTGGACCCCAAGCGCCTTCACTTTCTCCATCAGCCTGCCATGGGGAACCTTATCAAACGCCTTACTGAAGTCCATGTATATGACATCGACAGCCCTTCCCTCATCAATCAACTTTGTCACTTCCTCAAAGAATTCTATTAAGTTGGTAAGACATGACCTTCCCTGCACAAAACCATGTTGCCTATCACTGATGAGCCCATTTTCTTCCAAATGGGAATAGATCCTATCCCTCAGTATCTTCTCCAGCAGCTTCCCTGCCACTGACGTCAGGCTCACCGGTCTATAATTACCTGGATTATCCCTGCTACCCTTCTTAAACAAGGGGACAACATTAGCAATTCTCCAGTCCTCCGGGACCTCACCCGTGTTTAAGGATGCTGCAAAGATATCTGTTAAGGCCCCAGCTATTTCCTCTCTCGCTTCCCTCAGTAACCTGGGATAGATCCCATCCGGAGCTGGGGACTTGTCCTCCTTAATGCCCTTTAGAATACCCAACACTTCCTCCCTCCTTATGCCGACTTGACCTAGAGTAATCAAACATCTGTTCCTAACCTCAACATCCGCCATGTCCCTCTCCTCGGTGAATACCGATGCAAAGTACTCGTTTAGAATCTCACCCATTTTCTCTGAGTCCAAGCATAACATTCCTCCTTTGTCCTTTAGTGGGCCAATCCTTTCTCTAGTTACCCTCTTTCTCCTTATATATGAATAAAAGGCTTTGGGATTTTCCTTAACCCTGTTTGCTAAAGATATTTCATGACCCCTTTTAGCCCTCTTAATTCCTCGTTTCAGATTGGTCCTACATTCCCGATATTCTTTCAAAGCTTCGTCTTTCATCAGCCGCCTACACCTTATGTATGCTTCCTTTTTCCTCTTCCTGCACCATCTCTCAAGCCACGCTAGTCTCACAATTTCACCTGTCATCCATGGTTCCCTAATCTTGCCATTTCTATCCCTCATTTTCACAGGAACATGTCTCTCCTGAACGCTAATCAACCTCTCTTTAAAAGCCTCCCACATATCACATGTGGATTTACCTTCAAACAGCTGCTCCCAATCTACATTTCCCAGCTGCTGCCGAATTTTGGTATAGTTGGCCTTCCCCCAATTTAGCACTCTTCCTTTAGGACCACTCTCGTCTTTGTCCATGAGTATTTTAAAGCTTACGGAATTGTGATCACTATTCCCAAAGTAGTCCCCTACTGAAACTTCAACAACCTGGCCGGGCTCATTCCCCAACACCAGGTCCAGTATGGCCCCTTCCCGAGTTGGACTATTTACATACTGCTCTAGAAAACCTTCCTGGATGCTCCTTACAAATTCTGCTCCATCTGGACCTCTAACACTAAGCGAATCCCAGTCAATGTTGGGAAAATTAAAATCTCCTATCACCACCACCCTGTTGCTCCTACATCTTTCCATAATCTGTTTACATATTTGTACCTCTATCTCACGCTCGCTGTTGGGAGGCCTGTAGTACAGCCCCAACACTGTTACCGCACCCTTCCTATTTCTGAGTTTTGTCCATATTGCCTCACTGCTCGAGTCCTCCATAGTGCCCTCCTTCAGCTCAGCTGTGATATCCTCTTTGACCAGTAATGCAACTCCTCCACCCCTTTTACCTCCCTCTCTATCCCGCCTGAAGCATCGATATCCTGGGATATTTAGTTGCCAATCATGCCCTTCCCTCAACCAAGTCTCAGTAATAGCAATAACATCATACTCCCAGGTACTAATCCAAGCCCTAAGTTCATCTGCCTTACCTACTACACTTCTTGCATTAAAACAAATGCACCTCAGACCACCAGTCCCTTTATATTCATCATCTGCTCCCTGCCTGTTCTTCCCCTTAGTCACACTGACTTCATTATCTAGTTCCTTACAGGCTTTTGTTACTACCTCCTTACTGTCAACTGACCTCAATTTGTTCCCATCCCCCTGCCACATTAGTTTAAACCCTCCCCAACAGTGTTAGCAAAAGCACCTCCAAGGACATTGGTTCCAGCCCGGCCCAGGTGTAGACCGTCCAATTTGTAATAGTCCCACCTCCCCCAGAACCGGTCCCAATGTCCCAAAAATCTGAACCCCTCCTTCCTGCACCATCTCTCAAGCCACGTATTCATCCTGACTATTCTTTCATTTTTACTCTGACTATCACGTGGCACTGGTAGTAATCCTGAGATTACTACCTCTGAGGACCTACTTTTTAACTTGGCTCCTAACTCCCTAAACTCCGCTTGTAGGACCTCATCCCGTTTTTTACCTATATCATTAGTGACTATGTGCACAATGACAACTGGCTCTTCACCCTCCCCCTTTAGAATGTTCTGCAGCCGATCTGAGACATCCCTGACCCGTGCACCTGGGAGGCAACATACCATTCGGGAGCCTCGTTTTCGACCACAGAACCGCCTATCTACTCCCCTTAAAATCGAATCCCCTACGACTATAGCCCTTCCAATCTTTTCCCCGCCCTTCTGAACAGCAGAGCAGGCCACGGTGCCATGGACCTGGCTACTGCTGCCTTCCCCTGGTGAGCCATCTCCCCAACAGTATCCAAAACGGTATACTTGTTTTGGAGGGAGATGACAGCAGGGGACTCCTGCGCTGCCTTCCTGCTCTTTCTCTGCCTTTTGGTCACCCATTCCCTTTCTCCCTCAGCAATCCTAATCTGCGGTGTGACCAATTCACTAAACGTGCTATCAACGACCTCCTCAGCATCGCGCATGCTCCAAAGTGAGTCCATCCGCAGCTCGAGAGCCGTCATGCGGTCTAACAAGAGCTGCAGCTGGACACACTTCCTGCACGTGAAGGAGTCAGGGACATCAGCCGTGTCCCTGAGCTCCCACATTGAGCAAGAGGAGCATGACACGGGTCTGAGATCTCCTGCCATTTTTAATCTTTAGCTTAACTTAGTTAAATGAAAATGGAACGAAAAGTTTTTACCAATCACAATAAAACCAGAGAAATCGAAAAAGCCTTACCTTATAAACACCCCACCGAGTCCTTTTTTTTTTTGGTTAGAGGAGGGCGGCGGGTGGGAGACACGACAAGTGTGGTGTCTCGGGTTCAGAAACCGCCCAAATATATAGTGTTTTACTTACCCAGCAGCCCCCTGGCCTCCACCGAAAAACAAAAGGAAATTAAATTTACTTTGAAACTGACCTTCCCAGCTGCTCACTCGCTCACTCACTGCTCCCGAAAAAGCTGCTGCAATGAAAGGAAAGTTATTTTAAACCGCCCAAATATATAGTGTTTGACTTACCCAGCAGCCCCCTGGCCTCCACCGAAAAACAAAAGGAAATTAAATTTACTTTCAAACTGACCTTCCCAGCTGCTCACTCGCTCACTCGCTGCTCCCGAAAAAGCTGCTGCAATGAAAGGAAAGTTATTTTAAACCGCCCAAATATATAGTGTTTTACTTACCCAGCAGCCCCCTGGCCTCCACCGAAAAACAAAAGGAAATTAAATTTACTTTCAAACTGACCTTCCCAGCTGCTCACTCGCTCACTCACTGCTCCCGAAAAAGCTGCTGCAATGAAAGGAAAGTTATTTTAAACCGCTCAAATATATAGTGTTTTACTTACCCAGCAGCCCCCTGGCCTCCACCATAAAACAAAAGGAAATTAAATTTACTTTCAAACTGACCTTCACAGCTGCTCACTCGCTCACTCACTGCTCCCGAAAAAGCTGCTGCAATGAAAGGAAAGTTATTTTAAACCGCCCAAATATATAGTGTTTTACTTACCCAGCAGCCCCCTGGCCTCCACCGAAAAACAAAAGGAAATTAAATTTACTTTCAAACTGACCTTCCCAGCTGCTCACTCGCTCACTCACTGCTCCCGAAAAAGCTGCTGCAATGAAAGGAAAGTTATTTTAAACCGCCCAAATATATAGTGTTTTACTTACCCAGCAGCCCCCTGTCCTCCACCGAAAAACAAAAGGAAATTAAATTTAATTTCAAACTGAACTTCGCAGCTGCTCACTCGCTCACTCACTGCTCCCGAAAAAGCTGCTGCACCAAGTCACAAAGACATACACTGATACCCAGTAACAAAGACATGCATGACACCCAGTAACACAGACACACACGGACACCAAGTAACAAAGACAAACACTTACACCAAGTAACACAGACACACATTAACACCCAGTAACACAAACAAACGCACTGACACCAAGTAACACAGACATACTCTGATACCAAGTCACAAAGACATACAATGATGCCCAGTAACACAGACACACACTGACACCAAGTAACAAAGACATGCACTGATACCCAGTAACACAGACACACACTTACATCAAGTAACAAAGACATACAATGACACCAAGTCACAAAGACACACACTGACACCCAGTAACAAAGACATACACTGACACCAACTCACAAAGACATACACTGATACTCAGTAACACAGACACACACTTACAACAAGTAACACAGACACACACTGACACCCAGTAACACAGACACATACTTACAACAAGTAACACAGACATTCACTGACACCAAGTAACAAAGACATTCACTGATACCTGGTAACACAGACACACACTTACACCAAGTAACACAGACATACACTGACACCAAGTAACAAAGAAATACACTGATACCCAGGAACACAGACACACGCTTGCACCAAGTAACACAGACGCACACTTACCCCAAGTAACAAAGACATACACTTGCACCAAGTAACACAGACATACACTGACACCAAGTAACAAAGGCAGACAATTACACCAAGCTACAAAGACACACACTTACACCAAGTAACAAAGACAGACACTGATACCCAGTAACACAGACACACACTTACACCAAGTAACAAAGACATACACTGACACCCAGTAACACAAACAAACACACAGTGAACCCAGTAAATCAGAGAAACACGAATAAACAGTAACACAGACATACACTGACACCAAGTAACACAGACACACACTTACACCAAGTAACAAGGACATACACTGACACCAAGTCACAAAGACATACACTGATACCAAGTCACAAAGACATACACTGATCCCCAGGAACACAGACACAAACTGACACCAAGTAACAAAGACATACACTGACACCAAGAAACAAAGACATACACTTACAGCAAGTAACAAAGACAGACAATTACACCAAGTAACAAAGACATACACTTACACCAAGTATTTTGACATGCACTGACACCAAGGAACAAAGACATACACTGATAACCAGTAACACAGACACACACTTACACCAAGTAACAAAGACATACACTGACACCAAGTCACAAAGACATACACTGATACCCAGTAATACAGACACACACTTCCACCAAGTAACACAGACATATACTGACACCCAGTAACACAGACACACACTTACACCAAGTAACAAAGATATACACTGACACCAAGTCACAAAGACATACACTGATACCAAGTCACAAAGACATACACTGATGCCCAGTAACACAGACACACACTGACACCAAGTAACAAAGTCATACACTGACACCAAGTAACAAGGACATACACTTGCACCAAGTAACAAAGACACACACTTACACCAAGTAACACTGACATACACTGACACCAAGTAACAAAGACAGACAATTACACCAAGTAACAAAGACATACACTTACACCAAGTATTTTGACATACACTGACACCAAGTCACAAAGACACACACTGACACCCAGTAACAAAGACATACACTGACACCAAGTCACAAAGACATACACTGATACCCAGTAACACAGACACACACTTACACCAAGTAACAAAGACATAAACTGACACCAAGTAACAAAGACATGCACTGATACCCAGTAAGACAGACAAACACTTACACCAAGTAACAAAGACAGACACTGATACCCAGTAACACAGACACACACTTACACCAAGTAACAAAGACATACACTGACACCCAGTAACAAAGACATACACTGACACCCAGTAACACAGACACACACGAACACCAAGGAACAAAGACACACACTTACACCAAGTAACACAGACACACACTGTCACCCAGTAACACAAACAAATGCACTGACACCAAGTAACACAGGCATACACTGATACCAATTCACAAAGACATACACTGATGCCCAGAAACACAGACACACACTGACACCAAGTAACAAAGACATACACTGACACCAAGTAACAACGACATACACTTACACCAAGTAACAAAGACACACACTTACGCCAAGTAACACAGACATACACAGACAACAAGTGACAAAGCCAGACAATTACACCAAGTAACAAAGACATACACTTACAACAAGTATTTTGACATACACTGACACCAAGTAACAAAGTCATACACTGACACCAAGTAACAAAGACACACACTTACACCAAGTAACACAGACATACACTGACACCAAGTAACAAAGCCAGACAATTACACCAAGTAACAAAGACATACACTGACACCAAGTATTTTGACATACACTGACAACAAGTAACAAAGACATACACTGATACCAAGTAACACAGACACACACTTACACCAAGTAACAAAGACATACACAGACACCAAGTCACAAAGACACACACTGACACCCAGTAACAAAGACATACACTGACACCCAGGAACAAAGACATACACTGACACCCAGCAACACAGACACACACGGACACAAAGTAACAAAGACACAGACTTACACCAAGCAATACAGACACACACGTACACCAAGTAACAAAGACAGACACTGATACCCCGTAACACAGACACACACTGACACCAAGTAACACAGACACACACTTACACCAAGTAACACAGACTTACACTGACAGCAAGTAACAAAGACATTCTCTGATACCCAGTAACAAAGACATGCACTGACACCCAGTAACACAGACACACACGGACACCAAGTAACAAAGACACACACTGACTCACAGTAACAAAGACATACACTGACTCCAAGTCACAAATACATGCACTGATACCCAGTAGCACAGACACACACTTACACCAAAAAACAAAGACAGACACTGATACCCAGTAACACAGACACACACTTACACCAAGTAACAAAGACATACACTGACACCCAGGAACAAAGACATACACTGACACCCAGCAACACAGACACACACGGACACAAAGTAACAAAGACACAGACTTACACCAAGCAACACAGACACATACGTACACCACGTAACAAAGAGAGACACTGATACCCCGTAACACAGACACACACTGACACCAAGTGACACAGACACACACTTACACCAAGTAACACAGACTTACACTGACACCAAGTAACAAAGACATTCTCTGATACCCAGTAACAAAGACATGCACTGACACCCAGTAACACAGACACACACGGACACCAAGTAACAAAGACACACACTTACACAGAGTAACACAGACACACACTGACACCCAATAACACAAACAAACACACTGACACCAAGTAACACAGACATACACTGATACCAAGTCACAAAGACATACACTGATGCCCAGTAACACAGACACACACTGAAACCAAGTAACAAAGACATACACTGAAACCCAGGAACACAGGCACACACTTACATCAGGTAACAAATACATACACTGTCACCATGTCACAAAGACACACACTGAAACCCAGTAACAAAGACATACACTGACACCAAGTCACAAAGACATACACTGATACCCAGTAACACAGACACACATATACAACAAGTAACACAGACACACACTGACACCCAGTAACACAGACATACACTGACACCAAGTAACAAAGACAAACACTTACACCAAGTAACAAAGACACAACACTTACAACAACTAACACAGACATACACTGACACCAATAACAAAGACAGACAATCACACCAAGTAACAAAGACATGCACTTGCAACAAGTATTTTGACATACACTGACACCAAGTAACAAAGACATACACTGATACCCAGTAACACAGGCACACACTTACACCAAGTAACACAGACATACACTGACACCAAGTAACAAAGACATACACTGACACCAAGTAACAAAGACATACACTTGCACCAAGTAACAAAGACAGACAATTACACCAAGTAACAAAGACATACACTTACACCAAGTACTTTGACATACACAGACACCAAGTAACAAAGACATACACTGATACCCAGTAACACAGGCACACACTTACACCAAGTAACAAAGACATGCACTGACACCAAGTCACAAAGACACACACTGACACCCAGTAACAAAGACATACACTGACACCAAGTCACAAAGACATACACTGAAGCCCAGTAACACAGACACACACTGACACCAAGTAACAAAGACATACACTGACACCAAGTAACAAAGACATACACTTACACCAACTAACAAAGACACACACTTACACCAAGTAACACAGACATACACTGACACCATGTAACAAAGACAGACAATTACACCAAGTAACAAAGACATACACTTACACCAAGTATTTTGACATACACTGACACCAAGTAACAAAGACATACACTGATACCCAGTAACACAGACACACACTTACACCAAGTAACACAGACATACACTGAAAGCAAGTAACAAAGACATGCACTGATACCCAGTAACACAGACACACTCTTACACCAAGTAAAAAAGACAGACACTGATAGCCAGTAACACAGACACACACTTACACCAAGTAACAAAGACATACACTGACACCCAGTAACACAGACACACACGGACACCCAGTAACAAAGACACACACTTACACCAAGTAACACAGACACACACTAACACCCAGTAACACAAACAAACACACTGACACCAAGTAACACAGACATACACTGACACCAAGTAACAAAGTCATACACTGATACCCAGTAACACAGGCACACACTGTGGGGCGTGGGGGTTGGGGGGGGGGGGGGCACATTGGCGCAGTGGTTAGCACCGAATCCTCAAAGCTCCAGGGACCCGGGTTCGATTCTGGATACTGCCTGTGCGGAGTTTGCAAGTTCTCCCTGTGTCTGCGTGGGTTCCCTCCGGGTGCTACGGATTCCTCCCACATGCCAAAGACTTGCAGGTTGATAGGTTAATTGGCCATTATAAATTGCCCCTAGTGTAGGTAGGTGGTAGGGAAATATATAGGGACCGGTGCGGATGTGATAGGAATACGGGATTAGTGTAGGATTAGTATAAATGGGTTGTTGATGGACGGCACAGACTCGGTGGGCCGAAGGGCCTGTTTCAGTGCTGTATCTCTAAACTAAACTAAATACTGACACCTAGTGTCACAGACACACACTGACAGCCAGTAACACAAACAAACACACACTGACACCCAGTAACACAGAGAAACACTGATACACGGTAACAAAGACATACACTGATACCCAGCTAACACAGACAAACATTGACACCCAGTTAAAAAGACATACACTGACACCAAGTCACAAAGGCATACACTGATACCAAGTCACAAAGACATACACTGATGCCCAGAAACAAAGACTCACACATACACCAAGTAACACAGACATACACTGACACCAAGTAACAAAGACAGACAATTACAACAAGTCACAAAGACACACACTGACACCCAGTAACAAAGATATACACTGACACCAAGTCACAAAGACTTACACTGATACCCAGTAACACAGACACACACTTACACCAGGTAACACAGACACACACTGACACCCAGTAACACAGACACACACTTACACCCAGTAACAAAGGCATACACTGATACCAAGTCACAAAGACATACACTGATACCCAGTAACAAAGACATGCACTGACACCCAGTAACACAGACACACACGGACACCAAGTAATAAAGACACACACTTACATCAAGTAACAAAGACATACACTTACACCAAGTAACACAGACAAACACTGACACCCAGTCAAAAAGACATACACTGACACCAAGTAACAAAGGCATACACTGACACCAAGTAACAAAGACATACACTGACACCAAGTAACAAAGGCACACAGTTACACCAAGTAACAAAGTCATACACTTACACCGAGTATTTTGACATACAATGACACCAAGTAACAAAGACATACACTGATACCCAGTAACACAGACACACAATTACACCAAGTAACAAAGACATACACTGACACCAAGTCACAAAGACACACACTGACACCCAGTAACAAAGACATACACTGACGCCAAGTCACAAAGACATACACTGATACCCAGTAACACAGACACACACTTACACCAAGTAACGCAGACATACACTGACACCAAGTAACAAAGACATGCACTGACACCAAGTAACAAAGACATGCACTGATACCCAGTAACACAGACACACACTTACACCAAGTAAAAAAGACAGACACTGATACCCAGTAACACAGACACACACTTACACCAAGTAACAAAGACATACACTGACACCAAGTATACTGACATACACTGACAACAAGTAACAAAGACATACACTGACACCCAGTAACACAGACACACACTTACACCAAGTAACAAAGACATACACAGACACCAAGTCACAAAGACACACACTGACTCCCAGTCACAAAGACATACACTGACACCCAGTAACACAGACACACACTTTCACCAAGTAACACAGACATACACTGACACCAAGTAACAAAGACATGCACTGATACCCAGTAACACAGACACACACTTACACCAAGTAACAAATACAGACACTGATACCCAGTAACACAGACACACACTTACACCAAGTAACAAAGACATACACTGACACCCAGTAACACAGACACACACGGACGCAAAGTAACAAAGACACAGACTTACACCACGTAACACAGACACACACGTACACCAAGTAACAAAGACAGACACTGATACCCCGTAACACAGACACACACTGACACCAAGTAACACAGACACACACGGACACCAAGTAATAAAGACACACACTTACATCAAGTAACACAGACACACACTGACACCCAGTAACACAGACAAACACACTGACAGCAAGTAACACAGACATACACTGATACAAAGTCACAAAGACATACACTGATGCCCAGTAACACAGACACACACTGACACCAAGTAACAAAGACATAAACTGACACTAAGTAACAAAGACATACACTTACACAAAGTAACAAAGACACACACTTACACCAAGTAACAAGACACATACTTACACCTATAACACAGACATACACTGACACCAAGTAACAAAGATAGACAATTACACCAAGTAACAAAGACATACACTTACACCAAGTATTTTGACATACACTGACACCAAGTAACAAAGACATACACTGACAACAAGTAACAAAGACACACACTTACACCAAGTAACAAAGACACACACTTACACCAACTAACACAGACATACACTGACACCAAGTAACAAAGGCAGACAATCACACCAAGTAACAAAGACATGCACTTGCAACAAGTATTTTGAAATACACTGACACCAAGTAACACAGACATACACTGACACCAAGTAACAAAGACATAAACTGATACCCAGAAACACAGACACACACTTAAAACAAGTAACAAAGACAGACACTGATACCCAGTAACAGAGGTACGCACTTACACCAAGTAACAAAGACAGACACTGAAACCCAGTAACAAAGACATACACTGACACCCAGTAACACAGACACACACGGACACCAAGTAACAAAGACACACACTTACACCAAGTAACACAGACGCACACTGACACCCAGTAACACAGACACACACTTACACCAAGTAACACAGACATACACTGACACCAAGTAACAAAGACATACACTGACACCAAGTCACAAAGACATACACTGATGACCAGTAACACAGACAATCACTGACACCAAGTAACAGAGACATACACTGACACGAAGTAACAAAGACATACACTGATACCCAGTAACACAGACACATACTTACACCAAGTAACAAAGACACACACTGACACCGAGTAACTAAGACAGACACTGACACCAATTCACAAAGACATACACTGATACACAGTAACACAGAAATACACTTACACCAAGTAACACAGACATACACTGACACAAAGTAACAAAGACATAAACTGATACCCAGTAACACAGACACACACTTACACCAAGTAACAAAGACAGACACTGATACCCAGTAACACAGACACACACTTACACCAAGTAACAAAGACAGACACTGACACCCAGTAACAAAGACATACACTGGCACCCAGTAGCACAGACACACCCGGACACCAAGTAACAAAGACACACACTTACAACAAGTAACACAGACGCACACTGACACCCAGTAACACAGACACACACTTGCACCAAGTAACACAGACATACACTGACTCCAAGTAACAAAGACATACACTGATACCCAGTAACACAGACACACACTGACACCCAGTAACACAAACAAACACACTGACAGCAAGTAACACAGACATACACTGATACAAAGTCACAAAGACATACACTGATGCCCAGTAACACAGACACACACTGACACCAAGTAACAAAGACATAAACTGACACTAAGTAACAAAGACATACACTTACACAAAGTAACAAAGACACACACTTACACCAAGTAACAAAGACACATACTTACACCTATAACACAGACATACACTGACACCAAGTAACAAAGATAGACAATTACACCAAGTAACAAAGACATACACTTACACCAAGTATTTTGACATACACTGACACCAAGTAACAAAGACATACACTGACAACAAGTAACAAAGACACACACTTACACCAAGTAACAAAGACACACACTTACACCAACTAACACAGACATACACTGACACCAAGTAACAAAGATAGACAATCACACCAAGTAACAAAGACATGCACTTGCAACAAGTATTTTGAAATACACTGACACCAAGTAACACAGACATACACTGACACCAAGTAACAAAGACATAAACTGATACCCAGAAACACAGACACACACTTAAAACAAGTAACAAAGACAGACACTGATACCCAGTAACACAGGTACGCACTTACACCAAGTAACAAAGACAGACACTGAAACCCAGTAACAAAGACATACACTGACACCCAGTAACACAGACACACACGGACACCAAGTAACAAAGACACACACTTACACCAAGTAACACAGACGCACACTGACACCCAGTAACACAGACACACACTTACACCAAGTAACACAAACATACACTGACACCAAGTAACAAAGACATACACTGACACCAAGTCACAAAGACATACACTGATGACCAGTAACACAGACAATCACTGACACCAAGTAACAAAGACATACACTGACACCAAGTAACAAAGACATACACTGATACCCAGTAACACAGACACATACTTACACCAAGTGACAAAGACACACACTGACACCGAGTAACTAAGACAGACACTGACACCAAGTCACAAAGACATACACTGATACACAGTAACATATAAATACACTTACACCAAGTAACACAGACATACACTGACACAAAGTAACAAAGACATAAACTGATACCCAGTAACACAGACAGACACTTACACCAAGTAACAAAGACAGACACTGATACCCAGTAACACAGACACATACTTACACCAAGTTACACAGACATACACTGACACCCAGTAACAAAGACATACACTGGCACCCAGTAACACAGACACACACGGACACCAAGTAACAAAGACACACACTTACACCAAGTAACACAGACATACACTGACACCCAGTAACACAGACACACACTTACACCATGTAACAAAGACATACACTGACTCCCAGTAACAAAGACATACACTGACTCCAGTAACACAGACACACACGGACAACAAGTAACAAAGACATACACTTACACCAGATAACACAGACACACACTGACACCCAGTAACACAGACACACACTTACACCCAGTAACAAAGTCATACACTGATAGCAAGTCACAAAGACATACACTGATAACCAGTAACACAAACAAACACACACTGACACCCAGTAACACAGACAAACACTGATACACAGTAACAAAGACACACACTGACACCAAGTAACACAGACAAACACTGACACCCAGTCAAAAAGACATACACTGACAACAAGTAACAAAGCCATACACTGACACCAAGTAACAAAGACATACACTTACACCAAGTAACAAAGGCACACACTGACACCAAGTAACGCAGACATACACTGACACCAAGTAACCAAGACAGACAATCACACCAAGTAACAAAGTCATACACTTAGACCAAGTATTTTGACATGCAATGACACCAAGTAACAAAGACATACACTGATACCCAGTAACACAGACACACATTTACACCAAGTAACAAAGACAGACACTGATACCCCGTAACACAGACACACACTTACACCAAGTAACAAAGACATACACTGACACCCAGTAACAAAGACATACACTGGCACCCAGTAACACAGACACACACGGACACCAAGTAACAAAGACACACATTTACACCAAGTAACACAGACATACACTGACACCCAGTAACACAGACACACACTTACACCAAGTAACAAATACATACACTGACACCCAGTAACAAAGACATACACTGACTCCCAGTAACACAGACACATACGGACCACAAGTAACAAAGACATACACTTACACCAGGTAACACAGACACACACTGACACCCAGTAACACAGACACACACTTACACCCAGTAACAAAGTCATACACTGATACCAAGTCACAAAGACATAGACTGATAACCAGTAACACAAACAAACACACACTGACACCCAGCAACACAGACAAACACGTATACACAGTAACAAAGACACACACTGACACCAAGTAACACAGACAAACACTGACACCCAGTCAAAAAGACATACACTGACACCAAGTAACAAAGCCATACACTGACACCAAGTAACAAAGACATAAACTGACACTAAGTAACGAAGACATACACTTACACAAAGTAACAAAGACACACACTTACACCAAGTAACAAAGACACACACTTCCACCTATAACACAGACATACACTGACACGAAGTAACAAAGACAGACAATTACACCATGTAACAAAGACATACACTTACACCAAATATTTTGACACACACTGACACCAAGTAACAAAGACATACACTGACACCAAGTAACAAAGACATACACTTACACCAAGTAACCCAGACATACACTGACACCAAGTATCAAAGACATACAATTACACAAAGTAACAAAGACACACACTTACACCAAGTAACACAGACATACACTGACACCAAGTAACAAAGACATGCACTGATACCCAGTAACACAGACACACACTTACACCAAGTAACAAAGACATACACTGACACCCAGTAACAAAGACATACAATGACACCCAGTAACACAGACACACACGGACACCAAGTAACAAAGACACACACTTACACCAAGTAACACAGACACACACTGACACCCAGTAACACAAACAAACACACTGACACCAGGTAACACAGACATATACTGACACCAAGTAACAAAGATATACACTGATACCCAGGAACACAGGCACACACTGGCGTTGTGGGGGAGGGGTGGTGGTGCACATTGGCGCAGTGGATAGCACCGCAGCCTCACAGCTCCAGGGACCCGGGTTCGATTCTGGATACTGTCCGTGCGTAGTTTGCAAGTTCTCCCTGTGTCTGCGTGGGTTTCCTCCCACATGCCAAATACTAGCAGGTTGATAGGTTAATTGGCCATTATAAATTGCCCCTAGTATAGGTAGGTGGTAGGGAAATATAAAGGGACCGGTGGGGATGTTATTGGAATATGGGATTCGTGTAGGAGTAGTATAAATGGGTGGTTGATGGTCGGCACAGACTCGGTGGGCCGAAGGGCCTGTTTCAGTGCTGTATCTCGAAACTAAACTAAATACTGACACCTAGTGTCACAGACACACACTGACACCCAGTAACACACACTGACACACTGTGACAAAGACATACACTGACACCCAGGAACACAGACAGACACTTACACCAAGTAACAAAGACATGCACTGACGCCAAGTAACAAAGACAGACAATTACACCAAGTAACAAAGACATACACTTACACCAAGTATTTTGACATACACTGATACCAAGTAACAAAGACATACACTGATACCCAGTAACAAAGACACACACTTACACTAAGTAACAAATACATGCACTGACACCAAGTCACAAAGAAACACACTGACACCCAGTAACAAAGACATACATTGACACCAAGTCACAAAGACATAGACTGATACCCAGTAACACAGACACGCACTTACACCAAGTAACAAAGACATACACTGATACCAAGTCACAAAGACATACACTGATAACCAGTAACACAAACAAACACACACTGACACCCAGCAACACGGACAAACACTGATACACAGTAACAAAGACACACACTGACACCAAGTAACACAGACAAACACTGACACCCAGTCAAAAAGACATACACTGACACCAAGTAACAAAGCCATACACTGACACCAAGTAACAAAGACATACACTTACACCAAGTAACAAAGGCACACACTGACACCAAGTAACACAGACATACACGGACACCAAGTAACCAAGACAGACAATTACACCAAGTAACAAATTCATACACTTAGACCAAGTATTTTGACATTGAATGACACCAAGTAACAAAGACATACACTGATAGCCAGTAACACAGACACACATTTACACCAAGTAACAAAGACATACACTGACACCAAGTAACACAGACGCACACTTACACCAAGTAACACAGACATACACTGACACCAAGTAACAAAGACATACACTGATACCCAGTAACAAAGACATGCACTGACACCCAGTAACACAGACACACACGGACACCAATTAACAAAGACACACACTTACACCAAGCAACACAGACACACACTGACACCCAGTAACACAGACACACACGGACACCAAGTAACAAAGACACACACTTACACCAAGTAACACAGACACACACTGACACCAAGTAACACAGACATACACTGATACCAAGTCACAAAGACATACACTGATGCCCAGTAACACAGACACACACTGACACCAGGAAACAAAGAAATAAACTGACACAAAGTAACGAAGACATACACTTACACAATGTAACAAAGACACACACTTACACCAAGTAACAAAGACAAACACTTCCACCTATAACACAGACATACACTGACACGAAGTAACAAAGACAGACAATTACACCAAGTAACAAAGATATACACGTGCAACAAGTATCTTGACATACACTTACACCAAGTAACAAAGACATACACTGACACCAAGTAACAAAGACATAAACTGATACCCAGAAACACAGACACACACTTACAACAAGTAACAAAGACAGACACTGATACCCAGTAACACAGACACGCACTTACACCAAGTAACAAAGAAATACACTGAAAGCCAGTAACAAAGACATACACTGACACCCAGTAACACAGACACACACGGACACCAAGTAACAAAGACACACACTTACACCAAGTAACACAGACATACACTGACACCAAGTAACAAAGACATACGATGACAGCAAGTCACAAAGACATATACTGATGACCAGTAACACAGACACACACTGACACCAAGTA
Organism: Heterodontus francisci; assembly: GCF_036365525.1. Lineage (NCBI taxonomy): Eukaryota > Metazoa > Chordata > Chondrichthyes > Heterodontiformes > Heterodontidae > Heterodontus > Heterodontus francisci. The sequence goes on from NW_027141175.1 coordinate 7,818,680, forward strand.
ACAAAGACATACACTGACACCAAGTAACAAAGACATACACTGATACCCAGTAACGCAGACACACACTTACACCAAGTAACAAAGACACACACTGACACCCAGTAACAAAGACATACACTGACACCAAGTCACAAAGACATACACTGATACACAGTAACACAGAAACACACTTGCACTAGGTAACACAGACATACACTGACACAAAGTAACAAAGACATAAACTGATACCCAGTAACACAGACACACACTTACACCAAGTAACAAAGACAGACACTGATACCCAGTAACACAGACACACACTTACACCAAGTAACAAAGAGATACACTGACACCCAGTAACAAAAACATACACTGGCACCCAGTAACACAGACACACACGGACACCAAGTAACAAAGACACACACTTACACCAAGTAACACAGACATACACTGACACCCAGTAACACAGACACACACTTACACCAAGTAACAAAGACATACACTGGCACCCAGTAACAAAGACATACACTGACTCCCAGTAACACAGACACACACGGACACCAAGTAACAAAGACATACATTTACACCAAGTAACACAGACACACACTGACACCCAGTAACACAACACACACTTACACCCAGTAACAAAGTCATACACTGATACCAAGTCACAAAGACATACACTGATAACCAGTAACACAAACAAACACACACTGACACCCAGTAACACAGACAAACACTGATACACAGTAACAAAGACATACACTGACACCAAGTAACACAGACAAACACTGACACCCAGTCAAAAAGACATACACTGACACCAAGTAACAAAGACATACACTGACACCAAGTAACAAATACATACACTTACACCAAGTAACAAAGGCACACACTTACACCAAGTAACACAGACATACACTGACACCAAGTAACCAAGACAGACAATTACACCAAGTAACAAAGTCATACACTTACACCAAGTATTTTGACATACAATGACACCAAGTAACAAAGACATACACTGATACCCAGTAACACAGACACACATTGACACCCAGTAACAAAGACATACACTGACACCAAGTCACAATGCACACACTGACACCCAGTAACAAAGACATACACTGACGCCAAGTCACAAAGAAATACACTGATACCCAGTAACACAGACACACACTTACACCAAGTAACGCAGACATACACTGACACCAAGTAACAAAGACATGCACTGACAACAAGTAACAAAGACATGCACTGATACCCAGTAACACCGACACACACTTACACCAAGTAAAAAAGACAGACACTAATACCCAGTAACACAGACACACACTTACACCAAGTAACAAAGACATACACTGACACCAAGTATATTGACATACACTGACAACAAGTAACAAAGACATACACTGATACCCAGTAACACAGACACACACTTACACCAAGTAACAAAGACATACACAGACACCAAGTCACAAAGACACACACTGACTCCCAGTAACAAACACATACACTGACACCAAGTCACAAAGACATGCACTGATACCCAGTAACACAGACACACACTTACACCAAGTAACACAGACATACACTGACACCAAGTAACAAAGACATGCACTGATACCCAATAACACAGACACACTCTTACACCAAGTAACAAAGACATACACTGATACCCAGTAACACAGACACACACTTACACCAATTTACAAAGACATACACTGACACCCAGTAACATAGACACACACGGACTCCAAGTCACAAAGACACACACTTACACCAAGTAACACAGACACACACTGACACCCAGTAACACAAACAAACACACTGACACCAAGTAACACAGACATACCCTGATACCAAGTCACAAAGACATACACTGATGCCCAGTAACACAGGCACACACTGACACCAAGTAACAAAGACATAAACTGACACTAAGAAACAAAGACATACACTTACACAAAGTAACAAAGACACAAACTTACACCAAGTAACAAAGACACACACTTACACCTATAACACAGACATACACTGACACCAAGTAACAAAGACAGACAATTACACCAAGTAACAAAGACATACACTTACACCAAGTATTTTGACATACACTGACACCAAGTAACAAAGACATACACTGACACCCAGTAACACAGACACACACTTACACCAAGTAACACAGACATACACTGACACCAAATAACACAGACATACACTGACACAAAGTAACAAAGACAGACAATCACACCAAGTAACAAAGACATGCACTTGCAACAAGTATTTTGACATACACTGACACCAAGTAACAAAGGGATACACTTACACCAATTAACAAAGACAGACAATTACACCAAGTAACAAAGACATACACTTACACCAAGTATTTTGACATACACTGACACCAAGTAACAAAGACATACACTGATGACCAGTAACACAGACACACACTGACACCAAGTAACAAAGACATACACTGACACCAAGTAACAAAGACATACACTGATACCCAGTAACACAGACACACAATTACACCAAGTAACAAAGACACACACTGACACCCAGTAAAAAAGACATACACTGACACCAAGTAACAAAGACATACACTGACACCAAGTAACAAATACATACACTTACACCAAGTAACAAAGGCACACACTTACACCAAGTAACACAGACATACACTGACACCAAGTAACCAAGACAGACAATTACACCAAGTAACAAAGTCATACACTTACACCAAGTATTTTGACATACAATGACACCAAGTAACAAAGACATACACTGATACCCAGTAACACAGACACACATTGACACCCAGTAACAAAGACATACACTGACACCAAGTCACAATGCACACACTGACACCCAGTAACAAAGACATACACTGACGCCAAGTCACAAAGAAATACACTGATACCCAGTAACACAGACACACACTTACACCAAGTAACGCAGACATACACTGACACCAAGTAACAAAGACATGCACTGACAACAAGTAACAAAGACATGCACTGATACCCAGTAACACCGACACACACTTACACCAAGTAAAAAAGACAGACACTAATACCCAGTAACACAGACACACACTTACACCAAGTAACAAAGACATACACTGACACCAAGTATATTGACATACACTGACAACAAGTAACAAAGACATACACTGATACCCAGTAACACAGACACACACTTACACCAAGTAACAAAGACATACACAGACACCAAGTCACAAAGACACACACTGACTCCCAGTAACAAACACATACACTGACACCAAGTCACAAAGACATGCACTGATACCCAGTAACACAGACACACACTTACACCAAGTAACACAGACATACACTGACACCAAGTAACAAAGACATGCACTGATACCCAATAACACAGACACACTCTTACACCAAGTAACAAAGACATACACTGATACCCAGTAACACAGACACACACTTACACCAATTTACAAAGACATACACTGACACCCAGTAACATAGACACACACGGACTCCAAGTCACAAAGACACACACTTACACCAAGTAACACAGACACACACTGACACCCAGTAACACAAACAAACACACTGACACCAAGTAACACAGACATACCCTGATACCAAGTCACAAAGACATACACTGATGCCCAGTAACACAGGCACACACTGACACCAAGTAACAAAGACATAAACTGACACTAAGAAACAAAGACATACACTTACACAAAGTAACAAAGACACAAACTTACACCAAGTAACAAAGACACACACTTACACCTATAACACAGACATACACTGACACCAAGTAACAAAGACAGACAATTACACCAAGTAACAAAGACATACACTTACACCAAGTATTTTGACATACACTGACACCAAGTAACAAAGACATACACTGACACCCAGTAACACAGACACACACTTACACCAAGTAACACAGACATACACTGACACCAAATAACACAGACATACACTGACACAAAGTAACAAAGACAGACAATCACACCAAGTAACAAAGACATGCACTTGCAACAAGTATTTTGACATACACTGACACCAAGTAACAAAGACATACACTTACACCAATTAACAAAGACAGACAATTACACCAAGTAACAAAGACATACACTTACACCAAGTATTTTGACATACACTGACACCAAGTAACAAAGACATACACTGATGACCAGTAACACAGACACACACTGACACCAAGTAACAAAGACATACACTGACACCAAGTAACAAAGACATACACTGATACCCAGTAACACAGACACACAATTACACCAAGTAACAAAGACACACACTGACACCCAGTAACAAAGACATACACTGACACCAAGTCACAAAGACATACACTGATACACAGTAACACAGAAACACACCTGCACCAAGTAACACAGACACACACTGACACAAAGTAACAAAGACATAAGCTGATGCCCAGTAACACAGACACACACTTACACCAAGTAACAAAGACATACACTGACACCCAGTAACAAAGACATACACTGATGACCAGTAACACAGACACACACTGACACCAAGTAACAAAGACATACACTGACACCAAGTAACAAAGACAGACACTGATACCCAGTAACACAGACACACACTGACACCAAGTAACAAAGACATACACTGACACCAAGTAACAAAGACAGACACTGATACCCAGTAACACAGACACACACTTACACCAAGTAACAAAGACATACACTGACACCCAGTAACAAAGACATACACTGGCAACCAGTAACGCAGACACACACGGACACCAATAACACAGACATACACTGACTCCAAGTAACAAAAACATACACTGATACCCAGTTACAGAGGCACACACTTACACCAAGTAACACAGACATGCACTGACACCAAGTAACACAGACACGCACTGACACCCAGTAACAAAGACATGCACTGATACCCAGTAACACAGACACACACTTACACCAAGTAAAAAAGACAGACACTAATACCCAGTAACACAGACACACACTTACACCCAGTAACAAAGACATACACTTACACCAAGTAACAAAGACAGACAATTACACCAAGTAACAAAGACATACACTTACACCAAGTATTTTGACATACACTTACACCAAGTAACAAAGACATACACTGACACCCAGTAACAAAGACATACACTTACACCAAGTAACAAAGACAGACAATTACACCAAGTAACAAAGACATACACTTACACCAAGTATTTTGACATACACTGACACCAAGTAACAAAGACATACACTGATACCAAGTCACAAAGACACACACTGACACCCAGTAACAAAGACATGCTCTGACACCAAGTCACAAAGACATACACTGATACCCAGTAACACAGACACACACTGACACCAAGTCACAAAGACACACACTGACACCAAGTAACAAAGACATTCACTGACACCAGGTCACAAAGACATACACTTACACCAAGTAACACAGACATACACTGACACCAAGTAACAAAGACAGACAATTACACCAAGTAACACAGAAACACACTGAAACCCAGTAACACAAACAAACACACTGCCACCCAGTAAAAAAAACATACACTGACACCAAGTCACAAAGACATACACTGATACCAAGTAACACAGACAAACACTTACACCAAGTAACACAAACACACACTTACACCAAGTAACAAAGACAAACACTGACACCAAGTAACAAAGACATACAAGTACACCAAGTAACAAAGACACACACTTACACCAAGTAACAAAGACATACACTGACACCCAGTAACACGGACACACACTGGGCGGCGCAGTGGCGCAGTGGTTAGCACTGCAGCCTCACAGCTCCAGGGACCCGGTATCGATTCTGGGTACTGCCTGTGCGGAGTTTGCAAGTTCTCCCTGTGTCTGCGTGGGTTTCCTCCGGGTGCTCCGGTTTCCTCCCACATGCCAAAGACTTGCTGGTTTGTAGGGTAATTGGCCATTATAAATTGCCCCTGGTATCGGTAGGTGGTAGGGAAATATATAGGGACAGGTGGGGATGTTATTGGAATATGGGATTCGTGTAGGATTAGTATAAATGGGTGGTTGATGGTCGGCACAGACTCGGTGGGCCGAAGGGCCTGTTTCAGTGCTGTATCTCTAAACTAAACCAAATACTGACACCTAATGTCACAGACACACACTGACAAACAGTAACACACACTTACACAAAGTAACAAACACATACACTGATACCAAGTAACACAGACACACACTTACACCAAGTAACACATACACACACTTACACCAAGTAACAAAGACATACACTTACACCAAGTAACAAAGACATACACTGACACCAAGTAACAAAGACATACAATTACACCAAGTAACAAAGAAACACACTTACACCAAGTAACAAAGACATACACTGACACCAAGAAACAAAGACATACACTGATACCCAGTAACACAGACACACAATTACACCAAGTAACAAAGACATACACTGACACCCAATAACAAAGACATACACTGACACCAAGTCACAAAGACATACACTGATACCCAGTAACACAGATACACATTTACACCAAGTAACAAAGACATACACTGACAACAAGACACAAAGACATACATTTACACCAAGTAACACAGACACACACTGACACCCAGTAACTGAAACAAACACACACTGACACCCAGTAACATAGAGAAACACTGACACGCAGTAACAAAGACATACCCAGACACACACTGACACCAAGTAACAAACACATACAATGACACCAAGTAACAAAGACATACACTGATACCCAGTAACACAGACACACACTTACACGCAGTAACACACACTCTGACACCCAGTTAGAAACACACACAGACCCCCAGTAACACAGACGCACACTGACCCCCAGTAACACAGACAGACACTGATACCCAGTAACAAAGACATACACTGACACCAAGTCACAAAGACATGCACTGATATCCAGTAACACAGACACACACTTACACCAAGTAACAAAGACAGACACCATTACCCAGTAACACAGACACAAACTTACACCAAGTAACAAAGACACACACTTACATCAAGTAACAAAGACATACACTGACACCAAGTAACGCAGACACACACTGACACACTGTAACAAAGACATACACTGATACCCGGTAACACAGACACACACTTACATCAAATAACAAAGACATACACTGACACCAATTAACAAAGACACACACTTACACCAAGTAACAAAGACACACACTTGCACCAAGTAACAAAGACATACACTGACACCAAGTAACACAGACACACACTTACACCAAGTAACAGAGACATACACTGACACCAAGTAACAAAGACATACACTGATGCCCAGTAACACAGACGCACACTTACACCAAGTAACAAAGACATACACTTACACCAAGTAACACAGACATACACTTACACCAAGTAATTTGACATACACTTAATCCAAGTAACAAAGACATACACCGACACCCAGTAACAAAGACAGACACTGATACCCAGTAACACAGACACACACTTACACCAAGTAACAGAGACATACACTGACACCAAGTAACAAAGACATACACTGATACCCAGTAACACAGACGCACACTTACACCAAGTAACAAAGACAGACACTGATACCCAGTAACACAGACACACACTTACACCAAGTAACAAAGACATACACTTACACCAAGTAACACAGACATACACTTACACCAAGTAATTTGACATACACTTAATCCAAGTAACAAAGACACACACTGACACCCAGTAAAAAAGACATACACTGACACCAAGTCACAAAGACATACACTGATACCAAGTAACACAGACACACACTTACACCAAGTAACACAAACACACACTTGCACCAAGTAACAAAGACATACACTGACACCAAGTGACAAAGACATACACTTACACCAAGTAACACAGACATACACTGACACCAAGTAACAAAGACATACAATTACACCAATTAACAAAGACACACATCTCCACCAAGTAACACAGACATACACTGACACCATGTAACAAAGACATGCACTGATACCCAGTAACACAGACATACACTGAGACCAAGTAACAAAGAAATACACTGATACCAAGAAACAAAGACATACACTGATACCCAGTAACACAGACACACACTTACACCAAGTAACAAAGACATACACTGACACCCAGTAACAAAGACATACACTGACACCAAGTCACAAAGACATACACTGATACCCAGTAACACAGCCACACACTTACACCAAGTAACAAAGACATATACTGACAACAAGAAGCAAAGACACATACTTACACCAAGTAACACAGACATACACTGACACCAAGTAACAAAGACATACACTGACACCAAGTAACAAAGACATGCACTTACACAAAGTAACAAAGACAGACAATTACACCAAGTAACAAAGACATACACTTACACCAAGTATTTTGACATACACTCACACCAAGTAACAAAGACATACACTGACACCCAGTAACAAAGACATACACTTACACCAAGTAACAAAGACAGACAATTACACCAAGTAACAAAGACATACACTTACACCACGTATTTTGACATACACTGACACAAGGTAACAAAGACATACACTGATACCCAGTAACACAGACACACACTTACACCAAGTAACAAAGACATACACTGACACCAAGTCACAAAGACACACACTGACACCCAGTAACAAAGACATAGACTGACACCAAGTCACAAAGACACACACTGACACCCAGTAAAAAAGACATACACTGACACCAAATCTCAAAGACATACACTGATACCAAGTAACACAGACACACACTTACACCAAGCAACACAAACATACACTTGCACCAAGTAACAAAGACATACACTGACACCAAGTAACAAAGACATACAAGTACACCAAGTAACAAAGACACACATTGACACCCAGTAACACAAACAAACACACTGACACCCAGTAACACAGACACACTCTGACACCAAGTCACAAAGACACACACTAACACCCAGTAAAAAAGACACACACTTACGCCAAGTAACAAAGACATACACTGACACCCAGTAACAAAGACATACACTGACACCAAGTCACAAAGACATACACTGATACCCAGTAACACAGATACACACTTACACCAAGTAACAAAGACATACACTGACAACAAGACACAAAGACATACTTTTACACCAAGTAACACAGACACACACTGACACCCAGTAACACAAACAAACACACACTGACACCCAGTAACATAGAGAAACACTGACACGCAGTAACAAAGACATACAAAGACACACACTTACACCAAGTAACAAAGACACACACTTACACTAAGTAACAAACACATACACTGACACCAAGTAACACAGACACACACTTACACCCAGTAACACACACACTGAAACCCAGTTAGAAACACACACTGTCCCCCAGTAACACAGACACACACTGACCCCCAGTAACACAGACAGACACTGATACCCAGTAACACAGATATACTGACACCAAGTAACAAAGACATACACTTACACCAAGTAACAAAGACACATGCTTACAAAAAGTAACACAGACAGACACTGACACCAAGTAACAAAGACATACACTGACACCAAGTAACAAAGACATGCACTTACACAAAGTAACAAAGACAGACAATGACACCAAGTAACACAGACACACACTTACTCCAAGTAGCACAGACATACACTGACACCAAGTAACACAGACATACACTGAGACCAAGTAACAAAGACATACACTGATACCCAGTAACAAAGACATACACTGACAACCAGGAACACAGACACACACGGACACCAAGTAACAAAGACACACACTTACACCAAGTAACACAGACACACATTGACACCCAGTAACACAAACAAACACACTGAAACCAAGTAACAAAGACACACACTTACACCAAGTAACACAGACATACACTGACACCAAGTAGCAAAGACAAACAATTACACCAAGTAACAAAGTCATACACTTACACCAAGTATTTTGACATGCACTGACACCAAGGAACAAAGACGGGCACTGATACCCAGTAACACAGACACACACTTACACCAATTAACAAAGACATACACTGACACCAAGTCACAAAGACACACACTGACACCGAGTAACAAAGACATACACTGACGCCAATTCACAAAGACATAAACTGATACCCAGTAACACAGACACACACTTACACCAAGTAACACAGACATCCACTGACACCAAGTAACAAAGACATGCACTGATACCCAGTAACACAGACATACACTTACACCAAGTAACAAAGACAGACATTGATACCCAGTAAACCAGACACACCCTTACACCAAGTAACAAAGACATACACTGACACCCAGTAACAAACAAAGACATACACTGACACCCAGTAACACAGACACACACGGACACCAAGAAACAAAGACACACACTTACACCAAGTAACACAGACACACACTGACACGCAGTAACACAAACAAACACACTGACACCAAGTAACACAGACATACACTGACACCAAGTAACAAAGTCATACACTGATACCCAGTAAAACAGGCACACAATTGGGGGCGGGGGGGCACATTGGCGCAGTGGTTAGCACCGCAGCCTCTCAGCTCCAGGGACCCGGGTTCGATTCTGGGTACTGCCTGTGCGGAGTTTGCAAGTTCTCCCTGTGTCTGCGTGGGTTTCCTCCGGTTGCTCCGGATTCCTCCCACATGCCAAAGACTTGCAGGTTGATCGGTTAATTGGCCATCATAAATTGCCCCTAGTATAGGTAGGTGGTTGGGAAATATATAGGGTTAGGTGGGGATGTGATAGGAATACGGGATTAGTGTAGGATTAGTATAAATGGGTGGTTGATGGTTGGCCAGATTCGGTGGGCCGAAGGGCCTGTTTAATTGCTGTATCTCTAAACTAAACTAAATACTGACACCTTGTGTCACTGACACCCAGTAACACAAACAAACACACACTGACCCCCAGTCACTCAGAGAAACACTGATACACTGACACGAAGTAACACAGACACACATTGACACCCAGTAACAAAGACATACACTGATACCAAATCACAAAGACATACACTGAGACCCAGTAACACAAACAAACACACACTGACACAGAGAAACACTGATACACAGTAACAATGACATACACTGACACCAAGTAACACAGACAAACACTGGCACCCAGTAAAAAAGACAAACACTGACACCAAGTCACAAAGACACACACTTACACTAAGTAACAAACACATACACTGACACCAAGTAACACAGACACACACTTACACCCAGTAACAAAGACACACACTTACACTAAGTAACAAACACATACACTGACACCAAGTAACACAGACACACACTTACACCCAGTAACACACACACTGAAACCCAGTTAGAAACACACACTGTCCCCCAGTAACACAGACACACACTGACCCCCAGTAACACAGACAGACACTGATACCCAGTAACACAGATATACTGACACCAAGTAACAAAGACATACACTTACACCAAGTAACAAAGACACATGCTTACAAAAAGTAACACAGACAGACACTGACACCAAGTCACAAAGACATACACTGACACCAAGTAACAAAGACATGCACTTACACAAAGTAACAAAGACAGACAATGACACCAAGTAACACAGACACACACTTACTCCAAGTAGCACAGACATACACTGACACCAAGTAACACAGACATACACTGAGACCAAGTAACAAAGACATACACTGATACCCAGTAACAAAGACATACACTGACAACCAGGAACACAGACACACACGGACACCAAGTAACAAAGACACACACTTACACCAAGTAACACAGACACACATTGACACCCAGTAACACAAACAAACACACTGAAACCAAGTAACAAAGACACACACTTACACCAAGTAACACAGACATACACTGACACCAAGTAGCAAAGACAAACAATTACACCAAGTAACAAAGTCATACACTTACACCAAGTATTTTGACATGCACTGACACCAAGGAACAAAGACGGGCACTGATACCCAGTAACACAGACACACACTTACACCAAGTAACAAAGACATACACTGACACCAAGTCACAAAGACACACACTGACACCGAGTAACAAAGACATACACTGACGCCAATTCACAAAGACATAAACTGATACCCAGTAACACAGACACACACTTACACCAAGTAACACAGACATCCACTGACACCAAGTAACAAAGACATGCACTGATACCCAGTAACACAGACATACACTTACACCAAGTAACAAAGACAGACATTGATACCCAGTAAACCAGACACACCCTTACACCAAGTAACAAAGACATACACTGACACCCAGTAACAAACAAAGACATACACTGACACCCAGTAACACAGACACACACGGACACCAAGAAACAAAGACACACACTTACACCAAGTAACACAGACACACACTGACACGCAGTAACACAAACAAACACACTGACACCAAGTAACACAGACATACACTGACACCAAGTAACAAAGTCATACACTGATACCCAGTAAAACAGGCACACAATTGGGGGCGGGGGGGCACATTGGCGCAGTGGTTAGCACCGCAGCCTCTCAGCTCCAGGGACCCGGGTTCGATTCTGGGTACTGCCTGTGCGGAGTTTGTAAGTTCTCCCTGTGTCTGCGTGGGTTTTCACCGGGTGCTCCGGTTTCCTCCCACATGCCAAAGACTTGCAGGTTGATAGGTTAATTGGCCATCATAAATTGCCCCTAGTATAGGTAGGTGGTTGGGAAATATATAGGGTTAGGTGGGGAAGTGATAGGAATACGGGTTTCGTGCAGGATTAGTATAAATGGGTGGTTGATGGTCGGCACAGATTCGGTGGGCCGAAGGGCCTGTTTAAGTGCTGTACCTCTAAACTAAACTAAATACTGACACCTAGTGTCACTGACACCCAGTAACACAAACAAACACACACTGACCCCCAGTCACACAGAGAAACACTGATACACTGACACCAAGTAACACAGACACACACTGACACCCAGTAAAAAAAAACATACACTGACGCCAAGTAACACAGACACACACTGACACACAGTAAAAAAGAAATACAATGACACCACGTCACAAAGACATACACTGATACCAAGTCACAAAGACATACACTGATAGCAAGTCACAAAGACATTCACTTACACCAAGTAACAAAGACACACACTTACACCAAGTAACACAGACATACACTGACACCAAGTCAGAAAGACACACACTGACATCAAGTAACAAAGACACACACTTACACCAAGTAACACAGACATACGCTGACACCAAGGAACAAAGACATACACCTACACCAAGTATTTTGACATACACTGACACCAAGTAACAAAGACATACACTGATACCCAGTAACACAGACAGTCACTTACACCAACTAACAAAGACATGCACTGACAAAATGTCACAAAGACACACACTGACACCCAGTAACACAGACACACACGGACACCAAGTAACAAAGACATACACTTACACCAATAATACAGACACACACTGACACCCAGTAACACAGACACACACTTACTCCAAGTAGCACAGACATACACTGACACCAAGTAACAAAGACATACACTGACAACAAGTAACAAAGACAAACACTGATACCCAGTAACACAGGCACACACTGGGTGGGGGGGGGGGCACATTGGCGCAGTGGTTAGCACCGCAGCCTCACAGGTCCAGGGACCCGGGTTCGATTCTGGGTACTGCCTGAGCGGAGTTTGCAAGTTCTCACTTTGTCTGCGTGGGTTTCCTCCGGGTGCTCCGGTTTCGTCCCACATGCCAAAGACTTGCAGATTGATATGTTAATTGGCCATTATAAATTGTCCCTAGTATAGGGAGGTGGTAGGGAAATATATAGGGTTAGGTGGGGATGTGATAGGAATACGGGATTAGTGTAGGATTAGTATAAATGGGTGGTTGATGGTCGGCACAGATTCGGTGGGCCGAAGGGCCTGTTTAATTGCTGTATCTCTAAACTAAACTAAATACTGACACCTAGTGTTACTGACACCCAGTAACACAAACAAACACACTGACCCCCAGTAAAACAGAGAAACACTGATACACAGTAACAATGACATACACTGACACCAAGTAACACAGACAAACACTGGCACCCAGTAAAAAAGACAAACACTGACACCAAGTCACAAAGACATACACTGGTGCCCAGTAACACAGACACACACTGAAACCAAGTAACAAAGACATACACTGACACCAAGTAACAAAGACATGCACTTACACCAAGTAACAAAGACACATAATTACACCAAGTAACACAGACATACACTGACACCAAGGAACAAAGACAGACACTTACACCAAGTATTATGACATACACTGACACCAAGTAACAAAGACATGCACTGACACCAAGTAACAAAGACATACACTGACACCAAGTCACAAAGACATACACTGATACCCAGTCACACAGAAACACACTTACACCAAGTAACACAGACATACACTGACACCAAGTAACAAAGACATACACTGACACCCAGTAACACATACACACACGGACACCAAGTAACAAAGACTCACACTTACACCAAGTAACACAGACACACACTGACACCCAGTAACAAAGACATACACTGATACCCAGTAACACAGACAGAAAATTACACCAAGTAACAAAGACATACACTTACACCAAGTAACAAAGACAGACAATTACACCAAGTAACAAAGACATACACTTACCCCAAGTATTTTGACAAACACTGACACCAAGTAACAAAGACATATACTGATACCCAGTAACACAGACATGCACTGATACCAAGTCACCAAGACATACACTGATACCCAGTAACACAAACACACACTGACACCCAGAAACAAAGATATACACTGATACCATGTCACAAAGACATACACTGATAACCAGTAACACAGACACACACTGACACCAAGTAACAAAGACATACACTGACACCAAGTAAAAAAGACATACGCTTACACCAAGGAACAAAGACACACACTTACACCAAGCAACACAGACATACACTGACACCAAGTAACAAAGACATACACTTACACCAAGTATTTTGACATACACTGACACCAAGTAACAAAGTCATACGCTGATACCCAGTCACACATACACACACTTACACCAGGTAACAAAGACACACACTGATACCCAGTAACACAGACACACACTTACACCAAATAACAAAGACATACACTGACACCAAGTCACAAAGACATACACTGATACCCAGTAACACAGACACACACTTACACCAAGTAACAAAGACACACACTGATACCCAGTAACACAGACACACACTTACACAAAGTAACAAACACATACACTGACACCCAGTAGCAAAGACATACACTGACACCCAGTAACACAGTCACTCACTTACACCAAGTAACACAGACACACACTGACACCCAGTAACACAAACAAACACACTGACACCCAGTAACAAAGACATACACTGACACCCAGTAACACAGTGGTTAGCACTGCAGCCTCACAGCTCCAGGGACCCGGGTTCGATTCTGGGCACTGCCTGTGCGGAGTTTGCAAATTCTCCCTGTGTCTGCGTGAGTTTCCTCCGGGTGCTCCGGTTTCCTCCCACATGCCAAAGACTTGCTGGTTGGTAGGGTAATTGGCCATTATAATTTGCCCCTGGTATAGGTAGGTGGTAGGGAAATATATAGGGACAGGTGGGGATGTTATTGGAATATGGGATTCGGGTAGGATTAGTATAAATGGGTGGTTGATGGTCGGCACAGACTCGGTGGGCCGAAGGTCCTGTTTCAGTGCTGTATCTCTAAACTGAACTAAATACTGACAACTAGAGTCACAGACACCCAGCAACACAAACAAACAAACACTGATACACAGTAACAAAGACATACACTGACACCAAGTAACAAAGACACACACTAACACCAAGTAAAACAGACATACACTGACACCCAGTAACAAAGACATACACTGATACCCAGTAACACAGACACACACTTACACCAAGTAACACAGACATACACTTACACCAAGTAACAAAGACATACACTGACACCAAGTCACAAAGACACACACTGACACCCAGTAACAAAGACATACACTGACACGCAGTAACACAGACACACACGGACACCAAGTAACAAAGACACACATACACCAAGTAAAACAGACATACACTGACACCAAGTCACAAAGACATACACTGATACCAAGTAACACAGACACAAACTTACACCAAGTAACACAGACACACACTGACACCCAGTAACACAGATACACACTGACACCAAGAAACAAAGACATACACTGTTACCCAGTAACACAGACACACACTTACACAAAGTAACAAACACATACACTGATACCAAGTAACACAGACACACACTTACACCAAGTAACACATACACACACTTACACCAAGTAACAAAGACATACACTGACACCAAGTAACAAAGACATACACTTACACCAAGTAACAAAGACATACACTGACACCAAGTAACAAAGACATACAATTACACCAAGTAACAAAGAAACACACTTACACCAAGTAACACTGACACCATGTAACAAAGACATGCACTGATACCCAGTAACACAGAAATACACTGACACCAAGTAACAAAGACATACATTGACACCAAGAAACAAAGACATACACTGATACCCAGTAACACAGACACACAATTACACCAAGTAACAAAGACATACACTGACACCCAATAACAAAGACATACACTGACACCTAGTCACAAAGACATACACTGATACCCAGTAACACAGATACACATTTACACCAAGTAACAAAGACATACACTGACAACAAGACACAAAGACATACATTTACACCAAGTAACACAGACACACACTGACACCCAGTAACTGAAACAAACACACACTGACACTCAGTAACATAGAGAAACACTGACACGCAGTAACAAAGACATACCCAGACACACACTGACACCAAGTAACAAAGACACACACTTACACCAAGTAACAAACACATACACTGACACCAAGTAACAAAAACATACACTTACACCAAGTAACACAGACATACACTGACACCAAGTAACAAAGACAGACAATTACAACAATGAACACAGACACACACTGACACCCAGTAACACAAACAAATACACTGACACCCAGTAACACAGACACACCTTGACACCAAGTCACAAAGACACACACTGACAGCCAGTAAAAAAGACATACACTGACACCAAGTAACAAAGACATAAACTGACACCAAGTGACAAAGACATACACTTACACCAAGTAACACAGACATACACTGACACCAAGTCACAAAGACATACAATGACACCAAGTAACAAAGACACACATCTCCACCAAGTAACACAGACATACACTGACACCATGTAACAAAGACATGCACTGATACCCAGTAACACAGACATACACTGACATCAAGTAACACAAACAAATACACTGATACCCAGTAACACAGACACACACTTACACCAAGTAACAAAGACATACACTGACACCCAGTAACAAAGACATACACTGACACCAAGTCACAAAGACATACACTGATACCCAGTAACACAGACACACACTTACACCAAGTAACAAAGTCATACACTGACAACAAGAAACAAAGACACATACTTACACCAAGTAACACAGACATGCACTTACACAAAGTAACAAAGACAGACAATTACACCAACTAACAAAGACATACACTTACACCAAGTATTTTGACATACACTCACACCAAGTAACAAAGACATACACTGACACCCAGTAACAAAGACATACACTTACACCAAGTAACAAAGACAGACAATTACACCAAGTAACAAAGACATACACTTACACCAAGTAACAAAGACAGACAATTACACCAAGTAACAAAGACATACACTTACCCCAAGTATTTTGACAAACACTGACACCAAGTAACAAAGACATACACTGATACCCAGTAACACAGACATGCACTGATACCAAGTCACCAAGACATACACTGATACCCAGTAACACAAACACACACTGACACCCAGAAACAAAGATATACACTGATACCAAGTCACAAAGACATACACTGATAACCAGTAACACAGACACACACTGACACCAAGTAACAAAGACATACACTGACACCAAGTAAAAAAGACATACGATTACACCAAGGAACAAAGACACACACTTACACCAAGCAACACAGACATACACTGACACCAAGTAACAAAGACATACACTTACAACAAGTAACAAAGACAGACAATTACACTAAGTAACAAAGACATACACTTACACCAAGTATTTTGACATACACTGACACCAAGTAACAAAGTCATACGCTGATACCCAGTCACACATACACACACTTACACCAGGTAACAAAGACACACACTGATACCCAGTAACACAGACACACACTTACACCAAATAACAAAGACATACACCGACACCAAGTCACAAAGACATACACTGATACCCAGTAACACAGACACACACTTACACCAAGTAACAAAGGCACACACTGATACCCAGTAACACAGACACACACTTACACAAAGTAACAAAGATATACACTGACACCCAGTAACAAAGACATACACTGACACCCAGTAACACAGTCACTCACTTACACCAAGTAACACAGACACACACTGACACCCAGTAACACAAACAAACACACTGACACCCTGTAACAAAGACATACACTGACACCCAGTAACACAGTGGTTAGCACTGCAGCCTCACAGCTCCAGGGACCCGGGTTCGATTCTGGGTACTGCCTGTGCGGAGTTTGCAAGTTCTCCCTGTGTCTGCGTGAGTTTCCTCCGGGTGCTCCGGTTTCCCCCCACATGCCAAAGACTTGCTGGTTGGTAGGGTAATTGGCCATTATAATTTGCCTCTGGTATAGGTAGGTGGTAGGGAAATATATAGGGACAGGTGGGGATGTTATTGGAATATGGGATTCGTGTAGGATTAGTATAAATGGGTGGTTGATGGTCGGCACAGACTCGGTGGGCCGAAGGTCCTGTTTCAGTGCTGTATCTCTCAACTGAACTAAATACTGACAACTAGAGTCACTGACACCCAGCAACACAAACAAACAAACACTGATACACAGTAACAAAGACATACACTGACACCAAGTAACAAAGACACACACTTACACCAAGTAAAACAGACATACACTGACACCCAGTAACAAAGACATACACTGATACCCAGTAACACAGACACACACTTACACCAAGTAACACAGACAAACACTTACACCAAGTAACAAAGACATACACTGACACCAAGTCACAAAGACACACACTGACACCCAGTAACAAAGACATACACTGACACGCAGTAACACAGACACACACTGACACCCAGTAACAAAGACATACACTGACACGCAGTAACACAGACACACACGGACACCAAGTAACAAAGACACACACTTACACCAAGTAAAACAGACATACACTGACACCAAGTCACAAAGACATACACTGATACCAAGTAACACAGACACACACTTACACCAAGTAACACAGACACACACTGACACCCAGTAACACAGATACACACTGACACCAAGAAACAAAGACATACACTGTTACCCAGTAACACAGACACACACTTACACAAAGTAACAAACACATACACTGATACCAAGTAACACAGACACACACTTACACCAAGTGACACATACACACACTTACACCAAGTAACAAAGACATACACTGACACCAAGTAACAAAGACATACACTTACACCAAGTAACAAAGACAAACACTGACACCAAGTAACAAAGACATACAATTACACCAAGTAACAAAGAAACACACTTACACCAAGTAACACAGACATACACTGACACCATGTAACAAAGACATGCACTGATACCCAGTAACACAGAAATACACTGACACCAAGTAACAAAGACATACATTGACACCAAGAAACAAAGACATACACTGATACCCAGTAACACAGACACACACTTACACCAAGTAACAAAGACATACACTGACACCCAATAACAAAGACATACACTGACACCTAGTCACAAAGACATACACTGATACCCAGTAACACAGATACACATTTACACCAAGTAACAAAGACATACACTGACAACAAGACACAAAGACATACATTTACACCAAGTAACACAGACACACACTGACACCCAGTAACTGAAACAAAAACACACTGACACCCAGTAACATAGAGAAACACT
Organism: Heterodontus francisci; assembly: GCF_036365525.1. Classification (NCBI taxonomy): domain Eukaryota; kingdom Metazoa; phylum Chordata; class Chondrichthyes; order Heterodontiformes; family Heterodontidae; genus Heterodontus; species Heterodontus francisci. Next base: position 7,838,974 of record NW_027141175.1, read on the forward strand.
GACACGCAGTAACAAAGACATACCCAGACACACACTGACACCAAGTAACAAAGACACACACTTACACCAAGTAACAAACACATACACTGACACCAAGTAACAAAGACATACACTTACACCAAGTAACACAGACATACACTGACACCAAGTAACAAAGACAGACAATTACAACAATGAACACAGACACATACTGACACCCAGTAACACAAACAAATACACTGACACCCAGTAACACAGACACACCTTGACACCAAGTCACAAAGACACACACTGACAGCCAGTAAAAAAGACATACACTGACACCAAGTAACAAAGACATACACTGACACCAAGTGACAAAGACATACACTTACACCAAGTAACACAGACATACACTGACACCAAGTAACACAAAGACATACAATGACACCAAGTAACAAAGACACACATCTCCACCAAGTAACACAGACATACACTGACACCATGTAACAAAGACATGCACTGATACCCAGTAACACAGACATACACTGACATCAAGTAACAAAGAAATACACTGACACCAAGAAACAAAGACATACACTGATACCCAGTAACACAGACACACACTTACACCAAGTAACAAAGACATACACTGACACCCAGTAACAAAGACATACACTGACACCAAGTCACAAAGACATACACTGATACCCAGTAACACAGACACACACATACACCAAGTAACAAACACATACACTGACACCAAGTAACAAAGACATACACTTACACCAAGTAACACAGACATACACTTACACCAAGTAACAAAGACACATACTTACACCAAGTAACACAGACATACACGGACACCAAGTAACAAAGACATACACTGACACCAAGTAACAAGGACATGCACTTACACAAAGTAACAAAGACAGACAATGACACCAAGTAACAAAGACATACACTTACACCAAGTATTTTGACATACACTCACACCAAGTAACAAAGACATACACTGACACCCAGTAACAAAGACATACACTTACACCAAGTAACAAAGACATACACTGACACCTAGTCACAAAGACATACACTGATACCCAGTAACACAGATACACATTTACACCAAGTAACAAAGACATACACTGACAACAAGACACAAAGACATACATTTACACCAAGTAACACAGACACACACTGACACCCAGTAACTGAAACAAAAACACACTGACACCCAGTAACATAGAGAAACACTGACACGCAGTAACAAAGACATACCCAGACACACACTGACACCAAGTAACAAAGACACACACTTACACGAAGTAACAAACACATACACTGACACCAAGTAACAAAGACATACACTTACACCAAGTAACACAGACATACACTGACACCAAGTAACAAAGACAGACAATTACAACAATGAACACAGACACATACTGACACCCAGTAACACAAACAAATACACTGACACCCAGTAACACAGACACACCTTGACACCAAGTCACAAAGACACACACTGACAGCCAGTAAAAAAGACATACACTGACACCAAGTAACAAAGACATACACTGACACCAAGTGACAAAGACATACACTTACACCAAGTAACACAGACATACACTGACACCAAGTAACACAAAGACATACAATGACACCAAGTAACAAAGACACACATCTCCACCAAGTAACACAGACATACACTGACACCATGTAACAAAGACATGCACTGATACCCAGTAACACAGACATACACTGACATCAAGTAACAAAGAAATACACTGACACCAAGAAACAAAGACATACACTGATACCCAGTAACACAGACACACACTTACACCAAGTAACAAAGACATACACTGACACCCAGTAACAAAGACATACACTGACACCAAGTCACAAAGACATACACTGATACCCAGTAACACAGACACACACATACACCAAGTAACAAAGTCATACACTGACAACAAGAAACAAAGACACATACTTACACCAAGTAACACAGACATGCACTTACACAAAGTAACAAAGACAGACAATTACACCAAGTAACAAAGACATACACTTACACCAAGTATTTTGACATACACTCACACCAAGTAACAAAGACATACACTGACACCCAGTAACAAAGACATACACTTACACCAAGTAACAAAGACAGACAATTACACCAAGTAACAAAGACATACACTTACACCACGTATTTTGACATACACTGACACAAGGTAACAAAGACATACACTGATACCCAGTAACACAGACACACACTTACACCAAGTAACAAAGACATACACTGACACCAAGTCACAAAGACACACACTGACACCCAGTAACAAAGACATAGACTGACACCAAGTCACAAAGACACACACTGACACGCAGTAACAAAGACATAGACTGACACCAAGTCACAAAGACACACACTGACACCCAGTAACAAAGACACAGACAGACACCAAGTCACAAAAACATACACTTACACCAAGTAACACAGACATACACTGACACCAAGTCACAAAGACAGACAATTACACCAAGTAACTCAGAGACACACTGACACCCAGTAACACAATCAAACACACTGACACCCAGTAACACAGACACACACTGACACCAAGTCACAAAGACACACACTGACACCCAGTAAAAAAGACATACAATGACACCAAGTCACAAATACATACACTGATACCAAGTAACACAGACACACACTTACACCAAGCAACACAAACACACACTTGCACCAAGTAACAAAGACACACACTGACACCCAGTAACACAAACAAACACACTGACACCCAGTAACACAGACACACACTGACACCAAGTCACAAAGACACACACTAACACCCAGTAAAAAAGACACACACTTACACCAAGTAACAAAGACATACACTGACACCCAGTAACAAAGACATACACTGATACCCAGTAACACAGATACACACTTACACCAAGTAACAAAGACATACACTGACAACAAGACACAAAGACATACATTTACACCAAGTAACACAGACACACACTGACACCCAGTAACACAAACAAACACACACTGACACCCAGTAACATAGAGAAACACTGACACGCAGTAACAAAGACATACACAGACACACACTGACACCAAGTAACAAAGACACACACTTACACTAAGTCTCAAACACATACACTGACACCAAGTAACACAGACACACACTTACACCCAGTAACACACACACTGAAACCCAGTTAGAAACACACACTGTCCCCCAGTAACACAGACACACACTGACCCCCAGTAACACAGACAGACACTGATACCCAGTAACACAGATATACTGACACCAAGTAACAAAGACATACACTTACACCAAGTAACAAAGACACATACTTACACCAAGTAACACAGACATACACGGACACCAAGTAACAAAGACATACACTGACACCAAGTAACAAGGACATGCACTTACACAAAGTAACAAAGACAGACAATGACACCAAGTAACAAAGACATACACTTACACCAAGTATTTTGACATACACTCACACCAAGTAACAAAGACATACACTGACTCCCAGTAACAAAGACATACACTTACACCAAGTAACAAAGACATACAATTACACCAAGTAACAAAGACATACACTGATACCCAGTAACACAGACACACACTGACACCAAGTAACAAAGACATACACTGACACCAAGTCACAAAACACACACTGACACCCAGTAACAAAGACACACACTTACACCAAGTAACAAAGACATACACTGACACCAAGTCACAAAGACACACACTGACAACCATTAACAAAGACATACACTGACACCAAGTCACAAAGACATACACTTACACCAAGTAACACAGACATACACTGACAACAAGTAACAAAGACAGACAATTACACCAAGTAACACAGACACAGACTGACACCCAGTAACACAAACAAACACACTGCCATCCAGTAAAAATGACATACACTGACACCAAGTCACAAAGACATACACTGATACCAAGTAACACAGACACACACTTACACCAAGTAACACAAACACACACTTAGACCAAGTAACAAAGACATACACTGACACCAAGTAACAAAGACATACAAGTACACCAAGTAACAAAGACACACACTTACACCAAGTAACACAGACATACACTGACACCAAGTAACAAAGACATACACTGACACCAAGAAACAAAAACATACACTGTTACCCAGTAACACAGACACACACTTACACCAAGTAACACATACACACACTTACATCAAGTAACAAAGACATACACTGACACCAAGTAACAAAGACATACACTTACACCAGGTAACAAAGACATACACTGACACCAAGTAACAAAGACATACAATTACTCCAAGTAACAAAGACACACACTTCCACCAAGTAACAAAGACATACACTGACACCAAGAAACAAAGACATACACTGATACCCAGTAACACAGACACACACTTACACCAAGTAACAAAGACATACACTGACACCCAGTAACAAAGACATACATTGACACCAAGTCACAAAGACATACACTGACACCATGTAACAAAGACATGCACTGATACCCAGTAACACAGACATACACTGACACCAAGTAACAAAGACATACACTGACACCAAGAAACAAAGACATACACTGATACCCAGTAACACAGACACACACTTACACCAAGTAACAAAGACATACACTGACACCCAGTAACAAAGACATACATTGACACCAAGTCACAAAGACATACACTGATACCCAGTAACACAGATACACATTTACACCAAGTAACAAAGACATACACTGACAACAGGACACAAAGACATACATTTACACCAAGTAACACAGACACACACTGACACCCAGTAACACAACAAACACACACTGACACCCAGTAACATAGAGAAACACTGACACGCGGTAACAAAGACATACCCAGACACACACTGACACCAAGTAACAAAGACAAACACTTACACCAAGTAACAAACACATACACTGACACCAAGTAACAAAGACATACACTTACACCAAGTAACAAAGACATACAATGATACCCAGTAACACAGACACACACTTACACCCAGTAACACACACACTGACACCCAGTTAGAAACACACACTGACCCCCAGTAACACAGACATACACTGACCCCCAGTAACACAGACAGACACTTATACCCAGTAACAAAGACATACACTGACACCAAGTCACAAAGACATACACGGATACCCAGTCACACCGACACACACTTACACCAAGTAACACAGACATACACTGACACCAAGTAACAAAGACATACACTGATATCCAGTAACACAGACACACACTTACACCAAGTAACAAAGACAGACACTATTACCCAGTAACACAGACACACACTTACACCAAGTAACAAAGACACACACTTACATCAAGTAACAAAGACATACACTGACACCAAGTAACACAGACAAACACTGACACCCTCTAACAAAGACATACACTGATACCCAGTAACACAGACACACACTTACATCAAGTAACAAAGACATGCACTGACACCAATTAACAACGACACACACTTACACCAAGTAGCAAAGACACACACTTGCACCAAGTAACAAAGACATACACTGACACCAAGTAACACAGACATACACTGACACCCAGTAACAAAGACATACACTGATACCCAGTAACACAGACACACACTTACACCAAGTAACAACGACACACACTGACACCAAGTAACAAAGACATACACTGATACGCAGTAACACAGACGCACACTTACACCAAGTAACAAAGACAGACACTGATACCCAGTAACACAGACACACACTTACACCAAGTAACAAAGACATACACTTACACCAAATAACACAGACATACACTTACACCAAGTAATTTGACATACACTTACACCAAGTAACAAAGCCATACACTGATACCCAGTAACACAGACACACACTGACACCCAGTTAGAAACACACACTGTCCCCCAGTAACACAGACACACACTGAACCCCAGTAGCACAGACACACACTGATACCCAGTAACAAAGACATACACTGAAACCAAGTAACAAAGACATACACTTACACCAAGTAACACAGACATACACTGACACCAAGTAGCAAAGACAGACAATTACACCAAGTAACACAGACACACACTGACACCCAGTAACACAAACAAATACACTGACACCCAGTAACACAGACACACCTTGACACCAAGTCACAAAGACACACACAGACACCCAGTAAAAAAGACATACACTGACACCAAGTCACAAAGACATACACTGATACCAAGTAACACAGACACACACTTACACCAAGTAACACAAACACACACTTGCACCAAGTAACAAAGACATACACTGACACCAAGTAACAAAGACATACACTTACACCAAGTAACACAGACATACACTGACACCAAGTAACAAAGACATACAATTACACCAAGTAACAAAGACACTCATCTCCACCAAGTAACACAGACATACACTGACGCCATGTAACAAAGACATGCACTGATACCCAGTAACACAGACATGCACTGACACCAAGTAACAAAGACATACACTGACACCAAGAAACAAAGACATACACTGATACCCAGTAGCACAGACACACACTTACACCAAGTAACAAAGACATACACTGACAACAAGAAACAAAGACATACATTTACACCAAGTAACACAGACACACACTGACACCCAGTAACACAAACAGACAGGCACTGACACCCAGTTACATAGAGAAACACTGACACACAGTAACAAAGACATACACAGACACACACTGACACCAAGTAACAAAGACACACACTTACACCAAGTAACAAATACATACACTGACACCAAGTAACAAAGACATACACTTACACCAAGTAACAATGACATACACTGATACCCAGTAACACCGGCACACACTTACACCCAGTAACACACACACAGACACCCAGTTAGAAACACACACTGACCCCCAGTAACACAGACACACACTGACCCCCACTAACACAGACAGACACCGATACCCAGTAACAAAGACATACACTGACACCAAGTCACAAAGACAGACGCTGACACCAAGTAACAAAGACACACACTTACACCAAGTAACAAAGACAGACATTTACACCAAGTAACACAGACACACACTGACACCCAGTAAATAAGACATACTCTGACACCAAGTAACAAAGACATACACTTACACCAATTAACAAAGACAGACAATTACACCAAGTAACAAAGACATAGACTTACACCAAGTATTTTGACATACACTTACACCAAGTAACAAAGAGATACACTGACACCCAGTAACAAAGACATACACTGACACCCAGTAACAAAGACATACGCTTACACCAAGTAACAAAGACAGACAATTACACCAAGTAACAAAGACATACACTTACACCAAGTATTTTGACATACACTGACACAAGGTAACAAAGACATACACTGATACCCAGTAACACAGACACACACTTACACCAAGTAACAAAGACATACACTGACACCAAGTCACAAAGACACACACTGACACCCAGTAACAAAGACATAGACTGACACCAAATCACAAAGACATACACTTACACCAAGTAACACATGTATACACTGACACCAATTCACAAAGACAGACAATTACACCAAGTAACGCAGACACACACTGACACCCAGTAACACAAACAAACACACTGACACCCAGTAACACAGACACACACTGACACCAAGTCACAAAGATACACACTGACACCCAGTAAAAAAGACATACACTGACACCAAGTGACAAAGACATACACTGATACCAAGTAACACAGACACACACTTGCACCAAGCAACACAAACACACACTTGCACCAAGTAACAAAGACATACACTGACACCAAGTAACAAAGACATACAAGTACACCTAGTAACAAAGACACACACTTACACCAAGTAACACAGACATACACTGACACCAGGTAACAAAGACATACACTGTTACCCAGTAACACAGACACACACTTACACCAAGTAACAAAGACATACACTGATACCACGTAACACAGACACACTCTTACACCAAGTAACACATACACACACTTACACCAAGTAACAAAGACATACACTGGCACCAAGTAACAAAGACATACACTTACACCAAGTAACACAGACATACACTGACACCAAGTAACAAAGACATACAATTACTCCAAGTAACAAAGACATACATCTCCACCAAGCAACACAGACATACACTGACACCATATAACAAAGACATGCACTGATACCCAGTAACACAGACATACACTGACACCAAGTAACAAAGACATACACTGACACCAAGTAACAAAGACATACACTTACACCAAGTAACAAAGACAGACAATTACACCAAGTAACAAAGACATACACTTACACCAGGTATTTAGACATACACTTACACCAAGTCACAAAGACATACACTTACACCAAGTAACAAAGACATACACTGACACCAAGTCACAAAGACACACACTGACACCCAGTAACAAAGACATACACTGACACCAAGTCACAAAGACATACACTTACACCAAGTAACACAGACATACACTGACACCAAGTAACAAAGACAGACAATTACACCAAGTAACACAGACACACACTGACACCCAGTAACACAAACAAATACACTGACACCCAGTAACACAGACACACCTTGACACCAAGTCACAAAGACACACACTTACACCAAGTAACGCAGACACACACTTACACCTAGTAACACAAACACACACTTGCACCAAGTAACAAAGACATACACTGACACCAAGAAACAAAGACATACAAGTACACCAAGTAACAAAGACACACACTTACACCAAGTAACACAGACATACACTGACACCAAGTAACAAAGACATACACTATTACCAAGTAACAAAGACACAAACTTACACCAAGTAACAAAGACATACACTGATACCAAGTAACACAGTCACACTCTTACACCAAGTAACACATACACACACTCACACCAAGTAACAAAGACATACACTGACACCAAGTAACAAAGACATACACTTACACCAAGTAACACAGACATACACTGACACCAAGTAGCAAAGACACACTATTACACCAAGTAACAAAGACACACATCTCCACCAAGTAACACAGACATACACTGACACCATGTAACAAAGACATGCACTGATACCCAGTAACACAGAAATACACTGACACCAAGTAACAAAGACATACACTGACACCAAGAAACAAAGACATACACTGATACCCAGTAACACAGACACACACTTACACCAAGTAACAAAGACATACACTGACACCCAGTAACAAAGACATACACTGACACCAAGTCACAAAGACATACACTGATACCCAGTAACACAGAAACACACTTACACCAAGTAACAAAGACATACACTGACAACAAGAAACAAAGACATACATTTACACCAAGTAACACAGACACACACTGACACCCAGTAACACAAACAAACACACACTGACACCCAGTAACATAGAGAAACACAGACACACAGTAACAAAGACATACACAGACACACACTGACACCAAGTAGCAAAGACACACACTTACACCAAGAAACAAACACATACACTGACACCAAGTAACAAACACATACACTGACACCAAGTAACAATGACATACACTGACCCCCAGTAACACAGACACACACTGACCCCCAGTAACACAGACAGACACCAATACCCAGTAACAAAGACATACACTGACACCAAGTCACAAAGACATACACTGACACCAAGTAACAAAGACACACACTTACACCAAGTAACAAAGACAGACACTTACACCAAGTAACACAGACACACACTGACACCCAGTAAATAAGACATACACTGACACCAAGTAACAAAGACATACACTTACACCAATTAACAAAGACAGACAATTACACCAAGTAACAAAGACATAGACTTACACCAAGTAATTTGACATACACTTACACCAAGTAACAAAGACATACACTGACACCTAGTAACAAAGACATACACCTACACCAAGTAACAAAGACAGACAATTACACCAAGTAACAAAGACATAGACTTACACCAAGTATTCTGACATACACTGACACAAGGTAACAAAGACATACACTGATACCCAGTAACACAGACACACACTTACACCAAGTAACAAAGACATACACTGACACCAAGTCACAAAGACACACAATGACACCCAGTAACAAAGACATACTCTGACACCAAGTCACAAAGAAATACACAGATACCCAGTAACACAGACACAAACTTACACCAAGTAACAAAGACATACACTGACACCAAGTCACAAAGACACACACTGACACCCAGTAACAAAGACATAGACTGACACTAAGTCAAAAAAACATACACTTACACCAAGTAACACAGACATACACTGACACCAATTCACAAATACAGACAATTACACCAAGTCACAAAGACACACACTGACACCCAGTAACAAAGACATAGACTGACACCAAGTCACAAAAACATACACCTACACCAAGTAACACAGACATACACTGACACCAATTCACAAAGACAGGCAATTACACCAAGTAACACAGACACACACTGACACCCAGTAACACAAACAAACACACTGACACCCAGTAACACAGACACACACTGACACCAAGTCACAAAGACACACACTGACACCCAGTAAAAAAGACATACACTGACAGCAAGTCACAAAGACATACACTGATACCCAGTCACACAGACACACACTTACACCAAGTAACAATTACACACACTTACACCAAGTAACAAAGGCATACACTGACACCAAGTAACAAAGACGCACACTTACACCAAGTGACAAAGACATACACTTACACCAAGTAACAAATACATAGACTGACACCAAGTAACAAAGACATAGACTGACACCAAGTAACAAAGACACACACTTACACCAAGTAACAAAGACATACACTTACACCAAGTAACAAAGACATACACTGACACCAAGTAAATAAGACTCACACTTACACCAAGTAACACAGACATACACTGACACCAAGTCACAAAGACAGACAATTACACCAAGTAACACAGAGACACACTGACACCCAGTAACACAAACAAACACACTGACACCCAGTAACACAGACACACACTGACACCAAGTCACAAAGACACACACTGACACCCAGTAAAAAAGACATACACTGACACCAAGTCACAAAGACATACACTGATACCAAGTAACACAGACACACACTTACACCAAGCAACACAAACACACACTTGCACCAAGTAACACAGACACACAATTACACCAAGTTACACCGACATACACTGACACCAAGTCACAAAGAATCACACTGACACCCAGTAACAAAGACATACACTGACACCAAGTCACAAAGACATACACTGATACCAAGTCACAAAGACATACACTGATACTTAGTGACAAAGACATACACTTACACCAAGTAACAAAGACAGACAATTACACCAAGTAACAAAGACATACACTTACACCAAGTATTTTAACATACAATGACAACAAGTAACAAAGACATACACTGATACCCAGTAACACAGACACACACTTACACCAAGTAAAAAGAAATACACTGACACCAAGTAACAAAGACATAGACTGATACCCAGTAAAACAGACACACTTGCACCAAGTAACACAGACATACACTGACACCCAGTTACACAGACACACACTCACACCAAGTAACAAAGACATACACTGTCACCCAGTAACAAAGACATGCACTGACACCCAGTAACACAGACACCCACGGACAGCAAGTAACAAAGACACAGACTTACACCAAGTAACACAGACACACATTGACATCCAGTAACACAGACACACAATTACACCAACTAACACAGACATACACTGACACCAAGTAACAAAGACATACACTGAAACCCAGTAACACAGGCACACACTGGCGGGGTGGGGGGGGGGGGCACATTGGCGCAGTGGTTAGCACCGCAGCCTCACAGCTCCAGGGACCCGGGTTCGATTCTGGGTACTGCCTGTGCGTAGTTTGCAAGTTCTCCCTGTGTCTGCGTGGCTTTCCTCCGGGTTCTCCGGTTTCCTCCCACATGCCAAAGACTTGCAGGTTGATAGGTTAATTGGCCATCATAAATTGCCCCTAGTTTCGGTAGGTGGTCGGGAAATATATAGGGACAGGTGGGGATGTGATAGGAATACGGGATTAGTGTAGGATTAGTATAAATGGTTGGTTGATGGTCGCCACAGACTCGGTGGGCCGAAGGGCCTGTTGAAGAGCAGTGTCTCGAAACTAAACTAAATACTGACACCTAGTGTCACAGATACACACTGACACCCAGTAACACAAACAAACACACATTGACACCGAGAAACACGGATAAACAGTAACAAAGACATACACTGACACGAAGTAACACAGACACACACTGACACCCAGTAACAAAGACATACACTGACACCAAGTCACAAAGACATACACTTACACCAAGTAACAAAGACCGACAATTACACCAAGTAACAAAGACATACATTTACACCAAGTATTTTGACAAACACTGACACCAAGAAACAAAGATATACACTGATACCCAGTAACACAGACACACACTTACACCAAGTAACAAAGACATACACTGACACCAAGTCACAAAGACACACACTGACACCCAGTAACAAAGACATACACTGACACCAAGTCACAAAGACATACACTGACACCCAGTAACACAAACACACACTTACACCAAGTAACAAAGACATACACTGACACCCAGTAACAAAGACACAGAATTACACCAAGTAACACAGACACACATTGACACCCAGTAACACAGACATACACTGACACCAATTCACAAAGACAGACAATTACACCAAGTAACACAGACACACACTGACACCCAGTAACACAGACACACACTGACACCAAGTCACAAAGACACACAATGACACCCAGTAAAAAAGACATACACTGACAGCAAGTCACAAAGACATACACTGATACCCAGTCACACAGACACACACTTACACCAAGTAACAATGACACACACTTACACCAAGTAACAAAGGCATACACTCACACCAAGTAACAAAGACGCACACTTACACCAAGTAACAAAGACATACACTTACACCAAGTAACAAAGACATAGACTGACACCAAGTAACAAAGACATACACTGACACCAAGTAACAAAGACACACACTTACACCAAGTAACAAAGACATACACTTACACCAAGTAACAAAGACATACACTGACACCAAGTAAATAAGACACACACTTGCACCAAGTAACACAGACATACACTGACACCAAGTCACAAAGACAGACAATTACACCAAGTAACACAGACACACACTGACACCCAGTAACACAAACAAACACACTGACACCCAGGAACACAGACACACACTGACACCAAGTCACAAAGACACACACTGACACCCAGTAAAAAAGACATACACTGACACCAAGTCACAAAGACATACACTGATACCAAGTAACACAGACACACACTTACACCAAGCAACACAAACACACACTTGCACCAAGTAACAAAGACATACACTGACACCAAGTAACAAAGACATACAAGTACACCAAGTAACAAAGACACACACTTACACCAAGTAACACAGACATACACTGACACCAAGTAACAAAGACATACACTGTTACCCAGTAACACAGACACACACTTACACCAAGTAACAAAGACATACACTGATACCAAGTAACAAAGACATACACTGATACCCAGTAACACAGACACACACACTTACACCAAGTAACAAAGAATGACACTGATACCCAGTAACACAGACACACACTTACACCAAGTAACAAAGACATACACTGACACGCAGTAACAAAGACATACACTGACACCCAGAAACACAGACACACACGGACACCAAGTAACAAAGTCATACACTGACACCAAGTAACAAAGACATACACTTACACCAAGTAACAAAGACACACACTTACACCAAGTAACACAGACAAACACTGACACCAAGTAACAAAGACAGACAAATACACCAAATAACAAAGACATACACTTACACCAAGTATTTTGACATACACTGACACCAAATAACAAAGACATACATTGATGCCAGGTAACACAGACGCACACTTACAACAAGTAACTAAGACATACACTGACACCAAGTCACAAAGACACACACTGACACCCAGTAACAAAGACATGCACTGACACCAAGTCACAAAGACATACACTGATACCCAGTAACACAGACACACACTTACACCAAGTAACACAGACACACACTGGCACCAAGTAACAAAGACATACACTGATACCCAGTAACACAGACACACAATTACACCAAGTAACAAAGACAGATACTGATACCCAGTAACACAGACACACACTTACAACATGTAACAAAGACATACACTGACACCCAGTATCAAAGACATACACTGACACCCAGTAACACAGACACACACGGACACCAAGTAACAAAGAAACACACTTTCACCAAGTAACACAGACACACACTGACACCCAGTAACACGGACACACACTTACACCAAGTAACAAAGACATATACTGACACCAAGTAACAAAGACATACACTTACACCAAGTAACAAAGACATACACTGACACCAAGTAACAAAGACATACACTGATACTCAGTAACACAGACACACACTTACACCAAGTAACAAAGACATACACTGATACCAAGTCACAAAGACATACACTGATACCCAGTAACACAGACACACACTGACACCAAGTAACACAGACACACACTGACACCCAGTAACAAAGACATACACTGACACCAAGTCACAAAGACATACACTGGTACCCAGTAACACAGACACACACTGACACCCAGTAACAAAGACATACAATGACACCAAGTCACAAAGACATAAACTGATACCCAGTAACACAGACACACACTTACACCAAGTAACACAGACATACACTGACACCAAGTAACAAAGACATACACTGATACCCAGTAACACAGACACACACTTACACCAAGTAACAAAGACAGACACTGATACCCAGTAACACAGACACGCTCTTACACCAAGTAACAAAGACATACACTGATACCCAGTAACACTGACACACACTGGGCGGCACATTGGCACAGTGGCTAGCAGCGTCACAGCTCCAGGGACCCGGGCTCGATTCTGGGTACTGCCTGTGCGGAGTTTGCAAGTTCTCCCTGTGTCTGCGTGAGTTTCCTCCGGGTGCTCCGGTTTCCTCCCACATGCCAAAGACTTGCAGGTTGATAGGTTAATTGGCCATTATAAAGTGACCCTAGTATAGGTAGGTGGTAGGGAAATAGATAGGGACAGGTGGGGATGTGATAGGAATACGGGATTAGTGTAGGATTACTATAAATGGGTGGTTGATGGTCGGCACAGACTCGGTTGGCCGAAGTGCCTGTTTCAGTGCTGTATCACTAAACTAAATACTGACACCCATGACACAAACAAACACAAACTGACACCAAGTAACATCGAGAAAAACTGATACACAGTAACAAAGACATACAATGACACACAGACACACACTGTCACCAAGTAACAAAGACATACACTGACACCCAGTAACAAAGACATGCACGGACACCGAGTCACAAAGACATACACTGATAACCAGTAACACAGACACACACTTACACCAAGTAACAAAGACATACAATGACACCAAGTAACAAAGACATACACTTACACCAAGTAACAAAGACATACGCTGACACCAAGTAACAAAGACATACACTGACACCAATTAACAAAGGCATACACTTACACCAAGAAACAAAGACACACACTTACACCAAGTAACACAGACACACCCTGACACCAAGTAACAAAGACATACACTGACACCAAGTAACAAAGGCATACACTTACACCAAGAAACAAAGACACACACTTACACCAAGTAACACAGACATACACTGACACCAAGTAACA
Organism: Heterodontus francisci; assembly: GCF_036365525.1. Taxonomy (NCBI): domain Eukaryota; kingdom Metazoa; phylum Chordata; class Chondrichthyes; order Heterodontiformes; family Heterodontidae; genus Heterodontus; species Heterodontus francisci. Next base: position 7,854,949 of record NW_027141175.1, read on the forward strand.
AAGACAGACAATTACTCCAAGTAACAAAGACAAACACTTACACCAAGTATTTTGACATACACTGACACCAAGTAACAAAGACATACACTGATACCCAGTAACACAGACACACACTTACACCAAGTAACAAAGACATGCACGGACACCGAGTCACAAAGACATACACTGATAACCGGTAACACAGACACACACTTACACCAAGTAACAAAGACATACAATGACACCAAGTAACAAAGACATACACTTACACCAAGTAACAAAGACATACTCTGACACCAAGTAACAAAGACATACACTGACACCAATTAACAAAGGCATACACTTACACCAAGAAACAAAGACACACACTTACACCAAGTAACACAGACACACACTGACACAAAGTAGCAAAGACATACACTGACACCAAGTAACAAAGGCATACGCTTACACCAAGAAACAAAGACACACACTTACACCAAGTAACACAGACATACCCTGACACCAAGTAACAAAGACAGACAGTTACTCCAAGTAACAAAGACATACACTTACACCAAGTATTTTGACATACACTGACACCAAGTAACAAAGACATATACTGATACCCAGTAACACAGACACACACTTACACCAAGTAACACAGACATACACTGATACCCAGTAACACAGACACACACCTACACCAAGTAACAAAGACATACACTGACACAAAGTCTCAAAGACACTCACTGACACTGACACCAATTATTTTGACATACACTGACACAAAGTAACAATGACATACACTGATACCCAGTAACACAGACACACACTTACACCAAGTAACAAAGACATTCACTGACACCAAGTCACAATGATACACACTGACACCCAGTAACAAAGACATACACTGACACCAAGTCACAAAGACATACACTGATATACAGTAACACGGTCACACTCTTACACCAAGTAACACAGACATACACTGACACCAAGTAACAAAGACATACACTGATACCCAGTAACACAGACACACACACTTACACCAAGTAACAAAGACAGACACTGATACCCAGTAACAGAGACACACACTTACACCAAGTAACAAAGACATACACTGACACGCAGTAACAAAGACATACACTGACACCCAGTAACACAGACACACACGGACACCAAGTAACAAAGTCATACACTGACACCAAGTAACAAAGACATACACTTACACCAAGTAACAAAGACACACACTTACACCAAGTAACACAGACAAACAGTGACACCAAGTAACAAAGACAGACAAATACACCAAATAACAAAGACATACACTGATGCCCAGTAACACAGACACACACTTACACCAAGTAACAAAGACATACAATTACACCAAGTCACAAAGACACACACTGACACCCAGTAACAAAGACATACACTGACACCAAGTCACAAAGACATACACTGATACCCAGTAACACAGACACACACTTACACCAAGTAACACAGACACACACTGGCACCAAGTAATACAGACACACACTGGCACCAAGTAACAAAGACATACACTGATACCCAGTAACACAGACACACACTTACACCAAGTAACAAAGACAGATACTGATACCCAGTAACACAGACACACACTTACAACATGTAACAAAGACATACACTGACACCCAGTATCAAAGACATACACTGACACCCAGTAACACAGACACACACGGACACCAAGTAACAAAGACACACACTTACACCAAGTAACACAGACACACACTGACACCCAGTAACGCGGACACACACTTACACCAAGTAACAAAGACATATACTGACACCAAGTAACAAAGACATACACTTACACCAATTAACAAAGACATACACTCATACCAAGTCACAAAGACATACACTGATACCCAGTAACACAGACACACACTGACACCAAGTAACAAAGACATCCACTGACATCAAGTAACACAGACACACACTGACACCCAGTAACAAAGACATACACTGACACCAAGTCAGAAAGACATACACTGATACCCAGTAACACAGACACACACTGACACACAGTAACAAAGACATACACTGACACCAAGTCACAAAGACATAAACTATTACCCAGTAACACAGACACACACTTACACCAAGTAACACAGACATACACTGACACCAAGTAACAAAGACATGCACTGATACCCAGTAACACAGACACACACTTACACCAAGTAACAAAGACAGACACTGATACCCAGTAACACAGACACACACTTACACCAAGTAACAAAGACATACACTGACACCCAGTAACAAAGACATACACTGACACCCAGTAACACAGGCACACTCTTACACCAAGTAACACAGACATACACTGACACCAAGTCACAAAGACATACACTGACACCAAGAAACAAAGACATACACTGATACCCAGTAACACAGACACACACTTACACCAAGTAACAAAGACATACAATGACACCAAGTCACAAAGACATACACTGACACCAATTCACAAAGACATACACTGATACACAGTAACACAGACACACACTTACACCAAGTAACAAAGACATACACTGACACCAAGTCTCAAAGACACACACTGACACCCAGGAACAAAGACATACACTGATACCATGTCACAAAGACATACACTGATACCCAGTAACACAGACACACACTTACACCAAGTAACAAAGACAGACACTGATACCCAGTAACACAGACACAAACTTACACCAAGTAACAAAGACATACACTGACACCCAGTAACAAAGACATACACTGACACATAGTAACACAGGCACACTCTTACACCAAGTAACACAGACATACACTGACACCAAGTCACAAAGACATACACTGACACCAAGTCACAAAGACATACACTGACACCAAGTAACACAGACATACACTGATACCCAGTAACACAAACACACACTTACACCAAGTAACAAAGACATACACTGACACCCAGTAACAAAGACATGCACTGACACCAAGTCACAAAGACATACACTGATACCCAGTAACACAGACACACACTTACACCAAGTAACACAGACACACACTGGCACCAAGTAACAAAGACAGACACTGATACCCAGTAACACAGACACACACTTACACCAAGTAACAAAGACAGACACTGATACCCAGTAACACAGACACACACTGACACCAAGTAACAAAGACATACACTGACACCCAGTAACAAAGACATACACTGACACATAGTAACACAGGCACACTCTTACACCAAGTAACACAGACATACACTGACACCAAGTCACAAAGACACACACTGACACCCAGTAACAAAGACATACACTGACACCAAATCACGAAGACATACACTGATACACAGTAACACAGACATACACTGACACCCAGTAACAAAGACATGCACTGACACCAAGTCACAAAGACATACACTGATACCCAGTAACACAGACACACACTTACACCAAGTAACACAGACACACACTGGCACCAAGTAACAAAGACAGACACTGATACCCAGTAACACAGACACACACTTACACCAAGTAACAAAGACAGACACTGATACCCAGTAACACAGACACACACTGACACCAAGTAACAAAGACATACACTGACACCCAGTAACAAAGACATACACTGACACATAGTAACACAGGCACACTCTTACACCAAGTAACACAGACATACACTGACACCAAGTCACAAAGACACACACTGACACCCAGTAACAAAGACATACACTGACACCAAATCACAAAGACATACACTGATACACAGTAACACAGCCAAACACTGACACCAAGTAACAAAGACAGACAAATACACCAAATAACAAAGACATACACTGATGCCCAGTAACACAGACACACACTTACACCAAGTAACAAAGACATACAATTACACCAAGTCACAAAGACACACACTGACACCCAGTAACAAAGACATACACTGACACCAAGTCACAAAGACATACACTGATACCCAGTAACACAGACACACACTTACACCAAGTAACACAGACACACACTGGCACCAAGTAATACAGACACACACTGGCACCAAGTAACAAAGACATACACTGATACCCAGTAACACAGACACACACTTACACCAAGTAACAAAGACAGATACTGATACCCAGTAACACAGACACACACTTACAACATGTAACAAAGACATACACTGACACCCAGTATCAAAGACATACACTGACACCCAGTAACACAGACACACACGGACACCAAGTAACAAAGACACACACTTACACCAAGTAACACAGACACACACTGACACCCAGTAACGCGGACACACACTTACACCAAGTAACAAAGACATATACTGACACCAAGTAACAAAGACATACACTTACACCAATTAACAAAGACATACACTCATACCAAGTCACAAAGACATACACTGATACCCAGTAACACAGACACACACTGACACCAAGTAACAAAGACATCCACTGACATCAAGTAACACAGACACACACTGACACCCAGTAACAAAGACATACACTGACACCAAGTCAGAAAGACATACACTGATACCCAGTAACACAGACACACACTGACACACAGTAACAAAGACATACACTGACACCAAGTCACAAAGACATAAACTATTACCCAGTAACACAGACACACACTTACACCAAGTAACACAGACATACACTGACACCAAGTAACAAAGACATGCACTGATACCCAGTAACACAGACACACACTTACACCAAGTAACAAAGACAGACACTGATACCCAGTAACACAGACACACACTTACACCAAGTAACAAAGACATACACTGACACCCAGTAACAAAGACATACACTGACACCCAGTAACACAGGCACACTCTTACACCAAGTAACACAGACATACACTGACACCAAGTCACAAAGACATACACTGACACCAAGTAACAAAGACATACACTGATACCCAGTAACACAGACACACACTTACACCAAGTAACAAAGACATACAATGACACCAAGTCACAAAGACATACACTGACACCAATTCACAAAGACATACACTGATACACAGTAACACAGACACACACTTACACCAAGTAACAAAGACATACACTGACACCAAGTCTCAAAGACACACACTGACACCCAGGAACAAAGACATACACTGATACCATGTCACAAAGACATACACTGATACCCAGTAACACAGACACACACTTACACCAAGTAACAAAGACAGACACTGATACCCAGTAACACAGACACAAACTTACACCAAGTAACAAAGACATACACTGACACCCAGTAACAAAGACATACACTGACACATAGTAACACAGGCACACTCTTACACCAAGTAACACAGACATACACTGACACCAAGTCACAAAGACATACACTGACACCAAGTCACAAAGACATACACTGACACCAAGTAACACAGACATACACTGATACCCAGTAACACAAACACACACTTACACCAAGTAACAAAGACATACACTGACACCCAGTAACAAAGACATGCACTGACACCAAGTCACAAAGACATACACTGATACCCAGTAACACAGACACACACTTACACCAAGTAACACAGACACACACTGGCACCAAGTAACAAAGACAGACACTGATACCCAGTAACACAGACACACACTTACACCAAGTAACAAAGACAGACACTGATACCCAGTAACACAGACACACACTGACACCAAGTAACAAAGACATACACTGACACCCAGTAACAAAGACATACACTGACACATAGTAACACAGGCACACTCTTACACCAAGTAACACAGACATACACTGACACCAAGTCACAAAGACACACACTGACACCCAGTAACAAAGACATACACTGACACCAAATCACAAAGACATACACTGATACACAGTAACACAGACACACACTTACACCAAGTAACAAAGACATACACTGATACCATGTCACAAAGACATACACTGATACCCAGTAACGCAAACACACACTTAAACCAAGTAACAAAGACATACACTGACACCCAGTAACAAAGACATGCACTGACACCAAGTCACAAAGACATACACTGATACCCAGTAACACAGACACACACTTACACCAAGTAACACAGACACACACTGGCACCAAGTAACAAAGACATACACTGATACCCAGTAACACAGACACACAATTACACCAAGTAACAAAGACAGATACTGATACCCAGTAACACAGACACACACTTACAACATGTAACAAAGACATACACTGACACCCAGTATCAAAGACATACACTGACACCCAGTAACACAGACACACACGGACACCAAGTAACAAAGACACACACAGACACCCAGTAACACGGACACACACTTACACCAAGTAACAAAAGACATATACTGACACCAAGTAACAAAGACATACACTTACACCAAGTAACAAAGACATACACTGACACCAAGTAACAAAGACATACACTGATACCCAGTAACACAGACACACACTTACACCAAGTAACAAAGACATACACTGATACCAAGTCACAAAGACATACTCTGATACCCAGTAACACAGACACACACTGACACCCAGTAACAAAGACATACACTGACACCAAGTCACAAAGACATAAACTGATACCCAGTAACACAGACACACACTTACACAAAGTAACACAGACATACACTGACACCAAGTAACAAAGACATACACTGATACCCAGTAACACAGACACACACTTACACCAAGTAACAAAGACAGACACTGATACCCAGTAACACAGACACGCTCTTACACCAAGTAACAAAGACATACACTGATACCCAGTAACACTGACACACCCTGGGCGGCACATTGGCACAGTGGCTAGCAGCGTCACAGCTCCAGGGACCCGGGCTCGATTCTGGGTACTGCCTGTGCGGAGTTTGCAAGTTCTCCCTGTGTCTGCGTGAGTTTCCTCCGGGTGCTCCAGTTTCCTCCCACATGCCAAAGACTTGCAGGTTGATAGGTTAATTGGCCATTATAAAGTGACCCTAGTATAGGTAGGTGGTAGGGAAATAGATAGGGACAGGTGGGGATGTGATAGGAATACGGGATTAGTGTAGGATTAGTATAAATGGGTGGTTGATGGTCGGCACAGACTCGGTTGGCCGAAGTGCCTGTTTCAGTGCTGTATCACTAAACTAAATACTGACACCCATGACACAAACAAACACAAACTGACACCAAGTAACATCGAGAAAAACTGATACACATTAACAAAGACAGACACTGACACACAGACAGACACTGTCACCAAGTAACAAAGACATGCACGGACACCGAGTCACAAAGACATACACTGATAACCAGTAACACAGACACACACTTACACAAAGTAACAAAGACATACAATGACACCAAGTAACAAAGACATACTCTGACACCAAGTAACAAAGACATACACTGACACCAATTAACAAAGGCATACACTTACACCAAGAAACAAAGACACACACTTACACCAAGTAACACAGACACACACTGACACCAAGTAACAAAGACATACACTGACACCAAGTAACAAAGGCATACACTTACACCAAGAAACAAAGACACACACTTACACCAAGTAACACAGACATACACTGACACCAAGTAACAAAGACAGACAATTACTCCAAGTAACAAAGACATACACTTACACCAAGTATTTTGACATACACTGACACCAAGTAACAAAGACATGCACTGATACCCAGTAACACAGACATACACTTACACCAAGTAACAAAGACATACAATGACACCAAGTCACAAAGACATACACTGATACCCAGTAACACAGACACACACTTACACCAAGTAACACAGACATACACTGATACCCAGTAACACAGACACACACCTACACCAATTAACAAAGACATACACTGACACCAAGTCTCAAAGACACACACTGACACTGACACCAATTATTTTGACATACACTGACACAAAGTAACAATGACATACACTGATACCCAGTAACACAGACACACACTGACACCAAGTAACAAAGACATACACTGACACCAAGTCACAAAGACATACACTGATACACAGTAACACGGTCACACACTTACACCAAGTAACACAGACATACACTGACACCAAGTAACAAAGACATACACTGATACCAAGTAACACAGACACACACACTTACACCAAGTAACAAAGACAGACACTGATACCCAGTAACACAGACACACACTTACACCAAGTAACAAAGACATACACTGACACGCAGTAACAAAGACATACACTGACACCCAGTAACATAGTCATACACTGGCACCAAGTAACAAAGACATACACTTACACCAAGTCACAAAGACACACACTTACACCAAGTAACACAGACAAACACTGACACCAAGTAACAAAGACAGACAAATACACCAAATAACAAAGACATACACTGATGCCCAGTAACACAGACACACACTTACACCAAGTAACAAAGACATACACTGACACCAAGTCACAAAGACATACACTGACACCCAGTAACAAAGACATGCACTGACACCAAGTCACAAAGACATACACTGACACATAGTAACACAGGCACACTCTTACACCAAGTAACACAGACATACACGGACACCAAGTCACAAAGACATACACTGACACCAAGTAACAAAGACATACACTGATACCCAGTAACACAGACACACACTTACACCAAGTAACAAAGACATACAATGACACCAAGTCACAAAGACACACACTGACACCCAGTAACAAAGACATACACTGACACCAAATCACAAAGACATACACTGATACACAGTAACACAGACACACACTTACACCAAGTAACAAAGACATACACTGACACCAAGTCGCAAAGACACACACTGACACCCAGTAACAAAGACATACACTGATACCATGTCACAAAGACATACACTGATACCCAGTAACGCAAACACACACTTACACCAAGTAACAAAGACATACACTGACACCCAGTAACAAAGACATGCACTGACACCAAGTCACAAAGACATACACTGATACCCAGTAACACAGACACACACTTACACCAAGTAACACAGACACACACTGGCACCAAGTAACAAAGACATACACTGATACCCAGTAACACAGACACACAATTACACCAAGTAACAAAGACAGATACTGATACCCAGTAACACAGACACACACTTACAACATGTAACAAAGACATACACTGACACCCAGTATCAAAGACATACACTGACACCCAGTAACACAGACACACACGGACACCAAGTAACAAAGACACACACAGACACCCAGTAACACGGACACACACTTACACCAAGTAACAAAAGACATATACTGACACCAAGTAACAAAGACATACACTTACACCAAGTAACAAAGACATACACTGACACCAAGTAACAAAGACATACACTGATACCCAGTAACACAGACACACACTTACACCAAGTAACAAAGACATACACTGATACCAAGTCACAAAGACATACTCTGATACCCAGTAACACAGACACACACTGACACCAAGTAACAAAGACATCCACTGACATCAAGTAACACAGACACACACTGACACCCAGTAAGAAAGACATACACTGACACCAAGTCACAAAGACATACACTGGTACCCAGTAACACAGACACACACTGACACCCAGTAACAAAGACATACACTGACACCAAGTCACAAAGACATAAACTGATACCCAGTAACACAGACACACACTTACACCAAGTAACACAGACATACACTGACACCAAGTAACAAAGACATACACTGATACCCAGTAACACAGACACACACTTACACCAAGTAACAAAGACAGACACTGATACCCAGTAACACAGACACGCTCTTACACCAAGTAACAAAGACATACACTGATACCCAGTAACACTGACACACCCTGGGCGGCACATTGGCACAGTGGCTAGCAGCGTCACAGCTCCAGGGACCCGGGCTCGATTCTGGGTACTGCCTGTGCGGAGTTTGCAAGTTCTCCCTGTGTCTGCGTGAGTTTCCTCCGGGTGCTCCAGTTTCCTCCCACATGCCAAAGACTTGCAGGTTGATAGGTTAATTGGCCATTATAAAGTGACCCTAGTATAGGTAGGTGGTAGGGAAATAGATAGGGACAGGTGGGGATGTGATAGGAATACGGGATTAGTGTAGGATTAGTATAAATGGGTGGTTGATGGTCGGCACAGACTCGGTTGGCCGAAGTGCCTGTTTCAGTGCTGTATCACTAAACTAAATACTGACACCCATGACACAAACAAACACAAACTGACACCAAGTAACATCGAGAAAAACTGATACACAGTAACAAAGACAGACACTGACACACAGACAGACACTGTCACCAAGTAACAAAGACATACACTGACACCCAGTAACAAAGACATGCACGGACACCGAGTCACAAAGACATACACTGATAACCAGTAACACAGACACACACTTACACAAAGTAACAAAGACATACAATGACACCAAGTAACAAAGACATACTCTGACACCAAGTAACAAAGACATACACTGACACCAATTAACAAAGGCATACACTTACACCAAGAAACAAAGACACACACTTACACCAAGTAACACAGACACACACTGACACCAAGTAACAAAGACATACACTGACACCAAGTAACAAAGGCATACACTTACACCAAGAAACAAAGACACACACTTACACCAAGTAACACAGACATACACTGACACCAAGTAACAAAGACAGACAATTACTCCAAGTAACAAAGACATACACTTACACCAAGTATTTTGACATACACTGACACGAAGTAACAAAGACATACACTGATACCCAGTAACACAGACATACACTTACACCAAGTAACAACGACATACAATGACACCAAGTCACAAAGACATACACTGATACCCAGTAACACAGACACACACTTACACCAAGTAACACAGACATACACTGATACCCAGTAACACAGACACACACCTACACCAATTAACAAAGACATACACTGACACCAAGTCTCAAAGACACACACTGACACTGACACCAATTATTTTGACATACACTGACACAAAGTAACAATGACATACACTGATACCCAGTAGCACAGACACACACTTACACCAAGTAACAAAGACATACACTGACACCAAGTCACAAAGACATACACTGATACACAGTAACACGGTCACACACTTACACCAAGTAACACAGACATACACTGACACCAAGTAACAAAGACATGCACTGATACCCAGTAACACAGACACACACACTTACACCAAGTAACAAAGACAGACACTGATACCCAGTAACACAGACACACACTTACACCAAGTAACAAAGGCATACACTGACACGCAGTAACAAAGACATACACTGACACCCAGTAACATAGTCATACACTGACACCAAGTAACAAAGACATACACTTACACCAAGTCACAAAGACACACACTTACACCAAGTAACACAGACAAACACTGACACCAAGTAACAAAGACAGACAAATACACCAAATAACAAAGACATACACTGATGCCCAGTAACACAGACACACACTTACACCAAGTAACAAAGACATACACTGACACCAAGTCACAAAGACATACACTGACACCCAGTAACAAAGACATGCACTGACACCAAGTCACAAAGACATACACTGATACCCAGTAACACAGGCACACACTTACACCAAGTAACACAGACACACACTGGCACCAAGTAACACAGACACACACTGGCACCAAGTAACAAAGACAGACACTGATACCCAGTAACACAGACACACACTTACACCAAGTAACAAAGACAGATACTGATACCCAGTAACACAGACACACACTTACAACATGTAACAAAGACATACACTGACACCCAGTATCAAAGACATACACTGACACCCAGTAACACAGACACACACGGACACCAAGTAACAAAGACACACACTTACACCAAGTAACACAGACACACACTGACACCCAGTAACACGGACACTCACTTACACCAAGTAACAAAGACATATACTGACACCAAGTAACAAAGACATACACTTACACCAAGTAACAAAGCCATACACTGACACCAAGTAACAAAGACATACACTGATATCCAGTAACACAGACACACACATACACCAAGTAACAAAGACATACACTGATACCAAGTCACAAAGACATACACTGATACCCAGTAACACAGACACACACTGACACCAAGTAACAAAGACATCCACTGACATCAATTAACACAGACACGCACTGACACCCAGTAACAAAGACATACACTGACACCAAGTCAGAAAGACATACACTGATACCCAGTAACACAGACACACACTGACACCCAGTAACAAAGACATACACTGACACCAAGTCACAAAGACATAAACTGATACCCAGTAACACAGACACACACTTACACCAAGTAACACAGACATACACTGCCACCAAGTAACAAAGACATACACTGATACCCAAAAACACAGACACACACTTACACCAAGTAACAAAGACAGACACTGATACCCAGTAACACACACACACACTTACACCAAGTAACAAAGACAGACACTGATACCCAGTAACACAGACACACACTTACACCAAGTAACAAAGACATACACTGACACCCAGTAACAAAGACATACACTGACACCCAGTAACACAGGCACACTCTTACACCAAGTAACACAGACATACACTGACACCAAGTCACAAAGACATCCACTGACACCAAGTAACAAAGACATACACTGATACCCAGTAACACAGACACACACTTACACAAAGTAACAAAGACATACAATGACACCAAGTCACAAAGACACACACTGAAACCCAGTAACAAAGACATACACTGACACCAAGTCACAAAGACATACACTGATACACAGTAACACAGACACACACTTCCACCAAGTAACAAAGACATACACTGACACCAAGTCGCAAAGACACACACTGACACCCAGTAACAAAGACATACACTGATACCATGTCACAAAGACATACACTGATACACAGTAACACAGACACACACTTACTCCAAGTAACACAGACATACACTGATACCCAGTAACACAAACACACACTTACACCAAGTAACAAAGACATACACTGACACCAAGTCTCAAAGTCGCACACTGACACTGACACCAAGTATTTTGACATACACTGACACCAAGTAACAATGACATACACTGATACCCAGTAACACAGACACACACTTACACCAAGTAACAAAGACATACACTGACATCAGGTCACAAAGACACACACTGACACCCAGTAACAAAGACATACACTGACACCAAGTCACAAAGACATACACTTATACACAGTAACACGGTCACACACTTACACCAAGTAACACAGACATACACTGACACCAAGTAACAAAGACATACACTGATACCCAGTAACACAGACACACACTTACACCAAGTAACAAAGACAGACACTGATACCCAGTAAAACAGACACACACTTACACCAAGTAACAAAGACATACACTGACACGCAGTAACAAAGACATACACTGACACCCAGTAACACAGACACACACGGACACCAAGTAACAAAGTCAAACACTGACACCAAGTAACAAAGGCATACACTTACACCAAGTAACAAAGACACACACTTACACCAAGTAACACAGACAAACACTGACACCAAGTAACAAAGACAGACAAATACACCAAGTAACAAAGACATACACTTACACAAAGTATTTTGACATACACTGACACCAAGTCACAAAGACACACACTGACACCCAGTAACAAAGACATGCACTGACACCAAGTCACAAAGACATACACTGATACCCAGTAACACAGACACACACTTACACCAAGTAACACAGACATACACTGGCACCAAGTAACAAAGACATACACTGACACCCAGTAACACAGACACACACTTACACCAAGTAACAAAGACAGATACTGATACCCAGTAACACAGACACACACTTACAACATTTTGCAAAGTCATACACTGACACCCAGTAACAAAGACATACACTGACACCCTGTAACACAGCCACACACGGACACCAAGTAACAAAGACACACACTTGCACCAAGTAACACAGACACACACTGACACCCAGTAACACAGACACACACTTACACCAAGTAACAAAGACATATACTGACACCAAGTAACACAGACATACACTTACACCAAGTAACAAAGACATACACTGACACCAAGTCACAAAGACATACACTGATACCCAGTAACACAGACACACACTGACACCAAGTAACAAAGACATCCACTGACATCATGTAACACAGACACACACTGACACCCAGTAATAAAGACATACACTGACACCAGGTCACAAAGACATACACTGATACCCAGTAACACAGACACACACTGACAGCCAGTAACAAAGACATACACTGACACCAAGTCACAAAGACATACACTGATACCCAGTAACACAGACACACACTTACACCAAGTAACACAGACATACACTGACACCAAGTAACAAAGACATACACTGATACCCAGTAACACAGACACACACTTACACCAAGTAACAAAGACAGACACTGATACCCAGTAACACAGACACACACTTACACCAAGTAACAAAGACATACAGTGACACCCAGTAACAAAGACATACACTGACACCCAGTAACACAGACACACACGGACACCAAGTAACAAAGACACACACTTACACCAAGTAACACAGACACACACTGACACCCAGTAATACAAACAAACACATGGATAGCAACGGAGGTGCGTGAACGGGCTTACAGCTGTGAAGTCAATTTCAGCGTAAGTTTAAAAGTGAATTCCCTTTTGTTTTCGGAGGACCAGGGGACTGCTGGGTAAGGAAAAAGGTATATATTTGTGTGGTTTAGAATCTCTTTCTTTTAGTTTCGATGACTGCAGCGTGGATAGCAACGGAGGTGCGTGAACGGGCTTGCAGCTGTGTAGTCAATTTCAGCGTAAGTTTAAAAGTGAATTCCCTTTTGTTTTCGGAGGACCAGGGGACTGCTGGGTTAGGAAGAAGGTATATATTTGTGTGGTTTAGAATCTCTTTCTTTTAGTTTCGGTGACTGCAGCGTGGATAGCAACGGAGGTGCGTGAACGGGCTTACAGCTGTGAAGTCAATTTCAGCGTAAGTTTAAAAGTGAATTCCCTTTTGTTTTCGGAGGACCAGGGGACTGCTGGGTAAGGAAAAAGGTATATATTTGTGTGGTTTAGAATCTCTTTCTTTTAGTTTCGGTGACTGCAGCGTGGATAGCAACGGAGGTGCGTGAACGGGCTTACAGCTGTGAAGTCAATTTCAGCGTAAGTTTAAAAGTGAATTCCCTTTTGTCTTCGGTGGACCAGGGGACTGCTGGGTAAGGAAAAAGGTATATATTTGTGTGGTTCAGAATCTCTTTCTTTTAGTTTCGGTGTACTGCCTGTGCGGAGTTTGCAAGTTCTCCCTGTGTCAGCGTGGGTTTCCTCCGGGTGCTCTGGTTTGCTCCCGCATGCCACTTTCAGTTTGAAAGGTTAATTGGCCATTATAAATTGACCCTAGTATAGGTAGGTGGTAGGGAAATATATAGGGGCAGGTGGGGATGTTATTGGAATATGGGTTTCGTGTAGGATTAGTATAAATGGGTGGTTGATGGTCGGCACAGACTCGGTGGGCCGAAGGTCCTGTTTCAGTGCTGTATCTCTAAACTGAACTAAATACTGACAACTAGTGTCACTGACACCCAGAAACACAAACAAACAAACACTGATACACAGTAGCAAAGACATACACTGATGCCCAGTAACACAGATATACTGCCACCAAGTAACAAAGACATACAATTACACCAAGTAACAAATACACATACTTACACCAAGTAACACAGACAAACACACTGCCATCCAGTAAAAAAGACATACACTGACACCAAGTCACAAAGACACACACTGACACCCAGTAACAAAGACATACACTGATACCAAGTAACACAGACACACACTTACACCAAGTAACACAAACACACACTTACACCAAGTAACAAAGACATACACTGACACCAAGTAACAAAGACATACAAGTCCACGAAGTAACAAAGACATACACTGACACAAAGTAACAAAGACTTCCAATACACCAAGTAACAAAGACACACACTTCCACCAAGTAACACAGACATACACTGACACCATGTAACAAAGACATGCACTGATACCCAGTAACACAGACATACACTGACACCAAGTAACAAAGACATACACTGATACCCAGTAACACAAACACACACTTACACCAAGTAACAAAGACATAGACTGACACCCAGTAACAAAGACATACACTGACACCAAGTAACAAAGACTTCCAATACACCAAGTAACAAAGACACACACTTCCACCAAGTAACACAGACATACACTGACACCAAGTCACAAAGACATACACTGATACCCAGTAACACAGATACACACTTACACCAAGTAACAAAGACATACACTGACAACAAGACACAAAGACATACATTTACAGCAAGTAACACAGACACACACTGACACCCAGTAACACAAACAAACACACACTGGCACCCAGTAACATAGAGAAACACTGACACGCAGTAACAAAGACATACACAGACACACACTGACACCAAGTAACAAAGACACACACTTACACCAAGTAACAAACACATACACTGACACCAAGTAACACAGACACACACTTACACCCAGTAACACACACACTGACACCCAGTTAGAAACACACACTGTCCCCCAGTAACACAGACACACACTGACCCCCAGTAACACAGACAGACACTGATACCCAGTAACACAGATATACTGACACCAAGTAACAAAGACATACACTTACACCATGTAACAAAGACACATACTTACACCAAGTAACACAGACATACACTGACACCAAGTAACAAAGACATACACTGACACCAAGTAACAAAGACATGCAATTACACAAAGTAACAAAGACAGACAATTACGCCAAGTAACAAAGACATACACTTACACCAAGTATTTTGACATACACTCACACCAAGTAACAAAGACATACACTGACACCCAGTAACAAAGACATACACTGACACCCAGTAACAAAGACACACACTGACACCAAGTAACAAAGACACACACTTACACCAAGTAACAAACACATACACTGACACCAAGTAACACAGACACACACTTACACCCAGTAACACACACACTGACACCCAGTTAGAAACACACACTGTCCCCCAGTAACACAGACACACATTGACCCCCAGTAACACAGACAGACACTGATACCCAGTAACACAGATATACTGACACCAAGTAACAAAGACATACACTTACACCAAGTAACAAAGACACATACTTACACCAAGTAACACAGACATACACTGACACCAAGTAACAAAGACATACACTGACACCAAGTAACAAAGACATGCACTTACACAAACAAACAAAGACAGACAATTACGCCAAGTAACAAAGACATACACTTACACCAAGTATTTTGACATACACTCACACCAAGTAACAAAGACATACACTGACACCCAGTAACAAAGACATACACTGACACCCAGCAACAAAGACATACACTTACACCAAGTAACAAAGACAGACAATTACACCAAGTAACAAAGACATACACTGACACCAAGAAATTTGACATGCACTGACACCAAGTAACAAAGACATACACTGATACCCAATAACACAGACACACACTTACACCAAGTAACAAAGACATACACTGACACCAAGTCACAAAGACACGCACTGACACCCATTAACAAAGACATACACTGACACCAAGTCACAAAGACATACACTTACACCAAGTAACACAGACATACACTGACACCAAGTAACAAAGACAGACAATTGCACCAAGTAACACAGACACACACTGACACCCAGTAACACAAACAAACACACTGCCATCCAGTAAAAAAGACATACACTGACACCAAGTCACAAAGACATACACTGATACCAAGTAACACAGACAAACACTTACACAAAGTAACACAAACACACACTTACACCAAGTAACAAAGACATACACTGACACCAAGTAACAAAGACATACACTGACACCAAGAAACAAAGACATACACTGTTACCCAGTAACACAGACACACACTTACACAAAGTAACAAACACATACACTGATACCAAGTAACACAGACACACACTTACACCAAGTAACACATACACACACTTACACCAAGTAACAAAGACATACACTTACACCAAGTAACAAAGACATACACTGACACCAAGTAACAAAGACATACACTGACACCAAGTAACAAAGACATACAATTACACCAAGTAACAAAGAAACACACTTCCACCAAGTAACACAGACATACACTGACACCATGTAACAAAGACATGCACTGATACCCAGTAACACAGACATACACTGACACCAAGTAACAAAGACAGACACTGACACCAAGAAACAAAGACATACACTGATACCCAATAACAAAGACATACACTGACACCAAGTCACAAAGACATACACTGATACCCAGTAACACAGACACACACTTACACCCAGTAACACACACACTGACACCCAGTTAGAAACACACACTGACCCCCAGTAACACAGACACACACTGACCCACGTAACACAGACAGACACTTATACCCAGTAACAAAGACATACACTGACACCAAGTCACAAAGACATACACTGATACCCAGTTACACAGACACACACTTACACCAAGTAACACAGACATACACTGACACCAAGTAACAAAGACATACACTGATATCCAGTAACACAGACACACACTTACACCAAGTAACAAAGACAGACACCATTACCCAGCAACACAGACACACACTTACACCAAGTAACAAAGACACACACTTACATCAAGTAACAAAGACATACACTGACACCAATTAACAAAGACACACACTTACACCAAGTAACAAAGACACACACTTGCACCAAGTAATTTGACATACACTTAATCCACGTAACAAAGACATACACTGATACCCAGTAACACAGACACACACTGACACCCAGTTAGAAACACACACTGTCCCCCAGTAACACAGACACACACTGAACCCCAGTAACACAGACATACACTGATACCCAGTAACAAAGACATACACTGAAACCAAGTAACAAAGACATACACTTACACCAAGTAACACAGACATATACTGACACCAAGTAACAAAGACAGACAATTACACCAAGTAACACAGACACACACTGACACCCAGTAACACAAACAAATACACTGACACCCAGTAACACAGACACACCTTGACACCAAGTCACAAAGACACACAATGACACCCAGTAAAAAAGACATACACTGATACCAAGTAACACAGACACACACTTACACCAAGTAACACAAACACACACTTGCACCAAGTAACAAAGACATACACTGACACCAAGTGACAAAGACATACACTTCCACCAAGTAACACAGACATACACTGACACCAAGTAACAAAGACAAACATCTCCACCAAGTAACACAGACATACACTGACACCATGTAACAAAGACGTGCACTGATACCCAGTAACACAGACATACACTGACACCAAGTAACACAGAAATACACTGACACCAAGAAACAAAGACATACACTGATACCCAGTAACACAGACACACATTTACACAAAGTAACAAAGACATACACTGACACCCAGTAACAAAGACATACACTGACACCAAAACACAAAGACATACACTGATACCCAGTAACACAGACACACACTTACACCAAGTAACAAAGTCATACACTGACAACAAGAAACAAAGACATACACTTACACCAAGTAACACAGACATACACTGACACCAAGTAACAAAGACATACACTGACACCAAGTAACAAAGACATGCACTTACACAAAGTAACAAAGACAGACAATTACACCAAGTAACAAAGACATACACTTACACCAAGTATTTTGACATACACTCACACCAAGTAACAAAGACATACACTGACACCCAGTAACAAAGACATACACTTACACCAAGTAACAAAGACAGACAATTACACCAAGTAACAAAGACATACACTTACACCACGTATTTTGACATACACTGACACAAGGTAACAAAGACATACACTGATACCCAGTAACGCAGACACACACTTACACCATGTAACAAAGACATACACTGACACCAAGTCACAAAGACACACACTGACACCCAGTAACAAAGACACAGACTGACACCAAGTCACAAAGACACACACAGACTCCCAGCAACAAAGACATAGACTGACACCAAGTCACAAAGACACACACTGACACCCAGTAACAAAGACATAGACAGACACCAAGTCACAAAAACATACACTTACACCAAGTAACACAGACATACACTGACACCAAGTCACAAAGACAGACAATTACTCCAAGTAACACAGAGACACACTGACACCCAGTAACACAAACAAACACACTGACACCCAGTAAAAAAGACACACACTGACACCAAGTCACAAAGACACACACTGACACCCAGTAAAAAAGACATACACTGACACCAAGTCACAAAGACATACACTGATACCAAGTAACACAGACACACACTTACACCAAGCAACACAAACACACACTTGCACCAAGTAACAAAGACATACACTAACACCAAGTAACAAAGACATACAAGTACACCAAGTAACAAAGACACACACTGACACCCAGTAACACAAACAAACACACTGACACCCAGTAACGCAGACACACACTGACACCAAGTCACAAAGACACACACTAACACCCAGTAAAAAAGACACACACTTACACCATGTAACAAAGACATACACTGACACCAAGTAACAAAGACATACACTGACACCAAGTCACAAAGACATACACTGATACCCAGTAACACGGATACACACTTACACCAAGTAACAAAGACATACACTGACAACAAGACACAAAGACATACATTTACACCAAGCAACACAGACACACACTGACACCCAGTAACACAAACAAACACGCACTGACACCCAGTAACATAGAGAAACACTGACACGCAGTAACAAAGACATACCCAGACACACACTGACACCAAGTAACAAAGACACACACTTACACTAAGTAACAAACACATACAATGACACCAAGTAACACAGACACACACTTACACCCAGTAACACACACACTGAATCCCAGTTAGTAACACACACTGTCCCCCAGTAACACAGACACACATTGACCCCCAGTAAAACAGACAGACACTGATACCCAGTAACACAGATATACTGACACCAAGTAACAAAGTCATACACTTACACCAAGTAACAAAGACACATACTTACACCAAGTAACACAGACATACACTGACACCAAGTAACAAAGACAAACACTGACACCAAGTAACAAAGACATGCATTTACAGAAAGTAACAAAGACAGACAATTACACCAAGTAACAAAGACATACACTTACACCAAGTATTTTGACATACACTCACACCAAGTAACAAAGACATACACTGACACCCAGTAACAAAGACATACACTTACACCAAGTAACAAAGACATACAATTACACCAAGTAACAAAGACATACACTTACACCAAGTATTTTGACATACACTGACACCAAGTAACAAAGACATACACTGATACCCAGTAACACAGACACACACTGACACCAAGTAACAAAGACATACACTGACACCAATTCACAAAGACACACACTGACACCCAGGAACAAAGACATACTCTGACACCAAGTCACAAAGACATTCACTGATACCCAGGAACACAGACACACACTTACACCAAGTAACAAAGACATACACTGACACCAAGTCGCAAAGACACACACTGACAACCATTAACAAAGACATACACTGACACCAAGTCACAAAGACATACACTTACACCAAGTAACACAGACATACACTGACACCAAGTAACAAAGTCAGACAATTACACCAAGTAACACAGACACACACTGACACCCAGTAACACAAACAAACACACTGCCATCCAGTAAAAATGACATACACTGACACCAAGTCACAAAGACATACACTGATACCAAGTAACACAGACACACACTTACACCAAGTAACACAAAAACACACTTACACCAAGTAACAAAGACATACACTGACACCAAGTAACAAAGACATACAAGTACACCAAGTAACAAAGACACACACTTACACCAAGTAACACAGACATACACTGACACCAAGTAACAAAGACATACACTGACACCAAGAAACAAAGACATGCACTGTTACCCAGTAACACAGACACACACTTACACCAAGTAACAAACACATACACTGATACCAAGTAACACAGACACACACTTACACCAAGTAACACATACACACACTTACACCAAGTAACAAAGACATACACTGACACCAAGTAACAAAGACATACACTTACACGAAGTAACAAAGACATACACTGACACCAAGTAACAAAGACACACACTTCCACCAAGTAACACAGACATACACTGACACCATGCAACAAAGACATGCACTGATACCCAGTAACACAGACATACACTGACACCAAGTAACAAAGACATACACTGACACCAAGAAACAAAGACATACACTGATACCCAGTAACACAGACACACACTTACACCAAGTAACAAATACATACACTGACACCCAGTAACAAAGACATACATTGACACCAAGTCACAAAGACATACACTGATACCCAGTAACACAGATACACATTTACACCAAGTAACAAAGACATACACTGACAACAAGACACAAAGACATACATTTACACCAAGTAACACAGACACACACTGACACCCAGTAAGACAAACAAACACACACTGACACCCAGTCAATTAGAGAAACACTGACACGCAGTAACAAAAACATACCCAGACACACACTGACACCAAGTAACAAAGACACACACTTACACCAAGTAACACAGACATACACTGACACCAAGTAACAAAGACATACACATACACCAAGTAACAAAGACATACACTGATACCCAGTAACACAGACACACACTTACACCCAGTAACACACACACAGACACCCAGTTAGAAACACACACTGACCCCCAGTAACACAGACACACACTGACCCCCAGTAACACAGACAGACACTTATACCCAGTAACAAAGACATACACTGACACCAAGTCACAAAGACATACACGGATACCCAGTCACACAGACACACACTTACACCAAGTAACACAGACATACACTGACACCAAGTAACAAAGACATACACTGATATCCAGTAACACAGACACACACTTACACCAAGTAACAAAGACAGACACTATTACCCAGTAACACAGACACACACTTACACCAAGTAACAAAGACACACACTTACATCAAGTAACAAAGACATACACAGAAACCAAGTAACACAGACACACACTGACACCCTGTAACAAAGACATACACTGATACCCCGTAACACAGACACACACTTACATCAAGTAACAAAGACATACACTGACACCAATTAACAACGACACACACTTACACCAAGTAACAAAGACACACACTTACACCAAGTAACAAAGCCATACACTGATACCCAGTAACACAGACACACACTGACACCCAGTTAGAAACACACACTGTCCCCCAGTAACACAGACACACACTGAACCCCAGTAACACAGACACACACTGATACCCAATAACAAAGACATACACTGAAACCAAGTAACAAAGACATACACTTACACCAAGTAACACAGACATACACTGACACCAAGTAACAAAGACAGACAATTACACCAAGTAACACAGACACACACTGACACCCAGTAACACAAACAAATACACTGACACCCAGTAACACAGACACACCTTGACACCAAGTCACAAAGACACACACTGACACCCAGTAAAAAAGACATACACTGACACCAGGTCACAAAGACATACACTGATACCAAGTAACACAGAAACACACTGACACCAAGTAACACAAACACACACTGACACCAAGTAACAAAGACATACACTGACACCAAGTAACAAAGACATACACTTACACCAAGTAACACAGACATACACTGACACCAAGTAACAAAGACATACAATTACACCAAGTAACAAAGACACACATCTCCACCAAGTAACACAGACATACACTGACACCATGTAACAAAGACATGCACTGATACCCAGTAACACAGACATACACTGACACCAAGTAACAAAGACATACACTGACACCAAGAAACAAAGACATACACTGATACCCAGTAGCACAGAGACACACTTACACCAAGTAACAAAGACATACACTGACAACAAGAAACAAAGACATACATTTACACCAACATAACACAGACACACACTGACACCCAGTAACACAAACACACACGCACTGACACCCAGTAACATAGAGAAACACTGACACACAGTAACAAAGACATACACAGACACACACTGACACCAAGTAACAAAGTCACACACTGACACCAAGTAACAAACACATACACTGACACCAAGTAACAAAGACATACACTTACACCAAGTAACAATGACATACGCTTACACCAAGTAACAAAGACATACACGTACACCAAGTAACAAAGACAGACAATTACACCAAGTAACAAAGACATACACTTACACCAGGTATTTAGACATACACTTACACCAAGTAACAAAGACATACACTGACACCAAGACACAAAGACACACACTGACACCCAGTAACAAAGAATACACTGACACCAAGTCACAAAGACATACACTGACACCCAGTAACAAAGACATACACTGACACCAAGTCACAAAGACATACACTTACACCAAGTAGCACAGACATACACTGACACCAAGTAACAAAGACAGACAATTACACCAAGTAACACAGACACACACTTACACCATGTAACAAAGACATGCACTGATACCCAGTAACACAGACACACACTTACACCAAGTAACAAACACATACACTGACACCAAGTAACAATGACATACACTGATACCCAGTAACACAGGCACACACTTACACCCAGTAACACACACACAGACACCCAGTTAGAAACACACGCTGACCCTCAGTAACACAGACACACACTGACCCCCAGTAACACAGACAGACACCGATACCCAGTAACAAAGACATACACTGACACCAAGTCACAAAGACTTACACTGACACCAAGTAACAAAGACACACACTTACACCAAGTAACAACGACAGACACTTACACCAAGTAACACAGACACACACTGACACCCAGTAAATAAGACATACACTGACACCAAGTAACAAAGACATACAGCTACACCAAGTAACAAAGACAGACAATTTCACCAAGTAACAAAGACATAGACTTACACCAAGTATTTTGTCATACACTGACACAAGGTAACAAAGACATACACTGATACCCAGTAACACAGACACACACTTACACCAAGTAACAAAGACATACACTGACACCTAGTCACAAAGACACACACTGACACCCAGTAACAAAGACATACTCTGACACCAAGTCACAAAGAAATACACTGATACCCAGTAACACAGACACAAACTTACACTGAGTAACAAAGACATACACTGACACCCAGTACCAAAGACATACACGTACACCAAGTAACAAAGACAGACAATTTCACCAAGTAACAAAGACATAGACTTACACCAAGTATTTTGACAAACACTGACACAAGGTAACAAAGACATACACTGATACCCAGTAACACAGACACACACTTACACCAAGTAACAAAGACATACACTGACACCAAGTCACAAAGACACACACTGACACCCAGTAACAAAGACATACTCTGACACCAAGTCACAAAGAAATACACTGATACCCAGTAACACAGAAACAAACTTACACCAAGTAACAAAGACATACACTGACACCAAGACACAAAGACACACACTGACACCCTTTAACAAAGACATAGACTGACACCAAGTCACAAAAACATACACTTACACCAAGTAACACAGACATACACTGACACCAATTCACAAAGACAGACAATTACACCAAGTCACAAAGACACACACTGACACCCAGTAACAAAGACATAGACTGACACCAAGTCACAAAAACATACACTTACACCAAGTAACACAGACATACACTGACAAAAATTCACAAAGACAGACTATTACACCAAGTAACACAGACACACACTTACACCAAGCAACACAAACACACACTTGCACCAAGTAACAAAGACATACACTGACACCAAGTAACACAAACAAACACACTGACACCCAGTAACACAGACACACACTGACACCAAGTCACAAAGACACACACTAACACCCAGTAAAAAAGACACACACTTACACCATGTAACAAAGACATACACTGACACCCAGTAACAAAGACATACACTGACACCAAGTCACAAAGACATACACTGATACCCAGTAACACAGATACACACTTACACCAAGTAACAAAGACATACACTGACAACAAGACACAAAGACATACATTTACACCAAGCAACACAGACACATACTGACACCCAGTAACACAAACAAACACACACTGACACCCAGTAACATAGAGAAACACTGACACGCAGTAACAAAGACATACCCAGACACACACTGACACCAAGTAACAAAGACACACACTTACACTAAGTAACAAACACATACACTGACACCAAGTAACACAGACACACACTTACACCCAGTAACACACACACTGAAACCCAGTTAGAAACACACACTGTCCCCCAGTAACACAGACACACACTGACCCCCAGTAAAACAGACAGACACTGATACCCAGTAACACAGATATACTGACACCAAGTAACAAAGTCATACACTTACACCAAGTAACAAAGACACATACTTACACCAAGTAACACAGACATACACTGACACCAAGTAACAAAGACAAACACTGACACCAAGTAACAAAGACATGCACTTACACAAAGTAACAAAGACAGACAATTACACCAAGTAACAAAGACATACACTTACACCAAGTATTTTGACATACACTCACACCAAGTAACAAAGACATACACTGACACCCAGTAACAAAGACATACACTTACACCAAGTAACAAAGACATACAATTACACCAAGTAACAAAGACATACACTTACGCCAAGTATTTTGACAAACACTGACACCAAGTAACAAAGACATACACTGATACCCAGTAACACAGACACACACTGACACCAAGTAACAAAGACATACACTGACACCAATTCACAAAGACACACACTGACACCCAGTAACAAAGAGATACTCTGACACCAAGTCACAAAGACATTCACTGATACCCAGGAACACAGACACAAACTTACACCAAGTAACAAACACATACACTGACACCAAGTCACAAAGACACACACTGACAACCATTAACAAAGACATACACTGACAAAAAGTCACAAAGACATACACTTACACCAAGTAACACAGACATACACTGACACCAAGTAACAAAGACAGACAATTACACCAAGTAACACAGACACACACTGACACCCAGTAACACAAACAAACACACTGCCATCCAGTAAAAATGACATACACTGACACCAAGTCACAAAGACATACACTGATACCAAGTAACACAGACACACACTTACACCAAGTAACACAAACACACACTTACACCAAGTAACAAAGACATACACTGACACCAAGTAACAAAGACATACAAGTACACCAAGTAACAAAGACACACACTTACACCAAGTAACACAGACATACACTGACACCAAATAACAAAGACATACACTGACACCAAGAAACAAAGACATGCACTGTTACCCAGTAGCACAGACACACACTTACACCAAGTAACAAACACATACACTGATACCAAGTAACACAGACACACACTTACACCAAGTAACACATACACACACGTACACCAAGTAACAAAGACATACACTGACACCAAGTAACAAAGACATACACTTACACGAAGTAACAAAGACATACACTGACACCAAGTAACAAAGACATACAATTACACCAAGTAACAAAGACACACACTTCCACCAAGTAACACAGACATACACTGACACCATGTAACAAAGACATGCACTGATACCCAGTAACACAGACATACACTGACACCAAGTAACAAAGACATACACTGACACCAAGAAACAAAGACCTACACTGATACCCAGTAACACAGACACACACTTACACCAAGTAACAAATACATACACTGACACCCAGTAACAAAGACATACATTGACACCAAGTCACAAAGACATACACTGATACCCAGTAACACAGATACACATTTACACCAAGTAACAAAGACATACACTGACAACAAGACACAAAGACATACATTTACACCAAGTAACACAGACAGACACTGACACCCAGTAACACAAACAAACACACACTGACACCCAGTAACATAGAGAAACACTGACACGCAGTAACAAAGACATACCCAGACACACACTGACACCAAGTAACAAAGACACACACTTACACCAAGTAACGCAGACATACACTGACACCAAGTAACAAAGACATACACATACACCAAGTAACAAAGACATACACTGATACCCAGTAACACAGACACACACTTACACCCAGTAACACACACACAGACACCCAGTTAGAAACACACACTGACCCCCAGTAACACAGACACACACTGACCCCCAGTAACACAGACAGACACTTATACCCATGTAACAAAGACATACACTGACACCAAGTCACAAAGACATACACGGATACCCAGTCACACAGACACACACTTACACCAAGTAACACAGACATACACTGACACCAAGTAACAAAGACATACACTGATATCCAGTAACACAGACACACACTTACACCAAGTAACAAAGACAGACACTATTACCCAGTAACACAGACACACACTTACACCAAGTAACAAAGACACACACTTACATCAAGTAACAAAGACATACACTGAAACCAAGTAACACAGACACACACTGACACCCTGTAACAAAGACATACACTGATACCCAGTAACACAGACACACACTTACATCAAGTAACAAAGACATACACTGACACCAATTAACAACGACACACACTTAGACCAAGTAACAAAGACACACACTTACACCAAGTAACAAAGCCATACACTGATACCCAGTAACACAGACACACACTGACACCCAGTTAGAAAAACACACTGTCCCCCAGTAACACAGACACACACTGAACCCCAGTAACACAGACACACACTGATACCCAATAACAAAGACATACACTGAAACCAAGTAACAAAGACATACACTTACACCAAGTAACACAGACATACACTGACACCAAGTAACAAAGACAGACAATTACACCAAGTCACACAGACACACACTGACACCCAGTAACACAAACAAATACACTGACACCCAGTAACACAGACACACCTTGACACCAAGTCACAAAGACACACACTGACACCCAGTAAAAAAGACATACACTGACACCAAGTCACAAAGACATACACTGATACCAAGTAACACAGAAACACACTGACACCAAGTAACACAAACACACACTGACACCAAGTAACAAAGACATACACAGACACCAAGTAACAAAGACATACACTTACACCAAGTAACACAGACATACACTGACACCAAGTAACAAAGACATACAATTACACCAAGTAACAAAGACACACATCTCCACCAAGTAACACAGACATACACTGACACCATGTAACAAAGACATGCACTGATACCCAGTAACACAGACATACACTGACACCAAGTAACAAAGACATACACTGACACCAAGAAACAAAGACATACACTGATACCCAGTAGCACAGAGACACACTTACACCAAGTAACAAAGACATACACTGACAACAAGAAACAAAGACATACATTTACACCAAGTAACACAGACACACACTGACACCCAGTAACACAAACAAACACGCACTGACACCCAGTAACATAGAAAAACACTGACACACAGTAACAAAGACATACACAGACACACACTGACACCAAGTAACAGAGACACACACTGACACCAAGTAACAAACACATACACTGACACCAAGTAACAAAGACATACACTTACACCAAGTAACAATGACATACGCTTACACCCAGTACCAAAGACATACACGTACACCAAGTAACAAAGACAGACAATTTCACCAAGTAACAAAGACATAGACTTACACCAAGTATTTTGACAAACACTGACACAAGGTAACAAAGACATACACTGATACCCAGTAACACAGACACACACTTACACCAAGTAACAAAGACATACACTGACACCAAGTCACAAAGACACACACTGACACCCAGTAACAAAGACATACTCTGACACCAAGTCACAAAGAAATACACTGATACCCAGTAACACAGAAACAAACTTACACCAAGTAACAAAGACATACACTGACACCAAGACACAAAGACACACACTGACACCCAGTAACAAAGAGATACTCTGACACCAAGTCACAAAGACATTCACTGATACCCAGGAACACAGACACAAACTTACACCAAGTAACAAACACATACACTGACACCAAGTCACAAAGACACACACTGACAACCATTAACAAAGACATACACTGACAAAAAGTCACAAAGACATACACTTACACCAAGTAACACAGACATACACTGACACCAAGTAACAAAGACAGACAATTACACCAAGTAACACAGACACACACTGACACCCAGTAACACAAACAAACACACTGCCATCCAGTAAAAATGACATACACTGACACCAAGTCACAAAGACATACACTGATACCAAGTAACACAGACACACACTTACACCAAGTAACACAAACACACACTTACACCAAGTAACAAAGACATACACTGACACCAAGTAACAAAGACATACAAGTACACCAAGTAACAAAGACACACACTTACACCAAGTAACACAGACATACACTGACACCAAATAACAAAGACATACACTGACACCAAGAAACAAAGACATGCACTGTTACCCAGTAACACAGACACACACTTACACCAAGTAACAAACACATACACTGATACCAAGTAACACAGACACACACTTACACCAAGTAACACATACACACACGTACACCAAGTAACAAAGACATACACTGACACCAAGTAACAAAGACATACACTTACACGAAGTAACAAAGACATACACTGACACCAAGTAACAAAGACATACACTTACACCAAGTAACAATGACATACACTGACACCAAGTCTCAAAGTCGCACACTGACACTGACACCAAGTATTTTGACATACACTGACACCAAGTAACAATGACATACACTGATACCCAGTAACACAGACACACACTTACACCAAGTAACAAAGACATACACTGACATCAGGTCACAAAGACACACACTGACACCCAGTAACAAAGACATACACTGACACCAAGTCACAAAGACATACACTTATACACAGTAACACGGTCACACACTTACACCAAGTAACACAGACATACACTGACACCAAGTAACAAAGACATACACTGATACCCAGTAACACAGACACACACTTACACCAAGTAACAAAGACAGACACTGATACCCAGTAACACAGATACACACTTACACCAAGTAACAAAGACATACACTGACAACAAGACACAAAGACATACATTTACACCAAGCAACACAGACACATACTGACACCCAGTAACACAAACAAACACACACTGACACCCAGTAACATAGAGAAACACTGACACGCAGTAACAAAGACATACCCAGACACACACTGACACCAAGTAACAAAGACACACACTTACACTAAGTAACAAACACATACACTGACACCAAGTAACACAGACACACACTTACACCCAGTAACACACACACTGAAACCCAGTTAGAAACACACACTGTCCCCCAGTAACACAGACACACACTGACCCCCAGTAAAACAGACAGACACTGATACCCAGTAACACAGATATACTGACACCAAGTAACAAAGTCATACACTTACACCAAGTAACAAAGACACATACTTACACCAAGTAACACAGACATACACTGACACCAAGTAACAAAGACAAACACTGACACCAAGTAACAAAGACATGCACTTACACAAAGTAACAAAGACAGACAATTACACCAAGTAACAAAGACATACACTTACACCAAGTATTTTGACATACACTCACACCAAGTAACAAAGACATACACTGACACCCAGTAACAAAGACATACACTTACACCAAGTAACAAAGACATACAATTACACCAAGTAACAAAGACATACACTTACGCCAAGTATTTTGACAAACACTGACACCAAGTAACAAAGACATACACTGATACCCAGTAACACAGACACACACTGACACCAAGTAACAAAGACATACACTGACACCAATTCACAAAGACACACACTGACACCCAGTAACAAAGAGATACTCTGACACCAAGTCACAAAGACATTCACTGATACCCAGGAACACAGACACAAACTTACACCAAGTAACAAACACATACACTGACACCAAGTCACAAAGACACACACTGACAACCATTAACAAAGACATACACTGACAAAAAGTCACAAAGACATACACTTACACCAAGTAACACAGACATACACTGACACCAAGTAACAAAGACAGACAATTACACCAAGTAACACAGACACACACTGACACCCAGTAACACAAACAAACACACTGCCATCCAGTAAAAATGACATACACTGACACCAAGTCACAAAGACATACACTGATACCAAGTAACACAGACACACACTTACACCAAGTAACACAAACACACACTTACACCAAGTAACAAAGACATACACTGACACCAAGTAACAAAGACATACAAGTACACCAAGTAACAAAGACACACACTTACACCAAGTAACACAGACATACACTGACACCAAATAACAAAGACATACACTGACACCAAGAAACAAAGACATGCACTGTTACCCAGTAACACAGACACACACTTACACCAAGTAACAAACACATACACTGATACCAAGTAACACAGACACACACTTACACCAAGTAACACATACACACACGTACACCAAGTAACAAAGACATACACTGACACCAAGTAACAAAGACATACACTTACACGAAGTAACAAAGACATACACTGACACCAAGTAACAAAGACATACAATTACACCAAGTAACAAAGACACACACTTCCACCAAGTAACACAGACATACACTGACACCATGTAACAAAGACATGCACTGATACCCAGTAACACAGACATACACTGACACCAAGTAACAAAGACATACACTGACACCAAGAAACAAAGACCTACACTGATACCCAGTAACACAGACACACACTTACACCAAGTAACAAATACATACACTGACACCCAGTAACAAAGACATACATTGACACCAAGTCACAAAGACATACACTGATACCCAGTAACACAGATACACATTTACACCAAGTAACAAAGACATACACTGACAACAAGACACAAAGACATACATTTACACCAAGTAACACAGACAGACACTGACACCCAGTAACACAAACAAACACACACTGACACCCAGTAACATAGAGAAACACTGACACGCAGTAACAAAGACATACCCAGACACACACTGACACCAAGTAACAAAGACACACACTTACACCAAGTAACGCAGACATACACTGACACCAAGTAACAAAGACATACACATACACCAAGTAACAAAGACATACACTGATACCCAGTAACACAGACACACACTTACACCCAGTAACACACACACAGACACCCAGTTAGAAACACACACTGACCCCCAGTAACACAGACACACACTGACCCCCAGTAACACAGACAGACACTTATACCCATGTAACAAAGACATACACTGACACCAAGTCACAAAGACATACACGGATACCCAGTCACACAGACACACACTTACACCAAGTAACACAGACATACACTGACACCAAGTAACAAAGACATACACTGATATCCAGTAACACAGACACACACTTACACCAAGTAACAAAGACAGACACTATTACCCAGTAACACAGACACACACTTACACCAAGTAACAAAGACACACACTTACATCAAGTAACAAAGACATACACTGAAACCAAGTAACACAGACACACACTGACACCCTGTAACAAAGACATACACTGATACCCAGTAACACAGACACACACTTATATCAAGTAACAAAGACATACACTGACACCAATTAACAACGACACACACTTAGACCAAGTAACAAAGACACACACTTACACCAAGTAACAAAGCCATACACTGATACCCAGTAACACAGACACACACTGACACCCAGTTAGAAAAACACACTGTCCCCCAGTAACACAGACACACACTGAACCCCAGTAACACAGACACACACTGATACCCAATAACAAAGACATACACTGAAACCAAGTAACAAAGACATACACTTACACCAAGTAACACAGACATACACTGACACCAAGTAACAAAGACAGACAATTACACCAAGTCACACAGACACACACTGACACCCAGTAACACAAACAAATACACTGACACCCAGTAACACAGACACACCTTGACACCAAGTCACAAAGACACACACTGACACCCAGTAAAAAAGACATACACTGACACCAAGTCACAAAGACATACACTGATACCAAGTAACACAGAAACACACTGACACCAAGTAACACAAACACACACTGACACCAAGTAACAAAGACATACACAGACACCAAGTAACAAAGACATACACTTACACCAAGTAACACAGACATACACTGACACCAAGTAACAAAGACATACAATTACACCAAGTAACAAAGACACACATCTCCACCAAGTAACACAGACATACACTGACACCATGTAACAAAGACATGCACTGATACCCAGTAACACAGACATACACTGACACCAAGTAACAAAGACATACACTGACACCAAGAAACAAAGACATACACTGATACCCAGTAGCACAGAGACACACTTACACCAAGTAACAAAGACATACACTGACAACAAGAAACAAAGACATACATTTACACCAAGTAACACAGACACACACTGACACCCAGTAACACAAACAAACACGCACTGACACCCAGTAACATAGAAAAACACTGACACACAGTAACAAAGACATACACAGACACACACTGACACCAAGTAACAGAGACACACACTGACACCAAGTAACAAACACATACACTGACACCAAGTAACAAAGACATACACTTACACCAAGTAACAATGACATACGCTTACACCCAGTACCAAAGACATACACGTACACCAAGTAACAAAGACAGACAATTTCACCAAGTAACAAAGACATAGACTTACACCAAGTATTTTGACAAACACTGACACAAGGTAACAAAGACATACACTGATACCCAGTAACACAGACACACACTTACACCAAGTAACAAAGACATACACTGACACCAAGTCACAAAGACACACACTGACACCCAGTAACAAAGACATACTCTGACACCAAGTCACAAAGAAATACACTGATACCCAGTAACACAGAAACAAACTTACACCAAGTAACAAAGACATACACTGACACCAAGACACAAAGACACACACTGACACCCTTTAACAAAGACATAGACTGACACCAAGTCACAAAAACATACACTTACACCAAGTAACACAGACATACACTGACACCAATTCACAAAGACAGACAATTACACCAAGTCACAAAGACACACACTGACACCCAGTAACAAAGACATAGACTGACACCAAGTCACAAAAACATACACTTACACCAAGTAACACAGACATACACTGACAAAAATTCACAAAGACAGACTATTACACCAAGTAACACAGACACACACTTACACCAAGCAACACAAACACACACTTGCACCAAGTAACAAAGACATACACTGACACCAAGTAACACAAACAAACACACTGACACCCAGTAACACAGACACACACTGACACCAAGTCACAAAGACACACACTAACACCCAGTAAAAAAGACACACACTTACACCATGTAACAAAGACATACACTGACACCCAGTAACAAAGACATACACTGACACCAAGTCACAAAGACATACACTGATACCCAGTAACACAGATACACACTTACACCAAGTAACAAAGACATACACTGACAACAAGACACAAAGACATACATTTACACCAAGCAACACAGACACATACTGACACCCAGTAACACAAACAAACACACACTGACACCCAGTAACATAGAGAAACACTGACACGCAGTAACAAAGACATACCCAGACACACACTGACACCAAGTAACAAAGACACACACTTACACTAAGTAACAAACACATACACTGACACCAAGTAACACAGACACACACTTACACCCAGTAACACACACACTGAAACCCAGTTAGAAACACACACTGTCCCCCAGTAACACAGACACACACTGACCCCCAGTAAAACAGACAGACACTGATACCCAGTAACACAGATATACTGACACCAAGTAACAAAGTCATACACTTACACCAAGTAACAAAGACACATACTTACACCAAGTAACACAGACATACACTGACACCAAGTAACAAAGACAAACACTGACACCAAGTAACAAAGACATGCACTTACACAAAGTAACAAAGACAGACAATTACACCAAGTAACAAAGACATACACTTACACCAAGTATTTTGACATACACTCACACCAAGTAACAAAGACATACACTGACACCCAGTAACAAAGACATACACTTACACCAAGTAACAAAGACATACAATTACACCAAGTAACAAAGACATACACTTACGCCAAGTATTTTGACAAACACTGACACCAAGTAACAAAGACATACACTGATACCCAGTAACACAGACACACACTGACACCAAGTAACAAAGACATACACTGACACCAATTCACAAAGACACACACTGACACCCAGTAACAAAGAGATACTCTGACACCAAGTCACAAAGACATTCACTGATACCCAGGAACACAGACACAAACTTACACCAAGTAACAAACACATACACTGACACCAAGTCACAAAGACACACACTGACAACCATTAACAAAGACATACACTGACAAAAAGTCACAAAGACATACACTTACACCAAGTAACACAGACATACACTGACACCAAGTAACAAAGACAGACAATTACACCAAGTAACACAGACACACACTGACACCCAGTAACACAAACAAACACACTGCCATCCAGTAAAAATGACATACACTGACACCAAGTCACAAAGACATACACTGATACCAAGTAACACAGACACACACTTACACCAAGTAACACAAACACACACTTACACCAAGTAACAAAGACATACACTGACACCAAGTAACAAAGACATACAAGTACACCAAGTAACAAAGACACACACTTACACCAAGTAACACAGACATACACTGACACCAAATAACAAAGACATACACTGACACCAAGAAACAAAGACATGCACTGTTACCCAGTAACACAGACACACACTTACACCAAGTAACAAACACATACACTGATACCAAGTAACACAGACACACACTTACACCAAGTAACACATACACACACGTACACCAAGTAACAAAGACATACACTGACACCAAGTAACAAAGACATACACTTACACGAAGTAACAAAGACATACACTGACACCAAGTAACAAAGACATACAATTACACCAAGTAACAAAGACACACACTTCCACCAAGTAACACAGACATACACTGACACCATGTAACAAAGACATGCACTGATACCCAGTAACACAGACATACACTGACACCAAGTAACAAAGACATACACTGACACCAAGAAACAAAGACCTACACTGATACCCAGTAACACAGACACACACTTACACCAAGTAACAAATACATACACTGACACCCAGTAACAAAGACATACATTGACACCAAGTCACAAAGACATACACTGATACCCAGTAACACAGATACACATTTACACCAAGTAACAAAGACATACACTGACAACAAGACACAAAGACATACATTTACACCAAGTAACACAGACAGACACTGACACCCAGTAACACAAACAAACACACACTGACACCCAGTAACATAGAGAAACACTGACACGCAGTAACAAAGACATACCCAGACACACACTGACACCAAGTAACAAAGACACACACTTACACCAAGTAACGCAGACATACACTGACACCAAGTAACAAAGACATACACATACACCAAGTAACAAAGACATACACTGATACCCAGTAACACAGACACACACTTACACCCAGTAACACACACACAGACACCCAGTTAGAAACACACACTGACCCCCAGTAACACAGACACACACTGACCCCCAGTAACACAGACAGACACTTATACCCATGTAACAAAGACATACACTGACACCAAGTCACAAAGACATACACGGATACCCAGTCACACAGACACACACTTACACCAAGTAACACAGACATACACTGACACCAAGTAACAAAGACATACACTGATATCCAGTAACACAGACACACACTTACACCAAGTAACAAAGACAGACACTATTACCCAGTAACACAGACACACACTTACACCAAGTAACAAAGACACACACTTACATCAAGTAACAAAGACATACACTGAAACCAAGTAACACAGACACACACTGACACCCTGTAACAAAGACATACACTGATACCCAGTAACACAGACACACACTTACATCAAGTAACAAAGACATACACTGACACCAATTAACAACGACACACACTTAGACCAAGTAACAAAGACACACACTTACACCAAGTAACAAAGCCATACACTGATACCCAGTAACACAGACACACACTGACACCCAGTTAGAAAAACACACTGTCCCCCAGTAACACAGACACACACTGAACCCCAGTAACACAGACACACACTGATACCCAATAACAAAGACATACACTGAAACCAAGTAACAAAGACATACACTTACACCAAGTAACACAGACATACACTGACACCAAGTAACAAAGACAGACAATTACACCAAGTCACACAGACACACACTGACACCCAGTAACACAAACAAATACACTGACACCCAGTAACACAGACACACCTTGACACCAAGTCACAAAGACACACACTGACACCCAGTAAAAAAGACATACACTGACACCAAGTCACAAAGACATACACTGATACCAAGTAACACAGAAACACACTGACACCAAGTAACACAAACACACACTGACACCAAGTAACAAAGACATACACAGACACCAAGTAACAAAGACATACACTTACACCAAGTAACACAGACATACACTGACACCAAGTAACAAAGACATACAATTACACCAAGTAACAAAGACACACATCTCCACCAAGTAACACAGACATACACTGACACCATGTAACAAAGACATGCACTGATACCCAGTAACACAGACATACACTGACACCAAGTAACAAAGACATACACTGACACCAAGAAACAAAGACATACACTGATACCCAGTAGCACAGAGACACACTTACACCAAGTAACAAAGACATACACTGACAACAAGAAACAAAGACATACATTTACACCAAGTAACACAGACACACACTGACACCCAGTAACACAAACAAACACGCACTGACACCCAGTAACATAGAAAAACACTGACACACAGTAACAAAGACATACACAGACACACACTGACACCAAGTAACAGAGACACACACTGACACCAAGTAACAAACACATACACTGACACCAAGTAACAAAGACATACACTTACACCAAGTAACAATGACATACGCTTACACCAAGTAACAAAGACATACACGTACACCAAGTAACAAAGACAGACAATTACACCAAGTAACAAAGACATACACTTACACCAGGTATTTAGACATACACTTACACCAAGTAACAAAGACATACACTGACACCAAGTCACAAAGACACACACTGACACCCAGTAACAAAGACATACACTGACACCAAGTCACAAAGACATACACTGACACCCAGTAACAAAGACATACACTGACACCAAGTCACAAAGACATACACTTACACCAAGTAGCACAGACATACACTGACACCAAGTAACAAAGACAGACAATTACACCAAGTAACACAGACACACACTTACACCATGTAACAAAGACATGCACTGATACCCAGTAACACAGACACACACTTACACCAAGTAACAAACACATACACTGACACCAAGTAACAGTGACATACACTGATACCCAGTAACACAGGCAGACACTTACACCCAGTAACACACACACAGACACCCAGTTAGAAACACACGCTGACCCTCAGTAACACAGACACACACTGACCCCCAGTAACACAGACAGACACCGATACCCAGTTACAAAGACATACACTGACACCAAGTCACAAAGACTTACACTGACACCAAGTAACAAAGACACACACTTACACCAAGTAACAACGACAGACACTTACACCAAGTAACACAGACACACACTGACACCCAGTAAATAAGACATACACTGACACCAAGTAACAAAGACATACACCTACACCAAGTAACAAAGACAGACAATTTCACCAAGTAACAAAGACATAGACTTACACCAAGTATTTTGACATACACTGACACAAGGTAACAAAGACATACACTGATACCCAGTAACACAGACACACACTTACACCAAGTAACAAAGACATACACTGACACCAAGTCACAAAGACACACACTGACACCCAGTAACAAAGACACAAACTTACACCAAGTAACAAAGACATACACTGACACCAAGACACAAAGACACACACTGACACCCTTTAACAAAGACATAGACTGACACCAAGTCACAAAAACATACACTTACACCAAGTAACACAGACATACACTGACACCAATTCACACAGACACACACTTACACCAAGTAACAAAGACACACACTGACACCCAGTAACACAGACACACACTGACACAAAGTCACAAAGACACACACTGACACCCAGTAAAAAGACATACACTGACAGCAAGTCACAAAGACATACACTGATACCCAGTCACACAGACACACACTTACACCAAGTAACAATGACACACACTTACACCAAGTAACAAAGGCATACACTGACACCAAGTAACAAAGACGCACACTTACACCAAGTAACAAAGACATACACTTACACCAAGTAACAAAGACATAGACTGACACCAAGTAACAAAGACATACACTGACACCAAGTAACAAAGACACACACTTACACCAAGTAACAAAGACATACACTTACACCAAGTAACAAAGACATACACTGACACCAAGTAAATAAGACACACATTTACACCAAGTAACACAGACATACACTGACACCAAGTCACAAAGACAGACAATTACACCAAGTAACACAGAGACACACTGACACCCAGTAACACAAACAAACACACTGGACACCCAGTAACACAGACACACACTGACACCAAGTCACAAAGACACACACTGACACCCAGTAAAAAAGACACACACTTACACCAAGCAACACAAACACACACTTGCACCAAGTAACAAAGACATACACTGACACCAAGTAACAAAGACATACAGGTACACCAAGTAACAAAGACACACACTTACACCAACTAACACAGACATACACTGACACCAAGTAACAAAGACGTACACTGTTACCCAGTAACACAGACACACACTTACACCAAGTAACAAAGACATACACTGATACCAAGTAACACAGACACACTCTTACACCAAGTAACACATACACACACTTACACCAAGTAACAAAGACATACACTGGCACCAAGTAACAAAGACATACACTTACACCAAGTAACATAGACATGCACTGACACCAAGTAACAAAGACATACAATTACACCAAGTAACAAAGACACACATCTCCACCAAGCAACACAGACATACACTGACACCATATAACAAAGTCATGCACTGATACCCAGTAACACAGACATACACTGACACCAAGTAACAAAGACATACACTGACACCAAGAAACAAAGACATACACTGATACCCAGTAACACAGACACACACTTACACCAAGTAACAAAGACATACACTGACACCCAGTAACAAAGACATACACTGACACCAAGTCACAAAGACATACACTGATACCCAGTAACACAGACACACACTTACACCAAGTAACAAAGACAAACACTGACACCAAGAAACAAAGACATACACTGACCACAAGAAACAAAGACATAGATTTCCACCAAGTAACACAGACATACACTGATACCCAGTGACAAAGACATACACGTACACCAAGTAACAAAGACAGACAATTACAACAAGTAACAAAGACATACACTTACACCAAGTATTTTGACATACACTGACACCAAGTCACAAAGACACACACTGACACCCAGTAACAAAGACATGTACTGACACCAAGTCACAAAGACATACACTGATACCCAGTAAAACAGACACATTTACACCAAGTAACACAGACATACACTGACACCCAGTAACACAGACACACACTTACACCAAGTAACAAAGACACACACAGACACCCAGTAACAAAGACATACACTGACACCCAGTAACAAAGACACACACGGACACCAAGTAACAAAGACACAGACTTACACCAAGTAACACAGACACACATTGACACCCA
Organism: Heterodontus francisci; assembly: GCF_036365525.1. NCBI lineage: Eukaryota > Metazoa > Chordata > Chondrichthyes > Heterodontiformes > Heterodontidae > Heterodontus > Heterodontus francisci. The sequence goes on from NW_027141175.1 coordinate 7,897,581, forward strand.
GTAACACAGACACACAATTACACCAAGTTACACAGACATTGACTGACACCAAGTCACAAAGACATACACTGATACCAAGTCACAAAGACATACACTGATACCTAGTGACAAAGACATACACTTACACCAAGTAACAAAGACAGACAATTACACCAAGTAACAAAGACATACACTTACACCAAGTATTTTGACATACACTGACACCAAGTCACAAAGACACACACTGACACCCAGTAACAAAGACATGTACTGACACCAAGTCACAAAGACATACACTGATACCCAGTAAAACAGACACATTTACACCAAGTAACACAGACATACACTGACACCCATTTACTCAGACACACACTTACACCAAGTAACAAAGACATACACTGTCACCCAGTAACAAAGACATGCACTGACACCCAGTAACACAGACACCCACGGACACCAAGTAACAAAGACACAGACTTACACCAAGTAACACAGACACACATTGACATCCAGTAACACAGACACACAATTACACCAACTAACACAGACATGCACTGACACCAAGTAACAAAGACATATACTGAAACCCAGTAACACAGGCACACACTGGCGGGGGGCGGGGGGGCACATTGGCGCAGTGGTTAGCACCGCAGCCTCACAGCTCCAGGTACCCGGGTTCGATTCTTGGTACTGCCTGTGCGTAGTTTGCAAGTTCTCCCTGTGTCTGCGTGGGTTTCCTCCGGGTTCTCCGGTTTCCTCCCACATGCCAAAGACTTGCAGGTTGATAGGTTAATTGGCCATCATAAATTGCCCCTAGTATAGGTAGGTGGTCGGGAAATATATAGGGACAGGTGGGGTTGTGATAGGAATACGGGATTAGTGTAGGATTAGTATAAATGGTTGGTTGATGGTCGGCACAGACTCGGTGGGCCGAAGGGCCTGTTGAAGAGCAGTGTCTCGAAACTAAACTAAATACTGACACCTAGTGTCACAGATACACACTGACACCCAGTAACACAAACAAACACACATTGACACCGAGAAACACTGCGAAACAGTAACAAAGACATACACTGACACCAAGTAACACAGACACAAACTGACACCCAGTAACAAAGACATACACTGACACCAAGTCACAAAGGCATACACTTACACCAAGTAACAAAGACCGACAATTACACCAAGTAACAAAGACATATATTTACACCAAGTATTTTGACAAACACTGACACCAAGTAACAACGATATACACTGATACCCAGTAACACAGACACACACTTACACCAAGTAACAAAGACATACACTGACACCAAGTCACAAAGACACACACTGACACCCAGTAACAAAGACATACACTGACACCAAGTCACAAAGACATACACTGATACCCAGTAAAACAGACACACTTACACCAAGTAACACAGACATACACTGACACCCAGTAACACAAACACACACTTACACCCAGTAACAAAGACATACACTGACACCCAGTAACAAAGACATACACTGACACCCAGTAACACAGACACACACGGACACCAAGTAACAAAGACACAGACTTACACCAAGTAACACAGACACACATTGACACCCAGTAACACAGACACACACTTACACCAAGTAACACAGACATACACTGACACCAAGTAACAAAGACATACACTGATACCCAGTAACACAGACACACACTTACACCAAGTAAAAAAGACATACACTGACACCAAGTAACAAAGACATACACTGATACCCAGTAAAACAGACACACTTACACCAAGTAACACAGACATACACTGACACCCAGTTACACAGACACACACTTACACCAAGTAACAAAGACATAGACTGACAACAAGTCACAAAAACATACACTTACACCAAGTAACACAGACATACACTGACACCAATTCACAAAGACAGACAATTACACCAAGTCACAAAGACACACACTGACACCCAGTAACAAAGACATAGACTGACACCAAGTCACAAAAACATACACTTACACCAAGTAACACAGAGATACACTGACACCAATTCACAAAGACAGACAATTACACCAAGTAACACAGACACACACTGACACCCAGTAACACAGACACACACAGACACCACGTCACAAAGACACACACTGACACCCAGTAAAAAAGACATACACTGACAGCAAGTCACAAAGACATACACTGATACCCAGTCACACAGACACACACTTACACCAAGTAACAATGACACACACTTACACCAAGTAACAAAGACATACACTTACACCAAGTAACAAAGACATAGACTGACACCAAGTAACAAATACACACACTTACACCAAGTAACAAAGACACACACTTACACCAAGTAACAAAGACAAACACTTACACCAAGTAACAAAGACATACACTGACACCAAGTAAATAAGACACACACTTGCACCAAGTTACACAGACATCCACTGACACCAAGTCACAAAGACACACACTGACACCCAGTAAAAAAGACATACACTGACACCAAGTCACAAAGACATACACTGATACCAAGTAACACAGACACACACTTACACCAAGCAACACAAACACACACTTGCACCAAGTAACAAAGACATACACTGACACCAAGTAACAAAGACATATAAGTACACCAAGTAACAAAGACACACACTTACACCAAGTAACACAGACATACACTGACACCAAGTAACAAAGACATACACTGTTACCCAGTAACACAGACACACACTTACACCAAGTAACAAAGACATACACTGATACCAAGTAACACAGACACACTCTTACACCAAGTAACACATACACACACTTACACCAAGTAACAAACACATACACTGGCACCAAGTAACAAAGACATACACTTACACCAAGTAACACAGACATGCACTGACACCAAGTAACAAAGACATACAATTACACCAAGTATCAAAGACACACATCTCCACCAAGCAACACAGACATACACTGACACCATATAACAAAGACATGCACTGATACCCAGTAACACAGACATACACTGACACCAAGTAACAAAGACATACACTGACACCAAGAAACAAAGACATACACTGATACCCAGTAACACAGTCACACACTTACACCAAGTAACAAAGACATACACTGACACCCAGTAACAAAGACATACACTGACACCAAGCCACAAAGACATACACTGATACCCAGTAACACAGACACACACTTACACCAAGTAACAAAGACAAACACTGACACCAATTAACAAAGACATACACTGACTACAAGAAACAAAGACATAGATTTACACCAAGTAACACAGACACACACTGACACCCAGTAACACAAACAAACACACACTGACACCCAGTAACATAGAGAAACACTGACACACAGTAACAAAGACATACACAGAAACACACTGACACCAAGTAACAAAGACACACACTTACACCAAGTAACAAACTCATACACTGACACCAAGTACAAAGAGATACACTTACACCAAGTAACAATGACATACACTGATACCCAGTAACACAGGCACACACTTACACCCTGTAACACACACACAGACACCCAGTTAGAAACACACACTGACCCCCAGTAACACAGACAGACACTGATACCCAGTAACAAAGACATACACTGACACCAAGTCACAAAGACATACACTGATACCCAGTCACACAGACACACACTTCCACCAAGCAACAATGACACACACTTACACCAAGTAACAAAGACACACACGTACACCAAGTAACAAAGACACACACTTACACCAAGTAACCAAGACACACACTTACACCAAGTAACGAAGACATACACTTACACCAAGTAACAAAGACATAGACTGACACCAAGTAACAAAGACATACACTGACACCAAGTAACAAAGACACACACTTACACCAAGCAACAAAGACATACACTTAAACCAAGTAACAAAGACATACACTGACACCAAGTAAATAAGACATCCACTGACAACAAGTAACACAAACACACACTTACACCAAGTAACTAAGACATACACTGACACCCAGTAACAAAGACATACACTGACACAAAGTCACAAACACATACACTGACACCAAGTAACAAAGACATACACTTACCCCAAGTAACAAAGACATACACTGATAGCCAGGAACACAGACACACACTTACACCCAGTAACACACATACTGACACCCAGTTAGAAACACACTCTGGCCCCCAGTAACACAGACACACACTGACCCCCAGTAACAAAGACATACACTGACACCAAGTAACAAAGACATACACTTACACCAAGTAACACAGACATACACTGACACCAAGTAACAAAGACAAACAATTACACCAAGTAACAAAGACACACAATTCCACCAAGTAACACAGACATACACTGACACCATGTAACAAAGACATGCACTGATACCCAGTAACACAGACAGGCACAGACACCACGTAACAAAGACATACACTGACACACAGTAACAAAGACATACACTGACATCAAGTCACAAAGACATACATTTACTCCAAGTAACACAGACATACAACTACACCCAGTAACACAGTCAAACACACACTGACACCCAGTAACATAGAGAAGCACTGACACACAGTCACAAAGACATACACAGACACACACTGTCACCAAGTAACAAAGACATACACTGACACCCAGTAACAAAGACACACACTGACACCATGTAACACAGACATACACTGACACCAAGTAACAAAGACAGACTCTGATACCCAGTAACACAGACACACACTTACACCAAGTAACAAAGATATACACTGATACCCAGTAACACAGACACACACTTACACCAAGAAACAAAGACAGACAATGACACCACGTCACAGAGACATACACTGACACCATGTAACAAAGACATACACTTACACCAAGTAACACAGACATACACTGACACCAAGTAACAAAGATATGCAATTACACCAAGTAACAAAGACACACACTTACACTAAGTAACACAGACATAAACTGACACCAAGTAACAAAGACATACACTGTTACCCAGTAACACAGACACGCTCTTACACCAAGTAACAAAGACATACACTGATACCCAGTAACACTGACACACACTGGGCGGCACATTGGCACAGTGGCTAGCAGCGTCACAGCTCCAGGGACCCGGGCTCGATTCTGGGTAGTGCCTGTGCGGAGTTTGCAATTTCTCCCTGTGTCTGCGTGAGTTTCCTCCGGGTGCTCCGGTTTCCTCCCACATGCCAAAGACTTGCAGGTTGATAGGTTAATTGGCCATTAGAAGTGACCCTAGTATAGGTAGGTGGTACGGAAATAGATAGGGACAGGTGGGGATGTGATAGGAATACGGGATTAGTGTAGGATTAGAATAAATGGGTGGTTGATGGTCGGCACAGACACGGTTGGCCGAAGTGCCTGTTTCAGTGCTGTATCACTAAACTAAATACTGACACCCATGACACAAACAAACACAAACTGACACCAAGTAACATCGAGAAAAACTGATACACAGTAACAAAGACATACACTGACACACAGACACACACTGTCACCAAGTAACAAAGACATACACTGACACCCAGTAACAAAGACATGCACGGACACCGAGTCACAAAGACATACACTGATAACCAGTAACACAGACACACACTTACACCAAGTAACAACGACATACACTGACACCAAGTAACAAAGACATACACTTACACCAAGTAACAAAGACATACTCTGACACCAAGTAACAAAGACATACACTGACATCAATTAACAAAGGCATACTCTGACACCAAGTAACAAAGACATACACTGACACCAATTAACAAAGGCATACACTTACACCAAGAAACAAAGACACACACTTACACCAAGTAACACAGACACACACTGACACCAAGTAACAAAGACATTCACTGACACCAAGTAACAAAGGCATACACTTACACCAAGAAACAAAGACACACACTTACACCAAGTAACACAGACATACACTGACACCAAGTAACAAAGACAGACAATTACTCCAAGTAACAAAGACATACACTTACAACAAGTATTTTGACATACACTGACACCAAGTAACAAAGACATACACTGATACCCAGTAACACAGACACACACTTACACCAAGTAACAAAGACATAGAATGACACCAAGTCACAAAGACATACACTGATACCCAGTAACACAGACGCACACTTACACCATGTAGCACAGACATACACTGATACCCAGTAACACAGACACACACTTACACCAAGTAACAAAGACATACACTGACACCAAGTCTCAAAGACACACACTGACACTGACACCAATTATTTTGACATACAATGACACAAAGTAACAATGACATACACTAATACCCAGTAACACAGACACACACTTACACCATGTAACAAAGACATACACTGACACCAAGTCACAATGATACACACTGACACCCAGTAACAAAGACATACACTGACACCAAGTCACAAAGACATACACTGATACACAGCAACACGGTCACACACTTACACCAAGTAACACAGACATACACTGACACCAAGTAACAAAGACATACACAGATACCCAGTAACACAGACACACACACACTTACACCAAGTAACAAAGACATACACTGACACGCAGTAACAAAGACATACACTGACACCCAGTAACACAGACACACACGGACACAAAGTAACAAAGTCATGCACTGACACCAAGTAACAAAGACATACACTTACACCAAGTAACAAAGACACACACTTACACCAAGTAACACAGACAAACACTGACACCAAGTAACAAAGACAGACAAATACACCAAATAACAAAGACATACACTTACACCAAGTATTTTGACATACACTGACACCAAATAACAAAGACATACACTGATGCCCAGTAACACAGACACACACTTACAGCAAGTAACAAAGACATACACTGACACCAAGTCACAAAGACACACACTGACACCCAGCAACAAAGACATGCACTGACACCAAGTCACAAAGACATACACTGATACCCAGTAACACATACACACACTTACACCAAGTAACACAGACACACACTGGCACCAAGTAACAAAGACATACACTGATACCCAGTAACACAGACACACACTTACACCAAGTAACAAAGACAGATACTGAAACCCAGTAACACAGAAACACACTTACAACATGTAACAAAGACATACACTGACACCCAGTATCAAAGAAATACACTGACACCCAGTAACACAGACACACACGGACACCAAGTAACAAAGACACACACTTACACCCAGTAACACGGACACACACTTACACCAAGTAACAAAGACATATACTGACACCAAGTAACAAAGACATACACTTACACCAAGTAACAAAGACATACACTGACACCAAGTAACAAAGACATACACTGATACCCAGTAACAAAGACACACACTGAAACCAAGTAACAAAGACATCCACTGACATCAAGTAACACAGACACACACTGACACCCAGTAACAAAGACATACACTGACACCAAGTCACAAAGACATACACTGATACCCAGTAACACAGACACACACTTACACCCAGTAACAAAGACATACACTGACACCAAGTCACAAAGACATAAACTGATACCCAGTAACACAGACACACACTTACACCAAGTAACACAGACATACACTGACACCAAGTCACAAAGACATACACTGATACCCAGTAACGCTGACACACACTTACACCAAGTAACACAGACACACACTGGCACCAAGTAACAAAGACATACACTGATACCCAGTAACACAGACACACACTTACAACATGTAACAAAGACATACACTGACACCCAGCATCTAAGAAATACACTGACACCCAGTAACACAGACACACACGGACACCAAGTAACAAAGACACACACTTACACCAAGTAACACAGACACACACTAACACCCAGTAACACGGACACACACTTACACCAAGTAACAAAGACATATACTGACACCAAGTAACAAAGACATACACTTACACCAAGTAACAAAGACAAACACTTACACCAAGTAACAAAGACATACGCTGACACCAAGTAACAAAGACATACACTGATACCCAGTAACACAGACACACACTGAAACCAAGTAACAAAGACATCCACTGACATCAAGTAACACAGACACACACTGACACCCAGTAACAAAGACATACACTGACACCAAGTCACAAAGACATACACTGATACCCAGTAACACAGACACACACTGACACCAAGTAACAAAGACATACAATGACACCAAGTCACAAAGACACACACTGACACCCAGTAACAAAGACATACACTGACACCAAGTCACAAAGACATACACTGATTCACAGTAACACAGACACACACTTACACCAAGTAACAATGACATACACTGACACCAAGTCGCAAAGACACACACTGACACCCAGTAACAAAGACATACACTGACACCATGTCACAAAGACATACACTGATACCCAGTAACACAGACACACACTTACTCCAAGTAACACAGACATACACTGATACCCAGTAACACAAACACACACTTACACCAAGTAACAAAGACATACACTGACACCAAGTCTCAAAGACGCACACTGACACTGACACCAAGTATTTTGACATGCACTGACACCAAGTAACAATGACATACACTGATACCCAGTAACACAGACACACACTTACACCAAGTAACAAAGACATACACTGACATCAGGTCACAAAGACACACACTGAGACCCAGTAACAAAGACATACACTGACACCAAGTCACAAAGACATACACTTATACACAGTAACACGGTCACACACTTACACCAAGTAACACAGACATACACTGACACCAAGTAACAAAGACATTCACTGATACCCAGTAACACAGACACACACTTACACCAAGTAACAAAGACAGACACTCATACCCAGTAACACAGACACGCACTTACACCAAGTAACAAAGACATACACTGACACGCAGTAACAAAGACACACACTTACACCATTAACACAGACAAACACTGACACCAAGTAACAAAGTCATACACTGACACCAAGTAACAAAGGCATACACTTACACCAAGTAACAAAGACACACACTTACACCAAGTAACACAGACAAACACTGACACCAAGTAACAAAGACAGACAAATACACCAAGTAACAAAGACATACACTTACACCAAGTATTTTGACATACACTGACACCAAGTCACAATGACACACACTGACACCAAGTCACAAAGACATACACTGATACCCAGTAACACAGACACACAATTACACCAAGTAACACAGACACACACTTACACCAAGTAACACAGACAAACACTGACACCAAGTAACAAAGACAGACAAATACACCAAGTAACAAAGACATACACTTACACCAAGTATTTTGACATACACTGACACCAAGTAACAAAGACATACATTGATACCCAGTAACACAGACACACACTTACACCAAGTAACAAAGACATACACTGACAACAAGTCACAAAGAAACACACTGACACCCAGTAACAAAGACATACACTGACACCAAGTCACAAAGACATACACTGATACCCAGTAACACAGACACACACTTACACCAAGTAACACAGACATACATTGACACCCAGTAACAAAGCTATACACTGACACCCAGTAACACAGACACACACGGACACCAAGTAACAAAGACAGACACTTTCACCAAGTAACACTGACACACACTGACACCCAGTAACACAGACACACACTGACACAAAGTAACAAAGACATACACTGACACAAAGTAACAAAGACATACACTTACACCAAGTAACAAAGACATACACTGACACCAAGGAACAAAGACATACACTGATACCCAGTAACACAGACACACACTTACACCAAGTAACAAAGACATACACTGATACCCAGTAACACAGACACACCCTTACAGCAAGTAACAAAGACATACACTGACACCCAGTAACACAGACAAACACTCACACCAAGTAACAAAGACGCAGACTTACAACAAGTGACACTGACACACATTGACACCCAGTAACACAGACACACACTTACACCAAGTAACACAGACATACACTGATAACAAGTCACAAAGATATACACTGATACCCAGTAAAAAAGACATACAATTACACCAATTAACAAAGACATACACTTACACCAAGTATTTTGACATACACTGACACCAAGTAACAAAGACATTCACTGATACCCAGTCACACAGACACACACTGACACCAAGGAACAAAGACATCCACTGACATCAAGTAACACAGACATACACTGATACCCAGTAACACAGAAATACACTGACACCAAGTAACAAAGACAGACAATTACACCAAGTAACAAAGACATACACTGGCACCAAGTAACACAGAAATACACTGACACCAAGTAACAAAGACAGACAATTACACCAAGTAACAAAGACATACACTTACACCAAGTATTTTGACATACACTGACACCAAGTAACAAAGACATACATTGATACCCAGTAACACAGACACACACTTACACCAAGTAACAAAGACATACACTGACACCAAGTAACAAAGACATACACTGATACCCAGTAACAAAGTCACACACTTACACCAAGTAACACAGACATACACTGACACCAAGTAACAAAGACATACACTGACACCAAGTAACAAAGACATACACTTACACCAAGTAACACAGAAATACACTGACACCAAGTAACAAAGACAGACAATTACACCAAGTAACAAAGACATACACTTACACCAAGTATTTTGACATACATCGACACCAAGTAACAAAGACATACATTGATACCCAGTAACACAGACACACACTTACACCAAGTAACAAAGACATACACTGACACCCAGTCACAAAGAAACACACTGAAACCCAGTCACAAAGACATACACTGACACCAAGTCACAAAGACATACACTGATACCCAGTAACACAGACACACACTTACACCAAGTAACACAGACATACACTGACACCCAGTAACAAAGATATACACTGACACCCAGTAACACAGACACACACGGACACCAAGTAACAAAGACAGATACTGATACCCAGTAACACAGACACACACTTACACCATGTAACAAAGACATACACTGACACCCAGTAACAAAGATATACACTGACATCCAGTAACACAGACACACACGGACACCAAGTAACACAGACACACACTTTCACCAAGTAACACTGACACACACTGACACCCAGTAACACAGACACACACTGACACAAAGTAACAAAGACATACACTGACACAAAGTAACAAAGACATACACTTACACCAAGTAACAAAGACATACACTGACACCAAGGAACAAAGACATACACTGATACCCAGTAACACAGACACACACTTACACCAAGTAACAAAGACATACACTGATACCCAGTAACACAGACACACCCTTACAGCAAGTAACAAAGACATACACTGACACCCAGTAACACAGACAAACACTCACACCAAGTAACAAAGACGCAGACTTACAACAAGTGACACTGACACACATTGACACCCAGTAACACAGACACACACTTACACCAAGTAACACAGACATACACTGATAACAAGTCACAAAGATATACACTGATACCCAGTAAAAAAGACATACAATTACACCAATTAACAAAGACATACACTTACACCAAGTATTTTGACATACACTGACACCAAGTAACAAAGACATTCACTGATACCCAGTCACACAGACACACACTGACACCAAGGAACAAAGACATCCACTGACATCAAGTAACACAGACATACACTGATACCCAGTAACACAGAAATACACTGACACCAAGTAACAAAGACAGACAATTACACCAAGTAACAAAGACATACACTGACACCAAGTAACACAGAAATACACTGACACCAAGTAACAAAGACAGACAATTACACCAAGTAACAAAGACATACACTTACACCAAGTATTTTGACATACACTGACACCAAGTAACAAAGACATACATTGATACCCAGTAACACAGACACACACTTACACCAAGTAACAAAGACATACACTGACACCAAGTAACAAAGACATACACTGATACCCAGTAACAAAGTCACACACTTACACCAAGTAACACAGACATACACTGACACCAAGTAACAAAGACATACACTGACACCAAGTAACAAAGACATACACTTACACCAAGTAACACAGAAATACACTGACACCAAGTAACAAAGACAGACAATTACACCAAGTAACAAAGACATACACTTACACCAAGTATTTTGACATACATCGACACCAAGTAACAAAGACATACATTGATACCCAGAAACACAGACACACACTTACACCAAGTAACAAAGACATACACTGACACCAAGTCACAAAGAAACACACTGAAACCCAGTCACAAAGACATACACTGACACCCAGTAACACAGACACACACTTACACCAAGTAACAAAGACAGATACTGATACCCAATAACACAGACACACACTTACACCATGTAACAAAGACATACACTGACACCCAGTAAAAAAGACATACACTGACACCCAGGAACATAGCCACACACTGACACCAAGTAACACAGACATACACTGACACCAAGTAACACGGACATACACTGATACCAAGTCACAAAGACATACACTGATTCCCAGTATCACAGACATTCACTGACACCAAGTAACAAAGACATACACTGACACCAAGTAACACAGACACACACTGTCACCCAGTAACAAAGACATACACTGATACCAAGTCACAAAGACATACACTTACACCAAGTAACAAAGACAGGCAATTGCACCAAGTAACCAAGACATACACTTACACCAAGTAACAAAGACACACTCTTACACCAAGTAACACAGACACACACTTACACCAAGTAACACAGACATACACTGACGCCAAGTAACAAAGACATACACTGACACCAAGTAACAAAGATATACACTGACACCCAATAACACAGACACACACTTACACCAAGTAACAAAGACACACACTGACACCCAGTAACACAGACACACACTGACATCCAGTAACACAGACACACACTTACACCAAGTAACAAAGACATACACTTACACCAAGTAACAAAGACATACACATACACCAAGTAACAAAGACGTACACTGACACCAAGGAACAAAGACATACACTGATACCCAGTAACACAGACACACACTTACACCAAATAACAAAGATATACATTGATACCCAGTAACAAAGACACACAGTTAAGCCATGTAACACAGACATGCGCTTACACTAAGTAACACAGACACACACTTACACCAAGTAACACAGACATACACTGACACCAGGTAACAAAGACAGACAATTAACACCAAGTTACAAAGAAATACACTTACACCAAGTATTTTGACATACACTGATACCCAGTAACACAGACACACACTGACACCCAGTAACAAAGACATACACTGACACCAAGTAACACAGACATACACTGACACCAAGTGACAAAGACATGCACTGACACCCAGGAACATAGCCACACACTTACACCAAGTAACACAGACATACACTGACACCAAGTAACACAGACGTACACTGATACCAAGTCACAAAGACATACACTGATACCCAGTATCACAGACACACACTGACACCAAGTAACAAAGACATACACTGACACCAAGTAACACAGACACACACTGACACCCAGTAACAAAGACATACACTGTCACCAAGTCATAAAGACATACACTGATACCAAGTCACAAAGACATACACTGATACCAAGTCACAAAGACATACACTGATACCAAGTCACAAAGACATACACCGATGCCAAGTAACAAAGACATACACTTGCACCAAGTAACAAAGACAGACAATTACACCAAGTAACAAAGACACACACTTACACCAAGTAACACAGACATACACTGACGCCAAGTAACAAAGACATACACTGACGCCAAGTAACAAAGACATACACTTACACCAAGTAACAAAGACAGACAATTACACCAAGTAAGAAAGACATACACTTACACCAAGTATTTTGACAGACACTGATACCCAGTAAAACAGACTCACTTACACCAAGTAACACAGACATACACTGACACCAAGTAACAAAGACATACATTGACACCAAGTCACAAAGACATACACTGATACCCAGTAACACAGACACACACTGACACCAAGTAACAAATACATACACTGACACCAAGTAACAAAGGCACACACTTACACCATGTAACAAAGACACACACTTACACCAAGTAACAAAGACACACACTTACACCAAGTAACAAAGACACACACTTACACCAAGTAACACAGACAAACACTGACACCAAGTAACAAAGACAGACAAATACACCAAGTAACAAAGACATACACTTACACCAAGTATTTTGACATACACTGACACCAAGTAACAAAGACATACATTGATACCCAGTAACACAGACACACACTTACACCAAGTAACAAAGACATACACTGACACCAAGTCACAAAGACATACACTGATACCCAGTAACACAGACACACACTTACACCATGTAAAAAAGACATACACTGACACCCAGTAACAAGGATATACACTGACACCCAGTAACACAGACACACACGGACACCAAGTAACACAGACACACACTTTCACCAAGTAACACAGACACACACTGACACCCAGTAACACAGACACACACTTACACCAAGTAACAAAGACATACACTGACACAAAGTAACAAAGACATACACTTACACCAAGTAACAAAGACAGACACTGACACAAAGGAACAAAGACATACACTGATACCCAGTAACACAGACACACACTTGCACCAAGTAACAAAGACATACACTGACACCAGATAACAAAGACAGACAATTAACACCAAGTAACAAAGACATACACTTACACCAAGTATTTTGACATACACTGACACCAGATAACAAAGACAGACAATTAACACCAAGTAACAAAGACATACACTTACACCAAGTATTTTGACATACACTGATACCCAGTAACAAAGACATACACTGATACCCAGTAACACAGACATACACTGACACCAAGTAACACAGACATACACTGACACCAAGTAACACTGACATACACTGACACCAAGTAACAAAGACATACACTGACACCCAGGAACATAGCCACACACTTACACCAAGTAACACAGACATACACTGACACCAAGTAACACAGACATACACTGACACCAAGTAACAAAGACATACACTGACACCAAGTAACACAGACACACACTGTCACCCAGTAACAAAGACATACACTGATACCAAGTCACAAAGACATACACTTACACCAAGTAACACAGACATACACTGACGCCAAGTAACACAGACATACACTTACACAAAGTAACAAAGACAGACAATTACACCAAGTAACAAAGACATACACTTACACCAAGTAACACAGACACACACTTACACCAAGTAACACAGACACACACTTACACCAAGTAACACAGACATACACTGACGCCAAGTAACAAAGACAGACAATTACACCAAGTAACAAAGACAGACAATTACACCAAGTAACAAAGACGGACAATTACACCAAGTAACAAAGACATACACTTACACCAAGTATTTTGACATACACTGATACCCAGTAAAACAGACTCACTTACACCAAGTAACACAGACATACACTGACACCCAGTAACAAAGACACACCCTTACAGCAAGTAACAAAGACATACACTGACACCCAGTAACACAGACAAACACTCACACCAAGTAACAAAGACACAGACTTACACCAAGTAACACAGACACACATTGACAACCAGTAACACAGACATACACTGATACCCAGTAACATAGACACACACTGACACCAAGGAACAAAGACATCCACTGACATCAAGTAACACAGACACACACTGACACCCAGTAACAAAGACATACACTGACACCAAGTCACAAAGACAGACACTGATACCAAGTCACAAAGACATACACTGACACCCAGTAACACAGACACACACTGACACCCAGTAACAAAGACATACACTGATACCCAGTAACACAGACACACACTTACACCAAGTAACACAGACATACACTGACACCAAGTAACAAAGACATACACTGATACCCAGTAACACAGACACACACTTACACCAACTAACAAAGACAGACACTGATACCCAGTAACGCAGACACACACTTACAACAAGTAACAAAGACATGCACTGACACCAAGTAACAAAGACATGCACACACACCAAGTAACAAAGACACACACTGACACCCAGTAACACAGACACAAACGGACACCAAGTAACAAAGACACACACTTACACCAAGTAACACATACACACACTGACACCCAGTAACACAAACAAACACACTGACACCAAGTAACACAGAAATACACTGACATCAAGTAACAAAAACATACACTGATACCCAGTAACACAGGCACACTCTTACACCAAGTAACAAAGACATACACTGACACCAAGTCACAAAGACATACACTGACACCAAGTCACAAAGACATACACTGACACCCAGTAACAAAGACATACACTGACACGAAGTAACACAGACATACACTGATACACAGTAACACAGTCACACACTTACACCAAGTAACACAGTCACACACTTACACCAAGTAACACAGGCATACACAGACACCAAGTAACAAAGACTTACACTGATACCCAGTAACACAGTCACACACTTACACCAATTAACACAGTCACACACTTACACCAAGTAACACAGGCATACACAGACACCAAGTAACACAGACATACACTGACACCAAGTATTTTCACATACACTGACACAAAGTATCAAAGACATACACTGATACCCAGTAACACAGACACACTCTTACACCAATTAACGAAGACATACACTGACACCAAGTCACAAAGACATACACTGACACCCAGTAACAAAGACATACACTGACACCAAGTCACAAATACATACACTGATACACAGTAACACAGTCACACACTTACACCAAGTAACACAGTCACACACTTACACCAAGTAACACAGGCATACACAGACACCAAGTAACAAAGACATACACTGATACCCAGTAACACAGTCACACACTGACACCAAGTAACACAGACATACACTGACACCAAGTAACAAAGACATACACTGACACCAAGTAACAAAGACGTACACTTACACCAAGTAACAAAGACACACACTTACACCAGGTAGCACAGAAATACACTGACACCAAGTAACAAAGACAGACAATTACACCAAGTAACAAAGACATACACTTACACCAAGTATTTTGACATACACTGACACCAAGTAACAAATACATACATTGATACCCAGTAACACAGACACACACTTACACCAAGTAACAAAGACATACACTGACACCAAGTAACAAAGACATACACTGATACCAGGTAACACAGTCACACACTTACACCAAGTAACACACACATACACTGACACCAAGTAACACAGACATACACTGACACCAATTAACACAGAAATACACTGACACCAAGTAACACAGAAATACACTGACACCAAGTAACAAAGACATACACTGACACCAAGTAACAAAGACATACACTGACACCAAGTAACAAAGACACACACTTACACCAAGTAACACAGAAATACACTGACACCAAGTAACAAATTCAGACAATTACACCAAGTAACAAAGACATACACTTACACTAAGTATTTTGACATACATTGACACCAAGTAACAAAGACATACATTGATACCCAGTAACACAGACACACACTTACACCAAGTAACAAAGACATACACTGACACCAGGTCACAAAGAAACACACTGACACCCAGTAACAAAGACATACATTGACACCAAGTAACAAAGACATACACTGACAACCAGTAACACAGACACATACTTACACCAAGTCACAAAGACAGATACTGATACCCAATAACACAGACACACACTTACACCATGTAACAAAGACATACACTGACACCCAGTAACAAAGATATACACTGACACCCAGTAACACAGACACACACGGACACCAAGTAACAAAGACACACACGGACACCAAGTAACACAGACACACACTTACACCAAGTAACACAGACATACACTGACACCAGATAACAAAGACAGACAATTAACACCAAATAACAAAGAAATACACTTACACCAAGTATTTTGACATACACTGACACCATGTAACAAAGAAATACACTGATACCAGGTAACACAGACACACACTGACACCCAGTAACAAAGACATACACTGACACCAAGTAACACAGACATGCACTGACACCAAGTGACAAAGACAGACACTGATACCCAGGAACATAGCCACACACTTACACCAAGTAACACAGACATACACTGACACCAAGTAACACAGACGTACACTGATACCAAGTCACAAAGACATACACTGATACCCAGTATCACAGACACACACTGACACCAAGTAACAAAGACATACACTGACACCAAGTAACACAGACACACACTGACACCCAGTAACAAAGACATACACTGTCACCAAGTCACAAAGACGTACACTGATGCCAAGTCACAAAGACATACACTAATACCAAGTCACAAAGACATACACTTACACCAAGTAACACAGACATACACTGACGCCAAGTAAGAAAGACATACACTTACACCAAGTAACAAAGACAGACACTTACACCAAGTAACACAGACACACACTTACACCAAGTAACACAGACATACACTGACGCCAAGTAACAAAGACATACACTGACGCCAAGTAACAAAGACATGCACTTACACCATGTAACAAAGACAGACAATTACACCAAGTAACAAAGACATACACTTACACCAAGTATTTTGTCAGAAACTGATACCCAGTAAAACAGACTCACTTACACCAAGTAACACAGACATACACTGACACCCAGTAACACAGACACACCCTTACAGCAAGTAACAAAGACATACACTGACACCCAGTAACACAGACAAACACTCACACCAAGTAACAAAGACACAGACTTACACGAAGTAACACAGACATACACTGATAACAAGTCACAAAGACATACACTGATACCCAGTAACAAAGACATACACTTACACCAAATAACAAAGACAGACAATTACACCAAGTAACAAAGACATACACTTACACCAAGTATTTTGACATGCACTGACACCAAGTAACAAAGACATACACTGATTCCCAGTAACACAGACACACACTTACACCAAGTAACAAAGACATACACTGACACCAAGTCACAAAGACACACACTGACACCCAGTAACAAAGACATACACTGACATCAAGTCACAAAGACATACACTGATACCCAGTAACACAGACACACACTTCCACCAGTTAACACAGACATACAGTGACACCCAGTAACACAGACACACACTTACACCAAGTAACAAAGACATACACTGACATCCAGTAACAAAGACATACACTGACAACCAGGAACACAGACACACACGGACACCAAGTAACAAAGACACAGACTTACACCAAGGAACACAGACACACACTGACACCCAGTAATACAGACACACACTTACACCAAGTAACACAGACATACACAGACACCAAGTAACAAAGACATACACTTACACCAAGTAAAATAGACATACACTGACACCAAGTAACACAGACATACGCTTACACCCAGTAACACAGACACACACTGACACCCAGTAACAAAGACATACACTGACACCAAGTAACACAGACATACACTGACACCAAGTAACAAAGACATACACTGATACCCAGTAACATAGACACACACTTACACCAAGTATCACAGACACACACTGACACCAAGTAACAAAGACATGCACTGACACCAAGTAACACAGACACACACTGACACCCAGTAACAAAGACATACACTGTCACCAAGGCACAAAGACATACACTGATACCAAGTCACAAAGACATACACTTACACCAAGTAACACAGACATACACTGACGCCAAGTAACAAAGACATACAATTACACCAAGTAACAAAGACAGACAATTACACCAAGTAACAAAGACATACACTTACAGCAAGTAACAAAGACACACACTTACACCAAGTAACACAGACATACACTGCCGACAAGTAACAAAGACATACACTTACACCAAGTAACAAAGACAGACAATTACACCAAGTAACAAAGACATACACTGACACCAAGTATTTTGACCGCCACTGATACCCAGTAAAACAGACTCACTTACACCAAGTAACACAGACTTACTTACACCAAGTAACACAGACATACACTGACACCCAGTAACACAGACACACCCTTACAGCAAGTAACAAAGACATACACTGACACCCAGTAACACAGACAAACACTCACACCAAGTAACAAAGACACACACTTACACCAAGTAACACAGACATACACTGATAACAAGTCACAAAGATATACACTGATACCCAGTAACAAAGACATACACTTACACCAAGTAACAAAGACAGACAATTACACCAATTAACAAAGACATACACATACACCAAGTAATTTGACATACACTGACACCAATTAACAAAGACATACACTGATACCCAGTAACATAGACACACACTGACACCAAGGAACAAAGACATCCACTGACATCAAGTAACACAGACACACACTGACACCCAGTATCAAAGACATACACTGACACCAAGTCACAAAGACAGACACTGATACCAAGTCACAAAGACATACACTGACACCCAGTAACACAGACACACACTGACACCCAGTAACAAAGACATACACTGATACCCAGTAACACAGACACACACTTACACCAAGTAACACAGACATACACTGACACCAAGTAACAAAGACATACACTGATACCCAGTAACACAGACACACACTTACACCAAGTAACAAAGACAGACACTGATACCCAGTAACGCAGACACAAACTTACAACAAGTAACAAAGACATGCACTGACACCAAGTAACAAAGACATGCACTGACACCAAGTAACAAAGACACACACTGACACCCAGTAACACAGACACAAACGGACACCAAGTAACAAAGACACACACTTACACCAAGTAACACAGACACACACTGACACCCAGTAACACAAACAAACACACTGACACCAAGTAACACAGAAATACACTGACATCAAGTAACAAAGACATACACTGATACCCAGTAACACAGGCACACTTTTACACCAAGTAACAAAGACATACACTGACACCAAGTCACAAAGACATACACTGACACCCAGTAACAAAGACATACACTGACACCAAGTCACAAAGACATACACTGATACACAGTAACACAGTCACACACTTACACCAAGTAACACAGTCACACACTTACACCAAGTAACACAGGCATACACAGACACCAAGTAACAAAGACATACACTGATACCCAGTAACACAGTCACACACTGACACCAAGTAACACAGACATACACTGACACCAAGTATTTTCACATACACTGACACCAAGTATCAAAGACATACACTGATACCCAGTAACACAGACACACTCTTACACCAAGTAACAAAGACATACACTGACACCAAGTCACAAAGACATACACTGACACCCAGTAACAAAGACATACACTGACACCAAGTCACAAAGACATACACTGATACACAGTAACACAGTCACACACTTACACCAAATAACACAGTCACACACTTACACCAAGTAACACAGGCATACACAGACACCAAGTAACAAAGACATACACTGATGCCCAGTAACACAGTCACACACTTCCACCAGTTAACACAGACATACACTGACACCCAGTAACACAGACACACACTTACACCAAGTAACAAAGACATACACTGACATCCAGTAACAAAGACATACACTGACAACCAGGAACACAGACACACACGGACACCAAGTAACAAAGACACAGACTTACACCAAGGAACACAGACACACACTGACACCCAGTAATACAGACACACACTTACACCAAGTAACACAGACATACACAGACACCAAGTAACAAAGACATACACTTACACCAAGTAAAATAGACATACACTGACACCAAGTAACACAGACATACGCTTACACCCAGTAACACAGACACACACTGATACCCAGTAACAAAGACATACACTGACACCAAGTAACACAGACATACACTGACACCAAGTAACAAAGACATACACTGATACCCAGTAACATAGACACACACTTACACCAAGTATCACAGACACACACTGACACCAAGTAACAAAGACATGCACTGACACCAAGTAACACAGACACACACTGACACAAAGTAACAAAGACATACACTGTCACCAAGGCACAAAGACATACACTGATACCAAGTCACAAAGACATACACTTACACCAAGTAACACAGACATACACTGACGCCAAGTAACAAAGACATACAATTACACCAAGTAACAAAGACAGACAATTACACCAAGTAACAAAGACATACACTTACAGCAAGTAACAAAGACACACACTTACACCAAGTAACACAGACATACACTGCCGACAAGTAACAAAGACATACACTTACACCAAGTAACAAAGACAGACAATTACACCAAGTAACAAAGACATACACTGACACCAAGTATTTTGACCTCCACTGATACCCAGTAAAACAGACTCACTTACACCAAGTAACACAGACTTACTTACACCAAGTAACACAGACATACACTGACACCCAGTAACACAGACACACCCTTACAGCAAGTAACAAAGACATACACTGACACCCAGTAACACAGACAAACACTCACACCAAGTAACAAAGACACACACTTACACCAAGTAACACAGACATACACTGATAACAAGTCACAAAGATATACACTGATACCCAGTAACAAAGACATACACTTACACCAAGTAACAAAGACAGACAATTACACCAATTAACAAAGACATACACATACACCAAGTAATTTGACATACACTGACACCAATTAACAAAGACATACACTGATACCCAGTAACATAGACACACACTGACACCAAGGAACAAAGACATCCACTGACATCAAGTAACACAGACACACACTGACACCCAGTAACAAAGACATACACTGACACCAAGTCACAAAGACAGACACTGATACCAAGTCACAAAGACATACACTGACACCCAGTAACACAGACACACACTGACACCCAGTAACAAAGACATACACTGATACCCAGTAACACAGACACACACTTACACCAAGTAACACAGACATACACTGACACCAAGTAACAAAGACATACACTGATACCCAGTAACACAGACACACACTTACACCAAGTAACAAAGACAGACACTGATACCCAGTAACGCAGACACAAACTTACAACAAGTAACAAAGACATGCACTGACACCAAGTAACAAAGACATGCACTGACACCAAGTAACAAAGACACACACTGACACCCAGTAACACAGACACAAACGGACACCAAGTAACAAAGACACACACTTACACCAAGTAACACAGACACACACTGACACCCAGTAACACAAACAAACACACTGACACCAAGTAACACAGAAATACACTGACATCAAGTAACAAAGACATACACTGATACCCAGTAACACAGGCACACTTTTACACCAAGTAACAAAGACATACACTGACACCAAGTCACAAAGACATACACTGACACCCAGTAACAAAGACATACACTGACACCAAGTCACAAAGACATACACTGATACACAGTAACACAGTCACACACTTACACCAAGTAACACAGTCACACACTTACACCAAGTAACACAGGCATACACAGACACCAAGTAACAAAGACATACACTGATACCCAGTAACACAGTCACACACTGACACCAAGTAACACAGACATACACTGACACCAAGTATTTTCACATACACTGACACCAAGTATCAAAGACATACACTGATACCCAGTAACACAGACACACTCTTACACCAAGTAACAAAGACATACACTGACACCAAGTCACAAAGACATACACTGACACCCAGTAACAAAGACATACACTGACACCAAGTCACAAAGACATACACTGATACACAGTAACACAGTCACACACTTACACCAAGTAACACAGTCACACACTTACACCAAGTAACACAGGCATACACAGACACCAAGTAACAAAGACATACACTGATGCCCAGTAACACAGTCACACACTGACACCAAGTAACACAGACATACACTGACACCAAGTAACAAAGACATACACTGACACCAAGTAACAAAGACGTACACTTACACCAAGTAACAAAGACACACATTTACACCAAGTAACACAGAAATACACTGACACCAAGTAACAAAGACAGACAATTACACCAAGTAACAAAGACATACACTTACACCAAGTATTTTGACATACACTGACACCAAGTAACAAAGACATACAATGATACGCAGTAACACAGACACACTCTTACACCAAGTAACAAAGACATACACTGACACCAAGTCACAAAGACATACACTGATACCCAGTAACAAAGACATACACTTACACCAAATAACAAAGACATACACTTACACCAAGTATTTTGACATGCACTGACACCAAGTAACAAAGACATACACTGATACCCAGTAACACAGACACACACTGACACCCAGTAACAAAGGCATACACTGACATCAAGTCACAAAGACATACACTGATACCCAGTAACACAGACACACACTTCCACCAATTAACACAGACATACACTGACACCCAGTAACACAGACACACACTTACACCAAGTAACAAAGACATACACTGACACCCAGTAACAAAGACATACACTGACACCCAGTAACAAAGACATACACTGACAACCAGTAACACAGACACACACGGACACCAAGTAACAAAGACACAGACTTACACCAAGGAACACAGACACACACTGACACCCAGTAACACAGACACACACTTACACCTAGTAACACAGACATACACAGACACCAAGTAACAAAGACATACACTTACACCTAGTAAAATAGACATACACTGACACCAAGTAACAAAGACATACACTGATACCCAGTAACACAGACACACACTTGCACCAATAACAAAGAAATACACTGATACCCAGTAACAAAGACTCACAGTTAAACCATGTAACACAGACATACGCTTACACCCAGTAAAACAGACACACACTGACACCCCGTAACAAAGACATACACTGACACCAAGTAACACAGACATACACTGACACCAAGTAACAAAGACATACACTGATACCCAGTAACATAGACACACACTTACACCAAGTATCACAGACACACACTGACACCAAGTAACAAAGACATACACTGACACCAAGTAACACAGACACACACTGACACCCAGTAACAAAGACATACACTGTCACCAAGGCACAAAGACATACACAGACACCAAGTAACAAAGACATACACTGATACCCAGTAACACAGTCACACACTGACACCAAGTAACACAGACATACACTGACACCAAGTATTTTCACATACACTGACACCAAGTATCAAAGACATACACTGATACCCAGTAACACAGACACACTCTTACACCAAGTAACAAAGACATACACTGACACCAAGTCACAAAGACATACACTGACACCCAGTAACAAAGACATACACTGACACCAAGTCACAAAGACATACACTGATACACAGTAACACAGTCACACACTTACACCAAGTAACACAGTCACACACTTACACCAAGTAACACAGGCATACACAGACACCAAGTAACAAAGACATACACTGATGCCCAGTAACACAGTCACACACTGACACCAAGTAACACAGACATACACTGACACCAAGTAACAAAGACATACACTGACACCAAGTAACAAAGACGTACACTTACACCAAGTAACAAAGACACACATTTACACCAAGTAACACAGAAATACACTGACACCAAGTAACAAAGACAGACAATTACACCAAGTAACAAAGACATACACTTACACCAAGTATTTTGACATACACTGACACCAAGTAACAAAGACATACACTGATACGCAGTAACACAGACACACTCTTACACCAAGTAACAAAGACATACACTGACACCAAGTCACAAAGACATACACTGATACCCAGTAACAAAGACATACACTTACACCAAATAACAAAGACATACACTTACACCAAGTATTTTGACATGCACTGACACCAAGTAACAAAGACATACACTGATACCCAGTAACACAGACACACACTGACACCCAGTAACAAAGGCATACACTGACATCAAGTCACAAAGACATACACTGATACCCAGTAACACAGACACACACTTCCACCAATTAACACAGACATACACTGACACCCAGTAACACAGACACACACTTACACCAAGTAACAAAGACATACACTGACACCCAGTAACAAAGACATACACTGACACCCAGTAACAAAGACATACACTGACAACCAGTAACACAGACACACACGGACACCAAGTAACAAAGACACAGACTTACACCAAGGAACACAGACACACACTGACACCCAGTAACACAGACACACACTTACACCTAGTAACACAGACATACACAGACACCAAGTAACAAAGACATACACTTACACCTAGTAAAATAGACATACACTGACACCAAGTAACAAAGACATACACTGATACCCAGTAACACAGACACACACTTGCACCAAGTAACAAAGAAATACACTGATACCCAGTAACAAAGACTCACAGTTAAACCATGTAACACAGACATACGCTTACACCCAGTAAAACAGACACACACTGACACCCCGTAACAAAGACATACACTGACACCAAGTAACACAGACATACACTGACACCAAGTAACAAAGACATACACTGATACCCAGTAACATAGACACACACTTACACCAAGTATCACAGACAGACACTGACACCAAGTAACAAAGACATACACTGACACCAAGTAACACAGACACACACTGACACCCAGTAACAAAGACATACACTGTCACCAAGGCACAAAGACATACACTGATACCAAGTCACAAAGACATACACTTACACCACGTAACACAGACATACAGTGACGCCAAGTAACAAAGACATACAATTACACCAAGTAACAAAGACAGACAATTACACCAAGTAACAAACACATACACTTACACCAAGTAACAAAGACACACACTTACACCAAGTAACACAGACATACACTGACGACAAGTAACAAAGACATACACTTACACCAAGTAACAAAGACAGACAATTACACCAAGTAACAAAGACATACACTGACACCAAGTATTTTGACATACACTGATACCCAGTAAAACAGACTCACTTACACCAAGTAACACAGACTCACTTACACCAAGTAACACAGACATACACTGACACCCAGTAACACAGACACACCCTTACAGCAAGTAACAAAGACATACACTGACACCCAGTAACACAGACAAACACTCACACCAAGTAACAAAGACAGACAATTACACCAAGTAACAAAGACATACACTTACACCAAGTAACAAAGACATACACTTACACCAAGTAACAAAGACAGACAATTACACCAAGTAACAAAGACATACACTTACACCAATTATTTTGACATACACTGACACCAAATAACAAAGACATACACTGATACCCATTAACACAGACACGCACTTACACCAAGTAACAAAGACACACACTGACATCAAGTCACAAAGACACACACTGACACCCAGTAACAAATACATACATTGACACCAAGTCACAAAGCCATACACTGATACCAAGTAACACAGACACACACTTACACCAAGTAACACAGACATACACTGACACCCAGTAACACAGACAAATACGGACACCAAGTAACAAAGACACAGACTTACACCAAGTAACACGGACACACATTGACACCCAGTAACACTGACACACATTGACACCCAGTAACACAGACACACACTTACACCAAGTAACACAGACATACACTGATAACAAGTCACAGAGACATACATTGATACCCAGTAACAAAGACATACACTTACACCAAGTAACAAAGACAGACAATTACACCAAGTGACAAAGACATACACTTACACCAAGTATTTTGACATACACTGACACCAAGTAACAAAGACATACACTGATACCCAGTAACACAGACACACACTTACACCAAGTAACAATGACATACACTGACACCAAGTCACAAAGGCACACACTGACACCCAGTAACAAAGACATACACTGACACCAAGTCACAAAGCCATACACTGATACCCAGTAACACAGACACACACTTACACGAAGTAACACAGACATACACTGACACCCAGTAACACAGACACACACTTACACCAAGTAACAAAGACATACACTGACACCCAGTAACATAGTCATACACTGACAACCAGAAACACAGGCACACACGGACACCAAGTAACAAAGACACTGACTTACACCAAGTAACACAGACACACATTGACACCCAGTAACACAGACACACACTTACACCAAGTAACACAGACATACACTGATAACAAGTCACAAAGACATACACTGATACCCAGTAACAAAGACATACACTTACACCAAGTAACAAAGACAGACAATTACACCAAGTAACAAAGACATACACTTACACCAAGTATTTTGACATACACTGACACCAAGTAACAAAGACATACACTGATACCCAGTAACACAGACACACACTTACACCAAGTAACAAAGACATACACTGACACCAAGTCACAAAGACACACACTGACACCCAGTAACAAAGACATACACTGACACCAAGTCACAAAGACATACACTGATACCCAGTAACACAGACTCACACTTACACGAAGTAACACAGACATACACTGACACCCAGTAACACAGACACACACTTACACCAAGTAACAAAGACATACTCTGACACCCAGTAACATAGTCATACACTGACTCCCAGTAACACAGACACACACGGACACCAAGTAACAAAGACACTGACTTACACCAAGTAACACAGACACACACTGACACCCAGTAACACAGACACACACTTCCACCAAGTAACAAAGACACACACTGACACCCAGTAACAAAGACATACACTGACAACCAGTAACAAAGACACACACGGACACCAAGTAACAAAGACACAGAATTACACCAAGGAACACAGACACACACTGACACCCAGTAACACAGACACACACTTGCACCTAGTAACACAGACATACACAGACACCAAGTAACAAAGACATACACTTACACCAAGTAAAATAGACATACACTGACACCAAGTAACAAAGACATACACTGATACCCAGTAACAAAGACACACAGTTAAACCATGCAAAACAGACATACGCTTACACCATGTAACACAGACACACACTTACACCAAGTAACACAGACATACACTGACACCAGATATCAGACAGAAAATTAACACCAAGTAACAAAGACATACACTTACACCAAGTATTTTGACTTACACTGACACCAAGTAACAAAGACATACACTGATACCCAGTAACACAGACACACACTTACACCAAGTAACACAGACATACACTGATACCCAGTAACACAGACATGCACTGACACCAAGTAACACAGACATGCACTGACACCAAGTAACAAAGACATACACTGATACCAAGTCACAAAGACATACACTGATACCCAGTATCACAGACACACACTGACAAGAAGTAACAAAGACATACACTGACACCAAGTAACACAGACACACACTGACACCCAGTTGCAAAGACATACACTGTCACCAAGTAACTAAGACATACACTGATACACAGTAACAAAGACTCACAGTTAAACCATTTAACATAGACATATGCTTACACCAAGTAACACAGACACACACTTACACCAAGTAACACAGACATACACTGACACCAGATAACAATGACAGACAATTACACCAAGTAACAAAGACATACACTTACACCAAGTAACACAGACACACACTTACACCAAGTAACACAGACACACACTTACACCAAGTAACACAGACATACACTGACGCCAAGTAACAAAGACAGACAATTACACCAAGTAACAAAGACATACGCTTACACCAAGTAATTTGACATACACTGATGCCCAGTAAAACAGACACACTTACACCAAGTAACACAGACATACACTGACACCCAGTAACACAGACACACACTTACACCAAGTAACAAAGACATTCACTGACACCCAGTAACAAAGACATACACTGACACCCAGTAACACAGACACACACGGACACCAAGTAACAAAGACACTGACTTACACCAAGTAGCACAGACACACACTGACACCCAGTAACACAGACACAAACGGACACCAAGTAACAAAGACACACACTTACACCAAGTAACACAGACACACACTGACACCCAGTAACACAAACAAACACACTGACACCAAGTAACACAGAAATACACTGACATCAAGTAACAAAGACATACACTGATACCCAGTAACACAGGCACACTTTTACACCAAGTAACAAAGACATACACTGACACCAAGTCACAAAGACATACACTGACACCCAGTAACAAAGACATACACTGACACCAAGTCACAAAGACATACACTGATACACAGTAACACAGTCACACACTTACACCAAGTAACACAGTCACACACTTACACCAAGTAACACAGGCATACACAGACACCAAGTAACAAAGACATACACTGATACCCAGTAACACAGTCACACACTGACACCAAGTAACACAGACATACACTGACACCAAGTATTTTCACATACACTGACACCAAGTATCAAAGACATACACTGATACCCAGTAACACAGACACACTCTTACACCAAGTAACAAAGACATACACTGACACCAAGTCACAAAGACATACACTGACACCCAGTAACAAAGACATACACTGACACCAAGTCACAAAGACATACACTGATACACAGTAACACAGTCACACACTTACACCAAGTAACACAGTCACACACTTACACCAAGTAACACAGGCATACACAGACACCAAGTAACAAAGACATACACTGATGCCCAGTAACACAGTCACACACTGACACCAAGTAACACAGACATACACTGACACCAAGTAACAAAGACATACACTGACACCAAGTAACAAAGACGTACACTTACACCAAGTAACAAAGACACACATTTACACCAAGTAACACAGAAATACACTGACACCAAGTAACAAAGACAGACAATTACACCAAGTAACAAAGACATACACTTACACCAAGTATTTTGACATACACTGACACCAAGTAACAAAGACATACACTGATACGCAGTAACACAGACACACTCTTACACCAAGTAACAAAGACATACACTGACACCAAGTCACAAAGACATACACTGATACTCAGTAACAAAGACATACACTTACACCAAATAACAAAGACATACACTTACACCAAGTATTTTGACATGCACTGACACCAAGTAACAAAGACATACACTGATACCCAGTAACACAGACACACACTTACACCAAGTAACAAAGACATACACTGACACCAAGTCACAAAGACACACACTGACACCCAGTAACAAAGGCATACACTGACATCAAGTCAAAAAGACATACACTGATACCCAGTAATACAGACACACACTTCCACCAATTAACACAGACATACACTGACACCCAGTAACACAGACACACACTTACACCAAGTAACAAAGACATACACAGACACCCAGTAACAAAGACATACACTGACACCCAGTAACAAAGACATACACTGACAACCAGTAACACAGACACACACGGACACCAAGTAACAAAGACACAGACTTACACCAAGGAACACAGACACACACTGACACCCAGTAACACAGACACACACTTACACCTAGTAACACAGACATACACAGACACCAAGTAACAAAGACATACACTTACACCTAGTAAAATAGACATACACTGACACCAAGTAACAAAGACATACACTGATACCCAGTAACACAGACACACACTTGCACCAAGTAACAAAGAAATACACTGATACCCAGTAACAAAGACTCACAGTTAAACCATGTAACACAGACATACGCTTACACCCAGTAAAACAGACACACACTGACACCCCGTAACAAAGACATACACTGACACCAAGTAACACAGACATACACTGACACCAAGTAACAAAGACATACACTGATACCCAGTAACATAGACACACACTTACACCAAGTATCACAGACACACACTGACACCAAGTAACAAAGACATACACTGACACCAAGTAACACAGACACACACTGACACCCAGTAACAAAGACATACACTGTCACCAAGGCACAAAGACATACACTGATACCAAGTCACAAAGACATACACTTACACCACGTAACACAGACATACACTGACGCCAAGTAACAAAGACATACAATTACACCAAGTAACAAAGACAGACAATTACACCAAGTAACAAACACATACACTTACACCAAGTAACAAAGACACACACTTACACCAAGTAACACAGACATACACTGACGACAAGTAACAAAGACATACACTTACACCAAGTAACAAAGACAGACAATTACACCAAGTAACAAAGACATACACTGACACCAAGTATTTTGACATACACTGATACCCAGTAAAACAGACTTACTTACACCAAGTAACACAGACTCACTTACACCAAGTAACACAGACATACACTGACACCCAGTAACACAGACACACCCTTACAGCAAGTAACAAAGACATACACTGACACCCAGTAACACAGACAAACACTCACACCAAGTATCAAAGACAGACAATTACACCAAGTAACAAAGACAGACAATTACACCAAGTAACAAAGACATACACTTACACCAAGTAACAAAGACATACACTTACACCAAGTAACAAAGACAGACAATTACACCAAGTAACAAAGACATACACTTACACCAATTATTTTGACATACACTGACACCAAATAACAAAGACATACACTGATACCCATTAACACAGACACGCACTTACACCAAGTAACAAAGACACACACTGACATCAAGTCACAAAGACACACACTGACACCCAGTAACAAATACATACATTGACACCAAGTCACAAAGCCATACACTGATACCAAGTAACACAGACACACACTTACACCAAGTAACACAGACATACACTGACACCCAGTAACACAGACAAATACGGACACCAAGTAACAAAGACACAGACTTACACCAATAACACGGACACACATTGACACCCAGTAACACTGACACACATTGACACCCAGTAACACAGACACACACTTACACCAAGTAACACAGACATACACTGATAACAAGTCACAGAGACATACATTGATACCCAGTAACAAAGACATACACTTACACCAAGTAACAAAGACAGACAATTACACCAAGTGACAAAGACATACACTTACACCAAGTATTTTGACATACACTGACACCAAGTAACAAAGACATACACTGATACCCAGTAACACAGACACACACTTACACCAAGTAACAATGACATACACTGACACCAAGTCACAAAGGCACACACTGACACCCAGTAACAAAGACATACACTGACACCAAGTCACAAAGCCATACACTGATACCCAATAACACAGACACACACTTACACGAAGTAACACAGACATACACTGACACCCAGTAACACAGACACACACTTACACCAAGTAACAAAGACATACACTGACACCCCGTAACATAGTCATACACTGACAACCAGAAACACAGGCACACACGGACACCAAGTAACAAAGACACTGACTTACACCAAGTAACACAGACACACATTGACACCCAGTAACACAGACACACACTTACACCAAGTAACACAGACATACACTGATAACAAGTCACAAAGACATACACTGATACCCAGTAACAAAGACATACACTTACACCAAGTAACAAAGACAGACAATTACACCAAGTAACAAAGACATACACTTACACCAAGTATTTTGACATACACTGACACCAAGTAACAAAGACATACACTGATACCCAGTAACACAGACACACACTTACACCAAGTAACAAAGACATACACTGACACCAAGTCACAAAGACACACACTGACACCCAGTAACAAAGACATACACTGACACCAAGTCACAAAGACATACACTGATACCCAGTAACACAGACTCACACTTACACGAAGTAACACAGACATACACTGACACCCAGTAACACAGACACACACTTACACCAAGTAACAAAGACATACTCTGACACCCAGTAACATAGTCATACACTGACTCCCAGTAACACAGACACACACGGACACCAAGTAACAAAGACACTGACTTACACCAAGTAACACAGACACACACTGACACCCAGTAACACAGACACACACTTCCACCAAGTAACAAAGACACACACTGACACCCAGTAACAAAGACATCCACTGACAACCAGTAACAAAGACACACACGGACACCAAGTAACAAAGACACAGAATTACACCAAGGAACACAGACACACACTGACACCCAGTAACACAGACACACACTTGCACCTAGTAACACAGACATACACAGACACCAAGTAACAAAGACATACACTTACACCAAGTAAAATAGACATACACTGACACCAAGTAACAAAGACATACACTGATACCCAGTAACAAAGACACACTGTTAAACCATGCAAAACAGACATACGCTTACACCATGTAACACAGACACACACTTACACCAAGTAACACAGACATACACTGACACCAGATATCAGACAGAAAATTAACACCAAGTAACAAAGACATACACTTACACCAAGTATTTTGACTTACACTGACACCAAGTAACAAAGACATACACTGATACCCAGTAACACAGACACACACTTACACCAAGTAACACAGACATACACTGATACCCAGTAACACAGACATGCACTGACACCAAGTAACACAGACATGCACTGACACCAAGTAACAAAGACATACACTGATACCAAGTCACAAAGACATACAATGATACCCAGTATCACAGACACACACTGACACCAAGTAACAAAGACATACACTGACACCAAGTAACACAGACACACACTGACACCCAGTAGCAAAGACATACACTGTCACCAAGTAACTAAGACATACACTGATACACAGTAACAAAGACTCACAGTTAAACCATTTAACATAGACATATGCTTACACCAAGTAACACAGACACACACTTACACCAAGTAACACAGACATACACTGACACCAGATAACAATGACAGACAATTACACCAAGTAACAAAGACATACACTTACACCAAGTAACACAGACACACACTTACACCAAGTAACACAGACACACACTTACACCAAGTAACACAGACATACACTGACGCCAAGTAACAAAGACAGACAATTACACCAAGTAACAAAGACATACGCTTACACCAAGTAATTTGACATACACTGATACCCAGTAAAACAGACACACTTACACCAAGTAACACAGACATACACTGACACCCAGTAACACAGACACACACTTACACCAAGTAACAAAGACATTCACTGACACCCAGTAACAAAGACATACACTGACACCCAGTAACACAGACACACACGGACACCAAGTAACAAAGACACTGACTTACACCAATTAGCACAGACACACACTGACACCCAGTAACACAGACACACACTTACACCAAGTAACAAAGACACAGACTTACACCAAGGAACACAGACACACACTGACACCCAGTAACACAGACACACACTTACACCTATTAACACAGACATACACTCACACCAAGTAACAAAGACATACACTGATACCCAGTAAAAAAGACATACACTGACACCAAGTCACAAAGACATACACTATTACCCAGTAACACAGACACATACTGACACCAAGTAACAAAGACATACACTTACACCAAGTAACAAATACAGACACTTACACCAAGTAACAAAGACATACACTGACACCAAGAAGCAAAGAAATACACTTACACCAAGTAAAAAAGACACACACTTACACCAAGTAACTAAGACACACACTTACACCAAGTAACAAAGACATACACTGACGCCAAGTAACAAAGACATACACTTACACCAAGTAACAAAGACAGACAATTACACCAAGTAACAAAGACATACACTTACACCAAGTATTCTGACATATACTGATACCCAGTAAAACAGACACACTTACACCAAGTAACACAGACATACACTGACACCCAGTAACACAGACACACCTTTACACCAAGTAACAAAGACATACACTGACACCCAGTAACACAGACAAACACGGACACCAAGTAACAAAGACACAGACTTACACCAAGTAACACAGACACACATTGACACCCAGTAACACAGACACAAACTTACACCAAGTAACACAGACATACACTGATAACAAGTCACAAAGAAATACACTGATACCCAGTAACAAAGACATACACTTACACCAAATAACAAAGACAGACAATTACACCAAGTAACAAAGACATACACTTACACCAAGTATTTTGACATACACTGACACCAAGTAACAAAGACATACACTGACACCAAGTCACAAAGACACACACTTACACAAAGTAACAAAGACATACAC
Organism: Heterodontus francisci; assembly: GCF_036365525.1. Taxonomy (NCBI): domain Eukaryota; kingdom Metazoa; phylum Chordata; class Chondrichthyes; order Heterodontiformes; family Heterodontidae; genus Heterodontus; species Heterodontus francisci. The sequence continues at coordinate 7,934,159 of NW_027141175.1, forward strand.
TGACACCCAGTAACAAAGACATACACTGACACCCAGTAACAAAGACATACACTGACAACCAGGAACACAGACACACACGGACACCAAGTAACAAAGACACAGACTTACACCAAGGAACACAGACACACACTGACACCCAGTAACACAGACACACACTTACACCTAGTAACACAGACATATACAGACACCAAGTAACAAAGACATACACTTACACCAAGTAAAATAGACATACACTGACACCAAGTAACAAAGACATACACTGATACCCAGTAACACAGACACACACTTACACCAAGTAACAAAGAAATACACTGATACCCAGTAATAAAGGCTCACATTTAAACCATGTAACACAGACATACGCTTACACCCAGTAACAAAGACATACACTGACACCAAGTAACACAGACATACACTGACACCAAGTAACAAAGACATACACTGATACCCAGTAACATAGACACACACTTACACCAAGTATCACAGACACACACTGACACCAAGTAACAAAGACATACACTGACACCAAGTAACACAGACACACACTGACACCCAGTAACAAAGACATACACTGTCACCAAGGCACAAAGACATACACTGATGCCAAGTCACAAAGACATACACTTACACCAAGTAACACAGACATACACTGACGCCAAGTAACAAAGACATACAATTACACCAAGTAACAAAGACAGAAAATTACACCAAGTAACAAAGACATACACTTACACCAAGTAACAAAGACACACACTTACACCAAGTTACACAGACATACACTGACGACAAGTAACAAAGACATACACTTACACCAAGTAACAAAGACAGACAATTACACCAAGTAACAAAGACATACACTGACACCAAGTATTTTGACATACACTGATATGACATACACTGATACCCAGTAAAACAGACTCACTTACACCAAGTAACACAGACATACACTGACACCCAGTAACACAGACACACCCTTGCAGCAAGTAACAAAGACATACACTGACACCCAGTAACACAGACAAACACTCACTCCAAGTAACAAAGACAGACTATTACACCAAGTAACAAAGACAGACTATTACACCAAGTAACAAAGACAGACAATTACACCAAGTAACAAAGACATACACTTACACCAAGTAACAAAGACATACACTTACACCAAGTAACAAAGACATACACTTACACCAAGTAACAAAGGCAGACAATTACATCAAGTAACAAAGACATACACTTACACCAATTATTTTGACATACACTGACACCAAGTAACAAAGACATACACTGATACTCATTAACACAGACACGCACTTACACCAAGTAACAAAGACACACACTGACACCAAGTCACAAAGACACACACTGACACCCAGTAACAAATACATACACTGACACCAAGTCACAAAGACATACACTTACACCAAGTAACACAGACACACACTTACACCAAGTAACACAGACAAATACGGACACCAAGTAACAAAGACACAGACTTACACCAAGTAACACGGACACACATTGACACCCAGTAACACTGACACACATTGACACCCAGTAACACAGACACCCACTTACACCAAGTAACACAGACATACACTGATAACAAGTCACAAAGACATACACTGATACCCAGTAACAAAGACACACACTTACACCAAGTAACAAAGACAGACAATTACACCAAGTAACAAAGACATACACTTACACCAAGTATTTTGACATACACTGACACCAAGTAACAAAGACATACACTGATACCCAGTAACACAGACTCACACTTACACCAAGTAACAAAGACATACACTGACACCAAGTCACAAAGACACACACTGACACCCAGTAACAAAGACATACACTGACACCAAGTCACAAAGACATACACTGATACCCAGTAACGCAGACACAAACTTACACGAAGTAACACAGACATACACTGACACCCAGTAACACAGACACACACTTACACCAAGTAACAAAGACATACACTGACACCCAGTAACATAGTCATACACTGACACCCAGTAACACAGACACACACGGACACCAAGTAACAAAGACACTGACTTACACCAAGTAACACAGACTCACATTGACACCCAGTAACACAGACACACACTTACACCAAGTAACACAGACATACACTGATAACAAGTCACAAAGACATACACTGAAACCCAGTAACAAAGACATACACTTACACCAAGTAACAAAGACAGACAATTACACCAAGTAACAAAGACATACACTTACATCAAGTATTTTGACATACACTGACACCAAGTAACAAAGAAATACACTGATACCCAGTAACACAGACACACACTTACACCAAGTAACAAAGACATACACTGACACCAAGTCACAAAGACACACACTGACACCCAGTAACAAAGACATACACTGACACCAAGTCACAAAGACATACACTGATACCCAGTAACACAGGCAGACACTTACACGAAGTAACACAGACATACACTGACACCCAGTAACACAGACACACACTTACACCAAGTAACAAAGACATACACTGACACCCAGTAACATAGTCATACACTGACTCCCAGTAACACAGACACACACGGACACCAAGTAACAAAGACACTGACTTACACCAAGTAACACAGACACACGCTGACACCCAGTAACACAGACACACACTTACACCAAGTAACAAAGACACACACTGACACCCAGTAACAAAGACATACACTGACAACCAGTAACACAGACACACACGGACACCAAGTAACAAAGACACAGAATTACACCAAGGAACACAGACACACACTGACACCCAGTAACACAGACACACACTTACACCTAGTAACACAGACATACACAGACACCAAGTAACAAAGACATACACTTACACCAAGTAAAATAGACATACACTGACACCAAGTAACAAAGACATACACTGATACCCAGTAACAAAGACACACAGTTAAACCATGCAACACAGACATACGCTTACACCATGTAACACAGACACACACTTACACCAAGTAACACAGACATACACTGACACCAGATAACAGACAGAAAATTAACACCAAGTAACAAAGACATACACTTACACCAAGTATTTTGACTTACACTGACACCAAGTAACAAAGACATACACTGATACCCAGTAACACAGACACACACTTACACCAAGTAACACAGACATACACTGATACCCAGTAACACAGACATGCACTGACACCAAGTAACACAGACATGCACTGACACCAAGTAACAAAGACATACACTGATACCAAGTCACAAAGACATACACTGATACCCAGTATCACAGACACACACTGACACCAAGTAACAAAGACATACACTGACGCCAAGTAACACAGACACACACTGACACCCAGTAACAAAGACATACACTGTCACCAAGTAACTAAGACATACACTGATACACAGTAACAAAGACACACAGTTAAACCATTTAACACAGACATATGCTTACACCAAGTAACACAGACACACATTTACACCAAGTAACACAGACATACACTGACACCAAGTAACAAAGACATACACTGATACCAAGTCACAAAGACAGACAATTACACCAAGTAACAAAGACATACAATTACACCAAGTAACACAGACACACACTTACACCAAGAAACAAAGACACACACCTACACCAAGTAACACAGACATACACTGACGCCAAGTAACAAAGACAGACAATTACACCAAGTAACAAAGACATACACTTACACCAAGTAATTTGACATACACTGATACCCAGTAAAACAGACACACTTACACCAAGTAACACAGACATACACTGACACCCAGTAACACAGACAAACCCTTGCACCAAGTAACACAGACATACACTGATAACAAGTCACAAAGACAGACACTGACACCCAGTAACACAGACATACACTGACACCAAGTAACAAAGACATACACTGATACCAAGTCACAAAGACAGACAATTACACCAAGTAACAAAGACATACAATTACACCAAGTAACAAAGACATACACTTACACAAAGTATTTTGACATACACTGACACCAAGTAACAAAGACATACACTGACACCAAGTCACAAAGACACACACTGACACCAGTAACAAAGACATACACAGACACCAAGTCACAAAGACATACACTGATACCCAGTAACACAGACACACACTTACACCAAGTAACACAGACATACACTGACACCCAGTGACACAGACACACACTTACACCAAGTAACAAAGACATACACTGACACCCAGTAACAAAGAAATACACTGACACCCAGTAACACAAACACACACGGACACCAAGTAACAAAGACACTGACTTACACCAAGTAGCACAGACACACACTGACACCCAGTAACACAGACACACACTTACACCAAGTAACAAAGACACAGACTTACACCAAGGAACACAGACACACACTGACACCCAGTAACACAGACACACACTTACACCGAGTAACACAGACATACACTCACACCAAGTAACAAAGACATCCACTGATACCCAGTAAAAAAGACATACACTGACACCAAGTCACAAAGACATACACTGATACCCAGTAACACAGACACATACTGACACCAAGTAACAAAGACATACACTTACACCAAGTAACAAATACAGACACTTACACCAAGTAACAAAGACATACACTGACACCAAGAAGCAAAGAAATACACTTACACCAAGTAAAAAAGACACACACTTACACCAAGTAACAAAGACACACATTTACACCAAGTAACAAAGACATACACTGACGCCAAGTAACAAAGACATACACTTACACCAAGTAACAAAGACATACACTTTCACCAAGTATTTTGACATATACTGATACCCAGTAAAACAGACACACTTACACCAAGTAACACAGACATACACTGACACCCAGAAACACAGACAAACACGGACACCAAGTAACAAAGACACAGACTTACACCAAGTAACAAAGACACACATTGACACCCAGTAACACAGACACACACTTACACCAAGTAACACAGACACACACTTACACCAGGTAACACAGACATACACTGATAACAAGTCACAAAGACATACACTGATACCCAGTAACAAAGACACACCCTTACACCAAGTAACAAAGACAGACAATTACACCAAGTAACAAAGACACTGACTTACACCAAGTAACACAGACACACGCTGACACCCAGTAACACAGACACACACTTACACCAAGTAACAAAGACACACACTGACACCCAGTAACAAAGACATACACTGACAACCAGTAACACAGACACACACGGACACCAAGTAACAAAGACACAGAATTACACCAAGGAACACAGACACACACTGACACCCAGTAACACAGACACACAATTACACCTAGTAACACAGACATACACAGACACAAAGTAACGAAGACATACACAGACACCAAGTAACAAAGACATACACAGACACCAAGTAACAAAGACATACACTTACACCAAGTAAAATAGACATACACTGACACCAAGTAACAAAGACATACACTGATACCCAGTAACAGACACACACTTACACCAAGTAACAAAGACATACACTGATACCCAGTAACCAAGACACACAGTTAAACCGTGTAACACAGACATACGCTTACCAAGTAACACAGACACACACTTACACCAAGTAACACAGACATACACTGACACCAGATAACAAAGACAGACAATTAACACCAAGTAACAAAGACATACACTTACACCAAGTATTTTGACATACACTGCCACCAAGTAACAAAGACATACACTGATACCCAGTAACAAAGACATACACTTACACCAAGTAACAAAGACAGACAATTACACCAAGTATCAAAGACATACACTTACACCTAGTATTTTGACATACACTGACACCAAGTAACAAAAACATACACTGATACCAAGTCACAAAGACATACACTGATACCCAGTATCACAGACACACACTGACACCAAGTAACAAAGACATACACTGACAACCAGTAACACAGACACACACGGACACCAAGTAACAAAGACACAGACTTACACCAAGGAACACAGACACACACTTACACCAAGTAACAAAGACATACACTGACACCAAGACACAAAGACACACACTGACACCCAGTAACAAATACATACACTGACACGAAGTCACAAAGACATACACTGATACCCAGTAACACAGACACACACTGACACCAAGTCACAAAGACATACACTGATACCCAGTAACACAAACACACACTTACAGCAAGTAACACAGACATACACTGACACCCAGTAACACAGACACACACTTACACCAAGTAACAAAGACATACACTGATACCCAGTAACATAGACATACACTGTCACCCAGTAATACAGACACACACGGACACAAAGTAACGAAGACATACACAGACACCAAGTAACAAAGACATACACAGACACCAAGTAACAAAGACATACACTTACAGCAAGTAAAATAGACATACACTGACACCAAGTAACAAAGACATACACTGATACCCAGTAACAGACACACACTTACACCAAGTAACAAAGACATACACTGATACCCAGTAACCAAGACACACAGTTAAACCGTGTAACACAGACATACGCTTACCAAGTAACACAGACACACACTTACACCAAGTAACACAGACATACACTGACACCAGATAACAAAGACAGACAATTAACACCAAGTAACAAAGACATACACTTACACCAAGTATTTTGACATACACTGACACCAAGTAACAAAGACATACACTGATACCCAGTAACACAGACACACACTGACACCCAGTAACACAGACACACACTGACACCCAGTAACACAGACATACACTGACACCAAGTAACAAAGACATACACTGATACCCAGTAACAAAGACACACACTTACACCAAGTAACACAGACATACACTGACACCAAGTAACAAAGACATACACTGATACCCAGTAACACAGACACACACTGACACCAAGTAACAAAGACATACACTGATACCCAGTAACACAGACACACACTTACACCAAGTAACACAGACATACACTTACACCAAGTATTTTGACATACACTGACACCAAGTAACAAAGACATACACTGATACCCAGTAACAAAGACACACACTTACACCAAGTATTTTGACATACACTGATACCCAGTAAAACAGACAAACACTCACACCAAGTAACAAAGACACAGACTTACACCAAGTCACAAAGACACACACTGACACCCAGTAACAAAGACATACACTGACACCAAGTCACAAAGACATACACCGATACCCAGGAGCACAGACACACACTTACACCAAGTAACACAGACATACACTGACACCCAGTAACACAGACAAACACGGACACCAAGTAACAAAGACACAGACTTACACCAAGTAACACAGACACACATTGACACCCAGTAACACAGACACACACTTACACCTGGTAACACAGACATACACTGATACCCAGTAACAAAGACTTACACTTACACCAAGTATTTTGACATACACTGACACCAAGTAACAAAGACATACACTGATACCCAGTAACACAGACACACACTGACACCAAGTCACAAAGACGCACACTGACACCAAGTCACAAAGACACGCACTGACACCCAGTAACAAAGACATACACTGACACCAAGTCACAAAGAAATACACTGATACCCAGTAACACAGACACACACTTCCACCAAGTAACACAGACATACACTGACACCCAGTAACACAGACACACACTTACACCAAGTAACAAAGACATACACTGACACCCAGTAACATAGACATGCACTGACACCCAGTAACCCAGACACACACGGACACCAAGTAACAAAGACACTGACTTACACCAAGTAACACAGACACACACTGACACCCAGTAACGCAGACACACACTTACACCAAGTAAAAAAGACATACACTGACACCCAGTAACAAATACATACACTGACAACCAGTAACACAGACATACACAGACACCAAGTAACAAAGACATACACTGATACCCAGTAACACAGACACACACTTACACCAAGTAACTAAGACATACACTGATACCCAGTAACAAAGGCACACAATTAAACCATGTAACACAGACATACACTGACACCAAGTAACAAAGACATACACTGATTCCCAGTAACACAGACACACACTTACACCAAGTAACAAAGACATACACTGACACCCAGTAACAAAGACATACACTGACAACCAGTAACACAGACACACACGGACACCAAGTAACAAAGACACAGACTTACACCAAGGAACACAGACACACACTGACACCCAGTAACACAGACACACACTTACACCTTGTAACACAGACATACACAGACACCAAGTAACAAAGACATACACTTACACCAAGTAACAAAGACATACACTGACAAACAGTAACACAGACAAACACTCACACCAAGTAACAAAGACACAGACTTACACCAAGTAACACAGACATACATTGACACCCAGTAACACAGACACACACTTTCACCAAGTAACACAGACATACACTGATAACAAGTCACAAAGACATACACTGATACCCAGTAACAAAGACACACACTTACACCAAGTAACAAAGACAGACAATTACACCAAGTATCAAAGACATACACTTACACCTAGTATTTTGACATACACTGACACCAAGTAACAAAGACATACACTGATACCAAGTCACAAAGACATACACTGATACCCAGTATCACAGACACACACTGACACCAAGTAACAAAGACATACACTGACACCAAGTAACACAGACACACACTGACACCCAGTAACACAGACATGCACTGACACCCAGTAACCCAGACACACACGGACACCAAGTAACAAAGACACTGACTTACACCAAGTAACACAGACACACACTGACACCCAGTAACACAGACACACACTTACACCAAGTAACAAAGACATACACTGACACCCAGTAACAAAGACATACACTGACAACCAGTAACACAGACATACACAGACACCAAGTAACAAAGACATACACTGATACCCAGTAACACAGACACACACTTACACCAAGTAACTAAGACATACACTGATACCCAGTAACAAAGACACACAATTAAACCATGTAACACAGACATACACTGACACCAAGTAACAAAGACATACACTGATACCCAGTAACACAGACATACACTTACACCAAGTAACAAAGACATACACTGACACCCAGTAACAAAGACATACACTGACAACCAGTAACACAGACACACACGGGCACCAAGTAACAAAGACACAGACTTACACCAAGGAACACAGACACACACTGACACCCAGTAACACAGACACACACTTACACCTAGTAACACAGACATACACAGACACCAAGTAACAAAGACATACACTTACACCAAGTAACAAAGACATACACTGATACCCAGTAACACAGACACACACTTACACCAAGTAACAAAGACATACACTGACACCCAGTAACACAGACAAACACTCACACCAAGTAACAAAGACACAGACTTACACCAAGTAACACAGACATACAATGACACCCAGTAACACAGACACACACTTACACCAAGTAACACAGACATACACTGATAACAAGTAACAAAGACATACACTGATACCCAGTAACAAAGACATACACTTACACCAAGTAACAAAGACAGACAATTACACCAAGTATCAAAGACATACACTTACACCTAGTATTTTGACATACACTGACACCAAGTAACAAAAACATACACTGATACCAAGTCACAAAGACATACACTGATACCCAGTATCACAGACACACACTGACACCAAGTAACAAAGACATACACTGACACCAAGTAACACAGACACACACTGACACCCAGTCACAAAGACATACACTGTCACCAAGTCACAAAGACATGCACTGATACCAAGTCACAGAGACATACACTGACGCCAAGTAACAAAGACATACACTGACGCCAAGTAACAAAGACATACACTGACGCCAAGTAACAAAGACATACACTTACACCAAGTAACAAAGACAGACAATTACACCAAGTAACAAAGACATACACTTACACCAAGTAACAAAGACACACATTTACACCAAGTAACACAGACATACACTGACGCCAAGTAACAAAGACATACACTTACACCAAGTAACACAGACACACATTGACACCCAGTAACACAGACACACACTTACACCAAGTAACACAGACATACACTGACACCAAGTCACAAAGACACACACTGTCACCCAGTAACAAAGACATACACTTACACCAAGTAACACAGACATACACTGACACCAAGTCACAAAGACATACACTGATACCCAGGAACAAAGACATACACTTACACCAAGTAACAAAGACAGACAATTACACCAAGTAACAAAGACATACACTTACACCAAGTATTTTGACATACACTGACACCAAGTAACAAAGACATACACTGACACCAAGTCACAAAGACACACACTGACACCCAGTAACAAACACATACACAGACACCAAGTCACAAAGACATACACTGATACCCACTAACACAGACACACACTTACACCAAGTAACACAGACATACACTGACACCCAGTAACACAGACACACACTTACACCAAGTAACAAAGACATACACTGACACCCAGTAACAAAGACATACACTGACACCCAGTAACACAGACACACACGGACACCAAGTAACAAAGACACAGACTTACACCAAATAACACAGACACACACTTACACCCAGTAACACAGACACACACTTACACCCAGTAACAAAGACATACACTCACACCAAGTAACAACGACATACACTGATACCCAGTAAAAAAGACATACACTGACACCAAGTAACAAAGACATACACTTACACCAAGTAACAAAGACAGACACTTACACCAAGTAACAAAGACATACACTGACACCAAGAAGCAAAGACATACACTTACACCAAGTAAAAAAGACATACACTTACACCAAGTAACAAAGACACACACTTACACCAAGTAACAAAGACATACACTGACACCCAGTAACACAGACACACCCTTACACCAAGTAACAAAGACATAAACTGACACCCAGGAACACAGTCAAACACGGACACCAAGTAACAAAGACACAGACTTACACCAAGTAACACAGACACACATTGACACCCAGTAACACAGACACACACTTACACCAAGTAACACAGACATACACTGATAACAAGTCACAAAGACATACACTTACACCAAGTAACAAAGACATACACTTACACCAAGTAACAAAGACAGACAATTACACCAAGTAACAAAGACATGCACTTACACCAAGTATTTTGACATACACTGACACCAAGTAACAAAGACATACACTGATACCCAGTAACACAGACATACACTGACACCAAGTCACAAAGACATACACTGATACCCAGTAACACAGACACACACTTACACCAAGTAACACAGATATACACTGACACCCAGTAACACAGACACACACTTACACCAAGTAACAAAGACATACACTTACACCAAGTACCAAAGACATACACTGACACCCAGTAACAAAGACATACACTGACACCCAGTAACACAGACACACACGGACACCAAGTAACAAAGACACTGACTTACACCAAGAAACACAGACACACACTGACACCCAGTAACACAGACACACACTTACACCAAGTAACAAAGACATACACTGACACCCAGTAACAAAGACATACACTGACACCCAGTAACACAGACACACACGGACACCAAGTAACAAAGACACAGACTTACACCAAGGAACACAGATACAGACTTTTACCAAGGAACACAGACACACACTGACAACCAGGAACAAAGACATACACTGACAACCAGTAACAAAGACATACGCTTACTCCAAGTAACAAAGACACACACTTACACCAAGTAACACAGACATACACTAACACCAAGTAACAAAGACAGACAATTGCACCAAGTAACCAAGACATACAGTTACACCAAGTATTTTGACATACACTGACACCAAGTAACAAAGACATACACTGATACCCAGTAACACAGACACACACTTACACCAAGTAACAAAGACATACACTGACACCAAGTCACAAAGACATACACTTCTTTTGGGCCTCCTTATCTCGAGAGACAATGGATACGCGCCTGGAGGTGGTCAGTGGTTTGTGAAGCAGCGCCTGGAGTGGCTATAAAGGCCAATTCTGGAGTGACAGGCTCTTCCACAGGTGCTGCAGAGAAATTTGTTTGTTGGGGCTGTTGCACAGTTGGCTCTCCCCTTGCGCCTCTGTCTTTTTTCCTGCCAACTACTAAGTCTCTTCGACTCGCCACAATTTAGCCCTGTCTTTATGGCTGCCCGCCAGCTCTGGCGAATGCTGGCAACTGACTCCCACGACTTGTGATCAATGTCACACGATTTCATGTCGCGTTTGCAGACGTCTTTATAACGGAGACATGGACGGCCGGTGGGTCTGATACAAGTGGCGAGCTCGCTGTACAATGTGTCTTTGGGGATCCTGCCATCTTCCATGCGGCTCACATGGCCAAGCCATCTCAAGCGCCGCTGACTCAGTAGTGTGTATAAGCTGGGGATGTTGGCCGCTTCAAGGACTTCTGTGTTGGAGATATAGTCCTGCCACCTGATGCCAAGTATTCTCCGAAGGCAGCGAAGATGGAATGAATTGAGACGTCGCTCTTGGCTGGCATACGTTGTCCAGGCCTCGCTGCCGTAGAGCAAGGTACTGAGGACACAGGCCTGATACACTCGGACTTTTGTGTTCCGTGTCAGTGCGCCATTTTCCCACACTCTCTTGGCCAGTCTGAACATAGCAGTGGAAGCCTTACCCATGCGCTTGTTGATTTCTGCATCTAGAGACAGGTAACTGGTGATAGTTGAGCCTCGGTAGGTGAACTCTTGAACCACTTCCAGAGCGTGGTCGCCAATATTGATGGATGGAGCATTTCTGACATCCTGCCCCATGATGTTCGTTTTCTTGAGGCTGATGGTTAGGCCAAATTCATTGCAGGCAGACGCAAACCTGTCGATGAGACTCTGCAGGCATTCTTCAGTGTGAGATGTTAAAGCAGCATCGTCAGCAAAGAGGAGTTCTCTGATGAGGACTTTCCGTACTTTGGACTTCGCTCTTAGACGGGCAAGGTTGAACAACCTGCCCCCTGATCTTGTGTGGAGGAAAATTCCTTCTTCAGAGGATTTGAACGCATGTGAAAGCAGCAGGGAGAAGAAAATCCCAAAAAGTGTGGGTGCGAGAACACAGCCCTGTTTCACACCACTCAGGATAGGAAAGGGCTCTGATGAGGAGCCACCATGTTATATTGTGCCTTTCATATTGTCATGGAATGAGGTGATGATACTTAGTAGCTTTGGTGGACATCCGATCTTTTCTAGTAGTCTGAAGAGACCACGTCTGCTGAAGAGGTCAAAGGCTTTGGTGAGATCAATGAAAGCAATGTAGAGGGGCATCTGTTGTTCACGGCATTTCTCCTGTATCTGACGAAGGGAGAACAGCATGTCAATAGTCGATCTCTCTGCACGAAAGCCACACTGTGCCTCAGGGTAGACGCGCTCGGCCAGCTTCTGGAGCCTGTTCAGAGCGACTCGAGCAAAGACTTTCCCCACTATGCTGAGCAGGGAGATTCCACGGTAGTTGTTGCAGTCACCGCGGTCACCTTTGTTTTTATAGAGGGTGATGATGTTGGCATCGCGCATGTCCTGGGGTACTGCTCCCTCGTCCCAGCACAGGCATAGCAGTTCATGTAGTGCTGAGAGTATAGCAGGCTTGGCACTCTTGATTATTTCAGGGGTAATGCTGTCCTTCCCAGGGGCTTTTCCGCTGGCTAGGGAATCAATGGCATCACTGAGTTCCGATTTGGTTGGCTGTATGTCCAGCTCATCCATGACTGGTAGAGGCTGGGCTGCATTGAGGGCAGTCTCAGTGACAGCATTCTCCCTGGAGTACAGTTCTAGGTAGTGCTCAACCCAGCGGTCCATCTGTTTGCGTTGGTCAGTGATTATGTCCCCCGATTTAGATTTGAGGGGGGTGATCTTCTTGATGGTTGGCCCAAGAGCTCTCTTCATGCCATCATACATTCCTCTGATGTTTCCGGTGTCTGAGGCCAGCTGAATATGACTGCATAGGTGTTGCCAGTAGTCGTTTGCGCAACGCCTCGCTGTTCTTTGTGCAGTACTTCTGGCTGCTTTAAGTGCTGCGGATGTTAAATCGCTGGGGGCTTTCTTGTAGTTCAAAAGTGCAATGCGCTTAGCGGCTATGACAGGTTCCAGCTCTTCATTATGAGATTGAAACCAGTCTGCATTTCACTTCGCACTTTTGCCGTAGGTGGTCAAAGCTGACTCAGAGATGGCGTCTCTGATGTGGGCCCACTTGGTCTCAGCATCCCCTGTGGGAGTGTTTTGAAGGGCTGTTACAAGTGAATTTAGAAATTTTTGTAACAGCTGTGGGTGAGAAATTCTGCTCGTGTTGATGCGCGGGTGGCCCTTCTGCTTGGAATGATGCAACTTCTTTGGTCTGAGTCTAACCTTGCTGCACACCAGGGAGTGGTCGGTGTCGCAGTCCGCACTGTGGAAGCTGCGTGTGATTTGAACACTGTTTAAGGCGGCTCGCCTTGTGACAATGAGGTCTAGCTGGTGCCAACGACGTGATCTTGGGTGCCTCCATGAAACCTGGTGACAGGGTTTAGTGTGAAAGAACGAGTTGGTGATGCAGAGGTTATGATAGGTACACAACTCAAGCAGTCTCTGCCCGTTCTCATTCATCCTTCCAACGCCATAGCGCCCAAGGCAGGAGGGCCATGAGTCATGGTCGGCCCCAACCCTGGCATTAAAGTCCCCCAGCAGGAATAGGTGTTCGGTGTTGGGGATGCTGCTAATGATGTTATGGAGTTGTTCATAGAACTGGTCTTTAGCTTCAGGTGCGGAACAGAGTGTTGGAGCATAGATGCTGAGTAGGTGTACTGGACCAGAGGTGGTGAGCAGTCGGATGGACAGTATGCGTTCCGAGCCATTTGAGGGAGGCTCTATCATGCTGAGCAAGGAGTTTCTGATGGCGAAGCCCACTCCATGCTGTCTTGGTTCTTCAGGATCCCTGCCCTGCCAGAAGAAGGTGTAGTCTTGCTCTGCTAGAGAGCCACTCGCGGGGAGGCGAGTCTCCTGAAGTGCTGCAATGTCCACATTGAGTCTACTGAGCTCGTTGTTAATGATGGCGGTCTTCCGAGAATCGTTGATTTGTGTCAGGTCTTCCTGATACACTGATACACAATAAAACAGTCACACACTTACACCAAGTAACACAGACATACACTGATACCCAGTAATACAGACACACACATACACCAAGTAAAAAAGACAGACACTGATACCCAGTAACACAGACACACACTTACACCAAGTAACAAAGACATACACTGACACCCAGTAACAAAGACATACACTGATACCCAGTAACACAGACACACACTTACACCGAGTAACACAGACATACTCTGACACCCAGTAACACAGACACACACTTGCACCAAGTCACAAAGACATACACTGACGCCCAGTCACAAAGACATACACTGATACACAGTAAAACAGTCACACACTTACACCAAGTAACACAGACATACACTGATACCCAGTAATACAGACACACACATACACCAAGTAAAAAAGACAGACACTGATACCCAGTAACACAGACACACACTTACACCAAGTAACAAAGACATACACTGACACCCAGTAACAAAGACATACACAGATACCCAGTAACACAGACACACATTTACACCGAGTAACACAGACATACAGTGACACCCAGTAACACAGACACACACTTGCACCAAGTCACAAAGACATACACTGACGCCCAGTAACAAAGACATACACTGACACCCAGTAACACAGACACACACGGACATCAAGTAACAAAGACACTGACTTACACCAAGTAACACAGACACACACTGACACCCAGTAACACAGACACACACTGACACCCAGTAACACAGACACACACTTACACCAAGTAACAAAGACAGACACTGACACCCAGTAACAAAGACATACACTGACAACCAGTAACAAAGACATACGCTTACTCCAAGTAACAAAGACACACACTTACACCAAGTAACACAGACATACACTAATACCAAGTAACAAAGACGGACACTGACACCAAGTAACAAAGACACACACTGACACACAGTAACGAAGACATACTCTGACACCAAGTCACAAAGACATACACTGATACACAGTAAAACAGTCACACACTTACACCAAGTAACACAGACATACACTGATACCCAGTAACGCAGACACACACTTACACCAAGTAACAAAGACAGACACTGATACCCAGTAACACAGACACACACGTACACCAAGTAACAAAGACAGACACTGATACCCAGTAACACAGACACACACTTACACCAAGTAACAAAGACAAACACTGACACCCAGTAACAAAGACATACACTGACACCCAGTAACACAGACACACACTTACACCAAGTAACACAGACATACACTGACACCAAGTAACAAAGACATACACTGATACCCAGTAACACAGGCACACACTTACACCAAGTAACATAGACATACACTGACACCAAGTAACACAGACATACACTGACACCAAGTAACAAAGACATACACTTACACCAAGTAACAAAGACACACACTGACACCAAGTAACACAGAAATACACTGACACCAAGTAACAATGACAGACAATTACACCAAGTAACAAAGACATACACTTACACCAAGTATTTTGAAATACACTGACACCAAGTAGCAAAGACATACACTGATACCCAGTAACACAGACACACACTTACACCAAGTAACAAAGACATACACTGACACCAAGTCACAAAGTCACAAACTGACACCCAGTAACAAAGACGTACACTGACATCAAGTCACAAAGACACACACTGACACCCAGTAACAAAGACATACACTGACACCAATTCACAAAGACATACACTGATACCCAGTAACACAGACACACACTAACACCAAGTAACACAGACATACACTGACACCCAGTAACACAGACGCACACTTACACCAAGCAACAAAGATATACACTGACACCCAGTAACAAAGACATACACTGACACCCAGTAACACAGAAACACACGGACACCAAATAACAAAGACACAGACTTACACCAAGTAACACAGACACACACTGACACCCAGTAACACAGACACACACTTACACCAAGTAACACAGACATACACTGACACCAAGTAACAAAGACATACACTGATACCCAGTAACACAGGCACACACTTACACCAAGTAACATAGACATACACTGACACCAAGTAACACAGACATACACTGACACCAAGTAACAAAGACATACACTTACACCAAGTAACAAAGACACACACTGACACCAAGTAACACAGAAATACACTGACACCAAGTAACAATGACAGACAATTACACCAAGTAACAAAGACATACACTTACACCAAGTATTTTGAAATACACTGACACCAAGTAGCAAAGACATACACTGATACCCAGTAACACAGACACACACTTACACCAAGTAACAAAGACATACACTGACACCAAGTCACAAAGTCACAAACTGACACCCAGTAACAAAGACGTACACTGACATCAAGTCACAAAGACACACACTGACACCCAGTAACAAAGACATACACTGACACCAATTCACAAAGACATACACTGATACCCAGTAACACAGACACACACTAACACCAAGTAACACAGACATACACTGACACCCAGTAACACAGACGCACACTTACACCAAGCAACAAAGATATACACTGACACCCAGTAACAAAGACATACACTGACACCCAGTAACACAGAAACACACGGACACCAAATAACAAAGACACAGACTTACACCAAGTAACACAGACACACACTGACACCCAGTAACACAGACACACACTTACACCAAGTAACACAGACATACACTGACACCAAGTAACAAAGACAAAAACTGATACCCAGTAACACAGACACACACTGACACCAAGTAACACAGACAAACACTGACACCAAGTAACAAAGACATACACTGACACCAAGTCACAAAGACACACACTGACACGCAGTAACAAAGACATACACTGACACCAAATAACAAAGACATACACTGATACCCAGTAACACAGACACACACTTACACCAAGTAACACAGACATACACTGACACCCAGTAACACAGACACACACTTACACAAAGTAACAAAGACATACACTGACACCCAGTAACAAAGACATACACTGACACCAAGTATTTTGACATACACTGACACCAAGTAACAAAGACATACACTGATACCCAGTAACACAGACACACACTGACACCAAGTCACAAAGACGCACACTGACACCAAGTCACAAAGACACGCACTGACACCCAGTAACAAAGACATACACTGACACCAAGTCACAAAGAAATACACTGATACCCAGTAACACAGACACACACTTCCACCAAGTAACACAGACATACACTGACACCCAGTAACACAGACACACACTTACACCAAGTAACAAAGACATACACTGACACCCAGTAACATAGACATGCACTGACACCCAGTAACCCAGACACACACGGACACCAAGTAACAAAGACACTGACTTACACCAAGTAACACAGACACACACTGACACCCAGTAACGCAGACACACACTTACACCAAGTAAAAAAGACATACACTGACACCCAGTAACAAATACATACACTGACAACCAGTAACACAGACATACACAGACACCAAGTAACAAAGACATACACTGATACCCAGTAACACAGACACACACTTACACCAAGTAACTAAGACATACACTGATACCCAGTAACAAAGGCACACAATTAAACCATGTAACACAGACATACACTGACACCAAGTAACAAAGACATACACTGATTCCCAGTAACACAGACACACACTTACACCAAGTAACAAAGACATACACTGACACCCAGTAACAAAGACATACACTGACAACCAGTAACACAGACACACACGGACACCAAGTAACAAAGACACAGACTTACACCAAGGAACACAGACACACACTGACACCCAGTAACACAGACACACACTTACACCTTGTAACACAGACATACACAGACACCAAGTAACAAAGACATACACTTACACCAAGTAACAAAGACATACACTGACAAACAGTAACACAGACAAACACTCACACCAAGTAACAAAGACACAGACTTACACCAAGTAACACAGACATACATTGACACCCAGTAACACAGACACACACTTTCACCAAGTAACACAGACATACACTGATAACAAGTCACAAAGACATACACTGATACCCAGTAACAAAGACACACACTTACACCAAGTAACAAAGACAGACAATTACACCAAGTATCAAAGACATACACTTACACCTAGTATTTTGACATACACTGACACCAAGTAACAAAGACATACACTGATACCAAGTCACAAAGACATACACTGATACCCAGTATCACAGACACACACTGACACCAAGTAACAAAGACATACACTGACACCAAGTAACACAGACACACACTGACACCCAGTAACACAGACATGCACTGACACCCAGTAACCCAGACACACACGGACACCAAGTAACAAAGACACTGACTTACACCAAGTAACACAGACACACACTGACACCCAGTAACACAGACACACACTTACACCAAGTAACAAAGACATACACTGACACCCAGTAACAAAGACATACACTGACAACCAGTAACACAGACATACACAGACACCAAGTAACAAAGACATACACTGATACCCAGTAACACAGACACACACTTACACCAAGTAACTAAGACATACACTGATACCCAGTAACAAAGACACACAATTAAACCATGTAACACAGACATACACTGACACCAAGTAACAAAGACATACACTGATACCCAGTAACACAGACATACACTTACACCAAGTAACAAAGACATACACTGACACCCAGTAACAAAGACATACACTGACAACCAGTAACACAGACACACACGGGCACCAAGTAACAAAGACACAGACTTACACCAAGGAACACAGACACACACTGACACCCAGTAACACAGACACACACTTACACCTAGTAACACAGACATACACAGACACCAAGTAACAAAGACATACACTTACACCAAGTAACAAAGACATACACTGATACCCAGTAACACAGACACACACTTACACCAAGTAACAAAGACATACACTGACACCCAGTAACACAGACAAACACTCACACCAAGTAACAAAGACACAGACTTACACCAAGTAACACAGACATACATTGACACCCAGTAACACAGACACACACTTACACCAAGTAACACAGACATACACTGATAACAAGTAACAAAGACATACACTGATACCCAGTAACAAAGACATACACTTACACCAAGTAACAAAGACAGACAATTACACCAAGTATCAAAGACATACACTTACACCTAGTATTTTGACATACACTGACACCAAGTAACAAAAACATACACTGATACCAAGTCACAAAGACATACACTGATACCCAGTATCACAGACACACACTGACACCAAGTAACAAAGACATACACTGACACCAAGTAACACAGACACACACTGACACCCAGTCACAAAGACATACACTGTCACCAAGTCACAAAGACATGCACTGATACCAAGTCACAGAGACATACACTGACGCCAAGTAACAAAGACATACACTGACGCCAAGTAACAAAGACATACACTGACGCCAAGTAACAAAGACATACACTTACACCAAGTAACAAAGACAGACAATTACACCAAGTAACAAAGACATACACTTACACCAAGTAACAAAGACACACATTTACACCAAGTAACACAGACATACACTGACGCCAAGTAACAAAGACATACACTTACACCAAGTAACACAGACACACATTGACACCCAGTAACACAGACACACACTTACACCAAGTAACACAGACATACACTGACACCAAGTCACAAAGACACACACTGTCACCCAGTAACAAAGACATACACTTACACCAAGTAACACAGACATACACTGACACCAAGTCACAAAGACATACACTGATACCCAGGAACAAAGACATACACTTACACCAAGTAACAAAGACAGACAATTACACCAAGTAACAAAGACATACACTTACACCAAGTATTTTGACATACACTGACACCAAGTAACAAAGACATACACTGACACCAAGTCACAAAGACACACACTGACACCCAGTAACAAACACATACACAGACACCAAGTCACAAAGACATACACTGATACCCACTAACACAGACACACACTTACACCAAGTAACACAGACATACACTGACACCCAGTAACACAGACACACACTTACACCAAGTAACAAAGACATACACTGACACCCAGTAACAAAGACATACACTGACACCCAGTAACACAGACACACACGGACACCAAGTAACAAAGACACAGACTTACACCAAATAACACAGACACACACTTACACCCAGTAACACAGACACACACTTACACCCAGTAACAAAGACATACACTCACACCAAGTAACAACGACATACACTGATACCCAGTAAAAAAGACATACACTGACACCAAGTAACAAAGACATACACTTACACCAAGTAACAAAGACAGACACTTGCACCAAGTAACAAAGACATACACTGACACCAAGAAGCAAAGACATACACTTACACCAAGTAAAAAAGACATACACTTACACCAAGTAACAAAGACACACACTTACACCAAGTAACAAAGACATACACTGACACCCAGTAACACAGACACACCCTTACACCAAGTAACAAAGACATAAACTGACACCCAGGAACACAGTCAAACACGGACACCAAGTAACAAAGACACAGACTTACACCAAGTAACACAGACACACATTGACACCCAGTAACACAGACACACACTTACACCAAGTAACACAGACATACACTGATAACAAGTCACAAAGACATACACTTACACCAAGTAACAAAGACATACACTTACACCAAGTAACAAAGACAGACAATTACACCAAGTAACAAAGACATGCACTTACACCAAGTATTTTGACATACACTGACACCAAGTAACAAAGACATACACTGATACCCAGTAACACAGACATACACTGACACCAAGTCACAAAGACATACACTGATACCCAGTAACACAGACACACACTTACACCAAGTAACACAGATATACACTGACACCCAGTAACACAGACACACACTTACACCAAGTAACAAAGACATACACTTACACCAAGTACCAAAGACATACACTGACACCCAGTAACAAAGACATACACTGACACCCAGTAACACAGACACACACGGACACCAAGTAACAAAGACACTGACTTACACCAAGAAACACAGACACACACTGACACCCAGTAACACAGACACACACTTACACCAAGTAACAAAGACATACACTGACACCCAGTAACAAAGACATACACTGACACCCAGTAACACAGACACACACGGACACCAAGTAACAAAGACACAGACTTACACCAAGGAACACAGATACAGACTTTTACCAAGGAACACAGACACACACTGACAACCAGGAACAAAGACATACACTGACAACCAGTAACAAAGACATACGCTTACTCCAAGTAACAAAGACACACACTTACACCAAGTAACACAGACATACACTAACACCAAGTAACAAAGACAGACAATTGCACCAAGTAACCAAGACATACAGTTACACCAAGTATTTTGACATACACTGACACCAAGTAACAAAGACATACACTGATACCCAGTAACACAGACACACACTTACACCAAGTAACAAAGACATACACTGACACCAAGTCACAAAGACATACACTTCTTTTGGGCCTCCTTATCTCGAGAGACAATGGATACGCGCCTGGAGGTGGTCAGTGGTTTGTGAAGCAGCGCCTGGAGTGGCTATAAAGGCCAATTCTGGAGTGACAGGCTCTTCCACAGGTGCTGCAGAGAAATTTGTTTGTTGGGGCTGTTGCACAGTTGGCTCTCCCCTTGCGCCTCTGTCTTTTTTCCTGCCAACTACTAAGTCTCTTCGACTCGCCACAATTTAGCCCTGTCTTTATGGCTGCCCGCCAGCTCTGGCGAATGCTGGCAACTGACTCCCACGACTTGTGATCAATGTCACACGATTTCATGTCGCGTTTGCAGACGTCTTTATAACGGAGACATGGACGGCCGGTGGGTCTGATACAAGTGGCGAGCTCGCTGTACAATGTGTCTTTGGGGATCCTGCCATCTTCCATGCGGCTCACATGGCCAAGCCATCTCAAGCGCCGCTGACTCAGTAGTGTGTATAAGCTGGGGATGTTGGCCGCTTCAAGGACTTCTGTGTTGGAGATATAGTCCTGCCACCTGATGCCAAGTATTCTCCGAAGGCAGCGAAGATGGAATGAATTGAGACGTCGCTCTTGGCTGGCATACGTTGTCCAGGCCTCGCTGCCGTAGAGCAAGGTACTGAGGACACAGGCCTGATACACTCGGACTTTTGTGTTCCGTGTCAGTGCGCCATTTTCCCACACTCTCTTGGCCAGTCTGAACATAGCAGTGGAAGCCTTACCCATGCGCTTGTTGATTTCTGCATCTAGAGACAGGTAACTGGTGATAGTTGAGCCTCGGTAGGTGAACTCTTGAACCACTTCCAGAGCGTGGTCGCCAATATTGATGGATGGAGCATTTCTGACATCCTGCCCCATGATGTTCGTTTTCTTGAGGCTGATGGTTAGGCCAAATTCATTGCAGGCAGACGCAAACCTGTCGATGAGACTCTGCAGGCATTCTTCAGTGTGAGATGTTAAAGCAGCATCGTCAGCAAAGAGGAGTTCTCTGATGAGGACTTTCCGTACTTTGGACTTCGCTCTTAGACGGGCAAGGTTGAACAACCTGCCCCCTGATCTTGTGTGGAGGAAAATTCCTTCTTCAGAGGATTTGAACGCATGTGAAAGCAGCAGGGAGAAGAAAATCCCAAAAAGTGTGGGTGCGAGAACACAGCCCTGTTTCACACCACTCAGGATAGGAAAGGGCTCTGATGAGGAGCCACCATGTTATATTGTGCCTTTCATATTGTCATGGAATGAGGTGATGATACTTAGTAGCTTTGGTGGACATCCGATCTTTTCTAGTAGTCTGAAGAGACCACGTCTGCTGAAGAGGTCAAAGGCTTTGGTGAGATCAATGAAAGCAATGTAGAGGGGCATCTGTTGTTCACGGCATTTCTCCTGTATCTGACGAAGGGAGAACAGCATGTCAATAGTCGATCTCTCTGCACGAAAGCCACACTGTGCCTCAGGGTAGACGCGCTCGGCCAGCTTCTGGAGCCTGTTCAGAGCGACTCGAGCAAAGACTTTCCCCACTATGCTGAGCAGGGAGATTCCACGGTAGTTGTTGCAGTCACCGCGGTCACCTTTGTTTTTATAGAGGGTGATGATGTTGGCATCGCGCATGTCCTGGGGTACTGCTCCCTCGTCCCAGCACAGGCATAGCAGTTCATGTAGTGCTGAGAGTATAGCAGGCTTGGCACTCTTGATTATTTCAGGGGTAATGCTGTCCTTCCCAGGGGCTTTTCCGCTGGCTAGGGAATCAATGGCATCACTGAGTTCCGATTTGGTTGGCTGTATGTCCAGCTCATCCATGACTGGTAGAGGCTGGGCTGCATTGAGGGCAGTCTCAGTGACAGCATTCTCCCTGGAGTACAGTTCTAGGTAGTGCTCAACCCAGCGGTCCATCTGTTTGCGTTGGTCAGTGATTATGTCCCCCGATTTAGATTTGAGGGGGGTGATCTTCTTGATGGTTGGCCCAAGAGCTCTCTTCATGCCATCATACATTCCTCTGATGTTTCCGGTGTCTGAGGCCAGCTGAATATGACTGCATAGGTGTTGCCAGTAGTCGTTTGCGCAACGCCTCGCTGTTCTTTGTGCAGTACTTCTGGCTGCTTTAAGTGCTGCGGATGTTAAATCGCTGGGGGCTTTCTTGTAGTTCAAAAGTGCAATGCGCTTAGCGGCTATGACAGGTTCCAGCTCTTCATTATGAGATTGAAACCAGTCTGCATTTCACTTCGCACTTTTGCCGTAGGTGGTCAAAGCTGACTCAGAGATGGCGTCTCTGATGTGGGCCCACTTGGTCTCAGCATCCCCTGTGGGAGTGTTTTGAAGGGCTGTTACAAGTGAATTTAGAAATTTTTGTAACAGCTGTGGGTGAGAAATTCTGCTCGTGTTGATGCGCGGGTGGCCCTTCTGCTTGGAATGATGCAACTTCTTTGGTCTGAGTCTAACCTTGCTGCACACCAGGGAGTGGTCGGTGTCGCAGTCCGCACTGTGGAAGCTGCGTGTGATTTGAACACTGTTTAAGGCGGCTCGCCTTGTGACAATGAGGTCTAGCTGGTGCCAACGACGTGATCTTGGGTGCCTCCATGAAACCTGGTGACAGGGTTTAGTGTGAAAGAACGAGTTGGTGATGCAGAGGTTATGATAGGTACACAACTCAAGCAGTCTCTGCCCGTTCTCATTCATCCTTCCAACGCCATAGCGCCCAAGGCAGGAGGGCCATGAGTCATGGTCGGCCCCAACCCTGGCATTAAAGTCCCCCAGCAGGAATAGGTGTTCGGTGTTGGGGATGCTGCTAATGATGTTATGGAGTTGTTCATAGAACTGGTCTTTAGCTTCAGGTGCGGAACAGAGTGTTGGAGCATAGATGCTGAGTAGGTGTACTGGACCAGAGGTGGTGAGCAGTCGGATGGACAGTATGCGTTCCGAGCCATTTGAGGGAGGCTCTATCATGCTGAGCAAGGAGTTTCTGATGGCGAAGCCCACTCCATGCTGTCTTGGTTCTTCAGGATCCCTGCCCTGCCAGAAGAAGGTGTAGTCTTGCTCTGCTAGAGAGCCACTCGCGGGGAGGCGAGTCTCCTGAAGTGCTGCAATGTCCACATTGAGTCTACTGAGCTCGTTGTTAATGATGGCGGTCTTCCGAGAATCGTTGATTTGTGTCAGGTCTTCCTGATACACTGATACACAATAAAACAGTCACACACTTACACCAAGTAACACAGACATACACTGATACCCAGTAATACAGACACACACATACACCAAGTAAAAAAGACAGACACTGATACCCAGTAACACAGACACACACTTACACCAAGTAACAAAGACATACACTGACACCCAGTAACAAAGACATACACTGATACCCAGTAACACAGACACACACTTACACCGAGTAACACAGACATACTCTGACACCCAGTAACACAGACACACACTTGCACCAAGTCACAAAGACATACACTGACGCCCAGTCACAAAGACATACACTGATACACAGTAAAACAGTCACACACTTACACCAAGTAACACAGACATACACTGATACCCAGTAATACAGACACACACATACACCAAGTAAAAAAGACAGACACTGATACCCAGTAACACAGACACACACTTACACCAAGTAACAAAGACATACACTGACACCCAGTAACAAAGACATACACAGATACCCAGTAACACAGACACACATTTACACCGAGTAACACAGACATACAGTGACACCCAGTAACACAGACACACACTTGCACCAAGTCACAAAGACATACACTGACGCCCAGTAACAAAGACATACACTGACACCCAGTAACACAGACACACACGGACATCAAGTAACAAAGACACTGACTTACACCAAGTAACACAGACACACACTGACACCCAGTAACACAGACACACACTGACACCCAGTAACACAGACACACACTTACACCAAGTAACAAAGACAGACACTGACACCCAGTAACAAAGACATACACTGACAACCAGTAACAAAGACATACGCTTACTCCAAGTAACAAAGACACACACTTACACCAAGTAACACAGACATACACTAATACCAAGTAACAAAGACGGACACTGACACCAAGTAACAAAGACACACACTGACACACAGTAACGAAGACATACTCTGACACCAAGTCACAAAGACATACACTGATACACAGTAAAACAGTCACACACTTACACCAAGTAACACAGACATACACTGATACCCAGTAACGCAGACACACACTTACACCAAGTAACAAAGACAGACACTGATACCCAGTAACACAGACACACACGTACACCAAGTAACAAAGACAGACACTGATACCCAGTAACACAGACACACACTTACACCAAGTAACAAAGACAAACACTGACACCCAGTAACAAAGACATACACTGACACCCAGTAACACAGACACACACTTACACCAAGTAACACAGACATACACTGACACCAAGTAACAAAGACATACACTGATACCCAGTAACACAGGCACACACTTACACCAAGTAACATAGACATACACTGACACCAAGTAACACAGACATACACTGACACCAAGTAACAAAGACATACACTTACACCAAGTAACAAAGACACACACTGACACCAAGTAACACAGAAATACACTGACACCAAGTAACAATGACAGACAATTACACCAAGTAACAAAGACATACACTTACACCAAGTATTTTGAAATACACTGACACCAAGTAGCAAAGACATACACTGATACCCAGTAACACAGACACACACTTACACCAAGTAACAAAGACATACACTGACACCAAGTCACAAAGTCACAAACTGACACCCAGTAACAAAGACGTACACTGACATCAAGTCACAAAGACACACACTGACACCCAGTAACAAAGACATACACTGACACCAATTCACAAAGACATACACTGATACCCAGTAACACAGACACACACTAACACCAAGTAACACAGACATACACTGACACCCAGTAACACAGACGCACACTTACACCAAGCAACAAAGATATACACTGACACCCAGTAACAAAGACATACACTGACACCCAGTAACACAGAAACACACGGACACCAAATAACAAAGACACAGACTTACACCAAGTAACACAGACACACACTGACACCCAGTAACACAGACACACACTTACACCAAGTAACACAGACATACACTGACACCAAGTAACAAAGACAAAAACTGATACCCAGTAACACAGACACACACTGACACCAAGTAACACAGACAAACACTGACACCAAGTAACAAAGACATACACTGACACCAAGTCACAAAGACACACACTGACACGCAGTAACAAAGACATACACTGACACCAAATAACAAAGACATACACTGATACCCAGTAACACAGACACACACTTACACCAAGTAACACAGACATACACTGACACCCAGTAACACAGACACACACTTACACAAAGTAACAAAGACATACACTGACACCCAGTAACAAAGACATACACTGACACCCAGTAACACAGACACACACGGACACCAAGTGACAAAGACACAGACTTACACCAAGTCACACAGACACACGCTGACACCCCGTAACATAGACACACACTTACACCAAGTAACACAGTCATACACTGACACCAAGTAACAAAGACATACACTGATACCCAGTAACACAGACAAACACTTACACCAAGTAACAAAGACATACACTGACACCAAGTCACAAAGAATCACACTGACACTCAGTAACAAAGACAGACACTGACACCAAGTCACAAAGACATACACTGATACCCAGTAACACAGACACACACTTACACCAAGTCACACAGACATACACTGACACCCAGTAACACAGACACACACGGACACCAAGTGACAAAGGCACAGACTTACACCAAGTAACACAGACACACACTGACACCATGTAACATAGACACACACTTACACCAAGTAACACAGCCATACACTGACACCAAGTAACAAAGACATACACTGATACCCAGTAACACAGACACACACTTACACCAAGTAACAAAGACATACACTGACACCAAGTCACAAAGTCACAAACTGACACCCAGTAACAAAGACATACACTGACATCAAGTCACAAAGACACACACTGACACCCAGTAACAAAGACATACACTGACACCAATTCACAAAGACATACACTGATACCCAGTAACACAGACACACACTTACACCAAGTAACACAGACATACACTGACACCCAGTAACACAGACGCACACTTACACCAAGCAACAAAGATATACACTGACACCCAGTAACAAAGACATACACTGACACCCAGTAACACAGACACACACGGACACCAAATAACAAAGACACAGACTTACACCAAGTAACACAGACACACACTGACACCCAGTAACACAGACACACACTTACACCAAGTAACACAGACATACACTGACACCAAGTAACAAAGACAAAAACTGATACCCAGTAACACAGACACACACTGACACCAAGTAACAAAGACATACACTGATACCCAGTAACACATACACACACTTACGTCAAGTAACAAAGACATACATTGACACCATTTCTCAAAGACATACACTGATACCCAGTAACACAGGCACACACTTACACGAAGTAACACAGACATACACTGACACCAAGTAACAAAGACATACACTGATACCCAGTAACACAGACACACACTTACACCAAGTAACAAAGACATACACTGACACCAAGTCACAAAGACACGCACTGACACCCAGTAACACAGGCACACACTGGGGGGGCACATTGACGCAGTGGATAGCACCGCAGCCTCACAGCTCCAGGGACCCGGGTTCGATTCTGGGTACTGCCTGTGCGGA
The DNA here is from genome assembly GCF_036365525.1 of Heterodontus francisci. Lineage (NCBI taxonomy): Eukaryota > Metazoa > Chordata > Chondrichthyes > Heterodontiformes > Heterodontidae > Heterodontus > Heterodontus francisci. The sequence goes on from NW_027141175.1 coordinate 7,963,948, forward strand.
GTTTGCAAGTTCTCCCTGTGTCTGCGTGGGTTTCCTCCGGGTGCTCCGGTTTCCTCCCACATGCCAAAGACTTGCAGGTTGATCGGTTAATTGGCCATCATAAATTGCCCCTAGTATAGGTAGGTGGTTGGGAAATATATAGGGTTAGGTGGGGAAGTGATAGGAATACGGGATTAGTGCAGGATTAGTATAAATGGCTGGTTGATGGTCGGTGGGCCGAAGGGCCTGTTAAAGTGCTGCATCTCGAAACTAAACTAAATACTGACACCTAGTGTTACAGATACACACTGACACCCAGTAACACAAACAGACACACACTGACACCGAGTAACACAGAGAAACACTGATAAACAGTAACAAAGACATACACTGACACCAAGTAACACAGACACACACTGACACCCAGTAACAAAGACATACACTGATACCAAGTCACAAAGACATTAACTGACACCAAGTAACAGAGACTTACACTTACACCACGTAACAAAGACAGACAATTACACCAAGTAACAAAGACATACACTTACACCAAGTATTTTGACATACTTTGACACCAAGTAACAAAGACATACACTGACACCCAGTAACAAAGACATACACTGATACCAAGTCACAAAGACATTCACTGATACCCGGTAACACAGACAGACACTGACACCAAGTAACAAAGACATACACTGACACCAAGTCACAAAGACATACACTGATACTCAGTAACACAGAAACACACTTTAACCAAGTAACGCAGACATACACTGACAACGAGTAACACAGACACACACTTACACCAAGTAACAAAGACATACACTGACACCCAGTTACAAAGATATACACTGACACCCAGTAACACAGACACACACGGACACCAAGTAACAAAGACACAGACTTACATCAAGTGACACAGACACACACGGACACCAAGTAACAAAGACACACACTTACACCAAGTAACACAGACACACACTGACACCCAGTAACACACACTGATACACAGTAACAAAGACATACACTGACACCCAGGAACAAAGACACACAGTGACACCAAGTAACAAAGACATACACTGACACCAAGTAACAAAGACATGCACTGACACCAAGTAACAAAGACACACACTTGCACCAAGTAACAAAGACACACACTTACTGCAAGTAACACAGACATACACTGACACCAAGTAACAAAGACAAACAATTGCACCAAGTAACAAAGACATACACTTACACCAAGTATTTTGACATACACTGACACCAAGTAACAAAGACATTCACTGATACCCAGTAACACAGACACACACTTACACCCAGTAACACAGATACACACACTTACACCAAGCAACAGAGACATACACTGACACCCAGTAACACAGACACACACGGACACCAAGTAACAAAGACACACACTTACACCAAGTAACGCAGACACACACTGACACCCAGTAACACAGACACACACTTACACCAAGTAACACAGACATACACTGACACCAAGTAACAAAGACATACACTGACACCCAGTAACACAGACACACACTGACACCAAGTCACAAAGACATACACTGACACCAAGTAACAAAGACACACACTTACACCAAGTAACACAGACACACACTTACACCAAGTAACACAGACATACACTGACACCAAGTAACAAAGACAGACAATTGCACCAAGTAACAAAGACATACACTTACACCAAGTATTTTGACATACAATGACACCAAGTAACAAAGACATACACTGATACCCAGTAACAGAGACACACACTTACACCAAGTAACAAAGACATACACTGACACCCAGTAACAAATAAATACACTGACACCCAGTAACACAGACACACACTTACGCCACGTAACAAAGACATACACTGACACCCAGTAACACAGACACCCACGGACACCAAGTAACAAAGACACACACTTACACCAAGTAAAACAGACACACACTGACACCCAGTAACAAAGACACACACTTACACCAAGCAACAAAGACATACACTGACACCCAGTAACAAAGACATACACTGACACCCAGTAACACAGACACACACCAACACCAAGTAACACAGACACACTCTGACACCCAGTAACAAAGACATAAACTGACACCAAGTCATAAAGACATACACTGATACCCATTAACACAGACACACACTGACACCAAGTAACAAAGACATATACTGACACCAAGTAACAAAGACATACACTTACACCAAGTAACAAAGACAGACAATTACACCAAGTAACAAAGACAAACACTTACACCAGGTATTTTGACATACACTGACAACAAGTAACAAAGACATACACTGACACCCAGTAACACAGACACACATGGACACCAAGTTACAAAGACACAGACTTACACCAAGTAGCACAGACACACACTGACACCCAGTAAAACAGACACACACTTACACCAAGTAACACAGACACACACTTACACCAAGTAACACAGACATACACTGACACCAAGTAACAAAGACATACACTGATACCCAGTAACACAGGCACACACTGAGGGGGGGGGGGGCGGGGGGCACATTGGCGCAGTGGTTAGCACCGCACCTCACAGCTCCTGGTACCCGGGTTCGATTCTGGGTACTGCCTGTGCGGAGTTTGCAAGTTCTCCCTGTGTCTGCGTGGGTTTCCTCCGGGTGCTCCGGTTTCCTCCCACATGCCAAAGACTTGCAGTTTGATAGGTTAATTGGCCATCATAAATTGCCCCTAGTATAGGTAGGTGGTCGGGAAATATATAGGGACAGGTGGGGATGTGATAGGAATACGGGATAAGTGTAGGATTAGTATAAATGTGTGGTTGATGTTCGGCACAGACTCGGTGGGCCGAAGGGCCTGTTCAAGTGCTGTATCTCTAAACTAAACTAAATACTGACACCTATTGTCACAGATACACACTGACACCCAGTAATACAGAGAAACACTGATAAACAGTAGCAAAGTCATACACTGACACCAAGTAACACAGAAACACACTGGCACCCAGTAACAAAGACAAACACTGACAGAAAGTCACAAAGACATACACTGATACCAAGTCACAAAGACATACACTGATACCCAGTAACACAGACACACACTGACACCAAGTAACAAAGACATACACTGACATCAAGTAACAAAGACATACACTTACACCAAGTATTTTGACATACACTGACACCAAGTAACAAAGACACACACTGACACCCAGTAACAAAGACATACACTGACACCAAGTCACAAAGACATACACTGATACCCAGTAACACAGACACACACTTACACCAAGTAACAAAGACATACACGAACACCAAGTCACAAAGACACACACTGACACCCGGTAACAAAGACATACACTGACACCAAGTCACAAAGACATACACTGATACCCAGTAACACAGACCCTCACTTACACCAAGTAACACAGACATACACTGACACCCAGTAACTCAGACACACACTTCCACCAGGTAACAAAGACATACACGGACACCCAGTAACTCAGACACACACGGACACCAAGTAACAAAGACACAGACTTACATCAAGTAACACAGTAACACACTGACACCCAGTAACACGGACACACTTACACCAAGTAACAAAGACATACACTGACACCAAGTCACAAAGACACACACTGACACCCAGGAACAAAGACATACACTGACACCAAGTCAGAAAGACATGCACTGATACCCAGTAACAATGACATACACTGATACCCAGTAACACAGACACGCACTTACACCTAGTAACAAAGACACACACTGATACCCAGTAACACAGACACACACTGACACCAAGTAACAAAGACACACACTGACAACAAGTAACAAAGACATACACTTACACCAAGTAAAAAAGACAGACAATTACACCAAGTAACAAAGACATACACTTACACCAAGTATTTTGACATACACTGACACAAAGTAACAAAGACATACACTGATACCCAGTAACACAGACACACACTTACACCAAGTAACAAAGACATACACTGACACCAAGTCACAAAGACACACTCTGGCACCCAGTCACAAAGACATACACTGACACCAAGCGACAAAGACATAAACTGATACCCAGTAACACAGACACACACTTACACCAAGTAACACAGACATACACTGACACCCAGTAACACAGACACACACTTCCACCATGTAACAAAGACATACACTGAAACCCAGTAACAAAGACATACACTGACACCCAGTATCACAGACACACACGGACACCAAGTAACAAAGACACAGACTTACACCAAGTAACACAGACACACACTGACACCCAGTAACACAGACACACACTTACACCAAGTAACACAGACACACACTGACACCAAGTAACAAAGACATACACTGACACCAAGTCACAAAGACTCACACTGACACCCAGTAACAAAGACAGACACTGACACCAAGTCACAAAGACACACACTGACACGCAGTGACAAAGACATACACTGACACCAAGTCACAAAGACATACACTGATACCCAGTAGCACAGACATACACTTACACCAAGTAACACAGACATACACTGACACCCAGTAACACAGACACACACTTACACAAAGTAACAAAGACATACACTGACACCCATTAACAAAGACATACACTGACACCCAGTAACACAGACACACACGGACACCAAGTGACAAAGACACAGACTTACACCAAGTAACACAGACACACGCTGACACCCCGTAACATAGACACACACTTACATCAAGTAACACAGACATACACTGACACCAAGTAACAAAGACATACACTGATACCCAGTAACACAGACACACACTGACACCAAATAACAAAGACATACACTGACACCAAGTCACAAAGACTCACACAGACACCCAGTAACAAAGACAGACACTGACGCCAAGTCACAAAGACATACACTGATACCCAGTAACACAGACACACACTAACACCAAGTAACACAGACATACACTGACACCCAGTAACACAGACACACACGGACACCAAGTGACAAAGGCAAAGACTTACACCAAGAAACACAGACACACACTGACACCATGTAACATAGACACACACTTACACCAAGTAACACAGACATACACTGACACCAAGTAACAAAGACATACACTGATACCCAGTAACACAGACATACACTTACACCAAGTAACAAAGACATACACTGACACCAAGTCACAAAGACACACACTGACACCCAGTAACAAAGACATACACTGACACCAAGTCACAAAGACACACACTGACACCCAGTAACAAAGACATACACTGACACCAATTCACAAAGACATACACTGATACCCAGTAACACAGACACACACTTACACCAAGTAACACAGACATACACTGACACCCAGTAACACAGACGCACACTTACACCAAGTAACAAAGATATACACTGACACCCAGTAACAAAGACATACAGTGACACCCAGTAACACAGACACACACGGACACCAAATAACAAAGACACAGACTTACACCAAGTATACAGACACACACTGACACCCAGTAACACAGACACACACTTACACCAAGTAACACAGACATACACTGACACCAAGTAACAAAGACAAACACTGATACCCAGTAACACAGACACACACTGACACCAAGTAACAAAGACATACACTGATACCCAGTAACACATACACACACTTACACCAAGTAACAAAGACATACATTGACACCATTTCACAAAGACATACACTGATACCCAGTGATACAGACACACACTTACACCAAGTAACACAGACATTCACTGACACCAAGTAACAAAGACATACAATGATACCCAGTAACACAGGCACACACTTACACGAAGTAACACAGACATACACTGACACCAAGTAACAAAGACATACACTGATACCCAGTAACACAGACACACACTTACACCAAGTAACAAAGACATACACTGACACCAAGTCACAAAGACACACACTGACACCCAGTAACAAAGACATACACTGACACCATTTCACAAAGACATACATTGATACCCAGTAACACAGACACACACTTACACCATGTAACATTGACATACACTGACTCCAAGTAACAAAGACATACACTGATACCCAGTAACACAGGCACACACTGGGGGCGGGGGGGGGGGCACATTGACGCAGTGGTTAGCACCGCAGCCTCACAGCTCCAGGGACCCGGGTTCGATCCTGGGTACTGCCTGTGCGGAGTTTGCAAGTTCTCCCTGTGTCTGCGTGGGTTTCCTCCGGGTGCTCCGGTTTCCTCCCACATGCCAAAGACTTGCAGGTTGATAGGTTAATTGGCCATCATAAATTGCCCCTAGTATAGGTAGGTTGTAGGGAAATATATAGGGACAGGTGGGGATGTGATAGGAATACGGGATTAGTGTAGGATTAGTATAAATGGGTGGTTGATGGTCGGCACAGACTCGGTGGGCCGAAGGGCCTGTCAAAGTGCTGCATCTCGAAACTAAACTAAATACTGACACCTAGTGTTACAGATACACACTGACACCCAGAAACACAAACAGACACACACTGACACCCAGTAACACAGAGAAACACTGATAACCAATAACAAAGACATACACTGACACCAAGTAACACAGACACACACTGACACCAAGTAACAAAGACATACACTGACACCAAGTCACAAAGACTCACAGTGACACCCAGTAACAAAGACAGACACTGACACCAAGTCACAAAGACACACACTGACACGCAGTGACAAAGACATACACTGACACCAAGTCACAAAGACATACACTGATACCCAGTAGCACAGACACACACTTACACCAAGTAACACAGACATACACTGACACCCAGTAACACAGACACACACTTACACAAAGTAACAAAGACATACACTGACACCCAGTAACAAAGACATACACTGACACCCAGTAACACAGACACACACGGACACCAAGTGACAAAGACACAGACATACACCAAGTAACACAGACACACGCTGACACCCCGTAACATAGACACACACTTACACCAAGTAACACAGACATACACTGACACCAAGTAACAAAGACATACACTGATACCCAGTAACACAGACACACACTGACACCAAATAACAAAGACATACACTGACACCAAGTCACAAAGACTCACACAGACACCCAGTAACAAAGACAGACACTGACGCCAAGTCACAAAGACATACACTGATACCCAGTAACACAGACACACACTAACACCAAGTAACACAGACATACACTGACACCCAGTAACACAGACACACACGGACACCAAGTGACAAAGGCACAGACTTACACCAAGTAACACAGACACACACTGACACCATGTAACATAGACACACACTTACACCAAGTAACACAGACATACACTGACACCAAGTAACAAAGACATACACTGATACCCAGTAACACAGACACACACTTACACCAAGTAACAAAGACATACACTGACACCAAGTCACAAAGACACACACTGACACCCAGTAACAAAGACATATACTGACACCAAGTCACAAAGACACACACTGACACCCAGTAACAAAGACATACACTGACACCAATTCACAAAGACATACACTGATACCCAGTAACACAGACACACACTTACACCAAGTAACACAGATATACACTGACACCCAGTAACACAGACGCACACTTACACCAAGTAACAAAGATATACACTGACACCCAGTAACAAAGACATACAGTGACACCCAGTAACACAGACACACACGGACACCAAATAACAAAGACACAGACTTACACCAAGTAACACAGACACACACTGACACCCAGTAACACAGACACACACTTACACCAAGTAACACAGACATACACTGACACCTAGTAACAAAGACATACACTGACACCCAGTAACAAAGACATACACTGATACCAAGTCACAAAGACATACACTGATACCCGGTAACACAGACACACACTGACACCAAGTAACAAAGACATACACTGACACCAAGTAACAAAGACTTACACTTACACCAAGTAACAAAGACATACACTGACACCAAGTTACAAAGACATACACTGACACCCAGTAACACAGACACACACGGACACCAAGTAACAAAGACACAGACTTACATCAAGTGACACAGACACACACGGACACCAAGTAACAAAGACACACACTTACACCAAGTAACACAGACACACACTGACACCCAGTAACACACACTGATACACAGTAACAAAGACATACACTGACACCCAGGAACAAAGACACACAGTGACACCAAGTAACAAAGACACAAACTTACACCAAGTAACAAAGACATACACTGACACCAAGTAACAAAGACACACACTTACACCAAGTAACAAAGACACGCACTTACTGCAAGTAACACAGACATACACTGACACCAAGTAACAAAGACAAACAATTGCACCAAGTAACAAAGACATACACTTACACCAAGTATTTTGTCATACACTGACACCAAGTAACAAAGACATTCACTGATACCCAGTAACACAGACACACACTTACACCCAGTAACACAGATACACACAATTACACCAAGCAACAGAGACATACACTGACACCCAGTAACACAGACACACACGGACACCAAGTAACAAAGACACACACTTACACCAAGTAACACAGACACACACTGACACCCAGTAACACAGACACACACTTACACCAAGTAACACAGACATACACTGACACCAAGTAACAAAGACATACACTGACACCAAGTAACACACACTGATACACAGTAACAAAGACATACACTGACACCCAGGAACACAGACACACACTGACACCAAGTCACAAAGACATACACTGACACCAAGTAACAAAGACACACACTTACACCAAGTAACAAAGACACACACTTACACCAAGTAACACAGACATACACTGACACCAAGTAACAAAGACAGACAATTGCACCAAGTAACAAAGACATACACTTACACCAAGTATTTTGACATACACTGACACCAAGTAACAAAGACATACACTGATACCCAGTAACACAGACACACACTTACACCAAGTAACAAAGACATACACTGACACCCAGTAACAAATACATACACTGACACCCAGTAACACAGACACACACTATCGCCACGTAACAAAGACATACACTGACACCCAGTAACACAGACACACACGGACACCAAGTAACAAAGACACACACTTACACCAAGTAAAACAGACACACACTGACACCCAGTAACAAAGACACACACTTACACCAAGCAACAAAGACATACACTGACACCCAGTAACAAAGGCACACACTTACACCAAGTAACAAACACATACACTGACACCCAGTAACAAAGACATACACTGACACCCAGTAACACAGACACACACCAACACCAAGTAACACAGACACAAACTGACACCCTGTAACACAAACAAACATACTGACACGAGTAACACAGACACACACTGACACCCAGTAACAAAGACATACACTGACACCCAGTAACACAGACACACACTGACACCAAGAAACAAAGACATACACTGACACCCAGTAACAAAGACACACACTTACACCAAGTAACAAAGACATACACTGACACCCAGTAACAAAGACATACACTGATACCAAGTCACAAAGACATACAATTACACCAAGTAACAAAGACACACACTTAAACCGAGTAACACAGACATACACTGACACCAAGTAACAAAGACATACACTTACAGCAAGTACCAAAGACATAAACTTACACCAAGTATTTTGACATACACTGACACCAAGTAAAAAAGATATACAGTTACACCAAGTATTTTGACATACACTGACACCAAGTAACAAAGACATACACTGACACCAAGTCACAAAGAGATAGACTGATACCCAGTAACACAGACACACACTTACACCAAGTAACACAGACATACACTGACACCAAGTAACAAAGACATACACTGACACCAAGTCACAAAGACATACACTGATACCCAGTAACACAGACACACAGTTACACCAAGTAACGCAGACATACACTGACACCCAGTAACACAGAGACACACTTACACCAAGTAACAAAGACATACACTGACACCCAGTTACAAAGACATACACTGACACCCAGTAACACAGACACACACGGACACCAAGTAACAAAGACACAGACTTACACCAAGAAACACAGACACACACGGACACCAATTAACAAAGACACACACTTACACCAAGTAACACAGACACACACTGACACCCAGTAACACACACTGATACACAGTAACAAAGACATACACTGAGACCCAGGAACAAAGACACACACTGACACGAAGTAACAAAGACACACACTTACACCAAGTAACAAAGACATACACTGACACCAAGTAACTAAGACACACACGTACACCAAGTAACAAAGACACACACTTACACCAAGTAACACAGACATACACTGACACCAAGTAACAAAGACAGACAATTGCACCAGGTAACAAAGACATACACTTACACCATGTATTTTGACATACACTGACACCAAGTAAAAAAGACATTCACTGATACCCAGTAACACAGACACACACTTACACCAAGTAACAAAGACATACACTGACACCCAGTAACAAAGACATAAACTGACACCCAGTAACACAGATACACACACTTACAACAAGTAACAGAGACATACACTGACACCCAGTAACACAGACACACACGGACACCAAGTAACAAAGACACAGACTTACACCAAGTAACACAGACACACACTGACACCCAGTAACACAGACACACACTTACACCAAGTAACACAGACATACACTGACTCCAAGAAACAAAGACATACACTGACACCCAGGAACACAGACACACACTGACACCAAGTCACAAAGACAGACACTGACACCAAGTAACAAAGACACACACTTACACCAAGTAACAAAGACACATACTTACACCAAGTAACAAAGACACACACTTACACCAAGGAACAAAGACACACACTTACACCAAGTAACAAAGACACACACTTACACCAAGTAACACAGACATACACTGACACCAAGTAACAAAGACAGACAATTGCACCAAGTAACAAAGACAAACACTTACACCAAGTATTTTGACATACACTGCCACCAAGTAACAAAGACATACTCTGATACCCAGTAACACAGACACACACTTACACCAAGTAACAAAGACATACACTTACACCAAGTACCAAAGACATACTCTTACACCAAGTACCAAAGACATACACTTACACCAAGTATTTTGACATACACTGACACCAAGTAATAAAGACATACACTTACACCAAGTATTTTGACATACACTGACCCCAAGTAACAAAGACATACACTGACACCAAGTCACAAAGACATAGACTGGTACCCAGTAACACAGACACACACTTACACCACGTAACACAGACATACACTGACACCAAGTAACAAAGACATACACTGACAACAAGTAACAAAGAATTACACTTACACCAAGTAACAAAGACATACACTGACACCAAGTCAGAAAGACATACACTGATACCCAGTAACACAGACACACTGTTACACCAATGAACACAGACATACACTGACACCCAGTAACACAGACACACACTTACACCAAGTAACAAAGACATACACTGACACCCAGTTACAAAGACATACACTGACACCCAGTAACACAGACACACACTTACACCAAGTAACAAAGACACAGACTTACACCAAGTAACACAGACACACACGGACACCAAGTAACAAAGACACACACTGACACCAAGTAACAAAGACACACACTTACACCAAGTAACAAAGACATACACTGACACCAAGCAACAAATACACACACTTACAACAAGTAACAAAGACACACATTTACAACAAGTAGCAAAGACACACACTTACACCAAGTAACACAGACATACACTGACACCAAGTAACAAAGACAGACAATTGCACCAAGTAACAAAGACATACACTTACACCAAGTATTTTGACATACACTGACACCAAGTAACAAAGACATTCACTGATATCCAGTAACACAGACACACACTTACACCAAGTAACAAAGATACACTGACACCCAGTAACAAAGACATACACTGACACCCAGTAACACAGATACACACACTTACACCAAGTAACAGAGACATACACTGACACCCAGTAACACAGACACACACGGACACCAAGTAACAAAGACACACACTGACACCAAGAAACACAGACACACACTGACACCCTGTAACACACACTGATACACAGTAACAAAGACATACACTGACACCCAGGAAAACAGACACACACTGACACCAAGTCACAAAGACATACTCCGACACCAAGTAACAAAGACATACACTTACACCAAGTAACAAAGACACACACTTACACCAAGTAACACAGACATACACTGACACCAAGTAACAAGGACAGACAATTGCACCAAGTAACAAAGACATGCACTTACACCAAGTATTTTGACATACACTGCCACCAAGTAACAAAGACACACACGGACACCAAGTAACAAAGACACACACTTACACCAAGTAAAACAGACACACACTGACACCCAGTAACAAAGACACACACTTACACCAAGTAACAAAGACATACACTGACACCAAGTAACAAAGACATACACCGACACCAAGTAACAAAGACACACACTTACACCAAGTAAAACAGACACACACTGACACCCAGTAACAAAGACACACACTTACACCAAGCAACAAAGACATAAACTGACACCCAGTAACAAAGACACTCATTTACACCAAGTAACAAATACATACACTGATACCCAGTAACACAGACACACACTTACACCAAGTAACAAAGACATACTCTGACACCCAGTAACAAAGACATACACTGATACCCAGTAACACAGAGGCATACTTACACCACGTAACAAAGACATACACTCACACCCAGTAACACAGACACACACGGACACCAAGTAACAAAGACACACACTTGCACCAAGTAAAACAGACACACACTGACACCCAGTAACAAAGACACACACTTACACCAAGCAACAAAGACATAAACTGACACCCAGTAACAAAGACAATCATTTACACCAAGTAGCAAATACATACACTGACACCCAGTAACAAAGACATACACTGACACCCAGTAACACAGACACACACGGACACCAAGTAACACAGACACACACTGACACCCGGTAACACAAACAAACATACTGACACACAGTAACACAGACACACACTGACACCCAGTAACAAATACATACACTGACACCCAGTAACACAGACACACACTGACACCAAGTAACAAAGACATACACTGACACCCAGTAACAAAGACACACACTTACACCAAGTAACAAAGACATACACTGACACCCAGTAACAAAGACATACACTGATACCAAGTAACACAGACACACACTGACACCAAGTAACAAAGACATACACTTACACCAAGAAACAAAGACACACACTTACACCAAGTAACGCAGACATACACTGACACCAAGTAACAAAGACATACACTTACACCAAGTAACAAAGACATACACTTACACCAAGTATTTTACCATACACTGACACCAAGTAACAAAGACATACACTGACACCAAGTCACAAAGACATACACTGATACCCAGTAACACAGACACACACTGACACCAAGTAACAAAGACATACACTGACACCCAGTAACACACACTGATAAACAGTAACAAAGACATACACTGACAGCCAGGAACACAGACACACACTGACACCAAGTCACAAAGACATGCACTGATACCCAGTAACACAGACACACACTTACACCAAGTAACACAGACAGACACTGACAACAAGTAACAAAGACAGACAATTGCACCAAGTAACAAAGACATACACTTACATCAAGTATTTTGACATACACTGACACCAAGTAACAAATACATACACTGACACCCAGTAACAAAGACATACACTGACACCCAGTAACACAGACACACACTTACACCAAGTAACACAGACATACACTGACTCCAAGTAACAAAGACATACACTGACACCCAGTAACACACACTGATACACAGTAACAAAGACATACACTGACACCAAGTAACAAAGACATACACTGACACCAAGTAACCAAGACTTACACTTACACCAAGTAACAAAGACATACACTGACACCAAGTCACAAAGACATACACTGATACCCAGTAACACAGACACACAGTTACACCAAGTAACGCAGACATACACTGACACCCAGTAACACAGACACTCACTTACACCAAGTAACAAAGACATACACTGACACCCAGTTACAAAGACATACACTGACACCCAGTAACACAGACACACACGGACACCAAGTAACAAAGACACAGACTTACACCAAGTAACACAGACACACACGGACACCAAGTAACAAAGACACACACTTACACCAAGTAACACAGACACACACTGAAACCCAGTAACACACACTGATACACAGTAACAAAGACATACACTGAGACCCAGGAACAAAGACACACTCTGACACGAAGTAACAAAGACACACACTTACACCAAGTAACAAAGACATACACTGACACCAAGTAACTAAGACACACACGTACACCAAGTAACAAAGACACACACTTACACCAAGTAACACAGACATACACTGACACCAAGTAACAAAGACAGACAATTGCACCAGGTAACAAAGACATACACTTACACCAAGTATTTTGACATACACTGACACCAAGTAACAAAGACATTCACTGATACCCAGTAACACAGACACACACTTACACCAAGTAACAAAGACATACACTGACACCCAGTAACAAAGACATAAACTGACACCAAGTAACACAGATACACACACTTACACCAAGTAACAGAGACATACACTGACACCCAGTAGCACAGACACACACGGACACCAAGTAACAAAGACACACACTTACACCAAGTAACACAGACACACACTGACACCCAGTAACACAGACACACACTTACACCAAGTAACACAGACATACACTGACTCCAAGTAACAAAGACATACACTGACACCCAGTAACACACACTGATACACAGTAACAAAGACATACACTGACACCCAGGAACACAGACATACACTGACACCAAGTCACAAAGACATACACTGACACCAAGTAACAAAGACACACACTTGCACCAAGTAACAAAGACACATACTTACACCAAGTAACAAAGACACACACTTACACCAAGTAACAAAGACACACACTTACACCAAGTAACAAAGACACACACTTACACCAAGTAACACAGACATACACTGACACCAAGTAACAAAGACAGACAATTGCACCAAGTAACAAAGATATACACTTACACCAAGTATTTTGACATACAGTGCCACCAAGTAACAAAGACATACACTGATACCCAGTAACACAGACACACACTTACACCAAGTAACAAAGACATACACTTACACCAAGTACCAAAGACATACACTTACACCAAGTATCTTGACATACATTGACACCAAGTAATAAAGACATACACTTACACCAAGTATTTTGACATACACTGACACCAAGTAACAAAGACATACACTGACACCAAGTCACAAAGACATAGACTGATACCCAGTAACACAGACACACACTTACACCAAGTAACACAGACATACACTGACACCAAGTAACAAAGACATACACTGATACCAAGTAACAAAGACTTACACTTACACCAAGTAACAAAGACATACACTGACACCAAGTCAGAAAGACATCCACTGATACCCAGTAACACAGACACACAGTTACACCAATGAACACAGACATACACTGACACCCAGTAACACAGACACACACTTACACCAAGTAACAAAGACATACACTGACACCCAGTTACAAAGACATGCACTGACACCCAGTAACACAGACACACACGGACACCAAGTAACAAAGACACAGACTGACACCAGGTAACACAGACACACACGGACACCAAGTAACAAAGACACACAGTGACACCAAGTAACAAAGACACACACTTACACCAAGTAACAAAGACATACACTGACACCAAGTAACAAAGACACACACTTACAACAAGTAACAAAGACACACATTTACAACAATTAGCAAAGACACACACATACACCAAGTAACACAAACACACACTGACACCCAGTAACAAAGACACACACTTACACCAAGCAACAAAGACATAAACTGACACCCAGTAACAAAGACACTCATTTACACCAAGTAACAAATACATACACTGATACCCAGTAACACAGACACACACTTACACCAAGTAACAAAGACATACACTGACACCCAGTAACAAAGACATACACTGATACCCAGTAACACAGAGGCATACTTACACCACGTAACAAAGACATACACTCAGACCCAGTAACACAGACACACACGGACACCAAGTAACAAAGACACACAATTGCACAAGGTAAAACAGACACACACTGACACCCAGTAACATAGACACACACTTACACCAAGCAACAAAGACATAAACTGACACCCAGTAACAAAGACAATCATTTACACCAAGTAGCAAATACATACACTGACGCCCAGTAACAAAGACATACACTGACACCCAGTAACACAGACACACACGGACACCAAGTAACACAGACACACACTGACACCCGGTAACACAAACAAACATACTGACACACAGCAACACAGACACACTCTGACACCCAGTAACAAAGACATACACTGACACCCAGTAACACAGACACACACTGACACCAAGTAACAAAGACATACACTGACACCCAGTAACAAAGACACACACTTACACCAAGTAACAAAGACATACACTGACACCCAGTAACAAAGACATACACTGATACCAAGTAACACAGACACACACTGACACCAAGTAACAAAGACATACACTTACACCAAGAAACAAAGACACACACTTACACCAAGTAACGCAGACATACACTGACACCAAGTAACAAAGACATACATTTACACCAAGTAACAAAGACATACACTTACACCAAGTATTTTACCATACACTGACACCAAGTAACAAAGACATACACTGACACCAAGTCACAAAGACATACACTGATACCCAGTAACACAGACACACACTGACACCAAGTAACAAAGACAGACACTGACACCCAGTAACACAGACACACACTTACACCAAGTAACAAAGACATACACTGACACCCAGTAACACACACTGATAAACAGTAACAAAGACATACACTGACAGCCAGGAACACAGACACACACTGACACCAAGTCACAAAGACATGCACTGATACCCAGTAACACAGACACACACTTCCACCGAGTAACAAAGACACACACTTACACCAAGTAACACAGACATACACTGACACCAAGTAACAAAGACAGACAATTGCACCAAGTAACAAAGACATACACTTACACCAAGTCACAAAGACACACACTGACACCCAGTAACAAAGACATACACTGATACCCAGTAACACAGACACACACTTACACCAAGTAACATAGACATACACTGACACCAAGTAACAAAGACATACACTGATAGCCAGTAACACAGACACACACTTACACCAAGTAACAAAGACAGACACTGATACACAGTAACACAGATAAACACTTACACCAAGTAACAAAGACATACACTGACACCCAGTAACAAAGACATACACTGACACCCAGTAACACAGACACACACGGACACCAAGTAACACAGACACACACTGACACCCAGTAACACACACTGATATACAGTAACAAAGACATACACTGACACCCAGGAACAAAGACATACACTGACACCCAGTAACACAGACATACACTGACTCCAAGTAACAAAGACACACACTTACACCAAGTAACACAGACAGACACTGACAACAAGTAACAAAGACAGACAATTGCACCAAGTAACAAAGACATACACTTACATCAAGTATTTTGACATACACTGACACCAAGTAACAAATACATACACTGACACCCAGTAACAAAGACATACACTGACACCCAGTAACACAGACACACACTTACACCAAGTAACACAGACATACACTGACTCCAAGTAACAAAGACATACACTGACACCCAGTAACACACACTGATACACAGTAACAAAGACATACACTGACACCTAGTAACAAAGACATACACTGACACCAAGTAACCAAGACTTACACTTACACCAAGTAACAAAGACATACACTGACACCAAGTCACAAAGACATACACTGATACCCAGTAACACAGACACACAGTTACACCAAGTAACGCAGACATACACTGACACCCAGTAACACAGACACACACTTACACCAAGTAACAAAGACATACACTGACACCTAGTTACAAAGACATACACTGACACCCAGTAACACAGACACACACGGACACCAAGTAACAAAGACACAGACTTACACCAAGTAACACAGACACACACGGACAACAAGTAACAAAGACACACACTTACACCAAGTAACACAGACACACACTGACACCCAGTAACACACACTGATACACAGTAACAAAGACATACACTGAGACCCAGGAACAAAGACACACTCTGACACGAAGTAACAAAGACACACACTTACACCAAGTAACAAAGACATACACTGACACCAAGTAACTAAGACACACACGTACACCAAGTAACAAAGACACACACTTACACCAAGTAACACAGTCATACACTGACACCAAGTAACAAAGACAGACAATTGCACCAGGTAACAAAGACATACACTTACACCAAGTATTTTGACATACACTGACACCAAGTAACAAAGACATTCACTGATACCCAGTAACACAGACACACACTTACACCAAGTAACAAAGACATACACTGGCACCCAGTAACAAAGACATAAACTGACACCAAGTAACACAGATACACACACTTACACCAAGTAACAGAGACATACACTGACACCCAGTAGCACAGACACACACGGACACCAAGTAACAAAGACACACACTTACACCAAGTAACACAGACACACACTGACACCCAGTAACACAGACACACACTTACACCAAGTAACACAGACATGCACTGACTCCAAGTAACAAAGACATACACTGACACCCAGTAACACACACTGATACACAGTAACAAAGACATACACTGACACCCAGGAACACAGACACACACTATGACACCAAGTCACAAAGACATACACTGACACCAAGTAACAAAGACACACACTTACACCAAGTAACAAAGACACATACTTACACAAAGTAACAAAGACACACACTTACACCAAGTAACAAAGACACACACTTACACCAAGTAACAAAGACACACACTTACACCAAGTAACACAGACATACACTGACACCAAGTAACAAAGACAGACAATTGCACCAAGTAACAAAGATATACACTTACACCAAGTATTTTGACATACACTGCCACCAAGTAACAAAGACATACACTGATAGCCAGTAACACAGACACACACTTACACCAAGTAACAAAGACATACACTTACACCAAGTACCAAAGACATACACTTACACCAAGTACCAAAGACATACACTTACACCAAGTATCTTGACATACACTGACACCAAGTAATAAAGACATACACTTACACCAAGTATTTTGACATACACTGACACCAAGTAACAAAGACATACACTGAGACCAAGTCACAAAGACATAGACTGATACCCAGTAACACAGACACACACTTACACCAAGTAACACAGACATACACTGACACCAAGTAACAAAGACATACACTGACACCAAGTAACAAAGACTTACAATTACACCAAGTAACAAAGACATACACTGACACCAAGTCAGAAAGACATCCACTGATACCCAGTAACACAGACACACAGTTGCACCAATGAACACAGACATACACTGACACCCAGTAACACAGACACACACTTACACCAAGTAACAAAGACATACACTGACACCCAGTTACAAAGACATACACTGACACCCAGTAACACAGACACACACGGACACCAAGTAACAAAGACACAGACTGACACCAGGTAACACAGACACACACGGACACCAAGTAACAAAGACACACAGTGACACCAAGTAACAAAGACACACACTTACACCAAGTAACAAAGACATACACTTACACCAAGTACCAAAGACATACACTTACACCAAGTATCTTGACATACATTGACACCAAGTAATAAAGACATACACTTACACCAAGTATTTTGACATACACTGACACCAAGTAACAAAGGCATACACTGACACCAAGTCACAAAGACATAGACTGATACCCAGTAACAAAGACACACACTTACACCAAGTAACACAGACATACACTGACACCAAGTAACAAAGACATACACTGACACCAAGTAACAAAGACTTACACTTACACCAAGTAACAAAGACATACACTGACACCAAGTCAGAAAGACATCCACTGATACCCAGTAACACAGACACACAGTTACACCAATGAACACAGACATACACTGACACCCAGTAACACAGACACACACTTACACCAAGTAACAAAGACATACACTGACACCCAGTTACAAAGACATGCACTGACACCCAGTAACACAGACACACACGGACACCAAGTAACAAAGACACAGACTGACACCAGGTAACACAGACACACACGGACACCAAGTAACAAAGACACACAGTGACACCAAGTAACAAAGACACACACTTACACCAAGTAACAAAGACATACACTGACACCAAGTAACAAAGACACACACTTACAACAAGTAACAAAGACACACATTTACAACAATTAGCAAAGACACACACATACACCAAGTAACACAAACACACACTGACACCCAGTAACAAAGACACACACTTACACCAAGCAACAAAGACATAAACTGACACCCAGTAACAAAGACACTCATTTACACCAAGTAACAAATACATACACTGATACCCAGTAACACAGACACACACTTACACCAAGTAACAAAGACATACACTGACACCCAGTAACAAAGACATACACTGATACCCAGTAACACAGAGGCATACTTACACCACGTAACAAAGACATACACTCAGACCCAGTAACACAGACACACACGGACACCAAGTAACAAAGACGCACAATTGCACAAGGTAAAACAGACACACACTGACACCCAGTAACATAGACACACACTTACACCAAGCAACAAAGACATAAACTGACACCCAGTAACAAAGACAATCATTTACACCAAGTAGCAAATACATACACTGACGCCCAGTAACAAAGACATACACTGACACCCAGTAACACAGACACACACGGACACCAAGTAACACAGACACACACTGACACCCGGTAACACAAACAAACATACTGACACACAGCAACACAGACACACACTGACACCCAGTAACAAAGACATACACTGACACCCAGTAACACAGACACACACTGACACCAAGTAACAAAGACATACACTGACACCCAGTAACAAAGACACACACTTACACCAAGTAACAAAGACATACACTGACACCCAGTAACAAAGACATACACTGATACCAAGTAACACAGACACACACTGACACCAAGTAACAAAGACATACACTTACACCAAGAAACAAAGACACACACTTACACCAAGTAACACAGACACACACTGACACCAAGTAACAAAGACATACACTTACACCAAGAAACAAAGACACACACTTACACCAAGTAACGCAGACATACACTGACACCAAGTAACAAAGACATACATTTACACCAAGTAACAAAGACATACACTTACACCAAGTATTTTACCATACACTGACACCAAGTAACAAAGACATACACTGACACCAAGTCACAAAGACATACACTGATACCCAGTAACACAGACACACACTGACACCAAGTAACAAAGACAGACACTGACACCCAGTAACACAGACACACACTTACACCAAGTAACAAAGACATACACTGACACCCAGTAACACACACTGATAAACAGTAACAAAGACATACACTGACAGCCAGGAACACAGACACACACTGACACCAAGTCACAAAGACATGCACTGATACCCAGTAACACAGACACACACTTCCACCGAGTAACAAAGACACACACTTACACCAAGTAACACAGACATACACTGACACCAAGTAACAAAGACAGACAATTGCACCAAGTAACAAAGACATACACTTACACCAAGTCACAAAGACACACACTGACACCCAGTAACAAAGACATACACTGATACCCAGTAACACAGACACACACTTACACCAAGTAACATAGACATACACTGACACCAAGTAACAAAGACATACACTGATAGCCAGTAACACAGACACACACTTACACCAAGTAACAAAGACAGACACTGATACACAGTAACACAGATAAACACTTACACCAAGTAACAAAGACATACACTGACACCCAGTAACAAAGACATACACTGACACCCAGTAACACAGACACACACGGACACCAAGTAACACAGACACACACTGACACCCAGTAACACACACTGATATACAGTAACAAAGACATACACTGACACCCAGGAACAAAGACATACACTGACACCCAGTAACACAGACATACACTGACTCCAAGTAACAAAGACACACACTTACACCAAGTAACACAGACAGACACTGACAACAAGTAACAAAGACAGACAATTGCACCAAGTAACAAAGACATACACTTACATCAAGTATTTTGACATACACTGACACCAAGTAACAAATACATACACTGACACCCAGTAACAAAGACATACACTGACACCCAGTAACACAGACACACACTTACACCAAGTAACACAGACATACACTGACTCCAAGTAACAAAGACATACACTGACACCCAGTAACACACACTGATACACAGTAACAAAGACATACACTGACACCTAGTAACAAAGACATACACTGACACCAAGTAACCAAGACTTACACTTACACCAAGTAACAAAGACATACACTGACACCAAGTCACAAAGACATACACTGATACCCAGTAACACAGACACACAGTTACACCAAGTAACGCAGACATACACTGACACCCAGTAACACAGACACACACTTACACCAAGTAACAAAGACATACACTGACACCTAGTTACAAAGACATACACTGACACCCAGTAACACAGACACACACGGACACCAAGTAACAAAGACACAGACTTACACCAAGTAACACAGACACACACGGACAACAAGTAACAAAGACACACACTTACACCAAGTAACACAGACACACACTGACACCCAGTAACACACACTGATACACAGTAACAAAGACATACACTGAGACCCAGGAACAAAGACACACTCTGACACGAAGTAACAAAGACACACACTTACACCAAGTAACAAAGACATACACTGACACCAAGTAACTAAGACACACACGTACACCAAGTAACAAAGACACACACTTACACCAAGTAACACAGTCATACACTGACACCAAGTAACAAAGACAGACAATTGCACCAGGTAACAAAGACATACACTTACACCAAGTATTTTGACATACACTGACACCAAGTAACAAAGACATTCACTGATACCCAGTAACACAGACACACACTTACACCAAGTAACAAAGACATACACTGGCACCCAGTAACAAAGACATAAACTGACACCAAGTAACACAGATACACACACTTACACCAAGTAACAGAGACATACACTGACACCCAGTAGCACAGACACACACGGACACCAAGTAACAAAGACACACACTTACACCAAGTAACACAGACACACACTGACACCCAGTAACACAGACACACACTTACACCAAGTAACACAGACATGCACTGACTCCAAGTAACAAAGACATACACTGACACCCAGTAACACACACTGATACACAGTAACAAAGACATACACTGACACCCAGGAACACAGACACACACTATGACACCAAGTCACGAAGACATACACTGACACCAAGTAACAAAGACACACACTTACACCAAGTAACAAAGACACATACTTACACAAAGTAACAAAGACACACACTTACACCAAGTAACAAAGACACACACTTACACCAAGTAACAAAGACACACACTTACACCAAGTAACACAGACATACACTGACACCAAGTAACAAAGACAGACAATTGCACCAAGTAACAAAGATATACACTTACACCAAGTATTTTGACATACACTGCCACCAAGTAACAAAGACATACACTGATAGCCAGTAACACAGACACACACTTACACCAAGTAACAAAGACATACACTTACACCAAGTACCAAAGACATACACTTACACCAAGTACCAAAGACATACACTTACACCAAGTATCTTGACATACACTGACACCAAGTAATAAAGACATACACTTACACCAAGTATTTTGACATACACTGACACCAAGTAACAAAGACATACACTGAGACCAAGTCACAAAGACATAGACTGATACCCAGTAACACAGACACACACTTACACCAAGTAACACAGACATACACTGACACCAAGTAACAAAGACATACACTGACACCAAGTAACAAAGACTTACAATTACACCAAGTAACAAAGACATACACTGACACCAAGTCAGAAAGACATCCACTGATACCCAGTAACACAGACACACAGTTGCACCAATGAACACAGACATACACTGACACCCAGTAACACAGACACACACTTACACCAAGTAACAAAGACATACACTGACACCCAGTTACAAAGACATACACTGACACCCAGTAACACAGACACACACGGACACCAAGTAACAAAGACACAGACTGACACCAGGTAACACAGACACACACGGACACCAAGTAACAAAGACACACAGTGACACCAAGTAACAAAGACACACACTTACACCAAGTAACAAAGACATACACTTACACCAAGTACCAAAGACATACACTTACACCAAGTATCTTGACATACATTGACACCAAGTAATAAAGACATACACTTACACCAAGTATTTTGACATACACTGACACCAAGTAACAAAGGCATACACTGACACCAAGTCACAAAGACATAGACTGATACCCAGTAACAAAGACACACACTTACACCAAGTAACACAGACATACACTGACACCAAGTAACAAAGACATACACTGACACCAAGTAACAAAGACTTACACTTACACCAAGTAACAAAGACATACACTGACACCAAGTCAGAAAGACATCCACTGATACCCAGTAACACAGACACACAGTTACACCAATGAACACAGACATACACTGACACCCAGTAACACAGACACACACTTACACCAAGTAACAAAGACATACACTGACACCCAGTTACAAAGACATGCACTGACACCCAGTAACACAGACACACACGGACACCAAGTAACAAAGACACAGACTGACACCAGGTAACACAGACACACACGGACACCAAGTAACAAAGACACACAGTGACACCAAGTAACAAAGACACACACTTACACCAAGTAACAAAGACATACACTGACACCAAGTAACAAAGACACACACTTACAACAAGTAACAAAGACACACATTTACAACAATTAGCAAAGACACACACATACACCAAGTAACACAAACACACACTGACACCCAGTAACAAAGACACACACTTACACCAAGCAACAAAGACATAAACTGACACCCAGTAACAAAGACACTCATTTACACCAAGTAACAAATACATACACTGATACCCAGTAACACAGACACACACTTACACCAAGTAACAAAGACATACACTGACACCCAGTAACAAAGACATACACTGATACCCAGTAACACAGAGGCATACTTACACCACGTAACAAAGACATACACTCAGACCCAGTAACACAGACACACACGGACACCAAGTAACAAAGACACACAATTGCACAAGGTAAAACAGACACACACTGACACCCAGTAACATAGACACACACTTACACCAAGCAACAAAGACATAAACTGACACCCAGTAACAAAGACAATCATTTACACCAAGTAGCAAATACATACACTGACGCCCAGTAACAAAGACATACACTGACACCCAGTAACACAGACACACACGGACACCAAGTAACACAGACACACACTGACACCCGGTAACACAAACAAACATACTGACACACAGCAACACAGACACACACTGACACCCAGTAACAAAGACATACACTGACACCCAGTAACACAGACACACACTGACACCAAGTAACAAAGACATACACTGACACCCAGTAACAAAGACACACACTTACACCAAGTAACAAAGACATACACTGACACCCAGTAACAAAGACATACACTGATACCAAGTAACACAGACACACACTGACACCAAGTAACAAAGACATACACTTACACCAAGAAACAAAGACACACACTTACACCAAGTAACGCAGACATACACTGACACCAAGTAACAAAGACATACATTTACACCAAGTAACAAAGACATACACTTACACCAAGTATTTTACCATACACTGACACCAAGTAACAAAGACATACACTGACACCAAGTCACAAAGACATACACTGATACCCAGTAACACAGACACACACTGACACCAAGTAACAAAGACAGACACTGACACCCAGTAACACAGACACACACTTACACCAAGTAACAAAGACATACACTGACACCCAGTAACACACACTGATAAACAGTAACAAAGACATACACTGACAGCCAGGAACACAGACACACACTGACACCAAGTCACAAAGACATGCACTGATACCCAGTAACACAGACACACACTTCCACCGAGTAACAAAGACACACACTTACACCAAGTAACACAGACATACACTGACACCAAGTAACAAAGACAGACAATTGCACCAAGTAACAAAGACATACACTTACACCAAGTCACAAAGACACACACTGACACCCAGTAACAAAGACATACACTGATATCCAGTAACACAGACACACACTTACACCAAGTAACATAGACATACACTGACACCAAGTAACAAAGACATACACTGATACCCAGTAACACAGACACACACTTACACCAAGTAACAAAGACAGACACTGATACACAGTAACACAGATAAACACTTACACCAAGTAACAAAGACATACACTGACACCCAGTAACAAAGACATACACTGACACCCAGTAACACAGACACACACGGACACCAAGTAACACAGACACACACTGACACCCAGTAACACACACTGATATACAGTAACAAAGACATACACTGACACCCAGGAACAAAGACATACACTGACACCCAGTAACACAGACATACACTGACTCCAAGTAACAAAGACACACACTTACACCAAGTAACACAGACAGACACTGACAACAAGTAACAAAGACAGACAATTGCACCAAGTAACAAAGACAGACACTTACATCAAGTATTTTGACATACACTGACACCAAGTAACAAATACATACACTGACACCCAGTAACAAAGACATACACTGACACCCAGTAACACAGACACACACTTACACCAAGTAACACAGACATACACTGACTCCAAGTAACAAAGACATACACTGACACCCAGTAACACACACTGATACACAGTAACAAAGACATACACTGACACCTAGTAACAAAGACATACACTGACACCAAGTAACCAAGACTTACACTTACACCAAGTAACAAAGACATACACTGACACCAAGTCACAAAGACATACACTGATACCCAGTAACACAGACACACAGTTACACCAAGTAACGCAGACATACACTGACACCCAGTAACACAGACACACACTTACACCAAGTAACAAAGACATACACTGACACCCAGTTACAAAGACATACACTGACACCCAGTAACACAGACACACACGGACACCAAGTAACAAAGACACAGACTTACACCAAGTAACACAGACACACACGGACAACAAGTAACAAAGACACACACTTACACCAAGTAACACAGACACACACTGACACCCAGTAACACACACTGATACACAGTAACAAAGACATACACTGAGACCCAGGAACAAAGACACACTCTGACACGAAGTAACAAAGACACACACTTACACCAAGTAACAAAGACATACACTGACACCAAGTAACTAAGACACACACGTACAACAAGTAACAAAGACACACACTTACACCAAGTAACACAGTCATACACTGACACCAAGTAACAAAGACAGACAATTGCACCAGGTAACAAAGACATACACTTACACCAAGTATTTTGACATACACTGACACCAAGTAACAAAGACATTCACTGATACCCAGTAACACAGACACACACTTACACCAAGTAACAAAGACATACACTGGCACCCAGTAACAAAGACATAAACTGACACCAAGTAACACAGATACACACACTTACACCAAGTAACAGAGACATACACTGACACCCAGTAGCACAGACACACACGGACACCAAGTAACAAAGACACACACTTACACCAAGTAACACAGACACACACTGACACCCAGTAACACAGACACACACTTAGACCAAGTAACACAGACATACACTGACTCCAAGTAACAAAGACATACACTGACACCCAGTAACACACACTGATACACAGTAACAAAGACATACACTGACACCCAGGAACACAGACACACACTATGACACCAAGTCACAAAGACATACACTGACACCAAGTAACAAAGACACACACTTACACCAAGTAACAAAGACACATACTTACACAAAGTAACAAAGACACACACTTACACCAAGTAACAAAGACACACACTTACACCAAGTAACACAGACATACACTGACACCAAGTAACAAAGACAGACAATTGCACCAAGTAACAAAGATATACACTTACACCAAGTATTTTGACATACACTGCCACCAAGTAACAAAGACATACACTGATACCCAGTAACACAGACACACACTTACACCAAGTAACAAAGACATACACTTACACCAAGTACCAAAGACATACACTTACACCAAGTACCAAAGACATACACTTACACCAAGTATCTTGACATACACTGACACCAAGTAATAAAGACATACACTTACACCAAGTATTTTGACATACACTGACACCAAGTAACAAAGACATACACTGAGACCAAGTCACAAAGACATAGACTGATACCCAGTAACACAGACACACACTTACACCAAGTAACACAGACATACACTGACACCAAGTAACAAAGACATACACTGACACCAAGTAACAAAGACTTACACTTACACCAAGTAACAAAGTCATACACTGACACCAAGTCAGAAAGACATCCACTGATACCCAGTAACACAGACACACAGTTGCACCAAAGAACACAGACATACACTGACACCCAGTAACACAGACACACACTTACACCAAGTAACAAAGACATACACTGACACCCAGTTACAAAGACATACACTGACACCCAGTAACACAGACACACACGGACACCAAGTAACAAAGACACAGACTGACACCAGGTAACACAGACACACACGGACACCAAGTAACAAAGACACACAGTGACACCAAGTAACAAAGACACACACTTACACCAAGTAACAAAGACATACACTGACACCAAGTAACAAAGACACACACTTACAACTAATAACAAAGACACACATTTACAACAAGTAGCAAAGACACACACATACACCAAGTAACACAGACATACACTGACACCAAGTAACAAAGACAGACAATTGCACCAAGTAACAAAGACATACACTTACACCAAGTAACAAAGACACATACTTACACAAAGTAACAAAGACACACACTTACACCAAGTAACAAAGACACACACTTACACCAAGTAACACAGACATACACTGACACCAAGTAACAAAGACAGACAATTGCACCAAGTAATAAAGATATACACTTACACCAAGTATTTTGACATACACTGCCACCAAGTAACAAAGACATACACTGATACCCAGTAACACAGACACACACTTACACCAAGTAACAAAGACATACACTTACACCAAGTACCAAAGGCATACACTTACACCAAGTACCAAAGACATACACTTACACCAAGTATCTTGACATACACTGACACCAAGTAATAAAGACATACACTTACACCAAGTATTTTGACATACACTGACACCAAGTAACAAAGACATACACTGACACCAAGTCACAAAGACATAGACTGATACCCAGTAACACAGACACACACTTACACCAAGTAACACAGACATACACTGACACCAAGTAACAAAGACATACACTGACACCAAGTAACAAAGACTTACACTTACACCAAGTAACAAAGACAGACACTGACACCAAGTCAGAAAGACATCCACTGATACCCAGTAACACAGACACACAGTTACACCAATGAACACAGACATACACTGACAACCAGTAACACAGACACACACTTACACCAAGTAACAAAGATATACACTGACACCCAGTTACAAAGACATACACTGACACCAAGTAACAAAGACACAGACTGACACCAGGTAACACAGACACACACGGACACCAAGTAACAAAGACACACAGTGACACCAAGTAACAAAGACACACACTTACACCAAGTAACAAATACATACACTGACACCAAGTAACAAAGACACACACTTACAACAAGTAACAAAGACACACATTTACAACAAGTAGCAAAGACACACACATACACCAAGTAACACAGACATACACTGACACCAAGTAACAAAGACAGACAATTGCACCAAGTAACAAAGACATACACTTACACCAAGTATTTTGACATATACTGACACCAAGTAACAAAGACATTCACTGATATCCAGTAACACAGACTCACACTTACACCAAGTAACAAAGATACACTGACACCCAGTAACAAAGACATACACTGACACCCAGTAACACAGATACACACACTTACACCAAGTAACAGAGACATACACTGACACCCAGTAACACAGACACACACGGACATCAAGTAACAAAGACACACACTTACACCAAGAAACACAGACACACACTGACACCCAGTAACACAGACACACACTTACACCAAGTAACACAGACATACACTGACACCAAGTAACAAAGACATACACTGACACCAAGTCAGAAAGACATACACTGATACCCAGTAACACAGACACACAGTTACACCAATGAACACAGACATACACTGACACCCAGTAACACAGACACACACTTACACCAAGTAACAAAGACATACACTGACACGCAGTTACAAAGACATACACTGACACTCAGTAACACAGACACACACGGTCACCAAGTAACAAAGACACAGACTTACACCAAGTAACACAGACACACACGGACACCAAGTAACAAAGACACACACTTACACCAAGTAACACAGACACACACTGACACCCAGTAACACACACTGATACACAGTAACAAAGACATACACTGAGACCCAGGAACAAAGACACACACTGACACCAAGTAACAAAGACACACACTTACACCAAGTAACAAAGACATACACTGACACCAAGTAACAAAGACACATACTTACAACAAGTAACAAAGACACACACTTACACCAAGTAACACAGACATACACTGACACCAAGTAACAAAGACAGACAGTTGCACCAAGAAACACAGATACACACACTTACACCAAGTAACAGAGACATACACTGACACCCAGTAACACAGACACACACGGACACCAAGTAACAAAGACACACACTTACACCAAGAAACACAGACACACACTGACACCCAGTAACACAGACACACACTTACACCAAGTAACACAGACATACATTGACACCAAGTAACAAAGACATACACTGACACCCAGTAACACACACTGATACACAGTAACAAAACATACACTGACACCCAGGAACACAGACACACACTGACACCAAGTCACAAAGACATACTCTGACACCAAGTAACAAAGACACACACTTACACCAAGTAACAAAGACACACAATTACACCAAGTAACACAGACACACACTTACACCAAGTAACAAATACATACACTGACACCCAGTAACAAAGACATAAACTGACACCAAGTAACACAGATACACACACTTACACCAAGTAACAGAGACATACACTGACACTCAGTAACACAGACACACACGGACACCAAGTAACAAAGACACACACTTACACCAAGTAACACAGACACACACTGACACATAGTAACACAGACACACACTTACACCAAGTAACACAGACATACACTGACTCCAAGTAACAAAGACATACACTGACACCCAGTAACACACATTGATACACAGTAACAAAGACGTACACTGACACCCAGGAACACAGACACACACTGACACCAAGTCACAAAGACATACACTGACACCAAGTAACAAAGACACACACTTACACCAAGTAACAAAGACACACACTTACACCAAGTAACACAGACATACACTGACACCAAGTAACAAAGACAGACAATTGCACTAAGTAACAAAGACATACACTTACACCAAGTATTTTGACATACACTGCCACCAAGTAACAAAGACATACACTGATACCCAGTAACACAGACACACACTTACACCAAGTAACAAAGACGTACACTTGCACCAAGTACCAAAGACATACACTTACACCAAGTACCAAAGACATACACTTACACCAAGTATTTTGACATACACTGACACCAAGTAATAAAGACATACACTTACACCAAGTATTTTGACATACACTGACACCAGGTAACAAAGACATACACTGAAACCAAGTCACAAAGACATAGACTGATACCCAGTAACACAGACACACACTTACACCCAGTAACACAGACACACAGTTACACCAATGAACACAGACATACACTGACACCCAGTAACACAGACACACACTTACACCAAGTAACAAAGACATACACTGACACCCAGTTACAAAGACATACACTGACACCCAGTAACACAGACACACACGGACACCAAGTAACAAAGACACAGACTTACACCAAGTAACACAGACACACACGGACACCAAGTAACAAAGACACACACTGACACCAAGTAACAAAGACACACACTTACACCAAGTAACAAAGACATACACTGACACCAAGTAACAAAGACACACACTTACAACAAGTAACAAAGACACACATTTACAACAAGTAGCAAAGACACACACTTACACCAAGTAACACAGACATACACTGACACCAAGTAACAAAGACAGACAATTGCACCAAGTAACAAAGACATACACTTACCCCAAGTATTTTGACATACACTGACACCAAGTAACAAATACATTCACTGATATCCAGTAACACAGACACACACTTACACCAAGTAACAAAGATACACTGACACCCAGTAACAAAGACATACACTGACACCCAGTAACACAGATACACACACTTACACCAAGTAACAGAGACATACACTGACACCCAGTAACACAGACACACACGGACACCAAGTAACAAAGACACACACTTACACCAAGAAACACAGACACACACTGACACCCAGTAACACAGACACACACTTACACCAAGTAGCACAGACATACACTGACACCAAGTAACAAAGACATACACTGACACCCAGTAACACACACTGATACACAGTAACAAAGACAGACACTGACACCCAGGAACACAGACACACACTGACACCAAGTCACAAAGACATACTCTGACACCAAGTAACAAAGACACACACTTACACCAAGTAACAAAGACACACACTTACACCAAGTAACACAGACACACACTTACACCAAGTAACAAAGACATACACTGACACCCAGTAACAAAGACATAAACTGACACCCAGTAACACAGATCCACACACTTACACCAAGTAACAGAGACATACACTGACACCCAGTAACACAGACACACACGGACACCAAGTAACAAAGACACACACTTACACCAAGTAACACTGACACACACTGACACATAGTAACACAGACACACACTTACACCAAGTAACACAGACATACACTGACTCCAAGTAACAAAGACATACACTGACACCCAGTAACACACATTGATACACAGTAACAAAGACGTACACTGACACCCAGGAACACAGACACACACTGACACCAAGTCACAAAGACATACACTGACACCAAGTAACAAAGACACACACTTACAACAAGTAACAAAGACACACACTTACACCAAGTAACACAGACATACACTGACACCAAGTAACAAAGACAGACAATTGCACTAAGTAACAAAGACATACACTTACACCAAGTATTTTGACATACACTGCCACCAAGTCACAAAGACATACACTGATACCCAGTAACACAGACACACACTTACACCAAGTAACAAAGACATACACTTGCACCAAGTACCAAAGACATACACTTACACCAAGTACCAAAGACATACACTTACACCAAGTATTTTGACATACACTGACACCAAGTAATAAAGACATACACTTACACCAAGTATTTTGACATACACTGACACCAGGTAACAAAGACATACACTGACACCAAGTCACAAAGACATAGACTGATACCCAGTAACACAGACACACACTTACACCAAGTAACACAGACATACACTAACACCAAGTAACAAAGACATACACTGACACCAAGTAACAAAGACTTACACTTACACCAAGTAACAAAGACATACACTGACACCAAGTCAGAAAGACATACACTGATACCCAGTAACACAGACACACAGTTACACCAATGAACACAGACATACACTGACACCCAGTAACACAGACACACACTTACACCAAGTAACAAAGACATACACTGACACCCAGTTAGAAAGACATACACTGACACCCAGTAACACAGACACACACGGACACCAAGTAACAAAGACACAGACTTACACCAAGTAACACAGACACACACGGACACCAAGTAACAAAGACACACACTGACACCAAGTAACAAAGACACACACTTACACCAAGTAACAAAGACATACACTGACACCAAGTAACAAAGACACACACTTACAACAAGTAACAAAGACACACATTTACAACAAGTAGCAAAGACACACACTTACACCAAGTAACACAGACATACACTGACACCAAGTAACAAAGACAGACAATTGCACCAAGTAACAAAGACATACACTTACACCAAGTATTTTGACATACACTGACACCAAGTAACAAAGACATTCACTGATATCCAGTAACACAGACACACACTTACACCAAGTAACAAAGATACACTGACACCCAGTAACAAAGACATACACTGACACCGAGTAACACAGATACACACACTTACACCAAGTAACAGAGACATACACTGACACCCAGTAACACAGACACACACGGACACCAAGTAACAAAGACACACACTTACACCAAGAAACACAGACACACACTGACACCCAGTAACACAGACACACACTTACACCAAGTAGCACAGACATACACTGACACCAAGTAACAAAGACATACACTGACACCCAGTAACACACACTGATACACAGTAACAAAGACATACACTGACACCCAGGAACACAGACACACACTGACACCAAGTCACAAAGACATACTCTGACACCAAGTAACAAAGTCACACACTTACACTAAGTAACAAAGACACACACTTACACCAAGTAACACAGACATGCACTTACACCAAGTAACAAAGACATACACTGACACCCAGTTACAAAGACATACACTGACACCAAGTAACAAAGACACAGACTGTCACCAGGTAACACAGGCACACACGGACACCAAGTAACAAAGACACACAGTGACACCAAGTAACAAAGACACACACTTACACCAAGTAACAAAGACATACACTGACACCAAGTAACAAAGACACACACTTACAACAAGTAACAAAGACACACATTTACAACAAGTAGCAAAGACACACACATACACCAAGTAACACAGACATACACTGACACCAAGTAACAAAGACAGACAATTGCACCAAGTAACAAAGACATACACTTACACCAAGTATTTTGACATACACTGACACCAAGTAACAAAGACATTCACTGATATCCAGTAACACAGACACACACTTACACCAAGTAACAAAGATACACTGACACCCAGTAACAAAGACATACACTGACACCCAGTAACACAGATACACACACTTACACCAAGTAACAGAGACATACACTGACACCCAGTAACACAGACACACACGGACACCAAGTAACAAAGACACACACTTACACCAGGAAACACAGACACACACTGACACCCAGTAACACAGACACACACTTACACCAAGTAACACAGACATACACTGACACCAAGTAACAAAGACATACACTGACACCAAGTCAGAAAGACATACACTGATACCCAGTAACACAGACACACAGTTACACCAATGAACACAGACATACACTGACACCCAGTAACACAGACACACACTTACACCAAGTAACAAAGACATACACTGACACGCAGTTACAAAGACATACACTGACACTCAGTAACACAGACACACACGGACACCAAGTAACAAAGACACAGACTTACACCAAGTAACACAGACACACACGGACACCAAGTAACAAAGACACACACTTACACCAAGTAACACAGACACACACTGACACCCAGTAACACACACTGATACACAGTAACAAAGACATACACTGAGACCCAGGAACAAAGTCACACACTGACACCAAGTAACAAAGACACACACTTACACCAAGTAACAAAGACATACACTGACACCAAGTAACAAAGACACACACTTACAACAAGTAACAAAGACACACACTTACACCAAGTAACACAGACATACACTGACACCAAGTAACAAAGACAGACAGTTGCACCAGGAAACACAGATACACACACTTACACCAAGTAACAGAGACATACACTGACACCCAGTAACACAGACACACACGGACACCAAGTAACAAAGACACACACTTACACCAAGAAACACAGACACACGCTGACACCCAGTAACACAGACACACACTTACACCAAGTAACACAGACATACATTGACACCAAGTAACAAAGACATACACTGACACCAAGTAACACACACTGATACACAGTAACAAAGACATACACTGACACCCAGGAACACAGACACACACTGACACCAAGTCACAAAGACATACTCTGACAGCAAGTAACACAGACACACACTTACACCAAGTAACAAATACATACACTGACACCCAGTAACAAAGACATAAACTGACACCCAGTAACACAGATACACACACTTACACCAAGTAACAGAGACATACACTGACACCCAGTAACACAGACACACACGGACACCAAGTAACAAAGACACACACTTACACCAAGTAACACAGACACACACTGACACATAGTAACACAGACACACACTTACACCAAGTAACACAGACATACACTGACTCCAAGTAACAAAGACATACACTGACACCCAGTAACACACATTGATACACAGTAACAAAGACGTACACTGACACCCAGGAACACAGACACACACTGACACCAAGTCACAAAGACATACACTGACACCAAGTAACAAAGACACACACTTACACCAAGTAACAAAGACACACACTTACACCAAGTAACACAGACATACACTGACACCAAGTAACAAAGACAGACAATTGCACTAAGTAACAAAGACATACACTTACACCAAGTATTTTGACATACACTGCCACCAAGTAACAAAGACATACACTGATACCCAGTAACACAGACACACACTTACACCAAGTAACAAAGACATACACTTGCACCAAGTACCAAAGACATACACTTACACCAAGTACCAAAGACATACACTTACACCAAGTATTTTGACATACACTGACACCAAGTAATAAAGACATACACTTACACCAAGTATTTTGACATACACTGACACCAGGTAACAAAGACATACACTGACACCAAGTCACAAAGACATAGACTGATACCCAGTAACACAGACACACACTTACACCAAGTAACACAGACATACACTAACACCAAGTAACAAAGACATACACTGACACCAAGTAACAAAGACTTACACTTACACCAAGTAACAAAGACATACACTGACACCAAGTCAGAAAGACATACACTGATACCCAGTAACACAGACACACAGTTACACCAATGAACACAGACATACACTGACACCCAGTAACACAGACACACACTTACACCAAGTAACAAAGACATACACTGACACCCAGTTACAAAGACATACACTGACACCCAGTAACACAGACACACACGGACATCAAGTAACAAAGACACAGACTTACACCAAGTAACACAGACACACACGGACACCAAGTAACAAAGACACACACTGACACCAAGTAACAAAGACACACACTTACACCAAGTAACAAAGACATACACTGAAACCAAGTAACAAAGACACACACTTACAACAAGTAACAATGACACACATTTACAACAAGTAGCAAAGACACACACTTACACCAAGTAACACAGACATACACTGACACCAAGTAACAAAGACAGACAATTGCACCAAGTAACAAAGACATACACTTACCCCAAATATTTTGACATACACTGACACCAAGTAACAAAGACATTCACTGATATCCAGTAACACAGACACACACTTACACCAAGTAAAAAAGATACACTGACACCCAGTAACAAAGACATACACTGACACCGAGTAACACAGATACACACACTTACACCAAGTAACAGAGACATACACTGACACCAAGTAACACAGACACACACGGACACCAAGTAACAAAGACACACACTTACACCAAGAAACACAGACACACACTGACACCCAGTAACACAGACACACACTTACACCAAGTAGCACAGACATACACTGACACCAAGTAACAAAGACATACACTGACACCCAGTAACACACACTGATACACAGTAACAAAGACATACCCTGACTCCCAGGAACACAGACACACACTGACACCAAGTCACAAAGACATACTCTGACACCAAGTAACAAAGACACACACTTACACCAAGTAACAAAGACAAACACTTACACCAAGTAACACAGACACACACTTACACCAAGTAACAAAGACATACACTGACACCCAGTAACAAAGACATAAACTGACACCCAGTAACACAGATACACACACTTACACCAGGTAACAGAGACATACACTGACACCCAGTAACACAGACACACACGGACACCAAGTAACAAAGACACACACTTACACCAAGTAACACAGACACACACTGACACATAGTAACACAGACACACACTTACACCAAGTAACACAGACATACACTGACTCCAAGTAACAAAGACATACACTGACACCCAGTAACACACATTGATACACAGTAACAAAGCGGTACACTGACACCCAGGAACACAGACACACACTGACACCAAGTCACAAAGACATACACTGACACCAAGTAACAAAGACACACACTTACAACAAGTAACAAAGACACACACTTACACCAAGTAACACAGACATACACTGACACCAAGTAACAAAGACAGACAATTGCACTAAGTAACAAAGACATACACTTACACCAAGTATTTTGACATACACTGCCACCAAGTAACAAAGACATACACTGATACCCAGTAACACAGACACACACTTACACCAAGTAACAAAGACATACACGTGCACCAAGTACCAAAGACATACACTGACACCAAGTAATAAAGACATACACTTACACCAAGTATTTTGACATACACTGACACCAGGTAACAAAGACATACACTGACACCAAGTCACAAAGACATAGACTGATACCCAGTAACACAGACACACACTTACACCAAGTAACACAGACATACACTAACACCAAGTAACAAAGACATACATTGACACCAAGTAACAAAGACTTACACTTACACCAAGTAACAAAGACATACACTGACACCAAGTCAGAAAGACATACACTGATACCCAGTAACACAGACACACAGTTACACCAATGAACACAGACATACACTGACACCCAGTAACACAGACACACACTTACACCAAGTAACAAAGACATACACTGACACCCAGTTACAAAGACATACACTGACACCCAGTAACACAGACACACACGGCCACCAAGTAACAAAGACACAGACTTACACCAAGTAACACAGTCACACACGGACACCAAGTAACAAAGACACACACTGACACCAAGTCACAAAGACACACACTTACACCAAGTAACAAAGACATAAACTGACACCAAGTAACAAAGACACACACTTACAACAAGTAACAAAGACACACATTTACAACAAGTAGCAAAGACACACACTTACACCAAGTTACACAGACATACACTGACACCAAGTAACAAAGACAGACAATTGCACCAAGTAACAAAGACA
The DNA here is from genome assembly GCF_036365525.1 of Heterodontus francisci. Lineage (NCBI taxonomy): Eukaryota > Metazoa > Chordata > Chondrichthyes > Heterodontiformes > Heterodontidae > Heterodontus > Heterodontus francisci. The sequence goes on from NW_027141175.1 coordinate 8,004,212, forward strand.
TACACTTACACCAAGTATTTTGACATACACTGACACCAAGTAACAAAGACATTCACTGATATCCAGTAACACAGACACACACTTACACAAAGTAACAAAGATACACTGACACCCAGTAACAAAGACATACACTGACACCGAGTAACACAGATACACACACTTACACCAAGTAACAGAGACATACACTGACACCCAGTAACACAGACACACACGGACACCAAGTAACAAAGACACACACTTACACCAAGAAACACAGACACACACTGACACCCAGTAACACAGACACACACTTACACCAAGTAGCACATACATACACTGACACCAAGTAACAAAGACATACACTGACACCCAGTAACACACACTGATACACAGTAACAAAGACATACACTGACACCCAGGAACACAGACACACACTGACACCAAGTCACAAAGACATACTCTGACACCAAGTAACAAAGACACACACTTACACCAAGTAACAAAGACACACACTTACACCAAGTAACACAGACATGCACTGACACCAAGTAACAAGGACAGACAATTGCACCAAGTAACAAAGACATACACTTACACCAAGTATTTTGACAGACACTGACACCAAGTAACAAAGACATACACTGATACCCAGTGACACAGACACACACTTACACCAAGTAACAAAGACATACACTGACACCAAGTCACAAAGACACACACTGACACCCAGTAACAATGAGATACACTGACACCAAGTCACAAAGACATGCACTGATGCACAGTAACAGAGACACACACTTACACCAAGTAACACAGACATACACTGACACCAAGTAACAAAGACATACACTGATCCCCAGTCACACAGACACTCACTTACACCAAGTAACAAAGACAGACACTGATACCCAGTAACACAGGCACACACTTACACCAAGTAACAAAGACATACACTGACACCCAGTAACAAAGACATACACGGACACCAAGTAACAAAGACAGACACTTACACCAAGTAACACAGACGCACACTGACACCCATTAACACAGACACGCACTTACACCAAGTAACACAAACATACACTGACACCAAGTAACAAAGACATACACTGATACCCAGTGACACAGGCACACACTTACACCAAGTAACACAGACATACACTGACACCAAGTAACAAAGACATACACTGACACCAAGTAACGAGACATACACTTACACCATGTAACAAAGACACACACTTACACCAAGTAACAAAGACACACACTTACACCAAGTAACACAGACATACACTGACACCAAGTAACAAAGACAGACAATTACACCAAGTAACAAAGACATTCACTTACAGCAAGTATTTTGACATACACTGACACCAAGTAACAAAGACATACACTGATACCCAGTGACACAGACACACACTTACATCAAGTAACAAAGACATACACTGACACCAAGTCACAAAGACACACACTGACACCCAGTAACAATGAGATACACTGACACCAAGTCACAAAGACATGCACTGATACACAGTAACAGAGACACACACTTACACCAAGTAACACAGACATACACTGACACCAAGTAACAAAGACATACACTGATCCCCAGTCACACAGACACTCACTTACACCAAGTAACAAAGACAGACACTGATACCCAGTAACACAGGCACACACTTACACCAAGTAACAAAGACATACACTGACACCCAGTAACAAAGACATACACGGACACCAAGTAACAAAGACAGACACTTACACCAAGTAACACAGACGCACACTGACACCCATTAACACAGACACGCACTTACACCAAGTAACACAAACATACACTGACACCAAGTAACAAAGACATACACTGATACCCAGTGACACAGGCACACACTTACACCAAGTAACACAGACATACACTGACACCAAGTAACAAAGACATACACTGACACCAAGTAACGAGACATACACTTACACCATGTAACAAAGACACACACTTACACCAAGTAACAAAGACACACACTTACACCAAGTAACACAGACATACACTGACACCAAGTAACAAAGACAGACAATTACACCAAGTAACAAAGACATTCACTTACAGCAAGTATTTTGACATACACTGACACCAAGTAACAAAGACATACACTGATACCCAGTAACACAGACACACACTTACACCAAGTAACAAAGACATACACTGACACCAAGTCTCAAAGACACACACTGACACCCAGTAACAAAGACATACACTGACACCAAGTCACAAAGACATACAGTGATACCCAGTAACACAGACACACACTTACACCAAGTAACACAGACATACACTGACACCAAGTAACAAAGACATACACTTAGAATTAGAACATTACAGCGCAGTACAGGCCCTTCGGCCCTCGATGTTGCGCCGCCCTGTGAAACCATCTGACCTACACTATTCCATTTTCATCCATGTGTCTATCCAATGTCCACTTAAATGCCCTTAAAGTTGGCGAATCTACTACTGCTGCAGGCAGGGCGTTCCACGCCCTTACTACTCTCTGAGTAAAGAAACTACCTCTCACATCTGTCCTATATCTATCACCCCTCAACTTGAAGCTATGTCCCCTCTTGTTTGCCATCACCATCCGAGGAAAAAGACGCCCACTATCCACCCTATCTAACCCTCTGATTATCTTATATGTCTCTGTTAAGTCAACTCTCCTGCTCCTTCTCTCCAACGAAAACAACCTCAAGTCCCCGAGCCTTTCCTCGTAAGACCTTCCCTCCATACCAGGCAACATCCTAGTAAATCTCCTCTGCACCCTTTCCATAGCTTCCACAACCTTCCTATAATGCGGTGACCAGAACTGCACGCAATACTCAAGGTGCGGCCGCACCAGAGTTTTGTACAGCTGCAGCATGACCTCGTGGCTCCGAAACTCGATCCCCCTACTAATAAAAGCTAACACGCCATATGCCTTCTTAACAGCCCTATTAACCTGGTTAGCAACCTTCAGGGATTTATGCACCTGGACACCAAGATCTCTCTGTTCATCTACACTACCAAGAATCTTCCCATTAGCCCAGTACTCTGCATTCCTGTTACTCCTTCCAAAGTGAATCACCTCACACTTTTCCGCATTAAACTCCATTTGCCATCTCTCAGCCCAGCTCTGCAGCCTATCTATGTCTCTCTGTACCCTACAACATCCTTTGGCACTATCCACAACTCCACCGACCTTAGTGTCATCTGCAAATTTACTAACCCACCCTTCTACACCCTCTTCCAGGTCATTTATAAAGATGACAAACAGCAGCGGCCCCAAAACAGATCCTTGCGGTACACCACTAGTAACTAAACTCCAGGATGAACATTTGCCATCAACCACCACCCTCTGTCTTCTTTCAGCTAGCCAATTTCTGATCCAAAGCTCTAAATCGCCTTCAACCCCATACTTCCGTATTTTCTGCAATAGCCTACCGTGGGGAACCTTATCAAACGCCTTACTGAAATCCATATACACCACATCCACTGCTTTACCGTCATCCACCTGTTTGGTCACCTTCTCGAAAAACTCATTAAGGTTTGTGAGGCACGACCTATCCGTCACAAAACCGTGCTGACTATCTCTAATGTACTTATTCTTTTCAAGATGATTATAAATCCTGTCTCTTATAACCTTTTCCAACATTTTACCCACAACCGAAGTAAGGCTCACAGGTCTATAATTACCAGGGCTGTCTCTACTCTCCTTCTTGAACAAGGGGACAACATTTGCAATCCTCCAGTCTTCCGACACTATTCCTGTCGACAATGACGACATAACGATCAAGGACAAAGGCTCTGCAATCTCCTCCCTAGCTTCCCAGAGAATCCTAGGATAAATCCCATCTGGCCCAGCGGACTTATCTATTTTCACACTTTCCAAAATTGCTAACACCTCCTCCTTGTGAACCTCAATCCCATCTAGCCTCGTAGCCTGAATCTCAGTATTCTCAACAACATTTTCTTTCTCTACTGTAAATACTGACGCAAAATATTCATTTAACACTTCCCCTATGTCCTCTGATTCCACACACTACTTCCCACTACTATCCTTGATTGGCCCTAATCTAACTCTAGTCATTCTTTTATTCCTGATATACCTATAGAAAGCCTTAGGGTTTTCCCTGATCCGATCCACCAATGACTTCTCGTGTCCTCTCCTTGCTCTTCTCAGCTCTGCCTTTAGATCCTTCCTGGCTAGCTTGTAGCTCTCAAGCGCCCTAACTCAGCCTTCACGTCTCATCCTAACATAAGCCTTCTTCTTCCTCTTGACAAGCGCTTCAACTTCTTTAGTAAACCACGGCTCCCTCGCACGACAACTTCCTCCCTGCCTCACAGGTACATACTTATCAAGGACACGCAGTAGCTGCTCCTTGAAAAAGCTCCACATTTCGATTGTTCCCATCCCCTGCAGTTTCCTTCCCCATCCTACGCATCCTAAATCTTGCCTAATCGCATCATAATTTCCTTTCCCCCTGCGGTATATACCTGTCCCTGCCCATCGCTAAGGTCAACCTAACCGAATTGTGATGACTATCACCAAAGTGCTCACCTACATCTAAATCTAACACCTGGCCGGGTTCATTTCCCAGTACCAAATCCAATGTGGCATCGCCCCTGGTTGGCCTGTCTACATACTGTCTCAGAAAACTCTCCTGCACACATTGGACAAAAACTGACCCATCTAAAGTACTCGAACTATAGTATTTCCAGTCGATATTTGGAAAGTTAAAGTCCCCCATAACAACTACCCTGTTACTCTCACCCCTGTCGAGAATCATCTTCGCTATCCTTTCCTCTACATCTCTGGAACTATTCGGAGGTCTATAAAAGACTCCCAACAGGGTAACCTCACCTCTCCTGTTTCTAACCTCAGCCCATACTACCTCAGTAGACGAGTCTTCAAACGTCCTTTCTGTCGCTGTAATACTCTCCTTGATTAACAATGCCACACCCCCCCCCTCTTTTACCATCTTCTCTGTTCTTACTGAAACATCTAAATCCCGGAATCTGCAACATCCATTCCTGCCCCTGCTCTACCCATGTCTCCGAAATGGCCACTACATCGAGATCCCAGGTACCAACCCATGCTGCAAGCTCACCCACCTTATTCCGGATGCTCCTGGCGTTGAAATAGACACACTTTAAACCAGGTTCTTGCTTGCCAGTGCCCTCTTGCGTCCTTGTAACCATATCCCTGACCTCACTACTCTCAACATCCTGTGCACTGGCACTACAATTTAGGTTCCCATTCCCCTGCTGAATTAGTTTAAACCCCCCCCCCCCCCCCGAAGAGCACTAGCAAACCTCCCCCCCAGGATATTGGTACCCCTCTGGTTCAGGTGAAGACCATCGTGTTTGTACAGGTCCCACCTACCCCAGAAAGAGCCCCAATTATCCAGGAAACCAAAACCCTCCCTCCTGCACCATCCCTGCAGCCACGTGTTCAACTCCTCTCTCTCCCTATTCCTCGCTTCGCTATCACGTGGCACGGGCAACAACCCACTGATAACAACTCTGTTTGTTCTCGCTCTAAGATTCCACCCTAGCTCCCTAAATTTCTGTCTTAAATCCCCATCTCTCTTCCTCCCTAAGTCGTTGGTGCCTATGTGGACCACGACTTGGGGCTGCTCCCCCTCCCCATTAAGTATCCCAAAAACACGATCCGAGACATCACGAACCCTGGCACCTGGGAGGCAACATACCAACCGTGAGTCTCTCTCGTTCCCACAGAACCTCCTATCTGTTCCCCTAACTATGGAGTCCCCAATGACTAATGTTCTGCTCCTCTTCCCCCTTCCCTTCTGAGCAACAGGGACAGACTCTGTGCCAGATATCTGTACCCCATTGCTTACCCCTGGTAAGTCGTCCCCCGCAACAGTATCCAAAACGGTATACCTGTTGTTGAGGGAAACGGCCACAGGGGATCACTGCACTGCCTGCTGGTTCCCTCTCCTTCCCCTGACGGTAACCCATCTACCTACTTCTTTTACCTGAGGTGTGACTACCTCCCCATAACTCCTCTCAATAACCTCCTCCGCCTCCCGAATGATCCGAACTTCATCCAGCACCAGCTCCAGTTCCCAAACGCGGTTCTCGAGGAGCTGGAGTTGGGTGCACTTCCCACAGATGCAGTCAGCAGGGACACTCTTGGCGACCCTTACCTCCCACATTCTGCAGGAGGAACATACAACTGCCTTAACCTCCATTCCCACTATTCCAAATTCCCAACAAATCTACTGAAAAAACAAAAAAAAAAAAAAAGTCAAAACTTCTTAGGTGAGCAATCCAACGGACAGAACTTCCTAAATGAAAAGCTTACCTTATCAACACACCAGAGTCCTTTTTTTTGGTTAGAGGAGGAGGGTGGGTGGGAGACACTATACGTGTAGTGTCTCGGGTACAGCCACCACACAAATATATACCTTTTTGCTTACCCAGCAGTCCCCTGGTCCTCCGAAAACAAAAGTGAATTCACTTTTAAACTTACACTGAAATTGACTTCACAGTTGTAAGCCCGTTCACGCACCTCCGTTGCTATCCAAGCTGCAGTCACCGAAACTAAAGACTGATACCCAGTAACACAGACACACACTTACACCAAGTAACAAAGACAGACACTGATACCCAGTAACACAGTCACACACTTACACCAAGTAACAAAGACATACAATGACACCCAGTAACAAAGACATACACTGACACCCAGTAACACAGACACACACGGACACCAAGTAACAAAGACACACACTTACACCAAGTAACAAAGACAGACAATTACACCAAGTAACAAAGACATACACTTACACCAAGTATTTTGACATACACTGACACCAAGTAACAAAGACATACACTGATACCCAGTAACGCAGACACACACTTACACCAAGTAACAAAGAAATACACTGACACCAAGTCACAAAGACATACACTGATGCCCAGTAACAAAGACACACACTTACACCAAGTAACACAGACATACACTGACACCAAGTAACAAAGACATACACTGACACCAAGTAACAAAGACATACACTTACACCAAGTATTTTGACATACACTGACACCAAGTAACAAAGACATACACTGATACCCAGTAACGCAGACACACACTTACACCAAGTAACAAAGAAATACACTGACACCAAGTCACAAAGACATACACTGATGCCCAGTAACAAAGACACACACTTACACCAAGTAACACAGACATACACTGACACCAAGTAACAAAGACATACACTGACACCAAGTAACAAAGACAGACACTTACACCAAGTATTTTGACATACACTGACACCAAGTAACAAAGACATACACTGATACCCAGTAACGCAGACACATACTTACATAGAACATAGAACATAGAACATACAGCACAGAACAGGCCCTTCGGCCCACAATGTTGTGCCGATCCTTTGTCCTCTGTCAAGGACAATTTAATCTATACCCCATCATTCTCCTTTATCCATATACCTATCCAAAAGCCTTTTGAAAGTCCCTAAAGTTTCTGACTCAACAACTTCCCCGGGCAAGGCATTCCATGCCTCGACCACTCTCTGGGTAAAGAACCTTCCCCTGACATCCCCCTTATATCTCCCACCCTTCACCTTAAATTTATGACCCCTTGTAACGCTTTGCTCCACCCGGGGAAAAAGTTTCTGACTGTCTACCCTATCTATTCCCCTGATCATCTTATAAACCTCTATCATGTCACCCCTCATCCTTCTCCTTTCTAATGAGAAGAGGCCTAGAATGTTCAGCCTTTCCTCGTAAGACTTATTCTCCATTCCAGGCAACATCCTGGTAAATCTCCTCTGCACCCTCTCCAAGGCTTCCACATCCTTCCTAAAATGAGGCGACCAGAACTGCACACAGTACTCCAAATGAGGCCTTACCAAGGTCCTGTACAGCTGCATCATCACCTCACGGCTCTTAAATTCAATCCCTCTGCTAATGAACGCTAACACCCCATATGCCTTCTTCACAGCCCTATCCACTTGAGTTGCAACTTTCAATGATCTATGCACATAGACCCCAAGGTCTCTCTGCTCCTCCACATGCCCAAGAACCCTACCGTTAACCCAGTATTTTGCATTCATGTTTGTCCTTCCAAAATGGACGACCTCACACTTTTCAGGGTTAAACTCCATCTGCCACTTTTCAGCCCAGCACTGCAACCTATCCAAGTCCCTTTGCAGACGACAATAGCCCTCCTCGGTATCCACAACTCCACCAACCTTTGTATCATCTGCAAATTTACTGACCCACCCTTCGACTTCCTCATCCAAGTCGTTAATAAAAATCACAAACAGGAGAGGACCCAGAACTGATCCCTGCGGCACGCCACTGGTAACTGGGCTCCAGGCTGAGTATTTACCATCTAAGACCACTCTCTGCCTTCTATCAGTTAGCCAATTCTTAATCCAACTGTTCACATTCCCCACTATCCCATGCCTCCTGACTTTCTCCATAAGTCTACCATGGGGGACCTTATCAAATGCCTTACTAAAATCCATGTACACCACATCCACTGGTTTACCCTCATCCACTTGCTTGGTCACCTGCTCAAAGAATTCAATCAGGCTTGTGAGGCAAGACCTACCCCTCACAAAACCGTGCTGACTGTCCCGAATCAAGCAGTGTCTTTCCAGATGCTCAGAAATCCTATCCCTCAGCACCTTTTCCATCAACTTGCCTACCACCGAAGTAAGACTAACTGGCCTGTAATTCCCAGGGTTGTTCCTATTCCCTTTCTTGAACAGGGGCACAACATTTGCCACCCTCCAATCACCTGGTACCACCCCCGTCAGCAGAGAAGATGAAAAGATCATTGCCAGCGGCTCTGCAATTTCATCCCTTGCTTCCCATAACATCCTTGGATATACCCCGTCAGGCCCGGGAGACTTGTCTATCTTCAAGTTATTCAAAAACCCCAACACATCTTCCCTCCTAACGAGCACTTCCTCGAGCTTACCAGTCTGTTTCACACCGTCCTCTTCAGTAATACACCCCTTCTCATTCGTAAATACCGAAGAGAAGTACTCATTCAAAACCTCACTTATCTCTTCCGGCTCAACACACAGTCTCCCGCTATTGTCCTTGACCGGACCTACGGTCCCCCTAGTCATCCTCATATTTCTGACATACACGTAAAAGGCCTTGGGGTTTTCTTTTATCCTACCCGCCAAGCATTTTTCATGCCCTCTCTTAGCTCTCCTAATCCCTTTCTTCAGATCCTTCCTGGCCATCTTGTATCCCTCCAGAGCTATGCCTGTGCCCTTTTTCCTCAACTTTATATACGCATCCTTCTTCTTCCTAACAAGACTCTCAACCTCTCTTGTCAACCACGGTTCCCTCACATGACCATCCCTTCCCTGTCTGACAGGGACATGCTTATCAATGGCCCCTACTATCTGCTCCTTGAAAAAGTTCCACATTTCGACCGTGCCCTTCCCTGCCAGCATATGCTCCCAACTTATGCTCCTCAGTTCCTGCCTGACAGCATCATATCTACCCTTCCCCCAATTGTAAACCTTGCCCTGTTGCACATACCTATCCCTCTCCATTACCACAGTGAATGCTACAGAATTGTGATCACTATCTCCAAAGTGCTCGCCCACCAACAGCTCTATCACTTGCCCTGGTTCATTACCTAGTACCAAATCCAATATTGCCTCCCCTCTGGTCGGGCAGTCTACATACTGAGTCAGAAAAGCTTCCTGGACATACTGCACAAACACTACCCCATCCAAACTATTCGATCTAAAGAGTTGCCAATCAATATTTGGGAAGTTGAAATCCCCCATAATTACTACCCTGTGACTTCTGCTCCTTTCCAAAATCTGTTTCCCAATCTGCTCTTCCACCTCCCTGCTGCTATTGGGGGGCCTATAGAAAACTCCCATCAAGGTGACTGCTCCTTTCCTGTTCCTGACCTCAACCCACAGTGCCTCAGTCGGCAGATCCTCCTCGAAAATTCTTTCAGCAGTTGTTACACTATTTCTAACTAACAATGCCACCCCCCCACCTCTTTTACCACCATTCCTAATCTTATGAAAACATCTATAACCAGGTACCTCCAAAAACCATTCCTCCCCCTCACCTATCCACGTTTCAGTGATGGCCACAACATCGTAGTCCCAAGTGCCCATCCACGCCTTCAATTCACTCACCTTATTCCTGATGCTTCTTGCGTTGAAGTATACGCACTTTAACCCTTCTCCGTGCCCATCTGTCCTCTGTGACAGTGCTACCTTCCCCAATACCTCACTACACTCTTTGTCTTTCTGAGTGGACCCACTGGTCCCTGGATTACAAGTCCGGTTCCCATCCCCCTCCCAAACTAGTTTAAACCCTCCCGAACAGTACTAGCAAACCTCCCTCCCAGGATATTGGTGCCCCTCTGGTTCAGATGCAGCCCGTCCTGTTTGAACAGGTCCCATCTTCCCCAGAATGCAGTCCAATTATCCAAGAACTGGAAGCCCTCCCTCCTACACCATTCCTGCAGCCACGTGTTCAGCTGTGCTCTCTCCCTATTCCTAGCCTCACTATCACGTGGCGCCGGCAACAAACCAGAGATAACAACTCTGTCCGTCCGAGCTTTCAGCTTCCAGCCTAACTCCCTAAACTCACTTCTAACATCTGTGCCACCCTTCCTTCCTACGACGTTGGTGCCAATGTGCACCACGACCTCTGGCTGCTCCCCCTCCCCTTTAAGGATCCTGAAGACGCGATCACAAACATCACGGACCCTGGCACCAGTGAGGCAACAAACCATCCATGCGTCTCGCCTGCGCCAAGTAACAAAGAAATACACTGACACCAAGTCACAAAGAGATACACTGATACCAAGTCAAAAATACCTACACTGATGCCCAGTAACACAGGCTCACACTGGGGACGGAGGGGGGGGGGGGGGACGGGGGGGGCGGGGGGGCACATTGGCGCAGTGTTTAGCACCACAGCCTCACAGCTCCAGGGACCCGGGTTCGATTCTGGGTACTGCCTGTGCGGAGTTTGCAAGTTCTCCCTGTGTCTGAGTGGGTTTCCTCCCGGTGCTCCGGTTTCCTCCCACATGCCAAAGACTTGAAGGTTGATAGGTTAATTGGCCATCATAAATTGCTCCTAGCATAGGTAGGTGGTAGGGAAATATATAGGGATAGGTGGGGATGTGATAGGAATACGGGATGAGTGTAGGATTAGTATAAATGGGTGGTTGATGGCCGGCACAGACTCGGTGGGACGAAGGGCCTGTTTAAGTGCTGTATCTCTAAACTAAACTAAATACTGACACCTAGTGTCACAGACACACACTGACACCCAGTACCACAAACACACACTGACACCCAGTAACACAGAGAAACACTGATGCACAGTAACAAAGACATACACTGACACCAATTAACACAGACACACACTGACACCCAGTAAAAAAAGACACACACTGACACCAAGTCACAAAGACATACACTGATGCCCAGTAACACAGACACACACTGACACCAAGTAACAAAGACATAGACTGACACCAAGTCACAAAGACATACACTGACACCAAGTAACAAAGACACACACTTACCCCAAGTAACACAGACATACACTGACACCAAGTAACAAAGACAGACAATTACACCAAGTAACAAAGACATACACTTGCACCAAGTATTTTGACATACACTGATACCAAGTAACACAGACACACATTTACACCAAGTAACACAGACATACAATGACACCAAGTAGCAAAGAGATGCACTGATACACAGTAACACAGACACACACTTACACCAAGTAAAAAAGACATACACTGACACCCAGTAACACAAACACACACACACTGACTCCCAGTAAAACAGAGAAACACTGATACACAGTAACAAAGACATGCACTGACACCAAGTAACACAGACACACACTGACACCCAGTAAAAAAGACATACACTGACACCAAGTCACAAAGACATACACTGATACCAAGTCACAAAGACATACACTGATGCCCAGTAACAAGGACACACACTTACAACAAGTAACACAGAAATACACTGACACCAAGTAACAAAGACAGACAATTACACCAAGTAACAAAAACATACACTTACACCAAGTATTTTGACATACACTGACACCAAGTCACAAAGACATACACTGATGCCCAGTAACACAGACACACACTTACACCAAGTAACAAAGACATACAATGACACCCAGTAACAAAGACATACACTGACACCCAGTAACACAGACACACACGGACACCAAGTAACAAAGACACACACTTACACCAAGTAACACAGACACACACTGACACCAAGTAACAAAGACAGACAATTGCACCAAGTAACAAAGACATACACTTACACCAAGTAACACAGACATACACTGACACCAAGTAACAAAGACATACACTGACACCAAGTAACAAAGACATACACTTACACCAAGTATTTTGACATACACTGACACCAAGTGACAAAGACATACACTGATACCCAGTAACACAGACACACACTTACACCAAGTAACACAGACACACACTTACACCAAGTAACACAGACATACAATGACACCAAGTAAAAAAGACAAGCACTGATACCCTGTAACAAAGACACACACTTACACCAGGTAAAAAAGACAGACACTGATACCCAGTAACACAGAAACACACTTGCACCAAGTAACAAAGACATACACTGACACCCAGTAACAAAGACATACACTGACACCCAGTAACACAGACACACAAGGACACCAAGTAACAAAGACACACACTTACACCAAGTAACACAGACACACACTGACACCCAGTAACACAGACAAACACACTGACACCAAGTAACACAGACATACAATGACACGAAGTAACAAAGACATACACTGATACCCTGTAACAAAGACACACACTTACACCAAGTAAAAAAGACAGACACTGATACCCAGTAACACAGAAACACACTTGCACCAAGTAACAAAGACATACACTGACACCCAGTAACAAAGACATACACTGACACCCAGTAACACAGACACACAAGGACACCAAGTAACAAAGACACACACTTACACCAAGTAACACAGACACACACTGACACCCAGTAACACAGACAAACACACTGACACCAAGTAACACAGACATACAATGACACCAAGAAACAAAGACACACACTGACACCCAGTAACACAAACAAACACACTGACACCAAGTAACACAGACATACACTGACACCAAGTAACAAAGAAATACACTGACACCCAGTAACACAGACACACACGGACACCAAGTAACAAAGACATACACTTACACCAAGTAACACAGACATACACTGACACCAAGTAACAAAGACATACACTGATACCCAGTAACACAGGCACACACTGGGGGCGGGTGGGGGAGGGGGGGCTGGCGCACATTGGCGCAGTGGTTAGCACCGCAGCCTCACAGCTCCAGGGACCCGGGTTCGATTCTGGGTACTGCCTGTGCGGTGTTTGCAAGTTCTCCCTGTGACTGCGTGGGTTTCCTCCCGGTGCTCCGGTTTCCTCCCACATGCCAAAGACTTGCAGGTTGATAGGTTAATTGGCCATCATAAATTGCCCGTAGTATAAGTAGGTGGTAGGGAAATATATAGGGATAGGTGGGGATGTGATAGGAATACGGGATTAGTGTAGGATTAGTATAAATGGGTTGTTGATGGTCGGCACAGACACGGTGGGCCGAACGGCCTGTTTAAGTGCTGTATCTCTAAACTAAACTAAATACTGACACCTAGTGTCACAGACACACACTGACACCCAGTAACACAAACACACACACACTGACTCCCAGTAAAACAGAGAAACACTGATACACAGTAACAAAGACATGCACTGACACCAAGTAACACAGACACACACTGACACCCAGTAAAAAAGACATATACTGACACCAAGTCACAAAGACATACACTGATACCAAGTCACAAAGACATATACTGATGCCCATTAACAAAGGCACACACTTACAACAAGTAACACAGAAATACACTGACACCAAGTAACAAAGACAGACAATTACACCAAGTAACAAAGACATACACTTACACCAAGTTTTTTGACATACACTGACACCAAGTCACAAAGACATACACTGATGCCCAGTAACACAGACACGCACTTACACCAAGTAACAAAGACATACAATGACACCCAGTAACAAAGACATACACTGACACCCAGTAACACAGACACACACGGACACCAAGTAACAAAGACACACACTTACACCAAGTAACACAGACACACACTGACACCAAGTAACAAAGACAGACAATTACACCAAGGAACAAAGACATACACTTACATCAAGTAACACAGACATACACTGACACCAAGTAACAAAGACATACACTGACACCAAGTAACAAAGACATACACTTACACCAAGTATTTTGACATACACTGACACCAAGTGACAAAGACATACACTGATACCCAGTAACACAGACACACACTTACACCAAGTAACACAGACACACACTAACACCAAGTAACACAGACATACAATGACACCAAGTAACAAAGACAAGCACTGATACCCTGTAACAAAGACACACACTTACACCAAGTACAAAAGACAGACACTGATACCCAGTAACACAGAAACACACTTGCACCAAGTAACAAAGACATACACTGACACCCAGTAACAAAGACATACACTGACACCCAGTAACACAGACAGACAAGGACACCAAGTAACAAAGACACACACTTACACCAAGTAACACAGACACACACTGACACCCAGTAACACAGACAAACACACTGACACCAAGTAACACAGACATACAATGACACCAAGTAACAAAGACATACACTGATACCCTGTAACAAAGACACACACTTACACCAAGTAAAAAAGACAGACACTGATACCCAGTAACACAGAAACACACTTGCACCAAGTAACAAAGACATACACTGACACCCAGTAACAAAGACATACACTGACACCCAGTAACACAGACACACACGGACACCAAGTAACAAAGACACACACTTACACCAAGTAACACAGACACACACTGACATCCAGTACCACAAACAAACACACACTGACTCCCAGTAACACAGAGAAACACTGATACACAGTAACAAAGACATACACTGACACCAAGTAACACAAACACACCCTGACACCCAGTAAAAAAGACATACACTGACACCATGTCACAAAGACATACACTGATACCAAGTCACAAAGACATACACTGATGCCCAGTAACACAGACACACATTGACACCAAGTAACAAAGACATACACTGACACCAAGTAACAAAGACATACACTGACACCAAGTAACAAAGACATACACTTACACCAAGTATTTTGACATACACTGACACCAAGTGACAAAGACATACACTGATATCCAGTAACACAGACACACACTTACACCAAGTAACACAGACACACACTTACACCAAGTAACACAGACATATAATGACACCAAGTAACAAAGACATGCACTGATACCCTGTAACAAAGACACACACTTACACCAAGTAAAAAAGACAGACACTGATACCCAGTAACACAGAAACACACTTGCACCAAGTAACAAAGACATACACTGACACCCAGTAACAAAGACATACACTGACACCCAGTAACACAGACATACAATGACACCAAGTAACAAAGACACACACTGACACCCAGTAACACAAACAAACACACTGACACCAAGTAACACAGACATACACTGACACCAAGTAACAAAGAAATACACTGACACCCAGTAACACAGACACACACGGACACCAAGTAACAAAGACATACACTTACACCAAGTAACACAGACATACACTGACACCAAGTAACAAAGACATACACTGATACCCAGTAACACAGGCACACACTGGGTGGGGGGGGGGGGGGCGCACATTGGCGCAGTGGTTAGCACCGCAGCCTCACAGCTCCAGGGACCCGGGTTCGATTCTGGGTACTCCCTGTGCGGTGTTTGCAAGTTCTCCCTGTGACTGCGTGGGTTTCCTCCCGGTGCTCCGGTTTCCTCCCACATGCCAACGACTTGCAGGTTGATAGGTTAATTGGCCATCATAAATTGCCCCTGGCATAGGTAGTTGGTAAGGAAATATATAGGGACCGGTGGGGATGTTCTTGGAAAATGGGATTCGTGTAGGATTAGTATAAATGGGTGGTTGATGGTCGGCACAGACTCGGTGGACCGAAGCGCCTGTGAAAGTGCTGCATCTCGAAACTAAACTAAATACTGACACCTAGTGTCACAGATTCACACTGACACCCAGTAACACAAACAAACACACACTGACACCCAGTAACACAGAGAAACACTAATAAACAGTAACAAAGACATACACTGACAACAAGTCACAAACATATAAAATGACACCAAGTAACAAAGACATACATTGATACCCAGTAACACAGACACACACCGACACGCAGTGAGAAACGCACACTGACCCCCAGTAACACAGACACACACTGACGCCCAGTAACACCGACATACACTGACATCAAGTCACAAAGACACACACTGACACCCAGTAACAAAGACATACACTGACACCAAGTCACAAAGACCTACACAGATACACAGACACACACTGATACCCAGTATCACAGACACACACATACACCAAGTAACAAAGACATACACTGACACCAACTCACAAAGACACACACTGACACCCAGTAACAAAGACATACACTGACACCAAGGCACAAAGACATACACTGATACCCAGGAACACAGACACACACTGACACCCAGTAACAAAGACATACACTGATACCAAGTCACAAAGACATACATTGATAACCAGTAACACAGACACACACTGACACCCAGTAACAAAGACGTACACTAATACCAAGTCAAAATGACATACACTGATACCCAGTAACACGGACACACACTGACACCCAGTAACAAAGACATACACTGATACCAAGTCACAAAGACATACACTGATACCCAGTAACACAGACACACACTGACACCAAGTAACAAAGATATACACTGACACCTAGTAACAAAGACATACACTTACACAAAGTAACAAAGACGCACACTTACACCAAGTAACACAGACATACACTGACACCAAGTAACAAAGACATGCACTGATACGAAGTAACAAAGACAGACAATTACAACAATTAACAAAGACATACACTTACACCAAGTATTTTGACATACACTGACACCAAGTAACAAAGACATACACTGACACTGAGTAACAAAGACATACACTTACACCAAGTAACACAGACATACACTGACACCAAGTAACAAAGACATACAATTACACCAAGTAACAAAGACACACACACACCAAGTAACACAGATATACACTGACACCAAGTCACAAAGACATGCACTGACACCCAGTAACACAGACACACTCGGACACCAAGTAACAAAGACACACACTTACACCAAGTAACACAGACACACACTAACACCCAGTAACACAGACACACACTGACACCAAGTAACAAAGGCATACACTGATACCCAGGAACACAGACACACACTTACACCAAGTAACACAGACATACACTGACACCAAGTAACAAAGGCATACACTGATACCCAGGAACACAGACACAAACTTACACCAAGTAACAAAGACATACACTGATACCCAGTAACACGGACACACACTGACACCGAGTAACAAAGACGTACACTAATACCAAGTCACAAAGACATACACTGATACCCAGTAACACGGACACACACTGACACCCAGTAACAAAGACATACACTGATACCAAGTCACAAAGACATACACTGATACCCAGTAACACAGACACACACTGACACCAAGTAACAAAGATATACACTGACACCAAGTAACAAAGACATACACTTACACAAAGTAACAAAGACACACACTTACACCAAGTAACGCAGACATACACTGACACCAAGTAACAAAGACATGCACTGATACGAAGTAACAAAGACAGACAATTACAACAAGAAACAAAGCCACACACTTACACCAAGTATTTTGACATACACTGACACCAAGTAACACAGACACACACTTACACCAAGTAACAAAGACATACACGTTCACCAAGTAACACAGACATACACTGACACGAAGTAACAAAGACATACAATTACACCAAGTAACAAAGACACACACTTACACCAAGTAACACAGATATACACTGACACCAAGTCACAAAGACATGCACTGACACCCAGTAACACAGATACACTCGGACACCAAGTAACAAAGACACACACTTACTCCAAGTAACACAGACACACACTAACACCCAGTAACACAGACACACACTTACACCAAGTAACACAGACATACACTGACACCAAGTAACAAAGGCATACACTGATACCCAGGAACACAGACACACACTTACACCAAGTAGCAGAGACACACAATTACACCAAGTAACACAGACACAAACTTACACCAAGTAACAAAGACATACACTGATACCCAGTAACACAGACACACGCTGACACCCAGTTAGAAACGCACACTGACCCCCAGTAACGCAGACACACACTGACGCCCAGTAACACAGACATACACTGACATCAAGTCACAAAGACACACACTGACACCCAGTAACAAAGACATACACTGACACCAAGTCACAAAGACATACACTGATACCCAGGAACACAGACACACACTGACACCCAGTAACAAAGACATACACTGATACCAAGTCACAAAGACATACACTGATACCCAGTAACACAGACACACACTGACACACAGTAACAAAGACGTACACTGACACCAAGTCACAAAGACATACACTGATACCCAGGAACACAGACGCACACTGACACCCAGTAACAAAGACATACACTGATACCAAGTCACAAAGACATACACTGATACCCAGTAACACAGACACACACTGACACCCAGTAACAAAGACATACACTGATACCAAGTCAAAAAGACATGCACTGATACCCAGTAACACAGACACACACTGACACACAGTAACAAAGACGTACACTGATACCAAGTCACAAAGACCTACACAGATACACAGACACACAATGATACCCAGTATCACAGACACACACTTACACCAAGTAACAAAGACATACACTGACACCAAGTCACAAAGACACACACTGACACCCAGTAACAAAGACATACACTGACACCAAGTCACAAAGACGTACACTGATACCCAGGAACACAGACAAACACTGACACACAGTAACAAAGACATACACTGATACCAAGTCACAAAGACATACACTGATACCCAGTAACACAGACACACACTGACACCCAGTAACAAAGACGTACACTTACACAAAGTAACAAAGACACACACTTACACCAAGTAACACAGACATACACTGACACCCAGTAACAAAGACATACACTGACACCAAGTCACAAAGACATACACTGATACCCAGGAACACAGACACACACTGACACCCAGTAACAAAGACATACACTGACACCAAGTCACAAAGACATACACTGATACCCAGTAACACAGACACACACTGACACCCAGTAACAAAGACGTACACTTACACAAAGTAACAAAGACACACACTTACACCAAGTAACACAGACACACACTGACACCCAGTAACACAGACACACACTTACACCAAGTAACACAGACATACACTGACACCAAGTAACAAAGACATACACTGATACCCAGTAACACAGACATACACTGACACCAAGTCACAAAGACATACACTGATACCCAGTAACACAGACACACACTGACACCCAGTAACAAAGACGTACACTTACACAAAGTAACAAAGACACACACTTACACCAAGTAACACAGACACACACTGACACCCAGTAACACAGACACACACTTACACCAAGTAACACAGACATACACTGACACCAAGTAACAAAGACATACACTGATACAGAGTAACAGAGACATACACTGACACCAAGTCACAAAGACATACACTGATACCCAGGAACACAGACACACACTGACACCCAGTAACAAAGACATACACTGATACCAAGTCACAAAGACATACACTGATAACCAGTAACACAGACACACACTGACACCCAGTAACAAAGACGTACACTAATACCAAGTCAAAATGACATACACTGATACCCAGTAACACGGACACACACTGACACCCAGTAACAAAGACATACACTGATACCAAGTCACAAAGACATACACTGACACCCAGTAACAAAGACATACACTGACACCCAGTAACACAGACACACAAGGACACCAAGTAACAAAGACACACACTTACACCAAGTAACACAGACACACACTGACACCCAGTAACACAGACAAACACACTGACACCAAGTAACACAGACATACAATGACACGAAGTAACAAAGACATACACTGATACCCTGTAACAAAGACACACACTTACACAAAGTAAAAAAGACAGACACTGATACCCAGTAACACAGAAACACACTTGCACCAAGTAACAAAGACATACACTGACACCCAGTAACAAAGACATACACTGACACCCAGTAACACAGACACACAAGGACACCAAGTAACAAAGACACACACTTACACCAAGTAACACAGACACACACTGACACCCAGTAACACAGACAAACACACTGACACCAAGTAACACAGACATACAATGACACCAAGTAACAAAGACACACACTGACACCCAGTAACACAAACAAACACACTGACACCAAGTAACACAGACATACACTGACACCAAGTAACAAAGAAATACACTGACACCCAGTAACACAGACACACACGGACACCAAGTAACAAAGACATACACTTACACCAAGTAACACAGACATACAGTGACACCAAGTAACAAAGACATGCACTGATACCCAGTAACACAGCACACACTGGGGGCGGGTGGGGGGGGGGGGGGGGGTGGCGCACATTGGCGCAGTGGTTAGCACCGCAGCCTCACAGCTCCAGGGACCCGGGTTCGATTCTGGGTACTGCCTGTGCGGTGTTTGCAAGTTCTCCCTGTGACTGCGTGGGTTTCCTCCCGGTGCTCCGGTTTCCTCCCACATGCCAAAGACTTGCAGGTTGATAGGTTAATTGGCCATCATAAATTGCCCGTAGTATAAGTAGGTGGTAGGGAAATATATAGGGATAGGTGGGGATGTGATAGGAATACGGGATTAGTGTAGGATTAGTATAAATGGGTTGTTGATGGTCGGCACAGACACGGTGGGCCGAACGGCCTGTTTAAGTGCTGTATCTCTAAACTAAACTAAATACTGACACCTAGTGTCACAGACACACACTGACACCCAGTAACACAAACACACACACACTGACTCCCAGTAAAACAGAGAAACACTGATACACAGTAACAAAGACATGCACTGACACCAAGTAACACAGACACACACTGACACCCAGTAAAAAAGACATATACTGACACCAAGTCACAAAGACATACACTGATACCAAGTCACAAAGACATACACTGATGCCCATTAACAAAGGCACACACTTACAACAAGTAACACAGAAATACACTGACACCAAGTAACAAAGACAGACAATTACACCAAGTAACAAAGACATACACTTACACCAAGTTTTTTGACATACACTGACACCAAGTCACAAAGACATACACTGATGCCCAGTAACACAGACACACACTTACACCAAGTAACAAAGACATACAATGACACCCAGTAACAAAGACATACACTGACACCCAGTAACACAGACACACACGGACACCAAGTAACAAAGACACACACTTACACCAAGTAACACAGACACACACTGACACCAAGTAACAAAGACAGACAATTACACCAAGGAACAAAGACATACACTTACATCAAGTAACACAGACATACACTGACACCAAGTAACAAAGACATACACTGACACCAAGTAACAAAGACATACACTTACACCAAGTATTTTGACATACACTGACACCAAGTGACAAAGACATACACTGATACCCAGTAACACAGACACACACTTACACCAAGTAACACAGACACACACTAACACCAAGTAACACAGACATACAATGACACCAAGTAACAAAGACAAGCACTGATACCCTGTAACAAAGACACACACTTACACCAAGTACAAAAGACAGACACTGATACCCAGTAACACAGAAACACACTTGCACCAAGTAACAAAGACATACACTGACACCCAGTAACAAAGACATACACTGACACCCAGTAACACAGACACACAAGGACACCAAGTAACAAAGACACACACTTACACCAAGTAACACAGACACACACTGACACCCAGTAACACAGACAAACACACTGACACCAAGTAACACAGACATACAATGACACCAAGTAACAAAGACATACACTGATACCCTGTAACAAAGACACACACTTACACCAAGTAAAAAAGACAGACACTGATACCCAGTAACACAGAAACACACTTGCACCAGGTAACAAAGACATACACTGACACCCAGTAACAAAGACATACACTGACACCCAGTAACACAGACACACACGGACACCAAGTAACAAAGACACACACTTACACCAAGTAACACAGACACACACTGACATCCAGTACCACAAACAAACGCACACTGACTCCCAGTAACACAGAGAAAGACTGATACACAGTAACAAAGACATACACTGACACCAAGTAACACAAACACACACTGACACCCAGTAAAAAAGACATACACTGACACCATGTCACAAAGACATACACTGATACCAAGTCACAAAGACATACACTGATGCCCAGTAACACAGACACACATTGACACCAAGTAACAAAGACATACACTGACACCAAGTAACAAAGACATACACTGACACCAAGTAACAAAGACATACACTTACACCAAGTATTTTGACATACACTGACACCAAGTGACAAAGACATACACTGATATCCAGTAACACAGACACACACTTACACCAAGTAACACAGACACACACTTACACCAAGTAACACAGACATATAATGACACCAAGTAACAAAGACATGCACTGATACCCTGTAACAAAGACACACACTTACACCAAGTAAAAAAGACAGACACTGATACCCAGTAACACAGAAACACACTTGCACCAAGTAACAAAGACATACACTGACACCCAGTAACAAAGACATACACTGACACCCAGTAACACAGACATACAATGACACCAAGTAACAAAGACACACACTGACACCCAGTAACACAAACAAACACACTGACACCAAGTAACACAGACATACACTGACACCAAGTAACAAAGAAATACACTGACACCCAGTAACACAGACACACACGGACACCAAGTAACAAAGACATACACTTACACCAAGTAACACAGACATACACTGACACCAAGTAACAAAGACATACACTGATACCCAGTAACACAGGCACACACTGGGTGGGGGGGGGGGGCGCACATTGGCGCAGTGGTTAGCACCGCAGCCTCACAGCTCCAGGGACCCGGGTTCGATTCTGGGTACTCCCTGTGCGGTGTTTGCAAGTTCTCCCTGTGACTGCGTGGGTTTCCTCCCGGTGCTCCGGTTTCCTCCCACATGCCACCGACTTGCAGGTTGATAGGTTAATTGGCCATCATAAATTGCCCCTGGCATAGGTAGTTGGTAAGGAAATATATAGGGACCGGTGGGGATGTTCTTGGAAAATGGGATTCGTGTAGGATTAGTATAAATAGGTGGTTGATGGTCGGCACAGACTCGGTGGACCGAAGCGCCTGTGAAAGTGCTGCATCTCGAAACTAAACTAAATACTGACACCTAGTGTCACAGATTCACACTGACACCCAGTAACACAAACAAACACACACTGACACCCAGTAACACAGAGAAACACTAATAAACAGTAACAAAGACATACACTGACAACAAGTCACAAACATATAAAATGACACCAAGTAACAAAGACATACATTGATACCCAGTAACACAGACACACACCGACACCCAGTGAGAAACGCACACTGACCCCCAGTAACACAGACACACACTGACGCCCAGTAACACCGACATACACTGACATCAAGTCACAAAGACACACACTGACACCCAGTAACAAAGACATACACTGACACCAAGTCACAAAGACCTACACAGATACACAGACACACACTGATACCCAGTATCACAGACACACACATACACCAAGTAACAAAGACATACACTGACACCAACTCACAAAGACACACACTGACACCCAGTAACAAAGACATACACTGACACCAAGTCACAAAGACATACACTGATACCCAGGAACACAGACACACACTGACACCCAGTAACAAAGACATACACTGATACCAAGTCACAAAGACATACACTGATAACCAGTCACACAGACACACACTGACACCCAGTAACAAAGACGTACACTAATACCAAGTCAAAATGACATACACTGATACCCAGTAACACGGACACACACTGACACCCAGTAACAAAGACATACACTGATACCAAGTCACAAAGACATACACTGATACCCAGTAACACAGACACACACTGACACCAAGTAACAAAGATATACACTGACACCTAGTAACAAAGACATACACTTACACAAAGTAACAAAGACGCACACTTACACCAAGTAACACAGACATACACTGACACCAAGTAACAAAGACATGCACTGATACGAAGTATCAAAGACAGACAATTACAACAATTAACAAAGACATACACTTACACCAAGTATTTTGACATACACTGACACCAAGTAACAAAGACATACACTGACACTGAGTAACAAAAACATACACTTACACCAAGTAACACAGACATACACTGACACCAAGTAACAAAGACATACAATTACACCAAGTAACAAAGACACACACACACCAAGTAACACAGATATACACTGACACCAAGTCACAAAGACATGCACTGACACCCAGTAACACAGACACACTCGGACACCAAGTAACAAAGACACACACTTACACCAAGTAACACAGACACACACTAACACCCAGTAACACAGACACACACTGACACCAAGTAACAAAGGCATACACTGATACCCAGGAACACAGACACACACTTACACCAAGTAACACAGACATACACTGACACCAAGTAACAAAGGCATACACTGATACCCAGGAACACAGACACAAACTTACACCAAGTAACAAAGACATACACTGATACCCAGTAACACGGACACACACTGACACCGAGTAACAAAGACGTACACTAATACCAAGTCACAAAGACATACACTGATACCCAGTAACACGGACACACACTGACACCCAGTAACAAAGACATACACTGATACCAAGTCACAAAGACATACACTGATACCCAGTAACACAGACACACAGTGACACCAAGTAACAAAGATATACACTGACACCAAGTAACAAAGACATACACTTACACAAAGTAACAAAGACACACACTTACACCAAGTAACGCAGACATACACTGACACCAAGTAACAAAGACATGCACTGATACGAAGTAACAAAGACAGACAATTACAACAAGAAACAAAGCCACACACTTACACCAAGTATTTTGACATACACTGACACCAAGTAACACAGACACACACTTACACCAAGTAACAAAGACATACACTTTCACCAAGTAACACAGACATACACTGACACGAAGTAACAAAGACATACAATTACACCAAGTAACAAAGACACACACTTACACCAAGTAACACAGATATACACTGACACCAAGTCACAAAGACATGCACTGACACCCAGTAACACAGATACACTCGGACACCAAGTAACAAAGACACACACTTACACCAAGTAACACAGACACACACTAACACCCAGTAACACAGACACACACTTACACCAAGTAACACAGACATACACTGACACCAAGTAACAAAGGCATACACTGATACCCAGGAACACAGACACACACTTACACCAAGTAGCAGAGACACACAATTACACCAAGTAACACAGACACAAACTTACACCAAGTAACAAAGACATACACTGATACCCAGTAACACAGACACACGCTGACACCCAGTTAGAAACGCACACTGACCCCCAGTAACGCAGACACACACTGACGCCCAGTAACACAGACATACACTGACATCAAGTCACAAAGACACACACTGACACCCAGTAACAAAGACATACACTGACACCAAGTCACAAAGACATGCACTGATACCCAGGAACACAGACACACACTGACACCCAGTAACAAAGACATACACTGATACCAAGTCACAAAGACATACACTGATACCCAGTAACACAGACACACACTGACACACAGTAACAAAGACGTACACTGACACCAAGTCACAAAGACATACACTGATACCCAGGAACACAGACGCACACTGACACCCAGTAACAAAGACATACACTGATACCAAGTCACAAAGACATACACTGATACCCAGTAACACAGACACACACTGACACCCAGTAACAAAGACATACACTGATACCAAGTCAAAAAGACATGCACTGATACCCAGTAACACAGACACACACTGACACACAGTAACAAAGACGTACACTGATACCAAGTCACAAAGACCTACACAGATACACAGACACACAATGATACCCAGTATCACAGACACACACTTACACCAAGTAACAAAGACATACACTGACACCAAGTCACAAAGACACACACTGACACCCAGTAACAAAGACATACACTGACACCAAGTCACAAAGACGGACACTGATACCCAGGAACACAGACAAACACTGACACACAGTAACAAAGACATACACTGATACCAAGTAACAAAGACATACACTGATACCCAGGAACACAGACACACACTTACACCAAGTTACACAGACACACACTTACACCAAGTAACAAAGAAATACACTTACACCAAGTAACAAAGACATACACTGAGACCAAGTAACAAAGACTTACAATTACACCAAGTAACAAAGACACACACTTACACCAAGTAACACAGATATACACTGACACCAAGTCACAAAGACATGCACTGACACCCAGTAACACAAACACACACGGACACCAAGTAACAAAGACATACACTTACACCAAGTAACACAGACATACACTGACACCAAGTAACAAAGACATACAATTACACCAAGTAACAAAGACACACACTTACACCAAGTAACAAAGACAGACACTGATACCCACTAACACATACACACACTTACACCAAGTAACAAAGACATACACTGACACCCAGTAACACAAATAAACACACACTGACACCCAGTAACACAGAGAAACTCTAATAAACAGTAACAAAGACAGACACTGACACCAAGTAACACAGACACACACTGACACCCAGTAACAAAGACATACACTGATACCCAGTAACACAGACACACAATTACACCAAGTAACAAAGACATACAATGACACCAAGTAACAAAGACATAAACTGACACCAAGTAACAAAGACATACACTGACACCAATTAACAAAGACATACACTGATACCCAGTAACACAGACACACACTTACACCAAGTAACAAAGACATACACTGAAACTAAGTAACAAAGACATACACTGATACCCAGTAACACAGACACACACTTACACCAAGTAACACGGACATACACTGACACCAAGTAACAAAGACATACACTGACACCCAGGAACACAGATACACAGTGACACCCAGTAACACAGAGAAACACTGACACCAAGTAACAAAGACGCACACTGACACCAAGTAACACAGACATACACTGACACCAACTAACAAAGACATACACTGATACCCAGTGACACAGACAAACACTTACAGCAATTAGCAAAGACATACACTGACACCAAGTAACAAAGACATACACTTAAACCAAATAACACAGACATGCACTGACAACAAGTAACTAAGACGTACACTTACACCAACTAACAAAGACACACACTTACACCAAGTAAAACAGACATACACTGACACCAATTAACAAAGACATGCACTTACACCAAGTAAGAAAGACACACACTAACACCAAGTAACACAGACCAACACGGACACCAAGTAACAAAGACATACACAGATACCCAGCAACACAGACACACTCTTACACCAAGTAACAAAGACAGACACTGATACCCAGTAACACAGACACACACTTACACCAAGAATCAATGACATACACTGACACCAAGTAACAAAGGCATACTCTTACACCAAGTAACAAAGACATACACTTACACCAAGTAAGACATACATACACTTACACCAATTAACAAAGACAGACACTAACACCAAGTAAAACGGACACACACTTACACCAAGTAACAAAGACAAACACGGATACACAGTATTACAGACACACAATTACACCAAGTCACAAAGACACATACTGACACCCAGTAACAAAGACAGACACTGATACCCAGTAACACAGACACACACTTACACCAAGTAACAAAGACAGACACTGACATCCAGTAACACAGACACACACTTACACCAACTCACAAAGACACACACTGACACCCAGTAACAAAGACATACACTGACACCCATTAACAAAGACACGCACTGACACCAAGTAACAAAGACATACACCGATACCCAGTAACACAGACACACACTGACAACCAGTAACAAAGACATGCACTGATACCAAGTCACAAAGACACACACTGATACCCAGTAACAGAAACAAACACACACTGACACCCAGCAACACAGAGAAACACTGATACACAGTAACAAGAACATACACTGACACCAAGTAACAAAGACATACACAGACATCAAGTAACAAAGACATACACTGACACCAATTAACAAAGACACACACTGATACCCAGTAACACAGACACACACTTACAGCAAGTAACAAAGACATACACTGAAACCAAGTAACAAAGACATACACTTACACAAAGTAACAAAGACATACACTGACACCAAGTAACAAAGAAATACAATGATACCCAGTAACACAGACACACACTTACACCACTAACACGGACATACACTGACACCAAGTAACAAAGACATACACTGACACCCAGGAACACAGATACACAGTGACACCAACTAACAAAGACATACACTGATACCCAGTGACACAGACAAACACTTACAGCAAGTAACAAAGACATTCAGTGACACCAAGTAACAAAGACATACACTTAAACCAAATAACACAGACATGCACTGACAACAAGTAACAAAGACGTACACTTACACCAACTAACAAAGACACACACTTACACCAAGTAACACAGGCATACACTGACACCAAGTAACAAAGACACACACTTACTCCAAGTAACACAGACACACACTAACACCCAGTAACACAGAATCACACTTACACCAAGTAACACAGACATACACTGACACCAAGTAATAAAGGCATACACTGATACCCAGGAACACAGACACACACTTACACCAAGTAGCAGAGACACACAATTACACCAAGTAACACAGACACAAACTTACACCAAGTAACAAAGACATACACTGATACCCAGTAACACAGACACACGCTGACACCCAGTTAGAAACGCACACTGACCCCCAGTAACGCAGACACACACTGACGCCCAGTAACACAGACATACACTGACATCAAGTCACAAAGACACACACTGACACCCAGTAACAAAGACATACACTGACACCAAGTCACAAAGACATACACTGATACCCAGGAACACAGACACACACTGACACCCAGTAACAAAGACATACACTGATACCAAGTCACAAAGACATACACTGATACCCAGTAACACAGACACACACTGACACACAGTAACAAAGACGTACACTGACACCAAGTCACAAAGACATACACTGATACCCAGGAACACAGACGCACACTGACACCCAGTAACAAAGACATACACTGATACCAAGTCACAAAGACATACACTGATACCCAGTAACACAGACACACACTGACACCCAGTAACAAAGACATACACTGATACCAAGTCAAAAAGACATGCACTGATACCCAGTAACACAGACACACACTGACACACAGTAACAAAGACGTACACTGATACCAAGTCACAAAGACCTACACAGATACACAGACACACAATGATACCCAGTATCACAGACACACACTTACACCAAGTAACAAAGACATACACTGACACCAAGTCACAAAGACACACACTGACACCCAGTAACAAAGACATACACTGACACCAAGTCACAAAGACGTACACTGATACCCAGGAACACAGACAAACACTGACACACAGTAACAAAGACATACACTGATACCAAGTCACAAAGACATACACTGATACCCAGTAACACAGACACACACTGACACCCAGTAACAAAGACGTACACTTACACAAAGTAACAAAGGCACACACTTACACCAAGTAACACAGACATACACTGACACCCAGTAACAAAGACATACACTGACACCAAGTCACAAAGACATACACTGATACCCAGGAACACAGACACACACTGACACCCAGTAACAAAGACATACACTGACACCAAGTCACAAAGACATACACTGATACCCAGTAACACAGACACACACTGACACCCAGTAACAAAGACGTACACTTACACAAAGTAACAAAGACACACACTTACACCAAGTAACACAGACACACACTGACACCCAGTAACACAGACACACACTTACACCAAGTAACACAGACATACACTGACACCAAGTAACAAAGACATACACTGATACCCAGTAACACAGACATACACTGACACCAAGTCACAAAGACATACACTGATACCCAGTAACACAGACACACACTGACACCCAGTAACAAAGACGTACACTTACACAAAGTAACAAAGACACACACTTACACCAAGTAACACAGACACACACTGACACCCAGTAACACAGACACACACTTACACCAAGTA
Source organism: Heterodontus francisci (assembly GCF_036365525.1). Lineage (NCBI taxonomy): Eukaryota > Metazoa > Chordata > Chondrichthyes > Heterodontiformes > Heterodontidae > Heterodontus > Heterodontus francisci. The sequence goes on from NW_027141175.1 coordinate 8,035,138, forward strand.
ACACAGACATACACTGACACCAAGTAACAAAGACATACACTGATACCCAGTAACAGAGACATACACTGACACCAAGTCACAAAGACATACACTGATACCCAGGAACACAGACACACACTGACACCCAGTAACAAAGACATACACTGATACCAAGTCACAAAGACATACACTGATAACCAGTAACACAGACACACACTGACACCCAGTAACAAAGACGTACACTAATACCAAGTCAAAATGACATACACTGATACCCAGTAACACGGACACACACTGACACCCAGTAACAAAGACATACACTGATACCAAGTCACAAAGACATACACTGACACCCAGTAACAAAGACATACACTGACACCCAGTAACACAGACACACAAGGACACCAAGTAACAAAGACACACACTTACACCAAGTAACACAGACACACACTGACACCCAGTAACACAGACAAACACACTGACACCAAGTAACACAGACATACAATGACACGAAGTAACAAAGACATACACTGATACCCTGTAACAAAGACACACACTTACACAAAGTAAAAAAGACAGACACTGATACCCAGTAACACAGAAACACACTTGCACCAAGTAACAAAGACATACACTGACACCCAGTAACAAAGACATACACTGACACCCAGTAACACAGACACACAAGGACACCAAGTAACAAAGACACACACTTACACCAAGTAACACAGACACACACTGACACCCAGTAACACAGACAAACACACTGACACCAAGTAACACAGACATACAATGACACCAAGTAACAAAGACACACACTGACACCCAGTAACACAAACAAACACACTGACACCAAGTAACACAGACATACACTGACACCAAGTAACAAAGAAATACACTGACACCCAGTAACACAGACACACACGGACACCAAGTAACAAAGACATACACTTACACCAAGTAACACAGACATACAGTGACACCAAGTAACAAAGACATGCACTGATACCCAGTAACACAGGCACACACTGGGGGCGGGTGGGGGGGGGGGGGTGGCGCACATTGGCGCAGTGGTTAGCACCGCAGCCTCACAGCTCCAGGGACCCGGGTTCGATTCTGGGTACTGCCTGTGCGGTGTTTGCAAGTTCTCCCTGTGACTGCGTGGGTTTCCTCCCGGTGCTCCGGTTTCCTCCCACATGCCAAAGACTTGCAGGTTGATAGGTTAATTGGCCATCATAAATTGCCCGTAGTATAAGTAGGTGGTAGGGAAATATATAGGGATAGGTGGGGATGTGATAGGAATACGGGATTAGTGTAGGATTAGTATAAATGGGTTGTTGATGGTCGGCACAGACACGGTGGGCCGAACGGCCTGTTTAAGTGCTGTATCTCTAAACTAAACTAAATACTGACACCTAGTGTCACAGACACACACTGACACCCAGTAACACAAACACACACACACTGACTCCCAGTAAAACAGAGAAACACTGATACACAGTAACAAAGACATGCACTGACACCAAGTAACACAGACACACACTGACACCCAGTAAAAAAGACATATACTGACACCAAGTCACAAAGACATACACTGATACCAAGTCACAAAGACATACACTGATGCCCATTAACAAAGGCACACACTTACAACAAGTAACACAGAAATACACTGACACCAAGTAACAAAGACAGACAATTACACCAAGTAACAAAGACATACACTTACACCAAGTTTTTTGACATACACTGACACCAAGTCACAAAGACATACACTGATGCCCAGTAACACAGACACACACTTACACCAAGTAACAAAGACATACAATGACACCCAGTAACAAAGACATACACTGACACCCAGTAACACAGACACACACGGACACCAAGTAACAAAGACACACACTTACACCAAGTAACACAGACACACACTGACACCAAGTAACAAAGACAGACAATTACACCAAGGAACAAAGACATACACTTACATCAAGTAACACAGACATACACTGACACCAAGTAACAAAGACATACACTGACACCAAGTAACAAAGACATACACTTACACCAAGTATTTTGACATACACTGACACCAAGTGACAAAGACATACACTGATACCCAGTAACACAGACACACACTTACACCAAGTAACACAGACACACACTAACACCAAGTAACACAGACATACAATGACACCAAGTAACAAAGACAAGCACTGATACCCTGTAACAAAGACACACACTTACACCAAGTACAAAAGGCAGACACTGATACCCAGTAACACAGAAACACACTTGCACCAAGTAACAAAGACATACACTGACACCCAGTAACAAAGACATACACTGACACCCAGTAACACAGACACACAAGGACACCAAGTAACAAAGACACACACTTACACCAAGTAACACAGACACACACTGACACCCAGTAACACAGACAAACACACTGACACCAAGTAACACAGACATACAATGACACCAAGTAACAAAGACATACACTGATACCCTGTAACAAAGACACACACTTACACCAAGTAAAAAAGACAGACACTGATACCCAGTAACACAGAAACACACTTGCACCAGGTAACAAAGACATACACTGACACCCAGTAACAAAGACATACACTGACACCCAGTAACACAGACACACACGGACACCAAGTAACAAAGACACACACTTACACCAAGTAACACAGACACACACTGACATCCAGTACCACAAACAAACGCACACTGACTCCCAGTAACACAGAGAAAGACTGATACACAGTAACAAAGACATACACTGACACCAAGTAACACAAACACACACTGACACCCAGTAAAAAAGACATACACTGACACCATGTCACAAAGACATACACTGATACCAAGTCACAAAGACATACACTGATGCCCAGTAACACAGACACACATTGACACCAAGTAACAAAGACATACACTGACACCAAGTAACAAAGACATACACTGACACCAAGTAACAAAGACATACACTTACACCAAGTATTTTGACATACACTGACACCAAGTGACAAAGACATACACTGATATCCAGTAACACAGACACACACTTACACCAAGTAACACAGACACACACTTACACCAAGTAACACAGACATATAATGACACCAAGTAACAAAGACATGCACTGATACCCTGTAACAAAGACACACACTTACACCAAGTAAAAAAGACAGACACTGATACCCAGTAACACAGAAACACACTTGCACCAAGTAACAAAGACATACACTGACACCCAGTAACAAAGACATACACTGACACCCAGTAACACAGACATACAATGACACCAAGTAACAAAGACACACACTGACACCCAGTAACACAAACAAACACACTGACACCAAGTAACACAGACATACACTGACACCAAGTAACAAAGAAATACACTGACACCCAGTAACACAGACACACACGGACACCAAGTAACAAAGACATACACTTACACCAAGTAACACAGACATACACTGACACCAAGTAACAAAGACATACACTGATACCCAGTAACACAGGCACACACTGGGTGGGGGGGGGGCGCACATTGGCGCAGTGGTTAGCACCGCAGCCTCACAGCTCCAGGGACCCGGGTTCGATTCTGGGTACTCCCTGTGCGGTGTTTGCAAGTTCTCCCTGTGACTGCGTGGGTTTCCTCCCGGTGCTCCGGTTTCCTCCCACATGCCACCGACTTGCAGGTTGATAGGTTAATTGGCCATCATAAATTGCCCCTGGCATAGGTAGTTGGTAAGGAAATATATAGGGACCGGTGGGGATGTTCTTGGAAAATGGGATTCGTGTAGGATTAGTATAAATAGGTGGTTGATGGTCGGCACAGACTCGGTGGACCGAAGCGCCTGTGAAAGTGCTGCATCTCGAAACTAAACTAAATACTGACACCTAGTGTCACAGATTCACACTGACACCCAGTAACACAAACAAACACACACTGACACCCAGTAACACAGAGAAACACTAATAAACAGTAACAAAGACATACACTGACAACAAGTCACAAACATATAAAATGACACCAAGTAACAAAGACATACATTGATACCCAGTAACACAGACACACACCGACACCCAGTGAGAAACGCACACTGACCCCCAGTAACACAGACACACACTGACGCCCAGTAACACCGACATACACTGACATCAAGTCACAAAGACACACACTGACACCCAGTAACAAAGACATACACTGACACCAAGTCACAAAGACCTACACAGATACACAGACACACACTGATACCCAGTATCACAGACACACACATACACCAAGTAACAAAGACATACACTGACACCAACTCACAAAGACACACACTGACACCCAGTAACAAAGACATACACTGACACCAAGTCACAAAGACATACACTGATACCCAGGAACACAGACACACACTGACACCCAGTAACAAAGACATACACTGATACCAAGTCACAAAGACATACACTGATAACCAGTCACACAGACACACACTGACACCCAGTAACAAAGACGTACACTAATACCAAGTCAAAATGACATACACTGATACCCAGTAACACGGACACACACTGACACCCAGTAACAAAGACATACACTGATACCAAGTCACAAAGACATACACTGATACCCAGTAACACAGACACACACTGACACCAAGTAACAAAGATATACACTGACACCTAGTAACAAAGACATACACTTACACAAAGTAACAAAGACGCACACTTACACCAAGTAACACAGACATACACTGACACCAAGTAACAAAGACATGCACTGATACGAAGTAACAAAGACAGACAATTACAACAATTAACAAAGACATACACTTACACCAAGTATTTTGACATACACTGACACCAAGTAACAAAGACATACACTGACACTGAGTAACAAAGACATACACTTACACCAAGTAACACAGACATACACTGACACCAAGTAACAAAGACATACAATTACACCAAGTAACAAAGACACACACACACCAAGTAACACAGATATACACTGACACCAAGTCACAAAGACATGCACTGACACCCAGTAACACAGACACACTCGGACACCAAGTAACAAAGACACACACTTACACCAAGTAACACAGACACACACTAACACCCAGTAACACAGACACACACTGACACCAAGTAACAAAGGCATACACTGATACCCAGGAACACAGACACACACTTACACCAAGTAACACAGACATACACTGACACCAAGTAACAAAGGCATACACTGATACCCAGGAACACAGACACAAACTTACACCAAGTAACAAAGACATACACTGATACCCAGTAACACGGACACACACTGACACCGAGTAACAAAGACGTACACTAATACCAAGTCACAAAGACATACACTGATACCCAGTAACACGGACACACACTGACACCCAGTAACAAAGACATACACTGATACCAAGTCACAAAGACATACACTGATACCCAGTAACACAGACACACAGTGACACCAAGTAACAAAGATATACACTGACACCAAGTAACAAAGACATACACTTACACAAAGTAACAAAGACACACACTTACACCAAGTAACGCAGACATACACTGACACCAAGTAACAAAGACATGCACTGATACGAAGTAACAAAGACAGACAATTACAACAAGAAACAAAGCCACACACTTACACCAAGTATTTTGACATACACTGACACCAAGTAACACAGACACACACTTACACCAAGTAACAAAGACATACACTTTCACCAAGTAACACAGACATACACTGACACGAAGTAACAAAGACATACAATTACACCAAGTAACAAAGACACACACTTACACCAAGTAACACAGATATACACTGACACCAAGTCACAAAGACATGCACTGACACCCAGTAACACAGATACACTCGGACACCAAGTAACAAAGACACACACTTACACCAAGTAACACAGACACACACTAACACCCAGTAACACAGACACACACTTACACCAAGTAACACAGACATACACTGACACCAAGTAACAAAGGCATACACTGATACCCAGGAACACAGACACACACTTACACCAAGTAGCAGAGACACACAATTACACCAAGTAACACAGACACAAACTTACACCAAGTAACAAAGACATACACTGATACCCAGTAACACAGACACACGCTGACACCCAGTTAGAAACGCACACTGACCCCCAGTAACGCAGACACACACTGACGCCCAGTAACACAGACATACACTGACATCAATTCACAAAGACACACACTGACACCCAGTAACAAAGACATACACTGACACAAAGTCACAAAGACATGCACTGATACCCAGGAACACAGACACACACTGACACCCAGTAACAAAGACATACACTGATACCAAGTCACAAAGACATACACTGATACCCAGTAACACAGACACACACTGACACACAGTAACAAAGACGTACACTGACACCAAGTCACAAAGACATACACTGATACCCAGGAACACAGACGCACACTGACACCCAGTAACAAAGACATACACTGATACCAAGTCACAAAGACATACACTGATACCCAGTAACACAGACACACACTGACACCCAGTAACAAAGACATACACTGATACCAAGTCAAAAAGACATGCACTGATACCCAGTAACACAGACACACACTGACACACAGTAACAAAGACGTACACTGATACCAAGTCACAAAGACCTACACAGATACACAGACACACAATGATACCCAGTATCACAGACACACACTTACACCAAGTAACAAAGACATACACTGACACCAAGTCACAAAGACACACACTGACACCCAGTAACAAAGACATACACTGACACCAAGTCACAAAGACGGACACTGATACCCAGGAACACAGACAAACACTGACACACAGTAACAAAGACATACACTGATACCAAGTAACAAAGACATACACTGATACCCAGGAACACAGACACACACTTACACCAAGTTACACAGACACACACTTACACCAAGTAACAAAGAAATACACTTACACCAAGTAACAAAGACATACACTGACACCAAGTAACAAAGACTTACAATTACACCAAGTAACAAAGACACACACTTACACCAAGTAACACAGATATACACTGACACCAAGTCACAAAGACATGCACTGACACCCAGTAACACAAACACACACGGACACCAAGTAACAAAGACATACACTTACACCAAGTAACACAGACATACACTGACACCAAGTAACAAAGACATACAATTACACCAAGTAACAAAGACACACACTTACACCAAGTAACAAAGACAGACACTGATACCCACTAACACATACACACACTTACACCAAGTAACAAAGACATACACTGACACCCAGTAACACAAACAAACACACACTGACACCCAGTAACACAGAGAAACTCTAATAAACAGTAACAAAGACAGACACTGACACCAAGTAACACAGACACACACTGACACCCAGTAACAAAGACATACACTGATACCCAGTAACACAGACACACAATTACACCAAGTAACAAAGACATACAATGACACCAAGTAACAAAGACATAAACTGACACCAAGTAACAAAGACATACACTGACACCAATTAACAAAGACATACACTGATACCCAGTAACACAGACACACACTTACACCAAGTAACAAAGACATACACTGAAACTAAGTAACAAAGACATACACTGATACCCAGTAACACAGACACACACTTACACCAAGTAACACGGACATACACTGACACCAAGTAACAAAGACATACACTGACACCCAGGAACACAGATACACAGTGACACCCAGTAACACAGAGAAACACTGACACCAAGTAACAAAGACGCACACTGACACCAAGTAACACAGACATACACTGACACCAAGTAACAAAGAAATACACTGACACCCAGTAACACAGACACACACGGACACCAAGTAACAAAGACACACACGTACACCAATAAACAATGACATATACTGACACCAAGTAACAAAGACACACACTTAAACCAAGTAACAAAGACATACACGTACACCAAGTAACAAAGACATACACTGATACCCAGAAACACAGACACACACTTACACCAAGTAACAAAGACATCCACTGACACCAAGTCACAAACACATACACTGACACCAAGTAACAAAGACATACACTTCCACCAAGTATCAAAGACATACACTGATACCCAGTAACACAGACACACACTGACACCCAGTTAGAAACACACACTGACCCCCAGTAACACAGACACACACTGACCCCCAGTAACAAAGACATACACTGATACCCAGTAACACAGACACACACTTACACCAAGTAACAAAGACATACACTGACACCAAGTGACAAAGACATACACTGATACCCAGTAACACAGACACACACTTACACCAAGTAACAAAGACAGACACTGATACCCAGTAACACAGACAAACACTTACACCAAGTAACAAAGACATACACTGACACCCAGTAACAAAGACATACACTGACACCCAGTAACACAGACACACACGGACACCAAGTAACAAAGACATACACTTACACCAAGTAACACAGACACATACTGACACCCAGCAACACAAACAAACACACTGACACCAAGTTACACAGACATAAACTGACACCAAGTAACAAGACATATACTGATACCCAGTAACACAGGCACACACTGGGGGTGGCGGGGGGAGGGGGCACATTGGCGCAGTGGTTAGCACCGCAGCCTCACAGCACCAGGGACCCGTGTTCGATTCTGGGTACTGCCTGTGCGGAGTTTGCTATTTCTCCCTGTGTCTGCGTGGGTTTCCTCCGGGTGCTCCGGTTTCCTCCCACATGCCAAAGACTTGCAGGTTGATAGGTTAATTGGCCATTATAAATTGCCCCTAGTATAGGAAGGTGGTACGGAAATATATAGGGAGCGGTGGGGATGTGAGAGGAATACGGGATAAGAGTAGGATTAGTATAAATATGTTGTTGATTGTCGGCACAGACTCGGTGGGCCGAAGGGCCTGTTTAAGTGCTGTATCTCTAAACTAAACTAAATACTGACACCTAGTGTCACAGACACAGACTGACACCCAGTAACAAAGACATACACTGACACCCAGGAACACTGACACACACTGACACCAAGTAACAAAGACACACACGTACACCAAGTAACAATGACATAAACTGACACCAAGTAACAGAGACATACACTTACACCAAGTAACAAAGACATACACGTACACCAAGTAACAAAGACATACACTGATACCCAGAAACACAGACACACACTTACACCAACTAACAAAGACATACACTGACACCACGTCACAAACACATACACAGACACCAAGTAACAAAGACAAACACTTACACCAAGTATCAAAGACATACACTGATACCCAGTAACACAGACACAAACTGACACCCAGTTAGAAACACACACTGACCACGAGTAACACAGACACACACTGACCCCAGTAACACAGACATACACTGATAAACAGTAACACAGACACACACTTACACCAAGTAACAAAGACATACACTGACAACAAGTAACAAAGACATACACTGATACCCAGTAACACAGACACACACTTACACCAAGTAACAAAGAGAGACACTGATACCCAGTAAAACAGACAAACACTTACACCAAGTAACAAAGACATACACTTACACCAAGTAACACAGACACACACTGAAACCAATTAACGAAGACACACACTTACGCCAAGTAACACAGACATACACTGACACCCAGTAACACAGACATGCACTGATAACCAGAAACACAGACACACACTTACACCACGTAACAAAGACAGACACTGACACCCAGTAACAAAGACATGCACTGACACCCAGGAACACAGACACACACGGACACCAAGTTACAAAGGCACACACTTACACCAAGTAACACAGACACACACTTACACCAAGTAACAAAGACATACATTGACACCCAGTAACACAGACACACACTGGGCAGCACAGTGGCACAGCGGTTAGCACTACAGCCTCACATCTCCAGGGACCCGGGTTCGATTCTGGGTACCCAGATACCCAGTAACACAGACACACACTTACACCAAGTAACAAAGACATACACTGATACCCAGGAACACAGACACACACTTACACCAAGTAACACAGACATACTCTGACGCAAAGTAACAAAGACATAGACTGATACCCAGTAACACAGACACACACTGACACCAAGTAACACAGACATACACTGATAACCAGTAACACAGACACACACTTACACCAAGTAACAAAGACATACACTGATACCCAGTAACACAGACACACACTTACACCAAGTAACAAAGACACACAGTGACACCAAGTCACAAAGACACACACTGATACCCAGTGACACAGACACACACTTACACCAAGTAACACAGACATACACTTACACCAAGTAACACAGACACACACTTACACCAAGTAACAAAGACAGACACTGATACCCAGTAACACAGTCACACTCTTACACCAACTAACAAAGACATACACTGACACCCAGTAACAAAGACATACACTGACACCCAGTAACACAGACACACACGGACACCAAGTAACAAAGACACACACGTACACCAATAAACAATGACATATACTGACACCAAGTAACAAAGACACACACTTAAACCAAGTATCAAAGACATACACTGATACCCAGTAACACAGACACACACTGACACCCAGTTAGAAACACACACTGACCCCCAGTAACACAGACACACACTGACCCCCAGTAACAAAGACATACACTGATACCCAGTAACACAGACACACACTTACACCAAGTAACAAAGACATACACTGACACCAAGTGACAAAGACATACACTGATACCCAGTAACACAGACACACACTTACACCAAGTAACAAAGACAGACACTGATACCCAGTAACACAGACAAACACTTACACCAAGTAACAAAGACATACACTGACACCCAGTAACAAAGACATACAATGACACCCAGTAACACAGACACACACGGACACCAAGTAACAAAGACATACACTTACACCAAGTAACACAGACACATACTGACACCCAGCAACACAAACAAACACACTGACACCAAGTTACACAGACATAAACTGACACCAAGTAACAAGACATATACTGATACCCAGTAACACAGGCACACACTGGGGGTGGCGGGGGGAGGGGGCACATTGGCGCAGTGGTTAGCACCGCAGCCTCACAGCACCAGGGACCCGTGTTCGATTCTGGGTACTGCCTGTGCGGAGTTTGCTATTTCTCCCTGTGTCTGCGTGGGTTTCCTCCGGGTGCTCCGGTTTCCTCCCACATGCCAAAGACTTGCAGGTTGATAGGTTAATTGGCCATTATAAATTGCCCCTAGTATAGGAAGGTGGTACGGAAATATATAGGGAGCGGTGGGGATGTGAGAGGAATACGGGATAAGAGTAGGATTAGTATAAATATGTTGTTGATTGTCGGCACAGACTCGGTGGGCCGAAGGGCCTGTTTAAGTGCTGTATCTCTAAACTAAACTAAATACTGACACCCAGTAACAAAGACATACACTGACACCCAGGAACACTGACACACACTGACACCAAGTAACAAAGACACACACGTACACCAAGTAACAATGACATAAACTGACACCAAGTAACAGAGACATACACTTACACCAAGTAACAAAGACATACACGTACACCAAGTAACAAAGACATACACTGATACCCAGAAACACAGACACACACTTACACCAACTAACAAAGACATACACTGACACCACGTCACAAACACATACACTGACACCAAGTAACAAAGACAAACACTTACACCAAGTATCAAAGACATACACTGATACCCAGTAACACAGACACAAACTGACACCCAGTTAGAAACACACACTGACCACGAGTAACACAGACACACACTGACCCCAGTAACACAGACATACACTGATAAACAGTAACACAGACACACACTTACACCAAGTAACAAAGACATACACTGACAACAAGTAACAAAGACATACACTGATACCCAGTAACACAGACACACACTTACACCAAGTAACAAAGAGAGACACTGATACCCAGTAAAACAGACAAACACTTACACCAAGTAACAAAGACATACACTTACACCAAGTAACACAGACACACACTGAAACCAATTAACGAAGACACACACTTACGCCAAGTAACACAGACATACACTGACACCCAGTAACACAGACATGCACTGATAACCAGAAACACAGACACACACTTACACCACGTAACAAAGACAGACACTGACACCCAGTAACAAAGACATGCACTGACACCCAGGAACACAGACACACACGGACACCAAGTAACAAAGGCACACACTTACACCAAGTAACACAGACACACACTTACACCAAGTAACAAAGACATACATTGACACCCAGTAACACAGACACACACTGGGCAGCACAGTGGCACAGCGGTTAGCACTGCAGCCTCACATCTCCAGGGACCCGGGTTCGATTCTGGGTACCCAGATACCCAGTGACACAGACACACACTTACACCAAGTAACAAAGACATACACTGATACCCAGGAACACAGACACACACTTACACCAAGTAACACAGACATACTCTGACGCAAAGTAACAAAGACATAGACTGATACCCAGTAACACAGACACACACTGACACCAAGTAACACAGACATACACTGATAACCAGTAACACAGACACACACTTACACCAAGTAACAAAGACATACACTGATACCCAGTAACACAGACACACACTTACACCAAGTAACAAAGACACACACTGACACCAAGTCACAAAGACACACACTGATACCCAGTGACACAGACACACACTTACACCAAGTAACACAGACATACACTTACACCAAGTAACACAGACACACACTTACACCAAGTAACAAAGACAGACACTGATACCCAGTAACACAGTCACACTCTTACACCAACTAACAAAGACATACACTGACACCCAGTAACAAAGACATACACTGACACCCAGTAACACAGACACACACGGACACCAAGTAACAAAGACACACACGTACACCAATAAACAATGACATATACTGACACCAAGTAACAAAGACACACACTTAAACCAAGTAACAAAGACATACACGTACACCAAGTAACAAAGACCTACACTGATACCCAGAAACACAGACACACACTTACACCAAGTAACAAAGACATCCACTGACACCAAGTCACAAACACATACACTGACACCAAGTAACAAAGACATACACTTCCACCAAGTATCAAAGACATACGCTGATACCCAGTAACACAGACACACACTGACACCCAGTTAGAAACACACACTGACCCCCAGTAACACAGACACACACTGACCCCCAGTAACAAAGACATACACTGATAGCCAGTAACACAGACACACACTTACACCAAGTAAGAAAGACATACACTGACACCAAGTGACAAAGACATACACTGATACCCAGTAACACAGACACACACTTACACCAAGTAACAAAGACAGACACTGATACCCAGTAACACAGACAAACACTTACACCAAGTAACAAAGACATACACTGACACCCAGTAACAAAGACATACAATGACACCCAGTAACACAGACACACACGGACACCAAGTAACACAGAGACACACTGACACCCAGTAACACAGACACACACTTACACCAAGTAGCAAAGACAGACACTGATACCCAGTAACTCAGACACACACTTACACCAAGTAACAAAGACATACTCTGACACCCAGTAACAAAGACATACACTGACACCCAGTAACACAGACACACACGGACACCAAGTAACAAAGACATACACTTACACCAAGTAACACAGACACATACTGACACCCAGCAACACAAATAAACACACTGACACCAAGTTACACAGGCATAAACTGACACCAAGTAACAAGACATATACTGATACCCAGTAACACAGGCACACACTGGGGGTGGCGGGGGGAGGGGGCACATTGGCGCAGTGGTTAGCACCGCAGCCTCACAGCACCAGGGACCCGTGTTCGATTCTGGGAACTGCCTGTGCGGAGTTTGCTATTTCTCCCTGTGTCTGCGTGGGTTTCCTCCGGGTGCTCCGGTTTCCTCCCACATGCCAAAGACTTGCAGGTTGATAGGTTAATTGGCCATTATAAATTGCCCCTAGTATAGGAAGGTGGTACGGAAATATATAGGGAGCGGTGGGGATGTGAGAGGAATACGGGATAAGAGTAGGATTAGTATAAATATGTTGTTGATTGTCGGCACAGACTCGGTGGGCCGAAGGGCCTGTTTAAGTGCTGTATCTCTAAACTAAACTAAATACTGACACCTAGTGTCACAGACACAGACTGACACCCAGTAACAAAGACATACACTGACACCCAGGAACACTGACACACACTGAAACCAAGTAACAAAGACACACACGTACACCAAGTAACAATGACATAAACTGACACCAAGTAACAGAGACATACACTTACACCAAGTAACAAAGACATACACGTACACCAAGTAACAAAGACATACACTGATACCCAGAAACACAGACACACACTTACACCAACTAACAAAGACATACACTGACACCACGTCACAAACACATACACTGACACCAAGTAACAAAGACAAACACTTACACCAAGTATCAAAGACATACACTGATACCCAGTAACACAGACACAACCTGACACCCAGTTAGAAACACACACTGACCACGAGTAACACAGACACACACTGACCCCAGTAACACAGACATACACTGATAAACAGTAACACAGACACACACTTACACCAAGTAACAAAGACATACACTGACAACAAGTAACAAAGACATACACTGATACCCAGTAACACAGACACACACTTACACCAAGTAACAAAGAGAGACACTGATACCCAGTAAAACAGACAAACACTTACACCAAGTAACAAAGACATACACTTACACCAAGTAACACAGACACACACTGAAACCAATTAACGAAGACACACACTTACGCCAAGTAACACAGACATACACTGACACCCAGTAACACAGACATGCACTGATAACCAGAAACACAGACACACACTTACACCACGTAACAAAGACAGACACTGACACCCAGTAACAAAGACATGCACTGACACCCAGGAACACAGACACACACGGACACCAAGTAACAAAGGCACACACTTACACCAAGTAACACAGACACACACTTACACCAAGTAACAAAGACATACACTGATACCCAGGAACACAGACACACACTTACACCAAGTAACACAGACATACTCTGACGCAAAGTAACAAAGAGATAGACTGATACCCAGTAACACAGACACACACTGACACCAAGTAACACAGACATACACTGATAACCAGTAACACAGACACACACTTACACCAAGTAACAAAGACATACACTGATACCCAGTAACACAGACACACACTTACACCAAGTAACAAAGACACACACTGACACCAAGTCACAAAGACACACACTGACACCCAGTAACAAAGACATACACTGACACCAAGTATTTTGACATACACTGACACCAAGTAACAATGGCATACACTGACACCAAGTAACAATGACATACACTGATACCCAGTAACACAGACACATACTGAAACCCAGTAACAAAGACATACACTGACACAAAGTCACAAAGACATACACTGATACCCAGTAACACAGACACACACTTACACCAAGTAGCACAGACATACACTGACACCAAGTAACAAAGACCTACACTGATACCCAGGAACAAAGACACACACTGACACCAAGTAACAAAGACACACACGTACACCAAGTAACAAAGACATACACTGACACCCAGTAACACAGACATGCACTGATAACCAGAAACACAGACACACACTTACACCACGTAACAAAGACAGACACTGACACCCAGTAACAAAGACATGCACTGACACCCAGGAACACAGACACACACGGACACCAAGTTACAAAGGCACACACTTACACCAAGTAACACAGACACACACTTACACCAAGTAACAAAGACATACATTGACACCCAGTAACACAGACACACACTGGGCAGCACAGTGGCACAGCGGTTAGCACTACAGCCTCACATCTCCAGGGACCCGGGTTCGATTCTGGGTACCCAGATACCCAGTAACACAGACACACACTTACACCAAGTAACAAAGACATACACTGATACCCAGGAACACAGACACACACTTACACCAAGTAACACAGACATACTCTGACGCAAAGTAACAAAGACATAGACTGATACCCAGTAACACAGACACACACTGACACCAAGTAACACAGACATACACTGATAACCAGTAACACAGACACACACTTACACCAAGTAACAAAGACATACACTGATACCCAGTAACACAGACACACACTTACACCAAGTAACAAAGACACACAGTGACACCAAGTCACAAAGACACACACTGATACCCAGTGACACAGACACACACTTACACCAAGTAACACAGACATACACTTACACCAAGTAACACAGACACACACTTACACCAAGTAACAAAGACAGACACTGATACCCAGTAACACAGTCACACTCTTACACCAACTAACAAAGACATACACTGACACCCAGTAACAAAGACATACACTGACACCCAGTAACACAGACACACACGGACACCAAGTAACAAAGACACACACGTACACCAATAAACAATGACATATACTGACACCAAGTAACAAAGACACACACTTAAACCAAGTATCAAAGACATACACTGATACCCAGTAACACAGACACACACTGACACCCAGTTAGAAACACACACTGACCCCCAGTAACACAGACACACACTGACCCCCAGTAACAAAGACATACACTGATACCCAGTAACACAGACACACACTTACACCAAGTAACAAAGACATACACTGACACCAAGTGACAAAGACATACACTGATACCCAGTAACACAGACACACACTTACACCAAGTAACAAAGACAGACACTGATACCCAGTAACACAGACAAACACTTACACCAAGTAACAAAGACATACACTGACACCCAGTAACAAAGACATACAATGACACCCAGTAACACAGACACACACGGACACCAAGTAACAAAGACATACACTTACACCAAGTAACACAGACACATACTGACACCCAGCAACACAAACAAACACACTGACACCAAGTTACACAGACATAAACTGACACCAAGTAACAAGACATATACTGATACCCAGTAACACAGGCACACACTGGGGGTGGCGGGGGGAGGGGGCACATTGGCGCAGTGGTTAGCACCGCAGCCTCACAGCACCAGGGACCCGTGTTCGATTCTGGGTACTGCCTGTGCGGAGTTTGCTATTTCTCCCTGTGTCTGCGTGGGTTTCCTCCGGGTGCTCCGGTTTCCTCCCACATGCCAAAGACTTGCAGGTTGATAGGTTAATTGGCCATTATAAATTGCCCCTAGTATAGGAAGGTGGTACGGAAATATATAGGGAGCGGTGGGGATGTGAGAGGAATACGGGATAAGAGTAGGATTAGTATAAATATGTTGTTGATTGTCGGCACAGACTCGGTGGGCCGAAGGGCCTGTTTAAGTGCTGTATCTCTAAACTAAACTAAATACTGACACCTAGTGTCACAGACACAGACTGACACCCAGTAACAAAGACATACACTGACACCCAGGAACACTGACACACACTGACACCAAGTAACAAAGACACACACGTACACCAAGTAACAATGACATAAACTGACACCAAGTAACAGAGACATACACTTACACCAAGTAACAAAGACATACACGTACACCAAGTAACAAAGACATACACTGATACCCAGAAACACAGACACACACTTACACCAACTAACAAAGACATACACTGACACCACGTCACAAACACATACACTGACACCAAGTAACAAAGACAAATACTTACACCAAGTATCAAAGACATACACTGATACCCAGTAACACAGACACAAACTGACACCCAGTTAGAAACACACACTGACCACGAGTAACACAGACACACACTGACCCCAGTAACACAGACATACACTGATAAACAGTAACACAGACACACACTTACACCAAGTAACAAAGACATACACTGACAACAAGTAACAAAGACATACACTGATACCCAGTAACACAGACACACACTTACACCAAGTAACAAAGAGAGACACTGATACCCAGTAAAACAGACAAACACTTACACCAAGTAACAAAGACATACACTTACACCAAGTAACACAGACACACACTGAAACCAATTAACGAAGACACACACTTACGCCAAGTAACACAGACATACACTGACACCCAGTAACACAGACATGCACTGATAACCAGAAACACAGACACACACTTACACCACGTAACAAAGACAGACACTGACACCCAGTAACAAAGACATGCACTGACACCCAGGAACACAGACACACACGGACACCAAGTAACAAAGGCACACACTTACACCAAGTAACACAGACACACACTTACACCAAGTAACAAAGACATACATTGACACCCAGTAACACAGACACACACTGGGCAGCACAGTGGCACAGCGGTTAGCACTGCAGCCTCACATCTCCAGGGACCCGGGTTCGATTCTGGGTACCCAGATACCCAGTAACACAGACACACACTTACACCAAGTAACAAAGACATACACTGATACCCAGGAACACAGACACACACTTACACCAAGTAACACAGACATACTCTGACGCAAAGTAACAAAGACATAGACTGATACCCAGTAACACAGACACACACTGACACCAAGTAACACAGACATACACTGATAACCAGTAACACAGACACACACTTACACCAAGTAACAAAGACATACACTGATACCCAGTAACACAGACACACACTTACACCAAGTAACAAAGACACACACTGACACCAAGTCACAAAGACACACACTGATACCCAGTGACACAGACACACACTTACACCAAGTAACACAGACATACACTTACACCAAGTAACACAGACACACACTTACACCAAGTAACAAAGACAGACACTGATACCCAGTAACACAGTCACACTCTTACACCAACTAACAAAGACATACACTGACACCCAGTAACAAAGACATACACTGACACCCAGTAACACAGACACACACGGACACCAAGTAACAAAGACACACACGTACACCAATAAACAATGACATATACTGACACCAAGTAACAAAGACACACACTTAAACCAAGTAACAAAGACATACACGTACACCAAGTAACAAAGACCTACACTGATACCCAGAAACACAGACACACACTTACACCAAGTAACAAAGACATCCACTGACACCAAGTCACAAACACATACACTGACACCAAGTAACAAAGACATACACTTCCACCAAGTATCAAAGACATACGCTGATACCCAGTAACACAGACACACACTGACACCCAGTTAGAAACACACACTGACCCCCAGTAACACAGACACACACTGACCCCCAGTAACAAAGACATACACTGATAGCCAGTAACACAGACACACACTTACACCAAGTAAGAAAGACATACACTGACACCAAGTGACAAAGACATACACTGATACCCAGTAACACAGACACACACTTACACCAAGTAACAAAGACAGACACTGATACCCAGTAACACAGACAAACACTTACACCAAGTAACAAAGACATACACTGACACCCAGTAACAAAGACATACAATGACACCCAGTAACACAGACACACACGGACACCAAGTAACACAGAGACACACTGACACCCAGTAACACAGACACACACTTACACCAAGTAGCAAAGACAGACACTGATACCCAGTAACTCAGACACACACTTACACCAAGTAACAAAGACATACACTGACACCCAGTAACAAAGACATACACTGACACCCAGTAACACAGACACACACGGACACCAAGTAACAAAGACATACACTTACACCAAGTAACACAGACACATACTGACACCCAGCAACACAAATAAACACACTGACACCAAGTTACACAGGCATAAACTGACACCAAGTAACAAGACATATACTGATACCCAGTAACACAGGCACACACTGGGGGTGGCGGGGGGAGGGGGCACATTGGCGCAGTGGTTAGCACCGCAGCCTCACAGCACCAGGGACCCGTGTTCGATTCTGGGAACTGCCTGTGCGGAGTTTGCTATTTCTCCCTGTGTCTGCGTGGGTTTCCTCCGGGTGCTCCGGTTTCCTCCCACATGCCAAAGACTTGCAGGTTGATAGGTTAATTGGCCATTATAAATTGCCCCTAGTATAGGAAGGTGGTACGGAAATATATAGGGAGCGGTGGGGATGTGAGAGGAATACGGGATAAGAGTAGGATTAGTATAAATATGTTGTTGATTGTCGGCACAGACTCGGTGGGCCGAAGGGCCTGTTTAAGTGCTGTATCTCTAAACTAAACTAAATACTGACACCTAGTGTCACAGACACAGACTGACACCCAGTAACAAAGACATACATTGACACCCAGGAACACTGACACACACTGAAACCAAGTAACAAAGACACACACGTACACCAAGTAACAATGACATAAACTGACACCAAGTAACAGAGACATACACTTACACCAAGTAACAAAGACATACACGTACACCAAGTAACAAAGACATACACTGATACCCAGAAACACAGACACACACTTACACCAACTAACAAAGACATACACTGACACCACGTCACAAACACATACACTGACACCAAGTAACAAAGACAAACACTTACACCAAGTATCAAAGACATACACTGATACCCAGTAACACAGACACAACCTGACACCCAGTTAGAAACACACACTGACCACGAGTAACACAGACACACACTGACCCCAGTAACACAGACATACACTGATAAACAGTAACACAGACACACACTTACACCAAGTAACAAAGACATACACTGACAACAAGTAACAAAGACATACACTGATACCCAGTAACACAGACACACACTTACACCAAGTAACAAAGAGAGACACTGATACCCAGTAAAACAGACAAACACTTACACCAAGTAACAAAGACATACACTTACACCAAGTAACACAGACACACACTGAAACCAATTAACGAAGACACACACTTACGCCAAGTAACACAGACATACACTGACACCCAGTAACACAGACATGCACTGATAACCAGAAACACAGACACACACTTACACCACGTAACAAAGACAGACACTGACACCCAGTAACAAAGACATGCACTGACACCCAGGAACACAGACACACACGGACACCAAGTAACAAAGGCACACACTTACACCAAGTAACACAGACACACACTTACACCAAGTAACAAAGACATATATTGACACCCAGTAACACAGACACACACTGGGCAGCACAGTGGCACAGCGGTTAGCACTGCAGCCTCACATCTCCAGGGACCCGGGTTCGATTCTGGGTACCCAGATACCCAGTAACACAGACACACACTTACACCAAGTAACAAAGACATACACTGATACCCAGGAACACAGACACACACTTACACCAAGTAACACAGACATACTCTGACGCAAAGTAACAAAGAGATAGACTGATACCCAGTAACACAGACACACACTGACACCAAGTAACACAGACATACACTGATAACCAGTAACACAGACACACACTTACACCAAGTAACAAAGACATACACTGATACCCAGTAACACAGACACACACTTACACCAAGTAACAAAGACACACACTGACACCAAGTCACAAAGACACACACTGACACCCAGTAACAAAGACATACACTGACACCAAGTATTTTGACATACACTGACACCAAGTAACAATGGCATACACTGACACCAAGTAACAATGACATACACTGATACCCAGTAACACAGACACATACTGAAACCCAGTAACAAAGACATACACTGACACAAAGTCACAAAGACATACACTGATACCCAGTAACACAGACACACACTTACACCAAGTAGCACAGACATACACTGACACCAAGTAACAAAGACCTACACTGATACCCAGGAACAAAGACACACACTGACACCAAGTAACAAAGACACACACGTACACCAAGTAACAAAGACAGACACTGATACCCAGTAAAACAGACAAACACTTACACCAAGTAACAAAGACATACACTTACACCAAGTAACACAGACACACACTGAAACCAATTAACAAAGACACACACTTACACCAAGTAACACAGACATACACTGACACCCAGTAACACCGACATGCACTGATAACCAGAAACACAGACACACACTTACACCAAGTAACAAAGACAGACACTGACACCCAGTAACAAAGACATGCACTGACACCCAGTAACACAGACACACACGGACACCAAGTAACAAAGGCACACACTTACACCAAGTAACACAGACACACACTTACACCAAGTAACAAAGACATACATTGACACCCAGTAACACAGACACACACTGGGCAGCACAGTGGCGCAGCGGTTAGCACTGCAGCCTCACATCTCCAGGGACCCGGGTTCGATTCTGGGTACCCAGATACCCAGTAACACAGACACACACTTACACCAAGTAACACAGACATACACTGACACCAAGTAACAAAGACATACACTGATAACCAGTAACACAGACACACACTTACACCAAGTAACAAAGACACACACTGACACCAAGTCACAAAGACACACACTGACACACAGTAACAAAGACAGTACACTGACGCCAAGTATTTTGACATACACTGACACCAAGTAACAATGACATACACTGATACCCAGTAACACAGACACACACTTACACCAAGTAACAAAGACATACACTGACACCAAGTCACAAAGACACATACTGAAACCCAGTAACAAAGACATACACTGACACAAAGTCACAAAGACATACACTGATACCCAGTAACACAGACACACACTTGCACCAAGTAGCACAGACATACACTGACACCAAGTAACAAAGACCTACACTGATACCCAAGAACACAGACAAACAATGACACCAAGTAACAAAGACACACACGTACACCAAGTAACAAAGACATACACGTACACCAAGTAACAAAGACATACACTGACACCCAGGAACAAAGACATACACTGACACCAATTAACAAAGACGTACACTGATACCCAGTAACACAGACACACACTTACACCAAGTAACAAAGACATACACTGACACCGAGTAACAAAGACATACACTGACACCAAGTCACAAACACATACACTGACACCAAGTAACAAAGACATACACTTACACCAAGTAACAAAGACGTACACTGATACCCAGTAACACAGACACACACTGACACCCAGTTAGAAACACACACTGACCCCCAGTAACACAGAAACACACTGACACCCAGTAACAAAGACATACACTGATACCCAGTAACACAGACACACACTTACACCAAGTAACAAAGACATACACTGACACCAAGTAACAAAGACTTACACTGATACCCAGTAACACAGACACACACTTACACCAAGTAACAAAGACATACACTGACACCCAGTAACAAAGACATACACTGACACCCAGTAACACAGACACACACGGACACCAAGGAACAAAGACACACACTTACACCAAGTAACACAGAGACACACTGACACCAAGTAACACAGACACACACTTACACCAAGTAGCAAAGACAGACACTGATACCCAGTAACACAGACACACACTTACACCAAGTAACAAAGTCATACACTTACACCAAGTAACACAGACACACACTGAAACCAATTAACAAAGACACACACTTACACCAAGTAACACAGACATACAATGACACCCAGTAACACCGACATGCACTGATAACCAGAAACACAGACACACACTTACACCAAGTAACAAAGACAGACACTGACACCCAGTAACACAGACACACACGGACACCAAGTAACAAAGACACACACGTACACCAAGTAACAAAGACACACACTTACACCAAGTAACACAGAGACACACTGACACCAAGTAACACAGACACACACTTACACCAAGTAACAAAGACATACTCTGTCACCCAGTAACAAAGACATACACTGACACCCAGTAACACAGACACACACGGACACCAAGTAACAAAGACACACACTTACACCAAGTAACACAGAGACACACTGACACCAAGTAACACAGACACACACTTACACCAAGTAGCAAAGACAGACACTGATATCCAGTAACACAGACACACACTTACACCAAGTAACAAAGTCACACACTTACACCAAGTAACACAGACATACACTGACCCCCAGTAACTCAGACATACACTGATACCCAGTAACACAGAAACACAGTTACACCAAGTAACAAAGACATACACTGACACCAAGTAACAAAGACAGACAATTACACCAAGTATTTTGACATACACTGACACCTAGTAACAAAGACATACACTGATATCCAGTAACACAGATTCACACTGACACCCAGTAACACAAACAAACACACTGACACCCAGTAACACAGACACACGCTGACACCAAGTAACAAAGACATACACTGACACCCAGTAACGCAGACACACGCTGGGCGGCACAGTGGCGCAGTGGTTAGCACTGCAGCCTCACAGCTCCAGGGACCCGATTTCGATTCTGGTTACTGCCTGTGCGGAGTTTGCAAGTTCTCCCTGTGTCTGCGTGGTTTTCCTCCGGGTGCTCAGGTTTCCTCCCACATGCCAAAGACTTGCAGGTTGATAGGTAAATTGGCCATTATAAATTGCCCCTAGTATAGGTAGGTGGTAGGGAAATATATAGGGACCGGTGGGGATGTTATTGGAATATGGGATTCGTGTTGGATTAGTATAAATGTGTGGTTGATGGTCGGCACAGACTCGGTGGGCCGAAGGGCCTGTTTCAGTGCTGTATCTCTAAACTAAACTAAATACTGACACCTAGTGTCACAGACACACACTGACACCCAGTAACACACACTGATACACAGTACCAAAGACATACACTGACACCCAGGAACACAGACCCAAACTGACAGCAAGTAACAAAGACACACACTTACACCAAGTAACAAAGACATACACTGACACCAAGTAACAAAGACACACACCTGTAACAAAGATATGCACTTACACGAAGTAACAAAGACATACACTGATACCCAGTAACACAGACATACACTTACAACAAGTAACAAAGACATACACTGACACCCAGTAACAAAGACATACACTGACACCAAGTCACAAACACATACACTGACACCAAGTAACAAAGACATACACTGATACCCAGTAACACAGACACAAACTTACACCCAGTTAGAAACACACACTGACCCCCAGTAACACAGAAACATACTGACCCCCAGTAACACAGAAATACACTGATACCCAGTAACACAGACACACACTTACACCAAGTAACAAAGACATACACTGACACCAAGTAACAAAGACATCCACTGATACCCAGTAACACAGACACACACTTACACCAAGTAACAAAGACATACACTTACACCAAGTAACAAAGACACACACTTACACCAAGTAACAAAGACACACACTTACACCAAGTAACAAAGACACACAATTACACCAAGTAACACAGACATACACTGAGACCAAGTAACACAGACATGCACTGATAACCAGAAACACAGACACACACTTACAAGTAGCAAAGACAGACAATTACACCAAGTATTTTGACAGACGCTGACACCTAGTAACAAAGACATACACTGACACCCAGTAACACCAACAAACACACTGACACCCAGTAAGACAGACACACACTGACCCCAAGTAACAAAGACATCCACTGACACCCAGTAACGCAGACACACGCTGGGCGGCACAGTGGCGCAGTGGTTAGCACTGCAGCCTCACAGCTCAAGGGACCCGAGTTCGATTCTGGTTAATGCCTGTGCGGAGTTTGCAAGTTCCCCCTGTGTCTGCGTGGTTTTCCTCCGGGTGCTCAGGTTTCCTCCCACATTCCAAAGACTTGCAGGTTGATAGGTAAATTGGCCATTATAAATTGCCCCTAGTATAGGTAGGTGGTAGGGAAATATATAGGGACCGGTGGGGATGTTATTGGAATATGGGATTCGTGTAGGATTAGTATAAATGGGTGGTTGATGGTCGGCACAGACTCGGTGGGCCGAAGGGCCTGTTTCAGTTCTGTATCTCTAAACTAAACTAAATACTGACACCTAGTGTCACAGACACACACTGACACCCAGTAACACACACTGATACACAGTACCAAAGACATACACTGACACCCAGGAACACAGACCCAAACTGACACCAAGTAACAAAGACACACACTTACACCCAGTAACAAAGACATACACTGACACCCAGTAACACAGACACACACGGACACCAAGTCACAAAGACACACACTTACACCAAGTAACACAGAGACACACTGACACCCAGTAACACAGACATACACTGATACCCAGTAACACAGACCCAAAATGACACCAAGTAACAAAGACACACACTTACACCAAGTAACAAAGACATACACTGACACCCAGTAACGCAGACACACGCTGGGCGGCACAGTGGCGCAGTGGTTAGCACTGCAGCCTCACAGCTCCAGGGACCCGAGTTCGATTCTGGTTACTGCCTGTGCGGAGTTTGCAAGTTCTCCCTGTGTCTGCGTGGTTTTCCTCCGGGTGCTCAGGTTTCCTCCCACATGCCAAAGACTTGCAGGTTGATAGGTAAATTGGCCATTATAAATTGCCCCTAGTATAGGTAGGTGGTAGGGAAATATATAGGGACCGGTGGGGATGTTATTGGAATATGGGATTCGTGTTGGATTAGTATAAATGGGTGGTTGATGGTCGGCACAGACTCGGTGGGCCGAAGGGCCTGTTTCAGTGCTGTATCTCTAAACTAAACTAAATACTGACACCTAGTGTCACAGACACACACTGACACCCAGTAACACACACTGATACACAGTACCAAAGACATACACTGACACCCAGGAACACAGACCCAAACTGACAGCAAGTAACAAAGACACACACTTAAACCAAGTAACAAAGACATACACTGACACCAAGTAACAAAGACACACACCTGTAACAAAGATATGCACTTACACGAAGTAACAAAGACATACACTGATACCCAGTAACACAGACACACACTTACAACAAGTAACAAAGACATACACTGACACCCAGTAACAAAGACATACACTGACACCAAGTCACAAACACATACACTGACACCAAGTAACAAAGACATACACTGATACCCAGTAACACAGACACAAACTTACACCCAGTTAGAAACACACACTGACCCCCAGTAACACAGAAACATACTGACCCCCAGTAACACAGAAATACACTGATACCCAGTAACACAGACACACACTTACACCAAGTAACAAAGACATACACTGACACCAAGTAACAAAGACATCCACTGATACCCAGTAACACAGACACACACTTACACCAAGTAACAAAGACATACACTTACACCAAGTAACAAAGACACACACTTACACCAAGTAACAAAGACACACACTTACACCAAGTAACAAAGACACACAATTACACCAAGTAACACAGACATACACTGAGACCAAGTAACACAGACATGCACTGATAACCAGAAACACAGACACACACTTACAAGTAGCAAAGACAGACAATTACACCAAGTATTTTGACAGACGCTGACACCTAGTAACAAAGACATACACTGACACCCAGTAACACAAACAAACACACTGACACCCAGTAAGACAGACACACACTGACCCCAAGTAACAAAGACATCCACTGACACCCAGTAACGCAGACACACGCTGGGCGGCACAGTGGCGCAGTGGTTAGCACTGCAGCCTCACAGCTCAAGGGACCCGAGTTCGATTCTGGTTAATGCCTGTGCGGAGTTTGCAAGTTCCCCCTGTGTCTGCGTGGTTTTCCTCCGGGTGCTCAGGTTTCCTCCCACATTCCAAAGACTTGCAGGTTGATAGGTAAATTGGCCATTATAAATTGCCCCTAGTATAGGTAGGTGGTAGGGAAATATATAGGGACCGGTGGGGATGTTATTGGAATATGGGATTCGTGTAGGATTAGTATAAATGGGTGGTTGATGGTCGGCACAGACTCGGTGGGCCGAAGGGCCTGTTTCAGTTCTGTATCTCTAAACTAAACTAAATACTGACACCTAGTGTCACAGACACACACTGACACCCAGTAACACACACTGATACACAGTACCAAAGACATACACTGACACCCAGGAACACAGACCCAAACTGACACCAAGTAACAAAGACACACACTTACACCCAGTAACAAAGACATACACTGACACCCAGTAACACAGACACACACGGACACCAAGTCACAAAGACACACACTTACACCAAGTAACACAGAGACACACTGACACCCAGTAACACAGACATACACTGATACCCAGTAACACAGACCCAAAATGACACCAAGTAACAAAGACACACACTTACACCAAGTAACAAAGACATACACTGACACCAAGTAACAAAGATACACACCTACACCAAGTAAAAAAGACATACACTTACACCAAGTAACAAAGACATACACTGATTCCCAGTAACACAGACACACACTTACAACAAGTAACAATGACATACACTGACACCCAGTAACAAAGACATACACTGACACCAAGTCACAAACACATACACTGACACCAAGTAACAAAGACATACACTGATACCCAGTAACACAGACACAAACTTACACCCAGTTAGAAACACACACTGACCCCAGTAACACAGACATACACTGATACCCAGTAACACAGACACACACTTACACCAAGTAACAAAGACATACACTGATACCGAGTAACACAGACACACACTTACACCAAGTAACACAGACATACACTGACGCAAAGTAACAAAGACATTGACTGATACCCAGTAACACAGACACACACTTACACCAAGTAACAAAGACAGACACTGATACCCAGTAAAACAGACAAACACTTACACCAAGTAACAAAGACATACACTTACACCAAGTAACACAGACACACACTGAAACCAAGTAACAAAGACACACGCTGAAACCAAGTAACAAAGACACACACTTACACCAAGTAACACAGACATACACTGACACCCAGTAACACAGAATTGCACTGATAACCAGAAACACAGACACACACTTACACCAAGTAACAAAGACAGACACTGACACCCAGTAACAAAGACATGCACTGACACCCAGTAACACAGACACACACGGACACCAAGTAACAAAGGCACACACTTACACCAAGTAACACAGACACACACTGATACCCAGAAACACAGACACACACTTACACCAAGTAACACAGACATACACTGACACCAAGTAACAAAGACATACACTGACACCAAGTAACAAAGACACACACCTACACCATGTAACAAAGACATACACTTACACCAAGTAACAAAGACATACACTGATACCCAGTAACACAGACACACAATTACAACAAGTAACAAAGACATACACTGACACCCAGTAACAAAGACATACACTGACACCAAGTCACAAACACATACACTGACACCAAGTAACAAAGACATACACTGATACCCAGTAACACAGACACAAACTTACACCCAGTTAGAAACACACACTGACCCCCAGTAACACAGACATACACTGATACCCAGTAACACAGACACACACTTACACCAAGTAACAAAGACATACACTGATACCGAGTAACGCAGACACACACTTACACCAAGTAACACAGACATACACTGACGCAAAGTAACAAAGACATTGACTGATACCCAGGAACACAGACACACACTTACACCAAGTAACAAAGACAGACACTGATACCCAGTAAAACAGACAAACACTTACACCAAGTAACAAAGACATACACTTACACCAAGTATCACAGACACACACTGAAACCAAGTAACAAAGACACACGCTGGGCGGCACAGTGGCGCAGTGGTTAGCACTGCAGCCTCACAGCTCAAGGGACCCGAGTTCGATTCTGGTTACTGCCTGTGCGGAGTTTGCAAGTTCTCCCTGTGTCTGCGTGGTTTTCCTCCGGGTGCTCAGGTTTCCTCCCACATTCCAAAGACTTGCAGGTTGATAGGTAAATTGGCCATTATAAATTGCCCCTAGTATAGGTAGGTGGTAGGGAAATATATAGGGACCGGTGGGGATGTTATTGGAATATGGGATTCGTGTAGGATTAGTATAAATGGGTGGTTGATGGTCGGCACAGACTCGGTGGGCCGAACGGCCTGTTTCAGTGCTGTATCTCTAAACTAAACTAAATACTGACACCTAGTGTCACAGACACACACTGACACCCAGTAACACACACTGATACACAGTACCAAAGACATACACTGAAACCCAGGAACACAGACCCAAACTGACACCAAGTAACAAAGACATACACTGACACCAAGTAACAAAGACACACACCTACACCATGTAACAAAGACATACACTTACACCAAGTAACAAAGACATACACTGATACCCAGTAACACAGACACACACTTACAACAATTAACAAAGACATACACTGACACCCAGTAACAAAGACATACACTGACACCAAGTCACAAACACATACACTGACACCAAGTAACAAAGACATACACTGATACCCAGTAACACAGACACAAACTTACACCCAGTTAGAAACACACACTGACCCCCAGTAACACAGACATACACTGATACCCAGTAACACAGACACACACTTACACCAAGTAACAAAGACATACACTGATACCGAGTAACGCAGACACACACTTACACCAAGTAACACAGACATACACTGACGCAAAGTAACAAAGACATTGACTTATACCCAGGAACACAGACACACACTTACACCAAGTAACAAAGACAGACACTGATACCAAGTAACAAAGACATACACTGATACCCAGTAACACTGACACACACTTACACCAAGTAACACAGACATACACTGACACCCAGTAACACAGACATGCACTGATAACCAGAAACACAGACACACACTTACACCAAGTAACAAAGACAGACACTGACACCCAGTAACAAAGACATGCACTGACACCCAGTAACACAGACACACACGGACACCAAGTAACAAAGGCACACACTTACACCAAGTAACACAGACACACACTTACACCAACTAACAAAGACATACATTGACACCCAGTAACACAGACACACACTGGGCAGCACAGTGGCGCAGCGGTTAGCACTGCAGCCTCACAGCTCCAGGGACCCGGGTTCGATTCTGGGTACCCAGATACCCAGTAACACAGACACACACTTACACCAAGTAACACAGACACACACTTACACCAAGTAACACAGACATACACTGACGCAAAGTAACAAAGACATAGACTGATACACAGACACACACTGACACCAAGAAACACAGACATACACTGATACCCAGTAACACAGACACACACTTGCACCAAGTAACACAGACATACACTGACACCAAGTACCAAAGACATACACTGATACCCAGTAACACAGTCACATACTTACACCAAGTAACAAAGACATACACTGACACCAAATCACAAAGACACACACTGACACCAAGTACCAAAGACATACACTGATACCCAGTAACACAGTCACACACTTTCACCAAGTAACAAAGACATACACTGACACCAAGTAACAAAGACATACACTTACACCAAGTAACAAAGACATACAATTACACCAAGCAACAAAGACATACACTTACACCAAGTGTTTTGACATACACTGACACCAAGTAACAAAGACATACACTGATACCCAGTAACACAGACACACACTTACACCCAGTAACACAGACACACACTGACACAAAGAAACAAAGACATACACTGACACCCAGTAACACAGACACACACTTACTCCAAGTAACAAAGCCATACACTGACACCATGTAACAAAGACATACACTGATACCCAGTAACACAGACACACACTTACACCAAGTAACAAAGACATACACTGATACTCTGTAACACAGACACACACTTACACCAAGTAACACAGACATACACTGACACCAAGTAACAAAGACATACACTGATACCCAGTAACACAGGCACACACTTACACCAAGCAACAAAGACAGATACTGATACTCAGTAACACAGACATACACGTACACCAAGTAACAAAGGCACACACTGACACCAAGTCACAAAGACACACACTTACACCCAGTAACACAGACACACACGGACACCAAGTAACAAAGACACACACTTACACCAAGTAACACAGACAAACACTGACACCCACGAACACAAACAAACACACTGACACCAAATAAAACAGACATACACTGACACCAAGTCACAAAGACACACACTGACACCCAGTAACAAAGACATACACTGACACCAGGTATTTTGACATACACTGACACCAAGTAACAATGACATACACTGATACCCAGTATCACAGATACACACTTACACCAAGTAACAAAGACATACACTGACACCAAGTCACAAAGACACATAATGGCACCCAGTAAAAAAGACATACACTGACACAAAGACATACACTGATACCCAGTAACAAAGACACACACTTACACCAAGTAACAAAGACACACACTTACACCAAGTAACAAAGACATACACTGACACCAAGTAACAAAGACATACACTGATACCCAG
This sequence comes from Heterodontus francisci, assembly GCF_036365525.1. NCBI lineage: Eukaryota > Metazoa > Chordata > Chondrichthyes > Heterodontiformes > Heterodontidae > Heterodontus > Heterodontus francisci. Next base: position 8,067,889 of record NW_027141175.1, read on the forward strand.
TAACACAGACACACCCTTACACCAAGTAACAAAGACAGACACTGATACCCAGGAACACAGACACACACTTACACCAAGTAACAAAGACAGACACTGATACCAAGTAACAAAGACATACACTGATACCCAGTAACACTGACACACACTTACACCAAGTAACACAGACATACACTGACACCCAGTAACACAGACATGCACTGATAACCAGAAACACAGACACACACTTACACCAAGTAACAAAGACAGACACTGACACCCAGTAACAAAGACATGCACTGACACCCAGTAACACAGACACACACGGACACCAAGTAACAAAGGCACACACTTACACCAAGTAACACAGACACACACTTACACCAAGTAACAAAGACATACATTGACACCCAGTAACACAGACACACAGTGGGCAGCACAGTGGCGCAGCGGTTAGCACTGCAGCCTCACAGCTCCAGGGACCCGGGTTCGATTCTGGGTACCCAGATACCCAGTAACACAGACACACACTTACACCAAGTAACACAGACACACACTTACACCAAGTAACACAGACATACACTGACGCAAAGTAACAAAGACATAGACTGATACACAGACACACACTGACACCAAGAAACACAGACATACACTGATACCCAGTAACACAGACACACACTTGCACCAAGTAACACAGACATACACTGACACCAAGTACCAAAGACATACACTGATACCCAGTAACACAGTCACATACTTACACCAAGTAACAAAGACATACACTGACACCAAATCACAAAGACACACACTGACACCAAGTACCAAAGACATACACTGATACCCAGTAACACAGTCACACACTTTCACCAAGTAACAAAGACATACACTGACACCAAGTAACAAAGACATACACTTACACCAAGTAACAAAGACATACAATTAGACCAAGCAACAAAGACATACACTTACACCAAGTGTTTTGACATACACTGACACCAAGTAACAAAGACATACACTGATACCCAGTAACACAGACACACACTTACACCCAGTAACACAGACACACACTGACACAAAGAAACAAAGACATACACTGACACCCAGTAACACAGACACACACTTACTCCAAGTAACAAAGCCATACACTGACACCATGTAACAAAGACATACACTGATACCCAGTAACACAGACACACACTTACACCAAGTAACAAAGACATACACTGATACCCTGTAACACAGACACACACTTACACCAAGTAACACAGACACACACTTACACCAAGTAACAAAGACAGACACTGATACCCAGTAAAACAGACAAACACTTACACCAAGTAACAAAGACATACACTTACACCAAGTATCACAGACACACACTGAAACCAAGTAACAAAGACACACGCTGGGCGGCACAGTGGCGCAGTGGTTAGCACTGCAGCCTCACAGCTCAAGGGACCCGAGTTCGATTCTGGTTACTGCCTGTGCGGAGTTTGCAAGTTCTCCCTGTGTCTGCGTGGTTTTCCTCCGGGTGCTCAGGTTTCCTCCCACATTCCAAAGACTTGCAGGTTGATAGGTAAATTGGCCATTATAAATTGCCCCTAGTATAGGTAGGTGGTAGGGAAATATATAGGGACCGGTGGGGATGTTATTGGAATATGGGATTCGTGTAGGATTAGTATAAATGGGTGGTTGATGGTCGGCACAGACTCGGTGGGCCGAACGGCCTGTTTCAGTGCTGTATCTCTAAACTAAACTAAATACTGACACCTAGTGTCACAGACACACACTGACACCCAGTAACACACACTGATACACAGTACCAAAGACATACACTGAAACCCAGGAACACAGACCCAAACTGACACCAAGTAACAAAGACATACACTGACACCAAGTAACAAAGACACACACCTACACCATGTAACAAAGACATACACTTACACCAAGTAACAAAGACATACACTGATACCCAGTAACACAGACACACACTTACAACAATTAACAAAGACATACACTGACACCCAGTAACAAAGACATACACTGACACCAAGTCACAAACACATACACTGACACCAAGTAACAAAGACATACACTGATACCCAGTAACACAGACACAAACTTACACCCAGTTAGAAACACACACTGACCCCCAGTAACACAGACATACACTGATACCCAGTAACACAGACACACACTTACACCAAGTAACAAAGACATACACTGATACCGAGTAACGCAGACACACACTTACACCAAGTAACACAGACATACACTGACGCAAAGTAACAAAGACATTGACTTATACCCAGGAACACAGACACACACTTACACCAAGTAACAAAGACAGACACTGATACCAAGTAACAAAGACATACACTGATACCCAGTAACACTGACACACACTTACACCAAGTAACACAGACATACACTGACACCCAGTAACACAGACATGCACTGATAACCAGAAACACAGACACACACTTACACCAAGTAACAAAGACAGACACTGACACCCAGTAACAAAGACATGCACTGACACCCAGTAACACAGACACACACGGACACCAAGTAACAAAGGCACACACTTACACCAAGTAACACAGACACACACTTACACCAACTAACAAAGACATACATTGACACCCAGTAACACAGACACACACTGGGCAGCACAGTGGCGCAGCGGTTAGCACTGCAGCCTCACAGCTCCAGGGACCCGGGTTCGATTCTGGGTACCCAGATACCCAGTAACACAGACACACACTTACACCAAGTAACACAGACACACACTTACACCAAGTAACACAGACATACACTGACGCAAAGTAACAAAGACATAGACTGATACACAGACACACACTGACACCAAGAAACACAGACATACACTGATACCCAGTAACACAGACACACACTTGCACCAAGTAACACAGACATACACTGACACCAAGTACCAAAGACATACACTGATACCCAGTAACACAGTCACATACTTACACCAAGTAACAAAGACATACACTGACACCAAATCACAAAGACGCACACTGACACCAAGTACCAAAGACATACACTGATACCCAGTAACACAGTCACACACTTTCACCAAGTAACAAAGACATACACTGACACCAAGTAACAAAGACATACACTTACACCAAGTAACAAAGACATACAATTACACCAAGCAACAAAGACATACACTTACACCAAGTGTTTTGACATACACTGACACCAAGTAACAAAGACATACACTGATACCCAGTAACACAGACACACACTTACACCCAGTAACACAGACACACACTGACACAAAGAAACAAAGACATACACTGACACCCAGTAACACAGACACACACTTACTCCAAGTAACAAAGCCATACACTGACACCATGTAACAAAGACATACACTGATACCCAGTAACACAGACACACACTTACACCAAGTAACAAAGACATACACTGATACTCTGTAACACAGACACACACTTACACCAAGTAACACAGACATACACTGACACCAAGTAACAAAGACATACACTGATACCCAGTAACACAGGCACACACTTACACCAAGCAACAAAGACAGATACTGATACTCAGTAACACAGACATACACGTACACCAAGTAACAAAGGCACACACTGACACCAAGTCACAAAGACACACACTTACACCCAGTAACACAGACACACACGGACACCAAGTAACAAAGACACACACTTACACCAAGTAACACAGACAAACACTGACACCCACGAACACAAACAAACACACTGACACCAAATAAAACAGACATACACTGACACCAAGTCACAAAGACACACACTGACACCCAGTAACAAAGACATACACTGACACCAGGTATTTTGACATACACTGACACCAAGTAACAATGACATACACTGATACCCAGTATCACAGATACACACTTACACCAAGTAACAAAGACATACACTGACACCAAGTCACAAAGACACATAATGGCACCCAGTAAAAAAGACATACACTGACACAAAGACATACACTGATACCCAGTAACAAAGACACACACTTACACCAAGTAACAAAGACACACACTTACACCAAGTAACAAAGACATACACTGACACCAAGTAACAAAGACATACACTGATACCCAGTAACACAGACACACCCTTACACCAAGTAACAAAGACAGACACTGATACCCAGGAACACAGACACACACTTACACCAAGTAACAAAGACAGACACTGATACCAAGTAACAAAGACATACACTGATACCCAGTAACACTGACACACACTTACACCAAGTAACACAGACATACACTGACACCCAGTAACACAGACATGCACTGATAACCAGAAACACAGACACACACTTACACCAAGTAACAAAGACAGACACTGACACCCAGTAACAAAGACATGCACTGACACCCAGTAACACAGACACACACGGACACCAAGTAACAAAGGCACACACTTACACCAAGTAACACAGACACACACTTACACCAAGTAACAAAGACATACATTGACACCCAGTAACACAGACACACAGTGGGCAGCACAGTGGCGCAGCGGTTAGCACTGCAGCCTCACAGCTCCAGGGACCCGGGTTCGATTCTGGGTACCCAGATACCCAGTAACACAGACACACACTTACACCAAGTAACACAGACACACACTTACACCAAGTAACACAGACATACACTGACGCAAAGTAACAAAGACATAGACTGATACACAGACACACACTGACACCAAGAAACACAGACATACACTGATACCCAGTAACACAGACACACACTTGCACCAAGTAACACAGACATACACTGACACCAAGTACCAAAGACATACACTGATACCCAGTAACACAGTCACATACTTACACCAAGTAACAAAGACATACACTGACACCAAATCACAAAGACACACACTGACACCAAGTACCAAAGACATACACTGATACCCAGTAACACAGTCACACACTTTCACCAAGTAACAAAGACATACACTGACACCAAGTAACAAAGACATACACTTACACCAAGTAACAAAGACATACAATTAGACCAAGCAACAAAGACATACACTTACACCAAGTGTTTTGACATACACTGACACCAAGTAACAAAGACATACACTGATACCCAGTAACACAGACACACACTTACACCCAGTAACACAGACACACACTGACACAAAGAAACAAAGACATACACTGACACCCAGTAACACAGACACACACTTACTCCAAGTAACAAAGCCATACACTGACACCATGTAACAAAGACATACACTGATACCCAGTAACACAGACACACACTTACACCAAGTAACAAAGACATACACTGATACCCTGTAACACAGACACACACTTACACCAAGTAACACAGACATACACTGACACCAAGTAACAAAGACATACACTGATACCCAGTAACACAGGCACACACTTACACCAAGCAACAAAGACAGATACTGATACTCAGTAACACAGACATACACGTACACCAAGTAACAAAGGCATACACTGACACCAAGTCACAAAGACACACACTTACACCCAGTAACACAGACACACACGGACACCAAGTAACAAAGACACACACTTACACCAAGTAACACAGACACACACTGACACCCACGAACACAAACAAACACACTGACACCAAATAAAACAGACATACACTGACACCAAGTCACAAAGACACACACTGACACCCAGTAACAAAGACATACACTGACACCAGGTATTTTGACATACACTGACACCAAGTAACAATGACATACACTGATACCCAGTATCACAGATACACACTTACACCAAGTAACAAAGACATACACTGACACCAAGTCACAAAGACACATAATGGCACCCAGTAAAAAAGACATACACTGACACAAAGACATACACTGATACCCAGTAACAAAGACACACACTTACACCAAGTAACAAAGACACACACTTACACCAAGTAACAAAGACATACACTGACACCAAGTAACAAAGACATACACTGATACCCAGTAACACAGACACACCCTTACACCAAGTAACAAAGACAGACACTGATACCCAGCAAAACAGACAAACACTTACACCAAGTAACAAAGACATACACTTACACCAAGTAACACAGACACACACTGAAACCAAGTAACAAAGACACACACTTACACCAAGTAACACAGACATACACTGACACCCAGTAACACAGACATGCACTGATAACCAGAAACACAGACACACACTTACACCAAGTAACAAAGACAGACACTGACACCCAGTAACACAGACACACACTTACACCAAGTAACAAAGGCACACACTTACACCAAGTAACACAGACACACACTTACACCAAGTAACAAAGACATACACTGACACCCAGTAACAAAGACATATACTGACACCAAGTCACAAACACATACACTGACACAAAGTAACAAAGACATACACTGATATCCAGTAACACAGACACAAACTTACACCCAGTTAGAAACACACACTGACCAGCAGTAACACAGAAACATACTGACCCCCAGTAACACAGACATACACTGATACCCAGTAACAGAGACACACACTTACACCAAGTAACAAAGACATACACTGATACCGAGTAACGCAGACACACACTTACACCAAGTAACACAGACATACACTGACGCAAAGTAACAAAGACATTGACTTATACCCAGGAACACAGACACACACTTACACCAAGTAACAAAGACAGACACTGATACCCAGTAAAACAGACAAACACTTACACCAAGTAACAAAGACATACACTTACACCAAGTAACACAGACACACACTGAAACCAAGTAACAAAGACACACGCTGAAACCAAGTAACAAAGACACACACTTACACCAAGTAACACAGACATACACTGACACCAAGTAACAAAGACATACACTGATACCCAGTAACACAGACACACACTTACAACAAGTCACAAAGACATACACTGACACCCAGTTACAAAGACATACACTGACACCAAGTCACAAACACATACACTGACACCAAGTAACAAAGACATACACTGATACCCAGTAACACAGACACAAACTTACACCCAGTTAGAAACACACACTGACCCCCAGTAACACAGACATACACTGATACCCAGTAACACAGACACACACTTACACCAAGTAACAAAGACATACACTGATACCGAGTAACACAGACACACACTTACACCAAGTAACACAGACATACACTGACGCAAAGTAATAAAGACATTGACTGATACCCAGGAACACAGACACACACTTACACCAAGTAACAAAGACAGGCACTGATACCCAGTAAAACAGACAAACACACTGACACCAAGTAACGCAGACATGCACTGACACCAAGTATCACAGACACACACTGAAACCAAGTAACAAAGACACACGCTGAAACCAAGTAACAAAGACACACACTTACACCAAGTAACACAGACATACACTGACACCCAGTAACACAGACATGCACTGATAACCAGAAACACAGACACACACTTACACCAAGTAACAAAGACAGACACTGACACCCAATAACAAAGACATGCACTGACACCCAGTAACACAGACACACACGGACACCAAGTAACAAAGGCACACACTTACACAAAGTAAAACAGACACACACTTACACCAAGTAACAAAGACATACATTGACACCCAGTAACACAGACACACACTGGGCAGCACAGTGGCGCAGCGGTTAGCAATGCAGCCTCACAGCTCCAGGGACCTGTGTTCGATTCTGGGTACCCAAATACCCAGTAACACAGACACACACTTACACCAAGTAACAAAGACATACACTGATACCCAGTAACACAGACACACACTTACACCAAGTAACACAGACATACACTGATGCAAAGTAACAAAGACATAGACTGATACCCAGTAACACAGACACACGCTGACACCAAGTAACACAGACATACACTGATACCCAGTAACACAGACACACACTTACACCAAGTAACAAAGACACACACTTACACCAAGTAACAAAGACATACACTGACACCAAGTAACAAAGACATACACTGATACCCAGTAACACTGACACACACTTACACCAAGTAACACAGACATACACTGACACCCAGTAACACAGACATGCACTGATAACCAGAAACACAGACACACACTTACACCAAGTAACAAAGACAGACACTGACACCCAGTAACAAAGACATGCACTGACACCCAGTAACACAGACACACACGGACACCAAGTAACAAAGGCACACACTTACACCAAGTAACACAGCCACACACTTACACCAAGTAACAAAGACATACATTGACACCCAGTAACACAGACACACAGTGGGCAGCACAGTGGCGCAGCGGTTAGCACTGCAGCCTCACAGCTCCAGGGACCCGGGTTCGATTCTGGGTACCCAGATACCCAGTAACACAGACACACACTTACACCAAGTAACAAAGACATACACTGATACCCAGTAACACAGACACACACTTACACCAAGTAACACAGACATACACTGACGCAAAGTAACAAAGACATAGACTGATACACAGACACACACTGACACCAAGAAACACAGACATACACTGATACCCAGTAACACAGACACACACTTACACCAAGTAACACAGACATACACTGACACCAAGTACCAAAGACATACACTGATACCCAGTAACACAGTCACATACTTACACCAAGTAACAAAGACATACACTGACACCAAATCACAAAGACACACATTGACACCCAGTAACAAAGACATACACTGACAGCAGGTATTTTGACATACACTGACACCAAATAACAATGACATACACTGATACCCAGTATCACAGATACACACTTACACCAAGTAACAAAGACATACACTGACACCAAGTAACAAAGACACAGACTGGCACCCAGTAAAAAAGACATACACTGACACAAAGTCACAAAGACATACACTGATACCCAGTAACACAGACACACACTTACACCAAGTAGCACAGACATACACTGACATCAAGTAACAAATACATACACTGATACCCAGTAACACAGACACACACTTACACCAAGTAACAAAGACAGACACTGATACCCAGTAACACAGACACACACTTACACCAAGTAACAAAGACATACACTGACACCAAGTAACAAAGACATAAACTGAAACCCAGTAACACAGACACACACGGACACCATGTAACAAAGACACACACTTACACCAAGTAACACTGACACACACTGACACCCAGTAACACAGACACACACTTTCACCAAGTAACAAAGACATACACTGACACCAAGTAACAAAGACATACACTTACACCAAGTAACAATGACATACAATGACAACAAGTAACACAGACATATACTGACACCAAGTAACAAAGACAGACAATTACACCAAGCAACAAAGACATACACTTACACCAAGTGTTTTGACATACACTGACACCAAGTAACAAAGACATACACTGATACCCAGTAACACAGACACACACTTACACCCAGTAACACAGACACACACTGACACAAAGAAACGAAGTCATACACTGACACCCAGTAACACAGACACACACTTACTCCAAGTAACAAAGCCATACACTGACACCAAGTAACAAAGACATACACTGATACCCAGTAACACAGACACACACTTACACCAAGTAACAAAGACATACACTGATACCCTGTAACACAGACACACACTTACACCAAGTAACACAGACATACACTGACACCAAGTAACAAAGACATACACTGATACCCAGTAACACAGGCACACACTTACACCAAGCAACAAAGACAGATACTGATACTCAGTAACACAGACATACACGTACACCAAGTAACAAAGGCAGACACTGACACCAAGTCACAAAGACACACACTTACACCCAGTAACACAGACACACACGGACACCAAGTAACAAAGACACACACTTACACCAAGTAACACAGACACACACTGACACCCACTAATACAAACAAACACACTGACACCAAATAAAACAGACATACACTGACACCAAGTAACAAAGACATACACTGATACCCAGTAACACAGGCACACGCTGTGGGGGTGGGGGGCACATTGGCGTAGTGGTTAACATCGCAGCCTCACAGCTCCAGGGACCCGGGTTCGATTCTGGGTACTGCCTGTGCGGAGTTTGCAAGTTCTCCCTGTGTCTGCGTGGGTTTCCTCCCGGTGCTCCGGTTTCCTCCCACATGCCAAAGACTTGCAGGTTAATAGGTTAATTGGCCATCATAAATTGCCCCTAGTATAGGTAGGTGGTAGGGAAATATATAGGGATAGGTGGGGATGTGATAGGAATACGGGATTAGTGTAGGATTAGTATAAATGGGTTGTTGATGGTCGGCAAAGACTCGGTGGGCCGAAGGGCCCGTTTAAGTGCTGTATCTCTAAACTAAACTAAATACTGACACCTAGTGTCACAGACACACACTGACACCCAGTAACACAAACAAACAGACACTGACACCCTGGAACACAGAGAAACACTGATACACAGTAACAAAGACAAACACTGACACCAAGTAACACAGACACACACTGACACCCAGTAAAAAAGACATACACTGATACCAAGTCACAAAGACATACACTGATGCCCAGTAACAAAGACACACACTTACACCAAGTAACACAGACATACACTGACACCAAGTAACAAAGACAGACAATTACACCAAGTAACAAAGACATACACTTACACCAATATTTTGACATACACTGACACCAATTAACAAAGACATAAACTGATACCCAGCAACACAGACACACACTTACACCAAGTAACACAGACATACAATGACACCAAGTAACAAAGACATACACTGATACCCTGTAACACAGACACACACTTACACCAAGTAACACAGACATACACTGACACCAAGTAACAAAGACATACACTGATACCCAGTAACACAGGCACACACTTACACCAAGCAACAAAGACAGATACTGATACTCAGTAACACAGACATACACGTACACCAAGTAACAAAGGCATACACTGACACCAAGTCACAAAGACACACACTTACACCCAGTAACACAGACACACACGGACACCAAGTAACAAAGACACACACTTACACCAAGTAACACAGACACACACTGACACCCACGAACACAAACAAACACACTGACACCAAATAAAACAGACATACACTGACACCAAGTCACAAAGACACACACTGACACCCAGTAACAAAGACATACACTGACACCAGGTATTTTGACATACACTGACACCAAGTAACAATGACATACACTGATACCCAGTATCACAGATACACACTTACACCAAGTAACAAAGACATACACTGACACCAAGTCACAAAGACACATAATGGCACCCAGTAAAAAAGACATACACTGACACAAAGACATACACTGATACCCAGTAACAAAGACACACACTTACACCAAGTAACAAAGACACACACTTACACCAAGTAACAAAGACATACACTGACACCAAGTAACAAAGACATACACTGATACCCAGTAACACAGACACACCCTTACACCAAGTAACAAAGACAGACACTGATACCCAGCAAAACAGACAAACACTTACACCAAGTAACAAAGACATACACTTACACCAAGTAACACAGACACACACTGAAACCAAGTAACAAAGACACACACTTACACCAAGTAACACAGACATACACTGACACCCAGTAACACAGACATGCACTGATAACCAGAAACACAGACACACACTTACACCAAGTAACAAAGACAGACACTGACACCCAGTAACAAAGACATGCACTGACACCCAGTAACACAGACACACACTTACACCAAGTAACAAAGGCACACACTTACACCAAGTAACACAGACACACACTTACACCAAGTAACAAAGACATACACTGACACCCAGTAACAAAGACATATACTGACACCAAGTCACAAACACATACACTGACACAAAGTAACAAAGACATACACTGATATCCAGTAACACAGACACAAACTTACACCCAGTTAGAAACACACACTGACCAGCAGTAACACAGAAACATACTGACCCCCAGTAACACAGACATACACTGATACCCAGTAACAGAGGCACACACTTACACCAAGTAACAAAGACATACACTGATACCGAGTAACGCAGACACACACTTACACCAAGTAACACAGACATACACTGACGCAAAGTAACAAAGACATTGACTTATACCCAGGAACACAGACACACACTTACACCAAGTAACAAAGACAGACACTGATACCCAGTAAAACAGACAAACACTTACACCAAGTAACAAAGACATACACTTACACCAAGTAACACAGACACACACTGAAACCAAGTAACAAAGACACACGCAGAAAACAAGTAACAAAGACACACACTTACACCAAGTAACACAGACATACACTGACACCAAGTAACAAAGACATACACTGATACCCAGTAACACAGACACACACTTACAACAAGTCACAAAGACATACACTGACACCCAGTAACAAAGACATACACTGACACCAAGTCACAAACACATACACTGACACCAAGTAACAAAGACATACACTGATACCCAGTAACACAGACACAAACTTACACCCAGTTAGAAACACACACTGACCCCCAGTAACACAGACATACACTGATACCCAGTAACACAGACACACACTTACACCAAGTAACAAAGACATACACTGATACCGAGTAACACAGACACACACTTACACCAAGTAACACAGACATACACTGACGCAAAGTAATAAAGACATTGACTGATACCCAGGAACACAGACACACACTTACACCAAGTAACACAGACATACACTGACGCAAAGTAATAAAGACATTGACTGATACCCAGGAACACAGACACACACTTACACCAAGTAACAAAGACAGGCACTGATACCCAGTAAAACAGACAAACACACTGACACCAAGTAACGCAGACATGCACTGACACCAAGTATCACAGACACACACTGAAACCAAGTAACAAAGACACACGCTGAAACCAAGTAACAAAGACACACACTTACACCAAGTAACACAGACATACACTGACACCCAGTAACACAGACATGCACTGATAACCAGAAACACAGACACACACTTACACCAAGTAACAAAGACAGACACTGACACCCAATAACAAAGACATGCACTGACACCCAGTAACACAGACACACACGGACACCAAGTAACAAAGGCACACACTTACACCAAGTAAAACAGACACACACTTACACCAAGTAACAAAGACATACATTGACACCCAGTAACACAGACACACACTGGGCAGCACAGTGGCGCAGCGGTTAGCAATGCAGCCTCACAGCTCCAGGGACCTGTGTTCGATTCTGGGTACCCAAATACCCAGTAACACAGACACACACTTACACCAAGTAACAAAGACATACACTGATACCCAGTAACACAGACACACACTTACACCAAGTAACACAGACATACACTGATGCAAAGTAACAAAGACATAGACTGATACCCAGTAACACAGACACACACTGACACCAAGTAACACAGACATACACTGATACCCAGTAACACAGACACACACTTACACCAAGTAACAAAGACACACACTTACACCAAGTAACAAAGACATACACTGACACCAAGTAACAAAGACATACACTGATACCCAGTAACACTGACACACACTTACACCAAGTAACACAGACATACACTGACACCCAGTAACACAGACATGCACTGATAACCAGAAACACAGACACACACTTACACCAAGTAACAAAGACAGACACTGACACCCAGTAACAAAGACATGCACTGACACCCAGTAACACAGACACACACGGACACCAAGTAACAAAGGCACACACTTACACCAAGTAACACAGCCACACACTTACACCAAGTAACAAAGACATACATTGACACCCAGTAACACAGACACACAGTGGGCAGCACAGTGGCGCAGCGGTTAGCACTGCAGCCTCACAGCTCCAGGGACCCGGGTTCGATTCTGGGTACCCAGATACCCAGTAACACAGACACACACTTACACCAAGTAACAAAGACATACACTGATACCCAGTAACACAGACACACACTTACACCAAGTAACACAGACATACACTGACGCAAAGTAACAAAGACATAGACTGATACACAGACACACACTGACACCAAGAAACACAGACATACACTGATACCCAGTAACACAGACACACACTTACACCAAGTAACACAGACATACACTGACACCAAGTACCAAAGACATACACTGATACCCAGTAACACAGTCACATACTTACACCAAGTAACAAAGACATACACTGACACCAAATCACAAAGACACACACTGACACCCAGTAACAAAGACATACACTGACAGCAGGTATTTTGACATACACTGACACCAAATAACAATGACATACACTGATACCCAGTATCACAGATACACACTTACACCAAGTAACAAAGACATACACTGACACCAAGTAACAAAGACACAGACTGGCACCCAGTAAAAAAGACATACACTGACACAAAGTCACAAAGACATACACTGATACCCAGTAACACAGACACACACTTACACCAAGTAGCACAGACATACACTGACATCAAGTAACAAAGACATACACTGATACCCAGTAACACAGACACACACTTACACCAAGTAACAAAGACAGACACTGATACCCAGTAACACAGACACACACTTACACCAAGTAACAAAGACATACACTGACACCAAGTAACAAAGACATAAACTGAAACCCAGTAACACAGACACACACGGACACCAAGTAACAAAGACACACACTTACACCAAGTAACACTGACACACACTGACACCCAGTAACACAGACACACACTTTCACCAAGTAACAAAGACATACACTGACACCAAGTAACAAAGACATACACTTACACCAAGTAACAATGACATACAATGACAACAAGTAACACAGACATATACTGACACCAAGTAACAAAGACAGACAATTACACCAAGCAACAAAGACATACACTTACACCAAGTGTTTTGACATACACTGACACCAAGTAACAAAGACATACACTGATACCCAGTAACACAGACACACACTTACACCCAGTAACACAGACACACACTGACACAAAGAAACGAAGTCATACACTGACACCCAGTAACACAGACACACACTTACTCCAAGTAACAAAGCCATACACTGACACCAAGTAACAAAGACATACACTGATACCCAGTAACACAGACACACACTTACACCAAGTAACAAAGACATACACTGATACCCTGAAACACAGACACACACTTACACCAAGTAACACAGACATACACTGACACCAAGTAACAAAGACATACACTGATACCCAGTAACACAGGCACACACTTACACCAAGCAACAAAGACAGATACTGATACTCAGTAACACAGACATACACGTACACCAAGTAACAAAGGCAGACACTGACACCAAGTCACAAAGACACACACTTACACCCAGTAACACAGACACACACGGACACCAAGTAACAAAGACACACACTTACACCAAGTAACACAGACACACACTGACACCCACTAATACAAACAAACACACTGACACCAAATAAAACAGACATACACTGACACCAAGTAACAAAGACATACACTGATACCCAGTAACACAGGCACACGCTGTGGGGGTGGGGGGCACATTGGCGTAGTGGTTAACATCGCAGCCTCACAGCTCCAGGGACCCGGGTTCGATTCTGGGTACTGCCTGTGCGGAGTTTGCAAGTTCTCCCTGTGTCTGCGTGGGTTTCCTCCCGGTGCTCCGGTTTCCTCCCACATGCCAAAGACTTGCAGGTTAATAGGTTAATTGGCCATCATAAATTGCCCCTAGTATAGGTAGGTGGTAGAGAAATATATAGGGATAGGTGGGGATGTGATAGGAATACGGGATTAGTGTAGGATTAGTATAAATGGGTTGTTGATGGTCGGCAAAGACTCGGTGGGCCGAAGGGCCCGTTTAAGTGCTGTATCTCTAAACTAAACTAAATACTGACACCTAGTGTCACAGACACACACTGACACCCAGTAACACAAACAAACAGACACTGACACCCTGGAACACAGAGAAACACTGATACACAGTAACAAAGACAAACACTGACACCAAGTAACACAGACACACACTGACACCCAGTAAAAAAGACATACACTGATACCAAGTCACAAAGACATACACTGATGCCCAGTAACAAAGACACACACTTACACCAAGTAACACAGACATACACTGACACCAAGTAACAAAGACAGACAATTACACCAAGTAACAAAGACATACACTTACACCAATATTTTGACATACACTGACACCAATTAACAAAGACATAAACTGATACCCAGCAACACAGACACACACTTACACCAAGTAACACAGACATACAATGACACCAAGTAACAAAGACATGCACTGATACCCAGTAACAGAGACACACACTTACACCAAGTAAAAAAGACATTCACTGACACCAAGTAACACAGACATACACTGATACCCAGTAACGCAGACACACACTTACACCCAGTAAAAAAGACATATACTGACACCAAGTCACAATGACCTACACTGATACCAAGTCACAAAGACATACACTTACACCAAGTATTTTGACATACAGTGACACCAAGTAACAAAGACATACACTGATACCCAGTAACGCAGACACACACTTACACCCAGTAAAAAAGACATACACTGACACCAAGTCACAAAGACATACACTGATACCACGTCACAAAGACATACACTGATACCCAGTAACACAGACACACACTGACAACAAGTAACAATGACATATACTGACACCAAGTAACAAAGACATACACTTACACCAAGTAACAAAGACACACACTTACTCCAAGTAACAGAGACATACACTGACACCAAGTAACAAAGACATACACTGATACCCAGTAACACAGGCACACGCTGTGGGGGTGGGGGGCACATTGGCGCAGTGGTTAACATCGCAGCCTCACAGCTCCAGGGACCCGGGTTCGATTCTGGGTACTGCCTGTGCGGAGTTTGCAAGTTCTCCCTTTGTCTGCGTGGGTTTCCTCCCGGTGCTCCGGTTTCCTCCCACATGCCAAAGACTTGCAGGTTAATAGGTTAATTGGCCATCATAAATTGCTCCTAGTATAGGTAGGATGCCTTTCAAGATGGCTCCTGGGCTGGAAGCTCCCTGGGAAGCTCCCTTGCTGTTCAACTCTATCCATGGCCATCTGCTCCCATCCCTAACGTTTTCTCCCCCAATCTGCCCTCTTAAACTGTTTAAATTCCCCTGGCTCTTTAAATCAGTTCATTTTAGCCCTAACTAAAAGCTAACAGTTAGTTTAGTGTATGTTACCTGGGCCCACTGCCCTCCCCCTGCCACACCTGCTCTTTGTTTTCTCAATGAAATTGATCCGGATGAAACTGACGAGAACAGCTGCCGATACTTTAATCTCCGATCCTGCTGTCTTCACAGTCCGGAGTGTCTGCAGCCACGGCGTGCGGTAAGTCCATTGAGGTGAAGAAGGAGCTGCGGGACCCGAGAGAAGTCCTGTGAAAAGGTGCCCCGAACACCCAAAACATCCACGAACGGCGCCCCCGGCCGCAACTTCAAAGTGCCCGCGGGAGATGGCTCGGAGAGCATCTGCAGCGCACTGTCGGAAATGCTGAATGCATTTATTTAAACCACTGCAAAAAAAAAACCCTGAGCAAATGTAATCACCTCTAAGTCTGCCAAATGATGCTTCACCTCCCGAAGGACGTGGATGAGCTTTCCGGACGTCGATGGTGGGCACTGAGGAAATGGCTTATTACCTGCACCAGATTCCACCCCCCCTCACCCCCCCCTTTACCCCCCTTCAACCCCCCCCACCCCCGTCCCCTTCCCTGCTCCACCCTCTCAGCTCACCCCCTCACAACCCCGTCCCAGCCCGCCCCCCCTCGCACCATCTTCACCCCGCACCCCCTTCCCCTGCACCCCCCCACCCCCTCCCTCTACCCCTCCCCCTTGCATCCCCTCCTCCCACCGGCACCATCCTACACCTGTGTAGGGGCTCCAACAACCCCACTGCCTTGTGGGCGTCTCGGGAGAGACCAAGGCTAAGGGAGTAAACCCTAACAGAAAATCCGGAGCGGAACCCCGTAGGCGGTCATGTGTCACCTTTGGCATGTTTCCGGCAGTTCCTGCAGCCATACTGGTGCCAAACGTCGTGTCCTGCACTCCTTTGGACCCCACCAGAAAGGCCGAGAGGGGGGTTTTGACGACTGGGCAACTCTCAACCTCCATAAATTTGCCCAGGCATGCGCCATGGAGAGGTCACTCCATAGTTGCCTCACAGCGACTGAAACAACACGGAAGGCAGCAGTTACGGGTTATAAGTCCAGATAAATTGGCGTAGAAACTGGGCGCCACGGGTTGCCTTTGTCGGTGGGAGAGGTCATTGCACCTCACTGGACAGCTACCGCCCGCCTCAAACCGGGCAGCCCCCGGTCAATAAGGTTCTGTCCCGCCACAGTCTGCCTGCTTCAATGGGTGCTTGGAGCTCAGGGTCATTGCCCGAAAGGTGGACTGATACACCGCACCAAACAACATGAAAAAAGGAAAGAAGGTACCAGCCCTTCGCTTTGCAAGCTGGAACGTCAGAACTATGTGTCCTGGCCTGTCGGAAGACCTTACACAAATCAACGATTCTCGGAAGACCGCCATCATTAACAACGAGCTCAGTCGACTCAATGTGGACATTGCAGCACTTCAGGAGACTCGCCTCCCCGCGAGTGGCTCTCTAGCAGAGCAAGACTACACCTTCTTCTGGCAGGGCAGGGATCCTGAAGAACCAAGACAGCATGGAGTGGGCTTCGCCATCAGAAACTCCTTGCTCAGCATGATAGAGCCTCCCTCAAATGGCTCGGAACGCATACTGTCCATCCGACTGCTCACCACCTCTGGTCCAGTACACCTACTCAGCATCTATGCTCCAACACTCTGTTCCGGACCTGAAGCTAAAGACCAGTTCTATGAACAACTCCATAACATCATTAGCAGCATCCCCAACACCGAACACCTATTCCTGCTGGGGGACTTTAATGCCAGGGTTGGGGCCGACCATGACTCATGGCCCTCCTGCCTTGGGCGCTATGGCGTTGGAAGGATGAATGAGACCGGGCAGAGACTGCTTGAGTTGTGTACCTATCATAACCTCTGCATCACCAACTCGTTCTTTCACACTAAACCCTGTCACCAGGTTTCATGGAGGCACCCAAGATCACGTCGTTGGCACCAGCTAGACCTCATTGTCACAAGGCGAGCCGCCTTAAACAGTGTTCAAATCACACGCAGCTTCCACAGTGCGGACTGCGACACCGACCACTCCCTGGTGTGCAGCAAGGTTAGACTCAGACCAAAGAAGTTGCATCATTCCAAGCAGAAGGGCCACCCGCGCATCAACACGAGCAGAATTTCTCACCCACAGCTGTTACAAAAATTTCTAAATTCACTTGTAACAGCCCTTCAAAACACTCCCACAGGGGATGCTGAGACCAAGTGGGCCCACATCAGAGACGCCATCTATGAGTCAGCTTTGACCACCTACGGCAAAAGTGCGAAGAGAAATGCAGACTGGTTTCAATCTCAAAATGAAGAGCTGGAACCTGTCATAGCCGCTAAGCGCATTGCACTTTTGAACTACAAGAAAGCCCCCAGCGATTTAACATCCGCAGCACTGAAAGCAGCCAGAAGTACTGCACAAAGAACAGCGAGGCGTTGCGCAAACGACTACTGGCAACACCTATGCAGTCATATTCAGCTGGCCTCAGACACCGGAAACATCAGAGGAATGTATGATGGCATGAAGAGAGCTCTTGGGCCAACCATCAAGAAGATCACCCCCTCAAATCTAAATCGGGGGACATAATCACTGACCAACGCAAACAGATGGACCGCTGGGTTGAGCACTACCTAGAACTGTACTCCAGGGAGAATGCTGTCACTGAGACTGCCCTCAATGCAGCCCAGCCTCTACCAGTCATGGATGAGCTGGACATACAGCCAACCAAATCGGAACTCAGTGATGCCATTGATTCCCTAGCCAGCGGAAAAGCCCCTGGGAAGGACAGCATTACCCCTGAAATAATCAAGAGTGCCAAGCCTGCTATACTCTCAGCACTACATGAACTGCTATGCCTGTGCTGGGACGAGGGAGCAGTACCCCAGGACATGCGCGATGCCAACATCATCACCCTCTATAAAAACAAAGGTGACCGCGGTGACTGTAACAACTACCGTGGAATCTCCCTGCTCAGCATAGTGGGGAAAGTCTTTGCTCGAGTCGCTCTGAACAGGCTCCAGAAGCTGGCTGAGCGCGTCTACCCTGAGGCACAGTGTGGCTTTCGTGCAGAGAGATCGACTATTGACATGCTGTTCTCCCTTCGTCAGATACAGGAGAAATGCCGTGAACAACAGATGCCCCTCTACATTGCTTTCATTGATCTCACCAAAGCCTTTGACCTCGTCAGCAGACGTGGTCTCTTCAGACTACTAGAAAAGATCGGATGTCCACCAAAGCTACTAAGTATCATCACCTCATTCCATGACAATATGAAAGGCACAATTCAACATGGTGGCTCCTCATCAGAGCCCTTTCCTATCCTGAGTGGTGTGAAACAGGGCTGTGTTCTCGCACCCACACTTTTTGGGATTTTCTTCTCCCTGCTGCTTTCACATGCGTTCAAATCCTCTGAAGAAGGAATTTTCCTCCACACAAGATCAGGGGGCAGGTTGTTCAACCTTGCCCGTCTAAGAGCGAAGTCCAAAGTACGGAAAGTCCTCATCAGAGAACTCCTCTTTGCTGACGATGCTGCTTTAACATCTCACACTGAAGAATGCCTGCAGAGTCTCATCGACAGGTTTGCGTCTGCCTGCAATGAATTTGGCCTAACCATCAGCCTCAAGAAAACGAACATCATGGGGCAGGATGTCAGAAATGCTCCATCCATCAATATTGGCGACCACGCTCTGGAAGTGGTTCAAGAGTTCACCTACCTAGGCTCAACTATCACCAGTAACCTGTCTCTAGATGCAGAAATCAACAAGCGCATGGGTAGGGCTTCCACTGCTATGTTCAGACTGGCCAAGAGAGTGTGGGAAAATGGCGCACTGACACGGAACACAAAAGTCCGAGTGTATCAGGCCTGTGTCCTCAGCACCTTGCTCTACGGCAGCGAGGCCTGGACAACGTATGCCAGCCAAGAGCGACGTCTCAATTCATTCCATCTTCGCTGCCTTCGGAGAATACTTGGCATCAGCTGGCAGGACTATATCTCCAACACAGAAGTCCTTGAAGCGGCCAACATCCCCAGCTTATACACACTACTGAGTCAGCGGCGCTTGAGATGGCTTGGCCATGTGAGCCGCATGGAAGATGGCAGGATCCCCAAAGACACATTGTACAGCGAGCTCGCCACTGGTATCAGACCCACCGGCCGTCCATGTCTCCGTTATAAAGACGTCTGCAAACGCGACATGAAATCGTGTGACATTGATCACAAGTCGTGGGAGTCAGTTGCCAGCATTCGCCAGAGCTGGCGGGCAGCCATAAAGACAGGGCTAAATTGTGGCGAGTCGAAGAGACTTAGTAGTTGGCAGGAAAAAAGACAGAGGCGCAAGGGGAGAGCCAACTGTGCAACAGCCCCAACAAACAAATTTCTCTGCAGCACCTGTGGAAGAGCCTGTTACTCCAGAATTGGCCTTTATAGCCACTCCAGGCGCTGCTTCACAAACCACTGACCACCTCCAGGCGCGTATCCATTGTCTCTCGAGATAAGGAGGCCCAAAAGAAAGAAAGAATAGGTAGGTGGTAGGGAAATATATAGGGATAGGTGGGGATGTGATAGGAATACGGGATTAGTGTAGGATTAGTATAAATGGGTTGTTGATGGTCGGCAAAGACGCGGTGGGCCGAAGGGCCTGTTTAAGTGCTGTATCTCTAAACTAAACTAAATACTGACACCTAGTGTCACAGAGACACACTGACACCCAGTAACACAAACAAACAGACACTGACACCCTGGAACACAGAGAAACACTGATACACAGTAAAAAAGACATACACTGACACCAAGTCACAAAGACATACACTGATACCAAGTCACAAAGACATACACTGATGCCCAGTAACAAAGACACACACTTACACCAAGTAACACAGACATACACTGACACCAAGTAACAAAGACAGACAATTACACCAAGTAGCAAAGACATACACTTCCACCAAGTATTTTGACATACACTGACACCAATTAACAAAGACATACACAGATACCCAGTAACACAGACACACACTTACACCAAGTAACACAGACATACAATTACACCAAGTAACACAGACATACACTGATACCCAGTAACGCAGACACACACTTACACCCAGTAAAAAAGACATATACTGACACCAAGTCACAAAGACATACACTGATACCAAGTCACAAAGACATACACTTACACCAAGTATTTTGACATACACTGACACCGAGTAACAAAGACATACACTGATACCCAGTAACGCAGACACACACTTACACCCAGTAAAAGAGACATACACATAGATTCGCCAACTTTAAGGGCATTTAAGTGGACATTGGATAGACACATGGATGAAAATGGAATAGTGTAGGTCAGATGGTTTCACAGCTCGGCGCAACATCGTGGGCCGAAGGGCCTGTACTGCGCTGTAATATTCTAATTCTAATTCTAATTCTACTGACACCAAGTCACAAAGACATACACTGATACCAAGTCACAAAGACATACACTGATGCCCAGTAACACAGACACACACTGACAACAAGTAACAAAGACATACACTGACACCAAGTAGCAAAGACATACACTGACACCAAGTAACAAAGACAGACACTTACAGCAAGTAACAGAGACATACACTGACACCAAGTAACAAAGACAGGCAATTACACCAAGTAACTAAGACATACACTGACACCAAGTATTTTGACATACACTGACACCAAGTAACAAAGACATACACTGATACCCAGTAACGCAGACACACACTTACACCCAGTAAAAAAGACATACACTGACACCAAGTCACAAAGACATACACTGATACCAAGTCACAAAGAGATACACCGATGCCCAGTAACACAGACACACACTGACACCAAGTAACAAAGACATACACTGACATCAAGTAACAAAGACACACACTTACACCAAGTAGCACAGACATACACTGACACCCAGTAACAAAGAAAGACAATTGCACCTAGTAACAAAGACATACACTGACACCAAGTATTTTGACATACACTGACACCAAGTAACAAAGACATACACTGATGCCCAGTAACACAGGCACACACTAGGTGGGGGGTGGGGGGGGGCGCAGTGGTTAGCAACGCAGCCTCACAGCTGCAGGGACCCGGGTTCGATTCTGGGTACTGCCTGTACGGAGTTTGCAAGTTCTCTCTGTGTCTGCGTGGATTTCGTCCCGATGCTCCGGTTTACTACCACATGCCAAAGACTTGCAGTATGATAGGTTAATTGGCCATCATAAATGGCCCCTAGTATAGGTAGGTGGTAGGGAAAAATATAGGGATAGGTGGGGATGTGATAGGAATATGGGATAAGTGTAGGATTAGTGTAAATGGGTGGTTGATGGTCGGCACATACTCGGTGGGCCGAAGGGCCTGTTTAAGTGCTGTATCTCTAAACTAAACTAAATACTGACACCTAGTGTCACAGACACACACTGAAACCCAGTAGCACTGAAAAACACTGAAAAACAGTAACAAAGACATACACTGACACCAAGTAACACAGACACACACTGACACCCAGTAAAAAAGACATACACTGACACCAAGTCACAAAGACATACACTGATACCAAGTCACAAAGACATACACTGATGCCCAGTAACACAGACACACACTGACACCAATTAACATAGACATACACTGACACCAAGTAACAAAGACATACACTTCCACCAAGTAACAAAGACACACACTTACAACAAGTATTTTGACATACACTGACACCAAGTCACAAAGACATACACTGATACCCAGGAACAAAGACATACACTTGCACCAAATAACAAAGACACACACTTACACCAAGTAACACAGACATACACTGACACCAAGTAACAAAGACAGACAATTACACCAAGTAGCAAAGACATACACTTCCACCAAGTATTTTGACATACACTGACACCAATTTACAAAGACATACACAGATACCCAGTAACACAGACACACACTTACACCAAGTAACACAGACATACAATGACACCAAGTAACACAGACATACACTGATACCCAGTAACGCAGACACACACTTACACCCAGTAAAAAAGACATATACTGACACCAAGTCACAAAGACATACACTGATACCAAGTCACAAAGACATACACTTACACCAAGTATTTTGACATACACTGACACCGAGTAACAAAGACATACACTGATACCCAGTAACGCAGACACACACTTACACCCAGTAAAAGAGACATACACATAGATTCGCCAACTTTAAGGGCATTTAAGTGGACATTGGATAGACACATGGATGAAAATGGAATAGTGTAGGTCAGATGGTTTCACAGCTCGGCGCAACATCGAGGGCCGAAGGGCCTGTACTGCGCTGTAATATTCTAATTCTAATTCTAATTCTACTGACACCAAGTCACAAAGACATACACTGATACCAAGTCACAAAGACATACACTGATGCTCAGTAACACAGACACACACTGACAACAAGTAACAAAGACATACACTGACACCAAGTAGCAAAGACATACACTGACACCAAGTAACAAAGACAGACACTTACACCAAGTAACAGAGACATACACTGACACCAAGTAACAAAGACAGACAATTACACCAAGTAACTAAGACATACACTGACACCAAGTATTTTGACATACACTGACACCAAGTAACAAAGACATACACTGATACCCAGTAACGCAGACACACACTTACACCCAGTAAAAAAGACATACACTGACACCAAGTCACAAAGACATACACTGATACCAAGTCACAAAGAGATACACTGATGCCCAGTAACACAGACACACACTGACACCAAGTAACAAAGACATACACTGACATCAAGTAACAAAGACACACACTTACACCAAGTAACAGAGACATACACTGACACCAAGTAACAAAGACAGACAATTACACCAAGTAACTAAGACATACACTGACACCAAGTATTTTGACATACACTGACACCAAGTAACAAAGACATACACTGATACCCAGTAACGCAGACACACACTTACACCCAGTAAAAAAGACATACACTGACACCAAGTCACAAAGACATACACTGATACCAAGTCACAAAGAGATACACCGATGCCCAGTAACACAGACACACACTGACACCAAGTAACAAAGACATACACTGACATCAAGTAACAAAGACACACACTTACACCAAGTAGCACAGACATACACTGACACCCAGTAACAAAGAAAGACAATTGCACCTAGTAACAAAGACATACACTGACACCAAGTATTTTGACATACACTGACACCAAGTAACAAAGACATACACTGATGCCCAGTAACACAGGCACACACTAGGTGGGGGGTGGGGGGAGGGGGGCGCAGTGGTTAGCAACGCAGCCTCACAGCTGCAGGGACCCGGGTTCGATTCTGGGTACTGCCTGTACGGAGTTTGCAAGTTCTCTCTGTGTCTGCGTGGATTTCGTCCCGATGCTCCGGTTTACTACCACATGCCAAAGACTTGCAGTATGATAGGTTAATTGGCCATCATAAATGGCCCCTAGTATAGGTAGGTGGTAGGGAAAAATATAGGGATAGGTGGGGATGTGATAGGAATATGGGATAAGTGTAGGATTAGTGTAAATGGGTGGTTGATGGTCGGCACATACTCGGTGGGCCGAAGGGCCTGTTTAAGTGCTGTATCTCTAAACTAAACTAAATACTGACACCTAGTGTCACAGACACACACTGAAACCCAGTAGCACTGAAAAACACTGAAAAACAGTAACAAAGACATACACTGACACCAAGTAACACAGACACACACTGACACCCAGTAAAAAAGACATACACTGACACCAAGTCACAAAGACATACACTGATACCAAGTCACAAAGACATACACTGATGCCCAGTAACACAGACACACACTGACACCAATTAACATAGACATACACTGACACCAAGTAACAAAGACATACACTTCCACCAAGTAACAAAGACACACACTTACAACAAGTATTTTGACATACACTGACACCAAGTCACAAAGACATACACTGATACCCAGGAACAAAGACATACACTTGCACCAAATAACAAAGACACACACTTACACCAAGTAACACAGACATACACTGACACCAAGTAACAAAGACAGACAATTACACCAAGTAGCAAAGACATACACTTCCACCAAGTATTTTGACATACACTGACACCAATTTACAAAGACATACACAGATACCCAGTAACACAGACACACACTTACACCAAGTAACACAGACATACAATGACACCAAGTAACACAGACATACACTGATACCCAGTAACGCAGACACACACTTACACCCAGTAAAAAAGACATATACTGACACCAAGTCACAAAGACATACACTGATACCAAGTCACAAAGACATGCACTTACACCAAGTATTTTGACATACACTGACACCGAGTAACAAAGACATACACTGATACCCAGTAACGCAGACACACACTTACACCCAGTAAAAGAGACATACACATAGATTCGCCAACTTTAAGGGCATTTAAGTGGACATTGGATAGACACATGGATGAAAATGGAATAGTGTAGGTCAGATGGTTTCACAGCTCGGCGCAACATCGAGGGCCGAAGGGCCTGTACTGCGCTGTAATATTCTAATTCTAATTCTAATTCTACTGACACCAAGTCACAAAGACATACACTGATACCAAGTCACAAAGACATACACTGATGCCCAGTAACACAGACACACACTGACAACAAGTAACAAAGACATACACTGACACCAAGTAGCAAAGACATACACTGACACCAAGTAACAAAGACAGACACTTACACCAAGTAACAGAGACATACACTGACACCAAGTAACAAAGACAGACAATTACACCAAGTAACTAAGACATACACTGACACCAAGTATTTTGACATACACTGACACCAAGTAACAAAGACATACACTGATACCCAGTAACGCAGACACACACTTACACCCAGTAAAAAAGACATACACTGACACCAAGTCACAAAGACATACACTGATACCAAGTCACAAAGAGATACACTGATGCCCAGTAACACAGACACACACTGACACCAAGTAACAAAGACATACACTGACATCAAGTAACAAAGACACACACTTACACCAAGTAGCACAGACATACACTGACACCCAGTAACAAAGAAAGACAATTACACCTAGTAACAAAGACATACACTGACACCAAGTATTTTGACATACACTGACACCAAGTAACAAAGACATACACTGATGCCCAGTAACACAGGCACACACTAGGTGGGGGGTGGGGGGGGGCGCAGTGGTTAGCAACGCAGCCTCACAGCTGCAGGGACCCGGGTTCGATTCTGGGTACTGCCTGTACAGAGTTTGCAAGTTCTCTCTGTGTCTGCGTGGATTTCGTCCCGGTGCTCCGGTTTACTACCACATGCCAAAGACTTGCAGTATGATAGGTTAATTGGCCATCATAAATGGCCCCTAGTATAGGTAGGTGGTAGGGAAAAATATAGGGATAGGTGGGGATGTGATAGGAATACGGGATTAGTGTAGGATTAGTGTAAATGGGTGGTTGATGGTCGGCACATACTCGGTGGGCCGAAGGGCCTGTTTAAGTGCTGTATCTCGAAACTAAACTAAATACTGACACCTAGTGTCACAGACACACACTGAAACCCAGTAGCACTGAAAAACACTGAAAAACAGTAACAAAGACATACACTGACACCAAGTAACACAGACACACACTGACACCCAGTAAAAAAGACATACACTGACACCAAGTCACAAAGACATACACTGATACCAAGTCACAAAGACATACACTGATGCCCAGTAACAAAGACACACACTTACAACAAGTATTTTGACATACACTGACACCAAGTAACAAAGACATACACTGATACCCAGTAACACAGACACACACTTTCACTAAGTAACACAGACATACAATGACACCAAGTAACAAAGACATGCACTGATACCCAGTAACACAGACAAACACTTACACCAAGTAAAAAAGAAAGACACTGATACCCAGTAACACAGACACACACTTACACCAAGTAACAAAGACATACGCTGATACCCAGTAACACAGACACACACTTACATCAAGTAACACAGACATTTATTGACACCAAGTAACAAAGACATACACTGATACCCAGTAACACAGACACACACTTACACCAAGTAAAAAAGACATACACTGATACCCAGTAACACAGACACACAGTTACACCAAGTAACAAAGAAATATACTGACACCCAGTAACAAAGACATACACTGACACCCAGTAACACAGACACACACGGACACCAAGTAACAAAGACACACACTGACACCAAGTAACAAAGACAGACAATTACACCAAGTAACTAAGACATACACTTACACCACGTATTTTGACATACACTGACACCAAGTCACAAAGACATACACTGATACCAAGTCACAAAGACATACACTGATGCCCAGTAACACAGACACACACTGACACCAAGTAACAAAGACATACACTGACACCAAGTAACAAAGACATGCACTTACACCAAGTAACAAAGACACACACTTACACCACGTAACACAGACATACACTGACACCAATTAACAAAGACAGACAGTTACACCAAGTAACAAAGACATACACTTACACCAAGTATTTTGACATACACTGACATCAAGTAACAAAGACATACACTGACACCCAGTAACACAGACACACACGGACACCAAGTAACAAAGACACACATTGACACCAAGTAACAAAGACAGACAATTACACCAAGTAACTAGGCCATACACTTACACCACGTATTTTGACATACACTGACACCAAGTAACAAGGACATACACTGATACCCAGTATCGCAGACACACACTTACACGCAGTAAAAATGACATACACTGACACCAAGTCACAAAGACATACACTGATACAAAGTCACAAAGACATCCACTGATGCCCAGTAACACAGACACACACTGACACCAAGTAACAAAGACATACACTGACACCAAGTAACAAAGACATACACTTACACCAAGTAACAAAGACACACACTTACACCACATAACACAGACATACACTGACACCAATTAACAAAGACAGACAATTTCACCAAGTAACAAAGACATACACTTACACCAAGTATTTTGACATACACTGACACCAAGTAACACAGACACACACTGATACCCAGTAACACAGGCACACACTTACACCAAGTAACACAGACATACACTGACACCCAGTAACACAGACATGCACTGATAACCAGAAACACTAACACACACTTACACCAAGTAACAAAGACAGACACTGACACCCAGTAACAAAGACATACATTGACACCCAGTAACACAGACAAACACTGGGCAGCACAGTGGCGCAGCGGTTAGCACTGCAGCCTCACAGCTCCAGGGACCCGGGTTCGATTCTGGGTACCCAGATACCCAGTAACACAGACACACACTTACACCAAGTAAGAAAGACATACACTGATACCCAGTAACACAGACACACACTTACACCAAGTAACACAGACATACACTGACGCAAAGTAACAAAGACATAGACTGATACCCAGTAACACAGACACACACTGACACCAAGTAACACAGACATACTCTGATACCCAGGAACACAGACACACACTTACACCAAGTAACACAGACATACACTGACACCAAGTAACAAAGACACACACTGACACCAGGTATTTTGACATACACTGACACCAAGTAACAATGACATACACTTATACCCAGTATCACAAATACCCACTAACACCAAGTAACAAAGATATACACTGACACCAAGTCACAAAGACACATACTGGCACCCAGTAAAATAGACATACACTGACACAAAGTCACAAAGACATACACTGATACACAGACACACACTTACACCAAGTAACAAAGACATACACTTACACCAAGTAATACAGACACACACTGAAACCAAGTAACAAAGACACACACTTGCACCAAGTAACACAGACATACACTGACACCCAGTAACACAGACATGCACTGATACCCAGTAACACAAGCACACACTTATACCAAGTAACAAAGACAGATGCTGATACCCAGTAACACAGACATACACGTACACCAAGTAACAAAGGCATACACTGACACCAAGTAACAAAGACACAAACTTACACCCAGGAACAAAGACACACACGGACACCAAGTAACAAAGACACACACTTACACCACGTAACACAGACACACACTGACACCCACTAACACAAACAAACACACTGACACCAAATAACACAGACATACACTGACACCAAGTAACAAAGACACACACTTGCACCAAGTGACACAGACGCACACTGACACCCAGTAACAGAGACACACGCTTACACCAAGTAACACAGACATACACTGACACCCAGTAACACAGACATGCACTGATAACCAGAAACACTAACACACACTTACACCAAGTAACAAAGGCAGACACTGACACCCAGTAACAAAGACATGCACTGACACCCAGTAACACAGACACACACGGACACCAAGTAACAAAGGCACACACTTACACCAAGTAACACAGACACACACTTACACCAAGTAACAAAGACATACATTGACACCCAGTAACACAGACAAACACTGGGCAGCACAGTGGCGCAGCGGTTAGCACTGCAGCCTCACAGCTCCAGGGACCCGGGTTCGATTCTGGGTACCCAGATACCCAGTAACACAGACACACACTTACACCAAGTAACAAAGACATACACTGATACCCAGTAACACAGACACACACTTACACCAAGTAACACAGACATACACTGACGCAAAGTAACAAAGACATAGACTGATACCCAGTAACACAGACACACACTGACACCAAGTAACACAGACATACACTGATACCCAGGAACACAGACACACACTTACACCAAGTAACACAGACATACACTGACACCAAGTAACAAAGACACACACTGACACCAGGTATTTTGACATACACTGACACCAAGTAACAATGACATACACTTATACCCAGTATCACAGATACCCACTAACACCAAGTAACAAAGATATACACTGACACCAAGTCACAAAGACACATACTGGCACCCAGTAAAATAGACATACACTGACACAAAGTCACAAAGACATACACTGATACACAGACACACACTTACACCAAGTAACAAAGACATACACTTACACCAAGTAACACAGACACACACTGAAACCAAGTAACAAAGACACACACTTGCACCAAGTAACACAGACATACACTGACACCCAGTAACACAGACATGCACTGATACCCAGTAACACAAGCACACACTTATACCAAGTAACAAAGACAGATGCTGATACCCAGTAACACAGACATACACGTACACCAAGTAACAAAGGCATACACTGACACCAAGTCACAAAGACACAAACTTACACCCAGGAACAAAGACACACACGGACACCAAGTAACAAAGACACACACTTACACCACGTAACACAGACACACACTGACACCCACTAACACAAACAAACACACTGACACCAAATAACACAGACATACACTGACACCAAGTAACAAAGACACACACTTGCACCAAGTGACACAGACGCACACTGACACCCAGTAACAGAGACACACGCTTACACCAAGTAACACAGACATACACTGACACCAAGTAACAAAGACATACACTGATACCCAGTAACACAGGCACACACTTAAACCAAGTAACACAGACATACACTGACAGCAAGTAACAAAGACATACACTGATACCAAGTAACAAAGACATACACTGACACCAAGTAACATAGACATACACTTACACCAAGTAACACAGACATACACTGACACCATGTAACAAAGACAGACAATTACACCGAGTAACAAAGACATACACTTACACCAAGTATTTTGACATACACTGACACCATGTAACAAAGACATACACTGATACCCAGGAACACAGACACTCACTTACACCAAGTAACAAAGACATGCACTGACACCAAGTCACAAAGACACACACTGACAACCAGTAACACAGAGAAACACTGGTACACAGTAACAAAGACATACACTGACACCAAGTAACACAGACACACACTGACACCCAGTAACAAAGACATACACTGACACCAAGTCACAAAGACATACACTGATACCAAGTCACAAAGACATACACTGATACCCAGCAACACAGACACACACTGACACCAAGTAACAAAGACAGACAATTACACCAAGTAACAAAGACATACACTTACACCAATTATTTTGACATACACTGACACCAATGAACACAGACACACACTGACACCAAGTCACAAAGAAATACACTGATACCAAGTCACAAAGACATACACTGATACCAAGTCACAAAGACATACACTTACACCAAGTAACAAAGACACACATTTACACCAATTATTTTGACATACACTGACACCAAGTACCAAAGACATACACTGATACCCAGTAACACAGACCCACACATACACCAAGTAACAAAGACGTGCACTGACACCGAGTCACAAAGACACACACTGACACCTAGTAACAAAGACATACACTGACACCAAGTCACAAAGACATACACTGATACCCAGTAACACAGACACACACTTACACCAAGTAACACAGACACACACATACACCAAGTAACAAAGACAGACACTGATACCCAGTAACACAGACACACACTTACACCAAGTAACAAAGACATACACTGACACCCAGTAACAAAGACATACACCGACACCCAGTAACACAGACACACACGGACACCAAGTAACAAAGACATACACTGACACGAAGTAACAAAGACATACACTTACACCAAGTAACAAAGACAGACAATTACACCAAGTAACAAAGACATACACTTACACCAAGTATTTTGACATACACTGACACCAAGTAACAAAGACATACACTGATACCCAGTAACACAGACACACACTTACACCAAGTAACAAAGTCATACAATGACACCAAGTCACAAAGACACGCACTGACACCAAGTCACACAGACATACACTGATACCCAGTAACAAAGACATACACTGACACCGAGTAACACAGACACACACGGACACCAAGTAACAAAGACACACACTTACACCAAGTAACACAGACACACACTGACACCCCGTTACACAAACAAACACACTGACACCAAGTAACAAAGACATACACAGACACCAAGTAACAAAGACATAAACTGACACCAAGTCACAAAGACATACACTGACACCAAGTCAAAAAGACATACACTGATGCCCAGTAACACAGACACACACTGACACCCAGTAACAAAGACATACACTGACACGAAGTAACAAAGACATACACTTACACCAAGTATTTTGACATACACTGACACCAAGTAACAAAGACTTACACTGATACCCAGTAACATAGACACACACTGATACCAAGTCACAAAGACATACACTGATACCCAGTAACACAAACAAACACACACTGACACCCAGTCACACAGAGAAACACTGATACACTGACACCAAGTAACACAGACACACACTGACACCCAGTAACAAAGACATACGCTGATACCAAGTCACAAAGACATACACTGATACCCAGTAACACAAACAAACACACACTGACACCCAGTAACACAGACAAACACTGATACACAGTAACATAAGACATACACTGACACCAAGTAACACAGACACAAACTGACAACCAGTAAAAAAGACATACACTGACACCACGTCACAAAGACATACACTGATACTAAGTAAAATAGACTTACACTGACACCAAGTCACAAAGACATAAACTGACACCAAGTCACAAAGACATACACTGATGCCCAGTAACAAAGACACACACTGACACCAAGTAACAAAGACATACACTGACACCAGGTAACAAAGACATACACTTGCACCAAGTAAAAAAGACACACACTTACATCAAGTAACACAGACGTACACTGACACCAAGTAACAAAGACAGACAATTACACCAAGTAACAAAGACATACACTTACACCAAGTATTTTGACAAACACTGACACCAAGTAACAAAGACATACACTGACACCAAGTCACAAAGACATACACTGATACCAAGTCACAAAGACATACACTTCCACCAAGTAACAAAGACACACATTTACACCAATTATTTTGACATACACTGACATCAAGTATCAAAGACATACACTGATACCCAGTAACACAGACACACACATACACCAAGTAACAAAGACGTACACTGACACCGAGTCACAAAGATACACACTGACACCCAGCAACAAAGACATACACTGACACCAAGTCACAAAGACATACACTGATACCCAGTAACACAGACTCACACTTACACCAAGTAACAGAGACATACACTGACACCAAGTAACAAAGACATACACTGATACCCAGTAACACAGACACACACATACACAAAGTAACAAAGACAGACACTGATACCCAGTAACACAGACACACACTTACACCAAGTAACAAAGACACACACTTACACCAAGTAACACAGACATACACTGACACCCAGTAACAAAGACATACACTGACACCAAGTAACAAATACATAAACTTACACCAAGTAACAAAGACATACACTTGCACCAAGTAACAAAGACATACACTGACAGCAAGTCACAAAGACACACACTGACACCCAGTAACAAAGACATACACTGACACCAAGTCACAAAGTCATACACTGATACCCAGTAACACAGACACACACTTACACCAAGTAACACAGACATACACTGACACCAAGTAACAAAGACATACACTGATTCCCAGTAACAAAGACACACTTACACCAAGTAACAAAGACAGACAATTACACCAAGTAACAAAGACATGCACTTACACCAAGTATTTTGACATACACTGACACCAAGTAACAAAGACATACACTGATACCCAGCAACACAGATACACACTTACACCAAGTAACAAAGACATACACTGACACCAGGTCACAAATACACACTCTGACACCCATTAACAAAGACATACTCTGACACCAAGTCACAAAGACATACACTGATACCCATTAACACAGACACACACTTACACCCAGTAACACAGACACACACTGACACCCACTAACACAGACACACATTTACACCAGGTAACACAGACATACACTGACACCAAGTAACAAAGACATACACTGATACCAAGTCACAAAGACACACACTGACACCAAGTAACAAAGACATACACTGATACCCAGTATCAAAGACATACACTGACACCCAGTAACTCAGACACACACGGACACCAAGTAACAAAGACACACACTTACACCAAGTAACACAGACACACACTGATACCCAGTAACACAAACAAACACACTGACATCCAGTAAAACAGACACACACTGACAACAAATAACAAAGACATACACTGACACCCAGTAACGCAGAAACACAATGGGAGGCACAGTGGCGCAGTGGTTAGCACCGCAGTGACACAGCTCCAGGGACCCGGGTTCTATTCTGGTTACTGCCTGTGCGTAGTTTGCAAGTTCTCCCTGTGTCTGTTTGGGTTTTCTCCGGGTGCTTCGGTTTCCTCCCACATGCCAAAGACTTGCAGGTTGATAGTTTAATTGGCCATCATAAATTGCCCCTAGTATAGGTAGGTGGTAGGGAAATATATAGGGACAGGTGGGGATGTGATAGGAATACGGGATTAGTGTAGGATTAGTATAAATGGGTTGTTGATGGTCGGCACAGACTCGGTGGGCCGAAGGGACTGTTGAAGTGCAGCATCTCAAAACTAAACTAAATACTGACACCTTGTGTCACAGATAAACACTGGCACCCAGTAACACAAACAAACACACACTGACACCCAGTAACAAAGAGAAACACTAAGAAACAGTAACAAAGACATACACTGACACCAAGTAACAAAGACATACACTGATACCCAGTAACACAGACACACACTGACACCCAGTTAGAAACACATACTGACCCCCAGTAAAAAAGACACACACTGACCCCCAGTAACACAGACACACACTGACACCAAGTCACAAAGACACACACTGAAACCCAGTAACACAAAGAAACACTGGTACACAGTAACAAAGACATACACTGACACCAAGTCACAAAGACATACACTGATACCAAGTCACAAAGACATACACTGATACCCAGCAACACAGACACACACTGACACCAAGTAACAAAGACAGACAATTACACCAAGTAACAAAGACATACACTTACACCAATTATTTTGACATACACTGACACCCAGTAACACAGACACACACTGACACCCAGTAACAAAGACATACACTGACACCAAGTCACAAAGATATACACTGATACCAAGTTACAAAGACATACACTTACACCAAGTAACAAAGACACACATTTACACCAATTATTTTGACATACACTGACACCAAGTACCAAAGACATACACTGATACCCAGTGACACAGACACACACATGCACCAAGTAACAAAGACGTACACTGACACCGAGTCACAAAGACACACACTGACACCCAGTAACAAAGACATACACTGACACCAAGTCACAAAGACATACACTGATACCCAGTAACACAGACACACACTTACACCAAGTAACAGAGACACACACATGCACCAAGTAAAAAAGACAGACACTGATACCCAGTAACACAGACACACACTTACACCAAGTAACAAAGACATACTCTGACACCCAGTAACAAAGACATACACTGACACCCAGTAACACCGACACACACGGACACCAAGTAACAAAGATATACACTGACACGAAGTAACAAAGACATACACTTACACCAAGTATTTTGACATACACTGACACCAAGTAACAAAGACATACACTGATACCCAGTAACACAGACACACACTTACACCAAGTAACAAAGTCATACAATGACACCAAGTCACAAAGACACACACTGTCACCAAGTCACACAGACATACACTGATACCCAGTAACAAAGACATACACTGACACCGAGTAACACAGACACACACGGACACCAAGTAACACAGACACACACTGACACCCAGTTACACAAACAAACACACTGACACCAAGTAACAAAGACATACACAGACACCAAGTAACAATGACATGCGCTTACACCAAGTAACAAAGACATACACTGACACCAAGTCACAAAGACATACACTGACACCAAGTCAAAAAGACATACACTGATGCCCAGTAACACAGACGCACACTGACACCAAGTAACAAAGACATACACTGACACGAAGTAACAAAGTCATACACTTACATCAAGTATTTTGACATACACAGACACCAAGTAACAAAGACATACACAGATACCCAGTAACATAGACACACACTGATACCAAGTCAGAAAGACATACACTGATCCCCAGTAACACAAACAAACACACACTGACACCCATTCACACAGAGAAACACGGATACACTGACACCAAGTAACACAGACACACACTGACACCCAGTAACAAAGACATACACTGATACCAAGTCACAAAGACATACACTGATACCCAGTAACACAAACAAACACACACTGACACCCAGTAACACAGACAAACACTGATACACAGTAACAAAAGACATACACTGACACCAAGTAACACAGACACACACTGACAACCAGTAAAAAAGACATAAACTGACACCAAGTCACAAAGACATAAACTGATACCAAGTAACAAAGACATACACTGAAACCAAGAAACACAGACACACACTGACACCCAGTAAAAAAACCATACACTGACACCAAGTCACAAAGACATAAACTGACACCAAGTCACAAAGACATACACTGATGCCCAGTAACACAGACACACACTGACACCAAGTAACAAAGACATACACTGACACCAGGTAACAAAGACATACACTTACACCAAGTAAAAAAGACACACGCTTACATCAAGTAACACAGACGTACACTGACACCAAGTAACAAAGACAGACAATTGCACCAAGTAACAAAGACATACACTTACACCGAGTAACACAGACATACACTGACACCATGTAACAAAGACATACACTGATACCCAGTAACAAAGGCACACACTTGGGGTGGGGCACATTGGTGCAGTGGTTGGCACCGCAGCCTCACAGCTCCAGGGACCCGGGAACGATTTTGGGTACTGCCTGTGCGGAGTTTGCAAGTTCTCCATGTGTCTGCGTGTGTTTCCTCCGGGTGCTCCGGTTTCCACCCACATGCCAAAGACTTGCAGGTTGATAGGTTAATTGGCCATCATAAATTGCCCCTAGTATAGGTAGGTGGTAGGGAAATATATAGGGACAGGTGGGGATGTGATAGGAATACGGGATTAGTGTAGGATTAGTATAAATGGGTTGTTGATGGTCGGCACAGACTCGGTGGGCCGAAGGGCCTGTTTCAGTGCTGTATCTCTCAACTAAACTAAATACTGACACCTAGTGTCACAGACACACACTGACACCCAGTAACATAAACAAACACACACTGACACCCAGTAACACAGAGAAACACTGATACACAGTAACAAAGACATACAAGGACACCAAGTCAAAAAGACATACACTGATGCCCAGTAACACAGAAACACACTGACACCAAGTAACAAAGACATACACTGACACCAAGTAGCAAAGACATACACTTACACCAAGTAACACAGACATACACTGACACGAAGTAACAAAGACAGACAATTACACCAAGTAACAAAGACATACACTTGCACCAAGTATTTTGATATACACTGACACCAAGTAACAAAGACATACACTGATACCCAGTAACATAGACACACACTGATACCAAGTCACAAAGACATTCACTGATACCCAGTAACACAAACAAACACACACTGACACGCAGTCACTCAGAGAAACACTGATACACTGACACCAAGTAACACAGACACATACTGACACCCAGTAACAAAGACATACACTGATACCAAGTCACAAAGACATACACTGATACCCAGTAACACAAACAAACACACACTGACACCCAGTAACACAGAGAAACACTGATACACAGTAACAAAAGACATGCACTGACACCAAGTAACACAGACACACACTGACAACCAGTAAAAAAGACATAAACTGACACCAAGTCACAAAGACATATAGTGATACCAAGTAACAAAGAAATACACTGACACCAAGAAACACAGACACACACTGACACCCAGTAAAAAAGACATACACTGACACGAAGTCACAAAGACATCAACTGACACCAAGTCACAAAGACATACACTGATGCCCAGTAACACAGACACACACTGACACTAAGTAACAAAGACATACACTGACACCAGGTAACAAAGACATACACTTACACCAAGTAAAAAAGACACACGCTTACATCAAGTAACACAGACGTACACTGACACCAAGTAACAAAGACAGACAATTGCACCAAGTAACAAAGACATACACTTACACCAAGTATTTTGACAAACACTGACACCAAGTAACAAAGACATACACTGACACCAAGTCACAAAGACATACACTGATACCCAGTAACACAAACAAACACACACTGACACCCAGTCACACAGAGAAACACTGATACACTGACACCAAGTAACACAGACACACACTGACACCCAGTAACAAAGACATACGCTGATACCAAGTCACAAAGACATACACTGATACCCAGTAACACAAACAAACACACACTGACACCCAGTAACACAGACAAACACTGATACACAGTAACATAAGACATACACTGACACCAAGTAACACAGACACAAACTGACAACCAGTAAAAAAGACATACACTGACACCACGTCACAAAGACATACACTGATACTAAGTAAAATAGACTTACACTGACACCAAGTCACAAAGACATAAACTGACACCAAGTCACAAAGACATACACTGATGCCCAGTAACAAAGACACACACTGACACCAAGTAACAAAGACATACACTGACACCAGGTAACAAAGACATACACTTGCACCAAGTAAAAAAGACACACACTTACATCAAGTAACACAGACGTACACTGACACCAAGTAACAAAGACAGACAATTACACCAAGTAACAAAGACATACACTTACACCAAGTATTTTGACAAACACTGACACCAAGTAACAAAGACATACACTGACACCAAGTCACAAAGACATACACTGATACCAAGTCACAAAGACATACACTTCCACCAAGTAACAAAGACACACATTTACACCAATTATTTTGACATACACTGACATCAAGTATCAAAGACATACACTGATACCCAGTAACACAGACACACACATACACCAAGTAACAAAGACGTACACTGACACCGAGTCACAAAGATACACACTGACACCCAGCAACAAAGACATACACTGACACCAAGTCACAAAGACATACACTGATACCCAGTAACACAGACTCACACTTACACCAAGTAACAGAGACATACACTGACACCAAGTAACAAAGACATACACTGATACCCAGTAACACAGACACACACATACACAAAGTAACAAAGACAGACACTGATACCCAGTAACACAGACACACACTTACACCAAGTAACAAAGACACACACTTACACCAAGTAACACAGACATACACTGACACCCAGTAACAAAGACATACACTGACACCAAGTAACAAATACATAAACTTACACCAAGTAACAAAGACATACACTTGCACCAAGTAACAAAGACATACACTGACAGCAAGTCACAAAGACACACACTGACACCCAGTAACAAAGACATACACTGACACCAAGTCACAAAGTCATACACTGATACCCAGTAACACAGACACACACTTACACCAAGTAACACAGACATACACTGACACCAAGTAACAAAGACATACACTGATTCCC
The DNA here is from genome assembly GCF_036365525.1 of Heterodontus francisci. Taxonomy (NCBI): domain Eukaryota; kingdom Metazoa; phylum Chordata; class Chondrichthyes; order Heterodontiformes; family Heterodontidae; genus Heterodontus; species Heterodontus francisci. The sequence goes on from NW_027141175.1 coordinate 8,109,125, forward strand.
AGTAACAAAGACACACTTACACCAAGTAACAAAGACAGACAATTACACCAAGTAACAAAGACATGCACTTACACCAAGTATTTTGACATACACTGACACCAAGTAACAAAGACATACACTGATACCCAGCAACACAGATACACACTTACACCAAGTAACAAAGACATACACTGACACCAGGTCACAAATACACACTCTGACACCCATTAACAAAGACATACACTGACACCAAGTCACAAAGACATACACTGATACCCATTAACACAGACACACACTTACACCCAGTAACACAGACACACACTGACACCCACTAACACAGACACACATTTACACCAGGTAACACAGACATACACTGACACCAAGTAACAAAGACATACACTGATACCAAGTCACAAAGACACACACTGACACCAAGTAACAAAGACATACACTGATACCCAGTATCAAAGACATACACTGACACCCAGTAACTCAGACACACACGGACACCAAGTAACAAAGACACACACTTACACCAAGTAACACAGACACACACTGATACCCAGTAACACAAACAAACACACTGACATCCAGTAAAACAGACACACACTGACAACAAATAACAAAGACATACACTGACACCCAGTAACGCAGAAACACAATGGGAGGCACAGTGGCGCAGTGGTTAGCACCGCAGTGACACAGCTCCAGGGATCCGGGTTCTATTCTGGTTACTGCCTGTGCGTAGTTTGCAAGTTCTCCCTGTGTCTGTTTGGGTTTTCTCCGGGTGCTTCGGTTTCCTCCCACATGCCAAAGACTTGCAGGTTGATAGTTTAATTGGCCATCATAAATTGCCCCTAGTATAGGTAGGTGGTAGGGAAATATATAGGGACAGGTGGGGATGTGATAGGAATACGGGATTAGTGTAGGATTAGTATAAATGGGTTGTTGATGGTCGGCACAGACTCGGTGGGCCGAAGGGCCTGTTGAAGTGCAGCATCTCAAAACTAAACTAAATACTGACACCTTGTGTCACAGATAAACACTGGCACCCAGTAACACAAACAAACAAACACTGACACCCAGTAACAAAGAGAAACACTAAGAAACAGTAACAAAGACATACACTGACACCAAGTAACAACGACATACACTGATACCCAGTAACACAGACACACACTGACACCCAGTTAGAAACACATACTGACCCCCAGTAAAAAAGACACACACTGACCCCCAGTAACACAGACACACACTGACACCAAGTCACAAAGACACACACTGACACCCAGTAACACAAAGAAACACTGGTACACAGTAACAAAGACATACACTGACACCAAGTCACAAAGACATACACTGATACCAAGTCACAAAGACATACACTGATACCCAGCAACACAGACACACACTGACACCAAGTAACAAAGACAGACAATTACACCAAGTAACAAAGACATACACTTACACCAATTATTTTGACATACACTGACACCCAGTAACACAGACACACACTGACACCCAGTAACAAAGACATACACTGACACCAAGTTACAAAGACATACACTTACACCAAGTAACAAAGACACACATTTACACCAATTATTTTGACATACACTGACACCAAGTACCAAAGACATACACTGATACCCAGTGACACAGACACACACATGCACCAAGTAACAAAGACGTACACTGACACCGAGTCACAAAGACACACACTGACACCCAGTAACAAAGACATACACTGACACCAAGTCACAAAGACATACACTGATACCCAGTAACACAGACACACACTTACACCAAGTAACAGAGACACACACATGCACCAAGTAAAAAAGACAGACACTGATACCCAGTAACACAGACACACACTTACACCAAGTAACAAAGACATACTCTGACACCCAGTAACAAAGACATACACTGACACCCAGTAACACCGACACACACGGACACCAAGTAACAAAGATATACACTGACACGAAGTAACAAAGACATACACTTACACCAAGTATTTTGACATACACTGACACCAAGTAACAAAGACATACACTGATACCCAGTAACACAGACACACACTTACACCAAGTAACAAAGTCATACAATGACACCAAGTCACAAAGACACACACTGTCACCAAGTCACACAGAAATACACTGATACCCAGTAACAAAGACATACACTGACACCGAGTAACACAGACACACACGGACACCAAGTAACACAGACACACACTGACACCCAGTTACACAAACAAACACACTGACACCAAGTAACAAAGACATACACAGACACCAAGTAACAATGACATGCGCTTACACCAAGTAACAAAGACATACACTGACACCAAGTCACAAAGACATACACTGACACCAAGTCAAAAAGACATACACTGATGCCCAGTAACACAGACACACACTGACACCAAGTAACAAAGACATACACTGACACGAAGGAACAAAGACATACACTTACATCAAGTATTTTGACATACACTGACACCAAGTAACAAAGACATACACAGATACCCAGTAACATAGACACACACTGATACCAAGTCAGAAAGACATACACTGATCCCCTGTAACACAAACAAACACACACTGACACCCATTCACACAGAGAAACACGGATACACTGACACCAAGTAACACAGACACACACTGACACCCAGTAACAAAGACATACACTGATACCAAGTCACAAAGACATACACTGATACCCAGTAACACAAACAAACACACACTGACACCCAGTAACACAGACAAACACTGATACACAGTAACAAAAGACATACACTGACACCAAGTAACACAGACACACACTGACAACCAGTAAAAAAGACATAAACTGACACCAAGTCACAAAGACATAAACTGATACCAAGTAACAAAGACATACACTGAAACCAAGAAACACAGACACACACTGACACCCAGTAAAAAAACCATACACTGACACCAAGTCACAAAGACATAAACTGACACCAAGTCACAAAGACATACACTGATGCCCAGTAACACAGACACACACTGACACCAAGTAACAAAGACATACACTGACACCAGGTAACAAAGACATACACTTACACCAAGTAAAAAAGACACACGCTTACATCAAGTAACACAGACGTACACTGACACCAAGTAACAAAGACAGACAATTGCACCAAGTAACAAAGACATACACTTACACCGAGTAACACAGACATACACTGACACCATGTAACAAAGACATACACTGATACCCAGTAACAAAGGCACACACTTGGGGTGGGGCACATTGGTGCAGTGGTTGGCACCGCAGCCTCACAGCTCCAGGGACCCGGGAACGATTTTGGGTACTGCCTGTGCGGAGTTTGCAAGTTCTCCATGTGTCTGCGTGTGTTTCCTCCGGGTGCTCCGGTTTCCACCCACATGCCAAAGACTTGCAGGTTGATAGGTTAATTGGCCATCATAAATTGCCCCTAGTATAGGTAGGTGGTAGGGAAATATATAGGGACAGGTGGGGATGTGATAGGAATACGGGATTAGTGTAGGATTAGTATAAATGGGTTGTTGATGGTCGGCACAGACTCGGTGGGCCGAAGGGCCTGTTTCAGTGCTGTATCTCTCAACTAAACTAAATACTGACACCTAGTGTCACAGACACACACTGACACCCAGTAACATAAACAAACACACACTGACACCCAGTAACACAGAGAAACACTGATACACAGTAACAAAGACATACAAGGACACCAAGTCAAAAAGACATACACTGATGCCCAGTAACACAGAAACACACTGACACCAAGTAACAAAGACATACACTGACACCAAGTAGCAAAGACATACACTTACACCAAGTAACACAGACATACACTGACACGAAGTAACAAAGACAGACAATTACACCAAGTAACAAAGACATACACTTGCACCAAGTATTTTGATATACACTGACACCAAGTAACAAAGACATACACTGATACCCAGTAACATAGACACACACTGATACCAAGTCACAAAGACATTCACTGATACCCAGTAACACAAACAAACACACACTGACACGCAGTCACTCAGAGAAACACTGATACACTGACACCAAGTAACACAGACACATACTGACACCCAGTAACAAAGACATACACTGATACCAAGTCACAAAGACATACACTGATACCCAGTAACACAAACAAACACACACTGACACCCAGTAACACAGAGAAACACTGATACACAGTAACAAAAGACATGCACTGACACCAAGTAACACAGACACACACTGACAACCAGTAAAAAAGACATAAACTGACACCAAGTCACAAAGACATATAGTGATACCAAGTAACAAAGAAATACACTGACACCAAGAAACACAGACACACACTGACACCCAGTAAAAAAGACATACACTGACACGAAGTCACAAAGACATAAACTGACACCAAGTCACAAAGACATACACTGATGCCCAGTAACACAGACACACACTGACACTAAGTAACAAAGACATACACTGACATCAAGTAACACAGACGTACACTGACACCAAGTAACAAAGACAGACAATTGCACCAAGTAACAAAGACATACACTTACACCAAGTATTTTGACAAACACTGACACCAAGTAACAAAGACATACACTGACACCAAGTCACAAAGACATACACTGATACCAAGTCACAAAGACATACACTTACACCAAGTAACAAAGACACACATTTACACCAATTATTTTGACATACACTGACACGAAGTACCAAAGACATACACTGATACCCAGTAACACAGACACACACAGACGCCAAGTAACAAAGACGTACACTGACACCGAGTCACAAAGACACACACTGACACCCAGTAACAAAGACATACACTGACACCAAGTCACAAAGACATACACTGATACGCAGTAACACAGACACACACTTACACCAAGTAACAGAGACATACACGGACACACAGTAACACAGACACACACGGACACCAAGTAACAAAGACAAACAATTACACCAAGTAACAAAGACATACACTTACACCAAGTATTTTGACATACACTGACTCCAAGTAACAAAGACATACACTGATACCCAGTAACACAGACACACACTTACACCAAGTAACAAAGTCATACACTGACACAAAGTCACAAAGACACACACTGACACCAAGTCGCACAGACATACACTGATACCCAGTAACACAGACACACACTTACACCTCGTAACAAATACTTAAACAGACACCCAGTAACAAAGACATACACTGACACCGAGTAACACAGACATACACTGACACCATGTAACAAAGACATACACTGATACCCAGTAACAAAGGCACACACTTGGGGTGGGGCACATTGGTGCAGTGGTTGGCACCGCAGCCTCACAGCTCCAGGGACCCGGGAACGATTTTGGGTACTGCCTGTGCGGAGTTTGCAAGTTCTCCATGTGTCTGCGTGTGTTTCCTCCGGGTGCTCCGGTTTCCACCCACATGCCAAAGACTTGCAGGTTGATAGGTTAATTGGCCATCATAAATTGCCCCTAGTATAGGTAGGTGGCAGGGAAATATATAGGGACAGGTGGGGATGTGATAGGAATACGGGATTAGTGTAGGATTAGTATAAATGGGTTGTTGATGGTCGGCACAGACTCGGTGGGCCGAAGGGCCTGTTTAAGTGCTGTATCTCTAAACTAAACTAAATACTGACACCTAGTGTCACAGACACACACTGATACCCAGTAACATAAACAAACACACACTGACACCCAGTAACACAGAGAAACACTGATACACAGTAACAAAGACATACAAAGACACCAAGTCAAAAAGACATACACTGATGCCCAGTAACACAGAAACACACTGACACCAAGTAACAAAGACATACACTGACACCAAGTAGCAAAGACATACACTTACACCAAGTAACACAGACATACACTGACACGAAGTAACAAAGACAGACAATTACACCAAGTAACAAAGACATACACTTGCACCAAGTATTTTGATATACACTGACACCAGTAACAAAGACATACACTGATACCCAGTAACATAGACACACACTGATACCAAGTCACAAAGACATTCACTGATACCCAGTAACACAAACAAACACACACTGACACGCAGTCACACAGAGAAACACTGATACACTGACACCAAGTAACACAGACACATACTGACACCCAGGAACAAAGACATACACTGACACCAAGTCACAAAGACATACACTGATACCCAGTAACACAAACAAACACACACTGACACCCAGTAACACAGAGAAACACTGATACACAGTAACAAAAGACATGCACTGACACCAAGTAACACAGACACATACTGACAACCAGTAAAAAAGACATAAACTGACACCAAGTCACAAAGACATATAGTGATACCAAGTAACAAATAAATACACTGACACCAAGAAACACAGACACACACTGACACCCAGTAAAAAAGACATACACTGACATGAAGTCACAAAGACATAAACTGACACCAAGTCACAAAGACATACACTGATGCCCAGTAACACAGACACACACTGACACCAAGTAACAAAGACATACACTTACACCAAGTAAAAATGACACACACTTACATCAAGTAACACAGATGTACACCGACACCAAGTAACAAAAACAGACAATTACACCAAGTAACAAAGACATACACTGACACCAAGTCACAAAGACATACATTGATACCAAGTCACAAAGACATACACTTACACCAAGTAACAAAGAAACACATTTACACCAATTATTTTGACGTACACTGACTCCAAGTACCAAATACATACACTGATACCCAGTAACACAGACACACACATACACCAAGTAACAAAGACGTACACTGACACCGAGTCACAAAGACACACACTGACACCCAGTAACAAAGACATACACCGACACCAAGTCACAAAGACATACACTGATACCCAGTAACACAGACACACACTTACACCAAGTAACACAGACATACACTGACACCAAGTAACAAAGAAACACAATGATACCCAGTAACACAGATACACACATACACCAAGTAACAAAGACAGACACTGATACCCAGGAAAACAGACACACAATTACACCAAGTAACAAAGACATACACTCACACCCAGTAACAAAGACATACACTGACACCCAGTAACACAGACACACACGGACACCAAGTAACAAAGACATACACTGATACCCAGGAACACAGACATACACTTACACCAAGTAACAAAGACAGACAATTACACCAAGTAACAAAGACATACACTTACACCAAGTATTATGACATACACTGACACCAAGTAACAAAGACATACACTGATACCCAGTAACACAGACACACACTTACACCAAGTAACAAAGTCAGACACTGACACCAATTCACAAAGACACACACTGACACCATTTCACACAGACATACACTGATACCCAGTAACACAGACACTCACTTACACCTAGTAACAAATACTTACACTGACAACCAGTAACAAAGACATACACTGACACCGTGTAACACAGACACACACGGACACCAAGTAACAAAGACACACACTTACACCAAGTAACACAGACACACACTGACACCCAGTAACACAAACAAACACACTGACACCAAGTAACACAGACATACACTGACACCATGTAACAAAGACATACACTGATACCCAGTAACACAGGCACACACTTGGGGTGGGGCACATTTGTGCAGTGGTTGGCACCGCAGCCTCACAGCTCCAGGGACCCGGGAACGATTCTGGGTACTGCCTGTGCGGAGTTTGCAAGTTCTCCCTGTGTCTGCGTGGGTTTCCTCCGGGTGCTCCGGTTTCCTCCCACATGCCAAAGACTTGCAGTTTGATATGTTAATTGGCCATCATAAATTGCCCCTAGTATAGGTAGGTGGTAGGGAAATATATAGGGACAGGTGGGGATGTGATAGGAATACGGGATTAGTGTAGGATTAGTATAAATGGGTTGTTGATGGTCGGCACATCTCGGTGGGCCGAACGGCCTGTTTCAGAGCTGTATCTCGAAACTAAACTAAATACTGACACCTAGTGTCACAGACACACACTGACACCCAGTAACATAAACAAACACACACTGACACCCAGTAACACAGAGAAACACTGATACACAGTAACAAAAGACATACACTGACACCAAGTAACACAGACACACACTGACAACCAGTAAAAACGACATAAACTGACACCAAGTCGCAAAGACATACACTGATACCAAGTAACAAAGACATACACTGACACCAAGAAACACAGACACACACTGACACCCAGTAAATAAGACACACACTGACACCAAGTCACTAAGACATAAACTGACACCAATTCACAAAGACATACACTGATGCCCAGTAACACAGACACACACTGACACCAAGTAACAAAGACATGCACTGACACCAAATAACAAAGACATACACTTACACCAAGTAAAAAAGACACACACTTACATCACGTAACACAGACGTACACTGACACCAAGTAACAAAGACAGACAATTACACCAAGTAACAAAGACATGCACTTACACCAAGTATTTTGAGATACACTGACACCAAGTAACAAAGACATACACTGATACCCAGTGACACAGACACACACTTACACCAAGTAACAAAGACATACACTGACACAAAGTCACAAAGACACACACTGACACCCAGTAACAAAGACATACACTGACACAAAGTCACAAAGACATACACTGATACCCAGTAACACAGACACACACTTACACCAAGTAACACAGACATACACTGACACCAAGTAACAAAGACATGCACTGATACCCAGAAACACAGCCACACACTTACACCAAGTAACAAAGAAAGACACTGCTACCATGTAACACAGACACACACTTACACCAAGTAACAAAGACATACACTGACACCCAGTAACAAAGACATACACTGACACACAGTAACACAGACACACACGGACACCAAGTGACAAAGGCACTCACTTACACCAAGTAACACAGACACACACTGACACCCAGTAACACAAACAAACACACTGACACCAAGTAACAAAGACATACAGTGTCAACCAGTAACAAAGACATCCACTGCCACCAAGTCACAAACACATACAATGACACCAAGTAACAAAGACATACACTTACACCAAGTAACAAAGGCATACACTGACACCCAGTAACACAGACATACACTGACACCAAGTAACAAAGACATACACTGACAACAAGTAACAAATACATACACTTACACCAAGTAACAAAGACATACACTTACACCAAGTAACAAAGACAGTCAATTACACCAAGTAACAAAGAAACACACTTACACCAAGTAACACAGACCTACACTGACACCAAGTAACAAAGACAGACAATTACAACAAGTAACACATACATACACTTACACCAAGTATTTTGACATACGCTGACACCAAGTAACAAAGACATACACTTACACCAAGTAACAAAGACACACACTTCCACCACGTAACCCAGACATACACTGACACCAAGTAACAAAGACAAACAATGACACCAAGTAACAAATACATACACTTACACCAAGTAACAAAGACAGTCAATTACACCCATTAACAAGACATACACTTGCACCAAGTAACAAAGACATACAATGACACCAAGTCACAAAGACACACACTGACACCCAGTAACAAAGTCATACACTGACACCCAGTAACACAGACACACACTTACACCAAGTAACAAAGACAGACACTTACACCAAGTAACAAAGACATACACTGACACCAAGTAACAAAGACATACACTTACACCAAGTAACAAAGACATACACTTACACCAAGTATTTTGACATACACTTGCACCAAGTATTTTGACATACACTGACACCAAGTAACAAAGACATACACTGATTCCCAGGACCACAGACACACACTTACACCAAGTAACAAAGACATACACTGACACCAAGTCACAAAGACACACACTGACACCCAGTAACAAAGACATACACTGACACCAAGTCACAAAGACATACACTGATAACCAGTAACACAGACACACACTTACACCAAGTAACACAGACATACACTGACACAAAGTAACAAAGACATAAACTGATACCCAGTAACACAGGCACACACTTACACCCAGTAACACAGACACACACTGACACCCAGTAACAGACACACACTTACACCAAGTAACACAGACATACATTGACACCAAGTAACAAAGACATACACTGATACCAAGCCACAAAGACACACACTGACACCAAGTAACAAAGACATACACTGATACCCGGTAACAAAGACATACACTGACACCCAGTAACACAGACACACACGGACACCAAGTAACAAAAACACACACTTACGCCAAGGAACACAGACACACACTTACACCAAGTAACAAAGACAGTCAATTACACCAAGTAACAAAGAAACACACTTACACCAAGTAACACAGACCTACACTGACACCAAGTAACAAAGACAGACAATTACACCCATTAACAAGACATACACTTGCACCAAGTAACAAAGACATACAATGACACCAAGTCACAAAGACACACACTGACACCCAGTAACAAAGACATACACTGATACCCAGTAACACAGACACACACTTACACCAAGTAACAAAGACAGACACTTACACCAAGTAACAAAGACATACACTGACACCAAGTAACAAAGACATACACTTACATCAAGTAACAAAGACATACACTTACACCAAGTATTTTGACATACACTGACACCAAGTAACAAAGACATACACTGATTCCCAGGACCACAGACACACACTTACACCAAGTAACAAAGACATACACTGACACCAAGTCACAAAGACACACACTGACACTCAGTAACAAAGACATACACTGACACCAAGTCACAAAGACATACACTGATACCCAGGAACACAGACATACACTTACACCAAGTAACAAAGACAGACAATTACACCAAGTAACAAAGACATACACTTACACCAAGTATTATGACATACACTGACACCAAGTAACAAAGACATACACTGATACCCAGTAACACAGACACACACTTACACCAAGTAACAAAGTCAGACACTGACACCAAGTCACAAAGACACACACTGACACCATTTCACACAGACATACACTGATACCCAGTAACACAGACACACACTTACACCTAGTAACAAATACTTACACTGACAACCAGTAACAAAGACATACACTGACACCGTGTAACACAGACACACACGGACACCAAGTAACAAAGACACACACTTACACCAAGTAACACAGACACACACTGACACCCAGTAACACAAACAAACACACTGACACCAAGTAACACAGACATACACTGACACCATGTAACAAAGACATACACTGATACCCAGTAACACAGGCACACACTTGGGGTGGGGCACATTTGTGCAGTGGTTGGCACCGCAGCCTCACAGCTCCAGGGACCCGGGAACGATTCTGGGTACTGCCTGTGCGGAGTTTGCAAGTTCTCCCTGTGTCTGCGTGGGTTTCCTCCGGGTGCTCCGGTTTCCTCCCACATGCCAAAGACTTGCAGTTTGATATGTTAATTGGCCATCATAAATTGCCCCTAGTATAGGTAGGTGGTAGGGAAATATATAGGGACAGGTGGGGATGTGATAGGAATACGGGATTAGTGTAGGATTAGTATAAATGGGTTGTTGATGGTCGGCACATCTCGGTGGGCCGAACGGCCTGTTTCAGAGCTGTATCTCGAAACTAAACTAAATACTGACACCTAGTGTCACAGACACACACTGACACCCAGTAACATAAACAAACACACACTGACACCCAGTAACACAGAGAAACACTGATACACAGTAACAAAAGACATACACTGACACCAAGTAACACAGACACACACTGACAACCAGTAAAAACGACATAAACTGACACCAAGTCGCAAAGACATACACTGATACCAAGTAACAAAGACATACACTGACACCAAGAAACACAGACACACACTGACACCCAGTAAATAAGACACACACTGACACCAAGTCACTAAGACATAAACTGACACCAATTCACAAAGACATACACTGATGCCCAGTAACACAGACACACACTGACACCAAGTAACAAAGACATGCACTGACACCAAATAACAAAGACATACACTTACACCAAGTAAAAAAGACACACACTTACATCACGTAACACAGACGTACACTGACACCAAGTAACAAAGACAGACAATTACACCAAGTAACAAAGACATGCACTTACACCAAGTATTTTGAGATACACTGACACCAAGTAACAAAGACATACACTGATACCCAGTGACACAGACACACACTTACACCAAGTAACAAAGACATACACTGACACAAAGTCACAAAGACACACACTGACACCCAGTAACAAAGACATACACTGACACAAAGTCACAAAGACATACACTGATACCCAGTAACACAGACACACACTTACACCAAGTAACACAGACATACACTGACACCAAGTAACAAAGACATGCACTGATACCCAGAAACACAGCCACACACTTACACCAAGTAACAAAGAAAGACACTGCTACCATGTAACACAGACACACACTTACACCAAGTAACAAAGACATACACTGACACCCAGTAACAAAGACATACACTGACACACAGTAACACAGACACACACGGACACCAAGTGACAAAGGCACTCACTTACACCAAGTAACACAGACACACACTGACACCCAGTAACACAAACAAACACACTGACACCAAGTAACAAAGACATACAGTGTCAACCAGTAACAAAGACATCCACTGCCACCAAGTCACAAACACATACAATGACACCAAGTAACAAAGACATACACTTACACCAAGTAACAAAGGCATACACTGACACCCAGTAACACAGACATACACTGACACCAAGTAACAAAGACATACACTGACAACAAGTAACAAATACATACACTTACACCAAGTAACAAAGACATACACTTACACCAAGTAACAAAGACAGTCAATTACACCAAGTAACAAAGAAACACACTTACACCAAGTAACACAGACCTACACTGACACCAAGTAACAAAGACAGACAATTACAACAAGTAACACATACATACACTTACACCAAGTATTTTGACATACGCTGACACCAAGTAACAAAGACATACACTTACACCAAGTAACAAAGACACACACTTCCACCACGTAACCCAGACATACACTGACACCAAGTAACAAAGACAAACAATGACACCAAGTAACAAATACATACACTTACACCAAGTAACAAAGACAGTCAATTACACCCATTAACAAGACATACACTTGCACCAAGTAACAAAGACATACAATGACACCAAGTCACAAAGACACACACTGACACCCAGTAACAAAGTCATACACTGACACCCAGTAACACAGACACACACTTACACCAAGTAACAAAGACAGACACTTACACCAAGTAACAAAGACATACACTGACACCAAGTAACAAAGACATACACTTACACCAAGTAACAAAGACATACACTTACACCAAGTATTTTGACATACACTTGCACCAAGTATTTTGACATACACTGACACCAAGTAACAAAGACATACACTGATTCCCAGGACCACAGACACACACTTACACCAAGTAACAAAGACATACACTGACACCAAGTCACAAAGACACACACTGACACCCAGTAACAAAGACATACACTGACACCAAGTCACAAAGACATACACTGATAACCAGTAACACAGACACACACTTACACCAAGTAACACAGACATACACTGACACAAAGTAACAAAGACATAAACTGATACCCAGTAACACAGGCACACACTTACACCCAGTAACACAGACACACACTGACACCCAGTAACAGACACACACTTACACCAAGTAACACAGACATACATTGACACCAAGTAACAAAGACATACACTGATACCAAGCCACAAAGACACACACTGACACCAAGTAACAAAGACATACACTGATACCCGGTAACAAAGACATACACTGACACCCAGTAACACAGACACACACGGACACCAAGTAACAAAAACACACACTTACGCCAAGGAACACAGACACACACTTACACCAAGTAACAAAGACAGTCAATTACACCAAGTAACAAAGAAACACACTTACACCAAGTAACACAGACCTACACTGACACCAAGTAACAAAGACAGACAATTACACCCATTAACAAGACATACACTTGCACCAAGTAACAAAGACATACAATGACACCAAGTCACAAAGACACACACTGACACCCAGTAACAAAGACATACACTGATACCCAGTAACACAGACACACACTTACACCAAGTAACAAAGACAGACACTTACACCAAGTAACAAAGACATACACTGACACCAAGTAACAAAGACATACACTTACATCAAGTAACAAAGACATACACTTACACCAAGTATTTTGACATACACTGACACCAAGTAACAAAGACATACACTGATTCCCAGGACCACAGACACACACTTACACCAAGTAACAAAGACATACACTGACACCAAGTCACAAAGACACACACTGACACTCAGTAACAAAGACATACACTGACACCAAGTCACAAAGACATACACTGATAACCAGTAACACAGACACACACTTACACCAAGTAACACAGACATACACTGACACAAAGTAACAAAGACATAAACTGATACCCAGTAACACAGGCACACACTTACACCCAGTAACACAGACACACACTGACACCCAGTAACAGACACACACTTACACCAAGCAACAAAGACATACATTGACACCAAGTAACAAAGACATACACTGATACCAAGCCACAAAGACACACACTGACACCAAGTAACAAAGACATACACTGATACCCGGTAACAAAGACATACACTGACACCCAGTAACACAGACACACACGGACACCAAGTAACAAAAACACACACTTACACCAAGTAACACAGACACACACTGACACCCAGTAACACAAACAAACACACTGACACCCAGTAACACAGACACACACATAGACAAAGTAACAAAGACAGACACTTACACCAAGTAACAAAGACATACACTGACATCAAGTAACAAAGACATACACTTTCACCAAGTAACAAAGACAGACAATTACACCAAGTAACAAAGACATATACTTACACCAAGTATTTTGACATACACTGACACCAAGTAACAAAGACATACACTGACACCCATTTACACAGACACACACTTACCACAAGTAACAAAGACATACACTGACAACAAGTCACAAAGACATACACTGATACCCAGTAACACAGACACACACTTACACGAAGTAACACAGACATACACTGACACCAAGTAACAAAGACAGACTCTGATACCCAGTAACACAGACAAACACTTACACCCAGTAACACAGACACACACTTACACCAAGTAACACAGACATACACTGACACCAAGTAACAAACACATACACTGATACCAAGTGACAAAGACACACACTGACACCAAGTTACAAAGACATACACTGATACCCAGTAACACAGACAGACACCGACACCAAGTAACAAAGACACACACTTACACCAAGTAACAAAGACAGACAATTACACCAAGTAACAAAGACATACTCTTACACCAAGTAACAAAGACATACACTGACACCAAGTCATAAAGACACACTCTGACACCCATTAACAAAGCCATACGCTGACACCACGTCACAAAGACATACACTGATATCCAGTAAAACAGACACACACTTACACCAAGTAACAAAGACATACACTGACACCAATTAACAAAGACACACACATACACCAAGTAACATAGACATACACTGACACCAAGTAACAAATACATACACTTACACCAAGTAACAAAGACAAAAACGGACACCAAGTAACAAAGACATATACTTACACCAAGTAACACAGTCACACACTGACACCCAGTAACACAAACAAACACACTGACACCCAGTAACACAGACACACACTGACACCCAGTAACACAGACACACACTTTGAGGCACAGTGGCACAGCGGTTAACACTGCAGCCTCACAGCTCCAGGGACCCGATTTCGATTCTGGTTACTGCCTGTGTGGAGTTTGCAAGTTCTCCCTGTGTCTGCGTGAGTTTTCTCCGGTTGCTCCGGTTTCCTCCCACATGCCAAAGACTTGCAGGTTGATAGGTTAATTGGCCATTATAAATTCCCCCTAGTATAGATACGTGGTAAAGAAATATATAGGGACCGGTGGGGATGTTATTGGAATATGGGATTCGTGTAGGATTAGTATAAATGGGTGGTTGATGGGCGACACAGACTCGGTTGCCGAAGGGCCTGTTTCAGTGCTGTATCTCTAAACTAAACTATATACTGACACCTAGTGTCACAGACACACACTTACACCAAGTAACACAGACATGCACTGACACCAAGTAACAAAGACATCCACTGACACCAAGTAACAAATACATACACTTACACCAAGTAACAAAGACAGACAATTACACCAAGTAACGAAGACATACACTTACACCAAGTAACAAACACATACGCTGATACCCAGTAACACAGACACACATTTACATCAAGTAACAAAGACAGACACTTACACCATGTAACAATGACATACACTGACACCAAGTAACAAAAACATACAATTGCACCAAGTAACAAAGACAGACAATTACACCAAGTAACACAGACATACACTGACATCAAATAACAAAGACATTCACTGATACCCAGTAACACAGACACACACTTGCACCCAGTAACACAGACACACACTGACACCCAGTAACACAGACACACACTTACACCAAGTAACACAGACATACACTGATACCAAATAACAAAGACATACACTGATACCAAGTGGCAAAGACACACACTGACACCAAGTAACAAAGACATACACTGATACCCAGTAACACAGACACACACGGACACCAAGTAACAAAGACATACACTTACACCAAGTAACACAGTCGCACACTGACACCCAGTAACACAAACAAACACACTGACACCCAGTAACACAGACGCACACTAACACCAAGTAACAACGACATACACTGACACCCAGTAACGCAGACACACACTGGGAGGCACAGTGGTGCAGTGGTTTGCACTGCAGCCTCAGAGCTCCAGGGACCCGATTTCGATTCTGGGTACTGCCTGTGTGGAGTTTGCAAGTTCTCCCTGTGTCTGCGTGAGTTTTCTCCGGGTGCTCCGGTTTCCTCCCACATGCCAAAGACTTGCAGGTTGATTGGTTAATTGGAGTTATAAATTGCCCCTAGTATAGATACGTGGTAAAGAAATATATAGGGACCGGTGGGGATGTTATTGGAATATGGGATTCGTGTAGGATTAGTATAAATGGGTGGTTGATGGTCGACACAGACTCGGTGGGCCGAAGGGCCTGTTTCAGTGCTGTATCTCGAAACTAAACTAAATACTGACACCTAGTGTCACAGACAAACACTGACACCAAGTAACAAAGACATACACTTACACCAAGTAACAAAGACACACACTTACACCAAGTAACACTGACATACACTGACACCAAGTAACAAAGACATGCACTGACACCAAGTAACAAATACATACACTTACACCAAATAACAAAGACAGACAATTGCACCAAGTAACAAAGGCATAAACTTACACCAAGTAACAAAGACATACACTGACACCAAGTCACAAAGACACACACTGACACCCAGTAACACAGACACACACTTACACCAAGTAACACAGACATGCACTGAAACCAAGTAACAAAGACATACACTGACACCAAGTAACAAATACATACACTTACACCAAATAACAAAGACAGACAATTGCACCAAGTAACAAAGGCATAAACGTACACCAAGTAACAAAGACATACACTGACACCCAGTAACAAAGACATACACTTACACCAAGTAACAAAGACAGACTATTACACCAAGTTACAAAGACATACACTTACACCAAGTAACAAACACATACGCTGATACCCAGTAACACAGACACTCATTTACATCAAGTAACAAAGACAGACACTTACACCAAGTAACAAAGACATACACTGACACCAAGTAACAAAGACATACAATTGCACCAAGTAACAAAGACAGACAATTACACCAAGTAACACAGACATACACTGATACCAAATAACAAAGACATACACTGATACCAAGTGGCAAAGACACACACTGACACCAAGTAACAAAGACATACACTGATACCCAGTAACACAGACACACACGGACACCAAGTAACAAAGACATACACTTACACCAAGTAACACAGTCACACACTGACACCCAGTAACACAAACAAACACACTGACACCCAGTAACACAGAAACACACTAACACCAAGTAACAAAGACATACACTGACACCCAGTAACGCAGACACACACTGGGAGGCACAGTGGCACAGTGGTTAGCACTGCAGCCTCAGAGCTCCAGGGACCCGATTTCGATTCTGGGTACTGCCTGTGTGGAGTTTGCAAGTTCTCCCTGTGTCTGCGTGATTTTTCTCCGGGTGCTCCGGTTTCCTCCCACATGCCAAAGACTTGCAGGTTGATTGGTTAATTGGCCATTGTAAATTGCCCCTAGTATAGATACGTGGTAAAGAAATATATAGGGACTGGTGGGGATGTTATTGGAATATGGGATTCGTGTAGGATTAGTATAAATGGGTGGTTGATGGTCGACACAGACTCGGTGGGCCGAAGGGCCTGTTTCAGTGCTGTATCTCTAAACTAAACTAAATACTGACAGCTAGTGTCGCAGACACACACTGACACCAAGTAACAAAGACATTCACTTACACCAAGTAACAAAGACACACACTTACACCAAGTAACACAGACATACACTGACACCAAGTAACAAATACATACACTTACACCAAATAACAAAGACAGACAATTGCACCAAGTAACAAAGGCATAAACTTACACCAAGTAACAAAGACATACACTGACACCAAGTCACAAAGACACACACTGACACCCAGTAACACAAACACACACCTCCACCAAGTAACACAGTCATACACTGACACCAAGTAACAAAGACATACACTGACACCAAGTAACAAAGACATACACTTACACCAAGTAACAAAGTCACACAATTACACCAAGTAACAAAGACATACACTGACACCAAGTATTTGACATACACTGACACCAAGTAACAAAGACATACACTGATACCCAGTAACACAGGCACACACTTACACACAGTAACACACACACTCACTGACACCAAGTAACAAAGACATACACTTCCACCAAGTAACAAAGACACACACTTACACCAAGTAACACAGACATACACTGACACCAGGTAACCAAGACACACACTTACTCCAAGTAACAAAGACATACACTTACACCAAGTAACAAAGACATACACTGACACCAAGTAACAAAGACACACACTTACACCAAGTAACACAGACACACACTGACACCCAGTAACACAAACAAACACACTGACACCCTGTAACACAGACACACACTGACACCAAGCAACAAAGACATACAGTGTCATCCAGTAACAAAGACATCCACTGACACCAAGTCACAAACACCTACAATGACACCAAGCAACAAAGACATACACTTACACCAAGTATTTTGACATACACTGACACCAAGTAACAAAGACCTGTAACACAGACACACATTTACATCAAGTAACACAGACATACACTGACACCAAGTAACAAAGACACACACTTACACCAAGTAACAAAGACATACACTGACACCAAGTAACAAAGACACGCACTTACACCAAGTAACAAAGACATACACTTACACCAAGTAACAATGACATACACTGACACCCAGTAACAAAGTCATACACTGACACCAATTCACAAACACATACACTGACACCAAGTAACAAAGACATACACTTACACCAAGTAACAAAGACATACACAGAAACCCAGTAACAGAGACACACTCTTACACCCATTAACACACACACTGACACCCAGTTAGAAGCACACACTGACCCCCAGTAACACAGACACACACTTACACCAAGTAACACAGAGATAGACTGATACCAAGTAACAAAGACATACACTTACACCAAGTAACAAAGACATACACTGATACAAAGTCACAAAGACACACACTGACATCAAATAACAAAGACATACACTGACACCAAGTCACAAAGACATACACTGACACCCAGTACAAAGACATACACTGACACCAAGTCACAAAGACATACACTGATACCCAGTAACACAGACACACACTTACACCAAGTAACAAAGACATGCACTGATACCAAGTCACAAAGACACACACTGACACCCAATAACAAAGACATACACTGACACCAAGTCACAAAGACATACACGGATACCCAGTAACACAGACACACACTTCCACCAAGTAACAAAGACAAACACTGACACCAAGTTAAAAAGACGTACACTTAAACCAAGTCACATAAGCACACACTTACACCAAATAACAAAGACATACACTGACACCAAGTAACACAGACACACACTTACACCAAGTAACAAAGACATACACTTACACCAGAAACACAAACGCACACTTACACCAAGTAACAAAGACATGCACTGACACCAAGTAACAAAGACATACAATTACACCAAGTAACAAAGACATACACTGACACCAAGTCACAAAGACATACACTGATACCCAGTAACACAGACACACACTTCCACCAAATAACAAAGACAAACACTGACACCAAGTAACAAAGACATACACTTAAACCAAGTAACACAGACATACACTGACACCAAGTAACAAAGACATACACTTAAACCAAGTAACAAAGACACACACTTACACCAAGTAACACAGACATACACTGACACCATGTAACAAAGACATGCACTGATACCCAGTAACACAGACACACACTGACACCTAGTAACAAAGACATACAATGACACCAAGAAACAAAGACATACACTGACACCGAGTCACAAAGACATACACTGATACCCAGTAACACAGACACACACTTACACCAAGTAACAAAGACAAACACTGACACCAAGTAACAAAGGCACACACTTACACCTAGTAACAAAGACATACACTTACACCAAGTAACACAGACACACACTTACACCTAGTAACAAAGACATACACTTACACCAAGTAACACAAACACACACTTACACCAAGTAACAAAGACATACACTGACACCAAGTAACAAAGACATACAATTACACAAAGTAACAAAGACATACACTGACACCAAGTCACAAAGACATACACTGATACCCAGAAACACAGATACTCACTTCCACAAGTAACATAGACAAACACTGACACCAAGTAACAAAGACATACACTTACACCAAGTAACACAGACATACTCTGACACCAAGTAACAAAGACACACACTTACACCAAGTAACACAGACATACACTGACACCAAGTAACAAAGACATACAATTACACCAAGTAACAAAGACACACACTTACACCAAGTAACACAGACATACACTGACACCATGTAACAAAGACATGCACTGATTCCCAGTAACACAGACATGCACTGACACCTAGTAACAAATACATACAATGACACCAAGAAACAAAGACATACACCGATACCCAGAAACACAGTCATACACTGACACCAAGTCACAAAGACATACACTGATACCCAGTAACACAGACACGCACTTACATCAAGTAACAAAGACAAACTCTGACACCAAGTAACAAAGACAGCCACTGACACCAAGAAACAAAGACATACACTTACACCAAGTAACACAGACACACACAGACACCCAGCAACACAAACAAAAACACACTGACACCCGGAAACATAGAGAAGCACTGACACACAGTAACAAAGACATACACAGACACACACTGACATCAAGTAACAAAGACTAACAAAGACACACAGTTACACCAAGTAACAAAGACATACACAGATACCAAGTAACACAGACTCACACTTACACCAAGTAACACAGACACACACTTACACCAGGTAACAAAGACATACACTGACACCAAGTAACACAGACATACACTGTCACCATGTAGCAAAGACATGCACTGATACCCAGTAACACAGATACACACTTACACCAAGTAACAAAGATATACACTGATACCCAGTAACACAGACACACACTTACCCCAAGTAACAAAGACATACACTGACACCAAGTAACAAAGACATACACTGACACCAAGTCACAAAGACAGACACTGACACCCAGTAACAAAGACAAACACTGACACCAAGTAACGAAAACAGACACTGACACCCAGTAACAAAGACAGACAATGACACCAAGAAACAAAGACATACACTTGCACCAAGTAACACAGACATACACTGACACCAAGTAACAAAGACATACAATTACATAAAGTAACAAAGACACACAATTACACCAAGTAACACAGACATACACTGACACCAAGTAACAAAGACATACACTGTTACCCAGTAACACAGACACACACTTACACCAAGTAACACAGACATACACTGACACCAAGTAACAAAGACATACACTGACACCAAGTAACAAATACATACACTTACACCAAATAACAAAGACAGACAATTGCACCAAGTAACAAAGGCATAAACTTTCACCAAGTAACAAAGACATACACTGACACCAAGTCACAAAGACACACACTGACACCCAGTAACACAGACACACACCTCCACCAAGTAACACAGACATACACTGACACCAAGTAACAAAGACATACCCTTACACCAAGTAACAAAGTCAGACAATTACACCAAGTAACAAAGACATACACTTACACCAAGTATTTTGACATACACTGACACCAAGTAACAAAGACATACACTGATACCCAGTAACACAGGCACACACTTACACCCAGTAACACACACACTCACTGACACCAAGTAACAAAGACATACACTTCCACCAAGTAACAAAGACACACACTTACACCAAGTAACACAGACATACACTGACACCAGGTAACCAAGACACACACTTACTCCAAGTAACAAAGACATACACTTACACCAAGTAACAAAGACACACACTGACACCCAGTAACACAGGCACACACGGACACCAAGTAACAAAGACACACACTTACACCAAGTAACACAGACACACACTGACACCCAGTAACACAAACAAACACACTGACACCCTGTAACACAGACACACACTGACACCAAGCAACAAAGACATACAGTGTCATCCAGTAACAAAGACATCCACTGACACCAAGTCACAAACACCTACAATGACACCAAGTAACAAAGACATACACTTACACCAAGTAACAAAGACATACACTGACACCCAGTAACACAGACACACACTGGGCGGCACAGTGGCACAGTGGTTAGCACAGCAGCCTCACAGCTCCAGGGACCCGGGTTCGATTCTGGGTACTGCCTGTGCGGAGTTTGCAAGTTCTCCCTGTGTCTGCGTGGGTTTCCCCCGGGTGCTACGGTTTCCTCCCACATGCCAAAGACTTGCAGGTTGATATGTTAACTGGCCATTATAAATTGCCCCTAGTATAGATAGATGGTAAAGAAATATATAGGGACCGGTGGGGATGTTATTGGAATATGGGATTCGTGTAGGATTAGTATAAATGGGTGGCTGATGGTCGGCACAGACTCGGCGGGCCGAAGGGCCTGTTTCAGTGCTGTATCTCGAACCTAAACTAAATACTGACACCTAGTGTCAAAGACACACTCTGACACACAGTAACAAAGACATACACTTGCACCAAGTAACAAAGACACACACTTACACCAAGTAACAAAGACATACACTGACACCAAGTAACAAATACATACACTTACACCAAGTAACAAAGACAGACAATTACACCAAGTAACAAAGACATACACTTACACCAAGTAACAAAGACATACACTGATACCCAGTGACACAGACACACATTTACATCAAGTAACACAGACATACACTGACACCAAGTAACAAAGACAGACACTGATAACCAGTAACACAGACACACACTTACACCAAGTAACAAAGACAGACACTGACACCAAGTAACAAAGACATACACTGACACCAAGTAACAAAGACATACACTTGCACCACGGAACAAAGACAGACAATTACAGCAAGTAACAAAGACATACACTTACACCAAGTATTTTGACATACACTGACACCAAGTAACAATGACCTGTAACACAGACACACATTTACATCAAGTAACACAGACATACACTGACACCAAGTAACAAAGACACACACTTACACCAAGTAACAAAGACATACACTGACACCAAGTAACAAAGACACGCACTTACACCAAGTAACAAAGACATACACATACACCAAGTAACAATGACATACACTGACACCCAGTAACAAAGTCATACACTGACACCAATTCACAAACACATACACTGACACCAAGTAACAAAGACATACACTTACACCAAGAAACAAAGACATACACAGATACCCAGTAACAGAGACACACTCTTACACCCAGTAACACACACACTGACACCCAGTTAGAAGCACACACTGACCCCCAGTAACACAGACACACACTTACACCAAGTAACACAGAGATAGACTGACACCAAGTAACAAAGATATACACTTACACCAAGTCACAAAGACATACACTGATACAAAGTCACAAAGACACACACTGACATCCAATAACAAAGACATACACTGACACCAAGTCACAAAGACATACACTGACACCCAGTACAAAGACATACACTGACACCAAGTCACAAATACATACACTGAAACCCAGTAACACAGACACACACTTACACCAAGTAACAAAGACATACACTGATACCAAGTCACAAAGACACACACTGACTCCCAATAACAAAGACATACACTGACACCAAGTCACGAAGACATACACGGATACCCAGTAACACAGACACACACGTACACCAAGTAACACAGAAATACACTGACACCAAGTACCAAAGACATACACTGATACCCAGTAACACAGACACACACTTACACCAAGTAACAAAGACATACACTTACACCAAGTAACACAAACACACAATTACACCAAGTAACAAAGACATACACTGACACCAAGTAACAAAGACATACAATTACACCAAGTAACAAAGACACAGACTTACACCAAGTAACACAGACATACACTGATACCCAGTCACACAGACACACACTTCCACCAAGTAACAAAGACAAACACTGACACCAAGTAACAAAGACATACACTTAAACCAAGTAACATAAGCACACACTTACACCAAATAACAAAGACATACACTGACACCAAGTAACACAGACACACACTTACACCAAGTAACAAAGACATACACTTACACCAGAAACACAAACGCACACTTACACCAAGTAACAAAGACATGCACTGACACCAAGTAACAAAGACATACAATTACACCAAGTAACAAAGACATACACTGACACCAAGTCACAAAGACATACACTGATACCCAGTAACACAGACACACACTTCCACCAAATAACAAAGACAAACACTGACACCAAGTAACAAAGACATACACTTAAACCAAGTAACACAGACATACACTGACACCAAGTAACAAAGACATACACTTAAACCAAGTAACAAACACACACACATACACCAAGTAACACAGACATACACTGACACCAAGTAACAAAGACATACAATTACACCAAGTAACAAAGAAACACACTTGCACCAAGTAACACAGACATACACTGACACCATGTAACAAAGACATGCACTGATACCCAGTAACACAGACACACACTGACACCGAGTAACAAAGACATACAATGACACCCAGAAACAAAGACATACACTGACACCGAGTCACAAAGACATACACTGATACCCAGTAACACAGACACACACTTACACCAAGTAACAAAGACAAACTCTGACACCAAGTAACAAAGGCACACACTTACACCTAGTAACAAAGACATACACTTACACCAAGTAACACAGACACACACTTACACCTAGTCACAAAGACATACACTTACACCAAGTAACACAAACACACACTTACACCAAGTAACAAAGACAGACACTGATAACCAGTAACACAGACACACACTTACACCAAGTAACAAAGACAGACACTGACACCAAGTAACAAAGACATACACTGACACCAAGTAACAAAGACATACACTTGCACCACGGAACAAAGACAGACAATTACAGCAAGTAACAAAGACATACACTTACACCAAGTATTTTGACATACACTGACACCAAGTAACAATGACCTGTAACACAGACACACATTTACATCAAGTAACACAGACATACACTGACACCAAGTAACAAAGACACACACTTACACCAAGTAACAAAGACATACACTGACACCAAGTAACAAAGACACGCACTTACACCAAGTAACAAAGACATACACATACACCAAGTAACAATGACATACACTGACACCCAGTAACAAAGTCATACACTGACACCAATTCACAAACACATACACTGACACCAAGTAACAAAGACATACACTTACACCAAGTAACAAAGACATACACAGATACCCAGTAACAGAGACACACTCTTACACCCAGTAACACACACACTGACACCCAGTTAGAAGCACACACTGACCCCCAGTAACACAGACACACACTTACACCAAGTAACACAGAGATAGACTGACACCAAGTAACAAAGATATACACTTACACCAAGTAACAAAGACATACACTGATACAAAGTCACAAAGACACACACTGACATCCAATAACAAAGACATACACTGACACCAAGTCACAAAGACATACACTGACACCCAGTACAAAGACATACACTGACACCAAGTCACAAATACATACACTGAAACCCAGTAACACAGACACACACTTACACCAAGTAACAAAGACATACACTGATACCAAGTCACAAAGACACACACTGACTCCCAATAACAAAGACATACACTGACACCAAGTCACAAAGACATACACGGATACCCAGTAACACAGACACACACGTACACCAAGTAACACAGAAATACACTGACACCAAGTACCAAAGACATACACTGATACCCAGTAACACAGACACACACTGACACCAAGTAACAAAGACATACCCTTACACCAAGTAACAAAGTCAGACAATTACACCAAGTAACAAAGACATACACTTACACCAAGTATTTTGACATACACTGACACCAAGTAACAAAGACATACACTGATACCCAGTAACACAGGCACACACTTACACCCAGTAACACACACACTCACTGACACCAAGTAACAAAGACATACACTTCCACCAAGTAACAAAGACACACACTTACACCAAGTAACACAGACATACACTGACACCAGGTAACCAAGACACACACTTACTCCAAGTAACAAAGACATACACTTACACCAAGTAACAAAGACACACACTGACACCCAGTAACACAGGCACACACGGACACCAAGTAACAAAGACACACACTTACACCAAGTAACACAGACACACACTGACACCCAGTAACACAAACAAACACACTGACACCCTGTAACACAGACACACACTGACACCAAGCAACAAAGACATACAGTGTCATCCAGTAACAAAGACATCCACTGACACCAAGTCACAAACACCTACAATGACACCAAGTAACAAAGACATACACTTACACCAAGTAACAAAGACATACACTGACACCCAGTAACACAGACACACACTGGGCGGCACAGTGGCACAGTGGTTAGCACAGCAGCCTCACAGCTCCAGGGACCCGGGTTCGATTCTGGGTACTGCCTGTGCGGAGTTTGCAAGTTCTCCCTGTGTCTGCGTGGGTTTCCCCCGGGTGCTACGGTTTCCTCCCACATGCCAAAGACTTGCAGGTTGATATGTTAACTGGCCATTATAAATTGCCCCTAGTATAGATAGATGGTAAAGAAATATATAGGGACCGGTGGGGATGTTATTGGAATATGGGATTCGTGTAGGATTAGTATAAATGGGTGGCTGATGGTCGGCACAGACTCGGCGGGCCGAAGGGCCTGTTTCAGTGCTGTATCTCGAACCTAAACTAAATACTGACACCTAGTGTCAAAGACACACTCTGACACACAGTAACAAAGACATACACTTGCACCAAGTAACAAAGACACACACTTACACCAAGTAACAAAGACATACACTGACACCAAGTAACAAATACATACACTTACACCAAGTAACAAAGACAGACAATTACACCAAGTAACAAAGACATACACTTACACCAAGTAACAAAGACATACACTGATACCCAGTGACACAGACACACATTTACATCAAGTAACACAGACATACACTGACACCAAGTAACAAAGACAGACACTGATAACCAGTAACACAGACACACACTTACACCAAGTAACAAAGACAGACACTGACACCAAGTAACAAAGACATACACTGACACCAAGTAACAAAGACATACACTTGCACCACGGAACAAAGACAGACAATTACAGCAAGTAACAAAGACATACACTTACACCAAGTATTTTGACATACACTGACACCAAGTAACAATGACCTGTAACACAGACACACATTTACATCAAGTAACACAGACATACACTGACACCAAGTAACAAAGACACACACTTACACCAAGTAACAAAGACATACACTGACACCAAGTAACAAAGACACGCACTTACACCAAGTAACAAAGACATACACATACACCAAGTAACAATGACATACACTGACACCCAGTAACAAAGTCATACACTGACACCAATTCACAAACACATACACTGACACCAAGTAACAAAGACATACACTTACACCAAGAAACAAAGACATACACAGATACCCAGTAACAGAGACACACTCTTACACCCAGTAACACACACACTGACACCCAGTTAGAAGCACACACTGACCCCCAGTAACACAGACACACACTTACACCAAGTAACACAGAGATAGACTGACACCAAGTAACAAAGATATACACTTACACCAAGTCACAAAGACATACACTGATACAAAGTCACAAAGACACACACTGACATCCAATAACAAAGACATACACTGACACCAAGTCACAAAGACATACACTGACACCCAGTACAAAGACATACACTGACACCAAGTCACAAATACATACACTGAAACCCAGTAACACAGACACACACTTACACCAAGTAACAAAGACATACACTGATACCAAGTCACAAAGACACACACTGACTCCCAATAACAAAGACATACACTGACACCAAGTCACGAAGACATACACGGATACCCAGTAACACAGACACACACGTACACCAAGTAACACAGAAATACACTGACACCAAGTACCAAAGACATACACTGATACCCAGTAACACAGACACACACTTACACCAAGTAACAAAGACATACACTTACACCAAGTAACACAAACACACAATTACACCAAGTAACAAAGACATACACTGACACCAAGTAACAAAGACATACAATTACACCAAGTAACAAAGACACAGACTTACACCAAGTAACACAGACATACACTGATACCCAGTCACACAGACACACACTTCCACCAAGTAACAAAGACAAACACTGACACCAAGTAACAAAGACATACACTTAAACCAAGTAACATAAGCACACACTTACACCAAATAACAAAGACATACACTGACACCAAGTAACACAGACACACACTTACACCAAGTAACAAAGACATACACTTACACCAGAAACACAAACGCACACTTACACCAAGTAACAAAGACATGCACTGACACCAAGTAACAAAGACATACAATTACACCAAGTAACAAAGACATACACTGACACCAAGTCACAAAGACATACACTGATACCCAGTAACACAGACACACACTTCCACCAAATAACAAAGACAAACACTGACACCAAGTAACAAAGACATACACTTAAACCAAGTAACACAGACATACACTGACACCAAGTAACAAAGACATACACTTAAACCAAGTAACAAACACACACACATACACCAAGTAACACAGACATACACTGACACCAAGTAACAAAGACATACAATTACACCAAGTAACAAAGAAACACACTTGCACCAAGTAACACAGACATACACTGACACCATGTAACAAAGACATGCACTGATACCCAGTAACACAGACACACACTGACACCGAGTAACAAAGACATACAATGACACCCAGAAACAAAGACATACACTGACACCGAGTCACAAAGACATACACTGATACCCAGTAACACAGACACACACTTACACCAAGTAACAAAGACAAACTCTGACACCAAGTAACAAAGGCACACACTTACACCTAGTAACAAAGACATACACTTACACCAAGTAACACAGACACACACTTACACCTAGTCACAAAGACATACACTTACACCAAGTAACACAAACACACACTTACACCAAGTAACAAAGACAGACACTGATAACCAGTAACACAGACACACACTTACACCAAGTAACAAAGACAGACACTGACACCAAGTAACAAAGACATACACTGACACCAAGTAACAAAGACATACACTTGCACCACGGAACAAAGACAGACAATTACAGCAAGTAACAAAGACATACACTTACACCAAGTATTTTGACATACACTGACACCAAGTAACAATGACCTGTAACACAGACACACATTTACATCAAGTAACACAGACATACACTGACACCAAGTAACAAAGACACACACTTACACCAAGTAACAAAGACATACACTGACACCAAGTAACAAAGACACGCACTTACACCAAGTAACAAAGACATACACATACACCAAGTAACAATGACATACACTGACACCCAGTAACAAAGTCATACACTGACACCAATTCACAAACACATACACTGACACCAAGTAACAAAGACATACACTTACACCAAGTAACAAAGACATACACAGATACCCAGTAACAGAGACACACTCTTACACCCAGTAACACACACACTGACACCCAGTTAGAAGCACACACTGACCCCCAGTAACACAGACACACACTTACACCAAGTAACACAGAGATAGACTGACACCAAGTAACAAAGATATACACTTACACCAAGTAACAAAGACATACACTGATACAAAGTCACAAAGACACACACTGACATCCAATAACAAAGACATACACTGACACCAAGTCACAAAGACATACACTGACACCCAGTACAAAGACATACACTGACACCAAGTCACAAATACATACACTGAAACCCAGTAACACAGACACACACTTACACCAAGTAACAAAGACATACACTGATACCAAGTCACAAAGACACACACTGACTCCCAATAACAAAGACATACACTGACACCAAGTCACAAAGACATACACGGATACCCAGTAACACAGACACACACGTACACCAAGTAACACAGAAATACACTGACACCAAGTACCAAAGACATACACTGATACCCAGTAACACAGACACACACTTACACCAAGTAACAAAGACATACACTTACACCAAGTAACACAAACACACAATTACACCAAGTAACAAAGACATACACTGACACCAAGTAACAAAGACATACAATTACACCAAGTAACAAAGACACAGACTTACACCAAGTAACACAGACATACACTGATACCCAGTCACACAGACACACACTTCCACCAAGTAACAAAGACAAACACTGACACCAAGTAACAAAGACATACACTTAAACCAAGTAACATAAGCACACACTTACACCAAATAACAAAGACATACACTGACACCAAGTAACACAGACACACACTTACACCAAGTAACAAAGACATACACTTACACCAGAAACACAAACGCACACTTACACCAAGTAACAAAGACATGCACTGACACCAAGTAACAAAGACATACAATTACACCAAGTAACAAAGACATACACTGACACCAAGTCACAAAGACATACACTGATACCCAGTAACACAGACACACACTTCCACCAAATAACAAAGACAAACACTGACACCAAGTAACAAAGACATACACTTAAACCAAGTAACACAGACATACACTGACACCAAGTAACAAAGACATACACTTAAACCAAGTAACAAACACACACACATACACCAAGTAACACAGACATACACTGACACCAAGTAACAAAGACATACAATTACACCAAGTAACAAAGAAACACACTTGCACCAAGTAACACAGACATACACTGACACCATGTAACAAAGACATGCACTGATACCCAGTAACACAGACACACACTGACACCGAGTAACAAAGACATACAATGACACCCAGAAACAAAGACATACACTGACACCGAGTCACAAAGACATACACTGATACCCAGTAACACAGACACACACTTACACCAAGTAACAAAGACAAACTCTGACACCAAGTAACAAAGGCACACACTTACACCTAGTAACAAAGACATACACTTACACCAAGTAACACAGACACACACTTACACCTAGTCACAAAGACATACACTTACACCAAGTAACACAAACACACACTTACACCAAGTAACAAAGACAGACACTGATAACCAGTAACACAGACACACACTTACACCAAGTAACAAAGACAGACACTGACACCAAGTAACAAAGACATACACTGACACCAAGTAACAAAGACATACACTTGCACCACGGAACAAAGACAGACAATTACAGCAAGTAACAAAGACATACACTTACACCAAGTATTTTGACATACACTGACACCAAGTAACAATGACCTGTAACACAGACACACATTTACATCAAGTAACACAGACATACACTGACACCAAGTAACAAAGACACACACTTACACCAAGTAACAAAGACATACACTGACACCAAGTAACAAAGACACGCACTTACACCAAGTAACAAAGACATACACATACACCAAGTAACAATGACATACACTGACACCCAGTAACAAAGTCATACACTGACACCAATTCACAAACACATACACTGACACCAAGTAACAAAGACATACACTTACACCAAGTAACAAAGACATACACAGATACCCAGTAACAGAGACACACTCTTACACCCAGTAACACACACACTGACACCCAGTTAGAAGCACACACTGACCCCCAGTAACACAGACACACACTTACACCAAGTAACACAGAGATAGACTGACACCAAGTAACAAAGATATACACTTACACCAAGTAACAAAGACATACACTGATACAAAGTCACAAAGACACACACTGACATCCAATAACAAAGACATACACTGACACCAAGTCACAAAGACATACACTGACACCCAGTACAAAGACATACACTGACACCAAGTCACAAATACATACACTGAAACCCAGTAACACAGACACACACTTACACCAAGTAACAAAGACATACACTGATACCAAGTCACAAAGACACACACTGACTCCCAATAACAAAGACATACACTGACACCAAGTCACAAAGACATACACGGATACCCAGTAACACAGACACACACGTACACCAAGTAACACAGAAATACACTGACACCAAGTACCAAAGACATACACTGATACCCAGTAACACAGACACACACTTACACCAAGTAACAAAGACATACACTTACACCAAGTAACACAAACACACAATTACACCAAGTAACAAAGACATACACTGACACCAAGTAACAAAGACATACAATTACACCAAGTAACAAAGACACAGACTTACACCAAGTAACACAGACATACACTGATACCCAGTCACACAGACACACACTTCCACCAAGTAACAAAGACAAACACTGACACCAAGTAACAAAGACATACACTTAAACCAAGTAACATAAGCACACACTTACACCAAATAACAAAGACATACACTGACACCAAGTAACACAGACACACACTTACACCAAGTAACAAAGACATACACTTACACCAGAAACACAAACGCACACTTAAACCAAGTAACAAAGACATGCACTGACACCAAGTAACAAAGACATACAATTACACCAAGTAACAAAGACATACACTGACACCAAGTCACAAAGACATAAACTGATACCCAGTAACACAGACACACACTTCCACCAAATAACAAAGACAAATACTGACACCAAGTAACAAAGACATACACTTAAACCAAGTAACACAGACATACACTGACACCAAGTAACAAAGACATACACTTAAACCAAGTAACAAACACACACACATACACCAAGTAACACAGACATACACTGACACCAAGTAACAAAGACATACAATTACACCAAGTAACAAAGAAACACACTTGCACCAAGTAACACAGACATACACTGACACCATGTAACAAAGACATGCACTGATACCCAGTAACACAGACACACACTGACACCGAGTAACAAAGACATACAATGACACCCAGAAACAAAGACATACAATGACACCCAGAAACAAAGACATACACTGACACCGAGTCACAAAGACATACACTGATACCCAGTAACACAGACACACACTTACACCAAGTAACAAAGACAAACTCTGACACCAAGTAACAAAGGCACACACTTACACCTAGTAACAAAGACATACACTTACACCAAGTAACACAGACACACACTTACACCTAGTCACAAAGACATACACTTACACCAAGTAACACAGACACACACTTACACCAAGTAACAAAGACAAACACTGACACCAAGTAACAAAGGCACACACTTACACCTAGTAACAAAGACATACACTTACACCAAGTAACACAGACACACACTTACACCTAGTAACAAAGACATACACTTACACCAAGTAACACAAACACACACTTACACCAAGTAACAAAGACATACACTGACACCAAGTAACAAAGACATACAATTACACAAAGTAACAAAGACATACACTGACACCAAGTCACAAAGACATACACTGATACCCAGAAACACAGATACTCACTTCCACAAGTAACATAGACAAACACTGACACCAAGTAACAAAGACATACACTTACACCAAGTAACACAGACATACTCTGACACCAAGTAACAAAGACACACACTTACACCAAGTAACACAGACATACACTGACACCAAGTAACAAAGACATACAATTACACCAAGTAACAAAGACACACACTTACACCAAGTAACACAGACATACACTGATACCATGTAACAAAGACATGCACTGATTCCCAGTAACACAGACATGCACTGACACCTAGTAACAAAGACATACAATGACACCAAGAAACAAAGACATACACCGATACCCAGAAACACAGTCATACACTGACACCAAGTCACAAACACATACACTGATACCCAGTAACACAGACACGCACTTACATCAAGTAACAAAGACAAACTCTGACACCAAGTAACAAAGACAGCCACTGACACCAAGAAACAAAGACATACACTTACACCAAGTAACACAGACACACACAGACACCCAGCAACACAAACAAAAACACACTGACACCCGGAAACATAGAGAAGCACTGACACACAGTAACAAAGACATACACAGACACACACTGACACCAAGTAACAAAGACTAACAAAGACACACACTGTCACCAAGTAACAAAGACATACACTGACACCCAGTAACAAAGTCATACACTGACACCAAGTCACAAAGACATACACTGATACCCAGCAACACAGACACACACTTCCACAATGTAACAAAGACACACACTTACACCAAGTAACACAGACATACACTGACACCAAGTAAAAAAGACATACACTGACACCAAGTAACAAAGACATATACTGTTACCCAGTAACACAGACATACACTTACACCAAGTAACAAAGACATACACTGATACCAAGTGACACAGACACACACTTACACCAAGTAACACAGACACACACTTACACCACGTAACAGAGACATACACTGACACCAAATAACACAGACATACACTTACACCAAGTAACACAGACATGCACTGAAACCAAGTAACAAAGACATACAATTACACCAAGTAACAATTACACACACTTACACCAAGTAACACAGACATACACTGTCACCATGCAGCAAAGACATGCAATGATACCCGGTAACACAGACACACACTTACACCAAGTAACAAATATATACACTGATACCCAGTAACACAGACACACACTTACACCAAGTAACAAAGACATACAATGATTCCAAGTAACAAAGACATACATTGACACCAAGTCACAAAGACAGACACTGACACCCAGTAACAAAGACAGTCACTGACACCAGGTCACGAAGACAGACAGTGACACCCAGTAACAAAGACAGACAATGACACCACGTCACAAAGACATACACTGACACCAAGTAACAAAGACATACACTTACACCAAGTAACACAGACATACACTGTCACCAAGTAACAAAGACATACAATTACACCAAGTAACAAAGACACACAGTTACACCAAGTAACAAAGACATACACAGATACCAAGTAACACAGACTCACACTTACACCAAGTAACACAGACACACACTTACACCAGGTAACAAAGACATACACTAACACCAAGTAACACAGACATACACTGTCACCATGTAGCAAAGACATGCACTGATACCCAGTAACACAGATACACACTTACACCAAGTAACAAAGATATACACTGATACCCAGTAACACAGACACACACTTATCCCAAGTAACAAAGACATACACTGACATCAAGTAACAAAGACATACACTGACACCAAGTCACAAGGACAGACACTGACACCCAGTAACAAAGACAAACACTGACACCAAGTAACGAAAACAGACACTGACACCCAGTAACAAAGACAGACAATGACACCACGTCACAAAGACATACACTGACACCAAGAAACAAAGACTTACACTTGCACCAAGTAACACAGACATACACTGACACCAAGTAACAAAGACATACAATTACACAAAGTAACAAAGACACACAATTACACCAAGTAACGCAGACATACACTGACACCAAGTAACAAAGACATACACTGTTACCCAGTAACACAGACACACACTTACACCAAGTAACAAAGACATGCACTGATAACAAGTAACACAGACTCACATTTACACCAAGTAACAAAGACATACAATGACACCAAGTAACAAAGACATACACTGATACCCAGTAGCACAGACACACACTGGGCGGCGCATTGGCACAGTGGTAAGCAGCCTCACAGCTCCAGGGTCCCGGGCTCGATTCTGGGTACTGCCTGTGCGGAGTTTGCAAGTTATGCCTGTGTCTGCGTCAGTTTCCTCCCGGTGCTCCGGTTTCTTCCCACATGCCAAAGACTTGCAGGTTGCTAGGTTAATTGGCCATTATAAAATACCCTAGTATAGGTAGGTGGGAGGGAAATATCTAGGGACAGGTGGGGATGTGATAGGAATACGGGATTAGTGTAGGATTAGTATAAATCGGTGGTTGATGGTCGGCACAGACAGGGTTGGCCGAAGGGCCTGTTTAAGTGCTGTATCTGTAAACTAAACTAAATACTGACACCTAGTGTCACAGACACACACTGACACCCAGTAACACAAACAAATACACACTGACACCCAGTAACACAGAGAACCACTGATACACAGTTACAAAGACATACACTGACACCAAGTAACACAGATACACACTGACACCCATTAACAAAGACATACACTGACAGCAAGTCACATAGACATACACTGATACCCAGTAACACAGACACACACTTCCACAAAATAACAAAGACAAACACTGACACCAAGTAACAAAGACATACATTTACACCAAGTAACACAGACATGCACTGACACCAAGTAACAAAGACATACACTTACACCAAGTAACAAAGACACACAATTACACCAAGCAACACAGACATACACTGACACCAAGTAACAAAGACATACAGTGACACCCAGTAACACAGACACACACTTACACCAAGTAACAAAGACTTGCACTGACACCAAGTAACA
This sequence comes from Heterodontus francisci, assembly GCF_036365525.1. Lineage (NCBI taxonomy): Eukaryota > Metazoa > Chordata > Chondrichthyes > Heterodontiformes > Heterodontidae > Heterodontus > Heterodontus francisci. Next base: position 8,147,085 of record NW_027141175.1, read on the forward strand.
AAGACATACACTGATACCCAGTAACACAGACACAACCTTACACCAAGTAACAAAGACACACAGTTACACCAAGTAACACAGCCATACACTGACACCATGTAACAAAGGCATGCACTGACACCAAGTAACAAAGACATAAACTGACACCCAGTAACAAAGACATACACTGACACCAAGTCACAAAGACATACAATGACAACCAGTAACAAAGACATACACTGACACCAAGTCACAAAGACATGCACTGACACCATGTAACAAAGACATACACTGATACCCAGTAACACAGACACTCACTTACACCAAGTAACAAAGACATACACTGACACCAAGTAACAAAGAAATACACTTACACCAAGTAACACAGACATACACTGACACCAAGTAACAAAGACACAAAATTACACCAAGTAACAAAGACACACACTTACACCAAATAACACAGACATACACTGACACCAAGTAACAAAGACATACACTGTTACCCAGTAACACAGACACACACTTACACCAAGTAACAAAGACATACACTGAAACCAAGTGACACAGATACACTCTTACACCAAGTAACACAAACACTCACTTACACCAAGTAACAAAGACACACACTTACACCAAGTAACAAAGACATACACTGATACCAAGTGACACAGATACACACTTACACCAAGTAACACAAACACTCACTTACACCAAGTAACAAAGACATACACTGACAACAAGTAACAAAGACATACAATTACACCAAGTAGCAAAGACACACACTTACACCAAGTAACACAGACACGCACTTACATCAAGTAACAAAGACAAACTCTGACACCAAGTAACAAAGACAGCCACTGACACCAAGAAACAAAGACAAACACTTACACTAAGTAACACAGACACACACAGACACCCAGCAACACAAACAAAAACACACTGACACCCGGAAACATAGAGAAGCACTGACACACAGTAACAAAGACATACACAGACACACACTGACACCAAGTAACAAAGACTAACAAAGACACACACTGTCACCAAGTAACAAAGACATACACTGACACCCAGTAACAAAGACATACACTGACACCAAGTCACAAAGACATACACTGATGCCCAGCAACACAGACACACACTTCCACAATGTAACAAAGACACACATTTACACCAAGTAACACAGACATACACTGACACCAAGTAAAAAAGACATACACTGACACCAAGTAACAAAGACATATACTGTTACCCAGTAACACAGACATACACTTACACCAAGTAACAAAGACATACACTGATACCAAGTGACACAGACACACACTTACACCAAGTAACACAGACACACACTTACACCACGTAACAGAGACATACACTGACACCAAATAACACAGACATACACTTACACCAAGTAACACAGACATGCACTGAAACCAAGTAGCAAAGACATACAATTACACCAAGTAACAATTACACACACTTACACCAAGTAACACAGACATACACTGTCACCATGCAGCAAAGACATGCAATGATACCCAGTAACACAGACACACACTTACACCAAGTAACTAATATATACACTGATACCCAGCAACACAGACACACAATTACACCAAGTAACAAAGACATACAATGATTCCAAGTAACAAAGACATACACTGACACCAAGTCACAAAGACAGACACTGACACCCAGTAACAAAGACAGTCACTGACACCAGGTCACGAAGACAGACAGTGACACCCAGTAACAAAGACAGACAATGACACCACGTCACAAAGACATACACTGACACCAAGTAACAAAGACATACACTTACACCAAGTAACACAGACATACACTGACACCAAGTAACAAAGACATACAATTACACCAAGTAACAAAGACACACAGTTACACCAAGTAACAAAGACATACACAGATACCAAGTAACACAGACTCACACTTACACCAAGTAACACAGACACACACTTACACCAGGTAACAAAGACATACACTAACACCAAGTAACACAGACATACACTGTCACCATGTAGCAAAGACATGCACTGATACCCAGTAACACAGATACACACTTACACCAAGTAACAAAGATATACACTGATACCCAGTAACACAGACACACACTTACCCCAAGTAACAAAGACATACACTGACACCAAGTAACAAAGACATACACTGACACCAAGTCACAAGGACAGACACTGACACCCAGTAACAAAGACAAACACTGACACCAAGTAACGAAAACAGACACTGAAACCCAGTAACAAAGACAGACAATGACACCACGTCACAAAGACATACACTGACACCAAGAAACAAAGACTTACACTTGCACCAAGTAACACAGACATACACTGACACCAAGTAACAAAGACATACAATTACACAAAGTAACAAAGACACACACTTACACCAAGTAGCACAGACATACACTGTCACCATGTAGCAAAGACATGAAATGATACCCATTAACACAGACACACACTTACACCAAGTAACAAAGATATACACTGATACCCAGTAACACAGACACACACTTACACCAAGTAACAAAGACATACAATTGCACCAAGTAACAAAGACAGACACTGACAAAAAGTCACAAAGACAGACACTGACATCCAGTAACAAAGACAGACACTGACACCAAGTCACGAAGACAGACACTGACACCCAGTAACAAAGACAGACAATGACACCAAGTCACAAATAAATACACTGACACCAAGTAACAAAGACATACACTTACACCAAGTAACACAGACATACACTGACACCAAGTAACAAAGACATACACTGACACCAAGAAACAAATACATACACTTACACCAAGTAACAGAGACATACACTGACACCAAGTAACAAAGACATACAATTACACAAAGTAACAAAGACACACAATTACACCAAGTAACACAGACATACACTGACACCAAGTAACAAAGACATACACTGTTACCCAGTAACTCAGACACACACTTACACCAAGTAACAAAGACATACACTGATACCAAGTATCACAGACACACTTTTACACCAAGTAACAAAGACATACAATGACACCAAGTAACAAAGACATACACTGATACCCAGTAGCACAGACACACACTGGGCGGCACATTGGCACAGTGGTAAGCAGCCTCACAGCTGCAGGGTCCCGGGCTCGATTCTGGGTACTGCCTGTGCGGAGTTTGTAAGTTCTCCCTGTTTCTGCGTGAGTTTCCTCCCGGTGCTCCGGTTTCTTCCCACATGCCAAAGACTTGCAGGTTGCGAGATTAATTGGCCATTATAAAATACCCTAGTATAGGTAGGTGGGAGGGAAATATATAGGGACAGGTGGGGATGTGATAGGAATACGGGATTAGTGTAGGATTAGTATAAATCGGTGCTTGATGGTCGGCACAGACAGGGTTGGCCGAAGGGCCTGTTTAAGTGCTGTATCTGTAAACTAAACTAAATACTGACACCTAGTGTCACAGACACACACTGACACCCAGTAACACAAACAAACACACACTGACACCCAGTAACAAAGAGAACCACTGATACACAGTTACAAAGACATACACTGACACCTTTTAACACAGATACACACTGACACCCATTAACAAAGACATACACTGACAGCAAGTCACATAGACATACACTGATACCCCGTAACACAGACACACACTTCCACAAAGTAACAAAGACAAACACTGACACCAAGTAACAAAGACATACATTTACACCAAGTAACACAGACATGCACTGACACCAAGTAACAAAGACATACACTTACACCAAGTAAGAAAGACACACAATTACACCAAGCAACACAGACATACACTGACACCAAGTAACAAAGACATACAGTGACACCCAGTAACACAGACACACACTTACACCAAGTAACAAAGACTTGCACTGACACCAAGTAACAAAGACATACACTGATACCCAGTAACACAGACACAACCTTACACCAAGTAACAAAGACACACAGTTACACCAAGTAACACAGCCATACACAGACACCATGTAACAAAGGCATGCACTGACACCAAGTAACAAAGACATAAACTGACACCCAGTAACAAAGACATACACTGACACCAAGTCACAAAGACATACACTGACAACCAGTAACAAAGACATACACTGACACCAAGTCACAAAGACATGCACTGACACCATGTAACAAAGACATACACTGATACCCAGTAACACAGACACTCACTTACACCAAGTAACAAAGACATACACTGACACCAAGTAACAAAGAAATACACTTACACCAAGTAACACAGACATACACTGACACCAAGTAACAAAGACACACAATTACACCAAGTAACAAAGACACACACTTACACCAAATAACACAGACATACACTGACACCAAGTAACAAAGACATACACTGTTACCCAGTAACACAGACACACACTTACACCAAGTAACAAAGACATACACTGAAACCAATTGACACAGATACACTCTTACACCAAGTAACACAAACACTCACTTACACCAAGTAACAAAGACACACACTTACACCAAGTAACAAAGACATACACTGATACCAAGTGACACAGATACACACTTACACCAAGTAACACAAACACTCACTTACACCAAGTAACAAAGACATACACTGACAACAAGTAACAAAGACATACAATTACACCAAGTAGCAAAGACACACACTTACACCAAGTAACACAGACATACACTGACACCAAGTAAAAAAGACATACACTGTTACCCAGTAACACAGACACACACTTACACCAAGTAACAAAGACATACACTGATACCAAGTAACACAGACACACACTTACACCAAGTAACACAGACACACACTTACACCACGTAACAAAGACATACTTTGACACCAAGTAGCACAGACATACACTTACACCAAGTAACACAGACATACACTGACACCAAGTAACAAAGACATACACTTACACCAAGTAACAATGACACACACTTACACCAAGTAGCACAGACATACACTGTCACCATGTAGCAAAGACATGCAATGATACCCATTAACACAGACACAAACTTACACCAAGTAACAAAGATATACACTGATACCCAGTAACACAGACACACACTTACACCAAGTAACAAAGACATACAATTGCACCAAGTAACAAAGACAGACACTGACAAAAAGTCACAAAGACAGACACTGACACCCAGTAACAAAGACAGACACTGACACGAAGTCACGAAGACAGACACTGACACCCAGTAACAAAGACAGACAATGACACCACGTCACAAAGAAATACACTGACACCAAGTAACAAAGACATACACTTACACCAAGTAACACAGACATACACTGACACCAAGTAACAAAGACATACACTGACACCAAGAAACAAATACATACACTTACACCAAGTAACAGAGACATACACTGACACCAAGTAACAAAGACATACAATTACACAAAGTAACAAAGACACACAATTACACCAAGTAACACAGACATACACTGACACCAAGTAACAAAGACATACACTGTTACCCAGTAACTCAGACACACACTTACACCAAGTAACAAAGACATACACTGATACCAAGTATCACAGACACACTTTTACACAAAGTAACAAAGACATACAATGACACCAAGTAACAAAGACATACACTGATACCCAGTAGCACAGACACACACTGGGCGGCACATTGGCACAGTGGTAAGCAGCCTCACAGCTGCAGTGTTCCGGGCTCGATTCTGGGTACTGCCTGAGCGGAGTTTGCAAGTTCCCCCTGTGTCTGCGTGAGTTTCCTCCGGGTGCTCCGGTTTCTTCCCACATGCCAAAGACTTGCAGGTTGCTAGGTTAATTGGCCATCATAAATTGACCCTAGTATAGGTAGGTGGTAGGGAAATATATAGGGACAGGTGGGGATGTGATAGGAATAAGGGATTAGTGTAGGATTAGTATAAATGGGTGGTTGATGGTCGGCATAGACTCGGTTGGCCGAAGGGCCTGTTTAAGTGCTGCATCTGTAAACTAAACTAAATACTGACACCTAGTGTCACAGACACACACTGACACCCAGTAACACAAACAAACACACACTGACACTCAGTAACACAGAGAACCACTGATACACAGTAATAAAGACATACACTGACACCAAGTAACACAGATACACACTGACACCAAGTAACAAAGACATGCACTGACAGCAAGTCACAAAGACATACACTGATACCCAGTAACACAGACACACACTTCCACAAAGTAACAAAGACAAACACTGACACCAAGTGACAAAGACATACATTTACACCAAGTAACATAGACATGCACTGACACCAAGTAACAAAGACACACACTTACACCAAGTAACAAAGACACACACTTACACCAAATAACACATACATACACTGACACCAAGTAACAAAGACATACACTGTTACCCAGTAACACAGACACACACTTACACCAAGTAACAAAGACATACACTGAAACCAAGTGACACAGATACACTCTTACACCAAGTAACACAAACACTCACTTACACCAAGTAACAAAGACACACACTTACACTAAGTAACAAAGACATACACTGATACCAAGTGACACAGATACACACTTACACCAAGTAACACAAACACTCACTTACACCAAGTAACAAAGACATACACTGACAACAAGTAACAAAGACATACAATTACACCAAGTAGCAAAGACACACACTTACACCAAGTAACACAGACATACACTGACACCAAGTAAAAAAGACATACACTGTTACCCAGTAACACAGACACACACTTACACCAAGTAACAAAGACATACACTGATACCAAGTAACACAGACACACACTTACACCAAGTAACACAGACACACACTTACACCACGTAACAAAGACATACTTTGACACCAAGTAGCACAGACATACACTTACACCAAGTAACACAGACATACACTGACACCAAGTAACAAAGACATACACTTACACCAAGTAACAATGACACACACTTACACCAAGTAGCACAGACATACACTGTCACCATGTAGCAAAGACATGCAATGATACCCATTAACACAGACACACACTTACACCAAGTAACAAAGATATACACTGATACCCAGTAACACAGACACACACTTACACCAAGTAACAAAGACATACAATTGCACCAAGTAACAAAGACAGACACTGACAAAAAGTCACAAAGACAGACACTGACATCCAGTAACAAAGACAGACACTGACACCAAGTCACGAAGACAGACACTGACACCCAGTAACAAAGACAGACAATGACACCACGTCACAAAGAAATACACTGACACCAAGTAACAAAGACATACACTTACACCAAGTAACACAGACATACACTGACACCAAGTAACAAAGACATACACTGTTACCCAGTAACTCAGACACACACTTACACCAAGTAACAAAGACATACACTGATACCAAGTATCACAGACACACTTTTACACAAAGTAACAAAGACATACAATGACACCAAGTAACAAAGACATACACTGATACCCAGTGGCACAGACACACACTGGGCGGCACATTGGCACAGTGGTAAGCAGCCTCACAGCTGCAGTGTTCCGGGCTCGATTCTGGGTACTGCCTGTGCGGAGTTTGCAAGTTCTCCCTGTGTCTGCGTGAGTTTCCTCCGGGTGCTCCGGTTTCTTCCCACATGCCAAAGACTTGCAGGTTGCTAGGTTAATTGGCCATCATAAATTGACCCTAGTATAGGTAGGTGGCAGGGAAATATATAGGGACAGGTGGGGATGTGATAGGAATAAGGGATTAGTGTAGGATTAGTATAAATGGGTGGTTGATGGTCGGCACAGACTCGGTTGGCCGAAGGGCCTGTTTAAGTGCTGCATCTGTAAACTAAACTAAATACTGACACCTAGTGTCACAGACACACACTGACACCCAGTAACACAAACAAACACACACTGACACCCAGTAACACAGAGAACCACTGATACACAGTAATAAAGACATACACTGACACCAAGTAACACAGATACACACTGACACCAAGTAACAAAGACATACACTGACAGCAAGTCACAAAGACATACACTGATACCCAGTAACACAGACACACACTTCCACAAAGTAACAAAGACAAACACTGACACCAAGTGACAAAGACATACATTTACACCAAGTAACACAGACATGCACTGACACCAAGTAACAAAGACACACACTTACAAAAAGTAACAAAGACACACACTTACACCAAGCAACACAGACATACACTGACACCAAGTAACAAAGACATACAGTGACACCCAGTAACACAGACACACACTTACACCAAGTAACAAAGACTTACACTGACACCAAGTAACAAAGACATACACTGACACCCAGTAACACAGACACAACCTTACACCAAGTAACAAAGACACACACCTACACCAAGTAACACAGACATACACTGACACCATGTAACAAAGACATGCACTGATTCCCAGTAACACAGACATACACTGACACCTAGTAACAAAGACATACATTGACACCAAGCAACAAAGACATACACCGATACCCAGAAACACAGCCATACACTGACACCAAGTCACAAAGACATACACTGATACCCAGTAACACAGACACGCACTTACATCAAGTAACAAAGACAAACTCTGACACCAAGTAACAAAGACAGCCACTGACACCAAGAAACAAAGACATACACTTACACCAAGTAACACAGACACACACAGACACCCAGCAACACAAACAAAAACACATTGACACCCGGAAACATAGAGAAACACTGACACACAGTAACAAAGACATACACAGACACACACTGACACCAAGTAACAAAGACTAACACAGACACACACTGTCACCAAGTAACAAAGACATACACTGACACCCAGTAACAAAGACATACACTGACACCAAGTCACAAAGACATACACTGATACCCAGTAACACAGACACACACTTCCACAATGTAACAAAGACACACACTTACACCAAGTAACACAGACATACACTGACACCAAGTAAAAAAGACATACACTGACAGCAAGTAACAAAGACATATACTGTTACCCAGTAACACAGACATACACTTACACCAAGTAACAAAGACATACACCGATACCAAGTGACACAGACACACACTTATACCAAGTAACACAGACACACACTTACACCACGTAACAGAGACATACACTGACACCAAGTAACACAGACATACACTTACACCAAGTAACACAGACATACACTGACACCAAGTAACAAAGACATACAATTACACCAACTAACAATGACACACACTTACACCAAGTAACACAGACATACACTGTCACCATGCAGCAAAGACATGCAATGATACCCAGTAACACAGACACACACTTACACCAAGAAACAAATATATACACTGATACCCAGTAACACAGACAAACACTTACGCCAAGTAACAAAGACATACAATGATTCCAAGTAACAAAGACATACACTGACACCAAGTCACAAAGACAGACATTGACACCCAGTAACAAAGACAGTCACTGACACCAGGTCACGAAGACAGACAGTGACACCCAGTAACAAAGACAGACAATGACACCACGTCACAAAGACATACACTGACACCAAGTAACAAAGACATACACTTACACCAAGTAACACAGACATACACTGACACCAAGTAACAAAGACATACAATTACACCAAGTAACAAAGACACACAGTTACACCAAGTAACACAGACACACACTTACACCAGGTAACAAAGACATACACAGACACCAAGTAACACAGACAGACACTGTCAACATGTAGCAAAGACATGCACTGATACCCAGTAACACAGACACACACTTACCCCAAGTAACAAAGACATACACTGACACCAAGTAACAAAGACAGACACTGACACCCAGTAACAAAGACAAACACTGACACCAAGTAACGAAAACAGACACTGACACCCAGTAACAAAGAAAGACAATGACACCACGTCACAAAGACATACACTGACACCAAGAAACAAAGACATACACTTACACCAAGTAACACAGACATGCACTGACACCAAGTAACAAAGACATACAATTACACAAAGTAACAAAGACACACAATTACACCAAGTAACACAGACATACACTGACACCAAGAAACAAAGACATACACTGTTACCCAGTAACACAGACACACACTTACACCAAGTAACAAAGACATGCACTGATAGCAAGTAACAAGACACACATTTACACCAAGTAACAAAGACATACAATGACACCAAGTAACAAAGACATACACTGATACCCAGCAGCACAGACACACACTGGGCGGCACATTGGCACAGTTGTAAGCAGCCTCACAGCTCCAGGGTCCCGGGCTCGATTCTGGGTACTGCCTGTGCGGAGTTTGCAAGTTCTCCCTGTGTCTGCGTGAGTTTCCTCCCGGTGCTCCGGTTTCTTCCCACATGCCAAAGACTTGCAGGTTGCTAGGTTAATTGGCCTTTATAAAATACCCTAGTATAGGTAGGTGGCAGGGAAATATATAGGGACAGGTGGGGATGTGATAGGAATACGGGATTAGTGTAGGATTAGTATAAATGGGTGGTTGATGGTCGGCACAGACAGGGTTGGCCGAAGGGCCTGTTTAAGTGCTGTATCTGTAAACTAAACTAAATACTGACACCTAGTGTCACAGACACACACTGACACCCAGTAACACAAACAAACACACACTGACACCCAGTAACACAGAGAACCGCTGATACACAGTAACAAAGATATACACTGACACCAGGTAACACAGATACACACTGACACCCATTAACAAAGACATACACTGACAGCAAGTCACATAGACATACACTGATACCCAGTAACACAGACACACACTTCCACAAAGTAACAAAGACAAACACTGACACCAAGTAACAAAGACATACATTTACACCAAGTAACACAGACATGCACTGACACCAAGTAACAAAGACATACACTTACACCAAGTAACAAAGACACACAATTACACCAAGCAACACAGACATACATTGACACCAACTAACAAAGACATACAATGATTCCAAGTAACAAAGACATACACTGACACCAAGTAACAAAGACTTACACTGACACCAAGTAACAAAGACATACACTGATACCCAGTAACACAGACACAACCTTACACCAAGTAACAAAGACACACACTTACACCAAGTAACACAGACATACACTGACACCAAGTAACAAAGGCATGCACTGACACCAAGTAACAAAGACATAAACTGACACCCAGTAACAAAGACATACACTGAGACCAAGTCACAAAGACATACACTGACAAACAGTAACAAAGACATACACTGACACCAAGTTACAAAGAGATGCACTGACACCAAGTAACAAAGACATACACTGATACCCAGTAACACAGACACACACTTACTCCAAGTAACAAAGACATACACTGACACCAAGTAACAAAGAAATAGACTTACACCAAGTAACACAGACATACACTGACACCAAGTAACAAAGACATACAATTACACCAAGTAACAAAGACACACACTTACACCAAATAACACAGACATACACTGACACCAAGTAACAAAGACATACACTGTTACCCAGTAACACAGACACACACTTACACCAAGTAACAAAGACATACACTGATTCCAAGTGACACAGATACACTCTTCCACCATGTAACACAAACACTCACTTACACCAAGTAACAAAGACACACACTTACACCAAGTAACAAAGACATACACTGATACCAAGTGACACAGATACACACTTACACCAAGTAACACAAACACTCACTTACACCAAGTAACAAAGACATACACTGACAACAAGTAACAAAGACATACAATTACACCAAGTAGCAAAGACACACACTTACACCAAGTAACACAGACATACACTGACACCAAGTAAAAAAGACATACACTGTTACCCAGTAACACAGACACACACTTACACCAAGTAACAAAGACATACACTGATACCAAGTAACACAGACACACACTTACACCAAGTAACACAGACACACACTTACACCACGTAACAAAGACATACTTTGACACCAAGTAGCACAGACATACACTTACACCAAGTAACACAGACAGACACTGACACCAAGTAACAAAGACATACACTTACACCAAGTAACAATGACACACACTTGCACCAAGTAGCACAGACATACACTGTCACCATGTAGCAAAGACATGCAATGATACCCATTAACACAGACACACACTTACACCAAGTAACAAAGATATACACTGATACCCAGTAACACAGACACACACTTACACCAAGTAACAAAGACATACAATGACACCAAGTAACAAAGACATACACTGACAAAAAGACACAAAGACAGACACTGACACCCAGTAACAAAGACATACACTGATACCAAGTGACACAGATACACTCTTACACCAAGTAACACAAACACTCACTTACACCAAGTAACAAAGACACACACTTACACCAAGTAACAAAGACATACACTGATACCAAGTGACACAGATACACACTTACACCAAGTAACACAAACACTCACTTACACCAAGTAACAAAGACATACACTGACAACAAGTAACAAAGACATACAATTACACCAAGTAGCAAAGACACACACTTACACCAAGTAACACAGACATACACTGACACCAAGTAAAAAAGACATACACTGTTACCCAGTAACACAGACACACACTTACACCAAGTAACAAAGACATACACTGATACCAAGTAACACAGACACACACTTACACCAAGTAACACAGACACACACTTACACCACGTAACAAAGACATACTTTGACACCAAGTAGCACAGACATACACTTACACCAAGTAACACAGACAGACACTGACACCAAGTCACAAAGACATACACTTACACCAAGTAACAATGACACACACTTGCACCAAGTAGCACAGACATACACTGTCACCATGTAGCAAAGACATGCAATGATACCCATTAACACAGACACACACTTACACCAAGTAACAAAGATATACACTGATACCCAGTAACACAGACACACACTTACACCAAGTAACAAAGACATACAATGACACCAAGTAATAAAGACATACACTGACAAAAAGTCACAAAGACAGACACTGACAACCAGTAACAAAGACAGACACTGACACCATGTCACGAAGACAGACACTGACACCCAGTAACAAAGACAGACAATGACACCACGTCACAAAGACATACACTGACACCAAGTAACAAAGACATACACTTACACCAAGTAACACAGACATACACTGACACCAAGTAACAAAGACATACACTGACAGCAAGAAACAGATACATACACTTACACCAAGTAACACAGACATACACTGACACCAAGTAACAAAGACATACAATTACACAAAGTAACAAAGACACACAATTACACCAAGTACACAGACATACACTGACACCAAGTAACAAAGACATACACTGTTACCCAGTAACTCAGACACACACTGACACCAAGTAACAAAGACATACACTGATACTAAGTATCACAGACACACATTTACACCAAGTAACAAAGACATACAATGACACCAAGTAACAAAGACATACACTGATACCCAGTAGCACAGACACACACTGGGCGGCACATTGGCCCAGTGGTAAGCAGCCTCACAGCTCCAGTGTCCCGGGCTCGATTCTGGGTACTGCCTGTGCGGAGTTTGCAAGTTTTCCCTGTGTCTGCGTGAGTTTCCTCCGGGTGCTCCGGTTTCTTCCCACATGCCAAAGACTTGCAGGTTGCTAGGTTAATTGGCCATTATAAATTGACCCTAGTATAGGTAGGTGGTAGGGAAATATATAGGGACAGGTGGGGATGTGATAGGAATAAGGGATTCGTGTAGGATTTGTATAAATGGGTGGTTGATGGTCTGCAAAGACTCGGTTGGCCGAAGGGCCTGTTTCAGTGCTGTATCTGTAAACTAAACTAAATACTGACACCTAGTGTCACAGACACACACTGACACCCAGTAACACAAACAAACACACACTGACACCCAGTAACACAGAGAACCACTGATACACAGTAATAAAGACATACACTGACACCAAGTAACACAGATACACACTGACACCCAGTAACAAAGACATACACTGACAGCAAGTCACAAAGACATACACTGATACCCAGTAACACAGACACACACTTCCACAAAGTAACAAAGACAAACACTGACACCAAGCAACAAAGACATACATTTACACCAAATAACACAGACATGCACTGACACCAAGTAACAAAGACATACACTTACACCAAGTAACAAAGACACACACTTACACCAAGCAACACAGACATACACTGACACCAAGTAACAAAGACATACAGTGACACCCTGTAACACAGACGCACACTTACACCAAGTAACAAAGACTTACACTGACACCAAGTAACAAAGACATACACTGATACCCAGTAACACAGACACAACCTTACACCAAGTAACAAAGACACACACCAACACCAAGTAACACAGACATACACTGACACCAAGTAACAAAGGCATGCACTGACACCAAGTAACAAAGACATAAACTGACACCCAGTAACAAAGACATACATTGACACCAAGTCACAAAGACATGCACTGACACCAAGTAACAAAGATAGACACTGACACCAAGTAACAAAGACACAAACTTACACCAAGTAACACAGACATACACTGACACCAAGTATCAAAGACATACATTGACACCAAGTAACAAAGACATGCACTTACACGAAGTAACAAAGACAGACACTGATACCCAGTAACACAGACACACACTTACACCAGGTCACAAAGACTCACACTGAGACCCAGTAACAAAGACAGACACTGATACCCAGTAACACAGACACACACTTACACCAAGTAACAAAGACTTACACTGACACCAAGTAACAAAGACATACACTGATACCCAGTAGCAAAGACATACACTGACACCAAAGTAACAAAGACACAAACTTACACCAAGTAACACAAACATACACTGACACCAAGTAGCAAAGACATACACTGAAACCAAGTAACAAAGACATACACTTACACCAAGTAACAAAGACATGCACTGATACCCAGTAACACAGACACACTCTTACACCAAGTAACAAAGACAGACACTGATACCCAGTATCTCAGACACACACATACGCCGTCACAAAGACATACACTGACACCCAGTAACAAAGACATACACTGACACCCAGTAACAAAGACACACACACACCAAGTAACAAGGACATACACCCAAGTAACAAAGACATACACTGATACCCAGTAACACAGACACACAGTTACACCAAGTCACAAAGACATACACTGATACCCAGTAACACAGACACACACTTACACCAAGTAGCAAAGACATACACTGACACCAAGTAACAAAGACATACACTGATACCCAGTAGCAAAGACATACACTGACACCAAGTAACAAAGACACAGACTTACACCAAGTAACACAGACATACACTGACACCAAGTATCAAAGACATACACTGACACCAAGTAACAAAGACATACACTTACACCAAGTAACAAAGACATACACTGATACCCAGTAACACAGACCCACACTTACACCAAGTAACAAAGACAGACACTGATACCCAGTAACTCAGACACACACTTACACCGTCACAAAGACATACACTGACACCCAGTAACAAAGACACACACACACCAAGTAACAATGACATACACTGATACCCAGTAACACAGACACACAGTTACACCAAGTCACAAAGACATACACTGACACCCAGTAACAAAGACATACACTGACACCCAGTAACAAAGACACACACTGACATCAAGTAACAAAGACATACACTGATACCCAGTAACACAGACACACAGTTACACCAAGTAACAAAGACATACACTGACACCAAGTAACAAAGACATACACTTACACCAACTAACAAAGACATGCGCTTACAACAAGTAACACAGACATACACTGACACCAAGTAACAAAGACATGCACTTACACCAAGTAAGAAAGACACACACTTACACCAAGTAACACAGACCTACACTGACACCAAGTAACAAAGACATCCACTGATACCCAGCAACACAGACACACTCTTACAACAAGTAACAAAGACAGAAACTGACACCCAGTAACAAAGACATACATTGACACCAAGTCACAAAGACATGCACTGACACCAAGTAACAAAGACATACACTGATACCCAGTAACACAGACACACACTTACACCAACTAACAAAGACATACACTGACACCAAGTAACAAAGAAATACACTTACACCAAGTAACACAGACATACACTGACACCAAGTAACAAAGACATACAATTACACCAAGTAGCAAAGACACGCACTTACACCAACTAACACAGACATACACTGACACCAAGTAAAAAAGACATACACTGTTACCCAGTAACACAGACACACACTTACACCAAGTAACAAAGACATACACTGATACCAAGTAACACAGACACACACTTACACAAAGTAACACAGAGAAACACTTACACCACGTAACAAAGACATACTTTGACACCAAGTAGCACAGACATACACTTACACCAAGTAACACAGACATACACTGACACCAAGTAAGAAAGACATACAATTACACCAAGTAACAATGACACACACTTACACCAATTAACACAGACATACACTGTCACCATGTAGCAAAGACATGCAATGATACCCAGTAACACAGACACACACTTACACCAAGTAACAAAGACATACAATGACACCAAGTAACAAAGACATACACTGACACCAAGTCACAAAGACAGACACTGACACCCAGTAACAAAGACAGACACTGACACCAAGTCACGAAGACTGACACTGACACCCAGAAACAAAGACAGACAATGACACCACGTCACAAAGACATACACTGACACCAAGTAACAAAGACATACACTGTTACCCAGTAACACAGACACACACTTACACCAAGTAACAAAGACATACACTGATACCCAGTAACACAGACACACACCGGCAGCACATTGGCACAGTGGTTAGCAGCCTCATAGCTCCAGTGACCCGGGCTCGATTCTGAGTACTGCCTGTGTGGAGTTTGCAAGTTCTCCCTGTGTCTGCGTGAGTTTCCTCCGGGTGCTCCGGTTTCCTCCCACATGCCAAAGACCTGCAGGTTGATAGGTTAATTGGCCATTATAAATTGACCCTAGTATAGGTAGGTGGGAGGGAAATATATAGGGACAGCTGGGGATGTGATAGGAATACGGGATTAGTGTAGGACTAGAATAAATGGGTGGTTGATGGTCGGCACAGACTCGGTTGGCCGAAAGGCCTGTTTCAGTGCTGTATCACTAAACTAAATCCTGACACCCAGTAACACAAACAAACACACACTGACACCCAGTAACATAGAGAAACACTGATACACAGTAACAAAGACATACACTGACACACAGACTCACACTGTCACCAAGTAACAAAGACATACACTGACACCCAGTAACAAAGCCATACACTGACACCGAGCCACAAGGACATACACTGATAACCAGTAACACAGACACACACTTACACCAAGTAACAAAGACATACACTGACACCAAGTAACAAAGACATACACTTACACCAAGTTACAAAGACATGCACTGACACCAAGTTACAAAGACATACACTGATACCCAGTAACACAGACACACACTTACACCAAGTAACAAAGACATACACTGATACCCAGTAACACAGACACACACTTACACCAAGTAACACAGACATACACTGACACCAAGTAACAAAGACACACACTTCCACCAAGTAACACAGACAAACACTGACACCCAGTAACACAGACACACACTTACACCAAGTAACAAAGACATACACTGACACCAAGTAACAAAGACATACACTTACACCAAGTAACAAAGACATACGCTGACACCAAGTAACAAAGACATACACTGATACCCAGTAACAGAGACATACACTTACACCAAGTAACAAAGACATACACTGATACCAAGTAACACAGACATACACTGACACCAAGTAACAAAGAAATACACGTATACCCACTAACTCAGGCACACACTGGGGGTGGGGGGGGGCACATTGGAGCAGTGGTTCGCACCGCAGCCTCACAGCTCCAGGGACCCGGGTTCGATTCTGGGTACTGCCTCTGCGGAGTTTGCAAGTTCTCCCTGTGTCTGCGTGAGTTTCCTCCGGGTGCTCCTGTTTCCTCCCACTTGCCAAAGACTTGCAGGTTGATAGGTTAATTGGCCTTCATAAATTGCCCCGAGCATAGGTATGTGGTTGGGAAATATATAGGGACAGGTGGGTATGTGATAGAAATACGGGATTAGTGCAGGATTAGTATAAATGGGTGGTTAATGGTCGGCACAGTCTCGGTGGGCCGAAGGGCCTGTTTAAGTGCTGTATCTCTAAACTAAACTAAATACTGACACCTAGTGTCACAGACACACCCTGACAGTCAGTAACACAAACAAACACACACTGACACCCAGTAACACAGACAACCACTGATACACAGTAACAAAGACATACACTGACACCAAGTAACACAGACACACACAGACACCCAGTAACAAAGACATACACTGACACCAAGTAACAAAGACATACATTGATACCAAGTCACAAAGGCATACACTGATACCCAGTAACACAGACACACGCTGACACCAAGTAACAAAGACATACACTGACACCAAGTAACAAAGACATACACTTACACCAAGTAACAAAGACACACACTTACACCAAGCAACACAGACATACACTGACACCAAGTAACAAAGACATACAGTGACACCCAGTAACACAGACGCACACTTACACCAAGTAACAAAGACTTACACTGACACCAAGTAACAAAGACATACACTGATACCCAGTAACACAGACACAACCTTACCCCAAGTAACAAAGACACACACCAACACCAAGTAACACAGCCATACACTGACACCATGTAACAAAGGCATGCACTGACACCAAGTAACAAAGACATAAACTGACACCCAGTAACAAAGACATACACTGACACCAAATCACAAAGACATACACTGACAACCAGTAACAAAGACATACACTGACACCAAGTCACAAAGACATACACTGACACCAAGTAGCAAAGACATACAGTGACACCCAGTAACACAGACGCACACTTACACCAAGTAACAAAGACTTACACTGACACCAAGTAACAAAGACATACACTGATACCCAGTAACACAGACACAACCTTACACCAAGTAACACAGACACACACCAACACCAAGTAACACAGACATACACTGACACCAAGTAACAAAGGCATGCACTGACACCAAGTAACAAAGACATAAACAGACACCCAGTAACAAAGACATACATTGACACCAAGTCACAAAGACATGCACTGACACCAAGTAACAAAGACATACACTGATACCCAGTAACACAGACACACACTTACACCAACTAACAAAGACATACACTGACACCAAGTAACAAAGACATACACTTACACCAAGTAACACAGACATACACTGACACCAAGTAACAAAGACATACAATTACACCAAGTAGCAAAGACACGCACTTACACCAACTAACACAGACATACACTGACACCAAGTAAAAAAGACATACACTGTTACCCAGTAACACAGACACACACTTACACCAAGTAACAAAGACATACACTGATACCAAGTAACACAGACACACACTTACACCAAGTAACACAGAGAAACACTTACACCACGTAACAAAGACATACTTTGACACCAAGTAGCACAGACATACACTTACACCAAGTAACACAGACATACACTGACACCAAGTAAGAAAGACATACAATTACACCAAGTAACAATGACACACACTTACACCAATTAACACAGACATACACTGTCACCATGTAGCAAAGACATGCAATGATACCCAGTAACACAGACACACACTTACACCAAGTAACAAAGACATACAATGACACCTAGTAACAAAGACATACACTGACACCAAGTCACGAAGACAGACACTGACACCCAGAAACAAAGACAGACAATGACACCACGTCACAAAGACATACACTGACACCAAGTAACAAAGACATACACTGTTACCCAGTAACACAGACACACACTTACACCAAGTAACAAAGACATACACTGATACCCAGTAACACAGACACACACCGGCAGCACATTGGCACAGTGGTTAGCAGCCTCACAGCTCCAGTGACCCGGGCTCGATTCTGGGTACTGCCTGTGTGGAGTTTGCAAGTTCTCCCTGTGTCTGCGTGAGTTTCCTCCGGGTGCTCCGGTTTCCTCCCACATGCCAAAGACCTGCAAGTTGATAGGTTAATTGGCCATTATAAATTGACCCTAGTATAGGTAGGTGGGAGGGAAATATATAGGGACAGCTGGGGATGTGATAGGAATACGGGATTAGTGTAGGACTAGAATAAATGGGTGGTTGATGGTCGGCACAGACTCGGTTGGCCGAAGGGCCTGTTTCAGTGCTGTATCACTAAACTAAATACTGACACCCAGTAACACAAACAAACACACACTGACACCCAGTAACATAGAGAAACACTGATACACAGTAACAAAGACATACACTGACACACAGACTCACACTGTCACCAAGTAACAAAGACATACACTGACACCCAGTAACAAAGCCATACACTGACACCGAGCCACAAGGAAATACACTGATAACCAGTAACACAGACACACACTTACACCAAGTAACAAAGACATACACTGACACCAAGTAACAAAGACATACACTTACACCAAGTTACAAAGACATGCACTGACACCAAGTTACAAAGACATACACTGATACCCAGTAACACAGACACACACTTACACCAAGTAACAAAGACATACACTGATACCCAGTAACACAGACACACACTTACACCAAGTAACACAGACATACACTGACACCAAGTAACAAAGACAGACAATTATACCAAGTAGCAAAGACACACACTTACACCAAGTAACACAGACATACACTGACACCAAGTAAAAAAGACATACACTGTTACCCAGGAACACAGACACACACTTACACCAAGGAACAAAGACATACACTGATACCAAGTAACACAGACACACACTTACACCACGTAACACAGTCAAACACTTACACCACGTAACAAAGACATACTTTGACACCAAGTAGCACAGACATACACTCACACCAAGTAACACAGACATACACTGACACCAAGTAACAAAGACATACAATTACACCAAGTAACAATGACACACACGTACACCAATTAACACAGACATACACTGTCACCATGTAGCAAAGACATGCAATGATACCCAGTAACACAGACACACACTTTAACCAAGTGACAAAGATATACACTGATACCCAGTAACACAGACACACACTTACACCAAGTAACAAAGACATACAATGACACCAAGTAACAAAGACATACACTGACACCAAGTCACAAAGACAGACACTGACACCCAGTAACAAAGACAGACACTGACACCAAGTCACGAAGACAGACACTGACACCCAGTAACAAAGACAGACAATGACACCACGTCACAAAGACATACACTGACACCAAGTAACAAAGACATACACTTACACCAAGTAACACAGACATACACTGACACCAAGTAACAAAGACATACAATTATACAAAGTAACAAAGACACACAATTACACCAAGTAACACAGACATACACTGACACCAAGTAACAAAGACATACACTGTTACCCAGTAACACAGACACACACTTACACCAAGTAACAAAGACATACACTGATACCAAGTAACACAGACACACATTTACACCAAGTAACAAAGACATACAATGACACCAAGTAACAAAGACATACACTGATACCCAGTAGCACAGACACACACTGGGCGGCACATTGGCACAGTGGTAAGCAGCCTCACAGCTCCAGTTTCCCGGGCTCGATTCTGGGTACTGCCTGTGCGGAGTTTGCAAGTTCTCCCTGTGTCTGCGTGAGTTTCTTCCGGGTGCTCCGGTTTCTTCCCACATGCCAAAGACTTGCAGGTTGCTAGGTTAATTGGCCATTATTAATTGACCCTAGTATAGGTAGGTGGTAGGGAAATATATAGGGACAGGTGGGGATGTGATAAGAATACGGGATTAGTGTAGATTTAGTGTAAATGGGTGGTTGATGGTCGGCACAGACTCGGTTGGCCGAAGGGCCTGTTTAAGTGCTGTATCTGTAAACTAAACTAAATACTGACACCTAGTGTCACAGACACACACTGACACCCAGTAACACAAACAAACACACACTGACACCCAGTAACACAGAGAACCACTGATACACAGTAATAAAGACATACACTGACACCAAGTAACACAGATACACACTGACACCCAGTAACAAAGACATACACTGACAGCAAGTCACAAAGACATACACTGATACCCAGTAACACAGACACACACTTCCACAAAGTAACAAAGACAAACACTGACACCAAGCGACAAAGACATACATTTACACCAAATAACACAGACATGCACTGACACCAAGTAACAAAGACATACACTTACACCAAGTAACAAAGACACACACTTACACCAAGCAACACAGACATACACTGACACCAAGTAACAAAGACATACAGTGACACCCAGTAACACAGACGCACACTTACACCAAGTAACAAAGACTTACACTGACACCAAGTAACAAAGACATACACTGTTACCCAGTAACACAGGCACACACTTACACCAAGTAACAAAGACATACACTGATACCAAGTAACACAGACACACATTTACACCAAGTAACAAAGACATACAATGACACCAAGTAACAAAGACATACACTGATACCCAGTAGCACAGACACACACTGGGCGGCACATTGGCACAGTGGTAAGCAGCCTCACAGCTCCAGTGTCCCGGGCTCGATTCTGGGTACTGCCTGTGCGGAGTTTGCAAGTTCTCCCTGTGTCTGCGTGAGTTTCTTCCGGGTGCTCCGGTTTCTTCCCACATGCCAAAGACTTGCAGGTTGCTAGGTTAATTGGCCATTATAAATTGACCCTAGTATAGGTAGGTGGTAGGGAAATATATAGGGACAGGTGGGGATGTGATACGAATACGGGATTAGTGTAGATTTAGTGTAAATGGGTGGTTGATGGTCGGCACAGACTCGGTTGGCCGAAGGGCCTGTTTAAGTGCTGTATCTGTAAACTAAACTAAATACTGACACCTAGTGTCACAGACACACACTGACACCCAGTAACACAAACAAACACACACTGACACCCAGTAACACAGAGAACCACTGATACACAGTAATAAAGACATACACTGACACCAAGTAACACAGATACACACTGACACCCAGTAACAAAGACATACACTGACAGCAAGTCACAAAGACATACACTGATACCCAGTAACACAGACACACACTTCCACAAAGTAACAAAGACAAACACTGACACCAAGCAACAAAGACATACATTTACACCAAATAACACAGACATGCACTGACACCAAGTAACAAAGACATACACTTACACCAAGTAACAAAGACACACACTTACACCAAGCAACACAGACATACACTGACACCAAGTAACAAAGACATACAGTGACACCCAGTAACACAGACGCACACTTACACCAAGTAACAAAGACTTACACTGACACCAAGTAACAAAGACATACACTGATACCCAGTAACACAGACACAACCTTACACCAAGTAACAAAGACACACACCAACACCAAGTAACACAGACATACACTGACACCAAGTAACAAAGGCATGCACTGACACCAAGTAACAAAGACATAAACTGACACCCAGTAACAAAGACATACATTGACACCAAGTCACAAAGACATGCACTGACACCAAGTAACAAAGATAGACACTGACACCAAGTAACAAAGACACAAACTTACACCAAGTAACACAGACATACACTGACACCAAGTATCAAAGACATACATTGACACCAAGTAACAAAGACATGCACTTACACGAAGTAACAAAGACAGACACTGATACCCAGTAACACAGACACACACTTACACCAGGTCACAAAGACACACACTGAGGCCCAGTAACAAAGACAGACACTGATACCCAGCAACACAGACACACACTTACACCAAGTAACAAAGACTTACACTGACACCAAGTAACAAAGACATACAGTGATACCCAGTAGCAAAGACATACACTGACACCAAAGTAACAAAGACACAAACTTACACCAAGTAACACAAACATACACTGACACCAAGTAGCAAAGACATACACTGTTACCCAGGAACACAGACACACACTTACACCAAGGAACAAAGACATACACTGATACCAAGTAACACAGACACACACTTACACCACGTAACACAGTCAAACACTTACACCACGTAACAAAGACATACTTTGACACCAAGTAGCACAGACATACACTCACACCAAGTAACACAGACATACACTGACACCAAGTAACAAAGACATACAATTACACCAAGTAACAATGACACACACGTACACCAATTAACACAGACATACACTGTCACCATGTAGCAAAGACATGCAATGATACCCAGTAACACAGACACACACTTTAACCAAGTGACAAAGATATACACTGATACCCAGTAACACAGACACACACTTACACCAAGTAACAAAGACATACAATGACACCAAGTAACAAAGACATACACTGACACCAAGTCACAAAGACAGACACTGACACCCAGTAACAAAGACAGACACTGACACCAAGTCACGAAGACAGACACTGACACCCAGTAACAAAGACAGACAATGACACCACGTCACAAAGACATACACTGACACCAAGTAACAAAGACATACACTTACACCAAGTAACACAGACATACACTGACACCAAGTAACAAAGACATACAATTATACAAAGTAACAAAGACACACAATTACACCAAGTAACACAGACATACACTGACACCAAGTAACAAAGACATACACTGTTACCCAGTAACACAGACACACACTTACACCAAGTAACAAAGACATACACTGATACCAAGTAACACAGACACACATTTACACCAAGTAACAAAGACATACAATGACACCAAGTAACAAAGACATACACTGATACCCAGTAGCACAGACACACACTGGGCGGCACATTGGCACAGTGGTAAGCAGCCTCACAGCTCCAGTTTCCCGGGCTCGATTCTGGGTACTGCCTGTGCGGAGTTTGCAAGTTCTCCCTGTGTCTGCGTGAGTTTCTTCCGGGTGCTCCGGTTTCTTCCCACATGCCAAAGACTTGCAGGTTGCTAGGTTAATTGGCCATTATTAATTGACCCTAGTATAGGTAGGTGGTAGGGAAATATATAGGGACAGGTGGGGATGTGATAAGAATACGGGATTAGTGTAGATTTAGTGTAAATGGGTGGTTGATGGTCGGCACAGACTCGGTTGGCCGAAGGGCCTGTTTAAGTGCTGTATCTGTAAACTAAACTAAATACTGACACCTAGTGTCACAGACACACACTGACACCCAGTAACACAAACAAACACACACTGACACCCAGTAACACAGAGAACCACTGACACCCAGTAACAAAGACATACACTGACAGCAAGTCACAAAGACATACACTGATACCCAGTAACACAGACACACACTTCCACAAAGTAACAAAGACAAACACTGACACCAAGCAACAAAGACATACATTTACACCAAATAACACAGACATGCACTGACACCAAGTAACAAAGACATACACTTACACCAAGTAACAAAGACACACACTTACACCAAGCAACACAGACATACACTGACACCAAGTAACAAAGACATACAGTGACACCCAGTAACACAGACGCACACTTACACCAAGTAACAAAGACTTACACTGACACCAAGTAACAAAGACATACACTGTTACCCAGTAACACAGGCACACACTTACACCAAGTAACAAAGACATACACTGATACCAAGTAACACAGACACACATTTACACCAAGTAACAAAGACATACAATGACACCAAGTAACAAAGACATACACTGATACCCAGTAGCACAGACACACACTGGGCGGCACATTGGCACAGTGGTAAGCAGCCTCACAGCTCCAGTGTCCCGGGCTCGATTCTGGGTACTGCCTGTGCGGAGTTTGCAAGTTCTCCCTGTGTCTGCGTGAGTTTCTTCCGGGTGCTCCGGTTTCTTCCCACATGCCAAAGACTTGCAGGTTGCTAGGTTAATTGGCCATTATAAATTGACCCTAGTATAGGTAGGTGGTAGGGAAATATATAGGGACAGGTGGGGATGTGATACGAATACGGGATTAGTGTAGATTTAGTGTAAATGGGTGGTTGATGGTCGGCACAGACTCGGTTGGCCGAAGGGCCTGTTTAAGTGCTGTATCTGTAAACTAAACTAAATACTGACACCTAGTGTCACAGACACACACTGACACCCAGTAACACAAACAAACACACACTGACACCCAGTAACACAGAGAACCACTGATACACAGTAATAAAGACATACACTGACACCAAGTAACACAGATACACACTGACACCCAGTAACAAAGACATACACTGACAGCAAGTCACAAAGACATACACTGATACCCAGTAACACAGACACACACTTCCACAAAGTAACAAAGACAAACACTGACACCAAGCAACAAAGACATACATTTACACCAAATAACACAGACATGCACTGACACCAAGTAACAAAGACATACACTTACACCAAGTAACAAAGACACACACTTACACCAAGCAACACAGACATACACTGACACCAAGTAACAAAGACATACAGTGACACCCAGTAACACAGACGCACACTTACACCAAGTAACAAAGACTTACACTGACACCAAGTAACAAAGACATACACTGATACCCAGTAACACAGACACAACCTTACACCAAGTAACAAAGACACACACCAACACCAAGTAACACAGACATACACTGACACCAAGTAACAAAGGCATGCACTGACACCAAGTAACAAAGACATAAACTGACACCCAGTAACAAAGACATACATTGACACCAAGTCACAAAGACATGCACTGACACCAAGTAACAAAGATAGACACTGACACCAAGTAACAAAGACACAAACTTACACCAAGTAACACAGACATACACTGACACCAAGTATCAAAGACATACATTGACACCAAGTAACAAAGACATGCACTTACACGAAGTAACAAAGACAGACACTGATACCCAGTAACACAGACACACACTTACACCAGGTCACAAAGACACACACTGAGGCCCAGTAACAAAGACAGACACTGATACCCAGCAACACAGACACACACTTACACCAAGTAACAAAGACTTACACTGACACCAAGTAACAAAGACATACAGTGATACCCAGTAGCAAAGACATACACTGACACCAAAGTAACAAAGACACAAACTTACACCAAGTAACACAAACATACACTGACACCAAGTAGCAAAGACATACACTGAAACCAAGTAACAAAGACATACACTTACACCAAGTAACAAAGACATGCACTGATACCCAGTAACACAGACACACTCTTACACCAAGTAACAAAGACAGACACTGATACCCAGTATCTCAGACACACACATACGCCGTCACAAAGACATACACTGACACCCAGTAACAAAGACATACACTGACACCCAGTAACAAAGACACACACACACCAAGTAACAAGGACATACACCCAAGTAACAAAGACATACACTGATACCCAGTAACACAGACACACTGTTACACCAAGTCACAAAGACATACACTGATACCCAGTAACACAGACACACACTTACACCAAGTAGCAAAGACATACACTGACACCAAGTAACAAAGACATACACTGATACCCAGTAGCAAAGACATACACTGACACCAAGTAACAAAGACACAAACTTACACCAAGTAACACAGACATACACTGACACCAAGTATCAAAGACATACACTGACACCAAGTAACAAAGACATACACTTACACCAAGTAACAAAGACATACACTGATACCCAGTAACACAGACCCACACTTACACCAAGTAACAAAGACAGACACTGATACCCAGTAACTCAGACACACACTTACACCGTCACAAAGACATACACTGACACCCAGTAACAAAGACACACACACACCAAGTAACAATGACATACACTGATACCCAGTAACACAGACACACAGTTACACCAAGTCACAAAGAAATGCACTGACACCCAGTAACAAAGATATACACTGACACCCAGTAACAAAGACACACACTGACATCAAGTAACAAAGACATACACTGATACCCAGTAACACAGACACACAGTTACACCAAGTAACAAAGACATACACTGACACCAAGTAACAAAGACATACACTTACACCAACTAACAAAGACATGCGCTTACACCAAGTAACACAGACATACACTGACACCAAGTAACAAAGACATGCACTTACACCAAGTAAGAAAGACACACACTTACACAAAGTAACACAGACCTACACTGACACCAAGTAACAAAGACATCCACTGATACCCAGCAACACAGACACACTCTTACAACAAGTAACAAAGACAGAAACTGACACCCAGTAACAAAGACATACATTGACACCAAGTCACAAAGACATGCACTGACACCAAGTAACAAAGACTTACACTGATACCCAGTAACACAGACACACACTTACACCAACTAACAAAGACATACACTGACACCAAGTAACAAAGACATACACTTACACCAAGTAACACAGACATACACTGACACCAAGTAACAAAGACATACAATTACACCAAGTAGCAAAGACACGCACTTACACCAAGTAACACAGACATACACTGACACCAAGTAAAAAAGACATACACTGTTACCCAGTAACACAGACACACACTTACACCAAGTGACAAAGACATACACTGATACCAAGTAACACAGACACACACTTACACCAAGTAACACAGAGAAACACTTACACCACGTAACAAAGACATACTTTGACACCAAGTAGCACAGACATACACTTACACCAAGTAACACAGACATACACTGACACCAAGTAAGAAAGACATACAATTACACCAAGTAACAATGACACACACTTACACCAATTAACACAGACATACACTGTCACCATGTAGCAAAGACATGCAATGATACCCAGTAACACAGACACACACTTACACCAAGTAACAAAGACATACAATGACACCAAGTAACAAAGACATACACTGACACCAAGTCACAAAGACAGACACTGACACCCAGTAACAAAGACAGACACTGACACCAAGTCACGAAGACAGACACTGACACCCAGAAACAAAGACAGACAATGACACCACGTCACAAAGACATACACTGACACCAAGTAACAAAGACATACACTGTTACCCAGTAACACAGACACACACTTACACCAAGTAACAAAGACATACACTGATACCCAGTAACACAGACACACACCGGCAGCACATTGGCACAGTGGTTAGCAGCCTCATAGCTCCAGTGACCCGGGCTCGATTCTGAGTACTGCCTGTGTGGAGTTTGCAAGTTCTCCCTGTGTCTGCGTGAGTTTCCTCCGGGTGCTCCGGTTTCCTCCCACATGCCAAAGACCTGCAGGTTGATAGGTTAATTGGCCATTATAAATTGACCCTAGTATAGGTAGGTGGGAGAGAAATATATAGGGACAGCTGGGTATGTGATAGGAATACGGGATTAGTGTAGGACTAGAATAAATGGGTGGTTGATGGTCGGCACAGACTCGGTTGGCCGAAAGGCCTGTTTCAGTGCTGTATCACTAAACTAAATACTGACACCCAGTAACACAAACAAACACACACTGACACCCAGTAACATAGAGAAACACTGATACACAGTAACAAAGACATACACTGACACACAGACTCACACTGTCACCAAGTAACAAAGACATACACTGACACCCAGTAACAAAGCCATACACTGACACCGAGCCACAAGGACATACACTGATAACCAGTAACACAGACACACACTTACACCAAGTAACAAAGACATACACTGACACCAAGTAACAAAGACATACACTTACACCAAGTTACAAAGACATGCACTGACACCAAGTTACAAAGACATACACTGATACCCAGTAACACAGACACACACTTACACCAAGTAACAAAGACATACACTGATACCCAGTAACACAGACACACACTTACACCAAGTAACACAGACATACACTGACACCAAGTAACAAAGACACACACTTCCACCAAGTAACACAGACAAACACTGACACCCAGTAACACAGACACACACTTACACCAAGTAACAAAGACATACACTGACACCAAGTAACAAAGACATACACTTACACCAAGTAACAAAGACATACGCTGACACCAAGTAACAAAGACATACACTGATACCCAGTAACAGAGACATACACTTACACCAAGTAACAAAGACATACACTGATACCAAGTAACACAGACATACACTGACACCAAGTAACAAAGAAATACACGGATACCCACTAACTCAGGCACACACTGGGGGTGGGGGGGGGGGGGGCGGGGGGCACATTGGAGCAGTGGTTCGCACCGCAGCCTCACAGCTCCAGGGACCCGGGTTCGATTCTGGGTACTGCCTCTGCGGAGTTTGCAAGTTCTCCCTGTGTCTGCGTGAGTTTCCTCCGGGTGCTCCTGTTTCCTCCCACTTGCCAAAGACTTGCAGGTTGATAGGTTAATTGGCCTTCATAAATTGCCCCGAGCATAGGTAGGTGGTAGGGAAATATATAGGGACAGGTGGGGATGTGATAGAAATACGGGATTAGTGCAGGATTAGTATAAATGGGTGGTTAATGGTCGGCACAGTCTCGGTGGGCCGAAGGGCCTGTTTAAGTGCTGTATCTCTAAACTAAACTAAATACTGACACCTAGTGTCACAGACACACCCTGACAGTCAGTAACACAAACAAACACACACTGACACCCAGGAACACAGACAACCACTGATACACAGTAACAAAGACATACACTGACACGAAGTAACACAGACACACACTGACACCCAGTAACAAAGACATACACTGACACCAAGTAACAAAGACATACATTGATACCAAGTCACAAAGGCATACACTGATACCCAGTAACACAGACACACGCTGACACCAAGTAACAAAGACATACACTGACACCAAGTAACAAAGACATACACTTACACCAAGTAACAAAGACACACACTTACACCAAGCAACACAGACATACACTGACACCAAGTAACAAAGACATACAGTGACACCCAGTAACACAGACGCACACTTACACCAAGTAACAAAGACTTACACTGACACCAAGTAACAAAGACATACACTGATACCCAGTAACACAGACACAACCTTACCCCAAGTAACAAAGACACACACCAACACCAAGTAACACAGCCATACACTGACACCATGTAACAAAGGCATGCACTGACACCAAGTAACAAAGACATAAACTGACACCCAGTAACAAAGACATACACTGACACCAAATCACAAAGACATACACTGACAACCAGTAACAAAGACATACACTGACACCAAGTCACAAAGACATACACTGACACCAAGTAGCAAAGACATACAGTGACACCCAGTAACACAGACGCACACTTACACCAAGTAACAAAGACTTACACTGACACCAAGTAACAAAGACATACACTGATACCCAGTAACACAGACACAACCTTACACCAAGTAACACAGACACACACCAACACCAAGTAACACAGACATACACTGACACCAAGTAACAAAGGCATGCACTGACACCAAGTAACAAAGACATAAACTGACACCCAGTAACAAAGACATACATTGACACCAAGTCACAAAGACATGCACTGACACCAAGTAACAAAGACATACACTGATACCCAGTAACACAGACACACACTTACACCAACTAACAAAGACATACACTGACACCAAGTAACAAATACATACACTTACAACAAGTAACACAGACATACACTGACACCAAGTAACAAAGACATACAATTACACCAAGTAGCAAAGACTCGCACTTACACCAACTAACACAGACATACACTGACACCAAGTAAAAAAGACATACACTGTTACCCAGTAACACAGACACACACTTACACCAAGTAACAAAGACATACACTGATACCAAGTAACACAGACACACACTTACACCAAGTAACACAGAGAAACACTTACACCACGTAACAAAGACATACTTTGACACCAAGTAGCACAGACATACACTTACACCAAGTAACACAGACATACACTGACACCAAGTAAGAAAGACATACAATTACACCAAGTAACAATGACACACACTTACACCAATTAACACAGACATACACTGTCACCATGTAGCAAAGACATGCAATGATACCCAGTAACACAGACACACACTTACACCAAGTAACAAAGACATACAATGACACCAAGTAACAAAGACATACACTGACACCAAGTCACAAAGACAGACACTGACACCCAGTAACAAAGACAGACACTGACACCAAGTCACGAAGACAGACACTGACACCCAGAAACAAAGACAGACAATGACACCACGTCACAAAGACATACACTGACACCAAGTAACAAAGACATACACTGTTACCCAGTAACACAGACACACACTTACACCAAGTAACAAAGACATACACTGATACCCAGTAACATAGACACACACCGGCAGCACATTGGCACAGTGATTAGCAGCCTCATAGCTCCAGTGACACGGGCTCGATTCTGGGTACTGCCTGTGTGGAGTTTGCAATTTCTCCCTGTGTCTGCGTGAGTTTCCTCCGGGTGCTCCGGTTTCCTCCCACATGCCAAAGACCTGCAGGTTGATAGGTTAATTGGCCATTATAAATTGACCCTAGTATAGGTAGGTGGGAGGGAAATACATAGGGACAGCTGGGGATGTGATAGGAATACGGGATTAGTGTAGGACTAGAATAAATGGGTGGTTGATGGTCGGCACAGACTCGGTTGGCCGAAAGGCCTGTTTCAGTGCTGTATCACTAAACTAAATACTGACACCCAGTAACACAAACAAACACACACTGACACCCAGTAACATAGAGAAACACTGATACACAGTAACAAAGACATACACTGACACACAGACTCACACTGTCACCAAGTAACAAAGCCATACACTGACACCCAGTAACAAAGCCATACACTGACACCGAGCCACAAGGACATACACTGATAATCAGTAACACAGACACACACTTACACCAAATAACAAAGACTTACACTGACACCAAGTAACAAAGACATACACTTACACCAAGTTACAAAGACATGCACTGACACCAAGTTACAAAGACATGCACTGATACCCAGTAACACAGACACACACTTACACCAAATAACAAAGACATACACTGATACCCAGTAACACAGACACACACTTACACCAAGTAACACAGACATACACTGACACCAAGTAACAAAGACACACACTTCCACCAAGTAACACAGACACACACTGACACCCAGTAACACAGACACACACTTACACCAAGTAACAAAGACATACACTGACACCAAGTAACATCGACATACACTTACACCAAGTAACAAAGACATACGCTGACACCAAGTAACAAAGACATACACTGATACCCAGTAACAGAGACATACAATTACACCAAGTAACAAAGACATACACTTTTACCAAGTAACACAGACAACCACTGATACACAGTAACAAAGACATACACTGACACCAAGTAACACAGACACACACTGACACCCAGTAACAAAGACATACACTGACACCAAGTAACAAAGACATACATTGATACCAAGTCACAAAGGCATACACTGATACTCAGTAACACAGACACACGCTGACACCAAGTAACAAAGACATACACTGACACCAAGTAACAAAGGCATAAACTTACACCAAGTAACAAAGACACACACTTACACCAAGTAACAAAGACATACACTGACACCAAGTAACAAAGACATACACTGACACCAAGTAACAAAGGCATAAAGTTACACCAAGTAACAAAGACACACACTTACACCAAGTAACAAAGACATACACTGACATCAAGTAACAAAGACAGACAATTACACCAAGTAACAAAGACATACACTGATACCCAGTAACACAGACACACACTTACACCCAGTAACACAGACACACACTTACACCAAGTAACAAAGACATACACTGACACCAAGTAACAAAGCCATACACTTACACCAAGTAACAAAGACATACACTGACACCAAGTAACAAAGACATGCACTGATACCCAGTAACACAGACACACACTTACACTAAGTAACAAAGACATACACTGATAACCAGTAACACAGACACACACATACACCAAATAACACAGACACACACTTACACCAAGTAACAAAGACATACACTGATACCCAGTAACACAGACACACACTTACACCAAGTAACAAAGACATTAACTGACACCCAGTAACAAAGACATACACTGACACCAAGTCACAAAGACATGCACTGACACCAAGTAACAAAGACATACACTGATACCGAGTAACACAGACACAAACTTACACCAAGTAACAAAGACATACACTTGCACCAAGTAACACAGACATACACTGACACCAAGTAACAAAGACATGCAATTACACCAAGTAACAAAGACACACACTTACACCAACTAACACAGACATACACTGACACCAAGTAACAAAGACATACAATGTTACCCAGTAACACAGACACACACTTACACCAAGTAACAAAGACATACACTGATACCAAGTGACACAGACACACACTTACACCAAGTAACACAAACACTCACTGACACCAAGTAACAAAGACATACACTGACACCAAGTAACAAAGACATACAATTACACCAAGTAACAAAGACACACACTTACACCAAGTAACACAGACATACACTGACACCAATTAAAAAAGACATACACTGTTACCCAGTAACACAGACACACACTTACACCAAGTAACAAAGACATACACTGATACCAAGTAACACAGACACACACTGACACCAAGTAACAAAGAAATACACGGATACCCACTAACTCAGGCACACACTGGGGGGGTGGGGCTTGGGGGGCACATTGGAGCAGTGGTTCGCACCGCAGCCTCACAGCTCCAGGGACCCGGGTTCGATTCTGGGTACTGCCTCTGCGGAGTTTGCAAGTTCTCCCTGTGTCTGCGTGAGTTTCCTCCGGGTGCTCCTGTTTCCTCCCAAAGACTTGCAGGTTGATAGGTTAATTGGCCTTCATAAATTGCCCCTAGTATAGGTAGGTGGTAGGGAAATATATAGGGACAGGTGGGGATGTGATAGAAATACGGGATTAGTGCAGGATTAGTATAAATGGGTGGTTAATGGTCGGCACAGTCTCGGTAGGCCGAAGGGCCTGTTTAAGTGCTGTATATCTAAACTAAACTAAATACTGACACCTAGTTTCACAGACACACCCTGACAGTCAGTAACACAAACAAACACACACTGACACCCAGTAACACAGACAACCACTGATACACAGTAACAAAGACATACACTGACACCAAGTAACACAGACACACACTGACACCCAGTAACAAAGACATACACTGACACCAAGTAACAAAGACA
Source organism: Heterodontus francisci (assembly GCF_036365525.1). NCBI lineage: Eukaryota > Metazoa > Chordata > Chondrichthyes > Heterodontiformes > Heterodontidae > Heterodontus > Heterodontus francisci. Next base: position 8,182,825 of record NW_027141175.1, read on the forward strand.
TACATTGATACCAAGTCACAAAGGCATACACTGATACCCAGTAACACAGACACACGCTGACACCAAGTAACAAAGACATACACTGACACCAAGTAACAAAGGCGTAAACATACACCAAGTAACAAAGACACACACTTACACCAAGTAACAAAGACATACACTGACACCAAGTAACAAAGACATACACTGACACCAAGTAACAAAGGCATAAACTTACACCAAGTAACAAAGACACACACTTACACCAAGTAACAAAGACATACACTGATATCAAGTAACAAAGACAGACAATTACACCAAGTAACAAAGACATACACTGATACCCAGTAACACAGACACACACTTACACCCAGTAACACAGACACACACTTACACCAAGTAACAAAGACATACACTGACACCAAGTAACAAAGCATTACACTTACACCAAGTAACAAAGACATACACTGACACCAAGTAACAAAGACATGCACTGATACCCAGTAACACAGACACACACTGACACCCAGTAACAAAGACATACACTGACACCAAGTAACAAAGACATACATTGATACCAAGTCACAAAGGCATACACTGATACCCAGTAACACAGACACACGCTGACACCAAGTAACAAAGACATACACTGACACCAAGTAACAAAGGCATAAACTTACACCAAGTAACAAAGACACACACTTACACCAAGTAACAAAGACATACACTGACACCAAGTAACAAAGACATACACTGACACCAAGTAACAAAGGCATAAACTTACACCAAGTAACAAAGACACACACTTACACCAAGTAACAAAGACATACACTGACATCAAGTAACAAAGACAGACAATTACACCAAGTAACAAAGACATACACTGATACCCAGTAACACAGACACACACTTACACCCAGTAACACAGACACACACTTACACCAAGTAACAAAGACATACACTGACACCAAGTAACAAAGACATACACTTACACGAAGTAACAAAGACATTAACTGACACCCAGTAACAAAGACATACACTGACACCAAGTCACAAAGACATGCACTGACACCAAGTAACAAAGACATACACTTACACCAAGTAACAAAGACATACACTGACACCAAGTAACAAAGACATACACTGACACCAAGTAACAAAGGCATAAACTTACACCAAGTAACAAAGACACACACTTACACCAAGTAACAAAGACATACACTGACATCAAGTAACAAAGACAGACAATTACACCAAGTAACAAAGACATGCACTGATACCCAGTAACACAGACACACACATACACCAAATAACACAGACACACACTTACACCAAGTAACAAAGACATACACTGATACCCAGTAACACATACACACACTTACACCAAGTAACAAAGACATTAACTGACACCCAGTAACAAAGACATACACTGACACCAAGTCACAAAGACATGCACTGACACCAAGTAACAAAGACATACACTGATACCGAGTAACACAGACACTAACTTACACCAAGTAACAAAGACATACACTTGCACCAAGTAACACAGACATACACTTACACCAAGTAACAAAGACATGCAATTACACCAAGTAACAAAGACACACACTTACACCAAATAACACAGACATACACTGACACCAAGTAACAAAGACATACAATGTTACCCAGTGACACAGACACACACTTACACCAAGTAACACAAACACTCACTGACACCAAGTAACAAAGACATACACTGACACCAAGTAACAAAGACATACAATTACACCAAGTAACAAAGACACACACTTACACCGAGTAACACAGACATACACTGATACCCAGTAACACAGACACACACTTACACCAAGTAACAAAGCCAAACACTTACACCAAGTAACAAAGACATACACTGACACCAAGTAACAAAGACATGCACTGATACCCAGTAACACAGACACACACTTACACCAAGTAACAAAGACATACACTGATAACCAGTAACACAGACACACACATACACCAAATAACACAGACACACACTTACACCAAGTAACAAAGACATACACTGATACCCAGTAACACAGACACACACTTACACCAAGTAACAAAGACATTAACTGACACCCAGTAACAAAGACATACACTGACACCAAGTCACAAAGACATGCACTGACACCAAGTAACAAAGACATACACTGATACCGAGTAACACAGACACAAACTTACACCAAGTAACAAAGACATACACTTGCACCAAGTAACACAGACATACACTGACACCAAGTAACAAAGACATGCAATTACACCAAGTAACAAAGACACACACTTACACCAACTAACACAGACATACACTGACACCAAGTAACAAAGACATACAATGTTACCCAGTAACACAGACACACACTTACACCAAGTAACAAAGACATACACTGATACCAAGTGACACAGACACACACTTACACCAAGTAACACAAACACTCACTGACACCAAGTAACAAAGACATACACTGACACCAAGTAACAAAGACATACAATTACACCAAGTAACAAAGACACACACTTACACCAAGTAACACAGATTTACACTGACACCAATTAAAAAAGACATACACTGTTACCCAGTAACACAGACACACACTTACACCAAGTAACAAAGACATACACTTTTACCAAGTAACACAGACACACACTGACACCAAGTAACAAAGAAATAAACGGATACCCACTAACTCAGGCACACACTGGGGGGGGGGGGGGGCTTGGGGGGCACATTGGAGCAGTGGTTCGCACCGCAGCCTCACAGCTCCAGGGACCCGGGTTCGATTCTGGGTACTGCCTCTGCGGAGTTTGCAAGTTCTCCCTGTGTCTGCGTGAGTTTCCTGCGGGTGCTCCTGTTTCCTCCCAAAGACTTGCAGGTTGATACGTTAATTGGCCTTCATAAATTGCCCCTAGTATAGGTAGGTGGTAGGGAAATATATAGGGACAGGTGGGGATGTGATAGAAATACGGGATTAGTGCAGGATTAGTATAAATGGGTGGTTAATGGTCGGCACAGTCTCGGTAGGCCGAAGGGCCTGTTTAAGTGCTGTATATCTAAACTAAACTAAATACTGACACCTAGTGTCACAGACACACCCTGACAGTCAGTAACACAAACAAACACACACTGACACCCAGTAACACAGACAACCACTGATACACAGTAACAAAGACATACACTGACACCAAGTAACACAGACACACACTGACACCCAGTAACAAAGACATACACTGACACCAAGTAACAAAGACATACATTGATACCAAGTCACAAAGGCATACACTGATACCCAGTAACACAGACACACGCTGACACCAAGTAACAAAGACATACACTGACACCAAGTAACAAAGGCATAAACATACACCAAGTAACAAAGACACACACTTACACCAAGTAACAAAGACATACACTGACACCAAGTAACAAAGACATACACTGACACCAAGTAACAAAGGCATAAACTTACACCAAGTAACAAAGACACACACTTACACCAAGTAACAAAGACATACACTGACATCAATTAACAAAGACAGACAATTACACCAAGTAACAAAGACATACACTGATACCCAGTAACACAGACACACACTTACACCCAGTAACACAGACACACACTTACACCAAGTAACAAAGACATACACTGACACCAAGTAACAAAGCATTACACTTACACCAAGTAACAAAGACATACACTGACACCAAGTAACAAAGACATGCACTGATACCCAGTAACACAGACACACACTGACACCCAGTAACAAAGACATACACTGACACCAAGTAACAAAGACATACATTGATACCAAGTCACAAAGGCATATACTGATACCCAGTAACACAGACACACGCTGACACCAAGTAACAAAGACATACACTGACACCAAGTAACAAAGGCATAAACTTACACCAAGTAACAAAGACACACACTTACACCAAGTAACAAAGACATACACTGACACCAAGTAACAAAGACATACACTGACACCAAGTAACAAAGGCATAAACTTACACCAAGTAACAAAGACACACACTTACACCAAGTAACAAAGACATACAATGACATCAAGTAACAAAGACAGACAATTACACCAAGTAACAAAGACATACACTGATACCCAGTAACACAGACACACACTTACACCCAGTAACACAGACACACACTTACACCAAGTAACGAAGACATACACTGACACCAAGTAACAAAGCCATACACTTACACCAAGTAACAAAGACATACACTGACACCAAGTAACAAAGACATGCACTGATACCCAGTAACACAGACACACACTTACACCAAGTAACAAAGACATACACTGATAACCAGTAACACAGACACACACATACACCAAATAACACAGACACACACTTACACCAAGTAACAAAGACATACACTGATACCCAGTAACACAGACACACACTTACACCAAGTAACAAAGACATTAACTGACACCCAGTAACAAAGACATACACTGACACCAAGTCACAAAGACATGCACTGACACCAAGTAACAAAGACATACACTGATACCGAGTAACACAGACACAAACTTACACCAAGTAACAAAGACATACACTTGCACCAAGTAACACAGACATGCACTTACACCAAGTAACAAAGACATGCAATTACACCAAGTAACAAAGACACACACTTACACCAAATAACACAGACATACACTGACACCAAGTAACAAAGACATACAATGTTACCCAGTAACACAGACACACACTTACACCAAGTAACAAAGACATAAACTGATACCAAGTGACACAGACACACACTTACACCAAGTAACACAAACACTCACTGACACCAAGTAACAAAGACATACACTGACACCAAGTAACAAAGACATACAATTACACCAAGTAACAAAGACACACACTTACACCAAGTAACACAGACATACACTGACACCAATTAAAAAAGACATACACTGTTACCCAGTAACACAGACACACACTTCCACCAAGTAACAAAGACATACACTGATACCAAGTAACACAGACACACACTGACACCAAGTAACAAAGAAATACACGGATACCCACTAACTCAGGCACACACTGGGGGGGGGGGCGGCGAGGGGCACATTGGAGCAGTGGTTCGCACCGCAGCCTCACAGCTCCAGGGACCCGGGTTCGATTCTGGGTACTGCCTCTGCGGAGTTTGCAAGTTCTCCCTGTGTCTGCGTGAGTTTCCTCCGGGTGCTCCTGTTTCCTCCCACTTGCCAAAGACTTGCAGGTTGATAGGTTAATTGGCCTTCATAAATTGTCCCTAGTATAGGTAGGTGGTAGGGAAATATATAGGGACAGGTGGGGATGTGATAGAAATACGGGATTAGTGCAGGATAAGTATAAATGGGTGGTTAATGGTCGGCACAGTCTCGGTAGGCCAAAGGGCCTGTTTAAGTGCTGTATCTCTAAACTAAACTAAATACTGACACCTCGTGTCACAGACACACCCTGACAGTCAGTAACACAAACAAACACACACTGACACCCAGTAACACAGACAACCACTGATACACAGTAACAAAGACATACACTGACACCAAGTAACACAGAAACACACTGACACCCAGTAACAAAGACATACACTGACACCAAGTAACAAAGACATACATTGATACCAAGTCACAAAGGCATACACTGACACCAAGTAACACAGACACACACTGACACCCTGTAACAAAGACATACACTGACACCAAGTAACAAAGGCATAAGCATACACAAAGTAACAAAGACACACACTTACACCAAGTAACAAAGACATACACTGACACCAAGTAACAAAGACATACACTGACACCAAGTAACAAAGGCATAAACTTACACCAAGTAACAAAGACACACACTTACACCAAGTACCAAAGACATACACTGACATCAAGTAACAAAGACAGACAATTACACCAAGTAACAAAGACATACACTGATACCCAGTAACACAGACACACACTTACACCCAGTAACACAGACACACACTTACACCAAGTAACAAAGACATACACTGACACCAAGTAACAAAGCCATACACTTACACCAAGTAACAAAGACATACACTGACACCAAGTAACAAAGACATGCACTGATACCCAGTAACACAGACACACACTTACACTAAGTAACACAGACACACACTTGCACCAAGTAACAAAGACATACACTGATACCCAGTAACACAGACACACACTTACACCAAGTAACAAAGACATTAACTGACACCCAGTAACAAAGACATACACTGACACCAAGTCACAAAGACATGCACTGACACCAAGTAACAAAGACATACACTGATACCGAGTAACACAGACACAAACTTACACCAAGTAACAAAGACATACACTTGCACCAAGTAACACAGACATACACTGACACCAAGTAACAAAGACATGCAATTAAACCAATTAACAAAGACACACACTTACACCAAATAACACAGACATACACTGACACCAAGTAACAAAGACATACAATGTTACCCAGTAACACAGACACACACTTACACCAAGTAACAAAGACATACACTGATACCAAGTGACACAGACACACACTTACACCAAGTAACACAAACACTCACTTACACCAAGTAACAAAGACATACACTGACACCAAGTAACAAAGACATACAATTACACCAAGTAACAAAGACACACACTTACACCAAGTAACACAGACATACACTGACACCAATTAAAAAAGACATACACTGTTACCCAGTAACACAGACACACACTTACACCAAGTAACAAAGACATACACTGATACCAAGTAACACAGACACACACTTATACCAAGTAACACAGACACACACTTACAACACGTAACAAAGACATACACTGACACCAAGTAACACAGACATACACTGACACCAAGTAACAAAGACATACAATTACACCAAGTAACAATGACACACACTTACACCAAGTAACACAGACATACATTGTCACGATGTAGCAAAGACGTGCAATGATACCCAGTAACACAGACACACACTTACACCAAGTAACAAAGATATACACTGATACCCAATAACACAGCCACACACTTACACCAAGTAACAAAGACATACAATGACACCAAGTAACAAAGACATACACTGACAACAAGTCACAAAGACAGACACTGACACCCAGTAACAAAGACACACACTTACACCAAGTAACACAGACATACACCGACACCAAGTAACAAAGACATACACTGTTACACAGTAACACAGACACACACTTACGCCAAGTAACAAAGACATACACTGATACCAAGTAACACAGACTCACACTTACACCACGTAAAACAGACAAACACTTACACCAGGTAACAACGACATACACTGACACCAAGTAACACAGACATACACTGTCACCATGTAGCAAAGACATGCACTGATACCCAGTAACACAGACACACACTTACACCAAGTAACAAAAATATACACTGATACCCAGTAACACAGACACACACTTACCCCAAGTAACAAAGACATACAATGACACTAAGTAACAAAGACATACACTGACACCAAGTCACAAAGACAGACACTGACACCCAGTAACAAAGGCAAACACTTACACCAAGTAACAAAGACATACACTTACACCAAGTAACACAGACATACACTGACACCAAGTAACAAAGACATACAATTACACAAAGTAACAAAGACACACAATTACACCAAGTAACACAGACACACAATTACACCAAGTAACACAGACATACACTGACACCAAGTAACAAAGACATACACTGTTACCCAGTAACACAGACACACACTTACACCAAGTAACAAAGACATACATTGATACCAAGTAACACAGACACACATTTACACCAAGTTACAAAGACAGACAATGACACCACGTTACAAAGACATACACTGACACCAAGTAACAAAGACATACACTGTTACCCAGTAACACAGACACACACTTACACCAAGTAACAAAGACATACACTGATACCAAGTAACACAGACACAGATTTACACCAAGTAACAAAGACATACAATGACACCAAGTAACAAAGACATACAATGATACCCAGTAGCACAGACACACACTGGGCGGCACATTGGCACAGTGGTAAGCAGCCTCATAGCTCCAGGGTTCCGGGCTCGATTCTGGGTACTGCATGTGCGGAGTTTGCAAGTTCTCCCTGTATCTGCGTGAGTTTCCTCCGGGTGCTCCGGTTTCTTCCCACATGCCAAAGACTTGCAGGTTGCTAGGTTAATTGACCATTATAAATTGACCCTAGTATAGGTAGGTGGTAGGGAAATATATAGGGACAGGTGGGGATGTGATAGGAATACGGGATTAGTGTAGGATTAGTATAAATGGGAGGTTGAATGTCGGCACAGTTTCGGTTGGCCGAAGGGCCTGTTTCATGTGCTGTATCACTAAACTAAATACTGACACCCAGTAACACAAACAAACACACACTGACACCCAGTCACATAGAGAAACACTGATACACAGTAACAAAGACATACACTGACACACAGACTCACACTGTCACCAAGTAACAAAGACATACACTGACACCCAGTAACAAAGACGTACACTGACACCGAGCAACAAAGACATACACTGATAACCAGTAACACAGACACACACTTACATCAAGTAACAAAGACATACATTGACACCAAGTAACAAAGACATACACTGATGCCCAGTAACACAGACACACACTGACACCAAGTAACAAAGACATATACTGACGCCAAGTAACAAAGGCATACACTTACACCAAGTAACAAAGACACACACTTACACCAAGTAACACAGACATACACTGACACCAAGTAACAAAGACATACACTGACACCAAGTAACAAAGACATACACTGATACCCAGTAACTCAGACACACACTTACACCAAGTAACAAAGACATACAATGACACCAAGTCACAAAGACACACACTGACACCCAGTAACAAAGAGATACACTGACACCAAGTCACAAAGACACACACTGACACCAGTAACAAAGACATACACTTACACCAAGTAACAACGACATACACTGACACCAAGTAACAAAGACATACACATTCATCAAGTAACAAAGACATACACTGACACCAAGTAACAAAGACATACACTGATACCCAGTAACACAGACACACACTGACACCAAGTAACAACGACATATACTGACACCAAGTAACAAAGGCATACACTTACACCAAGTAACAAAGACACACACTTACACCAAGTAACACAGACATACACTGACAGCAAGTAACAAAGACACACACTGACACCCAGTAACCAAGACATACACTGACACCAAGTCACAAAGACATACACTGATACCCAGTAACAGACACTCACACACCAAGTAACACAGACATACACTGATACCCAGTAACACAGACACACACTTACACCAAGTAACACAGACATACACTGACACCAAGTAACAAAGACATACACTGATACCCAGTAACACAGACACACACTTACTCCAAGTAACAAAGACATACATTGACACCAAGTCACAAAGACACACAATGACACCCAGTAAAAAAGACATACACTGACACCAAGTATTTTGACATACACTGACACAAAGTAACAATGACATACACATTCATCAAGTAACAAAGACATACACTGACACCAAGTAACAAAGACATACACTGATACCCAGTAACACAGACACACACTGACACCAAGTAACAACGACATATACTGACATCAAGTAACAAAGGCATACACTTACACCAAGTAACAAAGACACACACTTACACCAAGTAACACAGACATACACTGACAGCAAGTAACAAAGACACACACTGACACCCAGTAACCAAGACATACACTGACACCAAGTCACAAAGACATACACTGATACCCAGTAACAGACACTCACACACCAAGTAACACAGACATACACTGATACCCAGTAACACAGACACACACTTACACCAAGTAACAAAGACATACACTGACACCAAGTAACAAAGACATACACTGATACCCAGTAACACAGACACACACTTACTCCAAGTAACAAAGACATACATTGACACCAAGTCACAAAGACACACAATGACACCCAGTAACAAAGACATACACTGACACCAAGTATTTTGACATACACTGACACAAAGTAACAATGTCATACACTGACACCAAGTCACAAAGACACACACTGACACCCAGTAACAAAGACATACACTGACACAAAGTCACGAAGACAAACACTGATACCCAGTAACACAGACACACACTTACACCAAGTAACAAAGACAAACACTGATACCCAGGAACACAGACACACACTTACACCAAGTAACACAGACATACACTGACACCAAGTAACACAGACGCACACTTACACCAAGTAACAAAGACATACACTTACACAAAGTAACAAAGACATACACTGACACCAAGTAACAAAGACATAAACTGACACCCAGTAGCACAGGCACACAATGACACCAAGTAACAAAGACACACACTTACACCAAGTAACGCAGCCAAACACTGACACCCAGTAACACAGACACACACTTACGCCAAGTAACAAAGACATACACTGACACGAAGTAACAAAGACATACACTTACACCAAGTTACAAAGACATGCACTGACACCAAGTAACAAAGACATACACTGCTACCCAGTAACACAGACACACACTTACACCAAGTAACAAAGACAGACAGTGACACCAAGTAACAAAGACACAAACTTACACCCAGTAACACAGGCACACAATGACACCAAGTAACACAGACACACACTTACACCAAGTAACACAGACATACAGTGACAACAAGTAACAAAGACACACACTTACACCAAATAACACAGACACACACTTACACCAAGTAACAAAGACATACACTGACACCAAGTAACAAAGACATACACTTACACCAAGTAACAAAGACATACACTGACAGCAAGTAACACAGACATACACTGACACCAAGTAACAAAGACACACACTTACACCAAGTAACACAGACATACACTGACACCAAGTAACAAAGACATACACTTACACCAAGTAACAAAGACAGACACTGACACCAAGTAACAAAGACATACACTGATACCCAGTAACAGAGACACACACTTACAACAAGTATCAAAGACATACACTGATACCAAGTAACACAGACTTGCAGGTTGATAGGTTAATTGGCCATCTTAAATTGCCCCTAGTATAGGTAGGTTGTAGGGAAATATATAGGGACAGGTGGGGATGTGACTGAAATACGGGATTAGAGTAGGATTAGCATAAATGGGTGGTTGATGGTCGGCACAGACTCGGTGGGCCGAAGGGCCTGTTTAAGTGCTGTATCTCGAAACTAAACAAAATACTGACAACTAGTGTCACAGACCCACACTGACACCCAGTAACAAAGACATACACTGTCACCCAGTAACACAGTCACACACGGCACCAAGCAACAAAGGCACACACTTACACCAAGTAACAGAGATATACATTGACACCCAGTAACACAGACACACGCAGGGGCACATTGGAGCAGTGGTTGGCACCGCAGCCTCATAGCTCCAGGGACCCGGGTTCGATTCTGGTTACTGCCTGTGCGGAGTTTGCAAGTTCCCCTGTGTCTGCGTGATTTTCCTCCGGGTGCTCCGGTTTCCTCCCACATGCCAAAGACTTGCAGGTTGATAGGTTAATTGGCCATTATAAATTGCCCCTAGTTTCGGTAGGTGGTAGGGAAATATATAGGGACCGGTGGGAATGTTATTGGAATATGGGATTCGTGTAGGATTAGTATAAATGGGTGGTTGATGGTCGGCACAGACTCGGTGGGCCGACGGGCCTGTTTCAGTGCTGCATCTCTAAACTAAACTAAATATTGACACCTAGTGTCACAGACACACACTGATACCAAGTCACAAAGGCAGAAATTGATACCCAGCAACACAGACACACTGAAACCCGGTAACACAAACAAACACACTGACACCAAGTAACACAGACACACACTGACACCCAGTAACACACACTGATACACAGTCACAAAGACAGACACTGATACCCAGTAACACAGACACACACTTACACCAAGTCACAAACACATACACTGACACCAAGTAACAAAGACAGACACAGATACCCAGTAGCACAGACACACACTGACACCCAGTTAGAAACACACACTGACCCCCAGTAACACAGACATACACTGATACCCAGTAACACTTACACCAAGTAACAAAGACATTCACTGACGCCAAGTAACGAAGACAAACACTGACACCCAGTAGCAAAGACATACCCCGACACCCAGTAACACAGACACACACGGACACCAAGTAACAAAGACACACACTGACACCAAGTCAGAAAGACACACACTGACACCCAGTAACAAAGACATACACTGACACCAAGTAACAAAGGCATAAGCATACACCAAGTAACAAAGACACACACTTACACCAAGTAACAAAGACATACACTGACACCAAGTAACAAAGACATACACTGACACCAAGTAACAAAGGCATACACTGATACCCAGTAACACAGACACACACTTACACCCAGTAACACAGACACACACTTACACCAAGTAACAAAGACATACACTGACACCAAGTAACAAAGCCATACACTTACACCAAGTAACAAAGACATACACTGACACCAAGTAACAAAGACATGCACTGATACCCAGTAACACAGACACACACTTACACTAAGTAACACAGACACACACTTGCACCAAGTAACAAAGACATACACTGATACCCAGTAACACAGACACACACTTACACCAAGTAACAAAGACATTAACTGACACCCAGTAACAAAGACATACACTGACACCAAGTCACAAAGACATGCACTGACACCAAGTAACAAAGACATACACTGATACCGAGTAACACAGACACAAACTTACACCAAGTAACAAAGACATACACTTGCACCAAGTAACACAGACATACACTGACACCAAGTAACAAAGACATGCAATTAAACCAATTAACAAAGACACACACTTACACCAAATAACACAGACATACACTGACACCAAGTAACAAAGACATACAATGTTACCCAGTAACACAGACACACACTTACACCAAGTAACAAAGACATACACTGATACCAAGTGACACAGACACACACTTACACCAAGTAACACAAACACTCACTTACACCAAGTAACAAAGACATACACTGACACCAAGTAACAAAGACATACAATTACACCAAGTAACAAAGAGACACACTTACACCAAGTAACACAGACATACACTGACACCAATTAAAAAAGACATACACTGTTACCCAGTAACACAGACACACACTTACACCAAGTAACAAAGACATACACTGATACCAAGTAACACAGACACACACTTATACCAAGTAACACAGACACACACTTACAACACGTAACAAAGACATACACTGACACCAAGTAACACAGACATACACTGACACCAAGTAACAAAGACATACAATTACACCAAGTAACAATGACACACACTTACACCAAGTAACACAGACATACACTGTCACGATGTAGCAAAGACGTGCAATGATACCCAGTAACACAGACACACACTTACACCAAGTAACAAAGATATACACTGATACCCAATAACACAGCCACACACTTACACCAAGTAACAAAGACATACAATGACACCAAGTAACAAAGACATACACTGACAACAAGTCACAAAGACAGACACTGACACCCAGTAACAAAGACAGACACTGACACCAAGTCACGAAGACAGACACTGACACCCAGTAACAAAGACAGACAATGACACCACGTCACAAAGACATACACTGACACCAAGTAACAAAGACATACACTTACACCAAGTAACACAGACATACACTGACACCAAGTAAAAAATACATACAATTACACCAAGTAACAAAGACACACACTTACACCAAGTAACACAGACATACACCGACACCAAGTAACAAAGACATACACTGTTACACAGTAACACAGACACACACTTACACCAAGTAACAAAGACATACACTGATACCAAGTAACACAGACTCACACTTACACCACGTAAAACAGACAAACACTTACACCAGGTAACAACGACATACACTGACACCAAGTAACACAGACATACACTGTCACCATGTAGCAAAGACATGCACTGATACCCAGTAACACAGACACACACTTACACCAAGTAACAAAAATATACACTGATACCCAGTAACACAGACACACACACCCCAAGTAACAAAGACATACACTGACACTAAGTAACAAAGACATACACTGACACCAAGTCACAAAGACAGACACTGACACCCAGTAACAAAGGCAAACACTGACACCAAGTAACAAAGGCATACACTTACACCAAGTAACACAGACATACACTGACACCAAGTAACAAAGACATACAATTACACAAAGTAACAAAGACACACAATTACACCAAGTAACAGAGACACACAATTACACCAAGTAACACAGACATACACTGACACCAAGTAACAAAGACATACACTGTTACCCAGTAACACAGACACACACTTACACCAAGTAACAAAGACATACACTGATACCAAGTAACACAGACACACATTTACACCAAGTTACAAAGACAGACAATGACACCACGTCACAAAGACATACACTGACACCAAGTAACAAAGACATACACTTACACCAAGTAACACAGACATACACTGACACCAAGTAACAAAGACATACAATTACACAAAGTAACAAAGACACACAATTACACCAAGTAACACAGACATACACTGACACCAAGTAACAAAGACATACACTGTTACCCAGTAACACAGACACACACTTACACCAAGTAACAAAGACATACACTGATACCAAGTAACACAGACACACATTTACACCAAGTAACAAAGACATACAATGACACCAAGTAACAAAGACATACAATGATACCCAGTAGCACAGACACACACTGGGCGGCACATTGGCACAGTGGTAAGCAGCCTCATAGCTCCAGGGTCCCAGGCTCGATTCTGGGTACTGCATGTGCGGAGTTTGCAAGTTCTCCCTGTATCTGCGTGAGTTTCCTCCGGGTGCTCCGGTTTCTTCCCACATGCCAAAGACTTGCAGGTTGCTAGGTTAATTGACCATTATAAATTGACCCTAGTATAGGTAGGTGGTAGGGAAATATATAGGGACAGGTGGGGATGTGATAGGAATACGGGATTAGTGTAGGATTAATATAAATGGGAGGTTGATGGTCGGCACAGTCTCGGTTCGCCGAAGGGCCTGTTTCATGTGCTGTATCACTAAACTAAATACTGACACCCAGTAACACAAGCAAACACACACTGACATCCAGTCACATAGAGAAACACTGATACACAGTAACAAAGACATACACTGACACACAGACTCACACTGTCACCAAGTAACAAAGACATAAACTGACACCCAGTAACAAAGACGTACACTGACACCGAGCAACAAAGACATACACTGATAACCAGTAACACAGACACACACTTACACCAAGTAACAAAGACATATACTGACACCAAGTAACAAAGGCATACACTTACACCAAGTAACAAAGACACACACTTACACCAAGTAACACAGACATACACTGACACCAAGTAACAAAGACATACACTGACACCAAGTAACAAAGACATACACTGATACCCAGTAACTCAGACACACACTTACACCAAGTAACAAAGACATACAATGACACCAAGTCACAAAGACACACACTGACACCCAGTAACAAAGAGATACACTGACACCAAGTCACAAAGACACACACTGACACCAGTAACAAAGACATACACTTACACCAAGTAACAACGACATACACTGACACCAAGTAACAAAGACATACACATTCATCAAGTAACAAAGACATACACTGACAGCAAGTAACAAAGACACACACTGACACCCAGTAACCAAGACATACACTGACACCAAGTCACAAAGACATACACTGATACCCAGTAACAGACACTCACACACCAAGTAACACAGACATACACTGATACCCAGTAACACAGACACACACTTCCACCAAGTAACACAGAAATACACTGACACCAAGTCACAAAGACACACACTTACACCAAGTAACACAGACATACATTGACACCAAGTCACAAAGACACACAATGACACCCAGTAACAAAGAAATACACTGACACCAAGTATTTTGACATACACTGACACAAAGTAACAATGACATACACATTCATCAAGTAACAAAGACATACACTGACACCAAGTAACAAAGACATACACTGATACCCAGTAACACAGACACACACTGACACCAAGTAACAACGACATATACTGACACCAAGTAACAAAGGCATACACTTACACCAAGTAACAAAGACACACACTTACACCAAGTAACACAGACATACACTGACAGCAAGTAACAAAGACACACACTGACACCCAGTAACCAAGACATACACTGACACCAAGTCACAAAGACATACACTGATACCGAGTAACAGACACTCACACACCAAGTAACACAGACATACACTGATACCCAGTAACACAGACACACACTTACACCAAGTAACAAAGACATACACTGACACCAAGTAACAAAGACATACACTGATACCCAGTAACACAGACACACACTTACTCCAAGTAACAAAGACATACATTGACACCAAGTCACAAAGACACACAATGACACCCAGTAACAAAGACATACACTGACACCAAGTATTTTGACATACACTGACACAACGTAACAATGTCATACACTGACACCAAGTCACAAAGACACACACTGACACCCAGCAACAAAGACATACACTGACACAAAGTCACGAAGACATACACTGATACCCAGTAACACAGACACACACTTACACCAAAAACACAGACAGACACTGACAACAAGTAACAAAGACATACACTGATACCCAGTAACACAGACACACACTTACACCAAGTAACAAAGACAAACACTGATACCCAGGAACACAGACACACACTTCCACCAAGTAACACAGAAATACACTGACACCAAGTAACACAGACGCACACTTACACCAAGTAACAAAGACATACACTTACACAAAGTAACAAAGACATACACTGACACCAAGTAACAAAGACATAAACTGACACCCAGTAACACAGGCACACCATGACACCAAGTAACAAAGACAGACACTTACACCAAGTAACGCAGACAAACACTGACACCCAGTAACACAGACACACACTTACGCCAAGTAACAAAGACATACACTGACACGAAGTAACAAAGACATACACTTACACCAAGTTACAAAGACATGCACTGACACCAAGTAACAAAGACATACACTGCTACCCAGTAACACAGACACACACTTACACCAAGTAACAAAGACAGACAGTGACACCAAGTAACAAAGACACACACTTACACCCAGTAACACAGGCACACAATGACACCAAGTAACACAGACACACACTTACACCAAGTAACACAGACATACAGTGACAACAAGTAACAAAGACACACACTTACACCAAATAACACAGACACACACTTACACGAAGTAACAAAGACATACACTGACACCAAGTAACAAAGACATACACTTACACCAAGTAACAAAGACATACACTGACAGCAAGTAACAAAGACATACACTGATACCCAGTAACAGAGACACACACTTACAACAAGTAACAAAGACATACACTGATACCAAGTAACACAGACATACACTGACACCAAGTAACAAAGACACACACTTACACCAAGTAACACAGACATACACTGACACCAAGTAACAAAGACATACACTTACACCAAGTAACAAAGACAGACACTGACACCAAGTAACAAAGACATACACTGATACCCAGTAACAGAGACACACACTTACAACAAGTATCAAAGACATACACTGATACCAAGTAACACAGACTTGCAGGTTGATAGGTTAATTGGCCATCTTAAATTGCCCCTAGTATAGGTAGGTTGTAGGGAAATATATAGGGACAGGTGGGGATGCGACAGAAATACGGGATTAGAGTAGGATTAGCATAAATGGGTGGTTGATGGTCGGCACAGACTCGGTGGGCCGAAGGGCCTGTTTAAGTGCTGTATCTCGAAACTAAACAAAATACTGACAACTAGTGTCACAGACCCACACTGACACCCAGTAACAAAGACATACACTGTCACCCAGTAACACAGTCACACACGTCACCAAGCAACAAAGGCACACACTTGCACCAAGTAACAGAGATATACATTGACACCCAGTAACACAGACACACACAGGGGCACATTGGAGCAGTGGTTGGCACCGCAGCCTCATAGCTCCAGGGACCCGGGTTCGATTCTGGTTACTGCCTGTGCGGAGTTTGCAAGTTCCCCTGTGTCTGCGTGATTTTCCTCCGGGTGCTCCGGTTTCCTCCCACATGCCAAAGACTTGCAGGTTGATAGGTTAATTGGCCATTATAAATTGCCCCTAGTTTCGGTAGGTGGTAGGGAAATATATAGGGACCGGTGGGGATGTTATTGGAATATGGGATTCGTGTAGGATTAGTATAAATGGGTGGTTGATGGTCGGCACAGACTCGGTGGGCCGACGGGCCTGTTTCAGTGCTGCATCTCTAAACTAAACTAAATATTGACACCTAGTGTCACAGACACACACTGATACCAAGTCACAAAGGCAGAAATTGATATCCAGCAACACAGACACACACTGAAACCCGGTAACACAAACAAACACACTGACACCAAGTAACACAGACACACACTGACACCCAGCAACACACACTGATACACAGTCACAAAGACATACACTGATACCCAGTAACACAGACACACACTTACACCAAGTCACAAACACATACACTGACACCAAGTAACAAAGACAGACACAGATACCCAGTAGCACAGACACACCCTGACACCCAGTTAGAAACACACACTGACCCCCAGTAACACAGACATACACTGATACCCAGTAACACTTACACCAAGTAACAAAGACATACACTGACACCAAGTAACGAAGACATACACTGACACCCAGTAGCAAAGACATACCCCGACACCCAGTAACACAGACACACACGGACACCAAGTAACAAAGACACACACTGACACCAAGTCAGAAAGACACACACTGACACCCAGTAACAAAGACATACACTGACACCAAGTCACAAAGACATACACTGATACCTTGTAACAAAGACAAACACTGACACCCAGTAACAAAGACATACACTGACACCAAGTAACAAAGACATACACTGATACCCAGTAACACTGACACACACTGACACCAATTAACAAAGACATACACTGATACCCAGTAACACAGACACACACTTGCACCAAGTAACAAAGTCATACACTGACACCAAGTCACAAAGACACGCACTGACACCCAGGAACAAAGACATACACTGACAGCAAGTAACACAGACACACACTGACACCCAGTAACACACTCTGACCCCCAGTAACACAGACACACACTGACCCCCAGTAACACAGACATACACTGATACCCAGTAACACAGACACACATTTACACCAAGTAACAAAGACATACACTGACACTAAGTGACGAAGACATACACTGACAATCAGTAACAAAGACATACACAGACACCCAGTAACACAGACACACACGGACACCAAGTAACAAAGACACACACTGACACCAAGACACGAAGACACACACTGACACCCAGTAACAAAGACATACACTGACACCAAGTCACAAAGACATACACTGATACCCAGTAACACAGACACACACTTACACCAAGTAACAAAGACATACACTGACAGCAAGTAACAAAGACATACACTGATACCCAGTAACACAGACACACACTTACACTAAGTAACAAAGACAGATACTGATACCCAGTAACACAGACACACACTTACACCATGTAACAAAGACATACACTGACACCCAGTAACACAGACACACACGGACACCAAGTTACAAAGACACACGCTTACACCAAGTAACACAGACACACACTGACACCCAGTAACACAGACACACACTTACACCAAGTAACAAAGACATACACTGACACCAAGTTACAAAGACATACACCGACACCAAGTAACAAAGACATGCACTGACACCAAATAACAAAGACATACACTGATAACCAGTAACACAGACACACACTTACACCAAGTAACAAAGACATACACTGATACCCAGTAACACAGACACACACTTACACCAAGTAACAAAGACATACACTGACAACAATAACAAAGACATACACTTACACCAAGTAACAAAGACATACACTGACACCAAGTAACAAAGACACACACTGATACCCAGAAACACAGACACACACTTACACCAAGTAACAAAGACACACACTTACACCAAGTAACACAGACATACAATGACACCAGGTAACAAAGACAGACAATTACACCAAGTAACAAAGACATACACTTACACCAAGTATTTTGACATACACTGACACAAAGTAACAAAGACATACACTGACACCTAGTAACACAGACATACACTTACACCAAGTAACAAAGACATACACTGACACCAAGTCACAAAGACACACACTGACACCCAGTAACAAAGACATACACTGACACCAAGTCACAAAGACATACACTGATACCGAGTAACACGGTCACACACTTACACCAAGTAACACAGACATACACTGACACCAAGTAACAAAGACATACACTGATACCCAGTAACACAGACACACACTTACACCAAGTAACAAAGACAGACACTGATACCCAGTAACACAGACACACACTTACACCAATTAACAAAGTCAAACAGTGACACCCAGTAACAAAGACATACACTGGCACCCAGTAACACAGACGCACACGGACACCAAGTAACAAAGACACGCACTTACACCAAGTAACACAGACACACACTGACACCCAGAAACACAGACACACACTTACACCAAGTAACAAAGACATACACTGACACCAAGTTACAAAGACATACACCGACACCAAGTAACAAAGACATGCACTGACACCAAATAACAAAGACATACACTGATAACCAGTAACACAGACACACACTTACACCAAGTAACAAAGACATACACTGATACCCAGTAACACAGACACACACTTATACCATGTCTCACAGACAGACACTGACACCAAGTAACAAAGACATACACTTACACCCAGTAACACAGACACACACTTACACCAAGTAACAAAGACATACACCGACATCAAGTAACACAGACACACACTTACACCAAGTAACAAAGACATACACTGATACCCAGTAACACAGACACACACTTACACCAAGTAACCAAGACATACACTGATACCCAGTAACACATACACACACTTAGACCAAGTAACAAAGACAGATACTGATACCCAGTAACACAGACACACACTTACACCATGTAACAAGGACATACACTGACACCAGGTAACAAAGACATACACTGACACCCAGTAACACAGACACACACGGACACCAAGTAACAAAGACAGATACTGATACCCAGTAACACAGACACACACTTACACCATGTAACAAAGACATACACTGACACCAGGTAACAAAGACATACACTGACACCCAGTAACACAGACACACAAGGACACTAAGTAACAAAGACACACACTTACACCAAGTAACACAGACACACACTGACACCCAGAAACACAGACACACACTTACACCAAGTAACAAAGACATACACTGACACCAAGTTACAAAGACATACACCGACACCAAGTAACAAAGACATGCACTGACACCAAATAACAAAGACATACACTGATAACCAGTAACACAGACACACACTTACACCAAGTAACAAAGACATACACTGATACCCAGTAACACAGACACACACTTATACCATGTCTCACAGACAGACACTGACACCAAGTAACAAAGACATACACTTACACCCAGTAACACAGACACACACTTACACCAAGTAACAAAGACATACACCGACATCAAGTAACACAGACACACACTTACACCAAGTAACAAAGACATACACTGATACCCAGTAACACAGACACACACTTACACCAAGTAACAAAGACATACACTGATACCCAGTAACACATACACACACTTAGACCAAGTAACAAAGACAGATACTGATACCCAGTAACACAGACACACACTTACACCATGTAACAAGGACATACACTGACACCAGGTAACAAAGACATACACTGACACCCAGTAACACAGACACACACGGACACCAAGTAACAAAGACACACACTTACACCAAGTAACACAGACACACACTGACACCAAGTAACACAGACACACACTTGCACCAAGTAACAAAGACATACACTGAAAACAAGTAACAAAGACATGCACTTACACCAAGTAACAAAGACATACACTGACACCAAGTAACAAAGACATACACTGATAACCAGTAACACAGACACACACTTACACCAAGTAACAAAGACATACACTGATACCCAGAAACACAGACACACACTTACACCAAGTAACAAAGACACACACTTACACCAAGTAACACAGACATACACTGACACCAGGTAACAAAGACATACACTTACACCAAGTATTTTGACATACACTGACACCAAGTAACGAAGACATACACTGACACCCAGTAACACAGACATACACTTACACCAAGTAACAAAGACATACACTGACACCAAGTCACAAAGACACACACTGACACCCAGTAACAAAGACATACACTGACACCAAGTCACACAGACATACACTGACACCAAGTAACAAAGACATACACAGATACCCAGTAACACAGACACACACTTACACCAAGTAACAAAGACAGACACTGATACCCAGTAACACAGACACACACTTACACCAATTAACAAAGTCATACAGTGACACCCAGTAACAAAGACATACACTGACACCCAGTAACACAGACGCACACGGACACCAAGTAACAAAGACACACACTTACACCAAGTAACACAGACACACACTGACACCCAGTAACACAGGCACACACTTACACCAAGTAACACAGACATACACTGACACCAAAAAACAAAGACATACACTGACACCAAGTAACAAAGACATACACTTGCACCAAGTAACAAAGACACACACGTACACCAAGTAACACAGACATACACTGACACCAAGTAACAAAGACAGACAATTACACCAAGTAACAAAGACATACACTTACACCAAGTATTTTGACATACACTGACACCAAGTAACAAAGACATACACTGACACCAAGTCACAAAGACATACACTGACACCCAGTAACAAAGACATACACTGACACCAAGTCACAAAGACATAGACTGATACCCAGTAACACAGACACACACTTACACCAAGTAAGACAGACATGCACTGACACCAAGTTATAAAGATATACACTGATACCCAGTAACACAGACACACACTTACACCAAGTAACAAAGACAGACACTGATACTCAGTAACACAGACACACACTTACACCAAGTAACAAAGAATACACTGACACCCAGTAACAAAGACATGCACTGACACCCAGTAACACAGACACACACGGACATCAAGTAACAAAGACACACACTTACACCAAGTAACACAGACGCACACTGACACACAGTAACACAAACACACACTTACACCAAGTAACAAAGACATACACTGACACGAAGTAACCACGACATACACTTACACCAAGTACCACAGACATAGACTGACACCAAGTATCAAAGACATACACTGACACCAAGTAACAAAGTCATACACTTACACCAAGTAACAAAGACATACACTGACACCAAATAACGAAGACAGACAATTACACCAAGTACCGCAGACATACACTGACACCAAGTAACAAAGACATACACTGATACCCAGCAACACAGACACACACTTACACCAAATAACACAGACATACACTGATACCCAGTAACAAAGACACACACTTACCCCAAGTAACAAAGACAGACACTGACACCCAGTAACACAGACACACTCTTACACAAATTAACAAAGTCATACACTGACACCCAGTAACAAAGACATACACTGACACCCAGTAACACAGACACATACTTACACCAAATAACATAGATATACACTGACACGAAGTAACAAAGACATACACTGATACCCAGTAACACAGGCACACACTTACACCAAGTTACACAGACATACACAGACACCAAGTAACAAAGACATACACTGACACCAAGGAACAAAGTCATACACTTACACCAAGTAACCAAGACATACACTGAAACCAAGAAACAAAGACAGACAATTACACCAAGTAACAAAGACACACACTACACCAAATATTTTGACATACACTGACACCAAGTAACAAAAACATGCACTGATACCCAGTAACAAGGACATACACTGACAACAAGTCACA
This sequence comes from Heterodontus francisci, assembly GCF_036365525.1. Classification (NCBI taxonomy): domain Eukaryota; kingdom Metazoa; phylum Chordata; class Chondrichthyes; order Heterodontiformes; family Heterodontidae; genus Heterodontus; species Heterodontus francisci. The sequence continues at coordinate 8,207,283 of NW_027141175.1, forward strand.
AAGACATACACTGATACCCAGTAACACTGACACACACTTACACCAAGTAAGACAGACATAAACTGACACGAAGCAACAAAGACATACACTGATACCCAAGAACACAGAGACACACTTACACCAAGTAACAAAGACAGACACTGATACTCAGTAACACAGACACACACTTACACCAAGTAACAAAGAATGCAGTGACACCCAGTAACAAAGACATACACTGACACCCAGTAACACAGACACACACGGACACCAAGTAACAAAGACACACACTTACACCAAGTAACACAGACACACACAGACACCCAGTAACACAGACACACTCTTACACCAAGTAACAAAGACATACACTGACACCAAGTAACAAAGTCATACACTGATACCCAGTAACACAGACACTCACTCACACCAAGTAACAAAGACATACACTGATACCCAGTAACACAGACACACACTTACACCAAGTAACACAGACATACACTGACACCAAGTAACAAAGACATACACTGATACCCAGTAACACAGACACACACTTACACCAAGTAACAAAGACATACACTGACACCAAGTCACAAAGACACACACTGGGGGTGGAGGGGGGGCACATTGGCGCAGTGGTTAGCACCGCAGCCTCACAGCTCCAGGGACCCGGGTTCGATTCTGGGTACAGCCTGTGCGGAGTTTGCAAGTTCTCCCTGTGTCTGCGTGGGTTTCCTCCGGGTGCTCCGGTTTCCTCCCACATGCCAAAGACTTGCAGGTTGATAGGTTAATTGGCCATCTTAAATTGCCCCTAGTATAGGTAGGTTGGGAAATATATAGGGACAGGTGGGGATGTGACAGAAATACGGGATTAGAGTAGGATTAGCATAAATGGGTGGTTGATGGTCGGCACAGACTCGGTGGGCCGAAGGGCCTGTTTAAGTGCTGTATCTCGAAACTAAACAAAATACTGACAACTAGTGTCACAGACCCACACTGACACCCAATACCACAAACAAACACACACTGATACCCAGTAACACAGTGAACCATTGATACACAGTAACAAAGACATACACGGACACCAAGTAACACAGACACACACTGACACCCAGTAACAAAGACATACACTGACACCAAGTCACAAAGACATACACTTACACCAAGTAACAAACACACACACTTACACCATGTAACACAGACATACACTGACACCAAGTAACAAAGACATACACTTACACCAAGTATTTTGACATACACTGACACCAAGTAACAAAGACATACACTGATACCCAGTAACACAGACACACACTTTCACCAAGTAACAAAGACATACACTGATACCCAGTAACACAGACACACACTGACACCAAGTAACACAGACATACACTGTCACCAAGTAACAAAGACAGACACTGATACCCAGTAACACAGACACACACTTACACCAAGTAACAAAGACATACACTGACACCCAGTAACAAAGACATACACTGACACCCAGTAACACGGACACACACGGACAGCAAGTAACAAAGACACACACTTACACCAAGTAACACAGACACACACTGGCACCCAGCAACACAAACAAACACACTGACACCAAGTAACACAGAAATACACTGACACCAAGTAACAAAGACATACACTGATACCCAGTAACACAGGCACACTCTTACACCAAGTAACACAGACATTCACTGACACCAAGTAACAAAGACATACACTGACACCAAGTAACAAAGACAGACAATTTCACCAAGTCACAAAGACATACACTTACACCAAGTATGTTGACATACACTGACACCAAGTAACAAAGACATACACTGATACCCAGTAACACAGACACACACTTACACCAAGTAACAAAGACATACACTGACACCAAGTCACAAAGACACACACTGACACCCAGTAACAAAGACATACACTGACACCAAGTCACAAAGACATACACTGATACCCAGTAACACAGACACACACTTACACCAAGTAACACAGACATACACTGACACCAAGTAACAAAGACATACACTGATACCCAGTAACACAGACACACACTTACACCAAGTAACAAAGACAGACACTGATACCCAGTAACACAGACACACACTTACACCAAGTAACAAAGACATACACTGACACCCAGTAACAAAGACATACACTGACACCCAGTAACACAGACACACACTGACACCCAATAACAAAGACACACACTTACACCACGTAACACAGACATATACTGACACCAAGTAACAAAGACTTACACTGATACCCAGTAACACAGGCACACACTGGGTGGGGGGGGGGGCGGGGAGGGGGGCACATCGGCGCTGTGGTTAGCACCGCAGCCTCACAGCTCCAGGGACCCGGGTTCGTTTCTGGGTTCTGCCTGTACGAAGTTTCCAAGTTCTCCCTGTGTCTGCGTGGGTTTCCTCCTGGTGCTCCGGTTTCCTCCCACATGCCAAAGACTTGCAGGTTGATAGGTTAATTGGCCATCATAAATTGCCCCTAGTATAGGTAGGTGGTAGTGAAATATATAGGGACAGGAATGGATGTGATAGGAATACGGGAATAAAAGCAAAATACTGCGGATAGTGGAAATCTGAAACAAAAACAAGAAATGCCGGATTCACTCAGCGGGTCTGGCAGCATCTGTGGAAAGAGAAGCAGTGTTAACTTTTCGGGTCAGTGACCCTTCTTCGGAACTGACAAATATTAGAAAAGTCATAGATTATAAACAAGTGAGGTGGGGGTTGGGCAAGATATAACAAAGGAGAAGGTGCAGATTGGACCAGGCCACATAGCTGACCAAAAGGTCACGGTGCAAAGGCAAACAATATGTTAATGGTGTGTTGAAAGACAAAGCATTAGTACAGATTAGGTGTGAATATACTGAATATTGAACATCAGCAAGTGCAAACCTGAAGAAGAACAACCTGAAAAAAACGATGGGTAAGCAAACTGAACAAACTAAGATGAAATAAAATAAATGCAAAAAAAGATTGTAAAAAATGTAAAAAGTAATGCAAAAAAAAGGAAGAAAAAATAACTAAAAATGACTAAAAATGAAAGTAAAGTGGGGGGCTGTCATGCTCTGAAATTATTGAACTCAATGTTCAGTCCGGCAGGCTGCAGTGTGCCTAATCGGTAGATGAGATGCTGTTCCTCGAGCTTGCGTTGATGTTCACTGGAACACTGCAGCAATCCCAGGACAGAGATGTGAGCATGAGAGCAGGGGGGAGTGTTGAAATGGCAAGCAACCGGAAGCTCAGGGTCCTGCTTACAGACTGAGCGGAGATGTTCCGCAAAGCGGTCACCCAGTCTGCGCTTGGTCTCCCCAATGTAGAGGAGACAACACTGTGAGCAGCGAATACAGTATACTACATTGAAAGAAGTACAAGTAAATCGCTGCTTCACCTGAAAGGAGTGTTTGGGGCCTGGGATGGTGAGGAGAGAGGAGGTAAATGGGCAGGTATTACACCTCCTGCGATTGCAAGGGAAGGTGCCCTGGGACGGGGACGAGGTGGTGGGGGTAATGGAGGAGTGGACCAGGGTGTCGCGGAGGGAACGATCCCTTCGGAATGCTGACAGGGGAAGGGAGGGGAAGATGCGACTGGTAGTGGCATCACGCTGGAGGTGGCGAAAATGGCGGAGGATGATCCTTTGGATATGGAGGCTGGTGGGATGAAAAGTGAGGACAAGGGGAACCCTGTCACGGTTCTGGGAGGGAGGGGAAGGGGTGAGGGTAGAGGTGCGGGGAATGGGTCGGACACGGTTGAGGGCCCTGTCAACCACAGTGGGGGGAAATCCTCGGTTGAGGAAAAAGGTCATATCAGAAGCACCGTCATGGAAGGTAGCATCATCAGAGCAGATGCGTCGGAGATGGAGAGACTGGGAGAATGGAATGGAGTACTTACAGGAGGTAGGGTGTGAAGAAGTGTAGCCGAGGTAGCTGTGGCAGTCAGTGGGCTTATAATGGATATTGGTAGACAACCTATCCCCAGAGATGGAGACAGAGAAGTCGAGGAAGGGAAGGGAAGTGGCAGAGATGGACCATGTAAAGGTGAGAGAAGGGTGGAAATTGGAAGCAAAGTTGTTGATAGGAATACGGGATTAGTGCAGGCTTAGTATAAATGGGTGGTTGATGGACGGCACAGACTCGGTGGGCCGAAGGGCCTGTTTCAGTGCTGTATCTCTAAACTAAACTAAATACTGACACCTAGTGTCACTGACACAAACTGATACACAGTAACAAAGACATGCACTGACACCCAGTAACACAGACACACACTTACACCAAGTGACAAAGACATACACTGACACCCAGTAACAAAGACATACACTGACACCCAGTTACACAGACACACACGGACACCAAGTAACAAAGACAAACACTTACACCAAGTAACACAGACACACACTGACACCCAGTAACACAAACAAACACACTGACACCCAGTAAAACAGACACACACTGACACCAATTAACAAATACATACACTGACACCCAGGAACACAGACACACACTTACACCAAGTAACACAGACACACACTTACACCAATTAACAAAGACATACACTGACACCAAGTAAGAAAGACGTACACTGACACCCAGTAACAAAGACATACACTGACACCCAGTAACACGGACACCATGTTAGAAAGACACACACTTACACCAAGTAACACAGACACACACTGACACCCAGTAACACAACCAAACACACTGACACCATGTAACACAGACATACACTGACACCAAGTAACAAAGACATCCACTTACACCAAGTAACAAACACAAACTTGCACCAAGTAACACAGACATACACTGAAACCAACTAACAAAGACATACACTTACACAAAGTATTTTGACATACACTGACAGCAAGTAACAAAGACACACACTTACACAAAGTAACAAAGACATACACTGACACCAAGTAACAAAGACACACACTTACACCAAGTAACAAAGACATACACTGACACCAAGTCACAAAGACATACACTGATACCCAGTAACACAGACACACACTTACACCAAGTAACACAGACATACACTGACACCAAGCAAAAAAGACATGCACTGATACCCAGTAACACATACACACACTTACACCAAGTAACAAAGACAGACACTGATACCCAGTAACAAAGACATACACTGACACCAAGTAACAAAGACATACACTTACACCAAGTAACAAATACACACACATACACCAAGTAATACAGACATACACTGACACCAAGTAACAAAGACAGACAATTACACCAAGTAACAAAGAAATGCACTTACACCAAGTATTTTGACATACATTGACACCAAGTAACAAAGACATACACTGATACCCAGTAACACAGACACACACTTACACCAAGTAACAAAGACATCCACTGACACCAAGTCACAAAGACACACACTGACACCCAGTAACACAGACACACACTTACACCAAGTAACACAGACAAACACTGACAACAAGTAACAAAGACATACACTGATACCCAGTAACACAGGCACACACTCGGGGGGCACATTGGCGCAGTGGATAGCACCGCAGCCTCACAGTCTCCAGGGACACGGGTTCGATTCTGGGTACTGTCTGTGCGGAGTTTGCAAGCTCTCCCTGTGTCTGCGTGGATTTCCTCCGGGTGCTCCGGTTTCCTCCCACATGCCAAAGACTTGCAGGTTGATAGGTTAACTGGCCATCATAAGTTGCCCCTAGTATAGGTAGGTGGTAGGGAAATATATAGGGACAGGTGGGGATGTGATAGGAATACGGGATTAGTGAAGGATTAGTATAAATGAGTTGTTGATGGTCGGCACAGACTCGGTGGGCCGAAGGGCCTGTTTAAGTGCTGTATCTCTAAACTAAACTAAATACTGACACCTAGTGTCACAGACACACACTGACACCCAGTAACACAAACAAGCACACAGTGACATCCAGCAACACAGAGAAACACTGATACACAGTAACAATGACAAACACTGACATCAAGTAACACAGACACACACTGACACCCATTAACAAAGACATACACTGACAGCAAGTCACATAGACATACACTGACACCCAGTAACACAAACAAACACACACTGACACCCAGTAACACAGAGAACCACTGATACACAGTTACAAAGACATACACTGACACCTTTTAACACAGATACACACTGACACCCATTAACAAAGACATACACTGACAGCAAGTCACATAGACATACACTGACAACCAGTAACACAAACAAACACACTGACACCAAGTAACAAAGACACACACTTACACCAAGTAACACAGACACACACTGACACCAAGTAACAAAGACAGACACTGACACCAAGTAACAAAGACGTACACTGACACCCAGTAACAAAGACATACACTGACACCCAGTAACACAGACACACACGGACACCAAGTAACAAAGACACACACTGACATCCAGTAACACAAACAAACACTCTGACACCATGTGACACAGACATAGACTGACTAGAAGTAACAAAGACATCCACTTACACCAAGTAACAAAGACACACGCTTGCACCAAGTAACACAGACATACACTGACACCAAGTATCAAATACATACACTTACACCAAGTCACAAAGACATACACTGATACCCAGTAACACAGACACACCCTTACACCAAGTAAAAAAGACATACACTAACACCAAGTCACAAAGACACACACTGACACCCAGTAACAAAGACATACACTGACACCAAGTCACAAAGACATACACTGATACCCAGTCACACAGACACACACTTCCACCAAGTAACACAGACATACACTGACACCAAGTAACAAAGACATACACTGATACCCAGTAACACAGACACACACTTACACCAAGTAACAAAGACAGACACTGATACCCAGTAACAAAGACACACACTTACACCAAGTAACAAAGACATACACTGACACCCAGTAACAAAGACATACACTGACGCCAAGTAACAAAGACATACACTTGCACCAAGTAACAAAGACACACACTTGCACCAAGTAACACAGAAATACACTGACACCAAGTAACAAAGACATACACTGACACCAAGTAACAAAGACGTAAACTGACACCCAGTAACACAGACACACACGGACACCAAGTAACAAAGACACACACTGACACCCTGTAACACAAACAAACACACAGACACCATGCAACACAGACATACACTTACACCAAGTAACAAAGACACACACGGGCACCAAGTAACACAGACACACACTGACACCAAGTAACAAAGACATACACTGACACCAAGTAACAAAGACGTACACTGACACCCAGTAACACAGACACACACGGACACCAAGTAACAAAGACACACACTGACACCCACTAACACAAACAAGCACACTGACACCATGTAACACAGACATAGACTGACAACAAGTAACAAAGACATCCACTAACACCAAGTAACACAGACATGCACTGACACCAAGTATCAAATACATACACTTACACCAAGTCACAAAGACACACACTGACACCCAGTAACAGAGACACACACTTACACCAAGTAACACAGACATACACTGACACCAAGTCACAAAGACATACACTGATACCCAGTAACACAGGCACACACTGGGTGTGGGGGCACATTGGCGCAGTGGTTAGGACCGCAGCCTCACAGCTCCAGGGACCCGGGTTCGATTCTGGGTACTGCCTGTGCGGAGTTTGCAAGTTCTCCCTGTGTCTGCGTGGGTTTCCTCCGGGTGCTCCGGTTTCCTCCCACATGCCAAAGACTTGCAGGTTGATAGGTTAATTGGCCATTATAAATTGCCCCTAGTATAGGTAGGTGGTAGGGAAATATATAGGGACAGGTGGGGATGTGATAGGAATACCGGATTAGTGCAGGATTAGTATAAATGAGTTGTTGATGGTCGGCACAGACTCGGTGGGCCGAAGGGCCTGTTTAAGTGCTGTGTCTCTAAACTAAACTAAATACTGACACCTAGTGTCACAGACACACACTGACACCCAGTAAAACAGAGAAACACTGATACACAGTAACAAAGACATACACTGACATCAAGTAACACAGACACACACTGACACCCTGTAAAAAAGACATACACTGACACCAAGTCACAAAGACATACACTGATACCAAGTCACAAAGGCAAACACTGATGCCCAGTAACACAGACACACACAGACACCAAGTAACAAAGACATGCACTGACACCAAGTAACAAAGACATACACTTACACCAAGTAACAAAGACACACACTTCCACCAAGTAACACAGACATACACTGACACCAAGTAACAACGACAGACAATTACACCAAGTAACAAAGACATACACTTACACCAAGTATTTTGACATACACTGACACCAAGTCACAAAGACACACACTGACACCCAGTAACAAAGACACACACTTACACCAAGTAACAAAGACAGACACTGATACCCAGTAACACAGACACACACTTACATCATGTAAAAAAGACAGACACTGATACCCAGTAACACAGACACACAATTACACCAAGTAACAAAGACACACACTTCCACCAAGTATTTTGACATACACTGACACCCAGTAACAAAGACATACACTGACACCCAGTAACACAGACACACACGGACACCAATTAACACAGACACACACTGACACCCAGTAACACAAAAAAACACACTGACACCAAGTAACACAGACATAATCTGACACCAAGTAACAAAAACATGCACTTACACCCAGTAACAGAGACATACACTTACACCAAGTCACAAAGACATCCACTGATTCCCAGTAACACAGACACACACTTACAACCAGTCACACAGACACACACTTACACCAAGTAACAAAGACATACACTGACACCCAGTAACAAAGACATACACTTACACCAAGTAACAAAGACATACACCGACACCAAGAAAGAAAGACATGCTCTGATACCCAGTAACACAGACACACTCTTACACCAAGTAACAAAGACGGACACTGATACCCAGCAACACAGACACACACTTACACCAAGTAACAAAGACATACACTGACACCCAGTAACACAGACACACACGGACACCAAATAACAAAGACACACACTTACACCAAGTAACACAGACACACACTGACACCCAGTAACACAAACAAACACACTGACACCAAGCAACACAGACATACACTGACACCAAGTAACAAAGACATACACTTACACCCAGTCACAAAGACATACACTGATACCCAGCAACACAGACATACACTGACACCAAGTAACAAAGACATACAGTGACACCCAGTAACACAGACGCACACTTACACCAAGTAACAAAGACTTACACTGACACCAAGTAACAAAGACATACACTGATACCCAGTAACACAGACACAACCTTACACCAAGTAACAAAGACACACACCAACACCAAGTAACACAGACATACACTGACACCAAGTAACAAAGGCATGCACTGACACCAAGTAACAAAGACATAAACTGACACCCAGTAACAAAGACATACATTGACACCAAGTCACAAAGACATGCACTGACACCAAGTAACAAAGATAGACACTGACACCAAGTAACAAAGACACAAACTTACACCAAGTAACACAGACATACACTGACACCAAGTATCAAAGACATACATTGACACCAAGTAACAAAGACATGCACTTACACGAAGTAACAAAGACAGACACTGATACCCAGTAACACAGACACACACTTACACCAGGTCACAAAGACACACACTGAGGCCCAGTAACAAAGACAGACACTGATACCCAGTAACACAGACACACACTTACACCAAGTAACAAAGACTTACACTGACACCAAGTAACAAAGGCATACAGTGATACCCAGTAGCAAAGACATACACTGACACCCAGTAACAAAGACATACACTGACACCCAGTAACAAAGACACACACACACCAAGTAACAAGGACATACACCCAAGTAACAAAGACATACACTGATACCCAGTAACACAGACACACAGTTACACCAAGTCACAAAGACATACACTGATACCCAGTAACACAGACACACACTTACACCAAGTAGCAAAGACATACACTGACACCAAGTAACAAAGACATACACTGATACCCAGTAGCAAAGACATACACTGACACCAAGTAACAAAGACACAAACTTACACCAAGTAACACAGACATACACTGACACCAAGTATCAAAGACATACACTGACACCAAGTAACAAAGACATACACTTACACCAAGTAACAAAGACATACACTGATACCCAGTAACACAGACCCACACTTACACCAAGTAACAAAGACAGACACTGATACCCAGTAACTCAGACACACACTTACACCGTCACAAAGACATACACTGACACCCAGTAACAAAGACACACACACACCAAGTAACAATGACATACACTGATACCCAGTAACACAGACACACAGTTACACCAAGTCACAAAGACATACACTGACACCCAGTAACAAAGACATACACTGACACCCAGTAACAAAGACACACACTGACATCAAGTAACAAAGACATACACTGATACCCAGTAACACAGACACACAGTTACACCAAGTAACAAAGACATACACTGACACCAAGTAACAAAGACATACACTTACACCAACTAACAAAGACATGCGCTTACACCAAGTAACACAGACATACACTGACACCAAGTAACAAAGACATGCACTTACACCAAGTAAGAAAGACACACACTTACACAAAGTAACACAGACCTACACTGACACCAAGTAACAAAGACATCCACTGATACCCAGCAACACAGACACACTCTTACAACAAGTAACAAAGACAGAAACTGACACCCAGTAACAAAGACATACATTGACACCAAGTCACAAAGACATGCACTGACACCAAGTAACAAAGACATACACTGATACCCAGTAACACAGACACACACTTACACCAACTAACAAAGACATACACTGACACCAAGTAACAAAGACATACACTTACACCAAGTAACACTGACATACACTGACACCAAGTAACAAAGACATACAATTACACCAAGTAGCAAAGACACGCACTTACACCAACTAACACAGACATACACTGACACCAAGTAAAAAAGACATACACTGTTACCCAGTAACACAGACACACACTTACACCAAGTAACAAAGACATACACTGATACCAAGTAACACAGACACACACTTACACCAAGTAACACAGAGAAACACTTACACCACGTAACAAAGACATACTTTGACACCAAGTAGCACAGACATACACTTACACCAAGTAACACAGACATACACTGACACCAAGTAAGAAAGACATACAATTACACCAAGTAACAATGACACACACTTACACCAATTAACACAGACATACACTGTCACCATGTAGCAAAGACATGCAATGATACCCAGTAACACAGACACACACTTACACCAAGTAACAAAGACATACAATGACACCAAGTAACAAAGACATACACTGACACCAAGTCACATAGACAGACACTGACACCCAGTAACAAAGACAGACACTGACACCAAGTCACGAAGACAGACACTGACACCCAGAAACAAAGACAGACAATGACACCACGTCACAAAGACATACACTGACACCAAGTAACAAAGACATACACTGTTACCCAGTAACACAGACACACACTTACACCAAGTAACAAAGACATACACTGATACCCAGTAACACAGACACACACAGGCAGCACATTGGCACAGTGGTTAGCAGCCTCATAGCTCCAGTGACCCGGGCTCGATTCTGAGTACTGCCTGTGTGGAGTTTGCAAGTTCTCCCTGTGTCTGCGTGAGTTTCCTCCGGGTGCTCCGGTTTCCTCCCACATGCCAAAGACCTGCAGGTTGATAGGTTAATTGGCCATTATAAATTGACCCTAGTATAGGTAGGTGGGAGAGAAATATATAGGGACAGCTGGGGATGTGATAGGAATACGGGATTAGTGTAGGACTAGAATAAATGGGTGGTTGATGGTCGGCACAGACTCGGTTGGCCGAAAGGCCTGTTTCAGTGCTGTATCACTAAACTAAATACTGACACCCAGTAACACAAACAAACACACACTGACACCCAGTAACATAGAGAAACACTGATACACAGTAACAAAGCCATACACTGATACACAGACTCACACTGTCACCAAGTAACAAAGACATACACTGACACCCAGTAACAAAGCCATACACTGACACCGAGCCACAAGGACATACACTGATAACCAGTAACACAGACACACACTTACACCAAGTAACAAAGACATACACTGACACCAAGTAACAAAGACATACACTTACACCAAGTTACAAAGACATGCACTGACACCAAGTTACAAAGACATACACTGATACCCAGTAACACAGACACACACTTACACCAAGTAACAAAGACATACACTGATACCCAGTAACACAGACACACACTTACACCAAGTAACACAGACATACACTGACACCAAGTAACAAAGACACACACTTCCACCAAGTAACACAGACAAACACTGACACCCAGTAACACAGACACACACTTACACCAAGTATCAAAGACATACACTGACACCAAGTAACAAAGACATACACTTACACCAAGTAACAAAGACATACGCTGACACCAAGTAACAAAGACATACACTGATACCCAGTAACAGAGACATACACTTACACCAAGTAACAAAGACATACACTGATACCAAGTAACACAGACATACACTGACACCAAGTAACAAAGAAATACACGGATACCCACTAACTCAGGCACACACTGGGGGTGGGGGTGGGGGGGCGGGGGGCACATTGGAGCAGTGGTTCGCACCGCAGCCTCACAGCTCCAGGGACCCGGGTTCGATTCTGGGTACTGCCTCTGCGGAGTTTGCAAGTTCTCCCTGTGTCTGCGTGAGTTTCCTCCGGGTGCTCCTGTTTCCTCCCACTTGCCAAAGACTTGCAGGTTGATAGGTTAATTGGCCTTCATAAATTGCCCCGAGCATAGGTAGGTGGTAGGGAAATATATAGGGACAGGTGGGGATGTGATAGAAATACGGGATTAGTGCAGGATTAGTATAAATGGGTGGTTAATGGTCGGCACAGTCTCGGTGGGCCGAAGGGCCTGTTTAAGTGCTGCATCTCTAAACTAAACTAAATACTGACACCTAGTGTCACAGACACACCCTGACAGTCAGTAACACAAACAAACACACACTGACACCCAGTAACACAGACAACCACTGATACACAGTAACAAAGACATACACTGACACGAAGTAACACAGACACACACTGACACCCAGTAACAAAGACATACACTGACACCAAGTAACAAAGACATACATTGATACCAAGTCACAAAGGCATACACTGATACCCAGTAACACAGACACACGCTGACACCAAGTAACAAAGACATACACTGACACCAAGTAACAAAGACATACACTTACACCAAGTAACAAAGACACACACTTACACCAAGAAACACAGACATACACTGACACCAAGTAACAAAGACATACAGTGACACCCAGTAACACAGACGCACACTTACACCAAGTAACAAAGACTTACACTGACACCAAGTAACAAAGACATACACTGATACCCAGTAACACAGACACAACCTTACCCCAAGTAACAAAGACACACACCAACACCAAGTAACACAGCCATACACTGACACCATGTAACAAAGGCATGCACTGACACCAAGTAACAAAGACATAAACTGACACCCAGTAACAAAGACATACACTGACACCAAATCACAAAGACATACACTGACAACCAGTAACAAAGACATACACTGACACCAAGTCACAAAGACATACACTGACACCAAGTAGCAAAGACATACAGTGACACCCAGTAACACAGACGCACACTTACACCAAGTAACAAAGACTTACACTGACACCAAGTAACAAAGACATACACTGATACCCAGTAACACAGACACAACCTTACACCAAGTAACACAGACACACACCAACACCAAGTAACACAGACATACACTGACACCAAGTAACAAAGGCATGCACTGACACCAAGTAACAAAGACATAAACTGACACCCAGTAACAAAGACATACATTGACCCCAAGTCACAAAGACATGCACTGACACCAAGTAACAAAGACATACACTGATACCCAGTAACACAGACACACACTTACACCAACTAACAAAGACATACACTGACACCAAGTAACAAAGACATACACTTACACCAAGTAACACAGACATACACTGACACCAAGTAACAAAGACATACAATTACACCAAGTAGCAAAGACTCGCACTTACACCAACTAACACAGACATACACTGACACCAAGTAAAAAAGACATACACTGTTACCCAGTAACACAGACACACACTTACACCAAGTAACAAAGACATACACTGATACCAAGTAACACAGACACACACTTACACCAAGTAACACAGAGAAACACTTACACCACGTAACAAAGACATACTTTGACACCAAGTAGCACAGACATACACTTACACCAAGTAACACAGACATACACTGACACCAAGTAAGAAAGACATACAATTACACCAAGTAACAATGACACACACTTACACCAATTAACACAGACATACACTGTCACCATGTAGCAAAGACATGCAATGATACCCAGTAACACAGACACACACTTACACCAAGTAACAAAGACATACAATGACACCAAGTAACAAAGACATACACTGACACCAAGTCACAAAGACAGACACTGACACCCAGTAACAAAGACAGACACTGACACCAAGTCACGAAGACAGACACTGACACCCAGAAACAAAGACAGACAATGACACCACGTCACAAAGACATACACTGACACCAAGTAACAAAGACATACACTGTTACCCAGTAACACAGACACACACTTACACCAAGTAACAAAGACATACACTGATACCCAGAAACATAGACACACACCGGCAGCACATTGGCACAGTGATTAGCAGCCTCATAGCTCCAGTGACACGGGCTCGATTCTGGGTACTGCCTGTGTGGAGTTTGCAAGTTCTCCCTGTGTCTGCTTGAGTTTCCTCCGGGTGCTCCGGTTTCCTCCCACATGCCAAAGACCTGCAGGTTGATAGGTTAATTGGCCATTATAAATTGACCCTAGTATAGGTAGGTGGGAGGGAAATATATAGGGACAGCTGGGGATGTGATAGGAATACGGGATTAGTGTAGGACTAGAATAAATGGGTGGTTGATGGTCGGCACAGACTCGGTTGGCCGAAAGGCCTGTTTCAGTGCTGTATCACTAAACTAAATACTGACACCCAGTAACACAAACAAACACACACTGACACCCAGTAACATAGAGAAACACTGATACACAGTAACAAAGACATACACTGACACACAGACTCACACTGTCACCAAGTAACAAAGACATACACTGACACCCAGTAACAAAGCCATACACTGACACCGAGCCACAAGGACATACACTGATAATCAGTAACACAGACACACACTTACACCAAATAACAAAGACTTACACTGACACCAAGTAACAAAGACATACACTTACACCAAGTTACAAAGACATGCACTGACACCAAGTTACAAAGACATACACTGATACCCAGTAACACAGACACACACTTACACCAAGTAACAAAGACATACACTGATACCCAGTAACACAGACACACACTTACACCAAGTAACACAGACATACACTGACACCAAGTAACAAAGACACACACTTCCACCAAGTAACACAGACACACACTGACACCCAGTAACACAGACACACACTTACACCAAGTAACAAAGACATACACTGACACCAAGTAACATCGACATACACTTACACCAAGTAACAAAGACATACGCTGACACCAAGTAACAAAGACATACACTGATACCCAGTAACAGAGACATACAATTACACCAAGTAACAAAGACATACACTTTTACCAAGTAACACAGACAACCACTGATACACAGTAACAAAGACATACACTGACACCAAGTAACACAGACACACACTGACACCCAGTAACAAAGACATACACTGACACCAAGTAACAAAGACATACATTGATACCAAGTCACAAAGGCATACACTGATACCCAGTAACACAGACACACGCTGACACCAAGTAACAAAGACATACACTGACACCAAGTAACAAAGGCATAAACTTACACCAAGTAACAAAGACACACACTTACACCAAGTAACAAAGACATACACTGACACCAAGTAACAAAGACATACACTGACACCAAGTAACAAAGGCATAAACTTACACCAAGTAACAAAGACACACACTTACACCAAGTAACAAAGACATACACTGACATCAAGTAACAAAGACAGACAATTACACCAAGTAACAAAGACATACACTGATACCCAGTAACACAGACACACACTTACACCCAGTAACACAGACACACACTAACACCAAGTAACAAAGACATACACTGACACCAAGTAACAAAGCCATACACTTACACCAAGTAACAAAGACATACACTGACACCAAGTAACAAAGACATGCACTGATACCCAGTAACACAGACACACACTTACACTAAGTAACAAAGACATACACTGATAACCAGTAACACAGACACACACATACACCAAATAACACAGACACACACTTACACCAAGTAACAAAGACATACACTGATACCCAGTAACACAGACACACACTTACACCAAGTAACAAAGACATTAACTGACACCCAGTAACAAAGACATACACTGACACCAAGTCACAAAGACATGCACTGACACCAAGTAACAAAGACATACACTGATACCGAGTAACACAGACACAAACTTACACCAAGTAACAAAGACATACACTTGCACCAAGTAACACAGACATACACTGACACCAAGTAACAAAGACATGCAATTACACCAAGTAACAAAGACACACACTTACACCAACTAACACAGACATACACTGACACCAAGTAACAAAGACATACAATGTTACCCAGTAACACAGACACACACTTACACCAAGTAACAAAGACATACACTGATACCAAGTGACACAGACACACACTTACACCAAGTAACACAAACACTCACTGACACCAAGTAACAAAGACATACACTGACACCAAGTAACAAAGACATACAATTACACCAAGTAACAAAGACACACACTTACACCAAGTAACACAGACATACACTGACACCAATTAAAAAAGACATACACTGTTACCCAGTAACACAGACACACACTTACACCAAGTAACAAAGACATACACTGATACCAAGTAACACAGACACACACTGACACCAAGTAACAAAGAAATACACGGATACCCACTAACTCAGGCACACACTGGGGGGGTGGGGCTTGGGGGGCACATTGGAGCAGTGGTTCGCACCGCAGCCTCACAGCTCCAGGGACCCGGGTTCGATTCTGGGTACTGCCTCTGCGGAGTTTGCAAGTTCTCCCTGTGTCTGCGTGAGTTTCCACCGGGTGCTCCTGTTTCCTCCCAAAGACTTGCAGGTTGATAGGTTAATTGGCCTTCATAAATTGCCCCTAGTATAGGTAGGTGGTAGGGAAATATATAGGGACAGGTGGGGATGTGATAGAAATACGGGATTAGTGCAGGATTAGTATAAATGGGTGGTTAATGGTCGGCACAGTCTCGGTAGGCCGAAGGGCCTGTTTAAGTGCTGTATATCTAAACTAAACTAAATACTGACACCTAGTTTCACAGACACACCCTGACAGTCAGTAACACAAAGAAACACACACTGACACCCAGTAACACAGACAACCACTGATACACAGTAACAAAGACATACACTGACACCAAGTAACACAGACACACACTGACACCCAGTAACAAAGACATACACTGACACCAAGTAACAAAGACATACATTGATACCAAGTCACAAAGGCATACACTGATACCCAGTAACACAGACACACGCTGACACCAAGTAACAAAGACATACACTGACACCAAGTAACAAAGGCGTAAACATACACCAAGTAACAAAGACACACACTTACACCAAGTAACAAAGACATACACTGACACCAAGTAACAAAGACATACACTGACACCAAGTAACAAAGGCATAAACTTACACCAAGTAACACAGACACACACTTACACCAAGTAACAAAGACATACACTGACATCAAGTAACAAAGACAGACAATTACACCAAGTAACAAAGACATACACTGATACCCAGTAACAGAGACACACACTTACACCCAGTAACACAGACACACACTTACACCAAGTAACAAAGACATACACTGACACCAAGTAACAAAGCATTACACTTACACCAAGTAACAAAGACATACACTGACACCAAGTAACAAAGACATGCACTGATACCCAGTAACACAGACACACACTGACACCCAGTAACAAAGACATACACTGACACCAAGTAACAAAGACATACATTGATACCAAGTCACAAAGGCATACACTGATACCCAGTAACACAGACACACGCTGACACCAAGTAACAAAGACATACACTGACACCAAGTAACAAAGGCATAAACTTACACCAAGTAACAAAGACACACACTTACACCAAGTAACAAAGACATACACTGACACCAAGTAACAAAGACATACACTGACACCAAGTAACAAAGGCATAAACTTACACCAAGTAACAAAGACACACACTTACACCAAGTAACAAAGACATACACTGACATCAAGTAACAAAGACAGACAATTACACCAAGTAACAAAGACATACACTGATACCCAGTAACACAGACACACACTTACACCCAGTAACACAGACACACACTTACACCAAGTAACAAAGACATACACTGACACCAAGTAACAAAGACATACACTTACACCAAGTAACAAAGACATACACTGACACCAAGGAACAAAGACATGCACTGATACCCAGTAACACAGACACACACATACACCAAATAACACAGACACACACTTACACCAAGTAACAAAGACATACACTGATACCCAGTAACACAGACACACACTTACACCAAGTAACAAAGACATTAACTGACACCCAGTAACAAAGACATACACTGACACCAAGTCACAAAGACATGCACTGACACCAAGTAACAAAGACATACACTGATACCGAGTAACACAGACACAAACTTACACCAAGTAACAAAGACATACACTTGCACCAAGTAACACAGACATACACTTACACCAAGTAACAAAGACATGCAATTACACCAAGTAACAAAGACACACACTTACACCAAATAACACAGACATACACTGACACCAAGTAACAAAGACATACAATGTTACCCAGTGACACAGACACACACTTACACCAAGTAACACAAACACTCACTGACACCAAGTAACAAAGACATACACTGACACCAAGTAACAAAGACATACAATTACACCAAGTAACAAAGACACACACTTACACCAAGTAACACAGACATACACTGATACCCAGTAACACAGACACACACTTACACCAAGTAACAAAGCCAAACACTTACACCAAGTAACAAAGACATACACTGACACCAAGTAACAAAGACATGCACTGATACCCAGTAACACAGACACACACTTACACCAAGTAACAAAGACATACACTGATAACCAGTAACACAGACACACACATACACCAAATAACACAGACACACACTTACACCAAGTAACGAAGACATACACTGATACCCAGTAACACAGACACACACTTACACCAAGTAACAAAGACATTAACTGACACCCAGTAACAAAGACATACACTGACACCAAGTCACAAAGATATGCACTGACACCAAGTAACAAAGACATACACTGATACCGAGTAACACAGACACAAACTTACACCAAGTAACAAAGACATACACTTGCACCAAGTAACACAGACATACACTGACACCAAGTAACAAAGACATGCAATTACACCAAGTAACAAAGACACACACTTACACCAACTAACACAGACATACACTGACACCAAGTAACAAAGACATACAATGTTACCCAGTAACACAGACACACACTTACACCAAGTAACAAAGACATACACTGATACCAAGTGACACAGACACACACTTACACCAAGTAACACAAACACTCACTGACACCAAGTAACAAAGACATACACTGACACCAAGTAACAAAGACATACAATTACACCAAGTAACAAAGACACACACTTACACCAAGTAACACAGATTTACACTGACACCAATTAAAAAAGACATACACTGTTACCCAGTAACACAGACACACACTTACACCAAGTAACAAAGACATACACTTTTACCAAGTAACACAGACACACACTGACACCAAGTAACAAAGAAATAAACGGATACCCACTAACTCAGGCACACACTGGGGGGGGGGGGGCTTGGGGGGCACATTGGAGCAGTGGTTCGCACCGCAGCCTCACAGCTCCAGGGACCCGGGTTCGATTCTGGGTACTGCCTCTGCGGAGTTTGCAAGTTCTCCCTGTGTCTGCGTGAGTTTCCTGCGGGTGCTCCTGTTTCCTCCCAAAGACTTGCAGGTTGATAGGTTAATTGGCCTTCATAAATTGCCCCTAGTATAGGTAGGTGGTAGGGAAATATATAGGGACAGGTGGGGATGTGATAGAAATACGGGATTAGTGCAGGATTAGTATAAATGGGTGGTTAATGGTCGGCACAGTCTCGGTAGGCCGAAGGGCCTGTTTAAGTGCTGTATATCTAAACTAAACTAAATACTGACACCTAGTGTCACAGACACACCCTGACAGTCAGTAACACAAACAAACACACACTGACACCCAGTAACACAGACAACCACTGATACACAGTAACAAAGACATACACTGACACCAAGTAACACAGACACACACTGACACCCAGTAACAAAGACATACACTGACACCAAGTAACAAAGACATACATTGATACCAAGTCACAAAGGCATACACTGATACCCAGTAACACAGACACACGCTGACACCAAGTAACAAAGACATACACTGACACCAAGTAACAAAGGCATAAACATACACCAAGTAACAAAGACACACACTTACACCAAGTAACAAAGACATACACTGACACCAAGTAACAAAGACATACACTGACACCAAGTAACAAAGGCATAAACTTACACCAAGTAACAAAGACACACACTTACACCAAGTAACAAAGACATACACTGACATCAAGTAACAAAGACAGACAATTACACCAAGTAACAAAGACATACACTGATACCCAGTAACACAGACACACACTTACACCCAGTAACACAGACACACACTTACACCAAGTAACAAAGACATACACTGACACCAAGTAACAAAGCATTACACTTACACCAAGTAACAAAGACATACACTGACACCAAGTAACAAAGACATGCACTGATACCCAGTAACACAGACACACACTGACACCCAGTAACACAGACACACACTTACACCAAGTAACGAAGACATACACTGACACCAAGTAACAAAGCCATACACTTACACCAAGTAACAAAGACATACACTGACACCAAGTAACAAAGACATGCACTGATACCCAGTAACACAGACACACACTTACACCCAGTAACACAGACACACACTTACACCAAGTAACGAAGACATACACTGACACCAAGTAACAAAGCCATACACTTACACCAAGTAACAAAGACATACACTGACACCAAGTAACAAAGACATGCACTGATACCCAGTAACACAGACACACACTTACACCAAGTAACAAAGACATACACTGATAACCAGTAACACAGACACACACATACACCAAATAACACAGACACACACTTACACCAAGTAACAAAGACATACACTGATACCCAGTAACACAGACACACACTTACACCAAGTAACAAAGACATTAACTGACACCCAGTAACAAAGACATACACTGACACCAAGTCACAAAGACATGCACTGACACCAAGTAACAAAGACATACACTGATACCGAGTAACAAAGACACAAACTTACACCAAGTAACAAAGACATACACTTGCACCAAGTAACACAGACATGCACTTACACCAAGTAACAAAGACATGCAATTACACCAAGTAACAAAGACACACACTTACACCAAATAACACAGACATACACTGACACCAAGTAACAAAGACATACAATGTTACCCAGTAACACAGACACACACTTACACCAAGTAACAAAGACATAAACTGATACCAAGTGACACAGACACACACTTACACCAAGTAACACAAACACTCACTGACACCAAGTAACAAAGACATACACTGACACCAAGTAACAAAGACATACAATTACACCAAGTAACAAAGACACACACTTACACCAAGTAACACAGACATACACTGACACCAATTAAAAAAGACATACACTGTTACCCAGTAACACAGACACACACTTACACCAAGTAACAAAGACATACACTGATACCAAGTAACACAGACACACACTGACACCAAGTAACAAAGAAATACACGGATACCCACTAACTCAGGCACACACTGGGGGGGGGGGGGGCGAGGGGCACATTGGAGCAGTGGTTCGCACCGCAGCCTCACAGCTCCAGGGACCCGGGTTCGATTCTGGGTACTGCCTCTGCGGAGTTTGCAAGTTCTCCCTGTGTCTGCGTGAGTTTCCTCCGGGTGCTCCTGTTTCCTCCCACTTGCCAAAGACTTGCAGGTTGATAGGTTAATTGGCCTTCATAAATTGTCCCTAGTATAGGTAGGTGGTAGGGAAATATATAGGGACAGGTGGGGATGTGATAGAAATACGGGATGAGTGCAGGATAAGTATAAATGGGTGGTTAATGGTCGGCACAGTCTCGGTAGGCCAAAGGGCCTGTTTAAGTGCTGTATCTCTAAACTAAACTAAATACTGACACCTCGTGTCACAGACACACCCTGACAGTCAGTAACACAAACAAACACACACTGACACCCAGTAACACAGACAACCACTGATACACACTAACAAAGACATACACTGACACCAAGTAACACAGAAACACACTGAAACCCAGTAACAAAGACATACACTGACACCAAGTAACAAAGACATACATTGATACCAAGTCACAAAGGCATACACTGACACCAAGTAACACAGACACAAACTGACACCCTGTAACAAAGACATACACTGACACCAAGTAACAAAGGCATAAGCATACACAAAGTAACAAAGACACACACTTACACCAAGTAACAAAGACATACACTGACACCAAGTAACAAAGACATACATTGACACCAAGTAACAAAGGCATAAACTTACACCAAGTAACAAAGACACACACTTACACCAAGTAACAAAGACATACACTGACATCAAGTAACAAAGACAGACAATTACACCAAGTAACAAAGACATACACTGATACCCAGTAACACAGACACACACTTACACCCAGTAACACAGACACACATTTACACCAAGTAACAAAGACATACACTGACACCAAGTAACAAAGCCATACACTTACACCAAGTAACAAAGACATACACTGACACCAAGTAACAAAGACATGCACTGATACCCAGTAACACAGACACACACTTACACTAAGTAACACAGACACACACTTGCACCAAGTAACAAAGACATACACTGATACCCAGTAACACAGACACACACTTACACCAAGTAACAAAGACATTAACTGACACCCAGTAACAAAGACATACACTGACACCAAGTCACATAGACATGCACTGACACCAAGTAACAAAGACATACACTGATACCGAGTAACACAGACACAAACTTACACCAAGTAACAAAGACATACACTTGCACCAAGTAACACAGACATACACTGACACCAAGTAACAAAGACATGCAATTAAACCAATTAACAAAGACACACACTTACACCAAATAACACAGACATACACTGACACCAAGTAACAAAGACATACAATGTTACCCAGTAACACAGACACACACTTACACCAAGTAACAAAGACATACACTGATACCAAGTGACACAGACACACACTTACACCAAGTAACACAAACACTCACTTACACCAAGTAACAAAGACATACACTGACACCAAGTAACAAAGACATACAATTACACCAAGTAACAAAGACACACACTTACACCAAGTAACACAGACATACACTGACACCAATTAAAAAAGACATACACTGTTACCCAGTAACACAGACACACACTTACACCAAGTAACAAAGACATACACTGATACCAAGTAACACAGACACACACTTATACCAAGTAACACAGACACACACTTACAACACGTAACAAAGACATACACTGACACCAAGTAACACAGACATACACTGACACCAAGTAACAAAGACATACAATTACACCAAGTAACAATGACACACACTTACACCAAGTAACACAGACATACATTGTCACGATGTAGCAAAGACGTGCAATGATACCCAGTAACACAGACACACACTTACACCAAGTAACAAAGATATACACTGATACCCAATAACACAGCCACACACTTACACCAAGTAACAAAGACATACAATGACACCAAGTAACAAAGACATACACTGACAACAAGTCACAAAGACAGACACTGACACCCAGTAACAAAGACAGACACTGACACCAAGTCACGAAGACAGACACTGACACCCAGTAACAAAGACAGACAATGACACCACGTCACAAAGACATACACTGACACCAAGTAACAAAGACATACACTTACACCAAGTAACACAGACATACACTGACACCAAGTAAAAAATACATACAATTACACCAAGTAACAAAGACACACACTTACACCAAGTAACACAGACATACACCGACACCAAGTAACAAAGACATACACTGTTACACAGTAACACAGACACACACTTACGCCAAGTAACAAAGACATACACTGATACCAAGTAACACAGACTCACACTTACACCACGTAAAACAGACAAACACTTACACCAGGTAACAACGACATACACTGACACCAAGTAACACAGACATACACTGTCACCATGTAGCAAAGACATGCACTGATACCCAGTAACACAGACACACACTTACACCAAGTAACAAAAATATACACTGATACCCAGTAACACAGACACACACTTACCCCAAGTAACAAAGACATACACTGACACTAAGTAACAAAGACATACACTGACACCAAGTCACAAAGACAGACACTGACACCCAGTAACAAAGGCAAACACTTACACCAAGTAACAAAGACATACACTTACACCAAGTAACACAGACATACACTGACACCAAGTAACAAAGACATACAATTACACAAAGTAACAAAGACACACAATTACACCAAGTAACACAGACACACAATTACACCAAGTAACACAGACATACACTGACACCAAGTAACAAAGACATACACTGTTACCCAGTAACACAGACACACACTTACACCAAGTAACAAAGACATACACTGATACCAAGTAACTTTCTTTCTTTTCTTTTGGGCCTCCTTATCTCGAGAGACAATGGATACGCGCCTGGAGGTGGTCAGTGGTTTGTGAAGCAGCGCCTGGAGTGGCTATAAAGGCCAATTCTGGAGTGACAGGCTCTTCCACAGGTGCTGCAGAGAAATTTGTTTGTTGGGGCTGTTGCACAGTTGGCTCTCCCCTTGCGCCTCTGTCTTTTTTCCTGCCAACTACTAAGTCTCTTCGACTCGCCACAATTTAGCCCTGTCTTTATGGCTGCCCGCCAGCTCTGGCGAATGCTGGCAACTGACTCCCACGACTTGTGATCAATGTCACACGATTTCATGTCGCGTTTGCAGACGTCTTTATAACGGAGACATGGACGGCCGGTGGGTGTGATACCAGTGGCGAGCTCGCTGTACAATGTGTCTTTGGGGATCCTGCCATCTTCCATGCGGCTCACATGGCCAAGCCATCTCAAGCGCCGCTGACTCAGTAGTGTGTATAAGCTGGGGGTGTTGGCCGCTTCAAGGACTTCTGTGTTGGAGATATAGTCCTGCCACCTGATGCCAAGTATTCTCCGAAGGCAGCGAAGATGGAATGAATTGAGACGTCGCTCTTGGCTGGCATACGTTGTCCAGGCCTCACTGCCGTAGAGCAAGGTACTGAGGACACAGGCCTGATACACTCGGACTTTTGTGTTCCGTGTCAGTGCGCCATTTTCCCACACTCTCTTGGCCAGTCTGGACATAGCAGTGGAAGCCTTACCCATGCACTTGTTGATTTCTGCATCTAGAGACAGGTTACTGGTGATAGTTGAGCCGAGGTAGGTGAACTCTCGAACCACTTCCAGAGCGTGGTCGCCAATATTGATGGATGGAGCATTTCTGACATCCTGCCCCATGATGTTCGTTTTCTTGAGGCTGATGGTTAGGCCAAATTCATTGCAGGCAGACGCAAACCTGTCGATGAGACTCTGCAGGCATTCTTCAGTGTGAGATGTTAAAGCAGCATCGTCAGCAAAGAGGAGTTCTCTGATGAGGACTTTCCGTACTTTGGACTTCGCTCTTAGACGGGCAAGGTTGAACAACCTGCCCCCTGATCTTGTGTGGAGGAAAATTCCTTCTTCAGAGGATTTGAACGCATGTGAAAGCAGCAGGGAGAAGAAAATCCCAAAAAGTGTGGGTGCGAGAACACAGCCCTGTTTCACACCACTCAGGATAGGAAAGGGCTCTGATGAGGAGCCACCATGTTGAATTGTGCCTTTCATATTGTCATGGAATGAGGTGATGATACTTAGTAGCTTTGGTGGACATCCGATCTTTTCTAGTAGTCTGAAGAGACCACGTCTGCTGACGAGGTCAAAGGCTTTGGTGAGATCAATGAAAGCAATGTAGAGGGGCATCTGTTGTTCACGGCATTTCTCCTGTATCTGACGAAGGGAGAACAGCATGTCAATAGTCGATCTCTCTGCACGAAAGCCACACTGTGCCTCAGGGTAGACGCGCTCGGCCAGCTTCTGGAGCCTGTTCAGAGCGACTCGAGCAAAGACTTTCCCCACTATGCTGAGCAGGGAGATTCCACGGTAGTTGTTGCAGTCACCGCGGTCACCTTTGTTTTTATAGAGGGTGATGATATTGGCATCGCGCATGTCCTGGGGTACTGCTCCCTCGTCCCAGCACAGGCATAGCAGTTCATGTAGTGCTGAGAGTATAGCAGGCTTGGCACTCTTGATTATTTCAGGGGTAATGCTGTCCTTCCCAGGGGCTTTTCCGCTGGCTAGGGAATCAATGGCATCACTGAGTTCCGATTTGGTTGGCTGTATGTCCAGCTCATCCATGACTGGTAGAGGCTGGGCTGCATTGAGGGCAGTCTCAGTGACAGCATTCTCCCTGGAGTACAGTTCTAGGTAGTGCTCAACCCAGCGGTCCATCTGTTTGCGTTGGTCAGTGATTATGTCCCCCGATTTAGATTTGAGGGGGGTGATCTTCTTGATGGTTGGCCCAAGAGCTCTCTTCATGCCATCACACATTCCTCTGATGTTTCCGGTGTCTGAGGCCAGCTGAATATGACTGCATAGGTGTTGCCAGTAGTCGTTTGCGCAACGCCTAGCTGTTCTTTGTGCAGTACTTCTGGCTGCTTTAAGTGCTGCGGATGTTAAATCGCTGGGGGCTTTCTTGTAGTTCAAAAGTGCAATGCGCTTAGCGGCTATGACAGGTTCCAGCTCTTCATTATGAGATTGAAACCAGTCTGCATTTCTCTTCGCACTTTTGCCGTAGGTGGTCAAAGCTGACTCATAGATGGCGTCTCTGATGTGGGCCCACTTGGTCTCAGCATCCCCTGTGGGAGTGTTTTGAAGGGCTGTTACAAGTGAATTTAGAAATTTTTGTAACAGCTGTGGGTGAGAAATTCTGCTCGTGTTGATGCGCGGGTGGCCCTTCTGCTTGGAATGATGCAACTTCTTTGGTCTGAGTCTAACCTTGCTGCACACCAGGGAGTGGTGTTACCAAGTAACACAGACACACATTTACACCAAGTTACAAAGACAGACAATGACACCACGTTACAAAGACATACACTGACACCAAGTAACAAAGACATACACTGTTACCCAGTAACACAGACACACACTTACACCAAGTAACAAAGACATACACTGATACCAAGTAACACAGACACAGATTTACACCAAGTAACAAAGACATACAATGACACCAAGTAACAAAGACATACAATGATACCCAGTAGCACAGACACACACTGGGCGGCACATTGGCACAGTGGTAAGCAGCCTCATAGCTCCAGGGTCCCGGGCTCGATTCTGGGTACTGCATGTGCGGAGTTTGCAAGTTCTCCCTGTATCTGCGTGAGTTTCCTCCGGGTGCTCCGGTTTCTTCCCACATGCCAAAGACTTGCAGGTTGCTCGGTTAATTGACCATTATAAATTGACCCTAGTATAGGTAGGTGGTAGGGAAATATATAGGGACAGGTGGGGATGTGATAGGAATACGGGATTAGTGTAGGATTAGTATAAATGGGAGGTTGAAGGTCGGCACAGTTTCGGTTGGCCGAAGGGCCTGTTTCATGTGCTGTATCACTAAACTAAATACTGACACCCAGTAACACAAACAAACACACACTGACACCCAGTCACATAGAGAAACACTGATACACAGTAACAAAGACATACACTGACACACAGACTCACACTGTCACCAAGTAACAAAGACATACACTGACACCCAGTAACAAAGACGTACACTGACACCGAGCAACAAAGACATACACTGATAACCAGTAACACAGACACACACGGACATCAAGTAACAAAGACATACATTGACACCAAGTAACAAAGACATACACTGATGCCCAGTAACACAGACACACACTGACACCAAGTAACAAAGACATATACTGACACCAAGTAACAAAGGCATACACTTACACCAAGTAACAAAGACACACACTTACACCAAGTAACACAGACATACACTGACACCAAGTAACAAAGACATACACTGACACCAAGTAACAAAGACATACACTGATACCCAGTAACTCAGACACACACTTACACCAAGTAACAAAGACATACAATGACACCAAGTCACAAAGACACACACTGACACCCAGTAACAAAGAGATACACTGACACCAAGTCACAAAGACACACACTGACACCAGTAACAAAGACATACACTTACACCAAGTAACAACGACATACACTGACACCAAGTAACAAAGACATACACATTCATCAAGTAACAAAGACATACACTGACACCAAGTAACAAAGACATACACTGATACCCAGTAACACAGACACACACTGACACCAAGTAACAACGACATATACTGACACCAAGTAACAAAGGCATACACTTACACCAAGTAACAAAGACACACACTTACACCAAGTAACACAGACATACACTGACAGCAAGTAACAAAGACACACACTGACACCCAGTAACCAAGACATACACTGACACCAAGTCACAAAGACATACACTGATACCCAGTAACAGACACTCACACACCAAGTAACACAGACATACACTGATACCCAGTAACACAGACACACACTTACACCAAGTAACACAGACATACACTGACACCAAGTAACAAAGACATACACTGATACCCAGTAACACAGACACACACTTACTCCAAGTAACAAAGACATACATTGACACCAAGTCACAAAGACACACAATGACACCCAGTAACAAAGACATACACTGACACCAAGTATTTTGACATACACTGACACAAAGTAACAATGACATACACATTCATCAAGTAACAAAGACATACACTGACACCAAGTAACAAAGACATACACTGATACCCAGTAACACAGACACACACTGACACCAAGTAACAACGACATATACTGACACCAAGTAACAAAGGCATACACTTACACCAAGTAACAAAGACACACACTTACACCAAGTAACACAGACATACACTGACAGCAAGTAACAAAGACACACACTGACACCCAGTAACCAAGACATACACTGACACCAAGTCACAAAGACATACACTGATACCCAGTAACAGACACTCACACACCAAGTAACACAGACATACACTGATACCCAGTAACACAGACACACACTTACACCAAGTAACAAAGACATACACTGACAACAAGTAACAAAGACATACACTGATACCCAGTAACACAGACACACACTTACTCCAAGTAACAAAGACATACATTGACACCAAGTCACAAAGACACACAATGACACCCAGTAACAAAGACTTACACTGACACCAAGTATTTTGACATACACTGACACAAAGTAACAATGTCATACACTGACACCAAGTCACAAAGACACACACTGACACCCAGTAACAAAGACATACACTGACACAAAGTCACGAAGACATACACTGATACCCAGTAACACAGACACACACTTACACCAAGTAACAAAGACAAACACTGATACCCAGGAACACAGACACACACTTACACCAAGTAACACAGACATACACTGACACCAAGTAACACAGACGCACACTTACACCAAGTAACAAAGACATACACTTACACAAAGTAACAAAGACATACACTGACACCAAGTAACAAAGACATAAACTGACACCCAGTAACACAGGCACACAATGACACCAAGTAACAAAGACACACACTTACACCAAGTAACGCAGACAAACACTGACACCCAGTAACACAGACACACACTTACGCCAAGTAACAAAGACATACACTGACACGAAGTAACAAAGACATACACTTACACCAAGTTACAAAGACATGCACTGACACCAAGTAACAAAGACATACACTGCTACCCAGTAACACAGACACACACTTACACCAAGTAACAAAGACAGACAGTGACACCAAGTAACAAAGACACACACTTACACCCAGTAACACAGGCACACAATGACACCAAGTAACACAGACACACACTTACACCAAGTAACACAGACATACAGTGACAACAAGTAACAAAGACACACACTTACACCAAATAACACAGACACACACTTACACCAAGTAACAAAGACATACACTGACAGCAAGTAACAAAGACATACACTGATACCCAGTAACAGAGACACACACTTACAACAAGTAACAAAGACATACACTGATACCAAGTAACACAGACATACACTGACACCAAGTAACAAAGACACACACTTACACCAAGTAACACAGACGTACACTGACACCAAGTAACAAAGACATACACTTACACCAAGTAACAAAGACAGACACTGACACCAAGTAACAAAGACATACACTGATACCCAGTAACAGAGACACACACTTACAACAAGTATCAAAGACATACACTGATACCAAGTAACACAGACTTGCAGGTTGATAGGTTAATTGGCCATCTTAAATTGCCCCTAGTATAGGTAGGTTGTAGGGAAATATATAGGGACAGGTGGGGATGTGACAGAAATACGGGATTAGAGTAGGATTAGCATAAATGGGTGGTTGATGGTCGGCACAGACTCGGTGGGCCGAAGGGCCTGTTTAAGTGCTGTATCTCGAAACTAAACAAAATACTGACAACTAGTGTCACAGACCCACACTGACACCCAGTAACAAAGACATACACTGTCACCCAGTAACACAGTCACACACGGCACCAAGCAACAAAGGCACACACTTACACCAAGTAACAGAGATATACATTGACACCCAGTAACACAGACACACACAGGGGCACATTGGAGCAGTGGTTGGCACCGCAGCCTCATAGCTCCAGGGACCCGGGTTCGATTCTGGTTACTGCCTGTGCGGAGTTTGCAAGTTCCCCTGTGTCTGCGTGATTTTCCTCCGGGTGCTCCGGTTTCCTCCCACATGCCAAAGACTTGCAGGTTGATAGGTTAATTGGCCATTATAAATTGCCCCTAGTTTCGGTAGGTGGTAGGGAAATATATAGGGACCGGTGGGGATGTTATTGGAATATGGGATTCGTGTAGGATTAGTATAAATGGGTGGTTGATGGTCGGCACAGACTCGGTGGGCCGACGGGCCTGTTTCAGTGCTGCATCTCTAAACTAAACTAAATATTGACACCTAGTGTCACAGACACACACTGATACCAAGTCACAAAGGCAGAAATTGATACCCAGCAACACAGACACACACTGAAACCCGGTAACACAAACAAACACACTGACACCAAGTAACACAGACACACACTGACACCCAGTAACACACACTGATACACAGTCACAAAGACATACACTGATACCCAGTAACACAGACACACACTTACACCAAGTCACAAACACATACACTGACACCAAGTAACAAAGACAGACACAGATACCCAGTAGCACAGACACACACTGACACCCAGTTAGAAACACACACTGACCCCCAGTAACACAGACATACACTGATACCCAGTAACACTTACACCAAGTAACAAAGACATTCACTGACACCAAGTAACGAAGACATACACTGACACCCAGTAGCAAAGACATACCCCGACACCCAGTAACACAGACACACACGGACACCAAGTAACAAAGACACACACTGACACCAAGTCAGAAAGACACACACTGACACCCAGTAACAAAGACATACACTGACACCAAGTAACAAAGGCATAAGCATACACCAAGTAACAAAGACACACACTTGCACCAAGTAACAAAGACATACACTGACACCAAGTAACAAAGACATACACTGACACCAAGTAACAAAGGCATACACTGATACCCAGTAACACAGACACACACTTACACCCAGTAACACAGACACACACTTACACCAAGTAACAAAGACATACACTGACACCAAGTAACAAAGCCATACACTTACACCAAGTAACAAAGACATACACTGACACCAAGTAACAAAGACATGCACTGATACCCAGTAACACAGACACACACTTACACTAAGTAACACAGACACACACTTGCACCAAGTAACAAAGACATACACTGATACCCAGTAACACAGACACACACTTACACCAAGTAACAAAGACATTAACTGACACCCAGTAACAAAGACATACACTGACACCAAGTCACAAAGACATGCACTGACACCAAGTAACAAAGACATACACTGATACCGAGTAACACAGACACAAACTTACACCAAGTAACAAAGACATACACTTGCACCAAGTAACACAGACATACACTGACACCAAGTAACAAAGACATGCAATTAAACCAATTAACAAAGACACACACTTACACCAAATAACACAGACATACACTGACACCAAGTAACAAAGACATACAATGTTACCCAGTAACACAGACACACACTTACACCAAGTAACAAAGACATACACTGATACCAAGTGACACAGACACACACTTACACCAAGTAACACAAACACTCACTTACACCAAGTAACAAAGACATAAACTGACACCAAGTAACAAAGACATACAATTACACCAAGTAACAAAGAGACACACTTACACCAAGTAACACAGACATACACTGACACCAATTAAAAAAGACATACACTGTTACCCAGTAACACAGACACACACTTACACCAAGTAACAAAGACATACACTGATACCAAGTAACACAGACACACACTTATACCAAGTAACACAGACACACACTTGCAACACGTAACAAAGACATACACTGACACCAAGTAACACAGACATACACTGACACCAAGTAACAAAGACATACAATTACACCAAGTAACAATGACACACACTTACACCAAGTAACACAGACATACACTGTCACGATGTAGCAAAGACGTGCAATGATACCCAGTAACACAGACACACACTTACACCAAGTAACAAAGATATACACTGATACCCAATAACACAGCCACACACTTACACCAAGTAACAAAGACATACAATGACACCAAGTAACAAAGACATACACTGACAACAAGTCACAAAGACAGACACTGACACCCAGTAACAAAGACAGACACTGACACCAAGTCACGAAGACAGACACTGACACCCAGTAACAAAGACAGACAATGACACCACGTCACAAAGACATACACTGACACCAGGTAACAAAGACATACACTTACACCAAGTAACACAGACATACACTGACACCAAGTAAAAAATACATACAATTACACCAAGTAACAAAGACACACACTTACACCAAGTAACACAGACATACACCGACACCAAGTAACAAAGACATACACTGTTACACAGTAACACAGACACACACTTACACCAAGTAACAAAGACATACACTGATACCAAGTAACACAGACTCACACTTACACTACGTAAAACAGACAAACACTTACACCAGGTAACAACGACATACACTGACACCAAGTAACACAGACATACACTGTCACCATGTAGCAAAGACATGCACTGATACCCAGTAACACAGACACACACTTACACCAAGTAACAAAAATATACACTGATACCCAGTAACACAGACACACACACCCCAAGTAACAAAGACATACACTGACACTAAGTAACAAAGACATACACTGACACCAAGTCACAAAGACAGACACTGACACCCAGTAACAAAGGCAAACACTGACACCAAGTAACAAAGGCATACACTTACACCAAGTAACACAGACATACACTGACACCAAGTAACAAAGACATACAATTACACAAAGTAACAAAGACACACAATTACACCAAGTAACAGAGACACACAATTACACCAAGTAACACAGACATACACTGACACCAAGTAACAAAGACATACACTGTTACCCAGTAACACAGACACACACTTACACCAAGTACCAAAGACATACACTGATACCAAGTAACACAGACACACATTTACACCAAGTTACAAAGACAGACAATGACACCACGTCACAAAGACATACACTGACACCAAGTAACAAAGACATACACTTACACCAAGTAACACAGACATACACTGACACCAAGTAACAAAGACATACAATTACACAAAGTAACAAAGACACACAATTACACCAAGTAACACAGACATACACTGACACCAAGTAACAAAGACATACACTGTTACCCAGTAACACAGACACACACTTACACCAAGTAACAAAGACATACACTGATACCAAGTAACACAGACACACATTTACACCAAGTAACAAAGACATACAATGACACCAAGTAACAAAGACATACAATGATACCCAGTAGCACAGACACACACTGGGCGGCACATTGGCACAGTGGTAAGCAGCCTCATAGCTCCAGGGTCCCAGGCTCGATTCTGGGTACTGCATGTGCGGAGTTTGCAAGTTCTCCCTGTATCTGCGTGAGTTTCCTCCGGGTGCTCCGGTTTCTTCCCACATGCCAAAGACTTGCAGGTTGCTAGGTTAATTGACCATTATAAATTGACCCTAGTTTTGGTAGGTGGTAGGGAAATATATAGGGACAGGTGGGGATGTGATAGGAATACGGGATTAGTGTAGGATTAATATAAATGGGAGGTTGATGGTCGGCACAGTCTCGGTTGGCCGAAGGGCCTGTTTCATGTGCTGTATCACTAAACTAAATACTGACACCCAGTAACACAAGCAAACACACACTGACATCCAGTCACATAGAGAAACACTGATACACAGTAACAAAGACATACACTGACACACAGACTCACACTGTCACCAAGTAACAAAGACATACACTGACACCCAGTAACAAAGACGTACACTGACACCGAGCAACAAAGACATACACTGATAACCAGTAACACAGACACACACTTACATCAAGTAACAAAGACATACATTGACACGAAGTAACAAAGACATACACTGATGCCCAGTAACACAGACACACACTGACACCAAGTAACAAAGACATATACTGACACCAAGTAACAAAGGCATACACTTACACCAAGTAACAAAGACACACACTTACACCAAGTAACACAGACATACACTGACACCAAGTAACAAAGACATACACTGACACCAAGTAACAAAGACATACACTGATACCCAGTAACTCAGACACACACTTACACCAAGTAACAAAGACATACAATGACACCAAGTCACAAAGACACACACTGACACCCAGTAACAAAGAGATACACTGACACCAAGTCACAAAGACACACACTGACACCAGTAACAAAGACATACACTTACACCAAGTAACAACGACATACACTGACACCAAGTAACAAAGACATACACATTCATCAAGTAACAAAGACATACACTGACACCAAGTAACAAAGACATACACTGATACCCAGTAACACAGACACACACTGACACCAAGTAACAACGACATATACTGACACCAAGTAACAAAGGCATACACTGACAGCAAGTAACAAAGACACACACTGACACCCAGTAACCAAGACATACACTGACACCAAGTCACAAAGACATACACTGATACCCAGTAACAGACACTCACACACCAAGTAACACAGACATACACTGATACCCAGTAACACAGACACACACTTACACCAAGTAACACAGACATACACTGACACCAAGTAACAAAGACATACACTGATACCCAGTAACACAGACACACACTTACTCCAAGTAACAAAGACATACATTGACACCAAGTCACAAAGACACACAATGACACCCAGTAACAAAGAAATACACTGACACCAAGTATTTTGACATACACTGACACAAAGTAACAATGACATACACATTCATCAAGTAACAAAGACATACACTGACACCAAGTAACAAAGACATACACTGATACCCAGTAACACAGACACACACTGACACCAAGTAACAACGACATATACTGACACCAAGTAACAAAGGCATACACTTACACCAAGTAACAAAGACACACACTTACACCAAGTAACACAGACATACACTGACAGCAAGTAACAAAGACACACACTGACACCCAGTAACCAAGACATACACTGACACCAAGTCACAAAGACATACACTGATACCCAGTAACAGACACTCACACACCAAGTAACACAGACATACACTGATACCCAGTAACACAGACACACACTTACACCAAGTAACAAAGACATACACTGACACCAAGTAACAAAGACATACACTGATACCCAGTAACACAGACACACACTTACTCCAAGTAACAAAGACATACATTGACACCAAGTCACAAAGACACACAATGACACCCAGTAACAAAGACATACACTGACACCAAGTATTTTGACATACACTGACACAAAGTAACAATGTCATACACTGACACCAAGTCACAAAGACACACACTGACACCCAGCAACAAAGACATACACTGACACAAAGTCACGAAGACATACACTGATACCCAGTAACACAGACACACACTTACACCAAAAACACAGACAGACACTGACAACAAGTAACAAAGACAGACACTGATACCCAGTAACACAGACACACACTTACACCAAGTAACAAAGACAAACACTGATACCCAGGAACACAGACACACACTTCCACCAAGTAACACAGAAATACACTGACACCAAGTAACACAGACGCACACTTACACCAAGTAACAAAGACATACACTTACACAAAGTAACAAAGACATACACTGACACCAAGTAACAAAGACATAAACTGACACCCAGTAACACAGGCACACCATGACACCAAGTAACAAAGACAGACACTTACACCAAGTAACGCAGACAAACACTGACACCCAGTAACACAGACACACACTTACGCCAAGTAACAAAGACATACACTGACACGAAGTAACAAAGACATACACTTACACCAAGTTACAAAGACATGCACTGACACCAAGTAACAAAGACATACACTGCTACCCAGTAACACAGACACACACTTACACCAAGTAACAAAGACAGACAGTGACACCAAGTAACAAAGACACACACTTACACCCAGTAACACAGGCACACAATGACACCAAGTAACACAGACACACACTTACACCAAGTAACACAGACATACAGTGACAACAAGTAACAAAGACACACACTTACACCAAATAACACAGACACACACTTACACGAAGTAACAAAGACATACACTGACACCAAGTAACAAAGACATACACTTACACCAAGTAACAAAGACATACACTGACAGCAAGTAACAAAGACATACACTGATACCCAGTAACAGAGACACACACTTACAACAAGTAACAAAGACATACACTGATACCAAGTAACACAGACATACACTGACACCAAGTAACAAAGACACACACTTACACCAAGTAACACAGACATACACTGACACCAAGTAACAAAGACATACACTTACACCAAGTAACAAAGACAGACACTGACACCAAGTAACAAAGACATACACTGATACCCAGTAACAGAGACACACACTTACAACAAGTATCAAAGACATACACTGATACCAAGTAACACAGACTTGCAGGTTGATAGGTTAATTGGCCATCTTAAATTGCCCCTAGTATAGGTAGGTTGTAGGGAAATATATAGGGACAGGTGGGGATGTGACAGAAATACGGGATTAGAGTAGGATTAGCATAAATGGGTGGTTGATGGTCGGCACAGACTCGGTGGGCCGAAGGGCCTGTTTAAGTGCTGTATCTCGAAACTAAACAAAATACTGACAACTAGTGTCACAGACCCACACTGACACCCAGTAACAAAGACATACACTGTCACCCAGTAACACAGTCACACACGGCACCAAGCAACAAAGGCACACACTTACACCAAGTAACAGAGATATACATTGACACCCAGTAACACAGACACACACAGGGGCACATTGGAGCAGTGGTTGGCACCGCAGCCTCATAGCTCCAGGGACCCGGGTTCGATTCTGGTTACTGCCTGTGCGGAGTTTGCAAGTTCCCCTGTGTCTGCGTGATTTTCCTCCGGGTGCTCCGGTTTCCTCCCACATGCCAAAGACTTGCAGGTTGATAGGTTAATTGGCCATTATAAATTGCCCCTAGTTTCGGTAGGTGGTAGGGAAATATATAGGGACCGGTGGGGATGTTATTGGAATATGGGATTCGTGTAGGATTAGTATAAATGGGTGGTTGATGGTCGGCACAGACTCGGTGGGCCGACGGGCCTGTTTCAGTGCTGCATCTCTAAACTAAACTAAATATTGACACCTAGTGTCACAGACACACACTGATACCAAGTCACAAAGGCAGAAATTGATACCCAGCAACACAGACACACACTGAAACCCGGTAACACAAACAAACACACTGACACCAAGTAACACAGACACACACTGACACCCAGTAACACACACTGATACACAGTCACAAAGACATACACTGATACCCAGTAACACAGACACACACTTACACCAAGTCACAAACACATACACTGACACCAAGTAACAAAGACAGACACAGATACCCAGTAGCACAGACACACCCTGACACCCAGTTAGAAACACACACTGACCCCCAGTAACACAGACATACACTGATACCCAGTAACACTTACACCAAGTAACAAAGACATACACTGACACCAAGTAACGAAGACATACACTGACACCCAGTAGCAAAGACATACCCCGACACCCAGTAACACAGACACACACGGACACCAAGTAACAAAGACACACACTGACACCAAGTCAGAAAGACACACACTGACACCCAGTAACAAAGACATACACTGACACCAAGTCACAAAGACATACACTGATACCTTGTAACAAAGACAAACACTGACACCCAGTAACAAAGACATACACTGACACCAAGTAACAAAGACATACACTGATACCCAGTAACACAGACACACACTGACACCAATTAACAAAGACATACACTGATACCCAGAAACACAGACACACACTTGCACCAGGTAACAAAGTCATACACTGACACCAAGTCACAAAGACACGCACTGACACCCAGGAACAAAGACATACACTGACAGCAAGTAACACAGACACACACTGACACCCAGTAACACACTCTGACCCCCAGTAACACAGACACACACTGACCCCCAGTAACACAGACATACACTGATACCCAGTAACACAGACACACATTTACACCAAGTAACAAAGACATACACTGACACTAAGTGACGAAGACATACACTGACAATCAGTAACAAAGACATACACAGACACCCAGTAACACAGACACACACGGACACCAAGTAACAAAGACACACACTGACACCAAGACACAAAGACATACACTGATACCCAGTAACACAGACACACACTTACACCAAGTAACACAGACATACACTGACAGCAAGTAACAAAGACATACACTGATACCCAGTAACACAGACACACACTTACACTAAGTAACAAAGACAGATACTGATACCCAGTAACACAGACACACACTTACACCATGTAACAAAGACATACACTGACACCCAGTAACACAGACACACACGGACACCAAGTTACAAAGACACACGCTTACACCAAGTAACACAGACACACACTGACACCCAGTAACACAGACACACACTTACACCAAGTAACAAAGACATACACTGACACCAAGTTACAAAGACATACACCGACACCAAGTAACAAAGACAGGCACTGACACCAAATAACAAAGACATACACTGATCACCAGTAACACAGACACACACTTACACCAAGTAACAAAGACATACACTGATACCCAGTAACACAGACACACACTTACACCAAGTAACAAAGACATACACTGACAACAATAACAAAGACATACACTTATACCAAGTAACAAAGACATACACTGACACCAAGTAACAAAGACATACACTGATACCCAGAAACACAGACACACACTTACACCAAGTAACAAAGACACACACTTACACCAAGTAACACAGACATACACTGACACCAGGTAACAAAGACAGACAATTACACCAAGTAACAAAGACATACACTTACACCAAGTATTTTGACATACACTGACACAAAGTAACAAAGACATACACTGACACCTAGTAACACAGACATACACTTACACCAAGTAACAAAGACATACACTGACACCAAGTCACAAAGACACACACTGACACCCAGTAACAAAGACATACACTGACACCAAGTCACAAAGACATACACTGATACCGAGTAACACGGTCACACACTTACACCAAGTAACACAGACATACACTGACACCAAGTAACAAAGACATACACTGATACCCAGTAACACAGACACACACTTACACCAAGTAACAAAGACAGACACTGATACCCAGTAACACAGACACACACTTACACCAATTAACAAAGTCAAACAGTGACACCCAGTAACAAAGACATACACTGGCACCCAGTAACACAGACGCACACGGACACCAAGTAACAAAGACACACACTTACACCAAGTAACACAGAGACACACTGACACCCAGTAACACACACTGACTCTCAGTAACACAGACACACACTGTCCCCCAGTAACACAGACATACATTGATACCCAGTAACCCAGACACACACTGACACCCAGTAACAAAGACATACACTGACACCAAGTCACAAAGACATACACTGATACCCAGTAACACAGACACACACTTACACCAAGTAACACAGACATACACTGACACCAAGTAACAAAGACATACACTGATACCCAGTAACACAGACACACACTTACACCAAGTAACAAAGACAGATACTGATACCCAGTAACACAGACACACACTTACACCATGTAACAAAGACATACACTGACACCAGGTAACAAAGACATACACTGACACCCAGTAACACAGACACACACGGACACCAAGTAACAAAGACACACACTTACACCAAGTAACACAGACACACACTGACACCCAGTAACACAGACACACACTTACACCAAGTAACAAAGACATACACTGACACCAAGTTACAAAGACATACACCGACACCAAGTAACAAAGACATGCACTGACACCAAATAACAAAGACATACACTGATAACCAGTAACACAGACACACACTTACACCAAGTAACAAAGACATACACTGATACCCAGTAACACAGACACACACTTATACCATGTCTCACAGACAGACACTGACACCAAGTAACAAAGACATACACTTACACCCAGTAACACAGACACACACTTACACCAAGTAACAAAGACATACTCTGACATCAAGTAACAAAGA
The DNA here is from genome assembly GCF_036365525.1 of Heterodontus francisci. Classification (NCBI taxonomy): domain Eukaryota; kingdom Metazoa; phylum Chordata; class Chondrichthyes; order Heterodontiformes; family Heterodontidae; genus Heterodontus; species Heterodontus francisci. The sequence goes on from NW_027141175.1 coordinate 8,249,300, forward strand.
CATACACCGACACCAAGTAACAAAGACATGCACTGACACCAAATAACAAAGACATACACTGATAACCAGTAACACAGACACACACTTACACCAAGTAACAAAGACATACACTGATACCCATTAACACAGACACACACTTACGCCAAGTAACAAAGACATACACTGATACCCAGTAACACATACACACACTTAGACCAAGTAACAAAGACAGATACTGATACCCAGTAACACAGACACACACTTACACCATGTAACAAGGACATACACTGACACCAGGTAACAAAGACATACACTGACACCCAGTAACACAGACACACACGGACACCAAGTAACAAAGACACACACTTACACCAAGTAACACAGACACACACTGACACCAAGTAACACAGACACACACTTGCACCAAGTAACAAAGACATACACTGAAAACAAGTAACAAAGACATGCACTTACACCAAGTAACAAAGACATACACTGACACCAAGTAACAAAGACATACACTGATAACCAGTAACACAGACACACACTTACACCAAGTAACAAAGACATACACTGATACCCAGAAACACAGACACACACTTACACCAAGTAACAAAGACACACACTTACACCAAGTAACACAGACATACACTGACACCAGGTAACAAAGACATACACTTACACCAAGTATTTTGACATACACTGACACCAAGTAACGAAGACATACACTGACACCCAGTAACACAGACATACACTTACACCAAGTAACAAAGACATACACTGACACCAAGTCACAAAGACACACACTGACACCCAGTAACAAAGACATACACTGACACCAAGTCACACAGACATACACTGACACCAAGTAACAAAGACATACACTGATACCCAGTAACACAGACACACACTTACACCAAGTAACAAAGACAGACACTGATACCCAGTAACACAGACACACACTTACACCAATTAACAAAGTCATACAGTGACACCCAGTAACAAAGACATACACTGACACCCAGTAACACAGACGCACACGGACACCAAGTAACAAAGACACACACTTACACCAAGTAACACAGACACACACTGACACCCAGTAACACAGGCACACACTTACACCAAGTAACACAGACATACACTGACACCAAAAAACAAAGACATACACTGACACCAAGTAACAAAGACATACACTTGCACCAAGTAACAAAGACACACACTTACACCAAGTAACACAGACATACACTGACACCAAGTAACAAAGACAGACAATTACACCAAGTAACAAAGACATACACTTACACCAAGTATTTTGACATACACTGACACCAAGTAACAAAGACATACACTGACACCAAGTCACAAAGACATACACTGACACCCAGTAACAAAGACATACACTGACTCCAAGTCACAAAGACATACACTGATACCCAGTAACACAGACACACACTTACACCAATTAAGACAGACATGCACTGACACCAAGTTATAAAGATATACACTGATACCCAGTAACACAGACACACACTTACACCAAGTAACAAAGACAGACACTGATACTCAGTAACACAGACACACACTTACACCAAGTAACAAAGAATACACTGACACCCAGTAACAAAGACATGCACTGACACCCAGTAACACAGACACACACGGACACCAAGTAACAAAGACACACACTTACACCAAGTAACACAGACGCACACTGACACACAGTAACACAAACACACACTTACACCAAGTAACAAAGACATACACTGACACGAAGTAACCACGACATACACTTACACCAAGTACCACAGACATAGACTGACACCAAGTATCAAAGACATACACTGACACCAAGTAACAAAGTCATACACTTACACCAAGTAACAAAGACATACACTGACACCAAATAACGAAGACAGACAATTACACCAAGTACCGCAGACATACACTGACACCAAGTAACAAAGACATACACTGATACCCAGCAACACAGACACACACTTACACCAAATAACACAGACATACACTGATACACAGTAACACAGACACACACTTACCCCAAGTAACAAAGACAGACACTGACACCCAGTAACACAGACACACTCTTACACAAATTAACAAAGTCATACACTGACACCCAGTAACAAAGACATACACTGACACCCAGTAACACAGACACATACTTACACCAAATAACATAGATATACACTGACACGAAGTAACAAAGACATACACTGATACCCAGTAACACAGGCACACACTTACACCAGGTTACACAGACATACACAGACACCAAGTAACAAAGACATACACTGACACCAAGGAACAAAGTCATACACTTACACCAAGTAACCAAGACATACACTGAAACCAAGAAACAAAGACAGACAATTACACCAAGTAACAAAGACACACACTACACCAAATATTTTGACATACACTGACACCAAGTAACAAAAACATGCACTGATACCCAGTAACAAGGACATACACTGACAACAAGTCACAAAGACATACACTGATACCCAGTAACACTGACACACACTTACACCAAGTAAGACAGACATAAACTGACACGAAGCAACAAAGACATACACTGATACCCAAGAACACAGAGACACACTTACACCAAGTAACAAAGACAGACACTGATACTCAGTAACACAGACACACACTTACACCAAGTAACAAAGAATGCACTGACACCCAGTAACAAAGACATACACTGACACCCAGTAACACAGACACACACGGACACCAAGTAACAAAGACACACACTTACACCAAGTATCACAGACACACACAGACACCCAGTAACACAGACACACTCTTACACCAAGTAACAAAGACATACACTGACACCAAGTAACAAAGTCATACACTGATACCCAGTAACACAGACACTCACTCACACCAAGTAACAAAGACATACACTGATACCCAGTAACACAGACACACACTTACACCAAGTAACACAGACATACACTGACACCAAGTAACAAAGACATACACTGATACCCAGTAACACAGACACACACTTACACCAAGTAACAAAGACATACACTGACACCAAGTCACAAAGACACACACTGGGGGTGGAGGGGGGGCACATTGGCGCAGTGGTTAGCACCGCAGCCTCACAGCTCCAGGGACCCGGGTTCGATTCTGGGTACAGCCTGTGCGGAGTTTGCAAGTTCTCCCTGTGTCTGCGTGGGTTTCCTCCGGGTGCTCCGGTTTCCTCCCACATGCCAAAGACTTGCAGGTTGATAGGTTAATTGGCCATCTTAAATTGCCCCTAGTATAGGTAGGTTGGGAAATATATAGGGACAGGTGGGGATGTGACATAAATACGGGATTAGAGTAGGATTAGCAGAAATGGGTGGTTGATGGTCGGCACAGACTCGGTGGGCCGAAGGGCCTGTTTAAGTGCTGTATCTCGAAACTAAACAAAATACTGACAACTAGTGTCACAGACCCACACTGACACCCAATACCACAAACAAACACACACTGATACCCAGTAACACAGTGAACCATTGATACACAGTAACAAAGACATACACGGACACCAAGTAACACAGACACACACTGACACCCAGTAACAAAGACATACACTGACACCAAGTCACAAAGACATACACTTACACCAAGTAACAAACACACACACTTACACCATGTAACACAGACATACACTGACACCAAGTAACAAAGACATACACTTACACCAAGTATTTTGACATACACTGACACCAAGTAACAAAGACATACACTGATACCCAGTAACACAGACACACACTTTCACCAGGTAACAAAGACATACACTGATACCCAGTAACACAGACACACACTGACACCAAGTAACACAGACATACACTGTCACCAAGTAACAAAGACAGACACTGATACCCAGTAACACAGACACACACTTACACCAAGTAACAAAGACATACACTGACACCCAGTAACAAAGACATACACTGACACCCAGTAACACGGACACACACGGACAGCAAGTAACAAAGACACACACTTACACCAAGTAACACAGACACACACTGGCACCCAGCAACACAAACAAACACACTGACACCAAGTAACACAGAAATACACTGACACCAAGTAACAAAGACATACACTGATACCCAGTAACACAGGCACACTCTTACACCAAGTAACACAGACATTCACTGACACCAAGTAACAAAGACATACACTGACACCAAGTAACAAAGACAGACAATTTCACCAAGTCACAAAGACATACACTTACACCAAGTATGTTGACATACACTGACACCAAGTAACAAAGACATACACTGATACCCAGTAACACAGACACACACTTACACCAAGTAACAAAGACATACACTGACACCAAGTCACAAAGACACACACTGACACCCAGTAACAAAGACATACACTGACACCAAGTCACAAAGACATACACTGATACCCAGTAACACAGACACACACTTACACCAAGTAACACAGACATACACTGACACCAAGTAACAAAGACATACACTGATACCCAGTAACACAGACACACACTTACACCAAGTAACAAAGACAGACACTGATACCCAGTAACACAGACACACACTTACACCAAGTAACAAAGACATACACTGACACCCAGTAACAAAGACATACACTGACACCCAGTAACACAGACACACACTGACACCCAATAACAAAGACACACACTTACACCAAGTAACACAGACATATACTGACACCAAGTAACAAAGACTTACACTGATACCCAGTAACACAGGCACACACTGGGTGGGGGGGGGGGGCGGGGAGGGGGGCACATCGGCGCTGTGGTTAGCACCGCAGCCTCACAGCTCCAGGGACCCGGGTTCGTTTCTGGGTTCTGCCTGTACGAAGTTTCCAAGTTCTCCCTGTGTCTGCGTGGGTTTCCTCCTGGTGCTCCGGTTTCCTCCCACATGCCAAAGACTTGCAGGTTGATAGGTTAATTGGCCATCATAAATTGCCCCTAGTATAGGTAGGTGGTAGTGAAATATATAGGGACAGGAATGGATGTGATAGGAATACGGGAATAAAAGCAAAATACTGCGGATAGTGGAAATCTGAAACAAAAACAAGAAATGCCGGATTCACTCAGCGGGTCTGGCAGCATCTGTGGAAAGAGAAGCAGTGTTAACTTTTCGGGTCAGTGACCCTTCTTCGGAACTGACAAATATTAGAAAAGTCATAGATTATAAACAAGTGAGGTGGGGGTTGGGCAAGATATAACAAAGGAGAAGGTGCAGATTGGACCAGGCCACATAGCTGACCAAAAGGTCACGGTGCAAAGGCAAACAATATGTTAATGGTGTGTTGAAAGACAAAGCATTAGTACAGATTAGGTGTGAATATACTGAATATTGAACATCAGCAAGTGCAAACCTGAAGAAGAACAACCTGAAAAAAACGATGGGTAAGCAAACTGAACAAACTAAGATGAAATAAAATAAATGCAAAAAAAGATTGTAAAAAATGTAAAAAGTAATGCAAAAAAAAGGAAGAAAAAATAACTAAAAATGACTAAAAATGAAAGTAAAGTGGGGGGCTGTCATGCTCTGAAATTATTGAACTCAATGTTCAGTCCGGCAGGCTGCAGTGTGCCTAATCGGTAGATGAGATGCTGTTCCTCGAGCTTGCGTTGATGTTCACTGGAACACTGCAGCAATCCCAGGACAGAGATGTGAGCATGAGAGCAGGGGGGAGTGTTGAAATGGCAAGCAACCGGAAGCTCAGGGTCCTGCTTACAGACTGAGCGGAGATGTTCCGCAAAGCGGTCACCCAGTCTGCGCTTGGTCTCCCCAATGTAGAGGAGACAACACTGTGAGCAGCGAATACAGTATACTACATTGAAAGAAGTACAAGTAAATCGCTGCTTCACCTGAAAGGAGTGTTTGGGGCCTGGGATGGTGAGGAGAGAGGAGGTAAATGGGCAGGTATTACACCTCCTGCGATTGCAAGGGAAGGTGCCCTGGGACGGGGACGAGGTGGTGGGGGTAATGGAGGAGTGGACCAGGGTGTCGCGGAGGGAACGATCCCTTCGGAATGCTGACAGGGGAAGGGAGGGGAAGATGCGACTGGTAGTGGCATCACGCTGGAGGTGGCGAAAATGGCGGAGGATGATCCTTTGGATATGGAGGCTGGTGGGATGAAAAGTGAGGACAAGGGGAACCCTGTCACGGTTCTGGGAGGGAGGGGAAGGGGTGAGGGTAGAGGTGCGGGGAATGGGTCGGACACGGTTGAGGGCCCTGTCAACCACAGTGGGGGGAAATCCTCGGTTGAGGAAAAAGGTCATATCAGAAGCACCGTCATGGAAGGTAGCATCATCAGAGCAGATGCGTCGGAGATGGAGAGACTGGGAGAATGGAATGGAGTACTTACAGGAGGTAGGGTGTGAAGAAGTGTAGCCGAGGTAGCTGTGGCAGTCAGTGGGCTTATAATGGATATTGGTAGACAACCTATCCCCAGAGATGGAGACAGAGAAGTCGAGGAAGGGAAGGGAAGTGGCAGAGATGGACCATGTAAAGGTGAGAGAAGGGTGGAAATTGGAAGCAAAGTTGTTGATAGGAATACGGGATTAGTGCAGGCTTAGTATAAATGGGTAGTTGATGGACGGCACAGACTCGGTGGGCCGAAGGGCCTGTTTCAGTGCTGTATCTCTAAACTAAACTAAATACTGACACCTAGTGTCACTGACACAAACTGATACACAGTAACAAAGACATGCACTGACACCCAGTAACACAGACACACACTTACACCAAGTGACAAAGACATACACTGACACCCAGTAACAAAGACATACACTGACACCCAGTTACACAGACACACACGGACACCAAGTAACAAAGACAAACACTTACACCAAGTAACACAGACACACACTGACACCCAGTAACACAAACAAACACACTGACACCCAGTAAAACAGACACACACTGACACCAATTAACAAATACATACACTGACACCCAGGAACACAGACACACACTTACACCAAGTAACACAGACACACACTTAAACCAAGTAACAAAGACATACACTGACACCAAGTAAGAAAGACGTACACTGACACCCAGTAACAAAGACATACACTGACACCCAGTAACATAGACACCATGTTAGAAAGACACACACTTACACCAAGTAACACAGACACACACTGACACCCAGTAACACAACCAAACACACTGACACCATGTAACACAGACATACACTGACACCAAGTAACAAAGACATCCACTTACACCAAGTAACAAACACAAACTTGCACCAAGTAACACAGACATACACTGAAACCAACTAACAAAGACATACACTTACACAAAGTATTTTGACATACACTGACAGCAAGTAACAAAGACACACACTTACACAAAGTAACAAAGACATACACTGACACCAAGTAACAAAGACACACACTTACACCAAGTAACAAAGACATACACTGACACCAAGTCACAAAGACATACACTGATACCCAGTAACACAGACACACACTTACACCAAGTAACACAGACATACACTGACACCAAGCAAAAAAGACATGCACTGATACCCAGTAACACATACACACACTTACACCAAGTAACAAAGACAGACACTGATACCCAGTAACAAAGACATACACTGACACCAAGTAACAAAGACATACACTTACACCAAGTAACAAATACGCACACTTACACAAAGTAATACAGACATACACTGACACCAAGTAACAAAGACAGACAATTACACCAAGTAACAAAGAAATGCACTTACACCAAGTATTTTGACATACACTGACACCAAGTAACAAAGACATACACTGATACCCAGTAACACAGACACACACTTACACCAAGTAACAAAGACATCCACTGACACCAAGTCACAAAGACACACACTGACACCCAGTAACACAGACACACACTTACACCAAGTAACACAGACAAACACTGACAACAAGTAACAAAGACATACACTGATACCCAGTAACACAGGCACACACTCGGGGGGCACATTGGCGCAGTGGATAGCACCGCAGCCTCACAGTCTCCAGGGACACGGGTTCGATTCTGGGTACTGTCTGTGCGGAGTTTGCAAGCTCTCCCTGTGTCTGCGTGGATTTCCTCCGGGTGCTCCGGTTTCCTCCCACATGCCAAAGACTTGCAGGTTGATAGGTTAACTGGCCATCATAAGTTGCCCCTAGTATAGGTAGGTGGTAGGGAAATATATAGGGACAGGTGGGGATGTGATAGGAATACGGGATTAGTGAAGGATTAGTATAAATGAGTTGTTGATGGTCGGCACAGACTCGGTGGGCCGAAGGGCCTGTTTAAGTGCTGTATCTCTAAACTAAACTAAATACTGACACCTAGTGTCACAGACACACACTGACACCCAGTAACACAAACAAGCACACAGTGACATCCAGCAACACAGAGAAACACTGATACACAGTAACAATGACAAACACTGACATCAAGTAACACAGACACACACTGACACCCATTAACAAAGACATACACTGATAGCAAGTCACATAGACATACACTGACACCCAGTAACACAAACAAACACACACTGACACCCAGTAACACAGAGAACCACTGATACACAGTTACAAAGACATACACTGACACCTTTTAACAAAGACATACACTGACAGCAAGTCACATAGACATACACTGACACCCAGTAACACAAACAAACACACTGACACCAAGTAACAAAGACACACACTTACACCAAGTAACACAGACACACACTGACACCAAGTAACAAAGACAGACACTGACACCAAGTAACAAAGACGTACACTGACACCCAGTAACAAAGACATACACTGACACCCAGTAACACAGACACACACGGACACCAAGTAACAAAGACACACACTGACATCCAGTAACACAAACAAACACTCTGACACCATGTGACACAGACATAGACTGACTAGAAGTAACAAAGACATCCACTTACACCAAGTAACAAAGACACACGCTTGCACCAAGTAACACAGACATACACTGACACCAAGTATCAAATACATACACTTACACCAAGTCACAAAGACATACACTGATACCCAGTAACACAGACACACCCTTACACCAAGTAAAAAAGACATACACTAACACCAAGTCACAAAGACACACACTGACACCCAGTAACAAAGACATACACTGACACCAAGTCACAAAGACATACACTGATACCCAGTCACACAGACACACACTTCCACCAAGTAACACAGACATACACTGACACCAAGTAACAAAGACATACACTGATACCCAGTAACACAGACACACACTTACACCAAGTAACAAAGACAGACACTGATACCCAGTAACAAAGACACACACTTACACCAAGTAACAAAGACATACACTGACACCCAGTAACAAAGACATACACTGACGCCAAGTAACAAAGACATACACTTGCACCAAGTAACAAAGACACACACTTGCACCAAGTAACACAGAAATACACTGACACCAAGTAACAAAGACATACACTTACACCAAGTATTTTGACATACACTTACACTAAGTAACAAAGACATACACTGACACCAAGACACAAAGACACACACTGACACCCAGGAACAGAGACACACACTTACACCAAGTAACACAGACATACACTGACACCAAGTCACAAAGACATACACTGATACCCAGTAACACAGGCACACACTGGGTGTGGGGGCACATTGGCGCAGTGGTTAGCACCGCAGCCTCACAGCTCCAGGGACCCGGGTTCGATTCTGGGTACTGCCTGTGCGGAGTTTGCAAGTTCTCCCTGTGTATGCGTGGGTTTCATCCGGGTGTTCCGGTTTCCTCCCACATGCCAAAGACTTGCAGGTTGATAGGTTAATTGGCCATCATAAATTGCCCCTAATATAGGTAGGTGGTAGGGAAATATATAGGGACAGGTGGGGATGTGATAGGAATACGGGATTAGTGCAGGATTAGAATAAATGGGTGGTTGAAGGTCGTCAGAGACTCCGTGGGCTGAAGGGCCTGTTTAAGTGCTGTATCTCTAAACTAAACTAAAGACTGACACCTAGTGTCACAGACACACACTGACACCCTGTAACACAAACAAACACACAGACACCATGCAACACAGACATACACTTACACCAAGTAACAAAGACATACACTGACAGCCAGTAACAAAGACGTACACTGACACCCAGTAACACAGACACACACGGACACCAAGTAACAAAGACACACACTGACACCCAGTAACACAAACAAACACACTGACACCATGTAACACAGACATAGACTGACAACAAGTAACAAAGACATCCACTAACACCAAGTAACACAGACATACACTGACACCAAGTATCAAATACATACACTTACACCAAGTCACAAAGACACACAGTGACACCCAGTAACAGAGACACACACTTACACCAAGTAACACAGACATACACTGACACCAAGTCACAAAGACATACACTGATACCCAGTAACACAGGCACACACTGGGTGTGGGGGCACATTGGCGCAGTGGTTAGGACCGCAGCCTCACAGCTCCAGGGACCCGGGTTCGATTCTGGGTACTGCCTGTGCGGAGTTTGCAAGTTCTCCCTGTGTCTGCGTGGGTTTCCTCCGGGTGCTCCGGTTTCCTCCCACATGCCAAAGACTTGCAGGTTGATCGGTTAATTGGCCATTATAAATTGCCCCTAGTATAGGTAGGTGGTAGGGAAATATATAGGGACAGGTGGGGATGTGATAGGAATACCGGATTAGTGCAGGATTAGTATAAATGAGTTGTTGATGGTCGGCACAGACTCGGTGGGCCGAAGGGCCTGTTTAAGTGCTGTGTCTCTAAACTAAACTAAATACTGACACCTAGTGTCACAGACACACACTGACACCCAGTAAAACAGAGAAACACTGATACACAGTAACAAAGACATACACTGACATCAAGTAACACAGACACACACTGACACCCTGTAAAAAAGACATACACTGACACCAAGTCACAAAGACATACACTGATACCAAGTCACAAAGGCAAACACTGATGCCCAGTAACACAGACACACACAGACACCAAGTAACAAAGACATGCACTGACACCAAGTAACAAAGACATACACTTACACCAAGTAACAAAGACACACACTTACACCAAGTAACACAGACATACACTGACACCAAGTAACAACGACAGACAATTACACCAAGTTACAAAGACATACACTTACACCAAGTATTTTGACATACACTGACACCAAGTCACAAAGACACACACTGACACCCAGTAACAAAGACACACACTTACACCAAGTAACAAAGACAGACACTGATACCCAGTACCACAGACACACACTTACATCATGTAAAAAAGACAGACACTGATACCCAGTAACACAATCACACAATTACACCAAGTAACAAAGACACACACTTCCACCAAGTATTTTGACATACACTGACACCCAGTAACAAAGACATACACTGACACCCAGTAACACAGACACACACGGACACCAATTAACACAGACACACACTGACACCCAGTAACACAAAAAAACACACTGACACCAAGTAACACAGACATAATCTGACACCAAGTAACAAAAACATGCACTTACACCCAGTAACAGAGACATACACTTACACCAAGTCACAAAGACATCCACTGATTCCCAGTAACACAGACACACACTTACAACCAGTCACACAGACACACACTTACACCAAGTAACAAAGACATACACTGACACCCAGTAACAAAGACATACACTTACACCAAGTAACAAAGACATACACCGACACCAAGTAAGAAAGACATGCTCTGATACCCAGTAACACAGACACACTCTTACACCAAGTAACAAAGACGGACACTGATACCCAGCAACACAGACACACACTTACACCAAGTAACAAAGACATACACTGACACCCAGTAACACAGACACACACGGACACCAAATAACAAAGACACACACTTACACCAAGTAACACAGACACACACTGACACCCAGTAACACAAACAAACACACTGACACCAAGCAACACAGACATACACTGACACCAAGTAACAAAGACATACACTTACACCCAGTCACAAAGACATACACTGATACCCAGTAACACAGACACACACTTACACCAAGTAACACAGACATACACTGACACCAAGTAACAAAGACATGCACTGATACCCAATAACACAGACACACACTTACACCAAGTAACAAAGACAGACACTGATACCCAGTAACACAGACACACACTTACACCAAGTGAAAAAGACATACACTGACACCCAGTAACGAAGATATAAACTTACAACCAGTAACACAGACACACACAGACACCAAGTCATAAAGACATACACTGATACCCAGTAACACAGACACACACTTAAACCAAGTAACACAGACATACACCGACACCAAGTAACAAAGACATGCACTGATACCCAGTAGCACAGACAGACACTTACACCAAGTAACACAGACACACACTGACACCCAGTAACACAAACAAACACACTGACATCAAGTAACACAGACATACACTGACACCAAGTAACAAAGACATACACTTACACCCAGTAACAAAGACATACACTTACACCAAGTCACAAAGACATGCACTGATACCCAGTAACACAGACACACACTTACACCAAGTAACACAGACATACACTGACACCAAGTAACAAAGACATGCACTGATACCCAGTAACACAGACACACACTTACACCAAGTAACAAAGACAGACACTGATACCCAGTAACACAGACACACACTTACAAAAAGTAACAAAGACATACACTGACACGGGGTAACAAAGATATACACTTACAACCAGTAACACAGAAACACACGGACACCAAGTAACAAAGACACACACTTACACCAAGTAACACAGACACACACTGACACCCAGTAACACAAACAAACACACTGACACCAAGTAACACAGACATACACTGATACCAGGTCACAAAGACATACACTGATGCCCAATAACACAGACACACACTGACACCAAGTAATAAAGACATACACTTACACCAAGTAACAATGACACACACTTACACCAAGTAACACAGACATACACTGACACCAAGGAACAAACACAGATAATTACACCAAGTAACAAAGACATATACTTACACCAAGTATTTTGACATACACTGACACCAAGTAACAAAGACATACACTGAAACCCAGTAACACAGACACACACTTACAGCAAGGAACAAAGACAGACACTGATACACAGTAACACAGACACACACGGACACCTAATAACAAAGACACACACTTACACCAAGTAACACAGACACACACTGACACCCAGTAACACAAACAAACACACTGACACCAAGTAACACAGACATACACCGACACCAAGTAACAAAGACATACACTTACACCAAGTAACAAAGACAGACACTGATACCCAGCAACACAGACATACACTTACACCAAGTCACAAATACATACACTGATACCCAGTAACACAGACACACACTTACACCAAGTAACACAGACACACACTTACACCAAGTAACAAAGACAGGCACTGATACCCAGTAACACAGACACACACTTACACCAAGTAACACAGACACACACGGACACAATGTAACAAAGACACACACTTACACCAAGTAACACAGACATACACTGACACCAAGTAACAAAGACATACACTGATACCCAGTAACACAGGCACACACTTACACCAAGTAACACAGACATACACTGACACCAAGTAACAAAGACATGCACTGATACCCAGTAACACAGACACACACTTGCACCAATTAACAAAGACAGACAATTACACCAAGTAACAAAGACATACACTTACACCAAGTAACAAAGACAGACACTGATACCCAGTAACACAGACACATACTTACACCAAGTAACAAAGACAGACACTGATACCCAGTAACACAGACACACACTTACAACAAGTAACAAAGACAGACACTGATACTCAGTAACACAGACACACACTTACACCAAGTGACAAAGACATACAATGATACCCAGTAACACAGACACATACTTACACCAAGTCACAAAGACATACACCGACACCAAGTAACAAAGACATGCACTGATACCCAGTAACACAGACACACACTTACACCAAGTAACAAAGACAGACACTGATACCCAGTAACACAGACACACACTTACACCAAGTAACAAAGACATACACTGACACCCAGTAACAAAGACATACACTGACACCCAGTAACACAGACACACACGGACACCAAATAACAAAGACACACACTTACACCAAGTAACACAGACACACACTGACACCCAGTAACACAAACAATCACACTGACAACAAGTAATACAGACATACACTTACACCAAGTAATAAAGACATACACTTACACCAAGTAACAATGACAAACACTTACACCAAGTAACACAGACATACACTGACATCAAGGAACAAACACAGATAATTACACCAAGTAACAAAGACATATACTTACACCAAGTATTTTGACATACACTGACATCAAGTAACAAAGACATACACTGATACCCAGTAACACAGACACACACTTACAGCAAGGAACAAAGACAGACACTGATACACAGTAACACAGACACACACGGACACCAAATAACAAAGACACACACTTACACCCAGTAACACAGACACACACTTACACCAAGTAACAAAGACAGACACTGATACCCAGTAACACAGACACACACTTACACCAAGTAACAAAGACATACACTGACACCCAGTAACAAAGACATACACTGACACCCAGTAACACAGACACACACGGACACCAAATAACAAAGACACACACTTACACCAAGTAACACAGACACACACTGACACCCAGTAACACAAACAAACACACTGACAACAAGTAATACAGACATACACTTACACCAAGTAACAAAGACACACACTTACACCAAGTAACACAGACATACACTGACACCAAGTAACAAAGACAGGCAATTACACCAAGTAACAAAGACATACATTTACACCAAGTATTTTGACATACACTGACACCAAGTAACAAAGACATGCACTAATACCCAGTAACGCAGACACACACATACACCAAGTAACAAAGACATACACTGACACCAAGTCACAAAGACACACACTGACACCCAGTAACAAAGACACACACTTACACCAAGTAACAAAGACAGACACTGATACCCAGTAACACAGACACACACTTACATCATGTAACAAAGACAGACACTGATACCCAGTAACACAGACACACAATTACACCAAGTAACAAAGACACACACTTACACCAAGTATTTTGACATAAACTGACACCCAGTAACTAAGACATACACTGACACCCAGTAACACAGACACACACGGACACCAAGTAACACAGACACACAGTGACACCCAGTAACACAAAAAAACACACTGACACCAAGTAACACAGACATACACTGACACCAAGTAACAATGATATGCACTTACACCCAGTAACAGAGACATAGACTTACACCAAGTCACAAAGACATCCACTGATTCCTAGTAACACAGACACACTTACAACCAGTAACACAGACACACACAGACACCAAGTCACAAAGACATACACTGATACCCAGTCACACAGACACACACTTACACCAAGTAACAAAGACATACACTAACACCCAGTAACAAAGACATACACTTACACCAAGTAACAAAGACATACACCGACACCAAGTAACAAAGACATGCACTGATACCCAGTAGCACAGACACACTCTTACACCAAGTAACAAAGACAGACACTGATACCCAGTAACACAGACACACACTTACACCAAGTAACAAAGACATACACTGACACCCAGTAACACAGACACACACGGACTCCAAATAACAAAGACACACACTTACACCAAGTAACACAGACACACACTGACACCCAGTAACACAAACAAACACACTGACACCAAGTAACACAGACATACACTGACACCAAGTAACAAAGACATACACTTACACCCAGTAACAAAGACATACACTTACACCAAGTCACAAAGACATACACTGATACCCAGTAACACAGAACACACACTTACACCAAGTAACACAGACATACACTGACACCAAGTAACAAAGACATGCACTGATACCCAATAACACAGACACACAATTACACCAAGTAACAAAGACAGACACTGATACCCAGTAACACAGACACACACTTACACCAAGTGAAAAAGACATACACTGACACCCAGTAACGAAGATATACACTTACAACCAGTAACACAGACACACACAGACACCAAGTCATAAAGACTTACACTGATACCCAGTAACACAGACACACACTTAATCCAAGTAACACAGACATACACCGACATCAAGTAACAAAGACATGCACTGATACCCAGTAACACAGACACACACTTACACCAAGTAACAAAGACAGACACTGATACCCAGTAACACAGACACACACTTACACCAAGTAACAAAGACATACACTGACACCAAGTAACAAAGACATGCACTGATACCCAGTAACACAGACAAACACTTACACCAAGTAACAAAGACAGACACTGATACCCATTAACACAGACACACACTTACTCCAAGTAACAAAGACATACACTGACATCCAGTAACAAAGACATACACTGACACCCAGTAACACAGACACACACCGACACCAAATAACAAAGACACACACTTACACCAAGTAACACAGACACACACTGACACCCAGTAACACAAACAAACACACTGACAACAAGTAACACGGACATACACTGTCACCAAGTAACAAAGACATACACTTACACGCAGTAACAAAGACATGCACTTACACCAAGTCACAAAGACATACACTGATACCCAGTAACACAGACACACACTTACATCAAGTTACACAGACACACAATTACACCAAGTAACAAAGACAGACACTGATATCCAGTAACACAGAAACACACTTACACCAAGTAACAAAGTCATACACTGACACGAGGTAACAAAGATATACACTTACAACCAGTAACACAGACACACACGGACACCAAGTAACAAAGACACACAATTACACAAAGTAACACAGACACACATTGACACCAAGTAACACAAACAAACACACTGACACCAAGTGACACAGACATACACTGATACCAAGTCACAAAGACATACACTGATGCCCAGTAACACAGACACACACTGACACCAAGTAACAAAGACATACACTGACACCAAGTAACAAAGACATACACTTACACCAAGTAACAATGACACACACTTACACCAAGTAACAGACATACACTGACACCAAGTAACAAAGACAGATAATTACACCAGGTATTTTGACATACACTGACACAATGTAACAAAGACATACACTGACACCAAGTAACACAGACACACACTTACACCAAGTAACAAAGACATACACTGACACCAAGTCACAAAGACACACACTGACTCCGTTTATCAAAGACATACACTGACACCAAGTCACAAAGACATACACTGATACCCAGTAACACAGACACACACTTACACCAAGTAACACAGACATACACTGACACCAAGTAACAAAGACATGCACTGATACCCAGTAACACAGACACACACTTACACCAAGTAACAAAGACAGACACTGATACCCAGTAACACAGACACACACTTACACAAAGTAACAAAGACAAAGACATACACTGACACCCAGTAACAAAGACATACACTGACACCCAGTAACGCAGACACACACGGACACCAAGTAACAAAGACACAGACTTACACCAAGTAACACAGAAACACACTGACACCCAGTAACACAGACACAAACTTACACCAAGTAACACAGACATACACTGACACCAAGTAACAAAGACATGCACTGATACCCAGTAACACAGACACATACTTGCACCAAGTAACAAAGACAGACAATTACACCAAGTAACAGAGTCATACACTTACACCAAGTATTTTGACATACACTGACACCAAGTAACAAAGACATACACTGATTCCCATTAACACAGACAGACACTTACACCAAGTAACAAAGACATACACTGACACCAAGTCACAAAGACACACACTGACACCCAGTAACGCAGACACACACGGACACCAAGTAACAAAGACTCAGACTTACACCAAGTAACACAGACACACACTGACACCCAGTAACACAGGCACACACTTACCCCAAGTAACACAGACATACACTGACACCAAGTAACAAAGACATACACTGATACCCAGTAACACAGGTACAAACTTACACCAAGTAACACAGACATACACTGACACCAAGTAACAAAGACATGCACTGATACCCAGTAACACAGACACACATTTACACCAAGTAACAAAGACAGACACTGATACCCAGTAACAGAGACACACACTTACACCAAGTAACACAGACACACACGGACAACAAGTAACACAGACACACACTGACACCCAGAAACACAGACAAACACACTGCCACCAAGTAACACAGACATACACTGATACCATGTCACAAAGACATACACTGATGCCCAGTAACACAGACACACACTGACACTAAGTAACAAAGACATACACTTACACCCAGTAACATGACATACACTTACACCAAGTCACAAAGACATACACTGATACCCAGTACCACAGACACACACTTACACCAAGTAACTCAGACATACACTGACAGCAAGTAACAAAGACATGCACTGATACCCAGTAACACAGACACACACTTACACCAAGTAACAAAGACAGACACTGATACCCAGCAACACAGACACACACTTACACCTAGTAACAAGGACATACACTGACACGCAGTAACAAAGACATACACTGAATCCCAGTAACACAGACACACACGGACACCAATTAACAAAGACACACACTTACACCAAGTAACACAGACACACACTGACACCCAGTAACACAAACAAACACACTGACACCAAGTAACACAGACATACACTGATACCAAGTCACAAAGACATACACTGATGCCCAGAAACACAGACACACACTGACACCAAGTAACAAAGACATACACTGACACCAAGTAACAAAGACATACACTTACACCAAGTAACAATGACACACACGTACACCAAGTAACACAGACATACACTGACACCAAGTACTAAATACAGACAATTACACCAAGTAACAAAGACATACACTGATACCCAGTAACACTGACACACACTTACACCAAGTAACAAAGTCATACACTGACACCAAGTCACAAAGACACACACTGACTCCCAGTAACAAAGACATACACTGACACCAAGTCACAAAGACATGCACTGATACCCAGTGACACAGACACACACTTACACCAAGTAACACAGACATACACTGACACCAAGTAACAAAGACATACACTGATACCCAGTAACACAGCCAAACACACACTCGGGAGGCACATTGGCGCAGTGGTTAGCACCGCAGCCTCGCAGTTCCCGGGACCCGGGTTCGATTCTGGGTACAGCCTGTGCGGAGTTTGCATGTTCTCCCTGTGTCTGCGAGGGTTTTCCAGTTGCTCTGGTTTCCTCCCACATGCCTAAGACTTGCATGTTGATAGGTTAATTGGCCATCATAAATTGCCCCTAGTATAGGTAGGTGGTAGGGAAATATATAGGGACAGGTGGGGATGTGATAGGAATACGGGATTAGTGTAGGATTAGTATAAATGGTTGGTTGATGGTCGGTACAGACTCGGTGGGCCGAAGGGCCTGTTAAAGTGCTGTATAACTAAACTAAATACTGACACATATTTTCACAGATACACACTGACAGCCAGTAACACAAACACACACTGACACCCAGAAACACAGAGAAACACTAATAAACAGTAACAAAGACATACACTGATACCCAGTAACACAGACACACACTTATACCAAGTAACAAAGACACACCCTGACACCCAGTAACGAAGACATACACTGACACCAAGTCACAAAGACATACACTGATACCCAGTAACACAGACATACACTGACACCAAGTCACAAAGACACACACAGACACCCACTAACAAAGACATGCACTGACACCAAGTCACAATTACACACACTGACACCCAGTAACAAAGACATACACTGACACCAAGTCACAAAGACATACACTGATACCCAGTAACACAGACACACACTTACACCAAGTAACAAAAACACACCCTGACACCCAGTAACGAAGACATACACTGACACCAAGTCACAAAGACATACACTGATACCCAGTAACACAGACATACACTGACACCAAGTCACAAAGACACACACAGACACCCACTAACAAAGACATACACTGACACCAAGTCACAAAGACATACACTGATACCCAGACACACACTTACACCAAGTAACACAGACATACACTGACACCAGGTAACAAAGACATACACTGAATACCCAGTATCACAGACACACACTTACACCAAGTAACAAAGACATACACTGACTCCAAGTCACAAAGACACACACTGACACCCAGTAACAAAGACAAACACTGACACCAAGTCACAAAGACATACACTGATACCCAGGAACACAGACACAAACTGACACCAAGTCACAAAGACATGCACTGATACCAATTCACAAAGACATACACTGATACCCAGTAACACAGACACACAGTGACACCCAGTAAGAAAGACATACACTGATACCAAGTTACAAAGACATACACTGATACCCAGTAACACAGACACACACTGACACCAAGTAACAAAGACATGCACTGACACCAAGTAACAAAGACATACACTTACACCAAGTAACAAAGACAGACACTTACACCAATTAACACAGTCATACACTGACACCAAGTAACAAAGACATACACTGACACCAAGTAACAAAGACAGACAATTACACCAAGTAACAAAGACATACACTGATACCCAGTGACACAGACACACACTTACACCAAGTAACAAAGACGTACACTGACACCAAGTCATGAAGACACACACTAACACCCAGTAACACAGCCATACACTGACACCAAGTAAAAAAGACATACACTGATACCCAGTAACACAGCCACACACATACACCAAGTAACAAAGACAGACACTGATACCCAGTAACACAGACAAACACTTACACCAAGTAACAAAGACATACACTGACACCCAGTAACAAAGACATACACTGACACCCAGTAACACAGAAACACACGGATACCAAGTAGCAAAGACACACACTTACACCAAATAACACAGACACACACTGACACCCAGTAACACAGACACACACTTACACCAAGTAACACAGACATACACAGACACCAAATAACACAGACACACATTTACACCAAGTAACACAGACATACACTGACACCAAGTAACAAAGACATACACTGATACCCAGGAACACAGACACACACTTACACCAAGTAACACAGACACACACTTACACCAAGTAAAAAAGACATACACTGACACCAAGTAACACAGACATACACTGACACCAAGTAACAAAGACATACAATTACACCAAGTAACAAAGACACACACTTACACCAAGTAACACAGATATACACTGACACCAAGTAACAAAGACATGCACTGACACCCAGTAACACAGACACACATGGACACCAAGTAACAAAGACACACACTTACACCAAGTAACACAGACACACACGGACACCCAGTAACACAGACACACACTTACACCAAGTAACACAGACATACACTGACACCAAGTAAAAAAGACATACACTGATACCCAGTAACACAGCCACACACATACACCAAGTAACAAAGACAGACACTGATACCCAGTAACACAGACAAACACTTACACCAAGTAACAAAGACATACACTGACACCCAGTAACAAAGACATACACTGACACCCAGTAACACAGAAACACACGGATACCAAGTAGCACAGACACACACTTACACCAAAATAACACAGACACACACTGACACCCAGTAACACAGACACACACTTACACCAAGTAACACAGACATACACAGACACCAAATAACACAGACACACATTTACACCAAGTAACACAGACATACACTGACACCAAGTAACAAAGACATACACTGATACCCAAGAACACAGACACACACTTACACCAAGTAACACAGACACACACTTACACCAAGTAAAAAAGACATACACTGACACCAAGTAACACAGACATACACTGACACCAAGTAACAAAGACATACAATTACACCAAGTAACAAAGACACACACTTACACCAAGTAACACAGATATACACTGACACCAAGTAACAAGGACATGCACTGACACCCAGTAACAGAGACACACATGGACACCAAGTAACAAAGACACACACTTACACCAAGTAACACAGACACACACGGACACCCAGTAACACAGACACACACTTACATCAAGTAACACGGACATACACTGACACCAAGTAACAAAGACATACACTGATACCCAGTAACACAGACACACACTTACACCAAGTAACACAGACATACACTGACACCAAGTAACAAAGACATACAATGATACCCAGGAACACAGGCACACAATTACACCAAGTAACACAGACACACACTTACACCACGTAACAAAGACATACACTTACACCAAGTAACACAGACATACACTGACACCAAGTAACAAAGACATACAATTACACCAAGTAACAAAGACACACACTGACACCAAGTAACAAAGACATACAATTACACCAAGTAACAAAGACACACACTTACACCAAGTAACAAAGACAGACGCTGATACCCAGTAACACAGACACACACTTACACCAAGTAACAAAGACATACCCTGACATACACTAACACAAACAAACACACACTGACACCCAGTAACACAGAGAAACACTAATAAACAGAGACAAAGACATACACTGAAAGCAAGTAACGCAGACACACACTGGCACCCAGTAACAAAGACATACACTGATAAAAGTCACAAAGACATACACTGATACCAAGTCACAAAGACATACACTGATACCCAGGAACACAGACACACACAGACACCAAGTAACAAAGACATACACTGACACCAAGTAACAAAGACATACACTGATACCCAGTAACACAGACACACACTTACACCAAGTAACAAAGACATACACTGACACCAAGTCACAAAGACATACACTGATACCCAGTAACACAGACATACACTGGCACCAAGTCACAAAGACACACACTGACACCCAGTAACAAAGTCATACACTGACACCAAGTCACAAAGACATACACTAATACACAGACACACACTGACACCAAGTAACAAAGACATACACTGAATACCCAGTATCACAGACACACACTTACACCAAGTAACACAGACATACACTGACACAAAGTCACAAAGTCATACACTGATACCCAGGAACACAGACACACACTGACACCCAGTAACAAAGACATACGCTGATACCAAGTCACAAAGACATACACTGATGCCCTGTAACACAGACACACACTGACACCCAGTAACAAAGACATACACTGATACCAAGTCACAAAGACATACATTGATACCCAGTAACATAGACACACACTGACACCCAGTAACAAAGACATACACTGATACCAAGTCACAAAGACATACACTGATAACCAGTAACACAGAAACACACTGACACCAAGTAACAAAGACATGCACTGATACCCAGTAACACAGACACACACTTACACCAAGTAACACAGACATACACTTACACCAAGTAACACAGACATATACTGACACCCAGTAACACAGACACACCCGGACACCAAGTAACAAAGAAACACACTTACACCAAGTAACACAGACAGCCACTGAAACCAAGTAACAAAGACATACACTGACACCAAGTAACAAAGACATACACTTACACCAAGTAACAAAGACAGACAATTACACCAAGTAACAAAGACATACTCTTACACCAAGTATTTTGACATACACTGACACCAAGTAACAAAGACATACACTGATACCCAGTAACACAGACAAACACTTACACCCAGTAACAATGACATACACTGACACCAAGTCACAAAGACATACACTGATACCCAGTAACACAGACACACACTTACACCAAGTAACACAGACATACACTGACACCAAGTAACAAAGACATACACTGATACCCAGGATCACAGACACACACTTACACCAAGTAACACAGACACACACTTACACCAAGTAACAAAGACATACACTTACACCAAGTAACACAGACATACACTGACACCAAGTAACAAAGACATACTATTACACCAAGTAACAAAGACACACACTTACACCAATAACACAGATATACACTGGCACCAAGTAACAAAGACATACAATTACACCAAGTAACAAAGACACACACTGACACCAAGTAACAAAGACATACACTGATACCCAGTAACACAGACACACACTTACACCAAGTAACAAAGACATTCGCTGACACCAAGTCACGAAGACACACACTGACACCCAGTAAAAAAGACATACACTGACACCAAGTCACAAAGACATACACTGATACCCAGTAGCACAGACACACACTTACACTAAGTAACACAGACATAGACTGAATCCAATAACAAAGACATACACTGATACCCAGTAACACAGATACACACTTACACCAATTAACAAAGACATACACTGACACCCACTAACAAAGACATGCTCTGACACCAAGTAACAAAGACATACACTGATACCCAGTAACACAGACACACACTTACACCATGTAACAAAGACATTCCCTGACACCAACTCACGAAGACACACACTGACACCCAGTAACAAAGACATACACTGACACCAAGTCACAAAGACATACACTGATACCCAGTAGCACAGACACACACTTACACCAAGTAACACAGACATACACTGACACCAAGTAACAAAGACATACACTGATACCCAGTAACACAGACACACACTTACACCAAGTAACAAAGACATACACTGATACCCAGTAACAAAGACATACACTGACACCCAGTAACACAGACACACACGGATACCAAGTAACAAAGACATACACTGATACCCAGTAACACAGACACACACTTACACCAAGTAACAAAGACATACACTGACACCCAGTAACAAAGACATACACTGACACCCAGTAACACAGACACACAAGGATACCAAGTAACAAAGACACACAATTACACCAAGTAACACAGACACACACTGACACCCAGTAACACAGACACACACGGATACCAAGTAACAAAGACACACAATTACACCAAGTAACACAGACACACACTGACACCCAGTAACACAGACACACACTTACAACAAGTAACACAGACATACAATGACACCAAGTAACAAAGACATGCACTGATACCCAGTAACACACACACACACTTACACCAAGTAACACAGACATACACTGACACCAAGTAACAAAGACATACACTGACACCCAATAACACAGACACACACTTACACCAAGTAACACAGACATACACTGACACCAAGTAACAAAGACATACACTGATACCCAGTAACACAGACACACACTTACACCATGTAACACAGACATACACTGACACCAAGTAACAAAGACATACAATGATACCCAGGAACACAGAATCACACTTACACCAAGTAACACAGACACACACTTACACCAAGTAAAACAGACATACACTGACACCAAGTAACAAAGACATACAATTACACCAAGTAACAAAGACACACACTTACACCAAGTAACAAAGAAAGACACTGATACCCAGTAACACAGACACACACTTACCCCAATTAACAAAGACATACACTGAAACCCAGTAACACAAACAAACACATACTGACACCCAGTAACACAGAGAAACACTAATAAACAGTGACAAAGACATACACTGAAAGCAAGTAACGCAGAGACACACTGACACCCAGTAACAAAGACATACACTGATACCAAGTCACAAAGACATACACTGATACCAAGTCACAAAGACATACACTGATACCCTGTAACACAGACACACACTGACACCAAGTAACAAAGACAGACACTGACACCAAGTAACAAAGACATACAATTACACCAAGTATTTTGACATACACTGACACCAAGTAACAAACACATGCACTGATACCCAGTAACACAGACACACACTTACACCAAGTAACAAAGACATACACTGACACCAAGACACGAAGACACACACTGACACCCAGTAACAAAGACATACACTGACACCAAGTCACAAAGACATACACTGATACCCAGTAACACAGACACACACTGACACCCAGTAACAAAGACATACACTGATACCAAGTGACAAAGACATACACTGATACCCAGTAACACAGACACACACTGACACCAAGTACGAAAGACATACACTTACACCAAGTAACAAAGACACACACAGACACCAAGTAAGGCAGACATACACTAACACAAAGTAACAAAGACAGACAATTACACCAAGTAACAAAGACATACACTGACACCAAGTCGCAAAGACACACACTGACACCCAGTAACAAAGACAAACACTGACACCAAGTCACAAAGACATACACTGATACCCAGTAACACAGACACACACTGACACCAAGTAACAAAGACATACACTTACACCAAGTAACAAAGAAAGACAATTACACCAAGTAACAAAGACATACACTTCCACCAAGTATTTTGACATACACTGACACCAAGTAACAAAGACATACACTGATACCCAGTAACACAGACACACACTTACACCAAGTAACAAAGATATACACTGACACCAAGTCACAAAGACACACACTGACACCCAGTAACAAAGACATACACTGACACCAAGTCACAAGGACATACACTGATACCCAGGAACACAGACGCACACTGACACCCAGTAACAAAGACATACACTGATACCAAGTCACAAAGACATACACTGATACCCAGTAACACAGAAACACACTGACACCCAGTAACAAAGACATACACTGATACCAAGTCACAAAGACATACACTGATACCCAGTAACACAGACACACACTGACACCAAGTAACAAAGACATGCACTGACACCAAGTAACAAAGACATACACTTACACCAAGATTAAAGACACACACTTACACCCAGTAACACAGACATACACTGAAACCAAGTAACAAAGACATACACTGACACCAAGTAACGAAGACATACACTTACACCAAGTAAAAATGACAGACAATTACACCAAGTAACAAAGATATACTCTTGCACCAAGTATTTTGACATACACTGACACCAAGTAACAAAGACATACGCTGATACCCAGTAACACAGACACTCACTTACACCAAGTAACAAAGACATACACTGACACCAAGTCACAAAGACACACACTGACACCAAGTCACAAAGACATACACTGATACCCAGTAACACGGTCACACACTTACACCAAGTAACACAGACATACACTGACACCACGTAACAAAGACATACACTGGTAACCAGTAACACAGACACACACTTACACCAAGTAACAAAGACAGACACTGATACCCAGTAACACAGACACACACTTACACCAAGTAACAAAGACATACACTGACACCCAGTAACAATGACATACACTGACACCCAGTAACACAGACACACACGGACACCAAGTAACAAAGACACACAATTACACCAAGTAACACAGACACACACTGACACCCAGTAACACAGACACACACTTGCACCAAGCAACACAGACATACACTGACACCAAGTTACAAAGACATACACTGATACCCAGTAACACAGACACACACTTACACCAAGTAACACAGACATACACTGACACCAAGTAACAAAGACATACACTGATACCCAGGAACACAGACACACACTTACACCAAGTAACAAAGATATACACTGACACCAAGTCACAAAGACACACACTGACACCCAGTAACAAAGACATACACTGACACCAAGTCACAAAGACTTACACTGATACCCAGGAACACAGACGCACACTGACACCCAGTAACAAAGACATACACTGATACCAAGTCACAAAGACATACACTGATACCCAGTAACACAGAAACACACTGACACCCAGTAACAAAGACATACACTGATACCAAGTCACAAAGACATACACTGATACCCAGTAACACAGACACACACTGACACCAAGTAACAAAGACATGCACTGACACCAAGTAACAAAGACATACACTTACACCAAGATTAAAGACACACACTTACACCCAGTAACACAGACATACACTGAAACCAAGTAACAAAGACATACACTGACACCAAGTAACAAAGACATACACTTACACCAAGTAAAAATGACAGACAATTACACCAAGTAACAAAGATATACTCTTGCACCAAGTATTTTGACATACACTGACACCAAGTAACAAAGACATACACTGATACCCAGTAACACAGACACTCACTTACACCAAGTAACAAAGACATACACTGACACCAAGTCACAAAGACACACACTGACACCAAGTCACAAAGACATACACTGATACCCAGTAACACGGTCACACACTTACACCAAGTAACACAGACATACACTGACACCACGTAACAAAGACATACACTGGTAACCAGTAACACAGACACACACTTACACCAAGTAACAAAGACAGACACTGATACCCAGTAACACAGACACACACTTACACCAAGTAACAAAGACATACACTGACACCCAGTAACAATGACATACACTGACACCCAGTAACACAGACACACACGGACACCAAGTAACAAAGACACACACTTACACCAAGTAACACAGACACACACTGACACGCAGTAACACAGACACACACTTGCACCAAGCAACACAGACATACACTGACACCAAGTTACAAAGCCATACACTGATACCCAGTAACACAGACACACACTTACACCAAGTAACACAGACATACACTGACACCAAGTAACAAAGACATACACTGATACCCAGGAACACAGACACACACTTACACCAAGTAACACAGACACACATTTACACCAAGTAACAAAGACATACACTTACACCAAGTAACACAGTCATACACTGACACCAAGTAACAAAGACATACAATTACACCAAGTAACAAAGACACACACTTACACCAAGTAACACAGATATACACTGGCACCAAGTAAAAAAGACATGCATTGACACCCAGTAACACAGACACACCGGACACCAAGTAACAAGGACACACACTTACACCAAGTAACACAGACACACACTGACACCCAGTAACACAGACACACGCTTACACCAAGTAACACAGACATACACTGACACCAAGTAACAAAGACATACACTGATACCCAGTAACACAGACACACACTTACACCAAGTAACAAAGACATACACTGACACCCAGTAACAAAGACATACACTGACACCAAGTAACAAAGACATACACTGATACCCAGTAACACAGACACACACTTACACCAAGTAACACAGACATACACAGACACCAAGTAACACAGACACACATTTACACCAAGTAACACAGACATACACTGACACCAAGTCACAAAGACACACACTGATACCCAGTAACACAGACACACACTTACACCAAGTAACAAAGACAGACACTGATACCCAGTAACACAGATAAACACTTACACCAAATAACAAAGTCATCCACTGACACCCAGTAACAAAGACATACACTGACACCCAGTAACACAGACACACACGGACACCAAGTAACAAAGACACACACTTACACCAAGTAACACAGACACACACTGACAGCCAGTAAGACAAACAAACACACTGACACCCAGCATCACAGACACACACGGACACCAAGTAACAAAGACACACACTTACACCAAGTAACACAGACACACACTGACACCCAGTAACACACACTGATACACAGTACCAAAGACATGCAATGACACCCAGGAACAAAGACACACACTGATACCCAATAACACAGACACACACTTACACCAAGTAACAAAGACATGCACTGACACCCAGGAACACAGACACACACGGACACCAAGTAACACAGACACACACTGACAGCCAGTAAGACAAACAAACACACTGACACCCAGCAACACAGACACACACTGACACCAAGTAACAAAGACATACACTTGCACCGAGTAACACAGAGATACACTTAAACCAAGTATTTTGACATACACTGACACCAAGTCACAAACACATACACTGACACCAAGTAACAAAGACATACACTTACACCAAGTAACAAAGACATACATTGATAGCCAGTAACACAGACACACACTGACCCCCCGTAACACAGACATACACTGACACCAAGACACAAAGACATACACTTGCACCGAGTAACACAGACATACACTTACACCAAGTATATTGACATACACTTACACCAAGTAACAAAGACATACACTGACACCCAGTAACAAAGACATACACTGACACCAAGCTACAAACACATACACTGACACCAAGTAACAAAGACATACACTGATAGCCAGTAACACAGACACACACTGACACCCAGTTAGAAACACACACGGACCCCCCGTAACACAGACATACACTGACACCAAGTCACAAAGACATACACTGATACACAGACACACACTTGCACCAAGTAACACAGACTTACACGGACACCAAGTCACAAAGACATGCACTGACACCCAGTAACACAGACATACACTTAAACCAAGTATTTTGACATACACTTACACCAAGTAACAAAGACATACACTGACATCCAGTAACAAAGACATACACTGACACCAAGTCACAAACACATACACTGACACCAAGTAACAAAGACATACACTTACACCAAGTAACAAAGACATACACTGATAGCCAGTAACACAGACACACACTGACCCCCCGTAACACAGACATACACTGACACCAAGTCACAAAGAAACACACTGACACCCAGCAACAAAGACATACACTGACACCAAGTCACAAAGACATACACTGATACCCAGGAACACAGACACACACTGACACCCAGTAACAAAGACATACCCTGATACCAAGTCACAAAGACATACACTTGCACCGAGTAACACAGACATACACTTACACCAAGTATTTTGACATACACTTACACCAAGTAACAAAGACATACACTGACACCCAGTAACAAAGACATACACTGACACCAAGTTACAAACACATACACTGACACCAAGTAACAAAGACATACACTGATAGCCAGAAACACAGACACACACTGACACCCAGTTAGAAACACACAATGACCCCCCGTAACACAGACATACACTGACACCAAGTCACAAAGACACACACTGACACCCAGTAACAAAGACATACACTGACACCAAGTCACAAAGACATACACTGATACACAGACACACACTTACACCAAGTAACACAGACATACACTGACACCAAGTCACAAAGACAGACACTGACACCCAGTAACAAAGACAGACACTGATACCCAGTAACACAGATAAACACTTACACCAAGTAACAAAGTCATACACTGACACCCAGTAACAAAGACATTCACTGACACCCAGTAACACAGACACACACGGACAGCAAGTAACAAAGACACACACGTACACCAAGTAACACAGACATACACTGACACCCAGTAACAAAGACATACACTGACACCAAGTCACAAAGACATACACTGATACACAGACACACACTTACACCAAGTACCACAGACATACACTGACACCAAGTCACAAAGACACACACTGACACCCAGTTACAAAGACATACACTGACACCAAGTCACAAAGACATACACTGATACCCAGGAACACAGACACACACTGACACCCAGTAACAAAGACATACACTGATACCAGGTCACAAAGACATACACTGATACCCAGTAACACAGACACACACTGACACCCAGTAACAAAGACATACACTGATACCAAGTCACAAAGACATACACTGATACCCAGTAACACAGACACACACTTACACCAAGTAACAAAGACAGACACTGATACCCAGTAACACAGATAAACACTTACACCAAGTAACAAAGTCATACACTGACACCCAGTAACAAAGACATACACTGACACCCAGTAACAAAGACATACACTTACACCAAGTAACACAGACACACACTGACAGCCAGTAAGACAAACACATACACTGACACCAAGTAACAAAGACATACACTTACACCAAGTAACAAAGACATACACTGATAGCCAGTAACACAGACACACACTGACACCCAGTTAGAAACACACACTGTCCCCCAGTAACACAGACACACACTGACCCCCCGTAAAACAGACATACACTGACACCAAGTCACAAAGACACACACTGACACCCAGTAACAAAGACATACACTGACACCAAGTCACAAAGACATGCACTGATACCCAGGAACACAGACACACACTGACACCAGTAACAAAGACATACACTGATACCAAGTGGCAAAGACATACACTGATACCCAGTAACACAGACACACACTGAAACCCAGTAACAAAGACATACACTGATACCAAGTCACAAAGACATACACTGATACCCAGTAACACAGACACACACTTACACCAAGTAACAAAGACAGACACTGATACCCAGTAATACAGATAAACACTTACACCAAGTAACAAAGTCATACACTGACACCCATAACAAAGACATACACTGACACCCAGTAACACAGACACACACGGACACCAAGTAACAAAGACACACACTTACACCAAGTAACACAGACACACACTGACACCCAGTAACACACACTGATACACAGTAACAAAGACATACACTGACACCCAGGAACAAAGACACACACTGATACCCAATAACACAGACATACACTTACACCAAGTATTTTGACATACACTTACACCAAGTAACAAAGACATACACTGACACCCAGTAACAAAGACATACACTGACACCAAGTTACAAACACATACACTGACACCAAGTAACAAAGACATACACTGATAGCCAGTAACACAGACACACACTGACACCCAGTTAGAAACACACACTGACCCCCCGTAACACAGACATAGACTGACACCAAGTCACAAAGACACACACTAACACCCAGTAACAAAGACATACACTGACACCAAGTCACAAAGACACACACTGACACCCAGTAACAAAGACATACACTGATACCAAGTCACAAATACATACACTGATACCCAGTAACACAGACACACACTGACATCCAGTAACAAAGACATACACTGATACCAAGTCACAAAGACATACACTGATACCCAGTAACACAGACACACACTTACACCAAGTAACAAAGACAGACACTGATACCCAGTAACACAGATAAACACTTACACCAAGTAACAAAGTCATACACTGACACCCAGTAACAAAGACATACACTGACACCCAGTAACACAGACACACACGGAAACCAAGTAACAAAGACACACACTTACACCAAGTAACACAGTCATACACTGACACCCAGTAACAAAGACATACACTGACACCAAGTTACAAACAGATACACTGACACCAAGTAACAAAGACATACACTTACACCAAGTAACAAAGACATACACTGATAGCCAGTAACACAGACACACACTGACACCCAGTTAGAAACACACACTGACCCCCAGGAACACAGACATACACTGACACCAAGTCACAAAGAAACACACTGACACCCAGCAACAAAGACATACACTGACACCAAGTAACAAAGACATACACTGATAGCCAGTAACACAGACACACACTGACCCCCCGTAACACAGACATACACTGACACCAAGTCACAAAGAAACACACTGACACCCAGCAACAAAGACATACACTGATACCAAGTCACAAAGACATACACTTGCACCGAGTAACACAGACATACACTTACACCAAGTATTTTGACATACACTTACACCAAGTAACAAAGACATACACTGACACCCAGTAACAAAGACATACACTGACACCAAGTTACAAACACATACACTGACACCAAGTAACAAAGTCATACACTGATAGCCAGTAACACAGACACACACTGACACCCAGTTAGAAACACACACTGACCCCCCGTAACACAGACATACACTGACACCAAGTCACAAAGACACACACTGACACCCAGTAACAAAGACATACACAGACACCAAGTCACAAAGACATACACTGACAGCCAGTAACACAGACACACACTGACACCCAGTTAGAAACACACACTGACCCCCCGTAACACAGACATACACTGACACCAAGTCACAAAGACACACACTGACACCCAGTAACAAAGACATACACTGACACCAAGTCACAAAGACACACACTGACACCCAGTAACAAAGACATACACTGATACCAAGTCACAAATACATACACTGATACCCTGTAACACAGACACACACTGACATCCAGTAACAAAGACATACACTGACACCAAGTCACAAAGACATACACTGATACCCAGTAACACAGACACACACTTACACCAAGTAACAAAGACAGACACTGATACCCAGTAACACAGATAAACACTTACACCAAGTAACAAAGTCATACACTGACACCCAGGAACAAAGACATACACTGACACCCAGTAACACAGACACACACGGACACCAAGTAACAAAGACAAACACTTACACCAAGTAACAATTTCATACACTGACACCCAGTAACAAAGACATACACTGACACCAAGTTACAAACACATACACTGACACCATGTAACAAAGACATACACTTACACCAAGTAACAAAGACATACACTGATAGCCAGTAACACAGACACACACTGACACCCAGTTAGAAACACACACTGACCCCCAGTAACACAGACATACACTGACACCAAGTCACAAAGAAACACACTGACACTCGGCAACAAAGACATACACTGACATCAAGTCACAAATACATACACTGATACCCAGTAACACAGACACACACTGACACCAAGTTACAAACACATACTCTGACACCAAGTAACAAAGACATACACTTACACCAAGTAACAAAGACATACACTGATAGCCAGTAACACAGACACACACTGACACCCAGTTAGAAATACACACTGACCCCCAGTAACACAGACATACACTGACACCAAGTCACAAAGAAACACACTGACACCCAGTAACAAAGACATACACTGATACCAAGTCACAAATACATACACTGATACCCAGTAACACAGACACACACTGACACCCAGTAACAAAGGCATACACTGATACCAAGTCACAAAGACATACACTGATACCCAGTAACATAGACACACACTTACACCAAGTAACAAATACAGACACTGATACCCAGTAACACAGATAAACACTTACACCAAGAAACAAAGTCAGAAACTGACACCCAGTAACAAAGACATACACTGACACCCAGCAACACAGACACACACGGACACCAAGTAACAAAGACACACGCTTACACCAAGTAACACAGACATACACTGACACCCAGTAACAAAGACATACACTGACACCAAGTTACAAACACATACACTGACACCAAGTAACAAAGACATACACTTACACCAAGTAACAAAGACATTCACTGATAGACAGTAACACAGACACACACTGACACCCAGTTAGAAACACACACTGACCCCCAGTAACACAGACACACACTGACACCCCGTAACACAGAAATAAACTGACAACAAGTCACAAAGACACACACTGACACCCAGTAACAAAGACATACACTGACACCAAGTCACAAAGACATACACTGATACACAGACACACACTTACACCAAGTAACACAGACGTACACTGACACCAAGTCACAAAGACACACACTGACACCCAGTAACAAAGACATACACTGACACCAAGTCACAAAGGCATACACTGATACCCAGGAACACAGACACACACTGACACCCAGTAACAAAGACATACACTGATACCAAGTCACAAAGACATACACTGATACCCAGTAACAAAGACATGCACTGACACCCAGTAACACAGACACACACGGACACCAAGTAACACAGACACACACTGACAGCCAGTAAGACAAACAAACACACTGACACCCAGCAACACAGACACACACGGACACCAAGTAACAAAGACACACACTTGCACCAAGTAACACAGACACACACTGACACCCAGTAACACACACTGATACACAGTAACAAAGACATACACTGACACCCAGGAACAAAGACACACACTGATACCCAATAACACAGACACACACTTACACCAAGTAACAAAGACATACACTGACACCCAGTAACGAAGACATGCACTGACACCCAGTAACACAGACACACACGGACACCAAGTAACAAAGACACACACTTACACCAAGTAATACAGACACACACTGACAGCCAGTAAGACAAACAAACACACTGACACCCAGCAACACAGACACACACTGACACCAAGTAACAAAGACATGCACTGACACCCAGTAACACAGATACACACTGGGCGGCACAGTGGTGCAGTTGTTAGCACTGCAGCCTCACAGCTCCAGGGACCCGGGATCGATTCTGGGTACTGCCTGTGCGGAGTTTGCACGTTCTCCCTGTGTCTGCGTGGGTTTCCTCCGGGTGATCCGGTTTCCTCCCACATGCCAAAGACTTGCAGGTTGGTAGGTTAATTGGCCATTATAAATTGCCCCTAGTATAGGTAGGTGGTAGGGAAATATATAGGGACCGGTGGGGATGTTATTGGAATATGGGATTCGTGTAGGATTAGTATAAATGGTTGGTTGATGGTCGGCACAGACGCGGTGGGCCGATGGGCCTGTTTCAGTGCTGTATCTCTAAACTAAACTAAATACTGACACCTAGTGTCACAGACACACACTGACACCAAGTAACAAAGACATACACTTGCACCGAGTAACACAGACATAGACTTAAACCAAGTATTTTGACATACACTTACACCAAGTCACAAGGAAACACACTGACACCCAGCAACAAAGACATACACTGACACCAAGTCACAAAGACATACACTGATACCCAGGAACACAGACACACACTGACACCCAGTAACAAAGACATACCCTGATACCAAGTCACAAAGACATACACTTGCACCGAGTAACACAGACATACACTTACACCAAGTATTTTGACATACACTTACACCAAGTAACAAAGACATACACTGACACCCAGTAACAAAGACATACACTGACACCAAGTTACAAACACATACACTGACACCAAGTAACAAAGACATACACTGATAGCCAGTAACACAGACACACACTGACACCCAGTTAGAAACACACAATGACCCCCCGTAACACAGACATACACTGACACCAAGTCACAAAGACACACACTGACACCCAGTAACAAAGACATACACTGGCACCAAGTCACAAAGACATACACTGATACACAGACACACACTTACACCAAGTAACACAGACATACACTGACACCAAGTCACAAAGACACACACTGACACCCAGTAACAAAGACAGACACTGATACCCAGTAACACAGATAAACACTTACACCAAGTAACAAAGTCATACACTGACACCCAGTAACAAAGACATACACTGACACCCAGTAACACAGACACACACAGACACCAAGTAACAAAGACACACACTTACACCAAGTAACACAGACATACACTGACACCCAGTAACAAAGACATACACTGACACCAAGTCACAAACACATACACTGACACCAAGTAACAAAGACATACACTGATAGCCAGTAACACAGACACACACTGACACCCAGTTAGAAACACACACTGACCCCCAGTAACACAGACACACACTGACACCCCGTTACACAGACATACACTGACACCAAGTCACAAAGACACACACTGACACCCAGTAACAAAGACATACACTGACACCAAGTCACAAAGACATACACTGATACACAGACACACACTTACCCCAAGTAACACAGACATACACTGACACCAAGTCACAAAGACACACACTGACACCCAGTAACAAAGACATACACTGACACCAAGGCACAAAGACATACACTGATACCCAGGAACACAGACACACACTGACACCCAGTAACAAAGACATACACTGATACCAAGTCACAAAGACATACACTGATACCCAGTAACAAAGACATGCACTGACACCCAGTAACACAGACACACACGGACACCAAGTAACAAAGACACACACTTACACCAAGTAACACAGACACACACTGACAGCCAGTAAGACAAACATACACACTGACACCCAGCAACACAGACACACACGGACAACAAGTAACAAAGACACACACTTACACCAAGTAACACAGACACACACTGACACCCGGTAACACACACTGATACACAGTAACAAAGACATACACTGACACCCAGGAACAAAGACACACACTGATACCCAATAACACAGACACACACTTACACCAAGTAACAAAGACATACACTGACACCCAGTAACGAAGACATGCACTGACACCCAGTAACACAGACACACACGGACACCAAGTAACAAAGACACACACTTACACCAAGTAACACAGACACACACTGACAGCCAGTAAGACAAACAAACACACTGACACCCAGCAACACAGACACACACTGACACCAAGTAACAAAGACATGCACTGACACCCAGTAACACAGATACACACTGGGCGGCACAGTGGTGCAGTGGTTAGCACTGCAGCCCCAAAGCTCCAGGGAACCGGGATCGATTCTGGGTACTGCCTGTGCGGAGTTTGCACGTTCTCCCTGTGTCTGAGTGGGTTTCCTCCGGGTGATCCGGTTTCCTCCCACATGCCAAAGACTTGCAGGTTGTTAGGTTAATTGGCCATTATAAATAGCCCCTAGTATAGGTAGGTGGTAGGGAAATATATAGGGACCGGTGGGGATGTTATTGGAATATGGGATTCGTGTAGGATTATTATAAATGGTTGGTTGATGGTCGGCACAGGCTCGGTGGGCCGAGGGCCTGTTTCAGTGCTGTATCTCTAAACTAAACTAAATACTGACACCTAGTGTCACAGACACACACTGACACCAAGTAACAAAGACATACACTTGTACCGAGTAACACAGACATACACTTAAACCAAGTATTTTGACATACACTTACACCAAGTAACAAAGACATACACTGACACACAGTAACAAAGACATACACTGACACCAAGTCACAAACACATACACTGACACCAAGTAACAAAGACATACACTTACACCAAGTACCAAAGACATACACTGATAGCCAGTAACAGAGACTCACACTGACCCCCCGTAACACAGACATACACTGACACCAAGTCAGAAAGAAACACACTGACACCCAGCAACAAAGACATACACTGACACCAAGTCACAAAGACATACAATGATACCCAGGAACACAGACACACACTGACACCCAGTAACAAAGACATTCACTGATACCAAGTCACAAAGACATACACTTGCACCGAGTAACACAGACATACCCTTACACCAAGTATTTTGACATACACTTACACCAAGTAACAAAGACATACACTGACACCCAGTAACAAAGACATACACTGACACCAAGTTACAAACACATACACTGACACCAAGTAACAAAGACATACACTGATCGCCAGTAACACAGACACACACTGACACCCAGTTAGAAACACACAATGACCCCCCGTAACACTGACATACACTGACACCAAGTCACAAAGACACACACTGACACCCAGTAACAAAGACATACACTGACACCAAGTCACAAAGACATACACTGATACACAGACACACACTTACACCAAGTAACACAGACATACACTGACACCAAGTCACAAAGACACACACTGACACCCAGTAACAAAGACAGACACTGATGCCCAGTAACACAGATAAACACTTACACCAAGTAACAAAGTCATACACTGACACCCAGTAACAAAAACATACACTGACACCCAGTAACACAGACACACAAGGACACCAAGTAACAAAGACACACACTTACACCAAGTAACACAGACATACACTGACACCCAGTAACAAAGACATACACTGACAACAAGTCACAAACACATACACTGACACCAAGTAACAAAGACATACACTGATAGCCAGTAACACAGACACACACTGACACCCAGTTAGAAACACACACTGACCCCCAGTAACACAGACACACACTGACACCCCGTAACACAGACATACACTGACACCAAGTCACAAAGACACACACTGACACCCAGTAACAAAGACATACACTGACACCAAGTCACAAAGACATACACTGATACACAGACACACACTTACACCAAGTAACACAGACATACACTGACACCAAGTCACAAAGACACACACTGACACCCTGTAACAAAGACATACACTGACACCAAGTCACAAAGACATACACTGATACCCAGGAACACAGACACACACTGACACCCAGTAACAAAGACATACACTGATACCAAGTCACAAAGACATACACTGATACCCAGTAACACAGACACACACTGACACCCAGTAACAAAGAGATACACTGATACCAAGTCACAAATACATACACTGATACCCATGTAACACAGACACACACTTACACCAAGTAACAAAGACAGACACTGATACCCAGTAACACAGATAAACGCTTACACCAAATAACAAAGTCATACACTGACACCCAGTAACAAAGACATGCACTGAAACCCAGTAATCCAGACACACACGGACACCAAGTAACAAAGACACACACTTACACCAAGTAAAACAGACACACACTGACAGCCAGTAAGACAAACAAACACACTGACACCCAGCAACACAGACACACACTGACACCAAGTAACAAAGACATGCACTGACACCCAGTAACACAGATACACACTGGGCGGCACAGTGGTGCAGTGTTTAGCACCGCAGCCTCACAGCTCCAGGGACCCGGGATCGATTCTGGGTACTGCCTGTGCGGAGTTTGCACGTTCTCCCTGTGTCTGCGTGGGTTTCCTCCGGGTGCTCCGGTTTCCTCCCACATGCCAAAGACTTGCAGGTTGGTAGGTTAATTGGCCATCATAAATTGCCCCAAGTATAGGTAGGTGGTAGGGAAATATATAGGGACCGGTGGGGATTTTATTGGAATATGGGATTCGTGTAGGATTAGTATAAATGGTTGGTTGATGGTCGGCACAGACTCGGTGGGCCGATGGGCCTGTTTCAGTGCTGTACCTCCAAACTAAACTAAATACTGACACCCAGTGTCACAGACACACACTGACACCAAGTAACAAAGACAGACACTTGCACCGAGTAACACAGACATACACAAAAACCAAGTATTTTGACATACACTTACACCAAGTAACAAAGACATACACTGACACCCAGTAACAAAGACATACACTGACACCAAGTCACAAACACATACACTGACACCAAGTAACAAAGACATACACTTACACCAAGTAACAAAGACATACACTGATAGCCAGTAACACAGACACACTGACACACAGTTAGAAACACACACTGACCCCCAGTAACACAGACACACACTGACCCCCCGTAACACAGACATACACTGACACCAAGTCACAAAGACACACACTGACACCCAGTAACAAAGACATACACTGACACCAAGTCACAAAGACATACAC
The DNA here is from genome assembly GCF_036365525.1 of Heterodontus francisci. Classification (NCBI taxonomy): domain Eukaryota; kingdom Metazoa; phylum Chordata; class Chondrichthyes; order Heterodontiformes; family Heterodontidae; genus Heterodontus; species Heterodontus francisci. Next base: position 8,290,920 of record NW_027141175.1, read on the forward strand.
TGATACCCAGGAACACAGACACACACTGACAACCAGTAACAAAGATATACACTGATTCCAAGTCACAAAGACATACACTGATACCCTGTAACACAGACACACACTGACACCCAGTAACAAAGACATACAATGATACCAAGTCACAAAGACATACACTGATACCCAGTAACACAACACACACTTACACCAAGTAACAAAGACAGACACTGATACCCAGTAAAACAGAGAAACATTTACACCAAGTAACAAAGTCATACACTGACACCCAGTAACAAAGACTTACACTGACACCCAGTAACACAGACACACACGGACACCAAGTAACACAGACACACACTGACACCCAGTAACACACACTGATACACAGTAACAAAGACATACACTGACACCCAGGAACAAAGACACACACTGATACCCAGTAACACAGACACACACTTACACCAAGTAACAAAGACATACACTGACACCCAGTAACAAAGACTTACACTGACACCCAGTAACACAGACACACACGGACACCAAGTAACAAAGACACACACTTACACCAAGTAACAAAGACATACACTGATAGCCAGTAACACAGACACACACTGACACCCAGTTAGAAACACACACTGACTCCCCGTAACACAGACATACACTGATACCAAGTCACAAAGACATATACTGATACACAGACACACACTTACACCAAGTAACACAGACATACACTGACACCAAGTCACAAAGACATACACTGATCCCCAGTAACACAGACACACACTGACACCCAGTAACAAAGACATACACTGATACCAAGTCACAAAGACATACACTGATACCCAGTAACACAGACACACACTGACACCCAGTAACAAAGACATACACTGATAGCAATCACAAAGACATACACTGATACTCAGTAACACAGACACACACTTACACCAAGTAACAAAGACAGACACTGATACCCAGTAACACAGATAAACACTTACACCAAGTAACAAAGTCATACACTGACACCCAGTAACAAAGACATACACTGACACCCATTAACACAGACACACACGGACACCAAGTAACAAAGACACACACTTACACCAAGTAACACAGACGCACACTGACACCCAGTAAGACAAGCACATACACTGACACCAAGTCACAAAGACATACACTGATACCCAGGAACACAGAAACACACTGACACCCAGTAACAAAGACATACACTGACACCAAGTCACAAAGACACACACTGACACCCAGTAACAAAGACATACACTGACACCAAGTCACAAAGACATACACTGATACACAGACACACACTTACACCAAGTAAAACAGACATACACTGACACCAAGTCACAAAGACACACACTGACACCCAGTAACAAAGACATACACTGACACCAAGTCACAAAGACATACACTGATACCCAGGAACACAGACACACACTGACACCCAGTAACAAAGACATACACTGATACCCAGTAACACAGACACACACTTACACCAATTAACAAAGACAGACACTGATACCCAGTAAAACAGATAAACATTTACACCAAGTAACAAAGTCATACACTGACAGACAGTAACAAAGACTTACACTGACACCCAGTAACACAGACACACACGGACACCAAGTAACACAGACACACACTGACACCCAGTAACACACACGGATACACAGTAACAAAGACATACACTGACACCCAGGAACAAAGACACACACTGATACCCAGTAACACAGACACACACTTACACCAAGTAACAAAGACATACACTGACACCCAGTAACAAAGACTTACACTGACACCCAGTAACACAGACACACACGGACACCACGTAACAAAGACACACACTTACACCAAGTAACAAAGACATACACTGATAGCCAGTAACACAGACACACACTGACACTCAGTTAGAAACACACACTGACCCCCCGTAACACAGACATACACTGATACCAAGTCACAAAGACATACACTGATACACAGACACACACTTACACCAAGTAACACAGACATACACTGACACCAAGTCACAAAGACATACACTGATACCCAGTAACACAGACACACACTGACACCCAGTAACAAAGACATACACTGATACCAAGTCACAAAGACATACACTGATACCCAGTAACACAGACACACACTGACACCCAGCAACAAAGACATACACTGATAGCAAGTCACAAAGACATACACTGATACTCAGTAACACAGACACACACTTACACCAAGTAACGAAGACAGACACTGATACCCAGTAACACAGATAAACACTTACACCAAGTAACAAAGTCATACACTGACACCCAGTAACAAAGACATACACTGACACCCATTAACACAGACACACACGGACACCAAGTAACAAAGACACACACTTACACCAAGTAACACAGACGCACACTGACACCCAGTAAGACAAGCACATACACTGACACCAAGTCACAAAGACATGCACTGATACCCAGGAACACAGAAACACACTGACACCCAGTAACAAAGACATACACTGATACCAAGTCACAAAGACATACACTGATACCCAGTAACACAGACACAAACTTACACCAAGTAACAAAGACAGACACTGATACCCAGTAACTCAGATAAACACTTACACCAAGTAACAAAGTCATACACTGACACCCAGTAACAAAGACATACAATGACACCCAGTAACACAGGCACACACGGACACCAAGTAACAAAGACACACACTTACACCAAGTAACACAGACACACACTGACACCCAGTAACACACACTGATACACAGTAACAAAGACATACACTGACACCCAGGAACAAAGACACACACTGATACCCAATAACACAGACACACACTTACACCAAGTAACAAAGACATAGACTGACACCCAGTAACAAAGACATGCACTGACACCCAGTAACACAGACACACACGGACACCAAGTCACAAAGACACACACTTACACCAAGTAACACAGACACACACTGACACCAAGTAACAAAGACATACACTGACACCCAGTAACACAGATACACACTGGGCGGCACAGTGGTGCAGTGGTTAGCACTGCATCCTCACAGCTCCAGGGACCCGGGATCGATTCTGGGTACTGCCTGTGCGGAGTTTGCAAGTTCTCCCTGTGTCTGCGTGGGTTTCCTCCGGGTGCTCCGGTTTCCTCCCACATGCCAAAAACTTGCAGGTTGGTAGGTTAATTGGCCATTATAAGTTGCCCCTAGTATAGGTAGGTGGTAGGGAAATATATAGGGACCGGTGGGGATTTTATTGGAATATGGGATTCCTGTAGGATTAGTATAAATGGTTGGTTGATGGTCGGCACAGACTCGGTGGGCCGAAGGGCCTGTTTCAGTGCTGTCTCTCCAAACTAAACTAATTACTGACACCTAGTGCCACAGACACACACTGACACCAAGTAACAAAGACATACACTTGCACCGAGTAACACAGACATACACTTAAACCAAGTATTTTGACATACACTTACACCAAGTAACAAAGACATACACTGATAGCCAGTAACACAGACACACACTGACACCCAGTTGGAAACATACACTGACCCCCCGTAACACAGACATACACTGACACCAAGTAACACAGACATACACTGACACCAAGTCACAAAGACACACACTGACACCCAGTAACAAAGACATACACTGACACCAAGTCACAAAGACATACACTGATACCCAGGAACACAGACACACACTGACACCCAGTAACAAAGACATACACTGATAGCAAGTCACAAAGACATACACTGATACCCAGTAACACAGACACACACTGACACCCAGTAACAAAGACATACACTGATACCAAGTCACAAAGACATCCACTGATACCCAGTAACACAGACACACACTTACACCAAGTAACAAAGATAGACACTGATACCCAGTAACACAGATAAACACTTACACCAAGTAACAATGTCATACACTGACACCCAGTAACAAAGACATACACTGACACCCAGTAACACAGACACTCACGGACACCAAGTAACAAAGACACACACTTACACCAAGTAACACAGACACACATTGACACCCAGTAACACACACTGATACACAGTAACAAAGACATACACTGACACCCAGGAACAAAGACACACACTGATACCCAATAACACAGACACACACTTACACCAAGTAACAAAGACATACACTGACACCCAGTAACAAAGACATGCACTGACACCCAGTAACACAGACACACACGGACACCAAGTAACAAAGACACACACTTACACGAAGTAACACAGACATACACTGACAGCCAGTAAGACAAACAAACACACTGACACCCAGCAACACAGACACACACTGACACCAAGTAACAAAGACAGACAATTGCACCAAGTAACAAAGACATACACTTACACCAAGTATTTTGACATACACTGACACCAAGTAACAAAGACATACACTGACACCCAGGAACAAAGACATACACTGACACCCAGTAACACAGACACACACTTACAACAAGTAACACAGACACACACTGACACCCAGTTACACAGACACACACTTACACCAAGCAACAAAGACATACACAGACACCCAGTAACAAAGACACACACTTACACCAAGTAACAAAGACATACACTGACACCCAGTAGCAAAGACATACACTGACACCCAGTAACACAGACACACACGGACACCAAGTAACACAGACACACACTGACACCCGGTAACACAAACAAACATACTGACACCCAGTAACACAGACAAACACTGACACCCAGTAACAAAGACATACACTGACACCCAGTAAAACAGACACACACTGACACCAAGTAACAAAGACATACACTGACATCCAGTAACAAAGACACACACTTACACCAAGTAACAAAGACATACACTGACACCCAGTAACAAAGACATACACTGATACCAAGTCACAAAGACATACACTGATACCAAGTAACACAGACACACACTGACACCAGGTAACAAAGACATACAATTACACCAAGTAACAAAGACATACACTTACACCAATTATTTTGACATACACTGACACCAAGTAACAAAGACATACATTGACACCAAGTCACAAAGACATAGACTGATACCCAGTAACACAGACACACACTTACTCCAAGTAACACAGACATACACTTACACCAAGTAACAAAGACATACACTGATACCCAGTAACACAGACACACACGGACACCAAGTAACATAGACACACCCTGACACCCAGTATCTCACACTGATACACAGTAACAAAGACATACACTGACACCCAGGAACAAAGACACACACTGATACCCAGTAACACAGACACACACTTACACCAAGTAACAAAGACATACACTGACACCCAGTAACAAAGACATGCACTGACACCCAGTAACACAGAGACACACGGACACCAAGTAACACAGACACACACTGACAGCCAGTAAGACAAACAACCACACTGACACCCAGCAACACAGACACACACTGACACCAAGTAACAGAGACATACACTGACACCAAGTAACAAATACATACACTGACACCCAGTAACACAGATACACACTGGGCGGCACAGTGGCGCAGTGGTTTGCATTGCAGCCTCACAGCTCCAGGGACCCGGGATCGATTCTGGGTACTGCCTGTGCGGAGTTTGCAAGTTCTCCCTGTGTCTGCGTGGGTTTCCTCCGGGTGCTCCGGTTTCCTCCCACATGCCAAAGACTTGCAGGTTGGTAGGTTAATTGGCCATTATAAATTGCCCCTAGTATAGGTAGGTGGTAGGGAAATATATAGGGACCGGTGGGGATGTTATTGGAATATGGGATTCGTGTAGGATTAGTATAAATGGTTGGTTGATGGTCGGCACAGACTCGGAGGGCCGAAGGGCCTGTTTCAGTGCTGTATCCCGAAACTAAACTAAATACTGACACCTAGTGTCACAGACACACACTGACACCAAGTAACAAAGACAGACACTGATACCCAGTAACACAGACACACACTTACACCAAGTAACAAAGACAGACACTGATACCCAGTAACACAGATAAACACTTACACCAAATAACAAAGTCATACACTGACACCCAGTAACAAAGACATACACTGACACCCAGTAACACAGACACACACGGACACCAAGTAACAAAGACACACACTTACACCAAGTAACACAGACACACACTGACACCCAGTAACACACACTGATACACAGTAACAATGACATACACTGACACCCAGTAACAAAGACATGCACTTGCACCGAGTAACACAGACATACACTTACACCAAGTATTTTGACATACACTGACACCAAGTAACAAAGACATGCACTGACAACCAGTAACAAAGACATACACTGACACCAAGTCACAAACACAAACACTGACACCAAGTAACAAAGACATACACTTACACCAAGTAACAAAGACATACACTGATAGCCAGTAACACAGGCACACACTGACACCCAGTTAGTAAACACACACTGACCCCCCGTAACACAGACACACACTGACCCCCCGGAACACAGACATACACTGACACCAAGTCACAAAGACACACACTGACACCCAGTAACAAAGACATACACTGACACCAAGTCACAAAGACATACACTGATACACAGACACACACTTACACCAAGTAACACAGACATACACTGACACCCAGTAAGACAAGCACATACACTGACACCAAGTCACAAAGACATACACTGATACCCAGGAACACAGAAACACACTGACACCCAGTATCAAAGACATACACTGACACCAAGTCACAAAGACACACACTGACACCCAGTAACAAAGACAAACACTGACACCAAGTCACAAAGACATACACTGATACACAGACACATACTTACACCAAGTAAAACAGACATACACTGACACCAGGTCACAAAGACACACACTGACACCCAGTAACAAAGACATACACTGACACCAAGTCACAAAGACATACACTGATACCCAGGAACACAGACACACACTGACAGCCAGTAACAAAGATATACATTGATTCCAAGTCACATAGACATACACTGATACCCTGGAACACAGACACACACTGACACCCAGTAACAAAGACATACAATGATACCAAGTCACAAAGACATACACTGATACCCAGTAACACAGACACACACTTACACCAATTAACAAAGACAGACACTGATACCCAGTAAAACAGATAAACATTTACACGAAGTAACAAAGTCATACACTGACACCCAGTAACAAAGACTTACACTGACACCCAGTAACACAGACACACACGGACACCAAGTAACACAGACACACACTGACACCCAGTAACACACACGGATACAAAGTAACAAAGACATACACTGACACCCAGGAACAAAGACACACACTGATACCCAGTAACACAGACACACACTTACACCAAGTAACAAAGACATACACTGACACCCAGTAACAAAGACTTACACTGACACCCAGTAACACAGACACACACGGACACCAAGTAACAAAGACACACACTTACACCAAGTAACAAAGACATACACTGATAGCCAGTAACACAGACACACACTGACACCCAGTTAGAAACACACACTGACCCCCCGTAACACAGACATACACTGATACCAAGTCACAAAGACATACACTGATACACAGACACACACTTACACCAAGTAACACAGACATACACTGACACCAAGTCACAAAGACATACACTGATACCCAGTAACACAGACACACACTGACACCCAGTAACAAAGACATACACTGATTCCAAGTCACATAGACATACACTGATACCCTGTAACACAGACACACACTGACACCCAGTAACAAAGACATACAATGATACCAAGTCACAAAGACATACACTGATACCCAGTAACACAGACACACACTTACACCAATTAACAAAGACAGACACTGATGCCCAGTAAAACAGATAAACATTTACACGAAGTAACAAAGTCATACACTGACACCCAGTAACAAAGACTTACACTGACACCCAGTAACACAGACACACACGGACACCAAGTAACACAGACACACACTGACACCCAGTAACACACACGGATACAAAGTAACAAAGACATACACTGACACCCAGGAACAAAGACACACACTGATACCCAGTAACACAGACACACACTTACACCAAGTAACAAAGACATACACTGACACCCAGTAACAAAGACTTACACTGACACCCAGTAACACAGACACACACGGACATCAAGTAACAAAGACACACACTTACACCAAGTAACAAAGACATACACTGATAGCCAGTAACACAGACACACACTGACACCCAGTTAGAAACACACACTGACCCCCCGTAACACAGACATACACTGATACCAAGTCACAAAGACATACACTGATACACAGACACACACTTACACCAAGTAACACAGACATACACTGACACCAAGTCACAAAGACATACACTGATACCCAGTAACACAGACACACACTGACACCCAGTAACAAAGACATACACTGATACCAAGTCACAAAGACATACACTGATACCCAGTAACACAGACACACACTGACACCCAGTAACAAAGACATACACTGATAGCAAGTCACAAAGACATACACTGATACTCAGTAACACAGACACACACTTACACCAAGTAACAAAGACAGACACTGATACCCAGTAACACAGATAAACACTTACACCAAGTAACAAAGTCATACACTGACACCCAGTAACAAAGACATACACTGACACCCATTAACACAGACACACACGGACACCAAGTAACAAAGACACACACTTACACCAAGTAACACAGACGCACACTGACACCCAGTAAGACAAGCACATACACTGACACCAAGTCACAAAGACATACACTGATACCCAGGAACACAGAAACACACTGACACCCAGTAACAAAGACATACACTGATACCAAGTCACAAAGACATACACTGATACCCAGTAACACAGACACAAACTTACACCAAGTAACAAAGACAGACACGGATACCCAGTAACTCAGATAAACACTTACACCAAGTAACAAAGTCATACACTGACACCCAGTAACAAAGACATACAATGACACCCAGTAACACAGACACACACGGACACCAAGTAACAAAGACACACACTTACACCAAGTAACACAGACACACACTGACACCCAGTAACACACACTGATACACAGTAACAAAGACATACACTGACACCCAGGAACAAAGACACACACTGATACCCAATAACACAGACACACACTTACACCAAGTAACAAAGACATAGACTGACACCCAGTAACAAAGACATGCACTGACACCCAGTAACACAGACACACACGGACACCAAGTCACAAAGACACACACTTACACCAAGTAACACAGACACACACTGACAGCCAGTAAGACAAACAAACACACTGACACCCAGCAACACAGACACACACTGACACCAAGTAACAAAGACATACACTGACACCAAGTAACAAAGACACACACTTACACCAAGTAACAAAGACATACACTGACACCCAGTAACAAAGGCATGCACTGACACCCAGTAACACAGACACACACTGACACCAAGTAACAAAGACAGACAATTGCACCAAGTAACAAAGTCATACACTTACACCAAGTATTTTGACATACACTGACACCAAGTAACAAAGACATACACTGACACCCAGGAACAAAGACATACACTGACACCCAGTAACACAGACACACACTTACAACAAGTAACACAGACACACACTGACACCCAGTTACACAGACACACACTTACACCAAGCAACAAAGACATACACAGACACCCAGTAACAAAGACACACACTTACACCAAGTAACAAAGACATACACTGACACCCAGTAACAAAGACATACACTGACACTCAGTAACACAGACACACACGGACACCAAGTAACACAGACACACACTGACACCCGGTAACACAAACAAACATACTGACACCCAGTAACACAGACAAACACTGACACCCAGTAACAAAGACATACACTGACACCCAGTAAAACAGACACACACTGACACCAAGTAACAAAGACATACACTGACATCCAGTAACAAAGACACACACTTACACCAAGTAACAAAGACATACACTGACACCCAGTAACAAAGACATACACTGATACCAAGTCACAAAGACATACACTGATACCAAGTAACACAGACACACACTGACACCAGGTAACAAAGACATACAATTACACCAAGTAACAAAGACATACACTTACACCAATTATTTTGACATACACTGACACCAAGTAACAAAGACATACATTGACACCAAGTCACAAAGACATAGACTGATACCCAGTAACACAGACACACACTTACTCCAAGTAACACAGACATACACTTACACCAAGTAACAAAGACATACACTGATACCCAGTAACACAGACACACACGGACACCAAGTAACATAGACACACCCTGACACCCAGTATCTCACACTGATACACAGTAACAAAGACATACACTGACACCCAGGAACAAAGACACACACTGATACCCAGTAACACAGACACACACTTACACCAAGTAACAAAGACATACACTGACACCCAGTAACAAAGACATGCACTGACACCCAGTAACACAGAGACACACGGACACCAAGTAACACAGACACACACTGACAGCCAGTAAGACAAACAACCACACTGACACCCAGCAACACAGACACACACTGACACCAAGTAACAGAGACATACACTGACACCAAGTAACAAATACATACACTGACACCCAGTAACACAGATACACACTGGGCGGCACAGTGGCGCAGTGGTTTGCATTGCAGCCTCACAGCTCCAGGGACCCGGGATCGATTCTGGGTACTGCCTGTGCGGAGTTTGCAAGTTCTCCCTGTGTCTGCGTGGGTTTCCTCCGGGTGCTCCGGTTTCCTCCCACATGCCAAAGACTTGCAGGTTGGTAGGTTAATTGGCCATTATAAATTGCCCCTAGTATAGGTAGGTGGTAGGGAAATATATAGGGACCGGTGGGGATGTTATTGGAATATGGGATTCGTGTAGGATTAGTATAAATGGTTGGTTGATGGTCGGCACAGACTCGGAGGGCCGAAGGGCCTGTTTCAGTGCTGTATCCCGAAACTAAACTAAATACTGACACCTAGTGTCACAGACACACACTGACACCAAGTAACAAAGACAGACACTGATACCCAGTAACACAGACACACACTTACACCAAGTAACAAAGACAGACACTGATACCCAGTAACACAGATAAACACTTACACCAAATAACAAAGTCATACACTGACACCCAGTAACAAAGACATACACTGACACCCAGTAACACAGACACACACGGACACCAAGTAACAAAAACACACACTTACACCAAGTAACACAGACACACACTGACACCCAGTAACACACACTGATACACAGTAACAAAGACATACACTGACACCCAGTAACAAAGACATGCACTTGCACCGAGTAACACAGACATACACTGACACAAAGTATTTTGACATACACTGACACCAAGTAACAAAGACATGCACTGACAACCAGTAACAAAGACATACACTGACACCAAGTCACAAACACAAACACTGACACCAAGTAACAAAGACATACACTTACACCAAGTAACAAAGACATACACTGATAGCCAGTAACACAGGCACACACTGACACCCAGTTAGAAACACACACTGACCCCCCGTAACACAGACACATACTGACCCCCCGGAACACAGACATACACTGACACCAAGTCACAAAGACACACACTGACACCCAGTAACAAAGACATACACTGACACCAAGTCACAAAGACATACACTGATACACAGACACACACTTACACCAAGTAACACAGACATACACTGACACCAAGTCACAAAGACACACACTGACACCCAGTAACAAAGACATACACTGACACCAAGTCACAAAGACATACACTGATACCCAGGATCACAGACACACACTGACACCCAGGAACAAAGACATACACTGATACCAAGTCACAAAGACATACACTGATACCCAGTAACACAGACACACACTGACACCCAGCAACAAAGACATACACTGATACCAAGTCACAAAGACATACACTGATACCCAGTAACACAGACACACACTTACACAAAGTAACAAAGACAGACACTGATACCCAGTAACACAGATAAACACTTCCACCAAGTAACAAAGTCATACACTGACACCCAGTAACAAAGACATGCACTGACACCCAGTAACAAAGACACACACTTACACCAAGTAACACAGACACACACTGACACCCAGTAACACACACTGATACACAGTAACAAAGACATGCACTGACACCCAGTAACACAGGCATACACGGACACCAAGTAACAAAGACACACACTTACCCCAAGTAACACAGACACACACTGACAGCCAGTAACACAAACAAACACACACTGACACCCAGTAACACAGAAACACACGGGCACCAAGTAACAAAGGCACACACCTAAACCCAGTAACAAAAACAAACACACTGACACCCAGTAACACAGGCACACACTTACACCAAGTAACAAAGACATACACTTACACCAAATAACACTGACATACACTGACACCAAGTAACAAAGACATACAATTACACCAAGTAACTAAGACACACACTTACACCAAGTAACACAGATATACACTGACACCAAGTCACAAAGACATGCACTGACACCCAGTAACACAGACACACACGGACACCAAGTAATAAAGACACACACTTACACCAAGTAACACAGACACACACTGACACCAAGTAACACAGACACACACTTACACCAAGCAACACAGACATACACTGACACCTAGTAACAAAGACATCCACTGATACCCAGTAACACAGACACACACTTACACCAAGTAACACAGACATACTTTGACACCAAGTAACAAAGACATACACTGATATCCAGGAACACAGACACACACTTACACCAAGTAACACAGACATACAGTGACACCCAGGAACACAAACAAACTCACACTGACACCCAGTAACACAGAGAAACACTAGTAAACAGTAACAAAGACATACACTGACACCAAGTAACACAGACACACACTGACACCCAGTAACAAAGATATAAACGTACAACAAGTAACAAAGACAGATAATTACACCAAGGAACAAAGACATACACTTACACCAAGTATTTTGACATACACTGACACCAAGTAACAAAGACATACACTGATACCCAGTAACACAGACACACACTTACACCAAGTAACAAAGACATACACTGACACCAAGTCACAAAGACACACACTGACACCCAGTAACAAAGACATAAACTGACACCAAGTCACAAAGACATACACGTACAACAAGTAACAAAGACAGAAAATTACACCAAGGAACAAAGACATACACTTGCACCAAGTATTTTGACATACACTGACACCAAGTAACAAAGACATACACTGATACCCAGTAACACAGACGCACACTTACACCAAGTAACAAAGACATACACTGATACCAAGTCACAAAGACATACACTGATACCCAGTAACACAGACACACAATGACACCAAGTAACAAAGACATACACTTACAACAAGTAACAAAGACAGAAAATTACACCAAGGAACAAAGACATACACTTACACCAAGTATTTTGACATACACTGACACCAAGTAACAAAGACATACACTGATACCCAGTAACACAGACACACACTTACACCAAGTAACAAAGACATACACTGACACCAAGTCACAAAGACACACACTGACACCCAGTAACAAAGACATAAACTGACACCAAGTCACAAAGACTTACACTGATACCCAGTAACACAGACAGACACTTACACCAAGTAACACAGACATACACTGACACCCAGTAACACAGGCACACACTTACACCAAGTAACAAAGACATACACTGACACCCAGTAACAAAGACATACACTGACACCCCGGAGCACAGACACACACTTACACCAAGTAACAACGACACTCACTTACACCAAGTAACACAGACACACACTGACACCCAGTAACACAGACACACACTTACACCAATTAACACAGACAGACACTGACACCAAGTAACAAAGACACACACTGATACCAAGTAACACAGGCACACACTGTGGGTGGTGGGGTGGGGGGCATATTTGCGCAGTGGTTAGCACTACAGCCTCACAGCTCCAGGGAACCGGGTTCGATTCTGGGTACTGCCTGTGCGGAGTTTGCAAGTACTCCCTGTGTCTGCGTGGGTTTCCTCCGGGTGCTCCGCTTTCCTCCCACATGCCAAAGACTTGCAGGTTGTTCGGTTAATTGGCCATCATAAATTGCCCCTCGAATAGGTAGGTGGTAGGGAAATATATAGGGACCGGTGGGGATGTTATTGGAATATGGGATTCGTGTAGGATTAGTATAAATGGTTGGTTGATGGTCGGCACAGACTCGGAGGGCCGAAGGGCCTGTTTCAGTGCTGTATCCCGAAACTAAACTAAATACTGACACCGAGTGTCACAGACACACACTGACACCAAGTAACAAAGACAGACACTGATACCCAGTAACACAGACACACACTTACACCAAGTAACAAAGACAGACACTGATACCCAGTAACACAGATAAACACTTACACCAAATAACAAAGTCATACACTGACACCCAGTAACAAAGACATACACTGACACCCAGTAACACAGACACACACGGACACCAAGTAACAAAGACACACACTTACACCAAGTAACACAGACACACACTGACACCCAGTAACACACACTGATACACAGTAACAATGACATACACTGACACCCAGTAACAAAGACATGCACTTGCACCGAGTAACACAGACATACACTTACACCACGTATTTTGACATACACTGACACCAAGTAACAAAGACATGCACTGACAACCAGTAACAAAGACATACACTGACACCAAGTCACAAACACAAACACTGACACCAAGTAACAAAGACATACACTTACACCAAGTAACAAAGACATACACTGATAGCCAGTAACACAGGCACACACTGACACCCAGTTAGTAAACACACACTGACCCCCCGTAACACAGACACACACTGACCCCCCGGAACACAGACATACACTGACACCAAGTCACAAAGACACACACTGACACCCAGTAACAAAGACATACACTGACACCAAGTCACAAAGACATACACTGATACACAGACACACACTTACACCAAGTAACACAGACATACACTGACACCCAGTAAGACAAGCACATACACTGACACCAAGTCACAAAGACATACACTGATACCCAGGAACACTGAAACACACTGACACCCAGTAACAAAGACATACACTGACACCAAGTCACAAAGACACACACTGACACCCAGTAACAAAGACATACACTGACACCAAGTCACAAAGACATACACTGATACACAGACACATACTTACACCAAGTAAAACAGACATACACTGACACCAGGTCACAAAGACACACACTGACACCCAGTAACAAAGACATACACTGACACCAAGTCACAAAGACATACACTGATACCCAGGAACACAGACACACACTGACAACCAGTAACAAAGATATACACTGATTCCAAGTCACAAAGACATACACTGATACCCTGTAACACAGACACACACTGACACCCAGTAACAAAGACATACAATGATACCAAGTCACAAAGACATACACTGATACCCAGTAACACAGACACACACTTACACCAATTAACAAAGACAGACACTGATACCCAGTAAAACAGATAAACATTTACACGAAGTAACAAAGTCATACACTGACACCCAGTAACAAAGACTTACACTGACACCCAGTAACACAGACACACACGGACACCAAGTAACACAGACACACACTGACACCCAGTAACACACACGGATACAAAGTAACAAAGACATACACTGACACCCAGGAACAAAGACACACACTGATACCCAGTAACACAGACACACACTTACACCAAGTAACAAAGACATACACTGACACCCAGTAACAAAGACTTACACTGACACCCAGTAACACAGACACACACGGACACCAAGTAACAAAGACACACACTTACACCAAGTAACAAAGACATACACTGATAGCCAGTAACACAGACACACACTGACACCCAGTTAGAAACACACACTGACCCCCCGTAACACAGACATACACTGATACCAAGTCACAAAGACATACACTGATACACAGACACACACTTACACCAAGTAACACAGACATACACTGACACCAAGTCACAAAGACATACACTGATACCCAGTAACACAGACACACACTGACACCCAGTAACAAAGACATACACTGATACCAAGTCA
Organism: Heterodontus francisci; assembly: GCF_036365525.1. NCBI lineage: Eukaryota > Metazoa > Chordata > Chondrichthyes > Heterodontiformes > Heterodontidae > Heterodontus > Heterodontus francisci. The sequence goes on from NW_027141175.1 coordinate 8,307,264, forward strand.
CAAAGACATACACTGATACCCAGTAACACAGACACACACTGACACCCAGTAACAAAGACATACACTGATAGCAAGTCACAAAGACATACACTGATACTCAGTAACACAGACACACACTTACACCAAGTAACAAAGACAGACACTGATACCCAGTAACACAGATAAACACTTACACCAAGTAACAAAGTCATACACTGACACCCAGTAACAAAGACATACACTGACACCCATTAACACAGACACACACGGACACCAAGTAACAAAGACACACACTTACACCAAGTAACACAGACGCACACTGACACCCAGTAAGACAAGCACATACACTGACACCAAGTCACAAAGACATACACTGATACCCAGGAACACAGAAACACACTGACACCCAGTAACAAAGACATACACTGATACCAAGTCACAAAGACATACACTGATACCCAGTAACACAGACACAAACTTACACCAAGTAACAAAGACAGACACGGATACCCAGTAACAAAGACATACAATGACACCCAGTAACACAGACACACACGGACACCAAGTAACAAAGACACACACTTACACCAAGTAACACAGACGCACACTGACACCCAGTAAGACAAGCACATACACTGACACCAAGTCACAAAGACATACACTGATACCCAGGAACACAGAAACACACTGACACCCAGTAACAAAGACATACACTGATACCAAGTCACAAAGACATACACTGATACCCAGTAACACAGACACAAACTTACACCAAGTAACAAAGTCATACACTGACACCCAGTAACAAAGACATACAATGACACCCAGTAACACAGACACACACGGACACCAAGTAACAAAGACACACACTTACACCAAGTAACACAGACACACACTGACACCCAGTAACACACACTGATACACAGTAACAAAGACATACACTGACACCCAGGAACAAAGACACACACTGATACCCAATAACACAGACACACACTTACACCAAGTAACAAAGACATAGACTGACACCCAGTAACAAAGACATGCACTGACACCCAGTAACACAGACACACACGGACACCAAGTCACAAAGACACACACTTACACCAAGTAACACAGACACACACTGACAGCCAGTAAGACAAACAAACACACTGACACCCAGCAACACAGACACACACTGATACCAAGTAACAAAGACATACACTGACACCAAGTAACAAAGACACACACTTACACCAAGTAACAAAGACATACACTGACACCCAGTAACAAAGGCATGCACTGACACCCAGTAACACAGACACACACTGACACCAAGTAACAAAGACAGACAATTGCACCAAGTAACAAAGACATACACTTACACCAAGTATTTTGACATACACTGACACCAAGTAACAAAGACATACACTGACACCCAGGAACAAAGACATACACTGACACCCAGTAACACAGACACACACTTACAACAAGTAACACAGACACACACTGACACCCAGTTACACAGACACACACTTACACCAAGCAACAAAGACATACACAGACACCCAGTAACAAAGACACACACTTACACCAAGTAACAAAGACATACACTGACACCCAGTAACAAAGACATACACTGACACTCAGTAACACAGACACACACGGACACCAAGTAACACAGACACACACTGACTCCCGGTAACACAAACAAACATACTGACACCCAGTAACACAGACAAACACTGACACCCAGTAACAAAGACATACACTGACACCCAGTAAAACAGACACACACTGACACCAAGTAACAAAGACATACACTGACATCCAGTAACAAAGACACACACTTACACCAAGTAACAAAGACATACACTGACACCCAGTAACAAAGACATACACTGATACCAAGTCACAAAGACATACACTGATACCAAGTAACACAGACACACACTGACACCAGGTAACAAAGACATACAATTACACCAAGTAACAAAGACATACACTTACACCAATTATTTTGACATACACTGACACCAAGTAACAAAGACATACATTGACACCAAGTCACAAAGACATAGACTGATACCCAGTAACACAGACACACACTTACTCCAAGTAACACAGACATACACTTACACCAAGTAACAAAGACATACACTGATACCCAGTAACACAGACACACACGGACACCAAGTAACATAGACACACCCTGACACCCAGTATCTCACACTGATACACAGTAACAAAGACATACACTGACACCCAGGAACAAAGACACACACTGATACCCAGTAACACAGACACACACTTACACCAAGTAACAAAGACATACACTGACACCCAGTAACAAAGACATGCACTGACACCCAGTAACACAGAGACACACGGACACCAAGTAACACAGACACACACTGACAGCCAGTAAGACAAACAACCACACTGACACCCAGCAACACAGACACACACTGACACCAAGTAACAGAGACATACACTGACACCAAGTAACAAATACATACACTGACACCCAGTAACACAGATACACACTGGGCGGCACAGTGGCGCAGTGGTTTGCATTGCAGCCTCACAGCTCCAGGGACCCGGGATCGATTCTGGGTACTGCCTGTGCGGAGTTTGCAAGTTCTCCCTGTGTCTGCGTGGGTTTCCTCCGGGTGCTCCGGTTTCCTCCCACATGCCAAAGACTTGCAGGTTGGTAGGTTAATTGGCCATTATAAATTGCCCCTAGTATAGGTAGGTGGTAGGGAAATATATAGGGACCGGTGGGGATGTTATTGGAATATGGGATTCGTGTAGGATTAGTATAAATGGTTGGTTGATGGTCGGCACAGACTCGGAGGGCCGAAGGGCCTGTTTCAGTGCTGTATCCCGAAACTAAACTAAATACTGACACCTAGTGTCACAGACACACACTGACACCAAGTAACAAAGACAGACACTGATACCCAGTAACACAGACACACACTTACACCAAGTAACAAAGACAGACACTGATACCCAGTAACACAGATAAACACTTACACCAAATAACAAAGTCATACACTGACACCCAGTAACAAAGACATACACTGACACCCAGTAATACAGACACACACGGACACCAAGTAACAAAGACACACACTTACACCAAGTAACACAGACACACACTGACACCCAGTAACACAGACTGATACACAGTAACAAAGACATACACTGACACCCAGTAACAAAGACATGCACTTGCACCGAGTAACACAGACATACACTTACACAAAGTATTTTGACATACACTGACACCAAGTAACAAAGACATGCACTGACAACCAGTAACAAAGACATACACTGACACCAAGTCACAAACACAAACACTGACACCAAGTAACAAAGACATACACTTACACCAAGTAACAAAGACATACACTGATAGCCAGTAACACAGGCACACACTGACACCCAGTTAGAAACACACACTGACCCCCCGTAACACAGACACACACTGACCCCCCGGAACACAGACATACACTGACACCAAGTCACAAAGACACACACTGACACCCAGTAACAAAGACATACACTGACACCAAGTCACAAAGACATACACTGATACACAGACACACACTTACACCAAGTAACACAGACATACACTGACACCAAGTCACAAAGACACACACTGACACCCAGTAACAAAGACATACACTGACACCAAGTCACAAAGACATACACTGATACCCAGGATCACAGACACACACTGACACCCAGGAACAAAGACATACACTGATACCAAGTCACAAAGACATACACTGATACCCAGTAACACAGACACACACTGAAACCCAGTAACAAAGACATACACTGATACCAACTCACAAAGACATATACTGATACCCAGTAACACAGACACACACTTACACAAAGTAACAAAGACAGACACTGATACCCAGTAACACAGATAAACACTTCCACCAAGTAACAAAGTCATACACTGACACCCAGTAACAAAGACATGCACTGACACCCAGTAACAAAGACACACACTTACACCAAGTAACACAGACACACACTGACACCCAGTAACACACACTGATACACAGTAACAAAGACATGCACTGACACCCAGTAACACAGGCATACACGGACACCAAGTAACAAAGACACACACTTACCCCAAGTAACACAGACACACACTGACAGCCAGTAACACAAACAAACACACACTGACACCCAGTAACACAGAAACACACGGGCACCAAGTAACAAAGGCACACACCTAAACCCAGTAACAAAAACAAACACACTGACACCCAGTAACACAGGCACACACTTACACCAAGTAACAAAGACATACCCTTACACCAAATAACACTGACATACACTGCCACCAAGTAACAAAGACATACAATTACACCAAGTAACTAAGACACACACTTACACCAAGTAACACAGATATACACTGACACCAAGTCACAAAGACATGCACTGACACCCAGTAACACAGACACACACGGACACCAAGTAATAAAGACACACACTTACACCAAGTAACACAGACACACACTGACACCAAGTAACACAGACACACACTTACACCAAGCAACACAGACATACACTGACACCTAGTAACAAAGACATCCACTGATACCCAGTAACACAGACACACACTTACACCAAGTAACACAGACATACATTGACACCAAGTAACAAAGACATACACTGATATCCAGGAACACAGACACACACTTACACCAAGTAACACAGACATACACTGACACCCAGGAACACAAACAAACTCACACTGACACCCAGTAACACAGAGAAACACTAGTAAACAGTAACAAAGACATACACTGACACCAAGTAACACAGACACACACTGACACCCAGTAACAAAGATATAAACGTACAACAAGTAACAAAGACAGATAATTACACCAAGGAACAAAGACATACACTTACACCAAGTATTTTGACATACACTGACACCAAGTAACAAAGACATACACTGATACCCAGTAACACAGACACACACTTACACCAAGTAACAAAGACATACACTGACACCAAGTCACAAAGACACACACTGACACCCAGTAACAAAGACATAAACTGACACCAAGTCACAAAGACATACACGTACAACAAGTAACAAAGACAGAAAATTACACCAAGGAACAAAGACATACACTTGCACCAAGTATTTTGACATACACTGACACCAAGTAACAAAGACATACACTGATACCCAGTAACACAGACGCACACTTACACCAAGTAACAAAGACATACACTGATACCAAGTCACAAAGACATACACTGATACCCAGTAACACAGACACACAATGACACCAAGTAACAAAGACATACACTTACAACAAGTAACAAAGACAGAAAATTACACCAAGGAACAAAGACATACACTTACACCAAGTATTTTGACATACACTGACACCAAGTAACAAAGACATACACTGATACCCAGTAACACAGACACACACTTACACCAAGTAACAAAGACATACACTGACACCAAGTCACAAAGACACACACTGACACCCAGTAACAAAGACATAAACTGACACCAAGTCACAAAGACTTACACTGATACCCAGTAACACAGACACACACTTACACCAAGTAACACAGACATACACTGACACCCAGTAACACAGGCACACACTTACACCAAGTAACAAAGACATACACTGACACCCAGTAACAAAGACATACACTGACACCCCGGAGCACAGACACACACTTACACCAAGTAACAACGACACTCACTTACACCAAGTAACACAGACACACACTGACACCCAGTAACACAGACACACACTTACACCAATTAACACAGACAGACACTGACACCAAGTAACAAAGACACACACTGATACCAAGTAACACAGGCACACACTGTGGGTGGTGGGGTGGGGGGCATATTTGCGCAGTGGTTAGCACTACAGCCTCACAGCTCCAGGGAACCGGGTTCGATTCTGGGTACTGCCTGTGCGGAGTTTGCAAGTACTCCCTGTGTCTGCGTGGGTTTCCTCCGGGTGCTCCGCTTTCCTCCCACATGCCAAAGACTTGCAGGTTGTTCGGTTAATTGGCCATCATAAATTGCCCCTCGTATAGGTAGGTGGTAGGGAAATATATAGGGACCGGTGTTGATGTGATAGGAATACGGGATTCGTGTAGGATTAGTATGAATGGGTGGTTGATGGTCGGCGCTGACTCGGTGGGCCGAAGGGACTGTTCAAGTGCTGTGTCTCTAAACTAAACTAAATACTGACACCTAGTGTCACAGATACACACTGACACCCAGTAACACAAACAAACACACACTGACACCCAGTAACACAGAGAAACACTAATGAACAGGAGCAAAGACATACACTGACACCAGGTCACAAACACGTACACTGAATCCCAGTAACACAGACACACACTTACACCAAGTAACACAGACATACACTGATACCCAGCAACACAGACACACACTTACACTAAGTAACAAAGACAGACACTGATACCTAGTAACACAGACACACACTTACACCAAGTAACAAAGACATACACTGACACCAAGTAAAAAAGACATACACTGACACCCAGTAACACAGACACACACGGACACCAAGTAACAAAGACACACACTTATACCAAGTAACACAGACACACACTGGCACCCAGTAACACAGACACACACTTACACCAAGTAACACAGACATTCACTGACACCAAGTAACAAAGACACACAATTACACCAAGTAACACAGACATACACTGACACCAATTAACAAAGACATGCACTTACACCAAGTAAGAAAGACACACACTTACACCAAGTAACACAGACCGACACTGACACCAAGTAACAAAGTCATACACTGATACCCAGCAACACAGACACACCCTTGCACCAAGTAACAAAGACAGACACTGATATCCAGTAACACAGACACACACTTACACCAAGAATCAAAGACATACACTAACACCAAGTAACAAAGGCATACACTTACACCAAGTAACAAAGACACACACTGACACCAAATAACAAAGACATACACTTACACCAAGTAACACAGACATACATTGACACCAAGTAACAAAGACATACACTTACACCAAGTAACAAAGACATTCACTGAAACCCAGGAACACAGATACACAGTGACACCCAGTCACACAGAGAAACACTGACACCTAGTAACAAAGACACACACTGACACCAAGTAACACAGACATACACTGGCACCAAGTAACAAAGACACCCACTTAGGCCAAGTACAAAGACAGACACTGACACCAAGCAACAAAGACATACAATGATACCCAGTATCACAGACACGCACTGACACCCAATAACAAAGACATACATTGACACCAACTAACAAAGACAGACACTGATACCCAGTAAAACAGACACACACTTACACCAAGTAGCAAAGACATCCCTGATACCCAGTGACACAGACAAACACTTAGAGCGAGTAACAAAGACATACACTGACACCAAGTAACGAAGACATACACTTACACCAAATAACACAGACACACACTTACACCAAGAATCAAAGACATACACTGACACCAAGTAACAAAGGCATACACTTACACCAAGTAACAAAGACATACACTTACACCAAGTAACAAAGACATTCACTGAAACCCAGGAACACAGATACACAGTGACACCCAGTAACACAGAGAAACACGGACACCTAGTAACAAAGACGCACACTGACACCAAGTAACACAGACATAGTCTGGCACCAAGTAACAAAGACACCCACTTAGGCCAAGTACATAGACAGACACTGACACCAAGCAACAAAGACATACAATGATACCCAGTATCACAGACACGCACTGACACCCAGTAACAAAGACATGCATTGACACCAACTAACAAAGACAGACACTGATACCCAGTAAAACAGACACACACTTACACCAAGTAGCAAAGACATCCACTGATACCCAGTGACACAGACAAACACTTGCAGCGAGTAACAAAGACATACACTGACACCAAGTCACAAAGACATACACTTACACCAAATAACACAGACATACACTGACACCAAGTAACAAAGACACACAATTACACCAAGTAACACAGACATACACAGACACCAATTAAAAAAGACACGCACTTACACCAAGGAAGAAAGACACACACTAACACCAAGTAACACAGACCTACACTGACACCAAGTAACAAAGTCATACACTGATACCCAGCAACACAGACACACCCTTGCACAAAGTAACAAAGACAGACACTGATATCCAGTAACACAGACACACACTTACACCAAGAATCAAAGACATACACTGACACCAAGTAACAAAGGCATACACTTACACCAAGTAACAAAGACACACACTGACACCAAATAACAAAGACATACACTTACACCAAGTAACAAAGACATACATTGACACCAAGTAACAAAGACATACACTTACACCAAGTAACAAAGACATTCACTGAAACCCAGGAACACAGATACACAGTGACACCCAGTAACACAGAGAAACACTGACACCTAGTAACAAAGACACACACTGACACCAAGTAACACAGACATACACTGGCACCAAGTAACAAAGACACCCACTTAGGCCAAGTACAAAGACAGACACTGACACCAAGCAACAAAGACATACAATGATACCCAGTATCACAGACACGCACTGACACCCAGTAACAAAGACATACATTGACAGCAACTAACAAAGACAGACACTGATACCCAGTAAAACAGACACACACTTACACCAAGTAGCAAAGACATCCACTGATACCCAGTGACACAGACAAACACTTAGAGCGAGTAACAAAGACATACACTGACACCAAGTAACAAAGACATACACTTACACCAAATAACACAGACACACACTTACACCAAGAATCAAAGACATACACTGACACCAAGTAACAAAGGCATACACTTACACCAAGTAACAAAGACATACACTTACACCAAGTAACAAAGACATTCACTGAAACCCAGGAACACAGATACACAGTGACACCCAGTAACACAGAGAAACACGGACACCTAGTAACAAAGACGCACACTGACACCAAGTAACACAGACATAGTCTGGCACCAAGTAACAAAGACACCCACTTAGGCCAAGTACATAGACAGACACTGACACCAAGCAACAAAGACATACAATGATACCCAGTATCACAGACACGCACTGACACCCAGTAACAAAGACATGCATTGACACCAACTAACAAAGACAGACACTGATACCCAGTAAAACAGACACACACTTACACCAAGTAGCAAAGACATCCACTGATACCCAGTGACACAGACAAACACTTGCAGCGAGTAACAAAGACATACACTGACACCAAGTAACAAAGACATAAACTTGCACCAAATAACACAGACATACACTGACACCAAGTAACAAAGACACACAATTACACCAAGTAACACAGACATACACAGACACCAATTAAAAAAGACACGCACTTACACCAAGGAAGAAAGACACACACTAACACCAAGTAACACAGACCTACACTGACACCAAGTAACAAAGTCATACACTGATACCCAGCAACACAGACACACCCTTACACCAAGTAACAAAGACAGACACTGATATCCAGTAACACAGACACACACTTACACCAAGAATCAAAGACATACACTGACACCAAGTAACAAAGGCATACACTTACACCAAGTAACAAAGACATACATTGACACCAAGTAACAAAGACATACACTTACACCAAGTAACAAAAACATTCACTGAAACCCAGGAACACAGATACACAGTGACACCCAGTTACACAGAGAAACTCTGACACCTAGTAACAAAGACACACACTGACACCAAGTAACACAGACATAGACTGGCACCAAGTAACAAAGACACCCACTTAGGCCAAGTACATAGACAGACACTGACACCAAGCAACAAAGACATACAATGATACCCAGTATCACAGACACGCACTGACACCCAGTAACAAAGACATGCATTGACACCAACTAACAAAGACAGACACTGATACCCAGTAAAACAGACACACACTTACACCAAGTAGCAAAGACATCCACTGATACCCAGTGACACAGACAAACACTTGCAGCGAGTAACAAAGACATACACTGACACCAAGTAACAAAGACATACACTTACACCAAATAACACAGACATACACTGACACCAAGTCACAAAGACACACAATTACACCAAGTAACACAGACATACACAGACACCAATTAAAAAAGACACGCACTTACACCAAGTAAGAAAGACACACACTTACACCAAGTAACACAGACCGACACTGACACCAAGTAACAAAGTCATACACTGATACCCAGCAACACAGACACACCCTTACACCAAGTAACAAAGACAGACACTGATATCCAGTAACACAGACACACACTTACACCAAGAATCAAAGACATACACTGACACCAAGTAACAAAGGCATACACTTACACCAAGTAACAAAGACACACACTGACACCAAATAACAAAGACATACACTTACACCAAGTAACAAAGACATACATTGACACCAAGTAACAAAGACATACACTTACACCAAGTAACAAAAACATTCAATGAAACCCAGGAACACAGATACACAGTGACACCCAGTAACACAGAGAAACTCTGACACCTAGTAACAAAGACACACACTGACACCAAGTAACACAAACATACACTATCAACAAGTAACAAAGACACCCACTTAGGCCAAGTACAAAGACAGACACTGACACCAAGCAACAAAGACATACAATGATACCCAGTATCACTGATACGCACTGACACCCAGTAACAAAGACATACATTGACACCAACTAACAAAGACAGACACTGATACCCAGTAAAACAGACACACACTTACACCAAGTAGCAAAGACATACCCTGATACCCAGTAACACAGACACACACTTACACCAAGTAACAACGACATACTCTGACACAAAGGAACAAAGACAAACACATACACCAAGTAACAAATACATACACTGACACCAAGAAACAAAGACATACAGTGATACCCAGTAACACAGACTCACACTTACACCAAGTAACAAAGACATACACTGACACCCAGCAGCAAAGACACACACTTACACCAAGTAGCAACGACACTCACTGACACCAAGTAACACAGACTCACAGTGACACCCAGTAACACAGACACACACTTACACCAAGAAACACAGACATACACTGAAACCAAGTAACAAAGAGATACACTGATACCAAGTAACACAGGCACACACTGTGGGTGGGGGGGGGGGCATATTTGCGCAGTGGTTAGCACTGCAGCCTCACAGCTCCAGGGACCCGGGTTCGATTCTGGGTACTGCCTGTGCGGAGTTTGCATGTTCTCCCTGTGTCTGCGTGGGTTTACTCCGGGTGCTCCGGTTTCCTCCCACATGCCAAAGACTTGCAGGTTGATAGGTTAATTGGCCATCATAAATTGCCCCTAGTATAGGTAGGTGGTAGGGAAGTATATAGGGACAGGTGATGATGTGATAGGAATACGGGATTCGTGTAGGGTTAGTATGAATGGGTGGTTGATGGTCGGCACTGACTCGGTGGGCCGAAGGGCCTGTTAAAGTGCTGGATCTCTGAACTAAACTAAATACTGACACCTAGTGTCACAGATACACACTGACACCCAGTAACACAAACAAACACACACTGACACCCAGTGACACAGAGAAACACTAATAAACAGTAACAAAGACATACACTGACACCAAGTCACAAAGCCATACAAGGATACCAAGTCACAAAGACATGCACTGATGCCCAGTTACAAAGACACACACTGACACCAAGTAACAAAGACATACACTGACACCAAGTAACAAAGACATACACTTACACCAAGTAACAAAGACACACAATGACACCAAGTAACAAAGACAGACAATTACACCAAGTAACAAAGACATACACTTACACCAAGTATGTTGACATACACTGACACCAAGTAACAAAGACATACACTGATACCCAGTAGCACAGACACACACTTACACCAAGTAACAAAGACATACATTGACACCAAGTAACAAAGACATACACTTACACCAAGTAACAAAAACATTCACTGAAACCCAGGAACACAGATCCACAGTGACACCCAGTTACACAGAGAAACTCTGACACCTAGTAACAAAGACACACACTGACACCAAGTAACACAGACATAGACTGGCACCAAGTAACACAGACACACATTTACACCAAGTAAAAAAGACAGACACTGATACCCAGTAACACAGACACACACTTACACCAAGTAACAAAGGCAAACACTTACACCCAGTAACAAAGACAGACTCTGACCCCCAGTAGCACAGACACACACGGACACCAAGTAACAAAGACACACACTTACACCAAGTAACACAGACACACATTGACACCCAGTAACACAAAAAAACCTACTGACACCAAGTAACAAAGACATACACTGACACCAAGTAACAAAGACAGACAATTACACCAAGTAACAAAGACAGACACTTACATCAAGTATTTTGACATCCTCTGAAACCAAGTAACAAAGACATACACAGATACCCAGTAACACAGGCACACACTTGGGGGGGGGGGGGGGGGGCACATTGGCGCAGTGGTTAGCACCGCAGCCTCACAAGTCCAGAGATCCGGTTTCGATTCTTGGTACTGCCTGTGCGGAGTTTGCAAGTTCTCCCTGTGTCTGCGTGGGTTTCCTCCCGGTGCTCCGGTTTCCTCCCACATGCCAAAGAACAGCAGGTTGATAGGTTAATTGGCCATCATAAATTGCCCCTAGTATAGGTAGGTGGTAGGGAAATATATAGGGATAGGTGGGGATGTGATAGGAATACGGAATTAGTGTAGGATTAGTATAAATGGGTTGTTGATGGTCGGCACAGACTCGGTGGGCCGAAGGGCCTGTTTAAGTGCTGTATCTCTAAACAATACTAAATACTGACACCTAGTGTCACAGACACACACTGACACCCAGAAACACAAACAAACACACACTGACACCCAGTAACACAGAGAAACACTGATACACAGTAACAAAGACATGCACTGACACCAAGTAACACAGACACACACTGACACCCAGTAAAAAAGACATACACTGACACCAAGTCACAAAGACATACACTGATGCCCAGTAACAAAGACATAAACTGACACCAAGTAACACAGACATACACTGACACCAAGTAACAAAGACAGGCAATTACACCAAGAAACAAAGACATACACTTACACCAAGTATTTTGACATACACTGACACCAAGTCACAAAGACATACACTGATACCAAGTCACAAAGACATACAATGATACCCAGTATCACTGACACGCACTGACACCCAGTAACAAAGACATACATTGACACCAACTAACAAAGACAGACACTGATACCCAGTAAAACAGACACACACTTGCACCAAGTAGCAAAGACATACACTGATACCCAGTAACACAGACACACACTTGCACCAAGTAACAAAGACATACTCTGACACAAAGGAACAAAGACAAACACATACACCAAGTAACAAATACATACAGTGACACCAAGTAACAAAGACATACAGTGATACCCAGTAACACAGACTCACACTTACACCAAGTAACAAAGACATACACTGACACCCAGCAGCAAAGACACATACTTACACCAAGTAGCAACGACACTCACTGACACCAAGTAACACAGACACACAGTGACACCCAGTAACACAGACACACACTTACACCAAGAAACACAGACATACACTGACACCAAGTAACAAAGACATGCACTGATACCCAGTAACAAAGAGATACACTGATACCAAGTAACACAGGCACACACTGTGGGTGGGAGGGGGGCATATTTGCGCAGTGGTGAGCACTGCAGCCTCACAGCTCCAGGGACCCGGGTTCGATTCTGGGTACTGCCTGTGCGGAGTTTGCAAGTTCTCCCTTTGTCTGCGTGGGTTTACTCCGGGTGCTCCCGTTTCCTCCCACATGCCAAAGACTTGCAGGTTGATAGGTTAATTGGCCATCATAAATTGCCCCTAGTATAGGTAGGTGGTAGGGAAGTATATAGGGACAGGTGGTGATGTGATAGGAATACGGGATTCGTGTAGGATTAGTATGAATGGGTGGTTGATGGTCGGCACTGACTCGGTGGGCCGAAGGGCCTGTTAAAGTGCTGGATCTCTAAACTAAAGTAAATACTGACACCTAGTGTCACAGATACACACTGTCACCCAGTAACACAAACAAACACACACTGACACCCAGTGACACAGAGAAACACTAATAAACAGTAACAAAGACATACACTGACACCAAGTCACAAAGACATACACTGATACCAAGTCACAAAGACATGCACTGATGCCCAGTAACAAAGACACACACTGACACCAAGTAACAAAGACATACACTGACACCAAGTAACAAAGACATACACTTACACCAAGTAACAAAGACACACACTAACACCAAGTAACAAAGACAGACAATTACACCAAGTAACAAAGACATACACTTACACCAAGTATGTTGACATACACTGACACCAAGTTACAAAGACATGCACTGATACCCAGTAAAAAAGACTTACACAGACACCAAGTAAGACAGACACACACTGACACCCAGTAAAAAAGACTTACACTGACACCAAGTCTCAAAGACATACACTGATACCAAGTCACAAAGACATACATTGATGCCCAGTAACACAGACACATACTGACACCAAGTAACAAAGACATACACTGACACCAAGTAACAAAGACATACACTTACACCAAATATTTTGACATACACTGACACCAAGTAACAAAGATATACACTGATACCCAGTAACACAGACACACACTTACATCAAGTAACACAGACATACACTGACACCAAGTAACAAAGACATGCACTGATACCCAGTAACACAGACATACACTGACACCAAGTAACAAAGACATGCACTGATACCCAGTAACACAGACACACACTTACACCGAGTAAAATGACAGACACTGATACCCAGTAACACAGACACACACTTACACCAAGTAACAAAGACAAACACTTACACCCAGTAACAAAGACAGACTCTGACCCCCAGTAGCACATACACACACGGACACCAAGTAACAAAGACACACACTTACACCAAGTAACACAGACACACACTGACACCCAGTAACAAAGACAGACAATTACACCAAGTAACAAAGACAGACACTTACATCAAGTATTTTGACATCCACTGACACCAAGTAACAAAGACATACACTGATACCCAGTAGCACAGGCACACACTAGGGGGGGGGGGGCACATTGGCGCAGTGGTTAGCACCGCAGCCTCACAAGTCCAGAGACCCGGTTTCGATTCTGGGTACTGCCTGTGCGGAGTTTGCAAGTTCTCCCTGTGTCTGCGTGGGTTTCCTCCCGGTGCTCCGGTTTCCTCCCACATGCCAAAGAACAGCAGGTTGATAGGTTAATTGGCCATCATAAATTGCCCCTAGTATAGGTAGGTGGTAGGGAAATATATAGGGATAGGTGGGGATGTGATAGGAATACGGGATTAGTGTAGGATTAGTATAAATGGGTTGTTGATGGTCGGCACAGACTCGGTGGGCCGAAGGGCCTGTTTAAGTGCTGTATCTCGAAACAAAACTAAATACTGACACCTAGTGTCACAGACACACACTGACACCCAGAAACACAAACAAACACACACTGACACCCAGTAACACAGAGAAACACTGGTACACAGTAACAAAGACATGCACTGACACCAAGTAACACAGACACACACTGACACCCAGTAAAAAAGACATACACTGACACCAAGTCACAAAGACATACACTGATACCAAGTCACAAAGACATACACTGATGCCCAGTAACAAAGACACACACTTACACCAAGTAACACAGGCATTCACTGACACCAAGTAACAAAGACAGGCAATTACACCAAGAAACAAAGACATACACTTACACCAAGTATTTTGACATACACTGACACCAAGTAACAAAGACATACACTGATACCCAGTGACGCAGACACACACTTACACCCAGTAAAAAAGACATACACTGACACCAAGTCACAAAGACATACACTGATACCAAGTCACAAAGTCATACACTGATGCCCAGTAACAAAGACACACACTCACACCAAGTAACACAGACATACACTGACACCAAGTACCAAAGACAGGCAATTACGCCAAGTAACAAAGACATACACTGATACCCAGTAACACAGGCACACACTGGGGGGGGGGGGGGCGGTGGGTAGGGGGGCACATTGGCAAAGTGGTTAGCACCGAAGCCTCACATCTCCCGGGACCCGGGTTCGATTCTGGGTACTGCCCATTCGGAGTCTGCACGTTCTCCCTGTGCCTGCGTGGGTTTATCCCGGTGCTCCGGCTTCCTCCCACATGCCAAAGACTTGCAGGTTGATCGGTTAATTGGCCATCATAAATTGCCGCTTGTCTCGGCAGGTGGTGGGGAAATATAAAGGGATATGTGGGGATGTGATAGGAATACGGGATTAGTGCAGGATTAGTATAAATGGGTTGTTGATGGTCGGCACAGACTCGGTGGGCCGAAGGGACTGTTGAAGTGCTGTCTCTCCAAACTAAACTAAATACTGACACCTAGTGTCACAGATACACACTGACACCCAGTAACACAAACAAACACACACTGACACCCAGTAACACAGAGAAACACTTATATACAGTAACAAAGACATACACTGACACCAAGTAAGACAGACACACACTGACACCCAGTAAAAAAGACTTACACTGACACCAAGTCTCAAAGACATACATTGATGCCCAGTAACACAGACACACACTGACACAAAGTAACAAAGACATACACTGACACCAAGTAACAAAGACATACACTTACACCAAATATTTTGACATACACTGACACCAAGTAACAAAGATATACACTGATACCCAGTAACACTGACACACACTTACATCAAGTAACACAGACATACACTGACAGCAAGTAACAAAGACATGCACTGATACCCAGTAACACAGACATACACTGACACCAAGTAACAAAGACATGCACTGATACCCAGTAACACAGACACACACTTACACCGAGTAAAATGACAGACACTGATACCCAGTAACACAGACACACACTTACACCAAGTAACAAAGACATACACTCACACCCAGTAACAAAGACATACACTGACACCCAGTAACACAGACACACATGGACACCAAGTAACAAAGACACAGACTTACACCAAGTAACACAGACACACACTGACACCCAGTAACACAACAAACACACTGACACCAAGTAACACAGACATACACTGACACCAAGTCACAAAGACATACACTGATACCCAGTCACAAAGACGGATACTGATGCCCAGTAACACAGACACACACTGACACCAAGTAACAAAGACATACACTGACACCAAGTAACAAAGACATACACTTACACCAAGTAACAAAGACACACACTTACACCAAGTAACACAGACATACACTGACACCAAGTAACAAAGACAGACACTTACACCTAGTCACAATGACATACCCTTACATCAAGTATTTTGACATCCACTGACACCAAGTAACAAAGACATACACTGATACCCAGTAACACAGGCACACACTGACACCCAGTAAAAAATACATACACTGACACCAAGTCACAAAGACATGCACTGATACCAAGTCACAAAGACATACACTGATGCCCAGTAACACAGACACACACTGACACCAAGTAACAAAGACATACACTGACACCAAGTAACAAAGACACACACTTACACCAAGTAACACAGACCTGCACTGACACCAAGTAACAAAGACAGACAATTACACCAAGTAAGAAAGACATACACTTACACCAAGTATTTTGACATACACTGACACCAAGTAACAATGACATACACTGATACCCAGTAACACAGAAACACACTTACAACAAGTCAGAAAGATATACACTGATACCAAGTCACAAAGACATACACTGATGCCCAGTAACAAAGACATACACTGACACCAAGTAACAAAGACATACACTTACACCAAGTATTTTGACATACACTGACACGAAGTAACAAAGACATACACTGATACTCAGTGACGCAGACACACAATTACACCCAGTAACACAGACACACACTGACACCAAGTAACAAAGACATACACTGACACCAAGTAACAAAGACATACACTGACACCAAGTAACAAAGACATACACTTACACCAAGTAACAAAGAGACACACTGATACTCAGTAACGCAGACACACACTTACAACCAGTAAAAAAGACATGCACTGACACCAAGTCACAAAGACATACAGTGACAAGAAGTCACAAATACATACACTGATGCCCAGTAACACAGACACACACTGATACCAAGTAACAAAGACATACACTGACACCAAGTAACAAAGACATACATTTACACCAAGTAACAAAGACACACACTCACACCAAGTAACACAGACATACACTGACACCAAGTAACAAAGACAGGCAATTACACCAAGTAACAAAGACATACACTTACACCAAGTATTTTGACATCCACTGACACTAAGTAACAAAGACATACACTGATACCCAGTAACGCAGACACACTTACACCCAGTAAAAAAGACATACACTGACACCAAGTCACATGGGCATACACTGATACCATGTCACAAAGACATACACTGGTGCCCAGTAACGAAGACACACACTGACACCAAGTAACAAAGACATACACTGACACCAAGTAACAAAGACATACAATTACACCAAGTAACAAAGACATACACTTACGCCAAGTATGTTGACATACACTGACACCAAGTAACAAAGACATACACTGATACCCAGTAGCACAGACACACACTTACACCAAGTAACACAGACATACAATGACGCCAAGTAACAAAGACATACACTGATACCCAGTAACACAGACACACACTTACAACAAGTAACAAAGACACAAACTGATACCCAGTAACACAGACACACACTTGCACCAAGTAACAAAGTCATACACTGACACCCAGTAACAAAGACATGCACTGACACCCAGTAACACAGACACACACTGACACCAAGTAACAAAGACACACACTTACACCAAGTAACACAGACACACACTGACACCCAGTAAGACAAACAAACACACTGACACCCAGTAACACAGGCACACACTGACACCAAGTAACAAAGACATACACTGACACCCAGTAACACAGATACACACTGAGCGGCACAGTGGCGCAGTGGTTAGCACTGCAGCCTCACAGCTCCAGGGACCCGGGTTCGATTCTGGGTACTGCCTGTGCGGAGTTTGCAAGTTCTCCCTGTGTCTGCGTGGGTTTCCTCCGGGTGATCCGGTTTCCTCCCACATGCCAAAGACTTGCAGGTTGGTAGGTTAATTGGCCATTATAAATTGCCCCTAGTATAGGTAGGTGGTCGGGAAATATATAGGGACCGGTGGGGATGTTATTGGAATATGGGATTCGTGTAGGATTGGTATAAATTGTTGGTTGATGGTCGGCGCAGACTCGGTGGGCCGAAGGGCCTGTTTCAGTGCTGTCTCTCCAAACTAAACTAAATACTGACACCTAGTGTCACAGATACACACTGACACCCTTTAACACAAACAAACACACACTGACACCCAGTAACACAGAGAAACACTTATATACAGTAACAAAGACATACACTGACACCAAGTAAGACAGACACACACTGACACCCAGTAAAAAAGACTTACACTGACACCAAGTCTCAAAGACATACATTGATGCCCAGTAACACAGACACACACTGACACAAAGTAACAAAGACATACACTGACACCAAGTAACAAAGACATACACTTACACCAAATATTTTGACATACACTGACACCAAGTAACAAAGATATACACTGATACCCAGTAACACTGACACACACTTACATCAAGTAACACAGACATACACTGACAGCAAGTAACAAAGACATGCACTGATACCCAGTAACACAGACATACACTGACACCAAGTAACAAAGACATGCACTGATACCCAGTAACACAGACACACACTTACACCGAGTAAAATGACAGACACTGATACCCAGTAACACAGACACACACTTACACCAAGTAACAAAGACATACACTCACACCCAGTAACAAAGACATACACTGACACCCAGTAACACAGACACACATGGACACCAAGTAACAAAGACACAGACTTACACCAAGTAACACAGACACACACTGACACCCAGTAACACAACAAACACACTGACACCAAGTAACACAGACATACACTGACACCAAGTCACAAAGACATACACTGATACCCAGTCACAAAGACAGATACTGATGCCCAGTAACACAGACACACACTGACACCAAGTAACAAAGACATACACTGACACCAAGTAACAAAGACATACACTTACACCAAGTAACAAAGACACACACTTACACCAAGTAACACAGACATACACTGACACCAAGTAACAAAGACAGACAATTACACCTAGTCACAATGACATACCCTTACATCAAGTATTTTGACATCCACTGACACCAAGTAACAAAGACATACACTGATACCCAGTAACACAGGCACACACTGACACCCAGTAAAAAATACATACACTGACACCAAGTCACAAAGACATGCACTGATACCAAGTCACAAAGACATACACTGATGCCCAGTAACACAGACACACACTGACACCAAGTAACAAAGACATACACTGACACCAAGTAACAAAGACACACACTTACACCAAGTAACACAGACCTGCACTGACACCAAGTAACAAAGACAGACAATTACACCAAGTAAGAAAGACATACACTTACACCAAGTATTTTGACATACACTGACACCAAGTAACAATGACATACACTGATACCCAGTAACACAGACACACACTTACACCAAGTAACACAGACATACAATGACTCCAAGTAACAAAGACTTGCACTGATACCCAGTAACACAGAAACACACTTACAACAAGTCAGAAAGATATACACTGATATCAAGTCACAAAGACATACACTGATGCCCAGTAACAAAGACATACACTGACACCAAGTAACAAAGACATACACTTACACCAAGTATTTTGACATACACTGACACGAAGTAACAAAGACATACACTGATACTCAGTGACGCAGACACACAATTACACCCAGTAACACAGACACACACTGACACCAAGTAACAAAGACATACACTGACACCAAGTAACAAAGACATACACTTACACCAAGTAACAAAGAGACACACTGATACTCAGTAACGCAGACACACACTTACACCCAGTAAAAAAGACATGCACTGACACCAAGTCACAAAGACATACACTGACAAGAAGTCACAAATACATACACTGATGCCCAGTAACACAGACACACACTGATACCAAGTAACAAAGACATACACTGACACCAAGTAACAAAGACATACATTTACACCAAGTAACAAAGACACACACTCACACCAAGTAACACAGACATACACTGACACCAAGTAACAAAGACAGGCAATTACACCAAGTAACAAAGACATACACTTACACCAAGTATTTTGACATCCACTGACACTAAGTAACAAAGACATACACTGATACCCAGTAACGCAGACACACTTACACCCAGTAAAAAAGACATACACTGACACCAAGTCACATGGGCATACACTGATACCATGTCACAAAGACATACACTGGTGCCCAGTAACGAAGACACACACTGACACCAAGTAACAAAGACATACACTGACACCAAGTAACAAAGACATACAATTACACCAAGTAACAAAGACACACACTGACACCAAGCAACAAAGACAGACAATTACACCAAGTAACAAAGACATACACTTACGCCAAGTATGTTGACATACACTGACACCAAGTAACAAAGACATACACTGATACCAAGTAGCACAGACACACACTTACACCAAGTAACACAGACATACAATGACGCCAAGTAACAAAGACATACACTGATACCCAGTAACACAGACACACACTTACAACAAGTAACAAAGACACAAACTGATACCCAGTAACACAGACACACACTTGCACCAAGTAACAAAGTCATACACTGACACCCAGTAACAAAGACATGCACTGACACCCAGTAACACAGACACACACTGACACCAAGTAACAAAGACACACACTTACACCAAGTAACACAGACACACACTGACACCCAGTAAGACAAACAAACACACTGACACCCAGTAACACAGGCACACACTGACACCAAGTAACAAAGACATACACTGACACCCAGTAACACAGATACACACTGGGCGGCACAGTGGCGCAGTGGTTAGCACTGCAGCCTCACAGCTCCAGGGACCCGGGTTCGATTCTGGGTACTGCCTGTGCGGAGTTTGCAAGTTCTCCCTGTGTCTGCGTGGGTTTCCTCCGGGTGATCCGGTTTCCTCCCACATGCCAAAGACTTGCAGGTTGGTAGGTTAATTGGCCATTATAAATTGCCCCTAGTATAGGTAGGTGGTCGGGAAATATATAGGGACCGGTGGGGATGTTATTGGAATATGGGATTCGTGTAGGATTGGTATAAATTGTTGGTTGATGGTCGGCACAGACTCGGTGGGCCGAAGGGCCTGTTTCAGTGCTGTATTTCCAAACTAAACTAAATACTGACACCTAGTGTCACAGGCACGCACTGATACACAGGAACACAGACACACACTGACACCAAGTAACAAAGACAGACAATTACATCAAGTAACACAGACATACACTTACACCAAGTATTTTGACATACACTAACACCAAGTAAAAAAGACATACACTGACACCCAGGAACACAGACACACACTGACACCAAGCAACAAAGACATACACTTACACCAAGTAACAAAGACATACACTTACACCAACTAGTTTGACATACACTTACACCAAGTAACAAAGACATACACTGTCACCCAGTAACAAAGAAATCCACTGACACCAAGTAACAAAGACATACACTGACACCCAGGAACACAGACACACACTGACAACAAGTAAAAAAGACAGACACTTACACCAAGTAACAAAGACATACACTTTCACCAAGTAACAAAGACATACACTGACACCCAGGAACAAAGAGATGCACTGACACCCAGTAACACAGACATACAATTACACCAAATATTTTGACATACACTGACACCAAGTAACAAAGATATACACTGATACCCAGTAACACAGACACACACTTACATCAAGTAACACAGACATACACTGACACCAAGTTACAAAGACATACATTGATGCCCAGTAACACAGACACACACACACCAAGTAACAAAGACATACACTGACACCAAGTAACAAAGACATACACTTACACCAAATATTTTGACATACACTGACACCAAGTAACAAAGATATACACTGATACCCAGTAACACAGACACACACTTACATCAAGTAACACAGACATACACTGACACCAAGTAACAAAGACATGCACTGATACCCAGAAACAAAGACATACACTGACACCAAGTAACAAAGACATGCACTGATACCCAGTAACACAGACACACACTTACACCGAGTAAAATGACAGACACTGATACCCAGTAACACAGACACACACTTACACCAAGTAACAAAGACATACACTGACACCCAGTAACAAAGACATACACTGACAACCAGTAACACAGACACACATGGACACCAAGTAACAAAGACACACACTTACACCAAGTAACACAGACACACACTGACACCCAGTAACACAACAAACACACTGACACCAAGTAACACAGACATACACTGACACCAAGTCACAAAGACATACACTGATACACAGTCACAAAGACAGATACTGATGCCCAGTAACACAGACACACACTGACACCAAGTAACAAAGACATACACTGACACCAAGTAACAAAGACATACACTTACACCAAGTATCAAAGACACACACTTACACCATGTAACACAGACACACACTGACACCAAGTAACAAAGACATACACTGACACCAAGTAACAAAGACATACACTTACACCAAGTAACAAAGACACACAATTACACCTAGTCACAAAGACATACCCTTACATCAAGTATTTTGACATCCACTGACACCAAGTAGCAAAGACATACACTGATACCCAGTAACACAGGCACACACTGACACCCAGTAAAAAATACATACACTGACACCAAGTCACAAAGACATGCACTGATACCAAGTCACAAAGACATACACTGATGCCCAGTAACACAGACACACACTGACACCAAGTAACAAAGACATACACTGACACCAAGTAACAAAGACACACACTTACACCAAGTAACACAGACCTGCACTGACACCAAGTAACAAAGACAGACAATTACACCAAGTAACAAAGACATACACTTGCACCAAGTCTTTTGACATACACTGACACCAAGTAACAAAGACATACACTGATACCCAGTAACACAGACACACACTTACACCAAGTAACACAGACATACAATGACTCCAAGTAACAAAGACTTGCACTGATACCCAGTAACACAGACACACACTGACAACAAGTCAGAAAGATATACACTGATACCAAGTCACAAAGACATACACTGATGCCCAGTAACAAAGACATACACTGACACCAAGTAACAAAGACAGACAATTACATCAAGTAACACAGACATACACTTACACCAAGTATTTTGACATACACTAACACCAAGTAAAAAAGACATACACTGACACCCAGGAACACAGACACACACTGACACCAAGCAACAAAGACACACACTTACACCAAGTAACAAAGACATACACTTACACCAACTAGTTTGACATACACT
Organism: Heterodontus francisci; assembly: GCF_036365525.1. Classification (NCBI taxonomy): domain Eukaryota; kingdom Metazoa; phylum Chordata; class Chondrichthyes; order Heterodontiformes; family Heterodontidae; genus Heterodontus; species Heterodontus francisci. The sequence continues at coordinate 8,332,156 of NW_027141175.1, forward strand.
TACACCAAGTAACAAAGACATACACTGTCACCCAGTAACAAAGAAATCCACTGACACCAAGTAACAAAGACATACACTGACACCCAGGAACACAGACACACACTGACACCAAGTAAAAAAGACAGACACTTACACCAAGTAACAAAGACATACACTTTCACCAAGTAACAAAGACATACACTGACACCCAGGAACAAAGAGATGCACTGACACCCAGTAACACAGACATACACTTACACCAAATATTTTGACATACACTGACACCAAGTAACAAAGATATACACTGATACCCAGTAACACAGACACACACTTACATCAAGTAACACAGACATACACTGACACCAAGTAACAAAGACATACATTGATGCCCAGTAACACAGACACACACACACCAAGTAACAAAGACATACACTGACACCAAGTAACAAAGACATACACTTACACCAAATATTTTGACATACACTGACACCAAGTAACAAAGATATACACTGATACCCAGTAACACAGACACACACTTACATCAAGTAACACAGACATACACTGACACCAAGTAACAAAGACATGCACTGATACCCAGAAACAAAGACATACACTGACACCAAGTAACAAAGACATGCACTGATACCCAGTAACACAGACACACACTTACACCGAGTAAAATGACAGACACTGATACCCAGTAACACAGACACACACTTACACCAAGTAACAAAGACATACACTGACACCCAGTAACAAAGACATACACTGACAACCAGTAACACAGACACACATGGACACCAAGTAACAAAGACACACACTTACACCAAGTAACACAGACACACACTGACACCCAGTAACACAACAAACACGCTGACACCAAGTAACACAGACATACACTGACACCAAGTCACAAAGACATACACTGATACACAGTCACAAAGACAGATACTGATGCCCAGTAACACAGACACACACTGACACCAAGTAACAAAGGCATACACTGACACCAAGTAACAAAGACATACACTTACACCAAGTATCAAAGACACACACTTACACCATGTATCACAGACACACACTGACACCAAGTAACAAAGACATACACTGACACCAAGTAACAAAGACATACACTTACACCAAGTAACAAAGACACACAATTACACCTAGTCACAAAGACATACCCTTACATCAAGTATTTTGACATCCACTGACACCAAGTAACAAAGACATACACTGATACCCAGTAACACAGGCACACACTGACACCCAGTAAAAAATACATACACTGACACCAAGTCACAAAGACATGCACTGATACCAAGTCACAAAGACATACACTGATGCCCAGTAACACAGACACACACTGACACCAAGTAACAAAGACATACACTGACACCAAGTAACAAAGACACACACTTACACCAAGTAACACAGACCTGCACTGACACCAAGTAACAAAGACAGACAATTACACCAAGTAACAAAGACATACACTTACACCAAGTCTTTTGACATACACTGACACCAAGTAACAAAGACATACACTGATACCCAGTAACACAGACACACACTTACACCAAGTAACACAGACATACAATGACTCCAAGTAACAAAGACTTGCACTGATACCCAGTAACACAGACACACACTTACAACAAGTCAGAAAAATATACACTGATACCAAGTCACAAAGACATACACTGATGCCCAGTAACAAAGACATACACTGACACCAAGTAACAAAGACATACACTTACACCAAGTATTTTGACATACACTGACACGAAGTAACAAAGACATACACTGATACTCAGTAACGCAGACACACAATTACACCCAGTAACACAGACACACACTGACACCAAGTAACAAAGACATACACTGACACCAAGTAACAAAGACATACACTTACACCAAGTAACAAAGAGACACACTGATACTCAGTAACGCAGACACACACTTACACCCAGTAAAAAAGACATGCACTGATACCCAGTAGCACAGACACACACTTACACCAAGTAACACAGACATACAATGACGCCAAGTAACAAAGACATACACTGATACCCAGTAACACAGACACACACTTACAACAAGTAACAAAGACACAAACTGATACCCAGTAACACAGACACACACTTGCACCAAGTAACAAAGTCATACACTGACACCCAGTAACAAAGACATGCACTGACACCCAGTAACACAGACACACACTGACACCAAGTAACAAAGACACACACTTACACCAAGTAACACAGACACACACTGACACCCAGTAAGACAAACAAACACACTGACACCCAGTAACACAGGCACACACTGACACCAAGTAACAAAGACATACACTGACACCCCGTAACACAGATACACACTGGGCGGCACAGTGGCGCAGTGGTTAGCACTGCAGCCTCACAGCTCCAGGGACCCGGGTTCGATTCTGGGTACTGCCTGTGCGGAGTTTGCAAGTTCTCCCTGTGTCTGCGTGGGTTTCCTCCGGGTGATCCGGTTTCCTCCCACATGCCAAAGACTTGCAGGTTGGTAGGTTAATTGGCCATTATAAATTGCCCCTAGTATAGGTAGGTGGTCGGGAAATATATAGGGACCGGTGGGGATGTTATTGGAATATGGGATTCGTGTAGGATTGGTATAAATTGTTGGTTGATGGTCGGCACAGACTCGGTGGGCCGAAGGGCCTGTTTCAGTGCTGTATTTCCAAACTAAACTAAATACTGACACCTAGTGTCACAGGCACGCACTGATACACAGGAACACAGACACACACTGACACCAAGTAACAAAGACAGACAATTACATCAAGTAACACAGACATACACTTACACCAAGTATTTTGACATACACTAACACCAAGTAAAAAAGACATACACTGACACCCAGGAACACAGACACACACTGACACCAAGCAACAAAGACACACACTTACACCAAGTAACAAAGACATACACTTACACCAACTAGTTTGACATACACTTACACCAAGTAACAAAGACATACACTGTCACCCAGTAACAAAGAAATCCACTGACACCAAGTAACAAAGACATACACTGACACCCAGGAACACAGACACACACTGACACCAAGTAAAAAAGACAGACACTTACACCAAGTAACAAAGACATACACTTTCACCAAGTAACAAAGACATACACTGACACCCAGGAACAAAGAGATGCACTGACACCCAGTAACACAGACATACACTTACACCAAATATTTCGACATACACTGACACCAAGTAACAAAGATATACACTGATACCCAGTAACACAGACACACACTTACATCAAATAACACAGACATACACTGACACCAAGTAACAAAGACATACATTGATGCCCAGTAACACAGACACACACACACCAAGTAACAAAGACATACACTGACACCAAGTAACAAAGACATACACTTACACCAAATATTTTGACATACACTGACACCAAGTAACAAAGATATACACTGATACCCAGTAACACAGACACACACTTACATCAAGTAACACAGACATACACTGACACCAAGTAACAAAGACATGCACTGATACCCAGAAACAAAGACATACACTGACACCAAGTAACAAAGACATGCACTGATACCCAGTAACACAGACACACACTTACACCGAGTAAAATGACAGACACTGATACCCAGTAACACAGACACACACTTACACCAAGTAACAAAGACATACACTGACACCCAGTAACAAAGACATACACTGACAACCAGTAACACAGACACACATGGACACCAAGTAACAAATACACACACTTACACCAAGTAACACAGACACACACTGACACCCAGTAACACAACAAACACACTGACACCAAGTAACACAGACATACACTGACACCAAGTCACAAAGACATACACTGATACACAGTCACAAAGACAGATACTGATGCCCAGTAACACAGACACACACTGACACCAAGTAACAAAGACATACACTGACACCAAGTAACAAAGACATACACTTACACCAAGTATCAAAGACACACACTTACACCATGTAACACAGACACACACTGACACCAAGTAACAAAGACATACACTGACACCAAGTAACAAAGACATACACTTACACCAAGTAACAAAGACACACAATTACACCTAGTCACAAAGACATACCCTTACATCAAGTATTTTGACATCCACTGACACCAAGTAACAAAGACATACACTGATACCCAGTAACACAGGCACACACTGACACCCAGTAAAAAATACATACACTGACACCAAGTCACAAAGACATGCACTGATACCAAGTCACAAAGACATACACTGATGCCCAGTAACACAGACACACACTGACACCAAGTAACAAAGACATACACTGACACCAAGTAACAAAGACACACACTTACACCAAGTAACACAGACCTGCACTGACACCAAGTAACAAAGACAGACAATTACACCAAGTAACAAAGACATACACTTACACCAAGTCTTTTGACATACACTGACACCAAGTAACAAAGACATACACTGATACCCAGTAACACAGACACACACTTACACCAAGTAACACAGACATACAATGACTCCAAGTAACAAAGACTTGCACTGATACCCAGTAACACAGACACACACTTACAACAAGTCAGAAAGATATACACTGATACCAAGTCACAAAGACATACACTGATGCCCAGTAACAAAGACATACACTGACACCAAGTAACAAAGACATACACTTACACCAAGTATTTTGACATACACTGACACGAAGTAACAAAGACATACACTGATACTCAGTAACGCAGACACACAATTACACCCAGTAACACAGACACACATTGGCACCAAGTAACAAAGACATACACTGACACCAAGTAACAAAGACATACACTTACACCAAGTAACAAAGAGACACACTGATACTCAGTAACGCAGACACACACTTACACCCAGTAAAAAAGACATGCACTGACACCAAGTCACAAAGACATACACTGACAAGAAGTCACAAATACATACACTGATGCCCAGTAACACAGACACACACTGATACCAAGTAACAAAGACATACACTGACACCAAGTAACAAAAACACACACTCACACCAAGTAACACAGACATACACTGACACCAAGTAACAAAGACAGGCAATTACACCAAGTAACAAAGACATACACTTACACCAAGTATTTTGACATCCACTGACACCAAGTAACAAAGACATACACTGATACCCAGTAACGCAGGCACACACTTACACACAGTAAAAAAGACATACACTGACACCAAGTCACAAAGGCATACACTGATACCATGTCACAAAGACATACACTGGTGCCCAGTAACGAAGACACACACTGACACCAAGTAACAAAGACATACACTGACACCAAGTAACAAAGACATACACTTACACCAAGTAACACAGACATACAATGACGCCAAGTAACAAAGACATACACTGATACCGAGTAACACAGACACACACTTACAACAAGTAACAAAGACACAAACTGATACCCAGTAACACAGACACACACTTGCACCAAGTAACAAAGTCATACACTGACACCCAGTAACAAAGACATGCACTGACACCCAGTAACACAGACACACACTGACACCAAGTAACAAAGACACACACTTACACCAAGTAACACAGACACACACTGACACCCAGTAAGACAAACAAACACACTGACACCCAGTAACACAGGCACACACTGACACCAAGTAACAAAGACATACACTGACACCCAGTAACACAGATACACACTGGGCGGCACAGCTCCAGGGACCCGGGTTCGATTCTGGGTACTGCCTGTGCGGAGTTTGCAAGTTCTCCCTGTGTCTGCGTGGGTTTCCTCCGGGTGATCCGGTTTCCTCCCACATGCCAAAGACTTGCAGGTTGGTAGGTTAATTGGCCATTATAAATTGCCCCTAGTATAGGTAGGTGGTCGGGAAATATATAGGGTTAGGTGGGGATGTTATTGGAATATGGGATTCGTGTAGGATTGTTATAAATTGTTGGTTGATGGTCGGCACAGACTCGGCGGGCCGAAGGGCCTGTTTCAGTGCTGTATTTCCAAACTAAACTAAATACTGACACCTAGTGTCACAGGCACGCACTGATACACAGGAACACAGACACACACTGACACCAAGTAACAAAGACAGACAATTACATCAAGTAACAAAGACATACACTGACACCGAGTAAAAAAGACATACACTGACACCCAGGAACACAGACACACACTGACACCAAGCAACAAAGACACACACTTACACCAAGTAACAAAGACATACACTGACACCAAGTAACAAAGACAGACAATTACACCAAGTATTTTGACATACACTGCCACCAAGTAACAAAGACATACACTGACACCCAGTAACACAGACGCATACTTACACCAAGTAACAAAGACATACAGTTACACCAAGTAACACGGACATACACTGACACCAAGTATTTTGACATACACTTACACCAAGTAACAAAGACATACACTGTCACCCAGAAACAAAGAAATCCACTGACACCAAGTAACAAAGACATACACTGACACCCAGGAACACAGACACAAACTGACACCAAGTAAAAAAGACAGACACTTACACCAAGTAACAAAGACATACACTTTCACCAAGTAACAAAGACATACACTGACACCCAGGAACAATGACATGCACTGACACCCAGTAACACAGACACACACGGACACCAAGTAACAAAGACACACACTTACACCAAGTAACACAGACACACACTGACACCCAGTAAGACAAACAAACACACTGTATGTCTTTGTTACTTGGTGGCAGTGTATGTCAAAATACTTGGTGTAAGTGTATGTCTTTGTTACTTGGTGTCAGTGTGTGTCTGTGTTCATGGGTGTCAGTGTCTGTCTTTCTTACTTGGTGTCAGTGGATCTCTTTGTTACTGGGTGACAGTGTATGTCTTTGTTACATGGTGTAAGTGTATGTCAAAATACTTGGTGTCAGTGGATTTCTTTGTTACTGAGTGTCAGTGTATGTCTTTGTTACTTGGTGTTAGTGTATGTCAGTGTTACTTGATGTAATTGTCTGTCTTTGTTACTTGGTGTCAGTGTGTGTCTGTGTTCCTGTGCATCAGTGCATGCCTGTGACACTAGGTGTCAGTATTTAGTTTAGTTTGGAAATAAGTGTATGTCTTTGTTACTTGGTGTCAGTGTGTGTCTGTGTTACTGGGTGTCAGTGTATGTCTTTGTTACTTGGTGCAAGTGTGTGTCTTTGTTACTTGGTGTCAGTGTGTGTCTGTGTCCCTGGGTGTCAGTGTGTGTCTTTGTTACTGTGTATCAGTGTGTGTTACTGGGTGTCAGTGTGTGTCTGTGACACTAGGTGTCAGTATTTAGTTTAGTTTCGAGATACAGCACTGAAAGAGGCCCTTCGGCCCACCGAGTCTGTGCCGACCATCAACCACCCATTTATACTAATCCTACACGAATCCCATATTCCAATAACATCCCCAAAGGTCACTATGTATTTCCCTACCACCCAGTAACAAAGACATAAACTGACACCAAGTAACAAAGACACATACTTACAACAAGTAACAAAGACATACAGTTACACCAAGTAACACGGACATACACTGACACCAAGTATTTTGACATACACTTACACCAAGTAACAAAGGCATACACTTTCACCAAGTAACAAAGACATACACTGACACCCAGTAACAAAGAAATCCACTGACACCAAGTAACAAAGACATACACTGACACCCAGGAACACAGACATACACTGACACCAAGTAACAAAGACATACACTTACACCAAGTATTTTGACATACACTGCCACCAAGTAACAAAGACATACAATGATACACAGTAACACAGACATACACTGATACCCAGTAACACAGACACACACTTACACCAAGTAACAAAGACATACACTTACACCAAGTAACAAAGACACACACTGACACCCAGTAACAAAGACATACACTGACACCAAGTAACAAAGACATACACTGATACCCAGTAACACAGACACACACTTACACCAAGTAACAAAGACATACACTGACACCAAGTCACAAAGACACACAGTGACACCCAGTAACAAAGACATACACTGACACCAAGTAACAAAGACATACACTGACACCAAGTAACAAAGACATACACTTACACCAAGTAACAAAGAGACACACTGATACTCAGTAACGCAGACACACACTTACACCCAGTAAAAAAGACATGCACTGACACCAAGTCACAAAGACATACACTGACAAGAAGTCACAAATACATACACTGATGCCCAGTAACACAGACACACACTGATACCAAGTAACAAAGACATACACTGACACCAAGTAACAAAAACACACACTCACACCAAGTAACACAGACATACACTGACACCAAGTAACAAAGACAGGCAATTACACCAAGTAACAAAGACATACACTTACACCAATTATTTTGACATCCACTGACACCAAGTAACAAAGACATACACTGATACCCAGTAACGCAGACACACACTTACACCCAGTAAAAAAGACATACACTGACACCAAGTCACAAAGGCATACACTGATACCATGTCACAAAGACATACACTGGTGCCCAGTAACGAAGACACACACTGACACCAAGTAACAAAGACATACACTGACACCAAGTAACAAAGACATACACTTACACCAAGTAACACAGACATACAATGACGCCAAGTAACAAAGACATACACTGATACCCAGTAACACAGACACACACTTACAACAAGTAACAAAGACACAAACTGATACCCAGTAACACAGACACACACTTGCACCAAGTAACAAAGTCATACACTGACACCCAGTAACAAAGACATGCACTGACACCCAGTAACACAGACACACACTGACACCAAGTAACAAAGACACACACTTACACCAAGTAACACAGACACACACTGACACCCAGTAAGACAAACAAACACACTGACACCCAGTAACACAGGCACACACTGACACCAAGTAGCAAAGACATACACTGACACCCAGTAACACAGATACACACTGGGCGGCACAGTGGCGCAGTGGTTAGCACTGCAGCCTCACAGCTCCAGGGACCCGGGTTCGATTCTGGGTACTGCCTGTGCGGAGTTTGCAAGTTCTCCCTGTGTCTGCGTGGGTTTCCTCCGGGTGATCCGGTTTCCTCCCACATGCCAAAGACTTGCAGGTTGGTAGGTTAATTGGCCATTATAAATTGCCCCTAGTATAGGTAGGTGGTCGGGAAATATATAGGGTTAGGTGGGGATGTTATTGGAATATGGGATTCGTGTAGGATTGGTATAAATTGTTGGTTGATGGTCGGCTCAGACTCGGTGGGCCGAAGGGCCTGTTTCAGTGCTGTATTTCCAAACTAAACTAAATACTGACACCTAGTGTCACAGGCACGCACTGATACACAGGAACACAGACACACACTGACACCAAGTAACAAAGATAGACAATTACATCAAGTAACAAAGACATACACTGACACCAAGTAAAAAAGACATGCACTGACACCCAGGAACACAGACACACACTGACACCAAGCAACAAAGACACACACTTACACCAAGTAACAAAGACATACACTGACACCAAGTAACAAAGACAGACAATTACACCAAGTATTTTGACATACACTGCCACCAAGTAACAAAGACATACACTGACACCCAGTAACACAGACGCATACTTACACCAAGTAACAAAGACATACAGTTACACCAAGTAACACGGACATACACTGACACCAAGTATTTTGACATACACTTACACCAAGTAACAAAGACATACACTGTCACCCAGAAACAAAGAAATCCACTGACACCAAGTAACAAAGACATACACTGACACCCAGGAACACAGACACAAACTGACACCAAGTAAAAAAGACAGACACTTACACCAAGTAACAAAGACATACACTTTCACCAAGTAACAAAGACATACACTGACACCCAGGAACAAAGACATGCACTGACACCAAGTAACACAGACACACACGGACACCAAGTAACAAAGACACACACTTACACCAAGTAACACAGACACACACTGACACCCAGTAAGACAAACAAACACACTGTATGTCTTTGTTACTTGGTGGCAGTGTATGTCAAAATACTTGGTGTAAGTGTATGTCTTTGTTACTTGGTGTCAGTGTGTGTCTGTGTTCATGGGTGTCAGTGTCTGTCTTTCTTACTTGGTGTCAGTGGATCTCTTTGTTACTGGGTGACAGTGTATGTCTTTGTTACATGGTGTAAGTGCATGTCAAAATACTTGGTGTCAGTGGATTTCTTTGTTACTGAGTGTCAGTGTATGTCTTTGTTACTTGGTGTTAGTGTATGTCAGTGTTACTTGATGTAATTGTCTGTCTTTGTTACTTGGTGTCAGTGTGTGTCTGTGTTCCTGTGCATCAGTGCGTGCCTGTGACACTAGGTGTCAGTATTTAGTTTAGTTTGGAAATAAGTGTATGTCTTTGTTACTTGGTGTCAGTGTGTGTCTGTGTTACTGGGTGTCAGTGTATGTCTTTGTTACTTGGTGCAAGTGTGTGTCTTTGTTACTTGGTGTCAGTGTGTGTCTGTGTCCCTGGGTGTCAGTGTGTGTCTTTGTTACTGTGTATCAGTGTGTGTTACTGGGTGTCAGTGTGTGTCTGTGACACTAGGTGTCAGTATTTAGTTTAGTTTCGAGATACAGCACTGAAAGAGGCCCTTCGGCCCACCGAGTCTGTGCCGACCATCAACCACCCATTTATACTAATCCTACACGAATCCCATATTCCAATAACATCCCCAAAGGTCCCTATGTATTTCCCTACCACCCAGTAACAAAGACATAAACTGACACCAAGTAACAAAGACACATACTTACAACAAGTAACAAAGACATACAGTTACACCAAGTAACACGGACATACACTGACACCAAGTATTTTGACATACACTTACACCAAGTAACAAAGGCATACACTTTCACCAAGTAACAAAGACATACACTGACACCCAGTAACAAAGAAATCCACTGACACCAAGTAACAAAGACATACACTGACACCCAGGAACACAGACATACACTGACACCAAGTAACAAAGACATGCACTTACACCAAGTATTTTGACATACACTGCCACCAAGTAACAAAGACATACAATGATACACAGTAACACAGACATACACTGATACCCAGTAACACAGACACACACTTACACCAAGTAACAAAGACATACACGTACACCAAGTAACAAAGACACACACTGACACCCAGTAACAAAGACATACACTGACACCAAGTAACAAAGACATACACTGATACCCAGTAACACAGACACACACTTACACCAAGTAACAAAGACATACACTGACACCAAGTCACAAAGACACACAGTGACACCCAGTAACAAAGACATACACTGACACCAAGTAACAAAGACATACACTGACACCAAGTAACAAAGACATACACTTACACCAAGTAACAAAGAGACACACTGATACTCAGTAACGCAGACACACACTTACACCCAGTAAAAAAGACATGCACTGACACCAAGTCACAAAGACATACACTGACAAGAAGTCACAAATACATACACTGATGCCCAGTAACACAGACACACACTGATACCAAGTAACAAAGACATACACTGACACCAAGTAACAAAAACACACACTCACACCAAGTAACACAGACATACACTGACACCAAGTAACAAAGACAGGCAATTACACCAAGTAACAAAGACATACACTTACACCAAGTATTTTGACATCCACTGACACCAAGTAACAAAGACATACACTGAAACCCAGTAACGCAGACACACACTTACACCCAGTAAAAAAGACATACACTGACACCAAGTCACAAAGGCATACACTGATACCATGTCACAAAGACATACACTGGTGCCCAGTAACGAAGACACACACTGACACCAAGTAACAAAGACATACACTGACACCAAGTAACAAAGACATACACTTACACCAAGTAACACAGACATACAATGACGCCAAGTAACAAAGACATACACTGATACCCAGTAACACAGACACACACTTACAACAAGTAACAAAGACACAAACTGATACCCAGTAACACAGACACACACTTGCACCAAGTAACAAAGTCATACACTGACACCCAGTAACAACGACATGCACTGACACCCAGTAACACAGACACACACTGACACCAAGTAACAAAGACACACACTTACACCAAGTAACACAGACACACACTGACACCCAGTAAGACAAACAAACACACTGACACCCAGTAACACAGGCACACACTGACACCAAGTAACAAAGACATACACTGACACCCAGTAACACAGATACACACTGGGCGGCACAGTGGCGCAGTGGTTAGCACTGCAGCCTCACAGCTCCAGGGACCCGGGTTCGATTCTGGGTACTGCCTGTGCGGAGTTTGCAAGTTCTCCCTTTGTCTGCGTGGGTTTCCTCCGGGTGATCCGGTTTCCTCCCACATGCCAAAGACTTGCAGGTTGGTAGGTTAATTGGCCATTATAAATTGCCCCTAGTATAGGTAGGTGGTCGGGAAATATATAGGGTTAGGTGGGGATGTTATTGGAATATGGGATTCGTGTAGGATTGGTATAAATTGTTGGTTGATGGTCGGCTCAGACTCGGTGGGCCGAAGGGCCTGTGTCAGTGCTGTATTTCCAAACTAAACTAAATACTGACACCTAGTGTCACAGGCACGCACTGATACACAGGAACACAGACACACACTGACACCAAGTAACAAAGACAGACAATTACATCAAGTAACAAAGACATACACTGACACCAAGTAAAAAAGACATAAACTGACACCCAGGAACACAGACACACACTGACACCAAGCAACAAAGACACACACTTACACCAAGTAACAAAGACATACACTGACACCAAGTAACAAAGACAGACAATTACACCAAGTATTTTGACATACACTGCCACCAAGTAACAAAGACATACACTGACACCCAGTAACACAGACGCATACTTACACCAAGTAACAAAGACATACAGTTACACCAAGTAACACGGACATACACTGACACCAAGTATTTTGACATACACTTACACCAAGTAACAAAGACATACACTGTCACCCAGAAACAAAGAAATCCACTGACACCAAGTAACAAAGACATACACTGACACCCAGGAACACAGACACAAACTGACACCAAGTAAAAAAGACAGACACTTACACCAAGTAACAAAGACATACACTTTCACCAAGTAACAAAGACATACACTGACACCCAGGAACAAAGACATGCACTGACACCCAGTAACACAGACACACACGGACACCAAGTAACAAAGACACACACTTACACCAAGTAACACAGACATACACTGACACCCAGTAACAAAGACATACACTGACACCAAGTAAGACAAACAAACACACTGTATGTCTTTGTTACTTGGTGGCAGTGTATGTCAAAATACTTGGTGTAAGTGTATGTCTTTGTTACTTGGTGTCAGTGTGTGTCTGTGTTCATGGGTGTCAGTGTCTTTCTTTCTTACTTGGTGTCAGTGGATCTCTTTGTTACTGGGTGACAGTGAATGTCTTTGTTACATGGTGTAAGTGTATGTCAAAATACTTGGTGTCAGTGGATTTCTTTGTTACTGAGTGTCAGTGTATGTCTTTGTTACTTGGTGTTAGTGTATGTCAGTGTTACTTGATGTAATTGTCTGTCTTTGTTACTTGGTGTCAGTGTGTGTCTGTGTTCCTGTGCATCAGTGCGTGCCTGTGACACTAGGTGTCAGTATTTAGTTTAGTTTGGAAATAAGTGTATGTCTTTGTTACTTGGTGTCAGTGTGTGTCTGTGTTACTGGGTGTCAGTGTATGTGTTTGTGACTTGGTGTCAGTGTATGTCTTTGTTACTTGGTGCAAGTGTGTGTCTTTGTTACTTGGTGTCAGTGTGTGTCTGTGTTCCTGGGTGTCAGTGTGTGTCTTTGTTACTGTGTATCAGTGTGTGTTACTGGGTGTCAGTGTGTGTCTGTGACACTAGGTGTCAGTATTTAGTTTAGTTTCGAGATACAGCACTGAAAGAGGCCCTTCGGCCCACCGAGTCTGTGCCGACCATCAACCACCCATTTATACTAATCCTACACGAATCCCATATTCCAATAACATCCCCACCGGTCCCTATGTATTTCCCTACCACCCAGTAACAAAGACATAAACTGACACCAAGTAACAAAGACACATACTTACAACAAGTAACAAAGACATACAGTTACACCAAGTAACACGGACATACACTGACACCAAGTATTTTGACATACACTTACACCAAGTAACAAAGGCATACACTTTCACCAAGTAACAAAGACATACACTGACACCCAGTAACAAAGAAATCCACTGACACCAAGTAACAAAGACATACACTGACACCCAGGAACACAGACATACACTGACACCAAGTAACAAAGACATGCACTTACACCAAGTATTTTGACATACACTGCCACCAAGTAACAAAGACATACAATGATACACAGTAACACAGACATACACTGATACCCAGTAACACAGACACACACTTACACCAAGTAACAAAGACATACACTTACACCAAGTAACAAAGACACACACTGACACCCAGTAACAAAGACATACACTGACACCAAGTAACAAAGACATACACTGATACCCAGTAACACAGACACACACTTACACCAAGTAACAAAGACATACACTGACACCAAGTCACAAAGACACACAGTGACACCCAGTAACAAAGACATACACTGACACCAAGTAACAAAGACATACACTGATACCAAGTAACACAGACACACACTGACACCAAGTAACAAAGACATACGCTTACACCAAGTAACAAAGACACATACTTACACCAAGTAACAGAGACTTACAATTACACCAAGTAACAAAGACAGACAATTACACCAAGTAACACAGACATACACTGACACCAAGTCACAAAGTAATCCACTGACACCAAGTACAAAAGACATACACTGACACCCAGGAACACAGACACACACTGACACCAAGTAACAAAGACACACACTTACACCAAGTAACAAAGACATACTCTTACACCAAGTATTTTGACATACACTGATACACAGGAACACAGACACACACTTACACCAAGTAACAAAGACACACACTGACACCCAGTAACAAAGACATAAACTGACACCAAGTAACAAAGACACATACTTACAACAAGTAACAAAGACAGACAATTACACCAAGTAACAAAGACATACACTTACACCAAGTATTTTGACATACACTTGCACCCAGTAACCAAGACATACAATGACACAAAGTAACAAAGACATTCATTGATACCCAGTAACACAGACACACACTGACACCCAGTTAGAAACACACATTGACCCCCAGTAACACAGACACACACTGACCCCCGGTAACACAGACACACACTTACACCAAGTAACAAAGACATACACTGACACCACGTTACAAAGATATACACTGATACCCAGTCACACAGACGCACACTTACACCATGTAACAAAGACATACACTGACACCAAGTAACAAAGACATACACTGACACCCAGTAACACAGACGCACACTTACACCAAGTAACAAAGACATACAGTTACACCAAGTAACACGGACATACACTGACACCAAGTAACACAGACACAAACTTACACCAAGTAACAAAGACATACACTGACACCAAGTCACAAAGTGAGACACAGACACCCAGTAACAAAGACATACACTGCCACCAAGTCACAAAGACATCCACTGAATCCCAGTAACAAAGACATACACTGATACCCAGTAACACAGACACACACTTACAACAAGTAACAAAGACACAAACTGATACCCAGTAACACAGACACACACTTACACCAAGTAACAAAGACATACACTGACACCCAGTAACAAAGACATGCACTGACACCCAGTAACACAGACACACACGGACACCAAGTAACAAAGACATACACTTACACCAAGTAACACAGACACACACTGACACCCAGTAAGACAAACAAACACACTGACACCCAGTAACACAGACACACAATGACACCAAGTAACAAAGACATACACTTACACCAAGAATTTTGACATACTCTGACACCAGGTATCAAAGACATACACTGATACCCAGTAACACAGACACACACTTACACCAAGTAACAAAGACATACACTGACACCAAGTCACAAAGTCAGACACTGACACCCAGTAACAAAGACATACATTGATACCCAGTAACACATACACACACTTACACCAAGTAACAAAGACACACACATACCCAGTGACACAGACACACACTTACACCAACTAACAAAGACATACACTGACACCCAGGAACAAAGACATGCACTGACACCCAGTAACACTGACACACACGGACACAAAGTAACAAAGACATACGCTTACACCAAGTAACAAAGACACATACTTACACCAAGTAACAGAGACTTACAATTACACCAAGTAACAAAGACAGACAATTACACCAAGTAACACAGACATACACTGACACTCAGTAACAAAGTAATCCACTGACACCAAGTACAAAAGACATACACTGACACCCAGGAACACAGACACACACTGACACCAAGTAACAAAGACACACACTTACACCAAGTAACAAAGACCGACACTTACACCAAGTATTTTGACATACACTGATACACAGGAACACAGACACACACTTACACCAAGTAACAAAGACACACACTGACAGCAAGTCACAAAGACACACACTGACACCCAGTAACAAAGACATAAACTGACACCAAGTAACAAAGACACATACTTACAACAAGTAACAAAGACAGACAATTACACCAAGTAACAAAGACATACACTTACACCAAGTATTTTGACATACACTTGCACCCAGTAACTAAGACATACAATGACACAAAGTAACAAGGACATACATTGATACCCAGTAACACAGACACACACTGACACCCAGTTAGAAACACACATTGACCCCCAGGAACACAGACACACACTGACCCCCGGTAACACAGACACACACTTGCACCAAGTAACAAAGACATACACTGACACCACGTTACAAAGATATGCACTGATACCCAGTCACACAGACGCACACTTACACCATGTAACAAAGACATACACTGACACCAAGTAACAAAGACATACACTGACACCCAGTAACACAGACGCACACTTACACCAAGTAACAAAGACATACAGTAACACCAAGTAACACGGACATACACTGACACCAAGTAACACAGACACAAACTTACACCAAGTAACAAAGACATACACTGACACCAAGTCACAAAGTCAGACACAGACACCCAGTAACAAAGACATACACTGACACCAAGTCACAAAGACATCCACTGAATCCAGTAACAAAGACATACACTGATACCCAGTAACACAGACACACCCTTACAACAAGTAACAAAGACACAAACTGATACCCAGTAACACAGACACACACTTACACCAAGTAACAAAGACACTCACTGACACCCAGTAAGCCAAACAAACACACTGACACCCAGTAACACAGACACACACTGACACCAAGTAACACAGACGCACACTTACACCAAGTAACAAAGACATACACTGACACCAAGTCACAAAGTCAGACACTGACACCCAGTAACAAAGACATACAATGACACCAAGTCACAAAGACATACACTGACACCCAGTAACAAAGACATGCACTGACACCCAGTAACACAGACACACACGGACACCAAGTAACAAAGACACACACTTACACCAAGTAACACAGACACACACTGACACCCAGTAAGACAAACAAACACACTGACACCCAGTAACACAGACACACTCTGACACCAAGTAACAAAGACATACACTGACACCCAGTAACACAGATACACACTGGGCGGCACAGTGGCGCAGTGGTTTGCACTGCAGCCTCACAGCTCCAGGGACCCGGGTTCGATTCTGGGTACTGCCTGTGCGGAGTTTGCAAGTTCTCCCTGTGTCTGCGTGGGTTCCCTCCGGGTGCTCCGGTTTCCTCCCACATGCCATAGACTTGCAGGTTGGTAGGTTAATTGGCCATTAGAAATTGCGTCTAGTATAGGTAGGTGGTCGGGAAATATATAGGGACCGGTGGGGATGTTATTGGAATATGGGATTCGTGTAGGATTAGTATAAATTGCTGGGTGATTGTCGGCACAGACTCGGTGGGCCGAAGGGCCTGTTTCAGTGCTGTATCTCTAAACTAAACTAAATTCTGACACCCAGTAACACGCACTGATACACAGAAACACAGACACACACTGATACCCAGTAACACAGACACACACTGACAGCAAGGAACACAGGCACATACTTACACCAAGTAACAAAGACATACACTTGCACCAAGTATTTTGACATACACTGACACCCAGTAACAAAGCAATCCACTGACACCAAGTAACAAAGACATACACTGACACCCAGGAACACAGACACACACTGACACCAAGTAACAAAGACACACACTTACACCAAGTAACAAAGACATACACTTGCACCAAGTATTTTGACATACACTGCCACCAAGTAACAAAGACATACACTGACACCAAGTCACAAAGACACACACTGACACCCAGTAACGAAGACATACACTGACACCAAGTAACAAAGACATACACTGATACCCAGTAACACAGACATACACTTACACCAAGTAACAAAGACAGACAATTACACAAAGTAACAAAGACATACACTTACACCAAGTATTATGACATACACTTGCACCAAGTAACAAAGACATACACTGACACCAAGTAACAAAGCCATACACTTACACCAAGTAACAAAGACATACACTTGCACCAAGTATTTTGACATACACTGACACCCAGTAACAAAGCAATCCACTGACACCAAGTAACAAAGACATACACTGACACCCAGGAACACAGACACACACTGACACCAAGTAACAAAGACACACACTTACACCAAGTAACAAAGACATACACTTGCACCAAGTATTTTGACATACACTGCCACCAAGTAACAAAGACATACACTGACACCAAGTCACAAAGACACACACTGACACCCAGTAACGAAGACGTACACTGACACCAAGTAACAAAGACATACACTGATACCCAGTAACACAGACATACACTTACACCAAGTAACAAAGACAGACAATTACACAAAGTAACAAAGACATACACTTACACCAAGTATTATGACATACACTTGCACCAAGTAACAAAGACATACACTGACACCAAGTAACAAAGCCATACACTTACACCAAGTAACAAAGACATACATTGATGCCCAGTAACACAGACACACACTGACACCTGGTTAGAAACACACAATGACCCCCAGTAACTCAGACAAACTCTTCCACCAAGTAACAAAGACATACACTGACACCAAGTCACAAAGACACACACTGACACACAGTAACAAAGACATACACTCATAGCCAGTAACACAGACGCATACTTACTCCAAGTAACAAAGACATACACTTACACCAAGTAACACAGACATACACTTACACCAAGTATTTTGACATACACTTCCACCAAGTAACAAAGACATACACTGACAAGAAATAACAAAGACACACACTTACACCAAGTAACACAGACATACACTTACACCAAGTATTTTGACATACCCTGACACCAAGTAACAAAGACATACACTGATACCCAGTAACACAGACACACACTGATACCCAGTAACAAAGACATACACTGACACCCAGTAACAAAGACATACACTGACACCAAGTAACAAAGACATACACTGATACCCAGTAACACAGACACACACTTACACCCAGTAACAAAGACATACACTGATACCCAGTAACACAGGCACACACTGGGGGGGGGGGGGGTGGGGGGACATTGGCGCAGTGGTTAGCACTGCAGCCTCACAGCTCCAGGGACCCGGGTTCGATTCTGGGTTCTGACTGTGCGGAGTTTGCAAGTTCTCCCTGTGTCTGTGTGGGTTTCCTCCGGGTGCTCCGGTTTCCTCCCACATGCCAAAGACTTGCAGGTTGGTAGGTTAATTGGCCATTAGAAATTGCGTCTAGTATAGGTAGGTTGTCGGGAAATATGTAGGGACAGGTGGGGATGTTATTGGAATATGGGATTCGTGTAGGATTAGTATAAATTGCTGGGTGATGGTCGGCACAGACTCGGTGGGCCGAAGGGCCTGTTTCAGTGCTGTATCTCTAAACTAAACTAAATTCTGACACCTAGTGTCACAGACACAAACTGACACCCAGTAACACGCACTGATACGCAATAACACAGACATACACTGACACCAAGTAACAAAGACATACACTTACACCAAGTAACAAAGACAGACAATTACACCAAGTAACACAGACATGCACTTACACCAAGTATTTTGACATACACTGACACCCAGTAACAAAGAAATCCACTGACACCAAGTAACAAAGACACACACTTACACCAAGTAACACAGACATACACAGACACCAAGTAACAAAGACAGACAATTACACCAAGTAACAAAGACATACACTTACACCAAGTATTTTGACATACACTGACACCAAGTAACAAAGACATACACTGATACCCAGTAACACAGACACACACTTACAGCAAGTAATAAAGACATACACTGACGCCAAGTCACAAAGACACACACTGATACCAGTAACAAAGACATGCACTGACACCAAGTAACAAAGACATACACTGATACCCAGTAACACAGACACACACTTACACCAAGTAACACAGACATACACTGACACCAAGTAACAAAGACACACACTGACACCCAGTAACAAAGACATACACTGACACCCAGTAACAAAGACATACACTGATAACCAGTAACAAAGACACACACTGATACCCAGTAACACAGACACACACTTACACCAAGTAACAAAGACATACACTGACACCCAGTAACAAAGACACACACTGATACCCAGTAACAAAGACATACACTGACACCCAGTAACAAAGACATACACTGACACCAAGTAACAAAGACATACACTGATACGCAGTAACACAGACATACACGTACACCAAGTAACAAAGACACATACTTACACCAAGTAACACAGACATACACTGACACCAAGTAACAAAGACATACACTTAAAACCAAGTAACAAAGACAGACAATTACACAAAGTAACAAAGACATACACTTACACCAAGTAACAAAGACATACACTGATACCCAGTAACACAGACATACACGTACACCAAGTCACAAAGACACACACTGACACCCAGTAACAAAGACATACACTGACACCAAGTCACAAAGACATACACTGATACCCAGTAACAAAGACATACACTGATACCCAGAAACACAGACACACACTTACACCAAGTAACAAAGACACACACTGATACCCAGTAACACAGACACACACTTACACCAAGTAACACAGACACTCACTGACACCCAGTAAGCCAAACAAACACACTGACACCCAGTAACACAGACACACACTGACACCAAGTAACAAAGACTAACACTGACACCCAGTAACACAGATACACACTGGGCGGCACAGTGGCGCAGTGGTTTGCATTGCAGCCTCACAGCTCCAGGGGCCCGGGATCGATTCTGGGTTCTAACTGTGCGGAGTTTGCAAGTTCTCCCTGTGTCTGTGTGGGTTTCCTCCGGGTGCTCCGGTTTCCTCCCACATGCCAAAGACTTGCAGGTTGGTAGGTTAATTGGCCATTAGAAATTGCGTCTAGTATAGTTAGGTTGTCGGGAAATATGTAGGGACCGGTGGGGATGTTATTGGAATATGGGATTCGTGTAGGATTAGTATAAATTGCTGGGTGATGGTCGGCACAGACTCGGTGGGCCGAAGGGCCTGTTTCATGGCTGTATCTCTAAACTAAACTAAATTCTGACACCTAGTGTCACAGACACACACTGACACCCAGTAACACGCACTGATACGCAATAACACAGACATACACTGACACCAAGTAACAAAGACATACACTTACACCAAGTAACAAAGACAGACAATTACACCAAGTAACACAGACATGCACTTACACCAAGTATTTTGACATACACTGCCACCAAGTAACAAAGACAGACTCTGATACAAAGTAACACAGACACACACTTACACCAAGTAACAAAGACATACAGTGACACCAAGTCACAAAGACACACACTGACACCCAGTAACAAAGAAATCCACTGACACCAAGTAACAAAGACATACACTGACACCCAGGAACACAGACACACACTGACACCAAGTAACAAAGACACACACTTACACCAAGTAACAAAGACATACACTTGCACCAAGTATTTTGACATACACTGCCACCAAGTAACAAAGACATACACTGACACCAAGTCACAAAGACACACACTGACACCCAGTAACGAAGACATACACTGACACCAAGTAACAAAGACATACACTGATACCCAGTAACA
This sequence comes from Heterodontus francisci, assembly GCF_036365525.1. NCBI lineage: Eukaryota > Metazoa > Chordata > Chondrichthyes > Heterodontiformes > Heterodontidae > Heterodontus > Heterodontus francisci. Next base: position 8,354,687 of record NW_027141175.1, read on the forward strand.
CAGACAAACACTTACACCAAGTAACAAAGACAGACAATTACACAAAGTAACAAAGACATACACTTACACCAAGTATTATGACATACACTTGCACCAAGTAACAAAGACATACACTGACACCAAGTAACAAAGCCATACACTTACACCAAGTAACAAAGACATACATTGATGCCCAGTAACACAGACACACACTGACACCTGGTTAGAAACACACAATGACCCCCAGTAACTCAGACAAACTCTTCCACCAAGTAACAAAGACATACACTGACACCAAGTCACAAAGACACACACTGACACACAGTAACAAAGACATACACTCATAGCCAGTAACACAGACGCATACTTACTCCAAGTAACAAAGACATACACTTACACCAAGTAACACAGACATACACTTACACCAAGTATTTTGACATACACTTCCACCAAGTAACAAAGACATACACTGACAAGAAATAACAAAGACACACACTTACACCAAGTAACACTGACATACACTTACACCAAGTATTTTGACATACCCTGACACCAAGTAACAAAGACATACACTGATACCCAGTAACACAGACACACACTGATACCCAGTAACAAAGACATACACTGACACCCAGTAACAAAGACATACACTGACACCAAGTAACAAAGACATACACTGATACCCAGTAACACAGACACACACTTACACCCAGTAACAAAGACATACACTGATACCCAGTAACACAGGCACACACTGGGGGGGGGGGGGGGCGGGGGGGACATTGGCGCAGTGGTTAGCACTGCAGCCTCACAGCTCCAGGGACCCGGGTTCGATTCTGGGTTCTGACTGTGCGGAGTTTGCAAGTTCTCCCTGTGTCTGTGTGGGTTTCCTCCGGGTGCTCCGGTTTCCTCCCACATGCCAAAGACTTGCAGGTTGGTAGGTTAATTGGCCATTAGAAATTGCGTCTAGTATAGGTAGGTTGTCGGGAAATATGTAGGGACCGGTGGGGATGTTATTGGAATATGGGATTCGTGTAGGATTAGTATAAATTGCTGGGTGATGGTCGGCACAGACTCGGTGGGCCGAAGGGCCTGTTTCAGTGCTGTATCTCTAAACTAAACTAAATTCTGACACCTAGTGTCACAGACACACACTGACACCCAGTAACACGCACTGATACGCAATAACACAGACATACACTGACACCAAGTAACAAAGACATAAACTTACACCAAGTAACAAAGACAGACAATTACACCAAGTAACACAGACATGCACTTACACCAAGTATTTTGACATACACTGACACCCAGTAACAAAGAAATCCACTGACACCAAGTAACAAAGACACACACTTTCACCAAGTAACACAGACATACACAGACACCAAGTAACAAAGACAGACAATTACACCAAGTAACAAAGACATACACTTACACCAAGTATTTTGACATACACTGACACCAAGTAACAAAGACATACACTGATACCCAGTAACACAGACACACACTTACAGCAAGTAATAAAGACATACACTGACGCCAAGTCACAAAGACACACACTGATACCAGTAACAAAGACATGCACTGACACCAAGTAACAAAGACATACACTGATACCCAGTAACACAGACACACACTTACACCAAGTAACACAGACATACACTGACACCAAGTAACAAAGACACACACTGACACCCAGTAACAAAGACATACACTGACACCCAGTAACAAAGACATACACTGATAACCAGTAACAAAGACACACACTGATACCCAGAAACACAGACACACACTTACACCAAGTAACAAAGACATACACTGACACCCAGTAACAAAGACACACACTGATACCCAGTAACAAAGACATACACTGACACCCAGTAACTAAGACATACACTGACACCAAGTAACAAAGACATACACTGATACGCAGTAACACAGACATACACGTACACCAAGTAACAAAGACACATACTTACACCAAGTAACACAGACATACACTGACACCAAGTAACAAAGACATACACTTAAAACCAAGTAACAAAGACAGACAATTACACAAAGTAACAAAGACATACACTTACACCAAGTAACAAAGACATACACTGATACCCAGTAACACAGACATACACGTACACCAAGTCACAAAGACACACACTGACACCCAGTAACAAAGACATACACTGACACCAAGTCACAAAGACATACACTGATACCCAGTAACAAAGACATACACTGATACCCAGAAACACAGACACACACTTACACCAAGTAACAAAGACACACACTGATACCCAGTAACACAGACACACACTTACACCAAGTAACACAGACACTCACTGACACCCAGTAAGCCAAACAAACACACTGACACCCAGTAACACAGACACACACTGACACCAAGTAACAAAGACTAACACTGGCACCCAGTAACACAGATACACACTGGGCGGCACAGTGGCGCAGTGGTTTGCATTGCAGCCTCACAGCTCCAGGGGCCCGGGATCGATTCTGGGTTCTAACTGTGCGGAGTTTGCAAGTTCTCCCTGTGTCTGTGTGGGTTTCCTCCGGGTGCTCCGGTTTCCTCCCACATGCCAAAGACTTGCAGGTTGGTAGGTTAATTGGCCATTAGAAATTGCGTCTAGTATAGTTAGGTTGTCGGGAAATATGTAGGGACCGGTGGGGATGTTATTGGAATATGGGATTCGTGTAGGATTAGTATAAATTGCTGGGTGATGGTCGGCACAGACTCGGTGGGCCGAAGGGCCTGTTTCATGGCTGTATCTCTAAACTAAACTAAATTCTGACACCTAGTGTCACAGACACACACTGACACCCAGTAACACGCACTGATACGCAATAACACAGACATACACTGACACCAAGTAACAAAGACATACACTTACACCAAGTAACAAAGACAGACAATTACACCAAGTAACACAGACATGCACTTACACCAAGTATTTTGACATACACTGCCACCAAGTAACAAAGACAGACACTGATACAAAGTAACACAGACACACACTTACACCAAGTAACAAAGACATACAGTGACACCAAGTCACAAAGACACACACTGACACCCAGTAACAAAGAAATCCACTGACACCAAGTAACAAAGACATACACTGACACCCAGGAACACAGACACACACTGACACCAAGTAACAAAGGCACACACTTACACCAAGTAACAAAGACATACACTTTGACCAAGTATGTTGACATACACTGCCACCAAGAAACAAAGACAGACACTGATACAAAGTAACACAGACACACACTTACACCAAGTAACAAAGACATACAGTGACACCAAGTCACAAAGACACACACTGACACCCAGTAACAAAGACATACACTGACACCAAGTAACAAAGACATACACTGACACCCAGTAACTAAGACATACAATTACACCAAGTAACAAAGACATACACTTACACCAAGTAACAAAGACAGACAATTACACAAAGTAACAAAGACATACACTTACACCAAGTATTATGACATACACTTGCACCAAGTAACAAAGACATACACTGACAGCCAGTAACTAAGACAGACAATGACACCAAGTCTCAAACACATACACTGACACCAGGTCACAAAGACACACACTGACACCCAGTAACAAAGACATACACTGACACCCAGTAAAAAAGACATACACTTACACCAAGTAACAAAGACAGACAATTACGCAAAGTTACAAAGACATACACTTACACCAAGTATTATGACATACACTTGCACCAAGTAACAAAGACATACACTGACACCCAGTAACTAAGACAGACAATGACACCAAGTCTCAAACACATACACTGACACCAGGTCACAAAGACATACACTTACACCAAGTAACACAGACATACACTTACATCAAGTATTTTGACATACACTTACACCAAGTAACAAAGACATACACTGACACCCAGTAACAAAGACATCCACTGACAACAAATCACAAACACATACACTGCCGCCAAGTAACAAACACATACACTTACACCAAGTAGCAAAGACATACACTGACACCCAGGAACACAGACACACACTGACACCAAGTAACAAAGACACACACTTACACCAAGTAACAAAGACATACACTGACAAGAAGTAACAAAGACACACACTTACACCAAGTAACACAGACATACACAGACACCAAGTAACAAAGACAGACAATTACACCAAGTATTTTGACATACACTGACACCAAGTAACAAAGACATACACTGATACCCAGTAACACAGACACACACTTACACCAAGTAACAAAGACATACACTGACACCAAGTCACAAAGACATACACTGATACCCAGGAACACAGACACACAATGACACCCAGTAACAAAGACATACACTGATACCAAGTCACAAAGACATACACTGATACCCAGTAACACAGACACACACTGATACCCAGTAACAAAGACATACACTGATACCAAGTCACAAAGACATACACTGATACCCGGTAGCACAGACACACACTGACACCAAGTAACAACAAAGACAGACACTGATACCCAGTAACACAGACACAAACTTACACCAAGTAACAAATACATTCACTTACACCAAGTCACAAAGACAGACACTGACACCCAGTAACAAAGACATACACTGACACCGAGTCACAAAGACACAAACTGACACCCAGTAACAAAGACATACACTGACACCAAGTAACAAAGACATACACTGATACCCAGTAACACAGACACACACTTACACCAAGTAACAAAGACATACACTGACACCAAGTCACAAAGACAGACACTGACACCCAGTAACAAAGACATACACTGACACCGAGTCACAAAGACATACACTGATACCCAGTAACAAAGACATCCACTGATACCCAGTAACACAGACACACACTTACACCAACTAACACAGACACACACAGACACCCAGTAAGACAAACAAACACACTGACACCCAACAACCAGACACACACTGACACCAAGTAACAAAGACATACACTGACAACCAGTAACACAGATTCACACTGGGCGGCACATTGGCGCAGTGGTGAGCACTGCAGCCTCACAACTCCAGGGACCCGGGTTCGATTCTGGGTCCTGCCTGTGCGGAGTTTGCAAGTTCTCCCTGTGTCTGCGCGGGTTTCCTCCGGGTGCTCCGGTTTCCTCCCACATGCCAAAGACTTGCAGGTTGATAGGTTAATTGGCCATCATAAATTGCCCCTAGTATAGGTAGGTGGTAGGGAAGTATATAGGGACAGGTGATGATGTGATAGGAATACGGGATTCGTGTAGGATTAGTATAAATGGTTGGTTGATGGTCGGCACAGACTCGGTGGGCCGATGGGCCTGTTTCAGTGCTGTATCTCTGAATAAACTAACTTCTGACACCTAGTGTCACAGACACACACTGACACCAAGTAACAAAGAAATCCACTGACACCAAGTAACAAAGACACACACTTACACCAAGTAACAAAGACACACACTTACACCAAGTAACACAGACATACACTGACACCAAGTAACAAAGACATACACTGACACCAAGTAACAAATACATACACTTACACCAAATAACAAAGACAGACAATTGCACAAAGTAACAAAGACATACTCTTACACCCTGTATTATGACATACACTTGCACCAAGTAACAAAGACATACACTGACACCAACTAAAAAAGACATACACTTACACCAAGTAACAAAGACATACACTGATACCCAGTAACAAAGACATACACTGACACCAAGTAACAAAGACATACACTGATACCCAGTAACACAGACACACACTTACTCCTAGTAACAAAGACATGCACTGATACCAAGTAACACAGACACACACTTACACCAAGTAACAAAGACACACACTTACACCAAGTAACAAAGACATACATTGATGCCCAGTAACACAGACACACACTGACACCCAGTTAGAAACACACAATGACCCCAGTAACACAGACACACTCTTCCACCAAGTAACACAGACATACACTTACACCAAGTAACAAAGACATACATTGATACCCAGTAACACAGACACACACTGACACCCAGTAACAAAGACACACACTGACACCCAGTAACAAAGACATACACTGACACCAAGTCACAAAGACATACACTGATAACCAGTAACAAAGACACACACTGATACCCAGTAACACAGACACACACTTACACCAAGTAACAAAGACACACACTTACACCAAGTAACAAAGACATACACTGACAAGAAGTAACAAAGACACACACATACACCAAGTAACACAGACATACACAGACACCAAGTATTTTGACATACACTGACACCAAGTAACAAAGACATACACTGATACCCAGTAACACAGACACACACTTACAGCAAGTAACAAAGACATACACTGACACCAAGTAACATAGACATACACTTACACCAAGTAACAAAGACAGACAATTACACAAAGTAACAAAGACATACACTGACACCGAGTCACAAAGACATACAGTGATACCCAGTAACAAAGACATACACTGATACCCAGTAACACAGACACACACTAACACCAAGTAACACAGACACACACTGACACCCAGTAAGACAAACAAACACACTGACACCAAGTAACAAAGACATACACTGACACCCAGTAACTAGAACATACAATTACACCAAGTCTCAAACACATACACTGACACCAAGTAACAAAGACATACACTTACACCAAGTAACAAAGACATACATTGATGCCCAGTAACAAAGACACACACTGACACCCAGTTAGAAACACACAATGACCCCCAGTAACACAGAAACACTCTTCCACCAAGTAACAAAGACATGCACTGACACCAAGTCACAAAGACACACACTGACACCCAGTAACAAAGACATACACTGACACCAAGTCACAAAGACATACACTGATACCCAGTAACAAAGACATACACTGATAGCCAGTAACACAGACGGAAACTTACACCAAGTAACAAAGACATACACTTACACCAAGTAACACAGACATACACTTACACCACGTATTTTGATATGCACTTACACCAAGTAACAAAGACATACACTGACACCCAGTAACAAAGACATCCACTGACAACAAGTCACAAACACATACAATGACACCAAGTAACAAAGACATACACTTACACCAAGTAGCAAAGACATACACTGACATCCAGGAACACAGACACACACTGACACCAAGTAACAAAGACACACACTTACTCCAAGTAACACAGACATACACAGACACCAAGTATTTTGACACACACTGACACCAAGTAACAAAGACATACACTGATACCCAGTGACACAGACACACACTCACAGCAAGTAACAAATACATACACTGACGCCAAGTCACAAAGACAAACACTGACACCAGTAACAAAGACATACACTGACACCAAGTAACAAAGACATACACTGATACCCAGTAACACAGACATACACTTACACCAAGTAACAAAGACATACACTGACACCAAGTCACAAAGACACACACTGACACCCAGTAACAAAGACATCCACTGACACCAAGTCACAAAGACATACACTGATACCCAGTAACAAAGAAACACACTGATACCCAGTAACACAGACACACACTTACACCAAGTAACAAAGACATACACTGACACCCAGTAACAAAGACATACACTGACAACAAGTAACAAAGACATACACTGATCCCCAGTAACACAGAAATACACTTACACCAAGTAACAAAGACACATACTTACACCAAGTAACACAGATATACACTGACACCAAGTAACAAAAGCATACACTTGCACCAAGTAACAAAGACAGACAATTACACAAAGTAACAAAGACATACACTTACACCAAGTATTATGACATACACTTGCACCAAGTAACAAAGACATACACTGACACCCAGTAACTAAGACATACACTGACACCAAGTAACAAAGACAGACACTGATACCAAATAACACAGACACACACTTACACCAAGTAACAAAGACATACACTGACACCAAGTCACAAAGACAGACACTGACACCCAGTAACAAAGACATACACTGACACCGAGTCACAAAGACATGCACTGATACCCAGTAACAAAGAAATACACTGATACCCAGTAACACAGACACACACTTACACCAAGTAACACAGACACACACTGACACCCAGTAAAACAAACAAACACACTGACACCCAGTAACACAGAAACACACTGACACCAAGTAACAAAGACATACGCTGACACCCAGTAACAAAGACATACACTGACACCAAGTAACAAAGACAGACACTTATACCCAGTAACACAGACATACACGTACACCAAGTAACAAAGACATACACTTACACCAAGTAACAAAGACAGACAATTACACAAAGTAACAAAGACATACACTAACACCAAGTATTATGACATACACTTGCACCAAGTAACTAAGACATACGGTTAGACCCAGTAACTAAGACATACAATGACACCAAGTCTCAAACACATACACTGACAGCAAGTAAAAAAGACATACACTTACACCAAGTAACAAAGACATACATTGATGCCCAGTAACACAGACACACACTGACACCCAGTTAGAAACACAAAATGACCCCCAGTAACACAGACACACTCTTTCACCAAGTAACAACGACATACACTGACACCAAGTCACAAAGACACACACTGACACCCAGTAGCAAACACATACACTGACACCAAGTCACAAAGACATATACTTACACCAAGTCACAAAGACACACACTGACACCCAGTAACAAAAACATACACTGATAGCCAGTAACACAGACGCACACTTACACCAAGTAACAAAGACATACACTTACACCAAGTAACACAGACATACACTTACACCAAGTATTTTGACATACACTTACACCAAGTAACAAAGACATACACTGACACCCAGTAACAAAGACAGCCACTGACAACAAGTCACAAACACACACACTGACACCAAGTAACAAAGACACACACTTACACCAAGTAACAAAGACATACTGGGACAAGAAGTAACAAAGACACACACTTACACCAATTAAGACAGACATACACAGACACCAAGTAACAAAGACAGACACTTACACCAAGTATTTTGTCATACACTGACACCAAGTAACAAAGACATACAATGATACCCAGTAACACAGACACATTTTTACAGTAAGTAACAAAGACATAGACTGACGCAAAGTCACAAAGACACACACTGACACCAGTAACAAAGACATACACTGACACCAAGTAACAAAGACATACACTGATACCCAGTCACACAGAAACACACTTACACCAAGTAACAAAGACATACACTGACACCAAGTCACAAAGACATACACAGATACCAGTAACAAAGACACACACTGATACCCAGTAACACAGACACACACTTACACCAAGTAACAAAGACATACACTGACACCCAGTAACAAAGACATACACTGACACCCAGTAACACAGACACACACGGACACCAAGTAACAAAGACACACACTTACACCAAGTAACACAGACACACACTGACACCAAGTAACAAAGACACACACTTACACCAAGTAACACAGACACACACTGACACCCAGTAACACAAACAAACACTCTGACACCCAGTAACACAGACACACACTGACACCAAGTAACAAAGACAGACACTGACACCCAGTAACACAGACACACACTGGGCGGCACAGTGGCGCAGTGGTTAGCACTGCAGCCTCACAGCTCCAGGGACCAGGGTTCGATTCTGGGTACTGCATTTGCGGAGTTTGCAAGTTCTCCCTTTGTCTGCGTGGGTTTCCTCCGGGTGCTCCGATTTCCTCCCACATGCCTAAGACTTGCAGGTTGGTAGGTTAATTGGCTATTATAAATTGCCCCTAGTGTAGGTAGGTGGTCGGGAAATATATAGGGACCGGTGGGGATGTTATTGGAATATGGGATTCGTGTCCAATTAGTATAAATGTTTGGTTGATGGTCGGCACTGACTCGGTGGGCCGGAGGGCCTGTTTCAGTGCTGTATCTCTAAACTAAACTAAATACTGACACCTAGTGTCACAGACACACACTGACACCCAGTTGCGCACACTGATACACAGTAACAAAGACATCCACTGATACCCAGTAACACAGACACACACTTATACCAAGTAACAAAGACAGACACTGACACCAAGTAACAAAGACATACACTGATACCCAGCAACACAGACACACACTTACACCAAGTAACAAAGACATACACTGACACCCAGGAACACAGACACACACTGACACCAAGTAACAAAGACACACACTTACACCAAGGAACAAAGACATACACTTACACCAAGTATTTTGACATACACTGCCACCAAGTAACAAAGACATACACTGATACACAGTAACACCGACACTCACTTACACCAAGTAACAAAGACATACATTGACACCAAGTCACAAAGACACACACTGACACCCAGCAGCAAACACATACACTGACACCAAGTCACAAAGACATATACTTACACCAAGTCACAAAGACACACACTGACACCCAGTAACAAAAACATACACTGATAGCCAGTAACACAGACGCACACTTACACCAAGTAACAAAGACATACACTTACACCAAGTAACACAGACATACACTTACACCAAGTATTTTGACATACACTTACACCAAGTAACAAAGACATACACTGACACCCAGTAACAAAGACAGCCACTGACAACAAGTCACAAACACACACACTGACACCAAGTAACAAAGACACACACTTACACCAAGTAACAAAGACATACTGGGACAAGAAGTAACAAAGACACACACTTACACCAATTAAGACAGACATACACAGGCACCAAGTAACAAAGACAGACACTTACACCAAGTATTTTGTCATACACTGACACCAAGTAACAAAGACATACAATGATACCCAGTAACACAGACACATTTTTACAGTAAGTAACAAAGACATAGACTGACGCAAAGTCACAAAGACACACACTGACACCAGTAACAAAGACATACACAGACACCAAGTAACAAAGACATACACTGATACCCGGTCACACAGAAACACACTTACACCAAGTAACAAAGACATACACTGACACCAAGTCACAAAGACATACACAGATACCAGTAACAAAGACACACACTGATACCCAGTAACACAGACACACACTTACACCAAGTAACAAAGACACACACTTACACCAAGTAACACAGACACACACTGACACCCAGTAACACAAACAAACACACTGACACCCAGTAACACAGACACACACTGACACCAAGTAACAAAGACAGACACTGACACCCAGTAACACAGACACACACTGGGCGGCACAGTGGCGCAGTGGTTAGCACTGCAGCCTCACAGCTCCAGGGACCAGGGTTCGATTCTGGGAACTGCATTTGCGGAGTTTGCAAGTTCTCCCTTTGTCTGCGTGGGTTTCCTCCGGGTGCTCCGATTTCCTCCCACATGCCTAAGACTTGCAGCTTGGTAGGTTAATTGGCTATTATAAATTGCCCCTAGTGTAGGTAGGTGGTCGGGAAATATATAGGGACCGGTGGGGATGTTATTGGAATATGGGATTCGTGTCCAATTAGTATAAATGTTTGGTTGATGGTCGGCACTGACTCGGTGGGCCGGAGGGCCTGTTTCAGTGCTGTATCTCTAAACTAAACTAAATACTGACACCTAGTGTCACAGACACACACTGACACCCAGTTGCGCACACTGATACACATTAACAAAGACATCCACTGGTACCCAGTAACACAGACACACACTGACACCAGGTAACAAAGACATACACTATCACCAAATAACAAAGACATACACTGACACCAAGTAACAAAGATACACACTGACACCAAGTCACAAAGACACACACTGACACCCAGTAACAAAGACATACACTGATAGCCAGTAACACAGACGCACACTTACACGAAGTAACAAAGATACACACTGACACCAAGTCACAAAGACACACACTGACACCCAGTAACAAAGACATACACTGATAGCCAGTAACACAGACGCACACTTACACGAAGTAACAAAGACATACACTTACACCAAGTAACACAGACATACACTTCCACCAAGTATTTTGACAAACACTTACACCAAGTAACAAAGACATACACTGACACCCAGTAACAAAGACATTCACTGACAAAAAGTCACAAACACATACAATGACACCAAGTAACAAAGACATACACATACACCAAGTAAAAAAATCACACACTTACACCAAGTAACAAAGACATACACTGACAAGAAGTAACAAAGACAGACAATTACACCAAGTAACAAAGACAGACACCTACACCAAGTATCTTGACATACACTGACACCAAGTAACAAAGACAACCACTGATACCCAGTAACACAGACACACACTTACACCAAGTAACAAAGACATACACTGACACCAAGTAACAAAGACATACACTGATACCCAGCAACACAGACACACACTTACACCAAGTAACAAAGACATACACTGACACCCAGGAACACAGACACACACTGACACCAAGTAACAAAGACACACACTTACACCAAGGAACAAAGACATACACTTACACCAAGTATTTTGACATACACTGCCACCAAGTAACAAAGACATACACTGATACACATTAACACCGACACTCACTTACACCAAGTAACAAAGACATACACTGACACCAAGTCACAAAGACACACACTGACACCCAGTAACAAAGACATACACTGACACCAAGTAACAAAGACATACACTGATACCCAGTAACACAGACATAGACTTACACCAAGTAACAAAGACACATACTTACACCAAGTAACAAAGACATGCACTGATACCCAGTATCTCAGACAAACACTTACACCAAGTAACAAAGACAGACAATTACACAAAGTAACAAAGACATACACTTACACAAAGAATTATGACATACACTTGCACCAAGTAACAAAGACATACTCTGACATCCAGTAACTAAGACATACAATGACACCAAGTCACAAACACATACACTGTCACCAGGTAACAAAGACATACACTTACACCAAGTAACAAAGACATGCACTGATACCCAGTATCTCAGACAAACACTTACACCAAGTAACAAAGACATACACTGACACCAAGTCACAAAGACACACACTGACACCCAGTAACAAAGACATTCACTGACACCAAGTAACAAAGACATACACTGATACCCAGGAACACAGACACACACTGACACCCAGTAACAAAGACATACACTGATACCAAGTCACAAAGACATACACTGATACCCAGTAACACAGACACACACTGACACCCAGTAACAAAGACATACAATGATACCAAGTCACAAAGACATACACTGATACCCAGTAACACAGACACATTTTTACAGTAAGTAGCAAAGACATAGACTGACGCCAAGTCACAAAGACACACACTGACACCAGTAACAATGACAACACTGACACCAAGTAACAAAGACATACACTGATACCCAGTCACACAGACACACACTTACACCAAGTAACAAAGACATACACTGACACCAAGTCACAAAGACATACACAGATACCCAGTAACAAAGACACACACTGATACCCAGTAACAAAGACATACACTGACACCCAGTAACAAAGACATACACTGACACCCAGTAACACAGACACACACGGACACCAAGTAACGAAGACACACACTTACACCAAGTAACACAGACACACACTGACACCCAGTAACACAAACAAACACACTGACACCCAGTAACACAGACACACACTGACACCAAGTAACAAAGACAGACACTGACACCCATTAACACAGACACACACCGGGCGGCACAGTGGCGCAGTGGTTAGCACTGCAGCCTCACAGCTCCAGGGACCAGGGTTCGATTCTGGGTACTGCATTTGCGGAGTTTGCATGTTCTCCCTTTGTCTGCGTGGGTTTCCGCCGGGTGCTCCGATTTCCTCCCACATGCCTAAGACTTGCAGGTTGGTAGGTTAATTGGCTATTATAAATTGCCCCTAGTGTAGGTAGGTGGTCGGGAAATATATAGGGACCGGTGGGGATGTTATTGGAATATGGGATTCGTGTCCAATTAGTATAAATGTTTGGTTGATGGTCGGCACTGACTCGGTGGGCCGGAGGGCCTGTTTCAGTGCTGTATCTCTAAACTAAACTAAATACTGACACCTAGTGTCACAGACACACACTGACACCCAGTTGCACACACTGATACACAGTAACAAAGACATACACTGATACCCAGTAACACAGACACACACTGACACCAGGTAACAAAGACATACACTAACACCAAGTAACAAAGACATACACTGACATCAAGTAACAAAGATACACACTGACACCAAGTCACAAAGACACACACTGACACCCAGTATCAAAGACATACACTGATAGCCAGTAACACAGACGCACACTTACACGAAGTAACAAAGATACACACTGACACCAAGTCACAAAGACACACACTGACACCCAGTAACAAAGACATACACTGATAGCCAGTAACACAGACGCACACTTACACGAAGTAACAAAGACATACACTTACACCAAGTAACACAGACATACACTTCCACCAAGTATTTTGACAAACACTTACACCAAGTAACAAAGACATACACTGACACCCAGTAACAAAGACATTCACTGAAAAAAGTCACAAACACATACAATGACACCAAGTAACAAAGACATACACATACACCAAGTAAAAAAATCACACACTTACACCAAGTAACAAAGACATACACTGACAAGAAGTAACAAAGACAGACAATTACACCAAGTAACAAAGACAGACACCTACACCAAGTATCTTGACATACACTGACACCAAGTAACAAAGACATCCACTGATACCCAGTAACACAGACACACACTTACACCAAGTAACAAAGACATACACTGACACCAAGTAACAAAGACATACACTGATACCCAGCAACACAGACACACACTTACACCAAGTAACAAAGACATACACTGACACCCAGGAACACAGACACACACTGACACCAAGTAACAAAGACACACACTTAAACCAAGGAACAAAGACATACACTTACACCAAGTATTTTGACATACACTGCCACCAAGTAACAAAGACATACACTGATACACAGTAACACCGACACTCACTTACACCAAGTAACAAAGACATACACTGACACCAAGTCACAAAGACACACACTGACACCCAGTAACAAAGACATACACTGACACCAAGTAACAAAGACATACACTGATACCCAGTAACACAGACATAGACTTACACCAAGTAACAAAGACACATACTTACACCAAGTAACACAGACATGCACTGACACCAAGTAACAAAGACATACACTTACACCATTTAACGAAGACAGACAATTACACAAAGTAACAAAGACATACACTTACACAAAGAATTATGACATACACTTGCACCAAGTAACAAAGACATACTCTGACATCCAGTAACTAAGACATACAATGACACCAAGTCACAAACACATACACTGACACCAGGTAACAAAGACATACACTTACATCAAGTAACAAAGACATACACTGATACCAAGTCACAAAGACATACACTGATACCCAGTAACACAGACACACACTGACACCCAGTAACAAAGACATACAATGATACCAAGTCACAAAGACATACACTGATACCCAGTAACACAGACACATTTTTACAGTAAGTAACAAAGACATAGACTGACGCCAAGTCACAAAGACACACACTGACACCAGTAACAAAGACATACACTGACACCAAGTAACAAAGACATACACTGATACCCAGTAACACAGACACACACTTACACCAAGTAACAAAGACATACACTGACACCCAGTAACAAAGACATACACTGACACCCAGTAACACAGACACACACGGACACCAAGTAACAAAGACACACACTTACACCAAGTAACACAGACACACACTGACACCCAGTAACACAAACAAACACACTGACACCCAGTAACACAGACACACACTGACACCAAGTAACAAAGACAGACACTGACACCCAGTAACACAGACACTCACTGGGCGGCACAGTGGCGCAGTGGTTAGCACTGCAGCCTCACAGCTCCAGGGACCAGGGTTCGATTCTGGGTACTGCATTTGCGGAGTTTGCAAGTTCTCCCTTTGTCTGCGTGGGTTTCCTCCGGGTGCTCCGATTTCCTCCCACATGCCTAAGACTTGCAGGTTGGTAGGTTAATTGGCTATTATAAATTGCCCCTAGTGTAGGTAGGTGGTCGGGAAATATATAGGGACCGGTGGGGATGTTATTGGAATATGGGATTCGTGTCCAATTAGTATAAATGTTTGGTTGATGGTCGGCACCGACTCGGTGGGCCGGAGGGCCTGTTTCAGTGCTGTATCTCTAAACTAAACTAAATACTGACACCTAGTGTCACAGACACACACTGACACCCAGTTGCACACACTGATACACAGTAACAAAGACATACACTGATACCCAGTAACACAGACACACACTGACACCAGGTAACAAAGACATACACTAACACCAAGTAACAAAGACATACACTGACACCAAGTAACAAAGATACACACTGACACCAAGTCACAAAGACACACACTGACACCCAGTAACAAAGACATACACTGATAGCCAGTAACACAGACGCACACTTACACGAAGTAACAAAGATACACACTGACTCCAAGTCACAAAGACACACACTGACACCCAGTAACAAAGACATACACTGATAGTCAGTAACACAGACGCACACTTACACGAAGTAACAAAGACATACACATACACCAAGTAACACAGACATACACTTCCACCAAGTATTTTGACAAACACTTACACCAAGTAACAAAGACATACACTGACACCCAGTAACAAAGACATTAACTGACAAAAAGTCACAAACACATCCAATGACACCAAGTAACAAAGACATACACATACACCAAGTTAAAAAATCACACACTTACACCAAGTAACAAAGACATACACTGACAAGAAGTAACAAAGACAGACAATTACACCAAGTAACAAAGACAGACACCTACACCAAGTATCTTGACATACACTGACACCAAGTAACAAAGACATCCACTGATACCCAGTAACACAGACACACACTTACACCATGTAACAAAGACATACACTGACACCAAGTAACAAAGACATACACTGATACCCAGCAACACAGACACACACTTACACCAAGTAACAAAGACATACACTGACACCCAGGAACACAGACACACACTGACACCAAGTAACAAAGACACACACTTACACCAAGGAACAAAGACATACACTTACACCAAGTATTTTGACATACACTGCCACCAAGTAACAAAGACATACACTTACACCAAGTAACAAAGACATACACTGACACCAAGTCACAAAGACACACACTGACACCCAGTAACAAAGACATACACTGACACCAAGTAACAAAGACACATACTTACACCAAGTAACAGAGACATACACTGACACCAAGTAACAAAGACATACACTTACACCAAGTAACAAAGACAGACAATTACACAAAGTAACAAAGACATACACTTACACAAAGAATTATGACATACACTTGCACCAAGTAACAAAGAGATACTCTGACATCCAGTAACTAAGACATACAATGACACCAAGTCACAAACACATACACTGACACCAGGTAACAAAGACATACACTTACACCAAGTAACAAAGACATGCACTGATACCCAGTATCTCAGACAAACACTTACACCAAGTAACAAAGACATACACTGACACCAAGTCACAAAGACACACACTGACACCCAGTAACAAAGACATTCAATGACACCAAGTAACAAAGACATACACTGATACCCAGGAACACAGACACACACTGACACCCAGTAACAAAGACATACACTGATACCAAGTCACAAAGACATACACTGATACCCAGTAACACAGACACACACTGACACCCAGTAACAAAGACATACAATGACACCAAGTCACAAAGACATACACTGATACCCAGTAACACAGACATACACTGACACCAAGTAACAAAGACATACACTGATACCCAGTAACACGGACACACACTTACACCAAGTAACAAAGACATACACTAACACCCAGTAACAAAGACACACACTGACACCATGTAACACAGACATACACTGACACCAAGTAACAAAGACATACACTGACACCCAGTAACACAGACACACACTTACACCAAGTAACAAAGACATACACTGACACCAAGTAACAAAGACATACACTGATACCCAGTAACACAGACACACACTTACACCAAGGAACAAAGACACACACTTGCACCAAGTAACACAGACATACACTGACACCAAGTAACAAAGACATAAACTGACACACAGTATCAAAGACAGACACTGACACCAAGTCACAAAGACATACACTGACACACAGTACCAGAGACACACATTTACACCAAGTAACAAAGACAAACACTGACACCAAGTAACAAAGACATACACTGACACCAATAAACAAAGACATACACTTACACCAAGTAACAAAGACATAAACTGACACACAGTATCAAAGACAGAATCTGACACCAAGTAACAAAGACAAACACTGACACCAAGAAACAAAGACTAACACAGACACACACTGTCACCATGTAACAAAGACATACAGTGACTCCCAGTAACAAAGACATAGACTGACACCAAGTCACAAAGACATACACTTATACCCTGTAACACAGACACACACTTCCACCAAGTAACAAAGACAAACACTGACACCAAGTAACAAAGACATACACTTACACCAAGTAACACAGACATACACTGACACCAAGTCACAAAGACATACACTGATACCCAGTAACACAAACACACACTTACACCAAGTAACAAAGACATACACTGACACCCAATAACAAAGACACGCACTGACACCATGTAACACAGACATACACTGACACCAAGTAACAAAGACATACACTGACACCCAGTAACACAGACACACACTTACACCAAGTAACAAAGACATACGCTGACACAAGGTAACAAAGACATACACTGATACCCAGTAACACAGACACACACTTACACCAAGTAACAAAGACACACACTTACACCAAGTAACACAGACATACACTGACTCCAAGTAACAAAGACATACACTGACACCAAGTAACAAAGTCATAAACTGACACCAAGTAACAAAGACATACACTGACACCAAGTCACAAAGACATACACTGACACCAAGTAACAAAGACATACACTGTTACCCAGTAACACAGACACACACTTACAACTAGTAAAAAAGACATACACTGAAACCAAGTAACACAGACAAACACTTACACAAAGTAAGACAGACACACACTTACTCCAAGTAACAAAGACATACACTGACACCAAGTAACAAAGACATACACTTACACCAAGTAACACAGACAAACACTGACACCAAGTAACAAAGACATACAACTACACCAAGTAACAAAGACACACACTTACACCAAGTGACACAGACATACACTGACACCATGTAACAAAGACATGCACTGAAATATAGTAACACAGACATACACTGACACCAAGTTACAAAGACATACACTGATACCAAGTCACAAAGACAAACACTGATACCCAGTAACACAGACACACACTTCCACCAAGTAACAAAGACAAACACAGACACCAAGGAACAAAGACATACTCTTACACCAAGTAACACAGACATACACTGACACCAAGTAACAGAGACATACACTTACACCAAGTAACAAAGACACACACTTACACGAAGTAACACAGAATACCCTGACACCAAGTAACAAGACATACACTGATACCCAGTAACACAGACACACACTTACACCAAGTAACAAAGACATACACTGACACCCAGTAACAAAGACACACGCTGACATCCTGTAACACAGACATACACTGACACCAAGTAACAAGGACATACACTGACACCCAGTAACACAGACACACACTTACACCAAGTAACAAAGACATACACGGACACCAAGTAACAAAGACATACACTGATACCCAGTAACACAGACATACACTGACACCAAGTAACAAAGACATAAACTGACACACAGTAACAAAGACATACACTGACAGCAAGTCACAAAGACATCCAGTGACACCCAGTAAAAAAGACATACACTGACACCAAGTCACAAAGACATACACTGACACCAAGTAACAAAGACATACACTGATACCCAGTAGCACAGACAAACGATTACACCAAGTAACGAAGACATACACTGACACCAAGTAACAAAGACATACAATTACACCAAGTAACACAGACATCCACTGACGCCAAGTAACAAAGACATACAATTACACCAAGTAACAAAGACACACACTTACACCAAGTAACACATACATACACTGACACCAAGTAACAAAGACATACACTGTTACCCAATCACACAGACACACACTTACACCAAGTAACAAAGCCATACAATGATACCAAGTAACACAGACACACAATTACAACAAGTAACACAAACACACACTTCCACCAAGTAACAAAGACATACACTGACACCAAGTAACAAAGACATACAGTTACACCAAGTAACAAAGACACACACTTACACCAAGTAACACAGACATACAATGACACCAAGTAACAAAGACATACACTGTTACCCAGTAACACAGACACATACTTACACCAAGTAACAAAGACATACACTGATACCAAGTAACACAGACACACACTTACACCAAGCAACACAGACACAAACTTACACCAAGTAACAACGTCATACACTTACACCAAGTAACACAGACATACGCTGACACCAAGTAACAAAGACAAACAATTACACCAAGTAACAAAGACAAACACTTACACCAAGTAACACAGACATACATTGACACCATGTAGCAAAGACATGCACTGATACCCAGTAACACAGACACACGCTTACAGCAAGTAACAAAGACATACACTGACACCCAGTAACAAAGACAAACACTGAAAACCAGTAACACAGACACACACTTACACCAAGTAACAAAGACACACACTTACACCAAGTAACACAGACATTCACTGACACCAAGTAACAAAGACATACACTTACACCAAGTAACACAGACATACACTGACTCCAAGTAACAAAGACATACACTGACACCAAGTAACAAAGTCATAAACTGACACCAAGTAACAAAGACATACACTGACACCAAGTCACAAAGACATACACTGACACCAAGTGACAAAGACATACACTGTTACCCAGGAACACAGACACACACTTACAAATAGTAAAAAAGACATACACTGAAACCAATTAACACAGACAAACACTGACATAAAGTAAGACAGACACACACTTACTCCAAGTAACAAAGACATTCACTGACACCAAGTAACAAAGACATACACTTACACCAAGTAACACAGACAAACACTGACACCAAGCAACAAAGACATACAATTACACCAAGTAACAAAGACATACACTTACACCAAGTGACACAGACATACACTGACACCAAGTTACAAAGACATACACTGATACCAACAAACAAAGACATACACTGATACCCAGTAACACAGACACACACTTACACCAAGTAACAAAGACATACACAGACACACACTGACCCCAAGTAACAAAGACTAACACAGACACACACTGTCACCAAGTAACAAAGACATACACTGACACCCAGTAACAAAGACAAACACTGACACCAAGTCACAAAGACATACACTGATACCCAGTAACACAGACACACACTTCCACCAAGTAACAAAGACAAACACAGACACCAAGTAACAAAGACATACTCTTACACCAAGTAACACAGACATACACTGACACCAAGTAACAAAGACAGACACTGACACCAAGTAACAAAGACACACACTTACTCGAAGTAACACAGACATACCCTGACACCAAGTAACAAAGACATACACTGATACCCAGTAACACAGACACACACTTACACCAAGTAACAAAGACATACACTGACACCCAGTAACAAAGACACACACTGACACCCTGTAACACAGACATACACTGACACCAAGTAACAAGGACATACACTGACACCCAGTAACACAGACACACACTTGCACCAAGTAACAAAGACATACACTGACACCAAGTAACAAAGACATACACTGATGCCCAGTAACACAGACATACACTGACACAATGTAACAAAGACATAAACTGACACACAGTAACAAAGACATACACTGACAGCAAGTCACAAAGACATCCACTGACACCCAGTAAAAAAGACATACACTGACACCAAGTCACAAAGACATACACTGACACCAAGTAACAAAGACATACACTGATACCCAGTAGCACAGACAAACACTTACACCAAGTAACGAAGACATACACTGACACCAAGTAACAAAGACATACAATTACACCAAGTAACACAGACATACACTGACACAAAGTAACAAAAACATACACTTACACCAGGTAACAAAGACACACACTTACAGGAAGTTACAACGACATACACTGACACCAAGTAACAAAGCCATACACTGATACCCAGTAACACAGACACACACTTACACCAAGTAACAAAGACATACACAGACACCAAGTCACAAAGACTTACACTGACACCAAGTAACAAGGACATACACTGACACCCAGTAACACAGACACACACTTACACCAAGTAACACAGACATACACTGACACCAAGTAACAAAGACATACACTGATACCTAGTAACAAAGACATACACTGACACCAAGTAACAAAGACAGACACTGATACCCAGTAACACAGACACACACATGCACCAAGTAACAAAGACATACACTGACACCCAGTAACAAAGACATACACTGAAACCCAGTAACACTGACACACACGGACACCAAGTAACAAAGACACACACTTACACCAAGTAACACAGACACCCAGTAACACAGATACACACATACACCAAGTAACACAGACATACACTGACACCAAGTAACAAAGACATACACTGATACCCAGTCACACAGACACACACTTACACCAAGTAACAAAGACAGACACTGCTACCCAGTAACACAGACACACACGTACACCAAGTAACAAAGACACACACTTACACCAAGTAACACAGACACACACTGACACCCAGTTACACAAACAAACACACTGACACCAAGTAACACAGACATCCACTGACACCAAGTAACAAAGACATACACTGATACACAGTAACACAGGCACACACTGCGGGGGGCGGGGCACATTGGCGCAGTGGTTAGCACCGCAGCCTCACAGCTCCAGGGACCCGGGTTCGATTCTGGGTACTGCCTGTGCGGAGTTTGCAAGTTCTCCCTGTGTCTGCGTGGGTTTCCTCCGCGTGTTCCGGTTTCCTCCCACATGCCAAAGACTTGCAGGTTGATTGGTTAATTGGCCATCATAAATTGCCCCTAGTAGAGGTAGGAGGTAGGGAAATATATAGGGACAGGTGGGGATGTGATAGGTATACGGGACTAGTGTAGGATTAGTATAAATGGGTGGTTGATGGTCGGCACTGACTCGGTGGGCCGAACGGCCTGTTCAATTGCTGTATCTCTAAGCTAAACTAAATACTGACTCCTAGTGTCACTGACACCCAGTAACACAAACAAACACACACTGACACCCAGTAACACAGAGAAACACAAATACACAGTAACAAAGAAATACACTGACACCAAGTAAAACAGACACACACTGACACCCAGCAACAAAGACATACACTGATACCAAGTCACAAAGACATACACTGATACCCAGTAACACAGACACACACTTACACCAAGTAACAAAGATATACACTGACACCAAGTAACAAAGACACACACTTACACCAAGTAACACAGACAGACACTGACACCAAGTAACAAAGACATACACTGATACCCAGTAACACAGACACACACATGCAACAAGTAACAAAGACATACACTGACAGCAAGTCACAAAGACACACACTGACACCCAGTAAAAAAGACATACTCTGACCCCAAGTCACAAAGACATACACTGATACCCAGTAACACAGTCACACACTTTCACCAAGTACCAAAGACATACACTGACACCAAGTAACAAAGACATACACTGATTCCCAGTAACACAGACACACACTTGCACCAAGTAACAAAGACAGACACTGATACCCAGTAACACAGACACACACTTACACCAAGTAACAAAGACATACACTGACAGCCAGTAACGAAGACACATACTGACACCCAGTAACAAAGACACACACTTACAAAAAGTAACACAGACATACACTGACACCAAGTAACAAAGACATACACTGATACCCAGTAACACAGGCACACACTGGGGGGTGGGGGGGGCACATCACCACTGTGGTTAGCACCGCAGCATCACAGCTCCAGGGACCCGGTTTCGATTCTGGGTACTGCCTGTGCGGAGTTTGCAAGTTCTCCCTGTGTCTGCGTGGGGTTCCTCCGGGTGCTCCGGTTTCCTCCCACATGCCAAAGACTTGCAGGTTGATAGGTTAATTGGCCATCATAAATTGCCCCGAGTACATGTAGGTGGTAGGGAAATATATAGGGACAGGTGGGGATGTGATAGGAATACGGGATTAGTGTAGAATTAGTATAAATGGGTGGTTGATGGTCGGCCCAGACTCGGTGGGCCGAGGGGCCTGTTTCAGTGCCTTATCTCTAAACTAAACTAAATACTGACACCTAGTGTCACTGACACCCAGTAACACAAACAAACACACACTGACACCCAGTAACACAGAGAAACACTGATACACAGTCACAAAGACATACACTGACACGAAGTAACACAGACACACACTGACACCCAGTAACAAAGACATACACTGATACCAAGTGACAAAGACATACACTGATACCCAGTAACACAGACACACACTTACACCAAGTAAAAAAGACACACACTTCCACCAAGTAACACAGACATACACTGACACCAAGTAACAAAGACATACACAGACATCAAGTAAGAAAGACATAAACTGACACACAGTAGCAAAGAAATACACTGACACCAAGCCACAAAGACACACACTGACACCCAGTAAAAAAGACATACACTGACACCAAGTCACAAAGACATACACTGACACCAAGTAACAAAGACATACACTGATAACCAGTAGCACCGACACACACTTGCACCATGTAACAAAGACATTCACTGACACCAAGTAACAAAGACATACAATTACACCAAGTAACACAGACATACACTGACACCAAGTAACAAAGACATACAATTACACCAAGTAACAAAGGCACACACTTACACCAAGTAACAAAGACATACACTGACACCAAGTAACAAAGACATACACTGTTACCCAGTAACACAGACACACAATTACAACAAGTAACAAAAACACACTCTTACACCAAGTAACAAAGACATACACTGACACCAAGTAACAAAGACATACAATTACACCAAGTAACAAAGAAATACACTTACACCATGTAACACAGACATACACTGTTACCCAGTAACACAGACACACACTTACGCCAAGTCACAAAGACATACACTGATACCAAGTAACACAGACACAAACTTACACCAAGTAACAAAGACATACACTGACACCAAGTAACAAAGTCATACAATTACACCAAGTAACACAGACATACACTGACACCCAGTAACAAAGGCATACAATTACACCAAGTAACAAAGACACACACTTACACCTTTTAAAACAGACATACACTGACACCATGTAACAAAGACATGCACTGATACCCAGTAACACAGACACACACTTACACCAAGTAACAAAGATATACACTGATACCCAGTAAAACAGACACAAACTTACACCAAGTAACAAAGACATACACTGACACCAAGTTACAAAGACATACACTGACACCAAGTAACGAAGACAGACACTGACACCCAGTAACAAAGACGTACACTGATTCCCAGTAACACAGACACACACTTACACCAAGTAACAAAGACAGACACTGATACCCAGTAACACAGACACACACTTACACCAAGTCACAAAACAATACACTGATACCCAGTAACACAGACACACACTTACACCAAGTAACACAGACATACACTGACACCAAGTAACAAAGACATACACTGATACCCAGTAACACAGACACACACCTACACCAAGTAACAAAGACATACACTGATACCCAGTCACACAGACACACACTGACACCAAGTAACAAAGACAGACACTGACACCCAGTAACAAAGACATACACTGACACCAAGTCACAAAGACACACACTGACACCCAGTAAAAAAGACATACTGACACCAAGTCACAAAGACATACACTGATACCCAGTAACACAGACAAACACTTACACCAAGTCACAAAACAATACACTGGTACCCAGTAACACACACACACACTTACACCAAGTAACACAGACATACACTGACACCAAGTAACAAAGACATACATTGATACCCAGTAACACAGACACACACCTACACCAAGTAACAAAGACATACACTGATACCCAGTCACACAGACACACACTTACACCAAGTAACAAAGACATACACTGATACCCAGTAACAAAGACAAACACTGACACCAAGTCACAAAGACACACACTGACACCCAGTAAAAAAGACATACACTGACACCAAGTCACAAAGACATACACTGATAACCAGTAACACAGACACACACTTACACCAAGTAACACAGACATACACTGACACCAAGTAACAAAGACATACACTGATTCCCAGTAACACAGACACACAGTTACAACAAGTAATAAAGACAGACACTGATACCCAGTAACACAGACACACACTTACACCAAGTCACAAAACAATACACTGACACCCAGTAACACAGACACACACTTACACCAAGTAACACAGACATACACTGACACCAAGTAACAAAGACATACACTGATACCCAGTAACACAGACACACACCTACACCAAGTAACAAAGACATACACTGATACCCAGTCACACAGACACACACTTACACCAAGTAACAAAGACAGACACTGATACCCAGTAACACAGACACCCACATACACCAAGAAACAAAGACATACACTGACACCCAGTAACAAAGACATACACTGACACCAAGTCACAAAGACACACACTGACACCCAGTAAAAAAGACATACACTGACACCAAGTCACAAAGACATACACTGATACCCAGTAACACAGATACACACTTAGACCAAGTAACACAGACAAACACTCACACCAAGTAACAAAGACATACACTGATTCCCAGTAACACAGACACACACTTACACCAAGTAACAAAGACAGACACTGATACCCAGCAACACAGACACACACTTACACCAAGTCACAAAACAATGCACTGATACCCAGTAACACAGACACACACTTACACCAAGTAACACAGACATACACTGACACCAAGTAACAAAGACATACACTGATACCCAGTAACACAGACACACACCTACACCAAGTAACAAAGACATACACTGATACCCAGTCACACAGACACACACTTACACCAAGTAACAAAGACAGACACTGATACCCAGTAACACAGACACACACATACACCAAGTAACAAAGACATAAACTGACACCCAGTAACAAAGACGTACACTGACACCAAGTCACAAAGACACACACTGACACCCAGTAAAAAAGACATAAACTGACACCAAGTCACAAAGACATACACTGATACCCGGTAACACAGGCACACACTGGGGGGTGGGGGTGGGCACATCACCGCTGTGGTTAGCACCGCAGCCTCACAGCTCCAGGGACCCGGGTTCAATTCTGGGAACTGCCTGTGCGGAGTTTGCAAGTTCTCCCTGTGTCTGCGTGTGTTTCCTCCGGGTGCTCCGGTTTCCTCCCACATGCCAAAGACTTGCAGGTTGATAGGTTAATTGGCCATCATAAATTGCCCCGAGTACATGTAGGTGGTAGGGAAATATATAGGGACAGGTGGGGATGTGATAGGAATACGGGATTAGTGTAGGATTAGTATAAATGGGTGGTTGATGGTCGGCCCAGTCTCGGTGGGCCGAGGGGCCTGTTTCAGTGCTGTATCTCTAAACTAAACTAAATACTGACACCTAGCGTCACTGACACCCAGTAACACAAACAAACACACACTGACACCCAGTAACACAGAGAAACACTGATACACAGTCACAAAGACATACACTGACACGAATTAACACAGACACACACTGACACCCAGTAACAAAGACATACACTGATACCAAGTGACAAAGACATACACTGATACCCAGTAACACAGACACACACTTACACCAAGTAACAAAGACATACACTGACACCAAGTAACAAAGACACACATACACCAAGTAACACAGACATACACGGACACCCAGTAACAAAGACATACACTGATACCCAGTAACACAGAAACAAACTTACACCAAGTAACAAAGACATACACTGACACCAAGTCACAAAGACACACACTGACACCCAGTAACAAAGACATACACTGACACCAAGTCACAAAGACATACACTGATACCCAGTAACAAAGTCATGCACTTACACCAAGTAACACAGCCATATACTGATACAAAGTAACACAGACACAGACTTACACCAAGTAACACAGACGCAAAATTACACCAAGTAACAAAGACATACACTGACACCAAGTAACATATTCATACACTTACAACACGTAACACGGACATACACTGACACCAAGTAACAAAGACATACAATTACACCAAGTAACAAAGACACACACTTACACGAAGTAACAAAGACATACACGGACACCAAGTAACAAAGACATACACTGACACCCAGTAACACAGACACACACTTACACCAAGTAAAAAAGACACACACTTACACCAAGTAACACAGACATACACTGACACCAAGTAACAAAGACATACACAGACACCAAGTAACAAAGACATAAACTGACACACAGTAGCAAAGACATACACTGACACCAAGTCACAAAGACACACACTGACACCCAGTAAAAAAGACATACACTGACACCAAGTAACAAAGACATACACTGATAACCAGTAGCACAGACACACACTTACACCAAGTAACAAAGACATACACTGACATCAAGTAACACAGACATACACTGACATCAAGTAACAAAGACATACAATTACACCAAGTAACAAAGACATACACTGTTACCCAGTAACACAGACACACAATTACAACAAGTAACAAAAACACACACTTACACCAAGTAACAAAGACATACACTGACACCAAGTAACAAAGACATACAATTACACCAAGTAACAAAGAAATACACTTACACCATGTAACACAGACATACACTGACACCAAGTAACAAAGACATACACTGTTACCCAGTAACACAGACACACACTTACGCCAAGTCACAAAGACATACACTGATACCAAGTAACACAGACACAAACTTACACCAAGTAACAAATACATACACTGACACCAAGTAACAAAGTCATACACTTACACCAAGTAACACAGACATACACTGACACCAAGTAACAAAGACATACAATTACACCAAGTAACAAAGACACACACTTACACCTTTTAAAACAGACATACACTGACACCATGTGACAAAGACATGCACTGATACCCAGTAACACAGACACACACTTACACCAAGTAACAAAGATATACACTGATACCCAGTAAAACAGACACAAACTTACACCAAGTAACAAAGACATACACTGACACCAAGTTACAAAGACATACACTGACACCAAGTAACGAAGACAGACACTGACACCCAGTAACAAAGACGTACACTTGCACCAAGTAACACAGACAGACACTGACACCATGTAACAAAGACATGCAGTGAAACCCAGTAACACAGACATACACTGACATCAAGTAACAAAGACACACACTTACACCAAGTAACACAGACATACACTGACACCATGTAACAAAGACATGCACTGATACCCAGTAACACAGACATACACTGACACCAAGTAACAAAGAGATAAACTTTCACCAACGAACAAAGACATACACTGATACCCAGTAACACAGAAACAGACTTACACCAAGTAACAAAGACAGACACTGACAACCAGTCACAAAGACATCCACTGATACCCAGTAACACAGAAACACACTTACACCAAGTAACAAAAACAAACACTGACACCAAGTAACAAAGACATACACTGACACCAAGAAACAAAGACATACACTTACACCAAGTAACACAGACACACACTGACACCCAGTAACACAAACAAACACACACTAACACCCAGTAACATAGAGAAACACAGCCACACACTGTCACCAAGTAACAAAGACATACACTGACACCCAGTAGCAAAGACAAAGACTGACACCAAGTCACAAAGACATACACTGATACCCAGTAACACAGACACACACTTCCACCAAGTAACAAATACATAAACTTACACCAAGTAACACAGACATACACTTACACGACGTAACACAGACATACACTGACACCAAGTAACAAAGACATACACTTAAACCAAGTAACAAAGATACACACTTACACGAAGTAACACAGACATACACTGACACCAAGTAACAAAGACATAAACTGATACCCAGTAACACAGACACACACTTACACCAAGTAACAAAGACACACACTTACACGACGTAACACAGACATACACTGACACCAAGTAACAAAGACATACACTGATACCCATTAACAGAGACACTCACTTACACCAAGTAACAAAGACATACACTGACACCCAGTAACAAAGACACACACTGACACCATGTAACACAGACATACACTGACACCAAGTAACAAAGACATACACGGAAAGCCAGTAACACAGACACACACTTACACCAAGTAACAAAGACATCCACTGACACCAAGTAACAAAGACATAAACTGACACACAGTAACAAAGACATACACTGACACCAAGTCAAAAGACATACACTGACACCCAGTAACAAAGACATACACTGACACCAAGTCACAAAGACATACACTGACACCAAGTAACAAAGACTTACACTGATACCCAGTAGCACAGACACACACTTACACCAAGTAACCAAGACATACACTGACACCAAGTAACAAAGACATACACTTACACCAAGTAACACAGACATACACTGACACCAAGTAACAAAGACATACAATTACACCAAGTAGAAAAGACACACACTTACACCAAGTAACACAGACATACACTGACACCAAGTAACAAAGACATACACTGTTACCCAGTAACACAGACACACACTTACACCAAGTAACACAGACATACACTGACACCATGTAACAAAGACATGCAGTGATACCCAGTAACACAGACATACACTGACACCAAGTAACAAAGACACACACTTACACCAAGTAACACAGACATACACTGACACCATGTAACAAAGACATGCACTGATACCCAGTAACACAGACATACACTGACACCAACAAACAAAGAAATACACTGATACCCAGTAACACAGACACAGACTTACACCCAGTAACAAAGACATACACTGACACCAAGTCACAAAGACATACACTGATACCCAGTAACACAGACACACAGTTACACCAAGTAACAAAGACAAACACTGACACCAAGTAACAAAGACATACACTGACACCAAGAAACAAAGACAAACACTGACACCAAGTAACAAAGACACACACTGAAACCCAGTAACACAAACAAACACACACCGACACCCAGCAACATAGAGAAACACAGTAACAAAGACATACACAGACTCACTCTTACACCAAGTAACAAAGACTAGGTGTACTAGCTAGATGGATAAATAACTGGCTGGGCAACAGGAGACAGAGAGTAGCAGTAGAAGGGAGTTTCTCAAAATGGAGACGTGTGACCAGTGGTGTTCCACAAGGATCCGTGCTGGGACCACTGTCGTTTGTGATATACATTAATGATTTGGAGGAAAGTATAGGTGGACTGATTAGCAAATTTGCAGACGACACTAAGATTGGTGGAGTAGCAGATAGTGAAGGGGACTGTCAGAGAATACAGCAGAATATAGATAGATTGGCGAGTTGGGCAGAGAAATGGCAGATGGAGTTCAATAGGGCAAATGCGAGGTGATGCATTTTGGAAGATCCAATTCAATAGTGAACTATACAGTAAATGGAAAAGTCCTGGGGAAAATTGATGTCCAGAGAGATTTGGGTGTTCAGATCCACTGTTCCCTGAAGGTGGCAACGCAGGTAAATAGAGTGGACAAGAAGGCATACGGCATGCATTCCTTCATCGGACGGGGCATTGAGTACAAGAGTTGGCAGGTCATGTTACAGTTGTACAGGACTTTGGTTCGGCCACATTTGGAATACTGCGTACAGTTCTGGTCGCCACATTATCAAAAGGATGTGGATGCTTTGGAAAGGGTGCAGAGGAGGTTCACCAGGATGTTGCCTGGTATGGAGGGCGTAGCTATGAAAAGAGGTTGAGTAGATTAGGATTATTTTCATTAGAAAGACGGAGGTTGAGGGGGGACCTGATTGAGGTGTACAAAATCATGAGAGGTATAGACAGGGTGGATAGCAAGAAGCTTTTTCCCAGAGTGGGGGTTTCAATTACTAGAGGACACGAGTTCAAAGTGAAAGGGGAAAAGTTTAGGGGGGATATGCGTGGAAAGTTCTTTACGCAGAGGGTGGTGGGCACCTGGAACGCATTGCCAGCGGAGGTGGTAGATGCGGGCACGATGGAGTCTTTTAAGATGTATCTAGACAGATACATGAATGGGCAGGAAGAAAAGAGATACAGAAGCTTAGAAAATAGGCGACATGTTTAGAGAGAGGATCTGGATCGGCGCAGGCTTGGAGGGCCGAAGGGCCTGTTCCTGTGCTGTAATTATCTTTGACACCAAGTAGCAAAGACAAAAAAAAAAAAAATCTTTGACTAACACAGACACACACTGTCACCAAGTAACAAAGACATACACTGACACCCAGTAACAAAGACATAGACTGACACCAAGTCACAAAGACATACACTGATACCCAGTAACACAGACACACACTTCCACCAAGTAACAAAGAGAAACACTGACACCAAGTAACAAAGACATACACTTACACCAAGTAACACAGACATACACTGACACCAAGTAACAAAGACATACACTTAAACCAAGTAACAAAGATACACACTTACACGAAGTAACACAGACATACACTGACACCAAGTAACAAAGACATAAACTGACACCCAGTAACACAGACACACACTTACACCAAGTAACAAAGACATACACTGACACCCAGTAACAAAGACATACACTGACACCATGTAACACAGACATACACTGACACTAAGTAACAAAGACATACACTGACACCCAGTAACACAGGCACACACTTACACCTAGTAACAAAGACATACACTGACACCAAGTAAAAAAGAAATACACTGATACCCAGCAGCACAGACGCACATTTACACCAAGTAACAAAGACACACACTTACACCAAGTAACACAGACATAAACTGACACCAAGTAACAAAGACATACACTGATACCAAGTAACAAAGACATAAACTGACACACAGCAACCAAGACATAAACTGACACCAAGTCACAAAGACATACACTGACACCCAGTAACAAAGACACACACTGACACCAAGTCACAAAGACATACACAGACACCAAGTAACAAAGACATGCACTGATACACAGTAGCACAGTCACACACTTACACCAAGTAACCAAGACATAAACTGACACCAAGTAACAAAGACATACACTTACACCTAGTAACACAGACATACACTGACACCAAGTAACAAAGACATACGATTACACCAAGTAACAAAGACACACACTTACACCAAGTAACACAGACATACACTGACACCAAGTAACAAAGACATACACTGTTACCCAGTAACACAGACACACACTTAAACCAAGTAACAAAGGCATACACTGATACCAAGTAACACAGACACACGCTTACACCAAGTAACACAAACACACACTTACACCAAGTAACAAAGACATGCACTGACACCAAGTAACAAAGACATACAATTACACCAAGTAACAAAGACACACACATACACCATGTAACACAGACATACACTGACACCAAGTTTCAAAGACATACACTGTTACCCAGTAACACAGACACACACTTACACCAAGTAACAAAGACATACACTGATACCAAGTAACACAGACACACACTTACACCAAGTAACACAGACACACACTTACACCAAGTAACAAAGACATACACTGACACCAGGTAACAAAGACATACACTTACACCAAGTAACACAGACATACACTGACACCAAGTAACACAGACATACACTGACACCAAGTCACAAAGACATACAATTACACCAAGTAACAAAGACACACACTTACACCAAGTAACACAGTCATACACTGACACCAAGTAACAAAGACATACACTGTTACCCAGTAACACAGACACACACTTACACCAAGTAACAAAGACAGACACTGATACCGATCAACACAGACCCACACTTACAACAGGTAACACAGACATACACTGACACCAAGTAACAAAGACATACACTGATACCCAGTAACACAGACACACACTGGGCGGCACATTGGCACAGTGGTTAGCAGCCTCACAGGTCCAGGGACACGGGCTCGATTCTGGGTACTGCCTGTGCGGAGTTTGCGAGTTCTCCCTGTGTCTGCGTGGGTTTCCTCCGGGTGCTCCGGTTTCCTTCCACATGCCAAAGACATGCAGGTTGATAGGTTAATTGGAAATTATAAATTGCCCCTCGTATAGGTAGGTGGTAGGGAAATATATAGGGACAGGTGGCGATGTGATCGGAATACGGGATTAGTGTAGGATTAGTATAAATGGGTGGTTGATGGTCGGCACAGACTCGGTTGGCCGAAGGGCCTGTTTCAGTGCTGTATCACTAAACTAAATACTGACACACAGTAACACAAACAAACACACGCTGACACCCAGTAACATAGAGAAACACTGATGCACAGTAACAAAGACAGACACTTACGCCAAGTAACAAAGACATACACTGATAACCAGTAACATAGACACACACTTACTCCAAGTAACAAAGACGTACACAGACATCAAGTAACAGAGACATAGACTCACGCCAAGTAACAAAGCCATACACAGACACCAAGTAACAAAGACATACACTGATACGCAGTAACACAGACATACACTTACACCAAGTAACAAAGACATACACTGATATCCAGTAACACAGACACACACTTACACCAAGTAACATAGACATACACTGACACCAAGTAACAAAGACATACACAGACACCATGTAACAAAGGCATACACTTACACTAAGTAACAAAGACACACACTTACACCAGGTAACAAAGACATACACTGACACCAAGTAACAAAGACAGACAATTACACCAAGTAACAAAGACATACACTTACACCAAATATTTTGACATACACTGACACCAAGTAACAAAGACATACACTGATACCCAGTAACACAGACACACAATTAAACCAAGTAACCAAGACATACACTGACACCAAGTCACAAAGACACACACTGACACGCAATAACAAAGACATACACTGACACCAAATCACAAAGACATACACTGATACCCAGTAATACAGACGCACACTTACACCAAATTACACAGACATACCCTGACACCAAGTAACAAAGACATACACTGATTCCCAGTAACACAGACACACACTTACACCAAGTAACAAAGACAGACACTGATAACCAGTAAGACAGACACACACTTACACCAAGTAACAAAGACATACACTGACACCCAGTAACAAAGACATGCACTTACACCAAGTTACAAAGACATACACTGACACCAAGTAACAAAGACGTACAATTACACCAAGTAACAAAGACACACACTTACACCAAGTCACCAAGTAACACAGCCATACACTGACACCAAGTAACAAAGACATACACTGTTACCCAGTAACGCAGACAGACACTAACACCAAGTAACAAAGACATACACTGATACCAAGTAACACAGACACACACTTACACCAAGTAACACAGACACACACTTACACCAAGTAACACAGACATACACTGACACCAAGTAACAAAGACATACACAGACACCAAGTAACAAATTCATACACTTACACCAAGTAACAAAGACACACACTTACACCAAGTAACACAGACATACACTGACACCAAGTAACAAAGACAGACAATTACACCAAGTAACAAAGAGATACACTTACACCAAGTATTTTGACATACACTGAATCCAAGTAACAAAGACATACACTGATTCCCAGTAACACAGACACACAATTACACCAAGTAACAAATACATACACTGACACCAAGTCACAAAGACACACACTGACACCCAATAACAAAGACATACACTGACACCAATTCACAAAGACATACACTGACACCCAGTAACACAGATGCACACTTACAACAAGTTACACAGACATACACTGACACCAAGTAACAAAGACATACACTGATACCCAGTAACACAGACACACACTTCCACCAAGTAACAAAGACAGACACTGATACCCAGTAAGACAGACACACACTTACACCAAGTAACAAAGACATGCACTTACACCAAGTAACACAAACACACACTTACACCAAGTTACAAAGACATACACTGACACCAAGTAACAAAGACATACAATTACACCAAGTAACAAAGACACACACTTACACCAAGTAACACAGCCATACACTGACACCAAGTAACAAAGACATACACTGTTAACCAGTAACACAGACAGACACTTACACCAAGTAACAAAGACAGACCCTGATACCAAGTAACACAGACACACACTTACACCAAGTAACACAGACACACACTTACACCAAGTAACAAAGACATACACTGACACCAAGTAACAAAGACATACACTTACACCAAGTAACACAGACATACACTGACACCAATTAACAAAGACACACACTGACACCCAGTAACAAAGACATACACTGACACCAAGTCACAAAGACATGCACTGATACCAAGTAACACAGACATACACTGACACCATGTAACAAAGACATGCACTGACACCCAGTAACACAGACACACACTTAGACCAAGTAACAAAGATATACACTGATACCCAGTAACACAGACACACACTTACACCAAGTAACAAAGACATACACTGACACCAAGTCACAAAGACATACACTGATACCAAGTAACAAAGACATACAATTACACCAAGTAACAAAGACACACACTTACACCAAGTAACACAGACAAACACTGACACCAAGTAACAAAGACATACACTGTTACCCAGTAACACAGACACACACTTACACCAAGTAACAAAGACATACACTGACACCAAGTAACACAGACACACACTTACACCAAGTAACACAGACACACACTTACACCAAGTAACAAAGACAGACACTGGCACCAAGTAACAAAGACAGACACTGATACCCAGTAACACAGACACACACTTACACCAAGTAACAAAGACATACACTTACACCAAGTAACACAAACACACACTTACACCAAGTTACAAAGACATACACTGACACCAAGTAACAAAGACATACAATTACACCAAGTAACAAAGACATACACTGATACCAAGTAACACAGACACACACTTACACCAAGTAACACAGACACACACTTACACCAAGTAACAAAGACATACAATGACACCACGTAACAAAGACATACACTTACACCAGATAACACAGACATACACTGACAACAAGTAACAAAGACATACAATTACAACAAGTAACAAAGACACACACTTACACCAAGTAGCACAGACATGCACTGACACCATGTAGCAAAGACATGCACTGATACCCAGTAACACAGACACACACTTTCATCATGTAACAAAGACATACACTGATACCTAGTAACACAGATACACAATTACACCAAGTAACAAAGTCATACACTGACACCAAGTCACAAAGACACACACTGACACCCAGTAACAAAGACATACACTGACACCAAGTCACTAAGACTTGCACTGATACCAAGTAACAAAGACATACAATTACACCAAGTAACAAAGACACACACTTACACCAAGTAACACAGACACACACTTACACCAAGTAACAAAGACATACACTGACACTAATTAACAAAGACATACACTTTCACCACGTAACACAGACATACACTGACACCAAGTAAAAAAGACACACAATTACACCAAGTAACAAAGACACACACTTACACCAAGTAAAACAGACATACTCTGATACCACGTAACAAAGCCATGCAGTGATACCCAGTAACACAGACATACACTGACACCAAGTAACAAAGAATTACACTGACACCAAGAAACAAAGACATACACTGATACCCAATAACACAGACACACACTTACACCAAGTAACAAAGAAATACACTGACACCCAGTAACAAAGACGTACACTGACACCAAGTCACAAAGACATACACTGATACCCAGTAACACTGACACTCACTTACACCAAGTAACAAAGACAATCACTGACACCAAGTAACAAAGACATCCACAGACACCAAGAAACAAAGACATACAATTACACCAAGTAGCACAGACACATACCGACACCCAGTAACACAAACAAACACACACTGACACCCAGTAACATAGAGAAACACTGACACACAGTAACAAAGACATACACAGACAGGCACTGACACCAAGTAACAAAGACTAACAGAGACACATACTGACACCAAGTCACAAAGACATACACTGACACCCAGTAACAAAGACATACACTGACACCAAGTCACAAAGACATACACTGATACCCAGTAACACAGACACACACTTCGACAAAGTAACAAAGACAAACACTGACACCAAGTAACAAAGACATACACTTACACAAAATAACACAGACATACTCTGACACCAAGTCACAAAGACATACACTTACACCAAGTAACAAAGACACACACTTACACCAAGCATCACAGACATACACTGACACCAAGTAACAAAGACATACACTGTTACCCAGTAACACAGACACACAGTTACACCAAGTAACAAAGACATACACTGATAGCAAGTAACACAGACACACACGTACACCACGTAACAGAGACACACACTTACACCAAGCAACAGAGACATACACTGACACCAAGTAACAAAGACACAAACTTACATCACGTAACACAGACATACACTGACACCAAGTAACAAAGACATACAATTACACCAAGTAACAAAGACACACACTTACACCACGTAACACAGACATACACTGACACCATGTAACAAAGACATACACTGATACCAAGAAACAAAGACATACACTGATACCCAGTAACACAGACACACACTTACACCAAGTAACAAAGACATACACTGACACCCAGTAACAAAGACATACACTGACACCAAGTCACAAAGACATACACTGATACCCAGTAACACAGACACACAGTTACACCAAGTACCAAAGACAAACACTGACACCAAGTAACAAAGACAACCACTGACACCAAGAATCAAAGACATACACTTACACCAAGTAACACAGACACACACTGACACCCAGTAACACAAACAAACACACACTGACACCCAGTAACATAGAGAAACACTGACACACAGTAACAAACACATACACAGACAGACATTGACACCAAGTAACAAAGACTAACAAAGACACACACTGACACCAAGTCACAAAGACATACACTGACACCCAGTAACAAAAACATACACTGACACCAAGTCACAAAGACATACACTGATACCTAGTAACACAGATACACAATTACACCAAGTAACAAAGTCATACACTGACACCAAGTCACAAAGACACACACTGACACCCAGTAACAAAGACATACACTGACACCAAGTCACTAAGACTTGCACTGATACCAAGTAACAAAGACATACAATTACACCAAGTAACAAAGACACACACTTACACCAAGTAACACAGACACACACTTACACCAAGTAACAAAGACATACACTGACACTAATTAACAAAGACATACACTTTCACCACGTAACACAGACATACACTGACACCAAGTAAAAAAGACACACAATTACACCAAGTAACAAAGACACACACTTACACCAAGTAAAACAGACATACTCTGATACCACGTAACAAAGCCATGCAGTGATACCCAGTAACACAGACATACACTGACACCAAGTAACAAAGAATTACACTGACACCAAGAAACAAAGACATACACTGATACCCAATAACACAGACACACACTTACACCAAGTAACAAAGAAATACACTGACACCCAGTAACAAAGACGTACACTGACACCAAGTCACAAAGACATACACTGATACCCAGTAACACTGACACTCACTTACACCAAGTAACAAAGACAATCACTGACACCAAGTAACAAAGACATCCACAGACACCAAGAAACAAAGACATACAATTACACCAAGTAGCACAGACACATACCGACACCCAGTAACACAAACAAACACACACTGACACCCAGTAACATAGAGAAACACTGACACACAGTAACAAAGACATACACAGACAGGCACTGACACCAAGTAACAAAGACTAACAGAGACACATACTGACACCAAGTCACAAAGACATACACTGACACCCAGTAACAAAGACATACACTGACACCAAGTCACAAAGACATACACTGATACCCAGTAACACAGACACACACTTCGACAAAGTAACAAAGACAAACACTGACACCAAGTAACAAAGACATACACTTACACAAAATAACACAGACATACTCTGACACCAAGTCACAAAGACATACACTTACACCAAGTAACAAAGACACACACTTACACCAAGCATCACAGACATACACTGACACCAAGTAACAAAGACATACACTGTTACCCAGTAACACAGACACACAGTTACACCAAGTAACAAAGACATACACTGATAGCAAGTAACACAGACACACACGTACACCACGTAACAGAGACACACACTTACACCAAGCAACAGAGACATACACTGACACCAAGTAACAAAGACACAAACTTACATCACGTAACACAGACATACACTGACACCAAGTAACAAAGACATACAATTACACCAAGTAACAAAGACACACACTTACACCACGTAACACAGACATACACTGACACCATGTAACAAAGACATACACTGATACCAAGAAACAAAGACATACACTGATACCCAGTAACACAGACACACACTTACACCAAGTAACAAAGACATACACTGACACCCAGTAACAAAGACATACACTGACACCAAGTCACAAAGACATACACTGATACCCAGTAACACAGACACACAGTTACACCAAGTACCAAAGACAAACACTGACACCAAGTAACAAAGACAACCACTGACACCAAGAATCAAAGACATACACTTACACCAAGTAACACAGACACACACTGACACCCAGTAACACAAACAAACACACACTGACACCCAGTAACATAGAGAAACACTGACACACAGTAACAAACACATACACAGACAGACATTGACACCAAGTAACAAAGACTAACAAAGACACACACTGACACCAAGTCACAAAG
Organism: Heterodontus francisci; assembly: GCF_036365525.1. Lineage (NCBI taxonomy): Eukaryota > Metazoa > Chordata > Chondrichthyes > Heterodontiformes > Heterodontidae > Heterodontus > Heterodontus francisci. Next base: position 8,396,363 of record NW_027141175.1, read on the forward strand.
ACATACACTGACACCCAGTAACAAAAACATACACTGACACCAAGTCACAAAGACATACACTGATACCCAGTAACACAGACACACACTTCCACAAAGTAACAAAGACAAACACTGACACCAAGTAACAAAGACACACACTTACACCAAGCAACACAGACATATCCTGACACCAAGCAACAAAGACATACACTGACACCCAGTAACACAGACACACACACACACCAAGTAACAACGATATACACTGATACCAAGTAACAAAGACATACGCTGATACCCAGTAACACAGAGACACATTTACACCAAGTAACAAAGACACACACTTACACCAAGTAACACAGACATACACTGACACCAAGTAACAAAGACATACACTGACACCAAGAAACAAAGACATAAACTGACACCCAGTAACCAAGACATACACTGACACAAAGTCACAAAGACATACAGTGACACCCAGTAACACAGACATACACAGACACCAAGTCACAAAGACATACACTGACACCAAGTAACAAAGACATACACTGATATCCAGTAACACAGACACACACTTACACCAAGTAACACAGACATACACTGACACCAAGTAACAAAGACATACACAGACACCAAGTAACAAAGGCATACACTTACACCAAGTAACAAAGACACACACTTACACCAAGTAACACAGACATACACTGTCACCAAGTAACAAAGACAGACAATTACACCAAGTAACAAAGACATACACTTACACCAAGTATTTTGACATACACTGACTCCAAGTAACAAAGACATACACTGATACCCAGTAACACAGACACACAATTACACCAAGTAACAAAGACATACACTGACACCAAGTCACAAAGACACACACTGACACCCAATAACAAAGACATACACTGACACCAAGTCACAAAGACATACACTGATACCCAGTAACACTGATGCACACTTACACCAAGTTACACAGACATACACTGACACCAAGTAACAAAGACATGCACTGATACCCAGTAACACAGACACACACTTACACCAAGTAACAAAGACAGACACTGATACCCAGTAAGACAGACACACACTTACTCCAAGTAACAAAGACATACACTTACACCAAGTAACACAAACACACACTTACACCAAGTTACAAAGACATACACTGACACTAATTAACAAAGACATACACTTTCACCACGTAACACAGACATACACTGACACCAAGTAAAAAAGACACACAATTACACCAAGTAACAAAGACACACACTTACACCAAGTAAAACAGACATACTCTGATACCACGTAACAAAGCCATGCAGTGATACCCAGTAACACAGACATACACTGACACCAAGTAACAAAGAATTACACTGACACCAAGAAACAAAGACATACACTGATACCCAATAACACAGACACACACTTACACCAAGTAACAAAGACATACACTGACACCCAGTAACAAAGACGTACAATGACACCAAGTCACAAAGACATACACTGATACCCAGTAACACAGACACTCACTTACACCAAGTAACAAAGACAATCACTGACACCAAGTAACAAAGACATCCACAGACACCAAGAAACAAAGACATACAATTACACCAAGTAGCACAGACACATACCGACACCCAGTAACACAAACAAACACACACTGACACCCAGTAACATAGAGAAACACTGACACACAGTAACAAAGACATACACAGACAGACACTGACACCAAGTAACAAAGACTAACAGAGACACATACTGACACCAAGTCACAAAGACATACACTGACACCCAGTAACAAAGACATACACTGACACCAAGTCACAAAGACATACACTGATACCCAGTAACACAGACACACACTTCGACAAAGTAACAAAGACAAACACTGACACCAAGTAACAAAGACATACACTTACACAAAATAACACAGACATACTCTGACACCAAGTAACAAAGACATACACTTACACCAAGTAACAAAGACACACACTTACACCAAGCATCACAGACATACACTGACACCAAGTAACAAAGACATACACTGTTACCCAGTAACACAGACACACAGTTACACCAAGTAACAAAGACATACACTGATAGCAAGTAACACAGACACACACGTACACCACGTAACAGAGACACACACTTACACCAAGCAACAGAGACATACACTGACACCAAGTAACAAAGACACACACTTACATCACGTAACACAGACATACACTGACACCAAGTAACAAAGACATACAATTACACCAAGTAACAAAGACACACACTTACACCACGTAACACAGACATACACTGACACCATGTAACAAAGACATACACTGATACCAAGAAACAAAGACATACACTGATACCCAGTAACACAGACACACACTTACACCAAGTAACAAAGACATACACTGACACCCAGTAACAAAGACATACACTGACACCAAGTCACAAAGACATACACTGATACCCAGTAACACAGACACACACTTACACCAAGTACCAAAGAAAAACACTGACACCAAGTAACAAAGACAACCACTGACACCAAGAATCAAAGACATACACTTACACCAAGTAACACAGACACACACTGACACCCAGTAACACAAACAAACACACACTGACACCCAGTAACATAGAGAAACACTGACACACAGTAACAAACACATACACAGACAGACACTGACACCAAGCAACAAAGACTAACAAAGACACACACTGACACCAAGTCACAAAGACATACACTGACACCCAGTAACAAAAACATACACTGACACCAAGTCACAAAGACATACACTGATACCCAGTAACACAGACACACACTTCCACAAAGTAACAAAGACAAACACTGACACCAAGTAACAAAGACATTCACTTACACCAAGTAACAAAGACACACACTTACACCAAGCAACACAGACATATCCTGACACCAAGCAACAAAGACATACACTGACACCCAGTAACACAGACACACACACACACCAAGTAACAACGATATACACTGACACCAAGTAACAAAGACATACGCTGATACCCAGTAACACAGAGACACATTTACACCAAGTAACAAAGACACACACTTACAGCAAGTAACACAGACATACACTGACACCAAGTAACAAAGACATACACTGACACCAAGAAACAAAGACATAAACTGACACCCAGTAACCAAGACATAAACTGACACAAAGTCACAAAGACATACAGTGACACCCAGTAACACAGACATACACAGACACCAAGTCACAAAGACATACACTGACACCAAGTAACAAAGACATACACTGATATCCAGTAACACAGACACACACTTACACCAAGTAACACAGACATACACTGACACCAAGTAACAAAGACATACACAGACACCAAGTAACAAAGGCATACACTTACACCAAGTAACAAAGACACACACTTACACCAAGTAACACAGACATACACTGTCACCAAGTAACAAAGACAGACAATTACACCAAGTAACAAAGACATACACTTACACCAAGTATTTTGACATACACTGACTCCAAGTAACAAAGACATACACTGATACCCAGTAACACAGACACACAATTACACCAAGTAACAAAGACATACACTGACACCAAGTCACAAAGACACACACTGACACCCAATAACAAAGACATACACTGACACCAAGTCACAAAGACATACACTGATACCCAGTAACACTGATGCACACTTACACCAAGTTACACAGACATACACTGACACCAAGTAACAAAGACATGCACTGATACCCAGTAACACAGACACACACTTACACCAAGTAACAAAGACAGACACTGATACCCAGTAAGACAGACACACACTTACTCCAAGTAACAAAGACATACACTTACACCAAGTAACACAAACACACACTTACACCAAGTTACAAAGACATACACTGACACCAAGTAACAAAGACATTCAATTACACCAAGTAACAAAGACACACACTTACACCAAGTAACACAGCCATACACTGTCACCAAGTAACAAAGACATACACTGTTAACCAGTAACACAGACAGACACTTACACCAAGTAACAAAGATATACACTGATACCCAGTAACACAGACACACACTTACACCAAGTAACAAAGACATACACTTACACCAAGTAACACAAACACACACTTACACCAAGTTACAAAGACATACACTGATACCAAGTAACAAAGACATACAATTACATCAAATAACAAAGACACACACATACACCAAGTAACACAGACATACACTGACAACATGTAGCGAAGACATGCACTGACACCCAGTAACACAGACACACACTTACACCAAGTAACAAAGACATACACTGATACCCAGTAACACAGACACACACTTACACCAAGTAACAAAGACATACACTGACACCAAGTCAGAAAGACATACACTGATACCAAGTAACAAAGACATACAATTACACCAAGTAACAAAGACACACACTTACACCAAGTAACACAGACATACACTGACACCAAGTAACAAAGACATACACTGTTACCCAGTAACACAGACACACACTTACACCAAGTAACAAAGACAGACACTGATACCCAGTAAGACAGACACACACTTACACCAAGTAACAAAGACATACACTTACACCAAGTAACACAAACACACACTTACACCAAGTTACAAAGACATACACTGACACCAAGTAACAAAGACATACAATTACACCAAGTAACAAAGACACACACTTACACCAAGTAACACAGCCATACTCTGTCACCAAGTAACAAAGACATACACTGTTAACCAGTAACACAGACAGACACTTACACCAAGTAACAAAGATATACACTGATACCCAGTAACACAGACACACACTTACACCAAGTAACAAAGACATACACTTACACCAAGTAACACAAACACACAATTACACCAAGTTACAAAGACATACACTGACACCAAGTAACAAAGACATACAATTACACCAAGTAACAAAGACACACACTTACACCAAGTAACACAGCCATACACTGTCACCAAGTAACAAAGACATACACTGTTAACCAGTAACACAGACAGACACTTACACCAAGTAACAAAGATATACACTGATACCCAGTAACACAGACACACACTTACACCAAGTAACAAAGACATACACTTACACCAAGTAACACAAACACACACTTACAACAAGTTACAAAGACATACACTGACACCAAGTAACAAAGACATACAATTACACCAAGTAACAAAGACACACACATACACCAAGTAACACAGCCATACACTGTCACCAAGTAACAAAGACATACACTGTTAACCAGTAACACAGACAGACACCTACACCAAGTAACAAAGATATACACTGATAACCAGTAACACAGACACACACTTACACCAAGTTACAAAGACATACACTGATACCAAGTAACGAAGACATACAATTACACCAAGTAACAAAGACACACACATACACCAAGTAAGACAGACATACACTGACACCATGTAACAAAGACATGCACTGACACCCAGTAACACAGACACACACTTACACCAAGTAACAAAGATATACACTGATACCCAGTAACACAGACACACACTTACACCAAGTAACAAAGACATACACTGACACCAAGTCACAAAGACATACACTGACACCAAGTAACAAAGACATACAATTACACCAAGTAACAAAGACACACACTTACACCAAGTAACACAGACATACACTGACACCAAGTAACAAAGACATACACTGTTACCCAGTAACACAGACACACACTTACACCAAGTAACAAAGACATACACTGATACCAAGTAACAGAGACACACACTTACACCAAGTAACACAAACACACACTTACACCAAGTTACAAAGACATACACTGACACCAAGTAACAAAGACATACAATTACACCAAGTAACAAAGACACACACTTACACCAAGTAACACAGCCATACACTGTCACCAAGTAACAAAGACATACACTGTTAACCAGTAACACAGACAGACACTTACACCAAGTAACAAAGATATACACTGATAACCAGTAACACAGACACACACTTACACCAAGTTACAAAGACATACACTGATACCAAGTAACGAAGACATACAATTACACCAAGTAACAAAGACACACACATACACCAAGTAAGACAGACATACACTGACACCATGTAACAAAGACATGCACTGACACCCAGTAACACAGACACACACTTACACCAAGTAACAAAGATATACACTGATACCCAGTAACACAGACACACACTTACACCAAGTAACAAAGACATACACTGACACCAAGTCACAAAGACATACACTGACACCAAGTAACAAAGACATACACTGTTACCCAGTAACACAGACACACACTTACACCAAGTAACAAAGACATACACTGATACCAAGTAACAGAGACACACACTTACACCAAGTAACACAGACACACACTTACACCAAGTAACAAAGACAGACACTGACACCAAGTAACAAAGACAGACACTGACACCAAGTAACACTGACACACACTTACACCAAGTAACAAAGACATACACGTACACCAAGTAACACAAACACACACTTACACCAAGTTACAAAGACACACACTTACACCAAGTAACACAGACATACACTGACACCAAGTAACAAAGACAGACAATTACACCAAATAACAAAGACATACACTTGCACCACGTATTTTGACATACACTGACTCCAAGTAACAAAGACATACACTGAAACCGAGTAACACAGACACAGAATTACACCAAGTAACAAAGACATACACTGACACCAAGTCACAAAGACACACACTGACACCCAATAACAATGACATACACTGACACCAAGTCACAAAGACATACACTGATACCCAGTAACACTGATGCACACTTACACCAAGTTACACAGACATACACTGACACCAAGTAACAAAGACATACACTGATACCCAGTAACACAGACACACACTTACACCAAGTAACAAAGACAGACACTGATACCCAGTAAGACAGACACACACTTACACCTAGTAACAAAGACATACACTTACACCAAGTAACACAAACACACACTTATACCAAGTAACACAGCCATACACTGACACCAAGTAACAAAGACATACACTGTTAACCAGTAACACAGACAGACACTTACACCAAGTAACAAAGACATACACTGATACCAAGTAACACAGACACACACTTACACCAAGTAACACAGACACACACTTACACCAAGTAACAAAGACATACACTGACACCAAGTAACAAAGACATACACTTACACCAAGTAACACAGACATACACTGACACCAAGTAACAAAGACACACACTGACAACCAGTAACAAAGACATACACTGACACCAAGTCACAAAGACATGCACTGATACCAAGTAACAAAGACATACAATTACACCAAGTAACAAAGACACACACATACACCAAGTAACACAGACATACACTGACACCATGTAACAAAGACATGCACTGACACCCAGTAACACAGACACACACTTACACCAAGTAACAAAGATATACACTGATACCCAGTAACACAGACACACACTTACACCAAGTAACAAAGACACACACTTACACCAAGTAACAAAGACATACACTGATACCAAGTAACACAGACACACACTTACACCAAGTAACACAGACACACACTTACACCAAGTAACAAAGACAGACACTGACACCAAGTAACAAAGACAGACACTGATACCCAGTAACACAGACACACACTTACACCAAGTAACAAAGACATACACTTACACCAAGTAACACAAACACACACTTACACCAAGTTACAAAGACATACACTGACACCAAGTAACAAAGACATACAATTACACCAAGTAACAAAGACATACACTGATACCAAGTAACACAGACACACACTTACACCAAGTAACAAAGACATGCACTGACACCACGGAACAAAGACATACACTTACACCAGGTAACACAGACATACACTGACAACAAGTAACAAAGACATACAATTACACCAAGTAACAAAGACACACACTTACACCAAGTAGCACAGACATACACTGACACCATGTAACAAAGACATGCACTGATACCCAGTAACACAGACACACACTTACATCAAGTAACAAAGACATACACTGATACCTAGTAACACAGACACACACTTACACCAAGTAACAAAGACATACACTGACACCAAGTCACAAAGACACACACTGACACGCAGTAACAAAGACATACACTGACACCAAGTCACTAAGACATACACTGATACCAAGTAACAAAGACATACAATTACACCAAGTAACAAAGACACACCCTTACACCAAGTAACACAGACACACAATTACACCAAGTAACAAAGACATACACTGATACCAAGTAACACAGAAACACACTTACACCAAATAACAAAGACATACACTGACACTAATTAACAAAGACATACACTTTCACCACGTAACACAGACATACACTGACACCAAGTAAAAAAGACATACAATTACACCAAGTAACAAAGACACACACTTACACCAAGTAAAACAGACATACTCGGATACCACGTAACAAAGACATGCAGTGATACACAGTAACACAGACATACACTGACACCAAGTAACAAAGAATTACACTGACACCAAGAAACAAAGACATACACTGATACCCAATAACACAGACACACACTTACACCAAGTAACAAAGACATACACTGACACCCAGTCACAAAGACGTACACTGACACCAAGTCACAAAGACATACACTGATACCCAGTAACACAGACACTCACTTGCACCAAGTAACAAAGACAATCACTGACACCAAGTAACAAAGACATCCACAGACACCAAGAAACAAAGACATACAATTACACCAATTAGCACAGACACATACTGACACCCAGTAACACAAACAAACACACACTGACACCCAGTAACATAGAGAGACACTGACACACAGTAACAAAGACATACACAGACAGACACTGACACCAAGTTAGAAAGACTAACAGAGACAAACACTGACACCAAGTCACAAAGACATACACTGACACCCAGTAACAAAGACATACACTGACACCAAGTCACAAAGACATACACTGATACCCAGTAACACAGACACACACTTCCACAAAGTAACAAAGACAAACACTGACACCAAGTAACAAAGACATACACTTACACAAAATAACACAGACATACATTGACACCAAGTAACAAAGACATACAATTACACCAAGTAACAAAGACACACACTTACACCAAGCATCACAGACATACACTGACACCAAGTAACAAAGACATACACTGTTACCCAGTAACACAGACACACACTTACACCAAGTAACAAAGACATACACTGATAGCACGTAACACTGACACACACGTACACCAAGTAACAGAGACACACACTTACACCAAGCAACAGAGACATACACTGACACCAAGTAACAAAGACATACACTTACATCACGTAACACAGACATACACTGACACCAAGTAACAAAGAAATACAATTACACCAAGTAACAAAGACACACACTTACACCACGTAACACAGACATACACTGACACCATGTAACAAAGAAATGCATTGACACCAAGAATCAAAGACATACACTGATACCAAGTAACACAGACACACACTTACACCAAGTAACACAGAAACACACTTACACCAAGTAACAAAGACATACACTGACACTAATTAACAAAGACATACACTAAACACCAAGTAACAAAGACATACACTGACACCAAGAAACAAAGACATACACTGATACCCAGTAACACAAACACACACTTACACCAAGTAACAAAGACATACACTGACACCCAGTAACAAAGACATACACTGACACCCAGTCTCAAAGACACACACTGATACCCAGTAACACAGACACACACTTACACCAAGTACCAAAGACAAACACTGACACCAAGTAACAAAGACAACCACTGACACCAAGAATCAAAGACATACACTTACACCAAGTAACACAGACACACACTGACACCCAGTAAAACAAACAAACACACACTGACACTCAGTAACATAGAGAAACGCTGACACACAGTAACAAACACATACACAGACAGACACTGACACCAAGTAACAAAGACTAACAGAGACACACACTGACACCAAGTCACAAAGACATACACTGACACCCAGTAACAAAAACATACACTGACACCAAGTCACAAAGACATACACTGATACGCAGTAACACAGACACACACTTCCACAAAGTAACAAAGACAAACACTGACACCAAGTAACAAAGACATACACTTACACCAAGTAACAAAGACACACACTTACACCAAGCAACACAGACATATCCTGACACCAAGCAACAAAGACATACACTGACACCCAGTAACACAGACACACACACACACCAAGTAACAACGACATACACTGACACCAAGTAACAAAGACATACACTGATACCCAGTAACACAGACGCACACTTACACCAAGTAACAAAGACACACACTTACACCAAGTAACACAGACATACACTGACACCAAGTAACAAAGACATACACTGACACCAAGAAACAAAGACATAAACTGACACCCAGTAACCAAGACGTACACTGACACAAAGTCACAAAGACATACAGTGACACCCAGTAACACAGACATACACTGACACCAAGTCACAAAGAGATACACTGACACCAAGTAACAAAGACATACATTGATACCCAGTAACACAGACACACACTTACACCAAGTAACAAAGACATACACTGACACCAAGTAAAAAAGACATACACTTACACCAAGTAACACAGACATACACTGACACCAAGTAACAAAGACATACAATTACACCAAGTAACAAAGACACATACTTACACCAAGTAGCGCAGACATACACTGACACCAAGTAACAAAGACAAACACTGTTACCCGGTAACACAGACACACACTTACACCAAGTAACAAAGACATACACTGATACCAAGTAACACAGACACACACTTACACCAAGTAACACAGACATACAATGACACCAAGTAACAAAGACATACAATTACACCAAGTCACAAAGACACACACTAACAACAAGTAACACAGTCATACACTGACACCATGTAACAAAGATATGCACTGATACCCAGTAACACAGACTCACACTTATACCAAGTAACAAAGACATACACTGACACCAAGTCACAAAGACACACACTGACACCCAGTAACAAAGACAAACACTGACACCAAGTCACAAAGACGTACACTGTTACCCAGTAACACAGACACACACTTACACCAAGTAACACAGTCACACACTTACACCAAGCAACAGAGACATACACTGACACCAAGTAACGAAGACATACACTTACACAACGTAACATAGACATACACTGACACCAAGTAACAAAGACATACAATTACACCAAGTAACAAAGACACACACTTACACCACGTAACACAGACATACACTAACACCATGTAACAAAGACATGCACTGACACCAAGAAACAAAGACATACACTGATACCCAGCAACACAGACACACACTGACACCAAGTAACAAAGACATACACTTACACCAAGTAACACAAACACACACTTACACCAAGTTACAAAGACATGCACTGACACCAAGTAACAAAGACATACAATTACAGCAAGTAACAAAGACACACACTTACACAAAGTAACACAGCCATACACTGACACCAAGTAACAAAGACATACACTGTTAACCAGTAACACAGACAGACACTTACACCAAGTAACAAAGACATGCACTGATACCAAGTAACACAGACACACACTTACACCAAGTAACACAGACACACACTTACACCAAGTAACAAAGACATACACTGACACCAAGTAACAAAGACATACACTGATAGCAAGTAACACAGACACACACGTACACCAAGTAACAGAGACACACACTTACACCAAGCAACAGAGACATACACTGACACCAAGTAACAAAGACACACACTTACATCACATAACACAGACATACACTGACACCAAGTAACAAAGAAATACAATTACACCAAGTAACAAAGACACACACTTACACCACGTAACACAGACAAACACTGACACCATGTAACAAAGACATGCACTGACACCAAGAAACAAAGACATACACTGATACCCAGCAACACAGACACACACTGACACCAAGTAACAAAGACATACACTTACACCAAGTAACACAAACACACACTTACACCAAGTTACAAAGACATGCACTGACACCAAGTAACAAAGACATACAATTACAGCAAGTAACAAAGACACACACTTACACAAAGTAACACAGCCATACACTGACACCAAGTAACAAAGACATACACTGTTAACCAGTAACACAGACAGACACTTACACCAAGTAACAAAGACATGCACTGATACCAAGTAACACAGACACACACTTACACCAAGTAACACAGACACACACTTACACCAAGTAACAAAGACATACACTGACACCAAGTAACAAAGACATACACTGATAGCAAGTAACACAGACACACACGTACACCAAGTAACAGAGACACACACTTACACCAAGCAACAGAGACATACACTGACACCAAGTAACAAAGACACACACTTACATCACATAACACAGACATACACTGACACCAAGTAACAAAGAAATACAATTACACCAAGTAACAAAGACACACACTAACACCACGTAACACAGACATACACTGACACCATGTAACAAAGAAATGCATTGACACCAAGAATCAAAGACATACACTGATACCAAGTAACACAGACACACACTTACACCAAGTAACACAGAAACACACTTACACCAAGTAACAAAGACATACACTGACACTAATTAACAAAGACATACACTTTCACCACGTAACACAGACATACACTGACACCAAGTAAAAATGACATACAATTACACCAAGTAACGAAGACACACACTTACACCAAGTAAAACAGACATACTCTGATACCACGTAACAAAGACATGCAGTGATACCCAGTAACACAGACATACACTGACGCCAAGTAACAAAGAATTACACTGACACCAAGAAACAAAGACATACACTGATACCCAATAACACAGACACACACTTACACCAAGTAACAAAGACATACACTGACACCCAGTCACAAAGACAATCACTGACACCAAGTAACAAAGACATCCACAGACACCAAGAAACAAAGACATACAATTACACCAAGTAGCACAGACACATACTGACACCCAGTAACACAAACAAACACACACTGACACCCAGTAACATAGAGAAACACTGACACACAGTAACAAAGACATACACAGACAGACACTGACACCAAGTAACAAAGACTAACAGAGACAAACACTGACACCAAGAAACGAAGACATACACTGATACCCAGTAACACAGACACACACTTACACCAAGTAACAAAGAAATGCACTGACACCCAGTAACAAAGACATACACTGACACCAAGTCTCAAAGACATACACTGATACCACGAATCAAAGACATACACTTACACCAAGTAACACAGACACACACTGACACCCAGTAAAACAAACAAACACACACTGACACCCAGTAACATAGAGAAAATCTGACACACAGTAACAAACACATACACAGACAGACACTGACACCAAGTAACAAAAACATACACTGACACCAAGTCACAAAGACATACACTGACACCCAGTAACAAAAACATACACTGACACCAAGTCACAAAGACATACACTGATACCCAGTAACACAGACACACACTTCCACAAAGTAACAAAGACAAACACTGACACCAAGTAACAAAGACATACACTGACACCAAGTAACAAAGACATACACTGATACCCAGTAACACAGACGCACACTTACACCAAGTAACAAAGACACACACTTACACCAAGTAACACAGACATACACTGACACCAAGTAACAAAGACATACACTGACACCAAGAAACAAAGACATAAACTGACACCCAGTAACCAAGACATACACTGACACAAAGTCACAAAGACATACAGTGACACCCAGTAACATGGACATACACTGACACCAAGTCACAAAGACATACACTGACACCAAGTAACAAAGACATACATTGATACCCAGTAACACAGACACACACTTACACCAAGTAACAACGACATACACTGACACCAAGTAACAAAGACATACACTGATACCCAGTAACACAGACGCACACTTACACCAAGTAACAAAGACACACACTTACACCAAGTAACACAGACATACACTGACACCAAGTAACAAAGACATACACTGACACCAAGAAACAGAGACATAAAGTGACACCCAGTAACCAAGACATACACTGACACAAAGTCACAAAGACATACAGTGACACCCAGTAACACAGACATACACTGACACCAAGTCACAAAGACATACACTGACACCAAGTAACAAAGACATACATTGATACCCAGCAACACAGACACACACTTACACCAAGTAACAAAGACATACACTGACACCAAGTAAAAAAGACATGCACTTACACCAAGTAACACAGACATACACTGACACCAAGTAACAAAGACATACAATTACACCAAGTAACAAAGACACACACTTACACCAAGTAACGCAGACATACACTGACACCAAGTAACAAAGACAAACACTGTTACCCGGTAACACAGACACACACTTACACCAAGTAACAAAGACATACACTGATACCAAGTAACACAGACACACACTTACACCAAGTAACACAGACATACAATGACACCAAGTAACAAAGACATACAATTACACCAAGTCACAAAGACACACACTAACAACAAGTAACACAGACATACACTGACGCCATGTAACAAAGACATGCACTGATACCCAGTAACACAGACACACACTTATACCAAGTAACAAAGACATACACTGACACCAAGTCACAAAGACACACACTGACACCCAGTAACAAAGACAAACACTGACACCAAGTCACAAAGACATACACTGTTACCCAGTAACACAGACACACACTTACACCAAGTAACAAAGACATACACTGATACCAAGTAACACAGACACACACTTACACCAAGTAACACAGACACACACTTACACCAAGCAACAGAGACATACACTGACACCAAGTAACGAAGACAGACACTTACACAACGTAACATAGACATACACTGACACCAAGTAACTAAGACATACAATTACACCAAGTAACAAAGACACACACTTACACCACGTAACACAGACATACACTGACACCATGTAACAAAGACATGCACTGACACCAAGAAACAAAGACATACACTGATACCCAGCAACACAGACACACACTGACACCAAGTAACAAAGACATACACTTACACCAAGTAACACAAACACACACTTACACCAAGTTACAAAGACATGCACTGACACCGAGTAACAAAGACATACAATTACACCAAGTAACAAAGACACACACTTACACCAAGTAACACAGCCATACACTGACACCAAGTAAGAAAGACATACACTGTTAACCAGTAACACAGACAGACAGTTACACCAAGTAACAAAGACATACACTGATACCAAGTAACACAGACACACACTTACACCAAGTAACACAGACACACACTTACACCAAGTAACAAAGACATACACTGACACCAAGTAACAAAGACATACACTTACACCAAGTAACACAGACATACACTGACACCAAGTCACAATGACATGCACTGATACCAAGTAACAAAGACATACAATTACACCAAGTAACAAAGACACACACATACACCAAGTAACACAGACATACACTGACACCATGTAACAAAGACATGCACTGACACCCAGTAACACAGACACACACTTACACCAAGTAACAAAGATATACACTGATACCCAGTAACACAGACACACACTTACACCAAGTAACAAAGACAAACACTGACAGCAAGTAACAAAGACAGACACTGATACCCAGTAACACAGACACACACTTACACCAAGTAACAAAGACATACACTTACACCAAGTAACACAAACACACACTTACACCAAGTTACAAAGACATACACTGACACCAAGTAACAAAGACATACAATTACACCAAGTAACAAAGACATACACTGATACCAGGTAACACAGACACACACTTACACCAAGTAACACAGACACACACTTACACCAAGTAACAAAGACATACACTGACACCACGTAACAAAGACATACACTTACACCAGGTAACACAGACATACACTGACAACAAGTAACAAAGACATACAATTACACCAAGTAACAAAGACACACACTTACACCAAGTAGCACAGACATACACTGACACCATGTAACAAAGACATGCACTGATACCCAGTAACACAGACACACACTTACATCAAGTAACAAAGACATACACTGACACCAAGTCACAAAGACACACACTGACACGCAGTAACAAAGACATACACTGACACCAAGTCACTAAGACATACGCTGATACCAAGTAACAAAGACATACAATTACACCAAGTAACAAAGACACACACTTACACCAAGTAACACAGACACACACTTACACCAAGTAACAAAGACATACACTGATACCAAGTAACACAGAAACACACTTACACCAAGTAACAAAGACATACACTGACACTAATTAACAAAGACATACACTTTCACCACGTAACACAGACATACACTGACACCAAGTAAAAAAGACATACAATTACACCAAGTAACAAAGACACACACTTACACCAAGTAAAACAGACATACTCGGATACCACGTAACAAAGACATGCAGTGATACCCAGTAACACAGACATACACTGACACCAAGTAACAAAGAATTACACTGACACCAAGAAACAAAGACAGACACTGATACCCAATAACACAGACACACACTTACACCAAGTAACAAAGACATACACTGACACCCAGTAACAAAGACGTACACTGACACCAAGTCACAAAGACATACACTGATACCCAGTAACACAGACACTCACTTACACCAAGCAACAAAGACAATCACTGACACCAAGTAACAAAGACATCCACAAACACCAAGAAACAAAGACATACAATTACACCAAGTAGCACAGACACATACTGACACCCAGTAACACAAACAGACACACACTGACACCCAGTAACTTAGAGAAACACTGACACACAGTAACAAAGACATACACAGACAGACACTGACACCAAGTAACAAAGACTAACAGAGACAAACACTGACACCAAGTCACAAAGACATACACTGACACCCAGTAACAAAGACATACACTGACACCAAGTCACAAAAACATACACTGATACCCAGTAACACAGACACACTCTTCCACAAAGTAACAAAGACAAACACTTACACCAAGTAACAAAGACATACAATTACACCAAGTAACAAAGACACACACTTACACCAAGCATCACAGACATACACTGACACCAAGTAACAAAGACATACACTGTTACCCAGTAACACAGACACACACTTACACCAAGTAACAAAGACATACACTGATAGCAAGTAACACAGACACACACGTACACCAAGTAACAGAGACACACACTTACACCAAGCAACAGAGACATACACTGACACCAAGTAACAAAGACACACACTTACATCACATAACACAGACATACACTGACACCAAGTAACAAAGAAATACAATTACACCAAGTAACAAAGACACACACTTACACCACGTAACACAGACATACACTGACACCATGTAACAAAGAAATGCATTGACACCAAGAATCAAAGACATACACTGATACCAAGTAACACAGACACACACTTACACCAAGTAACACAGAAACATACTTACACCAAGTAACAAAGACATACACTGACACTAATTAACAAAGACATACACTTTCACCACGTAACACAGACATACACTGACACCAAGTAAAAAAGACATACAATTACACCAAGTAACGAAGACACACACTTACACCAAGTAAAGCAGACATACTCTGATACCACGTAACATAGACATGCAGTGATACCCAGTAACACAGACATACACTGACACCAAGTAACAAAGAATTACACTGACACCAAGAAACAAAGACATACACTGATACACAATAACACAGACACACAATTACACCAAGTAACAAAGACATACACTGACACCCAGTAACAAAGACGTACACTGACACCAAGTCATAAAGACATACACTGATACCCAGTAACACAGACACTCACTTACACCAAGTAACAAAGACAGTCACTGACACCAAGTAGCAAAGACATCCACAGACACCAAGAAAAAAAGACATACAATTACACCAAGTAGCACAGACACATACTGACACCCAGTAACACAAACAAACAAACACTGACACCCAGTAACATAGAGAAACACTGACACACAGTAACAAAGACATACACAGACAGACACTGACACCAAGTAACAAAGACTAACAGAGACAAACACTGACACCAAGTCACAAAGACATACACTGACACCCAGTAACAAAGACATACACTGACACCAAGTCACAAAGACATACACTGATACCCAGTAACACAGACACACACTTCCACAAAGTAACAAAGACAAACACTGACACCAAGTAACAAAGACATACACTTACACAAAATAACACAGACATACACTGACACCAAGTAACAAAGACATACAATTACACCAAGTAACAAAGACACACACTTACACCAAGCATCACAGACATACACTGACACTAAGTAACAAAGCCAAACACTGTTACCCAGTAACACAGACACACACTTACACCAAGTAACAAAGACACACACTTACATCAAGCAACAGAGACATACACTGACACCAAGTAACAAAGACACACACTTACATCACGTAACACAGACATACACTGACACCAAGTAACACAGACATACAATTACACCAAGTAACAAAGACACACACTTACACCACGTAACACAGACATACACTGACACCATGTAACAAAGAAATGCATTGACACCAAGAAACAAAGACATACACTGATACCCAGTAACACAGACTCACACTTACACCAAGTAACAAAGACATACACTGACACCCAGTAACACAGACATACAATAAACACCAAGTAACAAAGACATACACTGACACCAAGAAACAAAGACATACACTGATACCCAGTAACACAGACACACACTTACACCAAGTAACAAAGACATACACTGACACCCAGTAACAAAGACATACACTGACACCAAGTCTCAAAGACATACACTGATACCCAGTAACACAGACACACACTTACACCAAGTACCAAAGACAAACACTGACACCAAGTAACAAAGACAACCACTGACACCAAGAATCAAAGACATACACTTACACCAAGTAACACAGACACACACTGACACCCAGTAACACAAAGAAACACACACTGACACCCAGTAACATAGAGAAACGCTGACACACAGTAACAAACACATACACAGACAGACACTGACACCAAGTAACAAAGACTAACAGAGACACACACTGACACCAAGTCACAAAGACATACACTGACACCCAGTAACAAAAACATACACAGACACCAAGTCACAAAGACATACACTGATACGCAGCAACACAGACACACACTTCCACAAAGTAACAAAGACAAACACTGACACCAAGTAACAAAGACATACACTTACAACAAGTAACAAAGACACACACTTACACCAAGCAACACAGACATATCCTGACACCAAGCAACAAATACATACACTGACACCCAGTAACACAGACACACACAAACCAAGTAACAACGACATACACTGACACCAAGTAACAAAGACATACACTGATACCCAGTAACACAGACGCACACTTACACCAAGTAACAAAGACACACACTTACACCAAGTAACACAGACATACACTGACACCAAGTAACAAAGACATACACTGACACCAAGAAACAAAGACATAAACTGACACCCAGTAACCAAGACATACACTGACACAAAGTCACAAAGACATACAGTGACACCCAGTAACACAGACGTACACTGACACCAAGTTACAAAGACATACACTGACGCCAAGTAACAAAGACATACATTGATTCCCAGTAACACAGACACACACTTACACCAAGTAACAAAGACATACACTGACAGCAAGTAAAAAAGACATACACTTACACCAAGTAACACAGACATACACTGGCACCAAGTAACAAAGACATACAATTACACCAAGTAACAAAGACACACACTTACACCAAGTAACGCAGACATACACTGACACCAAGTAACAAAGACATACACTGATGCCAAGTAACACAGACACACACTTACACCAAGTAACACAGACATACAATGACACCAAGTAACAAAGACATACAATTACACCAAGTCACAAAGACACACACTAACAACAAGTAACACAGACATACACTGACACCATGTAACAAAGACATGCACTGATACCAAGTAACACAGACACACACTTACACCCAGTAACAAAGACATACACTTACACCAAGTCACAAAGACATACACTGATACCCAGTAACACAGACATACACTAAACACCAAGTAACAAAGACATACACTGACACCAAGAAACAAAGACATACACTTACACAAAATAACACAGACATACACTGACACCAAGTAACAAAGACATACACTGACACCAAGTAACAAAGACGTACAATTACACCAAGAAACAAAGACACACACTTACACCAAGTAACACAGACATACACTGACACCAAGTAACAAAGGCATACACTGTTACCCATTAACACAGACACACACTTACACCAAGTAACAAAGACATAAACTGATACCAAGTAACACAGACACACACTTACACCAAGTAACACAGACACACACTTACACCAAGTAACAAAGACATACACTGACACCAAGTAACAAAGTCATACACTTACACCAAGTAACACAGACATACACTGATACCCAGTAACAAAGACATACACTTACACAAAGTAACACAGACATACACTGACACCAAGTAACAAAGACATACACTTACACCAAGTAACAAAGACACACACTTACACCAAGCAACACAGACATACACTGACACCAAGTAACAAAGACATACACTGACACCCAGCAACACAGACACACACATACACCAAGTAACAACGACATACACTGACACCAAGTAACAATGACATACACTGATACCCTGTAACACAGACACACACTTACACCAAGTAACAAAGACACACACTTACACCAAGTAACACAGACATACACTGACACCAAGTAACAAAGACATACACTGACACCAAGTAACAATGACATAAACTGACACCCAGTAACAAAGACATACACTGACACAAAGTCACAAAGACATACAGTGACACCCAGTAACAAAGACATAGACTGACACCAAGTCACAAAGACGTACACTGACACCAAGTAACAAAGACATACACTGATACCCAGTAACAGAGACACACACTTACACCAAGTAACAAAGACATACACTGACACCAAGTAACAAAGACATAAACTTACACCAAGTAACACAGACATACTCTGACACCAAGTAACAAAGACATACAATTACACCAAGTAACAAAGACACACGCTTACACCAAGTAACACAGACACACACTGACACCAAGTAACAAAGACATACACTGTTACCGATTAACACAGACACACACTTACACCAAGTAACAAAGACATTCACTGATACCCAGTAACACAAACACTCACTTACACCAAGTAACAAAGACATACACTGACACCAAGTAACAAAGACATACACTGTTACCCAGTAACACAGACACACACTTACGCCAAGTAACAAAGACATACACTGATACCAAGTAACACAGACACACACTTACACCAAGTAACACAGACACACACTTACACCAAGTAACAAAGATATACACTGATACCCAGTAACACACACACACAATTACACGAAGTAACACAGACATACAATGACACCACGTAACAAAGACATACGCTGATACCCAGTAACACAGACACACACTTACACCAAGGAACAAAGACAGACACTGATACCCAGTAACACACACACACAAACACCAAGTAACAAAGACATACACTGACATCAAGTAACAAAGACATATACTGACACCCAGTAACACAGACACATACGGACACCAAGTAACAAAGACACACACTTGCACCAAGTAACACAGACACACACTGACACCAAGTAACACAGACACACATTTACACCAAGTAACAAAGACGTACACTGACAACAAGTAACAAAGACATACACTTACACCAAGTAACAAAGAAATACACTGACACCAAGTAACAAAGACATACACTGACACCCAGTAACACAGACACACACGGACACCATGTAACAAAGACACACACTTACAGCAAGTAACACAGACACACACTGACACCCAGTAACACAAACAAACACACTGACACCAAGTGACTCAGACATACACTGACACCAAGAAACAAAGACATGCACTGACACAAAGTAACAAAGACATACAATTACACCAAGTAACAAAGACACACACTTACACCAAGTAACACAGACGTACACTGACACCAAGTAACAAAGACATACACTGTTACCCAATAACACAGACACACACTTACACCAAGTAACAAAGACATACAATGAAAGCAAGTAACACAGACACACACTTACACCAAGTAACACAGGCACACACTTACACCAAGTAACAAAGACATACACTGACACCAAGTAACAAAGACATGCACTGACACCAAGTAACAAAGACATACACTTACACCAAGTAACACAGACATACACTGAGACCAAGTAACAAAGACATACAATTACACCAAGTAACAAAGACACACACTTACACCAAGTAACACAGACATACACTGACACCAAGTAACAAAGACATACACTGTTACCCAGTAACACAGATACACACTTACATCAAGTAACAAAGACATACACTGATACCAAGTAACACAGACACACACTTACACCAACTAACACAAACACTCACTTACACCAAGTAACAAAGACATACACTGACACCAAGTAACAAAGAGATACAATTACACCAAGTAACAAAGACACACACTTACACCAAGTAGCACAGACATACACTGACACCAAGTAACAATGACATACACTGTTACCCAGTAACACAGACACACACTTACACCAAGTAACAAAGACATACAATGATACCAAGTAACACAGAAACACACTTACACCAAGTAACACAGACACACCCTTACACCAAGTAACAAAGGCATACACTGACGCCAAGTAACAAAGACATACACTTACACCAAGTAACGAAGACACACACTTACACCAAGTAAGACAGACATACACTGTCACCATGTAGCAAAGACATTCACTGATACCCAATAACACAGACTTTCACTGACACCAAGTATTTTGAAACACACTGACACCAAGTAACAATGACATACACTGATACCCCGTAACACAGACACACACTTACACCAAGTAACAAAGACATACACTGACACCAAGTCACACAGACACACAGACACCCAGTAACAAAGACATACATTGACACCAAGTCACAAAGATATACACTGATACCCAGTAACACAGACACACAATTACACCAAGTAACACAGACATACACTGACACCACGTAACAAAGACATACGCTGATACCCAGTAACACAGACACACACTTACACCAAGTAACAAAGACAGACACTGATACCCAGTAACACACACACACTTACACCAAGTAACAAAGACATACACTGACATCAAGTAACAAAGACATAAACTGACACCCAGTAACACAGACACACACGGACACCAAGTAACAAAGACACACACTTACAGCAAGTAACACAGACACACACTGACACCAAGTAACACAGACACACATTTACACCAAGTAACAAAGACATACACTGACACCAAGTAACAAAGACATACACTTACACAAAGTAATAAAGACATACACTGACACCAAGTAACAAAGACATACACTGATACCCATTAACAAAGACACACACTTACACCAAGTAACAAAGACATACACTGACACCCAGTAACAAAGACATACACTGACACCCAGTAACACAGACACACACGGACACCAAGTAACAAAGACACACACTTACAGCAAGTCACACAGACACACACTGACACCCAGTAACACAAACAAACACACTGACACCAAGTGACTCAGACATACACTGACACCAAGTAACAAAGACATACACTGACACAAAGTAACAAAGACATACAATTACACCAAGTAACAAAGACATACAATTACACCAAGTAACAAAGACACACACTTACACCAAGTAACAAAGACATAAACTGACACCCAGTAACACAGACACACACGGACACCAAGTAACAAAGACACACACTTACACCAAGTAACAAAGACATACAATGAAAGCAAGTATCACAGACACACACTTACACCAAGTAACACAGGCGCACACTTACACCAAGTAACAAAGACATACACTGACACCAAGTAACAAAGACATACACTGACACCAAGTAACAAAGACATACACTTACACCAAGTAACACAGACATACACTGTCACCATGTAGCAAAGACATTCACTGATACCCAGTAACACAGACACACACTTACACCAAGTAACAAAGATATACACTGATACCCAGTAACACAGACACACACTTACACCAAGTAACAAAGACATACACTGAAACCAAGTAACAAAGACATACACTGACACCAAGTCACAAAGACAGACACTGACACACAGTAACAAAGACAAACACTGACACCAAGTAACGAAGACAGATACTGACACCAAGTAACAAAGACATACACTGTTAGCCAGTAACACAGACGCACACTTACACCAAGTAACAAAGACATACAATGAAAGCAAGTAAGACAGACACACACTTACACCAAGTAACACAGGCACACACTTACACCAAGTAACAAAGACATACACTGACACCAAGTAACGAAGACAGACACTGACACCAAGTAACAAAGACATACACTGTTAGCCAGTAACTCAGACACACACTTAAACCAAGCAACAAAGACATACAATGAAAGCAAGTAAGACAGACACACACTTACACCAAGTAACACAGGCACACACTTACACCAAGTAACAAAGACATACACTGACATCAAGTAACAAAGACATACACTTACACCAAGTAATACAGACATACATTGACACCAAGTAACAAAGACATACAATTACACCAAGTAACAAAGACACACACTTACACCAAGTAACACAGACATACACTGTCACCATGTAGCAAAGACATTCACTGATACCCAGTAACACAGACACACACTTTCACCAAGTAACAAGGATATACACTGATACCCAGTAACACAGACACACACTTACACCAAGTCACAAAGACAGACACTGACACACAGTAATAAAGACAAACACTGACACCACGTACCGAAGACAGACACTGACACCCAGTAACAAGGCAGACACTGACACCAAGTCACAAAGACATACACTGACACCAAGTAACAAAGACATACACTTACACCAAGTAACACAGACATACACTGACACCAAGTGACAAAGACATACAATTACACCAAGTAACAAAGACACACACTTACACCAAGTAACACAGACATACACTGACACCAAGTAACAAAGACATACACTGTTACCCAGTAACACAGATACACACTTACATCAAGTAACAAAGACATACAATGAAAGCAAGTAAGACAGACACACACTTACACCAAGTAACACAGGCACACACTTACACCAAGTAACAAAGACATACACTGACACCAAGTAACAAAGACATACACTTACACCAAGTAACACAGACATACACTGACACCAAGTGACAAAGACATACAATTACACCAAGTAACAAAGACACACACTTACACCAAGTAACACAGACATACACTGACACCAAGTAACAAAGACATACACTGTTACCCAGTAACACAGATACACACTTACATCAAGTAACAAAGACATACACTGATACCAAGTAACACAGACACACACTTACACCAAGTAACACAAACACTCACTTACACCAAGTAACAAAGACAAACACTGACACAATGTAACAAAGAGATACAATTACACCAAGTAACAAAGACACACACTTACACCAAGTAACACAGACATACACTGACACCAAGTAACAATGACATACACTGATACCCAGTAACACAGACACACACTTACACCAAGTAACAAAGACTTACAATGATACCAAGTAACACAGAAACACACTTACACCAAGTAACACAGACACACACTTACACCAAGTAACAAAGACATACACTGACATCAAGTAACAAAGACATACACTTACACCAAGTAATACAGACATACATTGACACCAAGTAACAAAGACATACAATTACACCAAGTAACAAAGACACACACTTACACCAAGTAACACAGACATACACTGTCACCATGTAGCAAAGACATTCACTGATACCCAGTAACACAGACACACACTTTCACCAAGTAACAAGGATATACACTGATACCCAGTAACACAGACACACACTTACACCAAGTCACAAAGACAGACACTGACACACAGTAATAAAGACAAACACTGACACCACGTACCGAAGACAGACACTGACACCCAGTAACAAGGCAGACACTGACACCAAGTCACAAAGACATACACTGACACCAAGTAACAAAGACATACACTTACACCAAGTAACACAGACATACAATGACATCAAGTAACAAAGACATACAATTACACCAAGTAACAAAGACACACACTTGCACCAAGTAACACAGACATACACTGACACCAAGTAACAAAGACATACACTGAAACCAAGTAACTCAGACACACACTGACACCAAGTAACACAGACATTCACTGACACGAAGTAACAAAGACATACACTGATACCCAGTAACACAGTCACACACTGGGCGGCACATTGGCACAGTGGTTAGCAGCCTCACAGCTCCAGGGACACGGGTTCGATTCTGGGTACTGACTGTGCGGAGTTTGCAAGTTCTCGCTGTGTCTGCGTGGATTTCCTCCAGGTGCTCCGGTTCCTCCCACATGCCAAAGACTTGCAGGTTGATAGGTTAATTGGCCATTATAAATTGCCCCTAGTATAGGTAGGTGGTAGGGAAATATATAGGGACAGATGGGGATGTGATATGAATACGGGATTAGTGTAGGATTAGTATAAATGGGCGGTTGATGGTCGGCACAGTCTCGGTTGGCCGAAGGGCATGTTTAAGTGTTCCATCTCTAAACTAAACTAAATACTGACACCTAGTGTCACTGACAGACACTGACACCAAGTAACACAGACATACAGTTACACCAAGTAACACAAACACTCACTTACACCAAGTAACAAAGACATACACTGACACCAAGTAACAAAGAGATACAATTACACCAAGTAACAAAGACACACACTTACACCAAGTAACACAGACATACACTGACACCAAGGAACAATGACATACACTGTTACCCAGTAACACAGACACACACATTTACCAAGTAACAAAGACATACAATGATACCAAGTAACACAGAAACACACTTACACCAAGTAACACAGAAACACACTTACACCAAGTAACAAAGACATACACTGACGCCAAGTAACAAAGACATACACTTACACCAAGTAATACAGACATACATTGACACCAAGTAACAAAGACATACAATTACAGCAAGTATCAAAGACACACACTTACACCAAGTAACAAAGACATACACTGACATCAAGTAACAAAGACATACACTTACACCAAGTAATACAGACATACATTGACACCAAGTAACAAAGACATACAATTACACCAAGTAACAAAGACACACACTTACACCAAGTAACACAGACATACACTGTCACCATGTAGCAAAGACATTCACTGATACCCAGTAACACAGACACACACTTACACCAAGTCACAAAGACAGACACTGACACACAGTAACAAAGACAAACAATGACACCAAGTAACGAAGACAGACACTGACACCCAGTAACAAAGACAGACACTGACATCAAGTCACAAAGACATACACTGACACACAGTAACAAAGACATACACTTACACCAAGTAACACAGACATGCAATGACATCAAGTAACAAAGACATACAATTACATCAAGTAACAAAGACATACACTGATACCAAGTAACACAGACACACAGTTACACCAAGTAACACAAACACTCACTTACACCAAGTAACAAAGACATACACTGACACCAAGTAACAAAGAGATACAATTACACCAAGTAACACAGACACACACTTTCACCAAGTAACAAAGACATACAATGATACCAAGTAACACAGAAACACACTTACACCAAGTAACACAGACACACACTTACACCAAGTAACAAAGATATACACTGACGCCAAGCAACAAAGACATACACTTACACCAAGTAATACAGACATACATTGAGACCAAGTAACAAAGACATACAATTACAGCAAGTAACAAAGACACACACTTACACCAAGTAACAAAGACATACACTGACATCAAGTAACAAAGACATACACTTACACCAAGTAATACAGACATACATTGACTCCAAGTAACAAAGACATACAATTACACCAAGTAACAAAGACACACACTTACACCAAGTAACACAGACACACACTGTCACCATGTAGCAAAGACATTCACTGATACCAGTAACACAGACACACACTTACACCAAGTAACAAAGATATACACTGATACCCAGTAACACAGACACACACTTACACCAAGTCACAAAGACAGACACTGACACACAGTAACAAAGACAAACACTGACACCAAGAAACGAAGACAGACACTGACACCCAGTAACAAAGACAGACACTGACACCAAGTCACAAAGACATACACTGAAACCAAGTAACAAAGACATTCACTTACACCAAGTAACAAAGACATACAATGACATCAAGTAACAAAGACATACAATTACACCAAGTAACAAAGACACACACTTGCACCAAGTAACACAGACATACACTGACACCAAGTAACAAAGACATACACTGAAACCAAGTAACTCAGACACACACTGACACCAAGTAACACAGACATTCACTGACACCAAGTAACAAAGACATACACTGATACCCAGTAACACAGACACACACTGGGCGGCACATTGGCACAGTGGTTAGCAGCCTCACAGCTCCAGGGACCCGGGCTCGATTCTGGGTACTGCCTGTGCGGAGTTTGCAAGTTCTCCCTGTGTCTGCGTGGATTTCCTCCGGGTGCTCCGGTTTCCTCCCACATGCCAAAGACTTGCAGGTTGATAGGTTAATTGGCCATTATAAATTGCCCCTAGTATAGGGAGGTGGTAGGGAAATATATAGGGACAGATGGGGATGTGATATGAATACGGGATTAGTGTAGGATTAGGATAAATGGGTGGTTGATG
Organism: Heterodontus francisci; assembly: GCF_036365525.1. NCBI lineage: Eukaryota > Metazoa > Chordata > Chondrichthyes > Heterodontiformes > Heterodontidae > Heterodontus > Heterodontus francisci. The sequence goes on from NW_027141175.1 coordinate 8,425,730, forward strand.
GTCGGCAAGTCTCGGTTGGCCGAAGGGCCTGTTTAAGTGCTCTATCTCTAAACTAAACTAAATACTGACACCTAGTGTCACTGACACACACTGACATCAAGTAACAAAGACACACACTGATACCCAGTAACACAGACACACACTTACACCAAGTAACACAGACATACACTGACACCAAGTAACAAAGTCATACACTGTTACCCAGTAACACAGATACACACTTACATCAAGTAACAAAGACATACACTGATACCATGTAACACAGACACACACTTACACCAAGTAACACAAACACTCACTTACACCAAGTAACAAAGACATACACTGACACCAAGTAACAAAGAGATACAATTACACCAAGTAACAAAGACACACACTTACACCAAGTAACACAGACATACACTGACACCAAGTAACAATGACATACACTGTTACCCAGTAACACAGACACACACTTTCACCAAGTAACAAAGACATACACTTACACCAAGTAATACAGACAAACATTGACACCAAGTAACAAAGACATACAATTACAGCAAGTAACAAAGACACACACTTACACCAAGTAACACAGACATACACTGTCACCATGTAGCAAAGACATTCACTGATACCCAGTAACACAGACACACACTTACACCAAGTAACAAAGATATACACTGATACCCAGTAACACAGACACACACTTACACCAAGTAACAAAGACATACACTGAAACCAAGTAACAAAGACATACACTGACACCAAGTCACAAAGACAGACACTGACACACAGTAACAAAGACAAACACTGACACCAAGTAACGAAGACAGACACTGACACCAAGTAACAAAGACATACACTTTGACCCAGTAACACAGACACACACTTACACCAAGTAACAAAGACATACAATGAAAGCAAGTAACACAGACACACACTTACACCAAGTAACACAGGCACACACATACACCAAGTAACAAAGACATACACTGACACCAAGTAACAAAGACATACACTGACACCAAGTCACAAAGACATACACTGACACCAAGTAACAAAGACATACACTTACACCAAGTAACACAGACATACAATGACATCAAGTAAAAAAGACATACAATTACACCAAGTAACAAAGACACACACTTGCACCAAGTAACACAGACATACACTGACACCAAGTAACAAAGACATACACTGATACACAGTAACAAAGACATGCACTGACACCCAGTAACAAAGACAGACACTGATAAACAGTAAGACAGACACTCACTTACACCAAGTAACAAAGACATACACTGACACCAAGTAACAAAGACATACACATACACCAAGTAACAAAGACATACACTGACACCAAGTAACAAAGACATACACTGATACCCAGTAACACAGACACACACTTACACCAAGTAACAAAGACATACACTGATACCCAGTAACACAGACACACACTTACACCAAGTAACAGAGACATAAACTGACACCAAGTAACAAAGACATACACTGATACCCAGAAACACAGATACACACTTACACCAAGTAACAAAGACATACACTGACACCAAGTCACAAAGACACACACTGACACCCAGTAAGAAAGACTTACACTGACACCAAGTATTTTGAAACACACTGACACCAAGTAACAATGAGATGCACTGATACCCAGTAACACAGACACACACTTACACCAAGTAACAAAGACATACACCGACACCAAGTCACACAGACACACACTGACACCCAGTAACAAAGACATACAATGACACCAAGTCACAAAGACATACACTGATACCCAGTAACAGAGACACACAATTACACCAAGTAACACAGACATACACTGACACCAAGTAACAAAGACATACACTGATACCCAGTAACACACACACACTTACACCAAGTAACAAAGACATACACTGACATCAAGTAACAAAGACATAAACTGACACCCAGTAACACAGACACACACGGACACCAAGTAACAAAGACACACACTTACACCAAGTAACACAGACACACACTGACACCCAGTAACACAGACAAACATTTACACCAAGTAATAAAGACAGACACTGACACCCAGTAACAAAGACATACAATGACACCAAGTCACAAAGACATACACTGATACCCAGTAACACAGACACACAATTACACCAAGTGACACAGACATACACTGACACCAAGTAACAAAGACATACACTGATACCCAGGAACACACACACACTTACACCAAGTAACAAAGACATACACTGACATCAAGTAACAAAGACATAAACTGACACCCAGTAACACAGACACACACGGACACCAAGTAGCAAAGACACACACTTACACCAAGTAACACAGACACACACTGACACCTAGTAACACAGACACACATTTACACCAAGTAACAAAGACATACACTTAGACCAAGTAACAAAGACATACACTGATAACCAGTAACACAGACACACACTTACACCAAGTAACAAAGACATACACAGACACCAAGTCACAAAGACAGACACTGACACACAGTAACAAAGACAAACACTGACACCAAGTAACGAAGACAGACACTGACACCAAGTAACAAAGACATACACTGTTACCCAGTAACACAGACACACACTTAAACCCAGTAACTCAGACACACACTTACACCAAGTAACAAAGACTTACAATGATCCCAAGTAACACAGAAACACGCTTACACCAAGTAACACAGACACACACTTACACCAAGTAACAAAGACATACACTGACACCAAGTAACAAAGACATACACTTACACCAAGTAATACAGACATACATTGACACCAAGTAACAAAGACATACAATTACACCAAGTAACAAAGACACACACTTACACCAACTAACACAGACATACACTGTCACCATGTAGCAAAGACATTCACTGATACCCAGTAAGACAGACACACACTTACACCAAGTTACAAAGATATACAATGATACCCAGTAACACAGACACACACTTACACCAAGTCACAAAGACAGACACTGACACACAGTAACAAAGACAAACACTGACACCAAGTAACGAAGACAGACACTGACACCCAGTAACAAAGACAGACACTGACACCAAGTCACAAAGACATACACTGACACCAAATAACAAAGACATACACTTACACCAAGTAACACAGACATACAATGACATCAAGTAACAAAGACATACAATTACACCAAGTAACAAAGACACACACTTGCACCAAGTAACACAGACATACACTGACACCATGTAACAAAGACATACACTGTTACCCAGTAACACAGGCACACACTTACACCAAGTAACAAAGACACAGACTTACACCAAGTAACACAGACACACACTGACACCCAGAAACACAAACAAACACACTGACACCAAGTGACTCAGACATACACTGACACCAAGTAACAAAGACATACACTGACACCAAGTAACAAAGAAATACAATTACACCAAGTAACAAAGACACACACTTACACCAAGTAACACAGACATACACTGACACCAAGTAACAAAGACATACACTGTTATCCAGTAACACAGACACACACTTACTCCAAGTAACAAAGACATACAATGAAAGCAAGTAACACAGACACACACTTACACCAATTAACACAGGCACACACTTACACCAAGTAACAAAGACATACACTGACACCAAGTAACAAAGACATACACTGACACCAAGTAACAAAGACATACACTTACACCAAGTAACAACGACATACACTGTTACCCAGTAACACAGACACACACTTACACCAAGTAACAAAGACATACACTGACACCAAGTCACAAAGACACACTCTGACACCCAGTAACAAAGACTTACACTGACACCAAGTATTTTGAAACACACTGACACCAAGTAACAATGACATGCACTGATACCCAGTAACACAGACACACACTTACACCAAGTAACAAAGACATACACTGACACCAAGTCACACAGACACACACTGACACCCAGTAACAAAGACATACACTGACACCAAGTCACAAAGACATACACTGATACCCAGTAACACAGACACACAATTACACCAAGTAACACAGACATACACTGACACCAAGTAACAAAGACATACACTGATACCCAGTAACACAGACACACACTTATACCAAGTAACAAAGACAGACACTGATACCCAGTAACACACACACACTTACACCAGGTAACAAAGACATACACTGACATCAAGTAACAAAGACATAAACTGACACCCAGTAACACAGACACACACGGACACCAAGTAACAAAGACACACACTTACACCAAGTAACACAGACACACACTGACACCCAGTAACATAGACACACATTTACACCAAGTAACAAAGACAGACACTGACACCCAGTAACAAAGACAGACACTGACACCAAGTCACAAAGACATACACTGACACCAAATAACAAAGACATACACTTACACCAAGTAACACAGACATACAATGACATCAAGTAACAAAGACATACAATTACACCAAGTAACAAAGACACACACTTGCACCAAGTAACACAGACATACACTGACACCATGTAACAAAGACATACACTGTTACCCAGTAACACAGGCACACACTTACACCAAGTAACAAAGACACAGACTTACACCAAGTAACACAGACACACACTGACACCCAGAAACACAAACAAACACACTGACACCAAGTGACTCAGACATACACTGACACCAAGTAACAAAGACATACACTGACACCAAGTAACAAAGAAATACAATTACACCAAGTAACAAAGACACACACTTACACCAAGTAACACAGACATACACTGACACCAAGTAACAAAGACATACACTGTTATCCAGTAACACAGACACACACTTACTCCAAGTAACAAAGACATACAATGAAAGCAAGTAACACAGACACACACTTACACCAATTAACACAGGCACACACTTACACCAAGTAACAAAGACATACACTGACACCAAGTAACAAAGACATACACTGACACCAAGTAACAAAGACATACACTTACACCAAGTAACAACGACATACACTGTTACCGAGTAACACAGACACACACTTACACCAAGTAACAAAGACATACACTGACACCAAGTCACAAAGACACACTCTGACACCCAGTAACAAAGACTTACACTGACACCAAGTATTTTGAAACACACTGACACCAAGTAACAATGACATGCACTGATACCCAGTAACACAGACACACACTTACACCAAGTAACAAAGACATACACTGACACCAAGTCACACAGACACACACTGACACCCAGTAACAAAGACATACACTGACACCAAGTCACAAAGACATACACTGATACCCAGTAACACAGACACACAATTACACCAAGTAACACAGACATACACTGACACCAAGTAACAAAGACATACACTGATACCCAGTAACACAGACACACACTTATACCAAGTAACAAAGACAGACACTGATACCCAGTAACACACACACACTTACACCAGGTAACAAAGACATACACTGACATCAAGTAACAAAGACATAAACTGACACCCAGTAACACAGACACACACGGACACCAAGTAACAAAGACACACACTTACACCAAGTAACACAGACACACACTGACACCCAGTAACATAGACACACATTTACACCAAGTAACAAAGACAGACACTGACACCCAGTAACAAAGACATACAATGACACCAAGTCACAAAGACATACACTGATACCAAGTAACACAGACACACAATTACACCAAGTAACACAGACATACACTGACACCAAGTAACAAAGACATACACTGATACCCAGTAACACACACACACTTACACCAAGTAACAAAGACATACACTGACATCAAGTAACAAAGACATAAACTGACACCCAGTAACACAGACACACACGGACACCAAGTAACAAAGACACACACTTACACCAAGTAACACAGACACACACTGACACCCAGTAACACAGACACACATTTACACCAAGTAACAAAGACATACACTGACACCAAGTAACAAAGACATACACTGATACCCAGTAACACAGACACACACTTACACCAAGTAACAAAGACATACACAGACACCAAGTCACAAAGACAGACACTGACACACAGTAACAAAGACAAACAATGACACCAAGTAACGAAGACAGACACTGACACCAAGTAACAAAGCCATACACTGTTACCCAGTAACACAGACACACACTTAAACCCAGTAACTCAGACACACACTTACACCAAGTAACAAAGACTTACAATGATACCAAGTAACACAGAAACACGCTTACACCAAGTAACACAGACACAGACTTACACCAAGTAACAAAGACATACACTGACACCAAGTAACAAAGACATACACTTACACCAAGTAATACAGGCATACATTGACACCAAGTAACAAAGACATACAATTACACCAAATAACAAAGACACACACTTACACCAAGTAACACAGACATACACTGTCACCATGTAGCAAAGACATTCACTGATTCCCAGTAACACAGACACACACTTACACCAAGAAACAAAGATATACAATGATACCCAGTAACACAGACACACACTTACACCAAGTCACAAAGACAGACACTGACACACAGTAACAAAGACAAACACTGACATCAAGTAACGAAGACAGACACTGACACCCAGTAACAAAGACAGACACTGACACCAAGTCACAAAGACATTCACTGACACCAAGTAACAAAGACATACACTTACACCAAGTAACACAGACATACAATGACATCAAGTAACAAAGACATACAATTACATCAAGTAACAAAGACATACACTGATACCAAGTAACACAGACACACAGTTACACCAAGTAACACAAACACTCACTTACACCAAGTAACAAAGACATACACTGACACCAAGTAACAAAGAGATACAATTACACCAAGTAACACAGAAACACACTTACACCAAGTAACACAGACACACACTTACACCAAGTAACAAAGACATACACTGACGCCAAGCAACAAAGACATACACTTACACCAAGTAATACAGACATACATTGAGACCAAGTAACAAAGACATACAATTACAGCAAGTAACAAAGACACACACTTACACCAAGTAACAAAGACATACACTGACATCAAGTAACAAAGACATACACTTACACCAAGTAATACAGACATACATTGACACCAAGTAACAAAGACATACAATTACACCAAGTAACAAAGACACACACTTACACCAAGTAACACAGACATACACTGTCACCATGTAGCAAAGACATTCACTGATACCCAGTAACACAGACACACACTTACACCAAGTAACAAAGATATACACTGATACCCAGTAACACAGACACACACTTACACCAAGTCACAAAGACAGACACTGACACACAGTAACAAAGACAAACACTGACACCAAGAAACGAAGACAGACACTGACACCCAGTAACAAAGACAGACACTGACACCAAGTCACAAAGACATACACTGACACCAAGTAACAAAGACATTCACTTACACCAAGTAACACAGACATACAATGGCATCAAGAAACAAAGACATACAATTACACCAAGTAACAAAGACACACACTTGCACCAAGTAACACAGACATACACTGACACCAAGTAACAAAGACATACACTGAAACCAAGTAACTCAGACACACACTGACACCAAGTAACACAGACATTCACTGACACCAAGTAACAAAGACATACACTGATACCCAGTAACACAGACACACACTGGGCGGCACATTGGCACAGTGGTTAGCAGCCTCACAGCTCCAGGGACCCGGGCTCGATTCTGGGTACTGCCTGTGCGGAGTTTGCAAGTTCTCCCTGTGTCTGCGTGGATTTCCTCCGGGTGCTCCGGTTTCCTCCCACATGCCAAAGACTTGCAGGTTGATAGGTTAATTGGCCATTATAAATTGCCCCTAGTATAGGGAGGTGGTAGGGAAATATATAGGGACAGATGGGGATGTGATATGAATACGGGATTAGTGTAGGATTAGGATAAATGGGTGGTTGATGGTCGGCACAGTCTCGGTTGGCCGAAGGGCCTGTTTAAGTGCTCTATCTCTAAACTAAACTAAATACTGACACCTAGTGTCACTGACACACACTGACATCAAGTAACAAAGACATACACTGATACCCAGTAACACAGACACACACTTACACCAATTAACACAGACATACACTGACACCAAGTAACAAAGTCATACACTGTTACCCAGTAACACAGATACACACTTACATCAAGTAACAAAGACATACACTGATACCATGTAACACAGACACACACTTACACCAAGTAACAAAAACACTCACTTACACCAAGTAACAAAGACATACACTGACACCAAGTAACAAAGAGATACAATTACACCAAGTAACAAAGACACACACTTACACCAAGTAACACAGACATACACTGACACCAAGTAACAATGACATACACTGTTACCCAGTAACACAGACACACACTTTCACTAAGTAACAAAGATATACACTGACGCCAAGTAACAAAGACATACACTTACACCAAGTAATACAGACAAACATTGACACCAAGTAACAAAGACATACAATTACAGCAAGTAACAAAGACACACACTTACACCAAGTAACACAGACATACACTGCCACCATGTAGCAAAGACATTCACTGATACCCAGTAACACAGACACACACTTACACCAAGTAACAAAGATATACACTGATACCCAGTAACACAGACACACACTTACACCAAGTAACAAAGACATACACTGAAACCAAGTAACAAAGACATACACTGACACCAAGTCACAAAGACAGACACTGACACACAGTAACAAAGACAAACACTGACACCAAGTAACGAAGACAGACACTGACACCAAGTAACAAAGACATACACTTTGACCCAGAAACACAGACACACACTTGGACCAAGTAACAAAGAATTACAATGAAAGCAAGTAACACAGACACACACTTACACCAAGTAACACAGGCACACACTAACACCAAGTAACAAAGACATACACTGACACCAAGTAACAAAGACATACACTGACACCAAGTCACAAAGACATACACTGACACCAAGTAACAAAGACAGACACTTACACCAAGTAACACAGACATACAATGACATCAAGTAACAAAGACATACAATTACACCAAGTAACAAAGACACACACTTGCACCAAGTAACACAGACATACACTGACACCAAGTAACAAAGACATACGCTGTTACCCAGTAACACAGACACACACTTACACCAAGTAACAAAGACATACACTGATACACAGTAACAAAGACATGCACTGACACCCAGTAACAAAGACAGACACTGATAAACAGTAAGACAGACACACACTTACACCAAGTAACAAAGACATACACTGACACCAAGTAACAAAGACATACACATACACCAAGTAACAAAGACATACACTGATACCCAGTAACACAGACACACACTTACACCAAGTAACAGAGACATAAACTGACACCAAGTAACAAAGACATACACTGATACCCAGAAACACAGATACACACTTACACCAAGTAACAAAGACATACACAGACACCAAGTCACAAAGACACACACTGACACCCAGTAAGAAAGACTTACACTGACACCAAGTATTTTGAAACACACTGACACCAAGTAACAATGAGATGCACTGATACCCAGTAACACAGACACACACTTACAACAAGTAACAAAGACATACACTGACACCAAGTCACACAGACACACACTGACACCCAGTAACAAAGACATACAATGACACCAAGTCACAAAGACATACACTGATACCCAGTAACACAGACACACAATTACACCAAGTAACACAGACATACACTGACACCAAGTAACAAAGACATACACTGATACCCAGTAACACACACACTTACACCAAGTAACACAGACATACAATGACATCAAGTAACAAAGACATAAATTGACACCAAGTAACACAGACACACACGGACACCAAGTAACAAAGACACACACTTACACCAAGTAACACAGACACACACTGACACCCAGTAACACAGACACACATTTACAGAAAGTAACAAAGACAGACACTGACACCCAGTAACAAAGACATACAATGACACCAAGTCACAAAGACATACACTGATACCCAGTAACACAGACACACAATTACACCAAGTAACACAGAAATACACTGACACCAAGTAACAAAGACATACACTGACATCAAGTAACAAAGACATAAATTGACACCCAGTAACACAGACACACACGGACACCAAGTAACAAAGACACACACTTACACCAAGTAACACAGACACACACTGACACCCAGTAACACAGACACACATTTACACCAAGTAACAAAGACATACACTGACACCAAGTAACAAAGACATACACTGATACCCAGTAACACAGACACACACTTACACCAAGTAACAAAGACATACACAGACACCAAGTCACAAAGACAGACACTGACACACAGTAACAAAGACAAACACTGACACCAAGTAACGAAGACAGACACTGACACCAAGTAACAAAGACATACACTGTTACCCAGTAACACAGACACACACTTAAACCAAGTAACTCAGACACACACTTACACCAAGTAACAAAGACTTACAATGATACCAAGTAACACAGAAACACGCTTACACCAAGTAACACAGACACACACTTACACCAAGTAACAAAGACATACACTGACACCAAGTAACAAAGACATACAATTACACCAAGTAACAAAGACACACACTTACACCAAGTAACACAGACATACACTGTCACCATGTAGCAAAGACATTCACTGATACCCAGTAAGACAGACACACACTTACACCAAGTAACAAAGATATACAATGATACCCAGTAACACAGACACACACTTACACCAAATCACAAAGACAGACACTGACACACAGTAACAAAGACAAACACTGACACCAAGTAACGAAGACAGACACTGACACCCAGTAACAAAGACAGACACTGACACCAAGTCACAAAGACATACACTGACACCAAATAACAAAGACATACACTTACACCAAGTAACACAGACATACAATGACATCAAGTAACAAAGACATACAATTACAACAAGTAACAAAGACACACACTTGCACCAAGTAACACAGACATACACTGACACCAAGTAACAAAGACATACACTGTTACCCAGTAACACAGGCACACACTTACACCAAGTAACAAAGACACAGACTTACACCAAGTAACACAGACACACACTGACACCCAGAAACACAAACAAACACACTGACACCAAGTGACTCAGACATACACTGGCACCAAGTAACAAAGACATACACTGACACCAAGTAACAAAGAAATACAATTACACCAAGTAACAAAGACACACACTTACACCAAGTAACACAGACATACACTGACACCAAGTAACAAAGACATACACTGTTACCCAGTAACACAGACACACACTTACTCCAAGTAACAAAGACATACAATGAAAGCAAGTAACACATACACACACTTACACCAATTAACACAGGCACACACTTACACCAAGTAACAAAGACATACACTGACACCAAGTAACAAAGACATACACTGACACCAAGTAACAAAGACATACACTTACACCAAGTAACAACGACATACACTGTTACCCAGTAACACAGACACACACTTACACCAAGTAACAAAGACATACACTGATATCCAGTAACACAGACACACACTTACACCAAGTAACAGAGACATAAACTGACACCAAGTAACAATGACATGCACTGATACCCAGAAACACAGAAACACACTTACACCAAATAACAAAGACATACACTGACACCAAGTCACAAAGACACACTCTGACACCCAGTAACAAAGACTTACACTGACACCAAGTATTTTGAAACACACTGACACCAAGCAACAATGACATGCACTGATACCCAGTAACACAGACACACACTTAGACCAAGTAACAAAGACATACACTGACACCAAGTCACACAGACACACACTGACACCCAGTAACAAAGACATACACTGACACCAAGTCACAAAGACATACACTGATACCCAGTAACACAGACACACAATTACACCAAGTAACACAGACATACACTGACACCAAGTAACAAAGACATACACTGATACCCAGTAACACAGACACACACTTATACCAAGTAACAAAGACAGACACTGATACCCAGTAACACACACACACTTACACCAGGTAACAAAGACATACACTGACATCAAGTAACAAAGACATAAACTGACACCCAGTAACACAGACACACACGGACACCAAGTAAAAAAGACACACACTTACACCAAGTAACACAGACACACACTGACACCCAGTACCACAGACACACATTTACACCAAGTAACAAAGACATACACTGACACAAAGTAACAAAGACATACACTTACACCAAGTAACAAAGACATGCACTGACACCAAGTAACACAGACACACACTGACACCCAGTAACACAGACACACATTTACACCAAGTAACAAAGACATACACTGACACCAAGTAACAAAGACATACATATACACCAAGTAACAAAGACATGCACTGACACCAAGTAACAAAGACGTACACTGATACCCAGCAACACAGACACACACATACACCAAGTAACAAAGACATACACAGACACCAAGTCACAAAGACAGACACTGACACACAGTAACAAAGACAAACACTGACACCAAGTAACGAAGACAGACACTGACACCAAGTAACAAAGACATACACTGTTACCCAGTAACACAGACACACACTTAAACCCAGTAACTCAGACACACCCTTACACCAAGTAACAAAGACTTACAATGATACCAAGTAACACAGAAACACGCTTACACCAAGTAACACAGACCCACACTTACACCAAGTAACAAAGACATACACTGACACCAAGTAACAAAGACATACACCAAGTAATACAGACATTAATTGACACCAAGTAACAAAGACATACAATTACACCAAGTAACAAAGACACACACTTACACCAAGTAACACAGACATACACTGTCACCATGTAGCAAAGACATTCACTGATACCCAGTAACACAGACACACACTTACACCAAGTAACAAAGATATACATTGATACCCAGTAACACAGACACACACTTACACCAAGTCACAAAGACAGACACTGACACACAGTAACAAAGACAAACACTGACACCAAGTCACAAAGACATACACTGACATCAAGTAACAAAGACATACACTTACACCAAGTAACACAGAAATACAATGACATCAAGTAACAAAGACATACAATTACACCAAGTAACAAAGACACACACTTGCACCAAGTAACACAGACATACACTGACACCAAGTAACAAAGATATACACTGTTACCCAGTAACACAGGCACACACTTACACCAAGTAACAAAGACACAGACTTACACCAAGTAACACAGACACACACTGACACCCAGTAACAGAAACAAACACACTGACACCAAGTGACTCAGACATACACTGACACCAAGTAACAAAGACATACACTGACACCAATTAACAAATAAATACAATTACACCAAGTAACAAAGACACACACTTACACCAAGTAACACAGACATACACTGACACCAAGTAACAAAGACATACACTGTTACCCAGTAACACAGACACACACTTACTCCAAGTAACAAAGACATACACTGACACCAAGTAACAAAGACACACACTTACACCAAGTAACACAGACATAGACTGACACCAAGTAACAAAGACATACACTTACACCAAGTAACACAGACATACACTGTCACCAAGTAACAAAGACATACACTGATACCCAGTAACAAAGACATACACTGACACCAAGTAACACAGACACACACTTACACCAAGTAACACAAACACACACTTACACCAAGTAACAAAGACATAAACTGACACCCAGTAACACAGACACACACTTACACCAAGTAACACAAACACACACTTACACCAGGTAACACAGACATACACTGACACCAAGTAACAAAGACATACACTTACACCAAGTAACAAAGACATACACTGACACCAAGTAACAAAGACATACACTGATACCCAGTAACACAGACACACACTTACACCAAATAACAAAGACATACACTGATACCCAGTAACACAGACACACACTTACACCAAGTAACGAAGACATACACTGACACCAATTAACAGAAACACACGGTTGCACCAAGTACCACAGACATACACTGACACCCAGTAACAAAGTCATACACTGACACCAAGTAACAAAGACATACACTGACACCAAGTAACAAAGACATACACTGATACCCAGTAACACAGACACACACTTACACCAAGTAACAAAGACATACACTGATACCCAGTGACATAGACACACACTTACACCAAGTAACATAGACACACACTTACACCAAGTAACACAGACACACACTGACACCCAGTAACATAAACAAACACACTGACACCAAGTGACGCAGACATACACTGACACCAAGTAACAAAGACATACACTGACACCAAGTAACACAGACACACACTTACACCAAGTAACACAAACACACACTTACACCAAGTAACAGAGACATACACTGACACCAAGTAACAAAGACACACACTGATACCCAGTAACACAGACACACACTTACACCAAGTATTTTGACATACACTGACACCAAGTAACAAAGACATACACTGATACCCAGCAACACAGACACACACATACACCAAGTAACAAAGACTTACAATGATACCCAGTAACACAGACACACACTTACACCAAGTAACACAGACATACACTGACACCAAGTAACAAAGACATACACTGATACCCAGTAACACAGACACACACTTACACCAAGTGACATAGACATACAATGACACCCAGTAACACAGACACACACGGACACCAAGTCACAAAGACACACACTTACACCAAGTAACACAGACACACACTTACACCAAGGAACACAAACACACACTTACACCAAGTAACAAAGACATACACTGACACCAAGTAACAAAGTCACACACTTACACCAAGTAACACAGACATAGACTGACACCAAGTAACAAAGACATACACTTACACCAAGTAACACAGACATACACTGACACCAAGTAACAAAGACATACACTGATACCCAGTAACAAAGACATACACAGACACCAAGTAACACAGACACACACTTACACCAAGTAACACAAACACACACTTACACCAAGTAACAAAGACATAAACTGACACCCAGTAACACAGACACACACTTACACCAAGTAACGCAAACACACACTTACACCAAGTATCACACAGACATACACTGACACCAAGTAACAAAGACATACACTTACACCAAGTAACAAAGACATACACTGACACCAAGTAACAAAGACATACACTGATACCCAGTAACACAGACACACACTTACACCAAATAACAAAGACATACACTGATACCCAGTAACACAGACACACACTTACACCAAGTAACAAAGACATACACTGACACCAATTAACAAAAACACACGCTTACACCAAGTAACACAGACATACACTGACACCCAGTAACAAAGACATACACTGACACCAAGTAACAAAGACATACACTGATACCCAGTGACACAGACACACACTTACACCAAGTAACATAGACAAACACACTGACACCAAGTGACACAGACATACACTGACACCAAGTAACAAAGACATACACTGACACCAAGTAACACAGACACACACTTACACCAAGTAACACAAACACACACTTACACCAAGTAACAGAGCCATACACTGACACCAAGTATCAAAGACACACACTTACACCAAGTAACACAGACATAGACTGACACCAAGTAACAAAGACATACACTTACACCAAGTAACACAGACATACACTGACACCAAGTAACAAAGACATACACTGATACCCAGTAACACAGACACACACTTACACCAAGTAACAAAGACATACACTGATACCCAGTAACACAGACACACACTTACACCAAGTAACAAAGACACACACTTACGCCAAGTAACACAGACACACACTGACACCCAGTAACATAAACAAACACACTGACACCAAGTCACAAAGACATACACTGACACCAAGTAACAAAGACATACACTGACACCAAGTAACACAGACACACACTTACACCAAGTAACACAAACACACACTTACACCAAGTAACAGAGACATACACTGACACCAAGTAACAAAGACACACACTGATACCCAGTAACACAGACACACACTTACACCAAGTATTTTGACATACACTGACACCAAGTAACAAAGACATACACTGATACCCAGCAACACAGACACACACATACACCAAGTAACAGAGACTTACAATGATACCCAGTAACACAGACACACACTGACACCAAGTAACAAAGACATACACTGATACCCAGTAACACAGACACACACTTACACCAAGTGACATAGACATACAATGACACCCAGTAACACAGACACACACTGACACCAAGTCACAAAGACACACACTTACACCAAGTAACACAGACACACACTTACACCAAGTAACACAAACACACACTTACACCAAGTAACAAAGACATACACTGTCACCAAGTAACAAAGTCACACACTTACACCAAGTAACACAGACATAGACTGACACCAAGTAACAAAGACATACACTTGCACCAAGTAACACAGACATACACTGACACCAAGTAACAAAGACATACACTGATACCCAGTAACAAAGACATACACAGACACCAAGTAACACAGACACACACTTACACCAAGTAACACAAACACACACTTACACCAAGTAACAAAGACATAAACTGACACCCAGTAACACAGACACACACTTACACCAAGTAACGCAAACACACACTTACACCAAGTATCACACAAACATACACTGACACCAAGTAACAAAGACATACACTTACACCAAGTAACAAAGACATACACTGACACCAAGTAACAAAGACATACACTGATACCCAGTAACACAGAGACACACTTACACCAAATAACAAAGACATACACTGATACCCAGTAACACAGACACACACTTACACCAAGTAACAAAGACATACACTGACACCAATTAACAAAAACACACGCTTACACCAAGTAACACAGACATACACTGACACCCAGTAACAAAGACACACACTGACACCAAGTAACAAAGACATACACTGATACCCAGTAACACAGACACACACTTACACCAAGTAACAAAGACATACACTGATACCCAGTGACACAGACACACACTTACACCAAGTAACATAGACAAACACACTGACACCAAGTGACACAGACATACACTGACACCAAGTAACAAAGACATACACTGACACCAAGTAACACAGACACACACTTACACCAAGTAACACAAACACACACTTACACCAAGTAACAGAGCCATACACTGACACCAAGTATCAAAGACACACACTTACACCAAGTAACACAGACATAGACTGACACCAAGTAACAAAGACATACACTTACACCAAGTAACACAGACATACACTGACACCAAGTAACAAAGACATACACTGATACCCAGTAACACAGACACACACTTACACCAAGTAACAGAGACATACACTGATACCCAGTAACACAGACACACACTTACACCAAGTAACAAAGACACACACTTACGCCAAGTAACAAAGACACACACTGACACCCAGTAACATAAACAAACACACTGACACCAAGTCACACAGACATACACTGACACCAAGTAACAAAGACATACACTGACACCAAGGAACACAGACACACACTTACACCAAGTAACTCAAACACACACTTACACCAAGTAACAAAGACATACACTGACGCCAAGTAACAAAGACACACACTTATACCAAGTAACACAGACATAGACTGACACCAAGTAACAAAGACATACACTTACACCAAGTAACACAGACATACACTGACACCAAGTAACAAAGACATACACTTACACCAAGTAACACAGACACACACTTACACCAAGTAACAAAGACATACAATGATACCCAGTAACACAGACACACACTTACACCAAGTAACACAGACACACACTGACACCCAGTAACAACGACATACACTGATACCAAGTCACAAAGACAGACACTGACACCAAGTCACAAAGGCATACACTGATACCCAGTAACACAGACACACACTTACACCAAGTAACACGGACACACACTTACACCAAGTAACAAAGACATACACTGACAAGCAGTAACAAAGACATACACTGACACCCAGTAACACAGACACACACTTACACCAAGTAACACAGACACACACTTACACCAAGTAACAAAGACATACACTTACACTAAGTAACAAAGACAGACAATTGCACCAAGTAACAAAGACATACACTTACACCAAGTATTTTGACATACACTGACACCAAGTAACAAAGACATACACTGATACACAGACACACACTGACATCCAGTAAAAAAGACATACTCTGACACCAAGTCACAAAGACATACACTGATACCCAGTATCACAGACACACACTTACACCAAGTAAGAAAGACAGACACTGACACCAAGTAACAAAGACAGACAATTACACCAAGTAACAAAGACATACACTGACACCAAGTCACAAAGACACACACTGACACCCAGTAACAAAGACATACACTGATACCAAGTCACAAAGACATACACTGATACCCAGTGACACAGACACACACTGACACCAAGTAACAAAGACATACACTGACACCAATTAACAAAGACACACACTTACACCAAGTAACACAGACATACACTGACACCCAGAAACAAAGACATATACTTACACCAAGTAACAAATACATGCACTGACACCCAGTAACAAAGACATACACTTACACCATGGAACAAATACAGACAATTACACCAAGTAACAAAGACATACACTTACACCAAGTTTTTTGACATACACTGACACCAAGTAACAAAGACATACACTGATACCCAGTAACACAGACACACACTGACACCCAGTAACAAAGACATACTCTGACACCAAGTCACAAAGACATACACTGATACCCAGTAACACAGACACACACTTACACCAAGTAACAAAGACATACATTGACACCAAGTAACAAAGACAGACAAATACACCAAGTAACAAAGACATACACTTACACCAAGTAACAAAGACATAAACTGACACCAAGTCACAAAGACACACACTGACACCCAGTAACAAAGACAAACCCTGACACCAAGTCACAAAGACATACGCTTACACCAAGTAACACAGACATACACTATCACGAAGTAACAAAGACAGACAATTACACCAAGTAACACAGACACACACTGACACCCAGTAACACAAACAAACACACTGACAGCCAGTAACACAGACACACACTGACACCAAGTCACAAAGACACACACTGACACCCAGTAACAAAGACATACACTGATACCCAGTCACACTGACACACACTTACACCAAGTAACAAAGACATACACTGACACCTATTAACAAAGACACACACTTACACCAAGTAACACAGACATACACTGACACCCAGTAACAAAGACATACACTGATACCCAGTAACACAGACACACACTTACACCAAGTAACAAAGACATACACTGACACCAAGTAACAAAGACATACACTGATACCCAGTAACACAGACGCACACTTACACCAAGTAACAAAGACAGACACTGATACCCAGTAACACAGACACACACTTACACCCAGTAACAAAGACATACACTTACACCAAGTAACACAGACATCCACTGACACCAAGTAATTTGACATACACTTACACCAAGTAACAAAGACATACACTGATACCCAGTAACACAGACACACACTGACACCCAGTTAGAAACACACACTGACCCCCAGTAACACAGACACACACTGACCCCCAGTAACACAGACATACACTGATACCCAGTAACACAGACACATACTGACACCAAGTAACAAAGACATACACTGACACCCAGTAACACAGACACACACTGGGCGGCACAGTGGTGCATTGGTTAGCACTGCAGCCTCACAGCTCCAGGGACCCGGGATCGATTCTGGGTACTGCCTGTGCGGAGTTTGCAAGTTCTCCCTGTGTCTGCGTGGGTTTCCTCCGGCTGCTCTGGTTTCCTCCCGCATCCGACTTGCAGGTTGATAGGTTAATTGGCCATTATAAATTGACCCTAGTGTAGGTAGGTGGTAGGGAAATATATAGGGACAGGTGGGGATGTTATTGGAATATGGGATTCGTGTAGGAATAGTATAAATGGGTGGTTGATGGTCGGCACAGACTCGGTGGGCCGAAGGTCCTGTTTCAGTGCTGTATCTCTAAACTGAACCAAATACTGACACCTAGTGTCACTGACACCCAGCAACACAAACAAACACACACTGACACCCAGTAACACAGAGAAACACTGATACACAGTAACAAAGACATACACTGACACCAAGTAACACAGACACACAGTGACACCCAGTAACAAAGACATACACTGATACCCAGTGACACAGACACACACTTACACCAAGTAACAAAGACATACACTGACACCAAGTAACAAAGGCACACACTTACACCAAGTAAAACAGACATACACTGACACCCAGTAACAAAGACATACACTGATACCCAGTAACACAGACACACACGGACACCAAGTAACAAAGTCACACACTTACACCAAGTAACACAGACATACACTGACACCCAGAAACAAAGACATACACTTACACCAAGTAAAAAAGACATACACTGACACCCAGTAACAAAGACATACACTTACACCATGGAACAAAGACAGACAATTACACCAAGTAACAAAGACATACACTTACACCAAGTTTTTTGACATACACTGACACCAAGTAACAAAGACATACACTGATACCCAGTAACACAGACACACACTGACACCCAGTAACAAAGACATACACTGACACCAAGTCACAAAGACATACACTGATACCCAGTAACACAGAAACACACTTACACCAAGTAACAAAGACATACATTGACACCAAGTAACAAAGACAGACAAATACACCAAGTAACAAAGACATACACTTACACCAAGTAACAAAGACATAAACTGACACCAAGTCACAAAGACACACACTGACACCCAGTAACAAAGACAAACCCTGACACCAAGTCACAAAGACATACACTTACACCAAGTAACAGAGACATACACTAACACCAAGTAACAAAGACAGACAATTACACCAAGTAACACAGACACACACTGACACCCAGTAACACAAACAAACACACTGACAGCCAGTAACACAGACACACACTGACACCAAGTCACAAAGACACACACTGACACCCAGTAACAAAGACATACACTGATACCCAGTCACACTGACACACACTTACACCAAGTAACAAAGACATACACTGACACCAATTAACTAAGACACACACTTACACCAAGTAACACAGACATACACTGACACCCAGTAACAAAGACATACACTGATACCCAGTAACACAGACACACACTTACACCAAGTAACAAAGACATACACTGACACCAAGTAACAAAGACATACACTGATACCCAGTAACACAGACGCACACTTACACCAAGTAACAAAGACAGACACTGATACCCAGTAACACAGACACACACTTACACCAAGTAATAAAGACATACACTTACAACAAGTAACACAGACATACACTGACACCAAGTAATTTGACATACACTTACACCAAGTAACAAAGACATACACTGATACCCAGTAACACAGACACACACTGACACCCAGTTACAAACACACACTGACCCCCAGTAACACAGACACACACTGACCCCCAGTAACACAGACATACACTGATACCCAGTAACACAGACACATATTGACACCAAGTAACAAAGACATACACTGACACCCAGTAACACAAACAAACACACTGACACCCAGTAACACAGATACAAACTGACACCAAGTAACAAAGACATACACTGACACCCAGTAACACGGACACACACTGGGCGGCACAGTGGCGCAGTGGTTAGCACTGCAGCCTCACAGCTCCAGGGACCCTGGTTCGATTCTGGGTACTGCCTGTGCGGAGTTTGCACGTTCTCCCTGTGTCTGCGTGGGTTTCCTCCGGGTGCTCCGGTTTCCTCCCACATGCCAAAGGTTGATAGGTTAATTGGCCATCATAACTTGCCCCTAGTATAGGTAGGTGGTAGGGAAATATATAGGGACAGGTGGGGATGTGATAGGAATACGGGATTAGTGTAGGATTTGTATAAATGGTTGGTTGATGGTCGGCTAGGACTCGGTGGGCCGAAGGGCATGTTTCAGTGCTGTATCTCTAAACTAAACCAAATACTGACACCTAATGTCACAGACACACACTGACACCCAGTAACACACACTGATACACAGTAGCAAAGACATACACTGATACCCAGTAACACAGATATACTGACACCAAGTAACAAAGACATACACTTACACCAAGTAACAAAGACACATACTTACGCCAAGTAACACAGACATACACTGACACCAAGCAACAAAGACATACACTGACACCAAGTAACAAAGACATGCACTTACACAAAGTAACAAAGACAGACAATTACACCAAGTAACAAAGACATACACTTACACCAAATATTTTGACATACACTGACACCAAGTAACAAAGACATACACTGATACCCAGTAACACAGACACACACTTACACCAAGTAACAAAGACATACACTGACACCAAGTCACAAAGACACACACTGACACCCAGTAACAAAGACATACCCTGACACCAAGTCACAAAGACATACACTGATACCCAGTAACACAGACACACACTTACTCCAAGTAACACAGACACACACTGACACCCAGTAACACAAAAAACACACTGCCATCCAGTAAAAAAGACATACACTGACACCAAGTCACAAAGACATACATTGATACCAAGTAACACAGACACACACTTACACCAAGTAACACAAACACACACTTACACCAAGTAACAAAGACATACACTGACACCCAGTAACAAAGAAATATACTGACACCCAGTAACACAGACACACACGGACACCAGGTAACAAAAACAAACACTTACACCAAGTAACACAGACACACACTGACACCCAGTAACACAGACACACACTTACACCAAGTAACAAAGACACACACTTACACCTAGTCACACAGACACACACTGACACCCAGTAATACAAACAAACACACTGACACCAAGTAACACAGAAATACACTGACACCAAGTAACAAAGACATACACTGATACCCAGTAACACAGGCACACCCTTACACCAAGTAACAAAGACATACACTGACACCAAGTCACAAAGACATACACTGACACCAAGTAACAAAGACAAACGCTTACTCCAAATAACAAAGACACACACTTACACCAAGTAACACAGACATACACTGACACCAAGTAACAAAGACAGACAATTGCACCAAGTAACAAAGACATACACTTACACCATGTATTTTGACATACACTGACACCAAGTAACAAAGACATACACTGATACCCAGTAACACAGACACACACTTACAGCAAGTAACAAAGACATACACTGACACCAAGTCACAAAGACACACACTGACACACAGTAACAAAGACATACACTGACACCAAGTCACAAAGACATACACTGATACACAGTAACACAGGAACACACTTACACCAAGTAACACAGACATACACAGACACCAAGTAACAAAGACAGACATATATACCCAGTAATTCAGACACACACTTACACCAAGTAACAAAGACATACACTGACACCCAGTAACAAAGACATGCACTGACACCCAGAAACACAGACACACACGGACACCAAGAAACAAAGACACACACTTACACCAAGTAACACAGACGCGCACTGACACCCAGTAACACAGACACACACTTACACCAAGTAGCACAGACATACAATGACACCAAGTAACAAAGACATACAATGATACCCAGTAACACAGGCACAAACTTACACCAAGTAACAAAGACATACACTTACACCAAGTAAAAAAGACACACACCTACACCAAGTAACACAGGAATACACTGACACCAAGTAACAATGACAGACAATTACACCAAGTAACAAAAACATACACTTACACCAAGTATTTTGAAATACACTGACACCAAGTAACACAGACACACACTGACACCCAGCAACACAAACAAACACACTGACACCAAGTAACACAGACATACACTGATACCCAGTAACACAGGCACACACTGGAAGGCGGGTGGGGGTGGTGGGAGACATTGGCGCAGTGGTTAGCACCGCAGCCTCACAGCTCCAGGGACCCGGTTTCGATTCTGGGTACTGCCTGTGCGGAGTTTGCAAGTTCTCCCTGTGTCTGCGTGAGTTTCCTCCGGGTGCTCCGGTTTCCTCCCACATGCCAAAGACTTGCAGGTTGATAGGTTAATTGGCCATCATAAATTGCCCCTAGTATAGGTAGGTGGTAGGGAAATATATAGGGACAGGTGGGGATGTGATCGGAATACGGAATTAGTGAGGATTATCATAAATGGGTGGTTGATGGTCGGCACAGACACGGTGGGCCGAAGGCCCTGTTTAAGTGCTGTATCTCTGAACTAAACTAAATAATGACACCTAGTGTCACAGACACACACTGACAGCCAGTAACACAAACAAACACACACTGACACCCAGTAACACAGAGAACCACTGATACACAGTAACAAAGACATTCACTGACACCAAGTAACACAGACAAACATTGACACCCAGTAACAAAGACATACACTGACACCAAGTAACAAAGACATACATAGATACCAAGTCACAAAGACATACACTGATACCCAGTAACAAAGACATACACTGACACCCAGTAACACAGACACACACCAACACCAAGTAACACAGACACACACTTACAGCAAGTAACAAAGACAAATACTGACACCAAGTAACAAAGACATACAATTACACCAAGTAACAAAGACATAAACTTACACCAAGTAACAAAGACATACACTGATACCAAGTCACAAAGGCAAACACTGATACCCAGTAACACAGACACACACTGACACCAAGGAACAAAGACATCCACTGACATCAAGTAACACAGACACACACTTACACCCAGTAACAAAGACATACACTGACACCAAGTCACAAAGACACACACTGACACCAAGTAACAAAAACATGCACTGACACCAAGTCACAAAGACATGCACTGATACCCAGTAACACAGATACACACTTACACCAAGTAACACAGACATACACTGGCATTAGGAAACAAAGACATACACTGATACCCAGTAACACAGACACACACGTACACCAAGTAACAAAGACAGATACTGATACCCAGTAACACAGACACACACTTACAACATGTAACAAAGACACACACTGACACCCAGTAACAAAGCATTTACTGACACCCAGTAACACAGACACACACGGACACCAGGTAACAAAGACACACACTTACACCAAGTAACACAGACACACACTGACACCCAGTAACACAGACACACGCTTACACCAAGTAACAAAGACATATACTGACACCAAGTAACAATGACATACAATTACACCAAGTAACGAAGACATACACTGACACCAAGTAACAAAGACATACACTGATACCCAGTTACAGAGACACACACTTACACCAAGTAACAAAGACATACACTGATACCAAGTCACAAAGACATACACTGATACCAGTAACACAGACACACACTAACACCAAGGAACAAAGACATCCACTGAAATCAAGTAACACAGACACACACTTACACCCAGTAACAAAGACATACACTGACACCAAGTAACAAAGACATACACTGATACCCAGTAACACAGACACACACTGACACCCAGTAACAAAGACAAACACTGACACCAAGT
This sequence comes from Heterodontus francisci, assembly GCF_036365525.1. Taxonomy (NCBI): domain Eukaryota; kingdom Metazoa; phylum Chordata; class Chondrichthyes; order Heterodontiformes; family Heterodontidae; genus Heterodontus; species Heterodontus francisci. Next base: position 8,451,702 of record NW_027141175.1, read on the forward strand.
CACAATGACATACACTGATACCCAGTAACACAGACACACACTTACTTCAAGTAACACAGACATACACTGACACCAAGTAACAAAGACACATACTGAGACCCAGTAACAAAGACATACACTGATACCAAGTCACAAAGACATACACTGATACCCAGTAACACAGACACACACTGACACCAAGGAACAAAGACATCCACTGACATCAAGTAACACAGACACACACTTACACCCAGTAACAAAGACATACACTGACACCAAGTCACAAAGACATACACTGATACCCAGTAACACAGACACACACTTACACCAAGTAACACAGACATACACTGACACCAAGTAACAAAGACAGACACTGATACCCAGTAACACAGACACACATTTACACCAAGTAACAAAGACAGACACTGATACCCAGTAACACAGGCACACACTTACACCAAGTAACAAAGACATGCACTGACACCAAGTAACAAAGACATACACTGACACCCAGTATCACAGACACACACGGACACCAAGTAACAAAGACACACACTTACACCAAGTAACACAGACAAACACTGACACCAAGTAACAAAGACGGACAATTACTCCAAGTAACAAAGACAAACACTTACACCTAGTAACACAGACACACACTGACACCCAGTAATACAAACAAACACACTGACACCAAGTAACACAGAAATACACTGACACCAAGTAACAAAGACATACACTGATACCCAGTAACACAGGCACACCCTTACACCAAGTAACAAAGACATACGCTTACTCCAAATAACAAAGACACACACTTACACCAAGTAACACAGACATACACTGACACCAAGTAACAAAGACAGACAATTGCACCAAGTAACAAAGACATACACTTACACCATGTATTTTGACATACACTGACACCAAGTAACAAAGACAAACACTGACACCAAGTAACAAAGACGGACAATTACACCAAGTAACAAAGACATACACTTACAACAAGGATTTTGACAGACACTGACACCAAGTAACAAAGACATACACTGATACCCAGTAACAAAGACACACATTTACACCTAGTAACAAAGACATCCACTGACACTAAGTCACAAAGACACACACTGACACCCAGTAACAAAGACATACACTGACACCAAGTCACAAAGACATACACTGAAACACAGTTACACAGTCACACACTTACACCAAGTATCAAAGGCATACACAGACACCAAGTAACAAAGACATACACTGATACCCAGTAACACAGACACACACTTACACCAAGTAACACAGACAAACACTGACACCAAGTAACAAAGACGGACAATTACACCAAGTAACAAAGACATACACTTACAACAAGGATTTTGACATACACTGACACCAAGTAACAAAGACATACACTGATACCCAGTAACAAAGACACACATTTACACCTAGTAACAAAGACATCCACTGACACTAAGTCACAAAGACACACACTGACACCCAGTAACAAAGACATACACTGACACCAAGTCACAAAGACATACACTGAAACACAGTTACACAGTCACACACTTACACCAAGTATCAAAGGCATACACAGACACCAAGTAACAAAGACATACACTGATACCCAGTAACACAGACACACACTTACACCAAGTAACAAAGACATACACTGACACCCAGTAACAAAGACATACACTGACACCCAGTAACACAGAGAACCACTGATACACAGTAACAAAGACATACACTGACACCAATTAACACAGACACACATTGACACCCAGTAACAAAGACATACACTGACACCAAGTAACACAGACATACATTGATACCAAGTCACAAAGACATACACTGATACCCAGTAACAGAGACACACACTGACACCATGTAACAAAGACATACACTGACACCAAGTAACAAAGGCATACACTAACACCAAGTAACAAAGACACACACTTACACCAAGTAACACAGACAAACACTGACACCAAGTAACAAAGACACACACTGACACCCAGTAACAAAGACATACACTGACACCAAGTCACAAAGACAAACATTGATACAAAGTAACACAGACACACACTTACACCAAGTAACACAGACATACAATGACACCAAGTAACAAAGACATACACTTACACCAAGTAACACAGTCATACACTGATACCCAGTAACACAGACACACACTTACACCACGTCACAAAGACATACACTGACACCAAGTAACAAAGACATACACTTACACTAAGTAACAGAGACACACACTGACACCAAGAAACAAAGATATCCAATTACACCAAGTAACAAAGACACACACTTACACCAAGTAACAAAGACATACACTGTTACCCAGTAACACAGACACACACATACACCAGAAACAAAGACATACACTGATACCCAGTAACACAGACACGCACTGGGCGGCACATTGGCACAGTGGTTAGCAGCCTCACAGCTCCTAGGACCCGGGCTCGATTCTGGGTACTGCCTGTGCGGAGCTTGCAAGTTCTCCCTTTGTCTGCGTGAGATTCCTCCGGGTGCTCCGGTTTCCTCCCACATGCCAAAGACTTGCAGGTTGATAGGATAATTGGCCATTATAAATTGACCCTAGTATAAGTAGGTGGTAGGGAAATAGATAGGGACAGGTGGGGATGTGATAGGAATACGGGATTAGTGTAGGATTAGTACAAATGGCTGGTTGATGGTCGGCACAGACTCGGTTGGCCGAAGGGCCTGTTTCTGTGCTGTATCACTAAACTAAATACTGACACCCAGTAACACAAACAAACACACACTGACACCAAGTAACATAGAGAAACACTGATACACAGTAACAAAGACATACACTGACACACAGACACACACTGTCACCAAGTAGCAAAGACATACACTGACACCAAGTAACAAAGACATACAATGACACCAAGTCACAAAGACACATACTGAGACCCAGTAACAAAGACATACACTGACACCAAGTCACAAAGACATACACTGATACCCAGTAACACAGACACACACTTACACCAAGTAACACAGACATACACTGGCACCAAGTAACAATGACATACACTGATACCCAGTAACAAAGACACACACTTACACCAAGTAACAAAGACATACACTGACACCAAGTCACAAAGACATACACTGATGCACAGTAACACAGTCACACACTTACACCAAGTAACAAAGACAGACACTGATACCCAGTAACACAGACACACACTTACACCAAGTAACAAAGACATGCACTGACACACAGTAACAAAGGCATACACTTACACCAAGTAACAAAGACACATACTTACACCAAGTAACACAGACAAACACTGACACAAAGTAACAAAGACAGACAAATACACCAAGTAACTAAGACATACACTTACACCAATTATTTTGACATACACTGACACCAAGTAACAAAGACATACATTGATACCCAGTAACACAGACACACACTTACACCAAGTAACAAAGACATACACTGACACCAAGTCACAAAGACACACACTGACAACAAGTAACAAAGACATGCACTGACACCAAGTCACAAAGACATACACTGATACCCAGTAACACAGACACACACTTACACCAAGTAACACAGACATACACTGGCACCAGGTAACAAAGAGATACACTGATACCCAGTAACACAGACACACACGTACACCAAGTAACAAAGACAGATACTGATACCCAGTAACACAGACACACACTTACAACATGTAACAAAGACATACACTGACACCCAGTAACAAAGACATATACTGACACCCAGTAACACAGACACACACGGACACCAGGTAATAAAGACACACACTTACACCAAGTAACACAGACACACACTGACACCCAGTAACGCAGACACACACTTACACCAAGTAACAAAGACAAATACTGACACCAAGTAACAAAGACATACAATTACACCAAGTAACAAAGACATACACTGACACCAAGTAACAAAGACATACACTGATACCCAGTAACACAGACACACGCTTACACCAAGTAACAAAGACATACACTGATACCAAGTCACAAAGACATACACTGATACCCAGTAACACAGACACACACTGACACCAAGGAACAAAGACATCCACTGACATCAAGTAACACAGACACACACTTACACCCAGTAACAAAGACATACACTGACACCAAGTCACAAAGACACACACTGACACCAAGTAACAAAGACATGCACTGACACCAAGTCACAAAGACATGCACTGATACCCAGTAACACAGACACACACTTACACCAAGTAACACAGACATACACTGGCACCAGGTAACAAAGACATACACTGACACCAAGTAACACAGACACACACTGAAACCCAGTAACAAAGACATGCACTGACACCAAGTCACAAAGACACACACTGACACCAAGTAACAAAGACATGCACTGACACCAAGTCACAAAGACATGCACTGATACCCAGTAACACAGACACACACTTACACCAAGTAACACAGACATACACTGGCACCAGGTAACAAAGACATACACTGATACCCAGTAACACAGACACACACGTACACCAAGTAACAAAGACAGATACTGATACCCAGTAACACAGACACACACTTACAACATGTAACAAAGACACACACTGACACTCAGTAACAAAGCATTTACTGACACCCAGTAACACAGACACACACGGACACCAGGTAACAAAGACACACACTTACACCAAGTAACAAATACATATACTGACACCAAGTAACAAAGACATACAATTACACAAAGGAACAAAGACATACACTGACACCAAGTAACAAAGACATACACTGATACCCAGTTACACAGACACACACTTACACCAAGTAACAAAGACATACACTGATACCAAGTCACAAAGACATACACTGATACCAGTAACACAGACACACACTGACACCCAGTAACAAAGACATACACTGACACCAAGTCACAAAGACATACACTGATACCCAGTAACACAGACACACACTTACACCAAGTAACACAGACATACACTGACACCAAGTAACAAAGACACATACTGAGACCCAGTAACAAAGACATACACTGATACCAAGTCACAAAGACATACACTGATACCCAGTAACACAGACCACACACTGACACCAAGGAACAAAGACATCCACTGACATCAATTAACACAGACACACACTTACACCCAGTAACAAAGACATACACTGACACCAAGACACAAAGACATACAATGATACCCAGTAACACAGACACACACTGACACCCAGTAACAAAGACATACACTGACACCAAGTCACAAAGACATACACTGATACCCAGTAACAAAGACACACACTTACACCAAGTAACACAGACATACACTGACACCAAGTAACAAAGACACATACTGAGACCCAGTAACAAAGACATACACTGATACCAAGTCACAAAGACATACACTGATACCCAGTAACAAAGACATACACTGACACCAAGTCACAAAGACATACACTGATACCCAGTAACACAGACACACACTTACACCAAGTAACACAGACATACACTGACACCAAGTAACAAAGACATACACTGATACCCAGTAACACAGACACACACTTACACCAAGTAACAAAGACAGACACTGATACCCAGTAACACAGGCAAACACTTACACCAAGTAACAAAGACATGCACTGACACCAAGTAACAAAGACACACACTGACACCCAGTATCACAGACACACACGGACACCAAGGAACAAAGACATCCACTGACATCAAGTAACACAGACACACACTTACACCCAGTAACAAAGACATACACTGACACCAAGTCACAAAGACACACACTGACACCAAGTAACAAAGACATGCACTGACACCAAGTCACAAAGACATGCACTGATACCCAGTAACACAGACACACACTTACACCAAGTAACACAGACATACACTGGCACCAGGTAACAAAGACATACACTGACACCAAGTAACAAAGACATACACTGATACCCAGTAACACAGACACACACTGACACCCAGTAACAAAGACATACACTGACACCAAGTCACAATGACATACACTGATACCCAGTAACACAGACACACACTTACACCAAGTAACACAGACATACACTGACACCAAGTAACAAAGACACATACTGAGACCCAGTAACAAAGACATACACTGATACCAAGTCACAAAGACATACACTGATACCAGGTAACACAGACACACACTGACACCAAGGAACAAAGACATCCACTGACATCAAGTAACACAGACACACACTTACACCCAGTAACAAAGACATACACTGACACCAAGTCACAAAGACATACACTGATACCCAGTAACACAGACACACACTGACACCCAGTAACAAAGACATACACTGACACCAAGTCACAAAGACATACACTGATACCCAGTAACACAGACACACACTTACACCAAGTAACACAGACATACACTGACACCAAGTAACAAAGACATACACTGATACCCAGTAACACAGACACACACTTACACCAAGTTACAAAGACAGACACTGATACCCAGTAACACAGGCACACACTTACACCAAGTAACAAAGACATGCACTGACACCAAGTAACAAAGACACACACTGACACCCAGTATCACAGACACACACGGACACCAAGTAACAAAGACACACACTTACACCAAGTAACACAGACAAACACTGACACCAAGTAACAAAGACGGACAATTACACCAAGTAACAAAGACATACACTTACACCAAGTATTTTGACATACACTGACACCAAGTAACAAAGACATACACTGATACCCAGTAACACAGACACACACTTACACCAAGTAACAAAGACATACACTGACACTAAGTCACAAAGACACACACTGACACCCAGTAACAAAGATATACACTGACACCAAGTCACAAAGACATACACTGATACACAGTAACACAGTCACACACTTACACCAAGTAACAAAGGCATACACAGACACCAAGTAACAAAGACATACACTGATACCCAGTAACACAGACACACACTTACACCAAGTAACAAAGACATACACTGACACCCAGTAACAAAGACATACACTGACACCCAGTAACACAGACACACACGGACAGCAAGTAACAAAGACACACACTTACACCAAGTAACACAGACGCGCACTGACACCCAGTAACACAGACACACACTTTCACCAAGTAACACAGACATACACTGAAACCAAGTAACAAAGACATACACTTACACCAAGTAACAAAGACACACACTTACACCAAGTAACACAGAAATACACTGACCCCAAGTAACAAAGACAGACAATTACACCAAGTAACAAAGACATACACTTACACCAAGTATTTTGAAATACACTGATATCAAGTAGCAAAGACATACACTGATACCCAGTAACACAGACACACACTTCAACCAAGTAACAAAGACATACTCTGACAGCAAGTCACAAAGACACACATTGACACCCAGTAACAAAGACATACACTGACACCAAGTCACAAAGACATACACTGATATCCAGTAACACAGACTTACACTTACACCAAGTAACACAGACATACACTTACACCAAGTAACAAAGACATACACTGATAACCAGTAACACAGACACACACTTACACCAAGTAACATAGATAGACACTGATACCCATAAACACAGACACACACTTACACCAAGTAACAAAGACATACACTCACAACCAGTAACAAAGACATACACTGACACCCAGTAACAAAGACACACACTTACACCAAGGAACACAGACACACACACTGACACCAAGTAACACAGACATACACTGACACCAAGTAACAAAGACAAACACTGATACCCAGTAACACCGGCACACACTGGGGGACACATTGGCGCAGTGGTCAGCACCGCAGCCTCACAGCTCCAGGGACCCGGTTTCGATTCTGGGTACTGCCTGTGCGGAGTTTGCAAGTTCTCCTTGTGTCTGCGTGAGTTTCCTCCGGGTGCTCCGGTTTCCTCCCACATGCCAAAGACTTGCAGGTTGATAGGTTAATTGGCCATCATAAATTGCCCCTAGTATAGGTAGGTGGTAGGGAAATATATAGGGACAGGTGGGGATGTGATCGGAATACGGAATTATTGTAGGATTAGCATAAATGGGTGGTTGATGGTCTGCACAGACTCCTTGGGCCGAAGGGCCTGTTTCAGTGCTGTATCTCTAAACTAAACTAAATACTAACACCTAGTGTCACAGACACACACTGACACCAAGTAACACAGACATACACTGACACCAAGTAACAAAGACATACACTTACACCAAGTAAAATAGACATACACTGACACCAAGTAACAAAGACATACACTGATACCCAGTAACACAGACACACACTTACACCAAGTAACAAAGACATACACTGATACCCAGTAACAAAGACACACAGTTAAACCATGTAACACAGACATACGCTTACACCAAGTAACACAGACACACACTTACACCAAGTAACACAGACATACACTGACACCAGATAACAAAGACAGACAATTAACACCAAGTAACAAAGACATACACTTACACCAAGTATTTTGACATACACTGACACCAAGTAACAAAGACATACACTGATACCCAGTAACACAGACACACACTGACACCCAGTAACAAAGACATACACTGACACCAAGTAACACAGACATACACTGACACCAAGTAACAAAGACATACACTGATACCCAGGAACATAGCCACCCACTTACACCAAGTAACACAGACATACACTGACACCAAGTAACAAAGACAGACACTGATACCAAGTCGCAAAGACATACACTGATACCCAGTATCACAGACACACACTGACACCAAGTAACAAAGACATACACTGATACCCAGTAACACAGACACACACTTACACCAATTAACACAGACATACACCAACACCAAGTAACAAAGACATACACTGATACTCAGTAACACAGACACACAGTTACACCAAGTAACAAAGACAGATACTGATACCCAGTAACACAGAGACACACTTACACCATGTAACAAATACATACACTGACACCCAGTAACAAAGATATACACTGACACCCAGTAACACAGACACACGCGGACACCAAGTAACAAAGACACACACTTACACCAAGTAACACAGACACACACTGACACCCAGTAACACAGACACACACTTACACCAAGTAACAAAGGCATACACTTACACCAAGTAACAAAGACACACACTTACACCAAGTAACACAGACAAACACCGACACCAAGTAACAAAGACAGACAAATACACCAAGTAACAAAGACGTACACTTACACCAAGTATTATGACATACACAGACACCAAGTAACAAAGACATACATTGATACCCAGTAACACAGAGACACACTTACACCAAGTAACAAAGACATACACTGGTCACCAAGTAACAAAGACACACACTGATAATCAGTAACACAGACACACACTTACACCAAGTAACAAAGACGGACACTGATACCCAGTAACACAGACACACACTTACACCAAGTAACAAATACATACACTGACACCCAGTAACGAAGACAAACACTGACACCATGTCACAAAGACATACACTGATACCCAGTAACACAGACACACACTTACACCAAGTAACACAGACATACACTGACAGCAAGTAACAAAGACATACACAGATAATCAGTGACACAGACACACACTTACACCAAGTAACAAAGACAGACACTGATACCCAGTAACACAGACACACACTTACACCAAGTAACAAATACATACACTGACACCCAGTAACAAAGACATACACTGACACCCAGTAACACAGACACTCACGGACACCAAGTAACAAAGACACAAACTTACACCAAGTAACACAGACACACACTGACACCCAGCGACACAAACAAACACACTGACACCAAGTAACACAGACATACACTGACACCAAGTAACAAAGACATACACTGATACCAAGTAAAACAGTCACACACTTACACCAAGTAACACAGACATACACTGACACCAAGTAACAAAGACATACAGTGACACCAAGTAACAAAGACATACACTTACACCAAGTAACAAAGACAAACACTTACACCAAGTAACACAGAAATACACTGACCCCAAGTAACAAAGACAGACAATTACACCAAGTAACAAAGAGATACACTTACACCAAGTATTTTGAAATACACTGACATCAAGTAGCAAAGACATACACTGATACCCAGTAACACAGACACACACTTCAACCAAGTAACAAAGACATACACTGACACCAAGTCACAAAGACATACACTGATACCCAGTAACACAGACACACACTTACACCAAGTAACAAAGACATACACTGATAACCAGTAACACAGACACACACTTACACCAAGTAACAAAGATAGACACTGATACCCAGTAACACAGACACACACTTACACCAAGTAACAAAGACATACACTGACAACCAGTAACAAAGACATACACTGACACCCAGTAACAAAGACACACACTTACACCAAGTAACACAGACACACACACTGACACCAAGTAACACAGACATACACTGACACCAAGTAACAAAGACAAACACTGATACCCAGTAACACAGGCACACACTGGGGGACACATTGGCGCAGTGTTTAGCACTGCAGCCTCACAGCTCCAGGGACACGGTTTCGATTCTGGGTACTGCCTGTGCGGAGTTTGCAAGTTCTCCCTGTGTCTGCGTGAGTTTCCTCCGGGTGCTCCGGTTTCCTCCCACATGCCAAAGACTTGCAGGTTGATAGGTTAATTGGCCATCATAAATTGCCCCTAGTATAGGTAGGTGGTAGGGAAATATATAGGGACAGGTGGGGATGTGATCGGAATACGGAATTATTGTAGGATTAGCATAAATGGGTGGATGATGGTCGGCACAGACTCCTTGGGCCGAAGGGCCTGTTTAAGTGCTGTATCTCTAAACTAAACTAAATACTGACACCTAGTGTCACAGACACACACTGACACCAAGTAACACAGACATACACTGACACCAAGTAACAAAGACATACACTGATACCCAGTAACACAGACACACACTTACACCATGTAACACAGACATACACTGACACCAAGTAACAAAGACATACACTGACACCAAGTAACAAAGACATACACTTACACCAAGTAAAATAGACATACACTGACACCAAGTAACAAAGACATACACTGATACCCAGTAACACAGACACACACTTACACCAAGTAACAAAGACATACACTGATACCCAGTAACAAAGACACACAGTTAAACCATGTAACACAGACATACGCTGACATCAAGTAACACAGACACACACTAACACCAAGTAACACAGACATACACTGACACCAGATAACAAAGACAGACAATTAACACCAAGTAACAAAGACATACACTTACACCAAGTATTTTGACATACACTGACACCAAGTAACAAAGACACACACTGATACCCAGAAACACAGACACACACTGACACCCAAAAACAAAGACATACACTGACACCAAGTAACACAGACATACACTGACACCAAGTAACAAAGACAGACACTGATACCCAGGAACATAGCCACCCACTTACACCAAGTAACACAGACATACACTGACACCAAGTAACAAAGACATACACTGATACCAAGTCGCAAAGACATACACTGATACCCAGTATCACAGACACACACTGACACCAAGTAACAAAGACATACACTGACACCAAGTAACACAGACACACACTGAAGCCCAGTAACAAAGACATACACTGTCACCAAGTCACAAAGACATACACTGATACCAAGTCACAAAGACATACACTTACCCCAAGTAACACAGACATACACTGACGCCAAGTAACAAAGACATACACTTACACCAAGTAACAAAGACAGACAATTACACCAAGTAACAAAGACATACACTTACACCAAGTAACAAAGACACTCACTTACACCAAGTAACACAGACATACACTGACGCCAAGTAACAAAGACAGACACTTACACCAAGTAACAAAGACAGACAATTACACCAAGTAACACAGACAAACACGGACACCAAGTAACAAAAACAAACACGGACACCAAGTAACAAAGACTCAGACTTACACCAAGTAACACAGACACACATTGACACCCAGTAACACAGACATACACTGATAACAAGTCACAAAGACATACACTGATACCCAGTAACAAAGACATACACTTACACCAAGTAACAAAGACAGACAATTACACCAAGTAACAAAGACATACACTTACATCAAGTATTTTGACATACACTGACACCAAGTAACAAAGACATACACTGATACCCAGTAACACAGACACACACTTACACCAAGTAACAAAGACATACACTGACACCAAGTCACAAAGACACACACTGACACCCCGTAACAAAGACATACACAGACACCAAGTCACAAAGACATACACTGATACCCAGTAACACAGACACACACTTACACCAAGTAACACAGACATACACTTGCACCCAGTAACACAGACAAACACGGACACCAAGTAACAAAGACAACGACTTACACCAAGTAACACAGACACACATTGACACCCAGTAACACAGACACACACTTACACCAAGTAACACAGACATACACTGATAACAAGTCACAAAGACATACACTGATACCCAGTAACAAAGACACACACTTACACCAAGTAACAAAGACATACACTGACACCAAGTAACAAAGACATACACTGATACCCAGTAACACAGCCACACACTTACACCAAGTAACACAGACATACACTGACACCCAGTAACACAGACACACACTTACACCAAGTAACAAAGACATACACTGACACCCAGTAACATAGACATACACTGACACCCAGTAACACAGACACACACTTACGCCAAGTAACAAAGACACTGACTTACACCAAGTAACACAGACACACACTGACACCCAGTAACACAGACACACACTTACACCAAGTAACAAAGACATACACTGACACCCAGTAACAAAGACATACACTGACAACCAGTAACTCAGACACACACGGACACCGAGTAACAAAGACACAGACTTACACCAAGGAACACAGACACACACTGACACCCAGTAACACAGAAACACACTTACACCTAATAACACAGACATACACTGACACCAAGTAACAAAGACATACACTTACACCAAGTAAAATAGACATACACTGACACCAAGTAACAAAGACATACACTGATACCCAGTAACACAGACAGACACTTACACCAAGTAACAAAGACATACACTGATACCCAGTAACATTGTCACACACTTACACCAAGTAACACAGACATACACTGACACCAAGTATCAAAGACATACACTGATACCCAGTAACACAGACACACACTGACACCCAGTAACAAAGACATACACTGACACCAAGTAACACAGACATACACTGACACCAAGTAACAAAGACATACACTGATACCCAGTAACATGGACACACACTTACACCAAGTAACACAGACATACACTGACACCAAGTATCAAATACATACACTGATACCCAGTAACACAGACACACACTGACACCCAGTAACAAAGACATACACTGACACCAAGTAACACAGACATACACTGACACCAAGTAACAAAGACATACACTGATACCCAGTAACATGGACACACACTTACACCAAGTAACACAGACATACACTGACACCAAGTATCAAAGACATACACTGATACCCAGTAACACAGACACACACTGACACCCAGTAACAAAGACATACACTGACACCAAGTAACACAGACATACACTGACACCAAGTAACAAAGACATACACTGATACCCAGTAACACAGACACACACTGACACCCAGTAACAAAGACATACACTGACACCAAGTAACACAGACATACACTGACACCAAGTAACAAAGACATACACTGATACCCAGTAACATGGACACACACTTACGCCAAGTAACACAGACATACACTGACACCAAGTATCAAAGACATACACTGATAACCAGTAACATAGACACACACTTACACCAAGTAACACAGACATACACTGACACCAAGTAACAAAGACATACACCGATACCAAGTCACAAAGACATACACTGATACCCAGTATCACAGACACACAATGACACCCAGTAACAAAGACATACACTGACACCAAGTCACAAAGAAATACACTGATACCCAGTAACACAGACACACACTTACACCAAGTAACAAAGACATACACTGACACCAAGTCACAAAGACACACACTGACACCCAGTAACAAAGACATACAATGGCACCAAGTCACAAAGACATACACTGATACCCAGTAACACAGACACACACTTACACCAAGTAACACAGACATACACTGACACCCAGTAACACAGACATACACTTACACCAAGTAACAAAGACATAAACTAACACCCAGTAACAAAGACATACACTGACACCCAGTAACACAGACACACATGGACACCAAGTAACAAAGACACTGACTTACACCAAGTAACACAGACACACACTGACACCCAGTAACAAAGACACATACTTACACCTAGTAACAAAGACATACACTGACACCCAGTAACAAAGACATACACTGACAACCAGTAACACAGACACACACGGACACCAAGTAACAAAGACACAGACTTACGCCAAGGAACACAGACACACACTGACACCCAGTAACACAGACACACACTTACACCTAGTAACACAGACATACACTCATACCAAGTAACAAAGACATACACTGATACTCAGTAAAAAAGACATACACTGACACCAAGTCACAAAGACATACACTGATAGCAAGTCACAAAGACATACACTGATGCCCAGTAACACAGACACATACTGACACCAAGTAACACAGACATACACTGACACCCAGTAACACAGACATACACTTAAACCAAGTAACAAAGACAGACAATTACACCAAGTAACAAAGACATACACTTAAACCAAGTATTTTGACATACACTGACACCAAGTAACAACGACATACACTGATACCCAGTAACGCAGACACACACTTACACCAAGTAACAAAGACATACACTGACACCAAGTCACAAAGACACACACTGACACCCAGTAACAAAGACATACACTGACACCAAGTCACAAAGACATACATTGATACCCAGTAACACAGACACACACTTACACCAAGTAACACAGACATACACTGACACCCAGTAACACAGACAAACACGGACACCAAGTAACAAAGGCACAGACTTACACCAAGTAACACAGACACACATTGACACCCAGTAACACAGACACACACTTACACCAAGTAACACAGACATACACTGATAACAAGTCACAAAGACATACACTGATACCCAGTAACAAAGACAGACACTTACACCAAGTAACAAAGACAGACAATTACACCAAGTAACAAAGACATACACTTACACCAAGTATTTTGACATACACAGACACCAAGTAACAAAGACATACACTGATACCCAGTAACACAGACACACACTTACACCAAGTAACAAAGACATACACTGACACCAAGTCACAAAGAAATACACTGATACCCAGTAACACAGACACACACATACACCAAGTAACACAGACATACACTGACACCAAGTCACAAAGACACACACTGACACCCAGTAACAAAGACATACACTGACACCAAGTCACAAAGACATACACTGATACCCAGTAACACAGACACACACTTACACCAAGTAACAAAGACATACACTTCCACCCAGTAACACAGACAAACACGGACAGCAAGTAACAAAGACAAACACGGACACCAAGTAACAACGACACAGACGTACACCAAGTAACACAGACACACATTGACACCCAGTAACACAGACACACACTTACACCAAGTAACACAGACATACACTGAAAACAAGTCACAAAGACATACACTGATACCCAGTAACAAAGACATACACTTACACCAAGTAACAATGACAGACAATTACACCAAGTAACAAAGACATACACTTACACCAAGTATTTTGACATACACTGACACCAAGTAACAAAGACATACACTGATACCCAGTAACGCAGACACACGCTTACACCAAGTAACAAAGACATACACTGATACCAAGTCACAAAGACACACACTGACACCCAGTAACAAAGACATACACTGACACCAAGTCACAAAGACATACATTGATACCCAGTAACACAGACACACATTTACACCAAGTAACACAGACATACACTGACACCCAGTAACACAGACAAACACGGACACCAAGTAACAAAGGCACAGACTTACACCAAGTAACACAGACACACATTGACACCCAGTAACACAGACACACACTTACACCAAGTAACACAGACATACACTGATAACAAGTCACAAAGACATACACTGATACCCAGCAACAAAGACATACACTTACACCAAGTAACAAAGACAGACAATTACACCAAGTAACAAAGACATACACTTACACCAAGTATTTTGACATACACTGACACCAAGTATCAAAGACATGCACTGATACCCGGGAACACAGACACACTTACAGAAAGTAACAAATACATACACTGACACCAAGTCACAAAGACACACACTGACACCCAGTAACAAAGACATACACTGACACCAAGTCACAAAGACATACACTGATTCCCAGTAACACAGACACACACTTACACCAAGTAACACAGACATACACTGACACCCAGTAACACAGACACACACTTACACCAAGTAACAAAGACATACACTGACACCCAGTAACATAGACATACACTGACACCCAGTAACACAGACACACACGGACACAAAGTAACAAAGACACTGACTTACACCAAGTAACACAGACACACACTGACACCCAGTAACACAGACACACACTTACACCAAGTAACAAAGGCAAACGCTGACACCCAGTAACAAAGACATACACTGACAACCAGTAACACAGACACACACGGATACCAAGTAACAAAGACACAGACTTACACCAAGGAACACAGACACACACTGACACCCAGTAACACAGACACACACTTACACCTAATAACACAGACATACACTGACACCAAGTAACAAAGACATACACTTACACCAAGTAAAATAGACATACACTGACACCAAGTAACAAAGACATACACTGATACCCAGTAACACAGACACACACTTACACCAAGTAACAAAGACATACACTGATACCCAGTGACAAAGACACACAGTTAAACCATGTAACACAGACATACGCTTACACCAAAAACACAGACACACACTTACACCAAGCAACACAGACATACACTGACACCAGATAACAAAGACAGACAATTAATATCAAGTAACAAAGTCATACACTTGCACCAAGTATTTTGACATACACTGACACCAAGTAACAAAGACAAACACTGATACCCAGTAACACAGACACACACTGACACCCAGTAACAAAGACATACACTGACACCAAGTAACACAGACATACACTGACACCCAGTAACAAAGACATACACTGATACCCAGTAACAAAGACATACACTGATACCTAGTAACATAGACACACACTTACACCAAGTAACACAGACACACACTTGCACCAATTAACACAGACATACACTGACACCAAGTAACAAAGACATACACTGATACCTAGTAACATAGACACACACTTACACCAAGTAACACAGACATACACTGACACCAAGTAACAAAGACATACACTGATACCAAGTCACAAAGACTTACACTGATACCCAGTATCACAGACACACAATAACACCCAGTAACAAAGACATACACTGTCACCAAGTCACAAAGACATACACTGATACCAAGTCACAAAGACATACACTTACACCAAGTAACACAGACATACACTGACGCCAAGTAACAAAGAAATACAATTACACCAAGTAACAAAGACATACACTTACACCGTGTATGTCAAAATACTTGGTGTAAGTGTATGTCTTTGTTACTTGGTGTAATTGTCTGTCTTTGTTACTTGGTGTAAGTGTATGTCTTTGTTACTGGGTGTCAGTGTAAGTCTTTGTGAGTTGTTATCAGTGTATGTCTGTGTTACTTGGTGTAAGTGTGTGTCTGTGTTACTGCGTGTCAATGTGTGTCTGTGTTACTTGGTGTAAGTCTGTGTCTTTGTTACATGGTGTCCGTGTTTGTCTGTGTTACTGGGTTTCAGTGTATGTCTTTGTTACTTGGTGTAAGGGTATGTCTGTGTTACTGGGTGTCAGTGTATGTCTGTGTTACTTGGTCTAAGTGTGTCTGTTTTACTGGGTATCAGTGTATGTCAAAATACTTGGTGTAAGTGTATGTCTTTGTTACTTGGTGTAATTGTCTGTCTTTGTTACTTGGTGTAAGTGTATGCCTTAGTTAATTGGCGTCAGTGTATGTCTGTGTTACTTGGTGTAAGTGTGTGTCAGTATTTTGACATACACTGACACCAAGTAACAAAGACATACACTGATACCCAGTAACACTGACACACACTTACACCAAGTAACAAAGACATACACTGATACGCAGTAAAAAAGACAGACACTGACACCAAGTCACAAAGACATACACTGATAGCAAGTCACAAAGACATACACTGATGCCCAGTAACACAGACACATACTGACTCCAAGTAACAAAGACATACACTTACACCAAGTAACAAAGACAGACACTTACACCAAGAAGCAAAGACATACACTTACACCAAGTAAAAGAGACAGACAATTACACCAAGTAACAAAGACATACACTTACACCAAGTATTTTGACATACACAGACACCAAGTAACGAAGACAGACACTGATACCCAGTAACACAGACACACACTTACACCAAGTAACAAAGACATACACTGACACCAAGTCACAAAGAAATACACTGATACCCAGTAACACAGACACACACATACACCAAGTAACACAGACATACACTGACACCAAGTCACAAAGACACACACTGACACCCAGTAACAAAGACATACACTGACAGCAAGTCACAAAGACATACACTGATACCCAGTAACACAGACACACACTTACACCAAGTCACAAAGACATACACTGATACCCAGCAACAAAGACATACACTTACACCAAGTAACAAAGACAGACAATTACACCAAGTAACAAAGACATACACTTACACCAAGTATTTTGACATACACTGACACCAAGTATCAAAGACATGCACTGATACCCGGGAACACAGACACACTTACAGAAAGTAACAAATACATACACTGACACCAAGTCACAAAGACACACACTGACACCCAGTAACAAAGACATACACTGACACCAAGTCACAAAGACATACACTGATTCCCAGTAACACAGACACACACTTACACCAAGTAACACAGACATACACTGACACCCAGTAACACAGACACACACTTACACCAAGTAACAAAGACATACACTGACACCCAGTAACATAGACATACACTGACACCCAGTAACACAGACACACACGGACACAAAGTAACAAAGACACTGACTTACACCAAGTAACACAGACACACACTGACACCCAGTAACACAGACACACACTTACACCAAGTAACAAAGACAAACGCTGACACCCAGTAACAAAGACATACACTGACAACCAGCAACACAGACACACACGGACACCAAGTAACAAAGACACAGACTTACACCAAGGAACACAGACACACACTGACACCCAGTAACACAGACACACACTTACACCAAGTAACACAGACATACACTGACACCAAGTAACAAAGACATACACTTACACCAAGTAAAATAGACATACACTGACACCAAGTAACAAAGACATACACTGATACCCAGTAACACAGACACACACTTACACCAAGTAACAAAGACATACACTGATACCCAGTGACAAAGACACACAGTTAAACCATGTAACACAGACATACGCTTACACCAAAAACACAGACACACACTTACACCAAGCAACACAGACATACACTGACACCAGATAACAAAGACAGACAATTAATATCAAGTAACAAAGTCATACACTTGCACCAAGTATTTTGACATACACTGACACCAAATAACAAAGACAAACACTGATACCCAGTAACACAGACACACACTGACACCCAGTAACAAAGACATACACTGACACCAAGTAACACAGACATACACTGACACCCAGTAACAAAGACATACACTGATACCCAGTAACAAAGACATACACTGATACCTAGTAACATAGACACACACTTACACCAAGTAACACAGACACACACTTGCACCAATTAACACAGACATACACTGACACCAAGTAACAAAGACATACACTGATACCTAGTAACATAGACACACACTTACACCAAGTAACACAGACATACACTGACACCAAGTAACAAAGACATACACTGATACCAAGTCACAAAGACTTACACTGATACCCAGTATCACAGACACACAATAACACCCAGTAACAAAGACATACACTGTCACCAAGTCACAAAGACATACACTGATACCAAGTCACAAAGACATACACTTACACCAAGTAACACAGACATACACTGACGCCAAGTAACAAAGAAATACAATTACACCAAGTAACAAAGACATACACTTACACCGTGTATGTCAAAATACTTGGTGTAAGTGTATGTCTTTGTTACTTGGTGTAATTGTCTGTCTTTGTTACTTGGTGTAAGTGTATGTCTTTGTTACTGGGTATCAGTGTAAGTCTTTGTGAGTTGTTATCAGTGTATGTCTGTGTTACTTGGTGTAAGTGTGTGTCTGTGTTACTGCGTGTCAATGTGTGTCTGTGTTACTTGGTGTAAGTCTGTGTCTTTGTTACATGGTGTCCGTGTTTGTCTGTGTTACTGGGTTTCAGTGTATGTCTTTGTTACTTGGTGTAAGGGTATGTCTGTGTTACTGGGTGTCAGTGTATGTCTGTGTTACTTGGTCTAAGTGTGTCTGTTTTACTGGGTATCAGTGTATGTCAAAATACTTGGTGTAAGTGTATGTCTTTGTTACTTGGTGTAATTGTCTGTCTTTGTTACTTGGTGTAAGTGTATGCCTTAGTTAATTGGCGTCAGTGTATGTCTGTGTTACTTGGTGTAAGTGTGTGTCAGTATTTTGACATACACTGACACCAAGTAACAAAGACATACACTGATACCCAGTAACACTGACACACACTTACACCAAGTAACAAAGACATACACTGATACGCAGTAAAAAAGACAGACACTGACACCAAGTCACAAAGACATACACTGATAGCAAGTCACAAAGACATACACTGATGCCCAGTAACACAGACACATACTGACTCCAAGTAACAAAGACATACACTTACACCAAGTAACAAAGACAGACACTTACACCAAGAAGCAAAGACATACACTTACACCAAGTAAAAGAGACAGACAATTACACCAAGTAACAAAGACATACACTTACACCAAGTATTTTGACATACACAGACACCAAGTAACGAAGACAGACACTGATACCCAGTAACACAGACACACACTTACACCAAGTTACAAAGACATACACTGACACCAAGTCACAAAGAAATACACTGATACCCAGTAACACAGACACACACATACACCAAGTAACACAGACATACACTGACACCAAGTCACAAAGACACACACTGACACCCAGTAACAAAGACATACACTGACAGCAAGTCACAAAGACATACACTGATACCCAGTAACACAGACACACACTTACACCAAGTAACAAAGACATACACTTACACCCAGTAACACAGACAAACTCGGACAGCAAGTAACAAAGACAAACACGGACACCAAGTAACAAAGACACAGACTTACACCAAGTAACACAGACACACATTGACACCCAGTAACACAGACCCACACTTACTCCAAGTAACACAGACATACACTGATAACAAGTCACAAAGACATACACTGATACCCAGTAACAAAGACATACACTTACACCAAGTAACAAAGACAGACAATTACACCAAGTAACAAAGATATACACTTACACCAAGTAATTTGACATACACTGACACCAAGTAGCAAAGACATACACTGATACCCAGTAACGCAGACACACACTTACACCAAGTAACACAGACATACACTGACACCAAGGCACAAAGACACACACTGACACCCAGTAACAAAGACATACACTGACACCAAGTCACAAAGACATACACTGATACCCAGTAACACAGACACACACTTACACCAAGTAACAAAGACATACACTTACACCCAGTAACACAGACAAACACGGACAGCAAGTAACAAAGACAAACACGGACACCAAGTAACAACGACACAGACTTACACCAAGTAACACAGACACACATTGACACCCAGTAACACAGACACATACTTACACCAAGTAACACAGACATACACTGATAACAAGTCACAAAGACATACACTGATACCCAGTGACAAAGACACACAGTTAAACCATGTAACACAGACATACGCTTACACCAAAAACACAGACACACACTTACACCAAGCAACACAGACATACACTGACACCAGATAACAAAGACAGACAATTAATATCAAGTAACAAAGTCATACACTTGCACCAAGTATTTTGACATACACTGACACCAAGTAACAAAGACAAACACTGATACCCAGTAACACAGACACACACTGACACCCAGTAACAAAGACATACACTGACACCAAGTAACACAGACATACACTGACACCCAGTAACAAAGACATACACTGATACCCAGTAACAAAGACATACACTGATACCTAGTAACATAGACACACACTTACACCAAGTAACACAGACACACACTTGCACCAATTAACACAGACATACACTGACACCAAGTAACAAAGACATACACTGATACCTAGTAACATAGACACACACTTACACCAAGTAACACAGACATACACTGACACCAAGTAACAAAGACATACACTGATACCAAGTCACAGAGACTTACACTGATACCCAGTATCACAGACACACAATAACACCCAGTAACAAAGACATACACTGTCACCAAGTCACAAAGACATACACTGATACCAAGTCACAAAGACATACACTTACACCAAGTAACACAGACATACACTGACGCCAAGTAACAAAGAAATACAATTACACCAAGTAACAAAGACATACACTTACACCGTGTATGTCAAAATACTTGGTGTAAGTGTATGTCTTTGTTACTTGGTGTAATTGTCTGTCTTTGTTACTTGGTGTAAGTGTATGTCCTTGTTACTGGGTATCAGTGTAAGTCTTTGTGAGTTGTTATCAGTGTATGTCTGTGTTACTTGGTGTAAGTGTGTGTCTGTGTTACTGCGTGTCAATGTGTGTCTGTGTTACTTGGTGTAAGTCTGTGTCTTTGTTACATGGTGTCCGTGTTTGTCTGTGTTACTGGGTTTCAGTGTATGTCTTTGTTACTTGGTGTAAGGGTATGTCTGTGTTACTGGGTGTCAGTGTATGTCTGTGTTACTTGGTCTAAGTGTGTCTGTTTTACTGGGTATCAGTGTATGTCAAAATACTTGGTGTAAGTGTATGTCTTTGTTACTTGGTGTAATTGTCTGTCTTTGTTACTTGGTGTAAGTGTATGCCTTAGTTAATTGGCGTCAGTGTATGTCTGTGTTACTTGGTGTAAGTGTGTGTCAGTATTTTGACATACACTGACACCAAGTAACAAAGACATACACTGATACCCAGTAACACTGACACACACTTACACCAAGTAACAAAGACATACACTGATACGCAGTAAAAAAGACAGACACTGACACCAAGTCACAAAGACATACACTGATAGCAAGTCACAAAGACATACACTGATGCCCAGTAACACAGACACATACTGACTCCAAGTAACAAAGACATACACTTACACCAAGTAACAAAGACAGACACTTACACCAAGAAGCAAAGACATACACTTACACCAAGTAAAAGAGACAGACAATTACACCAAGTAACAAAGACATACACTTACACCAAGTATTTTGACATACACAGACACCAAGTAACGAAGACAGACACTGATACCCAGTAACACAGACACACACTTACACCAAGTAACAAAGACATACACTGACACCAAGTCACAAAGAAATACACTGATACCCAGTAACACAGACACACACATACACCAAGTAACACAGACATACACTGACACCAAGTCACAAAGACACACACTGACACCCAGTAACAAAGACATACACTGACACCAAGTCCCAAAGACATACACTGATACCCAGTAACACAGACACACACTTACACCAAGTAACAAAGACATACACTTACACCCAGTAACACAGACAAACTCGGACAGCAAGTAACAAAGACAAACACGGACACCAAGTAACAAAGACACAGACTTACACCAAGTAACACAGACACACATTGACACCCAGTAACACAGACCCACACTTACTCCAAGTAACACAGACATACACTGATAACAAGTCACAAAGACATACACTGATACCCAGTAACAAAGACATACACTTACACCAAGTAACAAAGACAGACAATTACACCAAGTAACAAAGATATACACTTACACCAAGTAATTTGACATACACTGACACCAAGTAGCAAAGACATACACTGATACCCAGTAACGCAGACACACACTTACACCAAGTAACAAAGACATACACTGACACCAAGTCACAAAGAAATACACTGATACCCAGTAACAAAGACACACACATACACCAAGTAACACAGACATACACTGACACCAAGGCACAAAGACACACACTGACACCCAGTAACAAAGACATACACTGACACCAAGTCACAAAGACATACACTGATACCCAGTAACACAGACACACACTTACACCAAGTAACAAAGACATACACTTACACCCAGTAACACAGACAAACACGGACAGCAAGTAACAAAGACAAACACGGACACCAAGTAACAACGACACAGACTTACACCAAGTAACACAGACACACATTGACACCCAGTAACACAGACACATACTTACACCAAGTAACACAGACATACACTGATAACAAGTCACAAAGACATACACTGATACCCAGTAACAAAGACATACACTTAAACCAAGTAACAAAGACAGACAATTACACCAAGTAACAAAGACATACACTTACACCAATTATTTTGACATACACTGACACCAAGTAACAACGACATACACTGATACCCAGTAACGCAGACACACACTTAAGCCAAGTAACAAAGACATACACTGACACCAAGTCACAAAGACACACACTGACACCCAGTAACAAAGACATACACTGACACCAAGTCACAAAGACATACATTGATACCCAGTAACACAGACACACACTTACACCAAGTAACACAGACATACACTGACACCCAGTAACACAGACAAACACGGACACCAAGTAACAAAGGCACAGACTTACACCAAGTAACACAGACACACATTGACACCCAGTAACACAGACACACACTTACACCAAGTAACACAGACATACACTGATAACAAGTCACAAAGACATACACTGATACCCAGTAACAAAGACTGACACTTACACCAAGTAACAAAGACAGACAATTACACCAAGTAACAAAGACATACACTTACACCAAGTATTTTGACATACACAGACACCAAGTAACAAAGACATACACTGATACCCAGTAACACAGACACACACCTACACCAAGTAACTAAGACATACACTGACACCAAGTCACAAAGAAATACACTGATACCCAGTAACACAGACACACACATACACCAAGTAACACAGACATACACTGACACCAAGTCACAAAGACACACACTGACACCCAGTAACAAAGACATACACTGACACTAAGTCACAAAGACATACACTGATACCCAGTAACACAGACACACACTTACACCAAGTAACAAAGACATACACTTCCACCCAGTAACACAGACAAACACGGACAGCAAGTAACAAAGACAAACACGGACACCAAGTAACAACGACACAGACGTACACCAAGTAACACAGACACACATTGACACCCAGTAACACAGACACACACTTACACCAAGTAACACAGACATACACTGATAACAAGTCACAAAGACATACACTGATACCCAGTAACAAAGACATACACTTACACCAAGTAACAATGACAGACAATTACACCAAGTAACAAAGACATACACTTACACCAAGTATTTTGACATACACTGACACCAAGTAACAAAGACATACACTGATACCCAGTAACGCAGACACACGCTTACACCAAGTAACAAAGACATACACTGATACCAAGTCACAAAGACACACACTGACACCCAGTAACAAAGACATACACTGACACCAAGTCACAAAGACATACATTGATACCCAGTAACACAGACACACATTTACACCAAGTAACACAGACATACACTGACACCCAGTAACACAGACAAACACGGACACCAAGTAACAAAGGCACAGACTTACACCAAGTAACACAGACACACATTGACACCCAGTAACACAGACACACACTTACACCAAGTAACACAGACATATACTGACACCAAGTAACAAAGACATACACTGATACCAAGTAACAAAGACAGACAATTACACCAAGTAACAAAGACATACACTTACACCAAGTATTTTGACATACACTGACACCAAGTAACAAAGACATGCACTGATACCCGGGAACACAGACACACTTACAGAAAGTAACAAATACATACACTGATAACAAGTCACAAAGACATACACTGATACCCAGTAACAAAGACATACACTTACACCAAGTAACAAAGACAGACAATTACACCAAGTAACAAAGACATACACTTACACCAAGTATTTTGACATACACTGACACCAAGTAACAAAGACATGCACTGATACCCGGGAACACAGACACACTTACAGAAAGTAACAAATACATACACTGACACCAAGTCACAAAGACACACACTGACACCCAGTAACAAAGACATACACTGACACCAAGTCACAAAGACATACACTGACACCAGATAACAAAGACAGACAATTAATATCAAGTAACAAAGTCATACACTTGCACCAAGTATTTTGACATACACTGACACCAAGTAACAAAGACAAACACTGATACCCAGTAACACAGACACACACTGACACCCAGTAACAAAGACATACACTGACACCAAGTAACACAGACATACACTGACACCCAGTAACAAAGACATACACTGATACCCAGTAACATGGACACACACTTACACCAATTAACACAGACATACACTGACACCAAGTAACAAAGACATACACTGATACCTAGTAACATAGACACACACTTACACCAAGTAACACAGACATACACTGACACCAAGTAACAAAGACATACACTGATACCAAGTCACAAAGACTTACACTGATACCCAGTATCACAGACACACAATAACACCCAGTAACAAAGACATACACTGTCACCAAGTCACAAAGACATACACTGATACCAAGTCACAAAGACAGACACTTACACCAAGTAACACAGACATACACTGACGCCAAGTAACAAAGAAATACACTTACACCAAGTAACAAAGACAGACAATTACACCAAGTAACAAAGACATACACTTACACCAAGTAACAAAGACACACACTTACACCAAGTAACACAGACATACACTGACGCCAATTAACTAAGGCATACACTTACACCAAGTAACAAAGACAGACAATTACACCAAGTAACAAAGACATACACTTACACCAAGTATTTTGACATACACTGATACCCAGTAAAACAGACACACTTAGACCAAGTAACACAGACATACACTGACACCCTGTAACACAGACATACCCTTACACCAAGTAACAAAGACATACACTGACACCCAGTAACACAGACAAACACGGACACCATGTAACAAAGACACAGACTTACACCAAGTAACACAGACACACATTGACACCCAGTAACACAGACACACACTTACACCAAGTAACACAGACATACACTGATAACAAGTCACAAAGACTTACACTGATACCCAGTAACAAAGACATACACTTACACCAAGTAACAAAGACAGACAATTACACCAAGTAACAAAGACATACACTTACACCAAGTATTTTGACATACACTGACACCAAGTAACAAAGACATACACTGATACCCAGTAACACAGACACACACTTACACCAAGTAACAAAGACATACACTGATACGCAGTAAAAAAGACAGACACTGACACCAAGTCACAAAGACATACACTGATAGCAAGTCACAAAGACATACACTGATGCCCAGTAACACAGACACATACTGACTCCAAGTAACAAAGACATACACTTACACCAAGTAACAAAGACAGACACTTACACCAAGAAGCAAAGACATACACTTACACCAAGTAAAAGAGACAGACAATTACACCAAGTAACAAAGACATACACTTACACCAAGTATTTTGACATACACAGACACCAAGTAACGAAGACAGACACTGATACCCAGTAACACAGACACACACTTACACCAAGTAACAAAGACATACACTGACACCAAGTCACAAAGAAATACACTGATACCCAGTAACACAGACACACACATACACCAAGTAACACAGACATACACTGACACCAAGTCACAAAGACACACACTGACACCCAGTAACAAAGACATAAACTGACACCAAGTCACAAAGACATACACTGATACCCAGTAACACAGACACACACTTACACCAAGTAACAAAGACATACACTTACACCCAGTAACACAGACAAACTCGGACAGCAAGTAACAAAGACAAACACGGACACCAAGTAACAAAGACACAGACTTACACCAAGTAACACAGACACACATTGACACCCAGTAACACAGACACACACTTACTCCAAGTAACACAGACATACACTGATAACAAGTCACAAAGACATACACTGATACCCAGTAACAAAGACATACACTTACACCAAGTAACAAAGACAGACAATTACACCAAGTAACAAAGACATACACTTACACCAAGTATTTTGACATACACTGACACCAAGTAGCAAAGACATACACTGATACCCAGTAACGCAGACACACACTTACACCAAGTAACAAAGACATACACTGACACCAAGTCACAAAGACGCACACTGACACCCAGTAACAAAGACATACACTGACACCAAGTCACAAAGACATACATTGATACCCAGTAACACAGACACACACTTACACCAAGTAACACAGACATACACTGATAACAAGTCACAAAGACTTACACTGATACCCAGTAACAAAGACATACACTTACACCAAGTAACAAAGACAGACAATTACACCAAGTAACAAAGACATACACTTACACCAAGTATTTTGACATACACTGACACCAAGTAACAAAGACATACACTGATACCCAGTAACACTGACACACACTTACACCAAGTAACAAAGACATACACTGATACGCAGTAAAAAAGACAGACACTGACACCAAGTCACAAAGACATACACTGATAGCAAGTCACAAAGACATACACTGATGCCCAGTAACACAGACACAAACTGACTCCAAGTAACAAAGACATACACTTAAACCAAGTAACAAAGACAGACACTTACACCAAGAAGCAAAGACATACACTTACACCAAGTAAAAGAGACAGACAATTACACCAAGTAACAAAGACATACACTTACACCAAGTATTTTGACATACACAGACACCAAGTAACGAAGACAGACACTGATACCCAGTAACACAGACACACACTTACACCAAGTAACAAAGACATACACTGACACCAAGTCACAAAGAAATACACTGATACCCAGTAACACAGACACACACATACACCAAGTAACACAGACATACACTGACACCAAGTCACAAAGACACACACTGACACCCAGTAACAAAGACATACACTGACACCAAGTCACAAAGACATACACTGATACCCAGTAACACAGACACACACTTACACCAAGTAACAAAGACATACACTTACACCCAGTAACACAGACAAACTCGGACAGCAAGTAACAAAGACAAACACGGACACCAAGTAACAAAGACACAGACTTACACCAAGTAACACAGACACACATTGACACCCAGTAACACAGACACACACTTACTCCAAGTAACACAGACATACACTGATAACAAGTCACAAAGACATACACTGATACCCAGTAACAAAGACATACACTTACACCAAGTAACAAAGACAGACAATTACACCAAGTAACAAAGACATATACTTACACCAAGTATTTTGACATACACTGACACCAAGTAGCAAAGACATACACTGATACCCAGTAACGCAGACACACACTTACACCAAGTAACAAAGACATACACTGACACCAAGTCACAAAGACGCACACTGACACCCAGTAACAAAGACATACACTGACACCAAGTCACAAAGACATACATTGATACCCAGTAACACAGACACACACTTACACCAAGTAACACAGACATACACTGACACCCAGTAACACAGACAAACACAGACACCAAGTATTTTGACATACACTGACACCAAGTAACAAAGACATGCACTGATACCCAGTAACACAGACACACTTACACCAAGTAACAAAGACATACACTGACACCAAGTCACAAAGACACACACTGACACCCAGTAACAAAGACATACACTGACGCCAAGTCACAAGGACATACACTGATACCCAGTAACACAGACACACACTTACACCAAGTATCACAGACA
Source organism: Heterodontus francisci (assembly GCF_036365525.1). Lineage (NCBI taxonomy): Eukaryota > Metazoa > Chordata > Chondrichthyes > Heterodontiformes > Heterodontidae > Heterodontus > Heterodontus francisci. Next base: position 8,482,407 of record NW_027141175.1, read on the forward strand.
TACACTGACACCCAGTAACACAGACACACACTTACACCAAGTAACAAAGACATACACTGACACCCAGTAACATAGACATACACTGACACCCAGTAACACAGACACACACGGACACAATGTAACAAAGACACTGACTTACACCAAGTAACACAGACACACACTGACACCCAGTAACACAGACACACACTTACACCAAGTAACAAAGACATACGCTTACAACCAGTAAAAAAGACATACACTGACAACCAGTAACACAGACACACACGGACACCAAGTAACAAAGACACAGACTTACACCAAGGAACACAGACACACACTGACACCCAGGAACATAGACACACACTTACACCTAATAACACAGACATACACTGACACCAAGTAACAAAGACATACACTTACACCAAGTAAAATAGACATACACTGACACCAAGTAACAAAGACATACACTGATACCCAGTAACACAGACACACACTTACACCAAGTAACAAAGACATACACTGATACCCAGTAACAAAGACACACACTTACACCAAGTAACAAAGACATACACTGACACCAAGGAACATAGACACACACTTACACCTAATAACACAGACATACACTGACACCAAGTAACAAAGACATACACTTACACCAAGTAAAATAGACATACACTGATACCAAGTAACACAGACACACACTTACACCAAGTAACAAAGACATACACTGATACCCAGTAACAAAGACATACACTTACACCAAGTAACACAGACATACACTGTTAACAAGTCACAAAGACTTACACTGATACCCAGTAACAAAGACATACACTTACACCAAGTAACAAAGACAGACAATTACACCAAGTAACAAAGACATACATTTACACCAAGTATTTTGACATACACTGACACCAAGTAACAAAGACATACACTTACACCAAGTAAAATAGACATACACTGACACCAAGTAACAAAGACATACACTGATACCCAGTAACATGGACACACGCTTACACCAATTAACACAGACATACACTGACACCAAGTATCAAAGACATACACTGATACCCAGTAACAAAGACACACACTTACACCAAGTAACACAGACATACACTGACACCAAGTAACAAAGACATACACTGATACCAAGTCACAAAGACATACACTGATACCCAGTATCACAGACACACAATGACACCCAGTAACAAAGACACACACTGTCACCAAGTCACAAAGACATACACTGATACCAAGTCACAAAGACATACACTTACACCAAGTAACACAGACATACACTGACGCCAAGTAACAAAGAAATACACTTACACCAAGTAACAAAGACAGACAATTACACCAAGTAACAAAGACATACACTTACACCAAGTATTTTGACATACACTGATACCCAGTAAAACAGACACACTTAGACCAAGTAACACAGACAAACACGGACACCATGTAACAAAGACACAGACTTACACCAAGTAACACAGACACACATTGACACCCAGTAACACAGACACACACTTACACCAAGTAACACAGACATACACTGATAACAAGTCACAAAGACATACACTGATACCCAGTAACAAAGACATACACTTACACCAAGTAACAAAGACAGACAATTACACCAAGTAACAAAGACATACACTTACACCAAGTATTTTGACATACACTGACACCAAGTAACAAAGACATACACTGATACCCAGTAACACAGACACACACTTACACCAAGTAACAAAGACATACACTGATAGCAAGTCACAAAGACATACACTGATGCCCAGTAACACAGACACATACTGACACCAAGTAACAAAGACAGACACTTACACCAAGAAGCAAAGACATACACTTACACCAAGTAAAAAAGACAGACAATTACACCAAGTAACAAAGACATACACTTACACCAAGTATTTTGACATACACAGACACCAAGTAACGAAGACAGACACTGATACCCAGTAACACAGACACACACTTACACCAAGTAAAAAAGACATACACTGACACCAAGTCACAAAGAAATACACTGATACCCAGTAATACAGACACACACATACACCAAGTAACACAGACATACACTGACACCAAGTCACAAAGACACACACTGACACCCAGTAACAAAGACATACACTGACACCAAGTCACAAAGACATACACTGATACCCAGTAACACAGACACACACTTACACCAAGTAACAAAGACATACACGGACAGCAAGTAACAAAGACAAACACGGACACCAAGTAACAAAGACACAGACTTACACCAAGTAACACAGACACACATTGACACCCAGTAACACAGACACACACTTACACCAAGTAACACAGACATGCACTGATAACAACTCACAAAGACATACACTGATACCCAGTAACAAAGACATACACTTACACCAAGTAACAAAGACAGACAATTACACCAAGTAACAAAGACATACACTTACACCAAGTATTTTGACATACACTGACACCAAGTAACAAAGACATACACTGACACCCAGTAACAAAGACATACACTGACACCAAGTCACAAAGACATACATTGATACCCAGTAACACAGACACACACTTACACCAAGTAACACAGACATACACTGACACCCAGTAACACAGACAAACACGGACACCAAGTAACAAAGGCACAGACTTACACCAAGTAACACATACACACATTGACACCCAGTAACACAGACACACACTTACACCAAGTAACACAGACACACACTGACACCAAGTAACAGAGACATACACTTACACCAAGTAACAAAGACATACACTGAAACCAAGTAACAAAGACAGACAATTACACCAAGTAACAAAAACATAAACTTACACCAAGTATTTTGACATACACTGACACCAAGTTACAAACACATGCACTGATACCCAGTAACACAGACAAACACTCACACCAAGTAACAAAGACATACACTGATACCCATTAACACAGACACACACTTACAACAAGTAACACAGACATACATTGATACCAAGTCACAAAGACATAATCTGATACCCAGTAACACAGACACACACTTACGCCAAGTAACAAAGACATGCACTTACACCAAGTATTTTGACATACACTGACACCAAGTAACAAAGACATACACTGACACCCAGTAACACAGACACACACGGACACCAAGTAACAAAGACACACACTTACACCAAGTAACACAGACACACACTGACACCTAGTAACACAGTCACACACTTACACAAAGTAACACAGACATACACTGACACCAAGTAACAAAGACATACACTGACACCCAGTAACAAAGACATACACTGACACCAAGTCACAAAGACATACACTGATACCCAGAAACACAGACACACACTTACACCAAGAAACACAGACATACACTGACACCAAGTAACAAAGGCATACACTGATACCCAGGAACACAGAGACACACTTACACCAAGTAACACAGACACACACTTACACCAAGTAACAAAGACATACACTTAAACCAAGTAACACAGACATGCACTGACACCAAGTAACAAAGACACACAATTACACCAAGTAACACAGATATACACTGGCACCAAGTAACAAAGACATGCACTGACACCCAGTAACACAGACAAACACGGACACCAAGTAACAAAGGCACACACTTACACCAAGTAACACAGACACACACTGACACACAGTAACACAGACACACACTTACACCAAGTAACACAGACATACACTGACACCAAGTAACAAAGACATACACTGATACCCAGTAACACAGACACACACTTACACAAAGTAACACAGACATACACTGACACCTTGTAACAAAGACATACAATGATACCCAGGAACACAGACACACACTTACACCAAGTAACACAGACACACACTGACACCAAGTAACAAAGACATACACTTACACCCAGTAACAAAGACATACACTGACACCAAGTAACAAAGACAGACAATTACACCAAGTAACAAAAACATAAACTTACACCAAGTATTTTGACATACACTGACACCAAGTAACAAACACATGCACTGATACCCAGTAACACAGACAAACACTCACACCAAGTAACAAAGACATACACTGATACCCATTAACACAGACACACACTTACAACAAGTAACACAGACATACATTGATACCAAGTCACAGAGACATACTCTGATACCCAGTACACAGACACACACTTACGCCAAGTAACAAAGACATGCACTTACACCAAGTATTTTGACATACACTGACACCAAGTAACAAAGACATACACTGACACCCAGTAACACAGACACACACGGACACCAAGTAACAAAGACACACACTTACACCAAGTAACAAAGACATACACTGACACCAAGTAACAAAGACATACACTGACACCCAGTAACAAAGACATACACTGACAACAAGTCACAAAGACATACACTGATACCCAGAAACACAGACGCACACTTACACCAAATAACAAAGACAAACACTGATACCCAGTAACACAGACACACACTTACACCAAGAAACACAGACATACACTGACACCAAGTAACAAAGGCATACACTGATACCCAGGAACACAGAGACACACTTACACCAAGTAACACAGACACACACTTACACCAAGTAACAAAGACATACACTTAAACCAAGTAACACAGACATGCACTGACACCAAGTAACAAAGACACACAATGACACCAAGTAACACAGATATACACTGGCACCAAGTAACAAAGACATGCACTGACACCCAGTAACACAGACAAACACGGACACCAAGTAACAAAGGCACACACTTACACCAAGTAACACAGACACACACTGACACACAGTAACACAGACACACACTTACACCAAGTAACACAGACATACACTGACACCAAGTAACAAAGACATACACTTACACCAAGTAACAAAGACATACACTGACACCAAGTAACAAAGACAGACAATTACACCAAGTAACAAAAACATAAACTTACACCAAGTATTTTGACATACACTGACACCAAGTAACAAACACATGCACTGATACCCAGTAACACAGACAAACACTCACACCAAGTAACAAAGACATACTCTGATACCCAGTAACACAGACACACACTTACGCCAAGTAACAAAGACATGCACTTACACCAAGTATTTTGACATACACTGACACCAAGTAACAAAGACATACACTGATACCCAGTAACTCAGACATACACTTACACCAACTAACAAAGACATACACTGGCACCAAGTCACAAAGACACACACTGACAACCAGTAGCAAAGACATACACTGACACCAAGTCACAAACACATGCACTGATACCCAGTAACACAGACACACACTTGCACGAAGTAACAAAAACAGACACTGATACCCAGTAACACAGACACACATTTACACCAATTAACTAAGACATACAAAAAGACCCAGAAACAAAGACATACACTGACACCCAGTAACACAGACACACACGGACACCCTGTAACACAGACACACACATGCACCAAGTAACGCAGACATACACTGACACCAAGTAACAAAGACATACACTGATACTCAGGAACACAGAAACACACTTACACCAAGTAACACAGACACACACTTACACCAAGTAACAAAGACATATACCTACACCAAGTAACACAGACATACACTGACACCAAGTAACAAAGACATACACTGATACTCAGGAACACAGACACACACTTACACCAAGTAACACAGACACACACTTACACCAAGTAACAAAGACATACACTGACACCAAGTAACAAAGACATACACTGACACCCAGTAACACAGACACACACGGACACCAAGTAACAAAGACACACACTTACATCAAGTAAAACAGACACACACTGACACCCAGTAACACAGACACACAATTACACAAAGTAACACAGACATACATTGACACAAAGTAACAAAGACATACACTGATACCCAGTAACACAGACACACACTTACACCAAGTAACACAGACATACACTGACACCAAGTAACAAAGGCATACACTGATACCCAGGAACACAGAGACACACTTACACCAAGTAACACAGACACACACTTACACCCAGTAACAAAGACATACACTTAAACCAAGTAACACAGACATGCACTGACACCAAGTAACAAACACACACAATTACACCAAGTAACACAGATATACACTGGCACCAAGTAACAAAGACATGCACTGACTCCCAGTAACACAGACACACACGGACACCAAGTAACAAAGACACACACTTACACCAAGTAACACAGACACACACTGACACACAGTAACACAGACACACACTTACACCAAGTAACACAGACATACACTGACACCAAGTAACAAAGACATACACTGATATCCAGTACCACAGACACACACTTACACCAAGTAACACAGACATACACTGACACCTTGTAACAAAGACATACAATGATACCCAGGAACACAGACACACACTTACACCAAGTAACACAGACACACACTTACACCAAGTAACAGAGACATACACTTACAGCAAGTAACAAAGACATACACTGACACCAAGTAACAAAGACAGACAATTACACCAAGTCACAAAAACATACACTTACACCAAGTATTTTGACATACACTGACACCAAGTAACAAAGACATGCACTGATACCCAGTAACACAGACAAACACTCACACCAAGTAACAAAGACATACACTGATACCCAGTAACACAGACTCACACTTACAACAAGTAACACAGAAATACATTGATACCAAGTCACAAAGACATACACTGATACCCAGTAACACAGACACACACTTACACCAAGTAACAAAGACATACACTTACACCAAGTATTTTGACATACACTGACACCAAGTAACAAAGACATACACTGATACCCAGTAACTCAGACATACACTTACACCAACTAACAAAGACATACACTGGCACCAAGTCACAAAGACACACACTGACACCCAGTAGCAAAGACATACACTGACACCAAGTCACAAACACATGCACTGATACCCAGTAACACAGACACACACTTACACCAAGTAACACAGACATACATTGACATCAAGTAACAAAGACATACACTGATACCCAGTAACACAGACACACACTTACACGAAGTAACAAAGACAGACACTGATACCCAGTAACACAGACACACACATGCACCAAGTAACGCAGACATACACTGACACCAAGTAACAAAGACATACACTGATACTCAGGAACACAGACACACACTTACACCAAGTAACACAGACACACACTTACACCAAGTAACACAGACACACACTTACACCAAGTAACAAAGACATATACCTACACCAAGTAACACAGACATACACTGACACCCAGTAACAAAGACATACACTGATACCCAGTAACACAGAAACACACTGACACCCAGTAACAAAGACATACACTGATACCAAGTCACAAAGACATACACTGATACCCAGTAACACAGACACAAACTGACACCCAGTAACAAAGACATATTCTGATACCAAGTCACAGAGACATACACTGATACCCAGTAACACAGACACACGCTGACACCAAGTAACAAAGACATGCACTGACATCAAGTAACAAAGACATACACTTACACGAAGTAACAAAGACACACACTGACACCAAGTAACAAAGACATACACTGACACCAAGTAACAAACACATACACTGACACCAAGTCACAAAGACATACACTTACACCAAGTAACAAAGACAGACAATTGCACCAAGTAACAAAGACATACACTTACACCAAGTATGTTGACATACACTGACACCAAGTAACAAAGACATACACTGATACCCAGTAACACAGACACACACTTACACCAAGTAACAAAGACATACACTGACACCAAGTCACAAAGACATACACTGACACCAAGTCACAAAGACACACACTGACACCAAGTAACAAAGACATACACTGACACCAAGTCACAAAGACATACACTGATACCCAGTAACACAGACACACACTTACACCAAGTAACAAAGACAGACACTGATACCCAGTAACACAGACACACACTAACACCAAGTAACAAAGACATACACTGACACCAAGTAACAAAGACATACACTGACACCCAGTAACACAGACACACACGGACACCAAGTAACAAAGACAAATACTTACACCAAGTAACACAGACACACACTTACACCAAGTAACAAAGACATACACTGACACCAAGTAACACAGACATACACTGACACCAAGTAACAAAGACATACACTGATACACAGGAACACAGACACACACTTACACCAAGTAACACAGACACACACTTACACCAAGTAACAAAGACATACACTGACACCAAGTAACAAAGACATACACTTACACCAAGTAACAATGACACACACTTACACCAAGTAACACAGACATACACTGACACCAAGTAATAAAGACATACAATTACACCATTAACAAAGACACACACTTACACCAAGTAACACAGATATACACTGACACCAAGTAACAAAGACATGCACTGACACCCAGTAACACAGACACACACGGACACCAAGTAACAAAGACACACACTTACACCAAGTAACACAGACACACAATGACACCCAGGAACACAGACACACACTTACACCAAGTAACACAGACATACACTGACACCAAGTAACAAAGACATACTCTGATACCCAGTAACACAGACACACACTTACACCAAGTAACACAGACATACACTGACACCAAGTAACAAAGACATACACTGATACCCATTTACACAGACACACACTTACACGAAGTAACAAAGACAGACTCTGATACCCAGTAACACAGACACACACATGCACCAAGTAACGCAGACATACACTGACACCAAGTAACAAAGACATACACTGATACTCAGGAACACAGACACACACTTACACCAAGTAACACAGACACACACTTACACCAAGTAACACAGACACACACTTACACCAAGTAACAAAGACATATACCTACACCAAGTAACACAGACATACACTGACACCACGTAACAAAGACATACTCTGATACCCAGGAACACAGACACACACTGACACCCAGTAACAAAGACATACACTGATACCAAGTCACAAAGACATACACTGATACCCAGTAACACAGAAACACACTGACACCCAGTAACAAAGACATACACTGATACCAAGTCACAAAGACATACACTGATACCCAGTAACACAGACACAAACTGACACCCAGTAACAAAGACATATTCTGATACCAAGTCACAGAGACATACACTGATACCCAGTAACACAGACACACGCTGACACCAAGTAACAATGACATGCACTGACATCAAGTAACAAAGACATACACTTACACGAAGTAACAAAGACACACACTGGCACCAAGTAACAAAGACAAACACTGACACCAAGTCACAAAGACATACACTTACACCAAGTAACAAAGACAGACAATTACACCAAGTAACAAAGACATACACTTACACCAAGTATGTTGACATACACTGACACCAAGTAACAAAGACATACACCGATACCCAGTAACACAGACACACACTTACACCAAGTAACAAAGACACACACTGACACCAAGTAACAAAGACACACACTGACACCCAGTAACAAAGACAGACACTGACACCAAGTCACAAAGACATACACTGATACCCAGTAACACAGACACACACTTACACCAAGTAACAAAGACAGACACTGATACCCAGTAACACAGACACACACTGACACCAAGTAACAAAGTCATACACTGACACCAAGTAACAAAGACATACACTGACACCCAGTAACACAAACACACACACGGACACCAAGTAACAAAGACAAATACTTACACCAAGTAACACAGACACACACTTACACCAAGTAACAAAGACATACACTGACACCAAATAACACAGACATACACTGACACCAAGTAACAAAGACATACACTGATACACAGGAACACAGACACACACTTACACCAAGTAACACAGACACACACTTACACCAAGTAACAAAGACATACACTGACACCAAGTAACAAAGACATACACTTACACCCAGTAACACAGACACACACGGACACCAAGTAACAAAGACACACACTTACACCAAGTAACACAGACACACACTGACACCCAGTAACACAGACACACACTTACACCAAGTAACACAGACATACACTGACACCAAGTAACAAAGACATACTCTGATACCCAGTAACACAGACACACGCTTACACCAAGTAACACAGACATACACTGACACCAAGTAACAAAGACATACACTGATACACAGGAACACAGACACACACTTACACCAAGTAACACAGACACACACTTACACCAAGTAACAAATACACAGACTGACACCAAGTAACAAAGACATGCACTGACACCCAGTAACACAGACACACACGGACACTAAGTAACAAAGACACACACTTACACCAAGTAACACAGACACACACTGACACCCAGTAACACAGACACACACTTACACCAAGTAACACAGATCATCAACTGACACCAAGTAACAAAGACATACTCTGATACCCAGTAACACAGACACACACTTACACCAAGTAACACAGACATACACTGACACCAAGTAACAAAGACATACACTGATACCCAGTTACACAGACACACACATGCACCAAGTAACGCAGACATACACTGACACCAAGGAACAAAGACATACACTGATACTCAGGAACACAGACACACACTTACACCAAGTAACACAGACACACACTTACACCAAGTAACACAGACACACACTTACACCAAGTAACAAAGACATATACCTACACCAAGTAACACAGACATACACTGACACCAAGTAACAAAGACAAACTCTGATACACAGGAACACAGACACACACTGACACCCAGTAACAAAGACATACACTGATACCAAGTCACAAAGACATACACTGATACCCAGTAACACAGAAACACACTGACACCCAGTAACAAAGACATACACTGATACCAAGTCACAAAGACATACACTGATACGCAGTAACACAGACACAAACTGACACCCAGTAACAAAGACATATTCTGATACCAAGTCACAGAGACATACACTGATACCCAGTAACACAGACACACGCTGACACCAAGTAACAAAGACATGCACTGACATCAAGTAACAAAGACATACACTTACACGAAGTAACAAAGACACACACTGACACCAAGTAACAAAGACAAACACTTACACCAAGTATGTTGACATACACTGACACCAAGTAACAAAGACATACACCGATACCCAGTAACACAGACACACAATTACACCAAGTAACAAAGACATACACTGACACCAAGTCACAAAGACATACACTTACACCAAGTAACAAAGACAGACAATTACAACAAGTAACAAAGACATACACTTACACCAAGTATGTTGACATACACTGACACCAAGTAACAAAGACATACACCGATACCCAGTAACACAGACACACAATTACACCAAGTAACAAAGACATACACTGACACCAAGTCACAAAGACACACACTGACACCCAGTAACAAAGACAGACACTGACACCAAGTCACAAAGACATACACTGATACCCAGTAACACAGACACACACTTACACCAAGTAACAAAGACAGACACTGATACCCAGTAACACAGACACACACTTACACCAAGTAACAAAGTCATACACTGACACCAAGTAACAAAGACATACACTGACACCCAGTAACACAGACACACACGGACACCAAGTAACAAAGACAAATACTTACACCAAGTAACACAGACACACACTTACACCAAGTAACAAAGACATACACTGACACCAAATAACACAGACATACACTGACACCAAGTAACAAAGACATACACTGATACACAGGAACACAGACACACACTTACACCAAGTAACACAGACACACACTTACACCAAGTAACAAAGACATACACTGACACCAAGTAACAAAGACATACACTTACACCCAGTAACACAGACACACACGGACACCAAGTAACAAAGACACACACTTACACCAAGTAACACAGACACACACTGACACCCAGTAACACAGACACACACTTACACCAAGTAACACAGACATAAACTGACACCAAGTAACAAAGACATACTCTGATACCCAGTAACACAGACACACGCTTACACCAAGTAACACAGACATACACTGACACCAAGTAACAAAGACATACACTGATACACAGGAACACAGACACACACTTACACCAAGTAACACAGTCACACACTTACACCAAGTAACAAAGACATACACTTACACCAAGTAACAATGACACATACTTGCACCAAGTAACAAAGACATACACTGACACCCAGTAACACATACACACACTTACACCAAGTAACAAAGACATACACTGTCACCAAGTCACAAACACACACACTGACACCCAGTAACAAAGACATACACTGACACCAAGTAACAAAGACATACACTGATACCCAGTAACAAAGACATACACTGACACCCAGTAACACAGACACACACGGACACCAAGTAACAAATACACAGACTGACACCAAGTAACAAAGACATACACTGATACTCAGGAACACAGACACACACTTACACCAAATAACACAGGCACACACTTACACCAAGTAACAAAGACATACACTTACACCAAGTAACACAGACATACACTGACACCAAGTCACAAAGACACACAATGACACCCAGTAACAAAGACATACACTGACACCTAGTCACAAAGACATACACCGATACACAGACACACACTTACACCAAGTAACACAGACATACACTGACACCAAGTCACAAAGACATACACTGATACCCAGGAACACAGACACACACTGACACCCAGTAAAAAAGACATACACTGATACCAAGTCACAAAGACATACACTGATACCCAGTAACACAGACACACATTGACACCCAGTAACAAAGACATACACTGATACCAAGTCAGAAAGACATACACTGATACCCAGTAACACAGACACACACTGACACCCAGTAACAAAGACATACACTGATACCAATCACAAAGGCATTCACTGATACCCAGTTACACAGACATACACTGACAACAAGTAACAAAGACATGCACTGACACCAAGTAACAAAGACATACACTTACACCAAGTAACAAAGACACACACTTACACCAAGTAACACAGACATACACTGACACCAAGTAAGAAAGACATACACTGACACCAAGTAACAAAGACATACACTTACACCAAGTAACAAAGACAGACAATTACACCAAGTAACAAAACCATACACTTTCACCAAGAATTTTGACTACACTGACACCAAGTAACAAAGACATACACTGATACCCAGTAACACAGACACACACTTATACCAAGTTACAAAGACATACACTGACACCAAGTCACAAAGACACACACTGACACCCAGTAACATAGACATACACTGACACCAAGTCACAAAGACATTCACTGATACCCAGTAACACAGACACACACTTACACCAAATAACACAGACATACACTGACACCAAGTAACAAAGACATACACTGATACACAGTAACACAGACACATACTTACACCAAGTAACAAAGACAGACACTGATACCCAGGAAAACAGACACACACTTACACCAAGTAACACAGACACACACTTGCACCAAGTAACAAAGACATACACTTACACCAAGTAACACAGAAATACACTGACACCAAGTAACAAAGACATTCAATTACACCAATTAAAAAGACACACACTTACACCAAGTAACACAGATACACAGTGACACCCAGTAACAAAGACATGCACAGACACCCAGTAACACAGACACACACGGACACCAAGTAACAAATACACACACTTAAACCAAGTAACACAGACACACACTGACACCCAGTAACACAGACACACACTTACACCAAGTAACACAGACATACACTGACACCAAGTAACAAAGACATACTCTGATACACAGGAACACAGACACACACTTACACCAAGTAACAAAGACATACACTGACACCAAGTAACAAAGACGTACACTTACACCAAGTAACAATGACATACAATTACACAAAGTAACAAAGACACACACTTACACCAAGTAACACAGATATACACTGACACAAAGTAACAAAGACATACACTGACACCAAATAACAAAGACATACAATTACACCAAGTAACACAGACACACACTGACACCCAGTAACGCAGACACACACGGACACCAAGTAACAAAGACACACACTTACACCAAGTAACACAGACTCACACTGACACCCAGTAACACAGACACACACTTACACCAAGTAACACAGACATACACTGACACCAAGTAACAAAGACATACTCTGATACCCAGTAACACAGACACACACTTACACCAAGTAACACAGACATACACTGACACCAAGTAACAAAGACATACACTGATACACAGGAACACAGACACACACTTACACCAAGTAACACAGACACACACTTACACCAAGTAACACAGACATACATTGACACCCAGTAACAAAGACATACAATTACACAAAGTAACAAAGACACACACTTACACCAAGTAACAGAGATATACACTGACACAAAGTAACAAAGACATACACTTACACCAAGTAACAAAGACATACAATTACACCAAGTAACAAAGACACACACTTACACCAACTAACACAGACATACACTGACACCAAGTAACAAAGACATGCACTGACACCCAGTAACACAGACACACACGGACACCAAGTAACAAAGACACACATTTACACCAAGTAACACAGACACACACTCACACACAGTAACACAGACACACACTTACACCAAGAAACACAGACATACACTGACACCAAGTAACAAAGACATGCACTGACACCCAGTAACACAGACACACGGACACCAAGTAACAAAGGCACACATTTACACCAAGTAACACAGACACACACACACACCCAGTAACAAAGCCACACACTTACACCAAGAAACACAGACATACACTGACAACAAGTAACAAAGACATACACTGATACCCAGGAACACAGACACACACTTACACCAAGTAACAAAGACATACATTAACACCAAGTCACAAAGGCATACACTGATACCCAGTAACACAGACACGCACTGACACCAAGTGACAAAGACATACACTGACATCATGTAACAAAGACATACACTTACACCACGTAACAAAGACACACACTTAGACCAAGTAACACAGACACACACTGACACCCAGTAACACAGACACACACTTACACCAAGTAACACAGACATACACTGACACCAAGTAACAAAGACATACACTGATACCAAGTCACAAAGACATACACTGATACCCAGTAACACAGACACACACTTACACCAAGTAACACAGACATACACTGACACCAAGTAACAAAGAGATACACTGATACCCAGTAACACAGACACACACTTACACCAAGTAACAAAGATAGACACTGATACCCAGTAACACACTCACACACTTACACCAAGAAACAAAGACATACATTGGCACCCAGTAACAAATACATACACTGACACCCAGTAACACAGACACGCACTTCTCGCAAGCAACACAGACATACACTGACACCAAGTAACAAAGACATACACTGATACCCAGGAACACAGACACACACTTACACCAGGTAACACAGACACACACTTACACCAAGTAACAAAGACACACCCTTACACCAAGTAACACAGACACACACTGACACCCAGTAACACCAACACACACTTACAGCAAGCAACACAGAAATACACTGACACCAAGTAACAAAGACATACACTGATACCCAGGAACACAGACACACACTTACACCAGGTAACACAGACACACACTTACACCAAGTAACAAAGACATAGACTTACACCAAATAACACAGACATACACTGACACCAAGTAATAAAGACATACAATTACACCAAGTAACAAAGACACACACTTACACCAAGTAACACAGATATACAGTGACACCAAGTAACAAAGACATGCACTGACACCCAGTAACACAGACACACACGGACACCAAGTAACAAAGACACACACTTAAACCAAGTAACACAGACACACACTGACACCCAGTAACACAGACACACACTTACACCAAGTAACACAGACATACACTGACACCAAGTAACAAAGACATACACTGATACACAGGAACAGAGAGACATACTTACACCAAGTAACACAGACACACACTTACACCAAGTAACAAAGACATACACTGACACCAAGTAACAAAGACATACACTTACACCAAGTAACAATGACACACACTTACACCAAGTAACAAAGACATACACTGACACCCAGTAACACAGACACACACTTACACCAAGTAACAAAGACATACACTTACACCAAGTAACACAGACACACACTTACACCAAGTAACACAGATATACACTGACACCAAGTAACAAAGACATGCACTGACACCCAGTAACACAGAAACACACGGACACCAAGTAACAAAGACACACACTTACACCAAGTAACACAGACACACACTGACACCCAGTAACACAGACACACACTTACACCAAGTAACACAGACATACACCGGCACCAAGTAACAAAGACATACTCTGATACCCAGTAACACAGACACACACTTACACCAAGTAACACAGACATACACTGACACCAAGTAACAAAGACATACACTGATACCCAGTAACACAGACACACACTTACACGAAGTAACAAAGACAGACACTGATACCCAGTAACACAGACACACACATGCACCAAGTAACGCAGACATACACTGACACCAAGTAACAAAGACATACACTGATACTCAGGAACACAGACACACACTTACACCAAGTAACACAGACACACACTTACACCAAGTAACAAAGACATATACCTACACCAAGTAACACAGACATACACTGACACCAAGTAACAAAGACATACACTGATACCCAGGAAAACAGACACACACTGACACCCAGTAACAAAGACATACACTGATACCAAGTCACAAAGACATACACTGATACCCAGTAACACAGACACACACTGTCACCAAGTGACAAAGACATACACTGACATCAAGTAACAAAGACATACACTTACACCACGTAACAAAGACACACACTTACACCAAGTAACACAGACACACACTGACACCCAGTAACACAGACACACACTTACACCAAGTAACACAGACATACACTGACACCAAGTAACAAAGACATACACTGATACCAAGTCACAAAGACATACACTGATACCCAGTAACACAGACACACACTTACACCAAGTAACACAGACATACACTGACACCAAGTAACAAAGAGATACACTGATACCCAGTAACACAGACACACACTTACACCAAGTAACAAAGATAGACACTGATACCCAGTAACACACTCACACACTTACACCAAGAAACAAAGACATACATTGACACCCAGTAACAAATACATACACTGACACCCAGTAACACAGACACACACTTACAGCTAGCAACACAGACATACACTGACACCAAGTAACAAAGACATACACTGATACCCAGGAACACAGACACACACTTACACCAGGTAACACAGACACACACTTACACCAAGTAACAAAGACACACCCTTACACCAAGTAACACAGACACACACTGTCACCCAGTAACACCGACACACACTTACAGCAAGCAACACAGACACACACTGACACCAAGTAACAAAGACATACACTGATACCCAGGAACACAGACACACACTTACACCAGGTAACACAGACACACACTTACACCAAGTAACAAAGACATAGACTTACACCAAATAACACAGACATACAATGACACCAAGTAATAAAGACATACAATTACACAAAGTAACAAAGACACACACTTACACCAAATAACACAGATATACAGTGACACCAAGTAACAAAGACATGCACTGACACCCAGTAACACAGACACACACGGACACCAAGTAACAAAGACACACTCTTACAGAAAGTAACACAGACATACTCTGATACCCAGTAACACAGACACACACTTACACCAAGTAACACAGACATACACTGACACCAAGTAACAAAGACATACACTGATACACAGGAACAGAGAGACATACTTACACCAAGTAACACAGACACACACTTACACCAAGTAACAAAGACATACACTGTCACCAAGTAACAAAGACATACTCTTACACCAAGTAACAATGACACACACTTACACCAAGTAACAAAGACATACACTGACACCCAGTAACACAGACACACACTTACACCAAGTAACAGAGACATACACTGTCACCAAGTCATAAACACAGACACTGACACCCAGTAACAAAGACATACACTGACACCAAGTAACAAAGACAGACACTGATACCCAGTAACAAAGACATACACTAACACCCAGTAACACAGACACACACTTACACCAAGTAACAAAGACATACACTGATACCAAGTAACACAGACACACACTTACACCAAGTAACACAGACATACACTGACACCAAGTAACAAAGACATACACTGATACTCAGGAACACAGACACACACTTACACCAAGTAACACAGACACACACTTACACCAAGTAACAAAGACATACACTTACAACAAGTAACACAGACATACACTGACACCAAGTCACAAAGACACACAGTGACACCCAGTAACAAAGACATACACTGACACCTAGTCACAAAGACATACACTGATACACAGACACACACTTACACCAAGTAACACAGACATACACTGACACCAAGTAACAAAGACATACACTGATACCCAGTATCACAGACACACACTTACACCTGGTAAACAAAGACATACACTGACACCAAGTCACAAAGACACACACTGACACCCAGTAACAAAGACATACACTGACATCAAATCACAAAGACAGACACTGATACCCAGGAACACAGACACACACTGAGACCCAGTAACAAAGACATACACTGATACCAAGTCACAAAGACATACACTGATACCCAGTAACACAGACACAAACTGACACCCAGTAACTAAGACATACACTGATACCAAGTCAGAAAGACATACACTGATACCCAGTAACACAGGCACACACTGACACCCAGTAACAAAGACATACACTGATACCAATCACAAAGGCATTCACTTATACCCAGTAACATAGACATACACTGACACCAAGTAACAAAGACATGCACTGACACCAAGTAACAAAGACATACACTTACACCAAGTAACAAAGACACACACTTACACCAAGTAACACAGACATACACTGACACCAAGTAAGAAAGACATGCACTGACACCAAGTAACAAAGACATACACTTACACCAAGTAACAAAGCCAGACAATTACACCAAGTAACAAAACCATACACTTTCACCAAGTATTTTGACATACACTGACACCAAGTAACAAAGACATACACTGATACCCAGTAACACAGACACACACTTACACCAAGTAACAAAGACATACACTGTTACCAAGTCACAAAGACACACACTGACACCCAGTAACAAAGACATACACTGACACCAAGTCACAAAGACATACACTGATACCCAGTAAAACAGACACACAGTTACACCAAGTAACACAGACATACACTGACACCAAGTAACAAAGACATACACTGATACCCAGTAACACAGACACATACTGACACCAAGTAACAAAGACAGACACTGATACCCAGTAACACAGACACACACTTACACCAAGTAACAAAGACATGCACTGACACCCAGTAACAAAGACATACACTGACACCCAGTAACACAGACACACACGGACACCAAGTAACAAAGACACACACTTACACCAAGTAACACAGACACACACTGACACCCAGTAACACAGACACACACTTACACCAAGTAACACAGACATACACTGACACCATGTAACAAAGACATACACTGATACCCAGTAACACAGACACACACTTACACCAAGTAACACAGACATACACTGACATCAAGTTACAAAGACAGACACTGATGCCCAGGAAAACAGAAACACACTTTCACCAAGTAACACAGACACACACTTACACAAAGTAACAAAGACTTACACTTACACCAAGTAACACAGACATACACTGACACCAAGTAACACAGACTCACACGGACACCAAGTAACAAAGACATACACTGATACCCAGTAACACAGACACACACTTACACCAAGTAACACCGACATACACTTACACCAAGTAACACAGATATACACTGACACCAAGTAACAAAGACATGCACTGACACCCAGTAACACAGACTCACACGGACACCAAGTAACAAAGACATACACTGATACCCAGTAACACAGACACACACTTACACCAAGTAACACCGACATACACTGACACCAAGTAACAAAGACATACAATGATACCCAGGAACACAGACACACACTTACACCAAGTAACACAGACAAACACTTACACCAAGTAACAAAGACATACACTTACACCAAGTAACACAGACATACACTGACACCAAGTAACAAAGACATACAATTACACCATGTAACAAAGACACACACTTACACCAAGTAACACAGACATACACTGACACGAAGTCACAAAGATATACAATGACACCCAGTAACAAAGACATACACTGACACCTATTCACAAAGACATACACTGACACCAAGTAACAAAGACATACACTTACACCAAGTAACAAAGACATACACTGACACCAAGTAACAAAGTCATTCACTGATACCCAGTAACACAGACACACACTTACACCAAGTAACACAGACATACACTGACACCAAGCAACAAAGACATACACTGATACCCAGTAACACAGACACACACTTACACCAAGTAACAAGGACAGACACTGATCCCCAGTAACACAGACACACACTTACACCAAGTAACAAAGACATACCCTGACAACAAGTAACAAAGACATACACTTACACCAAGTAAAAAAGACATACACTGATACCCAAGTAAAAAAGACATACACTGATACCCAGTAACACAGACACACACTTACACCCAGTAACAAAGACATACACTGATACCCAGTAACACAGACACACACTTACACCAAGTAACACAGACATACACTGACACCAAGTAACAAAGACATACACTGATACCCAGTAACACAGACACACACTTACACCAAGTAACACAGACATACACTGACACCAAGTAACAAAGACATACACTGATACCCAGTAACACTGACACACACTTACACCAAGTAACAAAGACATACACTTACACCAAGTAACACAGACATACACTGACACCATGTAACAAAGACATACAATGATACCCAGCAACACAGACACACACCTACACCAAGTAACACAGACAGACACTTACAGCAAGTAACAAAGACATACACTTACACCAAGTAACACAGACATACACTGACACCAAGTAATAAAGACATACAATTACACCAAGTAACAAAGACACACACTGAAACCAAGTAACACAGATACACAGTGACACCCAGTAACAAAGACATGCACTGACACCCAGTAACACAGACACACACTGACACCCAGTAACACAGACACACACTTACACCAAGTAACAAAGACATACACTGACACCAAGTAACAAAGACATACACTGATACACAGGAACACAGACACACACTTACACCAAGTAACACAGACACACACTTCCACCAAGTAACAAAGACATACACTGACACCAAGTAACAAAGACATACACTTACACCAAGTAACAATGGCATACAATTACACAAAGTAACAAAGACACACACTTACACCAAGTAACACAGATATACACTGACACAAAGTAACAAAGACATACACTGACACCAAATAACAAAGACATACAATTACACCAAGTAACACAGACACACACTGACACCCAGTAACACAGACACACACGGACACCAAGGAACAAAGACACACACTTACACCAAGTAACACAGACACACACTGACACCCAGTAACACAGACACACACTTACACCAAGTAATACAGACATACACTGACACCAAGTAACAAAGACATACTCTGATACCCAGTAACACAGACACACACTTACACCAAGTAACACAGACATACACTGACACCAAGTAACAAAGACATACACTGATACACAGGAACACAGACACACACTTACACCAAGTAACACAGTCACACACTTACACCAAGTAACACAGACATACATTGACACCCAGTAACAAAGACATACAATTACACAAAGCAACAAAGACACACACTTACACCAAGTAACACAGATATACACTGACACAAAGTAACAAAGACATACACTGACACCAAGTAACAAAGACATACAATTACACCAAGTAACAAAGACACACACTTACACCAACTAACACAGACATACACTGACACCAAGTAACAAAGACATGCACTGACACCCAGTAACACAGACACACACGGACACCAAGTAACAAAGACACACATTTACACCAAGTAACACAGACACACTCACACACAGTAACACAGACACAAACTTACACCAAGAAACACAGACATACACTGACACCAAGTAACAAAGACATGCACTGACACCCAGTAACACAGACACACGGACACCAAATAACAAAGACACACATTTACACCAAGTAACACAGACACACACACACACCAAGTAACACAGACACACACTTACACCAAGAAACACAGACATACACTGACAACAAGTAACAAAGACATACACTGATACCCAGGAACACAGACACACACTTACACCAAGTAACAAAGACATACATTGACACCAAGTCACAAAGACATACACTGATACCCAGTAACACAGACACACACTGTCACCAAGTGACAAAGACATACACTGACATCAAGTAACAAAGACATACACTTACACCACGTAACAAAGACACACACTTACACCAAGTAACACAGACACACACTGACACCCAGTAACACAGACACACACTTACACCAAGTAACACAGACATACACTGACACCAAGTAACAAAGACATACACTGATACCAAGTCACAAAGACATACACTGATACCCAGTAACACAGACACACACTTACACCAAGTAACACAGACATACACTGACACCAAGTAACAAAGAGATACATTGATACCCAGTAACACAGACACACACTTACACCAAATAACAAAGATAGACACTGATACCCAGTAACACACTCACACACTTACACCAAGAAACAAAGACATACATTGACACCCAGTAACAAATACATACACTGACACCCAGTAACACAGACACACACTTACAGCAAGCAACACAGACATACACTGACACCAAGTAACAAAGACATACACTGATACCCAGGAACACAGACACACACTTACACCAGGTAACACAGACACACACTTACACCAAGTAACAAAGACACACCCTTACACCAAGTAACACAGACACACACTGTCACCCAGTAACACCGACACACACTTACAGCAAGCAACACAGACACACACTGACACCAAGTAACAAAGACATACACTGATACCCAGGAACACAGACACACACTTACACCAGGTAACACAGACACACACTTACACCAAGTAACAAAGACATAGACTTACACCAAATAACACAGACATACAATGACACCAAGTAATAAAGACATACAATTACACAAAGTAACAAAGACACACACTTACACCAAATAACACAGATATACAGTGACACCAAGTAACAAAGACATGCACTGACACCCAGTAACACAGACACACACGGACACCAAGTAACAAAGACACACTCTTACAGAAAGTAACACAGACATACTCTGATACCCAGTAACACAGACACACACTTACACCAAGTAACACAGACATACACTGACACCAAGTAACAAAGACATACACTGATACACAGGAACAGAGAGACATACTTACACCAAGTAACACAGACACACACTTACACCAAGTAACAAAGACATACACTGACACCAAGTAACAAAGACATACTCTTCCACCAAGTAACAATGACACACACTTACACCAAGTAACAAAGACATACACTGACACCCAGTAACACAGACACACACTTACACCAAGTAACAGAGACATACACTGTCACCAAGTCATAAACACAGACACTGACACCCAGTAACAAAGACATACACTGACACCAAGTAACAAAGACAGACACTGATACCCAGTAACAAAGACATACACTAACACCCAGTAACACAGACACACACTTACACCAAGTAACAAAGACATACACTGATACCCAGTAACACAGACACACACTTACACCAAGTAACACAGACATACACTGACACCAAGTAACAAAGACATACACTGATACTCAGGAACACAGACACACACTTACACCAAGTAACACAGACACACACTTACACCAAGTAACAAAGACATACACTTACAACAAGTAACACAGACATACACTGACACCAAGTCACAAAGACACACAGTGACACCCAGTAACAAAGACATACACTGACACCTAGTCACAAAGACATACACTGATACACAGACACACACTTACACCAAGTAACACAGACATACACTGACACCAAGTAACAAAGACATACACTGATACCCAGTATCACAGACACACACTTACACCTGGTAAACAAAGACATACACTGACACCAAGTCACAAAGACACACACTGACACCCAGTAACAAAGACATACACTGACATCAAATCACAAAGACAGACACTGATACCCAGGAACACAGACACACACTGAGACCCAGTAACAAAGACATACACTGATACCAAGTCACAAAGACATACACTGATACCCAGTAACACAGACACAAACTGACACCCAGTAACTAAGACATACACTGATACCAAGTCAGAAAGACATACACTGATAGCCAGTAACAAAGGCACACACTGACACCCAGTAACAAAGACATACACTGATACCAATCACAAAGGCATTCACTTATACCCAGTAACATAGACATACACTGACACCAAGTAACAAAGACATGCACTGACACCAAGTAACAAAGACATACACTTACACCAAGTAACAAAGACACACACTTACACCAAGTAACATAGACATACACTGACACCAAGTAACAAAGACATGCACTGACACCAAGTAACAAAGACATACACTTACACCAAGTAACAAAGACACACACTTACACCAAGTAACACAGACATACACTGACACCAAGTAACAAAGACATACACTTACACCAAGTAACAAAGACAGACAATTACACCAAGTAACAAAACCATACACTTTCACCAAGTATTTTGACATACACTGACACCAAGTAACAAAGACATACACTGATACCCAGTAACACAGACACACACTTACACCAAGTAACAAAGACATACACTGTTACCAAGTCACAAAGACACACACTGACACCCAGTAACAAAGACATACACTGACACCAAGTCACAAAGACATACACTGATACCCAGTAAAACAGACACACAGTTACACCAAGTAACACAGACATACACTGACACCAAGTAACAAAGACATACACTGATACCCAGTAACACAGACACATACTGACACCAAGTAACAAAGACAGACACTGATACCCAGTAACACAGACACACACTTACACCAAGTAACAAAGACATGCACTGACACCCAGTAACAAAGACATACACTGACACCCAGTAACACAGACACACACGGACACCAAGTAACAAAGACACACACTTACACCAAGTAACACAGACACACACTGACACCCAGTAACACAGACACACACTTACACCAAGTAACACAGACATACACTGACACCATGTAACAAAGACATACACTGATACCCAGTAACACAGACACACACTTACACCAAGTAACACAGACATACACTGACATCAAGTAACAAAGACAGACACTGATGCCCAGGAAAACAGAAACACACTTTCACCAAGTAACACAGACACACACTTACACAAAGTAACAAAGACTTACACTTACACCAAGTAACACAGACATACACTGACACCAAGTAACACAGACTCACACGGACACCAAGTAACAAAGACATACTCTGATACCCAGTAACACAGACACACACTTACACCAAGTAACACCGACATACACTTACACCAAGTAACACAGATATACACTGACACCAAGTAACAAAGACATGCACTGACACCCAGTAACACAGACTCACACGGACACCAAGTAACAAAGACATACACTGATACCCAGTAACACAGACACACACTTACACCAAGTAACACCGACATACACTGACACCAAGTAACAAAGACATACAATGATACCCAGGAACACAGACACACACTTACACCAAGTAACACAGACAAACACTTACACCAAGTAACAAAGACATACACTTACACCAAGTAACACAGACATACACTGACACCAAGTAACAAAGACATACAATTACACCATGTAACAAAGACACACACTTACACCAAGTAACACAGACATACACTGACACGAAGTCACAAAGACATACAATGACACCCAGTAACAAAGACATACACTGACACCTATTCACAAAGACATACACTGACACCAAGTAACAAAGACATACACTTACACCAAGTAACAAAGACATACACTGACACCAAGTAACAAAGTCATTCACTGATACCCAGTAACACAGACACACACTTACACCAAGTAACACAGTCATACACTGACATCAAGCAACAAAGACATACACTGATACCCAGTAACACAGACACACACTTACACCAAGTAACAAGGACAGACACTGATCCCCAGTAACACAGACACACACTTATACCAAGTAACAAAGACATACCCTGACAACAAGTAACAAAGACATACACTTACACCAAGTAAAAAAGACATACACTGATACCCAGTAACACAGACACACACTTACACCCAGTAACAAAGACATACACTGATACCCAGTAACACAGACACACACTTACACCAAGTAACACAGACATACACTGACACCAAGTAACAAAGACATACACTGATACCCAGTAACACTGACACACACTTACACCAAGTAACAAAGACATACACTGATACCCAGTAACACAGGCACACACTTACACCACGTAACACAGACACACACTTACACCAAGTAACAAAGACATACACTTACACCAAGTAACACAGACATACACTGACACCAAGTAACAAAGACATACAATTACACCAAATAACGAAGACACACACTTACACCAAGTAACACAGATATACACTGACACCAAGTAACAAAGACATGCACTGACACCAAGTAACACAGACACACACGGACACCAAGTAACAAAGACATACAGTTACACCAAGTAACACAGACAAACACTGACACCCAGTAAAACAGACACACATTTACACCAGGTAACACAGACACACACTGACACCAAGTAACAAAGACATACACTGACACCCAGTAACACAGACACACACTTACACCAAGTAACAAAGACATACAATGATACCCAGGAACACAGACACACACTTGCACCAAGTAACACAGACACACACATACACCAAGTCACAAAGCCATACACTTACACCAAGTAACACAGACATACACTGACACCAAGTAACAAATATATACAATTACACCATGTAACAAAGGCACACACTTACACCAAGTAACACAGACATACAATGACACCAAGTCACAAAGACACACAATGACACCCAGTAACAAAGACATACATTGACACCTAGTCACAAAGACATAAACTGATACACAGACACACACTTACACCAAGTAACAAAGCCATACACTGACACCAAGTAACAAAGACATACACTTACACCAAGTAACAAAGACATACACAGACACCAAGTAACAAAGACATTCACTGATACCCAGTAACACAGACACACACTTACACCAAGTAACACAGACATACACTGACACCAAGTAACAAAGACATACACTGATACCCAGTAACACAGACACACACTTACACCAAGTAACAAGGACAGACAATGATACCCAGTAACACAGACACACACTGACACCAAGTAACAAAGACATACACTGACACCAAGTAACAAAGACATAAACTGACACCCAGTAACACAGACACACACGGACACCAAGTAACAAAGACACACACTTACACCAAGTAACACAGGCACACACTGACACCCATTAACACAGACACACACTAACACCAAGTAACAAAGTCATACACTGACACCAAGTAACAAAGACATACACTGATACCCAGTAACACAGACACACGCTTACACCAAGTAACAAAGACATACACTGTTACCAAGTCACAAAGACACACACTGACACCCAGTAACAAAGACATACACTGACACCAAGTCACAAAGACGTACACTGATACCCAGTAACACAGACACACACTTACACCAAGTAACACAGACATACACTGACACCAAGTAACAAAGACATACACTGATACCCAGTGACACAGACACATACTGACACCAAGTAACAAAGACAGACACTGATACCCAGTAACACAGACACACACTTACACCAAGTAACAAAGACATGCACTGACACCCAGTAACAAAGACATACACTGACACCCAGTAACACGGACACACACGGACACCAAGTAACAAAGACACACACTTACACCAAGTAACACAGACATGCACTGACACCCAGTAACACAGACTCACACGGACACCAAGTAACAAAGACATACACTGATACCCAGTAACACAGACACACACTTACACCAAGTAACACCGACATACACTGACACCAAGTAACAAAGACATACAATGATACCCAGGAACACAGATACACACTTACACCAAGTAACACAGACAAACACTTACACCAAGTAACAAAGACATACACTTACACCAAGTAACACAGACATACACTGACACCAAGTAACATTGACATACAATTACACCATGTAACACAGACACACACTTACACCAAGTAACACAGACATACACTGACACGAAGTCACAAAGACATACAATGACACCCAGTAACAAAGACATACACTGACACCTATTCACAAAGACATACACTGACACCAAGTAACAAAGACATACACTGACACCAAGTAACAAAGTCATTCACTGATACCCAGTAACACAGTCACACACTTACACCAAGTTAGACAGATATACACTGACACCAAGCAACAAAGACATACACTGATACCCAGTAACACAGACACACACTTACACCAAGTAACAAGGACAGACACTGATACCCAGTAACACAGACACACACTTACACCAAGTAACAAAGACATACCCTGACAACAGGTAACAAAGACATACACTTACACCAAGTAAAAAAGACATACACTGATACCCAGTAACACAGACACACACTTACACCAAGTAACAAAGACATACACTGATATCCAGTAACACAGACACACACTTACACAAAGTAACACAGACATACACTGACACCAAGTAACAAAGACATACACTGATACCCAGTAACACTGACACACACTTACACCAAGTAACAAAGACATACACTGATACCCAGTAACACAGGCACACACTTACACCACGTAACACAGACACACACTTACACCAAGTAACAAAGACATACACTTACACCAAGTAACACAGACATACACTGACTCAAGTAACAAAGACATACAATTACACCAAGTAACGAAGACACACACTTACACCAAGTAACACAGATATACACTGACACCAAGTAACAAAGACATGCACTGACACCAAGTAACACAGACACACACGGACACCAAGTAACAAAGACATACAGTTACACCAAGTAACACAGACAAACACTGACACCCAGTAAAACAGACACACATTTACACCAGGTAACACAGACATACACTGACACCAAGTAACAAAGACATACACTGACACCCAGTAACACAGACACACACTTACACCAAGTAACACAGACATACACTGACACCAAGTAACAAAGACATACAATGATACCCAGGAACACAGACACACACTTGCACCAAGTAACACAGACACACACATACACCAAGTAACAAAGACATACACTTACACCAAGTAACACAGACATACACTGACACCAAGTAACAAAGATATACAATTACACCATGTAACAAAGGCACACACTTACACCAAGTAACACAGACATACACTGACACCAAGTCACAAAGACACACAATGACACCCAGTAACAAAGACATGCATTGACACCTAGTCACAAAGACATACACTGATACACAGACACACACTTACACCAAGTAACAAAGCCATACACTGACACCAAGTAACAAAGACATACACTTACACCAAGTAACAAAGACATACACAGACACCAAGTAACAAAGACATTCACTGATACCCAGTAACACAGACACACACTTACACCAGTAACACAGACATACACAGACACCAAGTAACAAAGACATACACTGATACCCAGTAACACAGACACACACTTACACCAAGTAACAAGGACAGACAATGATACCCAGTAACACAGACACACACTGACACCAAGTAACAAAGACATACACTGACACCAAGTAACAAAGACATAAACTGACACCCAGTAACACAGACACACACGGACACCAAGTAACAAAGACACACACTTACACCAAGTAACACAGGCACACACTGACACCCATTAACACAGACACACACTAACACCAAGTAACAAAGACATACACTGACACCAAGTAACAAAGACATACACTTACACCAAGTAAAAAAGACATACACTGATACCCAGTAACACAGACACACACTTACACCAAGTAACAAAGACATACACTGATACCCAGTAACACAGACACACACTTACACCAAGTAACACAGACATACACTGACACCAAGTAACAAAGACATACACTGATACCCAGTAACACAGGCACACACTTGGGGGGGAGGGGGGGGAGGAGCGAGGGAGCACATTGGCGCAGTTGTTCGCACCGCAGCCTCACAGCTCCAGGGACCCGGGTTCGATTCTGGGTACTGACTGTGCTGAGTTTGCAAGTTCTCTCTGTTTCTGCGTGAGTTTCCTCCGGGTGCTCCGGTTTCCTCCCACATGCCAAAGACTTGCAGGTTGATAGGTTAATTGGCCATTATAAATTTCCCCTAGTATAGGTAGGTGGTAGGGAAATATATAGAGACAGGTGGGGATATGATTGAAATACGGGATTAGTGTAGAATTATTATAAATGGGTGGTTGATGGTCGGCACAGACTCGGTGGGCCGAAGGGCCTGTTTAAGTGCTGTAACTCCAAACTAAACTAAATACTGACTCCTAGTGTCACAGACACACACTGACAGCCAGTAACACAAACAAACAAACACTGACACCCAGTCACACAGAGAACCACTGATACACAGTAACGCAGACATACTCTGACACCAAGTAACACAGACACACACTGATCTCCAGTAACAAAGACATACATTGATACCAAGTCACAAAGACATACACTGATACCCAGTAACATTGACACACACTGACACCAAGTAACAAAGACACACACTTACACCAAGTAACACAGACACACACTGACACCCAGTAACACAGACACACACTTACACCAAGTAACACAGACATACACTGACACCATGTAACAAAGACATACACTGATACCCAGTAACACAGACACACACTTACACCAAGTAACACAGACATACACTGACACCAAGTAACAAAGACAGACACTGATGCCCAGGAAAACAGACACACACTTTCACCAAGTAACACAGACACACACTTACACCAAGTAACAAAGACATACACTTACACCAAGTAACACAGACATACACTGACACCAAGTAACAAAGACATACACGGACACCAAGTAACAAAGACACACTCTTACACCAAGTAACACAGATATACACTGACACCAAGTAACAAAGACATGCACTGACACCCAGTAACACAGACTCACACGGACACCAAGTAACAAAGACATACACTGATACCCAGTAACACAGACACACACTTACACCAAGTAACACCGACATACACAGACACCAAGTAACAAAGACATACAATGATACCCAGGAACACAGACACACACTTACACCAAGTAACACAGACAAACACTTACACCAAGTAACAAAGACATACACTTACACCAAGTAACACAGACATACACTGACACCAAGTAACAAAGACATACAATTACACCATGTAACAAAGACACACACTTACACCAAGTAACACAGACATACACTGACACGAAGTCACAAAGACATACAATGACACCCAGTAACAAAGACATACATTGAAACCTATTCACAAAGACATACACTGACACCAAGTAACAAAGACATACACTTACACCAAGTAACAAAGACATACACTGACACCAAGTAACAAAGACATACACTCATACCCAGTAACACAGTCACACACTTACACCAAGTTAGACAGACATACACTGACACCAAGCAACAAAGACATACACTGATACCCAGTAACACAGACACACACTTACACCAAGTAACAAGGACAAACACTGATACCCAGTAACACAGACACACACTTACACCAAGTAACAAAGACATACCCTGACAACAGGTAACAAAGACATACACTTACACCAAGTAAAAAAGACACACACTGATACCCAGTAACACAGACACACACTTACACCAAGTAACAAAGACATACACTGATATCCGGTAACACAGACACACACTTACACCAAGTAACACAGACATACACTGACACCAAGTAACAAAGACATACACTGATACCCAGTAACACTGACACACACTTACACCAAGTAACAAAGACATACACTGATACCCAGTAACACAGGCACACACTTACACCACGTAACACAGACACACACTTACACCAAGTAACAAAGACATACACTTACACCAAGTAACACAGACATACACTGACACCAAGTAACAAAGACATACAATTACACCAAGTAACGAAGACACACACTTACACCAAGTAACACAGATATACACTGACACCAAGTAACAAAGACATGCACTGACACCAAGTAACACAGACACACACGGACACCAAGTAACAAAGACATACAGTTACACCAAGTAACACAGACAAACACTGACACCCAGTAAAACAGACACACATTTACACCAGGTAACACAGACATACACTGACACCAAGTAACAAAGACATACACTGACACCCAGTAACACAGACACACACTTACACCAAGTAACACAGACATACACTGACACCAAGTAACAAAGACATACAATGATACCCAGGAACACAGACACACACTTGCACCAAGTAACACAGACACACACATACACCAAGTAACAAAGACACACACTTACACCAAGTAACACAGACATACACTGACACCAAGTAACAAAGATATACAATTACACCATGTAACAAAGGCACACACTTACACCAAGTAACAGAGACATACACTGACACCAAGTCACAAAGACACACAATGACACCCAGTAACAAAGACATACATTGACACCTAGTCACAAAGACATACACTGATACACAGACACACACTTACACCAAGTAACAAAGCCATACACTGACACCAAGTAACAAAGACATACACTTACACCAAGTAACAAAGACATACACAGACACCAAGTAACAAAGACATTCACTGATACCCAGTAACACAGACACACACTTACACCAAGTAACACAGACATACACAGACACCAAGTAACAAAGACATACACTGATACCAAGTAACAAAGACATACACTTACACCAAGTAACAAAGACATACACAGACACCAAGTAACAAAGACATTCACTGATACCCAGTAACACAGACACACACTTACACCAAGTAACAAAGACACACACTTACAACAAGTAACACAGACATACACTGACACCAAGTAACAAAGACATACACTGACGCCAAGTATTTTGACATACACTGACACCAAGTAACAAAGACATACACTGACACCCAGTAACACAGACACACACTTACACCAAGTAACAAAGACATACACTGACACCAAGTCACAAAGGCACACACTGACACCCAGTAACACAGACATACACTGACACCAAGTCACAAAGACATACACAAATACCCAGTAACACAGACATACACTGACACCAAGTAACAAAGGCATACACTGATACCCAGTAACACAGACACACACTTACACCAAGTAATAAAGACATACACTGACACCCAGTAACAAAGACATACACTGACACCCAGTAACACAGACACACACGGACACCAAGTAACAAAGACACACACTTACACCAAGTTACACAGACACACACTGATACCCAGTAACACAGACACACACTGACACCCAGTTAGAAACACACACTGAACCCAAGTAACACAGACACACACTGACCCCCAGTAACACAGACATACACTGACACCAAGTAACAAAGACATACACTGACACCAAGTCACAAAGAGACACACTGACACCCAGTACCAAAGACATACACTGATACCAAGTCACAAAGACATACACTGATACCCAGTAACAAAGTCATACACTGATACCAAGTCGGAAAGACATACACTGATACCCAGTAACACAGACATACACTGACACCCAGTAACAAAGACATACACTGATACCAATCACAAAGGCATTCACTGATACCCAGTAACGCAGACATACACTGACACCAAGTAACAAAGACATGCACTGACACCAAGTAACAAAGACATACACTTACACCAAGTATCAAAGACACACACTTACAACAAGTAACACAGACATACACTGACACCAAGTAACAAAGTCATACACTGATACCAAGTAACAAAGACAGACAATTACACCAAGTAACAAAGACATACACTTTCACCAAGTATTTTGACATACACTGACACCAAGTAACAAAGACATACACTGATACCCAGTAACACAGACACACACTTACACCAATTAACAAAGACATACACTGACACCAAGTCACAAAGACACACACTGACACCCAGTAACAAAGACATACACTGACACCAAGTCACAAAGACATACACAAATACCCAGTAACACAGACACACACTTGCATCAAATCACACAGACATACACTGACACCAAGTAACAAAGACATACACTGATACTCAGTAACACAGACACATACTTACACCAAGTAACAAAGACAGACACTGATACCCAGTAACACAGAGACACACATACACCAAGTAATAAAGACATACACTGAAACCCAGTAACAAAGACATACACTGACACCCAGTAACACAGACACACACGGACACCAAGTAACAAAGACACACACTTCCACCAAGTAACACAGACACACACTGACACCCAGTAACACAGACACACACTTACACCAAGTAACACAGACATACACTGACACCACGTAACAAAGACATACACCGATACCCAGTAACACAGACACACACTGACACCCAGTAACACAAACAAACAAACACTGACACCCAGTCACACAGAGAACCACTGATACACAGTAACAAAGACATACTCTGACACCAAGTAACACAGACACACACTGACACCCAGTAACAAAGACATACATTGATACCAAGTCACAAAGACATACACTGATACCCAGTAACATTGACACACACTGACACAAAGTAACAAAGGCATACACTTACCCCAAGTAACAAAGACACACACTTACACCAAGTAACACAGACATACACTGACACCAAGTAACAAAGACAGACAATTACACCAAGCAACAAAGACATACACTTACACCAAGTATTTTGACTTACACTGACACCAAGTAACAAAGACATACACTGACACCAAGTAACAAAGACATACACTGATACCCAGTAACACAGACACACACATACACCAAGTAACAAAGACAGACACTGATACCCAGTAACACAGACACACACTTACATCAAGTAACAAAGACATACACTTACACCAAGTAAGACAGACATACAAAAACCCCCAGTAACACAGACATACACTGATACCCAGTAGCACAGACAGACACTTACACCAAGTAACAAAGACATACACTGATACCCAGTAACACATACAAACACACTGACACCCAGCAACACAGACACACACTGACACCAAGTAACAAAGACATACAATTACACCAAGTATTTTGACATACACTGACACCAAGTAACAAAGACATACACTGATACCCAGTAACACAGACACACACTGGCACCCAGTAACACAAACAAACACACTGACACTCAGTAACACAGACACACACTGGGCAGAACAGTGGCTCTGTGGTTAACACTGCAGCCTCACAGCTCCAGGGACCCGGATTCGATTCGGGGTACTGCCTGTGCGGAGTTTGCAAGTTCTCCCTGTGTCTGCGTGCGTTTCCTCCGTGTGCTCCGTTTTCCTCCCACATGCCAAAGACTTGATGGCTGATAGGTTAATTGGTCATTATAAATTGCCCCGAGTATAGGTAGGTGGTAGGCAAATATATAGGGACAGGTGGGGATGTGATAGGAATACGGGATTAGTGTAGGATTAGTATAAATGGGTGGATGATGGTCGGTACAGTTCCGGTGGGCCGAACGGCCTGTTAAAGTGCTGTATCTCTAAACTAAACTAAATACTGACATCTAGTGTCACAGATACACACTGACACCCAGTAACACAGAGAAACACTAATAAACAGTAACAAAGACATACACTGACACCAAGTCACAAACACATACACTGACACCAAGTAACAAAGACATACGCTTACACCAAGTAACAAAGACAGGCACGGATACCCAGTAACACAGACACACACTGACACCCAGTTAGAAACATACAATGAACCCCAGTAAGACAGACACACACTGACCCCCGGTAACACAGACATACAAAGACACACAATGACACCCAGTAACAAAGACATACACTGACACCTAGTCACAAAGACATACACTGATACACAGACACATACTTACACCAAGTAACACAGACATACACTGACAACAAGTAACAAAGACATACACTGATATCCAGTTTCACAGACACACACTTACACCAGGTAACAAAGACATGCACTGACACCAAGTCACAAAGACACACACTGACACCCAGTAACAAAGACATACACTGACACCAAGTCACAAAGACATACACTGATACCCAGGAACACAGACACACACTGACACCCAGTAACAAAGACATACACTGATACCAAGTCACAAAGACATACACTGATACCCAGTAACAAAGACATACACTGATACCAAGTCGGACAGACATACACTGATACCCAGTAAAACAGACACACACTGACACCCAGAAACAAAGACATACACTGATACCAATCACAAAGGCATTCACTGATACCCAGTAACATTGACACACACTGACACCAAGTAACAAAGGCATACACTTACCCCAAGTAACAAAGACACACACTTACACCAAGTAACACAGACATACACTGACACCAAGTAACAAAGACAGACAATTACACCAAGCAACAAAGACATACACTTACACCAAGTATTTTGACTTACACTGACACCAAGTAACAAAGACATACACTGACACCAAGTAACAAAGACATACACTGATACCCAGTAACACAGACACACACATACACCAAGTAACAAAGACAGACACTGATACCCAGTAACACAGACACACACTTACATCAAGTAACAAAGACATACACTTACACCAAGTAAGACAGACATACAAAAACCCCCAGTAACACAGACATACACTGATACCCAGTAGCACAGACAGACACTTACACCAAGTAACAAAGACATACACTGATACCCAGTAACACAAACAAACACACTGACACCCAGCAGCACAGACACACACTGACACCAAGTAACAAAGACATACAATTACACCAAGTATTTTGACATACACTGACACCAAGTAACAAAGACATACACTGATACCCAGTAACACAGACACACACTGACACCCAGTAACACAAACAAACACACTGACACTCAGTAACACAGACACACACTGGGCAGAACAATGGCTCAGTGGTTAACACTGCAGCCTCACAGCTCCAGGGACCCGGGTTCGATTCGGGGTACTGCCTGTGCGGAGTTTGCAAGTTCTCCCTGTGTCTGCGTGCGTTTCCTCCGTGTGCTCCGTTTTCCTCCCACATGCCAAAGACTTGATGGCTGATAGGTTAATTGGCCATTATAAATTGCCCCGAGTATAGGTAGGTGGTAGGCAAATATATAGGGACAGGTGGGGATGTGATAGGAATACGGGATTAGTGTAGGATTAGTATAAATGGGTGGATGATGGTCGGTACAGTTCCGGTGGGCCGAACGGCGTGTTAAAGTGATGTATCTCTAAACTAAACTAAATACTGACATCTAGTGTCACAGATACACACTGACACCCAGTAACACAGAGAAACACTAATAAACAGTAACAAAGACATACACTGACACCAAGTCACAAACACATACACTGACACCAAGTAACAAAGACATACGCTTACACCAAGTAACAAAGACAGGCACGGATACCCAGTAACACAGACACACACTGACACCCAGTTAGAAACATACAATGAACCCCAGTAAGACAGACACACACTGACCCCCGGTAACACAGACATACAAAGACACACAATGACACCCAGTAACAAAGACATACACTGACACCTAGTCACAAAGACATACACTGATACACAGACACATACTTACACCAAGTAACACAGACATACACTGACAACAAGTAACAAAGACATACACTGATATCCAGTTTCACAGACACACACTTACACCAGGTAACAAAGACATGCACTGACACCAAGTCACAAAGACACACACTGACACCCAGTAACAAAGACATACACTGACACCAAGTCACAAAGACATACACTGATACCCAGGAACACAGACACATACTGACACCCAGTAACAAAGACATACACTGATACCAAGTCACAAAGACATACACTGATACCCAGTAACAAAGACATACACTGATACCAAGTCGGACAGACATACACTGATACCCAGTAAAACAGACACACACTGACACCCAGAAACAAAGACATACACTGATACCAATCACAAAGGCATTCACTGATACCCAGTAACGCAGACATACACTGACACCAAGTAACAAAGACATGCACTGACACCAAGTAACAAAGACATACACTTACACCAAGTAACAAAGACACACACTTACAACAAGTAACACAGACATACACTGACACCAAGTAACAAAGACATACACTGACACCAAGAATTTTGACATACACTGACACCAAGTAACAAAGACATACACTGACACCCAGTAACACAGACACACACTTACACCAAGTAACAAAGACATACACAAATACCCAGTAACACAGACATACACTGACACCAAGTCACAAAGGCACACACTGACACCCAGTAACACAGACATACATTGACACCAAGTAATAAAGACATACACTGATACCCAGTAACACAGACACATACTTACACCAAGTAACAAAGACTGACACTGATACCCAGTAACACAGACACACACTTACACCAAGTAATAAAGACATACACTGACACCCAGTAACAAAGACATACACTGACACCCAGTAACACAGACACACACGGACACCAAGTAACAAAGACACACACTTACACCAAGTTACACAGACACACACTGACACCCAGTAACACAGACACACACTTACACCAAGTAACACAGACATACACTGACACCAAGTAACAAAGCCATACACTGATACCCAGTAACACAGACACACACTGACACCCAGTTAGAAACACACACTGAACCCAGGTAACACAGACACACACTGACCCCCAGGGACACAGACATACACTGACACCAAGTAACAAAGACATACACTGACACCAAGTCACAAAGACACACACTGACACCCAGTACCAAAGACATACACTGATACCAAGTCACAAAGACATACACTGATACCCAGTAACAAAGTCATACACTGATACCAAGTCGGAAAGACATACACTGATACCCAGTAACACAGACATACAATGACACCCAGTAACAAATGCATACACTGATACCAATCACAAAGGCATTCACTGATACCCAGTAACGCAGACATACACTGACACCAAGTAACAAAGACATGCACTGACACCAAGTAACAAAGACATACACTTACACCAAGTATCAAAGACACACACTTACAACAAGTAACACAGACATACACTGACACCAAGTAACAAAGACATACACTGACACC
Organism: Heterodontus francisci; assembly: GCF_036365525.1. Lineage (NCBI taxonomy): Eukaryota > Metazoa > Chordata > Chondrichthyes > Heterodontiformes > Heterodontidae > Heterodontus > Heterodontus francisci. The sequence continues at coordinate 8,522,439 of NW_027141175.1, forward strand.
AAGTAACAAAGACAGACAATTACACCAAGTAACAAAGACATACACTTTCACCAAGTATTTTGACATACACTGACACCAAGTAACAAAGACATACACTGATACCCAGTAACACAGACACAAACTTACACCAAGTAACAAAGACATACACTGACACCAAGTCACAAAGACACGCACAAATACCCAGTAACACAGACACACACTTACATCAAGTCACACAGACATACACTGACACCAAGTAACAAAGACATACGCTGATACCCAGTAACACAGACACATACGTACACCAAGTAACAAAGACAGAAACTGATACGAGGTAACACAGAGACACACATACACCAAGTAATAAAGACATACACTGACACCCAGTAACAAAGACATACACTGACACCCAGTAACACAGACACACACTGACACCCAGTAACACAGACACACACTTACACCAAGTAACACAGACATACATTGACACCACGTAACAAAGACATACACCGATACCCAGTAACACAGACACACACTTACACCAAGTAACACAAACTTACACTGACACCAAGTAACAAAGACAGACACTGATACCCAGGAAAACAGACACACACTTACACCAAGTAACACAGACACACACTTACACCAAGTAACAAAGACATACACTTGCACCAAGTAACACAGACGTACACTGACACCAAGTAACAAAGACATACAATTACACCAAGTAACAAAGACACACACTTACACCAAGTAACAAAGGCAGACACTGATACCCAGTAACACAGACACACACTGACACCCAGTTAGAAACACACACTGAACCCCAGTAACACAGACACACACTGACCCCCAGTAACACAGACATACACGGACACCAAGTCACAAAGACACACAAAGACACCCAGTAACAAAGAAATACACTGACACCTAGTCACAAAGACATACACTGATACACAGACACACACTTACACCAAGTAACACAGACATACACTGACACCAAGTAACAAAGACATACACTGATACCCAGTAACACAGACAAACACTTACACCAAGTAACAAAGACATACACTGACACCAAGTAAGAAAGACATACACTTACACCAAGTAACAAAGACATACACTGACACCAAGTAACAAAGACATACACTGACACCCAGGAACACAGACACACACTGACACCATGTAACAAAGACACACACTTACACCAAGTAACAAAGACATACACTGACACCAAGTCACAAAGACACGCACAAATACCCAGTAACACAGACACACACTTACATCAAGTCACACAGACATACACTGACACCAAGTAACAAAGACATACGCTGATACCCAGTAACACAGACACATACGTACACCAAGTAACAAAGACAGAAACTGATACGAGGTAACACAGAGACACACATACACCAAGTAATAAAGACATACACTGACACCCAGTAACAAAGACATACACTGACACCCAGTAACACAGACACACACTGACACCCAGTAACACAGACACACACTTACACCAAGTAACACAGACATACATTGACACCACGTAACAAAGACATACACCGATACCCAGTAACACAGACACACACTTACACCAAGTAACACAAACATACACTGACACCAAGTAACAAAGACAGACACTGATACCCAGGAAAACAGACACACACTTACACCAAGTAACACAGACACACACTTACACCAAGTAACAAAGACATACACTTGCACCAAGTAACACAGACGTACACTGACACCAAGTAACAAAGACATACAATTACACCAAGTAACAAAGACACACACTTACACCAAGTAACAAAGGCAGACACTGATACCCAGTAACACAGACACACACTGACACCCAGTTAGAAACACACACTGAACCCCAGTAACACAGACACACACTGACCCCCAGTAACACAGACATACACGGACACCAAGTCACAAAGACACACAAAGACACCCAGTAACAAAGAAATACACTGACACCTAGTCACAAAGACATACACTGATACACAGACACACACTTACACCAAGTAACACAGACATACACTGACACCAAGTAACAAAGACATACACTGATACCCAGTAACACAGACAAACACTTACACCAAGTAACAAAGACATACACTGACACCAAGTAACAAAGACATACACTGACACCAAGTAACAAAGACATACACTGACACCCAGGAACACAGACACACACTGACACCATGTAACAAAGACACACACTTACACCAAGTAACAAAGACATACACTGACACCAAGTAACAAAGACATACACTGACACCAAGTAACACAGTCACACACTGACACCCAGTAAGAAACACACACTGACCCCCAGTAACACAGACACACACTGACCCACAGTAACACAGACATAAACTGATACCCAGTAACACAGACACACACTTGCACCAAGTAACAAAGACATACACTTACACCAAGTAACACAGACATACACTGACACCAAGTAACAAAGACATACAATTACACCAAGTAACAAAGACACACACTTACACCAAGTAACAAAGGCAGACACTGATACCCAGTAACACAGACACACACTGACACCCAGTTAGAAACACACACTGAACCCCAGTAACACAGACACACACTGACCCCCAGTAACACAGACATACACGGACACCAAGTCACAAAGACACACAAAGACACCCAGTAACAAAGAAATACACTGACACCTAGTCACAAAGACATACACTGATACACAGACACACACTTACACCAAGTAACACAGACATACACTGACACCAAGTAACAAAGACATACACTGATACCCAGTAACAGAGACACACACTTACACCAAGTAACAAAGACATACACTGACACCAAGTAAGAAAGACATACACTTACACCAAGTAACAAAGACATACACTGACACCAAGTAACAAAGACATACACTGACACCCAGGAACACAGACACACACTGACAACATGTAACAAAGACACACACTTACACCAAGTAACAAAGACATACACTGACACCAAGTAACAAAGACATACACTGACACCAAGTAACACAGACACACACTGACACCCAGTAAGAAACACACACTGACCCCCAGTAACACAGACACACACTGACCCACAGTAACACAGACATAAACTGATACCCAGTAACACAGACACACACTTGCACCAAGTAACAAAGACATACACTGACACCAAGTAACAAAGACATACATTGATACCCAGTAACACAGACACACACTTACACCAAGTAACACAGACACACACTGACACCCAGTCACACACACTGATACACAGTAACAAAGACAGACACTGATACCAAGTCACAAAGACATACACTGATTCCCAGTAAAACAGACACACACTGACACCAAGTAACAAAGACATACACTGACACCAAGTAACATAGACACGCACTGGGCGGCACAGTGGCGCAGTGGTTAGCTCTGCAGCCTCACAGCTCCAGGGACACGGGTTCGATTCTGGGTACTGCCTGTGCGGAGTTTGCAAGTTCTCCCTGTGTCTGCGTGGGTTTCCTCCGGGTGCTCCGGTTCCCTCCCACATGCCAAAGACTTGCAGGTTGATAGGTTAATTGACCATTATAAATTGCCCCTAGTATAGATAGGGGGTAGGGAAATATATAGGGACAAGTGGGGATGTTATTGGAATATGGGATTCGTGTAGGATTAGTATAAATGGGTGGTTGATCGTCGGCACAGACACGGTGGCCGAAGGGCCTGTTTCAGTTCTGCATCTCTGAACTAAACTAAATACTGACACCCAGTAACACACACTGATACACAGGAACAAAGACATGCACTGACACCCAGGAACACTGACACCAAGTCACCAAGACACACACTTACACCAAGTACCAAAGACATACACTGACACCAAGTAACAAAGACATACACTGACACCAAGTAACACAGACACACAGTGACGCCCAGTTAGAAACACACACTGACCCCCAGTAACACAGACACACACTGACCCCCAGTAACACAGACATACACTGATACCGAGTAACACAGACACACACTTAGACCAAGTAACAAAGACATACACTGAAACCAAGTAACAAAGACACACACTTACACCAAGTAACACAGACATACACTGACCCCCAGTACCACAGACATGCACTGAGACCCAGTAACACAGACACACACGGACAGCAAGTAACAAAGGCACACACTTGCACCAAGTAACACAGACATACATTGACACCCAGTAACACAGACACACATTGGGCAATACAGTGGCACAGCGGTTAGGACTGCAGCCTCACAGCTCCAGGGACCCGGGTCCGATTCTAGGTACTGCCTGTGCGGAGTTTGCAAGTTCTCCCTGTGTCTGCGTGGTTTTCCTCCGGGTGCTCCGGTTTCTTCCCACATGCCAAAGACTTGCAGGTTGATAGGTTAATTGGCCATTATAATTTGCCGCTAGTACAGGTAGGTGGCAGGGAAATATATAGGGACAGATGGGGATGTGAAAGGAATACGGAATTAGTGTAGGATTAGTATAAATGGGTGGTTGATGGTCGGCACAGTCTCGGTTGGCCGAAGGGCCTGTTTCAGTGCTGTATCACTAAACTAAATACTGACACCCAGTAACACAAACAAACACACACTGACACCCAGTAACATAGAGAAACACTGATACACAGTAACAAAGACATACACTGACACACAGACACAAACTGTCACCAAGTAACAAAGACATACACTGACACCCAGTAACAAAGACATACACTGACACCGAGTCACAAAGGCATACACTGATAACCAGTAAGACAGACAAACACTTACACCAAGTAACAAAGACATACACTGACACCAAGTAACAAAGACATACACATACACCAAGTAACAAAGACATACACTGACACCAAGTAACAAAGACATACACTGACACCCAGTAACACAGACACACACTTACGCCAAGTAACAAAGACATACACAGATAGCCAGTAACACAGACACACACTTACACCAAGTAACAGAGACATAAACTGACACCAAGGAACAAAGACATACACTGATACCCAGAAACACAGACACACACTTACAACAAGTAACAAAGACATGCACTGACACCAAGTCACACAGACACACACTGACACCCAGTAACAAAGACATACACTGACACCAAGTCACAAAGACATACACTGATACCCAGTAACACAGACACACAATTACACCAAGTAACACAGACAAACACTGACACCACGTAACAAAGACATACGCTGATACCCAGTAACACAGACACACACTTACACCAAGTAACAAAGACAGTCCCTGATACCCAGTAACACACACACACTTACACCAAGTAACAAAGACATACACTGACATCAAGTAACAAAGACATAAACTGACACCCAGTAACACAGACACACACGGACACCAAGTAACAAAGACACACACTTACACCAAGTAACACAGACACACACTGACACCCAGTAACAAAGACATACACTGACACCCAGTAACACAGACACACACGGACACCAAGTAACAAAGACACACACTTACAGCAAGTAACACAGACACACACTGACACCCAGTAACACAAACAAACACACTGAAACCAAGTGACTCAGACATACACTGACACCAAGTAACAAAGACATACACTGACACCAAGTAACAAAGACAAACAATTACACCAAGTAACAAAGACACACACTTACACCAAGTAACACAGACGTACACTGACACCAAGTAACAAAGACATACACTGTTACCAAGTAACACAGACACACTCTTACACCAAGTAACAAAGACATGCAATGAAAGCAAGTAACACAGACACACACTGACACCAAGTAACAAAGATATACACTGATACCCAGTAACACAGACACACACTTACACCAAGTAGCAAAGACATACACTGATACCCAGTAATACAGACACACACTTACACCCAGTGACACAGACACACACTGACACCAAGTAACAAAGGCATACACAGATACCCAGTAACACAGACACACACTTACACCAAGTAACAAAGACAAACACTGATACCCAGTAACACAGACACACAATTAAACCAAGTAACATAGACATACACTGACACCAAGTAACAAAGACATAAACTGATACCCAGTAACAGAGTCACACACTGGGATCGGGGCGGGGGGGGGGGGCGGTGGTCACATTGGCGCAGTGGTTATCATCGCAGCCTCACAGCTCCAGGGACACGGGTTCTATTCTGGGTACTGCCTGTGCGGAGTTTGCAAGTTCTCCCTGTGTCTGCGTGGGTTTCCAAAGGGTGCTCCGGTTTCCTCCCACATGCCAAAGACTTGCAGGTTGATGGGTTAATTGGCCATCATAAATTCCCCCTAGTATAGGTAGGTGGTAGGGAGATATATAGGGACAGGTGGGGATGCGATAGAAATACGGGATAAGTGTAGGATTAGTATAAATGGGTGGTTGATGGTCGGCACAGACCCGGTGGGCCGAAGGGCCTGTTTAAGTGCTGTATCTCTAAACTAAACTAAATACTGACACCTAGTGTCACATACACACACTGACACCCAGTAACAAAAACAAACACACACTGACACCCAGTAACACAGAGAAACACTGATACACAGTAACAAAGACATACTCTGATACCAAGTCACGAAGACATACACTGATACCCAGTAACACAGACACACAATGACATCAAGTAACAAAGACATACACTTACACCAAGTAACAAAGACATACACTGACACCAAGTATTTTGTCATGCACTGACACCAAGTAACAAAGACAGACACTGATACCCAGTAACACAGACACAGTTACACCAAGTAACAATGACATACACTGACACCATGTCACAAAGACACACACTGACTCCCAGTAACAAAGACATACACTGACACCAAGTCACAAAGACATACACTGATGCACAGTAACACAGACACACACTTACACCAAGTAACAACGACATACACTGACACCCAGTAACAAAGACATACACTGACACCCAGTAACACAGACACACACGGACACCAAGTAAGAAAGACACACACTTACACCAAGTAACACAGACACACACTGACACCCAGTAACACAGACACACACTGAACCCCAGTAACAAAGACATACACTGACACCAAGTTACAAAGACATACACTGATACCCAGTAACACAGACACACACTTACACCAAGTAAGACAGACATACACCGACACCCAGTAACAAAGACATACACTGATACCCAGTAACACAGAAACACACTTCCACCAAGTAACAAAGACATACACTGACACCCAGTAACATAGAGAAACACTGATACACAGTAACAAAGACATACACTGACACCAATTAACAAAGACATACACTTACACCAAGTAACAAAGTCATACACTGATACCAAGTATTTTGACATACACTTACACCAAGTAATAAAGACATACACTGATACCCAGTAACACAGACACACACTTACACCAATTAACAAAGACATACACTGACACCAAGTCACAAAGACACACACTGAACCCCAGTAACAAAGACATACACTGACACCAAGTCACAAAGACATACACTGATACCCAGTAACACAGACACACACTTACACCAAGTAAGACAGACATACACCGACACCCAGTAACAAAGACATACACTGATACCCAGTAACACAGACACACACTTCCACCAAGTAACAAAGACATACACTGACACCAAGTAACAAAGACATACACTGATACCCAGTAACACAGACGCACACTTACACCAAGTAACAAAGACAGACGCTGATACCCAGTAACACAGACACACTCTTACACCAAGTAACAAAGACATACACTTACTCCAAGTAACACAGACATGCACTGACACCAAGTATTTTGACATACACTTACACCAAGTAACAAAGACATACACTGATACCCAGTAACACAGACACACACTTACACCAAGTAACACAGACATACTCTTACACCAAGTAAAAAAGACATACACTGATACCCAGTAACACAGACACACACTTACACCAAGTGACAAAGACACACACTGACACCAAGTCACAAAGACACACACTGACACCCAGTAACAAAGACATACACTTACACCAAGTCACAAAGACATACACTGACACCCAGTAACACAGACATACACTGACACCCAGTAACTCAGACACACACGGACAGCAAGTAACAAAGGCACACACTTACACCTAGTAAAACAGACATACATTGACACCCAGTAACACAGACACACATTGGGCAATACAGTGGCACAACGGTTAGGACTGCAGCCTCACAGCTCCAGGGACCCGGGTTCGATTCTGGGTACTGCCTGTGCGGAGTTTGCAAGTTCTCCCTGTGTCTGCGTGGTTTTCCTCCGGGTGCTCCGGTTTCCTCCCACATGCCAAAGACTTGCAGGTTGATTGGTTAATTGGCCATTATAAATTGCCCCTAGTATAGGTAGGTGGTAGGGAAATATATAGGGACCGGTGGGGATGTTATTGGAATATGGGATTCGTGTAGGATTAGTATAAATGGGTGGTTGATGGTCGGCACAGACTCGGTGGCCGAAGGGCCTGTTTCAGTGCTGGATCTCTAAACTAAACTAAATACTGACACCTAGTGTCACAGACACACACTGATGCCAAGTCACAAAGACATACACTGATACCCAGTAACACAGACACACACTGACACCCGGTAACACAAACAAACACACTTACACCAAGTAACACAGACACACACTGACACCAAGTAACACAGACAGACACTGACGCCCAGTAACACACACTGATACACAGTAACAAAGACATACACTGATACCAAGTCACAAAGACATACACTGATTCCAAGGAACAAAGACACACACTGACACCAAGTAACAAAGACATACAATGATACCAAGTAACACAGACACACACTTACACCAAGTAACACAGACATACTCTGACATCAAGTAACAAAGACATACACTGTTACCCAGTAACACAGGCAGACACTTTCACCAAGTAACACAGACATACACTGACACCAAGTAACAAAGACAGACAATTACACCAATTAACAAAGACACACACTTACACCAAGTAACACAGCCATACACTGTCACCATGTAGCAAAGACATGCAATGATACCCAGTAACACAGACACACACTTACACCAAGTAACAAAGACATACACTGACACCAAGTAACAAAGACAGACACTGACACCCAGTAACAAAGCCAAACACTGACACCAAGTAACGAAGTCAAACACTGACACCCAGTAACAAAGACAGACAATGACACCACGTCACAAAGACATACACTGACACCAAGTAACAAAGACATACACTGACACCAAGTAACACAGACACACACAGACACCCAGGAACAAAGACATACACTGATACCCAGTAACACAGACAAACACTTACACCAAGTAACAAAGATATACACTGACACCAAGAAACAAAAACAGACACTTACACCAAGCAACACAGACATACACTGACACCCGGGAACAAAGACATAAACTGATACCCAGTAACACAGACAAACACTTACACCAAGTAACACAGACATACTCTTACACCAATTAAAAAAGACATACACTGATACCCAGTAACACAGACACACACTTACACCAAGTGACAAAGACATACACTGACACCAAGTCACAAAGACACACACTGACACCCAGTAACAAAGACATACACTTACACCAAGTCACAAAGACATACACTGACACCCAGTAACACAGACATACACTGAAACCCAGTAACTCAGACACACACGGACAGCAAGTAACAAAGGCACACACTTACACCTAGTAAAACAGACATACATTGACACCCAGTAACACAGACACACATTGGGCAATACAGTGGCACAACGGTTAGGACTGCAGCCTCACAGCTCCAGGGACCCGGGTTCGATTCTGGGTACTGCCTGTGCGGAGTTTGCAAGTTCTCCCTGTGTCTGCGTGGTTTTCCTCCGGTTGCTACGGTTTCCTCCCACATGCCAAAGACTTGCAGGTTGATTGGTTAATTGGCCATTATAAATTGCCCCTAGTATAGGTAGGTGGTAGGGAAATATATAGGGACCGGTGGGGATGTTATTGGAATATGGGATTCGTGTAGGATTAGTATAAATGGGTGGTTGATGGTCGGCACAGACTCGGTGGCCGAAGGGCCTCTTTCAGTGCTGGATCTCTAAACTAAACTAAATACTGACACCTAGTGTCACAGACACACACTGATACCAAGTCACAAAGACATACACTGATACCCAGTAACACAGACACACACTGACACCCGGTAACACAAACAAACACACTTACACCAAGTAACACAGACACACACTGACACCAAGTAACACAGACACACACTGACGCCCAGTAACACACACTGATACACAGTAACAAAGACATACACTGATACCAAGTCACAAAGACATACACTGATTCCCAGGAACAAAGACACACACTGACACCAAGTAACAAAGACATACAATGATACCAAGTAACACAGACACACACTTACACCAAGTAACACAGACATACTCTGACATCAAGTAACAAAGACATACACTGTTACCCACTAACACAGGTAGACACTTTCACCAAGTAACACAGACATACACTGACACCAAGTAACAAAGACAGACAATTACACCAAGTAACAAAGACACACACTTACACCAAGTAACACAGACATACACTGTCACCATGTAGCAAAGACATGCAATGATACCCAGTAACACAGACACACACTTACACCAAGTAACAAAGACATACACTGACACCAAGTAACAAAGACAGACACTGACACCCAGTAACAAAGACAAACACTGACACCAAGTAACGAAGTCAGACACTGACACCCAGTAACAAAGACAGACAATGGCACCACGTCACAAAGACATACACTGACACCAAGTAACAAAGACATACAATTACACCAAGTAACACAGACATACACTGACACCAAGGAACAAAGACACAAACTTACACCAGGTAACACAGACATACACTGACACCAAGTAACAAAGACATACACTGTTCACCAGTAACACAGACACACACTTACACCAAGTAGCAATGACATACACTGATACCCAGTAACACAGACACACACCGGGCTGCACATTGGCACAGTGGTTAGCAGCCTCGCAGTTCCAGGGACCCGGGCTCGAGTCTGGGTACTGCCTGTGCGGAGTTTGAAGTTCTCCCTTGTGTCTGCGTGAGTTTCCTCCAGGTGCTCCGGTTTCCTCCCACATGTCAAAGACTTGCAGGTTGATAGGTTAATTGGCCATTATAAATTGACCCTAGTACAGGTAGGTGGTAGGGAAATATATAGGGACCGGTGGGGATGTGATAGGAATACGGGATTAGTGTAGGATTAGTACAAATGGGTGGTTGATCGTCGGCACAGACCCGGTTGGCCGAAGGGCCTGTTTCAGTGCTGTATCACTAAACTAAATACTGACACCCAGTAACACAAACAAACACACACTGACGCCCAGTAACATAGAGAAACACTGATACACGGTAACAAAGACATAGACTGACACACAGACACACACTGTCACCAAGTAACAAAGACATGCACTGACACCCAGTAACAACGACATACATTGACACCAAGTAACAAAGACATACACTTACACCAAGTAACAAAGTCATGCAATGACACCAAGTAACAAAGACATACACTGATACCCAGTAACACAGACACACACTGATACCAAGTAACAAAGACACACACTTACACCAAGTAACACAGACATACACTGACACCAAGTAACAAGGACAGACAATTACACCAAGTAACAAAGACATACACTGATACCCAGTAACACAGACACACACTTACACCAAGTAACAAAGACATACACTGACACCAAGTCACAAAGACACACAGTGACACCCAGTAACAAAGACATACACTGACACCAAGTCACAAAGACATACACTGACACCAGTAACAAAGACATACACTGACACCAAGTAACAAAGACACACACTTACACCAAGTAACACAGACACACACAGACACCAAGTAACAAAGACAGACAATTACACCAAGTAACAAAGACAAACACTGATACCCAGTAACACAGACACACACTTACACCATGTAACAAAGACATACACTGATACCCAGTAACACAGACACACACTGATACCAAGTAACAAAGACACACACTGACACCCAGTAACACAGACATGCACTGACACCAAGTAACAAAGACAGACAATTACACCAAGTAACAAAGACATACACTGACACCAAGTAACAAATACATACACTTACACCAAGTAACAAAGACATACACTGATAACCAGTAACACAGACACACAATTACACCAAGTAACAAAGACATACACTGATACCCAGAAACACAGACACACAATTACACCAAGTAACAAAGACATACACTGATACCCAGAAACACAGACACACACTTACACCAAGTAACACAGACATACACTGACACCAGGTAACAAAGACAGACAATTACACCAAGTAACAAAGACATACACTTACACCAAGTATTTTGACATACACTGACACCAAGTAGCAAAGACATACACTGATACCCAGTAACACAGACATACACTTACACCAAGTAACAAAGACATACACTGACACCAAGTCACAAAGACACACACTGACACCCAGTAACAAAGACATACACTGACACCTTGTCACAAAGACATACACTGATACCCAGTAACACAGTCACACACTTACACCAAATAACACAGACATACACTGACACCAAGTAACAAAGACATACACTGATACCCAGTAACACAGACACACACTAACACCAATTAACAAAGTCATACTCTGACACCCAATAACAAAGACATACACAGACACCCAGTAACACAGACACACACGGACACCAAGTAACAAAGACACACACTTACACCAAGTAACACAGACACACACTGACACCCAGTAACAAAGACACACACTAACACAAAGTAACACAGACATACACTGACACCAAGTAACAAAGACATACACTGATACTCAGTAACACAGGCACACACTTACACCAAGTCACACAGACATACACTGACACCAAGTAACAAAGACATACACTTACACCAAGTAACAAAGACACACACTTACACCAAGTAACACAGACATGCACTGACACCAAGTAACAAAGACAGACAATTACACCAAGTAACAAAGACAAACACTGATACCCAGTAACACAGACACACACTTACACCATGTAACAAAGACATACACTGATACCCAGTAACACAGACACACACTGATACCAAGTAACAAAGACACACACTGACACCCAGTAACACAGACATACACTGACACCAAGTAACAAAGACAGACAATTACACCAAGTAACAAAGACATACACTGACACCAAGTAACAAATACATACACTTACACCAAGTAACAAAGTCATGCAATGACACCAAGTAACAAAGACATACACTGATACCCAGTAACACAGACACACACTGATACCAAGTAACAAAGACACACACTTACACCAAGTAACACAGACATACACTGACACCAAGTAACAAGGACAGACAATTACACCAAGTAACAAAGACATACACTGATACCCAGTAACACAGACACACACTTACACCAAGTAACAAAGACATACACTGACACCAAGTCACAAAGACACACAGTGACACCCAGTAACAAAGACATACACTGACACCAAGTCACAAAGACATACACTGACACCAGTAACAAAGACATACACTGACACCAAGTAACAAAGACACACACTTACACCAAGTAACACAGACACACACAGACACCAAGTAACAAAGACAGACAATTACACCAAGTAACAAAGACAAACACTGATACCCAGTAACACAGACACACACTTACACCATGTAACAAAGACATACACTGATACCCAGTAACACAGACACACACTGATACCAAGTAACAAAGACACACACTGACACCCAGTAACACAGACATACACTGACACCAAGTAACAAAGACAGACAATTACACCAAGTAACAAAGACATACACTGACACCAAGTAACAAATACATACACTTACACCAAGTAACAAAGACATACACTGATAACCAGTAACACAGACACACAATTACACCAAGTAACAAAGACATACACTGATACCCAGAAACACAGACACACAATTACACCAAGTAACAAAGACATACACTGATACCCAGAAACACAGACACACACTTACACCAAGTAACACAGACATACACTGACACCAGGTAACAAAGACAGACAATTACACCAAGTACAAAGACATACACTTACACCAAGTATTTTGACATACACTGACACCAAGTAGCAAAGACATACACTGATACCCAGTAACACAGACATACACTTACACCAAGTAACAAAGACATACACTGACACCAAGTCACAAAGACACACACTGACACCCAGTAACAAAGACATACACTGACACCTTGTCACAAAGACATACACTGATACCCAGTAACACAGTCACACACTTACACCAAATAACACAGACATACACTGACACCAAGTAACAAAGACATACACTGATACCCAGTAACACAGACACACACTAACACCAATTAACAAAGTCATACTCTGACACCCAATAACAAAGACATACACAGACACCCAGTAACACAGACACACACGGACACCAAGTAACAAAGACACACACTTACACCAAGTAACACAGACACACACTTACACCATGTAACAAAGACATACACTGATACCCAGTAACACAGACACACACTGATACCAAGTAACAAAGACACACACTGACACCCAGTAACACAGACATACACTGACACCAAGTAACAAAGACAGACAATTACACCAAGTAACAAAGACATACACTGACACCAAGTAACAAATACATACACTTACACCAAGTAACAAAGTCATGCAATGACACCAAGTAACAAAGACATACACTGATACCCAGTAACACAGACACACACTGATACCAAGTAACAAAGACACACACTTACACCAAGTAACACAGACATACACTGACACCAAGTAACAAGGACAGACAATTACACCAAGTAACAAAGACATACACTGATACCCAGTAACACAGACACACACTTACACCAAGTAACAAAGACATACACTGACACCAAGTCACAAAGACACACAGTGACACCCAGTAACAAAGACATACACTGACACCAAGTCACAAAGACATACACTGACACCAGTAACAAAGACATACACTGACACCAAGTAACAAAGACACACACTTACACCAAGTAACACAGACACACACAGACACCAAGTAACAAAGACAGACAATTACACCAAGTAACAAAGACAAACACTGATACCCAGTAACACAGACACACACTTACACCATGTAACAAAGACATACACTGATACCCAGTAACACAGACACACACTGATACCAAGTAACAAAGACACACACTGACACCCAGTAACACAGACATACACTGACACCAAGTAACAAAGACAGACAATTACACCAAGTAACAAAGACATACACTGACACCAAGTAACAAATACATACACTTACACCAAGTAACAAAGACATACACTGATAACCAGTAACACAGACACACAATTACACCAAGTAACAAAGACATACACTGATACCCAGAAACACAGACACACAATTACACCAAGTAACAAAGACATACACTGATACCCAGAAACACAGACACACACTTACACCAAGTAACACAGACATACACTGACACCAGGTAACAAAGACAGACAATTACACCAAGTAACAAAGACATACACTTACACCAAGTATTTTGACATACACTGACACCAAGTAGCAAAGACATACACTGATATCCAGTAACACAGACATACACTGACACCTTGTCACAAAGACATACACTGATACCCAGTAACACAGTCACACACTTACACCAAATAACACAGACATACACTGACACCAAGTAACAAAGACATACACTGATACCCAGTAACACAGACACACACTAACACCAATTAACAAAGTCATACTCTGACACCCAATAACAAAGACATACACAGACACCCAGTAACACAGACACACACGGACACCAAGTAACAAAGACACACACTTACACCAAGTAACACAGACACACACTGACACCCAGTAACAAAGACACACACTAACACAAAGTAACACAGACATACACTGACACCAAGTAACAAAGACATACACTGATACTCAGTAACACAGGCACACACTTACACCAAGTCACACAGACATACACTGACACCAAGTAACAAAGACATACACTGACACCAAGTAACAAAGACATACACTTACACCAAGTAACAAAGACACACACTTACACCAAGTAACACAGACATGCACTGACACCAAGTAACAAAGACAGACAATTGCACCAAGTAACAAAGACAAACACTGATACCCAGTAACACAGACACACACTTACACCATGTAACAAAGACATGCACTGATACCCAGTAACACAGACACACACTGATACCAAGTAACAAAGACACACACTGACACCCAGTAACACAGACATACACTGACACCAAGTAACAAAGACAGACAATTACACCAAGTAACAAAGACATACACTGACACCAAGTAACAAATACATACACTTACACCAAGTAACAAAGACATACACTGACACCAAGTAACAAAGACATTCACTGATAACCAGTAACACAGACACACAATTACACCAAGTAACAAAGACATACACAGATACCCAGAAACACAGACACACACTTACACCAAGTAACACAGATATACACTGACACCAGGTAACAAAGACAGACAATTACACCAAGTAACAAAGACATACACTTACACCAAGTATTTTGACATACACTGACACCAAGTAGCAAAGACATACACTGATACCCAGTAACACAGACATACACTTACACCAAGTAACAAAGACATACACTGACACCAAGTCACAAAGACACACACTGACACCCAGTAACAAAGACATACACTGACACCATGTCACAAAGACATACACTGATACCCAGTAACACAGTCACACACTTACACCAAGTAACACAGACATACACTGACACCAAGTAACAAAGACATACACTGATACCCAGTAACACAGACACACACTAACACCAATTAACAAAGTCATACACTGACACCCAATAACAAAGACATACACAGACACCCAGTAACACAAACACACACGGACACCAAGTAACAAAGACACACACTTACACCAAGTAACACAGACACACACTGACACCCAGTAACACAGACACACACTAACACAAAGTAACACAGACATACACTGACACCAAGTAACAAAGACATACACTGATACTCAGTAACACAGGCACACACTTACACCAAGTCACACAGACATACACTGACACCAAGTAACAAAGACATACACTGACACCAAGTAACAAAGACATACACTTACACCAAGTAACAAAGACACACACTTACACCAAGTAACACAGACATGCACTGACACCAAGTAACAAAGACAGACAATTACACCAAGTAACAAAGACATACACTTACACCAAGTATTTTGACATATATTGACTCCAAGTAACAAAGACAAACACTGATACCCAGTAACAGAGACACACACTTACACCAAGTAACAAAGACATACACTGACACCAAATCACAAAGACATACACTGACACCCAGTATCAAAGACATACATTGACACCAAGTAATAAAGACAGACAATTACACCAAGCATCAAAGACATACACTTACACCAAGTATTTAGACATACACTGACACCAAGTAACAAAGACACACACTGATACCCAGTAACACAGACACACACTTACACCCAGTAACACAGACACACACTTACACCAAGTGACAAAGACATACACTGACACCAAGTATCAAAGACATACACTTACACCAAGTAACAAAGACATACAATGATACCCAGTAACACAGACACACACTTACACCAAGTAACAAAGACATACACTGATACCCAGTAACACAGACACACACTTACACCAAGTAAAACAGACATACACAGACACCAAGTAACAAAGACATATACTGATACCCAGTAACACAGGCACAAACGGGGGGGGGGGGGCGGGGGGGCACATTGGCGCAGTGGTTAGCACCGCAGCCTCACAGCTCCAGGGACCCGGGTCCGATTCTGGTTACTGCCTGTGCGGAGTTTGCAAGTTATCCCTGTGCCAGCGTGAGTTTCCTCCGGGTGCTCCGGTTTCCTCCCACATGCCTAAGGCTTGCAGGTTGATAGGTTAATTGGCCATCATAGATTGCCCCTAGTATAGGTAGGTGGTAGGGAAATATATAGGGACAGGTGGGGATGTGATCGGAATACGGAATTTGTGTAGGATTAGCATAAATGGGTGGTTGATGGTCGGCACACACTTGGTGGGCCGAAGGGACTGTTTATGTGCTGTATCTCTAAACTAAACTAAATACTGACACCTAGTGTCACTGACACACACTGACAGCCAGTAACACAAACAAACACACACTGACACCCAGTAACACAGAGAACCACCGATACACAGTAAAAAAGAAAGACACTGACACCAAGTAACACTGACACACACTGACACCCAGTAACAAAGCCATACACTGACACCAAGTAACAATGACATACATTGATACCAAGTCACAAAGACATACACTGATACCCAGTAACACAGACACACACTGACACCAAGTAACACAGACATACAGTGACACCAAGTAACAACGGCATACACTTACACCAAGTAACAAAGACAGACAATTACACCAAGTAAAAAAGACATACACTTACATCAAGTATTTTGACATACACTGACACCAAGTCACAAATACATACACTGATACCCAGTAACACAGACACACACTGACACCAAGTAACACAGACATACACTGACACCAAGTAACAAAGACATACACTGATACCCAGTAACACAGACACACACTTACAGCAAGTAACAAAGACAGATACTGATACCCAGTAACACAGACACACACTTACACCATGTAACAAAGACATACACTGACACCAGGTAACACAGACATACACTGACACCCAGTAACACAGACACACACGGACACCAAGTAACAAAGACACACACTTACACCAAGTAACACAAACACACACTGACACCCAGTAACACAGACACATACTTACACCAAGTAACAAAGACATACACTGACACCAAGTAACAAAGACAGACACTGACACCAAGTAACAAAGACATACACTTACACCAAGTAACAAAGACACACACTTACACCAAGTAACACAGACATACACTGACACCAAGTAGCAAAGACAGGCAATTACACCAAGTAACAAAGACATACACTTACACCAAATATTTTGACATACACTGACACCAAGTAACAAAGACAAACACTGATACCCAGTAACACAGACACACACTTACACCCAGTAACACAAACATACACTTACACCAAGTAACAAAGACATCCAATGACACCAAGTAACAATGACATACACTTACACCAAGTAACAAAGACATACACTGACACCAAGTAACAAAGACATACACTGATACCCAGTAACACAAACACACACTTACACCAAGTAACACAGACATACACTGACACCAAGTAACAAAGACATACACTGATACCCAGTAACACAGGCTCACACTGGGGGGTGGGGGGGGCGGCACATTGGCGCTGTGGTTAGCACCGCAGCCTCACAGCTCCAGGGACCCGTGTTCGATTCTGGGTACTGCCTGTGCGGAGTTTGCAAGTTCTCCCTGTGCCAGCGTGAGTTTGCTCCGTGTGCTCCGTTTCCTCCCACATGCCAAAGACTTGCAGGTTGATAGGTTAATTGGCCATCATAGATTGCCCCTAGTATAGGTAGGTGGTAGGGAAATATATAGGGACAGGTGGGGATGTGATCGGAATACGGAATTAGTGTAGGATTACATAAATGGGTGGTTGCTGGTCGTCACAGACTCGGTGGGCCGAAGGGCCTGTTTAAGTGCTGTATCTCCAAACTAAACTAAATACTGACACCTAGTTTCACAGACACACACTGACAGCCAGTAACACAAACAAACACACACTGACACCCAGTAACACAGAGAACCACTGATACACAGTAACAAAGACAGACACTGACACCAAGTATCACAGACACACACTGACACCCAGTCTCAAAGACATACACTGACACCACGTAACAAAGACATACACTGACACAAAGTAACAAAGGCATACACTTACACCAAGTAGCAAAGACATACACTGATACCCAATAACACAGACATACACTTACACCAACTAACACAGACTTACACTGACACCAAGTAACAAAGACATACACTGACACCCAGGAACACAGATACACACAGACACCCAGTAACACAGAGAAACACTTACACCAAGTAACAAAGACATGCACTGACACCCAGTAACAAAGACAGACAATTACACCAAGTAACAAAGACATTCACTTGCACCAAGTATTTTGACGTACACTGACACCAAGTAGCAAAGACATACACTGATACCCAGTGACACAGACATACACTTACACCAAGTAACAAAGACATACACTGACACCAAGTCACAAAGACACACACTGACACCCAGTAACAAAGACATACACTGACACCAAGTCACAAATACATACACTGATATCCGGTAACATAGACACACACTGACACCAAGTTACACAGACATACACTGACACCAAGTAACAAAGACATACACTGATACCCAGTAACACAGACACACACTTACACCAAGTAACAAAGACAGATACTGATACCCAGTAACACAGACACACACTTACACCATGTAACAAAGACATACACTGACACCAGGTAACACAGACATACACTGACACCCAGTAACACAGACACACACGGACACCAAGTAACAAAGACACACACTTGCACCAAGTAACACAGACACACACTGACACCCAGTAACACAGTCACATACTTACACCAAGTAACAAGGACATACACTGACACCAAGTAACAAAGACATACAGTTACACCAAGTAACAAAGACAGAGACTGACACCAAGTAACAAAGACATGCACTGATACCCAGTAACACAGACACACACTTACACCAAGTAACAAAGACATACACTGATAACCAGTAACACAGACACACACTTACACCAAGTAACAAAGATATACACTGATACCAAGTAACACAGACACACACTTACACCATGTAACACAGACATACACTGACACCAAGTAACAAAGACATACATTGACACCAAGTAACAAAGACATACACCTACACCAAGTAGCAAAGACATACACTGACACCAAGTAACAAAGACATGCACTGATACCCAGTAACACAGACAAACACTTACACCAAGTAACAAAGACATACACTGATACCCAGTAACACAGACACACACTTACACCAAGTAACAAAGTCAGATACTGATACCCAGTAACACAGACACACACTTACACAACGTAACAAATACATACACAGACACCAGGTAACAAAGACATACACTGACACCCAGTAACACAGACACACACGGACACCAAGTAACAGAGACACACACTTACACCAAGTAACACAGACACACACTGACACCCAGTAACACAGACACACACTTACACCAAGGAACAAAGACAGACACTGACACCAAGTAACAAAGACATACACTTACACCAAGTAACAAACACATACACTGACACCAAGTAACAAAGACATACACTGATAACCAGCAACACAGACACACACTTACACCAAGTAACAAAGACATACACTGATACCCAGTAACACAGACACACACTGACACCAAGTAACAAAGACACACACTTACACCAAGTAACATAGACATACACTGACACCAGGTAACAAAGACAGACTATTACACCAAGTAACAAAGACATACACTTACACCATGTATTTTGACATACACTGACACAAAGTAACAAAGACATACACTGATACCCAGTAACACAGACATACACTTACACCAAGTAACAAAGACATACACTGACACCAAGTCACAAAGACACACACTGACACCCAGTAACAAAGACATACACTGACACCAAGTCACAAAGACATACACTTACACCAAGTAACACAGACATACACTGACACCAAGTAGCAAAGACAGACAATTACACCAAGTAACAAAGACATACACTTACACCAAGTAACAAAGGCATACACTTACACCAAGTAACACAGACACACACTTACACCAAGTAACATAGACATACACTGACACCAGGTAACAAAGACAGACTATTACACCAAGTAACAAAGACATACACTTACACCATGTATTTTGACATACACTGACACAAAGTAACAAAGACATACACTTATACCCAGTAACACAGACATACACTTACACCAATTAACAAAGACATACACTTTCACCAAGGAACACAGACATACACTGACACCAAGTAACAAAGACATACACCGACACCAAGTCACAAAGACATACACTGATACCCAGTAACACAGTCACACACTTACACCAAGGAACACAGACATACACTGACACCAAGTAACAAAGACATACACTGATACCCAGTAACACAGACACACTCTTATACCAAGTAACAAAGACAGACACTGATACCCAGCAACTCAGACACACACTTACACCAATTAACAAAGTCAGACACTAACACCCAGTAACAAAGACATACACTGACACCCAGTAACACAGGCACACACAGACACCAAGTAACAAAGACACACACTTACAACAAGTAACACAGATACACACTGACACCCAGTAACACAGACACACTCTTACACCAAGTAACAAAGACAGATACTGATGCACAGTAACACACACACAGGACCTGTTTAAGTGCTGTCTCTCTAAACTAAACTAAATACTGACACCTAGTGTCACAGACACACACTGACACCCAGTAACACAAACAAATACACACTGACACCCAGTAAAAAAGACATACACTGACACCAAGTCACAAAGACATACACTGATACCAAGTCACAAAGACATACACTGATACCCAGTAACACAGACACACACTGACACCAAGTAACAAAGACATACACTGACACCAAGTAACAAAGACATACACTGATACCCAGTAACACAGACACACACTTACACCAAGTAACACAGACATACACTGAAATCAAGTAACAAAGACATGCACTGATACCCAGTAACACAGACACACACTTACACCAAGTAAAAAAGACAGACACTGATACCCAGTAACGCAGACACACACTTACACCAATTAACAAAGTCATACACTGACACCCAGTAACAAAGACATACACTGAAACCCAGTAACACAGACACACACAGACACCAAGTAACAAAGACACACACTTACAACAAGTAACACAGATACACACTGACACCCAGTAACACAGACACACACTTACACCAAGTAACAAAGACATACACTGACACCCAGTTACAAAAACATACACTGACACCCAGTAACACAGACACACACGGACACCAAGTAACAAACTCACACACTTACACAAAGCAACACAGACACACACTGACACCCAGTAACAAAGACATACACTGACACCAAGTAACAAAGACAGACAATTACACCAAGTAACAAAGGCATACACTTACACCAAGTAACATAGACACACACTGACAACAACTAACAAAGACATACACTGACACCAAGTAACAAAGGCATACACTTACACCAAGTAACACAGACACACACTTACACCAAGTAACACAGAAAAACACTGAAACCAAGTAACAAAGGCATACACTTACACCAAGTAACAAAGACACACACTTACACCAAGTAACACAGACATACACTGACACCAAGTAACAAAGACAGACAATAACACCAAGTAACAAAGACATACACTGATACCCAGTAACGCAGATACACACTTAAATCAAGTAACAAAGACATACACTGACACCCAGTAACAAAGGCATACACTGACAGCAAGTCACACATACATACACTGATACCCAGTAACACAGACACACACTGACACCAAGTAGCACAGACATTCACTGACACCAATTAACAAAGACATACACTAATACCCGGTAACACAGACACACACTTACACCAAGTAACAAAGACAGATACTGATACCCAGTAACACAGACACACACTTACACCATGTAACAAAGACATACACTGACACCAGGTAACACAGACATACACTGACACCCAGTAACACAGACACACACGGACACCAAGTAACAAAGACACACACTTACACCAAGTAACACAGACACAAACGGACACCAAGTAACAGAGACACACACTTACACCAAGTAACACAGACAAACACTGACACCAAGTAACAAAGACAGACAATTACACCAAGTAACAAAGGCATACACTTACACCAAGTAACACAGACCCACACTTACACCAAGTAACACAGACAAACACTGACACCAAGTAACAAAGACAGACAATTACACCAAGTAACAAAGGCATACACTTACACCATGTTACATAGACACACACTGACACCAAGTAACAAAGACATACACTGACACCAAGTAACAAAGGCATACACTTACACCAAGTAACACAGACACACACTTACACCAAGTAACACAGACAAACACTGACACCAAGTAACAAAGGCATACACTTACACCAAGTAACAAAGACACACACTTACACCAAGTAACACAGACATACACTGACACCAAGTAGCAAAGACAGACAATTACACAAAGTAACAAAGACATACACTTACACCAAGTAACAAAGGCATACACTTACACCAAGTAACACAGACACACACTTACACCAAGTAACACAGACAAACACTGACACCAAGTAACAAAGGCATACACTTACACCAAGTAACAAAGACACACACTTACACCAAGTAACACAGACATACACTGACACCAAGTAACAAAGACAGACAATTACACCAAGTAACAAAGATATACACTTACACAAAGTATTTTGACATACACTGACACCAAGTAACAAAGACATACACTGATACCCAGTAACGCAGATACACACTTAAACCAAGTAACAAAGACATACACTGACACCCAGTAACAAAGACATACACTGACACCAAGTCACAAATACAAACACTGATACCCAGTAACACAGACACACACTGACACCAAGTAACACAGACATACACTGACACCAATTAACAAAGACATACACTGATACCCAGTGACACAGACACACACTTACACCAAGTAACAAAGACAGATACTGATACCCAGTAACACAGACACACACTTACACCATGTAACAAAGACATACACTGACACCAGGTAACACAGACATACACTGACACCCAGTAACACAGACACACACGGACACCAAGTAACAAAGACACACACTTACACCAAGTAACACAGACACAAACGGACACCAAGTAACAGAGACACACACTTACACCAAGCAACACAGACAAACACTGACACCCAGTAACAAAGACATACACTGACACCAAGTAACAAAGACAGACAATTACACCAAGTAACAAAGGCATACACTTACACCAAGTAACATAGACACACACTGACACCAACTAACAAAGACATACACTGACACCAAGTAACAAAGGCATACACTTACACCAAGTAACACAGACACACACTTACACCAAGTAACACAGAAAAACACTGAAACCAAGTAACAAAGGCATACACTTACACCAAGTAACAAAGACACACACTTACACCAAGTAACACAGACATACACTGACACCAAGTAACAAAGACAGACAATAACACCAAGTAACAAAGACATACACTGATACCCAGTAACGCAGATACACACTTAAATCAAGTAACAAAGACATACACTGACACCCAGTAACAAAGACATACACTGACAGCAAGTCACACATACATACACTGATACCCAGTAACACAGACACACACTGACACCAAGTAGCACAGACATTCACTGACACCAATTAACAAAGACATACACTAATACCCGGTAACACAGACACACACTTACACCAAGTAACAAAGACAGATACTGATACCCAGTAACACAGACACACACTTACACCATGTAACAAAGACATACACTGACACCAGGTAACACAGACATACACTGACACCCAGTAACACAGACACACACGGACACCAAGTAACAAAGACACACACTTACACCAAGTAACACAGACACAAACGGACACCAAGTAACAGAGACACACACTTACACCAAGTAACACAGACAAACACTGACACCAAGTAACAAAGACAGACAATTACACCAAGTAACAAAGGCATACACTTACACCAAGTAACACAGACCCACACTTACACCCAGTAACACAGACAAACACTGACACCAAGTAACAAAGACAGACAATTACACCAAGTAACAAAGGCATACACTTACACCATGTTACATAGACACACACTGACACCAAGTAACAAAGACATACACTGACACCAAGTAACAAAGGCATACACTTACACCAAGTAACACAGACACACACTTACACCAAGTAACACAGACAAACACTGACACCAAGTAACAAAGGCATACACTTACACCAAGTAACAAAGACACACACTTACACCAAGTAACACAGACATACACTGACACCAAGTAGCAAAGACAGACAATTACACAAAGTAACAAAGACATACACTTACACCAAGTAACAAAGGCATACACTTACACCAAGTAACACAGACACACACTTACACCAAGTAACACAGACAAACACTGACACCAAGTAACAAAGGCATACACTTACACCAAGTAACAAAGACACACACTTACACCAAGTAACACAGACATACACTGACACCAAGTAACAAAGACAGACAATTACACCAAGTAACAAAGATATACACTTACACAAAGTATTTTGACATACACTGACACCAAGTAACAAAGACATACACTGATACCCAGTAACGCAGATACACACTTAAACCAAGTAACAAAGACATACACTGACACCCAGTAACAAAGACATACACTGACACCAAGTCACAAATACAAACACTGATACCCAGTAACACAGACACACACTGACACCAAGTAACACAGACATACACTGACACCAATTAACAAAGACATACACTGATACCCAGTGACACAGACACACACTTACACCAAGCAACAAAGACAGATACTGATACCCAGTAACACAGACACACACTTACACCATGTAACAAAGACATACACTGACACCAGGTAACACAGACATACACTGACACCCAGTAACACAGACACACACGGACACCAAGTAACAAAGACACACACTTACACCAAGTAACACAGACACAAACGGACACCAAGTAACAGAGACACACACTTACACCAAGCAACACAGACAAACACTGACACCAAGTAACAAGGACAGACAATTACACCAAGTAACAAAGGCATACACTTACACCAAGTAACACAGACACACACTGACACCAAATAACACAGACAAACACTGACACCAAGTAACAAAGACAGACAATTACACCAAGTAACAAAGGCATACACTTACACCATGTTACATAGACACACACTGACACCCAGTAACAAAGACATACACTGACACCAAGTAACAAAGGCATACACTAACGCCACGTAACAAAGACACACACTTACACCAAGTAACACAGACATACACTGACACCAAGTAGCAAAGACAGACAATTACACCAAGTAACAAAGACATACACTTACACCAAGTATTTTTACATACACTGACACCAAGTAACAAGGACATACACTGACACCAGGTCACAAAGACACACCCTGAGACCAGTAACAAAGACATACACTGACACCAATTCACAAAGACACACACTGACACCCAGTAACAAAGACATACACTGACACCAAGTAACACAGACATACACTGACACCGAGTAACAAAGACTTACACTGATACCCAGTAACACAGACACACACTTACATCAAGTAACAAAGACACACACTTACACCAAGTAACACAGACACACACTGACACCCAGTAACACAGGCACATACTTACACCAAGTAACAAAGACGTACACTTACACCAAGTAACAAAGACAGACACTGACACCAAGTAACAAAGACATACACTGATAACCAGTAACACAGACACACACTTACACCATGTAACACAGACATACACTGACACCAGGTAACAAAGACATACACTTACACCAAGTAACAAAGAAATACACTGCCGCTAAGTAACAAAGACATGCACTGATACCAAGTAACACAGACGCACACTGACACCCAGTAACACAGACACACACTTACACCAAGTAACAAAGACATACACTGACACCAAGTAACAAAGACATACACTTACACCAAGTAACAAAGACATACAGTGACACCAAGTAACAAAGACATACACTGATAACCAGTAACACAGACATACCATTACACCTAGTAACAAAGACATACACTGACACCAAGTAACAAAGACATACACCTACACCAAGTAACAAAGACACACACTTACACCAAGTAACCCAGACATACCCTGAAACCAAGTAACAAAGACAGACAATTACACCAAGTAACAAAGACGTACACTTACAACAAGTATTTTGACAGACACTGACACCAAGTAACAAAGACATGCACTGATACCCAGTAACATAGACACACACTTACACCAAGTAACACAGACATACACTGACACCCAGTAACACAAACAAACACACTGACACCAAGTAACAAAGACATACACTTACACCAAGTATTTTGACATACACTTACAACAAGTAACAAAGACATACACTGATACCCAGTAACACAGACACACACTTACACCAAGTAACACAGACAGACACTGACACCAAGTAACAAAGACATGCACTGATACCCAGGAACACAGACACACACTTACACCAAGTAACACAGACATACACTGACACCAAGTAACAAAGACAGACAATTACACCAAGTAACAAAGACACACACTTACACCAAGTAACACAGACATACACTGACACCCAGTAACACAAACAAACACACTGACACCAAGTAACAAAGACATACACTTACACCAAGTAACAAAGACACACACTTACACCAAGTAACACAGACATACACTGACACCAAGTAACAAAGACATACACTTACACCAAGTAACAAAGACACACACTTACACCAAGTAACAAAGACATACACTGATACCCAGTAACACAGAGACACACTTACACCAAGTAACACAGACAGACACTGACACCAAGTAACAAAGACATGCACTGATACCCAGGAACACAGACACACACTTACACCAAGTAACACAGACATACACTGACACCAAGTAACAAAGACAGACAATTACATCAAGTAACAAAGACATACACTGACACCAAGTCACACAGACATACACAGATACCCAGTAACACAGACACACACTTACACCAAGTAACACAGACATACACTGACACCAAGTCACAAAGACATACACTGAGACCAAGTAACAAAGACATGCACTTACACCAAGTAACACAGACATGCACTTACACCAAGTAACAAAGACATACACTGACACCAAGTAGCAAAGACATACACTGATACCCAGTAACACAGACACACACTTACACCAAGTAAATGGGTGGTTGATGGTCGGCAAACAATCGGTGGGCTGAAGCGCCTGTTTCAGTGCTTTATCTCTAAACTAAACTAAATACTGACACCTAGTGTCACAGACACACACTGACACCCAGGAACACAGATACACACTGACACCCAGTAACAAAGACATACACTGATACCAAGTCACAAAGACATACACTGATACCCAGTAACACAGACACACACTGACACCAAGTAACAAAGACTCACACTGGCACCAAGTAACAAAGACATACACTTACACCAAGTAACAAAGACACACACTTACACCAAGTAACACAGACATGCACTGACACCAAGTAACAAAGACAGACAATTACACCAAGTAACAAAGACATACACTGACACCAAGTCACACAGACATACACTGATACTCAGTAACACAGACACACACTTGCACCAAGTAACACAGACATACACTGACACCAAGTAACAAAGACATACACTTACACCAAGTGACAAAGACATACACTGACACCAAGTAACAAAGACATGCACTTACACCAAGTAACACAGACATGCACTTACACCAAGTAACAAAGACATACACTGACTCCAAGTAGCAAAGACATACACTGATACCCAGTAACACAGACACACACTTACACCAAGTAACAAAGACAGACACTGATACCCAGTAATACAGACACACACTTACACCAAGTCACAAAGACACACAATGACACACAGTAACAAAGACAGACACTGATACCCAGTAACACAGACACACACTTACACCAAGTGAATGGGTGGTTGATGGTCGGCAAACAATCGGTGGGCCGAAGGGCCTGGTTTCAGTGCTTTATCTCTAAACTAAACTTAATACTGACACCTCGTGTCACAGACACACACTTACACCCAGGAACACAGATACACACTGACACCCAGTAACACAGAGAAACACTGACACCAAGTAACAAAGACATACACTGACACTCAGTAACCAAGACATACACTGACACCAATTAACAAAGACATGCACTGATACCCAGTAAAACAGACACACACTTACACGAAGTAACAAATACATACACTGACACCAAGTAACAAAGACATACACTTACACCTAGTAACAAAGACATACTTTGACACCAAGTAACAAAGACAGACACTGATACCCAGTAACACAGACACACACTTACACCAAGTAACAAAGGCATACACTGATACCCAGTAACACAGACACACTTACACCAAGTATC
This sequence comes from Heterodontus francisci, assembly GCF_036365525.1. NCBI lineage: Eukaryota > Metazoa > Chordata > Chondrichthyes > Heterodontiformes > Heterodontidae > Heterodontus > Heterodontus francisci. Next base: position 8,553,120 of record NW_027141175.1, read on the forward strand.
ACAGACATACACAGACACCAACGAACAAAGACATACACTGATACCCAGTAACACAGACACACACTTGCACCAAATAACAAAGACATACACTGACACCAATGTAACAAAGACATAAACTTACACCAAATAACACAGACATACACTGACACCAAGTAACCTAGACATACACTTACAGCAACTAACAAAGACACACACTTACACCAAGTAACACAGACATACACTGACACCAAGTAACAAAGACATGCACTTACACCAGGTAAGAAAGACACACACTTACACCAAGTAACACAGTCCTACACTGACACCAAGTAACAAAGACATACACTGATACCCAGCAACACAGACGCACTCTTACACCAAGTAAAAAAGACAGACACTGATACCCAGTAACACAGACACACACTTACACCAAGTATCAATGACATACACTGACACCAAGTAACCAAGACATACACTTACACCAAGTAACAAAGACATACACTGACACCAAGTAACAAAGACATACAGTTACACCAAGTAACAAAGACATACACTGACACCAAGTAACAAAGACATACAATTACACCAAGTAACACAGACATCCACTTATACCAAGTAACAAAGACATACACTGAAACCAAGTAACAAAGACATACACTGATTCCCAGTAACACAGACACACACTTACACCAAGTAACAAAGACAGACACTGATACCCAGTAACACAGACAAACACTTACACCAAGTCACAAAGACACACACTGACAACCGGAAACAAAGACAGACACTGATACCCAGTAGCACAGACACACACTTACACCAAGTAAATGGGTGGTTGATGGTCGGCAAACAATCGGTGGGCCGAAGGGCCTGTTTCAGTGCTCTATCTCTAAACTAAACTAAATACTGACACCTAGTGTCTCAGACACACACTGACACCCAGGAACACAGATACACACTGACACCCAGTAACACAGAGAAACACTGACACCAAGTAACAAAGTCATACACTGACACCCAGTAACCAAGACATACACTTACACCAAGTAGCAAAGACATACACTGATACCCAATAACACAGACACACACTTACACCAACTAACACAGACATACACTGACACCAAGTAACAAAGACATACACTGACACCCAGGAACACAGATACACACTGACACCCAGTAACACAGAGAAACACTTACACCAAGTAACAAAGACATGCACTGACACCCAGTAACAAAGACAGACAATTACACCAAGTAACACAGACATTCACTTGCACCAAGTATTTTGACGTACACTGACACCAAGTGGCAAAGACATACACTGATACCCAGTGACACAGACATACACTTACACCAAGTAACAAAGACATACACTGACACCAAGTCACAAAGACACACACTGACACCCAGTAGCAAAGACATACACTGACACCAAGTCACAAATACATACACTGATATCCGGTAACATAGACACACACTGACACCAAGTTACACAGACATACACTGACACCAAGTAACAAAGACATACACTGATACCCAGTAACACAGACACACACTTACACCAAGTAACAAAGACAGATACTGATACCCAGTAACACAGACACACACTTACACCATGTAACAAAGACATACACTGACACCAGGTAACACAGACATACACTGACACCCAGTAACACAGACACACACGGACACCAAGTAACAAAGACACACACTTGCACCAAGTAACACAGACACACACTGACACCCAGTAACACAGTCACATACTTACACCAAGTAACAAGGACATACACTGACACCAAGTAACAAAGACATACAGTTACTCCAAGTAACAAAGGCAGAGACTGACACCAAGTAACAAAGACATGCACTGATACCCAGTAACACAGACACACACTTACACCAAGTAACAAAGACATACACTGATAACCAGTAACACAGACACACACTTACACCAAGTAACAAAGATATACACTGATACCAAGTAACACAGACACACACTGACACCAAGTAACAAAGACATACATTGACACCAAGTAACAAAGACATACACCTACACCAAGTAGCAAAGACATACACTGACACCAAGTAACAAAGACATGCACTGATACCCAGTAACACAGACAAACACTTACACCAAGTAACAAAGACATACACTGATACCCAGTAACACAGACACACACTTACACCAAGTAACAAAGTCAGATACTGATACCCAGTAACACAGACACACACCTACACAACGTAACAAATACATACACAGACACCAGGTAACAAAGACATACACTGACACCCAGTAACACAGACACACACGGACACCAAGTAACAGAGACACACACTTACACCAAGTAACACAGACACACACTGACACCCAGTAACACAGACACACACTTACACCAAGTAACAAAGACAGACACTGACACCAAGTAACAAAGACATACACTTACACCAAGTAACAAACACATACACTGACACCAAGTAACAAAGACATACACTGATAACCAGCAACACAGACACACACTTACACCAAGTAACAAAGACATACACTGATACCCAGTAACACAGACACACACTGACACCAAGTAACAAAGACACACACTTACACCAAGTAACATAGACATACACTGACACCAGGTAACAAAGACAGACTATTACACCAAGTAACAAAGACATACACTTACACCATGTCTTTTGACATACACTGACACAAAGTAACAAAGACATACACTGATACCCAGTAACACAGACATACACTTACACCAAGTAACAAAGACATACACTGACACAAAGTCACAAAGACACACACTGACACCCAGTAACAAAGACATACACTGACACCAAGTCACAAAGACATACACTTACACCAAGTAACACAGACATACACTGACACCAAGTAGCAAAGACAGACAATTACACCAAGTAACAAAGACATACACTTACACCAAGTAACAAAGGCATACACTTACACCAAGTAACACAGACACACACTTACACCAAGTAACACAGACAAACACTGACACCAAGTAACAAAGGCATACACTGACACCCAGGAACACAGATACACACTGACACCCAGTAACACAGAGAAACACTTACACCAAGTAACAAAGACATGCACTGACACCCAGTAACAAAGACAGACAATTACACCAAGTAACACAGACATTCACTTGCACCAAGTATTTTGACGTACACTGACACCAAGTGGCAAAGACATACACTGATACCCAGTGACACAGACATACACTTACACCAAGTAACAAAGACATACACTGACACCAAGTCACAAAGACACACACTGACACCCAGTAGCAAAGACATACACTGACACCAAGTCACAAATACATACACTGATATCCGGTAACATAGACACACACTGACACCAAGTTACACAGACATACACTGACACCAAGTAACAAAGACATACACTGATACCCAGTAACACAGACACACACTTACACCAAGTAACAAAGACAGATACTGATACCCAGTAACACAGACACACACTTACACCATGTAACAAAGACATACACTGACACCAGGTAACACAGACATACACTGACACCCAGTAACACAGACACACACGGACACCAAGTAACAAAGACACACACTTGCACCAAGTAACACAGACACACACTGACACCCAGTAACACAGTCACATACTTACACCAAGTAACAAGGACATACACTGACACCAAGTAACAAAGACATACAGTTACTCCAAGTAACAAAGGCAGAGACTGACACCAAGTAACAAAGACATGCACTGATACCCAGTAACACAGACACACACTTACACCAAGTAACAAAGACATACACTGATAACCAGTAACACAGACACACACTTACACCAAGTAACAAAGATATACACTGATACCAAGTAACACAGACACACACTGACACCAAGTAACAAAGACATACATTGACACCAAGTAACAAAGACATACACCTACACCAAGTAGCAAAGACATACACTGACACCAAGTAACAAAGACATGCACTGATACCCAGTAACACAGACAAACACTTACACCAAGTAACAAAGACATACACTGATACCCAGTAACACAGACACACACTTACACCAAGTAACAAAGTCAGATACTGATACCCAGTAACACAGACACACACCTACACAACGTAACAAATACATACACAGACACCAGGTAACAAAGACATACACTGACACCCAGTAACACAGACACACACGGACACCAAGTAACAGAGACACACACTTACACCAAGTAACACAGACACACACTGACACCCAGTAACACAGACACACACTTACACCAAGTAACAAAGACAGACACTGACACCAAGTAACAAAGACATACACTTACACCAAGTAACAAACACATACACTGACACCAAGTAACAAAGACATACACTGATAACCAGCAACACAGACACACACTTACACCAAGTAACAAAGACATACACTGATACCCAGTAACACAGACACACACTGACACCAAGTAACAAAGACACACACTTACACCAAGTAACATAGACATACACTGACACCAGGTAACAAAGACAGACTATTACACCAAGTAACAAAGACATACACTTACACCATGTATTTTGACATACACTGACACAAAGTAACAAAGACATACACTGATACCCAGTAACACAGACATACACTTACACCAAGTAACAAAGACATACACTGACACAAAGTCACAAAGACACACACTTACACCAAGTAACAAAGACATACACTGACACCAAGTAAAAAAGACATGCACTTACACCAAGTAACACAGACATACACTGACACCAAGTAGCAAAGACAGACAATTACACCAAGTAACAAAGACATACACTTACACCAAGTAACAAAGGCATACACTTACAGAAAGTAACACAGACACACACTTACACCAAGTAACACAGACAAACACTGACACCAAGTAACAAAGGCATACACTTGCACCAAGTAGCAAAGACACACACTTACACCAAGTAACATAGACATACACTGACACCAGGTAACAAAGACAGACTATTACACCATGTATTTTGACATACACTGACACAAAGTAACAAAGACATACACTTATACCCAGTAACACAGACATACACTTACACCAATTAACAAAGACATACACTTACACCAAGGAACACAGACATACACTGACACCAAGTAACAAAGACATACACTGACACCAAGTCACAAAGACATACACTGATACCCAGTAACACAGTCACACACTTACACCAAGGAACACAGACATACACTGACACCAAGTAACAAAGACATACACTGATACCCAGTAACACAGACACACTCTTATACCAAGTAACAAAGACAGACACTGATACCCAGCAACTCAGACACACACTTACACCAATTAACAAAGTCAGACACTAACACCCAGTAACAAAGACATACACTGACACCCAGTAACACAGACACACACAGACACCAAGTAACAAAGACACACACTTACAACAAGTAACACAGATACACACTGACACCCAGTAACACAGACACACTCTTACACCAAGTAACAAAGACAGATACTGATGCACAGTAACACACACACAGGACCTGTTTAAGTGCTGTCTCTCTAAACTAAACTAAATACTGACACCTAGTGTCACAGACACACACTGACACCCAGTAACACAAACAAATACACACTGACACCCAGTAAAAAAACATACACTGACACCAAGTCACTAAGACATACACTGATACCAAGTCACAAAGACATACACTGATACCCAGTAACACAGACACACACTGACACCAAGTAACAAAGACATACACTGACACCAAGTAACAAAGACATACACTGATACCCAGTAACACAGACACACACTTACACCAAGTAACACAGACGTACACTGACATCAAGTAACAAAGACATGCACTGATACCCAGTAACACAGACACACACTTACACCAAGTAAAAAAGACAGACACTGATACCCAGTAACGCAGACACACACTTACACCAATTAACAAAGTCATACACTGACACCCAGTAACAAAGACATACACTGACACCCAGTAACACAGACACACACAGACACCAAGTAACAAAGACACACACTTACAACAAGTAACACAGATACACACTGACACCCAGTAACACAGACACACACTTACACCAAGTAACAAAGACATACACTGACACCCAGTAACAAAAACATACACTGACACCCAGTAACACAGACACACACGGAAACCAAGTTACAAACTCACACACTTACACCAAGCAACACAGACACACACTGACACCCAGTAACAAAGACATACACTGACACCAAGTAACAAAGACAGACAATTACACCAAGTAACAAAGGCATACACTTACACCAAGTAACATAGACACACACTGACACCAACTAACAAAGACATACACTGACACCAAGTAACAAAGGCATACACTTACACCAAGTAACACAGACACACACTTACACCAAGTAACACAGAAAAACACTGAAACCAAGTCACAAAGGCATACACTTACACCAAGTAACAAAGACACACACTTACACCAAGTAACACAGACATACACTGACACCAAGTAACAAAGACAGACAATAACACCAAGTAACAAAGACATACACTGATACCCAGTAACGCAGATACACACTTAAATCAAGTAACAAAGACATACACTGACACCCAGTAACAAAGACATACACTGACAGCAAGTCACAAATACATACACTGATACCCAGTAACACAGACACACACTGACACCAAGTAACACAGACATTCACTGACACCAATTAACAAAGACATACACTGATACCCGGTAACACAGACACACTCTTACACCAAGTAACAAAGACAGATACTGATGCACAGTAACACACACACAGGACCTGTTTAAGTGCTGTCTCTCTAAACTAAACTAAATACTGACACCTAGTGTCACAGACACACACTGACACCCAGTAACACAAACAAATACACACTGACACCCAGTAAAAAAAACATACACTGACACCAAGTCACAAAGACATACACTGATACCAAGTCACAAAGACATACACTGATACCCAGTAACACAGACACACACTGACACCAAGTAACAAAGACATACACTTACACCAAGTAACACAGACATACACTGACATCAAGTAACAAAGACATGCACTGATACCCAGTAACACAGACACACACTTACACCAAGTAAAAAAGACAGACACTGATACCCAGTAACGCAGACACACACTTACACCAATTAACAAAGTCATACACTGACACCCAGTAACAAAGACATACACTGACACCCAGTAACACAGACACACACAGACACCAAGTAACAAAGACACACACTTACAACAAGTAACACAGATACACACTGACACCCAGTAACACAGACACACACTTACACCAAGTAACAAAGACATACACTGACACCCAGTAACAAAAACATACACTGACACCCAGTAACACAGACACACACGGAAACCAAGTAACAAACTCACACACTTACACCAAGCAACACAGACACACACTGACACCCAGTAACAAAGACATACACTGACACCAAGTAACAAAGACAGACAATTACACCAAGTAACAAAGGCATACACTTACACCAAGTAACATAGACACACACTGACACCAACTAACAAAGACATACACTGACACCAAGTAACAAAGGCATACACTTACACCAAGTAACACAGACACACACTTACACCAAGTAACACAGAAAAACACTGAAACCAAGTAACAAAGGCATACACTTACACCAAGTAACAAAGACACACACTTACACCAAGTAACACAGACATACACTGACACCAAGTAACAAAGACAGACAATAACACCAAGTAACAAAGACATACACTGATACCCAGTAACGCAGATACACACTTAAATCAAGTAACAAAGACATACACTGACACCCAGTAACAAAGACATACACTGACAGCAAGTCACAAATACATACACTGATACCCAGTAACACAGACACACACTGACACCAAGTAACACAGACATTCACTGACACCAATTAACAAAGACATACACTGATACCCGGTAACACAGACACACTCTTACACCAAGTTAAAAGACAGATACTGATGCACAGTAACACACACACAGGACCTGTTTAAGTGCTGTCTCTCTAAACTAAACTAAATACTGACACCTAGTGTCACAGACACACACTGACACCCAGTAACACAAACAAATACACACTGACACCCAGTAAAAAAGACATACACTGACACCAAGTCACAAAGACATACACTGATACCAAGTCACAAAGACATACACTGATACCCAGTAACACAGACACACACTGACACCAAGTAACAAAGACATACACTGACACCAAGTAACAAAGACATACACTGATACCCAGTAACACAGACACACACTTACACCAAGTAACACAGACATACACTGACATCAAGTAACAAAGACATGCACTGATACCCAGTAACACAGACACACACTTACACCAAGTAAAAAAGACAGACACTGATACCCAGTAACGCAGACACACACTTACACCAATTAACAAAGTCATACACTGACACCCAGTAACAAAGACATACACTGACACCCAGTAACACAGACACACACAGACACCAAGTAACAAAGACACACACTTACAACAAGTAACACAGATACACACTGACACCCAGTAACACAGACACACACTTACACCAAGTAACAAAGACATACACTGACACCCAGTAACAAAAACATACACTGACACCCAGTAACACAGACACACACGGAAACCAAGTAACAAACTCACACACTTACACCAAGCAACACAGACACACACTGACACCCAGTAACAAAGACATACACTGACACCAAGTAACAAAGACAGACAATTACACCAAGTAACAAAGGCATACACTTACACCAAGTAACATAGACACACACTGACACCAACTAACAAAGACATACACTGACACCAAGTAACAAAGGCATACACTTACACCAAGTAACACAGACACACACTTACACCAAGTAACACAGAAAAACACTGAAACCAAGTAACAAAGGCATACACTTACACCAAGTAACAAAGACACACACTTACACCAAGTAACACAGACATACACTGACACCAAGTAACAAAGACAGACAATAACACCAAGTAACAAAGACATACACTGATACCCAGTAACGCAGATACACACTTAAATCAAGTAACAAAGACATACACTGACACCCAGTAACAAAGACATACACTGACAGCAAGTCACAAATACATACACTGATACCCAGTAACACAGACACACACTGACACCAAGTAACACAGACATTCACTGACACCAATTAACAAAGACATACACTGATACCCGGTAACACAGACACACACTTACACCAAGTAACAAAGACAGATACTGATACCCAGTAACACAGACACACACTTACACCATGTAACAAAGACATACACTGACACCAGGTAACACAGACATACACTGACACCCAGTAACACAGACACACACGGACACCAAGTAACAAAGACACACACTTACACCAAGTAACACAGACACAAACGGACACCAAGTAACAGAGACACACACTTACACCAAGTAACACAGACAAACACTGACACCAAGTAACAAAGACAGACAATTACACCAAGTAACAAAGGCATACACTTACACCATGTTACATAGACACACACTGACACCAAGTAACAAAGACATACACTGATACCCAGTAACACAGACACACTCTTATACCAAGTAACAAAGACAGACACTGATACCCAGCAACTCAGACACACACTTACACCAATTAACAAAGTCAGACACTAACACCCAGTAACAAAGACATACACTGACACCCAGTAACACAGACACACACAGACACCAAGTAACAAAGACACACACTTACAACAAGTAACACAGATACACACTGACGCCCAGTAACACAGACACACTCTTACACCAAGTAACAAAGACAGATACTGATGCACAGTAACACACACACAGGACCTGTTTAAGTGCTGTCTCTCTAAACTAAACTAAATACTGACACCTAGTGTCACAGACACACACTGACACCCAGTAACACAAACAAATACACACTGACACCCAGTAAAAAAAACATACACTGACACCAAGTCACTAAGACATACACTGATACCAAGTCACAAAGACATACACTGATACCCAGTAACACAGACACACACTGACACCAAGTAACAAAGACATACACTGACACCAAGTAACAAAGACATACACTGATACCCAGTAACACAGACACACACTTACACCAAGTAACACAGACGTACACTGACATCAAGTAACAAAGACATGCACTGATACCCAGTAACACAGACACACACTTACACCAAGTAAAAAAGACAGACACTGATACCCAGTAACGCAGACACACACTTACACCAATTAACAAAGTCATACACTGACACCCAGTAACAAAGACATACACTGACACCCAGTAACACAGACACACACAGACACCAAGTAACAAAGACACACACTTACAACAAGTAACACAGATACACACTGACACCCAGTAACACAGACACACACTTACACCAAGTAACAAAGACATACACTGACACCCAGTAACAAAAACATACACTGACACCCAGTAACACAGACACACACGGAAACCAAGTAACAAACTCACACACTTACACCAAGCAACACAGACACACACTGACACCCAGTAACAAAGACATACACTGACACCAAGTAACAAAGACAGACAATTACACCAAGTAACAAAGGCATACACTTACACCAAGTAACATAGACACACACTGACACCAACTAACAAAGACATACACTGACACCAAGTAACAAAGGCATACACTTACACCAAGTAACACAGACACACACTTACACCAAGTAACACAGAAAAACACTGAAACCAAGTCACAAAGGCATACACTTACACCAAGTAACAAAGACACACACTTACACCAAGTAACACAGACATACACTGACACCAAGTAACAAAGACAGACAATAACACCAAGTAACAAAGACATACACTGATACCCAGTAACGCAGATACACACTTAAATCAAGTAACAAAGACATGCACTGACACCCAGTAACAAAGACATACACTGACAGCAAGTCACAAATACATACACTGATACCCAGTAACACAGACACACACTGACACCAAGTAACACAGACATTCACTGACACCAATTAACAAAGACATACACTGATACCCGGTAACACAGACACACTCTTACACCAAGTAACAAAGACAGATACTGATGCACAGTAACACACACACAGGACCTGTTTAAGTGCTGTCTCTCTAAACTAAACTAAATACTGACACCTAGTGTCACAGACACACACTGACACCCAGTAACACAAACAAATACACACTGACACCCAGTAAAAAAAACATACACTGACACCAAGTCACAAAGACATACACTGATACCAAGTCACAAAGACATACACTGATACCCAGTAACACAGACACACACTGACACCAAGTAACAAAGACATACACTGACACCAAGTAACAAAGACATACACTGATACCCAGTAACACAGACACACACTTACACCAAGTAACACAGACATACACTGACATCAAGTAACAAAGACATGCACTGATACCCAGTAACACAGACACACACTTACACCAAGTAAAAAAGACAGACACTGATACCCAGTAACGCAGACACACACTTACACCAATTAACAAAGTCATACACTGACACCCAGTAACAAAGACATACACTGACACCCAGTAACACAGACACACACAGACACCAAGTAACAAAGACACACACTTACAACAAGTAACACAGATACACACTGACACCCAGTAACACAGACACACACTTACACCAAGTAACAAAGACATACACTGACACCCAGTAACAAAAACATACACTGACACCCAGTAACACAGACACACACGGAAACCAAGTAACAAACTCACACACTTACACCAAGCAACACAGACACACACTGACACCCAGTAACAAAGACATACACTGACACCAAGTAACAAAGACAGACAATTACACCAAGTAACAAAGGCATACACTTACACCAAGTAACATAGACACACACTGACACCAACTAACAAAGACATACACTGACACCAAGTAACAAAGGCATACACTTACACCAAGTAACACAGACACACACTTACACCAAGTAACACAGAAAAACACTGAAACCAAGTAACAAAGGCATACACTTACACCAAGTAGCAAAGACACACACTTACACCAAGTAACACAGACATACACTGACACCAAGTAACAAAGACAGACAATAACACCAAGTAACAAAGACATACACTGATACCCAGTAACGCAGATACACACTTAAATCAAGTAACAAAGACATACACTGACACCCAGTAACAAAGACATACACTGACAGCAAGTCACAAATACATACACTGATACCCAGTAACACAGACACACACTGACACCAAGTAACACAGACATTCACTGACACCAATTAACAAAGACATACACTGATACCCGGTAACACAGACACACTCTTACACCAAGTTAAAAGACAGATACTGATGCACAGTAACACACACACAGGACCTGTTGAAGTGCTGTCTCTCTAAACTAAACTAAATACTGACACCTAGTGTCACAGACACACACTGACACCCAGTAACACAAACAAATACACACTGACACCCAGTAAAAAAGACATACACTGACACCAAGTCACAAAGACATACACTGATACCAAGTCACAAAGACATACACTGATACCCAGTAACACAGACACACACTGACACCAAGTAACAAAGACATACACTGACACCAAGTAACAAAGACATACACTGATACCCAGTAACACAGACACACACTTACACCAAGTAACACAGACATACACTGACATCAAGTAACAAAGACATGCACTGATACCCAGTAACACAGACACACACTTACACCAAGTAAAAAAGACAGACACTGATACCCAGTAACGCAGACACACACTTACACCAATTAACAAAGTCATACACTGACACCCAGTAACAAAGACATACACTGACACCCAGTAACACAGACACACACAGACACCAAGTAACAAAGACACACACTTACAACAAGTAACACAGATACACACTGACACCCAGTAACACAGACACACACTTACACCAAGTAACAAAGACATACACTGACACCCAGTAACAAAAACATACACTGACACCCAGTAACACAGACACACACGGAAACCAAGTAACAAACTCACACACTTACACCAAGCAACACAGACACACACTGACACCCAGTAACAAAGACATACACTGACACCAAGTAACAAAGACAGACAATTACACCAAGTAACAAAGGCATACACTTACACCAAGTAACATAGACACACACTGACACCAACTAACAAAGACATACACTGACACCAAGTAACAAAGGCATACACTTACACCAAGTAACACAGACACACACTTACACCAAGTAACACAGAAAAACACTGAAACCAAGTAACAAAGGCATACACTTACACCAAGTAACAAAGACACACACTTACACCAAGTAACACAGACATACACTGACACCAAGTAACAAAGACAGACAATAACACCAAGTAACAAAGACATACACTGATACCCAGTAACGCAGATACACACTTAAATCAAGTAACAAAGACATACACTGACACCCAGTAACAAAGACATACACTGACAGCAAGTCACAAATACATACACTGATACCCAGTAACACAGACACACACTGACACCAAGTAACACAGACATTCACTGACACCAATTAACAAAGACATACACTGATACCCGGTAACACAGACACACACTTACACCAAGTAACAAAGACAGATACTGATACCCAGTAACACAGACACACACTTACACCATGTAACAAAGACATACACTGACACCAGGTAACACAGACATACACTGACACCCAGTAACACAGACACACACGGACACCAAGTAACAAAGACACACACTTACACCAAGTAACACAGACACAAACGGACACCAAGTAACAGAGACACACACTTACACCAAGTAACACAGACAAACACTGACACCAAGTAACAAAGACAGACAATTACACCAAGTAACAAAGGCATACACTTACACCATGTTACATAGACACACACTGACACCAAGTAACAAAGACATACACTGACACCAAGTAACAAAGGCATACACTTACACCAATTAACACAGACACACACTTACACCAAGTAACACAGACAAACACAGACACCAAGTAACAAAGGCATACACTTACACCAAGTAACAAAGACACACACTTACACCAAGTAACACAGACATACACTGACACCAAGTAGCAAAGACAGACAATTACACAAAGTAACAAAGACATACACTTACACCAAGTAACAAAGGCATACCCTTACACCAAGTAACACAGACACACACTTACACCAAGTAACACAGACAAACACTGACACCAAGTAACAAAGGCATACACTTACACCAAGTAACAAAGACACACACTTACACCAAGTAACACAGACATACACTGACCACCAAGTAACAAAGACAGACAATTACACCAAGTAACAAAGATATACACTTACACAAAGTATTTTGACATACACTGACACCAAGTAACAAAGACATACACTGATACCCAGTAACGCAGATACACACTTAAACCAAGTAACAAAGACATACACTGACACCCAGTAACAAAGCCATACACTGACACCAAGTCACAAATACAAACACTGATACCCAGTAACACAGACACACACTGACACCAAGTAACACAGACATACACTGACACCAATTAACAAAGACATACACTGATACCCAGTGACACAGACACACACTTACACCAAGTAACAAAGACAGATACTGATACCCAGTAACACAGACACACACTTACACCATGTAACAAAGACATACACTGACACCAGGTAACACAGACATACACTGACACCCAGTAACACAGACACACACGGACACCAAGTAACAAAGACACACACTTACACCAAGTAACACAGACACAAACGGACACCAAGTAACAGAGACACACACTTACACCAAGCAACACAGACAAACACTGACACCAAGTAACAAGGACAGACAATTACACCAATTAACAAAGGCATACACTTACACCAAGTAACACAGACACACACTGACACCAAGTAACACAGACAAACACTGACACCAAGTAACAAAGACAGACAATTACACCAAGTAACAAAGGCATACACTTACACCATGTTACATAGACACACACTGACACCAAGTAACACAGACAAACACTGACACCAAGTAACAAAGGCATACACTAACGCCACGTAACAAAGACACACACTTACACCAAGTAACACAGACATACACTGACACCAAGTAGCAAAGACAGACAATTACACCAAGTAACAAAGACATACACTTACACCAAGTATTTTTACATACACTGACACCAAGTAACAAGGACATACACTGACACAAGGTCACAAAGACACACCCTGACACCAGTAACAAAGACATACACTGACACCAATTCACAAAGACACACACTGACACCCAGTAACAAAGACACACACTGACACCAAGTAACTCAGACATACACTGACACCGAGTAACAAAGACTTACACTGATACCCAGTAACACAGACACACACTTACATCAAGTAACAAAGACACACACTTACACCAAGTAACACAGACACACACTGACACCCAGTAACACAGGCACATACTTACACCAAGTAACAAAGACGTACACTTACACCACGTAACAAAGACAGACACTGACACCAAGTAACAAAGACATACACTGATAACCAGTAACACAGACACACACTTACACCATGTAACACAGACATACACTGACACCAGGTAACAAAGACATACACTTACACCAAGTAACAAAGAAATACACTGACACTAAGTAACAAAGACATGCACTGATACCCAGTAACACAGACGCACACTGACACCCAGTAACACAGACACACACTTACACCAAGTAACAAAGACATACACTGACACCAAGTAACAAAGACATACACTTACACCAAGTAACAAAGACATACAGTGACACCAAGTAACAAAGACATACACTGATAACCAGTAACACAGACATACCATTACACCTAGTAACAATGACATACACTGACACCAAGTAACCCAGACATACCCTGAAACCAAGTAACAAAGACAGACAATTACACCAAGTAACAAAGACATACACTTACAACAAGTATTTTGACAGACACTGACACCAAGTAACAAAGACATGCACTGATACCCAGTAACACAGACGCACACTTACACCAAGTAACAAAGACATAAACAGACACCCAGTAACAAAGACATACACTGAAACCAAGTCACAAAGACATACACTGATACCTAGTAACACAGACACAAATTAATACCAAGTAACACAGACATACGCTGACACCCAGTAACAAAGACATACACTGACACCAAGTCACAAAGGCATACACTGATACCAAGTCACAAAGACATACACTGTTACCCAGTAACACAGACACACACTGACACCAAGTAACAAAGACATACACTGACACCAAGTAACAACGGCATACACTTAGACCAAGTAACAAAGACACACACTTACACCAAGTAACACAGACATAAACTGACACCAAGTAACAAAGACATACACTTACACCAAGTATTTTGACATACACTGACACCAAGTAACAAAGACATACAATGATACCCAGTAACACAGACACACACTTACACCAAGTAACAAAGACATGCACTGACACCAAGTCACAAAGACACACACTGACACCCAGTAACAAAGACATACACTGACACCAAGTCACAAAGACATACACTGATACACAGTAACATAGACACACACTTACACCAAGTAACACAGACATACACAGACACCAAGTAACATAGACATACACTGATACCCAGTAACACAGACACACACTTACACCAAGTAACAAAGACAGACACTGATACCCAGTTACACAGACACACACTTCCACCAAGTAACAAAGTCATACACTGACACCAAGTAACACAGACACACACTGACACCCAGTAACAAAGACATACACTGACACAAAGTTACACAGACATACACTGACACCAAGTAACAAAGAAATACACTGATACTCAGTAACACAGACACACACTTACACCAAGTAACAAAGACAGACACTGATAGTCAGTCACACAGACACACACTTACACCAAGTATCAAAGACATACACTGACTCCCAGTAACAAAGACATACACTGACACCCAGTAACACTGACACACTCGGACACCAAGTAACAAAGACACACACTTACACCAAGTTACACAGACACACACTGACACCCAGTAACACAAACAAACACACTGACACCAAGTGACACAGACATACACTGACACCAAGCAACAAAGACATACACTGACATCAAGTAACACAGACACACACTTACACCAAGTATCACAAACACACACTTACACCAAGTAACAAAGACATGCACTGACACCAAGTAACAAAGACACACACTTATACCAAGTAACACAGACATAGACTGACACCAAGTAACAAAGACATACACTTACACCAAGTAACAAAGACATACACTCACACCAAGTAACAAAGACATACACTGATACCCAGTAACACAGACAGACGCTTTCACCAAGTAACAAAGACAGACACTGATACCCAGTAACACAGACACACATTTACACCAAGTAACAAAGACATACACTGACACCCAGTAACAAAGTCATACACTGACACCCAGTAACACAGACACACACGGACACTAAGTAACAAAGACACACACTTACACCAAGTAACACCGACACACACTGACACCCAGTAACACAGACACACACTTACACCAAGTAACACAGACATACACTGACACCAAGTAACAAAGACATACACTGATACCCAGAAACAAAGACATACACTGACACCAAGTAACAAAGACATACACTTACACCAAGTAACAAAGACACACACTTACACCAAGTAACCCAGACATACACTGAAACCAAGTAACAAAGACAGACAATTACACCAAGTAACAAAGACATACACTTACACCAAGTATTTTGACATACACTGACACCAAGAAACAAAGACATGCACTGATACCCAGTCACAGACGCACAGTTACACCAAGTAACAAAGACATACAGAGACACCAAGTTACAAAGACACACACTGACACCCAGTAACAAAGACATACACTGAAACCAAGTCACAAATACATACACTGATACCTAGTAACACAGACACACACTTACACCAAGTAACACAGACATACACTGACACCCAGTAACAAAGACATACACTGACACCAAGTAACAAAGACATACACTGTTACCCAGTAATACAGACACACACTGACACCAAGTAACAAAGACATACACTGACACCAAGTGACAAAGAAACACACTGACACCCAGTAACAAAGACACACACTTACACCAAGTAACAAAGACATACACTGACACCTAGTGACAAAGAAACACACTGACACCCAGTAACAAAGACATACTCTGACACCAAGTCCAAAGACATACACTGATACCCAGTAACACAGACATACACTGACACCAAGTAACAAAGAAATACACTGATACTCAGTAACACAGACACACACTGACACCCAGTAACAAAGACATACACTGACACAAAGTCACAAAGACATACAATGATACACAGTAACACAGACACACACTTACACCAAGTTACACAGACATACACTGACACCAAGTAACAAAGAAATACACTGATACTCAGTAACACAGACACACACTTACACCAAGTAACAAAGACAGACACTGATAGTCAGTCACACAGACACACACTTACACCAAGTATCAAAGACATACACTGACTCCCAGTAACAAAGACATACACTGACACCCAGTAACACTGACACACTCGGACACCAAGTAACAAAGACACACACTTACACCAAGTTACACAGACACACACTGACACCCAGTAACACAAACAAACACACTGACACCAAGTGACACAGACATACACTGACACCAAGCAACAAAGACATACACTGACATCAAGTAACACAGACACACACTTACACCAAGTATCACAAACACACACTTACACCAAGTAACAAAGACATGCACTGACACCAAGTAACAAAGACACACACTTATACTAATTAACACAGACATAGACTGACACCAAGTAACAAAGACATACACTTACACCAAGTAACAAAGACATACACTGACACCAAGTAACAAAGACATACACTGATACCCAGTAACACAGACAGACGCTTTCACCAAGTAACAAAGACAGACACTGATACCCAGTAACACAGACACACATTTACACCAAGTAACAAAGACATACACTGACACCCAGTAACAAAGTCATACACTGACACCCAGTAACACAGACACACACGGACACTAAGTAACAAAGACACACACTTACACCAAGTAACACCGACACACACTGACACCCAGTAACACAGACACACACTTACACCAAGTAACACAGACATACACTGACACCAAGTAACAAAGACATACACTGATACCCAGAAACAAAGACATACACTGACACCAAGTAACAAAGACATACACTTACACCAAGTAACAAAGACACACACTTACACCAAGTAACCCAGACATACACTGAAACCAAGTAACAAAGACAGACAATTACACCAAGTAACAAAGACATACACTTACACCAAGTATTTTGACATACACTGACACCAAGAAACAAAGACATGCACTGATACCCAGTCACAGACGCACAGTTACACCAAGTAACAAAGACATACAGAGACACCAAGTTACAAAGACACACACTGACACCCAGTAACAAAGACATACACTGAAACCAAGTCACAAATACATACACTGATACCTAGTAACACAGACACACACTTACACCAAGTAACACAGACATACACTGACACCCAGTAACAAAGACATACACTGACACCAAGTAACAAAGACATACACTGTTACCCAGTAATACAGACACACACTGACACCAAGTAA
Organism: Heterodontus francisci; assembly: GCF_036365525.1. Lineage (NCBI taxonomy): Eukaryota > Metazoa > Chordata > Chondrichthyes > Heterodontiformes > Heterodontidae > Heterodontus > Heterodontus francisci. The sequence continues at coordinate 8,573,054 of NW_027141175.1, forward strand.
CAAAGACATACACTGACACCAAGTGACAAAGAAACACACTGACACCCAGTAACAAAGACACACACTTACACCAAGTAACAAAGACATACACTGACACCTAGTGACAAAGAAACACACTGACACCCAGTAACAAAGACATACTCTGACACCAAGTCAAAAGACATACACTGATACCCAGTAACACAGACATACACTGACACCAAGTAACAAAGAAATACACTGATACTCAGTAACACAGACACACACTTACACCAAGTAACAAAGACAGACACTGATACCCAGTAACACAGACACACATTTACACCAAGTAACAAAGACATACACTGACACCCAGTAACAAAGTCATACACTGACACCCAGTAACACAGACACACACGGACACTAAGTAACAAAGACACACACTTACACCAAGTAACACCGACACACACTGACACCCAGTAACACAGACACACACTTACACCAAGTAACACAGACATACACTGACACCAAGTAACAAAGACATACACTGATACCCAGAAACAAAGACATACACTGACACCAAGTAACAAAGACATACACTTACACCAAGTAACAAAGACACACACTTACACCAAGTAACCCAGACATACACTGAAACCAAGTAACAAAGACAGACAATTACACCAAGTAACAAAGACATACACTTACACCAAGTATTTTGACATACACTGACACCAAGAAACAAAGACATGCACTGATACCCAGTCACAGACGCACAGTTACACCAAGTAACAAAGACATACAGAGACACCAAGTTACAAAGACACACACTGACACCCAGTAACAAAGACATACACTGAAACCAAGTCACAAATACATACACTGATACCTAGTAACACAGACACACACTTACACCAAGTAACACAGACATACACTGACACCCAGTAACAAAGACATACACTGACACCAAGTAACAAAGACATACACTGTTACCCAGTAATACAGACACACACTGACACCAAGTAACAAAGACATACACTGACACCAAGTGACAAAGAAACACACTGACACCCAGTAACAAAGACACACACTTACACCAAGTAACAAAGACATACACTGACACCTAGTGACAAAGAAACACACTGACACCCAGTAACAAAGACATACTCTGACACCAAGTCAAAAGACATACACTGATACCCAGTAACACAGACATACACTGACACCAAGTAACAAAGAAATACACTGATACTCAGTAACACAGACACACACTTACACCAAGTGACAAAGACAGACACTGATACCCAGTCACACAGACACACACTTACACCAAGTATCAAAGACATACACTGACACCAAGTAACAAAGACATACACTGATTCCCAGTAACACAGACACACACTTACACCAAGTAACAAAGACAGACACTGATACCCAGTAACGCAGACACACACTTACACCAAGTCACAAAGACACACACTGACAACCAGTAACAAAGACAGACACTGATACCCAGTAGCACAGACACACACTTACACCAAGTAAATGGGTGGTTGATGGTCGGCAAACAATCGGTGGGCCGAAGGCCCTGTTTCAGTGCTGGATTTCGAAACTAAACTAAATACTGACACCTAGTGTCACAGACACACACTGACACCCAGGAACACAGATACACACTGACACCCAGTAACACAGAGAAACACTGACACCAAGTAACAAAGACATACACTGAAACCCAGTAACCAAGACATACACTTACACCAAGTAACAAAGACATGCACTGATACCCAATAACACAGACACACACTTACAACAACTAACACAGACATACACTGACACCAAGTAACAAAGACATACACTGACACCCAGGAACACAGATACACACTGATACCCAGTAACACAGACACACACTTACACCAAGTAACAAAGACATGCACTGACACCAAGTCACAAAGACACACACTGACACCCAGTAACAAAGACATACACTGATACCCAGTAACACAGACACACACTTACACCAAGTAACAAAGACATACACTGACACCAATTAACAACGACATACACTGATACCCAGTAACACAGACACACACTTACACCAAGTAACAAAGACAGACACTGACACCCAGTAACACAGACACACACTTACACCAAGTAACAAAGACAAACACTGACACCAAGTAACAAAGATATACACTTACACCAAGTAACAAAGACATGCACTGACACCAAGTAACAAAGGCATACACTTATACCAAGTAACACAGACATAGACTGACAGCAAGTAACAAAGACATAAACTTACACCAAGTAACAAACACATACACTGACACCAAGTAACAAAGACATACACTGATACCCAGTAACACAGACAGACGCTTTCACCAAGTAACAAAGACAGACACTGATACCCAGTAACACAGACGCACATTTACACCAAGTAACAAAGACATACACTGACACCCAGTAACAAAGTCATACACTGACACCCAGTAACACAGACACACACGGACACTAAGTAACAAAGACACACACTTACACCAAGTAACACCGACACGCACTGACACCCAGTAACACAGACACACACTTACACCAAGTAACACAGACATACACTGACACCAAGTAACAAAGACATACACTGATACCCAGAAACAAAGACATACACTGACACCAAGTAACAAAGACATACACTTACACCAAGTAACAAAGACACACACTTACACCAAGTAACCCAGACATACACTGAAACCAAGTAACAAAGACAGACAATTACACCAAGTAACAAAGACATACACTTACACCAAGTATTTTGACATACACTGACACCAAGAAACAAAGACATGCACTGATACCCAGTCACAGACGCACAGTTACACCAAGTAACAAAGACATACAGAGACACCAAGTTACAAAGACACACACTGACACCCAGTAACAAAGACATACACTGAAACCAAGTCACAAATACATACACTGATACCTAGTAACACAGACACACACTTACACCAAGTAACACAGACATACACTGACACCCAGTAACAAAGACATACACTGACACCAAGTAACAAAGACATACACTGTTACCCAGTAATACAGACACACACTGACACCAAGTAACAAAGACATACACTGACACCAAGTGACAAAGAAACACACTGACACCCAGTAACAAAGACACACACTTACACCAAGTAACAAAGACATACACTGACACCTAGTGACAAAGAAACACACTGACACCCAGTAACAAAGACATACTCTGACACCAAGTCACAAAGACATACACTGATACCCAGTAACACAGACATACACTGACACCAAGTAACAAAGAAATACACTGATACTCAGTAACACAGACACACACTTACACCAAGTGACAAAGACAGACACTGATACCCAGTCACACAGACACACACTTACACCAAGTATCAAAGACATACACTGACACCAAGTAACAAAGACATACACTGATTCCCAGTAACACAGACACACACTTACACCAAGTAACAAAGACAGACACTGATACCCAGTAACGCAGACACACACTTACACCAAGTCACAAAGACACACACTGACAACCAGTAACAAAGACAGACACTGATACCCAGTAGCACAGACACACACTTACACCAAGTAAATGGGTGGTTGATGGTCGGCAAACAATCGGTGGGCCGAAGGCCCTGTTTCAGTGCTGGATTTCGAAACTAAACTAAATACTGACACCTAGTGTCACAGACACACACTGACACCCAGGAACACAGATACACACTGACACCCAGTAACACAGAGAAACACTGACACCAAGTAACAAAGACATACACTGAAACCCAGTAACCAAGACATACACTTACACCAAGTAACAAAGACATGCACTGATACCCAATAACACAGACACACACTTACAACAACTAACACAGACATACACTGACACCAAGTAACAAAGACATACACTGACACCCAGGAACACAGATACACACTGATACCCAGTAACACAGAGAAACACTTACACCAAGTAACAAAGACATGCACTGACACCCAGTAACAAAGACACACACTGACACCAAGTAACAAAGATATACACTGATACCCAGTAACACAGACACACACTTACACCAAGTAACAAAGACATACACTGACACCAATTAACAACGACATACACTGATACCCAGTAACACAGACACACACTTACACCAAGTAACAAAGACAGACACTGACACCCAGTAACACAGACACACACTTACACCAAGTAACAAAGACAAACACTGACACCAAGTAACAAAGATATACACTTACACCAAGTAACAAAGACATACACTGACACCAAGTAACAAAGGCATACACTGATACCCATTAACACAGACACACACTTACACCAAGTAACAAAGACACACAAAGATACCCAGTAACCAAGACATACACTCAGACCAAGTTACAAAGACATATATTGATACCCAGTAACAAAGACATACATTGTCACCCAGTAACACAGACACGCACTGACACCCAGTAACAAAGAAATACTCTGATACCCAGTAACACAGACACGCACTGAAACACAGTAACAAAGGCATACACTGACACCAAGTCACAAAGACATACACTGACACCAAGTAACAAAGACATACACTGATACCGAGTAACACAGACACACACTGACACCAAGTAACAAAGACATACACTGATACCCAGTAACACAGACACACACTTAGACCAAGTCACAAATACATACACTGACACCCAGTAACAAAGACATACAATGATACACAGTAACACAGACACGCACTGACACCCAGTAACAAAGACATAAACTGACACCAAGTAACAAAGAAATACACTGACACCAAGTAACACAGACACACACTTACATCAAGTAACACAGACATACACTGACAGCAAGTAACAAAGACATACACTGATACCCAGTAACACAGACATACACTGACACCAAGTAACAAATACATAAACTGATACCCAGTAACACCGACACATACGGACACCAAGTAACAAAGACACACACTTACACCAAGCAACACAGACACACACAGACACCCAGTAACACAGACACACACTTAAACCAAGTAACACAGACATACACTGACACCAAGTAGCAAAGACATACACTGATACCCAGTAACACAGGCACACACTTACACCAAGTAACACAGACATACACTGACACCAAGTAACAGAGACATACACTGACACCAAGTAACAAAGACATACACTTACACCAAGTAACAATGCCACACACTTAAACCAAGTAACCCAAACATACACTGAAACTAAGTAACAAAGAAAGACAAGTTCACCAAGTAACAAAGACATACACTTACACCAAGTATTTTGACATACACTGACACCAAGTAACAAAGACATACACTGATATCCAGTAACACAGACACACACTTACACCAAGTAACAAAGACATACACTGACACCAAGTGACAAAGAAACAGACTGACACCCAGTAACAAAGACATACACTGACACCAAGACACAAAGACATACACTGATACCCAGTAACACAGACATACACTGACACCAAGTAACAAAGAAATACACTGATACTCAGTAACACAGACACACACTTACACCAAGTAACAAAGACAAACACTGATACCTAGTCACACAGACACACACTTACACCAAGTATCAAAGACATACACTGACACCAAGTCACAAAGACACACACTGACACCCAGTAACAAAGACATACACTGACACCAAGTCACAAAGACATACACTGATACACAGTAACACAGACACACACTTACACCAAGTAACACAGACATACACTGACACCAAGTAACAAATACATCCACTGATACCCAGTAACACAGACACACACTTACACCAAGTAACAAAGTCAGACACTGATACCCAGTAACACAGACACACACTTCCACCAAGTGACAAAGACATACACTGACACCAAGTAACACAGACACACACGGACACCAAGTAACAAAGACACACACTTACACCAAGTAACACAGACGCGCACTGACACCCAGTAACACAGACACACACTTACACCAAGTCACAAAGACATACACTGACACCAAGCAACATAGACACACACTTACACCAAGTAACAAAGACATACACTGACACCAAGTAACAAAGACACACACTTACACCAAGTAACAAAGACACACACTGACACCAAGTAGCAAAGACATACACTTACACCAAGTAACACAGACATACACTGACACCAAGTCACAAAGACACACACTGACACCCAGTAACAAAGACATACACTGACACCAAGTCACAAAGACAAACACTGATACCCAATAACACAGACACACACTTACACCAAGTAACACAGACATACACTGAAACCCAGTAACCAAGACATACACTTACACCAAGTAACAAAGACATGCACTGATACCCAATAACACAGACACACACTTACAACAACTAACACAGACATACACTGACACCAAGTAACAAAGACATACACTGACACCCAGGAACACAGATACACACTGATACCCAGTAACACAGAGAAACACTTACACCAAGTAACAAAGACATGCACTGACACCCAGTAACAAAGACACACACTGACACCAAGTAACAAAGATATACACTGATACCCAGTAACACAGACACACACTTACACCAAGTAACAAAGACATACACTGACACCAATTAACAACGACATACACTGATACCCAGTAACACAGACACACACTTACACCAAGTAACAAAGACAGACACTGACACCCAGTAACACAGACACACACTTACACCAAGTAACAAAGACAAACACTGACACCAAGTAACAAAGATATACACTTACACCAAGTAACAAAGACATACACTGACACCAAGTAACAAAGGCATACACTGATACCCATTAACACAGACACACACTTACACCAAGTAACAAAGACATACAAAGATACCCAGTAACCAAGACATACACTCACACCAAGTTACAAAGACATATATTGATACCCAGTAACAAAGACATACATTGTCACCCAGTAACACAGACACGCACTGACACCCAGTAACAAAGACATACTCTGATACCCAGTAACACAGACACGCACTGAAACACAGTAACAAAGGCATACACTGACACCAAGTCACAAAGACATACACTGACACCAAGTAACAAAGACATACACTGATACCGAGTAACACAGACACACACTGACACCAAGTAACAAAGACATACACTGATACCCAGTAACACAGACACACACTTAGACCAAGTCACAAATACATACACTGACACCCAGTAACAAAGACATACAATGATACACAGTAACACAGACACGCACTGACACCCAGTAACAAAGACATAAACTGACACCAAGTAACAAAGAAATACACTGACACCAAGTAACACAGACACACACTTACATCAAGTAACACAGACATACACTGACAGCAAGTAACAAAGACATACACTGATACCCAGTAACACAGACATACACTGACACCAAGTAACAAATACATAAACTGATACCCAGTAACACCGACACATACGGACACCAAGTAACAAAGACACACACTTACACCAAGCAACACAGACACACACAGACACCCAGTAACACAGACACACACTTATACCAAGTAACACAGACATACACTGACACCAAGTAGCAAAGACATACACTGATACTCAGTAACACAGGCACACACTTACACCAAGTAACACAGACATACACTGACACCAAGTAGCAAAGACATACACTGACACCAAGTAACAAAGACATACACTTACACCAAGTAACAATGCCACACACTTAAACCAAGTAACCCAAACATACACTGAAACTAAGTAACAAAGAAAGACAATTTCACCAAGTAACAAAGACATACACTTACACCAAGTATTTTGACATACACTGACACCAAGTAACAAAGACATACACTGATATCCAGTAACACAGACACACACTTACACCAAGTAACAAAGACATACACTGACACCAAGTGACAAAGAAACAGACTGACACCCAGTAACAAAGACATACACTGACACCAAGTCACAAAGACATACACTGATACCCAGTAACACAGACATACACTGACACCAAGTAACAAAGAAATACACTGATACTCAGTAACACAGACACACACTTACACCAAGTAACAAAGACAAACACTGATACCTAGTCACACAGACACACACTTACACCAAGTATCAAAGACATACACTGACACCAAGTCACAAAGACACACACTGACACCCAGTAACAAAGACATACACTGACACCAAGTCACAAAGACATACACTGATACACAGTAACACAGACACACACTTACACCAAGTAACACAGACATACACTGACACCAAGTAACAAATACATCCACTGATACCCAGTAACACAGACACACACTTACACCAAGTAACAAAGTCAGACACTGATACCCAGTAACACAGACACACACTTCCACCAAGTGACAAAGACATACACTGACACCAAGTAACAAAGACACACACGGACACCAAGTAACAAAGACACACACTTACACGAAGTAACGCAGACGCGCACTGATACCCAGTAACACAGACACACACTTACACCAAGTCACAAAGACATACACTGACACCAAGCAACATAGACACACACTTACACCAAGTAACAAAGACATACACTGACACCAAGTAACAAAGACACACACTTACACCAAGTAACAAAGACACACACTGACACCAAGTAGCAAAGACATACACTTCCACCAAGTAACACAGACATACACTGACACCAAGTCACAAAGACACACACTGACACCCAGTAACAAAGACATACACTGACACCAAGTCACAAAGACAAACACTGATACCCAATAACACAGACACACACTTACACCAAGTAACACAGACATACACTGACACCAAGTAACAAAGACATACACTGATACCCAGTATCACAGACACACACTTACACCAAGTAAAAAAGACAGACACTGATACCCAGTAACACAGACACACACTTACACCAAGTAACAAAGACATACACTGACACCCAGTAACAAAGACATACACTGACACACAGTAACACAGACACACACGGGCACCAAGTAACATAGACACACACTTACACCAAGTAACACAGACACACACTGACACCCAGTAACACAAACAAACACACTGACACCAAGTGACACAGACATACACTGACACCAAGTAACAAAGACATGCACTGACACCAAGTAACACAGACACACACTTACAACAAGTAACACAAACACACACTTACACCAAGTAACAAAGACATACACTGACACCAAGTAACAAAGACACACACTTACACCAAGTAACACAGACATAGACTGACACCAAGTATCAAAGACATACACTTACACCAATTAACACGGACATACACTGACACCAAGTAACAAAGACATACACTGATACCAAGAAACAAAGACATACACTGACACCAAGTAACACAGACACACACGGACACCAAGTAACAAAGACACACACTTACACTAAGTAACACAGACACACACTGACACCCAGTAACACAGACACACAATTACACCAAGTAACACAGACACACACTGACACCAAGTAACAAAGACATACACTGATACCCAGTAACACCGGCACACACTTACACCAAGTAACACAGACATACACTGACACCAAGTAACAAAGACATACACTTACACAAGTAAAAAGACACACACTTACACCAAGTAACCCAGACATACACTGAAACCAAGTAACAAAGACAGACAATTTCACGAAATAACAAAGACATACACTTAGACCAAGTATTTTGACAAACACTGACACCAAGTAACAAAGACATACACTGATACCCAGTAACACAGACACACACTTACACAAAGAAACAAAGACATACACTGACACCAAGTCACAAAGAAACACAGTGACACCAAGTAACAAAGACATACACTGATACCCAGTAACACAGACACACACTTACACCAAGTAACACAGACATACACTGACACCAAGTAACAAAGACATACACTGATACCCAGTATCACAGACACACACTTACACCAAGTAAAAAAGACAGACACTGATACCCAGTAACACAGACACACACTTACACCAAGTAACAAAGACATACACTGACACCCAGTAACAAAGACATACACTGACACACAGTAACACAGACACACACGGGCACCAAGTAACATAGACACACACTTACACCAAGTAACACAGACACACACTGACACCCAGTAACACAAACAAACACACTGACACCAAGTGACACAGACATACACTGACACCAAGTAACAAAGACATGCACTGACACCAAGTAACACAGACACACACTTACAACAAGTAACACAAACACACACTTACACCAAGTAACAAAGACATACACTGACACCAAGTAACAAAGACACACACTTACACCAAGTAACACAGACATAGACTGACACCAAGTATCAAAGACATACACTTACACCAATTAACACGGACATACACTGACACCAAGTAACAAAGACATACACTGATACCAAGAAACAAAGACATACACTGACACCAAGTAACACAGACACACACGGACACCAAGTAACAAAGACACACACTTACACTAAGTAACACAGACACACACTGACACCCAGTAACACAGACACACAATTACACCAAGTAACACAGACACACACTGACACCAAGTAACAAAGACATACACTGATACCCAGTAACACCGGCACACACTTACACCAAGTAACACAGACATACACTGACACCAAGTAACAAAGACATACACTTACACAAGTAAAAAGACACACACTTACACCAAGTAACCCAGACATACACTGAAACCAAGTAACAAAGACAGACAATTTCACGAAATAACAAAGACATACACTTAGACCAAGTATTTTGACAAACACTGACACCAAGTAACAAAGACATACACTGATACCCAGTAACACAGACACACACTTACACAAAGAAACAAAGACATACACTGACACCAAGTCACAAAGAAACACAGTGACACCCAGTAACAAAGACATACACTGACACCAAGTCACAAAGACATACACTGATACCCAGTAACACAGACATACACTTACACCAAGTAACACAGACATACACTGACACCAAGTAACAAAGACATACACTGATACCCAGTAACACAGACACACACTTGCACCAAGTAACAAAGACAGACACTGATACCCAGTATCACAGACACACACTTACACCAAGTAACAAAGACATACACTGACACCCAGTAACAAAGACATACACTGACACCCAGTAACACAGACACACAGGGACACCAAGTAACAAAGACACACACTTACACCAAGTAACACAGACTCACACTGACACCCAGTAACACAAACAAACACACTGACACCAAGTGACACAGACATACACTGACACCAAGTAACAAAGAGATACACTGACACACAGTAACACAGACACACACGGGCACCAAGTAACAAAGACACACACTTACACCAAGTAACACAGACACACACTGACACCCAGTAACACAAACAAATACACTGACACCAAGTGACACAGACATACACTGACGCCAAGTAACAAAGACATGCACTGACACCAAGTAACACAGACACACACTTAGACCAAGTAACACAAACATACACTGACACCAAGTAAGAAAGACACACACTGACACCAAGTAACAAAGACACACACTTACACCAAGTAACACAGACATAGACTGACACCAAGTAACAAAGACATACACTGATACCAAGTAACAAAGACATACACTGACACCCAGTAACACAGACACAAACGGACACCAAGTAACAAAGACACACACTTACACTAAGTAACACAGACACACACTGACACCCAGTAACACAGACACACAATTACACCAAGTAACACAGACATACACTGACACCAAGTAACAAAGACATACACTGATACCCAGTAACACCGGCACACACTTACACCAAGAAACACAGACATACACTGACACCAAGTAACAAAGACATACACTTACACCAAGTAAAAAGACACACACTGACACCAAGTAACCCAGACATACACTGAAACCAAGTAACAAAGACAGACAATTTCACGAAGTAACAAAGACATACACTTACATCAAGTATTTTGACAAACACTGACACCAAGTAAAAAAGACATACACTGATACCCAGTAACACAGACACACACTTACACAAAGAAACAAAGACATACACTGACACCAAGTCACAAAGAAACACAGTGACACCCAGTAACAAAGACATACACTGACACCAAGTCACAAAGACATACACTGATACCCAGTAACACAGACATACACTTACACCAAGTAACACAGACATACACTGACACCAAGTAACAAAGACATACACTGATACCCAGTAACACAGACACACACTTACACAAAGTAACAAAGACAGACACTGATACCCAGTATCACAGAAATACAATTACACCAAGTAACAAAGACATACACTGACACCCAGTAACAAAGACATACACTGACACCCAGTAACACAGACACACAGGGACACCAAGTAACAAAGACACACACTTACACCAAGTAACACAGACTCACACTGCCACCCAGTAACACAAACAAACACACTGACACCAAGTGACACAGACATACACAGACACCAAGTAACAAAGACATACACTGACACCAAGTAACACAGACACACACTTACACCAAGTAACACAAACACACACTTACACCAAGTAACAAAGACATACACTGACACCAAGTAACAAAGACATACATTTACACCAAGTAACACAGACATACACTGACACCAAGTAACAAATACATCCACTGATACCCAGTAACACAGACACACACTTACACCAAGTAACAAAGTCAGACACTGATACCCAGTAACACAGACACACACTTCCACCAAGTGACAAAGACATACACTGACACCAAGTAACACAGACACACACGGACACCAAGTAACAAAGACACACACTTACACGAAGTAACACAGACGCGCACTGACACCCAGTAACACAGACACACACTTACACCAAGTCACAAAGACATACACTGACACCAAGCAACATAGACACACACTTACACCAAGTAACAAAGACATACACTGACACCAAGTAACAAAGACACACACTTACACCAAGTAACAAAGACACACACTGACACCAAGTAGCAAAGACATACACTTACACCAAGTAACACAGACATACACTGACACCAAGTCACAAAGACACACACTGACACCCAGTAACAAAGACATACACTGACACCAAGTCACAAAGACAAACACTGATACCCAATAACACAGACACACACTTACACCAAGTAACACAGACATACACTGACACCAAGTAACAAAGACATACACTGATACCCAGTATCACAGACACACAATTACACCAAGTAAAAAAGACAGACACTGATACCCAGTAACACAGACACACACTTACACCAAGTAACAAAGACATACACTGACACCCAGTAACAAAGACATACACTGACACACAGTAACACAGACACACCCGGGCACCAAGTAACATAGACACACACTTACACCAAGTAACACAGACACACACTGACACCCAGTAACACAAACAAACACACTGACACCAAGTGACACAGACATACACTGACACCAAGTAACAAAGACATGCACTGACACCAAGTAACACAGACACACACTTACAACAAGTAACACAAACACACACTTACACCAAGTAACAAAGACATACACTGACACCAAGTAACAAAGACACACACTTACACCAAGTAACACAGACATAGACTGACACCAAGTATCAAAGACATACACTTACACCAATTAACACGGACATACACTGACACCAAGTAACAAAGACATACACTGATACCAAGAAACAAAGACATACACTGACACCAAGTAACACAGACACACACGGACACCAAGTAACAATGACACACCATTACACTATGTAACACAGACACACACTGACACCCAGTAACACAGACACACAATTACACCAAGTAACACAGACACACACTGACACCAAGTAACAAAGACATACACTGATACCCAGTAACACCGGCACACACTTACACCAAGTAACACAGACATACACTGACACCAAGTAACAAAGACATACACTTACACAAGTAAAAAGACACACACTTACACCAAGTAACCCAGACATACACTGAAAACAAGTAACAAAGACAGACAATTTCACGAAATACAAAAGACATTCACTTACACCAAGTATTTTGACAAACACTGACACCAAGTAACAAAGACATACACTGATACCCAGTAACACAGACACACACTTACACAAAGAAACAAAGACATACACTGACACCAAGTCACAAAGAAACACAGTGACACCCAGTAACAAAGACATACACTGACACCAAGTCACAAAGACATACACTGATACCCAGTAACACAGACATACACTTACACCAAGTAACACAGACATACACTGACACCAAGTAACAAAGACATACACTGATACCCAGTAACACAGACACACACTTGCACCAAGTAACAAAGACAGACACTGATACCCAGTATCACAGACACACACTTACACCAAGTAACAAAGACATACACTGACACCCAGTAACAAAGACATACACTGACACCCAGTAACACAGACACACAGGGACACCAAGTAACAAAGACACACACTTACACCAAGTAACACAGACTCACACTGACACCCAGTAACACAAACAAACACACTGACACCAAGTGACACAGACATACACTGACACCAAGTAACAAAGAGATACACTGACACACAGTAACACAGACACACACGGGCACCAAGTAACAAAGACACACACTTACACCAAGTAACACAGACACACACTGACACCCAGTAACACAAACAAATACACTGACACCAAGTGACACAGACATACACTGACGCCAAGTAACAAAGACATGCACTGACACCAAGTAACACAGACACACACTTAGACCAAGTAACACAAACATACACTGACACCAAGTAAGAAAGACACACACTGACACCAAGTAACAAAGACACACACTTACACCAAGTAACACAGACATAGACAGACACCAAGTAACAAAGACATACACTGATACCAAGTAACAAAGACATACACTGACACCCAGTAACACAGACACAAACGGACACCAAGTAACAAAGACACACACTTACACTAAGTAACACAGACACACACTGACACCCAGTAACACAGACACACAATTACACCAAGTAACACAGACATACACTGACACCAAGTAACAAAGACATACACTGATACCCAGTAACACCGGCACACACTTACACCAAGAAACACAGACATACACTGACACCAAGTAACAAAGACATACACTTACACCAAGTAAAAAGACACACACTGACACCAAGTAACCCAGACATACACTGAAACCAAGTAACAAAGACAGACAATTTCACGAAGTAACAAAGACATACACTTACATCAAGTATTTTGACAAACACTGACACCAAGTAAAAAAGACATACACTGATACCCAGTAACACAGACACACACTTACACAAAGAAACAAAGACATACACTGACACCAAGTCACAAAGAAACACAGTGACACCCAGTAACAAAGACATACACTGACACCAAGTCACAAAGACATACACTGATACCCAGTAACACAGACATACACTTACACCAAGTAACACAGACATACACTGACACCAAGTAACAAAGACATACACTGATACCCAGTAACACAGACACACACTTACACCAAGTAACAAAGACAGACACTGATACCCAGTATCACAGACACACAATTACACCAAGTAACAAAGACATACACTGACACCCAGTAACAAAGACATACACTGACACCCAGTAACACAGACACACAGGGACACCAAGTAACAAAGACACACACTTACACCAAGTAACACAGACTCACACTGCCACCCAGTAACACAAACAAACACACTGACACCAAGTGACACAGACATACACTGACACCAAGTAACAAAGACATACACTGACACCAAGTAACACAGACACACACTTACACCAAGTAACACAAACACACACTTACACCAAGTAACAAAGACATACACTGACACCAAGTAACAAAGACATACATTTACACCAAGTAACACAGACATACACTGACACCAAGTAACAAAGACATACACTGATACCCAGTAACACAGACACACGCTTACACCAAGTAACAAAGACAGTCACTGATACCCAGTAACACAGACACACACTGAAACCAAGTAACAAAGACATACACTTATACCCAGTAACACATGCACACACTTACACCAGGTAGCACAGACATACACTGACACCAAGTAACAAAGACATACACTTACACCAAGCAACAAAGACACACAGTTACACCAAGTAACCCAGACATACACTGAAACCAAGTAACAAAGACAGACAATTACACCAAGAAACAAAGACATACACTGACACCAGGTCACAAAGACACACACTGACACCCAGTAACAACGACATACACTGACACCAAGTCACAAAGTCATACACTGATACACAGCAACACAGACACACACTTACACCAAGTAACACAGACGTACACTGACACCAAGTAACAAAGACATACACTGATACCCAGTAACACAGACACACACTTACACCAAGTAACAAAGACAGACACTGATACCCAGTAACACAGACACACACTTCCACCAAGTAACAAAGACGTACACTGTCACCCAGTAACAAAGACATACACTGACACCCAGTAACACAGACACACACCGACACCTAGTGACAAAGGCACACACTTACACCAAGTAACACAGACACACACTGACACCCAGTAACACAAACAAACACACTGACTCCAAGTGGCACAGCCATACACTGACACCAAGTAACAAAGACATGCACTGACACCAAGTAACACAGACACACACTTACACCAAGTAACAAAGACATACACTCACACCAAGTAACAAAGACACACACTTACACCAAGTAACACAGACATAGACTGACACCAAGTTGCAAAGACATACACTTCCACCAAGTAACACAGACATACACTGACACCAAGTCACAAAGACACACACTGACACCCAGTAACAGAGACATGCACTGACACCAAGTCACAAAGACATACACTGATACTCAGTAACACAGACACACACTTACACCAAGTAACACAGACATACACTGACACCAAGTAACAAAGCCATACACTGATACCCAATAACACAGACACACACTTACACCAAGTAAAAAAGACAGTCACTGATACCCAGTAACACAGACACACACTTACACCAAGTAACAAAGACATACACTGACACCCAGTAACAAAGACATACAATGACACACAGTAACACAGACACACACGGGCACCAGGTAACAAAGACACACACTTACACCAAGTAACACAGAAACACACTGACACCCAGTAACACAAAGAAACACACTGACACCAAATGACACAGACATACACTGACACCAAGTAACAAAGACATACACTGATACCCAGTAACACAGACACACACTTACACCAAGTAACACAAACACACACTTACTCCAAGTAACAAAGACATACACTGACACCAAGTAACAAAGACACACACTTACACCAAGTAACACAGACATAGACTGACACCAAGTAACAAAGACATACACTGATACCAAGTAACACAGACATACACTGACACCCAGTAACACAGACACAAACGGACACCAAGTAACAAAGACACAGACTTACACCAAGTAACACAGACACACACTGACACCCAGTAACACAGACACGGAATTACACCAAGTAACAAAGACATACACTTACACCAAGTAAAAAGACACACACTTACACCAAGTACCCCAGACATACACTGAAACCAATTCACAAAGACATACACTTACACCAAGTATTTTGACAAACACTGACACCAAGTAACAAAGACATACACTGATACCCAGTAACACAGACACACACTTACACCAAGTAACAAAGACATACACGTACACCAAGTCACAAAGAAACACACTGACACCCAGTAACAAAGACATTCACTGACACCAAGTCACAAAGACATACTCTGATACCCAGTAACACAGACCCACACTTACACCAAGTAACACAGAAATACACTGACACCAAGTAACAAAGACATACACTGATACCCAGTAACACAGACACACACTTACACCCAGTAACAAAGACATACACTGACACCCAGTAACACAGACACACAGGCACACCAAGTAACAAAGACACACACTTACACCAAGTAACACAAACACACACTTACACCAAGTAACACAGATTTCGACTGACACCAAATAACAAAGACACACACTTACACCAAGTAACAAAGACATACACTGACGCCCAGTAACAAAGTCATACACTGACACCCAGTAACACAGACACACACTGACACCCAGCAACACAGACAAACACTTACACCAAGTAACACAGACATACACTGATACCAAGTAATAAAGACATACACTGATACCCAGTAACACAGACACACGCTTACACCAAGTAACACAGACATACACTGACACCAAGTAACAAAGACATACACTGACACCAAGTAACAAAGACATACACTGACACCAAGTCACAAAGAAACACAGTGACACCCAGTAACAAAGACATACACTGACCCCAAGTCACAAAGACATACACTGATACCCAGTAACACAGACATACACTTACACCAAGTAACACAGACATACACTGACACCAAGTAACAAAGACATACACTGATACCCAGTAACACAGACACACACTTACACCAAGTAACAAAGACAGACACTGATACCCAGTATCACAGACACACAATTACACCAAGTAACAAAGACATACACTGACACCCAGTAACAAAGACATACACTGACACCCAGTAACACAGTCACACAGGGACACCAAGTAACAAAGACACACACTTACACCAAGTAACACAGACTCACACTGCCACCCAGTAACACAAACAAACACACTGACACCAAGTAACACAGACACACACTTACACCAAGTAACAGAAACACACACTTACACCAAGTAACAAAGACATACACTGACACCAAGTAACAAAGACATACATTTACACCAAGTAACACAGACATACACTGACACCAAGTAACAAAGACATACACTGATACCCAGTAACACAGACACACGCTTACACCAAGTAACAAAGACAGTCACTGATACCCAGTAACACAGACACACACTGAAACCAAGTAACAAAGACATACACTTATACCCAGTAACACATGCACACACTTACACCAAGTAACACAGACATACACTGACACCAAGTAACAAAGACATACACTTACACCAAGCAACAGAGACACACAGTTACACCAAGTAACCCAGACATACACTGAAACCAAGTAACAAAGACAGACAATTACACCAAGAAACAAAGACATACACTGACACCAGGTCACAAAGACACACACTGACACCCAGTAACAACGACATACACTGACACCAAGTCACAAAGTCATACACTGATACACAGCAACACAGACACACACTTACACCAAGTAACACAGACGTACACTGACACCAAGTAACAAAGACATACACTGATACCCAGTAACACAGACACACACTTACACCAAGTAACAAAGACAGACACTGATACCCAGTAACACAGACACACACTTCCACCAAGTAACAAAGACGTACACTGTCACCCAGTAACAAAGACATACACTGACACCCAGTAACACAGACACACACCGACACCTAGTGACAAAGGCACACACTTACACCAAGTAACACAGACACACACTGACACCCAGTAACACAAACAAACACACTGACTCCAAGTGGCACAGCCATACACTGACACCAAGTAACAAAGACATGCACTGACACCAAGTAACACAGACACACACTTACACCAAGTAACAAAGACATACACTCACACCAAGTAACAAAGACACACACTTACACCAAGTACCCCAGACATACACTGAAACCAATTCACAAAGACATACACTTACACCAAGTATTTTGACAAACACTGACACCAAGTAACAAAGACATACACTGATACCCAGTAACACAGACACACACTTACACCAAGTAACAAAGACATACACGTACACCAAGTCACAAAGAAACACACTGACACCCAGTAACAAAGACATTCACTGACACCAAGTCACAAAGACATACTCTGATACCCAGTAACACAGACCCACACTTACACCAAGTAACACAGAAATACACTGACACCAAGTAACAAAGACATACACTGATACCCAGTAACACAGACACACACTTACACCCAGTAACAAAGACATACACTGACACCCAGTAACACAGACACACAGGCACACCAAGTAACAAAGACACACACTTACACCAAGTAACACAAACACACACTTACACCAAGTAACACAGATTTCGACTGACACCAAATAACAAAGACACACACTTACACCAAGTAACAAAGACATACACTGACGCCCAGTAACAAAGTCATACACTGACACCCAGTAACACAGACACACACTGACACCCAGCAACACAGACAAACACTTACACCAAGTAACACAGACATACACTGATACCAAGTAATAAAGACATACACTGATACCCAGTAACACAGACACACGCTTACACCAAGTAACACAGACATACACTGACAGCAAGTAACAAAGACATACACTGACACCAAGTAACAAAGACATACACTTACAACAAGTGACAAAGACACATACTTGCACCAAGTAACCCAGACATACACTGAAACCAAGTAACAAAGAAAGACAATTACACCAAGTAACAAAGACATACACTTACACCAAGTATTTTGACATACACTGACACCAAGTAACAAAGACAAACACTGATACCCAGTAACACAGACACACACTTACACCAAGTAACAAAGACATACAATGACACCAAGTCACAAAGACACACACTGACACCCAGTAACAAAGACATACACTGAAACCAAGTCACAAAGACATACACTGATACCCAGTAACACAGACACACACTTACACCAAGTAACAAAGACAGACACTGATACCCAGTGACACAGACACACACTTACACCAAGTAACAAAGACATACACTGACGCCCAGTAACAAAGTCATACACTGACACCCAGTAACACAGACACACACTGACACCCAGCAACACAGACAAACACTTACACCAAGTAACACAGACATACACTGATACCAAGTAATAAAGACATACACTGATACCCAGTAACACAGACACACGCTTACACCAAGTAACACAGACATACACTGACAGCAAGTAACAAAGACATACACTGACACCAAGTAACAAAGACATACACTTACACCAAGTGACAAAGACACATACTTGCACCAAGTAACCCAGACATACACTGAAACCAAGTAACAAAGAAAGACAATTACACCAAGTAACAAAGACATACACTTACACCAAGTATTTTGACATACACTGACACCAAGTAACAAAGACAAACACTGATACCCAGTAACACAGACACACACTTACACCAAGTAACAAAGACATACAATGACACCAAGTCACAAAGACACACACTGACACCCAGTAACAAAGACATACACTGAAACCAAGTCACAAAGACATACACTGATACCCAGTAACACAGACACACACTTACACCAAGTAACAAAGACAGACACTGATACCCAGTGACACAGACACACACTTACACCAAGTAACAAAGACATACACTGACACCCTGTAACAAAGAAATACACTGACACCCAGTAACACAGACGAACACGGACACGAAATAACAAAGACACACACTTACACCAAGTAACACAGACACACACTGACACCCAGTAACACAAACAAACACACTGACACCAAGTGACACAGACATACACTGACACGAAGTAACAAAGACATACACTGACACCAAGTAACACAGACACACACTTACACCAAGTAACACAAACACACACTTACACCAAGTAACAAAGACATACACTGATACCAAGTAACAAAGACACATACTTACACCAAGTAACACAGGCATAGATTGACACCAAGTAACAAAGACATACACTTACCCCAAGTAACACAGACATACACTGACACCAAGTAACAAAGACATACACTGATACCCAGTAACACAGGCACACACTTACACCAAGTAAAAAAGACAGACCCTGATACCCAGTAACAAAGACATACACTGACACCAAGTCACAAAGACATACACTGATACCCAGTAACACAGACACACACTTACACCAAGTAACACAGAAATACACTGACACCCAGTAACAAAGACATACACTGACACCCAGTAACACAGACACACAGGGACACCAAGTAACAAAGACACACACTGGCACCAAGTAACACAGACTCACACTGACACCCAGTAACACAAACAAACACACTGGCACCAAGTGACACAGACATACACTGACACCAAGTAACAAAGACATACACTGACACAAATTAACACAGACACACACTAACACCAAGTAACACAAACACACACTTACACCAAGTAACACAGATATAGACTGACACCAAGTAACAAAGACATACACTTACACCAAGTTACACAGACATGCACTGACAACAAGTAACAAAGACATACACTGATACCCAGTAACAAAGACACACGCTTACACCAAGTAACAAAGACAGACACTGATACCCAGTACCACAGACACACACTTACACCAAGTAACAAAGACATACACTGACACCCAGTAACAAAGTCATACACTGACACCGAGTAACACAGGCACACACTGACACCCGGTAACACAGACAAACACTTACACCAAGTAACACAGACATACACTGACACCAAGTAACAAAGACATACACTGATACCCAGTAACACAGGCACACACTTACACCAAGTAACACAGACATACACTGACACCAAGTAACAAAGACATACACTGACACCAAGTAACAAAGACATACACTTACACCAAGTGACAAAGACACACACTTACACCAAGTAACCCAGACATACACTGAAACCAAGTGACAAAGAAAGACAATTACACCAAGAAACAAAGAAATGCACTTACACCAAGTATTTTGACATACACTGACACCAAGTAACAAAGACAAACACTGATAGCCAGGAACACAGACACACACTTACACCAAGTAACAAAGACATACAATGACACCAAGTCACAAAGACACACACTGACACCCAGTAACAAAGACATACACTGAAACCAAGTCACAAAGACATACACTGATACCCAGTAACACAGACACACACTTACACCAAGTAACAAAGACAGACACTGATACCCAGTGACACAGACACACACTTACACCAAGTAACAAAGACATACACTGACACCCTGTAACAAAGAAATACACTGACACCCAGTAACACAGACGCACACTAACACCCAGTAACACAAACAAACACACTGACACCAAGTGACACAGACATACACTGACACCAAGTAACAAAGACATACACTGACACCAAGTAACACAGACACACACTTACACCAAGTAACACAAACACACACTTACACCAAGTAACAAAGACATACACTGACACCAAGTAACAAAGACACTTACTTACACCAAGTAATACAGGCATAGATTGACAAGAAGTAACAAAGACATACACTTACACCAAGTAACACAGACATAGACTGACACCAAGTAACAAAGACATAAACTGATACCCAGTAACACAGACACACACTTACACCAAGTAAAACAGACAGACACTGATACCCAGTAACAAAGACATACACTGACACCAAGTCACAAAGACATACACTGATACCCAGTAACACAGACACACACTTACACCAAGTAACACAGACATACACTGACACCAAGTAACAAAGACTTACACTGATACCCAATAACACAGACACACACTTGCACCAAGTAAAAAAGACAGACACTGATACCCAGTAATACAGAAACATAATTACACCAAGTAACCAAGACATACACTGACACCCAGTAACAAAGAAATACACTGACACCCAGTAACACAGACACACACGGACACAAAGTAACAAAGACACACACTTACACCAAGTAACACAGACACACACTGACACCCAGTAACAGACACACACTTACACCAAGTAACACAGACATACACTGACAGCAAGTAACAAAGACATGCACTGATACCCAGTAACGCAGGCACACACTTGCACCAAGTAACACAGACATACACTGACACCAAGTAACAAAGACATGCACTGACACCAAGTAACAAAGACATACACTTACACCAAGTAACAAAGACACACACTTACACCAAGTAACCCAGACATACACTGAAACCAAGTAACAAAGACAGACAATTACACGAAGTAACAAAGACATTCACCTCCACCAAGTATATGGACATACACTGACACCAAGTAACAAAGACATATACTGATTCCCAGTAACACAGAAACACACTTACACCAAGTAACAAAGACATACACTGAAAGCAAGTCACAAAGACATACACTGATACCCAGTAACACAGACACACACTTACACCAGGTAACACAGACATACACTGACACCAAGTAACAAAGACATACACTGATACCCAGTAACACAGACACACACTTACACCAAGTAACAAAGACAGACACTGATACACAGTAACACAGACACACACTTACACCAAGTAACACAGACACACACATCCACCAAGTAACACAAACACACTCTTCCACCAAGTTACAAAGACATATACTGACACCATGTAACAAAGACACACACTTACACCAAGTAACAAAGACATAGACTGACACCAAGTAACAAAGACATACACTTACCCCAAGTAACACAGATATACACTGACACCAAGTCACAAAGACACACACTGACTCCCAGTAACAAAGACATACACTGACACCAAGTCACAAAGACATGCACTGATACCCAGTAACTCAGACACACACTTACACCAGGTAACACAGACATACACTGACACCAAGTAACAAAGACATACACTGATACCCAGTAACACAGACACACACTTACACCAAGTAACAAAAACATACACTGACACCCAGTAACAAAGACATACACTGACACCAAGTAACACAGACACACACATCCACCAAGTAACACAAACACACTCTTCCACCAAGTTACAAAGACATATACTGACACCATGTAACAAAGACACACACTTACACCAAGTAACAAAGACATAGACTGACACCAAGTAACAAAGACATACACTTACCCCAAGTAACACAGATATACACTGACACCAAGTCACAAAGACACACACTGACTCCCAGTAACAAAGACATACACTGACACCAAGTCACAAAGACATGCACTGATACCCAGTAACTCAGACACACACTTACACCAAGTAACACAGACATACACTGACACCAAGTCACAAAGACATACACTGATACTCAGTAACACAGACACACAGTTACACCAAGTAACAAAGACAGACACTGATACCCAGTCACACAGACACACACTTACACCAAGTAACAAAGACATACACTGACACCCAGTAACAAAGACATACATTGACAACCAGTAACACAGACACACACGGACACCAAGTAACAAAGACACACACTTACACCAAGTAACACAGACACACACTGACACCCAGGAACACAAACACACTGACACCAAGTGACACAGACATACACTGACACCAAGTAACAAAGACATACACTGACACCAAGTAACACAGACACACACTTACACCAAGTAACACAAACCCACACTTACACCAAGTAAGAAAGACATACACTGACACCAAGTAACAAAGACACACACTTACACCAAGTAACAAAGACATAGACTGACACCAAGTAACAAAGACATACACTGATACCCAGTAACACAGACACACGCTTACACCAAGTAACAAAGACAGACACTGATACCCAGTAACACAGACACACACTTACACCAAGTAACAAATACACACACTTACACCAAGTAACACAGACATACACAGACACCAAGTAACAAAGACATACACTTACACAAGTATTTTGACATACACTGACACCAAGTAACAAAGATATACAGTGATACCCAGTAACACAGACACACACTTACACCAAGTAACAAAGACATACACTGACACCAAGTCACAAAGACACACACTGACACCCAGTAACGAAGACATACACTGACACCAAGTAACACAGACATACACTGACACCCAGTAACAAAGACATACACTGGTACCCAGTAACACAGACACACGCTTACACCAAGTAACAAAGACAGACACTGATACCCAGTAGCACAGGCACACACTTTGACCAAGTAACATGACATACACTGACACTCAGTAACAAAGACGTACACTGACATCCAGTAACACAGACACACACGGACACCAAGTAACAAAGACACACACTTACACCAAGTAACACAGACCCACACTGACACCCAGTAACACAGACACACACTTACACCAAGTAACAAAGACATACACTGACACCAAGTAACAAAGACATGCTCTGATACCCAGTAACACAGGCACACACTTACACCAAGTAACACAGACATAAACTGACACCAAGTAACAAAAACATATACTGACACCAAGTAACAAAGACATACACTTACACCAAGTAACAAAGAGACACACTTTCACCAAGTAACCCAGACATACACTGAAACCAAGTAACAAAGACATACACTGACACCAAGTCACAAAGACATACACTGATACCTAGTAACACAGACACACACTTACACGAAGTAACAAAGACATACACTGACACCAAGTCACAAAGAAACACACTGACACCCAGTAACAAAGACATACACTGACACCAAGTAACAAAGACATACACTGATACCCAGTAACACAGACACACACTTACACCAAGTAACAAAGACAGACACTGATACCCAGTAACACAGACACACACTTACACCAAGTAACAAAGACATACACTGACACCAAGTAACAAAGACATACACTGACACCCAGTAACAAAGACACACACTTACACCAAGTAACAGAGACACACACTGACACCCAGTAAAACAAACAAACACACTGACACCAAGTGACACAGACATACACTGACACCAAGTAACAAAGACATACACTGACACCAAGTAACACAGACACACACTTACACCAAGAAACACAAACAAACACTTACACCAAGTAACAAAGACATACACTGACACCAAGTAACAAAGACACACACTTACACCAAGTCACACAGACATAGACTGACACCAAGTAACAAAGACATACACTTACACCAAGTAACACAGACATACCCTGACACCAAGTAACAAAGACATACACTGATACACAGTAACACAGACACACGCTTACAACAAGTCACAAAGACAGACACTGATACCCAGTAACACAGACACACACTTACATCAAGTAACAAAGACATACACTGACACCCAGTAACAAAGACATACACTGACAACCAGTAACACAGACACACACTGACACCAAGTCACAAAGACACACACTGACACCCAGTAACAAAGACTTACACTGACACCAAGTCACAAAGACATGCACTGATTCCAAGTCACAAAGACATACACTGATACCCAGTAACACAGACACACACTGACATCAAGTAACAAAGACTTACACTTACACCAAGTATTTTGTCAAACACTGACACCAAGTAAAAAAGACATACACAGATACCCAGTAACACAGACACACACTTACACCAAGTAACAAAGACATACACTGACGCCAAGTCACAAAGACACACACTGACACCCAGTAACTAAGACATACACTTACACCAAGTCACAAAGACATACACTGATACCCAGTAGCACAGACACACACTTACACCAAGTAACACAGGCATACACTGACACCAAGTAACAAAGACATACACTGATACCCAGTAACACAGACACACACTCACACCAACTAACAAAGCCAGACACTGATACCCAGTAACAGAGATACATACTTACACCAAGTAACAAAGACAGACACGGATACCAAGTAACAAAGACACACACTTACACCAAGTAACACAGAAACACACGGACGCCAAGTCACAAAGACACACACTGACACCCAGTAACAAAGACTTACACTGACACCAAGTCACAAAGACATACACTGATACACAGTAACACAGACACACACTTACACCAAGTAACACAGACATACACTGACACCAAGTAACAAAGACATTCACTGATACCCAGTAACACAGGCACACACTTACACCAAGTAACACAGACATACACTGACACCAAGTAACAAAGACATACACTTACATCAAGTAACAAAGACACACACTTACACCAAGTAACACAGACATACACTGACAACAAGTAACAAAGACATACACTGACAACCAGTAACACAGACACACACGGA
The DNA here is from genome assembly GCF_036365525.1 of Heterodontus francisci. NCBI lineage: Eukaryota > Metazoa > Chordata > Chondrichthyes > Heterodontiformes > Heterodontidae > Heterodontus > Heterodontus francisci. Next base: position 8,601,280 of record NW_027141175.1, read on the forward strand.
TACCAAGTAACAAAGACACACAATTACACCAAGTAACACAGACACACACTGACACCCAGTAACACAAACAAACACACTGACACCAAGTGACACAGACATACACTGACACCAAGTAACAAAGACATACACTGACACCAAGTAACACAGACACACACTTACACCAAGTAACACAAACACACACTTACTCCAAGTAACAAAGATTACACTGATACCCAGTAACACAGACACTCACTTACACCAAGTAACAAAGACATACACTGACACGCAGTAACACAGACACACACGGACACCATGTATCAAAGACATACACTGACAACCAGTAACACAGACACACACGGATTCCAAGTAACAAAGACACACACTTACACAAAGTAACACAGAAACACCAGGACGCCAAGTCACAAAGACACACACTGACACCCAGTCACAAAAACATACACTGATACACAGTAACACAGACACACACTTACACCAAGTAACACAGACATACACTGACACCAAGTAACAAAGACATTCACTGATACCCAGTAACACAGGCACACACTTACACCAAGTAACACAGACATACACTGACACCAAGTAACAAAGACATACACTTACATCAAGTAACAAAGACACACACTTACACCAAGTAACACAGACATACACTGACACCCAGTAACAAAGACATACACTGACAACCAGTAACACAGACACACACGGATACCAAGTAACAAAGACACACACTTACACCAAGTAACACAGACACACACTGACACCCAGTAACAAAAACAAACACACTGACACCAAGTGACACAGACATACACTGACACCAAGTAACAAAGACATACACTGACACCAAGTAACAAAGACACACACTTACACCAAGTAACACAAACACACACTTACACCAAGTAACAAAGACATACATTGATACTCAGTAACAAAGACACACACTTACACCAAGTAACAAAGACAGACACTGATACCCAGTAACACAGACACACACTGAAACCAAGTCACAAAGACATACACTGATACCCAGTAACACAGACACACACTTACACCAAGTAACACAGACATACACTGACACCAAGTAACAAAGACATACACTGATACCCAGTAACACAGACACACACTTACACCAAGTAACAAAGACAGACACTGATACCCAGTAACACAGACACACACTTACACCAAGTAACAAAGACATACACTGACACCCAGTAACAAAGACATACACTGACACCCAGTAACACAGACACACACGGACACAAAGTAACAAAGACACACAATTACACCATGTAACACAGACACACACTGACACCCAGTAGCACAAACAAACACCTGACACCAAGTGACACAGACAGACACTGACACCAAGTAACAAAGACATACACTGACACCAAGTAACACAGACACACACATCCACCAAGTAACACAAACACAATCTTCCACCAAGTTACAAAGACATACACTGACACCAAGTAACAAAGACACACACTTACACCAAGTAACAAAGACATAGACTGACACCAAGTAACAAAGACATACACTTACACCAAGTAACAAAGACATACACTGACACCAAGTCACAAAGACACACAGTGACACCCAGTAACATAGACATAAACTGACACCAAGTCACAAAGACATGCACTGATACCCAGTAACACAGACACACACTTACACCAAGTAACACAGACATACACTGACACCAAGTAACAAAGACAGACACTGATACACAGTAACACAGACACACACTTACACCAAGTAACAAAGACAGACACTGATACCCAGTAACACAGACACACACTTACACCAAGTAACAAAGACATACACTGACACCCAGTAACAAAGACGTACACTGACACCCAGTAACACAGACACACACGGACACCAAGTAACAAAGACACACACTTACACCAAGTAAACAGACACACACTGACCCCCAGAAACACATACAAACACACTGACACCAAGTGACACAGACATACACTGACACCAAGTAACAAAGACATACACTGACACCAAGTAACAAAGACATACACTTACACCAAGTAACAAAGACATACACTGATACCCAGTAACACAGACACACACTGACACCCAGTTAAAAACAAACACTTACCCGCGGTAACACAGACACACACTGACCCCCAGTAACACAGACATACACTGATACCCAGTAACACAGACACACAATCACACCAAGTATCAAAGACATACATTGACACCAAGTAACAAAGACCTACACTGACACCCTGTAACAAAGGCATACACTGACACCCAGTAACACAGGCACACACGGACGCCAAGTAACAAAGACACACACCTACACCAAGTAACATAGACAGACACTGACACCAAGTCACAAAGACACACACTGACACCCAGTAACAAAGACATACACTGACACCAAGTCACAAAGACATACACTGATACCCAGCAACACAGACACACACTTTCACCAAGTAACACAGGCATACACTGACACCCTGTAACAAAGACAAACACTGACACCCAGTAACACAGACACACACTTTCACCAAGTAACACAGTCATACACTGACACCAAGTAACAAAGACATACACTGATACCCAGTAGCACAGACACACACTTACACCAAGTAACAAAGACATACACTGACACCAAGTAACAAAGACTTACACTGACACCCAGTAACACAGACACACACTGGGTGGCACAGTGTCGCAGTGGTTAGCACTGCAGCCTCACTGCTCCAGGAACCCGGGTTCGATTCTGGGTACTGCCAGTGCGGAGTTTGCAAGTTCTTCCTGTGTCTGCGTGGGTTTCCTCCGGGTGCTCCGATTTCCTCCCACATGCCAAAGACTTGCAGGTTGGTAGGTTAATTGGCCATTATAAATTGCCCCTAGTACAGGTAGGTGGTAGGGAAATATATAGGGACCGGTGGGGATGTTATTGAAATATGTGATTCGTGTAGAATTAGTATAAATGGGTGGTTGATGGTCGGCACAGACTCGGTGGGCCGAAGGGCCTGTTTCAGTGCTGTATCTCCAAACTAAACTAAATACTGATACGGAGTGTTACAGACACACACTGACACCCAGTGACATACACTGATGCACAGTAACAAAGACACACACTGACACCAAGTAACAAAGACATACACTTACACCAATTAACAAAGAGACACACTTACACCAAGTAACACAGACAAACACTGACACCAAGTAACAAAGACATACACTTACACCAAGTAACAAAGACAGACAATTACACCAAGTAACAAAGACAGACACTTACACCAAGTATTTTGACATACACTTACACCAAGTAACAAGGACATACACTGACACCTAGTAACAAAGACATACACTTACACCGAGTAACACAGACATACACTGACACCAAGTAACAAAGACATACACTGACACCAAGTAACAAAGACAGACAATTACACCAAGTAACAAAGACATACA